>NW_025318906.1:7345000-12272500 GCF_018153725.1 Drosophila mojavensis | reverse complement strand
CCTGCGCCAAATCAAATTGCAATCTTTCTTTAGTTTAATGGTAATTTTGATAAGAGGCGAATGGGACGCGAATAGCGCGCGCATTTGTCAAGAAATGCGTGCATAACACATGTATAACACTTATAGAACCAAAAAAAAGAAAAAAAAATAGAAAAGAAGAAAGAAGAAACAGAAAAAACTGGAACAACATGCATATAGAGTCTATATTATAGACAGAGAGCAGCAGAAGTATGAGCTGCACATATATATACAATATTTATATATGTATGTATGTATTTGTGTATTTTCGAAATATTTCCAAAGAGCTGAAGTCTGAATGTTTTAAAAATAAAAACTTGGCTGTCGCATCTAAGGCGATTGCACGTAAAGTTAAAAAAAAAAAACATATTTTTTAATACGATTTCGGCATATTTTTATAAATAACTTTTCAGTGAGTGTTGTTGCAATATCAGCGCGAAATCAGCTAAAGTACTTGTAACTAACTGAAATGAGTGTTTGACGGAAAAACTTTGAACTCGCCGTATCAGCGGCGTATATCTCTCCCTCTCTCTCTCCCTATATATAAGTAAATATATATGTATATATTTGTGTATTCCATTTGAAATCAATTTCGATTCACTTCAGTACCTATATCTCTCTATATATATATTCTCTTTCAATTCAAATTCAGCTCAGACGCGATTCAAAAGTCTTGCCAATAAATATCGTTTGTTATATAAGATGGTTTATAATTCTATGCGCTATCTCCCACGTGCAAGATTTTACTACCCCTTGCATTTAATGCAAAATAATGCACATAATTATAAGCCAATAATGCGGCAGTCAATAAACAACAACAACAACAACTACAATAATAATAATAATAATAATAATGTATAAAAATCGCCAGCACTTGCTAAGTTACTTTGTATATGGGATAGAAGGTAGAACAAAGTAGAGTCGGGTCGGTTTGGGTCGGGTCGGGTATAAGGCGTGTGTTTGTACATTGTTTTTGATATTCAAGCAGGCGCACAACAACAATTAAATGCCATTTAATCAATATTAAGTACATAAAAAGCAGCAACTGTAGATAGCGTCTGGGCCGACAAAGGCCAGGCCCCAAAAAATAAAGCAAAAACAAAAATATGCACATACGATAAGCTTGGATATGAATAACTTGAGAGCTCTGCAGCTCGATTCACAATTTTCGCTGGCGACCGCTATCAGCATTCCACACGCAACATATTTAAATGAACTGTTAATTAAGTCACAAGATTTGCTTAGCACACAAGACAAGAATTAGAACAGGTAATTACCTAAAAAGGCTCAGAAGAACTCAGGATAGAACGGTAACGGCAAATTGCACCAACTGCGGTGTTCAATGAAAACTGAACGATCTTTGCACTAGATGCCTTTTTATATAGATCAAAAAAATGTCTTTGAGCAGTGACAGCAGAAGCAGAAGCAGAAGCAGCAACAGCAGCAGCAGCAGCCACGTGAAGAGAGTATAAATTTCTCTTAGTCTTTTTTGCACTTTTGATGAATTTTTGAAACAAGTTTTCTAATTAATTAGTGTTTGACGCACACACTGGCACACACACTCACGCACTTGCCGAAGCAGCTGACTGGGAACTAACCTGCGCTTTTGTCGATCGTTTGATTGCAATTAAAACTCTTGAAGACAGCAGCGAAAGGCGCGCGCGATCAACTTCGGCAGCGCGAAACAAAATAGCAACAACAACAGCCAAAACGAGCTTCAGCCACCATGGCGTATTATTGTTGCTTATTACTGAAAGCAGCGCAGTCGACGAGTCGAAACTGTGCTGCTTATCAATCGTAAGAGCGAGAGAGTACGAGAGAGAGAGCGCGAGAGCAAATGGCGTCGTGAGAGCGCGCTCGTTTGAATGTGCGCCAGCGCAGTGAGCTTTTTCGACGTGTAGCTGCTACGGAAGGTTACGCACGCAGCAGATAAGCGATAGAGATGTGCTGCGTGAGCTTTTTTTGTTATTTTTGGCCAGGCATTATGTAACGTAAGCAAAGCTAACGAAGTTTTTGAGCGGTAACTTTCGTATATGCAAATGAATGTGTGCACAGCATTTGGTTAGTATAAGACTTGGGTAAATCTGTATAAGAGTTTATTCTTATTGGCATATGATCATAGAAAAGCTTGTTCTCTTATTTTGGCTGCTATATTTAAATAACTAGTATTCTTTTAATTAGAACAAAGAGCTGAGTGGCCTTAAAAGTTTTTTTGAAAATATATGTTTATTTATATGCTAGTTTTTTTTACTCGTGTACAAACATAACCTAAATCAATTAACTTTATACGTGCTTTGGTTGTTATTGAAAACAGTTTTATACATTTAAACAGAATTGACTAAATTGAACGACCTTGAAATTCGATACGTTTACAAATAAACAGTGAACAGTTATTAACTATGTATTATACATTACTTCACAACACTGACTTCTGCCCTCGACTGAAGCATTGAATATTCCAATTTTGGCGCAGTTCTGCTTAACAAACTAATTTATTTTGTCATAATATTAACAAACACAAAAGATGAATGAAAATATCAAATCTATTAGATCATTGTTTCAATGCTGATATTATGCGCTATCATTTTAGGCTATCAATAACATAGTAAACAAAGCCAAGTCATTGAGCTAGCGTGCGCTTAGCCTAATTAAATTGTTTAAACAATTTAAGAGAGCTTTGCCTTTTTCCAGCCAAACTCAAATAATGCTGGGCTAGCTAGAAAATTTTCTTTGGCGGAAGTCTAGCTGCTGATTATAGCAGATGACTGAAAGCTTGAATGACCTCTGCCATGCGCATATAACGGCTGCTGCCTTGTGGAGATGTCGAGGCCAATAGAATATTTAGCCAACTCCAAATTGAATTTATAAACAAAAAGTGATATTTAAAGTTAATGCGAGCAGATTATGTATTTAGTTAGTTAGGCACAGACGATTTGTGTGTAGAAGCCAAGATCCAAGATCTTTCAATTATTTAACTATGTAACTATCTATGTAACCTAAATTATGCGACAAGAATTTTTAAATTATATTGTTAATTATTGATTATTTATGATATTTTTTTAATGGGTTTTTCTTTTAGAATTTTAGATCCACAACTTTTGAGTTTTAGAGCTTTCTGTTTTCTAACATAAATATTCAAGCGAAATTCAATATAAGATATTACTCTCTAATCAATATTTCTGCATTATATAGGGTTCATTCTACATATACTAGACTCTAAAAGATTTATATTCTATATGATCAGATTTCTAATCATTATATATAAACCATATAAGGCCTATAATATATGAAACCTATGATTTACTTTCTTTCAATATATTTTAAAAATATATGGTTAAATCTATTTAAAATGTAGAGGCTTATACTTTCTAAACATAATGCATACTCTATAGGGCTTGTAGTGATAGATTTTGAATAGTATATGTAATGCTGCTGTCCAGGCATTAAACATAGCTTCCAATATTCCCCAACCATAAATCCTTCACTCTTGCTTCAACTGTCATCATTATCTTAATAAATCTAATTGTAATTGTCAACTAACATGTTTAATTATATAAAGATATAGACAGATAAGCTTGTAAGCATTCATTCCATTGTTTAAGCGTCACGCCCCGTTATTGACAGGCAATTCATCAGGTGGCATCAATTACAGCTAAAGATCTTCGTACTTACCTCTTGCGGTGCAACTTACCTGTCGAGCATTGATCCACATAGCCCTTGGGCTGCTCTGGTAGGGCTGGTCCAAAACACATTCTCACTTATCACACACGCACACACACACACACGAAACTGTACTTTATTCAATCTTCACATCCATTTCATAGGCAAAGCGGAAAATTTGATGATTTATTTCACGAGGCTTTTCCCACAGTGTTCGGCATTGACTTTAACGATTCGGGAAGCATTTTGACTTTGGGTTTCTAATTTGCGGCGTCGTTTTGAAGTCGAGCCAAACCAGCTATATTTAATGATATCTATCTATGTTAATGTCACCAATGGCCAATGAAGTAATATCAAATCAGAAAATCAAACAGCATCAAATTGATGATTAACAATATTTGGTCATTAATGGGTTAACAGATGACAAAAATTCACTGGGCCATTGAGCCACTAAATGATCGTGTGATCATGTGTGAGTATTTCTGGTTGTGCCCATTCATATGATTTATTATGCTCTCGACTAGCAGCACTTGGCTTGGTTTGACCGGACTGGACTGGCCAAGCTTGTTAATCGGCTTCAACTCGTTTGTTTATTCAAGAAAAAGAACAAAAGCGAATCGAATCGAGCTTTTTTCTGCCTATGCCATTTCCACAGAGCTTTTGCTGTGCCGAAAATAAACAGACGCCAAAAACGTTAAAAAAAATAAAAATAAATAAAGGCTGCCAAACTGTTGCACGTGACGTATACGCAATGCCCCAACGCCGTCAGCGAATGTGTGTCAAATCTTTTATTCGATTTTTGTTTGTGTTTCGTATTTTGTTGCTGTTTTTATTTTTATTTTATTTTATTTTATTTTTTTTTTTTTTTTTTTTTAATTGACTTGTTTAGGAAGTGTGCGAAGTATATTGGTTAGGTATAATGCGATTTTAGCAGAGATTGAAAACTTTTTTTCTGGTATTGGAGTTAGAGGTTAGAAAGGTTAAAGCTAATTTCCTACTGAAAACAACAAACTAACAAACTAAAATATGTATTAATTTTAATATTCGTTTCAAATTGGTGTTTTCACTAAGTTGTTTTTGCTTAACATTTACTGCTCAGTCAGTATATATATGAATATATATGTATATAAAAAAAAAAAAAAAAATATATATATATATATATATATATATATATATTTTTTTTTTTTTTTTTTTTTTTTTTGGGTCATTTATACTTTTCTACATTTCTTCAATCTTTATAATTGAAAAAATTTCACATCTTAGTAGCCAGAATTTCCCACACTTGAGCGCTAAGCTTAAATGAAAAGCCTCAGAAATAGATTATGCTTGATAAGCGCGGCATGATAAAGCGTAAATAAATAAGCTCTTCATATGCGTGCAAAAATTGATAAATCTTTTAGCTGGATCATTATTGACCTCTTTAACATACCCAAAAATTAAAAATATTTAAATAAATTGAAACGTTTATCGCAGCGTGAACGAGTATTATGCAGTCAGATACACGCAACTGCAGCGATTTTGCCAATTTTTTGTTAGTCACTTTGACGCTTAATGATAAATGTGCTTGTATTAAATACGTTTAACTATATTAATCACACCTCTTGATTTTTTTCTTCTCGTTCGGCTGCAATTTGCAATTTGATTGCTGCTCCCCTCGATGCAGTTGCTGATTGAACAAAGCAGCAATTGAAGGCACTGTGGGCTGCTGTTGCCGTTGTTGTTGTGGTTGTTGTTGTTGCTGTTGTTGTGACATGATTGCACTATTATATTGTTATACGCACTTTAGCCCTTCTTTCACACACACACACATACACACGCGACACTTGATATGCAAATTGGTTTTTTATGCAAAATGTTGCAGACGCGACGAGGAACCTTTTGTTCGCTTCTTTTTTTTTGCGGCTTTGGTCTCGTTGCTAGTCTCAATGTTGTTTGCAAATTATATTTATACTTGTATCAGTTTTATTTTGTATTTTATTTGTATTTTTTTTATATTTTTTAAGTATCTTTTTGGATCTGCATGCACGGCCGGCTTAGCGCTGCTGCGACGCATGCGAATATTGCTTTTGATTTGCCCAGCTACAGCGAGCTGACTGACAGAGCAACCGTCGACACGTCGACTACGAAGCTTAAATTCAACGCAGATGGCAGCAGCGGACAATAAATATAAAAATACAATAACAAAAACAACAACAAAAGCAAAAACAAAACAAAACAAACATACATATATATAAATATTGCTATATATATATATATATATATATATACCTAGACCGAAAGCAACAACTAGACAAATGGCAGCAAGTGTCGTGTAAAACGACTTTTGGCGATGGGCTGAATTTGTGAGTGAATCCATTGCAAATGTGTAAGCGAGGGTATTTGCGCTTAATGCAGCTGTATGTAACGGGTTCGAGTGAGAGCTGAGCGCGGATGATCGAAGGCCTGAGTTGAAGAGTTGAAGAGCGAAGAGTGAGCGAGTGAGAGTGAGACGGGTAGCATGTGGAGCAAAACTTGTGAAGTTAGTATTTAAATGATTTCAGTAGTTTACTTAAATATAGATAAAAGAGATATAAGAGAGTCTATTTATGTTGCCAACAGAAGAGGACTTACATATATGTATATATTATAATATTTAACAGATATAACAGAATTTATGTATGTTGCTAATTTGTATGTGCTGTTGAGCTAAAAACTGGCAAATACAAGGAGGCTCTTGAGCTTAAAAGGTTTTATGACCCAAATAATAAACGTTCTTAAATCAAAGAGTAACTTTGGCCATTCATATGAAATATATGCAAAACAATATGGATCAAATATTTGTCTAACATAATACGCATACTTATGCTCATACTTAAAGTCTAATTAATCTCAGTTAGCTGTATAATAAAGATGTCATACATTTTTCTAAAATGCCATTTAAATAAAATATGTTTAAAAATTCCTTTTTTTATTTTTATTTATTAAAAGTTTGTTTCGTTTTGTTTGTTTTTTTTTTTTTTTTTTATTTTATTTTATTTTATTATTGGTATTATTATATTTTTTTATTTTATTATTGGTGTTATTATTTATTATTATTATTTTTTTTTTTTTTTAGCAGACTCTTTTTATATACAGTCAAGCTAGTTTTCTCGAAGGTGATCTTTGTGATATCTATATGTATATATAGTTAGTCGTCTACTGCCAGACACTGTTAGTTGCTTTACTTATTCTCACATATTATATATAGTACAGTATTAACTTTATATAACATATATGATATACATATATACAACATTTGTCCTATATACTATCGATTAATTACTAGACTGCTCAGCAATTAGATCGACGTATTTGCTAGTCCTGTACTCCCAATTAGCACACTAGTAGTTTCTTTACTTATGTCAACAATTCAAATACTATTTATACTAACTATAAAAATCTAAACAGCATTTAGTTCAGGGTATTTGCTAGTCATGCCATTCCCTAACTAATCACTCTTGCGTTTTTTGCTTTACATATTTTATCGCTTTTGCTATTTTGTTGTGGATTTTTGTGCTCCACATTTTCGGTTTTTGTTTTGATTCATGATTCATTTAATACACGATGTGATATGAATGTGAGAGAAATGGGCGTTTGGGTCAAAGGTTTCAATGGCTTTTGGGTATTTTTTCGTTTGTTTACAGTTCCAATTGATGCTTTAGTTGAACTTGACTCTTTCTCGCTGGAGATGAATTTCTCTCATTGTATTAAATACGCATCATATGAATTCTGATATATATATTATTTCTCGATAGTAATATCGTTTGTTTTATTCGTTTCTTTTAGGGCATCGATACTGGTGGCGGTTCGTCATAAAGCCATAAAAAATGCTTAGATATATTGACATCAACTACGTTGTATACACAGCAATAAATGGGGCGTGCGATAAGGCCAGCACTGAAAGCAGAATGCAAATGAAATAGACATTTGTTACTTTTATTATTTTATATAAAATAAATATTTGGAACACACTTTTATATATATATTCAGTATTGGCATCGTTTAATGCGATAAACATTAATCCACCAATGCTCGCTAATCAGTTCAATTCAGTTCACTGCGATACTAAAAATAGTCCTGCTTTGAGTACTCGGCCATGATACGGTATTAATTGATTGGGATCTGCAGATAAAAGCAAAGTGTCTCAAGTGCTCTTGGCTAACGCTGATAGAGGCAAATCTAAGACAACAATAACAACAAATCGATATCGCTTAGCCATCTTCAACTGATTGACTGATTGCCTTCAATTAATCTAGGTTTTATATTACATGTCATAAAGGGGACTATAAAATCATTCTGATTCATCTACCGCTTTTATTGAAATTCTTGCTTGAGCCAGTGGCTTTGGTTTATGGTCTCTTTTATAGTGTTATAAAAAAATGTAAGTTAAGGTGTGAGCCAGTTAAAACAAAAAATTTCAAGGAATTACTGCAAAAAACTTGTCTGAATGAAGAAAGCAACAGAGATTGTTGCATACTTATGTGCGCAAATAAATTTGCCTTTTTGGTGTCAGCTGACGATGTTATTTTTATTTTTCAATTATTGATGTACTTAATGAGCGTAAAATTATAATAAAATATAAGCACATATTTTGCTATTCCTACTTGTATTTTCTATAGGAATTACACATTCGTATTTGCATTTTAATGCTTATGGATATTCCCGCCTATGAGACAATACAAATTAATTGCAGCATACTTTTGCGCTGCAATAAAAATGTGCTGAGTCTGATAGCAAAGGCTGTTCAATAACTCCAACTCTTTCTGCTATCTTTATGCACATCCATATATATTTATATGTATATATTAGACGTTCCAATATATTTTATTGATATACATTTCCTGTAGGTATATTTATTTATTAAATGCAAGTATCTATATAGTATATAAAATTCACTGAAGCCATTCAATAAATATACAATTTTTTTTTTAATTTTCGGTAGCTGTAATTAGTTTGAAAAGTCTTCAATGCAATAAGCTTTTAAATAGCAATTAGAAACCAATTAAAAACAAGTTCTGTCAATGTAAATAATTCAATTAGCTATTTCTATAAACATGAATTTAAATAAAATAAATCTTTCATTATTAACAATTATTATTTATTGCAATGTAAACAATTAAAGAAAACTTCAATCCTATAGCAATAGCAATTGAACAAAACAAATTTACGCCAATTCGACTTAGCTGAGTTTCACAGCACAAAAGCTTTTCTTCATATGCCACGGAGCTGGCTGCTACAACAACCAATGCTGCTACAAGAGCTTAACCACTTCACAGCTGACAGCTATATAACTGCGTGCTGCTTTCCTGCTTCGAATTGCAAACTTGAATAACGAACGAAACAAACTGATTGGAAAGAGTTAGCTGGCGGGGATATCCAAGAGAAGAGATCAAAAACGTTGAGCATTTAGCAGTCCGCAGCATGAGAACACGATTAGCTGGAATTAACATGTGCCGCATGTCTCGCTAAAGTCGCTTCAATATTGACACGAATGACGGCCGAGCCGACAGGGCCGACAGTGCCGACGGGTATATCCGGTCTTCACAACTGACCGCCGCCAGGCCATTCGCTTTGTCTGCTTAATGTATGTAATCGATTTCACACTACTTTTTAATCACTACAAAACACATTTATTGTTTGCGCACAGCGAGAAAAGTTAAACAATGCCAAGAGCAGGAGAAGCAGGAGGTGGAGCTATACAAATTGACATGGCCACATTATTGGGCATCTGCAATGGCACTGGAAACTGGGCTCAAAACTCTCTCACGCCGTTAACACACAAAAGGTTTTTATTGTGCGTATATGTATATGTGTATGTGCTTATGCATACAGACATATATATAGATATAGTTATATATATATATATTCGTTGACAGCTTAAATCGTCGCCTCAGCTCCAAGCCTGGATCGATTTGGGACTGGCTACGGCGACGGCGACGGCTACGGCGACGGCTACGGCTGAGTCGTTTGTTATATTTGTTATTTATTTTGCGGTTATTATACTTATACGCGCCTTTTTTATTGTATTTACAGAAAATATTGTGCGCCATTCAAAAAAAAAAGGGGGGGAAACAAATGTAAAAAATTAAAACAATAAAAAAAAAATATACAAATAACAAAAAGTTTTTTTACAGTTTAACTTTGGGTTTTGTGCTGGCAAATGATAAATTAGCTTTGTACGTAAATTCGAAAAGAAAATCTGTACGTGAAAATATATAGAGGGAGAGGTAGAGGTAGAGGGAGTGGGGGAGGGGCGGCGGCAGAGAGGAGAGGCATCTCGCTCAGGTAAGTGGAGCGAGAGACGAGTAATTGTGTAAATATCTTGTCGCTGTTTGACAATGAGCGAGCTACAGCCATCTCTCTCTCTCTCTCGCTCCCTCTCTGTCTCCCTCTCTCATTCACATTTGCGTCATGAATGCCGCATTATTATTATTATTTTGTACTTTGTCAACTTAAAGAGCAAAGCCTCGCATGGCGTTGATGCGATGTGATAATTCAATGTCGCGCAGCCAGCGCACGAACAGCTCAGACGCTGGCTCAGAGCTGGGCTCAGATACAGATACAGATACAATATCTTTTTATATGCATATGGGCTGTAGTTGATGGCCGTTGATCTTTGTAGAGATGACCGCAGTTTTGTTGTTGCTGTTGTTGCTGTTGCTGCTGTTGTTGTTGTTGTTATTTCTCTTTTGAGCATGCCAAAAGAATTGTAATTACGACTCTGTCATCTGTATCTGTATCTGCTTCAGTATTTGTATCTGTATCTCAACAATGGCATCAGCATAACAAAGAACAAATTGCTGTAAGCTTGGCTCAGTGTCTCAGTACGATCTCTGCCCCCCTTTCCCATCCCCCTCTCACCCCTTTCCTCTTACTGTGTGTAAAAAGCGCCTAAATAGTGTCAATGATTAATTGCTTTTGTGATTATGTGGAAATTTAATAGATTTTTTATTGCGCGCTCTCTCGCCTGCAGACCAAATTGATATTCTATAAAGGTACGCAGACAAGCTGGAACTGTAGCTGTAGCTGTAGCTGTAGCTGGAGGCACGTATCCATCCGCATTGACTGCAGCATCATCATTATTACCCTCAGTTATTTGTCAGTTTGTTTTCGCTGCTGCCGCTGCTGCTGCTGCTGCTGCTCCTATGACATTTGCTGCTTGGTTGGAAAAAAGGGCCGCATCATTGTTGAAAATTCAAATTGAAATTGAAATTGAAATTCACACGCGTCACGCTGCCAACTGCAGTTGGGTGGTTTTGGGTGGCTTAGCTCGGCTTGTTAGCATATTGGTTGTCCCCGAGTTGGCAGCTTGTATTAAATGTAATGCCACCACAAATCCTCTAAGCTGACCACAGCAGAGGAGCAGGCGAGCAGACGAGCCACGGGCAACTAGCGCGTTTCGCAATCTCTTGAAATCCGAACAAAGTCACAAAGGAAAACGCACATTGAAAGGGGAAATTCAAGTGGAAATTACTCAATTACAGCGGGCGTAAGAACAGCAAATGGAAACCAAAACAAATGCGAACATGAAAAAGAAAGAAGAAGAATAAGAAAACGAAAACTAAAACGAAACGTACGTTGATACCAAAATATAAACCCCATTGACCACTGGCTTAACACTGGGCCGTCCTGGAATTACTTTTAGTGCCTTACACTCGCCGTTTCGCCTTTTACAACGACGTGAATGTCCTTGCCAGGGCGGAGCGCGTGACACGAGCTCGAAGTGGAGAGAGATTACTGAGATTGGGCATGTGCGAGATTGATTATTTAGCAATCGAACCTCAATTTATTATTAGATTATTATTTTCTGCATTTTTTAGAGTTATTTATAAAAATTTGGAATATCTGTAAAGATTTTGGTAGAAAATTGTAAAGTTGTGCATATCTTAATTTTTGATATCGGATTTTGTTTAAATATAAATTTGTGTTTGTTATAAATTTTAGTAAAATAAAATCATTAAATCTTCATTTTAAAAATTTTTTAAAATTAATATTAAAATAAAATTAAATATGCTGAAAATGTTAAATGAATAAACAACAACTGAATAAGAGAAGACATCTTAGAAGTATATAAATTTGAAAAAAAAAAGTTAAAAATCCAATTTTTTTTTTCCTTTTTTATTTTATATGGGACACTTTATGTTTAATCAATTACTGCATACAAATAATCTAATAAACATCATTAAATGTTAACACAAGTAAATTAATAAATTTTCAATAAATTCAAATAATAAATATATACAAATAATTTGATAATTTACTTAAATTAAATTACAAAATATCAGGCAAATAATTTACCTACACTTGAATAAATCTTTCGAAAATTATATAATAATTTTATATGGTTTACATAAAACTATAGGATATCAATTTTATCTATAAGAAAATTTAACTTCCATCAATTCAACTTTTTAGCCAATATTTCAGCTAAACATTCAGAATAAATAAATCGCCTGATCAATTCAATCAAAGTATTAGCTATAAACAAAATCCTGTTAACATCAAAAATATATGTATTATGTATCGTAGGCTATCGCATACGCTCTCGCTCTTCACTCTCGTGCCATCTATTCAGTGCCGTGTCACGCTGTCACCCTTAATGCTTATTGATAATTCTGTAACGTATAATAGCTAAAGAGGGAAACCCTACAAAGCAATGCGATGTGCGCGATAATTACACCCCATCAATTGGGGGAGCCGGAGACGGGCCTGCATACGGACATTATAACAGGACAATTATGTAACCTGATAAGTCGCAGACGGAGAATGTTGTGAAATTAATAACTTGTACTCGACGCCCAGTCCACCCCTACCCCAGCCACTGCCCCTGCCTCTGCCTGTGCCTGTGCCTCTGCCACCTCTGACCAAACATATTTATTACAAATAAAGAGACAAACACAAAAGACAAACAAATAAACAGACTAAGGCAGGCGGGCAAATAACAAGTGCCATGAAGACCGGTACAACAAAGCGATTGGAGCATTTAATAGGCTTAACTAGGGAAGTTGCTGAGACAGGGCGGGCAGCAGGAGGAGACGAGGCAGAGTGGATTTTAACAAAGCTGAAAGAAGTGTTGACATGTTGTTGGCATTGTTGTTGCAACAATTTACACTTCAATTCCAATTGGATTTCGTTTTGCTTTTTGGGTGGGGCATGCTATTAAAGTTTTGTAACTGTTTCAGATTAGATCAATCTGATTAGTCTGATGGCACGTTCGGCCAGTTGCAAGCTTTTCGCTTTGCAAGCTTCTGATTGGCGCGCTGACATCGGGCTATGCAATTTACCTAATGCTCGCGAACATCTCGCGAAGCTTTCGAGCTGAGCTACTCGTATTACGAGCTAGTCGCCACATAAATGAACTTAGCATGTACATAAGCGCACACACACACACATATATATATATATATATTATCTGTGTGTGTGTGTATGTGTGTTATAAACTCTCGTCCCTGTCAATGCTTTGTCGCCTTGGCGCTCGTTTCGTTTCCAGCAATTCCAATTTCAATTCCAATTCCATATTCAATTTTTATGCGCACGCTCTCGCTCGCGCGTGCCAGAGGCCACTCTCTCCGCTCGCTGCCTCTGCCGGCGCATCCATTAACCAGTGTCTCTCGCTCTTGCTTCTGCACACGGCTATGCGCTGATGTTGTTGCTCTTGCTGCTCGCTCTCGCTCTCTCTCTTCGATTATTTTATCTGCTACTCGCCAGCCAATCACATTGCCGTTTCATTGCCAGGTGAGCTATTGGCGTTTTCGTATCAAAACGAAATTCGTATTGTAATTGAGAATAATATCCACGTGCCACACCCAAAAATAATAACACCAGCGAGGTGTGTTCAATAGATCTAGCAACAATTTCACTTAAACATAGAAACATTCAGCGTTTACTCGTATTGCTTAATAGCCGAAACACCTGATGCATTTCGCCCCGACGCAAGACACAATTGCATTTTTACGCTCTTTTAATTGAGTTAGCTAATTAAATGTGGTCATCCCTGCTGTGCGCCGAGGGGGCGACTCCGGCACTGTGGGAATTCGCACAGCTTTGGCGGGCATAAAAATGAGCGAGGTCTAATTGTTGGGTGGCATTTTATTGTGATTGGGCAGCACTGAAAACTGTGCACAGTTTAATGTGTTTGGGGCTGCACCACATTCACAACGACTTCAAGCTGCAACCATAGCTTCGCTCAGGCCTTCAATGTGGGCGAACTTGGGCTTTTCTTTTCCCAGGCCGAGCAATACTAAACTGAGCTGTGGGTCGGGGTAATTGCTATGCATACACCTCACACACACACTCATACTCTTTTGCTGTCATCCAATAATTTCACGCAGTGCTAATTAATTGCTCAACATTCGGCGGCGTCCAAAATGCAGCGTGGGAAAGCCGCACTAAAGCGGAAATCGCTTCCCGCGTCGCTCGGAACTTGTCGCTTCAGTTTTTACAGGTTTTCAGCATATTTCACACCTGCCCGTCGAGCTAGTCAATTGATTTCACCTTTGAATTGGGCAGCAAATTCAATTAGTAATAAACAAGGCATTGTTGATAAGCGCCCCAAGCATCATCCGTGGCTGCCCCAGCCCAGGTCTACGATGCACAGATTTCCAGCCGCGTGTGACTATAAAATTTATTAAAGCCCGGGGGCTGACTGAGAATCAGAATTCAGAGACTGGACAGTCTGGGCTGGGAGGGAGGCGGCAGGCGGTAGGCGGTAGGCGGTAGGTGTGGCTCACTGGCTGTGCGCGCCCACGTGTGGCACTTATAATAAAGTAATTCAGAGAAATCATTTGCAGTGGCAGCCGCAGAGCAACAGAGCCACAGAGAAGCGAAGCATTTGAAGTGCGCCTATTAAACGCTGCAAATCACAGCCGATGCGCAACAAGCTGTAAACTTGTTGCAAAAGATGAAAAAACTCAATGCGACGCTACTCCACACACGAATGCGCAGACACATACATACGCGCATGTATGCATAAATATAAATGTAAGCAGAGAGCAACATCACCACCAGCAGCAGCAGCAGCAGAACCAGAACCAGAACCATGCCATCCAACAAAGAGCCCGAACACCAACGCAGCGTAAAGAGATCAAAATGAAAACATTTCAGTTTGAAGACATTGCACAGTGGAGTGGAATATGTGGAAAGATAGATATTATGATAGATATTATGGTAGCAGAAATCTTGTTAAGTTATATAGAAATATAACAACAAAAATTAATTAATTTAGACTTTTTTCAATAATAAAAGAGTTTAGAATATATAAGATAAAGAATATTGAAAATCGATTTCTATATTTAAAATAAACATTTGGTAACTTAATGAAAGCAGAAAGAAATTATTAAAAATTATTTATTTTTGTTTAGCAGAAAGAAAATTATAATTTATTTATTTCTTTTTTAATTAAATATTTTTGTTATATGTGTAATTATATTTAATATTGTTTATATCAATAAATTAACTGATTTTAATCCACCTTTTAAGAAATAAATAAATTATTTAATATTAGAAGGAAAAAGTAAAACGTTTTTCATTTATATTTACTGTTTATGTACAAATTTTTTTTATTTTTTTTATTTTTTTTTTTTTTTTATTTATTTATTTATTTTTTTTTTTTTTTTTGTTACTATTACTTTTTATAACTTATTTTTAATGTATATTTAATATTTTAATTATTATATAAAACATATATGACACACATTGTTATATATTTTATATTTAACATTTTAATGATTTTATTAAAATGGTCTTAAATATATTTCATTTAATTTAACTGAATTAAATTTCCACATTTTCAACTTGCCTTTCAAAATGTATGATATTAATACTTAATAAAGCTTTAATTGATTAACCCATTTTTCTCTGCAATGTTTACTCAACCCTTAACCAATGTGCACTGTCATTGAGTCTACAGAGCAAACGACCCGATCAGGCCCAATTTCAGTCACAGTCCCCAGTCCCGGTGCCGGTCCCGGTCCTCATGCTCATCCGCTTGCTCGCTCTCCTGCTCGTCCTCGTCCTCAACCTGAAACTCAACCTCAGCCTCAGCCCCATCCGCTTCCTCCTCGTCGCCGGCCACTCGCTCGCTGCTCAGTCTCAGTAAATCATGGAGGGCGTATAACGTTGCTTTTGCTCTTCATTTGTTGTATTTTATGCGTACATCTTCGCGGAAAACGCATAAAATTATTAAAAATCGTTTAAGTATTTCGGCATCTTTCATCGCTGCCACAGCGGAAGCAAAATAAAAATGCAGCCATCTAACTATCCAGCCAGTTGGTCCAGCCCCGCCCCATTCCCAGCCCCCAAAGGCGACCCTCAAGCGAGTGGGGCCCACAACAATGTTTTCAGTAATCATTTCATTGCCGCACCAAAATCGCGCTCCCTCCGCCCTGACCACCGTCGCCCTCCTCTTCATCCCCTTCGATCTAGAGCTGCCGCAAGCTGTGCGGGTGTCAACAGATCGATGCAACATGGATTAGCTTGTTGCACCAAGATGATGGCAAGAGAGAGAGAGAGAGAGAGAGAGAGAAGGAGGGAGAGAGTCGGTGTTAATCAGATGTCATTAATGCAGTTATTAATTGACTGGCGAGTCGACTCTCTAATGAATTTATAAATATGTTAAAATTAATAGCACTTGGGCTAAGGGAGAAGCACTTGGAAATACATTTTCCTTAACTAATGAATGATTGATACATTGTTTGCTTGCCTGTGTGAAATATATGGATGGGTTTAATATAAAATTGAATTACTTATTAGTCGGCTTTCTTAAAGAAAAGATTATAAGTGAGTAAGTGAGTAAGGTTCCAAAGGACCTATACTAAGAATATGTTCTATTTACTTTATATATTAGCTGTATTACTGGTGAATGACTTAAAAGTTTACAAACTTTTGCATAGTTTTCATATTTGCCAGACGTTTTGTATAGAACTCGATTCCATATATTTCAATAATAGTTCGTTAATTCATTTCCTTGTCCATATCTACGTCCCTCTCTATCTACATATATCTCTCTTTCTCTTTTTCTCTATCTCTCTTTATCATTCTTTCTTTCTCTCTCTCTCTCTCTCTCTCTCTCTCTCTCTCTCTCTCTCTACCTCTATCTCTATCTCTCTCTTGTTCTGTGTCTGTGCTTTTAAATATTTTCACATTACCTATTTAGTATTTTATTTTCAAATTAAAGTAAATTTAGTCATTTTCAATCCGTTCTTGACTTATAATAAATTAAGTTCGTCATTTTTAAATTTAAAATAAGCCAACTAACTTTTATTAACTGCTAACATCTATATGTTAAACATTAATTTTCAATTATATTAAAATCTTTTAATTTCTGTCTTTAATTTATTTTTACTTTAATTTTAAATTGTATTAAAATCTATTAGCTTAAGTTTCTTTATAATCAACCTGATCTCACGCGTCGTCCATCTCTTTCAGGCCACAGCAAATCAGTTAATTTAATGTTCAGCCTCTTCTCATTGCAGCCTTTTGGGAATGTGACGAGAAATGAGCAAAAACATTTGCTGTGAATATCAAGCAGGCTGCCCGAAGACCTGGCTTGAGGCTCGCGTTGTCCGCATTCGGTGGCCAACGGGTCATACATACATCTCTCACTCATGTGTGTGTGTGTGTGTGTGTGTGAGTAGATATGTGTATGCATAAACACGCTTGTACGTTTTAATATTTAGTGTTAATATGTTGACGGATTTCTGGCCATAAACACTTTTTGTGTGGAACGGTTCACGTTGCGTTGCGTCGTCCACATCAGCGTCGCCCGCCTTGCCTGCTAGGACTGTACACCCCGTCGCCCCCCGCCGCTGCCAGCTGCCGACTGCCGGCAGAGTCGTCAACGTCACTGTCGTCCGTCTGCATTACAGCAACTTGGCTATAATTTTCTTTAATGATGAAAGTTTGGCTGACTTGGCATAGAGCGAGAGAGGGTGAGAGTGAGAGAGAGAGACGAGGAGGATGTGTGTGTGTGTAGTGGGATTCGCCTGTGCTCACTCGCCAGGGTCTCAGAGTTCATTAACATAACAAACATTGTGAGACTGTGGAGCTGCTGAGCTATGGCCGTAGCTGCGTCATGGGGAGGTGGAGCCTACGCATTATAACAATAGTACGAAACCTATTAACAGCAACGATTTTTATTTTTACTGTTGAACGTCGCGACGACTCGACAGCAACAGCAACTGCAACCGCTGCAACCGCTGCAACTGCAACTGCTGCAACTGCATCTGGGAATGTGACTGCAAGTGCAGATTCGTTGCGCATCGCTGCATTTCATATTTCGCAAACGGCACGCACATGAAATGACATAAATTATGTGGCAATCAATTATCGACCTGATGATCACGAACTGTATATATATATACATATATATATATGTATATATGGCTGTAATGACGATCGCCATTGCCATAATGATGTTGAAGAGGGCCAATGGCTGCCTCTGTGACTGAGCCGAGCTTTGGCTCCGGCTCAACTGAGGCCAAAGGGGCGTTTAGATCCCTAGACCTATTTGCAATCGATCAGCGTTAAGGAAAAGCTATGAGCCATTTGCTGTTGGCATCGGCCACAACTCTCACCAACACCAGCCAGTTTCACAGTTTGTCTACCTGCCCGCCTGCCTGTCCGTCCACCTGACCCACAGTCTGTCCCTCTCTCTCTCTCTCTCCCTCTCCCTCTCACTCTCTGTCTGTCTTTCTTTCTCTTGGGCTTTATTCACGAGGTGTTGCTTTTGTTGTTCTTGTTGTCTTTCGTTGCCAGTGTCAGGTATTACATTGTAACTGTGTATGTGTGTGTGTGTGTGTGTGTGTGTGAATGTGGAAGTGTTGCTCTTTAGCTGACTGCATTTTTAAGCATAAAAACATTAAAAAAAAGGCAAATACATCATCCATATACATAGCATAATATGATTTTCCATATGACAAAAGTGCAGCAACTGCGGTCGCGGCTCGCAGAGAGGCACAGTGGTATGCAAGTGCTAAACATTTGCTAAAAATGCCTCGATATAGTATATCACCTAAGAATAACTTTAAATTTTGAAGTCAATTGACAAAATATATTAACAAAACTAATATACCAAATTTTATAATCAGAAAAGCCAATATATACTTTGGTTTTCTTTTCATTTCAGTAAACCTGGAGATCAGAATAACTCATCTCATCTCAGCTCTTGCCTACGTCTTATAAACTTGTTTTATTAAAATTTAATTTATGTTATTTTCCTTGTATGTATTAAATACTTTTATATAATTATAAATATATAGAAATTGTTTTTCATGTTATTAATATTATGTTATATGATGATGATATTATTGCTGTAAATAAATTTCTTTCCTCTGCAATTTTCTATAATTTTTCATACATTAACTTTATCAATTACTAATATCTACAAAAAATTATATAGAAATTAAAACAAATAATAAATAAAATTGAAATATAATAATAAATAAAATGAATATATTTTATATTTTTCAGATTAATATAAATAATGAATTATTTATTTTATTAATAAAAACAAATAATAAATAAAATTAAAATATAATAATAAATCAAATATATACATATATATTTTATATATTTTTAAGGTTAATATAAAAAATAAATCATTTATTTTATTAATATCAACAAATAAAATTAAAATATAATGATGAATATATTTTATCTTTTCTTAAAATTAATATAAAAACTTATTTTATAAAGAAATACTCTGATTTAATTTTATAAAAATCTATATACTTTGCTCACTTTGTTGTTAATTTTCCCTGCCCCATTTTAATTAACAAATTGAACAAGTTTCTTTTGTACTCAAACCACTGTGCACGTAATTTAGTGCTTGGCTTATTCGCAACGGCTCTGTGCCTTATTGTAATTGTCTATCTCTGTCTATCTTTGCTCATATCTTACTTATTCTTGCTGCCAGTTGTTGGCTCGCTCTCTCTCTCTCTCCCTCCATCTCCATACATGTTGCTATCTCTATCTGCTGACCGGGCATATCAACGAGTTCGATGTAAAAACTTATACCTATTTCGTTGCTGTCTATTATTTATTGCCGTTGAGAAGACGACGTTTATTATAATTCGAGTGTTGAACCTTTTGTTTTTTATTTGGCCCCGGCGGTGTCGGCTAGCGGCTAGCTGCCATCTAGACCCGGCTGGCGGCCATTTTGTTGCAACATTTTAATGCACGGTCGTAAATTTAATACGCCCCGTTGGCCATAAACAACCCAATGCGAGTGCCCATATCAATGGATCTAAAGAGATAGATGATAGTTTGGCCAATGTTGTTGTTGCTGCTGTTGTTGTTGTTGTTGTTTTTTTTTTGCAATTAATTGCTTGGCACATTAATTAAGTGACTGGCGATGACACAAAAAGGTCAAAGGCCGCTAATAAGCGTTAGACAAGTTAATTTGTGTATAGCTAGAAATATACCTGCTTACATAAATATATATATTAATATATACATATATACATACATACATATTAAAATATGTATATATAGATATCTATCTCTACATTTATACCTGTATTCTCTGTCTATACAAAATGGATTTGAGGGCATTAAGGCTAATCGCTGCCTTTACGCAAAAACGTGGCACACACACAGGCACACAGAGAGTGAGAGAAAGAGAGAGAGGAGACTGAGATATGAGATAATGAATTGAGATTTACAAAAATAAATTGTTTGCTGTTTATTTTTGTTGCTGCTTTGCCTACGCTGTTTCATATCAAAAACAAGACGCATTCTGATAAATAGAAAACTCGCTGAGCCAAATTTCTTCGCATCAAATCAATGGGATCGGGTATATTGGTTTGTTGACAAGATATATGCAACAGGCAGACGGAGGCGTGACAGAGCTTTGATAAGATTTAGATAAACTCTTGATCAGAATGAGGAACTAAGACGATTTAGTCAGATTCGTCTGAGTAGCTCCAAAATAATGAGAGCTACAAATTTATTGTGACGGTTTCTATAAAGAATACATAAGTATTTTGTTTTAAATATACATATATACATACATATTGTACTTATATTAAATTATGAATGCCACCTCCCATTCCCTCCGCCTCAATTAACAAAAAAAAACATATTTAAAATACTACAAAAAAATACATTTATTTATTAGCTGTCATTATTTCATTATAAAACTTCATCTAGATGAAAAGTTATTCAACAACAAAGTTCGTAAAGTAAAGTAAAGAAATATCCTATGACTAGGCCAGTGTGTGTGTGTGTATGTGTGTATGTATTGCGTACATATATATGTATATATACTGTATACATCAGCTCTGCGCTGAGCTTAGGGTATCTGCTAGTCAGTCACTCGCAAGCATAGCAATCTTACTTGATTTTTTATAAATTTTCATTTTGGTTTTTTAATTTTCAAACATTGTGCGATATGTAGCGATTTATAAAAGTCACCCAAATTAAATGTGTTGCTGCGAATGGACAGCAGCAACTGTGGAATTGTTTTTGATGTCATGCTATATGGGATTTGATTTCACACACACACACACACACACACACACGCAAACACACACATCTACGATTTGATATGACAATTGGAGGGCTGGAGCGAGATGCGTGGGCGTGGGCGTGCGGCTAAAAACGCAACACTTCCTGTCTGTCTGAGTTGGGCAAACGCATTTAGTTTTGGGTTTAGTTGTAGCCATACGAATACGTAAGATATTTGCAAACCGGGCCCGACATTAGGACGCCCCAAATGTCAGTCGGGCATCAGATTAATTAATCAACGTGTCGCCGTCGTCAATCTTATTGCGGCCTGGCCGAGAGAGATTTCAAATTTGAATTCAGCTCGAATCGGGCTGCTGCTGCTGGCTGCTAATTTATTTTTTTTATTTATTTTCGTATTGTTTGTTGTTGTTGCTGCGTTGGGCAATGGACGTCAACAGCTGGACATGTTTGCCTCTGCTGCTGCTGCTGGTGTTGCTGCTGTTCATTCAATTTAATATAATTTCTTTATCGAAATAGTTTGTTGACTTGCTCGCCATTTCACATGACATTCTGTTCTGCTTACGTGTGGGCAAACGCGTCACTCTGCCTCTGGCTTTGCCCCTGCCTCAACGATATATGAACTGATATGTCGGCATTGCCTGCCCCATTACCGCGGCCCCATGGCGTATACGTAACGGCCTATCGAAGCCAGACAAGCGCACGCCCAATCCCAATCCCAATTCCAGCCCAGTAGCTCTTGTGCATACAAGCAGGTATTATAATTATATATATATATATTATATTATATTGCCCATGTCTTTGCCTCAATTGCGGCGCATATAAACACACAATAAATAAAGCAGCGGGTATAAAACAAAATGCCCAACTAAAGAGGGTGCCACAACAACACACACACGCACACACACTAAACCAATAGCAGCAACAACAAAAGTGTGTAGAAGGAAATATTTTATTAGATGAATGCTAAATGCTCTTTAAAAAATATTTTAAATGAGGGCGAAAATTTAGAAATAAGAAATTCTCTTTGGCAGAACATAAATTCATTATGTAGTAGGCCAATAGCAATTAGAGGGTATGGCTAACTATCGATATTTAAATAAAATCTTATCGATAACGATAGCAACACTAGAATGAGAAGAAACGGAAGAGAATTCAATTTGAAGGGCAGCAATATTCTAAAATCTAAAATATTAAAATAAAATATAAAGAGAGCGTTTGACAACATATCTTGTGCTTTGTATTATTCCTTGACTTGTTGTATATTTTGTCTTTTTATCGAATTTATCGATAGCTTCGAAACTGAGTTTTGAGTTTAACTTGAATAAATCTATAATATATAATATTTTAATATATACAAATTAAAATATATACGAGTACAAATTTACCAAATGTATACATTTATTTAAAATTTATACATTTTTGTTAAAATATATCAAAATAGATTTTTTTTAAATATATATATATTTACATATATATATACAAATAAAATTAAATTAAAATAAAGCAGAAAAATATTATTATATTAATATTATTAATATATATTTCATTAATTCTTAAAATATAGCAATTATTTAAAAATGATTTTTTAAGTATATGATTTCATTCATACATACATCTATAATCTATAATCCCACTCATTCAACTCTAATTCATTTGGCATCTATTCACTTTGCAGCTATCAACCCTCAAAGGCTGTTACAAAACCTGTCTACAAATCACAATACCCTCTTCAAGGCTGTGTCAAACAACACATGAATAACAGCAACAACAACTTGCAACAACAACAACAATGCTACCAATTCAATGTCATTATTGATGTCATTCGCATTGTATTTGTATTTTTATGGTTTTATAATCGCCATCCACAGAGTGTGCTAGGTGTGTATATGTATATGTATTTGTTGTTGTTGTTGTTGTGGGCATTTGTCAATGTGAACATAATGAAATTATCACAATTTAGTGCACACATTTCACTGCTGACATTATACGGTATTATAAACTGCACATAAACTAACGGAAAAACATTTTATACAATATATGTACAAATATATATAAATGGGTCAATTGTTGTACTTGGAATACAAAGAATGAATGGAATATATAGATATTCCAAATATGACAATAGCTATATATATTTTTATACTTGATCGTTTATTAATGTATGAATAATGACATTTGCAACAATGAATAATGAGTAATGAAAAGGAGGCTGTTGGCCTATCTTTATTAAGAACTCAACACAAAAAATGCATTCTGCATCAGAATTATTCATTTTGAATAATTTGAATATGAATATTTTACAAAAATTTATTGTCTTTTTTATGAGAATCATAAAAATATATAAAATATATATACATGTAAATTTGTTAATAATTATTGCTTAATATGAAAATATTTGGATAGATATTTATAGTATAAAAAGCTAACTATATTTTAGCTCATATATCACACTATTTATTATTAACAATTGCTCATTACAGACATCACTGTCATTAAATTGTTTATTGTTAAAGATTCAATAAAAATATTTACAAATATTATTGAGTATTTATTAATCAGGCAAAAATAAAAATAAAAATATAATTACATTGTGCTAAATAATTTTAAATTATAGCTAACTATTTTTCAGCATTTATTTATATAATTTTAATAATACTTTTATATTTATAATGCTAATACATTATAATAATTTAATATATATTTTATGTATACCATTTTCGAACTTTTCGTACGTTCACAACTTTGGTGCTGTCAAAAGTGATTCGATTAGACTAATCGATACCAGGAATTAATGCAAAACGATCAAAAAGTTACCTCAGCTGTGCATATACCACCCATACACAAAATGAGAACTTCAAGGAACAGCAAGAAGAAGCAGAAGAGGTAGCTCGATTCGCATTTGTAATTTATTGCATTTGTGCTCAGATTGCGCTTCAATCGGAGAACTTTTATGTCAGAGATTAACGATTAAAGTCATTAGCAGTTAAGATCGAGATCAGTCAAACAGTTGATGTACGACAGAGAGAGAGGGAGAGTGAGAGGGTGAGGTATATACATCTATATATATATATCATATTTATACTGTTTGGCCAGACAAAGGCGATACAGTTCATTCTTTTATCGCTTTTGGCATTTTAATGCTGCGGCTTGTGACTGGGCCTCACAGTGCCCGGGTCTGGAGTCAGTTTTATTGTTTTGACTGCGGCAGCTCGGCACGGCTACGAGCAGGACTTGGAGCGAGCTTGATAGGCGCGCATATTAAGGGCAAAGTTATAAAACATTAGCGCATATTAATCATTTCTGATGTTTTATACGAGAGAATCCATTTATTTAGTTGATTCCAAATAAATTCCAACTCCAGTTCCAGTTCCACATCCAGTTGCCAGTTGAGAAATTCAATTAAAGGCTTGTGCGCTGTGTAACATTCCCGGAATGAGTTCTGTGTGCATTACATGAAGATAGAGACGGAGATGGGGATGGAGATGGGGATGGAGATGCAGAGGGAGCTGGAGATGGAGGCAGACTGACTCCATATGCCAGCAGCGACGTCAGCCAGTCTCCAGATTCTCCAGTCTCTTGCCACAGTTTTGTGGGCCTCTTGATGAGAGCAGCCAAACTGTCAAAATATTGACAGGCGCATCCGTTATGCTTTTTGCCCAAATTGATATTCTATTTTTGGCAGCGTTTGCTCGACTTCATTAAAAATATGTCCAAAAACAAAAAACTAAATTTATATTTTAATAAACTAGACGGACGGTGAAAGACAAAGAGAGAGAGATAGAGAGAGAGAGAGAGAGAGAGGGCGAGGGAGCGAAAGGGCGAGAATAAGTTGTTGTGAATGAATGCTTGAATGCTAATGATCGCAGATATAGATGCCTAACTGGACTATCTGCAAATTCTTTTTATAAGCCCGTTCGTTTTGACAAAGGAGTATATTAGTTTTGTGTAATTACTGCATTCATCTATCAACCCATACATACCTAATTCCTTCATCCCTCCAGCTGTCCCTTCAATTCTTATAAAGTCTAACCAAGTCAGCGCTGCATGAATTTCAGACTCGACTGTAGCCTAGACTTATTAAAAGTTAAAGCTTGGACGTATAACTCAAGTAGACAATTTCTATATATGTTTTCATTATAATCTATGATTTATAATGATGACTAAGGTGACTGATAAAGATCCTAAGTGTTGGATATTTACTATATTTGGGATTGCCGAAAGTTCTGCAGCGAGATCTAGAAATAGATGTGGATCTCTTTCACAGATATTATGTGGTTAAAAAATTTGTACATGATATACTTCGAGCATATACAATGTATACTCATATACCAGTATTCATATAAAGATAGTAAGTTTGTATACCTAAGTATATCGACGAGGAGCGAGGTGAATGGGAATATTAGAACCATTTGACTCTTATGGAGCGTGACAAACTAAAAAGAATGGATCTTCTGAAAAGCTGTATGCTATTTGCTTTCTTTTTGAATAGATCTGAGATGACATAACCTACATCTTCCACATCTAAAAGCTACAGCCAGCAAATGTTATGAGTAGGTTAATATTCACCCACTCTCATAGATATAGATATATATATAATATAGATATATATATATAATATAGATTCAATCGAAATAGCCTAGATATGGTGTAGCCAAATCAGGGAACTATAACTTCTATAGTTCTAGAACCCGAATTACAAGGATTGTCTCCAAAGTCGAGCTATATATATGTCTCTCCACATGGGAATACATGAATAACTTGTAAGATTTACATAAGCGCGTACCTCGAGCGGGTATCGCTACAGTCGCTTAAACTATGCTAGAAATTTCTCACTTTTTTTTATTGCTTTGTTTTTGTGAATGAAATCGTCGATTGCTTCTAACTGTCTTTCTTACTACTAATTGGGAGATGTATTGAAAAGCTTGTTATATGTATGTCTAAAGCTAGAGCTATTCGGAAATTATTAATGAAATGCTCGACTGAAGCTTATTTTTTCATGCTTTTTCCGATGCTGTTTTGGGGCCGCAAGCCAATTCCGTTGTTTTTGTTTTATTTTTTTTTTATTTTTTTTATTTTATGTTTTTTGGGTGAGTGTGTGAAACGATTTCGATCTGGAAATGATCCGCTGGCCATTTGCATGTGGCTGGATACAGATAGACGTAGACATGAGTTGGTTAAATATCATCAATTATCGATGTGGCTTTCGGGTTCATTCATACGACGACGTTCACGACGTTGATCTGGTCAATCAATTTGGCTCTGGCCCAGGGCAGGCAGTCAGGCAGTCAGGCAGGCTGGTTAAGGCTGGTTAGCTCTCTGGCCGATCGAGAACGACTGCGATGCTATTCGAGTTCTTAGACTCTAAAAACTAAATCGCTTTCTCACACGTTCGCCACACAACTCTTTGATAGGCTGTCCCGCTCACAGTGGATTGACAAATTGCATTTCATTTATTAATGATTGCTTAAATGGTGTTTAATTAATTGACCCTCTGGACCCTCTGCGCGTTGAAATTCGAAATGTCTATTCAATTATATGTAATTAAATTCGCATTTTTTATCGGACAAGCCAACAACAATTCCATATCAATCTATAATCCATTTACACGTTTGTTATCTGCCATAAAGGTGGTAAAGGATGATTGCATGAAGGGCGGGCACTTTAATGACCTTTTAATCTCAAGTTCATAGCTGAGGATTTTTGTTTATGATAATTGCAGAGGGGCGTGTGTTTTGTATAAGGAAATTAATTCGTGTTGGAAAATAGGGAAAACAAAGAAATATGATTGAAAAATAAATTTTTTATTCGTAAAAGAAACAGATATGCAAAAAAAATTCAATTAAATTTAGGCTTAGTATTAGAAAATATCTAACATTTATTTAAAAATCATTTAAAAAAGAATTTTAGCAATTTAACAATTTTTTCCTCGCATCTGTTTTAATCTCTTTTCCTATTCATAGCTCACATCCAAGTGAATATATTTTATTTATTATTATTATTATATTTGTATAAATTTATTAACATACAATTCGTAATATGTCAACTAACTTAAAAGTATATTTAAAAAATATAAATATAAAGAATAGAAATAATAAAAAAAATATTTCAAATATATTTAGTATATACAAATAGAATTTTTTTAAAGTAAATATTATTATATTAATAAATGTATAATTAAAAATATAATAAATATACTCTATAAAGTATATTTCTTATTTTTTTTTTCATATACATATGTATATTATATTTTCTATAATATTTTTCTAGCATTTATTTATTTATTATAATCGAGATACCTTAGCTGAAATCTTTGATTGTCCACAAATTTCGTTAAAAATGATAAATGAGTTTTCGGGGCTTCTGGCTCTTCCAAAAGGTAATTCAGCTTTTGTTCTCTTTAAGGGTGAAATAATGTAAATTTGCGTCAACAGCGAACAGAGAATTTCCCCAATCGTGTATGGAATATCAAATTCCTAAAGAACTCTTATGTTCAATTTCCTATGAAGTCACACCAAAACAGAAAACGGGAAAAGAGACGCCAATGGATAAGTGTAATTTCCAAATCTGAAACTCGTAAGAGTCATCAACTAATGAGGCCTCTAAAAGCCGACAAAAAGCATGAAATACATGTAAATAGATACAAATATATATGCATACTATATACATATTTATATATATATAGGTATTTGTATCTGTTGTCGTTTCTCTATTCGTATTTATTTATTTTCGAATTGTTTCGGGCACATTTCTCATTTTTCGGCTAAAACACAAAATGCAGGAAATGGACGTGTTGACAAATAAACGATGTTCATACTCGTACATCTATTTACCAATATATGTATCTATGAATTAAACACAAAAACAGCTCACAACAAATTTCACCTGTGCTTTTTAGTTTTTTTCGGTTTTTTTTTCGTGTCGTTGATTTTTTTAGCATTTGAAATGCGGACGGGACGTACTTTGAAAATCAAATAGCTTTGGCCCCAAATGAAAGTTAACAACGGCAACAACAAACGGTAATTGTTATACTTGCCAAGGCACACACTCACACACACACACATACACACAGATTGGCTTGTGTGTGCGCACTTATGCTGTGTGTATCTTATGGATACATTTTGTTTCACACGCACAGCGGATCTGCGGATCTGTCGTTGTGTGCGTGCGAAAATGCCGTTCTATTTATTGAATATTGATAAATGCGCCGCGCTCACAGACGATGGTTAGAGCAAGCGCCTCCAACCGCCCCACAACTAGCCCCCCACACCTACCTACCGCCCTGCCCCCGCGGCTCAACTCATTTGCGCCACGAATTTGACGTCGTCTCATTAGTCACATTTAAAATTGTATTTAATTACTTTCTCACTTCATCATCAGTCAAGTCTGTGGGTCGCTGCCGCCTCGTCATTGGCGCTTGGGGGGTGGCAAACACCCCACTGCCACAGACACCCCTCGCCCCTCTATCTTGTACTGTGGCTGCGGCTGCGGCTAAGACTGGGGCTGGCTCTGTGCCTTTCCTGGTGGTGTTTGATGAGCGCCTGCGCTCCCTACAAAATGCCAATGCGTGCAAATACACATATACATATATACACACATACACTCCATATATACTAAGTTTCCTCAGACAGGCCGTTGAGAGAATATTGATATACTCTCTGCTGCCGCGCTGCTGCAGCGCTGCTTTCATCAATCTCAAATTAGTGAAAATCGAAGAGCAACTGCAATTATTTGCGTGGGCTGCTGGCAAATGTAACGGTAAATGGTATTCCATATTATCTATATAGCCAAACATTCATTCCCACCTATACCCACTTACCTACCTAACTACCAAAGCGACCTACCTACTCTTTTTTGTTGTTTTTCTTTTGTTTGTGGGCCATTACAAGTGTAATTTATCTCGCAAATCATTAATCAAGTTCGTGTGCTTGTATTTGGTATTTTCCCGACGCTGGTGGAAAGTGTGTAATTTGCTCGCCTGTTTTCCCTCTATATCAAACGGCATTTGCTTGCATAGGCAAGCCACACAAATGTTGACGCCCCACGAAACTACGGCTCTCCGTATGAAAAGGGCGTATTTTAAATTAAATCGCGTATAAAAAAGCGGCATATTTATGATTGAAAGATACACAAACTGTACAAATGGACACACAAGCACATACACTCACACTTGCGCACTCACACGAAAGCACTGTTCAGCATGTTTGCATTGATTTGCGTTATGCAAAATGGGTCCATTACGAAGTAGACAAACAACACTCGACTCAAGCACCAAAAACATGCTCAATAGTGTAGCCCCACTAAGAGCTTATACACAAATACACACATACACACACTCAGCTATCTACAAATGAGTCGGGTGTGTGTGTGTGCAACGAGCGAATGAGCGGCGAGCGCATTGTACACATACACGAGTTTCGTATTGAATAGATTACGATTACAAATTTAATTGAATGCCACCTGAGCACAGCTGAAACGGCAATCCGATTGGCCAGCCAGCCAGACCAGCTGGCGAGAGTGAGAGAGAGACCGAGCGGCATCACAAATGAAAACAAATGGGAATGGCACAAACACACAAGCGCAGCCACCGCGCACACACGTTCCACATGTCAGCCGTTCCAATGCGAACGACAGCACAAGAGAGTGAATGGCATTGCCAGGAGAGAGAACGAGCGACAGAGAGGCAGTTGTGCCGCTCGTTGTCTTTTCGTCGCGTCGTTTTTGATGTGCTGAGAGAATTATTTTTATTCCCAATTGGAGTTCCGTGTGCGTCGGGCGAAAGCGGCGGACAGTGCGCGATATCAAACGTGAAATAAATGAACAAATTGTTAATTAATAAGCAACAGGAGCCGATCATCATACCGATCAGGCACCATCAGGTAACAGCAACAACAGCAACGTTTCGCCGACTATTCCAATGTAACCTAAATGTGTTTTGGTGTTGCGTGTGTGTGTGTTTATTGTGAGCGTTCGAAAAGGAGCTGACAACAAGGAGAACGATAACATTTTAAATATTTAAATTAGTGTTAATTTTAATAGAATTCAATCGCAATTCAAACTAATCTGGGCTTGTGCTGAAATTGAAAAGAAAAGATTAAAAACAAGCGAAACCACAAAAATAACGCGAGTTCGATTAACGGTGCTTCTCGAGCTATTCCCTTTTGGCACAACTTCAGCGGAATCAACCGAAATCAACAGCAGCAGCAGCAGCAACAACAACAACAACAATACGAAGAGCGCACAGCGAGGTGACAATTCGAATATTTGATAACGGTAAATCGATGATATAAACGCAGGAGCAAAAGCAAATGTAAAACAGGCAAACAAACAGCGAAGCGAAAAAGAGTGTGAACGAGAGAGATAGAGAGAGAGCAAGCAAGCAAGCAAGAGCAAAAGAAACAATAATATTAATAATAATAATAACAAAGTGTGCTGTGAAAATTACGTAGAAAGTTGAAAGCTCGCGCATTGATTCCGCTATAAATCGAAACAATTTGCCATCTGCGCTTTGCAATTATAATTATAAAAATTCCATATCCAATTCGAAATCGAAATCAAATTTCACCCGAAGCCCGCACTAAATAAAAAACTTCGCACTAATGCAACTCCGAGTGCATCCGACTATGGATTGCAGCGGCCGTTCAAATAACACTATTGAACGCGATTCCGATTTGGGTGACGATTTGGTAAGCAAAAAGAATGAAAACAAAAGACGGAGAATGAGACAAATGACGAAACAAATATAAGTAGAATGGCATATGCCATATGTATGTGTGTACGTGTGTATGTAGTTTAAACAGTTATTTTATTGCCGTAGCAAATAGTTTTATCTAAATTAAACGATATGAAGTCAATTTCCTATTTGTATTGTATAACAGCTTGAGTGTAGAACAGAGTTCGTGATATTGGGCTAATAGCAATTAAAATCGAGTTGAAACTATGCAAAAATGCATATATATTTAATTTGTTTTCTTTTTTTTTAATATAATTTAATATTTTTCTAAAATAATAAAAGTTTATTAGCTTTAAATAATTTTTAAATTTGAACTCTATTATTTTTTTTTCCTAAGTTATAATTTTTTAACAGAATTTATAATTTGTTGTCTAAAATTAAAATTAAAATTATATAATTTGTGTTTATTCAAATCGAATCAGGCAGCTTAAAGCGTAGAAAAGCTTTATCAAATGTTGAGCTTAGTTATATGTTTACTATAATATTACAACTAAGCATAGGCCATAGAGCTTTGATAAGGGTTTCTCTCAATTTTATTTTAATTAAATTAATTAAATCGCAAATATTTTCTAAAACTTCAATTTAAAATTATAATGTAATGTGTATAAAAAGCTTTGATTATTTTAGTGTTGACAAATGCATTTTTACGCTTGACAAATAGCTGGAAAATTGAAAAAACTTGGGGCACGTCAAAAGTCGAGGTAATACCAATTAGTCTTTGTATTTAGGTAGAATAGATAAAGTTGTTTATTTGAGTGGACTAAGTGTATGTAAGTGTAACTAAATAGTTTCTAAGAATTCGTGAGTCAACTGTAGGGGGTTTTATAAATATATACAGATATCATATATATTATAAATATATACATAATATATAAATATATAATATTTATATATATTTAATATTTAATATTTAGAGTTGACATGATTTATTATAAATTTCCTTGCTGCTTTGCCGTCGGCATTACTACAGCTCTACTCTCTCTCGCTCTCACTCGCTCACTCTCCCTGCCTCTCGTATATTCTGTTAAAGCTCTGTACGAATGACTAAAAGCTTTGTATTGATGCAATTCTTCGAGTCGCGCGTCTGTTTGCAGATGATTCGAAACGTAATTATAATGTTAAATTGTTGATTCAAAATTAAGCAGCGAAGACGCAGCAGCGGAGTCTTCAATTTTTGTGCCTTCTCTGTCTCTTTCTTTTTTAACCCGTTCGTTTTGTTTGCTATGAAGCCGTTAAAAGGTGACATGCTAAATGGTCATACAACGCATTTATTATACACACACACACACACAGAGAGAGGGAGACACATACACACACACTAAGTGCATACACACACAGGCTCATAAATACAAATAGATTCATCTGTTTCTGCTTTGGACCAGGCCTGCAAGTGCCCAGTGCCCAGTGCCTAGTGGATAGTGGATAGTGGCTGTTGCCTAGACCTAGAGAGGTAGGTGTATGGCTGGGGCCCTCCAGTGGGTATATCTCGTTCACCTTTCATCAATTGAAAGATCTCTTTCAATTCAACTCTTTGATGGCGTTCATATGTAAATAAAATGTTTAAATATTTGCATTATTTGTTAGTACCTTAAATGAATATTAAATGGGTTTTATTGCCGCTGTGTGTGAGAGTAAGTGAGTATCTGTATGTGTGTGTGTGTGTGTGTGTGTGTGTGTGTGTGTGTGTGTGTGTGCATAGGCACAGGTATGCTCTCTTCTTCAATAAAACTCTTGTTAGGCCTCTTTTGTTTTTCTTTCATTTTTATTTCATTGTTGATAGACAGTGTGCCGCGTTGATCAACAATGAGCCAGACTTTATACATGAATATATACATACATACACATGCAGACATACATACATACATACATACTGAGTCAGATACTTGGCTATTTACATAATTTTTAATAGCTTCGGAATTTGTTGTTGTTTTTTTTTTGGGCTCCTCCGAATTGCCCCTTTTGATAGCCTTGTGCAAACATTGTTCCCAGTCATCCAGCTCTGCTTCTTCTCGCACTTCTTCCTCTTCTTCGTGCTCTTTGCATAAAATATTGTATAAAACTCAACAGTTAATTGAACACTTCGATCATAGCGAGGGTCGCCACTGATATATGTGGGTGAGTGTGTGTCAATTAAATTAACTTGAAACAGGCTCAATCGGATGTCGGACGACACACACACACACATATACATACACACACGCATAATGCTGGTGTCATTCGCGCGTCCGATTTTTAATATCAAATCCTAGGGCATATTGAAAAACTGTTAAACTGAAACGAGACGCAGAGATTTTGGACCAAAAGTCACGATTAACGAATAATGTGGGCTGTCAAAAAGTCATAAATTCTCAAATGAAGCGAGCCTGAGTCCGAGTACGAATCGGAGTCGGAGTTGACGTTGAAGTTGAAGTTGAAGTCGTGCCCCAGCGCTGTTGCAGCTTCAACATCATCTCTGCGGTCGTCATTTGAGGCACGGCTTTAATTACTTGGGTTAAACGCACAGTTTAAAATTCATTGAAGTTGGCTTGATTTTTGAATCGTTTTTAAATTAAATCAAGCAATGTAGCACTCTCTCTGTTTGTGTGTGACACTTCAAAAGGAGAAAGAGAGTGAGAGTGAGAGAGAGCGAGAGAGGGGGAGTGAGAGTGGGCGAGAGTGGGTGGCAGCTGTCCGGCAACGCGCACGTGTTCAACATCAGCGCCATTTGCTGTTCCCACATTAAATCATTGACTGTGGGAGCTGTTGGCTGTGTGTGGAGTGGAGTGTGTGTGTGTGTGTGTGTGTGAATCTCAGTGACGTTAACTGCTGTTTTGGTTTACAGATTCCCAGTTTAGCACTTGCCTGCGATTGCCTCTTATACGATGGAAAATTAGCTGACGTTTTGGGCTACCCCAAAGTCCCCCACCAAAAATCAAACAATATATCTCCCATGCCGGACTCAATTCCATAACTGGGGGCATTTGTGTATCTGTAAGTGTGTGTGTGTGTGTGCGACTCTTAATGCACTCAGCGACGGCAACGGCAACGGCAACGGCACCTGTTATAATTTGTTTGGCTTCTTGTACGCTGACAGGCAACGATTTGTATTAAATTCTTTGTTGGGCTCTCGAGGCACTTGTTGTTGTTGTTGTTGCATAGCGATAGCATACATGAGAGAGAGGGAGAGAAGGAGTGCCTGTGTGTGTAAAGATATTTGATTAAGTATGCAAGAGTCTTCGAGTCGAGCGAGCGAAATGTCGCCTTTGGGGCAAGCTTTCAAAATCAATGGCAGATGAAATTTATTGGGGATTGGAATTGGCAGGGGGAGGGAGTTGGCGCCATTTTGAAAATGCATTTGTTGCATTCAGGTCGCGTCATCGTTTTGTATTCACGTATATTTAATTTAATTAAAATTACAACAAATAAAAAGAACGCAAATGTCAAAGCAATAGAAGAAATAGCAATAAACAGCAATGGCGACAAATGCCAAAGCCTCTCTCACACGCACACACACAGTCACACAACCAATTGCAAAGCGAAAAAAAAACTCATAAAAATTATGATTATTACAGTTTTGTTTAGAATGAATTTATGAATTATTTTTCAACCATAGCTAATAAAATTGTTAATTGGATTTTTCCAGCACTGGCGGCCGCTCAGCAGCTGCAGCTGCTTACGAGCTGCGATAAAGTGTAATAAACGAAACATACGCACATACACATATACATGCATATATAGTGCGAATACACAACGCACACATGCACTGGCACATATAAAAGCTTATTATCAAAGCACTAATAAATACAACGTCTCGCCTCGCGACGCCTTACGAAAGGGCGTGGCTTTAGTTATTTGTTGTTCTTGTTTTTTTTTTTTTTTTCATTGACTTTGCAAGCGCTCGCGCAAAAACGGACGCCTGACCGAAAGCTCTCGCTGGCCCGTGTAAATGCGGCGAAATTAAATGAACGAACAAACAAATGAGAATTGGCAAAAGAACAGGCGAATTTACGACAACGAAAATGCAATGCTCTTTCACACAGTGAAATGGGCTAAAAAATACCAAATTTTGATTTAAATAAAGTGCAAAATTAGGTATGATTTTCTTGCAGAGCTATAGAGTGAGATTTATGAATTAATGATTTGTACATTGATTGAGACTGAAGACTAAAATACAGTTAGGATTTGTGTGTTTGATATGAGACAACTTAAATGTCAAATGTCGAATATTCTCTGCAAGTGCATAAAAAGAAGCGACCAAAAAGCTTTCGCCGCGATCTACAGACCGGCAAGCGCAGCAAGGCAAGCTTTGTATATTTTCGCCGTCTACACTAAAAACAATGCGGTTCTTCTTCATTTTTGCCGCCTGCAAACTAGAAGAAGGCAAGGCAAAGAGTTACCACCAGCAGAAAAAGTCTTTTGGGCCCTTTTATTCATAGCTTTTTTAACCGGTTTCATTTTGTTGTTGCTTTTTTTTTTACAATATTTTATTGTTTACGCGAAATTTTCATCTTCACACACAGACAGGCACACACATCGGCACACACGCAAGTGCTCACCCAACATGGGCGTGCGTGTAGCGCCCATATAATAGTGGGTATGTGGTTGTTGTTGTTGTTGTTAATCGCGTGTGTGGGGTGTGGGGGTCGGTCAGTGGGCTCGTTCGCTGGTTCGCTCTGTTGGATCGTCCAGCCAGCGGGCAACCGGCACAGCGAATGCGCCATTATGTTTTTTGTTGCCCGTTTCGGTTTCAGTTTCTGTTTTGTTGTTTCCATTTTTATATTTTATTCGCTTTATTTTTTCCGCTTCGTCGCGTTGCGAGCGAATGAAATGCGCGACGCACACAGACACATTTACGCGCGCTCACACACACAGACATTTGCTCTTGCACTCGCACTCATGCTCATATTACATTCATCTGTACATATGTTTGGCTGTGTGTGTGCGTATGTGGGCATGTATCTCAGAGATACGTTTTGCATTTTAATTTTATTTTCATGCTCTTCGGCCTGCAGCGGCGTTTCCGTATCGACCACGTTGCACATGTTTTGGTCCTGCCCTTAATATATATATATATGTGTGTGTATATGTATGAGTATATGAATTTATGTATGTACATGTATTTCTTGTGTACTTTTTTAGCCGCCAGCTCTTTCAGCTTGTTGTTGTTGTCGTCGTCGTCGTCATCGTCGCAGCGCGTTGAAATAATTCGCCACGGGGTAGATGCGTAAATGAGCAATTTTTATTTATGTGTGTTTGTTCGCATTTTTATTCAGATATTCACATATAAGAAAAAGCCGCCATTTATTACATATGCATGTGCATACATACACATGTGCAGATGTATGTATGTACTATTCTTAAGTGCCTACACATGTGGGTGTGCATAAAAACATATTATTTTACATATATCAGAAATATCTTACAGTTTTAAAGTATAGCTCAAGCTAAAATTGAATGAAGATTGCGCTTTAATTATAATATAATTTTGTATATAATATTTAATTTGTAAAATAATATTTATTATATATACAATTAAAAAGGAAAATATGAAATTATACATTTTATATTAAAACAAATTCAATTAAATTGTAATGTTAATTTGATTAATAATGTATTATTTATACATATACCATATATAGAAAATCTATTTGATTTAAAAATGTAGCATTTCAGTTCAATTTCAATTTCTTTAACTTCATTCAAACTGATCAAAATCTAAATATTTTTTTTAATTTCAAATTATTATTACACATACGATGCTGGTTTCTCTTTTTTTCTCTTTTTAATTTCTAAAAATATAATAAAATTGTTATCCTTGAAAAGTTATGCAAAAAAAAAAAAAAAAAAAAAAAACGAAAAATTCTCAAACGTCTCAGTTTTCCCGCAGTCTATCAAAAATAGTATTCTTTGTTAATTCAAAATAATATTACTAAGCTGCTTTCCAGGAATACAGCAGAACATAATGAATATAATAGATAATTCTACAAAATTTGACTATGAAAAGAAATCGTTAATAAACTTAAGACGCCAGCACGCCCAAAGAGCAGAGCACTTGAATCGCAGGAGCATTAGGACATCTAGTTTACAGTTCGGTCTAAAAAACACGCACACATGCATAGCAAGATTTGAATGAAAGGGAGAGAGAGGTAGCTGAGAGAAAAAGAGAGAGAGAGAGATAGACTATAGTTAGACATATGCCTGCAATATAATCTTAATCCTTCACACAATAAACGGTTGCCTGCCTCCGCCTCTGGTAGCTAGCTGATCCTGTTTGCATGCTGCGCCCTTCACAGCTTGGCACTGCGGCACTCGACGCATTATGGATTTGTCGTCCTTTTGTTTTAAATTAGCACGGCATGTTGCACATGCGGCGCAGCGCTGTCCGGCTGTCCGCTCTGTCCGCGCTGCCCGCCGTGCAGGCCGCAATCCGCATGATGAGCGAAGCTGGATGTCAATGCCGACGGCAGCAGCACCGGCAGCAACGTCACTTCTCTGACGACCCTGAGTGCTTCCGACAATTTGTCAGTGCAACAATAGCAAATTGTTGCTCATATCAACAACAACAAGAACATCAACAGCAGACAGAAATTAACTAAAATGCATTTGTGGTCAAATGCAATGATAATAAATTAAGATAAATTATTTTCAAGCGCTTCTATCGAAATTAATGTAAACTAATTAGTGATAAAAACTGTCAACGGCAAATAAATTGAATATTCTACCCATACGAATGCAATTCGCCGTTAGATAGTATCCACATTTGCCCCAGTCGGCTCTTTGTGCCCCCATATTGTCACAAATGTCGCCGTCGTCGTCGTCGTCGTCGTCATTTGCGGTGCATTGAAAGCTATTAAAGTAAATTGCAATGAACGGGACCCAAAACCCATACTCATACCCATACCCAGACCCAGACCCGAACCCGGACCCTGTGCCGGTCATACCTGCCCGCAATTGTCGTATCTCTAATGTGAGTACTACACATGTAGCTGCTCGTATCTTGGTATTGTGGGTGCACTCATTGGGTTTTCGCGGGGACTTCTGCAGCAGGTCTAATTGCGATTTAATGTCTTTTCGGCCTTTTCCTATGAAAGTTACAAAAGAGACGAGGAAAAGAAACGCGATAATACCGAACGACTCTATCAATGCAGGCTGAGTCCAAATTAATGGAACTCGCTTGTGCTACTAAATACTATCTACAACTAGACAAATAACTCAATGGAAATCTATCTGAGCTGGCGACATATATTTTTCTTTTTTGTTCCAACTTCGTATATATAATAAGATCATTAGCGGCTTTTGCTTCAAATAGTTGAAAACTGGCACAGCTTATCGTCATTTCATGATTTATGCGACACTTACACATAATTGCATAGAGATATTAAATTATCGTCGCACATAAAAGACCTCCAGACAGATATGCAATGACAATGGCTGTAGCTGGGCGGTAATTGAGAAACTGCATTAGTCTCCATGCAAATCGAATAGGAATGCAATTTCGAATTGTTCGTCAGCTTCGGTTATACTAATTTATGAACTGATTGGGCATATTGGCTTTGTCTGTCAGACTGTCTATTCGTATGTCTTTACATACCGAAAATACCTCTAGAATCCTGCTAAGGCTAAGAATAAATATTTCATATCCATGTCGACCATGTCTTTGACATCTTATTATTATTATTATTATTATTATTTTTTTTTTTCATTATATTACAAAGTTTATAGACACCGATTGTAATTTTTCTTACTTGCTTTGAGTCATTTTTTATGTAGAAAAATAAATGGGAGACAATCAATATTATATAGTTAAAATATATCATTTAATACATTAAGCCTCTTTTATGGAGATTTATATTAGAGACATATGCATATATGAAATATTATATAATTATAATATCATTTAATATATTTAACTAGTTTTATGGAACTTCAGAGCTCAGATATTTAATTATAATTAATTATAATTAACTCCATTTAAATATTTTTATCCAGTTTTGATCTTCTACGATCAAATATTCTTATGAATTTTCTTAAACTTCAATTTAAAATATTTTATATATTAATTTTCAATTTCAATGAAATTTTCTTAAATAATTTTCTGTATATGAATCCAATATTCATATAGATTTCATATCTTGAGCTCGCCTGGTTATCGATTGGCTAATGAAGTGCATCAAGCAAAGTAAGAAAATGTACTTCATTTTGTTGCTGTTGTTGGTGTTCTTGTTGTTGTTGTTGTTGTTATTGTTGTGTGCAACACGCAACTGAGAGAGGTACAAACAACATTAAAGCGGCGCAAATTCGTTGTGCATTAATTAGACATTTTATAGGTGCAACACGGCGTAAACTGCACGCCTTTGGCAGTGGCTGGGGCAGCCACAGACCAGGCCCAATACCACAATTATTGTTTGGGCCTGGTCAACAGCAATGGCAACAAAATGAGAGGCGAATAAGGCAACGGCTAACCGCAACTAAAATGTTGCCAGCGAAGCGTCCATCGGCCTCTGAGTGCACATATTTCGCATGGATTCGATAACTTACATTAATTTGATGTACACACACACAAACACACATACACACACATGTGTCTGCATTGTTATGCATGTGTGTATGCAAATATGGCTGGATGCATGTGGTAACCGCGAATTGCCAACTAACTAACCAACCCAATGCAGCGCAAAGCATCCAATGCGAGCGGCGATCAATATGCGCCAATATAAGCCACACACAAGATGAGAGCCAGACAGAGAGAGGGAGACTCTTAGAGCGAGAGCGGGAATCTGTTGGGGGGGTGGGGCGCAGGTGGCGGAGGTGGCGGAGGCTGTTGCCACTAAACAGCGGCAAGAGCGAGACGTTACCATTTCATTATGCGCGTCCGCGTTCGCGTTTGCATCGTTGAGCGAGCCAGTTTGGAATAACAGTTTGCTTGGGGTTAACCAAATGGTGTTGCCAATACTTTTTGCCACATACGCAATCGGCTAATACACTGAGAGAAATGCTAAAGCAAAGCCTATTTGTTGAAATGAATTAAAATGGAATTTTGATTAATCAAAAAGAGATGTACAATTCCCGAATGTTGATTGATTATCTGCATTGAAATCCATTTGATATGAGTTACGAACTATTTATATGATCATTTGTGCAAGAGAAGAATATATGAATAATATTTGGATTTGATAAAAATATATATAATTTTTATGAATATTATCTATTTTTTGCTGTACAGTTAAGATATAGTTTATGTATTTTTCTTAGCTATCTATTAAAAGTTTTATATATGTATGTATGTATATCAAAACAATTTATTAATAATATTTTGTTGGCTAATTTAAAGGCTTCAATGTGCATGTTTATAAACTCAAGTCCTCAAATTGTTTCAGCTAATAAGCAGTTCAAAGTTTGCATAAGTAAAAATTTGTAGGTAAAATTCACAGAGTCGTTTCAATATGTTCGATAATTGACAGAGTGTTAAGTCAATATGTCCTTTAATCAAGTGTATCAGTATAATGGATATACTCTTATCAACATTGATTGGCTTTCATATTAAATGGACTTTATCAAAGAGCTAGCTGAAGTTTCATATGCCATTTTATTGGTTTAAACAAATTCTGAGCTCATTCATTACTCCATTAAGATCTTAGGCCTTTCAAGCTTGATTTTTAGACCTGGAAGACCTTCAATTCAAGCCGTATTTCCCCTAGTTCAGCTCTGATTTATCAACTAATTAATATCTGCCATATCACTAGAGTATGCACAACAATTTGTCACAGTGTAGAGCTATGCGTACTACTCAAAGCTTTTGTATTTTGCGCCAAACTTCAAAGAGTTCCTGGAACTTTAGAGCTCTGCTGCTGCTGCGAATGCCATAGAGCTCATACAGCGCATAGAGCTCAGTCTATGTCTATGTGTGCTTTGGTTTTGGTTGCATTTATGATTACAGCAATGCGACAACCAAGACGACAACAGCAACAATAACGATACCGGCGATAAATGTTGTATACACATATGAAAAGAGTTGCAAACTGCTGATGATGATGATGATGATGATGATGATGATGATGATGGACTAGCTAGCCTCAGTCTAACCTGTGCCTGCCTCAGCTTGGCTTACATTGTGCGGGGCAGGTTACATTGTGTTTGTGCTGCTATCGGTTGGCTGCCGCTTGAATGTGTTTAAATTGAAAATTCCCGATTTGCACACAGTCACAGATGCGCTTAATTTGCACCTCTCCAAATGCATAAAAAGCAAAGACCGGACCGCGGACATGCAGCAGCAGCAGCAGCATCAGCAGCAACACCAGCCTCAGCAGCAGCAGCAACAAGAGCCGGCCAAGCGTAGCGGACTTCTAGCCAGAGTCACGGCTGGCAATAGTACGCTTGAAACGTCTGTGGCCACGGATACGCCATGGCTGTAACTTGCAACGACCTGGCGGCCAAAGCGGCTACACTCGCCTTTAATGGCCTGAACGGACCTGCGGCTCTTGTGGCTCTGACTGCGGCTCTAAGTCTGGCTCTGACTCTGACACTGACTCTGGGTCTGAGTCTGGTTGTGGCTCTGCTTGATTGCCATTACCGGCTTGCCATTGTTAATTTATTAAGTGGTTACCTTTGTTGTCGCCTCGCTGGCAATACAATTGAAATTGCTGGAGCTCTCTTTCCCCCTCTCTCTCTCTGCCACTCTTTGTTTATGTGTTAATGTTGTCCTGCCATGGACTTGGCCAGAACAATGATCATTTGCTAAGTGCTGCCCACGCAGCCGCAACACGTTGCACGCCGCACGCCGCACGCTGCACGCTGCAAAGCCGCCGCAAGTTGACAAAGTATTCAACATTTGGCCAGCACAGCGGGCGTCTAATCGCATTGATCGTGGCGTTCAATGGACCTGGCCAAGATTCATTGAGCGCAATCGATGCGGCATGTTTTGACATAAGCGCCACTATCAATTCCAATGTCTGATGCACTAATTCTCTTCTCTCTCTCTCTCTCTCGCTCTCCCTTTCTCTGTTGCAGTCCCACGGCGATCGAACGGATGACGAGATGCGCGACTGCGACTCGGTAGACGGTGAACATCATCAGCTGAGCGCCAAGGCGGCAATCGCAGCTCGACTCAGTCACACAGTCGCCGGCGGCGCTGGCCTCAACTTTGCCAGTCCAGAGCAGCAAACAGATCTGCCACTCAGGTGAGTTTGCCTTAGCTATACACATACATACACACACACACACATACATATTAGCTTGATCAGCTACATTATCCATCTATTTCAATTGTCATTCTTCTGCTTGTGACAGCCATCATCATCAACTGCCGCCGAATCATCCGCTCAACGCTCTGGGCAGCTTCATGGGCATCGGCGGACTACACAGCATTCCAAATCTCCAGCACAGCGACGTGCTCGAGAAGCTCAAGATGCAAGTGCGCGACATGAAAGTGGGCCTCATGGTGAGTGTCAAAGCAATTAGAACTGATCTAGTATTTGTGGATCGCAAAGGGTGCGGGGAAAGCTAAATGTGCAAGAGAGAGGGGCCGAAGGGGGATATAGGAAACTTAAAGGTTAGACAAAAGTTGGAGAGAGTTTGGAGTGCATCTTGTAACTGAAGGTAAAAGTCCAACAATTTCATATGAGAGTAGTTGCTGTTTCTAATAAAACTGTTAGCTAACAAAAAATATATATATATATTTGCAATAAATATTTTTTTAAATTAAATAAAAATATAAAAAAAAAAAAAAATAATAAAAATTATAATATAATAAATTAGAAAAAATTAAGAAAATAAATAAAAATATATACATATATCAAAAAAATCAAATAAAGAGGAGTAAATAAAATAAAATATATAGATATAAAATAAAACAGGAATACATTTTTCATTAAAAAAAAAATTAATATGTAAAAAGATAAAAAAAATATATAAATAAATAAAAACAATCAATAATAAATAAAACAAAATATATAAAAGTAAAATAAGAAAAAAATCATAAAAAATAATTAAGCAAAAATCAAACTATAGTTAACAAAAAAAATAAAATAAATAAATAAATAAAATAAAATAAAAAATAAAATAAACAAATAAATAAAAATGTTTCTAAATAAACAAATTTATAAAGTTCAAAAATATAGAAAAAATAGTAAAATAAATATTTTTAATAATGAAAACTATTTATTAAATCAATAAATATATAACTAATCTTCAAAAAAGTGTTTATTTTGCACTACTATTTAAATGAGTAAAATATTCAAGAAAATAGTAGTGCAACTTAGGCGAGCACAATCTATACTGAATAAAATATTTAATGCATCACTCAAGAATTTATAGAGATGTTTATATAAATACTGTAACAATAACAATTGTTAATTAAAATTCCACAACAAGCACATCAGATGTTTTTTAATTGAAATTCACATTTAATTTTTATGTGGAAAAATAATAAATAATATTAATAATATATTTATATCAAAATTGAGGAACAAAAACACCTTAGAACAATTTTTTGATATACAATATAAAAAATTGTCATTGAATTTTATATAAAATGATTTTCAATTAAATACAACTTTTTATATCAAATTGTGTGATTTGGAATTTAAATCGTAGAATTCGTAAATAATATTTATTCTGATAAAAAAAAGTTCGCATCGAATTCCGTATGGAGGTAAAAATGTTTAATTCTGTTTTACCAATCGGCCTCAACTCCCATTCGTTTGGCTTGCAGGAACAGGACTATGCGGCGGCAGCGCATGCAGCTGCGTTCGGGGCCAATATGCTGCCCACGACGATCAGCTCGGCCTTTCCGCTGGCCCACAATTCGGTGGCAGCCGCCGCGGCAGCTGCATCCTTTGGCCATGCGGCCAATGCGGCGGCCGGCAATGGCGCCAGCTACAATGGGGGCGCCGCTGCTGCTGCAAGTGGAGCAGGAGGAGCTGTGGCAGCTGGCAACAATAATGCAGGTGGCCCAGGTGGAGGCAACAGCGGTGGCGGTGGCGGTGGCGGCACGACCAATGCAACTGGCAACAATAGCAATAACAACAGTAACAACAACAACAGCAGCAGTAACAATAACAACAACAACAACAACAACAATGCCGGCAATGGGCATCCCTTTTCGTTTGCATCGCCGACAGCGCCAAGCGCCAAAGAAGGTTGGTATGGGGCTGGGGATTAGCCGGTGCTTAAACTGTTGAACTCAGCGCGTCATTTTGCAGCTAATTCCGCATCAAATTCATCGACGTCCAGCGAGGCATCCAATTCATCGCAGCAGAATAATGGCTGGAGCTTTGAAGAGCAGTACAAACAAGTCAGACAGGTTAGTGTTAGTCAATTTAATCTCTTTGCAAACAAGGCAAGTCAGGCCAAGCCAAGCCAACAGCAACAGCAACAACAACAACAACTAAAGACTCTCTAGGGGAGATGCGGTGATGCGGCGATGCGGCGATGCGGAGCAGAGGCTGGTCGGGTCCAGCCGTTTAGGCAAACTATCAATTAACGGCTAATAGCCAAGATCTTGAACCAGTTGCCTTTCCGTTAAGATGAGTCGAGCTTGTGTCTCTGTCTATCTCTGCCTAACTCCCTACCTCCCTCCCTCTCTCACTCTTTGTCTCAGTTACGAGTGCAGCCGGGGGATGCGCCAAGTTTTGATCTCGTTTTGACGCTTCGGCCCGAAGCTGTTCACATGCAATAAAGAGTTCCGGTTTGCTGCAATTGAGCAATTAATGCTCACATCTTGAGCACACACACATGCACACACACATGCTCACACTCTCGCTCTAATTTGGTGAGAAAATAGCCGGTTTATTCATCTTTTTGGCTCTGCTTACGAGAGATGCTGGGCGGTCCACAAGTGCCCAGAAGTGTTGGGCTGTTTAGGCCTGAATTTCTACACGCATGGCTGCAGAGCCAGCGTGAAATTTGTAGCAGAAGTGCACAATCTCGAGTAATTAAAATAGTTTGGGTCTACTCTAGGGCTTCGTTCGTTGCCAAATTGTTGCGCCGTGTGAACCGCAACAGCTTTTGCCGCTGGCCATAAAAACTAAACTTCGATTAACGTTCGCTCGGCCCGAATGGCCCGGCGCATCGCGTACACCCCCTTCGACTCTTTGACTCTCCGGCACACCGACTCTCTCCCACTGTCCGAGTCTCTTTGGCAATTCATCAAACAGCCCGCATTCTCTATGCACTATAAAAACTTTGACCCTTACACATAAAGAGAGATACAAATGTATCTGTATAGCTGCGCTTCACGCTTATAACACCTTCCGAGGCTGCAAACCGGCTTAGTGAACCAGCCAACGCCTACCAACCAGCTGCGAGCCTCTCTGCACAGCTCAGCTCAGCTTGGCTCTGCTCTGCTCTGCTCTGCTCTGCTCGGTTGCTCTCTGGCTTCTGGTAGGTTCCGTTGGACCCCTTTCTTGGTTGCCTAATCCCTTTCAAGAAGCTACAGTTTGATGCCGCTGCTGCGCCACAAAATGGCGGCTTTCATTAATTTGCGAAAATGTGGCCAGCGCTGCTCAAAACGATAATTATGTTAATTGAGTGAGTAGCTGCCGCGTATGAAAAGCCATTTTGAATTTGTCTGCCGCCGCCTCGTGAGATGCCAAAAAAGAAAATCATTCTACACGGGTGTGGGGCAACTGCGACTGCGACTGCGACTGCCGCCCCAACCGCCACTCGCCTTCATCGTCATCATCATCAGACATCCAAAGCAACTATCCATCCATCTATCCATCTATCCATCCATCCATCCATCCATCTATTCAGCTCTTCATCTCTTCAGACGAAGACGAAATATTATTTTGGTATTTTTTTCCTCGTTTCTATATGATTTAGTTTTGCTTTATATATATATGCATATATATTCACATATATATATATGTAGTTGGCTTGCTCTCATTAATCAATGTCAATTATCTGTACATACTGAATAATTATGTTTAATTATAGACAGACCCCAAAGCATTTTCCAATATTATTTTATTTTATTTTATCATACGAACATTTCCTTTGTATATACATATATACATATATATCGTATATATATGTATATATTAATATTCTTGTGCTCAATTGCACTTTCTGGATTATGAAACTGTTGGCGCACTGTTGCCCATTATTTCGTGTTAATAATTATTTATTCTATTGCCGATTTGTACGAAAAGGCAATGAATTTCCATTTTAATTATGGGCAGCGAACGTTCTCAAATAATTAACACAAATACAAAAAAAAAAAAAAATTAATATTAATTATCGCCGTTGGCAACTCTTAAAATTAGTTCACTTTTGTTTTATAACTTACATTTTATTGGTCCATTTCGAAAATCGATTTATTTCGGCCCGCTCAAGACCAGACCCAGCCCATACGTAAATATAATTCGTTTTCATTTCGGACTTTTTGGCAATACGGCAAAAGTTTTCACTTTAAGTTTTTAGTACTTTTATTGTAGTGAAATTGGCTTTTGGGATTTTTTTTTTTTTATGTAATGTCAGAAAGTGAGAATATGAAGAGAGTATATTGGTTTTGCATAGTCCCTTGGCTATGGGTGTGGCACGCTCTTGATGAGGACAGATTAGATATTGAAACCATCGTTAGCCCCCTGTATATTCGTTAAAGGCGTGGCAAAGGCCATACTTTATATACTATAAGAGAAAAGAATTAAATAGAGCTTTGAAATTTTAAGTAGATGCTCTTTGGTATTCTCATTTCAAGATCGTTCAGACTTTCTTCTTTTAACTCAATTTGGGATATACTAGATCTAGTATATATGTTAAAAATGATATTAAATGATATACCCATATTAGCCAACCAGCAAGCATCAACAGTATGTAGTAGATATATCCATCCGGTAAACCTGTATATTGCAAAATATTAAAACCAAAAAAATTCGAAATTACCGTAGATTTTTATTTTTAACAATTATTATACATTGAACGGATATTTTGGAGTCACTGAGATCCGACATTTTTACCTCATTCCATTCTGTGCAAATCTTATGAAATTCTCTCAAAATGCTTATTTATTCAATAAATTGCTGCTGCAATCGAGATGGATTTGATTTGTGTGTCATTTATATTTTTCGCCTTTGAGCTGTTTTTAATCAGTAAGCACTGTACTTAAAGAAGTGCTTAAATCAACAAAGGCAATAAAGTACAACAAAAATGAAAGAAGAAGAAAAATAAAGAAGGCAACGACGAAACCTCAACGAATTTCAGTTAATTAAAGTGAACAAAACAAAAATCTGGTCAACAGATTTTCAATAACGAGTGTGAAATTCTTAAATAAATATGTGCACAAGATACACACATACTACATGTGTGCCTCTGTATGTGTGTGTGTGTGTGTGTGTGTAATGAGCATGTGTAAATGAGACTGGACAAATTATGAGGCGATCGAACGAGGCGAACTCGGAGAGAAACATGCAACGGGATCTTGTCATATAATTTTTAGTAGCATTTCCATTTGGAAACCTTGCACTTTCCATGCTGATAGTTATAAATTATACACACACACGCAGGCACACACACACACACACACACACACACTGGCACACATTAACACACACTTTGATCTGGCAAAACGCATTTGACAATTCCCAGAATCAAGGATTCAAATTTCAAGCACACATTTTTAGGTACTAGTCCGCAATGCTAGCGACAAATAAGTGAGATTATTTTTATAACCGAACCCCGAGTGTGTATCTATATATGTATATGTGTGTGTGTCTGCCATGTGTCCTCATGTGTGTGTAGTTATAAAAACGATTATGATTGGTCTAGAACTTCTGTTAGGGTATTTTATTGTTTTATTGCCAAAGACTAGGCGGATTTGTGAACTTGACCTGCGCTTGCGGCTGCCGCTGCTCCTGCCGCTGCTCCTGCTGCTGTGATGCAAGTCCGCAACCGATTTCCAGGACTCGGGCCATACGGATTTGGACAAGGGTTGCCTGGGCAGGCTAACCCAAAGCGAACTTCATTTTTATTAGGTACATATTATTAATGCACACACACACAGACAGCTGAGGCAGGCAAACGTGCAGCCCAAGGCGCACATAGATACGCACACACACACATACGCACACACGCACACTTACACATATTTGATTTGTACAGCGACGTCAGCGTCGATTGCTGCACTCGACGGCACATTCACATATTTTTAGTTGATAAACGACCTTTGATGGCGTTGCATCGTCGCGTTGATCAATCGATGTGGCTGCAACCTGCGTGAAAGATATTCAAGTTGATCAAAAAACCAACAGAAAAAGGAAAAGGAGAATCGAAAAACCGTTGAGCAGTGCAACAAGTTTGCAATTAAACAGAAAATAAAAAAGAAAATAAAAAACAAAGTGAAAAGTGAAAAGTGTTTGAGTGTGTGTGTGTGTCTTAATCAATCAATTGCCAACATGCTCATCTCCGAGGATCAAATACAGGAGGTACTCAAAAGCAACAACAACAACTGCAACAAATATGATCATAAATATTGCCAATTCATAGGCATTCAAACTCAACTCAAAAGTTTAATTAAAAATGCCAAAAAAAAAAAAAAAAAATGCAAAGCAAAAATAAATAAATAACAAATTTATTTCTTTTTGGTTTTTGGCCAAAAGTCCGTGAAAAAGCATTAAACGTAAAAGCGCTTCAAGTTGAGCTTCAATCAATTTCTGCAGCCGGCATAAAGCGGAATATATGAAATACGCATATGCTGATACACATACAAGCAAACATATGCAAACATATACACATATAGACAGATATATATAAGTAATGTTGATATATATGTGTATTTCTACACACACTATAACTCTTGTGGGCGTCGTGCATCATAAAAAACAAGCAGCCAGAGAGCCGAGCCAGCCAGTCGAAGTTGCGGCGAGTTGTGTGTTGCAGTTGCATTCGCTGAATTCGTAGTTCCAACTCTCAAGTTGGGGGCAATGGCAATGAATCGGCGCGGGCTCTGAGTCAGAGACTCAGCCTCAGCCTCAGTCCAGCTCAGACGGAGAGTCAGCTGAAGCAGCAGCAGCATCTGCACGTTGTGTTGCTGGGCTACAGTCGCGTTTTAAATCATTTATGCGAGTGGGGATGCGAGGCAGTTCATCATCATTCGCATTGACTTAGAATGTGCACCCAAAGCCGAAGACAGAGGCAACACAGGGCAACAGCAACTCCAAGCCAGAGCCAAGACTTGGGCTTGTGCCTGGGCCTTTGCCTGTGCCTTAGCTTAGTAGGCGGAAAGTATGATGAATTCCAAATTTGATGAGTTCACTCAGATGTTGTCATTAATTTTATACACAGAGAGACGCACACACATATGAGTGTGTGTGTGTGTGTGTGTACGTATAGCAGAAGGTTTTAGCTAGGCTCCTATAATTTAACTAAGAAACAAAACACATAAGGCCAAAGGAACTTCGCTGGCAAATGGGTTAAAGGTCAGAGTGTGCGCCTGAGGAGTCATGAAGTAGAGAGAGAGAGGGAGAGAAAAAATACAAAATAAAAGAGAAATGAATAATCACGAATATGTACAACAACTAGTGAATACTTAGAATACTACATGAATATAGATTGCTGGAATGCCATAAGATTGAGAATTTTTTTTGTAAACTCGAAGCCTGATTAGTGCAGAGAAAGGTGTAGAAGGTATGCAGTTGGGTTCATGGATATGAGTGTGTGTGTGTGTGTGTGTACGTATAGCAGAAGGTTTTAGCTAGGCTCCTATAATTTAACTAAGAAACAAAACACATATGGCCAAAGGAACTTCGCTGGCAAATGGGTTAAAGGTCAGAGTGTGCGCCTGAGGAGTCATGAAGTAGAGAGAAAGGGAGAGAAAAAATACGAAATAAAAGAGAAATGAATAATCACGAATATGTACAACAACTAGTGAATACTTAGAATACTACATGAATATAGATTGCTGGAATGCCATAAGATTGAGAATCTTTTTTGTAAACTCGAAGCCTGATTAGTGCAGAGAAAGGTGTAGAAGGTATGCAGTTGGGTTCATGGATATGTAGTAGTAGTTGTAGTAGTGGTAGTAGTTGGAGCAGTAATAATTATCATGAAAATAGTAGTAGTAATAGTAGTAGCTCAAGCAAAAAGTAGTAGTAATGGTAGTAGCTCAAGAAAATAGTAGTAGTAATAGTAGTAGCTCAAGCAATTAGTAGTATTAGTAGCAACAACAAATGAAAATAGTAGTAGAAGTAGCAGCAGATCATAAAAATAGTAGCAGCTGCACTAGCTTCAATTTCTACTATTCGAATTCCTTCAGTTAGCCAAATTTAAATAATTTAATAATATAAATATTTGGCTAGTCGAGGACCAAAGATAAATGAAAATCGTAGTAGCTGTAAGGTTCATAAAAATAGTAGTAGTAGTAGTAGTATTTTTCATGAAAATAGAAGTAGGAGCAGCTGGAATTTATGATATTGGAATTGATAGTAGGGTAAAGTAAAATTTGTGAAATTAAAAAAAAGCATTTTCACACTTTAATAATTATTTAACATATCTTTAGCTAAATTTAAAAATTATTCTAATATATTTAGCTGATTTATAAACAAACATATTTGCCTTTGTTCTCTTTATATCCAATGTTCGGAATTGATCTGAAATGAATTTATTGCTCTTCTCTTTATACAAAGAGTTTATCGCATTTCTCTTGCCCCTTCTCATTCTGCATATTTTGCTGTACATAGAGACCTAAATACATAACTACTACATACAAAGATTCTCATCTTTATCACCTAATTATGAATTGTGCCAGGCCACTCGCTCACACGCTCAACTCAAGCCTCAAGCCTTGCCCTTTTTAATGCTCATTGGGGTGTTTCACACGTTTTGCGTTGGTATGCGTAAGCGCTGGCAACCCCCAGTGAGTGAGCGACTGAGTGAAGAACGAGAAAGAGAGAGAGACAGGGAGTGAGAGAGATAGAGAGTAGCATTTAGAGAAACACGCGCCCCTGTTGTCGCCAGACCTAGGGTCGAGCCATGTCACGGCGTCTATTGTCTGTTAACCAACACCGAAGCGAACAACAAAAAACAGAAGAGAAACACGAGTAAACAACACTGCACAACACAATAGAATAGCGTGTGGCAACCATTTTGTGCCAATCCATTGGCCCACAAGTCAAGTATTTGAGCCCCTATTATTGTTCATTGATTGTTAGCGCAATAATATATGAATATATGTATGTTTGTATATATGTATATTTATATATGGAAAATAATCATAATAATGGAATGTATTACACTCTGACGAACAATAATATAAATAATTTGCGTAATAATTATAATACTAATAATGATAATTAGTATGCCAATGATGATGATTATGATTGAAGCTAGGGATTATGATTAGGACTATACATATATACAAATATTAAATAATGATAATTACATGATTGTGGCTATGTAAATGATCATGATAATGAGCATGCTCATGGCTATGATAATGCCAGTGCTGATTTTATTTAAGATTCCGAAATGGAAAATAATTATGATTTGTATAGGATTTTTTTTTTTTTAGTAATATATTAAAAATATTTTATTTATTTATTATCAATATTTTATTAATATATTTAAATTAATAATGACAATGATAATGATTATAATTATGATGATGATGATTACTATTATTATTATTATATTCAATTTTGTAATTAAAATAATTTTTTTTAAATTGATAATGAGTAATGAGTAATGGCAATGAGCATGATTATGATTATTATATTCAATTTAAAAAATAATTATTATTAGAGATAATCGTAGTAATGACAATGACATTAATAATGTCAATGACAAAGATCTTAAAATTAAATTTAATAAAATCGTGATAATCAAATTGACAATGAATAAATAAATAAAATAAATATCTAGAATATGATTATTGGAATGTTAATAAATGATAATCATTTTAATGAAAATATGCTCATACCAATGTTAATATATACACTCAATAATAATAATAACTATAACAGTTATAATAATGAATTTTACGTGTTCTATTTCGCAGCTCTATGAAATCAATGATGATCCCAAGCGCAAGGAGTTTCTCGATGATTTGTTTTCGTTTATGCAAAAGCGCGGTAAGTGCATCTACCAGCAGCTCTATATGGGCATGTGGCATGGGCAGAGTGGGGCATGGGACATGGGTACAGTGGGTACAGTGGGGACAGTGGGTACAGTGGGGCAGGCATACTTGAACAACACTTGACGCTCTCTGTTGATCGGCTGTTGTTGCATTTGCATTTGCATGTGCATCTGCTGACTCAGCTAGGCAAGTTTGAAGTGTTTGCGTTTCGGACGGACTCAAATTATGTTAATTGAATAAATTTCTCGGCACTTTGCCGTTTGATTTGTCGGCTCCACTGTGCGAGCGCATTAAAATATGCAGAAATTTCCACCGAACGCCAGAGAAATCATCAAAATGATGCCGCACTTTTGTCGTTTTGTCACTCCAAATTACAGTCAAGCAAACGTTGCAACGCATGGTTGAAGGGGGGAGGGGAGGCGTGGGGGGCTCTCGCACTCTCTCCCTCTCCCTCTCTCTCCATGCACATGAGTACTTAAAAATGCTACACTGAACAAATTGCGACTATTTTTAAGTTTCGTCATTAATGAAATTAACAATTGCCCAGTTGAATGGGCTTGAGCATGTGGCATGCAACGGCCGTGAGCTTTTTGGCCCACAACAAATGCCACTTCCTGTGGCACAAACACAAACGCACACGCACACACACACACACACATGTATAGGTCCTCACTGCTGTTGGCCAGTCACAGAGTCGCGATAGCCACGTTGAAGTATTTGCGCATTGCCGCAGTGCATTAAATTTGTTGATATTTGCATTTGCGACATGCGAAGCAAAAAGATTGTGCAAAGAAAAAGCCAAAGAGCTAAATTACAAGCACTAAATATACACATGAGCTTTTGGTGTGTGTGTGTGTGTGTGTGCATGTATTGCCTTATAAACATGCTAATGCCTAAGCTCGACTTGCAACATGCGGCCACAGAGCAATGAAATTTGCATTCGTATTTCGTTTTCTTTTATTTATTTTATCTAATTCACACACAGACACACACATATATACATATATACTGCATTCATATATATATAGATATATATGCTTAGCTACACATATCTCTCAATGCTTGACAACTTAATGGATTTTAATCTGTCACATGCGTTCAAGTTTTGACATGTGTGTACATGTATGTATGCATGTGCAGGCAGCGCGCTCACTGTGACTGCGACTGTGACAGTCACTGTGACTCTGTCTGTGACTGACTGTCTAAAGTGTCGCCCGAAAATGCGGTGCACACACACACACACACACACACACACACACAGCTGTATCTGTATCTATAACTATATTTATATCTGCTCTCCGATATTGTACAATTATACAACTATAACGTATAACGTATAACGGAAATTATGCTGAAAAATATATAAAACTAAATATGTTTCCCTATGACTGCTGCTCTGACTCTATCTCTATCTCTGTCTCTATCTCTGTCTCTGTCTGTGGCCCGTATGTTTGTGTTTGTGCAGCGAAGAGCGGCGCAATTCTTAATTAAAAGACGTCAATCACTTATCAACCGGGCGCGCTATTTCTGTAGATATTTCTCAGTGCTCGCCTGACAGACCCTTCCCACCGAGATCCAGTCCGAACGCGAGCGCCAACCAAAAAATCACAAAAAACAACAACAACAACAACTAATACAAATTCAAATTCAAACAGCCAACCCAAACTAAATCAGCTGTCAGGCTGGCGGGGTGAGGGACTGTCTGTAGTAGGTGCGTTATGATTTCAGACTCTATCAAATTTCTCTAGATTCCATTAAAATGCCATGACATCTAGGAAAACAATGCATAAAAATAAATAAATACCGTTTATAGCGATCGTCGCTTGTCATCAGCCGTTGCCCAACTACAAATTCGTTCAACTCACTAAATTGCTTTTAACTTGTTTACAATTGTCTGGGCATTTGACTGTAGGAATTTACCAATTGCAAAGTAATTGGAATTTATGTCTTTATAATATATCTTATATACTATAATATGGAATTTAAGAAAAAGGATTTTAAAGTTGCAACCCTTAGAGCTTTGAGATTTTGGATCTACTGAACCGGAATGTTATTCAGGATCATATCAGCTCGAGGTATGCTGACTCAAGCTAATCAAAAATATGGCATATTTCAGTTCTGATTATAGGAAATTATTGTATTGTATTCTAAGTGTTATTCAGGATCACATCAGCTCAAGTTATTACAGTTCAAGTTAATGAGAAATATGTTTCACCATGGCATATTTCTGTTCTGCATATAGGATATTATTGTGTATATTCTGAATGTTGTTCAGGATGATATCAAAGTCAAAGTTGTCTGATGTCAAAAAATGAGGAAATACTGGAGGTAAATCCACTGTACGGTGGGAGATAAGCTAGAGAGGCCTTGTAGGACAACTTGGGATCATGTGAATATAAAATAACAAAATTGTTTGATGATTTTTAGGCAAAACACAGAAGATCTTAACTAGGAAAGAGCGTTTCATATTTATAGTTAGTAATATAAAAATATAATAATTCATATTTATAGTTAGTAATATAAAAATATAATAAATCTATATTCTATAAATGTCAAAAGTAAATAGGATGGACGCAAAAGCTTGCTAGGGAATACACAATTCCAGTTAATGATCCTCAGTATAAGAGCATAGTTTTCATTCAATCAAAATAGGGTTTATACGATATATAAAGTTTACTAGTTGCACAATAATAATGATTATTAAAAAAAAAAAAAAAAAAAAATCCAAAATTTGTTAGCATCATGTGCAACATGTGCGTGTTGCTGCCACTCCGAGGAGTTGGCCAATTCGATCGACAACAAGCTGCAAGTTTGGCAGCCAGAGGCGAAGTTGGCGATTTGTTTGAACATTTCTGTTCGGGTTTAATGATCGCTGAGAGACTGGAGCAAAGTTAATCATTAAATTGCTTGCATTGATTGTGAATATTTTTCTCTCTTGCTGTTGTTGTTGTTGTTTGGTTTTTGTGGCTCGTGCAGTGATCCAAATGATCGCATCATCGCAATCGAAAACACCCCCAGCTCCGCTGGCCTTGTCCTTAGCCACGGACCACAAAATAAATTGTTCGATTTACTCGTTTTTATTCCCTATGCTTTTTTATTTTTTTCTGATATGCAATCATCGTTGCCCGCTTGCGCCGCACCGCGCCCCGCCTCACATTTGTTTATATGCATAAAAAACAAAAACGTATTTTCATTCAATCAACACGTCCATCAACGAGTTTGATTGATTCCTTCGGGCTCATAAAAACTCGAGAGGCCACATTGGCATCAGCAGCAGCAGCAGCAGCAGCACCGGCCGTGCAGCATTAAATGATATTCAACAAAATTGTATTTGTATCGTTTGAGATGAAAGCGGGGCAAGGGCAGGGCAGTGGGAGGGGCAGCGAGAGGGGGAGAGCTGCTCACTCTCGCACTGAATCAGTGTACAAAATCAAGTTACTCACGTACAGCAATTATGCAAGTTGATTTGATTTTTATATGCGCCACTGCGCTACACGAAAGGGGTACATCGCTATGAAGAAAGAGAGAGAGAAAGAGAATAGAATGTGAAGAGCAGAAGATTTAATAGAAACTAAAATTAATAAAAAAAAATAAACATAATTACTATTATATTAATTATAAATGATAGTTATTAGCTGAACTATTGAAGGTTTATATAAACTGTTATACTAGGGCAAAGTTTTGGTATAGCTTCGATCTTCAACTTCAAGTACCGCTCTTCTATGCGCTTCTCATCAACTTTTAAAGCTGTAGGAATAGATCCTAAACTTGATAGAGACCTCATCTAATTATATGGAGATCAAATATAAATGTTATAAATTTTTACTGTACTATTTAAACTGTTATACAGGAATACGCCTAGGTAAAGTCTGAAATTGACTTCTATGCTCTGCTCTATTGTGCAAAATTCGATTGTAATAGATGCTAAACTTGATTGAGATGTCATATGAATATCAATTATAGATATTATGGGTTGCAACTGTACTATTGAAACTGTTATACTTACGAGTATGCCTCGGCTAAAATGTGAAATTGACTTCTATGCTCTGTTCCATACATCACCTTTCAATGCAATTCTCATAAACCCAGTCAAGAGTGCAGGGTATTTGAGCTTCGTCTAGGCCTGCAGTCGCTGCTGCTGCTGCTGCTGCTATTTGATTTTTTACTCTTTTGGACGCATCCAAACAAAATGAAATGGGCAGGCAGGCAGGCAGGCAAATGGGTGTTAGGCGTGGCAAGTGAAAATCGAATAATACAATACGAATACGAATACGATTCGAATGAGAAATAGAACTGAGCTGATGAGCCACAGATGATGATGATGATTAGCCGCCATAAACACATATAGACACATGTACAAACATGTGTATGCCGGCAACATTTTGGATATCGATTTGGATTTATTTATGTTTTTATCGGTGCACACACAGACAGACAAACGGACAGACGGACGGATGGACACAGAGAGAGAGGTCTGCACTTGGAAGTTGTTGTTAGCAACGAGTGTTAATTGCCCCCGGGGCACGAAACGTGCGAGAGAGGCGTGGCGTGGGCAGATAGGATGCAATGCGATAAATCTGTTTTATGGCATCGTTTAATCGTGTTTTGCTTGCTGCTGCATTTAACAAGCGCATTAGAAAACATTTACATGCCACAAGTGGAAGCTGCTTTATGGCGCAAACAAAACGCATTGCTAATTTCTCCAGTTGCATGTATATCGAAGTTTTATCTCTATTTTATCTGTATTTGATCTCTTTATTCCAAACACAGGCACACCCATCAATCGACTGCCAATCATGGCCAAATCGGTGCTGGATCTGTATGAACTATATAATCTGGTGATAGCGCGCGGCGGCCTCGTCGATGTCATCAACAAGAAGCTCTGGCAGGAGATCATCAAGGGGCTGCATCTGCCATCGAGCATCACCAGTGCCGCATTCACGCTGCGCACACAGTAAGTCAAGTGCAAATCGTAGAGTATTTGCAGTTCGTATATGGCACCTGCTCGAGAACTATGCGTTGATCAAATAGAGTTTGCCTCTGCTTGGCGAGCAAATAAAAAGCGAACGAAACAATCAAACATCGGCAAACCGATCAAGCGACGATCGATCGACTGCAGTTGCAAGCCTGTAGCCTAAAGCCTGTTGCATGCTGCATGCTGCATGTGGCATGTGGCATGTTGCATGCTGCCCGGTTGTCCGGCTGCTGCTCCTTTGTTTGCTCTTGAGCTCGTCACGTTTCATATTTACACGATAATTCAATATAAACGTGAAGGCGACAGGACAGCAGAGCGCTGCAATGTGTTTTCCTTGCACTCGATGCATGTTTGCTGCGCTTATTAATAATTTTATGCATCTTTCAGATACATGAAGTATTTGTACCCGTACGAGTGCGAGAAGAAGAACCTCAGCACACCGGCCGAGCTGCAGGCGGCCATCGATGGCAATCGGCGCGAAGGACGTCGCTCCAGCTACGGCCAATACGAGGCGATGCACAATCAGATGCCGCTGGTAAGCATCTATCTCCCTCTCTCTCTCTCTCTCTCTCTCTCTCTCTCTCTCTTTCTGTTCACTAAACTCCTTGGCTCTTGCAGACACCCATTTCGCGAGCTCCACTGCCCGGTGGCATGCAACAAATGTCGCCCTTGGCTCTGGTCACACACGCCGCGGCGGCCAACAATCAGCAGGCGCAGGCAGCGGCAGCAGCCGCCGCAGCGCACCGCCGACTGATGGGCGGGCCGGCGTTTGGCCAGATGCCGAATCTGATGACGCAGGAGATCGAGAATCGCATGATGGAGTATCTGCAGCTCATACAGGCCAAGAAGGAGCAAAACGCTAACCCTGTGCTGGCTGCCACACACAATCACCAACAGCAGCAGCAGCACCAACAGCAGCAGCAACAGCAACAGCAGCAGCAACAACAGCAGCAGCAGCAACAGTCGCTGCATCACCACCAGCAGCAGCGACAGCGCTCCCAGAGTCCGGAGCTGAGCACGCGCGATGCGCTGAGTGCACAGGTGGCGCTGTGGCACATGTATCACAATAGCAGTCCAAATGGCTCGGCGCACACGTCGCCACAGCAGCGGTAAGTGTTATACGTAGTGTGTAGCCTAGGCACGCACCATTTGCGCTTAGTTTAGACACTAACCGTAAAGCTTTTCGTTTGCCATTTCGCCCACCTTTAGCGAAGCCTTGAACCTATCCGATTCGCCGCCAACTCTGAATCTGAATCACATTAAACGAGAACGCGAACGCGATCCGACGCCAGAGCCGGCGGATCAGGATGATGCACCCCACCAGCCGCCGCCAGCGAAACGTGTGGGCAGCGGCCTGATGCCACCCGGTTTTCCCGCTAACTTCTATTTGAATCCACACAACATGGCCGCTGTGGCAGCCGCCGCCGGCTTCCATCACCAGGCGAACAGCAACAGCCACCATCATCTGCATCAGCAGCAACAGCAGCAGCTGCTCCAGCAGCAGCAGCAACAGGACGCCGCGTCCGATGGCGAGCCAGAGGATGACTACGGCAATGCTGAGCACAATACCACCGGCAATTCCTCGTCCATGCACGACGACAGCGAGCCCCAGCCGCTGAACGGTCATCATGAGCTCGACCATCACCACCATCATCATCACCATCATCATCAGAATCATCTGGACAAGTCGGATGACTCGGCCATTGAGAACTCACCCAGCACTTCCACCACGGCATCAGCTTCGGGCGGCCATCGTCACAGTTCGCCGGTCTCCACCAAGAAGAAGAGCGCCACCGGCAAGGCACAGTCCAGTTCCAAGGACAGCTGCACAGCTGTGGGCGGCAGCAGTGGCAGCAGCGGCGCAGGCAGCGGCGTGGGTGAAGCCGGAGGCGGCAGTGGAGGCGGCCTCAAGCTAAATCCCCTCGAGACACTCAGCCTGCTGTCGGGCATGCAGTTTCAAGTGGCACGCAATGGTAAGCAATCCAATTAGGAGCGTTCGTTCCCAATCTAATCATTCATCCGCTTCTGTGCACAGGCACCGGCGCAAATGGCGAGCAGCAGTTGATTGTCAATCTGGAGCTGAATGGCATTAAGTACTTGGGCATGCTGGTGGCCAATCCAGGCGGACGCGAGCGTCACAACGGCAACGACGACGACGGCGTTGGCAACGGCGATGGCGACAACGGCGACGGCGACGGCGACGACTCCGACCCTGAGCCAGACAACGCTGCAGTTGCGGCGCCCGCTGCAGTCGCGGAAGGCAGCGGCGCCAGCGAGGAGCCAGCGCCGGAGGAGGCCAACGAGAGTGGCGGCCAGGAGGTTGGCCAGAGCGAGGCAAACGTGGAGGAGGAGGAGGAGGCGCAGCCGGCTGAAGACATTGTCAATGGGGGCATGGGCGTGGGTTTAGGTGTAGGCATGGGTGTGGGCATGGGCGTGGGCGTGGCTGTGGGGTCGCTGCTAAAAGATGCTGTTGCCAGTTCGTAGAGTGCGATTGGTCAAGGCAAAGGCGAAAGAAATAGGAATACCAAAGTCATATTTTTCAGAAAAATAAAAAATGAAGCAGACACACACATACACACGCTCGCACGCACACACATGTAAATACAGAAGGAATCATGTATGTGTGTGTGTGCGTGCAAACTCGTTAGCCTGGCTAAGACAAAAGTGCATCCACATAGCAGTTACAACCACGCGCCCATTATGAAACCACAAACACACACACACACACACGTATATATATATATATAGTTATATATGCATATATATCTATATACACGATATATCGATTAGTATGTATGTTCATTTTCCACACACTTTGCATAAAAGACAAGCTTGCGAGCATTGTATTTATTTATAGGCCCTAGTTATAAGCAGCTACAACAACAACAACAATAACAAGAAGAAGAAGAAGAAGAGGTAGAAGAGATAGAGAGGCAGAAGCAACAGAAGCGCAGATAAAAACTTAATAATACTTTTGTTTAGTTGTTTAGGGGTGCTCCGCCCCCCGGCCCGGCAAATTTAGTTTTACTAAAAGAAAAAAAAAAAAACAAACAAACAAAATAATAATCGAATATATTTTAACTTTGCTCTATTAATGTTTATTTTTTTTAAATATTCGAAATTGTGTTAGGCTGCAAAAGCTTGTGTACATATCAATAATTGCTATGTAGTAGTAAATATCTCTCCATATATACATAATATATCTATGTATATGTATATGTATACTCTATCTTTATATAGTTCTAAGTGAACATTCACACACACACACACACACATATTTGCATTTTGACCATATAAACCATAAAGCATAGTATATAGACATAAATACAATTATGAGAGCCTAAATCCATATAGACACACACACACACACACATAATTATATATACATCTAAAGTAATTATCTTATGACATAAAGTAATAAAAAATACAAAACTGTTTGCGCATTGGCACTCTCAAAATAAGAAGATGTACCGCACCATCCCCCTTAACACCCGCACACCCCCTTACCAACAATTACTACTCCAAAGCCAACACTAAATTAAACTAAATTAGCCACAAATATGTTGTAAGCGTAAGCGTTCAATTTATTGAATAATAAATCTATTTAATTTTAGCTCAATTCGATTTTTCTGCTCTCTGTAATGAAATAATAATAACAGCAATGACTGCTGTTAATTAACAGATCGCAACGGGATGACATGATGAAAGCGAATGTGAGAGGGCAGAGTAGGGGCCCGTCTATCTCCCTCGCTAAGTGGCTGAGCAAACAGCATTAAAAAACAAAAAACAAAAAAAGAAAACTTTCGACACTGTTGCACGTTGTTACTCAGATGTTGCACATTGTTTTTCTTTTGTTATGTTGCGCGAAAATATTTGGCTTTTGGGTGCCTTTTTTTTTTTTTTTGGTTTTTGGCTCGCAGGCCGTAAACAGACAGAAGTGGTCGTAGATTATGATTCCGGGACCTTTCGTCCCGGACCGCAAAAGTGATGAAAAACAAATGTTGTTGGAAGCAATGGATGCGTGAAATTGTCGACTAACGCTGGCGCCTGGCCCCAGCGGGGGCGGGGTGGAGGTGGAGGTGGGACAGGGCCAACAAGAACAACAACAACAACAACAGGTGAGGCGAAATCAAGTGCTAACTACATTAAGGTAAACTTGAGGGATGCTGCCCCGCCTCCTGCACGCACATAATGAGCAGGCGCAGCGCAACATTTTGCGGCGCCTTTTGTTATTGCCCCTTGAAGGGACCACGTAAGTGGCAAGTGGCAAGTGGCAAGTGGTAAGTGCGCTCAAGACCCTGGCTATAAACAGCTCAAGTTTTGCCTCCAGCCGCGCTGCGTGGCCAGCGCAAAGAGCATTTTACGGGCAATTCATGGCGCCGGGCTTGGGTCCGGGTCTGAGTCGGGGCCCCATGCCTCCAGGCGGCTTGAATTATGCACCTTGAGTGTGGCAATTCGCTGCCACCTGCTGCTGCACTCACATAATTGCACCTGCAGCTGAGTGTCGAGTGCAACACTTGGCCACGTCTATTGTGCGGCTAATTAATACGGCATTTGCATAGCTGAATTTTGAGCGCGCCTAAAAGTATGCAATGGAAAATTGATTTAATGGTTATATTCAAAAATACTTCTTGGAGCTGCTCAAGGCTGCTCAGTACACAAATCCTACTGATATACAAATGGGATTAAGCTGGGATTAGGCTCATCAAGTGTCTGTTTTCCTATTCCTCTCTGCTCACTCTGTCGCTATTGAGTCGCTATTAAATCTCAGTGAAACCAAAAACCGTTGGCAATTAAAGGCTCCACGCTCAAAACGAAATACTCACGAATCTATCAATAACTGTATTGAATTACTGCAACAATATTTACCTGTATTTATTTATAAAACATTGACTTGAGCCCTCTATACAAGATTTATTTATAGAACACGAGAACATTAATTAGGAGAATTCACCATTAAACGGTTTATTTATAGTATTAGCTGGCGCTATGCTTAGGCAAATGCTCGCTCAAAGGTAGCTGGACGACTCGAAATATGCCAGCTATAAATCAATTTAATTGCACAGCTTGTAAAGTCAAGTTAAATAAGAGCTACGAAAAGATAACAATGCCAGCAACAAAAGCCAACAACAACAAACAGCGAACAGCGCACAGGGAAAACAAAACAATTGAAATTCAAAAGAAAACATAACACAAATTAGCCAAACGGAAAACGCAGGAAATTCACGCTGATGCCTGCGAAAATATTGATGGTCAAATTAAAGGCCAATAATACAGCAATAAAGTCGCCAGTCGGCCGTCCAACAGCAGTCCATGGTAATACACACACACACACGCAGACAGGCAGACACACACACACACACACACAGAGAGTGGCACACGCAGAGCACCTTTGGAGGTAGCGCTTAGAAGTATTTATAAATTTTATATAATGTGCCTGGCGCTAGATACATACACACACACACATATGCATAGGTCTCGGTGTGTGTGTGTGTGTGTGTTTGGCTACATTTAAACACTTGATGTGATGCCTACATAAAGTACAATAGCTGTTTGCCCTTTTTGTGCCACAGCAGTTCGCTATTATTTACCAATACAAGGCAAACTTTAAAAAGCAATGTATATTAGTCGAAATGTGTCTGTGCCTTGCTCTCTCTCTCTATCTCTCTCTCTCTCTCTGTGTGCGTGTGTGTGTGTGTGCAGTGAAAGCTACCGTTGCGAACATGTGTACAGCGCGCACACATTTAATGTGTTTAATACAACAATTGTGTGGCTTTTTAGTACACAGCGAGTGCGGCTGCGAGCAGCGCGTAATTATGTTGCCAGCCTTCGGCCGTCGATGCCTGCGTCAGCTTGCGTCTGTGTGCGTGCGTGTGCGTGTGCGTGTGTGTGAGCCTGCCGGCCTGCCGAGCCACTCAACGTTCGTCGTGCAGCGTTCGGCTGTTCGGGCCACACGCAACAGTTGTCAATGGCAACAGCATAGAAGCTCCTCTTTTTTCCTCACATCGCACCTGTATGGCAACAGTGCTTAGCAACATCACTTGGCAACATCGCTTAGCAACATCGTTTGAAATGGATTTATGTTAAAGCGTTTTGAAGTTTTGAAAATGATCTCTAATAAAATATTCCTCCAGAAATTGTTGATTAATTTATATAAATATTGTAAATAATAATGAATATCCATAAATTAAAAGATTTTTGAGATAACATAATATACTAAAGATAAAATAAATAGTAATTTTTATTTTTAATATTAATAATATTATGAGTATTAAAATAATAAAATAATTATGTGATGTAAAATTAAAAAATAATTATATTGAGCAAATGCAACATATGAACTAAACAAATTGATATTCTCACAAAATTTCAAAACATAATTTTTAAATGAACTAAATTTAAATGTAGCTCTTATTAGTTTAGCCAAACTAAATAAACCAATTGTTGCTTTTAAATTATAATTTCATAGACATTAATAGCAACTAATCGCTAATTAATTGTAATATCAGCATTATCGGCAACTTGTTGCTGCTGCTAGCGCCGGCAACATTTCCTTGGCAACATTTTGTGCGGCGCTTGCGCCCGTCTAAACTGTAGCACACTTATGGCGGCTGCATGGCAGGCAGCTGGCGCAAGTACCGCTAGTACATACACACATATGGTATGCCTGTGTCTGTGTGTGTGTGGTTGTGTGTGTGTGCTGAAAATAACAAACTCGCTTTCAACTTGCAGTTTCAGTCTGCGCTGTCGCTGCTATTAAACCAACCCTTAGCTGGCGAAGCTTGAAAGCTTTTTGTATCGCAACATTGTGAAGCTCGCAGGCATGCAACAAGCCAAATGTTTGCTTGTTGTTGTTTGTATTTGTGTATGTGTATCTCAATCGGAGTGAGTGTGTGTGTGTGTCTGTGTGTGTGCCAGCACACTCGTGGCGGCACTCGTGGCCGCAGTCGTCAATACCAACATTTGCTCTGCTACGGCTACAGCTACAGCTACAGCTTCAGCTGCTCAACATAGCCGCGTTCGGGTGCCACGGCCGCCGATACTTCACTTATGTAGGATTTTTGCACACTTGAGAGTTTTAGTTCAGTTTTGGCAGAATTGATAGATACACGAAGCACAGAGCGCGCAGCGCAATCACGCGTCCGTTGTAGATATATATGTAGATACAGATACAGAAACGCAACGCTTTGTTAGAACACACAAACAAACACAAATACAAACACAAAATAAAAAAAGTGAAGTAAAATAACAAAAATGATTTAAAAGCTAATGTAAAAACGAAATTAATTCTATTGCTAGTGTCCATTTGACTCATTTCGTGACCGAATCTCTGGCCTGGCCTGGCCCATATCGTGGCCCGGAATTAGTTACTGAATCGCTAGCTCGCATCTAATTGGAAAACATTTGGCTATTCGAATTGAGCACGCGTTGATTTCTATTTATTTTATCGCCGAATTCTCGTGATTTATTCAACGCCACGAACCAAAGTGCAGCGCACACTGGCCGCAGCTGCAGCTGCAACAGTTTCTGTGAGTGAGTGCATCATTTAATTAGCTACGAAATTGCAATCGCAATAGTTCTGTGGAAATTCAACAACAGCAACGACAGCAGCAGCAGCAACAGCAACAGCAGCAACAGCAACAACAGCATCAGCAGGTAATAATAATACATATTTTAGTGCATGGCGTGCCATAAATTCAAATACAATAGCCATAGGTATGTGCATCGGGGGCTGAAAGTGGGCCTTTGGAGCCGGATGAGAGGCGGTGCCGTGATTTGTTTGCATGCAGCCCCAGACTAAATAACTAGCTAACTAATTAATTGATACCTATGGAAGGCTGCTGCCCGGCAGTCCGGCTGCCCGGCCGTCCGTCCAACTGATAAAGCGCTAGCTCGTGCCCAAAGCGAAAGCGGACGCAATTACAGTTGCCAAAGAACAAAAGCTCGTTAAGCGCTGCACACACAGGGCAGACGCGGCTAAGCTGCCAAAGCAGAGGCAAGACCAGAGCTTAAGCGAAACACATTTCACTTCCATTTCCATTTCCATTTCCATGTCGATTTCAATTTCAATTTCGCTTGTGCCACTGCCGCTGCGATCGGTTCTTAACAGCTCAAAGGCGAATCACGTGTCACGTGCTTGACTAGAGCTTTGCTCTCGCTATGCTCACTCTCTCTGCCTCTCTCTCTTTGTTAACGCTGAGCGCGGTCATGTCACATCACATCTGTCTCTCACGCACGATCACCTTTAGATGTTACTCACGCGCTCAGCGCCAGCTACAACAGTTCACCTTGCGCTCCCATTCATACATATTTATGTCTGTACATCTGTGTGTCTCCTCTCCCACTTTGTGTGCGCTCTCCCGCTCTGTTCTATGAGTTTCTTGGGCATTGCTTTGATTTCTTTGCTGCTCTCGCTCTCAGCTGGCGCTGACGATTGGCGTTGCCAAGTTCATATACATATACCGATATACTCACACTCATGTTCATGCTCATGCTTGCGCTCGTTGTCATACACACAAATACTAATACAATACTTACTCTTACTCGCACTCGCACTCGTACTCGTACTTCTCGTGCTGTGCGTTCGCCTCGCATTTGTATCCCGCAGATTGTTTCAGTATTTTTCTTTTCTTTTATTATTTTCGTATTGTTTTGTGTTGTTCTCGTATCGTAACGCGGTGCGCCGCGCTTTGCAGCTCTGAGCGAAATCAGTTTGACGTTTTGCTTTGACAGGCAATCGTCGTTGCCGTTGCCGTTGCCGTCGCTGTTGCCGTCGCCGTCGCTGTCGTCGTCGTCGTCGTCGTGGTTGTCGCGTAGCGTCGGTCCGTGTGGATGTGGATCGAGATCTCCAACTCGCAGTCACAACTCGCCGGTAGCCGTCGCCGCAGCGCAAGAGTAAATATTCTTTCCATTCAAATGCGAGAAGAGAATAAAAGAAAACTTACGCAGTTGTAACCAAAAATACGAGTATGCATTTATTATTATGTGTGTGTGTGTGTATTTTAAAAATCTGTGTGTGTGTGTGAGTGAGTGCGTGCGTGCGTTTTTAAATTAGGCAACCATAATGTGAGCCAATTGTATACCGCAGATATACATGGCTTGTGTATGTGTGTGTGTGTTATCGTTTGTGACGTCACAGCGCAAGTTGTGCTTGCACTTCAGTAGCTGCTGCTGCTGCTGCTCTTATTTGTGTTGTTATTTGTTGTTATTCTAGTTGTTGTTGTTATTTGCTACTTCGCCTGATGCTGTTATTATACTTAATGCACTTAATTTAGTTATGCAGCTTTGTGCACAAACACACACACTCACAAACACACAACACAATTTCAATATCTTGTGCGTCAACAACAACAACAACAGCAACAATAGAAACAGAAACAGAAACAACAAGCAGCGCTGCTGGCGCCGCTGCCTCCGTGCTATGAACGTGACCTCCGTGTATTAAAATAAATTCTAATTTGTGAAGAAAGAGGCAGCAGCAGCAGCAACAGCAGCAACAGCAGCAAAATGTTTTGTTATTGTTGTGACGATATTCCGCGAAGAAGTATTCGAGTAGCTATGCATACATACACGCACACACACGCACGCACACACGCATACGCTCACACACACGCATACATAAATCTGTATCTACGCATACGCATGCATGCATGTGTGCCGTGTTCTCTATGTGTGTGCCCATTGTTCATGTGTATTTGTTTAATTTATATCTAGAGTCTGATATAAATATTAAAATAATAAAAAAAATAAATAAATAAATAAAAATAAAAATATCTACCGAGCCGCAGGCAGCAAGCAGCAACAACTTTAACGACTAATTTTTTGGTACGTCAACAGATAATGTATTATTGTATATGTACATACTATACTTTAGTTTATTGTTTTTATTTTGTATCTTCATAAATATGCTGTGGCATTTACACGCACGCACACACACACACACTCATATATGGGTGTGTGTGTATATGTATATAACTAGTACATACAACTTGCCTTGAATTTGTCGCTGTCTCATTGTCGCTCAATATACGAAAAATGCCCTCCAAAAAAAAAGCAAAAAATATTAAAGAGCGAGAAAAAACAACATGCAAAATATTAAAAAAAAAAAAAAATTTAAATGACAACGAAATAAACATTAAAATTAAAATCAAAAGCATATTCGGTGGGTGTAGACGATTTTCATGCGACGGGCGTCGCGCACATTTCCAACATTATATGTAGAAGTATATATGTATATGTATATATATATATATATATATATATTTATCTGTCAACTGCCGCAACGGCTTGGTCTGAGTCGCAGCAGCAGCAGCAGCAGCCCATTAAAAGACGCTTAAAGCTGTCTCATGTCTCTCAGCCAGTTAGCTATTTGCACCCATAGATATAGGTATACACACACGCACACACACACACACTGGCATACAGCTGTCTATATCTATAGACCTATATAGCCATAGCCATACTTGTCATAAACAATGCAAAAATATCGACTCTGTACTTATAAACAAGCCACAATCAGCTTGCAATTTGCGTTGCGTTGCGCTTGAGTTTTTGTATTTTGTATTTTATACAAATTTATTCCTGAACGTAACTCTCTATATACAAATATCGTCGTACTGACCCATTTCAGTGATTATCTAATGTCTATTTTATTTTAGTTTTTTTTTTTTTTTTTTTTAATTTTTTGTCTTATTTTGCCTTCAGCTCGTTTGATTTTTACTATCTAAGCGATACGCGCAGTCCGCAATCAGCGCCAGGCACCTAACGGTTCCCGCTATATATATTTATTTAATTTTGGTGTGTTATTTATTTGCCTGTTTTTGTTTCTTTGTTTTTTTTTTTTTTTTTTTTTTTTTTTTTTGAGAGTTTTTCTTAATTGATTCTCAATTTTAACTGTTTATTAAAATTGAAATTGGCATGGCGTAGTTATTGTTTACAGCAAATAAAACGGAGCCGTGCCATTGCATACTGATTTCGCTTTTCAGCCAGTTACAGTGGGCACTGCATATTGCGAACGGGCATTTTCGTAATCACAGTTATGCAAGCGACCCCTCATCATCATCATCACGATCATCATCACGTTCATGATGATCATTGGCGTTGCCGCGTGCATGCTAAGCAGGCCGCCCATTGAGCAGAGCTAGATATAGTAATAGGCATAGTACCTACTTGTCTCTGCTATATACAGCAGACATATATATGTATGTACATATATATCTATATAATGTAGGGGAAGTCAGCTTTATTATTATAGGCATGCACACAGCCTGGCCTAAGTGCAGGGCATTCACGAATCGCGATTTATTGTGCTCGTATTGTAAGCCACTTTCGAGATGTTTGCGACACTTTTTCGCCTTTATCAAGCAGTTTAGATCGGTTTAGTTGAAATGCAAATTCCAGACTAGCTCTCTCTCTAGCTGTCTCGCTCTCGCTCGAAAACTCTTTCACCCAATATATGGCACACAATTATGCATATATATATGTATGTATATATCTATCTACTTACAGCCATTATCAAATGGGGCAGCATTTCGCTTGTCAGCGATTAGTTTTTTCGGGCTCTGCCATTTGTCTCAGCCCAAGGGCGATGTAAATATGTTTGCTGTGACGCACGAGCGAAGAACGAGTGAATGAATGAATGAATGAATGAATGGATGGATGAATTTATGATATTCTCGATGGGCTCTGAAGGTCGTACACTCTGGCCGCACAGCCCACGCAGCAATTACCCCAAAAATAACCACATTAATTAAAATTCCCTTAGTATTTCTAATTACACGCATCTGAAGATCAATTTGCCAGACTCTTAGCAGGCAAATCAAGAGCTTTACGCTACAATTAATGCAAATTTGATAAACCAATAGGCATACAAGCATATGTATAGACATATATATAGCAATTAGGCATTGGTTTTATTATTTTTTTGCCTTTTTTTACTCAACTTCAGCGGAATCATATGATGTTTTGTTTTTATGGCACGAATTCCGCTTTATTGCTTGTCACACGTCAGGTGAAGTCTAATACAAACGTCGCTGATATCAAAGCTTCAAAATGATGTAAAATTAACATTTAACCCGAGCCAACAGAATATCAAATGGAGCTATATATAGTGGGGGCTATATAGCTCTAAATTTAGATAGAGTTACTGAAAGCCTTTGGCCTGAATCACAATTTCTATTTATAAACTGGCAATTGTTGAATTTATAATTGACTTTATAATTATGTAATCCGATTGGAGTCTACATAAACAGCAAGAAGAATAAAAAATATTTAAACTAAACAAACATCATTTTGTTTATAAGCCAAAGATTGATTAATCAAATATTTTATCGCGGCATAAAAAGAACTCACACACACACACACATACACGCACATAGAATGAATTCGAATTATGATTCACTTTCTATTCGTATTAAATTGAAATTTATTGAGCGCAAGAATTCATTTATTACAAATACAAGTTGATTAGCCGGACTGCTTATTATAATTCCATCCAATTGGCCGGGCTCAATAATAATGATAAACATCGAATTAAACGCTCATTATCGTGTGTTTTAATGCACTTTTCTCACAAGATATATGTAAATATCGATAATCTGAATATATACTATGTACACTATATATGTATGTGTGTATATATATTGTGTTTTATTAATTTTTATGAAGCACATGCATTGAACTCCAGAGACAAGCTGGTTGACAGGCATATATACATACATATGTATATATGCATATATTTATATATGTATATATTGTATTTTTAGCTCGTTTCCAAAGCCGTAATTAATAAATCAAATACATATAGCCCCAGCCGTAGCCGTAGCCATAGCCATAGCCGTAGCCGTAGAGGTAACCGTAACCGTAATCGCAGCCATAGCTCTAAACCTTAAAATCGAAATTATCTATTTCGGTGAGAGCATATAAATCGCGCGATTAAAATATTTTTTTGCTACATTGTGTGCGCGCACAGATACTTTTCAAAAATTGCACACACACACACACACACGCACACACCAGTCAGCTATCTGTAGATCGATACATGTGTAAGTAAACAAGACGACTGCAACAGCAGCTGCAAAACATCAGTTTGCAAAAACTATTAGCTACAAAATTGTGCGGCTGCGTTTTGTTTTGTGCGTTTTGATTTCGATGTTGCTGCTGTTGTTGTTGTTGTTGTTGTTGCTGCTGCTGTTTGCTGTTTCTTTGTCAGCTTTGCCGCTCGGCTGCCAAGTTGGCTCGAATATGGCTATGGATATGGCCCCCTGTTGCTCTACATGGCAATGCCTGGCTGCGGCTGGCTCGCCATACATGATGTACACACACGCACGCACATGCCACACACACACACACACACTCGCACACTCACTCTCGCACCTGATGATGCTATTATACAAATACCAACTACCACCTGCATACTAATAGCGTGCAAAAAGCATTCCGTGTGCCCACCTTGGTGGCATCGTGACTGTCAAGATGCTAACGCTTGGCATTGCAGCAGCCACCATGCCAGCCACGCCCACTGCAGAGACGAAGGCGGCGGCAGAGGCAGAGACTTTGGCGTTAATAGAATTTGTAGCTGCTGCTGCTGCTGCTTGATGTGATTAGTTTTAAGTTGCATAGCGCCAGGCGCATGTCCTTGTTGCCACTTGAAGGCACACACACACACACAGACACACTGAGATACAGCACACACACCATGCAGCTCGAAAGCGCAAAGCAAAAATCATTAATTTTCTTTTAATAGTTTGGCCGATGCTAAAAATAATTTGTTTAAAGCAACAAATAGACAGGGACAAGAGCAGCTATAGGAGAAGAGCATATATATCCACATATTTTATAGCATATATATGTAGTATAGTGTATATATATAGATGACTGCTCGATCTGGTAGCATTGGAATTGACTGGCCATTGTCTCGACGTGCCTGAGACTGGGGCTGCTGCTGCTGCTGCTGCTGCTGCTGCTGTTGATGCTGGCTGTCTAGTTTGTGTCTTGTTGTGACGCCTTTGTTTTTGGCCAACAATCCGAGCTGGCAAACACAAACAGACAGCTAGAAAGAGAGAGAGGGAGGAGGGAAGTGGTAGAGTGTGGCCTGGCGACGTCAACAAGTGGCCTTAAATGGCACAGATAGACTGTTTATATCCCTTTGGCGAGTCAATCAATGTCGTGCATTGCCTGCTTCCAATCAAGTGCAGGATATGAGGCAACAACAGCAGCAGCAGCAGCAGCAGCAGCCATGGCAACAACATCTCGCATTTCCACTCAAAGATACAAAAGCCTTTCCACACCCACCCACTTCAGCACCAATGAGAATTTCCTCGAGGCCGACACGTTTCCAAACTTCAGTGCGAACACCAACACGAGGCACTGTGCCGAATATTTCGAAAAAAATTTGAAATAGGTCGACGTTGGGGCCGCTCGCTAATCTAAAGTGTTTTTGGCCCATATCAGTTGATTTGGTTCTTTCGCTTTCGTTCAAGTTTTATCTAAATATTTAAAATTGGTTTCGCCGCTGTCGCTGTCGATGAGGCATATGCCATTTCTATTTCGGTGTCGCCAATGATAAAGTCGCTCCGACCAGCTCTGGCAACGTCACAGAGCCAAAGACCCACAAAGCCATTAAACAAAACCATAAACAACAATAACAACAACAACAATAAGAGCCAACAAACAGGTTGGCATAAACTAAAGCTGTCCATGCCGAATCCCTCAGTCGCCGCATCAACTGTTCCATTCGCATTCATGCTCACACGTCCATACGTGTCTCCAAAAGGGTCACCTACGCACTCCCCCCTCCCCACTCCCCACTCGTCTCTCATATTTTCAAATTTCTCACTCCTGTCCGGCCGTTCGTTTAGTGCAAACTTTTTCGGACTTGAAACTTCAGTTATGACATTAAGCTATGGAGCTGCGACCCTTGGGCGAGCATTAGCCTCCCATATATCTCTGGGGCTGTGGCGACTTCTTCTGGCTGCATTACGTATTAATATGCTTGTGCAGGTCGATCACGTACCGTGAAGGCGCATGGCATTCCCACTCCCACTCCCAGTCCCACTCCTGGCCTTGACTTCAATAATCATTGCCAATATTGGGCTTTTATGAATTTATAACCGTTGACAGCTTTGGCAATTTTTTAATTGTCTCGCTGGCCACATAATTTTTTACGAACGCCCGTCAATGAAACTCTAGCCACTTACTATACACTATACATACTTATCAGTATCACAATACTCGGCCAATGACAATAAAGCCTGTCTACCGTTCGATACACCGGGCTGATCGATTTTATAGCGAACGGGAGTAAACACACGGATCTTATATCGTCAATGTTCGATTGACTTGTTTTCCTAAATACAATACATGTCATAAATTGGGGAGAGGCTAAGCTAGGCCGAACTCTGAATACCCTAACAAATATAGAAAATTGTGTGATATATGTAAAACAAATATATTATTATAGTATTATACATATGAAATAATATTAAAAAAAAAAATTACCAAGATGATATATCAGTTTATATAATGGATCCACAAGATTCAGTTGTTAATCTACAGAATTCTTGCTTTAATTCTTCCAAATAAAAGTTATTCATTCAAGAACTTTTAGTTTCCCCTAGCAAATCGTACATATATATATAAGTATATATAGAACCGATTCCTTTCTACTAACTAACTCAATTACTCCAACTATGACTAAATCGCTTCGACGATCGTTGTTGATTACAAACTTGTTTATTTTTCTTGATTTGGTGTGGTTGGGAAAAGTTTCTGCTTAAGTGTAATAGATTTTCTAAAAAGTGATTAATACCTTCCATATGGGCACACTAAATCAACGCAAAATAAACATCATAATCTAAATACAGTTGAAACCAATTTCGGACTATTTACATTAGGCAAATTCGCTGCTGTTTCGGCTAAAACTAAAACAGACGGCTCAAGCTAAAATTGGACCAAGAATTCCACTATATTACACATTTTTCGAAAGGAATTTCCATTGTGGTAAACACCGAAAAGGTATTCAAATTAAAGATTTTGTTCAACTTCCTCTAGATAGTCATTGGGAATTTGGATTAATGAATCGAATCAGTCGATTATTATATATATATATATTACTTATTCTACAGTAGATAGAGTATATTTCTGCATTATAAATCTGAACTTTCTTTAATTTAAAAACCAATATACTCTTCTCAAATCACGAACCTGTCTATGTCTATCAAAATCAAAATTTAAATGAACCTTGTACCTGCGCTCTCGGTTTTAACTTGTTAATAGTCGAGCGCTTGTATTTCGTCTACGTAGATAAAGGCAGTTGTAGCTCATCAAAATAGAAAAAAAAAGAAAACAAACAAATGGGGCAAAAAAAAAAGCACAAATTGAAATAATAAATGGAAATGGAAAAGAAAAAACACGAAGACATTGAGAGCCGATCGCTCAACCCATTCAGCTGCCGTTCGAGTTGGCCAATTCGTAATGTTCTCAGCCAAGTTGCTCATTAATCTAATAACAATGCAGCTATCTGGTACTACATATATTGATATTATCGATTAGATATGTTTATTTATGTATCTGCTGCCACACAAGGGCGACATAATCTATTTTGCTGTGCGTAATTTCCTGCAAACACCTCGGAGAGAATTTAGAATAAATTGTGTAAATTGGGGTTGAACTAGGCCCAGATTTACTAGCTAATTAATTGTTAAATCAAATTTTGTTGTAGTGCCAAATGGCGTGAATAGAGAGTCACTTTATTTGGGAATATTTTGTAGAGCGAATGCCTTGCTAAAGATTTAATTTATTATTTAATTTCAGTTAATTTATTGCATTTTGATTCTGATTTAATTTGCGGTTGATATGATAAGCTATCAATACTTTGGGCACATTTCAAGCAATATGTTTCACAGACTAAATAAAGCAAGTATGTCTTACTAAATCGAATCACAACTCGTTTCATTTTAATTCACATATTATGGCTGCTGTAAAAATATTGAATAGATTTATTAATCTTTAAGTTTACATTTTCGATATATTATGAGGGACCTAGAGAGATTAAATGCTCATCTAATTAATCTGATGCCATAAGCTTTACTTGTACTTATTTCATCCCAAAGCCTTTCTTCAGATATATGTATATCATTTTTTTCGAATGCTTATATTTCTTTTATTTCTTTTCTTTTATTTATTTAAATAAATGGTATATAACTTTGACATTTAATTATTATATATAAATAAATATTTATCTATTTATTAATTTAATACATTTTTTTTATATAAAATATATTTTTTGGTTATATTTAGCTGGACTTTTTAGCTCCATCTTAATCTTTAAATCCTTTGCTCACTTAGACAATTTATTATTTATGTGGATTAAATTAAAACTTTGACTTTCTCTTCAACATAAATTGTTAATTAGTTTTTTCTCGCGTTTATCTTGATTTTTATGCTAGTTAGCGCGATTGCTCGCTCACTGAAATTCTTTGGCAGTTTCGTGTAATTAACATAAATTCAACAAATATTTACAAAGTATTCTGACTAAAATAAGATAGCCGTTGCTCTGCACTCCCACAAGGTCCACCTTTACTCTGTCTCTCTCTCTCTCTCTCTCTCTCTATGAAAACAGTTTTGTATCAATTTCAGGCAAAATGCATAAGCCATAAAATCTGAAATTAAGAGATTTTATGGCTTATGCATTTTACCTGATTAAGAATGAAATTTAATATGAGATAAAAGAACATTAAATTGTTTTACAGCCTGCAGTTGCTTTGACTTTGCCAAACAGAAACAAAAACATATTTTATTTAAAAGTAATTTAAAGCAAACCAGAATAACTGGAACAATCTAGATAATCAGCGCAGCAAGAAAGCAATACTTAAATTTCAGAATTATAGCAGTGCTTATTGAGCTATATACACATACATATATATATTACATTTATATATAGTATTCATATATACATATGTACATGGGCAGAACGAATTTCCATTGATGAATTGTTTTAGTCAATTGACGATGATTTATGATGATGATCATTTAGCTAATCTTAATTGTTGTTCGCTAGTCGAGCTAGTCGAGCCCAGCTGCTTGGCACTAAACTGGTTTTTAGGGTCTAAACTCCAGCGGGCCAGCGAGCGCGAGTGCCAGCTGATTGCAGAATTAGCCAACTATTTAGCCGCTTCAGTGCAGACTGAGCTGAGCGGAGCAAAAACCACTTGGCCAGCAAATGTGGAGGTCAACGATTTGCTATTTTGAAACAGCCGCAACGAAATGTATAGCAAATCAGCCCAAACAACTCGGGCGGGGCACTCAAAATCGAGTGCCAAAAAATAAATAAAAAAAAAAACACTTGACTATGCATGAGACTCTGCTCTATATATATATATATATATATATATATTCACTATCTCTCTCTGTCTCACTCTCTCTAATATTTTGTTTATTTTCTTTATCTTTGTGGCACTTCTAGCGAGCTGCTTGAGATGTAAGCGGAGAGACGGCCAATCAGCCAATCAATAGATCGCCGCTTGACGCGCACACCCAAAAAAATGTTTCAATTATGTTACCCACAACAAGCAGACAACCACAACAGCAACAACAACAACAGCAGCAGCCAAATAGAAGCACAAATTCCAGCAGTAGAAGCCACAGCTTAAGCAGCAGCAGGAGGAGCAGCAACAGCATACAGCACTCGGCAGCTACATTGAAACTCAAGAAGCAAACCAAACAGCGACCAAAACCAAACCGAAACCGACAGCAAATTAGCATAGCTATAGCAACAAGGGCAGCAGCAGGAGTAGCAGGAGTAGCAGGAGCGGGAGCAGCAGCAGCAGCACAGGAAACAGGACAGCGCCATGGGCTGCTCGCCGAGTACATTGCCCAACTCGTCGTCGGCGGCGGGGCCAGGAGCCGGCAATGGAGGGAATGCGCCCTTGCCCCCGCTGGATGCCAATGAGAAGGATGGCAGCTTGCTGTTCTGCATCAAGCTGCGGCGCAGTCGAATGCGTCGCTGCAGCTGCGGCGCTGTCACGCTGCAGAATCAGAACGGCGACGGCAGCACGGGCAGCGCCACCTGCGGCGACAACATGATGTGCAACCAGGGTCTCCTAAATCCGCTGCAAACCAAGAATGAGTCCGACTACGAGAAGGTGAGTATGGCAACCATGGCTGACCCAGAGCTGACCAATTGAACTGCATCTGTCCTATCTGTAATCCCCGCCTGCAGCTCAGCACTGGCAAAAAGGACTCCATTGTGACGGTGGCAGCTCTCGGCAACTTTACGCACAGCGTCGTGCGCCGCGCCACTGGAACGGGCAGTAAGTACTCCTATAATAGAAAACCAATCTACTATATCTGCAGCCCACATCGTCCCCCATGCCCCCCCCCAAGCTTAGACTGAGCAATGTGTGCGCAGTGCAAACATATGAAATGCTCGCAAAACAGCAAAAAAACAGATTTGTGCCCTAAGCGGGTATAAAAAATTTATAAAAAAAAAAACAAAATGAAAAAATAAAAAATGAAAAATGGCTTTCAAATTGCTCCATATTAATATGTCAGAGAGATTTCCAATCAATTCAAATTGCAAGCGAAATATATTCTATGAAAAAAGGATTACTGCAGCTGAAGTGAACTTGAAGTAATTTGTAGAGAGAATTTTATTAAAGCAAATATATGAATAAGGGCAAATTAAATTTTAAATTGTTAGTAAGAAGAGCTTCAGATTGTAAAATAGAAATGAATATTGCAATTGTTTTTTTTTGCATGTATATTTGATGAAATGTTTGCAGATTAGTTGCTGCTGTTAAAAGTAAATCAATTAAATGTATTCTTGAAGGCTCTTTCATAGCTATAGGAGATGAAAGAGTTATAGAGTGTAGCTATGATGGCTAAAAGTATCGTATATTTGATAGATTTTAATACCCGATCCAGAAAGTCTTTAGGGTGCTGGCGTCTAAAGTCTTCTCCTAGATCTGGAGCGGAGCTTGAGGCTTTTAGTAGCTAGCCAGCCTTTTGAGGTTGATAATAGGATTCGTTTCTCATTCCATATATGAGGGTAAATTCAGTCCTATACATTTTATATATATGCGAGACTCTCGCTAGATATAAATAATTTAGCTGCAAGCTAAAGCTAAGCTCATTCCACAGACTGACATAGACCTAATTCACATATAAAGCTGGCTGTCCTCATCATAATTGTCTTTAGTGATATAGAAAGATATAGAAAGTAAACTTTTCAGTTAAAATTGGAACAGCATGCGAGTATACACATACTATATATATAATATATAATAATAGTCTCACTAGATATGTGTAGATTATCTAGTTGACAGCTCAAGATAAGCTCAAGCTAATATAAAGCTTCACAAAAATATCTATGTATATGTATGTATATTCCGCTCTCCACATGTAAAGCTTGCTCTGTAGGGCATTCAGCTGTCGCTGCAGCTCACACAGCTGACATTTGAGGGGAATCTCATTAAAAGCGCTAAGGGCGGCCGCACCGCTAGAGGTAATACGATCTGCGACAAGTCAGCTGGCGCTAGTGTAGCTCTCGGTTATATCCAGGTGCAGCTGTTTTGTGTAGACTCCAATTAACGGCTCGCCTGAAGAGCTTGAGCTTCGCATATCAATGGTGCGGCAGACGGTAGCAATTCTAGTCAGCAGCTGTGAGAGAGGGAGACAGAGCGAGCGAGAGGGAGATCGACGAAGAGAGGGAGAGCCAAACCAAGAGAGCGTGCGGTGAACTGTGAGTGCGCTTCGACTGAAACTTGATCGCGCTCAGCGCTCAGGCCGATCTGCTGAGAGCGAGAGCCGTTTATCGGTTCGCTCTGCAGCTGCCTCTCCCTCGCACTCGCCCCTGCTTTGGCCGGCTGAATTCGCCTCGGCGGAGCTGGCATTCGCAACAGCTGCTCGCCATTTATGGAGTCAGTTGCTTTGAATTGGTTCGCCGTGTCGGTTGTAAAACGCTTTTGTAACGGGACGTTGAGCTCGCCAATGGACTGCGGCTGCTGCCTCTGTGTGAATCGCAATTGGATTGGCTGCACAAATAATAATAATAATAATAATCAATATATATGCCTCTCTATCTATATAAATATACGATAATACACGAAGCGTAATCGTCGTTCAATATATTTGAAACAACTGCCTCTGGCTTCGCCCAGGTCGCTCGTTATGCAAATCGCAAACGCAGAAGGTGAAGGCGTTCAAATTCAAATTTACATTCAAGCCGAGATTCAAATTCAGTTCGAGAGTCTGCGGCCAATGCAGCGGGCGTGTAACGCGGGCGTGTCGGCCATAACATCGCCAACTGGTCGCCAATCGCAGCAACAGCAGCAGCAACAGTTGCAGCAGCAGTAGCTCCGTTCAATGCGGCCTAATGTGACGGCACAAATTTGGCTAGAAAAATTCGTGCAAGTGACTGCAACGCGCGTATTAGCCAGGGCCAACCAGTTGAGAACCAAAATCGAATGCAATTAAAGCTTATGACACTACCAACAACAACAACAACGACAACTGTGTGACACAAAATAAAAAACAACGTTGCTAAAAGATTGCAGCAACTGATGTGTGTTGTGTTGTGTGGAAAAAAACAGCTCGGCGCCACAAAGCGAGCCAAAAAGCAAAAGAATACAGCAAGACAACAACAGCAACAACAGCAAGAGCAACGGCAGCAGCAGCTGCAACAACAATAACAACAGTGCCAAATAAAAATATAACAACAATTTATACGCTGTATCGAAAAGTGTTAAAATTCAAAATAAACTTCACAACTAAGTGTGCCAATAACAACAACAACAACACCAATAACAACAACAACAACAACAATCAGTAACTTGTGCTAGTTGCTCATAGCGAGTCTAACATTCTCCCAGCTACATATATACCATATGTATGTATCTGTATCTGTGTATCCGTGTATCTGTATCTGTATATATGGCTAAAAAGCTGTAGCTATTGCTGCGTCTAACTGGCTGTGCGTTTGTGGGGCATTTCATTCGTCAATTTGGCTGCAGTCAGTGCCTGCACCTGCCAAAGGTGTTTTGCAAAACTAGCTCATTAACGTGTGTCGGCTGTCAGGCTAACTGCCCAGTTAACACAGCTAACGGTCAACGGGCAATGGCCAACGGCTAACGACCCAAAGCGCTCCAATAATGCAAATAGCAGCTAATGAGAACAAAACAACAAACTGACAAAACATGCTTATATACATTTTTTGTGTTTATATTGTGTACAATAGGAGAGCAGAAAAACACACACACGCACACACATGCAACAAGAGTTTTCTAGCGCATTCAGTTTATTAATTTTTATATATATTTTTTTTTATTTTTTGTTGTCGCCTAGAGATAAAAAAGATTCACATGACAATCTGGTTTGCGTTACACGCGACTCTATGACGATCTTTGAGATTCAGCACACACACACACATGCTCAATCACACACACACCAATGCCTTGGCGTTGCCAGAGCGCCGCATAAAATGCGAGCGATCGACGACGATCGGCAAACAATAACAATCGAACGAACGCCCACGCAATGGCGCCAAAACATCAATCAAAGCAAAATGAGCAACAGCAACAACAACAAAGGCAAAGCAAACACGAAAATGTATACAAAACAAAAGCGAAACTGCAGCAGCAGCGCTGCCAATGCCAACACCCAGGCAGGCAGGTGTCAATGGCCAATGGCCGTTGGGCAACTGTGCGAGGCGTTTATCAATGTTGCGCCTTAATTACTCAATCAGAATTGAAATCAATTGAATTTGAATTGATGCGATTAGAAAACCTTTTGGGTCTATCACAAACAGTCGCCTTTCTGCTGCTCTCTGTGGCTGCGGCCACGTGAAGCTTGAGCTAGAGCAGCGTCGCGACCTGGCACCTTCTGCCAGAGAGATTAGATTAGGTGAGCAGACTGGGAGAGAAGTCCACAGTCAGTGTCAATATGCGTGTGTATGTGTGTGTGTGTGTGTGTGTGTGCGATGACACTGACTGGACTCATGCCCCATGCCCGCTATCAACTATCAACTATGAACGCTGAACGCTGAACGCTGATGATCGCCGTCAGATAGATAAAGCCTCGTTGCTGTTGGGTTTCGCATTTCGGGTGAATTGCTGTGAGCAACGTGCCCAGAAGCAGGCCAAACTAACTAACTGTACTCTGGAGCACTCTCGCTCTAGTTCAATTCCCCAACACATACACACACATATATATGTATATCAACTCGTATGAGGTAGATGTAGATTGTGCACGCGTTTTGTTTTCTGCTTGATTATTTGTAACTGTGTCAGTGTGTATCTCCCTCTGCGTGTGTGTGTGTGTGTGTGTGTGTGTGTGCTGGTGAAAACGCATTATACGCCTGTGTTTCAGTTTCAGCAACCGTATCTCTGTGTGTACGGGGGCCTAAACATCTGAATACTATGAGCAAACTGGCCTGATATTATCTTATCAAAAATTAATTGGTTGTCATGACAACGGCCAAGGCGCAAAAGACACTCTTGGCCAATGACCGGCTAATGTCATACGCCAAATGCGCTGCACTGCACTGCACTGCAATCGAAATGCAATTTTTATTCAATAGTTTGCCATGCCCCCTACCCTCGCTCCCTCTTCAAAGAATGTCGATTTCATGTAATGCAATAACAAATACTTTCATGTCTCGAACTTGAAATTTCCATTCGATTAGCTGAATTTTTTCGTATTGTCTACATTTATTTATTTATTTTATTATTTTGTATTCATTTTTTGTTGTTGTTGAGCTGTGCGCATTTAGCTACCAAACGGAAATTGTTCATAAAAAAATGTTGTTTTTGTGCCTTGAACCAAGCAAAAATATTTACTCGATTCGCTGCGGATGTTAAAGCCTTTGAAAAATCACGTCTTGGCCAACTACAAATGCAGCTAAAGCCAATTGCATAGAATAGACCTCCAATATATCTATATAAATAATTAGGTAAAAAAGTCAGCATTTTAATAACAATTTTACAATCCCCCTTTAAGAAGTCATAATTCCTAATGAGTTTCGGTATCAAGTGGTATAATATGATTTATAATTGAGCCGTTTGAAGTGCGAGCAATACAAATTCCACTCAAGCATAAGCACGTATATATATATATGTATGTATGTATATAGAGTGAACAAGTATATATATATATACAAAAATCAATTTCTGTGAAACTGTAGAGCAAATTATTGAAATACCTGGAAAGTTGAGTGAAGTGAAGTGCCAATTTCCTCGAAAATCACTGAAAGAGTCATTGGCTGGCCCAAATATTCAATTATGATTTTGACAAGGCCAAAAGCAGCTGGAAGAATAGCAGCAGAATAACGTCAATGTTTTTACCCTTTGCTTCAGTAAACTTCTGCTTAAACTGTCTTTTGGTATACACATATATTTATATTTATATTCAGTTGAAACTATTGAAACTATTGAAATTACTAATTCATAATTTCTTCGATTTCAATTAATAATTTTTTTTTATTATGATTATAATTTTTTTTTTATTACAATTTTTATTTTAGATTGAGAATAAACTCAATAGATAATCACATCAATTTTAAATTATTAATTGGGCTCTTACATTATTTATTTATTTATTTCTTTTTTGCTGAGAACCAACAACTTCTATTTAAATTGAAATTACTTTATAGCTTTATAATTATAAATAATTAATTTTCTCCGATTCCATTCAACAACTAGAACCTAGAACCTATTATATACACATATAGACATATATTCCTCAATTAGAAATGAATTTAATTATTAAAATACCTCTTCACTTTCGCCAATTCCAATCAAGAACTTTGCTTTACATAGATATTTATCTCACTTTTAATTAATTTGAATTATTAATAGAACTCTCGATGTTCTCCAATTGCAGTCGAACTGTCACGCTTTATGCCCAATTCACAGTTAATAGAAAAACTTCTTGACTGTGGCCAAAAGGCCGAGCGTTTGGCGTGTAGCGCTCGGTGCGGTCGCTGCCGGGTTTCAGAATCCGTGCGAGAATTATCATCTGGCAAACAGTTTTTCATAACGGATTAGTGCGGACGTTTCGCCGTTGGCCAGGTCTAGTCAGTGCCAACCAGTGGCCCGTTACGCTCTCTACTGTACTGTGCTGTGCTGTGCTGTGCCGTGTGTTGTTGCTACGGATTCCTAATTTAACTTTGACTAACTGCAATTTGAGTTTTTCATTGAAGTTGCTCTCGTTTATTTTCCTTTTGCCGTACGCAAATAACGGCACTCGCCATCGTATTCGCATTCGTATCCGTCACCGCCTCCTGTTTGTCGAGCAGTTAAATTTTAATATTGCCCGCAGTGTTTGCACAGCGTCGTGGCCATGCTGCATACTCGTAAATAAGCCAAGTGCTAATCGATCAAAATCAAGCGCACCTTCAACTGCCTTCAACAGCACCCCAGCCCCCTCCAGCCACCCCTACCCCCACGTTGCCGTTGCCGTTGCCGCACAGCCACAACTTGTGTACACTTTACACACTAATGAGCCAGCAACTGTTGCCAGTGTGTGTCCGTGTGTAACATGAGCCTTAATGTGAGCAAGTGTTGTAAGTATTTGCAGGCAGTTTCAGTTCCAGTTCCAGTTCCATTGGCGCCATTTCCGCTGCCGTTCATCATCAAGAGACACTTTAGATTTAAGTATTACTGTGTGTGTGTGTGTGTGTGTGTGCTCTCCAAATAGTTGAGATTCAAATGAAAATTAAATATGGCCAGCAAATATCTGAGCTTGGCCACAACGAAAGTTTAAGCCAAAGCCAAAACCGAAACCAAACCCTGTTGCTTATTATTGCTGGCAACATCAGCGGCTGCTGCTGCTGCTGCCGCTGCTGCTGCTGTGGCTTTTATCTAAACAATTTATCGATTTTCGTTTAGATTACAACGCGTACCGCTAGCCAGCGCAACTGAGGCAAGCGGACGCTAACAACGATAAGATACACACAGGCCAGGCCGTGCCAGGCCAAGCCAGGCCATGGCAGGCAGCATATATTTATTTGAATATACGCAAATATTTTCTCTATATACATAAGTGCGAGTACATGCTCGCATATACACACACACATAAATTTATATATATATATAAAATGATATGAGCAGGGGCCGTGTACTAGCCGCAGCGTTGCGTCCCGCATGTTTATGTTTCAGGGCTATTTTGTTCATAAATACTCATAGATATTATGGAGCACACATAGTTATGCATGTGGAGCAGGTTATCATTACGCACTAATTGTCTGAAATCAATGCCAGCGCAGCCAGATAAACAGACGAGCAGCCGGGCACTCGGGCAGTCGGGCAGCCAAATAGTCGAGCAGCAGCAGCAGCAGCTACAACAAAATAAATGACAAATTAACATAGTGCCACGAAAATAATCAAAAGCGATAATTATGTTGAATATTTGTAGTTAATTTGCAAAGTCAGCGAATAAAAAAAAAAAAAAATCCCAAAAAAAGGAACGGAAAACGCAGAGAAAAAAAAATAAAAGCTATAAAACAACAACAACAACAACGAGAAACACACAAAATCACCGCGCAGCAACCGCAACGGCTAAAAGCCAAACAATGATTATATCTAGCCAGCCAGCGAACCTCTCCGGGACATCATCGGCCCACATGAGCGAGGAAGGCGTTGAGAGCGATTGCAGCTGTGTGGGCGTGGACGTGGGCGAAGGCGAAGGCGCGGCGACAGGAGCAGGCGTTGGTCTAATGATGGGCAGGGCGGCCAGACAAATGCAAACGCATGCCATGGAGGCAGAAAAACCACCAACACCACCACCACCACCACCACCACCGCCAACACCAGCAACAACAACAACAACAACAACAACAACTACACATAGAGCTTCATTAACACGCCCGGCCTCCGAGTCCGAGTTGCTAGTGGGTAAGCGGATTGTCTTGGCAGCCACAGCAGCAGCGGCAGCAGCTGCTGCTGTAGGAGGAGGAGAAGAAGAAGGAGAAGGCGGGTTATTGGTTTGGGGGCGCCGAACGTGCGTGTGCCTGTTATAAAGTGTTTTGTTGAAATGCCAGCGCTTATAATTAAATAAAACGTGCGACTAGACTAGACTGAAGATATGAATGGGCGGCGGTAGTCTTCAGCTGCCGTTTGATAGTATCTCTCAATGGCTATCTCGCTCTCACTCACGCTCTCACTCTCACCCTCACCCCCACACCCTCACCCTCACTCTCTCTCTCTATCACACTTGGTCGGCTGCGAATGTCAACCTAAAAGTAGGCAACACTTTTGCTCGCGCACGCAAAATAATGTAGCATGCTTTTCAGCGCTCCGCTGTTGATGCAATCTTAGCTGAAGCCGTAATATGATTTTCTCTTCATTCTTTTCGCTTTTGTTGTCTTTGCAGGCACTGGCACATCGGGCACCAGCTCCTCCGGCGGCGGTCGTCCCGGCCATCGCAAATCCTCACTGGCGCTGGCACTGACGCCCGAGGATGACTCAATGGACGTGTATCAGGTGAGCCTATATAGCACATGTACATATACATATACATATACATACACATAAGTACTCCTGCTATAGATAGTCGTGTGCTTTGTGATGATGCTGATTAAATGGCTGTTTTGGCCACTCTTGTTTCGCTGGCCCTGGGCCATCGTTTTTGTTTTTTTGGTTTTTTTTTTCTCGTTTTTTTGTGGTCGACAACGCACATGTGTGTTACGTCTTTGATAAGATATCTTATCATCGTTCGTTATATGATGGAAGCTCTCGCCAAAGTACGTTTTCTTTCTCTGTTTCCCTTTTACACCCTCCTCCCCCCCTGCTGTTGCTTTACATTTTGCTCAGCTGCGCTGCTTTAAATAGCCGCTCATTTACACTGGCTGAGCAGCGTGTATGCGTATGAGTGTGTGTGTGTGTGAAAGAGAACAACTTGACTGTGTGTGTGTGTGTGTGCGGTTATTTGCCATTGAGTCTCACATAAACAATGTGCCGCCAGAGAAATCAAATCAATTAACATTGAAGGTGGGAAATCAAAAAGTAAAGAAATAGATTAACCCGCCGCATTGCCAGCTAGCTACTCGTAGCTGTCGCCCCACTGTCGAGCCAATTCACTCACTCACTCGCTCAGTCAGCCAGTCAGTCAGTCGCGTTTCGACCGCAAAACAAACCTGTGAAATATTCAATTTCTAGACACCGACCATAACTCACGACTGACGGCGCAGTGCCCCTGCATAGCCGCACGGATTGCGGAGACTAGTTCGACTGGATTAATTAAATCTCAATTTGATAAGTGGAAATCTTCGCAGTTCGATACACGCACATTTCAATATCTATTTTTTTTTTTACTTTTATCTCTTGGCCATAATATGTGCCGCTCGGCTGCTTACGCAAGTGCTCTGCCCAGGTTAACGTTGTTGTTATTGTTGCTGCTGCTGCTGCTGCAGGCATAGAAGGACATTTGGAGCATTGCTTGAGAGTCGCGTCGAGTCGTGTCGAGTGTCAAGTGCTTTTGTTGTGCGTATTGATATTGTGAAGTAGCTGGGCAGAGCAAGTGTGAGTGCGAGTGAGTGTGCGAGTGTGAGTGTTATTGTATAATTAGCAGAATGCGCAATTGTTTGCCAAAAATATTTCGCACCAAATCATCGTCGTCGGTGTCGCTGTCGTCGTCGACGTCGACGTCGACCAGAAACGCGGCCGGCCATTCAAATGAATTGGATGCGGACTCGGAGGCGGAACGCTATGTCATTGCGCCAGCAAATGCTAAATTAGCTAGGGCCGCTGATCAGCCGCTCGATAGAAATGCCAATAAAAAGCTGCATCAACAGCAACGGCAACGGCAACGAAAGCAGCAACAGCCGCCAGCCACAGCGACGACAACAACGACGACGACGACGACGACGACGGCAACGACGTCGTCCGCTGATGACGTCGATAAGAACCGGCTGATAAGCGCTGATAGAATAGCTAATTCAAATAGTTCGGATTTAGACACAAGCAACAACAGCCAGAGCCACAGCCAGAGCCAGAGCAACAGCAGCAATGGCAATGGCAGCCAAACAGCGACAAATGGCAGCATCCGCCAAGTGCTCGAAGCGAATCCGACCTCGGAAATGAAGGTGGCTGACGGTGAAATTTTATTAGCTGCGCCAGTGCCCGTTGCGTTGTCATTGCCAGCGCCAGCGCCAGCGCCAACGCCAGCATCGTTGGCCTCCAGCAAAACGCCCGAGGAAATGGAACGGGAGTACGCCGCAAATGAGGCGGCCGAGGGCAGGGATATAATGACGCCACTGATACGCAGCACAAGGTCATTGAGCACGGCCTTCGCCAGTGGCAGCGCCAGTGGAGCTGGTCCAGGTGGCGGCGGTGGCGTTGCTGCTGGCAGCGCTGCTGGAGTGGGCCGCATTATGCAGCCGGAAATAGTCGAGGCCATACGCAATCTGGACACACAGGCATTGCGGCTGAACAACCTCACGCTGGAGGACAGAGTCAAGCTGACACAGCTGCAGGATGGCAAGGCAAAGGAAACCCATGATGTGGCTGTGGTGCGACCCAAGGTATTCGCATTCGATCGCCAGACGCACAGCCTCTACGAGCGACGGCTGCACAAGGGGCCCAAGCTGCGGCTGTGGGTGGGCAACGGCAAGAAGCCGTCGCCGCAAACCGAGGAGGATGAGCTCAAAACATTTCAGGTATTGGCTGACAGGCGCCTTCTAGTAATTGAGACAGCTTGACAATATCCATAAACCACAAAGAAATCAGCTCTTTTTCTAGCCATTCACTTAGCTGATAGGCCAGGCCAAGATAACACTCAGCAATCGACAGAAATTGTCAGAGGCTTTATCAGTGCAGCTCTGACGCTTGTCCATGATTCAAATTCACGCTAAGGCGTCATTGATTGATGTTGCCCCTTCCGGAAGCCATCAACTTCGTCAGGTCTTGGACGAAATTACAAAGCCAATTTGATTCATACATAAACAAATATTTATATAGAAACAATTCATATCAATGAAAATGTGATACGTCAGAGTTGCAGTAATTGCTGAATATATGAATATGCATATATGTATGTATGTATGTATGTATATTTTTTTTTTTAATTTTACTTATTTGTTTATTTTACTTTATATAATGCAAAATGCATTTCATTTCATGTGTTGAGCAAGTGAAATCGTGTTTAACATTGAGCAACTGTTTATCAATCCATCAACTGGCACATTGATCAAAATATTGATTGTGTTTATTGTATGAGACAGCCTGTGCTCATTGCACATTTTATTATGTTTGTTTTACATATTTAAATGCTGTTCACAAAGTCTCAAACTAAATACAAAAAAGTTTATTTAGCTAAGGGAAAATCACATTTAAAATTGGCGTAAATCCGAAAGAGTTTAAAATATTTAAAGCAGCTTAAGAGATTTAACATTTAGAGATTAGTGTCCTGCTGACCTTTGATTTGAATTTGCTAACGTTGCAAAATTTATAATATTTGAAATGTACATATATAAAACATATTTTTGTATACATACATGTCTATTATAAATATTTTTATTTATATAAAAATATATATAAATATTTAAATATATTTATTTATACATATTATATGTGAATATATTTATACATACATATATTCATTAAATATGTATTTTTAAAAATGTATACATACATATTTTGAATATATGTATACATAAATATTTATATATATATATTTAAACATGTACATATGTATATAAATATATTTTAAATAAATTTAAATATTTATATATACTTTTACATAAAAAAAAAATTTATATATAGACATGTATGCATACAAAAAAATGTTTTATATACATTTAAATATATATGTATATATATATATTTTTTAAATATTTTTATATATTTGTATATAGATGTATTTCAATTTAAAGTCACGATCAGGTTTACTAGATTCTCAGGGTGCTAGCAGAGCTACCTAGACCTCTAGCCTCTCGAGGTATTTTTTGGTCATCTCTGAATTTCTGTTTTTATTAATATATGAGACCTTGGAGTCTTGCTCATATACAGTTTATATGCAGGCATAGTAGAGACAAGGAATTCTAACCTTATTTTCTAGAGCTAGCTTACTCCACAAATACACCTTTGCCTATATAAACCCTTACATATAGTAAATAGCCCGACAAGTCTTCTGAAAGTAATGCTTCAGCACTTCTTCATTTTAAAGCAAAGGCGCATCAGGCTTAGCTGCCTGCTGCCTGCTCAGTAATATAACAAATTATCAAAAATAAATTGGATTGAGCTAAGGAAAATAAAGCTTGTGAATCAATAATGTTGTTGCGCCACTCAGAGCTGGCAGTTAATCTTGAACGTAAATTGCAAAAAATATCAAATAAAATACTTTTTTTCTGGCTGTGCTGTAAAGTAGATTCGTTTTTGGACAAGTTGAGGCTGTGGAACATATTTATATATGTGTGTATATGTATTTATATGGCTGTAAGCTAACATGCTCAACATGTCTTCGCGTAGTCAGTTTATGGATATCGATTTTGAAATCAACGTTTATCAGTTGTCTTGTGCCCAAAGACGGTTATAAATAGTTTTGAATTTGGTTCCGTTTGATGTGAGCTTGTGTTTTCATTATTGAATTGACACAGGGAAAGGCACGTACAGCGGGTGTGCATGTGTGTGCGTGTGTGTGCATGAAATCCCGATTTTCACATATCGCATTTATTCATACGAGCATAATAAATCTGCAGGCCAAGTCACCAATACGGCAAATGGCGCCCCCAACAATTTCCGACGGGCGCAAGCAATTTTATTTTAATTTATCATCATTTTAGCGACACACACACGCTTCGCATATTGTGCGAGAGATGCGAACGCACACACGCACACACGTACTCACATACACATATACACACTCCCTCACACGCACACACGGACTGGTAAACTGACACGACACAGACAGAAGCCGAGTTAAGCCCTCTTATTTTGATGGCAAAGCCAGCGCTGTAGATTTTTATTAAATTTTACACGTTGCTTCACCTGCTCACCTCTTGCTCTTACTCTCTCACTCACCTGCCTTAACTTCTGTTGCAGCGAAATCTCATGGACTTGAAATATCCAACCGTGCTACCACCGAATCCTCAACTTAAGGTAAGCTGACACGTGCCACCGTTCGCCAGTCCTTCCTGTCCAATTTGACTAATGCCCAATCTCAATCTCAATCGCAATCGCAATGTCAATTCCCGTCCCGCAGGCGCTTTTAGTTTTTCACAAATCGGATAGCATCTGCGAGGTGGTCACCTTGGCCTGCCAGCGCCACCAGCTGGACGTAACGCTGGTCAAGTCCAAGGAGGAGGCGCTCGAAACGCTGCACAAGTCCTATGCCACGGCACAGTGCTATCACCTAATTATAATTGATGCGCGCTCCACAAAGGGTCTCGACGCCGAGCACATTGCAAGGTGAGTGCGGCGTACGTTGCGTATACGTGATGGCAAACTCTTGCCGAAACTTTGCACTTTAACTGATGCGAACTTCTTCACACATATTTCGCTTCATTCTCCACTGCCAGAACAATACGCCACACACACGGACATCACTTAACGACAATAATTGCCGTCTGCAAAAAGAGGTACGTAGCAACGCTCAGTCCATCTGCTGCCATTTAGCCAAATGTCTCTTTCAGTTTCTTTGAGAAGGATGATGCGCTAATTGCTCTATTGGACGCTGGCGTTAATAGAGTAAGTTTTCAGTTCACTTAGCTGCAATTGACTGCAATTAACCAGCTCACCTCCTGATTGCTCTCGCAGTGCATAGCCGAGACGACCAACCTGACCCTGTGCAGCGTCGAACTGAAGCAGATACTGCACTCGATCATCCGGCCACATAATGTGATGTCCACTCAACAGGTAAGCGTCACACGGCAAACGCAACTCAGCAATGCAGCAATGCAGCAATGCAATCGAGTTAATGTCCTGGCCGGGAATGCATTAATTCAATTAAACTGGCGTCGTCGCTCGTCGCTTATCAAATTGTAAATGTTAACCAGAAGCACGTCCTCTCTCCTCTCTTCCCTTCTCACGCACACACAGGCACTGTACACGGCCCTGCACCGGCTGAAGGAGGTGGTGCTCATCACGGACGACGTGCTGCGCATACAATATGCGAATCGAGCCACCGAGCGACTGCTCAACATGCGGCTGGTGAGTGACTCATGCATGCATCATGCACTAATGCGCCCAGGGTGCACTGTGCACACACACACACGCACAGAGAGAGACTCTAATGCGATTTGTATTTGAATGTCAAACAGGATGAAATAATTAGCAAGCCATTAGGCGACATCTTCGTCTCGGACCTGTCCACCATCAGCGAGCAGGGCAAGAGCATCAAGGAGTTCGATGGCATTCTAATGGTGCGCCGTAAGAATCAGGAGAGCATTCCCATGCACGTACGTGTCGTGCCCGTGGCCTGCATCGGCAGGTAAGTGCAAAGGCTTCAAGCCTCTCCGCTCTCAATGGCATTGAATTGATTTTCGCTCTTTTTTCCCACTTTCCAGTGCACCGACGCATCTGATTTTCAACTTTGATATACCCGGCGGCGGTATGGACTTCATTGCAACGCTGCCGCAGCCAAAGGAGGCGCCGCGGGGCTCGCTGCACTCGGTGCGCCGCTGCAGCTTCGACGTGCGCTCGATTGCCTCGGACGGACTGCGCCGCACCAGCCTGGCCAAGCTGACGTCGCTGCCGCTGGAGGCGCCCATCACCAAAGTATGACTCCATTTTGTACCCCCAATTGGTTTTGACTAAACTGTTGACAGCTCCAGCCCAGCCCAACCCAGTCCAATCCAATCCAATCCCGCCCAACCCAGTCCAATCCAACTCATCAGACAACATACGAATGCTTTTTGTGCCCATGTTGCCGATACTAAACCAAACTATTGTCCGTGTCCGCGTCCGTGGTGTGTGGTTTCTCTCTCTCTCTCTCTCTCTGTGTCAGTGTGTGTGTGTGTGTGTGTGTGTCATGTGTTCATTGTTAGGTACTAGCACTGTAGCATCAGTAGCAACTACCAATCCCCACAACATCTGCCACCACATCCACAACAGAGCACACACACACAACCACACACACACTGATACTGACACAGTCAACGAACGATCCATTTGAATGCGTTAGAGTTGTGCTAAACAGATCAAAGATGTAGTTTATAATTGACTAATTTAATAGGAGTAATCAAATGAGCTTAGCATTATTTATTTTTAACAAAAGTTATATAGGCTTAAGAAAGAGAAATTGAAACTTCAGATAATCATCTCTGTTAAGAAACCAATTTCAGGTGGAACTAGTTAGAATTCTAGCAATTCATATTTGCAGCTGAATGACAGCTAAAATTTGAACAAATCAAATTACTTGTATTAATTCCTTGTATTAAGTTTACCTCAACAATTTTGTATAAAAATAATTTGGTTCTCTTCAGTTTTGCAACACATTGCGTATACGCCCCAGTATACTACTTGAACTACTTTTGATAGGTCTTCCACTTCTAAGCTTAAATATTCGTTGACTTCAGTGAAACCATCAAATATATAGGGAAAATCAATGCGTAGTGCCAAACCTTTAGCTAATGTCGCTTTAATTTATAAATAGAAGCGCTAAGTAGGAAGTTGATGCAAGCCCTTTAAAATAATTCCGAGTAATTAGCGACTTTTTTAATACACCTAGCAGAATACTAAAAGCTATATAGAACAGCAATAAAGTTCAGCTTATCCAGCTCCAGCTCTATAGCAGTTTATGTAGATCTAAGTTCCAGTTCAAGAAAATAGAGTTTTAGAGTAATACCCATTTAGTTGATCTTCGATGCACAACTCTAATGGAGCCAACAGCTGGGGATGTCTGGCCATCGCATATATCTGTATATGGCTTTAATTATTCATCCGTATCTAATGGCTCGGTTTTTGGCACATATTCGATAATTAATTGATTTAACGCTACTAATCCCATACAGAGTCAACCAATCAATATCAATCTCAATCTCAAACTCAATCTCGATCTCGATCTCAATCTCAATCTAATTCTCAATATCAATAACAGACTACAAACATATCAAACCAAATTGCACAACTAAAACTATTGTTTTTACATTGATTCTCTTTTTATCTCTTATATTTGTTATGTTCTCTTTTACTTTTATGTTTTGTGTGTACTCGAACAAACAAACAAACAAACAAAATATCCAATAAACATTATTGTACATATGAACTGGTTCCATTCGCTCGCACGTTCGCTCGCTCGCTCGCTCGTTCGTTTCTGCTCGCTGCGCGTCGCTTGCAATCAAAAAAAAAAAAAAAAAAAAAAAAAAAAAAAAAATGAAAAAAATCAATCAACCAAATCTGTTCAAAACCAACAACAACAACAACAACAAAAACAACGCACACGCACTTTAGATAATCAATTTACTATCACAAGTACAGGAGAATTGTTCAGCGGACGAGGCACGCCTCATAGACAAAGTCTTGGACTTCCTCAAGCGCGAAGGACTCTACAGTCCCCAAATGAAAGAGCTACGCACAGACGATCCCATAGCCACCGATCTCATTGGCGCCCTGCTGACAGTAAGTAGATCATATAACTTTTAAAAATCGAAGCTAATATATGATTTACCCCTTTTAGGGTCCCAGTGTCTACTCGTCGCGGCGCAGCTCCAACGACTCCATCATCCGCACTGGCAACTCGACGCGCGCGGCCACCATAGTACCCGCCAAGATGAAGGTAGAGATCTGGATATAGGTCAAGCTTTAACTAGATTTACATTTAATAAACTCTCTCTCTCTCTTTCTCTCTCTTTGCGCGCAGGCCAATCCCATCATCATGGAACTACTTGAAGAATCTCTGAAATGGGACTTTGATATTTTCAAATTGGAAGAGATCACCGACTACCATCCGCTGCTGTACTTGGGCATGGAGATGTTCCGGCGCTTCGATGTCTTCGCCACGCTGAACATCGATGAGAACGTCTGCAAGGCTTGGCTGGCCGTCATCGAGGCGCACTACCACAAGAGCAACACATATCACAATAGCACACATGCAGCGGATGTTATGCAGGTTCGTCTCTCCCTCTCTCTCTCGCTCTCTCTCCTCTCCTCACAGTAGTTCTATAAAATCACACTCTCTTCTCAATCGGTAGGCAACGGGCGCCTTCATCACACAGCTGGCCAGCAAGGATATGGTCATGGATCGCATGGACGAGGCAACGGCTCTGATTGCAGCCGCTGCTCATGACGTCGATCATCCGGGGCGCTCCTCGGCCTTTCTGTGCAACTCGAACAATCCACTGGCCATATTGTATAATGACCTGACGGTGCTGGAGTCCCACCATGCTGCCATCACTTTCAAGCTGACCCTGGGTAAGTGAAGGCAGCGAAATCAAGCTGAGATCCTTATGCTAACTTCTGATTCTCCTGCAGGCGATGACAAGTTCAACATATTCAAAAACCTGGACAAGGAAACGTACAAATCGGCGCGCAGCACAATCATCGATATGATTCTGGCCACGGAGATGACGCGTCACTTTGAGCATTTGGCCAAGTTTGTGAGCGTCTTTGGCAGCGAGGTGGAGCCGCGCGAGGTAAGCTGAATCAGCCATGCTCTGGTGGTATTGAATATCCACTTAGATCACCATTTAATCCCATGTAGCTTGTGCAGTCCGAGGAGGAGACATCCATACTCATGCGCCGCATGCTCATCAAGGTGGCCGATGTGAGCAATCCGGCCCGCCCCATGCAGTACTGCATCGAGTGGGCGCGCCGCATTGCCGAGGAGTACTTTATGCAGACGGACGAGGAGAAGCAGCGGCACCTGCCCATAGTGATGCCCATGTTCGATCGGGCCACCTGCAGCATACCAAAGAGCCAGATTGGTTTTATCGAATACATTATACAGGATATGATGCACGCCTGGGACGGTACGTGAAACCATCAAGCGAGAATTGAGCATGGAAGTAATTGAAGTTCGATTTGATTGCAGGTTTTATTGATATGCCCGAGCTGATCACGTGCATGCAGATCAACTACTCACAGTGGAAGAAATATGATGAGCAGGGCATCAATACGCTCGCCGATATTATGGCCAAGCAGCCGCCGGTGGGCAACAAGTCGTCTAGCTCCAAATAGCATACGGCTTTCCGGAGATTATTCTCGGGTCTACTGAAGCCGCTGCCGGCCCAGGCGCCTGCCACATCCACAATTGGCGAGAACGAGATGGAGGATATGCTCTAGTGCAGGCGCATCCGGACCCAGGGCCGTGGCTTGCGTCGCTGTCTCTCGGCATAGGTCTCGTTCTACTTGTTGTTGTCGCTGCTATGCATACATATCTCGACTAAATAACGCTTCCAAAACTGTGCTCTGTATGGGACGTGTGTGTGTGTGTGTGCGTGGGTGTGTGGTTGTGTTTGTGTGTGTGGCGTATATCTTAATACGCAGTGACAGCTGAGTCTCCATGAATGGGAGGCAAGAAGACGCGCACACACACACCCACCCACCCACTCACACACACAAGCACACAAAAACTGTCGCAAATGTTTGAAGAGCAAAACTAAACAAAACAAAGAAAACAAAAAACTAACTAAAAACAAAAAAAAAAACAAATTATTGGGCTGGACTCAAAATGTAATATTTAAGTAACATCACAAAATGAAAAAAAAAAAAAACAAAAAAGAAAACAAAAGAAAATTGTTTATGTATATGTGTATATCTGTGTGCCCTATTAAATGTGTGTGAGCGTGCGTGTGTGTGTATGTCTGCGTGTCAAAGTATATACAAATAAATACTAATACAACAACAAATAGTTAAACATAGTCACATATTGTCATGGTGCGAGCAATGTGGCGTGCGCTCTACAGTACCTAAAATGGTATAAAAAAAAAAATTAATAATAAATCAATAATAAAAATAAATTAAAATTTATAAAAATAAAATAAATTAAAGAAACACACACACACCGCATAAGCAACATGGCACACATACTAGTACATAAGTCGTGTACGTGTACGTGTTTGTGTTTCTCCTCTCCCACCTTCATCTGCCCTCACACACGAAGACAATCTCTGTTAAATACAACAACTGTCCAACTACTTATAAATTAAGATAGATTTTGCAAAGGCCATAGCTAGATGACAAAGGATTCGCGTTGAGTGAGTGTGAGTGTGAGTGATTGAGTGAGTGTATGTGTGTGTGTGTGATTGTTTGGGTGTGTATGCGTGGATGGATTAGCAGGGACAATTTATATAATGAGCAGAGCAAACGAACTATTGGCTAGAATAACAACTATAACTATTTCTACTAATGTACAACTCGACTAGTTTGATTACAACAAGCAACAAAAAAAAACAACAACAACAACAATTCGAATCCACATATGTAACGTGCGTAACTCTATGGGGCCCTTTCTACAATTACTATTACAACTACTACTACAACTACTACTACTACTACAACTACCTACTGCTATCTAATACCTAATATTATATATGATTACTGAATACTGTTGATGTGTTGCAGAATTAAGCGAAATGCAAATGAAATTTATATAAGTGAAATCCTTTTTGAAATCTTTTTTATCTAATTGACTGAACAAATTACATATTATATATATATATATATAACAAGTAAATTAATACGAATCGATAATACGATCTTGTTGAAAAAAAAAATATTGAAAAACAAAAACAAAAAAATTACAAACCAAAAACAAAATAAAAGAGCAAAAATATTATATATATACATGTTATATATATACATAGATGTTTACATACCTATGAATCAAAGCAAATGCAAAATAATAAGTATATATTCGTACATATATATACATATATACAATTTATACAACTTTTACGAAGGATAAGCATATTCAAAGGATATATTTATATATTATTATATATGTATGTATGTATGCGAATGCGTGCGTGCGTGTGTGTGTGTGTGCGTGTTTGGGTATGTCATCCAGTCACACTGTTATTTGTATCTGTTATAGACATTTATTTCACGATTACATTTTTGATACAGTTTATACAGACAAGAAACCGGATCGATCGAGCGATCTTCAGTTTCCCAAGCCCAATCCGAATTGCACACACTCATAAAAAATAAATACATGCATACACACACCCACGCACTCCGTTTTAATTGAATGCAAATACAAAAAAAAAAGAAAAAAAAAATATATATATATACGAGTTACATGCATACATATGTATTTATTGTTGTTAATATGTGTGTGTGTATGTGTGCAAGTGTGTGCGTGCTTTTCGATGTTAGCAGCCACGCACACTTCTTAATAAGTATTTACAACAACAACAACAAAATCAAAGCGAAAAAGAAACAATTATTTTTAAATACGAGCTCTTTAAACAAATGCATGCAAATTTCTACATATTACTAAACAATTCTTCGATCCTGTTTGTTTACCCCAACAAGCAGAATCTTTATACAACTACATACATACTGACATACATATATTTGTTACTACATCTGTTTGCTCCTTGCAGGTTAAGGATTATAAATGTTAAGATTTAGTCAAATTTATTGTAAAAACAAAACAAAAGGCGAATAAAAAAACGCAAATACATAAATACAAATTCAAAGTGAAAACAAAAATCAACTGACCTTCGATTTTCAAATTATGGCAAACAAAAAAAGAGGTAAAAACAGAAGTTAAAAATAAGTTAAATTTACATTTGGGCCTTTGGCAAGGTCGAGCATGCAAACAAGTTTGAGTTTTCAATGTTGAGAGCGAGAATATTCAAAATATTCATATATCGATTTGCTGTCATTTGTTATTACGCCTGGAATGCTATGAATATAGTTTGGAGAGGTATGATGGACTTGTGCAACCGCATGTAAAACGGAAGTAGGCGTGGGACAGGATATATAATAAGGGTTGAGCTGAATAGTCGTAATTGATTGTGCTATTCTATCTATAGGAATACATTGAAGACGAGAGCTGAAATCTGAAGCTTTTTATTTTTGAATATTATATTAACTTATATTTTTATTGCATTTTATTTGTCTATTTTCAATTTAAATAGGTTTTCTGACTTCTTATGAAATGAGATGAACCCATTTAGATACAATTCTGCTTCAAATGAAACTCCATTTTTATATAGATCAGAATTCTGTCTTCAAATGGAATTAGAAATAACTTAATAATAAAATATGCCCTGCTAGGTGCACCCATAAAGAATTTGTATCATGCCCAGAGTATCTCCCAGTCCTCAACTTTTAGATTAGATCACTCTCACTTCTTCAAATTGGCTTACAGCTGCGTCAATCAGTACATCTGATCCGCATTCAAACGACCTGTTTTCGATTCTTTGGGCTAAATGGCTAAGTGACCGAAGACGTGCGCATAATTTCACCTGCTAAGACACTAGGTAAACAAGCAAACAAAACGAACTGTTGACAAAATGAATTGGTAGCCGAAATACTCCGAAACTTTCTTTTGCGACTGGTTTCGACAAGAGCTTCATGGTCCCATAACATAAGCCCTCCATAAAGAAAGTCTTACAGCACCCGATCATTTCATGTATTTCGAAAATCGAACCGAAGATCACAAAAAAACGAGAGTCTGTTGCATGTTATATAACACGCATACACTTATAGATGTGTGTATGCGATGATTGCGGCTCCATTAGTGATGCGGCTCAGGCAAGGACGGCGCGCGCGCTTCACGTTCATTATTGATTAATGTGATTAATGTTATGGCTTGTATGAATATATTTATGATCATTATATAGACAGTTCTAATGATGATAGTGATGCTAGCCAGGCCTTGTGCTGACTGTGACTGTGATCGTAGCAAGCTGATTGCCAAAAGAGTAAATCTATATGAACTGAGCTGAGTTATCAAGTCACATCACCCATCACTGCTCTTCACTTCACATCACGTGCGCATCTCTGGCACTCAGCGTAGGGCGAGAAATTCTGCCTCGATATTCCCGACGAGATGGCAGTAGCATTTAATGCAGCGGAAACTGTGAAGGCGATCGGTTGGGCGCGTCTTTAAGTAATTTGGAAAATTCGTGATTTATCAGTCAAACATAGTGCCGTTATGCCCGAGTCGAGTTTCTTTGCGCGAAGCGTGCCCTTCGAGCAGATCGACAAGCTGGCCATCAGCGGCGGCTACTCCTCGATCTATGCCACCCGTGAGCCGAACGTGCCCGTGGTGGGCAACTGGGAGCAGCGCTTCTGCCGTCTGGCCGACACCTTCCAGCCCGTGCTGGATCGCGTGCACGACTTCGAGGTGCGTGAGGATGATGTGTGGATCGTCACGCTGCCCAAGTGCGGCACCACCTGGATGCAGGAGCTGGCTTGGCTGGTGCTCAATCAGTGCGACTTTGAGACGGCCAAGTCCGTGGACCTGACCATACGCTCCCCATTTTTGGAGTAAGTTGATCACTCGACTAATGAGAAGCTAGCTAAGCCTCTGGTCAATATAGATTCAATGGCGTTGTGCCGAACGTGCCCCACGACACCATCGAGGCAGCCAATGCGCTAAGCTCGCCACGCCTCATCAAATCCCATCTGCCCGCCTGGCTACTGCCACGCCAGGTCTGGACCAAAAAGCCGAAGATCATCTACGTCTATCGGAATCCCAAAGACGCAGCCGTCTCGTACTTCCATCACTGGCGTGGCATGGTCGGCTATCAGGGCACCAAGGACGATTTCATGCACTCCTTCATCGATGGCTATGTGAACTTCACGCCCTGCTGGCCGCACGTGCTCGACTTCTGGCAGTTGCGCCACGAGCCGTACATCTTCTTCACCAGCTACGAGCGCATGAAGACCCAGCTCGATCAGGTAATCAACGATGTGGCCCGATTCCTGCAACGCCCAGTGAGCGTTGAGCAGGTGCAGCAGATGAAGCAGCACCTCTCCTTCGAGAGCATGCGCGACAATCCCGCCTGCAACCACGCCAAGGAATTCGAGAGCATGAAGGCAGCAGCTGGCCGCGAAGTGGAGGAGTTCAGGTGAGCCAGTCTTGCACTGATCTCTGTTTAGATCTGCTTACATAAGGCTAAATAGCGTTGCTCCACACAGGTTTGTGCGGCGGGGCGTGGTGGGCAGCCACAAGGATGAAATGACAGCGGACGTGATACGCGAATTTGATCTTTGGTCCGATGGCAACCTGAGGGAGTATAAATTGAACATGGATGACTTCACAACTTACAGCAAGTACAATGAGCAGGCAACTATCGAGAAACTGTTGTGAGCGCATCAATTAATCACTTCGAATAGATTATAAGCTAATGTGATAAATGTGTAATGAAGAACAGTAAATAAGTATATTTGTATGTTTGTTATCAATAAATGGCTCCTTACTTCAACACAAATAACTACAGCGATTAGCGTAAAGTGTAATGTGTAATGGTGTAATTTTAGCAATCAGTTTGAACTTAACGTATAAGTCTTAATCAGAAATTTATAAAAGTACGAGATAATATATCACTCTCTTTCTCTCTCTATCTCTCTAAATGAGTTGAATAATCCAATTCGAGCAGAACGCACCGATGTGAAATATGGAGGTGTTGGAGGATGATGTTTGGATTGTTGCAAGACAAAAGAGTTGTACCAAATAACCGTTTACTACTTGATGAACAATGTGAAGAACTGATAATCTACCATACAATATAATACAATATGATTGTGTAACTTTGGCATGTTTGTCATTCGATTGAGTACATAGAGAATTCCATTCAGTGTATATGTATATGTATGTATATATAATAATTTGTCAAGTTATTGGCATATCTCTCAATAAATTTGGACAGCATCATAACAAAATATATATTAAATAATTATTCATTTATATATGCAATTGAAAATAATTAAATTAACTTTTCACTCATTCGAATAAATTAATTTAATTTAACAATTCAGTCCGTTAGCTCGTTTTAAATTTGGCGGCTAAATTATTGAGAAAAAAGCCAAATTCGACGAGTGCCCGGCGTCGCCGACAGCACTGATAGCCGCAGCTGCTGGCATTTTTAGTGCTAAATATAAGGTGTCAATCGCTGGTTTGAAAAGGGGGCGCACGCCAATTGGGCTACAGTGAATGCACGACAAGGCGAACTTTTGTATAAATATAGAAATATGTAAGTAAATAATTATATAAACACTGCGAGTCTCTGGCTTTGTAATTGCCTTATCAATTAATGTATGCAAACCGACCTGTTGCTTGTTTACGAATCGGTGGAGGAAGAGCATGTGGTCGGTAAAAGCTGATAATGCGCAGTTTTACTGATAACCGACTAATCCACAGAGCTGCCCTATAGGGGCTGCATGAGTGCAAGCTGAAATCAGTCGTTCTCCGGTCCATAGAGTGTGTGCACTGTGCTTCGCCATGGCAGCCATCCAAAATAGCCTTAAGGTAGCCCTGAGGAAGCGCATGAAGGAGGTCCTCAGCTGTTTAACGCCCGAGATTATAGCAAGGCAATCGGAGGCAGTGACCGAGAGAGTCAGTGCGCTTAGGTCAGATCTAGATCGCCGATTATACTTACGAACATCTGTTCTCGGCAGGTGCTGAGAAATGAGGCATTTCGTCAGGCTCAGCGCGTTAGCATCTATCTGAGCACCAGCAATGAGCTGGACACCACTGCGATAATCCGCGAGATGTTTAGGCTGGAGAAGATGGTGTTTGTGCCCACCTACCAGGGCACAAAGATGAAAATGGTGCGTTTGCGCGATATGAACGAGTACGAGGGATTGCCGCTGACCAAATGGAATATCAAACAGCCCGACTTCAAGGATAGCCGCGAGGATGCCATGACAAATGGTAAACAATGACCGTATGATATCCCTGTGCGTACCATACTCAATCTCTCCTGCAGGACATGGCATTGATCTGTTCATCGTGCCCGGCGTCGCATTCACGCGCAGCGGCGATCGCATGGGCCACGGCATGGGCTACTATGACAAATATCTGAAGCAGCATGCGGAAAAGTATCCGCACAAGAAGACAACCATTATGGCACTGGCCCTCAATGAGCAGATCGTCAGCAACGAGGAGCTGCCCATGGAGGATCACGATGTGCGCCTGAATTGTGTGATTACAGAGAATGCTTAAGTTTAATTACTTTACATACAAATTGTATAAATCAAATATACAGAAAACACTTTTGATATATGCAAGCATTGGCGCCGTTCCTAGCGCAAATAGGGCGGTCTGGAGCGCAGGCCACGCCCACGTGGTCGTCCGCTGTAGTGGGGCGAAGTGTAGTGCGAATCGCCGCTGCTGAAATGCCCTTCAGCAGCGCCCGAACGATACGGCGTGCCCGTCGTCTCGGACCAATTCGAGGGCGACCCGATGCGTAAGAGCTTCTTCTGCCTGAAAGCGAGAGGAGAAAACAAAACTGATAAAGATGCTATATTTACAAAGCGTAAAGCTCGTTACCTGTAGGCAGCTGCTGCTGATATGCGTGAGCCCCGATTACGACCTACGCGCGAACCGCGCAACATTGAAGGTATTTTATTGTAGCCCGTTGGCCCGGTGGGCTGTGCACCGCACGTCTCCAGCGCCAGGAAATCATCCACGTGCAGCGATGGTGGTCGCGATGTGTTTGGCGGTCTGGAGCGGAATAAGTCCCCACGGGAAGGTGGTGCCCGTGCAAAGCCGCGTCCTCGCACCGCACTTACGAACATCTTTTTTTCTGGCCGGCCCGTGGCAGGTTCCACCTCGACACGTCGAGTGCGGAAGCATGGCGCTGTGGGTGTCATCTCGCGATTGGATTGCGGTGAGCCAGATAAATGCAGCACACGCTTGCAATCGCCCGTGAGATTCAGATCGGGATTTAGGCACACGTTGGCCAAATCAGTCAAGTCACAGGCAATACGCTCGTACAGCGGCTCGTCCATATCTTCAATGACCTCAATTGGCAGCGGCTCCAGCCAGTAGCGCGCAGTCAGCTGGACATTCTCAGCCGTCGCACAAAAGCGTGTAAATATGGGACGTGCCTCGTACTGCGTGACAATGCCCTCAGCTTGTGGCAGATATGGCTCAACGTTGAGCGGTCCTGTGCTGACGTTGCTGCCACTTGTTGCATTTGCGTCGGCTTCATTTGGCGTTTCTACTGAGGCAGCCGTTGTTGGCTGCGTCTCCTGCTCCTGCTTGGATGCCTGCAGGGCAATAAGTTGCTTCAAATCACACAGAGCCGCCTCATTGGCCACGGCCTTGTGCTTCTCGAGCACTTTAAGTATGCGCTGCAAGACCGGCGGCTTGTCCAGCTCCACGTCCTGAAACTCAAGCAGCTGCGCTAGCTCAGATGGACCCAGCTTAAGCGTTCGGCTAGGCATGGCAGACATTGCTGGAGCTGGCTCAATTTGAGTCAGGGAGCGCAGCAACAGAATTAACGACTCTATGTTTGCATTATACTCAACCGTCTCATTGTGGAGTATAACACGTTCCATCCACGCCTGGAACTCGCTAATCTTCTGCTTCAACAACTGCGCCAGGTGGTAGAAAGTGTAACTGTACAAAGAGAAAACAAGATTAAGTTCAAGTTTACTAAGAGATCTATGCTTGATACTTACTCGTGCTCGGTCAGAATGACCAGATTACGCACAGCCAAAATGGAAATTCCATGAGTGACCTCCACGCTGGCCAGATTACTGAACACAGCATCGATGACGCGTGGGATTAGTTCCTTGGGTGGCAGTGCAGCCGACAAATTGAGCGCTGGGTGCGCTGTGGATTTATGTGAAATTAAGGAGATACCAGAGTCTAGGAAACTGTCGAGTATGCGATGCACTGCCTCCTGGCAATTGGAGACCACCTCGTTGAACTCGTTCAACGACAGCAGCGACTGGAAGAGCTCCCAAAACTTTCCCGACAATATAGACAGCATGGAGCTCTTAAGGGGCGCAAAGGCACAGAGCCGCGTGGAGAAACGTAGCAGGCGCTCCAGATTCGTGGTCGGCATGCAATTGGAGCTCTGGTATTCATTGCACAGCAGTTCCATTATGGTCTTGGCTATGAGGAGCGTCATGTTGGGTGCCAGATCTGATAGCTGCATACAGACGCGCTGCAGCATTTCGGACAGCTGCGGGAAACTTGAAGGCGCCAGCGCTTCCACCAGCTTGGCAATTTGACCGCTCTGCGGATGCAAGTGAGCGGACCACAGCTTGCGTTCAGTGATCAAACGCTGCTTGTGCTGCTGCTTCAGCTGATCGCTCAGTGGCTGTGGCATGGGCAATGGCAGTGGCAACAATTCCGCCAGTAGCTTCAGGCCCGGTATAAAGTTGGCCGGCCCATCAATGTTCTTCAGCACCTCGCGTATCATTTGCGTCCAGAGGGACTTATGCAACGACTCCTCGTCTTGCTCGTGCGGCTGCGTATAGGCCAACAGTGTTTGTACCACCTCCAGCTTGCACTGCTCCACCTCAGCACCCGCCTGGCAGCGCGTGGGATAATAGTACAACAGGAAGTATACCTTAACCAGATGATCGATCGAGGTCAGGTCTTTGAAGGCGCCATCGCGGCACAGTATGGCATAGGAGAGCAGTTCGCGTAGAATTTGCAGCGTGGGCAACATAATCTGGCAGCAGTGCACGCCCTGAATGGTCATCAAAGCGGGTGCATGCATGCCGGGCTGCTCAAAGTACGTGCACAGCCGTTCCATTATCTGAATCATTAGCTGTACGCCATCCGCAGCGTACAGCTGGAGGGCCACAAAGCGATGTTTCAACTCCTCGGTGTCCGGCCGTTTGGACTGCTTGACGCCGGGCGGCGGTGTCGACTTCGTGGTGACCAGATAACGCAGTATTCTCAAGGCCATAATCAGATCCCCAGGGAAAGTGGTAAGATAGTCAAGAGATCGACCAATGACTTCAACTAGGGGCATGATGTCATCGTAGATGAACACATTAATGGCCTCCAATGGCTTCATATACACATACATCTCCTGCAGCACGGCCGACACAGACGGCTCAAAGGTCTCGTGGTTCTTGGCCAGCTCCAGTATGACAGCGCCATGCTCGATCAGGTAGTCGAGCTGTTCACAGTAGCGCACACAGCAATCCACCATGTCCACCGCATAGCTGAGCACTGGACTCTTGTATTTGGTGCCTGGCGAGCTCAGCTGTCGCTGCGCTTGCAGCCGCTGTTCCTTTTTAATGAGGTCCATGCAAATCTTTAGGTTATTGTTCAGTCCCAGCACCTCGATGGTGTGCTGACGACCTGCCGGGTCGCAGGTCTGTGAGTATATTGCGTGCATATGTGTGGCCACTGTGATGGCATCGTACTCAGGCAGTGCTGCCGTGAACACAATCGCATCCAGGTGATAGCGCGTCTGCACTTTGTAGGCCAGCTCAATCCCAAGACGGGCCAGGCGTGGCAAAACGGGCCGAAGGACGGGCGCCAGCTTTTGAGGTGCTTTGACAGGCGTTGGCTCCGTTTGTACGGCAACGTCAATGGCTACAGTTGCAGCAGCTGCTCCCTCGGCTTTTACTTCGGTTTCCTTATCGGAGCTGTCTGATGTGTCCAAAGGCTTATCCGTTTCCTCAGATTTAACTGCCAGATTTACAAGTCTATAAGTATTGCATAAAAGCTAGACTTATGCAAGTCACTTACCAGCCTCTTCCTCTTCTTTTTCTATTTCTGGCTTGGGCATGGTGGGCACTTCATCCAGACCCAGCAGTATGGCCACAATAAGTTGTGTCGCCTCGAACGCATCATCCACAAAGTAGTCTATGCCCACGTGTGATTTGAGCAGAGCATGCATCAGATCCAGCGTGCACAGGAATGTGGTGGCTGGGAGTTCCTTGGCATTGCTTAGAATCAGCAGCAGGGATTCGGCCAGCGCATGCTGTTTGAAGTAGGATTGCAGCGCATTGCCAAAGCTCCGCTGTGCATTGGGATCTGTGACCACTTCGAACTTCTTGGAGACGGGCAGAAATCGACGCGGCTGCTGAAAGCTCAGCTGGTTGGCTACCAAAGCATCCATAATCATCTCAAACGCGTACTCGATTTCCTGACAAATCTGCTGTGGCGGCCGTTCCACTTTGCGAACAAATAGCTGATTGCAGCTGTTGCGCACACTCTCCAATGCTTCGTAGAGGTGCAGCTTTTTTATGATGGCCTGCAGGGCGTATTTGGTGCGTGTGAGCTTGGCCGCCTTGATAGACTCGATGATCAGCTGATAGCCATTGGTGTTGCCACCCAGAAAATGCTTAATGCCCACTTGGGTGTCCAACATGGCGTAGACAGCTTTTAGCAGCTGGAGTTTTATGGACAGTGCCATGTAGGGCTCCTGATAGAGACTGAAGACGGCCTCGAACGGATCAAAGTTGTGCTGCTGCAGCAGATGTCGGAACAGCTGCTCGTTGTTGCACAACAACTCAGCCATGCGTGCCCCCAGCTTGATATGTCGTATTTTAAATGCCGGCTGTGGTTGCATGCAGGCCGCCTGGAAGCTCAATGCAATCTGCAAAATGTTCGCTGCCTGCCGCAGATGCGACTCGTCGTTCTTGAAAAACTGCTGCAGCACAAAGTTGCGGCGCTTGTAGTGCTGCGTTAAGTAGCCCAGTTGATTATTTAACTGCTCGCCCAGGTAGACGAACTGCTCTCGCTCGTCTACAGTGACTCCGCCGTGCTCTTCGTTAAAAGCGCTCACATTGTCCCATCTGATCTGCAGAGATAGCTTCTTGAAGAGTAGCCGCAGTGTATCGAGCTCTTTGCTGAAGTGAGTCAGCAAGTCGCCATCGTATTTCTGGAGCGGACGTTGCCATGGCTCGAAGGCGTCTATGGCAGGTGGTGCAGCTGCTGCGGCTGCCTCCAGTTCGCGCTCATACTCTGCTGCAGCAGCCGCATCCACTCCATCGTCTTCATCTTCTATATCGTCGCCCATGATTTCATCATCACTTAGAATGGGCTCAAATTGCTCCTGCGGTGTTTCAGAGCGCTCTCGTTCACGATCCCGCTCTTCTTCTTCGCGCTCTCGTGGCAACGACTCCGAAGAGTGGCGATAGCCATGCGAGCTCTGCAGCTTATAGGGCGAGCGTGTATCGTCGTCGTCATAGTCCATGGTATCTGGAGAGCGAGGACGTGTTGGCGAGTCAATTGAAACAGGAGGCGTACGAGGCCACTTGTGCTCATCTGCATCGGAGCGAGAGCGCTCTGAACGCTTGCGTCGCGCTCTGTGACTGGAATACTCCGGTGAGCGCGACCAATCACGCGGCGCCTTGTCGCGTGAGCTGTTAATGGATATTTTAAATTATGAAAAATTGAAAGTGGAGTAACAAAACCTTTAGAGTACTCACCAGCGCAAGTATTCCCTGTCATTGCTCTCTGAGTGCGTGTGCGTGCGCAGCGGCGGTGGAGAGTGATCAGTAGAATGCGTGGACCGTCGCATGCGTCGCAATTCCCGCTGCTCCTCGTCAGCATGCTGGTGGTAGTGATCGCGCGACATGCCATATTCGATATCGTCGTGCTCGTAGTCGCTCACACTGACGCTAGCCTTGTGTGCAGCAGCAGCCATCAGCTCAGTTTGCATTGGCTCCGACCAATCATCTTTGATCACTTCATCGGGCAGAAGAACATCTCCGCTTAGATTGCACATTTCGGGTCCAGTCATTGCTGGCTCGCACGGTAAAGTTGGGCTGGCAATAGGCTCAGTCACAGAGTTGGTTAGTATGCCATATACAGCTAAGGTAATGGCGCTATACCAGCCACGTAACACAAGACCATCTGTTGGTATTTTCTCTTGAGAGCAGTCCAGATGTATGCAGTCATTCTGGTTGTAGCGCAACAAGCCCAGATTCTCAAACGCTGAGGCACCCGGCATACCCAAATCATTGACAAAGAACTCCAGATCGAACTTGGACGGATTCGTGGCACCTAGACGAACGCCGCCGGGAAAGTCTGCTTGAACTCGCGCGCCCAATGGTATAATGCGCACTTGTGTTATAAACACAGGCTTTGGGAACTGAACCAAGTCCAAGTTGATATCCTGCAACAGTTGCAATATGTTTATTAATACACGCATGTTGATATCAAGAAAATTCTAATTTTACTTACGGTAACTTCTTCATGTGAGAAAGTGTCGAAGAATAATAACTCAGCTCCATCGTCGGCGTCGGCCATTTTGGCGTGCAATATTGCCCCGCTTACGCGATAAATTCAGTAAATTTATATTAAACAAATAAACAAGCGTCTGTCGGCAAATTTTTTGTTGAGAGCTCTTCAAGTGTGAACGTTGCGGCGCTCTCTTAAAAATACCGAAATGGCGTTGCCACACGATTAAAATGTTGCATGTTGAAGTATGTCAGACTTGAGAATTTAATTACACATAAATAGTCAACTAGACTATCACCGCAGACCTTAAATACATGACATTGCTCAATATGAAATCAATGACTCGAATTCAACATGCCTGACAACTTGTATGATAGGTTGCACAAACTTGATTACGATTCTCATCAAATAAATGGAATCTTAGGTGGCAACCTCAACAGCTCGTACACACTGGCACTGCCAGTCTGGCAGCTCTAACAGCAACCGGCTAGAAGCTTCGGCCACACTTCTACATACAAGTTTGACACGCAGAAGAGTCAGGTACGTTTTTTTGCGCCACAAAAAGTTCTTTCTGGTATATACATGTATAAATGTTTATACATATTATTGAATGATTTTCTTTGTATGAAAAATAAATATACACACATATATACATATCTAGATACAATGTTTATACTAAAGAATTTTCTTTGTTAATTTTTGAGTTCAATGCAACTGGGCTTGAACAATTTCTTGCATATCATCGTTTGTTTTCATAACCGTTCTTTTTTCTCTTCTAGATTTTAACACAAATTTTTGCATAACTTTTTGAGAAAAATGTTCGTTGTACGTCGTAGCGCAGCCCGTTTGTACCCAGCTGGAGTGCAGTAAGTTATTTACTCTAATTAAATGCTAATTGGTTAACGCCTTTATACAAAAAATGGCTTGAAAAACTAAAAATTTTCTTTATGCGCTTACACACAGATATCTATTTATATGTACACTTTGTAAATTGTGCCGATAAGATAAACAAATAGAGCCCCGAAATTTCTTTATGCTTGACCCGGCACAAGTTGTTTGTGTGTGTGTGCATATAAATATGAGTGTTTGTGTGTCGGCTTATGACTTCCTATTACATAACCTGCGCAAAAATTCTAATGCTTCAATGTATTGCGCTGCACCTACAGATTGGCGAAAATGAGCGGCAGCCAGGTCGGCGACTTGGGCAGCGGCGCCGGCAAGGGCGGTGGCGGCGGCGGCTCCATCCGTGAGGCTGGCGGCGCCTTTGGCAAACTGGAGGCTGCACGCGAGGAGGAATACTTCTACAAAAAGGTGAGTGAACTTCAGTTCAACTTGAACTTCAAGTGGATAAAAATATTTACAATTTATTTAAATAGCATTAGAGGCTACATGAGAAATCTTGAAAATCCGCTAATAAATATAGAACAATCGAATAATTGAGCCTAGTGACAGGGCAATCCATTGAGTAGCTCGTAGATGCCGCACTTCTGTATACGATAATTAACTTCCTTGAAATTCAGCCCAGTACCAAAAGCCTTTTGCAAGCGATTAGAGAGCGCCCAAAGCTCCTCCTTGCCCTCGTGGTTTCTGACTATCTTCAGGCCACTGACGAATTGCAGCCGTTGCTCGTCCTCTATTAACAGGGCCATGTTCTCAGGGGTATATGATTGACGTATGTTCCAAGCCAGTATACTGGGTGGCTGCACCAAGCCGCAGAGCAACATGCCTGTCTCGCTCATGGCTGCGGCCACACACTGACTGCCTCGTTTGCCTAGGAGTACAAATTGATCGAGGCCTGCGCTGACATCGTTCCGCTTCCAGATGCTTCCATTGTTAACCACACTCAGGGGAATTGCCATTTGCCAGTCGCTGGACAGCGAGTGGAAGTAGAGCATGCGCTCCAAATGCCCCGCCAGTCCGTGTGGCGTCAGTGACATGGCCACGCTTCCATCCCACAGCTGGAAACTCTCGCCAGCTATTTTGAATGTGCCAAAGTCCGGATGCGGATAGGTGTACTTGTTCTCGATGCGCCACGATTTTTGGGCGGCCACATCATACACCACAATGCCATCGCCAATGGAGTCAGCCATGTATACATGTCCCACATCGCAATTCTTTGCATCCATCTCAATTGTGGGCGTTACAAAGCGACTTACGCCCGTCTTGTACACATCTTGTGGCAAGCGGTAATGATGCACCACGCCCCCACTGGCCAGATCAAGGGCGTACAGCTGCGGTGGGCAGTGCTGCACAAAGTCAATCTCCCCACTGTCCAGTATCCACATCCGTCCGCACTCGTCAATCTGTGTCCGATAAACGGAAGTCAGCCCGTTGCAGTCGGCGCCATGAGATTGATGCCAATCGTAGCTGGGATAGGCTCGTAGCTCTGTGCCATTCTCCCGCACCTCGTTGGTGACATAGGCCAGGGAGTACGGAACGCCCTTAGTGAAGCGAGGTATAGTCACAAAGATCGAGGGTGTTTTGTCACCATCTAAGCGAGAGAAAGTTCACATTAAGTTAAACTTGAAGTACAACAAAGGCGAATGATGTCAGCATTGAAGCTTTTTGCCTTGCATTTGATTAATATCCAAACTCATTTCACTTACGTGTATAGTAGACATCCACATCGATGGGCACAACATTATCAGGATCATAGAGGCCGGCGCGCAGGACACGCTCCCGCTCCTTTGGCGTCGGAAAGCCTAGCTCCAGGTTGCGCGCCTCGAACACTCTTTCCAAGGCCTTGGAGTGGTATCCAATGCCTGGTGCTGTCGCATACTGTCCTGCCACAATGGCAATCAAACAGCTAGCCAAAGCAATTATCCTTATGCAATGCTGGTAATTCATGCTGCTGTAATCCATTCACTTTCGCGCGATGTGCTCCACGTAAGGCCAAAACAGTTACTGCGCTCGCGTCGCCAGCGAACGGCCCATGTCTTTCTAATACGGCTATCAGCCGACCGACCAGACCTGATCAATTGGGTCAGCTTTGTGGTAAACTGGTTTAATTGCCAATTGAAAGCTTGCATTAAAATTCTCATTGTAACGATCTTGTTTAAGTTCACTGCGGGCCAAAAACAAATCTGGCTAAGCTGTGCGATTCGGGGCACTAATTATGCCTGCCTTCCAGCCACTTCCAGATTCCACTCGCTGCAACACACGACGTCAAGGTAGAGTCCATTGGCCCCCCATATATGTGTTGTAACAATAAATTACATATACTCTAACGAAAGTCGTTAAGACTTTTTGTTAGCTGATTTTTCTGTTTGCTTAAGCCCGTGTTGACACCCTTTTTTTCTCGTGAATATCAACAAAGCTGAGCAGAGCTTCGCGCTACTTTGGTATCATCTGTTTTGGCTAAAAAATCCCCATGAAATTTGTATTTAGGGCGAGGTTTTTATATAGATATATTATTATTATATTAACGATTTTTTTGTTAAAGAGACTAATGCGATATTTGCAAAAGAGTCAAAGAGTGAATTATAGTTGCAAGTTTCTCTGCTCAAATTTCTTTTGTATTGAAACTAGGTTAGTGAGCAACTAAATATAATGAATATCACATCGCTTAATATAAAGAGCTATCTCTCAGTTACTCTGCTCCCTAACTCAGTTCTTTAGACTACTCTAGTTAGTATAAGTTGTTATTAGAGAGTATAAATTAGTCGCTTTGATAGTCCTCTTTATAGCTTTTTGCCGTTTTTATTTATAACCGGATCCCGCTTAAATATTGTTAACATGTTGCTGTAAAACAAATTCCGCTCGCTCCGTGTGTTGTCGCGAATTCATCTTCAATGCGTAGCATTAGCGATAAGGCGACTTATGAACTTGATGACAAAAATATAAGCGATAGTAATACAACAACACGTAGCATTGTGTCACGAAAATAACACCCTGTATAATGTGTTTTGAAAACGCGTGTCAGTTTTTTGTTTTTTGTTTTTGTTTTCTTTTTTGATCAAGTGCAGGTATTCAAATTGTAAGGAATACAAAATTCTTGTATAATGACTGCAATCATCATAATTCATAAGTATTTTAATTGTCTGATAAAATTATAGGATATATATTTAAAATTAATATAGAAGCAGAGCTTTGGGATATTTGAATTTTTACTTTAACGAGTTAAATATCCCATATAGATAATTAGCTATTGCGCCTTGTGAAAGCCTAAGATATTTAAGTAATTTGTATTTAGGTATAACTGTTTACTGTGTAGCTTAAGTAAAGATCAGACGATTCGTCAGATCATCGTCGCTGGCGAAGTACATGCCGCTGTGAATATCGTCGAGCTGGCGGCGCATGATGCGGAAGTTAACCTCGTTCGAGTTCAATGTGCCCGCCGAAATTTTCTATAAGAAAAAACAAATAATTATAACATAGTTCAGTAAATCGATTGCCAGAGATTAGTCGAAGCTGTATCTTACCTGGAAACGATTGGAGAGCATCCAGAGCTCCTCCTGACCGCCAGGATTGCGTACGACTTTCATGCCACTAACGAACTGCAGCTCGCTGGATTTGGCAGGCAGATTGCCAAAGTTGCGTGTGGTGTAGGGCGTATTAGTGTTCCAGGCGAACAGCTTGATGGGATTGAGGGTGACACAGTACAGATTGTTGCGACTGTCCATGGCCGAGGCGGCACACTCGCTCTTACGCCTGCCCAGCAACTTGAATTGATCCTCCATGGCACCCGAATTGTCCTCCCAGTTCTGTCGCCTGTTGATCAAGCTGAGCGGCACAGAGTACTCGCTGATGCTGGCCAGTGGATGGAAGTAGAGATTCTGTCTGTCATTGTTCACGCTAAAGATGCCGTCCATCAGAGTGAAGCTCTCGCCGGCAATGGTGTGGCGGCCATAGTCGGGATCCGGGTACATGAAGCGGTTCTCAATGCGCCAGGCTGCATCGGCCTGATGATCGTACACGATGAGTCCGTGGTAGTTCACGTCCGGTATATAGATCATGGTGCGGGCACAGTTGCCACGCGGCGGCGGATCCTGCGTCAGCAGATTGGTTGCGATGAGTATCGAAGCGTGAGCCACATAGGTATCGTTGGGTAAACGGAAGCGATGCAGCAGTCTATCGGTGCTCAGGTCAAACTTCAGCAACTGTGGCGGACAGTTCTGCACGCCACCCACATTGCCCGAGTCAATGACCCACATCTGATTGCACTCGTTGATCTGTCAATGGCAGAGGGATGAGGTTAGATTCCCTATTCTATGTCACCAAGAGCTCGAGCTACTCACAGACACACGGAATGCTGACGTAATCTGGTCACAGTTGTCGCCATTGTTGTTATGCCAACTGTAGCCCGGATACGGCTGCAACTGGGGACCATTGTGACCCGGCTGCTCGGAGACTGTGGCCAGCGTGTAGGGTATGCCGGTGACGAAGCGTGGCACTGTGGTGAAGATGCGCACCTGTCCGTTGGGCAGATAATGGGGCTGCACATCAATGGGCGTGCCATAGCCAGGCATCAAGTTGCCATCCGATTGCGCCTTCTGCCGATCCCTGTCCGAGGCGAAGCCGTACTCCAACTGCTGCCATTCCTTCAGCGTCTCCACGGAGCGCACGGGTCGCGCTGCTCCAAGAACGCTGCTCACCGAACCAGTGTAGCCAGCAGCCAACACGCCAACGCTCGCTCCGACGACGAGCAGCAGCGGCACAATCAACATGTTGTTGCGCCAACGTTTCATCTTGAATGATTTCCGAAGTTGTCAATGAGCTATGTGGAATTGATCTGGTCTGCGCTTATCAACGTCTTATATAGAATTTGATGAGTGCTTGTATTTGTTTTTGTGTTATTAATATTTATTTTTTTTGGAACTGATAGGTATTATATATTTATATATTAATTTAGCTAAAGCTAAGCCTTTGCATGAGTATTGACTTTCAATTAGCTGTATTTGCGTTGTGCCTGGACAATCTCAGCTTGGCCAGTTGTATTAGTAGCTTGGCCTTGTGTGCAATGCTCACTTTCTTGGCAGACTCTTTGCTTTTACTCACGCTTTTATCACTTCGACTGGCGACGCACAACTAAAACTGGTTGGCAGGCAGAGCCAGCCTATAGCCAATACAACTGATACAGAATCAGGTTCAGGGTTGACTTTGGTCAGCGTGTGGATCTCAGGCAGATGCTACTGCTACAGCCGCAGCAGCACTGATTATATGCTGGCCGTTTTTTCCCCACCTTTTTTCTCTTTATTGGCTCTTATGTTCTCTCGTTCGCAAGCTAATAATATGGTAGCTGGCTAATTTGCATAGAGTGACATGCTTTTTGTTTTTGGGTTTTTTTCGGGGTTGGCTGGAGAGTTGTTTGTATTCTGTCAAGTGTGTGCTAAAAAATCGTTTTTGCTTAATATTCGCGTTGACACTCAGGCACTGGGGCTTTGGCCCACTGCTAAGCGGCTTTATAACGTAGTCGCTATTGTCTGTAAATAATGCGAAAGATAATAAATGTTGTCAGTTATCGTCAAGCTATAATTAAGACAGAATAACGTTTGAGTGCTCTCGTGATTAAATTTCCTAATTACTTTCTCTAACGACCATTTTTGTTCTCTTTACAGCAAAGGGAGCAGCTGGAGCGCTTGAAGAACGATCAGATCCATCAGGCCGAATTCCATCATCAGCAGATCAAGGAGCACGAGGAGGCCATCCAGCGTCACAAGCAGTTCCTCAACAACCTGAACAAGTGAATGAAGCAACAAACTAACCAACACAAAGCAGCTTTCACATCACCTGAAACTATGATATGACATTTACTTAAATGCATTTAGAGATTTTGTTTGTATTGTTCTTAAAGCTTAAACCGAACTGTTTAAATGCTTAAATAAAAAGTGTTTTTTGATATTTTTGCTTCTGGCATATACAACTTTTAAATAAATTTGTTTTTCTGCTGCCGTCAGTCGGTTCGGCGGGTCGCCTCGCTCGCCTTCATTGATAAATATGATTTCATTAAAATTTTAATTTGACTCGTCTAAGAGATGACAAAGTTGGCGATTCGCTTTGCCATGGGAGTAGTCTAACTTCATGAATAAATAAATTGTAATCAAGTATTTATATTTCATGCAATTAACAGCATTTAAGACGGGTTTGTTGTACACGCCGAACGCTCGCAGCAAAAATGTACAAAGTCATTCATTAATTTGTATTTATTAGCATCTTTTTCATTCATCTGTAAATTAATTTGAAAATTACTTCTGGTGCAGTAAAGTGAATTTCATCGTATTTATTTGATCGTATCGACGATAATTTTGGGAAGAATTTTCTTGTTTGTGAATTAAAAGGAAAGTACACGCCTTTTTTTATTTCGTTTATCAGTTTAATAATATTGCTTTGTGTTAATTTAAGCTCTTTATGACGAAAGTCTGAAATTTGTGTCGCCTAATTCACAATAAGTAAGCCCACTTTTAATATTTACTTATCTTATATAAAAAATATAAAAAAAAAATATTTTTTTAAATATTTACACATATGGAAACCCTATTTATGAGTTAAATTATCAAACAAAATCGGAACTAAGGTCGTTAGACGGCTTTAGGTCAGCGTGATAAGCATCAAATTTATTGTGCATGCCTAAAAGTATGCAGCAATAATTTCATACAAAAGTGTTTATACAGTAGCATCTAAAATAAAGTATACAGCCATTAAATTATGCCATTTGAATTGAATTATACCCAAAATTTATGGTCTCAAACATTTTATGCCTAATCCAGCAAGCTGAATCCAAAATTTATAAACTGGTATACATTGTGAAATATTTCAGTTAGAACATAACAATACCTTGTATATGGAAGCAAACTTTCGTCTCATAAAACAGATTCTTGGCTTCTGACGGTTATACGGACAAATATTAAAAAAACACCAAAAAAATGGCAAACTTAATACGCAAAATTCTAAAGCAGACCAAAGATTTCACCCAATGGTAAGTTCAAATCAGAGAAAGTTACTACCACTAACAAATGACGGTACTAGGAAATACTTGATCAAAAGCAACTTTAATCTGGCTAACGTAATGCGAAACAGTACAGACCTGGAGCTAGAGGAACTGCGTTTGGTAAGATCAGCCAGATATCTATATATATACACATATTTATGATAAATATTTACAGGAGCGCGCTGAGCTCGAGGCCCGATCGAAACTGCTCTGGCAGAGACAGCGTTGCGTCGAATCCATGTTGACTGATCTGACGAGGAGCATTAAACAAATGGAATTCGACATTGATCTAATGCGGATGCAGAAGCCGGCGTCCATAGCACCTCAGGAAACCCCAACAAATGAAAAGCCACCAGCGAAACGGGAGCAAAAGATATAGAGAGATACAGGGAGCGGGAGAGGGAACGAATGAGAGAGAGGGAGCAAATAAGTCTGTGATTTTGTTTTCCTTTTTTTTCTTCTTTTTTTTTTTTTTTTTTGTTGCGTTCGCTTATCAGGGGGCTCACTTGGAAGACGCAAATTGCAAAAATCCCACTCGGTGCTTTACCGCAAGCCGCAAGCGACTGCTGTCTCCATATATAATCGCCTCGCCCCACTGAGCTGAGCTATTAGTCGCACCGAGAAAGCTTCACCGAGCACATCATGAAATTCATCGCACTCTGCTTCTTTCTGCTGTTGGCTCTGATCGCGACGCTCGGCAGCCTGCCCGGCGCAGTGGCAGAACCATCCCGTGACAGTGGCGGCAACAGCTGGAGGGGCGGCTCCTCGGGCGCCCGGCCAAAGCAACGGCCCTTCATCTACGATGCGCCCATACGACAACCTGGTCGGCCCCAGACTATGTACGCCTAAACAAAAGCCACTGACTGCCCTAAGAACGATCAAAAATCTTTTTGCAAAGTTCAATAAATTATTAACAGCTTTATAACAACTAAAGATCTGTGATTTTTTTTTTGCTTGTGGTGGGATGAGAGGGCATCTGTGCTGAATATAGATAATCTTTGTCAGCATTTATGTCTAGTGAATTTCCAGCTCAATTTAGCCTTACCTTAGACTTCAAGTTGAAGTTTGAAAATGCCACTGGCTTTCATATACTCATAAATTTCAATGCTTTTATATTTGTAAATTTATTATTCAAAATTTTAAGCATCTCAAAATTAACAAAATGACTCCCATTCATCGGTTTCTGAGTTTCTTTGTTGCCAAGAATCTGCGCCTGTTGCAGTCATCGCCATTGGTGCGCTGTCAACAGTTGCTGAAGTGAGTATGATATGATATGATATGATATCGATAACTGAATCTCCTGCTGCTGTTCGATCACCTGTAGATTTTCCAGTCAGATCCATGAGGCGGGCAAGGCGAAGGAGAATGTGCATTTCCTGAAAATGGTACGATATGGAATGCAGCCGAGGCTCTGCAATTGACTAACCATCCTCTATCTGTTAGCAACGGGAACAGCTAAAAGAGCTGCGTCAGAAAATACTTAAGGAAAAGGAAGTGATCAGAGACCGTATCCAGCAGCTGGACAAGCAGATAGACTCCATCAAAAGGAAAAACGATGAGCGTGAAAATACTAAAACCTGATTCGCTTGGAAATTATGAATACGTAGGCCTTCCGAATAACTTCAATACTTTGAGAATAATACTTTTAAAATCCATTTTAACATCTTGAATTTTCGAAATTGTTTTTTTTTTTTAATTTTAAATTTTTTCTTTTAAGGATTTGGAATATGGCAGCCTTGTTCTGGGGCCTCAAAACTAAAGCAGTATTGAATTTGTTGAGACCGTTAAGATTAGCTCACGTCACAAAGTTTCAGTGAGTTTTCAACATCATATATATCAATATATTTTAATAATTAAATTAATTTAATTAAAGACCTTACAGTCGAAAATTGATGAATAATATGAATCCGCGTGACTATCAGAACGCCTTGCAAAGAGTTGGTATTATTGAAACTTGTGATTTCTATATAATTGTTTTTACTTCTCATTTTAATAGCTCCATTTACAACTGAACTTAATCAAGAAGAAAAAGCTGCACGATCGCCTCAGGCTGGACTATAAAATTGAACAATTGGATAGAAAAATTGAATACGTAAAATTGCGTTTAAAGGATGCAACAAGGAAATAATATAATTATGAATGTTGAGCCAAAAGAAATGGAAAACATTAAGAATTCAATTATACATAATTAAAAACTATTGAACAGTAAATTTAATAAAATTATATACTGTTTTATAAAAAAAAAAACAATTTCTTCATTAATAGAATCAGTCATTAGTTAAGTTGTCTACTCTGAAGACATTACTCCTCAGTTTCTCGACTCAGTTCGGAAATCCTTTAATAAATTCGAAGCAAACATAAAGCTCTTGGACTTAAAATTCATTTATTGAATAGATTTTCCAGTTGACTTATTTTGTTTGTCATTTTGGCATGAACTGGAAATTCAAAAATTTTTTCAAAATTCAAATTCAATAGCCAAAATTGCATTGCTGTGCATAATTTTCATTATGGACGGTTTATTCGGCTGCAGATTCAAAACAGCTTTTAACCTGTTTAATCCCCAACGTTGTCTTTCCTTCCAATGCGTTAGGTGAGTCTTAGATCCAATGCAAAGAACACTTTAAATGTAATCGAGTAACATTCTTTTGTAGATCTAAGTCTGCAAAGTATTACGAAAAAATACCCAAGGAATACAGCAGCCCCAAGTTACTCAAAATGGTGCGTACTTGACTCAATATATGTAGTTAAGCAATATCGAATTTCCATTTTCATTAGCAATACGATGCACTTATGGACTTGAGGCGTCAAAAGATGGCTGAACGAAGACAACTGGACTATAAAATCCTGGACCTGCAGGATAAAATTGATGAGATAAGGGACTTGATAAGATACTAATCAGCTTGATGAAACAAATTCAGGAAAGAAATATGCTTTTATACTATTATTGCTAACCAATAAATTCTCCGCTTGAAAACATTTTATCATTTGACTTTCATCCCATCGTACATCTATCGTATACCTAGTATGAATCGTAGTAGGCGCCATAAAAACTTGCTCATTGTTTGTATAGATCAGGTACATTTTAAAGTAATTGGTTGACTGAACTTTCCAAATTTTGTAATTGAATTTATACCAGGATTATGTTGTTCATCAAATTTTCGTATCGACTTTTTATGGGCGCTTTTAGTGCCAACTCGGAAAATTCAATGCTGAGCAACATGAGTAATATATCCTTGCATACGAAGCATGTCACAGATATCCATAAGATAGGCAAGGCCAGAGAGAACGTTTACTTTCGAAAACAAGTTTGGATTCGCATACCGCATTCGTATATTCACGATATCAATACTAATATCTATCTCCATTCGCAGCAATACGATCAACTACAAAAATTAAAGAAAATCAATGAGGAGCAAAAGGCAAAAATTAATGAGAAAATTGATGAGTTATATGAAGAGATTGAGGAGATCTCGACAGAGATAGAGAAAATGAAAGATGACAAATGAATGGAAGTTCGACTCAAGCCTAACTAGGTAGGTCTTGACTAACTGTCCCCAAAAAGTTTTGACAAAATGTAAAGTCAAATTAAATTTCAAAATTTTTCTGTTCACACAATACCTCTTTAGACATTTTTTTTTTAAATTAGAATGCTGCCTGTGTTCAAGGCGCTTGAGTCCGTTCGGTTTGTCAAACCGATCTTTGATGCAATTCCACAGGGCTCGATTTTTATCATGTCTCGTCATTATACCAAGGAGATTTATGAGAGAGCCCGTGCCGTAGAGAATGCGCATTTTCTAAAAATTGTGCGTAAATATCACTAGATATTGACGTACATACATGGATATCCTTACTAACGATTTCCTTCTGTGGCCATAGCAAAATGAGCAGCTCAGAAATCTGCGGAACAAAATTGCTAGAGAAAGAGGCCTGCGGGAGCATAAAGTGGAAGCCAGTTTGCAAATGAAGAGCCAAAAGACGGACAGCAATCGGAATTTGCATCAGACTCAAAGTGTGATAACCCAGCAAGCAGATAATTAAAATGATGTTTTTGTGATAAATTAGTAAAATGATTGTGGTAACGGGGCCAAGTCGCCGACTCGATCAGTAGGCTGATGCATATCTGCTAATCTTTTGATTGAACTACTTATTTATTATTATTATTATTTTTTTTTTTTTTGGAACAAAATTCAAAATTCTTCATTGCATTAACATGTGGATCTGCGTTCAGCACAGAGGTGCGGTAAGGAATATCATCAGGTTGCTGCAAAGGACATATCGACAGAGCCGCATAACCGAAGAAGAAAAGGCGAAAATTACCAAAGCAAAGGTAAGAGACACAGTTGTAGTCGTAATCCAATAAGAACATCATTCGATTCCCATACTTTTTCCCCCAGATCTCGGCTATGTGGAGCAAACAAGTTGAGAATTTATTGCGGGTACGTAGCACTCGCTGTATAGGAACTTAAGATCTCTTTGCAATTTCCAAACATTTCTCTCCTAGAAACGTGAAATGTTGTCCCTCATCAGGGAATATATTGTGCTGCAGGAGCGCTATGTGAGCTCAAGATTGACAACGAACAAGCGGCTGCTCGCCCATGCAAAATACTTACAAGTCACCAGGAAAAGATCTCCACTGTAGACAGATATATATGCTAGCCATTGAAATGGGATATGCCACGGTGATCTTCATATTTTTCATTAAAAAGTACTCATCATTTTATTTAAAATAGTTTGTATTTCTCATTTACAGTTGCTTTACAGGAAGCGTTACATAACAGAGGTAAACAAAATAAAAATAAAAACAGAAAAATAATGCTGCTTTCAAATGTTTTTCTTTGTTTAAGTATACATATATATATATATATTTATCGGCATATATATAGTTCATAGAGTGCCAGACAGCATTTCAAAGAGAATAAGTTTGTGTTTGTGTTTGGGGCGCACTTGCAATTTAATTAAATATGGCATTTAAAACAAAAACATTTCCGGTACATAAAGAATAAATATGAAATCAGCATTCAAAATTTTGATCATATAATAGTAGGTAGGGTATACGCATAATACAATAAAGTGAATAACTTAAGATCTATAATAAGATAAAAAGATTTTGTTGTTGTTGTTGTGTTGTGCATTTCGTTAGTCGAACTCAAGTCAAGAATATATATATATCCATATATTTATATATATATTTTGTTTTTATAAGTACATTTTAAAATACATTTGTGGTAAGTAAAGTGTGTGTGTCAGTGTGCGTGTGTATGTAGGTTTTGAGCAACATGGAGAGCTGTTACAAGTACTACAACTAAAACTAAAACTAAGTAGAACTAAAAACTTGAATGCGTTCGGGCGTATTCACAAATCACTTGACTTGGTCAAGTGCCGAGCCACAAGACACGCCGCGCCTCTCGACTCCCGCTCCAACCGCTCGCTGCTAAGTGTGTGTGTGTGCTTGTATGTGTGTGTGTGTGTGAGGTAGGCTGAATGCTTGGGCTGTTTCTGGTTGTATTCGGGGCGAGAGTCCTTTAACTATATCAAATAATATGGCATACTTTTGTGCGCCACTGCAGCTGCAAAGCGAAATGAGCTGCCGTCTGTCTCTGTCTGTGTATGTGTATGTATGTATATGTGTATGTGTGTGTGTGCTTCTAGCTTTTAAATACTGGTCAAACAATGCCAGGAATGTTGTGAATTGCAGCTCAATGTGTCCTTGTCCGTGTCTGTGTCTGTATCTGTATCTGTGTCTGTTTGTGTGTGTCTGTGTGTGTGTATTTGTGCCTTTGCCTGTCTGTCTCTGGATACAAAATTGATTCTTAGTCTAAAATTTAACTTTAGCTACGCCCTACGTGCTAAGTGCTACGTGCTACAAAGTTACAGCTACAACTATAACAACGATGAAAACGATGATAATCAAGCAGTTAACGTTCCGCCCAGCGCTGCTCTAACTGGGCAGCCGCTTGCTGGCCAACTCCTGCAGCTTCTGCAGCGCCAGCGTCTTGTTAATCTCGACCAGATCGCGGCTGTGCTTGGCCGCCTGCAACTGGACCTCCAGTATTTTCATGCGCATCATATGCTCCTTGCTCTGCATCTCCATGAACATGCGCAGCTCAAAGGAGTTGGCTGTGCTGCTGCTGCTGGTAAGAGCGCCGGCGACGGCGGCGGCGCTGCTGCTGCTGCTGCTGCCAGCGCCAACGACGCTGCTGCTGCTGCGCTCCAATGCCTGGCTATCTGAGGAGTGCGGCACAGTGCTGGCCAGTGGCAGTGGCAGGGGCAGCGATGTCTGTTGCTCCTCGCTGGCCAGACTGCTGCTGCTCGTGCGCTGGCGCTTGGCCATTGGCTTCAGCACATCATCGTCGTCCTCATTGTTATTGTTGTTGTTATTGTTGTGCTGCTGCTGCTGCTGCTGCTGTTGTTGTTGCTGCTGCTGCTGCAGTGCCGCAGCCTGCGCCTGATGCTGCTGTAGAGCAACGGCAGCTGCTGCTGCGCTCGGGAATTGGCCACTGCGCAGCGCATTGAGCGCCTCCAGCGTAGCGGATATGTTGTTCATGTTGAAGCTAGGCTGAAAGCCGGACATATCGCCACCAGTGGGTGGCATGAAGGCGCCACCAACGGCGCTCGTGTCCAACGCGGCGGCCGCCGGACTCTCTGACTCGCGCAGGCCGTTGCGACTGTGATTGGGCGACACACTCAGACGCTCCCCATTGGCATGGATGTCGCTGCTGTGATTGTTGTAGGTCTCATTGAAGGTCTCGTTGGTCTCCTCCTCCTTGATGTCCACATCGCATAGCTCCTGTGGCGGTGTGCGACTGCTGCAATTGGCAGGCGGCGAAATTGTAGAATTAGTTTATGATTTCTCAGCAGATCTGATTGGTTTTTTAAGGCTACTCACTCATCCATGTCGTGCTCATCGGCATTGAATTTGTAATCATCGCGATATTCAAAGTCCTCCTCGAGTGCCAGCGGTATTTTGGAGTAGTCAATGCCATCGAGCGCCTCCGACTTGCAGGCCTTTTTCGCCTCCTGCATAAAGTCCCAGACCTCGAAGGTGAACGGCGAGGGCTTCTTGCGATCGGCCACCTCGGCGCCAAACCTGGCCAGGCGATTGTTATAGTCGAGTATCTCATTACGCGTGCAGGCTGCAAATGACATCAATTGATTAGCTTCAAGTCGCGATTAATCGGAATTAGTTCAGGCTCACCTTTCATGCGACGCCATTGCTCCTTGAGGCGATTGCAGGTGCGATCGGTGCCAAATTGATTCGAGAACTTTTGATGTATGATCTTCCAGGCCTTGTTCTTGACGGCAGTTAGTCCCGCATCGAGTCGCTTGTTCTCAATGATGCGCATATCCTTGCGGCACAGATCCAGCAAGTACTTCTTCTCCTGATGATTCCAGTTCTGTGTGCGCTCCCGCTTCTTATACATGTTCATGGATGGACTGTTCATGTATTGCGTCATTTCTGCAATTATATCGAACAGATTGCAATGCCTGTCGAATGGGAATCCAATCTAAGGAGGGGGGGTACTCTACCTGTCTTCAGATCGACACCTTCCAGCAGATTGTGGTTGGTGCTCTGCCAGTTGGCGGCTATCTTCATGAAAGCCTCCAGATCGTTGGCCGTGTACTGTTTGTTCACCTGCAACAATTAGAAAACACACACGTTAGCCATTTGCATCTCTCCCAGTTACACGTTAATTAAATCCGCATTTTAATCCAAACCAATCCCAGCTCAAACTGAGCCCCCGCATCGAGCTACTTGGGCATGCAAAGCTTGTGCCGGCTGAGGCTTGTGAAACGCTTTAAGACGCACTTGAAGATTCATTGAACCTGAAGTTTTCGGACTCAAATTCCAATTGTCAGCAAAAGCCAAAAATAAAACAGACTAAAAAGCGCAAAGCAAAAACAAAAGAATGAAGGATTCGAGCTCGTTCTCGTTCTCATTCTCATTCTCATTCTCTTTTCTTTTCATTTCTTTTTTTCTTCTCTCTGATTTCTGACAAGCGCGTCTGACATCGTCTGATATTCTGATATGCTGCCAATATGCGATGCCACATTAATTGATTTTCAATTAGCCAACAGACGGCAGTTGCTAGACAAAGGGGGCAAAGGCAAGGGTCGAGGGGCGAGTGGCGGGCGGGAGAGGGACGCGAGACGTGAGGCTTCACACGAAATTTAAATGTTTGCAGGCCATTTTGAAATGGGCCAAGATATTATGAATAACAATGATTGCAAATGCATTTGTATAAAGAGAATCAAATAAATTGTATCCAAAGAAACAATACACACACACACACACACACACACACAATAATAACACTCTCTCAAACAACAGCTGCCGACATTTTGTGCGCTTTTAGCTGTATGCGTGTGTGTGTGTTTGTATATATCTTTCAGGGGCGATCAAACGTCGCACTGACAGCCAATTATATTAAGATCGAATAAACTTGCACACACACACACACAGATAAACACACATACCACTGCAGCCAGATTCTTTATAATCGGCTGTACATATATAGCCAATATGACCATACTTTATATATATATATTATATATGTTGTATGTGTGTGTGTTTTTGTGTCGTCTCTGTATTTCTATCCAAAACTTATGCGCCATGCACATTGGACAAAACTCAAAGAAAAGTTGCAAGAATAAAAATAAAATAATTTTAATATTCAATTCATTTGTTTATGTATGTATTGTTTAACTTAAATGTTATGGATAAAATATAAATAATTTTTTATATATTTTTTTTAAATCTGTATGTTTGTAAATTTTAATATTTTAGTACAGATTTTATTATCTATATTTTTTTTATAAGTAAGGTAGTAAATAATTTATTAAAATTTTGTTTCATTAATATGTCATTTAAATTTATTAATTTAAACTTGTTTTTTTTTTTTAAATTATATTTTTAAGTTTTTATATCTATACTTTTATATTTATTTATTTATTTATTTTTTTTAATATTTATATTCATTTATTTAGGCTGCATAGAGTATAAGTGTATTATTTATTATTTTAATTTAAAAATTTAAATTTTTTTTCCTAATTTTGTTCATATTTATTCACCCAATTTTTCGCCCAATTTCAATTGACTTTGTACCACGGCAATCGCTGTGGCGCTGCCACAAGTCGTCAATTTTTAAGTACGTTTTATTGTGCTTTATTTAACTTTATTTCATTTCGATTTTTACCAGCACTCTTCCCGCCTTATCCAAAATGATTACCACTCCTCGCAGCCCCTCTCCCCTTCTCCTCGACGCCACCGTAGCCCCCTCTGATACACCCGCACTGAAAACTTCAGTTCACTTAACGCTGCGCCATGTGTTCAATATTTTTATGCCGTATCTGATTTACAATTTGCATTTGTGAGTACTCATTTCTATATGTTTGAATGGATATGTATTCGTATTTAATGGGCATAGACGGAGAGCGTACACACACACACACACACACACACACACACACATAGTTCTATGTACACATTATGTGTTATGGAAGGAACTTAGTCATTCAAAATTGTGCTTATGATTACGATTATTAGTTATTATTGCTGTGTTTGCCTGATTGCCACATCGAATGAATGTATTTATTAGCAGTTGATAATTATTCAATTTGAGTTAGGAGCTGTCACATTTAAATGCGTAGCGGCTGCTCAGCAAGGGGCGTGGCTGAGAAACAAAGCTGGAATATGCTACGATCACAAATCGAACAGGAAGCTAAAATACATTTAACTTAAGAGAGAGAGAGTAATATAATATAATATAGATTTATTATAGGCATCTCTAGTTAGATTTTAGCTATGCCTCCCTCCCTCCCTCTCTCTGTCTCTCTCTCACTCTATGGTCAGACATCAATAACACAATAACATTTATAATAATACAACAAATAATCACTCCAATCAATTGTGAGCATTAAGCATTGAAATTAAACAAGAAACTAGAAACTGGTTTACACACAATCTCAGCAAATGGCTTGATTTTTATTATTTTTCTCGTTTCTTTTAATATTGAAACCGAAAATAATTATTGCCAGTGCTTTACACGGAGTGTGTGGAACCTACACAGCAGCGACAAAATGTGTCTTAACCTTGTGCCTTTAAATAAAGCACGGCATTGTAGTGAGGCCCACTACGAAAAGCCAAACCAAAAATATCAGACAGTAACTGTCTCTCTCCCTCTCTCTCCCTCACTCCCCCTCCCCCTCCCACTCTATCTTTGTCTCTGTCACTGTTAGTTGTTCAAGTATAATTATGACAAATTAACAAAGTTATTGCATGTTACTTAGTACAGTGAACTATTTGCGTCAAAGAAGCTAAAGCAACGTTACAGTTCACACTCGCTAACAGTTTCAGCTGAAGTGCGAATGGAACGCATTTTAATGGGGTCCATATAAGTACAGCTACGAGTACTCGACTGCCTGGAGGGCATATACACACATACACACACACACACTCACACACACTCTTGTATTTATTTAGGTATTATAAGTACGTAACTGGGAATCGTTAAACTTTGTAGCACTCGAAATGATTTTACAGATTCCATTTTTAATATACCACGTCTTTCGAAATGCCAGAGAGCGAGGTAGCTTAGAGTCACGATCATCAGCTCACTGAGCTCTCTTTAATCTGAGCATCTTTAGGATCTGGAATTATAATATTCAACATGCATAAACAGCGTCTCGTCTAACCCAAAGCAATCAAAACTCGACTTTAATTGAGTATTTGAATTTCTATTGAAATGAATTGGAATTGTTCTTGTTCTCGTTCTCTGTTTTTACAGGGCATCTCTCGACTGCACACACACAGACACACACACACACACACACACACAGCTCGTTCTGTTCTTTTCAGTTTATGCGTGGCGCGGCACAAATTTATGTATTATTATAATTACACAGAGTCGAAATACTAAAATAAAAACTGAAATGTCATCGAACGTTCAAGTGGGCAAGGCAAACCCATGAAAGTGCCCAAAAATCTGAAACCCCATACCAATTTCCAATTCCACATACAATCTACCTACCCCTTCCATTCCGTTCCAATCCATTCCGTTCCGTTCGGTTCAAACTGCTGTGCTCTGGATGAATTCAAGTGGCATCGAGCATTGATTTGTATAGTGTTTATTGTTCTAACGTCGCAGTATTCCCCGAGCTCATTCCGATGGCTTAAGTGGAGCTGGCTTTTCTTTGCTCTCCCTGCACCTCTTGGCGCACACCCTTTTCGGCTCTTCGGTTGAGTACTCGCACACACACACACACATAGAGTTTCAATTTAACATATGCATTTTGCCTTTTATTCATACAAGTTGAACAATTTTTTTTATAATTTGGACGCAGCTGACGGAAATTGACTCATGGCTGGCGAATTATGCTCCAGGTGTGCATGACACTGGCGCTGCCAACAACAAATTTATTAGAAATTGCTACAACAAGCCAAACACAACAACTACACACACACACACACACAAACAACTTATGCAAACAAATAAACTAATTTCATGACGCACACGCGCGCGCCTGCGCAGTTGCTTCAACTGCCGCCGTCGACGTCAGCAGCGTCGCGACGTCAGCGTCGTCGTGGTGTGCTACTTACAATTGTAACTAGCTAAAAAAAAAAACGAATAAGATTTTGTTCGTTTTTTTCCAAACGTGCCTTTGTTTACTTCCCAGCTCAAGCCTGGCCTACACCCAAAAAAAAAGCTGGAAAAAGCGTCGCGCGCGAGTTCAGTGACATTTTTTACTACTTTTTTAGATACTCTATGCGTAGGGTATTACCATTTTATTGGCAAGCATGTAACAAATTGAGCTCTAAACAGGAAGTAGATTATGAATTGAGCAGGGATTCAGAGAGCTTAGAGAATAACCAGCTAAGGTATTCTTATGCTTGTCTGGGAATTCAAAAAAGATTTCTTCCCTGTATATCATAGAGCTTTCTGTTTTAAAAATTATTGTCTAGGATATGGGACATCTATTTATTAGACTGCCTTTTAAACCCTCATCTTCGTTCTGCAGCTTGATTTTCTTAGATCTTCGATCACAGTTCTCTAGATCTAGAGGAAATCTATTTGATATACTAATACTAACCAGGATTTGAGCTCTGATACTCGTTATTCCGCTTGATCTACAGAGCAGCTGACTTAGACCTCAGCTTAGCTCTCAATCCCAGCCCAAAGAATAAAATTTCATTTAATCCTCATGCTCCAGCCGTCTGCACCTTTATCCTCGTTGGTCCTCTTTGTTCTGTTTGCTCTATAGAGCGAATAACTTAGATCTTAGATAAGTTCCCGATCATAGCTCGACTCCAAAAATCTTATCCATTTTATATACAAATGCTATACCAGCTGCGATCTTCATTTATAAGTAGAATAAGCTCATTGATAAATCCCAACTCTCTTGCCGAGATAATCCAAGAGTATTTGCTGTTCGTCTAGTCAAAGTTCAAAAATCTTTTTCGTTTTATTTTCTTGTTTTTTTTTTTTTTTATAGTCTGTGACAATTGCTAAGGCATCGACTGTAAGTTGAATTGCGCATGCGTAGGTAAAACTTACTAAATTATTGGGTTGTGTTTCATTAGTCAGCCCACAAGGCGGCTGTGTGGATGGGGGGATACGCTTTCGGGCGCAGCTGGCTGGCTGGCTGGCTGGCTGAGTGGCTGGCTGGCAGCTCAAAGTTGAGTGTTGGCCCAACTGTGTGCATACTTTTGAAACAGACTGTTGTAGTTGGTGTCTTTGTGACAGCTGCACAGATATCGGCAAGCCAAATGGATTACCTATGCCACTGGGCGACTATTTCTATTGCTATCTCCATCTCAATCGGCCTGGAAACAAATGGAGCAGCTCGCATTTGAATAGTCATTATGCGGTTGAGACTCATATCTCTCTTAAAAAATACAAAAACAACAACTTATTGTACTTATGCGTACTGTCTGTGACTTTCTTTACCCGAACACACACACACACACACACTCGTACCTACACTCGCACACACCCTAAACATGGCTGGCTGACAAGTTCATTACACTGAACACTCGACTCTGGCCCGCACGCCTTATATGGCCAATGCCGATTGTTATTGTATTGTTGCGAGCATATAAATTAGGAGGAGAGCACAGCCTTGCCTCTTGCATGGGGCGTGCTGAAGTCGAAAAGCGACTACAATTGATCTGTCTTCACGTTTTCCCATTCAAATGAACTATTAAACCAATCGACTGAAACCTAGAATTAACTCTAGAGCCAGAGCCCCAAAACTGTTTGTGAAATATAGTTGAATTTCCACTTATTATATTTTATATGATTTTCACTATCTGTCTCTCTCTCTCTCTCTCTTTTTCTCCTCCTTTATCAAGAACTTTCGCTGTGCAATTTCTTTGCAATTTATATAAAATGTATTCGAATTGTTTCTATACAAATATTTGAGTTTAGTTTTGGGTTAGTTTGCTAGAAAGTTGGTTTAAGCACGGCCAGTTCAGTCTCATTGTCAGCAACACCCACACACACACACATAACTCATTTAAGTTGTGCTGTGCCCCCAGCCCCAGCCTCAGCCAACAACGTCTGCTTGCCACAAACTCCAAAAGCAGTTGCCACCAATTGCTGACTGGCATTTGAACATTTTTCGTAGCTGCCACTTTTGAATTTCTATACAAAAAGTTTCTTTAATTGTTTATAACTTGAGTGTGTGTGTGTGTGTGTGTGTGTTAAGTTGAGATATTTTTTGATGTGGGTTAACATTTCTTTAAGCATTTCACTTGGTAAACTCATATACGTTGTTGTTATAAAATCTTACTCGACAATTCTAAACGAAATTTCGTTAGTCATTTTTTTCTTACAAAAAATTTCATTTGAATATTGAAACTTATTGTTGTTGGGATGCAGATGTATGTGTGTGTGTGTGCGTGTGTGTGTATATGTATCTAATTTCTTTTTATGCTGCCAACGAGCGCTGGGTGTGTTGTTGCTGTAGCATTTTATAATCGCATCAAGTCATGATTACGCTACGACTTTAGACTTCTGGCTTCATAGGTTTAGATATATGAATAAATGTATATATGTATGTATGTGTGTGTGTCTGTGTGTACAGCACTTGAAGGCGTTCAAATAATTTCTGGTTCCATTTAACTTGGACTTAAGTCACGAAAACTGAAACGCTTCAAGTAGACGACGGCGATGCCGAAAACTACTTACAAATCAAAAGAAAGAAAGCCTCAAAATTCAATCCCCTCCAAACCGCAGCCCCAACTGCCCCCTCCCTACCTCCCTCACACAGATCTCAGCCATGTGGTTACAGAGTTGAGTTATTTTGTTGTTGTCTCCCTCTCTTCTTCTTCCTTTTTCAGTTTGGCATTAATTGTTCCATGCGCCGAATCTAAGATTGATTGAACGAGTTCAGTGAACTATTCGGGATCCATGTAAATTATCATTACTCGAAGCGATATACGAGCCCGATTCGTTTGGCGGCCTTTAGAATGCAGTCATTAAACAAGTATATCAAATTGACTATGTGTAAGTGTAAGTGTGTGTGTGTGTGGCAGTCCAACCAACCAGCTACTCAATACTCGATACTCATTTGAATTGGCCAGCCAATGCTATATTGAGAGTGAGATACACTCGCTCGCTAAACCACGCCCAGTGGCTGCCATGTCATGTCTCGCAATGCGCCATAATAATAATAATAATAATTACAAATGATCAGATGTCAATTTCTTACAGTCAGCTCTCAGTTATCTGCCGCCCCCACCCCCGCCCTCGTTGCCATACTCGGGCTTAGCTACCGCAGAAAAAATAAGTTGTTGTTTTTCTTTTTCTCCTTTTAAACAAATGAAATTTATTGTTAACGGTTAGTGACCCGAATTACACGTATCGCTTATTTATATCTATACATTACAGGCACACACACACACATACATATATATATATATATAGATACACAGACAGACAGCAGATCAAAACTCTAGACCCAAACGCCAGGGCGATCAACAACGAATTGACTCTGTGTGTGTGTGTGTGTGTGTGTGTGTGTGTGGCATGTATCTTTAAGTAGCATACAAGTCAAGTCAAGCCGAGACTGAATAACTGACTGAATGACAGACTGCCTGACTGTCTGACTGTCTGACTTTCTGCTGTTTAGCTTTAAGCGTTTTAATTGCGCCAAACGCCGCCTACAAACCGAAGACGTAACTCAGCTCAGATAATGTATCTTTGTATCTGATCTTAATGTGCACACAGCACACATTTCTCTGAGTATGCCTGTGTGTGTGTGTGTGTGTGTGCAAGACGAGCGCATAGATCGAACTGCTTCAATTAGTAAGCAGCCATAATCACCAAGACAAACTCTGAGCTACTTTTTCTACAGCAATTTTGAGCAGATCGCAGATAAATTCAAGTTTTGCAAAAGATTTTTCAAAAACCATTTTTACAGTTATTCAGCGCATCAGCAGTGAATGAATTTATTTATTTACTTTCGAATTGTTTGTAGGAAAATAAAAGATTAAAGATTTATATATTTTTTATACAAAATAAATAAATGAAGAAAATTTTATTTATTTTTTTTTTTATACAAAAATTTTCAAGTTTTTTCTTTGACTTTTCTGTGGACCTAAATTTTATGCAGTCTCTAAATTTATATGAATATAAATTAGAATACATCTTAGTTATGACAGTAGTATCATAAAAAGCCATTATTATAATAATATCTTTGGATCTTTTGTATACATTGAAATATATTAAGCTTCACAGAGTTTTTGAATGTGCTCCAGTTCCTTGAGAAGTTGTTGAGTTATGCAATGGATTAATTGAAATGCAAGCTGGGTGCAAAATCATTTTAATGAAAAAGTGGACACGCACATGCATTGAGAGCCAGAGAACACACACACACACACACACACACACACCCACACACACACACACACACACACACACACACATTCATCAATATGGTTCTTTGTATATTTTTCCTTCATTCTACTGCACTAACGTTTGGCCTTTGCATTGTTGTTGTTGTTGTTGCTCACGTTGCTTTGCCCTGTGACGAACAGCAATTGTTGCTGTTGCTGTTGTTGTTGTTGTTGTTGTTGCTGTTGCTTTGGCTCTTATTGTTGTCGTTGTTCTTTATAACTTTGCACGTACGCATTTCGGGCTTAACTTTTTCTATTCAAAACTAATCCCAAAAAAGAGAAAAAACACAAATCATTTGAATTTTGTTGTTAGATTCTTTCTAATGCTCATTTCGGATGCGGCAGCACATTGCAGCAGCAGCTGCACACTTTTCGCCAATGTATCTCACAGATACATTTCGTATCTAGTATCTATAAGTATAACAATTTTACATATGTACATACGTTCCATTGTCGTTGCTGTTCTGGTTTTTTTTGTTTTCTTGTTTTTGGCTTCTCAGAAACGCAATTTAATTGTTGATTTAGGCGTGTTTTTTATGGCTTATCAGGCGGCGGCTAAAAGCCAAAGAACAATTTTAATTTAAATGCGCGCCCTCAACAAATGGCATAAAATACAAATTGTTTAATTATGAGCAGCAACAAGCCGAAGCGAAGAAGAAGCAGCAGCAGCAACAACAACAACAACAAAATAACAGCAAAACAAATGTGTTAACTAATTCGAGGCAATTGCCCCAAGAGCTGATAATGTGGCCAACACAGAGGGAAAAGCTGAACGGGCAACGCGCCCCTTTTGCCAATGTGACGCCTGCTCTTTGTTTAATGTTTATCATGCTCTATGTTACACACTCCATACGCCCTGAACTAGGTTCTGCTTGGCTAGCCAAGAGGTTTTAACACCTATCAAAGAGCATAATTGGGCCAAGCATACTCAAGTTTTTTTTTTTTTTTTTTTTCATTTCTTTTCATTTATAATTCCCAATTTGTTTTTGCTTCAAGCTAAAGCTATATGGCTCTGACTATCAGCTGGAAAGTTGTTGAAATTGCATTTAAATATAAACAAGGTTTAAATTTTAATTAAGTGGAAAACGCCAACTTCTTCCTGGTATCAGCGACTTGTTAAATAAATTTGCACAACAATTCGAATACAATCAACAAAGGTGTGTGCGAGTGTGTGTGTGTGTGCGTGTGTGTGACTAGGTGTAGTCATATCTGAATAATTCTTCGTATGTTATACAATAATTGTGGGCCGCTTATCGAACTAAATAAATATTAAATTGTAATTAAAGTCATGCGAGTGATTTTCGGTTTTCCATTTTACTGTCAACAAATAAAGCACCTAAACACGGTGTCCCCAGCGACTCTACACCTAATTGTATTTATCTACGGATTGTAGAGCTGGCCACTTGGCCAAGTCGTAATTGTAATTGATAAATAAGTCGAAAACGACTTTAGCTGGGCATTAGGTCAACGGAAATTTAATTGCTAATTGCATCGACGAGCTTAGGGCGCTTCACTTTAAGGCTAGACTAAACTAAGTACGCCGGGTGATAGATAGCCTCAATTAGGTTGTCATTTGACAATCAATGCACGTTCTGTTGGCCCGATTCTAACGGCCTGACACGCGGCATTGGCTCGCTCCGTTGGTCTGGAAATCGAAATTCACAAAATATTTCAGCTAACTCAAACAAGCAACAGCAACAGCAACAACAACAACAACACCTCGCATAACATGCAACAAATTGCGCGAGTTTTTTCTTTTTTTTGGGACACACAGCTTGCAGCAGCATTTTTGTGGCGCACACCTGGAGAGGTGCCCACCAGAGAGTATATCTAGAATCTAGCCGAGCAGCCGCCTGGCAACAATGCCACAAGGGGCAACAAATCTCCGCAGATAGCGAAAAGCGAGCTGACAACTGGGCAACTGCCAAACAGCAGCTGATGCCAAACGCCAACGCCAACATCAGCTGCGCCTGCGTTTGCTCGCGGCAGCTGCGTTTGCGTCTGCGTCGGCGTCGGCGTCGACATCGACGTCAGCATCTTACGCCTTGCGCCTTGAAGTTTCTTTCTTTCCATGCGCCGCTAACTTTTGTTGCCTGCTCCGTTTCAATTTGGGTTTTGCCTTGTGCTCCTTAAGTTTCTGATACCTGCACCAAAACTGCGACCAAGCGGGTATATTAATTGGCTAAAGTCGAACTCTAAAGAACTCTTTAGTTGTACTGTTTAGCTGTTTTTGTTTAAGCTTAAGCTCTTTGGGTTTTTTTTATTAAAATAAATTTCGTGCAGTTTTTCCACATTTGCGGTATTTTGTCGTCGTGCATTGGATTTAAATTTCGTTGCTTGGCAGTGTTCAGTTTTTAGCCCTCTCCCAGTTATTATGCGCAAGTGTGACGCATGAATCATAGCAATTTATTTTGCTAGTTGCTGTTGTTGTTGTTGTTGTTATTTCTGTGCCATTTGCGCTGAAAGTCATGCGCTTTAAATTTTAATAAATTAATATATATATATATATATTTTTTTTTTTTTTGTTGCTTTTAGTTGATTCTGGGTGCCTGACTGATCAAGGGGCAACAGTTTTTTCTCTAGAGAAAATAAAAAAGCGCATACAATTCGCGAGCTTAATTGGAACATCTAGCAGGGCCAAGTTAAATCAAAAGCGCATTCAAATGATGAATAGTTGGGCGAAACGCAAACCCAAATCAAACTGTCAGAAAGCCAATAAGTAAATGAATTGAGATATATATCTACACACACACACACACACATGCACACATATAAATTGGGTGTGTTTTTGTATAACAAAATCAATGCCAAATGATGTGAGGCCAGAACTGAATTCAGCTTAAAAAATGCTGACGACATTTTTAATCCTAAAATTGAGACTAAAATTTTGGAAAAAAAAAGAAAAAAAAAACCAACAAAAAGAAATACGAAACAGCAAAAGTCAACGACGAAGTCGAAAACGAAGCTCAGATTTATGTATGTGCACTGCTCAAGGTGGGGGAGTTATTATGGCAGATAGCTGATGAAATGCCTCACATACCTGGGAAGAGGAGTTCGTGCGATCGCAACGGCGAGACATATTATAAAAATGCCCCACGACTTGTATATATATATATATATATATATATATATCAAATGAAGCAGAGAAATAGAGAGAGAGAGAGAGAGTGAGAGGAAGAGAAAAATAAAATAAAAACTGTAACTCGAAGCGCACACAAATACGTTTATACAATCAAGATTTGGTTTTAATAATTCAAAGTGAGTCGCACGCGGGATTAGCTGAGAAACGCGTCAATGGGCGGCCAGACTTTGAGTAAGTAAAAACTGAAATCATGTTACGTTTTTTGACAAATTCGAAAGAAATTAAACAAACGGGTGTGCGACTGTGTGTGCGAGTGCGGGTGTGCGTGTGTGTGTGTGTGTGAGATACGAAAGGAAGTGGCAATGCGCACGCGGCTCGTAGAGCTATTAAAATACAGAACACACCCAAAAATATTTTAACGACGGCTAAAGAGCGAGAAAGAGCAACCGAAAACCGAAAGAAACAAAACTCAAAAGGAACGAACAGAGAGGGAGAGACAGAGAGAGAGAGAGAGAGAGAGAGGCAACGATATCAACGATAAATATATGTGGTGTAGCTAGTTGGCCAGCCGATGGATGGCTGGCGATGATGATGACAATGATGATGTTGATGTTGATGATTAGGATGACGATGATGACAAAAAGGCAAGTCGCTGCCGGGTGACAGCGCGCGATTTATGCTCGAAATTGTACGCGTTGATGCATAAGTTATGCCCGAAAAGTATCTTGCGGATGCAGCCATGGGAAGATACTCGAGACACGCACAGGCACAGCCACAGGCACAGCTCAATTCAATCCGAAATTATGACATTAGGCAAACCGGTTTTTTTTTAGAGTCTAGCCAAGCTGTAAAACTGATTTAGCTTGAGGTCCTGCTGGCATCTAAGCAGCGAACCACTTGCGAACCGGTTCACATTCCCTACTCCAATCTTAAGAACTTTTATGCTATGTAATGGTTTCTGCTTTTTTCTAGGCCTAGCTTTTATTTGTATAAGGGAAAATATTATATAGGGTGCATTAGAAACTGGATTTGAAACGGATAATTCTAATTGTTTCTTAATTTGCAGCATTATTGCATTAGACAAGCTAAAATAGTTCACATGAACTAGGGAACTACTGGTTATTTGATTTTACTTTATACAAATTGCGAACTAGTTCACACTATATTTACTGATATATTTCAATCAAATATATTAGCTATTTTTCAAATTTAATTTTGAAATTATTTGTATATAAAATTTAAAATAAAATATTCTTAAATTATATTGTTATTAAAAGTTTTCAAAACATTTTAAGCTGATTTTCCAGCTGGTTCGTGGTTTATTAGCGGATTATTTTCGTTTTAAAATAATTTCTCAAGTATTAGAATTTATTATAATTAAGCTACGCAGGATTAATCTAAAGGCAACGCCTCTTTATCAGTCCTCGCAGCTGTCATCATTCCAATAACTGGTTGTAGTATTTATGTACAGAGACTATAATGTTTCGCATTCAAAAGCGACTTTCAACAGAAAAAAAAGACAGCAATGCGCAGTTGTCAAAATTTTATACTCTCACACACACACACACACACAGACAATGCAACTATAAAATGTTAATCCTATTTTATTAAGTGCACGCAGACATTTCGATTCAAAGGAACAACAACTACAACAACAACAAAACTGACAACCCCTTGCTATGAGCCGCCAGAGCGTTCCATATGGCCAGCTGACTAACTGGATTCCACAGTCTGTCGCATAAATATATGTACTCCATTATGAATCTATAGCTCAGCCAGGCATTGGCATTGAGAGAGAGAGAGAGAGAGAGACGCAAAATATATATATGTTTTTCCTATTAATTGGCCAGTCAGGGTTAGAAATTTTTAAGATCGTCACATATAGTAGATATGTATATGTATGTATATGTGGGGCTGGGAACTTGAAATGTGAATAAGAAATATGTATGTTTGTATGATAAAAACAGAAAACAAAAACATTCTGACATTGCAAATTCGCATGAAATTAAAAAACTTAAGTCTCGCAAGGCGTTTAGAATAGGATTTTATGGAATTTACAACATTTTCTATTTTTGTAATGAATATTGAATAAAAGTAAAATCGAAGATATTTAGCTAAGTTGAGGTTACTTATTCCTGTTGGCATTTGATTAAGATTGAGGAATAAAACAACGTAGAGTTAGGATATAAGATTAATCTTATCTCTAGCATCTTTAAAGTTAGTACGATTAGAGCTTGGTTTTTCTTGCTTTGCATATAAGAAATTGTTGTCTATATTATTATCGATATAGTACCTTGAATAAAGCTAAAAAATAAATAAGATCACAATCTCCATATATCTATAAGAGCTAGAATTCAAAGTGTCAAGACTTAAGCTTTGATTTGATTAAGGTTCGAGCCAATTTCCTCTGAATATGTATATACACATATATATTTTATATTTGTATATATACATATGAATAGCTACAGCTGTATGAATATCATAAAAAGGAATGTGAGTATAGTATACATCTAAATATAATTCTATCGATGAATGAGAGAGTAGACCTCTTATTAATAATCGAATACCTGAGTTGCATATAAAAGATCTAAGCTAAATTTTACACCACAGTATATTTGATAGTATGTACATATATGGATAGATATATATGTATATATTGTATTAATGCTTATATGTCATCGATATTTATATACAAGTATGAGACTATTCGGGACATAAACGTGAAATCATTAGGCTAAAGTCTTTCAATATAAAACATTTATAAGTATATAATATATCTATAATTAACAACTAATGCCAGGTAAACAATTAGGCGCTAGATAGAAAAATTCTAGTTTATTTTTGGCTATAAATAATATACAAATTGATATCAATTTAATACATATACTTCCCTATCTATTAGTATTTGTAACCTATTTGATTAATAGCTCTTGTCAGTTTGTCAAAATATGCTTCTCTCTCTCACACACACTCGCTTGCTCTCTCTCTCTCTCTTGCTGCTGACAAGTTGAGGGCGTTACCTGGGAGCGCTACCTGAGCTGTGTTGGCATCTGTGAGTGAATGGCTAGCTTGCAGATTTATGATCACATCAAGAACCGTTAGGGAAAATGGAATTTTCAATTTTGGACTATTTGTGTCTAATAGCGATTGGCTTGATGTCAATTGCTTTGCATGTTGCACACAAATAAATTAATGGGGCGCCGGGGATGGAGTTCGTGCCACGCCAAGTTGCAGCAGCAGCAGCAGCAGCCCGCATATGCAACCAACTGGCGGCCACATGAAAAGTAAACAATTGGGAAAACAAATTTTCGTATTACCCCCCGAATAAGAGAAACGAAAATGAAAACGAAAACGAAGCGAGCACAAATAAAATAAAATAAATAAATAGTGGCAACAGGAGCGGGTTAAGCGGCGATTCAATTGGCCAATTGCCACAGCACACAGAAGGGGCACGCGGGTGCCCGTAGAACCCATTAGATAGATAGGGTGTCCCATATGTTTAGTGATTAATTCATTGCTTAATTGCTGCTTTTATCAAATACAAATTCACATCTCAGCTGAGGGCTGTCCGGGCCGGGTGGGACCGGGTGGGGCCGGGAGGGGGTTAGCTTGACGCAAGTTTTAGTTGCGCCTTGAAAGAAATTTTCATTTCATAGTCGCTCATTGAAAATAATTAAAATTAATTAAGCCATTTTATATATCGCTGGCGAGCAGCTACTGCATTGGCTAACTGCTTGTACAACCCGCTCACACTCCCTGCCAGCCCCCGGCCGACGTATCTATAAATTTAAATCGCCTTTAATTGAGGCGACTTTTGGGTGACGAAGCACTGCGAAGACTTTGTGGAAATTGTCAGGAATTTTATTATGATTATTGTTCTGCTTCTACTTCATGCTTCGGTCTTCGTCTTCTTCTTCCCCCTCCCCACCCATCTTGTTGTTTTGCAGTTTTGCGCAATGTTTTAATTAATATTTAATTACGGGGGGCTTAAACTGACTGATTTGTTCAAGTTTTTCGAAAATATTTTAATGGAGCGCCCTAATCAAGCAATAAGCGAAAAAAAAAAAAAATAGAAATGAAATATAACACGTGCAATGATTGATTGGTTAAGTGTGTTTTCTAATACCCTGTAATTGGGAAAAATAAAATGGGTAGTGAATTGTGCCAAGTTAGATAAACCTTATTAAGTATGGGAAGGCATGTAGAGTTTATAGAACATCTAGATCTTTGAGCAGAAAAAAGAGCTGCACTGCTTAAGCTGATCTAGCTATAAGTCTAGTTCAGCTTCTACTGAAACTCTTTACTTAGAGAATTAGTAGTGGAAATAGTCTTTATAATACAACATACAACATAACATACAAATATAGTGTAAAAAGAGAGTATTATTTAGTTTGTTATATTTTCCCTTTAAGCTGGGCTAGGATATTTCATAGTCAGGCATTGCCTTTACAGAATTTTGTTGCATTGGGCCATGGCTTAGTTGAGTACAAACAATACAGACAAACAAAAAAACTCAACTTGGCATTTGGTTCTTTGTTGTCTGAATCAAAGAAAAAGCGAAACATACCCACACACTCACACACACACACACACATGCACAGATTTAATGCATATAAAGGATGCCAATAGATAGCAATAGAGGCGAGTGACTCACTCAGCAGAGCCTGTCGCACTTGAATGACTGCCGGACTGCCTGATTGATGGACTGATGGACACACTGACTGAGTGACTGACACGCATTGTCTCTGGCCAGGCTCACATTTCTTTACATTTTACATTTAACATTTAATTCGTTTTTTCTCGCTCTCAAAAACTTGTCGGAAAAACTACAATTTGAGTGATGGAACGAATTTGCATTCGACATTTTATGATAGAAGCGAGAAACCGAGAGAGCGAGAGAGAGAGAGACTGAGAGAGAGAGAGATAGTGTGTGCCACGAATATCTATTTAGCCTCTTAGTCTCAGCCAAGCAACTAATTCACTTAATTACCGTACTAAAAAATAAGAAAAAAAAAAAAAAAAAATTCAAATTACCTTCGAAATGAGAAATGTTTTAAGAACGCGTTCTTATATCATCATCAAACGAAATTATTTCGAATTATGTCATTAAATAAACATTCTAAATTAAAACGTTTTCTATATGCTTACATCTGGTGACAAATAGTTCTGTGTGCTTATTTCAACTTAATAATCGTTAAATAAAATATTTTTAAATTTGCGAAATTAACAATTCAATGTGAAAAAATAATAAATTGTTTACTTAGGAATTTTTATAAAATATTATTTTAATAGTTATTAAGTTTTCAATAGATAAAAACAAAACTATTTTTTTTTTTATATATATATATTTACTTTTATGATTATACAGTTAAGCTAAAAACATTTTTTGGAATTTTTTGTAAAATAAAAAATAAATTTTAGTAGACAAAGAAATTTATGAAATTCTTTTTATTTTTATTTATTACTATTTTTTATTTATTTTTTATTTTTACCATTAAGAATCTGAATAACTTAATAAAGCATGCATATGCATAAATCAATATGTCTATATATCGATTGATAGCTGACAAGGCAATATGCAGATAGATATTTCTATTAGGGCAGAGCAGACAAGCATCTGAAGACAAAGATGCTGAGATAAACATAGATTTACGATTCAATAGCTGAACTGAGCGGGCAATAATCATCTGTCGCTGCATACATTTGTCCAATATGAAATGTACATATACATAAGTATATATGTATATATATATATATATATGTCAATTATAAAAATTTATTTTTAATATGCAATATCTATATGATATCCCTCTCTATATCTCTCTCTCTCTCGCTCTCTTGCTCTGTGTGATTTCTGACTACTTAATTTCCAAGTGCCATAAAAATGTGAATGCCTTTCGGAATGGAGAATTGAAAGCCCAGCGTATTTGGGCGTTGAAAAATAAGTTGGCTTATTTATTGTGCGCTGCTTATAAATATTTAAAAAGCCTGCAAATGAAATAAACAATTAGTTTATTTATTGACACACTCGCACACACTCAGACTCCGATTCATTATAGATTTTTTCTTCATTTCATTTTTTATACCCTGAACCCATTTTCAATGGGAAATCAGGGTATAATGGTTTTGTTGAAATGTATGTAACAGGCAGAAGGAGGCGTGGCAGACCCCACAAAGTATATATATTCTTGATCAGGGCGACGAGCTGAGTTGATTTGGCCCTGTCCGTCTGTCTGTCCGTCTGTCCGTCTGTCCGTCTGTCCGTCTGTCCGTCTGTCCGTATGTATGAACGCGTCGATTTCAGAAGATATAAGAGCTAGAGACTTCAAATTTTTTTTTAAATGTTCGTAATTACAGCGCGCATATCAAGTTTATCATTAAAAATCGATAACTCATCCCGATCTTTTTTTATCGATAAAAAACCTTATCGAAAACCAGTTATAAAATTATATCTTCTACACCTTTATTGCTAGAGTCTCCAAATTTTTAATGTATGCCTATATGCAATTTATACAATTTCGGTTTTTGTTAAAATTTACCCCCCACCCTTAAATTCACCCCCTCACCCTCACATTTGTAAAAAGCGTATTTCAAATACTAGAGACTTGTGCTTTGGCAATTACATGCATATTCATGTTATAATCATAATCTGAAAGTTTCATGAAGATCGTACGTCCACAAAAAAGTTATTAAGCAATTAAGTTCTCATAGTAAGCGCTCACTGCTGCCCATGCGTGTTTATGCTTGTGTGTGTATATGTATGTAATTGTTTGTGTATGTGTGTGTGTGTGTGTGTGTGTGTGTGTGTGTGTGTGTGTGTGTGATGTATGTGTGTATGTGTATGTATGCCTGTGTGTGCGTGCGTGTGTGTGTGTGTGTGTGCGTGTTTCTTGTGTAAGCTGAAAGACGCGAAAAATTATTGAAGTAGCTATTACTCCAAGGGTTTAGGGGATCTCGTAGTCGAGTAGTCTCGACTAGAGCTTTCTTACTTGTTTTTTTTTATAAATTAAAATGTGATATACATTGACTTATAGCTGAGCTGTGTGGCCTAAAGTGCTCATGCTGAAAGGCATTTGCATTTGGAGCCCTTTGCCCAGGAATATGAATCACAGTCTCAAGCCATATAGTTGTATAGCTAAATAAATACATAGATGTTTTTGTTTATGGAATATTCAGCACAAATTTGAGGCACAGCGTGAACTATTTGAAAATTCTAACAAGGTTTTGCGACACACGAGCTCAGTATTCGTGAAGTGTTTAAGCAAGCTATTGAGCATATACAATATATAATTATCAAGATATATCCGCATGTATATACAAAATATCATGACATATTCAACATATATATGTCATGGCCTGAGCATTTTGAACAAGTTCTGGCTATGCTTCACATGAAGTCAGTTTCTTCACTTTTTTTGTTGTAATTCTCAAAGAGTTTAGGCATCGAGTGTTATATGATATGAAACTATATATGGCGCGTATATGGGTTAAATTATAAAAGCAACATTACTTGAGTCTATTGTCAAAAACTTCTTCACTTGTAATTTTTTATAGGAGAACTATATAGGAAATAGATATATCTAAAAACATAGATACATATATGCATAAACTATACTACTTAGGTATGCCACAGCCTATAGGATACAATTGCAATTACATATAGATATAAAAAATCTATAGAAAATTTACAGCATTCCTAGGCCAAACATTGCCAAGATGGATAAAGTTACAACACATATCTAAGATTCCCATTCCCGATCTAAATTTCCCAAGCAATCTATCGCCTAAATGGCTCGTCTATTATGATCAAACTGTACTTTTAATTTCGTAGCGCTGCAGCAAACATATGTTAAATATGGCAATTAATAAATAAAATGCGTCTATTTCAAATCAAATTCGAATTCAAATAGAAATTCAAATACAAATTCAAATTCACATACGAGTTTCAGTGCCCCACCAGCACCGCCGGCATTTTGAGTGGCCGTTGATTTAAAACATACATTGCGGCCTTTAATTGTGGCGCATTTTTGTCGAATCCGTAGAAAGAAGCAACACCAGCCACATTTCGTTTCCTTTTAATGAAAACAAATTTGATCGAATGGCTCCGAAAGAGAGAGAGGCCATGGGGGGAAGGGGGATTGGATTTAGAATACCTAAGAATCAAATCGAATAACGAACAACTTGAAAGAGGAGCGCGCGAGCGCCCTGCACAAATGGGCATTATGGATTGGTTCTATAGATGGGTGTAGAGGCTCTATATGTATACTCATCTGGTACTCAGAGGCTGAAGGGGGGCCCACAGGCGGAATTATGATTTGTGTAAATGTTGCCTGTGATTAAGCACTTTTAAGTGTAATTCGGTGATGTATGTAGCCTGTAGACTGTTGTTGTAGTAGTTGTTGTTGTTGTTGTAGTTGTGATAGAGCACACATACTATAAATAGCAAACGGCCAGAAGATGTTTGCCTAAACCATAACTAAAATCTTTATAGCTAAAGAGATATGCGAGTGTATTTGTGCATGAGCAGGGGTTGGGTTGGGGCACTACTGGGGGTTAGGGGTACTATGCCTATGTATGTGAGATCTTCACGATTGCGATTGCGACTGCGGCGGCTGTTTAAAGTCAATTTTTGAATAATTATGAATCGCTTTTCAGTCGTGCTGCTGCTGCTGCTGCTGCTGCTTCTTCTTCGCCTTCTGCTTCTTCAGCTTCTTCTGCACATTTTGTTGTTGTTCTTCGCTAATTATAACAACATCATAATCATAATAATTTCTTATGAGTTGTATTTTGGCTAGCTCTTCGTCTGTTCTTAATGTGCCAAATATATTTCTATCTATTGAGCCAAAATTGCGAATATTTGTCCAACACACACACACACACACACACACACAGAAAATGTTGCCTCAATATGCAAATGGTGCAGAGAGATTTTTAAAACTGAAGAAAAAAACTATCCGAAATGAATTATTGAAATCGATTCGAAATGCGTTTGTAAACTAACCAAAATCAAATTATGCGATTTTCTAAATGCAACTGCAAGTAATATGCACACACATACACACACATATATTGCATATGTATATATAAATACAGTTCTAAAACTGTTTGGCTAAAAAATCAAATATATTTATAGACGATATATTGAATATTGAGGAGGTTAAACTAAAGTCTAAAATGAGAAATGCAAGAAACGTGTGTGAAAATCAGAGAAAACTGCGAGAAAAAGCAAAAGAATCTCTATATTATATTACATTATAATAATTATAAGAAATATACAACTAGAAAATACCCTTTGTAATGCATTGAATAGAATGTAGGCTCTTAAATACAAATAGGGAACAGTGAGGATCTTTGAAACTAAATACGATCACAGTTATAGCAATACTTGCTAGAGAACTACAATTAAATCTTTCTATAGGAAACATTACTTATAGCAAAACATCCTAAATCATATAGAACAAATACTATAATAAAGAAAATATTATATTACATATTATATATATTATATTATATTACGATATTACAACAGCTATAGATTGACTTCAGGAAGTAGAATTATAATTAATGTTCTCTAGCATTATAAGGATTAATTACAATGAAAAATGCATGTAGAAAAGAGAAGCAAACAAAAACAAAGTAACTCAAATCAATACAAATCGAAATTACCTGGCAATTTTGCTCAGTGTATTGATGCATAGTTTATACAGAAAGCGGAAGTTCTTTAGACGTCACTTGCACTTTATGAAAATGATTTCGAGCAAATAATAAAGAGATGTGAAAATATGTGGATGCTTAAATCACGGCTCCTTATATAGTTTTGTGCTTAATCAAAATCGCCGGAAATAAAAAAATAAAAATTAATATGCAGAGATTAAAGCGATTTATATGTACGCCATGGCGTACATGGGAGGGCGGGAATGCGTGCGACAGAGCCATAAAATTGTTTATAATATAACACACACACACACAAGCACACACACATTGATACACGAAGACAGCTATACTAATGGCTGTATAATACATGGGTATATATCATATACTTTGGCTTGTTCAGTTAACACTTTGCTTTAATGACTAAGACTAAGGAGCGCCCCTCGTCTGCTCGAAGCAAAATATTTTTTTGTCAATAAAATAGAAATTAGCGACGCTGAATCACAAATTCTAGTCAGTCTCTGGCTGTACTATATATGTATGGATGTATGCATGTATGTATATGTACTATATAAATACAGATATTATTGTTGATTCTTATGCCCATATTTGAATGAATAGTTCGAGTTATTTACCATTTTGTATCGGCTTGGCTTGGCTTGGCTTATCCACGTTTATAATCCCAGCAAGAATTCAAAGGTTGAAATGTTTATTAGATTTATTTTAGATATGTATTTTATATTTCTTCACTTTTAGCACATATTCAAATGTTTGCACGTTGCAGCTGCTGCAATTTTTATTGGATTTCTTGTTGCTGTTGTTGCAGTTGTTGTTGTTGTTTCTGTTATTGTTGTTACTATAGTTGTTTTTATCACTTTGTTCAAATTGTCTGTCCGTTGCGCGCGTGCCGAATAATAAACAAATTAAGTTTAGCGCTAATTACAATTGCCGATATATGTGCATATATATTGTCAGCGTTATGTTTAATACACATGTACACATAAGTATATATATATAAATATATTTAAGTGTATTGATATTATTGTATTGACTTGGATATATATCAATTATTATAGAGTATGCAACAATGTAGCCGAAGCCGGGTATGCCGCTGCGCGCGCTCGTGTTCGCACTGCTGCACGTTTAGTCAATGACTAAAGGGCGGGCAATTCAAAATTTTTTAAAATTCATCAATGCTGCTAGCAGCGACAGCGACGCCAGCGGCAGCGCCGACAGCAGCGTCGCGTCAACTCTAGCGTCGACAGCAGCAAACACACAACAAAAACCAAAAACTAATAAAATCAATTACAAACGCACACAAACACATTCATACACAAGAGCAGCCGAAGATGCCGACCGACAACAACGACGAACCGAAGGCAAAGAGCACGAACAAAAGCCGACAATGCGACGTGCTACACACGAAGTTCTCGTTCTCTGGAATCACAACAACAACCAGTACCAGCTCAGTAGCAGCGACGGCGACAGCGACAGCAAAGGAAACGGAGCATGGAACTAGAGCTGAGAGCGTGTCGCGCGCTCATGCTTCGTTTTAGTGTGTCTGTGTAGTTGCTACTGCAGCATAATTTGTTAAGCATTAACAAGATATATCGAATGCTATCGTTTACAGGTTGGGCGTTCATCTCTAAAGGGAATCTACGCTGTGCGCAAAGAGAACGTTTATAAATGTGCACTGCTCTTTGCTGCCTGTGCTCTCTCTTGGCCATTTGAATGTGGGCCAAAAGTAATGACAATAGCGGCGATTGTTTAGCTTGAATTTTAACGTACTTTGCAATGCCGCCGCTTGGACCATTGCCAACTTATGTCTAGCTAAGGCGCGCTCTCTCTTTCTTGCTCGGTCCCGCTCTCTTTTGGCATGCACACATACACTTGTATGGGTTATTGCGCTCTTGCAGACGCTGAGTTACGATGCCTGTGTGTGCGTACATGTGCTTGGGCTTATGAGTGGGTGTGCACATTGGTGTTGCTTGCCAAATGAGCCAAGCAAAACAAAAAGGCAAAAATATAGTATGTTTGTATGTATGCATGTACATACACATGTACGTTTCTACGCTTGTAGTGGGAATAAGAACAAGCGTTGCACCTCGCCCTGCGGCGCGCTGCACACTCTTCTCACTCTATCTCTCTCGCTCCGGCACCCACAATCACTACCAAGCGAAATATGCAAACAATTTTTACATTTATGGCAAGGCAATGACGTTTGCTCTGCAGCTAAGAATTTTTGCACCGATCTCGTTTTACATTATTTACTTGTGGGAATAGATTTTTAAAATCACAGCTGCACAAATACATATGCAGACGCATATACATATATACGTATATTTAACATATAGCATAAGTTTGAGCGTGCTAGAGTGCGGGCTTTGGCACCCCTAAGTAAGTAGCATTGTGTGCACTTTGTTTCATTATTCTCTATCCTAAAATATAATCGTCGCTATAAAGTGTCCTTTTTAATTCACACACACACACACACACACAGACTCACATTTCAATTGCGCTGCATTGAGTAACTAACCCTCATGATGTGAACCAAGTTGCAGCCGTTATTGCTACAGCTATCCATAATTACACAAAAGTCTAACATATATCGCATATAAGCCGCAGCGCAGCGCATAAATCGCAATTAATCAAGTGCAAGCCAATGCCGTTAACTCCCTGAACACCCCTCTCCGACGTCATCGGTCCGTGCTATGTGAACAGCAACAGCAGCCCAAGCAACCCTCCACCCAGTCCAACACAGTCCAACGCAGCCCAACCAAATCCCATACCATCAAATCCCGCAATAAGAACAAGAAAAAGTTCAACTGCTGCTTTGAGCTGAACAACAATTACAAGGCATTCTCTCTCGCTCAATCATGCTGCATTGGCCATCGCACTCACACTCGCACTCGCTCTCCCTCTCGCTCTCCCCCACTCTCCCACTCTCACTCGCAAAATGAAAGCTACTAAAACTGTAATCATTATGCTTTATCGTAATAATCAGCAGCCGCAGCCTAGGCAAGTTTTGCCCAACAGCCAGCAGACGGCGCACACTTGTGCACAGCATACTCACAAGCACACACACACACAATCGTACATACATTGCGAGAAATATAAGTACTACATTCTAACATAACAAACAGGCAAACAAACAAAACTAAATTACAACAATTCCAAAAATTTATAATTGTGCTGCGCACACAGTTAGAAATCTCAAACTACCACCAGCAGTCGCAGCCACCCTTTCCACCAGTGCCAGCCAGCCACCTCTCCTGCCACTTCTACTTCCCCTTCAACTACCTCCCTCCATTCCCCACAGTCTTGTTCATGCTCATTCTGAAGCTCTTATTCGGCCCTCAATCATCATCCTCATCATCATCCTTTTGGCTTGCCTTCTTGCCTTACGAATTCGCCATGCTCTCGCTCTCTCTCACTCTCACGCGCTCTCCTCCTCTGTCACTGCCATTGGACTGCGACGACGACGACGACGACGTCGTCGCAACTAACACAAAAAAAGGCAGTTAAGTTAAAATGTACTTAGAGTTTAAGCGTAACCCCGAAATCCCGACCGAACCCAAACGAGATTGTGTGTTTTAAGCGTTTTAGTTGCCCGCTTGCACACCCTACGGCAAGCGTCAGTGACGACGACGGCGACGGCGATAGCAACTGCGACTGCGACTGCGACAGCAAAGTCAGCGTCGACTTTGACGTCGCTGCTCACTGCCGCTGCTCAACTCTGGCGGCAACAACAACAACAACGAGCCGAGCCAAGCCAGCCAGTCAGTCAGTCAGTCAGCCATCTTGTGCGGCGTTATTAAATTTTATACAAATACTAAAAATGAAATCAAAATTTTCTTATTACAATGACTATTTTCTCTCAAACAGCTGTGCGCCCGCCCGAGCTGGGACCGACAATGAGTCCCGGGTCCGTTGCTGAGTTTGTCTTGCTGGTTGCGTTGCGTTGAGTTGAGTTGGGTTCGGTTGGCCTGGGCTGGGTTGGGTTGGGTTGAGTTGGTTTGCCATGGTTTTCTTTGCCTCGGTGTGGATGGGAAGCTCTTGAGTCGTATGGCCCGGGCCACCCACTCACCCACTCATCCATCCGCCTGCCCGCCTGACTGACTGACTGTAAGTATGTTTGTCGAGTCGAATGAATTGTACTTATGCCATACTTATCGACTGCATTGTAAGGGATCCAAAGTTTTTTGGGTGTTGGCCCTAAAAATTGCCAGTTGCCCATTGTGGGCTGTGTGCGGGAGATTGTGGGCTGGGGTGGGCCGGAGCTTGGCTAAAAGTCCTGCAAATATTTTGTGCATTTGCCAAAAGCTATTCATAATTTCAATGCAGCCGTAGCAAAATTGCCATAAATTCAATTATAAATTTTTTAATTGTTATACGTTCCTTGGTAGACTGAACACGTTTTACGAGTTCCTGCCACTTCCTGCTGCTGTTGGCTGTTTGCTGTTGGCTTTTGGCTATTGGCTGCTGTTGCTGCCAAACAACTAAATAAATGAATTTCCATTAAAATAGATTCTACCTGTTTTAGATAAGCAACTCGCGCACACAATCTACTCGGATCCGCTGACTACCTGAGAGACATACTTAAAATTTAAATTAAACATCGCACGAAAAGGTCGAAGAAGAAAAAAAAAAACACACACACACATACACAGAGAGAACATACGAAATGCCTAAACAAATTCTGATAAGCGTTGTGCAGATAGGCGCACAGGACAAGTGATGAATAATACCAATCACGTACCCAGGCTAGGCCAGGCCAGGCCAGACCAGACCAGACCGGGCCACCTCCATCGACTGTCCGCAGCCTAATCAAAAGAGCATTGTAAACTACGCCAAGACAAGACAAGACAACAGAGACGAATTCTAAAGGATCACCAGACCAGACCGAACCAGAGGAATTCGTCAAAATAGCTGCAACAAGACGCAGCAACGAAACTAATCAATCTACGTATGTAGACCTACGTAATACCCTTTAGATTAGCCATAAAAGGTATTCAAACTGGAGGCCGGGTTGCATATCATGCATTCAAAAATTTCACTAGTTATATAAGTAATATATATATCTATTCTATATACATTTTGTATAATTTCTAGCGAAATTGATTTTTAAGATCTGCACTACGTGACATTACGTTGTTTTCTAGAAATCTTCAAATTAGTTTCATGTTTATTAATGCCATTTATATTTCTATACTTTCGACATTTGTTTTACTCAACAGCTAGGATTGTTAGATCATATAGTTTATTGCTTTCTTAGTATTATCATCTACGTGACACACGTTACGTGATGTATTTGGCATTACAAATGTACTTGAGATTAGTCTTTCATTTATTCATTTATTTGTTATAAATTACAAATAGGAAATTGTATAAAGCACGATTTTAATCAAAATTTACTTATATTAAAAGAATGATTGGAGAACAAATATGAAGAAAATGTTTAAAAGGAACTTATTAGAACATCAACAATATTTAATATTTTCATAATAGTAATATTGGATTACTAAATTACTATTTTATAAATTACATATATTAAAGACATATTTCAAGAAAAGAAGCTTTAGAACTTTGATATAGAGGCTTTACGATTTCATATTCAAATGAAACCCAATTGATAAACCCATAAAAAAAAAAAAAAAAGAATTTCGATCATGGTATATAATATTCTATCGCATTATATTATATTCCATTAAATCATTTATTTGGTTCAAGAAAATAAATACATATTTCCCTTTCAGCTTACAATTTGCATAGTCAGGGGTTTAATCTTAAATTCTTTGCATTTCAATAAGGAGCAGCTGCAATTTACAGGGTATCAAACAGCTTACTACTTTGTGCGGTCATATGGAAAATGCGTAATCTCACACCAACGCTGCAGACAAGAACAACAAATTAAGTGCCAATGCAATGCACACACACACACATGCACACAAACACACCTAGGTATACAAATATCAATCTCTATAAGGTCTATCTATGAACATGTTTCATGCGCATGCGCAAAGGCTGACAAGAAACGAAACTCGAATACTGCCGGACAATTAGTTCAGACAGGCTTCCATCTCGCTGCGATGTTGTGTTAAAAGGTCAGCGTTTGTGGCTAAGAGTATCTATACGCTCTATGGCCAGGCCATGTCAGGGCTCGGCCTCGATCCCAGTCCCAGTCCCGATCCCGGCTCTGTTCTTTGATAGCGTTGATCTATTGTGTGTGCATTGCTTTTTACATTTTATACGCATACGTTTCTATCTCTCTCTCTCTCTCTCTCTCTCGCTTTTCTTCATTTCTTTTCATTTTCATCGTTTTAGTGCCCAACGACTAGGTTCGTCAAAATGATTGATTTGTAGGTGATGAATTACAACAACAGCAGCGGCAGCAATACCAAGTCTAAGGCTGGCTTAGTTAAGAGCATATCTTTGTATCTATGTGTGCTGGTGTATGTTCGTGTGTGTGTGTGTGAAAGGTACGACATAGTGAGGATTAAATACGGAATTCCATTTAAAAATCTTTCATTGTTCGCTTATTGCTCTTTTTTTTTTTAGAATTTTAGGGGTGCAGCTTATGAGTTTGAATAGAATTTCTACAGATAAACTGATATCGAAGCTGGAAAATTAATTATCATAGTAGAGAATGCAACAGCAAAGAGATGGACAGCATTCAAAGTCACAACTGAATTTTTGAAGGGTGGATTTATTACCACTTAGTAGGTAGAGTAGAGTAGAGAAAACACCAAAAACACACTCCTATGACAAATCATATAGTATGAGGACTGTGTGAAAAAAATGACAACAAAAAAGTCGAGACAATATCTTTGAAAAAGATTCTAAATTTATTATAAAGGGAAAATCTGAGGGACCTCGAATCATAAACTTCATTGAATTATTTTTGGTACTATTATTACCATCATTTTAATTAAAATGGTTATTACAAAATAAATATTAATGCGTGGTAATATTACTATAAATAACACTATCATTAGAATTCATATTTGCTTTAATATTACCATGAGTTGCTAGCGAATGTTTATTATTCTTTATCATAAATATTAGTATAAGTATAGCATTAGCATTATAAATAATCATTTAGTCTATTTTATTTTCATATTCATAGTTTCATACTAATTACAATTTCCCCTATCATTATTATTATTATTATTAATTATACTGCAAATTTCAGCCCACAATCTTCTAAATTTAGCTGCCTCATCTAGCCGACTTAGTCATTCGACAGCTCATTTACTCATCTACTAAGCGTCACATATGTTACTCGAATTCCACAAAATATAATTTATTTAAATTTGTCAAGTCTAACTGCTAAGCTATTTCCTAATATGGAAGCGCATTTATTTATATATTGTTGACATCATCAATGTCAGCAATTCAAATACATAACATATGTACATAGTCAAAGTAAAGCACCAACAGCTTCTCAAGAATTTAGTATAGATAAAAGAAAAAGAGACAAATTTGGAGCGTCTATATGTATATATTGTACATATATATATATTCAATTGAACTGCGCTGACTAATTTGCCAGCTGGGGAAACAAAACGCAATAAATATTACTAATGTCAATCCTAAGTAACGCCATCTATTCCAAATTAAATGTTTCTGCTTGCCTAGTTTCCAGTTAAGTTCAATTCTCTTTATTTTATGTGAGTCCGAAAGAGGTTAATGCATATGTTGAACTGTGTGTAAGAGGTAATAGATAAGAGAGAATATATACATACAATACATGACTGATGAGAAAGAGCTAGAGTTGAGCCCTATCTTTATATCTTGATATGAAATTTATAACATATTCTTTAGAGACTATGATATCAGAAGGAGTATGTCTTGTCATAGCTTATTGTTCATCAATGATAAGTTAATAGATTCTATGAAATCGATTGTTATCGATATCAAATTAGAAGTAAAAACTCCAAGTGGAGATTCACTTCAACTCAGGGTAATTTCTAGTCATATATACAGTTCAGAAACTTGAATCAAAAAGTTAAGTTATGTAGTTCATTTTCCATTGATAATTTAATACCAAAAACTCGATTTTTATCGATATCAAATTCGAACTAGTTCACAAATTTTCTTTCACTCAGGGCAATTACTAGTCATGTACTTCCCATTGAAGCATTCTTGCCTTGCCTTGTAGTTACGTATATTGTTAATGATGCTCTTCCCCCCGCTGTTCGTTCGTGCGCAACAACTCAATCTGCCAATATGATAATTTGCTTAGGGCTTGCATCGAAGTAACGCCCACTTTTCGCCCAGGCCGATTCGCACATCCTTTGGCGGTGCTTTAATGTGTTGTTACATTAATGTTAGGTTGAAGCAACCCCCACCACAGGGAACAACCCCCGGCACGAGGGTGTCTCTGCTTTGCAAACAGATTCTACCAATCAGTTAACCTTTGTCGAGAGCTTGAGATCAGGATTCAGATTGAAGCTCAGCCAAGCTGCGGCCAAATGCGCAAGAGAATCAACAGCAACAATAAGAAAGGAAAATAAATAAATATTGTAGACAATAAAACCGAATCGCATCGATGAAACAATACGCAACGCATATACAAAAGACGCCCCAGGCCCTTGCCACCAGCGGTTGCCACAGTCGCTGGCTCTGCTGCTGCGTCTGCCTCTGCCTCTGCCTCCGTTATGAGACTTCCCATATTTTTTTGAATTCAAATTCAAAAACTCCCAAATTCGGCTAATGGCCGCGTAATCAAAAACTTGCTCATTAATATTATTTTTGCTCTGCTGCTGTCGCACTGTATCTGTATCTGCTGCTATGTATCTGTATCTGTATCTGTGTATATATGTATTATGATTATTGCTTTGGCTATCCCTCTGCCATAGCCAGAGTTCCCCCTTTTCGGTTTTGTTATTTTTTTTTTCCGTCGCATTTGACGTTACGTATGCCATATCTCAGGGTAAACATCTAGAGAACGACCTCGACTACGGCTGGCGCGCTGCCACCCTGCATTTGCCACTAAAAAGTATCTTTGTGCGTTTTTCTAAAATGTAAATACATTTGCCTAACTTTAGGCAAAGGCCTCTGCCGTCGCTGCCACACAAAAGGGAAAATTCAAATACGCGACGCTTTCAACAACAGTTCGGGATTTGAATTTCAAATCTGTACAGTTGCCGTTAATCTAGATAGCGGATAGCGCACATATTTGACTTGACACACTCTATGACGCCTTTTCATAACTATGGCCCCCCTCATCTACTACCTCATACCATCCCTGCAACCTGCAATCCCTCAATCACAAAGTCCACAAGCTCTTTCTGGTTCCTACCCCTGACTTTTGCTAAACAATGCAAAACTCTGTGCAGCTTTGGAAGCGAATCGAGTTTTAGTTTCTGAGACGATTTAATTTGCTTAAATATACGAGGGTCATTCATAACATGAGGTTTGATAGATAGTTTTAGTCTCGATATTGCTGGCAAATATATAGACGAAATTACATTTATCTTTAAAAAGACTATCATACGAAGTAATTTAGTTAACTTATACAACTAAAATAGTAAAATGAAGATTACATAAAATGAAGATTACATAAGTCTAAATCTTATATTCTTATACTTTTCATATAATAATTTTTTGCACTTATGTATATGCAAAATATATGATTTGCTATATAATAGGCAGGAGATCTGATTTGACATCTCTGATAACAACCTAGCATTCTATTGGCAATGTTTACTCAAAATGTTATTGGGTTTTCATACAAAATCTATGGAGATCATGCTTTTGTATAATATAAGTATAGTAAAATAATTGCGTATTTAAAATTGTAGATATATATAGCTCCTTATAGAGTAGCTGCTCTTCAGTCTACATAACTATTTCCATTTCAGCCGTAATACTCCATACTCTACAATAAATGAAATATATTTCCAAAAATCTATCTTATAAAACTTCCCTAACAAATTTTAAAAATATTATATTCTATATATAAATCTATGCATTTCCACTGTACGCAATTCCATCTAAAGATTTCTATTCAACAATCACGAATCAAAAGTTTTCAATGCAACCCTCGACTGGTGCGCCTCACTTGAGACTTGAGCACTTGCCAGGGGGTTGCATTATTAGTTGATAAACTTTTCAACAAATCTGACAACGAGGGTGGCTGCACGCATTCGAACCGTACTAAAAATCTAAAGCTGAGCCACCTGTACTGTTTACTATGGCAAGGCTCTGCTGAAATTCGATCCGTTAACGTGACAGGAATCTGACACTGAAGTAATCCGGCGAGGACAAAAGATGAATTCTCAGCAGTTTTGCATAGGAGCAGAGTAGGATGCAGCTGCTAAAAGAAAAACTGAGACTGCGACTGAGACTGAGACTGAGTTGCAGTCAGAGTCTTGCCAAAAACTGAAGAAAAACCAGCTCCTAAAATATAGATACACACACACACATATACACACACGTATAGAGCTACAGCTACAGCTGCAGCTACAAAAGGCATTTAGTTATTTCTTCAAATTTTGTTGTTTTCATTTGTTTACGCTGCGCGTTTAGCCTAAGCAGCAAACGGAGGCAGATGAAGCCAGCCGGAGACGAAGCATTTGGCATTCGGTATTCGGTATTCCGTATTTGGTATTTGGCATTAGTGGAATCTAGTATACAACATTTGGTTCCGTTTGGTTCCATTTCTATAGGGTTCTTGGGCATTAGCCGCTGTTATTATGTGCGCCCCTTTTCAAAAGAGAAAACCATTAAAAAAAAGGATAACGTGTTCTCAACCTTTTGTCTATTCTAAAGGTATGTATAACTGTGTGTGTTTGTGCGAGTGTATGTGTGTGTGTTTGCACAAGACGCAAAAATGTTTATGGGCAACTTGATGACGTCGCAGCTGAAATTTCAGGTAGTCAAAGATTCAGCATTTTGGGTGCTAGCATGAAATAAAGTTTTTGCTTTTTGTTTTTCTAATTCTCTCTTTCTCTATTTGTGTCCCTCGCACTCTGTTCCTTTTCGTTTTATTTGATTTGGCGTTTTTCTCGATTTATGGCATTTGCTGAAAACTTCACTGGATTTTTGATTGCCAATGTCATTTGATATGGCTTTGTCTCTGCTTCAGTTGCTGCTTTATCTATTTCTGCTTCTATTTCATTTTCGATATTCGTATCTCAGTGTGAATCGCCACAACGGAAGTCTCTGCCTAATGCAACATTCTGTTGAGTGACAGTTCGAAAGTATCTAAAAGCAACAATCTTCAAGATTTCGATTTTAATGTTACATCGATACATTTGACAGTTAGGGTGGAAAGGTGGGAATCATTTTAGTTGGGAAGATAATAATTATGATGGCATTGAATTTCAATGTTTAAATTGTGGGAACAGAATTTAGTTGACAAATATTTAATACAATAAAAAATTCTTAATTTAAATAATGAATTAGTATTTAATATTTAAGTTAAATTAAAGATTTTATCTTTTACTATATCTGGTGCTATATAATTCTTAGCTATAAATAAATTTACAAAAAATATTTCAGTCATATAACTAAAAAAGAATTCCTATTAATAATAATTTACAGATTTAAAAAAAAACTGCAAATTAATAATAAAAATTAAAAAAGTTCTCCCTTTTAGCTTTAAGGGAATAGAAATTATTATTATTATTTTTATTTTTCATTATTATTATTATTTTCAATTATTTATATTTTTAATTATGATTCTTTTTAATTATTAATTTTTGTATTAATTATTCTTCATTATTATTTATTATTTAAATTCCAACAACATTTCCGTGTGGCAATTCCTTCGCTCAACATGTGTCACCAATGCAGCCGCAGCCGGCGTGGCCAACTGTTGATGGCTTTGTTGTTGTTATGCTTATCAGCAGCAGCAACAGCCGCAGCAGAGGCAGCAGCAGCAAGAGCCTGGACAGCAGCGTCAGCAATGTTGTTGTGACATGCCGCACAACACCTAAATAGCCACAGTGAACGGTCTGTCCCGATGACCGTTACCGTTTAGCCTCATAAGCCGCTCCATTATGTTGCATATTTAGTGGCATTTAGCTTACATTTTCACGTGTTGTTATTGCTGTGGTTGTTGTTGTTGTCGATCCTGACCTATGACAGCAACGACTGCTACAGTCCTGACGAGCCGACCGAGCCGTGCACATGTTGCCAAATGTGTAATGCGTGCGTGTGTATGTGCATGCCTGCCTGCATGCGTCAGTGTGTGTGTGTGTACACATAGTAAACCGAATGCCAAAACAAAGTGAACAGCAAGAGAGCAACAATAACAACAACAAACAAACTGTCGGCAGCTCTGTCCTGTGTTCGGGCTGCCTCTGCCTGCCTGCCTGCCTTCGCCATTGCCTTTGGCTCTGCCTCTGCCTTTGCCTCTGCCTGTTTGCCTTGCTTGCGTTCTCTTTTCACTTTCTCACCTTGGCTGGCAGCAGCATGTGTTGTTGGGCGCGCTCTTTGGCTCTGCTGCGGCCTCTGCTCGCAGTCGCTGCGACTGCCGCTGCTCGTTGCGGCTGTTGTCCTTTTGCAAGCCACGGCGCGTGTCGATGTATGAGTGTGTGTGTGTGTGTGTCGATGTGTGCGTTGCGTTGCGTGTGTGCCCTTCAACAGGTGTCGGTCGTGTCTGATGCGGCACATGTGGCATGTGTCGGTGTCGTTGTTTTGACTGCGTGTCCTTGCCTCTCCTTCATTCATGCATTCCATTCAACTACAGCGCTGCCACACAGACACGATAAAAACTCAATAAGAGCTTTTATTTATGCAACACCATCGCACCGTAGACAGTGTGAGTGGGAATGTGTTTGTGAAAGAGAGAGAGAGAGGGATAGCGAGACAGCTATGTACATAGATAGGACGAGGGGCCTCATTTGACTTTCGGGTAGCATTTATTCGCCTCATATAAATTACGCGAAATTCGTTTGTGACGACAGCACTTCAAGTTAATTTCATAAAAGCCAATGGAAAAGCACCAAAGAAGGCAACAACAACAAGAATTAAAATCAAAATGGGCGCAAGAATAATGGAAAAAGTAACTGCTCAACAAGTCAGACAACTCTGAGTCTCTATGTGCACACAGACACACACACACACACACATGAATACCGACAGACACACATACATATGTATGTCTGTAGATACATTGTATGTAGATACATTTACATATTGAGTAACTTTCGAGTGCGGCGAAAGAATCGGAGAAGTGAAGCGAGAGAGCGAGCAAAGACAAATTGTTTTCAAACGTCGTAATCAAGAAATGATTTCTTAAAATATTCGTCTACTTTTTGAATTCGGATTATTACAACAACAACAACAGCTGAAGCAACAACAATGACGACAGTTGCTGGCATTTTACAAATACATGCACAGTTAACGGAAAGTAACGCAAAAGGGATGCAAAGTACACGCTGCTAGAGACGGCAGCCAAAGGCGATATTTGAGCTCGAGCACGAACGTTCATTATCGTTACTCATTTTGGCAATTCGCAATAAAATATATTCTATATTAGCATATGTTAATCAAAGTCGATTCAAAATGAATATGGTAAATAAATGGGTATATGGTGCTACATATATATATGGTATATTGCTACATATGTACATATATTACAATTATTAATTAGTATTGCATCACGCTGCCACCTCTGAGACATTACTTTGCTTTAGTTCGTTTGATGAAATCACAGACTATGAAAAGGAGTTGAACTGATTCTATTTATTTCAGTCTGTGAATGTGTCTGTGTGCTTGTATGTGTGTGTTTTGTGAGACTTTTTGTCTGTTCAACAAATTCACAGCCTTCAGAGGCACAAAGTACAGTTGTTGCAGCCACAACCACAATAGATACTTGAACCAAATTGAGGCGTCGCATTGTGTTTAGATAACTCAACTCTAATGGAAATTAATAGAAGAAGAAATAATAAAAAAGCGACAAGCATACATACATTCAATACATAAACATAAATCTATGTATATCTATGCATGTATGGATAGATGTATAAATTTATGATTTGATTACAGGCGCTCAAGTGTCGCCCCGTTCGCATCTCTCAGAGACATTTGCTAATGGTTTTTGTTTATTTGACGAAAGGGCAGCTGCTGCTGCCTGAGGATCGTTTCGGATCGGATTGATTGGTGTTATATGCCACTCAGCTCAGTTGCCCTGCTGCTGCTGCTGCTGCCGCTGCCGCTGCCGCGTCCCGCTGCGATTGCTCAAGAAAATACTTAAAGCGCACTTGAAGCGGCAACAAATTGTCACAATTCAATGACTCTTTCAATGTGCTCCATTTTATGCGCGTATTAATACTTTTCGCCTTGCCACGCCCTGCCTCCTCACCGTTCTATGCCGTCAGCCGTCACCCTGCACCCCTCACCCTGCCATGTCGCGCATCTGGGGCAGCGCGTTCAATTTCAGCAATCACAAAAAATACGTAGGAAAAAAAAAAAAAAAAAAAAACTCGCATTTAATTGGACTTCGATAAACCAAAATGCAATCAATGAATACGATACGATACGAAATGTATTTTGAAGATTTTTCTTTCAAAACTTCACCCATTCTTAGCCAATCATATGCCATCAATTTTCATTTAGCCTCAGTTCACAAAATAGTATATCTTAGACCTCACATTTCAAGCAATCAGCGCTTAAACAATGGGGAATTTGAGAAAATTGGGGTGCGCTCAATATTATTTTTATGTTTGTGTGTATATAGAAAAATATATAATATGAAAGAGGGTCTTCAATATTATATATATAATATTATGTATTTTTTTTATATAAGAATCATGTACATATTAATGAGGCCCCTACGGTTTCCATATAACTTTGACAATTGGTATCTGCATAAATATAATAAACAAATATTTCGAAATTTTATAAATATATAAAATATAAATTTCAATTTTTCTCGCCTTAGTTACAAATTTTACATTTAAAATCTGATTACAGATGTTGAAATATTGTTTACTATATGTTTTATTCATATATTTTTCTTTATTTGTATATATTTCAATAATAGTGATTATTTAGTATTATCAAGGTTTTATTATTATTATTTTATTAATACATATTATACTTAATAAGCTCTTAATTATATCATGATCCATAGTATTTTCGGACAGCTAACCTACTTCTTATCAGATATTCAACATTTCCAAGAGATTTAATTTCTCACACTTAAAATATATTAGAGACAGCGCTTAAAGCTATTAAGATCCATGGCAAACGATAAAACCTGCCCATTTTCGCTAATCAAGTAATTAGACGTAAATGAGATCTATGGCAAGTTTATGTAAATGCAAAGTAAACAAAATGATTAGCTAGATTTATGTTACAGGGGGCAGAGGAGGGCTATAGCGGGGGGGCCAACATTTATCGCTGACAATAAACAATAGCCTTAAAGGACAATTCAAATGTCGGAATGAGAGGATAAGGTACCTCCTTACCCACAGCAATAGTGAGGGGCAAAGTGGAGCCAAATCGTTGTAGAGAACTGCGCATTGGCGAATGAATTTTGTTTAACAAATATATGTATATCTACTTATATACAGACATACATCTAAATATGAGAAAAGTAACAACAAATACACTAAACAAATTATCAAAGTGGGGTGGAGCTTAACTATGTGTGTCTGGGTGTGTGTGTGTGTGTGTTTACTTATAAATATGAATGTGTGTAGATGTGTGCGTGTGTGTATATGTGCTAACTGGTTTTTAAAGTAAACAACGCTTAAATTAGCGAATAAAAATGTATTATTAATGCGAAAACATGTTTATAAGACCATACACACACACACACGCACATACAGCTACTCTCACAGAATCAGAACAGAACGAGCTAAAGAAGAGACGCGTTGCGCGAGAGAATGAGAAAAAAAGCTCGTTTAATTGTTGTTGTTGCTGCTTTTGTTGTTGTTGGTTTTTTTTTTAAATAAATAAGAACAAAACACGCAGCCGATATATGGCGTCGTCTATAACTTAAGGCGGGGCTAAGTGGCCAAACTGAAAGTCGAATAAGAAAACGAAAAGAAACTGAAACAGAAACACATACATACATGCACACACACACACACGCACGCATACTAATAAAAGTCGCATTTGCTTATCTTAAATGAAATTAATAAATTAGAATTGAGAATTGAAATTTCAATTGCGGCAAACGATAAATGTGGATTATGTGAATGGGTTACATGTGTGTGTGTGTGTGCATAGTTTAGTATGCATATATACATATATATGTACATATGTGTGTGTGTGCCGATAAAGTCTTATTTATATATTTATACACATGTACATATATTTAATGGCTCTATAATCACGTAGCTAAAGGCGGCTGCGCAAAAAATAAAATAAATATATTTATAATTTATATATACCCTCTATGGATCGTATGTATATTAGGCGCAACTCAAAGCTGTGACTCCTCCAAAAAATAATTAGAAAAAAAATATATAAAAATAAATATATTTTTAAAAAAACATACAAAAACTAGTTTTGGGAGAGCTAAATTTTAATTTCATGTGACGCACATAACATTTGCCTATACGCAGGCACGTAGAGTCGCACAAGAAAAAAGTATCTTACAGATACCAAAGCCCAAAGTCTCTAACAGCCCAGCTGCACTCTCTGAACTAAAATTTTGCTATCTTGAATTGTTGTACCAAAATATGATATTAAAAGCGGTTGTCCTTGAAACATGTTCATGGGGTTTCTAAGGATTCGTTAGGGCATTGCTGCGGGACATATGCAGATTCATGTTAAGCTCATATACATATATGATATGTTTTTTTTTCGGTTTATCTCTCTATTGCTCACGCTGTCTCTCTCTCCCTTTTTGGATCATTCAATTTACCCATTTATATACATATGTATGTCTTTCTTCTTGAATCTCTCTCTCTCTCTCTCTCTCTCTCGCTCTCTCTCTCTCTCTCTCTCTGCCTACTTCACTCTGTCGATTGATTTTTTCTTCCTTTCTCTCTCTTCTGACCGCTATCCATATTTCCATTTATCTCTTATTGTTATATTTCTCTTTCAGTTGATCATTCTCTCTCTCTCTCTCTCATCGTTGATCCCTCACATTTTCGTTCCTACTAGAGAGATAGCTAGAGAGCTTTCTACATTTCCCTAGCTCGTTCCTCTCTCTCACTCTCTGTCTTCTCCCTTTCGCTCGTCCGCTTTCTCTGCTGCAATTAGCACACCTTCACACCCGTATCCACATGAATTTCTCAGCAATTTGCATGCCCATGAGTCCAGCTGGGTAACTTGAACTTGTAGGTACTTGTACAGACCAAATACCTGAATGCCGGCCACAACTTGCGCATACTTAACGCACTCAAGTGACAATAATTGAATTCATTATGGGCAAAAAACGATTGTGACAATAGCGAACCAGTTGGATAGTTGGTTATTAGCTGATATGCTGGCTAGAGGATTAACAATGGCGGGTTAATTAACCTGATGGTTACGTTGGCCTTGGAGCACCAGCAGCCGACAATAGATAGCTAGTGTGTGTGAGAGAGAGAGAGAGCGCGCGTGTGTGGGAGAGAGAGACATGCATACATGGTTTTAAGTATTATTCGGTATAGTTTAAGTTCTGCTACCATTTTTATTTTGGGTACGTGTGAGTTTTTTCATATGAGTTTAGCCCCTAGTACTCGTATCTCCCCCTCCAGTGCTAACGCACTCTAAACTCTGATTTTGTAGTGGGGCCATAAAATGTTGTTATATTGACATGATCTTCGCGTATGTTGTTGCCGCTTCGAACGCGTCTTGCAAAAATCTTTATCAACCGGGGGTCAACAAACCCCCTCGATGAGCACCGTCTTGTGCCCGGTTGCTGTTGCTGTTGCTGGCCTGCTTGCCTGCCAGCCGGCCTACCTTTGGTTTATCAGATAATGTGACCAAATACAACGGCGACAGCGACTACGTTGATGACATTGTCGTCTCTGACTCAAGACCCCATAAAACATGACGCCAACTTAACGGTATTATTGCCATTATGATGCCAGTTGAACATTTTGATTTGAAAAACTTTAGATGGGCGAATAGACATTTCTAAATTTGTTTGGGATTTTAGTTTTTTATAAATAAACAATTTTAGGGAATTATTATTCTTTTCATTATATTTACTATAAAATTTCTTGTAATTTGTTTCTTCTATATGTTCAATATTTCGATTTATATTTCCTATTCTTTTCTCTTCCATTCTGTATTACAACAACAAATTTCTGCGTTATTTCTTTATCATTACTTTAGATATTTTACTATCACATAGCATACTTTTAAGAGTGTTTATCTTTGCTCTTTAAAATGATTGAAATTAAGGAAAAACTATTTAACTCGATAGAAATCATATAATAATAAAATAATATTTGAGGCAATGTCTGAAAAAAGTTATGCGTTTTGTATAGTTCTAAGTTCTAAATTAGGGTAATAAATTCTATTATATTATAAGCATATATGTATGTTTTCTTAACACCAAAAACACTCACCATGTAAACAATGTGGGGGGCTTGAATAAATATGCCCAACAATTAAATTGCGTTTGTTGCACGTTAAATTGCAATATATAAAATGTTGCATCGACTCGATGCATTTATGACTCAAGCAAAATAATAATAAATGAATATTTCCATGAGTGGAGCGCGTCACAGATAACAAACGGAACGCCAGAAGCACAACAGAACTGAACAACTCGAAATAGAGCAATAAAAATAAACAAACACGTGCGAAATGCGCTCACGGAAGAGCCCACCGGTTGGCTAAGGCTGGCTGGGAGGACGGTAGGCAGGAAGGCAGGCAGGCAGGCAGGCAGACCGGGAATATGCACTATGGTAAGACGTACTAAATGAAAATTGCGCGCTAGGACAACCTAACCAGAGGCGGCCAAAACTGCACTGAATGCGCCATCACTGGCCCCGACTCCCGAACTCCGAGTAACACATAGAAGACGGAGACGTTGACGTAGACGTAGACACAGAGACAGAGACAGAGACCGAGCCAGAGATTCTGATACGCCGAGTGCTAAAGAGAAAGAGAGAGAGAGAGAGCGCGAGCTGTCCGGAATCGGAATCATCGGAGCAACGAGCGATTCGCATACATAAATAATAAATATTCACTTACATATCTAAAACAAAATTAAAATAAAAGAATATATACAAACATACATACATATGTATGTATTTGTATATAACTGTAAAAAACATAAAGCGAAGCAACCGAAAACTTGGCTAAACAAAGTGCATAAACAAAAGTTGAGCTGCGGCTTTTGCTTTTCTCTTCTCTGTATTTATTTTAACTCTTCTTTGGCGTTGTTCTTCGTTGTTGTTGTTGTTATTGTTGTATTTTGCATTTGAAGAAAATTTGCTGACAATTGCAATAGAATTTTTGTTTTTATTTTCGTTTGTTCTGTGCTTTATTTAGTTCTCTCTTTTCACGCTTAACTGTTGCAACGCCAGCCAAAGGCAACGAAGGAGGAGGAGGAGGCAGCGGCAGCAGGCAGAGACGCTGCAGCTGAAGGCGGCATGTGGGTCTTATTTCAATTTACAACCAAGTGACGAAGTATCACAATTCAATGTTTAAAGTTTTTATCACGTTGTGGACGGACGCCAGCGCCACACACATACGAGCAAATAAGAGCACTGCAAAGCGGTGTAAGCTGAACTTGCAAATACCCTGTGTTTGGTTATATACATAATAATAATATAATATGTATTCAGCATTATAATCTCTCTTTGCGTTAGCCGGAGGGGCTTAAAGACATATAAATAATAATAATGATACATATATAAATAACATTAATTTTTAAAACTAATATCGCACAAATATAATACAATTTTAAACATTTTAATAAACAAGTCGTTAAAAAAGTATTAAGCGTAAATTTCCAGAGTTAATTATATTTTAAATAATGGCCCATATATTATTGCACTAAAGCAATGCCTTTATTTTATATCACAGGGTATTACGAGCAAATGGAGCGTCTAGCGGTTTGGGTGCTAGCATTGAGGCATATGCAAAAAACGTCGCATGTGCATCTGTGTGTGTATGTGCAAGCTTCTGTGAACGGGACTGGGCTGACACAGTATGGTTAATATGGCGCGACAGTCCCTCGCCGGGTCGTTCGCTTAGTCAGCCCGCTCCGGCACTAACTATTTAGTAAGCAACTGAAATAGTAGCACCCGTGTTAGTATCAGTTCATGAAATGACAAACAACAAAAAAAAAAACAAGAACAAAAAACAGCGCACACCATATTAGCACACACACACACACACACATGCATATAAACAGCGTATGTATGTATGTAAGTAAGTAGAGTGACTTGGATACATACATAGGTTGCATTTGAACACGAGTATGTCTATGAGTGTGAGAGCGTAAGTATGTGTGTGTGTGAGTATGTGTGACTCTGAGAATGGGCATGCAAGAATCACAGAACAACGTCAGCGTAAACTGATTACCCCCCTTCGATCTTTGGAGCACGTACACAACGTTCGCTTGCGATTGGCTATTTTTGTTGTTGTCGATTTTTTGTTTTTGGTTGTCGCTTATGGGAACCTTCGGCACGGGAGTTTGGTTTACAACGTTACACTTCGAAACGAGTCATTTGGCGGGTAGTAACTGCCAAACTAAAGGGTGATGCATGCCCAGCTCATCTAATTTATGTATGCATTGTAGTACATAGGAAGTCATAGTTGAGCTTTGAATTACAATTGCACAATAGTGAAATGACTTCTTTGATGACTTTGATTACATAGGTTTTTTTGCAGTATTTTTTAGTCAATCTTGTCAATGATCGATTACTTATGGCAAATGGCAACTCTAACAAACGAACCTGTCAGATAACACAGAAGGACGCAATGCGAGCATTTGAGATTATTATAACTTGCACTTTCTGGCAACTCTGACTCCCTCATACACCCACTTCCAGCTGCAAGTAACTATAAATTGTTGTCTAGCACACAACAAGCATATTCACACATATGCATATAACATCATACAAATGCAGACGCAACGCACACGCATACATCTACAGAAACATAAAAATAAAAGAAAAAAATCCAAAATAAAAACAACACACAACATGCAGTACACATGTATGCATACATACACACATACATACATACATAAACGACTATAAATTTTTGCACGAAAATGAACACGTGCTGCTCCAATAAGGAATGGTAGCGCGCGAGAGGTTGCCTGCAGGCACAGCCGGCTGCCAGCGTGTGGATCACGGGACAGCAGCAGAGCGGGGTGGGCAAGGCAAGTGTGCGTTATGCTTGCATACCAAGCGCAACAATAACAAATGGCAACGTGAGAGCTGCTTTGCGGCTGACTCATGCTTGGCAATGCAATTGCCAATGTACTGCCGCTCTTTTGGGCTAAGAGCGAGTGGGTTGTAAAGACAGAGACAGGTTAACGAATAAGAGCGAGTGCAGACCAATTCTGTTCCATTGAGCAGCAGTTGGCGGTCGGCATGCCAACGCTGCGGTGCCTGCCGACTGCAGCTGCAATGCGGGCTATTTGGTCTGAAACTTTAGTAGCCAATGCTAACTTTGAGCAAAAACTTTTGATACGAGTACCTGCCACTAACTAAGCACAATTCTATACACGCACATTAGGCAAAAAGTTGGCACACGAAACCACCACGCATAGGAATTGAACTATGAAAATCCAAAAACTTTGCAGACAGAAATTTCTAGGAAACTGCACTCGAATAAAACAAACGCTCACACTTACCGCACCGCTTGCCATTTGATTGTAGTACGTTGATGTTTGTAGTTGTTATTAAAGTTGTATTAATCACAAACCACTCTAATTTCTCACGAAACGTTACAAATTTTGCATACACCAAATTACACACTAAAACACTAAAAATATTACAATAACAATTGTCCATAGCCAAAAGTTTCAAAACAGCTGTAAATTTGGGCGCGCAATAGCACAGGGCTGTTATGACAAACAGCTGATACGACCAATTTATCGATAGTGCGTGAAAAGAAACGTTTATAATTTAAACATCGTTGACATTCTTCTCCTCTGTGACGGGGGTTTTATGTGAGCTTTCTTCTTTATGTTGGCTGAGAGCAATTTGAACCAACGATAGCGGCTAACATAGCGCTCAAATGACTTGCTTATAAAATATAATTTAAGTCGGCGCCTGCTGCGCACCTTCTCATTATCCTTGTCCCTAACTGTCCTGCGATTGAAAACCATGTCCAGGGCAAAGGAACAATGCAGATAATAGAGGCCAACAGCAAACCAGGCCCAAGTGGCATTGCTTTTACAACAGATGAAAAAGGCGTACTTTTCCTGCTCCTGTTCCCTAAGAAATGACATCAGCTGATTATGTTCAAGCAAATACATGTGCACGTAGACGGTTATCATATTCAACGTGCCCATTGTTCCGCTCATCAAGGCCTCGACACGGTGCGCGACTCGTTCGTAGAATAGAGATCCTACCAATCCGGCAACGCCCAAAAGGACGCCACTAGCATAAGTAGCGCACAATATAAAAACGTTGGGAATCTGATGCTCCAAGTAGCAGAATAGGTGTCTATAGCAGCAAGCCGAGCTTAGAAAGATTTCCAATATCTTGAATAGCGCCCACACAGGCTTCTTGGAGCGATTATGCATTATTTTTCAGATTTATATATTTGTATCTTTATATATACAGAGACATATAGTATATGTATATTCTTATATAGTACACAGTTGACTGTAGATAAGGAGCTTATACCTTACCTACTGTGATTACCTACTGTACTAAAATAAGCTTAAAACAAGTTAAATTATTAAATTTATAAATATTTACTTCCGCCAGTATTGCGTTATCCGATGAATCTGCTCGACCAGCGCGGGCATCACAGCTGTTATGGATATGTCCAGCAGACTCTGCAAGTGCTGGACCGCCTCCTCGTCGGAGAGGCCCAACTGCAGGTTCTCCTCCACTTTCTTGACCGCCTTATCCGGCTCCAGGGCAATATCGGGCACTGTGGCATCCACCATGAGCGAGAACAGATTAAGCATCACATTGGCATGCCGGCGCAAGTGCAAATACGCCGTATAGCACTGCTTGCGGAATTCGTGATAGTGATCCGAGCTGACACCGCCCATGGCTTCGACCATTTCTTTGCTCAGCTTCATGGGCGGTGGCATGGGCTTCGGATCGCGTCCAAGTATATAGCCAAAATCGATGTGGAACAGCTTGCCATTGCTGGTTAGCAGCAGATTGTCCAAATGTCGATCGCCCACACCGAGCAAATATGTGATGACACAGTAGCCCGCACAGCTCTTAATGTATGTGTCCATGACTTCGGAGGAGATGCCAAAGGGGCCGCTATCGCAGGGATTGTGGCGCTTGAAGAAGTTAAGTATGTTGCCCTCACGGGCGAGCACCTCGGCCACGGTGCACGAGTCGATGTACTGAAGGAAGCCATGCTTGGAGCTGGTTGCCAGCACTTTATACGGCGTCAGTTTGAGATCCAGATTCTCTCGCCGTAACAGCTTGTCCATCAACGTAATCATTTGCAGTATGAGCTGATCCTGGCGCAAATCATCGCCGTGCTTAAAAATGGCCACATACTCGTGCTTAGCAATGGACGTAACAAACGTGAGTCTGTAACCAGGAAATGATTAGCTTTTAGCAACTAGATCTATGAGCTGATTCCACTTACTTGGCTGGCATCAAGGCGCTCTTGAACAAGGATGTGCGTGTTGGTATTATTTTTGTTATATAGATCTCGGGGTCCAGGGGGAATGGGATTGGCTCAAAATTGGTAAAGTTCACCTTGAACATGACCTGATCGGCAAGCAGCTTTTGAAACTTTTCCGTTTTCTTGTTGCGATTGCCTGGCTCCTTGGCCACCAGCTTCACCAGCTTGACCAGCTCGTCGATGAAGCACTGCTGCTTGCGCAGATTGTGGGAAATGCCGCGCAAGTGGAAGTTACCTATACGCGAGATATGGAGAGGAAGCAATAAAGAGGGCTTCATGTTGACAGCAAATCTACGCACCGTTATCCAGCACCTTGAGGAATATATTATAGACCATGGCATACATGTCGTGCGCGCGCTGATCCTGTTTACGCACCGATTCCACATCCTCCACCTCGATGGACAGATACCAGTACAAGTAGTTCGCCAGCGTGGCATTCTTGCAGGCGCGCTGTATGAGGAATGTGCACAGATTAACGGGCACGCCCTGACCTAGAAGCGTTGTGTTTGAATTGGATTGTGAGGCCATCGAGGCGGCGCTTACATCGCCGCCATCAGCCCGGTCCATCCGCAATGCCGGCGTGCTGGCCCTGATCGCCTGTGCGCTGGCACTGCTCGCCAACGTCGATTTTTCGACCTTGAGAGCTGTGAGCGCAGCACGCTGATTGGCGGGTATTACCGAAGCATGCAGAGCGCTGCTTGCTGCGCTCAGGTCGGAGATGCTGCTCTGGTCCAGCAGAGAGTCGCTCTCGTCCAGCAGCGAACAGCCCGCATCGCGCTCTGGCTCTGGTATGATGAGCTTGTGCAGCTGTAATACATTGCGTGAATCCTCATATTTGAGCGCCTGCACGAGCTGCAGCAAATATAGCAAGAGATCCTCGTCGGGTGCCTGCGCCAGCCGGCTGATCGCATACTTGCGCACCTCCGGGTGTGTAAACGTTGGACTGAGCAGCTCCAGCGCATCCTCCACATCCATGGGTGCCCAATTGGCCAGCATCCATAGAGCCTGAGTCACCTCATCGTTCATTTTCCAATTGATGCACTTCAGAAACTTTGTGAGCGCCTTTTTGTGCGTGGACAAATAGAAACGGAACTTCCACACCAAGTCCTGCTCCTCGCTGCTCAGCACATACGTCGGTGGATAGCAAACTATTTTGTGCAATTGATCACGAATGCTGGAGGTAGAATATAAGGTATGTAATATTGGATTTGGAATACTCAATAGAATTTCATTAATACATACATTGTTGTCGGCTTCGCATCCCGATCTGAAATACCAGAGCGCTCCGAACGTGCCAGACGATGATGTTTGCGCTCAACTAGATTTTCCTGCAATAAAAAAACTTTGAGTCAAATACTAAAAATAGCTCCGATATACTTACCATTTGAATCTCCGAATCCGGGACCAGAACTAACTTAGGTTTGGCTGGCAATTTATATTTGCTATCCACTTCTGGCTCAAAGTAGACAACTGAATACTACAAAATATAAAAAGACATTATTATATATTCTTATAGTACTTAAATAATATCCCGTACGGTGTACATATCATCCACGATAATTGTGGGAAACTCGATCATGAGGAACATGTAGTCGGACATGCGCTTCTCGCGCTCGTTAATCACTTCGATTTCACGGAATGTCAAACGATCCAGCCAGTCGACCTTCTGCACCTGGCCGTTGCGATGCTTTTTGGCCAACTTGCCAAGGCGCTGCATCTGCGATTTGGAGGATTCCTTGCCCTTGCCAGGGGTTTTGCTGGGAAAGTTGCCGTCACCCTCAACGCCCAACCAAACACGCAGATCGTACATGCCCTGACGGAACATGCCGTCCTTGCCAAACATGGAGATAGCAGTACCGCCAATCACCGTGGTTTGGCCAGCACCGGAGCAGTCGAGTATAGTCAGCACCAGCATGGCGCCCCGTGGCAAATCGGAGAATAACAATGGCAATGTCACCCACTCATTCCAGCTCCAGCGTTTGCTGAAGGCCTTGTATGAATTGTGCACAGGCAGGCAATAGGGATGTCCGTCATTGTAAACTTGTAGTCGCACTTGGAACGAGGGGTATTCCTCCGAATAGAGGCCCGAGAAACGGAGTATGGGATCATCGAGCAATTTTTCGTAATCAGGCTGGCGCTTCTTGCCTTCGAGTGTGCCACTGTGAGAAAGAACATATATTATTTAAAATCATTGGGTGTAGAGGATAACTAACACTTTAATTTGGACACGTTCGTGTAGTGAGGAACTGTGTATATAGCGAAAATGATCATCAGGCTGATCCATTGCGACTACTTTTATTTTTCATCCACAAGCAGCTGCTTGATGACGAACCTATCAGCAAACAGCTGATTGAAATGCAAGTCTATCGATAATCTGCTTTTGTTGTGCTTATCGAAATGTTAAGTTAACAGAAGCACGCATTCTTAACAGAAGAAGAAGCAGAGCAGGCGCGAACACATTGGAATTGACGAGGAAAGATTTAAGCGCCTTCGTAAAGATGTCAACAAATGCAATGATAGACCTGGCGCTGGACCGCGTTGATTGGACTGCATTGGCCGATAACCAAGAGCAACTGCCTCGTATTTATACGCCCGGCGAGGTGCTGATGCCGGAAGCAGGCTTTATGCGCGGCCATGGCACCTTCGTGGAAGACGAAAACATAAAAGCCTCAGTGGCAGGTGTGATTGAGAAGGTGAACAAATTGATATCAGTCCGACCGCTTAAGAGTCGATATGTGGGCGAGATCGGCGATGTGGTAGTTGCACGTGTACTCGAAGTGGGTCAAAAACGTTGGCGAGTCGACACAAATTCACGTTTGGACTCATTGCTGCTGCTTTCTTCAGTAAATCTACCAGGCGGCGAGCTAAGGCGGAGGTCGGCAGAGGATGAACAAATGATGAGACGTTATCTGGACGAAGGGGACTTGATATCCGCAGAAGTGCAGGTCAGAAAAACGAAAGTAAATAAAATCTATATTTGACTTATTAAGTATTTTGCAGAACGTCTTTGAGGAGGGCACATTGTCGCTATACACCCGCAGTTTAAAATATGGCAAACTTTCCCAGGGCATACTGGTCAAGGTTTTCCCTGCGCTTGTCAAACGGCGAAAGATGCATTTTCATAATCTGCCATGTGGTGCGTCCGTCATTCTTGGCAACAATGGCTACATCTGGATATCGCCCACAAAGACCGACGATCAGGTCGGCGGCGAGGGTGGCTTTGCCCAGAACTTGACGGAAGTGGTGCCACGCAACGAACGCGAGGTTATAGCACGCCTGCGCAACTGCATCCTGGCACTGGCCAAGTGTAAACTGATGTTATACGATACAAGCATTCAATACGCCTACGAGGAGTCGCTGAAATACGAATCCCGTGAGCTACTCCAGCAGCATGTAATCTTCGATATTGGCGAGCAGACGCAGGCTCGGCTCAGAGATGTCGATCTCATGGATTGATGCAAGGGCCAAAATAAAATATATTACTTAATCGATTTTTGTATTATTATTGCTAAGACAAATTGCTGTCAGTCTGGCTCTGAGAGAAGTCCTTGAAGCTCGTATAGGTAGCCTGTCTTTCTAGCCGATATATATCGAATGAATCAGCCGTACTTATAGTTCAACCTCGTACAGAATGCATCTTGTATACCTAAATTATCAAGCTACCTGACTTGACATATGGCTACCTGAGCTAATGGCATATACTTCCAAAGAATAATAGAAAACAGTCTGAATTGACTGGAAAAAACTATCCGACTGAGTCATCTGAAACATTGAGGAATTTTATATCTTCATATTTAATAATAAAATAAAGATTGTTTATCACACTTTTACATTAATCAATTATTTATTGTAAAGCAAAAAATTGTCTATGATTGTAACAAATTTTTTTCAAGTTTTTAATCGATTATTTGACGCTTTACACCACGAATATGTGGTCAAAACAAAAACGATTTGTTTACTATGAATATTTAGTGTATTTTCCCTGCACCTATGTAGCAACGCTTTGTTATAGCCGTCTGGCAGCGCCAATAAAAATGGCCTCGTTGCGTCAAAGGTGGCAGCTCTGTTCGAGGTTCGTGTATTGATGCAAGGCATTGTGTTTGTAATTTTTTTCTTATTTTTTTGTTAATTTACAACAAAATAATTTTAATCAACTACCTTGAGCGTGATTTAATTGCTACGTAAAGACAAAGCCCATACAAATTTCGATATGGCTGACATTGGCGTTGTGCGCGAAACTGAATTACGCAAAAAGGAAATATGCCGCTTCTGTCTGGTGCAACAAAGCAAACTTGCCTCAATTTACGTTGAAAACACACGCGTAAAGTCAACCGCGTCGCTGCCGCTGCAAATAATGGCCATAACATCTATAGAGGTAAGTCGCGATTTGGTTCTAGGTTACACTAAGCCATCATCTCTATTTGGCTGAAGATGAACAATCAAAGAACTTAGCTAAGATGTTTGTCATCGCTGGTTGGTTTCTAAATAGCTGCGTTGGCGTCTTCGCTAACCTATTTGGCGGGCTTTTACATACAAAAATATTTCGCGACAGCCAAGACAACCGTATTAGAAATGTTTTTATTTGTGAAAGAACGCGATAATGGGATAAACAATTCGCTCAAGTATAATATTTACCATTTTACCAATATGGCGACAACTGTACAAAAATTCACATACACAAATGCAGCTTGGTGCAATGCTGCCAGATCGCTGCTCAGCTGGAGGGAACATTTAAAAATATAATTTAATTATACTTCAGTTTTCGTCTTTCATGTTTATTTATGTTTGCATATCAAATATATACGTTTCTTGGTTTGCTTATCTATTCATATGTTTGTTGTTGCTTAATCTATAAATATGATTCTGAAAATAATGGAAGATGGCATGGTTCTACCCAATAATTGCAACTTAATCTTAATTGGAATTTGTTGTGTAAGTCAATCAGCGGCGGTTGTTAGCCGGCCTGGCTGTAAGGGGGTTTGTCATTAAAGCGCAAAATGCGCGTCAACATTGACGTCACACATGGAATTTGCTTCTGACGATCCATCAACGGATTCGATGGCACGTTCGATTCGTAATCCACGGCCACACGTTGGCTAACAAAAGTCAGCAATGTGAGCATATTGTACTCCTTGCCATTTTCATTGAGCTCCTTTATGAGCGATTGTATGTACCATGAGCCGTTATCAGTATTGCGCCACGAAAAGTATCCTGCAGCATAAAAGATTTGGCTATAGCAACATATCAATCTAATAATAATAATGATATAAATTACCTGGTATTGTTGAATATGAGAATAGAAAGTCGGCATGTGTAGGTATTTTGTAGCTCGTCGAGGAATCGCCATCCGTTTCAGTTTCCTTCACCATCGTCGTGCCTGGATCCAGTTTATCCCCCTGACAGGCCTGTATGAAGAATAACTTCGGTTTTCCAGCTAACGTGGGGCAATTGTTGGCGGTAAAATAGGTCCAGATGCTGTCCAGCCTGTACTGCACATCTTTGGCATAGAGGTGACCGTGCTCGCCATGGGACATCACCGCAATCACTATGCAATCATTGTCAGTGTGATCCTTTGCAGCGGCCTTGCTCACAACTTGGAGAATCTCGCTCAGGATGCAATCCTTGTGGACACTCACCTCGAAACCTAGACGTTCCAAGGCCTTGGTTAGCTGTTCGCTGTCGACATTGGTGCCGCGACGCGTTGACAGATAGGGTATAGTGAAATTTTCGTGATTGAAGATGAGGGCCTGTCCCCGGTGCTTATGATTCATATTATATTCCTTGGCGTATCGGTCGGTGGTCATACGAGCGACATATTTATTTATTGGGCTGATTCAACCAAAAGATAAAACAAATATGTATTATCAGCAATTCACTCATTATTATACATATATAACTGTGATAGCCAATTAACAAATCTCACAATGAAGTACAGGAAATGGAGTGACTATTATCAATGCATACACATGTATAACTTGCAGAACACTCTGCAAATTATATTTTATATAAGACTCGATTAAAGTCGATTGCTTATCAAAGCTTTGAAAACTCGTTTTTATAAAGATATACATATTACAAATTTCATGCTTTTGCCCAAATAGCGTAAGAGCTACGTGACTTACAAATACATATGTATATCTCAACACGATCATTACACCCTTTTCAGCATATACTTAGGCTTAGGGTATATACATGCATATGTATGTATATAAAAAAACACACTTACGCTGCGACGGCATTGGCTGCACCACCGCTTCGCACAGAATTTGTGCTGGCTTCTCCTTTTGCGTCGATGGTATCAGCATTGTTGTTTATTTTGCCGCTGTCAAGGTCGTGAGAGCCAAAGGATCTAATTTTCCATTCGTCCGTCATTTTACTTGTTGTTGCTCTTCTCCGATTATTTCGTTCTTTCTTCTCTATCCCTGCACTTGCGCTTGTGTGCGTTTCTCCTTGTTGTGTTGCTTTTGTTCTGCTTATTCAATTGTTGCGCCCTTTCCACTAGCCGAGTACTTTATATACATATATATGTGTGTGTTTGCTTGCACTGATTTACGCTTAGTTTTATTTTTTTGCACTGTAAACAGCTGTTCTTATTACGTTTGCCACGTGACCAACAGTTATAATTTGTATTTTATTAAGAATAACATAAATATCCTTTTATGGTTAACCGCGTTTAATCAATCAATTAATAAATGCGGCGTAGAGCGAACTCTGCACTCACGAAAACAAATCGTGCGAGTGCACTTGTAGTTGTGCAGCGCTTGCCGCCAACTGCATAAGGCGTTGCCACCTTTGCCGCTGGAGTGGTCAGAGCGCATGCGCAGTGCTGCCACTTGAATATGTTTTACCATTCACATGTAAACGCATTTATTTATTTATTGTTTTTAAATAAACAGGTCCAGAGCAATGATGGAATGCCCAGCTATATTTGTTTGGACTGTCGTCTGCTTTTCGAGCACTGCTACCGCTTCAAGCAGATGTGTAAAAATGCGGACACTCTACTGCGACAATATCCGCTAACAGGCAAATGGCCTGAGCCACTGGAGAAGCCGCGTGCTCCATTGATAGCCAATCAAATGGTTGCAGTTAAGAAGGACTCTGCAGAAATGCAACCCAAAAAGCTTCTCAACTCTATGGCCAAATCTAATAATGTCCAGATTGAAAGCGTGCAGGTATTGGAAACCAGCTGTCTCACCAAGAAGCTGCTCAACTCGGGTGCAGTGAGCTCTGCTGAGCCACCGATTCCTCCAAGAGCATCTCCGGCAAAACGCGCACAGGCGAAATCATATGAAGTGAAAGTAGAGAACAACCAGGAGCTTTCTATGGACGATGTGCACAATCTACTGGCCGATATGGCTGACGAACTAGATCTGAGCGACGTAACGCCTGCTCCTGCGACGCCTTCGGCTAAGAAGCCAAAGGTGCTCAACAAATCGTCGATGCGACTCCTTAATAAAGGTGCCACCACACCATCCGAGCCTCGCCTGGCCACGCCACAAATAAAGCACTACGAGGATGGCAACGTGGCGCTTGTTACGGAAATACTAGATGCGGATGCAATCGAATCAAATGATCCGGCTGCAGATCCGATCAAAAATGCTGCGCCCGTAGCGACAAACGTCTTTCCATGTCCGCACTGTGATCGCTCGTTTCCATTGATGCAGCTGCTCGACATACATGTTGTCAATCATTCTCGCACACGCAGCTTCCAGTGTCCCGAGTGTGACAAGAGCTTCTTCTCCAAGTACGATCTGCAGAAGCACAACTTTATACACACAGGCGAGCGTCCATACAAGTGCAGCGTCTGTGAGAAGGCCTTCACTCGTCGTGCCCTGCTGCATCGGCACGAGCGCACCCACACCGAGGTGCCCAAGTTCATATGTGTTTACTGCGAGAAGCCGTTCATCTCACGCAAAGAGATGGAGAAGCATGCAGAGCGCCACACCAAGAAGAGACCGTTCCAGTGTGGTGTGTGCCAAAAGGCGTTCGCTTTTAAGCAAGGCCTGGAACGACACGAAGTGAGTGTAAATTGAGAACAGTCTTTATGTATGTGTGTGTGATACATCTTTATGTTTCTCTTCAGGTCATTCATAGCACTAATCTGCCGTTCCCGTGCCAGTACTGCAGTCGGAGCTTTGTGACCGCTGGCAAGCTGGCGCGTCATCTGGTTGCGCATGCCGGCAAGCGTGTTTATCCATGCAAGTATTGTAACAAGTCGTACCTGCTGTCGCACCACCTGTCGCGGCATCTGCGCATGCACAAGCAGGCCGTGGTGGCCTCATTTACGTGCAGCATTTGCAAGGATACGCATCCCACTTACGACAGTCTCGTGGAGCACTCGGCCATCCATGCCAGCATCTCGTTGGTCTGTCCGCTGTGCCAGGCGAGCATTGCCGACTTCGATAGCCTGGAGCCTCACATGCAGGCGCACAAGAAGAGCGAACGACACGCCTGCGAGTTTTGCGATTTAATATTCATGACCTCAGGCCAATTGCAGAAACACATCGAGGACGATCACGTGGTGGACATGGTACCCTATCAGAATGAAAACGAATATGAGCAGGGAGCCAGCAAAGAAGATGCCGAGGAGGAGTCCGAATTAATGGCAGAGCTATTGGGCGAGGAGTCGCAGACCGCTTCAAATGAATCCGTGACGCCACCGCAGTCAAAAATACGTAAACTCAATCCGAGTTCCAAGTCAACGGATACTGAGAAACCCAAACAAGAGTCAACGTCAAAGAACATCAAAGACGAGCCGTCTTCGCCAGAGGTACTAAAAAGATCTCGCACATCAAAGTCACCCGCAGCTGCGTCCGTTTCGCCGGAAAACAAACGTCAGACGCGCCGGCAAGAGACCAAAGAAAAGAATGTGAAACCAAGCGACTCGGGCAAAAGATTGACTAAGAAAGTTGCCATAAGTCCGGAAAAACCGGGCTCCAAGCAAAAAAATGCAAAAGGCACAAGCTCAAAGCAACAGAGCTCCAAGTAGATTCGACGCGGATTCTATTGCTCTAAGATTATATATTACATTTGGCAAATGTATAAATGGATTAATCATGAGTCATTTTCAATTTTTTTAAAAACAAGTTACGCATTTTTTTGAATTTACATCTAGTTTTGTTTATGTCCAGCTCGGATTCTAATATTTGAAAAGTGAAGAGAAGTGGATGAAAATTGTACACAAAGAACGTAGTAACAAATAAATGATATTTAACTATAAAAAAAAAATTAGCAAGAGAGTCTGTCTATCTATTTATCATTGTCTGAGACTATTTTGGCAATGCCTGGAAATCTATTTGAGATGCGGAATGATGCCTTATCAAACTATTCTTCGGTCGCTTATCCAGTTTGTCACTCTTTATTTAGTTAAGTTTATCGGGAGTGTTTGTGTGTATTTCCACATTAATTACAGCTAACAATATGTTTAAATACATCGAGTGTTATTTATTATAGCAGCTATGGCAGATTACCAAGAGTTGCGACACCTTTACAAAGAGTGGTATAACCGCTTAGTGTTCATAACCATCGGGCAGAGCGTTGACATGGGGGTTGTGGAACAGGCTCTTGTTGCCCTCGCCCCAGGGGAAGCGCTTCTCACGGCGACGCAGGTACTCGTACTTGACGAATTCCGGACGGGGGTGGTCGTGCTCCTCCTGGTGCTTCAGGTAGGCGTTCAGCATGCACAGACCAACTGCTGGCATGGCCACGAAGAAAGACAGACGCTTCCAGACCTTGTAGCCACCTGCCAAGAGATCAGATATTTAAGCAAATGTTCTCAACGATATTTTAAGTTTTGATGGAAACAACAAATTATATAACCTTAACCTATGAGGGAGGATAGTATCGATTGTGGATATAGTTACCAGAATGTTCTCCAGCTACGGCGGCAGTGCCGGACATGTTTCTGGCGGCAATAACGCCAATTTGGCGACGAATTGCGTTGTTCAACACAAACGACATATTTACGTTGTAATTTCTGTGCCTTATGTGATTTATAAATGAAAATTCACTCTTCTTCTTCTCTTTGACAGTCAGCTCTGTTAGTATGCCTGTTCAATAACAGTCTGCCGTTCCGTTATTAACAGTAAGTATCAGCTGTTAATTTTATTTAAATTGTTGTCATTAAATGTTCAATGCAGCAAAAATATAATTTAAAAATATTAATTATTGAAAAGAAATATATTAAAAGAAGACAGAAATTAAGTTAATAGTGGAAATCTGTTTGAAACAGAAGATAACAATAATTATTTTCTTAGATGTTATCGATATCATGGTAAAAAAAAAAAAACGAAAATACAAAAAAAAAAATACCAGAGTCTGGACTATTTTTAATGCCATTTTTTCATATATAACGGCTTTCAATGCGAGCTATGCCTAATATTATGCAACTATTTTTGTTTTTAGGTGTCTCAGATTGATCATAACTGAAAGAAATTAAAAATAAACTTATTACAAGAAAAAAAATATTTAAAGTCTTAATCATACCACAAAAGATAACAATATAAATAATCCATGTGCATCTCGAGATCTTGACAAACATTCGAATGTACTTGTTTTATCTCTTGAGAATCCCAGGGGATTTTTTAAGCTAAACATCAGATGTTAATCTAGAGAAAGTTTGACAGACAATTTCGTTTGCACTTGGAGATAAAATTAAGTCGGCGATTTAGCGAAAGAGTTAAATATATTAATTATCTAGGCCGATAATAGATGCAAACCCATATTTTTAATTTTTCTATGGAGGATGAAGATGTAGATTCATGATTTGAGGAGCAACTGCAAGTCTTTTATTGATCATTATTTGATCACGTTCATGATGAAAAGCCAAAAAAGACAAAAACGTGTCCAAATGTAATCTTATCTATATTTAATTTTATCCACAGATGTTTTGCGCCTCACACCCAGACAGATCGGATTGGCTGCCAGACTGCTTCATTCTTCCTTGGCCAAATTAAAGGCAGCATATCAAGTCATATAAGGCTAATAAAATTACGATGCCCAAAAAGCTGACAGATTTAAATGATAACTGAAATGAGGCTGCATGAACCGGGCTATTGAGTAATTTAGATTAGACTCGGGCAACTGTTTGTATAAATACGTGGGAATATGGGAAGCCTCGGTGTCAGTCTGTGAGCAACTCAAGCACAAGTATGGGGCATCTCTTTATTACTACTGCGCTGCTTAGTGCATTGGTGGCGACAGCTTGGTCGGCCATTACCTTCAATTGTAAGTGCTTAGTTTAGCTGGGGGAATTTTATGTTAAGAATCGAATTCTTTGGCAGTGAAGGAAGTCCACACGCAGGAGCAGCTGGTGGGGGTTTCTAGGCCCGTAGCAGCGGCTAGAAGTGAGAATATCATGGATCCCAATGCTCTGGCCAAGAACAAGTATACGCCACCGGAGGAGAAGAACGCTCAGTTCTGGTATGACATTGCCAATGAGGAGATTGCCAAACGTTTGGCCTTGCCGCAGCCCGACAAGAGGAAGGCCAAGAATTTAATTATGTTCCTCGGCGATGGAATGTCGTTAACAACAATCGCAGCTGCCAGAATTCTGAAGGGTCAACTGAAGGGCAACACAGGAGAGGAGGATTCCCTCAGCTTTGAGAAGTTCCCCTACACGGGATTGAGTCGGGTAAGCACAGAACAAAACGGTTTGATCTCCACTTCCATTCTGATTGATATCTTCATTTCGGACAGACCTATTGCTCCAATGCTCAAGTGCCAGACTCTGCCTGCACTGCCACCGCCTATCTGTGTGGCATCAAGACCAACATTGTCGCCCTGGGCATCACGGCCAACGTGAACTTCAACAATTGCAGCGGCAGTGAGGATCCCGCCAATCAAGTGAGCTCCATTGCCGCCTGGGCTCAGGCAGCGGGCAAGGGCAGTGGAATCGTGACAACGACAACTCTGACCCATGCCAGTCCCTCGGGCGCCTATGCACACGCCACCAATCGTTTCTTTGAGTCCGACACGGACATTGTTACCTATGGCGAGGATCAGAACTTCCCCGAGTCCTGCACGGATATTGCCCAGCAGTTGATTACCAAGGAGCCGGGCAAGAATTTTGATGTGATGCTGGGCGGCGGCATGGGCAAATTTTTACCGAAATCTATCACGGATAAGTTCGGCAATCAGGGCGAACGGTCTGATGGCGTCAATTTGCTATCCAAGTGGCAATCATTGCATCCGGATGGAGCTCTGGCCTACAATCGCAATCAGCTGCTGAGCGTGAATCCTAAGAACACGCCTCGATTGATCGGTCTCTTCAATTCTGGTGTCATGGACTTCCACAAGTTGGCCGATCCGGAAAAGCAGCCCACATTGGAGGAGATGACCAAAAAAGCCATCGAGGTGGTCAGCCAGAATCCCAATGGCTACTTTCTGTTCATCGAGGGTGGCCTCATCGACTACGGTAATCATTTCAATGTACCTCAGATGGGACTTGACGAGGTGCACGAGCTATCCAAGGCTGTCGAAACGGCGCTGGGCATGACAAATCCCGACGAAACTTTGATTGTGGTCACCTCGGATCATGCCCATCCGCTGTCCATCTCTGGCTATCCAGGTCGCGGCACAAATATTCTGGGGCTCAATCAACACGATACCGATGTCAATGGCGTCAGGTATGCCACCTTGAATTATGCCGTCGGTACTAATCCGTATCTGGACGAGAATGGCAAGCGCGTGCCGCTCGAGGATAAAATCGATGATCCCTGTAAGTTCAGAAGTTTGACTATGGGGAATACCTATTATTTATAATCTACTCTCATATTTAGCGTTCGTCTTTCCGAGTTATATAACTGGCACCATTGGCGTGCATTCGGGTGATGACGTTGGCGTCTTTGCCACCGGACCCCAGAGTCATCTATTCTCCGGTGTTATGCAACAGCACACCATACCCCATCTCATGGCCTATGCCGGCTGCATTGGAAATGGACCCACTGTCTGCGATAACTGAACAACTGAAACTAGGGATGCTCACCTCTCAATGGCTATGATTACATAATAGCAAATAACATAAACCCAACTAATGTTAATTTGCATGTTATGAAAATACTTTCTCATAATAATTCATGGAGTTTTCTGCGTGGGGGTTTCCCTTCGTGGACTCCTTAATAATCAAATAAATTGTGTATACCAAATTTTTTTATTTTTATTTATATTCCTCTCATATCTACAACAGTCAAGGTTGATGTACAGCTAATGTTAATACTAATGTTAATGTTAATATAAATGTTACACAATTCAAGCATGTGCATGTGTATGATATATTCATTGCGTATTCAAGTTGACAGCTGGCTAAGCGATTTCTTAACTTTAATTAATTAGGAATGAAAAATAAATGAATCAACATTGCTAAAATCAATAATTAAATTGACATTACCCGTTTTATTTTTTATTGCCATTCTATGCATGTTTCGTATGGAGACTTATTTATGCGAATTCCTGTTCTCACATGAGATGCAAATTTTATATATACAATACATACATATATATTATTTTCAACATAAAATTGATTTCAATTTAAAACGCATCAAACATACAAACATCATGCGAGTAAATATACATATATAAATATATGGAAGTTTGGGATAATTGTGCGTGCTGAATACCCTGTAATATTCTATACCACCTTACGAAGGGCATGCACATATTAGACTTTAAAGAAATAGAAATACGATTGTACCTTGGGTTAGGTTGAACTACTGTCATAGCTAATTTATTTCTATATATTTTTCATTTAGTTTTCTTAAATTTAGTGAGTATCTCTTAGTTTAGCTTTGCTTTGCTGCTTGCGTTCACATTTGTTTCAATTGCCGCCTGACGAACGACATCGATTTGGTATCACTTGGACTTGGAGTGCTAACACTTAATGCATGTAAGTGTGTGTGTATGCGTGTGTGAGTTTGTAATATTTTCTGAATGTCAGGTTCAAGTATTGCCAGTGCGTCAGTCATGCACAAATGTATCTGTTAGCTTGCAACGGGCAAGTGGCACCCACACAGGCATTTAGAGCAGCAGCTGTCTCGCTCACTCATTGACTTGTGACTTGTAATTGTGTTCATTGTCGGCTGCCTTTTTAAATGTTTTTTTGTGTGTTTATTTTGTTGCTGTTTTAAACGCGTTTTTGACACAAATGACTGCGAAACGGTTTGTCGAGACAATAAACATCAATTTTTTGTTTGTATTCGCATGCATAAAGAGTTTGCAATTAAGGATTCCAAGGCTGGGTCCTTGCGGTTCACATTGCGTCATCTCAGTCTCTGCAGCCTTTGCAGCTTTGTTTTCTCTGTCTGCTGCTGCTGCTGCTGCTGCCCAATTCTGAATCCATATTGAACTCAGATCAGACTTCATTTTATTATGATTGTTTGTTTGTCTTGTTTGTTCGCCTGTTTATTTGCAAGTCGACTGCTTGGGGCGCGCGCGTTCTGCTCTAAACATTTCGTTTGCTCAGCGAAAAGTGGCAGCCGTTGACGCTGTCGTTGTCAGCGCCTGACTCTGCCTTTGCCGCTGCTGCCTGTGCCTCTGCTGTTGCTGCTGCTGTTGCTGCAGTCGTCGTTAACAAGCGTCGGCTCAAAGTTTCAACGTCTCAACTAACCAAGTCTCAGTTGAAAATCTGTCGCGACAGCAAACGCGCGTGCGGCTTAAGCTTTTAATGCTAATTTTTATTGACTGCAACTTGCGATTGTGTGCGTGTGTGTGTTTGTGTGTGCGTAGGTACTGTGTGTGTGCGCTCATGCGCAACTGCTTGCAGCAAAAGGCGCTTAAATTTAGTCACGTTTGCCTTTTGAATCATTGAGAACTCTCTCGAGTGCTACAATTATTGCCAGGTAAGTGTCAAATTCAATTGGCAGCAGCCGCAGCAGCATCATTAAGCTTTAAATTGATTCAATAATTTAGCCAGAGTGTAACTAGGTGGCAGCTCTGTAACAGGATAACAAATGAGTTGAACTAGTTCGCAATTATATTGCCATTCGCTGGTTACGCAGACATCGGTTAGTTAATTTAAATGCGAATATTTCTGCAGTTTCCCAACTGGAGCAATGCACATTGAGAATTTGGTTATTTGATGCCTGGCAGGAAATCAGCATCGAATATCGGATTTAATAAGACAGCTCTGTGAGTTTGATTGAATTGCGGTTAGCACAGTGCGCGAGCGGCACGACAACTGACTGTACTTTGGCAGAGGTGTTGAATATTCGACTTTTATGAGGCAAGCAATACTATAGCAGCTAACCGCAAATACAGGTGAGACAGTTGGGTTAGCTTTACGATATGTTTACCTGGCTTTTTATTGTGCTGTGCTCTTAGCGCATACGGCTGTTGCTGTTTTGATATACGGCCAGGGCCTCAGCGCTTTCGAAAGTTTACTTTCGGCCAAACATTTGCTATCCCCATTTGATTCCCCAAAATCTACTCGCATTTTTCATAAAGCACTGTAGAAAGTAATACGCGAACAGCTCAAGTAGTTTTGCCAGCCGTTTGTGCTACTTATTTGTGGCTATCATGTTCCCGACCTGGCTTTTACCAGGCTGCCACTGCTGGCAGCTGGGCCAAAAGATGAAAGATGCAAGATGAAAGAGAAGTAGCAAGAGATCTGGTCTGCATAACTGCTGCTGGCAGTTCGTGGGTGTAGATGCATTTAGCCTGATAAGCCAGCAACTGCAAGCTCAACTTAGCCAAGTCACGGCACTCACAAACTCAATCTAGGCTAATTCAAATACGATGCACAACCGAAAAGCTAAGACGCGTATGCAATTCATCAGCTGCCTCTTAGGTATTTAAGTAATTTATTAGAGCATCTGTTTGGATATGGATTTGCGCGTGTTCGTTCGCTGGCTGATTGTTGTTTATCCGCATGTTAGCGCCTGGCTGCCAAAGTTTGCAATGTGCATATTTTCGTATCTCACAGATACACACCTATATGATCATACCTGTAATTTGCTGCTTCTGTTTACTTGCCCATGAACCTGAGCATTTCTCGTTGATTCCAGCAAAAATTTGGTTTTCTGAAATTGCAACTTTGCAGCTTTGTCACGTGAGATGCGCACTGCTCGGACGCTCTAATCTAATCTCCAGCGAGTAGCACGAAGTGAGGATCTGATTGTGGCAGACTCACTAAGATATTTTAGGTATTTTTACCTATTTTTATCGCTCGGCTGTCTACTTTATATGTGGCATAAAAGGCAAGCTAAGAATATACATGTATAGATTAGGTGTATTATCTAAAGAGCAGCCTTACATTTTATTTAGTCAAGTATCCCAGGTAGTAAATATTTTTATAATTGCATTAAAACGTAGATCTGTTCCGGCTGTAACTTGAAATGTTGGCGAATTTCGTGAGAATTGAGGAACGTCTTCAACTATTATGATATGTCTAAGATATTTAAAGAGTTCTGTTTGCTTTTCGGACTTCCTTATTTATGCAATGTGATTGAATGCATTTGCCTTGCTTAACTACGAATTTAACACTGCTGAATTTATGGAATCGATCGAGAATAGAAAGAGTAGAACAACTTGTAATAATAATCAAAAATTCACACGACAATAAACTGGCTGTGGGTAGAGCTGAAATTTAGAGATTTGCTTTGATTGTAAATACACAAAATGTAAATATGAAAGACTCGTATTGTCTTTAGACTGTGGTTAAGGTTAACCAGATTTCGTTCGCTTACACGTCGCCCAAAAACAGGAAAACTGAGATTTTTGTTTTGTTTTTGACCTGGGCAAATTGTAACAATATTTAAACATTTGCATATATGAGTGCCCCGTGCTCGTCCACTCGCCCATTAATCCCATAAATTTCTGTTTGTTTTTTTTTTTACTTTTCTTGTTGTTTTTGTTTTTGCTGGTGTTTTTGCTTTGGTTCATTTTAACTAAACACTAAGCTAAACAAAGCACAACAACACGCAAACAACCGCCGATGTGTTGACGTTGACAGCCCAGTTCCGGTAAAGCGTCGCTGAACCCTCTCCGACCAGAAACGAAGGTGACTCGCTGGAGCAAGCCAACCAGCTGGGCTACTGGTCTTACCAATCTGCTACACTCTTGTCCAGCTGACGATCCGCTGATGTCATATCAAATGGTCAATGACTAATCTCACGGCAGAGTTGAACTTTCGGGCAGAGTCATGCGATTTGTTTGTAAACATCAACCAGAAGTGCGCAGACTTATGTAATTAGCGCACACTCATTGCATGCTAATTGGACTGGCTGAGAGCTATTGACAAAGAGAGCTGATGAGCTATCATACACATCTTCTGGTTGGGGTCTTATTGGCATTTGCATGAGAAGCCAACCAGAAGCAATTAGTTTGTGAGCTGGAAGACTCCAAATGATTATTATTGTATGTTTCTTGAACTGGTTCAGCATTTGGAACTAATGGAATAATCAATCGAAATCAAATGTTCGTTCGTTTGTCGGCCTGTTCGTTTGCTATCAACTTGTTTATTGGTTTATCTATATAACACTAGATATATTTAATTGACATAATTGATATCGTATACTCTTATAAAATATTACGATTTTTTGGGTACACGCCCATGCCCCCATTTTTTTTTTTATGAAAATAAAAAAAAAAAAAAAAAAAAAATTATAATAAATATTAAAATTTAACTATGTATACATATATAGAACTCTTCCGGTTCACTCAAATAATAAATATTTATACAAATTATATACATAATTGTAGGCGTGGCAATTTAAATTAAGCTGAGTTCTCTAAAATCTTAACTTAGAATAACAAATACGTTGCCGTTGACCTCCTATATATTGTAGATATACACAATATGTATTCATGGCTATTAGGTTTTATATAATACATACATGAAAATATTCATAAATATTTCTAGACTTTGTCAAGCAAAATATTTCAACTTAATAAAGCTTATGTTTATTTACAGCAAACAGTGGGAATTCCCAAACTGAACAAAGTTGACTAAGAAAGAGTTTCGTCTCTATGGATTATTAAAAAAAAATGATATTTACACACTCCTCAAAGACCGATCAAATCAGAATCTATTTATAGCTTCATTTCAGATCTAGAATCACCTGGTTTGACAGGTGCAAGTTTATGGCTCCATTTGAATTGGTGCATTTACGAACGAGTCTTATTCATCCAGTTGCCATTGACAGCAGCATTCTCATTTGATTTTTAAGTTGGGCTTCTGACAGTTGCCTCATAATTTTGCACTTAAAATGTGGTAGCTGCTGTAAAATCTGTTTTTTATCGCTTTGGTTAATGCGTCTTGTTAGCTTTGCAGGCAAATTGATTGAAGTTTTGGTTCGCCTAATGATCCAGCGCGTTTAGCACTCAAATTTCAATTGCAGTTGGCTGCTATTAAGCGGCTAAGCTTGAGAATTTAAGGTTTGGCGATCGTTTAACAACATTTTCAATTATACTTATCAAATTGTGCAATTAGTCATGTAACATTATCAAGCTGTGATTGCTGGCCGTGCGCCACACAACAAACAATTGGGGGGATTGGTATGAATGCAAAGCGTGACGACATCATCAGTGCCACTTAGGTGCTTTGGTGATATTCGATATGCGGCAATTAAAATGTAAATGCCGTATAAAATGCAATTCGCTATTTGCCCGTTGGCATGCCAGTTAAAATATGCCACGGCTCAGAATCAAGTCAGCCCCAATATACCAAGAAGCAATTGCATTGCTCATACGCAACGTTGACTTAAGGTTATTGTCAAGCATTTATTGATATCGAAATGTTGCAAATTGACACGTTTCAAGTTTAGCATATTTTTGTAATTGATTCGAAATGATTATTATTATGAGACTACATATTTATTATTATTATTATTCGTATTGTATATGTTGTATACGATTTGCATTTAGATACACATTGCTACACACCCAGAAATGCCTATAGATTCATTTCAATTTGCCCATTGAGCATATCAAATGACAGCATGACATGTTTTTTCAGTTAGTGGAAGCTGTTAAAATCTAAATTAATTAATACATAAAACGTGCCTTTGTCTTGTCGCCTTGCAGTCGTCTGTCTGTCCTCTGCTTCTTGCCTATTAAACGCCCACCGTAATTGATAAAAAAAAAGAAGAGAAAAAAATGCATTTATTAAATTGCATTCAATCGTTTTCAATTTTCGTTTTCAATGGAAGTGCATGCGCCGCCGCTAAATACTTGTGGAAAATGCACTCGACTATCTCGCGTGCCTGTCAACAAATCAGCAAATTGACAAATGACGTCATTGTCGTGTCTCATGGCCCATTGAAAGTGCAAACATACATTTAGCCGGCTGACTAGACGCTCAGGTATTTACGGCGGGTAGTCGTCACTCGCTCATAAGTATGTCGCCATTGAGTGCTCTAATCGTTAGTATAAACACGGATCTCCATCAGCTCGCAGCTCGCATCAATTGCCTGGCGCGGCGTGACGTCACAGTCGTCTTGCCATTTCATAAATGGAGCTAAGCTGCGACCATCTGAATTGGAATCGAAATCTTTAGGTTTATTTACATTTCAGATGGTGTGAGTTAGTGTCAAATTAACAGTTCACACCTATCTATTTAACAGCTGTTGTCTATATGTTGCTTTAACCGTTAGTGCGACGCTATTTACGTATATGGCAAATACTATACGAAACTAGCTCAGATATGAGATATTGTTGTCTCTTCAATTATGCAACAGCTGATAATTGAACAAGCCACACAAAGGCAAGAAAACATTGGCGAAGCTAATGGAGATTGACTGACTTGGAAATACCCTGAATTGTCTATATACATATATTGTACAAATTTAATTTTTTAAATTTTTGTTGACTAGCTAAAGAATGAAAAATAAATTTAGTTGATTTTCTATTATAAGAGAAAAAGGCATACAAAAAGTAATAAAAATAAATAATTATAATAATTATTAAATAAATTCGAATTCAATTTTTTTTTTATTGCAGTATTTTTTTTTTTTTTTATTTTTATTTCAAAATATACAAATTTCAATGTTTGATGTTAAAATTTTTTAAAATTTATTTTTGATATTAATATTTTTTTCTAATATTTGTATTTCAAAATATACAAATTTAAACATCAATGTAAAGCTAATATAATCTATTGATCCTCCTATAGGACAGATTCGAGAAAAAGCTGATATCTCTATTCTCTAGCTGTTACGAAAGTGTGCACAAAAACAATATACCCTTTTCACTATAGTAGTGTAGCAATAAAGCCATAAATAAATTGATCATGAGTGGGTGTGTTAGCCAGAAGCTATTCAAAATACGCATTGGAAGCGTAAACAAAGTAGTTTAAACACTTAATTCCATGTGTGATGCCTATTCACAGTTATTTCGGAGAACAGCCACTGGAATATAACACTCATAACATTGATGGAATACTAAGACAAAGGCAGCTGTATCAACAGAACATTTGCCCTAATATGGCTACGAAATGAAGGTTCTACTGCTCCAATAAAGACTATATTCGACAGGTATCGGATGAATCATAATTAAATGAGATTTAAAACAGCTAAATGTGATTGATAACTGTAACGGTTGTTTAAATATACTCATTGAGAGTAGTATGAGTTTCGTTTGCTCACTCTCAAAACGTAATCAACTGCAAATTATTAGTCAGTTCTATATATTTCTCGATGATCTATCCTATAATGAGTTATTCGTTTTTTTTTTTTTTTTTGTGTTGCTCTTTATGACAGCTTTTAGACAACCCCTGAGTTGGATTAAAAAATGCAAATTATAGCGTAATTAATTGGCGATGACAAATGCCGCAACCGCGCGATGACGAAAACTGACCAAACACAGATAAAATGTATTCAACGGGGTAATCAATCTTTATTTTTATTTCTATTTATTTATTTTCCTGTGAAAATATTTGAATAATTTCTATTGAACTTTTAATAAATAACTATGAACCAATTATTATAAATTTATAATATAATCGTCATCGGCATTAACGTTTATTCATACATATATATTGTATATAATGTTTATTGCTCATTCGCAGTAAATTGTAATTTATTTCAGAGATTCTTTCAATTTATGTTTTTATTTGTATAATTGAATTGCAAATTATAAACAATTACGACAATTTAAGCTATAAGTTAATAACTTTGTTTACGTTGACATTATTTCCAGTTAATTCTTTAGTTGAATATTTCAGTTGATATATTTTATTATTTTCGCTAATAATTTTTTAATACTTGGAGGCGCGACATACCCATATCAACTGAGTTTCGAATCAATTAGAGATTCGTATTTGGACTATGTTTTGTTTGTTGTTGTTTGTTGTTGATATTGTTGTCCGTCCATTAAGCACTTCCTATAGCGATTGTATACATTTAATGCGACGCAAAGGGTTCGGGAATTGCTTGTCATGCAGATCGCAGATCGCAGATGTTGGCTGGCTGAGTGTCACTGACATCAGATGGGGACACATAAGCAGACATGTATAGATATACATATACATACATATTTACGTACTCATTTGTAGACGAAATGATTCGCATTTGGCATTGACAATGACTTTTGGCTTAAATAAATCAAGCAGGCAAAAGCAAAAGCTGAAAAAAAAACGTTCGCCCACAGCCAAACAATCTAAACAATTGGCTCTTTTACAATGAAAGCGAAGTGTTCTAATTTTGTAATTGGTTTCTTATAAATAAATTTGATTTTCGTAAGCACAGCCAAGGCCTTTACAATAACTTTCTCAGGAAACGAAATAAAAACGACAAAAATGCATTTGAATTGCAAAATGCTTACAAAATATTTCTATAATTAAATTCGTTCGTAATTCAAATTAATTAATTACTTTCTGTGCGAAATATGTGCGGAATTTAATGTAATTAAATGGATGCCCAGCAAATTTATGGGCTAGATCAGATAGGAGATTTTTTGTAAAGATCCAAAAATAAACTTCTTGTTTCTGTGCTGACAAGTAACGACCTGGATTGAAAGAGCTGCCTATATAGGCCCATTACAGGTAAAAAATAAAAAAGAATGCGCAAATAAACAGTTTGTCATGCATATCAAAAAAATCAGAGCAACTGATATTTTTATGTAGACAAGGCGATTGCTATTTGTTTCACAGACATTAACATGGCAGACGGAATACAATCCAAAAATATACGTAGGCCCATGTAGGTACATATGAACATGCACTGAGAGAAATTTAAAATAGAAAAGAATATAAAATTGATCAAACTTGACCAAATTAAGTATAAAATTATTTTTAATATTTTTAAACAAAATTGTATAGACATGAAACAAAAATCTAAATTCCTTACATATGTTTCCCTGTCAGTTTTTCTTAGTGTACAAATGTAATAATAAATAAAAAAAAGTAAAAGATATACAAGTATGGACAGACGGCGGCAGCGGCTGGCTCAGTTGACTTTTCAGTGGCGAGCCACAAAGCTGTCCCAGTGGCCGATATAAAGGCGTTTAGCAGTTAATGCTGTGGGCGTTTCAAAATGGGACATACATACATATGTATGTATGTACGTTCCGACAAGCATTTACATTTGTATCTCTCATTGGGCTTTTGTTTAAATTATTGTCAATATAATTAAAATATTTGTCATGCAATATAAGCAACAGAGTGAATGCCCTATATATGGAAATATGCTTGAAAGCTTAATAAAAGAGCCATTATTATTAATATATGTGCAATTTTGACTGTAACTTCGTATCTGTTATTCAAAATATATATTTAATCTAATAGCATGTGCACGCGTAGACTTTCCCTTTTGTTGTCTCTTTTATCAATCTGCATTTTAAATGGTTCGCAAAAACGATTAAACGCATGTTTATTATCACTGAAGAGTGACAAAAATCTATCACGCTAAACAATCGCCGGCTGAGTAAGTGAGTAAGCGAGCGAACGTAAGAGTGAATGGGAGAGACTGATTCAAAAGCAAACATAACACTAACACAACAGCAATAAATGAAAACAACATGTTAAATGCCGCAGACTGCTGTTCTTAACATAACAGCTGTTACCTGTGTCGTCGAATAGCAGCAAACTGTTAAGTTGTTTGTTTGTCGTGTTTCTTAAAGCCGCTGTGCTGTTATTAACATTTTTTCACTGAAGAATATAATAATTCACAAACGGTTCTGACGCTACCGATTAGGAGTTGCACGGCTGTACTTAAAACAATTGCGAGAGGTGAAGATTGGGTTATTCTTGCCTTAACCATGCTTGAAGGTTCTGTTTGCCCAACCAAATATGTTACGATTTACAAAACAGCCTTGAAAACATCTGATCTCGCCAAATATAAATATATGAGTATTATTCGTTCCTTATTTCTGATTGCATATTCAATTCTGGCCAGCTGTCAATTGTTGCTGGGTGTTTGCATTTTAGCAATTTGTGATTAGTTTTGATTGACAGCACACCTAATTTGGGGCCCCGAGTACCTGTTGGGTGTTCATGCTTGTCAAGTGCCAGAGATAATTACTACTAACTACGAGCCAAAATCGTATGGGTTTTTAACCCTGTGGGCGGCGGTTGAGTGCATTTAAAACGTCAGCATCTCACACAAAATATATATTGTATTGGATAAGTACTACCTGAGCAGTCGACTGGGTCGTTCAGTCGATCGGTCGATGGGTCTATAAAGCTGCACTGCTAATTCTCATCTAAAAATAGACTCTTACTAATAGCTTCGCAACTTGAAAATTGTTTCCAATAAGCAAATTATGAATTATCAACAATGAACAGAGAATACAAATTAATTTATTTATATGTTTTCTTTTTCTCCATGGAGGGGCTGAGCACAATAGAAAAATGCGTAAATAATCGTGTATACAGAAACGTTTATGACGCCTCAGCCCACAAAAGACCATGATCTTCCGAATAGGTTTATTTTTGTGCACATTTTTATAAACATTTGATGCGAAAATATCTAAAAATTACTAAAGCGTTGCCAGCTGATACGCAAATTGCTGATATGGTATTTTCATTCAAAAACAAGAAATGTTAATACAGTAAATTGTGCTCAACTTTGGGATGACCTGTAGCAGGTCTTAGTATATAAATTAAACGGCTAAATTAACATAATATATGTGAGACAGGATTATTTCTACAAAGACAACTTTAAATAGTCTTGTTTAAATTATGATACAGAGAACACAGCTTTGCTTTATAGGTCTAGCACATCTGCGCATACATGTAATTTTCTTCCAGGGTATTCTAAGTACACGTGACGAGGTGCTATTAAAATATATTGCAAAATAAGACACGGAATTTCTATGCGTTACCTGGACAGATAGTACTACAAAAATACCTGAACTTATTTGTGAGTGATGATGATTCCAAAACGAAATGCTGTCAATACTTAAATTTGTGTAATATTTTTTCTTTCGGTAAACTAATTTCTGTTTAGTTTTTCCATATATCTAAATAAGTTTTGCCACCTTCGTTGAGAAATCATCTTGAATTTGTTTTTTGTGTTAGTTTCCTTAACAATGACGTCAAAAGTTTAATGCGTATATAAATATAGATTACTGACTACAAATCCTAATTGCAAAATCCAAATTGTACTTGTATCAAAAACAATTATATAACTCAATATAAATAGATTTTTTGGGGTTATCTTTGAGTGCAATATCAATTTGTATGTTTCGGGTTATCGAGGCAGCCGTGCAACCGGAAACACAAACAATGAGCAAGAGCCAAAAGTCATAATGTCAAATTCCAATAATTTGTCTGCACTCGCATACACATTCCGATGTCTCATAAATGTCAGAAAAACATATAATATTTTACACATATCAAGAATATGATCATGAATGTGCGCCCCTTTGATATATGGAAGAGAAGATCGTCTGTCGCCACATTAATTATTATTATTTATTATTATTATTATTATTATTATTTGAATGTCATTGATACGCGCCCAATGCCAGACGGCAACACGCAGACATAAAAAAAACCTGAAGAAATCGCAAACCATGCGAAATACAAATACCTAAGGGGGCACTCTAAGGAAAGGGAGGGGGCCTAAAGAAGTTGCAGACAATTGAAAATGTAATTGAAAATGAAACGAATTGACCAATTTTTTAGCAGCTATTAAACACAAATATTCCAAAATAATATTTCATTACTCGACCACGGGCTATAAGCAACTGTCAGCCGTTTGTTGCCGCCGCCAAATTGATACCCTGTAACGGGCTAAAAGGCTGGGCATATTAAATAAAGTGAAATATATAATAAAGAAAATATTATAATAATAAGACGAAAGAAATATAAGTAAAGCATTCGAGCATTAGTTTAGGAAGATAACAAGAGCTGTATATAGATGCATAATAACTTGTTTCTAGGGTATTTGTAAGCTCATCAAGCTTGAAAGCTTTGAAAATGCTTCATTGTTTTTGTTGAGTGTTGTTAAATTGTCGCTGTCAAAATTAACTAGAATTTAATTCAATTGAATTTTGTGGTCACACTTCCAGTTCCACTCCGACTTCCACTTGCGCCTGTGCTCAAAAGCCAATTCGATTTCGTCATTATTTGACGTGTGGCCGATAGATGGCGAGAGGCCCTGAACATCCATTTGAGTGGGTTCCTTAGTTGCTGATGCGAATATCGCGTGCAAATGGGCTCAGCCTTGAAGACATATTGATTCCAGATACCCTCCACACACATACACACACTCTAGTTCTATATCACTATCGAACAAACTGCAAATCTGAGTTTCAATTGTTGACGTGCGCAATATTTTGAATACTACAATCCAAAAATTTCCGTGTAATGCTGCCAAAAAAAAAGAAGAAAGAAGAAAATTATTTAGGTGCTATAATTCCTTGGAATTGCATTCGCCGAATGAACGTGCATTGTTCAAGGTCTGCATTCTGCTGATGTTTATACAGAAATAGACCTTGATCAATAAGGAAAAATCAAATAGTTTCTTATCGAGTCACCCGATAAAGAATCTCCCCAACAAACATGGCATATACGTCCATGAAATTGATTATCAACAACATTTGATATTTTAATGAGTCGAAATTAAGGTGTTAACATCAATTTAACGTACGGTTTTGTTTATTTCTTTTTCCTTCCATTTTATTGTACATCAATGTTTAGCGTAATGTCATGAAGGTAAACATTTTGCTTAGCTATAAATAGATACATATATATGCATATCTGCACACAATCTACGAGTTTTTAAGCGATCAGTGGGGAAACTCTGTGCTTATAGAGTGGAACATGATCATTTTATCATTTTGTATTAAACTGCTTTAACTGCCTAACTAATCTTTGGCAATGACCATTTTGATTTAGAACTAAAATAAGTGTAAAAGTTATATAGGGTATATAATGTATATAGTGTATTAATGGGCTTTTCGCTTATCATGCCCGGATTAATTAACAATTGATATTTCATATACATTTTTCTATCAGATCAGAAAATATATTATAGAAGTGTGTCAAACAGATTAAAGAGTATAGGAGAGACCTAGCTCATGTCTTTGACATAGAATTTACAAGCCACTTAGAAACATACGCTTTTACTCACTTCTAAACAAACGTATTACTGTTCTTTAGTCACTCGACTAGGAGTTTTTTGCTGATGCAATCGATATAGTTGACTAAGCCCAAAGCAGATGATTGTGTTAATCCATAGCTGGGCTAGCCAGAAGCAGAAGTACAAACCTCGAAATGTTTCGCAATCTTATCGCATTTGGCATCGAGACGTGTGAGAACGTCACCAAGTTGACAGCTGAAATGTTTTAAATGGAATAAAATCACGAAAGCAATGTAAAAACATTATCAACGTGTTCAATCACGGTTATTGTTCGATAAGCTAGTTACATGGGTAACAATTATTGCTCTGAGCATATCCTTGAACTACATACGGGATGATAAGAAATTCTTTGGGAACTCGAAAAACATTCGAGTCAATCCAAAAGGTCAACTATTACGCACAATTTGTTTTTTCTTCTTCTTTTTGTTTTGCGTCGTCTGGCGAAAACCTAAGGTGTTCGTGTTACTGTTGTTGTTGTTGTTGTTGTTGTTATTGTCGCTTTTCGGTCAGTTCATAAATATTTTATCACATGACTTAAATAGATTGGAATGCCGCATGTCGCTGGGCACTTTACGCCGATACTAAAGCAATACATATCAATGGGCTATTGCCCATTGCATGACAGTATCGTTCAATGTGCCCAGAATTGGTAATAATAGTCAACTTGGGCACTTATTTGTGTATAAGTATATATTTATATAGATAGCAGCTAATTGAATGCCCAATCATGTGGCCAAATGGCAGTTGTTATCGCTTTACTTATTTTTTTTATGTGCTGCTCTAAATCTTGGCTTGGCCATAAGCGTGCCAGCTGCCTGAATATGCGTTAGCCATTCATAAGCCACCCTAATGACGTATCAATTGTTTTGCTCATGGAGACGATACGCTGCGGACATGGGGACATGTGGACATGCGGACATGTTGTCATCGACACATCACGTTAGACAATTCATGTACTTGAAACTGAATTCAAGTTCGAGCGCTACACACACTCGAACAGACTCAATCTAGTATACCCATGACATTTGCTCATCAAATTCTGTACTAAATGATCCGATTTTTGTGTGGAATTTATTAAAGTAGTGTGAACTAATCATAAAAAGACTTATTGAAAAAATTAATTGACTTTGATTTTACATGATTATTCCTTTCTCTATGATAATTTTTAGTTTGAGAATTATATGTAATATTAACTTTTGATTATTTGATATTGTTTTTATTTACTTATTTTTAAATAATTATTTTCATTTATATACTATAATATTATAATAATTAATATATATAATAAAATACTTTAACATATAATATTTTGAAAATGTTTCTTTTATGTATAAGATGAAAATTTTGAAAATATGATCTATCAAGAAGTATAACTATTTTTATATTATCTATTCTTCAAATTTTATGCTTTTTTATATCAGAAAAGTTTTTGATTACATCAACTTTGCTGTTTTTTTTTTACAATTTTTTTTTTTTTTTTTTTTTAATTTTATATTACTCACACTTGTATATTAGCAATCAATGTCAAAAGTACAAATTTCGGAAGGTTATTTTATTACTCATTCTTTGCGAGAATTCCAATTTTTGTCAGTTTAGATAAGATTAAACTGCTACGTATAAGATTCATTTCCGACCTTTAACTTATATGCATTTATATACATTGTAGTCCTCTCATCCTAGTTGACCAGCATACAAAGACTTTGTTTGTGCTGTGTCCACTCTCCACTCTCTTCCTAATGGGCCAACAAAATAATGTTGTTTATTTTATTTTTACTGTAGCTGTAACTGTAGTTGTAGCTGTATGTGCTGTGGTCAATCTCCGGTTTCTTTGATTCTTTTGTTTGCTTAAGTTTGCCCAAAAGCGATTTTCATAATGTGGCATTACTCAGACAGAAATCGGTCATAAAACTTAAGTTTAATGTCATGCAAATGGCGACACTGGGAATTAGCAGTGCCGACGTCTGATGGCTTTATTTCCATCTCTCTCGGCTTGATATGCTCTGCGACGGTTATGGATGTGAGGCTCTATAGATAACTTTGTGTACCGGGACCGACTCTTTGGTTCCATCTCTTTCATTTTTCTCTGCTTCGTCTTGCAACTTGTTTTTAATTAGGCTGCCTAATGTGTCAGCTTATTGTTATTATGCGGTTTCTTTGTCGATTTTGTTTATTATCATCTGCTCGCGCCACAGAGGCGTCAAAGTGATACCCATTCGATGTTAACGCTGTTTACGATATACATATACATATGTGTACATAAATCTGGACCAGTTAATTTGCAATTCCTCTTAACGAATGTGGAAAGAGATCAAATGCGAAGTAAGTCTTTAGGAATACCATCAAGAAATTCCAGATCTCTAAATAGATTTTGCAGCGGCTGTGAAAATATTATAAAAAATAATTAAAGTGCAAATTCCTGCATGGAATTTATGGGAAAAACAGAAGAGCCCAAACGAAGCCAAGCGAATTGGCAGACCCAGATAGTATCGCATCCACATATCATATCGAATCGTCCCAGTTTGACGTACAAATTGCGTGTGTGTGTTTCTATTTTCTAAGTGCACATAGAGTCATCAAAAATTTCGCAATGTTTTGGCAAACAATTAGAAAGAACTCATTCTGCTCTCTATATGTATGTGCATATGTATGTCTATCTCTTTTTGCACAATTTATCTATTGTATTTTGATTTGTTTGTGTAGCCTTGAACTTAAATTGGGTGCAATTAAGTAAGTTTGTATGTTTGTGTGTTGGTGTGTGTATCAATTTCGTTTGATAATAAACACAAACAAGCAAAGAAGCAACCAAGCAAACAAACAAACAATCGAAAATATCTCAACTACGTACGTAAATTAACTGCGCACAAGAAAGCTCACGCCTTTGCCCCGGCCAAAGGTCTTGGCAAACAATTTAAGGAATTTTACCAAAATTCCATTTCCATGTATTACATATCGCAGGTTTGGATCTGGCGGGCAATACGTGTTACTAATGGTAAATACACAAATGCAAAAACACACACCTAGAAAGTGTCGTTTTTTTTTTTTGCATCTTCTCTGATATCTCCATATAAAGAGATTATTATGCACCGGGAAGATTTTACAGAGCTGTCTGTGTTAACAGTGGCAAACGGAACAAACGTGCGCTATCTCTCTCTCCTTCTTGACGAGGGGTCAAATAGAGCAACAGCAGAGCAGTGCTGCTTCTGTTAACTTAACAGTGCCCGCGCACTCTCTCACTCTCTCATGCTCTCTTTTAAGCAACCGCCTACACTTGTCAGCAAACACTGCAAAGCTTAACAGTAACGTAACAGCAACGATAGCAACAACAACTGCTGCAAAAGAGGCCTCGACAACAGCGTCGGCTTTGGTTTGAGGGTGCCAAATAACTTTTATTGGATTCAGTCATTGGTGGGCCGCGATCGCATGAGGAACGTGTTTGAGTTTGAAATTGATCGAAACCAATAAGAGTTTATTTCGGCAAAAGAACTTATTGGCCAAAGTGCAAAATTTTTAAACAACAAAAAAAAAATTGTGCAAGTTAAAAAAAAGTTAGTATTTTATCAAATAAAAAGTGAATAACCTATAAAATTGATATGGAAAATTTGAGTAGAATTTGTGTTGGGAAAAAAACAAATTTTTGCAATAAACCAAATTATTAAAATATCATAAAAAATAAATTAAAATTGTGAAGTTAAATTTTGAATATTTTTGAAGTGAAATCAATTTGTTTTCTTTCTTCAAATCTGGTTTAATTTAAGTTAGCTATATTATTTATTAACTCTTGGCATTTGTCCTTCTAAACAATTGGCGTTATCTGAGATAATGACAAACAAAAGAAAGCGTAGCGAATTAGGCGCCTGATTAAAATTTGTTTGGCTGATATCAATTAACACATTCCAGAACTTCATCTAATTGAAATTTGCTAATTAATTAGCGAATAAAACTTTCAAATAAATTTACACAACATTATAAACAGGTTTGCACTTAAAAAAGAATTTTAAAAGAATTTGAAATGTTTGAACACACAGCATGATTCGAATATTCTTTATAAATAATACATTCCATAATTGTGAATACACTTTGTGGCACTTAATAAAATTGACAAGAGGGAGAAAAAAAAAACAACAATTTTAATTTAGTCACAAGAAAAAAACTGACGAAACTGGAAAAATCTATTTGCAATTTGCATTTAAATAAATAATAAACCTTTTTTATTATTACCATTTTTTTGCTTTTGATTTGTTAATCGCTTATTCTGAAACAAGTTTAATGCTCTGTCATAACTCTCCGGGTCCCGTGTCCGGAACCCAGCAGAAAAAAGGGGCGCTTTGTGCCTTCTTTTATTTATTTATTTATTTTTTTTTATAACTATTTCTATTTTTTGCTGTCTTTGCGTAAATTTGGATTCGCATTGGAGCCAACAAAAAGGAAAAAAATAATAAAATAATAAAAAAGAAACTTTCGAGTTTAAAATAAGTTTTTAAAGCTGACGTCATCAGAATTTGTTCAAAAACTTTACTGTTATGTGATTGCTGGCGTTTCGGACTGTGTTTATGTTGCCAATTGTGGTTAGCCACAAGTTTTATGGCCCACTGGGTATATCAGCTCGTTTCGTTTGCAAACACTCGAGATATAATTGTGCAATTTTAAAAGTCCGATAAATTAGGATCAGTTTTATATATCAACAATTTAATCAACACTTAATTAGTCTTAGATTATCTAGATATTTAGCAATTCAAATTTAGTTTTAATATTGTCATCTAACTAGTTACAGGGTATTTTGCAATCGCATAGCTCTGGAGTATTCCAAATGTGATTTGACAATGCATGAAGTGAATTTTTGATGAGCGTGAAATTTCAAAGGGCTGTGAATGCGTGCGCTTCTTAATTTCATTTTTACAAGCCAAACAATTTGTGATAAACTAATTGATTTCGGTTGCTGGCTTTAACCGAAACTAGCTGAAAGCTCCAGATTTCAAATTTATTTATTTATTTATTTTTTTTTTTTGGCTATGCAAATGTTGAAAATTAGGAAGCTATTGGGGAAACCAGTTTTGGGGCTAGCTACTTAGCTGTTTGGACTGTATTTAGGCATGCATAATTGGCATGCGGCGCGACTTAATTAGACTTTGATGTTCATATTTATTGCTGCATGGGGCGTATGCGTAATACGCATATTTCAGAAGCTTTCTAAAACCAAAACAAAAAGCTGATAAGCGCTCGAACTGCTAATTTGTTGACAAATTGCAGTTATCTTATCTAATCGCAGCATCAGATATTTGCGAGCGATGAGCTCATTTCGTGCGAAATCTCATTCGGATTTTTCATTTCTTGCCCAGCTAATCTCTTCAATCCAATTACATTATGTTTTTGCAGCTGAACGCGCCTAGCTGCAATTTGAGAAGTCTTAGCCATGGCTGTTAAGTGCGTCCCATTGGCGCTGTCACTCCTCCTGCTGGTCCTGGGCCTAGCTGATGCCTTCGATCACACACTGAAACTGGACTTTCCGGGTCCCTATTGCGCACGACAGAACACATGCTGCAAGGATCGGCGCGACGGCTGCTCGATGCCCATATCCAGTGAGTAAATTCTCCTATATTCTGTATTAAATATTTATTAATTTTTCCAACTAACTGCTAACTATTATTATGGATTTCCTTTCACACAGCCACACTGTGCTATTGTGATGAGTTCTGTGATCGCGATGATTCCGGCGATTGCTGTCCGGATTATCGCTCCTTCTGCTTCAACGAACCGGATCCGGTGCTCAGCTGCCTGCACAACGGCGTATACTTCCACAAGTACAACAACACGTGGGACAACTGCAATGAGTGCCGTTGCTTAGACGGTGGTCGGGTGCAGTGCGACACGGATCTGTGTCTGACGGACGACGAGCTCATCAACAGCGTCAACTCGATCCATCAGCTGGGCTGGTCGGCACGCAAGTACGACGAATGGTGGAGCCACAAGTACAGCGAGGGTCTGCGCCTGCGCCTGGGCACCAAGGAGCCCACCTATCGTGTCAAGGCGATGACACGCCTCTCCAATCCGTCCTCGGGTCTGCCACGTAAATTCAATGCCGTCGAGAGGTGGTCCAGCTACATTTCAGAGGTGCCCGATCAGGGCTGGTGCGGTTCCTCCTGGGTGCTGTCCACCACTTCGGTGGCCTCCGATCGCTTTGCCATTCAAAGCCAGGGCAAGGAGGTGGTCCAGCTGTCGCCCCAAAACATACTCTCCTGCACACGCCGCCAGCAGGGCTGCGAGGGCGGCCACCTCGATGCCGCCTGGCGCTATCTGCACAAGAAGGGCGTTGTCGACGAGACCTGCTATCCATACACACAGCGCAGGGACAGCTGCAAGATACGCCACAACAGCCGCTCGCTGAAGGCCAACGGCTGCCGGCCCGCGTATGGCGTCAATCGGGACAGCCTCTACACAGTGGGTCCGGCATACAGTCTGAAGGGCGAGACAGACATCATGGCAGAGATCTACCATTCGGGACCCGTGCAGGCCACCATGCGCGTCTACAGAGACTTCTTCTCCTATTCGGGCGGCGTCTACCGTCAGACGGCCGCCAATCGCGGTGCACCGACCGGCTTCCACTCGGTGAAAATTGTCGGCTGGGGCGAGGAGCACGATGGCGTCAAGTACTGGGTAAGCTAAGGGCAATGCAGATATCGGATTACGGTAGGCTCATTTATTTATTTGCCTTCTATTTGCTCTCCAGATCGCGGCCAACTCGTGGGGTCCTTGGTGGGGCGAGCATGGCTACTTCCGCATATTGCGCGGCTCCAATGAGTGCGGCATCGAGGAGTACGTGCTGGCCTCGTGGCCCAACGTCTACAACTACTACAACGCGAAGGCGGCGGTGTAAATGGAGCCGAGCCAAGTCGAACTGAAAAGTTCTCGAAATCTCGAGCTAAAACGCAGTGACGAACAATTTATCTCATGTTTCAAAATTTTCCATTTGCTACGACACTGAAAGTGAATTAGGCGCTTCTCTAATTGTAAATTTATGCTAGAATTTAGGTACTAAAATGATTAGCTTTAAGTCGCGCTCAGACGACACCACTTTGATAACTGCCCCCAAAGTCCAGCTCCATCTCCAGATCCGGCATCCCCCACCCCCCAACGAAATAGTAACTTTTGAATTTGTTGTTTTAGCTAACCCAATAGCGAATAATCTATGGAACTCGACGTAACAGAAAAACTGCCACATTAACCATCATCCTGCCCAGCCCCAAACTGTGACACCTAATACTGCCACAACGAGTAGCAAGCGAGTAGAGGTCGCTTGGCCCATCAATCAGGTTCTCTTTTTTCTTAGCAAGTGATCAAGGCATTGTGAGATGAGAGACGCAAAGAAAGGTATTCGAAGGAACGAGTAGGACCGAGTCGAGGGTTTGTGTACAAGTATGTCGAATGTTTGCATACTTATCCACTCATGTATTGTAAATGAAAGCTAAGTTAAGCTGATGTATAAACCGATCGCATCTGTTCGGCTTTAAATTGTATATGTATGTATATTTTTAATAAAGGAATTGTATTTCATGTTCACGCTATGTTTCCTTTAGCCCATTCTCATGCAAATAATATTCAACTTTTTTTTTTTTTTGTTGACATTTGACTATTAATTTGCTAAAACAATTTGATCTTAACTTTATTTATGCACAATCAAAAATCTGTCAAATTGCATATAATCAATAATAATTAATGAATAATTTATAATGGTATATAATTTTTTACTGTAGCTCTTCCTTTGTTTAACAATATTTCACATCATTTTTTGTTTTTGTTTCGTTCTGCTTTTCTACGTTTTCTTTTTGCAAGGGGTTAAATAATAGATATAATATAAAATACAATTCTTTTTGGGGGATAATTACTTGTAATTATGAACTAAATACACGATAATGATAATAAAGGAGAAAAATCATCGAGAATGTTGACACTTTGCACTTACAAGTATATGATCGAAAATGAAACTTTTAAGCACTTCTCTTTTCTTGTTTTTTGATTTTTTGGATAGTCTTGCACTATCCTAAACATTCTACAATTTATCATGGAATTTTGTTTCTTTTCGAAAACACAGTTTATACCGTTGTTTTGACCGCTTTTCAAGGTTCTGTATTATTCTGTTTATCCAGCCTTTGAAAGAGTGGGTTCAACTATTTGCTGACTGATAAGCAGCATTACAAAAATAGGCGTGATCGAGGGGCGTTGTTTGCTGTATTTAAGTGGGTCACAAATGAAGGAGGATTTCGTCTTTAATTGAGTGTGATGCCAGCAAACGAGACTTCCAGTGCGGCATCATTTGACTCCATGCGACTGCGCAAATGTGCCAGCGTATTCTTGTAGTGACTCTCGATCTGCTTGGTTTCCTCGCTCGGTTCCAGATTGGGCAGCTCTTCGTTTACCTTAGCAATGAGCTGCAAAATGTAATGGGAGAGTGATGAAAATCTGGACGAGAGTAAGTATAAGAGTAAAAGCCTTACCTGATTCAGCATGGCTACTGTGATGAGAGAATTACCGCGCTCAAAGTAGAATAGATAATGATTCAAGAGCTCCACATACAGCTGCACTTGCACTCCCGTATCCAGACAATGTGAAGCGATGCGTGCGCCCTTCTTTAGACAATCCAGCGTACGTTTCTCGTCTCGCATTTCCTCACCATTTTGCCTGCAGCGACAGCATATTAGATTGGGATTTTGATTTAAACTCTATTTTTGATTTACTCACTTGCCGCTCCAGAAGAGCGCCGCACAAGCCACCACACCCCGACACTGATCCGGTTTCTTCAGCAGTTTGGACGCGGCCAGCGCGCAATTGGTGCGCAGCGGCTCTGCGTTCTCCTCGCCAAAGCAGGACATTTGCTCAAATGTGGACATGATGAGCGTTATGGCCGCTAGTTGCGCCTTCGAGTCGGATATCTCATCTTCGTACAGCGAAAAGGCCTGCGTCATGAACTCGTATGCCACAGTCTCGTGATTTGTGTACCGAATCTCGCCAATAACCAAGGCACCTTGCAGGTATAGGCGCAATGCCAGGTCTGGCAAATCCGCTTTGGCCAATGCACTGATTGTGCTGTGACAGTACTGCACAATCTTCTGGCATTTCTTGTCCCAGTTCTCATCCTGTTCAGCAATTGCCTTGTATTTAAACGCCAGTTGATAGGCGGCAAATACAAGTGGAGGGAGGACGTGCTTCAGTCGCTGGCCACCGCCCTGGCCCAAATGTTTGCGGGCTATTTGCAGCATTTTATATTGCATATCCGGCTCATCGGATTTCAAGAGATGTATAAACCTATAAAAGCGAACGATTATGAAATTCAGTTGTATTCGAAGCAATGCCATAGCAACTCACCGTGCAACAACGCCCTGCTCCTCCGCAAACTCTTCGGCATCGACACTATTATTGGCAGCTGTCGTGTTCGTCTCGTCGTCCTTGATCAGCGGAGTTATGATCGTTAATATGCTATCTGCCTGATCGGCTGTGGGCACCAGCGTCTCATTCTCCAATATGTTCATAACCAAATATAAAGCCAACGATTTGCGCGAAGTGTAATCAAACTTTTCCAATAGGGGACAAAAGTTTTGCAATTGGATTATGGTCAGCGCGTTGTTGTAGAAGTCAATGCAGATGCGCAGCAGACGAGACAGTTCCTGATTCACAGACAACAGGTGCGAAATGCTGCAAGGTAAGTAAGTAAATGCAATTAACATTGATTCACGAATAGAGCCGCAAAACTCACTTGTTCATGTTCATGCGGTCGAGTATTTTTGCGGTTGTGCCTAGCACTTTGTCCACATAGTCAACCCGATCGGCATACACTTTCTGGGCTAAGCTGAGTAAGGCCACTTGTAGCGATATTGTGTCCTCTAGAGGCATGTCCGTGCGCGTTTGCACAATGTTTGCCACCTGTACGCTGAACACCTCAAATAGCTCCACTTCGGCGGGTATGATGGCATCGATGGCATTGCCGCTCGACTGCAATACAATTCGATTAATATATTTCTCAATTTATGTTGAGTTGAGATTCCTTACTTTGCCACTGCGTTGATTATAGGCTGCCAGTCGTTCGATGAGCGATATTATGATATTCTTAACATTCACGCCTGTCTCCAGCTGGGCGCAGGACTTTAGGAACGGATCAAGTGTCTGCAAGTGAAACTCGTCGGGAAATACTTGGATGATGCACTCCATTAGATACTCTTGCGCAATGGCATCTCGACAGCTGACCACCTGCTCCAATATGCCGGGCAGTATCAAACGCCTGTACGTCTCCAGTGTGGCAGACTCCAGCTGCGATAGACGCACCAAGTTTGTGCCAACCAGAATTTTCAGCTCTTCGCGTTCCTTTTCTCTGCGGGTTTTCTCGCTTGAATGGCCCTGATGCTGCATGCGCACCCACAATTTATTCATCTCTGCGAAATTCGTCAGTACAAAGTCGATGGCATCATACACATTGCCCTCGTGCTCATTCTCTGCTACCAGAACGTCGGGCAGTATGTTGCGGGTGCACTGCAGCAGATAGTTGCGTAAGAAGAGACCGCGCAGCGGATGCTGCACGCCTCGACACATCTCCACCAGATCCTTCAGAATACTGCGCTTTAACGTAGGGTCGTTCTTTATGTACACAATGCCCACTGTGATGAGCAGATAGAGACGCGGCACTATCGTGTGCGAGTACTGAACCAGTTCATATAGATCCGTCTCCTTGTTGTTCTTCTCGCTTAGATACAGCTCCAGGTGGCACAGTTCATTCGTGATGGACATATCTATGCACAAATATTTATTAAATGATTGTATGCAATGCCTAATCTTATAGCTTTTATGCATTTTATATACGTACACAATTCGTAGTAGCTCTTCGGTGATAGAACCGAGGTGCGCAACTCGCTTAGCATCGTGCTGGCACATTTCAGCGCGTCCAGCATGCGCTCCTTGTCCAGAAAGTGATTCATTTGGAATGCCTGTTTACGCGCCGCACCGGCCGCCTCGGCGAGTAGCTTCTCCTGGTCGTCCAAACCATTCGGCATCGTCTGAAACGAAACATAGCATACAGTGTCCGGCAATGTGGGCCAACGATCCGATGAACGCGAATACATGGGAGAGTATGAGTAATTTCAGCAGCGACAATTTGAGAGAGTTGAGATTTACAAACACAGAAAGCACAAAACACAAAATACAGAGCCGAGTGTGATGAGATAAGCGTCGACAGCTCGTTCAGCTGCTGCTTGTTGGATTGAGCGAAAGATGATAACATAAAACCAGAGCTGGTATTGCTTTTGCCCAGACTCCGACCAATTGCTGACTGCGATCCCCGCCCAGGGCGTGCATTCAGTACAAAAGCGAACAAATAGTAGTAAGATATTAGTGCAAATAGAAGTAGTAGATAGTGGAGTGGTGTGAGGGGGGAGTGGAGTGTTGGATAAGCATTGCCTCTGCGTGGCGTATTTACCCTGGTTTGGCCACCAGTGGGCGCTTGGCCGCCGTACGTGGAAGAGTTCCAGGGATACATGCTGGATGATCGGGGTGCTGTGCTTTTGGTGGTAGTGTTGGTATATGGTTATGTGGACTCCAGTACTGCTTGCGGCTACGGCTGCGGCTGCAAATGGCAAATCGCACTAGTTTTTGCCGCTAGCAAAGTGGGCGGGCGAGGGCGCAGTCAGCGTTTTAGCGTTCGCAGTTTGTCTTTCTTTTCTTGTAGCTACTTGGGTACTTGCACTTTGCTGAAATGTCTGTTTCCGGCTTCTGGCGACTACGTTTGGGTTGAGGGCGCACTTACCATTACAGCAGCGTTAAGTGGGCGGAGCAAGGATGAGAAATTATCTTAAATTAAAGTAATTTTTTCAATAGTTTTGTACTCAGTGTGACCACAGGCGGCAACCACTGAAATCCACCATTAACAAAATACTAAATAAATAAAAATACCATAAAGTGCCGATATGGACTTTGGTCACACTCTCGGAGGAATTCTGTTCGAAATGTATGATATGCGTATATTTGTAGCCGGTTAGTTATGTTGGATTAACAATTGTGTGATTCGAGTGTAAACAATTAGTTTTTCGCTTGTCTTTTTTCGCGCAGTTCTTTGCAAAGAGCATCTTCACCATCTGGCTCAGAGCCCTGTTGCTTATTCGCAGCGGCCTTTTCGAGTTGCTCCTTCTCCATCCTGGCGACGCCTTCGCGGACAACCTTATCAATATCATCAATCAGTCCAGCAGCGCCGAAACGGAAACGTTGCGGTGTCAACCAGCGAGTGCCCAGTGTCTCCTTAACGAGAGTCATCCAGGCGATGGCGTCACGCACTGTTCGCACTCCGCCAGCTGGCTTGAGGCCAACTATTTGGCAAGTGCGTCGCTTGAACTCCTGTATGGCAAAAATCATGACCAGGCCAACGGGCAGAGTCGCATTCACCATCTCCTTGCCTGTGGAAGTCTTAATAAAGTCCGCACCCGCCATCATGCAAACCATGGCCGCTTTGTACACCTGATAAGCAGAGCAAATCAATAAGAGATTCAGCTACAGATTTCTCACTCACATTCTCCATGGTACCCAGTTCGCCAATTGCAAGGATGGTCTTGAGCAGCGCGTGGTCACCGCAGGCGCTGCGCATGAGCACCACCTCGTTGTAGAGCGCCTTCCAGTCGCCCAACAGTGCCAGCTGCCGATTGATGACAATGTCAATCTCCGTGGCACCCGCGAGAATGGCATGGCTTATCTCCTGCAAACGCGTCTGCAGTCCATACTGTCCGGTGGGAAAACCACTGGCCACTGCGGCAATCGCAACTCTATCCAACTGTTTAAATTGTTCGACCGTTGAATAGGCGTCCTGCACACGCGCCGGATACACACAAACAGCGGCACAGTGGATGTCCAGCAGAAGTGTGCGCTCAAAGAATTTGTCGAAAAACTGCGGCTCAAATGGATAACAGGCGCGCACGCACATCCGACGCACATTCGCCTTCGTATCATCTCCAGCCAGTGTGGTCAAGTCAGTTAGCATGAGCGCTCTCAGAGCCCACGCGATTTCATTTGTGCCCGTAACTATACACTGGTTCGATAGAGTCATTGCAATCTCCTCCACCTGGCGTAACGATATGTTTACAGCTAAAAACGTGGGATCTGAAAGATTTGCATGGAAGCTGTATGGCATATAGGCATATATAAATAAGACGTGTCTTACCAAATGGCAGAGTTTTGTTTACAATCAAATTTTTGGACTCCATGTTCAAAGTGGGACTGAAAATTATATTTATACGAGATACTCCCAATTTAAGTAGAGCAGAAACTGCACGCGAAGCCTATAGGCCTTCTTATAAATGGTATGTATAGATGCGTTGAATTATGTAAAATATGGGGACAATGCTTTAATACTGACTAATGTAACGACCCAATTTTAAGCAGAAAAGTCTGCATATGTATATGAAACCGATTTGAAAGTCTAAGCTAGGAAAGTTTGATCACATTTCTTTTCCTATTTGTTAACTAAGAAACTTAAAAAACACGCCCATTTCTAATACTAGACTGACAATGACTTGCATTCCATGAGTGGATAGATAAGAACCAAATAATAATACAGACAGTAATGATTCATTTGTGACGGCCAACAGTAAAAGGTGATCATTTAATTGTCCTAATTAAACTAATAATATATTGCATTGAATTTGGATCGGGTAACGTTAAGTTGATATTTTAACGATGCTTCGACCACTGCTCCCAGTATTCCTGTTTCTGCATCTCGTAAAGTCGTGACACGGTGCGTTCAAAGGCAAACATTTCCTCTTCTCCAGTAAATACGCTCGACTGTCATGGGAAGAAAATATTAATATTAATGCAAATACAAATATTTAAACAATTTTAAGGCCTTACCGAATTCTCGCTTAGTTTCAAGTCGTCCATTAACGAACGGTCCGCATCAGATATTTTGGTTTTTTCAGAAACTTGAAATAGGCTGTCCAGCGGCTCATCCGCTGAGATAACAACGCGAACTCGATTGTCGTACAGAGTATCAATAAGCGTAATGAATCTCCTCATTTGGGATCTCACGTTAAGATTTAGCTGGGGCACATCGTGTATTAGCACTGTATGAAAGAACTGTGCTATCTGAACGTAGTCGTTGCCTCCTAATGGCTGCAAACGACACAGATTAACAATAGTCTCTCATTACCCAATCGAAGAGATTACTCACGCGATCGCAGAGCTCGACGAAGCTGCTGTTCAATACCTGGCCACACGTGCGTTGAAAGGTCAGTTCGCGTCCAAAATGCGTGATTGTGCGGGGCCTGATGATGTCATTCTCCTCAGAGCACAGAATCTTGAACATGCGATTCATCATTCCATTCGCGTCTGTCTTGCCTTTCACGAAGTAGTTCGTGTCACCTGATTGGGCAACGCGACGATAATCGATCGAGTCTAGATTCGCTGTCTGGCAGCGTCTCTGCAGCAGACCGATGAACGGTACAAAGTTGACGCGCTGCAAGCCGTTCTTGTACAGGTCCTCTGGATGCCGATTGCTTGTGGCCACGACGACAATGCCATGTCTAAAAAGGTGCGTGAATAGTCGCTTAAGTATCATCGCGTCCGCAATGTCTGTCACCTGGAATTCGTCGAAGCAAATGAGCCACGACTCGTTTGCTATTATATCAGCAACAGGCTTAGTGGGATCGAAGGGGGCTGGTCTCTCCGAATTGAAGGCACGATCCACTGGACCCTGTCGTTCCTTTGCCTCGTGTATGAGGGAGTGCACCTTGCTCATGAAAGCGGTGAAGTGAACCCGACGTTTTTGGTGGACCTGTTAATAAGGGGATTGGGAATTAAATTAAGTATTTAATTAATATACAATATATATTAATGTATCATATATTAAGACAATATTCAAATATAAATAATGGAAAAAACCAAAGATTTACTAAATTTAAGCGAATTGAGCTCAACAATTTATTTGCACTGGTTCCTTTTAATTTTTCTTGGAAATTTTATATTATGTCATAATGATATCGCAGTTAAAACAAAGTCTTCGGTTTCTTTTTTACACACACCTCTGTACAGGAGTCGTAAAAAATATCCATTAACGTGGTCTTGCCCACACCCACACTACCGTAGATGTATAGACCCTGGGGGGCGTGGCTGCCCGCATCCATATCGTCGTCGGCATCACTGCCATCACTGGAACCACCGCCAAACACAGATGATAAGAATCCACCGCCTGATCCACCGCCCCCCTGTGTGGATGGTCGATATCCTTGGAGTCTATTGTAGAGTTCGTCCAGTTTCTGCATTGTTTGTTGCTGCCTGCTATCGCTCCTCAGTTGACCAGACGAAACTCGTTTTTGGTACTCGGCCATTGGGCTCAGGTGGCGGCATTGAAAGATTACACATGCTTGCTCTAATTGGAGCAACAATTTCGACTGGGAGCGCAGAGCGGTGCGCGCCACTGAGCCCACTTTATAAATTAACATGGTTTGGCCAAAATATTATATCACGCGGTTTTTGGTGGGCAGATTGATGGAATTTCTCACGTCAGCTTAACATATTACATAAACAATTTTGGCGATATCCGCGTTGTCGAAACGTTGACCGCGAATTTCGTACGTTGGCGTTGGCCGTGAATTTTCACAACTGGCCAAATCACAAATGACATTCTAACAAAATGCCACAGCTGTTGTGTTTGCCATTCACCGTTGACAGATTGAACATGAACAGCTGTTCGCCAATTCAATCATATGCCGGCTCCAGTTCATTTTTGAGCTTTTCAAATGAACTAGCGCGAAATTTGAATTTGTTATTGATGTATGAGAAGAAAATACGCCATTAATAAATTAAAGTTCAAAGTTTACACATTTATTATACATTTATTACACACAAAATTTTGTAATAGTAAATGGAATATATTCGACGTTCTTTAACTTTCTACTGGGCTCATCTCATGGCAACTATTTCTATTTATTTATGGCTGACTTTGCATTTCTACATAGCTTTTTACATTCAATTTTTTTCACCAGTTAGGATCTGGGTACAACGGCTCGAATTAGTTTGAGTTTAATAATTTTCTGCTGATTTTCATGCAGGAGCAAAAAAATAAAATACATCTAAATATTTGTTACTAATAAATTCATACATTTATATAATTAATTAGGATTCCGTTTTTGCTTTGCTTTGCTATTCAAGTGAATTGGGCATTGCCAAATATATATATATCTTTTTTTTTTTTTTCATCGTATTATATATTCTTTTAAATTCCATTGTGCTGCATTAGTTTTGATATACAATACATGTTAGTTCACATCAATAATTAATAAAAAGCGCAACTTCTTTGTCAACACATTAAAATTGTTGTTACTTAAATTGTGACTTGATTTGAAAAAAATTGTTACGCAATCTTTCAAAATCTGATACAGACATATGAACTATTTACTGTTGTTCTCAAAGATTAAATTTACTTAATAAATGTATTTTTTTTAATTATATATTTTAGCTTTTGATATAAGTGTTGATTTGATGTAAAATCTAATGTTAAACACTCGAGCTCCCCGCGAGAGGAGAAAACAATTTTGTTTGGAGTTTTTTTTTGTTTTTTTCTTTTTTTTTTCATGGTAGCTCTAGTTAAATTTCGAATGGTCCCGACTTATGTAAGAAACCTATAATAACATTCATTTTGTTTGCATGCGTCAAAAATAAGCCAAAATTACTTAAAAACTATGTAATGCAAATTGAATTTGAATAGTATAACATTTTAATGAATTATTAACTAGATTTAATTTTTTAAATTTTGGTTTTCGCTTTGAATATTGAATAATCGAATTGAACAACATGAATATTAGTACGATTTAAAAATGCCATCGAATTAGCATTATTCAAGTAATATATTTGTGTATATAATTTAATTTAATTAATTATAAACTCCGTTCGGCCTACAATGGCCAGACACGCGCTAAAAATCAGTACAATTGATTCACATCTCATCATGGGATTATATAATTAAATTCTTAAAAAAATTCCAAAAAATTATTGCTTTTGATTTGCATATATATTTTACAATTCGAACTATATAATTTAATATTTAATTAACTGGTCAAGCTCGGTTAACTAATTTGATTCTCGTTTAGTTAGCAAAGAAAATCAAAAAGGAAAAAATAAATATTCTCTGGAAGTTGGAAGATGGTTAAGTTGGATTTGTGTCGGAAGAAAGAAAAACACATTGAAACAGAAATAAATTAAAAGTATATATTTTATATTTGTTGAATATGTACATAAAGTTCGATACATAAATGATAGAATTAAAGTGACTAGCGTTAAAGTAGAGTAAGTGTAAATGATACATATATACAGAGATAATACAGCTATGTTTTACGAGTCTATTTGTAGCTTGTACATTACGAAACTTAGGCGATAAAGTTGAGGGAGCTTTTCTATTTATTGTATATAGTATTTGTATATGTAAATAATCCTTTGGATTTCGTATGCACCGAATTTTGAGAAACCAAATGGCTAATTGGGTCTATAGTAATAATAAATATAATTTTAATCATAATAACGAAAATGCCCCCTCGACCCCAGCTGGTCGCTGGCCATGCTCAGTCGTTGTGTTTGTGTAGTGGAGGAGGAGGAGACGTTTAGAGCACGTGCAGATTTTCGCAGCTCTTCGACTTGGAATCTCGCGTCCAGACGCGTCCCAGCAGTCCCTTGACCTTGAGGCTAGTAGATGTACGCGAACCGCGATATTTACGTGGGCTACACAACAAATGAGGTGAAAAAGTTGGCGTTGTAATTAGCTGTCAGGCATTCGAATGCTCAAAGCAACTCACCTGCTGTGTGCACTGCCGGGCGGCGTGCCAGAGCCATCGCCTAGTGGACCGCCAAGCGGGCCCAGCGGCGTATTGGCATTCAGGCAGCCCGAGCTGAGCGGTGAGCACGCACGACGCTTGGACTTGCGAATGGAACGCTTGCGAAACAGATCCCTGCAAATAAAAGCAAATTTAGAGTTATATTTATTTTTTTTTTATATTGCAATTCAATGATTTGCAAGCCACTCAAATACCAACCTGGATTTTTCGGGATTCTCGAGCTTGAGGCGTATCTGCGACAGCAGACCCACCAGCAGCTCATCCACGTTGTGATTAATGCCCACCGATGTCTCAATGAATTTGCAATCGTAGGCGGTGGCCATGGCCTTGCCCTCTGCAATAAACAAAGATGGTAAATATTTTTTAGTGCTTTGCTGAATCTCAGTTATGCGGCAAGTTAATCAAATCGAATTGCGTCGCTTAGTTAAACTCTTGGGCGGGTAATAAAAAGCAAAACTTGGACACTTAATACCTAAACACGTTGCCCATTAACCTCAGCCTCTCCGCAAACAGCGATGGCCCCCAATCTCCCTCTCTCTCTCTCTCTCTCTCACTCCCATTGTGCCATGGATGCTGTCAGCTCTATAGATTTCGTCACGTTTGCTGCGCCTGCTGTCGTTAAAATCTTTAGCCTACGAGTACAATAAGTAGCTCTGCGTATGTTTTTGCAGGCCCGTTTTTATGGCAACCACACACACACACACATACGCACACACACACCACATACATATGGGGCTTTATTAACGATGTGCGAAAAAAGTTGGCGTCATTTTATTAGATTTTGATAGGATGTTCTCATCGCCTCGCCGACTCCGCAGCTTTTCTTAAATGCCATCAGCTTATTACGGTGCTTTTATTAAACACCCAGCTGGCTGAAGTGCTGCGAGCCTTAAAGATTTATTTTGCAAAAATATTTGCCACCCCTTTTGCATCGGCGCTGGCTCAAGAAAGGGCAGCTCAGTCCAGCTCGGGCGCTTAATTAAAAGCAAACACAAATCATAAACAATGAGAACTACTTGGCAGCCAAATGGCAAATGCCAAGAATTTCAAATATTTGTGAGTGCAGCTCAGCTGCTCATATATATAATACGACCCCAGATATTATTTAAGCATTAGCTTATTTCCTGTGCACTTTAATTGCTTTTTTATTTGATTTTCTTTTCTTTTTGCATTTATTAATTTCTTTGAGGTTTGCTCATGTTTTCGGTAATCCTGTACTCCCCCACTCCATGTGCTATAAATATTTTATGAAATTTCTGCTAAAACATCATCCCCTAAGCATCCTCTTTATATTGACAACAATAGAAATGGGCTTATTAAGGCGTAAGCCGCAGGAATGAAATGTAATCAATTTTGTGCTTAAACAATTTTCCCAGCTACACAAGTAGTATAAAAGCGCGTCCATTTGCTGCTCCTCGCAGACGCTGTCCTATGACCTAAATTTGCTTCTCGCTACATTTTTCTGCTTTGCTTATTTTGTCAACGCGGCCGACACTTTCATAAGCGGCCATTAGAAACAAATGTAATTTGTGAAAATATTGAATTTCCTAGATGAAAGCCCTGCTTAGTGGATTGCTGGCTAACGGTGAATAAATCTCCTGACCGTTTAAATTGATATTAAGGTAGATGGCGATACTTAAATACCCTAGAGAAAATTGAGCTAATATGTTTCCAGTGGCGGTTGGCTTTCATATACTAAATACGTAAAAGTCTGTTAGTTAACAGAAATACAAATGTTATTTGTACACTCACTTTTGTCACTCCAAATGTTAAATTTAACACTCTGAGTGTGAGATGTTACTATGTTAATAGCAGCTCATTGAGTGAGGATGTCTTATGCTAACAGCAGCTCATGTAAATAGCAGAGAACTGTAACTGTTAAGTAACATTAAATGCATTTAATTGCCTCTATCTAAGCTCAGGTCCACTAACAATTCTTTTGGGTTGTTTTTCTCCCTGTCTTGATTTCAGTAGTCAAGCAAACCTTTGAAAGGACTTTGAGAAAGTTCAAATATTATAGGGTATTTAAATGGTTGTGCTTGAGTAAACATAAAAAGCAATGAGCGCCCAGTTGAGTGACCTTCACTTGCTTTACATTTAACGATAGCCTCTATACATTTAAATACTATATATATATATGCGTACATTGGGTGTGTGTGTATAAGTGTGTGGGTATGTAGGTGTATGCTTCGTTGGGCGAACCGCCAATCAACTTCCGCTTGATCAACTTTCAATGAAAAACCAAAATTAAAGCGACTGCAGCTGTCTGTGGCCGCTTTTATGGTGTCCTTTGCAGACATCCAACGACGTCCAACAATAGCAATAATAACACACACACACAGACACATATGCACACAACGATTCACCTTGTCGGTGTAGGTGTATCTATTTTTAAGCGAAAATATCCAATCGAGCACATTTTGAAGTGCTAATGAAAGGCAAAAGTGGAAATCGTTTAGTCAGCTGCATTGAATCTAGTTTATTTACCTTCGGATGTAACGAGTCGACTCCTGGCGAGGTCCGCTTTGTTCGAGACAAGAATAACGGCTTTCTGTGCGATGTTTTGATTGGTCCATAACACCTGAAGCACCTGCTCGGCAATGTTGAAGCTGCTGCGGTCCGCGGCGGAGTAGATGACGCAATAGCCATGTGGATCATAGTTGGTCAAGCATTCATCCGGCTGTGAAAGCAAAGGACACAAATTTGACATTGAGTGAGGTTCAAGAGATGCCTGAGCTGTGTGAATGGGTGATTTTGTCTGTCTGTGTGTGTGTGTCTGTGTGCATGTCTGTGTGTGTGTGTTGCTTGTGTATGCTAATGGCATTATGAAATGTCACAGATAAGGTATCTGTAAGGTTGAAAGGCTGCGAATTGACCTTAGTTCGAATGGCATTTTGAGCGAGCTATCGCCACATAAAAATCAGAGTACTTACGGTCATTTCAGTGTATCCATGATCTATAAATATTAGCTCGGACTCCTCGCCGCTGAGTAATACTGATACGGCTTTTTCGCCAGATTCGTCATCTGTTCATTTGAAAACAAAAGATTTGATTAGAAACGAATTTGGATACTTGGCGATTATAATTTATATACAATATAGAATAGAATAAGAATAATCATAAGAATAACTAAAAGCAAGATAAAGCTACAAAGGAAGAGGTGCAAAGAACGTGATAATCATTCAGATAGAGGTAGTTCGTTTTACTAATATATACATATATATTTACAATTTTCGGATTGGTGGCTTGTGGTTTGGTTCTTTGTGTTATTTTACTTTCGTTTTCGGTGGCATTTGTCATGCAATTCAAAATATGCATTCTTAAAGGAAGGGTGGCGAGAGGGGGGGTTTGACATTTCTAACATGATGTATGAGGACAAATACATAAAGCTTGATGCAATAAAACGTACTTTATCGAGGATGTTTTCAAATATTTGATTGATATATGCTCGCGAATGGAAAGTTCGCCGAGCGCCCAGAGGTATGCAATGAAATATGAATGGCCGTGTGCTTGACTGTGCGTGAGTGTATGTGCGTGTGTGTATGTGTGTTTTGTACTTTTGATTTTAACAGGCATATTGCATACATATATGTAAATTGATTGTTTTTAGAGCCTATTGAACGCCCACAACTGCAATTTGATGATATATCTGATACATCCTGACTCTTCATCCTGCACTTTTCCATTTTCAATTTTCAATTTACAATTTATGGCAGTCTGTAAATTACAACTGTAATTGACTATTATTGTCTCGTTTTTTTTTCTCCCCTTTCTTTTCACATTTATTTATTGCATTCACTGATTACCCAGCTGAAATTTCATGATATTTTAAAGTCGCCTTTTGTAATTCGAACAGTTGAGCAGGCAGTTTAATTAAAGCCGTGATAAATTAATTATTTGCATAAAGTATTTATAGATTAACTACTTTTAGGTCACAATATATCACTTGCCCAAACTCAATCGACATAATGACATTTACACATATTTGTATTGGGGCTTCATTAATATTAAGCCGACCCATTTGCAGGGGATTAGTTTGTGGCAGACGAAGGAGGAGGAGTTTGGAGGTCTGCAGCACACAAAGCCGTATTTATTGAAGGTAATCATATTTTGGAAAGGGCAGCTTGTGTTTGTTTGTTTTTTTTTTCTCTCTTTGGCAGGGAAGGGGGCGTGTTGTGTGTGTGTGATAGAGTAAACTACTAAGGACTTAAGCCGGTGGCCTAATCGGCAGGGCGTGTAGTACGTGGTCGTGTGTCCAGTGTGTTAAGATTAGATAAAATTAAGAGCTAGTTAGAGTAAGTTAATTGGAATTCAATTGGAAACGCAACGCAAATGCAGCTCAAACGTTAAACAAGTGAAAAATGAAAAGATTTTTGTATTTGTTTTTTTTTCTTTTTTTTTATAAAGTGTTTAGGTTGATAAAGTTGTTGGAAAGCGTTTAGTATAGATTAAATATGGAATTGGAATAAATATTATTATATATCGTATAATTAATTTGAATAGATTTTGTTTTGTTTTGGTTGTTGTTGTTGCTATTACCGTCGGCGGCTTTTTCAATATGTATGCGTATATCACAGTTGCCTAGATCTGAATTAAGTTTCGTTTCGTTTACGGTTCGATTGATGTTTTTGTTTGGTTTTTTTTTTTTTTTTTTATAATTGTTGTTGTTGTTATGTTGAATGAAACATTAGGTTGTTATATATGGTTATATATGGTCGAAAGACGAAAGAGAACAGAAAAATATCAATCATTTTATATTGTTGTGTTTTGTTTGGTGTTAGAATATTAAAAATGAGATTTTACATTAGTCTTATGTTTTCTGCTTTTTTTTTTTTTTTTTTTTTTTTGGTGCTTGGTAAAGTTACAGCAATAATTTTGATAGAAAATTGGAGTAGAATTTCGTTTGCATATACATTTTTTATGCTATTCAAATTTCTCTCTCCAAATTTCCGCATTTTAAGAAGCATTTTTCCGCGCTGTACATCTGCACGAATTTTATATTTGTTTCGTTTTATATTCATTTTTTCTCGAATTTGTGTGCAATTTTTCCCAAATACGCATTGTAAAAATTTTCCAGCACAATTCGTTTGTTTCGATTTGCCAATTTATGCGATCAAATCTCAGTGGCCATATGTACAAGGCGGGTCGTAAAAAGTCAACCGACATAAAGCGAGAAATGAAAATAATGATAAATATAAATATATATGCATTTGTGATATGGTCGTAAATTGTTGTTGTAGTCAAGGGCAAAGCACAGAACGACACACAAGAATTTAACAGATAAACAAAAACAAACTCAAAAACACAAAAAAAAAAAAAAAAAAGAAAAGCCACGCAAATGAGACAAAAAAAAAAACACATCAACATAGAAAATCAAAATCATTTGTGAAGGCAAATGCCAAGGCAACCAAAGGCAAACCAAAGGGGATACATCGCAACTAGACGGACTCACATTCAAGGGTCAAGGGTTGAGGACCAGACTGACACTAACACAGGGAGCACACACCGATAGACAAACACAAGCATACACACACACACACACACACACACACACTCGCACGCACACGGACACAATGATGAAAAGCATTAAAACCTAAACCTAAACACTTAGACGAAGTTTTAGCAGCATTCAAGTGGTTTGTCTCTGGCTGGCCAATGGCTGGCCGTGCAACAATTATGGTAGCGGGACACGGGGTGGGTGTTGGGTATTGGAATGGAGGCTACTCACCAATGCTTGTGTCATATGCATGCAAATACTCCGAGGTCATGAACTGCGAGACTAGCGAACTTTTGCCCACGGCCGGACCGCCAAGCATCAGAACTCTGCAAACAAAAATGGGATTAGCTTGAGCTGAGCTGAGCTGAGTGGCAAACGCTGTTGGTGTGCACGTGGCGGATTTACCTATAGGGACCGTTGCCCGGATTGGAGGTGCTGCTCTCCCGACTGGAGGCCAGCGAGGTGCGTGCCGACGTCGAACTGGGCGCCGGCAGTTGCTGTTGACCCTGCTGCAGCTGCAGCAGTTGCTGCTGCTGCTGCTGCTGTTGGGCGGTCAAGTGCTCTGTGCTGGAGTTGGAGCTGGCAACGCTGTTGTTGGAGCGACTGCGGCGGCTCTTCAGCGAGTCGCCACGATTCACCACGCCCTTGCCCGTGATGGAAAAGTGACGCAGTCTGTAGTACTCCTCCTCGACGCCAGTGTTGGGCATGGAGGCGACCCTAGAGTTAGAAAATGTTTACTCATCACTGGCCATTGGGCTGGAGTGGACGCAGCGCACTTACCGAGATCTCTGCTGGGGCAGGCATAGCTGATTTGGCCGACCCGAGGCGCGACTGCCCGGCATTTTCACCGACTGCGAGCGGCTGTGATGTGGTGAGCCATAGCTGCAATTGTCAAAAAAAGAAAAAAGTGTCGAATTAATAACACTTTTCAACTGGCCGAGAGCGTGTCTGAAATTCCATTAGCTGCAATTGACAGCAGCCCAAATGGAGTTTCAGCTGCGAAATTTAAGCGTTAATTGAATTGCCAACACACGCACATTCACACGCACACACACACACACACAGACACAGACACTCGCACAAAGATTCGTTTAGTGTGCTGGCTTGGCCTTGCAACAGTAGCTGGCATTTGCACGCATGTTTGTTAACTTGGCTGATTCGGAGCTCTCTCTCTGTGTCAGAGTTCATGGCCTGTGCAATCACTTGACCGCACTTGATTCGCACAATTTAGGCTAAATGGGCCAAACGTCAATGTTAAGTGCACACATTCTAAGTGAATCCATTAAAAATATATACATATATAGTTTAACTATAAATAAAAATTAATTTCGACTTAAACTAAATTCGAAATATTTTAAATTTAAATATAATTTGAATATTATTCAATATTTTACTATTATTTCCATCTATTTTTATCTACTTATTTACGCTTTAAAGCTTGTCTAAGCTGGCAGGATTTAAAGGCTTCGAGCGCACTTGGCTTGGATTTCCAGTAACGTTCATTTTTTTATTTCTATTAGAGTCATGATGCAGAGCTCACATAGCGACTATAAACTGAGCATATAAAACTTGAACTAAAGCATAAACTTGGGCATTTTCTAGCCTTAGCCGCCAGGCTCTGGGCTTTTATAGCCTTTCGCTGATGATATCAACAGGTAAAAATGTTTGCTCCGGCCAAGCGTCGTATACGTTATATGTGAACTTCGTATTTCGAATTTATAGCCTGCTCAAATTGGAAATAAATGAATTTCGAATCAGTTGCAGGTCATCAAGGCACTGCGTTTTGCCTCTGCCTATGGCATTAAATGCCATCCTCACTGGAAGGCGATTTCAGCTTTTGCATTCACAGAGACTTACCGCATTTCAAAGTCGCGCAGCTCCTCAATGGTTAGCGTATTGGTTACATCCAACAGCTGGCGCATGTTCTCATCTCGTTTGTGTTGCTGTTGTTGTTGCTGCTGCTGCTGCTGCTGGGAGTAGCCATGCCCCTGCACCTGGTGATGGTGATGCTGGTGCTGGTGCTGATGCTGATGCTGGTGTAGCTGTGCGCCGTGCGGCGGATGTGCTAGCTGCTGTGAGTGCCTCTTACGTGCATTCAGCTCTTTGCCCTGCTCCACACTGATAAAGTCCCCTTCATTTTTGATGAGCAGCGTCTCGACCGTGTTGTCCATGCTGAGCGATGGCTGTGGATGGAGGCAGGCAAAAGAAGGATTTGATTTAAGCGGATTGTTATAATTCAATGGGACACTCTTATTTACGTGAGTGCTGCCCTCGCCTCAATTAGCACTGAAGGTTCTTCTTGTTTTTTTTTTTTTTTTTTTTTGTTCCTATTCCTTTACTAGAAACTGAAAACTTTTCTCAATACTTGGTTTGAGCATTTTGCATAGAATTTCCATTCAGACCTTCGTCCATTGCTGGTCTATTTTTTCGAGTGGCTCAAGGCTCTGCTCCACTTGGCCGTGGAGTGGCTCTGTCCAAGCTATACAGTGGCGCAAAATAACTTTTCGCCTTATCTACACCTTGAAGTGTGGCGAATGCAACTGCCTGGCGGCATCGCGTGCTGCCTGAGTTGGCAACAAAAAAAAAAAGGAAAGGAAGAAGGCTAAGCATTTTGCCATTTGGTGTCGAGGCTAAAGACTTTTACTACAACTTCAGCTAGAAGCGAGTAAACAGGGTCATTAGCAGACCAATAAATTCAAATGAACTGATATTCTAATGAGACCTAGTTGCCACGATAGTTGTTCATAAAGGTGTAGCAAGTCATAAAAAAGCTGCAAATATTTCTAGACAGTTGCATAAGGAAAGTTTAGCTATAATTCCTTTGATTCCGATCTATCAGCACTAGCTTTACAAGGTTTTGCCTTGTTATTCAAGCCAAGCCTTTACTAATTTCAAGTACCTTAAAATATTTGTCTGGTTTTATAAGCTATATCTCTTTACCTGCGGCAACAGTCGTAAATAAACGCGATCAAACATGAAAAAAACGCATTAATTTCAACAAATTGAAAATTTTTCAACAAATTTACGCAAGCAACAAAAGTTTTGCCATAAATTACAGCCTGGCTAAGGCCTCCGTCTGAAAAGACGAAGTACCTCTTAACTAACTGAGAGAGAGAGAGAGAGGAAAGTAGAGAAGCACACGCACACCTGCACAGGTAACATGTTGCATACTTAAGTATTTATGCGGCAAATGTTGATATTAATGTTGTATATTTTATTGGCTCGCATGACAAAAGCAGCTCTTTTTTTCGCTTGCCTAATTAATAACACATATGCAGGTGTGTATGAGTGTGTGTGTGTGTGCGTGTTACACCTTTAGTGAACTGCCACGCGACTTGCCGCATGCTTGCCCTCCTCCTTCACCCCCTCCTCCTCCTCTTCTCATAGCAAACTTCTTCAAGTGGACGCAAGTGAAACTTTTTTTGGACTTGCTTACATAGGCAACCAATTTGCGGCAGATATTGCCCGCTGTGCGCCCAGTCCTTGATTAAGACATCCAAACTTTATGATGACAACGCGACGTATGCGCAATTTTGCGTATTGCATGCCTGCGACATGTGTGGCAAGCGAGAGCTAGATGCTAATTAAAATATTACGCAGCGCTGATAATTAAAACGAGCTGAGCACTCGACTATAAGTTTTATTTATTTCTTTCGCTCCCGCCACATATTTTTGGCTGGCCTCCCGTCGGGTCGAGCAGCGAGCAAAGCGAATTCATGCCGGCAGCCACGTAGCTGGAAAGTCTTCCATAAAAAAATGAGTGTATTTCGGGCTATGTGCGAATGTGAATATGTTAAACTTGAGGAAAAACGACTTCTTAAAGATCATTCTTAAATTTATATTTCATTTTAATGTAATGTATATTTTAATATATTTTGTCAAATTTCTTTGTTTATTTGTGAGTTCTGTTTTATTAATTTTAAATAAAATTAAATTGTTTGCTGAATTATTTAAGCAATGTTTGTACAAAAATTTGTAAGAAAGGGTTGCCAAAAATTAATCCCCTAACAAGTCCCCAAATTCATTTGAAAATATTTCGCTCAATTTGTCAAGCATAGCTACAGAATTTATTATGTAGGACACAAAATTCATATTTCTTATGAAAACACATAACTATAAACATATGAAGTTGTATATTTTGAAGAAAATCAAAATTAAAGTTTACTTTGATGCTCAGCTGAGTGAATCAAATTTTGATAAAAAAAACTTGCATTTTAATTCTTGTAAAACTCTTGTAAATTCCATTGAAAAACTTTCTTGGTTGTTAGAAATTCGACTAAACATTTTCCTAATCGGCTCAAAATGTTGCAGAAGAGACTTATAAAGAGCATTTCTTAGTAGAGTCAATCCAACGGCAGCTACTTTGCTCAGCAGAGTGTGTTTCCCATCAATTCTCAATGAGCCATTAGCCGCCGCAAAGAGTGTGCGAGAAACATGTGTAGCGGTTTTTAAATAGACAAATTAAAGGAAATATTAATCGAAAAAAAATGAACTAATAAAAAACATTGCGAATAAAATGGCATTTGCGATCGATTAGCTGCACTACAGTTGCGTTTGGCAGGCGCGCGGGCCAACGGGGCGTATGAATTTTGTTGTTTACTCTAGCGGAGCTGAAGCGAAAGAATTTATTAGTTTGTTTACACAGTTTTCGCTGCAATTCAGCAATCACTATGCAGTTTTTGACAGAAATGCAATATACATTTCTAAATTAATGCAAATGCCATAAGTAGTAAACGAAAGGTTGGCCAAATCGTTGCTAAGGCCAACGAAATATGCCAAATATGTGTGCATATAAATTGCTAACTTGAATTGCTGGCGTCTGCGAGAGCTCAATTCACACCTTTAACGGCTCCGAGCCGCCATGGCCACGCCTTATTGTTTATTTTTTGCATGCATTTAAAAATAAATTCAATTTGCTGTTGAATGTGTATAAAAATAAGCATGGTACATGTCAGGCAAGACGTTTGCCATCTCACTCTATCTCTCTCTCTCTCTCTTACACACACTTTTTTCAGTTTTCTATCTATCGTTTGTAAAATTTGATGCTAGCAATAAGAGCATGCAATGAAACTACATTGAAGATTGCATTTGCTTTAGTTCAGTTAGAGGGTGGAAAAGAGAGGGAGAGAGAGAGAGGGAGAGGCAACGATTTGATCTCTTAACAGCTGCCAGACGCTGGCCGCTGGCCATTGCCGAAATTGTGGAAAAGTTTCAGCTGCAATCATTAAGCTGAATCGATTTTTCTACGCTTTAGTCGTGTGGAAATACTAAAAAATAATTTCATTTGATTTTGGCCAAGCCAAACAAACTCAGTTCAGAATTGGCCAATTTACGCAGCTAATTCTGAATTATAGCTGCCAACTGATTTGTAGCTTTTTTTTTTCCATTATCAAATAATTATTTTAATAACTGGCTAAAAGATTTCATTGCTATGATGCGCCTATTGATAGATTAACTTTGTTATTGGCCAGGTATTTTTGGGCATTTTCTGTTAATAATTCACTTAATTGTTATTGGCTATTTTCCCAATGTTTTCCCATAACTTGCCTCTGCTCTGTGCCAGTTCCCCACATAATTTGATTATTAATAATTTTGTTTTGTTTTGTTTTGCTTTGTTGCAATTCACTTGGCCACCAGCCAGCCGCCTGATGCAAGGGTGCAAAGTCTGTGAGAAGTTTTCGATCTATAAAAGGTAAGCACGTTGCCTGGCCCGGCCTGGCCGTAATTAAATTGAACTCATCAATTTATTTCTTGTCTAGCCCTTGGCACATCCAGTTGATGCAGCTGAACTATTCGTGTTTGGCTCAACATTTCCGTGTGCCGTCGCTATTTTCAGCGGCTGAAACAATGGAGTGCATTGCCTATAGAGACAAGAGTATCTTGTATCTTGTGTCTTGTATCTTGCATCTTGCATCTGTATGCATGTATATGCGTTGCTGTTTATTTATAGCCCTAGTTTATTTATGGAACTGCACAAAAAACTGTTGCAAACTGCAGCTGCAGCGCTCTTCAAATGGGGTCAATGGATTCCGAAGCCAAGTCGCAGCGGGAATACGCGGCCGTAGTTGCCGGCCGAGCGGGGCACTTGGCCAGGGCAGCGCATTTATCAGTTAATTAATGACACTTACAAGACACTTGGAACTCGGCTAACATACTGCCCCAAAAAAAAAGCACCCCAACAAAGGTGCTCGGCCCATAAACAAACTGATTCGAGTAAAATTGTAAGCGTAATCAAACTCTGATGAACTAGAGGATACCCCGTGTCCATAAACAGAATACACTGCATATACATTTCATTCATAAAGACGTCAGAGCTTCTTTTACATATATCTTTCTTAAGTTGTCTATATAAACAAATTTACGCAGAATAATAAAAACGATTTTGCTCTTTTTGCTTTAATCAGAATTTCCTCAGCAAATCTTGGGTATTATTGATGTGGATTATATATAATCTTTTCTTGTATACATATTGTTTATTTCTGGCGTGTAATTTTTCTTTTCACTTCAGTTCCAAAGTTCTATGTATAACGCATTTAAACTTGATTTATCTCTATTAATTTCAGCTAGATAGACGTCAGAGTTTTTCAGAGTTTCTTAAGTTGTCTACATAAGAAAAATGTTCTGTTAGCTTGAATCAGAATCTCTTTAGCTTTTTTTTTTTTTAATGCATATAGATCACATATCATATTTATTTCTTAATAGTCTTGCATGCTTCATGTAAATATTTCTTCTCCTAACTTCAATGCAAATATGCTATTATACTAAGCTCTGTATCTATTTCTAACAACTACTCCTCCTCGGTCTCTTATCTGCCTTGCCACACTGTTAAGCACTTATCACAGCGCTGGGCGTAACAGCATGCGAATGTGTGCAATTAGGGATGAATAATTCACATGTATTCAGCTAGCAAATTAAATGCCAGCTGTTTGCCGCCAACTGGCGTTAAAAGAATGGCCAACATTAAGTATACGCCAACGACATCAAGTATACGCTGCGTCTAACGAGCCAAGTAAACTAAGTGGCAGTCTGTGAACTTTTGCTGTTGCTTTGATTTGCTTCTGCTTTTGTTTTTTTTCTTGTGATTTTCGGCCATGTCTGGGACTATAATTAGCGGTAGTTCGTGAACGGCCTTGACAAATGTGCCAAAAACACAAGAGCAGCAGCATGAAAATGAAACGTAAACAAAAAGTGTGGTCAATAACCGCTTTGGATGCGGCTAAAACGGCTAGTATGTTGCCATTTGGCAATATTAATTGCTTGCAATCATATAATTATATTTGAACCCGTTTGCCCAAATGCTTGACCGTTAAATTGTTCAATTGACCTTTCTCGGCATTCGCTTTTGATATCTAATATCTGAGTAACGAACCCGAGTGGAAATTTCTTTCGCTTTCCATTTGGCCGTTTGCAAATAATTGAGCAGCTTGAATTTAAATGAAAGCCCCCTCAAATATGCAATTAAATGAGAGAGCGCAGCGTTGTCCCTCTCTCTATCTCCTTCTCTCTCTCTCTCTCTCTCTCTCTGGAGATCTAACACACTTTAAACTGTGCAGCCATTAGGCGAATCACCTTGCCAGCTGAAGGACGCACTCAGCGTGTGGAGTGGGCGGAAGGGGGCGGGTCGGTAAGAGCTTTCTCGAATTGAGTTGCGAAATGCATGCCTGCACGTTGCTGGCGACTTAGCCTTCCTTAAACGTTACCTGTTTGCGACACCAAGGCCTAAAAACAAATGCATTTGCATGTTAACACTCTGGGCAATCCTCTTTCCACTCAGCCCCATTTGCTTCAATGCAAAATCAATAAACTAACAAAACAACAATAACAACAACAACAACAGGTGGAGCTGAGCAAAATTGTTGTTTGTCTGTTTTTGATATATCCAACATGTGTTTTTTTTTTTTGCAGCAAAGAGAGAGTGAGAGAGAGGGAGAGAGAGAAGGCAGACGGAACAGATAACTGCAGGAAACTTGGCACAAAAGCGTGTGTATGTATGAGTATATGTGTACGTGTGTTCTGTGTGTTGTCCAGCAAGTCTGCTTTCGTTTCAGTTGCAGTTGCCTCGTTTGCTAATGACTCGCTTTTGACCAAGCCTACAATAACATTGCTCTTTGGGCTTTAAGCTGATATACGATATGGAAATAATAGAACGTAATATTTTTTTAAGAACTTCCCTTTACTCTCGTCCATCGAAGCACACACAAAGTTTATTAGCTCTTCAAGAGCTCCGCTCACCCTTTGTTCCCCATGCGCCCAAGAGACTTTTATATAGCAAATTCTGCGAAATGGCCATGTCGAATACTATGTATTTATGTGAAATAATTGCGTTGTTTTGGAAATTTTCTTATGAACGCGCTGCATATTGAGGAAATTGTATCTCTCTTTTTTATGGGCCCGACAATAGATAGCCGGATGACTGTGAATCGCATAATAGAGTATAAAGGGGCGCATAACGTATATAGACGTACTCAAAGTCATGTTTGTTTGTTTTCGTTTTGTTGTGTTTTTGTCTATAATCGTAAGTAATTTTCCGTCAATTTTTCCCTTGCTTATGTTTATGCATAATCGCATGTATATACATATACTTGATGTCTATAAGCTCTTATTTCATACATGTTATTTTTTATCCCTGGGGGGCGAAACGAACTACTCATTGCGCCCCACAATGAAATCGTAAAAATATAATAAATCAGGAGCAGCTGTGAGTAGGAAAGTGGACAACTCGGACAACTTGGACAACTTGGACAATAATGTTTTCCACTGGGTCTCGATCTGGGCATGGATTACATATGCTTTATGCTTTTATTTTGAATGTAAATAAATATAAATGTGTAAAATACTTGTGCATAGTATTTATATAGGAGCAGCGAGCAACCTGTGCCTTGGCATAATTCCATTTCCATTTCCATTTTTATTTTCAGTTTCATTTGTTGCTCTTGCCTGTAGTTTATTTTGACAGCTGTCATCGCCCGGCATGATATGAGGTTTATTGTTGTACGAATGTATTAACAAATAGTACAGCACGGCAACAATTCAATTAAATGTGATATATGATATTTACAAGCCCATGCAAACAGACTTAAGAGCATTTTCAAGACCATAAATCTGAGTGGCAACATTTCTCGGAACTCGAGATGGGAAATGCACTTATGAATATTTAAAAGCTTCTTTATAAACAATTTTTGAAGGATTAAACTTCAAAATGTTGAGAAACTTGAAATTTTTTCGAAAATATTGAATAGGGAATTTGAAATTTAAAAAAACCTTTTTTAGGGAATACAAAATTTGATAAATAATTTTAAAATACAGAAGAGAATATAGAAATATATTTTAAAATTATTATATTAAAATTATAATATATAACTTTTACACTATAATGAATTTTAACATCATTATTAATTTTAATAAATTTTAAAATAATGCAGAACAGCTTAAATTATATATTTTTTGGCATTTAAAAAAATTGTTTGCCTTTATATTCATAATGAAGTCAAATTTTATATGAAACTGAAGATTAGGGTTTATCTCAATGAAACTCCCGTAATTTAATTAGATTTTTACTCTGGGCTAAACATAAAACCCTAATATCAGAATGCTAGTTATTACTATTAATATTATGTTTATGCTCTAGTAGATTAGCTTATGCATCTGGCATGGCCCCCCAAATGAACAACTAATTAAATTTCCCAAATGACCTCGACGCCAGCAACATGGCCAATTGATTACGAACATCCCACTCTGCCCGCTGCGGCGACGTCACATAATAAATCAGCAAATCGGTATCGATATTTTGATATAGGGGCGTCATAAACGGGCCCACACTCATTGCCAAACAATGAACTGTTCGTATCTTATCTGATGTTGATGCAGTGCATCAGTCATGGTCGGAATCAATAAAACTTTGGAATACTACACCTACCTCCTTGTAGCGCTTCGATAGGCTGCGGCAGATGCGCTTGTAGAAGGGCGCCATTTCGGTTGTTGTTGGTTTTGTTTTGCCTTGTTTTTGTTGTTTCTTTTATGGATTTCCAAATTTGGAATCGATGTGAAAATGTTTATTGAACTCTTTGATAAAATTTGTGAATACGTTAGATGTGATCTGGTCGCTTGACTTGAATGGAAATAAAACACTCGGTTTATAGTTTACATTGCGCGCAACCTTTGAAGAGTTGTTCGCGGCACAAAAAAAACACACTTAAACGATGGAAAACACTAAACGTTTTCTATTTGATTGTTTCCTCTCGATTTTCCAGTTAAGCGAAAAAGTTTTCTGTTTTTTACGCAGTGTTTTTTTTTTTTTTTGTATTTTTGTTTTATTGGATGTTGTGCCAAGTATATGCGATGCTCTCTAGCGGATCGTAAACACATGAATGAGTCGATCCGCCGAGGCGCGAGGCTTTTTATGAGCTGCCACAAGGCGCAGCAAGCAACAAAGCAGAGAGGGAGATAGATAGAGAGAGAGAGAGACTGTGGGAGATAGGCGAGAGATAAAGAGACAGAGAGACAGAGAGACAGAGAGCAGACGCGCGCGCAGCCTGAGGCGGAAATGAGGCACAAAGAGAGCCAGACAAACAGACATCATAGATATAAATCTACATATATACATTATATACACATAGAGCAAGCGAGCGAGCGAGAGAGAGAGAGAGATAGTGAATGGGCAGAGGAAGGGGGCTGGATCTACTTACTTGTTGGACAACGATTGTGGCACGCGGCTGCTTGCAGACAGCGGCCGCCTCTAAGGGATTGGCTGTCACGTTGATGGCGCCCGCACCCGAGCCCGAACCCGAACCCGGCAGCAAGTCCTCCAGTGCCTGCAGCTGCGGCTGTAGCTGCGACTGCGTCTTCGACTTGGACTTGCTCTTGAAGGAGCGCTTGCGTGTGGTATCCGTGGGACTGAGGGACGCGGATGCCAGGGAGTCGCTGCCGGGGCTGTGCATGTGCAGCACCTGCAGATTGAGCGTGGAGTTGGAGCCATGCTTGGGCGGAATCTGCTCGAATTTGCTGGCAATGTCATCGAACTTGTTCAGCTCAGCGTAGGAGTGATCGCTGGGCGAGGATGAGCTCTTGGCCTGGGGATAGAAGGCGTCCGATTGTGGCACATATTGCTGATTCTCTCGTATGGTTGTGTGTATCACGGAATCGGGTCGTATGCGCTTCGAGTTCTTCCGAGAGGGTGGCCGCTCCCGCTCCCGATCTCTGTCCCGCTCATGGTTGAGCTGATGCTGTTGCTGCTGCTGCTGCTCCTGCTGAGTGAGCCGCGAGTACTGCTGGAAGATGTCCGCGCTCAGCTTGCGCTCATAAACCGAGCAATTCTCGGCCTCGTCCGAGTCGCTGCTCGTGCTGGCCGTCGCCGAGCTGGGCGCAAAGCACTCCCGCTGGATGCGCTCATAGTCGAGCGCCTCCCGATCGAAGGGAAACATGGTGCCGGCAGCGGCTACATCCCGCAGACAGCGCTCGCTGCTGCCGCTGGACGAGCTAGAGGAATACTTGCGCTGCTGCGCCGCTGCCTGGGAAGAGGGCGACAGCTGCTGCTGCTGGGGCGACGGCTGCTGCTGGGATGGGCGTTGCTTCTGGTTTTGGCTGCTGCCGAAGAAGTTGCCGTCCTTCATGGTGGGCGGCGCCGAGTTGATCTTGGCTATGGCGCCCGTGGACACGGAGGGCGTGGTGCGTTTGCGCTCCCGCTTCGGACTGGTGCGGTTGCTGGACGAGGGCGAGACGCTGGGCGAGATGCGATTACGTGAGCTGTTGCTGCCGCCATTGGCATTCGCATTGGCATTGGCATTGCCAGCCATTGAATCGCGCTCCCTGGCGCGCAGTTTTTTGTTGCGATTAGCCACAGCGCGCTCCTCCTGCGCATCAGCCGCCTCAGTGGCTGCACCACCCGCGTAGTAGGAGTTGCTAGCTCTGCGCGCCTGCTGGGCGTCCTCCTTGAAGGTGAAGTGACTGCGCGCCTTTTCGCTGGTGCGTGCTGACTTTGGTGATTGGGGCGGATCGAAGGTGAAGTGCTCACGCCCACGCGTGGGCGGTGGCGCCGTGCTGGGCTGACGAGAGGAAAGCAGCAGGGGTGTTGTCGATGACGGCTCTCCTGTCAATATGGACAAGCAGGACTCCTGGCTCTGTGGCATGAGAGACATGTGGCATGTGCATGTATGCAAATGAGTAAATGGAACACGAAAGCAATCAACAACAACAACAACAGGTGTCATTGGTGTACTCACCTCGGTGCTGTCCTGGAGATTCATGTCAGGTCGCGGGGGATAGCGAGAGCAGCTCGTTAGTTCCAATTCAGTGCCGCCCGCCTCATGCTCCGAATCGATTTGGATGGCCGTCAGCAGGGGCTCCTCCAGTGAGCTGAACAACGGCTCGCTGGGACCGGAATTGTCGCCTGTGGACGAAAGGACAGGCCAAATGTAAGCCATTGTGATTAGTTGATTAATTAACAAGCTGCTCAATCAATCAATCAATCAATCAATCAGTCAGTTAGTCAATAGTCGCCGCAACTACCTACCCAAGTCTAGGGAATCGCAGGTCTCCGAGGTGTCGGTGTGCGTCACATTCGTGATGAGCGTGCAGGCGGAGTCTGTGGACGTGTTGATGGTCGTGTCCGGTATGGAAGCCGACGAAGTGCCCATGACAACCAGCTGTCCAAGAGATGGCAGACACATAACTGTTAATGAGGTATCCTCTCACCTTCACATTCACACATTCTCGACTCACCTTCGGCACTCCAGAGACGCCCATGGCATGCATAGCCGTTGCCCCGCTCACCGAGTTGTGGTAGGCACTGGAGACGGTGTTCATGGGCATGCTGTTCAGTGGTGTGGAGGAGGTGGATGAGTTGATCTTGTTCTTGATGCTGCGCCCGCTCTTGAAGTACAGTCGACGCAGAGCCGTGGCCGTTGAGGAGCCCGATGTGCTGAAGCCATCGTTGTCCGAGCCGCTCGAATTGCTGCCGCCCGAGAGGCCAGCCATGCCGTTCAGCTGGGCAGCGGCGCGCACCGCTGTGGGTGTCGACGGCTTCGACGTGTTCGAGGACGTTGCCGTGGCAAAGGTCGTTTGAGCAGTGTTCGCTGTGGGCATTGGTGCAGTTGTGGGCGTGGTTCGGTTAGCAGGATGCGCTGTACTTCGGCTGTTGGTGCGTGGCGAGGCATTGGCATTGGCATTGGCATTGGAGCTGGAACTGGAACTGGACGTGGATTGCTTCGTGGCTGTGGCTGTGGCTGTGGCCTTCTCGCCGGACTGTTGGCCCAGCGCCAGAGCCATCATTGCCGCGGATCGAGTGCTCATATAGCAGCTGGGCAGCGGCTTGGCTTGGTTGTTGTTGTGGCTGCTGCTGCTGTTGCTGGCGGTGGTCTTTGTGGCCGTATCGTTGCCCGGTGTTCCATGTGAGAGGGATATTGTCATGGCTGGCAATGAGAAGACAAAAGGAAAAAGGCTTGAGTTGAGGCAGCAAGAAAAATAAATGATATTAAGAGTCATACACTATGCTTAATATTCCATGTAAATACTTAACAGAGTAATGTTAACATTAATACTTAACATAGTAATGTAAGTTCTAGGTTTTACATCAAAGTCTTAATACTTTGCTCAGATTATTAAAAGTTTTTCCTGTGTTAGTTTTACCTGCAACTTCCTCTTGCTTTTAAACACATCTTAATTAACTATTTTCCTCCATTAGTCTGTGTATTGGTAATTTATTTAAGCTGTGAGCTATAAAGCTTTGCGAATTAAATTTTCCGCACAATTTCTTGGCTTACTTTAAGCTCGTTCAATTAGCTTACAATGTCTTACAGTTGCTTTGTAAAACTTTAAGCCAATGCCATTCACTTAATGCACTTAATTAAACTGTTTAGTTTCACGAAGTTTAAATGCATTGGCTGATTATACGAGAATCGAGTTGTGAAAATCGCAAGCTCTAAATCAACAAATAAAATCGATAAATTGTAGCGTGACACGCACCGTAATCCCCCAGTCAGTCAGGGAGTATAGTAATACACACAAACACACACATAGACACATACATAGACTAAATGACTCATACATATTATTGGTAAGGTAGGGTTGCGGATGGAAGTGCTTTGGTTTCAGGGTACTTTACCGTTACGCTCGCGGAAACACCGCCCCGCCGTACTCAACCTGTGCAATTTGGCACGTAAACAGAAACTTTCAGATTTCGAGGAAAACAGAACAGCAGAACAACAAAATGAAAACATTGAGCAGAACAGCGCACAGTGAGATAGATAATATCGTATAATCAAATTCCACAAATAATTGAGTGGAAGATTCGTCTAACGAATGTCTGAGTATATTGAATGGCTATGGATATGCTCATCTTGTTGATGTTTACCTCTGCCTGCTCAATGGCAAAATGGCAAAATGGCAAAATAGCTGAATATATCAGTGTATGCAGCTATGTGTGTGTGTATGTGTGTGCGCGTGTGTGTTGTCATTTCTGGCATACAGCACGCCCCTTTTCGGTTGTCCGCCCACACCGGAAAAGGAGTCAAAAGACTTTGACCCAAAAAGAAATCGCAACATGTCGAATCTTTTCATATGTCGCGCCCCGTTGGGAAAAAGCATTACAAGCCAACTGCCAGCTGCTCATGCAGCTTTATTTACACAAAATGTCACTGAAAGTGTGTCAAGCGTTGGGAGAGGGGACGGGGGCGGGCTGGGGAATATGCCAAAACATGTGCGTGTGCGAGACTGGAGCATGCGAGTACAGTCAATAATGAAAATCTGTCGGAAAAATTGAGTTAACTCAAAGGCTAGAGGCAGCTGCTTACCTTGACCACGACTCCTGGAGGTTGGTGAGGCGCCCGTTTTATTTCTAGTCGTCGTCGGTGCTGCTGCTGCTGCTGAGGGTCCAGCTGTTATAGGTGTTGTGGGCGTGGCATCGGGTGTTGGGCTGCTGTCGCGAAAGATGGGCGAGCCGGGCACATAGCGTTCAGGCTGCAAACACAATTCAAGTAGCATAACAGAACAATATCAGTCTATGATCATATCAGCAATGCAGAGATAACAACTATAATAAGAGATAAGATATATACATATATAACAACGACCCATCCATTACTCTAAGAAGGTAAATAGAAGTGGCAGAACCATTTGTCGCCTGGTCGCTGTCAGCTTCAGTCCTACTTCAGGCCCAAAGCCGGAATCATTATCACCTGTCATTGGCGCAAAGCAATTGAAGTGAAGAGAACTTGAGATGCCAAAAGTCGCCCACTTGCTGGCATTTTATGTCATTTGCCTGTCCCCCTGTTTGGCCAACGGTTCGTATACGTATTTGATATTATCATAGGAAATATTCATATGTTCTATACAGAAATACGCGCGTGCATCCATCATTTTTTTTTTTTTGAATATTCAATTTCCACTTAACTTAATTAGCTGTTTTTTTATTTCGAAACTTGTCTACTTAGTATTCTAAAATTTATGACAGCAACGGAAGAACAGGTAAATTCGAAATTTCTACTATTTTCTTTATTTTTCCTCTCTCTCTCTCATACTCTCTCTTTCTCTTGGCACGTTTTCTGGCTGAGACCTCAGCGCGATTCTAAGAACTTTGCTCTGCTTTGCGTATTTCAAATATACTAGGTTTCAATATACACATGTGTGTGTGTGTGTGTGTGTGTGTGTGTGTGTATGCAGTTGCGTCTACTTGCCATAGAAATCTTTATACACATATAATAACCCATTCAGCTCAGCTGTCGACGCCACTCTCCAGTGACCGCATTTAATTTATTGATTGCTACACAAAAGATGATAAACATAATTTCTCAAAGATCTCCACTGTATAATACAATATTTTTAGCCCAACCGTGTGGCCAAAACACCTGAAAGTTTCTACAAATCAGATGAGAGAGATGGAAAATTTTGATTCGAGTTTGAGATGTTGAAATAAGGCTGTATTTAATTTTTATTTTTGCTTTAGAAAATGTGTGTAGATTTTTTTTTTTATATTACGTATACAAAAGTAAAAACAAAAAATTGGTAAATCAAAATCTGTAAAATCCAAAATGAATCTATAAAATATAAAAAATTATATAAATCAAATAAATTGTAATTAAAACTTGGTAATACTTAAAAGCAAACTTCGCTAACTGTACTTGATCAGATCTGGTTTTTAACTCCTAACCATCAACAAACTTTGAGTTTGCAGCCCTGTTTTCATTATTTCCACTTAGTAAATAACTATATAAAAATGTCAGTGCATCTCTACACACATTTATCGTCATGTACCCAGAGTCAACGCTGATATGTCATATTTGTCAAGCATTGTTTAATCATTGCAATTATTTGCCCATGAGTTCAATTGACGATGAGTAACGACGTTTATGAGTTCTGATTTCAATCAGAAAGTCGTAGTAATTTTGATTAGTTATCTATTGCAAATAGTGTGCATACCTTTGCAGCATTGAAAGTAATTGATTTTTCCCAAATGCTACATGGCCTTGGCCCACTGTGCGGCGAGTTCATTTCTATCGCATTCGGGCGCTACAAATTCGCACGAATGAATGATGAGTGTTTAACGGACTGATTCGTGAATACGGAGAACTGAAGCGTGCCCAGTGCCAATTGAGTTGGACTTATGCAGAAATCATAGTGCAAAACTTTTAAAAATAGTCCCGAAATTATTGTGATCTATATTTGTTTTTGTTTTTTTTTAGTTTTTCATACAATGATTTTATTTTTTTACGATGAATTTGTGCATATGTAAAAGAATCATTAAAAGAGCACAATTATGATGAGCATTATTATGATTGCCTTCAAGAGATGAGATGAGTGGGGGGCAACGAGGTGGTGATGGAGGCGACTGCCTCAGCTGCGTCAGCTGTTAGACAATCGGTCGATGTAAAGGCGCAGGGTCGTTTTCTGGGGTCTGAGACCGCAGCGAGAGCTGATGATTTTCAATGATGAGCTGCTGAAAGGGTATGCCAAGATATTCATTACATATGTGACTTGGATTGGTTTGAAATGTGGTATAGAGGAGAAAGAGGGTATACCTAGTGAATAGGTGACGATAAATTAGGGTTACTTGTGTGGATGTTATAGTATAGCTCTTGATGTACTCTTTGAATGAGGAACTCTTCCATTGCATTGCATTAGGTTTTAGATAAACTTATATATTCAATTTAAATGAAAATTATTGCATTTTTTATTATTATTTACTATTTATAGATTTCTTTTTAGGTGCATACATGATAAGAGTGGTATAGATGTATTTATATGCTTTGGATGGGGCCGATCCTAATGCATCCCTAGTGTGAATTTGAAACTCCAATTTATTTTCTACAACTCAATCAGGCTTACTACTCTCCACTGCTATTTTCGCTTCCTTTTCCATTACATCATATGTATGTATATATGTATGTGTATTTCTATAAAACCTAGGGCATTTACAACTTCGATAACTTCTGTCTGTTCTGTTCTGTCTTACATGTTGTTGGTTTTTAAAATTTTTGACTATTTTTATGTAGCGCCAAAGTCTCGTGTCGTGAGATCAGTCTTTACAATTCTATAGCATTTGGCTCTGCCTATTCTAGCTATTCTTGTAACACGTTGTTGTTGTTGTTGTTGTTGTCTATTGACGTCATTGTTATTACACAAAACGCATAAAGTGTATAGAGCATATGTATGTATAGATGGATACATGTCGAGGACGCTGTCGTGCCACTTGGCAAATAGACAGAAAGTCTGTTGCCAAAATTCTCACTTTAATGCAATTAATTTGAATAAAAACAGATTTTGTGTGTTTTTATTTAGATCTATCGTGTGTGTTGTTGCTTCAGTTGTTGTTGCTGTTGTTGTTGTTGTGGTTGTTTTGTTGCGTTCGCTATAAATAAATTCTAAGAAAAGCACAACAACATCATCATGATCATGATTCGCGTTGTCATCATCGGTTTTATCATCTACAATACATGGTGAATAGTATCAACAGACCCACAGAGCGAGAGAGCGCAGGCGAAAGCGAAAGCGAAAGGCAACGTCATGACCTCGTTCAATATTTTCGAGATGCGAATGTATTTTTATTATAGTTTATACAGTTGCTATATAGTTTTATTTATGGTTTTTTGGACTTGCAGCTCTCGAGTGCTACGTCTGCAGCTACCTGCTCGGCCAGAGCGATGCCACCTGCCTGACGAATGCCACCGCCGTGCGCGCCCTCAACTGCACCAAGAAGTACTGCCTCACAGTGCGGCAGGAGGCGATTGTGAGTATCATACAAAGTCGCGGCAAGTGGTGACTAGGTTGCCCCCCTCCCATAGCAGTCATAATCATGCAACGGGCAGCTAAAGAGTCGTATACTCTCAACTTAACTCCTTTTAGCCACAGCTGGCTGATTGCCTTGCAACAAAGTCGCCGCCGCCGCGCCCGAGTCGTCAATTTGTGCTGCTGTTTCTATTTCTTTTCGGCTTAAGCACTCATACCCACACACATATACGAATACATATACATGTGCAGCTGGAAAAGTTTGGTGGCGAAACTTTGTATCAAATTGTGGCAGGAGATGAAAGTTTTTGCACAAAAAAAATTAGCAAGACTCACGTATCAAGCAAAGCTTCGAAACTAGGGTCTTGCACACACACACAGACACACACATATACATATACATAAGCTGGAAGAGTAATTGAATATATGATGGGCCATGGGCACATGTGGCGTATGAGTACAAGTGCCAGGGAATCGCATTATTTTGAGTGTCATTCGAAATTACATTTATATGCATTTCACTCTGCTCATCAGGCGACCCCGATGCCAACGTGTTAAAAGAGAGTACATTTACTTAGTTATGAAAGAAGTGGAAAGACATAGAGAAACTCTTTTCATATTTTTACCTATTATATGCTCTTTGACTCTTGGGAACTCTGCGCAAATTTGACTTTTAGCCTTAAAGTTTAAGCAAATTGTTTTCAAGTTTAGGACAAGCTCTAGTGTTATTGCAGAAGTTTGTCAAGTCGAGTCGGGAAATGAACTTTTAGCCAGCAATGAGAACCTTTCAGCTGATTTTAAAAGGCAAATACATGCTGCGCTCGCCATGGCCTTAAGACGAAAAGCTGCAATTGGCAATAAAGAGTCGACGCACGAGTGCTTAAGTCAAGTGCCCTTCGTGTAGCTGATGAAGTGGCTCGGTGCGCGGCTGGGTGGGGGGATTACGCACGGGCTCACATATTCGGCAGTTGGGAGATTTCAAGAACTGGCGCTCTATGGCGTTTGTTTTAAACGCGGGCACGCAAATAATAATAGAATCAGTTTTATTTATTTATTTTTTTTTTGTGTGTTGACATTGGGGCTTTTGTGCTTTAATTTGCACAGCGACAGACGAAAATCAAACAAAAATGCTACGACCGAAAGTGGAGTGCATAAAAAGTCCATTACCATAATTTAATGGAAAGCCAGAAAGGCGTATAAAAGCCACAAAAGCCGCTTCAGACTGTGCGAGAGACAGAGACAGGGACAGACACCACACCACATCATAGCATACGCAGCTGCTAACCCTTACTCTGGATAGGCTCCTTAATATGCGAGGCTTTAACTCTGTCTTCTATCAGCCAGCCTCACCCACGCCTCTTCATGCACTTAAATATGTGTATATATGTATGTGTTTCTCCATTTTTTTTACAATGAGTTGGATAAACATTTTGCCAGGCGCTTCATTAGTCGGCGAGCCTTGAACTCTTTGTTATTGAATTTGCTGGATCAAAGAGGCATTGAGCCAGCGGGAAATGAACTAAAAGTTACTTGTGGGCGCAGACAGAGAAAGACAAAGAGAGCTGCAGCATCTGCTGCTTCTCACCAGCCAGTCAAATGCTTCACTGATGCTCTGGCATAATGCAATTAAAACTTTATCTTCATCCCCATCCACCGCCATCTCTATCTCCATGCGGCCGACCCTAATGATGAATACAAATTAAGTGAAGCTGGGACACTGGCCACAGTCAACCGGAACTTGTAGCAGCTGGCATTTATTATAGTTCATTGGATCCAAATTGTAGTGTAATCAAATTTTCCATCACAAATGCCTCAATTTGAAGAATTTAACTCTCTGATATTTCTACAGATATATTAAGTTATATGGATACAATACCTTTGTCTTTTGGTATATAAATGAATTAGTAATAAATCAAAATTAATATATATTAATACATCAATTTATTATCAATTAAATATATAATCTGAAATTAACAAATTTAAAGAATTTAACTCTCTAATATCATCTCTTTTCTCTGTGGGATAATTTAATAAATCACAATTTTATTCGATTCTAATCAAATTAACTCTCTAATATCATCTCTTTTCTCTTCTGGAATATATTAATAAATCAAAAATGCTATTTTCACTATAATCAAATTAACTCTCTAATATCATCTCTTTTCTCTTCTGGAATATATTAATAAATCAAAATTTTACTCAATCATAATCAAATTTTTCTAGCAGAGATCTAAAAAGTTAAAGACTTCAACTCTCAGTTGTTTCATAGAAATAATTTAGTTATTTAAATATGAAAACTTTATCTATTTCATGCTGAACATCTTTGGGAATATTTTAAAATATTTTGTTGAACTAACTTTTTCTCATGCTCCGTTCTTAATTTTGGTTTCCTCTCTTTTTTTTTTGTCTCTCCTCATACATGTGTCGCCTGCAGCATAATGGGAACAAAGTCATTTCCTTTCTACGTGACTGCCAGGATAAGCCGACGGTGGGTATGAGTGGCAGATCAACTGCCAGACAGATTGTGCCTGGGGCAGGAATAAAATTTACGCACATTGCAGATACCGAATGGAGTTAGGACGGACTCCTCGTCTCGCACCTACTACCGCTCCTGCCAGCTGAATCTATGCAATGGGCACAACGGACGCGTCTACAACACGAGTGGTAGCCTCACCATCGGTGCTGGTGCTGGAGCTGGTGGCTCGGCTGGGGCAGGTGGTGGGGGCAATCACAACGCCATTATACCTGGCAAGAATGGCAGCCACGGCACAGGGGCTGGGGGACTTCAACTGGTGGTGCTGCTGTTTGCTGTTGTGGTGGCTGTTGCTCGCTGGCTGTAATTAGCATAAAATGGATGTTCCGCAATATGACAAAAAAAGGACACGCTCGATTCTAATCCCAATGTCTGTCCAGAGATGAAAATAAAAAGTGCCGCCAGCAGCCAATTAAAACGCATTTAGCTGCTGTCTGAGCTTATGGCAGAGCCAGTGGCTCGTTTCTCGTCCCTTGCAATACTTTGGACAGTTGAAGAGGTCAACGGGCTGTGACCTCCCAAACTAGACTTCCGCACATGTTGACCGCAATTCAGAAATGTGGGCGGGGGGCCTTCAATAGCTAGCTCATTAAAATAGAATTAAATACGCGTTAACGGCTAACATAAATTCCAGCTAATAGCCAGACTTTTCAGTCTCTGTCATGAGTCGACGACATTTTTATGTTCATTTCTAGAAAACACAACACAAAAACAACATTCGGCTGGCGGCAAACATTTCAAGTACACAAATGTCGCACTGGCAGGTGAAAACAACAAAATAATAAATACAGCTCAGCTATATATCCTTTTAATTGAAACCAAAAATAGCCCAAGCTGCTCTATTCATCCTCAATTCACTGTTGACTAAGAAGTAAGCTCAAGACTCAAGACTCAAATATAGCTGCAGAGCTCTAGAGTGAACAGCCACTCAGCTCAGCAAATAGGCGCATGAACCTTACCTAGAGTCTAACTAGTGAGAGAGAGAGTGAGTGAGTGTGTGTGTGTGCATGTGAGAGGCTGCTGAAGGATTTAGTTCTGTATTTTTCTTCTCTGCTTTAACAAAGTTAATTGAAATGTTAAAGAAAATACGTTTAGTAATTGAAATCGATTAAAAACTAGGGCACGCTAATAACTTAAAAGGGAGGGAGAGAAAACTTTCGATAACAGTACGTATGCGTGCGCCTGTGTGTTTGTGTGTGTGTGTGTTGACTTAACGCATTAAAGTTTCCACGAGTTAAACTGTAGCATGCTTGTCACTTGCCGTTGTCGCTGACATTTGACGTTGCTTTTGCTTTGCTTTTGCTCCCTTGACATGCTTTTGGCGCTTGGAAATACACGAAAAATGTTTGCATGGCAAACAAATCGCTGTGTTTGCCTTACCTACTCCTCCTGCGCCTCCCCCTCTGGCAACTCTGCGTGTGTCATTCGTGCACACTGTGACATGCACACTGAAAGCGAAAGCACATCGCGCAACAGACCCCATTCCCATTCCTGTTTTTCTTTCTTTTTTTTTTATTTTTTTTATTTGGGTTTGGACAGCAATTACAATTTCAGATTGAAAATGGCCAGCAGAGCGCGTCATATAAAATTTCCGATTTGCCAATTGAACTAAATGAACATTTTGTCGCATCTCTGCAAACTAGAAATATCAAAGCCAATTAGCGCAGCTCTATGAATAAACGAAATTAGCCAATAAATATGGAATGTGGTAATGTGTGTCATCAATCATCTGTAATCAATCAAACTTGCATTGGGCACATAAAACATACTCAAAATGGGAGTTGGCCATAATTATTTATTATTAATATTTACCCAGTCAAGGACCAAGCAAGTTCCACATAAACAGAACAAAGTTAAACAATCTGTAATGATATTTAATTTCCATTTTTTTTTTCTTTTGTTGTGACCCCAATATATGATTTCATCACACCTCAGCAGCCACAACACTTAAGTATATACAATTATACGTCCCGTAAGTCGAGCAATAATAATTGGGGAATTGTGAGCCGAGAGAGAGGGAAAGACATAAAGGTACAAGTGTCTGGTCGATTTAATTTCATTGAGGAAGTCGTTTGCGTATAACAAATATTATCTTGTGCCCAATATGCAGAGAAGGCGATACGGATTCAGAAAGCGGGAATGTTCCCGAAATGTTCTGCTGTCATGCTGTCGCAGTCCACAGCATAATAAACAAGGCAGTTGATATGTAGCAAAGAGGCGAGACAAATTACCTAAAATATGCAAGACTTTTTGAAAAATACAATTTTTTAAAGGAGACTGCTCTACTACGTGATTCCCTGAGCCCGTAGAGGGACTCATACATATGTTAATAATTCCTCGTTCCTTTCCTGCTTACAAAAACAGCACATGAACGTCCATAAGCAGTGCTGCCTGCTTAGCCTATTTCAAGCTAGATCGAGCCTCTTTGAAAGATGTGTAGCCAATTGATAATAAATCCATTGAAAATGAGCTTGGAATGTAAGAGATTGAGGTCGATTTTAGTCCTTAAGAGAGCCATAGAATAGAAGAACAGAAGGAGAAACTACTGTGTATGCCAACTAATAATTAGTATTATTAATGTACATAAGCTATTTAGCATATGAACATTCATATATTGTATAATGAGGTAAACCTATATAAGTATGCGTGGCCAACACCAATATATCATATATTTGGTTGTAAATCTGTCTCACTATCTGTCACACAGTTTGTCTCTCTGCCTGTCTGCCTTAGAGAAGCACGGTATGAGAAGCTCAATAGAAGATCGTTTAATTTGTTTCTATGTATGCAGCAGTATTCATTTGGTGCTTATATTCAAGTAACACGAAGCTAGAATACTGGGAGCAGCTGAGAGTGCTCCCATTGGTCTTTTAAAGCTCGGTGTCAACGATCTCTACCTGGTGCCGAGCTCAACATTTGAGAGCACCTTCGGGTGTGAGTGAAACTTGCCTTATATAAAGGGCAGCAGCTGTAGCATCTCTTCAGTCGTCCAGGCCAGTCGTAGAGTGCAGTAGAGTAAAGTGAAGTGTGTGGTCGTTCAGTTAAGCATTAAAGACTTGGAGAAGAGACATTTACTTATAGTCTTTGCTCTGGCTATAGCTAATTTAGCTTTCCAAGAATGGGAGGCAGAAATGGACCAACTGGTTGTCAATTTCCCAACCAAGTGGACGTTCGCTTTGCTAGGAAACTATATTTTCCGCAACTTGTGTTAGCTTTAGCTCAATGGATAGTTGAGTAAAGATTCTCAGAGTTAACTTAATGATGTGCCTATTTCAAGATTCTCAGAGTTAACTTAATGATGTGCCTATTGCAGTGCCTCCAGTACTCAACACAGCTAAGCTTTAGCAGCTGGCGCTGAGTCCACAATTTGTGCTGCATCCATATAATAAAGTCGAGGTGCTTGTCAATGAAATGGCTTCAATCAACAAACCTGTGATATCGCCCACATCAAGAAAATTGCTCTGCCAGCTGGCCATAGCCTCTGGCTAGTGCCTGACTTCTCATTGGTTGGCCCTCGTTGAAATGCAGCACCATTGTGACAATAGCCGTGGCGTGAGCTCTTTGACGCCAAAGCAACGAGAAATCAACTTGAACTGGTGTCAACTCTTTCTGCTCCAACTACAAATGGCTTGACCCGAGTCGCAGCTTGTCTGGACTGGATCAAGGATGACACGCACATAGACCACTGAATATTCTCTTATTGGAATATAACACTTAAAGCCAGTTGTCTTTCACTTTAGCAAGATTTGTTGTGCTTTTCCTTTAAGACACACAGCACAGCCCAACCTAGCCAGGCCCTCCTTTTCTCCTTTTGGGGCACTGGGCCCAGTTGTGTGTCAAGTCGGAGACTTTAGCTGTCTGCTTGAGGAAGGTGTGTGTGCCACATTATAAATTTACTTCGTTTGTCTTTCGTTGCTGCCCAGATAGCCAGATATTAATGGTTGGGGCTGACAGCTTTGTATGCCACCAGAGATATTACAAGTCAACAGTGGGTCCGGGTGTGGGGCATTGTGGTTTTGGTATTTCGTTCAATGACTGCGTCGACATTATTTCCATTACACCCATTTAGTTGTCGCTGCGTGCACTAAACTTATTCATTGACGACAGCAATTTGTGGTCCTGTGGCGTGACAGAGAGAGAGCGAGAGAGGGAGAGAGGGACAGGGAGTAGGACAGGGGACAGGGGCCTGCGGAAACAGACGGACATTAGTTGGCTCCGTTTAATGCCCAATTGGCATTACAATGGCTGCTCCCGCAACTGAGTTGGCTGCCTGCAGTGCATTGAACTTGCATGCTCAGAACTCAATTGGCATTTCTCAACGTCTCAACGTCTCGTCGTCTCAGTCTCTTTGCTGTCTGCCCCTCTCACCTACCCCCTTGGGGCAGTCATTTGTACCGGAAACTATGCAAGCATTTTACGAGCTATTTGACCGGTCGATGAAGTCATACTCATTACTAATGCACACACCTTCAAGGTATTGCTGGCTAGGCTGAGGTCCCTCTGTGTCGCCCCCGCTCAAAGTAAATACAATTTATTGCTGCCCATTTGCCAAAAAGATCAGAGTACAGAATTAAAACGAACTTTCGCCAAAAAATAAACAGAAATATGGAAGAAAATATCAAAAAGCGGGAAGACAGCTTGCAAATTGCACAATCGCAGTGCATATGTTATAAATTTACAGAAAATAAAAAACAAAAAATTCACAAAAATAATAATAATAAAAAAAAAAATTATATATAAAATTAAAAATCGAGCAACTCAGCGACAACAAAAGCCAACAACAAAAGGCAAACTCAAAGAAGGCGGAACATCCGACTAAAAGTCGCGTGATTTATGCCCAGACACAGCCACGCCCTGCATACCTCCCCACCTACCCACACCCCCTACAGACAACTGGAGCAGAGATTTTGGTGGGCGTGTGAGCAGTGCAGCCCAAGAGGCACGTCCGCACTTGTCTAGCATCTTATAAAATCGATTGATTTCTTGTTGAGTGGAATCAATTTAATAATGATTATCTCTAAACCGAAATCTATATACAATAAATTCGAGAAAAGTCGTAAGATCATCATCGGTATTTATAGAGAGCTGTGGTGAAATCTGAAGGATAAGTATTTAAATTAATGACTTTCGCCTATTTATAAACACATCCATTGTTTTTGACCTTTGTAAGATAATTAGACAGCTCACAAATCGTAATGTTTAGCACCCAGTGAATGGAATTTTGTTGTTTTAGATTATTCTTTAAATACAGATATTTATGTTGATATATATATATATATATATTGTAAATGAATGACTGTGAAGAATTTGTATTTTCTTTAAGTTTAAGCACGGCACTCAATTCTTGCCCAATTATTTATCAGCCATTATTTTTCCGACCAGTGTATTAATTATTGATGAATTTTCTGACCTATATTTGTGGAACAAAAAGCAACAACGACAACAACAACAACAACAAAATCAAAGTAGAAACGACAACGTCACCTCAGATGTTTGCCGCTTAAATTAAGCGTAAAATTTAGTCTGACAAACGGGCAGTGCGCCAGCAGACATTAAATCTTACGAAAGATCTACACCTCCTCCTCCTCCTCCCGCACCTCCTCCTCCACCACAGCACACCTTTTGCAGTCGCAGAGGCGCCTGGGAAGTGCACCGAAGGGGCCCACAGACAGCGCGCTGAAATCTGTGCGCCACTGCCAGCACTTGGCACAGCGCTGCGAGTTGATGACGTCAAACCTAAAAAAGATGAACTGACGTCCACCTATTTGCGTGGACGTAACACTCGGGCACACTTTTGCTTTATTTTTGGTGAATTGGTCACGAAACGGCCACCCAGTCCCCAGTGCCCAGTGTCCAAACCACAGACCCCAGATCCCAGACAAAGTGCGTTGGTCTACACGGGCCGGGCGGGCACTCCAGGAAATCCCAATGAATCATTTGACAAACCGAAGAGACTCAATGTATTGGATGGGGGGATTTGTGCGGCTCGCCCATTGGACTGGCTGTGTAAACAACAGTCACTCAAGTTTCATGAGCTTTACGCGATTTATGATGGTCGAAAAACAGAGAGAGTGACAATCGAGACGGCTGAAAATGCCTGGAATGCCGCAAAGGCTGATGAGCATTAAGATGTGGTTTCCAGGCGACACATGACAACATAGCAACAGCAACAGCGACAGCAACTATATCGAGATATATCTGAAATTGCTTATAGAGACTAAGTTGGAAATCTATATACGATAGCATATTTCATATGGAGAATAAACATATATTTGAATAGAAGCTGAGTTTGTTTGCCTTAATTGACCACAAAGATGTCGATATATAGATTTTTGTTTGTATTCCCATAATTAATTATATACATTTATATGTATGTATGTATGTATGCATATTTAAATATATTCATTTCTGATGCTGTTGACAATCAATTAATTCCAACAAAAGCAACTGTCGGCCGAGCTTTACGTCTGTGGTAATTGTTTTTAATGTTAATTGTGAAAAAATAAAAATAAATATAAATAAATAAAATGCGATACATTTAAAAATGTTCTTAAAGTAGCCCAAGTCATTTCAATTTCAATTATGCCATAAGTTCCCTATCACTCAGAGTGCCTATGGTTCCTCCTCGCACTACAATATGGATATGACGTCAGCCATTGGACAGACGCAGAGCATCATCCGTGTCGCCTGAATTCCAACCGCATGAATCTCTCTCCTCTGCCTGCTTAGCATCTCCATGCCATTCTAAATCGCTCTCTGCTGAGGCAATGCACAGTGCACAGTTCATTGACATGGCCATAAATTCGTTTTTGTCGCCACGGAAATAGCTGAAGAGCTCTGCTTCTTCCGTAGATTTTCTTAGCCATTGCATAACTTGGCTACAAAAATTTGTTTTGCTGGGATTATACTTGAATGAGATGAAATGCAATTGCCAAATAATGGAGGCCACTCAGAGTGGCTCAATAAGGCGAGACTTTTGTGTATTCATGCAAAACCAGCCAAGCCGCACAGGTATTGTTATTTAGAGTGTCCCCAGTTGGCCACCATAAATCACAACTAATGGCAATTGATGCTCTATCCCTCGCTCTTTCTCTCTCTCTCTCTCTCTCTGTCGTAATACATAGCCCCACTCTGTGCCAGTCTGTGCCACTCAGTGCCTTTCTATGGCATTGTGGCAAATGGAAATGCATTGCTTGTGGCAACTGGTGGCTTTTTGCATTCTAGTTAATTAAAATGCATACACAATAGTGGCTCACTGAACAACAGCATTGTGAGCTCCGAGCCGCAATTAAAACTAAAATGCGCCATCAAAACCCAAAAACTTTTGTGCCCCAGCATTGAGAATCCTGTCAACAAAATATTGTTTTATAAGAGAATATACATATATACATGTGTGCATGTGTGCATGTGTGCGTGTGTATTATGTTATGTTCACAAAAGGAGGTTATCCAATTTGTTCGAGCTAAATGAAAAACATTTGCTTCTTTACAAATGAATTTCTTCCGTATTTCGCCTGCCCGTCCGTCCGTCCGTCCGCCCGTCTCACCTGTCCGCCTTTGGATGCGTATTTTCAGCAACAGATTTTGAAATTCACGCAACGCATTCTGTAAACAATATTTTTGGATTTCTCGCAAACTGAGTCAATGCAACGCGTGGGCGTGGCACGCCAACAACAATTTTCATATGCAGTGCAACAGTATTTTAATGAGCGGCAGAGCCAAAAATAAATTGCACATAAATATGTTCTATGCTGCTGACAACTCAAATGAAAACGAACACGAAAATGAAAATGAAAATGAAAATGAAAATAGCGAAAATAATGAAAATTGTTGGCAAAAATAAATTGTGAATTCTGGTCAGTTCTGACGTGGGCCGATGGCCAAACATTGCAAGGAGTCAATGCGCTCATTAGGCCACGCCGCACCACCGCACCGCCGCGCCATTAATCAACGGCATTAGGAAAGTGTCAGAACGCCAGGGCAGCGGCAGCGGCAGCGGCAGCAGTTACTCAATTGCAATTGGCCAAGAAAATAATTGCGACAATTGTCACTGATTTGGCCCAGCGGAAGTTCAGGGGCGTCTCTAGCCCCGCGGTTTGTGCACAACAGCTTGAAGGATTTATCATAATGAATTATCTCTGGCTAATTGACGTTCGAATACAGTCGGAAGTACACGCATTTTGGCCAACGGGAGGCTCTGCTCTCGGCCAGCCATGAATATTGCCAATTGAAGCGATTTGTCAATATTTGGCAGCAAAACTAATTATCTCTGTCATTGGCAAGGACATATTTTAGCCAAGTGCGTTTGACCTAAGCCAATAGCGAAATGTTCTTCCCTTTCAGCAAACGCAATAGTATCTATTCAATAAATATATATTATATAAAATATAAAGTGCTCTGAGCCAAACTGAAATCAATATTTCAATAGCTTTTTTGCTTTTAGCTCTGGCTTATAGACGACAATCAGCAACAATTTCTTTGCTCTGCGCATTTCCCTTCTTACAGTTCGAAGCGCTTATTTAATTTAATTTAGCTGCCAGCTCAATGCTGATTCTTCTCACTGATTGCCAATGGAATTTCCCGATGTATAGATTGCATCAATAAGTGCACTATAAGAGGAAACTTTGAATCGCGTTCAGCCTGAAAGTATGCTAGCAATTTGCATGCAGAAGCTCTGCATCTATTGCCAATCACTGGTGGCTTCAGCGCGTTTACCAACACTTCCTCTGCTAAATTGACTTTGACAGCAAAGTAGGCGATGGTGCTGCTAGGCTAAATGAATTGTTTAAGAGCAGATTTAGTGGAGAGTCATTCTTTCACAAATTTTCGCAGTGAGCAGAGCTCTTGAAAGTAGAAAATAAAAAAGTAAAATTAAATTTCTCTCTCAGAGTCGTTGTGTCGAGCAAGCTTTGGTTTTTCGCATTTACATCGTCGCGTGCAACTACATTTCTATTAAATTGTGGTAGAATAGTATAGAAAATGGTTCCAGTTACCAAGGAAGTGCAATGCCAGCTGGCAGAAAGCGATGAGGCCGAGCAGCAGCCGGAGACCGTTGTCACCCCGAAGAGCGGCCGAGTGGGCATCTTCAATGCCGAAGACTTTCTGTCGCGTGCTCAGACCAACGACAAGATTAACAACATTTTGCGCTCGCCCACAAAGTCTCCGAATGGCGTGCGTCAACGCTCGGTGTACACCAACAACAACCCATCTCCGGTAAGTTCTGTCAGAATTCGTCTGTCTGTGTCTTTGACAAGCGGTAAAAGTGAGGTTCTGATTATATGAGAGTTTTCTTTTTCAAGTTCGGCTATTACTGTTTTTCGAAATCAATCCAAATTATAGAAGTTTTTCAATATTAATTTATATCAAATATGCAGCAGTCGTCGGTTCGTTTGCCCAATGCGGCAGCATCGCTTTCAGCTCGTATGAGCAGCATATCGCTGAACAGCGGCAGCGCCAGTGTGGGCACCAACACTTCAGTGCTGGCCAAGGAATGCTCTAGCCAGACTAATGCCATAGGTGCCTCGGGCTCCTATCGTGCCATGGGAATGGGCATGCACCAGTCGCAGCCGCTGCTCACTGCCGTTGCAGACTTGGAGCCACTGGTCCTGAGCACTAAGTCGTTGACAGCTCGCTTCGCCTACGGTCAGGTAACTAACCACTTTCACTACTGATAGGATAACCTAACAATAATCTTTACCCTATTAGCCACAACCGCAACCCCAAATGCACCACACTCAGCAGTATCCGTCGCCCATGCCGCCTCCACCTCATGCCTTGGGTCGTGTCAGCTCTCGCACTTTTGAGTTCGAGAATAATCCACCACCACCACCGCCATGTCCTGGCTCCGGACCGATTGCCATGTCCAATGGCACCATCCAGCTGCGCTTGCGCGAGGGAGTCAGGTGTGTTTCTAGATCAGTTAAGCTGTTGATTGGGCTGGAATAAGTAATATTCCTTCGATTACAGAATCGATATGACTCTGGACAAGGCCGTGCGTGTGTTAAATCAGCGCAGCATGGTGGCTGTCGCACTGTCGCGCAATGGCACAAACTCTGCTCTAATCCATCCCAATGGTCGAATCCTGCAGAGTGGTTCCAAGGTGGAAATCGTGACCTATGACGGCATGAAGACCAACAATTTTGTGTAAAATATTTGTGATTATTTTGCTTGGAACTATTCAAGCCAACGTCTTTGCTTTTACAGGCGCTATGCTAAGATGTGGTACAAGGGTGTGAGCTTCACTAGCGAGTCTTGTGCTTTGATTTATCTGGTGGACACTGCTGGAACACGCACCACAACCGACACTTTCACTGACCTGACTAAGGACTACACTCTGGCAGTGTTTTATGAGTGAGTAGCGTATCGGAGTAGTATGTTCTTCTCTCTCTTAACACTCGCAACACTCTCAACAGCGACTCGCGCCACGGTCCCTCATTTGTGCCGGATGCACAGGAGGTGATTGCAAAGTCATCCTACAGTTGCGCAGACGACGGCACCGAGATGTACGACATCAATGGTTTTCGCATCATTCAGGCCGCCGATGGCCTGGTGAAGGTGACTCGCCAACACAACAAGGGGCTCATTCGCACCAGCCCTGGCAATGGATCGGTCACTCTGACCACTCTGGGCATCCACTGCACCGCCTCCTTGGGCAAGACCTCGCATCTGTTTTTACGGTACGTATATAATCCTAACATTTATAGTACATATAATTGTGTTTGATCTCTTGTCTTGCAGTCGCAATGAAAAGCGTATGCATTTTGATGGAGCCAATTTTATAGTGCGCAATGCAGGGCACTCGGCCGGATTCAATGAGAACAATCTACTGATCGTGTACTAATTTAGTTCCATCCTATCTATAAGACACAAACACAAACAGACAATATCCAAGGTAGTTTTTAGGGGCCGCTAGGCTTCCGTAGAGTGGAGAGGGAAAATTACTAAAATTTGTTAAGATCACAGACATCACAGACGTTTACAAGAAGGAATTAGATTTTAGTTATATATACAGCAAAAAAAAAAAAACACGAGTACAAGTCCACTGCCCTGCCTACTACTTGAGAACGCTGACCACTTCTAACAAATAAAGGGATCAGCGTTTTTATTTTTAAGGCTCGATTTGGCATACAGAAAAGAGTTCATCAAATTTCAACAATATTTTACACATAATAGGAAAAAAAAAAAAAAAAAAACACATTATGTACATTGAGAAAAGCCTTAAAAAATTGTTCACATGCATAAAAATTAGAAACACTATGCCATGGCGCAATGTGTATGTGTTACAATAAGTAGGCGGTGGCCTTTAAGAGGTGGTCCGAACCTTCAATGCGTTGTTAGTCTGAACAGAAGACGACCTTACATTACAGTTACTTGTTAAAGTTAAGATTAGTTTGTAGTTGCTGTGATGCTCCGAACATGGGAAGTCACACATCAAAGTGAAATAATGTTGCAAACTAAGTTTTGCAAATTCAAAGTGAGCGATAGACCAATACACCATGAGCACGTTTACAACACAAGTTACCCGAAAGAAAAGTGAGAAATTAATAAATACATGTTGATAGAAAACGTATAATTGTTGACAAAAACTATACACAACGTCCTCAATTATTATAGGTACATATACACATACATCCTCATACTTCACATATGAACATACAAATATATAATATATGTATTTCTGGCCTATGTGTAAATCTGTCAACATTTCTTCTTTTCACGCTTGGTGGCTTTATGAGATTTGTGAGCCTTACGACGATCTCACATGATCCAAAATTCAAGAGCATGTATTACAAAATTATTGTATGGAATTATCAATAAAAGTTTGATAAAACGTTATTTGTTAATATGTCACAGTGAGACCAGTAAGTAATAATTTTTAAAATAATGGTGCTTAAAAACATTAAATCAAGGCACATAGTATTTTTCGGTAGAAGTATTTTTACTTCAACACAGTATTTTTGTTATATTTTATTACTGTCAGGGATCTGGTCACATTTGTGAACAAAACAATATTATTTCAGTTGCCCCTTTCAAATAAATCCATGTTATATCAGTTTATGCCTATTTTAAGTGTTTTGAGTTAATTATGTGCACGAAGAGTGTTGTATGCAGCCACCCAGAAAAATGCTAGTGTTGGCAAGGGAAATGCGTTTTCCAACACATATTTGGTGATATTTAATTTTCAGCAAAGTAGGCGACGACATCCCGGTGAAAAGCTTACTAGTCAAGGAGCAGCATCTGTGGAAAGTCATTCTTTCACAAATTTTCGCAGTGAGCAGAGCTCTTGAAAGTAGAAAATAAAAAAAGTAAAAATTAAATTCCTCTCTCAGAGTCGTTGTGTCGAGCAATCTTTGGTTTTTCGCATTCCTATCCCCGCGTGCAACTCCGTTCCCATTAAAGTGTAACTGTAATTAATTTAGTCACAAGAATACATCGAACGCAAGAAGAAAATAAAATGGTTCCAGTTACTAAACCGAACACCAAGGAGGTGCAATGCCAGCTGGCAGCATGTGATGAGACCAAGCAGCAGCCGGAGACCATTGTCACCCCGAAGAGCGGCCGTGTGGGCATCTTCAATGCCGAAGATTTTTTGTCGCGTGCCCAGACGAACGACAAGATCAACAACATCTTACGCTCGCCCACTAAAGCCCCAAATGGCGTGCGCCAACGCTCGGTGTACACCAACAACAACCCATCACCGGTAAGTTCAGCCCAGAAAAGTTTTCTTTCAGTTGTCAGTGTGTCGTTTTTTTTTTTTTTGACAGTTTGTGAACGTCATCAATTGAAAACTTAGGCTAGGTTACGTGTTTTTCACAAGGGGAGTAGCCTTTTTTTGTTTTAGTGCAATATCTATTTCGTCTCGTCCGTCTGCTACCTCATTGCTATTGAATATAAGAGCTTTAGCAATTTGAACTCATGTACCGTTGTATTCAATATTAATACTGTTTACGATGTGTCCACCTGGGGCGTGACAAAACATGGCTGAATCTGTCGTTGACAGAGCCAATTGTCAAGTTTATACAGCGGAGTTTGACAGCTGTAAAATGAAAACGTGGTAATCTGATTTATCGTTGACATCTGCTAATTTCCACTGAGTTAGCATAATCATAATCGGGTGGGATCACGTTTGTCATCCCTAATAGATATGCTTGCTATTATTAACAGATATCATGGCTATTGGCTGACCTCCATTAAAAATGGATTCAACAGCTTTTTTTTGCAACGAGAATTAATAATTATATTAAATATTTTATGATATCAAAGGCAATATATTTTACAAGGTTAGAGGTTATTGATTTTTGCATAGCCAAATAAATATGGCCTTTGTTTGATACATTTATCTACATAAGATTTTTATACCCTGTTTGAAATTTGCAGCAGTCGTCGGTTCGCTTGCCCAATGCGGCAGCATCGCTTTCAGCTCGTATGAGCAGCATATCGCTGAACAGCGGCAGCGCCAGTGTGGGCACCAACACTTCAGTGCTAGCCAAGGAATGCTCTAGCCAGACTAATGCCATAGGTGCCTCGGGCTCCTATCGTGCCATGGGAATGGGCATGCACCAGTCGCAGCCGCTGCTCACTGCCGTTGCAGACTTGGAGCCACTGGTCCTGAGCACTAAGTCGTTGACTGCTCGCTTCGCTGGGCCATTTGGGTATGACAATAGCGGCGCCTACTGTCAGGTAAATAGCTACATTCACTACTCTCGATTAACTTAATAATACTTCTTTCCTTATTAGCCACAACCGCAACCCCAAATGCACCACACTCAGCAGTATCCGTCGCCCATGCCGCCTCCACCTCATGCCTTGGGTCGTGTCAGCTCTCGCACTTTTGAGTTCGAGAATAATCCACCACCACCACCGCCATGTCCTGGCTCCGGACCGATTGCCATGTCCAATGGCACCATCCAGCTGCGCTTGCGCGAGGGAGTCAGGTGTGTGTCTAGATCAGTTGAGCTGTTGATTGAAATGGAATAATATTCTTTCGATTACAGAATCGATATGACTCTGGACAAGGCCGTGCGCGTGTTGAATCAGCGCAGCATGGTGGCTGTCGCACTGTCGCGCAATGGCACAAACTCTGCTCTAATCCATCCCAATGGTCGAATCCTGCAGAGTGGTTCCAAGGTGGAAATCGTGACCTATGACGGCATGAAGGCCAACAATTTTGTGTAGGCTAATAGGGATAATTTTGCTTAGAACTATTTAAGGCAACTTCTTTGTTTTTACAGGCGCTATGCTAAGATGTGGTACAAGGGTGTGAGCTTCACCAGCGAGTCTTGTGCTTTGATTTATCTGGTGGACACTGCTGGAACACGCACCACAACCGACACTTTCACTGACCTGACTAAGGACTACACTCTGGCAGTGTTTTATGAGTGAGTAGCGTATCGGAGTAGTATGTTCTTCTCTCTCTTAACACTCGCAACACTCTCAACAGCGACTCGCGCCACGGTCCCTCATTTGTGCCCGATGCACAGGAGGTGATTGCAAAGTCATCCTACAGTTGCGCAGACGACGGCACCGAGATGTACGACATCAATGGTTTTCGCATCATTCAGGCCGCCGATGGCCTGGTGAAGGTGACTCGCCAACACAACAAGGGGCTCATTCGCACCAGCCCTGGCAATGGATCGGTCACTCTGACCACTCTGGGCATCCACTGCACCGCCTCCTTGGGCAAGACCTCGCATCTGTTTTTACGGTACGTATCGAAACTTGGCCATTTAATTCCAATTATTTTATTTGATTTCTTGCCTTGCAGTCGCAATGAAAAGCGCATGCACTTCGATGGATCCAATTTTATAGTGCGCAATGCAGGACATTCGGCAGGATTTAACGAGAACAACCTGCTCATCGTGTACTAATTTAGTTCCATCTGAGACACATACGTAGACCCACAAGACTCACACAAACACACAAACAGACACCTTAAACAGTTTTGGGGACTGTTGCGCTGCCGTAGCGAGGAGAGAGTAATAACCAAAAATATAACCCACAGAAATAGCTTGAAACTGAAAACAGGCTCGCAAAAAAGCGCGAGCGACGCTAAGGCCATTCTGATCATACGTATAACATGAAACACCTAAAACCCAAACGCTGTGTGATTGGGTGACTTTTGGATGCCTTTCGTTACTCGACGTAAGCGCAACGCAACTAACAAGGAATTCGTTTTTAGTTATCTTTTCATACTCGATCTTTTTGATATCAGTGAAAATTCAGTTAAAAAAAAAAAAAAAAAAAAAAAAAAAAAAAATAAAAAATGATTTTAGGACACGGATCCACTGCCCTGCCTACTAATTGAAAACGCTGACCATTTTGGTAGATTGAGAAGTGTCAGCGTTTTAATTTTTAAGGCTCATTTTGGCATGAAAATGACTCTCTTCAATCAAATTTTAACAAAATCTTTTGCTAATAATATGAGAATATTAAACAAGAAAAAAAAAAACAAAAAAACAAAAATCGTACATAAGGAAAGCCTTAAAAAATTTTTCACATGCTAATCAAATTTAAAACGACAAGCGATGCATATTTGTTCGCAACATGACGCCAATGTGTGTGTGCAACAATTAGTAGGCAGAGGTCTGAAGAGGTGGCTGTCCTTCCAAGCGCAGGGCTGGGCTGCTCTAGTCCGGTCTGGTCTGGTCGGGTCAGGCCAAGTCGGGTCATGTCAGATCAGATCAGACCAGGTCAGATCAGATCAGATCAGGTCAGGTCAGATCCGGGAACAGCGCCAGTAATAATTCTAGTTACTCGTTATAGTTAAGATTAGTTTGTAGTTGCTGCAATCCAAACACAAACATGTTCATCCACACAGACAATACAAAGTGAAATATTGTTATATTCAGAATTTTGCAAATTCAAAGTCAGCATTTTACACAACGGACGGCCACTAAGGACGCTCCAAGGAAAGTATGAAATTAGCAGAGTATTGCAAGAACTACTCGTCATATCACACTCAATCGATGAACCGTGAAATTGTAATAGTAATGGAACTCGAGAATTGGTGAAAGTACCCAATCGCCTAGCATGCGAACACTACCACCCACATACACACAGTTAATATTCATTTTAAATATTCACATGGATAGGATGCCATTGTTCAAGCTATCCCCTAAGCTTGAGCCTTACGCCAATCTCCGACACCCAAAATCACAAGCATGTATAACGAAATTAATCTATGTATCTAAATCGAATAAAAAAAAATGTGTTTTTATCAAAAAGATGCGCTGAAGAATGTTTGCTCCCAAGGACATATACGAGCTGCGTGTTGGTCAAGGCTAAAGCTTTCATTTTAAACGAATTCCTAAGATGAAAGCCATAACTTGTAAAGGTGTCCAGTGAGCGAGCCCCGACATAACCCTAAACCGTCGCAGTTGCCGTCGCAGCGTCAAGTTGGAAGCTCGTAAATTTTCAACGAAATTGCTTTATGGCTGAAACGCACCTGAAGCACTGAGGCAGCCAACCGCGCCCTTAGGAACCAAATCTCGCAGCGCACATTATCATGAAACCTTACCCACCGCAAGCGGAGAGCCAAGACAATGTATACGTCGTTTTATATGTGTACCAAGTATATATTCCTGAGTTACGCAGTTGGCGCAATTGCTTGGGTAATTACAGGTGCTTCTGCCCAAGCCGTAACAAGGCTAATTTAAAGATACTTGAAGTCTTTAATCTTTAACACTCGCATGTATTACATATTAGCTTGGCGCTCTAGCTTAGCTGTTGGTTACCTGTAGGCATATCCAGAAGCATAAGGATATCGGATCGGCTGTCATATAGACTAATGCTTCCAAAATGCTTGGGGTCGAGGCCGAGTCGGACTGCTGCTGCTGCTGTTGCTGTAGCTGTTGATAAAGATTATTGGATAACGCTTAGCCAGCAATTTTCGTTTCTGTCATAAGAAGAGAGTTTGAACCATGGTTAAAGAGATAGTACAGGCCAACAACAACTAGAAGCGGCTACCATCGTATAGACGAGCTGAGTTGTATAGAATAGAGATATATGTAAATGCTCAGAGGATACATAAAGCAGAAGCAATTATTACAGGTGCACATAGAGAGAGAGAGAGAGAAAGAGAGAGAGAGAGAGAGCAGCAACAGCAACAACAACATCTACTTATAATCAAAAACTTATTTAAGTGTGACTTGCTTGTGGAAGCTCTGATGACAATGTTATTCATGTGTGAGTGTGAGTGAGTGTCTGGGTGAGTGTGTGAGTGAGTGCTTTCATAATAGACCGTCATGGGTAGTGAACCGAACTGCAGCTATGTATGGATGGCTTCCGGTGACATAGCAGCCAAATCGTCGTTTGCCCCATCTCGTTAGGGGCCATAACTGTGGCATATTCAATGCTCACGGTTGCGTGCCTCTCGGCACATGCTGCGAATAGAGGGGGGCTGGAGGGTTTAGGTGAGTGGCGGTGTGTGGAGTTTGGGGGCGGAGTGCGCTCGTGCCCAACATCAAACGCTTTTCACACTTAATTGGGCATAAAATTAAATCAGAATTGATTAAAACACTTCAATGACAACGAAAAGCAACATCAGCAACAGCAACAGCCGCTCAAACTCGGAAACAACAACGACAGCGGCAACAGCTTTGACAGTGCCCCCTCCCTGCCTCCTGCTTTCATATTCCTGCGATGTACATAGAAAGTTTTCTGGTTTTGGGCTTCCCAGCTGACGCATCGCTATCGACCCGAATGAGTGAGTCCATACTAACTTTGGCCCACTAGCCCGAGCCGAAAGCCTTTCGTCGCCCCCGTCGGGTAGGCGACCTGCCGGGAGTATTAATTGCTGCCCCCTCGTTTGATAGGAGCCATGGCCAAAGTTTATAAAATTCAATTTCCGTTTTCAAGCACTCGGCACAAACAAATTACGCGACGCTGGGCTTCTGGCCGTCTTCTGACGGCCTTGTGTATTACCATTTAATGTGCCGTCAATTAACCCAGACCCACGATGATTATCCTCAGCGGCGGGCTTAAGACATGTTTTATTTCATTATAATTTATGCCAATAAATCTCAAAGCATGTCAATTTGCATGCCAAAGCAAGCATGAGCCTGGGCACGGCTGGCCAAGAAATCAATTCAATGCCCGGCCATAAAGGGCAGACTGAATATATTATGTGGAGAGTAAGAGAAGGCCTAATTGCTGTGCCAATCGTTGGTTAGTTTGCATCGAGTAAATTCAGTTTACTCAACTTGTTACAAGATTCCACCTCTCAAGACAAATTGTAGCCCAGGCCAATTGGGAGCCGAGCTGAGCTGTCGTCAGTTGGTGCTGCAGCCGTCAATCAAATAAATCAAAGGAACAGCCAATTGGCTGTAACTCAGCAGCTAGAGGGAACAGGATCAAAGCCAACTCTCTCTCCCAGTTCGCATTTACCTGTCGCGGAGCTGACAATTTAAGTTTTCTGCTGTGACAGGCACTGTATTACAACAGGTGCTAAATTCTTGATGCTATTTGATCAGTTGCCCTTTGATTAAGTGCGAGTCGCGAGACGCGTCTAACGGTTATGGATGGCATATGAGCAACAGAATTCATCCAGCTTAATATGCGCCCCGAACAGCAAAGGTTGCTTCGGCAAGCCAAGATATGAGCGTCGCAGCACTTAGTTAGGGCAGGTGTCAGAGCTGATTGTCGCTGTCTGTCTGTCGGTTTTATAGAAATATGCATAATAAATTCGCTTGACAAGGCGATTGGCGCTGGGGACAGATTTATGGCCATGGGAGCTGAACGATTGATGGTGTGCAGGCCCTGGCAGCTATTGAGGTGTTGCCGCATTTGCTGTCAGTTCAATTAGCTTAATTAAAATGCACGCTAATCAATTAAATCAATTTACTTCAGTTAATACCAATCAGATTTTTTGCGAAGCAGAAATTCCAAGCCTTCGCACAGCTAATTACAAACAGGTAGGGGCTTTCTCCCTCCCTCCTTTCTTTCCTCCTGTAAACGAATAAAACAAAATGCCAGATTCCAAATTCATTTGCCGCAGAGACGCGGTTGTCGCCCAAGCCAATTGCGGAAGGCACGTGACAGGAACCACAATAGCTTCGACTACAAATATTCATGATTTACATTTTTAGTCGGAATTTTATTCGGTTTGCAAGTGGATATAAAATACGAGTGCCAGCTAGCTAGGTATGCCATGCGTATGCGTGAATATTTCGTTAGCCTTGATCTAATAATATTTTGAATCTAGGCCTTAAGTCAATTTTGAGATGAGGGTGAGAATGTCAAACTTGCTATCAAAATACGCGATGCGAAATAATCTAAGGAAATTGTTTTTCTAATAAAAGGGTGCGGCTTAAGATATAAATCTTGTCAGAGATTGAATTATACTCGAATTTAGCATACATAAAATATCAAAGAAAGCAAAAAAAAAAAAAAAAAATAATTGTAATTATATCAAGCAAATTTCTTTTGGATATATAAATATGCTAGCTGCTAAATATTTGACTTGTTTTCCAGCTGCTATTTGTCTACCTCACACTGTGTGCAATTTGCTTAAGCACTGAATTCGATTAACTCCTCTCAAAAGGCCAAAAGTTGGCTCATCAATTATTTATGCTCTTGATTAATGCGTTTACCCTTTTAGGCGGAGGCACTCGAGGGACGTGTGCCGCAACAGCTTGAAGTGTATTTGAGAAGTCATTCAGTTAGTTCGCTTTGTTTTTACAGCTTGTCTGCAGTTGTCAATAAAATGCCTCTATAAACATGGGCTCCACAGCAGCTTGACTTTAATTAGAGTTTGCATGGGATATTTGACTGAGTTGGAACATAAAAGACCGCAGCTGGGATAAAGTGTGCCACAGTCAGAACTTTAAAATGACATTTGTATTTTTTTTTTTTTTTTTTCGGGGAGCCGGAACTGAAAACTGTAGTAAAATGTTGAGCTAAACTTTTAATGCCAAGACACAAACGGAAAACGCAAAAGAAAAGTGGTCATTTTGATTTTTGCATACTTTTGTGCGCTGCTCGGAACGTGACTTGAAACAGTGAAATATATTGACAGTAGACACACACACATATATTCAAGTTGTTTTTGTATGTTTGGAGCATGTATCTCATTTTCATCGTGTTTGGCCCCGGGGCCAGGCGAAAAAACTTTCATGTCGACAACTTAACATATGCTCGACTCTGCCCCGCTCTCAGCAAATCTCACACATAGACATTGTGCCCACGCCCATTGTTGGCTGTGCGCAGCCACCTCTATAATCGAGTCGCAAAAACCAAAACTGTCGCGGCAAAGTGCCCCCGCGTCCTGGCGGTGCTCGCTTTTTGAAGTGGTTTGTCCTATTAGAATGCATGAGTTTTTCAGTTGGCGCGGCAAGCTATTCTCATTATTTCTCATTAAAATTCATTAACATGTTATGTCTGACGCTTAATATTCACCTGTTCAGCCGTTCGGCAGCTCAGCTCACCTGGCAGCTCGCCCCTTGCCTTTCCCCTCAGTTTCATTGCTTATTATTCGGCTCGACGATTCAATTAAGTCTAATGGTAAAATGTTGTTAAGCTATTAAATTGCTTTTGTTTTTACCGTTGTTGCCCTCTCAACAACACATAATAAAAAGCCGTTGCGAATCAAATTACATCTGGTATTAAAATCAGGAAAAACTTTTGCACTACGCAGCAGCTGAGAAGGGCTCTCTGGAACACTATTTTATATCGACATTAACTTTTATGCATTCCAATTGTTTCTTAAAGAAATAATAGAAGATATAACATTTTTTGATATATATTAATTACAGTATATATATATATATATATATATATATATATATATATATATAATATATAAATATAAAGCAGAGAGCCAAAGACTGAATAATAAAATATAAATGCTTTGAGACTGCATGACAGAAGCTGAATGGTATATCACTCGATGGATGGTACATCTATGAAACTTGTGGAAATATAGATCAAAATTTGCCACTAAATAAAAGGCATAGCCTTATGAATGATTATTATGCTCAAATCTTCTATTGAATGTGACAAAATCAAAACTGAAACTCGAATTAAGAATGCCTCTGAACTTGTGAACCAAGTCTTTTAGCGAATGTGGCAAAAACTAGAATGAAGTCAGCTGCATGACAAAAGCTGAATGCTACGGAACCCTATGGAAGTAGCATTTATAATAATAATATTAGCCTGGGGAAATATTGATCATAATTTGCTCGATAAATAAATTGCTTTGCCTTATGAATGCCACTGAAACCGTGGGCCAACTCTTCTAGCGAATGTGGCAAAAGCTAGAGTGAAGGCAGCTGCATGACAAAAGCTGAATGCTACGGAACCCTATGGAAGTTGCATTTATAATAATAATATTAGCCTGGGGAAATATTGATCATAATTGCTCGCTAAATAAATGACGTAACCTTATAAATGCCTCTGAGCTTGTGGGCCTACTCTTTTAGCGAATGTGGCAAAAACTAGAATGAAGGCAGCTGCACGACAAAAGCTGAATGCTACGAAACCCTATGGAAGTTGCATAATAATAATAATAATAGCTTATGGAAATATTTATCATAATGGCTCGCTAAATAAATGACTTTGCTAAATAAATTACGTAACCTTATGAATGCCTCTGAACTTGTGAACCAAGTCTTTTAGCGAATGTGGCAAAAACTAGAATGAAGTCAGCTGCATGACAAAAGCTGAATGCTACGAAACCCTATGGAAGTAGCATTTATAATAATAATATTAGCCTGGGGAAATATTGATCATAATTGCTCGCTAAATAAATGACGTAACCTTATAAATGCCTCTGAGCTTGTGGGCCTACTCTTTTAGCGAATGTGGCAAAAACTAGAATGAAGTCAGCTGCATGACAAAAGCTGAATGCTACGAAACCCTATGGAAGTTGCATTAATAATAATAACAATAGCCTATGGAAATATTGATCATAATTGCTCGCTACATAAATGACTTTGCCTTATGAATGGCTCTGAAACAGTGGGCACACTCTTCTAGAATGTGGAAAAATCTAGAATGAAGGCAGCTCCATGACATGACGGAGTTCTATGGAAGTTGCATAATAATATTAATAATGCTTGGGGAAAAATATTTCCCAAATGATCAATAGATCATAATTTGCTCGTTCAGCCCAAAGCATTTTGAATTTACATATAAGTCTACATCAATTAACACATCCAGCCATCATTTGACCGATTTCGATAACTTGTATCGATTTCGATAACTTTTTCGATAAATTTTATCGATTTCGATAACTTTTTCGAGAACTTTTATCGATTTCGATAACTTTTCGATAACTTTTATCGATTTCGATAACTTTTATCGATTTCGATAGCTTTTTCGATAACTTTTATCGATTTCGATAACTTTTATCGATAACTTTTGATCGACTGCATGACAAAAGCGAATTCTATGACACTTGATTAAGGTGCAGCAATGCCAAAGACTAAAACTTTTGGAAATATTCATCATAATTGCTCGCTAAATAAATTACTTTGCCTTATGAATGCCTCTGAAACAGTGGACACACTCTTCTAGTGAATGTGGCCAAAAATAGAGTGAAGGCATGACAAAAGCTGAATGCTACGGAACCCTATGGAAGTAGCATTTATAATAATAATAATATTAGCCTGGGGAAATATTAATCATAATTTACTCGTTCAGCCCAAAGCATTTTGAATTTACATATAAGTCTACATCAATTAACACATCAAGCCATCATTTGATCGATTTCGATAACTTTTCTCGATTTCGATAACTTTTTCGATAACTTTTCATCGGCTTCGATAACTTTTTCGATAACTTGTATCGATTTCGATAACTTTTTCGATAACTTGTATCGATTTCGATAACTTTTTCGATAACTTTTATCGATTTCGATAACTTTTTCGATAACTTTTATCGATTTCGATAACTTCTATCGATTTCGATAACTTTTTCGATAACTTTTATCGATTTCGATAACTTTTTCGAGGCCAAAGACTGAATAATAAAATATAAATGCTTTGAGACTGCATGACAGAAGCTGAATGATATATCACTCGATGGATGGTACATCTATGAAACTTGTGGAAATATAGATCATAATTTGCCACTAAATAAAAGGCATAGCCTTATGAATGATTATGAAACTATGCTCAAATCTTCTATCTAAATCAAAACTGAAACTCGAATTAAGATGACTGCATGACAAAAGCGAATTCTATGACACTTGATTAAGGTGCATCAATGCCAAAGACTAAAACTTTTGGAAATATTCATCAAATTGCTCGCTAAATAAATGGCTTTGCCTTATGAATGCCTCTGAAACAGTGGACACACTCTTCTAGTGAATGTGGCCAAAAATAGAGTGAAGGCATGACAAAAGCTGAATGCTACGGAACCCTATGGAAGTAGCATTTATAATAATAATATTAGCCTGGGGAAATATTGATCATAATTTGCTATCATAATCTCGATTTCGATAACTGTTTCGATAACTTTTTATCGATTTCGATAACTTTTTCGATAACTTTTATCGATTTCGATACCTTTTATCGATAACTTTTATCGATTTCGATAACTTTTTCGATAACTTTTGATCGACTGCATGACAAAAGCGAATTCTATGACACTTGATTAAGGTGCATCAATGCCAAAGACTAAAATATTTGCTCGCTAAATAAATAGCTTTGCCTTATGAATGCCTCTGAAACAGTGGACACACTCTTCTAGTGAATGTGGCCAAAAATAGAGTGAAGGCATGACAAAAGCTGAATGCTACGGAACCCTATGGAAGTAGCATTTATAATAATAATATTAGCCTGGGGAAATATTGATCATAATTTGCTATCATAATCTCGATTTCGATAACTGTTTCGATAACTTTTTATCGATAACTTTTTCGATAACTTTTATCGATTTCGATAACTTTTATCGATAACTTTTATCGATTTCGATAACTTTTTCGATAACTTTTGATCGACTGCATGACAAAAGCGAATTCTATGACACTTGATTAAGGTGCATCAATGCCAAAGACTAAAATATTTGCTCGCTAAATAAATAGCTTTGCCTTATGAATGCCTCTGAAACAGTGGACACACTCTTCTAGTGAATGTGGCCAAAAATAGAGTGAAGGCATGACAAAAGCTGAATGCTACGGAACCCTATGGAAGTAGCATTTATAATAATAATATTAGCCTGGGGAAATATTGATCATAATTGCTCGCTAAATAAATGACGTAACCTTATAAATGCCTCTGAGCTTGTGGGCCTACTCTTTTAGCGAATGTGGCAAAAACTAGAATGAAGGCAGCTGCATGACAAAAGCTGAATGCTACGAAACCCTATGGAAGTAGCATTTATAATAATAATATTAGCCTGGGGAAATATTGATCATAATTTACTCGTTCAGCCCAAAGCATTTTGAATTTACATATAAGTCTACATCAATTAACACATCAAGCCATCATTTGATCGATTTCGATAACTTTTCTCGATTTCGATAACTTGTTCGATAACCTTTTATCGGCTTCGATAACTTTTTCGATAACCTTTTATCGGCTTCGATAACTTTTTCGATAACCTTTTATCGGCTTCGATAACTTTTTCGATAACTTGTACCGATTTCGATAACTTTTTCGATAACTTTTATCGATTTCGATAACTTATATCGATTTCGATAATTTTTTCGATAACTTTTATCGGTTTTGATAACTTTTTCGATAACTTTTATCGATTTCGATAACTTTTCCGATAACTGTTGATCGGTATCGATAACTATAATTATCGACTTCCGCCCTCTGATCAGACCGGAGAAGCAGAGGCCAAAGACTGAATAATAAAACATAAATGCTTTGAGACTTCATGACAAATGAGGCAAAAGCCAATAAACATAAAGCAGAGAGCCAAAGACTGAATAATAAAATATAAATGCTTTGAGACTGCATGACAGAAGCTGAATGATATATCACTCGATGGATGGTACATCTATGAAACTTGTGGAAATATAGATCATAATTTGCCACTAAATAAAAGGCATAGCCTTATGAATGATTATGAAACTATGCTCAAATCTTCTATCTAAATCAAAACTGAAACTCGAATTAAGATGACTGCATGACAAAAGCGAATTCTATGACACTTGATTAAGGTGCATCAATGCCAAAGACTAAAACTTTTGGAAATATTCATCATAATTGCTCGCTAAATAAATAGCTTTGCCTTATGAATGCCTCTGAAACAGTGGACATACTCTTCTAGTGAATGTGGCCAAAAATAGAGTGAAGGCACGACAAAAGCTGAATGCTACGGAACCCTATGGAAGTAGCATTTATAATAATAATATTAGCCTGGGGAAATATTGATCATAATTTGCTCGATAAATAAATGACGTAACCTTATAAATGCCTCTGAGCTTGTGGGCCTACTCTTTTAGCGAATGTGGCAAAAACTAGAATGAAGTCAGCTACATGACAAAAGCTGAATGCTACGAAACCCTATGGAAGTTGCATAATAATAATAATAATGCTTGGGGAAATATTGATCATAATTTGCTCGTTCAGCCCAAAGCATTTTGAATTCACATATAAGTCTACATCAATTTACACATCAAGCCATCATTTGATCGATTTCGATAACTTTTCTCGATTTCGATAACTTTTTCGATAACTTTTATCGATTTCGATAACTTTTATCGATAACTTTGATCGATTTCGATAACTTTTTCGATAACTTTTGCCTTATGAATGCCTCTGAAACAGTGGACACACTCTTCTAGTGAATGTGGCCAAAAATAGAGTGAAGGCATGACAAAGGCTGAATGCTACGGAACCCTATGGAAGTTGCATTTATAATAATAATATTAGCCTGGGGAAATATTGATCATAATTGCTCGCTAAATAAATGACGTAACCTTATAAATGCCTCTGAGCTTGTGGGCTTACTCTTTTAGCGAATGTGGCAAAAGCTAGAATGAAGGCAGCTGCATGACAAAAGCTGAATGCTACGAAACCCTATGGAAGTTGCATAATAATAATAATAATGCTTGGGGAAATATTGATCATAATTTGCTCGTTCAGCCCAAAGCATTTTGAATTTACATATAAGTCTACATCAATTTACACATCAAGCCATCATTTGATCGATTTCGATAACTTTTCTCGATGTCGATAACTTTTTCGATAACTTTTCATCGATAACTTTTATCGATTTCGATAACTTCTATCGATTTCGATAACTTTTTCGATAACTTTGATCGATTTCGATAACTTTTTCGATAACTTTTATCGGTTTCGATAACTTTGATCGATTTCGATGGTACATCATCTATGAAACTTGTGGAAATATAGATCATAATTTGCCACTAAATAAAATCCATAGCCTTATGAATGATTATGAAACTATGCTCAAATCTTCTATCTAAATCAAAACTGAAACTGGAATTAAGATGACTGCATGACAAAAGCGAATTCTATGACACTTGATTAAGGTGCATCAAAAACTTTTGGAAATATTCATCATAATTGCTCGCTAAATAAATAGCTTTGCCTTATGAATGCCACTGAAACCGTGGGCCAACTCTTCTAGCGAATGTGGCAAAAGCTAGAGTGAAGGCAGCTGCATGACAAAAGCTGAATGCTACGAAACCCTATGGAAGTTGCATAATAATAATAATAATAGCTTATGGAAATATTGATCATAATGGCTCGCTAAATAAATGACTTTGCTAAATAAATTACGTAACCTTATGAATGCCTCTGAACTTGTGTACCAAGTCTTTTAGCGAATGTGGCAAAAGCTAGAGTGAAGGCAGCTGCATGACAAAAGCTGAATGCTACGGAACCCTATGGAAGTTGCATTTATAATAATAATATTAGCCTGGGGAAATATTGATCATAATTGCTCGCTAAATAAATGACGTAACCTTATAAATGCCTCTGAGCTTGTGGGCCTACTCTTTTAGCGAATGTGGCAAAAACTAGAATGAAGGCAGCTGCATGACAAAAGCTGAATGCTACGAAACCCTATGGAAGTTGCATAATAATAATAATAATAGCTTATGGAAATATTGATCATAATGGCTCGCTAAATAAATGCCTTTGCTAAATAAATTACGTAACCTTATGAATGCCTCTGAACTTGTGAACCAAGTCTTTTAGCGAATGTGGCAAAAACTAGAATGAAGTCAGCTGCATGACAAAAGCTGAATGCTACGAAACCCTATGGAAGTTGCATTTATAATAATAATATTAGCCTGGGGAAATATTGATCATAATTGCTCGCTAAATAAATGACGTAACCTTATAAATGCCTCTGAGCTTGTGGGCCTACTCTTTTAGCGAATGTGGCAAAAACTAGAATGAAGGCAGCTGCATGACAAAAGCTGAATGCTACGAAACCCTATGGAAGTTGCATAATAATAATAATAATAGCTTATGGAAATATTGATCATAATGGCTCGCTAAATAAATGTGACTTTGCTAAATAAATTACGTAACCTTATGAATGCCTCTGAACTTGTGAACCAAGTCTTTTAGCGAATGTGAAGTCAGCTGCATGACAAAAGCTGAATGCTACGAAACCCTATGGAAGTAGCATTTATAATAATAATATTAGCCTGGGGAAATATTTATAATAATAATATTAGCCTGGGGAAATATTGATCATAATTGCTCGCTAAATAAATGACGTAACCTTATAAATGCCTCTAAGCTTGTGGGCCTACTCTTTTAGCGAATGTGGCAAAAACTGAATGAAGGCAGCTGCATGACAAAAGCTGAATGCTACGGAACCCTATGGAAGTTGCATTAATAATAATAACAATAGCCTATGGAAATATTGATCATAATTGCTCACTACATAAATGACTTTGCCTTATGAATGGCTCTGAAACTCTTCTAGAATGTGGCAAAATCTAGAATGAAGGCAGCTCCATGACATGACGGAGTTCTATGGAAGTTGCATAATAATATTAATAATGCTTGGGGAAATATTGATCATAATTTGCTCGTTCAGCCCAAAGCATTTTGAATTTACATATAAGTCTACATCAATTAACACATCCAGCCATCATTTGACCGATTTCGATAACTTGTATCGATTTCGATAACTTTTTCGATAACTTTTATCGATTTCGATAACTTTTTCGATAACTTTAATCGATTTCGATAACTTTTTCGATAACTTTTATCGATTTCGTTAACTTTTATCGATTTCGATACCTTTTTCGATAACTGTTGATCGGTATCGATAACTATTTATCGACTTCCGCCCTCTGATCAGACCGGAGAAGCAGAGGCCAAAGACTGAATAATAAAATATAAATGCTTTGAGACTTCATGACAAATGAGGCAAAAGCCAATAAACATAAAGCAGAGAGCCAAAGACTGAATAATAAAATATAAATGCTTTGAGACTGCATGACAGAAGCTGAATGATATATCACTCGATGGATGATACATCTATGAAACTTGTGGAAATATAGATCATAATTTGCCACTAAATAAAAGGCATAGCCTTATGAATGATTATGAAACTATGCTCAAATCTTCTATGTAAATCAAAACTGAAACTCGAATTAAGATGACTGCATGACAAAAGCGAATTCTATGACACTTGATTAAGGTGCATCAATGCCAAAGACTAAAACTTTTGGAAATATTCATTCATATTCATCATTTCGATAACTTTTCTCGATGTCGATAACTTTTTCGATAACTTTTCATCGATAACTTTTATCGATTTCGATAACTTCTATCGATTTCGATAACTTTTTCGATAACTTTGATCGATTTCGATAACTTTTTCGATAACTTTTATCGGTTTCGATAACTTTGATCGATTTCGATGGTACATCATCTATGAAACTTGTGGAAATATAGATCATAATTTGCCACTAAATAAAAGGCATAGCCTTATGAATGATTATGAAACTATGCTCAAATCTTCTATCTAAATCAAAACTGAAACTGGAATTAAGATGACTGCATGACAAAAGCGAATTCTATGACACTTGATTAAGGTGCATCAAAAACTTTTGGAAATATTCATCATAATTGCTCGCTAAATAAATAGCTTTGCCTTATGAATGCCACTGAAACCGTGGGCCAACTCTTCTAGCGAATGTGGCAAAAGCTAGAGTGAAGGCAGCTGCATGACAAAAGCTGAATGCTACGAAACCCTATGGAAGTTGCATAATAATAATAATAATAGCTTATGGAAATATTGATCATAATGGCTCGCTAAATAAATGACTTTGCTAAATAAATTACGTAACCTTATGAATGCCTCTGAACTTGTGTACCAAGTCTTTTAGCGAATGTGGCAAAAGCTAGAGTGAAGGCAGCTGCATGACAAAAGCTGAATGCTACGGAACCCTATGGAAGTTGCATTTATAATAATAATATTAGCCTGGGGAAATATTGATCATAATTGCTCGCTAAATAAATGACGTAACCTTATAAATGCCTCTGAGCTTGTGGGCCTACTCTTTTTAGCGAATGTGGCAAAAACTAGAATGAAGGCAGCTGCATGACAAAAGCTGAATGCTACGAAACCCTATGGAAGTTGCATAATAATAATAATAATAGCTTATGGAAATATTGATCATAATGGCTCGCTAAATAAATGCCTTTGCTAAATAAATTACGTAACCTTATGAATGCCTCTGAACTTGTGAACCAAGTCTTTTAGCGAATGTGGCAAAAACTAGAATGAAGTCAGCTGCATGACAAAAGCTGAATGCTACGAAACCCTATGGAAGTTGCATTTATAATAATAATATTAGCCTGGGGAAATATTGATCATAATTGCTCGCTAAATAAATGACGTAACCTTATAAATGCCTCTAAGCTTGTGGGCCTACTCTTTTAGCGAATGTGGCAAAAACTGAATGAAGGCAGCTGCATGACAAAAGCTGAATGCTACGGAACCCTATGGAAGTTGCATTAATAATAATAACAATAGCCTATGGAAATATTGATCATAATTGCTCACTACATAAATGACTTTGCCTTATGAATGGCTCTGAAACTCTTCTAGAATGTGGCAAAATCTAGAATGAAGGCAGCTCCATGACATGACGGAGTTCTATGGAAGTTGCATAATAATATTAATAATGCTTGGGGAAATATTGATCATAATTTGCTCGTTCAGCCCAAAGCATTTTGAATTTACATATAAGTCTACATCAATTAACACATCCAGCCATCATTTGACCGATTTCGATAACTTGTATCGATTTCGATAACTTTTTCGATAACTTTTATCGATTTCGATAACTTTTTCGATAACTTTAATCGATTTCGATAACTTTTTCGATAACTTTTATCGATTTCGTTAACTTTTATCGATTTCGATACCTTTTTCGATAACTGTTGATCGGTATCGATAACTATTTATCGACTTCCGCCCTCTGATCAGACCGGAGAAGCAGAGGCCAAAGACTGAATAATAAAATATAAATGCTTTGAGACTTCATGACAAATGAGGCAAAAGCCAATAAACATAAAGCAGAGAGCCAAAGACTGAATAATAAAATATAAATGCTTTGAGACTGCATGACAGAAGCTGAATGATATATCACTCGATGGATGATACATCTATGAAACTTGTGGAAATATAGATCATAATTTGCCACTAAATAAAAGGCATAGCCTTATGAATGATTATGAAACTATGCTCAAATCTTCTATGTAAATCAAAACTGAAACTCGAATTAAGATGACTGCATGACAAAAGCGAATTCTATGACACTTGATTAAGGTGCATCAATGCCAAAGACTAAAACTTTTGGAAATATTCATTCATATTCATCATTTCGATAACTTTTCTCGATGTCGATAACTTTTTCGATAACTTTTCATCGATAACTTTTATCGATTTCGATAACTTCTATCGATTTCGATAACTTTTTCGATAACTTTGATCGATTTCGATAACTTTTTCGATAACTTTTATCGGTTTCGATAACTTTGATCGATTTCGATGGTACATCATCTATGAAACTTGTGGAAATATAGATCATAATTTGCCACTAAATAAAAGGCATAGCCTTATGAATGATTATGAAACTATGCTCAAATCTTCTATCTAAATCAAAACTGAAACTGGAATTAAGATGACTGCATGACAAAAGCGAATTCTATGACACTTGATTAAGGTGCATCAAAAACTTTTGGAAATATTCATCATAATTGCTCGCTAAATAAATAGCTTTGCCTTATGAATGCCACTGAAACCGTGGGCCAACTCTTCTAGCGAATGTGGCAAAAGCTAGAGTGAAGGCAGCTGCATGACAAAAGCTGAATGCTACGGAACCCTATGGAAGTTGCATTTATAATAATAATATTAGCCTGGGGAAATATTGATCATAATTGCTCGCTAAATAAATGACGTAACCTTATAAATGCCTCTGAGCTTGTGGGCCTACTCTTTTAGCGAATGTGGCAAAAACTAGAATGAAGGCAGCTGCATGACAAAAGCTGAATGCTACGAAACCCTATGGAAGTTGCATAATAATAATAATAATAGCTTATGGAAATATTGATCATAATGGCTCGCTAAATAAATGCCTTTGCTAAATAAATTACGTAACCTTATGAATGCCTCTGAACTTGTGAACCAAGTCTTTTAGCGAATGTGGCAAAAACTAGAATGAAGTCAGCTGCATGACAAAAGCTGAATGCTACGAAACCCTATGGAAGTTGCATTTATAATAATAATATTAGCCTGGGGAAATATTGATCATAATTGCTCGCTAAATAAATGACGTAACCTTATAAATGCCTCTAAGCTTGTGGGCCTACTCTTTTAGCGAATGTGGCAAAAACTGAATGAAGGCAGCTGCATGACAAAAGCTGAATGCTACGGAACCCTATGGAAGTTGCATTAATAATAATAACAATAGCCTATGGAAATATTGATCATAATTGCTCACTACATAAATGACTTTGCCTTATGAATGGCTCTGAAACTCTTCTAGAATGTGGCAAAATCTAGAATGAAGGCAGCTCCATGACATGACGGAGTTCTATGGAAGTTGCATAATAATATTAATAATGCTTGGGGAAATATTGATCATAATTTGCTCGTTCAGCCCAAAGCATTTTGAATTTACATATAAGTCTACATCAATTAACACATCCAGCCATCATTTGACCGATTTCGATAACTTGTATCGATTTCGATAACTTTTTCGATAACTTTTATCGATTTCGATAACTTTTTCGATAACTTTAATCGATTTCGATAACTTTTTCGATAACTTTTATCGATTTCGTTAACTTTTATCGATTTCGATACCTTTTTCGATAACTGTTGATCGGTATCGATAACTATTTATCGACTTCCGCCCTCTGATCAGACCGGAGAAGCAGAGGCCAAAGACTGAATAATAAAATATAAATGCTTTGAGACTTCATGACAAATGAGGCAAAAGCCAATAAACATAAAGCAGAGAGCCAAAGACTGAATAATAAAATATAAATGCTTTGAGACTGCATGACAGAAGCTGAATGATATATCACTCGATGGATGATACATCTATGAAACTTGTGGAAATATAGATCATAATTTGCCACTAAATAAAAGGCATAGCCTTATGAATGATTATGAAACTATGCTCAAATCTTCTATGTAAATCAAAACTGAAACTCGAATTAAGATGACTGCATGACAAAAGCGAATTCTATGACACTTGATTAAGGTGCATCAATGCCAAAGACTAAAACTTTTGGAAATATTCATTCATATTCATCATTTCGATAACTTTTCTCGATGTCGATAACTTTTTCGATAACTTTTCATCGATAACTTTTATCGATTTCGATAACTTCTATCGATTTCGATAACTTTTTCGATAACTTTGATCGATTTCGATAACTTTTTCGATAACTTTTATCGGTTTCGATAACTTTGATCGATTTCGATGGTACATCATCTATGAAACTTGTGGAAATATAGATCATAATTTGCCACTAAATAAAAGGCATAGCCTTATGAATGATTATGAAACTATGCTCAAATCTTCTATCTAAATCAAAACTGAAACTGGAATTAAGATGACTGCATGACAAAAGCGAATTCTATGACACTTGATTAAGGTGCATCAAAAACTTTTGGAAATATTCATCATAATTGCTCGCTAAATAAATAGCTTTGCCTTATGAATGCCACTGAAACCGTGGGCCAACTCTTCTAGCGAATGTGGCAAAAGCTAGAGTGAAGGCAGCTGCATGACAAAAGCTGAATGCTACGGAACCCTATGGAAGTTGCATTTATAATAATAATATTAGCCTGGGGAAATATTGATCATAATTGCTCGCTAAATAAATGACGTAACCTTATAAATGCCTCTGAGCTTGTGGGCCTACTCTTTTAGCGAATGTGGCAAAAACTAGAATGAAGGCAGCTGCATGACAAAAGCTGAATGCTACGAAACCCTATGGAAGTTGCATAATAATAATAATAATAGCTTATGGAAATATTGATCATAATGGCTCGCTAAATAAATGCCTTTGCTAAATAAATTACGTAACCTTATGAATGCCTCTGAACTTGTGAACCAAGTCTTTTAGCGAATGTGGCAAAAACTAGAATGAAGTCAGCTGCATGACAAAAGCTGAATGCTACGAAACCCTATGGAAGTTGCATTTATAATAATAATATTAGCCTGGGGAAATATTGATCATAATTGCTCGCTAAATAAATGACGTAACCTTATAAATGCCTCTAAGCTTGTGGGCCTACTCTTTTAGCGAATGTGGCAAAAACTGAATGAAGGCAGCTGCATGGACAAAAGCTGAATGCTACGGAACCCTATGGAAGTTGCATTAATAATAATAACAATAGCCTATGGAAATATTGATCATAATTGCTCACTACATAAATGACTTTGCCTTATGAATGGCTCTGAAACTCTTCTAGAATGTGGCAAAATCTAGAATGAAGGCAGCTCCATGACATGACGGAGTTCTATGGAAGTTGCATAATAATATTAATAATGCTTGGGGAAATATTGATCATAATTTGCTCGTTCAGCCCAAAGCATTTTGAATTTACATATAAGTCTACATCAATTAACACATCCAGCCATCATTTGACCGATTTCGATAACTTGTATCGATTTCGATAACTTTTTCGATAACTTTTATCGATTTCGATAACTTTTTCGATAACTTTAATCGATTTCGATAACTTTTTCGATAACTTTTATCGATTTCGTTAACTTTTATCGATTTCGATACCTTTTTCGATAACTGTTGATCGGTATCGATAACTATTTATCGACTTCCGCCCTCTGATCAGACCGGAGAAGCAGAGGCCAAAGACTGAATAATAAAATATAAATGCTTTGAGACTTCATGACAAATGAGGCAAAAGCCAATAAACATAAAGCAGAGAGCCAAAGACTGAATAATAAAATATAAATGCTTTGACAGAAGCTGAATGACAGAAGCTGAATGATATATCACTCGATGGATGATACATCTATGAAACTTGTGGAAATATAGATCATAATTTGCCACTAAATAAAAGGCATAGCCTTATGAATGATTATGAAACTATGCTCAAATCTTCTATGTAAATCAAAACTGAAACTCGAATTAAGATGACTGCATGACAAAAGCGAATTCTATGACACTTGATTAAGGTGCATCAATGCCAAAGACTAAAACTTTTGGAAATATTCATTCATATTCATCATTTCGATAACTTTTCTCGATGTCGATAACTTTTTCGATAACTTTTCATCGATAACTTTTATCGATTTCGATAACTTCTATCGATTTCGATAACTTTTTCGATAACTTTGATCGATTTCGATAACTTTTTCGATAACTTTTATCGGTTTCGATAACTTTGATCGATTTCGATGGTACATCATCTATGAAACTTGTGGAAATATAGATCATAATTTGCCACTAAATAAAAGGCATAGCCTTATGAATGATTATGAAACTATGCTCAAATCTTCTATCTAAATCAAAACTGAAACTGGAATTAAGATGACTGCATGACAAAAGCGAATTCTATGACACTTGATTAAGGTGCATCAAAAACTTTTGGAAATATTCATCATAATTGCTCGCTAAATAAATAGCTTTGCCTTATGAATGCCACTGAAACCGTGGGCCAACTCTTCTAGCGAATGTGGCAAAAGCTAGAGTGAAGGCAGCTGCATGACAAAAGCTGAATGCTACGGAACCCTATGGAAGTTGCATTTATAATAATAATATTAGCCTGGGGAAATATTGATCATAATTGCTCGCTAAATAAATGACGTAACCTTATAAATGCCTCTGAGCTTGTGGGCCTACTCTTTTAGCGAATGTGGCAAAAACTAGAATGAAGGCAGCTGCATGACAAAAGCTGAATGCTACGAAACCCTATGGAAGTTGCATAATAATAATAATAATAGCTTATGGAAATATTGATCATAATGGCTCGCTAAATAAATGCCTTTGCTAAATAAATTACGTAACCTTATGAATGCCTCTGAACTTGTGAACCAAGTCTTTTAGCGAATGTGGCAAAAACTAGAATGAAGTCAGCTGCATGACAAAAGCTGAATGCTACGAAACCCTATGGAAGTTGCATTTATAATAATAATATTAGCCTGGGGAAATATTGATCATAATTGCTCGCTAAATAAATGACGTAACCTTATAAATGCCTCTAAGCTTGTGGGCCTACTCTTTTAGCGAATGTGGCAAAAACTGAATGAAGGCAGCTGCATGACAAAAGCTGAATGCTACGGAACCCTATGGAAGTTGCATTAATAATAATAACAATAGCCTATGGAAATATTGATCATAATTGCTCACTACATAAATGACTTTGCCTTATGAATGGCTCTGAAACTCTTCTAGAATGTGGCAAAATCTAGAATGAAGGCAGCTCCATGACATGACGGAGTTCTATGGAAGTTGCATAATAATATTAATAATGCTTGGGGAAATATTGATCATAATTTGCTCGTTCAGCCCAAAGCATTTTGAATTTACATATAAGTCTACATCAATTAACACATCCAGCCATCATTTGACCGATTTCGATAACTTGTATCGATTTCGATAACTTTTTCGATAACTTTTATCGATTTCGATAACTTTTTCGATAACTTTAATCGATTTCGATAACTTTTTCGATAACTTTTATCGATTTCGTTAACTTTTATCGATTTCGATACCTTTTTCGATAACTGTTGATCGGTATCGATAACTATTTATCGACTTCCGCCCTCTGATCAGACCGGAGAAGCAGAGGCCAAAGACTGAATAATAAAATATAAATGCTTTGAGACTTCATGACAAATGAGGCAAAAGCCAATAAACATAAAGCAGAGAGCCAAAGACTGAATAATAAAATATAAATGCTTTGAGACTGCATGACAGAAGCTGAATGATATATCACTCGATGGATGATACATCTATGAAACTTGTGGAAATATAGATCATAATTTGCCACTAAATAAAAGGCATAGCCTTATGAATGATTATGAAACTATGCTCAAATCTTCTATGTAAATCAAAACTGAAACTCGAATTAAGATGACTGCATGACAAAAGCGAATTCTATGACACTTGATTAAGGTGCATCAATGCCAAAGACTAAAACTTTTGGAAATATTCATCATAATTGCTCGCTAAATAAATAGCTTTGCCTTATGAATGCCACTGAAACCGTGGGCCAACTCTTCTAGCGAATGTGGCAAAAGCTAGAGTGAAGTCAGCTGCATGACAAAAGCTGAATGCTACGAAACCCTATGGAAGTTGCATAATAATAATAATAATGCTTGGGGAAATATTGATCATAATTTGCTCGTTCAGCCCAAAGCATTTTGAATTCACATATAAGTCTACATCAATTTACACATCAAGCCATCATTTGATCGATTTCGATAACTTTTCTCGATTTCGATAACTTTTTCGATAACTTTTTATCGACTTCGATAACTTTTTCGATAACTTGTATCGGCTTCGATAACTTTTTCGATAACTTGTATCGATTTCGATAACTTTTTCGATAACTTTTATCGATTTCGATAACTTCTATCGATTTCGATAACTTTTTCGATAACTTTTATCGATTTCGATAACTTTTTCGAGGCCAAAGACTGAATAATAAAATATAAATGCTTTGACAGAAGCTGAATGACAGAAGCTGAATGATATATCACTCGATGGATGGTACATCTATGAAACTTGTGGAAATATAGATCATAATTTGCCACTAAATAAAAGGCATAGCCTTATGAATGATTTTGAAACTATGCTCAAATCTTCTATATAAATCAAAACTGAAACTCGAATTAAGATGACTGCATGACAAAAGCGAATTCTATGACACTTGATTAAGGTGCATCAATGCCAAAGACTAAAACTTTTGGAAATATTCATCATAATTGCTCGCTAAATAAATAGCTTTGCCTTATGAATGCCTCTGAAACAGTGGACACATTCTTCTAGTGAATGTGGCCAAAAATAGAGTGAAGGCATGACAAAAGCTGAATGCTACGGAACCCTATGGAAGTAGCATTTATAATAATAATATTAGCCTGGGGAAATATTGATCTTAATTTGCTCGATAAATAAATGACGTAACCTTATAAATGCCTCTGAGCTTGTGGGCCTACTCTTTTAGCGAATGTGGCAAAAACTAGAATGAAGTCAGCTGCATGACAAAAGCTGAATGCTACGAAACCCTATGGAAGTTGCATAATAATAATAATAATGCTTGGGGAAATATTGATCATAATTTGCTCGTTCAGCCCAAAGCATTTTGAATTCACATATAAGTCTACATCAATTTACACATCAAGCCATCATTTGATCGATTTCGATAACTTTTTCGATAACTTTTATCGATAACTTTTATCGATTTCGATAACTTTTTCGATAACTTTTGATCGACTGCATGACAAAAGCGAATTCTATGACACTTGATTAAGGTGCATCAATGCCAAAGACTAAAATATTTGCTCGCTAAATAAATAGCTTTGCCTTATGAATGCCTCTGAAACAGTGGACACACTCTTCTAGTGAATGTGGCCAAAAATAGAGTGAAGGCATGACAAAAGCTGAATGCTACGGAACCCTATGGAAGTAGCATTTATAATAATAATATTAGCCTGGGGAAATATTGATCATAATTGCTCGCTAAATAAATGACGTAACCTTATAAATGCCTCTGAGCTTGTGGGCCTACTCTTTTAGCGAATGTGGCAAAAACTAGAATGGGGAACTATTGATCATAATTTACTCGTTTTTGCGAATGTGGCAAAAACTAGAATGAAGGCAGCTGCATGACAAAAGCATTTGAATTTACATATAAGTCTACATCAATTTACACATCAAGCCATCATTTGATCGATTTCGATAACTTTTCTCGATTTCGATAACTTTTTCGATAACTTGTATCGATTTCGATAACTTTTTCGATAACTTTTATCGATTTCGATAACTTCTATCGGTTTCGATAACTTTTTCGATAACTTTTTCGATAACGTTTATCGATTTCGATAACTTTTCCGATAACTGTTGATCGGTATCGATAACTATAATTATCGACTTCCGCCCTCTGATCAGACCGGAGAAGCAGAGGCCAAAGACTGAATAATAAAACATAAATGCTTTGAGACTTCATGACAAATGAGGCAAAAGCCAATAAACATAAAGCAGAGAGCCAAAGACTGAATAATAAAATATAAATGCTTTGAGACTGCATGACAGAAGCTGAATGATATATCACTCGATGGTCATAATTTGCTCGTTCAGCCCAAAGCATTTTGAATTTACATATAAGTCTACATCAATTTACACATCAAGCCATCATTTGATCGATTTCGATAACTTTTCTTGATGTCGATAACTTTTTCGATAACTTTTCATCGGCTTCGATAACTTTTCCGATAACTTTTATCGATTTCGATAACTTTTCGATAACTTTTATCGATTTCGATAACTTCTATCGATTTCCATAACTTGTTCGATAACTTTTATCGATTTCGATAACTTTTTCGATAACTTTTATCGGTTTCGATAACTTTGATCGATTTCGATGTTACATCTATGAAACTTGTGGAAATATAGATCATAATTTGCCACTAAATAAAAGGCATAGCCTTATGAATGATTATGAAACTATGCTCAAATCTTCTATCTAAATCAAAACTGAAACTCGAATTAAGATGACTGCATGACAAAAGCGAATTCTATGACACTTGATTAAGGTGCATCAATGCCAAAGACTAAAACTTTTGGAAATATTCATCATAATTGCTCGCTAAATAAATAGCTTTGCCTTATGAATGCATAATGCATAATAATAATAATAATAGCTTATGGAAATATTGATCATAATGGCTCGCTAAATAAATGACTTTGCTAAATAAATTACGTAACCTTATGAATGCCTCTGAACTTGTGAACCAAGTCTTTTAGCGAATGTGGCAAAAGCTAGAGTGAAGGCAGCTGCATGACAAAAGCTGAATGCTACGAAACCCTATGGAAGTTGCATAATAATAATAATAATGCTTGGGGAAATATTGATCATAATTTGCTCGTTCAGCCCAAAGCATTTTGAATTCACATATAAGTCTACATCAATTTACACATCAAGCCATCATTTGATCGATTTCGATAACTTTTCTCGATTTCGATAACTTTTTCGATAACTTTTATCGATTTCGATAACTTTTATCGATAACTTTTATCGATTTCGATAACTTTTTCGATAACTTTTGCCTTATGAATGCCTCTGAAACAGTGGACACACTCTTCTAGTGAATGTGGCCAAAAATAGAGTGAAGGCATGACAAAAGCTGAATGCTACGGAACCCTATGGAAGTTGCATTTATAATAATAATATTAGCCTGGGGAAATATTGATCATAATTGCTCGCTAAATAAATGACGTAACCTTATAAATGCCTCTGAGCTTGTGGGCTTACTCTTTTAGCGAATGTGGCAAAAACTAGAATGAAGGCAGCTGCATGACAAAAGCTGAATGCTACGAAACCCTATGGAAGTTGCATAATAATAATAATAATGCTTGGGGAAATATTGATCATAATTTGCTCGTTCAGCCCAAAGCATTTTGAATTTACATATAAGTCTACATCAATTAACACATCAAGCCATCATTTGATCGATTTCGATAACTTTTCTCGATTTCGATAACTTTTTCGATAACTTTTTATCGGCTTCGATAACTTTTTCGATAACTTATATCGATTTTGATAACTTTTTCGATTACTTTTATCGATTTCGATAACTTTGATCGATTTCGATAACTTTTTCGCTAACTTTTATCGATTTCGATACCTTTTATCGATTTCGATAACTTTTTCGATAACTTCTATCGGTTTCGATAACTATTTATCGACTTCCGCCCTCTGATCAGACCGGAGAAGCAGAGGCCAAAGACTGAATAATAAAATATAAATGCTTTGAGACTGCATGACAAATGAGGCAAAAGCTAGAGTGACGGCAGCTGCATGACAAAAGCTGAATGCTACGAGACTTGATGTTAATATGTTAATAGCTCTTTGTGTTCTCAATCAACAAAAAACGCTTGGCTTAATAACAAGATGAGAGGATGATCTGGTGTTAGGCATTTATATATATATGTATATATATATATATATATATATATATATATATTTATATATTTATTTAAAATCAGCAATATACATGTATGTGAAGCCGATTTGGTGTACTATGCCTCAAGCGGAGCTACATGCCACAATGCCTACTAAGTAAGAGAGATTACTGTTTACTCACATGATAGGCGAGGCCATTGATGTGGTTGCCATCAGCGACGGATTCTCTGATTCTGGTGTTGTTTGCTCCTCGTGCTTCTTCTTGCTGATGCGGGTGCTGGTGCGGATGCTGTTGGTGGGGGCGTGGTCCAGTTAGCGGGCTAGTGGGCGGCAGCTGTGGGGCGTTGGTCGTGTATCTGCCGCTGCCGCTGGAATTGGTGGGCAATGGCGAGGCGGGCGGAGTGGGTTGCGGCTGTGGAATTGAGGGGCCCGTTCTGTTGCGTAAACGGGCCAAAGCACTCCGTAAACCCTCCGTATTGTCTTTGTCGGGCCCCGTTCCAAATGAAATGCATCCGCAGAGCACTGTGAGCCGCGCACCTTGCAACGCTGCGGCGCTCAGCTGCAATGGCGGACGAGCTGCTCTGCTGTTTCCCAAACTCCACAAGACTTTACCACCACAATATCGACTATCAATCGATCAATCAATCAGTTCGTCGTGCCATCAGACGTTAGTGAAACTTTTTCAATTTAAAATAATATTAGTTAATTACTTTGCTCTACACTATCCACAACCAGAAATTGATGTGATACCACAAAGTTTTGCATCAATTAACACACACACACACGCACTCGCGCACACACACACTCACAGCAACACGTATCAATCTCTGAGCTGAGACTGGCCGAATGGGTCGGATGTCCATAGGTTGAGTGCACTTTAGTCAGATCGAACTGTAATAGAGAAGAGACTTCGATTAGCTGGGAACAAATATGTATATTGTAAAATCGAATTCAATTTCGATTGCAGCATAAATTACAAAATGAAATGAGCAAACTGAACAGAGAACAGTTTCCCAACTATTCAGTAACAATTATACAATTTCAACAAAATAGAGCAGGGCTTAACAACTGACAACAAACAATGAGAAAAGTTGCAATTAAATTTGCGGCTGCCCCGAATAATGCAGACAAAACAAAGTTGCTTTTTGTTTGGTTTTTAGTGGCATTTCAAAGGTTGCACAATATATATATATATATATGTATGCATATGTATATATACGTATATGTATATATAGTCTACAATGAACATAATTTGCAAGCAGCAATTAAAAGCACGCCAGTCACACGCCCTTTGGGGCTGGGATTGCGGTTGGGGTTGGGGCTTGGGGTTTTTACCCCTGGCAGCTGGCGTTGCTATTTTTGTTGAGACCCAAGGATTTGTGCAATGTGACAAACTGCTTTTGTAGAGCCACGCAAACTGGCAATGCCAGCCAGCACGCCGAACACGATATACCCTAGGAAACTAGCAAATTTACATATATACCACACACACACACAGACACATGCATAGTTAGTTGTGCATGCATTCGTGACATACTTAAGCGAACTAATCAAATTTGTATGGCTCTAAAATCAGCTGGGAATTGGCTTCGTCGTCGGCATCCTCGACTCGGCATCGGAGGGTATGAAATATGTAAAGTGACAGCTGTTGCCTTCCAAAGAGCCGCAGGCGAACGCAAACAAGCTCGACAAATGTCTCATATGCATACACGGCATACCTGGTCCACACACATCCCGCTCTCGCCACAGTACTCTCTCGCTCACACGCACACACATGGGTAGAGGGAGAACGGCGACACTTTCTGCCTGCCTGGAGCTAGGCAAGCAATAAAAACAGTTGCATGTTTTGTCTGCCTGCCAAGGGATGCTCTTATTACCGGCTCTTTTAACCGAGCACACCTGAACACACCTGAGCACACTGCCAGCTCGACTCTGCGTACTTGGATAATTTACCGCACTTTCGTTTCAATATATCAATTTAAGCATTTGGTCAATTGTTTGATTGCGATTTATTGCTGGGCTCGGCTCGGCCAGATGATGATTTGGCATTGACCTAAGGACAGGCTTTCGCAAATTTGTTTGACCATTCGATGGCTGAGGCAGAGATTCAAGTTGAGGCAAAGTTAAATTAAATCATTTTGTGGTTATTTTCTAAAATCCATTCTTTTCTTGCCGATTCATCATGGCTGCCGTTGTGTTTTTTGGGGGCGTGTTTGCGCGTTTGAAAAGCAATTTAGTCGCATTGTTGTCGCCGACGCCGATGCCGACGTCGCTGCCGTCGCCGCCGCCGCCGCCGCTGGCTACGTAGCAATTATTTTCTCATATTACGTATACGCCGTGCGTGCCCGATGCGCTGTTTACAGATTTACGAGTATCCACGCCCATTACGCAAGCACTTTCTATTACTGTTCGCATTTTGTGTTCACTTCTTGTTCTTGGCCCATCTGCCCAAGTGACTTTCGGCTTTTAAGCCCAAGAAGCCAGAATATTAACATTATTTTTACCGAAATATCTACGAATTTACTCACTCTCGCACTCGCTGTCGGTGGCTGCAGCAAAGTGCGTGTTAAAATTAACTTGGGGGCAAACTCTGGGGCCAGATTCTTAAGTGATATGGTGGCAAATTTGTAACGCCTCAATGGCCACCCCCCCTCCGGCACTTGCTCCTGCTGCCTCCTACTGGTGTCTTGGCTCTTGATTATGCGTAATTTTATATTTCTATTAGGACGCACAGCTAGCCGCGCAGCCAGCCATGAAAATTTGCAAGCAATTTATGGTATTACAATTATTTAAAATATTCTTAACTTTTCATAAGATTCCACCCTCAGGCCGTCCCTGAGCAAAGCGAAACTTTATTTTTCCAATTGAATTAAGTTCACGTGTCAAATCAATCTAGAGGACAAAACATGATAAAAGTCACTTCATGCCGAAGTCGACTTTGCTTAGACAAAGTTGTGAAACCTTGAAAATTAGCCCAAAAATGTTTCCCAGAACTGTGACAAGCGGGGAAGCCCGGAAATTTCATGCTGCCTCTTTAAACTATTGAAAAATATTCATGGAAATGAATTAATATTATGTTTTAATAGGAAAAGTTAGTTTGTCTTCGTTTTGTCAAAAGAAAATCTGCTTAGCCAAGAAATTGAACTTAAATTTTTCTAAAATGCTTGGGAATACACCTTAATTGAGCAGGTGTAGAGGCAAATTTGATTTTCCACGTATGCTTATATTTAATCACTCAACCAAACACACACACACACATATGAGCCTAATGGGAGCTACAATAACAATAATCATCATCGACGGTTTGTCATCCGCGAGGCTGCGTCGCCTCGATAATTTCGTATTCATTTCACATTCATTGGGGCGGCACATCGATTATGATGATGATTATGATTATGATTCTGATTATTATCATTTTACAGCTGGTCACAATGCCAGGTGATTGATGTTTGCCTCATTAGGGCAGCCATTTGTTAAGAAACAAATGTCGCCTTCGCTGCTCAACTCTCTCCCCCAGAACTTTAAATCCTCATTGCCTTTGCCTCAATCCACGCGCGTGTGGCTGCCGCAAAAGGTGCGCCCGGAAGCTACATCAGAGCTCATAAATCACAAATAGAGCTGCGACAGCCCGAACGGCAAAGAAAGTTGCTCTTCTTATTGATCCCCTGCAGTCAGGCGGAAAAGTTCGTTAGCTATGAAATAGGCTTTCATTAGAGTATTATCTCGTCTTCCAGTCAATTTTTATACCCTGAACCCATTTTCAATGGGAAATCAGGGTATAATGGTTTTGTTGAAATGTATGTAACAGGGAGAAGGAGGCGTGGCAGACCCCACAAAGTATATATATTCTTGATCAGGGTGACGAGCTGAGTTGATTTGGCCCTGTCCGTCTGTCTGTCCGTCTGTCCGTCTGTCCATCTGTCCGTCTGTCCGTATGTATGAACGCGTCGATTTCAGAAGATATAAGAGCTAGAGACTTCAAATTTTTTTTTAAATGTCCGTAATTACAGCGCGCATATCAAGTTTATCATTAAAAATCGATAACTCATCTCGATCTTTTTTTATCGATAAAAAACCTTATCGAAACCCAGTTATAAAATTATATCTTCTACACCTTTATTGCTAGAGTCTCCAAATTTTTAATGTATGCTTATATGCAATTTATACAATTTCGGTTTTTGTTAAAATTTACCCCCCACCTCTAAATTCACCCCCCTCACCCTCACTTTTGTAAAAAGCGTATTTCAAATACTAGAGACTTGTGCTTTGGCAATTACATGCATATTCATGTTATAATCATAATCTAAAAGTTTCATGAAGATCGTACGTCCATAAAAAAAGTTATTAAACAATTAAGTTCTCATAGTAAGCGCACACTGCAGCCCATGTCTGTATGCGTGTGTGTATGTATACCTGTGTGTGCGTACGTGCGTGTGTGTGTGTGTGTGTGTGCGTGTTTCTTGTGTAAGCTGAAAGTCGCGAAAAAGTATTGAAATATCTATTGCTCCAAGGGTTCAGGGGATCTCGTAGTCGAGCAGTCTCGACTAGAGCTTTCTTACTTGTTTTAATAGACTTAAATTCACCTTGAATGAATTTTATAGTTTAAATGAAAATCCAGGCAGGCAATTTTCAATAAATATTTTATTCGGCCGTGAAATAGCCTATTAAACATAATGTCTAATAAAATATCTGTCTTCAATTAGAGCTAAATGGAAATTATTATTATCCTGTAAGTCCATAGCTGAGGGTATATTAGAGAATCAAAGTCTAGGGTATGCTTAGGCTAAATGAATGCTTAATAGATCGAATGGCATCTGGGTGGTCGGGCCCTGCCCAAAGTTACATATGCTGCAAGTCGCACGCCCATTAAATTAAATAGGCGTGGCACACACCAAACTCAATCTGTCCCTCTCTCTCTTTCTCTTTCTCTCGGTGTGTGTGCGTGTATTGAAAGCAAACCGCTCGGTCGCATTTTGTGCGAAATTGAGTTTGCACAATAATTCAATTTGGCAAGCACATAAATTTTAGATATGGCGTTAAAAGGATTTCAATACACTTACACACACACACACACACGCGCACACGCACACACTAAGACTATTAGGCCGCACGCACTTTGAGGCCTATGGGAAATGGCGCACCGATTTTCATAGCCATAAAGCTCGATTGGTGTCGCCTCGCATCTATTGCCAAAATATGAACTATGACAAAAGCACACACACACATTCACAAATACACACACACACACATTCACACACATACGTACGTGCGCGCATGCATAATTGGCTCTGTGCCACATGGGCTTCCGAACTGGCCTCTAATAGGCACTTAATTAGCTGAATATTAAGCATACGCCTCTCTGCACATAACTGGCGACTTAAAGCTCAGCTCTGATTTGTTAAATGTCACCAACTATAATGCAAACCATGCCAGGTGCTTCTGCTTAAGGCTCTTGCACTTTGAGATACCGAAACTTGGCGGCAACTTTGAAGGACTTGGCCACTGAGTGCCATCTACTGCTAGTCAGCACTTGTAATTCATGGCATTGTTGTTGGCTGCTGTTCCAGTTCAATGAATAGGTCATATCAATATCTGAATTCGCAAAGTCATTCAGACTGCAAATGACAACTGAAATGCGATACAAAAGAAGTTTCTCTTAGACAAATATGAGGCAGAGAGACATAGTGAGAGAGGGGGGAGACTAATGCTCGTACAGTGAGTACCATTCCGACACGTTGCATAAATGCTTGTGCGTTCTTCTATTGTGAATGACTTGCCTTAGCTGCTTAGTTCTCCGTATAAAGGCAAAAACAGTGTAGCCAAACAATTTCAATTCCAATAAGCCACTGCGGCAAGTGCGGCAAGTGCGGCTCGGGCTGAAGGGCCAAATACCAACGACGCACAAATTGAATGTGCCTGTCAATCAAAAGTGCTTGTTGGCCTTTCATGGCTTAGATAAAAACGTTTTTACCTTGCAGCTTATGCTGACTTTTTTCTTTTTTATACTCGATGAACCAAATGCCTATAGTTCTGTTTTTTTTTTTTTTTTTTTTTTTTTTTTGCGTTCTGGGAATAGCCCCTGACGAGTCAATCCCACGTTGGAGGTCAGTTTGTCAGTTAAGCAGCACCATTAAGCAACATTGATGCGCAGTTTACGGCAGTCATGTGAGTCGAATGCTCTGCTCCTTTGATGTGGTCAAAGCAACACTTTAGCTGCGCTCACTGGGCGATTTTGTAGCTGAAGAGTTTAATGCATATCCCATTATCATAAACCCAAATGCAAGTTTTGCCAAAACAAAAAAAATGAAAGAGAAGAGAAAGAGCAGTGAAACTTTAAGCCCTCCTCCCTGACCCAGACGCATCTGGCGTGGCGTCTGCACTCTGATAGCGCGACTGCACGCAAAATGAAATAAGCTCGCGGCGACTTGGCCAAAAAATTATTATTATTTTCCAACTTATGCGTTTGCTTGGCCCAGCCAAAATAGTGCAAGTCATTGCCCTCGCTTGGAGCCATTGCGAAGTGCAATGGTCTAGCTATTGTATCTCCCCCTCGCTCCGAGCTGCGCCCAGCTGCTGCTTTGCAATATTTGTATATAAGTAAGCATTTTTATTTATATTTGCCAAAGTAATATATGGGAAATTATGCTTGTTCGCCAGAAGTTAAATAATATCTGACTCTGGATTTTCAGTATCTCTCCCTCTCTCACTCTCTCTCTTTCTGATAATTATATTCAAGTATGAGCTTGCGAAGAAAGAAGATTTGTGAAGCATTGTTATAGAAAAACTAACGAGGGACATTGAAGCATCACTTATAACACAACAATTGTGAATAAAATATAAACATATACTTAATAAAAAATAAGTAGATAAAAATTTCGATTAAAATTAGAAGATTGCTTCTTTTTCTGTTTTCAAACTGAAGTATTCATATTCATATACAAATAATTTGAATTTTATTGACAAATGAATATTTTGTTTTCTCTTTTATCTGTGATGCTCTTCAAGCAATAACGAACAAGAAAACTAATAAAAATGCAATTAAGTAGATACTTATACTTAATAGCATCAGAGTCAGTGAGTCTGTTTAACAACAGTGAAACATATAAACATATACTTTAGAGATCCGTTGGTATAGCCTTTTTATGCAGCATTCCACGGCATTAATTGGCAACCCTGCTTAAATGCGTGCACACAGGGAATTGTCGATAGAGCAGAGAAATTTTATACGCAGTCGCCTCTTGGGGTTATCAGTGGATATATAAATTTCCATCGATATTCAGAGGGGCAAATTGAACGCGAAAATAAAGTAGCCAACAAGTAAAAAGAAAACATAAATCTTTCTCTGCTAATTACAGTTTAAAAGAAAATACCGGAGATTAAACATTAAAAACCGTCGACTCCTTGCGAGCGTCGCTCTCAGTTCACCTGGCTGCACCGAACACCGAACACCGAACACCGAACACCGAGCACCGAACAGCGAGTAATTAATTAAACGCCTCGGCACAGTGGAAATGGCAGGCAAACGGCAAACAATGGCGAAAGAGTGAAGCAACGGGGTGGGTGGAAGGGAGAGGGAGAAGCGGAGAATGAATGCAGCGTTGCGTTTCAGTATTTTTCTTTTGTTATTTTGTTTTTCGGTGCTCAGCTGAGAAAATGAAAATTTGCTTAAATAGCTGCAATTGCAATAAAGATCCTTGGGGGCGTAACAATTATTTTGAAAACCGGACGCAATGCAATTAAATGTTGCCTCATTGCACATTACGGGAGAGTTTTAATTAAGGGGTCAGACGGATGCCCACAGTGGTGGTAATAGTAGAGCCTGTCCAAAATTATGCTGGCAATCGGGTCAATCATCCGGTTGGGCTGCATTAGGCCAAATATGTGGCAATTACCGGGGCAACTGATGCATAGCTCTGGAGCCACTGATTGATGTTGGGCTGCTTTTGCGCCTGAGAGGCGACATACCTATATATATATGTATGTCTACTGTCATAAATCAGTTGTAAATCTGCGACTGCTTCACATGACTTCATTAAAAAGCAGTAGCACTCGCTAAGCCAACCAATCACCCACCCAGTCCGCATGAGCGCTCCGGTGGGCCCGGGCCACGTATACGGTGCGTATACGCATTACTGATGGCTGATACTTAAAATCGACAGCTGCGCTTGGCTTTGACTCCGCCCACAAGCTGTTTGCTGACGCATTAAATACCCTTACATACGCGATTGAATTTCGCATAACCCTTGCGCAAATCCTTTTCATTTTTCCCGGAATCACTAATATGAAAATAACTCGTGCGTACGCAAATAAAATATTTTTCTACCGCCTGGTGACAAAAGATGCGTGCGCCACATCTAACACGATATTCAAATTTAATCAGGTTGCCAGAAAAGTTGGAGCGCGCCTAATGAACGCCAAAGTAAACAGGCGGCTCGGTAATTAATTGTAGAGAGTTCTTGTTGAACTTGCCAGCCCGAACAAACATTAAAATGTCCTTCTGTCCTCAAAGCAATGGGGAAAGTCCACACGAAATTAAAATGCCTGTCACAGCAGTGAAAGAAAAATCGGTTGATATTTCCAAGCCTTCAATGAAAAATTCGCTGCAACTTTTTTTGTTCCATGTTCTTCTCTTTTTTGTTTTTCTTTTTTGTGCCAAAATTTTGCTTTGTATTTACTTTCGCTTCCCTATTTTGTTAGCCGCATTTGTGTCATTGTCCGGCCGTAAACACAATGACCACAAAACTCCGATGTGGGAGTGTGGCTTTGAGCGTGTATTTGTCTTTGTATTTGTGTTAGCGAGTGTGTGTGTGCGTGTGTGTGTGCTTGTGTGCTGCGTTGTTGTTTGTTGTGGTTCTTGGCAAAGGGCGCACTTTCATGCCATACCCAAGATTCTATGCTACGTATTTGGAATGACGCACGTATGAGTAAGTATGCCATAGATAACATATGGTTATAAGCACGTATAATACCATTATATTGCGAAGATAATGCGCTTGGTCAACGACCTGCTTCATGCCGGCTTTAATTGGCAAACAGCGGGCTCATTGGAATGGAATGCTATCAATGATATCATCATCGAGTGCACAGCATGTGAACGGGCTATAACAACAACAACACCAACAACAACAACAAACGTGCGAAGTATTCCATGATTAAGGACATTAGACGCGCTCAAATGAAACCTTATTAAATACCCTTGCGCTATCGCGGCACAAATCAAATCGTATTACCCCGCCACACAAATTTCATTTCACGCTCTTAAGAATTAAAAAAAAAAATAAAATAAAAAACCACAACAAAAGAAAACACTTGCTTCCGCATTACTATTATTGTACTTTTCTTTATTGGATGTGGAAGGAGGTCGCAGGAAATGTAATTCTCCAAACTGGTATATAAAAGCGATAATTATGTGAGGCCATATCAAATTGATATGACTGGAAGCTCGCTGCTCTCAAATACCCAATTCCGTTACTAGGTATAAATTTCACTAAGTAAGCCAACACAAAAAACAAAAAGACAATAAAGAAAAGGAAACCCGACGGAAACGCATGAAATGCGAACAAAAAGGCAAAGACGAACACAATACAACGGCAAAACAATGCATGGGGTGCCCAGGCCACAGCGCTTAGCAGAGACAACAACCGGGACTCACATGTTTTTAGCGGGCGCATAAAAGTATGCTACACTACGGATATTGGAGCATGTCAAGCCTCAATCGGCGTTAGTTTTGATTAGTTTTGTCTGTTATGTTCGACTGCTCTGGCAACGGCTGAGCGACACAATTGTGGATTAGAGAAATTTACATGCGGTTTCTATCAAATTATATAATTTCTTTTAGCTAAGCCGTCATATCGCTTTGCGACCCATGCTTTGGCAATAAACACAAACTGGCACACTCTCACTCGGAGACACACACGCACTCGTAGCTGCCGTACTTTTTTTTATTTATATATATATGTATATATATATTGTATAGGGAATTGGCGTTTCAGTAGCACATTTTTCAAACGTTGCGTTGCCAGAACTTGATGAGCTGCTCAGACGAGACGACCAAAAGCTACGACCGTTCAACTACGACTAACTGAACTGAACTGAATATCAAATGAAACTGCCGAGCCACGCATATTCAAGTATGTGTGTGTGTCTGTGTGTGTGTGCGGGTATCTCTGTGTGTGTGTACAGGCAACGAGCAATGGCGAAGCATGCGACACACAGCAGGCAGCGGAAAAACAGCGCGAATTTGAGTGGAAAGCCCAGCAGGATAGAAAAGCACAAGCAAAGCAGCTGACACGCATATTTTTTGGGCTTTGTTTTGGTTGTGCCCAGGCGTCGCATGGGATAGCTGGTGATGGTGTTAGTGCTGCTGCCGCAACTGCGGTGGCTGCTTGCCGGCGTTTTTCAATCTCTCTCTCGCTCACTCTCTCGCCCTCTCTCTGCCTCTATCTCTCTGTCAGTGAAATGGAGAGGCAGCGCCTGCGCGTAGAGCGCGAAAGCGTTTGAAATTCAAACTAAGGCCTGCATAAATAACAAATATTTTAATAAAACGTCTCGACTGAGCAATCTGGGCTTTTCTTGATGACCCGTCATCAGTGTGTCGACAGTTGGGCCAATGCTTGGCGTTTTCCATATATTTATTAGCTCTGGCATTCATTTTATCGATTTCATTTTGACCAATATTCGGATGAACGTATTGTTTACGAATTTGTGTGCCACAAGGCATGAATGAATACACACACACTCACATATGCAACCACACACACATGTGCGCACTAACATAAATAGAGAGTAAAATATTACAGCTACAACTAACCAGCAGTGCAATTGTGTACGTGTGTGTGTGTGTGCGTGCGTGTGAGTGTGCATGTCGTCTTCTTTTCCCTCAGGTTGAATGACACTGGCAAGTGGATCGACAACCGGCCGCCCCCACCCCAATGGGCTTCGACGTTTCATGTCCTCAATTCCAAGCGGGACGCCATCAGCGACTGTATGCGTGCGTGTGTGTGTGTGTGTGTGTATGTGTGTAGGCGCGTCCTAGGCCTCCATCAAGTGCGTGCACACTGACAGCATCAGTTCGTGTTTGCATGGGGCGTCAGAAGGGCGTGACACAGTTCCGTGGAATGCAAGAAAATTAGTGCAATTCCTGGTGGAAGGCAATAACGTGCGTGCGTATACGTAATATTGTTATATGTAAATGCTTTCTAGCGTGCAACTAAGCGAGGTGACAATGAAAATGTATGTATGGAAATTAACTTTTAATATAAATGTAGTTAGTTATACGTTGGCCAATTAGACTTGTGTACTTTGTACTTTGGTAAATCGAAATAATTAATCAAGATTAGAGAAAACACATTTGTCTTGCCTTTTTAATTGCCAAGCCGAAAAGTATGCAATAAAAATGCAAAACTTTGCAGCGCTGAGACAGATTTTCATTGTCAGCCTGAAAGTATACTATACATAATGAAAATAGGTCTTATAAGAGCATTAAAATACTCCATGTCGAATTCAAATAGCGATTCAATATATTATTTTGGACTTACATTTAAAATTTATTTTTTTTATTCAACAGACATATTGGTCTGAAAATAAATCAATTTTGAATGTAAATTAATTGAGCGAGAGTCAAAATGAAGCGACAGGAGAATTATGCAAACCAAATTAGATTCTTGCAATACTAGCAGGAGTCTAAGCAAAAGGAATCTGATTGAACTTGATTGCACATCGAGCCTTTAGATTATGAACAGAATTTAAGAATTTTTATTGTATTTACATATTCCCAAAGATACCTTTAAAAAGCCAGTTACTAAGTCGACTGCGATTTGTTGTAGCTTAAGATTGCTGGCCTTAAGCAGCGTAGCATACTTTTATAAATTGAATTCTTTATTTATAAATTTGGCATCATATTTACGTGTTTCTAATTTCGTGGCCAGACGTATGCAGAGCCCATCGATGTCTCATTGAATATTTAGCAAATCGTATTATTTATTTAGGCATATGTACATTTAAGAAGTAAACACGTACAATATGTATGGACTGTCGGCCGCTAAGTGGATTGCACAGATACTCGAGCCAAGGGAATAATTAAAGAACTGCCGCCTTCTCATCTGCGTAGTCAACTGATGTTTGACTTGACGCTTAAACGGCGCCGTTGCTGATGCTGATGGGATTAGTCAAGGGTGTACTTTACTACCATAAGCAACAGCAGCACCAGCAGCGGCAGCAGCAGCGTCAGTCAATATACATATTAAACGGTCCAGCTGACGAGCTACAATGTGCAGTGAGGCAGAGGATAAAGTTGCCAAGGTACAAATTATAAACAATCAAAACTTTTGCTCGTAATCCGAATGTTCGTGCAGGACGTGCCATGGCATAGGTCATGGCATTCTAACTATTGCACAAAACTAAGTTTCCCAGTGACGTGCTGCATTGCGATATACGTTGATACGCACTTGCCCGAGCGGGCTGCACTTTTAATCTACTAAAGTCCACAAACAAAACTGTGCTGTAAACAAACAAATTAGATTGTTTCTCTGAAAATGTTTGTCACAATAATATGCGAGGAGCAGAGGATAGATAAAGCTGTGTTTCAGCAATTGTGGAGTTTTCTATTGCCATAAATCATTTGCAATAAATATTATAACTAATTCGATGCCCTAGCAGACAACTGGCACTCTGCAAGTGTAGCGCCTAGCCCGGCTGAACTTTCAGGAATCCAAAGACCATGCAGATAAGATACGAACATATCGGTATCGACTGCAAACCTAGTCGAAACAATTTCCTGGGCTCAGTCGTTGCTCAAACGCTGCGTCAGTCGGTCGATCAGTGGCGAGCCTCTAAGCAAGTCGTACGGTTCGTTCTGGTTCGCGCAACGAGCTCCATACAAAGAGAGCGAGAGCGCTGCAGAGCGCCAGAGAGTGAGAGCGCAAGAGAGCGAGAGCGCAAGAGAGCGTGAGAGCATAGGTCGTTTGTATAAGTACATTTGTTTGTGTACAGAGAGACACGTTCGCTGGGACCGGTTGAAGAAGCGAACAACAAAGATCAAATGATCAGTGAAAAGAAATTGAGGCGACGCGTCATCACGCCGACCTCAGAAGCCAGCAATGCGGACCCACTGCTGGCGGGTCGACAGCTGCACCTGGTGGACGAAGAGGTGAGCTGAGGGGCGGAGGGGTAGTCGATCGATAAGCCAGAGGCCCTTCAAATAGCACAAGTGTCGAAAGAATGCGCCAAGCTAGAGCTAGAGCAAGAGCAACAAGTGTTTTGTCGATACCCATTGATAAGATTAGCTAATTCGGGTGGTGCAATGTGAAAGAGTTCTGTGTCTCGCTGCCTTATCAGACCAGACATTTGCCAATTCGGGCGTCGATTGTCTGTGGCAGCTGCAGCTCCTACTCCCATTTCTGTCACATAGCCTTCACTTGTGCTTATCGGGGTGGCAATTTGCGGTGGCAACAGCTGCACAGAGCGCAGCTATGTGGACCGACGCGGCGATAAGATAAAGTCGTGATGGATTAAATCGAACTATTAGTACATTATAGTCGACCCAAAAAGTGTTGAATATGCTTTAATTAAAAACTGATTCACCTGCCCGTATCTTGAACAAACATCACGAACCACCCAAAAGGCCCGCAACCACTTCAACCACTAACCCACTATTGCCGATTTTTCCACTCGCCCACAGCAAGCCAACTGCTGCGAACGAGCTTTTATCAGCCGCGAGAAGATCAAATGGTATTGGGCGCCCGGCTTCATCCTGTTCTGGCTGCTCATCTACTGTGCCATATCCATACCGGCCGCCAATCACCTGCCACGCCCGCTCAGCATCAAGGATGAGGCCAAGAATCCGGAACGCTTCATCGCCGAGCGCGCCGAGCTGAATCTGCAGCGTCTGGTGGCCCTGGGTCCGCGTGTGGTGGGCAGCCGTGAAAATGAAATGGGATCCGTTCAGGTGATCACGTCCACCATGCAAAAGGTGCGCGCCGAGCTGGGCTCTGTCCATGACATCGAAGTGGATGTGCAGGTGGCCTCCGGCAGCTACATCCACTGGGAAGCCGTCAACATGTACCAGAGCATACAGAACTTTGTGGTCAAGATCAGTCCCAAGGGCTCCAATAGCACCACCTACGTCCTCATCAACAGCCACTACGACTCGGTGCCGGCGGGCCCTGGCGCTGGCGATGACGGCTCCATGGTGGCCGTCATGCTGGAGACTCTGCGCGTGCTGGCCAAATCGAAGTATGCTCTCAAGCATCCAGCTGTCTTCCTGTTCAACGGCGCCGAGGAGAATCCGCTGCAGGCCTCGCACGCCTTCATCACGCAGCACAAGTGGGCCAAGAACTGCAAGTGGGTGACCCAAACCTAATCCTCATTCATGATGATTCCACTAAGTTCTATTTTCTGCTTCATTTACAGGGCGCTGATCAACCTGGACTCGGCTGGCAATGGCGGTCGCGAGATTCTCTTCCAGTCCGGCCCCAATCACCCGTGGCTCATGAAGAGCTATCGGCGCGCCATCAAGCACCCGTATGCCTCGACCATGGCCGAGGAGATGTTCCAACACAACTTCATACCCTCCGACACGGACTTTCGCGTATTCCGCGATCATGGCGCTGTGCCCGGCCTGGACATGGCCTACCAGCACAATGGCTATGTCTACCACACCCGGTTCGATCGTGCAGAGATCTTTCCACGCGGCAGCTTCCAGAATACCGGCGACAATCTCTTGGCTCTGATCCGCGAGATATCCAGTGCGCCGGAGCTTGAGGATACTTCGGTAATATTTTATGGAAATATTCATAGCCAAAAAGAACTAACGTCTTGGATTTGTACACAGAAACACGCCGAGGGACACACCGTTTACTACGATGTGATGGGCTGGTTCTTGGTCTTCTATACCGAAACGGAGGGCATCATTCTCAATGTGGTCGTGGCCATAGGCGCGATTGTGGCCTGTGTCGTTGCCATCATGCTCATGGCCAAGAACTCTGGCCTCAAGCTCGGCCAAGTGCTCAAGCGCACACTGCACACCTTCGCCATGCTCATCCTGGGCGTGGTCGCAGGCTTCACTCTGCCCATTATCATTGCCGTGTTCATGGATTTGGTGCATTTACCGCTCTCCTGGTTCACACACAATTGGCTCATCCTGGGTCTCTACTTCTGTCCCTTCTTCTTCGGCTTGGCCATTGTGCCCGCTCTCCACTTCCACTACACCTCGACTGTAAGTACTCCCGATTGACTGACTGTAATGTGGTCTGAATTCTCTCTTCTCTCCAGGATCGCCTGCCCATTGGACAACGTGTGCAGCTGTTGTTGCACTGCCATTGCCTCTTCCTGGCGCTGCTCACCCTGGTGCTGACCATCTGCAGCATCCGCTCGGCATTTGTGTTCATGCTGACCTGCCTCTTCTACACGGTGGGCGTGGTCTTCAATCTGTCCACCAGTCTGCACAGCCGCAGTAAGCTGCACCACTCCATTTCTTTTTGATATCGAATGTAATTTCTCTGTATCTCTTCTACTTCGCAGACGTTGCCTGGATCATTCCGCACATCGTTTGCTATGTGCCGCCCTTTGTGTTTTTTGCCTACTTCTCGCACGGCTTCCTGGCCACTTTCATTCCAATGCTGGGTCGCTTTGGCGACTCAGCCAATCCGGACCTGATCATAGCCGTCTTCAGCGCTGCTGTGGGTCTGCTTGTCGGCGGCTTTATCGTGCCCATGCTGCACATGTTCCGCAAATCCAAGACGATCATTTGCGCTCTGCTGGGCATCACCTTGGTGTGCATCATCATTGCTGTCACCCCCTTGGGCTTCCCCTACCGGCCGGAGACAAGTGTGCAACGCTTTGCAGTATTGGTGAGTGAAGCCAAGTGACATTCCTGCAGGAGCTTCCCATTCAATGAGCCTTATCCTTTTATAGCACGCCCAGCGCACCTTCCACGATGCGAATAACAATGTGCGCCGCTCCGAAACGGGTTACTTCATCATGCCCCAGGACAGACGCACCTATTCCGTTAAAAGTAGGTATTCCGCTTATAGAGGAAATCTTGCATTATCTAACGAATGTCGTCCCATGTAGATAAGGTCATCAACATGACCCTGGCCAGATCTGTGAAAGATGAGTGCAAAAAGGAGACCCTCTGCGGCTTTCCACTATACAACATGCGCTGGCACAAGACCAGGTAAGACTCTCAACTATCACACACTCATTCACTTATTCACTCACTCACTTATTCATTCATTTAACAATTGCAGAGAACGTGGCTTGTGGATTCCCGCCTCGGCGCCTGCTCTGAGCCAACTGCCAGTGGTTAAGGTTGTTTCCAAGAAGCAGCTGACGGCCAATAAGATGCGCTTCGAAATGGAGCTCAGTGGCCCGGATCACATGGGCATCGTCATACAGCCGCTGAATGGCGCTCGAGTCGTTGGCTGGTCCTTCCACCAGGCGCCGCTCCGCCTGAACTATAAGCCACCTTATTACATCTACTTCTCCTACGGTGTCAACGGAGATGCACTGAAATTCTGGCTGGAGCTCGAGGTGAGTTCACTGTCTATCTCTTTTAGTTCTCCCTAAAATGATATATTTGTCAGAAACCCAATGGCAACTGGACGACATCTACGTTCGAGCTGGGCCTGCATGGCCATTGGATTCATCACAAGGAATTGCATACAGCTGACTTTAAGAAGTTCCTCGACAGCTTCCCCAGCTACGTGGACGCAACGCCCTGGCCGGCGTCCTATGAGACGTGGTTATACTAAAACGATTTGAACTGTTTTATAAAACATTTATTATATATATGAGTAATTGTAGTGAAACTTAATATAATGCAGGTAAAAAGTGACAAATGAAATATATGTTTAAGAAAAAGAAAAAAAATACCCTCTGGCTCTTACTGATCGTTGGTCATAGACAAACGGAAGTTGGATAAGAACTTCCACTAAATAATACGTCAATCATTGATTAAATATTCAATATTCTTTTCCATGAACTATATTTATTTGTTTATCAACTATAAATATTTGTATTAAAATTGCTGCTACCTCGCAGTGCCGTCATTTAGATATGGCCAACAGTATAAACGTTTTGTGCTGCCGGTTTAGGCACTGATTAGATGCTTGGCCATAACTATACACTATGTGCAAAGCGCGGTCGAGTATATTAGTTTGTTTAACAAAGCCAATTTGCAATATGCAACTGAGGGCACAGAATGGACTTCGTCATCATCTGATATGAGTAAATTGCATTTTCATTATTATTATTTTATAGTTCAATTCAGTTAACTTTTTAGACAGTTTCAGGATTGTTAATTCGCTGCTTATTTTGCTTTTTCACATTAGCTATTATGTCATCCATGTTATTCGTGAAACGATTAAGTACTTTGTCAATTAGATTCAACCGAATATGTAGTCTGCAAAGAAGTCAATAAATATATGAAATGCATAGTGAATATATTTGTTCATTACAGATTCAGGTCTGACTCGATTTCCGTAAACTCCTTGGTGATATAACTGTAATGGTCACAAAGAGAATATTAAATGCTTACTCAAATTATCCTCGATCGTAGCTTACAATTGTTGCAGCCTTTCTTCGTTGAACATGTGGGCGAATTGATTTTCTTGACTGTTATGTGGATAGCGGGGTGGCTTACAAAGGCCGCAGGTCAGACGAAAGATTTGCTTTCTTATATAGTACAGCAGAAAGGAGGGCTTGTAGGCGCTCGACTCTGTGGCCTTTTTGTAGGCCAACACAATAACGACCAGGATCATGTTCTGCAGAAGTCAGATAGGTCTATTGACTGCAAACGCAATAAATTCAAGTCAATCTCATATCGCCTACCAATGCAACGAAAAATATGAAGAGCACGTAAGTAAAAAAGTATATGGCTGACCACACTGGGAATTCCTGTGCCAATTCGAAGTAGTTAAAGTCGCCAGCCGTCATGCGGAGCATAGTTAAGAATGCGGACGAGATACTTTTGAAGTTGGAATTTTTCTCGCCAAACAGACACATGCCAAGCAGAGCAAAGGCCAAAAACGCCACGGAGATCATGATGAAAAAGGCAGCCAAGTCGGTGAAGGCCTAAACAGAATGAAATGAATAATATTCAATTAGCTGCAGACTTCAGATTCAGTTCAGCTCATCTCCTACGTTCTTTATAGAACATCCCAAAATTCTTAGAAGTGGCACAAAGTCCAAATATGCTAAGAGGCCCATCCAGGAGAAGAAAACCAAGAATCCAACTAGGATCTGCTGAGTCGAAAATGTGTACAGCAAATAGTCCAACGGAACGAAATCGACACTTTCCGAATTCATGGCAGACTTGAATTTTGCGGAGTAATAGGTCGAGGAGATATGCATATAAATTAACGTGTAACAGATCTAATTAGAAAGAAATAAATGATCATGATAATGGTTTGCACACATATGTGAATGAAGATAACCAACTTACGAAAATACTAGGTAGAAATGTGTATGTTGAATACTTTTTAAAGTATAGCCGAAGGCCGGTGCGAGTAATTTTCCTCACCTCAAGGTAGGTGTAATATATGTTAATTATATAGATTATAATGGAGCACTCCGTTGCAAAGCCACCGATCAGTGGACTCGTGTAGAACGCTTGCGAGCTGTACTTGGTGTTTATAAAGCCGGTTGTCATTATCTCGAAAGTTAATCTGAAATTTGTGGATCGTTAGTGCATGAATGATTGACGATTGGAGTGGGAGTGGCTCACTTAGTGGAGAGTATTAGGTCCATGTTCAAATTGATCATATTCAGCTCGAGCAGAACTAAACGTGAAGCACGATCTAACCACTTGATACTGCGCAAACGCCGTATGATAGCCAGACTCTGATGCGCTTCGTAGGACAACAGTTTCACGTAGCCTCCACTGTGATAGGTATGCAGTGGTGCTTCGATGGGTTTGGTCTCCAGTTCATCCATTGTATAGAACCGTGTGCTGTTAGTGTAGTGAAAAGGGATAGTCAAGATCTCTACAGCCATGCGAATGCCTTACCCCTTATAGACCGCATCAGTGGCCTCATCGCTCTTCGAATAGGCCGTATAACATACGTTGAAGTAGCGCAAGAGCGAGCTGTGCACCTCACAGTTGCCCGGTTTGACACGCACCTGGCGCAGTCTCGGTGGGCCAAGCAATAGGTTTTCGTTTAGAAATAAGCGGCCTCTTAAGTTCCGTGTTCTGTGAATCAGGCGGTACTCATGTAAATGGGTAACCGAATGATTATTGACATTGCCATGCAGCATGGGAAGGACCACAAACTGCAAAAAGTCCCAGAAGTCGGTAATTGTAATGACATGGCTGAAAGAAATGATGCCGTCATCATCCAAGAAGTCCGGCATTTCAAGTAAGTTTCGAAAACCCTTGATAAAGAAATACTGCTCGTGCACTATCAAATCGTGGCCAATCTTCGTCGCACATGTCAAAAAGATGGCGAACAGAATCAAGTGGAGCAGCGCGTATCGGGTGGCTTTCTCCGTTGTGTAGTGGTAATCCCCGTAGGCTGCTCGGTAGCGACTTGAATCGCCCATTTCAGCTATAAAAAATATTTCAAAACTCGATTGGATTCGAGTTTCAGTTGACTTCGACACTGAATTCGGAGCTGATTCGTTGAACGAAATGGGATTCGCTCTGAATTTTGTTTACTGATTTCGACCAATCAATTTCTGTTGTTTTTCTTTTCTTCCCTAAATATTGTTTTCTTTTTTAAGCTAATGATCATCGCGCGTTATAAATATTTATTTTCCTTTAGTTTAGTTCGGCAATAAGATATATGCCAGCACAAAGCTTAATCTAACCGCTGGCCATCAAGCCATAAACCCCCCAAATTTGCGGCTTGTTATCGCCAAGTCGTAATCTACAAGGTATTATCGCCGATAAGTCCCGACTTATTGGCATAGAGCCGAAATGTTTGCATTAACTGCCATTTCATTTGTTAGTTTTCCGACTCGGGTGTTGCGCTGCGGTTCGATTTCTTGCGTATAGTTAAGCACACAAAGTACTCACAAAGGTCAACTAATAAAATAAAGGTAATTCATCAGCTTAAAGTGGAATTCTTAAGATTGGAAAGACTTTAATAATAACTTTTACTGACAAAAGTGGACAAGAAAATAAAATAAATTCATTAAGGAAGTTTTCTAAGAAAGTAATCAAAATAATTATAATAACAGATTAGTTTGCTCGAAATACCTAACATTATGCACATTCCTTCTTCTTTCGCAGATGTCCTTCTCCAGCGTTGATATAGCATCTGGGGAGAAAGCCTCCAAAAAGCGAGGCGATAAGTGGCCTTGGTATGGGGCACCCATCTTCTGCGTGATCTGGTTCACTCTGTTCTATGTGGCCGCCATTCCGAGCTTCTTCTCGTATCCGAAAATGCTGTATGTGCGCGATGAGGCCAATCATCCGGGCGAGTTCATTGGCGAGCGTGCCATGATCCAGCTGGCCGAGTACTCATCGATTGGCAACAAAATGGTTGGATCCATAAATAATGAGGTGCACGTGGTGAACTTTCTGAAGCGCGAGGTGGAAAGGATTGTGGAACAGTCGCGCACCGATCTCTATGACATCGACTTGGAGGTGCAGTACGCTTCGGGCTCCTTCTATCTGTGGGATGCGGCCACCAGCTACGACAATGTGTCCAATGTGGTGGTGCGGCTCTCCCGCAAGGATAGTCCCAGCGACAACTATTTGTTGGTTAACTCACACTACGATTCAGAGGTAAAGACACCGGCTGCTGGCGACGACGGTGTCATGGTGGTCATCATGCTGGAAACCCTGCGCGTCATGACACAGTCCGACCGGCCACTGGCTCATCCAGTCGTCTTTCTCTTCAATGGCGCGGAGGAAGCCAACATGCTGGGTGCCCATGGCTTCATCACAAAACATAAGTGGGCCAAAAACTGCAAGTGCGTCGACTCTCTCTCTCTCTCTCTCTCTTTCCCTCTCTCTCTTTTTCTACAATTCTAACAATGTCAACCCTCGTAGGGCACTTATCAACTTGGACTCGACGGGCTCAGGCGGACGTGAGGTTTTGTTCCAAACAGGCCCCAATCATCCCTGGCTGATGAACTACTATCAGAAGCATGCACCACACCCCTTCTCCATAACGCTCGGCGAGGAGCTCTTTCAGAATAACTTTATACCCTCCGACACGGACTTTCGCATATTCCGCGATTTCGGCAATGTGCCCGGCCTGGACATGGCGCATGCCCTCAACGGCTATGTCTACCACACCAAGTACGACAACTTCAAGAATCTGGCGCGTGGCACCTATCAGTCCACGGGCGAGAATGTGCTGGCCTTGACTTGGGCTTTGGCCAACGCCCCGGAGCTGGATGATACCGCCGCCCACGAAGAGGGACACGCTGTCTTCTTCGACTACCTCGGCTGGTTCATTGTCGTCTATACCGAGAGTGCCAGCATTGCCATTAACATCGTCGTATCCCTCGCCGCTCTGATCTGCATTGGTATCTCCGTCTACTTCATGACCAAGGACAATGTGGTGGATGCACCCAAGGCGGTGATCTTGCGCTTTGGCACCATTTGCCTGGTGCAGCTGGGCGCAGTGATCATCGCCTGGGGCTTGACCCTGCTCGTAGCTGTCTTCATGCGAGCCGTTGGCCTGGGCGAGTCCTGGTACTATGGCATTTGGATGACCTTCGGCCTGTACTTCTGTCCCATGTTCCTCGGACTGGGCCTGCTGCCCGCCTTCTACATTGGCTGGACCAAGCGCAAGACCTACATGAAACTGAATCACACCATTGCCTGCTTCATGCATGCCCACTGCATTCTGATTGTCTTCCTTTGCCTGCTCCTGACAGGTCTGGGCATACGCTCAGCCTTCTTCCCCATGATTGCCCTCTTCTTCTACACAGTCTCGCTGATTGTGCAGTTTATCCTGAGACTGACCATTAAGAGTAAGTGATATATAAATTGAAATGTCTTTTTTCTGCTTACGTCTTCTCTGCCTCTCTCTCTCTCTCTCTCGCAGAGTGTTTCTTTACTGTTCACATTTTGTGCCAGATTTTGCCCTTCTTCTTCTACACCTATTTGATGTACGTGTTCCTGCTGGTCTTTGTGCCCATGCAGGGACGCGATGGACCCGACAGCAAACCCGATATGCTGCTCGCAGCGTTCATTGCCCTCATGACAATGCATTTCGCTGGATTCATAGTACGTTTTAGAGCATTATCTCTCTGCTTGGGTGTAGTATTATCGTTATAGTTATCCCCCTTCTCAGGTGCCAGTCTTACACAAATTCCACAAATCGAAGACCTTCATCTCCATGTTTGGTGTCCTAATCATCGTATTCATCATATTGGCCGCCACGCCTGCTGGCTTTCCTTTCAAGAAGGATGTGGCCGCACAGCGATACTATGTTCTGGTGAGTTTCCTCAGTTCAACTCAGCCAAGGCTTCTGAACTCTAACCTCCGGTTGCTTTCAGCACACCCAACGCACATTGCACAAGTCGGATGGAACTACGACTCAAGAAACGGGCTTCTACATACAGCCCGTGGATACTCGATACTCAGAGCTGTATGACACAACGCTTAAGAATGTAGAGCCAGAGATTTGGCTCAAGAATAATTGTGCCGAGGAGCCCTACTGCGGCCTACCGCTCTACAGTGGACGTTGGCTCAACTGGAAGTAGGTTTCAATTGAGTTGTATTTACACTACTCTATATACAAGATCTGATTCTCTTTCAGGGACTCTGCTCGCTGGATTTACAGTTCTGCTCCCGCTCTGCCAGTGGCCACTGAGCTCACAGAAGTATCGCGGCAGTCCATAAGCTTGAGCAAAAAGCGATTCGAGTTCAGCCTCAAGGCGGGCGATCGCATTGTGATGTACGTTGATCCCTTGGAGAATGTGAAGATCACGAATTGGTCGTTCGATGAGACGATCTTGGTGGATGGCCATACTGCGCCCTATTTCGTATACCATGTCACCTCCCTGGTCACGGAGCCCTACAACTTCTGGTTGGAGTTTGAGCACGACGCAGCGAATACGGACGGGCCCTACTTCAAGCTGGCAGTGAGCGTGCATTTCCTGTACCATCCGGAACACTATACGCCCGAGTTCCGGGAGTTCCTGAGCACCTTTCCGGATTGGACCTACACTACCGACTGGCTTGCCTCGTACGAGAGCTGGATCTTCTAGGGAAATGACCGGCAAACGGTTCGAGTGATTTCTATAACTTAATAAATTATTTAAAATATATTTTAATACAATTACAATCTTATCGCTTCGGATATTTGCTCAGTGATTTAGCACAAAAATGGGAGATGGCTTCAATTAGAGTCTAGAATTATAATTTTTGTTCGTTGGACGTTCGCCTGTGCGAGTATAATATGTGAATTTGTGTTTAGAGTATGCGGATGAATGCGAAAACTTAACAACAGTTCAGAGACTCCGAACCATGAGTAGTGAGTGAATATCAAGCGTTGCATCTGCTGACTCGGCTGCCCTTAGAGCTGCCAGCTGTTGTAGGAGCCGATCCACGAGTTGACGTGCGCCCATGGCGGAAACCTGGCCAGGAACTCTCGGAAGTCCTTGTCTATGAACATATCGTCGTGTATTCTGTGACCCATGATGGCGACCCTGAACGTGGCGCCAGACCAATCCTCACTATTGTGCTGTTATTGAAGAGTAAAAATAATCAGTAGAAATAATATTCTTTGAGATGGCAGCTCCTCAAATATTTACCTCAAACTCCAAATTGAAGCGCATGGGTGTCGGGTCTAAGGCATAAGACCAATAGACGTAGTGAGGCGGCGGCAAGGACTTCTCCAAGGGCTCCTTGGTGAATGTCCAGTCCACTAGCTTGGCTCCCTGCAGCGGTTCGATGAATATGCTCACATGATCCGGTCCAGCCACCTCTAAAGTGAATATTATGTTCGTTCTCGAGGTGCTCTCCTTGTTTATTATGCGCAGCGTGGGCAGATAGTCTTTGTTCGGCTCTGGGCCTGGCACCCAATAGCTATTATCCCTGTGAATATCAAGAGAATAATTATTATAATTATTTTGAGCTTGTGGGGCTATCTCTGGTACTTACACTGCCTTCACCCAACGCGAACTGTAGATGGGAAAGCCGCACATAATTTCAGTGTCACACGTACTGCGATCCGCCTTCGTCAAGTTGGTGCCCTCAAAGAGAATGCTTTCCACCGAGTTGGGATGCCGATCCACGGGCATCACAAAGTAGCCGGAGTCCGTGTGGTTGACGGAATGCGCTGCATCTGCATTGTGGAAGGTGCGAGTCGTGTGCTGAATGAGGAGATACGAAATGGGCCAATGGGCCAATGAGTAAGAAATAAATTGTAGCCAAGGCAAATTAAATGTGTTTTACCACAGCAAAGAATCGCTGCACTGCCGTCTTCTCCACATATGGGAATGCCACGGGCGTGGCAGCCAGAATGATGAAGACGAGCGTGCAGATGCCAAAGAGCGAGATGATGGTCTTCGATTTACGGAACAGGCAGAGCAGGGGTATTATAAACGGAGACAGCAGCAAGCAGAACAGCGCCGTATAGACCCCGATAAGCAGATCCGGATTCGAGCCGCTCTCGCGTCCCTGCATGGGCACCAACACCACGTAGGAAGCATAGCAGCAGTAGGTGTAGAACATGAAGGGCAGCAGCTGGCAGAGGCAATGGGGAATGAGCCACAGGAAATCTATAAAAACAATTGATTATTAATTAAACTATAAAATATATATAATGATCAATCAACTCACTTGTCTTATGGGCACACGTGGCCATGTTGAGCAGAACGGAGAGAGTGTAGAAGCCAATGCAAATGAGCAGAATGAAAGCCGATCGCACATTGAAGCAAATCATAATGATGGTAATGGCTGTCAAGATTAAGCAGTGCGAGTGCATCAGCAGCTGAATGCCATAGCCGAGCGGAAGACCGTGCTGGAAGCGGAGTAAACAGTGAATAAAGGAAACCCCTTGACGATCTGAGAAACCCACCTCCTTCGTGCGACTAAAGTAAATGGCTGGCAGTATGCCCAGGCTAAAGAACATGGGGCAAAAGTACAAGCCGAAGATCATCCAGGTCTGCGAGTACCAGGCCATCGAAAGGCCCACGGCGTCCAGAAAGAGGGCAATGCATATGACCAGACCCACACTCAGCAGAACGCCACAGAGCTGCAGCGCTGCCAAGATGCCAAACTTGGCGAAGATGCGACGCCTGAACATGCCCGTATTGCTGGCCATGCTCCAGATGTAGACGACGATCGTAGCCAGGACCAGGACACAGACGCAAATGTTGATGATGACGCCCACATGTTCCGGATAGTAGATGAAGAACCAGCCCAACACGTCGAAGAATATCATGTGGCCCTCTGCATATTTCTGGTAATGATGGAGATGATCATATACACATACATACATATATATATAACTACATAGTTAAATTCCAAGACTTACATCTGGATTTTCCAATTCTGGTGCATTGGCCAGGCCCTTGATCAGGCCCAATACATTGTCTCCGGTCAGCTGGTAGGTGCGTCGTGGTATTATATTAAATCGATCGTACTTCGTATGATAGACATAGCCATTCAATGTGTGCGCCATGTCGAGGCCTTCGAGAGAACGCATTAGATTTAGTTGAGAAATTAAAACTTGTTCCTCTACCTGGAATCTTTCCAAAGTCGCGGAATATGCGATAGTCCGTCTCCGAGGGTATGAAGCCGTTTTGGAAGAGCTCCTCGCCAATAGTTGAGGCGAATGGATGAGAGATGTGCTTGCCATAGTACTGAATGTAATGGATTTCATTGGGATTAATTGAGAGTGCTGAAAAGGCAATCAATAGTTGGTGAACACTCACCTTCATTAGCCAGGGATGATCGGGGCCAGACTGAAAGAGTATCTCCCGGCCGCCACTGCCAGCTGAATCCAGATTGACCACAGCGCTGTCAGCATTTTAATGAAAGTTAAATTAGAGTTGGAAATAAGTTTGCCTAAGACTCTCGCTTGCTTTCCACTTACCGCACATTCATGGCCCACGGATGCTGCGTAATGAAGGCGTGCGAGCCCTGGAGCGGATTCTCCTCGGCGCCGTTGAACAGAAAGATGAGCGTGTTGGTGAGCGGCGTCTCGTACTTGGTGATGACGCGCAGCACCTCCAGCATGATGACGCACATCATGCCAGCATCGCCGGCGCCCGAGCTGCCTGGCACCGAGTCGAAGTGGCTGTTGATCAGCAGAGCCGCCTCGGTTGTGGGATTCTTGGGCGAGACCTTGACTACCACATTCTGTACGCTCTGGTAGACGTTCACCATTGACCAGAGCAGGTAGTTGCCCGACGCTATTTGCACATCCTTCTCAATGTCATAGAGGTCGTCGCGGCCGCCGTCGATGATGTCGTTGATCTCGCTGAGCAGGAACTGGACGACGACCTGCTCGTTGGCAGCGCTGCCCACGACCTTGGGTCCAATCTTCGACAGCCTGAGCAGAGTGCCCTCCGCCCGCTCGCCAATAAACTGGCCCGGCTGCTGCAGCTCATCCTGCACGGTCTTCAGCGGCGGCATGCTGTGGAAGCTGGGCACCACCACCAAGTAGTAGAGCAGGAACCAGAACGCCACAAAGAGCGGGGCCCAATACCAGCCGATTTTGCTGCGATTGTAAATGATTTTCATGTTCTCATATTTGGAGTTCATCTTGTGGCTGAAATGAATAACGAATACCGCATGAGTGTGCAAAATGACACGGCCGCAGCGTAGCACTGGCTCTGCTAGTGACTTAATTGATTGACCCGAGATGACCGCTGAAACACTGCACCCGCCAGAGTCAGCGCCATCGCTCCCATCAGGAAGTTGCGCTTAATCGCAGTCATTGATTAAATAGTTGCCTGCCTACCCACTTGAGCACCCGCTAATGTATATAAACATGGTAATCGATGTCTCAATGGCTCTCAAGTGGCCGAGTGATAGATGGCTGATAAATTGCTCGAATCAATCAGAAGTACTTGGAAACAAATGAGAAGTTCTTAGCTTATATCTTAACAAGACATCGTTAGCAAGAGTTGGGAGCTGAGGTGTTTCCTCCTGCTAGCTGGGCTGATATTCAATGATAAGACTAAGCAGACGCTAGTCAGTCTTCTACTGCGCATTAGCTTGTTGCAAAACTAATCTTTTGAGAGATTTTGTCATCGATTTTTTTGGTTCTGCAACAAGCACCAGATTGAGTCTAGCGGAACACATGTGTTGCCCCAAAAAACAATCATTTTTTTCCATGTGGACAGCTGACGGTTTGCTCGTAAACGGGAAAAAAAACTAAATGAAAACAATAAATGTTGAGCAAATATTCGTTTGTGAACTAATGCTAGACGTAGATGAGAAACAACCGTAAATTAGCCGAGACATTTTGTAAATTTTGATTTTCATTTTTATTTATAGCGAATTGAGCGCATAATATTTAGCTTTAATGATCAGCTATATGCCATTTGCTTGACTTATCCGTGTCCAAACCAAAAATACCCTGTACAAGAGTAACCAAATGGAAGTCAGAGCGCAAAGTCAACTCAAGTGAATCACAGTTAAATTTGGCGCTTAGAAGAAAGCTCTAAGCTTAGCGCAGACAAGTTAACAAAAGCTTTCAGTTCTAGCCATCACTATACCTATGCCTATTCAGTCATGTCCACAAAGCGCCCTCTTAGAGAGCCTCTGAAGTGCAGTCCGTGCTCAACTAAAATTCATGTGACGCATATCTAAAAAAAAAAATTAAAACAAAAATAAAAAGCAAAAGAAAAACAAAACAAAATTTGTATACAAAGAATTCTGCCAAATGGTTGCAGTTCGTTTAGCCTATAAACAGAAAAGTGTTGGATGTTCCCATTTCTTGTTGCTATTTGCTTTTTTATTATTGAGCCAGAGTGAGAGAGCAGCGAGGCAATTGCAATTGGTGCTTGTGGCTGATGATTAAAGTGCGGGCAGAATGCAATCGGGGTCCCTGCGACAGCGACCCATTTATAGCAATGCGCCTCATGACCCCTAGGGGCCAGCCGCGGAGCGCCGATTAAATGAGACCGCCAGACCGAGACGCGGCACAGGCAAAAACAAATTCGCAAGGGAGACGGAGCGGGATGCCTATGTAAGTGGAGCACACACTTGGTGCCGTGGGACGTGTGGTTAATCAATTTAGCAAGCGAGTGCATTAATCAGTTACTGTTTCAGTATCAGTTTCGATTTCGATTTCAGTTTCAGTTTTAGTTCGAGTGTCGGTTTCTTGTTGTTGTTGTTGTAGTTGTTGTTCATAGGTTTTCAACGCATCTTTGTGTGGTCACGCCCACGGAGCTGAATCGAATTAAAAACAAAACAGAGCTCGCATGCAAATGACTCGTGCGGGGGAGGCCAAAGAAAGATCTATTTAAAGACTATCTAAATGGGAAGAAAATCCAAACAATCGGCGAGGCGACGGCAATCAACTGTGACAACAACAGCCCCAGCAGCAGCAGCAGCAGCAACACCAACAAGAGCAACAGCAACAACATTTATTTGGGCTTTCTCGCAGATAGAGAAACGCAGCGGAAGAGGCAATCCAATACAATAGTAACTGACAGATACAGATACAGCTACAGCTACATTCTACATGCTGCATGCTGCATGCTGCCAGCTAAATGTGCGACATGTGCCGCAAGGGCCGCAGCATAAGCAGAAGTCAATAACCTGCCCCTCGACGACTGCAACTTGCCACACAAAAACAAGCAGACAGAGCAGACGCAAAGGAAGTTGCGGTTGTTTGTGTTTATTGTTGTTGAAAGAAAGCAACACAAGAAGCCAAAGAAAATGTGTTTGAATACACTCACGTTCACGTTCACACACTTGAACTCGCACACACACTCGCGTTCGTATTCACACTCAATTGTTGGATTTCAACTTGTCGAAATGCAATCCTTTTCCTTATGGTTTATTAATTATTAACACTCTCAATTGTTTATGCTGATTAACACTTGATGAAAATCGACGCGAATGTTTTTATTCAGCTTTTGCGTTTTTTATATATGTTTGCTTATATAAAATGCTGAAGGGCGGCCAACGTCAACGGCAGCAACATGTGCCATCAGCTGACACGGAGCACACAGAACTCACAAACAGAACACAACGGAACACAACCTCAACTGTCGCCTTCGACGGTCGCCGCACGTCTGGCCGGCCACAGAGCAGCGCAGCAGGAGACGCAGAAGGAGAGAGCGAGGCAGCAGCGCCAGAGAGGCAGCAGAGTGGGCAAAGAGCAGCAGATCACAGCACAGTCCACACATATAAGAGCAACTGAGAACTTGTTGCGCTCATCGAACTCACTTGATGACGGTGTTGACGCTGCCCTTGTTGCTGTCGTTGTAGAGGCTGTCGTTGTCGTTTCAACAGTTCGACATGATATTGAATCGAGTTGTGGATCAACTAACTGCTCAAATCCTAATCCCATCCAGTCACTTATCAAACCTGCGCCTTGCGCATCGCGTGTTCGGGTACTAAATAGTTTCCACACGAGCAGACGCAATTTTATATACATAATTTCCGAATTTATGGATTTGCAGTGCCTGAATCTCAAGAGCTGCTCGTGGACTTATGATAAGCTCGCTGAATTAGACTCATTATCGACTTAATACATGCGAGGGACATTTCAATAACATTGCAAAATATCTCAATAGCAGTCAAGTCTATATAATGGGAAAGTAGATGATTCACTAAATAATTTGACAATTTGTATAAATATGTTATATACATATCATTTTCAAGACATTATCTACAAGATCTATGGATTTGTACATATATAATCTATGCACTCCAGATTTTGATTAATCTTTACATTACAAACTCATTTCATTTATTTTCTTCCGCACCTCGTTTACCGAGCTCAAAGGTACAAATTGTATAGTTTATCATTGTGTACGAAGGGACGCCTAAGTCCATATCGACACGTAACGAGTGTGCACAGATATTGGCAGCAATTGGCAGAGCGATAAGACTGTGACTTCATAAATAATTAACTATAATTAGGGCTATAATTGATAATTACCTGGCGATAAGTTCAGCTAAAAGCATTTTGATTAGCAGCTAATCCAACATGCTATATTTGATTTTCATGCTTTAAAGAACTCAGAAAAGTTAGAGCACTGATTTTTCATGCGATAGCCGCACAGTCACATTCATAAGTATGCGCACAAGCTACACGCTTAAAGCAATTGATTAATAAATATTTAAATTACAAAAAAATCGCTGTTGCAGTTTAAATTTATAATGCGGTATTACTTGGTGCGTCATTTGAGTAGAATTTTGAAATTGATTCTCATATATGTATGTATTTACTGAAATCGCACTTAATCGTAATCATTGTGCACCATAAAAGTATATATGCATGTATATGTTGGCTGTGTGAAAGTATGTGTACTTTATATGTATATATATTTGAGCATGGTATTGTGCCAATCGGCAATAATTCAGATTATGGCAATCTTATGTTAGCGACCTTGAGCAACGTAAGATGAGAACTCGCTAACAAGTGAATTTTTGCAATGTGATTCGTGCTGTTTTCGGAAATTAAAAAATATGAGTAAGCAGAGAATATCTTCAATTTCTTTTTTCTTTTTATACATATGTTCTAATTCAACAAAAATTTGTGAAAATATTTACACAGCTTTCATTTATGCTTGATTGTGCATAATTTGTTCTTTACTTATCTTGACAAAATCTTGCTTCTTAACTAGTTGCCCATGATTTTACTATATTCATATTGACAGACTGAAGCCGTAATATCTACTTATGCATCAAATACTATATCATTCATTCTATAATTAAAGATTGCATATATAGCAGAAAACTTTCCCAATTTAATTTATTTTAAAAAAGGTTTTTGTTTAGCTACCTAGAGGTACTTTGACAGTTTCTAAAAGGTTTTGACTTATTTGAATATTCTATAAATAAAAGAGTGCCGCTGTCACTTGTCGCCGTCGTCGCGCAATCGAGCGCGAAAATAGTATTTGACATAATTTCAGATCGTTCGGACGAGTCAATTTCCCAGCATTGGATGCAGTCAAGCATAACTCAGTGAACTCACATACACCTACACATATAAATATACATATATGGGTTGGCTAGCTAACAAAACGATTCGTATAATGAAAACAATTTGTTAATCAAGCGAAATCAAAGTAATTCGCTGCGCCGCCCAGTTCCAAAATCCAAAATCCGTGCCCAACGCGAGAGAATTCGCCAATACGCGAGTCGGAGGGAAAACAAAAGAATGCAATGACACATAAACTCAAATGGCATCAGCGAACAGCGAACAGCGAACGGCGCAGAAATTAATTAGTCAAGTCTATAGAGGAACATGCATTACAACATCAGAGCCCAGAGACAAGTGGCATAGGCAGCCAGGCACAACCGCCTATTGACTATCGCTATGTTTGTTGATGTATCTGGGCTCGGGCTCTGACTCTGGCTCTGGCTCTGGATACTTATCGATGCTAGTTAGTCAGTTAGTCGACGAGTGGGTGAGGCATCGCAATGACGCTTACTTGGGCCATGGAGCAGAGCCAGTGAAAAGTATTTATTGACTATGACACTGTGACGATGCCATTCGGTTATTAGATAGATAAACTGGGTACAGTGCAAACACTTCTAAGGTGCCACGCCGCCGGCAATACCGTGAAATAATATTTTCGCACCCCAACCGAATATCATATTTCTTTGCCATAAAGATAAAACCCGTTAAGAAACGCAAAGGGAAAGAAAAAACAATACTAAAAGAAAACAATTCCTAATCGTATCACATTATGGACTGCGACTACTACACAGGTGCCTCTACACTACCCTAACAACAGCAACAACAACAACCGCAACAACAACAACAACAGCAGCAGCAAATGCGATAATAACATCCAATAAGACAAAAATCAAGCCGAATTGGCTGTTCATTCGAGGCAACAATAATTGCGCGTGTTTATCGTATCACCGTTAGATATTGCATTCCCAACGATAACTTGACGTTGGCCACTTCCAGGTGCTCCCGTAAACACCTTTGTGCTCATACATATTTTAAGAACGGCGTGCGACTCACGTTCGTTTCATTTGTGCGTTTGCTTTATCCAGTGACGGCCATAAGACGCGAACGATCCTAACGATCCGCCGTGGAGTCAAGCAGCGCCAAAGCTGTGCAGTGTTAACGTACTCAAAGGATAAATACCAGTGATCGAAATCGAAAGTCTCTAAATTTTACAGTGTTCAAGTGCATTAAAAATGGGTGTACGTATACGTATATTGAGAACAATTATATTATAGTGACATTAAATTAAATTTACCCTTGCAAAAAACGAAGTTTTTTTTATAAAATTAAATGTGCATTTAGTGATTTCTTGTTAAGTTTTGAAACAATAGATTTTCGAGAAAATTTTGAATATATATTATTAATATTATTACAAATATCATAAAAATTCTTCGAGTTAAAATTAATTGCTTATTGAGTCTAATTTTGAATTTTCAAACGGAAAATTATTTCAGTTGCCAAAGTTTTTGGCAAATCTTATTCAAAGTTCATTTTAATTTGATATTTATCCCAATGGGAATTTTAATTAATTTATTTATTTTTTTATGGATAACTTCAGGTGCTTTTAGCTTTTCTTCCCACAAAAATGTTCACTTAAATGGAACTTTACTTTCCTGATGGATGTGTATATAATAAAAGATGTATATAAAAAGTCCTATAAATAAAATAAATCCTTAGTCCACTACTGACTAATTGTTATATGTTATATGTTGGGTATATGTTGTATTTTAAACTATATGACTATACTATATAACTGTGCCTAAATAGAGTTAACTTTCCGTAAAATGCCTGATATTTTCCGTAGCAGAATTGATTCTTGACAGCTGCCATGGCAAATTTATAATAAAATAACAATGGTATCAACTGTCGGAGTTAATTATTTATTTAAACACGAGTATACATTAAGCAAACATGTATACATATATGAGGCAAAACAAAACTTCCTATTACTTTATTATTATTCCTTTTTTTTTTTTTTTTAAGTGGAATACAGTTACTGTAATCTTTATTTTCTTTAGAAAAACTACAGACTAGGTTTCATGTTAATTATTTCATATATGAAAATCAAAGAACTTTATAGATAATTTTGTAAAAAATTATTAAATTCAATATTTTATAACTTTACATAAATTCAAATTGAAATCCGTTTAGCATTATTTTTAACTTAATATAGTTACTAAGTTTTGTGTTGCGACTGCTACATAATTTTAATCTAAGGCAGGCGGAACGATCAATTCCAAATTGATCAGCTCAAGTGCTAGGCACGTTTCTGGCGTGTGCTGGATCATAACTTATCGCAGTGGCCAATTCGTAGTCTACTGGGCTACCAACAACGAATGCGGCTAATCGTTTTGTTTGTCAGATAAGTTCAATTACTTTTGCTATAGCCAAAATATCAAAGAAGCCGCCCGATTTGCAAATTGTTGTTGGACTCTCTGTTGCCAATGTTTGGCGATTTTCGAAGGCTTATCAATTTATTGCAGTAATTCGAGAATAATCGTACATTATCCACACGCCTACATGAATCATGGATCGCTTCGGATTTCAATGTCAGGCATTTATTTATTTCCTCGCTTCAGTTGAGATCCAACTTGCGAAAAGCTTAGACTTTGCAAAACAAAATCCCCTATCAGAAGCCCATAAAGCAATAAGAGTTCAATTGAGTTCCCAGGGGGCCGACATATTGTCTTGTTGCTATAGCCATTTCGAAAGGAATGCAGCCCACCCGAATGAAAATCGTATCATGTAAATACAGCTCCATCAACGATTCAATTAGCCTTGGCATTCGTTTATAGCACGAGTCGCATTTACAGCACTTGCTCTGCGATTAGATAGCGCCTGGCTGTCCACTTGCTATAAATAGTGTTTAAAGCACTTTGAGCTTAATGATAATCGGTCAAACAACTAAGTTTCTTTCACTTTCCTGTAGTTCAACTCCAAGTACCATATTGATGTGGACTTTGAGGTGCCCAAGAAGCTGCAATGGTACTATGCACCCGCCTTCCTTGGCTTCTGGTTTGCCATCTATCTGTCGCTGGTCAGCACGCAGATCAATCACATGCCCACGCCGCTGACGCGCGCCGATGAGGCAGCCCACCCGCGGGATTTCATTGCACAACGTGCCGAGGACACTCTCATCGAGCTGACGCGGATCGGGCCCCGGGTTGTGGGCAGTGTGGCCAACGAGGTGACCACCGTGCAGTTCCTTAGGGATGAGATCGAGAAGGTCCAGGCGGAGGCGAACGAGCGCTTCGAGATAGAGATCGATGTCCAGCAGGCAAGCGGTGCCTACATGCACTGGACCATGGTTAATATGTACCAGGGCATTCAGAACGTAGTCGTCAAGCTGAGCGAGAAGGGCAACCCGAACGAGAACTATCTGCTGATCAATAGCCACTACGACTCAGTGCCCGGCAGTCCGGGTGCTGGCGATGATGGCTCCATGGTTGTGACCATGCTCGAAGTGATGCGCGTCATTGCCAAGACAGATGAGCCGCTGGCCCACTCCATTGTCTTCCTATTCAATGGCGCCGAGGAGAATCCGCTGCAGGCCTCACACGCCTTCATCACGCAGCACAAATGGGCCAAGAACTGCAAGTGGGTGAACATTGATTGAGCGCTAATTAGAATATCGATTACAGTTAATAATTCTTGCAGAGCTTTGATCAATCTGGACTCGGCAGGCAGCGGCGGCCGCGAGATTCTGTTTCAGTCGGGGCCCAATCATCCCTGGCTCATGAAATACTATCGCGAGGTGCCGCATCCCTTTGCGAACACGCTGGGCGAGGAGATGTTCCAGGCTGGTCTGATACCGTCCGATACAGATTTTCGCATTTTTCGCGACTATGGCGGAGTGCCTGGCCTGGACATGGCGTACATCTTCAATGGCTACGTGTATCACACCAAATTCGATCGAGTTAATGTCTTTCCGCGCGCCTCCTTTCAACACACTGGCGATAATGTGCTGGCTCTGGCCAGGGCTCTGGCAAATGCTCCCGAATTGGATGACACTGCAGTGAGTAGACTCTGAAGCATCTCCCTTTTCCTGTTCTTCCATTTCCATTTATCATATTTTCAGGCTCACGCCGAGGGCCACAATGTGTTCTATGACTTCCTGGGCTGGTTTATGATTTTCTACACGGCAACCACGAACATTGTTATCAACATGATTGTCAGTGTGATTGCGCTCCTGGCAATTGGAGTTTCTCTGTACTTCATGTCCGTGCGCTCTGGCTGCAGTATTTCGGGCGTCCTGGTGCGCTTTGGTATTATTCTGGGCATACAGCTGGTCTCTCTGGGTCTGGCCCTCGGGCTAGCTCTACTCGTCGCTCTCTTCATGGACGGTGTGAATCGCTCACTCAGCTGGTTCTCAGAGATGTGGCTACTGCTCGGCCTCTATATATTTCCGATTATCTTTGGCATGAGCATTCTGCCCGCCCTCTATCTGGAGCGAACCAAAAAGGATCCGCTCAGCCTGGGCTTTCGTGTGCAGCTCTTCATGCACTCCCACTGCATTTGCTTAGTGCTGCTGATAATTGTCCTGACAGCCCTCAGCATACGATCGGCCTATTTTATTATGCTCTGCGTGCTCTTTGATATTGTGGCTCTAATTGTGAACCTGGTTACCAAATGGCATCGCAAAGGTATTTAGAACTCAGCCATTCCCCAAGTAGTTACTGTTATTTACTATTTTCTATATGCAGCTTATTGGTTTGCCATTGTCGTCATGATCTGCCAGATCTTACCCTTCACATACATTACTTACGTCTGCACAGCAGCGCTGAAGACACTGATACCAATGCAGGGCCGTTCCGGCGGATCTGCTAATCCCGATCTGTCCATGGCGCTTCTGCTGTGGCTGTTTTCCGTCATGTTTGTTGGCTTTCTGGTTAGTATTTAGCACTTGACTTGACCTTATGATTTATAGCTAAACTTGTAATAAACACAGGTGCCGCTCATTTTGTTCTTCCGCAAGACGAGAACAATAGTGCTGTGTTTCTTGGCAGGCACAATTCTGTTCATCATCATTGCAGTCACTGACGCAGGTTTTCCATACAAGCCCAAGACATCGCCTCAGCGCTACGCATTGATCGTGAGTTAAGACATTAAGGAATATTACTTGAAGGGATATTCTAATTTATTTCTATACTGCAGCACGCTCATCGCATCCTGCACAATGCGGATGGCACCACGCGCACGGATGAGAGCGGCATCTATGTCTATCCCCAAGATCGACGTTTCAGCATAGCCGAAAAGGAGATCAAGACGATTGGCCAACTGCACAAGGTCAGCGAGTTCTGCGATGAGGAAATGTTCTGCGGCATGCCATTGTATAATCATCGCTGGCACAAGGCTCGCGAATACAGTTTTTGGATACCCATTAAAGAGCAGCCGGAGATACCGGCGGCTTATCCCACTCTGACGCTACAGGAAACCACAGAGCTGGATAACTCGATGCAGAGGCGGTTTAACTTCTCATTGGCTGGCCCGGATCATATGACCATCTTTGTGAACGTAAAGAACGATGCTAAGCTGCTGGATTGGTCCTTCAATGAGACGCTCATCAAGGACAATGAGCCTCCGCCGTATTTTGTTTACTTCTCTTATGGTCTAGATAAAAGTGCACTAGAGTTCTCCATAGACGTTGAGGTTTGTTGGGCTTGCTTGGATTGCTTTACAGGTTAATAGAGCTTTCATTGTAATTGCAGAAGACGACGTCCTCATTCGACACGCCCACTTTGGAAATTGGCATCGGTGGGCATTGGGTACATTACGACATGCAAAGATCTAAGGGCCTGGGTGCCTATATCGACAGCTTTCCCTCTTACGCCTACTTACAGGCCTGGGTCGGCACTTACGAAAGCTGGTACTTCTAATTGCCCCATTTACAGAGTGCACCTTTAATAGATATTGATATTCGTTTACTAATTATAGTCTCTAAGCTGTTGAGCTATTGTCGAAAGAATTCCCAAATTAATTTATATGTACATTGATAGAATCTGATAAATATGTGTGTATGTATATCTCGTAACATGTTATTACATTCTTACTTTATTATATATATTATAGCTTAAAAAGCAGGCAATAGTTATTAACTCTTAAGTAGTTTAATAAATACAAAAAAAAAAAAAATCTATTTGACATGTGTTTCGATTTGTTATGGAATTTAGCAAGGATATATAAAATGCTGGCAGTAACAGTCTGTTCGCTTTTCTGTTTGGCTGTGTGTTTGTATATTTGAGGGATATCAGACTTCACGATGTGATCGAACATCTAATATGTCTAACGAGCCCTGTCTCTGTGTGTCTGTATGGGAGTCCGATGATCTGTCTAATTCTCTCTTCGATGTGTGTCTGATCGAACATCGAACTTTGATTGCTCAATCGAACATTATTTCTCTCACACTTGTCGCTCAATGTTCGGGTGAAGCAATGAACGAGTGAAGATCAAACCACAACCCCAGATCAATTTCGGGCGGAAGTGTAGCCCTATATAAATGGAGCCTGTCTCAGCGCAGCCTCAGTCGTTTTCCTGATCTACTAATGGTGCTTTTCTTCTGCGGTGTGTTGTAAGTACTTAAATAGTTAAGAATATGTTAAGTATGCAAAGTGGAATTATAATAGTTGTTAATATTATTCAAGGCAATTGTTTTAGTCGTAATTATTGTTGTAAATTTAGTCTTATGACTTAATTATCCTGTGATGATTAATTATCTTATGATAATTATCTAAATGGTCATTAATATAATGTTAATGTTATTAAATATTAATGAGTCAATTTAATTCTTTTATTTGTTTTTTATATATTTATTTAATATTAAATATGTTTTGTGTTTTTTATATGTACAATCTAGGAAATTTGTTTATTAAGGAGACTTAATGTGTCATACAAGTAATAATCATAGTTCAATAACTTTCCGTATGCTCGTTATCACATTGTAGTTCGTCGGTAGTTTGGGGCATTCCTTTTTAAAATTGTATTACTATGCTTGCTTATTATTATTATTTATGTTATATTATACTATATTGTAGTCATAGAATATATATTAATCATCGATCATATGGCAAATAAGACTTTAAACTATAAACTACTCTGAACAGGTATTGCAAAAATCTCTTCGACAATATTGTTTTCTGACATATGAATGACGTCGAGCTCTAATTATAATTAGATAAAAAATACGTTAACTGTTCAATACGTTAGTAAATGAAGCGTGTTTTATTATAATAAACTCATAAATCTATTGTAAATTATCGATAATGTATTTTTATATAGGCACAACCAGCTTTCATCTAAACAGGTGAGTAAAGCACTTTCCGCAGACTTCCAATAAAACTGCTTTATAAACAAGGTACATTTTTAAAATAGAGATATCGCGAATAGTATAATGCTGATTCAGTGCTGATATCGCTAATTTATATCGTAGACTGTTTAGTAAATTTGAGGTAAGTGCCGCAAAAAAAATATGAGAGCTTCCTCTAAGTCAATAAAATGGACTGTTGACAACAGGAGGGCTGTCACAAGAGTTGTGGAAATATATATTGCTATTAATATATTTATTTTGTTAGTATAATTAAAGTAGGTCAAGTTTGTTCTACATAGATATAGACAATATTTCCGCAAAGTGCATTTCTGATAAATATTATTGAGAATGATAAACGCAAAGTAGTAAAAAGACAAAGGCTAAAGTCTAAGTTTTATCTTAGATAAATTCGTACGATATGAACGATATATTATAGTCAACAATAATAATTGCTGCGAATATCCAATGAACTTTGCTATGTGACTACCCTCGCATAATTTTTTATTTATCGGACAATCAAATTATATGATTTTATGATTGTTGAATTCTGCTAGTCTTTCATGTTATGTGTGACTTGATTGCTATAAAATAAGCAAACACTCGAATTGAGAAGTAGTTCCAAATTGGGCGCCATTGGACTCACTTATTGAGCAATAAGGATGTGTGACAAGGAGAAGCTCGTAAATACCATTGGACAATTGAGTTAAATTGCAATTGTCATAATTATTTCACAAATCTCTATTAGATTTGCAGCGAATCTGGCAACAGATTTGAGGAGAAACCTCGGTGCGGAACTAAAAATGACGACAGCGGAAAGTTACCTTGGTATTACGCAGGTGGATTTCTACTGTTTTGGGGTCTACTCTTTTTCGCCGTGGTTATACCATATTTATATCGCTTGCCCACGGCGTTGACGATAGAGGACGTGAAAAGCCATGAGTTCATTGCGGAACGTGCTTATAAAAATCTCTATTATCTGTCGAATATTGGAACGAAAATGGTTGGCTCTAAGCAAAATGAGATTGATGCTGTGCAGTACCTCCTGAAGGAGCTCAATCAAATTAAGGAAGACTCGCTTAAGGATTACTTTGATATTGAAATTGACTTATCAGAGGTGTCCGGCCAGTTTGTATATGAGAATGTAAATAGCTTGTACCTCCACGTTCAAAATATTGCAGTCAAAATTACTCCGAAGGCCAGCAAGAGCCAATCTTATCTGCTCGTCAACAGCCACTTCGACTCAAAGCCAGAAACTCCGTCTGCCGGGGATGCCGGCTTCATGATAGTCACAATGCTGGAAGTGCTGCGAACTCTGGCCACCACAGAGCAAAGCTTTCAGCACCCGATCGTCTTCTTGTTCAATGGGGCTGAAGAGAGCTCCATGCTGGCCTCCCATGGCTTCATCAACCAACACAAATGGGTACCGAACATCAAGTGAGCTATATTTAATAGAATTTCTTTATTTTTTCACGCATTATTACATAATCATTATTTTCGCAGAGCCGTTGTCAATCTCGATGCGGCAGGAAGCGGTGGCAGAGAGCTTCTGGTTCAGTCTGGACCTGATCATAACTGGCTTTTGGGCGTAAGTTTACAGTCAATCTAATCTTTTCTTATCTAATTTCGTCATTCAATAACAGTACTATAATAAATATGCCAAACATCCATTTGGCACAACATTGAACGAGGAAATCTATCAGACTGGTGCCCTGCCCTCTGATTCGGACTTCACTATCTTTAAAGATCATATTCCAGGTACGAAGATTAATCTTCGAAATGAGAATTCAACTTACATGACTGCATCTCTTTGTGCGTATAGGCTTGGACTTAGGTCAAGCCATTAATGGCTTTGTCTACCATACAAAGTATGATGTGATCGACGTTATTCCTCGAGAGTCTTTACAGAATACCGGCGATAATGTGCTCAGCATAGTTCGAGGTTTAGCAGATGCAGTCGAATTAGAGAACATTGAGGTAAGCTTATCTAATTGAAAATGTTATTGTGCAAATTCCTTATAAAAAACATTGGTAGGCACATAAAACTGGGAGCGGTATCTACTTTGACTTCCTGGGTATCACTTTTATATATTACTCAGAGGCGACGGGTACAGCTCTTAACTTTGGCGTCGCCGGAGCTGCGCTCCTCTTTGTCTTCATCTCAATGTGGCGCATGGCAGTTATATCCAACGTCTCGATATGCCACGTGCTGCGCTGGTTTATATTGGTGCTCACCATCCAGTTAATTTGTTTCGTACTTGGGCTGGTACTTCCCATAGTGGTGTCGATTGTTATGGATAATGCGGGACTGTCGCTGACTTTCTTCAGCACGCCGATGCTGATGATCGGTCTGTATGTCTGCCCCTCGCTTATTGGCCTCAGTTTGCCCATTACTGTCTATTACAGTATCCAGTGCAACGTGAGTATTTCATGTGCTAAGCGGCTTTCCCATTCATTGAGGAATTTTTCATTTTCAGGAAAAGATTTCAGGAGGTTATCATCTGCAGCTCGCACTGCATGCCCAGGCGGTCATATTGGCCGTTCTGATCATTTGCCTCACGTCATTCGGCTTGCGTTCCACGTACGTCTTGATGATACCCCTTCTTTTCTATGTCGTATCTCTGGTGTTGAACTTGTTGATCACTCTGCACGATCGGGGCTATGCCTGGACTGGTCTGCTGAAGGTCAGCCAGATCATTCCCTTCCTCTGCAGCAGCTACGTCTTCTATCTATTCATTGTCGTGCTCGTCCCTATGACTGGACGCTCTGGCAGTGCATCTAATCAGGACTTATTTATTGCAGTTCTCTCTGCGATTGGAACAATTCTGTCATTTGGTTTCTTGGTAAGTTTGCTCTACTTACCATCCAAATTATTTCAGTCAAATACTAATAGTGTTATTTACTCAGATGCCACTGATCAATACATTGCGACGACCCAGTTTAGTTATATTCACTTTGATCGCAATCACTTCGGTCTCCTTGTACTTGGCCAGCAGCACTCAGCTAGGATTCCCCTATCGACAAAGGACTAACGGACAAAGAGTTGCCTATCTGGTAAGCTTCCCATCAATCTAATTGCATCTATAAATTCTATAAAACTATTGAATTCCAGCAAGTTCGAAACATGTTTTACGAATTCGATGGCACTCTTAGCAAGGATGAGTCTGGCTACTTGTTTAGTTTCCAGGACAGACTGGAAGAACGACCACTTTTGGGCACGAATGTCAACTTGACGGGATTGACTAGCATCAAATCGAGATGTGAGAAGCACATGATGTGTGGCATGCCGTTGTACGATTTCCGATACGTTGGGAACCGGCTACAGAGCAAATGGTTGCCACGGGCAGAGCCTATTGAGCCTCCGGGATCGACCGTATTGAAAATGCTAAACAAAACGTATCTGAAACCAACCACTGTGCGATTCGAGTTCTCTTTATCGGGTCCTGCTCAGATGAGCTTATTTTTCGAGCCCTACGAAGATGTCACGATCACCAATTGGACGTTTACAGAAGACTATCTTCAGAATCCACCACCCTTTCCTTTGTCCTATCACATCTACATTAATTACGGTATTGACAATTCACCTTTGAAGTTTTTCGTCGATTTAACGGTAAGTCATTTGGAAATAATCTTAGGCGGATTCCATAAAATATTCTTTTTTTATAGAAACAAAATGGAAACTTTAAGATGCCCCTTCTTCAAGTGGGAGTGTCGGGACATTTCGTAGGCGCTGCAGGAGATGCTATAAGTCAAGAGTTCGCATCTTCATTCCCATCCTATTCAATTGTGGCGACGTGGCCAGCCTTGTACCAGAGATATATATTTTAAAACAATTACAAAATAATGTTAGCCTTAGATTAAATTATTTTTAACACGAATTGACATGTAATAATAGCTTTATCTTTAGACAATAAATTATTACTAAAAATACTTGATCTTTGGGAAATTGATTTCTATTGTATTAATTTTCTATTGTAGACTTACCTAGTTTCAGCTATAAAAGGTTTCTTGGAAACCAATTCAGCTGTATGTATTCCATAATTTTTGTAATGTCATGATGATATAATATACCATATACGGTCTGTGTAGATATCTTTCACTTCCTTTCAATATGTTGTTCATGAATTCGGCCTGTTTTCTTTGTATCACTCGATCCATTATGGAATGGGCCATTGCGTTGGTTTAGTGGATATCAGACAGAAGTAAATTATTTTTCTAGATCGTGAAAAAGGTCTAGTTATTGAGTGCACTACTCTATTAATTTACGCATAGAAGATGTTAATCGATTTTAATTAGAGCTCGACAGTCGAATTACGCCGATGTGTGAACGGAGCAAAAGGAATAATACTTTTTATTATCCTGAGACGTTTTAAGGCCGAAAGTATGAAATTTAATTTGCTAGCTAGATTTATAAGAAATATATTTGTAATTCAACGCGGTTCACTTGTATAAATTATTCACTGCTCTTATAAAGTAGATTTTCCACACTTGCAGTGCCCGTTTTTACAAAGCTCTATTGCAGCCTTCCTCTCCGAGTGGGCAGTCACAGAATACTAAGCTTATGAATAGTTCGACAGGTCTTCCACAACATTTGGTGCTTCAACAAATTCAGATTGTATCACTCTGCTGCTAATGATATGTATAAGGAGCACGCGACGCTTTCCCCCTTCTATTACACTACATATTTTCGATATTGATTGCTATCGCATAATAAAATCATTCCATGCACATGAACAAGCTATTAACTCATAAATCTATTACCCAAATAAAAATGGAGTGTTTCGATAAGCTTCAAGTTTCTAGTTGAGGTTTCAGGTATTGTTCGTATATAGTATAGGCACATCAGAGTAAATAATCACATTGACTGTTAAATGCTTTATCATGAAAAATTGCGATATACAAGAGTTATATAAATGCCAAATTGTAAAGGATATAAACTAAATACAAATAATATAATATGCGAGAGCCATAATTAGGTTTATGCAAAAGTTAATAATCAGATGAACAGGATACAGCTTCTTAACAATTAAGAATATATATACTTTTTATATACATTTGCATTACCATGATTATACCCTTCATTCTCTTTTCAAAAAGCTTCCTAGCATTACTTTTCCTTTATCTACATTGCACTCATTATCTTGAACATTTTGAAATAAAGCAGTTTCAATATATGACTTAATTGACCAGATATCAATCGATATACTTGAGTTATATGATTTTAAGAACATGGTTTTACAATCCCTTGCGCATGATTTTCGCTGCTTTTGAATAATATTATTCTAGCTGGGAGTGTCAAGTCTTGAGATACCCTAAGAGTATAATATGTAGAAATATATAAAAGTACATATTTAAAATTTAAAGTCTTTAATTTTAGTGTTCAAGCTTTGCTGATCAAGAATATATATACCTTATACTAGACCTCTTTTTGCCTGGAGCATACATTACCGAAACAAACATTATACCCTGTATTGCGATTTTCAGTGAGCAAGGCGTATAAAAACGGTCTACATTACCCTTTCCTAAGCAGTTTGATTTTAGTTCTGCAGACAAGTAGTCATATTCCGACATGGCTGACAAGGAGAGTCTTGTAAGATCCACAAATAACTAAAATCAATTTAAATTCACTGAATTTCTGTATTATCCTGCGAAGATCTCAGTTGAATCTATCGATGCATCTCGATTTGTGCCCAAGAATAAGACTGATTCCAAGCTGCCATGCTCCTTCGCTACTGGCTTTATACTCTTCTGGGTACTTCTCTTCTTTGCTGTTGTGATTCCATTTTTCTATCGCTTGCCCACGGCGCTCATGCTGGAGGACGCGCAGGAGAATGAGTTCATTGCTGAGCGGGCCTACAAGGATCTGTATACGCTCTCCAATATTGGCAACAAGTTGACTGGCAGCAAGCAAAATGAGGTCGATGCAGTCAATTTTATTCTAGGCCAACTGGCAGAAATCAAGGACAATCTGCAAAGCGATTACTTCGATATGGAAATCGACTTATCGCAGGTTTCTGGATCTTTCGGTTCTGGGACTACGCTTAATGTTTACCTAGCTGTTCAGAATATTGCTGTTAAGCTAACGCCAAAGCAGAGCTCGAGCCAGTCATATCTGCTCGTCAACAGCCACTTCGACTCCAAGCCAGCTACTTGGTCTGCGGGTGATGCGGGCTTTATGATAACTGTTATGTTGGAGGTTCTGCGTGTTATAGCCACAACAAAGCAACACTTGGAGCATCCCATTGTCTTTCTATTTAATGGTGCTGAAGAAATTGGCCTGCTAGCCTCACATGGTTTTGTAACTCAACACAAATGGGCCCCAAACTGCAAGTGAGATCAATAATTTAGCAAGAGATTTATAAAAATCGGAATATAAATATTGTGTATTCCCTAGAGCTGTAGTCAATCTTGATGCTGCGGGAAGCGGAGGTCGGGAAATTCTCTTTCAAACTGGACCAAACCATCCGTGGCTTGTGGAGGTAAAGGATTTCAATAACATTTGCTGTTCTTAGTTTAAACATTTATTTTCAGTACTACAAAAAATATGTGAAACATCCTTTTGGTACTACGGTGGCAGAAGAAATTTTCCAAGCTGGCATTATTCCATCCGACACAGACTTTCGACAGTTTCGCACGTATGGCAATATTCCAGGTAAGAAAATTTGAGCTTACGACCACAGCGAAATTATGCAGCATTAACTACTACTAATAGGCTTGGATATGGGTCAATGTTTCAATGGATTTGTCTACCATACCAAATACGACCTTATCGATGTGATTCCACGGGAATCCTTTCAGAACACGGGCGATAATGTGCTCAGTCTGGTTAGAGCATTGGCCAATGCACCCGAATTATATGACACTAAGGTAACTGATTATTTTTATAAGAATGGGACAAAGTTGTATTATCAATAATTATTATTTCCTCGTAGGCACATGAGACTGGTCACACTGTCTACTTCGACTTCCTAGGACTATACTTATTTAATTACTCAGAATCTACAGGCACAATATTGAACTGTGGCATTGCTGCTGCTTCATTGATATTCATTTTTATTTCAATGTGGCGCATGACAGCCGTTAGCAATGTCTCATTTTCTCAGGTCGCATGCTGGCTTACATTGGTCCTGGTCGTTCAGGTTATATGCTTTGTACTCGGTGTGGTACTTCCTTTGATAGTTGCACAACTATTTGACAATTGGGGACTCTCACTGACATATTACAGCACTCCATTGCTGGTGATTGGTCTGTACGTCTGTCCCTCGCTGATTGGCCTCAGTTTACCGCTAACAATATATTTTGCGGTACAGCGCAATGTAAGTTCCGTTATTCAGTTAATCTTAGACATTTTGTAATACATTTTTCATTCTCTTCAGGATAAAATATCAAATGGCTACCATGTACAATTGGCACTGCACGCTCAAGCAATTATACTAACTCTATTAACTATAGGTCTTACCGTCATTGGCATACGCTCAACGTATATTGTCGTAATTCCGCTGATCTTTTACGTGATACCGTTGGCATTGAACTTATTGACTACTCTGCACGATCGGAGCTATGCCTGGGCAAGCCTTCTCAAGATAAGCCAAATAATTTCCTTCTTATACAGCAGTTACGTGGTCTATACCTTCGTGGTGGTGCTGACCCCAATGGGTGCGCGTGCTGGCAGTGCCTCGAATCGGGACTTGTACATTGCAGTACTAGCAGCCGTTGGAACTGTTCTCTCGTTTGGTTTCTTGGTATGTGTACTAAATAGATCTATTAAATGTTCACTATGACGCCTCTTGTTTGTAGGTCCCACTTATCAATACCTTCCGAAGACCCAGTTTTGTCATACTCGCTCTGATTGGAATTACTGCCCTCTCCATGTTCTTAGCGAGCAGCACACAGCTCGGATTCCCGTACCGACCCAAGACTAGTGGACAACGGGTTTCCTATCTGGTGAGTATTCTTAAGGCTTTCTGGATATTCTGTCTCTCAAATCTACTGTATTCCAGCAAGTACGAAACATCTTTTACGATTATGACGGTACTCTCAGCAAGGACGAGTCTGGCTATCTATTTAGTTTTCAGGATAGGCGTGAGGAAACACCATTCAGCACAAAAGTGAATCTAACCGGATTGGTCAGCCTGAAAGAGAGCTGCGAGCAGCACATGCTCTGTGGCATGCCATTATATGAGCATCGTTACGTGGCAAATCGGTTCCAAAGCAAATGGTTGCCTCGACAGGAGCCAGTTGTACCACCAGAGCTAACCACATTGACTTTGCAAAACAGAACAATTGTGAACGCAACAACTATCCGCTTTGAGTTCAAATTGGAGGGGCCGACGTTCATGAATTTGTTTATCCAACCCGAAGAGGATGTGACCTTATTTGACTGGGCGTTTGGGAGCAGTAGTGATATAGAGCCAACTAGGGACTTGCCATATATTATCTATATTGTGATGGGCGCCGATAGATCTCCTTTGTTTTTCTACTTGGAATTCTCGGTAAGATATAATGCAAATGATTAGAACTGAAGATTCTAATGTTCAATATTTCAGAAACAAAACGGCAATTTCAATGTACCCTTATTCCAATTGGGGGTCGCTGCACACTCCATTCAGAATGAAGGCGATGCTGAAAGCAAGAAGTTTGCTGCCTCATTTCCCCCATACTCCATTTTGGCGCAATGGCCAGCCTTGTATCTGAGATACATTTTTTAGAAATACTATTTTTTGAAAACTTAATAAATTTTCTAGAATATTGTAAATCATGTTTAAAATGTAACAAATATTTATGAGATTTTGGTTATTTTTGTGTGTAAATAAATGAGGAATATAATGTCGATGTCACAAATTTGTATTTATAAATATTTGCTAATACGAAAATGAATATTTTATAGCTCTGTTGCTAATAATATTTATGAAAATTACTCAAAACACCTGTCCATACACACACATTCCACCATATTTTCGATATTGATTGTTATCGGATAACAAAATCATTTTGAAGCATTATCAAGTTATTAGCTCATAAATCAATCACCCAAATAAAAATAGAGTGTTTCGATAGGCTTCAAGTTTCTAGTTAAAAAAAAATATATATATATATATCTTATTTAGTTATGCTCTTATTTTGTTATACTCTGGGTACATTTAATGACTCCTTCATACATTTAGTCTACTTATTTCCTTGTATAATTTTCGTTGTATGGCTATAATTATTTTTATTTTTATTTTATTCTATTTTTAAATTCTTTTTACACTTATATATTTATTCATTACAAAAAAGTATCCCTGGGTGAAGCTGAGATATTCGTTATTTGAAATGTTTACTTTGCATTTTTCCAAGTTGATAATTCCAACATTTTTAACGATTAACCAGTTTCGTCAAGACTCGTCAATTAGCAGGTTGGCATAATAGAAAGTTTCTATATCGCACATTTAAACAATGTTCATATCATAATTAGCTTAGCTTCTGAATAATATAATGCAATCAATTTTAGGTAATAATTGAAGCGAAGCTAATTAAGCAATTAGACAGTACATAAATCGAAGGAAAATAGTTAAATATATGTATATATATAAAGAAATGCAGTTTATAAACAACTTGTATACAAATTTAATATATACGATCGTTCACAATCTTCGACTTATATTTACAAGCAGTACTCAACTAGAAATCTATTGATAAAACTCAAATGGGGCTCCTGAAAAGTTATTAGTTTCTATTCAAGCGAAACGTTTAATTATATAGAATTTAATTTTTAAAAATAAAATAAAACAAAACCATTATACCCTGATTTCCCATTTTCAATGGGTTCAGGGTATAAAAACACCACAAGCTATTGGTTTAAAAAATAAATCAAAATTGTATTTATAAATAATATTTAGAATGTATTTTAATTATTATTAATGCTTAAATGCCATCAAAAGTATTTCTTTTCTACTGAGCTACCCTCGCTGTCAAATCGATGGCCATCGATGAGTCTATAACATTGGTTTATACATATTATATATCAAATAATTTATTGAAAATGATATGGTTTTTGCACACTTAATACACACTCCATACATACTTTAGCTCAACAGTTGGCAATTGGAAGTCGTTGGAGACAGCATGGCTGACAGGGAGAAACTCGTAAGCAAAACTATATTAAGTCCGCAATTTGTCCTCACATCGCAATTATTGGTTAACTTCTAGATTTTGGATACTTCCTTTGGGGCTCCAGCAAATGCTCTCAAAAAGAAGGAAAGAGCAGGGCTGCCCTGGTGTTTTGCGAGTAGTTTCCTGTTCTTTTGGGTACTTTTGTTCTTTGCCGTTGTAATTCCGATTTTCTATCGCTTGCCCACGGCTCTAACAATGGATGACGCGAACAATAATCAATTCATAGCACAGCGTGCATACAAACAATTGTACAGCTTATCTAATATAGGTCTGAAAATGCTTGGCAGTAACGGAAATGAGATCGAGGCGGTGCAGTTCCTGATGAAGGAGCTAAACCAAATCAAAGAAGAAGCTCTTCGAGATTATTTCGATATGGAAATCGATTTATCACAGGCCTCTGGAACTTTCGCCTTAAAACATTCACTGCGAGTCTACCAAGGAGTACAAAATATTGCCGTTAAGCTAACGCCCAGAAACAGCACGAGTGAGTCCTATCTCCTCGTAAATAGTCACTTCGATTCCAAGCCAGCAACTCCGTCTGCTGGCGATGCCGGCTTTATGATTGTCACGATGCTGGAAGTTCTGCGTGTTATTGCAACAACAAAACAAAGTATCCAGCACCCAATCGTATTTCTATTCAATGGTGCAGAAGAAGGTGCTCTCGAGGGTTCGCATGGCTTTATAACTCAACACAAATGGGCGTCGAACTGCAAGTGAGAAGAACAAATAAAAAGAATAGAAATAGAAGTTATATTCCCTAATTGTAGAGCCGTCGTTAATCTCGATGCTGGGGGCAGTGGTGGGCGAGAAGTGCTATTTCAAAGTGGACCTAATCATCCATGGTTGGTAGACGTAAGTTTAAAATTTGAGAAAGTTCGAATTATATATTTTTATGGATAACAATCTGATTTCGTAGTACTACAAAAAATATATTAAATATCCCTTCGCTACAACTATGGCGGAGGAAGGCTTCCAGTCGGGCACAATCCCATCAGATACAGACTTTCGACAGTTCAACAAGTACGGAAAACTACCAGGTAAGAGCGATGTCTCTAGCTATGGAACATTCACATTAAAATTCTTACTAACTAGGCTTGGATATGGCGCAATGCATAAATGGCTTTGTATATCATACAAAGTACGACGTGATTGACATAATTCCGCTGGAGTCCCTCCAGAACACTGGCGATAATATTCTCAGCTTAGTGCGAGGCTTGGCCAATGCAACAGAACTGCACGATACAGAGGTAAGGCTGAATTTCCAATAAAATTATATTTACTCAACCTTTATTCATCGTATAGGCACACGGGGATGGTCACGCAGTGTTCTTCGATTTCCTGGGCCTCTATTTCATCCATTATTCAGAGACAACGGGCATATTTATAAATCTTGCTGCTGCTGCATCTGCCTTGATTTTAGTTTTCCTATCGATGTGGCGCATGTCTGCTGTTTCTCATGAATCATTTTCGAATGTGGCACACGGTTTTATATTAGTTTTGATCATCCAGACTATCTGCTGTGTACTCGGACTAGCACTTCCCTTAATTGTGGCACATGTAATGGATAATTGGCAGCAATCGCTCACTTACTATAGCAGCCCCCTCCTGCTGATCGGCTTATATGTGTGCCCATCACTGATTGGGCTTAGCTTGCCCTTGACAATCTATTTTTCATTCCAACACAACGTAAGTGTAGTAAACCCCAAGGGAAAACCTTAACTCAAGCATTTGTAACATTTTACTTCCTTTATTAGGCTAAAATATCAAGATCCTATCATCTTCAATTGGCATTGCATGCTCAGGCTGTTATCCTGGCGATCTTAACAATTGCTCTCACAGCCTACGGATTGAGAACTGCATATATATTGGTGATTCCACTTATATTCTATGTGCTAGCTTTGGCCTTGAATTTATTAACTACGCTGCATGATCGAGGCCTTGCATGGACAGGCTTACTCAAGGTCAGCCAGATAGTGCCATTCCTGTACAGCAGCTACCTCTTTTACTTCTTTATTGTGGTGCTGACTCCAATGGGTGGTCGTTCATTTAGTTCTTCTAACCCAGACATAAGCATTGCTCTCCTAAGCGCAGCGGGAACGATACTTTCATTTGGTTTCTTGGTAAGCTTTATATGCAAATGTCTTATAAATGATAATCAATATCTATCATTTCCAGCTACCGCTAATCAACACTTTTCGACGACCCAGCTTTGTGGTGCTCACTCTGATTACTATCACGGCCCTCGCTCTATACTTAGCTAGTAGCACGCAAATTGGATTTCCTTATAGAGCCAAAACCAATGGACAGCGAGTAGCTTATTTGGTGAGTATTGATAGAAATTGACATACATATTTTATAGTGCCATAACTGTTCCCGTTGCAGCAAGTTCGAAATATATTCTACGAATACGATGGAACTCTCAGCCGGGATGAGTCTGGTTATTTGTTTAACTTTCAAGATCGGCTCAAGGAGAAGCCTCTCTTGGGCACAAGCGTAAATCTGACTGGCTTGATAAGTCTTAAATCGAAATGCGAGCAGCATATGATGTGCGGCATGCCTTTATATGATTCGACTTATGTCTTGAATCGCCATGAAGCCAAGTGGTTGCCCCGCTTTGAACCAATCGAGCCTCCGGCGCGGACAGAGCTCAGCTTGCTAAGCAAAACCATTCAGAATACCACAACTGTGCGATTTGAGTTCAATTTAACGGGTCCTCCTCAAATGAAACTCTTTATTCAGCCTTATGAAGATGTCTTACTAAGCAACTGGTCCTTCTTGCAAATCTATCTAGAAACCCCATTAGTACCTCCCCTGCCATACTTCATCTCTTTCAGCTATGGCATAGATAAGTCCCCATTGCACTTCTTCTTAGAATTCACGGTGAGTTGAAATATGAGTGACTAAGAATTTTATGAAAATTGATCTTCACTTCATAGAAACCGAACGGAGACTTTGATGTTCCCTTATTCCAACTGGGTGTATCTGGACACTATATTGGCCATCAGGGTGATGCCCAAAGTGTAAAATTCGCATCTTCGTTTCCCCCATATGCAATTCTGGAGCAGTGGCCCGCACTTTACCAGCGATTCATATTTTAAATTGAAGTCCAAATAGTTGAATGAAAGAAAGAGTGTAGAGTAGACGGGAATAAACTCACAAGAAAATAATCTGATTCAAATGTAATATATACAGTAAATTAGCTTTTAGATAACAATATACATACTCAGAGAGCTCGACGAAGCGCGTTAGCAGCAAGGCCGACAAACTCTACTATATATATACATAAATCCTAAAAATATGATATGAATGAAGATTCACAATTATCTTAAAAATAAAGCATACTTTTAGGGATATTTTGATCATTGAAATGCACAAAGTATTACAGCCAATTATAATAATAATAAATAATAAAATTACAAAAAATGCATATATATCTAAAAAGTTGAAATAAAAAATTATATACATATAAAAATTATATTTATTATATATTATATACATATTTGCACTGTATACTTATGATATGATAGCGGAGTTGCAGATAATTAAGATTTTCTTAACAGACTCAAATAATGAAACTTAATTGGTTTACAGTCTACAAATACATGTAGAAGACAACGATGGAGGACAAAAAGACATTTAAATCGATTGTAATTAACTTTATATGCATTTCACAGCCGAATAATATTCCATATTGATTGATATGAGGAGAGTAGGAACTAATATATAAATAAGTATATGCTTATGTATGGACTGGAAATTTTGTCCGATATATAATATAAAATTTCTATTGGGCTTTAAATATGTTCTGCAGTCGGCGACCCATTTAATGCAAAAATTATAATACTTTCTGATAAGATGATAAGTATTGATAAGTAAAACGCCAGGTACACTGATGTGAATATTTAAGTCTGAGCTCACTTAGATACCGCGACATAATTGCTAATTGGGCTCTTTGTTAAAATAAAAATATAAATTGGCCTTATCTTCATATCATGATAATAATATTATATTACACTGTTCGACAAAATCTAATTTTATTATGATAGATATTATTATTTTTAGGGCATTTAACTCTAAACCTTCTTAGCTTCCGGAATGTATGTGTGTTCCAGTTTAGACTCTAAACTTATTTATTCCCTTCTGTATTTTATGCGAACTATGTTTGAATCAGCATACGAGCTTATATACGAGCTGATTGTGATGCTAGTTTTTCTGCGTATTTAAGGCTGGGTCGTCCTATGACTTCTGCGATCGGCCTATCTCTATCACTAAGTTTTTGACACGCAAGATATCTCTAGGCCATCTTCATAGCACTGAATGTCAGAACGGTGTCATTTGACTCTATTGACCGAGTCTTTGTTGCTCAGTGTTATTGGGTATAATTTGTCATGGGCACATCATTAAAGACGCGCAAATAAAACACAATATAATATAAACATTAAATATGGACACAGATAAAAGCAGAATAATCTCTATTGATGAATAAGTATATTGTTAAATACAAATGGGTATATTAACACGTTGAGGAACTTTCTTTCATATAAATTTGAATTAATTGTAATAATATGCAATATAGACATACGAATATTAAAAAAAAAAAAATTCAAACAACCAATCTATTGCTAGTCTACATTATATGATTTGATTGTCACTCCTTCCCGCAATCTTGGATAGCCAAACGTGAAGTAACGTTCCCGAAACGTGAAGCAATCAATGAATTGGGTCTATAAAGTATATCTTTTTAAATTGCCATTTTAAAATTGTGAATTTGATTACTTTTTTGACAACTATAAAAGCGGCCACCAATTGCCTAAGATCCATAGTGCTCATTGGGAAGTTCTTGGGATCACATCAGCAGATAGGAACTTCATCTAGGAGCAGTATGGGTGACAAGGACAAGCTGGTAAGACACTTGTTAAATACTTAAATTTTCAATTTCTTAAAGTTCAAATATTAATATTATATAGATATTGGCAGAGTCTGCCGAAGCTCTCAAAAATGTGGACAAAAGGGAGTCGAGCTCAAAAGTCCCTTGGTATTTTGCGAATGGCTTCCTTTTGTTCTGGGGACTTCTCTTTTTTGCTGTGGTGCTGCCTTTCTTCAATAAGCTGCCCACCCCGTTGACTATGGAGGACGCAAAGAGAAATGTATTCATAGCTGAGCGGGCCTACAACAATTTGTACAATCTGTCCAATATCGGTAACAAATTGACTGGCAGCAAGGAAAATGAGGTGGATGCAGTTAATTTCCTTCTAAGCGAGCTTGCACAGATCAAGGCTAATCTCCAAGAAGATATTTTCGAAATGGAGATTGATGTGTCAAAAGCAACCGGGTCGTACCCGTACAAAACTGTGCTGAACATGTACCGAAACGTTCAGAGCGTTGTTGTGAAATTGTCGCCGAAAGCAAGCAACGATGAGAACTATCTTCTGGTGAACAGCCACTACGACTCCAAGCCATACACTGCATCTGCCGGAGATGCGGGCTTTATGATCGTCACGATGTTGGAGGTTCTGCGTGTGATTGCATCCACTAAACAAACCCTAGAGCATCCCATAGTCTTTCTATTCAACGGAGCTGAAGAAAATATGATGCAAGCAAGTCATGGTTTCGTAACACAACACAAATGGGCATCAAAGTGCAAGTGAGTAATTTAGGTTACTGTTCAATCAATAGGAATGTAGTATATAACATATAACCACTGCTTAATAGAGTTGTCGTCAATCTTGATGCTGCTGGCAGTGGAGGTCGTGAAGTACTATTCCAGAGTGGCCCCAGCCATCCCTGGCTCGTCAATGTAAGTTTTTTCTGTTTTTCCAGAAATACAATTACAACTGGAAGCTAATTTATACACTTCAACAGTATTACAAGAAATACGTCAAACATCCGTTTGCAACCACCATGGCTGAGGAAGTCTTCCAATTGGGAATTATTCCATCTGATACAGATTTCCGCCAGTTCAATACGTACGGAAATATTCCCGGTAAGAATATTTGGCCAACACTTTTGACTTGACAATAATTTTTGCAAATATTCTATAGGCTTGGATATAGCCCAAATTACTAATGGCTATGTCTACCATACCAAGTACGATCTTAGCTCCATAATTCCTCGTGGGTCTTTGCAGAACACTGGCGATAATTTACTTGAGCTCGTTCGTGGCTTGGCTAATGCAACCGAGTTGAATGATATAGAGGTAATCGATTAAGCTAAACACTGTTTGATGCGAATTATGCTGAAACTCTTAAGTTTTTATTGATAGGCTTATAAAACAGGTCATGCCGTGTTCTTTGATTTCTTGGGCCTTTACTTCGTCAATTATTCGGAAGCCACTGGAAAATCGATCAACTTTGGTGTTGCCGGAGCGGTCCTGATTTTTATTTTCATTTCAATGTGGCGCATGTCCGCCGTGTCCAATGCTTCCTTATGCAATGTGGCCAGCTGGTTCATTTTGGTCATCATCGTCCAGATAATTTCCTTTGTACTCGGCCTGCTGCTGCCTATTGTAGTAGCATATGGAATGGATGCTTTGGGTCTATCGCTGACATACTATAGCACACCCTTGCTGGTGGTCGGTCTCTACGTGTGCCCCTCACTGATTGGCCTCAGTTTGCCCATCACCTTGTACTACTCTGTGCAACGCAACGTAAGTTCATTGATTCTACATGCTGTTAAACTTGAGCATTTGCCAATCTATGTTCCATCCCCAGGAGAAAATATCGAACGCCTACCATCTGCAATTGGCATTGCACAGCCAGGCCGTCATCCTAGCTCTTTTAGTCCTAGCTGCCACCGTCTATGGCTTGCGCACCAGCTACATCTTCGTAATCCCACTGGCCAGCTATATGATATCCCTGGCCATTAACTTGCTGACTACTCTGCATGATCGTGGCTATGCCTGGACGGGTGTCCTCAAATTGAGCCAGGTGATTCCTTTCCTATACAGCAGCTACGTGATCTATACCTTCGTGGTGGTGCTGACCCCAATGGGTGCGCGTGCTGGCAGTGCCTCGAATCGGGACTTGTACATTGCAGTACTAGCAGCCGTTGGAACTGTTCTCTCGTTTGGTTTCTTGGTAAGTGGAAAAATATATATTGTTTCCCCCAGTGGTGGTAACGTATTTTCATTGATCAGATCCCGGTCATCAACGCTTTCCGCAAACCCAGCTTCGTGGTTCTCTCCCTGTTTCTGGTGACTGCTATTTCTCTGTATCTCGCCAGTAGCACACAAATCGGATTCCCCTATCGACCCAAGACCAGTGGACAACGAGTTGCATATTTGGTGAGAATCTTATATTACTTGCATGTATTATCTTGTATATAATTCTTGATATTATTTGCCACATTTCAGCAAGTGCGCAGCAAGTACTACGAGTATGATGGCACACTCAGCAAGGACTTCTCCGGATACCTGTTCAACTTCCAGGACAGGCGAGAAGACACGCCCCTAAAGGGCACAAAGGTCAATCTAACGGGATTGGCTAGCATTAAATCGGAGTGCGAGGAGCACATGATGTGCGGCTTGCCCTTGTTTGATTACCGCTATGTTCAGAATAGACTTCAGAGCAAATTTCTTAAGCGAGATGAGCCTGTTCAAATACCAGAGCCACCCACAACATTGACCAAAATGGCCAAGACAAATATTAACGCAACAACCGTTCGCTTGGAATTCAACGTAACTGGACCCACCTACTTGAGCTTGTTCATAAAGCCCTATGAAGATGTGACTATCAGTGGATGGTCGTTCCTATCTAGCCATCTGGCCAAGCCACCAACAGCTCCGCTACCGTATCATATCTATATAACACACGGTATTGACATAACCCCATTGAACTTCTATGTGGACCTTACGGTAAGAGCCTCTTCGAGCAGTCTCACATTTCCATTGACACTAAATACTCTTCACTCTTTCATCTGCTCACCTGTAGAAAGCTGACGGCGACTTTGATGTGCCAGTGCTACAACTTGGAGTGTCCGGACATTACATTCAAAGTCCTGGAGACGAGGAGGCAGTAAAGTTTGCTTCGTCATTCCCCTCCTTCTCCATATTGGCACAGTGGCCTGCGATATATCAACGCTATATATTTTAAATAGAACATTTATAAAGCCGATTCATTCAAAATAATTATAACCAATAAAAGAATGCAGGCAAATATGAGCAGCAGTTGTTTGAATTGCTTATTGGAATGGTACACCGACCACATTAAATTTTTGTTTTCGAGCTAATGGCTAAATATCATCAATAATTTACATTATGCTTTCCGCAGCTAGCCAAACAGTTTACCTTTTAAGCAAATTCCATTAGGAATAAGCAAGTCAATTAAATATAAACGGTTCCAACATGCAAGACAACAAATAGAGAAGAGTAAATAGAATAAACATTGGAGCTACTAGAACAAGCAAAGAGCTTTGACTAATCAGTTCTCGTTTGCGCCCTTACGCAACGCGTCGAATCACGTTCGCCGAGTACTTGGATGAGCGCACAAGCATTTAAATTATAGAGAGCATCCGTACTAAGAATTTCAGATAAGATGTGTCTCAGAGCTGCCGCGTCTATTCCGCGCAAGCTGAGAGATCAGTTGAGTTGGATGCGTCTTGATGAGATGTTACGCGCTATTCGAAATCGCATTGACTCTTGTCAGAGCAAGGTACGGCTAAAGGATAATTCAATTAACAATACCCATCATAATGAGTGATTAATTGTTGGTTACCTATCGACTGGAGTGATTAGAAATTCTAATGAAGCCAAAGAAATTATCATTGCGCTAATTGGCTTTATCAGCAATTAAATATGAGGCGAAGCTTTGTTTTTAATCAGTGTTAATTTATTGCTCAGCCATAAAAGTACATTTATTTTATATATACCTATAGAAGCAATCTGTTATACAAACGTACATACATTTTGGCACACGCATGCTGGAATGTTTATTTATGTTCGCAAAGCTATTCGACACACACTTTATAAATAAGCAAATCTATTATTTTTGTTTTGTGTATGCCGAGGAACGCCCTTGAACCACTGGAACCTTTGCTGGAATAATTTATGCACTAATGTGTAAATACTTAAAGAAACAATTAATTGCTGGAGAAACATAGAAACTACAGAATTTGTTAGCATACATACTTAATTATAAACTATATTCTAGGTGATGTCATCAGCCGTGATGTTATCATTTGTACTCTATCCCATGATGTTAAACTAATAGGTTTTTAAAAACTCTTCCATTATACATCCTATTAGATTCGTGATGAGCCTGATGATGTTTCCGGTAATGCAAATGAAAATGATGAGAATCCCAAAATACCTTGGTACTTTGCTAATGGGTTTCTGCTCTTCTGGGGACTGCTCTTTTTCGCCGCGGTATTACCCTTCTTCAACCGGTTGCCTACGGCTCTAACAAATGAAGATGTTAACAAGAACGAATTCATTGCCGAACTTGCGTACGAGAATCTCTACACTCTCTCTAACATTGGCACCAAATTGACTGGCAGCAAAGAAAACGAGATCATCGCGGTTAATTTTATTCTTAATGAGTTGAACAAAATTGAAGAAAATCTGCAGGATGACTTTTTCGATATGGAAATTGATTTATCGCAAGCGGCCGGAGTTTTCCCATATGCTACAATGCTAAACGTCTACCAAGGCGTTCAAAACATTGCTGTTAAATTAGCTCCGAAGAATAGCACAAGTCAAACCTATCTCCTGGTCAACAGCCACTTCGACTCGAAGCCCTTCACACCGTCTGCCGGCGATGCAGGATTCATGATAGTCACGATGCTGGAGGTCTTACGTGTCATTGCCTCAACAAAGCAGCCAATTGAACATCCGATTGTCTTTCTCTTTAATGGAGCTGAAGAAGGCATGATGCAAGCATCTCACGGCTTTGCCACTCAACATAAATGGGCTCCATATTGCAAGTAAATTTTTCCCCAAACACTATCTAAAGCTCATAACTTATTTAACCCAATTTTGATCGCAGAGCTGTTATTAATCTTGATGCTGCTGGTAGTGGAGGTCGCGAAATTCTATTCCAAAGTGGTCCCAACAATCCCTGGCTTGTAGATGTAAGATATTTCAAATGTACCTACCAATTCAGTGTCAAAAATGATTCTAATTATGATAATTAATTCAAGTATTACAAAAAATACGCCAAACATCCGTTCGCAACGACGATGGCTGAGGAAATTTTCCAAGCTGGAATTATTCCATCGGATACAGATTTTCGGCATTTCAATTTGTATGGTAAAATTCCAGGTGAGCTTTGTTATACATTTTTCTTTCTTCGAAGAAAGCTATTGATTTATTTGAAACAGGGCTGGACTTGGCGCAATGTTTTAATGGATATGTCTACCATACCAAATATGATCTTATCGATGTGATTCCTCGTGAGTCTTTGCAGAATACCGGCGATAATGTGCTTAGTCTGGTTCGGGGATTGGCCAATGCAACTGAGTTAAGTGATAAATCGGTAATAATAATGATTATAGCAATAGTTCTTCCTTTTTAATTAAGCCATGTTCATCTCTTAGGCACCCGTGATGGGTCACGCAGTCTTCTTTGATTTCCTTGGCCTTTACTTCATCCATTATTCCGAGACCACAGGCATTATTTTGAACTTGGCCATTGCCATAGCCACTCTTATTTTGATTTCTGTTTCGATATGGCGCATGGCGAAGGTCTCCAACGCATCCGTTTCCCACGTGGCGTGCTGGTTTTCTGTGACCCTGATCGTTCAGGTTATTTCCTTTATTCTCGGACTGCTCTTTCCTGCAGTAGTGGCATGGTTTATGGATAGTTTGGGGCAATCGCTGACTTACTTTAGCTCTCCGATGCTGATTATTGGCCTGTACGTGTGTCCCTCCCTGATCGGCCTAAGTTTGCCTTTGGTCGTCTACTCTAGTATACATCGCAATGTAAGTAGGGGCTCAAGTGTCTATTTTATCATTAATTTACAATAACTTCTATGTTCTAGAAAAAGATCTCCACCGCTTATCATATTCAACTGGGATTGCACAGCCACGCCGCCATTCTGTCTCTTCTCGTCCTTTTTCTGACAGCCCTCGGCATACGGTCAACATATGTTCTTGTAATTCCCCTGATTTTCTACTCACTGGCCCTGGCCATCAACTTGTTGACCACACTACACGATCGTGGCTTTGCTTGGATGGCTCTGCTCAAGGCGGGACAGCTAATTCCTTTCCTATGCAGCAGCTACAGCTTTTACATATTTATTGTTGTGCTGACACCAATGGGAGGACGTGCAGGTAGTGCCGCTAATCGAGACGTATTAATTGCGGTGCTGACAGCAACTGGAACGATTTTATCGTTTGGGTTCTTGGTAAATACATTCTTTCATTTATTATTATTGGGGCAATGAACATCTATAAAATATTTTTTATTTTTAGCTTCCGCTCATCAATATTTTCCGACGCCCCAGCTTTGTAATATATTCCTTGCTGGGTGTCACAGTTCTGGCTATGATCTTAGGCTGCTTCACGCCAATCGGATTCCCTTATCGATCAAAGACCAATGGACATCGGGTTGCTTATCTGGTGAGTATTTTATATCGTTTATTTAGTGTTCCTTTTCAATCTAATCAATTCCCCTTTCGATTTCAGCAAGTGCGCAACATGTTCTACGAGTACGATGGCACACTCAGCAAGGACGAGTCCGGCTACTTGTTTAGTTTTCAGGATCGCCGCGAAGAAAGGCCACTACTGGGCACCAATGTCAATCTGACCGGGTTGGTTAGCATTAAGTCCAAATGCGAGACAGAAATGATGTGCGGCATGCCTCTGTACGATTATCGATTCACTAAAAGTAGACTGCAAAGCAAGTGGTTACCACGATCTGAGCCAATTGTACCACCGGAAATAAGGGGTCTGGAATTGCTCAATAAAACTATACTAAATGCTACCAATGTTCGCTTTGAATTCAACCTAACTGGACCCTCGCACATGAGTTTGTTTATCCAGCCCTACGATAATGTGAAGATAAGCAACTGGTCGTTCATTCCCAGCTATCTTAATATGCCCCCGCCATACCACATCTATCTAACATATGGCATTGACAATTCTCCGTATAATTTCTTTGTGGAAGCATCGGTAATAAATACTATGAAGATTTGCACATTTCAATATAACAGATATATATACATTATTCATATACTTGCAGAGCTTACACGGCGACTTGGGATTTCCTCTATTTCAAATGGGAGTATCTGCGCATTTCATTGGAAACGAAGGAGATGCCCAAAGTGTGAAATTCGCATCTTCATTTCCGTCCTACTCAATTTTGGCCCAGTGGCCTGCATTATATAAGCGTTATGTGTTCTAAGTTAAAATACTCGTATGTATTGTAAATTCTCACATAAAAAAATCAATACAATGAGAATTGTATTAAAAAAAAAAAATTATATGTTAAACTAATAAAACTGCATCTGATTAACAACTTTTGTTTCACAATTCTTTCCCATGCAAGACGCTTACAAGCTAAGCTGATTGCTACATACTCTTGAACCAAACTATTATACCCTTTTAAATTTGTTTTCCTTTGGGTAGAACACCGTTTTTATTTCTTTTTATTACCAACAAATCGCCATCATAAAAACTGTTATTAAAATTTATCATTTCACTTTTAAGATAACACAATATCGTAACTAATAACGGCGCGTACTGAAACTGTGAAAGTCAGTTCTCATTTGTAAAACGAACCGTGAAGATATAAACATAATGGGGAACACGGAAAAGCTGGTAAGAGCCAAAAAAAAACAGTTTGTTTTTAAATTTCAACAGAACTCTAATAATTTTCTATATATGATGAACAAAGCTTCTTATTGAATCCGATGATGATCCGATGGCCAAAAGGAAGTCTACTTCCAAGGTACCTTGGTACTTTGCAACTGGATTCTTACTGTTCTGGGGACTTCTCTTTTTTGCCATCGTAATTCCATTTTTCAATCGCTTACCCGCTGCTCGCACACTAGATGACGCTGACAAAAATGTCTTCATTGCCGAACGAGCGTACAAAAATCTATACACCCTATCGAATATTGGCACCAAATTAACTGGCAGCAAGGAGAACGAGATCGAAGCAGTTCAATTTCTTCTCAGCGAACTTGCAGTCATCAAGGAAGCTTCGCTCAACGACTTTTTCGATATGGAAATAGATTTATCACAGGCCTCAGGATCCTTTCCATATAAAACTGCGCTGAACGTCTATCAAGGTGTTCAAAATATTGCTGTCAAACTGACTCCAAAGAACTGCACGTCTGAGACGTACCTCCTCGTCAACAGCCACTTCGACTCGAAGCCTTTCACTCCGTCTGCCGGCGATGCAGGATTCATGATAGTCACGATGTTGGAGGTTTTACGTGTGATTTCAACGACAAGGGAAACCTTTCAGCATCCGATTGTCTTTTTATTTAATGGAGCAGAAGAAGACATGATGCAAGCATCGCACGGATTTATTACTCAACATAAATGGGCTCCAAAGTGCAAGTAAACTACGTCTATTCTATTTATTCGTACAGAATACCTATATAATACTTATAATTGTAGGGCTGTTATTAATCTTGAAGGCGTTGGTGGTGGACGTCGAGAAATTCTATTTCAAAGTGGACCCAACCATTCATGGCTTTTAAATGTAAGTTTCAGAAAGGAAATTGTCATCAAATTATAGAAATAGTTCCCTATTATTTAACAGTACTACAAAAACTACATTAAATATCCTTTTGCTACGAGCTTTGCTGAGGAAGTATTCCAATCTGGCATTATACCATCGGATTCAGACTTCACTCAATTTAGAGAATATGGCCAAATTCCGGGTATGTACCTATTATTAAGATGCGCTACGCAAATGTATTATGCATTTTATCATTAATCATAGGTTTGGATATAGCTCAAATGAGTAATGGATATGTCTATCATACAAAATATGACGTGATCGATGTGATACCTCGCGAAGCCCTACAGAACTCTGGAGACAATGTACTTAGCTTAGTAAAAGGACTGGCCAATGCAACAGAATTACACGATACCAAGGTAGATTTACTATAAGCTTACGCACAAATCCGAAAATGAGCTAATCTTTCACTGTTTCATTTTATAGGATCACACGGGTGAATCCGCTGTCTTCTTCGATTTCCTGGGACTCTGTTTCATCCATTATTCAAAGACCACAGGAATATTCTTAAACACTGGTGTTGCAGCAGCTGCTTTTATTCTGATTTTCATTTCAATGTGGCGCATGGCAGCCGTTTCTAATGTTTCGTTCTGCCACGTGGCATGCTGGTTCACACTGGTCCTTATCATCCAGGTTATTTCCTTTGTACTCGGACTAGCCCTTCCGTTAATTGTATCATATGTAATGGATGATTTGGGATTATCGCTAGTATTCTACAGTACGCCGATACTAGAGATCGGCTTGTATGTATGCCCTTCACTCATTGGCCTGAGTTTACCCATCACAATCTATTATGCTCTACAAGGGAATGTAAGTTGTCAAATAAGTTCAGTGTTGGATTATTAAAATAATTTTCCATTCACAGAAAAACATCTCTACCGGCTATCATATCCAACTGGCATTACATAGTCAGGCCGTCATCCTGGCTATTCTAGTCATTTGTCTCACGGCATTTGGAGTGCGTTCAGCATATATTCTTTTGATTCCGCTTATTTTCTATATCTTATCCTTGGCCTTTAACTTACTGACAACTCTACACGATCGTGGCTACGCCTGGGCGGGACTTCTTAAAGCCAGCCAGATAATTCCTTTCCTTCACACCACCTATATCCTTTATGTTCTGATTGTAGTTCTTACTCCAGTTTGTGCTCGATCAGGAAGCGCTTCTAATAAAGACTTGCCCGTAGCTGTCTTGGTAGCAGCAGGAACGGTTCTTGCCTTTGGTTTCTTGGTGAGTCATTTCATTTTTATAATAGTAAAGGCGCTATAACTACTCTATTTACAGGTGCCACTTATTAATACTTTCCGACGTCCAAGCTTAGTGGTGTTCTCTCTGTTGGCGATCTCAGCTCTTTCCATATACTTAGCAAGTAGCACACAAATCGGGTTTCCATTTCGACCAAAGACAAGCGGACAGCGTGTGGCCTATCTGGTAAGTAGATTATATAATTCACAGCTATTCATTACTTTTTCTTAAATATTTTTAATATATTTACTTTATATTTTATATTCAGCAAGTACGCAATAAGTTCTATGAATACGACGGAACTCTCAGCAAGGATGAGTCGGGATACTTGTTCAATTTCCAAGATCGTCGCAAAGAATCTACGTTCGTAGAAGCAAATGTCAATCTGACTGGGCTGTACAGCATTAAGTCAAAATGCGAGAAGCAAATGATGTGTGGCATGCCGTTGTATGACTATAGATATGTTCTGAATCGACTGGAGAGCAAATTTCTGCCACGTACTAATCCCATCGAGCCACCAGCAGAAACAAAATTGGAATTTTTAAACAAAACTATACTGAATCCTACAACTGTTCGATATGAATTTAACTTAACAGGACCTTCCCACATGAGTTTGTTTATCCAAGCCTATGAAGATGTTGAGATAAGCAACTGGTCGTTCTCACGTAGTTATTTGGATAATCCTCCACCGTATCCATTGTCATATCACATATATTTCATTTACGGCATTGACAACTCTCCGCTTAACTTCTTTTTGGAATTCACTGTAAGTGCACTCTGTAGATGGTTTTTCCAGTTTAAGTTTGACTTGGATGATTTTTACATTTATAGAAGGCGGACGGCGATTTCATAGTACCGGTATTCCAGCTGGGAGTTTCTGGGCATTATATTGAACTAGAGGGTGACGCAGAAAGCCAGAAATTCGCATCGTCCTTCCCATCCTACGGAATTCTTGCCACATGGCCTGTACTCTACCAACGATTTATTTTTTAATAAAATTTTATAAATACGCATATTTTGAAATATTTGGTATATCAACTATTCAAAGTAAATAAGATTTTCCATCATATATCAATGCGTATACTTTTTTCGGACTCTGATCGACCAGCGTACGATTCACAACATAAATGTATACTATGCTTGATGGTCATTGCATAGTAACAATAATAGGAATCGGTAATTAGCACACCTAATCTTCATAACAAAGCCCACTTAAATCATTCGATATTTGTTGATATCGAGACGTCGTTAAATAATAAATATAAATTCGAGTGCTCATAGTAATCATTTTATAATCAAATAAACATAAACATTAAATTTTGCGAAAAAACGATTAATATCCATGAACCTTAACAAACGAGAATTTTGTATTTTTGATAAAACTTATTAGAGCACCGCAACCGCAAATTTAATCATCGACAAATAAAAATATTGTATCCAATAAATTTTAAAGTTATAGAACTGATAAATTGTATTAAATAAAAGAAAAAAAAAATATTTGTTTTGGTTTTTAATGTACTCATTAAAATTTACTAAATTTCATATACGAATATTTTATGTTTTTTACATCGACTAGGTGACAGTTGTAGCTAAAAGGCAGGGTATTCTTTGGTCTATGTTCTATATTAACAGCCTCATGACTTTTTATGATTTCAAATTTCCGATAAGATTTCTATGCACTATAAAAGACGTTCAGATTTCGTATATACTACTTAGTTCCTCTTCAGAATACTTTGTGCTCCAACTTACAGCCAAAATGAAGTCTAATTTTAAGGTGCCTTGGCATTTAGCATGTGGATTTGCATTGTTCTGGATTATACTGTTCTTCGCTGTTGTAATTCCTCTGTTCTATCGGTTACCCACGGCTCTCACAATGGAGGACGCTAAGAAAAATGAGTTCATTCATCAGTTAATGATTTTATTGCCTATCGAGCAAAGTAGTACCAGTAAAGATCGTGTTTTTTTTTTGTTTTTTAGATAATGAATTGGCATCATAAAAATGATTATTTAAATCGATTTTATACAATATACTTCAGATAACACTGTTCAAAACCTATAAATACCGTCAGCTTTTAACTTGACTAATTCAGTTCTCATATGGAGGACCATCATTTCAAATCAGCAGAGACTCACGCAGCAAAGAATATGGGGGACAAGGAAAAACTGGTAACATCTGAAAACAGTTTCGTCGCTTAAAATATTACTTCATATCTTCTTCATACTTAAGCTAATTTCCGAATCCGAAGAGACTGGCAGCAAGATATTAACCAACAAGAAGTCTACTTCCAAAGTACCTTGGTATCTTGCAACTGTATTCTTACTGTTCTGGGGACTTCTCTTTTTTGCCATCGTAATTCCATTTTACAATCGCTTACCCGCTGCTCGCACACTGGATGATGCTAACAAAAATGTCTTCATTGCCGAACGAGCGTACAAAAATCTATACACCCTATCGAATATTGGTTACAAACTGACTGGCAGCAAGGAAAACGAAATCGAAGCAGTTCAATTTCTTCTCAATGAACTCGCAGACATCAAGGAAGCTTCGCTCAACGACTTTTTCGATATGGAAATAGATTTATCACAAGCCTCAGGATCGTATCCATATAAAAATTTGTTGAATATGTATCAAGGTGTTCAAAATATAGCTGTCAAGCTGACTCCAAAGAACTGCACGTCTGAGACGTACCTCCTCGTCAACAGCCACTTCGACTCGAAGCCTTTTACGCCGTCTGCCGGCGATGCAGGATTCATGATAGTCACGATGTTGGAGGTTTTACGTGTGATTTCAACGACAAGGGAAACCTTTCAGCATCCGATTGTCTTCTTATTTAATGGAGCCGAAGAAGGCATGATGGAGGCATCGCACGGATTTATTACTCAACACAAATGGGCTCCAAAGTGCAAGTAAGCTAAGCTAATTATATTTTTCGAACAAAATGCTTATTTTATAATCGTAGGGCTGTTATTAATCTTGAAGGCGTTGGTGGCGGAGGTCGAGAGGTTCTATTTCAAAGCGGACCCAATCATTCATGGCTTTTAAATGTACATTTATAGACACCAAATCTGATTATAATGCTAATTAAATTTGTTTAACATTTAACAGTACTACAAAAAATACGTAAAATATCCATTTGCTACCGTTGTCGCCGAGGAAGTCTTCCAATCAGGCGTTATACCATCGGATTCAGACTTCACTCAATTTAGAAAATATGGCAACGTGCCAGGTGATTATGTTAAAAACACTATTAAAATGTTAAAATAGATCTATGCTTAATTAAATTCAATCTTTAATAATAGGTTTGGATATAATTCAACTTACAAATGGATATATCTACCACACAATATATGACGTGATCGATGAGATTCCTCGCGAAGCCTTACAGAACTCAGGAGACAACATACTTAGCTTAGTTCGAGGCTTCGCCAATGCAACAGAACTGCACGATACAAAGGTATTCTTCTATATTATTGCTAATATATTAATAATAAACTGATGATGCTTTACTTAATATTGTTTTTAGGCGCACATGGATGGAAACTCTGTGTTCTTTGATTTCTTGGGTCTCTGCTTCATCAGTTACTCAGAGAACACAGGAATATTCTTAAACATTGGTGTTGCAGCAGCTGCCTTCATTCTAATTTACATTTCAATGTGGCGCATGGCAGCTGTTTCTCAAGTTTCTTTCTGCCACGTGGCATGCTGGTTGGCATTGGTCCTTATCATCCAGGTTGTTTCCTTTGTACTTGGACTTGCCCTTCCAGTAATTGTCACATATGTAATGGACATTTTTGGACTATCACTGACCCACTACAGCACCACTATGTTGTTGGTTGGGCTTTATGTGTGTCCTACCCTAGTTGGCCTGAGTTTACCCACCACTATATATTATACCTTCCAACCTAATGTAAGCTAAGATAAAACCAGTATTCTTTACCTTAAAGAAAACTCAATCTTCCTTTCCATTCCCAGAAAAAAATCCCTAATGGCTATCATCTGCAACTTGCGTTACATAGTCAGGCCATCATCCTGGGCCTTTTACTTGTTGGTCTCACTGCATTTGGATTGCGATCAACATATATTATTTTGATTCCGCTTATTTTCTATATCTTATCCTTGGCCTTTAACTTACTGACAACTCTACACGATCGTGGCTACGCCTGGGCGGGACTTCTTAAAGCCAGTCAGATAATTCCTTTCCTTCACACCACCTATATCGTTTATATCCTGCTTGTGGCTCTTATCCCGATTTGTGCTCGATCAGGGAGTGCTTCCAATAAGGACTTGTACATAGCTGTCATCACAGCACTAGGAACTGTTCTTTCGTTTGGTTTCTTGGTAAATATTCGTTTACACTATTTCGACTCGATAATTTCTTACAAATATTCTAACAGGTTCCACTCATTAATATTCTCCGACGCCCAATCTTAGTGGTGTTCTCTCTGTTGGCGATCTCAGCTCTTTCCATATACTTAGCAAGTAGCACACAAATCGGGTTTCCATTTCGACCAAAGACAAGCGGACAGCGTGTGGCCTATCTGGTATAATTAGATTATATAATTCACAGCTATTCACTACTCGTTTCGAGTTTTATATATTTACTATATTTATTTAATATTTTATATTCAGCAAGTACGCAATAAGTTCTATGAATACGACGGAACTCTCAGCAAGGATGAGTCGGGATACTTGTTCAATTTCCAAGATCGTCGCAAAGAATCTACGTTCGTAGAAGCAAATGTCAATCTGACTGGGCTGTACAGCATTAAGTCAAAATGCGAGAAGCAAATGATGTGTGGCATGCCGTTGTATGACTATCGCTATGAATCGAACAGACTACAGAGCAAATTTTTGCCACGTACCAATCCCATCGAACCTCCAGCAGAAACAAAATTGGAATTTTTAAACAAAACTATACTGAATCCTACAACTGTTAGATATGAATTTAACTTAACAGGACCTTCCCACATGAGTTTGTTTATCCAAGCCTATGAAGATGTTGAGATAAGCAACTGGTCGTTCTCACGTAGTTATTTGGATAATCCTCCACCGTATCCATTGTCTTATCACATATATTTCGTTTACGGCATTGACAACTCTCCTCTTAACTTCTTTTTGGAATTCACTGTAAGTTCGCTCTGTAGAAAGTTTTTTCAGTTCAAGTTTGACTTAATTGATTTTTTCATTTATAGAAGGCGGACGGAGATTTCGAAGTACCGATATTCCAGCTGGGAGTTTCTGGGCATTATATTGAGCTAGAGGGTGACGCAGAAAGCCAGGAATTCGCATCTACGTTCCCATCCTTCGGGATTCTCGCCACATGGCCTGTACTCTACCAACGATATATTTTTTAATACACAAACAATACAAATATAATAAAATTTTGGCAGTTCTGATACCAGAGCAAAAAAAAAAAGTAGTAGCAAATCATTTCTTAATTCTTTCTTTTTAGCACTCCTAAGAAATGCCTTATATAAAGGGAAGAAAATATGTACAGCTTGTTACATATCCATACCTCTAGAGTCTAGACATATGTCTGTATATGATAATTATGTTATCGTTCATATAGTCTATACTTTATGGTTTAATCAATTTTTGGAAATTGATTCTTATCGATCTCATCTTATCTCCGAAATATAATAATTGATTTATATTATACGATACACGATATTTATTGATATCGAAACATCATTAATTCATAATTGCTATGATCACATATTGATAATTTCATAAGAAAATATAAATACATATGTTACCAAGTAGCAAATCTATATTTTAACTACAAAATTAAATGCAAAGAAAGTGGTTTACTATCTTCAAATAAAATTACCTAAAAGGTATTTAATAATAATTCGAGGTTTCAAAGAAATACTGTATGTTTAACTCTGTGACTTACTCACGGTAGTTAACACGATGATAATCATGAATCAATTTGTTATTTATGATTTAATTAGTGATTTCTCTTTCTTGGAGCTATAAATTTGAATACCCCATAAGAGTATAAATGATTAAAATCAATTTAAAACAAGACTATAAAGAAGATAAGGAAAGGAATTGTATTGACTGTTGGTTATATTAATGAATATCATCCAAATCGTACAAAATATTCATATAAAATTAAGCAACTTGAATACCTGAAGAGCTTTGTTAACAACACAATTCTGTCTCTTAGTTTTTGTCATCTATATAATTAATATTATACATTATGTATACACATGTGTATTTGGCACAATTGACTATAGAGTATCTCGAAGTCTACGCATTTTAATTGCTATATTCCCATTTATTGCTTTTAAAGCATTAATTTTACAATTCCATATTTTAGATAAGATTTTGCTTAGCTATAAAAGCCATCTACGTTTTCCAGAGTCTTCAGTACAAAGCTACGACTTCATAGATACGGTAGATAATTAAGAAGCAGTATGACAGATAAGGAGCAACTAGTAAGAAAAACTAGTATTAATATTTTTAACTTCTATATAAAATATTCGTCTTATAAAGATGTTAGCCGATTCTATGGAAGATCCTGGAAGTGAAGCCCAAAGAAAATCCAATCCAAACAAGTCAAAGTTACCTTGGTATTTTGCGAGTGGGTTCCTGCTCTTCTGGGGGCTGCTCTTTTTTGCTGTCGTAATACCTCGTTTCTATAAGCTACCAACGCCGCTGACAATGGAGGACGCAAAGAAAAACGTATTCATAGCTGAGCGGGCCTACAACAATCTTTATACCCTGTCCAATATCGGTACCAAATTAACTGGCAGCAGGGAGAACGAGGTTGAAGCAGTCAACTTTATATTAAAGGATCTAGCAGAAATCAAAGAAGCCATGCTAGATGACTATTTCGATATGGAAATTGATGTGTCTCAGGTGTCTGGAGCGTTCCCGTACAAAACCATGCTGAACATGTACCAAGGCGTTCAGAATATTGCTGTAAAATTATCGCCGAAGGGCAGCAAGAGTGAGACGTACCTCCTGGTCAACAGCCACTTCGACTCGAAGCCATTTACACCGTCTGCAGGTGATGCTGGATTCATGGTAGTCACGATGCTGGAAGTCCTACGCGTGATTGCAACAACAAAAGAGACATTTGAGCATCCGATTGTCTTCTTGTTTAATGGAGCTGAAGAGGGTGCTATGCAGGCATCTCATGGCTTTATAACTCAACACAAATGGGCGCCGAACTGCAAGTAAGCTTTATTTGATCCATTCTCAGTAGTGTTTCTAATGAATCAATTTTTAGGGCTGTCGTTAATCTTGATGCTGGAGGTAGTGGAGGGCGAGAAATTCTCTTCCAGAGTGGTCCCAATCACGCATGGATTGTGAATGTAAGCTATTTAGAAATGAAGCAATCCCGCACTTTTTAAAACTTGTCCATAGTATTACAAAATTTATGTGAAATATCCGTTCGCAACGACCTTGGCAGAGGAAATATTTCAGACAGGCATTCTCCCGTCCGACACAGACTTCCGACAGTTTAACATCTATGGCAACATTCCAGGTAAATATGTGAATGCTGGCTATTTGAATGCCGACTATATGTATTCCTGATTTTAGGCTTGGACATGGGTCAATGTATAAATGGATTTAGATATCACACAATTTACGACACGATCGATGCGATTCCTCGTGGATCCCTCCAGAACACCGGTGATAATGTGCTCAGTGTGGTTCGTGGCTTAGCAAATGCTCCAGAATTGCACGACCTAAGAGTAAGAGTAGATTTCTTGGATGAAAATTGTTATATCAATTTCAATATTTTTTTCACAGGCTCACCGGAACGGACATTCTGTCTTCTTCGACTTTCTTGGATTCTATTTCATCCATTACTCAGAGACAACGGCAATATATTTGAACCTGGGCGTTGCTGGTGCTGCCTTAATTCTCATTTTCATTTCAATGTGGCGTATGACATCTGTGTCCAACATTTCCCTATTCCACGTGTCTTGCTGGTTCACATTGGTCCTAGTCGTCCAGATTATTTCTTTTGTCCTCGGACTTTTACTTCCTGCTGTAGTGGCATATGTCTTTGACTACTTGGGATTGTCGCTGACTTACTATAGCACCCCGTTGCTGATAATCGGCCTTTATGTGTGTCCCTCGCTGATTGGCCTCAGTTTACCTGTCACAATCTACCATATGTTGCAGCAAAACGTAAGTTGAATATCTGCATAAATAAAATATTTAATAATTAATTTTCTATATGCAGGATAAAATATCAAATGCCTACCATCTGCAATTGTCGCTACATGCACAAGCCATTATCCTAGCGCTGTTAACCATTGGTGCAACACTATTTGGCCTGCGCTCTATATATATCTCAGTGATTCCACTCATTTTCTATGTTTTATCTTTGGCCTTCAATTTGTTGACCACTCTGCACGATCGTGGATATGCCTGGACGGGCGTCCTTAAACTTAGCCAGGTGATTCCTTTCCTGTATAGCAGCTACCTCTTTTATACACTCGTGGTAATACTGACACCAATGGGTGCCCGAGCAGGCAGTGCCAGCAATCGGGACTTGTATGTTGCCATCGTAGCAGCACTAGGAACTGTTCTTTCCTTTGGTTTCTTGGTAAGTTTCCTTAGCGTCGGCTCTCATTCAGAATATTTCTCAAGAATATTTGTTCCAGGTTCCACTCATTAATAGTTTCCGACGTCCAAGTTTAGTGATTGCCTCTCTGTTGGCTGTCACAGCTGTCGCCATGTACTTGGCCAGTAGCACCCAACTTGGATTCCCGTATCGTCCGAGAACCAACGGACAGCGTGTTGCCTATCTGGTAAGCTTCACTATTAGCGTTACTTTAGAAATGATATCCAATGTCTTACCTTCACATCTCAGCAAGTGCGAAACAAGTTCTACGAGTACGACGGAACTCTTAGCAAGGACGAGTCTGGCTACTTGTTCAATTTCCAGGATAGACTTCGAGAGAAGCCATTCGTGGACACAAATGACAATCTGACTGGGCTGGTTAGCATTAAGTCGTTATGCGAGGAGCACATGATGTGTGGCATGCCCTTGTTTGACTATCGCTACGTTCAGAATCGGCTTGAGAGCAAATGGCTTGCCCGATCTGCACCCATCGAGCCAAAATCATCAACAGAACTAGAATTGGTATCCAAAACCCAAGTAAATGCGACAATTGTGCGCTTTGTGTTCAAACTGACTGGACCTTCTCATATGAGCTTGTTCATCCAGCCCTACGAAGACGCCAAGATCGTTAACTGGTCATTTTCCCTTAATTACCTCAAATATCCACCAGCGTATCCGCTTGCGTTTCACATATATTTCAGATATGGCATTGACAGCTCACCGTTGACCTTTTGCATAGAAATATTGGTAAGTGAAGTTTTTTATAGTTTTCATCAAAGAGTACAATATTTATATAATGCATTCACTTTAATTCAATTAGAAATCTGATGGCGATTTTAATGTACCTTTGTTTCAACTGGGAGTCTCTGGACATTATATTGGTGATAAGGGAGATGCTGAAAGTGAAGAGTTTGCCGCATCGTTCCCTTCCTATTCCATCTTAGCCACTTGGCCTGTTCTATACCAGCGATTTATTTATTAATTATGAAAGATATTAAACATTGAAATAAATGTGTACATGCTGCGTAATATGTTTAATGTATACGAAACAATAATCAATTCTGCAATATTTATATGAAATGCACTTTTTAAATGTTCGATATTGATGTGAATGCTTTATCGATAGTCAAATACTTATTTGAAAGCTGTGACAATAATACACTGTTATTGAAGCTCATCTTGTAGAAATTACTCATTTGGCGTTGTTAACAGTTAACATCGACGCAAAATGCTCTATGTAAGCAAAACTATTGGACGCAAGCAAATATGAACGTTCAATTAACAAAATTCTTGAATTTCAACGGCGCAAATAAAATAAATGCCAGCTTCAAAGCGGGCATAATTATTTAAAATCAGCAAATCTAGGGGGAGCTTTAGCAATGCGAATACAATTATAAATAAAGTCAATTTTACACACTTTACATGCAGATTAAAAATGAAAAAAATTGTTTTTAACAGCATATTTTAATATTATTTGTATAAATGATAACTCGAAAAGCTTTTGATTTTAAGTATATGTTCACAATCTTATCGCTTAAGTGCGCCATTAACTCAAGTTGCAGTAAATATTAATGGCTGTGATTAAGCAAACAAGCCTCAAGTACTACACACTTTTGCGATATCCGATTTTTGTTTTGATTTGGTTGCTGTCCCCTAATATACCATATGGTTAGTGGTATTACCAAGACCCACTGCGTCGTCATTTGATTTTTGAAAAATGTTATACATATGTATGTATACAGAAGAACTTTTCCATCTAGCTATGGGCTAGTCAGACTTGTTTATCGTAATCATAAATAAATGGGGTACAACATATAATTTAGATATAAAGACCATTCTTGACCATTCCCTTTGAAATCAATAGTTGAAGCATTACAAAACGTAACAACAAATTGTGAGCATTTGTGCTTTTGTTGGATACTATCTTTATTGACTTCAAAGTGCAAATCAGTGCCAATAAAATCCAAGCACCGTTCAACCAAGCCATTCAATGGATTCAGTTGGAGCTGAGCAGCGCTCGAGTTTGGAAGCGGTGCACGAAAATGTCTCAAATAAAAGAGCACAAAGTTGTAAGTTGGAAAGGATTGCTTCTACTACACATCATATAAAATGAGTTCTAAATGTTTTTTTTGTTTTTTAAATCAGAGTACTGCTGCACTGGACTCTGCACTCGTTAGCCTTCTAAAGAGCTCAAAGAGTCGCAGAGCCAAGTTGTCCTGGTACTATGCGCCCGCCTTTCTGCTGCTCTGGCTGGCGCTGTTCTTCGCTGTGGTTATTCCGCTCTTCAGTCGGCTGCCCGAGAGCATCACCATTGCCCAGGAGTCGCAGAGGCCGAACGAATTTGTAGCCGAGCGAGCGCAACGTCTGCTGCAGAGCTACGACAGCATCGGACCCAAGGTCGTGGGCAGCATTGCCAATGAGGAGCTAACGGTGGGCTTCCTGCTCGAGGAGGTGGCCAATGTGCGTGCAGCCATGCGAGCGGATCTCTATGAGCTGGAGGTGGATGTGCAGCAGTCATCCGGAGCGTACATGCATTGGAATATGGTGAACATGTACCAGGGCGTGCAGAATGTGGTGGTCAAGCTGAGCACACGAAGCTCGGCCAGCGAGTCCTATTTGCTGCTCAACAGCCACTTCGACTCGAAGCCCGGCAGTCCCGGCTCGGGCGACGACGGCACCATGGTGATTGTCATGCTGGAGGTGCTGCGGCAAATGGCCATCTCGGGGCAGCCCTTCGAGCACCCCATTGTGTTCCTCTTCAATGGCGCCGAGGAGAATCCGCTGCAGGCCTCGCACGGCTTCATCACCCAGCACAAGTGGGCCAAGAACTGCAAGTAAGTGAACTGAAATTAGAATATATATTAAATAAGATATTAGTGTAATATTATATGTTTTGTATGTGTATATAAATTGATGATTTTCATTGTCCATTTCAGGGCGCTCATCAATCTGGAGGTGGCTGGCAGCGGCGGTCGAGATCTCCTGTTTCAGACTGGACCCAATCATCCTTGGCTTATGCGGGTGTGTTGAATGTCTATTTACTGTTATTGTTGTTGTCGTTGTAGCCTTATCTTCAGATTTAGTTAGGTTATTTATGGCGCGTGTCGGCGAGCAGTTAGATGTTTATCATGGCCAATACTCATAAAGCTGACTATTCACTTTTTTATTGCATGATATAAATGATATGTTGTTGGTGTTGCCAACCGATATCCGTATTGCTTCGCCTCTTTGTGATCCTCCTTCCGCTCTGCGCAGTATTATAAGGAGAATGCCAAACATCCTTTCGCCACGACCATGGCCGAGGAGATCTTTCAGGCCGGCATACTGCCGTCGGACACGGACTTTCGCATATTCCGCTATTACGGCCAGGTGCCAGGTGAGATATTTTAATCCTAATCAATTTGCATCTTTATCTACTATTTCTTACTCCTTGTTCAGGCCTCGATATGGCGCAGATCAAGAATGGCTACGTCTACCACACCGAGTTCGACAGTTATGCGGCTGTGCCACGCGCCTCTCTGCAGAACTCGGGCGAGAATGCTTTGGCTCTGGTGAGGGCCTTTGCCAATGCCAGCGAAATGTACGACACTGAGGTGAGCTAGCGCCTAGATTCGTCTGGGATGCAAATATGAGTGGCTCACGATGTTCCATTGCAGGCACACAGTGAGGGAAAGTCGGTGTTCTTCGACTTCCTGGGCCTCTTCATTGTCTGCTACTCGGAGACAACGGGCAAAATCCTAAACTGTTGCATTGCGGTCGTCAGTCTGGTGCTCGTCGGCATCTCGCTGTGGCGCATGGCGCGCGTCTCTGAGCTGCCTCTGGGCCACATCTCGCTGTTGTTTGCCACCATCCTGGCCCTGCACGTGCTGGGAGTCCTGTTCAGCGTGGGCCTGCCGCTGCTGATGGGCGTTCTCTTCGATGCCGGCAATGGTTCATTGACCTACTTCACGCACACCTGGCTGATGATAGGGCTCTACATTTGCCCGGCTATCATTGGACTGAGTCTGCCCACAACACTCTACTACAGCTTGAGGAAGAATGTAAGCCGATCCTGACTCTGAGTTGGAGTCTCGTCACTAATTCTTGATCTCATTTGTTTGCAGTTGAAGATCAGCCACGCCTACCATTTGCATATGAGCCTGCACGCCCACTGCGTGGTGCTGGCCTTGATAGCCATCGTACTGACTGCAATCAGTCTGCGCACACCCTACCTCTGTATGATATCCATACTCTTCTACTCAGCTGCGCTGTTAATCAACCTATTGAGCAGCTTACACGATCGCGGTGAGTGGAGAGAATCCTTAATAAATATGTTTTCAGTTGACTGTTCATCTCATTCTCTTTTAGGTTATTACTGGGTGCTCATCACTGAGATACTCCAGCTGATGCCGTTCTTTTACTTCAGCTATCTGTTCCACTTGTTTCTGGTCATCTTCATACCCATGATGGGTCGCAATGGCAGCTCTATAAATCCGGATCTCCTGATAGCCTTGATATGCACACTCGGCACATTCTTTGCCCTGGGATTTGTGGTAAGTGGAGCGCCTTGTCACGTCGGAATTGATTTGCTCTACTGCATTTGCTCTTAAACTAGTCGCCGCTCATCAACATGTTTCGCTGGTCGAAGTTTATCATGCTCGGACTGGCCATAGTCACTTTCATATTCAGCATGATTGCCATTTCGGGTGTGGGCTTTCCCTACCGACCCAAGACCAGTGTGATGCGTGTGAACTTTCTGGTAAGTTGGACTTTATATATTGTACATATCAATATACACATTTCTTATCAAACATATTCTTTGATTGGCAGCATGTGCGTCGCGTCTTCTACGAGTTTGATGGCAGCGTTAGCCTAAGCGATTCGGGCTATTACTTTGACTTCCAGGACCGAAGGCTCAACCATCCGCTCGAGGACACTTCGCTCGACTTGACTGGCCTGACTGCCATCAAGGAGCACTGTGATACGGAATTGATGTGCGGCGTGCCCTGCTTCAATCACCGCTGGTGCAAGGCGCGCGAGACGGGCAACTGGCTGCCGCGAGAGCAGGAGGTGATCATTCCCGGCAACTCCTCCCTCTTGCTGCTGAGTAAAAGCCTTTTGCCCACGGGCAACACGATGCGCTACGAATTCGAGCTGAGTGGGCCACCTCATATGGGCTTGTTCATACAGCCACTGGAGGGCGTAACCGTTGAGGACTGGTCCTTCATCCGAAATCCGCTGGACGAGCCGGAAGAGTACGAGCTGCCTTATCAGATATTCTTCTCCTATGGCAAGGACAATTCTCCCCTTAGATTTCACATTGATTTCACTGTGAGTTTCTATAAATATTTGATATTTCTTCTAAATTCAATTAACATTTTCTCTTTAGAAACTTGCTGGCAATTTCGATGTGCCCATCTTTGAGCTGGGCGTGGCGTGGCATTACGTGAGCTACGACTATGAAAGGGATGCGGCTGGGAAGCAGTTTATAGCCGACTTTCCAGACTTTGTCCATGTGATGGAGTGGCCGACGCTCTATAAGCGTTACATATACTAAGCTAACTTAATTTATAACTAAGTCTTAAGTTTAATGTTCAAATAATAAACTAAATATATTCTATATAAATAACATACATAAAGGATATCAAAAATTATTTCTTTTAAATAAATTTTAAATAATACATTCATTTGAAATATCTATGAATATTATGAATATTCCTTTTGGTTATCAAATCTCATTCGGCATTCGCTTTCTTAATAAATATTTATGACTTTTGTATGCCTATAACTAGAACAGAATCCAAATACCAACCTCTTTGATATCAAGCTCAATTAACGGATGCCAAGTGGTAGAAGCTATAAATCTACCTTATTAACAACGTAACTTGATAAAATCTCAAATGCTAAACCTGAAGCAATTCCAGATTTATTTGTATATTGTACATCATAAATATGAAATCACAGTTGCTGAGAATTATCAATTTGAGCTCTGCTAGCAATCTGATCCGTTCAGTTAGTCATGGAAAGCGAAGAGGCACACATAGGAAGCCTTGGAACTCACAACGAATATAAATTTTATTATATAGTAAAGCTGTTTAGAATAAGTTTTATTTTTTGTTTAAATACGGTGTAAGAATTTGTCGTTGCCAGTGGAACTGATGGAAATTTCGGCAAGCATGGATACTTCTGCCATTGACCTGGCTGAGAAGAGTCATGTGAAGGAGAAGCTGCCCTGGTACCATGCGTCCAGCTTCCTGCTGCTCTGGCCCGCTCTCTTCTTTGCTGTGGCCTATCCGCTCTACAATGCTATGCCCAAGCCGGTGAACATTGATGAGGAGCTCTACAAGCCGGGACAGTTTGTGTCGGAGCGGGCTCAGCATCTTCTGCTGGAACTGGACCGTCTGGGACCCAAACTTATCGGCGATGAGATGAACGAGAAGACAATGATTGAGTTTCTGCTGAGGGAAATGGACAGCGTCCATCGGGAAATGCGACACGATCTCTACAATCTGGAGGTGGATGTGCAGCGGGCATCGGGCTCCTATCTGGCCGTCGACTCGATCATTATGTATCAGGCAGTGCAAAATGTGATCGTCAAACTGACCCCTAGGCAGTCGAACAGTTCGGCCTATCTGCTCATCAACAGCCACTACGACACCAAGGTTGGCAGCGTGGGTGCGGGAGATGCTGGCTCCATGGTGGTCATCATGCTGGAGGTGCTGCGCCAACTGGCCACATCCAGCGAGTCGTTCGAGCATCCGCTTATCTTCCTCTTCAATGGCGCCGAGGAGAATGAGATGCATGGATCGCACGCATTCATCACACAGCACAAATGGTCCCCCAGCTGCAAGTGAGTGCGAATTGAGTGTGCCATCCGCATGAGCAGTCTCCTAACTCTCGTTCCCAGGGCAATGATCAATGTGGATTCGCTTGGAGCTGGCGGTCGTGAGTTGCTCCTCCGTTCCGGTCCGTTTCATCCGTGGCTAATACGCGTAAGTAGAAACCATCGTCAATAATTACAGCTGGGCCAATGCTGCTCCACACTCACGGCACTCGCTTATCAGATCAACGGGGCGATATGATTCTCATATCCAAATATCAGTTTCGCCAATCTTATCAGCCAACACCTGTTTACACCTGTTTACACCTGTTCGCAGCACTACAAAGCCGCCGCCAAGCATCCATTTGGAACAACATTGGCAGAGGAAATATTCGAGACGGGCATTATAAATTCCAAATCGGACTTTAGAATCTTCCGCGATTACGGTCCTCTGCCGGGTGAGCGAATATGTGGAGCAACTCGTTGAATCCACTCCAATAATAATCTCCCTCACAGGTCTGGATATGGTGGTCCAATACAATGGATTCGTTTACCACACCAAATACGATCGCTTCGATGTCATATCCCGAGATTCGCTGCAAAGCACCGGCGACAATCTGCTGTCCCTGGTCAAGAGTATTAGCAATGCCAAGGAGATGCTTGATGTCAAGGTAATCAAACTACTTGTAATAGAATTTTAAATATTTATATTTTCATCATTCGGAGTTCAAAGGGGGATCCCTAGTCAACAATCCCGTCCAGAGTCTTCTTGATTGCTATTAATATTTCTCTCTCTCTCTCTCTCTCTCTCTCTCTCTCTCTCTCTCTCTCTCTCTCTCTCTCTCTCTCTCTCCTCTCTCAAACATTCCATATACAATTTCAGGCACACGCTAAGGGGCGCTCGGTTTACTTTGATTTCTTGGGTCTATTTTTCGTCTCCTATCTGGAGTCCACAGCCATTTTCCTGAACATCGGCTTTGGTGGGGGTGGCATTATCATAGTGTATTTCTCTCTATGGTACATGTCAAACAAATTGGATATTGACATTGGCACCGTGGCCAAGGAGTTTGCTGTTATGTTTCTCATGGAGTTGCTGTCGTTTGGCCTGGCTCTGGGCCTGCCCATGCTCATCGCGACGTTCTACGATGCCGGAAACCGGACGATGACCTATTTCACGAACAGCTGGCTGGTCATTGGACTCTACATTATTCCGTCGATCATTGGCCTGGTGCTGCCCGTGACGATCTACTTGATCATCGGTAGTAGCGTAAGTGCTCGAGTTGGAAGAGTTTCCTGCTGATCCATTGCAAATACCTCTCTCTCTCTCTCTTGCAGAAGCGCATTCCATCCAACTATCGCCTGCAGATAGCCGGCCATGCCCATTGCATTTTCTTTGCCCTGTTGTGCATTATGCTGACCGCCTTGAGTGTGCGCAGCGCCTACCTCTTGATGATCTCCCTGCTCTTCTATGTGGGGGCACTGTGCATCAATATGATCACCAGGCTGCATGAGCGCGGTATGTTGCCAATCCTAATCCGCATCGATTCCGACTCTATCAAAGTTTCACCTCCGCTCTAGGCTACTTCTGGTCGCTCGTGCTGTGCGCCTGCCAGGCCATACCATTCCTGTACTTCAGCTACTTGTTCTACGCCTGTCTGGTCATCTACATTCCATTGACGGGCCGCACCGGCACCACGGCGAATCCGGATCTGCCGATTGCCATTCTCTGTGCTGCGGGCACTATTCTGGCTTTGGGCTTCTTGGTGAGCTGCGTAGAGGCAAATATTCATGAATTTTAGTCTAAATCCATTTTATTTCCTTTAGGTCCCACTCATAAATGTTTTTCGTTATCCTGTAATAATTATTAGCATTATGACATGCACGACCTTTATATTTGTCCTGGTATCCGTTTCAGAGTTGGGCTTTCCCTATCGCCCCCGAACGAATGTGATGCGTCTGAATTTCTTGGTAAGTTTACTACTTCATTAATAGCCACGATCATGGCAATTCAGAGATCTTTGTCTGTGCAGCAAGTGAATCGCAAATTTTATGATTACAATGGGTCCCTCAGCCAGGAGGACTCCGGCTACTATTTCGGCCTGCAGGACCATCGTAAGGAGCAGCCGCTGCGCGACAAACTGGACCTCACCGGCTTGGTGGGCATCGCAGACAAGTGCGACTGTCAAATGAGGTGCGGCCTGCCCTGCGACACTCAACGCTGGCTGCCACGCATGCAGCCCGTCCAAATGCCCGGGGACATTACTCTCGAGCTGCTGAACAAGACGATCGTAAATAGCGGCTACTCGATTCGCTACGATTTCAAGCTGGCTGGGCCCGCTCGCATGACCATACACCTGATGCCCCTGGAGGGGGTCAAGATGGTGGACTGGTCGTTCTTGCGGGGAATGCTCGACAGCCCGGCCAAGTACAAGCCGCCGTATCAGATCACCTTCACTTGGGGCGCCGACAGCTCACCCATCGAGTTCTACGTAGAGTTGACGGTGCGTATTACCCAGACCAAACCAGATAATATTACGTGTGTCCGCTAACGCTTTCCCTTTGCAGAAGACCAATGGCAAGTTCAATGAACCCGTTTTCGAAATTGGCATCGCTGGCCATTATCTGAGCCACGTTCACAAGCGAGATGCGCTAAGCGCACAGTTTATAAAAGAGTTTCCAGATTTTGTAAACGCCGTGGAATGGCCAACTTCTTACGATCGTTATATCTATTAAAAGTTACTGTTTTTATAATTTTGGACTAATAGCAAAATATATGTAAACGTCAAGTGAATGCAATCGAACCATTCTCTTTCTCCTCTCCTCCCCCCTCCGTGACAGAAGCTGGTTGCATTCTGTTTGAGAGCAAACAAAAGGCCCTCAATTTGGGCTGCAGCTCAAACAGTCGTTGAGCGTTTCATAACGAGCGCGGAATAAATATTTAAGTTTGAATAGAACTTCTTAAACTGGCGTGGCGTGGCGTGGCAAACATTTGTGCAAACAGCAGCAAACAGACTGTTGTAATAGCTGCACCAGATATTTGACTCTTCCCGTGCGATCCGTATAAAAGATGCGCATTGGGGCAGTGGAAGACACAGTTCAATTGCAGCAACAATTTGGTGAACAACCAGGGAAAGCTCGATAACAGACAGACAGACAGACATAATGAAGTTCTCTTTGGTTCTATTGGTGGTCTGCGCGTTAGCTGCATCGGTGCAGGCGCAAACCACGGCCGTCGATTACGTCTACAAAGAACAGGGCACCGGTGAATTCAGTCCCTCCAGCTACGACTACTCCAGCTACTACTATCCATCGTATCCATCGTATCCATCGTATCAATCCTCCTATCCGTCCTCTTACTACTACTACGAAGATGATGTGACAACCCCCAAGCCATTCAAGCACCAATTCCTGTCCATGCTCTTCAAGAAAGGATAAGCTGGGTATGCTGTGAGAATCCAGCTCGATAACGACGTCGTCCTCAACCAAATACTGTTAACGTTAAAATGTGAAAATACAATTAAACTTAATTTATAAACAAAAACAAAACCAAAAACACAATATCAATTATTTCATTTGCATTTAGTGCGGCAGCAGAGTGAGTGAGTCTGGGGCGAGTAAATGGCAGTTTCACAAGTCTTGCCCAAGCCCAAGCCGGAGTCACAATGAGCCAATGAGGGCTCATTAACGCCTTTGGTCAAAACTCAGCACGACTCGCCGCCTCCAACAAAGGTCATGTGGAGCGACAGCTAGACATGATCATGGTCAGGTGGTGGGGCAACAATCTGCACTAGTCGAAGTATATACTGCTATTCGTATAATGATGATGCTTCTGCCGCCCTCGCCGGTTTGCATCGCCAACTGCATCTGGTTAATGCGGGCGGATGGGATGGGATGGGATGGGAGGCTGGCTGCATTAACTGCCATTGCGCAATTTGATTTCTTGTGGCACATCAGAATATGTAGGCAAAGCCAAAGGCGAAGTCTTTACAAATGTAGCTGACAAATTGATTTGAAATGCGAGACGTGTTCTTTGAATGCCACGATGCAAGTTTATTCACGATAAACATACTCAATCAAAAACTGACCATAATATATATTCATGCTCCATTCACTCAGTACAGTGAAACGTCTGGCATGACAGTCATCAATATGTCTAATGCAAAGTAAATATTTATTTGATAAAAAATATTAATGTATATATTTTTACATTTTTGTAATTTATATATATGTTTTATTTATTTATCACAAATTTTTTATATATTTATATATTTAGTTTTGATTTGTTTTTATGTATATTTCATTTATATTTATATTTATATATATTTAATTTTACATATATATATTTTTTTTAGCTTTTCCTTTTGTTTTCTTTTTTTTTTTTTAATATATTTAACTTATTAACTTATTATTATTAATACATTAAAAATATAAAAATATTTTTTTTTTTCAAATTTTTTTTTTGTTCTACAATAATAATAATCTATATATTTTAACTTTTATTCCGTTTTTCTATTTAATTGGAATAACTACATATATATCACTTACACAACTAATTCAGCTACATATCTCAATTACCTTTAGTGTGAAGCGACTCGCATTTCATTTGCATTTATTTTCCCCTATGTGAACGTTCTTAAGACTCTCGACAGAAGCCTCTATGGAGGCGCCTCGTCAGATCTATGGGCTGTGAGCAATTTAGCCGACAAATTGCAGAGTTAACAACAACACGCGAACAATGCACTTGAAGCAGTCGCCAAAGATATAATCAGATGTGGCCTGGCTGTGTCTCTAGTGAGCTTGGCTTCTGATCTGTGTGCATCTGCCAAATGCTAAACACCCACCAATGGCCAAGCCGAAGCCGAAGCGAGACTCGCTCTGCTGCAAGCGCTGCAAGACCCGGCAGCTGTAAAGTTCAAGCATTCAGCATTCGGTTCGACTGCTCGCAACGATGCAGGCTGCAAGATTTTGCTATAAATATGCAAACCTTTGGCAGAGCTGGCCACAGTTGCACATCGCGACGCTGACAGTTGCCAGTCCAGAGCCCAGCATAGGATTAAAGCCCAGCTAATGCAATACATTGTAAGTGCGAAGCTCTTCGGTCTTTTGCCTCACGGTGGTAACTCATCTTATCTTCTGCCAGCTGCTGACTATTGCAGCAGTGCTGCTGTGCAAGGTGCATGCGCGACCCCAAGGACCTGCCACGGAGCCCATCAAGATCATTCGGCAGGAGCAGGAGGTGAACTTCGACGGCTCCTACAAGTATGGCTATGAGACAGAGAACGGCATCAATGTGGAGGAGGAGGGCTACCTCAAGAATGCGGGCACCGACAATGCAGGACCGGTGAGTTGGTCTACCGCAGACCCCCCAAAGCCATTTGGCATTTGCAACTGTTGCTCCCTCACGAGCTTGCAGCTTGATGCTGACAAATTGTACAGGTATTGTAATTAGCTGAATCTGTTTTTCTTTTTCTGCTGCTGCTTTCGCTTTTCTTTGCTGCGCCGGGCTAAAGGTCGCACAGGGCTTCTTTTCGTACACTGCGCCCGACGGCACGCCCATACGGATCACCTATGTGGCGGATGAGAACGGCTTCCAGCCACAGGGCGATCATCTGCCCACCGCTCCGCCCATACCACCGGCCATTCAGAGGGCCCTGGATTACATAGCCACAGCACCACCGCCACCCGCTGATCAGCAGAGCGCCTACACCGCACGCCGAGGCTAACCTAACAGCAAGTGAGACAGACAGACAGACAGAGAGACAGAGAGGTGGAGTGAGTGAGCGAGGGCACAGAGACAACGTGAAAATGTTTGTTAACCAAAATTGTTAAGCCATTTATATAAAACAAAAAATCCCTTTCCGCACATGTAAATAAATATGCAAAAATATAAAAAAAAACTACTCTTTATAAGATTTTTCTAAAAATTGTGGACAAAATTTATTATAAATTTATCATTATTAATTACTATTAATTTGAGCTAGCCGAGTGAGTTTACTTTAACTCTGCAACTCATCTATGAGGCTTCAATGTTAGTCTTTTGTATTAATAATAGAATATATTAGTAGAAGTATATTAGTAGTAGTATGTTAGAATATCAGTAGTAGTATATTATTTTTTTTTTTTTTTTTTTTTTTTTTTTTTTTGATATTTTGATTTATTAAAGTCATACGGGGTAGTTTAGTAACCCCTTTGTGTGCTAGTATATTAGTAAATTATTAGTAGCATATTACTATATTATAAAAATATGTTTGCTACGTTACAATTACTCCATCTAAGAAGTGGCATACGAAAAATAAATGTTAGTTTTATTTTAATTAATGTGTTTGAAAAAAAAAATATTTTAATAAAATATAATTTAAATCACCTATTGTTACTGATATCCAGATTAACTGTGATCTGGCCTAGATTCGCTGCCCATCTATCCGCTTATACTGCATTATATTAAAAATAAAATTTATAATATTAAATACAAAGCCATGCTGTATGCTGATGTCATCATTTGTTCATTCAAATCGCTTCAATCATTTGAATTTCATTCAGCCAGAGCCTAGCATACTTTCAGGCATTCGAGTTAAGTTGCCAACCAACTGGTTTTTCTGGTGTTCTGCGAAGCGAGTCTTCAGCTATTTCGTGCTGTTGGTCCACATGAAAGCGATTAAGACCAATGCTTGCTTAAATTAGTCGGTGTCAAAAGAAATGTCAGCGTTTCCGTGACGATGACGCTCATCGTCATCGATGTCGATCATAAAATTAATTCAATAAGCATCCATAAGAAAAATAGCTCATCCGCCTTGTTGCTGCTTGTTGGCCGGAGCTGCTTTCCAGAAAATATGTAGTCAACGCCACATAAATCAGAGCTGCTAATAGATCTAGTTTTGAGTGCTTTGTGCAAATGCTGTTTGTCCGTTGAGACGCAGCGCTGGCTAGTTGGCCATAGCACACATCGAGCGAGTGGATCATCCGCGGACGGACCCGTGGGCGTTGCGTATAGCTCATATATAAAGCTCTGACAGTGGCTAAAACTTCTCATTGCTGATTAAACATGCTGCGTCTAACGGTAAGTCGAGCTGAGTTCAGCTGCGTCGCGTTTCGCTGATGCCAGAAGCGCATCCATGTCTCACGTCTGTCACAACTGCAGATTTGGCTGCTCATCTGCGCCGCCGTGGCGCTGGCCCAGAACGACGGCCGCTATCGTCCTGCCCCCAGGCCGATCTCCGCCCTGAGCACCCGAGTTGCTGCCAACGCTGGTCGCTATCGGGGCGGCAACGACGGCCGCTATGTGCCAGGCGACGATGGCAAATATCGCGGCGGCAACGATGGACGCTATGGCGGCAACAACGACGGACGCTATGTGCACGTGGACAACAAGTACCAGCACGACAATCGTCCTGGAGGCGACTACACCGGTGGCAATGATCCTTACCGCGGTGGCAAGGACAAGTTTGGTGCTGGCGGTGGTGCTGGTCGCGGTGGTGGAGGTGGTGGTGGTGGCGGTGCAGCCAACGCAGCGAATGGAGCTAATGCCAACGGCAGAGCTGGCGCTGGGGCTGCTGCTGGTGCTGGTGCTGGTGCGGGTGCTGCAAAGAAACCCTCGCTGCCACGCCCCGTGCCCGTCGTAGACCAGCGCCCCAATCTGCCACAAGGACGCGGCACTGGCGTTGGCAAGAACGGCTGGCTGATTCTGCGCCAAGAGGGCGCCGTGGATACCGATGGCTACAACTATCTGTAAGTACACGAATGCCCCTGGACTCCACTGAAAATGGATGAATATTTGCCTCTGCCTTCTCTCTAGCTACGAGACCGAGAACGGCATTCTCGGCGAAGAGAGCGGACGCATCGAGAAGCAAACGGAGGGCGATGCTCTACGCTCCAAGGGCTACTACGAGTACACAGGCGACGACGGCCTGCTCTACCGCGTCGACTACGTGGCCGATGAGAACGGATTTGTGCCCGCCGGCGAACATATTCCCAAAGTACCAGAGCACATACCCAGGCTCTTGGCCTATCTGAAGGCTCAGGGCGCCTTGTAAAAAATATTAAATATATTCATTTGTTCGTGTTATTTCGGTTATCAGAAAATAAAAGAGTTTTTCGAAAAATCCCAAAAGAAAATTCTATTCATCATTAGGGGGAAAACTGAGGTATTAATATAACAATAAAATGTGTGTAAAATATATTTAAAATATACATTAAATAAGTATATACAACAAAATACATCAACATGAATTTTTTTTCATTTTTCATAATTTTATTGTTTCAAAATATATTGTGTTGCCTCTTAATATTTGAACTTCCATTTCATTTAGTTAAGATTCGGCACGATTCGTTTTTGTATATATTCCAGAACTTCATTAATCGTTGACTGCACTTTCTGGGGCTGCAAATGAGAGATATATAAATAGATTAACGAAACTCAAATTTGTTTACTCACATCCTTCTCTGTATTGATATTTGACTGCTCGTAGCTCTGCTGTTGTGGCTGCTCCTCGCAGTTAGGATCGCCCACTGGCTCCGCCTGCGGCTGCTCATATGCGTAGGCGCCAGTTGGCTGGGATTGAGATTGACGCTCGGTATCCCAGAGCCTGTTCTCGTTGACGTAGCTGAACTGGCGCTGATCCTCGGCTGTGCCATCGGCGTCTCGCACCCATTCGAACTGGATTATTTGCCAGCCGGTGCCATTGTAGTTGAAGTCGATCATGAAACGCAGATGATCACGCGGCCCCAGAGCAAAGTTCTCCTCAGCCTCCTGCACACTGGCGGCCAGCTGCTGCTCGGCCTGCCTAAAGATGCCGCGCAGATCATTGGCATACGGCTGACCTCTATCTCCGTAGCCGCCGTTATAGGGCCTGTGCTCGTGTCGATACTTGCCGCTATTGTCCGGCTGATACCAGCCAACGGCGCCGTGGCCGTAGTGACCCCTGGCCGAGGCCGTGGGCAACGGCGGAGTTCCATCCGCAGATCCTGGCGCTGCGCCCAGCTGCAGCAGAAGGCAGACAACAAACAATGCTGTGTACATCTCTCAAACAGTTGAATGCGTTTAAATCTAGATAATCGAATCACTGGCCAGGTTAGTTTCAGCTCAGACGGGCGTCGACTGCCAGCTAATTAATTGTCAGGTTTTATGTTGAAGATGCAGCCGTGTAATTATTTAATTGCCTAGTTTATTCGGTAGTCGCTGCACACGCCACTCAGCCGAGGCGCTAGTAACGCAATGCTAATTGGAATTCTTTGCATACTAACAAGCCATAAAGTGGCTAACTAACCCAATCTAACCAACCCAACTCGTTTCCATTGCCTGCCTACCGCCCACCTCCCTACACTTAGCCCAATTGCGTCTGACCTTTTGATCGGCAGCGAAAATATCTTAAAACGGAAACCATTGAACAGATGTCGCACAGTCGTACGTGGTAATCCGATGTGGCTGAGTCATGTTTCTCCCTTAGAAATGGAGAAGGTAAAAGATACAAAAATAGATAGATACGAATATAAGCAATTAGATAGAATATCTCGTATTATGCTGTAACTTTCTTCAAATTAAATATCTATAAACAGCTTATATATATTATAATATTCACATAAAACAAACACCACACCCAATGTAAATACTTCCAATCGCCTGTCGGAAGCTCTGTGGACTGCTGAAGCAGCTGAATCTGTTTGCCTGCCGGGCAATTTGCAAAATAACAATTCAATGGATTTGATAGGATCAGAGTTAATTAGTGTCGCTTAAATCAAATTTAACGCTCATAATAAACAATAAAACGATCGTTTGCCTTAATGGGCACTCATAACGATCAATCAAAATGGGCGCTTGGCACTCATCAATCACTCAGACTCAGCCAGTCTCAACATGGGCATTAAAAACATGTTGAAAGCCAATCGAAATGTGCTTAGGGTGACTGAGTGCAAAGAGTGAGTAGTTAAGTCGTGTTGCTCTGTGTGTGAAATCGAAAGTGAGATCCGCCCACAACGAGCAGAACTAATCATAGAACGGAACGGAACTTGGGCAAGAATCAACTTTAACCTTTTGCCTTGCCGGGTCATATTAGTCATAGTCAAATTAGTCGAAAGCCGTCATGTTATCAAACTATTCACATTTAACCTCTTACCTTGCGCGTTCTAGACTTTACGCGTGGCTTCATAAATGTCTATGAAACATGCCTTAAAATACAATCCACAAAAAAAAAAACCTTGAAATCTTGTTAATATGAATTGCAAAGCTGTTAAACCAGCCCTATAAAAACAATCAAATGTAATCTGGGGCTTTATTTGTCGGCTCGACAGTTTTCAGCTAGACTACAAAATTATTGATATATATATATTGTTTAATCTTTTATTGTTATTTAAAGCAGCTAAACTTGATTCGAATATGACATACTCTGATGTAGATAATGTATATAAGGAGTTGATTAGATGCAAGCCATGACAATGGGATATCAGGTTCAATACAAAAGCGTCTAGAACTAAAGAGCACTATTTCGGTCTAGTAAAAAAGTTTTAATGACTATGTTTTGAGGTAAACAACACTTCTTATAACTATAATGGAAATACTTAAAAAACTGTTACCCTTCATTAACATTTTAAAATAGTAAAGGCATATTAATTTTATATTTATATATCAATTTACTATATGTATATCACTAGAAATATGTATGTACTAAATATATTTGCTATGAGTTAATTATAGTATAGAACAGTAAGACCAAAAATCGTCAGTTGGATTAACAACCTGTTGTTTAATTGTTGTTTATGCAAATTTTCACGCGAAATCTTTTGTCAAATAATAAATTATTTTATATCACGTATACAACTGGATATACATATACATATACATATACATAAATATACACTGCATGTAAATCGGTTGAGTTTTGGCTGCGCCAAATCAAAACAATGCGTAATTTGGTGTTTGTTGCTTGTAATTAATTCACTTCGAATTATTCAGCTCCCAGTGCTGAACACACCTGCAACCTCAACTCTCTCCGTCTCCATTTCGGTGCACAAATTATCATCACTTAGGATGACAAATTCAATCGAATGAATTTGCTGCCGAATTTGTGAGCTTTCTGGCATGAGAAAAAAATAATTTAATTGCATTTTTGCGGTGGCGCCCATCGGCCTAGACATAATCATATATAAATATATGTATGTAAATTTATTTTTGGCGTCACGACGTGATTCCTTGATTATAAAATAAAGCCGCAGCCTTGAACTTAACTTTACAAGCAATTGAAATTCCTTAAAGCTGAAATTTTATAAACCACAAAATTAATTTCTCTTTTACGCGAGCCGCTATTTTATTTAGATGGTAAGTTCGGTATTTATTTCACTCATGAAATCATTAATTAATATTCAATTTATTTAACACCTGCTGATAGGATCAAAATTGAAAGCTCTACAAAATTTACGAGTCCAGCTTCAGCGTATCGGATCGAATCAACTCTCTGATGCGGTGCTTTGAACTTTGCGTCATTTTTTCCTATAGGTTCTTCACTGGTAAATACATACATAAATATCTGTGTACATATATACATATATACGCTTTTTTATATAGAAGTGGCATTTGTTAATTAAGTCCCACAGTTTAGCTGGCAATTTGTTATATTGTTCCCAATGCAGTTCGTATAACGCCTCGGGCAATATTTACAATGTGTTTGTTGTATTTTCTAAATTAATTTGTTAGCAAGAACAAATGTAAGGGGCTAACGGCCACAAATCATGCGTCTTAATTGAAGCCATTAAACGTGCACACACCGACTGCTACCCGAGAGTCATCCATCTATTTGAGGCGCTGGGCGGTTACGGCTACCAATTTGCACAGCGGTTGCCAAAACCCGCTTAATGGCTGGCTGGGCAATATTTATAGGCATTGTCCGGGCCAGAATATCTACAAATATTTTTGAATATATAGAGCGAGTGATAATTAAACAAACTTAATTGAACTCCAAAACCGGCTGAAGCACACACACACACACATACACACATATAAATCCCGCTGACATTCTTATTGCAATGAATTCGAAAAACCCACGCCCAGAGTAATGGCAATTTATGGCCCAAACCTCAATGCTCAACACTCACCGTATAAAGATTTCAATTGCTACACAAATGTCGTCTGACGTCGACGCAGCAGGTGAAAATACGCATTTATCATAAGTGTTTGGCGCGCTGTTCAATATGGAACTCGAAAATGTTTGAACTCCATGGTAAACACTGTAAAATCAACTGAAGCAGAACTGTTTATTAAGAGAATAATTATATGATTTACTTAAAGAAATTTTAAATATTTTTTTGTTGTAGTTTTTATACATTTTTATAGTTCCTCAATTAAAATATTAAAAATTATGTTGTCTTAAAATATAAAAAATAAAATATATTTTAATCATAATAATAGCTTTATATCTTATTATTTCATGAATTAATTAAATTAAACAATTATCAATAATTAAAAATAAATATTAAATTTTCAATATTTATTTGGAAAAATTTGCAGTTAGATTTTCAGTCATCAAGAAATATTTTTTTTCAATAAAACTGTATATAATTCACGTTTGATTTCGCTGGTCTGGCACCTTGAAAGGTGGTCGACTATACAATACCCTGTAACTTATTTGAATGCCAATAATCCTGAAAACAATCATTCTAATTTTTATAAACAAAACGCATATTTTATGTGTAACTTTTTTCTTTAAGATTAAAACCACAAAAAGTTGCTAGTGATTAAACTTATAAGCAACGACCACACACAGAACAAAAATAAGCGACAATTGAATAATAATGAAAAATAAATATCCGACCGGACGTTTAGTCATTCAGAGTAAGAATCGTAATGTTAAACCTCACAGAGCGAACAGCTATGTATATAGTTTGTGTTGTGACTTCTTACTGAATGCTCGTAGTACTTATACCTAAGCGAATCGAGGGCCGTCATATCAGCATAGCACAACATAATAATGTTCACACTGATATCGAGTTTCACTGTACTTGCAGTTCTGTGCAGCAGTTGCGCGGCCGACGAGATACTTTATTGCTACGAGTGCTACGAGAGCCCCGGCTCGAGCTCTTGGTCAAATCCACTTCCTGTCTGCTCCAACCTGAAAAGAACGCCCGAATTTACAACACCCTGCCCAAACTCGACAATGTGCCAAAAGACAATGAGCACGATATACCTACAAAACGGAGAGAAATGGGCGATCGAGCAGCGAGGGTGTGCGAATCAAGTTCAAATCGAAACGAAACTAGTCGGTAGACAGTATGAGGATATTGCAGTCATAGAAGAGCCCTACGAGGAGGGCTGCACCCAGTTTGATTCATACAATATGCTGACATCCACGATCGAGCATTGCTTTTGCCGGCAAAACTTGTGCAATTCGGCGACTTATCGTGACCTCGGCGCCTCAACTTTAATCATATATGTGTTGTTCCTGTTAGGCAAGCTGCGATAAGTCAGACCTCTGAGCTTTGTCAGCTTAAATGGAAAATATTATTAGTAGCATTAGTAGCAGAAAAGTCTCGTCAATTGCATTTAAGTATCTTTAAGAACATAATGTTGTAGATAATAAAAACAATTCCGTTTCCATGCCAAATCCAATAAGTAGCTTTAAGAAACTCCAATTGAATAAAATCTATACTAATACGATATTGCATATATGATGTTTACTTGGAAATTGTGAAATTGTAAAATACTTTCAGTCAGTATATATGTATGTATGTATGTGCATCAAGTTCAATGCCAAGTCTGAATCAGCGAGTTGGCATATAAAGTCAAAGTCTGGAAAGGCCACATTCCCTATGCGCAATCAACAAATTGGACTTGTAATTGATTAAAAGCAAGCATATTAAAATATTTATCAAGTATTTGTGATTTTTATGAATGCCATAATTATACTCACTATATAGTATAACAGTATGATTCAAGTGTCAAAAAACCGCAGCAGCAGCAACAGCAGCCACGCGACGTGATTCACAGTGCGCGGGATTTGGGGAGTTGGCACTTGGTGTTCGGGTACGGAATGGAACGGAACGGCTCGGGCTGTATCTCAACGGATCCGATCAGATCGATTTGGCTGAGCGGGCGGGTTCATCGTACGACCTTTGCAGTGCCTCAGCCTCACCCTCACTCGCATCGCGTCTCGTCGCCCACCTTTTCAGGATAGTCGCTGCGGCTGCTTAATCACTGTTTATGTTTATTGTCGCAATTAATCCGCATAATAAAAGATATGCTTGGCAACGGCAGCTGCAGCTAGCCCGTTTGGGGCTAGCTGGCCAGTTGGGAGCCTCTCAAAACACCGTTAAGCTAAGCTAAGGACACATACCACACCATCGTCGTCGCATCATCCCGTCATCCCGTCGGCCGGTCGATGTCAACGTTTGCGTATGCAATTAAAATCAATTTTGTCAACATTTCTCTTCAACGTCTGTTGCTGATTTCGTATTTCAATTCCGGTTATATATATTCTCATATCCATATGCTGCGTTACCAAGCCCCATGCCCCAAGCCCCTTAAACCTCAGCCCCAGTCCCAACCTCAGCGCTGACTTGGACGAAATTAATGCATTTCGCATTGCGGCAGGCGCGCGCAATATCTGAATGTTGTTTTTGTTGTTGCTGTTGTTGTTGTAGTATTTCCGTTGTTTTTGGTTAATTTATGATTTCATTACGGCACTTTTATGGCGCTTCCGAGTGCCTCAGGTAGTTGGCTTGGATACGATCTGCCAAGACGATGTTGTCATCAGCCCAACTCCGAATCTTTGGGACTGCACCAACTACAACGATGTGATAAACAATATGCGCAAGTCCCGCTACATTTAATCAAGATCGTTTAAAAGTGATGAACTGTAAAATATGCTACAACTATGTGAAAGCTAGTCTATAATATCAATAATCAGTATAATAATTAATGCTATGGTTGCAATACAGGAATTAAAGATAATAATGTATATAGATATATATATGTACATATGTAAATTTAATATATTATTATGATAATGGATAATATAATATAATATTCATGAAAAAAGGGGAGTATTTATTAATACTTCTATAGAAAAGGAGAATAATAGTAATAATAATGGCAATGATAAATGTTAATGATATTAATAATGATAACAAGAAGCATAATAGAACTGATAACAATAAAAGTTGTAATATAATATTATTTATATTGATCATTTCGAGATATAGAATTAACTCAGGCAAGGCATTTTGCACGGAATCGAAAACTAAATATGAAATATATTATTTATATACATACACATACATGTGCATATAAGAAATGAGATTTCTGACTGCAAATACCTGTTTAATAAATACATATTTATCAATTTACTTTGATATATATACTACATGAGATATAGATATTTCATTAGATTATTTATCAAAAAATTTATTATTCAAATCATAAATTTTTTAGCTGTTAACAAGATATGGCAATATATATTGTAATATAATTCACAACGAATGAATGAGCATTCATTGTTTTCAACAATGTGTTAATGCATTTAATAAGACGCACAAAATACAAAATAATGGCAAAGTTTTACAGACTAAATAACATTCATACAAATATATACAATATATACATACCTATATATATAATATTATATTTCAATTTTTCATTGTATTTTTTTTTTTTTTTTTTTTTTTTTTGTGAATCTGACCTTTGTTTATCAGCAATTAAATTAATTTTGATAATGATTCGCTGCTGGTGCTACTCACAAAATATTCGAAAGAAACCGAATGACGATTTGCCCAGGGGGAAATTTAGTTCGCATTTAAATGAAAAATAAAATGCGTCATTTCGTGACTTGGAATCCTTGATTAATTCTTAGATGAGCTGTACAATGGAAGTTGAAGCCGTAAACGGTTTATGAATAATTATTGAATGCCAAAGGTGCATGCGCATTTGGGGTAGTAAATTAGACGAATTATTTAATTGAATTAATTCGTAATTACAATTATTAGCAAATCGAGTAGCAGTTTAATAAAGCATATACTTAATTTCAGCGATTGCCAAAAATAACTGCAAACAAAAAATATAATTTCACAAAAACAATATATACAATATACAAATTAATATCAACAACAACTACAAGAACAACAACAACAGCAACAGCAAGAAGAACCCGTCATGTGTCTAAATCAAAGGGAGAGCATCTCAAGACATCGCTGTTATTGAACTGAACTGAGATGAACTGCCTGAGCAAAGCAGCGAATCTTTATATGTATTTGTATCTGTATCTCAGCTGCTTCAGCTGCTGCTGCTGCGTCTGCGTCTGCGTCGGCGTTCGCTCTCAAATCGAGGAGTAAATGAGGCTAACTACCTCTCCCAGACAAGCGAGAATTTAGGCGCGGCTGTGAGAATCAGATGGCGAGATGCGCTCGCAACGCACTTGGCACATTTCTATATAAATCCGGTGTAGCTCAGCGAAACACAAACATTCCTGTTGCAGCAGCAGTAGCGTCAAGCACACACAGGACTAACCGAGTATAATCGTCAAGGATCAAAACACCATCGAGTATACAACTCAATTTCAATTTGCAAAATGTTCGCGAAATCTGTGCTAAGCGTTTGTGTGATTGTGGTGAGTAATGTGAGGAAGAGGATCAATTCAATCAGTCCAAAAAAAATTGTGATCAGTGCTAAATGAAATGGATACGAGTTCGAAATGATATAATGCATACGCCACTGGGGCGCCTAACTCAATTAGTATACCTATATGTATATCTATATATAGAGTATACAGTGAGAGAGAGAGCTGGTTATAAATATTCTGAAGTTCGTGCCAAGTCAGTTAAAGCTCAAACTCAGGGCTATGCAGGCGTTGCTTTGATTTGCAGCCGAGTCAAAGTCGAATCTTCCACGGCCTTATTAATGGCATTTGGAGCTGTCATAAAACACTTCATAAACAACAAACATCACATAACGTTTTATGAAGCTCTGAGCGTGCTTTTTGGCATTTATTGTGTCAATTCGCTGTTGTTTTCTTACCTTTTACACTTCCGGCCGACTAATTGAACTGTGAATAAGGCCTGGGAGTTGCCGCGTTCATTTGATATGCCAAATTCCACAGCTATAAATTTGATTTTCGTTTTCTTTTCAGGGCCTTGTTGCAGTTGGTAGCAGCAACCCCGTTGATAACAATGGCAAGTATACGGTTTCGACCGAAAGATCTAACGACGGCAAATATCGTGCGTATGATGATGGACGGTATCATCCGAGTCCCGCAGACGAAGGTATTTTTGAAGGCATTTGCTAATTTGATACCACAAACTGTTGCATGATGATCCAGCCACCGCAATGCATGTTGAAGCCACCTGACCTAATAATAACAACGAACCCAACAACAACAACAACAAAAACAATAACTAACACAACAATAACACACACTTATCTTAAGTATTGTACTCACTGATAACCCAATTGAATTATTCGCGTCGTGATAATAACAAAGTTCAAGCTCAAGCCATAAATTCGTCTGGTTTCGGTAAACACAGAGCACTCAAAATCTATAATCTTTGGTCTTACCGATCGAGCTGGCTTTATTGCATCGCACACTAATTCATTGTATTATATACTTCTAGCATAAACTTGTATGTGTATATGTATATCAATTAACATTTAATTTCTTATAGGCCGAGGTGGTAATCCAGATTCTTTAGGTAAACATAACAATGGTTTTTATTTGAGAAAACAATTTGTTTTCTTGACAAATTACACACTCATCACAGAAACATTTATTTAAAACAAAAAACAAAAAAAAAACAAAAAAACAAAAAAACAAAAACACAAAAACTATAAATAATATAGGATTTTATCATAATTCTTCTTCAAATTATCATAATTGTAAGCAAGCGTGGAAGAGGCAAAGCTTAGCACTTCCTTGTATGCATGTTATCAACGATCTTAAAATGTCGTTGCTAAATTGCTTTCTTGCTTTATCAACTGTAAAAAAAAAAAAAAAAAAAAAAAACAAATCAAAACAAAACAAAAACAATCACATTATAAATATTTTCAATTATTCGGACATTTATGTTATGGTTTAACCTATATTGTATATAAATATTTGTAGATAATGTACTATAAATAGAATTCAATGAACTTCTATACGAAAAACAAGTTCAAGCACACACAAAAACCCATACACACACTCACACATACAACCCATAATTTAACACTCATTTCTAAGAGTATTTGAATTCGGTTTTCATCCTTAGCTGGCCGTTATCATCACGATGTGCAGCCTTATCGTCATGTGAGTGATAACCGTGAACTTGGCATTTATCACCATATACCCTATCCATACGATGGCGGCTATGGACCATATTCGGGTCTCAATCGCCCCTATGTGCACGATGCCAGACCTTACAAGTAAGTCCAAACTTCAATCAAGGGAATTTCACCTCTAATACTATAAATATCTATATCTTCCGTAGCCACGATCTGTACACAGTAAGTAAAGCTGAGTTTAAAATACCCGAAATTCGCTTGGAATACGGCTTTCCCGACCATGAACCACAAATCGAATACTAAAGCTATGCCCAACACAAACAAATGAGAAACAAAGCAAAAACAAAAAACAAAAAACAAAAAAAACAACAGTATTTTCGATCAGTTTTACAAACGAGATACCCCCGCGATCCCCCACAATCCGTACCCCAACGCTTTCATAACTCAAACCAACAACAGCATAACACACCAAGAAGCCATTAACCTACAACCGACTCCCGTTTCCTGCAACTCCCAATGCGCTGCATGAACTCCACCAACTGCATGAACTCCCTACGCATACACACAAACCACACAACACACACACACACACGCATACGCATGAAACTCCTGATGCGCTCGTTACTCTAACACACGTACCGTACAACAACACAGTCGACGACAACAACCACGACGAAGAAGCCAACCACAACCACGCCACGCACCACAACAACAACGACAACAACCACGACCACGCAACGCCCCATTCTCTTCAACTACGACGACGAGGGCGGCCACAAGATTCTGCATCAGGAAGAGATCCGCAAGAAGGACAAATACGATCATGCGTAAGTTACTGCAGCTGCCCCTTGCACCAGTCGTCAGCATTTAACCCGGCCCATGCTCTTCGTCTTCCAGTTTCCTGACCGAGAACGGCATCTATGGCGAGGAGCAGGCGAAGCTGCATCATGGCGGCGGCACCCACGCCAAGGGCGTATACGAATACACCGGCGATGATGGCAAACTGTACCGTGTTAACTACGCATCAAATGATCGGGGATTCATGCCCGAGGGTGACCACATTCCAACACCGCCACCAATCCCCGAGGCCATTGCGCGTGCTCTCAAGTACGTGGAGGAGCAGCACAAGGCTAACGGCGATAAGCCTCTGTTCGATCATCGCGGCTTCCGCATCAACCACATGACCAAGGACATCAAGGCTCAAATCAAATCCATGCACCTGGAGAAAATGCCCAAGGAGCTGAGTGATCAGATCCGCATGCTGGAGCACGAGGTCGAGCTGGCCGAGGAGGAGGAGGCGCGTGAACTCGAAGAGCTGCGCAAAAAGAACTAAGCATTCCCTTTCACATTGCTGTGCTCTCATCTTAAGCCATAGGGATTGTGTTGCACTCAACACTTTCTGAAATCCCCCGCCCCAAAAACCCCCCAAAGCCATATTAATGTCCCGCCCATTCCCATGCATTTGCCGCCAGCAGCAGGCAAAACTATAACAAGCCATCGAAAAACTGAAAAAAAAAAAAAAATCCACAAAAAAAATAGAACTGTACTCAACAGGATTTGGTACTCGTGCAGCCAGGCCTACATATGTTAATAATGTATTTATTTATCGATATATAGTGTATATATATAGAAATATATATATATTTCAATTGTGTTATAAATTTAAAAAAAAAAAACAATTATTTGTATATATTTTTAATAAACAAAAAATCATTATTTGTTACCGAAATACTTTCATTTTCTTATTTTGATGAATAGTTTCGTGAAAAAATATTCATTATATTGTATATGACCTAGATTTTAGAAACAAACGTCCAAAGTTCAATTGATAATTAAATGCGGGCTAGTTAATGAGTTTATTGAACCCAGAACAAATTTGAATACTCTTTTTCTTAAGCATCTTTTGAGTTCGCAATGAAATTGAGGAATTTAATTTGAAATTAAATTTAATTATTAATAATTAATATAATAAAAATTATATATTTTTTAATTTGACATGAAACAATTATTTACACTCAAAAATTAAATTTAAATAATTATTTTTTTAATATAATATACATTTAATGAATATGCAAGCAGCGTATTTATAAGTCGAGGTGAAAATTTAATATTTTTGTAATCGAAAAATAATGCGCATATTTAAAATATTTAGTTGAATTTATTAGTGTCATTGGCCAGCAAATTTTGTTTTGCCGTTCAATATTACAAACATTTGTACTTTGTATAAATTAGTAGTAGTAAATTGTATATTGCTCAATAATAAATTTTTACGCCTTTCGCATATTTGAAGCACACTTTTATGCTTGGCTCTTAAATGCAATTGTTGAGCTTTGTGGTTCGATCCAAAAGCTTTTTGCAAATCGAATCAAAAACAATGAAATTTGAAAGAAACAACGACCAGATACTCTAGCTGAATTTATATGCGCAATCAAACAGTTTGATTGCTGCTCTTGGAGTTATTTCATTTGTACAAGATGAGGGTATGTCTTATTTCTGTACCAGACCAACTAGACATTAATTAATTATAATTAATAACTATTGTAAAAGTTAAAGAACATAACTAGTTTGAAATTTGAAATTAATTATGTTCTACAGGCTTTGACATAGTCAACATACTCTATGCTAGAGTATATTAGCAAATTTTATTCACTTGCCTCATTTCAAAACGGACCAATAAAAAATCGTCTCGCAGTCGCCATTTTGTCTGAAATAAGTTGGCGTGGATAAGATTTATGCATAGTTTTTTATACAAACTGAATATATTTGAAAGTTAAGCAACATGACTAAAGTTAATTTATAGATTATGTAATATAATATATTTCTTTAGTTATCTACAAAGTGAATATATCGTGCTTAGTTAAAGCATGAGCTAAAATATGTTATATATTCTTGTGAACAAGCTTAAACAGACTTTGGACAAGAAAAACTTGATACACATAAAATTAATTGAGATATATAAAGGAATATATTATTGAGTATAGGAACTAGGGATATAAAACTGAATGCTGTTTATTTTTTTAAATTTTTAAATCGTCTATATAAATCATTTTGATTTTTGTTAAAAGAGAAGATATAAGACTTTTAATATAGAACATATATAAAACTTTTCTCTTCTTTTTAGTCAATGATAAATCCCTTTTTTGTGTTGTTGAAAACGTATTTTGTTTATTAAATGTACTTTATAAAAGTTTTATATTTTACTGCCTTGTGTAGACCACGTTAGCTGGCGTCTGCTGGTTAGCATAAAGGGCAGCATTTGTACCATCATCTGAAAAGCAAACAAATTTATAATTTGATGCATTAGCACTGAAAGCGAAGTACTCACAGGTAATAACCGGTCGGAAGCCGTTGGCATCAGCCAAATATTTGACACCGACACGAAGACCTTCTGGCGATATATAGGAGTAGGCGCCTTCCACTTGCTCCTCCTGCTGGTCGTTGCCAATGTAGACGGGCGTGGCACGCTCCTCTCCGTGAATGCCATTCTCCGTCTCGTAGCTGTAGGCATAGGAGCCAGCGCCAGTGTTGGGCTCATTCGACTCCTCGACGATGCGTGCTTGAGCACTGGCAATATACGGATTGTATTTCTTGAAGAACTGGTCGTAGTAGAGTCGCTGGTTGTACAGGTCGCGGTTCCTGTAGTACAGCTCCCTGTACCGGGGATTATCCCGGAACGGATTGTACTGACGTTGTGCATTGCAGGCCACCAAGACGAGGGCCAACACAAAAAGGCAGTAGGTCTGTATGAGAATGGATATACATATATATACACTATTAAATCCCTTTCCAGTTATACACTTTGGATACTCGATGAGTCGAAGCTTGATTTACCAATTTCAAAGACATGTTGGATGCGACTAAAGGTCTGCTACTTCGACGTTGATCTATAAAATCAAACTGTAACGGAGAAGAGCTCGACAGCAACATTTATAACAATGTGTGCCCCCGTTTGCCAATAGCATCAAATTTCAGACCATAAAATCATTATATTCGGTCAACGCTCAGCGCTGAGCATTGCCAAATCAAATCCAATCTCAGCTGAAGTGAATATTGGCTTAATTTTTTGGCTTGTTAATTTCCGCTTAGAATTTTATTGTTATTTAAATTGAGAAGCTATATCAGCGCATACCCTGTATTTGAGGCAGAAATTAATTAGTTAAGACTGCCTAGAAACAAAGTTTTTTAATGTAAGTTATTTAATGTATATTATATAAATGTATTATATACCAGCTTTGCAGGGTATCTGAAAAACCAGCTCTGACAGCTTGGCTTAAGTAAATATATAAAAATTAAGATCAGTTTGGCTTCATATCGGCGCTCGCACAGGAAATCGGTTGGTTAAACCAGATGCCAGAGCCACGCGAGAAATTCAAATCTTTCGGCAGGCAACTAAAGAAATCGCATGGCCAAAGGGGGGGACTAAGTTATTCAGCGGCTCAGGGTAAAGGTAATAAAGGTAAAAATGAATCCGAATTTTAGCATATAAATATAAACAGTCTACTGATTAGGCAGCGTTCTGATTAAATTTCAAATTTCATAATTCGAAATTTGAGAAGCAGCTTAATTAAAATGTAAATTGGCATTGCGAATTTTCAGTCAAATATTTAATAAAATATAATATTTATACAAATATGATTATAATAATAAAGGCTATAAAATATGGCTCATATTTAGCCAATACAAAATATTTGAATGGATGAATCCGCATTTGATTCGATACATTGTCAACTTTATAGTACAAAGACAACCTGAATCTGACTTAGAAGTTCCGTAACATTAAGATTATACATGTACATACAAATTTGTTTCCCACTAATCGAGAATTAGATTTTTGCTAAATAACTTTGTCTCTCATATATCGACAATTTATTTTGTTATTCTCTAGCTGTTTTCTCCCTCTGGCTGGCTATACCTTTCTTTCCGCAAGTCTCTTTCTCAAATCAAGATTCTTCTTTGATGAAGCATTTTCAAAACTGTAGACTTTATAAGAAAGCAAACAACTTCCTCCCATTAATTGTCATTAAATGAACAAGAGACTTGAGAAAGAGAAGAGACACATGCACAATGCTTAACGATATTCGAAATGAAATATCTCTACAACAATCGGACGAAACACCTAATTTTAAACATTTAAACATTCCCAAATGAAGATGTTTCAATTTGAACTGAATGCCAAATTAACTACTGTAGCTGATATCATAAGCGAGATTAAAGCAAATTACATTGATAAATTACTAATGAATGCCTTTAAATTGCCATGAACATAGCACTCAATGAATGAGTTGGTTACTGAATGAATGAATAGCGGCAAAGTGAAGGGGCAAGTGGAGGGGAGCGCAGCTCGTGTTGCCACTGCAGTGGCCTTCACATTTTGCATGAGGCTGCAACAATAGGTGGCACAGCAATTGCAACAGCTCTAAGCTCTCAGATGCTGAGATACTGAGATGATGATGCATCGCGCGACCCAGAAGCAGAAACTCGTCAATGCGGAGACAAATATAAGCAAAATAATACTCCTTCCAGCTATGCATATCAAAGACTATAAATTCGAAAATCAATCTTAAATCAGATAGGAAGCGATTTTATTTCACATATGACGCGCGTATCGTTGCGTATCTAAATCTATGTGATCACCATTTGTCAAGATTTTGGTAATTTTATGGTAGTTATTCGAAACTCGATTTGTGGGCAAGGCGGAATGTGTTAAACAGATTAGCCAATGCTTTCGCCAAAACAAACAAAGAGTTTTATTAGCCCATTTACATAAATGAGTCGTTGAAATATTTTTTTTAATTAATTGGCTGGGATTTATTTATGATTTTTAGAGTCATCTCTGAATATTCATTGAATAATTATGCATTCTATAAATTCGAATTAGGCGACTCTTTGAATGAGGCAGATGCGCTTTATCTTAATACATATGTATATGAATGATCCGAATCGAATAAATTTATGCAATTTTAAACTTGATTCAGATAACTGAATGAACATCGATTTCTACTTAGAAAATTAAAACTACAATCAACTTGTCTACATTTTGGATATATAGCCTGATAATGTGCTACCATTATTTTAGCGACAAAAATAATTGAGTAAAATAATTTAGTAATTAGTTCATAATTATATTTGGAATTTATAATGGCCAATTTAGTATTTCATAACTATAAAATATTAAACAAAACATTAAATATTGATTTGAATAGCACGTCGGATAATTAAACACCTGGCAGTGCGCCTATTATAAAAAAACCAAGTGAAGCCAGCACTGATTAGTCACATAGTGAATGTCCTGAAATGAGAAACGTGGAATCAGAAGTCCAGCGAAATTACGATGATTTTACTTACGTACCTAATCTGATATTTAAGTCGATTGGCTACGACTTTCTGGCCACATCGAAGCCCACATGGCAGGATTTCCTGCTGCGCATCTATTGGTTTCTTGGCTTTGCCAGCCAATTGTATATGTTTTACTACCTGATCTTGCGCACCATCGAATGGGATACTCTGGCTGGGAATCCTACCATCATCATGCGATTCGGAATAGTCTACTTCTTTGTGCTCAACGCCGATGTCAAGTTGATTATATTCATGTACCATCGTCGACGACTGCGCAAGCTGAATGAAAAGATGCGTTCGATCTATCCCAGCGAAAATGAGGAACGTCGAGCCTACCGACTCGATGAGTTTTACTGGCCACGCAGTGCCCGCTATGGCGTCTATTACTACTACTTCGTGTTCTTCTTCGTTATGGCCAGCCCCATTTTACAGTCTGTGGGAATGTATCTCTATGAGCGCTCAACCTCGCACGGCGAGATCAAATTCGCCTATATAAGTACATATCCCATTGAGCGCATAAAGACAATGACTCCCCTTTGGTATGTGTTCAGCCAGGGCGTGGATATTGTGTTTTCGCTCTTCATTATGAATGTCAGCCTGGGCACAGACATTTGGATGATGTGCATCTCGGGCCAGCTGAGCTTGCACTTTGACCACTTGGGCAGACAATTGCAGAGTTACAGTCCGAGCAAACGAAACGGGCCAAAGGATTGCGAATTTTTGGCCAGCATTGTACGCAAGCATCAGCTATTATTCATGTGAGTTGTTCAGATAAATGATATACCAGAATATATATATATATAAAAGATTTACTTAATGTTAGATTACATAAAGAACTCAATGATATATTCGGCATGTTGTTGGCCTATAATATATTTAGCACGGCCATCACACTCTGCTGCATTGCCTTCTACACATTGTTACAGGGCATAACTCGGGAGGGAATTGGTTTCTTTCTGTTCTTCATCAGCATTTCTGCTCAGTTCTATATGGTGTGCTACTATGGCCAGCTACTAATTGATGTCGTAGGTCCACTCACTTATGTTCTATGTTATTTATTATGATTGTTTCTCCTTTTACAGAGTGAGCACGTTGCCGTGGCTGCCTACACGCAGAATTGGTATAACGGCTCGTCTACCTACCAGAAGCATCTGCTCCTCATCATGCAACGAGCGCAGAGGCCAGCAGAGCTCTCAGCAAAAGGAGTCATTATTATATCAATGGAAACATTCACGAGTGTAAGTTGTTGACAGCATAAGATCTTGAATAATACTAAAAGTTATCTCAATTCTCTAGATGATGAACATAACATATCGATTTTTTACGGTTATACGCAGAGTTCTTCTTGTTGAAACCAGAAGTTCCATTTAGTTTCTACACTTTATAAGACATATGCAAAATATATAAAATATTCGACTCTTAGACTATTACAGACCAAATGTTGTTTGATCGGTCTTTAAACAGCTGCCCTGACATTTCAATCAATTTGCATTAAAATCACATTATTTAAGATTAAAAAAATTGCATTCGCCCCTGGCGCTGCATCTCGAGATGCAAGAAGACGGATTAGCATCAATTACCATCTCAGGGCCATCTTGATATGCAGTTGATACACTTATATCCGCACTAGAAACCGTCCCTTGACCATGACAGCCTCGACTGGGACTCGTTCTTGAAGCTGTGCTTAGTTCTATTCTGCAGTAGCTGAAGATTCTTGCTGTGACCCAAGCCACTGACATTTAAACAACTCGTTCGACAGCATCAGCAATGATTCGCTTGTGTAAAGAAAATGCTAAAGTATTATTTTATTGAATTATTATGTATATTGTGATTTTTTATTTAAGTGTAATTAAATTTGTATTCAGTTTTTTGTTCACATATTCAATAATTCTTCAACCTTATTAAGCAGAAATGTAAATAAATTAAATATTAATTTTCCATCTTAAAGAATGAATGACAAATCCATTTTAATATTAAAAAATTTAATTATAATATATTCTTTTAATATGTAAATTTTTTTATTTTTCCTCTTTAAATTTGAATAAAATTTGATTGGGCATATTACGAATTGTTTTGTAAGTTATAAAATCCCCATATATGTCTGAGTTCTATGCCACAAACGACTTGATGAGAATTCAGAGGAGGGGTGCGGGTGGCACTAGCCATTGCGCTTTTGGCCTTCACATTTCGCGTGCGGCTTGACAGAATTTCAACCAAGTCAAATTGTGTGCAACAATAGCTGAGATTACAGCACCATAGCACAGCACAGCACAGTAGCTAAATAAAACTCGAATACTATAGACCCAACTTACTCACGGGTAATTATAATAGAGATTCCCATTGACTCCAATATTGAATATTTAATCAATATGAGGAACTAAACGAGCCACAAGTAATTTAAATATTAATTAAGTAATACTTTATATATTATTAAAATGAAAAACCTTAAAACTGTCCCAATTTCAAGCATAAGACCTAACACATATTTTTTATTTAATTGATATTGAGCATCGAGTTTCTCTATTTGAATAACAAATTCTAATTTCAATTCAATATACATAATAAGATTGTATTGCCTACAAATCGAAATGCGAGCCAGCTCTGCTGTTGATATATTTGATATTCTGTATAATTAACACTAATTGCCATTAAGTATTCCTCCCACACACTCGACGCCCACTCGACACGCTGTGAGTTCCACTGACATATAACATTTATGAGTTGATTTGCATAACGGAGACTCACCTTCGCCTTCAGCGTACCAGCCAAAGATGCACAGACGGATTAACATCAATACGAAGAATACGAGGCGGGCTTTGCTTAATGCCAGCCCAAAGTGCAATCTGTGCATAGTTTAGCATAAGTAAGAGCCAATCTGTTCTAGAGCGATATCACCTACAAGTTCAATATCTTTCATTGAGGCAATTACAGCTGCAATTCGAGCTGACCAGCGCATGGAGCTAGGCCTAACTCCTTGACCATGAATTATTCCCAGTGTTTATTATATGTAGCTCGACTGCTCTGCTTAGTTGTACCAGATCAGAGCAGAACCTAACTCAACTCAGCTCGGCTAGCAGTAGCCGGAGATTCTCGACATGACCAAAACCACTGACATTTAAGCACAGCAACTGGTTCGACTGCTGACACGGCATCTGCTATTTGCAATTATTTATTTATGCCTGCATTGACATTAGCATTAGCATGGCTGCTGCTGCTGCTGCTGCTGCGGCGGCGGCTGCTGCCAAGCGGCCAGAGATGGGCGCCAAAAACTATGCCGGCCATGTCCAGCCGTTTAGGTCTAGACGAAGTCGAGCCACGCCACTTTGGGACTCTTACGCAATGGATTATCAATAGTTGTAATAATTTTTCGAAGCCACAGCGGGGTGCGAGCAGTGGCACTAAGAGCTATAACAAATTGCATTTGACTCCATAAAAAAAGACGACACGACCTTCAAGGCCAACCAGACGTAGCCATAAAGCGCTGCACAGCGCGTGTCAAAGTCAGTGGCTGAAGATGGAGCTGCGGTTGCAGCTGGAGATGAGGCATATGTTCTAGGCTTTATGGCCAGCCGGCCAACTGACATATTGCAGCAATTGCTGCTTGAATACCTAATTAGAGAAGCCATGCGTAATAATTCAAGGTTTATATTTGCCAAAAAATATACACTTTAAAGTATTAAACAAGTTGTTGTTTTTTTTTTTAAATCAAAAGACTTAGGCAACGAACTTGCTAGCTGAGAATCTTTTTACGCTAAATGGAAAGATGTTGCTATTGCGTAATTCACAATAAACCCATTAAAAAAGACCATAATAAATATTAAAATTAATGCAGTTGAATGTCTTCATAATTATAAAGCGCTGCCTAACACTACTCAACGGGCAATAACAATAGACCAGGCCCCAAAAACTAGAAGGCAGCAACTTTTTCAAAGCTTCCACTAACTGGCAATTGTTTTGCTGATTGCCACGGTCTGAGCACAGCAATAGCAACAAACACTACTTGGAATACAATATGGCAACAATCTTTGGGACAATCTTGTCACGAAATTCTGTCGCCGTCTGCGCTTGTGTCCCCATCTGCCTGCCCCAGCGCCAAGTCGACCCAAGCTATTCATTAGACGCGCCTACACTTTGGCAGCAACAGCAGCAGCAGCGACGTCGACGGCGGCGTCGTCAGCGTTCGTTGTCGGCTCTTCGCGTTTAGCAATTTTTGACATTTTGACCCCAGCACAATGGATACAGACGTGTACCAAGACAGACCAACGACATGCCCTGAGCTCAAATTTGGGCGCACCGTGATCTAAGATCGAAAACTAATGTAAAGGAAATAGTTCGCATGATGCTAGCAAAACTTACAAAACAAAGCATGCTAATTGAATTCCATTAAGTTAATTATTAAAATAAAAAATGTTCTTTGTTCTTTAATAAACCATTTATATTATATGGCAGCTATAATATTTTAAATTCTTTTTTAACTGAGCCCAAGACTTAGGTGTTTATGGAAGACTGCAAACCTGTTTTGAACCTAAAGTGATTCAGATCCGGAAACTAAATTAGTTTTGCCTAAAATTAAACTAGTTATGCCAATTCGAAAGTTGAGATCTGGGGAGCATTTGATCTTTGCAATTCATGTAGGCTTTATCTAATTTTGTGAAACTTTTATCATAATTTAATTATTATTTATTAATTATTAATTGTAATTTATGTTTTGCCCATTCTCAATCTCATTTTATGCGCCAAATACTATTATTAATCCCACTGTGCACATGCGCTGTCGACGCTGCCTGACTTTGATTGTATTCGCCGATTATTAGCCACGTATTGAAATGCAATTTTTTCGCTTACCCAAACTAAACCAAGGAAAAAAAAAAAAAAAAACAACCTAAGTTTAAGCTCTGCAGCCTGCTCTAGGCAAACTAACAATGCCGCGAGGGCGATGTCGTCGATTAGTGAGCTGTTTTATAGTTTCCGCCACTGTTTGATGCACCTGCCGTTGACAAACGAGCTCACATACCTGTTGATATCTCATATATCTCTGTAGCAGCTATTTGCTATTTGCTTACTATGACGCTGACCAAAGGGCGTGCTGCTGATGTAACTGTAGCTGCTCTGACTAGTGGAAATCAATGCAAAATCATTTATACGCAATTGCATAAAAAATGTTTTGCATTTGGTTCTCAATTGCACAGAACAGCTGAGTCGGACAGGCCAGAGGCGTATGCCCAGGGGGTTCGCCGGCGGCCCCAGCGGTTTTCACTCACCTGTGCTGCGCTTGCGATTTTCCAGCGCAAATGTTGTCGTTGTCGTTGTCGTTGCCGAATGCAGCTGCTGCGGCTGCTCTTTTCAAACAACGCCAGCTTCGACTGCGACGCTAGCGCTGGCAGCACCAACAACTACGACGAATCTTTACTTTAGTTTATATATATATATATTTTTTTTTTTCTTTTTTTTTTTTTTTTTTTGCATCTTGCATGTGCGATGCTTTGCCCGCTGAATTTGCAGCTTCGTCGCAGTCATCGGCGTCGTCTTTGGGCTTTTCGTATAAATAGACTCAGCTGCCGGCACTTGGGCATCATTAAAAAATCTTTTGTTCAATTAACAACAAGTGTGAAGTGTGGTGTGCCGATCGCTGAAAAGGATAAGCCCAACTTTGGATTACATTACCGAATCACATAACACAACATGAAGAACGTAAGTGAGCGAGGGAACATAAAGGAGCATTTCAAATGAATATCAAAAATCATATAAACTCCGTCTATATTTGTGTACAAAAAGTGTGACTTTAGTTTGATGATCATAAATCATCATATAGAGTCCTTTAACTATCAAATATAAAATATCCTTTTGTGGGGAAAAAAATAGTAAAAATAATTTGAAAATCCAATTTGAAATGAATTTAAGTGTTGAAAATATTTGCATCGTTCGGAAGCCGGATAATTACACAGATTATAATTATTCCCAAGGAAATCACGGGATGTATATTTACTATAACATATATGTTATATCAACTGTGCGAGCTTCAAAACTATATTTAGCTTAGCCTATATGCTAGTCGAGCAGCCAGACTAACTATATAATAATTATTATGCGCACTTATTCATCTATTCATTCTAGTCAATTTCTTTCTTACAATGAGTTACTTGAAAATCAAAAGACTTAGGCAACAAACTTGTTAGCTGAGAAATTTGTAATACGTCGAATAACAAATAAAATATAATGCAATAGAGCACTTATACAATTGTACAAAAGTGCTAGCCACTAACAGACAAATCTTCTGCCAATCTGCTAATCAGACCCAACAAATTTCGGATTTCGAAATAAGCAAAAATAAGGGAGACCCTTAAGTGCGTAAAATTGGCATTTACAACACAGTCGTAAATCAATCAGCATACAAATTAAAAGCCCAAAAAATACATAAAAACAACTTGTGGCAGAAGGCCACAGCGCCACAGTTTAAAGTGTTGTTTCCGCGTTGGTTTATTTACCAATTGTTATAGCCATTTGGCTAGTAAATGGGCAAAAGTCGCTGGCAAGCCCGGCCGAAATGGCAACAGCAATTAATGAATGCCGGAGACGAGGCAACCACTTAAAAGGCTCGAGCACGATGCCAAACCAAGCCAAATAACATGCAGCCGGCATGCAATGCAAAGGTCAGACAACAGCTAAACATCCACACCAACTGTGCGACTGGACAAGCAGAGGCTGAGACTGAGGCTGACGCTGACGCTGATGCTGGGGCATGGGCTGGGACTGTAGCTGAGGCTGTAAGACATTTGGTTAACAAACTGCTGGCGACGAATGTTACGCTCAGTTGGCAGCTGTCTATCTGGCCAAGAGCGCAAACTAAAGTGAAACATAAAACACGTAACTTACTCGTCCATTGGCAATTGGCTAAGCGAACAGAGCCCAGACTGTACTTTAAGTAGGACAGACCGACAGATTCACCGCCTTTAGGCTTAGTTGCAACACGAGCGTATAACATATAAGCACTCAACTAGGGTAGAAGAGGGAGAGGATGAGCGAGCAGCACTTCTTTCAGCAGATTTCTAACATTAAGATGAATTGCCTTTAAATTTGTATTAGTCTATCCATTTGTTTTTTTTTTTTCACGCACGACTCATTCAATCTCATCTCCAATCTCCACGCCCCACAATTTTCTATACATTCGTGCGATAATTACTTTAAACACATACGTAAACTGAAAATTTTATGTGTACAAAATTTAATTGGCGTCTAGTTATTGGTCGACCTTAAGAAATCTGTGGCAAATTGACATATGTCTATCCGCTCGACACTCCGACCGGGTCTATCTGGCTGTAAACATTATTATAAGTGAGAACAATGTAAACAAGAGTCATAAATCAAACAACTATGCGAAACGATGAGCCAGGTTTCAACACAAGTAAAAAAATAACACAAAAATTTACATAAGACAAAAAAAGCAACAAAAAAAGCAGACGAAAAAGTGGAGAAAAAAAAACAACAGCTCACGATTTTTGCTCAAACCGAGTCTAGTGTAATTGCGCTCGTTATTTATAAACAATTGCCAATTTACAATTAACTCGAATTGAATTAATTTCCGTTTCGTTCTTAACCCATTTGCAGTTTGCCCTTTGCCTGTCCGCTGCTGCTTTGCTCTGCCTGGTGAATGCAGCACCAAAGCCCCAGGGTGGTGAGCCCATTGCGATTATTAGCCAAGAATCCAATATCGAGCCGGATGGTGCCTACAATTATGCGTAAGTAAAGAACAAACAGCTCAAACCCAATGAATAATAGAGAATTGAACCAGTTATGTTCGCCAACGGAACTAGCTATGTATTGTAAAAAGTGTTGCCTACTTTTAGGCATTATTTATATATAACAGCGCTGTAGTTATAGGCACAGTTTAGGAGATTATTTTGCAGGAATCTTAGATAAGCAAAATTCAGCAAACTATCGAGAATAATTAATCTTATGCAAGTATTTTTTTTTTATTTTTCATTAAAGCTACCATAGTTCATAAAAGTTTAAAAAGTCAATAATTCTTCGATTTAAAATTTCTATAACTTTTATATTTAATAATGTTTATTAAAGCCATACGAAGTACTCCAGTAACCCCTTTGTGAGCTTATTTCTATAACTAATTTATGATAAATAATAATATTTATGTTGTTAATACCTAAATTAAAGCATCATTTAGGTCGTTTCAGTTTTTGGTTCTCCAAACTAATCCAATCATAAATAGATTTAAAAAATATATATATATGTAAATTTGTTATAAATTTATAAACAGAAACATTTGCATCGGCTAACAAGTTAAATGTTAATAACAACATAAATAAATAAACAGCTAGACTGGCGCCTCGGATACAAATGAATAGTGCCATAAAAAAAGACAAAACAAATTTGAAAGAAGAACGCAGAATTAATACTCTTTCAATAATGAAATAAATTAGTCTTAGCTCTCTATAGATTAAGTTAAATAACAAACAGTTGATCTTTTACCGGTCTGATTAATCATTGGCAGTGTGGTCAGAGACCAGTTTCGTAGGCAGATGAATGGAAATACGTTGTTGACCTAAAAATTTGATTCGCTTGCATTACTTGTTTAGCTATCAAATTATAATACTTCAGGCTAGAGTATTCATTTAAATTTTTCACAGCTTTCAAGGTCAATTAGGTTCATATTGCAATTGCTAAAAAATTAACGATACAAACGAGAACAAAACTAACGAATTTCTGAAACATTTCAGCTACGAGACGGCTAATGGAATCAAGGCTGAGGAAACTGGAACCGTCAAGAAGGCCACATCGCCGGACTCCACGGATGTAATCATTGTCAAGGGCTCCGTGTCCTACACCTCACCCGAGGGCGAGCTGATCACTCTCAACTATGCGGCCGATGATGAGAATGGTTTCCAGCCACAGGGCGCACATTTGCCCACTCCTCCTCCAATCCCGCCAGCGATCCAAAAGGCGCTCGACTATCTGCTCAGCCTGCCCCCAGCTCAGCGTCGTCGTTAAGATGAAGATGGAGTTTATTTAGTGAAAAATTGACCTGGCTAGCGTTACTCTGATACTCTACACCCAATGAAGCAATTTGCTGCTAACCCGTATATTATCAATCAATACCTTAAAGCGAACACCAACATCGAGCAGCTGACTGAAGAACACAACCTGCACACACACACATACTCACACAGCCACACACATATATACTCAATTACCCAAATATGTTATATATTTTTGTTTTGATTTTTAAACTTTTTCTCCCTACCTTATCCGATTTCTGCAATTCTTTTTCGTCTTCAAACTTATACTGTGCTTAAGATCTTTTAGTCGCCGGAACTTTGCCATTTTCGGACTCATGTGATATCATCGATTTACTAATGAAATCAAGAAGAAAATGTAAAAAAAAAAAAATATAACGTGAACGATCAAGAACGATCCAATTATTGTGCACAGCAATTCTTGTGTAAATAGTCTATATAACTATAATCTTTTGCATGTATGTTAATACGAGTATAAGCGATATGGATGACGAAGATATACTTACTTATACAGATACTTGTGCATATATATATGCATGTATATATATGAATTGTTGGTTTTTTGTACATGTCAAATGATGTAAGCATACTTATATGAGACGAAACTCAAATATCTTTAGCCTTAGCTGCAAATAAAGAATTAAAGATTCTTTGAAAAAACAACAAAATTTAACTGGTTTTTCTTTTATGGGAATAAAACTCTGAAGCCGGAAACCTAATACCTCTGACATATCACCTAATTAATCTTGTCTTTTATGGGGTTTTCAATCATTTTAAGTAAAGCACTTGCTTTAGAATATATTTTTAAAAATAGCATTTAAAAACTATTTGTTTTTTTTTTTCGATTTCAAGGTAACTCGGACAAATTTGTTGTATGCAAATTTATTGAATATTTTTGGCCAGGCTGTTTATATATATACTATATATATATATAGAATTGGATATTAATTCTGGCTAAAAATGTGGTCAAGTTAGTTCCAAAAAGAACCAGAATCCGATGCTGACGCCGATGATAGCTACTATATAGCCAGATGTGCATATAATCTTGAAAAAGCCGAAGTGCACACACTCTTTCAGAAGGCCTCAGGATAAGCGATGCCTCGTATACATGCATGAAAATGAACTATCATAAATTTTACAATAGAGAAATCGTTTCTATATATTTTACAGGGTATACTAGTCCTTAGAGGTCAGACCCATCGTCAGTTTGGCTAGCGCCGCGCGTCTGCACCAAATTTCACACTCATTCTGAAAAAGGCCAGCAAGAAACCAAACGGGTTCAATATTATTTATTGCTGCAGCTTTAATTATATGTTAAATAGCTGAGAGTACGAGAATTTCATGAATCTTGTCTGTGTTGTCTATCGCAATCCCACTATAAAAGTCTGTTTGTTTAGCAAGGCAAATGTCAGTCGGCCCGAGACATTTGCACAGCGTGGATATTAATTCTGGAATATCGAAAACAAAACAATCCAAAACAAACAGAAAATGAAACTAATCTTAATTTGCGCTCTATTGGTGGCCGTGACGTGTGCCGAAGATCAAGTTGATTTTATCACGAACAAGTCGAATGTGGAATACAATGGCAAATTCTACTACCAGTAAGTCTGAAACGTTTAGGTTTCGATATTGGCGTGCGATAAGATTTAACGTGTTCCATTCAAAAGATACGAGCTGCTCGACGGCTCAAAAGCCATACAAAACGGCGAATTGAAAAAGATCGGAGAGGATCAGTACGGCGAAGCGGTCAAAGGATATTTTTCGTTCCCTGGCGACGATGGCAAGGAATACGCCATTAGTTATACAGCCGATGAGAACGGCTATCGGCCAGTTGGCAATCATTTGCCCACACCGCCACCCACGCCCGAGTCGGTGCTGAAAACCCTCAAATACCTAGCCGAGCATCCCTACCAGCCCAGCGAGAAACAGCTTTAGCCCACGGACTATCGCACCCAGCATATATATGTGATCTTAAATGTGAAGTCAACACCAACTGTGAACCAAAAGAACTGAACGAGTCAAGTTAAAGTTATAAAATATACACAAAACTAGCAAATTGAAAAAAATACGAAAAGTTTCCTTTGAGTCATATCAAGATTTAGCAAAATTATTCTCAAAATAGTTTTCAACAGATATAGGGAAAGAATTTTAGTTTTCTTTTCACGCACGTTGATTACTTTCTCGCCAATGCGAAATGGTATTCAAATATGTAAACATGTTTTGCATGATTAAATTCTTGACTTTTGCGGCAGTTGCGTAACTTTTTGGCGCATTCTCTGCCTTTCCGACTCGCTGCCTGGGGTGCCCCGCCCAAAAATGTTCAACGAGATTCGGATCTGTAAACTTGGTCGATCCGTCTGTTTGTTAGGCGTGAACTCTGCGATATATGAATGTGTTCAATTTGCCTCGTTTAGCAGCTTTGCTCGATTGCAATTCTGCAGTTGGCAACAGCTGCAAAGCTTCGACTTGTTAAACTCTTCGTAATTAAGTTCTAATTGGCAAATTCGCGATGCTGGCAGCGGGCCGAAGACAACGCCTATTAGTTAAAGCGAGTGTGTGGGGGCAATTGTTTGTCTAGACAATTTCTTATATATCAGAAAATACTTTGTCTGCTACCGAGAATTCTATATTTCGACTGAATGTTATATAATCCCAAAACGGAAAACGAAAGTGTTAATTCGGAATGAATTTATTGGTTTAGCAAGCAGCTGTTAAGTTGAATACATCGAATCTGGTCTGTGCTGAAAAGACAGCAAGAAAGAGGAAGAATGAGAAAGTGAGAGATGTACTTAGAATACGTTTCTCTCACGTCCTCCGTTTCACTACTTTTCTTATTGATTCTATGACCGAAAGAGAGTGACAGAGAGATATTTATAATACCTTTCTCTCGCTCACACAATACTTTTCTAACTGAGACTCTCTCTCTCTCTCTCTTCCTCTCGCGTTACTAAATTCCCTTAATTCTGTCGTTCTGGTCACAGTTCAGGTTCATTGACCCATTATTGGTATTCACTGCGTATACGAAATAGGCAAGTTTATCATTTATAATACGCGTACTCTACATTTTTTATAGCCGCCTTGCCTGCGATCACCGTTAGCCCGTATGCGTATTTATGAGTGCTCTAATGTCTGCGGCAAATTGTTTCCATAATCGCAACGTGCCTGGCATGACAATCAAGTCTAACTTTTGCCATTTGCCTAAATGAGCATTTGATTTGATCCAATAGTTATGTGAAGGAACGTAGCGAAACACCGTACCCTTTGATCAGAATCGCCGTGAAGAAACTCTGTTGCCTTGATCAGAGTCGTTGTTATACTAGCTTAATTCCTTTGCGGACAAGCGGCTTCCCAGCGCCGCTGGCACTTCCCCCATATCCTCAATGTTTCAACGGAACTTACAGCAGTTGAGCAAGAATTATATTCGGCGCAGGCAAATCACGTAGCTGCCAACTCGGACTGGCAATGCCATCAACATCATCGCAGAGACAGCGAACAGAGACATGTCACAGCTCAGCTGTCGTAGCATACAGCTTCGGGTATCACCCGCTGACATCGTCGTTTCATCAACATCTCTTTGGCGGTGCGCGCGCGGTGTTTACTCATCGGCCTCATCGGACGCGCGAAATGGACAATATAAAAACCTCAAACGATGGCCACACCAAAACAAAACAAAACAATGTACTTGAGTTGATAGTGAACGACTGCAAAATACCCTGTAAGCAGGCTAAAAAATAAAATATGCTTAAATTTTAAATGAAATATTAGCTGACTAATATTCAAATAATATTTGTTAGTAAATGTAGCAGGGCAGTCAAATATCCTGTAAAATACTTGTTATGTCTATAATTGACTAGCTCAAAACTAAACTTTATTAGACTATTAGAATACTTCTCTTACACTATATACCTCTTCGTTAGACTGCAGGGTATTCAGTCGGAATGAGACGAAGAAGCGCCCGCTCATAATTTGTTTTTTTATGGTGAAGTACGAGCACGAGTACTTGACGCTCTCTGCTGCTTATCTAGTGCGCCCATCGTAATCGTTAGCAGCGGCAACCGAAGCTGGCGCGGTGCGTGCGAGTGCGAGTGCGAGTGCGAATCAGGTGCTCGCCCTCGTCAACGAGATGGTATATAAAGGCCAAGCGGCGGCTGGGTAGTCAACAGTTGTGCATCAACTCTCTGCAATTGGATAACCCCCTACTGACAATTCTAACAGAACTCAACAGAATGTACAAATTCGTGACTGTCTTGTGCTCGGCTCTGCTGTTGACCTATGCCTTGGCCCGTCCCCAGGATGCGCGCGCTGCTAGCTCGATCACTACAACCACCACACCGGCCAGCATCATCCAGCAGGAAAATGTGAATAATGCCGATGGCAGCTTCAACAGCAGGTGAGTCTGGGACGATCCCAAGTGCACCAGGACTCGAAGCTAAGTTACGCTCTCCATGCAGTTACGAGACATCGAATGGCATCCGAGTGGAGAACGTTGGCTATCTGAAGAAGATCATCATACCCAAGACGGAGACCAGCGACGGCCAGGTAATCGATGAGCACGAGGAGCTCGTCCTGGTCCAAACCGGCAGCTACAGCTACAGCGATCCCGAGGGCAACATCATCACCCTGCGCTATGTGGCCGACGAGAACGGCTTCCAGCCCGAGGGCGATCATCTGCCCGTTGCGCCGCAATAGTTGCGTTTGTTTAATTAAGTAGTTAGCGTTAAGTATGTATGCATATCTTATATGAAGTATAAAGTATTACGTACTGGATATAGCACAGCACAGCCCGATGCCATACGATCTGTCTGCAACAATTCAGTTCTTATGTCACTTATGGCACTGACATTCACACTCACACACACCTACACACATACACACCTACATACACCTGAATACCCGAATAAAAGACCACAGCGAAGAAGTAATAAATAAATGAATAAATATTGAACAATTAAGTTTGTGTCTCATTGCCACTTAGCCAAGTATTCATACACTCACTGCACAGCACAGCACAGCACTCACTTATGAGTGTTTGAGTGCTGCTTCTCAGCCTCGTGGCGCTTACAAAATTACCAAACTGCCCTTCACGCCGACTTGCGGTTGATGCCATCTCAGAGGCTGCTACGGATGATGATGATGATCAGCTTCCATATTGTTTACACACACAGGCAGTTGCTGAAGCCGATACCAGAAACCGAACCAATACCAAAACCAACTTAATCTAAATGCTCTAATCGCTGCGCAACCGCAGTGACTAGCATTGCTATGATCGATCCCCTCTGATTTGTTTGCACATCAGTTTCGTTTGACCAATGTCCACAAATCGCAATCAGGGCAAACAACGCTGCCTTCGAGCTGTTTGCCGTTATAATATGTAAAACTATGGGACTGACATGAAATCGAATTTGGTATATGAAATAGAGATGTTAGAATTTTGTAATACTTATAGTGAAATTAAGTCCTCTTGCATATAGCCAGAGATCGAGGCCATTTCACTTATCACTTGAGCTGTTATGATACCATATATGAATGGCAAGTATTCAATACATATTATAATTAATAAATATATATGTATATAATTGCCATAGATTTTAGGAACATTTCAGCTATTCTCAGGCTTGGTTAAACATTTTCTGTTCAACATTTATTATGACTATGCCAACTTCATGAGCACACCTCGCCACAGCTGCACACAAATAAGCATTTAAAAATGAATATACATTTAATGACTCAATCGTTCCGATAATTAAACGGCCAAAACACTTTATTATCGGAAAAGTCCAATGCCAAACTGTTGAATCAGTTCTGTTTCAGTTGGATTTGGAGTTTGAGTTGGATTTAAAGATGCTCGCAATCAACGGGATGTTGGGAATTAGTATATTTATGGCCAGCACGCTGTGCTTTTGTGTCACAGCACAGATGATGCCGGTAAGAAATCAGAGAAAAAGAGAGAGAGAGAGAGAATGATCTATATAGTTCCACTTTTGTCTAGCATATGGGCTACTATATTGTAGTTAGGCAGGTGGAATGTTCGGGCAATCCAAAGTACATAGCCCAAGCGAATTGCAGCGCGGTGCCGCCACGGAATCAAAGCATCAACGCAGCACTGAGGCTAGTGCAGCCCATCACCAGCCTAACGGGCACCCTGAAGGTGTCCATACCGAAGAGGAATAAAATGCACAAGATATTCGAGGTGTCGTTTGAGCTGTGCAAGCTGTTGCGGGAGCAAAAGAGAAAGACCCTAATCGAGTTACTCAGTGCTATGACCTGCCTGGGCAATCGCACCATTCAATGCCCAATAAAGACAGTAAGTGGAAGTATTTCAAATATATATATATATATATATATATATATACATCATTTAGAGCATCTACCTAAACTGATATCTCTCTACCCTGTTCAAGGGCTATTACAGTGCGCGCAATATCACAATCGTCGAGGCGCTGCCGCCCGTGCTTTCTGAGTCCGATTTTCTAGTACGTATCTATTGGCTTTTGCCCAAAGTGGCATCGGTGCTGAATATTACGGTCATGGGGCGTTTGTATGAAAATGCCAAAGAACGTTCGAAATGGAAGAAATATTTATGAAAATATTTTATATATAAATCTAATATTAACAACATATTCAAATGCCCGAAAGTATGCTGCGATTCTGCATTTTTATGCTTTATGTTTACTAACTGTAACTGTAAAAAATTAAAGCATACATAATTATGCTAAAACAAAATAAATAAAAACTTCAATAAATAAGATCGAGGAAAATCGAAAATAAATAAATAAATATTGAGTATGACATGTAACTCTTTCGTTTCACATCACTAATTACTACCATCAGAGCAATTAGATGTAGAAAAATTCCATAAACTACTATTTCGTTTAGGCACTGTCTAGTCCATAGTCAGGCAACATGTTTCGCTTGATGGCCCTACTAATTTTGGGGCTGGCAGTAAACCTAAATATAGAAAATGTAATCACTACAATTTTACGATATTCCAAGCCCTTTTTCACCTTTGCAGGGTCGAAATTTGAGGCTACGCTGGAGTACTTTCGATTGTCAGGTGCATGCTGACTATATATCAGAATACAAATGTGATGTGGTGCAGCCGTGATGCTCGGCTCTCAATGTGGAACTTAATTTGCTGCAAGAGCTAAAAGCTGTAAAAATACGTGGAAGAGGCAATGCCTAGCTTCGTGCCCGTCAGCCATCTAATGACCCAGGTCCACTTCTTTGATCGGAATCAATGCTATTTGAATATTACGCTCGAAGGGACTGTATCGAATACCTAAAGCCATAATGGATTATTACACTGTGTACAATGTCAATCAAGTTGAGTTTTATCTTCAAATATAAATCATTCATCATTAACTTAGCAATTAGTCAGCTAATTTTCCATACAATTTCATATATTTATTTCTGTTTTCCACCTCCAGAGCGTTATTAACAATTAACCAGGCCAGTAATTAGCTAAGCATGGATCAAGTACTTGCTCTCCTACTGCTGCTGTCAACGGCCAGTCTGGCCGCCAAGGTATTCTCATGAATCAATCACTCAAGGATGAAAACTAATATCTCCGATTTCTCAGCGCACCATTCTCCAGTGGAGCAGCTTCGAGTGCATTGAAAATCCGGATATTGTTACGTACCACAAATGTTTCATTGTGAATCCGGCGAAAACTATAATTACGGGTGAAATAGAATACAATCGAGATTTTCAACAGTACAATGCCAAGATCGCATTGTCATTGCCACGGAGACCGTTCAAAGATTATTACAAGTACGTCGATCTGACTCTAGATATCTGCCAGTTCTTTAGTGGAGCCTATAAGAATAATCTAATAAAAGTCGTCTACAACAGCATGCTGAAGCACAGCAATATGCCCAAGAAGTGTCCACAGCCCAAGGTGAGTAATATTAGAGATTAAAGAGAAATGTTTATATAGTATATCATACAAATATTTTCAGGGCTTTTACTACTATCCCAACATGAGCATAGGAGACAATCTGCAGCCCTTCCTGCCGAAATACGAATTTAAAGTGCAGTTAGACTTCTTTCTACCCAATATGCCGATTTTCAATGTATCTCTAAGTGGACGCTTGACTGACTATCCAATGCATAGGGTTAAGAAATCCTAAAAGCAAAGTATATGTTTCTACACTTATATCGATATTGCACCCTTTATAAATTACTTAATATAATCCATTTTGATGTGAATAATGTATTTTGTATATTAATCGCAGCTTACGAGTAAATATCTACTATATAAAGTTTTTCTTGAATTGACTTTAACAGTATATATGCTAAAACTCAAGTATAGTATTTTTTAATATTTTTGAGAATAGCTTAACATAGTTTTTACTAGACTGGGCATTGCACTAAACCAATTCACGACACAAACAAATCTATTAGTATTAAGAAAAACCCAGAATTTCGATCAACGATTTGTAAGCGTCCTTAATGTGGAAACTCTACATTTGCAATTTATTCATCGTAGCTAAAAATTGTAATTTAATTGCATAAAAAACTAATAAATATAATTAGGAAAAACAAGCGACATAGACTCAAATTTGATTTAGATACCAAAGCAATTTGCACATTTATATATCAACTATATTTAGTCATTGTACAAGAGTCAGCCTATTCGCTTGCCAAATGAATAAATTATATTATATTTTTATTACTTTAGCAGTGCTGTGGCCTTTAGCTGATCTAGCTAATAAGGTGAGTACATGTAGCCCAATTTGTATTATAAATTCAAATATGCTAAACTATCCAACAGCCCAACCATTTGATTGTAACCTGGCGCTCGTTAGATTGCCAAGTAAATCCTGAAATTATTCCGTCCTACAGATGCTTCATTCTTGATTCGGATAAAACTCTCCTGACAGCCGAATTTAAATATATTCGAGAAGTTGCACGGATTAACACCAGCCTTACGGTATATTTTTTGCGCCCGCAGACGAAGGAATTTCGCAAAATATTTGGGTTATCTTTCGATATCTGTGAACTCAACAATAAAACAGTATTTCACAAAATGGTGAATATTGCCTACAAGAGTATAGTAAAGAACAGCAATTATCCCAGAAAGTGTCCTTTGCCCAAGGTAAGCCCCACTCTCTTTCTCTCTCTGTAAATATTAATATAATTCTCTCTATATATCTTCAACTTTTCAGGGCTTGTACTTCTACCGCAACATTAACGTGGGTGAAAACCTTCCTCTCTTTTTTCCATCTGTAGATTTTAAAGTGCAATTGGATTTTTTTACGTTGAATTTCTCACTAACAAATATTTCCATAAGCGGAAATATATCACGCAGATAAACCAATCAATACTACATGCTAATATGTAATTGACCGATAAAAAATTAATTATTTACTATTATAATAAAGGCGTGTGCGAGATAATGCTAGACTTTATGCACGTCTTTGATCGGAATCAATGCTATTTTTATATTACTTTCAGAGATAACAAACAGGTATTCATGTTTTTAAAGGATACTTTTGAACATCATCCCAAGCAGCATAAAGCACAAAGCTAATATACTCTTCTCGCTTCACCACAAATATTTATATCAAAAATTTTTAATCGCCCTCAATCGGAAAATGTCGACATTCGCAAAACGCGCTCTGCTAAAAATTTAGAACTTAATTGAATAACAAAAATTTAAAAATATAATTGAGAAATCAGAGTTCGAAATAGATTCAAAGCTGATGTAGCTATGGAAACTGTTTTCAATTGCATTCAAATTATTTAGTCATTGCAAAAACGTCAGCCGATTCGCTTGCCAAATGGATAAATTATATATATTGGCAGTGCTTTGCCATATGTCTATAGCATCGCCAGTCATCAAGGTGTGTGTTTATTATTTTAGTCATTAATACAGTGGATCTTCCATTAAATATACCCTACTACTATGCAGCTGCCGGACCACTTGATTGTGACCTGGGATTCGTTTAATTGTAAAGTAGATCGTGATTTTATTGTGTCCCACAGATGCATTACTGTTGACAAGGACAAAACACTGTTAACAGCGGAATTTCAATATATTCGAGATTTGAAAAAGATGAATATTAGCTTAGCCGTCTATATGCGACGAGGGAGCTCGAAGGAACTACGCAAAGCTGTAGATTTGTCTGGAGATGGCTGTAATCTCAACTCAAAAAGTTTAGCTAACAAAGTCGCGAGTATTGCCTACAAAAGTATAATAAAGAACAGCAACTATCCAGGAAAGTGTCCTGTGCCCAAGGTAATTCTACTATATATTTTTCATATACATATATATATATATATCTTTCTCACACAAAGTATAGCTTTGTAAATATTAATATATATATTGTATTTAAAACGAATAATTTTCAGGGCTTCTACTACTATCGGAACATTAACTTGGGTGAAAATATACCAATCTTTTTCCCAACTTTGGATTTTCAAGCTGAATTAAACTTTTTTACGACCGATGCAAATTATCTGAATATTTCATTAAGTGGAAGGTCAATACGGAAAAAGACCAATAAATTATAAGAACTCAAATCAAATTTTGTTCCAAAAGACTATGTAAAAAAAAAAAAAAAAAAAAAAATACATGACAAAAAAGACAAGTTTTTAAAAAGCATAAAAATTGTTTTTAAAAATGTTTTGATTAAACACAGACTGCATCTGAAAATCTACATGACATTTATAATACATTTAATAGTTAAAAAAAAAAATAATAATAATAAAAAAAACTTAAATATATTTAACAATATAGCAAACCAATAGGCATAAATAATTAGTTAGATACCGAAAAACGGAATATATTTTGTCAAGCAAAATTATAAATTTAATTGCTTAAAAAAATGAGAAAATATAATTGAGAAATCAAAGCTTGAAAATAAAGCAAATTTTATTAAATATAGTTAGTCATTGCAAAAACCTCAGTCGATTCGCTTGCCAAATGGATATATTATTCATTTTGACAGTGCTTTGCTATATACCTATAGCATTCCCAGCCAACAAGGTGTGTTTTTTATTTTTGTCATTAATACAGTAGATCTTCCATTAAATATGCCCTACTATATAGCTGCTCGATCATTTTATTGTGACTTGGGATACGTTTAATTGTAACGTAAATCGCGATGTTATTGGCTCCTACAGATGCTTCATTGTTGACCCGGACAGAACTCTGCTAACGGCCGAATTTGAATATGGTCGAGCATTTTCAAATATTAATATTACCCTAGCCGTCTATATTCGACGAGGAAAGTCAAAGATTTTTCGCAAGACTTTAATTATACAAGTGGATTATTGTGAAATCAGTCTAAATCAATTAAGAAACAAAATCGCGAATATGGCCTACAAAAGTATAACAAGGAATAGCAATTTTCCAAAAAAGTGCCCTGTGCCCAAGGTAATTGTCTCACTCTTCTATCTCAATGTGAAATTGGATATATCTCTCTATCTCGTTTGCTATTCAGGCCCTCTACTATTTTCGCAACATAAACGTATCGGAACATATTCCGCCTTTTTTCCCAGCTATTTCTTTTAAGGCAGAAATGCATTTTTTTTCGATCGATATAAAAATGATAACTGTTTCGATAAGTGGAAATTTTACACGAAAAGAAACCAATAAAAAATAAAATTTTGAGCTCAATAGTGGATTATTATATATTATGCAGCGCATATTTAATGTCAATAAACGTTAATTTTATCTTATAATATATATATAATTCGCACTTCAATTTTATTACTATAAGTATCCAGTCCATCAAGGTATTCCCAATATTCCAAGCCGGAGCTATCATCAAATATATATCGGATCTGATCATGCTGAAGCATAGCGATATGCATAAGGAATGCTCACGACAAAAGGTGACTTAGATCAAAGAATAACTCATCAAATGCTTGTACATCTGAGATATATTTTCCGAGCTATTGCTACTACATATAATCATTGAAAAAAATAATGGAGTAATACCATATATTTATGTATATATATTTATGTATGTTTAATTGCTCAAAAAAAGATAATCAAGCAATTAAAATTTAAAATAGCTCAAGCACTAATCATTTTTCAGACCCATATTAACTATATTTAGTCATTGTAAACGTGCCAACCAATTCGGTAGCCAAATTGTAAATTATAGATATTTTTTGACAATCCTATGGTGCGTGTATATTAACGATATCTGTATAAATTCCAAAAGCATGAATTCAAATATATTCTAGACTTTGTTATTTGTGAATCTCTTGATTTTTGCCCGTCAACTAATATTTCAATAAAAATCGTGCACAATAGTCTACAAAAATTATCCAAGAAAGTGTGTTCAGCTGAGGGTAATTAACAAACTCTCTCTCTATCTCTTTCAGTCTCTATTAATATTAATATATAAATATATATATCTCTCTCTCTACATCCCTAAAATATTCAAGGCTTTTTCCACACTTCTTTCTAATTGCGCTAGGGCAAACAATGTTAAATATTTCGATCAACGGAATCTGCACACATGCAGTTAATAAGTTAAAATAAAATAAAATTCTACACGTAAAGTTAATGGAAGAGCTGCTGATATCTTTCCAGATTTGGGCGGTCAATAAACTGAGGCGAATTCTACAATTAATATATTCTGAGTTCAGAATTAGCAATCGGCATCGGATCAAGAAGAATTTCTTTGAACAGGAAAAATGGAATGCTTGTTAGAATTGCCAATTACCGAGCGGGTATACGTGGCCTGTCTATCAAATGGCGATGATTACGCTGATCAACGGACATCTCCATCCATTACTAGAGCATTATTTACGATTCAAGCTCAAGATGCCAGCCACTGACAAGAAATTTCACAACATCATGACACTTGAAATTGCCGCAAAATTTATTGCCTCGCCGTTTGCCTCCCACCCGCCGCTGTGCGGACTTTTTTGTAAACCAGTCTTCGATGTTCGGTCTTTGGTCTCCGGTCTCCGATCTCCGGTCTTAAATGTCAAATGGCGCACGAGCTAAGAACACAATTCCCAACAAGAGATGCAACCTACACCAAATGCTAACCGGAGAATGCAGCAGCCAAGCATTTGACATTTTCGATGGTCAACAAACACAAAGAAGAAGCAAGAGACTAGCTCAAGTAGTTTGTAGTTGGGGCTGCTGGACGTGCTAGTATAAGTGGGTCAGTGTGGATGTAGCTCTGGAGCTAACCTTGCCAGCTTTCGTTTTCATTGAGTTGGGAAAAATTACACAATTGCCGCTACGCGGTGACTCAGCGGGCACTCCAACACTCCAACAACTGGTAACTGGAAACCGAAAGACAAGCGTTTAATCTGACGGCGCTGAGGCTTTTGGCTTGGGTGGGCAGTTGGCAGCAGAAGAGGTGCGGCTGCGCAGGCGGCCAGGCCCAAAATGTTTGTTTGTCTCGCTCTTTTCTTTTTATGGCAATCGGCAACACTTGACCAGTTTTTTAACACATGCTCTTCCGCTTGCGCTTGCTATTCATCTCTCGCTCGCTCTCCTCATGTTTGACTCGCCGACCGGCAATGCGGTTGTTCAACTCTCCGCATTATGTTGCAAGTGATTCTTGCATCTTCGTAATCAAATTTATTTGCATTTTTTCCATTTGTTCCATTCCAACAGAAATTGGCTAGTAATCGCGGTAATCGCTTTTGCATGATATTATCGTCAGAGATTGACCCATTTTCCACAACTAATTAACATTTGCCAAGATCCATTACCCGTTGCCGTTTTGAACTCAATTATCGTCTTGCCTCATCAGCAGCTTCGCTAGCCAAAACAAACAAAAAAGAGCCAAACCCGATCCACAGCAATGCGAGTATTACAACAATTTTCAGTTTCAGTCTATGCCACATATATTGTATGTCACTGTCCTCTATGCCAATAGTTCCCCCTGCCCGAGATTCCCCCAATAGCATTACAAGAATCCGAACTCTGGCAGCCGTAACATCTTCGAAACGAAATATAGAGGCAACACAGATATGGAGAGCAATAGAGCGCACATCGACTCGAGAGACAAAATAAGAGAGAGAGAGAGAGAGAGAGAAAACGAGAGCGTGAGCGTAAAACTGGCTGAGAGAGTGGGAGAGCATTTTGCAGGGTTCGGCTGCATTTTGGCGAAGACAACCAAACGTTATCGAAGCTGCTGCAGAAAAAAACTCGTTCTGGCTTATTTCTAAATAACGGCATTACGAAGATGAACGACCGGTAAAGACGCCGACGATCCGCACACTTTTGCCGTGCCCATTACCATATCCAGTATGCATAAGTATTATGTGAAATCCGACGATGTCGCTTGACATAAACTCTCTATCGAGAGAAGGCCAAAACTTGTATATATTATAATATTGACTTATATTTGCATTTAAGATCATTAGATCCAATCGTCTGTAATAATTTAATTGTGTTATTTATGCCTAACGATTGGCAATAGTATTTAAAAACAACCTAACGGTTCTCTTAGCTTAGCCTCGAAATCAACAATTTAAAAAGTAAAAGTATTCTACTTTTCGCATCACCTTTATTCGAGCCATAATTATCAAGCTGTTCGCAAAAAGCTAACAACATGATGGCTGACTGGCTGGCTGGCTGACTGGCTGGCCGAAAGAGCAGCAACAGCATCTGCAGCTATGGCAATTGCAACTATTGTCAGTGTAGTTGTGCTGTAACTGTATCTGTAACTCTATCTCTATTTTGATCGTCGTCTCTCTGGCCAAGGCGCTCGCTGGCACGCGGGCTCCAGCTGCGAGCGCAGGAGACGCTGACAAATGTCGCGGCTATATAAAGCACTTAAATAGGGCCGCCGCAGCACAGTTCGCATCGTTGCAGCTTTCACTTAACCAACCACACGGGCGCCGCATCAAACGCGCATTTGCCACTGCATTTAACTGTAAATGCAAACAGCATCTAACGGCTATCAGCGAAATCCTTGCAAGTGAATCGTCAATTAAGCAATCGAAATGAAAGTGTTTGTAAGTTCCGACATTAGTGGATCGTCAAATTGATTTTGCATGGGTTGTGGTTTGTGCCATTGAGGTGTCAAATATGTTCAATAATAATCAAATAATTAATAATAATAATGTTGAAGAATACAAAATAGCTCAAGGTATATTATCAATCTAGAGACAAGCTAAGATCCTGCAGGATTAAATTATTCTTGAAGATTAATATAAATTACCTAAATTAAAGTTAAATAAATCATTACAAAAAAAGAAAATAATAAAAAAAATTTTAAAAAATAACACCGAATAAAATCATTTAAGAAATTAATTACTGTTGAAATGTAAAAGTATTAAGGAATAATTTTAGAAATTTAAATATGGCATTTTTATTCACAAAATGTATTTAATGTAATAAATAATTAAATTCACATCAATTTTATTTTATTATAATTAGAATAATTATAAAAATTTTATAATTTTAAATGCGATTAAATCATTTAATATTATATTTTAATTTTTACATATTAACAATCCTCACTTCTTCAGTTGTTTTTTTTTTTTTTTTAACAATATCTGAAATTTTAGAAAATTATTAATAAAATCATAATTTAAAATAATGTCATGGTCTTTTGTTTAATTTTTAAAATTATTAATAGGCTATTAAAAATTTATTAATTAATTAAAGTGTAAAAAATCAAACGAATTTTATTTTATGAAAATTAATTAGTAGCTTTAATTAAATAAAAATATATATATTTAAAAAAAATTAAAAATTTATTTATGGTCAATATTTACATTGCCATAACAAATTTTATTTTAGGAAAATTAATTAGTACCTTTAATTAAATAAAAATATATAAACAATTTTTTAATTTAATATAATTCATATCAAGATATAATATATTATATTATTTTATAATTTTGTAAAAAAATTCTGTAATATAAGCTGAACTTTCTCAAATAAAACTAATTAATAGAAATTAAATTTCTTTCTAATTTAGATACTTATTGCGCTGTTTGCCCTTTCGTGCCATGCGCAGCATCACAACCAGCATCAGCACCAGCAGCAGCATCATCATGCCCACCTCAATGCTAACAATATACCGCGCGATGAGAAGGCGGACCATCGGCGTGAGGATCAACGCGAGACCAGCACCTGGATACCCATACTGAAGTACAACAAGGAGCAGAGCGAGGATGGCAGCTACAAGACCGAATACGAGACTGGCAACAACATCATACACGAGGAGACGGGCTTCCTCAAGGACTTCGACACCAATCCCAATGGCGTTCTGGTGCAGCACGGCCAATACTCCTACCAATCGCCAGACGGCACCCACGTCAACGTTCAGTACACGGCCGATGAGAATGGCTTCCGCGCCACAGGGGATCATATACCCACTCCGCCAGCCATACCCGAGGAGATACAGAAGGGTCTGGATCAGATCTATGCCGGCATTAAGCTGCAGCAGGAGCGCCTGGAGCAGCGTGCCAAGAGCGATCCAGGCTTTGCCAAGAAGCTGGAGGAGCGACGCCTGGCCAACCAGAATGGCCAGTACATTGGCCTGCTGGAGAATTAGTAGAGAGTCGACGCTCACACAACGTAAACCAAAACCTCTCAACCAGATAACGTGCTGCATTTTTTGAACATTTTCCAAATTTTCCAAATTTTTACAACTTTACAACTTGCCTCCTTCACTGACCATAACCAGCCGAGAGACTGTGATTTCTGCTATAAATTCTACAAAAAAACAAAAGTTAATGAATCTAACACTTTGCGAACAGCCGCAGCACACAGATATTTATGTTAACGATCGTGAAAGTTTTGTTGAATAAAAGAAAATAATCGCAATAAAAGCGGAAAAACAAAATTTCCATTCAACACACACGCGACCCCAAGTAAACATTATTCAATGATTTTCCATTTCCATATTATACCCCTACACATACGCACACATCTGTACACACCTATGCACATACCTCCATAATGTTCACAAAACGTGACAATGCGCAATGGGTTGTTTTTTTATTTTTTATTTTTTTTAATTCTTTTTTTTTTTTAGTTTCTGTTGGCTGTTTTTTATTGTTATTATTATTTGTTAAATTACCTCACGAATCCGTTTGTTGATCCCATTCCATGGTGCATAATCTTGTTTTGTATAAATATTTAATATTTTCCATTTTCCATCCGCGCAATTTTCCATATGCCTTACTTTGTGCATGTGGCACAGTCACAGGCTTTTGACAGTCCCGTCAGACCAGCTGTTGCATAATTTTTTGGCAGCTTTTCTTTTGACGTTTTGACTTGGTTTCGATTTTTGCAAGTGGTTTCGTCTCGAAGTCACTCGAGTGCTGCTTCACTGAGCTCCATTCCAAAAGAAAAACAGAAAGAAAAAAAAACAACTGTGACTGGAAAATCTGAATTATGAGATGCACATGTGAAGCTTATGAAACTTTAATGTGAAAAGTATTGGAGTCGTGGAAACTATGGGAGCGGTGGCAATTGGTAAGCAAATATCAATAGGAGAGAGTTGTGCAATAAGAGATACCCTGTAAGCCAGCAAGATATGATATATGATGATGGTATAGGAGAAAACTAAAGATAAACTGAAATTTGTTTATGAAATAAAATAAAATCATAACAAATAATTCGAAAATCAAATCTCTAGAGTTCGTATAGACTTGGCAATGCTAATGGTAATAAAAACTCGGAAGCTCTTTAATGCTATAGCAATATAATGAATTGATATACTTATCTCAACGATAATTGAAAGAAAGTCATTAAAATAGTAGTGGAAATATTTAATTCACCTTTAACTCTCGCCTTTAAGCTCCATTGAGATCTCTTCACACTTTTCGGCCTACTACTGTTTTACCGTTGGACCAATCAATGTGCTGAAAAGTTTGGCCCCCAGCCATCGTCGTCAGCTTTTGGAGATATTTACAGACAGCTCGCATAAACGGTGCCAAAAAATCAACAAGAAAACTTTTTTAGTAGCACAAACGAGACGAGTTGTCTAGTAATTTGCATAAATCTAAGCATATACGAAGCTTTACATAGTATATATTTGATATACATATACATATATGTATGTGTGTATGCATATGTGTTTATCTATCTAGAACCCTCTACGTTGACTGCTGTGCTCGGCACAGCGAAGTATTTCAGGCCCGCTGCATTTTCACCAACCACAACGAAAGAATGTTTATTCGCCATTAAATTTTAACGCTCTTGCGCATAATTAAGCGAAAACTGAACAAAAGAAAACATTTCAATGGCCATGATTAAGAATGTTGCTCTGGCCGTCGATGGTGCTGTGGCAGCAGCCCAAGCGGCCGCAAATTGATTTGGCCAACGTCAGTTGCCGTTTAGAAGCCGCCGTGTTTAGACCACGAAACGTGCAAAAGAAATAGCCAAACAGAACGTGCAGACAACTGAGTGAAAAATAAAAATAAAGAAAATAAGAAAAAAAAAAAAAAAAAAAACAGAAATCTAAAGTTTGAAATCTGAAATCAACATCAACAAAGTGCGAATATCGATGGGCAGGTGGAATTGAGAGTCGATAGCCCGCTTGAACAATGAGTTGTTGCCGTTGTTTTGTGTGCCAGCAGCAACAACAAAGCCTAACAATAAAACTAAGCTAACTGTGAATCGCAGATACAAAACAAAAACTAACAGCAGCAGCAGCAGTAGCAGCAGCACCAACAACAACAACAACAATAGCAATATCCACTTCAGAAGTGGCACATCATTTCAGTAAATAGAAACCGAAACCGAAACGAACTGAAACCGTTCGAACTGTTGTCTCTTAGTCCAGTTTAACTATGGCCAGCAAACAGTTGTCTCTTCGAATCTTGTGGCTTTTGTTCGCGCTGAGCCGCCAACCGAACGTCCTCGGCCAGGACGAACCCGATGCACAGCAATTGCAGGCGCTTCGGCCACGGGGCCGTGTACGCATTGCGGATATGCAAATGACGGCTCAGCAGCCACCCGCGCCAGCCATGCTGGGCCACGGCTCCGTCAACTGGCCGGGCTATGCGCCAATCGTGCCCAATGTGCTGCCCATGCCGGCCAGCTCCACGGTGCACACGCACATTCCGCTTCTGCGCGAGCAGCCGGATAGCAAGGCGCCGAGCGAGCAGCGCGGCCCAGACAGCGTGGTGTACGGCAACTGGAAGCCGGAGCTACCACAGATGCCGCCTGAGGCCGGCGAGGAGCCGCCAAAGCAACGCAAATATGGACGCCTCGAGGCCATGCTCATGGGCATGCCAGCTGATGGTGAGTGGGTAGAGCTAGACCTAGCCTAATTTGATCTCCCATGCATCACAATAGCAATCATTAAATGAAAAACTCACTCATCTGTTTACACTTGTTGCAGCCACCGATAGGCGCGACACATCCAGCGAGGAGATGTTGCCGGAAACAGAGCAACGCACTGCAGGTGTGGGCTATCAGAATCCCTATTCACGACGCGATAGCTTCGAGCATTCGCAGGAAACCCGCAGTCGCTGGCGCATACCATCGCAACTGCATCCATCCCAGCTGCAGCCGCAGCCGCAGCCGAAGCAATCGGCGATCGAAGTGGTGCGCGTGAATGCAACGGATCCTCTGATGCGAGCGATGGCCCAGCAAATCAACGAGTCCGTTGAGACAACGACAGCCGTACAGAGACGTAAGCATGTGCAAACCACAGAGGATAACTGGATGCCGCTGCCCTATCCATATCCCACGCCCACCTTTGAGAGCACGCAGCCCGTGCCCCGAGTGAGTCCAGGGATGAGCAGCACGGCAGCGCCCACGCCCAGCGCGGGCCTTGTGGAGTCCACCACCGTGGCGCTCAATTGGCCCACAGACTTTCTGGATGCCACGCCCAGCAGCACTGAGCGCATCTACACCGATGCCGGCAGCAGCATCGATCGCGTCGATCACATCGACAGCATCGATCGGCTAGACGACGACATCGATGACTATAAATACTATGAGGAAAATCTCAACTCGGCTCAAATGCAAAGCGAGCTGAGCGTGCCGGATACCCTGGTGCCACAGGTACCACAGGGGCCCCAGATGCCACTCAATATCACGCGCGTTGGCATTCCCTACGAGGAGCGCAACTCCGCCGAGGAGCCGACCATCTGTGTGCCACTGACCGTATCGGAGATGGCCACGGAGAGCTCGACGGCGGTGCTGGTAGAAGTGGAGCGCGTCTATTGCTTTCCGCTGCCCAAAGTTGAGATCAAGACCGGCAAAGTGCGACAGCAGTTCGTGCCGCAGGCAACGGAGCAGGAGCCCAGCTCCAATGCGAATGTCACAGCCGTGGACATGGAACACCCTCAGCCAGAGGCGACTGCAGGTGCCAGTCATCCGACCAGCTGGGCATTGCTACTCATCCTATGGAGCTACGTCTTGGTTCATTCATAGTCTAACTAACGCGATTACAAATCGCTGAATATTAACTCAGGGCCTATTTGTAATTAGAAAATCGAAACATATTTATTTACACCATTAAAGCTGAACCAAACCCATGTAATTAGGCGATCTTTTTCTCAGTTAGCTTCTACTTCAGTGAAGAACAGAGCAGCCTCCAATTGAGAGCGAGTGAGACGTAGTTGACGTCAATCAATTGCTTCGAGTGTTTAGCTAAATGATGTTTATTTTGATCTTCACTTACCTGAGAATTGCTTTGGTGATTGATTTTACAGATTACTGTGAAGCATTGAGCTAAGTAAGCAATTGTGATTTCAATTACTCCACTTTGCTTCACTCCAGCTGCTTTCAATGGGATCGTCGATGGATTCCAATAACAGCATGACTCTGTAGCCCTGGCAAGATCCCGTGTTGGTTTATACAGAGAATTACATTCTTCCAATTAGATGTCGAGGCTAATCTAATAATCAGCTATATATATACAGAAATATTTCTTTCAACATCTTAACAATACTAATTAACCATCCAAAACTCTTCCAAAAGAACAAAAGTTATCATGAATTCTAATCAAATAAATCTACAAATAATATAAATTATTAAAGCATACTTTTTGATAGCACATTAAACAATTATTTAACCATATTTTGGGGTAAGCAAACCATGGTACATATGGCAAAATAGTTAGGGAATATTCGTCTAAGAAGTACCTAAATACTAGCAACAGCGTACAGCTGTTTTGCTTCTCAATGACTCCAACAAAACGCCAAACCTGATCGTTCCTTGACCTTCTGGCTAATGGGAAAGTCAAAATACTCTTATCTGTATATAGTATATGTATAATCAGTTGGGGTTAAACCGGTCAGTTTGACGGTAATATTGGAATAAAAAAGCATTATTGATTTAGAAGAAACAAGATATTCGTTTTTTTTTTCTCTCAGAAAATACCTTAACTAATATACTTCACAGGGACATATCAACATTCATTTTCACAAATACTTTTACACGTACTTAAATAGGTGTCACTAGACTAATACAAATACCCCCTATCGATCTACGCTCGACTGGGTCAGTTGCTCTTTGACCGTGCGACGCATCACTTTGCCGCTGGCAGTTACGGGCAGTTCGTTGGTGAAGTAGGCGCCTCCATGGAGCTGCTTGTGATTGACCACGAGCCGCTTGGCCACATGCTGTTTGACCTGCTCGGCGGTCAAGGAGCTACCGGGCCGCTTGACTATCATGGCAGCGGGCGCATCGCCGTATTTGTCGTCGTAGACGCCCACGACACACACCTGGACAACATCGGGCAGCTCGGTAATGACGGCTTCGATATCGTTGGGCGAGTATTGCATGCCCAAGCACTTGTAGATCTCCTTCTTGCGGTCCACAATGTACAGATTGTTCTCCTCGTCGAAGTAGCCCAGATCGCCCGTGTGGAACCAGCCAAGAGAGTCATACATGCGCTGACTTTCCACTGGATTGCCGTAATAGCCCTTCCAGTTGCGGCCGTGGTTCACATAGACCTCTCCGACCATGCCGTAACCCAGATTCTTGCCGTCCTCATCGACAATGCGAATCTTAATGCCGGCATTGAGTTTGCCAACTGTGTTGCCAAGCTTCTCATTGAAGGGACCGGCGCACACTCCTCCGAATTCTGTAGTTCCGTAGCCAAAATAGACAAATCCCCTTTGAATGAGCTTCTGCACCTTCTGCAACGTCACCGAGGGTATCCAGCCGCCTCCGACGGCTACTAGGAACACCGAGGCCAACTTCTCCGGCGTGGCCTGCGGGCAGGCGACCAACTCGCTGGCGTGACGCGGTGCAATGCTGAGGATGTTGATCTTATACTTGGTCACGAGCTCTAAGATATACTCCGCACTGAAGGGCTTGTCGGCTATGATGCGCGTGCAGCCATCTGCGACGGAGTACATAAAGTTGATCAGACCCGAATACCAGTCCAAGCTGGAGCCGCAGTAAATGACTGCCTCAGAGCTGAGGAAGCTGCAAGGGACATAACCCGATTATGTAATCTAAAGTTGATAAGGAATCGATTAAAACTTACGGATTGCTGCACGACAGCATGTAGTTGGCCATGCACACGGCCTTGGGCTTGCCCGTCGTGCCAGACGAACACAAGATGGCCATGGTCTGCTCCCCGCCGAAGATCAAAGGTTGAGGTCTGTGATATAAATAACATATTGATAAGCAGGACGTATTATTTATAAATGCGATTGCAACTTACTGATAAAACATTTCAGTGTTGGTTGGGGCAAGGAACTCCTCCACGAATGGCACGCCCTCCACTTTACCTGTCAGCGTTACGAACTCGGGTGACCATGCAGCGCTCGCCGTCTTCAGCTTCTCCAGATCCGCGGCATCGCAGAAGAACAGCGATGGCTTTGTTATCGCCAGCACGTGGCTGAGTGTCTCGGGGTCCAGGATGGGGTTGACGGCGTGAAAGGGCGTGGCATTGAAGAGGCAGGCAACCGCCACTGGCGTAACGTAGGTGCTGTTCTTGGCCGAGATGCAGATGACGTCATCGTGACGTAATCCACGTTTCTTGAAATTCTGCGCCAGGCGCACGGACCAAGTGAATACGTCCCGATTTGTCGCAGTTTTTCCATCCGCCAGGCATATCTATAATATATAGCAATGATTAAGCTATAAACTTGTCGGCTATCCATATTTATTCTGCAACTCACCTGGCATATGTGATTAGGATTATTCCTGAGCTGATTGTGCACTATGCGACCGTATGAGCAATCAAAATCGTACATGGGCGACGATTTCGCGCCACTCCAGATCCGTGCAATGGGATCGTAGTGAGTTTTGAAGAAGTCGTCCATTCTATTTACTTTTTATTAGCTCTGATCGCCTTCAGTTTCAGCTACTAAATAACTAATTCCCTGAAGACCACTCAATTAAATAGTAAAAATATTGTCTTTTATCAGTAAATGCTGAGCTCACCGTGATTAGCCGAAAACAAAAGAAAACAAAAACAAAAACAAAAACAACGAACAGGAATAGGACCATAAACTTCATAAGCGTTAGCCAATAGGAGTCGTATAGAAAATTTACGCTACGCTTATCTAACGCCCAGTCCAACCCATTATCAGGTGCACACGTATTTCTTAGAGACATTATCTTTGGATTCAGCTTCGTTAGAGCTTTAATTGATTGTATATAACGGGAAATCTGATCGAAGTAATCAGCTACTAGTCTGATTTTAATAATCTAGCAATAAAACCCCCTATATACCGTTATGTTACTGGGTTATTAATCTAAACTCATGCCGATTTATGATGCCTTTCCTGGTCATTGGCATTTCTGGTATTTCCAGATTATGCTTGAGGCAAATATCATTGAAAATTTTCTATGTAAAGCGGGTATTTTGAGTAATCAAACAATTATGTCATATAAAAAGAGATTTGTGAAGAACTGAATCAATCTGAAGCTGATAATATTATCAGAATCAAATGCAATCTGAAGTGCCATGCGAAATGCTTCCTCATTAACACGTGCCTCACCTTTATCAAAAAGAAATAAATTCATATTTTTAACTTATGCAGAATCGTATCAAGATAAATACATATAAATAAATTCCCATGATAATGAGCTCAATTTAGCCAGCTGCATAATCAGCCTGCCCGTTCCTCCGCTGTCCAATTGAAAGCCTCACTTAGGCATTCTTATTAGATTAGCTTAATTATAAAGTTCTTGTTTTCTGGTTATTTTAAGAATCAATGCTGACGAAGTCAGCCAGACCCAAGTGTTTCGACTTTACCGCTGAATCAGCTAGCCTTGAGATTAGACTATCTGGAAATGCCGCAGTGCTTGAATAAATTCATATCTGTTTGGCAACTTATTATGGCTAAAATTTATACTTTATAGAAGCGTGTGATAGATCTTGTTAAATATGTAATTGAAAGTCTGTTTGTCTGTTTGTTTGTGTTCATTCATGTTAAGCCCCTTATCAGCCGGCTCTCAAGTACTCTTTCTCATAACGTAAAATATACAATTCAGGTGAATATTTGTTCATTGGCTCAGTTGGGCTGAGCAAGAAACACCTCCTTCGCGCTCTTGCGCATAGTCTTCCCGTTCACGTTGGCCGGCAGCTTATCCACAAATCGTACTCCAGCGCGCAGCTGCTTCTGCATGCCCGTCAGGCGCTTGGCCACATGATCAATCACCTCCTTGGCGCTGATTTCGCAGCCTGCACGCTTGACAATCAGAGCGCCAGCGGCATCGCCTGAACGCTCGTCGTAGATGCCAACGACACAAACGTCCTGCACCTGGTGCAGCTCCGCAATGATGCCCTCGATTTCGGTGGGCCAGTAGTGCAGTCCCTGGTACTTGAGGATCTCCTTTTTCCGATCAACAATGTACAGGAAGTTCTGCTCATCAAAGTAGCCCAGGTCGCCAGTATGGAACCAGCCTTCGAAATCCTGCATACGTCGCGTCTCGACGGGATTGCCGTAATAGCCGTTCCAGGCCTGTCCCGTGTGCACATAGATTTCGCCCACCTGGTTATAGCCTAGGCTCTTGCCGTCTTCGTCGACAATGCGAATTTTGATGCCCGGCAGGAGCCGGCCCGCTGAGGCGGTATTGCTAATGCCAATGTTCACTGTTATGGCACCCACCTCGGTCATGCCGTAGCCCGAATTGAACATGGCCGACTTGCATATCTCCTGGGCACGCTGCAGTGTGGTTAGGGATACCAAGCCTCCGCCGTAATTCAGCATACGCAACGGCTGTAGTGCTTCTGGCGTGGCCTGTGGACAGGTGACCAGGGCAGACAGATGCCTGGGCGGCACCACGGCATAGTTGATCTTGTACTTCTGGACCAGCTCCACAAAGTAGGACGGCTCAAAGGGTCGGTTAGTTATGATGCGAGTGCAGCCGAACACAGTGCTGAAGACGAAGGCCAACAGCCCAGTTAGCCAGTCCAGCGAGCTGGCCACAAAGATCACCGATTCGCTAGTCACGAGCCTGCCAAGTTAACAGGGATTCAGAATAAGCAATTCCAGAGGCGAACAGTGGGGATCTTACAAGCTATCCTGTATTAAAATACTATTCGAAATGCAAACGGCTTTGGGCAAGCCTGTGGTGCCCGAGGAGCACAAGATGGCCACGGTTTGATCGCCGCCAGTCTTCAAAGGCTCCGGTCTAAATAAAAGAAAAGAGAAGAGAGAATATATATAACATTTATACATATAATAGCTAGCTCGCTTACTGATAGAACATTTCGGTGGTAGTTGGATCCAACAGAGTCTCTATATTGGGCACGCCCTCAATGGGATCGCTCAAAGTGTATATCTCTGGATGCCAGCCTAGCGTAGCCGCGCGAATTTTCTGGTAATCGGCACCATCACAGAATATTAGCATCGGCTTCGTTATTGCAAAGACGTAATTAACGGTGGCTATATTAATTAAATTAATTGCGATTACATTGACGCAATCCAGATAAGATTGAAGAATACGATTCGCATACCTTCGTCGAGCAAGGGATTCACCGAATGGAATGGCGTGCCATTCATGAGGCAGGCCACGCCCAAAGGCATGACGTAGGTGGTATTTTTAGCAGCGATCCCAATCACGTCCTTGTGGTTGAGGCCACAATTTTTCAGGTACTGCGCAATGCGCACGGCCCAGGTGATGCCCTGCTCATTGGTCACAGTGACGCCATCGATGTCGTTAATCTACGCATTTGAATAACAGTTTTTAGCTTCCATGAGCAGGCAGCACGATATTTCGTTTGCACGCACCTGACACACGTTTTTGGGCCAATTCTTCATGGTATTGAAGATGACCTTGCCCACAGATATATTATAGTCATAGATGGAGCTCCGCTTGGCTCCACACCACGTATTCTCCTTCTCATTGTAGGTGGTCGGTATTGCTGCCATACTGATGCCTCGCCCTAGATGCACTTATATGTAAGTTACCGAGGCATATGTCCCATCTATTTATATTGTCTACTGGCTGCACATGATCAACTTGTTTTCTATAGCCACTATCCATTGGAGTGGATCTGTAATCTGTAAGTGTGCACTGCCTGTTAGATCTAATCAGCACATAATGACTTAACCATCGATAGTGTATCAGAAGACACTTAGAGTGCATCAATCCAAGCACTCGATTGTCTACTTATCGCTATTCAAATCAATACAAAACTATAAATGCATTCATTCATGTCCGCTTGTTGCACAGTAATCGCCTGAATCGAGAACTAATCCGAAATGCATATTTTCGGCATAAATCCAAGTCAAATGAAATAATAAGGCAGCTGACTATAAAAATCTTAGCAATCAGTATATTATGGCATTGTAACATTTATAGTTGGGCTTCCACGAACGACCTATTGTATAGGACAGATAAAGATAGGCAGGTGTTTAAATGGATGAAGCTTTCGCTAATTTATAAACGAGGTACTTAAAGTATTAGCCTGGAATTTCCCTTGATGTTATTTGACTTTGAACTGCGTAGATAAGATAAAGTTTTATAATTAATAAGAAATTTTCAGTATTAGCTATTTAATTCTGTTTGTACAAATATATCTTTATTTTGTTTATTAATTAAAAATTGATATATTTTATTCAACTAGTCTTGGGTCACCTTTAACGGGAACTTAATCTAACTTTACATATCAAAAGTGATAAACAAATGAATATAAACAATTCTATATCTCTATAGTGCGTCATTCTCAAGGCTCATAGTCCGTGATATTGCTTCGAAATAAACAACTATGTGTACATGCCATTAAATCAAATCTAATGGCGGCTAAAAACTTTCAAAAAATAATGTAACAGCCCTGTGCTTTTACATTTGAACTTCATCCATCGATATGGCAACGCTGCCAGCAGCTGATTTCTTATCTGCGGCTTGTTTATGGGCGGCATTAGCGTGGTAAGTGCGTGTTATTCTTGTTAACTGCCAAAAGGGAGCATTCTCTTGAGTAAAATTTAATATAATGGGAATAAAAGTAAACAATATCTTGCCCTATGGTAAGTACATATATTTCTGTCCATCATTCTCATATTGCTATTGATTAACTTACACATTCTCAGATGCCTCCCTGCTCAAGGTAAACTTTTCACTGCCTGAACTCAATAAGAATGCATTGAGCTTATCAGAAAACTCGACTGTGACGGGTGATTACGAAGTCGCGTGGGCTCTCAAGGCCTTAATGCTAACGGACCTGACCACCCTGGCTGGAGATGATACTGCCTCCAATGTGAGGCGGCTTTGTGTGCGGGCGAGTTTGCCCTTTGAACCTCAACTTCTTGAGAAATCTGTCGAGGAGAGCTTGCTCCCAGACATTCATTGTGCTGCTGTTTGCGTCTATCCCGCGCGTGTGGCAGACGCATACAAGGCACTGAAGCAGCTTGACAAATTGAATGAGATATCAATAGCTGCCGTGGCCACTGGCTTCCCTACCGGCCAATATAGCTTGAAATCTCGTCTGGAGGAAATCAACTATGCTATCGAATCTGGTGCTACAGAGATTGATATCGTTATCAATCGGCCACTGGCGCTGGTGGGTGACTGGGAAGGCGTGTACAACGAGGTGGTCCAGATGCGCAAGGCCTGTGGCGATCGTGCACATCTAAAGACAATCCTGGCTATTGGTGAACTGGGCTCCATGGAAAATGTTAGTATCCCCTATTACCCCAGATTAACCCAAACTCATTTGCCTACTTTCTATTCGCAGGTATATAAAGCTTCCATGGTGTGCATGCTAGCAGGAGCGGACTTCATCAAGACATCTACAGGCAAGGAGGCGGTGAATGCGACACTGCCCGTTGGCCTGGTCATGATATATGCCATACAGGAGTTTAAGCGACGCACTCAGCAAATTGTGGGCCTGAAGCCAGCGGGCGGTGTACGAACTGTGCGGGACGCCATCGCCTGGATGACGCTCATCAAGAATACTCTCGGCATGAACTGGCTGCAGCCCGAGCTCTTCCGATTCGGTGCCTCGGGTCTGCTCGATGATATTGAAAGGGTTGTGCGCGAAGGCATCGCTCAGCACGCTTAACTGACAGCAGATTCGGATTGCCACACGAAGCATTCCCAAATGAAGCTTTACACGTAATTATGATTGAACTAAACACTTTGTTTGGTCTACTGAGCATTTATCCCCGTAATTGAGTAATATGTAACATGTATAAATATATTTTTGTATTTTTGTAACCGACTACAATTAAATAACAGTTGTCCTGGCCGCAGTGCACCGCTAAGCAGGCTGCTTCATAGCTTCCGTTGGCTTGTAGCTGTATGTGAGCTGGGCAGGCGCGGCCATCAGATCATCCTCGGCCAGCTGTTCGCCGTGCTGCAGCAATTCGGCGGGCACAGCGCTCGACTCCTTGTGAGGCTGATTGTCCGGCGTCTTCACCTGCATATCAACCGCGAAGAAGGAGTCATCAAAGTTGATGCGATTGCGCTCATCCTGCTCCAGATAGATTGCCTTGGGAGCAACTCCGCCCATTGCCTTCTCGTATGTGTTGAGCCACTTGAGGTTGACGTGCTTGGCGGCCGCATTGAACTTCTTCGGCGTCTTCTTTGGCTTGTCGGCGTAATAATTGTGCTCCTGTTGCAATCTCTGTGGCGGCGGCGCAATTTTCTCCATGTGCCGACTCTTGGCGTCCAGCTTGGGATCAATGTAATCGTAGAGCGGCAAGTAGAAGTTATAGGGCTGATCTGTGGGTGGCAACATGTACTGCTGTGGCTGCACCTGCATCTCTACTTGAGGCTCCAATTGACTGCCGGCCGATTCAGAATCAGCGACCTGGGCAACCGGACCAAATATTTCACCTGCACGCCGGAGCAAATGCTCCAGCCGTTCAATAGTTATGATTTGCGGATGCAATAGCTGCACATCCTCCTGCAGCTGTGCACGACGCTGTGCTATTGATGACGTGGGCGTGGCCGCCACACTTGAGCAAAATGCCCACAACAGCAACTAAAGGAGAGAGAGAGGGAGGCGAGAGTTTTAGGTAACAGATCTTACGGCTGCAACTCCAGGCACACTCACTATCAATGACCCATTCGACATGGCGAGTTTTCTTTAGCTTTTGTAGCGTAGCTATTATTAGTCCATATACGTTGTTGGAGCAGCTGTCGTCAGTTGCCGTTGCAAAGTTCGCACAATGAGTAAGGCGGCCTGGACACAGCGAATTCATTTATACTCCACACACTGCAATCATTTTCCATTTTCCCAGTCTTAAAACGGAAGCTCTCGGAAATCTCCACAATCAACAATAGCAACAACTGCACTCCAGGCACAGTTAGCTGGAAAACGAGTTTTCCCAGTGCAAAAGAAATAAATATATAACGAGACAACTCCACACACACGCACACACACACACCTGGCTGCATAATAATGTTAATGTAACAACCCAAGCGACGAACAACCTGAAGTTGAACAAACTGGATGCGAGTTTGTCACTGGTAATGAGTTCGTTGCAGCCAGAGGCAACTAGCGAAATTGCGTCAAATGGTCAAGTAATCGCTGCAAAATTGTCCAATCCCAAAGAAAAGTCGGCCGCTTGCACCAAGTGCATTGACTCTAACAGTGTGTAAACGTTATGACAAAAACAATGGATCTACTTGGGTAGACGAATTCAAAATACTGTTACAAGTTTTCAAAGTTGAAATGGATTAAAAGTTTTTCAAAATATTTTCCACATTCTTTATATAGCTATATCCAATAAAAATATGTTGTTTTTGTTTCGTACTTTGCATTGACATTCGGCTTAATAATTAATCAAATTTCTACAATCTCTGACTTATTCAATTTCTGATTTCCACAAATTAGAAATCATTTTTAAATATTATCAATGCATAAACAAATGTATTATACCCACTTTAAGTTAGTGTACAAAATTGTCGTTCACATAATTTCCGCAGCGTGAGATGTGAACTCGTTTCGATTGTTGCGACGAGAGCCAAACACATTTGTTATATTTTCTATCGTGCCAGCCGTAAAAGTGCAAGTTCAAAGTTACAGGAAATACTAGACCGGTGGCAATAGCAACAAAAAAGCATTAACAATTTGTAACGATTACATCTTGTTCATTGACTCTATATTAGACAAACAACTATATAATTTCGGCACTGTTCGTATGGGGGGATCATGTTTGCTGTAACTCGGGCAAACCTTTTATGATAATATCCAGTGCTTCCATGTCTTTGTTAACTGTTTCTTTCAGCACTTCCATGGCGCGCTGCTGCATTGTCATTATGGTTCTCATCTCATCCTCGGCGCTTTTGTCTAATGCATATTCCGGCAGGCCAGTGCTAGAGAATTGACTGCGCTGCATCCGAATCTGGGAGAGTAGCTCGCTCAGCCGGCCCTTGAACTGAGTGGGCGCAGAAACAACAGCCTGCATATTCTGCAGCTTGGTGCGCAGTGCCTCCTCCTCGGGCGTCAATGTGGTGCCCACCTTACGGGTGCATTCTTGTTTCACAACGATCTGCGGAAAAAATTTTATAATTTTGAATATATCTAAAAAGATATGAAATTTGTATTCGCTTACCCTAAGTATGCGATGGCTCATTTCGGCTAACTTCCGTTTGTGCTCCATTATCCTGGCTGTTGCGGAAGCATGGCGTCGCCGCAGTTCCTGTAACTCGCCTTCCACCTTCTTCATGTACAGCGCATGCGTCTCGGTCTCCTGTTCCTGGCATTTGACACGCCATTTCAAATCGTTGAAGCCAATCATGGGCACAGGTATAAATTGACTGGCATCTGGGTTGTCTAAATTGGCCTGCCGCCACATGCGTGGGTCAACGCTGCGCGGGGGATTCTCTAGGTATTCTTTCAATTGATCCTCATCGGGTAGCGTAAGTGCCAAGGCTTCCGTCAATCCCAGATTCGTCAACTGTGGCTTCACTGTTGCCTGATTTAAATAAGCAGCCAGCTCAGTGGCAAGTATCCGCTTGCTATCGTGTGGACCGTGTGGAATCTGCACTTTCTCCTCCACATAGATAACCATTTGGCACTTTTTGTTCTCCAGCTCTTTGAGAACGTCGATGTGCACCAAAAGATTTGGTTTGCTGCCCATAAGACTGTGCAGGGTTTGTACAATCTGTTGCTGTTGCGTCCTATAAATGCAAAGATGATAATGAAGGTAAAATTCAGATAGGCTGTTAGCACTCACTTAATCGTTGCTAACTCCCGATCAAAGTTTAGTGCGACAAGCCCCAGCTTGTTGTCCTTGCCAGGCATGCGACTGTAGCCAATAGCCTTGAAGCGACATAAGTAATTCTCCTGCGTAATGTCCACTGGAGCTGCACTTTGGGAGTAAAATAGTTTACCAGTGCCCCACATTGCCTGCAGATAGTTCCATTTGGCTACAATGTTATCACGCTCATCGCCAAAGATGGAGACATTTAGAATGGCCTGTGCAAACGCTTCATCCGCTGAAATTGGGACAGGCTGCTGCTGTGGCTGTCCCAACATAAAGTTTGTACCGCCAAAGCCTCCGAAGCCGGGAGTCACTGTCGGCGCAGCTGGTTTTCCGAAAGCTGCAACAATAATTGCTATAATTAATATATTCTCTATGAAAGGAACTTAGGGAATTTTACCTGATGATCCAAATGTGCTGCCACCAAATGCTGACGTCTGGTTGGTGCCAAAGCCACCAAATGCTGGTGTTGTGGTCGTTGTTGCTCCAAATCCGGAGAATCCGCTAGCAGGCGCGTTGCTCGACGTTGGCAGCTGTCCAAACCCACTGAAAGCAGGCGGGGCCGAACTTGCGGGTGTTGAAAATAAACTAGACTGATTTGTCGGTGCTGTCGTGCCAAAGCCACCAAATCCGCTGCCCAGTGTTGCAGCGGGTGCACTTGTTGGAGCACCGAAGGCTGTGGGTGCGCTACCAAACGCAGACGTTGATATATTGCTTCCAAAAGCCGGTGCCGCAGTTCCGCTTGTCGCACCAAACGCTGAGCCAAACATACCGCCCGCTGTCCACAGAATAGATAAGTATAATAGAAAGGGGTCAATGCTTGAAATGTTTTGTTGCTAGTCCAGCTTCCGCGTTACAAATCTTATCAGTTCGAGAGAAGTGTTTAGTGAGGGTTAAGACTTAGTATACTATAGAAGTTGGACAGCAGCAGATGTGTTTGTTTTCCCCACTATGTCATTACTCATTGTATTTGTAATATTTCTGCTGGTTTGCGTTGCCTATGTCGGCTATGTTATTCACAAAAAGGAGTAAGTCTAGCCTTGTTGCTGATATCTCTTTACTTTTTGCAGAATCCTATATCTCATACTTTCCAAACATTTCAGAATTAATCCAAAGGAATACGTGTGAGCAACTTTCAGGATGCGAAGAAGTTGCTCACTCTGCCTTCAACTGCTGACCCCCAACGCTATTTGGCGAAAAGAGCTTGACCGGAATTTTATTTAAATACCGCATGCATTTTTCGTGTCATTCCCACCTGAAGAATGAAACGCGACGCCTACTTACGTTTAGCCGGCGTGCTAGTCGCACCCAGAGATGTGTTGCCACCAAAGAATGACATAATGACTCTTATTCAGCGCTTATACTTATATTTTTCGCTTAGGTCTGAACAGATGTGAAGTGCTTTTTAATTAAAAACTAATTGTAAAAAAACTAAAAACGAGAAATTTTGGCGCTATCAACACGCTCAACAATGCTATATTGGGAAGGAGAAGATTTCGATAGACTTGGCCTTGTCAAACAATCGATATTTAAAAAAATATAATAATTTCAATACGATTTATTCATCGGATAGAACAATGAATAAAATGTCAAGAATCATCACATATTGTATTTGTGACGTCATAAATAATTATTTTCATAACAATGTACAATTCGAACCCCTACTGTTGGTAATTTTATGATGTAATTATCATTTTTACGTGTTTGTTTCAAAAAACGACCTTGTGGCTCAATTTTACAATTCGCATACTAATGCTTTCTGCGTACCTCATTTTAGTTGCTTGTGACGTTTTGCCTTATTAAAGAAGTAATCTTCTAATTTCGATAATTTGCCGCTAGTGACGGCCTCGTTTTGCATTTGGTAATTTGTAAGGGAAATAAATTAAAATAAAATTATTCAAAATGAGCAAGTATACCTCGAAGTATCTGGAAGACAAGCTTAAAGAAAAACTTGACGCAACCTATGTGCAGGTAACAGACGAATCTGACGGATGTGGTGGAAAATTCAGCGCTATCATTGTCTCTAAGGCATTTGAAGGGAAAGCACTCCTGCAGAAGCACAGATTGTAATTCGCTCTATACTTAAATGTTAAAATACATAAAAATAAATAATATAATTTTGATTTAAGAGTTAACACGACGCTCGCCGAAGAACTTAAGGAAATACACGCTTTCTCGCAAAAATCATACACACCAGCTGAGTGGGAGAAAGTGCAACAGCAATAGCTAGAGCAGTAGCAACCGTAACCAGTTACTTCATTGCGGAGTCCAAAAACCTGTACATGCATGCATGTGTGTGTGTAGCCGATTTAGCCAGCCAACGTCAGACAACATCAAAGCAGTCGAAACTTAAAACAGTTGAACAAAGAAAGTGAAAGGGAAACAGCCGATGAACGGAGTAACAGTAAACACGCAAAATTTCGCGTAACATTACATAAAATCTGAATCAAACATACATAATATAAATAAAGCGAGAACCTGATCTCCAGTGACCCTTGTTGCCGCCATCTTGTATGAACTCGAGGGCACTCATTAGATATTCAAATATCTAAAAAAAGATATATTTGCGTTTCAACAGAAACAGACAATGATGAAGTTCCAGGTGCACTCTCCTGGCAAGGTTATTCTACATGGAGAGCACGCTGTTATTTATCAAAAGCCAGCACTGGCTGCAGTCGTTGGCCTAGGCACCACGCTTCAGTTCCGCTCAGTGGCGGAGAGCCAGATGGCCATATTTCAGCTGAAGTCTCTCAACTCCACTCTGGAAATCAAATTGAGTAACTTTAATGCCTTTCTAGATAGCTTTCGCTTCAAATATCCCGGCGACAAGTTGGAGAGCACCGCTAAACTTTTGGAGGAGGTGCGTGCAGAATTGGCTAAGGAAATGGAACGTAATATGGGCACACAAAAAGCGCAGAACCAACGCGCATTCGTTTCAATATTCTATCTGCTAGCAGGCGCTGTGCTCACGTCTCCCATCGAACCCAATCTGAAACTTTCCCAGGGTTTCCAGGTGCAAGTGGATTCAGAGCTTAATGTGGGCGCCGGCTTGGGCAGCTCGGCGTCTTATGGGTCTGCCTTGGCAGCAGCTTTTCTCATTTTGGCTGGTCATTTCGACGAGAAGACCTATTTGCAAGAGGAGAATTTAGCTTTGATTTCGCATTGGGCATACGAATCGGAGCGCGTGAATCATGGGACGCCCTCCGGCGTGGATAACACAGTGTGCACCTATGGAGGAATTCTACGCTTCGTCAAAGGCCAAGGATTTCAGCCGTTGCGCGTACAGAAACCGCTCAACATTTTACTGGTAGATAGCCGTGTGGGCCGCAGCACTGCTGATATTGTGGCGAAAGTTCGTCACTTGAGCGAAGAGTTCCCACTGCTTATCGACGCAATTTGGGAGGCTTGTGAACAGCTTGTCAATTCCGCCGTGCCATTGTACGAAAGCTTTGGCAATGGACAAGATGACAGTGAGAAGTTCGAGAAGCTCGAACGACTCTTTCAAATAAACAACGATCTGCTCAAGGCAATTGGCGTTACACATCCGAAACTAGAGCAAATATTTACAATTGCCTTCAAGCGTGGCTTCTTCTCCAAGATGACGGGCGCTGGTGCTGGTGGCTATGCCATTGTTTTGCTGCCCGAGAAGTACGAATGCAACGAGGTATACTGGAAACTAAAGGCGGAGTTGGAAGTAGCTGGCTTTGGTGTGCATGTCACTACAGCTGGCGGCGATGGACTGCGTGTGAGCTCTCTGGATGATTGATAGCTTGTTCACTTAAAACTGTATTTTATTCTAGTTGTATTTTCGTGGTTTTGTTATTGCTTAAAATAAACTACATTTTTATACACCAAACGCAATATTCCCCTGTTAGCGCTGACTTCTATCTCTTGTCTTGTATGCAATTCCTCGGTTCTTCATTTCGCGGATGGTCGATTGTGGCAAGGTGCCCGATACGGAGATGGCATAGATGCCACGCGTGAAGCGTGCTGTAAAGGCGGAAAGTAAATATTTATGCTATGTCTAAGCGTTGAATTGTGAGTTTCTTACAAAGACGTTGCCATTTTGCTACCCACGAGTCTGTGGGTGTTGTCAGAGCAATGATGCCATCAAAATTGTTGCTTGTGTGATCGTAAACATTATCCTTGTTATTCTTCATACGCAGAAACTCTTCGCAATTTTCGCAGCCATCAGTCTCAAATTGATCGAAAGTCTATGGGAAAGGAGCGAGCAAACTAAAATGTGTTGGCGTGTCCTAATCAAATTTGTAATGCATACCTTTACAAGGGAGCATACCAGGCAGGCGCGTAGCCCCCGCAAATCTTTAGGTATGGCATCAAAAGACATTTTAAAAGTAAACAATAATAAAAAGCCGGTACCAAATTACTTTTTGTGAACACGGCAAGAAATGCAACTGCTCGTAAATATTCCACGAAAGACTAGAGATGGAAAATGCTTTCGTGATTCTATCGATAAGGACCGATAAATATATCGTTATATTAACAAGTGGTCTCAAATGTAGTGCCTGGTATTTTCCCAGTGGAGAATTCATAACAAAATTATTTAAAATTTCTTTTTAATGAATAAATCTGTTTCTTATGGTTAAAATGGATTTATTTAAATAATATAATAAGTAATATATAAATACGTTGGTTTCATTTGCCAGTGACCAGACAGTGATTTGCTTAGATTTTACTGGAACCAGTAAAAAAGAATCTTCGATAAGAGCCGAGCAACTTTCGTCATGTGTGGAGCATTCGCGATAATAGTTGATTGGCTGATTGTGTCGTCGCTTTGCTGTGAATGGCTTAATATAACTTAAGAATTGCACGATAATTGGTATTTTGTTATTTTGCATAGCCGGTAGTAGAATTAAGTTATATACTCGCTAAACAAATTTACCTGCACTACAAGTGTTCAAGTTTTAACAAAGATGTCAACGTCGACGACTACCACATCGAGTCCAACGGGCAGTTCTAATGACTCTCTAGCAATGTCATATGGCGCTGTGCCCGTGCTGCCAGGGACAAATACGCAGAAACCCTTTACGCTCTCTGAACGGTTAAATTTCGAGATTTACCGTTACTCCAGCTATTCCCCAAATTATTTGCCTGAGTAAGTCCTAGGTGTTGTTTCCTTAACTGTAAATGCACTCATACAAATGTATTGATCTTGGCAAGAGTGTGAGTGAATGTATGTACGTGTGCATAAATGTACATGTATGTAAATGTATGTATGTATGTAGGTGCATAATAGACGCGTCCCGCCCATATCATGCATTTCGTAATTGTTGACAAGTGCGCAGCTGTCGCCGTTGTCAATGTTGTGGGTATTTTCACTGTTTGTTTTCATTTGCGAATTTCAGAAACGTTCTCGTCGACTGTCCAAATGATCAAACTTCACGATGGTCCGCATACACGAACAGCCCACCACAGTTTCTCACACTGAAGCTCCGACGTCCCGCCATTGTTAAAAAAATCAAATTTGGTAAATTTGAGAAATCGCACGTGTGCAACATAAAGAAGTTTCGCGTGTTTGGTGGATTGGAAGATGAGCACATGGTGCTCTTGCTAGAAGCGTATGTAACTATAAATGCTCTATTATTCTTAAATTTACTTATATTTCGATTTTTCGCAGTGGTCTTAAAAATGATAACATACCTGAAGTATTCAATTTACGCTGCATGACTGAGGATGGCGCCGAAAACCTGCCCATTCTCTATCTGAAGATAGTGCCATTGTTGTCTTGGGGACCATCGTTCAATTTCAGTATCTGGTACATCGAACTGCATGGCCAAGATGATCCCATGTACACGTGTGCACGAATGAAAAGCTACAATACGCTACGTGAAACTGAGATAATTAAGCTTTGCCTCAAGCACTTCCGTCAGCAGGGTTATATGAAAGCCTTTGGGGCGCTACAGGAACAAACAAATGTGCGTCTCGAGCACCCACTCATTAGCGAATTGCACAAATACTTGGTAATAAATGTTAATAGATTCGAAAAAAAAGGTAAATTTATTAAAATTTTCTCATTGCAGGTGGTGCAAGGTGATTTCGAGCAGGCGGAGCGCTTCATTGTAAAGTGCATTGATGACGGCCTAATGGATGAGTATTTAAATAAGCAAGACTACAAGCATGACTGGCAAATGAAGTACACCCAAAGCGAGATAAAGCCTGGCAACCGAGGTGGCCACCAGCTTGTGGTCGATGCCAAAAAGCGTCTAATATATTTGTATGGTGGTTGGGATGGCTACCAAGATCTTAGCGACTTGTGGGTGTACAGCATTGAACTCGACGAATGGACGCTGCTCTGTGAGCGCTCCGAGCTATCCAATGGACCCACTCCGCGCTCCTGTCACAAACTGGTCTTTGATCCAATCAGCGAAAATATCTTCATGCTGGGCCGCTATTTGGACAACTCAATACGCACCAGTGATTACATCAAAAGTGATTTTTACTTGTACGACACCCGTGCCCGTAATTGGATGCAAATCTGTGATGACACCAGCCAAGTCGGTGGTCCGCAGCTTGTGTACGATCACCAGATGTGCATCGATGCCGATAAGCGTACGATTTATGTGTTTGGGGGCAAGATACTGACGCCGCGCAGCCCGACGGCTTCGACTGAGCCAGAATACTCTGGCCTATTTTCTTATCATATTGCGACAAACACCTGGACGCAGATACTCGTAGATTGTCATCATGCAAGTGCATCGCAGGCAGATGTTATGTCAATTAAATCACGAATTACCCACTGCATGGTTTTCCATAATGTATGTATATTCTCAATATAATATTTCATTTATATTTTAAATATTTATGATTTACAGAAACAACGAAAGCTTTACATCTACGGTGGACAACGCGGGAAGGAGGATCTAGATGAGCTGCTTACTTACGATGTGGACTCACAGGCCATTTCACTGATAAACAAGGAGCATTCGCACCTCGGCACCAATACCAGTACTGAGGCCAAATTTGAGCCATCATCGGGCTACACATTGCGCGCTACCATTGATTGTGATCGCGATGAAATTTACGTATTCTCGGTATGTTAGTGAGTCCTTTCACTGATTCTTTCTATAATTAGTTTGTTTCTTTTACAGAGCCTTAACAAAGTTAAGGACAGGCGCGATGTGCATCATGTAGATGCGTCGAATTCTTTTTGGGTTTATTCGTTGCGCACGCATAAATGGTCGCGCATCTATTACTGCCGACACAATGCTCAAGACGTGAACTCCATTAATAAGGCCAACTTTTTGGGTGCCAGCAAAGGCGACGATGTACTGGAGCCATGTCCACGATATGCTCATCAATTGGTGTACGATGAGGTAGCTAAGACGCATTATCTGTTTGGTGGTAATCCAGGCATATTTCAATACCAGCAACTGCGCTTGGATGACTTCTGGTTGCTGCACTTGGAAAAGTACTTGACTCTAATGCGCTTAAAAGTTGTGAAAATCCTAATAAATTTTATATTTTATAGGCCAAAACGCGAGGAGATATTGAAACATTGCCGCTATTTGGTGCGTAAGCTGCGGTATGAGGAAATGACACGTTCAGATCCGATAAAAGCGATGGAATATCTTAGACATCACATCGCTGATGTTATAGATCACACTGACACTGAGCAGTTGAACAATGTAAGCAAAAGCTAATAATCATACAGTTAAATATTTCAACAATTAACGTTATTTCAGTTTCACAAGTTGGCTTCACTGCTCTTCAAACCACACGACAACAGCCAAGACTCTAGCAGTCCCAGAGCTACGCCCGAGCTGTGTGCTGAAACCGAAGGGTACGGTGCAGAGGGAGTTGGCTCTAAAAGTAAGTTCTTCATGTATTTCTTTATAAACTTGAGTAACCAATATCTATAATAACTATTTAAGTTGAAATGACAGAAAATGTTGGAATGAGTGCTGCTGAAAATATCTCGCTAGAGTCAAATGAGAGCTTGGCGACTTCGGGCATATCAGAGCCCACATCCAGTCCCAGTGGCTCGTCGTGCACAAAACGTGCGCGCACCGAAGCCAATTGTGAGCTGCAAAACCGCCGCGCATACCTTTTCAACAAGCTGGTACAGCTCATGCCGGCCAGCATGGTGCAGCCAGAGCGGAACCTGAGCGACTTTGTGATTATTTAAAAGATTCTTCAACGTGCAATCAGTGCCAAAAAAGCATGCAGACGTTTCGAAATTTTATTCTATATTGAGTTGTTCTGTTTATTATTATTTAAAATGTTATGCAATTGTCTCGAACTCTGGATGTGCATGTGATACTCAAGTCGTGTTTAGCAATCGTTTTGTTTTTGAAATGTTAAGTTTATTTTTTTGGCCACTGCTGAAAGTATTGCCGCATGTTTAATTCAGATTTGTTTATCATAAAACACAAAAACTATGTCATTGTGATAATTAAGTTATACAGTACGAAAAGGAAAAGAAATCGGTTATTATGTTTTAGTCGAGCTACATGAATGTGTGAAACGTGTTAAATTTAAACTTTAGCTTAGATATAAAAGATAAGTTTGAAATAAAGAATTTTACACCTAATCTATGGACAATTGAAGTTTAATTATAATTAGATAAAACAAAGCAAACATATTGTTGAGAAGTCAAGGTGTTGTTTAAGAACTATATCATTGCTATCTAGGTGATAGCTCTGCCGTTCGAGATCGCGTTTAACCCAAATTGAATTCCTTAAGTGCATTTTGCATAATTGTATCTTTGACAGCGCAGAACACAAGCTTGATGTTTTCGGTATCTGTTTGCAAATATATAGTAAATAATTAATAATATATAATTCATAAAACTACAAATTAGGGTTTAACCTGTGGCTGTGGTGAAATGCGAATAACATTGACGCTCTGGATCCGGATTGCAGGCCAGGTATTTCTTCAACACAAACTGCTTCGCTGCTGCGTGATCTTGTTTTGGACCTGTTAAAAAAAGAAAAAAAAAAAACTTTATAAATAATATTTAAACAGGCTTAACCCCTTACTCACCATCATATTCAGTAAAATAGTCACCCATATGCGAATACATAATTTTCTCTTCGAACAAATCTTTCTTGTTCATAAATAGAATGATCGATGAGTTTTGGAACCACGGGTATGTAATAATGGTTCTGAACAAAGCTTTCGATTCCTCCATACGATTCTGAGTACAATAAATGGAGAAAACTTCAAATTATATTTTGAGCAGTCTAGTTAATCTCACCTCGTTGTCAGACTCAAACAAGATCTGATCATATTCAGAGAGCGCCACCAAGAATATAATCGATGTAACATTCTCAAAGCAATGAATCCACTTTCTTCTTTCCGAACGCTGACCGCCAACGTCCACCATTCTATAAATGATTTAATATTATGAAAATTACTCCATGTAATGTCCATATCTTAAACAGCGAAACCTGAAGACGATGCCATCCAAATCGAATGGATACTCCAGTATTCCAGTTGTGGGCACACGAGCACGCAGAATATCCTGTTCAGTGGGCAAATAATCTTCCTGTTCAATACGCGCCAAATCGCTCAGATAGCTATAGGGAAATCATTGTTAATATAACACATATACATTTATTAACAGTTTCAGTTGCACTCACTATTTAGCAGAATCGGTTAACTGGTATTCTCTTCGGCGATCATAGCACTCCTGTATGCCAGCATCGTCCCAAAGAGAATGTAGGGCCTTCAAAAATGGATCCTCCAATCTTGTAACAGATTCGTAGTCAATGCTCATCACCAGCTCACCACATTCCTATAAATTTATATTATATACGTATAGACATATACACGTACATATATATATAATGTAGGCACTTACGCGAATCTCTGGTGCGCCATATTCTATTTTGAGCAGATCCATGGCTTTGATCATTGACTGCATGGCCATGAATATATTTTGGAACACCAGCTTAATATAGCCACGCTTGTCATCGTCCGAGTAGCCGCTGCCGTGAATAATACGCATTTGCTTAATAAAAGTTGATTTCCCAGATTCACCAGTACCTGTGAAGATTCATAGAATAATGTTTAAAGGAGAAAACAAATTGTTTTTTTTTTTTTTCTTTTCGTTGTTTTGCAAATTTCATTGCACATATAAAAAGCAGACGGAAATTTACACTGCATACTTCGAGGCGCTGTTTGATGCTTTTAATTTCACCGGCAATTACTGACTTTTAAAGCAACTATTATTATGTATAAACTATAATATTTCTCTTAGTTACATAAAAATTATCCGAATTATTGAATTTGATTTGCGTATATATTTTATGACAATTTATTGCACATGTTATAAATTTACTTTCACTATGCCGAAGAAAGTAAATGTATGATTTAATTGATATTTGTTTAAAAAAGAAAAAAATCTATCAAAACCGTAGACAGTCTCTAGTTTCACCCCCTACTAGAACATATATTTATAGCAATAGTATAAGCAACCCTCCCTCAGAGGCGCATCCACATGGCTTCATTGGGTAGTCGAGCAATTTGAGTGCATAATGGGTTCAATCTTTTTGAATTTTCGTTTTTCTTTCGGACCTCCGACTAAGTCGTTAAACTATACAGCTCACCCAGTAAAAGCAGTTTAAGTTCGCGACGAGCATCTTTCTTATCACGGCGTAGCTGTTTTTCAATTTCCTGATTGATACGCTTCTGTTCTTTGGCCTCTTCCGATAAGCAGCACTCCATTATGAAGAATCTTCTCTAGGTTTTGTGATGTGCGTAAATCTATTTTAGATGCTGGCTTATCCTTTTATATATTATCCAGTGTTGCTTGTTTAGATACTTGAATCGGGATTTTGTTTCCCGATTTTTGCTTGGATGGACAGAGGAATAATTATTTTAAGATTAATAGTTGTGAAAGTTGTTCGCTCGACAAGAGTCCAAAACGTTGTGTATTCTGTTTGCAGTGAACATATAATATTTGGGCGACACTTGAATCGGCAGATGGAGGTGCTGGCCGTGGCTTTGACACTGGTGGCAAAGCGCATGCACCGCAACTAGTACATATGTAGGTTTATAGACGACATCGACATTGGGCCGATCCACAGTTCGTGCAGCAGGTGAAAACAGATTCAGGAAACGCTGCCCATGCCCAAGTTCATAGCAAGAAAGCTGATTTTGGTAACTATACGGCTTCTTGGCTTGGTCTAGCGGAAGACCCCACACACTTCCGCCCTTAAACAGTATATAGAAGAATACAGCAGACATGAAAACTATATAGGAATAGACCAGTAGTTGTGATTAGTCTAGGTTCGATGCATTTCCATATTGATTTGTTGCTATAAATATACAATAAAAATTTTTCTTTAGCAGGCATTATAGATAATGATCTTAAATTATCTTAACTAGCTTTGGCAAAAGTTGAGATATTTTATTTTTATTTATTTCTCAATTAACAACATCGGCCTCCAATTATGTCCTTGGTCCACTCTAATGTGTCATACTCGTGTCTGTTTGTTTTGGTAATATGCTGCTGATTTCAGTCTTCCACTGAGGGCTTGGTAATCCAATTGTAACTGTATACGAGTATATAGCAGCCAAACACACACACACATACACATATGTACAATTACAAACCTCAGTCAAGTTTAAATATATCTGCAAGCAATCGCAATGGTATTTATTTTTAACAGAAAAAAATCACTTTTTATTTTTAATATATTTTTATTTATATTATATTATTTTTTTTTTTAATATATATATTTATATATATATATATTTAGGTGTACATAGATACTTTTTCATTTGTTGTTTTTTTTTTTTCTGGTTTTTTGTTTTTAATTATCTAAAAAATTTCTTAGTTACCATTGCCACCTCAATACAATCAATTCTTTGTCTAGTACTTGTATCTTTTGTAATATGATTTCTATGACAAATGTGTAGAAACAACAAACACACACACACACACACATAAACACACTCACTGGTAGACACACACAAACACGCCCACACGTATATGCAATTTTCATTGAGTGCAAATCCCACACTTTGTGTTGTGTAAATTTCCATAAAAAAGTCAATCAATTCAAATGCTACAAGTTGAAAATCTTACACTCAATGAAAAGAATTGCATATACATCTGAATCTAAGTGTGTATGTGTGTGTATGTCCGTGGGAGAATACAGATAAGTCTCCTTCTCTGTGAGTGTGTGTGTGTGTGTGCGTGTGCTTGTACGTACTTAATTAAGGACGTGCGTTTGCCTTAAGACTTAAGCTAAGCATGCAGTTTTTATGTGGGTGGGGAGGGGAGAGAGTGGGATAGTGGGGGGTTAGCTTCTTGATTTATATCTATATGTATGCACTTATGTTTACATGTATGTAGAAATATGTCCGTTAAAAATATTTCTCATTCATCAAAATCATCAGCGTCACAAGTAAACTGACCAACCATCCTCCAAATTCCATTTACAATAAATATAAAGTTTTTAAAGTAGCCTAAAGATGTGGAATATTATAATCATAATTTCTTTTCTTCTTTTTTCTTTCATTTTGTTATATTCGATTTTTTGGTTTTTCTGTATATTATGCACTTTGTTTTAGCCTAGTTTTACATAATTTCAACGTCAAAGGGAGAGACTCTTGTTCTTTTTGTTGTTGTTATTATTATTATTATGTATTGAATTAGTTTAGTAGCTTTTCAAGCATGTTATGAAATATGGTCTCTATATATTCCATATGCATATATAAGTACGACTACCCAGCAAAAGTAACCAATGTATATGTAAATCGAGATGCCCAACAACTCAAATTCCACACGTAAGTACGTTAGTTAGTAAATGTTCTAAGCTAAACCCCATTTTAAATTAATTTCTTTAGTTCTTGTTGGTTTCTGCCTCTCGAATGCTTTTCGATTCGTTCGAAATTTCATTTTTCTTAGTCCGTTTATGTTTTATCTATTTTCTTTTTTTCTTTTATAGTTTACACAAGAATACAAACATATACAATTGAAATGTATTCAAATGCTTCTATGTTCCGTTAGCCTGCAGTTCTTGAATTTTGTATATAAAAATACAAAATACTTGTACACACTTCAACATACATAGGTATGCATATTTATCATATACTTAAGTATATTTTTATCATTATTTATCAATTTATATCAAATTTTTGCTCAATTGTATTATTATATATAGCTTCATTTTGAGCTTGAGTTAAGCTAATAAATATTTACATACAAACTTGTCTGCTAAACTTGTCCCTTAACTTAAAACTCACATTCAAATAATCTAAGAACCAAAACAAGTCAAATACCCAAACAACAATCAATGGATCACATACAAATGTTTTATCTGAAAAGTTGAAAACAACAACAAACAAATGAATAAAACAAAATGCACATGACAAATTATATAACAAATCTCAAAACATAAAACACTCTTCTTAAATATGTATTTATATTTAATGTATATGCTTTTCTCATATACGTACATTTTACTTTAATGTTTCTGCCAGGGTCTTCTTCATGGATTTAATGAGCACTAGAAGGCACAAAACGCTAACTAAACCAAATTGTTTATTATGTATGTATGTTTTTTATTATTTTCTGTTTGTTTTCTTCGTCTTTCCCTTTTCTTTTCCTTTTCGTTAATTTAGTTTTTATTATAAATATATGTGGTATGTTCATATGTTCATATCGACTACATATACATATGCAACGCGTTAAAAATTACGAATTTTTGCTTTTGCCAAAACTGAAAAATTGTCGTTGAAACCGCCAAATGTTATTTTTGTTTTCATTTATATTCAAACCGAAATTTTCTATAATATTATCGAACACAAAAGCGCAAAACGAAATCAATATTATGGAACTATAGTTATGGTATGGTATGTTTCCCAAATAAGGATATTCAGCTTGCTCTCTGAGGATTCGCCTGCGAAATGAATGTGTGGTCAATGTCAACCAAAATACTGGAGACTTTTCTCTGCTCACCGATGCAATTCATTGGACGGAAAACTATATAAGTATATGTGTGTGTTTGTGTATGTGCGTGTGTGTGTGTGGGCGTCTGTGTTTGTAATGCTAATACAAAATGTACAGCTCCTCTGCCTGAACCGTTGTAAAACTTGTTGGATGTCTCCCCTTTGACGGGGTCGCATCATCTGATATAAGAACTAAACTCTTTGTATGCCTTTTAGTTCGGTTTCTTTTTCTTCTCTTTTGGTTCTGTAACGAGTCATCCTTTCAAAAGCCTTGTCGAGCACAAACCAACTTTAGAATCCCTACTATAAATATTCCTCTGTCGACTTATCGCAGCAATGATGACGTTTCCTTCTTTTCTCTTTCTTCCGTTAGGCCTTTTAATTTCGGCTAGCCGAGCATTTCACTTCGTATGTCTTCTTCTTCTTGTAAACAACGAAAAATTCGGTACGCATGTTTTTTTTTTTTTTGCTTTTCTTTTTTTTTAGCCTTATATAAATACACATTTATTGACTTAATCAAGCTTTTTAAAAGCTAATCAATTCATCAATTTATTAATTGTAAAAATTTTGTTATTCATTTCATTTACTACATCTTCGGTTTACGTGGATTAAAGCTTTATACAACACACTGTTGAATCTTACTTAAATTCTAGATGCGTATTACAATTATAACGGCGGAGTTGTACGGTCTTTAATGTTAAATGGATATTTTGATGCCGATTACACTAGCTTGTGTATGTAAATGAGGTTACGAGAAATGTGTGTTATATGCATTTATCTATAATCCTATATATATATATATAAGTATTTCAAATAGGAAAGTTCATTTTAGTTATTTATTTTTAATGTCCATAATAGCAAATCTGTGAGTGTGTGTTAAGATAACCAGAAAAGGAAGATTTACACTGTCGAAAACAGCTGAACTAATTCAATCATAATTAAGCTCTAATCGAAAGAGGTGCAATCCTTTACTTTCCTCTGCATTCTTGTTTACCCTCGCCCCAGCTATGGACCGCTAAAAGTTCAAGGGGTAAACTTAAAATTTCTTGATCTCGCTCTCTCTATAAAACAGTTCAAAATATATAAATCTATGAAAAGCATAGTTTGATTCATATTTATTTTACATATACATGTATGTATTGTATGTGTGTGTGTGTGTGTGTGTGTGTGTAGGTGTGCGTGTTTTCATTTAGTTTTGACCACATATACATAGAGTAAAATTGTGTTTATTTGGATTTTTACATAAATAGTTTTGTTTTGTTGTTGGAGTTGTTTATTCATTTTTTTCTCATTTTCTTTTTGTTGTATTTTCTTTGCTGCTTTTCGGTAAAATGTGCGCATCGTTTTGTTACTTTACTAACATTCTATAGCTGTAGATTAAATTAAACTAAAATTTAAAAACAAAAACAAAACATTGTCTATAACATAAGCAAAACAGACTAACAAAATAATAATTAATATATAAGTAGTTATAGTAAGAATATTATGCGAAATAAATCAAGCTACAATTCTTTCAAAACTTATTCTCCTCTCAAATGATACAATTTGTTAACAATTTAGTTTATGATCATCATCTTTTGTTTCCTTTTTTAGTATTTAGTTATATATATATATATGTATATATAATTTTTTATTTTTATTTTTTTTTAAGTTTATTTTTTCAGTTTATGGAAAATTTGTTGATGGCATCAAGATTAGCTGCTTCTGATAGTAGGTTCTTACGTAGTTGTATGTATGTATAACATATAGGCATTAATTAGTTTTAATATTGATGATTATGACTGTTGTTGTTGTTGTTTTTGTTACTGTGTTACTGTCGCTAATTATGGTTAAGCTGCAGGTATGAGAACGTGTTAAGTAATTAATTAGATATAGATGTAATCTGGCTGCCACTTGTAAAATACAAATGCGTTTATCAATTTCTTGTTTAGTGATTCATTATTACACTAGTACTTAATCATCACGTTTACAATCGTTTCCCTATTTTGTGTGTGTGTGTGTGTGCGTACGTGTCTCTGTGTAATTAGTAGTAGGATTTGTAATTTACATTTGAATGATTCTTTCGCACAGTACAAATTAATAAATTTTGTAAACATTACATAGTTATCTATGTATTTATACGTGTATGCGTGTATGTTTGTATGTAATGTATATACACATATTATGGGCTTGTATTTATGTATATAAATATTTCAGTAAACAATAGTTACAATTTTACGCTTGTAGCTTAATAAAAATTCAGTATTATATCTGCGATTTCTTTGTTGTTGTTGTTGTTGTTGGTTTTCTTCCTTTTGTTTAGTTAGTTTACAGGATTTGTTGTGATCATCAAAATTGTTATTATTATGAGAAATTTCTAACATTTATTGTTTATGAAAAATTACTATCTGTTTATAAGTTACAATTTGTTGTTTGTTTGCTTCAGTAAAATGTTTATGCTTCAGTACGACAAAAATTGTTTCCATTTGTTGTTCCTTTTAAGCGTTTGATTAAATTAAAGTTAATTGTGTTTGTTATCATTTTTTTCCTCAATTTTCTATCAATTTTATTACAAAAGTTCTCTAATAATGAATTTTAAATATTATTATTACATTACTCGTACTTTCTTTTAATTTCACACAAATTAAATTGTATACAGCGATCGCATCATCATCATTATTAATTATTATACTTTTTCCCCATCAGTTTTTGTATAATTTATGCTACAATTTTCCGCTGATTTTACAATTTAAGAAACTTGTGTTCTGGGTCTAATTTATGCTTAATCTTCGGCAAACATTATTAGTGTTCTTTTTTTTTTTTTTTTTTTCTCTTTCTTTGTTTTATTTTGTTGTTGTTTTTTTTTTTTTTTTTTAATTTTTTTCTTGTTTTCTTTTTATTAATATGCGAAAAAGGAATTATGAATGTTTATATATTTTTATATATATGCATATATATAAGTATATATATATGTACATACATATACGTTCTGTATATATATGTATAATAAAAATCACAAAAATAGTTTTCTGATCCAAATCCAGTTTAGACCAAATTGTATTCCTTAAGATTGGATTGCAGAATCGTGTCCTTTACAGCTGCAAACACAAACCTTATATTTTCAGTATCTATAGAAGAGAAAAGAAATCGCTATTAGTTTTGTGTACTTTTTTTTATAGAGAACACACACAAATATATAATTGTCATTGTAACCATTACCAGATGTACAGCATGCTTTTCAGATTACCCCAAGTGATATGTCGATTAAAACGACTCGGAATATAATAATTCAAATAAAACAAAAGATTGCAAGTTACTCTATATTTTAATAACAAATAAAAAAGAAAGCATACAAATTTTAATGCATGTAATATATTGTATTGATGTATTTGTTAGGGGGTTAGCATCCCCATAGATATTCCATTAAACAACTGAGAGTAATATTGCATCGCTCAATCTAAGCCGACGGCTATAAGTGCTGATTGCAAAATAAAATCTTTCACAGCGCTGAACACGAGATAGATGTTACGCGTATCTAAAATAGCTCAGTTATTTAGTAACTATTTCATTTGGTATTCATTGAGAAGAACTGGCTAGCGACTACTTGCAGCGGGCAGGCAGCAAAACGAAAAATATATATTTAAAGGCTAATCCCGAGCTATTTACAATTGTTAATTTTCAGCAGAAAGCATTCACGCTATATACATACATAAGCAGCAATTCAGTAAGCATTACTTACCTGTAGCACAGGTGAAATGAGAATAGATAATCTTTTCGGAATCTGGATTTAAGTCTACAAACATGCGCAGTATGAATTCACGGGCTGCGATTGCATCTCGCTGTGGACCTGTTACCAATTTAAAAATAAATACGATCAGTCTCCAAACTAGCACAACTACAACTCTAGCGTTAGCAATAGATCTAAAGGGATTGCATAAGTGAAGCTGCTGCAGAACGATATCTCACCATCGTATTCAGGAAAATAGTCCACCAAATGCGAATACATAATTTTCTCCTCTAACAAATCCTTCTTGTTAAGGAATAGAATTACTGATGAATTTTGGAACCACGGGTATGTAATAATAGTTCTAAATAAAGCTTTTGATTCCTCCATGCGGTTCTGTAATGTACAAACAAAAACATTTATTAATTGCAAAAGAAGAATTTAAAGATGTCATTATACTCACCTCATTATCAGATTCAAACAAGATTTGATCGTATTCGGATAGTGCAACCAAAAATATTATTGAGGTAACATTCTCAAAGCAATGAATCCACTTCCTTCGCTCCGAGCGCTGACCACCGACATCCACCATTCTGCATTTGATAGATAATAATGCATTAGACAATGAATAATTCGATAGTGCAGCAATGACTTATTAAATAAAAAGCCAAATTAAGTGATTAATAAAGTAAGCGAGAAGCCAAACCAATACAGTAAATGAAGGAAAATGATATGCACAGAGATATTGCTGGAATGTTGTATTTGTTGCATTTGTTGTTACACACACACACACAAATTGTGTTACTACTTTGCTTTAGTTTGATCAATTTTAGCAATATTGAGATAGATGCGATAGACTGATATACCTATAAACAAGTGGATGCAACTCAAAACTATATTGTTGTATTCCAGATGTCGGCGAACGGTTTCGCAATATATCCTGCTCAGAAGGCACATAATCAGGCTGCCCTATGCGATCTAAATTGTCAAGGTAGCTGATTGGAAGATATATGTATATATAGATATGTTTGATGATTTTTAAATACATTGCTAAAACTCTTTTGTCTTAATTTGTTTGTTTGTTTTGTCCGCTAAATTCGGTCAGCCTAAATGATCGTTAATAGTTCTAGTATCAAAGCTACTCTTACTTATATTTAATGATATGGTATGTGTAGACAAATTCCACAAATTGTGCTGGTTAGAAAGGAAACAATTAAACGAAACAATTAACCAATAACCAAAGAACAGTATTAGACACATGCAAATCGATATCATTGGAGTCGTTGTAGCTACCTAAATCTGATCTCTTCTAAGTCAAAGGGATACTCAATGATCCCCGTTGTCGGCACACGCACTCTTAAAATGTCTTGTTCAGTGGGTAAATAATCAGGTTGAGCCACACGATCGAGATCCATCAGATAACTATACATAATACATATATAAGAATGAAATCGTATTTAGTATATCAAAGTATTCCTTGATTATAATAAAATGTTGTCAATTTGATTGTTGTCAGCTCTATTATCTAGTTGTGGCAGTGGTGTTCCACATCTAACAATTAACTCACTATTTAGCGGAGTCGGTCAACTGATATTCTCTTCGGCGATCGTAGCACTCCTGTATGCCAGCATCAGACCACAGCGTTTTTATGGCATTTAGATAGGGATCCTCAAATGTTGTAACTGTTTCATAGTCAATGCTCATCACCAGATCAGCGAGCGCCTGCAAACGAATTATATTCATGAATATATAGTTTTTAGTTGTCCACTGATAATACTTACATTATGCTCGCCAACGCCGTATGATATTTTGAGCATATCCATGGCTTTGATCATTGACTGCATGGCCATGAATATATTTTGGAACACCAGCTTAATGTAGCCGCGTTTGTCCTCGTCCGAGTACCCGCTGCCATGGATAATACGCATCTGTTTGATGAACGTTGATTTGCCGGACTCGCCCGTGCCTGTGCATATGGAAAAAGCAAATGCGGCATTAGTCTGCTATCGAATCACTCGAACCTGCCACAACAAGCCGCAGTGCACCACACACCACAGTCAGTGCACTCTCTACTAATTAGCAAAAATGCTGCGATACCAAACAGCCGCAATAAATTGCAATTGCATTAAGCACCCGCACCCAGGGGCGAAATTCAATCACGTGACATACATAAAGCTGCATATGCGTGTGTGTGTGTGTACATATGGATGTGTGCGTGCATGTATCATATCACTAATACAATTTCGCATACTAATTGAAGCAAACACGCCTTCATCGGCCATCGACCATCAGCCATCAGCCGTCAGCCATTAGCCGGGAGTGCAACAATCAATGGCCGCCACTTTTACATATATGTACATTTATGGGTCAAGGCTGTTCGCCGTTGGCTGCTGAATGGACTGTTGGACTCGTGGCGGCAGATAGATTGATGGGCAGGTGAATGACTACTCACCCAGTAGGAGCAGTTTAAGTTCACGTCGCGCATCTCGCTTGTCACGGCGCAGCTGTTTCTCGATTTCCTGATTGATCCGCTTTTGTTCCTTGGCCTCTTCCGATAAACAGCACTCCATGCTAACTGGATTAAAGGACGCTTACGCGTTCTGCAGTCCCTGCCTTACGCTCCGTGACGTGCGTAAATCTTTCAGTTGTGCGGTAGTAGGGTTTATCCGGTTTATATGGTAGTAGTGGTTGGAGTTTTCCCACTAAATCCAATTTTATTATTTTTGTTTGTTTTTGGTGTTGCTGTTTCTTAAGCTTCTTCTTGTTATATTTTTATTATATTTCTATATTTAGCCGAAAAATTGCTTAGATCCCGTTAGTGTTTTGTTGCTCTCTAAGGTTGTCCTATATAAATTGTTGAATGTTTTCTTTTGTTTATAATTTCGATTTACTTAGTTGCTCGTGAGCATTTGTACTTTGGCGTTGCTCGCTGTTTCCTACGACACTCAGGCTCTCTTTGGCTATTGCTTAATTTCCTTTAAAGGATTCTCTTCTTTGCAGTCCGTTTCTTGTATGTGCGCGTAATTTCGTGTGTGTCTATGTGTGTATGTGTGAGTCCGAGTCCGAGTGTGTGTGTGTGTGTGTGTATATGTGTCGTTCTGCGGGGGTTAACTCTGTTCCGTTGTTGGTAGTCAGTACTCAGTTTACTATCTTCCTAAACAGACTTTGGTGCATCTCTCTGACAATGAGGAGTACAAATACGATGACCACATCGAACACGACGACTTCAACAGATTCACGTAGTAATCCGCCTGTTCATAAACACCTGAAATGGAATAAACCAAGCAATTTAATTAATATTTCCTTTTAAATATTTTACTTTATTAACTTAGTTTACATTAAAGCTCTGAATCATTTTAAAAAATTGTTTTCTTTTGTTTTCTTTTTCGAGCACTACAAGAAATTTCAATTATCAGTACTTTAACAAATTTATCAAGCTATGTCAAGTGGGCGTAAAAACAAAACTTTCACAAGATCTTGCGAATTATCATGCCCATGCACATTGGCCTTGCCTAAAACTAGGAAATTCTGGATACAACTCGGCTGATTTTCCCACAACACTGATCATAAGCTGACAGCATGATCGACGTAATGCTAATTTCCATTTATATTCCATAGCTGTGTTATGTTTTGCAAACATTGTAAATAGCTCTTATTCATAACTGATATTTATAATTCCGAATTTCTAGAATTATGTGTGGTTTCCAATAAGTAAGTAGAGTAATGCGGTTTTTGTATACATACAAATGTGGCTACGCATATGAGCAATACTCGTTTATACACATTAATGCATATATATGTACATACATAATCACATATATATAATGTTTATACATACTATATATACACACAAAAAGGTTGATTACACTTTTTGTTTTGTTTGTCTGTGTTTTTGTCTGCGTGCAACGGGCAAAAATTATTAAATTACCAAAAAAGAAAAAAAAAACAAGAAGCGATGTTCCCAAACTATTTTGCTAGGCATTCCAGAAGCGCCCACTGCACGTAATAAGCATGTAAACAATTTAAATTGTTTTCGGAAACTGGCAACATAAAAAAGCAAATTAATTGCCATACTACATACCGAAAACAAAAACAAGAAGAAAAGATCGTGTCTATAGGCATTTTGTAGATAATAAACAATGCAGTTACTTTAAATTATTTAAAAACGCAGGGTATTCCACCGTATATACGCACTGCATAGTTTATAAATCAAAGTCAACTCAGAGGGAATAAGTGGGTGAAGCGATTATCAGGCACATTAGACAACAAACAGTAGCACTAGTCCGATAAAGAAACTGAGATAAACTCTACATTTCTAGATGAGTTGGAGGCAGCTTGATAAGGCGCACTCAGCTAGAAGCTCGGGTCGGTTGTTAAAAAGGTTCAACAATTTTATATGATTGCATATATATAGAATATACTGTTGATCGCCACCTCATCCTCGCCCTATAAACACCAACACCAACACGAATACGCCAAGCCAAATAAATAGAAATTTCAACAGGTTTGTCGCAAGTTCCCTGGTCAAACATACTAGACCCAACCACCAACCCCTATACACGTCCACACCCACACCCACTTTTGAGGGCAACAGGGTATCATAGCAAATGACTGACTGACTGCATTCCGTTAATTGTCGGCATTACTCATAAGTCATATATATAAATATATATGTATATATATAGCTTAGGTCCGCATTATTATTCATACCTCTTATCAGGCCTAAGAAAGTATAGCATAAAATGTGCAAAAGGCTTAGCAACAAGTGGCCAAGATGTAGCATAACTCTTAGATATCATCTATTCCTATATACGCTAAACTGGACGAAACAAAGTTGCAGAAAGTTTTGAAAAACTACAAAACTTTGATGTAAACTTTTCAGTTTTCCAGCAAGTTTCAAGTCTCCGCATCCGATTGAATGGAAATAAAAGTTATTAAATTAAATGTAATACTTTAAATAGAAGTCCCATCTTTATTGACTACCTACTACGCATAGCTTTTAAATCTACATACATATATGCATACTTACGCATTAATCTAACGGTTGTGTATGCCGATGAGCAGAGACATATGAATGAACCGAAGCCAAGCTGCAGGCTATTGACGACGACGATGACGATGAATGCACTTTATAAGACGAGAATATCCAAATGTGGCTGCTTCACTTGATGAGCTTCTTATTGTTAATCAAATTAGAGTCTCTGGTCGTTTTATGTACTAGCACTAAATAATAATAATAATAAAAAAGTTGTTTGCTTTTCTGGTTTATCGTATTGTTTCCCTGCAGTTAATTTAAATCGGTGTCGTTTTTTGTTTGGATTTATATATATATGTGTACAAATTATGCATATAAGTAGTATGTATGAATGTATGTATGTGCGTATGTATATGTATGTATGTATGTATGTTTAATTCCTATGTGGTTATGCTTTATGAGGTGATGTTTCCGTTGCTTCACGACGTGTCGTTTATTTTGTTTTTATTTTTTGTTTTTTTGTTAATCTTTATCGTTTGATTTAGTTGCGTTTGGAAAACATTAGTTTTAAGGAACGTGTGTAGTTGTTTTTATATGCATAATTATTTTAACTAATTTCTTTACTGTTGCATTTGTCTGTTCAGTTTTGTGCTTTTGTAACTTGTTCCACTTTCTGCTTGTTATTTATTAGTTTTTCTTCTTTTAAATGCAACGAAGATTTGTAATTTGTTATTTGGTAATTTAAAACGAAAACTTTTTATGACGACGAGCACAACGGTTAATTTCTTATTTTTTGTTTTTTGCTTTTCTTTCACACGCAACACTTAAATGCTCCTTTTGTATTTAATTTTCTGCATACTTTATGCTTCTTGTATTTGTTTATTTTCCGGTATGCAGTGGAACTGCAATAAAAAGAACATTTGCATTTACATATACATTAACATTTTCATTGTATGGTTTGGAAACACTTCGTTTATATGGAGCAACAGCAGCAGCAGCCGCACCAGCAAAATCCTCCCACGCACCCCACCCAATAGCGAAGAGTTCTGCTATGAGCAACTATTTTGTGCTTAAATGAAGAATTAACTAGGAGTTATGGTCCTATAGTAGATTTAACGAACACTGACGACGACTGTGTGGTTTTCCAAATCTGTAGTATGCGGGCATAGTAACATAAACTTTTTATGTCCATTTAGCACCCACTGCATTTTGTAAAAAAAAAAAAAAAAAAAAAAAAAAAAAAAATTATATAGAATTTACGGTTTGGGTTCGCAAAATGTGCTAAATAATGCCAAAACATGCTGTTTGCTCGGGCAAGCAGTGCACTGCAGTGTTGTCACCGCTAAAATTGGCTGTGCAAACGTTAGCAATTGCATGGGCATCTGCGCTTGATGACAAGTGCAAATAAATTAAACACGAAATGCAATTATTTAACAAATGAAATGTGCTCAATGAGCAACATAAGCATAAGTGCACAATGCAAATAAGACATACAGATATCACTGATAGGATAGATAGATAGTGCCCTGTAGCTGTATATCTGTTTCGCTCGCACCTCTATACACACACGCGCACTGCTATACACACAGAGCGAGGGCGAGGCAAAAACGAACATGAAAAAATTTTGGCCAGAAAAATTGTCGATTCTGGCACGCCGAATTGTTTAACAATTATGTGCCATTATTTTTGCCTATGCTCATGATTTCATTAGGTATCTACCCGCACAAAACAACGCCCAAATTTTAAATTAAACTGAATGAACTCCAAGTGAGTTGGGGATGGTATTTTAGAATAGGCTACTATTGCTGCTGCTGGATTTTGTCGGTGCGTCGATATTCGATTGAAACTCACAACATATTTGATTTTGCATTGTTCGGTTAACGTTAACACACGACCCGTAGTGACTTTTTTGCTTTGTCAACTCTTAAATTTTCTTAAGTATTTACACTTTTTTATTAACGCAACACCAACACACACGAAAGAGTCACCGACATAGGAGCATGATTGCATGAAATTTACAAGGTAGCACTTAGATGTGCGCAATTTCGATTGCGCAGAATTTTTGACGTCATACGTTCATTTTTACCAGGGCTGCTACTAGAATTTTTAGCAATGCCACAGCAGGCAACTAAATATCGATTTTATATCGAATAAATATTCATAACAATATTCAAATAATGGGACCAGCTTTTAAGAAATCATTTAATATGAGTGACCAGCACAAACAAATTCAAGTAAAAGAACTATCGATATTATTTCAAATATGATTTATGCTTATCTGCTGCATATTTCAAAATACGTTATTTTAGTTTGAAGAGTGTAAGACTATGAAGACTGTACGAGAGAAGCTCCTAAAGATTCGTTTTCTCTTTAATAAATAGACGCTGGTATTTTGTTTAATCTATGTTTTATTTGATTTGCTGTAAATTATTATCATTTGTTCAATGTATTCATGCGATAAATAAATGTTTAAATTAATTAAATAATATTAATATAATAACTTTACAGTACAGATTAGAAAAACAAAAATTGTGTATTTCGGTTCTCTGTGCTTCTCGATTCTATTGGCGCCAACAAACTTCAAACTGGTTATCATCAATTTATTCGATTTGTTTTACAAGATTATAATAAGGGTTTATGGATCTGTTAGTGACTATTGGTTGGCTTTTTCTCAATGTTATAAGGCTGCCTGCTCTTGCTATGTATTTCGAGAATTTCGCTCGGTTTTTCTTTTCAACTAAATAACAGCTACAAATTTTATATTTTAATTTAATTGAATTAAAGCAATTTAATGTCGTCTTCCAATATACCAAAGAAATGCCAAAAAGCTTATTTCCGGTTTCTTCTCTCCAATAAAAGAAAAATAAAACAAAACGTTCAATTGACTATCAAAAAAACTCGTACTACATGTACATACATATACAAAAGGTTATCTTCCTCTCGACTCGCAGATGTTTGAAACATGGTCCTCATCGAGTGATATGCGTTAACTTGTTCGTCTGTACCTTTTGGTTTTCTAACAAATTATAATTTAGATACATTTTGTTCGTATTAATTATGAGCACAATAATAGATTTAACAAATAATATTTTTTTACGTGTGTGTGTGTGTATATATATGTGTGTATGTGTTTATGTCTGTGTTTGTGTTTATCTCTCTTACAACTAGGAAAATAATATTTATGAAACATTTTCAAAATATTTTGTATGTGCAATCATTTCTCTCAACAATAAGAAGAGTAATAGTAATAATAATTATATTTAAAATAATGTTTGGAAGCACTGCTCTAACAAATACACGACTGTTTATTCAAGTACGAATTACAAATTAATCCAAACAGTTAATTTTACAAAAATCATGACCCCAGCTAGTGGAGCTTATGGACAGGAGAAAAAAAATATTTATATATAAGGCGACGCAGCGCTGTGTGAAAATTTGGCCGAAAGTATTTAAGTTCGTTCTTAAAAATTTGTATAATATGTATGTAAAAACTGTGTTTTCTTTTTGTTTTTTGTATATATAAGTTGTATAACAAAAATAGGGGGCTGAAGTTGGTGTTCTTGTTGGTGTTGTTCTGGTTCTTTTTGTTGTAGTTGTTGTTGCATGTTGTTTATTTAGTTGTTTTGAATTTATCCCGTCATCGTCGCTGCGTCAGCTTTTCAAATGGGACGCGTAAAGTTGGCCGGAAACAGGCCCTTCTCGTTTGTGCCTTCCTTTTGACCCATTAGCCAGCCCTCCTCCTGTAAATTGGTAATAAAAAACTGCATTCAATAAAAACAAGTAATGAAATTCTCGATCATAACACTCGGAGGGGCAACTAGCGCATGCTTTAACTCACAAACAGGGATTCTCTTAAGTCATAACAACAATTTCAGCGTGTGGCAACGAAAATGGTTTTACCTGATCCTCGGGATCATCGTACTCGATGACGCGTATGATGTCACCAATCTCGAAGCTCAGCTCGTCGACATCCTCCTTGACGTAGCCATAGGTCGCCTTAACGCGATATAGCACACCAGGTGGCAAATCAGCGGTATTGGCATCTGTGAATAAAGTTCCAGTTCAATTTATACTCTCGATTCAGAAAAGATTTGCCGTTAAGTAGCATCGATTGCTGTACAATTACATTATTCTTATATATAGATATAGATATGCATAAACTCTGTTTTTAGTGCACAAAACGCATAGGCAAGAACAGAGCTTGCTGTTAATATATGTAATTTAAAAAAAAAACACAACTTGCAGCCTATATGGGTTAGTCGGGTTTAATAGGTAGCTTTTAGGTATTATTACGTCGGCAATTAGCTCCATCGATTAAACAAAAGACTTAGGCAGCGAACGTGCAAGCGATGTTTGTTTGTTTGTTTAATGATCAAATGAGTGAGTACGACTTAAGACTAGAGAGCCTACTTGCTGATAGACACCTGCAACCAGTGTTTCTTTTTTCCATTTGTTTACATTTTATTACCAACAATTTCCACTTAAAATTTAGAGCAGCCTTCAAAATTTATTTCTACAGTTTGTATATCCCATTGCTTTGTGTGTGACAACGATATATACAAGCATATAATCTAAGAATAGTAGACAGATGAGTCGCGTGAAACAGATAATTGTGGTGAATGTGCTCAAGGTGCATTTCAAAGTAAACAGTTGCCAGCTAGCGCCATCTATGGTTAGACGGCGTCACACAAGTAATCTTCAAGTTGTATGTTAACTCTACAGAGCTGTAATCGAAATTCAAATCTTAACAGCTGTTTACTTTGCAATCCAAATTGTGTAATAAAATGATGCGAGATTTATTTATATACTTGTATGAAAAGGCACCGCTAAATGTAGACTCGCAAGGCTGATGACTGCCTGAGAATCGAATATTATATATATATTTAAATTATTGATTCGCCCGAAACGCACATGCTTTGGCCCAGTTGTTTACAATTTGCGGTTAAGTTTACGAAGTACAGATACAGGACATCATCAACAGAAACTGAAGCTTTTTAGAGATACAATATAGTACAATAGACAAGCCGCTGTCAGACGCTCTCAGACTCTATCGGGCAACCAAGTGAATCCATTCAGTATAGTATAATAGAGTATACAGAGACTTTCAAAATATGTTTGAGTGTTTCTTGTTGTTGAGTGAGTGAGTGGGTGGTTTGATTGTTTGGTGGATTTTGGTGGTTGGCGCCCAACGAGAGACAGCAATACGACAGACAGACACAAGTGTGTAGAGAAGTAAATGCACAGACAGACCCAGTTTTGAAGTTTTTGTTCGTAGATTGTGGGAGCTTACTCACCCTTGGGCACTTCGTAGATGCGCTCGTCATCTTCGTCGAAGGGATTTTTATTAGAATGCTTATTAACAGTTTGGCTATTAACTAATTGGTTTTGGCTAACGCTAACTGTTTCTGTATCTGTAACTGAGTGCGTTGTATTTGTGTTTGTTGTTGTTGTTTCTTTACCTAATTTCTTTTGCTTGTGCTCCTCAAGCGAACTCGAATTGCCATTGGCATTCGACTGACCATCCGGCAGCTCTTTCGGCTGCTTGCCGGGCTCTTTTGCCGTAGTGGTAGTGGTGGTGGAGTTGCTGTTGGTGCTAGTGGCTGTGGGTGGTGCTGCTGCCACTTCATTGTTGTTGCCATTTGATGCGGCCGTCGCTGCTGCTCCTGCTGTTGTTGTTGTTGTGGTTGTTGTCGTTGTCTCTTTACCATTAGCTGCCATTTCACTGGTTGATTCCTCTGTTGTGGTTGTGGTCGTTGTTGTTTTTGTTGTGTTCGCATTGGGGCTGCTCAGCTCAGCGTTCTCCACCAGCTTTGTTGTTGTGGTTATTGTGGTGCTGATGCCATTAGTTGCCGCTGCTCCTGCGGCTGCCCTCTCCAGCTGCTGCACGGGACTGTCTGAAAGCTGTGCCGACTCTGGCGTCGGCTCTGGCGTTGAAGAAACTGAATCAAATCGTGGCTCAAGCATTGACGAGCTTGTGGATGTTGCTATTTTTTGTTTGTTTTGTTTTTATTTCATATATTGATGCGTGTGTGTGTGTGGTTTTATTTTTTTGGTATTGTTTTATACGTTGATATTGATTTTGTTGTATGTTTTGTTTTTTTTTTTATTAAATGTGTGGTGTTTGTTGTTAATTTATTTGTTTTATTTTTGGGCAGGGTTAGCATCATTCCAACAAAAACAATACATTGGTTTAATTCATAAAAGAAGAGAGAAAAAGTAAAAATATAACTCAACACATGCATTGTTAAGGGCACATTGGGTAAATCTTGTTGTTGTTCAGATTGCGAAAAGAAAAAGCAACAACTGACAACATTCCATTTGTTTTGGCGGAGCACGATTCGAGTTAACAAAATATAGATATTGAAATATTGTTTTCAATTACAGTGCATCAATTATTAACTAATTAATTAGACCAGACCAATAAAAAAAATCTTTTGCCAAATATTTACATAGAAAAAATTTATACAAACTACAAATGACAAAAATTTAGCCCTCTAACAATTGGAATGTTGAAAGTTCATTAAATTAGTTGGCGATAACTAAATCAAAATTTTGTCTTTATAAATTGCCAAAAACTAAAAAAAAAACTTCAAAAAACGCCTTCAAATTTTGAATAAAAAATATAAAATGGGTGCATAAGATATATAATAATATATGAAATATATACAAATATTTTATATATTGTGTATAATATTGAGTTCTTTTTTTTTGGTTTATACATATATTAATAATTGGGAATTTATTTTACACTTTGGCGATATGTAATGGAATTTTTTTTTTTACAGTTTTGAGCAATTTATAATTTATCATTTGGTTGATTTGTTGTTTTTATTGAAACACAAAAAAGGGGGAAAAGCGAAAAGAATAAACAAAATAAAAAACGTAAATGCGTAAAACATCATAAATATTCAAAAATTAATATTGAAAATTAATCGAGTACAGATAGAAAGAGAGAGTGAGAGAGACAGAGCACCTCAAGGGCGTCTACTACTTACGACTGTTGGCCAGGCTGGAGCCGCCGTTTGTGGTTATTTGATTCTGATAGTTGCTATTGTTGGCATTGGCATTATTCAATTTGTTCACTGGCGATTGCACTGGACTCGACGTCTTGATGGCATTTACTGTGTGACAATCGAACAAAAACAACAACTTTTAACATGCATAAATGATATGAATTTATTCAGGGGCTGCTTACTTGCTTGCTTGCGCAGCGTATTTGAGCCGCGCTGCGATTCTGTAGCCAGTTTATCAACAATTGCCTCAAGTTCCGCATAGATCTAAAAGAGATATTGAAGTAATTAGTATTGGATTTATACGATTATCTCTCTGATCATACCTTGGCCGTTTCATTGTGAAACACTTGCTCGGTGGCGAACAGTGTCTGCAAATTGGTAACCAAAAATAATATTCTCGAGTCGTAGAGGGCGGGCAACTCGTCGTGCAGTTCCGTATTCAAAATTTCGTAGGTGCGACGTGCCTCCTCCAATTGTTCACGTCCTTTGGTTAGCTGTAGGAAATCAAAAGCAAAGCAATTAATGAATGTAAGAAGACATTTATGCAAGGCTACACATAGATATTCATTTTGGTCAATTATTTCTGAGCCCACCTTAACATCATCCTTGCGCTTGTTGGCATTGGCCTGCAGATTCTGGAACGAGTGACGTTGGCCATCGTAGTCAATGAGCTTGCGATTGCGTTTCTCCACCTTCTTCTTCATTTCGGGAAACTGTCCGGTGTATGTGTTCAGCGGTATCAGCACCTGATCACCCAGTTTGTGTGCAAAGTCCAGCCACAAGCTCTCCGAGGCGGCGCTTTGTGCTAGCAGAGCATCGTAGCCGCTCCATTGTGGCTCATAGACTTCACACACGGCATCCATCAGCGACTTTGAGGCGGTTTGTGCGGCTGTCAATTATATTATTTTTAAGAATATGCATTATAATTTTTAATTGAATGGGATATTAAAGGCTTACCGCGTATGCATCTTATATAGTTATTGAACTCCTTTTGTAATTTGTTGGCATTTGTTTGCTGGCGATTGAAATTATTCAAATGATCATCAAAGATCTCATCTGCGGTGCGATCAACTTTGCCCAAATTTTGTAGAATCTGCAAGTGAATTAAAATTGAATGAAAAAACCAATTCAAAGCAATTGTATGTATGCATGTGTGTTGGCGTGGGCGGGTGTAGACCAAGGTCATAGCTTAAAGTGACTTCAAGTGTGGGCATTTGCTCTTTTCAAGCTCGACCACGTACGTAATCCAAGCCCAATTACCACTCTAGTGGCAACATATTTCATTGGCACTTAACACTAAGAGCACAAAACACACACACACACACACACTGACATACTCACATACACAGGCAGAATGTGTAGCCAGCAAATGGCGCATTTATAAATAAGAAAAATCATTTGGCAAGCATTGCCTGTGGCCCGGCTAAGTTTTTGTTCAGTTTTTTACATGTCTCAACTCGCAAAAAATAGCATAGAAAAGAAGAACAGCCAGAACAAGAGAATAAAGAAGAATAGAACTTAGCAAAGCGCTAAATCTGTTGCCACATGTTCGTCCACGTTCACGTCCGATTGGGGTTAAGAACGCCATTCGGACGGCAGCCTCCGGTCAATTTGTGGCTGCAGCCACTTGAATTGCTAAACGCTTTGCCACTACAAAAAATCAAAACTGGAATGTGGTAAACGGAGCAGAGCAGCGGACGAGGAGGGCGGGCGGCGTGTTGATAAGTTGTCAATTGCTGACACAACCTTGTAACAGTTTTCAGCAACGCCCACGCCTCAGATGTGTGACCCCACACAGAACAAACAAACAATAAAAGAGGCTGCACAGCATTTAGAGAGAGAGAGAGGCAGAAAGAAAGAGAGCGAAAGCGAGAGAGAGTCTTTGTGTGTGCAATTAACTGTGTCACAGCTGCAAGCTCCACAACTGTGCGTATACGCAATGCAAATTTTAGGCTAGCATCTTTCTGCTGCTATTAGCATATTCGCCACAAAGCGAAACAAGCACAAGCTGTGCAAATATTTGAAATGAGATAACAAGATAACGAATCAGCATTCTACACAAATTGTACGTCTACAGATATAACAGTTAGATAAGCTCAAGCAAACAACTAAGATAATTCATCTAATGTGCCAGAGCTGTGCTAAAATTCGCCCAAAACTCGTAGAGCACAAGAGTGTATGTAGCACTACTTCCTCTGTAGGAAACGTTGCCTTAAGTGCTCACACTGAACGCGACCCGTTATGAATGATTAACCCAAACGCATATATGCGATACGCATGTTAAATGAGCTAAGGCAGGTAATTGGAGGCAGGCGTAAAAGTCGTTAAAATAACAAACAAGACGAAACTCAAATGCCCTTGAAACTTAATGGCAGGGAAAATTTTGGAAATTGTGAATGAGTTGGTTATAATAAGCGCTACGAAATGAGAACTATTTCATCTTTGGAATATGGAGAAATATGGCAAAATGTTCTGAATAATTGTATATATTATCTATATATATCATATATATATGTATATATCAAGGTAGTTACATATTACTGCTAAACATTTCTTCCTGGCTCGTCTGAGCATCTTTGACAACTAAGCTCTGATATGATATTAACAAATATTTACAAAAAATATATAAACTTGATTCTTTTTATTGTTGCCACAGCCCCAAAAAAGGGCAGCTGTTTCAAGTTTCATTCAGCAAAAGTAATATAAATGCAGCTTCTGCCTATTCGTTCAGTGTATGTCCAACACACACACACACTTACACACGCACACATCGTATAACTATGGTCACATTCAGCACACATAAAAACCTTTTATGGACTCACTGACCAGCACACACACACTCACTCACACATTGATGGCTTTATTGTGGGCAGTTTCCCAGCAACCTGTTGACGCATTTGATGACCATTTTCGTAACTGAAAACCGGCAAAAGCTAAAAGAACCAGCCAGCTTTTTGATTTTGTTATTGGGATTGTTAACCTTAATTGGTAAATCGAAGACTGCAGTTACACACACACTCACGCACACACCTGTATATATAACCAACCTGTGTATATAACTGCTTTGAGCCCACGTGTAGAAAACTTCAACCAAATGCAGCGAATGATTGTGTGTGGGCGTTCTATGATTTTAAATGTGTGTGTGTGTGTGTGTTGCCAGGGTGGGCAAAGCTTTATTAATTAACACACACACACAAACACACGAAATTTATTATCAATTTCAGTGTCAATTAGTTCCTCAGCTGCCTCAACTTCAATGCAGATAGATATGAATAGATATGATTGCGTTATTGGCGGATGATTGGACTTTGTGTGGCTATCGCGGCACAGTGCTGGCCATAACCGCAGCCTTTCCACTTCCGCTCTACAGGTCTCAGAACACTTGGCACTTGTCCTTCTTACCAAATGTATATGGCCAGCATATTTGTAAAGTCTCGCAGCAAGTTTGCGTCATCGAACTGTCCCAGCTATAGACGGTAAATATAGAGTATATGCAGATACATATACACTCAGATATATACACATCTATATGTGTGTATGTATATAGATGCATACATATATCTAGCGTGTGTCATTTATTTTAAAATTTTGTGCTATCTCTCGCACTGGCTGTCGCTATATGTATGAGCACCTATATATAGTATAGTCATATATACAAGATGTGGACCAAAAGTTTATTTTCTGGCTGGCTAATTCCACGCATGCAACATGTGCGTAGAACAAGAAAACCGTGGGCTAAGCTTTTGGCCTCAAGCCAGACACAGAGCTCGCTGTGATAGGGGCGTGGGGCATGGAGCATGGAGCATGGGGCGTGGGCGTACAGAGGAGTCACATAAAAGACAAAAACGATGACAACATCAGCGGCAGCAGCAGCGGCCTACAAGATACCAGATGCCAGTTGCACAAGTATCATGTAGCTGCAAAATGTGATTCAACTTTCAAAAAAGTGCAACACATAAAATATAAATCGAAGCAAAAGTAGACAACAGACAGACACACACACACACACAAAGACACCCATCATGATGGGCAGGCAAACAAAAGTAAAGTGCTTCAGCCGACATATTGTTAAAGGCGGGTGGGGCGCGGCGAGGTTCGCTGGGATATACTACGTATAAGCAAGCGTTGGCCCAGTTTCGAAGCAATCTACTGGCAACTGCTACAAGAAGACAATCAAACAAAAAACAAAAACAGAAAGAGAAAGAGAAAGAAGCCAAAGCAAAAGTGGGCAACGACCACCAGTTACCAACTACTACAAAAGCGCACTTTGTGCTTTGGCCAATACAACCCATTTGGCTGCCTGTCTAGGGTATCAGCAATAGCAACGTCAGCTAAACGAGAAACTATTCTAGCTACAACAGGCAGTGCAAATAAAAAAGGGAATATTAAACATAAACAGGCAACAAGACGGCAGCAACAAAAACAATTGCGAAGAAGGAGAGGAAGAAGAAGAAGAAAAGTTTTGAAATTGTTGCCGCCGGCCAAAGTGCGAGAGACATCGCTAAGAGAGCAGAGCGGGAGCCAAGATGAATGGCAGGCGGCAAATGAATAAGAGAAATGGGTATGGAAAATGTGCCACGAGTAGATCGGTGTCAGAGCAGCGTGCCACGCCTTGTAAGCTGCCAGCCCATGGCACCGCCTAGCGGCAAGAGTTGAAGCCGTTGCCAATGCTGACAAGTGCTGCTGCTGCTGCTGCTGCCTGGTTTAATGGCATGCAAACTATGCATGTAACACAGGTAAGACTCTCTGTGTGTGTGTGTGTGCGTGTTTGTCAGTTAAAGAGATAACCTATTACCAAAAAAGCACATTTTCAACTTGTTGCCTGCGGTTAGCGGTAAAAACCAAAACATTCTCCATATAAAGTACAGCGATTGACTCTAACGACGATGACAGCAGAAAATAACGAAAACAAACAACAAAAATTAAATAAACTAAAAAAAAAAGATCAACTGTTTTTGTGGGCAGTAAACCGGTTTTCAATTGCGACCCCTCCACACACACACACATACACTCGCACACACCCTCCAGACAGTAAGTCATATGACTTACACTTTATCTCAGATCGAGTTAGCAGCTCAGAAACGTGCTAACAGAAAAATATAATCTACGAGTAGCTGAGCACAGATCATATATCGTGTTAGTAATAGTTATTAATAACAGCGTTGGGTTTACATAAACAATTATTTTTACTTGCTAACCAAACTAATTGAAAATGGGACGACACGCTGAAAGCCTACCAGGGAAATACCCATTATACACGTTTTATAAATTAGAAATAGATTCAAAATATTGAATTAAGTTTTTTAAAGGGAATCATTAACTATATAGTAAGTTTATTAATCTTCTATATTAGAAATATATCAAATATATTTTGTTTATTGAATTGGATTGAGCTTCTAATAAGTTTAGGAATTATTAATTAATTTCATTTTTTTGTTATTTTTATTTTTTATATATTTTATTTTTATATATTATTATTTTTATATATTTTACTTTATTTATTTATTTTTTTAGTTTAATCAAATTTAAAAATAGTACTCAACTATCAATTCAATCTTGTTTAAATTTAAACTCAAATGGAAAGCAAAGAAACTAAATAAAATATATACTTGCAGCAATAACACCATTTCATTGGTTTCGCTGTGTATGTAAGCGCAGACTTTGTGCATACATACATACATATATCATTCGCTTTAATCGACCCATGTGTGTATGTAAATTAAAACAGTTCATTGCGCAATCGAATACAAATTCGATTTGTTTATGCGACGTTTTCAACTTTGGCTTTATTTGCATAATTTCATTTAATACATATCAGATGGCTGTCCTGCTCTCTCCCATTGCTATGATTGGTGCGCACTCACTCTCTTCTTTCGCTCTCTTGGCTCTGCGTTTGGGCTTTCTTTCGCATTCGATGCGACGTTATTGCTTTAAGCTTAAGCAAGTGGAAAGTGAAACTCGGTAGAAAGTTTGACTGAAATGCCCAATGAAAATAACTAATATTTATCTATACTAGAGTCTCTCGCACCGAACCACCATGATTTATCTATTAGCATTAGCTAAAAAAAAACTCGAAATTAACCAAATAGAAATGGAACATAATGAGACAAGCATGAGACAAATAACTGTTACTGGTAATGGCTAAGCAATATCTGGCAGACATATATCATTCGGAAGAAAAGAGCTTAGCCGCATGTTGAATTAAATTACGTAAGTTTCAAGAATTCAGCTACGAAAGAACCTGTTGCTCGAAACTATCCACACGGCAATACAATAAACAAAAACTGTCCCCAGCGGAAATAAACAGCCACACACACACTCTCACGCACACACACGCATACATATGTGGGGTAAATGTTTATAATGACATAAATATAATGGAAAACCTGTCTAAGCTTCAGACATCGTTAATATCCGCTGGCTACGAGCATTTGAAAGGCGAAAACAAAGCAGCAACAACAACAATAATAACAACAAAAACTAAACAACAAATGTGGCTGCGATTATTAACCATTTCTAGGCATTTCATTCAATAATTATTTGAATTTTTTTTCCCCATTTTTTTTCCAATTTTTTATGTTTTACATTGAATTTTTATAGTTGGGCTTTTCTCCACATTTTTGATTTGTTGTTTGATTTTAAACTCGTTACGCTTGTTGTGTTTATCTAACCCGCTCCGCATTGCTCTTCGCGATTAGCCTTACACGTTTTCTATTTATTCGAAAAACATTTCGCTACGCAACGAGCAGTCAATGCTTGGGAATGGACTTGAATTGATTTTGTTTGGCTTCATCGCAAAGACTGTCAAATGTAATTAGTGCAGTTAAAAGCGCAGTCGTAAATCAATTTACTGCTCAGAATATGTAAATACCTATTATCTGTCTTATAGAAGCATGCATATCTATGTATGTACTGGCGTGCCTCTACATATGTAGCTAGATAGCTGCATCTAGTATAGGCCCGCATTATAGCTGGCTAATAGAAAATGCAAATATTTTTGCCAACTGCAAAGAATTTACTGGGCCCAGAGCATGTATCTATATACTTAGACACCCATACAGGCATTAGTGTGCGTGTGTGTGTGCTCACTTAAAGCTTTTGGTATGAACGAAGAGAATAAGAGAAAGAGTGCGCGAATAGAACTTGAGAGAGATGTGAGTGAGCGAAGCACATGCATACACTTGGCGAAAAACTTAATACTATTTCTGGTGAAATTGTATACATTTTACTAAAACTCATTTTATTTTTAATTTTAATTAAATTAATTTTATTTTCGACCTTCAGCTCCAAAAAGTGTTTGGGTTTTCTGTTCTTTTAATTAGAATTTCGGATTTTTTGTATTCCAGATAATTTCATATATATTTGTCTCCTAATTGCATTATGCTTTTTTTACCGCCTACAGTTATCAAAACCAAAAACAAATTTGTATTTTCGATTCATTTGCCAAAAATGATAATTACCGTACATTAATTTATCGTTAATCTTTGCACACTCTCACACATACAATCGCATATCTTTTTTTTGCTTGTGTATTGAACTTTTGTTTATTTTCTTTTTATTTTTGGCCGAAACGTGAAAAATGTGACGCTGCTGTGCTGTGCTGTGATATATAAAAATTAGCTCAAAATACATATACGCTATATATGTATGTATATTGAATAGAGTTGGCGACCGGACAATGGATCGTATGCGTTATATAAGTGCTTGCGGTCGTGCCCAGGCATATGATAGAGCCATGCTAATCAATCACAAGCTATTCTGAATATATGTGTACCCATAAGTATGCATTATATGGTATCTGCCAGGTACTTGGCATGTATCGCTCTCCCCTACTCCCTCTCCCTCTCTCTCTACCTCTCTCTCACTCCCTCTGTCAATTATGCCTTTGGCCGGCAATGCGGTCAAATCATGAGCTCACACTTAGCATATAACTCATTATGAGCCACAAAATAGAGGGAACTAATAGAGTGTCATTTATAGTTAGTTAGTGCGACTTAAGACACATTTTCAGGCCATTCGTAGATACAATTTGAATCTGTGTCGTGCCGTTTAACAGCGCTGTGCAAATGGAAGACACCGCCAAGTGTTGACTGTGTGTCTGCCTGGCTGGCTGACTGTTGCTCAAGCGGCAACAGGTAGACACCAGATCAAGCACTGAGATCGGCTTTGTTTGGCCGGCGAGGGCACGTGATTTGCATAGATATCAAATCCAAAATCAAAGTACTTAACGGCACGTGACGCCGCATGACGCAGCTACAAAAAGTGTTGGGCAATCAGAAAGTACGCCCCATTAAGATCGAACGTACGAGTAAACAAAATGTACGAATACTATTTGTTTCTAGTTTTCGCTTTTCAGATGAACTTTATGGTTTACAATTTTCGTAGATTTGCTGCCTGCCCAACTGTGAAAACCGGGTCAAGAGCAATGTAAATGAATTGCTCCACAGAAGCGAGCATTGGAGTGAACTAAAACAAAACTCTTGGATAGCTTTAGCTCTATTTGCTGACTGAAGGCATAGCTGAAATCTTTTAATATGTTCACATACACATGAACCCATTTCAATTGATGAAAGAAAATGTGTTCTGTTATTATATTCATAATAAAGTAGCAATAGCACTATAAGTTATGCTTCTCCATTTCTCATATCATATCTTATCATATTTGTTACACACACACACACCCACTCGCCAATTACAATTGGTTAACTAAAAATATTATTAAAATATAAACTTCTAGAAGGCTAAGCCCAAGCGTGTGACTCGTTAAGCCACAAAGGCAATCAACGCCAATTGTGGTCTTCAAAAGTGAAAACTTTGAGCTAGGCCACAAGTTATCAGTGTCGGATATGGTATATACATATATGTCATACATATATATAGGTATATACCCTCTATTAACTACTGTTTAACACACAACAGTTCTTTATCAGCAGTAAGACGCATTGTACACTAATAAATTCGCATCTAATCGCAATATTAAAACCGAAATCAAGTGTAGAAACCACTTGAGTAGTGAATTCACAACTATTTATGAGCCAAATATGGTATTGGTAACAGGCAAACAGGCAAAACACAATGAAGCATATAGTACTAACTGAATGACAAGAAAATGCCAATAACCCGCAGATACAATGGGAATTGCGCAACGGGCAGTGCCAGTGGCAGTGGCAATGGCAGTCGTAAGTATATATACGCTCGGTCGCGCTGGACGCCTCAGTTGCTGATAACACACAAAATTCCATTACACAAAAAATAATTTCGACTTATCAGCTAGAAAATGCCCGAAAAGCAAATCTCAAAGATAAGCGAATACGTTACGCTTTTAACTGGCTTTTCGCGTGCCCCTGACTAAAGCAGCTCAAGAATTTGATTTTCATAAAAAATGAGCGGCAAAAAATGGAAAAAGTGTGCCAAAAAGATTTCGTGTCTGGCTAATAATTAATCAGAGACGCTAGCTTAATTATAGTGACTATCTGTGTGTGTGTGCGTATGTGTGTGTTTGGATATATGTTTAAGCTGCGCATGGTTTTGATGTCGTGTCAGGAAATTTCGCTGCCTGAGCTGCGCTTTAACAGACAAGTTGACGTTTCTCACGCATCGCTACCGATTGACAAACTTATTGCCACGCCTTTACCTTTCTTTATATAAGATATTTAGATATAAGTATTTATAAATATATATATATGTGCAAAGATAAAGTCAGTGAACTGCTCTTAATTATTAGCTCAGCTTAGCTGTTGAGGAAAATGTATTTGAAGTAAACAACATTGGCATTTTCCACTCGATCGATGCGAACCAAAGGCGAACACCTGATGATGCCGTCAAGTGTTTGTGTGTGTGAGTGTGTAGGAATGTAAACACACACACAACAGCACATATATGTATACATTGATGTATACACACACACACTCACTGACTACACCGAGCCGTTGCACTTTTGGGCCCAGTCAACTGCAAAACAGCCATTGGGGCACTGGCCAATTGGCCAATTCCAATTTATTTACATTGAATTGTAAATTTGAAATTTGAAATTGCATTTACAAGTTGCGTATCTGGAATTGCATTAGCGAAATGCATTTGCAATTGTCGTTAACCACATACGACTTCGAGTGCAGCCATTTGTATCTTTTGTATTTGCCTCAAATGAGATCAAAATGCCAAAAAGCCGCAAGGCTAAAGCCGCATTAAGCAAAATGTAAGCGATAAACAAAATTTAAATAAAATTTAATGCTGACATTGAACAAGTTAAATACAGATAAGACCCAGAGTTATTTAAAGTACTAATTCAAAACTACTCTAATCTAATGCAAATATCTCTCTATTAGATACAATTCGCTAATATTTTTCTCTCTTTTTTTTGTAGAAAAATCATTAGGTAAATATTACATTAAGACTTTTCGATCGTCAAGAACTAAACTCGGCTTGCCAAATCTTGACAGAGTTGATTATTTGATTATTTTAAGTACATTATTACACAGCTATTATCTAACTAACCGCAAGTCTATGCGAATGTCAAGTAAATCTCATTGAAATTAACGATGCCTCCCCGCCAGCGTCTACATTTCCGTTCGCCCCTGTTCGCTCCCCCCCGGCGGTTGCATAAGGCAACGCAATTCAGCGCTGTGCAAATTGAAAACGACGGCAACCTTCAGCAAGCAGCAGCGGCCGTAGCAGCAGCTGACAGTGGCCCGTGGTTCGAATTTAGTGCATTATGATTGCACTCCAACAATTGTCCCTGATTGCTGTCGCAGCCAGGCGGTTGTGCAACGCAGCCAACACGAAGGTTGCCCCTGCCAGCCAAGCCACGCCACCCACACTGATGTGCCACTGCAGAGCCACTCAAATGGATTTCAGGTGCGGATCTCGTTAAGCCGCGATTTGTGAACTATGCTAATTTTTTTCCATTTTTTCTATTTTTTTCTAGTTTGCTCAATTCCTCTTGCGATGCATTCGAGCGTAACCAAATGGCAGAGAGCGAAATTGAGCACGTTGCAATTAAGCGAAATTGGGCAAACGCCGCGTATACGTAATATTGCTGCAAGAATTTCATGGGGCACAAAGTTTGCTAAGGGTGCGAATTTGGCGAAAGCCAAAGAAAGTTGGCACTTGATTAACAGCATTTAATGACTCAATTAAGTCGAGCGACGGGGGCAGGGGCTCTGCTTATGATATTTGCATTTTATATTTAGAAACGTTGATTGCATAAGCTGAAACGCAGTTCGTTGCTTGAAACCGGTTTTCATATTTTTGCCGCAGCTATTGTGAATTTTTATTTGGTCGCTGACAATAACTGGCAACTGCCAACTGGCAGCACTTTCGCGCAAAAAATACTATACATACATATACATATATTTATAATCATGTTTACAGGGTGCTTAAAACAAAGGGCATACAAATAATTCCCAGGCCAGTCCCAGACAGAGAGCCAACCGGCCAACCAGCGCGCATCCAGCGTGCGCACTTTGTCTATCTGTATCTGTGTCTGTGTCTGTATCTGTGTATATCTATTTATCTCCCAGATGCATTATACTCTATGACATTCAACTGAAAAAAAGTAGCACAACATCCGAGCGAATCGCGTGCTTCCCCCTCACATTGTGGGTTGAGTGACGCTTTTTGTTCTAGGGCAGAGTTTTCTCTATTTTCACATTTCCGCACACAAAAGCCAGCGAAAATGCAGCACAGAATTTTAATTTTCATTTTAATTTAACTAGGCATAGAGTTTCACAGGCAGATGCAATTGCGAGAACCTAAACTAAATGAGCACAGCACAAAAAATCCCCTATTTACTGCAAATACAAACAGATTTATGGATAGCATTAGATTTTGCTTCAGCCGACTTGCTAATCTTTTGAAATTACCTACATAAACATGTTCTACAAAACGAAATGAGAGCGTTTCATGAACTGCCTGGGCACGTTGCTAAATCCCATAGTCTATAAAAGTAGAATGAGTTTTATATTGTGCATCGGAGACGTCGCTATAGCTATACATATATATATACATATATATATATACATATATATATATACATATAGCTATACATTGTTCACTATCTGTTTACTTTCTACGCTAACTAGTTTATGTCTAGACTAGATGTAGTTTTCTACACCGAATGAATCACGGGGATAGGTCAACTATATCAGCAAGCACTGTATCAAGAGTTCAGTAAATGAATGAAGCATTATTTGAATCTGTGAATATATATAGAGTTAAAAAATATTTTAATAGAAAATATCAATTAAAAAAGAAATATATCTATATTCACTTAAGCACATCATCTTGAGTTTCGAAAGGTTGCCGAATTTATTTTTAATATTTAGCCAATAAATTTCATTATATACAAACAAAAACACTTGTTTTCTATATAAGCAAATTTAATGCATTTCATTAATTATATAAACCATCTATAAGCCAAAACAAAAGTTTATAATATACGCCGTTATGTGGTTTCATGCAGCAGATATGTATACTTAATTTATGCAATTTGTCATAAATTTCATTTATAGATTTCTATTCAATAAACAATTGGGCGTCAGCTCTTTAACTTTAGCATATTGCAATATTGGGAACATTCCAAACATGCCAAAATCTATAATAGATCATGGATTGCTTAAAAATGCTGCCAAAAATACAAAATCGAAGAAAAAAGCCTGTTATGTCTGGGCAAGGCTAAGGCTAATGGCAACACAATTTGACGCTTGGATAGAGCCAACATCGATCGATTCAATCACACGATCGTATTAATTGCAGTACACGAACGGGTATATTGTGCTAGGTTCTATGTCTGATATATGTATATCATTGCTGCTGGTGTTTGTCTGTGTCTGTGTGTTCGTGAGGCCGCAGCTAATAAAAAGTTAACAACACAAAAATTACGTATTCGACCCGTGAGCAATGCGAATACTAATTGACCTTGCCAACCACTTCAGATGTGGCTGCTCACTTGAAATGATTATTATTTGTCTTATTGTTTTTGTTTTTTGTGTGGGGATATACATATTTTGTGTTTTCTTCTAAATGAATGATATAAACTTGTGTGGTTTATAGCGGACGCAAAGGTGTTGAAGCAAAGCACTTATGAGCTGTATGAAAATAGGCATAGAGTTCATGCGCCGACACTTGACTTCTCGAAGAACATCCAGCAAGGGAATTCAATTTGTCTGGCCGGCCATTGTGTGTTTGTTTGTGTGTGTGGGAGGACGGAGCTGGAGCAGATGGAGTGGGGCAGCTGGAAGAGAGACTGGCAACTGTTGAGTTATTGAAACGTCCGTTGTAGTGGCTGCTGGACAATTGCATGAAATGAATCAAGTGAAGTGCCGATAAATGTCTAAACGTAATTCAATTGTTATGCAATCAGCCAAGTGACGAGACATATTCAATCAAAGAAAACATTAAAGCACAGAAGAAGAAAAAAAAAAGCAACAACAACAACAACTCTAAAGAAAAGGAAAAAAACATTTCCCACATTGCGCAGTCGTCACTTTGCGTTGATTATTGTTGGCAATTTCTATAATTGAATTTTTTAATAAGCTCGCCTCTCTATATATACCCCATAATCAAATGGCTTATAGCACACACACACACACACACAAACACAGAGACACGCAACAGAGCATTATCAGTGCACGTCAGCATGAATTGTATCCGTATTCAATGCTATATCTATACGTGTGTGTGAGTGTGTGTGTGTATGAGTGTGATTGTGACAGTGCCTTGTAGCCACTTCATTCGAGCAGCTGTAATCGCTTGTCTGCGCGCTCGATTGAATCACTTAATAAGCGATCTGCAGCTGGAGTATACACCCCCCATTTGCTTGAGTCGCCCGGGGGGCGTATACACTGCACCTGCACATCGATATGGCCGTAATAGTCAGCCAGCAAGGCGAATATTCGTCAGTATATTCATTAGGTCTGAAACTCATTTTTGTGCGCCACACAAACTGCTGGCGCTTCACTTATTCTCGATCCAATCAATTCCGAGTATTTACTTAAAGACTTGTTTATTCTAAAGTGATACGAATTCGAGTTGATTTCGGGTATTGCATTTGCTTTTGGTTTTGGATTACTGTAACAACAGTACTTCATGTTTGCGCCTGGGAAAACAGAACTCTGCAACGGAACACCAAAAGAATTGAATATGCCCTTATGCATTGAGTTATGGCAAGCTTCAAACATGTAATTGAAATCAACGAAATATTTATACATATATATAAATTTACTAAAGAATTTTACTTGGTTACATTTTGTTTTATTATAAATTGAAATAAATGTATACTGTTTCAAGGTTTCCTTGTAAAAGGTAATATAAGTAGTTAAACGAGCGTCTGTCTAGACTAGCAGAAGTTATTGGCAAATATGATATATGGCATGAGTTTGCTGGCAGATGACAACTGCACCTGCTAAAGTGGTGTTTTAATAGATTTGCAATGATATATAGTCAACAGACCGTTTGCGAATCTAAGGGAATTTCCAATCAACTTTCAGCAATTAAAGATAAAGAAACCAAAGACTATGCCCCTCTAATGGATTCATTAGTCATGAGCATGCGAAACTATTTTAAGTACGGAATAAAAACAAGGAAACAATGAAATGTTGAATGAACAATGCTTATCTCATTTAATCTATATAAAATCAACTTGATTTCGCTTTGATTACAGGCTTTTTCTTTGTATTGCTAAGGCACAACTGAAAATAATTGACTTTTTACGCAATCTTGTTTTAAATAGAAACAATTGACATTTAAAGATCGAAGAAGAAGAAGAGGCAACCAGCGACGACATACACGAAGTTCAATATGCAACAGGCAAGTTTGTGAGTTTCTAAAAATTGAGCTGCCAATAAAATGTCAATCGCCGCTGCAGTTCAGCAGAGATAGTGGCACGGAGAGGGGGCGAAAAAGACTGAGAAGTTGGGTGTGGGAAATAGTTGATAGTCAACAGCAACAAAGAGAAAAGCAAATTTTGGCAGCTGCTGCGGGACGCGCTTAAAAATAGCAACAAATATGCGAGACAGCAGCGCGGGCGAAATTTCGCAAAAAAAGAAGACCCACACATACACACACACACATACGAAATAAATTAAAATAAAATTACTTATGCGATAGAAAAGTGTTGGTTGTAGCTTTTGCGAAAAAGAAAACTTAAGATATCTATAAAATAAATAAAAAGAAAAGTCGAAGGCGTCGAGTTATAAAACAAAAGATACATTTGTATCTACTATGTAGACAAATGGAAGAGTGAAGAGGCATCTATTTAAAGATTGACTGCCAGGCGACATTTTCACGTTGTTGGGCCAGTCACGCACCCAAAACGAAAATGTATCTAGGCGAGCGTCTGTGCTTCTTGTAGTTATGCCACGAATGTGTGTTTCGATTTGACAAGTTTTCTCTAAACCAAATGCTGTATGTCTTCTTTGCTATGAACGCGTGCGCTCAAAGCAGCTTGTTCCGCCTCTCACCCATACTCTTTCTCTCTCTCTCCCTCTGAGTGTCTTTGACCATTTCACTATCTCTGCATCTCTCATATATTACATATTGTACATTTATTGAAATGAGCACACAATGCGCAAATACAAAGCGCCGGGCAGCACAGCAGCACAGCGCAGCGCACCGAAACGTGCTCGGTACAAACTAGTCTATAATTTTAAAAATAAACTCTACGCAAATTATGAAATATCCAAATTCTGCTTCTTTCTACTCTCTACACAAATTTCGAAAAGAAATTAGAACATTTAGAAATTTTTCGGATATGCTGTAAAGACGAATTCGTGCTTCTACAAACAAATTTTTAATACTCTGAATGCTTGCCAATTAGAGCGAATCGGATCCGGATCCAGAACTAATTCGTATGAACAAAGCAATGTATAAACATTGGATGTTCTAATTTGCTAATGAATAAATTTAAAGGTCTACTAAGGAAAAAATATGTACATATAAATGATATTCTATTTCTTTTAATTTAAGCGTTTTAGAGTAATACAAAATAAATACATATGTAAAGACTTACATATATAGATTTCTAATGAGTTAAAAATTAGCTTGCTATAAGAACTTACAAAAAAATAGTAAACATCTTATATATCTAGAAGTATTTTTTAAATAAAATAAATTAAATATGTATCTAAAAATATTCTATTTATTATATTAAACCATTTCTAATGATTAGAAATAAGTTTTAAATATTAATTAATTTCGTGAAATTCATGCTCCTGTGCTTAATACGAATGTTTCATCTGCTCAAATTGCATTCCAGGAAGTAGTTAGTTAGTAAATAGAATGCTCTGATGCTTAGGTTTAAAAATACACTCAAAACTTGCAATACGACATTTAGAAAAGGCCCCAAAGAATTTCGTTCAAGTTTAATGACCAACACGAGCGCTTCGGGCTGCTCATCCTCATCCCAAAGAGCAGACAGCATAGAAAATACCAACGAACTTTTAGAAATTCAACAGTAAATGCCAAGACACACACACACACACACATGCACACAGAGTCAAAGAGACAGATTGGTAGTGTAAGCGAGATGGCAGCAAATCAATACAGCGAAACTATTAAAGCGAGCGAAAGAAAGAAAAAGCATCATTCAGAGCTTAGATTACAGCATTTTCTAGCCGCTGTGGAATGCTGCTTTAGCAGTGGCCGAAAACTTGTTTACAAGACATCGCGACGTGCCAGCAGCGAGTGGGTCAAAATGCAGCTCTTTTACACTCTCTCACATGCATAGGTGTAAGTGTATGTGCGTGTGATTGTGTGCGTGTATTGACATTCACATTATAGCTGAGCAGCCGCTCCTGGACCAATGCTTGTGCGCCAAACTTTCACTTGTGCACGCAGCGGCGGCATAGATGAAACAAGAGAAGCATAAAACAAGAGCCAGACGAAGACGACGGACATTGAGCAATGAAAATCAATGTAGCCAGAAACTTGATCGCCCAAAAGAAACAGAAAACAACAACAGCAGAGAAATGCTTCCTATTGCAGCGCCCTAGCGACAGGTGGCGTTGGAGCTTCTTCTGTGACAGCTTTTACAACACTCATAAAGCTGGTAGATGTGAAGTTGTTTGTACTTTCTTTTGCCCAACTAATTGTATGTGGGTATGTGTGTGTGGTGTGTTGTGTTAGCTGGAATCAATGAATTTTATAGAGCTTCTAATTGTACACAGTCGGCTGCTCCATTGGAAATAGGACAGGGACACGGCCCCCAAACGATGCTTTACAGATGGGCGTTGCGGTGGGCGGTGCAATACACGCCCTAGAAAATGTCACCGATTGCTTGGCCCAATTACTGCACCTATACGAACAAATATTTCAGCACACGTATTTATGGCACTCTTAACTTACCTTCTCCTTGGCACGTCCAGCGTGTTTTTGCATAGATTTAGCAAGCATGATGCCTTTATTTTCGGACATTCAATCAGCAGCAACGGTAACAACAATAACAAATAGATTCAACCGAAGAAGCAGCACAGGTTGTGTGTGTGTGTTTCAGTGAGTGTGAGTGTGTATATATGATATTCGTATATGCACTGCTGGTGTTCAGAAATATTCAAAAAATTCTGATTTGGCACAATATACACTGTGTGAAGAACAGAAGAACTCTCCGTTTTTCTGTTATCCGCTTTCGGGGAAATTTTAAATGCACATTTAACACACGACAACGGGCCACAATTTGTATTTATTGAACGTTGCTATTTTGATGCGATTTGGCCGCGTTAGTAGCACTCGAAAGTCACGAAATAATGGCACGTAAGCGCGCGGCTGCGACTTCAGGTGTGTCTTCGAACTTGACGCTGCTGCAGACGGAACGGGACTCATTTATTTATTTATAATTTATAATGTTTACACTCAAGCAACGTCGATATCTGCTCTCTATCGATACTTCCCATTGACTATCAGCGAGCCACCACACTGCTCCGCTGTTAAATTTAACAGCTGAGGAGCAATGTTGTCATCGATAGTTTGATTACTAGACTACCCACCACCACTTTAAGTGCTGCATAACAGAAAAGATGTGCGAGCGACTTTTGCCCAGGTAAACAGAACTATATTTTTGTTTTTTTCTTTTCTCATTTATTCGTAAATTATTGTTGTCTGTCGTAGGCACTCGGCTTCGACAGGCGGCTGGCTAAGTTTGTTGTTGCCCGCCGCACTAGTCACCAGTTATTTGCACGCACAGCCAGAATGCGGTGCCACGGACGCAGTGCATCGGCTTCTGATTGCGGCCGCAATTGGAATGTGCCTCAGGACACTTACGTTCCTTCTCACCTCGTACGTTAAGGCTGCAACCTCTATTCAGTTTATATTGAACCACCTGTTGCCAGGCATTGTGAGTAGTCTATGTGTGGACCGAAGCTGGCCCTTTGCTCTACCCACTGGACTCCTTATTACCTCCATCTATCACTTTGTGTATGTGAGTGTATTCCGTGGTCTACCGAGGACATTTACTTTCGGGGAAGCTGCCATTATGGTGCAGGGCGTTTTGCTCTTCGTCCTGAATGCCATTTGTCGGCTTTGGACTCTGCCCTCGACGGATTTCAATCAGCTAAATGCCATAATGACAAGTGCTCTACTCTGTCTGCTCCTGGTCTGTGTGGCGTTGCACTTGGTGAGATTTCTACGCAAGCCGCTGCCCTTCTACATGCTGATGGTCCTGCTGCTCCTGGCTGTGACCTGTGCGCCGGTGACACGCCCTCTTCCTCTGATTGCCCTGCTGGAATTCCTATTGAAGGATCCACTGCGAGTGAGTGGGGCTTGTCTGCAGGACAGTAGATAAAAGTGTTCTATATCTCTATCTCCGTCTCACTCTTACATAGCTTCTCATTATTCTGAGTGATCTGCTGCTCGTCGCCGTCACCTGCGGTGCCGTTAGCTGGCAGCTGAAGAGCTCCACTCGGGCGAACACACGCGTTCGCAAGGTCTTCCATCTGCTTATACTGCTGGTCTTTGTGCCTGGCCTGATCTATCAGTGTACTCTGCTCTACCTGGCCACGGGCGTTGCCTTGGCCATATTTGTGGTGCTGGAGCTGCTGAGGCTGCTGCAGATGCCGCCGTTTGCAGCGACGCTGACGCAAGCCTTCGACTCCTTCAAGGATGAGAAGGACGCAGGAGGCCTTGCGCTGACGCCTTTCTGCCTGCTAATTGGCTGCGCTCTGCCCATTTGGCTGACGCCCTGTCCCTGTCTGCGGGCCGGCAAGGACAGTCAGTTGCTGCTGCTGCTCCTCTCCGGCATCCTGACAGTGGGCGTGGGCGACACAGCGGCCAGTGTGCTGGGCTCCAAATATGGACGCAACAAGTGGAAGAGTGCGTATATCACATAATATTTATAAATTTATATACAGTTTCTAATCGGATTCCGTTGCAGGCTCTAACCGTTCCCTGGAGGGCACTGTTGCCTTTGTGCTGTCTATCCTGCTGTCCGTCGGGCTGCTGCAGCTGAGCGGCGTCCTTGTCATGACCCAGGCGAAATGGTTCGCCACGATTTTTGCCACACTTAATGCAGCTCTAGTTGAGGCACTTACCGACCAGGTGGACAATCTGGTGCTGCCATTGATATTTTATATAATTGTTGGCCTAGCCTAAGTCTTAAAGTGTGATATTTACCAAATTGTATGAATTGTAAACATTCCAGCGCAGCCAAAGAAATTCGAACAATATTTTTATAAAATACATTTTTAAGGCTATGCAGCCCTGGTTCAACTCATACACTCACAATGAACTGTTAGCCAACAGCAATTGCTGTCAGAGAGCGCATTAGCTCTTATAATGATCTCACCTACGATCACTGTTAAATTAAATATCGTAATTAGCAGTGCTGACTTTTGTCGCTTTACAGCACTGAAACTAACATTGCAGCTCTTATAACGAGAGAGCACTTATTCTCTGTTAAAAGCGAGGGTATAATAAGTAGAAGACTGTAGTCAAATGAGCGCCTCATTTACTTTTGAGTTTAAATTTTTTATTAAATGCATTATTCTCAAGCGCTTACAACAAAAATATTAAGGTTACAAAAAATTGTTGTGTATATGTATAAAAATATATATAAAATATAAGTATGTATATATTGTGGTAAATTGTACAATTATTACGAACAGCGCAATTTTGAATATAATTATTTATTTATATGGAGTATATATAATATTTATATATATAGGATTATGCCTGAGCATGTCTCTAGTCCTGAACTTGATGTATCACATTTTAGAACGGATCCCGCAATTCTCGAGTTCCGTTTTACAGCAGTTTTCTTTACAACTAACAATATATACATATATGTATAAGGATAGATACCACATAAAATAGATATATATATATATATCTACAAAATTATATATATAATATAAAGGAACATTGCAGCATTTCGCTTGGATTTGTGGGCCATGATATACCCTTTACAGTGGCTCCTTCTTGAAGTAGGCGTGGTTCAAGCACTCCAACGCAGAGGGACGCTGATGCAGGTCATACGCAAGCATTTGCTGAGGCGGAATTGAGAGATATTAGTCAACATATAATAAATGTATGTATGCAAGTGCTTACATTCAACAAATCATCAGCGAATTCGCATAGGCCCGGGCAGAAGTCTGAGGGTCGCTTGCGAGCGCGATCTGGAAAATGTTCCCTGGTAATGGAGATGCTCTTTGGCCACTCCTGCTCCGTCGGACGGCCAGTCAGCCTGCAATAGTAAGAGAGATACAAATCATTAAGCAATTGAGGTGGCAATCAACTGGGGGCAAAACCCACTGGAAGATGCGATCCAGCTGATCCTTCTCAGAGTTGCCCGGGAAGAGCGGCTTACGCTTAATCATCTCAAAGATGATGCAAGCTGCGCTCCAGATGTCGACGGTGCTGTTGTAGCCCTGGGCGAGCAGCACCTCGGGCGCTCTGTACCACAGGGTAACCACCACGGAGGTGAGTTTCATGTCCGCGCCATACGTCTTGGCCAAGCCAAAGTCGGCTATTTTCAAATGGCCCTGCGATGAGACGAGCAGATTTTGGGGTTTCAAATCGCGATGAATGATGCGATGGGCATGCAGAAAGTCCACTCCGGTTAATAGCTCTCGAGCCAAGCGCTGAAATCGATAGGCATTTATAACAATTTTCAAATATGCAAAATTTAGTCTACCTGGACGTTTAGGGACGACATGCCGCATGGTGGCAATGCTTCGATCAAGTCGGATAGATCCTGTTCCAAGTGCTCAAAAATAAGCAGAATCAACAATTTGCCATCACGTTCCAAGAACTGGCATACTTCGAACAGTCTGTCGAATGGGGAGCAAATTATAGCATGTCAATGTGTGCATTTGTAGACTGTAGAGCGGGGAAATTATCAATGTGAAATGTGTGTGTGTTGGAGAATTTTTCAGTTGTGTAGGTCTGAGCTCTCTAGGAGGGCGACCTGGTGTGCAACACGCCATTAGCATGCTGCGGACATTTGGTGTACTACAAAAATCACTCCACTCATATAATTTATAAAAAAAAAACTCTACAGTTTTCGATCAAGAGCACGTACGCTGGGGCACGAAGAGTGCATAACAGCACTGCCCCAGGCTCAGCATGGAGAATCTCATGCTAACATTCTGTTAGCCAATGTTTTGCAGCGCTGTTAATTTGAATGCGAAATTTGTACACTTTTACTTATAAATTAACAAATTTTTAAAAACATTATTTTGTAGGTAATATAATTTGAATTTTTTAATATTTTCCATTTAAAATTTTCGCACTATTAATAAAATTTGTATGTACCGAATTAATTACCTTTAATTCTTTAATAATAAATAAAACGCTTAATCTATTCAAAGAGCAGCAGCGCTAACTCTCTGCTTGCTGTCTGCGCTCTTTGGCACTAGCAGCTATTCATACCGCTGTTAAATAAATCATAACATTTCTCTCCACTCAATTGCTCTTGATCGTAATACCGTAGATGAGAGTCGAGTGGTACAAGCAGATACACTGAGCTGGTTGAGCGGGTCGGCCGACATTTTTTAGTACTGAGCGAGTTTGAGTGTGATTTGTGTATGCCGCCGCCGCTAGTGTGATGCGTACTAAAGAGAGTATTTTCGCAACATGTTGACATACATAAGTTAAGTTTACTTGTAAACAAAGCTGCCTCTTCAGGTGGCTAAATTGCTTTCAGGTGCACTTTGCCAAGGCAATAGATTAACTGGTGCTGGTGCTGCTGCTACTGTAACCGTTGCTGTTGCTAATGTTGTTGCAAATAACATTTGCGACGTCGTTATCAGCATCGCAGGGCAAGCAGGCGCCACTTGGTTGACGTTTGCTTTATTAACATGCTCATGTCACTGTGGGAGTGTGAGTGCATGCTCTTGTATTGGGGATGGAATGCACCTCTGTGGCTGTGACCGTTACAGTTTCGCATGCTTTAGCGACTGCTGTAGGTCAGTTGAGGAGAAGCAGGCAGTAAAGCAAAAAGACAAACACAAGAAAGTTGTTAATAACCGTAGACAACAAACACACTCACGCACACACACAGCCATTGCCACTGTCATTGCCCGTAATCTGTTCGCAGCGCTCAACGTAACGACTTTTTTAAATTAGTGAACAAATAGTGGGCGCCACCCAGATAACATACACACATAAGAATGTGTATGCAGTTACTCACTTGACAATGTTCGCATGATCGTATGTGTTTAGCTGCTTGAGCAGTGAAATCTCTCGCAGCGTTGATGCACTCACTCCGTTTTCCGTGAGTGTTATGCGCACCTTCTTGATGGCCACGAATTTGCCTGTTAGATTGTCGCGTGCCCGATAAACGGTGCCATAGGCGCCTGTAAAGATAATGCGAATGTTAATGTTAATGTGAACGAATGCTCATGTATTGGCGTAACTCAATTGTGTGCTAACAGTAAATAGGTCACACACACGTTCACGCCTCACATGCATTAGATCAGGCTTCTTTCTGTCAAGGAAAAAGCCATAAAAATAAATTGCAAAACGCAAAGGAACGAAATGGACAGACAAGCAGAGCAGGGAGATAAGAACAAGTGAATTTAGTTATATATGTATATGTATGTAGGTATATATATATGTATATATGTATATATATTTCTTTTCTTTTTTTTGCCAATGCTATGAACTAGAAATTTCGCACACAAATATGTACATTGCAAATGCCAGCCCCAAAACCCAGACCCAGAACCCAAAGCAAAAAGCAAAAGGCGAAAGAAAAAAAAAAACAATAACAAAATACACTAAAAACATGCCGTCAGCTGTGTTGATAAGTAAACCGGCTGATTTTTTGAAGATATCTGCGTAGCCGAAATCGAGCGAGAGCGTGGGAGAGCGGTAACAGCAGTGAGAGCATAACATAGAGAGTGTGATGAAAAGATAGAGAGGAAGAGCGCGATGCAGGAATGTGGGATAAGAATCGATTCAGATGAAGACTCATTTTGTCACCGGAAATTTATGACCGGGTGGGCCAGCCAAATCAAACAGTGAAAGAGATAGAGAAAGAGAAAGAGGGGAGAACGCACGGAAAGCAATTGGTTCGAGGCGTGGGAGCTCTTCTATTTCGGTTGACATTCGCTTTCGATATGTTCCGCATGTCTTCGATTTGGATACGATGACTCGCGCACACATATTTCGCCGACTACTGCCGGCTGCAAAAGTCAAGTACAAGGCCAGGTTCACACTCGGCACACAGCAATGCAGTACAATGGGAAAGTATGATAATAATGCAAAACAAAACAAGGGAAGGGAGAACTGGGAACGGGGAAACAAACTAAATAACAACAATAACAGCAAAAACTCACTCGACTATTTTTCGCCGACTCGTTTTAGTCATCTGCCGTCTCTGTCAATTGTCACATTTGTGCACAAAACCAAAGCCAAACACAACAATAACAACAATGACAAGCAATAGCCGAAACCCAAAAACGTAAAGCAAGCGAGCAATAATTGAATAAATGCGAAAAGGCAGCATGACAAAATGAAGCAACAAAAGCACGAGCACAACTTTGTTTCCAGTGTCTTTCCGAAATAAGTTTAACTTGTTTTTTCGTGTCGAGCAAGAGGAGAGAGGGGAGTGTCAGGGGGCAGGAGGCCGAGGGAGGGAGTTAACGCAGCACTTACTTAACTATCTTCCCGAAATCGCTTAAAATGTAACTCGATCTGCTTTTGCAAGAGCCATTTAATGTGAAAGTTGTGCGCTTAACCCATTGTTGCCACGCCTTTTGGGGAGTCGTTCTACACGCCCCTTAGCAACAAAAATATAAAAAATACATATATTTTGACAATAATAAACATCATTAACAAGCTCTAAGCCCAGCTCTCTTAACACTCAACCCAACCTCTGTGACGTAATTGATTTATGTTCAAATTTTGTTTAAATAAAGAAGAAACAAAACATAAAAGATAAATGAGGCGATAAAATTTTGGCTTGTTTATTTAATTCTTATCTGGCCGTTGCACCTGGTGCACTAAATTCAATATTTATTTTTCAGTTTCTTTACAGACCGAAATGCAAGTGGGTTGGTCGACCTGAAAGTATGCAACAGTATTTGTAAACCCCTATTTTTCCTAACTTGGAAGGGGTTTGTGTAGTTGGGAATCCAGTATTTCCCCTTCTCAATGCATTAGATACGGGTTTTCAAGTGAATAACAAGTGTTTGTTAGGCTAACACGCATGAAGTACATTCCCTACATTCAATCAAGCTCAAATATATTCAAAGCTAGCTTGTAATTTGTTTCAAATTTTACAAAATATTTAATCGAATGACTTAAATTCTTAATTTTTTCTTAATATCAGTAAAAACATACCTGTGCCAATAATATCCAATTCCTTATAGTTTAACGGTACACTATCCTCCTCACATTGTGGCTCAGACATTTTTTGTCGTTTGCTTTGTGATACAGACGCCATTTGAGATTTATATTGTCTTAGTCTTATTTGTGAATAGAATGCAATTCTGCAATATATATAAAGGAGATTTAAAAAAATGGTTAATTTCAGAGGGAGCCATCCAAGGGTTAACATAAGTGCAAGGGTAAATGACGAGATCAGTTTGCAGCGGCTGTTAATAGTGCCCAGGGTCACTGCAGGGTTAACAGGCTGTTAACATAACATAACTAAGCCTGCTGCGCGTGTAACAGGTGTGAATTTCGCTTGCGCGTTATGTTATAGATATTATGTAGCTCTCTATGCCTATTTTTGCTTCTGGCTTGACACTATTCTCTTTTGACTTTATAGTTTTTATTTTTATAACTTGTTGTTGCTGCGGGTTGTTGTTGTTGTCGTCGGTCAACGACCTGTGCGTAGGCTATGATGATTGCTATTTAGTTCTGTTCTGCTTGAACATGTATTTATAATATATATTCGCTTATTCGCCGCTTGCCAGTTACCAATGCCAACTGTTATTGCCGTTCCTTTTTGGCTTGCTTTTGATTTTGTTTTTATTGCTTTTGCTGCATGCGCAAGAGCACAAAAGCAACATTTTCGCTCTCTTTTTGTGTTTTTTTGCCATTTGTCAATTAATTCTAATCGCAACCGAAAGCAACAGTAACAACAAACACACGCACACACATACATATGTACATACATACATAATAATAACAAAAACAACGACGGCAACAGCGACAACGACAACAGTAACAAGAGAGCAATCCAAACGAAGAGCAACAAAATAAAATTAAAAAAAAAAAATTATTATAGCTAAAAATTTCGGTGCTGTTTCATCAGATGCGAACGAAGCGCTCATACCCTTTGCCATAAAACGTGCTGCAGAGCAGCAGCATGCGAGTGGTAAAAGAGGAAATTGTGAAACGATTGCAGTAAACAGTAGTTAAAATCATAGTCAAATCAAATTGAGCATACACGTCTATGCATATGTATGTACATATGTGTGAGCTCTGATCCTTAGCGAATTCGCCAATTGCAAATTGTGGATTGCATATTGAAGTGAAATAAGCAATATGCCCAGACGAGTTGGTGTTGCGATTACGTGTGTGCGAGTTATTAATATTAGTTAAATATTAAAGTGTGTTTTGTGTTTGTCAAGACCGAATAATAGCAGCAGCAGCAGCACAACTCGCAGAACATGCTATAATTCTACATTTATACATACATACATACGTACTTATGCATGCATATGCATGTATGTATGCTGAATGCTTGTATGTATGTACACTCACGCACACCGCAAACACTGACGCCGCACCGATCAGTAAAATATATTTTTCTACGAAGTAAAAATGTTACCACTTTGCACGCAGTAACGCGAAATAACAGAAAAACCCCAGTTGATGGCGAACGATCACGATTAATCCACAAGTGAGAAATACCGGCACCTCCACCTGTATTAAACACTGTATATTTTTTAAATAAAAATAAAGATTTGGACACTAACAATTTTTGTAACAAAGTGAATAAGCACACAAACGAAAAAAAAAGAACTCAATTAATACTAACAGGGACTTACGATATTCGGTGCTATTAAGAGATCTTCTCTGTTATCACGCTCTTAGCAATTTTAACATAACAGTAGCGAGTGGGAAATTTTCATGCCGGTTTCGGTACTCTTTTACCAAGTATTGGTACCTTTTTTATTATTACAACAATTTAATTTTATTATTATTAATTGAAATCTAATACTAAAATATATTGTGAATATTAAATAAATAGTGTGTTTGTTATCATTTATTGTTATATTAATAAAAATTTGTAAATTTAAAATTGTAAAAATATATTTTATTTGGTTTATAATATATGCTGAAATTCAATAAAACTTTATAGAAATTATATTGTTATCTTTCAAATAAAATAAAACAAAATATTGACTCTCAAGAAAATTTCCCATCTTTTGAAAATGTGCGGACAGCCAACGGCAAACCAACTCAAAGCTGTGCAGAGCCAACTTCAAACCTGTTCGTTTGAAGCTGTGCAACTGGCGTCAAGCGTGTCTGCAGCTGCTACCATCCAACATCGAACATGTACGCAATTGCGCGCAGCCAACTTCAAGCTGATGCCTTCCCGTTTTGCTCCAACCTCAACTCTACGCAGCGCTGCCACCTATTTCGCAGAAGACCGCGTAATTTAAACCATAAAACTGATGCCGTCAACGACATGCTAATCTAGTCCTTAATTAAATTTAGGAAATGATTGACGGTATATATGATTTATTAGCAGGCTGGCTAATGGAATGGCAACATGTTTTTAATTAGGCACAATAGTCTTAAATTTCCATCCACCAAGCCACTGTGACGTGTGATAATTGTGATAATTGAACGATCTGGAGTGACGTACGCTGCAAAAAATAAACAGACCTCGACACGTCAAGTGAAACAGTCAATAAAACTGACATACCTAAGCCAAAGCACTACTGCCATCTATTTGGTGATTGGCTGAGCGGCGAAAGCAAACAACTGGATTGGCTCTCGCCTTGCCCTAGCTCAACTTTAGCCGGACAAATGGGTTCAAGTGTATGGATCAACATGAATCACCTCGTGATTCCCAGTGGACTCAGTGAAAAGAAAATGTTTAGCCCGTCGGGCGGTGCCAGTTACTGCCCAAACCGCAGTACCAATCACTCCAACCCCAACTCACACTCACACTCACATTCACATTTTTACTCACACTCACTCGCACTCACACTCACAATCACATTGATATCCGTTTAGCACCTTTTATACGGAAGCTACTGGGCTTTAAGCATCAGGGGGTCCAGCCCATATTTCTATCAATTAGTTGGGTGAAAATAAAGATGATTCAATCGAAATGTCATCCCAAATGCAATTGCTCATCTAATTGTGCTAATTTCGTCGCGAGTTAGCAAGAATTTTAATGAGTAAACACCCTGTAGGCGAGTGGCAAGCAAACAGTGCACTATTTACAGGGTATTCTCCTGTTGTTGCTCATCTCTGGGTGCTAATCTTTGACATTTGTATGTGACGATTTCGCGAAACCGGCTCTCAGCTGAAATTAATTAAAAATCAATTAAATTAAACTAAATTTATTGAACAAAATAAAAATGCATAAAAAACACCATTTGATTACTGGCATTTGAGCACGGGCGTTGACAGCTTCGTTTTAGTTTTGAGATTGATTTGATGCGGAATCATAAATCACGTGTAGATAATCCACTTGGAGTGATTCCAATTCCATTTCCAATTCCAATTCGAGCTCATTCCAATTGGCGTTTGCTTTGGCTCGCTCTGCTGCATCGCTGGCCACTGTCAACTGTCCCAAATTTTGGTATCTTTGCTGAGTTGCTTAACCTTCGTCACACCTGAGATCACATTTTCAAGAGCGGCGCAGCCGTGTTGACACTTTTCCGACTGTGCGTCATCAAGCGGATCAGCTTGGCTCAGATCATTTGCCTAATGAGCTACGACAGGTTATTAAAATTCGGGCTTCCGATTTGCTATCCGATTAGCAGCGACAGCTCCGAGATCTCAGCCGGCACGACTGCCCGTTTCCGTATTGTTTTTAAGCGCCACGCCCACGCCATAACACGCCCTAATCCTTTGCGTCAAAGAGAGTCATAAATTTGTTCTGCTTTGATTTGATTTGCTTTGATTTGTTTTGCTTTGATTAGTGCCTGCGTCATGGAAAGATTTAATTGAACGTAATGCGAAAGGCAAACATTTTGTTCCGAAACAAACAGCAATCGAATGTAAATAGAAATTAATATATGACCCAAAACGAAGTTTATATACACTTGGGATGGGGCACTTTTATGACATGCAATGCTAGATATTCTCGGAAATCAACAGATATAAAAATTGTGAAAGGCTCTAAAAGTTTCCATACAGCAAAGACTGAGGATGTGTTGGAAAAGTAGAGATAGGGGAAAATTTATATAAGTAAAAGGGAATAGTTAACTAATAATTATACTAAAAGAAAAGAGATCATTCTACTGCTAAGTATGGAGTTTTTTTTTAAAGTAATTTCTAATGAGTAATAAAAAGAGTTTATAAAGCTGAAGAAAATTGTCTGTTTGTGATATCTATAAACTGAACTATGTAGGGTCAGGCGTTATTTCTCCCTGTCTTTCTTTTTACCCCTGCCGTCCCTGCCAGTCCTTCCATCTTTGTCTCTCTTTCCTAAACAGAGAGATTATAGATCAATTACATACAGCGTGGTCATATTTATTTGATTTCAATTAGTTCAATACCAACCCGATGATCATATAGAAATTTGATCAACGCACTATATAGCAGTTGACCCCTGAAAGGTTCACAGATGGCGCTACTTCAATGGGAGTAGATATCTCTGAGATAATATATGCATATACGAGTATTATTGTTATTGTTAAATATTAGTAGGAGAAGTCTAAAAACATACTGTACTTAGGCTGCTCTTACTACTACTTAGCAATCATACTGTCATGATATATTTAGACTTCTCTTACTAATGCCTAACAATAATATTTGTGTATAAATATATGTAACCTGAGGCCGCTGCTTGTCATAGCTAATATCCCCATTTCTCAGCGTACGTACGTACTATAATAATAATAAATCTGTTTTTGTTTGCCGTTTCCTCTTCATACGCGCACAAGAGTTTAATAGCAGCCGCAAGACGCGCAGCACGATGATAACTAGGAAAGTGCGCGCAGCCTCCGCCCCCGAGGCAGCCAATTTGTCGTGACCCAACCGAAAACAGAGACAAACTGAAATCGAGTTTTTGGACAAGTTTCGCGGCGAGAGCCATGAAGTGGGAGAGCCTTCAAGTGGTGCACTGGACATAGTCCACTTGCGAGTCCCTGTCTCCCGCTCGGCGAGCGGCGCCTTGGCTGCTTCGTGACATCGCCAGCACTTCACACCAGCAGCCAAAGCGACAACGACAACAACAACAGCAGCAACAACCACAGCCAGCTGAAACCCGTTCGGCTGTATCTTAACGTGGCTAACATCGCTTCGCTGCGCTGCGCTGCGCTGAGCGAGGGCGGCAGGCGGAGGCTGTTGGCCATATATAAAAGTGAATTTGTGACAAATATTCTGAACAGTTAAGACGCACGCTTAGCGGCGACAACATCAAGCAAATACAAATACAAACACAAATACAAATACTAATCGAATATCGCGCTCTCGATATATGTGATAAGACAGACAGACAGACGGAGGCGCAGACAGATTAAATAAATTATCATTAGACGATTGTGAAAAGAAATTGAAGCGAAAATCGCGTGTGCGCAATTAAAACAACATTTTCGAGTGTGCTAAGGATAAGCGACTCGAAGTCAAAATCAAAATAATATTAAAAATATATACAATTACAATAAACAGAATATGTGCTTGTTAAGCCAACAAGTGAGTATTGAAGCGAATTTACGATTATTTATTTGATTCCATTCGACATTTGAGATCTGAGTAACGGCAAACGCGTTTCATTAGCATTTCGAAATTTTCGAATTTTCGCTAATAAAAATTGCATAAAAAAGTAAATAAAAATTAATTGCAAAATATAAGTAAATATGTATATATGTGCATACATATATTTCTTAATTAAAAATGCTTTAAACATTTTAAAAAAATATATTTTTCAAGTCTTTTGCACAAGGCCAAAAAAACATTTTTACTTAAGTTATTCTTGTTTTGGGCCAGTTAATTTTTTATTGCTGTAATACAGTCGAGTTACTAATAGACCATTCTATGCACTTCATAAGGAAGTCAAAGTCCAAGCATAGCTCATAAAATTAGTTGCGGCAGCGATTCGATTGGCTATGAGAATTTCGCTTGAAGCATAAAAATAAGCGAGACTTGAGTTTATTTTAAATTTAATTAGAAAACATTGAAGTAGAATGCGAAACTTGGGCAACATATTTCAGCCTTGAACTTTAGTTTTTTTAGGGCATGTATCGATGTTCACATTATATTTCATAGAAGGGATATACGTTTCACATATTCAGTAGGAGTTATTGACTTTATTATAAGAATTTGAATATTTCAGTAATTTTAATGATGCTATAAACTTCATATTAAATTTGAAATCATTATTACTCCAAACGTTCAGGCTATAACCCAGGCTATAGCAATAATATATTCAGGTTTTTTATTCATATGATAAATACATATTTAGGCTTATTTTATAAAGAGAACTGGTAACAGATATATCTGAATATTAATTATGCATAAGCGAATTTAGTTCTTTCAGAAAACAGTCTCTCGCTTTTTCTATGGGGTCTTTTGCTTTTTCTCACTTATTATTATCTTTTACTGAGTTTCTTGTTCAATACAATTTGCTGTATAGTTTTATTCTCTGAATATTGGACTTTACTCTCTATCAGTATCTCCATACCTCTTTTTCATTCTCTCAATATTCCATTCTGCATCTCTTTTTGCTCTATAAATATCGGTTTATCAATCTGTCTCTGTTTCTCCCAATATCTTGTTTTCATTAAATATATGTATATCTCTCTCTTGTTCTCTCTATCTCTCTCTCGATATATCTGAAATCCCTCTTCTTTTAACTTATTCTTTATTTCTATCCCACCATCTCCTTCTCTCTTTCGAATTCACTCCAATTCCTTGTCTGTAAGTCTCTCTTTTTCTCTATCTGTCTAGCTATCATCTCTCTCACTTATCTAGACCTCGTCAAGCCCGCTTAATATATGTATAAGTGCATATATTAGCATAATATTTACTCTATAAAATCAGTTATGACTGGCGCTAGCTTTGGCGCTGACTAAGTGCTTCCTTATTATACCCATTCTTGGGGCAGCTTTTGGACACAGGGTATTCACACCATATACAGAGAGATAAAAAAATAAACAAGTGCTATACATCTTATGGGTTAGCCCTGAGCCACTAAAGCGCAACCGGTTACAGAGACTAAGATTCAGATACAGATACAGATACAGATACAAAGATACAGATATGTTATTTATTTTATTTCTCGGTATTTTGCTGAGAGTTATTTTGTTTTTATTTAGTTTTATTTTAACCGCTAACATATATCATACGAAGTCAATTAATTAAAGTGGTTCAGCCTGTAAAATTTACATAATTAGCCGAAAGAAATAAACATTTGTCTATGTCCGCGGCTCGAACTTTGCTATTATCAATGCAGAAATTTATGCAAATCTGAGATCGTGAATCATAAAACCATATATATGTATGTGTATATATGCATACATATATATTTATCTGATGTTTTGCTTAAGCCAAATAGCATGCGTAGAAAGCAGTTAATTTAATTTTAGCAGTGGAAGTTAGCAAGTAAGAGATAAATTATATAGACATATATACGATATATATGCTAGCTGGATTAGCCTCCAGCTGAGCTGTCATTGAACGTCTGCCAGCTCATTCACCTATGCCGAAATCTGGTTTGACTTTAAGATAGATATCATCCGGTTTTGATTTTTGTTTAGTCTTTAATTTGTCCTCTAAGAATAAGACTAATTTCATTAACACACCAAAATCGAATTGTGATACATAAATTAAAGCCTGTCGATGTGTCTAAATGCACATATATACACACTATATACTATATATATATATATATATATATATATAGATAGTGTTTCCACTGTCTACCCAAAACATGCATCCGGTTCTGGCTTAGTCAAGGGCGCAGCATATTCAATTATGGATTTAAGGGTTGGGTTGGGTTGGCACCTGTATTACCATATGTAATTAGCATCCAGTGGGATAATCATAGAGCCAATCGAGTCTTACACTCTCTCGTGATCATGAATATATTACGTGCAAACATAAATTAACTCTGATTGCGATTATATCACCGATATTTGTTAGTTTAAATTAAATTAATTATTGTATGCTAATTCGAAGCATATGCTTGACAGGTTCTAGCAGTTTGCAGAACGTAACTCTCTACCTAACTATCTACTGGCAACTGGGTATAGCTATCGCATATCTAAAGCTGGCTACCGATTCGTGGCCTCCACGTTATATTCACACCTTCTCTTGCTTTTGTTTTTACTGATTTTCGTCATGTTTTGCTTTGTTTTGTTTTGTTTCCGCAGTTCTACACCCTGGCCGTGGCATTGGGCATTGTTTGCCTATCGTCAGCGATGCCCCAAAATCCGCAACAGCTGCAGGAGGGGCCCCACGCGCTGCTGGACATCGAGACACCCAACCAGTTCAGCTACAACTCGCCGCTGGCCCAGCCAGACAGCCTGCGCAATAAGCCCTACTTTGACTTCCTGAGCACGCTCTACGCCCACGACTCGGCCAAGACGAATCTGTTCAGGAATCGGCCGCAGCGCTCAGTGGAGCTGCAACCAGAGCCCGAGCTGAAGGCGGATGAACAGCAGCTGGCAGCTGCCGATCAGCCCAAGAGTCGTCGTCGGGATCGCAAGCGTCGCGCCATCGTCTTCCGGCCGCTCTTCGTCTACCAGCAGCGCGAGATCAAGAAGAAGGAGATCGCAGCCAGGAGACACAGCGATGAGGCGCAGCGCCGCAACTACTACAAGAACTACAAGCGCGTCTAGTCTTCAATCCTCTGGGAATCCGCTGAAATTAAATCTAATCTAATCTAATCTAATCAACAACCATGCGCAATCAACAGCAATGGCTATGGCTGTCACTGGTCTTCTACAGGGTCCTCTCTAGCACTTAGCTTTTAATTATTGTGTTTTAGCCTTAAGTCGAGTCGAATCAACGCACAACGCACTGCACTCAACCCGAATCGACAATCGAATATCTAAATATCGAATATCTGTAATCCATACTCTATGATACACATTATAATTATATAATCGCCCACACATCCACACATTTGCACATTCCCTCCCCAAACCAAGTATGTTAAGTAATCGTATACCCTAAATTAATACCCATCTATGTTATATTTGTTAACTGATTTTTACACAATTTGTTGCAATTAAAGCTAACAAAAGTTAAACACGATATTCAAGACTTTTTCTACTTCAAATCTATTTTAATTAGTTTTTTATATACTCATTTTTTTATTTATAGAGTCAAGACAGGAAATACGAGAATGTTCGATAAAAAAATTGAATTTTATATGGCTGATGTTTAGAGTGGTGTCTCAAGTTGGTTGTAGACAAATAATTTAGGAATTTTGGAAATAGAAATTAAGGATCAATTCTTCATTCCTAAGTATTTCTTTTCATAGGAATTTTGGCTCAACTCATTTAGAGTATACTTAAAATCCATTATCACTGTGAGCTCAGGTTTACACTCTTTTTTATGCAAATCTGTGTAATAGGCAGAAGAAGGCGTGGCCGACACCATAAATAATATGCATATATTCCTGAAGAGGATGAAGCGCATCCACATATGTATATATCCGTTGATCTGTCTGTACGACTGTTTATCTAAATGTACGTAAAGATTTCGTAAGCCACATCAGCTATAACCATAAAATTTTAAGTATATATTTCATAAAAGGCACGAGCTTATTATTTCTTTTTCGATAACTCATTCGACTTTCGTATTTTGCATAATTTGATTAAGTTTTTTATGCACTGAATGGCGGAACAAAGAAAAAAGCAAAATTAAAATTTACTGTGCGAGTTTCTCTGATAAATACACAAATTTTGAATGTTTCGGAATTTGTATACCTTCTCCCCTCTCATTTTTTATATATTACAATACTTTATGTATAATGTATAGAATAAATACATATAGAATAAAAATAATGTTTATTGCCGGTAAAAAAAAAAGAGGAAAGAGAAATGAAATAGCCAGAAATCGAGAACTGCTAGTCCTTGAGAGAACTATCGTACAGCAGAAACCGCTGTCTATGCCATTTAATAATTATAAATATTAATGTACATAAGAATATCAACATATAGCCACAGCAAATTCTTGATCAGAGTACTGAGGGAATACGATTGTTTCCCTATTTATCTGTTCGTCTCTCTATCTGTCTGCCCAACAAAAACGAGAGACGAAGAAAGGCTACCGAAGATCATTCAAGTCGTCTATATGTATGCAGCAGCATGCCTTCGGCTTTTATTTATGAGTAAAACGAAGCTAGAGTGATTGGAGCAGCAGAGAGTGCTCCCATTGGTCGGCTGCAACGATCCCTACCTGTCACCGAGATCAATATTTGAGAGCACTTTATGGTTTGAGTAAAAGTCGCCCTATATAAAGGGCAGCTGCTGCAGCATTTCTTCAGTCGCCCAGGTCTAGTGGGGGTCAGTCGTGCAGAGAAGTGTGTGAGTGTTCAGCTGAGCATTAAAGACTTAAAGGAAATACTTAGAGGAAATTCTCTCTTGGCAGAATTCAAAGAGCAACTTAGAGGAAATACTTTGCTTTTTCTTTGTCGCACTCTCGCACTTAATGTTAATCAAACATATTTATTTATAAATATTTTTATCATAATAATCTAAAATGTAAACAAATTATAAAAATGGAATTAATATAATTAACTTAATATGGAGTTCATTTACTGAATGCTTCAGACAAAAAGCAGATTTCCTCGAGATATAATCCTCGGGAGTAATTTGAATCACTCGCCCCAGACAATATTCTCAATCCAATCCGTATAGAGATGAACCTTGGTGTAGACGCTGGGAAATTTATAATTGCCGCAGATGGCGCCGTACGAGGTGATGCCAATCACCTGCTTTAGGCAATTGTAGACCGGGTGCTGCACGAAGATGGGTCCGCCAGAGTCGCCGTTGCAGGTGTCTGCCTGGCTGTTCGCTGAGCCGGAGCCAGCGCAGAACTGAGTGCGGGATACGATGCGACTCTCGAGGCGCTCGCTGCACACCTGGTCGCCGTAGCGCTTGAGGCCCACTTGCAGCAGCTTTGAGGATTTGTCGCCCGCATTCTTGGTGTAGCCCCAGCCGGCGGCAGTCAGATCGAGGTGCTCGTCGCCGCTGCCGGAGGGCAGACAGGCGGGCGCCACATACTCATTGAGTGTGGCATTTCGGTCCAGCTCGAGCAGCGCGATGTCATTTAGGCGGCTGCCATCATCCTCATTCTCATCATAGGCCGGATGCACCACATAGTTGACTAGTCGAAAGTCCTGGGGCTGGGCATCGTCTGTGGTGCTGTTGTAGTCCAATTCACCCAGGCGTACCACGAATTTGGGCGATTTGTAATTGGGATCTAGGCGTTGCTCCTTCGTCTCGGTTGTCTCCAGGCAATGGGCGGCAGTTAGCACAAACTTCGGGTGGATTAACGTGCCTCCACAATCCCAGCTAATGGTGGAGCTGCCTGGCTGTTGTATGCCCAGCAGCGCCATGAAGGGATACTCGCGACCTTTGACCTCGGTGCCACCCAAAATGAGCGGCGTGGAGCGGCAGGTGGGTCGCACATCATTATATCGACGGCACTCTGCGAATATCCACAAACAATGTTCAATTAACATAAATATTATTTCCAACCATTCGCTTCTCTCACCCTTCTCGTACAACTTCCTCGGATCGGCTGGTGTCATCACTCGCTTCTGTGCATTCAGTGGCAGCGGGCAGCAAACAATGTCTTTAGCCTTGTCGCAGTATTTAATATTGTTGGCTTCGATAATAAATTCAATATAGAAGAGGACGGGGCAGTCTGTGGCTGTGAGCTCCTTGCACTCGCCAGTGCCATTGTCACAGTACTCGGTCGTAGGCGCCGCCCGAGCCGACAAGGCTGAGAGTAGAAAAATTGCCAAAAATGCAGAATTCGTGTTCATTGCCTTCAGCATCTGTTGAGAAACTGAGCTCAATTTAGACGCGTGTTTCCAGCCAAACCAGATTATTATATAGACAACAAAACTCATGAGGCAAACATTAAACAAGAAAAGTAAATAATCAAAATAAACAGCAAAGTTCGCTCGTCTACATGGCTCCCATTCACTCGCCATTTTTCTTATCGCATGGCAATCTGTATATACGCTTGATGGGTCAAGGTGGGACTCAATTTCACTTGCCTTGCTCAACTTAAGTATTAATCATTTATTTTATGATTTTTTTTACCGTCAAATATATGAATCTCTAAAAGAAGTGCACATGTTCTTAAATAAAAATAATAAAGAATTTAAAAAACTTTTTAATTACATTTTAGTGACAAGGATACCATTCAAAATCGCTTGCAATTTCTCTTAAGGAAAATTTTAAATTAACCGAATTACATTTGTCGATGTAGCCATTTTGGCGGTCAAAATTTTCAATGAATTCAAGTTATCGGAAATTTTAGGGCTAATTTTACCAGCCAGTGTAAGTTATCGTTAGGCGCGTATGCAGCTCAACACTTCTCCACTTTTGTACGGTGGGATATTTATCGTTATCGGAAATGCTTTATATTGCGATGTTTTCGGTACATCACTAGTTCTTCTATGTACCTCGACGCTGAATGGTGTGTTTGCGCACACTTTTCTGCAAAAAAAATATTTTAAGTGCAGAAATAGGCGAAAATATTGAAGAATCATTGCATTCGCGATTACAGCACAATTTTTGCAACGCGCCAGCATTGTTTTTACGCACGGATGCATATTTGTGATGTGGATATATTGTGATTAAAAATTTTCCCCATCTGAGGTAGGAAAAAAAAATGGTTGAAAAATTTCTGCCCAACAAAGAACCGACGCCGACGTAGAAGCAGCAGACATACAAATATAGCCGTCTCATTCTAGCATCGGTCATTCGATTAGCATGCTTGAAAAGTGCCGCAACTAACAACTGTTAGCCAACCTAAAATTAACGTGCAGTTTTATAAAAAAAAATTTTTATTAATAATGACCAAGTGCAATAAAAATATTTCTATACAACGCGTGTGTGTGTATAATGAAAAAAAGGAAGCGCAGCCATTTGCAATGCACAGTTGCAAATCGATTGTATTTTGCAGGGATGCAAGCTGCCTATATGATACGCGATATGAAATATTATCACTGAAAAAGTCTTAAATGTAATGCTTACGCAGCAGAAAAAGAAATAGTATAAAGATACTATATAGCTGTACATTATTGGGCACGATTACCGCTAACATACGTATGTTCATACATATCTGCTATCCAGGGCTGCCAAATGTGCGCTGTCAAACGCAACACGCGATAATTTGGAGTGGTGGTTATAATGTTTCTTTTCCCGCCTTTTTCAGATGTCTCAAACATGAATGAAGGTAATTCAGCAGGAGGGGGGCATGAAGGGCTAAGCCCGGCCCCTCCTGCTGTGTCAGACCGTGTAACGTTACAATCAACGGAAAAATCAGTTACAACGCCAAAATCAACAGCAACTGCACACAACAACAATAAATCATCATCAGCAACATCAACAGTAGCAACAACGCAGCAGAAACCCAGCAAACAACAACAACAACAGCAGCAGCTGCTCAGTGCGCAGCTGCCTGTGCCGCTGTCGAACTTGTCGACAGAGGCAACGGCAGCCGCAACGCCAGCAGCAGCTTCCACATACTCCTCCAATTCAGCAAAAGCAGATACCTCCGTTTCAGAGTCAATAGCGCCGCCCCAGGCAAAGCGTCAGCGTTTAGAAGACACGGAAGTGGGAGGCGAGGTCGCCAGTGACAATAACAACAGCAACATTGTTGGAGCCGTTAGTAGCAACATCGTTGGCTCTTTACTGCCAGCGTCGGTTGTGGCCAGCAGCGAAGTTGGTGGGGCCATTTCAACGGCACTACAGGACTTGAATGCGCTCAAGAAGCGCATTCTCCAACAGAAATATCAAATTTTGCGTAATCTTAAGGAAAGGTAAATACGACTCAGACAAATTTGGGAACATTTTTAAAATTGTACTTTCGATTCGCAGGCATCTTGAAAATGTGTCGGAATACTTTTATTTACAAAACGGTGGCAGTATGATGGACTACCCCGCGTGGCGTAAAAAGACACCAACACCGCAGTTCATCAGCTACAGCAATGCGAATCGTATCGAGCAGCTGATACTCGAGGAAAAGCCAAGCACATCCGCCGCCGCAGCAGCAGCAGCTGTGGCCCAAGGACACCGAACAACGCAACAACCAACACAACAACAACCGCAGCAATCTTCGGATTCAGTCGTTAGTAATAGTAACAGCAGCAGTAGCAGCAGCCCTGCAACTGCAACAACAACCAGTACAGGGACAACAGGCAAACAGTTAGAGACAGATAACAGCACACAAACAAAAACGGTAATCATACAAACTTAAACAAATATTCGTGCGATCAACTACTTGTAGTAGAATCCTTAGCTAACATATCTAACCTTTTATATTTAAATTTCCTTAGAATACGCAATCTCTGTTGCCAACAAAATCTGGCAGCAATACAACTGCAGTAACAGCGACAGCGTCGTCAAGTCCAAGCCGCGGTGGGCCAACTACAAAAACTACCACAACAGTAGCAGCAACTGGAGCATTGCCGATAACCAGCAGCTTAGTGGAGACGAGCGGTAATGCATTGCCACCGGAGGCGGAGATAAAGATACCAGCAGTTGGTGCGACGCCAGTCGCCGTCTCCACGAAGCTACCCGCCGCCGTAGTACAGTTGACGCAGCAAGGTAAGACAAACTCGTTCAGGATAAGATTTAACTTCATCAGGATTTAAACTCTCTCGATATTTCGTATTTATCATTGTTATTATTTTGTGTTTTGTTGTTTATCTGTTCTTTCGTTAATTACTTTTCAAAATTAACGTATAACTAAAAAAAAAAAAATTACAAAAAATAGAAACATACCAAAATTCAACAATGTCGAAACAAAACATTTGCATACATATATAAGAAGCAAGTAAAAACTAAAATGTTACCAAATCCTCAGCCTAAAACTAAAATAAATAACCGCGCCCTGAACAACTTTCCAGCAACTGTAACAGTACAAAGCACGCCCTGCACAAAACATTAAAAGTTGTCTCGCACAAGCAAGGGAAAAGAAAATAAAACTAGCAATAAAACCCATAAAATGCGCTACTAATACTCACGAACTTAATGTATATGACACACACACACACACATACTTATATACACGCAAACACAAAATACTAAAAAACTTAATATATTGTATGCATATATATTATAATAACTACATACACATTGTCTCAATATCAATTACCTTATTGTATTGCTGTACATCATTTAATTTATAATATCTTTCAGCTTTGTGTTGTTTATGATTTTATGTTTCTGTTATTTCTGTCACAATTGTTACTCCTCCGCCTCCTAACGCACACATCAACTCTCTTTCTCAACTCACCATCAAATTGTATCGTTATTATATAGGTCACATACCCGGTAGACCTCTAGGAGGTCGTCACGGTATGGTCTTCGGTCAAATACCCGCGCCTCCTGCCGTAGGAAATTCTTCTGTACCTTTGGTGCCAGGTGCTTATCGTTCGCAAAAAAACTAAAAAAAAAATGCCAAATCACATTTTCATTTTTAAGTCTTGTTTTGAATATTGAAGTATTTTCATAATTTTTCATTTCGTTGTTGCCGCCAATTAAACGCGTAGTGCATTTGACTTAACTATATACATTGCATTCGATGTGCCTATTTATTGTTTTGTACCAAAGATTTATCAATATTACATTAGAATTGGTGTTTTATATCCATTCTTTTTAATTTTGATTGGACAAATATTTAATAGTAATACCATTATTTATATATTCTATTTTTCCATTCTAATTAATGGAATGTAAAAATACGTTTTTATTTGGTTTGCTAAATTATCATAGTTTAGATTTGATCTTTGCCTATATAGTGTTGACACAGCCAATATAAGTTTTAACAATCATTTATCAAATTCCATCCATACATTAAATGTTTCATAATTCCTTGTTTTCACCAATTGCTTCACTTTAGACTTGTTCAAAGCATTTTTAATTGCACCTAAAAGCGTTTTCTTGTACGCCAATTAAATGCGCTTGAAAATCGTAGATGTGTGCTAGATCAAAGCTAAGTTGCAAGTGACTCTTTGAAGTATTTAAAAGGGTCCATAACGCTGAGTACATTTGAAAATTATCATTAAGATATGGTAGATATATGATAATATAGTGGCACCTAAAAGCGTTTTCTTGATTGCTTTTTAAACGCGCCTGAAAATCGTAGCTGTGTGCCAGAGCAATTGTTGCGGTTGCAAGTGAATTGATGTCAATTAGTGCAACAATTCCATTTACACCACGCACAAGATAATTAATTAGAGATCAGAAGTATGTTAGCGCTTCATGTCTCCTTGAGTATATACATTTTAACGTCTACTCTTGTAAGATATCCTTTATAAGAATAGAATCCATTCATGCAGGCGCACTCTGTGTCACGTTGAACTATTTCCACATGTGATGACAATTTGTTAACCTTGCTAAAGTAAATTAAAGTCTCGGTTTATCCGTGTGATCGTGTCCTCAAGACTGATCTCATTGACTCGCGTCTTACACCCATCTAAGATTAAACATAAATGTGAGGGATTATCATTCCTTTACTTAAGATTTAGAATATTGCATGTAGTTGACTTAGTTTCTCTACCTTTTTTCATTTTCCATTACTTTCCTTAGCATATTTTAATAAATACATACTATAATAAATACACTTACTAATTCGCAACAAATATGGTTCAATTAATTAATTGATTGATTGATTCGAACGTTCTCTTCTTTTATTAATTAATTTTTATCGCTTTAATATGGTAGCGTGTGTTGATGATGCAATTTTCCGGCATGCAAGTTGGCTAAGAGCTATCTGTAATATCTTGAACCGTTTGCTAACTTTTTCACTGTTTTTCTTCTAAAGGTGGCACGCCGTTGGTGCCCTGTAGTAGCTCCTCTGGTTCAGCGGCGCTGCGTCGTCCAAACTCACAACAGAATGCAGCAGGAGCACAAAGTGCGTCAACTGGCGGAGCGACATCATCGCCGCTATACACGGGTGGGGCCAATGGTACGAGTGCGACCGTTGGGAGTGGCAGTGGTGGCGTCCTGACACCCTGCACACCTGGTGGCAGCAGCGGAAGCCTGATGAGTCCACTCGCAAGCACAGGCACGCCCAACAGTGCGCAGGAGTTTTCGTTTAAGGCCAAGCAGGAGGTGTACGTGATGCAACGTATATCCGAACTACAACGAGAGGGATTATGGACTGAGCGGCGTTTGCCCAAGCTACAGGAGCCCAGCCGACCCAAGGCGCACTGGGACTATCTGTTGGAGGAGATGGTCTGGCTGGCAGCTGACTTTGCGCAGGAGCGCAAGTGGAAAAAGAATGCAGCCAAGAAATGCGCCAAAATGGTGCAAAAGTATTTCCAAGACAAGGCCAACGCGGCGCAGCGTGCTGAAAAGGCCCAAGAACTGCACCTAAAACGCGTCGCCTCCTTCATTGCGCGCGAGGTGAAAAGCTTCTGGTCAAATGTAGAGAAACTGGTCGAATATAAGCACCAAACAAAAATCGAGGAGAAACGCAAGCAGGCTCTGGATCAGCATCTCAGTTTCATAGTCGATCAAACAGAGAAGTTCTCACAACAGCTGGCCGAAGGCATGAACAAAAATGTGGCCGAAACACCTAGTCTAACATCCAGTCGCCTAACATCCCCCAAACGCGAATCAGATGGTAAGTCTTTTATTCAGAAACCACACTATAATCTCTTTTTGCACATGATGAGACACTTAGACTGAAACGTTGTTGTGGTCTATTCTTGAACACTCCGATGTTATTAAGGGATGGTCGCATTCGCGAGGCATTTGTCTGATGCATTAAGAAATATAATTACTATTACTACATATAAAGATCAAATGGAATTAAACGAAAAATTTATTTTACAGATGAATTTAGGCCTGAGTCTGGCTCTGAGGATGATGAGGAGACAATAGCCAAGGCTGAGGAAGAGGCAGCCGATGTCAATGAGGAGGTCAAAGCGCTGGCTAAAGAATCTCAAATGGACTTTGATGATTTCCTCAATGATTTGCCACCTGGCTACTTGGAGAATCGTGATAAACTGCTGTTAGAGGAACAGAACTCAACAAAAGGCGCTTCCACAAGTGCTGCAGCAGCTGAAGCTGACGATAGCGATGATAGCGAATTCCAAGCCAAGGAGGCGAGCGATGATGATGAGAACACCATCAGTAAACAGGAGGAGGCCGAGCAGGAAGTTGATCATCAGAAAGAGATCGACGAGCTGGAGGCTGACAATGATTTGACCGTAGAGCAACTGCTCGAGAAATACAAGTCGGGTAAAATCAATGAGCCACCCAGCGCCAAGAGGCGTAAAATTGCTGTGGAAACCTCAGAGCAAGACTCTGATGATGACTCGACAGCCATTGAAGATTCAACAGACAGCAGCGAAGTGGAAGCGAGTGAGGAGGAAGACGAAGATATGTCAACCGTTAAGAGCGATTCGGACCAGGAGGAGGGTGAGCAAGAGGATGGTCTCAAGAGTTTGCTAGCTGATGCCGATGGTTCTGGTGTGGATGGAGCGGGGAGTGCGGCTGGTGTTGGCAGTAAGGACAACAAAGATGATATGTTGAACGATGCTGCCGCACTGGCTGAAAGTCTACAGCCGAAGGGTAACACGTTGTCCTCGACCAATGTCGTGACGCCTGTTCCATTCCTATTAAAGCACACGTTACGTGAGTACCAGCACATTGGACTCGATTGGCTGGTCACCATGAACGAGCGCAAGCTCAATGGCATTCTGGCTGATGAGATGGGATTGGGCAAGACGATACAAACTATAGCATTGCTGGCGCATTTGGCCTGTGCTAAGGGCAACTGGGGACCCCATTTAATCGTGGTGCCCTCTTCTGTGATGCTTAACTGGGAAATGGAGTTCAAGAAATGGTGTCCAGGCTTCAAAATACTCACCTACTACGGCACGCAAAAGGAAAGAAAGCTCAAACGTGTCGGCTGGACGAAACCAAATGCGTTCCATGTCTGCATCACCTCCTACAAGCTGGTCGTACAGGATCAACAGAGTTTTCGTCGTAAAAAGTGGAAGTACCTCATTCTTGACGAGGCACAAAACATTAAAAACTTTAAATCACAGCGTTGGCAACTGCTGCTTAACTTCTCCACCGAAAGGTCAGTAATTGTTATTGCAAAAATTATTACTAATTGTTATTGCCAATAATTGCAATACAATTGCTCGCGTGCGCCAGCACCAAAATCAGTAACCAAGCGACTGCTAAACTAGCTTGGCGACTACGCTTGGGTGCTAAAATTAAATACGCTATGATGCCGCATTTATTAAAAGAGCATACTAACCCATTAGAATGCTTGTGGCCTTGTTTTGTAACAAGTTTCTATTTGTTTTTAATTAAATTTCGAACTTGCATTTGACTGCATTGTTTTTCTAACTTAAAATAATTATTTTAATAATTATGGCGTAAAATAACTGATACTTATAAATGAAATATTTACTATTCATAACAGACGCTTGCTCTTAACGGGCACGCCACTGCAGAACGATCTTATGGAGCTCTGGTCCCTGATGCACTTCCTCATGCCATATGTGTTCTCCTCGCATCGCGAGTTCAAGGAATGGTTCTCCAATCCCATGACTGGTATGATCGAAGGCAACATGGAGTACAATGAAACGTTAATTGCTCGACTACACAAGGTAAATAAAGTTGATATTGTCGGTTAGTTTTAAGAGGTCCTAAAGGGTAGCACCTAAAAGCGTTTTCTTGCACGCCAATTAAATGCGCTTGAAAATCGTACATGTGTGCTAGATCAAAGCTAAGTTGCAAGTGACTCTTTGAAGTATTTAGAAGAGTCCATAACGCTGAGTACATTTGAAGATTATCATTAAGATATGGTAGATATATGATAATATAGTGGCACCTAAAAGCGTTTTCTTGATTGCTTTTTAAACGCGCCTGAAAATCGTAGCTGTGTGCCAGAGCAATTGCTGCGGTTGCAAGTGAATTGATGTCAATTAGTGCAACAATTCCATTTACACCACGCACATGTTAATTAAAGATCACATAATCCTTATATGCAGGCGCACTCTGTGTCACATTGAATTGCCTCGTGTGATGACAATTTGTTAACCTTGCTAGAGTAAATTGATGAAGCTGCGATTTATCCATGTGATCCTGTACCTCAAATGGATTACATTGAAAACTCGGCTTACACTCGTTTAAATATGAAAATTGAGCAGTAATTTAGCTAATTTCGAAATAGTGAATCCTGTCAAGTCTTTTTATGCAGGCGCACTCTGTGTCACATTGAATTATCTCATGTGATGACAATTTGTTACCCTTGCTAGAGTAAGTTGATGAAGCTGCGACTTATCCATGTGATTGAGTTTTTCCAGCTGATTGCATTGAATGCGCGCTTTACATTACTTTTATTCATATATTTATATATCAGTATCAATTTGAGAAAGTATTAAAATACCTATTTCTCTTTCTTTATAGGTTATTCGTCCATTTCTGCTGCGTCGGCTTAAAAAAGAGGTGGAGAAGCAAATGCCAAAGAAGTACGAACACGTTGTCATGTGCCGTTTGTCGAATCGTCAACGTTATCTGTACGAAGATTTCATGAGCCGATCCAAGTGAGTTTTTAAAATGATCTAAGACCAATTATAGTTTAATATTACTGATTTTAATTTGCAGAACTCGCGAAACACTACAAACTGGCAATTTGCTGAGCGTGATCAATGTGCTTATGCAGCTGCGCAAGGTGTGCAATCATCCAAACATGTTTGAGGTGCGGCCAACGATATCGCCGTTTCAAATGGAGGGCATTGCGTTCCATACACCACGTCTAGTCAGCGACATCTTGGAGTATGATCCGTTCACGGTGAGTTAGTGTATGGCAGATCTATAGAAGCATATTTCTTTCGCTGTTAAAATGATGATAAACTGTCACTGAACATTGCGACTCGATCTATTTTGGAGAGAGATGCGATTCACTAGGATGTTCGCTGTTGCGAGGCATTTGCCTGATTTTAAATCAACTCAGATATAATATTGATGACAAAAACTGGACATTGACTAATAGTGATCTCTTCTTCATTTTCACTTGTAGCAAATTAATTTGGAAACCGTCAACATGCTGTTACTGCATCTGGAACAAACGCTGACTGCCTACGTCTCACACAAGTCGCGACTTTTGTCGCCGCCACGCAAGTTGATTGAGGAAATCGACAGTGCACCGCTACCTCCGCCACGTTGCCCCAACGGCAAGTACCGCTTTCACATACGTGTGCGTAGCGCGGAGCTGGCACAGCGCATAAAACTGCAAGCGGTGCGTGTTGGTGCCAGTCCGGCCATGAGACTGGAAGGCTCAAAAATTGTCCCCATGCGCAGCCTGCTGCCCAGTGGACATGTGCTGAAACGTGTCACCGGCACTATTAATCCCATCAATATGGCCCTGAAGCCTGTGATAATTAATAGTCTAACATCAACGACGGCCAGCAACAGCAGCAGTAGCAGCAGCACACCTCTGAATGTGTTGGGAAACAGCTCCAAACTTTTAAGTTCGCGTTCGCCCATAGGTGCTCCAACACCTGCCAAGGTAGCCAAAACAATGCAGGATGGTAAACCCTTTTTCTACTTGGCTCCTGCGACAAATACCGGTGGGGCTGGAGCACGGCTTACGTTGACAAGCAAAACTACATCCGCGAGCTCCACAGTCAGTGCGACAGCGGTGAGCGCAACGGCAACGAGCAGCAGCTCCTCAGCGCAAATGCAGCAGTTGATCAAAGATCCGATTGTCAAAGATCTGGCTACGCATGTGAAGCTGACGGCGCAAAGGCAAACCAATGGAAAGACTCAGGACGAGGACTCGAAATCAACGTCTGAGGAGGCTGAAGATCCTTATCGCGTGCAGCAGCTTATACAGATGCGAAAGGAACAGCGCTTGGCTTCGCTTAAACGCATGGCTCACATCAATCGCCGCCGAACTGATGCCACGCCCATTTATGGAGCTGATTGCCGTGAGGCCATCGAGGGCTGCATGCAGGCAACACGTACAGCAAAGCATTCTACCTGGCAAACGAGAGGATTTGCGAATTGTACCGTTGCTATGCGACACCACGACGACAACTGGTCACTAAATCGCCTGCTGAAGAATTACGAGCAGCGTTGCGCCGAACTGGCGCCAATCTTCGCTAACTTCGTAATTTATGTGCCGTCAGTGTGTGCGCCACGAATACGTCGCTATGTGCAGAATTTGTCATCGACGCACTGGCAGACCGAACGGCAGATCGAGACGACAATAACTCAATCGTTGTCGCCCAAACTGGCACTGTTACATCCCATAATCTCGGCGATGACTACACAGTTTCCCGATCCGCGTCTCATACAATACGATTGTGGCAAGCTGCAAACGCTGGATCGTCTGTTGCGGCAGCTAAAGGTTGATGGGCATCGTGTGCTGATCTTCACGCAAATGACCAAAATGCTGGACGTGCTGGAGGCATTCCTTAATTACCATGGTCATATATACCTGCGGCTCGATGGCTCAACACGGGTGGAGCAGCGACAAATACTCATGGAGCGTTTCAATGGAGACAAGCGTATCTTTTGTTTCATTTTGTCTACACGTTCTGGAGGTGTAGGTGTCAATTTAACCGGCGCCGATACTGTAATCTTCTATGACTCCGACTGGAATCCGACGATGGATGCCCAGGCACAGGATCGCTGCCATCGCATTGGGCAAACTCGAGATGTGCACATATATCGGCTGGTGTCAGAGAAAACCATCGAAGTCAACATCCTGAAGAAGGCCAACCAGAAGCGCATGCTCAGCGATATGGCCATAGAGGGCGGCAACTTTACGACCACTTTCTTCAAGAGCACCACAATTAAAGATTTGTTTGCGGTCGACCAGTCGCAGGAGTCGGAGGATGGTCAGGATAAGCCCGATGAGAAGGACAAAATAATTGCCGCTGAAGTAGAGCCTGTCGTCGAAACCGAGAAACAATCGCTGCGCGCCTTTGAGCATGCTCTTGCTGCTGCCGAGGACGAGCAGGACGTTCAGGCCACGAAGACGGCCAAGGCTGAAGCAGCTGCCGATCTTGCCGAGTTCGATGAGAATATACCCATTGCGGATGAGACTAATGCGGACGGTGGAAATGCACCGGTCGAACTGAGTAAAGCCGATCTGGAAATGCAAAATCTTGTCAAGCAGGTAGGCTGTCAAACCATTTAATTATGATATGATGGGCAGTGTTGGCTTTTATTAAAGAAGCTTGTTAGTTGCCCTTTGAGCTAGCCAACGCTGCCCCGAGAAACTTCAATATGAAGCAGACGTTCAGACATAGTCGAAGCGATTCCATTTCACGCCCGATTATATCACTCAACGTCGGACATAATCACAGGATACTGTTCCGGAATATACTCTTAATGCTATTTATTTACATTTACACATTTAGCTCTCGCCGATTGAGCGCTATGCCATGCGTTTCGTGGAGGCTACCGGCGCCGCCTGGACAGCTGAGCAGCTGCGAGCCGCCGAGGCGGAGCTTGAGATGCAGAAACGTGAGTGGGAGGCGAATCGCTTGGCAGCTATGCAAAAAGAGGAGCAGCTGCTCAAGCAGGAGACCGAGTCCGAGGAGCTTCTGACATACAGTCGCAAGGATGCCAGTAACCAGGTTAATACCAAACAAGATTCCAATCTAAGTAAACGAACATCGATTGTAGCGGTAGGAGGTATTAGGCTAACCAAGCAGAATAAGCGCGACAAACGGTTTAAGCAACACGGTATAACCAGGGGTGGTCCGGGTTTAAGTAGAAGTGTAAGTAACCACAAGTCAAGATCCAATGTGCAGCAGACTAGTCCAGTACGCACGCGCCGAAATAGCCTCAATGTGAGTGCTCCGGCCAGGAGTAGCTGTAACACTAACAATAGCAGTAAAAAGTCAGTGACTGGAACATTACCAGCGCCATCTAGGCGACAGACGCGTCTGCATTCGCTGGGCGAAGATAATGTTACTGTCACGGCCACAGCGACACCGCCCACTAGAAAGACAACGCGCACAGCAATGGCAGCAGCAGGCGGTACTTCAACGCCCGTGTCGGAGGAGCGACCCAAGCGTCAGTCGGCTAATATAGCCATGACCAAGCTTATGAAGACACCGGTAAGACCTGCGACAGCCACTGCAGCTACACCTGCCAAGAATACCACTCAGGTGGCCAAGCCTAAACGCAGGGAAAGCGTCTCACTAACAACAAGCGCGGCCAACCGGCGGAAGCTGCTCGAGCGGCGTGCAACGATATCATCGCCTTTGGCCTTGAAAGGCAACGACAGTGATGATGAGGATGAGGACGAGGGCGATACCAATGAGAAAGATGATGATGAGGAGGGCGATGGTGATAGCGAGGAGGAAGATGCATCCATTCAGGTTGATGACGATGAAGATAAAGACGAAGATGAACAAGAAGATGACGAGGAAACAGTTGTCTCTGGCTCAGCGTCTGCCTCTGCACAGGAGGATACTACACAAACTGAGGATGAAGAATTACATGTGGAAAGGTTAGACGAAGAAGAAGAAGACGAGGAGGAGGAGGATGATGAAGAGCTTAATGTAGAAACACAGTCCAGCTCAAGCTATGCTACAGCCGGTGAAGGTGCCGACAGTTTAGATGGCTGGAATGCTCACACTCAGGTCCAAGACACCACAATGACGAGTTCCACATATTACAATGTCTCCGAGGAATCGGACACAGACGAGACCAACGATCCGTTATCAGTGTCCAAGGCAGAGAACAAAACGGAAACCAAGGAATCCACGCCAGCATTGCAGAGGCAACGTAGCAATAGTAGCCGTGGAGGCAGCGATGAGCCCGTTGGGCACACACCACGTACACGTTCCCGAGGTTCGGTAAAGATAAATCTTTGGACTTTGGATGTGAGTCCTGTGCCGAATATACAGAAGAGCACCGGAAGTGGAGCTAGTAAAAACGTGGTGAAGCGAACCACGCCACAAGTAGAGACAAAGCTAAAGGGTCGCCAACGACAACCAGCTGGTGGGAATAGGCGGCTCATAAAGAAACTTAATGAGGGGCAAACGACAACACTCAGTCGTTGGATAACCCAGACGCCGCGAGTGCGATTACGCTCCAGCAATGCAGGAATTGCCGTGCCCAGCAATAGCAGCGGCAATACAAGTGCTGCCAGCGCCTCAACGGGAGTAGCCGTGGCAGCCAAGACAGGCGCCAATGGTGCCAGCAGCAATAGGTGATAATTGAGTGAACAGAAGTCACAGTATTAACTATATATAACGAAAACACAATAATCTTGCTGGAAATCCTCATTCAATCTGCGAAGCTGTGAAGTTGTGTGCGTGGTGTGGTTTTTAGTGAGCATTCGTATTGGCCACGTGACTGTCAAAGAGTTGCTATTGAACTATGTACGAGTATTTAATAGACTGTAACAAGTTTCCTTCTAAGCTAGTTAGATGGCAAAAATCAAAGGCAGTGAGAAACGGAATAAAGTTTGGGGCAGGGCGAAAGTTTAGGATAACAAATTGTGTTTAGTTTAGGTAGTGCGAAGTAGGAGGGGGCAGCCACTCCATTCGACCGGTTCTAACTGTTCTTAATTGTATTGTCCAAAATGCAATCGAATTCAACTTCTATTTATTAACTGATAAGCTTCTAAAGCTCTAGCCACACAATACTGATATTTTCATAACAGAACACGATAGTTTTAAGATTTTAATTATAGTTTTAGGAATATAGTCTAAAAACATTTGATAGGTGCTGCCCCCTGCCACGAATGCAAGTCTATTTAATTTAAGAAATACGAACCCAGATTGTATATAAGTAAACGCATCAACAACGGATATATCATCAGAATATAGTTTTTAGATTAAATATATATATTATTATTATTTAAGCAGTGTGCGGTTAACTTTTTAAAAAGAAGTAACTAAAAAAAAAAAAAAAAACCTACTCCATTTGTATTATTATTAATTTCGTTGTTAAATTTCTGTTCTCTATCTAAGTCTTCAAAGAACTCTCCTCAGCTAATGCGCCTTAGTTTATAAGTATCACTCCTTAGGTAACACTTTTAACTCTATGGTAAATGTTAATATTTTTGCATTCAATAATTTATTTTGTATTCTAAAGAAACAACTAGTTTAGCATTAAAAAACACAATCTAAAGACTATAAGCATATAGATTGACTAACAAATAAAACACAAAAATCGATTCGATATGCTTTCAAAAAAAAAAAAAAAAAAATAATAATGAAAAAGAAAAATGTAAGACGTTGTGGTTTTTATTTCTACGAACAAATTTCGTGCGTGTTTTTATTATTAAAAACAAAAAGAATAACATTTCGAAGGCAATTGCACAAAGTTGGAAAAGAATAAGCGGAAATCAGAAGCAAGAATAAGATTGAATCATATTATTTTCTGTGTTAACGAATGTAGAATTCTGTTTTGGTGTCGCAAAAGATAATGAAAAAAAAAAAAAACTACAATTATTTAGAATCAAAAATAATAATATATATTTTAAAAGAATTCATTGTCTATTCGTTGGTTTGTTTGTTGGCCCTATCTCTTCCCATTGCCTTTACCTTATCCAGCCACTCATCGATTTCCGCGTATAGAAAGTTCCATATACTTTGCCAATTGTTCTTCAGTGCCGTACGAAATGGTTCCGGAAATAAAACAACAAGTGAAAGCAAACACGCTAATTCATACTTTAAACTAGATATGATCGATGATACGATGATACTATAGTTAGCTAGTTACTAAGCCAATAAACACCACCACCAAAACAGAGTTGCTTCATACGATACGAAAATAATATAATGAAACGTTTATTCTTTTCTTTAACTTTGCGCTTTGCTCGGCCCGCGGTCGCACGTCTTCAGGTCTGGATATCGCGCAATACCATGGAGCAGATGCCGGTAAGTGGATCAGTTGAGCTGAAGTCCTGTTTCGCATCATTATAATCGATTGGTATTTGTTTTTGATTAGATGTGGTGCCCGCCTACGCCACCGCAAGACAATAATGACATCTACATTGATCACTCGCTGTCGTTTATGTACGATCTGGAGCCAATACCCGAGTCCGAGCTTCCTCCCGTTTATGTGCGACGCGAGCTGAAGCGATCGCGTACCGATGCCGGCTTCGATGGCAGTCGGCGTCCGAACAAAATGCGACGCGAGGATAACTATGTGCCGCCACGTTCGTTGTTTGATCGTCCCACAGCGCAGCTGGCGCGTTTGCGGCGTGAGCTAAAGAATCAGCGTTTCCGTGGCAGCTTTAAGCCGAATTCGATGATACCTGGTCTGAAGCCGCAGTTGCCGGCGAAGCCGCTGACTGAGCCAGAGGCCATGAGTGAGTGGTGCGTGTTCGAGGACATGGCCATACTTCATGTGCTGATCAATTTGCAGGGTCTGCCGTGCAGCCTGATGCTGCTCTCGCCGGGTCAGACGCCCAATTGGGATCTAGTTTCGGAGATAGTGAACTTCTGCTCGAAGACGTATCGCTCGGCCAGGCAGTGCCGCTGGCGTTACGAGACTCACATTCAGCCACGTGAGGAGGGCAAAGTGGTGGAGAGCCCCAAGAAGCAAAAGAAACTGAAGCCCACGTTGCGCATGGAGTACATGAAGAGTCCGTTGCGCTATTTGCGCACCACACAGCTCTATGCCAGCGATAACAATGCCTCCTTCTATAAGGTGATGCGACAGCGGTTTGACACCATCAAGACGACCTACTTGAAGAAGGCGCCGGCACCGAAGCGTCAGTATAATGCACCCAACCTGATGAATCCCAAACATATGGAGGTGTTGCAGAAGTTTGGTATTAGCAACTACGATCAGCCCGTGTCGCCCAGCAACATAGCTGTGATGAAGGCGAACAAAATGCGCGACAAGCAGCGTAGTCAAATGCCAATGCAGCAGCAGCAGCCGCAACAGCAGCAACAACAACAACAACAGCAGCAAGTTCCGCAGCAACAGCAGCAAACGGTGCAGCAGCACCAACAGCAACATGTGCAACATCAGCAGATACAGCAGCAGCAGCAACAGCAGGTACAGCAACAACAACAATTGCAGCAACTACCAACAGTTGGCACTGTGCAGCAATCAGTAGAGTTGGTACCCAGCACGACAACAACTGTTGCCGTGCCTGCTGGCAACACTGGCCAATTGCAGCAGCTACAGATACAGCATCTGACCAGTGCCAATGTGGCGCCCAACCAGCAGACGGCCATATTGCTGCATCAGCCGCAGCAGCAGCAGCAACTGCGCACACAGACCACAACCCAGCAGCTGGTGAAGACTATTGTTGGCACCACGGCTAATCTTACGGCTGGTCAACTACAGCAGTTGGCGCAGCAAACATCGGGCAATGCCGGTGGCGGTGTGCAGCTTCAGGCGGCACCGCCGGGCAGCCAGTCGAGCGTCAGTGTGGTGCTAACCACCCCAGTGCAGTCTCTGCCCATTGCCACGCACAACAATGGCTCCACGGCTCAGATAGTGTCCATCTCTTCGCAGTCGACGCTGCCAGTGAATACGGCGCCACAGGTGGGCAGCATTGTTCAAACCCAGACACTGCCGCAAGTTGTATCCGTTGGGCCACTGACCACCACGGCCACCGGCCAACAGCAGCAACAACAGCAACAGGCAACGGGCACAGTGACGATGCTGCGTGGCCAGCGTATTGTGTCCGCTGCTGGTGGTGGCGGCAATACCCTGCAGGATGTGGTGCTGCAACAGCGCACCACGGCCGGTGGACAGTCCATTGTGTCTATGCCCAGTCTGGGACAAGGTGTGACTCCCGCTCAATTCCAAACGCAGCTACGACTGGCAGCAGTATCCGGCTCACCCGCCACCCAGACAACCCAGCTAGTTACCACCAAAGGCATACCTGTCAGTGCATTGCAGCAGGGCGGCAAGACGGTGCTGCCCGGCACCCAGCAGCAGGCGGCTCACATCCAACTCTATCGGCAGCGCAATCTGAAGGTGTTGCAAGCGTCCCAGGGAGCTCCTGGCACCGCCACAGCCGGTGGTCTGAATCCAACTGTGGTGCAAACAGCAGGTGGTGCCCTAGCCACGGGCACAATCATTCAAGCGAGCAATCTGATGCAGACTTCCACCCACGTCACCAGCCAGAAAGTCGCAGTTTCTGGCATGCCAGGCGCAACCACAGTGCAGGCGGGCAATGTGGTTAGCTCGGTGCAGATGCATGGACAGGCGAGAACGCAGTTCATCAAGCAAATGGCAGCCGGTAAGCAGGGCCTGCAGCGTCAGGTGCTCACTACCGATGGAAGTGGTGCTAGCGTCGCTCCAGGTACGAGTGATATGCTGCTCGTTAAGCGGCACAATATACTGGCAGCTCAAAAGGCGCAACAGGCCACCGGACCGCTATTCACGACTACCACCAGCAACAGTGCTGTGCAGCAGCAGCAGCAACAACAGCAGCAGCAACAACAACAACAGCAGCAGCAGCAGCAACAACAACAGTTGCCCGTCGCTGGTGTCGTGCAGCAACAGCAGCAGCAGACGCAGCAAATCGCCACACTGGTTAAGGCATCGACAGCAGCAGCAGCCAGTGGCAACAGCGTCAGCGCCGGTGGGGTCACTGTCTCCGCCACAGGACCGCCCACAGTGCAGGCGGGCAGCGTTAATATGACACTGCCGCAGCTGAAGCCGGGCAGCCAGATAAAGGTGACGATGCCGAATCAAATGCGCCACTTGCACGTGCAACAGCAGTTGGGCATGTCGCGCAAGATCAACCGCATGACACAGCTGGTAAGTGCATCTGGTCAGCCGACGGCCACGAATATTGTGGCCACCACGAGTGGTCCTCAGCAGCAGCAACAGACACCGGGCGGCGTCACTGTCTCGCCTGCCGGGCAACAGCAACAGCAGCAGCAGCAACAGAAGGCAACTCAAGGCGCCGGCAGCTTGCAGGCCCAACTGTTGCACATACAAAACACCAAAGCGGTGACAGTGCAACAAATCCAGCAAGTGGTGCGCAGCGGACAGCAAACGGGCATCGTTCTAAGCAAGACGAGTCGTGTCATACCCGTCTCTGTGGCGTCACAGGCCACACAACGGCAGACCATACAGGTAAGGATTTCTAATATTTAATGAAGCTAAACCGATATTGTTCGTTTGGCTAATATCTATTCATTTTTGCAGGTAGTTTCCGCTGCTTCGGCTCAGGCTTTGGCCGCTGGCAATCTGCGCACAAGTCAGAGCATAGCTAGCGCTTTGAAGGTTGCTGCTTCCGCCGTTGGTCAGACGACTCAGCAGACGCTGATTGCAGCACTGCAGCATAACCAAAGGCAAAATGCGAGCCCTGTGCGCTTGCAAACCACAGCAGCTGGCAATTTGCTAGCTGTGGTACAGCAACAGCAGCAGCAGCAGCAACAACAACAACAGCAACAGCAGCAACAACAACAGCAGCAACAACAACAGCAGCAACAACAACAGCAACAACAACAACAGCAGCAGCAACATGCTAATCTTGCTGGGCCTTCATCCGGTCCGGCTGAGGTTATGACAATAACACAGACCACAGCGCCGCTGCCAACAGTTGCTAGTCTGCAACAACAGCAGCAGCAACAGCAGCAGCAGCAGCAACAACAACAGCAGCAGCAGCAGCAGCAACAACAACAACAGCAGCAACAGCAGGTTGGGGTCGTACAACAGCAGCAGCAACAACTGCCAACGACGCAACAGGTACGAACGCTGGTGAAGAAAAAGATCATGATCAGAAGCGAGAAAGAATAACATTTAGCGAATCATCGCACAAGAGTTGGCGCACGGCCGCGCAATCGGCGCAGCATCATTACGAACACCCACACAACCACTTCAACAAGAACAAGCACCACCACCACCGTAGCCAATTCGTTTACAATTACAAGCACCACAACAACCACAACCACCAAAAAATGCATCGTCGCCACAATTACAACGGGTCAATTTTAGACGCCGGCAATTTCGATATCAGCTGTGTTGCAACAAAATTACTGAATGCTCTCGCTCATTACTTCATTACTTGTTCAACATGTCCGTCAATCAATCAATCAGCTAGACCCACCAACCAACCAACCAATCAATCGATCAATCTATCAGTCAGTCAGTCAGCGAATCAATCATTGCTTAAATCGTACTTAAAACCCTTTTGTTTCGATTGGTTTTACAGCCATGAGCCGGCGCCTCCTTGCCTGCTGCAGGATCCTGATCGGGATTTTTGGTGATGGGGATGATGTAGTGTGAAGGGCGTGGCACACACACTCCAGCACACGCACACACCCACACCCACACCCACAACCACACCCATACAGACAGCTTAAGTCTGTTGTTAATTGTAATTATATATAAATAATATTTAGTCGTATTATTAACTATATAGCCAAACTCAATTGAAAATGCAATTCTGTAAATCATATTCCTTAAGCTTCTCCTAGCTTATAGACATAATAATAATAATTATAATAATAATATATAGATTTTAACTATAAAGTTTTTAATATGCATTAATATCTAATTAATCTATGATATAGTATAAATTAAAAACAAAAAACAGAAAAAAAAGTATTATAATTGTAAATATAAATTGTATTTTTAATTTGTAATCAAAGGGAAGAGCTGTAAGATGTAACTAAAGGATGAAACTGTTTGAAAGGAGCTTACTTGAGCAATGTAAGCATTAATTAATTAATTTTGCAGAACGAGGCTGAAGACCAAAAAACTACCAGCTTGGCTAAATGTCATGAACGTTTAATCTGATGCAACAGAGAATTTGTTAACTTGGCTTACCTAGCACCAATTACAATATAAAGTATATGACATTTGGCATTTCGATCTGGATTCGATTTTCTGCAGCTCTGCAAAGAAATTTCAATATTTCTATATCTCGGGAAACAGAATTTATTCAATTGTGCAACCCTTGTAGTAAAGTGGCTTTGTTCACTGTGACCTGCTGCATTTCCATGGCAACAGCGTGGTGGCACAACATGGCACCACAGTGAATGGTTATACCAAATGCTATTGGCAGTCGGTGTGGAGCATGTCCCTGTTCAACGTGTGCAGCTGGTGGTCAGCGCAGTGTGGCGACACTGTGGGCGACTATGATGTGGCCAGTTTGTTGTGTGCGCGCTTCGGACTGGAGGCCCACGAGAAGGACTACATCATTGTGGGCTCACAGTCCGGCACTCTGAGCATTTACTATCCGCATGGCAATGCATTTGAGGCGACGGACTTGCTGCTGGAGACGCAGCTAGCGGCGCCCATACTAGGTTTATATGCGGGCAAATTCAGCGGGTAGCTCAACTGCTCAACATACACAAAGTCTTTAGAGGAGTAATCTCTTATTCCTTATTCCCAGTAATGTGCGCAACGAGAATGTCAATCAGCTGGGCGTGCTGCTGCCCAATGCCTTTGTCATCTACAATGTGCAGGCGCTGAGTGGATTGGCCGAGTATGGCACGCAGCTGAAGCTGCAGCAGCTGGCGGAGCACAAGTTTCAGCGTGTCGCCTTCTCCATGTGCCAGGGTCACTTTGGCCAGGTGAAGGGGCGCGAGTTCTTCTGTGTGGTGCATTTGGATGGCACGCTCACTTTCTATGAGCAGGACGGCATCTCGTATGAGTGTCGCTTTCCGGGGCAACGCAGCCTGCCCACTCCGGTGGTTTATTGCGAGCGCACCGATAGCTTCTTTCGGCTGAGCGCCACCTGGCATCTGCAGTGCTACAGCTACCAGGATCTGTCACATTCGCTGGTCACCAAGAGCAGCTATCAGCCGATCTGGTCGCAGTGCATCGGCGAGGGCATCCTGGACATGCGCGTCGTCCAGCTAAAGGAGTGAGTGAGTCTGGCTAGGAAATGTGTTCGTTTCACAGTTGATAATCCGCAGAAGCTGCTCCTACATCATGATACTGGGTGAACGCAATTTCATCTGCTTGGACGACAATGGGAAATTCAATTTTATATTGAAGCTGGACTATGCGCCCAAGTGCTTCTACAGCTTTGTCGTGGGCTACTATTGGGGTAAGAGGCGATGCGCATAGACTACGACTAGCTTGAATACAGATTCATTCTCTGCAGAGCCCGGCGCACGCCTGCTAACGGCCATTGTCTCGGACTCTGCCAAGCTGCACATCTATGAGGAGGCCAACATCATTTGGGCCGCCCAGTGGCAGCAACCGGCTCCAGTGGCCATTCAGCGCTCCAATGTCCAGGGCCTGGCGGGCAGCATTGTTACCCTGACTGCCTCGGGCCAGCTGACGGTGGGCTATTTGGGCGCACAGCCGTATCAGTTTCAGGTGCTGCCCCTGAACATCGAGGAGCTGAGCTTTGCAGAGGCGCACAAGCAGCTGCAGCAGCTAGAGGATGAGATCAAGGAGTCGGTGGACTTACGGGATATGGACGCGCTTAATCAGCAGGCCGCGGATCAGGTGCGAATCAGCTTCAGCATACAGCGCAAGGTGTTTGATGATCTGGACACGCTGGTGCTCGATGTGCCGGCCGATGTGGCCGTCAAGGAGCTGCCCTCGGCCAAGGGTTTGCTTAAGCTGAAAATCAAGGCCGAACTGGCGGAACTGCAGCTCGTTATCAAGACGCCCAACGGCGTTCGCTGCAGCCAGGAAACGCTCAGCCTGGTCGACGTGCCAGCGGGCAGCACAAAGGAACTGCCGCTAGACTTCTACATGGCTGAGCTGCTGCACGTACATAGCACACGGGTTGAGATCTTTGCGTCCTTTGTTAGTCCAAGGGTAAGTTTTTGTATGAGAGTAGATGCGTTTGCTCTTAGACTCGACTAATCTCGGCCTGCTCCCCCACAGGGCATACCGCGTGTGCTGCAGCAGAGCGCTTGTCTGCCCCTGTCCATGTTCTATCGCAGCTGCCAGCCACAGAAGGCGGCCGGCATTAAGCTGACCTACACCATCACCAGCAAGCATGTGCCGCCCAAGCTGGCGACCTTCTTCGGCGAGTTCCTGGAGGAGGATAGTGAGGCGCAGGCACTGGGTCTGCAGCTGCTCTGCCCTGGACTGGACAAAGTAACCGAAGTCATCACCGTGGTGGCAGCCAAGAACTCCAACCGCTTGAGGTGAGCTCAGCGCAGTTGACATAGCCGTGCTTTACTGTAGCTTTCTTTGCAGAATACAATCGGACTGTGTGGAAACATTTGCCATGATTCTGGAGCGCATTGTGGACACCACCCTGCAGCTGGATAGCGATGGCAGCTTGCTCAAAATGCACAAGAGAAAGCCCAAGCGCGGCGTGCTCAATCGCTGTGTGGAGCGCATCATGGCCGCCCCCTTTATACCCACTCAACCCATTCTGCATCGCGCCGATGTCCACCACGAGACACAACAGAATATACGCAAGCAAACGGTGAGTGAGATGGGGAGAGAGGTAAAGAGAGAGGGAGAGGGAGAGTCAGAGAGTGTGGGTAATTAATGGTGCTCATTGTTATGGCTCTGCAGGCACAATTGGAGGAGCTATGGCAACAATTCAAAACACTACAGCGCCAGCTACAGGAACAAACGGAGAGCGAACCCAAGGAGACTCTCACCATGCAAATCGAAGCGAACTACGACCACCTGATACTGGAGGGAGACAAATTGGTTGAAATACGGCGGGACGAGCACAGGTAAACATGTCTAAACGACCAATTGGAGCTCACCAGCCCACGCAGTAGGTACAGTGGCTGAGAGATATTTACAGATTGCTTACATTAATTATGGGAACGAGATTTACTAATTTAATGCAGAGATCTGAACTGAACTTGGAATATATTTATGATCTTATTATTCATTTGATTTTTATATAATATAATAATATCTATAATTGAAAATTCAATTTAGTTATAGAATATTTACTTTATATAAAAAATTTAATTTATTTTATATTATATATTTTATTGAACTACGTTGCCTGGATTCGATTCAATTTTGTTTATCTAGTGGTTGAACTTATCTTTTAGCCACTGTGCACAGGTGTAGGTGTACTTATTGACAAATTTATTGTTTATTGTTGTTTGTTCGGCGCGTGTCCAGGCAGCGCAGCGACCTCAACTGCGCCGTAGCTTTGGCCAAATGGATAATTCATGCATTGAACCTGGAGGAGCGCGTGGTGAACGTTGTCAACGCGGTGCTGAGCGTGCCTGTAGAAGACTGGACTGAATTGGTGGGTAGTAAACGCATGACGCATATCTATAAATAGGATGTACAGATACAAATATCTGTTTTCTTAGAGCTGGGAGGAATCTATGGCGCCTGGCATTGATATGCTGCATCATTTTGGACCGCTGATGCGCTCCAAGTCGACATCAACGCATGGCCTGCTCGATGGCAACACTAGCAACAGGGACAGCTTTGACTACAGCCGCTTTAGACGTCATTTTGCGACGCTGTTCGATCGCATTGTGCGCCTAGCCTCGTCCTCAACGGATGAACAGGCGGCAAAGCAGGCGACAGCCACGGAGCAAGCAGTTGAGCAGCTGCAGCCGGCGCATCAGGTGAACGAGATTGGAAGCATGCAGCGCATGCTGGGTGACAAGAAATCCACTCTGCCGCGTGCTGGCAATCCCAATTTGAGCAGCTCCTTGGAGGCTGTGGAGGATGAGGAGGAATACGACGAGGACGACTTGCGGGACATGGGCTATCGCAAGGACTATGGCCCCGCTGCAGCCGGCGCCGATGGCAACGAAGGGGCGCAAAAGAAAGGCAAACGCTCTGAGTGGGTCAACGAGGATTTCGAGCTGCCCACCACCGAGGAGCTGTTCAGTGATTTGGGCATTTGGTGGTAAATCCAAGCAAGCAAAAGTCGATCAGATGTGAAATATGTGTGTGAAATGTGACTAGCTGTGAGCGGTATTTAGCTTGAACAGAAAAACAGTGACAGCTTTTCGAGCTGATTGCGTGTTCAACATGAAATGCAACCTTAGACCTTGATTCAAGTTCTATGCCAGACTATATGTATGTATATATGTTTGTCTATCTCTTCTTGCCTTTAGCGTAAAATGCATCGATGTATAACAAGATAAAAAATATATTTTCTGATAAAGTGATGCCTAATTTGATATGGAAAGTGTTTAAAAGAGTTCACTTTTTTTTTATCAGATGAAGTGCTGATTCAAAGCAGTTAATATGATGTGTGCAAAGACGCATATGGATACATATAACCTAGAAAATATATATCTATATACACATATATTTATATCAACAGAAGGACTCAGATATCGCGTGTGTAACAGTAATTCCCAAGTCTCAGATAGAGACTTCGTAAGGTGTATTACTTAAAGAAAACTTGAGAAATTTTCTTTATTATCAGAAGCTTTGGACAAGATTGGCAAGTCTTAGTAGAAGCTGTTTAAATATCAGAAATGTGTCCTATATACACACACATACATATATATATGAAATGTACAAAGTAAATGTATATTTGGACTTTTATGAGTTAGCATTAAGACAAAAATAGCTTAAATTAATTAAAACGCTTTGACATAAAAACTTTAAAGTTCTTTTAATGTAATTTATTTTATGGTGTGTTTAAAAATCTATTTAATTTTTATGCATTAATGTGTAAGCTATCAATGCAATGGATTAATTTTGATTGCCTGCTGATCCGTGGCTTTGATGGCAATAGAACTGGAATAGCTTTGGTCTGCCACCGAAGTTCTAGTCATGTGGGCGAGGGTTTGCATATATGAATGTATATATGTATGTATGTGAACTCGTTTATGATGCATCGTTGCAGATAAAACACGATAAAAGTCAGAGATATGGCTACACGTTTACACACGCATTGTTCCAGGCCCAGCTGCAGTCCGCCTGGTTGAGTGGTTGACTGGCTGCCTGGATGCCTGGCCAGACGCTGCGTCTGGCATGCAACGTGTGGGCCGTGATTCCCTGTCAGCTGTGTGGCCTGTGCCTCACAATCCAAATCCCACACATGTGGCCGCCAGTTTTATGGACGCTGCTCCAGTTGTGTTTAGTTTAACCAGCCACAGGCTCAACAATGCCTCGTAAATTGGCCAGAATTGAGTGAGAAATGTCGACATCTACCAGCCAAGCTGGAGTCGTTCCCTGCCCAGTCCTAGAGCTGCCCTGGCTCTGCTCTGCGAGTGGCTTATGTTTATGTTTATGTGCATAGGCATTTCATCAAGTGATAATGCATTCAAATTGGATGAGCTGCAGGGCGTAAGGTAGTACTGCTGGAATGTATGTTTTATAGCATGTTGAGAGTTGATTTGCTTCCAAGCGAATCAATCAGATCATGGGCAGGTAGTTCTTCTAATGTGGATAGCTTTTGGATTTCTATAGTGGAGTTAAAAGGCTGTTGCCTCCTACCCTAACCTAAATAAAGTTTGAACTTGACCTGCGGTTCAACTAGGTTTTGGCTGACTGAGAAATTAAAAAAATAAACGAGCTTGAGTCATTAGGCGGCCTGCGATCTGTTGTCTGTGTGTTCTGTACTAATTAATAACTGACGCCTGAAATGAGAGACAACTTTTATAAATTAAAATTTGTTTTATTTGCGGTTTTGATAAGAACTGCGCACGATTGGGTCAATCACATGTAGAGAAATATTAAATTAGAGATAAAAACATGTCGAATTTTAAGGCATATTGGGAAATTAAAATTCCGATTCAGTATAGTATATATAATATATACAAAAAGTTGTATACGACTGAAAGATTCCTTGTCATAACTGATTCATTTTTGTATTTAACAGAATTTAATTCATTCACATCCAAGTTTTCGTTGGAGAGATATTACTTTCCAAGCTTTCGGAAAAACCCCCCATTCAGTTGAGCAGCATTGTATTGAGATATGAAGATTCCAATTCAATTTCTTATATATTATATATCAATTATATTACATAATATGATCAATTCGAGAGTTCATTTTTTATTTCCTCAGATTAACCCAGAGAACACAGTGCATTCCTTTCATATATTATAAAATCGCGAAAATGTTTTTATTAAAAAAGTTAATAAATCAATAATATGGTTGTCAACACTTAATTTGGTGCATTGAACAAATATAAAATTCATTTTTAAATAAAATTCAAAAATATAAATTACGACTCGTTGACGTTTGCATCTGATTTAAATCGAGCCTTCTTATTTGAATTCAATGCCGTTTTGCCTCACTGTGCAGCTGCGAACTTTTCACATCTTGTGTCGCGTGCGGTTTAAATGATGTTTTAAAAAATTATAATCATTAGCATTGAGCCGCAGCAACAGCTTATTTTGGACGGAAACGGGTACAAGTGAATAAGCAGCTGGAGGAAGAGCTTTAAAAAACAATGCTGGAAGCGGACTCAGCCGGAAGAGAGTGCAACAAATCATTTTTTGTTTTCTCATATCTTTGGTAATCGCTTTAATCAATATTCATTATAATTAGGATTGTATTGTTCCTTGATGGAGCACAAGGCGGGATACTTGGGATTAGCACCTGTCAAGCATTCGGAGGCAGGCTCGCCCACCTTGTACACATGCACGCCCACCGCATAAGTGCTGGCATAATTGCAGGCCATGTTGTAGATATAGAGGAAGGGATATTGGGGATTGGTGAAGCGCATCATGGCACAGCCGACGTGCGTATTGCGATCTACGACAGTTTCCGCAAAGTGTCCATATTTATCACTGCAAATAACAGACTTTAGTAACTTGAAATATTTGTAGAACTATCAAAGTATAACTCACAGATGCCTGGCCACTCGGAACTGGGTGATGTAGCTGCTGTCGATCAGTGGATACTCGCCGAACCACAGACCCATCGAGTTCACCACAATGCCACGCACATCTAGTGGCGCATTGCGTGGCCTATCGACGCCACAGAGATTCTGGCCGACATTGCGGAAGCGATACGAGTTATTGCATTCGTCGTGTTCCAGATCGCATGTCTTCAGGTTCAAGGTGGCCAAGTATTCCAGCTCCTCGTCCCAGATCATGGTGGCCATGCGAGCGGCAGGATAGTAGCCCGGCAAGTGTCCTGCGGCTATGAAATTGCGACGCTTGTTGTGCTCGGCCAGAATGAAGTCACGATGTGGCTGCAAATTGATCATAACTGCATCCTCAGAGCAAGAGTCGTTGAATTTCTGCAGAGATAAAAACAACGAATCCTTATTTCCACTGTTGAGTCAAGAACTGAGCTAAGAACTTACGCCCGTATTATTGCAGGCCACGTGACGGGTGCCCTCATTGCACAATTGAGGATCGCACCAGGAAAACTCGCCGGCCACAAGCTCCGCCTCAAAGTTGAGCAACAGCAGCAGCAGCAGCGACAGCGGCAATTGAATCCTGCGAGTCATGTTCTGGCTGTTGCAGTAAGTGTTTTGTAAATGTTAATTTTGTCAGGTGCAGGCGAAATATTTATATGAAAACGATGCGAAATCGAATTTTATTTTTGGATATACTGAGCATCCATATCACATATTCCGAAGTGTCGCTTAAGGCAGGTCGCGCAGTCTTTATTGCAATCAACTGAAAACGCATTAACGGTTTAAATGTGTGAAGTGACGTCACGGGTGATTAAGCTAACCGCAGCCTGAATTTGCAGTCAACCTGACAATTGATTTATTTACGATCGCTCGAAATTCTTTAGCCATATCCTTAATATTTATTAATGTGTAATTAATAAATTAATTGATTAAGATGTTTTATTGTATATTTTCAGTCAGACTACATTGCACGCAGAGTTAAATGTACAACTTTGATGTGTGTTGGCAAGGCCTTAAACGATATATCCTCACACTTATCGCACGAATAGGATGTCGATAGTCCAATTGGCAAACTTAACGAAGAAATGATTAACGCTAGTTATCGTTAGCTAGTAAGTGGATCGACGCGAGCAATTAGACAAGTGCTTTTCGTGTTTCATTTAAATACAATTCATCAAGTGGAATTAAACTGTGTTTTATCGTGTTTTATAATATTGTTAACATAATCCTTTAGCTACACTTAATAGTTACAAAAAAAAGCGTCTAATCACCGCGTTGACCAAACACAAACTGCTGGACATTTTGGGTAAGTCTGGATTAAAAAGCCTCTTATATTTTTGCCATATAAACTAAGATCAGATTCAAGTTCAACACAATGTTTAAAGCATGTAATTGAGGTAAAAACTTTAATATAGTACGAGTACATTCAACTCATATTTGTCTTCCGAGAAAATTAACCCATTAATTTGATTCAAACAAAGTTGAATGAAGTTCATTTGGGATCGGGCATCTAAGAGAGTTGCTCCAATGTGGGTGTTGTTTGTCCCTTGGTTCAGTGACATTTAAACACACATGCATAGTGTGTAGTGTCGGCATCCAACAGGCTGGAATGGCTTCTCTCGCCTATATACAGGTTTCCTTTTTGTTATCTTCTTTTTGCCGAACATCTCAGATCAGCAGCTGTTTCGCAGGCCGGATAATATCAAAAAAGCGAATACGAATAGCATTTGCATATTCAAACAAAAGCTTTATGTGCTTTCGGCACATTGTTGGTCTGGGAATAACAAACGAAAGTGCTGTGTTGCTATCAAATGTTAACCTGTCTAACCTGGACCGCATCTATTGCCCGCTACTTACACATGTCTGGGGTATATCTGACTACTTGCTAAATATAACTACGCAGAGACAAACAAATGCCTAGTCATGCAAATATCTGTGTTATAGTCGACTACTAAAACAATAAAAAGCAAGTCGACATCAATAAAGTGAGCAATAATGCTCTTTCCAAATATCTTTCCTTAATATCGTAGACCACATTTTATTTAAGCGTTTTGCATTTTTATAAACTATTATAGAGCATATTACCATATATGTTTGCATAAACTATTTTATAGTCAAGACACCTTTCTAATGTTTAATTCAAACCAGGTTACGGCATATTCATATTCATTTCAACCTCCTTGCGAGGTTTAGATACCAGATATCATACGTCATTTACGTCAAATGTTCTTAGAAAATATTGGCAATATTTCATGATTTATGATTTCTTTCATGCTAAACCTGATTAGGATTTTGTCTGGTTAGAATCTCTTTGTTTTCTATCCAGACTTGGGTAAATTGTCAATGATTTTCTCTAGTTAGAGCATATTGTCGTCGATCAAAAGATCGTTTTGTGCATGTTTATCGTAGCTGTCATTCATTAATTTTGGTATTATTTGGTTAAGTTCGTTAAAATAAAATTTAAATACTCACCGACAGACCGATTGTTTTGTTTGTTTAGCTAGCTGGCTGTCTGTTTTACAACAAATCATTAACTAATTAAAAATATTATTATTATACAGTGACAGACGCTAGCGTTGGTCCGTCCGTCCGTCCAAAAGCTGTCGAGTGGGTGTTATTATGTCAATAAATAATGGCTTAATATTTGTGTATGTGGTATTTATTGGTAAACAGAGACTACAACTATAATTAACTACAATCTTATGTAAAAATACAATACAGACAGTATTACTAAGATTTGGGCAGTTCTATACCTGAGCATTATACATATATTTACGATACTGTTAACCGATCGTTCAGTAGTTAGGATCATATTGCTCTCGTATTGAGCAGAGCCCTGGATAGAATGGATTCTTGCCCGTTTGACACCGTGACGCGGGTCGCCCAGTTACATAGACGGGCGCATCCAAGGCGTAGATGGATGCATAATTACAAACGACATTATAGATGTACACATAGGGATAATCGGGTCGCGTGAAACGCATTATAGAGCAGCCAATGCGCGAGTTACGATCCACCATCATTTCCGCAAAGTGTCCATATTCCTCGCTATAGATTCATTTGAATAATAAAGTTGAAGAGAATTTTGAAAAATCTATTTAGAGCTTTACTTACAAATGTTTTGTGACACGAAATTTGTCAATGTAGCTGCTGTCGATCAGATCGTACTCGTTGAACCACAGTCCTAACGACTCCTCAATCAGGCTGGTCACGTTCGTATGGGGATTGCGATCCCGCCAGATAGCGCACAGATTCTGACCCGAATTGGCAAAGCTGTACGTATTATGGCAATCATCGTGATCCAACACGCAAGTGCGCACATTCAGCGATGACAAATACTGCAGCTCATCGTCCCAAACCTAAGGAGACACAGCAGAAGCCATCAATATATGTTCTCCTAGCTCCCTCAGCCAATCTTACCATAGTGGTCATACGTGCTGCAGGATAATAGCCCGGCAGCTTGCCGAGCGCCACAAAGTTGCGACGTTTGTTATGGCCATGCACAAAGTACTGCTTATGCCGGGAGATGTCCACCTCGACGGAGTCCGGCTGGCAGCGTCTATGGAAGTGCTGCAGGCAATCAAAACACAGTTGAATACCACGAGAATATATCATCCCATTCAATTGCTCTTACGCCATTGTTGTTGCAGGCTATGTGCCTGATGCCCGGACCACAGAGATCACGATCACACCAGCTATACAGTTTGCCAGCCACCAAGTGGAGCAGGATCAATTGAATTAGAGCCACGCAGGCAGTTGAGGTTACAAAGGCTGACATTTTGCACAAGATCAAACGAAACCCGGCTAAATTTCAATTCAAATATTATGTATATCGAAAAATAATATGATCCGCGAATCGCGAAACCGACTGAATTAACTTGAATATTAAAACAGATGCCGCTGCTAAGTCAGATTGATTTGTTGACCGTTGATAATAGCAGTCGCCTGAACCTAACGCTTTTCAATGAGACTCTGGCCAATTCGCGTGGCCGTCTTTATTGAACGTTTCTGTCCGAATGAATAGCCTCAACCAGACAGACAGACTCCAAGCTCTGCGAATCAGTCAACCAAGCTTAGCGTGTGTGCTAAGTTAGTTAACTTAACTTCTATATATACACTGAGAAAAAGGTTCTCCTATGTCTTTATGTATCTGGGTATGTATCTGTATCTGTATCTGTATCTGTATCTGTATCTGTATCTGTATCTGTATCTGTATCTGTATCTGTATATGTATCTGTATCTGTATCTGTATCTGTATCTGTATCTGTATCTGTATCTGTATCTGTATCTGTATCTGTATCTGTATCTGTATCTGTATCTGTATCTGTATCTGTATCTGTATCTGTATCTGTATCTGTATCTGTATCTGTATCTGTATCTGTATCTGTATCTGTATCTGTATCTGTATCTGTATCTGTATCTGTATCTGTATCTGTATCTGTATCTGTATCTGTATCTGTATCTGTATCTGTATCTGTATCTGTATCTGTATCTGTATCTGTATCTGTATCTGTATCTGTATCTGTATCTGTATCTGTATCTGTATCTGTATCTGTATCTGTATCTGTATCTGTATCTGTATCTGTATCTGTATCTGTATCTGTATCTGTATCTGTATCTGTATCTGTATCTGTATCTGTATCTGTATCTGTATCTGTATCTGTATCTGTATCTGTATCTGTATCTGTATCTGTATCTGTATCTGTATCTGTATCTGTATCTGTATCTGTATCTGTATCTGTATCTGTATCTGTATCTGTATCTGTATCTGTATCTGTATCTGTATCTGTATCTATATCTATATCTATATCTATATCTATATCTATATCTATATCTATATCTATATCTATATCTATATCTATATCTATATCTATATCTATATCTCTCTCTTTTTACTCTATGAATATAAAATTTCAAGCATTCTTTTTTTTCAAGTGTATACTATTTCTATTTCTCTTGCCATTTCGTTCTCCGGGCCAAGCCTTTCTAACACGTTTGAAACAAAACGACTAAGAACAAGTTTATACAAACAAAACAATGTTAATAAATAAACATAAATATTAATTTGAGGGAATGACCGGGAACACGAGAATTAACCAAGCTTCAGCTTGCAACTTAAACTTTTGCTTTAGCTGCCGCCTGTTCAGTTTTAATGGCTGATAGGGCATTCGAGTTCGGTTAGCACTTAGTTTTTATACGATCCTAATGTTATGGGATAGGTCCATTGAACGTTCTTTGATAGCCACGAGCTGTGGCTTTTTTTTTTTGTTATATATATGCTTTTTATTTATTTATTTGCCGATGCCTGTTTGGACTATAAAATGAGCACGTTTCAATTTATATACCCATAAAAGATCAATAGCGCTCTCCCTGAAGATCTATGACATTATGCATATGAGTTTCAGATGTTTGGCTGGCCGCGTGTCGCTCCCTAATTTGTGGGCGTCGATCGAATTGTGTCTTAACTGTTTTTTCGGTTAGCGATAAATGATTAATCCATATGGGTAGCAGCAAATTTTTGATTTGATTCGATTTCGTGTTTATGGCAAACATATTCGACGTATTATTGTCCATTCATTAGATAGAACCTAGTGGCGACAATATGCTAATTGCGATTCGCATCGATTCGTGCCTAGCTGTTAATTAATGTTTGTGCTTGATGAAGTGAGAGATACTTGACGAGTTACTTGTGCAAATCATTTTAATTAACTGAAAATCTTATTGAGAACTCATTTAAATCATTGATATCATTCAACTTTCTTTAAGGCTTAATAAGAACGTTTATTAATTTCAAATCGTCTAGCGATAAATTAAAAGAGTTTTCTAAAGTGTTTATGGATTCCTTAAATGGTTTATATACATATGTATATATTTCAGATTAGCCAATAAATATTCTGCAAACTGGAAATGATCTAGAATTTTATCTAAAGATAAATAACAGCACAGATAAGTAAGCGAATACATTAAGCTTGCAAATTGTGATTATTTTATGGCTGATTATTTTATATGCTTCCAAGAATATGAAAAATCAGCAATTAATGTAATCATTTCTTCTAAAGAACACGATTTATACTTCTAGATAAAATGTATTTAGGTAATCTTTAAATGCGTATCCATTTAAAAGTCTTAGTCATTTCTTTAAATGTAGAAATGATCGCTATCTGTATCTCAAAACTTGTGCCGTTGATTTTGTTTTTGTGGATTTATTTGCCTTTAAAATGGATATTCTAATTAACATCTTATGATTTCGTAGATATATATGGGCAAGTTGGATCTCTGCACTAATTGCAGACGAAGTAATAGAAGCTTAGTTCAGAAAATACTTTCTACCATAAAAGGTGGTATAATTATTTTTATTTTTCATAAAATATGCTTTATGCATTCAATGTGTTAAAGATTTTGCAAAACAAAGTACAATATTGTTTAAAGCTACTCCGGTACTTTTTACCTGATACTGCAATGAAATTCCGATATTAAAAATAGCTCTTTTATCTTTTATCTGCAGACATTTGTCTAATTCGAAAATAATTGAATGTAAAAAGTTTAAAGTTTATTTTTGGATTGTGAATTAAGTAATTATATATCCACACACCTTTCGCATGTTCTCATAGACCAAGTCTTTTGTAAAATTATTTATGCAAACATGCAATTTACGAACTTTGTCATTTATTTCCCTTGTGATTGACAATCACATCTAATGCCAAACATCAATCATCAGGCGATGATTAAGGGCGCATGAATACATCTGTTGCGACAATTTAAAGCAATTGTTATCTAAGGCGCCATAGGGAACATTAATAATATTTATGTTATTCAATATGCATATATGCGCATTGTTGATTAGCTAAGAATTCGATTAGATAATCTCAGCTAATGCCGCGGGTATTGCTTGTAATGCCGTGGGTATTGCTTGTAAGCTCGCCACTTCCGTCATAATTTAGCATCGGGCGTAACAACAGAACGACATGTATCAGTACTCGCTTTATGCATAATTGCGCTTAATTGCATTTGACTGATAATCATGATGGTGTTAATAATAATAATGACCATAGTGATGATGATGATGATGAGTGCGATGATCGTTGCCGTAAGATTCTTATCTGCGGCTGTCTTCGCCTTTTGCCAAGCGTCGCATTTATAATTAATTTGACTTGAAGTCTGTGTGCCCGCCCCATCCACCCCATCCGGCCCATCCGCCCGCTTGTAAGCGAAGAAACAACGCACAAAACAAGTTAATTTATATAATTAATAATACAATATATATATTGACAAAAACTTTGCCAGATGCCAAAATGTCTCATTGTGTGGCAACTTGTTTGAGTCGAATGAATCGAACGCACAAAAACATAAATAATAATAAAAATAAAAATAAACAGAATAAAATGAAATGAAAAGATTCATTGAATAACGAAATTCAAATACACTGTTAGTTTATTTATAACAGAAGAAGGGTATTAGAGAAATGAATAGATTATGAATAGAGTTTTATTTTACATTATTACAGTACAAAATTTTTATTTATATATTTATTTGTATTAATTTTATTATATTTTTTTTCTTATGCATCAAGATAGTAAAAAAAACAAAAATGGTTATAAGTGAAGTTATTCAAAATTTATATTTTTAATTCTATTATTATTGACCTAAGCTGGTTTTTTAGACAATTAAAAAAAAAAAATAAATAAATAAAAATTTTATGTTTTGCGTATCAATTAACAACGGAAATTGTTGGTTTAACAAAAAAATGTATACTCTTCCCAGTTTTGCAGCTTTTAGCTGAACTTTGCAGCACATTTCGAGAAATAAAAAAAAAAAAATTATAAATAATAAATATATAAGACGGAAAACAATTGTTCAAAAGCAATATCGTAATTTTTATTTATATATATTTTAAAGTCAAAAACATATTCCATAAAACTCATTTGATGATTTTCGTTTGTCTGCTGATCCATATATCTTATCTACATAAATGCGCTTTGTAATGTAATGAATGTCAAGTTCATAGAACTCTCTCTTTGAAAGAGTATAGAAAAGTTTTGAAGCTGACGCCTGGTTGTCTGTTGAATCAATTTGTTTGTTGCGGGCAGCTTTCTAAAGACTTGCTAATAAGTATTTTTACATATCCTGTAGTCAATTTAGAACTATCTCCCTCTTTCTGCTTCTCTCGCTCTCTATATGGTAATTATGCAAATGTTTTCGACAGTCAAATAAGTTTTTAGGGGGGCAATTAATCTAACTAGAAAATCCCCCAGCCCCTTAAGGTTTTGATGGACACACAGACACACGCCATGGGCATTCGAGGCGACACTGAATACTTGATTGCACATTAAATTAGCTAGAGTCGATCGAAGCCAGAATGAAATAGCCATTAATTTTAACAAGCAACTCATATTCATTCATTCATTCACTCAATGTGTAATCGAATACTCACTTTCGCACGCTGCTACAGAGAAATAAAAATAATATTCCTGCTCGTGTATACTTAATTATATATTTGTTTATTCATAGAGCTTACTGCCAGCAAGGAACAGCAGCTCGAACAGCTCATCAATTTATATAGACTTTGATTTGGCTTGATTTATTGGTTTTACATGTGTTTCGAATTATGCACGTGCGACATAGATTCTTGTATAAGAGGAGTTCAATCCCAACACTTAGCCTACAAAGTAAGTTTCTAAAACAAGTTTTAGTCTTAATAATAGAATAATAATTAATGATTAAGACAGGTTTCAATCGAAATGTTTTAACTTCTTAATTTATAAGGTGTTACATTCAAAGTTTAAACAGCTGAGAATCACATATTAAAAATATACAACTTGTTATGTTGATTGATGATTGTTGGCATAAACTCTATGATCTATTTAAAATAAACAAGTAATTAACAACTGAACAGGTTTATTAACAATATAACTCACTTTGCAGCACCTTAAACTTGAGTCTTTTGATTACGCCGACAATTATGGGTCAATAGGAGTCTCTGTCAAAGTAAAAAGATATTCGAAAGTATATTGATTAAATGTAAAATACATTAACCTTACCAGAAACTTTCTATCAATGTGCAGGACCTAACAGGGACGCCTAAGGACATCCTGCCGCACTAGGACATACCGCACGCCCCGCGTGAAGTATGAGCTTGTGCAGCAGTATGTTCCTAGACGGCCCTGCTGAGTCCTACCATGGATACGGGATTGTATAATAATTGCTATATTTGGAAATATATGACTGTCAAAATTTTGCAGAAAAGAATCTACTTGTAGCTAGCTTACATCAAAGTAATTTTTTGGATGACAGATTCATGACAGAGTTCAAAAGGAACTGCTATGAAGTTCTTTTTACGGAGCTGTCAAATGTTTCCAATGCATACGAACTGAAATTAAATATTATTCATTCCTGTGGCTGGGTTACGCTTAAGGGTCAGCCATTGGTTCTTCATATTAAAAATCAGGATTCTCTATTAAGTTCTATTGGCGGTTCAACCAAAATTGAATTCCACGGAATAATTTCTAATTATTTCAATCACACATAAACATATGTATATATTTCTATAAAACAACTTAGCCATGTGGCACCATAAAACCCTATTGACAGCAAATAATATAATATTATTAATTACACTAATCAATTTATTTTACTGTCCTTCAGTTGACTTCATGTTAACATTTAATTAGTTAAGTTTTATCAGCTGCAAACGAGTGTAAATGGGGCATTCCAAAGAGCTGAAATTGCCACCCCGTTGCTCAGGCATTTAGGTCACCGCCGAGAAGTATGCTTTAATTTATTTCAACTATTGATTGCCGCATCTGCTTGAAACACTCTCCCACACACACACACACACATTCAGTATGTGTGCATGTGAATGTGACGCAAAAGCCAAGCCATTGACATAAATAACAAGCGCTTGGATTTGAGAGTCTGCTGAGGGGTTAGACCGTCATCGAGAACGCGCATAGTTAGATAGATTTCTGTTAGCTTTTCCGGGCGCCGTTGCGTGGGAAATGCTACCCGGAAAGTGCAGCCCTTGGCCGGCTTACATAGATACGTGGGCGGCTGCCGCTGCTGACATATGCCGCTAATGGTGGCTGACTCCTACGCACAAAAGTGATTCATGTGATTCAACACTCGTTTATGCACACACAAAGATTCCAAGTGCCTCTCTCTCTCTCTCTCTGCCTCACACTCTCTATAGGGCCTTCGTTGGAGAGTCAGTCAAGGGTTCAGGACTTGTGCCGCCACAATGATGATGCATGGCTCTGTCCATATGTTCGTCCCTTCCAGCTTATCTGCTGCGCATCTTTATGAGTCTCTTTTGCAATCGAAGGACCACTTGGCATTGGCTCTGGCTATAGCTATGGGTATGTCAATGGCTATGGCTGTGGTTTCGGATATCTCATGGACATGTCGACCCGTTCATTTGTGCAGGGCAAACATTGCTTCATGATAAATCGCTGATTTTAAGTGGCTGGCGACGTTCTAATGCCTATGGGGCATGTGGCATAAGGCATGCGGCATGCGGCATGTGGCATGTGGCTATGGGGAATATGCCATTCCACTGGACAGCAACAACATTTCACATTGCCAAATTTGGCGCACGTTCTGGCGCCACACCACATGCACACACACACACACACACAGAGGGGGTGAAAGGGAGAACGAGAGGGAGACAGACATCGGCAGACATACGCTCCAATTATACACGCACCGTATTGGCAATCGGGCATTTGCGCCAATATGGACAGGTTCGCGCCTGATAAGGCACGAGCACGCGTCGTCGTCTATCCAGGCTGGCGTCGTCTCTCCAGGCGACCAACACGCGGAAGCAACAAAATGCCGCAACACAGTCGGTGGCCGGTGAGCGTTCAGCAGATGTCGAAACATTCAACTCGATTCTGTTGAAGACGACGTGCATCAATCAGTGTTGCCAATTGTCCGATTGTCCAGCCAGCTGCCGGCATTGCCTCGTTGCGCATGCGCTGCACGTGCCCCGCTGCGGCAGCAATAGCAAAAAGAGCAACAGCAGTAGCAGCAGCAGCAGCAGCAGCAGCAATGGCAGCAGCAGCAACAGCGACTGCGTGTGTTGGTGGCTTTAGTCAATGGAGCGGCCGCAATTTCAGGCTCGCACAAGATTGTATTTCAGTCTAAATCGACGTCGATTTACGAGCTTATTGTGCTTAAGCAGCGCCGAGCACTGCCTTCCAAGAAATGCCTCCATATGTCCATAAGCCCCGAGGCGGAGGCAAATGATTGCCCCGTTCAAATTACACACAAAGTTGTGCACGGCCCTAGACAACTTTGACAAGTATTGCTAAGCAAACATGCATAAATTGCTTGCGATTGTGTGGTGTGTGTGTGTGTCCAATTGTATGTCTGCATTGCTTTATACATATGTATTTCTGTTTCTGATTTCTGTTTTTTTTTTTTTTTTTTTGTAACTCAACGCTCAGTCTCCAAGAGCAGCGCGCATTGCCACCAAGTGTCGAGCCACCACTTCCTTCCGTCTGCGGCCCCAACGTCAGCCACCCTAGACGCAGTGTCGTCGCCTCTTGTCGCAATTGTTTTTGGGTTCGTGCCTGCGAATCTGATGCCACTTGAACATAAACAAAGCAACAACATCATCATAAACATTATATATACACAATCCGAAATGGCCAACCCGCGGAATTCAATCGAAGCGTCTACGCGAGCTGGATTTTACTTGCGTCTTGTGTACACCCATTAAATAAAAGTATTCAAACATGATCTTAATTGGCAGTTTCTTTGGGGTTTAATTACAGTATAATAAAACGGAGGAGAGAAGGTTTTCGTTTATGTTATATATAGTATAGCTAGATTAACATTCATTCCTTTACAGAAGCATTCGTAGATATCTGTTGACTGTGCTGAGGGGAAAGTGGATAGAGCCATATTTTAATAAAGTTATGGAAATTCATTCACATTGACAACTTAAATCCACATCCTTTATTTGGAATACTTTTTGTATGTCATCAACAATTCTAAACGGTTCGGCACTTTACTTATATTTTTTTTCTTATTCTTTTTGTATATTCTTAAGAAATTCAATCTACTTAGAAAGTTATCGCCGTTTCCTACCTATTTGAAATCTATGTATGTGTGCATTAAGAAGATTTTTCTATAAATCTGTTCATCCTTTTTTTTAAAGGCCTAGTATTTTCTGCCATCAGCAACTATATATATATAAAAACATTTTTAAATTCCCAAATATCCATATTTCAATTTTTCCCACATTTTCCCTGCTATAAATATTAAACACAACATTTAAAAGTTTTTATAATTTATTTTGTTTCTTGCATTTAAACTTGTTTTGTTTTATTCTTTTCTTGTTTTTTTTTTTTTTTTTTTTTTTTTTTTATGTCAAAGAGTTTAGTGTATTTAAGCATATATTTGTCGTACATTTACAGATCCAGCCATATTAAATTAAAAGAACTTGATTAATTTATTATAAATATTGGAAAATGGCAATAAACTTGTGTAACTTGGAGCGAACTTTATAAATATTAACACAGTTTATTTTACTTGATTTTCATTTTTATTTTGATTGGTTATTCCATTTTCTATGGACATAAACGGAATAGTATAAAGTTTTAGATTTGAGTTAGTAATATATATATTTATATAGAATGAGGAATAGAGAGAAAGGGAAAGAGAGTTGTAGGGAGAGAGGGAAGAGTTAAGTATAGTTGGAGAGATTTTCTTCCGGTAGCAAATTTTGCAAGATTAAAGTGAGATTTAAACTAAGCAAAAATACTGTTTGTGCAATTTTCATAAATGTTTAAAGCTTAAATTTTAAGCAAAACTAAAATTTATTTAACTAACATTACGAATAGTAAATAGTTTATTATATATGTATATATAGTATAAGTACACTAAGTTATCGTTATCGAGTTAAGTAATCGAGTAGTATGAAGTTTATTTAAGCGATAATACACACATACAAATACATTAAAAAACCATAGAGTAACAGACACATAACATACTCTCAAGTAGTACTTAGGCCGGACTCTATAAAATTTCTTTAGAACTTATCAACTAAAATAAATAAAACTTATCGAACTAAACAAAATGGCGACAACGAATGCATTTGATGAATGTATGGATCAGGCGGCAAGCATGAGATGGTTCGCTAACAGAGTATGTATATAACACCAGAGAGATTGTCGCGGATGTCGGACCTGGGGTGGATGATAATGCTTAGCTTAATACTGGTGCTGTCATGGGTGCGTATACGCGATTCAACTAAGAGTACATACAAATCAAATGTCGTATCTGGAACTTTGCTTCTAACCATGCTAACGAACTGCCCAATGACACTGGCTGAAAGCTTAAGCTTGGCTGGGATAGCGACAAAAGCAAGCTCAGTTGATAAGCTAGCTCAAAGCTTGGCGAAAGCTTTTTATTATTTTGCTGCAGCTCGTGTTATTGGCATTTCATGGTAATGTTTTTAGCCTGCTTGAGAATTTGTGTGTGTGAGTGTGAGTGTGTGAGAGTTTAGCAACTAAATTATAATGAAATCCATGCTCAGTGCTTAGTGTATGGGCGGCGGCGTGCGAGCCGGCGCACGCGGCCTTAAAAATTTATTGGGTACATGTTTCTTGATGTATTCATTTTCCTGCAGCTCGTTCTGCTGTCGTCGCCGCTGCTGCTGCTGTAGTCGGTGCTGTTGTTGCTTGCGGCGTCGCGCCTTGTACGCACCGCCAGCACCGGCGCCTCCAGTGAGTAAACTCGGATCCCCGTAGAAGCTGTTGCCGCGATAGTTGGCATCGGTGGCGTTGCGCCGCCAGCTGCCCAGGGGGCAATTGGTCGCAGTACGCCAGTCGGGCAGCTGGACGCCGAGGCGGCGGCACTCGTGGGCATAGGCAGCAAAGCTGTCGCAGTGGCAGCTGCCCGTGGGGCACTCGCAGACGTCCATGCGGCAGGAGTCGATGTAGTTCGTGGGATTAAGTCTACTATCACAGTTTCCAAATACTTCCGAGATGCGCAGCGGCCGGCAATAGAAGTTGGGCTTACGCTTGTTGCACGTCGGCTGTGCCACGATATTATCCCTTAGCCTGGAGCACGACTTCGGTCCGCCCACCTTCCATGAGTTGGCAAAGTGCCACACCTCATCGTCGCTGTGTGAGTGCCCATCCCTGCCCGTCAGATCGTCCCGCCCGCTGCCATTGTAGTTGCCGCACAGCCCGCACAGGTGGCGCTTGTACTGTGCCGGCACCGACACCTGCAGAAAGTTGTTGCCATCCCACTCGATGCTCAGTCCCAGCTCCGTCCTCAGCATAATGCCACCCTCCGCCAGGCGCTCGATGCTCACATTGTGGCCATGGCCATTCTCGCTGCTGCTGCTGCTGTGGTCTGCATAGGGCAGCGTGACCCGCGTGCCGTTCACTTTGACTCTCAGCTTCTGGCCGAGATTGATGCGCAGTCCGCGCAGCTTGAGCGTCACTGTCTTGGGCCAGGACGAGCGCCGCGTGCCACGCCCATCGTTAGTCAGCCGTATGGAGAAGTTGTGACCGTAGCAATCAGCGGCCAGCAAATACTTGCAACTGCCCTGGAAATGAAAGCGATAAAGATTGAGTTTTTAGGAATTGCAGATATGATATAAATATATTTTTCTTATAAAATAATAATTGTAAGAATGATGTGACTTCCTTCACTACCTAATGAAGGATTATTTTTAGAGACTCACTTTACGACCGTTTCACTTGTTATCTAATAAAAACCCAGATTGATGGGAAACTAAAAAACATTATGTTCGGCGTTGTCCGGCTCTCTTAAGGCCTTTTACAAGCTGATCTTAGATAAGGCTGGCTGTCTTCTCAATTTCTTAATTAGCAGAACAAACTGACAGCTGGAGACATGTTCAGTTAATTTGTAATTTAATTATGACCTTTGGCAGAGGGTTTTATGTAACTGCATTTCAAAGTAGGGACAATCCCTTTTTTCCCATTAAAGCCATAAAAACTGACTACTGTGAAAAACCGATTGGACGTAGTTTCTGGCTGAACAAGCTTTTTAAAGCTATTAAATTTATAGCTAATAAAATGTGAACGATTAAAAAAAAAAAAAAAAAAACGAAACAAAATGATGATGGTGAGAGTATATATAGTTGCCTGTTATTCTGTAATTAATTACAAGTTATTTCGCTACGCTCCGTTACGCTTATTTTGACACCCCTTATTTTCACTTAATTTTAACGGACTTTATGTCCGTCGAAATGATCGCTCTTAGCGGGTGGTCAGCCGCCAACTGGAAACTGCAGCTATGGATATTAGTAGAATACTCAGTCAATGCGAATGGGCCATAAAAATAGCTTGTCTATGCAAATCGAATGGCCGTATAAAAGTCTGCTTTAAGCGGCTAATTTATATGTTTGTTTTATAAGTACGACGGACGAGTAATGTAATTATATATCAATTGCCATTAAATGGCTTATTTTAATTTATGCCCATTAATGTCAGTTCGCGTTACGCTCATTGACAATTTGTAATCAATACCGAAATGTCACTCACTTGGAAGCTGAAGAATTTGCCGTCGAAGGTCTTGAAGTGCGGGTCGCCGAAGACCGTGCAAGTGCCGGCAGTTTCGAGGCACTTGGGACAGCACTCGCCGGCGGGCACTTTCAGTTCCTCGTTGGGTCGACACTTGACCGGCTGGCAGCGCATCTCCGAGCAGCGGATGTTGCCGCCAATGCAGCGGCAGCTGCGGCAGGGTCCCATGTTCCAGGTCTCGTTGTTCATGTAGGTGACGCCCTGGGCGGTGCACTCGCTGCGCACCTCGGCCACAATGCAGCGCGGACAGCAGCCGTCCTCCTCCTGGAACTCCGGTGCACACTCCAGTATGGGGCATGTGGCACGCTGGCAAATCGATGTGCCGTTCAGGCAGGTGCAATTAGTGCAGCGATCCGGCGTAAACTGCGTCTTGTCGTAGTACAGCTTATTGTTGAATATGCACTTGCCTGCAATGACAAATGGGTGAAAGCAAATCTGTGAGCAGCTGTGCTTTTGACTACCAATTCGACGGTGGAGATGGGGCTGGGTTTGGGCTTGGTACTCACCTTTGACTGCCACAAATTCGCGCTGTTCGGTGCAGCGTGGGCAGCACTCGTTGGGCAGCTGCTTCTGCTTCGTTTTGGGGCACTGGAGTATGGGGCAAGTCTTTTTGGCACAGCTCAGCTTGTTGCCGCTGCATTGGCAGACCAAGCAGCGATCGTCGATCGAGGCGACAACCTCTTGGCCTTCGGCAACGGTCTGGCCATTGATCTTGCAACCTGCAAAGTGTGCAACAACAACAACGTGATTTTCATCAGACAACGGTTTAAAAAACGTATTATTTGTCTTCTTCTTGATGTATATGTATAAGTGTGTGTGTGTGTGAGTGTGTGTATGTTTTTTTGGGCGACAGCCAAGAAAATTTCCACATGTCGAAACGGGTTTCCAAGCGATCTATTTGCATAGGCAGAGGGCCGTGCGTACCAAATATACCCTGTACGCATAAAGCTGCATTCGATGGGGTAATTTAATGTTGCATAATTATATGACAGACAGCTGGCTTTCTCTGCAGTGCATGTCAACTTTTCGAGGGTATTATAATTGTGTGATGAAATGAGTGAGGCAATGAGGCAGACGTTGCCAATAGCATATAGAGTGCTGCTATGAATAATGTTAGTGAATATATTCGTCTGTCTAAGAAAACTTGGTTCATATTATCAATTTTAGGCATATCCTTTATATGACTGAAATATATTTTTGGCTTTATCGCTGTGGTAGGAACTATACAAATTTCTTTAAAGTTCTTAATAGTCTTTATGGATATTTAAATAAATTCCTATTTAATTTTGTATTTCTCTTATACTTATTTACTTATTTTTGTGCGCTGTCCGTATATTATTTATAGAATCCTTGAAATAATTTTCCCATAACGACAATAAGATCTACTGCAGGGTATCTGCAGGTCCATCAAATATTTGCTTAAAAGTTGCTCTGTTTTGTTTGGAACGCAATGCCACATTGTCGACTTAATAGACAATTTAAAGCCCATAAATAAGCAAATCGTGCAGAGTCACAAAATAGATACAAATAAAACATAAAATAAAATGAAAAAAATAAAAATAAAAGCAAAAAAAAGGGGAAAAAAATTTTGACCATCTGTGCACGGATCGTTTTTGGACTATTTTGTCAGACGAACTGATGAATTAAGTGGCATTATTAGTATTTGGGGTGTTGCTGCTGCTGGTGCTGCTAATTTTAGTGAGTGACTAGTCGAGTGGCTGAACTAGTTGACAGATTGGGACAAGTCGACTCACCCTGACATGTTGGACAGCATTCGCCGGGGCGTGGCGCTGTCAACTGATTATCGTCGCACTGTGAGTAACATTTCTGTGTTGTTTCGGTGACAACACTGGCGATGCACTTGTACGTCTTGCAGGGTTCATCCGGGTCGCTCCATTCAGCGCCGCTCGCATAGGGCACTCCGCGATATATGCAGCCTGATTAGAGCAAGAGTTTAATTAGGGCTAGGTGCTCTTCGCATGCCATTGCATTGCACTTACCTTTGCACTTGCGACAGCAGGTGTCGTTGGACGATTTGGAGTCGAGCAAATAGCAATCATCAATTGAGGGGCAGCTCTTGTCGCAGTTCACAAAGCCATTCTGCAAGTGAAGAGAGAAAAACCTTTTGTTAGCCTCCAATTGCTGTGTGAATTAAATCAGCTTGCCCCACACCATCTTCCCCTCCCTAGCGGCCATTTGGCGTATGCGCTTAATCATGTGAGAGCTTGCTGTCAAATGCTCAACGTAGCCGAGCACTCGATTTGTATTCAGCTACACCTCAATCTCCCCTCGCCACCTGCGGCCGAAGTGTGGCTGCACCTGCAGTTGTTCACTCGCTTTGGCGCTCACACAAATTGCATTTGTTCAACCAGGTTGCACTCTGACCTTCGGCAGTCTTGATTATTTATGGATGCAAACGAGTCAAAATTATATGGAATTGAGTGCACATTTTGGGGCGTGGCAAGTGGCCAGCCAAAGGCCATAAGCGACACTTGAGATGCGCTACAACCAGCTTGATGGGTTGCTTGGAATGCGTGCTGAGATGGAGCTTATGGAAAATAGATACGAAAAGTGATTGCCTAACAGATTATATGACGGTCGATGATGGAGATTGTAAAAGACGAGAAAATAATGCACAACGTTAAGTTAGATTGAATGAGGTCAAATGCTGCAAATAATTGAGATGATTCAAATTTATATTTAATACAAAAATATAAGAATAAAATGGCTAAATCTAAAGGAAGGTTTTATATAAAATTTTATTATTATAATTATTTCATGATAGGCAATAGTTAATATGACTTGAAAAGTACTAAATACTACTACTAAAATACTACTATTTTAGTGCTACTACGTAAAAATTATTATTTAAATTCTACTACTATTTATTCTGCTACTAAAATACTAATATTTTCATGCTACTTTTCTAAATAATAAATATAATAAATACAATACTAGTACTAAAATACTACTACTAAAATGATTCTATTCAAGTACTACTACTAACTACTACTACTACATAAATTAAATAATACTACTAAAATTTGAAAGCTAACGTACTTTGAGGAATTTATTCATAAATGAAATGAAAGTGAACTAAAAAGAAAAAACTTTAAATTTTAAAGCCAGACAAGATGAACTGGCACTAAATTGCTTTACGAAAATAAAGCTGTCGAAAAACCATTGAGGAAATTGACTGTTTACTCTGATTTTTTTAGCCTTTAGTATTAGTAAATGGCAGCACGCTTTTGCCATAATTTCTAATGATAATAAAATTACAAAAATGTGAAATAGTAAATATTATTTTATGTGCAGCAAAGGCCTTCAGTAGACTCAAAGATGCTTAGCATTGATTGCTATCTTAATTAGGGCAGCTAGCGGCTTTATTTGTTCATTTGGCCTAGACTGCAATTGCAGCAGCAGCAACAGCAGCAGCAGCAGTAGTAGTTAAAGCAGTTGCAGCAATTGTGTTGCTGTGTGATGCAGGTTTGGCTTTGCTTTTTATTTTGCGCAATTTTGCTCAGTTTATTTCGTTAACGACATGTTGACAGCGGCAAGCGGCGCATTAGAATTGATGTCGATCATAAGTCAAAAGCTTGTGGCAAGGCTCTGGCAGCTTATGCAACACTCTAATGCGGGCCGCACCGAGCGCACCGAAACTAACTCAAATCAATGGGCGGCTTTAACCCTTGTGCGCGCAGCTGTCGCATGCATGTTTGATGCCCGCTGACAGGTTAAACCGCGAGGAGGACGGAGATGGAGATGGAGAGGGAGAGGGAGATGGAGACGGGGCGAAATCTCTAGTGTTGCTGGTGTCTGATGTGAGCCAGAGTCTGAGGCTAATTGTAAATGTATCTATAAATCTAGATAGATGTCGTACCAAAAACAGGCAAAATATTTTACTAATTTGTATGCAGTTGCGGCTGAACAATGTCGCGGCTCAATTGTGTGTGTGTGTGTGCTAGGTGGTGTGGTGTGGTGTGTGTGTATAATTTAGTGCAAGCAAACCAGATTGGATCTCAATTTGGTTGGAGCCGCCGTCGCAACGTGCAAAATATGCAATTGTTATGAAAATTGTGTCGAGTCGAGAGTTGAGAGTCGAGAGGTGTTTCGTTATTTGTTTTTTTTTTTTTTTTTTTTTTTTCTGTATAGTTTTTGCGGTTCCGAGATTTTTATCATCGTATTAGTTTAATGGCAGTTGTTAGTTGGAATTTTAATGGCACCTTTAGTGCGGGCATCGTAACTCTCAGTACCATAATGCAATAAACACTGACAGATTGAAAAGCACTTTGGTATTATACAGCAACAACAGCAACGGCAACCAGAGAGACAACAAATCCAAAATGTTGACAGCCGTTGGAAAAATTGAAATGAAAATGGAAATGTAAATGCCGATGCTGTTGCTGATGCTGCGCTGCTAGACAAAGTTCAAATGCTCTTGAATCCGTAGATGCGAGCTTGTGTGAAGCAGCTGAGACGATCTTCACGCATTTCCAGATGCCGATGTTTTTATGCTCTTTGAAATTCTTTCTTTCTAATCTGGAACCGGTATAGAAATATTTCAGACAACATGAAAGTTAAGCATCGCCAAAGCAGTTGTTGTTTTTGTTGTTGCTGCTGATGTTGTCTAGTAGCTGCTAGCAAAGGTTGCTATTAAAAAAAAAAAAAAAAAAAAAGAAAGGCGCCACGAAGGCAGCCAAGCGCGTCCCGGACCCGGCAACGGACAAGCTGCTAAGTAGAGGCTGAGATTTTTCGTTGTTGTTGCTGTTGTTGTTGTTATTCGCCAGCGGCAATCACGAATGCCAAAGCACATGTGTGTGTGTGTGTGTGCGTAGTATGTGTGTGTGTGTATGTGTGTATGTGTATCTATGTGTGCCACAGTGGCAGAACCACATTTGCAAACGGCCTCCAACGACCTTGCGTTTGACAAAACATGATCAGTTTTAACACCAGTCCATTCGGCAGCCGCCACGTTCCCACCTCTGCAGCACCGCCTGCCCCGCAGCCATCGACCCGGTCGCACCGCACCAATCGCACAGTTGGCCAGTGAGCCACTCAAACCGCTCGCTAGTCGCTTGCTCTTGTTGTTGCTGGCTGTTGACTGTTGACTGTTAGCTGCTCAACTTAAACGTTTGCTAGGCAAACTTGGCCAAAGACTCTACTAGACTGTAGACTGTAGACTATAGACTGGGCTCTCGCTGCGCCTCATAGAATATGGTAATGACAAACTGTGCTTTTATTTTGTATGTTCATGTGTGTATTTTGTCACTTGTGGGCTAGTTGTTGAATTTGACTAGCTTGGTAGCTAGTTGACTCGGATCGGATCGGTTTATATTGGGTTGGGTTAGCTGAGAGCTTAGCTCTGTAAATGTGGAATTTCATTGGATTAACAGTTGTTGGAATTCCAAAATGAGAAGCATGTGGGATATCCTGTATGTTGAGTGTAGATTGTGTTTGGGATTGTGCTTTCAAATTGTCATGGAATGTGTAAGGCATAGAGAACGACTATATAAATATACATAGATATAAATATATATAAAATACAATCTACAGCTGATATAGCCGTTTGCCTAGCAGAGTATTAAGTCTTCTTCTGAATAAAAATTATATCTCTTGTTTTATTTAGCTGTTAAGTTTATGAAAAAAACTTTTAGCTCTCCCCAATGAAGGAAACATATATTTGAATGCTAAAAATGTCTGTGCCTGGCATAAACGAGTCTTCAATGATTTTCATTAGAATCGTTAAGTCATCTTCAATTTAATTAATTTTGATGTTTTTATGAATTATGATTTTTTGACAAGTGACCCTAAAAATAACCTTTTGAGACTAGCTCTCCCATGAATGTATGTGTTTTTTTTTTATAGTTTCTCTAATGTTCCATATAATTTTTTATTTATTTATTTTTCAATACTTTGTTTACTCTTTTTCCCAATTATTAACGATGTCTCTTCCTTAAATTCACTTTTAATACAGTAAACAGACAGTAAAATTTTTAATATGCCACATATTATCATGTTAAGTATTCTTAACTCCTGCTTTCAACAGCTCAAACTGAGTCATCAGATTATGGAAATAATCGTAAAAAATTCGAACCCCTGCCAACAAGTAAATTTTACTACCTTCCACCTACAATATTCACAGCTTAGTCTCTGTTGAGAAACAAAAAAAAAATACTGTATTTGCAAATATCAATCGTAAAAAATAGCTTGCTCAATCAACTGGCAGAGGCAAGCAAAAAATGAAAAGGGAAACGCTTAAATTATAAGCTATTAGGAGAGCAATGCGCATTCAGCATAATTTTGCCATAAAAACAAAATTTGTTAACAAAGTCAAGCGCGAATATGCGAAAGGACGCGCCAGAACAGATGAAAAGCGGGCAATTTGTATGATTGCGCCTTGGCAAAGGGAGGGTGGTGGGTTGGCTGGAAGACAACGGCACACAGGACACGCAGGATGCGCGGATTGTACTTAATATGCGATATCTATACATATATCAAGATATATAAGATAATAAACGTCAGCCATAAAATATCAGCAAATCACCAAAAGCGTTTGCAAATATTACAATGAGACTGAAGAGTGAATGGGCATATGAAATGTGTGTGAGTATTTGAGTATGTGTGTGTGAGAGAGTGGAGCATGAATAGAAGTAATCATAAAGTGTGTGCTTTACGGCTCTGGCCGCGCATTGGGCTGGCAATTCGATTGTCTAGCCTTGGCGCAGCTTTAAGAGAGCTTAAAGTGCCGGCAAATCAGAAAAAGGAAATAAATGCGCTCAATCGATGCCATCGTGAACTTGCGATGCGCGCGCGCGCAGTCGCAGTTGGAGCGAGAGAGTGAGCACGACCGAGAGAGAGAGCGAGTGAGCGTGCGGTAGCGGCTGAGCGAGACAGGTAGCTCGGTTAGAGCAGGCGCAACGCATGGCGCCAACAACTTAAAGTGAGGTGGCGCCAGGCATTGTTTTTTCTTCTTTTTGTAAGTTTTTTCTTTTTTGGTTACGCCCACTTGGCTCGAGCACAACAATAACGAGCAACGGCCGCAGCATCAGCTCATGACTGGAGGCTATACAAATATCGATCGAAGCGTCGCCGTCGCCGTCGTCGCAGCTGGCGTCGCGAAAGCTTCTTGGCGCTTAAAATGGAGCAGAGGCATTTAGCAGCGCTTAGCGCAAATTAGCAACAGGCATGCAGCGGTCTGGCAACGCCAGCGCCAACAGCACGCGCTGCCGCTGCCGCTGCTGCCGTCGCTGTCGCTGTCGCTGTCGTCGCCGCTTAATGACGACACGGCGCCGTACAGCAGCGCAGCGCGCTTTCTGTGTTAGCCCCCGTCGGTAGCCGTTGACGGCGACAAAAAACACGGCGCCAAGTGTTTGTCAAACGATCGGCCAACCTGTGGTTAGCGTTTGTCATGTCGCAGCAAACCCGTTTGACGACCTTGCATCATAACAATTTCTGGCGAACGCCAAGCGATGCGGCCTGTGCGTTTATTTATTATTATTGTGATTATTAAAATTTGTTTTCTTTGTGATAAAAAAAAGCCAAACAAATGCACAGACCCCACCAGCAAACATTCTGTGCCGAGCACACAGCGAAAAGGTGCCGTTGCTATCTGGCAACTGGCAACTGGCAACTGGCAATCCGCTCATTAGCGAACTTCTAACAGCGCCTGATATGTCCGTCTGTCTGTCTGTCTGTCTGTCGCCGGCTAGCCATGATTAAGTGAGCAGCTTCAGTTTTTTGGGATTTACATGGCGAATATGTGACTTGATTGAATTTATTTTTGTTATTTCAAATGATTGAGAGCAACTTGCAAAAGCTTTACTTACTTTAAATTCTGAGCACATGGATAAAACTGAGAGATAAATATCTTAATTTGTCAAAACTGTGAGCTGAGAAATTATTTTTCATTTGGCTAATACTATGTGTTTGTTTTGTGTTGGTAATATTTAAAGCTGTGTTTATTATATTCTGAACTATTTTTGTTTCATTTATAGCAGAAAAAATTTAGCATTAATTTTGCTCAAAATGTTTTCTGCTTTTGTCTAATTTTTGTCTATCGTTTCACATGGCTGGAAATATTATGCATACGCACCGTTATCTTCAAAATTTCAACATTTCAGTATCTGCTTATTTATAACTTGTCCGTCCCTTCTGGCTGTCCCTGTTGTCCTGCCTGTCGCTCTGTACATGCTTTTGGCATTGCATTCGCTGCCTGTCTAATGGTAAATATTTGAAATACTTTGGGGCGTTTGGGGCACTACGACTGGCAGGCGTTGCGCTGTATGCGAAATGTACACCACATGGCCGCATCCTGGCTGGACACTGGCGTCGTTCATGCAGAGCGCCAGACAGAAGACACAGCCACAGCGACGGCCTTAGATTTATTTAGTATTTGTATTTCAATTCACATATATTGCTGGGTTTTTTATTTTGGGTCAAAGGCTGTCCAGTTTTTTGTTGGCGCAGCTCGCTGGAGCCGCTTGCCTGCCGGGCCTAGAGCCTAGAGACATGAGGCTTACTTAATATACTTAGTTCGTAGTTGCGACTCACCTGGCAAGTGCACTTGAAGCATTTGGCGTTCTGTATGCCTTTGATTTGCACCTCTTCGCCTTCGTTGGCACAGGATTCCATAATGCCTGTTGGAAAAAGAAGACAAAGAAGAAGAAGAAGAAGAATAAGTAAGTAATGGTGTGTATTTGTCTTCTAATGCTAACAAGCTGCTGTTCTAGATGCCCAAACAAACTTGTCAGCCATAAATTGCTGGGCAGACTCACTATGACAACAACAACGATTTCCTGTTAGCTCTCAGCTGACGTTTTCAAATAAACCAAATAACAAATAATCAAATATTTAATTTACAATCAGACCTAGCCGGAAATTGCCTACTGACTGAGATGTTATCCAGCACGTGACCCGCAGCGCCGTTCCCAAAACAACAACAAAGAAAGAAAAAGAAAAAAAAAAACCAAACAGGTCAAAGAGATTAGGCCACTTTATCAGCATTCCCCGTACAGCTTTGCGTGTGTGTGTGTGTGTGTGTGTATAGCCAAACATGCCCTGCCAGATCAGAAAGCAACACACCTCCTGCGCTCTCGCGCACTTTGCCCCTCCCTCAACTCCTTGGCCGCTTGCATTTTGGGTTACTCTTTGTTTGGTTTACCTTCGTCTGCTTCTTGAAACTTCTGGCACCGGCGCTAAGTCAAAGTAGCAAACGCCGCATGTTAAACATGTTCCAGTCGACAGCACAGCAGAAAGAACAAGCGAGGTAGCTGCTGAGCAGTTGAAACGAAGTTGAAGATACCCTGTACTATAAGTATTTTATGTTGTAATTAAATCAACTTTTATATATCTGTATTATATCTTCCTTTATATATATATATATACTATAAGACTGCTATTTAATATATCTGACAATTAATATGTTATTAAGGAAAACTAAAAAAACATGGTATCCCAGAGTACATCCAAAAGATCTCTTTCTATCGCCCCTTACTTTTATACAGGGTATTTCAAAGTAACGATTCGAAACGATGCAGAAGTGAAACGCAACAAGGCAAACGGAAACGTCGGCACAGCGACCCCAGGCTGACTTGCAGGGCCCGTCCCGAAGCCCGGGGCTGGCTTTGTGGGACCACCTGCAATGTGCTGATAAACACACACACACACTCACACACAAACACACGCACACACAGAACACGAACTCGGCGTGTTCGTTGATAAATGAAGACGCCGGCGCTACACACACACACACACACACACACACCGATTTACAAACAACATCTACAGATACAAAGATACAGATACAGTTTCAGATGCTGCAGCGCAGCCCTGTGGTGGCTCTGTTCGATTTTGGGCCCTTTGCGACATTATCCACATTTGTATTTCTTTCTGTTTTTTTTTTGGTATTTAGATGCTGTGCTCATTGTTCGTTTTCCTGTTATGCGTTTGTGTCCTGCTGTGCCATTTCTGTGGGTCGGTGCTTTTGTTTTTCGGGACCACCTTCATTCATAAACAAATTCATTGGCGCTCTAATGAAGTGGAAAAGTTATTTAGTTCCTATTGGAACTTTCTAGGTGGAGACGGATACGGTTCATGCCCTTCTCTTTTGGCTGGCTGCCCATCTAGCGGGCGACAGTTAATGAACCTTGTTCAAGTAACCCGATATCGAAATTGCAATACGTATATCTAATTTATGCGATTTTTTATTTCATTTAACACACTCGAATGCCATAAAAAAAACCCACTCAATATGTTTTAGGAACACAAAACCAAAAAAAAAACACAAAAATTAACGAAAATAAAAAATTAGAAATATATATAAAAGAACAAAATAGAAAATAAAACTAAAAACTGGCAGCGATCAAATACGCTCAGTAGCCGTCCAGCCGGACAGCTGGCGACGCCGGACGCCGGACGCTGGACGCTGGCGTCGTCTGATTAATCACAATCACAGATTAAGCGCCAGCGCGAGACAGCGACGGCAGTGTGTTGGGAGCGCCACAGCGGCACGTGTGGCCAACAGCGCGGAGGGGAGGAAGGGGGGCAGCTAGGCCGAAGCTAGAGGCTAGAGGCTGGAGGGTAGAGGGTGCGCAATGGAATGAACCGTCTTAACGGGCAGCCTATACAGTCCGTACAGAGCAACAACGACAGCAACAACGACAGCAACAACAATAACAACAACAACTACTACTCGTAATACCTCTGGGTAAAGGTGAAGGCCAACGAGTTGCAGGGTGAAACTGTCGAAACAGAAAGAGACACAGAATCTCTCTGCTGCCAGCTGGCGAAGCGTCAGGTGACTCGCTTGACAATCTCAATTGATTTCCATTCTATGGAAATGATCTTGAAACTAATGCTGAAAACTAGATTAAGAATGCGGCAAATTAGCCACAGAAAACTAAACGAGTTACAATAATAAAATGTTACTTTGTGTATGCCAAAAGTAAATGTTGAAATTAGCTGAGCAGATTCAGTTAGAAGTCTAAAGTTACAGAGAAATATAGATATCTATAATATGGAAATATAGATACGCATATATATTTAATATTCTTTAAACACTTTTAAGGCTGCTACTGCCAGTCATGCCCATGGATATATTTTGAAGCCAAAAAACATTGATTGGCATTTGCTGTAGACGTATTAATATACAAGTCTTTAAATGCTGACTGATTGTTTCTATGGGAGTTAATGTCAAGAGACAAATGATAGATTGATTTAATACAGGCTTCGATATTTTTAGAAAACAAAAATTCTTTACATATTTAATATTATTTTTAGAGGAGCTCTAACTATGTTACTAACACGGAAAAGTAGTTTTAGATATATAGAGTGCCTTAGGCATCATTCTATATCTAGAACGAGATTTTCAATATTCAACAATTGTTCAACCATGATTAATGATGTTGATTTGTTGATCTGAACTCTCTTATAAAAGGTATAATATATATATTGCATATAGCTTAGCAGTATTTTCTACACTCACCCGAAAGGCCCTCTCGAAATCCGGCTGCTGCAGTTTCCAATTGATTCAGGGCAATCATCACCATAAAGACGAGGGTACAAATTCGGACCAGAAAATGCGGCTGGCTCTTGTAGTTGTTGTTGTTGTTGCTGCATTTGTGCCTTTGGCTCTGACCATGACATTGTGTGAACTGTGTGGTTGTTGTTGTTGTCGTCACTGGTTGTTGTTGCTGTTGCTGGTCACTCGATGACGTTAGAGATTTCCACATGGCGTTAGATTTGCAACACATTTTCGCAATTTGTTGGCGCAAGTTCACAGAAATTTGCATCAAATTTGTGTAGCTAGAAAACAAATCTCGTTGTAGGTGTTGTTGCTGTTGTTCTTATGTGTGTGTGTGTGTTTTTTTTTTTTTTTGTATTCCCAGTAGCAGTTGCTGTCGTTCTCGTTGTTGCTGTTGTTGTTGTTGTAGCTGCTCTTGAAATATTGCTGAAAAATAGTGTTAAAAAAGATCAAGCCGGTCAGTTTAAAAATACACAGTGCAGGCGCCACAATAAAAACTGAAAATAGAAATTTGTTTGGTTTTTGTTTAGAATTTGGCGAGCTGTGCAGGTGTTTCATACAACTTGTGGACTTTGCTGGCCAGTGTGAGATAAATTTATTCGGGATAAATTAATGCAAGCTGGTCGTCAGTCAGTCAGTGAGACGGTTCTGATCCAGCCAAGAGATTTGCACTTGCCGCCTAGGGTCTAAATGGAAACCATTTGCCCGTTTGCTCTCAGTCGTAATTGTTGTTGGACGTTTTTCGAGGTTTTCGGTATTTTGAATTTTATGATGGCCATCAAGATGAGGCCTGGCCACGGGCCGGCCCAGTCGTCGGCAAAACACACATTTCACTCGATTTTCAGCTCTCACTGCACACAACACACTACAGAATTCTGCGAATCATGTTGGCCTGGTCAATATCCATCGATTTTGCACGTACGCCCAAAAGGTAAACTCCGTTCGGCCATTTGGCTATTTGTCGGGTATCTATCTCTCTGTCTATCGATATGTCTTTATGGCGGCTGTTAGGTGTTAGACAACTTGGACATTATTAGTTGCGATTTATGATCATGGGCGAGTGTGAGTCTGTGTGTGTGTGTGTGTGTGTGGCACACAGGTAATGCCATCTGATAGATATATGTGTGGTGCTCTTTGTTGTACGCCGGGTCATAAAAATGTTAATGATTTTTGCGTCTGGCGCCAGGCAATATTGTAATGCTTGTTTGACTTATAATTAATTTCATTTTTGTAGCTCTCCGCATAATTTTTATTATTTCTATTTGTCTTGGGCAACACCAAATCTTTCAGAGAAAAAAACCAAAAATAAAAAAAATCAGGCAAAAACCAAAACAAACAACAACCACCTTAACATTTTTTTTTTTTTTTTGGCCAAGTTTATTGATTGTTTCGCTTCAAAGTGGCGCCAACATTCGCCGCTCCTAACGCCATGAAAGCGGATGCTAAAATAGAACTTGAACTCGATCTCAATAAAGCGATGAATCAGAAGTCAGAAATCACCTAATATAGTATACTGTATACCCATTCGATTTATTGGAAACAAAGTGCCTCTTTCTCGGGACTTGGCATTATAAAGTAGCTTTATAACCAATGGAATCGATGAATCAGTCTGTTGTTTACTACGCACACTCTGCTTACACCTTCTCAATATATGTAGTCTCTGTGTGATCTATCGATCTATCGTGACGCACCCTAATGCTGGCTGCATTGTCATGCAACGAACTGGCAGATTGTCATGCCGAATGCGGTGCTTGACCTAACAATGTTAAAACAGACAGCCAATTAAAAAATTGTCACACAGACTGATAACGCGCCACACACACACATACATACTATATATATAAAGAACACATTGCTATAATATACTCTATATATATGTATATGTTAATTTCTGCAATTGATAAGATTCACAGCGCACCTCGCAGAACAAAAGTCGAAACGGAACCTCATTTAAGCTGGAAATAACGTTGTTCGGTTGTCTGTTGCTGTTGTTCCCATTGCTGCTGATTAGCTGCAATTTGTCACCGGATTGCTGTTGACAAGGACAATGCACATGTATTATATATATATAGAGAGAGAGAGAGAGCGAACTATATATATAAATGCATATATGCTATTATATGCACGTATGCGTATGCTATGCAGCTGTGTTTATAAAACTCTTTGTATGCTGCTTAAGTGTGCTCATTGTGTGGGGTGTATTGCGCCGAGGACAAAGCTTGCGACAGGCAAATTTATTGTACAATATTCACAGTTACATAAACAAATGTGACCTATTTTATAGAGCATATAATATTATTAAATAATGTTTTTAATTCACTTCAGATTTTAACTATGAAATGATATGAAGTAACACACCATAGCATGGCATTATAATAGTAGTTAGATTGTTGCCCAATTCTATTAAAATATTGCGTATCAACCGAAATAGAACGCCATTGTGTTGTGCAAACAAATTATTGTAACGAGCTGAACTCTCGATATCAAAAGTCAAGCCAAAACTCTAAAGAAAACACTTAAAACTACGCACTTTTGGGGCGAGTATATTTACTTTGTGGCGCTCTTTGTACTGGGCCGAACTTAAGAACACACGAGTTGACATTGAAGTGGCAAAACCCCCAGCGGAACATGGCGATAGTTTCGAGACGAGAATCTTAACCAGAACTTCAGTGGGAACCTTGTACTTGGTGCTTATCGTGTGCACCCAAAAATAAAAAAATAAAAAAACCTTAATAATAAATGTGTATGGGAAATAATATTTGAAGTCGAGGTTGATGTGCGCTGGAGAACACTTGACACGGCCCGAGTCGAGCTTATAAATAGATACAGAGCTGGCAGCTGGGTAAAAATTAGCGAGTTGCTGCTGCTGCTGCTGCTGCCGCTGTTGTTGTTGTTGTTGTTGTCTTTTTTAATTTAAGACAAGTTACTATATAAACGCTTTGATTTAATTGACCGCCCAGCGGCCAATTGCATGACGACGCGTCGCGCGAATCGTGCCAATTAAATGGTAGGAGCAAGGGAGCAGCGGACATGGGCAGGGGCAGGGGTCACTGATTATGGGGTTTCGGTTTCGGTTACACAGTTTGCAACTGAGCTGAGGGGTAGTAGGAGGAATTCTAATGCCGTCTAGCTGGCGTCAGCCTGGCGTCAAGCTGGCAATTAAGGTAAGCGTCTCGCGGCCTGTCCCTTTAAAGGCGGCCCGGTAAAGGGGCGCAACAAATTGCCTTCCGAGCTGAAACAAAAGAAAAGGGTTCACGCCGAGCACGCAGACCTCTGTCTAGACCAGGTCTAACGATGTGCGGTAGGTAGCCGTTGAGGTGGTTAACATAGTAGCGAGTGCCTTGGCTGCTTGGCTGCTTGGCTGCTTCCTTGCTTGGATGGTTGGTTGGTGCGTGCGGAGGCTTATCGAAGAATTCCACTTAAAAACTTGGCCATTAGCGGCTGGCCAACTGGCTGCAACTGTTGCTGCCAATTACGTTGGCTTTTAGCCTGGTTTTTGGGCCTGGCATGTCGCCGCCTTTAATTCAATTAACTTCGGATCTCAGCACTAAAACAAAACACACAGACAAACACACACACACACAACAAAAGAGGCACAAGATCAGTCAGTAAGCCAGAGGGACAGGGCACAGATAATAAACAAATGGCGCCAACAACAGCGACAGCAGCAACAACAACAGCTTTGGCAAATCATGCAAATTGTACAACAACAACAACAACAACAACAACAGCAGCAGAAGCAGCAGCAGCAATAAAAGCAACAACATCTACAAGACTCAACTTCGGTATCGGGCTAACAGCGCGCCCGATCGACAAAGTTGGCTCTGCTTGGCAACGTTGGCAACTAATTTCAATAGATTTGCATATTGAAGTCAGTTCGCCAACAACAATGCGAGACGGCCAAAAAGACGCACATTTGTCAACAGTTGAGCAGTTGTTGTTGCGGGTCTGAGGGCATGGCCGAAGGCAGCTCGAGGGCCACAAACGGGCAATGTGATTGGGCACAATTGAATGCGGCGACAAGCGGCGCTTACAACTACGGCAAATGAAGACAGCAACGTGGACGTTGACGTTGATGGTTATCCAAGCAATAGCAACAGCAACAGCAATAACAGCAACAGCAACAACAACAACGACTATAACAAAGGCCACTGTGAACAACATTTATACCCACAGTGGCGAGCCTATAAAAGTTGCTCCTCTGCCTGCCCCACACGACTGCATTTCGAGATTAAAAGTGACACAGCAAAACAAAGGGAACACTGCAGCAACAACAGCAACAACTGAGCCTATTAGCCTGTGCAACAACAACTGCTGAGAACCTGTCTTTTGTCTTCATGTCAGGCACTTAAGGCCCTAACCCTAGCTCCATGCGCATAACAGACAGCACTCGCTATTGCAAACTGTGCCACACACTCAGTCAAGCCACACACACTCACACACAAACGGACAACATGGCTTGAAATTTCGGCCAACATGTGCCAAATTCAATTGAAGTTTTCATAAGTGAGTACTTGGACACATTTAAGATATCGCCTTATGCAATCATCAAACACTCAATCACTGCAAATGAAACCACATTTTCTTCAAACTTTAGATTTGAGCGGCTCACGGCTTAAGCACCAGCGAATTCGGACAAAAAACTGTGCTTGAGTATTAGCGAAATGAATATGAGTTTCAGATTAACTTTGATTATTCAAATTTTTGTTTAATTGCTAAACGATTTTGGGCAAAAAATGTTGTTCAAATTATGAAGACAAAAATTAAGCAATATACTTTAAATATTTTTTTGGCATGCACATTTTTCTCAAGGTCTAAAAATATTTGTTGTCAATTTGCAGAAAATATAAAATTAAAATAATATATAAAAACTATAAAAATTCGGTTCACTTTATAAAAATGTAGAGAAATTTTTGTATAGCTCTTGCTGTCAATGAAAATTTGTTAATAAATTAAATACTGTGTAAAAAAAATTATTTACCCATTATAAAATATATTTACCCATAAAAAAAAATTCAAACAGATTTTGCACTCTAGAAAATTTGTTTAAAAATGATTAATTAATTGGAGAAATGCTAACCGGAAATTGATATAGATGTATTTATAGAAATGTGTCATATTTGAAGTCAGCAAAGCTAAGTCTGGGCTTCAGCTTGCTAACACCCATGTGAAGATTTATTTACATGCACACAGACACACATGCAGTTATCTGAGGCTTAACTGATTGATCACAGAATAATCTAAAGAGAGTTTCCATTGGCGTTTCCTGTTTTGGGCAGACTGGCAATTGCCAATTGGCAATTGGCAACTGGTAACTGACAATTGGCAATTGGCAATCGGCGATACATGAACTTTTACTTAGTCATGGCTATGCGAGCTGCACAATTGTCGCAATCTGGTCCAGCTTTGCCATATTTGTATGCCAAATTTGAATATTGCAAAAAGCCCACACACAGCTACAGCCACACACAAACACACTCACACACACACAGTTGCAATGAGCGAGAGCATTTGTATCCATGTGTATGCATATTTAAGCAACTCATGTGGTTAATTCGAAATGCTGCTGAGCATTTGAGGAGGCATTGTTGAAATTTGAGTATTATTAGCAATTTTACCGCAAATTCTATAAATAGAACAGCACAATTAATTGATACACAGACAGAGCGAGTGTATGAAGTCGTCTGTAGTTTTTCATATTTATAGAGCGGCCCGGTTCGGGGCGGATCAGCCAGCTGACAATATTCATTTATGCGGAAGCCCGGCAAATGCCTCGCCAAACTCAAAGTTATAGAGTTATTTATTTTTGTTTTGTTTCTTTTTGAAGAGGGGTGCCACAGCTGGCACAACATTCCACACACACACACACACAACAGTTGACAAAAATATCTTGAAAAACGAACAAAGATAACAAAAAATAAATAAATATATATATATATTTCTTATGGAAAAAATTAGTTTTCAAATAATTTTTGTATGTATTGTGCAATTATTTTTGGGCGAAAGTTAATCAAAATAACATATAAATATAAAATTGTTATTTTCGAAACCGGATTTATTGATTGGAAGATGAGCCCCGTCCACAGGCTGTAAACAATTTTAGATAGACAGAGAGGGATAGAGTGGGAGAGAGGGAGAAAGAGAGAAAAAGAAGAAGAAGAAGAAAGCAAGCCAAAAAACAACAACAAATTAGACGATATACGGGAATTCCAGCGTGTGACGCGATAAACCCGAAATTTTGCCGTTGTTGTATTTGTTACTGTGATTTTTGTTTAGTATTTGATACTCTCTCAAAGGGGGCCTTATAGTGCTGTTATGAAATGTGAAATGTGGAGAAATGTTTGTAATATATATTGTTAAATGTATATTTGATATCAGCCAAGTCAACTCTGATAATACTTGCAGATAATTATATATAACGACTGGAATATGCAGTATATAGTTCATTATACGCCCTCTCTTCAAAAGAGCATCTCTTCTTCGGTGTGTTGTGGCTGCTTGTTCATTCTTGTTTTATATATTTTTTATAGACTTTGCGAGCCGCTTCTGGCACATTTGTTTAATGACAATGCACAAAAGCAACAGCTCTTTAAATTATGCACAAAAATGCCAACTGATCGAATAGAAAAATTGTCTATAAACAATTTACTAGCAAAGTGTATATATGGTATTTCGCATGTTATAAAATACAAAAATATAAAGAAACATGTTTTTGCTGTACCCTGTAAATGGAGAAGATCACTTGAGAGGGTAGGAAATAATCGGGAAAATTAATATTGAAGAACAGCATGAAATTGCAAAGAAAAGGAATATGATCAGTATTTATAAATAAAATAAATACACTAACAAATTGACTGTTTTTAATATTTTAATATTAGATAAACTTTAAGTAACCCGCTGAACTATATCTTAAAATGATCATCACGCACATTTCTAACAGTTGCTCAGTAGTACAGGGTATCTGTCAGTTAGGCACTGTCCACTAGGTCAAGCTCGCTTCATAATTGTTGTTGTTGTCCATCTGCTGTCTTCGTTTTAACGGCCTCTCTGCGCGCGTGTGTGTAAGTGTTTGGGGCATATGACGTCGACATTTATAGTATGTAGATATTATTCAACAATCAAAATGGTTTTCACAGTCAAATTTATTGATTAACACGCAAATGCGAATTGTTTGCATATTTTCGTTTTGTGTTCCAAAAGACAAACAACATCAAGACATACAAGTCGACAGATACATAGACAGAGAGACATAGCTACACGGATGGATCGATCGAATGGAGCCTCAGGAACGGGCGTGTTCTATGTTTTGTTTTGTTTTGTTTGGTTTGCTCTTTTCATCCATCTCGCTCTGCATAGCTCCATCTCGCTTATTATCTCTGAAATTGGATATGCCATTAAAATGTTTCTCATAAGTATGCTAAGCGTGGAGTATAGAAATTCCATTGACATGATTCAGTTGCTTAGCGCACACTTCCGTTTTCAAAAGCATCGAGTTCAAAGTGCACTCAACTTCCATTTCCCACCCGCTGCCTCTCCGCCACCTCCCCCCACTCAACTCAGCCGAGGTATGCAGACCACGCTGATAGTTCGTTGCCAGAGTCTTTCGTTTCGTTTTTACTCTGTGCTTCTCTCTCAGTTCGCTCGTCTCGTGGTCTCGTGTTTAGCTCCGTGTGTAGACGACTCCACACACAGATCCGTATCGCTTAATGTGTCTGTTAATTCACGTTGATGTGCTCATATATCTTTTGTGCTACGATTTCATGTTCGGACCTCGACATGCCAGCAATAGGCAGTGGGGGTTGTCATGTATTGTAGCAGATAGCAGACCGAGAGCCAGACAAGTGACCGGCTCTGTGACAACCACACGACCGGAGACCACTTTGAGGCTCCATGTGAAAACGTGTTGCAGTTGTTATAGCAATTGTTGTTGTTGTTGTTGTTGTTATTGTTGTTTTTGCTGCAACTGCAACTGCATCTCGCAGCTCGCAGCTCGAGGGCAGTTTGCTCAACGTGACGTTGAACCTGCCACCGAGTTTGTCTACTTTTTTACTTATCTCTTCTTTTGTTGTTGTTGTTGTTGTATATTTGAGTATCATCATCATAATAGTCAACATCATCATCGGCATGGACGTGTTAATTGTGTGTATTACAATAACTGAAATCTGTTAACTGAATCATGTGTGCGCTCCAAATTTCCTAGAATAAATAACCTTATTATGATCTAAAATTTAGCTCAAAAATCAATTTTCTATTTAGTTCTGCTTATATAAGAATGCCTTTAGATGTAGAGTTGCTCATGTATTTCTTTTATATTATTGTTTTATGAATACTTCAATAGATGATTCAATTCAATTTAATAATAATCAACTTCAAGCGTGCTCAATTGAGAGCTTGATAAGTAGTTAATTAATATAATGAATGCTCTCTCTTTGCAGGTAAACATTTAGTACTTGGATAATTTATATCTTCTATTTAGCTTCAATGTAAATTCCCAGTTTCGTTCAGCTTTATGCAGCCATAAAGTTTGTTTACGCTCAGTGGCCAAATGGTCAGCAATTTAATTTGATGTCAAGAAAAGTTAGCCATGCTTGGCATGGTGAGAGCGATGTATGTAAGTATGGAGTATTTGTGCTTCTTGTAAATAAGCATTTATCTTGGCTCGTTACTGTAGTAGCAATTGCTGTTAGTCAAGCTTGATTAAGATTACTAATACGCCGCGTGGTGCCTTGTGTGCAGCGCATGTTGTCTTGTTATTTACTGGCTGCCATTGCAGCAGCGCGCCAGACAAAATGGCGGCAACTGACGCAAATACACACACACACACACACACACAGGCACGGACTGCATGTTGTGTGTGCCATTTAACTTGACAAGCTCATTTGTTGCAGCGACAACAACAACAACGAAGAGCAAACTCATGTGCGTTGCAAACAAGAACATTTGTTTACAATATTTATTCAATTATTTATTTACTAACCCATTCTCAGTGCCCGAGCCGACAATGTCAGCCACATTTGGCATTCAATAACAGAAAGCTAAATAATACTCAATATATGCAAACAATTTTAATTATATATGCGCTTTAATTTTCAATTTTAATTATTATTTTGCGAGCATTTTAGCTGTTTGGAGTCGCTGATATTGTGAGCGTAAAACGTAAGAAACTCAAATATGGAATCTCTTGCAATTGAAGAAATGTAAGATTTAGAAATAGTTATGAGTATGTATATATCCAAGAGCTTCTATCTCTTCTCTTTCTTCTAAAAAATATTAGTGATCTCCATAACATTACGCCTGTCTGGAATCAAAGTGAGCAGACACACGACAGAGTTGCTGACAAAATTAGTTCTAGGTGGGGTTAAGGTAAGGATGAAGGGTTATTTACAGGCATATTCTTACGGAACTAGCTCCCACTATAACATTTTTATCTGCCATGCTCACAGATTTATGACAACAACATATGCTGGGCATCTACGAGCTGAACATTCTCCATAAGTCACCCCTTTGCAAAGATCTTTCAAATATAAATCACTGGAAATGCTGGAAATGTCTCTTGGGAAACTCTCGAAGCAATTCGCTTTCGCTTGCTGGGGCTGCCATTAGTGGGGCTAACAAATTATAATGATGAGACAATGATCAGATTATCAGATGCTGACGGACTGTAAAAATGTCTTAAACTTAGGCTCGTTTGCTGACATTGTTGTTGTTGGTGTTGTTGTAGTTGTAGTTGTTGTTGAGGCTTTTAGTTGTTTCATTGGCAACTGTCGCGTTATTTATATGTAAATGTATTAATGGGCATTTATGTATTTCTTATGCAAAATTGATGAAACTTATAAAACTAAAACATCAAAATGGAAGTAAAATTTGTGATAATCAGATGTTAATATCAAATATGCTGTCGTTGCTGCTGCTGCTGCTGCTGGTGCTGCTGCTGATGTTACTGCCGGCTCCAGCCATAAACATACTAAATTATGTATCTATGTGCGCATCAGTATGCCCTATAAAAATATATATTTATATACAGATCTGCATATATATGGAGACAAATTTGATACATATTTTGGCCATATATTTTGTATATCTGAATGTATTGAACTGTCACATGCTGACCACTGAAGCAATTGACCAACACTGAGTTACTCATTGATTAAGGAACAAATAATAATTCTTCTATATATAGGAAAATTATATTTTTACTCATCTAGGCTCGAATTAGAGTTGTCAAGTGATTCAATGTGGATTCGAATTCCATGTTAACCATATGTTGCACTAATCTGAGCAACTTCTGCATTCAAGTAGAATTATTCTATCAAAGTTATAAAGCCTTGCATAAAGCCATGAAGTTGACGCAAATCAAGTACTTTCTTTTAGCTTCTGCTTCGAACTTGATTAAATGCCATAATTACTTGGTTAGCTACAATAACAATCAAGTAATTAATAAGTAATTAATTATGCATAAAAAGTGCTCACAGCTAATTAAGCATGAAAGGCTTTATCAAGCCCAGGCTGCGCACAAACTACTCTATTACGTGGGCATAGCCTAGCGTCGCAAAGTTTTTTAGATAAAAGTGCACCCATACAAGTATATTACACTCACACACACACGCATACACTCATAGGCTTCATGTCTATTGCGTTAAATGCAGCACGCCGCACAGTCTGCCACAAAATTACTTTTCTCGGGCTATTTATAGGCTTATCTAAAGCGATGGCGGAATTTTCATTGGCTTGTGCTATTGTTTTTGTAAATATTAATTAGTTTGTGTTTTGGATTGCAACAATCAAAACAACAACAACAGCAACGAGAATACAATAAAAAGGGGGAATGCAAACAAATTGGTTCAGTTTTGCGTGTCATGGCGAAATTATCACCAGAATGCCGTGTGTGCTAAGTGTGTGTGTGTGCGTGTGTGTGTTTGTGTGGGAGTGTAACTGTACGTGTAAGAGCATGTATGCTGTACATGACGCAGACAGCGTCTGAGTGGGGGCATGGTGAAATTGCAGTGCAGACACAGACGCTGCCGCCGCCGCCGCCGCCGTCGTCGTCGTCGTCGTCGATAACCTGCGTGGATGACGCATGGCGGCTGTGCTGTGCGTATGTGTGCTTAGTTGAGGCATATAGACATATGGCGACAAAGCTGACGTCATTAGGCTGTTGTCGGCTGCGAGCTACCCCCAAAATGTGCGGCCGCTGCTGGGGGGACGAGCAAGTGGTGGCAACTGCCACTTGGCCCAGTTGCCTCAAACACTTGGCGGCTACAAACTAACAACTAACAGCTACAAGCTAGCAATTACAGTAAACTGCTTGAAGGCAATAGTCAGCAGAGTTGGCAGTCAACAGCTCCAGCTAACAGCTAGCAGCCAACAGCCAACAGCCATCAGGCAATGGCCCGCAGCTACCAGCTGTGCAGCGATCCACAACAGCAGCCACGTTCACGTCCACGTTCGCATCCCACGCAGTCAATTAAGAGCGCGCCTTTGGCTATTGGGTTACACACTTCGGCTTGCGCCTGGCCGTTGCCCGTCAGTCAGTCAGTCAGTCTGTCCAGTCAGCCAGCTAGCCAGCCATTCATTGGGCCATTCATTTGGGATTTTTGTAGTCAGCATTTAAAATTATTTATTAGAAGCAACAGCTCCACCCGCCGACCCCGACGTGCTGCAGCGAGCTTGTCGAGCCGGGGCGTATCAAATGTTGTGCTACGTTTTGCACTGTTTTTGTTTTTATTTGTATGACTGCTGCTGTTGTTGTTGTTGTTGTTGTTGTTGCTGCTGCTGCTGTTTAGCTGAGGAGCTCTGTTGGCTTTGGCTTTGGCTCTTGTCTTTGGGTTTTGCCAGTCAAACGAGCCAAGCCGGCCCAGGCGAACGCGTTTCGCTGTCTGGCGCTTGCCGCTTGGCGACAGCAATTTACCTTTAAGCGAATGCAAAAGTATGCGTAAAAAAAGTAGTCAACAACAACAGCAGCACCAGCAACAGTAACAGCAACAACAACAGCAACAACACAATTACCCCAAGAGAGCGACTGGCCGAGTCTATAAATAAGCCAAAAGCTAAAAGAAGCGCCATAAATCATAGGAAGACACACGAGTGCCGAGTTATTATGCGATCATATTTTAATTGCCGGATTATTATTATGCTGAGGACCCGGCTCTGCGATACAGCGAGACGCGTACCTGGCCGACACATACAGCGACAGGCGATCCCAGTCCCAGACCCAGTCCCAGTCCCAGTTTCATTCCGAATCCGAGTCCGAGTTCCAACTCGTCTGAGCAGCGACTGCAAACTAGACCAAAGCAAACAAAACACCTGCAGACCGCCTGTCTCTGATCATGTCTATGCTGGGACAGGTGCGTGCACCGAAAAAAAGCCGCAACAAAACAACAACAAAAACATGAATGTATGATAAAACATGAATTGGTCAGCAGTCGAATACCCTGCAATTTGGATGAAAAGCTTAGGGAATGGACTGCTGAAACAACTAATGCTTATTCGTATGTAGTAATACCTATACTAGTCTGTATAGTTGGGATACAGTTTTAAGGATTAGAGTTCTGTGCAGGTATAAGATAAGCATAAGCCAAATTAATACGAACCCAATGCAACGCTTAAGCTAATATTCAATAATAGATAAATCTCGTATTATATATGAAGGCATTTAGGAATGCTCTGGGAAATTTTATAAAATAAATATTTATACAAATATACACAAATATATGCGAACTTTCCTATATAGCTCGGCTTAGTCCTTCAGATTCATATCTTTATATTAAAATTCAATATTTATTCAGTCAATTTAACTCATAGATTTTCTGCCTTTACTCGCCCTAAATACTTATTAGCCGTATTTCGACAAATTGCAAATACTCCTTTCATTGTTAGAGTGCTGAGATCTGAAATGCAGTTGCAGTTGCAGTTGCAATGTTGCGCCTGCAACTGAGCAAACGAGTTGGGTTGTTGTGTGAGTGTGCGTGTGTGTTGGCTAAACAGGTATGGTTGCATTTTTACCATAAAGCGAACAGCAACTACAACTACAACTACAACTACAACAACATGAGCAACAATAAAAAGCAACACCTAGGCCCAGAGAGCCTGTCCAATTGTCGTTGTCGTCTAAGCTCGGCTGACTGTCATCCAACTCTGCCTACTGTCCAGCCAGCCAATGTGGCCTCCATATATACACCTATATATATATATATATATTTATAAAGAGTGTCTGTTCTGGCCAGATATGCCAGCAAATGTCTGCATTCATATTTACTCCATAAGCCATGTTAAACCCCCGCAGGCCACAGTATCCAGTACCCAGTACCCAGTGCCTGATGTCGAGCTCTCAGTTCCCAGTCGCCAATCCACATACCAAGTCCCATCCCTCACTCTGCCCAGTTTTGAGATATTACTGGTAACTGCGTACGCAGTTATTACCAACATTTCTTTCAGTTTTTTTTATTGCATTTGTTTGTCTTGATGTCATTTTCTTCTCTCTGTAATTCTCTGGTACTTTGTTGTCTTTAATGAATGCATTGTAATTCCTCAAGTTTTAGTGCAACATTTTAATAAAACTCGCGAGCAGCCGGAAATTGTTATCGTATGTTTTTTTCTCTCATATTTTCTTGCTATTAAATAAGTAACATTTATTGAGTAGTGTTGGCCAAGCCATTGTAATTGCATTTGAAACGTGATCTTTGCTCATTAATGAGAGATATAGTTGTAGATAGTAAGTAGATGTGTACACATATGTGGGGCATGCTAAATTTGACACATCGTTACTAATGAGATAAACAATATGATTCATAGGCTGGCTACTCATACAATACAATGGGACTGTGATTGAGCTATAGCGATGAATACGTTGTAATTGTGAAATTCAAATGACAGATACCATCTATTAGCGAGGTATTTAGTCGGTTTGCGCAATAGCTAGTACTAGCTAGTACACTAGTTGTGTTGAATTATGACTCGGTTGCTATCAAATTCCATGCGTAATAAAGTGACTCTACAAACATCAATTATCAATTCGATTACAGTTGGAACTTTGCACCATTGAACGAATTGTGTGAATTTTTAAGATACACACTAGCCAAATTATACGAATCATTTGAAAATGAATCAATTCCAAGATCTGTGCTGAAGATAAAAGGAATTCGCTCTAAGATCTGTGTTGGCCCATAAATTATTTTAATATTAAACGCTGAATCAGCATGAAATGAAGAAGCTGAGGCACATGCTATACGCTCTCTCTCTCTAAGGTCTCTAAGGCCCGTTTTCAATGTCTTTATATACTCAATTCGCTGCTAAGTAATCGTGGAAAATTAGGAAATTCCCACAGATGATTTGAAATTTTTCAAATAACATTTAGTTCCGGCAAATCTTTAATTCAACACTATATATTTAATTTTCTAGAATAGAATTATTAGATTAGGTGCTTAAGGTGGCTGATTTAAAGGTTTTTAATGTATGCTTCGATGATTTTTAATAATAATATATATAATAATACATATTTAACTACGTATTTCTACTAATTTGTCTTTATATCTGTCTCGCTCATTTTGAGTAATTCCGTATCTGCCTTTGTAGTCTCCTTCATTCGTTTGATTGTTGATTGTGACACACTAAACTATTAAACATTATCTATCACCGTTAAATGAATGAATAAGAGCGCCATATAAGGGCACATATTGAAAGCTTATGGTTTATATGTATTACTAATGCGTCTTTTGCACAAATTACGATTTTCATTCATAAATTCAAATTTACTTCTATATTAAAGCTTTCAGCTTAACTTTTTCCTGCTATAAATCTTCACTTTAGTGTCATTTAGAAACGATTTCAACGTTACGCTTAACTGGCTGCAAATGTGACAATTTCAACAGACCCAAGACGACAAACAAATACAAGCTCAACTGTAAATTTCCGCTTTGTAAATTAGGTGTACAAATTGCTATGCAGATTTGTTAATTGCTTTGAGTAGGTAAAAGGCAAACATATGTTTGAGTGTTTGAATAATAATAAGAGTGCTTGCTGCTTTGATTCCAGCTCGATTCACTCATTTCACAATTGTGACTACACGACGTACATTCATAAAATTCTACAACTGTGCGCAGAGTGGGGGCTAGATGGGGATAGGACGGCGACATTCAGAGATAGGCTGTACGTGAGAGACACCAGAACAAGTGTTCAGAGAAACAGTGTCTCTCTCTCTCTCTTTCTCTTTCTCTCTCTCTATTACGCTCCCGCTTTGTCTGTCTCTGCGTCTCTCGTAAAATGTGATAATAGTATTCAAACAATTAAACAATTTTCGCAAAATGTTGAAACAAGTAAAGAGGCGACGGCAGCGGGCAGGGCAGCTGGGCGGGGCAGGGTGCACGCGGCGGGCAGATAGCAAAACGTTTATATGTTCTCATTATAATAAAACAAAATCGCGCTCTACACGTACTTATTGTCAGGCAATAACAACAACAGCGCAACAATAACAATAACAACAGCAAGGCATCAAAAAACAAAAAAAAAAAAAGATTAATTACAAAAGAAAAGTAAAGAGGTAAAGTTTACCCGTAGAATCGACTTCCAGCTGGCGGCGGGAGGCAATCGACTTGACTTTCAGTACAATTGCAGGAACGTAGACGAGGTGGCGGCGGCGTTGGCGACGGCGACGGCGATGACGGAGATGGAGACGGGCTGAAATTGGCGGCGGCGCAGGCAGAATCGAAAATTAATTATGCTTGACATGTTGCCGGACCGAGGAGCAGCAGCAACAGCAGCCGGAGCAGCAGCGGGCGGTGGTGTCGGAGGATGCGATGGTGGTGCTGCTGCTGGAGGCGGAGTCGTCGTTGTCTACTAGCTGTTGCTCTTTTTGTGTTATTGTTGTCGATATGAATCGCATTTTTCAATTGCTTTGTGCGGCTGCTCAACGGCTCAACTGCTCCACACGCCTGTCCGTCGTCTGTCCACCAGCGACTGACTGCTTGGCTTCTATTTCAATTTCAATTTCAATTTCTGTTGCCTCGGTCGCACTTTAAATAACAAATTTTCGCAAATTTTCTGTTTACGGTCAATAATTAATAGCCAAGACGCCACGTGCCACACACACACTTCAAAAGAGACACCTGCACAGGCTCAAAAGTCAGTTCCGGAGGATGTTTAAATACAAATTACGCATACGCCACGTTGTGCCGCAGCTGAACTTGCGTTGAGCTGAGCTGCGCTGCGCTTGGCTTAGCTGCGCGCGCGCTAGTTAATTTATTGTCTATTACTTGCTTGTATTTGTTTATTGTTTATGCCTTAACTCAAATGCAAATGCGAATGCAATTTATGTAAAACGCAACGCTGGGCGCAGCGGCTGCAATTGCCAATTGCGCGCCAATTTGTTCTTGTGTTTATTTTGTTTAGCTTGAGGCTTGTTTGAAGCGTATTTCAAAACAACAAATTTCGCTCACTAAATGTTGCACATTTCAGATTTGTAATACATTTATTTTGGTATTAATTTTGTTTCTGTTTTTTTATATTATATTTAATAATATTATAATATACACACATTGAAAACACGCGATAACAAAGCTTGGCTCAAGCTGTTGCAAGGCAGCGCGGGGGGTAGACTTCTCTCGTCTCTCTTTGTCTGTCTTTATTTCTCTCAATATTTGTATGATATTTATTCTGTTTTGTTTTCTATTTTCTTTATCTGATAATTCAATTGGATTTCATATAAATTTTCCTTTCATCAAATGATCGATGTGCGACGCAGGCGAGCGCGCGTAATTTTTCAACAACACGGGAAAAACTTTTCCTGGCTGCGCAGGCAGTTTTCTTAGCTCAGCTGCAAACGGCTTCGGCGCTTTTCTTTCCGCTATTCTCTGACCGTTCGCCGGCGCTGTTAAACGAGAACTGAATGCACGAATCGCAGGCGAACCACGAACGACTAACGACTGCGGCGAGAGCAGAGCAACGACAAGAGTTCGAAAACAAAACGAAACGAGTCGTGCACGAGTCGTGCGCCTTCTTCTTGTTATTGTTGCTGTTGCTGTTGCTATTGTTGTTGTTATTGTTGTTGTTGTTGTTAACAGCAACAGTCGCTGCGGATTGGTTTTTCTTCGGTTTTAGGGGGCTCGAATCTTTAACTAGCGCCAGGCAATTGGCTTGAGGTCAAGTTGAACTATAGATGCCATAGAAACAGCATGTATTAGCCATAATGTGATGCCAATTTAGCGCTAAGTTTTAGGATTAATTACTATTTTTTACTAAGTAATATTTTGATGTAGATAAAAATTGTCATAGCAAATATACTAAATAATGTGTAAAAAATTATATATACAAAAAATATAAATAATATAATAATCCACTCTTTGTCCTCTAATAATATATTTGTTGTACTTAACTTTTTTGAGATTGTTTTCAAATCAAACCTCGAATTCGGCTCTTAAGAGTGACTTTCTACACTGGCCTGAAATGCTCCGCCGTGAACTACTTTTATAGAATTTTTGTGTGATTTAATATATATTATTTACAATTATTACATTATGCATTTAATATATATTATTTACAACATGAAACACTTCAATGTTATTTACTTTAAAGAACGTTTAATATTACCTCTAGCTAGTTAGTTATAAATGCTAAATCGATGCCTTATTTTCAGCTCAGCCATGTATTAGCTCCACTTAGGGTACCTTTCAATAATATAATATCTTAGCTTCAATGGAATTTCTGTTCTTTTGGTTATTTCAGCCATTCGATGTTGCTTGTATTTGTTTTCCTTTTTCGGTAGGTGTTCAAAGTCCGCTGCGTTGATTTGGTGCTGCTCGAATTGCCTGCTTGCTTGATATATTTTGTTGGTGCTGCAATCAGCAATTGGAATATGATTTCCAGCATTCCAACAAAGTGCACAACAATGTGAAATGAACACCTTGTTAAACAGGTGCTCTGTGGCACACAGGTGAATGGCTCATTTGACAGCCCTCGCATATGCCTGCCTGCCCGCCTGCCCGCCGTCCGCCGGAACGCCCTCCTCAAACAATGCTGGCTAATAATGTTATCTCTATTCTCAATTTCAGACGCTTCCCAGAATTCTGCGCTGCAAATTAGAGTTTGTCAACTGGCATTTTAATATGCCTCGAACATTGTTCTGTTTGCTCTGATATTGCAATTGTCGAAGGAAATACCATTCGGAATACCTAACCCAATAATCACGAGCAGCGGCGGCATCACTTTTATTTTATGAATGGAATGCAAAGTATGCAAGGCCAATTGAAGTTTACCTATCTATAAAGATATCATTATGATCCATTAGGTAAGTTCTAATAGCGTCAGTTCAGAAACTCGGGGAACCCAGGGGAATTGTTTGCAAATGAAAAAAAAATAAATCGCACAAGTTTACCAGGAAATTAAACAGATTTCTGCTTGTGTAGAATTTAATATAAATTATGGTAAAATTTTGTATCAGAAAGCATAAAGTAAGAATATATTGAAACATGTTTGAAGTGTAATAGGTAATAAACTTTGTTGGTTTTAATCTATGCGAATATAAGTCTTAAGAAATGAGTCAATATAGTTCATTTGCAGGCAATAAAATCGAAATTCGTTTACTTTGAGTGTGAATGAATATTGTGTGGAAATGAAATGAAAGCTATATAATCAGGCAGATCAACAGCTAAGACCTGGCTTCCAATTGTCTTATAAATATTTCAAGTAAGTCATATTTAAACCCACTTGACTAAAAAAAAAGAAGAAGAAGAAATGTCTACAACATTTCCACATTAAAGTGACCCAAACAAATTGCAAATGTCATTTACAAGGCATAGACATTTGGAATAATGCATTAACTAAATGCAACAGCACATGCATTACAACAACAGCAACTGCAACATGAACATGAACAGCAGCAGCAGCAGCAGCAACAAACAGCTGCATTTTACAGTTAAATACAGCAACTAGCACTTAGCCGCACTTGTTCAAAAGCCACAAATCTTTTATGGCATTTGTTTCAAATGCGATAATAACACTTAAGTTGGTAAATTGTTGGCTTAAACGCAAATTAAAGACAACTTTTGACTAGATAGAGCTGAGCAGGCGTTGAAGGCGCGCAGTGCGGGCATATGGGGGCGGAGGTAGTCAGGTGTTTTATCTGTTTTTTTTTTCCTTCTTTTTGCCAGGTATAATTTATACTTAGCCAAACGCCAAATCAAATTGGTAAGCATTTGACATTTATGCTCTGAGCTGCGAGCTGTGAGCTGAGAGCTGTGAGCTGTGAGCTGAAGCTGGAGCTGAGGAAAAGCACATTCAATGTAATCAAATGCCATGGAAAATGCAGTCACCAGGCAGGTGGGCGGAGGAGGGGGCAGCAGGAGATGATTTATGCACTCATTGTATAAGATTAGCTAGACATAGGCATAGACCCGGCCAGGCTAGAGCTAAGCAAGGAAAAACTTTGCGCAGTTATCACGAATGCTGTTGTTAGCCTCAACAGTTGCCAGTTGCCGCGTCGCCGCATAGCCGCATCGCCACGCTGCGAATCGAAGTTGGTTTCGGTTTTCGTTTTCCCAGGCGCACATTTTGTCACAAGAGGCTGCCATTATTTATGAGAACTTGCAACCAGCTAACAATTTGCAAATGCCGCTGCCTCGCATGCATGCAACCACAGCCCCTCCCCAGCCCCAGCTCTCAGCTCTTAGCGCTCGGCTCACAGCTAACAGGCCGCAGCTGTGGCATCATGTGGCAGACCCTGACGCAGTCTATGATTTACTTTGTAAATTCAATAATTGCGCTTCATTAAATTACTTATATTTGTATAGAGTTAACTGTTATTGTAAACAACTTTAAAAGCAATTTGGCATAAACGTCATTGCCAGCAGCAGCCGCAGCAGCTGGGGCTTGGGGTCTGGAGGGAAAGCGTTTCGACCCACAATTTTCCACGCCACTTGAGCGTAATTAGCCGTTGAGCTTCTAAGCGCTATGCAAATAGCACAAGCAGCGCAATGCCAGCAGCCTCTCTGCCTTCCACCTTAGCCACGCCTACCTACGTCCATGTGGAGCTCAACTCTCCAATCTTTTTCCTGCAGCTCTGGCGTCTATATATAAAACAGTTTTCGATTCTATTTTGATAACTGCAAATATTTGCAATTAGCCATTATTTGCCGTACTTTACGTAGTATCTGCTGTGTGTGTGTGTGTGTGCTGAGCAATTTGTGCTTTCTGCTTGCGCTTTGCATTTTTAACTGTTTTATAGCGTCACCTGAGCTGTGGCCTAATCCCAAGCAAAATAGATACGGAGCATCCACTAAACTTTAAACTCAGAGTTCTCAGTTCGAACTGCGTTGCTCTTTGGGCATTTTCCATGAGCTGGAAGCCTCGTGCGTTGTAGACAAGAAAAAAGAGGCAGGTGTAGAATAGGAGGGCTTTGGGAGATATGCACGACTCGGAAATACCTTAAGAACAGCCTCCGACTTTAGTTTTGAATCATCTTATTACACAAATTATATATCATCTTATTATTTAAGTATGATTAATTTTTAACAAGAAAATATATTATTAAGGTATATGAGTTTGTATTAGTTGGCACTGCTAGTTTTTGAGCTCTAAGGAAATCCATGTTGCTGGATCTCGATTTACCTGTATAGTAACTAAAGTTGTTGTTGGCAATATGATAAATGATAAATTATTTTAAATATACTTTAAATGACAAACCTAACTATAAATAGATCAAGCGAGGTGTGAAAATATGACAGGACTTTTTTTTCATTTGCTTGATACAGATAAGATTGCAAACGGAGCAAAAGAGAAAGTCAAACATGACTTAAACGCCTCAGCTTGTCAGCCTACTCGAAAGTTGTCAACCTATTCGACTATGACATGCATAATTCATATACATACAAAATATGATACCCTGTTAAGCAGTTTGCTATTACAGGGTATCCATAGAAGAAAGCCACAAACAAGCTGCTCAAATTTCTAATGGCCATCGGCAAAGTTCATTTGCCTGCAGTTGAGCAGTTGAAGCAGCTTGGCCAGAAGTAAGCGATACCATTATTGGGATTGGGACGGCACTTGACACAACACAAAGGCAACCACTAGCTGGCTGGCTGGCTGACTGGCTGGCTGGCTGGCTAGCTACTCCTATTCCTATTCATTCAGTTCAACTGCTAGCTAAGTAGCGCCAACTGCGACTGCCGACTGCCTGTCAGACGGAGATCAAAGCGTCGCGTTGTTTACACAGGCGGCAAAAGTCGCATGCTGTAATTACATAGATGTGTGTGCGACGACAACAACAGCAGCATCGGCAGCAATAACAGCAACAACAACTATAAAGTCAGCTAGAGCAGCAACAACAAGGACAACACATTATATGAAAAGTCTTGCAACGGGCTGTCAGCTTGGCTAATTGAAACTGGACACACGCTGAGACGCAGACAGCTGCGGCTGGAGGCAAACATAATGGCATTGGGAGAAAGCAGACTGAGCGGGGAGTGCGGGCGTGTGGGCGTGGTGGCGTGGCTGGGTAAACAACAATATAACTACCAATGTACACAAGCAAACATATAAGTCAGCCAGCCACAGCGCGTATGAGCAATATGCTACAGTTGGAGATTCACTGACTCGCAAACTGTTTGCTGTGCATGTTTTGCATGTGACGCGATGCGCTTTATTTATTGCCTTTTGACTTTCATCGCGAAGTTGCGAATCTGCCTTTAATTGAGTGCCTAATTAAAAGGCATTGAATTACACGCGACCCCAAACATTGGCCATGGCAATTAAATCGAACAAGCGACGCATTTCCAGCCTTGTTTTTGTTGTTTTCTTCATTTCGTGCCGTTGTCGATGCAATGCTGCTGATTATTTCGGAAATGCCAATCAGATGAAAGGCCCACAGAACGTACAAAGCATACAGCATACTGCAAACAGCAAACAGCAAACAGCATGCGCAATCGAAATCGCAGCTCGAACTTGCAATACGCGATTCGTATTACCCCCTTTACGGGACCCCTATCTTGAGCTGCGCCGTCGCCGTCATCTGCGTTGATTACCGTCTGCATGGAGTCTGCGTCAGCGTGTCGACCAACTCAATCCCGATCCAGCTCTGACTGAACTCGGCAAATATTCAAGTCGCAAACAAGATTTCAAGTACAACTACAAGTAGGCCCAATTATCTACTGAGCGCAACTCCTAGCTGCAGCGTCATCTGAAGCTTAAATTCTTCGTTCATTTTGGCAACAATTCGTTTGGATTTATATACATTTGTGTTGTTTACATTAGCTAACTTATATATAACAAATCTTTGAGCTAACAATCTAAATTTATAACTACAATTAGTAATAGGTTTCAACAGTCGTTGCTTAGTACATAGTCAGATCTTCAGCAATATCCACTTGATTTACGGCTGCATGCAAGAGAGCTGATTGCAGTACCGGTACGTTGTGTTATCGCTCCTTACAATGCTGATGCCCGCTCCATAGTAAGCTGAAACAGAATTGAATAATTAAATTAAGTTACAAGCAAAATTATAATCTGTATACATACGTATGACGTAGGCCGATCCATCAGCAGGCCCAACCACCTGTAGCGCTATCAAAATGATATCTATCAATTGACCAAGAAACATGCCGCCCAGAGTGCATAATTTGAGCAGCCCAATGCCCGGGTAGCCCAAGTAGAAACGATCCACACCGAACATGCCCAGGAACACAGAGAGTAGCAATGTCGTGTCCAAGTGATATCCGTTGCTGCAAGCAATAATGGAAAGACAGAACTGTAGCCGGCGTACACAGGGCATTGACCCCACTTACGTCCACTTGCAGGGCATCTCCCGTGTAAACGTTGAGTTGCCCGTTTCGGTGCAATTGATTTCGGGGGCAGCTATGCACCAGACACGCGCTCGATTTTGTTTTGTGCAGCCACGTAGCTGTTGAGTCTTTGGATCGATGTGATTCTTGGCGGGATCGGGGCACATAAATTGCCCCATCAGCAGCTCGTTGCAGTCCACAGTTACGGGTTCTGTTTGTGACACATAGCTGAGCAGTAGCAGCAGCAACGCTACGTACCACAACATTTTCTGATTCTATTATAACAGTGTATAAACTTTGCTATGATTATTTTCCAAATTATGCTGAGACATTTGCAAGAACTTTGTTTTGTTTTGTTTGTGTGTCTTCTTCTTGTACTCTTACATTGTGGTGGTCCGCCGATAACAACATAGTGCTGTAAAATTAAACACTAAATGTCTGCACAAACATGCAACAGATGGCGCTAATTCAAAAGGCGCGAATATCAATTTTAAAATTTAATACTTGAAGTTTATTGAAACAGGCCCGCCTGTTTATTAAAAACATATTTCTTGCAATTCAACAGCACGCGAACTTTTTTGGCCTGCTCAGATTTAAGTTGCTCTAGCGTGGCACTCGAGATTCCATCCCTGAATACAATGCACACCTTCGAAGTCTGTCCAAATGTGCGTTCGATGTGACCCGCCTCGCCCGTGGACAACTCCACGCGCTTGCCCACATACATGTCGCGGTTGGCTTCCTTCTTGAAGAGATTATGTACAATGATTTCGTTCGAGTTGACAACGCGCTGTACGCTGCCCTCCTTCTGCTTTCTTTTGAATACGCGCAGCTGAGGGAGCACTTCGGTCTGGTAGTTGACACAATGCGTCTGCCAGGCGATGCGACCCCAAAAGGCAAGTCGACAGCTGTTGCTGTGCACATCCATATCCAGCTTAGAGGCAATCAGCGTAGTGCCCACGGTAGTCAGCACTGGCGTCTCGAACTGCAGCAGCGCAAAGAGGCCATCGGCAGACGTTGCCTCCGCCGGGAGCAACTCCTCTACATACGCATATTCTCTGCTGCAGTCAAATTCTGGGCAAGCAACATCGTTTTCATCCCGGAATAGCGTCAGGTTGGCCATAACCGTGTCATGGCCCACGCTGATGTGCAGCTTGCCTCTGGAGCGGATTGCCTGCTTGTAGTACCGTATGGGCTGAACCTTTACACAAACCGCATAAACGGGACGCAGATACCCTGGCTGAGCGATGATGCCACGCTCCATGAGCTTGGCATTGAACTGGGTAACGCAGAGGCCAATTCGATCGCCAGTACTGGCTTTATCCACCGGCTGGCGGAATCTCTGAATGGATTTCACTTTACGCTTTTCGCCCAGCAGCGGTAGCTCCACTGTGTCATTGATGGCCACTTGGCCCTGCAGTAGGGTGCCCGTGCAGACGGTGCCCTGGCCCTTTATGGCGAAACAGTGGTCGACATACATGAGTAGCGGTGCATCTGTATTCCGCTGCGGCACATGGTAAGCAGCACGTAGACCTGATTTCAACTCCTCAATATGTGTGCCTTCCAAGGCGGAAACGGCAAAGATGCCCACTTGGTCGCCATATCTGGTGTCCGAGAGAGTCTTTCTTAACCTATTTTTAAGCTTCTCCAGCTTGGAGGCGCGATGTTCTGCTGGCAGTGCGTCGATCTTGTTGATGACCACTATCAGTTTCTTCTCCAGCAGTTCACCAATGACTAGGCATTCTGCCGTCTGCGTCTGCATTCCCTTCTGTGCGTCCACCACAAGCAGCATCAGATCAATGATTTGGGCACCTGTAAGCTACACCTCATGAGCTAATTTTCTACTTGCGTCCTCCCAGACTCACCTCCAATGATGGTACGTATGAGCGACGCATGTCCTGGACAATCTACGAACGTCAATTGCAGCTGCGGTCCATCGGGCTGATCCAATACGAGAGCACTGAACCCCAAGTCGAGTGTTATGCCACGCTCCACGGATTGCGGGTTCTTATCAAACGCCGCTGTGCTGGAGATAGAGCTCAAGGCACGTGCCAAAGTAGTTTTGCCGCTATCCACATGGCCCAACAGACCGACATTGAAATTTGTTGTCATTGTTTACAAATAATAAGGGCGCACACACGTCATAATTTACACGTGCGCATCATCGGTAAACTATCGATAAATGCTTAGTTACAAGAACAGACAACAGGTGGCGCCTATAGTAATTCGGTTAATAATACAGTTTTTCTCTTTCAATGTTCTTCAATGTATGTATGCAACTTTTTACGCAGAGATCGAGTCAAACGCCATTAGAAATTTGCTCAGCTCATTCTAACAATGAGTATAAGGTTTTCGCGAGCTCCAATGCAAGTTCGTAGATGAGTTTTAATAGGCAACAAGTGTCAGCAGCAGATTTGTAAATTCGAAACGTTACATTTAAAGTGAGTTCAATTCGCCGCGTTTAGTTGTAATCAACATCTGCTGCAGAGCGGTCGGAATTTGAGCGAAAAAAAAGTGGGAGTTGCAAAATGTTTTCAAAAAATATCATACCCAAAACGGTTAACCCCGATCTGAAGAAGGAGCGCGAGGGAGCTAATTTTAGCAGCGAAGAGTTTGCAGCTTGGTGGGCGGGCGGAAAAGAGAAACTCGAATTTAATAGAAGTGTTCGTAAGTTAAAAATATTTAGTTACATGAATAGCATATATAAGAATAGTTTATTTCAGCTCGAATGCTTGTAAATCTAAATAGAATTTAATTTTTAGGACAAGTCTCTTAAAGAAATTAAAGTAAGTTTCGTCAAAGGAACTCTCCAAATGAGATTTAGTTTTGTATCCTCAAAAAAACTCCAAGAGCTTCAAGTTTTTAACGCTTAGACACAGCTAATATCTCGTAAAATTATATTCAAATCAATTTTGCATGCTCGCAGCCTTTAACTTTAAATAATTCAAATGCGTAGAAGTTCAAAAAGTTCATTTTGAAGCGTTCTTTAATCTTAAATAAGCATATAATATATAATATTATTATTCTTTTTCATAAATTTAACATATTTTGTTGATATTCTTTTCTCCATTTACAGGCGAGTATATGTACAAGGATTTCGACTACAATGAGAACCAACAGCTTTATTACAAGTCGCATGAGGATATGTGCGAATTCGCCGTAAAATCCAGCATAGATGTGGCGAAAAAGCTACGGCAGCTACAAGCGCGACGAAATCCTGGGGGCAATGAATATTGGCCGTAAGTAAATATTTACTTAGATAAATTTATTTTATAACCTACTATTTGGAATGCATCAGCACTCTCTTTGACGAGCCAGAGCTATGGAATCTACATCGGGCTGGTAATCCCTTCAGCGTGATGTACATGGTCGTGGTGGATGCTCTAAAAACTCAATGCACCCCGGAACAGTACAAAGAGTTTGGTGTGCGGGTGGAACGCTTTGAGGTAACCGCTACCTATGCCCAGACGGAGCTGGGACACAGCAGTCATTTACGAGGTCTAGAGACACGCGCCGACTTTGATCGGATAACGGATCAGTTTGTGTTGAATACGCCCTCCATATCAGCATACAAATGGTGGCCAGGGGGATGTGAGTTGTGAATACTTGAATTATGAGCTCTTAATCGGTATTTCTATACTTCCCAGTGGGTCAATGCTCTAACCATGCAATAGTCATGGCACAACTATACATTGATGGACAACTTAAGGGACTACACATGTTCTACGTGCAGTTGCGAGAGGAAGGCACGCATGAACCGCGGCCAGGCGTACACATTGGCGAGCTGGGCAAGAAGATGGGTTTCCTGGGCGTCAATAATGGTTTCCTCGGTATGAAGAACGTTCGCATTCCACGCACTCGGATGCTCATGCGCCATGCCCATGTGCATCGAGATGGCACCTACGTGAAGAGTCCTGTGGAAGCCCTCACCTACTTTGCAATGCTTTCCACGCGATGCATCGTGGCTCGCAATTCGGCTGTTGCGCTGGCCTGTGCAGCCACCATTGCCACGCGATTTTCGGCTGTGCGTCGCCAATCTCCCATTGATACCAGGTGTTACACTCCCTACTTAATCATAAATAGCATAATAGCCGAAGTAATTCCCATTTTTCAGTTTACCCGAGCCGCAGATCTTGGATCATGTCACTCAACAGCTGAAGGTCTTTCCCGAGATAGCCACAAGCTTGGCCTATGGCTTAGCCTACAATTACCTCAGGGAGTTGTTCAACGCGACTTCCAGGGACATTAATCAGGGCAACTATAATCGTCTGCCCGAGCTGCACTCCCTTTCGTGTGCCTTGAAGGTTATGAGCACAAGTGACTCCGCCGCGGGCATTGAACGACTGCGTCTGGCCTGCGGTGGACTTGGATACCTTGCCTCTGCCAATTTATGCAATATTTATGTAAATACAGTTGCTGCCTGCACCTACGAGGGAGAGAACACTGTACTTCTCCTCCAGGTTGGTCGCTTTCTCATGAAGTCGTGGCGTGCAGCTCAGAGTGGAGCTACACTTGCGGTCACTGCCAGCTACTTGGCTGAGGTGCACCAGAATCCCGAGTTTGGGCTGTGGTCAGGCAGTTGGGATAATTTGGTGAAGGCAATGCAGTTTGCTGCTGCTAAGTGAGTTGACCCTAATCTTAAATTCTCATGCAGCCTGTAATTTACTTTAAATTCTGTAGTAAAACTCGTCTGGCCTTTAAGAGTCTGTCAAATCGGATCGATAATGGAGAATCGGAGCGGATGGCCTCTACCCACACAGGCATTGAGCTCACCCAGGCAGCTCAGGTACTATATGACCCAATTTGTATATCTTCAATATATATTCATATATTTCCTAGTTACATGCTCGCGCCTTTGTGGTGCACAACTTCCTCGCTGAGGTAACTGGACCAAAGTCCAAGGCTCGCTCGCCTGCCTTGAATCGAGTGCTGGAGGATCTGCTGGAGCTATACCTCGTGAATATTACATTGAACAATATGAGTGATATACTGCGTGTGGTCCACTTGACCGATGAAGATCTGAACAAGCTGCAGGCTCGTCTGGAGGCAGCGCTTGCCAAATTGCGACCCAATGCAGTAGCCATTGTAGATGGATTCGACTTTGGTGATGCGCAGTTGAACTCAACTCTGGGATTTCATGATGGCAACATACTCGAGCGAGTCTTCGATGCGGCCTTGAAGGCTCCCATGAACCGGAAGTCGGTGCCGAAAAGCTTTCACGATCATTTGGGCCCGTTTATGAAATCGAACATTTGAAACGAACATTTAATGTACTGAGGGCATATTGTATGGATTGGTGATCTTATGTTAATTTTATATTTCAATTTACATTATTAATTTTTTATAACATTTTTATTAATTTAATTTAATTGCATGGTTCGTGCGAGTTATTTTGAATCAAACGTAAATAAAACTCAGCTAAAATTTATTTACCACAGATGGCGGCAGTGTGCCACACAAAAGCACTCTCAACCTACCTCAATGCAGAAAATAACACGCATATACGCATTTATGTATGTACATATGTGTATGCACTTTCGGTTATTATTATTTTTACAACATTAAAGCTTTTTTTCAAAGCTCTTCATAAAACGAGTCTGATAGTAGCAAAGAGATATAAAAAGCGAGAGAGAAGAGAGCAATCAAAGAGAGTGTACGATTTTGAGTTTAAATTGCCATTAAATTTCCATACGACTTCAGTAGCGATCTGGTGCGCGTGGCAAGTGGTTGTTGTTTAGGATCAAACTTTCGCTTAACATAAACAAATTAAAGTACTTAATATGTCTGCAAGCAGCGTAATACCCAGCACAGTTAATGCCGATCTGCAAAAGGAACGCGATGGCGCTAGCTTCAACAGTGAAGAATTCGCTGCCTGGTGGGCGGGCGGCGCAGAGCAATTGAAATTTAAGAGAGGCATCAGTAAGTAAGAGACAAGCAAGTTTGGAATACTTAAGCATGCAACAACGTAAATACCTGCTGCTAATAGTATATAATGTCAACACACCGTTCGCCTTTGTTATCACATCTACATTGCTGGTCAAAGGTCCAGATAAACAAATTGCAATCTTGCTGTCGAAGCTAAAATCAGCTTTATTATGTTTATAATAAACATCTGAGATTAACTACTAATGCTGACTAAGCATTTTTACTCTTTGGCTGTAACTCTCGTTCCCTCTGTTTGCAGAAGAGTACATGTATAAGGATGTTGATTTAGCTGCCCTCAATCAGGTCGACTATTTGTCCCATGAGGACATGTGCGAGTTCGCCGTAAAGAACAGCATTAATGTGGCGAAAAAGCTGCGACAGCTGCAGGCAGAGCGAAATCCTGGCGGCAACGAATATTGGCCGTGAGTAAATGTAGCTCTCTTAAAGCAAGCTCTCTTCTAATTGCCTCTCGATATATTGCAGTACGCTGTATGATTCGCCCGAGTTGTGGGGTCTGCACAAAGTGGGAAACCCCTTCACCGTGATGTTCGTGATGGTAATTCACGCTCTGAAGGATCAATGCACACCCGAACAGTACGAAGAGTTCGGCAAGCGGGTGGAACGCTTCGAAGTATCCGTCGCCTATGCCCAAACGGAGCTGGGACATGGTACCTACTTGCGTGGCCTGGAGACTCGCGCCGACTACGATCGGGAGACGGATGAGTTTGTGCTGAATACACCTAGCATTACCGCCTACAAGTGGTGGCCAGGCGGATGTGAGTTGTACATTAACTAATGATAAACCCTTAATCCTAATTTCCATCATTTTTAGTGGGCCAGTGCTCCAACTATTCGATTGTCATGGCACAGCTGTACATAGATGGAGAGCTCAAGGGACCCCACTTATTCTATGTGCAGGTGCGAGAGGAAGACACACATGAGCCACGGCCAGGCGTGCACATTGGTGAGATTGGCAAGAAGATGGGCTTCCTGGCCGTTAATAATGGCTTCCTGGGTATGAAGAACGTGCGCATTCCACGCACTCGGATGCTCATGCGGCATGCTAAGGTAAACCGTGATGGCACCTACGTGAAGAGTCCGGCCGATGCCCTCACTTACTTTGCCATGGTCCGCACTCGCTGCATCATTGCCCGCAACATGTCGTTGATTCTGGCCGTGGCAGCCACCATTGGCACTCGCTACTCCGCTGTACGCAGACAGAGTCCCATCGATCCCAAGTAGGAAGTATTCCGTGCTTGTGCCAATATTTTGTGTACTTAGAGAAACTATTTTGCAGGTTGCCCGAGCCTCAGATCTTGGATCATGTTACCCAACAGCTGAAGGTCATCCCAGAGATAGCCGCCAGTTTGGCCTATCGTAATGCTTGTGACTATCTCCTGGAGCTGTTTGATGCCACCTCCAGAGATAAGGACCAGGGAAGATACGAGCGATTGCCCGAGCTGCACTCGCTCTCCTGTGCTCTGAAGGTGCTCTGTTCCAGCGATGCCGCCGCGGGCATTGAGCGCCTGCGATTGGCTTGTGGTGGTCATGGTTACCTGACCTCGGCTAATCTTGGCAACATCTATGTGAACGCAACAGCTGCCTGCACCTATGAGGGGGAAAATACTGTGCTTCTACTCCAGATTGGACGCTTCCTGATGAAGTCGTGGCGCGCGGCACAGAGTGGAGCTCCCCTAGCACCCACTGTCAGCTACTTGGCAGAGGTGCAGCGGAATCCCGAGTTTGGAGTCTGGACGGGCAGTTGGGAGAACTTGGTTAAGGCAATGCAATTCGCTGCAGCAAAGTGAGTTATGCGTGTGAAACAAGCCCAATTCTGATCTGGATTAACCTAATTCCCCCTTGCATTCATTAGCAAGACTCGCATCGCCTTCAATAATCTGGCCAAGCGCTTGGTCAACGGCCAATCAGAGGAGGTGGCCGCTAACCAGACGGGCATTGAACTCACCCAGGCTGCAGAGGTATAGTTTCCTTAATTCTCATCAGTAGAGTATAGTAAATATATTTACATTATTTCCTTAGCTGCATGGTCGCGCATTTGTTTTCCATTCATTCCTCACTGAGGTAACTGGGGCAAAGTCCAAGAAGCGCTCATCAGCTCTTAACCGAGTGCTGGAGCAGCTGCTAGAGCTGTACCTAGTGAACGTTACACTGAACAACATGAACAACATCCTCCGTGTTGTGGCCTTAACGGATGCGGATCTGAACAAGCTGCAGTCACGTCTGGAGACAGCTTTGACTAAATTGCGCCCGGATGCGGTGGCCATTGTCGATGGCTTCGACTTCGCTGATGAGCAATTGAATTCCACATTGGGCTCCTATGACGGCAATGCCTATGAGCGAATCTTCGATGCCGCTATGAGTGCGCCGCTGAACCAAAAATCGGTTCCTAAGAGCTTCCACGAGCACCTGGGGCCCTTCATGAAGTCCAACTTATAAAACGCTGATGTATATTCGTCTCTTAGTTGTGTCTCTTCTTTTTGTATATATGTATGTATTTTACTCTTAATTGATTTGTAAACACTTGTTAATCGCATCAGCAGCAGCTCGTACAAGTTGATTTATGCTTTATCTGCGCTCTCTTTGACGTGCGCTCAGCGAGTGTATTGCGATGAAAGCTCTTCGGTTCGATGCTCTGCACTTTGCCCTCAAAGCTTTTTTCCTCATACACGCTCTGTGCGCTATCGTCTCAGTTGAGCGTTGTAGCTTGGAGCGACAGCAGCGATCGGGCTTTCTATTTTATTATTGTTTCTCTTTTGTTAAATATTGTAATATACTAAAATGTCGCATATTAAAAATTTAATACCAACAACTGTTAATCCTGATTTGCAAAAGGAGCGCTCATCGGCCAGCTTCGACGTGAACGAATTTGCTGCTTGGTGGCAGGGAGGTGCTGATAAACTTGAGTTGAAGAGAAAAATTGGTAAGTAAAGCGCGAGGTACACACACTCACACAGCTGATGCTTGCTTCGTCTGTGCCTCTCTCTGTTGCTCTCGCACCCTTCGTAAGCTACGTGATTTAGCCGCTGCTCGGCTAAGTGTTTATCGCAAATGTTAATTATGTTTGGCCGGCAAAGTCCAATAGATTATATCAAATACATTGTCTATAGGTTTCACGTGTAAACAAAATGTTTGATAAGGTGCTTTATGCCTTTATGTCCATTGATTTTGGTTATCAGTCTGAATTGTATTTACTTCTTTGATTGCATTTAATATCTATAATCCAAAGTGTAAAGGCTGGTAGAGCAGACTTTGATATGTACTATGCACTTCACACGGACATTGTATCATCTTATCTTTATCTTTAGAGCTTGCTATCTTTAGTGATCTGGAAGACGGCTATGGCATCAACCATGAGTACATGTCCCACGAGGATCTCTACAACTCCACCGTAAAGAAGGTCGCCGAAGCAGCACCTAAGCTGAAGGCCCTGCAAGAGAAACTGAATCCCGGCGGCAAAGACATTTGGCCGTAAGTTCAACTCATGATTGACCTAACTGAGCTAAAACTAATTATAATTATTCATAGTGGTTGCCTGTTCCGCGTTCAGAGCCACGGACTCTTTCCGGCTAATCATCCGCTGGCCACCCACATTACCATGTTTGTAGACGTGATCAAGGGTCAGGGCACACCTGAGCAGGTGGAGAAGTGGGGAACTTTAGCCGAGAACTGCAATATAATTGGCACCTATGCTCAAACAGAACTGGCCCACGGAACCAATGTGCGTGGCATCGAAACACGCGCCGACTACGATCCCAGGGCGGGCGAGTTTGTGCTCAACACGCCCAACCTGAAGGCCTACAAGTGGTGGCCCGGCGGCCGTAAGTGCTTTGCATATATAAACTTAATCTTGAGTGCTTGAGTATTAATATTCAATCCTCTTCACAGTGGGCCACACGGCCAACCACGCCATGGTGGTTGCCCAGCTGTACATATCCGGCAAACACAAGGGTGTGCAAATGTTTATTGTGCCGCTGCGTGATCCGGAGACCCACATGCCACTGCCAGGCATCGACATTGGCGAGGTGGGCAAGAAGCTGGGCATGGCTGCGGTCAACCAGGGCTTTTTGGGCCTGAAGAACGTGCGCATCCCACGCACCAACATGCTGATGAAGTACGCCAAGGTGGAGCGCGACGGCACCTTCATCGCCAGCCCCGCTTCGAGGGTTAACTACTTGACAATGGTTTACACGCGCTGCCTCATTGTTAACTTGAACTCATCGCTATTGCTCCAGGCGGCCACCATAGCCACTCGGTACTCGGCCGTGCGTCGCCAGAGTCCCATAGAGCCCGAGTAAGCAAGAGACTTTTAACTGATTGACATATTACTCTGACTCTTTTGTTTTTAATATCAGTGAGGCCGAGCCGCAGATCATTGATCATGTGACACAGCGACTGAAACTGTTCCCCGAGATAGCGACCGGCATGGCCTATGACATCGCCGCGAAGCACATGTGGGAGCTGTACGATCAGACGGTGTTGGATGCCAACAATGGAAAATTCGATCGTCTGCCCGACATGCACATTATGTCGTGTGCCCTGAAGGTCCTCTGCACCACCGACAGCTGCGCGGGCATTGAGCGTCTGCGTCTATCCACTGGCGGCCATGGCTATCACATTGCTGCCAATCTGAGTAACATTTACGGCAATGCCGTAGCTGCGTACACCTATGAAGGCGAAAACACCGTGCTGCTCTTGCAGATTGGACGTGCTCTGGTCAAAGCTTGGAACAGTTTTAAGCAAGGCCAGAGAGTCTCTTCCGCGTATGGCTACTTTGAGTCTTCTATGCGCCTGAAGGAATTCCCCAAGTGGAACAATTCTTGGCAGATTATTATTCAAGCCTTGCAATATACAGCTGCACAGTAAGTGTGTTACATGTACAGCTTGGACTCTGACTAAACCCTTCTATATTTATAGTAAGACACGTATCGCATTTGAGAACATGTCGGAGAGAATTGCTGCTGGGCAATCACAGGGTGTCGCAGCCAATAACACGGGTATCGAGCTCACCCGAGCTGCCGAGGTGAGTTATTTTATTATACTGCCTTCAACAAAACGGCTAATCTTTAATATCCTTTCGATAGTTCCATGGTCGCCAGTTTGTGTGTGAAACGTTTTTGAACCAAATTACTGGACCTAATGCACAGAATCGTTCGCCCGCCTTAAACAAGGTGCTGGAAAATGTGCTGGAGCTGTTCCTGGTGCAGACTGTCCTCAACAATTTGGGCGAGATCTTGAGAGTAATAAGAATACTTCTAATATTGCAGTTTGGTTAAATCTGATTAATCATGTATTCGCGTTTCTAGTTTGTCAATCTGACCGATGCCGATCTGAGATCTCTACAGAAGCGTCTGGAGGTGTCGCTGGAGAAATTGCGTCCCGATGCGGTTGCCATCTGTGATGGCTTCGACTATCACGATCGCGTGCTTAACTCAGTGCTGGGCAGCTACGATGGCAATGTCTATCCACGTATCTTCGATGCGGCCAAGCGCAGCACCATGAACCAACGACCAGTGCAAAAATCATTTGAGACCTACCTGAAACCCTTGATGAAGGCCAGTTTGTAATATGTGTGCAATTTGGGAATGGGAATGGGAATTAAAGAGAAAATCAACCTTTGCTGTTAGGAGATGCATTTTAAAAATACAATTAAATGACATGAATGATGTTATTATATTTAAACAACAAACAACCTTTTTATCACTATGCATGGAGAGAGCAATTAAGAGTCGGTAAGTAGCCATCCACTTTCATTATAATCATTTCTACATCATGTTTAAACTGAGGATTATAACGATTTAGAATCGTCTGAGGCCCCTTCCCATTTCCAGATGTAAACACTCTTTCATTTTGTTTAAATTAGTTTTATTCCGTTTTTATTTAGCAAATCAAAACCAATTTCTCAGTACATTCAGCGCATTTAATAAACTAACAAACTAAACGCTTACATAATAGCAATATAAAAAAAATAAAACACATTATGTAAACTTTTTGAAAAGAGAGAGATAGCGAGAATCGAACGTAGTTGAGCTACGAGTAAATATGTGTGTATAAAAAAGTTGCAGTTGCGTTTTTTACAGTGTAGAAAAAGTTGATATTCGTATGCAGAATGTGTGTGTTGTGTGTGTGGATTGTATTTTTGTTCTTTTCTCGGTTTTTGTTTTTTAATAATGATGAAAGTTTTTGTTTAAACACTTCTATACTGTCTGCTGTGTATATATAGTTAAATTACATATGAATTATTTAATTATATATGCATCATACATGATAATTACACACACAATTGATTTAGTTGGCTTAACTTTATGCTATTATTATTATAATTATTATTATAACTTTCTTTTCATAATGAAAATATGGCATATGAGCGTTAAAATTGAAGGAGTTTGGGTTCTTCAAAGGTTTTTCGATTAACATTTAAACAAATATTGCGGCTAATTTTATGTTGTATGTGTGTGTAAGGTTTTAACAGTATTGTGTGTATGTGTGTGTGTGTAGTGTAGGCAGGAGTTAGTTGTAAACTTAACAATAATAGACTTTTACTATTGCGTGTTTGTTCTTTGTTTATTTTTTAATATTTATTGTGTTCTTCTTTTTATGCATTGTAAAAATTATAAACAATTTAGTTAGAGCGCAAGTCGAACGTAAAGCTAAATAAATGCACAATTGTTGCATGCGTTATATTTTATTTTCGATTTTGATTTTTAGCCATGGAAGAGGAAGCAGCTGAAGTTAGGTGAAGCGCAGTAGAAAAAGTTAAATTATTTCATTTGATGTTAGGCTGGCGTAACTTAATTAAATTATACAAATTACTTTTGCTTTTATTTATTGATTTCCTTTCCTTTTCAATTTCAATAAATATTTTTCTTCTGTTTGGTTTTTTATTTAGAAAATAGTAGAAATTTTGTGTTTTTTTGTTTTCTCTAGTTGATTTCAGTTTTGAAAATGTTTTTACGCTTCGTTTTAATTTTTTTTTGTGTTTTCTTTTTGTTTGTTTCGTTTTTAGGAATTACACTAATAATTACATAGTTATGCTTATGTATAATATGTATATAAACTAAAAAACATTTATGCATCATTTTCCATATTTCAGATGTGCCACGCAGATAATTATTCGGTAATCGGATTTTTCGTTTCTTTCAGTTTTTAATTGTGATTCGATTTTATTTAAAATTAACAAACTTTCTTCTTTTTTTTTTGTGGTTTATAAATTGGAGCTTATTATGTTTTTTGTTTTTATTTTTCGACTTTATTAAAGAGTGACATCCAATTACATAATTGTGTATTCAGCTAACATATATGTTTTGTTTTTTATATTATTACGAAATTATTTCATTTTCGTTTACATCTATGTAGTTGTGTGTGTGTGTGTTTGGGTGTGTATATTATAATTATTGTTATTTTTTTTTTTTGCTCTACTCATTTATATTCATAATTAATTTGCTTAATTTTGCCCGCCCTTATATTGTTTTTTTTTTGTCACTATTTATATATTTATATATATATATATATATTTATATAATTTCTTGTTTTTGTTATTATAAATTTCGCATGATTTAATTTGCTTTTATATAGTATTTGATATCTTGTTGTTTTTGTTGCTGTTGTATTACACAATTTGCTTAAAACTTACTTAATTAGAAAAGTTTGCACACACATGCACACACACACACAGCGAAATGTGCCTGTGTGTGTGCGTGTATGTGGGTGTGTGTCGCATTTAACTTACAGGTAAGTTTGAAAATTTTCCGAATTTTCTTTTCTGTTTATTTGTTTGTTTTTTTTTTTCTTTTCTTTTCTTTTGTTACCCCTCACGAATAAATTGTGTTCTCTTAAGAGTTGCTTGTTTGCTGTTGTTTTTGTTGTTGTGTTAGTTGTTTATTTTTTTTTTTTTTTTGTTGCTGCCGTTCATTAAAGCAACTGGGAAATTTCGCGCAGTGTATTGAGCTGAGCTGAGCTGTCGATTAACCGTATTCAAACCCGTGCCAATTGCTGTTGACTGCCACGCCCACATCCTGATTTCTGCTGCTGCCGCACCCCGCTCCCCGTCTCGTCCAGATCAGCTTAATATCTGCGCGCTTGGCCATTATCTCAGGCGTAGAACTCACGATTATTCGCATTTTTCGCATAGGAATTGTTAGCGGGCGAACGCTTTGGCTCGTCCAGCGCATAGGAGCCCTCGTCCTTTTTCCGCATGCGATACACAATGAACATGACCACCAAAATGGCGCACAGCAGCCCAACCACGGCGCCACCAATGACCGCTATACGAGTGACAAAAGAGACGATCGATTATTATGCATTGATTATAGTGTATGAGTGTATGAGAAATTGGGCTCTTCTACTCACCAGCCAAGATGCCGGGCTGCGCAAAGAAACTTGTCGTGCGATCCTCCTCGCTCATGATGACGATATCCCCGCTGCCGCCGGGCCTGTGCTCGCTGATCTTTGTGTCTGTGGGCTGGCTGTTTATATTGGTGTTGGGGTCCAATTCGTGGACGTTGGTGCTGCCGCTGCTGCCACCCGCTGCAAAAATTCAATATAGAGCATTGAGTATATATATATATATGCATGTATATATGTATGCATGTAGAGTATTGGAGAGTTGATGCGAGTATCAAACGTGCAGAAACACAAATAGTTACGTAGTACATAGAACCAGTGTCCAGTGTGTAAGTGTGCGAGTGTCGCTGTGTGTGTGTGTGTGTGTGTGTGTGGGTTAATGAGCTGAACTAGATATGTGTGTGTGTGCGTGTGTGTGAGTGAGTGTGAGAGTCTATATAGATATATGCAATATGTACAGGCTTTAAAGTGCTAAGTTAGTTAGTTAGTTGTTCAGCTGGGCTCAACTACTTTGATCTGCGAGCATTTTGAGAACTTCTCTCTGGCCTATGACAGTTAGCTAGAAATTCAATTTATCAAACAGGAGTTCGCGGACCGCCCCCCCTCCCGTCTGCTGCCATAATCAGAAAACTTTTGTCACAAATTTCTGGTTTATCCTCGAACAACTCGACTAAACTTGTTTTTCCTGCCAACTATTAATCTTGCCGCCGCTGCGTTTGACCTAGTTGGCAGTTGAAAATTTGCATATTTTAACTCAAATTTCTGGCAGCTTGAAGTCTCTATACGTTTTTTCTTTTTTTCTTTTCCCCATCTTCTGTCTTATGTTATGCTCGTAAACACCTGAATGGGTAAATTTAATGCCAATTAGCACTCGGAGCAAATGAATTTTAATTAATTTAATTGACATTTCCCCTCACGCTTATGCGGGGGCACATGTCAGGAGCAGGTCAAAGGGTTTGCTTGAAATGAGCTTAAGACAAACAAACGAATAAACAAACAAACAAACAAGCGAACAAGTGAGCAAACATATTGCTTGTTTAGTCCTTGTATCCTGCTTGCAATGTCAACACAAATACAAACATCACATACGTATGTGTATGTTTATGTCTGTGTGTATAACTAAACGAGGGCTCTCCAATAAGTGACAGACAGATAGAGAGAGGGAGTGTGAGAGTGAGGGAGGCAGATTGAGTACTTTAATTAGAATCTCTGCCTAAGAGTGCGTCTACTGCATTTTCGAGCACTTTATTGAACTAGTTTTAGTTTAGTTTAATTATTGCTTTTAATACAAGTATTTATATTAGAGGTGCAATTGTAGCTCTTTGATGTTAATATAATAATATTTTGCTTAAATTGATATGCTCCAATTTAATGTCTCATTACTTCCCTATATTTAACTATTCAAACTATGCAAATACTGTCCCTATATGAACTATTCCTATTTATTTATTGGACTGCCCTCGCACATGTGCTATTGTTCATGGCTTTCAGAGCATTTGAAATACAATTCAACATATTAATTAGGATCAACATTGCCAACGGCACTTCAGATACTCCTGCCATGAGGCCATAGAAGGGGTAATCCAGCTCGTTTGCCGAAAATAGAAAATTAATGAGCATGCGGATTGAGTATTTATTTTCTCGTTCTTTTGTGCACTTGAAGCTGTGCTCAGGTTAGCTTTAAGTTGACGAAGTTCTCAGAAAGGTTAAGCCTAGGAGCCTGTGCTAGGGCGTCTCTCAAGATGTTGCTGTAAATAGTATTTGCTTTTGGCTGGGAATTGAAGCCAGCTGCTGCTGCTGCTGTTGTTGTTGTTGTTGTTGTTGTTGTTGTTGTTGTTTGGTTGTCTAATGCAAATCATAGCAGTTGCAGAACTCTTTGACTGTGGCCTGATTGAAAAATGCACTTTGCACAGCACTCCCAGTCCAACCACTGCGTATTGACGTGGGCGTGGCCAGGGGCACTATAGAATGTTGATTGTCAAAGCCAAGCAGGAGACACACAGCCCACGCCACACCGAAAACTGCTCAGACAAAGGCACTAAACGCCAATGCGTCGTATTCGCAACAAACAATGTGGCAACTGCCTGCGCAAACAGGGCGGGTGGCAAAGAGGTGCCAAGGGCGTGGCGGTATGGGTAGCGGATCGCTGATGGTGCGCCACGCCTTCTACGCCCTTCAAACAGTGATTTTTCATGTGAAGTGGCCCTGTGAAGTGTTTTCCCCTCGTTGCCAGTGGAAAATCACAGCGCAGCTTAGTGAGTTCCTTCAGAAGTTTGGTGCTGTTCAGACAGTAAATCTAATGCTTAGGGACTGTCGGTGTGACTGCTCGGGTGTGTGTGGGTGTGTGTGTATGTGTGTGTTAATGGAACTTTACAGCACACAATTGCGAACCGTGTTGTGCGGCTCAAAAAGCCAGCCAAATGGCAGCCGTTGATTGAGTGGCTTTGCTCAAGCTGGAAAAGAGGGAAGGGAGCACAGCTAAATCGATTGTTTGCTCGTTTGTTTGTTTGTTTGTTTGTTTGGTTGTTTTATTTTTTGTTTTTGTGGACTTATCGGCTCAGAAGACAGCAATAGTCATTAATTAATCCCTAACTTTCAATTTAAAATCCCCAAAAAGCTAAAAAGCCTTGGCTATAAATGAGGGCGAGAGTGAGGCAAATGAAATGAGCATGAGTTGAATGAAACTAATGTGAAATATATAGCTGAAAATTGAAACTCTGTGTTGGATATAGTTGGCAAGGGTATCAAGAGTTGGTCGTATGTGTTGTGTAACCAGAACCGAGACAAGGACAACGCGTCGATCAACGTAGAGGCAAAGAGAGGCAGATAGAGAGAGAGAGAGAGAGACATATTGCAGCAGCCGTGATGAGATCTAAACTTAAAACTAAACTCAATTCGTACTTAAACAAGAGATAAATCAAAGAAATACAACCAACTAAAAGCACCAAAAAATAAATAAACTGCCCAACTATATAAATAGAGAGAGAAAGATATAGGGATATAGGTGTGCACTGTAGAAACAATAAAAATAAAAAATATAAAACAATCAAATTAATTAATTAAACTACATAAATAATACGGAATAAGGCAAAAGCAATTAGCTAAATAAATAAATCATCAGCCAACAAAAGCGACAGCAATGCCAAAATGACAATTGAATAGTGTGGGGCAATCGCCCCTCAGAATGCAATGAAATTGGCAAATGTGAAGTCGCATTTGTTGGCTGAAAATGTGTCAAAAACTAGTCGCATGCTGCACAGGCTACACTGCAAGAAATAAGTGCAGAGTTTCAGTGCAAACTCTAATATAGATGAAATTGCAATCGAATCGATTATTGATTTCAAATATATATATATATATATATATATATCAAGTATATATATATATGTTTTCATCTTTTGCATTCACTTTTCTCGCAGTGCACTTGGGCAGTCGACTAATCTTTGGCCGACACAACTGAAGCATGCCACAGAGCGTAAACTTAAAGCATAGTAGTGTAGAAATGTGCAAACACTGCTCCCGGACAAAGCACACACAGTGAGAAATTGATAGACAATAGCAACAAAGGATGATAACAAAGGACAGTCACCAAACACAAGATATACAGAAGAATGAAAGGAAATACAAACAAGGATAACAAACTAAAAAACATAAAAAAAAGAAGGCACACAACAGAAATATAAGAGGGAAACACAAACAAATAAACAAAATAATAATAATGGAAGAACCACTGACATCCGCCGGCTGGGTGTGTCACATCCTTGTTGACACTGATCTCCGTGTAGAGTCCATCATCCTCGTCCACATTCTCATCCAAATCGATAATGTGACCATCACCATCGCCATCGTTGTCATTGCGTCCATTGGACGTCTCCACATGCGTGTGATGCGTTTGAGTGATTTCGCTCTCGGGATGTGGATCGATCAGCTGATCATCTTTGTCGTCCGCATCGTCGCCATTGTCATCATCATCATCATCGTCGTCATCACCATCTTCGTCGTCGTCATTATCATCGCCACTGCCCTGCAGCGTGTCCTCGTGATCGAAGGCATCGTCCTCATCCTCGGCATCGGGCAGCAATGGAAGTTGGGGCGTGGACTGATTAAAGGTCGAGCTGGGAGTGGCCAAGGTGGTGTTGGTGGTGGCGATGGTGCTACTGGTGTTGTCAACTGATTTCGATTGTTGTTCGGTTGCTGTGTTGTTGAGTTGGGGCGGATTGGTGGTTGTGCTGGTGGAGATGGTGGTGGTGGTGGTGCTAATGGTTGTTGTTTGTGTTGTTGGTGTGTGAGCTGCTGGATATAAAGATGTGGTTGATGTTGTGTTTAAATAAATATTAAAGAGTTTCTTGAAAAGTGGATTGTTGTCGTCGTTTCGGTTGTTGTTGTTGTTCTCATTGTTGTTGCTGTGGTTATTGAGCTTGTTGTTGTAATTACTTAAAATTATTATTGGACCTGTCGTATTATTATTGCTAAACGTTGGAATTGAAAGGAGGTTCGATATGTTTGAGGTGTTCAAATTGGATGAGGGATTTGTAATGTTTGTTGTAGTTGTGGTTGTGGTTGTTGTGGCTGTTGTTGTTGTTGTTGTTGTTGTTGTGTTTGTGAATTGATTATTAAGAGATGTAGAACATGTAACGTTGGCATTGTCAATGGTTGTTGTTAGTCTAGCTTGATCTTTACCGATTGTGCTGATGCCACTACCACTGCTGATGATGCCGTTGTTGTTGTTGTTGTTCAGGTTGTTGTTCTGGTTGTTCTGGTTGTTGATATTATGATTGCTGTTGGCGTTGGTGCTACTACCAATGATTGTGCCACTATTCGCTGGATGATTGTTATTATTATTATTATTATTATTATTATTGATATTGAGATTATTAAGATTGTTCTTGTTGTTGATGTCGATTTGATTATGATGATTGATTATACTCGAGATGAGATCGTTGTCGTCGTTGTCGTTCGTTTTATGCTTACTATTTGAGTTGCCCGCGTTCTGTAGGCGCGTGTTGTGCGAACTGGAATGGTGATCGGTTATGGCGTCCTCGTCATCGGGTCCAAAGCCAGAGCCAGAGTAGTCCGTTTCCTTTTCTAGATCATCGTGTATCTGAAACAATAGAACAAAGGCCCAAAGTTAAGTGCTTTCTTTAGCCAACAGCAGCAACTGCAACAGAAATACACAAAATACAAGTTAAGAACTGTTGCTTTTGTCCCAAATTCCCTTTGGAGCGGACGGACGGACGGACGGACTTTTGTGTGGCGCAACAAATGGCAACGATTTGCATTGAAAATTATGCGACTGCCATGTCCTTGACAGGCAGCAGCGCGTACGGTGCTTGACTAGCGGGTGCGGCCTGAAGGCGGACGAGGAGTAGGAGTGGAGGGGGAGGAGAGTGCGGCACAATGGGGCATACCTACACTGGGGACACATTTATATGGCCATTGTCTGGCATCGGGCCCCAGTTGGTTGACTATTGCGAATGCTGTGGCTTTCGTGCCTTCACTGTGGCTTTTGCGGTTTATTTGGGCAACACAGAACACACACACACACACACACACATAGACAATGGCAGAACAAACTGTGACCAATGCCAATTGTCCTGGCACAGAGGCTGCCCCCCACACTTGGCGCTTGTTTATTTACTTTAATTTTGTCGCCGTTTGCTTTGGCCCATAAAAACAGTGCAGGACACAGGACAAAGGACAGACACTGAGAGAGTGATGGAGAGAGAGAGAGACAGAGAGTGAGGGGAGCTGGACTCAAGGAGTCAGTAGCCTGAAGCAACTTAATTGAATTTGTTCACGCGTTATGAAATGCCAACATGTTTACGTTTATCTGTATAAGTGTGTACAATATACGACGAGGGCCGGGACGGAGTTGCTGGGGGGCTGGCAACGGGGCACTTGTTGGCCCACCCCGCCTGCAGCCACGCCCCCTCGCTACACAGTTCGACCATTAAGAAAACGGTTAGTCGCAGCTGCTTAGCCATCAGATGAATGCCGAATTCCTGCCTTCAACCGCAACAAAAACATGAAGCAATATTACCTTTTACCTTCGACTCAACTGTTGACCTTTAGCCAAAAAAAAAAACATCGTTATCATTATCGTTATCATCATCATTATAATGCTTATGCTCACATCGACGCCATTGGGCGCAATTCGAGAATTCTCTTTGTCCACAGAACTTTGCTAACGAATGTGCAGCGGCGCTTGAATTATTTCTAATTGCTGCGTCGGCATTCAATTAATGCGTGTCCCCATTTATCTTGCCGTAGCTGTAGCTGTAGGTGCGACAGATAAACCCACTTTTATTTACGTTTGCCATAAATCAGTTTTAGCCCTAAATTATGAACTTGGGCCGCTTTCGCCACTTAATTGAGATTTAATGGCATCTTAGCTACTAAATTGCTTGGCCTGTGCGCATTTAATTGCTTTCGAATGCTTAATCGAATGCTACAAATTATTTCTTTAAGTTCGTCTTCTTTTTTTTTTTTTTTTTTTTTATGGAAAACAATGTCAGTATAGATAATGCTATTTACATTTGTTTGCTTAAGAAGCGAATCATAATAAAATGCACCGAAAGCAATTTCTTTAGCTATTTGTAGATTCTTGGAGCTACAAGACAAAGCTACATTTTTTGATTAACTGCAAATTTTGTAAAATAAATCTAAGATATTGAAATTTGTTATTAATATGAAAAAGCTTCTGAAGTGCTGCTATGATTTCTTACAGCCTTTCAACAAGACACACATTTATCATAAGCACATTATATAACTCATCCCAGAAATTCTCTCCTTTCACAATACATTTGCTAATCTTTCCTAACAAAAACTCCCATCGATATTGATTACACCCACAATTCTATATCTAATGTCCTCTTGGTTAATCGAAAAGTTGACTCGCTTCGCTTCCCAAATTGTTAGCTTTGCTAAAACATGCCAAAGTGTGGCATGCCACATGCAAATTGAAAAGCTTTCGTCTAATTTGATATTTGTTGAATAATTACCAAGCACCGCATGCGCGTCTAATGGCGCGTGTGAGAGGGCTTAGCTGCATGCAGCTTCCCAATTTGTAGCCCATGAATAAAACATTCGAGCTGAACTCGGGCTGCCGTCCGTCTATTGCTACGGAAACACGCGGCATTTAATTAAATATAATTTTTATTTTTAGATAGCGCTCAGGCGTTGAAAGTGAAGCGCATGTTTTTGTAATTTATTTTGCACACACTCACTCCACACACACACACACACACACACACACTCGCACACACACTTCCATTAGAGACAAATTGAAAGCATACAAGCCGGCGGCTCAACAACTTTGGCAAGCAAAAAAGCAAAAACAAAATACAATACAAAATTTTACATGAAATGCGCTTATGGCGAAAATTTGTTTTTCATGTTTGGTTTTTATGCTGTGTGTGTTTTTTTTCTCTCACTCATTTGTTTTTTCTTCGTTTGCGCTGCGCAATTTAATTAAAAAATTTACGACGTTTGGAAAAATTGTATTATTGCGTATACGCACTGCGGGCCAGCATTTTTATGGCGCTCATAAATTTTCGTATATGTGTGTGTGTGTGTATGTGTGCTTGTGTTTGTGTGTGCACATTCGCGCATTTGTATACACAAATCATTTGGTCAAAAGTGGCTCATAAAGTATAACAAAATGTTAGCCAGTTTTTTGTTTCTATTTCGTTTTTTGCTTTGTTTTTAACTGTTTCGCATATGGGCCTGCTGCCTGCTCCTTGGCTGCACAGTTTATTTAAAACGTTTTTCAAACAACATTTTAGCTAGTTGCCCCAGCTGGAGGGAGCTCGAGTGGCAGGCCCCAGCCCCTGCCCTGCTTCGTGCCTGGCCACAATTCTTTGTCGCTGTTTTCCCCGCTTGATTTATGCAGCAATTAGCAGCGGGGCGTGGCGAGTGGGCGTGTTGCGGGCATTGTTGCTGCTGCTGCTGCTGCTGCTAGACTGCGCGCTGTTGCTCACGTGGCTGTTGCAAGTTTAATTGCCCTGTTGCCGCCTCGCTGCTGTTTGGGCCACATTTGTTGCCTACTTTTCAGCGCGGCCGCCAATGAATGAACTCTCGATGCAGGCGGCAGGTCTGCCAAATTGCACTTTCATAGTTGCGGTTTACGCTTACTTAGGCGCCAGCCTTTTGGCCATGGCTCTTGGCTCTTGGCTCTTGGCCGTTGCCTGCTGGCTGCTGGCCTCATTAAACATGGCCCGCAAACGTTATACGCGATCGATAGACTGCTCGCTCGCAGCTGCGGCGGCAACTGTGAATTTTATGCAATAAATTGCTTTGTTAATAAAACATGAGCAGTGGGCGTGGCTAGCGGCTGGCGGCTGGATGATGCTATGTGGGTCATGCATGAATTTAAATGATGTCATTTGAACGTGCCACCTGCAACGGCAGAGCAAGAGAGAAACAAAGAGAGAGAGAGAGAGAGAGAGAGCAGCTGCAGCAAAAGGCAGCAGCTGCTGCTATTTTCAGTTCAACTTAATGGCGCTGACTTTAATATTTTTCGCATTAAATTTGCATTTGCTGTACTGCAAATTCCAGCTGCAGCATTTGCAGCAGCTGCTGCTGATACTGTTGCTGCTGCTGCTACTCCTGCTGCTGCTGCTCCTGCTGCAACTATTGCTGGCTGGCCAACGTGGCGTATGCTTGACACCGTTTGTGATATATGAGCGCCAAGCCACTCGACTCGCCTCCCCTGCTGCTCGCCTGGACTCGTCTCGTCTCCGCTGGCAAATATGAAATATGCAAATGCTCACATAAAAACGCTTTGCACAAAGTTAATATCGAGCAGCTGAAAATGTTTTAAAGAGTTTCTCCAGCTCCTCGCAGTTCAATTTCAACTTGCACCAAAAGCTAAACTTTGCAGCTGAAGTGCAAAACTGCAAATCAAATTTATAAAGGAGAGCAACAACAGCAACAGCAACAACATCAACGGAGTACAACAAATTTCTTTGCCTTAATGAAAACAGCAAGCAACGAGCAGAAAAGTAACTAACACAAAATAAAAATAAAAATAAGAAAAGAAAAATATTAACAAAAAGTGCGCAAAGAAACGGGCAACAACCTTCAAGCATAATGAGCGCGGAAAACTATGTCAGCTCAGATGATGTACAACAAGGCAGCCAGGAAAAAAGGATAATAAAGGAACACATAAAAAGGGTATCATAAACTTGTGCAAGTTGCAAGCCAGAGGCTGAGTGTATTTCAGGCACAGAGAGAGCACTATAAAGTACTTCGTATATTGAGCAGAGAAGCTTAAGAAGTATTTTATTTACATAGAAATTCTTAAAGAGAAATCAAGTTAACCTGATTTGTATGTCTCTTCGAAGCGGGTGGAAGAATTTCAGATATTGCATATATAATGAGAGCTGTTGAAAACTTTGAAAGGTTTATTGAGCAGATGCAAAAAATGTTTTCAACTCTAGAATAGGCATGCAATTTCATTTAGCTTTAATTTAACATACATATGCGACAATTAAAGCATTCTCATCATGTCATCTTGGCCTTGCTACATCTTCTCTGCTCCATTAACATTTTCACTCACAAACCATTTGCAATTCTAAATTATTATTTGGCAAGTGAAATAGGTAAATACGCAGCACAATCATAATTTATATGATAATCTCATGAATTTTTCAGACTATTCCTAATGAAGTTTTAGACTGTTGGGTGGCTGCAGATAATGGGCGTATTGAAGGGGGGCAACGGCAACGGCAACAGCAACAGCAACGCAACGTTGTCCGCCCACTTGTTTCGCTTTACTTTTGGGTCCTAGGCAAACGTTTGGTAAGCACTTGTCATGTGCAGAACCAGCACAGCATCAGCCCGAGCACTGAGCACCGGCTCCACCTTGGGGCCAAAGGACAAGTTGTTTTCCTGCATAATTAATGCAGGCGAAATTCAATTTTGAGTTGCTGCCTTTTCTGTATTTTGCTGCTCATGTGTAGAGGACACACGCAACAGCCGACAACAATTTGTTACCCTTCCCTCCCCTCACCCGTGCCAACCACAAAGCTAGGCGCGTGTTGCCTCCAGTCTGCCCCGTCTTTCTGCTGAAGTGAAGAGATTTAGGGAAATAAATTGAGGTTAAGCAGAAGGCGATTTCAATTGCGACACTTTTGCCTCTGCCCAGCTTCGGGTCGTTTTCTCTCTGTGTTCTCAGTTCTCTTTGTTGTTGTTTGAACGCACAAAAATGCTGTACAGAAGTTTTCATGGAAACTTTTTTCGGTTGTCAGTTGCCAGTTGCCAGTTGCCAGTTGCCACTGGTCGGTTGCCAGTGGTTGGTGGCAAGTTGGCCCAGTTGTGGAGCGGCACGCTTATGGAGTAAATTGTTGCTTTGACCAGCGGTTGGCATTGTCGTTGTTGTCGCTCTTGTTGCAACAGTTGCTCAGTTTGTTTGTGCAACACACATGCAGCACTGATGCTGCTGCAACAACTGAATTTTCACATATTTTTCTACTCCTTCATCCATTTTTCCTTTTCTACTCTCTCTCCCATTGAAGCACTCCAAGTGGCCAGTTTTTGTTGTAGGAAATGTTGGGGAAAAACTTTTGTGCATTTTGTACAGTTTTGCAAATGTGGCTGGTAAACGTCCCTGCCGGCCGTACGATCCTGGCTAACCGCAAGGCGGCTGCGGCTGTGCGTTGGGCCCCATTTGAATTTGGCATTTACTGCATTTGGGCCGTTCAATTATAGCTAAAGCTCCGAGCCAGTTGCCAGTTGGCCATCAAATTCTAATTTATTTACATGCATTTTGCACAGCTCGAGCTGGAGCTGGAGCTGCATGGAGCTGAATGCGGAGCTCAGCAGTTGCAGCAGCTGCAGACGCATTTGTGGCAAGAATAGCTGAGCTCTTATTTGCTTGCCCCCACACGCTTCCACTTAGCCGGGCTCGGAGTTCGGTTCGGTTCAGTTCAGCTGTTGGCCCAGTTAACATTTCTTTTAGCCCACTTCACTTACTATTTTTTTGCTCTGTGTCTTTTCTCTCTGCTTCTCTTATTCGTTTTCCCAATTGCCCATTTACATTTAGATTGAGGCGTAATGCAATCAAATGACCAGCACAAATATCATGTGTGTCTAGATATCTATATATCTATATCTGTATCTGTGTCTGTGTCTGTATCTGTCTGTGTATATGTATATATGGCTAACCCACTTTAATGGCTGTTTTTGGACAGCCTCATTTGGCGCACATTAAATTTGCATTACGACCTACTCCCCACCTCTCCACCTCCCCACCCTTTGCAAATAATTGCTTTCTAAATGCGCGCAGTAAATTGAAAAAGTTTTGGGCCAAGCTGCGAGCCAAGAATTGCACCTAAATATCAGTTGCATGTTAAGAGTTGGCCAAGTTGTGTGTGGTTTTTTTTTTTTTTTTTTTTTTTTTTGTTACCCTCTCTTTGTGTCTCCCTCTCACTTTGGTTACATTTGGGGGCAGCTATAGAAAACTTTTACTTTTCCTGCTCCACTTGCGATAACAATGTGTGTTCTGTTGTTGCAGGCAAAGCTTTTGTTGTTGCGGCCTTGCAGCTGCAACAGTTGCTTGCATAATTTGCAGCACACTCTTTGCAACGTGCTAGAAGAATTAAATGCGGCGTATACGTAATGCGATATGGCATGCTACGTTCTATGAACCATTGCTGCTCAAATTTGTCTATAAATTAAATATATTTTAAATATAATTTAACAGCTAAAGCACTTTTAATTTACATATTTAAGCCATCTCCATGGGTCTCCTTAAATCTTGCTCTATTTCCACTTTTATTTGTTGCTTTAATTTCAGAATTTGGCTAAATAAATAAAACATTTCGAGCAACAACAACAAGAAGGAATTCCTAATGAACAACATTCTTGTGAGATGAAAAACAAAAACAAGAACGTGCCCAGTTTGATAAAAAGAAATATGGGCAGAGCATAAAGGAAGACTTACAAAATTTTAAGCAGATCAGCAGACCTTTTCAATTGAAACAAAGTGAAACCTTCAGGCGGTAGAGCACAAAATATTTCAAGCATGCTTTGCAGTTTTCAATGCCAACATATGTATGTAACGGCATATATATGTATAGTGATATATACTATAATAGATATATGTATGTCCATGTGAAGAGTATAGACTCTGCGTATATGGAGAAGCTATGCCTATCTATATACATTCGGTTGAAGACTGAGGCCGAATTCTCTTATCTGGTGAGTCCCATACATAGCTGATATGTTAAGCTATTTCTTTAAATATTTATAATAATTATAATTTAACACTTTGCTGGGTATTCTTCTAGTCGGTTATTAATCAAAGACAACGCGTTTATTTAACAATGTTCCATGGCTATTATTTGCAGTTGTTGTTGTCTTTGCAGTAGTTGTTGCTGTTGCTCTCGCCGTTGTTGTCGCTGTCGTAGCTGTAGTTGTTGTCATTGTTGTTGTTGTCATTGTTGCTGTTGCCACTGCTGTGCATTGGCATAATTTGGCACTTAATTGGCAGTTTGTTGCCTCTGCCTCTGCCTCAGCCTCTGGCCCTGCCCCTGCCCCTGCCTGCTCCTTTGCATTTGCATTGCCCGCTCGCCGTGGTCCTGTTCCCGCACCGGATTTCAGGATCTGCCTGTGCACACTCTGGGCACATTTATCAAGCTCAGGCACGCTGTCAGCGCACAGGAGTTGCGTTTCCCTTTTCTTATTCAACTTCTCGCCTGGCTGTGCTCTGTCGTTTCTGTTTATTGTATTATTGTGTTTTCGGTTTGCTTGCCTCTCTTGCTCTGTGCATACACACACACACACACACAAATACACAGACAGATAGCAATGCATAATGTATGTGTATTTTCTTTGATTATTTTTATTTTTGGCGCACGCACGTCAACCGGAAACGGAAATACGCAAATTTGCGCATTCAATGCATATTCCTTCGTGCAAACTTCTTTTATCACGTTCAGCTTTTGGTTACGACTTGGCTTATTGCTGATGAGCTGCCGAGTTGATTTATCTGCCTTTGCTCAGTCTCCCTTGTCTCTCTCTTTCTCTCTCTCTATAGTTCTCTCTCTCTGTCTATGCTCTATTTTAGCGTGTTATTTGTCTGCTGAAATTCGTCTGTGGTCAAGTCTAGAAATTTGCGGCTTTAATCGCTCGTTTTGAGCTTTTAATGCGCTTTTCGTGTTGCCCTGCCCAATTTTCGTTCAACGTGAGCTCCAGACACAGATTTGTTGCTCTCCCCCCCATCGCCCCTCTCTCCTCACTCTTTACACAGCCCAACAAGAACAACAACGAAAATTGCCAACGCAGCATTCACATCATTATGAGCATCATTATCGCCATCATCATCATTTGCTTTGCTTTGCTTTGCTTTGCTTTGCTTTTGGTTGGTTTGCTGCTCATCAGTGAACAGAAAATCAATAACCGCACCCAGGAACAGGCGTCGTCTTGTTTGTTGTTATTTTTTTTATACTTTTTTTTCAGCTTTTCTGTAATATTTTTTTTTTTTTTTTGTTTACCCATTGCCCATTGCCCATTGCCCATTTCGTTGCATATCTATCTCGCTCACACTTATGAAATGACTGTCAGTTATTCTTTTTATGCGTCGCATCGCATTAGGCAAAGGCAAATTATGAGCGCAAATAGCGAAAGCTTCCAAGCAGATAACAACAACAGCAAAGGCAAACATATTCCACACACACACACACACATTCAGTCCACAGCTGCTTACATTTTAAAGGCAGCGCCTAAAAGTATGCCGCGCTTTAAATGCAGACGGCGCATAAAATGCAATTTATGTCGCGCATTCAACTCCTTGGCCGAGCGCTAATTGAGGCAGCAGCTGCTGCTGCTGCTGTTGTTGTTGTTGCTCTATCTGCTCTGGCTGCTGGCATAATTAATCCGCTTTAAGGGTCAGGTTAGGCAGCCCAACCCTTAACCACAGGGCATAAAATATAGGATTAGGACTAGCCAGTCCTAAGTCCTGGAGCCCTTTGGCACTTTGCACGCTGCTAATCAAAAATTAACAAAGGCGCCAAAGTTTGCGGCTAACTTTAATCGATAAATGTTACAGAACTAAGCTTAAATCTATCTTCGTTCGCACTCAGCTCTCTGCTCCCCCTTCCGGCAAAGACAATTTGCATGCACTGTCAAGCGTTTGCCATGGAGGGGGAGGCACTTGGAACCCTTTGCAGCTAATAAGCCAACATTTTTATTGGACTCCCCAGATGAGCTAAGCTAAGCAAGCAATAAACTTGCCAGCTTAGCAGCGGGCTCCTTGGAGATGCTGCTCCCTTTTACCGGCTGAGAGGAGAGGGACTTGCCGCATGTTAAAGCTGCTGTTGCATTTTAATTGCGGCACCAGAGACGCGACTTAATGTTTGCTGCTGTTGCAGCAACTGAACCGAAAGCAACCAAAGGAAGCCAGGCACACCCACACAAACACACACATGTAGAGCATGCAGAGAAACTTGCACGTGTGCAAAGCAGAAGAAGAAGAAGAACTTGGCAACTTGACTGCCATGGCACATCATTAAAATTTTAATGCACTCTCTCCTCCTCCCCATCACACACGCTGTGACAATGCATTGGGCGTGGCTCAGCCAGCTGCTCAGTCAATCGCAAGCGCATAGAAATGTTACGTTGAGCAAAAGGATGCGATGGAGCGTCCTTGTGCCTCTGCCACAGATGATCGACCGTCAGATGAGCTGTACATAATTGCAGATTGAAGCTGTTTCCCTTGAAATGGGCGAATTATTCAGTGACACAGGTGAAATGAGATGTAAATTCCATGGATACGATGCCGAATTTCAATTAAATCACAGCTGCCTATTCTCATAGCTGAAGGATTTAAGTAAGTAGAGAACATGTAGACAGTTCTTTGGCTAGAAGTTTCATTTTATGCTAGACTTATTATGTATTATATGAATTTAATATAAATATATAAAATGCAACATATCCGATCCAATCTATCCGAACAGAAATGAGCAACAAGTTGCTAAAAAAAAAAACTGCGATACAAATTTCGTTCCATACCTAAAGAAAGCCGTTAATATTTTATTGCGAAGTATTCAAGGTTTCGTCCTTCAGGCATGTCAGAAATATATCCCTGCTGCTACAGTTGTTAGCTGCCAAAAGAGCTCGCTCTTTGGCATTTCTCAGAGTTTTATTCAATTAATGCTTGTCCTTGTGTAAAAATATCTATAATTAAATTTAAACTAGCCATTAGAGCAACCTTTGGTGCACGACACTAAAATACTCCACCCTAACTTTGTTGGCTGCCCCAATTGGTTTCGCTTTACGGGCGAGCTGTGGGGCCTGGGGCGAGTTGTCGAGTCGGTGCAATGTTGAGGTAGCTAACATTGACAGCGGGCAACAAGGATGCTCATTAGTGGAGCAGCGTATTAAATTAAACCAGCAATCATACAAATGAGCACAGCCACGCCCCCATTTGTGGCAGCTACTGAAATCTGCATAATTCAAATTGAAATTGGTATCGATGCAACAAACACATAAATTTGCATTCATCATCATTTATTGAAGCAAATATTTTGACAGCGAATTGTTTGACTGATGAATGTGAGCCACATTGTTGTGGCTGCTATCCAATATATATGAATCATATTTCAATCTATATATATATATGGGTGTGTGTGTGCTCTGCGAGAGCAGCTTAAACTGCTCCCGCATTCCGTTTTAGTTGCACTTGGTCCCAGCTCAGTGTTTGCATTCGAGTAGAATGGCCAGCAGAGCCTTGGCTTTAGCTTTGGCTCGGGCCTTGGCTGCGGCTTTCGCTTGTGTTTCAGGTGCACAGCGCATGCAATCAACGCTTGCTGCACGTATGCAACAAATGTAATTAACTTGCAAGCCACAGCAACATTTTGTGGCATGTTGCAGCTGGCTGAACTCAGCTGAATTATTCATGGGGCATTAAGACAAGTTGCTTGACCCAGCCAGGCAGCTGCAGCAAAAGCAAAGCCGAGATCCTTTAAGAAGGCTGCACTGAATGTCAGCTAGGTTCAACAAACTGCGTCACGTTGCGCCTAAAAGCACACAGTCGACACGCACACACACACACACACACACACACACACACACACACACAGACACTTAAGTGTGCGGTTACAAGTCAAATTGCAACGTGGCAACGCTGACAGAACGACAAATGACAGTTAAAAGCGAAAGAAATAAGAATTTTCCACTGCCTGAGAAATAGTCGCCCTGGGAAAGGAAGTGAGTCCTTTGGGCCAAGCCTTCGCCACAGAGCAAAGGAAGCAAGCGACAACTGCAGCCGAGGCAGAGACTAACGAGCGGCTCTCCAAAGTGCATGCCTGAGAGAGCGCCAAGAATGCCAAGTAGGCAGCACTAGATGAACAACTAGGAGATACCCTATAGAAGAAAATAAAGTGCTGAGGAGTATATAATAGTTTTATCGATATAATTTATGCATTTTACTTTATATTTATTACTTTATAATTTGTTTTATTATTATTTTTTTAAAATTTTTTTTTTTACTTTTGAAATCATTTTCTGCAGGGTATCTAAAACAGTCACCATCCGTCAACTCTTTCGAATTGAATTGTTCTAGTGCTTGAGTTGTAATTCAATAAGTTGGCAAACATTTAACTGGCCAAAGCGCTTGGGCCAAAAATAAATTATCACCGTTTCGGCTTGCAGCTCATGTCAACTTTAGCCTGAAGTTTGATTCGTCAACTTTCGTTTTTCACATCATTTAACAATTCAACGAGTTTATTTTTAATTGCGTCTACTATAAATAAAACAAAATTTTAATCCCCTTCTGATATAGGATATATGTAGTTTCATATGCCAGTGAAAGCATCAATGTCAACATTTTGAGTGGTAAAAAATCTAAAAATAAGCAGAGCTTGTCAGATTTTCATTAGACCGAGCGCAGCAATATTTCACTCATATTTTATTTATGAATTGCAAATTTATTTAAAGTCTGCACAAAATAAATTTCGTGTGTGGCATTCATAGATTATTTATTGATGGAAAATAAATTGAAATTGAAATATGAAACAGTTAGGTAAATGATAGAAAAATAACTATATTATGCTAGCATTTAATGAAAATATATTTATTTCATGATTTTAGTTTCGTTTTCCTAGAGTCTTATAAAGTTGAGTGCATAAATATAAAATATAATTTAGAACTGCTAGTCAAATGAAAACTTTGCAGATATATATTGATTGAATCTAAGAGAAACTTATTGAGCTTGGGGAAGCAGCAACGTTGGGATTAAAATGCTGTAACAATATTGTCGGAATTTGAACTTTTAAATTGTTGCAGCATTTGGAAGTGGCTGGGTCTATGCCACGACCGCACAGTCAAGTTTGGGCGGGGGGGCGTGCAGCCAACTGGAGAACAGCACTGCACTTGCATCAAGCCCAATTGAAGTCGAAGTCAAAGTCAGAGTTGCTGTCAGCTCGTCAATAGCGTCAGTCATCGCTCTTGCTCTCTTCCTCTTCCTCTCCCTTACTCTGTCTAGCTCTTGGTGAGTTACCTGGTTTGCTGGCTGACTGACTGACTCTGACTGACTCTGACTGACTGCCTGCCTGTCGTTTTGGCATTAGCAATTCAAAACATTGTCGGCCTTTCGAGTGCAGACGCAATTTGAGTTTTGGGCTTCAAGAGGTTTGCAGACAGAATTAGAGTGGGAGAGGGAGAGCCACAAAATGTTGCACTAATTGAAGTGGCGGCCGCCTCAATGCGCTTGTGCAGGGGCAAGGGGCAAGGGGCATAAGCAGTGCCACGTTTGTTTTTAATTAAGCCGTCAATAGTCAAAGCTGCAAATCAAATTTCACGCTAATCGCCAACATTAAGCAGCCACATCAAAGCGCTTCCAAAATCAATTATTCAGTATCTGACGTGGGCACGAGAAGGATGTGGCCATCGTGCCACCAAAATCAAATTAAAGCCGCTTATGGCTGGCTGTCTGCGCCAGTGTCTCTGGCATTTTATGGCACACTCCGCAGCAACAAATTGTCGTAAAGTTAAGCGAATTTATTGCCATAAATTATGCAGGAGCAAAAAGGCAACAAAAAGGAAACCGACTCGCAGTAACTGGCACAAAACAATGCGCATAAAAAACACAAAACAACAACACAAACAAAATGGCGACGACGCCGACAAGAAGGCGCAACTCCTACAACTTTCACAATGACTTTTCGTTTGACTTCAAAAATGATATGGCAACACTGTTGTTGTTGTTGTTGCCGTCGTTGTTCCTGTCATTGTTGTTGTTGCTGTTGCTGTTGTAGCGATTCGTGGCCTTGTTGTTGTATCTTTAATTCAATCTGCATGCTTGTCGCAAACATCTCATTCTCTCAGTGTTTTGTGGCTGTGGCATAACAGGGCGTATGCGCAATATGCCACAGCACACGACACGACATGACCAAGCACCAACAACACAGCCAGCTGCCAGGACAACGCAGACCCAGCGAGTGAGAGGGAGAGAAGAAAAAAAGTGGAGAAATAGAATTCGGTTTGTTAATGCTATCGCCGGCTGTGTGCAGCCTAATTTGGATTAGTCTCTAAGCATATATGAGCGTGTGTGTTAGTGTGTGTGTGTCTGTGTGTGAGGGAATTACGCTTGTGATATAATGCAACTAAGCAAATCGGAAGACAGAGAGAGACAGGCAGAGGGAAAGGGAGCGGGACTGCTGGGAACAGAGTTGGGACAGTGAGTAATGAATGCAGGCAGACAGCCAGATTTATTCCTAGTCTAGACCAACAAATATCACGCAAGAAATAAATAATTATCCCAATGACTAAGCGGCTAGCAGATATTCTCTATAGTTAAGAGGCAAACTAAATAATTAGCAGATATCTTGCATAAATAAAAGTCAGATAGAGAGCTGGCAATCAGTTTGGAGTTGTTTTTGAGAATGTAAAGAGAAAAATAAGGGATTGATGTATGTAATACGTAGTATGATGTATGTATGAAGAAAATAATAAAAAAACATTCAATACTTTAAAAAAAAATTATATTCTCAACTATTGTTTCTTAAATGTATAGGGTATTTATAAAAAGTCAACACACTAATAGCAAAGCTTACACACACACTCACTCTCACATATGGACACTAAGCTGGCTTACATATGCTGGAGGAGAGGCGTGCCCATAAACTCATTTCCATTTTGTTGAGCCTGCGTTGGTTAACATTACAATCACAATAAATTTCAATGTCTATCGAATGTAGAGCTTCTAAAACGCCAACACATAGCTCGAGTGTGTGCGTGTGTGTATGTATGTGTGTGTGTCTGTGTGTGCTATGCATTATGTATTATGTGCGCTGTCAACAATAAATTCCCATGTAAGCAAGTGATATTGACAGCACGAGTAGAAGAGCGAACGACAACTTGGAAAATTATATGCACGTACTTAAAAGCAGGAGCTGCCTCTCACAACAACAACAACAACAACAACAGCAGCATCAGCAGCCGCAGCGAAACAGGATACAGGATTCATAGCTTTTACAGGATTCAACACTGCGAGGCGAGGCGACCATTCACATCGACCATACAAAACAGATGCCCGCTGTTTACATAAACACATTGCACTATGGGGAAAAATCCAAATTATCGGGTATTAATTAATAACTTAAAAACTAAGCCAGATTTTTTGATCCGGTTTTTGTATTATTAATATGTATACCATCAGAAATATATTTTAGAAAAATGGGCGTGTCACCGCCCACCCAAAAAAAATTTATTAAAATTTTGTATTAAAAATTTTTTTTTTTTTTTAAGAATTTTGCTTGTTCATACTTTAAAATAATAATTTTAATTGAAAACAATCGAACTTTCATAAAATCGAAATTAGTTTTCTTCAGTTTCGAGTTCCAAATCAGCCAGAAATATTGATCCGCTAAAAAAATTCGGGTTCTTCAACTGATTTAATTGTGCCTTCAACTTTACATAATACAATACGTACAACTTCATTAGACAGCGACCTTTATGCTTTCAAACTCTTTTCTAAAGATTTGCCGAAGAAATAATCTGATCAGATGTATCCATTGTTAAAAACCATCAGCGAAATTATGGATTCTGCTCTCATGCTCTCATGCATGATGAAATTAGTCTGATTTATAGACCTGGTTGGGCAAATCAGACGCTTCCTTACCAAAAAAGCCTACAGGATGAACAGTACTTTCCATAATCTGCCTCAAATGAACAATTATTTTTATAAACATTTGCTGTCATAGGCAGTCATTCATAGTTGTCAGCTAGTTTTTGTTCCTGCTGCATTTCTTCCATTTGTAATTTATATTTTGGCAAAAAAAGCGGCTTTTGCTTTTTTAATATCATTTATAAGTTGAATCAATATTAGTCTTATTTAGTTTCAAAATCACAATTACTATTTCTTGGTTAGAGTTGCCTTTTTCATTGAGCCAAATATCACACAGGTCAGCTCATAGTCACCTGCTAAAAATTGATTTGCGCCGGTTGTGCGCAAAAGTGCACATTGAGACAAAGGCACTAAGATCCCAATTGATTACTCTATAACATGCAATTGGAATTACACTGGTGCGCCCTGGTGGCTGTTTTATATGTCTTTGCAAAGTTTAATTTTATTTACAAGAAATGAAATTTGACAACATTTGCTAATTATACAATAAATGATTAAAATAAGTTCAAACATCAATTGGTTTTTAAGCCAACGCATAGTAGAAGCCCTAAAAATTCATATCCTTTTTAAATTTCTCAAAAATAATGTCTGGTCATTGAATAACGATGATTTGAAAATCGGCTAACACAAATTGTAAGCTGAAGGCAAATGCTTTTCGAAGATAACAGCTGACTTTAACAGCTGTTAGGCTTAACAGTGGACTGTTATTCAACATTTTGGGTACAGTACCTTAAAGTTTGGAGTTTTATTAAGATGTTAACATAAAAAAATTATAAATTTTCATACTTCGCAAAAATGACTAAATACCCGAAAAACGGAAAAATTCCCCATAGTGCATTGGCGCGCACACACACTACAGCAATGTGTGTGTGTGTGTCTATAGGTGTATAATGGTTAGAGTGTGCTGCATACTTTTGGTCAGCTCGGTAGAGTTTATACACTGTGAGAAATGAGGAATGTTAAACTTATGGCTTATGGCAATAAATTGTCGACAATTGGCGGAGGTCAAAAAAGAGAGAAGAGGGAAAGAAATTGAAGGGTGAGAGGGAGAAGAACTCATAATCAATAATATTTAAATTATTTTATTGAATTTATGGACTTTCTATGAGATTTATGAAATTTGATCAAGTGTAAGAGTATAGAAAATATATTTATGACTCTGTTTTATTATTTGTTTTATTTGTTAAGACTGTTGAGAGTTAACAAGAATTCATATAGAAAGGAATCATTATAGATGTACATATATGGACTTTAACGATATTCCACTTCCACTTTGGTTCATATATATATAATTAATTCCCTTGGATTATTTAGCTAGCTCCTAATTACTCAAGTTTAGCTCGAATATCATAATTTATTCTTTTTAAATTTAACTAAAATTTTATTTACTCAATTTTAACATCTCCACACAATATTTATCTCAGTGTAAGCCATGCCTTTCAGCTCTATTCGCAGCTAATGCTTCTTCTCTCTATGGGACATGTCAATCGATGTTAATTTATTGTCAATGCGCATTTACCAAATGTGTGGCATGTGTGACACAAATACCAACTAACCACGTTGAATGTGTACATGTGAGTGTGGCTGCACGTACATAACAGTTAGCTTGCGTATGTGTGTGTGTGTGTGTATGAGTATAATAGTGCGTTATGCAAACTGTAGCTGCTGCCTTTTGCTAAAGCACGTGCGCCATATACTCGTTATTAATCAACAAAGAGATGCATATGCCCCATGCAACAGCAGCAGCCGGAGCAGCGGGAGCACGAGCAGCAAAAATGACTGTGTGCAACGTGCTGCTGCTCCTGCTATGGTTATAAATGCAATGGAATGCGGCTTATTACGACAACAACAGCTGCAACAGCAACAACAACAGCAACTCAACATTTGCTGCAGCTGGACCAATGCCTGCCGCATTGTGTGGCAGGTTGGCTTTGAGCTATGCAGATATTTGCATATTTACCAAGCAGCAACAAAATCTCATTATCTTGTTGACACGCCTCAAAAAAAGGGCCGACGATTGTGCTCCAGCCCAGCCCAGCCCAGCCCCCAGCCCCCGCCCAGATGTGTAACATGTGTTAAATGTGGCTGCAACAGCAGTGGCAGCAGCAAGTGGCAGCAACCGCAGGCAAACATAAATCATTCGCCATGTGCGCTGATTAACTTGGCCTTCCACCACTGATTAATCTAAAACAACTATGTGAAATGTGACACATTAGGCGGCCGAAAATTTATCATAATTTATAAACAGACGCAACGGCACCAGACAGCAACAGCCAAAGGACTAGCCGAAAGCCTTTCACTGTTAGCCATTAATAATACAGTCGAAACACAAATGACACTGGCTGCAAGCACGCAAGGACACTTGGCTGAACAGAAACTCAAGGTCTATGCGACGACTCTCTGCGAGTCGTAAAAGGATTTTAATGTCCTCAGAGCAACAGCAAGGTAATATGTAGTTAAGAACATTGAGACTGACTGTCTCATTTTATTTGCCATTCATGTATTTTCTTTAATTTATATTTAATTCTCTTGCTTCTCCACATTCTTTTCATTTATTTGATATATCATTTGTGGTTTGACAGCAGTTTGTTCTCATTATTGCATTTACAAAAGAAGATTAAAATTTGTGAGCATGGTAAGCATTCAAGCATTTGTAATTGTATGAAAATCGCATTAGAAGGGAACGTGTGGGAGAGATAGAAAGAAGGAGACAGTTAGGCAGAGGAAGCTAGAGAGGAAACTCAACAGCAGCTGGGGAGGGAAATCGTATTTAATTTGTATTTTTTCATTTTTTATTCATTAGAAAGCACCAGAGCATCTTTTTGCTCTATTATCTCCCTGAGATTGATTGATACAAAATCATCAGCTTGGAAATAAACCGAATTGACCGTTTGATTCTTTACGCTCAAAATTATACGAACATGCTCTGTAACGATACGATTGACATTCGTATAATGAGAACTAGTAAGTGAGCGAATAGCTCACACTCACACATACGCAATTGATTAGCATAGAGAAGTCTCCTACCAATACATACACAAAAGACATTTTGTTTCATTTCATTCAATCAAGAGTTCGGGGAACAAACAGAAATCGAAACAAAGCCGATCGCGAACGAAGTCGTTAAAGAAACGATGCCATCGGTTGCTCTCTGAGTCTTTACTCAGTGAGTGACTAAACGGCATTTATTTGCATTAAATTCAAACTCTTAAGCCCTTTAAAACAGTTCAGCTCTGCCAATGGCTTTTGCCTCTCAGGCTCAACTCATAAAGAGTTCAGCTCCACAGCTTTGACTTGCTGTCTAGCTGCTAGATCATATAAGATTAATCACTCAGTGCTCCCACGGGCATCTTTCAGCTCGTCTCATTTGTGACGAAATGGCAGAAGGCAGCGTAGCTTGACAGTTGAGACGTTTCGTGCGCGGGTATTCTTGATATTTTTCCAGCATAATTTTAGCGAGAAGTTTTGAAATATAGAAAAGCCGCAGAGAGTTGTACGCTGCAGTTGCTTTAAGGCGAACAGCTAGCTACTCGCTTGCACGGGGCAACGGAGCGTATAATAAATTGCATTTGCCTGACTCCAGTAGGCGGAAGGGAGAGAGAGTGAGGGGGCAGCCAGGCAGCTCATATACACATGAGAGGCAACGTTGGCGTTTGTCAGTTGCATAAAAATGCCAACTCATACGAAGCAGGACATGCCAACTCAGCCAGGACATGCAGCGCCGCAACGGAAATGGCGCAGAAAGAAAGCGTCAGAGCCTGAGGCAGGCAAGGGGAAATTAGAAAATGCCACAGTGCGAAAATGAACAGTGGGAGGGCGCAGAGAGCGAGAGCGACAGAGAGCGAGTGTGACAGACAGTTAGGTTGACTGGCTACAGCTTCAGCTTTGGCCGGGCTCAACACCGACAACAGCAGCAGCAACAACAACAAAAGCAACTCGATTTTTTGGCAACAGTTTTGCCAGTTTTATTCCCTTTTGTTTTTTTTTGTCTTTTTTTTTTTTTTTTTTGGCCCAATCTCAGCGCCGAAACAAATAGCCAAATATGCCACACATTCAACTCCTTTTTTCGGGGCTTTTGCTTATGCAAATTCATGCGAAGGCGACGTTTCGGACTGTGGGCAAAGGACATCTCGTGTTGATTTAGTAACAGCAGCAGTCAACGTGCTTCGCATTCGCCAAAGGAATTGAATTACGCGCCTCGCTTTAATTTCATTTTGCCTATTTTTATGCGGATTTTTCGTTCTTTTCGTTTGCAACTTTTATTTGTGTGTTTCCTTTGAGTTTTTACTGAGCTGAAGCGCAGCAAAAAACAGAAAAAAATAAAGTATATATATAAATGGCAAAGTATATAATAAAGAGCAAAAAGTGACGTCAGCGACATTGGCAAAATGTTTAATTAAATCTGAGCGGGGCAATAGAAAGGAAATCGGAAACCGAATAAAGAATTTAATTAAACTTTATTTTTTTTTCCGTCATTTTTGTTTTTTCCACAGAGGGAAATGAGGGATGCAGTGCACAGAAATGCGGAATGACAGCGCAACGTATTTTAATTAGTTTTTTCTTGCTTTTTGAAGTGTAAATGTATGTGTGTGAGTGAGTGTGTGCGTGTGTGTGTGTGTGTGTCAAAAACAAATCAAAAAGCGTGCGTCAACAATTGATGTTGGGTCTGTGTGCGTGCATGAGCAACGGCTGTCAAAAAACTTTCAAACAAAATGTCGCTCATATGTCAAGCACACGCACAAGCACACCACACACACACACCCATGCCACTAAATACACATCACATCCCATACACACACGCTCACATTTACCACATAAGTAGCAGGCTGTACAACGACAACAACAACAACTACAGCCACATAATCTGGCATGTTTACTGCATTAACATTGGAGGCGCATAAACAAATGAGTTTTCAAAAGTTAACTTTGATCATATAAGCTGGGCTTTGCTTCAGCCCAAAACGTGCAAAATTTTCACCTGTGCACATCACGATTTTCCTACGCACGAAAAGTTTATGATGTGTGCGTAAAGGCCATAAATGCCAGCCTCCACACAGCAAGAAGTTTCTGTCTCTGCTTTTCCATTTGAAGGGCCTAAATTTCGGCTTGCTGTCAGAGCTAATAAATTTATGGCTAACATAAGCATTCATCAGCTTCAAATCGAAGCACATACATATATATTTAAAGTTTATGTTGTTGCTGCCAAATGTATTGATAGATGGATAAAAGCGTTCAATAATTTCCTTAGCTACATATAAAACTGAGAAGTAAGAACTGGAAGATCAGAAAATTCAAATTGGCATTGAATGTAAAATGCATAGTTAGGGTGGAAAAGCATATAACTTGTATTAGGATATATGCATATAGTACATATTTGTATATATATCTTTAATATTTGCAGCGGAGTCTACTTAATAATTTAGTCTATTTACTATTTACTAAGACCTTTTATTTGCTTTCATTTTCGGCCTATCTATACATATCTTAACTTCTCTTCACACTCAAGTTAAATGTAAACTTGATAAAATTGAACCTTAAATATGGCTCACACCAAGAGCAACAGCACGAGGCATATCTAAAATTTCTCTAAGTCCCTGCCGTCACTTGAAGGTCAATTCGCTAGAGGCGTGTTCATAATGCCGGATATATAGAGCACTCAAAATGTCAATCATTCATAGCAGCTGCCCACATTTTCCAGCAACTTCTAATGTGCAGCATGTCAAAGAGGCAACAAGGTTAAATCTAATCTGCTGGGACTGCTTGCCGTTGCTTAAATTTCTATGCTAATATTTAATACATTTTGCATTATTATTTAAATTTATATGTTTAGAGAGAAAATATGACTGTTTTTTAGGGCTGTGAAATTTACATATTTTACATTGTTTATGCGCACATCACAGTTTTTTGGCTGCTGTTAAATGTAACGCATAAAAAAGGCGTTCACCGCCACGCCCATAGAATTACGCTATAAAATTGTAGCCAAACAGGCAGCTGTATCTATGTGTGTGTGTGTGTGTGTGTACTAAAACTGACCGCAAACTTGCATAACAATAAGTTTTTCATTGCCTGTGTTCAAATGGCATTTTAATATGCGCTCAACTTCATGAAATATGCAAATGCAATATGAACAGGAAAACAAAATGAAAATGAAAATGAAAATACATTTAATAATAATAGAGGAAACGGAAATGAAGTGCGGCGACTTCCAATGACTTTTAATGCTGCCTCAGCACAAAATCTGTTGACCCTGGTCAAGACTTTTGCAATTTAATTAATTTCTCTGCATTCAGCATGAGGATTTGCATTTGCTAAATTGAGAAACTTACCCCGCCTCGACCGCCGGAGCCTTCACTGCCATCGTCATCTATATAAATCTCTTCCGTTTGCCGTCCTACGCTGGATGCGGGCGCTGCAATCGAAGCTTTCACAGTTTTCTGTAAATAAAGAAAACACATCAGAAAATTGAAGCAAAAGAAATAAAATATGAAAATGAGAACGAGAAGGAAGAGAAGAAAGAGTAGAACGAGACCAAAAGTGTTCACATCAAACATGACGCAAACTTTTTTAATATTCGCCGAAATTTCAAGTTTTTCTTTGTTTTCTCTTGCTTTATGCAAGCCTGCACTATTCTATATATATATATGCATATATATATACAAATATTTGCAATTCATTAATTAAAGCACGAGCAAGAGAAAACACACATTGAAATTTGTTGAAGTATATTTAATAAAAACTGCATTTTACACATTTTTAAATACATTTTTTTTTTTTTTTTTTGTTGAGACTGTTTGTGGCTCACCCAATTGCCTGACCACAAACAATTGGCATTTATTGAGAACAATGCGAATGCGACAACAATTGTAACTGCAGCGACAACAATTGCTGCTGCAGCGACAACAATTGTTTAACAAATGCATTTTTAATGATGCCACTGTAAAAATCAATATAAAATTTTGGCCAGGATGCGAGGGCACAAAAAAGAACATCAACTACAATTTATATTAAATGTGCTTGACTAGCAGATACTCTGTAGACAATGCTTTAAAATTGTAGAGGAAAAGTAATCAAACTATTTATGAACTTAAGCTGTTGAAAACTGTATTATTATTATAAATTTGATTATAAATTTAATTTTATAAAATTATTATAAATTTGAGCAGTTTTTAAATTTATTAAAAAATATTTTACTTTTAACTCAAACAACTTAAATTGTTACCGAAGCCCAGAGTTATTGATCATCTATGTAGAGGTATATATATTCCACAGTTTATGAACTCAAGCTGTTGAAAACTGTCTAATTATTATTATAAATTGTAGCAGTTTTTAAATTTATTTGAAAATATTTTAGTTTTAACTCAAATAACTTAAATTGTTAATGAAAAATATTTATGCTTGTTTTGTATCGAAGCCGTCTCGAATTATTGATCATCTATATAGAGGTAAATATATTTCACAGTTCACTCGCTAAACACATATTTTATGCTCTCTATAAATCCTCTAGCATAGCTACACTTTTCTAGCTATTTCTAGGGTATTAAATTTGCCCATTAACAGCTGCTGGCTGCATAATTAATGCGCCCACACAGCTGACTCGGCTGTGTGGGACCTGTGCGCGGCCCTCATTAGGGTCACGACTTGAGCAAAGTTTACGAGCTTCAAAAAAAAAAAAGTATAAAAAACGAAGAAGAAAAGTGCATGAAATAAATGACTTTATACGCCATAAACCAATTTTTTATAATCCCCTGTGGGCAAGTTTAAACATTCAACGCGCTGCATTGCAGATTAGCCAAAAGTCAAAAGTTAGTTTAGCAGCCGCAACCACTGGAATAAGCCAGCCAGACCAACCGCACACACACACACACACACACACAGGCACACATTGGCCCCACCTGACATTGTCATTCATTCACGTTTTTGCCCATAGGTGTGAATAACCGCGCGCAAAAGAGAAAAAAAAAACGAGTAGAAATAATAAAAAACCTCAGATAAACACTTCATCTTCAGGGCGGCAGCTACAGAACTTTGTGGTTGCGCCTTCAGTCGAGTTGCGTTTTGCCAAGTTTTGCATTTGACTCGGAAGAGGCCAGGACAGGATGGAACCGGCAGGAACGAGACACGTATCCTTTGCATTATTACGAAGGAGCCTTCTTGCTCGACGGCGGCTCTTCTGAAGTTAGTCCTGGTGTGATGTGTGTGTGTGTGTGTCTGTGCGTGTGAGTGTGTGTGGTTAAAAGTTGAATGCCTGGCAAAATGCATTTACCATGTCTTTGGCCCCATAACGAAGAGCCGTGTGCATTTACTCATTTATTTATTATTGTGTTGCATTTATGCAAGGGACTTTGGAGTTTAGTCCTTCATTACGAACATGCATGATGAAACAACGGATCAACGCAAAAGTTGTGTAAAGTCTTTGACTGAATACCTGCAGGTGAGTTGCCCAAGTATGAGACAAACGCACACACATTCATAATTGAAGAGCAAAGGGAAGCGACAGTTGAGAGAAGTGAAGTGTGAAATGGCATGAAGTGATATAAGAGAATAGGTAACTTTAACTTGAATAAGTCTGAATTCATTTTAGTACAACTAAAAACAGTTGTGAGAAATGAGAGACCAAAACGAAAAGCAATTTGAGAAGCAATGCACAAAGCGGAGTGGAAAAGAACCAGAAAAACTATTAGGAAAACAACGAAAGAGCAAATTGTTAAATTAAGTTTGAGGCGAACAAATTGCGAGAGGTGTCAAAAGAACAGCAAATCGAAAATAGAAGAGACAAGATTAACGAATGCCGCAGCTAAAGATGGCAATAAATGAAAATGGAAAACAGAAAGCTTAAATGGCAAACTTTAGAATATTACTAGAGCAAGAATTTAACATTAAAAATCATCAGCGTAGGATAATCATTTCCAAAAACTCGATCTATTACACGTCAAGTCAACGCACTGCTCTTTTCCCATTTCGCTGACAAATAATAATAATCTCTGTAATAGAGCACAAAAGAGCTGAAGAAAAATGAACAAACAACTTTTAACTTTGTTCTAATTTTCAGCATTGCTGAGCAACAGCAGCAAAAAAAAAAAAAAAAAAAAAAGCAGTTGCTGAGCGAAAAGTTTGTCAAATTTGAAACGTTTATGCAGTGTGGCCCAAACAATCTTTCGGCCAAAAGGGATTCCGCTGGAAGTGTTGCCCAACATATTTCGCATATTTTTCATTTATTTTCTGCTATATGAATTTTCCACTGGCAACAATTTGTCAGCCAGAGGGCGGAGGAGGGGGCGGAGGATGAGAGCGGCTGGCGGCGACTCCTGAAATTGAAATGCAATTGTGCGGGGCAGCCATATAAAGCGATGCAAAATGTTGTTTGGCACTTTTTGACAAATATAAATATGCGAGCAAGATAAAAAAGCGAAAGCACCGTTTTTGCCATTTTAGTAAGGGACTAAAAAGGGAGCAGAAGGCAGAGCCAGCCAGGCGATAAATCAATATAAATATTGACAGTTTTACAGTTACCTCACATGTGCCCGAAGCATGACTGTGCGTGTGTGTGTGTGTGTGTGAATAAATATATAAATATAAACTCTTTGTTTACTTGCCAAGAATAATATTAATTTGCTCGCGAAACATACAAAAAAATTCCACTATTTACGAACAAATATAAATATTTGAATGCATTGCATATTTTTGGCGATATTTCAACAATTTTTTCAATTCAGAAAAATAGTCAAAGCATTTAAGACTTTAAGTTATAACGCATCAGCTTGCAGCAAAGCCGAAAGATACCCATTTTTTCGGCTTTAATGCGCAGAAAATAGGTCAGGCGCAGCCAACTTAATAAGCACATAAGCCATGTTGGCGTTGCCAGATAGCCTTAAGCTGCAATTTAAATTAAATAAATATAATAAACTTTACAGCGGATCATGTTGCATTAAGGCATTACGGCCAGGTAAGAACTAAAAATATATTTCTAGCAGAATTTAAGTCAGCCGGCAAAGCAATTTATATTTGGGATATATAGTGTATATATATTTATAATATTTTGTATATTTATTTTTGACACGCATCAACTTAATTTAGGCTGTTATGCTGTACTTAAATATATTGTATAGCTTTAGAGTCATAAATTGATTCTACAGTTCCCAACCAACTTAACAATACTATAAATCATATGGATTCAACACTTAATAAAAAATAGTAAAAATAAATATATGGCATAGTCATATAACATATATTTATTTTTACCATTTTTTATTAAGTTTTATTATTTCGTAGCCAACTTTAACAATATTAAACATTGCCAGATCGCGAAAAAGTCGTTTTATTTTAATTACTTTATCTTGATTGTAATTGTTAAATGTGTTCATTTAATTATGGCCACAGTTTTAATTAATTAATAGCTCATTCGCTCTGCTTATCCGCTTTGCAGGCATTTCAATTTCACATGAATTGGTTTCTGTCAACCGCAAATAAAAGCAGATTAGATAAATGCCATTAAAATTGCATGCAAAATGTCAAATAAAATAAATTGAATAAAGAGTTGGAAAAACGAACAATAATTTTTATTTCTGTTTTTTTTTTTTTTTTTTTTTTTTTTTTTTTTTTTTTTTGGTATAAATTCAAATAAAATAAACTCTAGCTAATAAAATTTTTTAGCAGCTGCTGTGCATTTTTCGATTGTCAGTTGCATTCGTTAAGCTGCTTGAAATGAGCAACAATGGCAACAGGAGAGGCAACGAGAGTGGGAGAGGGAGACGGAGGTGGGTGGGTACATATCAGCTGTCCGTTGTGCAATTGGATTGAAAGCTAAGAGTGCTATTAAAGCTGTCCCTGGCAGATAGACAGCCAGTCAGGCCGACAGGCAAGCTGGCAGCCAGGCAGGCAGGCAACCGGCTGTCAGTGTGCGGCGCCGCAAAGTAGGCAATGAAATGGAATCGATTGCAAATGCAATTTGCTGCACGTATACGTAGCGTGAGCAGCTCACAGCACACAGTCAAAAATAGACGAAAAAAAAAAAAAAAAAAAAAAACAAAAAAGCCAAAAGCCCATGGCACATCAGCCTCAAGGCTCGCACACAATGTGGCAGGTCAGCAACAGCAGCCCGCAACCAGCAGAGAGCCATGTGGCAGCTACTTGTCTGGGCTGTCTTGTTAGGCTGAAGCGCAGTCAAGCAACTGCCATATGCCAGGGAATATACATAAATAATGTATAAATATGTCGACACTTTGCGAAACTCGTTATACATTTTCATTAGGGCGTATGTCTGACTGCCACGCCCACACACTACTATGCCCTCGCCTGCTTAGCCAAGCGTGCGTCTCGGCCATTAAGGTGTCAGGCCTGTGCGTGCGTGTGCGTAAGTCTGTATGTTAAGGGTAACTGTTTTGGCCTCTGGGCTTCAACAAATAAAAGCAAATCAAAACTTATTATGCTACGCACACACACAGACACAAAGACACATGCACACAGCTGCGTGTGTTGGGTAGGCCGTGTGCAAAATCTTTGTGTGCGTCGCATGTGTGTGAGCTGGGGAAAACTTTTATGTTTATTGTTGCTATAAAAACAGGAGAAGAAGAAGGACTGCAAATAATACGAAATTCGAGAGCTGATGGCCATTTTCCGCTCGAATTTGTGCATAAAACTAATTGAACAGCAAAATTATTGCACACCCCGAGGGGCAGATAAACATGCAACAACAACAGCAACAGCAGCAACAGTAGCAACAGCAATAATTCGTGAAAACAACATTATCAAATTTATGCAATGGCTGCTAATGAGCGACAAATATTTAGAATAACAGGCAAACAATGCAATTAGACCAAAAATTCTAGCATGACGGGCAGGAGCGGGAGGCTGAATGAAATGCCAGCTAACGCATATGCAAATAAGGCCAAAAAGGTATGACAGAGTTCGAGTGTGTGTGTGTGTGAGTGTGTGTGGCCCTGAGTGTTTGACTGTCAAGAGCCAACATAAAGTCTAAAGACGGAAATTATTCACACACTCACTAGAGCGACAGAGATAGAGAGAGAGGGTGAGAGAGAGAGGGCAAGGTAGCGTAGGTGCAGCTACAATAAAATCTGAATTGACAGTTGGCAAGTTAAACGAAGTGCAGAGACAAGACATGCCTGACTGACAGCACACACACACACACACATACACACAACAACAATGCAAGAGGGCCAAAACGACAAACGACAAACGACTCGAAAAGTATGCCACAACTGTAAGACCCACGCACACACAGTCACACGCACGTTGCACAGTGTAACACTGACCTACAGCGTTGCCAGGTGACCAATTTTGCTGACAATCGTGAAATTCGACAAAAAAAAAAAATAAATAAGAATATAAAGGAATATAAAAGTAAACTTACGTCTGTCAAGCGTTCGCAGAGTGCTCGCGCCTAAAAGCTGCCAGCGCTTTACGTTTGTTTGTGCGCCTTTACGCGAATTTAATGTCTGCGGGTCGGCGAGGCTTTTTATCACAACAATAACGACACACGCACATACACACACACACACACTCTAACTGACGTCTATTACAGTTACTTTGAATGGGAGATGCGCCCTGGCGCTGCGCTCAAAGCAACCGCACACTTCACAAGAAGGTTTCAAACTGACGGCAGACGCTATCTTTTAGCCGCCTGCTAGCCAAGAGCCGACAGCCAAGTCAAGCTGCAAGAGAGCGTCGCATGTGTTGTGATAAAAACACACACACATACACAGACACAAGCACTCGCACTCACACTCATACAGCCATGCAGAGGCGCAGAGACACACGCTGGGGTGCCAAAAATGCTTTTGGTTCAGTGGAGATTGGGCGGGCGTTTGAAATTGGGTCGGTTCTGTTAGATGTTGTTGTTGTCGCCATTATTATTGTTATTGTTGTTGGGAGGCTGCAAAATGGCCGCTCACTGCGCATCCTGCGCAGCCTGGAAAATTTCGTAGAAAAGCATGTCAAGCTAGCACACGAACCAAACAGCTGTTAGAACTTGCTATAAACAAGACTAGTGCTGTTACAGCCAAGACAGCAACCAAAAATCTGGTTATCCGTTAAGTTGATATAAAGTCATTGTACAGATGATATTATAAATAAGCAAATATAGATTTTGGTAAATAATAATAATATATTATTTATAATTTAGTATTATTGAAAATATATAAATTTATGCTATTGGCAGTACGTTTTCTTTTGTCGTTAAATATAATAGGAAATGCAAGTTTTAGCTAAGACAACAACCACGATGTGCTAAGCCACAAAGTTTTATTTTTGCATTAATATTTGTTGCCATTGCTATCAACTGAAGCTTGACCTATTTGAGGTGAATTTTAAAAAGTAACTTTATTAATAGTATGGTATTTGGAAAAGCTTAAAGGCAATTTTTCGCCATAAGGAAATCAGCAAAAGTAAGAATTTTAGCTAAGACCAATACTTGGAATGTGCAGCTTGCGCAATAGGTAGACATTACTAGAGCTTCCAATTGCTGTAAGGATATTTATGGGTAAGGGGTTTCATACACTCATTTCCCAATAAATGTAGCTTTTGAACTGTGCTTTCAATTAAGCTTAAGCGGATACAGCTATAAGCTTGTATAACCATGAATGCGAAAACAGAGAGCTCTTTAATTGCTTAACATATAATCTTTCAGAATATTAAGCGACTGCTTCACAACAGAATTGAACTGCTGACACTGCAGTACGCAAACTTCACTGTTAATTAACAGACCTCTATCATTAAGCGCTTTTAGGCCTTCACATGGCGTTCAACAGTTTTAATGTAAAGTGCAGCTGTTTGCTAACAGAACAGAACAGAACTGTGGCTGTCAAAAGGACACGTCGACTACGCTGGACTTTGGCTTTGCCGCTTGGCTTTTCCTATTAGTTTCGTTTAATTTGGGCCATAAATTACATTTTTCATCTACTTAATACTTTTTAATGATTTTCCGCGAGCTGCTGCTGCTGCTGCTGCCGCTGCCGCTGTTTCTGTTTCTGTTGTTTTTCTTTTCTTTTTCTCTTCCCTCTGTCTGCTGCTTTCATTTTTTACATTTTTCAACTTTGTCACTGGCTATTTATCAGGGTCGGAGCGGCGGTGCGGGAGGGCGAAGCGGGCGCACAGACAGGTGCGTAGTTCTTGTAACAAACAAGAGCTCAAGTTAAAATCGCTTTAATGAGCTTTTTTGTGCAACTTTCGAGTTCATTTAATTGTATTTAAAAAGCAAGCGCCAAAAAAGGACCAACACACACACACGCACATAATTTGTGGTCAGAACAACATTTGCCTAACGGCCAAGCAATAAAAATAAATTATTTTCATCTAATTAGCGGCAGGAGAAACGCGCTGACAGAAGCCGCGAAACAAAAGACAGACCCGCAGTCGAGTTCTTGATAAATGCCCAACTCTCACGTATGCAGGAAGAGCGAGAGTGCGCGGGGTGATTTGAAAAATGATTAGGGTATTTAGATCTGTGCGAAAAGCCGAAGGGAAAATACTCTGATTCGATTCTATGAGGGTTTTCCAATAACTGTATAAAGAATGAAAGGCATATGCTATTGCCTCTCATATATTCACATTTATGCTCTCTCTCAAAATAGCCTCTGCATGCATTGGCTAATGGGTATAAAAGCTAGAGTAGAAAGGGAAAGTTGGGTCTGTGCTGTTTGAGCTCTTAGTGATACTCTTACAGGAGATATATGACCCAAAGGGTCGGAGAAGTGCATTTAACTGTTCTGGTTCTGTCTCGACGGCATAAATCAATTTTAATTGCTTGTGCAATGTGCAAAGTGGGTAAAATAAAATGGCCAAAAACGAGCGGGCCACCAGCTAAAGGCAACCAGGCAGACTGGCCAGCATTCAAACTGGCAGGAAGCTTGAATCAAGGACTATACACCGACTGATAAAATGGCCAACTCCATGAAATTCGCATCGCAGAGGCAATGTCGATATAACTCTGACTGTCAGTTAATTCTCTTATCGAACAATGCAGCAAATTAATGAAGCGAAATTGAATTTGACCAAAATGTTTTGGGCCCCCTGAATTCAATCAACGCGCATTTTCAAAAATTCTGCATAAATTGGCCCAAAGGACGCGCCACTCGGCAATCACATTCGAAAATTGGCTGAAAACTAATTTCCAATTGGGCAAAACACAGACACAGTCGCATAAATAGTTAACTAACCTTTTACGCCAGACTACTAAGCTTCAGGTTGCAGCGTGCTCGCTCTCTGTCTTGCTCACCCTCTCTCTCTCTCTCGCTCTAGCTGAGCGTATGCATTCATATATGGACATTGCATAAAGCTGTGCACATGATAAATGTTTCACTTGGGCAATCAGTTTACATAATTAAAATCAACAAGAGAGGAGTTCACAACTGACAGATACTCTACCGTTAATAAATATACCATATAATAAATATACCATTAAATTCAACTGCTCACTAGATAGCTCCAAACATGCTTAACAGCATCAGGAAAATTCCATTCTGCTGTTTTTGACATCTTGCATAACCTTACAGGGTATACAATTAACTTGAACAGTTTCAGTCATTTCCTCTTCATCTATCTATCTCTCTCCCCCTCTCTCTCTCTTTCAGATATGTGGCTGGTGGTGAGAGCAAAGCTTAAATTGGCTCCAACAGAGTCTTAACTAAACGTTTATTCTCATATCCGGCTGTTGACGACTTTTGGCAGCAGTCAACTGCTTGAGTTGCTCTCAGGTGGCTCTTGGACTTAACAACTAAGTGAGCAGCAGCAGCAGCAGGAGCAGCAGCAGCAGCAGCAGCAGCAGCAGCTCCATGGAATTTTCTTCATTTGAAGTTTGAATGTTGCATTTGTGTGTGACACACACACACATATATATATATATATATATATCGTTTGTATAGCATATTTAGATTTCAATTTCATGAATGGCCACAGACCCTGGCAAATGCCTTGAATACGTAATTCTCCTCATTTCGCCAGCTCTATGCAATTAAAACTCGAGCAGCAAGACACAAAGAGCTCTCCTATGATTCAAACACGTTTAAAATTGTATTTTCAGCAAAAAGTCTAGACGAAACTCAAATCGATTTCTCAAATTTCTTATCAAAACTGATTTCCCAATGGTGAGCAAAATTTATTTTTTATTATTATAATTATTTTTTTTTAGCATCTAATCTAGTCCCTAATTGCGACTGTCATTTAGCTACAAATTATAGCTGCGTGTTGCCTAATTTATGTTAATTTAAATGCAACCCGGCAAAACGATTCAATTCGCCAAGTGTCGCATTACACAAATTAATGCCATAAACCCAGTTCGCAGTTCAACATTTAATTAGTCGTTGCCGCCGCATTTGATGAGCATTTTTTAAATATTTCCTATACAGGACGTGCTACAACTATATGTGAATGGGATGATTCAATAATAATATGCTATGAAAATAATAGAATGCTACAAGTGAAACTCTAATTATGCAGGCTCCATGAATTGATAAACTGCTCGACTTGAAAATACTCCTTGATTTTAATTAAATATTAAATAACATTAAATATACAAAGAATAAATATAAAATATAAATTATAGGATATTCCATTCCATGGCAGTGAATACCTAACAAAACGTGTAAAATATTTACAATAGCAAAAAAAAATCCAATTAAAATTTATAATAAGTTATTTAATTAAATTGATATGCATAAATTTGTGCCCTTTGCTCTTATTTTCTTTTTTTTTTAACGTTTATCTATTTTTTTTAATGTTTGTTTCATATAATGAAACTAGTAATTAATTTGTCGTTTGGCTTGCTATTTGTTTTAAATTAAATATTTTCTGCTGTAAATGAATGCCTTTAACTAGTGAAACAGCTAACGTGGCTAACGAGTGCGTGCAATGCGCTAAATAAACGCAATGAACTCGCCTAAAATATCGACTAATACATGAAACTTTTGGCCAAACGTTCGAGCCAACTGGCGCCGCATAAACAACAAGCAAATTTTACAATTTGCAACGCATTGCAAATATTTTTCTGGTAAAATATGTGAAGCATTTACCCAAGCACACACAGGCGCGCACACACACAAACGCCCATACACCCTCACACACGCACATGGCGAATGTTTTGTGTGGGCTGTGCCACGCCTTCCGGCTATGGTTTGCTGCCACGCGCTTAGAATGTCATTTTTAATTAAGTTAAGCGCTCGTTTGAGCCCCCCGGTTTCAGTTCATTATGTTCGCACTGCCACGCCCATAGCACCACAGTCGCCCACCGCCCTCTCCACCCTTGTGCCATATATTAGGCATTGCCGTATGCATTGCATGCGACGTGTAATGTGTATTTATGACAACCAAAAACTCTCGACACGTAGACAGATCAGCAATTAATGCACGTGTCTGTGTCTATCCGTGTGTGTATGTGTGCGTGTGTGTGTGTGTGTGCGGGTAAAGGACCCAAAACAAAAATTTGTTGAACATCGTTTAAAAATGTTTGCCAGCGCACGTTTCGTTAACTGTCAATGACACTGGCTGAAAGTGAGAACATTAAGCTCCTTAAAACTAGCATAATTGTTTAAACTGAGAAGCGTAACGAGCTGGTGGAAACTATCTGGCAATGAAGTAATTAGATTGATGAGCTTTTAGCTACAAGCGTGCTTTGTTCTCCATGCCTGGTGCAGTGAAGCGCATTAAAGTTGCTTTAATTTCTTAAATTTACAGCTGGGAGCAATTACTCGGAAAGGTAAGTGATATTTATGATCTTAAGATATGTTTATACATGAAAACTATTTGAACTCATTGAAAATTTAGAGATAACTAAAAGAGCTTAAAGTCTAAACTTAGGTCTAATTAGCTCAACTTAGGCAGAGTTTTTATGGAAATAAAAATTGTTACATTTGAATAAATCCTTTTGTGCAAGAGACGTGATTAGGCCTTTTACCTTTTATGCTCTTTGCCGAAAGACCCTTAATTAGACGTACTTGAGGCACACAGAAATAATCTCGCAAGGAGCCCGAGTTTTCAAAGAACTCTGCGACTAGCATTAAGAAACAGCTTGAATGCATAAAGAAAAGATGTCCTCTCCTTTGATTTAATGTTTATTTAAGTGTCATTTGAAGCAAGTGTCCTTGGCTCTCTACTTGGCAGAGCACATTCAGCCTGAGGGCGAGTCTTGAAATAGCCTAGAAAAATATGTCCACGCACATTTGCTGAGGTTAAGAGCTTTCACTTTTAATCGTAAATAACTGCGCACTGTGTCAGCCAGTTGACCCTTTACATTTTTGTGATAATGAAACACTACAAAGTGGCTGCCACACACACACACACACACACACCCGCTCATCACACACACACACACATGAAGTGAACTTTAAGGCCCATAAGGTTTGCTCAACTTTAGAAGCCACAAAACATGTGCCAAGCACTTTTTGTTGTGGCGAGGCTCGCATAAATTTATAAAACGATTATAGAAGATTTGCCAGCTAGCAAGGGGCGGGTGGAGGCGGCACCAGGCACCCTCTCCTGCACCACGAGCTGAGTATGCACGGGATTTGATAAGGCTTAGGTATAAATAATGTAACTGCTAAGCCTTTTGGGTATTTACGCTTGTGTTGTTAAGAAAGTTTTAAGCCCAAGGCAGCGGCCAACATCAGCTTACCTGAAATGAGAGTAAAGAGAGAGAGAGAGAGAGACGGGATTAGATTGTGCGAGTGAGAGTACAAATTAGTCAGTGTTGTTATTTGGCAACTAGTTTATTTTTACTCTTCTTCTTCCTCTTCTTTTTTTGTTTATTCAGAATTTGCAGCGCAACGCAAGTTGTGCTCTTGTAAAATAATATTTGGCCACAACAAAGTGCATTTAATTAAGCTAAGAATGAAATTCAGTCAGCAAAAGGGAGTTAAGCGAAAGCAACAAACAAGCGAAACTATCAAGTGGGCGGAGTGCAGGACTTGGTGAATACCCTGTCAAAGCAAAAAGCTGAACTAGAAATTTTGTTAGCCATATTCATTATCGAAGCAGATATTGAAGCTGAATAATTTTTTATTAATAAGCAAAAAACGGCGAAACTAATTCATTCAGTCCAAGCTAAAAGTCATAATATTTATTTTTATTTAGTTTTTAACACTCAGTAAAAATACAAAATAATACTAAATCAACTAAAACTTAAAATTAAAATGCCTAAAAATACAATTTTATCTTTGTTACTCTAATATTTATAATTATTGAATATTTGGTAAAAAAAAAAAAAAAAAAAAAAAAAAACATATTTCTAATTCCAGCTTAGCAAACCATCTATAATTAATTCCAGGGTATGGCTAGTAAATAAGACAATACAGTGACAGACTGGGAGCGGCAGTGAGAGTGGGAGATTTGTCTCTTCCTGTTTCACTTGAAGGGCTGCCTTAGTTATTGTTGGTGCTGCTGCAGCACAGTTGCTGCAGTCGTTGCTGTTGTTGCTGTTGTTGCAGCGCTGGCTCATTATTTAGCAGACTGATTAAATTAGAATGCGCTCTCACACAGACACACACTGGCATTATTTGCATGTAAATGCATTGCGCACACACACACACACGGGAACGAGCAGAGTGTGAGCGAGATAGCAACAGGCAATTGGAGTAGCAGGAACAGAATACTGGAATGCGAGCTGGGGCAACGTTTGCTGTCAGTGCATGAAGACGAAGCTGTTTTAATGAGTTGGCAATTAGCATATCACAGCACACACACATACATACACGCATGTACTGACAATCAACAACAAAAACACACACACATGCACATGCACAGGCGCAAGTATGTATATCTTTTTGCCTTGCTTAGCTGCAATTGCGCTCACACTCCATGGGTTTTTGTTTCATACTATTTTTGCACTCTTTGTTTGTTTATTTGTTGCTGTTGGTGTTGTTTTATTTGTGGCATACGTTTAAAGTTGCATATTTAAAAAGTTTTTCGACAGCAACAACAACCACAACAACAGCGAATCTTCAGTTGCAAAATCTTTAATATGTGGCGCTGAAATGTATGCTACGAAAAAGTTAGCTGGCCGCCAAGACCAGCAGCGGCAACGGCAGCTTTTAATCCAGCCTGCCTATACCTGCCGCTGTGTGTATGAGTGGGTGTGTGTGTGTGAGTGCGTTTGCTCGCACACTTAAAGTTTTATTTTCAAGCATCTTAACCTCAAAAGTTCTGCACTTACAAAATGCATGTAAGAAAAAAAACTGCGTTCTCCTCCTGCAATGCCGTCCGCATAAACGTTTTATGCAAAATTTGTTATTGTTTACATGCACGCACACAGAGACACACACACCCACACACAGACGCCGACATGATTAAAAACCGTACAACACACATGGTAAACAACATGAAATTTTACAAGTAGCCCACATTTTGCCAGTGGCACCAAAAAAAAAAAAAAAAAAGGATTCAGGGTCTATCATTCTAAGAGCTGCCAGACTAGCAAATACTCTGTTATGCTATGTAAAGAAATATATTTTATATAATAAATGTATTTTATATGTAGCAAAAGCTATTTAAGAATAAGTTCGCACTTTGAATAAGACGAATTTCAATTTATATTAAAATATATATAAAATACATATATAACACGCAGCTTCTCAGACATTATCTAACAGACCAGATATATTATATTATATACATTCTTACTTCTGCTTATACACTTTTCGTATTACCTAACTAAGTCACAATGCTTTAAATTCGTACAGGGTATATCAATTGTATTTTTCCCCATGTCTTTTTTTCCGGATGTTTTTAGCTCTTTTATTAGAAAAGTTTACACCTTTTGTTGTTGTTTTATGTTGTTTTCGTTGGCTACACACGTGCGACTAGCATTTTAAATAAAACCTATATTGCATTTAGAAAGCTTTAATCTCATCAATTTATACTAAATACACGAAAATTAAATGTTTTGTACAGAGAGAGCATGATAAATGATTTGTGTTGATTGATTGATATTTAAGAGAGAGAAAAATTGGAATTCTTGTAATAAATTTGTGCACAGCCTAAGCACAATATACGCTCATCTATTACACAAACACACACACACACGTACACTCATACGCACACGCCCACAATTTGGCTTGGCTGACATTGTAATTTAGCAAATTCGTAGCGTAGCAAACCATACGTAATTCACCTTTGATTATCGCGAGTGTCAATTTGTCTAAAGGTCATGAATTTGCCGTTTAGCTAATTAATAGTCAACCAATGTCAAAAGCGATGAGGCTCACAGTTACATATATATGTATATGTGTATCTGTGTGTGTGCGTGTGTGTGTGTTGGGCGTGTTGAGACATCGACTGTGCGCACTTGCTCACACGTCTAGAGCACATTTGTCTGTCTCCTGGCGTCACGTGGGTTGAGTTAACAATTTAATTAAAGGACGAAAAACAACACGCGCTCTATGTGACACTCGAATGTTTTTCTTTTCTTCAAACAGACGTTTGCACATTGTCAATTGCATGGTCTTTAACTTAAAAACTTAACAGCAATTTAGTAAAATTTAATTGAACTTAAAACAATTCCAAAGTTATTTAACATAATATTAAATTAGCTCTTGGCAAGTTTTGAGCGCGCAGATTCATAATAAATAGATGTGCCTGATAGATAAACAGACAAGTTGTCAGTTCGCAGCACTAATCACGTTAACTGTTGACGTGTAAACTTCATTTAAAGCAGAAGGGCTGGGTGGAGGGTGAGGGTAAAACGTTTTAGCCTCCGGCTGACGACGACAACAACAACAGCAACAGCAACAGCAATAAGAGGATGAAAACGAAGTTGGAATTTAATTAAAAGTTTAAAGCATAGGTTTTTTGTGTGTGTCCTTCTTTCCGGTTGTGGCCCGGCTCAGCCGACGGATACGCAACGTCAAAGATAATAAATTTATGTAAATTATGACACTTTTAGTAATTAAAAGTTACGTGCACAAGTAACAAGAATACGCAATGTTGATTAAAGCCGGCCTTCAAGGGGATTTAAACTGAATACAGAGGCACAGATATTTATGTGTGAGTGTGTGTGTGTGTGTGAAACATTTGAAATGTATCTAGAGTTTATATTTGATGAATCCCGTACTTTTTTCTTTGCATTCTTGTTTTCTCTTTTGCTTTTCCTTTTTTGTTTTGCGCCTTTTGCTTTCATTTTTTTTTTTATACCCTGAACCCATTGAAAATGGGAAATCAGGGTATAATGGTTTTGTGAAAAGTATGTAACAGGCAGAAGGAATCATCGCAGACCCCATAAAGTATATATATTCTTGATCAGGACGACGAGCTGAGTCGATATAGCCCTGTCCGTCTGTCCGTGCGTCCGTCCGTCCGTCCGTCCGTCCGTCCGTCCGTATGAGCAAAAGGATCTCAGAAGATATAAGAGCTAGAGAGCTGAAATTTGGCATGCATACTCGTGTATACCATAGGCAGTACGAGTTTGTTTATTTTTTCGATAACTCATCCGATAACTTTTTTATCGAGAATAATCGAAAAATCGACTTGGTTTTTTCAGCCTAGTTTGAACACTTTTAAACCTGGAGACTTCAAATTTGCGTTGTATATAGAGTTATTGAACACAAAGATTTTGTAATTTACAGATTTTGGATACCAAGCCCCCTTCGCCCCCAATTTGTAAAAACGCATTTCAAGTACTAGAGACTTGTGCTTTGGAATGTACACACATATTCACCATATGCTTACGCTCTAAAAGTTTCATTAAGATTGTATGCCTACAAAAGAAATTATTCAACAAATAAATTGTCATAATATTGCCCACATTGCAGCGCAGCCCAAGCGTAGTCGCTGCTTACTGCGCAGTTAGCAGAGCGCGTGCTTATACGTGCATGTGTATGTATGTGTGCATAGAAGAAGTGCAGAATGATTAGAATATCAGCTTGGAGGGTTCAGGGTATCTCCTAGTCGAGCAGTCTCGACTGGAGCCTTCTTACTTGTTTTTTTTTTTTTTTTTTTGCCATTTATCGCATCATCAAACATTTTGATGTTGATTTATGGTAAATATATTTCTTGGCAGCAGCAACAGCAACAGCATCAGCATCAACAACTAACCAAAAGTGTCTGCCTCAGTGCCGTGAAATGAGCTAACACCGTGGGCAAACAGAGACCCCAAATAAACGCGACTCGAACGGCAAAAACAACTACAACAATGAATAAAAAAAAAATCCAATTCAAAGAATTGCTGAAAAATCTTAGAGAGTCTATAGGAATGTTTTTATTTTGCCCTCTTTTCTCTTCTATTTCACTCATTCTTTCTTCGTGAGCTGTGCTCTGTGTCATTCATTTCATTTCGTTTTGGGAGTTTCGGGAATTGTGTGCAAGCGATTTGCTTGCAGAACGAAATGCTCGAGTGGCCTTCATCAACTCGACATCTGAACGTTCATCGTTATCATTACCATCGTCATCATCATCATCATCATCATTTTTATCATCTGTTCGAATCGTAGTTTATATTACAAAAGTTTTCTATAATTTATTTTCATTGCGTTTCGCATTTTCTTTTGGGTATTTATTCATTTGAAATTTGATTTTTATTTGACATGTTGACAGGCTAAGGGAATACGAACGAATTCCCGTTCGGAATTCGCCGTCTCATTTGGAAATATGCCCTCAGAATTGCTAGCGTGTCCAGCGCACTATGGGTCAAAAGCCCGTTTTTTTGGAATTAATTAATAACTTTTGAACTAGTCAAGATAATTAAATTAGTTTTTTTGCATTTGACTTTCCTTCGCAACACTCGTTTTTGGTGAAAAAATGGGCGTGGCACCGCCTCTCTTTCATATTATTAGCTGTCATAACTTTTTTGCTTTTTAAGATATTTACACCAAGTTCACATATTAGATGTGTTTTCATGTTTTAAAGATCCTGTAAAAAAATTATCAAAATCGGTTAACTATATCATATAGTTTTTGTATGTAGAAGTTGACAAAAAAATTTTTCAAGGAATAAAAGGTTATATTTTATGATTTTAAGCACAAATAACATTAAAATATATCTCTTTTATTGTTAATCATCGTATTCTTCATTATCTGAAGCTAGTATGCCATAAACCTAAAAATTTGAAAAGTCCTGGTTTTCGAACAGGCTTATTTCCTCTTCCTCATCTGCGACGAGGTTAGTTGCTGAAAAATGAAATTGCGCAAAAAGTGCGCAAAAGTGCACGTTGAACTTATAGGTCTAAGTTCGGAATTGAATACTCTATAAAATGGGCGTAGTTTCATTGCTACAAAATGCTACAAACACAAGTTATCTCTTATCAAAGACAAACATTTTTTTTAAAATGATGTCAAAGACAGCTTTTTGACTTACACATAACTTCACATCACATAAAGATTTTGGACAATATAAACACGTAAAAACAAAGAACTAGCCCTATTCCATACTTTCCACTAAAAATTTGAATCTAATTGTCATTATTTTTATTTCAATTGGCCATTGAAATTCATATAGTTTTTTACAAACTTGATAATGTGCGTGTCATGCAAAGCAGCTCTGTTTAACAGCAGTTTTGTTAACAGATCGCGCCTCTGTTAAAATTCTGAGTATGTAACATTTACATATAGGGTATTCTTAATGGATTGGCATTAAAATTTTGTAAATTTTTTCAACTTGAAAATAAGACTTTTTTCCAAAAAATCGGGCCTTTGACCCATAGTGCAGCGTCAACTGTCAAATGTGAGTTGAAAAGTCCTGCTGCCAGTTTTTCCCTCATTAAGCCACAAACTTTTCCCATATGAGAGAGAGAACAAAAAAAAAAAAAAAAAAAAAAAAAAAAAAAGAAAAAACTAATTAATATGTTGAACAGGTAAATTGACTTGAGCTCCACTGTACAGTGAGGGCAGGGCCAACCGACCAACTAAGTTCAACTGGGAAATGAGCATTGAGCAAACACAATTTTTGCATTAATTATGCAAAAACTTTGAGGTGCACATTCTCATTTGAATGGAAGTGAATGTGGTGAGTGTGTATGTGGGAGTATGAGTGTGAGTGTGAGTGAGTGTGAACGTGAGTGAGAGTGCATACCCTGCATGAAATAAAGTTATTAAATGGATCATTAATAATACAGAGCTGTTGAATGTATGCACTTGAAAAGCTGCTGTCAGTTGAGAGAGAATTGTTAATAATATTCCATTTGCATTCAATCAATGAAGAGTATGTAACATCGGGAAATATGTAAATTTAATTTAAAAGGGAAACAGCTAAAAATAAGAGAGTATATAGAATACAAGGATATATATTTATTAACATTTATACAACTACTTCAGTTTCTTTACAGAGCATCTCTAGTCTATCACTCTTGCATACAGCAGACCACAGCTGACATCATTCTATATATTTTCTTATTTTTATGTACATTTTGCGCTTATAATTCGCACACAGCTAACCACTTAAGTGTATGTGTGTGTGTGTGCATGTATGTGTAGTTGTGTATTTTGGGTGGTTTATTGGATTTTATTAATTAAAATTGGATGCTGTTTGGTTTGCCAGCGCGTCATGGCGTGTGTGAGTAGGTATGTATGTGTGTGTAACTGTGTGTGTGTGTGTGTATGTGTGTCAATAAATTGCACATGTAATTAAACAGCAGTGTAAATTTCCGGCTGACTGCTAAACAAGTGCTTAATATTTAATGAGTTGTGTCTAGAAATTATTTCGCTGACAGAAACTGAGGAGAATTTAAGCTTGACGGCGAAAACAACTTTGAGCGGCAACCACACGATTTCTCAGATTCTCTTCAATTAAGACTTCTTGCACTCTCTCTTACTCTTTTTCCCTCTCTCTCCCTCTCTCCCTCTCTTTCTCTCACTCTTTTGCTTTCACTTTGCGGTAGCTGTTGAAACAACCAAAGCGTGCCAAAGGACATTTATCACAATCAATACACGACTGCAGCTTCATCCTGGGCTGCCCTCTGGCGCTGCTCAACTGCCACAGCCAGAGCCAGAGCCAAAGCCGCAGCCGCAGCCGCTGCCATTGCATAGAGAAAGAGTGAAAGAGAGAGAGAGAGAGAGAGAAAAATAGTTCTGTAAAGAGGTGGCAAGCGTTCCGTATTTCTATATCTGTTTATCTCTGGTTTCCCGTGCAGTTTTCTGTGCTTACACGGATCATTGAGCAACGCGGATGCGGAAAACGCGAGAGCTATGCACTTCACAAGTTCAAGTCCCACCCCCCCACGCCCACCTTCGACCGCTGCGACTGCTGCAGTTGCATGCAGCAGCAACTCGAGCATAATGAAGTTATGCGTGTGCTGCAAAGAGAGCTTAGAAAAAATTGTTATTAGCAGCAACTACTAAAGTGCTGCCACTGCAAAACAAGTTATGAAAACGGCCATTGATTGCCTCTATTTCCAATGCAACGAACCGACTTCCCGCCGACTAGCCCAGTTAGTCAGGTTCACTTAAAAGCCACTGAGCGAATCAGTTCAGCCAGCATATCCGAGTGGCTGCACGAGCATTATGCCTGAATGAATAACACGGAGATAAGGGGCAAGTGGAGCCCTAAAGCGCAACGCACTAAAGTTATCAATTAGAGTCTGTTCGTTCTATATGAATGGAATATATCAACAAAATAATTCGAGCTAACATATAAAGTTAGGTTTCTTAGATACAATATTAGATTGCTCAATATTACATATGTATCTATTTTGTATCATATCAACTTTTTCCCTATATACCCCAAATTCTTATTTTCATTGAGTTCAACTCTCAACTCTTATTTTACTTGCCGCTTATCAATATTGATTTCCCGCTAAAACTAATCACGCAAACTTCATATTTTGATATACTCATTGCAGGATATTTACAAATTTTATAAATTTTATTCAACTCTATGCGAGCACAATAAGTTAACCACATGCCGAAATGGCTTGGGAAATGTTTTGATGTCTGTTCAGAGTTTGCTGCGCCAGCCATTTCGAAGCTGAAAGCCATCATCTTCCATCATCTCCGAGCAGTCGAAAGTTGATATCCGGCTTAAGTTTTGTGGCTTTAATGTGTGCAAAGTTTTGCCTTTTGGCGTTGCAATTATGGCAAAGTTCGTCTGTCGTCTAGCTTAATGGGTCTTCGTGCATGTCTCTCGCCTGTCTGGGTTCAAGTTCAGCTAAGCTGTAAATTTCCACTAGGTTTGTCTTAACAAAACATGACAAGGCGACATTAAGTTGTCAGGCGTAAATTCAATTCGATTTTTCATAAATTGGTTGGTGAATGGCTTGGGCCAGTCCATTGAATTACATATATTGTTAGCCCCTGGTAAACGGGGTCAGCTGCATAAATAAACTCAGTTTGTGACACGAATCCACTGTACCCCAACGCTCCATTGTGCTCCGCTCTGTACCCCCTCTTTCTCTCTCTCTCTCTCACTCACTCTCCTTTCAACCATTCAGTGAGGGAAATTGCAATTGAATTGTGCAGCTGACAGGCAGGCGCAGGTTGAGCCAGGTCGCGAACAGTTTGTCAATTGTAGGCGGCATTTTGGGTGGCTCGAATGGAGCGATAGTGCAGTGGAGCAGTGGAGCAGCGGTGCAGTGTTGCAGTGGTGCAGTGGTGCAGAGGTGCATCGGCACTGGCATGTTGCCATTCACTTTTCGTACCGTTTACTGTGCGGGTAATGGTAATTGTAATTGTAATTGAATATTGATCGATTACGATGACAACGCTGAAGCCTCCTGACACTGAGCCATGACTGATGATGATCAGCTCAAGAGCAGTTTGTGCAGCAGCAGGTTGTAAATTTTCATTGCACTTTGCCACTTTTATCTGGCATGCAGAGCAAGCACTCAAAGTACGCACACACACACACACGCACGCACACTCTTGCGCCATTTTCTTGATACAAATTTACATATGAAAATGCATTTCTCCTGTTTTTCCCTCAGCTTTTTTTTCTTTCTTTTTTGCAATTTTCTGCAAGAGCCGGCAAATATTTTGCTATTGCTTAACAAAAAGGCGCCAGCGGTTGTCGTGTATGCATAACAAACACACACACACACACACATTCATAATTGCACTTACTATGCGTGTGTGTGAGAGAGTGTATGTGCTGCATTGAGTGAAATTGATTCCAGTTAAAGCTGACCAAAATCCGAACCGAGAGAGCTGAAGAGAACGAGCGTGAGATGTAGTTCGTGGGCAACAGCAGCAGGCAATCAGACACGTGCGTTGGTTGAGCCTGCTCCACCTGCCAAAGGGCTGCGCAAAAAGGTATGCCACAAAAATCTCTTGTCGAGCGCGACATGAGCAACAACAGCAACAGACGTCACAGCGCTGATGCAAACAATGTTGTCACACAGCGCGGATAATATTTGCCAACAAAAGACAATGACAAAAGCGTTGCCAGCAGCAATACAACAACAGCAGCAACAACAACAACAATAGCCAGGAGCGGCAATGGCAACGGCAACAACAACTGCGACTGCAACAGCAACTGCAGCAGCTGCAGCTGCCTCAAGTTGTTTGCATTTGCTGGCAGTTGCACTCAATGTTGTGTCAGCCACATTAACACCTACTTGCCACGCACAGCGACACCTACTCCACACACTCACACACTCCCCACTCTCTCCCCTCCCCTCTCTCTCTATCACTGTTGCTTACAGCTGCTGTCAATACAATTCTTTATATTTCTTATTATTTGATGTCAAGCGGCATTTGGAGAGTTTAAAACTAATTGACATGGAAATGCCAAGATATGCATAGACACATTTATATAAATGTGAGTATGTGTGTGTGTGTGCTGGTTGTATATCCAGTAAATGCGAGCAAATGTATATATGCTTGGCTTACATTTCCGGCTACATTTATCTCTCTCTTTCTCTCTATTGTGCAACTGAGCCTGACACACACACACACACACACACAAAACTAAATTTGTATCTACTTTGGCAAAATGTTAAAATATATGCAAATAAAATAAGCATTTCTTCTGACTATTTGTCAGACCCTTTAGAGCAACGGCTGACGGGGGGTGCCGATACCCATTGTGAGTGCTGCGTGTTGCATGTTGCACAATGTATCGTGCCACGCACAGGCAGCAAATGCAACAAGAACAGCCAGCATTAGGAACTGCTAGGGCCATTAAACAGCCAAGCTGCTGCTTCTGCTCCTGCTCCTGGTGCTACTCCTGCTGCTCCTACTGCTGCCTTTGTTGTGTTGTTCTGTTGCCCCTCCAGCAGTGCGCTGGTATATAGGCTACACTTCATTTTCTGACTAGGTAAAAACAGACTTAAGCGCTTGTCCTATATACCAAGTAGATTTTTCAATACACGCAACGTAAGCTCTTCAGAAAGAAACTTTGTGAAAAGCGCCAGCTGTGCATAGTTTTTCATTTTATTTCTATATATTTAATATTATAATAAGTTCTTCATTGACTATTTAAAATGAAGTTTTAGTAGTGAACTAAATATTTAAAAAAAAATTTTTTGATTACTTTTACTCATATTTTTAATTCCTTCTATCTTCAATTTTGATTCCCTACAAATCTAAAGCTTTAAGTATTATCATTTTTTTACAAATTTATTGAAATTCTTCCATTTCGCCTTTATACAGGGTATATACTATTTCTACAGGGTATATGTTAGTCAACCATTAACTTAACTTCTGCCTGTAAAGTATTTCTTTTCTTTTTATTGCAATGGCTGTCAACACATGTGGGTGGTGCACATATATTTGTATATATGTTTACATAAGTATGTGTGTGGGTATATGTTTTTCTCTGTGTTTGTGTGTGTGTGTGTGCTGTGCGGCTCTGTTTACATTTGATTTGCTCGATTCGCCTGTGAGGGTTGTTGACTCTTGTGCCGTATGCCATCTTCTATCTTCTGTCTGTATTTGCCAGCGATTCTGGCCATGTTTGTTTATTGAAATAGCAGCAAGAGCTGACTACTATATTGTTGTTGGCCTGCTTAGCCGCTTACTTTGCCAACTGTCAACAATGCAGTCTGTCTTCGACCCTCAACTTCAACTTCAACTTCAGCTTCAGCTTCAGCTTCTACTTTAACGCATTGTTAAAATACCCTTTGCACAATTCGCACGATTTTAATTAGTTGCCAAAGCCAATTAAATGGCAGCAAACAAAACTTAACCCAAAAAAGACGCAATATTTTGGCTTTCGAATTTTCCATGTTAGCTGCACGAATTTGCACAAGCTCGAGTGCACTAACATGAGAAAAACGAGAAAGAAACACACGCAGAGAGCAATAATTTCTCATTAATTTGTGCCGACTTAGCTCTGTATATCCACACACACACACACACATACATTTATATTAACATTAATTTAAAGCCGCCTGCTTGCTGCTGCAACACACGGCTAAATACGATAAAGTCAACGTTGCAACATGGCTGCGTCGCATGGCCAGGTAAAAATGCTCAGCCAAACACGAACTAGCTCTGTGTGCTAAACAGCAACTACAGTAAACTCAGTTTATAATTAACACTGTGCGGCTGTAGATTTAGTTGATAAAAGCCAACAGGTACATGTATTTCACTCTGAAATATTCTGTTAAAACTCAAAAACATTGTCGACAAAGATAAAAAATACATGTATTGTGCTCTATGAATTATAATCTGATAATCTATAGTTTCATTGTAGCAATTTCGATAGTATCTGTATTAATAATTTTGTTAAAGTATTTCTATATTTAAAATGGAAATTCATATATTAAAATAAAATATGAAAATAATTTTGTTTATGAAATTATTTTTGTCTTTACACATTTCATATTTTAAATATATGTTGCATACAATTTATTTTATTTTAATTATATTTTGATTATAACAGCAGCAGCTGTTATTATCAATAAAACACTCGTCACAATATTTGCATTAATTATACATATTTATCTACATCAAATATGTATATATATAAATTGCTTTACTCAACTGCCATTCAAATAGTTTTCCGATTTTATTATAAATATTTATTTAAAGCGTAATTCAAACAAGCTTATGGGAAAAAACCAAATTACAAATTTAAAAAAAAAAGAAGAAAAAAAAAAAAAAATTCAAATCGCTTCTGGCTACAATTAAATGTGAATCACACACATACAGTTTGTTAGTTGACAACAATTTAAACAGCTAAAGGGCAAACTAAAATTTAGTTCGGAAAAAAAGGATAGAATCTTGCCTGCAAGGTAGTTGCGGATATTCAACGAGCAGGTGATTTCTTTTTGCTATGCCGTTGCAACTTTGTACGACATGTGAGAGAAACTGTAAACAATTGCTTTGGGTCTAAATCAAAATTAATGCATAGCTTTTATGCAGCTTGTGGAGCACCTGAAAAGAATGCAGCCATAAATTTGCAATGCTCAAGGGGGAAGCACATGGAAAGAGAAAAAGAAAGAGAGCGAGGCAGCGCATGTGAAAGAGAAAAATGTACGCACGTATAGCATATGTGAAATTTTGTGTGTGCTTTCACTTGTTAACGTAAGCGATTTAGCTTGTTTTTGCTTCAAGCTCCAGTTTTTTTTCTTCCCCTGGCTGGCCATAAGATGGAAGGCATGAAACTAGCTCCCCTGTGCCAGGCACAAATTCTTAGGCAAGAGTCAAGCGCTGCAGTTGACCCAAATTTGTGGCAAGCTACTCGGCAGCAGCAGCAGCAGCTAAAAAATGCATAAAGCTATGTGAGCCGGCTGCAACTTAGTTGTGGCTGCATAGCTGAGCCCCCCCCCTGGTGACAGCTAATGAGTTTAAGTTCTCGACCCGTTGCCGCACACAATTGACAGTTGCTGTTGTGGCGCGCACCGGGTGGGGAGACAAGTGCTGGAGCACATGCATTTACACCTTCCAAAGCTGCCAGCGGGAGTGCAATACAATTGAGCCTGGGGGAACAACAACTGCTGGCTGCAGTTCCTGCAACAGCAGCAGCAACAGCAGTGACAGCAGCAGGTGGTTTGTTATGGCAGCACAACTGAATTTCAATTGTCAATTGTTGCTGCCTTATTGTGCAATGCAGCACAGGTAGTCCAGGTAGTCCAGGTAGCTACCATGGCATTTCTGGCCCTGTACAATGTTGACGGCCAGCAAATTGCGTTAATTAAACATATATTCGAGCCATGTCCTGTTCGAGCCGTCGCCAGGGCTTAATGAAATTACATTACACAAAATGGCGCTGGCGACGGCGTCCGAGAATGGCCAAAGTGAAAACAAAGAAATCTGCGAAATGACATAAAAAAAAGATGCACACGCACACAGCGACAGCGCGAAAAGACTTCGACTTTAACTGTTCGCGCCCGCAGGATGTCAACGTTAATAGAGAGAGAGAGAGAGAGAGAGAGAATGGCAGAGTTCTGTGAAAAGATACAGAGAGCGAGTGAGAGAGATGGCAAGGCAATGAGTGAGCGAGAGAGAGAGAGCTCGCGCTGCACATTCAAATTGAATTAAAATTCCATTTGCCGTTGTCGCTTTGCTTAACAATTTTATTTGCCATCCCGCCGTGGCTCCACTCTCTGCCTTCCGTCTTCCAAGTTGCCCACTTCGATTATTTTTCTGTACCAACTTATTTCACATCGAATGCCCGTTGACTGATTGCGCGACGCAAAGGGAGCCTCAACTGAATGTTGCAATATAATTACAAACTGTGCACGGCCGTGGCCATAAATTAAATACAAATTTTCTTAATTAAAGCTGTCGAAAAGGCAACCAAAACTTTTCGCTCAAAAAAAAAAAAACAGAGGCGCAACAACTGCCAATTTGGCACATTTCTTGCAAGCCAAAGTTTTCTCTGGCTTGGGCGCGTATTTGTTTATGTTTAACTACACTTTACACTCCTTTTTGTGTGGGTATGTGTGTGTGTGTATTAATTTAAAACTGTAACTTGGTCAAGGCGAAATGCTAATAGCAAGTTCCTGGCACAAACTTTTCCCTCAGCCTAGCTCAGCTCAGCTCAGCTCTGTAGTTCGTCTTTCAAGACGGCTCTCCGTAGGCGGCTTCTAAGCTGCTCAACGGAACTCATTAAAAGCAGAAGCTCACGCAAAAAGCTTGTCAATAAACAGCATTACGAAGTGGCTTAAACTTAAACACAAGCCGACCTAGAATATACTCTATAGTTTGTTTAATTAGTATCAATAGCTCACATTTGTATGCGGCATTCAGCGTTTTTCAGCTGAAAAGTAGGCAACATTATTTTTTTTTAAAAAGGGAATATGAGTTTCTGGAGAATAGTTAAAATATAAATATATATATATATTTTTTTTTTGTGCAATCCTTTTGCTAATATTCTTAATTATTAAATTATTAATTATACATGTTATAAACTCTCAATGTTTATTAATAATATTTATGTGGTTCTTATCAATATTTATAGTATTAATAAAATATTATTTTTATTAAAAGCAATAATATTATTTATTTATACATTTAAATTAATTTTAATTTAGATCTTGCATTCTTTTATATACATATATATTTTTTGGTTATATGCATATTTAATTTTTTGTACTTGACTACTAGCAGAAATGTTGTCTATATTTTCCGTTAACAGAAAATGTCCAGCCTATATTTAAAAGTTGAATTTCTCTGCTAAGGCTGATAAAAACCATTTCTATATATATTTGAACAAATAATTAAAAACTACTAATAAAATGAAACAGCAGAATTTACAGACTGAGTCGAAAACTATAGCTGTCTTAATTTACGTTTTTTATGCTGTAAATGTAAAATTAGAACAAAAGCGTTTTGCATAATTTTGTTATAAAATCACCTTAGAGAAAAAAACTCATTGAGCCTCAAGGTGATTGCGTTTAAAAATAGAAGCAATGATGAAAAGACAGTGGCAGCTTCCTGCTTACCCTTCAATAGAATTTGGTTAAGAAATTCATTTAATTTTTTTTTTTTCTTTTTTTTTTATTGTCAAAGGAAACATTTATGCTCGGCATTCTTAACTTTTCTTTCTATTTTTTTTTTTTTACTCTTTTTTTTTGTCCTGTTCTGTGGGCAGTCGAGGAGTTGATAATTAAAACGCACAAAATGCCACCGACATCTTAACAAGACAAACAGCGCGTGCGTTGCCCGTGGGTCGTGGCAAACGAGCAGCGAAACGTGTCAAAATAGACAGCAGCAAAACCCCACAGACCTTTCTGAGACGTTCTTGCCAAACCCTACTCTAAAGCCCCTGAAAGACAAGTCAGCCCAAAATAATAAAATCCGAATAAAAAAAGAAGAAGAAAAACAAGAAAGAACTTTGACAAATTGATGCTGATGAATTCTTGAGTTTCATTTTGTGTTTGCTGCTTGCCTAATTAAGCGCAAAAGTGTTGCATAATTTTTCGTCGGGGACGCCAGTCATGCAAATTGAAAGCGTTTCTTAATACCCTGTAAACGTTAGGCAAGCACAGAGGGCTTTACGGCATTAACTTGCTGTTTCAAGTTGATTTCTTAATGGCAAATGGGCTTAAAGTTGGGTGAGACCCAAATGATTAAAATAAAGCAAGCAAATACAAATAAATAATACTGTAATCATATTGAGTAAACAATTAAATATATATATAAAACATTAACATTCAAATTCTATTTTAATTCAAAATAATTATTAAAATTCCAAATTCAGCTTTGATTAGGTTTCTAATTGAATTAAACTTGAAATGTCATTAAATTGACAGCACAAATCGAAAAGAATATTTTCAGTCTATTGTTAGATTATTGAGCAGGATATTTCATTTTCCTGCCCTGCAGCTGCAACGTAAGTGCTAATGAGATAAGGGCAAATGGCAATGGCATTTGCAAAATGTTTTCTACAGTCAACTGCATAAAATTCTATTAAATATCTTGGATAAATCATCTTAAGTTTGCGCTTTGTATGAGCCACGAGTTAAGCGTCTTAAATGCGTTCAACTAAAATCTCATCAAATGCCTTTCAATTAAACTAAATCGCTCAGTTTGCGCTGTGCAGCGCTAAATAATGAAAGTAATGAAAGTCTCTACTGCTGCGTACTACGTACACACACACACTCACTCACTCTCTCACACTCTCTTCAACCTCTTCTTAGCTCACGTTGTTCTCAATGAATGAGCGTGCGCTTGGTTTAACCATTTAGATAAAGTTTTATGGCACACCAACGGCAACAGTTTCAAGGGTGTGTGAGTGACTCTGCGAGTATGTGTGTGTGTGTTTGTGCTTGTGTAGGTGTAGCTGTGTGTATGTGTGTATGTGTGTGTGTGCTACTTAACTGTCACATCAACGTTGTTATCCTTTGCCGCCTTCGTTTGACAAAGTTTCCCAACAAAAAAGGAAAAGCTTAGCGTGTGCGCAGCATATTGAAAACAGAGCGTGGAAAAACGTCACATTTTCACCTGATGGGTAATCGATAATAAGTACCAAATACCCAGCACTTATGTGGCCCGCACACATTAGAGCAAAACCCAAGCTAAAAAAGCATTCAACCCAAACTTTTGCCCAAAGCGCTCATCGGGAGGCTGAAAACTTTTCGCTTTGAAAATAATAAATGAAGAAAAAATCATTTTTTTTCCAGTTGTTTTTTTTTTTTTTTTTTTTTTTTTTTGACACGATCCCATTCCGCGTTTCATAATATTTTTTTGCCAGCTGAGGCGGCTCTTAAGTGGGCGTAACTTGTGACCAAGGACGACCACTTAGCTGTTAAATGACAAGTTTATACACCTACGCGTACTTGCTCTGCCTGCACCCTAATGCCGAGCCACTTAGCTGGACAACGACGACCAAGTTTCTAAGCTTAAGTGTTGCGTGGCTTAAGATTCTCGTAAATTTCAATTTGAAAATATCTGCCAGACTCAAATAAATCATTCAATTTGCCTGAGGTCACAGCTGAACCAAAATATCTTTGCTTTTATTTGTATTCTTATGAAAATCATTTGTATTTTCAGCAATTATATGGAACTTAGTTAGAAATATATAAGTTTAATTTATAATATAATCTATTCAAATCCAATTTATTGTGAAAATAAGGTATTATATTGAGCGTGAATAAATAAATATCTATGAGGAATATTGCTTTAGTTTGGCTCAAGTCAAATTGAATTTATTTAATTAGTTATGCAGTCTGGCATTTCACTCACTCAATTTACACGGCATTTCATCAATTATTCAATCTAGTTGATCTATACAAAAATGCGCGTGCAATCATCAACTCTCTGTCACAATGTTGAACTTTACAGGTTGTTAAGCGATTTCTTGGCTATCATAAATATTTTGTCTAAAAGTTAGACAGCTCTATAAACGCCAGCACAGCTCACACTCACACACGCACGCACACAAACAACACACACACACGCACGCATACAGTCACATATACACATGTTCGAGTATTTGTTAGATTGTAAAGTTTGCGCTTTTTTCGGTTGGGTAGATTTACGCATTTGTTGATAACAAAGTTTTAAGCTGCGCAAATAACTGTGCAATACACTCACACACACATGCACACACACACACCTACACACGTAGATACACCTGCAAATAAATGCAACTGTAAATTGCAACGCAAGTGAACAAATATCAAGCGAGAGGTAAATATTTGTGAGTGTAGCTTAGTTTTTGGCTTAAATAAATTTCGACGCTTAGTGTTGGTAAACAACTTTTGCCACGCCGACTGCAAAACGATGTCAAAAGTTTTGCGCGCGGCTGACCAACTAATCAAAAAGTTGTTAATTGCGTGTTGCCAACAGCAATAACCAGGTCTGAAAGCAATGCCCGCGCCCAGGTTAACTAAAAGCTTCACACACTTGAGAGTGTGCGTATGTGTGTGTACGTGCGTGTGTGTGTGTGTGTGTGTGTGTGCATACACTCTCATACACTTTTTATGCAAATGAGCATAGGCAACACGCGGCACGGCAATTTAAATAGTTTTGCACTCATCAAAATGTGAGCCAAGTGCAGTTTATAACGCACAGGCTGTTGTTTATGTCCTGCAGAGCAGCCCCGCCCCCCCGCCAACCCCCCACCTAGTTACTGTCTCGAGTGCCCACTCAAATTGTAATTTATGTTCGCCCGACACCTGAAATTGACTCCACGTGCTGTCGACTGTCGACTGTCGCCTGTCGCCTGTCGTTTGTCGCCTGCTGCTGTCGTTGTTATCTCAACGTTGGCTGACAACGGCCCGAGAGCAGCTGCCAAAACAAATGGCACTTGTCTGCATCGAATTCACTCTCCAACACACAAATTTACAGCCAGCAATTTGTTTGGGGCTTTAACTTGTAGGCATAGCAGCAGCCATAGCAGCATATTAGCTCAATGATACAGCCAAATTTCATTGTGCAAAAATGTGTATATCATTCAGTCAGCGATTATATATTTATACAAGTATTAGTCGTAGAATGTCAAAGAGATTATATTGCTATGTTGTATTAGTATAAGTAAGCAATGAAAATATTAGTATGTGGCTCAATTCCAGAGCAGCAATTCAACCAATAGATTAGCTTATAAGAGATTTCGTTCCACTCTCCCCAACATTTCTTATAAGCGTGTTCCGTCCCATGGCCCTTCGGCTGACGCTCGTTATATAGTGAGAATCTAACCATCGTGCAATTATTGCCAATGCTCGTGAGTCGAGCTCAGCTAGCTGTTGCTCTCTAGAGAAACTTAATTTTACATACATATAACAGCGGACAGCACGAGAGTCAGAGTCATTTATGTAAACTCTAAACTAGAAATTTTTATGAATTAACTTAAGAATAAAGGAGAAATCGGAAAAGCTTAAGTATGCTTATTTCTAAATTGATAAAATATGTAAAAATATATAAGTAAAGAAATTATTTGCCAATTAATTCTTAAAATAGAACATATAGTTTTATATCCATGTATCAAATTTGCAATATCCCTAAAAAATATCAACAATTATTTAGCAAAAAATCATTTTAAGCGAAGCCTAAGCCTGCCTAAAATTCTCATTTCATATATAGCACATTTGAGACTTCAAAAGCAGCAAAACTAGATATAATCTTTCCCAATTTTGCTTCCCATTTTTCATCACGAAAAAGATACCCCTTATATAAGTAAATAATTCTCTCTTTGCATATATATTAACATTTTTTAAAATCATTTCTATGCAATTGATTAAGTGTCGAAAATATCAAGCTTTACATAGCTTCGTGCTAATATATTACATGCCTTTGCACGTTCTTAACCAGGCTTCAATTCATTTTTTAAAAATACTTCAATGATCTAACAAAGCAGGGAAATGTATAGTCATTTCACACTCTCTCCACACACACACACGCACACCCAGTCGACAATATCCGTAGTTTTGTATTCGTCTTATTTGTCGGCGAACGTCTAAAAATCGTTCGTCAAGCTGTCAGGGAAATGCGATTGCCATCGCTCGCCCGCTCGCTCGCTCAGCCTCTTCTATTTGTTGTTGTTGTTGTTGTTGCTTTTGCTGTTGCTGTTGCTGCTTTGTTGTAATGTGAATGACAAAATATTTGACATTTAGCAGCATCACGTAAATAACACATGTTGCCTGGGACCCGGACCCGGACCCGGACCCAGACCCGGCGGGCAACCATAGCGCATTATTGTCAGCGTTGCCAGACCCGCCCGCTAAAGCTCTTCGACTTGTGCGTTGCCCTTTTTCGCAGACGGCTTTTCCGATAAATAAACGAGCTAAAAATCACCGCGAAATAGTTGCAAACGGCAATGGCAATGCGAACGGGAACGCGTTCGCACGTGAGCGTCACAAAATGTTGCACAAAATGGCGTCGTTGCTTGCGCATTTCCTGTCAGCGAAGTCATTGGAGCTATGTAAGTGCATATGAGCGTGCATGTGTCTGTGTGTGTGTGTGGCTGTTGCTTGTGGCCGGAAGCTGCCGTAACTATGTGTAGATTTAGTTGCGACTTTTGGCTCCTAACTGACATCAATCACATGAGGGCGAACCCCAGCTAGCTATTGCTGGCATAACAAAATTTCGTAATATTGCTAGCCACGCTGGAATTTTGAGTGCACGTGAGCGCATACGTGTGTGTGGGTATGCGTGTGTGTGTGTGTGTGGGTGGGGTGTGTGTATTTTGGTCAATCGCGCGCTTTAAATTACATGACGGCGACATAACAACCACAACTGGCGCCTGATTATTGGTAGCTTTGAAAGCTTTAGTTTGGCATGCCACAGCAATGCACTAAATCCTCGAATATATAACAGTATGTGTGAGTGTGGGAGTGTGTGGGTGAGTGTGTTTTTGTGTGTTGCAATTATTGATTGGGACATCAAACGTTATTCGCGGTCGCATTGCGCACAGCGCCAAATAGCAAATTAACACGGCAAAAGGCCTCATTAATGCTGCACCGCTCAAACCGCAAATGCCAAAAATGTTAACGGAAAATGCAGATTCTTATTTAATGGCCAGACGGGTGTCGGCAGCAGCAATGGCAGCTGACCAAACCATTGCCGCCGCACACCAAATTGCCGTTAACTGATTTTGTGTACTCCGCACAAAAAGAGTGGCTTATAATTATGTTTACTTTATGCTGCACACAAATGTTCGTGTGCTCGAATTGCCTTTGAAATCGCACTGCTGCAGTGAGTGGAGTGTCGAGTGTGTAATGCATTGTGTCTACACTGCACAAAATTGGCTGACTTGCAGCAGCAATTAGTTGAAGAGTCTGCGCAGGTGCAGTGAATGCAACATTAGAGACCAAAGCTTGAATAAAAAAAATTAAAATATTTAATAAATAAAATAATAAAAAAAATAAATAAATAATTAAATAAAAATAAATGGGAATGGAAATGTATTAAATAATAAGAAAATATATAAAAATAAATGAAAATTTAAAAATAAATGTTATCCACGAAATAAATTAAAAATAAATACAAATTAAATTTCTACAAAAAAAAAAAAAAAAAAAAAAAAAAACACACACACACACACAGTTTATGCTGCTTACTTCTCTTTAGGATATATAAACTAATATCTTTGAACTTTGTCTTTTTTTCTATTCATAGTCTGTAACTATGTATTTTCTTAATTTTTTTTTTTTTAGCAACATTTTTAAAAAATACCTGCAGTCTTATATTGGTAACACTTCAAATGCCTAACCCTGTATAACTCTTTAGCTTTAGAGATTATCTCTACTCTACTACTCAAATCAACCAAGTCTGAAAAATGCTTGCCCCAACAATTGCCTGAAATTTTGGGCTTATTGCGTATATAAATGTGCTTAATATTATATTACATGAGAGCTTCAAAAGCCTGGCTTAAGCCAGCATTAAAGATAACTTATTTTTGCAGTTGGGCATTTCATATTCAAGCTATTTACATTTATTTAGTTATGCTTCTTATGTGGTGTACATCATTCTAAAATGAAAGCTAGTTTTATTCAACATCAACTGCCAACTGCAAGGCTTCGCATTTATTAAGTACTTGTCATTCGTTTCTGACAATCCCATTTCCGCCTACATGTTCACATGAACTGTGATGGGTACAGCTATTCCAAGTTCACTTAAATCACGCATAGACATTCGTTTCCATCAGAGTTTATATTTATATACTCAATATATGACTGTGTTATATTATAGCTGTGGCTATCATAACATTTGATGCGGATTCAACTTTAACTCGTGCCACATTAAGATCATATTGAGCAAATGGCTGCACATGCCTGGGTTCCGGCTGTGTTCAATGTTGGTTCTTAATTTTGGCCAAGAGTCCACACGCACACGCACACACACACACACTACCACACTCACAGAGTTTCATTAAAAATATGACATGTGCGTGTGGGTCGGCCAGACGGACTTTACGAGCTGCCGATATTTGGTCAACCCACGCACACACACACACACGTTCATCCATTTGCGTAAGTCAAATAAATGAGCATCGTCCTTTATCTTTGGTAGCATCGGACAAAGGGCAAGAAGAGATAGCAGCAGAGCGCCATAAAAGCGGTGTCAGAAATCGCATATTAAATATGGTACTATATGTTCGCTTCCATGCTCGACTAATAATAAATGCGTGTGTATCAGCCACTGTATGTGTGTGCAGTGTGTGTGTGTGTGTGTGTGTGTGTGTGTGACTGTTGCTTGTAAGTTGCTTAATTACATTGGGCATTGGTCATGTTCCGGAGCTTGTTGAACGCTGTTGTAATGCATTACTCGTGGTCAAGCAAAGCCGCAGCAGCAACAGCAACAGCAGCAACAACAACAGTAGCAACAAAAAAATAAATAAATAAAATAAGATGAAGAAGCAGCAGCGAAAGCATTGGAAAACTTTGTGCTTTAATTCAATTTTAGTTGCGATAGTTTCGGTTGCCGCAGTTCGCATCTCTCTAATGCATTTTGCTTGTACAGCATCAAGTGGGAGGGTATTTGATACCCTAACTGAGAGTGTATTATAAGTTATTCGCATAAGGTACTAGTACTCTATAAACTCTAATAATAATAATAATAATAAATATTTAACTTAGATTTTAGTGCAGAGATAATTATTTAAGAATGATCAACAGCAAAATATTTCATCAAATAAAAACTATAACTATAAAAGATAAATTATATTATAGTAGATTTAATATTTTATGTATGTGATAAGATTGATGCATTATTTCATATATCAGATTTAAAAAAAAAAATAACAATGTTATGAACTTATATCGTATAGTGCATCCATTCAAATTTACTTTCCTCTAACATTCATTAGAGTCCTTGTTGTGCGAAATCACAAAAATAAAGCTAAAATATATATAAACTAATGCCATAAGCTTCACTTCAAACAGCTCTTAGCTAAAATTGATAATCTATTTTCATTTAAGGCATTATTCCTCATCTCATTGTCAACAGCTCGTTAGAGTATTCAAACAGCATGAAGCCTTGTATTTATCATAATTCAAGTTGAGCTGGCCATCCGTTTGGCTGAAGTTTGTCATTCGCCGAGCTTATTTGTTGGCCAAACTTGTGTTGACAATTGGCAGCCGCATTGAATTTTATATCACAAAACATGCTGCGAGGTAATCAACATCGCTGTCCCAAGTTCACTCCCTCCTCCCCTCTCCCTCCCTCACGGTCTTTCTCTAACTTGGCCCTTAAAAACTGTACTAGTGCTAACAAAAAAACGTTATTAAAAAGTCAAGTGTGTACACAAATTGTTTTTCAACTTTCATTGCCAGCCAACTCAAGACAGAGAGCGAGGGGCTGGGGCTGGAACTGGGGCTGGGACTGGGGCGTACTAAAAGTTTAGTGTGCCATTTTGTTGCCGTCGCTGCACCTTATAAATATCAAATGCAATGTCTCAGTTCTTATGGCATTTTATGCAAAACAGTTTTCCAACCAGTTTTAAAGCATATAAAAATGACAAAAACAGCAACAGAGATGCGCACACACACACACACACTTGCACGTTTAGAATGACAAAAATGGCCAAAAAGGTCTGCATAGTCATGTAAACTTTTGTAATAAAATGCCAAACAACACACACGCACACACACACATTGCGAGTGTGACTAGCTGAACTGGAAGGACTTTCTCTAACTGCAGTACACACACACACACATGCACACGGGCAAATTTTTTTTTTTTTGCTTTTTGTGGCATGAAAAGCAAAGAAATTATGCAAGTTGCTTGTTTTAATACTCGTTCACAAAGTGGAAAACGGAATTGATTCCTACTGAAGCTATATTACTATATAGAATAGTAGGTATTTATATATTATAATACATTCAATATTCATATAACACTGATTCAGGTATAGAGAGAGTAAAAGGCAGAACCTCTTAAAATTATCTACATCCACAATTATTTCACTTCATTCCCAAATTCAATTATTATTCCCCCATGAGCGAGTATTATGCAGTCGACTACGCCAATTTTTTTTTTCTCATTTTTCCAGTTTGTTATATTTTCTTTATTGTTGTTTGCAAATTTGTTATTTTATATTTAGATTTTGTTTATATTCCAACGTGTGCGCGCATGTGTGTGTGCGTGTGTGTGTGTTAGTTGGATTGTGTGTCTTGAGCAAACAGTTTGACAATTTGTGCAGCATAAACCGGACACCACATTTTTTTTTTTTTTTTGGGTGGAAAATTTGTGAGTGGGTCAACAATTTTAAAGGCTTTGCCCGTGTCATTTGCAAAATAATTGCTTGGCTTATGCTTTGTGTGTCATTTTAGCCGAAACGAAAACATGCCCGAAAGGCTTCTAAGATGCAAATTGGTCAGAAAACAAGCAAGACAATATAGAGAAGACGAGCTGACAGGCTCTGTTATAGTTTGAGCACAGCTGCAAAGGAACCTTCCTTGAAGCATTATTTAAGGTTTAAGCATCAATTATAACTATCCGAAGCAGTAAACTGAATATTAATTAAGAATACATTTATACAATACTCTTGAGAACTCTTTGTATTTAAATGCCAAGCTTAATTTTCATTAATTAATTAATTATAATAATTTCCTTATATTTTCATAGCATTCGCCGTAAGTTATTTGATATCCTTTCTGAGTTCGCATTCACATATTATTATGCATACATACATACATGTGTAATATACATATGTATATTTTACACTGAATCTTGATGGTGATGGTGGCTCAATTCATTGAACTCAATTTCGCATACAATTTAAAGCCACATATTCAGCCATTATCCTTTACAGACGCAGTTCATAATCCGGCACACACACACACACACACACAGCCACATGAAAGTTCGTGCATTTCCTTGTGTAACCGCAGGCACGTCCACGTACAAGAATTGCATTCATTGGTCAACGAGGCGGTCACAACAAAGGAACGAAGAAACCGGACGGCAGTCATCATCATCAACATCATCATCGATGGATGCAGTTGATTGGTATTGACGACGATGATGACGCTGATGACGATGGCGACGAGAACAACAACTACAATGAGAATTGCCAGCTGGCAATCGATAGCATTGATATAACCATTGGGCTATATGAATGCGAGCTGAGCTCAATGCTAAATGAAAATCACTTAAATTCTGCCACGTCGCCCTGTTATTGTTGTGCGCCTTTTCCTTTGCGTTTGCCTTTCCCTCTGCGTTTGCCTTTGCCTTTGTCCGGCAGCCGACTGGAAAAGAAGTACCAGTTAAATTAAATGAGAAACGCTTTAGTTATTGTTGTTGGCGCTTGCATTGTTGTTGTTGTTGTTGTTGTTGTTGTTGCTGCCTTGGCACTGATTGAAATCCCCCAAAAGCAAACACAGACGACCCACGTTCACCGCCCATCCGGCCCCAACTTGGGCGTCGCGCATTCTGATGACAATGCGCAAAAATCATCACAATGTTGTGTGTATATTTTTAATTAAAAAAGAAGCACAAATAAAAATAAATAAAATAAGGCCCCTCAACGCCAGGCGCCAACATAAATATTTGTTTCATTTATTCAACTTAATAGGCAAGCGCGCCGCGCCCCGTATTACGAGGAGAAAAAAAATGATTAAAAAAGTTAAGCAAGCGCGTTAAAATGTTGGCCTAAAAACAATGAAGGTCAATGCGCCGCACACGTTGCTGCAAGTCGAATCTCAAAGGTAACTGTGAGCTTAATTATGACATCAACTGCTATCAAATCAATGAGTGCGTTACGCCACAGCTCAATGGTAATCTGCAAATTGGCAACGAGCACTCGAAAATGTTCTCATCATTTTCTACTTCATCAGACGCATCAGAGCCTGCTCGGCTTGTGAATCGATTTGAGCTATGCAATATGCAGGCAGTAACGGCCAGTGGCAATTGCCACTAGTCCCCAATGTGCAAGAATTTGCAGCAAACGGTTGTCATGGCTGCCAGTTATTGGATTTTTCCATATGCAAAAAAAAAAAAAAAAAAAAAAAAAAAAAAATGATGAATGAAAAGGTGGAATGAGTCTAACGAACCGAAGGCCAATGCCAATGGCTCGAGCTTAGCTACGGCTTTGCTGAAGTGCGAACATCAAATAGAAATGGGAATTGCACGAATTTATTGTAATTTATTGCCAGAAATGCAATGTGAAATGAACTGAAAATCGAATTGCGTTGTGTTGTGTTCGCCACAAAAGCATCTTTCACATATATCCGTGCATTGTGGCCAAAGTTGTCTGCTGAGCAACATTTTAATTTAACAGTAAATCAATTTAATTTTAATTAGTACAATCAATGTCACAATCGATGTGGTCGAGTTCACAATGAATGCAAATCGGAAATCTCCAGGGACAGCAATTCCAAGTAAAATATAAATAAAATTGTATGCCAGAAGTATGTAAAACTAGCAGAGCTCTAAAATACCCTGCACTTATTGAATGTTGAGAATATGTAAATAGTGTAAATTATAACATGAACTTCATTCAGTGATAAATATATATTCTAAATAAATATATATATACATATATATATGAATAAAGAGAATATATAATATAGAAATAAATATATATATATAAAAAATTAAATTTAATTTTTTACAGGGTATTTTACATGGTACATAAAAGGTTGCATCTCTGGCTTGGGTCAGAGCTTTGATTTTCTATTGAAGTTTTTTTGAAATTTTATCATGCGATTTGATTTGAAATCAAATTTGCGTATAATCCGATAGAAATTCTATTAAGCATTGCGTTTTACGTGTGTAGCATACGGCATGTGGCATGTGTCATGTGGCATGACAAATGACAAACTAGAGCATGCAAATATGTCTTTAGTTTTGATCACAAATCGCAAATGAAGTGCAATGAGCTTAGTTAGGAGTAGATGGAAATGTCTGCCATATAATGGCCCAGTTTCGATAGGAAGTGGATAAAAAACTTGGCGGTTTTTCAGTTGAATCGGAATTGGCGCTCGCCTCACTCCCGTGGCACTTGTCATTTGTCGTGCAATTAATTATGCTCAAGTGTTAATTATTTTCCCATTTTGCTTTCACCCTAATTACATCTTCCGGCTGTGCCATGGCCTGGACGGCGGCGTATAGCAACATTTCCTTTTTGGCGTGCTTGGCTCCCATGATAATTTCGTCTGCCAAGCACATTTCCGTATCCGGCAGCTACTGTTCTTCTTCTGCTTCTACATCTTTTCGAGGATTTTGAAATGCAGAGCGTCGAGCAGGCGCCCGAATGAGTGAAGCGAATGCGTTGAATGCTAATTTGCAGCTGTATTCCCGCTCCTGCTCTGATTGAGCAACTTTTTGCGGTCTACCATAATCCAAGCTCAACTCTCTCTCTCTCTCTCTCTCTCTCTCTCTCTCTCACACACACACACACACACATACACTTTACAATCTAACCATAATGATATAAGGGCAGCCCGCTTGTGTTCTTCACTCGAGTTTTGATTATTTGCTGCCAGCAGCAGGCTGGCTGCAGTCCGTTCAACTATTCAACTGTCTATCCAACATGTTGGACTATCCCCTCGACTACAAATCGTGTTGCTGCTGCAACATTTCAGTTCTCAGTTTTATCCACAATTGTTTTGGGGATTGCAGCTGCATGGCGTTGCATGGCGCATGGCCTGCGTCTCAGTTGAAGTTTTTGGCCTGGCCGACAGACACTTGACACTTGACAGCAAACTGAATGATGAAAAGTTTTCAACGATGTTGACGACCACCACGTCGGAGACAAGTTTCTCCCACAGTTAGTAATTAAAAATTTACGTCATTTACCTGCAAGTAGAAGAGAAGATAGGAAACTTTTTTAATACAAAACTTACTCAAACCAAAAATTCGTTGAATAAAAAAAAAAGGAAACAGTTTGTAACTAACTTAAGCCAATAGCACAACAACAGCAAACACCACCTAGTGCTTCTAAGCCACAACAAAAGCTATCAAAAAGTACAATATAGAAAGATAGCAGCAATATCCAAAAACTGCAACACACTTTGCCAACTGCAATCACAATTTGTGCGTCGATTTGGCTTCTCGCTTCACTCAACTACTCACAACTTTTGCTCAACTCTCAAGGCAGCCCGACTCAACTCAACTCAACTGAAGTCAACTCAACTGAAGTCAGCTGCTTGGTGTCTGAGTGCCGAGTACGTGGGCGTATATAATTTCTCATTAATTTGTGCAACGTCTGCGCACACACAATGTAAGTGCCACAAAATGTCGCCCTAATATATGCTAAACATAATTTTATTGCACTGCGGGCCACACACCGTGCGCAGCAACAAAATGGCAGCCATTCCATTAAAATACAATTAAAATGTTGAAATTGCCGCAGCAGGTGTGGAGGCAGTGAGGCAGCCAGCGAGCCAACGATCCAGCGATAATTTATGAACAAACTTTTTGACAGCAACTTCGTCTGGCTGCGCCAAATCTAATCAGTTACAAAAGGCTTAAAGCACCTAATCTGAAATAGGTAAGGCAAATGTAAGACCCACGCTAGAGCTAAATAATTATGAATTAAGGCAGCAAATGGCACAGTGAAACGTTTAAGAATGTTTCGTACTAAGGAATTTAATTGGAAATGCTGGTACAGCCACTCTGCAGGTGCGTTGTACATGCAGGTGTCAAATAAAAGTTGCATCAATCGATGACTAAACATAGCTAAAGTAAAGTGAGACGCTTAAAAATGCTGCACAAAGAATAGGAATAGTAAAGAGAGACTGTGTGTGAGAGAGAGGGAGAGAGCTGCATTTAACATGCAGGTAAGTGCACTTTTAGCAATGCACGAGCACAATGAAAAATGATACACAGGCTTATATTTACCTTTAGCTCACCAGAGCACAATATAAGACATAATTAAACTTTTCGAAGTATAGCAAAAAAGTTTCTGATTAAGCTAAATACACATACATATATGACTCATAAAAGGAAATGAAAAATTATAAACTTCTGGCGAGTTAGTCAAGAGCAATTAGTGCATGTGCTTCTACAGTCAGAGACAAAATCTCATGGCTCTTCGGTCACTCTTTAATGGCTAAAAAGAAAATCAGCTTAGCTGCCGCAGCTTAGCGATGCGTTCATTTTCCAGTTCAATTGGACAAAGTAACAACAGATGAGGCAAGAAGTGGCACAGCTCTATATCTCTCTTTACCCTTCTCTCTCTCTCTCTCTCTCTCACTGTCCCTTATATATGTATGTCTGAGTGTCAAAGTCTATTTGAAGTACATTAGTCACGCTTGTACACACCTACACACACGCACACTCGTACACGCACACACACATGTAACCACAGAGCAACTAGCACTGACCAGCTTATTGAGTTTGCAATTTGGTGCCAAGCTAAACTATGAAATTCCTTTCATTTTCTATCGTTAGCTCCGCACTTGAACCCACGTAACCAGCAGTAGCAGCAGCAGCAGCAGTGGTGCTCCTGTGATTTATCAACTTCTTAATGAACAAAAGAATTATCGATTGGCATGGCATGAAAAATGGCCAAGGGCCAGCCAGCCCCCATTCAGTTGTACGAAAGTTCACCTTGCGCACAATGCGGCGTATGAGCAATGTCTGCTTATTGCCACAGCGGCGCGCATTTATTTTGATATACGACCATGCAGATATACATTAAAATTACCCCTGGTTACACTCTGGTTACTTTATGCGCATACGCACATATGCCATCAACTTTTGGCATTTTGTTTATATACAATTTGGGGCTTTTAAAATGACAGTGAAGCCCGACAATAAGAGAGGGCCCGGTAGGCGTTTTTGTTATGGCTTTAAACTGAATGTTTTTCTCATTGTTTATAACTCTGTGACAGTATGAATGTCTTGATATATTTATTAATATTTGACGAGCTAAAAGCAACTTGTGGCATTTTTTAATTTAAGAGCAAAAATCTAAAGGAATTTGCCCTTTGGTTTTCCATTCCACATTTGCCGTCTCTTCGTCCTGCACCTTGATTTGTTTTTTCTTTCTATTTTTCTGCTGCTCATTGAACTTTTGTGAGTCATTTCGTAAACCTCTTGCCGCAATGACATGTTCATAATTAAATGTTAAAAATGTATTTAACATGCAGTTCTAGCTGGATGGAAGCGTCAAGCGCAGGCATGCAACAAATGACAAAGTTTGCCACAAAGGGCAGCGCATTTCTCATGCTTTCGTTGGCCAACGTTGGCTAACGTTGGCAACTCGCAACATGCAACTGACGCAAGTAAATCGGAATAGAAGCTGCCGGACAAAAGCTGGCATTAAATTTTATTTTGTAGCTGCAAGTTGTGATTGCAAAAGAAATGGCAAAAAAAAAAAAAAAAAAGAAGAGAGAAGAGACGAAGAAGAAGAAGCAGAGCTCTTGCAACCGCAGTTAGCGGGTGCAACTGCAGTGGCAGCTTCTGCGGCACACATCTATCACATTTATGTGCATTTTTGTGGCACTCGCGTTGGCAATTGACCCCGATTTTTTTTATTTTTATATTTTTTGTGGTTTTTCGCCAGACTTTGGTTTGGCTCAGAACTATGCGTCTGCCTCAAATGGCTTTACACTTTCATTATGTCTTATTGTTTGCTCGAGCGCTGCACAAAATGGCTGCATGAAAGCCACTTGCACTTACAGCATTTGCTAAAAACACGCCAGCTCAAACAGGAACAAGTTGGAGTTGCTATGCAACCGCTAAAGTGAACTGTGAAATACCCTAGAGACGAGCAACCGATGAGAGTATTAAATGAGAGCAGGTCGAATGAGTTGCGTAGCACTGATGAGCTTACAAAACCTTTATAACTAACAGCTGATCTAGTCGAGCCCACACTCATATCATTTCTCTCTCTCTCTAGAAAATTTACTTCGTGCATATAAGAGCTATGGGAATTAGTCGGGTGGCTTCGTTTTGAGTGAAATTTTGACAGCTATAAAAAGAACAGCCTGTTGCTGAACTTGCTCAGAGTCTTCTTTTATCTTAAGCCGAGCAGTCTCAGTGCTGCTGTGTTCCAGTTTTGTTTGTGGTAAATATTTCAAGCTATTACATATTTTTCAATAATAAGGAAATGATAGTGATAAAAAAAATTAACATACTAATAATATTAGATGATTGTGGCTAAATAATAATAATGATCATAATTGTCATATTAATAATAATAATTATTATTATAGTAAGAAATTTATATTGATCACAATAATAATGATGAAATTTTTATAGCAAAACTTAAGTTAACTAATAAATATACAAATATACTTATCACAACTATAAACTATAGGTAAGTCAATAAATACAAAAATATATATATTTATGAAACCAAATCAAGCAGTATATTTCACACATAATTGAAAGATTTATAATATTATTAATAAATACAAATACTAAATTTTTTTTTAAATATTCAAGTTAGTATATACTTAAGTTACCTTTAAAAGATTCTGTAAATCATAGCTGAAATATTGCATATAATACGCACTCAGACAGTTAAATGTGGCTTAGTAAAACTGCTGCAAAGTTGTTCGCAGGCAATCAGCGATGTAAGACAGCTTATAAAATACCAGTTATAGGATATGATAGAGTGAAAGTTACAAAAATAAAAGTACGCACAGTCTATCTGTGTGTGTGTGCGCCAATATACGTCAATGTGTGCGTGTGTGTGTCTGTGTGTGAGCTTAGCTGGATGGCTGCCTGTGGCTGTGGCAACCATAGAGCTGCTGTTGCTGCCACTGCTAATGCCGCTGTTGCTGCCGGAGCTGTCAGACGCTGCTGAAGCTGGTTGGTCATTTGAAAGGGCTTAACATAATGCACACAGCCATTGAATGTCCTTCAAGCTGGAACGTGTGCGACATGCGGCCAAGCCGAGTGACACACACAAACAGTCAACAAACACACACACACACACACACACACACACACACACACACACACACACACACACACACACACACTATCACACGCACACTATCACACGCACACTATCACACGCAGACACACTTCACTAACCCAACAGCCCCATCCTCCCACATCAGTATTTTTATTGTTCTTTTACTTCGCACTTTCGCTTTGTTTTTCCACAGAGCTAAAATAAAAATAAAAATCAGCGTATATAAAACTCTGATTTAAACAGAGCTGAAAATTTGCAGCAAATTTTAACATCAAACTAAATTGAATTCCATTTTAGTTAGTTTATAATTTTAGAATCTGTGTGAACTTTATGCACCTCTATTAAATCAAAATGTAAATATTTTCATAAATATTTCCGTTGCGCTTCAGCCAACCATCTAATTTGAATTATTGTCGTAAATCATGGAAATTTATATTTACAAATATTATCTTTGGTCCTCTTGTTTTCATTCTGCTTTTTACGTGCATTTCTTTGTGAGCATTCAAATTGATTTATGCCGTTGCCCAAAAATAAACTAACGCAAAACAATGCAAATATTTCGAGCGCATTTTTGCAAAAGTTATTTTTTTTTACTATAGTTCGCCGCCGTGCGGTTCGCTAGCTAATGTTGCACATGCAACAACGAAATGCGCATGCTACAATCAAATTTATCATGCTGAAACATAACTTTGAACACAACAGCCAAAAGCTAACTCAAGGTTGTGGGCGGGTGAATCGAGATACTCGGAGATATATAAAATCAAAGAACACGAAATACGTGCACGCAAAACATATTAATATTTAAGTCGGACCATGAATTATAGATTTAGTTATAGTACGGCTAGACGTTTGAATAAAAAATTTGATTTATGCTGAATTTAAATTGGAAATAGAATTAAAATTGGACTTTTGATGCCATGTGAAGGCTTTAAAGTAAGTTTCTTACATGCAACATTTAAATTCAGTAAAATGAACAAACTTCTCACCTCATATGCATACAGAATAAAATTCTAGTGCGTGTTCAATTTTTAATAATAATCATGAAATCTTAAACAACCCAACGGCAAATGCAACTGTCTATCTTATCAATAATGAACGCTTCAACTGGTAGTTGTTGTTGTTGTTGGCGCACTTGTTTAGTGGCAAGCAGAAAGGACTTTGCAACACCTACATGAATAAGTAAAAGATTTTGTAGGACTGCTTTTAGCAATTCTCCGCTTCATTCAACTGCTTTGGCTGTCTAGGTCTAAGTCTTTTGCTTGTGTGCCCTGAAACAATTTGTCATGTTATTGTTGAAATTATTGTTGTCTACTTTATTGTTTGACTTCTGTCCCAGCCACTGCCCCAGCCACTGTCTCTGGCCCGAGACTACAGCAGGCGCAACTTGTCGCAGTCTTTCGGCCGTCTGTTGTTGCCCCCAAGCAAAATGTTGTTTAAGGGTTTGCGTTTTTAATTATAAATGCCTCACAGTGCTGTGCCGAGCCGACTGCCATTTTGTCTGTCCGCTCTGGCAGTTTGTCGGGCTCTAAGTTTCTCGCTTTGTAAGTTTTGTTGCATAAGCATTCTCTTAAAGGTAAATTGCCTTTTAGTGCCGCCTTTTTCGCAATTCCCTTGTTGCGAGGGTATTAAGTCTTTCCTTTGAAACAGGATACACATGCAAAGTATAATGTAATTTTTTTTCGTAAGGAATACAGTTAGACAAAAATGTGAGGGCGAGGCAAAATAAAGCCAACAATTTGTGTTTTTCATTTAGGTGAACATTTTCTCTGTAAGGATACTGAATGCTGATTCAAGGAATTCTTCATTAACCACTCTAAAATAGAATAGATTTCTGAAGAAATTGAAATTCACACTGTGATCTTAAGTTATTTCTAAACCCGCACAACTTTTGTGCTCATTTTCACAGTAACCAACTCAAGTCAAGTCAAGTGTATTCGTTCTTCGTTTATGCCTGCCCACCTGCTATTACTTGGGTTTATTCCTAAACTCAGTCAGTTTATTAGCCACGTCGTGCGCACAATTTTATAAAACCCTTCTTCGTCACTGAGTCCTCCTAACTGCAGCAGTAGCAGAAGAAGAAGCAACAGCAGCAGCACCAGCACCAGCAGCAGGTGAACTGAAAAGCCTTCTAAGCCGCTTTACGCAGACCCGAGCATTTGGCTTTCTGCTCGGCTCGACTCTGCCTCTTCACTGACTTGTTCTTTTCAGCTTTCTTTCATGTCGTATTTTGTGTCGCATTTTGTGTTAAAACTTTGCTTTGCATTACAAAGTATTCGTCCTGTCCTCCATTTTAAAATTCCTACAACAAAACAACAAAAAGTTGTCGCATAATTGACAATTGGGCAAACGTGCAGCCGGACAACTGAGTGACGGAGTGACCCCTTTTTGTTTTCTTTTTGTGGAAATTTGTTGGCAATTGTTTTATAATTTAAATATTTACCAATATGTTTTTTTATATCTCTCGAGAACGGGCTGCTACGTGCGTGGCACTTCAAATGAACCGCCAGCCGGGCTAGCAGACAGACAGGCGGACAGACACACACACGAACAGGCAGACAGATGGATAGATAGCCAACCAGGCAACAGTTCAATGCACGTAGCCCATTATAAGGTCAGGTGCTTGTATTGTCGAATGGTTCATTGTCTTTACATTTCGATTAGCTTCATGCCACATGCGCAGCTTGCAACTGCGCAAACTCTACAGACCACTCGAAAATATGCCATAGTAAATATCAGACATTGTCAAATACCCTAGAGTTTTTAAAGCCAATAAAAGGGGTAGTTTTTTTGATATGCTAAAAATAACAAAATAAAATTTGTTGAGTTTTAACTGAATATTATAATCAACATTTAATTATATATTTATTAAATTATTTGGCTTATTACTCTTCCTCTTTACAGGGTATTTCCCAGTGTGGCATATTGTACTTAAATTTATTAAAATGTTGCTACTGGCAACAGCATCAGCAGCTCGTCAGCGTGCCTTGACAAATATGCCAGATGACAGCTGCCAACATGGCGTATGCGTAATATTGCATGTCATAGCTTGCTCTCAAAGCTGCGCCGAAAAAAATTATTTAAAAAAAAAACCTAACAGCATTAAATTAAATGCAATATTTCTTACTTTAAGCAAATGTTAAAGTAAGAAAGAACAGCTTAAATTTTCAACTGAATGCATAATGCCCAAGAAGTTTTCCTATTGGGAAAATAACTGTCAAGACTTTCCATTGATTTTTGACAACAGCTTTAAACTGTTTGCTCTGTTTAATAGCTCTTTGTAAACTTTTAGCTACAGGTATTCACAGACACACACACACACGCATATATATATGTATATCTATATATATGTATATATATCCAATTAGAACACAATATACCATTAACTTATAAAGTTTCGTTTACTTGTGCAGTCAATGTTATTGTTGTTGTTGTTGCTGCCGCTGTTGTTGTTGTAGACTAACTTTATTATTTTGCAGATTGCCGGGCAGTCCAACAACAATGTTACATTCGCTCCAAAAATGTTTCAATTATATAAAAAGCTTTTAGGCTGATTTACATGCTCCACACCAGAGCAAACCAAACCAAACCAAACCAGACCAGGCCAGACCAGACCATTCCACTCCACTCGACTCGGCACGACTCCACCTCGCCGCCCTCGCTTACTGGCAATTGTTCTTGAAAGGAAATCAGAAACTTCTTTGCAAAAACAATTCAATTTGTGAAACAAAGGGCATACGCACGAGTAAAAATAAAAATAAGAGAGGAAATGAAATGAGCTGAGAGAGAAAAAAAAGACACAAGATTTGAGAAATTCTATTTTCTACATTTCTTCAGTTGTTGCTGTTGTTGTTGTTGTTGTTGCTCCTGATGTGTGGCAAGGTAGAAAAAGCAGCTGTAACTGCAACTTCAAGCGGAAATGGAAAATGGAAAAGATCTGTTGCTACTGCTTTTGTTTTTTCTTGTGTATTTTTTGTTTCCAGTTTATATTGCAATCCAACGTATACAACAGGCTACAAATATCCATGCAGGTACTTTATGAACTGTAGAGCAGAACAAAGCAGAAAAGAGATAGAGATAGACAGAGGGAGTGACAGATAGTGAGAGAAAGAGAGCGGCAACATTGTAAGCCATTGGATTTTATGTCAGGCCGCCTTTTTCTTTTGGCCATGTTCAAGCTGACAACTGCATCGATTGCTTCTTTTTGCATACGGCCTAATGAAATCACTCGTTCTTTTTTGTTGCTCCTAATTGAAATGGCAACAGATTTGCCTGGCCAAAGCGATTGAATCAGCAGCAAGCTGCTGCTGTTTAAGTGGAGAATTTTCCAAATTTTTTCTCTCCTTACTAGTATTTGTAGATGGAGAGCTTTTACGTCTAGTTGTTAGTCTCTGATCTCCGAAAAAAAAGACTTCTTTACTTGCCTAAATTGTAATTTTCTCGTCAGTTACATTTCTAACTCGAACTTCTAATTATGACAATCCTTTGAAGCATTACAGCCTTAAGTAACTGCACATGGGCAGTTCAATTTGATAGTTGAATTATATTGTTCTAAATTTTCACACCCTGTTATAAACCATATTCACTATTTGGCTTACATTTTAGCCACATTAAACTTATATCATGCTGCAATTATCTCTACACAAAATCCAATTTGCCAGCGGCCCAAATTGTACATGGTATGAATATCTCTAGTGTATCTCGAAATATCGAATTCTCATTAACAACGAACTGAGTGAATCAGAGGCAACTCGAATCATGTTGCTGTAATACGCTTTAATAGTGTTATAATGATTTTTGGCCGTAAAGCTTAGTCAGTTAACGATTATTTTCTAGTTGGGGAAGCAAGGCACACACAACTCAACTCAAAAAAAAAAAAAAAAAAAATGAAGCAAAGTTTTTTGCCAGTGTTAAAAAAAAACCGCATGAAATTCGCTAAAAAACTCGCTACGAAAAAAAAGTTAAACTTTTTAATTGCGCTGGCTGGCAAAGAGCTGCGAATTCGACTAGAGATGAGACGTTGGGCCAGCTGGCAATCAGAGAGCAGCAGCGCATCAAATACCGCGGGCGATGGTAATTTGCATGATTCACACACTCGCATACACAGACACACACACACACACAATTAACATTGCAACTGATACTGATACAAGCACACACACACAACACTAAAGCGCCGCAAACATTAAAAATCCATTTGATTTTTTGTATTTATAAAATTCAAAAGAAATATTTACATTACTTTTAAAGCTGTTTGTTTAATGCCCTGTAAATAAAATAATGATAATTATGGTATTTTATGGCTTTAATAATACTTAAAATTCACTTTAAGCTTCTACTTGTAATATCTGTATATTTTTTATATTTTTTATGGTATTAATTTATAATACTTTTTTGTATTTTAAAATTAAAATAGTTGTGGTTTAAATATAAATATAAAAAATATTTGTTGAGCATATAATTAATATAAATAAATACTATTTAGGAATCTAATTTTTTTAGCTAATAATTTTTTATTTGTTGTCTATTACATAAATAATATTAATAGAAATATAATTTGCTCATTTTATACAGTTTTCATAAACTAATATGTTTTACTATTTCACATTTTCTAGGGCATATAAAATGTACATAATTACTTTTGGCAACATTTCTGCATTTGGTTTGACAGCACAAGCACAAACACAACAAATCATTTGCATGCGCATGTCAATCTGTGTGTTTGTGTGTGTGTGTATATGCTGGTTGCGTGCGCTGTTTAACTAATCGAATCATCGCATTTAGCACCGCTTGCAATTAACAACAAATCGATTTTAAATTGCTGTCAATTTGAATCTGTCACCCTACATAATAATGTGACCCGAGTCAGCGGACACGCGCCCATTTTATGGCAGTAAATTTGTTGTCTAATTTGATTGTTGCACCTTGCTGATGCACATTCAGATTCTAATTTAAATTTAAATTTGCGAACAATTCACTCACTCGCACTCTCTCTCTATCTATCTCTTTCGTCCTACTCCACGTGAAAGTGCCAAAAGCAATTTATAATTGTCAGCTATGCGAATGCAATTAGCTATTTAAGTATCTCTGCTAATGGTCAATTACGAGTTAGCCTTGGCCAACACTGCAGCAGCAGGCAGGCAAAAACTAAACGTCAGGACTTTTGGTAAATTACAAAATTAGCTGCTGTCTGGCAAAAGTCTTACATGTGTACTACATTCTATGGATACTGGAGCAGCAAATATATAGGGCAACGATGCAACTGAAAACTTTCGGTAAGAGCCTTAAAATAGCAGAGAGAAAATCGCCAAGGTTTTATACCAAGTTTGTAGAATTATTAGGTTAGAATGAATAATATATGTATTAATTTTATCAAATAACCTATTTATACTAATAAATCACACTCATAGTAAACAAAATTTACAATCACAAATTTAATTTAGATTTTACAAATAATATTTGAAACGCTTTAATATTTCCTACACCTAAATATAATTCCATAAGTCTATCAAATGCTTTCCGAAATCAACTTTCTTAAGACGATTATGACAATTTGTCACAAATAATTATAGCTGCTTTTCTTTAGTGTGAGTGCGTGAACAAAGCGTGTGTATTTCTTAGAAGTAATATTAAAGGGAAAATAATAACAATCATATTTATTGATAATTATTATTTTGGCAGGCCTTGTGTATTTTTGGAATAACGATTTAATGAGTTACAAATGGGCACAAAGGCAATTTGCCATTCGAAATAGCTAAGTAAATCAAGCATGGCAAAATATGTGCAGTAATCGCATTAGCGTACATTTGTGTGTATGTGTGTGTGTGTGTGTGTGTGGCAGTCAGATTTTAATTAGAAGCTCAAAGAGCCATGGTAACCAAAAATGGATATGAACAAATATTTGCATATTTGAGTGAGCCCATCAAAAACATTTGTGCGGGCGTCTAATGGATTGTGTGGGGGGGAGGTGGGGATGGGGCAATGATCTGATAGTTGGGGCATTGGGTAGCTCCGAATGTGGAGCGGCTCTTTCAAACAATGCAGGCCGACTGGCTGGCCGATAAACTGCGACACATGTTAACAAAGTTAACAATTGCAACTAGCACTGTATCGTCAGATGTGGCAACAAAAGGCTGAAATCGTTGCAAACTGCAACTAACCAAACAAAGCGGAAACTCGGCGAGCGGCCATTTTTGTTATCGCACGCCATTTGCACTGGCTGCAAAATGTGGCAACTGGCAAATGCGGCTCAAATGCGTGCCACTGTGGTTATGTGTGTGTGTGTGTGTTTGTGTATCTTCAACCAACGGAAGTGATACATTTTGTTATTTACATTGGAAAAAAGCAAAAAAGAAGGAAGAAAGCAAATCAACAACAACAGCCAAAACGGAAACGGAAACAGACAACGCGCTGCACACACACATACACACACACACAAACACGGCAAACAACAAACACAAAAAGGCGTACATCAGTTTCGACAAGCAAATTAAAAATGGCGGCTGTTGCATGTTACATGCGCCTGCCACAAACGGCCGGCATCCGCCCCCAATCTAGCAATTCGTAATGCTCGCTCACATGTGACGGTCGCATTTTTGGATTTCGGTTTTGACTTTTGACAAAACGCAGCTGCTAAACAGTCAAATAGTTACACATACATGCACACAGGCTATACACACCCTCACACGCACACACACACACACACACACACACACACGCATAGTGCTGCCATTTTGCAAGATATTTGCGGCAGCTGACACGTACGCGCTGAGCTCGTCTTTGCCTTCAGTTTACGACATGAAGAAAAACACATAGCAGACACACTCAACACATGCACACTCACACACACACACACACACACACCCAGTCCCACACAAACACACCCATACAAGTGCCAATATTGAAACTTACGTGCCATGGTTTTATGTCAAATATTTTGTTGTTCTTCTCGCACTGTTCGTGCTGCGTGATTTTGCGGCGAACGCGCTTCGAGAAACATTTATCAATCCGCAAAGTTGAGCTGCAAATACAGCAGCTAAAAGTTTTCAACAATCGCTGTTCACTTTTCAGCAATTGCATTACACTCAACTTGGGGATATTCTTGAGAAGTTTAATAAAAAGATTTCACTTAAAGTCATGCAGCTGATAGATATGAGACAGAGAGAGAGAGAGAGAGAGAGAGCGAACGAGTGAGAATAAATTGAAACAGTTAAATTTAAGGCAGTCTACATGAGAAGTTGGCTAATTAGAGTTAAAGAGCGGTTCTATATTTGTGTTCCCGAGTGTATATAAGACACTGGCTCTAAACAGTAATGGGACTTCTTTCTATTCCTCGCCAATAATTATAGCATATTTTAATATTTTCGAATAGATTTAAAATTAGTCTAAAATACAAAGTCTCATTTGTAGTTGAAATGAGAACAATAACAAAATTTATAACAATTTAAATTTGTATTGTTCTCATGCCTTCAGCATTGGCTTCATTTTGCAGCACGAATTCCCAAGTGGCCAAAGTTGGCAAACTAAATTTGAATAAATATATAAATAAATATTTATGCGAGAGCCGAGCACGCAAAAGCTCTGGGCGTTGTTAAAATTAGATGTGCAAACTATTAAATTATAAAAGTATTCATATATATATACAAATAAATGCATATATATTATAAATTTGTTAGCCAATCAACAGTTCATTCTGCAATTGGTTATACTGAAAGCTGACAAATATTTTATTTTATTGTTTCTAAAGCACCTTTGAAACTTATAATACATTCATGCAACTCAACTGTAAGCAAACAAAAAAATAAATATTTTATTTAGAATAGTTCAGAAGAAGCACAGAATGTAAACGGACTCACAGGTCCAAGGTTGAAAGCAATGTGTACTTTAAGGTCGAGGGATCATAAGCTGCATTTACAAACAAAAAAAAGAATTTCTTAAAAAAAAAAAAAAAAACATAACAGAAACAAGCTCAACAGACTTTTGATTTATTTTAATTAACATAATAGTAGCTCGATACAAAAAATATATCAGAAATCCATTAAGCTGCAATAAGTTGAAAATCCCTTATAAAAAACATTCACACAGCTTTTGTATGTACAACATATTTCATGTATAAAATCTTTAACGTAACATTCTGTCAAGTTGATTTGCTTTCAGCATAAACTATCATTGCGTGCACTACAAATTTATGTGTACAAACTTAATTCATGCGAATTTTACTCATGTAATTTTTAATAGGGGCAGCTTGTTTGTGAAATTTCAATTTAATTACATTTTATTTACTTTTGTTTTTATTTTATTTATTTATTATGATGGCGCAATTGTTTTTGGGCTGCAAATTAAAAGCGACATGTCGAGCTGCAGTGACGCAGCTGCATTGGAAACTCCGTAAAAATTGAGAGAATATTTAAATTGAAAAACAAAATAATAATCAAATGCAGCAGTTTAAATATGTGCGATATAATATTATTTTAAATCACAGTGCTGCTGCTGTTGCTGCTGCTAGTGCTCGCACATTATTTATACTTTATTTTTTCATTTGCTGCGAGCGCAGAAAAATATGCTACAAAAATTTGCGAGCCCGCGCAAATATTGCGACTGCCTCTGTGTCTGCGCCTGTGCGTGTGTGTGTGTATGTGTGTGTTTGACATGCAAACCGAAAGCCTCGAGTGCTTGTGGCCTGTCGAAAGTGCAAAATTATGTGACACTGACAGCTGCAGCAACTGCCGCCCGAGTCTGCAGCAGCGTTTTGAGTGTGTTGCGCGTTGCCATTTAAGCCAAGTGCCACTCGCCATTTACAACAGCCAACACACGCACAACAAATTTCATTTTAATGAGCGCTCATTGGCATTGGCTTAACAACAACAACAACAACAACGACAGCAATCACCACAACAGCCACAGCCTCAGTCATTAATAGCGCACAATTAAATCCACAATAATTCACGTGCCAAAGCATTTAAACATTCATTATATGCCCAACAGGCAGCCACGCCTCAATTGTGGACAGCAACGGCAGCCAAATTGGCCATGCGTAGACCATGACAAGGTATTAGGCCATGTTGGATTTGCATTTTTGACATACGAACTAGAGACAACAACAACAGGGAGCTTAAGCGATAGAGACACAGCGCAAGAGCAAGAGATTTATGCGCTCAGAGTGCAAAGCAGAAGCATTTAACACTTGCGGCAATTGAGGCAGGCAGCAGCTGCAGCCGCATCTCAGCTCTCATCACACGCATCCGCTTCCGGTTGATCAACTATTGATTCTCAATTATGGCTGCTGCTGCTGCTGCTGCTGATGATGATGCTGCTACAGTTGCTGCTACTGCCACAGTGGCTGTTGCAAGGCCAAGTGGCCAAGGCAAATCAAAAGCAATTGACCAGTTGTCCAGAGGGTGCTTACAACCGCATGGCATGGGGCCAGCTGCTCATGCTGATTGCAACCGCAAGTTGCAAATGTTGGCAATTGTATTAGTAGTCTCTATACGCTGTAGTCGATGTAAGAAAGGGTAACTACATTAGTGCAAAGAGAGAGAGAGAGACAGAGAGAGAGACAGAGAGAGAGAGAGAGAGAGGGAGAGAAAAGAGCTTAAAAATAATATTATTTTATAATACATTTATATTTTCCTTGTAATGCCAACAGTTTGTAGTTTAATTTTAAAATTTATAAAAATATTTTGCTATAAAATATTCTCTTTTAAAGTTCTCAATTCTTAATTTATTATTGCAATCTTTACATTTTTCATTTATAATTACAATTTCTTGGCTAACATATAAGCAATGATAATAAATCAAAGCATCGGAGTTCAAGCAAAATATCTAAATTTCCACACCAGCGCAAATGAAAACCCTTTTTGCTTTAGCTAAACACAGCAAATGTAATCAAAACATTAATTTATAATAAAGCCCGAAGGCAGCAAAGGAAATGCAAAAATAAGAAAAGCAAGAGAAATAAATGCTGATATTTCCAGCTGGTCTCTGGCCAATCGAGTTCACTTTACAGGATATCATTCAGTTATGGCTTTGTTGCTCTAGTCCTGCATTGGATTATGAAACGAGCCTACTAATTGCCAAAGCTGACATATTTGCGGCTTGCTCCTGTCTGCAATGCCAAATGGCGCTTTGATGCATTGCCGAATAAACGAATTGTAAAATATATATAAATATATTTAATTATTTTGAAACAAAACTTTGAAACCAGATAATGGTCAGCCGACTGGCGATGGCTAGCCAAACTCAATGTTGCCAGAAAAAAAAAAACTTGATATTTAATTAAAAAGTTTAAAGCATGCATTTGCACGCTAAAGCAAGCACAAAATAACTGCAATAACTGCACTCATATAGCTACAGCAACAACAATAAACAAACACACATATTTCATAATAATTCTGTGTATGTGTGTGTGTGTGTTAATTAAAAGTTAGAGTCAAGCAACAAATTCCAGCTAACTGAGCACAAAAACATATTTTGCTGACTCCACATCCAAATTAGCTCAGTCTTGAAAATTTATTAAATTGTTGCCCACAGATTTAACTAAATATCTCAAGTAATCTTTGGCTGCTTGAAGGCAAGAGAATTTGGTTTGGACTATAAGTATGTGGCTTGACGAGAAATTACTGAGTTGAAAGATGTAGTTGATGGAATTTAATTTTTGATATATATCAATATTATATGTATATTTTTTACAGAGTATTTAAATTTGTATGCTAGCTCCTTTTATGAAATGGGTATATTGGTCTGTCAGCAAGGAACAGTTTGAGAAAATTAAAGACATATAAGTTTATAATATACTCACAAATATATCAACCCTTTGCTTCCAGCTTTTTTTTCTTATATATTCACTCAACAATATTGTAGAAAAACAACCATTTACCCATAGCCTTACTTCATTAACTCTAAATTACACAATCTGCAATACTCCACTGGAACACTCCCACTGCCCCTTTTAAGTAACACAGACTCCCTTCAAGATTTTCATTAAAATACATCTCATTTCGCATTTCGCATGTCACATGGCATTTGAATGATGCTCAGCATCAATCTCTCTTATGCCATCTCTGCTTTAATTGGCAACCCATTAAGAGTTAGCCCCAAGGCTGAGAGCCATGGCTGAGAACATATGCATGCAAATAGCCAATGCTAATCATATACTATATACGTATATACTATATGCATATGCATATTCAGTCAGGCTTTGTGTTTGCTCTGCATCCAATCACAGGACCTACTTTGATGGCTGTTGCTGCTGCTGCCTCTGCTTCTGCTGGCGTCGCATTCAATTATGCAATATGCTTGTAAATAAATGCAAATTATTGCAAAATAAATGCAATTATTATTGTGTTTGATTCAATCGCGTTTGGTCATTTACAACATGCACATTTCGTAGCTGCCACGATGATAGCTACCACCTATTCTCATAGCATTTAGCTTTTGTCAAGCAGCTGCCTTAACTCAAGCTTCAAGTTTTGAATTTTTCACATTCACTAGAAGAGTTGAGCACAGTTTCATAGTCATTCATAAGGCAATGCCTTCTACTTAGCGAGCAATTACAATGAATATTTCCAAAAGTTTCATAGATGTAGTATCCATCGAGTGTCATATCATTCAGCTTCTGTCATGCAGTCTCACAGCATTTAACTTCTTCTATAAGTTCGCTAGACGACCTAAACTAAGATCATATGCATTTCTGTGAATGATATGATTATGTTTTTCATTTCGTGAGCAATGAGGATCAATATTTACACAGGCTTCATACTATTCAGTCCTAGACATTGATGGACCTTCTATTGAGTCTCGTAGCAGTCAGCTTTTGTCATGCTACTGCCTTTACTCGAGTTTTTGTTACATTCACTAGAAGAGTTGATCTACATCTTTGGAGTCATTCATGCGGCTATGCCCTTTACTTAGCTAGCAAATTATGATCAAAATTTCTACAAGTTTCATAGATTTACTATCTATCGAGTGTCATATCAGTCAGCTTCTGTCATGCAGTCTCACAGCATTTAGTTTTTGCCATACATTCGCTAGAAGACCTAAACCAAAAGACTCTTGCTCTGGCTTTGGCTCTGGCTGGCTTCCTTTATCCTGCCCCACCCACTCGCCCACAATTTGCCTAGCGGTGTGACAACGTTAAGCAGCCGCAAAGAGCCGACGTTGATAGCTTTAGCCCCGTCGCTGCTGTTGCCCCCAGCTTCAGCAGCAGCTGCTCCCGCCGGCTGCCCGCTATGCCTTTACTCTGTCACCAATCAAGCCACCGCTGCCAACGCCGACGCCGCCGCCGCCGCCGATGCCGCCGATGCCGCACGCTTTAAATATATTTTTATAAAAAATTTCCGATCTGCTGCTGCCGCTGTTCTTGAGGCGTTGTGTGGCTATGTCTGGGTGAGTGGAAGCAGCTAGAGGGATTTGTTGTGCTGGCTGCCTAGCTGGCTGGGGCTAAATTTCCTTTGCACTTTTTTACATTTTATGCTCAAAGCGACTTCTGGCTGCTGCTACAGCACCGCCTTCTTTTTGTTGTCGTCTCAGCTCAGCTCAGCCATATAAAAAATGCAAATAATTTTTGCTAGCGCTTTACGGCAGAACGCGAACCACAGCTCCGGATCCGGCTGTTCTTGTTGCCGTAACCAGGTCCAACCATGGGTTACTCGCTAACCTCCGGGCGCGTATGGGCAAAAGACGCTGCGCGTAAAGTCAAAACGTTTTAATATTTATGGCACATTATATGGCTTGTGGGCTTACTTCCGAGCAACAACGATACCCATACCAAGCAACTGATGATATTCAGCATATATAAGTGTGTGTGTATATATATATATGTAGGTGTGTGTGTGCAAGTGTGTGTCTGGGCAATTTGGCAGCTCAGCTCTGCGTTTGATAAATGTATCTCATGCAAAAAACATTTCGTTCTTTTCTTTTTTTTAGCCTACTTAGTGTTGTTGCCTTCGTTTTATGTTATGCTAAACGCAAGAAATCTTTAGGAAATCAAATAAAAATGTCATAAATATAATTGCATATTGCAGGCAATAAAACAAAAATCAAATAAAAATGAAAATATAAATATATACGAGAGGACGCAGCACGAGCTTTCGCATTTCCAAAGTGTTGAATTGTTGCACTTAAAAAAGTGCTAGACAGAGAGAGAGATGGAGTGGGGTAAAAGTAAAATTCGGGCTACCTAAGTAGCTGCTACAGATAGGAGCTGCTTGGCAATATGATGAGCTCCTGCGTATTTTCTTCTTTTTTTTACGACTTCCGTTATATGCAGCGCAGTGTCATTAGCTGAAGCTGCTGCGGCAAGCAGCAGGATGCGTAAACTGCGTTTGCAGGAACTGCAGCACAACACATTTCTATACCCTGTAAAGTATTGTTTTGCTTTAGAACTTTAAAAAGGCTTGAAAAAGGTTTACAACGGGTAGGAAACTTTTTTAAAAGACATTAAAACTTCAGATGAAATCTCTGGGTTATTAATGTGCAAAGCAGCTTTTAAGAGCTGTAAATCATCACAGTTATAAATGAAAGCTAATTTAGAGCACTGGCAGGGCTGAGCTGTGTTTTATCATCCCTCAGCTTTCCAATTCCCACACATACAGGGTATCCGAGGTTCAGCTACTCTCACCGCCTGCCACACAGCAAACTTAAAGCACTTCAAAGGAAGACAGAGCGGTCTGCGCACAGGGACACAGGCATCCCGCCACAACAGTCTGAGGTGAAGAAGTTGCAAGAAAAAAAAATAAAAGAAAAGAAAATGTGAAGAAAAAAAAAACAACTTAGTGCGATGGCTAAGTACCGTAATCAAAGTTTAATTACATGGCCATTGAGGCGATGGGGCATTAGGGGCGTTCGAGGGCGTGAAAGCAGTTGCCCTCGGCCAACCTCTCTCTCTCCATCTCTCTCTCCTACCTTCCACCACCCGCTCTCACTCTACTAGCAATTGCCTGGAATTTCGTGCTTTATCTTGGCGCTCTTTTGAGTAATTATGGGTTCAAATTCTGTGTGGAACACTCAACTGCTTAATTAGGCCCAAAAGATTAAACTGATATATGCTCATATATGTCTATAGCATGTCTATATATAAATGCATATATGCTTAATTCGATTTTCTACTTAGATATAAGCTTGGCTTTTTATGTCGATTAAATTGAGTATTTGGTTTATTGATATACATATTTATTTATCTTTAGCCTGATGCACGCATTCCAAATAAACAAGTCATAAAATTAAATTGCAAAGCAATTTCTCCACAGCACGACGAAGAAGAAGAACACGAAATTTACGTGTCATGCACATATGCAATAATGTTAACGTGAATGTTTGTATAGTGTGTGCAATGTGTGGGTGTCTTGTGTGTGTCCTCTGTATGTGTGTGAGTGTGTCAGCCATTGTGTGCAACGTAATTTGTGGCCTAGCCGCATGTTACACATTGCAAGCTGACAATTTCATTTAAATTGTAGACAAGAAATGCACACATTACATTTAAAGGACCAATTTAATAGGGTGGCATCGACTATAAAGAAGGCTTGACAGCGCAAGCACATTGAAGTGATATACTCTCTAATTTGTAGAAGCATTTAAATATTTTAATTAAAGATTTCAACCTCAAGTAGGCTTAATTTGCTTAGCACGACAAATATAAACACATGGATATATTAATAGCTAAAAGTACAAAATATAATAATAATATATATACCCTGTAAGTACATGCATTCCGAAATACACAAATAATAATTATTGATTATAAGCATTTATATAAGCCCTATTGTAAGACTAATCCAATACACTCTCTCTCTATATATATACCCTAGCTAAGTAATAGCAGCTGCTAAAACAACAACTACTTTTGGCCAAAATGCCAGGGCCTTGTCTTCAATGTCTGCCTGACCAGGCATTTGCCTGGCTAACCAACTAAACATGACAGCATTTTGAAACATTACGTGATTTATTATGTAAAATGTACACAGAGCACACAAATACATACACACATACATATGTGCAAACACACAGTCACACAAACACAATGACAAATAGTTGTATGACCACATAGAATATTGGCCAGTGATTAGGGCTACTTGCAGCACATATTTCCAGCCATATATATGCACATACATATATATACATATAAAGATAATTGAAATGCAATTTAATGAACAACAAAGTTGGTTGATAATTTAGTCGAAATTAATGGCTTATTGGCATTAGAGTGCCGTTATGGCCTATTGTATAAAACATAACAACAAACACAATACAAACTACAACAATTAACATGAGGTCAGCTGAACAACAACTCACAGCAGGCCACAAAATTGTCAAATGTCACATTTCAAAAATAACAAAGTGCAATGAAAATATAGCCACAGGGCCACTTCATATTAGGGAGCATGATAATCATCAATTTCAATGTGAATGGAGTAAGCAAAACGACCAAAAATAAGGGGAAAGCCCAAGGACTGGTGTATGAAATGTGACAACAGGAAAATATTGAATTCACTTTGATAATACTTTGAATGAATTAGGCAGAAGGATTTAAAAGAAACTGAAATACCATTGACCAGTTACGCAAATTATATTTAAAAATTTAATGAATGCACAACAAAGCAAAAAATTTTTAAAATACATATGTTATTTGCATTTTTATATCTATTTCATTTAACTTCTAAAATAAATTAAAAATTTTAAAACCTATTTTATTATTATGTTAATATTATTATTATTTTAATTTATTATTAATATTTTAATATAATTATTGTTTTATAATAATTTGTTGTTTATTTTTATTAAATTTTAGCAATTTTTAAATTATTTTTTTTATTTTTTATTATGGATTTTTTGTTTCTATTATTATCAATATTTTTTTATAATTTTATATTTTATGACTTTATTTACAATTATTATTATTTTTTATTTCATTTATTTATTTATTTTTTTTTTTATTTCTTATTATTCCATTTTATTTATTTATTATTATTATTATTTTTATTTTAACATTTTATTTTTCATTCTTTTGTTTTATTAGCATTTTTTAATTTTATGCAAATTCATAATTCTCCTCCTTAGAAAATTCCTTTGCAGATTGCGCAACCTGCACCTGACAACTTGGCTAAGCATGCTAACAGAAAGCAGTTTCTGGTTGCTGAGGTTACAAAAATACGTTGCGCAACACTAAAACGCTCGACTACACCGCCAAAGACCAGTGGCCAGCAGTTGCTGCTGCTCTTGATGCTATTGCAACATTTAATGGTCTGCTTTGGCGCTTGACATTTGGCCAGGTTCACAGCTGTAATTGGCAGCCGAGAGATCAAGCGAACCGCACTCTAAAGGGAACTTGGGAATGCTTACTAACTGCTGCTGCGGCTGCGGCTTCAGCTGCTGCTGCTGCAGCTCCTGCTCCTGTTGTGCAAAAAGTGCATTGGTAAACGCACAAAAGATGCTCTGGGCTAAAAGGGGATTGCAGCAGTGGTTAACGGTAGGGTTGTTGCAACCAAACATGATTCAATTGCCAATATGAATGTTTGTTGCTATAAAATGAGTGTGTGTGTCTGTGACTGGACTTGCCAACTGTGTGTAAATGTTTGAGTGGTGCTGCCCAGTGTGTGGGTGAGTTTGGTGTGGTGCAGTGCTTGTAATCGAATATTGATTAAGTGCGCACGGCTGCAACTGCAGCCACTGATATTTCAGTTAAAACGTTGATAATGCACAGCATTTTTGTTGCTTCAACTGGCCAGCAATTGAGAGAGCAGGAGAGCGAGAGATCGAGAGAGTGAAAGAGTGACAGCAAGCCAGCGAATCACGCTTGCAGCAGGTTGGCAGTGCGGAAAATTGAAGCACTTGCTTCAGCTAGCCTTTGTACCGTTTTGTTGCTGCATTGAAATTGTAAGCGGTCCAAAAACTTCTCACCCCTCCTCTCAACCCTTAACAGCTGGCCAGGAACTTTTTTAATTTTTTTTTTTTTTCTTCTTTTTGTTTGTTTGGTTCTCCTCTTTTTTTTCTGTTACTCGTTTTGGCAATGAGTTTTGATTGCTTTTGCCTGGGCATTTGGGTGCACTGACCCCATTTCCGCTTGTTATCGATTTGACGCTCCTCTGCCGCTCTAGGGCCCCGCTGTCCTTCAGCACTTACAAAATAAGCGTCCGCCTGCCAGGCAATTGCCGTGTCGCCTTTTTTATATGCCTGAGCTGCCTGCCTGCCTGCCTGCTTGCCCCCTCTCTCTATCCTCCGCCCTCTGCCTGGGTGGCTGCTGGCACTTGACAGCCAGCCGGAATTTCTTTTCTTTCCGCTTTGTTTGGGGCCACAGCATTAAGTTTACAGCATTTCATTTGTTCAAATCTCCTCCAAAAAAGAAGTAAAGCCAACTTCTAAGTGCATACTTATACACGTTCAATTCCCGCCCAGCTTTGCATAAGAAAAAGTCTGCCTGCTGGCTGGCATTAATTGATATGTTTCCTTTTCCAGCTAGTTGATAAATCGAAGTTTTCCTTGAGCATTTTATCAACAATACCAATTTTAATAGCGTAAGTAATTGCTAAGCTGACTTGCATATTTTATTGCAGTTGGCTTTAAATATTTTATTCTATTATCTCTGCTCTTCATCTGTCAGATATTTCAAACAACTTGGCAGCTGACTTTCCAATGCAATTGCTAGCAATTCTTTCTCTGTTCAAACTTTACTCTGATTTTCTTTTTACAATCAATTTTAGTATCAATATTTTCATGCAAACTTTTTTTCTGATTGTTTTTCGACTTTCTGTTAAGGGAACTGAAATAAGAGTTATTTTCCTTGATGTCAGACTTTATGAATAATATATTTCAAATTATTAGGCAAGTTCTTGAATAAATTCTAATTTTAATCATTATATTAAAGAAGAATTGACAATTCATCTAATTCTAATCATTTCTAAATTTGAACTTTAGCTATATAAATGTTTTATTAATATGTTCTCTAATTACTTCATTTTACATCCGAAAATTAGTCTATAATTTGGCAGCATTCACAATGAAATACTTGCCTTTATCAACGTCTCTTAAAGCTCTCTAAAAGTCAATCAACAGCTCTTCATTTCCCATTGACATTTTCCCCAACTCATTGTCAAATTTCTATGCTGAAGCACATTTGGTTTGCCTTGATTAGACAAAGAGTTGGAGCATTGAAGAGAAAAAGGATAGGGCGGGAAGCTGTGAGTGCTACTAGACTAGTCGCTAATTCAATTGATTAGTCGACTGCTGTGGCTGTGGCTGTAGCTGCAACTGTGGCAGCTGCCACAGCTCGTTGAGTGACACTGCAACAGCTCTCCAGTTTCAATTCAATTTATTTGCTCAGCATATTGTTTGTATTTCAAGTCGTTCATTTTGTGCATTTTGGTTCTCGTTTTCGTTATTCATTTTTCTTTTGTATTTATTTTGTTTTTTTCTGAGACACGCCTTTACGCCCCCCATTGGCGTAGCTGTGCACTTGAGCACGCAGTAAAGCCAAAAACGCAGCTACACAAAAAATATTGTTGCAGATTTTATGCAAAATTAATAAAAATACCCAAGTTTTGTGGTTGTTGTTTATAGTGGCAGAGGTGCTGGGCGTTGGGTGGTTGCGTGGGTGATTTGAGATGCTTGGGGCTGCTGTTGCTGTTGCTGCTTCTGCTGCTGCTACTTGGTGGTGCTTGACAACAAGCGAACTTCGACACAGCCACAGCTGTTGATGCCGTTGACATCACAAGTGGCTGTTGCTGCTCTTGTTCTTGTTGTTGTTGTTGTTGTTGTTGTTGCTGTTGTTCTTGTGCCCCGTGGCTGGTATACAGCTAGCTGATGCTTTGGCTGCATCACTTGAACGCTTGAACGCTTGCTGTTGCGGCTTTTAGATTTTCCAAGCCACTTTCGCCTAATATTCTGCTTTAGCTATGGTTGTTGCTGCTGCTGATACTGCCTCTGATTCAGCTTCAGCTTCTGCTTCTTCTTCTTCTTGAGTTAAATCAAAACAACAAAGAACTTTTACTGGCAAAACTATTGAGGAAAATTTGCTGTTGTTGCTGTTGTTGTACTCGTCGCTTGCTGCTTGTTATCATTGCATTTTAATGCATGCATCTGACAATGACAAGAGTGTTGAGTGTAGTTGAGTGTGGAACAGCAGCGGGTAGGTGAGTAGGTAAGGTTTTGTTTAGCTGCTGCTAACTCCCTGACAGCTAGCATAGTCGACATACGGTGTCAAGTGGCATTTGAAAATGCTCTTATATTTCATTTTCCTTATTTATGATATAAGGGAGAGAGTCTGACTGAAATATTTAAAGGCTTTACAGCTTTTCTAATGTAGCTGCAGACTACAGAGGGAGAAGGCGAGGGCGAGGGAGAGGGAGGGGGAGTATGAATAGCAAACAGCAACTGAAAGACCGCATTTCCATATGCATTCATTCATTTTGCCAGGAAATTCTTTGAAATGCAACCATCTGACCTCGTAATGACGCATTATAACGCTCAATTGCAATTCCAAGCAAATGGAATTTGTCTGTTTGTTGTATTCGATATTGATTGAGCAGAAGACAGAATTTACTGGCAAATTGTTTAAGGGTTTTCTGTGATGTTTCAAATGTATACGTAGTGCTTTAGAGCTGTTGGTTATTCAGGTAAATCTTTAAATCTAAACAGACTTTTGTGTCTTATCAATTTGTAAGCGTTTGAATAAGATATGACAAACGAAAAACATTTTGGATTCTCCCATAGACAGCTATAGAATACATATTTCTATTCAGCAAATAACTCAAAATATTAGCAAATAATTTTAAATATAGAAACATTCAACTCTACTTAATTCTTTACCACATAAATCTTCTTCAGCATCTTTTAACCACACTATATTATGAATTTGATATCTAGAAGGAAATCACAAAAATCTAAATTGATTTGATTTATAAAGAAAACACTAGTAAAGACTAAGGACAAAATTCTAGCTAAAGAAAAAGGGAGAAAAGAAAATTCTCTAAAACTACATTTTGATTAATTTTACTGTCACTTTGTCAGCTGTATATAATGTATAAACAAAACCTTCACAGAAAGGGAATAAATATATAAAAGCTAGTTGCCAAAGGGCTCAGCAGTTGAAATGAGTGCAATGCATATAAAATGTGCATTTCAGGGCGTAGACAACGATGACAACTCTAACAACACTAACAACAAAAACCACAACAACAGCAACTACCACTGGCAGCAGCTAAAACGACACCAAAACTCGCTCAATTAAAATGAAATTTTCATAATAAAGTTTGCACACGGCATGCGGCAGACGGCAGACGGCAGACGGCTGACGGTAGACGACTGAAAGCTGAACGCTAAACCTGAGGGCTTGTTACCACAGACACGCTGTGCAATTACCCAGACTCATTTTTAAAATACCCAACTAGACATATAACATGCACATGGCATGCTGAATATTATGGCCAACAGTTGTCTAAATTGGCTACATTTTTTCGTTGTAGACCTGGCCATCACTAAAGATAAACAAAAGTATGCTATAAAACAGCTATAGAAAGTTTCTCAAGTATGCTTCAGATTTAACTTTACAGCTCGCTTGTCTGAGCTGTGCAATGGATATTTTTTTAAAGGTATATTTCAGATTGTTTATTAGATAATTTGAATAAATTTGAGCCAATAAATTGTAATTTATGTTTACGCAACATAAACGTTTCTTTATTTATTTATTTAATCTACCATTTAGTATATAGTTTATTAAAACATTTTATTTATTATATTTATTTTTAAAAATTATAATTTTTCTACTATTTGTATAATTTTTTGCTTATTATATTGATTTATATATTTTCCATCTATTTATTTTATTTTTAATTTTTTTTGTTTTACATATTATTTTTTATTTTTTATTATATTTTTATTTTTTATATATTTATATTTTATTTTTTTTTTTTTTCTCAATCATATTTTAATGTTTCTATATATTTTCTATAATTCGCAGTTTTACAGGGTAACCTGTGGACCAACCGCACTGATTATATATTTTGTTGTTGTTTTGGCGCAAATTGTGGGCGTTGGACACGTCTAGCCGGTGGTGTTTGTGGTCGTACGGCATGTGGCATGCGGCAAGTGGAAAATGGCAAGTGGCATGAGCCAGCATAATTTCAATCCAATGTACAGCTCTGCATTTGTACATGCGCTGACATTTTAATACAATTTTAATTTGTTTATAACTTCAGACAGCAAAGTTCAAACGCAAAAACAAAAAAGTTTCAAGCGCCGTTGATGATATCCACGAAAATGGTTTATGCCAAACCAATTTCAAGTACGAAAAATCAAAATGCCACACACACACACACACACACACACACACACACACAGATAAGCAGACAGACATACTCACACAGACAGAAAAACTTCAAACACAAGTTTCAACTTTTTTATATATACATACATATATATTTTTTATTTTGCTAACAAAATGTAACACAAATCCTCAAAAGTAGAAAATAGAATGAAAACTTTGGCGTTTTATCTGCAATGCCAGCTGTGTGTGTATGTGTGTGACTGTGTGGGTGTGTGGGTGTGTGTGTGCGCTGCTCTTGTGTTTGTATGTGGGCAAACTCATCATCAAACAAGATTATTTGATCAGAGCTGCCTGCAGCTAAGACAGCGACCCTTAGCTTGCTCAAGCCACCCCCACCCACCAGCTTTTGCAACTAGCTTCTGCGGCAGCCGCAGCCGGAGCAGCAGCAACAACAACAACACTCAAACTTTGGCCAACACACTCATTTGCTTTTAGCGGCCTTAACCGCAGCGAGTGGCGAACTTAATACAAATGAGCCAAGTTTCAAGTTAAATCAAGCGGCAATGCCCGACGAGCGCAAACGCAAAGCAACAACAACAACAATGACAACAAAAAGTTTACAAAAGCCCCATTACGCTCATCCCACCACGCCTTTGTACCATTCCGCCCACAATTTGACAGTCCCATCCCATTTCCTGACTGGCAATTTAGAGATAGGCATTTCACTTGATTTTTATTTTATGACGCGGCAATGCTCTGCTGTGCGAGGTGCGCTTGTAAAGTTACACAAAAAGGAAAGGGGGTTAAATCTAATTGGAAGCAGCCATTGGGGAGCAGTTACAAATTTTCATAAACAAATTTGTTGCGTTAAGCAAATTACCAGATTCTTATCTCCAAGACAAAATCACATTAGGCGAGTGCATCGCTTGGAAACTGAGTTTAAACGAATTGAGCGGGATTATGATTCGAAAAGAATTTGAGATCAAGACATAAAGATATGAGCTATTCAGTTAAGAGTTTTGTGCCCAGCTAGTATTTTGTTATTGATTTTTCTTTATTTTTAATGGGTCTTCTTCTAACTTCGATTGATCTGAGTGATCTCAAGGATTAAACTTTTGCACCAATTATTTTGAGCATTTCCTGAAAAAGCTGCGATATGGTTCATATCTATTTAACGTTGAAAATCGTTCGTTCGTAAAAAAGAATCTATATTTATATTAATGTCTTATTTTTCAATTTTTATATTTTTAAAAATTCGACAGAAAGAAAGATTTAATCCAAGAAGAATTTAATCCAAGCTTGACTTTTGGACTAACTTTTGGTACATTAGTTTGGATCGGCTTAAATTTTTGTCATAGCATAAGCTTTTTTCCTCTACTAATTCCACTCTTTAATTACTCGTTTTTTATATGACTATGTGTGTGTATTGAAAAACTATGTAAAATTTAATAAAACTATGTAAAGCAAATTTTATAATAAACTGCCTGAACCACAACTGGACAAAGTTGGCTGCCATGGAGAATAAGCTCATGCATAATTCGCAGCTAAAATATAAACCAACCAGAAAGGAGTATAGCCTATATATTTGTGTGTGTGTATATAGTTAGTTATAGCTATTTAGCAGCCAGGGGGCAAAGTTGTAAGGTGGTGCTAGCAGACGCATGAAATTTGATTATGGCATAGCATACTTTTTGGGGCATTAAAAATGCAGCTGCCTCACAGCCAGGCCGTTTTAGCCACGGCTTAAAGTCAACGTATGCAACAGCAGCACCGATGTTTGCTCAACTTTGTTAAATTTTAATTTATTGCCATCACATAATTTATTCATCAAGAGCACACAACACAGCCTCTCTATCTGCGCCGCTCTAACACTATATACACATCTATATATGGCCATCTCCTTTTGATATTCCATAGAGCTTGCGCTTGGTGTGTATTAATGGGCCTGTGGAATGTGTGCGACAAGCGTCAAGGTTGAATCACTTTACGGTTCGTTAAATTTTCGCCCGACTTTCGCCGACATATCGTGGACTAAACACCAACAGCAACACAAATAACAACAACAACAAGAACAACAACGACAACAAGAGGCCCAAAACTGACTCGTTCACGACTTTTACTTTTGTTTTTCTCCTACTATCCGTTTACGGATCGTCAGCATTAATTTTCATTACGCGTCGCCGTAACGATTCGGTTTGTTGACCATAGCGAGAGGATGTGCCGAGCAAATTGCTACATTGGACCCTTTTGCCTTTATGGCTTCAGCATCAGCATCAGCTTCAGCATCAGCATCACAGCTAGCCCTCATTTCTACGTATTGCCGTAATGGTCCATTCTCTTTAAGTAAATCCAACCCGCAAAAGGTTCAGCTAACTCGTTCGCTCTCTCCTTCGTCTCCACACGCATAAAAACAACAATTTCACAGTGAAGAGTTAATTGAACCACAGGCCTATTTGTGAAAATTGCTTTCCATTTACTTACAAAAATTTCTACAGCCTCCCTTTATATATGTATGTTTAGACTTTGTATTTACCTGAAAGCATAAGAAAATGAAATATTTGATAAGTAAAAGGGAAATTCACATATTTTTTGTAAAAAAAAAATAAATTTGTTTTAAAAACTTTATGAAAAAGTTGCGTACTCTATTTGAATTTCAAATTGGGCACAATTTTAATATATTAGCCAGGTCTTTAAAGTTTCACAAATTCATAAAGTCAATAAATAAAAATATATTTGCTTTTTTCCCTTACATTAGTTTATTACTTTTGAAGAGCTTAGCTTTAGTCTGGCTAAAATATTTTAATATTTGAATTTTAAATTAGTTTTTAAATATTTTATATTACAATATTCATATGTTATGGCATTGCTAAATAAGACTCTAGAGTAAATAAGATTCAACTAAATAAAACATATTTATGCATATATTTGTTTTGATTTTATTTTGTCTTTCGGTTCAAACCTTAAATTAAAATTTTGTTATTGAAAAATATTTGCAAATTTTATTAAAATTTTAATCGAACAATCTGCAATATTTATAACACTTTCTTTCGTCAAGCCGAGTCAAAAATAATTATGTATAATAAATATATGATATGCCATGTAAAATGCAATTGAATTTCAAATTTATTTTGTGAACCAAACTAAAATTTTAATAATATATAAACTTTGCTGGGTATTATGTAATCAAATGTCAAATAAACTGTAAATCGTATCAAAGTTATATATGAAATGTCATTATATTAATATATATGTATATATAATAGCAGGGCATCAGCTCAAGTCAAAGACATTAGGAAGAGGTCATAAAACATCTTTGATTTCTCACATTCGCACATTCAAAAAGTTCTCATAACTCATTTCTATCTGCATACGTGTCAATGACGCAAAGCAGATTTCGAAAAAGGGGGTAAAAAAATATATGAAAACGAATAAAAGTGCAAGCATGAGAGGGGAGAGAGAGAGTGAGATGGATGGCGAGAAATTGAAATAGAGCGAAATCCCAAATATTGCTGCATACAATTTGCACGTCATAAATCATATCGAAATGCGCATGAAATCAACAAAAGAAAATATAAAGGAAAAACTTTTTCCCAACGTCGTTTTCGCAATGTAACGTGCAATGTGCACCTGCAGCTCGTCACACAAACACAGACACACACAGACGCAGACATCTTCCACCCAAACACACGCTCTCACAGCCCAACTAACCCAATTTAGTTGAGTGTGAAAATTGGCTTTCACCCATTTTGAAATTCTGAGCTGTTCACACACACACACACGCAGACTCTAACACATACTCCCACGTACACACACACACACACACATGCTAAACGAACTGTGCGCAGCCATTTTTGATATAAAAGTAAGCCCTTCCTTAGAAAAAAAAAAAAAAACCAAAAACCTAATCGTTATATACACACACACGCTCACACATTGAGTCACTCACTCACTCATTCGCTCGCTCACTCGCTCAGTCAATGCAGTGTAGCAGCCAGCGGAGAGGCGAAAGTTTTGGTTTGGGTGGTGGTCGGATATTTTTTCATGTAAACGCACGGATTAGATGAAAAATCAAACGCAAAGGGAAAGCGCAGAAAAAAAATGTACTCTGTAGCACATGCAAATGAATTCTGTTTAGTTTGGGTTTAGCATGAACTAAAAAAGAAATGTTAAAAATTGGATTTTTATAAGTTGTACGAATTTTTAATGCTCTTGCAGCAAGCATGAGCTAGAAGTTATTTTACTTAAGTCATCGTCAATTTTGTTATCACAATAAACATCAAAATATCATACTGATATATAAAGGATTTTGAGCTAAACAATATTATATAGCATATAGAGACAAAGAAGGTTTCTAAATAAAATACATCTCGAAGAATGTTCGTAAGTTGTACAAAATTGTAATACTCTTACAATGGATCACTTTCTCCAAGTTTTTCTACTAATGAAGTCTAACGCTTCTAAAGTTAACCAACTTTTCTAGTTGTTTCAGAACCTAACAAGAGAGCTTAAATCTACACTGCCAAGCAGACGAAAGGGTATAACTCTAACACTTAGGTAGCTAGTAGTAATACAACCCACAACTACATCGACTGCTATGTCGCACCACCTTCACCTCTCCCTCCCTTTGCCACTTGGCTTTTTCGCAACTAAAACATACGCAAATCGCTTTAGCATTTTACAATTACTTAAGTCCCGACGAGAACATTTTGGTTTTTTGGGCTTGCGCTTTGGCTTTAGGTCTTTGCTTGGCTGGCGGTTGGCTGCTTTAGTGTTCAGATTGGTTTATTTCGACAAGAAAATTGGTCTATTCATGGAATACATTTGCATAAGAGATGGCAATGGCAAGGAGATTTTCTTAGTTTGCGGTCTCATAAAAGTTTAATTTTTTCGGGCTCTTTTTTTCACTCGATTCTTATTGAAAAGTTCATTGAAATACATACATCAATCTCAATGTTTGAGCGCAAAAGCAGCGAAAGATATTCATTCGAAGCAAGTGGGTCAAATAAAAGACGCGTTCATTGAACCAGCCCACATGGTTAATTGATTCGCAGTATCAATTGCCAGAGTGGCAGTGCTCGATAGCAACGGGCGCCAAAGACAGAAGAAAACCAATTAAATTTATCATATGTCAAATACAAATGGCAGACGGTGCAGACTGCCAGCCAAATGAAATGAAGTGAAGCGAATATCAAATGAATATGAATAACATTCACGCGCACAAATTCAAGGCACTTAACGGCGCAAAAATAATAAAAATCACAAAAATTAATATGAAATGTGCAGAAATAAAAATAAAAAAAAAATTAAATAAAAATATATGTATATACATATATGCAAAAATAAAAGCAAGCTCAATTCAATGCATAAACTATAACATATTGTTGTTGCTCTTGCTGTTGTTGCACTCAAATTGGCAAAAAGTCAATTAAACTTTTGCCGTTGCGCGCATTTAATCACCTGTAATCCGAAACGGGCTGTGAGTTACACACCGAGAGCAGCAGGCAGGAAAGCGGGAATGAGAGAGGGCGAGAGAAAAGAGGATTGAGAGAGTTACACACTCACACAGTCAGGTATACGCATGATATCATTAATGACTGCCGGAGCGACAGAGAAAAAAGCTGAGCGTAAAAACCAAAGTTCATTTAACAACTTTTTCAGATACCCAGCACTGCACGCAAACCCCAAAAAAAAAAGAGGTGATTACTTCATCATCATATAGCGAGAAGTGAGAATAATAATGGAATATATTTTAGAAACAGTTGTGAAGTGAAAAACAAATAAGTTTCAATAAGAAGGCGTTGCTACAAAATGAAAGCCAGCAAAATAAAAAATAAAAAAAAAAACTCTTTTTTGTTTAAATTTCCCCGATTCAAACAATATCCCCAGAAGAGAAAAATTTTAAGCTACTTTTATATGAAAATGGGAGCAACTTAAGCAGAATATATGAAAATTAAAATCAGTTAGCCAAAAGCCAGCGAAGAAAAAAGAAAAGGCAAACGTGAAGAAAACAAAGAGAAAAACTGAAAAGTTAAAGAGAAACTGCAATATGAAGCTTTAAGGTAAGTAAGAACTTAAAAATTAACAAAATAAGGAAAGAAGGCAGCTGTGAAACAAACAAATAAAAAGAGGAAGCAAAAATAACAACAAAGCTTAAGTTTTCAGGTAAAGTAAGAAGCGTTGATAAGTTAAACAATGGAAGTGAAAAGTAGGGAGATAAAATATAAAGCTGCACAAGAGAGGGAATGCAAAAAATAATGAGCAAAGCGAAACGAAAGAGAGAAACTGCAAAAATTAAGCTTAATTATAAAGTTTATAATATTTCACTATTTATTGAACTGTAAATTTGAAATAATTTCATTCAAGCATTGATGAATGGAGAGTGAAGCTACCCTGCGGGCGGCAGCCATAAAATGTCGCCTGTCATTGTTGCAATATGTGAGTGCGTGTGTGTATGTGTGTATGTGTGTGTGTGTGCGCGTGGCAAATGGCTGCTGCTGTCGATGTTGATACAGCATGAAGTAGTTGCTGTCTGCAACTGTTGTCGCTGTTGTTGTTGCTAATTTGTAACGCATTTTCTTATCAATTGTCGCAATGCATACGATTTTAGTCTGTTTGTGTGCATGTGTGCGAATGTCTGTGTGTGTGAATGCCGATGCACAGTTTGATACTCAGCCGCAGGCGTGGCAATCTACCGCATTCTGTTGCTGCTGTTGCTGTTGTTATTGCTGCCTGCTTGCATACATACAGCAGCTAACGAGCAGCAACAGCAACAGCAGCAGCAGCAATCCGCAAAAGCAACATGAGGATGAGTGCTACCGAGTCCTGGAGCTGAGTCTGGTGTCGGCTTTTAAGTGTCATAAATGAGAATTTATTCGGCCAGGCGTTGTCATTGTTGCCGACACTGTTGTTGCTGCCGCTCGCGCCGCTCAGGTGGCAAAATTTTCCAGCTTGTCAGGCAGCTGGCAGTCTGGCAACATGGCAGCCAAAGGTTGGAGGCAATTTCTGCTGCTGTTGCTGTTGCCCCTTGGCCCTAGAGTCGAATGCCGCAAAAGCATTGTTGCTGCGAGTTCATGAACTCTAGTCATAAATTTCATTAACAGCTGGCCTTCGGCTCCTGCTGCTCCTGCTGCTGATGCTGCTGCTGTTGTCACTGCGCCAAATTATAGATTAGCTTAGATAATGTAAAATATAAATAATAATTACGCATACGCCGTGTTTTACATTGTATAAACGCAGCTTTTGTCAGTGTGTGGCACTGTTTAGCCATTGTGCGGTTTTATTATTCCTTGCAACATATTTTGTGGCACACTCTGGTGTTGACAATGGACTATAGAAAATACTTGAACCATGTGCCACTTGCACCGGTTGCATGTATTTTTCATCTCTTTTTATTTTTGGGCAACAACCCCACAGCGCTTAGGTCACTCTGACCCACTGACATTTGAGCACAATGAAAATGGCAACAGTCACGAGAGCAGCAACAGCAACAGCAACAACAACAACAATACGAACAACATCAGCAACAGCTACAATCAACAACAATAACAATGTAGCTAACAACTACAATAACAATGGCCATGTTAACGCTTAACGATTTTCTAGTGCATAACATACAAAACAACGATGATGAACCAAGTAACAAGAGGAACAACAACAACAACAACAAAAACCAATTTCCAATAGCATATGAAAATGTTGTCTTTGCCATGACAAAAGCTTAAACAAATCCAATTTAGGTACGCAAGCACTCCAAATGCCAAATTAAATATGTATTACATTTATCCGAGTCGACGACCTTCAATGGCAGACAATATCATTTATTTATATTTAGTTAATTATGCCCAGAGGCAGAGGCAATGGCTCTGAAGTCGAGACGCAATAATAGTTCAAGTGTTTCATGGCATCAACTTAGCATACTTTTCAGCGCACATTTGAGACCAACAACAACAACAAAAAGTTGGCTAAAGCGCTAATGCTTAACAATTTCTAAAATGGTTTTTTCGACTCAGCTCTTGGTATATTTGAAGTTTTGTTTGCTTACGCTGAAATTTAAGCTTCCCTAAAAAGTTTCTAGTGCTGCATTTTTCAACTTTCTGCTATTTTTCAGTTGGTATCCTTTTTAGGAATTTTAAATACTTGTATTTTATTATTGTGCGAAAATTTTCAATTTAAAAGCAGTTTAGTTTATATAACAAATGGATGGGTTTTCACTTATTCAACTTAAAATATCAATATAAATCAAAATAAAAGAAATAAAAATAAACCTTTTCACTTATTTTTTAATTTTTAAAAATTAAATAATTTTGTATTTTTGTCATAAAAGAAAACCTAAATAAAAGCAAACTAAAAAAAAAATAGTTTAACAAAAAAAAAAAATATTTTAGTATGGATTTTATGTCTATTTTGATTGCAAACAGTTTAGCTAGAAAAATGGTTTATTCATTTATTTATAAAGCGTTATAGTACACAATAAAGCTTAAACTTTTAATTACTTTAGTTTCTATTGAAATAGATTAAAGAAACGGCTGTCAATCAAATATCAGGCTGGACATTTGCACTTTCCGTTTAATCCGTGTTTTTCATGCCCGCGCAACTGGCAACTCAAATCATTGTCCGAGCAACAACTACAAGACACACAAGGCCACACACACGCAAACACGCACGCACACTGACACGTCGAACCGAGAAACAATCAAATCAAATATTTATATGCGGGCTAGAACCAGCAGGCAGCAAATACAAACTGACAGAGAGAGGGAGAGTGATAGAGAGAGAGAGAGGAAGTCAGAGAGAGAGAGTGTGAGAGAGACTGAGATGGAGAAAAACAGCAAATAAATGTGGCGCAAACACACAGGAAAAGCAAACTAAAACAGATTTTAGTTGGCCATCCTGCTGTTTCGACCTTCCCTAGCCGCGCTGCTTTCTTCTGATGCTATCAAGTTGTAGATTTTTGCCATTTGGCCGTCGAGCTGCACAACTTGAAAACTTTTGCAGGCAAACAGCAGCAAGGATGTGCACAGCAGGAAGTGCTCTAAAGCCCGCTTCCTCCCAAGCAAGCAAGAAAGCAGCATAAGCCGAGGGTCGCACTGCGGTTGCCACAACGAAACTATAATCAAATTTATATTACTTATATTGATTATTTAATATTTATATTATTTGCTCAAGGAGTTGCTCTAGTTGAATTTAAATCTTATGTTTTTTTTTCCAATAACAAAACTTGTTTACGCCATTGCTGAAAGAAAAGCAAGCTAATTGAGAAAGCAAAACTAGCTAGTTTTCTTGTTTTTCCTGATTTTCGAACTGTTGTGGCATCACGAAAACAACAAGTCCATTTATTTTGCCTAATTTATTTGTGTGGCACGAGTGCTGGCGCATAAATGAGCTGATTACTTTGAGAACGACCCTCGTAAAATGTCTATTGCTATATTATTTCTGTTTCTGTTTCAGTTTCAGTTTTTGTTTTGCCTACATTCTAGCAAATTAGAAAAGATTTTATGCCAGACGCGTTTTCAGCTGAAACAACGAAATACAAGGCATTCATTCATATGTGTACAAAGTGAGTTTATACAAACATAAAACAGAGCCCAGCAAATGGCCAAGTAAAACAATCAAATGGCAAAATGTTCCTTCACTCACACACACACACCCACACATACACACACGTATTGAAATTGTAACAGAAAATCAATTTTGGCAAAACTTGAAATAGCATAAATGCTGGTAGCTTGCCAGACACTCAAAAAAAAAAACATACACAAACACACACACACAGATGTAGACAGACACATGTACGTGCCTGGCATGTATGTAAATATAGTAGGCTCAGCTCATATAAAACAACGCGGCAAAGCGGAAAACTTGCTCCTCAATACAATCAAAACGCTGCCATGTCGGATGCAGCAAAAGCAAAAAAACAAAAAAACACTCGAATCAAATAAAATTTATTTGTTTCCTTCGCGCCGTTTACAGCTAAATTCGTTTAGAGGGGAAGGCGGACATTTTATTTAGCATACATTCTCACACACACTCGGCTCTCATGCTATCTCGCTCGCTCGCATTGCTTTGCAAGCTATTTATAAATCTATGCATTGTGGCTCAGAACTTTCAACACACGATTCACTCAGCTCACTGAGCTCAAGCTTAGCTGCACTCTCAGTCTCTCTCGCTCGCACTCTTACTCTTCCTATCTGACGCTGAAGCGACCTCAGCCGTCATCTTTTCTTTTTTTTTTTTTTTTTTTTTTTTTTTGAGTGAGTTTTCAAGTTTGTAAGCAGGGGATAAGCCAAAGCAAAATGTAAGCGCTGCCAAAGCTGCACTTAAACTTTTGATATCAATAAGGAAAGGGACGCCAAGAAAAACTGTAAGCTCGCATGCAATCCAACTGTAAAAACCAACAGCAACAACAACAGCAATATCAATGAACGAAAGTGAATTGCGCAGGCAATGCAAAAAAAAAAAAAAAAAGAAGCTGAGCCAAAATAGCTAGCTGGAAATTCAACTGTGGACAAGTTTTGGCAGCCGTTCGGCAAGTTTTGTTACAGAAATCTAATGCAAAACTGTCATTTAGAGTCGCTCTTATTTATTTTGATGTCAGCAGCACGTGCGCCAGCAGCACAAAATGTGTGAGAGTGTGCCAGTGTGTGTGTGCGGGTGTGTGTTAGTGTATGCCACGGAAATCATCAGGAAAAACGCAAAAACTGAAATAAAAAATGGCGACATGACAGGCGCACGTTTCGCTCACGTTGAAAACGAGGGCAAGCACAGGCAACAGGAAAGCCCGCACAGACAGACAAATAGAAAGAAAAAACGAGCACTAGCACGAGGGAGCAACAGAGAGGGAAGATAGCAAGCAGACGGCAACTGAGTGAATGAGTGAATCAGTGAATGAGTGGGTGCAGCAGCAGCAGCAGCAGAAGAAAAAGTAAGAGCATAAGCTTAGGCAATTTATGACAGGCGGCTGCTACCAATGGCGACCGAAACGCACTGCTGAAGAGAGCAAAAAGGGAGAGAGGGGTGGCGGTAGGGGGCACTCAGGGTTGTGCAGGGTATCAGCTGAAGTGATGCCGTGTCGTGACAGAATGATTGCTAAAGTCAAAAGGCATTACATGCGTTCATCTCCCTCACTGCGTTAATAACTCATATGCGAATTACTGACAGTAGCGTGCGAAGGACATGAAATGTGAATACGCAGAAAACTGCTCAAGTTGCTAAGAGAGATCAAATATTAAGCGGACGATAAATATGAGGATTGGCAATCTAGCAGTAGGAATATTATACATATATGCATATCAATAATTTAATATGCGTTTAGTGAGCAAAACATGTACTAAAATCATAGTATATATAATAAATGAATTTTTAACATATTTTATTCTATTCTTGTGACTTCCTGTGACTGGAATATGCAGTGAGACAAACGTCAGCTGCTCTTGTCACTTTCATTTGCGAGCAAAGTCAAGAATTCTTTTTTCTTCTTCTTCTTATTTTCTTCATAACATCAGTGCGTGACATGGAAACATGCAAATATGGAACATGTTACGAAATGAGATAGAGCAAGCAATATATACATATATTAAGAGAGAGAGAGGCAAAGAGAGAACGAAATGTAAAGAAAGTAGAAAGCATATCAGTTAGACAGTTGGCAACAAACAGCAACAACAGCAACAACAACAACAAGAATCAAGTACACGCCACTGGAGACACTTGGGCAAACTGTTTTGCTTGATTGAATTGAATTATACAGGGCCTAAACGCTAACAACAACAGGCAAGAGCAGACGATGCGGGGGCGTAGTAAACTCGCACAACTGTCACAAAATCAATAAGAGGAAAAACTTTTCCACTTTTTTTTTGTTTTTGTTTTTGTTTCTTTTTGACTGGGAGAGTAAAACGACCTACATTGGAAAACTAAACCCAAGCGAACAACAACTGAGACATCGTTGTCGTCGTTGCATAAACTGACCAAGGGCGACAGTTGCGACCTCTGTAATTTCCAAGACAACTCTCAGCGGGCACATTAGCAACATGTGTTGCCCCTGCAGCAAGCCAAGCAAACAGCAGCAGCAGCAGCAGCAACAAATTGTGTGGCAGCTAAACTTAGTGCGAGGCATCGCATGTCCTGGCTGACTGGCTGCCTGGCTGCTAGCTTTTGTTGTTACATAAAATAGATATAAATAGCAATATTACACATACACACACACACTGACACACCCTCGCACACACACATATAGAGTAAGCAGTCAAGTGGACGCCGCAGACATTTGCGATAAATGTCAAGCGTAAAGCGCCAGATTCGAGATTAATGCGAGAGGCGAACACAGTGCAAATAATTGGGTGTTGGCAGAGCTAACGGATTTACCGCATATCTAGTCTATTAATACACGCTCTGCTAATGCATATACTACTGTATAAAGTATAACTGCTGTTGATTGCCTTCTCAACTGAAATTTGCATTTGAGCCAAAGGCAAACAACGAGCCAACAAAAATCTTGCAACAGCTAAGCAAATGCCAGCTAAAAGGATTAGTTTTGCAATTGAGTTTCGCTTCTGCTGCTGCTGCTGCATAGTGGCTTAAGCATGCTGCTCACGCTGTCTCAATATTTGTTGAGAAAATACGCTATTTGGCAGCCACAACCAACAGCCGCTGCCGCAGCCACAGCCACAGCCGCAGCCACAGCCTGGCTCAAAGTGTTAACTTTTTCCAGCTTTAGTTTAGCAGCGAGTTCACACAGTGCGTATGCGCAATGCATTTTCCGTCTAAATTGCAAAAGCCAAAATGCAATCAGCAACAAATTTTGCAATTGGGCAAAGCAAATAACGCGACACAATAGCAAAAGGCAAAAAAAAAAAAAAAAGAAAATGGAAAAGGGAAAAGCAGGCAGAAAGATGAAATGCAAAATTGAGTGGTGCAAAGTATGCTTGATGAGCACTGTTTGGCACTTGAGCGTGTGGGCGTTAAAGCGACGGTGGTTAGCTGATTGCAGATTGTGAAAAGCAAGGCATGAAACAGTAGATACTCTGTTAACTGATGGAAACTGATTTTATTATTTATTATAGAAAAAGTAGATAAATGAATATGCAAAAAGTCAAATCAAATAGGTTTGTGTTTCATTACAATAAATGCTCTACATAGCTCACAATTAATCATCAACCACTTCTCGATGTTCTCCGAACTGAACTTTTGGTAGTGATTGCTCTCTTCGTAGGTCTCACTGTGGGAATGACAATCGTATCGTGCCAAAACGAAGAGCCTGGCTCAAAAAACGAATAGAATCGATGTCTCCTGCGCAGAGCAGAAGCAATTTAATAAGAATTTCTTTCGGTTGCTTTCGAGAACAGAGAGTTAAAAATAAAACGGCTAACAATTATTTCCGAGCTATACTTATGTATGATCTCTTTGAATCAAAAATATATCTTAAACAAAACTAAGAATATCATAGAACAGAGATTAAAAAATATTATCTTAAACAAAACTCATAGAACAGAGTTTAAATAATATCATCTAAGAAAGCTTAATTTCTTACAGTGATTCACACATTTCCTATCTTCACTCATTATTTATAAATCTTTTACAAATTTTCTTACAACATATATGTAATCTACGTTACAAAATATCACTTGAACTCTCACTACCTCTTCTCACTTTTCCCCAATTACATACTCCACATGTTAAGTTCTTGAATGAATTTGAGTAAGTCGTGGCATATGAAGCATGTTTTACACTATGAGTGCCTTTAATACCGCGAACTCCGTTAAGTCCTATCAAGAGGAATTATGTTAAATGCAATATACCCCACGCATAAATGCAAAGGCAACGAGGAGACAAAAAGGAACGAAAATGTACGGCAAAAAAAGAAGAGAGAATTTGCGAGGGAATTACGAACAAAAGGATTCATTACCAAAGTAAAAGATGGAAAAGTGAAGTAAAATGAACACCAAGACAGCAACAGCGACAGAGCAAAAGGAAAAGGAAAAGTGCGCACAGAATATTTGAGCTGGGCGAGAGGTGGGCCTAGGGCTCCGGGTAGACGAGGCAGCCAACCGGAAGTTTATGAGTGTAAAAAACGTATGAAGGCACGTTAAAGGACGAAGACAAGTGCAGCCCGGTTGAACGGTGCTGCACTGCTTGGCTCTCACATATCCTGCGAGGAAATAATAAAAAGGGCGTCAAGTGATGCCAATGTTGTTGTTGTTGCTGCTGCTGCTGCTGGGGATTGCTTGGCAGGAGTAAGAAGTTTATATGGCAAGCTGGTTAACAAAGGAGCTGCGAGTGTATGCACGTGTGGGAGTTTAGTTTGCAAAGTCAAATGAAATTTAATTTTGCATAATAAATGACTAAAGCATATTCACAATGTCATTGCAGACACGCACACGAACACACACACACACACTCATACCAACACACATAAACGCGTGCATTTATTACCTTGGCCAACGAGCAAAGCCTCAGGCTATGCAACAAAATATAAAAAGGTTGAATACTCGTTTTGTAAATGACATTAGCACAGCAAATACACACACACACACACACACACACACACACACACACACACACACACACACACACACACACAGCCATATACCAACAAACACACACGCACACACACATACACTGCTGGGGGTGAGGTGTAGCCACAAAATGATTATCTAATGTTTGCACAGTAAAAACGAAATTATTTTTGTGGTCATAAAAACATCCATCCAGACATATGTATATATGGATTTACATACATATATATATATATTTATATATATAGATATATATCTGGTTGGTGTAACTACCGACTGTATCCGGCTCACATTCATCAAACCGCCGTCTCTCATATTTGCATTTACATTGTAGCCCAGTGCACAGTGGTTAATTTCTTCTATAATTAAAATAATTCTTTAAAAGCACTTGAAAAAATATTTAATTTAATATTAAAAAAAGAATAAATCATATTTAATTTAAAATTCAATAAAGAATAAATCATTATTTAATTTATTTTAGCTTAAACCTTTTTAACGTATTTATATATAAAAGCTGATAAGAGTGGAAGAAAATAAGATTCATAATTATCCATAATTAATGATGTGCAATTATCTTTCATTCATACATACATACATCCCAATCAATGCCATATAACGTCTTTAATTTTGCACCACTGTGCCGCCCTTAATATAAGCCTGTGTAGATTTATCTAGGCAACCACAATAAAGTTGACTGTATTTTACGTATTTTGCATGCCCGTATTTCTGCATTCATATGGATGCCATAAAATTATGGCTCGTTGAAAACTTTTGACGAGAGGCGAATACATATTTCATCTGTTAAAATTTTTGTGTAATTTCTGCTGTTGATTTTACTTTTCGGTTTTTCTGTTTTGTATTTTGTTTTTGTTCTCATTTCATTTTATTTGGCGTACCAAACAAATTATTGGACCTTGGCGTGCAAATTCTATGGAACGTCCATAAATATTGACATTGATGCTTTTGGCATTTCTCAAAATTGTTTGAGCCCCAACTAAGCTGCAATAATATCCCACACAAGCTTACCAATTTGAAAATAGAATTTCAATTACCATCAAATGTGGACGTAACTGAGCAATTGCATAAATATTTGTACGTACCTGAAAGTAGAGAGCGAAAGAGTTGATTTTAGAAAGAGGTTAAAAGGTTAAAAGTTAAATAAATATTACAAATATATAGAGTATGAAATATGTTTGATTTCCATATTAAAATGTTTTAAGAAAATAAAAAAATAAATATTTAACTCTTCAGATATAAGAAAAATATAAATTTAGCTATTTTTCTAGCTCTTAAACATTTAACTGTTTGCAGACAATGAAAAATGTGAAATTTTTTACTTCAGTCCTTTCAATGAAATAAGAGCTTAACAAGCTTTCATTGGCTAATAAAAGAGAATTTTTCACTAAATTTAGGTTTTAACCCATTTCACAATGAATACGTCAATATGTTTTAGCCAAATATGGGCGCAGTGCTTGCTTCTAACCAAATAAAGGTGAGGCAGAGCAGAACGGGCACACAGACAGACTGACAGACAGAGAGACGGGCAGACAGGCAGACATTGTTTTAGACAAATTGATGTGGTTAAAGGGCAGCAAAACAATGGCGGCACACGCACACACATATATGCACACGCACGCACACGCACACTCAAGTAGACACACACACGCACGCACACAGTTTTTGTGTCTATTGTTAACACATTTGCCAAAGTTGATCCTTTTTTGAACCGTAAAACAAAAGCAGCTCATTTGTCATTGTCCTTGGGTATTATTTAAATGAAAGCCTATGAACTTGGCCCATTCACAAGTGCTTCCAGCTTGATTAGAAGTAATTGTCGGCAAATAGAATAATGAACAAAGCTTGGGGCAAATGTAAAACAGTTCAAAAGTTTCATTTTATTTTGATTTCAGTGCATTTAACACACTGACAGAAAAAAAGCCCAGCCCAAAGGCTCTCGAAACAAAATATGTTTTCGGCTAAATTTATAATGCATTAGGAATTTTTAATTAATTCCTGCGCCTGTTTTGCGGGCAATGCTAAACATTTATTATTATTATTTGGCTGCATGCATCAAATTTATTGCATAATTAATGTCATAATGTTTCGCCTGTTGTTGTTGTTGCTCGATTTGTTGTTTGCCTGTCGGTTATTGTTGCAAATGTTTGGACGTTGTAAAGCGTATTAAAAATTAATTTGTCTGCTTTTGGCAATTGACGTTTGACGCTGAATAACGAGAGTCAACTTCGATGCGATGCCATGGCTCTCAAGGGTTAATGATTGGCAACAATATGTTTAAACAGTATCCAGTTAAATGCCGTTGGCAAAGTCCATAAAAGCAACTGCCAGCAATTATGCTAAACTTCGCTTATTATAATGCGCTTTAAATGCCATTTACAAATTTCATTATAATTATTGCGAATACTATCAAGCAGCACTGTAAGCCATTGACAACTGAGCCGTTTTAATTAACGTTAAAAATATATAAATAATTTAAATAACTGACAACTGCGGCTGCTGGCAGCAAGCCATTACCTCATCTTTTATGCAACGAATATAGCAGCCATAAATTGTAAAAAAAAATAAATAAATAAATAAATAAAAAAAAATGCTGCAGCAATAAGTAGCTGTTATTTAAATAAAGTTTACAATGTTAAATAGGCACTTAAAAACAGAAAAATATATAAATATACTTAAATTTTTATACCATATATTCAACTACGCCAAGATCTACAATTTTTTTATATTTTTTGTATTTAATTCATTTTGTAAATAAAATAAACTAACTAAGCCTAGTCAGAAATCTATAATTCATTTAGCCTTTACAGCCAAGTCTTGCTCATTATTTATACTTCATATATTACATACATATATCTACTTATACTCTACATATATATCTCTTGTCTACTCTTTATATACATTACATATACAAAACTTTGCTGCCTGCATGCAAAGTATTGCATGTCAATCATATTTATTATCATAGGCTTTTATATATCCAATTAATTTTCAATTGAATTGCAATTCAAAGAACTTTATCTTCGATAAATATATGTGTATAAATAAAATATGTGAATATACAAATATTTTCATAAATATATATATATATATATTAATATATTCGCACATTGACAGACATTCTTAGCTTGTCAAAAAAATAACTTATCAATCAGCAATAAATTGAGTCAACGGGTCAATTATGGCCTTCATTTCTGGTATGCAAAAGATATGCCATTATTATGGGCCTCGGTCAGCTTACGCTTCCTTAACAAACAAAGAAGAACAAAGCCTGGTCATTGTCTAAAAGTTCCCCCCATAGTTTTACATATGTATGTCTTCAAATGGACTATGTGTGCGTGTGTGCGTGTGTATGTCTGTCTGTCTGCCTGGTTCTGGGCAACCCTTTCAAACTAATTGCAAGACAAAACAAACCATTTACAAAATGCTTAAGTGACACAACCGCAAACATGAGAATATGAGACTGCCCTCTCCCTCTTCCCTCTCTCTCTCTCACTCTACCTCTTTCGTTGCGCCACCTTATTGTCTGTGTGGCTCGTGTGGCCAACACGATGTCTGCTCGCATTATCTAAGCTTATTTCCTCATTAACTTGGGGGCGCTCAAAACTCAAGAGTCGTTCCGTAAATGTCTTTCGGCTTTTTGTAATCTTATGCTCAGTCGTCTCTTTTCATTCATTTTCTCTTTTCTTCTCTCTTGTTTTTTTTTTTTTTTTTTACATCTCTGCGGCTCTGCTCAGTTCTTTTCTTGTTTTGTGCGTCGTCATAGTTTGACTGCATTTTTCATGGTCAGTGCGCTCGCTAAGAAAATGCAAACGGCATAAATAGAGGTACTTAGGAGTGGCTGAATTGGAGGGTGGGCTATAAAGATACCCTATAATGCTTTGTGATACTTCATGTATAGCTCATGTTATTGATTAGATAGATTAGATATGTATATTCCATAGAGGAATTGAGATAAGAAGTATATGTATTTTACATAAGAATCGTTAGATCTATATAAACTAGATTTTTCTTCTTTTTTTTTTTTTTTTTGATTTAAATTTTTATTGAGGATTTATTACAATATTTCCTTGAATTATAGTAAATTTGTATATATTTTTGATAAACATTATAAACAGATATTCTTAGAATTATTTGAGTTCTCCGGAAGGCATTTATTAAGAATTAAATTCTTATTACTTAAGTTCTTTGACTTGAACTAGGTGTAGTTAAACAATTAATTCCTAAAACTTCATTAAATTTAATATATAGATATACCAGATAAAATCTTATTGAATCACTTTCAAAATATGTTAACTTGCAGCTTATTTTGCCAGTCTTTCATATGCCAGTTATCACTTAATCTTAATTCTGTGTCTTTTAACTACCTGTATTTGCTTTTTAAAGTTATCATAGGGTATGTAATGCAAAAATTATGACACACGCGATAGTCGTGCGGCATAGTTAAAGCAAATCTGCGCTAACAAGCAGCTTAAAATGCACGAGCTGTTGGTTTGCTTTTTGCCGTGCCACGCCATGCCATGCCGTGCCGTGCCCAGCTGGGAATTATCTTCCAGACAAGTTGAGTTTCACAGGACCAAAGGGCTGGCCATGCCAGATAGACAGCAAGAAAGATAGACAGACAGTCAGTTAGACAGACAGACAGTCAGACAGTCAGACAGCCAGAGGACGGCGCACAGGGCTCATTAGCATATGCCACAAGTCAGTCTGTTGCACTAACTGACGCTCGGGGACGCGAACTGAGCGATGGGGCATGCTGCTAGAGTGCAGGTGGGAGGGCGCTGCCGCATGCTCTGGCCACATTTTGTACATTTCTTTGCCCAGTTTTCCTTTTATTTATTTATTTTTTATTTTTGTATTTTTCCGGCTGCCATTTTCCACTTCTTGCGTCGGGTTTTCGTGTTTAATTTAGTTGGAGCCACGCACAATTAAAATGCTTTGCTCATTATTCGACGTGTTTAATTTGTTTACCTTTAATTTAAATTTTGCGCTCTCAGCGAAAATTTACACAAAATAAATGCAAGAGCAGCAGCAGCTGCTGCTTTAAATTAACATCAATTAATTGAACGAACGCGTCGAAATTGAAATGAATAAAATATATAGATACATATATAGCTGTCTACTACATATGTATGTATAAATGTAGAAAAAGAATAAAAATGATTGCATTAAATCAAATAAATAACATAAACACAAATCAAAATCAAATACACGAATGGCTAAATATTGGTTTAAGCGCTAAAAAGTATGCAACGCTTTACGTAAAAACAGCTGCGCCCATCGAAATTAATTCCAATTAGAGACAGCAATTTATACAAAATCATATGATTTAACATGTGTATTTGTATGACTATGTCCACATATGTGTGGGCGTGTTGTGTAATTTGACAATAATTAATAACTATCTTTTAGAAAAAATTTCAATGGATTTTAAAACATTTTATTTTTTATGAATTATATTTGTGATATATTCATTATTTTAATATTAGTCTGAAATAATTTAAGCAGAACACTAATCCCAAGCTTTTTCTTCTTCATCTTATTTAAATAAATATAAGCACTTAATTCCACACAGTCAACCCTAGCCACATATAATATATTACTATAGATATGTTTAGCATTCCATAACATACGTATATATACAATATATTGAGATATATATTTATATTCAGAATGATATGTACATATACATATATTTTATTATAAACAATATCAAAGTACATCCTCTACGCTTCATTTTCTGTTTTTAAACATGTTTCTACAATCTCAAATCTTATTAATTTCGCAATTTAACTTAATTTTTAAAATCACTCAAAAGTTCATTGAATTCAAATTCACTTTTATTCGTTTTCTCAAAACCTCAAAATTTAGAATTTTCCAAAGAACATGTATCGGCGTCGTGAAAAATGTTCTTCATCAAAAACAAAAACTCTGGCCACACAGGCAAAACTGATTTGAAACAATTTTATATCAAAGCGTATGCCATATCAAAGTCATCTAGCTTTATACTTCTTCTTATTTTCGGTTTACAAACGAATTCCGCAATGTTTTTGGCAAATCAAATTGCGTCATTCAGAATAAAAGTGAACGGAAAAACATTCTCCGAGAAATGGGGTCAGCTATTGATGACGCCCGGCCGCAAAACGTTAATTTTTATTATTTTGCGCAGTGTATAATTGGCTGCCACGAATATATACATATATATTTGTATACAAACAAAATACTCAATGGAAATATCCATATATATACATACGTATGATATGAGGAACCACACCTCTCTCTAGCATTTAACAAGGCTTTTGCCCCTTGAGAGGCCCTTAATGTGCGCCACACACGAAACGACCCGGGAAAAGCCAACAACATCGATTTTCTGCACCTTTTGCAGCGGCTTTTCCCTTTTCACCTTTCACTGGATTTTCCGTGTTCAAGTAACTCAAATCGAATCATTGGAAATTTTACATGGTCACACACATCTACCTGCGCATATATGTATATGTACTGTTATATGGCTGAAAAGCATGCAAGTAGCTTGTTAAGTCATTCTTCAAAGGGCTACAAATTAATAATACGAAATACGCTGCTCAATTTGCCGAACATTTTGTCCGAATATTCAGATATTTCCACACACACACACACACACACACACACACATACACGCACATTTAAGTGTAATTAAAAGCAGATTTTAAAATAAAAATATTCTCTCACTCTTTGTGAGCTGTAATCACATCACAGATACTCTATATATAAGGGGTTGTGAATTGAATTGTAAAGTTTTGTTCTTGTGATAATAATTTAATATTGCTGAAGGAATTAACTTGAATCAGAGCAATGAACAATGAACAATAAATAAATTATCAAGAGGCACTTTACCAAGAAATTCTTTAAATAGACATTTATATTGCATATATTTAAATTAAATGGTAGTTTTTTTTTTGATAAAGCTATAATAAACTAATTAATATCTAAAGAAATGGTCTTAGTACGTCTGTGTCGTATCGGTTTTAGAGAGAAAATGATAACTCGAGTGAGTTAGCATTCTACATTTGAAATATGTATTATCAGCAATGAGAGAGTGAGAGAGAGAGAAAGAGAGAAAGAAAGAGAGAGAGAGAGAGAGAGAGAGACAACTATAGCTATTGCTGACGGGCCCTTTATATAGGGTCGTTCTGGCTTCGATAAACGAGAATATACCGATCACAAATAGAGAGTCTGATAAAAGAAGTCAGACAAGGAAAAAGAACAAGGAAAATCATTTTTATTGACCATCACAACACCACAAATGCGAGGAAATAATGGCAGGCGGTAATACTGAAAATACTACGAAACATATATAAAATTCATATTGCTATACACTATAAAATAATTGCAATGTTCCTATACGCTAATATTAGTTTTTAATTGTAATTAAACTCAAAAAGTTACTTTGACACTTTCAGCTTATATTAAAATCAAAACTTTCCGAATGTGCATATCATATCATATTATAGAGTATTACAAATTAGCACAGCGAATAGCAAAATTGCAATTATTATTTGTATTGTTTTGTTGACGTTTTTATTCGCCGCTCGTAATTCGCGCAACTTTAGCAAAAATTTCATTGCATTTGGCATTTTGTGCTGCAAACGAAATAATAAACCCCCAAATGCAAACAAACAATTTGCTTTATCAATATTCATGATTGCCAGGGCCAATCGCTGTCCCTGGCGCAATGTCCATGAATATGCAATAAATGTAAGCCACTCTGATTTACAATCGACGACAGCGACTGCAGTTGGCAAAGTCAACATGCAGCTAATTTTGACGCAGCTGAAATTCGAGTGTGCAAAAAAAAAGAAATGCATAAATTAAATGTGTTAAAAAAATGAAAGAAACACAAAAAAAGGAGAGAGTATAAGAAGCTGGCGCCAATTGCAAGCGACAAACCAACACTAGAAACGGGGGAGAAAAAAACGAAAAACACGTGAGCTCCAATTTATTCTCACGCGATTTCTAGTCGACTCCTGCTAAAAGTCGAGTTGCACGTGCCAAGTTGCAAATGGATTTGTTGCAAGCATGCGAAATTGAAAACTATTTGCGGCACTGTCTGGCATACAAATGTGCCAGCAATGATATCAGCAGGTACTTTGCGTAAAAAACCAAACACATTGACATATTGCAAGTTCTTGCAGCAAAAGAAGAAACAAATAACCATTTTTCAGTTTCTCTCTGGGCTTATATTACATAATATTATGTTTGGTTCAGTATTATACAGAAAACGAGATTTTTTTTTTTTTTTTTTTTTTCATTACCAATATCTAAAAGATCAATATGTATAGATCAGGTATTTTCGTTCAAAGCTCTCTAAAACATTTTTGTTTTTTTATTTTTTATATTCCTATCTTTAACTGGCACATGTAGGCATGATAAACCCCATAAAGATTAGCAATAATATATATAAAAATTTATAAAGTAATTTATACAATCTCAAATCTTCCTCAAAAGCAAAAATAAATTATAAAAATAGATAATAAAAAAATAAATATGTCTCCATGCTACGCTCATCACAACAGTAAAGTTTTCAGCATGCTTGTGCAGCTCAAACAACGCCTAAAAGTCAGCCATATAAACATTTTTGTCTTTAAGATCAACAAAGAAGCAACTCAAGACAAATAAATACTTAAACAAAAAGACCAGCATTAGTACATACACATATATGTGTATAGACATGTCTATCTGTGTGTGTTTATTTCAATGCAGGCCATATGAAGTAGTGAAAACAAAGCCTAGTTGTCGATAGTGAAAGGTAAAGCCGGAGTCAGAGCTGCCGCTGTTGCTGTCGCCGTTGCCTTAGCTATCGCTGCCAAGTCAGAAGAGTTGCAGCTATCGCTGCTGTGGCAGCAGCAACCGCTGCAAGTTCTACGAACTCTGCCAACTACTGTTCTACATCTATCTTGACTTTCTATGGGGCACACAAGCTCGGACGACGCCGACGACATTTGCTGTCAAAAAATCTTCAATTAAAGGCGCAAGCACAAAAGCTGTTGCAGAAAAAAAAAGCAGCTAGCAAAAAAAAAGGGCAAAGAAAAGGCTAAAAAAAACTGAGTAAAATGAGAAAAATGGGAACATGCAGACAGGCAGCACATGCAGACAGAGAGAGATAGACAGAGAAAGACATAGAGAGGGTTAATACACACACAAACACACACTTGCAGTCATGCATTGCAATATGCCGGCCGGTTTGGGGGCGGCCGTAAAAGAAGTGGGCGTGCATTTGGCGCCATCGCGCTCAAATAAGAGCCAAGCGAGCCGCATTGCAAGACAATGATGTCAGCTACAGGGCAGAGACTCAGAGACAGAAATGCAGCGAAGTTGCTGGGCCAGATAGTGGGAAAGAGAGGACGGGTGGCAGAGGGAGCAAGAGATAGCCGAGCGCAAGAGTCAGGCAGTCAAAGCAGTGGCATTCGCATTCGCATTCGCATTCGGATTCGGATTCACATTCACTTCCGTTAGCTATATATTCACAGTTCGTTCTCAAAGTTGTCCAGATGTTTGTGGATATTCATTGTATTCACATTTTGTAATTGCCAATGTGTATGTGTGTGTATATATGTGTGTGTGTGTGTGTCAGTCAATGCAAAGTTTGCCAGCTGCTGATAAGCAACGGGAATTAACTGCTGCACGAGCTTTTGTTTCGCTTGCTCAACCGCTGCTGCTCTCTTGCCATCTCGTTCCCTCCGCTCTCTCCATCTATGCGCATTTCCTTATGCAGGATGTGGGCAGCCACACATACACCCACACGCACACTCACACTTACACACACCAGCGCACATGGAAATGCTTCATTTTCATTTTGACTGTAGAAATTTGTTGAGCTTCGCCTTTGTTCGCTGTCAAAGTAACCCGCTTTTCTCGCTTTTTATTTTCCTATTTCTTCTATGCTGTTCTTTTTTTTCTGTTTTTGCACCTCTCAAAGCGTGCGCTGACTTTTTGTAAAACTTTGAAGTTCCGCTCAAAATCACAAAGTGCTAAAAGTCAAAGGCTTCATGTCTCGCAGCTTTGACAAGACGCGAGCTAAAGGAATTTTCATATTTGCTAAAGCTAAAAATAGCAAAAATTTTGGAATTACAAGAATGAGCGAACGACAACGTTTATATGTCCTTATATTATAATATAGCCTTATATTGTTATTTATATTTAATATTGTCGTTAAAGCAGTCTAATTTGCATTTATGAAACAAGCTGGAAAAAAAAAATTGGAATGAAAAATTAATTTTCTATTAATATTTCATATTATTATATATTATTTCTTTTATTTTAATCAATCTCAGTTAATATAAAGTAAGCTGCTCATATTATTCATAAAAGTAAATAAAATAAAAATGAATTATTGTACATCCATTCCAAAGGCAGATTTTATGCAAGAAACATTATAACGTCAAATATCAATTTTTTAAGCCGAAAGCAAAAACCAGCGAGACATGCCAACACATTTTTTACTTTAACATATTCAAATTAAAATTATTTTAAGATAAATTACGTCTACGTGATATATAGATGTATATATCTGTAAATAATAAATGATTTATTTGTTTTTAGCACAGGTTATACCCAGCTCTCTACTAATTCTCTAAGCTCAACAAAAAAATGAAGCAATTAAACATGTTTTATTACATTTTTTGCTGAACTTTTCAAATCAAATTAGAAGTCAAGTTATTTGTTATAGCTTTAAAAAACCACACCGATTTGTTCATACATCAATATTGATTCTCTCGTATAATCCTATTACACTACCTATTTATTGCAGCTCGAATTTGAAAGCAATCTTGAAATATAATATAGTCAAATATTTGGCACACTTTGTAGGCCAATCATAATACAGATACGAGAATGACATCAGACATTATAGGCAAATGTTTTCAGTTTGCATTTAGCTGAAATATCGCATTTCGCTCAAAGGGTAAATAAAGAAAACAGGACGCAATTTATGAAATATGAAATAGAGTAGAAAAATATATGTGCAAACAAACAAACGAAAACACACACACACAAACACAGACAGGCAATAGGACTCTATTCATGCACACACACACACACACTCATATACATGGCATGTGTGTTGTTTTGTGTTTGCCCAACGACGGGTATGATGAGGCACAATAAATACACCATGTTGTATAGTGTAAAGCCAACGCCCTGCTAAACGCCCAAAACTATGCAGTGACATTTGTGAAATTGGAATTTTGCACATATTCAGAAACAACAGCAATAACAGCAACAGCAACACAACTATGATAAAAGTAAACAACTCGGCCAAGCGACAAAAATGGCACATGTGAAATATACTCAAAATACACCACGGACAGAGAAAGAGATAGAGAGCGAGAGCGAGAGAGCGAGAGGGAGAGAGGAGACAGTATGATAGTCACATATAAGGCATACCAATACGACCGACCCTCTTATGACATACCATTCTCATGCACTGTGGCAACTCTGGCAATTGCTTTTAATTGAACCCATCGATCCACCCATTCACATGCTGCATTGGCACCGCCATTGGCATCGTTGACATTGAATTCCGAGTGTCAAATTTGCACATTTTTACGAGCGTTCGCTGTACCTGTGCACTTCCGTTCCAGCACACACACCTGCACGCACACTCTATCATCACATGGATATACATACACGAATATATATATATACACACACATATATATACCTTTATACGATATGTACTCGTATATGGCGCTGGTTATGTGCCTTGCATGGCAATGGACTTTCAAAGCTTCGCTTTGGGGCCACACTCTGCACATTAAGTGCGGGCGTAAACTGCCAATGCAGTTGGTCAACGACTTCTGTATGCCCTTACAAGTTTATCTTTAATTGCTTGTTACATCTTTTGATATTTTAAATTGAGATCTTCTTAGGAGGTTTATTGTCAAGGTCCATCTCATTGTCTCTATCTCCTTCTTTTTCACCAACATTCTTTCTCTTCTTTCTTTCCTCTCTTGATCCTTTTCTCTCTATTTTTGTCTTTTCTATATTTCTGTCTCTTTTTTGTTTGTTTCTTTATTTCATTTTTTGCCTTTTGTTTCCTTTTTTATCTCTAGCTTTCGTACTTCCGCTCCTTCTCTCTCTCTCTCTCTCTCCTCCTTTCTCTGCCGATCTCATCGTTCCTTCTTTCTCTTTATTTTCTTCTGTATCTCTCATTCAAACTTTTCTTTTCCTATTTCCACTTCTTTTTCTTTCATTCTTTCTTTCTCTCTTTCTTCTACCTCCCCTCTCATTCTTTACTCATGCACCTAGTCAGTATAAAGATGAAATGGAAAGTTTATTTTCTACATTTTATTCAGAATAAAATTAACTATTCATGCAGTCACTCGACTACTATTTAGCTACTTATAATTGCAACATTTAAATGCCGCATGTTGTCTAATTCATGTGCAAGTCGTAACGCCCGGCCCGGCAAGGGAGACGCGCGGACTATAAAAATGCTTGTGTGCACATAAAGAATTAGCAACTAAGTACGTGGCACATTGCGCTATTCCCAAATGGGCCTGGCCTATAATAACGTTGGACTCTGCGTAAGTAGGCAAGCACATGATTAAAAATGCACACACACACACACACACACAAATACGTAGAGACAGTCCAAGAGACAGACAGACAGACAAACATAGCTGCAGTGAGTGGGACGAGTTCGCCATGTCGAACACGAATGCGAAACTTGGGCCTGGTCATTAAACTCGGACCCAGCTAAACGAGGAAGCCAGCGGAATGCCGAAAGAGATGGCAAGATAGTACAGTGCGAAAGTGTGCGAGGTGCTGGAACTTGGGACTTAGGGAAATTCCCCATTAAGTCGCCATATTTGAATTTTTATATAAATTTACAATATAAATTTAACAAAAAATTAAATAATAATTATAATATTATTCAGCCAATTGACTAGAAAAATTTATATAAAATATATATAAATATTTTATATATTAAAAATAAATAAATAAATAAACTGGGTACAGCCCGATTTCCCATTTCCAATGAGTTCAGGATATAATAATTTTAATTATATAAATACCTTTAACTATTTATAATTCGTCTCTGTAAACATATTTTTATTAAATTTTAAATAAAGCCTCCGCAAAACAATTTCCATCTCAAAGTTGTTGAAAATCTAATGTAAGTTAAGACTTATTATTATGATGATTATATTACAGCGCTCACAAAGGATTGATGTTTATTCTAGTAGAGCTCCAAGGCTCGAACCAGCGTATCTAAATTAAGGCTTGCTGCAGAAAACATTTGCTTTTCATATTATATTTTTTTATTATTACATTTTTTTTTTGTTCTTTTTTTTCTTGTTTTTTTTTTTTTTTTTTTTTTTTTTTTTTGTTCTTTTTAGGTATTATTACTTGGCCTTCAGCGCTGTTTTCAAAACATTTCATGTCGCACGCTTGGGGAGCACTGCTCAAAACTATGCCCAACAACAGCAACATCAACAACAACAACAACAATAACAACAAACACGCAAATGCATAATGCTTATTATATATACTGTGCCAAAATGAAACTCCAACACATTTATGCTAATTTTGTTGTCGTTGTCGTCATCGTCAACGTCGCTGCTCGTTGCTCGTTGCTCGCTTCTCGCTGCTCAATTCGCCCTGGTAGTCTCCCTCTCTCTCTTTGGCTCTCTCTCACTTTTTTTTGTAGCCTCAGCTTATGGGTCTCGCATGTTGTTTTGGCCCTGTTCCTGTTCCTCGTCCAGTCTGCAGTAATTTATGTAAATTTTTCATCAGCCTCTGTGGGTTGCCACAGAGGAAGCCTGAAAACTAAGGGAGTTGAGGGGGGGAGAGAGAGAGCGCCGTATAGTTTAGTTTACAGCCTGGGCAGACCCCAAAGTATGCAAGCATATACATATAAACAGAGATCGAGAGAGTGAGAGAGACAGGCAGAGAGAGAGATGTATAGGGGGATTAGCGGAAGGTAGAGGCAACTGTAGTCTCGGGTTCTCATTTGTTATGCACTTTGACTAAGCCCCACACGAATTCCCACACATCCCCACACCAATGCCGCCACGTCTCCCCTAGCTGTCTGCGCCTGCATGTATTTAAATAAGTAATTAGTTTTGGTGGGGCAGGGACCTCCAATGTGAATTGAAGGCTTTGCCATATATATGGAATACATTTGTATGACGATGCTAATCCCAGCAATTGACTCCACTCCCAACGAAAAGAGCATCAAGCAAAGCTTTAGTTTGACCCTGTCATCAATCAATGTGTGTACGCTGAACAATCATAGATAAGAGATAGAAATACAACGCAGATGCGTACAAAGCGAGATAGCAATAGAGTGCACTTTAATTTCACAGCTGGCGTAACTACAACAACAACAACAACATTATAAAACACATCTGGCATTAAATTTGTAGCCAAAGCTAGCTGCTCTATAATTTCTGTTTCGTACATCCAATTGAGAGCAGCAGCCAAAATGGACAACAGCTTGGCCTAAATTTCGTTGCAAACGATGCTGATGCTGATGCTGGAGGGGGGAGGGCGGAGGAGCTGTGGTTTGGGGTTCTGGGGTGGGTTGGCTTTCAAATATGTTAAAGCACTCAAGCTTGAAATGAAACAATATCAAAGTGTGGATTTCAGTTTGGCAAAACAATTAAAATTTCGGTTGGCTTTCACAAAGAGCAAAATTAAATTCAAAATAAAATCAAATATAAAAGAAGTTAACTTAAATTGAATCTATATTATTGTTAAAAGTCGTAGAGAATATAGAGTGAAATTATTAAATTTAAAAGTAAATTATTGTGTATATATTTTTTTAAACTTAAGAAATTTTATTATGTATATATTCTTTCTTTATATTTAATATTTTACAATTTTTTAAACTTTTTTTTTTATTTATTTAAAAACTCTTTTTTCTTATTTAAAATTTGTTTATATATTGTTTATTTTGTATTTATTTATTTTTATATAATTTTAATTTTATTTATTTTTTTTATTTATTTTTTTTTTTTTTTTTTTTTTTTTATTTTTATTATTATTATTTTTTTTTAAATCAATTTTCGTTTTTATTTATTTAATTGTTTTAAACATAAGCTTTTATATTTTTTAGTAATTTTTTATTTTTTTATGAATTTCTTTCCTAATGCTTTTTGATATTCAATTTTATGAAATTTTTCATTATAAATATTTTTTAATACTACAAAATTTACCAGTCAAAACTAAACTGTTTTGGGGTTTCTCTTCGACTTAAAGTCTAGGGTTAAAGCTGATGCAGTTTAGAGCCGCAGCCCTATGTATTCACCCTCTGGGAAGCCATTTAATATACTTTGCTATTCACAGAAAAGTGAAAACTTGCTGGAACTTTTCGTGAAAGTTATATATTAAACTTCCTTTTGTCTAGAACAAGGAAATGCTATTTCCAGTTAGATTCCTTGAACCTACAACCCTTTTGAACAGTTCAACAGTTCACAAAAGCATAAAAGCACAAAAACAATATGTACCCCTCTCTGATAGAGCATTTAAATGGGCAAAACGAATTGAAAAAGCGTTTGAAATTGAAATTGAGTTTATTTTCTTTTTATTTCATTTTGTAGTTTATTTATTGAGGCATTGCGAATCAACATGTGTTGCTATTGCTGCTATTGCTATTGTTAGTGCTGTTGTTGTTGTTGTTGTTGTTTGCACTTCAATCTTATATCAAATCTAATTAGCTGCGGCATAAAACTGTCAACGCTGGCGTTGCCAATTGCCAATTGCCATTTACCATATGCAAAAAGGAAAGAAAAAGAATGAAAAAAAAAAAAAAAACTGAGAACAAACAACGGAAGAGGAAAAGCCAAGAAGCTAAGAAGCTACAAAACAGCGCGGGGCAACACAGTCCATTGGCCCTCGGGTAATTTAGAATGCAAGAGGGGGGCTTGGGCGTCCAGGGGGCGGGTGAAGGCGTCGCGTCCTAAGCAGCGCGGACAACTTCCTTTTGGCAGGCGCGCAGAGGCTCGCCTCAAGAGCAAAAGAAATATAAAAAAGAATCACATGAAGTAAAAAAAATATATATAATGAAAATGTAAGCAACACAAAGCCTCAATACAAGAATGTGTGTAGCGCCCATGTGTGTGTGTGTGTGTGTGGGTGGGTGTTTGTGTATGTTTGCATATATATATATATATATATATACGTATATGTGTGTAGTATCATCAGCGACGACAACAAAGCGAACGTGGAAAATTGAAAAATGTGAAAAGGCAGGCACGCAGAGCCAAGCAAAAATATAGAGAAGAAAAAAAAAGAAAAGAAAAGTGTATATATGTGTGTGTGTGTGTGTGTGTGTGCAACGCAAAAGCAAACATTTGAAAAATATTACGACTATTTGCATATGATGCGCACAGAGGGTGGCAAAGGGGCGACCCCATGGAGCAGCCGCTGGCGCTAACGGCATTTGCTTGAGTGGGTGGTGAGGTGGTTAGACGTCCGCGTGTGTGTGTGTGTGTGTGTGCGGCTTGAATGTAGTTTGTGTGTAAATAATACAACACAGCAAATGCCAAAGCACTGCACTATGGGGAATTTTGCCGTTTTTCGGGTATTTAGTCATTTTTGCGAAGTATGAAAATTTATAATTTTTTTATGTTAACATCTTAATAAAACTCAAAACTTTAAGGTACTGTACCCAAAATGTTGAATAACAGTCCACTGTTAAGCCTAACAGCTGTTAAAGTCAGCTGTTATCTTCGAAAAGCATTTGCCTTCAGCTTACAATTTGTGTTAGCCGATTTTCAAATCATCGTTATTCAATGACCAGACATTATTTTTGAGAAATTTAAAAAGGATATGAATTTTTAGGGCTTCTACTATGCGTTGGCTTAAAAACCAATTGATGTTTGAACTTATTTTAATCATTTATTGTATAATTAGCAAATGTTGTCAAATTTCATTTCTTGTAAATAAAATTAAACTTTGCAAAGACATATAAAACAGCCACCAGGGCGCACCAGTGTAATTCCAATTGCATGTTATAGAGTAATCAATTGGGATCTTAGTGCCTTTGTCTCAATGTGCACTTTTGCGCACAACCGGCGCAAATCAATTTTTAGCAGGTGACTATGAGCTGACCTGTGTTATATTTGGCTCAATGAAAAAGGCAACTCTAACCAAGAAATAGTAATTGTGATTTTGAAACTAAATAAGACTAATATTGATTCAACTTATAAATGATATTAAAAAAGCAAAAGCCGCTTTTTTTGCCAAAATATAAATTACAAATGGAAGAAATGCAGCAGGAACAAAAACTAGCTGACAACTATGAATGACTGCCTATGACAGCAAATGTTTATAAAAATAATTGTTCATTTGAGGCAGATTATGGAAAGTACTGTTCATCCTGTAGGCTTTTTTGGTAAGGAAGCGTCTGGTTTGCCCAACCAGGTCTATAAATCAGACTAATTTCATCATGCATGAGAGCAGAATCCATAATTTCGCTGATGGTTTTTAACAATGGATACATCTGATCAGATTATTTCTTCGGCAAATCTTTAGAAAAGAGTTTGAAAGCATAAAGGTCGCTGTCTAATGAAGTTGTACGTATTGTATTATGTAAAGTTGAAGGCACAATTAAATCAGTTGAAGAACCCGAATTTTTTTAGCGGATCAATATTTCTGGCTGATTTGGAACTCGAAACTGAAGAAAACTAATTTCGATTTTATGAAAGTTCGATTGTTTTCAATTAAAATTATTATTTTAAAGTATGAACAAGCAAAATTCTTAAAAAAAAAAAAAATTTTTAATACAAAATTTTAATAAATTTTTTTGGGTGGGCGGTGACACGCCCATTTTTATAAAATATATTTCTGATGGTATACATATTAATAATACAAAAACCGGATCAAAAAATCTGGCTTAGTTTTTAAGTTATTAATTAATACCCGATAATTTGGATTTTTCCCCATAGTGCACTGTAGAGATCTTCACACAAACACACACACACACACACACACATGCACACTCACACACACTTACACACTTTGCAGGCGAATCTCGTGCTCATTTCAGGCGTAAATGAAAATGTAAATTCGCTTAAAGGCGTGTGGCTAAAGAAATGGCGAAAAATTGGGGGCGTGGCCAAAGGGCGTTTTGGACAAATAGCGAACTGCAGTAGAAACTATTCCCGTTTCAATATTGCTTATGTACTCTCTTCTTCTTCTGCTGGTCTCTATTGGCCAGCCACAGTCTTAAATATGTATGTATGTCTGTATGTATTTGCTTATAATAGATTTTCTCAAGCATCGGAAGTAAACTTGAAAAATTTGGCCAACGCGCAAATTTTGGTTGAGCGAAAAGTCAATTTTGAAACGCAAAATGGACAAACAAGATGCCAATTGCGCAGTGGGGCAAGATTAATTGTGAAACAAATGAAATATTAGAAGCAAATTTATCCTTATATGTGCAAATTCCAATGAACTTTATTTAATTTTAGCGAGCAACATTTTAAATATATATATTTTTTAAAGTATTTTTTTTTTTAAATTTATTTTGTTTTTTAATTAATTTTTTTTTATATATATTTTTTTTAATTCTTGGAATATATTTTTTGCGTATTTTTCTCTTTACTAGAGCAAGCATCAAATTAATATTATTTTCTATGTGTGTGTATTTTTTTTTTTATTTTCTACTAAGTTATTTTGAATATATTCTTCGAATATTTGCCCACATTTCTCTTATATGATTCACTTTCTTATAAGCAACCGCATGCACAATGCATAAATCTATTAGATTGTTCAGAGTAATCATTCTGTTGTCGTCTTTTGTAATTTAATTACATCGAAAACATTTAAATGACAAACCAGCCAAGGGAAAGGCAGTTTTGTGATTCAATCTCTGTGCAACACAATTGTAACTGTAATTCTAATTTAACTAAAAGCTTTGACAAATCATGAAGAAGCAGTGACAATGGTTTTTATAGATATATGCTATCATTAGTAAAAACCAATTAGCTTAAAAGCTCATTTCAACATAATGCTATATAACGATTATCGTTTAAGACATTTGTTTAATGAGAAACTAATGAAGTAATTATTAAATAAATGTATTTAAAAAATACCAAATATAAACCTAATGTTTTGTTTAGTATCTAATACTTTTTCAACTATTGGAGGTCTATAAAAATATAGAATATATAAATAAATACTTTGTACTATAACACAACAAACATCCATAAAATCACAAGCCTCGCTCTACCTATTTAAATATATATACCAAAATACGAAATATATATCAACAAATATTTGAAAATTCTTCACGCATTTCATATCCAATTGATGTTGTTCATGAAACGCTTCAAATTTGTTTACCCATTTTTATTTTACCATGAATCCATCATGAATTTACGATGCCTTAAGAACGTTTCTCAAAATCTATATCTAACCATCAGGCAATATAAATGTAGAATTTAACGACAACTCCAGATTGCCAATCAATGACATTTCTGCATTTCTCTTCTTTTCTCTAGCGCTGCTTTTACGAGCTTCAAATTTACGAGCAAAACAAATTATAATAATTTTGTTTAAGTTGTTTTCCATTAAATTGAAGAACTTCATAAAGAAACCCAAATGCTTGGAGCCGGCAAAAATATTAAAAATCTCTCGATTTGTATTGACTTGAGTCATATTTCCAAAGCAAAGAGAGCATATACATATGTGTATATCTCTCTCTCTCTCTCTCAGTCTCAGTTTCTCGATGCGTCTCAATTCTCTGAGTCAGCAGACGGAAATACAAAACCATTGAGGACAGCTCCAAAAGCTGAATACGTGACAATATTGAAAGCTCAGCTGGCAACAGAGACAGAGACAGAGACAGAGACAGAGACAGTGATAGATAGATGGATAGGGAGCGAGTGAAAGAGCGAGCTAGAAATACCAAAAATTAACTAATGTGATATATAAGCATAATTTTATGCAAATAATTACATAAATGGCACAAACGAAATCCGAAAAGAAATAAAACGTTTCTTGCAAACAATTAAAGCGCCAATGTCGAGGGCGCCAACACAACAACAACAACAATATCAAACAACAACAACAGCGACATTGGCTATTGCCACAAAGTGTAAAAAGACGAAATATGCATAAATTTTACCGGATTTGCACACGTAAATTTATGACGTAGCCAAAACAGAGGCGTGGCCAATAAGCCAGCAACAACAGCAGCAAAACAGCTCAAACAAAAAGTTATGACACACACACACACACACACACATTATAATATATTTTGAAATATGCGACATTTAAATTATTTAGCACGTGCCTTCGAGCGCCAAAGGAGATCAAAGATTAAAAATAAATAATGCTTAATAAAAATATATTTATTTTATCTATATATTTATGTGTGTCTTCTGTCAACATTTTTTAATTATATTTATGTAGACCTATACATATATATATATGCATATACATGCACATCTTTATATACATGTTGTTTAATGATTTTTTTTATGACTTTTGAGCGACAATTTGTTAAGCTTCATGACAACTAATTTATGCAGTTTCTAAGAAATTTTCAACAAAATATAAATATTGACAAATTTTAATTCGTTTTTTATTTCTATTTTCAAAACAAATGAAATTTAAAATGTATACAACATTGACCATGAAAAGCTGACTGTTTTTAAATATATTTTAAATGAGGTAATTAAATATAAAGAAATAATAATAATAACTATAAAAGCCATACAAATTATTGTAACCCAATTTTGTTTCATAATTGTTAAATATAAGCATTCACAATTTTCGCATAAATAATATTTAAATAATTCTACAATATATTGTTAAGTGAAATATTAAATATGTATTGCTTAAGCAACAAGCCAAATATTCAAAGCCTTTTTTAATAACCAACTCAAAAGCCACTAAAATAAAATCGTAAAGCCATCGCCGTTTCTCCCAAAAAAAATCGAATAAAACAAAATTTGAGTTAAATTTGAGCTGATGTCAATAACCTGGCCAAAATGAGCAACAGCATCATTAACGGCATGCTTAAAGTGGAAGTGAAATGAGGCAGAGGTGCATGCAACAGCAACAGCAATGGCAACGGCAGCTGCTGCTGCTGCTGCTGTCACGCATGCAGCAAAACGAAGGCAACTCTGCCTCAAACTGTGGCAGCAACAAAATCCAAACTTTTGGGTTGCTGCAATCTGTTGCAGACTTTGTTTGCGCCACGCCCCCAATGGTAAAACGCCCCCGTATCGCATGGTAATTGTTTTTATGTTTACGTATATACCCTGTACATAGCAAATGTATTGGGTATGACAGATCGTTGGAGTAGGTAAAGTTTAAGCTGGAATGATTTTTGGAAATTCTCTTATATGTAATTATACACCTCTCTATTTTTATAATTTTAAATATATAAATATTGTATACATAGAATTTTAGGTATATAAATAAAATTATAAATTTGTTTATATACTAATTGACACTAAAAATCGTTCTCACTTTAGAGAATTTCACATACAATTACAATTCCCAGGGTATTTGCTAGGCATCTATACCCGTGCTCAGACGTACCCACATGGTTTTTCTCTGGCCTTTATTGTTTTTTTGTTTGACCGTAATGAGTATTTGGTTTCTGGATGTGTTGCTGCCAAAAGAGCAGATAGCAGCCGCCAAGATGATGATGATGGGGACAACTTTTAGCTTAACGGGCGGGACCCCAAATTCATTATCATCAACATCATCATCAGCATCAAGAACAACAAAAACAACATCATCATCATCATTATGTTCATTATCAACGTCGTTGTCGTCGGGGCAAACAATGCTGCAAACTAGAGGAATGACAAGAACGTTCCATTCCGTATGCAAACATGGGACAGCAGCAGCAGACGGCAACAGTTGCCCCCCGCCTTGCCACGCCTCTCCAACATCCAGCTGGCTTTTTCCCTATTGCCAACAGTAGGAGACAGTGCAGCAGCAGCAGCAGCAGCAGCAGCAGCAGCAGCAGCAGCAGCCCAGAGTCCAAGTCCATGCGACCTACACGCGTTTTGTGGGCGTTTTCAGACGCGCGAGATATTGAAACAGCGAAAATTGCAATTCCAATCGGAATTTGCGCGAATGTGTGAGTGTCTGTGTGTGCGCGTGTGCGTGTATGGCAGTTTGCGCATTTGTGTGTGTAATCGGAAGCTGAATACGAATCGGAAATAGCAAACAAGCAATTGCAACAGCTCAACTCGTTCAACACATGTCCAGCCCTTGGGATGCAAATCAGTTCACGTGGGTCAAAGATATTGGAGGACTACATGGAGATAGAGCGATTGGGGATCTATGAAATCTCATTACAGAATCGAGGCAAGCAATTGCAATTCTACATATATATAGACGCTATGAAAAACAATGTTGTGATTAACGAGAATGAGTAATACAGAGCAGAAATCGTAGGATCTGGCCTGTATGTGTGTAGATTGCCTTGCTATGCGATTCTCAGAAGTTTTAGTGAAAGTCGTGCCTTAGATTATATTTTTGTTAAGAACCTAGTTACTTTTATCAGCTTATTTACTCAGGCTAGTTGAATGTCTCACTCTCACACTTTCCATCTCTCTCTCTCTCCATCTCTGCATTATTAGTTTTTATATTATTTGTAGTTTTCCACATCATTTCTTTGTTAGTAATAATGAATTCAATGTATTTTTTATTATATTATTCATTTAGTTTTAATTTCTTATTAATTTTATTTTTTTTCTTGCCTATTTTGTTAGTATTTATTTATTTATTTTATTAAAATATAACAAATTTTCTGTCAGTGCATACATCGACACTATATACGCCTATCAATATATATGTATATACATATGTGACAGCACATGATGGAAACAAAAAACGGAATACAGAAATGATCTCATTTCCTTGGACAAACTGCTAATTAATCATTTAATATGTGTTTATTTATTCAAATAAACATTTTATTATTGCTGATTTCAATATAATATTAAATCGCAATTCTGACCGGATGACCTTAAAATTGAGATTAAAATACGTTTTCTATTGCACAATTGTTTCATTACATACTAATCGTGTTGTGTTTTTTTTTTACGAATATACATACATATATTTAACCTAATATTCGGCCGCAGGGTAGCGAAAAAGGAATTTGAAAAGAATTTGCTCAAGTTAATTAAAATGAAAACAAATATTATATATAGAAAGGTATTTATAGATATTTCTACTCTCAGCCAAGTTTTCACAAGAGAAATTCCTTCAACAAAATAATACTTGATATTTTATATAACAAACAGTGCACAGTAAATTAAAAATTAGACCATAAAAATTGTATGTGGCGCAGCCATGCAAGAAACCCGAAAAACCACAAGCTAAAACATTTATAAATGGAATTTTCTTTAAACCACAATAATGTATAAATATGAATTTGTAAACAAATTGCATGGGGTGAATATATTTATGTTTTAAGTCGAAGAATTTGCGTGGGCGAATGCGTGGGTATTCCATAAAAACACAGCCAGCGAGCGACTGAGATGGAGAAACAAAGATAAGAGAGAGAGAGAGAGAGAGGGATCAAGAGAGCGAGAGTTGCCATGAAATGTGCATCAAAGATCAAACCCAAAGTGGAACACAGAAATGGACACACAAAATGAAAAACAGCTGAAAAAATGTGTGAAACGTTGATTGGAAAAGCATCGAAAACATCAAACAAAAATAGTGAAAACGAACCAAAACACACAAACACTAAAATGCCGCATAATTATAAGAGTATGCAAGTGCGTGGGTTAACTGTATGTGTGTGTGCGTGTGTGTGCTAGAGAGCTAATACTGCAGCTGTCTCAGCTGCTGTGCTGCTGTGCTGCTGCGTGGAAGCCAACTCTTTTTTGCGGCTTACCTTTTTCCATGTTAATGATATGCAAACACAAACATAAGCGCACAAACACAAAGCCGCAAAGTCAAAAACAAAATAGCAAAAATACAACAATAATAACGGCACACAGGAAATACGCGCCATATACAACGGCAGTAGCGAAAAAAAAGGGCTGCCAAAGTGAGAGACTGGGAGATACATAGAAAGCGGATGAGAGGAAACGACAGAAATCAACACAAAATTTTGCGCGCGATTTGCGTCAATGAGAGCGACATGCCAATTGAAGATATGCAGAGGCAGACCGAGGGAGAAGGCGGAAGAGCGAGAGGATGAATGAGGGGGTCAATGTGAGTGTGCTGTTATTTCTGTTTTTTTTTTTTTTTTTTTTTTTGCAATTAAAACAAACAAAAATAAACTCAATGCGCAGTAAACAAATCAAGAGTAAATTATATAAAAGTGGCATCAGCAGAATTCATGAACAAAGAAAATTGCAATTAATATATTAACCCAAAAATATACGCACACATGCCTGACTGCTGCGGCGTGAGCAGAGGAAACGGCTATTAAAATCCCGCAGTGGGACAACGAAAATAAAAATTGTAAAACCCAATAAAGCAGTAAAACATACGGCACATGCATATACACACATATATGCACATACATACAAATATTTATACACACGCACTCACGCACACATATTGCAAGAGCTAGAAAGAGAAACAGCGTGAGAGGAAGAGCCATCGAACAGAGATACAACTTGTCGCAAGCAAACCGCAAAATGAAACAAGCTCAAGTCGAACATATGAAACAGCAACTACAAAAACATCACCACCAACAACAACAACGACAATGAAAAGTGGCAACAACGCATGATTATTGACATTGCGTACCCTTCTTGCAGGCAGCGACGGATGGCAACGGCGTCGGCGTCGTCATCGCCGTCGGCGGCGGCAGCGGTTCAATCTGCCTGTTTGGTTTGTCTACGCTCGGGTCTTGAAAACTGCCGGCACGGCACGGCCTGCCTCTGCCTTTGCCTCTGTCGAGGCTGTGTGTGTTGTTTACCTCAGCAGAAACAGAAATTCAAGCAAAGCAAAGCGAGAGCCAACCACAACAACAAACAGAAACAGCAGCAGCAGCAGCCCTCAACTTCGCTGCTAGCGTCGCTGCTTCTGCCGCTGGCGTCGCTGCTCTTGGAGCTACACGAAACTCCACCACGTCGCGACGTCGTTTGTCGCTGTCTTCTTTTCTTCAACTTTGTCTGCTGCCTACCAATACTGACTCACACTCGCACACACACACACACACACAAACATCCATACATATTTACATTTTATGCTCGTTTGCTGTTGTTGTTTCGCCGCCTGCACACACATTTTTATACTGTGGCTCACTCGCTCTCTTACAGCGCTGTCTCTTTTACACTGTTGTAATCGCGCCCTCACATTTTGACTGTTTGTTGCCTGCCTGCGCTGCCTGCTGCCTGCTGCTGCGGGTGCCGCAAATGTTTTTGCTTTTGGTTTATTTGCGGCAACCCTTTGGGTTTTGTTGCAATTGCCTTTGCTTTTATGTTGTCTTGACATGTAAAAATTTACTAATTGGATTTTGTTTTATGCACATGTCAGACAACATGTGTAATTGATCCACAAACGCGCTCTCTGACTCTCTCGGGCTCTTTCGCTCTCTTAAGCAATTGCTCTTTGACTCGTTAACTGACATTTGCAACGTGATCTTGTTTTCTTTTTTTTCCCCCCTTATGTGTGTGAGTGTGTGTGTTTTATTTAGTATGTATGTGTGTTTGTGTAGGTTATTACTGAGCTTTTTGCAATTAGCTCGTGTATGTGCTTAAAATATTTCCATCGTTGCATTGTGCATTGATTATCTGTTGGGGATTTTTAATTGAACCCAGATTAAAGGGCAAAATGCAAGCAGCAAATGTACAGTTTGTTCGTATGCGTACATCGGGAAACGTTGACATTTGCAAAATGCATTAAAAAAATCGCCGATGATAACATATTGACATTAACAGCAGCGACAACAATGGCGACTGCGGCTGCAACGGCGACTGCAACGGCGACGCCGCTTACGTTTTCGGCGTCAATGAGCGCGAAGGTGAGTGCAAGCAACTGAAAAAAAAAAACAACAACAACAGCAACACTGAGCAACTACTTATTAAATGCAAGACGAAACACAGAGCCAAATGAGCATAGCAACACACGCACGCTCACACACATTCACACGCACGCGTGAATAATGGAAAGGGGAGTGGGAGCGAGATAGCTGCAACTGGTATAGGTGTGTAATATACATATGTATAAGAATGAATTAAGTCGATGAGTTCGGCGACAAAATTTTGTATTTATTAAGGCAAACAACTAAGATAACTGACATATCAAATGTGACATCATACGTTGATTTTGCTACCTCTTTGTTATCATTTACAAACTAAATAACTACCAACTAAATATTACCTACAATATTACCATTATAAAAGCCGTTTTATCGTTGTGCCAAAAAAAGAAACGCCTTCCCGGAAATCCATAAACACAAACAAAAACATAAACAGCTCGTTGCACAGCACGTAAATATAAGTGAAAGATGAACTGAGTGCGCATTAGACGCGTCTGGTCACCTTTAAACGCACTCCAACTCTCTCTCTCTCTCACTCCCTCTCCCTCTCCGCGTCTTTCACACTCACCGACACTCACTCAATGTCACGAACACATGCCAATAATGCTAATGAGCGCAAATGCGTAAACGAGCCAAAAACAAAACTTTGTGTAGTGGGAGTGGGCGAGCCATTGCCTACCTTTTGATCAGTCTTTGTGTGTGTGTGTGTGTGACAGTATTTTTTTTTTACGTCTGCTCGCATTCGCACACAAATCATTACATTATCCTGCACACACTCCAAAGCTGTGGCCACACTCTAACTCTTGCTGTTACTCTGTCCCTCTCTCTCTCTCTCTCTTTCTCTCTCTGGCTGCTGGCGTGCCTGGGCTCTTCATCAGGTTTACTGTGCACGTTCTTAAAATGATTTTGGCGAGAGAAACAACAAAAACTGCAAAGAAAAGCAGCAGCAGCCGCAGCTGAAGAGCCTCGACCATAACCACAACTTGGCCAATTTTGGCAAAAACAAGTGACAAACGGACTAAAAGGAGAGCGCAATGAGAACGGGCTGGACCGGAACGTTAAACAAGACAACGACAATAGCAACAATAACAACAACAACAGTAACTACTGATGGGCGCTTAGTGGTTCAGTAGAAACGGGCCAATGTACTATTTATGTATATGTGTATGTGTATGTGTATGTTTGTGTATTTGTGTGCACATTTTGGGCCAATAAGTCACACAAACAAACAAACAAACAAAACTGGCTACTGCAATTGGCAACAGCCGGATGCCTTTTGCCAACACTTTGGCAAACGATCAACGGCCACAAGCAGATGGAGTTGATGAAGAGGAAGAGGAGAAGAAGACGAGTGCGCTTATGGGCAATGCGTATGCGAGTGTAACATTCATCACTCACACACACACACACAGATACAGCTACATGCATTCTTGTTGCCATATTTATGCGATGCAGCAGTGCAGACGCTTTTAATGTCTTTTTGCAGCATCTTCCACTCTTCATTATCGTCTCATCAATATAGAAAACAAAAACAACAGCAACAACAACAACAACAACGATTGAAATGCGAATTACAAGCGTTGCCAGACAGCCAAAGTTTTCATTGTTACAGAAGCTCAGACATACACACACACACACACACACACAGACACGCACATGCACTTATAAATAGCTAGATATATGTAAGTAAATGCATAAATAAGCATGACTATGTATGTGTGTGAGTGTGAGTGTGTACATTTGTATATTGATTAGTTTGCGTCAGAGCTCAGACGGAATTCTCTTCTATTTTGCATTTTAAGTGGCAGATTCTAACAGTGAGTGAGTGAGAAAGAAAGAGAGAGAGAGAGAGAGAGAAAGACAGCAGCCAGAAAAGCAATGAGCAAACCTCAAGCCGCAAAATAACAAAGTGCAAAGGAGTAAGACTCACTGTGTGGAGGAGAAGAAGAAGGTGGGGCTGGTAGCTCAGGGCATAGACGGCAACAAATGCAGGTGCGAAATAGGCGGTCAGATTGAGGTTAAAGCAGTTCATAATCTCAAGAAATTGAAATTCAATCTATCGTCTCTATGCTAGAAAATTTCATAACAATCGAATGGGGAAAAAACAAGCAATGTAAGTAGAATGCAGAGAAGTCGCAGCACATGATACCCTGATATTACTGAGGTAATATGTTTGAGTAAATATATTAAAATTAGAAAATTACGCAAAAAAATTTTTTTTTTAATTTTAATATATTCATATTCAGAAACTTTGCAGAGCTCTTTCTCTCTCTCTCTCTCTCTCTCTCTCTCTCTCTCTCTCTGTGCAGCCAATTTGTAAGATATCAAGCTAAGGCCAACATGAAAACGATTCAATATTTGCATATTAAAAGACCCTGCGAAGCATGGAATTCCTGGAAATGTAATTCGAATTCCAGGAACCGAACCGAACTGAGAGCTGCAGAGTTTGATTTAGGACAGCAAAAATATTAAACGTTTTACATAATTGAATTAGTTTGAGATTAATACATATAAATATAAATTTGATGCAAACGACAATTGTTTTGCAAATTGCATTTCAGCTTCAATAATTAAAATTTACTTATTTCTAATTACAGCAAATAATAATTGGAGTTCTGTTAATTGCATGGCAAACATTGTAATTTGTTAACTATTGAATGAAATTGCAAATGCAATCGTATGTGAAATTTGTTTATATTCTGTTTTATAGTTAAATACATTTATGAAACAATGCGGAGTAATCTAAAAAAGATAATTCGATAACCGGTAATCAAATTTTTTATTATTAATGTATAATTGACTATGTATTGGTTTATCTTTAAACTCAATGCATTTTTATAGTTTTTGGTGTATTTAGTTCAGTATTTAAGATTACCATATAATAATTTTAATTCTATACAATTTTTGTTATACTTGGCTCATTATTTTTATCAAGATCATTAGATCGCTAAGATCATATATTGATATTATTATCTAAAATTGATGACTGTTTCTATATTTATTTCATTTAATTCGGTTTTGTTTCTTAGTTTTTTCCACTTCTACCATATTCCATTTCTTAGTAATGTCTATAGATCATTAATAATATAATATTATTTAGAGACTTTTCTATAGTTATTTATTATGTTTCATTTTACATTTTATTTCTTTCTCCCATACTTTCTTTCTATACATTTCTACCATATTCCATTCTCTTCCCCTTCTTTATTATCATTGTTGATGCCTTTCTTTAATCATTTTTACATTTTCTCATTCCTTTCATTCCAGCTAAGCCGTTCAAGGTCTTTCGCCTATTGTGATCTATTCCCACCTGATTCCCCTTAATTGCCTGACGATCCTACACTCTCTGCTGTTCCATTTCCGCTTAGTGTCAATTGCCACTTACCTCATCAGCTGCTTGGGTGGCGGCCGCCAGCAGAACTAACAGCATTGCTGACACCAGCATCCATTTACCGTTGCTGGGCATTGGCGACGGCGACTTCGACGTCAGCATCGACTGCGCAGTTTTCAGCTTTGATTTCATTTTGGTTGCGTGGGTGATTCTGTTGTTGTTGTTGTTGTGTTTGTTGCAGCAGCAGCAATTGCCAAGAAATTGATTCCAGATTTGTTTATAGAATGGCGATTGGCAGTAAAAAGAGCTAAGATTGAATTGCGCTTGTTCAAATTCTTTAGAAATTTGTGTAATTCTTTTTTTCTTTTATTCTTCTGCTTCCTCTTATTTTTGTTGTTATATATGTTGTAAATGCAATTTAAAAACTGGTACACGCTGAACAATAAAATGAGATAAAAACAAAACCCGTTAGAGATACATTTGATTTATGCTTTCATTTGAAGCAACACTCGCGCACTGAAACATTTTGGCAATGGAACGACGACGAAGCAATCGCGATTTATCAATTGAAACTCAAACAGAACGCGTACAAAAACAATTCAATTGCGAGCCGTCTGCGTGTATGTGTGTGTGTGTGTGCGGGAAAGAGAAAAAGCAAGAGATAGTAAGTGAGAGAGACAATCATAAATAACACATTTATTCATTTAATTTTCAATAATTAACAGCAATTTTTAGTGCGCGCGCGGCTAAATCAAAGCAACTAGCGCCAGAGCGCGAGAGCACGAGAGTTCGTGAGGCGGCCGCGGGTGGGCGGAGCAAGGGAGAATAAACAACAAGATTACTGCACGAAGCAGCAGCACACAGAGAGGCGCAACAAAACAAAAATGATAAAATGAGACAGCGAAGCGGGCAAGAGCACAACCAAAAAGGTGCCAGCAGAGAAGAAGAAGAACATCAGCAGCGAATGGCTGCCTGACTGTATGATTGTATGTGTGTGTATGTGCGCTGGTGTAATACACTCTCACGCCATGTACGTGCATCTGTGTGGGCAGCGTACTAGAAGTGAGAGAACACAGAACTCAATTACAATAGTAGCTAGCGTTTAACTGCAAACATTTCAAATGCTTTTGCATTTAAATATTTGAATTGAAAACGATTTTAGCTGCAATTTGTTTGGCATAGAGGGCGCTTTAACTTGATTTTCCGCCCACCACATTCACACACACACCACTACCTACACACGCAGACAACTCACTCACGCACACACACACACACTCAGCCACGCTCGTCGCGTACACATAAACATACACACACGCACACACTGATAGAGAGAGACACAGTTCGTAGCGGTGGCGGCTTCTTTATGTTTTTCTTCTTTTACTTTTTGCTGCTTGTTTGCGTTTTGCTTCACTACACGAATTTATTTATTTTGCGTTTTTCATCAATATTAAACGGTTCGCGTAGTATATCACCTTATTTATTTAATTGCACGTTGTGTGCCGCATTATTTAATATAATTACAACAAATTCGTTGTAGTAAATTGTTAAATTTCTTTACACTTGAACTGAGAACGCGCAATACTCCCGCGTCCGACACCTTCGACGGCTTTTTTTCGACTAATGTTAACGGCCAATGTTAACTAACAGGGCCCAAAACGTTTAGGCAGACCATGCTCACGCTAATTTGGTATTTTTAAAATACACTTAATAATACCACGAAATGCAGATGCTCTATGTTTTTCAATTCAATTTCGCATTAGTCGTCGGTATTTCTGCAGTAGCGTAACACAGTCACACTGCGCACCCATTTCGAACATATTTTGCAAGAAAAATTAAACAAAAAGAAGTGGGCAAACAAGGTAATTCCGTTAATTTTCTGCCGAAAATGGATGTACAGTATAAACGCAGATAAGACAATTGATTGACAGGCAACAGGGCTCACATCCCATAGCGCTGTGAATCATAATTTGCTTTGTTGTCTTGTTTTGCGTCTCTCGTTTGACGGAACTTACGTTCGTTCCCCCTCAGCAAATTCCCGCTCCGACCCTTCTTTCCAACCGTTCGAGCTGTGAAAATTTTTTCAGCCAAAATACAAGCTGCTCTCAGCTGCCTATTACGTCTTTCGTTGCAGGCTTAAATGCTAGCCGACTAGTTACTATGGATCTGGTGGACATCGATCAGGTCCTGGACAATTTGGAAGCTGAGCTCAAAGGTACGAAATCAGCTCTAATGTGTAACGGCAATTTTTGCTTAACTGTAAACTTTTGCAGCTGACGAACAATTGAGCCGCAATGCAACGAGCGCTGCAGCTGCTGCGACTGCAGCTTTAAATGTAAATGTAGGCGGTGAGTCACGCCCATTGGGTGATGGCAGCGCTGGCGCAGCCAAAAACTTTGTGGGCGTCTCGCAGGTGTTCAATAGCCTCAACGACTATCGGAACAACGTTCAGTCGCTGGCCACCGGGATGCAGGCGCATGAGAGCTACAATTGGGAAACGGAAGCAGGAGAGCAACGGGAGGAGCAACAGCCCGAGCACGTCGAACTGGAAGATGAGGTGGTAGAGCAGGAGGTGGAAGAGGACTATGAGGAAGAGGAGTTGGCCAGGCACGAGGACATCAACAAGTTTAGCGAGTCAAAGTCAAAGGATGGAAATGTGTCATCCAGCGAATCGCTAACCACCTCATCCTGCTCCACGTTCTCCTCGGGCCCGTCGCCCGGTAATGTGAGCAATTCGGAGGAGCAGGAGGAGCTGAGCACACCACCCGAAAGCGATAAGCCCAGTGCCCTGGAGCTGCCGCCCAAAGCGAACAGCGAATTGGATCAGCAGCCGGAACAACATGTGGCTCCGTCGACTGCTGTGGAGGATCTGGCCACGGGTCTCTCCTCCATATCCATAACTAATACAAATACCACAGAATCGCAGTCAATCTTGCCCTGCGAGGTGACCGCCTCGTCTGCTCTGGGCAAGGTGCTTAACGAGCTGTCCGAGGAGACGAGCTCGGAGCTGGAGACGCAGAGTCAGGCGCGTGGTGGAGGCGACAACTTGCTCAATATGCCAGCGGTAAGTGAAAAGAACTTGGACGCAAATCGAATTTTGAAACCAATCTTCAGCAGGTCACCCAGCTAAATCCAGCTCAAGCGCAGCAGCCAAAGCTGCAGGCAGAACCGGATCTGCAACAGCAGCAGCAGGAGCAGGCGCTCAAGCGTAGTCAACCACTGACCTTCTGCTCCACCATGGACGAGATCTCAGACACGGAGCTGGATAGCATGCTGCAGGAGGTAGAAGCGGACATTGAGGAAGAGACAGAGGCAGCTGCTGCCTCCACATCCTCTTCAGACTCCTGCCTGCGCCAGCCACACGGCATGATGGGCGATGATGGCGATGAAAGCGCCTCCATATCGCCAGCCACGGAGGAGGAATCGGTGCGCATACTCTCCGAACAGGAGACCAACTCGGCGGATCAAATGAATGTGGACAACTTCTCACAGGCATCCACAGTGGAGTTCGCCGAGCTGCGCGCCACCGAGGCAGCTCCAGTCGTGTCGGCAGCAGCCGAGGACGTTGAGGTTGAGGTGGAGGCCGAGGCCGAGGCCGAGGCCTCATCCTTCAGCAGCACAGCGAGCGAAACGGATTCGCTGTCTGGACGGAAACTGGAGGAAGACGAGGAAGAGGATAGCGTAGCCACAGATGCGCTCGATACTCAGGAGCAACGACCACAACGTCCACAAACCTTAGATCTGAATGGAGGTCAGCAGGCGAGTGCGGGACAAACTCCGCCGCCAGCTGATCAAGCGCCGTCACAGTCGCAGTCCGAGGATGCAGGAGGAGCCGCAGCTGTAGTTGCAGAGGGTGAAGAGGACGACGATAGTCCCATCTATGAGGCCGTGGGCTACAGTGATCCCCATGCCAATCTGGGCAAGGTGCCGCCCATCTGGGTGCCCGACAATATGGCCGGCCAGTGCATGCAGTGCCAGCAGAAGTTCACGATGATCAAGCGGCGGCATCATTGTCGTGCCTGCGGCAAGGTGCTCTGCTCCGTCTGCTGCTCGCAGCGCTTTCACCTGCAGTTCGCCAATGAGCCGGAGTCGCGGGTCTGCGTGCAATGCTTCATGATCCTCACCGAGCGGCAGGCCAATGGCGGCGTCTCGGATGCCTATGCGGGTGCACCGCCCTCGGCGCTGCCGCCCACGCCCATGCGCTCGCCCAATCCCAATAATCCCATGGAGTATTGCTCGACGATACCGCCGCATCGTCAGGTGGCCGCCGAGGGTGCTCCGCCGCCCAGCGTCATTGTGCCCGTGGGCGTGCTGAAGAAAATGGATGGCAGCTCCTCGAATTCCTCCAGTTCGGATGGCAAGAAGGGGCGCAAGCGCAAGAGCGTCATGTTCAGCGATGGCATTGCGCCGGGCAGCGAGCTGGCCAGCACCATGGAGCAGCAGTGGGGCGAGGCCAAGCATGCGCGTCGCGGCCTGCAGCGCAGCAACAGCGGCGCCGGCGCAGCAGCCAGCGCCAATCAAAAGCCGCCCACACCTGGCGCAGCCAGTGGCAGCAGCGGCGCCGGCAGCGGCAGCAGTATTGACAATAGCTCCACCATGGGTCTGGTGGCGCAGCTATTCCGCGGCTCCATACCGCCCAGTGCGGCGGCGGCAACGCTCACAGCGGCCGCCGGGGGCAGCCAAAACTCAAGCGGTAAGTGGAGAGGATGCAATTTGGAGCAGCTTCAACTCTCTCTCTCTCTCTATCTCTTTCTTTCGCTCTTTCAGCTGGTCGCAATACAGCGCAAACCTCGCCGCGTCGCAAGGTCGAGCCGCAGCGTTCACGCAAGCTGCCGCCCAGCGATGCCCAGGGCTGTTTCATACCCTACGAGGAGAACGCACTGCCGCCCATCTGCATCAGCAGCAACGGCAGCAGCAGCATCTGTGATGTGGAATACAAGGAGGTGCGCAACGATGCGGATCTTCTGGAGCGTTTGCAGCGCGAGACGCTCAAGTTCATTGTGAAGAACAATTTCTATGTGCTGGTCAAGGTGGTCAACAGTGAGTAATCCAGCCTAAGCATACGTAGCCTACTCCTAAAATCCTTGTCCATTCTCTCAGTGAGCTGCTGCATGAATCGCTGGGTGCTAAACTTTACCACCTCGGGTCTGCATCATGTGGGCAACGATGAGTTGATTATCCTGCTGGAAATTAAGCCACCGCCGGCGGCTGCCAATAGCGGGCCGACGGTGCCGCGTGATATATTCCAGCATCTGTACGAGATCTACGTGGAGGCGGAGCAGGCGCGCTCCAGCACACAGGAGCTGGCCTTCAGCAGTCCGCGTAGTGCCAACTTTTTGGGTTCGCGCGAGCACGGCGGCTTCATCTACATCCGGCCGACGTACCAGTGCCTGCAGGGCGTCATTGTGCCGGACAGTCCGTATCTGGTGGCCGTGCTCATCCATCGGCACGAGGTGCCGTGGGCCAAGGTCCTGCCGTTGCGTCTCATCTTGCGCCTGGGCGCTCAGTATCGCTATTATCCCTGTCCACTGATCTCGGTGCGGAATCGTGAGTCGGTCTACGGCGAGATAGCGCAGACGATTATCAATTTTCTGGTGGATTTTCGCAACTATACGTACTCGCTGCCGACCATACGCGGACTCTACATCCACATGGAGGATCGGCAGACGACTGTGATCATACCGCGCTACAGGCAGAACGATGTCATCAAGGCGATCAACAATTCCACCGATCACATTCTTGCATTCGCCGGCAACTTCTCCAAAGTGGCCGACGGCCATTTGGTCTGCATGCAGAACATCAACGACGATCGCTCCGAGATGTACGCCTACTCCACGCAGGCAATCAATATACAAGGCCAGCCGCGGAAGGTGACGGGCGCCAGTTTCTTTGTGCTGAACGAGGCGCTCAAGAGCAGCAGCGGACTCTCCGGCAAGTGCAGCATTGTCGAGGACGGCCTGATGGTTCAGATAATGCCCGCCAAAATGGAGGAGGTGCGTCAGGCGCTGCGCAATCAAACCGACATCGACATCGTGTGTGGCCCCATTGGGGCCACCGATGAGCAGAGTGAAATAGTCAGCATCAAGTGGGTGGACAATGATCGCGAAATCAACGTGGGGTAAGATTGTGAACTAACTGTTAATTAGCCACTATACTAATTCCTAAACTTACCATATATTCTAGCGTCAAGTCGCCCATTGATGAGAAGCCCATGGATGGAGTGGCCAATATGCGTGTGCATGCCAGCTTCAACTATTCCAATACCAATTATGCAATTCGCTTGAGCGATATTTTTATAATCAAAGTAACTCAACTAAATTCAGCATTATATATATATTGAATATTAATGAATTTCCATTTTACAGTGTGAGGATTGGTATGCCACAAACGGTGGCAACTATGCGGACATCACACGCATTGCCGAGCAGCTGGCACGAAGTGCTTCGATGGCGCTGCTACCATTCCTCGATCTACTCGCCGCAGCGGGCATTAATAAGCTCGCACTGCGAGCCACACTCGATCAGGAGAACGTAAGCAACCCACTTTCTAAGGTGTTAATTATTTATGTATCTTTTTTTTTTTTTTTGGTAGGTCTGCTATGAGGCGGGCGCACGTGGTTCGAAGTTGCCGCCGCTTTATATGAATGCGCTCGATAATCATCTGATAGCCACACTGCATGGCGAATCGTCTGGCATTCAGGATCCTATTATATTGGAGCTAGTTTTCTATATACTAAACGCCTAAGAGCTGTAGTGCAATTGCTGTTCTGCCTCTCCCAATAAATCCCTCTTCCTCCTCCTCCCTCAAAGGACATCGAACTCAATACAACAATACAATACTTTCTAACCATGCCTAGCTACGTAATCCTATAAAGCGATCAAGTGTGTTGCCCGCCCCACCCCCCCATCCAGTTAATCGTACAACGTAAACGGACTCTCCTCCTTTTGGCTGCAATGCGACGGCGCAATTACTGTATATAATTAGTACATGATATACAATCTTTCTATATGTATACTATCGGTGTTTTGTTTGTTTTTATCTCGCCTCTGTTTCTGTGTACCTTCATAAGCCGATGCAAATATTTTTGTAATTTTCAATGTTTGATAAACAAAACGAAGACAAGAATTCAGTGTTGGCATTTGGCAGCCTTTTCATATTCTAAACAAGTCTTTTCTTTCGCAACTTTTTAAAAGAAAAATAGCCTAAAACATCAACTTTCTTTACGATAAATGGATAACATCTAGAAAAGATAATAATAATATTTGTATATGATGTTCTCTTTATTATATCCCTGTATATTTTCGATTTGAATATAAATAATGACTATATAACTGTTAAAATCAATTGGTGTTTTCTTTTATTTTGTTATATATTAAAAATTGTTAAACGAAATTGTTAGAAATTTTAAGATTTTTTGTTTGAGATACAAGAAATTAGTCACAAATTGAAAATTTAATATTTAAAAAAAAAAAAAAAAAGAAAATCCACAAACCTCAATTCCCATAAGAAAACACAATTTGCATTATTAAATAATTGTGATAATTGTTTATTTAATTTAATATTCCACTTTTACGCACAATTTGTAAAAAAATGTTTAATTGGCAGACACAACGTTACACAAATAAGTTACAAACTTGAATATAACAACCTATAAATGTATATAAAAATCATTCAACGCCAATTCGGCCCTTCAGTTAGCTTAAACTACCGTCTAGAAGGGCATTGAGCATTCGTCCAGTTGTTGTTGCGTGTGTGTGTGTATGTGTGAGGAGAGGAAACCAAACCGGAGCACAGAATCGAAGTGGAAGAGTTGTTACAATAAATCGCTTAACATTCTATATTTATGCATATACTATATGTCTATATGTATATATATATATGTATATATATGGTGTAGTAGTATATACAAATATGAATGATGTTGCCAACAAAAATAATTTCATATAGTTTTGTTTTGTTTTTCTCTTGAAGGGCGGGCAAAAAACACTAAAAGCGCCCCAGCATTTGAGGGGGTAATTGAAGGGGCGTCAGTCCACTCGTTCTTTCATTGTTTTTGTTTATGTTTTTTTGGAATATGTTGTTGTGGTTGATGTTGTCTCATGTTCATGTGTCGCGTGTTGCTTTAGTTGATATTGCTGTTGGTGTCGCTGTTGTTGTTGTTGTTGTATTGGTATTGGTATTTATACATAGATAGTTATAGATAGATTATAACTTAAGCACTTGTCCTAGCCGCAGACTTACAGCTCATCATGCTTGGGACCCGAGAACTCGTCGTGCGAGATGAAACCATTCTTGTCCTTATCCTCATGCTGGAAGATCTCCTCGACCAGTTTATCGTTCTCCTGCAGCATATTCTTCAGCTCATCAGAGTCCTGACCCTCCACAGCGGTCATCTGTTTCTTCAGATATTCGCTGACCTAAACAGACAAACGAAACAAACCAACCGACATATTATAGCAATTACAGGGCATAGCAATTAGAGCATTATGAAGAATGAGGTTAGTAACGAACCGAGACCCACGGATATATCACATATAGAGTGTAGAACAATTACAAAATGATAAAAGTGCGATCCATACATAGACGATTACCTCTTCGCGGCTCAGCTGCTTGTCGGCGTTCTCATCGATCTCCTTGAACACATTCGTGGTGGGCGGGGCATTGCCAATGTTGATCAGCTCCACGTCAAAGACCAGTGTAGCCTTCGGTGGGATCACATTGCCGGCACCCGCATCGCCATAGCCCAGCTCTGGGGGAATTGTCAGCTTACGTTTCTCGCCTAATCAATAGATAAGACAATATATATATATTATATATGTAACGGTACTATATGGGTTATATTCAGTTCTACTTACCGACACACATATCGAGCAGACCCTGGTCCCAGCCCTTAATCACCTGTGCATGAAAATAATATATTTAATGTGTGAACTCTCGCCAAAATTCTCCACAAATTTTGTTGTGGCATTCGAGTTGAAACGTTTAACTCACCTGTCCGGCGCCCAATTGGAATGTGAAGGGCTGGTCGCGGTCAAAGCTGCAAGAGAGAGAGAGAGAGAGAAGCAAACAGAGAAGTTGAGTGTGAGCTGATGCAGAGTCGCAGGCAAATTGTTAGACGCTTGTTAGCCGCAAAGTTTCAAGTGCAACTTGTTTGCGTTTTTTATTTTCTGCTTCCTGTAGTAAAGGTGTTGCGACAGGGGAGTACACATACACACACACACACACAGCACATTTATCACACACATACACACACAGCCACTGTCAACTGGCTGCACTTCGCACATAATCAAGAGGCATGCCACATAAAAAAAAAAAAACAACAACAAAAGCAAAAAACACATTTTAAAACAATACATCATTTTTTATGTCCGCTTGGTTTTTGTTAGGCGGGTGCTTGAGTATTGTGGTGCTGGGGGGGGGTCTGTAAAAAGCGACAAACATACGGGAAATTATTTGTTTGATGGCCTGGTTTACAGCTATGCTTAAGTTAAGCGAATTACTTTAATTCGTAACGCACACATCAGAGTCTGCCGAGGGCTGCTAGAGAGCTAAGATAATATACGATGCTTATCATAATCAGCTGTTCAGGTATGCATGGAAACCACCCCACCTCTCTATCTAGCTGTCTCACTCACACTCTCTCTAGGTGTTGTCCATATACATATATGGAACTTGAGCATGATGTATGATGTGGCACAGTTGCAATAGGAGAGGCGTATAATTTGATGCTTATTATGTGCTTTACGAGTGGGTGGAGCAATACGAAAGAGCTCTTAAAGGAGAACATTAAAAAAATATGTCAAATGGGAATAGATGGATATGAAATTTGGCTGATGGTGAGAATTTAAAGCACATAGATATTATAAATATATATGAGAGATTTCATTGAAACATTTTGAGCTATATAAAAGAATCACAGTTTGAAAGTATTGATAGTTTCTGTCTTCAAATTATGCTAATAGAGCTGCTCTTGAAATTAATAATTTATATATTAAAAATGTTTTGAATAGCCCATTTAGCATTGATAAAAAACAGAAGTAAATTTTATGTATTCACTTGAAAAAAAAAAAAAAAAAAAAAAAAGAAATATCATATGGGCATGATGTATTCATATAGAGATAAAGCGAAAGGTAAAGTAACATGATGTTGATAAGAAAGAGTTGAGGACCTTGATATATATATTTTTTTAACGCCACTTAGAACAGTATTATAAATAATAATAATAAATAAATAAATAAAAATAAAAGTGAGTTAATTATCACTATCTATATTAATAATTTCCATTCAATAAATTTACCTTAATCTTCTCTATAATATCTCTCTAAATATACTATATAGTAAAGCGATTTCTATGTTATCATTGCCAAGAAATTAAACTTTGATTTTGTACGTCGCGTAAGTCAATAATAAACAGCTAAAACAGCATCAGACCCAGTCTGAGTATGCCCCTCGGGTTAAGAACTTGCAATTGGAAATGTGTCACTTGGGCATGCGGAAGGAAACTTTCAGGATTGCTGTTGTTGTTTGGTATTTTTTTTTCTTTCTCTATTTTTTATGAAAAACTTTGCGACTTTTGGCTGTTGTTAAGAACTTGTTACCCCAGACACGCCCCTCTCACCCTCACTCTCTCCCATTTCTCTCATCTCGCGCATATCCCCAGTTGACGATCATTTTTTAATGAGCCAAAGAGCTGCAACAGCAGCCAGCCAAAGTGGGCGTGGCGGCTCTAACAGATTATTGCAACAGGCACAACAAATGATTAACAAGACGACGCATGACACCCACACGGCGGGGAGTTGACAAAAGTTCGCTACAACTTCTATTGCCTCCCCTCCCACTTCCCTTTCTTCCTTCCCTTCCTCCACTTCCTTCCCGCTGCTGTTGTTTTTCTGCGGCGTCTGTTAAATATTTTATGTGCATCTCCTGGGCATTTTGCAAACATTTTTACATTTTTTACATGTTTCAGCCTTGTTGGTTTGCTTGTTTTATTTACATTCTCTGTTATCTTGGAATCACAAGTTGTGCCGGCTCATGATGATGGCATGCGGATTGGCGCTGCCCGCGGACTAATCCAACCAACCGAAAAAGTGCTACCTCAAGTGCGCCAAGGAGTTGGAGCGTAACCAAAGTGTCGTCCTCGTCCTCCTCCTCCTCCTCCTCCCACTGTGGCTTTCGCTTCGCCTCTGCTCAAGTGCGGCAAATCTCTTGATGAAATAAAAAACCGTACAAAATTTGTCTGGCAAAAAAAAGTACAGCGCACCAATGGCTAAATCACAGCATGACCGACAGGTGAATGCTCTAGCTGATGGCAAGGTTAATATTATTTTAAGATTGGCAAAGTAAATGGCAGTTGATTATAGTTAAATATTTTAACAAAGTTAAATATCAAACAAATATGATAAGTAGATGATATCATAATATGATATCAATATAGATGTAAACTTTTCTGATATTATATATATTTTATTTATAGCTAGATATCATAATATAATATAATAGGATTTCTGCACAACTAAATCACTTAGAAATTATAGATAGAGTCATAGAGTTTTCAAGAAATTTTAGTTGAACCTAGGGTTCTACAAAGAAGTTTAATATCTGACCTTAATTGAAGAAATATAAACTCAACATGATTGTTTAGGTATAATATAGAAATATAACAAGGATGTATTTATATTGATTGAGAATTATATTGTAGTATAATATTATAATATTCATATTATATTATATAAGTATACTACATACATATATATTTCCTTTTCCCAAAAGAGCTAAACCTGCGTTACACATTTCATGTCAAATGCGATATACTTTCTTTGTAAGCGCATTAAAAGGAAAGCAAATGTCAAGCAGCCAACAACACACACACACAAACAGCTGGGCACTTCATGTGTTTCTGTGTGTGGGGATTACGGCCTTTAAGACACAGTGAACAACCAGTTGTAACCGCGTCGCAGTCGACGCTCGGCTGTGAATTTTTATTGCATTATTTTCCATGAATTTCTAGTAATATGTGAAAATTTTATAGCATCTCACATGTATCTGTGTATGCCTCTCTCTCTCTCTCTCTCTCTCTCTCTCTCTCCCTGCCTCTCTTTCTGTGTTTGGCTGTCTGCTCAGCTCTCACTGACTCAGCACGCACAGGTGATTGGGGGGATTGTGTAAAATTGTTGGCAGTTGAGCTGTGGGTGCTGCTGCATATCCTGCTAATTTATGCGATTTACGGCAATAAATGTTACAAAAATAAAGCCGCGTGTCCTTATTTATGCCGTTGATCAATGTTAATTGTAATGCAGGGAGAAAGTTGTGCGATATTTGAAGAGGGAGAGGGAGAGAGAGAGAGGGAGAGCGAGGAAATGAAATCTGTTTGATAATATTAATAGACAAAGTTCGGTCTGAGAGTTTATACAACTCTCGTTGCTCTATGGATAAGTTAATTTAGATCTATTGTGACTAAATTACATATATTTAGATAATATAGATTTTTAAATGATGTATTAAAAACAGGGACCGTAACGATTATAATTTAATTTAAAAATGCTTTGTCATGAAACAAAAAGAAATCGTCTTCTTAAATTTTCCTTTTTCCTTTGCATATTTTTGTTTATAAATTTACCAATTAAATTATTTCCCTTTGCTCATAATAATGTAAGCAATCGAAATTTCCAATATTTTTCTTTGAACACGCCCATTGGCTTCGCTTTAAAAAAAAAAAAAACCCAAACAGGTTTACGTTTACACAAATCATTAAGCTTCAATTAAAGCATTTAAGCGAAGCGCTCGCAATGCGTTGAATAAATTAATAAAATCGTTTAAATGTGTGTTGATTGTTTCATATGCTCAGATCCGTAGCTGTATCCGTCACCAGCTCAGCCAGCTGCACAGTGTCCCCGGGCATGCAAAATTGATGAGGCGCCATGGCTGATGCAATGCCCAAACAAAAGGTCAGTCCGCTTTGGCAGGAGCTGTTGGCACAGGTGTCTCTCTTTTTGTTTTTTTTTCTCTTCATAAACTGGCCAAACAGGCGCTTCACAGAACTGAAAAGTTGTACAACAAAATGTTATGCAGTCGACGCGTTTCACTGGCGTTTCGCAGGCGTTTTGCGAGCGTTTTCTGCGTGAGTTGCGACGCGCATTATCATAAAGTCAAACAAGAAATGTAAACTCATTTTTTGCTGGCTAACTGACTGGCTGGCTGGCTGGCTGGCAGGTTGGTTGGTTGGTTGGTTGGTTGGTTGGCTGGCAGCAGGAATCAGCTAAATATTTAATAAGTTTCGATTTCATTCAGCTAGCAGGCAATGCCATTGGAATTTTTATGCATTCGGGAGCATTTAAAATGCAGCTCAATGGGCACAAAAAACATACACACACACACACATGCACAGTAAGGAGAAGGCAACACATCCGTTAACCTTAACCATTACGTGATTCCCAATCCGATAGAGCGTCGAGTCGAATCGAGTCGAGTCGAGTGAAGAGTTTGGTTTGGGTTTGTCTGCTAAATCATACCACGCCACTTGCCACACACACACACCCACACACACAGCCCCACACACAATCCAATCAAATTGAATCCTTTGCCGGTGCGGCATTCATTGATGACCTCGTTTTATGTGCGTCGTTGTCCGAAGTTATAAAATCAAATATGCGTCCGCTTCAACAAAAAACCGTAGACGAAGCAAACCGCAAAACCTCAACGGAGACTTTGCAGCGACAAAAGGCAGCCCCGAGCGATTAACGTGCAACATGGTGGCAGTTGTCAGTCTCCGAGTTCTTCTTGGCTCGACTTCTGGGCCTCTCTGGTCAATGTGCGAACAATTCGCAGCTGGTGAAGTTTTGTGCCACAAAATTTATGCCGACTGCTGCCTGCTGCCACCCAAGCAACATCACGTGCCATGCGAATTGTTGCAGCCTTTTTTTCTCGCTTTCTGGCACTCAAAATAGAGAAATTTATATGTGCAACTTGTGCACATATTTCGCAGCGAGCGCATTAATTATTTAAGCTATCTGCGAATGTGCGCTGCAAACTGAAGACGTTTTGCAATTTAAAAAAAACAAATTTCGACCAGATGCCGTTGCCACAGCAATTGCCTCAAGGATTCGACGGGGCACAGTGGTTAAAAGCTATGGAAATTTCTTGCATTGGGCAACTATGAAAGTAGATGAGAGCACCCAAATTGTATTAATGGTAATTTATAGGGCTCACAGCAAACCCCATTTTCTATTAGATAGCAAGATAAAGTGGTCAAGGAGCTAGAGAGCTAAAGGCATCAGAGTAAATGGCATTTCAACCATTTTTTTCAGTGAGGCAGAGTTTGGGGTAGATATAGTCAGCATTTAGCTAGTTCAGATCTATGCTTGTAACTAAGCAAAATATTTTTTAGTTTAAAACTTTAATCCAAAAGCTTTAGTATATTTCAAAGCGTTCAAGCTTACATAAGCTTCATAAAAATACTTTTGATAAGCTTTAAAGTCTTTGATGAAAACGAAAGTTTATTAATTTTAATATAAATAACCTTAAAGCGTAAAGCCCCAATATGATACTATTCTACTTAAAATAAATTGAAATGCTAAAAAAAATAAAATGAAATGCTAAAACAGCGAAAAATTTTAATAAAAATACACTAAAATAAATAAAAATAATAAAAAAAAACAGAAATATACAAAATAAAAATATATTTTATATAAACACAAGGAAATATTAAATTTGTTTATCTAAAAAAAAAAAATTAAATTAAATAAAAATTAACAAAAAAAAAAAACTATAAATTAAAAAAAAAATCAAATTTTTATTTGATTAATATTTAATTTAAAAAAATTTCAACAAAGAAAGTATTTCGTATAAACACAATGAAAACTAATTAAACTCACTCTTTAAATGCCAGATAAATCCATCAGCCCTATCAAAAGCTTTTAAGACTAAACAAAGGCCTCCCTTTTAACATTCCAAATATTCAACTTAATTTGGAGCAAACTTTCACAATTTGTCGTCTTCCGGCTCACTGTACGTACGCCATGCAGCGAAGACAACTCTCAACTTTGGCTGATTGTATCACATGGTAATGAGCTTTTGGATTTAGTGGCATGCAATGGCAGCTCAGACGCGTGGAGCTGCTCATCAAGCACTCATAAACGTTTCCTATGCGAAATTCGTGCCAAGGCGCCAATCAGCTTCAGTGGAGCCTGACGCCCTCAGCGGGCCAAAGCAAAAAGATGATGCCCCAATGTCTTATTGTGTGGCAAGCCGTTGTCAGGGCCGCATCTCGCATCTCGCATGTCTTATATGGTCTCTGCTAATTGTCGACTCAAGTCGAGTGCAAAAAACTGAAGCGCAACGAAAAACTGGTGACAGTCAAGGTTGTCTGCCTTGGCTAATGGCTCGACGACTGTAAAAAGACTTTCACTTTACAGTTTTTGTTTTTGCTTTTGTTTTTGATTTTTTGCGAGTTGTTTTATGTTGTTTTACGCGCTCCGCTTTTGGACATTAAGTTGCACTTGACGCAGTCAAAGTTACTGCCACACACACACACAACTCATGCAACGACGACGACAGCGCCTAAGATATGACTACAAAAGGAAGGCGAGCGGCGGGCTGTGGCATGCCTGGCGGACTGTCTGCCTGTTGTCAAAAAAAAAAAAAAAAAAAAAAAACTGTTCGTGCAACATGCTGCAAGTTTTGCCTAGCTTCCGTTGTGGTACATACCCTTTTGCCATGTTGCAAATTGCAATTTTAATGGGCTACAAGATGCGAGCCATTGCACAACTTCCACTATACTCCACTCCAGTCAAGCACTCTGCCCAATTCAACTGCAACTGCAACTGCAACGCGGCGTATGCGTAATAAATTCAAACAAACCTTGAAAAATATGTTTGCCATTTGGCCAGCTTCTTTTTTTGTCTGGCATTTGACTTATCTAACTTCTCGCTGCTGTCATAATATATCTTCAAATACAAAATGAATTAAATTTTAAGCCTGTGCAGCTGGTCTAAAATTTTTGCTGAATTTAAATTTGAGAAGGGAGTGTTATTTAATTAATAATCATTTTTAATACAGAATTTGAAATTTAAACCATTATTTATAATTTCAATTTTTTTTTTTACTTTATTTATTACATTTAATTTTATACTTTCATTTTAGTTGTCATAATTTATAACTCTACTAAATTTTTGTCAACTTTAAAGTAAAAATAAAAAAATACATATTACAATAATATTTTTTATACTATTTTTTTTTTTTTTTTTTTTTTATTACCAAACTTTTTGACAAAAACGTTAAAATTTGAAATTTTTTTAGAATTCAAAGAAAATTAAATGATTTTGTCTAAAGAAAATTAAATAAAAATAAATATTATCAACTCCATTTCAATTTAAGTTCATATGGACTTAAGAAGTTAAATGAATATTTTGAGTATTCCCCATCAATAAAATAATTATATTTTAAGTATGATTCTAAGTCTTCTCAAAGCTTTCTGCTTTACTAAATTATTTTTGCCTTAATAGCAAAAGTTTCCTAAGAGCTGAGAAGCTTGAGCATTTACGTAATCCCAATTAATGCTCATAATACTTGTATTTCTCTTTGATAACTAACATTTTATAATTTGTATATTATTTATATTTCTTATCGTAAAAAGCGTATTTGAGCCTTCGCCTAGCTACATTTACCTTTAGTTTATGACAACTTTAAGAATGTATCAAATTTTGGATGCAGCAGCAGCAGCAGCCGCGGCAGAAGCTAACAAATTAATTTTTTGTGCACAACGACAACAGAGTCTCGAGTGTGCCCTGAAGGCGGAGTTGTTGCCTTCAAATGAGGCGTGGCAAGTGGTATGACTGCCCTGCCCTTTCCACCTACACATGAGCAACATATATCATAGGCGACGGAACAGGAGCTGCTGCTGCTGCTGCTTCTGCTGCTCATGTTTCGCGTCAGGCTGATTAGAATATAGCGAGACGTTTGCATTATTTATGCCAGCCAAATGAAGGTTTGCGGGTCAAAGGCTGGTTGACTGGTAGCTGGCTGGCATAGGAGCAGCAGGAGCAGCAGGAGCAGCTCCATTGACAAAGTAAGAGCGCACGTGACGGGGCAGTGCGAATGACAGGTGGACCGGAGCGAACAAGAGATAGGGAGAGCCAAGCTGAATGTCAAGCGACAAACAATGAAAATAAAAGGAGCCAGGCACGTGACAGGACTCGCTCCGCGCTCATCATTGAATAACTTATTGAGCAACATCAGCGACTCCTCCAACCACTTTTAATTGCAGACAGTGCCTAAAAGATGCCAAAAGCAAGTCGCGAAATGAAATTAGTTGAGCAGCAGCAGCGGCAGCAACAGCAACAGCAGCCGCAGCAGCAGCAGCAGCTCCTTTAATCCTTTCGATGCCCAGCGAAGCACGTATGCTATAAGGCAACAGACTGCACGCTACAATTATTTTTCATATTGAAACCTATTCTAATTGAATACTTTTCCAATCGTTTGCAGCCTTCTATGTCTGTGTGTGTGTGTGTGTGCTTGGGTCAATTGTTGAAGGGAAATAATTAAAGTTAAACATTTATATATGAGCGAGAGATGATGACGATGATAGAATCCTTAAAGGGTAAAGAGAACTATTACTTTGATATCATTCAACCTTCATGATGAAGGTTTCTTTATATACATAGTAATAAATCGTAGGTCTTATTCTACTTCTACTTCTACTTCTACTTCTACTTCTACTTCTACTTCTACTTCTACTTCTACTTCTACTTCTACTTCTACTTCTACTTCTACTTCTACTTCTACTTCTGCTTCTGCTTCTGCTTCTACTTCTACTTCTGCTTCTACTTCTCTACTTCTACTTCTACTTCTACTTCTTCTTCTACTTCTACTTCTACTTCTACTTCTACTTCTACTTCTACTTCTACTTCTACTTCTACTTCTACTTCTACTTCTACTTCTACTTCTACTTCTACTTCTACTTCTACTTCTACTTCCACTTCTACTTCTACCACCGTTATCTGTCTTCTATCTCTTTCCAGTTCTTTTTAATACGCCTTTCAGTTATCCCTGTCAAAATGTTATCATATTCAAGCAGCATAAAGAAGCATTCAGCAGCTGCTGCCTGCCAATGGCACTTCAATAGGCAATTGAGCTGCCATTTAAACGCTTGTCAAATGCACAAAGAGACAGATAGAGGGGGAGAGAGAGAGAGGGCACAGCGCTGCTTGCACTTAAGCCTTTCATTTTAGCTATCTACAGCTTAATTAGCAGCAGGAGTAGATTCAAGTACAGCAAAACGAAGCAAAAACTGTAGCATACGCTGAGGCGCCACAAGCAGGTAGCTAATTTCCGGTGCCGTTGGCTCAACACAAAAATACTAAAAAAAATGAAAAAATAAATAAAAGGCAGCTCAAAGTTAAGCAGCGCATTTAACGCTTCAGGCTGAGTGTTGCCAAAGAATTTTTGCATACACAACCAAAAGCTGACATCGCTTCGTTCGCTGCACTCGAGGCTGGCAAAGTGCCTGTCGCTTCAGCCATTTAAGCCAGCAAGAAATGGAGAGAGAGAGAGAGAGAGAGAGAGGGGGGGGAAGAAGACTGTCAGCATTTAGCAAACGTTGACTTCAGCAACAAGTGGCTCCTCAGTTAGAGACATGGCCCAGGCGGGGGCATTGGAGGCGTTGACAAAGCAGGACATCTTTTGGGGACAGCCCTGACTGAGCACTGATTGAGTTAGAGTTCGGGTCGAGAGCCGAAGCTGGCTCTTTGGCTGGCTGGCTGGCTGGCTGGCTGGCTGGCAGCACGCTAAATTAAACAGCAATTGCAAACTTTCAGCAGAAACTTTCACATCATTTGTGAGTCTCACTCCACAGATGTGTGTGTGTGAGTGTGCGTGTGTTAGCCAGGTAAAGACAGGACCTAGACATTACAATTTTATTTAGCATATGTGCTAAAATCGTATTATAAAAACGATTTCCTGCACAAAAGACACAATTTTGACCCTGTTAGGCTAAGCAAAATACAAAATATTAAATTTTGGAAGCTTTAAGATATACATATAATAATTTTGCTCAATATAACATTTTTTTCCTAGACTATATCATGATGCCCGAATATAAATTTCCTATAATTTAACTCTTCCACTAACTATAGCTTATAATACACATATACATATATAAGATTCACCTAATTTCATTTTAATAATCAAGTATGATCTCACTTAGTTACAATATATTTGTTTAGGAAATCATGTTCCCCAACTCTTTCCACACAAAACTAATTATTTATGATGTTCCATATCAACACGCTGAGCTGAACTCTTGCTTATCTCTATTTCATATATAGTATAAACAGGCCACATATTGTATTTTAAGCAGATTTGATTTTTGTTGTTTCTGGTATTTTGGTCATTATTATGCATGATAAGAATGAAATTGATAATGAAGCGATTGCAACGGCAACAAAAAATGATTATATTAGTAAAATAGAAATATAGTTCCGAGGCGGGGGCGAATATATAGAGCGACCATATTTATTATTATATATACTAAAGCACAGTGTTTAAGTTTACCTGGGACTTCCTTAATAGATTTGCGAATATTTAGAGAAAGACTAAATTTAAGCATTTTCGAGAAATATATATAGGATATGGTTTTACTTCAACTAAATAATAATAATAATAATCAAAGATAAACCAAATGTAATGTAGAGCAACAAAATGTTTCCACATGGCTGTCATATATTAATTATATATAAAAGTCTAAATAGGCTTTCATGATAGCACACATAGACGAATGAAGAATGAAAGAGAGAAAATCAACGAAAAAGAGAGAGCGAGAGCGAGAGAGAGAGTGGAACACAAAGATTGACATAGAATGCGCGGAAGTATTGTAATTGAGTTATCATCAGCTCTGGCTTCTATCAACGCTCATAATATGAGCTTATTATAAATTCTCGACTTTATGGGCAGAAGAGAAGCAGCAGCAGCAGCAGCATCAGCAGCAGCAGCGACTGCAACGACTGCAACAGCGGCAACAATTGACGCGGACGTTGCAGCAACAATAAAGCCATATGCAGCAAACAGCAGCTGGCAAAGGCCAAAAAAGAAGCGAATGGAAAATGCTGGCCAACAATTGAGATCGCTTATCAGTTGGCGTCTAATTTACGACAATGAGGCCGCCAAGCGAGGCCTATGCGGCACACACACACACACACACACACACACATACACATACTTAATCCGCAATGCTGTGTGTGCATGCAAATATGAGACACTACATACATACACACATACATACATATATGCACACTTGTTTAATGTTCGCTCAGCTTTAATGCGTGTTGGAACTCACCTCGAATCGAACTTCTTGCCATCGGCCAGGAGTGTGCCAGTGTAGTGCATGGTCAGTGAGTCGCCGCTCTTCGTTTTCTGATCACAAATCTCGGGCACACTGATCACATCCACTTTCAGCTCACTGCAGCGAACGCCGCTGAAAGCTACCAGAAGGCAGGAGAAAACAATTGACTTCAACATGACTGCAACAAAAAAGTGGAAAGAAATTTAGTTAAAAAATGTTGTGAATATAGAAAAAAAGGCTAAAAATTAAATGAAAATTTAATATGATTAAAGCTTGGTAAGCTTTAAAATGTATTTCATAATAAATTCCAAGCAAAAGAATGGCCTAGATAAAAATATATAGTCGAGTCTCGATAATTCGGACCCCGCTAAATCAAAAATCGCGATAAATCGAAAAAGAATTATATCCCTCAACAATTTTCGATAATTTGAATTTGTGTAAATCGAAAAAAAAATATATAAATGGAAAAACAAAAAAACAAAAAAAAAAAAAAAAAAAAAAATTGTTATATTATTATTGTTAATATTAAGTATTATTACTAAAACTCCAATGTTAAACACTATATGATTCAGCTTCAATGCTTTCTCTTTAAAAGTCGATTTAAAGTATAAAAAAATTCTTTTAACTTTCAAAAATTACAATTATACAAAAATGATATTCTAAGCAACTCTAAAGTCCGTTATTTTGCAAACATGAAATGAGTTCAAGTCCTCTCTTCAATTTCAAAAATCAATCAATTATTACATAAGACAAACTTTAAGTTAATTAAAGAAGAGGATGCGCAGTGTAAACTTAAAAAACACACAGATACACACACATAAAAAATAATACCAACTGAGTAAAGAGTGAAAAATTGGTTATTATGCAAATGCACAATTCATTTGCGAAGCGCGCAGCAGGTTTTATCCAACTGCAGAGGATTACGCAATGCCAAAATTGCAAATTATTGCAGCTAAATGTGTGTGTGTGTGTGTGTGTGTATTAGTGTCTCACTGTGTCTGTGTGTGCGCGTGCTAGCTGTGCGTATGCGTAATGTCCGCAAAAACGTAAAAGGTGACGGATGACCATTATGGTAGTGGAAGCAATATTTGGATTTCGAAAACACCTCATGTTATATATGTATGTAGTTCGTTTTTGTGTAGGTGTTTTGAAATTGCCAATGAAAGTTGGAAATTTGACATCTTGGGCATTTTCAATGGGTCATTCGTAAGATTTATGCGCGCCTGGAAGAAAGCGTTTTGAAGAAAATGATTTGCAATAAATAAATAAGCTCGCCTATGAATGAGGAACAGTGACAGCAGCAGCAGCAGCAGCAACAACAACAACAACAACAATGTCTAAAGATAAAAACTTTCACTAAATAAAAGACTGCGTTGGGCCCGAGATGGCACCTAACAATTGGTAGCGGCACAATTACGTGGAAAAATACATTAACATTTGGACTCTCTACTACTCGTTACTCACTCTCTATCATTATCAAGCTCACTCTTGAGCTACCCTATGGAAATTAGTTATATAAACTTGCTGCTTGGCTTGTACTTTGATCTCTAAATTGAGGTAATTTTATTGTGTAAGAAATTAAGTTAGATTGATTTTTATAGGAAGTACTTGAAGACAACAACAACAGCAAATGTATAAGATATCATTTAGGTACTACACATTAAACAAAGAATTCGTTTTTGATACCAAGAACTTTTGTGTTTCTTTAAATATTTATACAAATCCCAATCTATTTATAGTATTCTCTATTCATAGTCTTCTCATTCATTGTGTGATTATATGGGCAAGCACAAATCGAAATTTATATAAATATTTAAGAACAGCTGAAGAAAGGGACTCAGAAATAAGTAAAAAGAGAAAAAATAAAAAGTAAAATGGGTAGAAAAGTAAAAAGAGAAGAAAATTTCTCATATGGAACTTGACTCAAATTCCAATCCAGTTAATTTTACTGAACTATTTTATAATATTATAAATTGCTGCTTATAAAATTTAACACTGAAGCGTATGTAATCTTCGGCTAATTGAATTTGTCTTTTCTTCATTTCGTTATTGTTGCTTCTTCTTACTTTTTTTTTTTTTTTTGGTTTTTGGGGCGTTTGCAGCAAAACCAGTTGCGTGTGTTGGCACCTTGTCTTTGGTTGCTTTGCTCTTGTCTTTTATTTTATTGTATTTTATTTTTGGTCTGTTTGATTTGAGCGCTCCGTGCGAGCCTGGTTCGTTGAACTGTCGCCTCTTACCGTTAGGCCGCAGCAGTAGTCTACCTGGGCCAACAATGACTCGACTTAATAATTTGCGGCTAAACGTTAATGAAATGAAAATTTTACAGCTGAGCCGGAGGCACACGTCATGAGTTTTCCATCAAAGACAATAACTGCCAACTAATTAAAACAACAAACGAATGGGGATTAGCTGCACACGACAACAGCAATAATGTACAGCAGCAACAGCAACAACAACTACAGCAACAATTTTGTAGGCCGGCCGGGAGATAAGCGCTAGAGCGTTAGAGCGTACTAGTTGCTTTACATTTTGTGCTCAGTTTCGTTAAGTTTTCTTTTGGCTGGAACATTGCCCTCTTCCCCTTCTCCATTTCTTTTTCTTCCATGCTGACGCGATCGCATGCTCTCTTTCGCCCTATCTCTCTTTCTCGCACTCTCTGCTGCTCTGCTACTGCGCTGACTCTGCTGTGCGCTGTGTCGCGACATTCGCTGATGTGTAAAACACGATGTGAATATGAATGAAAAAGACACGCCAGCTAGTCTCAAAGTACACGCTTTCATTTTGTTTTTGTTTCTAATTAACTGCATTCTTCGATGCACGCACACGCACACACATGTTAACACACGCAGGTTGTGTTTATTATGTAGTCAAGTTTGTTTATACCTTTTCGTTTATTTACTAATGTATTCCACTCAATTAATACCGGATATTAACACGGCTAACGGCACAGGCAACGGGCACACAACTGTTACGATCGACGTGCGCAAGGCAACTGCTGGAATTTTGACGACGACGACGGCGTTTACTATGCTGCGTGGAGAGCTTTTGTGAGCGCGTAGCGTACTCCAATACAGCTACACAGCTCAACCGAAACACACAGAGATCAAGCGTGAGAGCGAGACGCAGCGTCTGAGCGAGAGCGTGTGACGCGGCAAACACTTGTCCACGTAATCAAAGTAACTCGCGCAGCTCTCAAACGGTTTACACTGAGCTACCAAATTCAGACGTTGTTTCTGCTGCGACGTTGATAAGTTTGTATTGTGCGTGAGTTTTTTTATTTTTCTGAGGCAACTCTGTTTGATATAAATTGATAACTGATAGAATGAAAATAAATGATGAACGAAAACAAAGTGAATCAATATGAAACTGCTATTTACTATAAATTACAGATATCTAAAAACATTTAAAATAATTTAATTACATTCTTACATTCATTAATTGTGATTATTTGACAACTTACATATTTTTTATTATTTGTCTAAAAATAAATATGTATATAAAAATGTTGTTTTTAGTTTCTAATAAATCAGCAACAACAAAAATGGACTGGAACTTAGGATAGAGCTGAGAGACACACAACCTGCTCGCGCGTTGTTACAATGTTAACTGTGGGCCTGCTGTCAGGACGCTGTTAGCTACATGCTCGGCATGTTGCCAGCAACATGTTCATGTTGCGCGCAACATTCACATTACATTGTTCAGCTAACAAGACAAGCCACGCCCTCGAGGCGCATGCGCTAGGTCTCAAGGGGCGGAGTTAAATAGCAATGAAATGTAATATTTTTTAAATGGGAAAAACTTTATTTTAAGATTAATATCACCTCAAGATGTCAATTTAAAAAATTTATATTAATAAAGTGCAAACATGTTTCCAAATGTTTCACAATTTTTGTACACATATATTTAAGTACTTACGCGCATTCAAACCAATTTTATCTCCTATCTATTGTCAACAAAATGCCGCACCCACAGATACGAAAACAAAAACAAAAATAGCTAAAGCAGATTACCCTAGGGTGTTATTTTACGCCCCAATGGATGCGATTGCTAATGCAAATCAATTAGGTTTGCTAAACTCAATTTAATTTGGCTTCAGTTCCAAATTTAATCGCAACGCATCGGTTGTTTTACATTGAACGGATTAATAAAAATTGTGGACATTAAACAAAAATCAAACATGCTGCAGGAGCGACAACAGATACGAGCACAGGCATATGCCCTAAAACGTAGGGAACACAGATTTGTGGTCGAGCGCATCGAGGGAATTATAAATCCAGCCTATGAGCCCGATTTGGGTGGGGATGTTAAGTCGGAGCGTGCAGCCAATCAGCGATGCAACCAATCAAAATGGCGAGTATATAACTATAGTCAATAATTAAATACGAGCGAAAATATTTGTATTTTACGTAGATATAATTAAACATTAGTAAATATTTTGTTATTCTAAATATATAGTGAGAAAAACTTTTGATACTTTTTTTCAATTCTTCATTTTTTATTTAAATTCAAATCAAATATTAACCTACATATAATTATAATATAATCTAATGTTAATCTTAGAAAAATAATTAACTTGCATCCGGCTGGGCTTATTCTGTTTTAAATATATTCCATTAATTCCTGAGGTTTTATTATAAAACCAATTAGGTTGTATTATGCACATATGTATAACCTATGATCCTATAAATATATATAAACAAATTTCCAATATAATATCATTAATGTATTTATCTTTCAAAGAAACATTTATTAACAATTTTTGTCAAACTCTTTTTGTTTGATCTTCAATTCGAGCTCTAGAATTTTGCGCTGAACTTCAAGATTCTTGAGTTCCGCCAAATGTTTCTGTTGAGCTCTGATATCAGAGTTACGATAATAGCGGAATTGAGCGGCCAACGATTTCTGAGTACCACTCAGTTCTCTGGAAGGCTTGAAACGGGTTTTCAATAGTTTTTTTGTTAAGATCGTAGTTAGATCAAGCTGTTCGCCATGGCTGCACTGCAAAGATTCTATTCCTGTTTGCCTACAGGGGATAGTGTTCTTGGCAACAATTATTTGTTCATCGCCGCCCTGTGGATTTGAATTAGTGCCTGACACTGACTACTAAACGCTCTCTATCGTTAAGCACCTACCTGATTAAAGTTTGTATACTGCTGCACAAGCTCTCGTATATCCTTAACACCTTTCTCTGTGGACGGTGTTGATTCGATTTTGCAATTATTATCAAATTGGGATTCGGACATGATCTGATCATCATCACCGAATGAGTTCTCTGCATGATGGTGCACGGACATGGTCTGATCTTGGTCAACCACATCTGCTTCTTCTTCAGATTGAATCTCTGTTTTGACGCGAGCTAATAACTTTGCCTGCTCAGCTTCAACCTGAACCAATCCCATCTGAGACTCTCCAACTTCGCCGCTTTGATCCACTAATCGAAGCGAATCTTCGACCAGTGTTGGCTCGGTCTTTACCGACATATTCGCTAGTTTATTGAGTTTCTTCATCGTCTCATATTTGGACTTAAGCTTAACAGCCGATCGCTGAATATTCGTATTTCTGACAAAGGATTTGTTAAAATGAAAATCGAATTTAGTGCTCTCAAAACTGTGGCTATGCTAGGCTCACTTGAAAAACTCTATGGCTATGTCCTCCCAGGCCCGATTCTTGGCGCGCCAGACATGCGCATTCGAGGTCTTCTCCTCAATCTGGTTAAAATATTTTGCTGTCAATGCCCTCAGCACATTCTCCTCTGCAACTGTAAAGTTTGGCATACGCGTACGTTGACGGCGCGAGGTCATGGCTTGATCTGACTTATATGGATGATCTGACTTATATGGATGCTCTGACTTAATGGATCTGTAAAATAGATTAACGAATTAGAGTAGTGTCGGACGAGTTATTGAAGTTGTTGTGTCGCATCGTGTGTCGTGTCGTGTGTGTGTGTGTGTGTTTGTTGTCTAGAACTGAGCTCCTTAGAAGCCCATAACATGTTTAGTCTTGGCTTTTTTGGCTGGCGGCGGTCTCATCTCCGACGTATTCTCAATCACCGTGAATTGACTCGCTGTCAACGTGGAATGCGGCTGTCTGGTAAAGTTGAAACTTTCATCAAATGAAGTTTCTTCGATTTTCGGTGTTTTTAATTCCTCCATATCGATTGTCTCTGGCAGCACTTCTTTGTAGTCGGCATAGGCGGCTTGGTAGCGCTTGGGCAGATTTGTGCCCGGCACCAGTTTCTCATCATCCCCGGCTGCAGCAGCTGTCAGCAGCTCTGTGGGCGGCAGCGATTGTTGCAACCAGGCAGCTGTTCGGTCTTCGTTCGCCTTCCCATCATCGTCTTTCTTTAGCTTCTCATCGATCATATCGATTTGCACATCTCGCGTCAGCTCAAACTCATCCACATCCCAGATGCTGAGCAGGCGTGTGCTGATGAGGTCCGTGAAACGGCTTAGATAATAGGCCGACTTTTGCCATGGACCACGATTCACAGCTTTTTTCTTCTTGATGACTTTCTGATCCTCGTTTGGCTTAGTCTCTGCGGGTGGAGTCTCTGCTGGAGGAGTCTCTGCAGGAGGAGTCTCTGCAGGAGGAGTATCCTCTTTCTCGGCCACTTCTTGACTTTGACTATTTGTTGGCTGCGTTTCTTGTTCTTCGCTGTTCCCTTCGTCGTCGGTCGTGGACTCCGGCTCGGACTCAGTAAAGCCATAGTTGATGGTCACATCCTCAATGACCACCGGCTTCTCCTGCTCCGCGTACCTTTCGTTTTCGGACTTCATCACGTCCCGCAGCACAGACATGGGTTGTACTGTCGTACAGCGGAGTTTCCTTTTCACATGATGACGCACCAGCTCCGCATAGTAGAGTATCGCCTCCTTAGTGTGCACTCCAGTCCGTTGTTCGCGCTGCATCTCCAGCTCATCGCGCAGCGTCACCCGCTGGCAATGAATGTCGCCCACGCTGTTGGCGGTGAGCAGCTGAGCGAAGGCGCCATCAATGGCATTGTCCAGCCTGTGGAACTTGATGCCGGTGGTGCAGCATTTGATGCGCTCCGCCAGATCCGCATAGATGTCCACGCTCACACCCTGTAGCCGTGCCTGCAGCAACGCCTCCTCCAGCTGGGGCGGCTCATAGGGCAAGGAGGGGGACCACATCTCCATGTGGCTCTGCGCCAGAACTCCTTTTAGCTCGCAAACTCGCTGATCACTGGGATTGGCGCTGCTCATCGCCACATATTCGCTGCCCTCGTACGCAATGGCATCCATGAAGGTGGGCGAATAGCTCATCTGATGCGTCCAGGTGACAACGGCACGATCCGCTACCTTCTTGCCCATACAACGCATGTCCAGACAGTGAAGCTTATGATTGCTTGCCACATACAGCAGATTGGGATTCACACTCTTTCCCATACAAGAGAAGCTCTCGCAGTTCGACGAATAGGCGCTGCTGGCAAAGCAGGGATTGATTGCCTCGTTGGCACAGCGCAGGTCGATGGTGAGCAGGGCGGATTGGCAGAGATAGTGGAAGCAGTGCTCCTCGCTGGCGCGCAGCTGTGCCCAGGTGCTTCTTCTGTGTATGCCTTTCAGGATGCACACCTCACGCTGCGTTATGTCCTGCTGGGTGACGATATCCTTGAAGCGCACACTGTGATCCTGGCACGCAATGCCCAATGTATTTGGACTATTCGTGGCCTGGGCCACGCTAATGAAGGGTCCATCTTGGCTGGTGTATCGACTCTGACAGCATAATTCATATTTGCTAGCCTGCTCATGATCATCCTCCTCATCTTCATCCGCATCCTGCACTTCGTCCAGCTCCTTTAGCTCATAAATAACTATATCGTTTAGCATGCGCGCCAGAAACATGTTGCCATGATTCACGCGAAAACTGTTGATTGGCAACAGCTCGAAGATCTCGCTGGACATGTCCGTCAGTGATTCGCTGTGCAGTGGTCGCCACAGTTCCGCCTCCACGCCCACCCGTGAGAAATGGAGACACTGCAGCCGTTCGCCAGAGACGTGCATAGCCAGCGGCTCGGCTTCCGGGCATCCAGCAGCCGAGTAGGACAACAGATTTAGATTACCGCCCGTGTAATAGTAGTCATAGCTGTCCCGAAAGTAGGTATTATCCTGCAGCGCTATATTCTCCGCCAAATCGAACAGATGGATATTGTATATCTGGTTATCATGTTTCTTTTGGCGCTGCTTTTGCTGGCCAGTTAGAGTCAAGTATCTGGACTTGTGGTAATGCACATTGCGCATCCATTCATCATGGGTAGCCGGTCGCTGATGGCACGGCTCCACAATGGGCGTGCTCTGGTTGGACACATAGACGGGCAGAGCCACGGTGTAGGCGCAGCTGGGGAATATATTCAGCTGTCGATCTTGAAAAGAGTTCTGTCCCAATCCTTGATTGAAGGCTGGATGTGTGTGATGCGCTGTATTCTCCAGTAACCCACGCTTCGGCTGCTGTTCGCTGTCCATCCTATTTCCAAACTCATCTTGCTCTTCTTCCTCATCCAAATCGCTCGCAGAATTTCCTGCCTCACTACGATTACTGGACTCAAGGGATTCAATCGTTCCTTGGAGCTTCTCCAGCTGTAACTTTGTTGTATATCTACGAGGCATGATGTTTAAACTAAGTGTCTATCTACGAGTTTGCTTAGATTGGAATTTATTTGTTTGTTAGTGTTTTGGTTTTCGTTCGACGTTTTTTTTTTACTGCAAACCTTTAGCTTGATGCTATATTTCCTTATTTTTCCAGTTTATTTCGTCGACTACAGTTTATTTGTAGTGAAACTTTAGTTTTCCAAGTTATTTAGGAAAATGTTTTCATAGAGAATTCCGAAATATAACTGGCAGTTTGTTAAAATGAACAGCAGCGGGCAGCATGCTTTAGCAGCTATAGAGATGGGTACTTTGATCAAGAATTTAGAGATGGCACTTCAAACCCCAAATATAAACAATCGAAACCTTGTTCATTTATTCAGTGATTTAGTTCATTTTCTTGGAATTGCTTTTCGTGTATGCAGTTAGATACCAAATAATACTATAGTCCAACCTGAACTGCAAAGCAAAAATATCGTTTAAATTATTGAATTATTATTGATATGATAATGCTAAAATTTGCGTCGATAATCAACCGTGACTTCGTATCGATACTTCTACTTATACACCAGCCCTGTTGTCATCGACCTGCAATCGCACCAACTAATTCTAAGCAAAGTCTGCATATTTCTTCACATTCAATATTTGGTCACACTGTCGCGTGTATCATAATCGAGTTGAGTCGTCCGCAGTTTAGTCCAGAAAAGTTATCATTTAAATTTGTTCTTATTGTGACACACAACAACGAATTAGTGTTCAGCAATAAATTAAATTAATCCAATGCAGCATAGTAACTGTGTTTGTGTTTGGGCGTGCGCGAAACAGCATCAAATTATACAAGTGTAAAACGCGAAAAATTTGAACACCCAAAGAAATATTGATTTTTTCATAGAAAAAAGGCCCTGCGAGTGTTGTTCTTATTGTTGTTGTGTTTTGTGCGTGCCAGTTAACTACCAAAAAGAGGAAGGAGAAGAAAAGAAAGGGCAAAAAGCATAAGAATAAATTTCAAACTGCCAAGAAAATCCAAAAGCAGCTCAACAAGAAAACGCGCATCAGTAAATTTCCACAAATTTTATAATAAAATTGCTGCCTACATCCCGTCGACCCCGCCGAACATCATTTGATTTACAGTAACAGTAAAAGTTCTTGTTTTTCTTGTTATTGTTGTTGTCTGCTGGAAGTTCATCACTGAGTAACATAAGCACAACGAGCGTCAGGTGAGTCTTAAATGTCCAGCACGCACACAGTGGCACACCACGCACCCCTACACATACAGCAGACAAAGTGATAATATCAAAAACAGCAGCAACAACAATAAGACACAGGCATTGGCAAATTGCACACACATGCACTCTCACATAACGGGTCTGGCGCGCGATGACCCTCTGCCTCTGCCTGTCAGATTTGCATTGCTTTGCTGCTGCTTCTATTGTTGTTGCAGTAGTAATAGTTGCTGTTGTTGTTGTTGTTGTTGATGCATTTTGTCACTTTTGCTCTTTCTACACATATTACCTCTATTACTATGCCCGCCTCTCGTCCGTTTCTCTTTCTTCGCTCATTCTACTCACAACGCGCTGCATCATTTTCCATCAACTTTATCATTTGCAATCTTTTTTTTCGTATTCTTTTTTCTTATTTTTTTTTTCAATTAACACACTCAGCTCTCACACAGCTGAACTTTGAGCTTTTAGCAGTAGTTAACAGTTGTCTGTTAGTCGTTACATTGCATGTTAATGTTAATATTGTTGTTGCCTGTTGTTGCCAAATTTATCTTCTAATGCATCTTAATTTATTTCTTTCTCATTTATGTTTCCTTTTGATTTGCTTTATGCTGTTAATTTTGACAAACCCCCAACGAATTCTGACGTAACGCAGCCCCAGAAAGCTTCACACTCCCACGAGCTGCGTTATTTTTCGCCCATCCGCTTTTGGTTGTTTGAATTTTATTACTTCTGGTGCTCCATTTGTAAGCGCTGTTAACTGTGCGGCGCCAGCGATAGCGCCTACGTCGACGTCGACGTCGCCGTCGTGGCTTTTCGCCTGCGCCTTCGTCAAACAAGCGTTGCTTTTATTTGACTTTATTGTTTAACTTGTCTGCATATTTAATATCGCGCGTAGGTCAGTTAACCTAGTATTTCGAGTCCATCACAAATTGCCAAATTGCTTTTTGCCCGATTCGCTCTCTATCTCTCTCTGCTACTCCTGCGCTGCTTGGTTGTATTTTTATGTAACTCTCAAATCGATTGCAAACACGTAACAGTAAAGCAACCTGCACGACGCCCCTGTTCTATATTTCTCTCTCTCTCTCTCTCTCTCACTCTTCTCTTTTGCTCTGCCCCTCCTGCAACACATCCGTGCCGCTAACAACTACATGGCCAGGAACTACGTTGTTGACGTTCTCGTTCTGCTCTTCATCCTTGTATGTGTGTTAGTTTGACGTTCGCATTGTAATGAAAGCCTTAGGGTTTTTGCCATATAGCGTGACATTTCCCTTATAGGATTTTTTCCTCTACACCTGTTCGACTTCCCCCGGCGCCCCCCATCATAAAAACACTTTGATTTGAATATAATTTCCACTTGTGTGCTGCAATTGCGACACGAAAGATCCTTGAATTGATTGATAAATTATGTTAAAAAACCAGAGAGGGAAAGGGAGAAATACATAGATATTTTTGTGTTGGCCTCTTGCATTTGGCCAACAACAATTTGCGCTTAGCCCGGTCCGACTGGAGGCATCCACACTTTCTAATGCACACGCATTTGGCAGTGTTGTTGCCTCTGGGTCTGGGCGGTGTTGCCAATGCGATTGCTGTTGACCTGCCAACGGTTGCCATGGCTACCTGCCAAATTGTCAATAACGGCGCAGCTACACGGTCCAAAATGATTGAGTAACATATACCAATAAAGCACATATTGGCTCAAGGCAAAGCATTGACCAGTGGCTCGAGGTTAAAGGGATAATAAAAAAGTTCACAGTAGTATTCCATATGTCAGGTCTTTTGACTAACATAAAAATAATGCATAAGGCATAATAATTTGAAATAAATATATAATATATTATATATATGTGTACTATAGTTGCCATATATTTCTTACAGTGCACTGCTGCAACTGTTGTCCCTTGCATTATAACATTTTACTAATGAAAAGATTCACTTAACAGACTGTTAACAGTGCTCATCAATGTTTACATATTAGCTTCATGATAAAATTTAACTGAAGTATAACACTTTCTTAGTTAATATTTCCCATTTTCTCTCAGTACAAGGTTGCACCTTTTCTCTTTTGCAGAGTCTTTACATAGTATATAAATACCTATATTTCCCATTTTTGCCAATTGGTAATTTTTACAATGTTCTCTGACGCAATTGTAATTATGAATAATTTGCCATAAATGGCACACACTCTCTAACTGCTGCTGCTGTGGCTATAGCTGTAGCTGTGGCTGTGGTTGCCACTGTAATTATCGGAATTGCCAGTGGGGCTAGTGCACTCGCAGGCTTGGCCCAGTAGCCTAGCTATACAAGGCCTATATAATCTACATATAATATAGAATATATATAGTGTGCATTAGGCAAATGGCACTTACTGCCCTGTGCAAGTCATTCGACTTATGACTGGGCTTTGGCATCTCTTGAAGTGGCAAATCGCCTGCAACCAGGCCAAAAGGTCAAAGGTAACATGGCCACTGCACATGTAGGACTTGCCTTTTGATTTATCAGCTCGAAGTAATCAAAATGAAGTTCCCGATAAATCACAGCTAATGTTCACGTATGTTATATAGCCTTAATTAACAGTTGGACAATCCATTGGTCACGACCCAGTTCGTTTTAGTTGATAAGCTAAATTAATGAACACAGCTGAGATTAGAACAATTTAAATGACGTGGAAGCACTGAATATACCCTATATAATGTATAATTATGGAATGCCTTTGTTTGCGTATTTAACTTTAAATAGAAGCAATACGAACTCTGAGCTTAATAGAAGTGTAGCTAGCAAATCGGATATGCGGACTCTAATAGGCAGAAATATAGATATTTTATATAAATAGAAGACAAATTTTGTTTCCATCTGGTCTTATGAAGATTAAAATAGCTGACATATGCTCTTAAAATACATTATATTTTTTATATAACATATAATTAATTATTAAAATAGATTCATATGCATATTTAATCTATTTTAATCCCTATAACGCCATAAAAATTTATAGATTTACATATAAAAATGATAGTATTATATATTATTAGGTAAACAAACAGCTGTTTATATGAGCTATACGAACTCAGTAATTACAAGAAATAATTTGATACAATATATAATTTATAATATATATAAACAATGATAATCCATGAGGAAACCTTAATAATTCGCTGTATGACGCATACAGAAACAAGTAAAACAGGTTTGATGTGTTAATCTATGTACTATATATGAACGCAAAGATTATAGAAGCAAGGTCATATTACAATTTGGAAAATAAACAAGAAATTAAGGAACTTAGATACTAAAATATAATTGAGCTAGGGGGCTCTAAGGCCAACAGCTACCAAATTCGGTATACAATTTCTTCTATAGATAAGAAATGAAATTTTACAAGCTGTATAGATTATTCATTAGGTATCGCATGACAAGACCATTGAACTAATTTAAACTAAATTCATCAAAATTGTAGCCCAAAGTCTTTAGTCAAGTGCTCGAGATAAAATCAACATTTTGTGCGCTTTATTTGGTCTACTTGAATCTGAGTTTTACGTTGATTGTTATGGTAAAAAGTTTTTTGTTTCTCCTTTGTTGTTATAGCTATTATTATTTTTTTTATATTTGAAATTTATGCAGCACACTCAGTGTGGGAAATGTGAAACAGCAGAATGAGAAACGACGTCGTTAGTTTTGCATAATAAATAGATAAGAAACTGTACTATATATACCATACGTATATGTATGTAATCCCGACCGACGACCGTCGAATCAAATGACCGAATGTGTGTTTACAGTTTGGACAACTGCCCAGACCTTTTCGCTTTATGGCTCTCAGAGCCTGGTCAACTGAAAAGTTCGCAATTTGTCTGCTGCCATTTTTTATTGCTAAGACGCAAAATGTTTGCAGTCAGTTTTTTTTTTTTTCTATATTTCATGTCTAGAAGTTTGCGTCATCGTTGAAGCTTTTCATTATCGTTCCTTTATTTATTTATAATTATTTTTTTGTCAGTGTTTGTAGCAAAAAAAATTTTTTTTTTTACTTTTTGAAGTGTTTAAATGAAAGTTGCGGTGGTGTTGACGCACTTAATCAGCTTCCAGCTGTGAAGAGCTGTGCAAATTCCATGTGGCCGGAGCTTTTGAATATAAGAGACCCTCAGGCAGAGCCGCAGAGCCCCATTTGCCGCATAGAACTGGAACTGGGTTAATGTAATGCACATTGCCACCAATAGGAGGGGTAAATAGCACAGCTCAGTGCAGAGCAGAGCAGCGGTTGAGTGCGCTGCAGTCGGCAACATGTGTGCGGCGTTGTGTGCATGTGAGTGTTAGAAGAATGTGTGTGTGCGTGGGTGTGTATGTGTGTGTGTGTGTGACTGTGGTTGACTGGCTTGGTTTTGGCCTGCATATCTTGTTTCAAGTACGAACTTTGACGCCAAAAACAATTAATGCTCGTAGCTATTGTTGTTGTTGTTGTAGTAGTAGTTGTTGTTGTAGCTTGCCTGCTTAATGCTTACTAACCAAAATGAGATGTATGCTTATGTCAATCATTATGCATTCATGATGCCCTATAAACACGAGAGAGAGTATTGCATATTTCACTTGGTCTGTACAGAGAACTTAATAATTAAGAAAAAACGACTTTAATTAGTAAATAACGTATGTTAAGTTAAAGAGCTTTTAAAGCATCTATCCCCCTTGCGAAATTAACATGTGTTAAGTTAATGAGCTGTTAAAGCGCCTGTCTCACTCCTTCTGCCTTATTGTTACTGTAAAAGCAATCAGAGCTTAACATGTTTTGGGTGGTTGGCTTTCCATGTTCAACATTTTCATTGTGATATATTTTGATTGTCATTTTAGATTATAATTTATTCTTTTTTCTTTCTTAATTTATTCGATTTATGTTGATTGTGCCTGCTGCTGCTGCTGCAACTACACTACAACTGACGAATGGATGTTATTTGTATATATCACAAAATATATTTATATATATATGTTATGTTATGTGGCAACAATGGCTGTCTGCTGCCTGCCGATGAATCACGTGTCAAACTCAACAAACGAACGCATTGTTTATATGATTTCTACACCCACCAAAAATGTCGCATATCAAATGCACGCACACAATCACACACACACACAACCACAAACAACGAACATGTGCACAAATTGCATGCAACGCACACTCACATTTACAAACACACACTCTCTCACACACACACACACAGTCAACGCACTGAGAGTTTTGTCTGCATATGAAAATAAGGAAAAGCAGGCTAAGTATATTGGGTGGTGGAGAGACTGACATATGCCAATATACAAACATATAAGCAAAGCAAACAAAAGAAAGTAAGGCAAAAAACAAAAAAAAAGAGAGAAAAGGAAAAAAATAGTAGAAACAGAAAAGCGCAGGCAAACAATGCCGCAATCAGAGGGCGGCTATGTGTCGCTACCGGCGATGAATGGCAATGGCAGCGCCATCTATCAGTCCACCACAGAACCACAGGCTGCATCGCCTAACTCCGTATTTAAGAGCGTGAGGCGTGCCTTTGGTCAGGCGATCAAGTCCTCTCCTGGAGAAAGCGAGGAACTAGTGCGCATGGAACGGCCGGTGGTCATTGTTGGTGGTGGTACCAGGTAAGTGGAACAGTGAAAAGGCACACCGAAAAGCTAAAAGAAAACTTTTTCACTTTACTTTTCTTCAAATAATTGCTGTTGTTGTTGTTGATGTTGTCTTTCATTCTTGTTGCACTCTGCAAATTCATAACATTTACTTCTTTACTTCACCGTTACTTCAAGCACACAGCCATAATTGCGTTTGCATGTGCGTGAGAGCTTTTTGTGTTATTGTTCCGTGCATTAGCATTACTTTTGATTTCATCCAAAAGAGAAGTGAAGTAATTGCACAAATGTATATACATATGTAAATATGTATATAATATGTATGTATATTGCTCACTTTGCGCTCTCTCAGTTACATCACCAATTCACAACATCGACACGGGTGCAACTTTCTTTATATTTATTGCTGAGCTAGCCCTGGCTCAAGGTCGCAGAGTCCGCCTGCAGTTTTGTCAATACCAAACATGCTAAAGCTCTAGAGAGTGCAGAGTGCAAACCCAGAAGTCGCTCGCCGTCTAGTCAGACAATTTGCCGTCGACGGTGAACCGCAATTTAGTCAATTGCTAACTGCGCTTCATTTTTGTTCTATTTCTGTCAGCGAGCTAAATATCTACTTAAGTATTCATATTTTACAATTATTATTTATGCTGATTACCTACACCATCACCATCATGAACATCATCATTATCATCATCATCATAGTCAAGTGTTTTAATTAATATTTCCGTAACAGTGTGACATATCACACTGCCAAACACCTACACAGACTGAATTCAATGAATCTCTGCATACACATATACATAAATATGTATTAGTAATGTAAAGCTCCAGTTAAAGAAAGCTCTGTTTACACTTCAGTCATTGCACTTTACGCTGTGCAGCGTTTCTTGTTCTGTGTGGGTCTCACCGGTCCTAACCGGTTCGCTGCTGTTGCTGACCGTTTCAAGACTGGCGCCTTGCGCTTAAAGCGGCACAGCATTGGCAAATAATACGCGAGTGCACATAAACAGCTGAAGAAGAAAGCAACAGCAAAAATATTAAAGTGCTTTAATAACGGTATGTACTCTGTACTCTTTACTCTAAACAACCCCGCTTCAGAACTTTGCGTGGGAGCAGCGTTGTGCGTGTTAGCTTTGACTTGAAAAGCATTTTTAATGGCTTTAAATTGTGTTCGCCTAATTGATGTACTAGGCTATTTTGAGAAAAGCTATTAAGCGTATATAGAAAGATACACATGTGTTGAGTTCGTGGAATAAATAATAACTTGTTTATCTCTGATTCTAATTCCGTTAATTATTATATAGGAGCTTTATCCGCTACGACTTTTGGTTTTGAGTTGCGTTAGCCTAACAATAATACTTTATTATACAAAATGAAGGTCGATATTGTAGCCTATATATAGCTGATATGTGGTTAATTTGTTTACTGATCAACAATAGTGCCCTTTATATGTATTTAGATTTCATTTGAACGACAAATATATAATATAAAATACTAATTGATTCATAGACATACAAATTGCGTCTATCTCTATACTTCATATATGTGATTATCTAATTATTTGTTCTGTACGATTCTATCTCTCTATGTGACCAGTTGCAGCTTAGAATATTCTCTATCTCTTCTCAGTCTACTATCTTTACATCTCCCTTTCGCAGTATCTATCTGTTTTTCTGGCGTCTTTCGGTCTGATTCTTTCCTATTGCTGTCTATCCTCTAGCATTTCTCTTATTGTCACTTATCTCTACAAGTGTTAATCTTTGCCTTATTATGTTCTCCTTCTCTTTGTTTTTGACTCTAGCTCTCTATATGTCCCTTCGTTATCTGTTATCTAATTGGATTTCCCGTCCATTCAGAGTGTTTTATTAATGTAGCTTCAAAAAATGAAACTTGAGTTGGTATCGCCGTTAGCTTAAGCCCTAATTAATCCTCAATAGCAAATACAGTCGCTAATGTAGAGGCTTTAATGGAATCCAACTGAATTCTCAGTTGAGTCTCTAATTGAGTCAGAACAGTGCTTATGTGCCGCATAATTGTTTTAGATGGCCAAAAAACCAGTGAGCCAAATTACCTAGACACACGGTCTGGCTGGTAGACATTAGCTCTGCAAAATGAGTTTGTTAAGAAGAGTTAGAGGAAGCAGAAGTGTAGTTGGAGCAGGAGGGGAGGAGGGTACCAGTGGGAGCTCAATATTTGTGGCGCCAGTTGTTTGTTGTTGACATTTACCCCGAATGACATTGCGTGACTCATTTATTTAGTTTTACGTAACATGGAAAATGTTTACTATTGTTATTGTTGTTATCGTTGTCGATGTTGTTGTTGTTGTTGTTATTATTATTATTGTACTTGCTGTATATATAGCGAGCACCCATTTTCATACTCAAACTACATTGAAAAGCAACAAAATGTTGTTCCATCATTCCGCATCAGCAATCAAAGACTTTCTCTCTCTCTCTATCTATCTGGGCAAACTTAAACTCAATTCTTAAGTCTCTCTCTCTCTCTCTATTTCTCTATAAATATACATGAACAACTCGTACAAATATACAAACTTAGTGTGTATTTAGCTAATTAGAATCATAATTAAATTTCAACTAATTCAATTTATTTTTGACATTTCCTCGAGGGAAAAAAAAAGAATAAATTGAATTTATTCATTTTGGGCTGTTCATTTGTATTAAACGTAAGCGAATTGCCTCTCTCTCTCTCTATCTCTATCTCTTTCTCTCGATATTTTTTTTGTGTTTTCGGTTTTTTGCTTGCATGCTCATAGTATTTATTTCAGAGACCGCGACAAAACTGGTAAGACACTGAACACCAAGATGCCATCAGCACCAACACACACTGCCGAGGAGGCACATCTGCTTGGGTAAGAAAGAAAACGAACCACCCAATCGAACTCTACTAGCCATATCATGTGTAAGATATATATATATCGCATATATATATGTATATATATAGATACATATGTATGTATATATATATGTGTATGAGGCGCTCTAGACTCTCCCTCTCTCACGCAACACTCAAGTTACACAAGTTTCTTTTGTTGTTTTTGATTTTGACTTTGAACTACTCATAATTCACTTTAGACACTGTGATTTGCCTAATTTCGTTTTACTTTTAACGTATTTGTAAGTATTTTGCATAGCGAGAACAACAAAACCAAAACCTAACAACAAATTATAATTATATATTAATAATAATAATATTAATAATGATAAGCCCAAAGCATCCGCCCTTGTCTCTCTCTCTCTCTCAAATCGCATCTCGTACATAACTTGAATGTTGAACAAATATTGCATATAAAGTATAATTATAATATATTTATATACATATATTATTTAAAAGTTAAGTTATATATATATAAATATTGTTTTTTAATTTTGCAACTTGTAACTTAGTAAATTAGCAATTTAGACGCGTTTCAAGTTTCATTTAAAAAATTGACTTCAATTTTGTAGTCCCACAAGTCGTAACAAGTAGAACTTCAGGATGCGCCCCGCACTGAAACCAGCCGAACGCCGGATGCAAGTTAATGAGTGACCCACATCAAAGACAAAACCATATTAACTATATATATCTAAACAGACACAACTACAGAACTTCAGCTAATTTTTGTATATATATGTATCTGTCTATTTAGCACCATGCCCGTTGATCCCATGGATGACATCGAACTGCGCTCGGTGCAGCTGCAATTCCCCAATGCTCGCGGCTCCATTTTGGAGGCCTGCGAACAGCGACGCGTGCCCACAGACAAGGGCGACATACATGTGGCCATACAGGGCGACACCTCAAAGCCGGCCATAGTGACTTATCACGATTTGGGACTCAACTGTAAGCAAGCCTGCCTGCCACCTGCCACCCACACCTGAACTAATACAGATATATATATATATATATTTATATGTATTTCATGTTGTATAAAAAACAGATGCCACCAGTTTCGCTGGCTTCTTCAATTATCCAGTCATGCGCGGATTGCTGGAGAACTTTTGTGTGTATCATGTAACTGCACCCGGACAGGAGGAAGGCGCGCCCACATTGCCAGAGGAGTAAGTGCCCCAAATAATTGCTTAAGGTGGACTCTTTGCCCTCCAGAGAGCCATCGAGAAAATTATTCAAAATTATGCCCAAAAGAGCCTCAAAAAAAAAAAAGTAAAAAGTATGCAAATACAGCATTTAAATGAATAGGCAAATCTTTTAAATTAATGTGAGGGCGTTGAATCATAATTATTTATGGCTGTACTTTGTTTAAGCTATTGTTAATGTACATCGAGTAGAGGCTGATAGGAAAAAAGTATTGTAAAATCTTTTATAGTGGTTTTTGTATTCCATAAGAGTTCTAGATGTTTTGCGATATTATCGATAACACTTCAGCTTAGTTTATTTAAGTTTGTATTAAGAGACATATTGTATAAACTAGTCTTTTATAGAGATAGCTATATTTTGTATAAGCTAAACCTTTATAAGGCTATATTTTGACTTATGACTGTATTTATTTAGCTACCAATCATAGAGCAGTCGGAGCAAGTTTTTTCTGAAAATTATATGATAAACCTTAATTGCTTCAGCAAAGGCACGTAGCAGAAAGTAATAGAGATTCTAATTGTTATTGAATATTGTTTAGTTAACTATTAGACTATGTCTGAGCATTGGAAAATATCAAACTAATTACCGTTGCTAATATTTATAATTTGAAATTGTATTTGATTCGAATTAAGTGAAGTGTAAAAGCTAAATTACCTACTTAAATTTACTGTTAGAACTGTTAGGCCCTGTATAAACAACTGTAACTTCCGTCTTGATCACACATCATATAAATCAATATCTTCTCTGTCCCTGTCTCCACCCGCATAGCTATGTGTATCCAACCATGGATGAGTTGGCAGCCCAGCTGTTGTTTGTGCTATCGCATTTTGGCCTAAAGTCGGTGATTGGGTTTGGTGTGGGCGCTGGGGCCAATATACTGGCACGTTTCGCCCATGCTAATCCGGATAAGGTGGGCGCCCTGTGCCTAATTAACTGTGTGTCAACGCAATCAGGCTGGATCGAATGGGGCTATCAGAGTTTCAATGCGCGCTTCTTGCGCACCAAGGGCATGACGCAGGGCGTCATCGATTATCTGATGTGGCATCATTTCGGACGCAATCCGGAGGAGCGCAACCATGATCTGGTGCAGATGTACAAGCAGCACTTCGAGCGTGGCGTCAATCCCACTAACCTGGCCATGTTCATCAATGCGTATATACATCGCAACGATTTGCATTTGGCGCGCACACCGCCGGGCACACCTGGCGCTGAGACGGCAGCGACTACGCTGAAAATGCCCGTTATCAATATAACGGGCTCGCTGTCGCCGCATGTGGAGGATACGGTGACATTCAATGGCCGATTGGATCCAACTAATTCGTCCTGGATGAAGGTTTACCTAAAATCACATTCCTTCTGGTTGCATAAATATTAAAGAGTTTTTTTTTTTAGATCTCTGATTGCGCCATGGTGTTGGAGGAGCAACCGGCTAAGCTGGCTGAAGCCTTCCGGCTGTTCTTGCAGGGCGAGGGCTACGGTAAGTGTTAGAATACCACGCACACACTGAACAACTGAACCTCAACAACCTATCAGCTACAAAAAAAAATCTACAACAAATATATAAATCTACAACTAAAAACAATCTACTTACCACCTATTACAAATCTACCTGCTGCTACTCTAGTCAAATTTTCAGTACCTCCCTTCAATTGGAACCCAAACGAATGAGCAAAACAACAGAATTATCTTTAAGATAGAAGAATCCCATACGAATATTCAATCAAATTCAATTCAATTCAGATCAGTTCAGTTCAGTTCAGTTGAATTCAGCGCAGAGAATTGGATTATCTCAATGCTACCCTCCTACCTCCCATTCATCACAATCAAAATGCAGTTGCAATGAACATACTAGAGCATATATATATACCCTATACCTTATAGAGTTACACACAAAAGTCGCCTTCTCTCTTTCCACTACCTAAACTTAAAAACTTAGCCTAAAGTCTCATGTTTACATATATATTGAAGAACGAATTAGTAACGGCAAAGCTTTTCAACCGCTTTCAGCGAGCAAACCAAACAAAAAATCTTTAAAATTGTTCAAAATTTTATATAAGTATTATTGAATTGGACATACAAATTATATATACATATATATATATATACTTATTCGAAAAAAAAAAAAAAAAAAAAAAAAAGAAATATTTGTACGCCTAAAAAAGAAAATGAAAACTAAATTAAATAAATGAAAATTGAAAATCAAAAAAACCAAAAAGTTGTTGAAAATCAAGCGTTTACTTTTATACCATTTTTATTATAATTCCCAAAAAACTTTTTTTTAGTTAGTGACTTAGCCAGGGCGTTGCTTCACATAGACCAGGCCCCCAATATACACGAATACACCTAAATTCTAAGCCAAATATTCTCAAAATACCAAAAACAAATGCATTTTCGCAAAAAAAAAAAAAAAAAAAAAAATTCAAACAAACAACGAAAAAATATTTCAATATTTTCATTACTTTGTTTTTCATTTCTTTTTCCTTTCTCCTAACTGCTTGTTTTTTGCTAAACAAACATACAAATACAACTAAAACAACAACAATATACAAATATATTTCCCCCCTCTCAAAAACAAACAAACATTATATGACACTCAATGCCAAAATACACACACGAAATACCCTGTAAAACGCCTGGCCGACCATCCTCGCCTGCCTCTCGTCATGCATCCATCTAAAAAAACCATATGCACTCGACCTTGGGCGCCGAAACTAACCTCAAATATAAACAAACAAAATATAAATATTTATAAATTATGTTAATCGAATCGAATTTCATTTAATGACCTAACGACGTTTTCGAAACTTGCTGCATCAAATTCGATATATGAATTTTCTTTATTCTTTTCGTTTCTCAAATTAATTTTCTCTTACGAAATTCTGTTATCAATAATGTATGCAATCAATATGTGCAACAACAATAATAAACAATATTAATATATGGTATGTATATTTGTACACACAAAACAAATCACATAAAAAAAAAAAAAAAAAAAAAAAAATCCCTGGCAAATAGTCTCCGAGAAACCCCAGTAGACAGTGGCAAAATGAAAACATGAAAAACATAGTTGAAATGCATTTAGCTAATTAATAAATAAATTAAAATTAAATACATATACAAAAAGTAGGCAATGCTTAACACTCACACATACACACATTCACAAATACCGAATAGTTTGTCATTTGTTGTGCAAGTATTGGTAAGCTTTGAAAAAGCTTGCATACATTTTAGCACTTGAACTCTGTGCGTAAAAGCTTTCAGCCGCAAGTGACAAACAAAATGCGAAACGTAGTTTGCTTATAAGTTTTATACAATACCCTTATACCCAGTAACAGTACAGCAGCTGCTCTCTTATACTCTCTATCTTTCTCTCTCTCTCTTTGCCTATATTTGGCACTCTGTGCCCTGCTTTGTTTTGCTTGTAGTATTTGATTTGTTTCCAGCAACTACACACATGCACTTATATTTTGCTTATACATGAATATACATATAATTTATTTGATGTTTTATTTATTTTCTTTATTTACACGCAATATTTAAAATGAATATATCGTTGCATTTAACAATGCGTAGCTGTTGGCACACTGCAAAAGTTGGCACGCAAAATGTCAGCAGCCAGTCGGAGCAGCTCCACGCAAATTGAGCTTTGCGTGAAATGAGAGCACTGCGCCGCCCAAATTGGAGTTGGAATGGGGCGTGGTCGTGAGCGCGGGCAAACGAGTGAGAGAAATTGGAAGACACAAAAACAGAGATGAAAGCACAGCACGCTGAGACCAAAACACACATATAGACATACATCAATGCAAAAGAAAAACAATAAATAAAACAGAAATCCACACACAGTCAGCAACAAGTTGAAGCTTGAGCTTTTTGAGGCTTTTATATATGTATGTATGTATGTACTTTTGTTAACTGTGATTTTCCATTTTCTTTTCACTTCTGATTGTTGCTTCTTAAGTGTGTTATTTTATTCAATTTATTTTGTATTACATTTAGTTATTACGTATGTATGTATATAGTTGAGATATACATAAGTCTAAATTGTTGTATTGATTGAACAGCAAATGCTGTTGTTTGCAATAAAAGAAAAACATTACACGATATAATTTTTTGTGTATTTATTTATTTTTTCACGTGCCGCAAGAGTTGAGCTGTGTACTTGGGCGCTCGTTGCTTAGACTCACACACACACACAGATCCACACATACAGTGCGTAATTCTATTAAAGCAATAAGTTTATATTTATATACATAAAACATATACAAATATACATACATGACAATGCTACAGAAAAAAAAAAAAACAATATATAAGGATATATATACTATATATAATATACATATATATTATCTAATATGGAGCTATGCAAGAAATTTCACAAATTGTAAGCTTTTGTTGTGTATTTGAATTCTAAATAAATGAACAAAGTCAACGATTTCCAATTCCGAATCATTTGAGCTGGAGCAAATTGCGCAAATTCACTCGCCGCTCTTTAAATCCAATTTACTATCAATGTCTATTTGTTATTGTTTCTGGTTTTCGAGTCTATGTCTCTTCACAGCAGCTGATAAGCAGGTGGCGCCCTACTCTCACCAATCAGTTAAGTGCATGCAGCGCGCTCTCTCTTTCTCTGTCTCTCATCATCATCAGCAAGAACATTTCTCATTACCGCCTCGCCAACATCATCATCAAAAGCTCATCCGCAGCTAGTACAACAAAAGAACAACAACAACAGCAACAAATCGCAGCAACATCCCGTGATATGCAATGGCCAAGCAACATCATCAATGCACTCACCCGAATACACGCACACACATACACACATGCACACACACATAGAACACGCTACAAAGAAAACATAAGACCAGCAGCAAATCCTTAGTACGTGTATAAAGAACACTCATAAAAACAAAAACAACAACAATAACTACAACTACAACTAACATGCTCTCAAAAGTAACGTAACGTAAATAACAAAAGCCAAACTACTACTACCTTCCCCCTCCACAAAAAATATATATACTACAACAACTACAACTACAACACTGCAACTATAACAGCAACGCCGCTGTCAACGCCAGCTAGTTCTCCCTGCGGCACCAAATATCATACGTACTCATCGATATTCTTTGCCAACTTTCGTGAGCAACAGCTACAGGCCGCCCAGGAGCGAGAGCGAGAGCGTCAGCTACAGCTGAGCTTACGCATCGGTAATCGGCTACGAGAGACGGCAATCAATTGCAGCGGTAGCGGCAGCAGCAACAGCAACAACAATGCTAATAATGACCCGACAAGCGAAGACGATCTAGATGCAGAGAATGGAAACGGGAATGGCAATCGGGCATATGTGACCACTGATACATCCGGCACGCTCTACTTTGGCACACAAAGCAACAAGATACGCATCACTGAGAATCCACTGCCCGAGCCGATTAGCTCTTAGATTGTTAAAAGCTACTCTTATACTTATAAAAAACACACACATACTCAACCAAAGAGAGCAAGAGACGAGACAGACACGAACACAAACACACACTGTTATTGTTGTTATGAACTACGTATAAATATACCAAAATACACACACACACACGTAGACACAAACAGCAGCAGCCGCAGCAGCAGCAACCGCGCAGCCGCCGCAGCCTCAGACGCCAACTCAAGCAAAGCTTTAGCCGCCAGCAACTGTGACAGTGTGACCAGAGCAGCCAAGCGCCGCCTGTATGTAGACTTTAGCCCGAGCCGCGCTCCAAGCGACAAACAAAAAACAAAAAATGAAAAAAAAAAATAATAAAAATATGAATAAACGAATTGAGTTAAAACGAAGACACCGCTACCTATACAAGATATTGTACTTATGTTTCTTAAACTATACATGAATCCAATTAAATACCACTTAGTACTCGAAATAACGTTCGAATTTTCCTAGTTTCTGTTTTAAATAAAACTAAAAATTAAAAAATAACAAAAATCGAAATGAACACAAAAATAATTGTATTGCAGAGTAATATTGAAATATTTGTAATTTACACTTTGTGCCTGAGCGTTAAATATGCAAATACACATAGATACTTACGTATGTATTTGTTGTCGGTTTTTAGTTAAAAACAATTGAAATATCAAATATACAAAATGAATACGAAAAACCAAAAAACACAAAAAGATAGACAAACAGAATACTTTACATATAATGCGAGTTTAATTTCTATTTAGACATTATGCAATAAAAATACGTGTATTTTTTGGATGCGACATATTTTATGAAGAGCTTGCTTAGTTGTTGTGAAAAAAAAAATAAATAAATAAAAATAAAAAAACTAATGAAATAAATGAACAAATTACAAGCTTAATGTTAAACGAAAAAGAAAAACAAAAATAAATACATTAACTTAATCCCAAGAGAAAAAAAATAAAAAATACATGTAGCATATCAAAAAACAAGCTCTCAAAATTACATATACATTATAAATATTTAACTAGTTATTAAAAACAAATACAAATATAAATAATTGAAATTCATACTGAATTGCATTCAATAAAACAAACACAAACGCATAAAGGCAACTTAGGTAAAACAAATGCAAATAAAAATAAAAAAATGAAAACAACACATCCACACACACACACACACATAAAGATAAATAATGAACAACTTTTTGCAAATAACTTCAAATTCAATTTAATAAAAGTTTTAGAAGCTTGCGTCCCGTTGGTTTTATTTTCCTACTCTTAATGATATAAATTAGCTTAACTATTAACAGTTAGTCAGTCACTTGGGTTGCTGCATCAGCAGCTCCTTAACCATGCGGAATGTTGCCTCTCGCTCCTGGCGCATTACACTGGACAGCTCCTGCAGGAAGTGCGCCTGCATTTCCCGTTGTTCGCGCAGAAAACGTTCCTGGGATTCCTTGAGGGTGGACAGCAGCTTCTTCTGTCCCTCGCTGATGCTGGTCAGCACCTCGAGGGGCGTTGGCTCTGGCGGCATCTCGAATGAATCCTCAAAATCCTCGCTCTCGGCCGCGGCACGCAACAGATCACAGCTGGAGCTGGAGCTGCTGCCTTCACTGTCGCTCTCCAGTGCCGCCTCCGTCTTGGTGGACACGTCCATTTCGCTGGTGGCCACATTTTCAATTGCGTTTGCTTTCCTCGTACGCTTCTTCATCAATTCGTCGAACATCTCGAAGTGCCGTGGCAGCATCCGCACATTTCCCAGGCCCTCCTTCTTAACCTCTCGATAGCGTCGCAGCAACAATCGCAGCTTGTTGCGCAGCTGATGCGGCGTGCGTTGATAGGATTGCTTTGCCAGGAGGCTCGATATGTAGGCCAGAGTCTTGAAGTTGCGCTTCTTGGAGCCATCCAGAGCACGGAATAGATTTTGCTGCTTGATGATGGCTAGAAAGGCGTCCACCTCGTAATCGGACCAATAATACGAATCCGGATGACCTGACCGAAAGAGTTGAATATATAATCTCAGTCAGATTAAATTCGCTGGTCAACCTACGATTGTTTCTGGATGTCTCCGCGTCGCCTTCGTCGCTGTAAATGTAATCGGATTCGCTGCCGCTGCTGTAGTTCGCTTCGGGCTCTGCGCCCGGTTTCTTCACTGGATTCAGCAGCTGGTGCATGGCCTCGTAGTGCTCGAAGGTGTCGCCGCCGTTCTTGGCCTTGTTGTATTGCCTTCTCAGATGCTGGAACTTGATGCGCAACTTTTCGGGCGCCTTGTCAAACGATCGCTTGGCCATTTCCTTGGAGAGCAGCTTGAAGATCTTGGCATTGCGCTTGCGCAGCAGCGCGGACTGCAGTCCCATGCTGCTGATGATGTCCAGGAATATGTCCACCTCGCCCTCCGCCCACTTGACGCGCGCATTCGATGGAATCACGGCATGAACTAGGGCACCTGTAAGGGATTGAATTGCAATACAAATCGTTATACTCATAGATCTTGTATTAAACCTTCTGATTCGCTGTCCGAGCCGAGGGCCACATCGGCCTCCTCCTCGCCGCTGTCATTGGAGTCCGTTTCTCCCTCTCCAGCGCTGCTCTCGCCATGCTGCAGCGAACCATTGAGCAATGCGTGCATCTCCTCGTAATGCTCGAACGACTCTCCACCGTCCTTCGCCTTCGCATATTGCCGACGCAATTGATGGTACTTGACTCTCAGCTGGTCCGGCCGCTTGATAAAGTTGCGCTTCGCCATTTCCCGGGCGAGCAGCTTAAATACTTTGGCATTCCTTTTACGCAGCAGCGGCGTCTGTAGCTTATGTGTAATTATGATGTTCAGCAGAGTTTCCACCTCGCCATCTGCCCACTTGCAACGAAGAGGCATTTTGGATGCGGAGCCATTCGAACGATTCGTATTATCCTCATTGACTAATATGAAAAAAAATACTATATATTCAACACGTATACTAGCTGATGGCATTACCTACACTCTAGCTGCTGCACTTGCTCATATTTCTGCTCCACTTTAATATCCTCCTCGGGATGCAGTTGTAGCTCCTGCTGCGCTTCATCGTCATCCGTCTCGGGCTGCTGCTTGGGCGATACCAGCTCGTCGCCCAGCAGATCGTTCAGATATTTAAAATATTGGCAGGTACGATTGCGATAACGTGCCATAATGTAATCATTTCTTAATTTCTTAAATCTATCTCGCAATTCCGAAACGCTCCGGCTGTATCCCTTAGGCCAACATTTGCTCTCGGCCATTTGGCTGGCCACACGCTGCCAATCCCATTTGCCGGGTCCGTGCAGCCCTTTAAGCGACCTCATAATATCAATGAGCGCCATCGTCTCGTCTACAGTCCAGCTGTCGCTGTCGAATGCGCTCATTTTGACTAAAACAGCGATTTATTATTTTTGTTTATATTCTTGTCGTTGGCAATTTTGGGCAAAAATAAAATTCAGTGGTTCGCTCAGCTGTTTTGAGCTTGGAACTGGAACGAGCTTGTGTGAACGGAATGGTTTAACAGTGAACTGCGGCTAACATGTTGTTGAACTGTTAACCGCACACACAGAGGAATTTTCAAATTGCAAGAAATGTTGTTATGAGTATTAAAATAACTCAATTGAATATTTAATATAAGCAAATATATATTTTAATTTATATTATAAGTATTGTCTGCTTAATATTAATAGCTGCAATGTTAAAATTCAAATATTTTATCAAAAATGCGCCAGTTATATCGATTTTTGGAATGCTCTGTTATCGATCTAAAGTAACAGACACTTGTGGCATTTGTTTGGTATTGTAGCATTGCGAGCGGGTGGTCACACAGTCTTCAACTGAATCTTATTATTGACGGTCGTTTGGCGCTGACGCTACGTCGTTTTCGGTGTTCGGAGTACGTTAATAACAACTTCCAAAATACAACCGCACAATAATAAAACAAAGTCAATGATATTGGTGCAAAAAAAAAAAAAAGAATACAAATACGTTACACTGTAGCAGCTTCTTCGCGTGCGTAGTTAACTTACATTGCCCAGCGCGATTAAAGTGTTTTTTGCTGTTAACAATTTAAGTTCGTCCCGCTGGCTCTTCTGCCCCGCTCTCGCTCTACCGTTCGCACCGCTCGCGCGTTTCGGCCGTCTCTTTCGTGTGTCGGCCCCGTTAACGCCGAGGTTCAACGCGATCGCCGCTTTTTTTATTGCCATTGTATATTGTATTACTTATTATAATATTCCGTGAATCGGTCGCAACGCTCATTTATTTTTGTTATTTCAACACAAACAGCTTTTCTGCTGAAACATATATAATTTGCAATACAATCGATCCGAAATTCTCCGATTTCGCGAGCTTTTCGCCCAAAGCTCGGCTTTCGCGATGGAGTTGGAGTTGGGATACGCTTGAGTAGACCGCAAATTTTCTCTCCCTTACACTATCTGTCTCTCTGTCTACTTCCATCGTTGATAAACTTCGAAAATATAATTTCGATATTCCGAGCATAAACAAATCGTTGGATTGTGCAAACAATCGCAGTTCAAAATCCATCACGTTCTCATATTTATGCGCTTTATGAATTAAATAAATAATCAAACGCGTGTTGGATACGTACCCGATCCGGAGCAGGAGCTACAGCAACATGTCTATATCTGGCATTATGTTGTGGATGTCTATAGGAGCCAGCTTATTGCTGATCTACAGTTTCGACTTCACATCGGCCTCGGCAACAGCCAACGCCGGCTATGTCGATCATGGAGATACGAAAGGTAAGCAATTTCACAATATCAACAAAAAATACTGTGCTATTTTTTGCGTTTTAGTCATTATTATCTTTATGATTCAAGTACTTGCTAGCAAATACTCTTTTTATCAACTTATTTATATGAAAAATCATAAATGTATATCAAATTTAGTTTGTAAATTATTTTGTTTTGTAAATAGATTTTAGATATGGCTCAAATAGGCTTTAAGCGATTTTTATACCAATTTTATGAGTATAGTGTTATCAGTTTCTGAGCTCAATGAGACTAAAATTCATATATTATAATAGATTCTACCAATAGAAATGACCTAAACTATGGTTTTTATTTAATATATTACCTCTGTATTTCATCTAATTAGTGTATGTTCCCTACTAGTTATGTTCCCTATGTAGGTCTACAAATCCTCAACAGATCTCATTAAAATTGTCTACACACCTCACTTAATTTATAATTACATCACATACCAATTTTGATTATGCTGATGCTTATAGGACTCGAGTTCGGTGGGTCCACGAGTACAGGGTATTTTTCTCAAGGCAACAGATAATAAATGCCAACTGAGATTACAGTGAGCACCCCGAGAGACGGTGCGAGCAGCACAGAGAGACAGACAGAACAGTTTTTGATAAAAGAGATTCAATTCATTGAATTGGAGGAGGAAGTAGATCTGCCGTATGAATCGTACATCTGTTCATTCTGTTGCCCTTTTGTGAACAGGTTTCCAGCGGCGACAGATTTCCCATGGTATCGCAAACAAGGAGCAGAGAGCACAGTTTTCTACCTGTTTGTTTGTTTGGCTTTGCTTTTACTTTGGCATTTACCTGTGCCCAGCCAGGTAGCAGCTAGATGGCCCATTAAGCATCTCTCTTGCCGCAGTCAGTTCATTCTGTATCTTGGCTCGAGTAAATATGAATTCAGTACAGATACGAGCACAGTTTGCACGCTTCATTGCTCTCTCACTCACTCCGCTCTATCTCCCTCTTTCTCTCTCTCTCTTTCTGTCTGTCTTCCACACTGCTCAGGATCACTTTTGTAGGCGCAAACGGCAAGCGCTCTGCCAAAATTTTCTATGCCATTTGCATGTTTTTGTTTTTTTTTTTGGGGTACGCAAAGGGCAGCTCCATTGGCTCCCCTGTGCTGTGTCCCCTTGCCCCGCTGTCCACCCGCTATTGTGCAAAAAATGAAGCAAATAACCTGTTTTAGCTCTGTCTTTGCTTGTGCTGTTTATACCCTGTATACGCTGTAAATGGGTAAGAAACGGGTATATTACTGTCGAACGAGTGCTTGAAGGAGTCAGAAAGTAGAGCAAGAAAGAAAGAGAGAGAGGCAGATGCAGAGAAGCTGCTTAGATTATATATAAAAATATGAAATGCTTTTATTTTTTTATAATTGTTAACTGGTTTCGTTATTCTCTCTGAAAAGATGATAAATATCAATGATTTTCCTAGTGTATGTGTATGAAAGAGTATGGATAAGGTTTTTATAGTTGGAATATATAGAATATTGTCTATAGAGGTTCTCTTCTATCATACGCTAATTCGCATGCTTTCAAACGTTTCCGCTAATAACTAACAAGGTTTCGTAGTTAATGCTACAGATTTTAAGTATTAATAATAAATGCCCCTGTTTAATGTTTAATACAGAAGTAATATATCTATGTTAATAATAAACTTCACACTCAATAGTTCTTCCACATTACAGGGTATCTCTTAGTTGTCTGCCCTTCATGCCACACACTCTTACTTGTTTTTAATGTCTTTCTTGCAAAAACAAACCCACATGCATCGCATCACAGCTATACAGCTCGCTCACTCGCTCACTCTTGCATGCTCTCCCTCTTTCTCTCTCGCTCTGTCTTTTGCGCCTGCGCCACTTGGTTTCGTATATGTTTTTCTTGCTTTTGTTGTACTACAGACTTCCTACCACCTGCCTCCCCGAGCTGCCTCGCCGCGTCTCGTCTTGCCGCTTTGTCTTTGCCAACTTCGTACGCATCTGAACCGTGAGATTTTATTTCATGCAAAAAAGTAGAAGTACTTGGACGCTTGTTGTTGCTGTTGTTGTTGTTGTTGCTGCTGCCACAACTTGCAGGTGTTTTGCACACTCACACATACACACTCATACACACATGGCTCAGCAACAAGGAAACCAGCTTATAAATTATAAGTTACGCTCAGTATTTTTTTTTTGGTTCTGTTTCATTTTTTTCGGCTTTGATTGGGCCAAAACAAGCCTGGTTTGACTGTTTTTCTGGGCCAAGTTTTGAGCTACAATCCTGATGCCTGCGGTTCATGTAATTGACGTGCAACTATTAACATAAATTACAGGTCAACTGTACGAATTCAGCTACTTAAGGACTGGGTATATAATTTTTACCTTAAACTGTGGCATGCCTCGTCTGTTCTTCGTGCTTACTTTGTGTTTTAGTTGTATGAAATTGTCTATCTGCAGAAGTCCCACATTTATGTATATAATTTGCATATATTTTCATATAATCATATAATCGTTAATAATCATTAGCTTTCATTAAATAATTCTTAGTATTAGCTATGTATTATTTGAGGGTTATAGCTTCTGGCTTATGGCACCTCCATATGCACTTATATTAGGCAAATGCTTTCTAAATTTCGTAGCTCCCCTATCATTTTCTATTATTCCTTTATTATCTTTATTAAACAGTCTTTGATTTATTCTGTTACTATCTACTCCAATAAAATCTCTATCACACAAATAGTCATAACACTCCAACACCCACCTCATCGGGACTTTACCCATTACTCAAAGTTTCTTTTGAACTATTGCAAGCTGCCTCCTATCTATAGAATTATAAACGTGCTGAAACCTAATGCAATGCATATAGAACCCTGATCCCATTTATCAATGTGCAATATGGAATGAAAACTCATCGTGACTTGGGATTCAAAGGCTGCAAATGAATCAACCAGTCGTATATGTACATATATACATAAGTATATATCCATTTTAGAGTCTAAACAGCTCTCTTATCAACATTGATAACAACTACACAAACGGGGAATGTGTATACCCCAATGATAATTACCCATGCACTACCTACAAGTAAAAAAAGAAACTAAAGTAAAACATTTGATATTTCGTTTTAACATGAAAAGGCTGACAGTCGAAATTCTAAACTCGGGAGCTCTTAGCTGACGCATATTTCTACTTAAAACCCAAAGTAAGAACACCGCTGATTGCATGGGACTGAAAGGGAATGATGGACGGGCAGATACAGTGTATTTTGCAATAGTATTCAATTCAGTTTATTTTCTTTCATAATATGGAAAATACATTTCAAAATTTATTTCATTATTGATTTACAATTTTTACATAGAAAACATCATTTATAAAGCTAAAGCTATTGCAATACAATCATAACCATATGTCCTCTAAATACAGGGTATACAAAAACAGGATATACATGTATAGAACAGGAAATATATTAGAATGAGTGCCGTTAAGTGCATTCCAGCGAAAAGTGGCCGACAGAAGCAGAAGGACTTAGGAACATGCTAAGTGGCACAGGCAGGATCAAATCACGCGACAAGCTGAGAATAACAGAACTTAAAAAAAAGAGAAAAATAAAGAAAAAGACAGTCCACTCTCGAGTGACGCGACGGCTGACTCTTGAGTGGCAGGTAAGGACTAGGAGGACGCCCACGTTTCAAGTCTCACTCTGAGCCGCTGTCTCAGGTTCGAGGCCGCCTAAGACAATACAAAAGTATCGAATTTCATAAGGATATATGATGTTATACATATTAGCGGATGCACACAAAAAAAAAGAGAGAGAGAGAGAGAGACAAGGAGCACAGAAAAGAAAGTTCCCATATGCAAGTCCTCAAACAATTTTTAGCTGGAAAAAATAATGAAATTATGAAAAACACTTGAGAAATAACAAGAGCAAGAAGAAGAAGAAGAAGCAGCAGCAGACGATGATGTAGTAGAGAAGTGTATCTAATTATTGAAGAGGGCGCACGCCCACTTAAGAGTGGTTCTTTGTGGCAGCCAGACGAAGTCCTCTCCTGGCTTTATCTTTATGTGCTTCAGGGGTTTTCAGTTCATGTGGCATTATCTATAGGGTCACAGAATCTGTGCACACAGACAGACGAGGGGACGGGGACGGGGACGGACGGACAGAGTATTGTTCTTGCCAGAGATTCTCTACGATTCTCACGTATGCAAAGCAGCCTCACTCTCTTTCTGTCTCTCTCACGCCTGCGGCAATCATAAATAATAATCAATTTCCTGTGTTGTACAAAAAACAAAAAAAAGCAACATTAACAAAATGTTTCCCATCGCTCCGCACTTAAGCGAGTGCCATATGCGATTGCAAGTTTTTCTTTTTTTGGATTTTCATCTCGTCTTCTTTTTTTTTTTTTTTGTTGGTGAGAAAATGCTATACAATGAAAATGAATGAAAAGCGAGTGGAGGGAGCCTCAGTTTTGTTTAAAATCTGTAAAATGTTTGCATATTGTTGTTTGTTATTTTCTTTTGTTATTGTGTTGTGTCTGAATTGGTTCGTAACATTCGCGTCCATTTGGCAGCACAGTTTGACAGCCATTGGCCATCGAGCTGTGCACCAATCAGCGTGCTCTCTCGCTGCTCGCGCTCTCTGTCGCTCACATGCTCAATTGATTGCGCTGCAGCTGTAGCTGAGCGAGGTTAAATGCTGACCCAATCAACGTGCCCCCCATTTGCTCCATGACGCATGCGTTGGCTGCCTTCGCTGTTGTTCTTGCTGCCGCTGTCGCTGTCGTTTGCTGCCGCTGCTGCTGCTGCCTCTGCAGTTTGTTTGGTTTATGAGTTGGCCAAATAATAATAATAATGCGGCAGCAACAGCAGCGTGCAGCTGTCGCCTTGCAATCTCAACGAGTTGCCCTTGCAGCTCAACCCTCTCTACCTCGCTCTCCCTCTCTCTCTCTCTCTAGCTCTTCCTTTTCTTTTTGGTTAAGCATTAAAGCGTCTGTCGCCACATTGCAGCCTGTCGCTGAGATAAACACATTGTAATTAGTGAAGGGCTGCATTCCCTCTGCCTCATTATCAGCCTGATCTTCATGATCACGATCACGATCAGCGAGGGTGATCCATGCAGCATGCGGGGGCGAAGCATACAGCCACACAGCCTGCCATATGTCATCGTAAGCTGAGACAAGCCCAATGCATCGAATTACCATTAAGCCAACAACTGATACTTAATCATTTCTCGACCATATTACAAATCTGTCAAGAAGCTTTAGACCATACTTAAGATATGATTTATGTGCAAACTTAGACTATTTATAAATTTAAATTTTGATGCATTAATCTACTTATTTCTTAATATAAAAATGATATATCTGGGAACTTAAATTTGTTTTAAAATTGATTGATGAAATACATACGTAAATATATTAAAGATAGGAAAAATTTTATTAAAAGCATTATTTATTATTAATCATCTAATTTATTGTTTTCTTTTCTTTTATTCTTTTATATATGTATTATTTATTCATTTTAATATTATGAATTTATTCACTTTTCTTATATTTGTTTTATATTTTTTATTTTTTATTAATTTATTATATTAAATTTATTTTTGTTAAATTAAAACTTTGTTTGCTTAAACCATTCCAAAATATTTTTTTCATTCATTAAAAAATTATTTTAAGCTTTTCTATATATTCATATTAATTATTGTGAATTTGTTAAAAAAATATTATTTTTATTTATTTAGTCTATTATATAATTTATTATTATATAATTTATAAAATAATTCAAAGCATGTTTACAGTTACAAAGAAATTTAATTAGCTCAAAACGTAGAAAATCCCACGAGCTGTATGAATTAATTTCTTAACTCAAGATAAGATTTTGCGTTTAATTAAATTTTGTATATGAAAAGTAGATTTATTAGCTATTTATCCTTTCACTGCCCTCTAAAAATTAGCATTAAGATTTATGCGCGTGTTGTTGCTGTCGTCGTTGTTGTTGTTGTTTGTGCCAAGCCGGACGAATGAGCTGAGAAGAAAGGTTTTTGATTTTTTTTGGGCCGGAAAACGTTTGGACACATAATAAGGCAGTGTTAGAGGTGGACGGAGGGGATGGGCAGCCGGGCAGCAGGCGGCTGTTGCTAAAGGTCAACGTCGTCTCCAGCAATGATCTTGCATAATTACAAAGAGACGTGTCCGAGCGGCAGATCTGACACTGGCAAAGAAACTAGCCGAAAAGAAGAGACAGACAGACCGACGAGGCAATGCCAAAGAAAAGAACAGCGAAGAGTAAAGAAAAGAAAAGAAAAGGTTTGGCCCCCTGAATGGAATGGACAAGCGTTGGCATTCAGCACTGGAAGCGGGCTGGCTAACTGTGGAGCTGTATGCGTGTCGTGTATGTGTGTGTGTTGTGTGTGTGTTTGCTTAACCCTACGATGACTGCGGGTCACAGTGAGCAATAAGAGAAACAGCAACAATAAGAACAATGTGAATCATTGACAGTTTTTATGAAGCGCCGCATGCATCACTCAGCGCTCAAGAAGTTGCCGCTCATCTAAATTCTTATATAGAAGAATATGCATGTGTGTGTGTGTGTGTGTGCGTTTATGATCGGACCGCACCCCACTATGCCTGTAGCTTTCAAAATCATTTCAAATTCAATACAAAAAGTCAAACGATGACGAAAGTTGGGCCCAGTTGATGTCTCGCTGGGTGCTGGGTGCTGGGGGAGGGGGGCGAGGCGCGGGCCGGCACATTGGAAAATTGGAATGTGGCAAGCCAAAGGCAAAGCGTTTGCGTTAATTAAAAACAATTAAGGCGTCAGGAGAGGGAGCAGCAATAGCAGCGGCAGCAGCAACAGCAGCAGGCGCAGTTGTGGCGGCAGTCAGCAACACACAGTTGAGTGTCTCTCACGCATAGCGAAAAGGTTTTGACTTTGCCTTCTGCTAAATGTGGGTCGTGTGAAGCGAGTGAGCGAGAGAGAGAGAGAGTCAGAAAGAGAGGAAGAGAGATCGAGAGCACATGTGAGCTGTAGGGCTTACATTAAAATTGTATAATATTAATTGCGGTTAATTGGGATTAACAGCTGCGCCAAAATGCCGACGCGCTCAACTGCAAATTGTTGAGGGGAGCGAGGGAGAGAGAGAGAGAGGCGAAAGCTTTTTACTGTTTTATTTGCACTTGCAGTTGCAGGCAATGGCGAAGCCTCAGGCGAAGGCGAAGCCACAGCGAAAACGGCGAAAAAGCAGCTTAAAGTAACAGCAGCTAAGCAACAGCTAAGCAGGCACTGCTTGCGGCGAAGAGAGAGAGAGAGAGAGACATAGAGAGAGAGGAGCGAAGAGCGTGCACTGAAAATGATTTATACTCAGCGCCTGCTGCAGCTGTTGGTGTTGTTGTTGCTGCTGTCAAGGCAGGTTCGCCTGCTACGTTTGCTGCTGCTTCTTCTGCTTGGCTGACTCTGTTGTTGTTGTCTTTGCTCCCTACGCGCTTTCTTCCTTTCAGCACTTGCGCAGCCGGTTCGATTTCCTGTTATTCTTTTGCCTGGCCTGGCCTGGCCTGGCCTGCTTCCAAAGTGATAACAAAACATTTTTTTTAGAATTCGCCGCGAATTGGCGACAAAATAGCCGAAGCTAGTAATAGCTCTCGACCAGCCCACTAGAGGCCGCCCCATCCGGTGCTCATCATCCGGTGTTTGGTAACTGGTTCTGCTGCTGGGCCGCTGCTGCTGCTGCTGCTGTTGTTGTTGCTATGGCAGGATTGCCAGCGAAGCGGTAATTAAGCTGAAAAATCAAATCGTTATGGTCTGGGGCCGAGGGGCTGGCATTACATTTTCCTGCCTGGAATTTCCGCTGCAAGTGACGGCCCAGGCGCGCGAGTTAATTACACCTGTTGATGGAATAGTGCGACAGGCGTGGTTTGCAATCGTATACCTGCCTGCTACCTGCCGCCATATGCTGCACAGATTGGTAGCATAGATAGACACACACACACACACTGAGACATTAAAGCGTGTCTGCTGAGTAATTGTTTTGGCTGTGTGCAGCAGAATCGGAATCATGCAGCGGAAGTAATTTGAGGTTAGATCTGTGATCTGCGATGATGCTGCTCTTGCTGTTGCTGCTGCATCTGAGCGAGAGGTTAATAGGCGCCGGCACACAAGGGTTAATAGCTAATAGCTAATGCTCGTTTGGGTCAGGCATAAAGTGTTAAAAGTCGAGCTCCTCTGCTATTCCCAGAAGTCATTAGTTAACTAACACACAGATACGCAGACACGCACACCCTTTGCATGACTTTCCCAAATGCAGTTTTTCTTTTGAAGCTTAAGTCGAACTTTCGGGTCGCCGACGACGACGCCGACGCCGCCGCAGCCGCCACTGCTGCACCCATAAAGCCAATGTTGAAACAAACGTCAAAGCGCACAAGTTGCGCATACGTAAGCCACAAAAAGCAACAAACAGCAACAAAAACAACAGAAACAGTCAACGCGCATTAGCTCCATGGCAACACCAACAACAACAACAACAACAATGGCTTGACAGCCACAATTCAAATTGTATACAAATGTGTTTTCAATTTCAAAAGCGATCGCCACACTGCGATAAATAGTCGAGCACATTCACATGGTATAAGCCTATCTATGTATGTATGTATGTATATGTATATCTAATGCATTTTGTGGCTTTTACATTTACTGTCTCGAGTGGCTTCTCTTAGTGGTTTTTACACTTAGGCCATATCTAAACGTCTGCATCTAAACGAGATCTCAATTGAGATACGTTAGCAGCGGAAGCAATTTTGATTGGAATTCAAGTTTTTGTTAACAACATTAGCATAATTGTATATTAAAATAAATCTTTGTTCTTGAAGCAAAGAAAGGTCTCAGATTTTGTGGAAGATGTGACTTATAGCCAATATACAATATATGCATATAGGTTAACGTGCCTAAAGTCTAATACGTGATCAAATGTCAAATCTTGTTGAATATTTTAACAACCATATATATAAGATATTTTAAATATTTACTGAAATATTATTATTTGAATTAGTAACATTCTTTTCTAGTCATTCTACATTTATTTATCACATTTTCTTAGGTGTTAATCTAATCAACTCAAAGGCCTTAATTAATGAAATAATTAACAACCAATTAGCCATCAATCCAATTATCAATTTGAAACATATTCCAATTTCCATGAATGAGAATGAAAAAGCATAAAGGAAAAGGAAAAGATCAAGAACTGGTTTTATCTGCGACTTCCTCAGCTTTCATCACAATAAGTTTCTCACAATCAAACTAATTAATTCAACCAAATTATCTTCAATAAATCCCGACAAAATATTGTAATAATATTCACAAACTCAAAAATCAATTGGCAACTGTACTTTTAACATTTATTCTACTGTAAAACAACAACAAAATGCCCAAATAAATCGCAGCTAAAATGATCAGAAATCCCATAAAAAATAAGCAACAATTGTCGCGTAATGTCACAATTATTTTACATGCGACATGAACCAAATAACAAAAAGAATAAAACAAAAACAAATCAACAACAACAACAATTTCAGGGAGTGTCCAACAACGAGACGCCGTTGCTCCAATGAAAATTCTATACACACACACACACACGTGCACACAGTCGCAAGACACACACACACGCACGCACACGATCAGACGCTTGAATGCCATCCAATATTTTAGTCAATAAAAATACAATTGAGAAATTGCCATGGTGATCACGTAGCAACAACTACAACAATAACAACACCAGCAACAACAACAACAACACCAGCAACAAGAAGAACAGAGCGCCCAATTGGCATTGGCTGCAGTCGATATTTCTTGGAAGGCGCAACGTGCTCTCAAAGTACTCTGCGACGCAGCAGATTTCCAATGGGCTCCACTATTGTTGCTGCTGGTGGTGGTAGTGCTGCTGCTGCAACAGTAACTACAACTGTTGCTGTTGTCTGTTGCAGTTAGTGTTGCTGTTGTAGTTGTTGTTGATGTTGCAGCTAGTGCTGTTGTAGCTGTTGTTGATGTTGCTGTTGTCCCTGCAATTGTTGCTGTTGCCATTGTGGCTGGTGCTGCTGTATCTATTGCTGTTGTCATTGTTGCTGGTCTTGCTGCAATTGTCGTTGCCGTATGTGTTGCTGTTGTAGACGTTGCTCTAATTGTTGCTGCTATAACTGTTGCTGGTTCATCCAGCTTTTGGTCATATTATTGATTTTGGCCCTACAATTGTTGCTGCAGTCGTATTTCATTATATTGCTGTTGTTAGAATTGCTTTTGTTGCTGTTGTTGGTGTCTGTTGGTCTTGGTGCTGTTATTGGTTGCTGCTATGCTGCTGCTGTCAGTGCTTTTATTGTTGCTGTTGTACCTGCAATAGCTAGTGTTGCTGTCGTTGATGCTCCTTTAGTTGCTGTTATTGCTGCTGCTATTGGCCCTACAATTGTTGCTTCTTGTGTTGTTGCTGTTGCCCCTGGCATAGCTGATCTTGCTGCTGTCGCTCTTATAGTTTATGTAGTTGTTGCCGTTGCTGAGATGCTCTACTGCAGCTCTTTAAGTTGTAGATGTTGTCGCTGCAATGTAGTTGTTTCCGAAGTTGCTGTTGTTGTTATTGACGGCGCTCTTACATTCTTGGCGCTGACGCTGTTGCTGCCGCTGCCGCTGCCGTTATTATTGCCGCTGCTGCTGTCGTTGAGCTTGTCACAATCTCTGCTTTACATGTTAACTAAGTGCAAGTACAGCAGCTACAACGAGTCAATCGCCTTTGCTCGTCCCCTTCAGGCGCTGCTGCGCCCCCTCCGCCGACAGTTACTCCCCTCGCACATGCATCACCTTTTGGGTGGACCTCTGTGTTGCGACTTGTGCTGATTGCAGCATTAAAAATCACCTCAAAAGTAGATGACAACAACGAAAACATTGTACAACGTGTACACATGTAGGCACATATCATCATAACCCAAAAAAAAAAAAAAAAAATAATCAAGTAAATATTACAAAAGAAAAAATTCAAAAACCCAAAGTCGAAAACTTTAAAGAAAAGGCGAGCAGAGAACCTACAAACAATATATACATACATATAATATTGTTAGGCTCAGCACGTTTCTAGAGCCTGAAGTTGAAAGAAGAGAAATATAAATGAAATATGTACGAACTGACTGTGCCATACTCTGCTCGGAATTATTTAATTGGAATATAGTTGAAATGAATATTGTTGGCGTTGCCGTGGACTAGAAGATGAAATTGTTGGAGAGATGCAGTGGTTCTCAAACGTTGATGACTCTAAAACTGTATGAGTGTAGCGATAGCTCTGTAATGCTTAAAAATTAAACGATCTCTGTTTAATTCAATTTATACGTTTTAGTGACTATAGAGCTAGTCATGGAAGCAATTATTTATGTACAAGTTTGAGTCATATGTTTAATAAATATATTCAGGTATGTCTATATAAACTGTAAATGAGTTTATATTCCAAGCTCTATCTTATATGTATGTATCTTTTGTATAAAGCAATATATCTTGTTTGCTTTAAAGATAATTGTTTTTTTTTTTCATACTTGGCTTGTGGGAACTTTTACATAATTATGCATAGAAAGTCTAAATGTGCAGATAATGATAATATTTTTTGATCTATGATCTATAGAATAGATCTTGAGAAATTTATAAGTTTTCCATGTAAATATTCCTATGAGAATTACATGCCTAATCAAAATTCCCTAAATGTATATCTCTCACAAATTTAAGCGATCCACACCCATATTTGTACATGCAGTGTATATACCCTCTATTGACTGAACAAACAGAGTATTGCAACGTTCACGTATAATCAGCAACAAAAACTGAATTTTATGCTGGGCTCAGCAAAAGTCTCTTGGTCTTTGGTATTGTAAAGTCGTCGAACCATTATGAATTTAATGCCCATACAGGCATTCATTTTTACATTATATGCTAAAAGCGAAGACTTCAAATTAAAATTAAAAACGAAAAAAAAAAAAAAAAAAAATACAAATAAAATAAAAGAAAACGAATCCAATAAGAAACTCTGATTGCCAAAAGTCTCGGTGTCTGTTGCCAACGTACGTAGAGCTCATTGAATTTTGATGAACACCCGCCGTGCGCTCCAAAAAGGGCTGAGAAAAACCTTTAGTTGGATCTCCGAAGAGAACCGGTCTCTGAAGCAATGGCTCAGCCTCAGCCACAGCCACAGCCGGAGCCGCAGCCGCAGCCGCAGCCTCAGCCTCAGAGTCAGCCTCAGCTTCAGCTTTGGCGTTTTTTGTTTGCTCCGGAAGTAATTAATGCCTTTTTTTCTCTCAGTTATTTTTTCTGTTGTTGAACGCTAAAACATAAAACAGAATCTATGCATTAGAGGCGAGTGCTCTGGCCGAGTTAAACTTGTTGTTGTTTTTGTTGTTGGTTTTTGTAGTGTTTGGGTGAACTTTCTCCAAGCACAGCTCCATTCCCAGCTCCCAGCTCGCTGTTACCGTCTTTCAAGTTGGCCATTCGATTGACCGAATTGCAAAACGTTTGTCAACGCCAACGACAGAAAATGATGTGCGGTGCATTGGCCAATGCGGGCGGCCAGGCCATAAACCTGCCACAAATATGGCAATTGCAACTGCTCTGGCAGCAACTGTTGCTGGCGACTCGGCGAGGATGGCAACAGCAACATGCAACAGCAGCTGCCTCCTGAAATGGTCAATGCGACATAATTGATCAATTGGCAGCGCTCAGTGCTCAGTGCTTGGCGCATCCTATACCCCCAGGCCAGTTAGAGGCCATAGTTGGACATCCTCCATTTAAAGACAAGACAAGTAGCCAGCGATCGAGCAAGCGAGCGACGAATGACGAGCAACGAGTTGCAGCTACAGCTACAGCAACAGCCACCCTTCGACTCGGTCTGCTTTTTTAATTAAGCCAGGCTGTTTGCTGTTTGCTGTTTGCTGTGCTGGCAATTGCCATAAGTGGAGCCTGTCGTTTCGAAAAGGCTCCATAGCCATAGCCACCAGCTCTTATGTGTGCCATCATCCGCTGCGCGACAGTCCTGTTAGCTGGCTGAGATATGAGCTACGCTGACAGCTAGAGCTAGAGCTAGAGGGCTACAAGGTATATGTGTCTGGTCGAGTCGAGTCTAGTGATTAAGGTAAGACGAGTAGCTGGTAGTGAGTGCTGAGTGCTGAAGAGAGTGAATGAGGGATGGAAAGTAGCGAGACTGAAGGACTCTAGACTCTCCAAAGTGAGAGCAACGAGTAGCGCGAATACATAGCTAGAAGCTGTTGCTGGGATAAGGTGCTATTAGCTGGTTAAAAGAGGAAGAATAGTCAGTAATGAATAGAGGTAAGCAGTGATAGTTAATAGATGGAGAATAGAGAGTAATGAATAGAGGTTGATATAAGCAATGGTAATTAAATGAGGGAGAATAATGAATAGAGAGCGTAAAGAATAAAGGTACTTTAAAGACGGAGAAAAGAGAATAAAGCATAGAGGGTGAAGAAGTTGAAGCAAGGATGAGACGTAAGGGACGGGAAACGTTTAACAATCAAAGAATTGAGATCGATGGGCTAAGCATAGCTGCCATGAAGAGACGAGATGTGTAAATTAACACCAAAGCAAGTGAAGAAACAGTCAAAAGAGATGAGTGTAAAATGAAGAGCAGCGAAAGTAGAGAAACTTTAAGCAATATGATGAAAAACAGATTAGTAGCGAGCTTTTACTAAATGCAAAGCTGTTGTTAAATAAAATTGAACTTATAGTAAATATTAATTTACACAAGTAACGAGTGCTCGGCTAGAGTAAGACATTTGATTAATATGTCGTAAAGCAACGCAAACCCATTCGCTGGGAATGAGTTATCTATGGCACAACTTGGGTCTTCTTCGTTTCAATTAAATCAAACTGCTGTTGACAGTTACACTAAGTGCCAGTTGCTGACTCGCCGACTCGTTGCAATGACAATCGACTCCTCTGTAAGCGAACCGAGTCGTACCAAACTGTGCCACGAGCTGCAACTGGTGCAACTGTGCCCCATGGCCATGCCCATGCCCATGCCAATGCCCATGCGATACGCCCTGTAAGTTTTGATTAATTTCTGTTGGCTGTTGGGTCATCATTCTTCGTTTCTCGCGACGTCAGTTAGCTGGCTCAGTGAGCCATGCCCAGCCATGTCCAGCCCAGCTCGAGTCCAACTAGTGCTCGCATTTTCATATACAGATAATAATAATCATACTTTGTTTTTGTGATATTCTCTTTTTATTTCATTAATTGCCAACGTTTCATATTTTTATTTGAGCATTACTTTTTTTTTTGTTTTGTGCTCTTTTTGTGTTGTTTTTAATTTGTTTTTCAATTATTTTTGTGGCTGGTGTTTCTTTTTTTTTTTTTTTTCGTTGGAATCGGGCACGCTTGTTGTCGCCATGTTTTTTAGCTGAATTACGAGTCTGTCTCTGTCTCTGTCTCCGGACCGGAGTCGAACACGAGCTGTAGCCAAGTTTTCGAATGCTGCTGCAGCATATTTTTTAATATATATAACACACACACACACATACACACACAGAGCCAGACTTTTATTGAATGTTTTGTTTATTTGATGCGATAACTTTTGACACAGCTCGAGGCTTAAGCGTTTGATAACAACAGTCGCTCGCTGCGTGCTTATCACTCGCTCTAAGCAACACGGACTTTGCTCTGCCCCTGTGGGCGTGGCGCATCTATCTATCAGTTTTGATTGCGTGCGATTTATAGCTTAAAGTGTGCTAATTACAATAAATATCTTGCCTCGACTCCATAGAAAAACAGCGCCTGTTTGTCTGTTTTGTGCAACTGATTGAAAAAGCTATAAAATTTAGATTTCTTTCTTCTAAATATTGGATTGTAATTCCCCATATCAATTCCGAGAATTGAATTCCGAGAGATGAGCGTAAACAATATTTCTAGAGAAGCTTGAAATCTACGTCAACGCGTTGTTTCAGCTATCAGTCACTCAGCAACAAGTCATAAAAAATATTTACTTGAAATTGTTAAAAACAGAAATATTAAAAAATGATTTAAAATTAAATTTAATCAATTGACAAAAATAAAGATAAGTGAGCATTGGGGCCACTATATTTTATATTTTTACTTTTATAAGTATTCACTACATATATTCATATATGTATATTTATATTTAAATTATATAATTTTAATATTAAATTTAATACTTGAAATATCTAAAGACTTCAATCAAAAATATATATTATTTTGCATATACATATTCCAACTAAGGGCTTATTTCTTATACAAATACATTTGCCTGGGCGTTTTAGCCCTGAGTGATCATCAATTAGTCACTCTTTATACATTTCATTTTGTATGCAAGTATAAACAAAAAACTGAGCTGCTGTTCAATGTGCAGCTCACACAATCAATGAAGCGACCCTCGCAGATGCCTAAATATAATGTCCATTGTCCGTTAACGTATGGAAATGCCATTAAATACACATATGTATATAAACATATATGAAATAAATATGAATGCGAATACGATTACAAAATTCTGCATAACAGCAGAATTTTTGTATTTGGAATGTATCTTTCTGTATATATAGAGCAGAACACACAGATGCACAAGCCCACACACACGCATATAGGCAGACAGACATACATATATCTCATTGATGGAAACAATATGCCAAAGCTGCAACAGCCATAACAACAACAGCAACAACAACAATAGCTATAACAATAATCAAGCATAAAGAGCGCAAATATATTTAATGGCTCTATCAAATCAAATTTCATCCAACACATCCGCCCACAATGCGCATTTCGATATGCCTATAACTCATCGTATGCGATTATAATCGCATTTGTTTATACAAATAATAATTATATGTATATATCTGAGCAGACTATTGTTTATGGCCCATCAAACAAAACATTTGAGCCAGCTCAAAAACTTTATGGTCATTAGCAATTTCTTTGATTTGGAGCTTAAAAGAATTTTTAATGCGGGAAGGGAGTATATGAGCGATTCAGAATAATAAATATTAAAGTTAGAAAATATCAAAAAATATTTAATTTATATTGCCTAAGGGAGATAAAGTCTTACACTCCTGCAGTCTTTGATGAATATTTAAATGAGATATATTTAAAGTATTTTATTATCTGGTATGAATAAGCAAACACACCAGCAAATAATAAATGTATAATAATGCTATATTTAAATAAAATATATTTAGTTTTTCTATGCAAATTTTAATTATTGCATAAGTTCCAATAGGCTTCCATCAGAGATGCTTGAGTTCACATCAGCAAAAGGTCAGATAGACTGCATGGTATGAACTGTACTGAAGCTATGATATCTTATGCTATCAATCAACTATCAATTAGGCCCCTGCCTCTGTTTGCATTTTGACAAAGTGCTTAACGTTGTCTTCAAAGTTGTACAACAAAATTGCAAATCGTGTCTCAAATTGGTTTCTATCTCATGCTGGAATGTAGAATTTGCACACATGCTTGAGCAACTGCGTCGCGTTAACCTTTGGCTAAGTGACGCAGTGAGTAAAAAAAAGCAAAATATGTACATATATGTATGTGTGTGTGTGGCACATTTTGTAAATCAGCATCGAGTGCTGCATCACGAAATGCTAACCCACAATTAGCCAAAGGCCGACACATGTTGCCTCAACTGCTCAGCTGTTGCTGCTGCATGTGTCACAGTTGCAATCGACAAACCCAAAAAAAAGCAAGAGGAAGAAGAAAAGTAAGTGAGTGGGGCGCCACAGAGAGATCGCGCGCAAAAAAAGGGCATCGCTGCCTGCTGCATGTGGCAGCTCCACAGACTCTGGCAGCATTTTGAAGCGCTTCGACTTTGTTTGATGTTGTTCTTGTTGTTGTTGTTGTTGTTGCCTCAGTGTCGTGAGAATTTTTCGCGTTTGGTCGCGCAGCGTGTGAAATTGAAAGAGTGCCACACCCATTTGATGTGAGAGGCAGCGACAGCAACAGCCGCAGCCGTAGCAGCAGTCACTGTGGGCGCATTAAATGAAGCGAAAGTGTTGCAAACAGCGGCGATAACTGCAAAATAACTGTAAAATTGAGCAGCATTTTGTAATGCCACAACGAAATGCGTAAATACACTCGAAGAAAAGTTAAGTGAATTCGGGTTGACGAGCTTAACTTTTGTGTCTAAATTGAAATTGATTTGGCATTGATTTCTTCAATTAAGATTTCTGTCAGTGTACATCAGTCTTTTCAATTTTAGGGTTACTTTTAAAATAATTATTTTATTTCATGTATTTTAATTTTAGTATATTTAAGTTTTCATTTTTCTCAGTGCATTATCATTTTATCTTAGCTGTTAAGTGCATTTAAGTCTTAGTCTTACTCAGAGCTCATTTATCCAATCACAATTAACATTCGATTCTCTATCTCTTTCGCTCTCTTTACAGGTGAGTCTGCGTTTGCGTCTGCTTGGCTGTGCAGTCAGCGTTAAATACTAAATTCATTAAATTAAAGGTAACTATGCAACAACTGTGCGGCAATTAGGCAGCTGTGCCCCACTTTGTGGCACAAAAAAACAACAAAAATAATATAATTGTCATTGAAAGCCAAAACACGCGCCAATTTAATCAAGTACCCCAAAAATGTTGAGAGAGAAGAGAATAATATCACAGCAGCTAAACAATGGGAAATTTATTAAAAGCCCATTAAAACAAACCAGAAAAGAAAACTGCATTCAACTTTCAACTGCAGCTGAGGCGAGGCTCAAAAGCGTAACGCCAACTGTTGTTGTTATACCCTGAACCCATTTTCAATGGGAAATCAGGGTATAATGGTTTTGTTGAAATGTATGTAACAGGGAGAAGGAGGCGTGGCAGACCCCACAAAGTATATATATTCTTGATCAGGGTGACGAGCTGAGTTGATTTGGCCCTGTCCGTCTGTCTGTCCGTCTGTCCGTCTGTCCGTCTGTCCGTATGTATGAACGCGTCGATTTCAGAAGATATAAGAGCTAGAGACTTCAAATTTGTTTTAAAATGTCCGTAATTACAGCGCGCATATCAAGTTTATCATTAAAAATCGATAACTCATCTCGATCTTTTTTTATCGATAAAAAACCTTATCGAAACCCAGTTATAAAATTATATCTTCTACACCTTTATTGCTAGAGACTCCAAATTTTTAATGTATGCCTATATGCAATTTATACAATTTCGGTTTTTGTTAAAATTTACCCCCCCACCTCTAAATTCTCCCCCTCACCCTCACTTTTGTAAAAAGCGTATTTCAAATACTAGAGACTTGTGCTTTGGCAATTACATGCATATTCATATTATAATCATAATCTAAAAGTTTCATGAAGATCGTACGTCCATAAAAAAAGTTATTAAACAATTAAGTTCTCATAGTAAGCGCACACTGCAGCCCATGCGTGTTTATGCGTGGTTGCTTGTGTGTGTATGTGTTTGTGTATGTGTGTGTGTATGTGTGTGTGTATGCGTTTGTGTATGTATGCGTGTGTGTGTGTATGTGTGTGTGTATGCGTGTGTGTGTATGTATGCCTGTGTTTGCGTACGTGTGTGTGTGTGTGCGTGTTTCTTGTGTAAGCTGAAAGTCGCGAAAAAGTATTGAAATATCTATTGCTCCAAGGGTTCAGGGGATCTCGTAGGTGAGCAGTCTCGACTAGAGCTTTCTTACTTGTTGTTGTTGTTGCCGTGGCAACTGGAGGCAATAGTTATGCTTCAAGTGTTTTATGGCAAAGCCAAACAACAGGCAGCAGAACTTCCATGCAACAACTCAGCTTGCAACCAATTGTTGCACTCGCTGTTGTTGCTGCTGCCGCTGTTGCGGCTGCTGTTGTTGCTGCTGCTGCCGCTGGTGGTGGCGACACCGACACGCATGCGTTTCATTTTCAGTTAAACTGCCCGTTGTTTCTCTGTTTGTGTCTCTGACCTCGCCCCCGCTACGCTGCTCAGCCCTTCGCCACCCTTTCCCCCTGCCCCACGAGCCCTGCACAGCTTGAACAAAACAAAAGCAAAAGCAAAACAGAGCCCGAAATGAAGTTGGAAAACTTCACGCGCTGCTGCACGACGCGACGCAGAGCGACGCTTGCCGATCTTTCGCATCGGGTGTTCTTTTAGCTGCTGCCCCTCGAGCGAGCGATACAAGCGACTGCGCATGCACCAACAGACACACGCACACAAATAAATAAACAAACACTCACAAGCGCACACACAAATACGCAGCTTGGCATATGACCTGCGCAACTGCACAGCACAAGGGTTAATAATAATGGTAAAGCATTTGCCATTATTTCAAACACACACACACATAATTATCTCTCTGTCTCTCTCTCTCTCTCTCTCTCTCTCTCATACACGCACTTCTAACAATGCTTTGGACTTGTTTTAACTGCTTCGCTTAGTTATCCAATTTTTTATTATTATTTTGTTTTGTTTTTGGACAATAGAAATTCCTCATACGCAGACAATGGGCACGCTCTGTGCTGTGACCGTTATAATGAGCACAACTCAATTTATACTCGATATATATATATATTTATCATAGTAAAATACGATATTGTGTGAACTGCACAGCTCAATTTGTATTCGCAATTACGCTTAACTAAATAACATAACGTTATGTGTTAATAGAGTTTTCTTGTTTATCATTTATTTTTATATATATTTAAGTTTAACCAACTTTTAATTAATGCTACAAAATCAGTTTAAAGAGTTCCCTTTGTAGCATTATTTTCCTTTAACTGAACTGTCGACTTTTTCATATTTCCCAATATGGTGTGCGTCTTGAACAAAATAATAATATAGGGTGAATGTCTAAGCTATTTCCCTATTATTACACAGAGTGCTCTGATCTTTGTCTTTGATTATATATTTCCCACTAAAGTGTGTGCCTTTACAACTAAGAGATCTGTGGTGTGTGTCGGGGATATTTACCTACTTTGGCCCTAAAATCTCTTACGAGAATTAATTTAGTTGCCTATTTTTTACATCCAAATATCCCTTTCTTTAAGCTGCCTATTTACCATTAAAGTTTGTGTCTCTGCTGTTGCATTTGGTGCATGTCACTGCTATTAATTTATTACTTGCAATTATTATTTGTATTTACTACATTAAAAATCTCAACATATTTTTTAAACTTTTGCCTACATTATACTTCAATTTGTTATAACTTACTGCTTAGCCTAAGCCACGCTTAATAAACTCCCTTTTAATGGCTTCAGCACTTTCCTCAAACATTTCACACATTTTGTTCACTGACAAATATGGTGTGCGTCTTGACTAACACGTTTTCTGCTATAGCATTTACAGAAATAATATTGATGTGTGTCTTTGCTAACTCCCTACTTTTCTATATATAGCTAAAACTTGGCAACATTAGTAATGCTACAAACCTGATCGTGCTTAACGAAGGTCACTTAACGCAGACACACCTAGCTTAGACACACACCCAACTGGCGTAGGCAGCGTAGCCATGGCATAGTCTTTGCTTCTCTCATTCAATATCCCTCTCTCTTTAACGCTTTGTTTAGTGTGTGTGTTTGTTTCGGAAATACCCATACAGATACACACACGACTCCAGCATCTCTTAATGGCTGCCTTATATGCCTGTGTGGGTGTTTTGATTTCTTAAGCTCGTCTGCTCGCTCTTAATCTAAATCTGTTAAAAGTGATCTTTAGGCTATTTACTTTTTTGTTTTCTATTTTTTTTTTTAAATGTAATATTTTGGTGTTTCTTGTCTGCATTAATCTGAATTTTGTAGCAAATGTAATATAATGTTGCTGAATTTATATTTTACGTAGTACTTAATCGTCTCTTTCTGCTTGACTCTGGATGCTGAGCAATTCATTTTCTTAAGAAATTCATGCATACACTTGGATACTTATGCATGTATATGTTAAGCGCGCTCTCTCTCTCTCTCTTAGTTTCCATCTGACTCTCGCTCTCACTGTCTATTTAGCTGGAAGCTTTGGTAACGGCCATCGCTGCGCTTTGCTGTTGTTGCTGCTGCTGTTAAGCGTCAAACCGGTTTCCAGTTCGAAACAACAAAAACAAAGCTAAAAACAAATGAAATCCGTAAAGCAACAACAACAAAAACAACAGAAACAACAGTAGGAGAGACCCCAAATTAATACAGCTATTGGCATTTTTATAATTTTCATTTAAGAAAAAACAAAAAGAAACAAATGGAGGAGAGAAATAATCATATGTGACTAGCATTGGTGGAATGCTTAAATTAATTATAATATTATTATGGAAATTGTTTATGAGAGATGAATAAATATGCAGCGTATCGAATATGTCTATAATTAAGGTTATATTTATGTATCCATATCTATATGTATATGTATCTATTCTGCATCTATCGTGGAGAGGCATTTGGTATCTGTGACCTTAGTTGGCAATCTATTGACCTTGCCACAACTGCCGCAGCTGAGGCTGTAGCAGTGACTGCGGCTGCGGCTGCAGCTTGTCAATTGGGTGGCTGCACGCTGAAGAATCCTTACATATTGGAATGCGGCTGTGGTTCGATCGTCGCTGTTGCTGTTGCTGTTGCTGCTGCCTCTGGCTGATGCTGATGTTGATGTTGCTGTTGCTGTTGTGTCAACATCCATTGGTTGCAACAACAACTGGGCAACAGGCACTCACGTTCGTTTGAATCTTGGCGTCTGTCGCCGCACGTACGCGGCTTTAACAACCAACTTACATAGCCGCCGATTAGCCAAGGCAACGTATAACCCGTCCAAGCCAACTCAAATGGAGAGGCTCCAACTGGCATTGCCCGAGACCCGACATCCAAGACCTTCCACACAGAACTCTGAGCTCAACTCGGAGCTTTAGCTCCAAAATGAGCTATCTCACTGCGCAAATCTTTCACTTCGTTTCACCGTCGTCGTCGTCGTCGACGATTCGCTTTTAAGGGCCTTTAGCCGCAGCCTCGCAGTCGCAGTCGCTATCGCAGCCTCTGCAGTAGTGTTGGCAATTCAGCTGATTTATAGCTAAATATAGTGGAAGCTTAAGTACTAAAGCGGTAAGTGCTATTTTGCCTTGAAATAGTTGAGTCTGTATATAAAGCTAATCCCCTAGTTAACTATATAGTTTTCTATTTCTTTTTACATTTCAATTAATATTATTATATTTTAATTAATATCCGATCATATACTCCTATATTACCAGCTCTTATATTGATCTGTTTCTAACTTACTTTAAATGATTAATTTAACACAAAAATCACAAGAAGTGGAATACAGAATTTATTAAAAGAAATTCCCTAATTTCTCAACTTTTTTAGCATAATTTTCATTCTGCATAAGATTCCTTAATTCTTTAGCTTTTTCCCGCTGAAAGTTGCTTTTTTCGTGCTTCACTAAATTGTCTTGCCAGCTCAGCCTTTCGGCCCAGGTCTTCCATTCTCCTTCTCCTCGTTCGTCTCGCCTGCTCTTTGCCTTTATCGCAAATGCATTCTGGCAGGGGCCTTCGCTTGGGCTGCTCTCTGGCAATCGTCTTTTGTTTCATGCTTCATGGACTAATGGCTGGCTCCACAGGTTGCTGTCGAGTGTTGTTGCAACATCATGTTGGGCGCCCTGGACATGCAACCCCCTTGCTGCCCAGCCCATCCCAGCTCGGATCGGACACGTGTGCGTTGCTAAAACGTCCGCTGGAGCCTGCCCGGTTTTATCTTGTTGTTTTTTTTATGCATTCTATTTTACTTTAGTTTTTTTTTGCATTGCCTTTTTCAATCTTTATTTTTTTCGTGCTTTATGCTTGGATTAAATTTAGCAAATCGAAGCGCGCATTCGACCAATGCGCTAATTGAACTCGATGCTGCTGCTTCTTGTTATTCTTACTCGCTTATTTGTTGACAAAATGGCCGACAATAAGAAGAAGAGCAGCAAGTTTGTTGCCTGACCATAATTTATATTAAGTCGCATCGCAAATATTTATGCACACCAAAATGTGCCAATAAAAAAGAAATGAACAGAAACGACAAAAATATCAACAAATTTTGTGTGTATTTTTAAACCAAAAATGAGTGTCTGATATTTTGCCACACACACGCACACACATCCACTCACACGCCCCACCGACCGATCGCCCGCCCACCAAAAATATACATACATATGTATGTATATTCCAGCATACATACATACATATGTATGTATATTCCAGCATACTGTCCAGTGCACAACAACAAAAAGCATCGCCATCGCGCCTTCATCTTCGTCGCAAAAGTAAAAAGCTCCCCAGAGATTCGCCGCACCTCGCCTTGCCTTGCCTTGTCTTGCCTTGCCTTGCCTTAGCTTCGCTTGGCTTTGGCATGCCTTGTCGTCTCTTCGGCGTGTCGCCGCTCTCCTCTTCGGGTGGGTTCGGCTAGCGGCGGTCGCTCATATTTCACACTTCACGACGAAGCGATTAAAGTCGCGCAAACAATCTGTTATTGGAGTTGTTGCAATTATGTTTACAAAGACATTAAAAAAAGCCCAGGCAACAACAACAAGCAGCGGTAAACGCGAAAAAGCACAGACACATACAAGCTCAAAGCATAAGCTCGAAGCGTAAACGACAAGGACTGCAACAACAACGACATTAACAGAGCCGCAGACGTTTTTGAATCTTGAACTGAAACGTGAGTCGTGCGACGATATACATAAGCAATAACAACAACAAGAACAGCAAGAGAAACAAGCAGGAATGCTAATGCAGTTGTAATTAGGGTCTCGACTCAAATATGCCCTGTGGCAAGAGCTTAAAGATTTTATGAGAGAATTTTGTGTATATATTTTTGGGAGCTTTGATTGGAGGTTGGAGTGGTTAGATATGTATATAGGTACATATGTATGTATAGATTTTAGATAACAGATAAAAATGGATAACTATATATATGATGCGATTCTTATATGTGGAAAGTACTTGATAGTGAAATTAATGTACTAATGACATATTTTAAATATATATCTATCTAGCTATGTATATGTGTATATTTCCATATTCAATAAATATTAAATTCAAGTCGAATACCAAACAAAATATGTCTAATGCAGCTAATAGACTCGCTCCACTCATATGGCGCAGGGTATCAACGCTGGCTGATGGCGACAACCAATAAAATGTACAAAATAAAAGAAAAATACTTATGCGAACTGGCAGTTAAATGAGAATTTGAGTGGAAGCTGAAGCTGAGCTGAAGTTGAAGACCAAGTCGAACAAAAAAACGAAAACAAAAATAAAACAAATATCGGAGCCTCATCAGCGTAAGCAACAACAAATGAAGCGTGATATTTGCATGTCGGGGTTAAAGGCAACGCCACGATTATAAACTGCCCAACTATTGGGCTTTAACTGGTTAAAAGAGAAACACGAGAACAAGCAGATGAAGAACAATGACAGATTCTTAAATCAAATATGCCGCATCATGATTGAAAGCCCTGGCAATTAGCTTTAATTCTAAGCGGATTTAGCAGCCAACCGAAATAGATACGAAACGTGTGACAGCTGATGCTGATGTAGCAATTTCTTGATCGATCTATTCGAAATACCTATAAAAGGTACAGATGGTAGGGCAAAGCAATTGAGGGGAGGAGGAGAGGCAGGTGAACTATAACTGAGACTGAGCAACGCGCCAAAGGGCTGACAATCCAATTAGTGTGTGGAGCTTAGCGCGTGCTTCAATTATTCATACGTATGTAATGGAATTTGTATATAAAAATGATCTAAAACTAGAAGTTATATAAATTTAAAAATATATATCAATTTAGGAATCATTTTTTAGTTAAATCAGGTAAAGTCCATTTACAAATGTTCACTATCAACAGCAATCGCAGTTAACTTCGATTTTTCTACATAATTAAAACTTGTTCTGGGCTGTATATTAATTTCGTATTAACTAACTCTTCAAAAACGTAAGAATTGTAACTAAATATTAATTTTTTCGGGTTATAATAGATTCTTTTATTTAAATTCTTAATTATCTACATTAAGAAATTTGCATGTCAATACTTCGACTTTTATTATGATATTCTATGATTGTTGAGAATATATTGATATATATCTACTTTACATATGTTTTGCTATATTTTACGCTACGTTTTGGAGCCATCAAGTTTGGTTATCTTAAGACAATCAAAGTGGTTTGATTTGAGGTTAAACTGCTATTAAAAAAGTATTCGCCATCAAAATATTTTTGCAGATTTGGTTACAAATTCATAAAACCCATTTAAAGAAATACCCAACATCCAGTAAAACTATATACGTTTGTATTTAAGAATTCTTCTATACCGATGCCCGCTCAGAATCAAGTAGATACATTTGTTGCATCAAGAGTTTCAATAGTGTAACTAAGATTGCTGCAAAGTTGTTAGTCTAAGGTTTCTATGGCAACAACTTGGCACCGGCGCCAGATTTCGTTTTGGCCGCTTGCTGTTGTTCCTATTCAGCTGTCAAATGTGCGAAACGCCTCACACATTCGTTCCAGACACTTGAGAGAACGGCGCTCAGTGGGTGCTGCCGATGGAAACAAGAGAAGAAGAAAGAAGAGCTACCCGACTTAGGATCAGCTAAGCGAAACACTCGAACAAGTGAGCGAGCGGGCTGAGCTGGAAATCTTTTGTTACTATTTAATCCGACAGCGTTTTAGCCGCAGTCAGGCGCAAAGTCATCTGCATCGATTGCGTCGTTGACGGCAATGATGAGGATGAGCCTGAGAGCATGAGAGACTGAGAGCATGAGACTGCCTCTGATCATGAGGAGCAGCAGGAGTCTAGAGCAGCGTCTCAAGGGTCGTCAGAGGCTTTCTTTCTTGCTTTTTTGTTTGATAGAGGGTGCGGAACGGAGATTTTCACTGGCATTTTGTACGCTTCATGGAAAATGTTTGTAACCAATTTCTTACACCTTCGTTTACCTGTTGTCTGACTCTCATCATCATGGAGTGTTTGGCCCTGGAGTGGGGATGCTGTATGGTTGTATGGCTATATGGCTATATGGCTATGGCCATGGAGTGCCCTCAAGTGATTTCTCTGGAGTTCTTGTCAGTTGCATGTTCCTCTTCGATTTTTGACAGCTGAACTCTGTTTCATTTTTCTTCTTCACTGCTGTTGCCTCTTCTTCAGCTTTGTGGCTGCTGGGGTATTGTGGAACGGGTTGTGATTGAGGTCTGATAGTGGTGCATAGACAGCTATTAATATGTTTGATTACAGACATCAATTTCAAGCGAAAAGCAGATCGAGATCTACACGAACGAGCGACGCAGGCGACTCAAGAGGCGCTTCGGCTCGTGTGCCACAAAACTTTATAAAACGATTTTCAAATTTCAAATGTATAGAGAAACGAAAAAAATATATACATATATACATATATATACAGATTGGTAAAAACAATGTCGAAGAAGACTTTCGAGTTGCAAGACAAAGCAACGCCTCTTGAGCTCGCAGCGTGGGACTCGGCATTTGTAAGAGATGCAAGATGCTGTGCGCTGTAGCTGCAGCTGCGGCTGTTGCGCTTTTCGTGCCACATCTTTTGTCTAGGCAATCCTGCCGTATAATATTTATGGTTTATGGTCCGCCCGTTCGACATTGTGCGTTTGAAGTAGTATGCGCCTGATTTTACCTGCCTGCCTGCCGAGTCCTGCGTGAATACCCCGAAACGGTGCAGCAGCATACGCTGTGGGCAGCAGCAACAGGTGAGAGAATAGTTGTTGTTTTTTTTTTTTTTTTGTTCAGGCCACATCAGAAATCTGCCAAAACACAATGTTGACAGCGCTTCTACAAATCTTTTGGCCAAAAGACAAAAGCCAAAGCGCCGTAGATTCGATGCCCACACAGATCAGCCACACACACACACTCACACACTCGTAGGCAAGCAGCGAACTTGAGTGCTTATAAGGCAGCATTTGTGCAAGCCAACTACTTCTCTTCACACTCACACACGCGCACACACACAGCCATTGAAAGAGAGTGAGAGCGAGAGAGAGATCGCTTACCTGAGCGAATTCGCCGCAAGCGCACGAGAAGAAGAAGAACAACAACAGCTACGAATTTCGGTACATACACAATATCTCAACTTACCTGTGTGTGTTTTGGTTATGTTCGCAACGAATTTGTGAAGCCGCTGCAACGCACACATACACAGGGACACACACACACAGAGGCAACAGCTGTCAATAGAAGTTAAGAGGGGCTTAGGATTAAACAGTTATTGATAAGCAAAAGGCTTAGCTAGCTAGATAGTTCTATTTAAATATGTATGTATTTGATAAGGTTATTTAAGTATGGCAAGAATATCAAATGTACTTCAAATTGTAATATATGAAATAATTATAAATATATAAATTGAAATAAATTATATATTACATAATTATTTAAAATAATATATATTCTATATAAACCTATATATAACTCGTATATATTTTATATTTAGATTTTTAAGTAGTCCACATCTCCATCATTAATTTCATATGAATATCTTCCAGCTGTTATTCAATCATATCCGAACACAATCTTCGGTTACATTTCGTTCGATTCGGTATCATTTTAACTTTGTTAAGTGTAGGGTATTCTATTGCAATTGTGGAGCGAATCGAAATTCTCATAGTTTCATATTACTTGGCTGACTTTTCGAAAAGAAAAAAATTATAAGTGCCTTACGTAGCATTTTGGTTTTACCTGCGCCTGCACTAGCTCTACATGCATACAGAGACCCCTATGTCTCCTGCTGCCAGTTCGACTGTCTCTCTCCCTCTTTTGCTCTCAGTGTGTACGAATCTATTGAGCAGCTGCACAAGCAGCAACAGGCAGTTGCTTTGCTTTAGTTTCGTATGTTGTTTGTTGGCCTGATCTGCGCCAAGAGATCTTCGCCGCTCACCTTTTACTGTTGAGGATTGATCTCGAAAAACTCATCATCAAGTGAGCATTTGAGCTAACGGTAAACACAGTCGTCGGCTGATCGCACATTTGTCTCTAGAATAAGAAACCGAATGTTCTGGATTATGAAATAGACGCAAACATAGAAGCATAAGGAGACATCCAGAACATTCGATATGCAGTAGAAGTAGGTATATAAGCGCGCTGTAAGTCGAGCCAAAGTTCATTCAGTAAGTTCATTGTGTAAGATCAATGTCAGTGTGTCGGCTCGGTTAGTTAAGTTCAAATTGTCGCGGTACGTGAAGAAGTGTACTTGTTACTGAATATTGTGTTAAATAAACTTTTTGTGTTGCGCCTACATATACCGTGTTTCATTTAAGAAAAACCTTCAACAGGTTTTGGGCCCAGACAGTGCTAAACGTGTAATGTAGTGTGAAATCGAGTGCAAGTACAAAAGTGAATTAGTGGCAAATTTGTAACTAAATAAAGACAATGAAAATGGAGCCATTAAATATGAGAATTGAACGATTACGCGACAAAGACAATTGGCATTTGTGGTGTTTTATGATTCGTACGCTTTTGGAAGAAGACGACGATGTTCTTGCCGTTTGTGAAGGTAGTTTGACGTGTCCGACACAGGAGTCTGCAACATACGAGAGAGACTCGAAAAGGTTCTTGAAAGCTGATAAGACTGCAAGGAAAATAATTATTCATTCTATCGAGAGAAGACCGATGGAATTGATTGTGAGCTGCAAAACAGCAAGAGAAATGTGGATAAAATTGAACTCAGTGTATGATATGAAATCAGAAGAAAATTTATCGGCTATTCAGAAACAGTTTTTTGATTTCAAATGGATTGAAAGTGAGAGTGTGGACTACAATATTTCAAAGTTGGAAGTTTTGTGGAGCAAGATGAAAAATCTTGGAAGTGCTGTGCCTGAAACAATGTTAATGTCGCGAATCCTGTCATCTTTGCCTCAAAAGTTTAACTATTTTCATAGTGCGTGGGATTCGGTCGAAGACAGCAAAAGAACATTGAACAATTTGACGACTCGTTTAATGACAGAAGAAATGCGGTCAAAAGAACAAGAAGTGGTACCTGAAGAGTCAACAGCGTTAGTCGCCGGCAACGGAAAAAATAAAAGAGAACATGAAAATAAGAAGAAAATTATGAAGTGCTATAACTGCGGCGTGATGGGACATCTGAAGAAGGACTGCTACAGGTGTTATATATGCAAGAAGAAAGGCCACAAGAGCAACACCTGTCACCAAAGGAGAAATGCAGGAAGTCAAGCGGAAAATAATCAAGGAGAATCGGGTGAATCATCGAGGAAAGGATTGATTGCGAGCAGGGACGGCAGAGAAGATGACGTGTGGGTGATCGACTCAGGAGCTTCTGATCACATGTCAAGGCGTCGAGATTGGTATTCTACTTATGAAGAATTTTTGGAGCCCCTGAGGATAGGCGTAGGTAACGGTAAATATATCACGGCGCACGGAAAAGGTAATATTGATATTGAAACTTATGTCAATAATAATAAAAGGGCGACGACAATGTTTAATGTTTTGTATGTTCCGGAAATAGTTTACAATTTATTTTCTATTATGTCAGCTGCAAAAAGGGGTGTTGATTGTCTTATTAAAAATAAAGGAACACAGTGTTTGTTGAGACGTGATAATAAAATAATTGCAACGGGTTCTAGGTTCGGAAACTTATTAAAATTAGATGCGAATGTTTTGATGCCAAAATTGTGTAATTTAACAAGAAAAATAGAATCGAAAGAAAGTGATTCTTTACAAGTATGGCACGAGAGGTTTTGTCATCAAAACGTTCGACATGTTCGCGATTATTTGAAAAATAAGAATATTGATTTTCTAGAAAATGATTTCTTTTGTGAAGGATGTGCTTATGGGAAGCAGCATCGGCTAACATTTCACAAAAATATAGACCGTGCAACAAAGACACGAGAGATAATTCATACTGATGTTTGCGGTCCGATAGAGGTAGAGTCTATTGGTAAAAAGTTGTATTTTGTTAGCTTTAAAGATGATTATTCAAGTTATCGGGAAGTTTATTTTATACGTCATAAGTCAGAAGTATTTGAAAAACTCCAAATTTTTATTCAGGCAATTCAGAATCAATTTCATGAAAACATTAAAAGAAATTCACAGCGATGGGGGTAGAGAATATATTAATAAAGAAGTTAAATTGTTCTTTAATAAGAAGGGAATAAAACATATTGTTAATGCTCCTTATACACCTGAACAGAATGGAGTTGCGGAACGTGAGAATAGAACTATTATTGAAGCTGCACGATCAATGTTGCATTCTAATTCTGAGTTACCATTATTTCTATGGGCAGAAGCAGTAAACACTGCAGTTTATGTAATTAACCGCACAGGTCCAACAAAACATGGGAATAAAACTCCATATGAGTTGTGGTTCAAGAAAGAGCCAGATATCGGAAATCTTAAAATTTTCGGGACTGAATGTTTTGTACATGTACCAAAAGAAAAAAAGGAGAAAATTAGATAAAAAGTCTATTAAAGGATTTATAGTAGGATACGTTGAAAATTGCAAAGGATATCGTGTATATGTTCCAAATATGAGAGATGTAATTATAAGTAGAGATGTATGTTTTAAGCCAGAAAACTTTACAGCTCAGTTTAAAAGGCCTGAAATTTTAGTTGACAATTCTGAAAGTGAGACTAATGAAAGTGAATACGAAAATAATAAAATTGTAGATGAATCAACTGAACATAATAATAGTGAAATGGGTCGGCGATTGCGAGATAGATCACAGATTCGTATGCCAGATTTTTATAGTTGCCCTGTTACATTTATTACACAAAGCTTGCCTTTAAATTATAATGAAGCGTTAAAGTCTGATGATAAAGAGTACTGGCAAACTGCGATGCAAGAAGAAATTAATTCTTTACATGAAAATAGAACTTGGGTTCTTGTTCCAAAACCTGAAAATAAAAAGGTTATCAATAGTAGATGGGTTTATACAAAGAAGCTCAATCCAGACGGCTCGGAAAGGTATAAAGCGCGTTTAGTTATTAAGGGTTATTCACAAAAGGAAGGGATCGATTATAAAGAGACTTTTAGCCCTGTAGTTAGATTTGATACCGTGAGATTCCTGTTAAGTGTAGCTGCTCAAGAAAATCTATTTCTTGGTCAGTTTGATGTAAAAACAGCCTTTTTATATGGTACTCTTAAGGAAAATATTTATATGCATCAGCCAGAGGGTTTCGAAGATGGTACCTCTTCTGTTTGCAAATTGTTGAAGAGTTTGTATGGGTTAAAACAAGCTCCGAGGTGCTGGACAGAGCATTTTGCAAATGTTATTAAAAATTTGGGATTTACACAAAGTATTGCAGATCCATGTTTTTATATATACTCTAAAAATAATGACAGAATTTTGTTAACGATTTATGTAGATGACGGGTTAATTGCTGCATCCAATGAATTTTTAATTGATAATCTATTTGAGAATTTGAGCAAGGAATTTAAAATAACAAGTACAAAAAATGTAACATGCTTCTTAGGAATAGAAATACTGAAGCAGCCAAATGGTTCTATCTTCATATATCAAGAAAATTATATAAAGAAAATTTTAGAAAAATTTAATATGATAAATGCGAACATTGTCTCCACGCCAGTTGAATGTAATTATGATGAAAATGTATCTGAACAAAATAATTGTAATGCACCTTACCGCGAAGCAGTAGGAAATTTAATGTTTTTACAAGTTGTTTCAAGGCCAGATATAAGTTTTTCTGTTAATGTAGTTTCCCGAGAGCTAGAAAACCCGAAGCAGCATCACTGGACGTTAGTTAAGAGAATATTTCGTTATTTGAAAGGAACGATGGATTTGGGAATTTTATACAGTAAAAATAATAATATTTTTGAGACATATAGTGATGCTGATTATGCAGGTGATAAGAAAACTCGGAAATCTACATCTGGAATTTTGTGTAAATATGCGAATGCTGCAATAACGTGGCAAAGTAAAAAACAACAATGTGTAGCTTTATCAACAACAGAAGCCGAATATGTAAGTGCAGCTCTAGCAAGTAAGGAAATGATATGGCTAAAGAAATTGTTTTTTGATTGTAACATTAATTTAAGTAACTACATCTTGTTTATAGATAATATAAGTGCGATTAAGCTAATCAAAAATCCTGAATTTCATCAACGAAGCAAACATATAGATGTTAAATATCATTTTGTACGCGATTTATTTGAGAAAGATGAGATAGATGTAAGGTATGTAAAGAGTGAAGAGCAGATCGCTGACATTTTTACTAAAGCTTTGCCAAAGCCCAGATTTTTTGTATCTAAGAGAGAAATTGGGAATGAAGAATAAGGGACAAATTTGTTATAGAGATGTTGAGTTTTAGGGAGGGTGTTGAGGATTGATCTCGAAAAACTCATCATCAAGTGAGCATTTGAGCTAACGGTAAACACAGTCGTCGGCTGATCGCACATTTGTCTCTAGAATAAGAAACCGAATGTTCTGGATTATGAAATAGACGCAAACATAGAAGCATAAGGAGACATCCAGAACATTCGATATGCAGTAGAAGTAGGTATATAAGCGCGCTGTAAGTCGAGCCAAAGTTCATTCAGTAAGTTCATTGTGTAAGATCAATGTCAGTGTGTCGGCTCGGTTAGTTAAGTTCAAATTGTCGCGGTACGTGAAGAAGTGTACTTGTTACTGAATATTGTGTTAAATAAACTTTTTGTGTTGCGCCTACATATACCGTGTTTCATTTAAGAAAAACCTTCAACATTTACCAACGCCGTTTACCTGTTGTCTTTTATAGACGTACGCTCTTTACCTAACTCGCCGTGAGCTCAACTGACTGTGCATGTGTGTTGGTGTATTGGTGTGCATGTGTACGCGTGTGTGTGTGTGTAAGTTGGTGTTCACTCTGCGCTGTGCATATCGCGATGTCGGTTTCGGCATCAGTTTCGACTTTAACGTGACGCTGCGCAGACGCGAAGTGCCCACAAGTCCAGGCGACGAACGCTTTACTCGACAAACGCTGCAGATCGTATCTCGGTTGCCCTCTCTGTCTCTCTCTCTCTCTCTTTCTCTCTGTCGCGACTTGCCGCTAATTTAGTGCTAATCGAATATAATACTTGGCCATAAAATAACACACAAATAGAGAGTGGAGTTAAGCCACTGCAAAGCTCTTGTTTAGCATTGAGAAAAAGAAGAAGCAGCAGCAGCAAAGTGATATATAACGAAAAAATATAGTGATTCCATTGCTAATTGGTGAGACAGAGACAAAACATAAAAAGTAAAAATAAAATAAAGTGCAGCTGCAGCTGTATATGTGTGTGTGTGAGAGCAGTGAGATGGCCCAAAACAACAAAAGGAATATCAGCAAAAACAACTGTTAACGCTATTGCATTTAGCTTTTAAACAGGCTGCCCCTGCGCGCGCTCCCTAACCTCAAAATACATACGTATATACACACATACATTCATACACACGCACACAGGCACGGCCACAGACACCGAAAGCTGTGCTGAGTCGAACTCGAAAAAGAGAACTGAAAAGCTACCAGCAACAAAAACAACAACAAAAGCCTTCGTAATGTGAAACTGGTTCCTATACAAAAAAAAAAAAGCTAAACAAAAAAAAAAAAAAAAGCAAGCAGCAGATACAAATACAAATACCAACACAAATACAAGCGCACACATACGCACACACCAATTGCAGCGACCACAACAACAGCAATAAAACGCAGTGAAAGAGTTGGTTAAAATTTGTTGTTTTTGGCACGCAAAACGTAGCAGAAATTGTTGTTGGCCTGTTTATTTTTTGTTGGTTGTTTTTTCGTCGATATCTTTTGAGCTGAGAACGCGAAAAACAACACGCTCAAAACCGAGCTGAAAGTGTCAAGCAGAATACGGAAAGCAGCCAGAACGCTGCAAGTGTTGTGGCCCGTTTCAGAATCTGTCATAGACACACACTCATGACGTCACAGACGTCATAGACTCAATCCGCAAATAAGTTGCCCGTGAGATGCGCATCTTCAAATTGTTCAGGCGCCGCGGCAGCAGCTTCTACTTGCCATTGCTGCTGCTGCTGCTGGTCCACTGCATCTGCATGTGGCCCGTCTTGGCGGCCAGGGATCGCTATGCCCGCCAGAACAGCAAGCAGCGCCATCAGGATGCCTATCGCAACAATGCGAGCCGTGCACGCAATCGCGGCGGCGGCAGTGGCAATCACGAGCGGGCTGCAGCGGCGGCAGCGGCAGCGAGCAGCGCTGCGCTCATCGCTAGCGGCAGCTCCATCGGCGACAACAACAAGGACACATTCCCCAAGGGCAAAAGTAAGTGCCAAACAATGATACGAGAACAGAATTATAGCATGTCTATGAATGCTAAAGCCACGTTAACATTACGCTGTTAACTGCATTGCTGTTATGGTTGATCCTCTAGGAATATATAGCAAATGATTTCCGGTCTGATTACTTATCTTAGACTGTTACACACATTTGGAAGGCATTTTAAGGTGTTGTTAACAGTTTGCCGTTAACAGTATTTAAAATATTTGTAATTTGAAGTCCTACAGTTTATTATTGATATTTATAAGGCTAGACTTAACCAATTGAACATTTGAGCACTGCTATGCTATTTATAATTAGACAAATATTTGATGACTGTTGCCTAAAAGCTTGTGGGCAAAAGCCCGGAATTACTTACAAATATATTTATACATGCTTATTGATATTTATTTCGCATAATTGGGCTTATAGATGATATCATACTATACTCAACCTCTGTTGCTTTATCTATTATAACTTTATCATATCAATTAAGTGGAATTGTGCAAAATACAATATGGCGAATATAAATAATATATATACATATATAAAAATCAAGTATATAAGGTAGAGCTGAAGCTAGTAAACCATACGTGATATTTCTCAGAACAGATATAACGTGAAAATTGAAATTTCACATCAAGACTTAAAGCAGACAAACAAACATTTAGGGCTCCACTTTGCCTTTTGCTATATTTTTCTTAACATTTTACCCTATGAATCCAAGTATTAGTTAAAGTCATGCCTAGACATAGTTATGGAAATGGTTTACCCGCTAGGGATTTCAACGCGGAAACTTTTGTCGTAGTCTATTATTGTTAGAAAAAAGACAACTTATTCCAAGGTCGGCTATGGATATTTCAAATTGATTTTTTTTTCTCACTTTTAATTGAATGCGTTCTTGGCTTTTCGTAGAACTACAATAACAACAATAGCAACAATAAGAAGACAAAGCGACAAGTTGAACCTGTTTTATGACAATCGTCGTCTTCAGCTTTGTCTCTCGCTCTCGCTCACAGATCATCAGTCATGTATGCACACATGTGCATCCATCATGATTGTTTGATTGTCTGGTGTTTATGTAGATTTGCGTGCCCATATATCATAATCATATCAAGGCATTTGGCCCGAAAAAATCCACTTCAAAAACACAACAACAACAACGGCGACAAATACCCAAAAAAATACTTGTATTTACTTGCAGCTAAGTACGTAGCTGTAGCTGTAGCTGTAGCTATAGCCACAGTTGTATCTGTATCTGTATCAGTATCTGAAGGTGTGAGTGTGTGTGTGTTTTATGCAGCTATGCTTATCTTATCGTACGTGCTGCATTGCAACCAATGTTTGATTTCGGTTACAGTTTGGGTTCCACTTTTTGGGCTGCCTTTGTTGGCATTTCGTACCTTTAGCATTTACCTGTGCCCAGTTGAGGCCGCTGCTCTCTTGACTTGGGCGTTCGACCCAGTCGCCGCTGCTCCACCCCCAGCCACTAGCTTATTATTGTTGTTTTATTATCAATCCGTTCTACAAACACAAAACCCTCTTAAGAATTTCTACTGTTTTGGGGCGCATTTCGTAACCAACTCGAAAATTACAAACAAACAGAAATCGTTTTCATTTTTTTTTTTTTTTTATTTTTGTATTTAGCTCTGTTTTTTGAGCATAAGACTCATTGACGACTTTGTTGTTGTTCTTATTGTTGTTGTATTTTCAAGTATATTAGCCATTTCTCTTTGTCAGCAACAACAACAACAACAACAACAACGATCGAGTGAACGACACAATTTCCAGCTAAGATGGCGACTCAATTTGTTGACATCGCAAGTATCGCAATTCACAATTCTCAACTCACAATTTGCTTTTCGCTCAGCTTGAAAATTAATGAGAACCCATAACAGTCAACAGTCGAGGGCAGCTCAATATGTTAACGTACATAACAAATGTTTATTGCCAGAGCCCACAATGTCTTCAAGTCTTTTCAGTTCATTTAGTCAAATATCTGTAAACATATTTATAAACATTTTTGTCACTTTTGTAATATGTTTATTAGCTGTCTCTAAACTCGTATCTGAAGCTGTTTTCATACGCTACTCATGCGGAGTTGATTGCCAAATGGCAGCCATAAACATTGGCTGAGTCTTTATCAGAGACTATTCTTTATAGTATTTCTCATGTTTTATGATATTTTAAGTTATTTTATTGTTTAGATCAAGTTATTATGCAAAACAAAAATTATGCAATATATAGCTGATCTAATATCTAAAATGTTTTATGATAAATTTATAGAGCTTCTGTTTTGGATTTTCAATGATTTTACATGCACTTTTATTCTGAATTTATATTTATATTTGTATTTTAATTATTGAATAAAAAAACTTTTCAAATATATTCATAAATATCTAAAATCTTCAGTTTGTACTCACTCTTGGTTATTTATTTTCTATAAATCACAATGTTAATCTTTCTTTTCCTTCTCTCGCTTTATCTAGCTATAATTTTGTTCATAGAATCTATTTAATATGCCCCTCTATACCCCAAAATTAATAGATAAAAAAAAAAAAAAAAAAACATATTGCGCGTGTGTTTTTTTTTTCTCATTTATATTTTTGTTTTGTTTGCATCGTTGAGCAAAACATTTGTTTGTTCAATACTTTGGCGCAAATATTTGCATTTGGCGGGCAAATAAGTTAACAATTTTCTGCTGCACAGTCCTCACTCCGCCCACTCCCCTCACAGCACTCGTGCACCATGTAGTCGTTGTCGATATTCACTGATCTTGTAGCTGCAAATTAATAAATGTAGTCCCCATCTTTGCAATTGAACAAATATTTGTTTAGCCGCGTTGGGGCTATCGCGAGTTGCCCTTATGCTAATGGCTTTAGCCACCTACGAGTGTGTATGTGTGTGTGTATGGATGTGTGGCGCACAATATTATAATGATTTAATTCGCTCTTCGCCGGATATGGTTAGATAAGAAATCGAGCAATAATATTGACCCGATAAGCCTCACTTATTTAATGGGCCTACCTTGGGGAATTCACACACGCCAGACACTATGGCCAATTGTTTGAATTGACTTTGGGTCCAATTTCCGATTTCTGTTGAACTTCTAGTTGCCCACTATATAAGATATTGTTATATTTTGCACCACTACAAACTCGCTTTCAGTTATTTTTTATGACGATTCGTTGTGGTTGTAAATAAGCACAGCTGCAACAAATATGCAAATAAATGTCAAGCCGAGACGAGCTGAGCCGCACGTGCAATTCAAGTTGGATAAACATACAAAACTATGTACCGAATCAAGGCAATTTGTAGCACACAAACTAACAATGAGGGGGAGACATTGCTGTTCGAGGACAATTGGCGGTATTGTTAAATAAAAGTGTTGTTAAGGAAGTTTATTTAACTGTCATTTGCCTAAGATTGCGCTTGAATGGCCAGCAGATGTCACAATAGGGAAATTTTTAAGTGGGAAAAAAGTGCAAATAAAATATCCAAAGCAAAAATTTAATATGCCCAAGGCGCATTTGCAAAGCTCTGTTATTGTTAACAGAGCTGAAAAGAGCATTACATTACAGCGCATGTAGCTTAACAGTAAATGAATGTTAAAATGCCTTGGGATATTAAATTAATACTGGTTAAATTATGATGCTAAATTTATGCTATTATATTTTTTAGATATACATTTCTCATATATTAAATATATAATATATACAAAATATATATACAATATATCTATATATAAAATATATCATCTATTAATCGCATAGTATTTAAAATTTTTTAGAAATGAAAAGGCAAAAATACAAATGCCTGTTTGCCTAGGATTGTCTTCATTAGGCTTGAGAAAAATGCTTTCCATATATAGAGCATGCTTTGTTGTCCATATCTGTCTTTTCTATGTGAACTATTCTTTGTTCCCTTTATGGACTAAATCGAATAAAGCTACTTTTTTAATTGTTAAATAATCTGTTTAAAAATCAAATTACATTTGCAAAATAAGAAAAAAAAATATGTTTGTATAAAAAACATGTTTGGTACAACTTTGTCATAATTTCCCTAAGTATTTAAAACGTTAAAGTTGATGTTAACTTTTTATTGCTTTTCTTGTTTTTCCTGCTTTTGTCTACCTTTTATTTCTTTTTTTTTGTTGTTGTTTGCTTGCGGGCTGCACTTGAATGCCTTTTGGCCAGGCCAAACAAAGCTTGGTCCAAAAGATTTCGAGAGTGAATGCGCCTATTCTAGCTGAACAGAAAGGTCTCCCAAGCTGGCTTTTGCCTGCCTAGCTCTAACTGTGTGTATGTGTGTGTGTTTTTGTGTTTTGTTGCTTGAAAAACCACATTCCATAGTGTGCCTGTGGAGACATAGCAACAACAACATCAGCATCCACTGAGAGCTAGCCCCATAAAATGGTGTAAGCTCTGGCTAATTACAGCGTCAGGCACGCGCTCACTCTTACAGTGTGAGTGTGTGCGTCTGTGTTTGTGTGAGAGAGTGAGTGATTGTATGTGTGAGAGTCTAGCTTGAGTCTGTGTGCAGCTGCAGCTGTGTGCGCATTGCTTACTTTGCATAGCATTTTCTATAATTCCTGATTAAGACATCATATAAGAAAAATCGCCAGTTGCGAATTCTTGTTGTTGTTGTTGTTTTTTTTCTTATATATGTTGAACCTTAATGCCAGTTTTGTTGTTGCTGTTAGTCAACTATGGTGTAGAGTGCGCAGTACCTAGTCTTTATAGAAATACTGGTTTTCTAAATCTACACACACAGACACAGATGTGCCTCAACTGCAAGCAATTGCAGCTAAGCGCTGGCTGCTGCGACTGCGCTGTTCTCTTAGCAGAGCCTGCGCTCTCTCTGCTTTAAATGTTCTCTTTTGTTTGTTCTCCCACTCTCTCTCTGCTTACACACACACACACACACACATCTATTTGTACTTACACATTTTACGACACTTTTTCTTTAATTTTCAATTGCTGCTGCACTTTGGTCACAAACATTTTGCGTCTTGCCTCTGTGGTCCACCCTAAAAGCTAGTTTATAGCTATATGTAAGTGTCTGTGTATGTGTGTACGTGTGTTTGTGTATTCTTTTTTTGTGTGGGCGTTTCGATTTCGAAACTTGCAGCAGCCAGAGTCATAGTCTGAGTCGAAGCCTCAGCAGCAACAGCTTCCGCGGACTCGCAGCAGCCCACGTATAAAAATATTGTTGGTATTGTTGTTGTTGTTGTCGTTGTCGTTGTTGGCTTGATTCTATGCCTAAAAATAGCTGAAAATGCTTTTGAGCCAAGATATTGAACTCACACCAAAAATAGCGCCAGGGCGTGCTCATTAAGCCAGCCTTTGCTGCTGATTCTGCTTGCCTCTCTCCATCTCTCTCTCTCTCCCTCTCTCTCTCTCTCTCTCTCTCTCTCTCTGTTTGGCTGTCAGCTTGGACTTTGCACAAAGCGCAATCGGCAGGCTTATCTAATGGGCAGCATTGTTTGCTTAGCTTTTCTTTAGCTGTTGCTGCTGCTGCTGCATCTGCCTGCAACTCTCATTGTAGCTGTTGCTATTACTATAGTTGCTGTTGTTGTTGTTGTCGTGAGGCACGACCTGCGCCCAATTGTTGTGCTCAAAACTAAATGAACGCGCATCGAACACGAAATGGGCAACAAAGCAACGCAGCGCAGCTGTAGCCAGGGCCAGCATTTTGTGGCTTGAGGTCTTTAGTTTTTTTTAGCTGTTTTCTTCTTTTTGGCCAATAACAGGCCTTGTCGGTGCTTTGTTGTTGCATGATCTGCCGCGTTGCCGCCTCGCAACAAAATTTGCTGAAGATGCGCTTGCAGCGTTTTCTGCGAAAGATTTGCAGCTCGATCGCTTGGCCGCTTCGCTCGTTGCGCTTATTTGCCTTTGTCTTCGTGATGCCACGACATAGAATATACATACAACAACAACAACAACAAGAAGAGCAGCAGCGGCAGCAGCAGCAACAATCACTACAACAACAACAACTTATGAAAGAAAGTTGCCGCATTGCAGAATTATTTTGCAAAATCCGCGCACGTAACCAAGCGCCAGATCAGCTCGGCTTGTGGCTAACACACAGAGTAAATGAGCGAGAGAGAGAGAGAGAGAGGGATGTAGAGAGGGAGCGGGTTAGATAGACAGGCGAGCTTAGCCGGAGCAGCGGCTGTAATGAGCTGCGTGCATTTAATGGCCAGTCACAAATGAATTTATTAAGCGCGTTTACACAATTTCATTGTAAATTGAACGCGTGCCGCGACTGAATTGTCGCAAAACAGTTATGAATTATTTATGTGGCAACTGCGCGCGGCAGTGGCTAACAGAAAAATTGCTGTTGCCACAGCAAAAGAAAAAAAAAAAAAAAACAAACAGGCACACAGTCCATGACACCTAATCACAGGCGCTGCATCTGCATACATATAGATATATGTATATATATAGAGTATATAGAGCTCTGTCTCGATTTATGACGAACTTTCACCGTAGTCTTTATTGTATTTTGCTTAGAGATCAATGTACTTGCCTCAGTTGAGATTGTGGGCAACAGCTTGAGGCAATAACGGCTGACGCCTTGTAATTTCTTTTTTGGGTATTTGATCAGAATCTGCGTAGTTCGATGGGACGTCTTGGGGCTAGGGCAGGGCAAGGCAGGGCCGGGCCGAGCCGGGGCAGGGGACATGCTGAGCAAACATAGATTCGGTGTAGGTAAAAAACAAAGCATGCTTAATGCCCTTTTAAATCTTTTGTTATTTTACAACAAAAATCTATGGCCTTTATTGTTGCTGTTGCTGTTGTTGTTGTTGTTGTTGTCGGCCTGAGGGAAAGGTTGTAGAAGCGAAGAGCCGAACGCTCGGCAATCCAGATGGTTCGTACGGCCAACAGAGTTAAAAATCTTTTCCACGAAATGAAAATACACACAAACAGACAGAATACAACAGACGGGCAGGCGGACGGACGGACGGACGAACGAACGAACGAACAGAGAGACAAGCTGACAGACAGCTAGAGGGAAAAAGAACAGAAGAAGCAGCAGACGAAGATGAGGACCATGATGATGGTGTAGAGGTAGAGCTGAGGGGCAAGCCACATAAACGTGAGCGACTACAACAACAGCAACAACAGCAGCAAGAACAGCAGCAAGAACAGCACGCAGTCAGAACCGGCTAAGCGAGTCTGAAACTGAGATTCGAATAGCGAGCTATGTTAGCTGTGTTAGCTGTGCCTCGCTTCGAGTCTAAAGTCCCGCCTGTTGCTTTTGGCTCGGAGTCTGAGGCGCGCATAGAGACGACGCTCGTGTCTAGAAGTTGAAGTTCTAGTCGCCGCAGTTGCAGCATTCAAATCGATTATGCAGCCGTTTGACTTGCCACACGAAATGCCGTCCCGCCTCTCAATCTCCCCCCCTCTCTCTCTCTTTCTCTTGCTGAGTTTCTCGGTTTGTGGCCTTTTCACCAGCAGCAAAAAAATCGAAGCTGAGGTTGAAGAAAAATTCGAAAAAAAAATAAACACAATATTTAGAAAGTCAGCACGGCGAGGCAAAGCTTGGAATGCGGTTGGGTCTATTAATCAGCGCGTCAGCACAGCACATGGCAAGGCTGGAGAAACGGGGGGCAGCAGGCGTAGCTAGGGCCAGGCAGAGGGCGAAGTTGAAATCGAGTCGTCGTCGTCGTCATCATCATCATCATCATCATCATCATCGTCGTGTTGTTGATGGCTGAACAAATACAATCGATAAACAAATACAATGAGCGTTGCTAGGCTGACCCCACAGCCAGGCCGCCCCTCTCGCCCGGCAATGCCCAGCCTCTCTTGGCTAGTAGTACATTCAAGTTCGTTGCCTAAGTCTTTTGTTTTAATGAGCACATCTCGCTTGAATTATGACTTTGATTTGTTGACGGACGTGGATAGATATGCAGAGAGCGCGAGAGGCAGACAGTCGCTCATTAGCGTCGAGACACTTAGCCTAAGGATTACAAATTAGCCTTTTTGCCACACACACACACACACTGAGAGAGAGGGATTCACACACACACACTGGCAGACAGACAGAGTTAATGCGGGCGTGTCCGCGGCGCAAAAGAAAAATCGCATATGCAACATCTGAAGCATTTCACAAGAAACCCAGCCCCAACGCCAGCCGCTCCCCGCTGCTGCTGATGCTGCTCGCTGTTCACTGTTCGTGTCTTAGGTTTCAGGCAAGGAGCACAACATGAAAAACGCTGCTGATAAATTGTGCGCGATAAAGCGGCTTGAAAAGGGTTGCATGCGGCGTTCGGTATGAGAAATGGCTGAAGTGGAGTTAAAGGCGAAGAGGCTGTGGCCAGCCTTGCCTTAACTGGCCAGCGGCTCGCTCGGCTCTCTCTCGCTTAACTCTGCGTCGTGCCAGCATCATCATCATCAGCAACAGAAACAGCAGCAGCAGCAGCAGCAGGACAAAAACAAAGCCAAAGAATTTGTACGAAAATTTTTGCGCTTCGATTTGCCAGCAGCCGCTTTTGATCAATGTGCGCCGCGTCCCAATGTCAACTGCAGCCTCACCTTTTATTCTGCCGTTGCTGCTTACTGTTGTTGTTGTTGTCCCCGTTGCCTTTAAGCCGCAGTGTGTCCAGTGTGGCATGCATCGCGCCGCATAACTGCAGGCATTTAACTTCTTCTCTTTGGTTTTTTTTTTTTGTCTTTCTTTTTACGTTTCCCAAGCAACTCAAGAATTTCGCATTTCTGGCGACAAACAAAATATTTCTGCCAATATTTTCGCATCCAATATCTTTCTTCATAATTATTTTTAAAACTCTTTTCGACTGTTGTTCCGCTTTTTTTTTTTTCGTGCCTTTCCACGAACTGAAATCAATAAAATGCGCAATATTTATGGCTATCGATAATTTTTTTTAAAATTTATTTTTTTGTTTCGTCTCTTTCATTCTTTTTTTCCGTTTGATAATTAGCTGAGTAACAGAGGTGGGCGTGCCCAAGTGGTGGGCTGGCTGGCTGGCTGCAAGTGGGTGTCTATGTCTTTCGAACTCCAGCCCCAACTGCGACATGGCACACTTTTGCGGCCCACACGATGAGCGCGGCGACCCACGTAGCCCTTTTCATAGAATCTCTGCGCTCATACACATAATCATCTAGTAGTAGGCCATGCAAATCAATGGCAATGGCAGCTGGAAGATGTACGAACGTCTCTGCTGACTCTGCTGGCAGCTAAAACAGGTCGCTGACTAATGATAACAGCAGTCATTGGAGTCGGCCCCGTCTCCATCCCCATCTCCGTCTCGGTCTCCAACTCTGTGTCTCAGTCTGACTCGGAGTCTGCGTGGGCTGCTAATTATTGAAAACGCCAACTGAACTGCGACTCAGCAGCGCCCACTTGCTGCTAGCTGTTGTTGTTGTTGTCGTTGTTGTTTTATAAGTTTTTGTTTAAGTTGTTTTCATTGCTTCCGAGCATTAAATACAAAAGACTTAGGCAACAAACTTGCGCTCTCCCAGCTCTAGCTATTTCCGTTTATCATTCAAATGAAATTTGGTCTTTGGTCTTTGATTTTAATTTATAATTTATAATTTCTTAGCATTTGCATTCACCTGTAGCACATAATTCAACACCTACCTTCGTCTAATTAGACAACGGCTCGCAATTAAGCCCAGCCCACACGCACGCACACACACAATCCAATGTTCCGCGGAAATCAAGCGTGAAATGTATTTACTTTCCCTGTGCAAACTCACTTGACGCCCTGAATTATCTTTAATTTAATAAATTCAGAAAGTTAACTTGAGTACTCTTCAGATGGGGTAGATGCGTTTCAGATATAATAAAAGATAATTGCTGAAATTGGAGTTGAAAAACTTGAAAAAATATGGATAAATAATAATAATATCATATAATAAATAAATATATGTATATAATTCAATAAACTGCCGAATTTATGTTGAAATATCTAAAAAAAAAAAAAAAAATTAAAAAAAAAAAAACAAATCTTATATAAACTATAAATTATTAGATTATACATGATACCAAGCATTCCTCTTAATTTTATTTCACTTTTGCTCTTTGCTCAAGTCAAGCCAAGTCTTTGGCTATACATTCATCAATTTCTCTTATTTATCTAAATATAGCTTTTATTTTCCCATGAAAGAAATCTGTTTCTAGAGTATTATTAATTATAATTAATATATATTCACAAGTCTTATTAAAAATGATATATTAGAAAATGGTTTCATTAATTTCAACTCAAATACTAATTCATCTTTTCCTCTCTCTCTCTCTCTCTCTCTCTCTCTCCCTCTGCTTACAGTTTGCATTGGCACAAAGAGTCGTCTGTCTGTGCCCTCGAATCGAGAGCATCATTATCGTAATCTGCGCGATCGTTACACGAACTGCACCTATGTTGATGGCAATTTGGAGCTAACCTGGCTGCAGGATCCCAACCTGGACCTGAGCTTCCTGGCCAACATACGTGAGGTAACGGGCTATATACTGATCAGTCATGTGGATGTGACGAATGTGATATTTCCCAAGTAAGTAGCACATTATTGAGAACTCTTTAGCATCAGCCGATCTAAATCCCCATTTGTGTCTTTCTCTTTGCTGCAGACTGCAAATCATTCGCGGCCGCACGCTGTTCAGCCTGACTGTTGAGGAGGAGAAATACGCCCTGTTTGCCACATACTCGAAGATGAACACCCTGGAGATGCCCGAGCTGCGCGATATACTCGCTGGCTGGGTTGGCTTCTTCAACAACTACAATCTGTGCCACACGCGCTCCATTGTGTGGCGCGAAATTCTGTCGGGCGCCAACGACGACTACAACTACACGTACACCTTTACGGCCGCGGAGCGCACGTGCCCGGCGTGCCATCCGTCGTGCGAGCGCGGCGCCTGCTGGGGCGAGGGAGCGCACAATTGCCAGAAGTTCAGCAAGATCACCTGTGCGCCGCAGTGTGCGCAGGGCCGTTGCTTCGGCTCTGGGCCGAGGGACTGCTGTCACCTGTTCTGCGCTGGCGGCTGCACGGGACCGACGCAAAAGGATTGCATCGCGTGCAAGAACTTCTTCGATGACGGCGTCTGCAAGGAGGAGTGCCCGCCCATGCGCAAATACAACCCGACCAACTATGAGCTGGAGGCCAATCCCGAGGGCAAGTACGCCTATGGCGCGACCTGTGTGCGTGAGTGTCCGGGACACTTGCTGAAGGACAATGGCGCCTGTGTGCGCAGCTGCCCCTCGGACAAAATGGCCAAGGACGGCGAATGCGTCGCCTGCAACGGACCCTGCCCCAAGACCTGTCCCGGCGTTGCGGTTCTCCACTCCGGGAACATTGACTCGTTCAAGAACTGCACCGTGATCGAGGGCAACATCCGAGTGCTGGACCAGACCTTCTCGGGCTATCAGGACATCTATGCGAACTACACGATGGGCGCACGCTATATACCCATGCATCCCGACCGTCTCGAAGTCTTCTCCACGGTCAAAGAGATCACCGGCTATCTGAATATCGAGGGAGTGCATCCGCAGTTCAAGAATCTCTCCTACTTTCGCAATCTGGAGGTCATTCACGGTCGCCAGCTCATGGAGAGCTACTTTGCCGCCCTGGCCATTGTCAAGTCCTCGCTATCCAGCCTGGAGCTGCGCAGTCTGAAGCGCATCAACTCCGGCAGCATCGTCATACAGCACAACACGCAGCTCTGCTATGTGAGCAGCATACACTGGGCCGCGATTCAGAAGACCAACGATCAGAAGCTGTTCATCAATGAGAATCTAAATACGTCCGAGTGTCGTAAGTATATATTCATTTCTCCAGTTGAAGCTATTCAGTATGCTTAACTTATCTCTCACTCTCTATATTTGCAGGCAAAACGGGTCAAATCTGTTCGGATCAATGCAACAGCGATGGCTGCTGGGGCGCTGGACCGGAGCAGTGCTTGAACTGCAAGAGCTTCAACTACAATGGCACCTGCATAGCCGACTGTCGCAATGTCTCCAAGTGAGTAGCAAATCACTCTGGTTGCCTTAACTCTTTACTAACATCTCTCTCTCTCTCTCTCTCTCTCTCTCTGTCTCTCTCTCACTCTGCAGCACCTACCAGTTCGATTCAAAGACCTGCAAGAAATGCCATCCGGAGTGCCGCACCTGCTCCGGCCCCGGCGCCGAGCACTGCGACGAGTGCGTTCATGTGCGCGACGAGCAGCACTGCGTGACCGTCTGTCCGGATGACAAGTACGCGGACTTTGGCATCTGCCGCAAGTGCCACGAGACGTGCGAGGGCTGCACCGGACCCAAGAACACGATTGGACACGGCGCCTGCAATACGTGCAATCTGGCCATCATCAATGCCGATGCGACGGTGGAGCGCTGCTTGCGCAAGGACGACAAGTGCCCCGACGGCTACTACTGGGAATATGTGCATCCGCAGGAGCAGGGCTCGCTCAAGCCCTTGGCCGGCAAGGCCATCTGTCGCAAGTGCCATCCGCGCTGCGAGCTGTGCACCAACTATGGCTTCCATCTGCAGGTCTGCTCCAAGTGCGCGCGCTACAAGCGACTGGAGCAGTGCGAGGACGAGTGCCCGAGCGATCACTATGCGGATGAGGAGAGGCGCGAGTGTTTCGTTTGCCATCCGGAGTGCAAGGGCTGCACGGGTCCCGGCGCGGAGGACTGCTTGGCCTGTGTCAACTTCAAGGTGTTTGCCGAGGGCGAGGTCTACGACAATTCGACCATGTTCAACTGCACCTCCAAGTGCCCGGCGGAGCAGCCGCATGTCAACTACCAATCGCACTTCATTGGACCGCACTGCGTGTCCAGTCCGCCACGCGGCTCCAAGGTGACCGCCAACCTCAATGTGAACATGATCATCATCATCTTTGTGGCCGTCTTCATACCTGTGATCTGTGTGCTCAGCGTCATCATCTACATCTGCCGGCAGAAGCAGCAGGAGAAGAAGGAGACCGACGACTTGGCCAAAGCATTCTTCGGCTGCGATGACGCGGAGCCGCTGCGTCCCTCCAACATAGGCGCCAATCTCAGCAAGCTGCGAATCGTCAAGGATGCGGAATTGCGCAAAGGCGGCGTCTTGGGCATGGGCGCGTTTGGACGTGTCTACAAGGGTGTCTGGGTGCCGGAGGGTGAGAATGTCAAGATACCTGTTGCCATCAAGGAGCTGCTCAAGACGTCTGGTGCCGAGTCCAGTCAGGAATTCCTCAACGAGGCCTACGCCATGGCAACTGTGGAGCACGGCAATCTGCTCAAGCTGCTGGCCGTCTGCATGTCCTCGCAGATGATGCTGATCACACAGCTCATGCCGCTGGGCTGCCTGCTCGACTATGTGCGCAACAATCGGGACAAGATCGGATCCAAGGCGCTGCTCAACTGGTCCACCCAGATAGCCAAGGGCATGTCCTACCTGGAGGAGCGGCGGCTGGTGCATCGCGATCTGGCCGCACGTAATGTCCTGGTGCAGACGCCATCGCTGGTGAAGATTACGGACTTTGGCCTGGCCAAGCTGCTCAGCTTGGAGTCCAATGAATACAAGGCGGCCGGTGGCAAGATGCCCATCAAGTGGCTGGCGCTCGAGTGCATCCGGCATCGCATCTTCTCCAGTAAGTCGGATGTGTGGGCATTTGGCGTGACGATTTGGGAGCTGCTGACCTTTGGCCAGCGGCCACATGAGAATATACTGGCCAAGGATATACCCGATCTCATCGAGATGGGCCTGAAACTGGAGCAGCCCGAGATCTGTTCCCTGGACATTTACTGCACCTTGCTCTCCTGCTGGCAGCTGGACGCCGATCTGCGTCCGACGTTCAAGCAGCTGACCAACGTGTTTGCCGAGTTCGCTCGTGATCCGGGCCGTTTCCTGGTCATACCCGGCGATAAGTTCACCAGGCTGCCCGCCTATACCAGCCAGGATGAAAAGGATCTCATACGCAAATTGGCGCCAACCACCGATGGGTCCGAGCCCCTGGTCGAGGCCGATGACTATCTGCAGCCCAAGGCGGCGCCCGGTCCCAGCCATCGCACTGATGGCACCGACGAGATACCCAAGCTCAATCGCTACTGCAAGGATCCCAGCAACAAGAATTCGAACAGTGGCGGAGGCGTTGGCGATGACGAAACCGACTCCAATGCCCGCGAAGTGGGCGTGGGCAATCTGCGACTTGATCTGCCAGTCGATGAGGATGACTATCTGATGCCCACTGGCCAGAGTAATGGCAGCAACAACAACAACAACAACAGCAACAATCCCAACAACAACATGGCAGCAGCAGCCACGGGCTACATCGATGTGATAGGCGTAAGTAGAGAATTGAATAAGCTTAAAGTGTGAATTGAATACTAATTGAAGTTTATCTTGCTCCCAAACAGGTGCCCGTGAGCGTGGATAATCCAGAGTATCTGCTGAATGCACTCAGCGCTGGCGAGGCGCCCATTCCCACCCAAACCATTGGCATACCTGTGGCAGGTGTGCCCGGCAGCATGGAGGTGAAGATGCCGGGCAGCGAGTCCACCAGCTCCGATCATGAGTACTACAACGATACGCAACGTGAGCTGCAGCCGCTGCAATTGCTGCGCAGTCGCAGCACCGAGACGCGAGTGTAGCCACACATCCTCACACACACACACACACCCACACCCACACATATACATACATACTGCCAGAATGTAACAAACCGTTTTTGGATATCAATCTTGCCACGTAGTACCCAAGTGCCTTGTGAAGCCATCGCCAGTTGCGGATGCAGTTGCTGCCGATGCGTGCCTTCTGAATGCTGTTATCATAGATAAAGCCCCATTCGTCTGTAGTTGTAAAAACCAAACTCCCCCCATTTGAATGTAAAGTCTCGTTATTACACTGTAGCGTACTTAGCAAGACCTTTCCGTATATATATATCTATATGTCCCACTCCATATCAACCAACTTAGGATACGTAGAGAACTAGTTGTATATTTTATGTAGCGCTTGTAGACTCAATGTAATTACGAGATCAAAACACCGATAGTGCATTTCTTAGACGTCCTGCGCGACCAGCACTTGCACTTGAATCACAATCGAATCGGATCTAAGGATCTATTCGAGTGGGCTTCAGGTTTTTGGAAGTGCAAGGAACGACCCACTAAGCTAAAGTTATTTCTAGTTCGCAGTTGTATCAAATCAATATCTTATCTATATATATAGACATAGGTATCTTTTAAGAGTTATAGGCTTCTAGTTTGTAGTCTCCAACTGTGATATAGTTCCTAGGAAATAGTATAGCTGTTTAAGAATTTTTAAAACTTCGTTCGATATTGCGGGCCACTGATCTAATTATAGACGCTGATCTGATACATTTGTATTTTTTGGCCTCAAAAAATTTATATAAAAATGAAAAAAAAAAACAAAAACAATTTAATTTCGATAAATACAAAAATAAACAAATAAATCCCGAGCGTGCCATGCATCATCGAGTATGCAATTCTCCTAAAGATTTCGAATATTTGTTGGCACATTACAACTGAAATGTAATTAATCCTAAGCCTTAGTCTACTTTATATTGAACAAAGATAAATATGTACATAATTTAAACGATAAAAATGCGATTGTAATACGCCTAACAACTAATCTGTATGCGTGTCTGCTTCACAATGATTCAGTACGCTGCGTATGCAATTGGACATATAAATCTTAATTTAATTTAATTTAATTGCAAGTAGTTTACACGTACCTACAGAAAAAAATATATGTATATTCATATTTAGAAATAAATAAAACGATTTTTAAATAAAAGCGAAATTTTTTTATTAATGGTTTATGTGTAATTTCAGCTGATAAGATTGGATAGGAACGTATGTACGAACTCTATCGATCTTGATTAAAACAGTATTGGATTCTTAGATATTTGTGTGGGAGTCAATGGGAGCGCGCATCATAGAAACAAATCCCTCCCTCGAGTGCAAGAAAAATAGCTGGGCTAAGTTAAAGCGGATAGTTAAAAATTAGCAATTACAAAATTTCGTTGCATACCCGTCTGGGCCGCCAATTACGTCACTGAGCTCAGCTCACGCGACTCGGACTCAAATTCAGCTAAAGCACCAGGCGAACAGAAATTTCAGCAGGTTGACAAAACATTTACTTTTTCAAAATCCAGAGCATAAGTGAGAGAGCAAGTTTAGCAGTTAAGTTTAAATGGTGCTTCAAATTAATAGCTTAACTGCCATACATTGGCGCCATCTATTGTATTGCTGATGTAACTACTTTGTGCTAAGAAGATGGCGCTAGTGTTAGATGTATTGAACACTAGATGGCGCCTATGTGAATCTCAACCGTTGACAATTTAAATAAAACGATTTGATTTCAATTGATTTAAATTTTTTTTTTTGTTTTTTTCTTGTTTATTTTGAGATACGCAATTAGACAATTTAATGGAATTTGCTAAAAGTGGGCGCAAACTGCTTTAATTTTTTTTGTTATTTATTTATTCAAGTGTTTTTTTTTTTTCATTTGAGTATTTATACTTTGCACATATTGTAGAGCTTGTCGGTATTTATATGTATATGTATTTGTATATGTATGTATATTGAAAAGTTAATCCATAGTTTACATTCATAAAAGTTCAATTACATCAATTATTTACTACAAAACTATTGCTGTGAGTTTAATCAATATAGTTGCTTAGTTTGCTTTTGTTTTTATTCATTTCATTTTGATTTTTGATTTTCTTTTACTTTTGCTTTCTTTCTTTTTTTGATAGCTACATATGTGTACGTATTATAAGATATGCTTCAAGACACTTCCCGGGAGGTGTCTATCAGGCTAGTTTTCTTTTTTATGCAATTAAATAACCGAAAGTATTTGTAATTATGGGAATTACTTAAAAACAACAGAAACTAGTTTAAATATGCCGAACTAAGCGGAACTACTCAACTTAGGCCATAAACAAATCAGTGCTGGGGGCCCTGGGCTTCATCTTAAATGCTAAAGAAATACACGAATATTGTTGTTGTGTGTCTATGTGTGTGTGTATGTGGGTGTATTCGTGTGCATGTGCGGGTATCTGGTTGACTTCCGGCAAAAAAACCTAATTGATATAAACATTAAATAACATTTGGATTTTAGAAATTTGCAAAAAAATAAAACAAACACCCTCCCCCACGTACCGCCCACACCCGCGGCACGCCCTGCCCTGCCCTGCCCGCCGAAACCCCCTTGTCGAAACCCCCCAAAAACCACCCTAAGGGGAAGCAATTAGTGCGCAACGCGCACAAAGATTACGATTACACAGTGCCCAGAACGCTGAGGCAGACGTTGACCTGGACATGAAGCCTATCACATTGGAACGCGACGGACGAGCAAATACTCGGAGAACTGCTGCCCCTCGACACCGCCCCCGGTGCTGGCCTCGATGGTGAAGCCGGCGTTCAGCAGCCGTGTGAGCACCTGCACCGAATTCAGCTTGCAATAGCCGTTCAGTGGGAAGCGGATGATTTGGCGCCAGTCGCCCTGGTTCCAGGAGACGCCGCTGCGACTCGACTGCGTTGCCTGATTCGCCTCCGGGAAGAGCTCGTCGAGCAGGGCCCGTTCCGCCGACAGCATAATGCGTTCCCCCAGATCCGGTGAGATGTGCAATGCGACCACCTCATAATTGCACTCGGGCGCATTGCTCGTCCTTGGGCTGGTCTTAATGTGACGTGCTGGCGGTGTGGGTGGCGCCACCAAATAGTTGCCATTGCGTACGCGTTCCTTGCGCATACTCTCCAGCTGCTTAATCATAGCTGCCGACGGCCACAAAATGATAGAGAGAGAGAGAGAGTGAGAGATAGGCAAATTAGCAACAGGTCAAATGCGGTTAGAGGAGGAGTTGGCAGAGAGGGGAATTTTGTCTATACTTACGCTCCACTTCGTAGTAGCGCGCCTCCTCGAGCAGCAGCTCCAGGTCGGGAAAATCGTCGGCAATCAATAGTCTTGAGTTTCTCATAAAGTTCAGTATATGGCGAAACATGCCACCATCCCGATCGATGAAGTAGTGCTGCTTCAGCGAGTCCAGCACAATGGGTATCTGGCCATTGAAGAGCTTGGCCAGCTTCGACTCGGGATATTTGGTAAGCGTCTCCAAGGAGCTCGTGTAGATCGTGCCGCCCACATCGATGTGAACCGGCGCTGTGTACCGCGATGCGGCCGCCACACAGGGTATGCCCGAGATGGGCTTGTGGTTATGCAAATAGGAACTGGCCCCGGCCGAGGCGCCACCGGGTCCGGCGCCCGCAGCAGCCGCTGCCGCAGCGGCCACAGCTGCAGCCGCCGCCGCGCCAGGCAAGCCCAGCGGCGTCACAGAGGAGCTGGCGGGCGGCGTCGGTGTGGGCGATGAGGAGTTTGAGATCGTTGGCGAAACGGTGGGGGAAGCGCTGCAAATGTGCCACAAACAAAAACACAAAAAAAAAAAGAATACCAATGTGTAAATTGCTGGAGTCCAGGTGGGATAGGTGCTAGCCAGCTTTTACCTGATTTTAATATCGCTGCGAGCATAGATGCGGCCCGTGGAGGATAAGTCGCGCGGCTCGAGGCCCTTTGCATCTCTTTCGCGCTCTCGATCCATATCGCATTTTTTGCTACAATAAAAAGGTTAAACAAGACAAATTAGTTAACAATCGAAACGAGCTGGAGGTGGAGACGGAGACGGAGACGGAGACGGAGCAGGAGGCAGACATGATGAGCTTATGTAAGCTGGTCGCAGCATGAGAACCAATTTGGCCAAACAAAAATTGACTGCAGCTTGGATTACATGCAGCCCCAGCGGGGCAGGTCCGGCAGACAGACGACACAGAGGGAGAGGATGAGGGAGAGGGAGAGGGGCGATGAGTTGGAAACGTGACACAGCAAATGCCCAGGTAAAATGCTGTAAGCCATCGCCTGGTTAAGAGCAAAATTTTTGTGTGTAAGGCAAAGTATTTCATATGATTCTGTGGGAATATTTGGCTTTTCATTGCGTTTAACTCACTTATGTGGAGGTGGACCCTAGCCGGAGCCCACACACACAACACACACACAGACATACGATGCCTGCAGCTGCTGTTGCAGCCACGACGAAGCTAAAAAAGGAGATAGAGAGATAGATAGAGAGCGAACGAGAGAGAGGGAGAGAGAGGGAGAGGGGATCAGCCGTGGCTCTGGCAGCACAGTCAAATTGACCGCTGGGCATGCGCCTCGATTTTCACACGAAATTCACGTTGATTTGAGCATCGTAATGGCAACAAACTGAGTCGCGGCAGAGTCGCAGTCAACGAGTGCATGCAACAAGCTGCAGCGGCAACACGCACGCTAATTATGACATGTCAAGCTGTGTCCGACATGACGTATACGCAATGTAAACCAAGCCGCAATCCACGACTAAGCGCGCAACGCGCTTTGCGTAATAATCGCATCAAGTCTCTCTCTCTCTCTCTGTCTCTCTCTTTCTCTTTCACACTTTCTTCTCTCCCGCTCCCCACCCGTTCCTGTCTCTGCCCATCTCTGGCTGTTCATCATCATCAGCATGAGCTCTTTTAGCTGTCGTATCATTAGCAGTCGTCATGGACAACAAATTAATAAAACTCAATCAACCTGTGCGAGGCGGGCGTAAATAATGACTGAGAGGGAGTTCAGGGGGGCTTTGTTGCCCAATTAACCATTTCCCTCTCCCCCCTTTGCATTTGCCATTTTCATAAATATTACAGCGCCGCTAACAAATGCTTTTTTTGCGTATACCCTGTAGACAGTTAGAGTGACGGGCATGATGGAAGTGATTGAGTTTTGTGGAAGGTTTTGGTTGTTATTTCTGGGAATATGCATATAAATGATGTATATAATATATACGATTGTGTCCTGTACTCTTAAATGAAAAATTTAAAACACAACAGTTTTGTATATAAAGTGTCCCATTTAAATTAAAATAAGATAAAATAAAATTAATATCTCAACATATAAAATAAAATAAATATATTTTTTAATAATGTATAAAATATATGTTTCATTTATTTAAATAAAAATATTTTTGTTTTAATGTTTTATATAAAATATTAAAGCAAAAATATTTATTTTGTTTTTTATATAAAACATTAAAACAAATATACTTATTTTGTTACTTATATAAAACACTAAAACAAAAATATTTTTATTAAATAAATGAAACATATATTTTATATATTTTTAAAAAATATATTCATTTTATTTTATTTTATCTTATTTTATATATTTTATATTTTGATGAGTATGTTCTTATATTTATATAGAAATAATATATTGTAATATTAGAATCTTTCTAGGAAGGTAGAGTAATCTAAAAGGCTTTGGTCTAGTCTCATGTTTTGGCAGCTTCTTATAAAATTTTAATGTATATAATATTCTTGATTATATAAAAAAGTAGCATTTAACTTATTTAGTTATTTGCATCTGTATTGAATATCAAAGCTAACCTCTAAATAATCTCAAGATCTTCTTGACCCCACACAAAGTTTTCAGCGCATTTCTACGATAATTAAAATCGAATTACAGGGCATTTATTAGTCGTTTGAATGATTCCGTTTTACCAGTTTTTTTTTTGTTGCTGTCTGTGCTGCGCATTAGGCCACAGAGCAATTGCCAGTTGGCCGTTGCCCAGTTAATTCATGCAGTTGACTCTGCAGCCCCTTCCAGCCATCTCTCTCTCCTTTACTCAATCTCTTTCTCTCCCTCTCTGTCTCTCCCTGTCTCTTTCTATGTCTCCCTTTACCACTAAACTCAGCGTATTTACTAAACAAGTTTACTTTTTAAAATGTTTTAAGCCCTTGGGCTATATGGCTCGGGTAATTACGATTTGATTAACTTTAACTACATGAGCATTCGCATTCACATTCACATTCGCATTCGCATTCGCTTTCGTATTCGTATTCGTATTCGTATTTCTATACGTATTCGTATTCCTATTCGAGACGAAAAAAAAAATGCCAAAGCGACGTTGGAAAAAACGCTAGGGTTAAAAAAAGATTTGCTAAAGAAAATGTCTGCGGGGCAGTTCTCATACTCTGTCTATATATGTTTGTGATAGTGTGTGTGTTTATGCATGTGTGTGTGTGTGTGTGAAGCTGCGTCGCGTTGATGGTTTTTTGCATTTTTATTAATTTACAACAATTATGAAAGCGTAAGCACTGCGCTCAATAAAACATGGCCAATGAATGTGGCTTAAATGCCATAGACAACAACAACAACAACAGCAGCAGCAGCAGCAGCAGCAGCAGTAACAACAACAACAACAACAATCGCAACATATGCAGCTTGCAGCTCGAGGTCTGTGCCACACAACAATTCAATTTCAATTGCTTTGCGGTCCACTTGAGGCAGCTTGGCACAGGTGCAGCAGGCGCACACACACACACACACGCACATAGACACCCACTGTTAACGGTATTGTATATAAGCGCGCACACACACACACACACGCTGCAGCAGCTTTGCAGTTTTGCAACCTATTCTAGTCCAATAGCGCCTGAGGCGTTATCTTTTCTATACGGCAACACAACAGCCAGACAGAGCCAGAATAAGAGAGAGCGAGAGAGAGAGAGAGAGACATAGATATCTCTGCTGTATGTGTGTGTGTGTGGGTGCGAGCAGGCAGAGGCTGTTTGCAGCGCCTTTGGTTACACTTCAGCTTAGCATGAAATTTTGAAGCGTTGCTGTTGCCAAATGTTGTTGTTGTTGCTGCTGCTGTTGTTGTTGTTGGCTAAAAAGAGCTGAGCCTGTGCATGTGCCTGTGCCTCTGCCTTAGCCTATGCTTCCAGTCTATGCCTGTCAAGCTGCCGCTGCTGCCGCTGCTGCTGCTGCTGCTGCTGTGGCTGCTACATTTGCATTTCGAGTGGGCGTTGTTGTGGCTACCATAATACGCCCCGTTTGCGTTGCGCTCGCCCCGCCTCCCTCTGCCGCCGCCCATCGGCCATCATCTTCATGACTGACATCTTTGGCTTGCCTTTTAATGGCATTGCCATTAACTCGGGCCTCTGCTTCACTTGCATATTGCTTAGCATTTTGTCCATTATTGGGTTTCGTTTTACACATGCCAGGCACACAGAGATTAACAGAGAGAGAGAGAGTGAGGAGAGAGATAGAGGGACAGAGTGAGAGAGAGAGAGGCAAAAAGACAGCTTATTAGTTGGCATTGTTCAGATTTTGGCCAAAACTATCGAGTTGCAGCTGCTGCTGCATTGCTTGCGGCCCAAATAATTTTGCAGAGTTCGTAGCATAGACAAAACCGGCCGCAGGCCAAAGAGGTGGACGGAACTGGCACCGGCTCACTCGACACAGCCTGCTCCGATGCTGGGCTGCTCGGCTGGTCGGCTGGTCGACTGCTCGGTTGCCCCTCAAGCCGCAAGCTGTTCAATCTCAATGCGACATGGCCGCCCCAGCAATTGGCTGTAGTCCTGTGGTCCTTGCCAGTGCCCCCATTCTGCTGGCAACCTTTAACGAAAACCCACACAAAAGCGATAACAAAAGCCAAGAAATGAGCTAAAGTGCACACACACACACACACACACATTCACATACACACACATAGATCAACATAGAGCTAGTGATACACACCTCAGCAGAGCAGCAGCAGCGGCAGCAGCAGCAGCATCAGAGGTTGACGACGACGACGTTGACGTTGACGTTGACGTTGACGCTGACTATGTAACCCCTACAAAATGTCCTGCGGCCAGGCAACCTTCCGCACACAAAGGCCAGCCAGACAGTGTGTCCTGCGCTGCTCGACCTGCAACCGCACCCAGCCCCTCCCCCCCGCCATGCCCCGCCGCCCTTGCGTGCATGCTGGCTTCGCTGGGCGAAAAAGGGCAAAACGCTCGTCTTCGCCAGCGGCGATCGTTTGGAATTAGTGCGGAAATCATGGATGGATACGAAACGAAACCAAACCAAACCAAACCAAAACCAACAGCAACACCAAGCCCAAGCCAAAGCCCAAGCCCAGGCACGAGCACGAGCAGGAGCTAAGGCAGAGTGAGTCGAGCCAAGCAGCAGGAGCAGCGCTCATATAGAGGCAAAGGTGCTCGGAGATTGGGTTTCGTCTGCTTGGCTCCTACGGCGGTTGTTGCTGTTGCATATGTGTGTGTGGGTGTGTGCGAGTGTGTGTGTGTGTATGTGTGTGTATGCTCGTCTTCTCATTCATTTATCCTTGCAGCGCTAACGGCAACAACAAAAACAACAACAACAAAAGAGCATGAAGCATTGGCTGTAACCACGACAAGGCGACTTCAGCCTCCGACTCCAACTCCAACTCCGACTCCAGCGTCGACGGCGACGGCGACTCTAGATTTAGCTCTGTTCTCTGCTTTCTGGTCTGGGTATATTGCCCCAAAACAATACACACACACACACATACAGAGAGAGAGAGAAAACTTTGGGTTTTGGTTTGAGGTAAGTTGGATGTCCGTTTTGGCTTACACCCACACACACACACTCATATATGAGCTGCATGTGTGTGTGTGTGTCTGCATTTAAAGATATCATACCTAAGTTGCGGCTCCCTGCGGCAGCATAAAACAACGCATAAAACAGAGCAACAACAACAACAACAACAACGATAGCAACAAAAACAACAGAGAATAAGCAGCAGAAGAAGAAGGCGAAATCAAACCCCCAAAGCTCCAAAAAAAAGACCCCAAACTCAAAACCAAATCCTGAGCCAGTTCCCAGCGCCAGCAGAAACGAACGAAAGTTTGGCGAGGCAAAACCTTATCTCAATTTTAAAATGCCGCCGGCCCAAGCAGCTTCGCTCCTCTTCTTTATGCGCGCCCCCGCCATAGCCACGCCCCCTCGCTGCTGTTGCACTCATATGAGTGGGGGTGGGCTCAGGGGGCAGCAGCTCTTTGGAATGCCACCAGAAACTTTGCATGCAACTAGCAGGAGCATTCGAAGGGCATTGCTGCTCCTGCTGCTGCTGCTGCTGCAACAACTGGTTGCAACACGTTGCCGCCAAAATGCGCTTCAATTAGTTGCAATAGCCAAAAACCAACTAACTGTAATAGGCAGGGAGTTCACATGGAGTTTTGGGGTTGAAGTAAAATGTAGTTAAGGGCTGGCAGAGTCAGGTCTATGCCCAGCTAGGAGGCGGGGCGGGGGCAGGGCTGCCAGGTTTTGTGTATGTTGGCAAGACAAACACAAAGTGCTCGTATATGCTTCACTGCAAACACCCACACACATACATTCATACACACACAAATCACGCAAATGGCCGCAGGACACTTTAAGAAGAATCCAATGCCTCAAGTGTCGAGTGGAAACTGCGAACGGGCAACTGGGGAGCCGAGCTGGGGCAACTGGGGAGCTAAGGCAACTGAAGTTGGCGGCCAAAATCAAAACGCTGATGAGCAGGCAAATGAAAAAGTTTTTTTTTTTTTTGTATTCTCTCTCTGTATTTTCGTTTGGACGCGGGAGGCGCACAAAAAGCCAAAAGCAAAAAGCCAGAGCCAAGCAGAAGGCAGCAGGCAGCAGGCAGCTGGCAGCAGGACGCAGTTTGTTGCACACATAGCGTAGCCGGCACATGAGAAAACTTGTGCTGCTTCTTCCTCTACTTAGCCAGCAGCATGTTACAAAAGGCCACGAAAAACTGAAGCCGTTGCAGAGAGTCGCCGGCGCATATGGGAAATCAGTCGCAAGTCCTATGAAAATTTGCTAGCAAAAGTTGCAGAATGTCTGCGAGTGTGTGTGTGTTTGTGTGTGTGTGTGTGTGTGTGTGCCAAATTGTACAAATATATGCGCTGTGTGTCTGTGTGTGTATGGCAAAAGTTGAGTTGGAGTCGAGTCGAGTCGAGTGTAGCAGATATTAAAACGCTGCAAGGCTTTCAAAAATAAACTTTGAAAAATTTATTAGAAAATATTAAATAAAAACGACGATTGCGCTGCATATGCCAAAAGCTGAACGGAATGAATGAGCATGTGGCTGGGTGTATGCCACATGTGGCACATGCCACACATGCCACATTATATATATATATATATATATATATGGATGTATGATGTATATACATAGATATTTTATATATGGGCTTAACTGGAAAGCTGGCAACATGCGATTGCTTGGGCTGCGTTGCAGAGCAAACATTACACAAAAACTCACAGACAACACACACACACACACACACACACACACATACACACACCAGTGTTTTCATAGCTAAATCTTCAAAAATTGAATTGCAAGTCAAGCAGCTAAAGCAGCAGAAGAAGATAAAGCAGCAAGATAAAGTCAACAAATAAAAATTGCGCATACGCCCCATTGTGCAGAGGTAAGTCAATTATATGCAGCAAAAATGAAATAAAACCAATTGATTGCTCACTATATGCAGCTAAACTAACTGTAAGCTGATTTTAATGAGAAATATTTGACAATTTTTAATGCTTGAAATAAAAAAATAAAAAAAATTATTATTGAATTTAGCTTAAATTTTGCGAAAGGGGCAAATTCTTTAAAATATTTTAAGTATATATAAAATTGCCAAATATGCATATATCAAAATTGCTTACCTTAAAGAAATAAAGAAAAATGTAAAGCAAAAGTTTCTCATTTATTATACTTAAATTTATTCAATTACGGCGTCAAACGTTAAACTACTAAAATCTCCTAAAAATATTTGATAGTTCTAAATGAATAATTTAAAAAGCAATTTTAAAAAAGTTAAAAGTTAAAAAAAAAAAAAAAAAAAAAAACAAATAATGGCATTCTTATTTTATATATATTTATTTGTTGATGCAAAATAAATCTCTGCTTCTTGAATTATGTCTTCAAACAATCTATTCACTTTATGTCAGTTAATTATATTATTTATGTACATATATTTTATTGAGCTTTCAGCCCAATGGTAATTTTTATGCTGACTTGAGATTCATCATCAACACTTCATCAGCTTTCCTAAAAGTCGAGTCTACTAAAGCTGAGTGTACCAAATTTTTAATATAGATTAAAAGACTTAGAGAGTAATACAATTAAAAGTTAATCGACTTGGAAAACAATGGATATTCAAAGTAATTGAGTTATAGAGCATCAATATTATAGAGTAACTGTATACAGAAATTAATTGTATTTTGCTTTATTTTTTGCTAGCTATAACTGAAACATATGTAGAGCTCAACCAGCTCAACTCAGTTGGGCTGTCAATTGCAATCGAATTCGTTTCTTTTTCTCTCGAATCGATCGCAAAGCGCCTGCGTTCATTTATTCATGTTGGCTGCGGCGTCGCTTATTCATTTATTCGTTGGGGGCTAATCAAGTGTGCATGGAAATTAACAAGAATGCATTCAGTTGAGTGCAGCTCAAACAGCATCAGTTGCAGTTGCAGCCTCAGTTGCATGTGCAGCCATTCAAGTGGCAAATGCTACTTGCAACGCTTGCAACTGGCAACTGGCAACTGGCAACTGGCAACTGGCAGCAGGCAATGCGCATTTCCTAATTGGCGCAATTTGCGAGTGCATATTGCAATAACAGCATTTACAACAACAACAACAACAACAACAGCAACAACTCACAGCAGAGGCAACACAAAGCAAATCGACAGCAAGTGGAACAAATGCAAACGCAGGTGCAGCGACCCGCAGCAACAGCAGTAAAAGCAGCACCAGCTCCAATTGCCTTTCCACCACATACCCTTCAAGCTATGATTTTCAAAGGGTATATAGCACTTATAGTGTGATTTGTAAAGATTGTCTGACTGACTGACAGAGCTTTTCCTGTTAGAATTTTGAAGTATTCTTGTGTGTATTGTATATAAATGTAGGATAAATTGGATCTTCATTCAATTTGACGACCCATCAAATATTATTTAATGTGTGCAAGGTTAGTTTGAGAGATAGTTAAACTATGCCACTGAGGCTGTTTTATATTTAAACGAACCCATTTTAAATGCTTATATGTTAGGTGAGAAAATCAAGTAGAAATCGACTGGCTTATTCTAAGATTATATTCTTCTTATTTATAACATATTTCAAATTTTTTTAAAATTACTGTTGAAAATTTGCTTGAAAATTGAAAAATATATATTTTGTTAATTTAAAAAGAGATAAGACTAAAAATATTTATATAATATATATTTTTAAAATTAAAATTGCCAATTTAAAATTATTATAATAAATGCTTATCTATCTGTCAATCTATCTATCTATCTATCCCGTCTGTCTATCATTTTGTATTTCTTTCTCTCTTTCCATCTCTCTCTCTCTTTCCCTTTTTTGTCTCTCTCACTCCCTTTTTTTCTCTCTCTCTCTCCTCTCTCTCTCTCTCTCTCTCTCTCTTTCCCTCACTCTCAGCATCAGGAATCAAGAATATCAAGTCTTGTATTGCTTAAGCTGGCATCACCAACAACATTTCATTTTTATTGCATAGTTAGGGCATCTCCTAGTCGTTCTGTAGCCACACTACTTGCTTCAGTTGGCCGTTAGCCTGCGTCCGTCGACTGGCAATTGCCATGTTGCCAATGTTGGCAAATGTTGTTGCTGGTAATGATGCCCAATTGCAGCTTAATTAACACACAGCGCGTTAAGCGCTTTGTGTGCCGCAGCAACAGCAACAGCAGCAGCAGCGGCGTCGGCAACAGTAATTTGAATGGGCATTCAAATGCAGAGTCTCCCCCCCTCCACCGCCACGCCCCTTTCATTACCGCCGTCAGTTGACCTGATCCTTTGACTCTTGCCTGTAATCGAAATCAGAGGCGAGCGGAGGCAAACTGAAAATGTATTTTAAATACAACGCATACGAATTGCCAATTGCCAATTGAGAGAGCAACATTTTTGGTGGCTGCCACAGACGCAGCGGCGGCACGTGTGGCAGGCAGCCACAAATACAGCTGCGTTTTGTTATTGTGCCACAAAACAAACGACTTTGACTTTACTTGGCGTTGGCCAATGCCGCCGCCTTCGCTCACGCTTAAACCAGTTGCATGTATAGAGAGAGATGGATAGAGAAAAGAGAGAGATGCAGAGAGAGAGAGAGAGAGAGAGAGCGAGAGAGAACAATAGCTGGTAGCAGTTGTCGCCGTTGTCGCAACTGGCGAAGGTCGCACAAAACATTGCCTGCCTCCTTCGCCCCTCCCCTTTGCCTGCCTCGCCTGCTGCTGCTGCTTTTGTGCTGTTGGCCTCATTTGAATGCGATTTTGGTTTTGGCCACGCTTTGAACTTTAGAACTTTGGCCAAAACAAAAAAAAAAAAAAAAGGCAACAAAAAAATTTGCTGTTGTTTTTGTAATTCTTCTCCTGCTGCTGCTGCTGCTGCTGCTGTTGCGATTGTTGTTGTTTTGTTGCATGTGGACTCTTTGTGGCTGTCGGGCATTTTGGCCATGCCCACCGCTTAGTTTTTGGCTGGCTGGCAAGCGAGCCGCTACAACAGCAACAACAACAGCCGGTCAATCGCAGCAGCCTGCCTCTCCCCGTCTCGCCCCTTGCCCCTTCCCCAATCGGTTGCCTCATCAGCCAACGTATTTTATAGCCTTAAAGGTATGGAAAAAAAAATAATGTGACCTTTCCGCACCGCGCCGCAGCTCTCATTTTGTCGTCATCTTTAGCCAATGCACACTAATACTTACACACACACACACACACACACTCTCGCACACACTTAACTCAGCTGCGGGCCAAGTTTGTCGAAAAATGCCCGCGGCTTGGTACAATTTTTGTTGTTTTTGTTGTTTTTGTTGTATTTTGTTATATTCATTTTGCTTCGTTTTTTTTGTACTTTGTTTTGCTCTTCGTGCTTTTGTTTATTTCTCCTTTGGTGCGGGCCGAGCAGCACTTGAGGCGCATCAAATTTTTAAAACGTCTGCGTTTATGGCACACAATTTTCGGACTCAAACTCGGACTCGGACTTCGGCTTGGCTGTGGATGCGGCATGCGGCATGCGGCATGTGGCATGTGGCATGTGCATGCCGCAGTTGTGGGAGAGACGAAAAATCAGTTAAGCCTGCGGCGCCAACAACAATAAAAGGGGTAAAACCAAAAATAAAAAATATGCTGAAAGAGATTTCTCTGTGGCATGCAACACAGAGAACGGCCTTTATGTGTGCTCAAAATTCGTTTATTACAGAATCTTTTTCGAACTAATTTATTGGCTTAGATAGACGGACAGGCAGGCAGGCAGCCAGGCAGAGAGATATATAGAACGATAGTAGGAGAGAGATTGATTGAGAGTTTTTGCTTTGCTGTTAGAGAAGTGTTGGAATTTACTTACCGCTTGGGACACGAGGACTCCACCGTCAATGGTGATCGTTGATCCAATGCAACAAATGGAGTTCTAGAAATGAAACATGAATATATGAATATTATAATATAATGTCGAGAGTAAAGCCAAGTATTATAAAAGATCAACAAGACCTGAGCCTGAGCATACAGTGAAAAATAGAGAGAGGCAGAGATCTTACAGAGGCAGAGAGATCTGACATGAATATAAATAAATGTTTTCCTAAACTCTTGTCAAGATCATCAGCTAAAAGGCCTTTAGGCTAGCAAAGATTGAAGCCCTTTGGGCGCCCGCATGATAAATATGTGTATTAAAAGATATATTGTAGAAACTAAAACATTTTCTTGAGAGCTACAACTGAACAACTTTCCATAACAACAACGAAAAATCTTTGAATTTAATAACAAATTTCATTGAGAAAATCAAAATAAACTGTTGCATCTTAAGGACGCACACACTAGAGCATAGAGATCAAAACAGAGGCAAAACACACACATAGACATATACAAACCACACACACACACACCACTCTCTCTCCCACACACACACACACACACACACACACATACAATGCAAATGGAACTCACAAAAAAGTCGGTATATTTAGGAAATGCACTTTAACTATTTTATATGCAACAGCGCGCGTAGACAACAAATATAGATCGATGCTGTTTGGATTTCAAGTTTAGTTTAGCTTTGTTGTTGGCTTTGTTTATATATTTTATTTGGCTAGCATTTAATTTCCGTTTCTAATGTTAATTTAAGCGCATTGCCAATTGAAATGGCTTTATAAACACACTCACACACACACACAGACCAAAGAGCAAACAGCACACTAAACAGAGTGTTCAAATTCACTTAAAATGTTTACTTCCGGTTTCCGGTTGTTGTCGCGCCCGCCGTTTGTTGCCTACTAATCGCTGAAGCGCCTCTCAATTGCTTTTTACCTGACTTGCATTCGCGCCGAGCGTTCGCTGTGAACTGAATCCCGGTTCGAGCTCCAACTGGCTTTTACTCCATCTCAAACATGTTCGATGCTGGCCAACGCGCTTGCCCCGCAGGCTATGCAAGCAGCAAATGGGATTGAATTGGGTCTTGGGGTGGACGAGGAATCGACTATGATATGATAAGTGGATTATGTGCATGGAGTTGAACGGGAAATGTGTGATTAAAGCAGAACACTGAGTATAAGAATTGATGAATAAAGTATTGAACTCTCCAATTCACATATTCCAATTAGTATATATATCATATTCGTATTCAGTCTAATTAGAATCATCACTCATATTTTTCTCATTCTCTCATTTCGATTTAAATGTTGTAAATTCTTTTTTTTAATCAAATTTTATTTAAATTAAATTCAATTTAAATTAGTTTCAAGCAAGGGGCTAGCCAATTAAAAACTAATTGAATTCAACTAATTTGAAAGTTGTTTACATTAGCTTATTAGAATGTTGCCGTGGCTTGACGTACGTGTTGCAAGTCGTTGTTGGCTTCGAGCTGGCTCGAGTTGCAGGTTGTGTCGGATGTTTGACGTTTGACGTCTTTAGCAAATGGCGACCTTGGAGAGAGCAGCTGCAGCAGCAGCAGCAGCAGAGGCAGCGGCAGCGGCAGGAGACTGAGAGTGAGAGGGAGCGAGAGAGCGCGAACACAAGTGGCTACAACAAATGATTGTTTAGTTGTTGTTGTTGTTGTTGTTGTTGCCTGCTGACTTTTCCCACCATATGACTGCCAGTTGCAAGTGTTTGAGTGTATGTGTATGTGTGTGTGTGTACGTTTGAGCATGTTTGTGTGTGTGTGTATGTTTGCGTGTGAGCGTTTAATAGTCTATTTCCGGTTTATGTGCTATTGCTGTTACCATTGATGTTGCTGTTGCCATTGATGTTGTTGTTGCCATTGTTGTTGTTGTTGTTTGCAACTAAGCTGCTGCAATTAACTTTGTAACTGGACTTGCGTGTGGCGTGTGAAATGGCGACAGCTCTGATTGTTCTGATGGGTAATCAATGGAAGAGCAATGCACACACACACACACACACATGCAAATGCAAATATATATGTGCAAATATCTGGATATGTACTTGGACAAGCCATAAATCATTGCAAATTAGCAACTGCTCAAGGTAATTATTTTGGATTATATCCAGTTAACTATTCTGCAAACATGAAAACAAAGATTAATTCGAACTTTGAGAAAATATAAAAGAATTTTTAGATATACATATACATATAGAGAGAGAGAGAGAGATTTCAGAATATTCGTATATCGACTTTATTGCATTGCAAATACTTAATTCTCATACAGTCTAGCATGCCGTAAGCCCTGGAAACTGGAAGCCAGCTCTGCGCCTGAGGGTTTACTTCATATAACTGGTTTTTCGTTTGAATGAACTCAGATCTTGCTTGAAGAATTGGCTTGATTTGCGATTGTTAGATGGTTAGTTTTTTTTTCATTGAAACTAATTCTTAGGTGTGTTGCTAATGATTTGATTTATCGAAATTCGAGTATTTTTATTAATATATATTAAATTTATCACAGTTATTTTTGTCTCGCTTCTATAACTGTCATGATCATTTATATATAGCATACTTATGCACATAATTACTAATGAGCATGCATATGTGTACACACACTAGCACACACACACACACACGCACACACACTGCGCTGCAAGTGTCAAAGTCAGCATCAGACTTCAACAGCAGCTTCCGTTTTTAGCGCTATGCAAGTGCGTTTGTTTCGCGTCTTCTCTCGTTCTCTCGTTAGCTCTTTCTCCTTCTCATTCTCTGCGCTCGCACTGCGTAAGTGTCTATGTGTGTGTCTGTATGTGTTTGTGTTAATGACAAAGCATAGAACGCTGCTGTAGTCGCCGGAAGGCTCAAAACGAAATGAAACTTTGTGCGCATAGGCAACCAACAGCGGCGGCAGCAGCAGCAGCAGCAGCAGCAGCAGCAGCGCCAGCATCGCTGAGACTTTGACGCGTTGGCAAAAGAAGCAGCAGCAGCAGCAGCAACAGCAACAACAGCCGCAGCAGCAGCAGCAGCGACGGCAGCAGCAGAAACGTCGCTGGCAACAATGCCGCAGGCGAACCAGTTCCAGTTCCAGACGATGACGACGACGACGACGACGACGACGACGACGACGTCGACATCGGGCAGCTGAAATATTTCGTAGTTGCCTTAAGGCTGTGCAAAGAAAAACTTGTGATAAATACGCCGCAGGCGGAATTTCAAAACAGGGAGAGAGAGAAGCACAGAGAGAGAGAGAGACAGAGAGAGAGAGAGAGGGCGAGAGAGCGCGACGAAGTGGAAGTACAGTAGGGCATGCAGTTAGGCAGCTGTAATTAAAATGAGTGCCAGCTCTTACCCCACTGCTCCACCCCTCTAAATAAACCCACTCACAATCCCCAGTCTCACACCCACCCACAGCCTCCGCAACACCCCCTTCCCCGCGCCGCCTGTCTCAACCCTTTAAGCCAACACGCATTTATGTCACATCATTTTTCATTGGCAATTGTTAACCGAGCCGCAACTGAGCCGCGGGCGAAATTAATTTTGTACATACTTCATATTATTGCGCTATTTGCATACAAGTGGCCATTGTTGCAAGTTGCAACTTGCAACAACAACACATGTGTGTGCACGTCTGTGTGTGTGTGTGTGTGTGTTCATGTGAGCGATTCCAATGATTGTTCACTGCCCAGTGACATTTCAATTTTTCATATTTTATCAGAGGCAGCGCCTAACGCCAACGCTGACGCACTAGCAACGAGCAGGAGACGGCAACGAGCAGGAGACGGCAACGGAGCAGGAGCAGGAGCAGCAGCAGCAGCAGCAGCAGCAAGTGTAGGAGGAGACGGAGCAGGATAACGTTGCCAGTGGAAATTGTTGCAATTTTATCGCTCATTTCACTCATTGTGAAACGGAGCCGAGTTGGCGGAGTGCAGGCAGGAAACTGGGCAAAGGACTAGTTCATTTATTGTGCTACCCTATAGTGGAGCAACACGGCCAAAGGGTATGCTGAGATCAGCTACAAAGTACTATTAATCACTTAGAAGAGACTCAGCTCCAGAGTTAAGCTAAGTTTTTGTTTATTGAGAAATTTGTTGTTGTTCTTCTCTAGGGTATCTCAGCGTCGCGCAGCCCACTTAGCTTGCCATTTATTACTTCTTATGGCAACAGTTGCTGTTTTGGAGCAAAGCTTTACACACACACCCACACACACGCACACATATGAGAGCGAAACGGGGCTTTCATATTGCTACTCTTCTTTTTTTCGATTTTCTGTTTCTTTTTTTCGCTTTTGCTTTTTTGGGCTGCGATGACGTCGCTTTGGGTTTTGCAATTTTAAATATTTTTTTAATCACAAGCTCACGCACACATTGCCACACAAAGAGCAAGTGAGAGGGACAGCCAGCGTGAGAGAGAGCGAGGGAGAGAGCAATGCTCATACATATGGCAATACCAATATTTCAAGCCAATTTGCTGCAGTTAGCCGCCAGCAACTGGCAACAAAATAATTCGACAAAATGTGCGCGGCGCGCTTTATGCTTTATTGTTTGCAACGCTTCGGGCCAGTGGGTGGGGGCAGTCGTGGGCGTGGCCACACACATACGCACACGCACACGCACACACACACCGACACAGTCACACAGGCAAGTCTACAAAATCAGCGTCGACAGCCAGATGTATTTCTCTCACATGCTGCAGTAATAATTGTTGATGGGTTTTTAAAGTAGCCACAAACCACGCAGCCACGCCCACTGACCCCAGCAGGGCAGCTGGGCGCAGAAATGCATATTTATTCAAGTATGTAGTTATTTTATTTTCACCATGGTTTGTGCATTTTGCGTGTTAATCAATAAATAATAACAAACAGCAAACGGAACAGCGCGAGAGAAAGAGACAGATTGGGAGAGCAGAGAGAGAGAGAGAGAGCATATGTAATGGTTCGCTCGAAAGCCTTCAAACATATGTTGCTCAGAATTTCCGCACTTTTTTACGCATCATTATTATTATTATTATTTATATATAGCACACTCACACTCGCACACATACACACACACACACACAGCAGTGTTTGCATTTGTATGTGTATATGTATATTTTTTGTATTATTAACGACACAAAAAAAGGCTCATAAAATTTACAATGCCTGCCCTCAGGTCTTTTACTTAATGATGCCATTTTTGCGCTGCCAACGCGGCCTGAAAAATTCGCGTTTAATTTTTAACGCACGACTGACTGCAACAACAAATATAAAAAACATATATATGGATATAATGTATATATGTACAAAAATAATATTAACGTCGAAACAGCAAATGGCAAAAACTCATATTTCACACATTTCATATAACATTTAAACACTATTTGCAAATATTTGTAGTCCATGGAGAGTGCTCATTAAATGGAAAGCCTATATATATAAGAAAGCTCTACATAACTTCTCTCAATTCTGGCTTGAACTCCAGGGATTTTTATATAAAAAGTACATGTTTTCTATAGGATCTCTAGATGTTGGTTTGCTTAATGAAATTCATAAATATTTTATGTACAAAAAATCTTAAAACTTTATTTAGAATCCAAGCAAAACAAATTTGAAAATCATCTATAATTTTTTGTTCTTATTTTAAATATTTCATTTATTTTATAATAAATTCATTTTGTTGTAAATTTCTTATAAAAACAAATCATTTAATAAGAAATCTATTTATTTATTAGATATTAGAGTTTATATAAACTTAAAACTAAGAAAAAGTCGAGCTCTGGCTATTGGCGCCTTCGGCTTTAAGATATCTATAGTTTCTATCCCTTATTCATTCGCAATTAAACAGTTATTTATTAATATTATAACAGAATATGTTCTATTCAACAGCTTAAGCTGGCAACTCCATTGTCAGCAGAAATGTTTACCTTGAACAGTTTCTCTATTTGTCTTTCTTTAAGGGTCAAAATGAGGAACGATTCGAATTAATTAAAGATTGGACTTAACAAAAGGCCCTTGTTGTTGTTGCTATTTTGAGACTTTGGAATCACCAACCTGACAAGCTCTATCTACACTTTATACAGCTTGTCAAAGACTTTCGCTATAGACAAGAATGAGGCCATGAGTCTACAGTAAAGCCATGCTAAGAGGTAAGCTCAAATCTTTCATATTAGCCTGTTCACACACCAAGCCATAGAAATTTATTAAATATTTCAGTTTTCATGCCTACATTTTCTTAGTCTTAGCTGCACACATATTTTTGACATCTGTCTAATCTATAGCACTGCGACTGGCATCATATGATTGCACTAGCACACGCCAGGCACAGCCAGTGCAGTGGAGAGAGCAATTCCAGCCAGATGCCCAGAATCGACTCATCATAAACTATTTGAGTCGTGCGTGACATTTGCCATTAAGCCATATAATTCCCAACCAGTTTTCATTGTCAATGGTGACTAAAAACTTCTGGCAAAAGTCTTCGATTCAGCTTGTGTGTGTGTGTGTATGCATGTGTGTGTGCATAATTTTTAATGATTTACAAACTAGCCCGCTGGCAATGTGAGCTCGAAAACTGACAGTTGATATTCTGGAAGAGCTGCAGAGGAAGAGAGCGAGAGATTGAGATGAAGAATCGGAATGAGAACTGAGCGAAATATAATGCAAAATGCTAAATTGCCGCCAGTTATGAATGGGACCAGTTTCTTTATTTGCCACAGAACTCTGAATGCTGAACGGAAAAGGATTGCGTCGAACATGCAACTAAGAATGCCCCAGGGCAGGCAACGACAGCAACAGCAGCAACAACAGCAACAGCAACAACAACAACAACAACAAAAATTATATGTAGAAGTTAAAAATAAGTTAAACTTAAGTAGCTGGAGGCCGCATTTTGGCATTTTGCATATAATGAGGGTATGCAGGCAGCATCAAGTCCGTTGAGGACTTGTCACCTGGCAGCTGCTGCTGTTGCTGCTGCTGCTGCTGCTGCTGCTGCTGCTGCTGCTGTTGCTGGCATTGCCACAGTCACTGGACGACAGCAGCAACATTTCGGGGACAATTATGAGCTGTGATTGTGGCACTCGGCTCTCGTATATCCAAACATAATTATAGGCCAACTCGAAGGATGTCCAGTTTTTTGTTATTTTTAAATTATGCATTATGTACATATACACATATATGTGCATGTGTCTGTGTGTGTATGTGTATATAGATATGCACTGTAATTTGAGAGACAGCTGCTGCTGCTGCTGCTGCTATGCAACATGTGTGTGTTGCAAGTTTTTGTCAACGTTGTCTTTGTTGCTGTTGCTGTTGCTGTTGCCGCCTAGTTATGCATTTGTGTCTCATTTTGGCCAATTTGCCGCCTTTAACACACGTTCAAATAACAATGTGGGCGATGCTTGTTATTGCTTGTGTTTCATTTTGTTTTATTCTTGCCACGCCCACACCAGCACAAGTGCAACAAGTACGAAGGCAAACAAAAGAGAAAGCTCGATTCAAGTTGGTGTGACTAGGATACCACGTAATTGAGAGAGAGATAGATAGATAGAGATATAGAGAGAGGCAGAAGACACATAATAAAAATAAAAAGTAAATATATTTAATACACTCTTAGATAATAATGGAATGGAATGATAACTTGATACCAGTACTATCAGTAAATATTTCTTATAAACCATTTAAGACATTAGAATGCTTCAGAATTTCATAAATTTAACCAAAGATGATCTTAAAACTTAACCTCAGTTAGTCTACGATTCTTCTCTCTTATTTACTCCTAATTTCCACTACATTTACAGGGTATATTGAATAGTCTAGTCATATTATAGCATAGAGCGCACATGTGAAAAAATTGCTGCTGCATGTTGTTCAGCTGCTCCCCCGTTTGACGCTGTCACCTGAGCAAACAAAACAAAACACAACCAACAGCAACTAAACACACACCAGCACACACACGCACACCAATGCACAACAAACAGGCAACGTGCAAGGACAGTGACAGTCCAAAGGAGCTGAAACCACATTGTGGTTTGCATGCTGCGGTTGCATGCAACATGTTGCAGCTCGAACATGCTGCAATGCGGCCAGGCCGGAGGCAACAAACTGCTGCGACTACGCGCCATATTATCAGCCGCAACGTAAACACAACAAGCGAACAACCAACAACAACAACAACAACAAGAGCAACAACAGCAACAGCAACTACTAAGCAACAGCAACAGCAACAGCAATAGCTGCTATAGCGGCCAACTAAGTATCCATATCCGCAGCTTTGTTGAGTAGATAGAGATACAGATAGACAGAGAGACGACAAGACGGACAGAGGGGCCGAAGGGGACGAGCGGACGAGCGGACGGACAGACACGCGATGGCAACGCTCGCAAACGTTGCTGGCTGCCAGAGCCTCACCTCTCCTTGGCCCTGGGGCGTTCGCTTGTAATTATAATATTTCAACCCAAATGTTGCCGCCGGCCATGCGCCAATGATGGATTTCAACTCTCTGCCCCGCTCTCTGCTGCCTTTGCCATATAATGTACCATACTACACACACACACACACATACATTCAGCTGGTTTTGGCCTGGGCTGTGGCATCGAGGTGCGCCTTCTCTGGGGTTCCGGGGTTGCTAGCTGCTGCTGCTGCTGCTGTTGCTGCTGCCGCCGCTGTGCAATTTGTGGCCGCGGGGCAAAACGGATTGGCCGCCGGCCATACATGTGAATAAAATTACATTCACTATTTTATATGCCACATAGGTATCCATACGTACATATATACAAAAAATACATATATACATTTATATATAAATATACATATATAGATAGATATATATATATTGTGTGTCTCACTTGTCTTTTATATACAAGTTATTGTCTCTGCCTCAGAGATATGCTTCTAAATATATATGTATATACATATCTAGATGGATATATAGAGCAATTTAACGTGTCGTTCTGGATAAAAATAATTGAATTGACTCTAGATTGGTTCTTCAGCGTCAAATGCCAATAACGAGATTATATCATAGTACGAATCGTACAACAACAAGATTAGCGCCAACAAAAACCACAAGCTATTGACACGCCGAAGTGTATATACCCTAAGATTTACTATGGCAGTCATAATTGGAGTATGAATATGTACAATATGTACTTCGGATAGATCTATAGATATGTAAAAACAATTTTAATTTAGTTTATGCATATATAAATATCCACAACATAAATAATTTATTATCTGTTAATAAAATAAAAATATTCTTTATGCCAAAAAACAAAAAAAAAGAAGAAATGATAATATATATGTATGTATATTCATAAGTTTGTCTGTGAGGTATTAAAATAAACATATTGCCCGCTGGCCATTGGCGAGAGAAATGGGTAAAAGAGGCTGCCACTGACAAGCAAACAAGCTGTGCTCATTCTGATGGGGGCCTCGGCTCCAACTGCTCCAACTGCTAAAGACCCTCGACTAGCCATAGTTCCCAGCTTTCCATCTTTATGTGTATGTATGTATATTTTCAGCTTCCCAGCGCTTGACTCGCCGAACATTAATCAGTCAAACAACCAAATTACTTACGCCGACCTGGCTAATAGAGACGTCGCGACGTGGCCAGTTGTGAGTGCGTCGAATTGATGCAGACTCAAATGAATAAACTGACTAAATGACCAAACGACTGACTGACTGATGATGTCTTCTTTTAGCCAAGATTAAGACAAGCTCAAGTTGTAAATGGAAATTTATTAACATATTTTTTTTGTGTATCATTATTACTTTTACTTTTATTTATAGTTTTAATAGCTTTACAGCTTGGCTGGCTTGTGTGTGGGAATTGGGGCTGCCAGACACAAGAAAATCTATTTGTTAGCTTTGCACGGAAACATGGCATAATTTTTCGTACCTCCATTAACCTACTTTAGGTTTTTTTGGCTTAATATTATATTTTGTACAAATTAAATTCGACATCTTGCAAAAATGTGGATGAACCAAATATATTTAGTAAGGTCAATGGTAGATTAAGTTATTCATTATGGTATGTAGAAGCTGGTTCTCTCTATCTGAAATTTAAGCAATAATTTTCAGCTGCATTAAAATTAAGAAATGTTTCAGGGAAAATTATGCTTTGTAAGCAATTTTTTTTTAAAGATTTCAATTAAAGTATTAATTGGTATTGGCTATATATATTTAAAATAAATTAAAAAAAATTACGTAAAAAAATTAAATAAATAATAAATAAAAAAAATTTATATATATCATAAATTTCAAGATTTTTACAGTTTGAGTGGAAGTTTAAGTCCAGCATAATCCCACACACGCGCGCACATATTCATATATCTATATATGTATACGTTTTTATACACACTCACACATATATGTTTGCATCCTTATGCGACGCCGAGTTTTATGCGTGTGCATCGTTGTAATTAAATTGACATTAATTAAGCTGACACATCCTGCAGCTTCGCCTTGTTGTTGTTGGTGGTGTTGGTGGTGGTGGTCGTGTGGTTGTTGTTGCTGCTGCGTGCACTGCTCAAGTGCTGCTCATTAAACAATTAAGGGATAATTATCAACGGCGTTGCCTTTTTGCAATTTTCATGCGCAAAGTGTTAAAATCACTTAATAGGCCGCCCAGGATACGCACCGACACTGCCCCGACGCCTGCTCCTGCCACTGCCCCTGCCTTTCACCCATCCATCATAGCCAGCACATGCTGTGCGCCGACCATATGGCAATAAAGTATTTTCGCCTGAGCAGGTGTGAGTGCCTGTGTGTGTGTGTGTGCGTGTTTGTGTATGTGTTTATGTTGCACGCGGCTGTTTGTTTAATTGTAGCGTTTAACGGGCGAAACTGTAACGGGAGAACAGCGGCAGAGCCTATAGACACAAGTGCACACATGTATGATATGGCCAGGTAGTTGTCTACCTGTAATATTATGCCAACAACAACAACAACAGCCGCAGCAGCAGCAGCAACAGCCGTAGCAGACGCAGCAGCAACAGCAGCATGCCCTATTGTGAACTGGCAGCGAGCTCGCCGAAGCATAAGCTCACATTAATGCAGTTATATTCACACTCGCACGCGCACTTGCACTCACACCCGCACACTCACACATGCACAGCAGCACACACTCAACACTTTGGCAGACACAAACCAAACAGCAGCCAAGAGCTGCCAACAGCAGCAGCAACAACAACAACAACAACAGCAGCAACAGTAGCCAAAACTGTCGATTCAGTTAGCAGTCGGAGTCAGTCAGTCAGTTAGTAAAGCAATTTGCAGACATGTGCTATACACACACACACACACACACACACTCACCCACACAGCGTGTGAAGTGCAAAATTCACGCGCTGAAAAATGTTGCAAATGCATTTTAGGCACCTGTCAACGGCCAACAGCAAAAAACGGAAAAAAAAACTGGGAAAAAGCAAACGAAAAACGCAGAAAAGAAAATCGTGTGAAAAACGTTGCGAGCTTTACAATTACACAGTAGCCGAAGCCAACTAAAGCGTTTAGTGTGGCAAGACAAGTGGCAGGCAGCTCTGCAAAAGGCGCCGCCACAAACTAGAGGCAAAAACCACTAGAGAAACTTGGCAGAGTTAAATGTAAATAATTATAATTATATTAAGCCATAACTAAACTCTGAAATGATTGGACGTTTTCTTAAAAAATTACTAAATATAATGAAGAAAAAGTTTATATGATAAAACTGAAAAAATATCTTAAAAATCGATAAATATAGTTAAATATAATAAAAGAAAATAAATAACAAATGCCTAAAGTTAGCATGAATGAAGTTCACTCAGAAGAACAATGATATATGTACTTTGATAACAACAAATGAAATATATTTAAAGGATAATTAAGCTAAATGAAAAGTGGATTTTTTTTAAATATGTTAAAGATATAAAGGGAATACATTTTTTTTTGGACAGCAAATTTATGAAGAGAAAAGCGAATACAAATTAATTTATGAAGCACGAATCAAGGACAACTTTGATCTGAAAAAAAAAAGACAACAGTTCTTTACATTCAATTTTTCTCAAACATTACACAAACACACACACATACACACATACATTCCAAAAAACTATAATAAATACATATTTACTAGACTACAAATATGTTAGTATTGTGGCTCCTATCGGTGGGTTTAATCTGTTTGGCGGATCGAGTCGTAGACCCAGAAATGAGATATTTGAGATTACCAGAGAATCAGAGTTGTATATACAATTGTGATGGCGTTATCAAGTGTAAAGGACACATCCCGAAATGTGATTCAATAATCAAACACTACAATTTAGCCACCGATGACAATGATGCGAATAAAGAATTTCGAGAGTTGCTGCTCTTCGGCCACAATGGGCTGCGCAATCGTCTGGCCGCGAAGCTCAATCTCTGTGACATGCTGGAAATCAAGTGGAATAATAAACTGGCTCTCTATGCCAGCCGCCATCATTCGTTCTGCCATAAAAGTATAATGTGTGACTCCGAGCTCGACTCGAATGTAAATCTACAGCAATCGCGTCCACGTGACAAGAGGCAAATTTCGCACATGGTTAATATGTCACGAAATAGTTTCTTTTATTCCAACACTTATTCGACGGCCTTTATACCGTTCGCCCTGAGCAACTGGTATGCGGCACACGTTAAGCTGAAGTTCCCCAAGCGCATTGACGTAAACAATCGAACGTACTATGCATTGGCTGGCCAATCGAATAGCTTCTACAATATGGTCAATCCGATTATCCAAACAATGGGCTGCTCCATCGCCAAGTGAGTGAGAGGCGGTAGAGTTTTCATATTCTAATCTTAACTGAAATATACTCGACAGGTTTCGAGATGGTCGCAGTCTAATTTGCTACTACTATCCTTTCGTGAGTGTAAATTCAGAGATTTATTTCCGCATAATGGACAAGTCATATCAGTGCCCGTATACCTATCCTATATTTGATCGGATATTCAAGAGGATCTGTATCAAGAGATAAGTGATCCACGCAACCGAGTGGATCCACTTATCCAATCGAGCAAGACTTTGGCTTCTTAAACAGTTTGACAAATTTGTGTACGCCAGCCGGCGGGGAAACCAGTTAAAAGAAACTACATGCCCTGATTACAAACAAGCTGTCGGGCACGGGGGCTCGGGTTCAGCCCAACAACAACAGTTGATGCACACCTCGGTAGGCTGGTCAGAGTTACATGACCCTTATCATATCTTGCCCTGAATAACCACATCCCAAAGCGCACACTTTCGCCCCAAAGCAAATACTACAAGCTGCCTGGCACGCCAAGAGTTCGACTATGGAATACCCTGTATATTCTCACATTTATGTCATAGAGCTCAATTTGAATGAACAAAATATATAATTCAAGCTTGGTGAATAATCTTATCTTAGAGAAAATTTCCAGTTAAGATCGGTGTACTCCAAATCTTGCACTGATATGCTTCAGATGTTATTCTTAATAATGGGTATGTTGCAGTCGCATACATTGCTCTTTGTGTTTGGAGGCCGCCTTTTGTGGTTGGCTGCTCAGATGATGCTGGTGGTGCTGTTGTGGCACAATATCCACTCGGACTCGGACTCGGACTTGGACTCGGACTCGAACTGGGACTGTGGCTGTGACTTTGGCTGTGGCAATGCCTCATAAACGGAGTGGCAGCGGCGCAACTGCCCCGAAGGTGTAAAACTTGTTGCTGTTGCTGTTGTTGTTGCTGTAGCTGTTGTTATTGTTGTTGCACACTTTTCAAAACTGCCTGTCAATGCGTGACATTTCATATTTAAGTTATAATCTGCATGCATTACTTTTTGGATCGCCAGGCGACCGATACACACACACACACACACACACACAGACACAACAGAGCCAGGGAGACAGCTAGTGAGTGAGAGAGGGGGAGAGCAAGGTAGCGGGGCCAAACATGTATAAATTTAATGGTATACAAAATTAACTGGAGGCTAATTTTCAATAAAACTGACAGCTATGTAAAATGAGGAAAGCTCACACACACAGAGAGAGACTCACACATATGTGTGTGTGTGTGTGTGTGAGTGTGGCAGGGTATGTGTGTTCTTTTGTGCTTGACATGCAGTAAATTGAAATGAAAACGAGTAAAATACAAAAACAAACATGCACACACACACACACATACAGAAGCAAATAATATTATGTACTTATGTGTCTATAGATGTCCGCCTTATAAATTAAACAAAAACTTAATAAATAGCTAGAAGCAATTAAGTTGCAATTAATAACGGCTTATGCTAACTCCCACTCTCCAACTCTCTCTCTCTCTCTCTCTCTCTCTATCACTATTGCCTCTCTCTGTCGCTCTCCCTACCTATCTCGCTCGCTGTTTGTCCTTTGTCTCGAGCCAGCCAGCCAACCCACGCACAACTGTTGTGCGCCATGTTTGGCTCTCCCTCTCTCCCTCTCGCTCGCACGTATTCGCTTACTCAAACTGCAGTCCATCAGTTGGCATCAAACATGCTGCTCCGCACATCAAACCAGTTTCAAGTCTTATCACTGCAAACGCATCTAAATTATCACGAATGCCGGCAGCAACAGCAGCCGCAGCAGCAGCGCAGCTGAGCCAGAGCAGAGCAGAGCGAACAGAGCGAACAGAGCTCACACATATGTAAACACAACGAAGTTGTCTCCATGCCATGCCTCTCTCTCTCTCTCGCTCTCGCTCTCTCTCACTCTCTGACGACCAGCCTGCCTGCTGTGCACGAACATGTTGCGAGCAAGCGAGCCTGCGGCTATATTCAAACTGGCTGCAGCTCGAGCGCTCAGCTCGGTTCGGTCTGGCCTGGTCTGGTCTGGTCTGATTTGGGTCTCCTGCTGCCGCCTGCTGCTGCCTGCTGCCTGGCATCTCTGCTTGCCCCTTGTTACTCCTGCTGCTGCTCCTTGGCCGCGGGCTATTCGCTTGTAATTATAATATTTCATCCCAAAAGTAGCTGCCGGGCATCAGCGTCAGTTTCGTTTGCGGCTTGTTGCAGGCTGAGGAGCAGAGACCGACAGCGGCGCAGGAGGCAGCAGGCGGCAGGCGGCAGGCGGCAGGAGATGGAGGGCGGAGCTGTGCGAAACGGAGCGGCGCAACAATGCAGCCAACAATGATGAATTTTTGAACTTGGCGTGTGGGTTACTCTTCGTACAGTAATGCCTGCCACATAAACGCCAAAGTCAGAACAGAGACTTACGCTGCTGCTGCTGCTGTTGCCCTGTACCTGGGCTTCTTTCTCCATTCTTTGGCTGTTTACATAGAAATGCGGCCCAAATTAAATATGCCGCACAATAAGCCCAACTTGTTATTTATGGCCAATAAATTAGCCATCAGAAACGGCGCTCGAAGGCGGCCGCCCAAAAATGTTGCTGACACTTTGCAAATGCAATTCCGAATGGTATTAGGTGCAATCCGAGCGCTTGACATGTGCTACCTGACACAACGAGCTGGCCGCATCGCACACTAGGGGAAGGGGAGGACGGGACGGGACGGGACGGGTTCGGCAATGCTGCAATAGCTTATGATAAATTGAGCCCCTCGCCGGCAGCCAAAATCATTTTCGTATAGCCAAAAATATTGCTGATGCCACAACGGCTGCAACAGCAACTGCTGCTGCTGCTGCTGCTGCTCTTGCTGCTGCTGCTTGAATGAATGTGTCTGTAGATTTCGTAGCAGCTCGAATTACCGTATCGTTAGCGGCGACATTTAATTAAAATTTTCTTTTGGGCACAACATCGTGGCGCATATCTAGTTTCGCACATTTGGTTTTGTGCTTTTAAGCCGTTGGTTTCGGCCAACTTTTGGCTCGCAACGCGTTTATCTGACGGCAATTTAGTGGCTTGAAGATAACTCGCACTGCACTTAATACCAACTCAGGGAAATGGCCATTAAAACGACACTTAATGACCAAATGGCAATTGTTATGCGTTGTTATTTGTTGCCAACATCGTGTTGTTGCCACTGCTGCTGCTGTTGCTGGTGTTGCTGTTGCTGGTGTTGCTGTTATCAGTAGTCGCTGCTCATACATAATTGTTAGCTGTATGAAAAGCAGCCAACAATAGCTGCAACAACATCGGCCATTGTCGCATTGTGCGCTGTGTGCCAATAATATTCCACATACGCCGCATTGGCAACAACAACAACAACAGCAGCAACAATTGCAGCTAGAGCAGCAGCAACAACTCCAGCGACAACCGCAACGTTTAATTTCCCGTTTGCCACATTGCTGTAGCATAGCGCGTTGTTGCTTTTGTTCAGCCTAACGCCGCATTGAAATGCTTTTCCTGCCACGCCCCTCTGCCGACCGCCTAACCACGAATCTAAAGCAAACGGATAAGCGGAAGCTATGCCGGCGTTTCCGTGCACCATTCTTTGCCAAGATGCTGCGTCCTAAGTTGTGAGGCAACTCTAAAGCTGACCGACAGAGTGCTACCCTGTATTGTGAGATAGAAAATCAGAGCGAGCTGCATGATATATTGCATTCATGTGGTAAACTCTCGAGTGATAGTTATTTAGAAGAGACTTGCTTTGTAAATGAGTATAATAAAGGAGCCTGCTTAGAAAAACAGTGTTAGAAAGTTCTTGAAATGTGTATCTTATTTATAGCTCCTAAAATTAGTTGTCGAGACTCTGACGTAGGTATTGATAGGAAATTGCACTGAGTTCCCAAATAAGTAAAAGTGACCCGAAACAGAAATTTTGTAAAAGTTCAACGTTATACAATACTATTTCACTTTAGTCTATATTAAATTTCGCTCCACATTTTTTAATGTACAGGGAAAACTCTTTAAGAAAATGTTCGATAAGTTCTAAATAGTTATAGAAAATTTATATTTTAAGTAAATTGAAACCATTTCTTCCCATATCCAAACTCCATTTCCAACACTGATATACCCCATATGCAAAACTGTTTCATGCTCATTCCGAGCTCAATGTGCTTAACTTTCGCAGAGTTGAGCTTAAGTTGAATCCGTTTACGCCATTCCAGGGAGTTTTGTTGCAGTTGCCAGTTGATATATAGAGGTATGCGAAATATGAAATGCATTATCAACCTTTCTATATTCTATGCAATTATGCGCTTCATTGAACAAGCGCAGAGGCGAGCGCAAAAGCAAATGACGGGCGCACGTTTAGACACAATTTAATTAACAATCACACACACACACACACACAAACGCAAAAACAAACGCTCTCTCCTTCTATCTGTATGTGTGTGCATTGAATTTGAAAGTGGCATTCATGCAGAAATTATGCAACTGTCAGTTGCAAAACAAAATCAAATTGTTTGTTATCTCTCTCTCTCTCTCTCTTTCTCTCTGTGTGTGTGTGTGTGTTAAATAATTGCCTCACTCTGATTGACTATAGAGATATTTTCTCTCTATAAATAACTGTATAGAATATAGTTGTATTTGTTTGTATTTAGCATTATTTTGGCAATTTTAAAGTCAATTAAAGCCAAGCGAGAAAAGAAAGCAAGCGACTCAAAGTCAAAGTAGAAGTCAGTCAGCTGCAGCTCTTGTTGTTGCTGTTGTTGCTGTTGTAGCCGTGTTGCCTGCGGCACGCACATTTCAGCCTCAAATAGCTGCCAGCAATGGCAAAGCAATGGCTAAGCAGCAGCAGCAGCAGCAGCAGCAACTAAAAAAGGAAGCAGCAACAGCAATAACAACAACAACAACAACAACAACAAGTGCATTTAGTTGCGCCGCACGAAATGGCCGCCAGCTACAAAGAGAATAGTCGCACACACACACACTCACACACACAAAGGCTGGCTATATACAAAGGCTTATGTATAGACTCCCGCCAGCCCACTCGTTCGCCCTTGCAGGCTTGAAGGAGTTGCGGATGCTGGCAACGGGCGTTGACTGTACGGCGAAAAAGCGTCGCTGCGTGAAAAACTCGACTCGACTCGGCTCACCGGAGGGGCACAAACGGAGCAGCGATGCCGTACGCTTCGGTTTGCTAATGTTGCCCCAGGACCTTACCGCTTTGATGAGCGAGGACAGAGGACAAGCGGTGGCGGGACGGCGGGACGGCAAGGACACTGTGGCAGGAGACGAGATCGCATAAGGCAATGTCCATAGAAGGGCATCTCTCGAGGGGTGTGCGTATGTGTGTGTGTGTAGGTGTATGTATGTATGTGTGTGTGTGTGTGTGTGAGCGGTTAGTGGGTACTGCAAATGGCCTGCGGTTTTGCGCCTGCGCAGCTCGAAAGGTAACAACAACAACAACAGCAACGTTATAAAAAGCCAACGGCCATGTGGCAACATTTCAATCTCCGCTCAGTTATTTGCCAACTAAATCCCCAAAAGGGACAAATTGTATAATTTGTACAGTTTGGCAAACCTAATATATATGTAGAATATTATAAATTTATATATATACATATATATTAAATGATATATATGTATATATATATTTTTTTTTAATAATTGCTGAGAGCTCTACGATGATAAACTTAATAGACCTAAAAATATTTACGGCCTTGGAAAAATACATCGCCCAAAATTCCAATTGTATTTCTATATTTTTATATTTTATTTTAATTTCTGACAACAAATGCAACACAGACTACTACAGCATCATTAAACAGCCGAAACTCTAAAAAAAAAACTCTGTAAAGAAAGAAAAAAGTTGATCTAGTACACTAGGTTTTTAGTTGAATTGCTTTATAGCCCTTCACAGCATTTTACCAATTCATTCATTCCCCAAAACATTCAAGCAACATTGCTTACTATCAGTCAATACTTATTTTTTTTTTAATATTTTTATTTTATTTTTATTTTTTTAAATCTTGACAAATTATTATGTGGTCTAAGGCACAGTGAGTATCGCCTACAGAGGCAGTAAAATAGACAATTTATAAATTCGTTCATAGAGTACATAACAGACTCGCTCCCGCTTCGCCGGAGATCATCGAGATATACAGAAATAAAGGCTTTGAGGATACTTCGTAAGCATTAATGCACATTGTATTACTTGGATATAATATAATGTAAGTACACAGCTTGGACACGGTACGTGCGGCTCGATCAGTGACAGTAACATCAGCTGGCGAATTAACGGTAAAAGATATTGGCATCCCAAGGGGCCGTGTCATAAGAGCTGAGCTTCGGCTGCCTGATCTGCAGGAACGATGCGACGGCTCAAACAACAACCATTTGTTCAAGTTATCAAAAATATTGACCGACAATGAATACTATCAGGGAAGACAAATGGAGGACTCGAACCACATGGAGGGCAACATGGCAAGAGGGCAAAATGTAAATCCATGGAATAGAACCGTACAGGTACCTAAAAAGTATTTCAGGGCTAACGAGCCAGTTGATAAACCACGTATGGAAACGGTGTCAGTGAAGCCTTTTAAATTGTCCACTGACATGTCATCGATTCTACAGAAAAAATCCCAGAAGAACAGAGAATTTATGAATACTGATATGAATACTGATGAATCAGATTCTTCCGATTTTGAGGTTCTCGACAATCGACGCAGACAACCAGTCAATCGCCCTATAGTAGAGGTGAGCACCGCTCTCATGGGCACTGTTAAAAGTTTACAGTATGTTAATGATCGACACATCGCTTATAAATGACTCTACGAGGATCGTATTCATTTTTTGTTTCTTTAACTTTCAGAAACGAAATAAGCAAACACAAGTGAAAATGGTAGCCAAACAGTCTGTGACCCGTCCAAAGCGATTGAAAGTCGAAGGACGATACGCCCGTGCCATAAAAATGTGCCATAAAGTTATTCATATAATGAACTTTGGGGGTAAGAATCATTTGACAAATATATATCAATTTGAATTTAGATCTGTATCCCTCTCTTGATATCATAGATAACTGGCCAGTTTATATAGTGATCATGTGTCTGTGCACCATAGCCTATCTCATATATAAGGTGCATATTGATCTTATGAATTATGGCAGCAGTGAACGATTGTATGCGAAAAAGATGAGCACTTCCAGTATGTTAATGAAAATTCTTAACTTTTTCATACGTTGGCTGCACAAACACGAATGATCCAAGGCTCTGATCTAATTTCAAATTTAGTTCTTTTCGGTTCAACAGACCAATAAAATTTTAGTTAAACTTTACGGCTATATTCATTGTAAAATATGTATAAATGGATAAATGCGTATGTTGCATGTTTTTAGCATAAGTGTGCAAATCAAAATGCACTCGAACGCGCTCACACGCGGATTCCCAGCCCAATATGGGCTCTATATTGGGCCCGAACCGCCCAATCGCTGGACCACCGCTTGACCAAATGAAAAACAAACAATTCGCTTTTGTTATTCCAAATAACACGAAAAACCTGCACTAGGAACAACACGGCCAACACTAACGATATCAAAAACAACGATAATAAAAACTAAACCGAAAATAAAGCGAAATTGTAAAGTGTTAAAAATAATAAATTATTTCTGTTATTCTAAATGGTATTAGAGAGCCGGGCCATGCATAAATTTAAACCGCGCGAGTGTTAGAAAAATATTGTGGCTATCGCAATTTTGACCACCAAATTGAAATTCGAATGCCAATGCAAACAGTTGTCAAAGGGCAAACAAAATTCCAAATACCCACTTCTATATATGTACATACATATATGCACACAGCATCAGAACTTTGTCAAAGGCCCTCATTATAAATATGCATATAGAAAATGAATTTATACATATAGAAAATTCTGGTTGCAGAGCAAACACACTTAGTTTTCCTATTCCATAAATTAAGAACATTTAAAATTGCTCTATATAAAAGTCTGACATATGTTTATATTACTGAATACTGTTGGATATATTCGAAGAATGGGATCAAGCTAAATATTTGTATAAAGGTTCCTCTCTTTAAATATTTAACTATATAGACTTATCACTTACCTGACAATTGTTGTGCTCATTTTATTATTTAAGACCCCTCGACTCATCAAAGAAATCCTTTCAAATAATTAAATTTGATTCTTCGTCTAGCATATCTCCAAGTTTGCCTGACTTTCAATTCGTATACCCTTACTTAACTCTCTTAGTTTTTGGTCCATCGGGATTTGGTATTAAAATTTGATTTATTTGTATGAATTAAATTTTTGGCTTTCAGTTAATTAACATCATTCTTTGATGTACCAGGGTGGCATACAAATTATGCAAAATACACGCCCCGTCGCCCGCTTTTATCCGCTACTCGTTGGGACAGGAGCTTAGCGACAAATAGATGTATCATACCTAGCAGCAAGCTAATCCTTTAGCCTCGAGCCTTGCACAGTTATACCACTGTGTATGTGTGTGCGTGTGTGTGTGTGTGTGTATGGCACAATTTATATAATTTGAACCTATTTGAGGTGATGGCCTGATGGGGTGTCATAAATCAAGGTTACTTTCACATTGGCCATAAATACTGGCAGGCCAGCGATAGGCAAGAGCCGAAGAGCAGAAGAGCCCCAAAACCAAACCCGCTCGAACCCCTCGAGACGCGCCAAACGGAGGCCAACATCGAACTTGTTCGTGCAGTTTTTGGCTTTGGCCTTAACTTTAGCTTCAGCTTCAGCTTCAGCCACAGCTCCAGCTTTGACTGTGACTAGGGCGTGCGTGTCTAAGTGTGTGTGTATGTATTGTTATCACAACAACAGCATCTAAATTATCATGGCCAAAAGGCAAACGCAGCTACAGCTACAGCTACAGCAGCAACAGCTTACAACGTAAACACAACACGACGAACAATGCGACGCGCAGACGCCAAACACGAAACATTTTTTACTAATAAATCGCCGCCAGGGAATTTCCCATTGCTCTGTTCCTCTTCGTAATACATATTTCACATGAAATGCAGCCGATGGCTAGATGAAGACTATATATAAAAAAATATATATATACATACATACATATACGAGAAAAAGAGAGGATATGAGAGAATCTCACCCAGAGCAATTGAAACATTACAAAAGTTGATCCAAATGAAAAGTCTTTGTTTCTAATTTCCTCAGCTACAACTTTTTATGATGCATTTAGCTGAAATGCATATATTTAAATATAAGTAACAATGGGTTTTTTTTGTGGTCAGGTTTTTTTATTATAAGAGCAGGATTTTTGCCTTCATTAATCCACACTATTATTTCGAGTGCATAAATTTAAGAGAATATACACTTAATACATGTATGCTTATATGTGTGCCTTCCGAGAACAGATTTCTGCATACACACGCATTGTATAAGAGAGATCATTAGGGCAGACGCGCTCACACTAAATGCTCTCATAATATCCCTCCTACTTTTGTCCGCCATTTAAAATATTCGCTCACTATCTGGAATGTTAACGGGATCAAAAGCATTGCTGCCATTGAGTGAGTATTTAAATACCCATGCTCTCTCACACATACTAGAAGCGACTGCCTGCAGTTCAAATATACATACATACATCTGTATTAAAAGCTTTACCCCAACTTACTGTTTTCTCTCTCTCTCTCACTCTTTCTCCCATAGAAGAACATTAAGCAAATAAATTGGCAAAACAAAATTAATTATTGTCACAATTTTATTAGACTGTTTTTTTTTTTTTGAAAATTCAAAGTTTTGCCTTTGTCATTTTCGTCTTGTTAAATATTTCACGAGCTTCATTTCGGAGCACTTTTCCATTGAAATTGATTGGAAGTTTATCCACGAAACAAACGCCTGCATGCAGCTGTTTATATTGCACGGAAATTCGCTGAGCGACATAGTTTATGACCTGTTTTTCACTTAGAAGACTCTGTGGCTTTCGAACAATCAGGGCTCCAGCAGCTTCGCCATATAAAGGATCCTTGATACCAACCACACATACCTCCTGCACGTCTGGCAGCTCGATAATGATCTTTTCGATCTCGTTGGGCGTGTAATGCATTGATTGGTATTTCAGCAAATCTTTTCTGCGATCCACCATATAGAGGCGATTTTCCTTATCGAAGTAGCCCATGTCGCCCATGTGGAACCAGCCCTGGGAATCGAGTGTCTGAGCTGTTTGGACAGGATTGCCATAGTATCCATTCCACTTTTGATTCGTCTTGATCAATATTTCGCCCACTTCATTATGTGCCAGTGGAACTCCCGCGTCGTTAACGATCTGAGCATGAACGCCTGGCAGCAGACTCCCTACCAAGTTCTCCGTTTCTGGATTTAGGCAAGCCGATATTCCGTCCGTTTCCGTTGTCCCATACGCATATACAAAAATGGTTGATTCGATGATGCGCCGAGCGGTCTGCACCACACCAGCTGACACCCAGCCCCCGCTGTACTGGACGAACTGCAGACTGGAGAGATTCTCTGCAGTGGCCAGGGGACTGCTGAAGAGCGCATTGAACTGCCAGTGGGAGACATACAGGTAGGTCACCTGCCATTTCTTTACGATCTCCACAAGCAACTCCACGCTGAAGGGCTGGCTACAAATCACCCGATCTGCTTCGTTCACTGTACTGCTCAATAGACTCTTTATAGCGGAGAGCCAATCGTAACTAGCTGTCGTGTATACAACATCATTTAAGCCACTCACCCTGGAAGAGAAGCAGCCTACATAGGTATATAGGTATTGTAGATATAGTAGTATATACTCACGGCGATATTAACAGTAGTTGGGAGTTGGTTATGGTCACAGCTTTGGGCAGCCCGGAGGTGCCCGAGGAACAGACAATAGCCATGGTTTGGTCGGCGCCATGCACCAACTTTGTGGGTCTACGAAATAAATAAGAATACTTTTCTATTATATTATATTGCTCTATTTCATTCAGCAACTCACTCATAGTAATTTTCATTGATTGCCTTGGCCAATATCTCTTCTATCCCAGTCACATTCTCTATATGTTCGCTCAGTGTTATCAACTTAGGCGTCCAGTCTTTGGTGATCAATTTAAAAAATTCGTAGTCTCTGCCATCACAAAATATAATCTTTGGCTTTGTTATCGCGTATAGCGACGCTATAGCTTCCCTTTCCAGCATGGGATTGACAGCATGAAAGGGCGTGGCATTGAATAGGCATGCAAATATAACGTGAGCAGCATGTGTGGTATTCATAGCTATAAGTCCAACTACATCCCGATGCGTTAGTCTTTCCGATTTCAAATACTGCGCTATGCTCACAGTCGCTGTCAAAGCATCCGCATTGGTGAGTATTTTGCCATCATCATGGACGATCTATAAAAGAAATATCATAAAACTGACTTGGGATTTCATTGATTTTTCATATGACGCTACCTGGAATTTATTGCTTGGCTTCTCTTTAAGCACTTCATATATGACTTTGCCTATAGAAATTTGTGGATCAGTGAATAATGTGTTTTCAGGTCCGCTCCAAATTTTTTGCTCTTCATTGTAGAACGTTTCCATCAGCGACATTCTGATCAACTTTGTTTGTCAAAGTTTGCGAAGAAACTAAATGGAAAGCGACCAAAGATCTGTTCTATATGTATGTCTAGTTTAGTAATCTATAAGATTAAACTTTTGCCATAGATAAGATTATGATTGCGCTTGAAATGGAAACAACAAAACTATTTAGCTTTAACTGCAATTACTTTCATGCGTTCGATTAACAGCTATATTAATAATGTGTTTAATCAATATGTTCATATATATACATATATACGCCTTAAAGATCATTCAATCTCTTAACTTAATCCCAAATATTCTAGGTACAGCAGAGCAGATCAACTGTACAAAAGGTTGCCTCTCTATGCGCAGACGCAGAGCGTTTTATGTGCTCGAAGGGCTCAATTGAACTTCAGGGCATTCCCATACAAACACACACACACACACGCATACAGAGAGACAGGGAGAGATGTATACTAATACACCCACAAGCTGCTAAATACACACACATATGAAATGTGGGAACTTTTTGGCTCTTAATCAGTTTGCCTTCAAGACAAACCGCATCGCACACAACAAACATACACACACACACACACACACACACACACTGATAAATTGAAACCTATCTTTGGTATTTTGTTTTTCTTTGAAGCAACAATGCGCCAACAATGGCCCCGCGGCTATCCTTAGTACGGACTACGACGCTCATTTATTTCACAGTCGTGGACAAGATAATCGCCAATGTCCGCTTAGAGGTAGACGACGACGACGACGACGTCGACGTGGACGGCAATGGAGACGACGAAAATAGTTAGGCCCAATACGAAATGTTATGGGAGTATGTATATATATATATGTATGTTTAGTTATACATATATACGTATATATGGAGTGCAGTCAGAGATGTAGCTCCGCTTATTTGGTTTAGCTTTAGGAAATGTATTTCAATAATTTTCACACGAAAATCAGTTGAATGAAGTTGTTTTTCGACATCTCGTTTTCTACTTCTCTCTCTTTAAGTCATTTATTTGTCTGTATGAATGTGTGTGTGTGTGTGTCTTTTAAGTCTTAATTTGCGAAGAGGCAATCGGAAAAACGAGCCATCAGTCAGAGAACTCAACTAGCTTTGCAGTTTTCCTCGGTAGCTCAGTAGCCGGCAGTGGAAGTCACATGCTGCAACTGGCTTACACACGCACAACCCATCAACACTCATACACACACACACATAGACTCAAACACACATGCAATATGCTGGGTTAAAAGCGGAACTGTCACAGTTGCCTCGTCTCAGTCCTACCTTGGTCGCCGTCGTCGTCGTCGTCGCCGCCTCCGCATCCGTCTCCAGCCTCAGCTTCATTTGGGTATCAGAGTCAGCAGCGTTGGCAGCGTTGGCATCGTTGTCATGGGCAACCCACGTTGGGCGCTGCTTTGGGCACCTCTGGGGCCTGTTTCGCTTGTAATTATAATATTCCAGCCAACCCAAAATGTTGCCCCAGGCCAGCAGCAGCAGCAGCAGCGGCAGCCGCACCACCACCACCATCAGTGGAGGCAGGAAGATGAAGCGGCGTCAGCGTCGTCGTCGTCGTCGACGTTGGGACGCAGCCACATGAAACTCTTGTTGTAGATCTCATTGTTGTTGTTGTTGTTGTTGCTGCTGTAGAACGTAGCTGTGCCGCATGCAACACGATGTCGCCGCAGGACTTTGCGGATGACCTCGAGCGCCACAAATGCTGATTACGTAGACGCTCCCTTCTCCATTTCCGTCCAAGCAAATGATAAACTATACGAATGTGTTATACCCTTTCCTAAAGGCTTTTAAGAATTGTAAATAAAAAGGAAATAAATAATATTTATACATATATAATAGTTTACATAGAAGTGAAGTGAAGAGAAGTATACATATGTATGTCTCTAAACATTTATATATCTGTATATATGCTAATACATGTTATGCTTATTCACGCATATATGTATGTGTATGCATTTAAATATTATATATATCTTTGTATATATGCTTGCCTATGCATGCACACGACTATCTGTGTGTATATGTCTGTAAGTACCCATATACATATGTATGTACACGTATATGTATGTCTATGTATATTTATATCAGAGTAGTAGTAGTAGTCCATAACATATATGCTGAGCATCACAACACATCAACTCACTCAGTGCTCGGCTCGCTCTCTCTCTCTGTCTGTCTTCGTATAACTCTTATAAAATCGAGCTTCGAACAATTACTCATTGCTTCGTTTGGAGTGACATTGTGACAGCTATATAAAGGGAAGCCAGTAGAAGTGCTCGATCAGTTGAATTCCAGCCAAGCTACAGGGCAGTTGCACCGCAGTGTGGAGTTTCCTTCGGTTGTCTTATATTTTATCAATTCTTCTTTAATTATTATTATTATTAAGGATTTATTATTAAGGATCCTATTTAAAATAAATAACATGTTGTATATAGTTATAAATAAATAAAATTAATAATTATTTTTGTAAGAATTTGTATCATTATGATTATGAAGAGGCTGATGATAATGATTACCATAATAACAAATATAAGATTATTAATGCTGATTATGAGCTTGTTCGTGCTATAATAATAATGCTGATAAGGATGCCTATGCATATATCATAACTATATTCACATTTGACTAATTATCACCTAATACCTTGTAGCATAGGATCTGTACAATTATTATAGGCAATATCAGGCAGTCCACGCTCTACTCCGATTTCGATTGGTTAGTTTTGGATTATGGCATAAGCAGCGTAGTCGTTGACATCGCCAGCTGTCTCGATTACAAAGCAGAACGCGCTGATATAATGCCCCATGGGCGCCTAGGATAGGTGTAGGAGTTGTATGGAATTTGAGCAAAACTTTTTTGTTGTTGTTGTGATGCCCGCCAGCTGCCTTTGTTGTTGTTGTTGTTGTCGCTGTTGTCGTTGTCTCTTTCGTATTTGCTCTGCCAATCTCTACACATAGGTGCAAACGTGTGTGTGTGTGAGAGAGAGTGTGCGAGACTGTGTGTGTGTGTGTGGGCATTTGGGGTCGGCCTGTGCGTGTCCATGTGGCGTGGCTGGCTACCCGGCTGGCTGCCTGGCTGGCTGGATAGCTGGGTTGCCCATTTACATAGCTTGAGGTATTTCAATTTATTTCATTGTGCTTTTCATATTATTGTATTTGCAATTTTGATTGCAGTTGCCTTTTGACCACTGGCAACATAGACGAGAGCGAGAGAATCTCGATTCCATTTTCAGCCATATGCAAAAATATCGATAGTAGCCCCAGCCACGCCCCGGCCGCCCGCCCCCCCATTCGTTTGACTGACAGCGGTTGAAGCCAAATGCAATCAGCGTTGCGATGGATTATTGCATTTTAATTGCAATCCATAACTGTGGGTGGTTCGATTCCGTATGGAGCGCAGAGAATTAGGTGAGAATTTATGCAAAAGCTCGCTTAAAACAATATTTTTCTAAAGATTTTATTAAATAGCAGCAATTGGCATTAAATAAATAAACATAAGAAATAAATGTTTACTCTCCCTCTCTTGCGCTCACTCCCTCTCTCTGTCACTCTTCACAGCAAATGTTGAGACCCCGAGGCGAAATATGTATTTTTCCTTGAATTATCACATTTTAGTCGAACCGAGTAATAAATTATGAATATGGGCAAGGGGCAAACAAATAAACTGATAAAACTGACAATCAACAGTCTCAAGATTTGAGAAGAACTGAACTGTCAGTTAAAGGATTAATTACATTTCTTGGCCATGTTCAAAGCCAAATCTTTGATTGTTCGCTTTTAGCATGCATTTCGGAAGGCCTGCAGCCAGTTCGTCAAAATGGAAAACTCTCTGCATTTTCCTGACTTGCATTTATTTCCAATTAAAGGGCATTTTCGGCCAATGACAGGCAGCTACGACTTTATTACGAATTGCACATGAATTGCAATGGAAATGCAATCGAAACCCGAAGCAAGGCACAACAAAAGAAATACAATATGATGCTCTGCTTCATTAGTAAACCTCAGTCAGTGTCCAGCATAAATGTCGTGTTCAATTTTGACCAACAGAATTCATAATCTTTCATTTTTTCTATCTCTCTCTCTCTCGCTCTTTTAAATGCTTCTCGTCCATCAACAGCAGCAGGGAGAATTAACTGCAAATGGGCATGGTTAACGGAAAAATTTCCTTTGAAAAATTTGTGAGAGTTATGCAGAAATGTTTCTCACTATAGAGTGATCCATATACAACATTTGGAGTTTAGTTTCTATTGAGGTTAAAGGTAAAAAGCTAGTTGAATATTATAACCCTTTTCGATATTTAATATATTATTTTATATAAATATATTTTTAAAATTTTATATAAATCTTATGTAATTTCTATTCCCATTCCTCTTCTATTTTTATACTGATCAAAAAATATGTACGTATAAACTTCATGTGTCTTCTGTAAACTCTTCTGCCTATCACATCCATTAGGAAACTTAATATGAACAGGGTATGAAAACAATAAGCAAAACAGTAACAAGCTGTGCCTCACAATATTTTTAGACAATAGCAATTAGAACACAAAATGTTAGACAGCAACAAAAAAATAAAAACGAAAATTTTCTACGAATATTTTGCATGCAGTTTTATGAAAAATGAGAACACTCAACTCAATTTTTGGCATAGTTAAAGTCCAAAAATATTCTAGCATTTCTTTGCTTGCAATACAAAAATCTTCTGTACAATAATCATTCTTCTCTTAACAGTGTTGTAAAGCACTTAATAATACCCTCATACAAAAAAAAATTTTTTAGTTAGTTAGCTGAAAGTATTAATATTTGCATTAGTATTAGCATTAAGTATCTGTTGTAGTATTATTATGATTATCATTATTACTAACATTATTGTTCATTTTCATTTTAAAATAAATACCTTATACTGAAAAACTCAAATTCATTTTGGTTATTTATCTAAATCCTTTATTATTCCATTAAATGCATATGCCTAAAAATTTTATATTTCTCTCATTTCGATTTTAAAGTAAAAGATAGCCTACCTTAAATATATGGCAATTAATATCCTATACAATTTATTGTTCTTACAACAATTTCATAAAAATTGGGAAAATACCTAAAATATTATTCCACGATACGTTTGTGCTCGCATCCTTTGTGTGAAAGCTCGTGTGTGGCTCGATGTATGTTTTTGTTTTTGTTTTTTTTTTTGTAAGCTCATTTCAATATGGCAACACCCACACACACACACACACCCACACTCACACACAGTGAAGCTCACACAAATGCGCTGCGATAAATCAGTTACTCAAACTTGACCAAATACACAACAACAACAACAACAGCAGAAACAGCAACAACAATGCATATTCACTCATATATACGAATACGTATATTCAAGCATAAATTGCAAACAATAAATAACCGAAAAATTGTAAATAAAGTTGCTTGCAAATATTTCATAAAGTAACAATCAGCTTAGGGCCAAGGAGCAGATGCCAAAAACCAGCAACAACAACAACAACAACGACTATAAGGCTTGAAGCAACGGTAAGGCACCGACACCAAGCGAGGCCAAAAGTATTTGCGACCAACTTAACACACACACACACACACACACACTGAATGCAGCACACCCGCTGCTGCTGCCACTGCTGCTGCTGCTGCCCCATACTCCGCACCTTATCCAGTCGGCTCTCGTATCGAAAAACCAAAAGTAAAAAGGCCCGCAGCAAATGTTGCAAGCAGCGCCAGATAAGCGGCCCAGCCAGCGACTGAGGTTGAAACTGCGATGGCAACGGCGACGGCGACGCCGACTGCGATGCTGGCAGCGACTGCGGCAACTTAACATTTTTGGTATGCAAACAAATTTTATACTTGGCCAATGTTTAAACTCTTCAATTGGCTAAAAGCGTTTTCATATTTTTCTTTCATTTTTCCCTGTTTTCCATTTTTTTTTCTTTTCATCGTCTTTTTTTGGGGGATTTTCTGTGTGCGCTATCTAAATGTGGCACGATTATTGTTATTATTGTTGCAGCCGCTGCTGCAGCTGCTGCATTATTTGCATGTGCAAAGCGGAATTGCAGAGTATTAGGAACTGCAGCGTTCGCCTCAGGTGAGCCAAGCTGCAAACATTAGAGACGAGCAGCCCACATACCATTGCCAATTGTTTGGGCTTATAAATAGCAGCGAAGACTTTTTTGTCAACGCACCTCTGAAATAAACAACAATCAAGATATAGGTATATCACGAGAGGATAGATACCCTGTAAAAATTGTACGAAATAATGAAGAAATCTAGAGTTTGCTTTTAACTAATTGGGTGTTAAGATAATGATGTGAAAGAATAAATAATATGTAATATTTCATATTTTATTTTATTTTTATTTTTAAATAATATTATAATAAATTTACTCCGATATTCTTAAAATTACATTCGAGGCAAATAGCGCACTCCACAAACGAATCTCATTTAAGCTTTCCTTGTTGCCTGTAGCACACAGCATGCCCCACTCTGCAGTCAACTGTTTACAGGGTATTTAGCATAACAAGCGCTAGCTACAATAACTTGGCGGCGGTCATATAAGAACACCCAAGAGCTGGCCCCCAAAGAACCAGACAAAAGCAAAGCAACAACCGCTGGCAAAAATGGGCGAGATAGGGGGCCAGAAAAGAGGAGCCATGTAGAAAAGAAGAAGAAGAAGGCGCAGAAGGAGAAGAAGAGAAGCAGCAGCAGCGGCAGCGGCAGCTCGCCCGCCCGGCCCCCTCCACCGCGCAGACAACAAGCGGGCAGCAGGCAACAACAACAAATTGGAATATATAGCTGCTGGCCATAACGGTGTTCATAATAATGATGACGTGGCTCCACACTGAAAAGAAACATAACGATGAGGCGGCGACTGCGACTGCGACTGCGACTACGACTGCCACTGCCACTGCCTGCCGACTGCTGTCGCGGCTGAGGTGGAGCATGCGGCAAGGACATAGCCGCAACATAATGAAAACGAAGGGAATTTTCAGCTGCTGCTGCTACGATGCGATGCGATGCGATGTGACGCATGAGACCGCAAAATGGCCGGCGGCCATTGCAAGTTCTCAAGTGCTTCCGGCTGAGAGGTTGCCTATCCAGAAAGCAAAAGAGGAAGAGAAAGAGAGCGGCAGAGAGAGAGAGAGAGAGGGAGAAAGGGTGGAAGGTAGCCAACAAGCCCATTCCCTGCCACAAGCTTTGGCCGCCAAGCAACCAATATTGTCATGTGGTTTTCTTTGCACTGTGCCACCGCGACTCCTGCTGCTGTTGTTGCTGCTGCTGTTGTTGCTGCCACTAACCATTCAGGAGCTGCAACTGAGGCACCGGCAACGTCATGGGACGGAAATGAGTCAAGCGTGACATTTGCTCGACGCTGGCGGTTGTCACGCTACGCTGGGCCGCTGCTTGCCCTTTATATGTATCCTTTCGTCTACATGCCACATGTGTGTGTGTGTGTGTGTGGGTGGCGCCGCAAGCTACTCAAAAGGAAACTCCTCGTATAACGCAAATTAAAAAATCCAACTGCCATAGCCGCGTTCGAGGCAAAGAAAATGTCAAGTAATGGAAAACTAACGTGTAAATATGTGAGTGTATAAATAACAGCTAGCATGTGTGTGTGTGTGTGTGTTGCTGCTAAAAGTATGCAACACATTTTTATGCTAGCAGAAGCCAATTCTAATTAGCCTGAGTCATATTCTAGCTTTAATTAGGCGAACGAACTCTTTAAATTAATTGATTTATTCGAGTAAGTTGACATGACTATCAGATGCCCTGCATGATTAACAGCTAATCAGCAGAGCAAGGGGCGCAGAAATATCGTCGCATAAATACAGGTATATATATATTATATTTATTTACAGTCCAGTCAGGCTAACTCGACTACAACTCACCCTTTTAATTAAATGTTTCAATGGGTTATTGAACTTTTAACTGTTTAGATATATTAGTAAAAGTTTAACAGACTAACAGATATCCCATATGCCTGAGGGCTTGGTCTTGATAGCATAAATATTTACTTATAACATTATAAATTATATATGTATATATTTTTGCAGCTGTCTCTTAATGTCCCTTTGGACTTATGCCGATTATTTAATACCCTGCAAATAATTTAAAATGAAATATGCAAACTTATAAATATCAGCGACACATTTTTCCCTGAGCGCTATGAAAAAGAGACTATCCATTTTAATTAAATCGAAATTGACTATAAAATACCCAGTTAATACCCTGAACAGCCTCTTAAGCCAAGCTAGTAAACTATTTATTTCTAGCTCAAATTGATAAAAAGCAATAGCAATTCAGCTAATATGCAATATTATTAATAAAGTATAATCGAAAAAATATTTAGAAATTATAGCTTACATAATAACTAAACGAAGTCTTATGTGAAATCATGCAACTTTATTCATAATTCCTTCACTCGCTGGGTATTCAATATGTTGTGTTTGGGACTCGGACTGGCGCACGCCGCCCAGCACTTGAAGCAGCTCATTCCCGTTGAGGCAACGAAATGGCCGCCAGCGGGCAACATTTCAACATCAAAACAAATGCATAACAAAAGGTGTAGCACATATCATGCATATTTCGAGAGTAGAATTGCCGCTAACGCTGCCCAGCAGCCCGCCGTGCGCCGTCCGTCCCATTGTCAGATCCTTGAAATGAAACTGGGAATGAATGCCGTCCCCAAAACCCCCCCTCTCACCTTCGAACCGCAATCAACCTTTGGCAGCGGCTCGCGTTTTTGGCATGCCAACGGCCAAATATCGATGCAAAGAATTAAAAACATAGGTACACGCGCAGCTGAGGGGCTCGAGGGGGAGCTGAGCTCCTAAACTGCGAGCAGATACAATAAAACATGCAAATATGCGCCCAAGGACATTGCAACAGCAACAACAACAACAACAACAACAGCAAGAGCAGCAGCAACAGCAACAAAAACGACGACAACAATAGCAACAACAGACACAGCGTAAAAACACAACGCACCGAAGAACGCAGGCTGAACATCAAACACACACACACACACACACACACACAAACACACAGCGAAAGAGAGAGGGAGAGTCACACATACACATTCGTTGTCCTCTGGTGGCGGCATGACCGCAGGTGTATGTAAAGGTGAGCTGTGTGGGCGGCGAGGCAGTCGGCAGTTGTGTGAGTGAGCAAGAGAGATACCAAAGGGTACAAAGTTTATTTAGCTTTAGTCGAAATTAAAGGCCTTTGTATATTAAGTAACCACGCGGCACACACGCAGACACTCACACACACATACATAAATGCAGTGCGATAACAGAGCACACACTCACTCACATATGAATACTTACAGTGTTGAAGTTGTACATAAAATATGCCGCTGGCCATTCGGGAAACCTCTAAACATACCAAAAATGAAATTTATACAACAAAAAATTTTATAACAAAAAAAAAAAAAAAAAACAACTGAAGAGAAGAAATAAAAAAAATTTTGTTTCAATGGTGGAAGCAAAGGATGCCGCAGGACACACGCTGCGTACCTCACAAACGAGCTGTAAAGTTTTGCGGGTGTGTTGCGAATGTATGTGTGAGTGAGTGCCGTGCCCATGCATGTGTGTCTCTGTGTGTGTGTGCGTGTCTGGTTGTGAAAACACTTCGGCCGTATTTTGATTTCATCAAAGCTTTTGTGCATATTACTGGACAGGACACATTTTTGCGACAATAAAATATATTCATGCAGACATATATATTATATACATACATACATACATATATATGTTTATATATCTTGCTACCGGATGACATTAAAAATTGGGCTACGAAACCGAAGGCGAAATCGTTCATCTGCAAAGCCCATAAACTGCAAATTGCCATTTGATGGCAATATTTTAAATGTTGATTTAGTATCCTGCTAGGGGAGCTCAAGGATACGAATCCACACGAAGAATACCATTAAGCGTAACAAGTGCAGATAAGCCTCAAATATAGTGCATATGACATGGCAGTAGCTGCAATTTAAGCAAATTTAATACGAGATTTTCATGCATATTTTTGCTGTAGTAGAAGACTTTCACCAGACATCGTATATTGATTAATTGGCCCATTATTTCTGATAGTAATATTATTGAATTTATGTTCCTTAACATAACCTTAAGCTGAATAGTCCTTTTGGAAGGGAGTTTATGTGCCTAAGCTCTGCATACTTTTACTGGAATATATGGTTTATTAGTATATAGAGAAATTTAATAGACCTGCTCTTTACTAAATAATGGAACAGCTAAAAATTGAATACAACGGAATAAATATGTAACTCTAGTGATAAGCATAATAATTATTACTATCGCTGATTTCAACGTGTTATATTGAATAGGCTTAAGAAAAATTTCTAGCAATTTATCTATCTACCAGGCATGAAGAAGGCATATCAATTGCAGCTGCTGGATTATTATAATTATTTGTATATATTCGTTCCACCAATTCATTAGCCCCTACATATGCTTCTGATTAAATTCTTTACAAAAATATTAAAAAAGATTTTAAATACTTTTAAATTCTTTAAAAAATATATAATAAAATACATTTTAAATTTTTCCTATATATATACTATATTTATTTGTATATATTCATACGTAGCCCGTAGTATTTTAATTGCCGCCACAAAAGCCAAGCGCAGTAATTCCTATGGGTGATTGAATAGTTGTCAATTTTTATACAAGAATTTTTTTCTGTTTTCTAGGGGGCGAACAAATTGTGAATGCAGCTGCATTATTATTAACTGCAATCGAATGCAGCTCGAGCATTCACAATTCGCAATATCCATGCAGATTCGATGGCTGGCCGTGACTGCAAAATGTCACTGCAGGAGCATAAAAACTGATGACTTGCCACGATGTCTGATGCGTTGGCCGTGTGCCTTGTCCCAATGGTGCGATTCGATGTTTTATTTTTGGTTCTTTCGTTTTATTTTATTTGTTTTTATTTTTTATTTTTTTCCGTTGACCCGACACAATATTTATAAAAATCCACGAAATTGCGTCCAATTGCGGGCAGCGCACATATATTTAAATGCCGTTACACTGATTGACAGCGGGCCATATCAGTGTGCAAAATGTGGGAGATGTAACGGGCGCACATGTTGTATGAGTAATGTAACGATTACAAATAAACGAAGAAGTCCACTGAATTTAATACAAACTTTAACAAAAAGCAAAGCGTCGCAATACTGAAATGGAATTATATATACAATATACATGCATATATATTTGATATATGGCTAAAATAATTTATTCATTGCAATGGAAAATGCGTGGAAGGAAGGCATTGTGCATGGCCCTGGCTAATGAATAAGTTGGCATTATAAATAATAAGTAATCATCATAATGGAAAAATCGGAAAAATGTTGAGTACATGAATATGTTCAGCAAGCATTAAATTAATGTGCGAGGTGTGCTCCAAAAATGTCTAGGATTCTATTTTCTTATTATTATTATTATTATATATTTTTTTTTTTTTAATTTTTATTTGTATTGTTGAATATTTGTTGCATTTATTTATTTAAGCATATATATTTTTTTTTGCTCAAGTTTGTGTGGCTATAAATGGTATCATATCATTATAAAGCTTAGGAAGATATTGCTCTAAGATTAATAATTATATTTATTACGCTTTATGAATGTGAACAACTTTGAAAGCATATAAATTCATTTGGGTAAAGCAGCTATATATATATATTTTTTTTGTAATATTTAAATGTTATATTAAATTAAAATGGGTTTCAATGAACCCTTATGTAATATATGTATATCTTTTCTTATAAATTGTTAACTAAAACAGCAACAAATGAAAGCTTCAGCTCCGATTAGCGCCATTTAAGCAAACTGTCGATTTTAAAGCTTACCTTTGACAAAAGTCATTTATATATTCATAACTTGATAGTCAATATTTTACACACACCCACACACATATACACATCAACGCCCCTGTCGCTCCCCCAATTGTAAACAAAACTTAGAATTTGCAACTATTGCGCTGTAAATTTGTAACCATGACACATGCGCATACATTTTTGATTAGCTGTATACAAATTTTATTTTTGATTTTATTAAAAAAAAAAAAAACTATATCTATCAATAAATAATATGTAACGCGCCAATATGCAGCACACAAAGAGCAAGTGGTAGAGTGAGAGAGGCGAAGTGGGAGTGGGAGGGAGAGGGAACGCTTTTCACAGCTCGCTGCATGCATTTCTAATGGTGGCGCCGCCGCCGCCGCCGCTGCGATTTGCATATTTTTAGGCACTCGCAGGTCGCAGCTTCACCTCTTCGTTTGTTGATTTTGATTGTATTAAAGTGCGGCCATATAATTTTATAGCCGGCACAAACTGTGCCAGGCAGCTAATCTGCATTTAAATGAAGTTTTTAATTATTTTCGTTGCCGCCATCCTTTGACAATCAGTGCGATTGCCTCGTCCCCTCCTCCGCGCTGCTTTTGGGGCTCAGAGCACAGAGTCCAGGCTCGGCCCGACTACAAAGTGAAACTTGTCCGCCGTCCAATAAAATGCAGTTCGATTATTTATATAAAGCTTCAGTGCGAGGGCTGTTGCTGCAGTCGCAGTCGCAGTCGCAGGCACAGCACTCGGCAGCCCGAAACTAAGCTTCAGTGCATTCTAAATTGCCAATCAAAAATAGTGGAAATATGTAGAAAGAGAGAGAGAAAGAGAGGGAGAGGGAGAGGGAGAGTGAGAGTGAGGGAGTTATCAACTCTTGAGTTACCCTAACCTAAGGGCTTCGAATCTTTTTCGAATTGTAATGAAAATCTGAAATTAAGCATTGAATTAAGAGTTTTGGCAATATCCTAGACTTAAGTTGAATTATGGAAGTACTTGAACTTTTCTATATAGGAAATAAAAGCTGTTTCTGAATAGAAAATGGAATTTGAGATAGTTCTTGACTCAATGATATTGTAGACTTTGGCTAACATAAAATGTACTCAAATTTTAAGCAATATTATGAATTTCAGAATTAAATTTCTTAATTGAAAATTAACTCTAATGTATTGAAGAATTAAGAATCGTTTTAATGCTATTAAAAACAGAGAAGTATTTTATTTTTATTTTTTTATTTTTAATAGTAGAGTGTTCATTTGGAAGTTATAGTTCTTTGTAAACAAAAATCAATTTCATTTGATAGACAAATTATTACAAATTTTTATAAGATATTTTTTAGTATTTAGAGCTTTAATTAGTCATTAGAGACTTAACTTTTTACTAAATGTATTAATTTAAATGTATTATTTAAGTGTATTTTTTATGTTATTAAAAATAAATTAAAGTATAATTTTTAAAGAATATCAAAATCTAGTTGCTCATTTCTTCTGGCCCTCACATCAAAAATTTTTCAGACTTGCTTTATCATATTATTGCTATATATTTATATATATCCAACATAATGTACGATAAATACCCTATTGTTAGAGTATGCAAAATTTATATATATATATATATTTATATGCACCGACACATGTGGGTGTAGATGGCGGTGATATTTTATAGCGGGGATGCGCAGCACCTACCAATTTGCCATCAACGGCTAAGCAAATAAGAATATTAATGGTTTTTTCCAGCCATTGCGCAATATATTCCCATGTTAGCCAAGCGCTGTTGAGCACCTGAGCGAGCTTTTCGATTAGAATGAGTTGCCACCCAAACCAATCAGCAGGTGTGTGTGGGGTGTGTGTGTGTGGTGTGTGTGTATCGTGCATAAAATTAAAATGGCGACATTTTACAAAATTGCATTTCATTTATGTCAGCAGAGAAAGCAATAATAATAACAACAACAACAACAACAATAAAGGCAAGCGAATAAAAAAAATGGTTTGTAAAGTTGTAATTAACATGTTAATTAATAGTTGGCCGCGGGGTCAGCAACCAATAAAAATGTTGCAATATTGCATTTAGGCCGGATTGGTATATTTAATTTTTTTATTTTTTTTATTTTTTTTTTATGATAAATTATTTTTGTGATATTTTAATATTAATTAATTTTGACTGCAGCGACAACAAAGTAAACATTGCATGTTGATAATTTGAAGTACATGAATTTAAATGATTTGTGACTCCAAGTGGGGTAAACTGAAACACGAGCCACGACAAGCCACAGCCAGGGGCAGCTTATCAGGTGGGGCGGCGTGGGGGGCATGGGTGCGTGGCAAGAATTTTGTAATGCCCGGCGGAAGTGACTGTCACACATAGCAAGTGGGCTGCGTGTATTTGGCCAATGGGGAATTTAACGCTCGCCTTTCAATTTTCGCTATCCCGTGCTCGACTTGACTCGACCTTTTCTTGTTTGGTTTACTGCTGAGCTGGTTCCAACATTCTTGCAGCCGAGTAGCAGCAACAGCAGGAGCAGCAGCAACACCACCAACAACAACCTAGTCCAAATTAGCCATTGGCGTTTCCTACGAAAATTCGTTCGGCTCATGTTGTTCTTGGCAACGATGTGAACGTGAGCGTGTGGCCAAGGATGAGGCATGATGTGGGCAAGCCAACTCGAACTGCAAGACACAGTCTATGCTTTACCTGTGGCCACTGTGGTGCCACTGCTGCCACTGTTGCTGCCAACTTTAGAGCCAGCCGTGCAGCAGCAACAAGAACAACATCAACAGAAAGCCGTCGCCGCCGTCGTCGTCGTCCTCATCCTCATCCTCGTCGACATCGTGGAGACGGACACACTGTCCACCCGAAGGCAATGAAAACGGAAATTAAAAAGTGGAAAAAGAAAACAGCAGAGGTACCTCTAAACCATAGCCATTTCCGCCGTAACCATAACCGTAACCAGCCCCACTCGACTTGACTGACTAACTGACTGACTGACTGACTGACTGACGGACTGACTGACGGACTAGTGACTGTGTGACTGACTGAATGGCAACAAGATACCAGCACATTACAATGAAACCTGCGGCTACAACTCAAACAAAACTTGCAGTTGTTGCATACACACACACACACACCCACACACACACACATGCTCGTACACATCCACATTTAGCTGCAGACGCATATGAAAACAGGATATCATTTCTGCATTACTCTCCTGGCTGTCTACATCAGCGCCAGCTCACATTGACTCAGTGGCTCAACTTGCGCTATGGCTGCATCAGCCATTGGGTGCCGATGGTTGGTTGGTCGGTTGGTTCGTCTGTTGAGCCTTAGCCAAGGACTTGAATGCTGCTATAATGATGCCCTCTGCAAATCGCAAAAGCGCTGCCAACGACGACTGCAACGATGACAACGACAAGGGCAACGGCAACGGCAACGATAACAGCCGCAACATCCTTTTGTCCTCCGCACAGCTCACAGAGTCCAATCGCAAATGTGGCATGTGTCGAACGGCTGTTCGTTCAACCTGCCTCAGCTCAACCGCAAACAAAAGTCCAGCCCCATCCTTCGCGAGCCCTCAATCAGGCAGCTGTCCGTCATCTACCTGCGGGTGCTTTAAAAAAAAAAAAGGAAGGCAGTTGCCTCACTTGTTGCTATCGATTCCATCTGAGCTGACAAATTGAAAGCTGAAACTAGATTAAAATGCCAGCTAATGAACTTAATATATCTCTTCGTTCAGCTACTATAGTTATGTGCATTTTCTGAAGAGGTTGGTGTACATTTCTTATCTATTCTGGTTAACTATATTCCGAATGAATCAGCTAGAGAATTCACCAGACTACACACACAATAAACATCACTTCCAATATCTACATATATGTACCATATGTATATCAGAATAGAAGACTCAGGTTTTCGACAAAAGTTTTGTCGGTTTTTTTCTGCTCATTAAATTCAAAATTCGTTCGACAAATTATTAAAATTAAGCAAATAAATAAATACCAAAAATTAATTTAAAAAAAATATATATATATATATATTTTTTTTTAAAAAGTGTCTTCTTTTGACAAAAAGAAGTTAAAAATGAAACCATACAAAAAAACAGATACATATCATAATGCATTTTTCAAGTATTCGTAGGAACCCGCAGGAAAAGCACAAGCACAATAATTATTTATAAAGCTTCAAAGTCCAAATTGTATTTTTTTTTTTCAATTTATTTCAATTTATGATTTAGTGTTTGGGTATATCCCTTGTTCGGATTTTTTTTCTGATTTTGATTATTGATGCGCTATCAATTTGTAAGTGGACTGATGACTCCTCGAATTTTGATGCTGGAAGCGACGAATGCACCCTGATTTGATTTCTAGATGAGGATGATGGACGACTATCTAAGGAGGCTAGAGAAGAAGCCAAGCAGTCGAGCCGATAGGGCTCAGTTCAAATTATAAAGAGAGTATTTAGATCTATTGTAACTAAATTAAAAATTATTGAATCAAAGTCTATGTATTATCTTCACAAGAATAGAACTTAGCGCCTCTAATGTTAATTAAGCATATTTTGTACATTTATGTTAAATACTGAATTCTCTGCATTAAACTAAATCTGTAAATTTTCCCAAGCTAATATATTTGATAAACTTCTTTAAATATTCACATAGCTAAACTTGGCTTCGCTCCTTTAGTGCAGCTGCAGGCATCTCGAGCAAGTCATAGTTTAAGAACAGATTTATCAAAAGCTAATGCTTAAATCTCAGAGAACGAACTAAATAAAGGTCTTGCTGTTGCACAATTACACATATGCCATGTGCCGTGCCGTTGGCCCAGTTGGGCGCTTCGCCTCGACTCCTGCATCGTTGTCCTGGATGGCGCTGCAGTCTCACAAGGAAAAGGAGGAAAAGCAATTACTTTTTCGTTTAAAATTTTCGTACTTCGTAAACATTTAATTTCCAATTTTAATTTGCTTGAATGCATTGGCACATACAGAAGAAACGCAATTCGACACAATGTTCAATATCATTTCGCATATCGAGGCGGGGCAGGGGTCCCACCACATGAGCCTGACTATGGCCTGACTATGGACTACGTGAGTGGCTCGTTTCTCGTTTCTCATTTACATTAAATAAATATTGTACAATTGTATTGAGTGAGTGTGCCAGAGCCAAAGGTAAAGCCATCCAAATGAGCTCCCAACTACCCAGCCAACGCGTCGGCAACTGCTGCACCAAAATTTGCCCTTTACTTTGGCGGCCGGGCCGGGCCGGGCCCAGAATCATCTTACAAAAGCATTCGACTTCACCTGCCACACAACCACCCAACCACTCAGCCACCCACATCCGCCACCCGTCCAGGGTAAATATGCCCAAAAAACAGAACAGAGAGAGCGAGAGCAAACGAGAAAATAAAAAGAAAAAGTAAAATTGAGAAACAGCAAACGAAATTGCTTGAAAAATTGCTGTACAATGAATAAAACTGAAACATTTGTAGCATATCCTGATGAGGCAAGCTTTATGGAAAATGCATGTTGCATGTGTTGCATGTAGTATGCAAATGTACAAACAATATCCGTATCGTTCTTATATTGAAATTTGCAAACTATCAAAATATTTCCAGCAATTGCCTCTCTACTTTGATATACCCTGTGATGGAACTTCAGCCGAAAGCGGGTCTCAACTCTTGATTTGCCGATAAATGAGAATGCGATAGCAAAAAGCAATTTCTGTCAAATCAATATTAATTTAATTGTTATTGTATATTGTATTTAATATATTGTTAATTCTAATAAATCTCTTGTGACCAACCATTTCATGTAACAAAACTCCCTGTTTGTCTATTCAAACCCAAATTCATTTGCAAAAACTCTTCAGTTTCTTCTGCTGCTCGACCATAATTAAACCTTAAAATCCGTTTCAAATGCCGAGCTCTCAACAGCCACTAAACTAGAAACTAAACAAAGTGATTCTATCCAGAGGAAAGTATAGCCTAGTCGAGCATTATTCAACTTTCTATTCACATCTATTTTGGTGCGCTCTAATAGATTTTCTTATATATTTTTCTGCATATCAAATTTGCATAACGTTTTGTATAAAATTAATTTTTAGCAAATGTTTTTGCAGTTGAACAGACACAGATGCAATATACATACGTATGTCTATGTGTGTGTGTGTCGGAGTGTGTGTGGCAACGTTTTTAATGGCTCAGTGAAATCCTGTGACTTGTGACGTGTTATCGTCATCCTGCCAGGCGCTCCACAGACTCGCTTGGCTGTCTATCCATCTATCCATCTATCTGTCTGTCTCTCTGTCAGTCAGTCTGTCTGTGTGTTTATAATTTACTTTACTTTCTGACAAAAGGATTTTAAAACAATTATTTTAATGTTTTTCACACACACACACACGCACACACACTCAAATTGAGTTTTGTATGTTTTAAACGACTTTTGCATTTTTGACTTTTAAATGGAAATTTTTCTCTTCATTTCACATTTGTCTATATTATCGAGGGCAAAGCAGGGAAAACAGGAAACACAAACAAAATTGTATTTAATAAAATGTGAATGCAAATGTAAATAAATAGACAGTTGGGCAAACAGTGTGCGAATGTTTTTGTTCCATTGATATGTTGATATCAGCAAATACTACATGATATTCACAATAATTTCACACACAATTTTTTCAATAATTGACAGAACAGATATTTTCCACATTTTTGTCGTATTTGAAGCGCCTAATAAAACTCATATATAAATTATTATCATAGGCAATGTAAATTTGATTTAAACATTTGCATATACAGCTCAATTGACAATAAATCATTACGATTAGACATTTATTTGAGTGCTCAACATGTTAATTGATATTTGCTTTTTTTCTCCATTTTATTTTTTATTTGCTTATCGTAGAACACTGAAAAGTTTTATGATTTATTTATTTAATTTTTAATAAAAAGTTTTGCTATTATTTATTTGTTTTTCTTTCAGTTAATGATGAATAGTTGTAAATAAAAGCAAGCAAGAAAATAGACTTATCGACTAGGTGATACCCTGAACCCTCCAAGCTGATATTCGAATCATTATGCACTTCTTATGTATCCACACGTACCTATAAGCACGCGCTCTTTTAACTGTGTAGTATGGGCAATATTATGAGAATTTATTTACTGAATAATTTCTTTTGTAGACGGACTATCCTATTGAAACTTTCAGAACTTTCAGCACAAGTCTCTAGTACTTGAAATACGTATTTCACAAATTGGGCAAAGGGGGCGTTGTATCCAAAATCTGTATATTACAAAATCTTCGTAGCCACTAAATATATATACACAATAAATCTGAAATCTCCAGGTCTAATAGTATTCAAATAAAGCTGCAGATCAAATTTCAAATCAATTTATTGATTATTCTCGATATCGTTATCGGTGAGATATCAAAAATATATAAATAAATCAGCTCGTCGCCCTGATCAAGAATATATATAGTATACTTTGTGGAGTTTGTCCATCTTTTACTCTTTCTTTATCACCCACTTTTTCTATCTGTCTTTCCCCCTCTCTCTCTCTTTCTCTCCTTCTCAACTTCTCACTCTCTCTCTCTTGTGTTCCTTCACTACTCCACGTACAATCCTTAGTTTCTCGCTGTCTGACGTAAGATCTATCAGAAGTGTGCTCAAAGTGCTATTCGTAAGCTTATCGCTAATATATATTTCTACAAAAAAAGTTGAGTTTCTGAACTATTTGAAGACGTCTGGCGGCGCATTTGCAACAATTGAATGATAAATGATGCAGCTAATTATGGCACAAAACTTTGGCATATCGTCTAGTCGTTTGCCTATGCTAATCAGACAACAAACACCAAAGCAAAAGAGAGAAGCGAAAAGAACACAGAAAGAAACCCAATAGATGGCGAGACAACTAGCGGAGCAGGGAACAACAAGTTTATCAAGATGAACAGCAGTTGGGGATAAAGTAAGCAAAGTCATTAACATATCGCACCAATGAAAATGCAAATGCAACACAAATTATCCAGGCGAGTGTCCAGTGTCCTGCTGCTGTTGCTGCTGCTCCTGCTGCTGCTGCTGCTAGTTCTGCTGTTGGTGAGGCTCATTAAAATGCGCTGCCATCTTGCGAAAGTGAAAAATTACCCCAGCCCAGAGAGAGACCAAGTAAAGAAACCAAGTAAAGAAAGCAAGGGAAAGCAAGGCAAAACATAACAAAAGGCAAAAGAAATAGAGAGGCCATGAATGTGGTCAGCGAGGAAAATGGAAAAACTTCTGGCAGACAGTCAGACCGGCAGACAGCTGAATATGGCAAAGCGCATAGCTACCTGCAAAAGGTGTTCAGCTGCTGTTAAACGAAGCCGCCTCCTGCTCCGTGCTGCCATCGCAAATTGTGGTTGTTGTAGCTTTACGCATTGTTAGCACTTCATAAAACTAAGCTCATGAATATTATGCGCTTATCTGACGGAGTCGGCGACTGTTTGGAATTGTGCAGATTTGCTGAATGCGAATTTGCTGGCATCTGGTCAAGCAGCGAATCGCGGCACTTGCCGCGGGCTATTGCCACAACTTAAGCAGCTTCGGCAACGCATCCTTGCCACGCCATGCGGCATGTGCATGAGCGTTGGAAATTCGCGATTAAGCGTAATTACAGCCGGAAAAAAGTCAACAATGAGGCAAAGGATACATCAGTCAGGCACCCCTCGCTCTCCCCATTTGTGCTCTCTCGCTTTCTCTGCTTGGATGATGAGGCTGCTCAACTTAATTGTCAGTAAGTGTTGCTTAATACCCATTATCTGTGGCCACGCCCCTCGCACGTCAGCCGCATTGCCGAAACTTAATTGTTAGCTTGCCAAACTTTTGGCAACAGCCAACAAAAATTCAACTCTCAACTCAGCGAGCTTGACTCGCGCTGAAATCGTCTCGCGTTATTAACCCCTTTACTTTTGTTGCTAATTAAAAAACTTTTACGCAGCTGAAAAAGAAAAGTGGCAAAAAACTGCCAAAGACATGGTCCCTTGCCCACATTACCCGCCATTGCCCCTCGCTATCCTCCCACTGCCAGTCGCCATGCATCCGTCTGTCCCCGTCGTTGTTTACACAAAAGCAATCATACGCCATGTTGTACGCCGAGTTCGTCGCTTCACTGTCAACAATGCGCGTGGCGCGTTCAACAGCTTCAAAAGCATAAGATCTCTTCTGCTCATGCCACACAGCTCGTCATTGTGCTGAAGTTTCCATTAATTAGATAAAAGTTTTGACTTCCTTCCACCCACACACCCATCGCCTCCTGCTTCTCGTTCTCGCACTGGGTAACATTGTTAATGTTGCAACAAACGAGCTGCAAATTATTTGCACACAACAAAAGTCACAAAAAGTTGCCAAACCACACACACACACAAATAAATGAAGTCTCTTAGATGAAATTTAAGAACTGATTCCTCTATGCGATATGAATGGATAGTTGAGGCATTTTGTCTATCAGTTCAACTACATTGCAATTAATACCAATTTGATATTTAATTAAGTACTGAGCTCGTTAACAAGCTATACAATTACCTCAGGCACTTCCGACCCAAAAAAAAAAGGGTTTGCTCATCAAGGCAATGAAAAAAATTGACCATAATTGAAATCTAACTTCAAAATTTGTATTACATTTGCAGCTTACAACACTGGCTGGGCTCCAAAAAAAATTTCTTTTAAAAAGGGGTGCTAATTAACAGAAAGAAACAATAAAATGAAATACTATGAAAGGTGAATGGGATGAATGAATATAATTAGTCTAATAATACAAATACATAAAAATATATATAAATATACATATTATATATATTGTATATAAAATTAAACTGTATTTAAACAATATTGATTGCAGAAAAATTAAAAAAAAAAATTATTATTTTTTTTTTTTTTTAAGTAAGATTTGATTTTTCTTTATTTATTTTTATTTTTCTTTACTTGCTTAGGTCACACATTTTTTTACAAATATTTAACCAGGTGCTCAAATGTTTTTCAATGCCTAAATATTAATGCCCGTAATATAGTATCTTTCTAATATTCAGTCTTTTAATCTCCCCTCAAAGTGCTGCCACTGCTAAGCATCTCATGCCCATAGACGAAATTGAAGGCCTGATCAGTTCTGTACCAAGAACAAATATGCCAACACACAAAATAATTAACCCGAGTTTTTTTTTCATTTTTGGGCTGTTGCTTCTTACCATTGCCACTTACCTAATCAAGCTGGAAAGGTGAGCGAGAAGAAAAAGAAAAAACCGGAAACGCCGGAAAATGAAAAAGAAGACGCAAAAAGTTGAAGTAGATGTGGATGAAGAGCCACGCCAATCAAATTAAAAAGGGACCAGTAGCACATCAAGTAGACATGCTTAGCATAGATAAGAACAACAACAACAACAGCAGCACCAGCAACAGCAACAAGCATACGAAAAAGAAAGAAATATACTTACAAAAGGAAAGCAAGAAAATTGTTGGTGTTCATAAAACATGAGTTATCTGTGTGTAGGTCCGCAGCGGAAGATGAATTTTTAATTTGTGATGCTGCTTCCCGTTTTAATTGTTGTTGACAGACGACTGACTGACAGCGTAATTTACAATCCTTTGCCCCCCGTCCTACGCCAGCCTAGCCTCTCCGCCCTCTACTAGCTCTCAGATGTGGTCTGTTTGGGGGTGAAATTTTAATTAAAGAAATTGCGGTTAATCCCGTTAGCAGCGCATGGAATGGAAAAAAAATGAATGAGATGTTTCAACACCTCAAAGAAGTTGGAGAAAACGCCAAAGGCTGCTGTAATTTCTGTATTTTGTCGCTCCAACTGTGTGTAGTATACAACATTTTTTGCTAATTGTTAAAGCTCAGCTCAAAATCTCTCACAGACCCTCTCGCTCTGTCTCTCACTCTACCCCAAAATTTAGTATGAATATTTGTGTGTCACTTCAAAAGATCCAAAATGTTAACACCTTCTTTACCGAAAGGTGGGCCGTGAATGAATTTTCTTTCATTTGCATGTTGTTAATGGGATTTATTACCATGGCTTGGAATAGCTTGCTATGGGGAGTATGATGCTAGGTGCACACGCTTCTACTCTTCTGCATATTTGTCAAAGAAATTTAAGTAATTGCATTTTATGCCATTTGAACATCAATTTGCATAAAAATTATAGCCTGTTGTATGCAGGAAATTCATTTTCAACACATACGTACATTGTAAAAGAGTTCCAAGCAAAAAGGCGTAACAAATAAGATTGGCTAAGGCAGGGAAAAATATTAGCAAAAGTAAAAAAAAGTACTTAAGCTGCATTCGTTGATTTCTTTTTGCTTTTTAGAATATATTTGATTGAACACAATAAAGCCTCATTATGCTTAGAGCATATGTTACAGCGGACTTATGTAAATTAACAGCTCGCTGTTGTACGTTAACAGTGCTGCCTCAGGCAATTCTTACAGAAACAAGATCAATGTACTGCTTTCATTTGTACTGCTTGCTTGCTATTGTTTAATGGGCGGGATTACTGCTTAAACTGCATTGAAATTTGAATTTATGATTTATGATTTATGATTTAAATAAATGTATATATTTTTTATCATATCATATATTTTTTTATATTAACTTTTATTGAAATTCATGAATTACAACGTTAAGCACCGGTAAAATTGAAAAGTTAAAGCTTAACAGAATTGTGATTGCTGAGCCAATCAGCCATACAAAGTAAGAGCAGCATTTATGTGTGTGTATGCGAGTATGTTCTGGCCATGTTGTGGGACAACATGCTCGACACATATAAGAAATTAACTTAAAAAGTCATTTTGCTGGCAGACAGCGTCCTAAAGAGCCAGCGCGAAGGTGTTCTCGAGCTGAGCTGCAGCGGGAGTGAGAAAAAAGGATTAATTGCATGAACAGCGACAGAGCGAGAGAGAGAGAGACAGAGAGTCAGGGTGAAAGAGAGAGCGAGACAAAGTAAGCGAAGCTGAAGGCATGACATCATCAGGATATCGCAATGGCAATGGCGCTGGCAACGCGCCGCATGAAGCACTGAGCAGTGAATATCCTGGCTTTTCTATAAGCCATTGACTTGCACACATCTGCGTCCACATCCGCATCCTTTTGCTTGCACACACAGAGCACAAACACACACACACACACACACACACAGATTGGCAGAGGCACAGACACGGCTGAAGGATGTGCGAGTCGCGCGCATGTGTGGAGTATTTTTTAATAGTGTTTCGTGTGCCTCTTGGCGTTAATTTATGCCACAAAATCATTTTCTTTTATACTCGCAGCCACATGCAAAATAAAAATTAAAACTGAAATATGAAAAAGGCAAAAATATAAATAAAAAAAAAAAGAAAAAAAAAAAGACGCTATGAGAAAATAAAGGCAAGCTACACGAGTTGCTTCGTACATGCAAATTGCGTTGCAGCGCCCGCGGCGATGAGACGCAGTTTATGTCAAGTGAAAAATGAGTGCGAACTATGACATGAAATATGAGCTCATCCCTCCGCTCTCCAGCCCTGGTGCACACATCTATTAGAACGCTTTGAAAATTCCTACAAACATCCAAATAAAATATGACAAAAACTTAGTGGAACTGCTTAACATCTGAAAGCACATACATAGCTAGCAGATAGCCTCTAAACAAAATTAAGCTGAAGAACTTGCAGCTAATAATTTGTACGGCACTGATGCAGTCATTTGTTAAAGACCCATTGAGAGAAGTAAGCTTTCAATGCAGTACAACATCAATTAATATGTAAAATGACAAAAAACTAGCCGTTGTTAACTCAACTAACAGATACTCTATCAAGAAACTCGATACCGCTAATCATTACTCACTAATTACTCACTCTTCATATTGTACAATACTCCACTCAGATACAATTTTTAACTATAAAAATAAATGACATGTGAGTTCAGTCTAATAAGCTTCCATATTTATTAGAAATAGAAACCTGAGAGTCAATTAAACAGTAAAAATTACATCGAACACCTTTCTAGGTTTCATTTCATTTCACTCCAAGCTAACCATGGTTTGTAGAGAATTGCAAATTATAGACGAAGATTAGCTCATAGCTTCAATCGAAATTCGAATCGAAACCGAAAACGTAAACAAAAACAGAAACAGATTATTAACGAACTGTATGACATAAGCGAACAGTCTGATAAGAATGGCTATACAAAACAGGGAATATACAACATATTAAAAAGAGTATTGTATATAACACTATTACGTGGTATTTTTCTTCATCCACTTTATACAATGCATGCGAAAGAAAAGAAGAAAAAAAACGCCAATTTGCAAAAGTTCAAATCGCAATTAAAAAGTTCGCAGTTGCCCCTCTCAGTCCGTCCCCAAGAGCGACGAGTCAAAGTTACGTAATCTAAGACGCAGTTAAACGCTTTGACTCAATTGAAATAAGCCTATGTAGTAGAGATTCCATGATAATCTATACTATATAGCAAGTAATATATAAATAATATAAACACTATGCTGAGTCTACACAGAGAGAGGCTTCAATGTCCACCAGACAAGGCCGCCATTTCATGTTCAAAGCCATTTGTCGTTTTCACTGGCATCGTAGAAGGTTGCACAAATTGAGGAATTGCACTATAAACGACGAGCCAGCGCGGGGTTATAGATAGTGACAGTACTACAAACGACCATGTGCATAAATGCAAGTGATTTGTTCTATAATTCAGTTAGTGAACACATCTTTCTAGACTTTCAACAGGCATCTCAAGACATTTACTTTCCCCTACAAATTTTGCAATTATAGCAAACCGAGCGATTTTGGTATTATTTCTCGATAATGATTTGATGGAAATGTCAAATGCATCCACTTTGATAAGGGCTAATATGTATTAAAGCCTTCTATATAAACCATCTCTCTTTCTCTCTATTGCTCTTTCTCTTTGTTTCGCTTCATTACTCCCTCTCTCTCTATATATATCTCATGTATGTCATTTTATGCCTTGCTCTCGCTCTTGCGCTCCTCCATCTCTTTTACCAATCAAATTATATATATATTTTATTACTACAAAAATGTATCACATCTGATTGCAAGCTATTGTCCATATTTCTTAATTTCCTATCGTCATAAATGTAGCAAACGAGTGAAAGAGAATTGATCTAGTAAATGGCTAAGCAACGGGATGATTAAAGCCACATTCACTCATCGTGTTGCCTTGGCTCAATTCATTCAACTCACAAAAGTAAAAACTAAATATGTAGCAGCACGATTTCAATATAAAATTCGCCCACTCAAATAATACTCAACTAAAAATAACGGCACGATATAAACACGAAACTAAAATATTATTTAGAAACGAGTACGTGCGCACAACTAAAATATTATCTAGACACGAGTGCGTGCCTCAGTTGTCTGATAAATCTTACGAGCATGAATGCTTAGCAAGGACGTTTATTTTTAAGTTTAAGAAATCATACATATATATATTTCAACAGATTTCGAATATCACTTGGAAAACGTTTGGGGCATTGGAATATACGAGAATCGAAACTGATGTCAGCTTGAATCAGCGTTGAACTTGACATTGAAACCCAAAACGGTGAGATACGCTCTGAAGTATATGAAATAAAGTTATATATAAAATAAAATAAATATATTTATATATTTACTAACATATATAGTCAGAGATAACAATTTGGCTGATCGGAACCAGAGCTCCAGCCACACAACTGTACAGCCGTTGATATACTGACACGTGACATTGTCGAAGCGAAACACAAATATCAGCGACATCATCATCATCAACATCATTATCATAATCATCAACATGTTGATCATGATTGCTATTGGAGAGGCGGCTACCTTTATCCCGGAGAATGCTGAACTGATAACAAGGCCCTGACTGACCTGGTGCTCAACCTTCTGCATCTCTTTGAAAGGCTATGATTCAGCGCTTGCAGCAATATGAGCCCTTACATAACCAGCGGCAAGTTTACTTATTAGTCATGTGAGAGATACCAGAGAGAGAGAGAGAGAAAGAAAAAGAGAGAGAGAGACACCATACATGATATCAATAGAAAATATATATGTATGTTAAATATTTAGAGAAAATATTTAATTGCAACTCAACCATGTGTGTTGTTCACTATAATGATTAGTCGTATGGTTATGACATACATAGTTGGTATAATAATTTACATATATATAGATATATTATGTGTATATACTCATTTTCAACTTTGGTAGTAGTTTACAAATAGATAGGTGTCTTGGTATTATTGATTCTTGTAATTGAGATTGACAGATCACAAGCTGAATTACGGTATATCGGCAGACTGGGAAATTTAAAAGCTGATAGTATTTCCAAATATCCATTTTTGTTTTCTTGTTACCAAGCAGCATAGCTATGCTATTTAGTACACCTTGAAATGCTGTTTTAGATGTGGATGACCGTGATTATTATATTATATTTATTTATTTTAATAAAAGATAATAAAAATAATTGGTAGTCATATATTTAGCTGATAGCGTTTCTATAGGTTTTTACTAAGTAGCATATCGTTGTGAATCTATTCAATATTCATAATTGCAGCAAAACGTTCCATCCTCCTCGCACGGGTTTCCAACTGTAGCAAATTCTTCAGGATCGCATTTCTTATGGAAGCAAAGGCCACCATGCTCCCTGCAGTGTTGTTGTGCTTTCGATACTGCAACGGAAGAATAACATATAACGAGGTGGGACACATACAATGACAGACAGCAGACGTTGATGGTTAGTATTTTGTTGTTTTGATGGTAAGTGAGGCCAAGAAGTAATACCAATTAAACCCAAAATCATCGATGAGTTTAAGGCTACGTCAAACATTCACACCTACAATGGTCGGGATAGACGTCATAGTCCGAAACGGTTGTCCCATCGGTTGTCTCATAAGTTCCCCCATCAGTTGTCAGGATATCTGCACAAATCAACTGCAGCATCAATGCAGCCACTATGCGGAAATTAAAATTTATTTATCTACACCTTCAAATCATCCATAACCGTAAATCCAAATAATTGAGAGTCAAATACATATCATTATATTTATTTCAATGTATTTGCAGCTTAGCATTTCGAATCCATTCATTCAAACAAACAACAAATTTGTCTTTTGGAGTCGCAATCGTTTGGTTCCGGTAAATATGGTGCATGGCCGCAATCTGGGACGCATTCGGCCTCAATCTGCTTTATATATGGTTGACCGTAATATAAATTAAATCTAATGAATTGAGAATCAAATAAATATCATCATATTTATTTCAGGGTATCAACATAGTTTTTCCATATATATATATTCTGGTTTCTAAGGAAAATAACAGCAAATTTCTCCGTTGGCGTCGCTTTCTCTAGTCGTGATGCTTCACCGCAACTTCTGACGCATTAGCCCCCGTATTTCGCATTTCGCGCAGGGCACTAGCTCTTCCGGTACAGCAACGGTAAAAGCAACATGTAACAGGATGGGGAACGAAAATTACGGACGAGAGTAGATTAATCATTCTTATTTGGAAGTCATGGATAACTTTAAAATTCCACACTTACTCTCGATAACCGCACAAACATATTGCAGCATCAATGCAGCCACCAAGCAGAATCCGAAAATATTTATGCTCTTCGACATATTAAGTCTTTAGTTTGACATCTGTATACACATATGTATATTGGATTGTCAGAGAAGAAGCCGAAGGAAGACTGTTTTGCATGACACGTTAAACTTGGTATTGTATATATATATTTATTTATTTATTTTATTTATTTTTATTTTTTTTTTTATTCTTGTTACTAAGCAGCATAACATTACGAATCTATTCATTCATAAAAACAGCATTTATTTCCTCGGATAGAGCAATCGTTTAGTTTGTCTAAATACGGTGCACCCCCGCAGTCGTCGGCTGGGATGCATTCGCCTCCGAATTTTTTACAAGACAGTAATGGTGCAACGGTGAGGCAACCTGAAACGGGGTGGGGAACGACAATTACAATTGAGAGAGACAGTAGAGCAGAAGTAACAGGCAACAACATAGATGTCGATTATTAGAATTTGATTGTTGAACGAGAGGTAAAGATATAGATGAATGTATAAAGTAATACTAATTAAAGTCAATCATTATTATTCTTATTTGGCAGTCGTACTTACCCACGACAAATTGCAACATCAATGCAGCCAACAAGCAGAAGCCCCAAATATTTATTTTTTTCGACATATTCAAGCCTTAGTTTAAGATCTGTATATTGGTTGGGGTTTTGCAGTAACGATAAACGTAACACTGATCAAGTCGAAAATTCGAATAGGAACCGAAGCAAGAATGCAGCTCTTTTTATATACACCTCTTAATAGACCATAATTGCTTTAGACATAGGTGATTATAGAAAGACCTATAGCATAACGTTACGAATTTATTTATCTACACCTCTCTAAGTGGTCTCAATCTGCTTTAGATATGGTTGACCGTAATATAAATTAAATCAAATGAATTGAGAATCAAATAAATATCATCACATTTATTTCAGGGTATCAACATAGTTTTTCCACATTTGCTGCCTTTTATATATATATTCTTGTTACTAAATAAAATAACAGCAAATTTCTCCGTTGGCGTCGCATTCGTTTGCTTTCTCTAGTCGTGCTGCTTCACCGCAACTTCTGACGCATTCGCCCCCGTATTTTGTGCAGGGCACTAGCTCTTCCGCCACTGCAACGGTAAAGGCAACGTGGAATAGGATGGTGAGCGAAAATTACGGGCGAGAGTAGATTAATCATTCTTATTATTATTTGGAAGTCATGGATAACTTTAAAATTCCACACTTACTCTCGATAACCGCACAAACATATTGCAGCATCAATGCAGCCACCAAGCAGAATCCCAAAATATTTATACTCTTCGACATGTTAAGTCCTTAGTGTGAGATCAGTAAATTCATTGGATTGTTACAGTAATGATTAACGTATCACTGATATATATCTATGGAAAACGGAGAAAGAATGTTTTGCGGAACACGCGCATCAAATGTAAATCTATTTATCTACACCTCTTAATAGACCATAAGTACACACTTTAGGAATTATAGACCGAACTTGAAATTTATTAAAATTATTGCAGCAAGCCATATCTGTCTCTAAAATATAGATATTAATACATATAAAATAATTAAACATTCTTACATAGATACTATTATAATTTTGTATTTATAACATATTATCGAATATTATACATAGATGTTAGTTTAACATTATATTTCCTTGAGCAATATTTATATTATCCTTAGAGGTTTTTTGATCGATTTGTTTACTTTAAATATGAAGAACATTCATACACTTCCATAAGTGTATTATACCCTTACTTCCCATAATCATTGGATTCAGGGAATAATAATAAGCTTTACGAAATAAGCGTATAGATATATACATATGTGTATATATGTAAATAAATAATATAAATATAAATAATATTAAAAATTAAATTATATTCTTTATGACTCGAAACAACATTTAATTTTTAGTATTCGATATTATTTTATTAAAATATTTATGTTCTTTTAGTAGTTGACTGACCTAAAGACTTATCAATGCCTTTTATTTGCTGTCTGATTGTCTTAATAGCTCAAAGGAAGTTACGAAATGGATAGATTTTTATTTAATGTACAGTGCATAAAGTATAATATACATATATAGCAATTGTCCACAGTTTGTAATGAATTTATTTTCGCACCAAATCACAGCAAAATCCTCCGTTTTCGCAGAATCCGGGTCTTCGAATTGATGAACCGCACCACTTCATACAGATGGCCATCTTTTGGTCGCAGGGTGCAAGCTCTATATTGGGCAAGTATATCGGATGAGTTTAACTCGATTTCAAGCAATTATACTTAACAAATTCGCTTTTACCATTGTCATTCACAAAGCTTGTCTTCAGATCTGCACAAACAAATTGCAGCATCAAAGCAGCCACGAAGCAGAAGCCCAACATATTTATGCTCTTCGACATATTAAGTCATAAGTTTGAGATCTGTAAGGTAGGTTGAATTGTCACAGCAACGGTTAACTTAACACTAACCAAGTCGAAATATTCGAATGGAAACCGAGGCAAGAATACTTTGCATAACACGTCAAACGTGCAAATCTATTTATCTATACCTTTTAATAGACCATAAATCCACACCTTAGAAAAAACTGATTAGTAAACCGAATTTTGAAGCATTTCAAAAAATTGTGAAAAATTATTCAAGCAGCTAAAAAGATTTTTTTTTAATTAAACCAAAAGGCTTAGTCCTCACAAATTGAATTAAAAAAATTTTCATAATATTTTCATAATATAATTTTTGTATGAAATTTAAATAATAATAAATATATAACATATATATCTTCCGTTCTAATAGCAGTTGACTATCTTAAAGGCTTTTCAAAGCATCTAATTTCTATAAAAGTAAATAAAAGTTGCCAAATGAATTGTTTTTAAATATTTACAGTGTGTTTTATTACAACAGTAGAAATATATTTTATATAAGAATAATTCGTACAATATATAAGTAAGAGTATTGTTAACTATAGTCTACAGTTGACAAATAATTTTGTAATGCATTTATTTGTTCATCAAAACACAGCAAACTTCTCCGTTTTCGCAGTCGGTTGCGGGTCTTTGAATTGATGGATTGCAGGACCTCATACAGGCGCCCAGGTGCTGCGCGCAGGGCGCTGGCCTCACCGGCACTGCAACGGTAGGGGGAACATGGAACGGGGCGGGGCACATACAATGCATAACAATGACAATTACAGGTGAGAGACAGTAGAGGGAGGAGGTAGCACACAGCAGACATAGACGTCGATTGTTAGTATTTTATTGTTGTTGAAGGAAAGACAAAAAAATAAAAAAAATCACAATAGATGAGTACATAAAGTAATACCAATTAAACTCAATAATTATTATTATTTGGAAATAATTTGTAAGTGGGAATTTGTTTAGGAATTGCTATACGCATTTGGGTAAATAACTGAGAGATGTTAAGGCGTTAGAAGCAAAGCTCTATATGCATTTTGACAAATTCGTCCGGAGACTACTTACACTCATAGCAACATTCAACGCCCAGGTGGGCGCTGGTGGGGCAGAGACCCTTGTTAGTGGTGGGCAGATTGCAGTCGCTGGTGTGCACACAGAGACCTCCGACCAAAACACAGTGACGATCGTTGGGGTAAACACGCACACCCTGAATCACTGCAAGTTGGGGATGTACAGTGAATATTGGATGGGTCTAAGGCTACGTCAAGCATTCACACTTACTATATTCGGGTGTGCTATTGTCATTCACTTCGTTCGTCTCGATATCCGCACAAACAAATTGCAGCATCAAAGCTAACACCAGGCACAGGCCGAAAATATTTATGCTGTATGACATATTTAGTCTTATCGGTTGTATATTTATATATAATATTGTATTGTCACTGCGTAAGTAATCCACACGTTGGCACGGTTTGCGTAGCACTGAGCGAGTCGAAATTCGTTCCAGATGCTTTTCAACAAAAAATGTTGTCGAATAGAAACCACGAAACGTTGTTTTGCACAACACGACGAACGAACGACAAATGAGGCAGCGGCAGAGGCTGAGGCTGAGGCTGAGGCTGGGGCTGGGGCAGTCAGAGAATCAGCCCGTCGATCACACAACAGACAACCAAACAAGCGAGCCATCCACCTACTGGAGAGCAGAGAGAGAGAGAGAGAGCAGCAGCCCAAGGGGCTGGCAGAGGGCACACCAGATAGTGCTGTATGCGGGCTCTCAGTTCAATTGAAGAGCGTGAGAGCCATTAATAATATTGGCGCGTTTGCAAAACAACAAACAGCAGGAAAACCCAACGACGGGCGGCGCATGAAAGATCAGCCGGCACTAGTTGGCACTCAGCAGGCAATGCCAACACCAACACCAACAACACCAATTGAGGCAAACACCAAACCCGAATCCAAAAACAAAAACAAACCCGATGCAAATGAAAACATAATTTATTTGAGGAACTCACGCGCTCTGAAAAGCACGCCAATAACGTAATGAATGGGCCATCAAATATTTAGACTCAAGTAGTATTTATGAGTTCTGAATGTTTATTGAACAGCAGCCACAACAGCCAGTATGCTCGACTAGAAGATACCCTTGAACTCAGGTTCAAATCGTTCATGTTTCAAAAGTCTCAAGTTGATAAAGGTAACTAAGTTATACATATTATTTCTGTTGAAATTTACTAAGCAATATTAAAATATTGTTCTATATTTAATTGTAGATGCATCCACAAGCTCAAGTGTAAAATTTTCAGTGTAAAACCCACTCTCAATCCTCTCTCTAGGTTATATAATATACACAATATTATCTTTGTTTACAGGGTATTCGAGCAGCCAGGCAGACGGCGCCATAGAGTATCCACAGAGTAATCAAGAAGTACAACTTCTTTATGATTAACCGCATTTATCGAGGCGTAACGTGATTTAGCTGCATTTAAAAGCAAATGATCTGGTTATGATCTCCGTGTGTGTATGGATGTGTGTGTGTGTGTGTGTGTTTGTATACTGATGTAGAAACAATCTGTAATTGTTATCAGCTCTCGTGGATTTCGTGAGCGTGCCTGTGTTGTCTGACCAAAGTTTTGCTCTTTTTAGGAATCAACAAAAATTTAATTTTAGCAAAATGTGCAAAAATAAAATATTGAAAACAAGTTAAATTAAAGAAACAGCTTCCATAAATTAGATCATGTGCACATCACGTGATGATGCCCAAGAGCTTGATCTCTCTGAAACAACTGTTAATGAATGAATGAAGCTCTTGGCAATTACAAACGCGGCATGAATACCCTGGCACACATAAAACTATAAACTTAACAAGCTGACGATGTGCTCTACAGCAGAGCTCAACATAATCCTAATCAGATGGACCATGAAATTTGTATGTTATCTAGAACATTCATTGAAAATCCCCGACTATAGTCATCGTCGCAACTGATAATATTTAGCTTTTAATGCTCTGCGTGTTTCGTTGTGCTTGCAAAACAAATAGAGAACAGCTTATTGATATTTATTGACATTATTATCGAGAAAATAATAATACATATAATAAGGGGGAAATACGATTGCTTAATTCAACTTGAACAGCTGTGAAGCTCGAGATGATCTACTTGAGCTGCTCATAAACAATTTAATTTGTGTCAAGGCTACAGATGGATATAAATATTTTAAAGCAGACCTACAGAAAAAGCTCTATATCAATATACATTTTCATTGAAGTTTAAATAAGTACCATATACAATATCAAAAAAACTAAATTATATTTAATTTAAAAGAATTTATTTTTAGTGCGAAGACCTTAAAAATTAAATGTACTGGTGTGTGTCTTGGCTAAACACCTGCTTGCTATACACGCGAATGCTGAACAGCCAGCATTGCTTGTTATGTACTGCTTGGCCTGCTGTACACTGCTTTGCAACAGCTTGGCTTTGCACTGCTTGGTATTCAGTTAATTCGTTTCATTTTTTTTTTTCAAATCTTTAATGTGAATCACTTTCTTGCGAAATCTGTGAGCAAATAATTGCATGCCTGTCCCAAATCATATTTGATTAAAAATGTATCATGATTTTAAAAGATAATATATGTTTTTTTATTGGGTAACCTAGGTAAAAACATTATAATAAATGGACTACTGCAAAATATGTAAGAATATTCTGTCATTCAGTCTTCTTAAACAGTTACTAATATACACTACTTAAGGCTAAAGTTTTACTATTGCTACAATACAATAATGTTATTATAATACATGTTTTACACTGCACTGCAAAATTGGCCGCATCGTTTTTGATCGTTTACCCAAAACGAGGGCATTTTGAATGAGCACCAGGTAAATATCACAGAGACGTTAATTGCACAGCCCCAATGTGGACCGAATGTGGCTTAAAGGCAAATGCCCCGTCAATGCTGTGCCTTGGGCCGTTCATCGATTGTATAGATGCTGGCTGGTGGTGGCACTACGGGCGTCACATTCGACTCATCATTCGCTTTATTCTCACTGTTGAACGGTATAACAAAGATGCTCGGCTTGGCCGCATGCTGCATTTTGACAACCGTATCATAGCTGGGCGGTGCAAATTCACTGTAGGACGGCGACGGCGTAGGTGGTGCACGCTGTGCTTCATTGGACGTGGCATTCGATTGTGGACTACGCGTATCGCGGCATCTGCGATCCGAGCAGGCCATCAGCATAAAGAAAGCACCCAGAGCCAGAAATGTAGCTACATACCAGACAATGGTAATCACATCCATTGCCGTCTGAGACAGTTCGTTGCTGGAGTCCACAACTGAGAAGAGAAGAAAATAATAGTTAATTAAATGCATAAACATATAGATAAAGCTGGCAAGTTCTAAAAATTGACTCAATGTGGTACAAGTGGACAGCTATTTTTAGCCCACAAATTGATATTGAATAGACTCAAAATCTGTTTGATAAGCCAAGTTATATATAATTTATACCCAAAATTGCAACAAAAGCTGCAGTGTGTCTTACAATTCGAGTCTCTCTGTTGCTGAAATTCGTATTTATTTCCAAATATATACATAAGTAATTTACACGTTTATGCTAAAAGTATTGCAAGCCTTAAATGTTTTTTAAATATTAGATTACAACAATTTTGTTATATTTGACTGCTAACGAAAATTCGCAATTATATGCGATAATATGCAAATGCAGTATAAATAATTGTTCATATAATAATATAATATATAGATATAATATATAAAATAATACAAAATATAGGATACGAAAAATAAATTTTCATTATATAACCAAAATGCAGAAGAAGGCGTGGCCAAGCCTAGGTCAGTAAATGTGTATATATATATCGCATTATTAGCTATGAAATTGTTGACTAATCGTTCTCTATAAAATTATGGGCATTCAAAAATCACAAAAATGCCTGCAGTTAGCTGACTGTTAGTTATATAATAATTATTATTAGTAATTTTACTTCGTGTTCCCTAGAGCAAATAGATCCCCATCAGCTGGCCTTTATCATGCTGACGTCTGTAAAGAACTGGACTGTGTGTCACAGACGAAATGACGCAAAAAAAGTTAATGCATTGAAACAATCATTTGATATGAGCGCTAGTCGTGAGTTCAACTGGACTGAGAGCTGAATGATTCTTTTTTTTTTTTTTTTTTTTATTATCATAACCTGTTTATCGACTCGTTATTAAGTTGTAACTTATGACTGTGAATTGGTAATAACGGGAAAACGTTCATGTATATTATTTAATATATCTATTTGGTTATAATTCATAGGAAAACATGTGAAATAAATCAAATTAATAATTAATAATTTTGTATGTTTTTTGAACTAGAAACGGGATCTATGAAAGTCGAAGCTTTTGCTAATATTTTGATCAATGTAAATCAACTATTCGTGTTTACTTTAGATCTATATCATCTATAAACAGTGTGTATTAAACACGCATATTTTCACATCACTCTAAGCTTATCTCTTCACATCACTCTGAGCTTATCTTTTGAGATCACTTTACTTACTATTTTTATAGACAAATATCCGTGTGTTATTATCCACCTGTTCGGCTAACAGATCCGTTCCGCTGGTGCCGTTCACACTGGTTAGATTGTATGGCAGTTGTCGTGTAAGTACGTTCTCCAAGGTGAGCAGATAGGACTGACCGTCTGTACCGCTCGCATAGACACTGAATACTGAAATGGTACCAAGAATATATGTTATACTACAAAATGGCAATTGGTGATATGAAAAATTATTTTTACTACGCCCGATCGTCCAGATAAGCTATCAATGGGCATGGCTTGTTTAATATATAAATATATATTGTATATCCCTATAAAGCCCAAACACTTGACAACCGATAAAAAAAAATGGTCATGCTTTCCATTCATATGCTATAATTGGGCAAATTTTGTGTTTATGAACTAAAATTAACGCATAATGAGCCGTAATCACTTAACTCCAATAGACGAGGGCGTAGAGCCTCTAGTGGATTACTGATAAGACCCGCAGTCGGCGTCGCTTAGTCTCCTAGGCACTACTTTAGCACCTGTCGTATAAGTAGCACTCGACTTCAGGTTCAAAAATATCATAAACTTACATTCAACAAAAATAAAAATAATTATTGTTGATTATTTTTACGCTTGTTTATAGAATTGCTTTTTTTTTATTGTTTTTTTTTGTTATCTTTAAAATTATGCTGCCGGAACATTCGATTGACAATTTCACCATCTATCAATCGACCTGTGTCAGTGGCGTGTCTTGACTATATTAAAAGTACTACGTCATCCAGTTATCTGAAGCACACAGCACACGGCACAACTTCAATTGCCATGACACTAGATTTTCGCATTTTGCCCTTTCTTATCAATTTCATCAAGCGGCCATCGCTTGCTGCCAATGTGGCATACACGGAAATTATTGTCCTAGGCTCACCATTCAGCAACAGCACCTTAAGTTCGATAGAAAACAGAAACCAGTTTGTCAAATTACTCATACGTCTCGTTGTCAAGTTAAGCAAAATCTACATGTGTTTCTTACACAATATCTTGGCGACGATGACACATGAGTTTATCAGAAAATTGTGGGGAACAATATGAATAAGTGCACATCCCATACTCTTAAGGGGGTGTGTCTAAGCATGTGACTTTCGAAGAAAATTTACCCAGAGCAAATTAAGAAAGAAGTTGTGACTAAGAGTATTGAAATCAGATAAATTTACATTTAAGTGAGGAATATGACCAAAGAGTGAAATGTAAGAAGCGTTTGATATTTGAATAGTCAATAATAAATAATTCTAATGAGGAAGAAACAAGAATGAATAAAGAAAAATGAAGAATAAAGACGATATACTGAATAATTCCTGTGAGTAATTGTAATGATATAATGACTGATAATGAGAATTATCATGAATAATAATAATTATAATTATCGTGAATAACGAAATTATTGATAATCATGAAAATGGTTATGCTAATCAATTCTTTAATAAATATGATAATCAATTATTTAAAAACATATTAAGAGTAGTATTATAATATATATGATGTGCAACAACTGATAACAATGTTTATAAAAAATAAAACTAATAATTAACTGCGCTCAACCCGCCTATGAAGATCGATGAACGTTAAGCATTTTGTTTTGCCGCAGCAAACAAAAAAGAAAAGCAAAACAATCAGCCATATCATAAACTCATTAAACTGCGCCAGGGTCTAATAATAGAATGCAAAATGCCAGAGCTGATAAGACAAGGGGCGAAGCCAAGTGCCATCAAATGCGCGTATTCGCAGTGTCTAGCTATACGAAATAAAGGAATGCCTAATTTAAAAGCTGTTGGCAAATGAGAATTACTATTTGCTTGTCGACAATTTTGTCGATTCGGAAATATGCGCAAATATACAGACATTCGCCAGATCAGCTGTGCAAATTGCTGCCACATGCGGCTGAAGGAATTTCCTGAGTCTACACACACATGGCCGGGGCCTCTCGCTCTCTTGGGTCAGTGGACGCAAATTTCAATTTAACGAATCTTTACAAACTTGAATATTGCATATATAAAGACGGTCACGTGCCGTATACTTGATATTTTAAAATAAGTATACGAGGAGGGAATGGAGGAGGAGGGAATGGGGGGGGAGTGAATGGGTTCAATTGAGAAAGTAATTTCTACGGCATTTGCGCTGATTGTACGTCGAGTCCGTTGCCTTGTTGACAATCTAAACAGAACTGTGCGAAAATTAGCATAAAATGCTGAGCCATTAGCAGCCACAGCGCCAGCGCCAAACGGTTAACCGTTCCAACTGATCTATATACATATATGAATGCATATATGTATAGACATATACATACATATATCTTAAAAACAAGAGAGAAATCGAGCGAGAGTTGCTCCAATGACGCGCTAGATCAGATAATTGAATTGAACTTGTAGGACTGAAACTGAGGAGCTGATTTTAATTAAATTATAGTTGATGTCTGTGCAGATCACATGCTCGCGAATCTGGAGCTTTATCAAACGCATATAAGCATCATTAGCGTAGTTTATGGCTCCGATAAGATGTGACAATACCGAATATGTATATAAGATGCTGTTGCCTCTACAGCCAATGAAACAGACGCACGTTCTACGCTTTAGTGGCTATAAAACAGTTAGGCCCTAATGACACCCCTCATATAAACCAAACTCTCTTCACTGGGCAAAAATTTCTTATCAGTCCATTCAGAAATTTCGTCATATCTGTGTTAAGCCCTCAAATATCATTTAACGGTAGGCGCCTGCCACAAAAAGTTAACAAGTTCTTTATGTATTTTAGCAACTAACATTGATATATTATTTTGACAGCCATCAAAACGGTCTATATAAAAGCTTTTTTTTTATGACTGCTGTTGTTGCTGTTGTTGTTAAAGTAGCAGCTGAAACCTTTGCTACTGCTGCGAACTGCCACGGAATTTTCCCATGCATATTCTCTATATGAATAATTTAAATCAAGTACGAACTGCGTTAACAATATCATTCATTATTAGCATTAAATAGTGATTATCTAAAATTATAACAATAACAAAAACAAAAACAATAATAATATAAAATGTGGCACATAATTCACATGCATGTATCTGAACCTATCTTTAATCTCTAATTACAACTTAATGCGAAATAATTTACACGGACGGCAAATGCTTCGTAGCTTATATAAAAATTCAAGCTATTGTATAGATATATCTTTAAGTTAAGCGTTAAACAATTTAATGGCGCTTCAAGAGTTATACACAGAATTTCTATGTAGCTATCAATATATTATATAATATTATTATATTATATTATATTAAAAATTAAAAATTGCATTTCCTAATATATGTAGCCATAAAATTAATATACTTTAATAGAAATTATATTATGTTGAAATTTGTACAAATATATTATTTTTCATGAAATTTAAAATTTATTAATTTAAGCTAAAATTTTTATCTTTGATTGCAATGAAAATCTCAAATAAAGCTATCATAGGTTATTCTACTTATATATAATACACCCCTGATAAATAGCATTATTTTATTATTATTAATATTGGAGCTTACATGTGATTAATAGCAGCATTGTCTGCCCCCTCGTCGTCGTCATTTTAGTTGTAGTTTTATATGAGCTCAAGTGAGTTTATACTATATCTATTTAGCAGTGTTCGTTCACAAATGTTTATTTAAGTTTTACGCAAATAGTATTTGACTTTTGCGATATTCTTCGTCGTTATTTAACGTAAACTAACGTTTCCGCGTTCGCTTTTACAAATAAAAATAAATAAATATGTCTCGGCAATTGACTGCGCAATCAATAATAACAATTGTTTATATCGATGTAAAATAAATCGTTTACTTTCAATTGCATTTGAATTTGAGTTTAAATTTGAATTTGAAATTGAAATCGAAATCGAATTTGAATTGCAACACGCGCACAATTTACGTATGTATGTATGCAGGTATTAGCATCCAGCAAGAGTTTCGATTTCCCACCAATCATCCAAGTTCAGTGGCACTCGACGCGCTCGCAGAGACCCCGCGAGTTGATCTTTCTGGTTCTGGTTTCCGTTGTCGACTGAGCGCAGCTCGCTGGCGCTGACAGTCGACTGGCTCCAGCTAGTATGGATACTCCCCTCTCCCCCCGCACACACACGCACACACACACACGCCCCTCTGCGCTGGGCATGAATCACACCAACACAAAATCAACCGGTTGCCGCTCGATCGCGGGGCTTCAACTTATTTCTATTTTTCCTATGCAAAAAAAAAAAAAAAAAAAGAAGTAATTTCAACAATTTGCGTATATATATATTTCTGTTATTGTTGCTTTTACTTAGCGTAACTTGGCTAATTGCAGTCACTGATCCACCCAAAAAACAAGTGGCTAAGACCCACAACATCAACAACAACAGCAACAACAACACAAACAGCAACTGCTGCAGCAACTGTCTCAGCCGGCAAAGGCAAAAGGCAACTGCAAAGCATTTGTCGATCGCCTCTATACATAACGCACAAACACATGCTCACTCCTGTAATTTATAATTATATATCCCTAGCTATACATATAGCCCATACATCGCATATATATACATATATACCTCCGCATGCCCGCATTTACATTTTTCTTGTCGCATTTGTCGTTGTTTTCGCACAATTTCTTGCATTTTGTTTAAAAATAAAATTGCATTGCGCTGCAAATGTAGTAGCATTTTGGCAGGTTTTGTAGGCGTGGCCCTAAAACATATTCGCATTCTTATTGAAACGGCAGACATGCTAATTGGTATATTGTAAAACTAACAGAAATATTCTAAACGGAAGCAACGCACTGTGAATGCCCTACAAAAAATCGAATTAAATTTGAAAAATAATATAAAAAGTAAAAAATAAAATAATAATAATAAGTAATAAATAAAACTAATCATTAAATTTAAAATTATTCATATGAAACTTTAATATATTATATATTATTTAAAAATTTATAAAACATATAAATCAAAACTAGGCAAAATCTCCAAAGGTTATAAAAACAATAAATACAAGGATAAACATGTATACCTCAGATATACAAAAATTTCTAATGATATAATGTAATAATATTCATAATAATAATAAACATAATAAACCCCAATTGCCTTATTTCTCATCTTACAGAATCTATTATATATTTAATATACCTTTCGCTTTTGTTAAGAACATCTGATGAATTTTGTAAGTTTTCACGCCTTTGTCGTCACTTGGAAACAATCAAGCGTTCTGCCGTCTGTCATTAGATAGATATATCATATTTATGGCTTGGAAACAGGTTTCTGCTTGTACTTCACATTGCTCTGCCGCAAACGATTTGAGTCTCAATGTGGACATAGCTTAATTGGTGTCGGCCGGTAATTGCGTTCTAGGTGGGACAGAATTGTACTGCCATATATGTTACGATACGTTATCTCGGCACAGAATTCTTCCAGATAAAGCAAAACACAATTTACAATAATGATCTGATTACTGATTTAAACAAGCGATAATTAGTTAAAGTAGATACCGATTGCCATAGTGCGAGTTGAGGTAGTTCCTCGCTAGACCTCAACTTGACCGTTCCGTTAAAGAGTCGTGCATTGACTCCAGTTGAGACATTACAAATTGAAAACATACATACATACATCTCTTTAAATAAAACATAGTTGATTGATTCGCTTGGGGCTTTTCATAATTGATTCACTACAACTGCTACCTGACGTTGAACTCTGTCAATGCCAATGTCCAGCTTTTCGACATTAACATTTGTTTGTCATTGGCATTGAATAGATCTGAGAGTATTATTATAAATGGCTTGTGCCAATTAACCATTGGATAGTTGCTAAGCGCTACAGTAGTTAATAGAGTTCAAGTGTTGTTCGAAAGCTCTTAAGGCAATATTTTTAATGTTTCTTAAAATTGCTAGCAGAGTGTGAAACAGGCCACAGTGGAAACAAGGCAAGCAACGCTTAACGAGCAGAGGACAACATTATAAGTAAAAATATAAATACAAGTATAGATTATATATATATATTATAGAAAGGTGTATTAGAATCAAAATTAGAATTGACTAAGACCAATTGTCAGCCTGAATTTAATAATGATAAAATAAAAACTTTCGGCATGCGCAATTAACCGAAATCAGAAATGCATTAAAAACAATTTGTAAGCCACTCTTGGCTGATTACAACTGGTTTTGGGCATAGTTGTTTTTTCTTTTGGTCAGCACGTAGTTGAGTCATCCGGTGTGTCGCTCTGTGTCACCAGGTGATGAAACCAGCAGCAACCAGTTGTTGAATAAGTGATACAGTACATATATATACATACATATGTATATATGTATGTATATGTACATCAGTTGCTTCCCCTCCAACAATGAACCGTTCAGTTTTAAACATTTAGTTGGTTTATTTATAGTTAATACGTATATGTGAGTGTGTTTGTTTGTATGCTTTAAATTGACCGTTAGCGGTTACATATTTTGAGTAAATACTGTATCTTAAATAATACAATATCGCTTATAGATTTGCTTAAACAATTGACGACCAAGGCCTGCAATAACATAATTGATGTCTTTCTGCTTACATTTTCGTACAAGCGTGTATATATAGGTAAACATTTATGTGTATATAATACAGGTACAACTAGATGGAATGCCGCTAATCTCTTGTGTTTAACATTTGCAGCTATTACATACATACATACATATATAGATATATATTTATATCATATAGATTGAATATCATTGCATAATACTTATGTTACAATTAGTTCAATGGAATCTTCAAATTTGCGCTAACTAGTTTAGTTTGTAGTTTAGCTTACAGTTAATACAATTGCATTACTAATTGATTGAGATTTCATTAGTGCTCGGGTTACATACGACATTGGTTGCATTTATGAAATGAAATACAGAATTTGGTATTAAACAAATTTAAAATAAACAAATCATGAATATGAATATAAAACTATTAATTAAAATAAAAACAAATATTTATATATACATATAAAATATTAAAATAATAATACTAAAATCAGATGAATCTCATATTTTCAAATTGAGTTGCCGTAGTTGGTTGTACTTGATTAGTATAGCTTGCTTGAACACATTTACCGAATATCTTAATTATGGCTAATTCTAATTCAGAAAACATCAAATCAGCCCTAACACTAGAACAAATGTGCATATATACATTGCAGTTATCTCTCTGCTAATTGCCTATGATGTGTAATTACTTACAATTACTTCCTTGTAATTGAACAAATACCTAATTAGGAATGGAACTGTTACAACAATTGTTCTGCAATAAATGTGAGTTCGAGTTCGGAGTTTGGCGCCAACAACTACTGATTCCTATCTGCCTGGCACAAAAACGGGAGCAATCAGCTTAATGCATTTTAGGCAGCTCTTATCTATCGGGGAACAGTGATTCGTAGCTGGGCGGCAGATCTTTGGGTGTGGCCGGCTGTTGCTGCTGTTGATAACGGCCCTGCGACACTGGCGACATATCGTGGGTCAGCACACCATCGTACGAAGTTGCCGTGGGCAGCTCTATGGTGGGCACATCAGACTGCAGGTATTATGGTATTATTTTATATGAGTATCTGTGATCTTTTGCAAATATTCGATTTGTACTTACCCGGTTACGTCGTTGATTGAAGCGTGCTGCAGATGCTTCGTGGGCGTGCTGCTGCACTGTAATGCAGTTCCAGTATTTCCAACAGATCCACACACAAAATCCTACGCCTACCATGGTAAAGATGAGCGATGTAATTGCCGAAAGGGCCACATTTGTTGTGTCCATTTCTTCAGGCGGAATAGCATCGTGGAAGCAGGTACCCTCATCCCGGCATGGATACATACAGTTTGTTATATTGTCTTGAACAAAATGACGCGATATGCAGGAGTATTTATCCTTTGGATTGCACAGAATATCGCCAGCAAACTGGCATTCGGAGTGTGCCGTCAGGACCATGTGTAGCTCAAGTGGCTCCGCCAATATATGCCGATCCCGATTGATAAATATGTGAACATGTGCGTCACGATCACGCTGATCGAACATTAAACGGCCAGCGGGACCATTGATGGAAATGTCGCTGCAAATCCGTTCGCTGGGCGAACGATTGCCGCTGCTAAACTGTATGTAGTCGATACATTTCTTGGTCACCGGATCGCTGCGTAGCTTTAACCGTGTGATGATCGTGAAAATGCCACGCGGTGGACGCTCATTGGTCTGAACCCGGAACTGGCAATCATACTTGATTTTATTAACCGAATGCCCTCCACTGGGCAGAGTTACATTCCAGGTTTGAGTTATAATTGCAGCGGAATCGTGTTCATCGGTTAGCCGTAGCATTGGATCGCCACGAAAGGCCTTAGACAACGTATAGATGAGCTTGTCCGAGCACAAATTATCCTGCAGACGAACTATTTTATAGCAATTGATTGCATCTGGTGCATAGAACGCAATTGCAAGCGTCAATTTGAATAGCGACCATATTGAGCATTTAATCATTTTGTTAAAATCACGACCAGCACGAGAGCGTCGGTGCTATGTAAGTGCTTGTGCGACACGTCCTGCGTGTGTGCTATATTTTAATTACTATGAATGTAAACATGCACGTTCGTTTGTTTTATAAAGTTTTACTGAAATATTCCCCAAACTTTTATTGTTTTGCATCCGAGCCAGGGCTGAATAACTACCAAGGCTACCGAGGGCTGCACGCTATTATTGCATTCATAGATTTATCGGTGCATTTATATAGTGACAATTATTCTTTACAGAATGCATTAACAGAGAGCAGAGAATATCGATAATAGCAAGAAGCAACAGCTGTTCTACAAACATGCGAAACAATTAAGTTTTTAGTGCAATTGGTTCTAGTTGGATTAAGTTATGGTTATATTGGTTAATGTTAAATAGTTGTTCTTCTATTTTGGTAGATTTATCGTATGCTTATGTTATTATTATTATATTTATAATAAAATTCAAAAATCAAGTGAGACCTTTACAGAACATGTTAAATTTTTAGGATGGCCACACATTTTAACATTATATTACTAACCACACACAACACGAGTGTGGAAAACTTATTTATATATATTTATTTCTAACTATTTAGACGCCGGCAACTGTTGAAGACGTAAACATCTACGCCGCATCATAACAGAGAATCACTAAGGATGCTCGTGCTGTGCACCTTTGTTGCCATTACCTTGTAATATGCCTGATCGTCTGGCATGTTAACGTCTCGCGAAAAATCCTGCTGAGCTATTTCTAGTCCAACAACCTCAACGCCACGGCAAAGGCGAACGCAAATTCAATGGCCACATCGGACTTTGTACTAGGCGGCCTGGCCTCCGTGGGCGCCACCTTTTTCACGAACCCGATCGAAGTGGTCAAGACGCGCATCCAACTGCAGGGCGAGCTGGCAGCACGCGGCTCCTACGTGGAGCCCTACAAAGGAATCGTGCAGGCCTTTATCACAGTGGCCAAAAATGATGGAATGATGGGTCTGCAGAAGGGTCTTGCGCCCGCCCTCTACTTTCAATTCATAATCAACTCTTTCCGGTGAGTAAATTGACATTGACTTGTGAGATAATTTACTCCATCAATTTGCTATTTCATCCCACTAGGTTAAGCATTTACACAAACGCCATGGAGAATCATTGGATGCATAAGAAAAATGGCGAGGTTTCCTTTAGCTTGGGCCTGATGTGGGGCGCAATTGGCGGCATTGTTGGCTCATACTTTTCTAGTCCATTTTTCATGGTGAGAACGCGTGGCTGGCTATTACATAAAGGCATGACCATATATAGGCAGACATATAGACGAAACTTATCTATGTTTTCGTTGATTGCTGTACTAATTTGAATGTCTGGACAAATAGAATGGCGAACTCCGCACAGATAAGACTGATACCTAATCTTTCTTTACTTTTTACAATGTAGATCAAGACGCAATTACAATCGCAGGCAGCCAAGGCGATCGCCGTTGGCCACCAGCATGCACACAAGTCCATGAGCGGCGCCCTCAAAGAGATCTACAGCAAAGGAGGCATAGTTGGACTGTGGCGTGGATCCTTGTCTGCCCTGCCCAGAGCTGCCGTCGGCTCTGGTGCACAGATCGCAACATTTGGCAAGACCAAATCATTGTTGATGGAATACGATTTGGTTCACCAGCCAACGTTGAATTCCTTTTGCTCAGGCTTAATTGCCGGCTCACTAATGTCCGTGGCTATAACGCCGCCCGATGTGATTAGTACGCGACTCTATAACCAGGGTCTTGATGCGCAGGGGCGTGGCCTTTACTATAAGGGCTGGCTGGATTGCTTTGTGAAGATCTTGCGCACCGAGGGCATCTATGGTATGTATAAGGGCTTTTGGGCCAATTATCTACGTATCGCTCCACACTCCACGTTAGTGCTGTTGTTCTTCGATGAGCTGATTGCCGTACGTGAAAAGTACAAACTTGGAGATGCTTCTTCCTGATTGTGCTAGTCCTTATCTTTGTGTAACGTTAAGTACAAATGTGTATAATTGTTTTGCTATTAGTTTGTTGAAGACAAAGTGAAAGTGAATCGCCAAAGATCAAGTCCTCCATTCCCAGTTCCAAACTCCTGCTAACTAAGGCTATCTATCAATTTTGCCGCAACTGTGCCTTATTGCTTGACTTAATTTTTTAAACTGAAAAATGAGATCAGTTTATATTTTTTTAAACCGTTATCCTCACACTTAGTCAGCTAATAGTATCCTCTTAGTAAGTAGCCGTAACTGTAACTGTGCAATACTTTTATTAAATAAAGATCGTTATTTTGTTTACATTTTATGAATTTTATTTGAAAAATGTTATTTCTGTTATATTTTCCAATTAGAACAATTTTAAAATTTGCTCAAATTTGCGTCACCTTATGTTGGCTGCGGCTCTATGTGGCGGCCAGTCGATTGCTGCAACTCCAAAGACTGGGTGAATCGAGAAGCTGAAACATCGGTGATGAAACTAGTTGGCGACGCACATTAAATCAATTAGTTGCTGAAATTAACAGTTACAAAATGAGCTCACAACTGACCCAACTACCCCAAATGTTTGAGAATTACAAGGAGACGGTGCGAAAATCGCTACGTGACCCTAACAAGCCGTGGACCAAAGTGTTTGATATTTTGGAGGAGCGCACTTCCGTCGATAGAGTGAAGCTATTTTCCGGTGAGTCCTGTCTCCAGCTAAACTTTACAGTGGAACAACAGGACTTTGGCCCCCCCGGCCATGCTGCATCAAATACGTGGCTACGCAACGTGACTAAGTGGAATTTTTTTTTTTTTTTTGAAATATATAAATAGAAACCGCAACCTGTTATAATGCACTCAAGCAGTCAGGCAGGCATCACATGAGGCGCCAAAATAGGCAAAATTGTTATACTAGCAAAGCAGGCTGGGATTACTTAGGGAATTGCATACTTTTTACAGCTCCACACAAACACAACACACACACTTCTCTCTTTTTCTCTCTCTCTATCTATCATATGTGAAAGCTGCATACGTGTAGGAGTGTGTGCTTGTGTATATATTTTTCCATAAACTTTGTGTCTTTCTTTTGTTTACTTCACACACAGCTGTCTGCAGTAACGTAATTTCTATCTATTGTGGCGCACATTCAAGAATCGCATTTTTGCCATAATTGAGAAACGATTATTTTTTAATTAAAATCTAAACAGAGGTCAAGCTCAGCTTCGACTTTGACCGGGTTTTGTGCTGTCGTGGCGCTTTTGCACACGTGTATAACGACCAGGTGTAGACCCATGCAGGCATACATATATGTGTATGATTGTATGGATGTGTTTTGTGTAAATATATACATATGTGGAATATAGAAGTGCTAACGCCAATTCTGTAAAAGCCCTAAATGTGGCTTTGGGATTATATTATGGAAATAAAACATCGCCAAGCAGTGCGACGAAATGTTCGCGTGCCTCTGGTCTACATTGGTTCAGGTGAGTCGCCGCCCAATGCGTAGCTAGACTGTGCCTGCCCGTATATGAGTGTGTGCGTGAGTAAGCGACTGTGTTTATGTGCGCCGCCTGTGCTTCGTCTGTCAACACATTTTATATTTATGAGTAGCGCAGTATAACAGTCGCGAATTTCATGAGTTGAGGCTGTGACGTCAGTAACGATATGTTCGATATTAAAAAAAAATAATAGAGGTTAGCTGTGCACGCCAGTAGCAAAATTCAAGTGCATCCGCTCGAGCGGGCACTAAATTCAACACTGAATGCTGGGTTCAATTCGTCTGCAGCGGCACAAACCATTTCGAATTTATAGGCGCGCAATGCGCGTGTGACTAGACATCAAGTGCGAATATGACAAGAGCTGAAAGGTTAATAATAGCCACACAGATGCGAGACGCTGCAGCGAATCACGAGCGAGCAAAGGGCAATTGTGTTTTTTACATCCAACCCAGAGCACAGGCAGGAAATAGAGATCGGCCATAAATCATGGCTTTCGAGGCATTGGAATCGAAACTAATTGAGATTTTCAAGGAAAATCCTGTTTTGCGGATTGGTAGACGAGCAAAGCGTTCCATTTGATATACATATATTGAACGGAGATTAACCTTTTGAATTGCATTTTCAGGTGCTGTCGCATTGTGTGCTGTTTATTTGATATTCGGCTGCTGGGCCCAGCTCGTGTGCAACATCATTGGCGTACTATATCCGGCCTATGTGTCCATTCATGCCATCGAGTCGAGTACCAAACAGGACGATACCAAGTGGCTCATCTACTGGGTCACCTTTGGCATCTTCACGGTCATTGAGTTTTTCTCCCACATCGTAACTAACATTATTCCGCTCTATTGGCTATTGAAGGTGAGTCGCAAGTCCTTGAACTGAAGTGTGATTATCTACTTGAATCTCTCTTATCTATTCTCCAGTGTGGCTTCCTCATCTGGTGCATGCTGCCCGTGGAAAACAATGGCTCTGTTATCATTTACAATAAGTTGGTGCGCCCATATTTCCTGAAGCATCATGCTTGTAAGTTACACACGCCACCTGATCTCTTAGAGAGGAAATATTAATGCGAGAATTTTCTTTTTCAGCGGTTGACAAAATCATCGATGATGGCATCAGGAAGGCCGGCAATGTGCTGAAGAAGGAATAGAGACGCTATTACGCTTTTTTGTTCACTTCCTTAAGCATTTTCGTAGCGTCCGCCTTCAGGAATGGCCCGTCACGCCAGTTTACATCACATTAGACCGCGATGATTGTCTGCACATTTCAATTTGTACTTGATTGTTGTTTTGGGCGCATGCCACTTGGTTTTAAAAACCCCTCATTTGATGATTCGCATTAGATGTGTTTGTAGTAAAATCTCGGCTTGTTAAACATAAATTTCAAAAAGAAGACAAACAACTATTTATTATGATGTTTAATGTATGACTAAATAATGCACAACTATGCCGTCTCGGCAGGCTTGGCGGCTTCGGCTGCAGCCGCCTCTGCTGCTGCTTTACGATTGCGCCAGGCGTTCATATAGGTGCGGGGGTGGACGGGGAGTAGACCGGCGATTCCAAGCAGCTCGGCCGCCGGGTCGGACATGTGAGCACCTTTGCCTAGCCAGTACCGTATGCGTTCTGTATTTAGGGCCACCAGACGTTCATTTGTCGCATTTGGCAGCGGATCATAGGAGCCCACTTGCTCAATGACAGGCTGGTGTTGATTCTTACGACGCTGTAAAAACGCTTTCATCAGATTTAAAATTATATATTGCTAAAATTTGAGCTCAGACCTCCATGACAACTATATGATAGAATGGGCGATTCGCACAGCCATGGCGCACAAACCGTATTATCTTGGCCGAATGCTTGTAAAAGCGACCAATGCCACTGGCAGGCGATAAGGACATTTTAAGGCTTATTCAAACTTCACTTAACAAGAAAATGTGTTATGAAAACAGTATACAATTATGGCACTTCGATTTCGATTTATCGGTTATCGGAATATCTATTAGTATGGACAAAATCGAATAGATCGCTCTAAATTCAATAGTCGATTGTGACCAGTATAATTTATGACAGGACTATATTCGAAGGACCAAAAAGATGTGCTAAAAAACGACATCGTTCAATTTTAGACACATTTTACTCATGCAACTCTGTGTGCCAACCAATTTGTGTACACACTGGTCGCTAACACAAAATGGCGTCAGCAGTCGAACACGAACACGAACACTAAGGAATTTTTCAGTGGTGTCTGTGTCTGTGAATTAATATTGGGGGTAAAAAAACTGTGTGCGTTTATTTTGTTTATAAATTTAATTGCAAATACGGCACATAAATACACAGCGCGTACACACACACCTACACATACGAATTCAAAAGTGCGCTTATCAATGAATTGAATTGAATTTGAGGCAGCAGCAGCAGCAAGAAGCACGCCAACGCCAACGAAGTGAATTTTTCGAGGGAACGGAAAAAAATGGCGCCCGCCTCAGCCACAGAAGCAAGTTGACTTTCTTTTCGGTGTGTGTAGTTCGTCGCCGTACTCGTTGTTCGTTTTCGTCGCATATTTGTCGCGATCAAAAATAGTGAAAAAAGAGAGAAATATTGCAAATTGCATTCAAAACGCGACGTTGACGTACAGCAGGAGGCTAGTATTTTGTACGTGATTTTGTATAACTACATACATATACATATAATACAAATACAAGCAACAGAAAAGTGCAATTACATTTGCGTTTGGAAATTTTGCGCTTTTTTCTCTTTCGCCTCCCCCTTTTTCTGCTTTGCTTCATTTATAATGTGCGCTGCACAGAGCAATCCGCCGCCCTTCGGCTATACTTGGGGTTTTGCAGACAACGGCAACCGTGCCGCAGAATCAGTTTTGGAGATATCGCCAAATATTAACTACACTGTCAGTGGGGAATCGGTAAGTGAAGTCTCAATTTGTATGTATACTTCGAATTCCCTTCGTTGCATATTATCAAATATGTTTCTATAATTTTTTCATTGTTTTTTTTTTTTTTTTTTTTTAATATCGAATGCGAGTGCTTTTGCAAATGCAGAATAACCAATCGACCCAACGAGCTAGCTAGCCAACTACCCCCCGCCACCCACGTAATAAATGTTTCTGTTGCTTTCCCACAGCGAATCGTGTTGTGTCTTTTCTCCTTACCCCCCTTTGTACGTTCCTGTTGCCCCAACAACAGCGCCACATACACACAAGCATATCGGCTAGAGATGGCCTTAAGATTTAGTCTTCCAACACGAATAACACGAATTGAATTTTCACATACCTGTAGTATCATTAAACTGAAACCAGCTGAAATATAAATAACATTCTAAAATATGCTTATTGAATACAATTTTACATATATATATATATATATATATCAGTTTAATTTAATCAATTAATTGAAATAGTTTTCAAGTAATACAGCCTAATCGGTATTTGTCTGATAAGTTTAAATATCACGCTCACATCCCTAATACAGATACAGCTACGTCGTCCGCTCGCTCGCTCACTCGTTGGTTTTGAACTCTGTATGTATAAGTGCATCAGCCATATATTCGTGTATATGCGTATGCAGGGTTGTGCGCGTGTATGTATACACGTACGATATACATACATACGTGGAGGCTCAAATACAAGAAAAAAACCAGCACATATACTTTTATGTAACTGCGTTGGTCATGCGAATGCGAGCGAGTGTGTTAGAATTCTTTTACCATACATTTATACGAAATTTTTTCGTTTCCATTTCATTCGTAAACATTCATAATTTGGTATTTGTAAAAAGTATGCGTAAGTATGTACATACATACATAGCATACGTATGCATGTAGATTTTGTGTGTATGCAAACAAACAATAATACGCACGTTGCGCTGCACACGCGGTGGCAGCTGATTGCAATACATCTCCCACTCTCCCATGATATTAGGAATTTAATTAAACATGTGGCTTAATTATTTAACGTGTGGTGGGCGAAACTTATAGTATGGCGTTCGCAAAAGCAATCGAATATAATCGATATTTATACATATATAAATACAATTTTCTATTCATCTAATTTTAAATAAATTTTACTGCATATTGGTTTTTAATCATGAATTTTATTTGTTGCGTTTCTGTTCATTTTGTGCGTTCATTTTGTTTTTGTACAACAATTTTCTTATACAATTGGCAGTACCTTTTTTTCTTTGGCATGAGAGTGCAACCCTATTTCGCTGCGTTTCTGCCTGCCTCTTTTGCGCACGTTTGTGAATACACACACACTCGCAGATAGTGTTTCGTTGTGTTTGAATTCGCCGCGTTGTGCTGTGCTGGCGACCATTTTGTGTGCATGTGTGCGGCAGTCGTCAATTCGCCGTTCGTTGAATATTCAACACTAACACATAGTCAGTGCACGCATACCAAAAACGACGCTCTCTCATGTACGCATACACACCCAGTTCGGCACATGAGTGTGCGTGCGGTGCGTGCGTGTGTTTTGATTACACTTGCTTACGTTTTGGCGCTCAACAAACTGTCAAAAGTCCAATTGCACACACACTCACACTCGCACACACACAACAACACATACATATAGCTCGAGCGCAGTGGAAAAAGCGCGCGCTTTGCTGTCGCTGTTTGTCTGCTCCTCTTCTTGTTCTTCTGCTGCCGCTGCTGCCTTCGCCGACGCCGCTGTCGCCGCCGCCACCGCTGCTTGCTTTCCTTTCATTTGGTATTGTGTTATTTTTTTTATCAACTGTTGCTGCGCCGTGCCGTAGCGCAGCGCTGCGCAGGTGTAGCGTGTTATTAAGACAAAATGAACAACAAAACAACAAAGCGCAACAATAAATACAAAATACTACCATGAATCAATTGCAGTGGCAACTGTACCTTGTACTAATCATTAGCATAGAATTAGATTAATTAACCTAACCCAAAATCTATGTATATTGGATTAATGAATGTGTTATGCAACGACCAAGCGACCAGTGTTGAGCAACGCTGAAAGCACTTGCACTTGCATTTCCTGTAATCTGTTCGGTTTTTGGGGACAAATCAATCAATCAATCAAAGCAAACAAACAAACTAACAACAGACATGAACAACAACAAACAATCAAAATACCAAAATCAAAACAATCAAATCGAATCAACTTAAATGCTATAGAAACAAACAAAATAACATCATCCATCATCCGTTATGTGGAGAGTTGTTGGTGCATCCATAAATCCACAAATCCACAATTAGCCAGCTGTCGCCAGTTATACTGACAAAAACAATGTGTACACACCCATTTTAGATGCCCTATCTGTTATCCACGGATGGATCATTGGCCGTACAAAAGGATGTTAAAGGTGCACTCACCAGCAATAAGGGCAATGTCGTTCGTCGCATGTTCGTGGTGAATGATTCCTCGTTTGCGCCCGGAACACAAAGGTGCGTTTTCAAAGACAAACAAAACAATAAATATGATATAAAACAAATCATAAAAAAAAAACAAACAAAAATTTAAAAGATACAAATTATCTCTAGAACAAGATAAAAAGCCTTTACTAAGCCTCGTTTTTTCTCGGCTGCTTCGATGCGCTCTCTTTCTCTCTTCCCACACTCTCTCTCTCTCTCTATTTCTATCTCTATCCATCCACAGAGTAATTACCACAGGCGCCGCATCGACGGTGGTCAAAAAACAGGACTCTGGTCAACAGGTGTTGAGCATAAATTCGCTCGATAAGAACTGTAAGTGGCTGTCGTTAAAAATCAGTTTAAGAATCTGTTTGAGAAATCAAATAAATTAGTGTTGCACGCGTTGTTGATGTGTTGTAATCGATTTGTATATATCGATGATTGTCAGGGGTTTCGCTAATCGACTGTTCTCTCTCTCTATTTGTATACTTCTCTTTGCTACTTTCCGCTCGCTCGCTGTAACCAACTTCCACCGAATGTAATATCCACTTTCTCGATCTCTGTCTGTCTCTCTCTCTTTCTGTTTCTGTTGTCGCTGTGTTTGCTCTCGTATTGCTGTCACGCATTACCAACACCAACACCAACACCAATACCTAATCCACCCACTCATGCTCCCCTCCCCACTCACTCTTCCCACATACACTGTCATTCACTTACTCTCACTCATCATAAAAATACACACGGCGGCGGCGGCGGGCGGCGGGCTGTGGCGTATTAGATCTTTTGGTCGATCAGGCAACAGCGGCAGCAGCTGCGGCTGCGGCAGCAGGTGGAGGTGATCCGGCGAATGCTGCACACCATCATGCATTGACAAATGGCAGCATTGTTGACACAAAAACTGGACAAACGGTATTAACCACATCGAGTGCCGCCGCTGCGGCCAAGTCGCATTTTGGCTCAATTGGAGCATTGCATCTCACCCAAGAGGAGTGCAATGAGATCCTAATCAAGCGCGCCATTGCAGCCGGCCACGGCCACCACCAGACGCACACACTCACCGCTGGCGACGGAGCCCACCACCATCATCATTCGACGGCGCCGGGCGCGACACCAAGTAAGCATCTCAAATCTGTGTTGTGTTCGACTATCTCCTCCTTCTCCTCCAATACGCTCCTACTGCTACAACACTCTCTGTCTCTGTCTGACTCTCTCTGGCACTGGTACTGGTATTCGGTATTCTCGTTGCTTACTACCTGTTGCGTCGTTAAGTCGTTGCGTTACGCAATGTGACGTCACGTTGCTTTACGCTGCGTTACGTTGCGTTGCGTCGTATTACATTGCATTGCTGCTTACCGTAATTGTTAGCGGTTGAAAATTCGAATATTTGTTATTAGATTTCGTTTTTATGTTTTTAATTTTTCTAAAAATATATAAAAATTATATTTATTTAAATTTCTTGAGTTCTATTATATTTTGTTTTTCTTTTCTTTTTTTTTCTCTTTGTTTTGTTCTGTTGAGTTTGTGTTTGGTTCGCACTTTTGATTTTCTTTCTTTGTTTTCTTCTCTTTTATTTTTGATATATCTTCCTTTGAATTCCATTTGGTTATTGTTCCGTTGGCGGTGCAACAACACTCTTAGGTGACATACTTCCTGGTATTTCAGTTCAAGTACAGAAAGTAATACAAGGACTCGAAGAGAACGAGGACTCGCAGGGCGACGCACCCAACTTAAAGTTGGAGCCAGGCACATTAGAATTGTCCCCAAAGACCGAACTACAGGAATCAATGCATTTCAGCGAAGTAAGCCCAACATTTATGTTACACTCACTTACACACCCACACACACATACACACTTAAACACGCAAAACTAAAACAAAACCACAAAAAAAAAAAAAAAAAAAAAAAAATGAAAATATAGAAATGTATATGAACTATTTATAGAAATCCCCCAGATTCGCATAGTAATCAACGTCTTTTTCTCTCTTCTTCGTGGTCTCTCTTTATTCTCTTTTAGACCGACGCCACCATCAAAAAGGAGCGCCCGTACAGTTGTGACGAGTGCGGTAAATCCTTTCTGCTCAAACATCATTTGACAACACACGCACGCGTGCACACAGGTGGTTGTTCTTGTTCCTAGCACATACCTATGAAATTACGAGCAGGTCTAACCCCAAATTCTCGATCTGCCCCCTTTCTCTTTCTGTTTTCTTGCTACATTTCCACTCTTTAGGCGAACGACCACATATTTGCACTCATTGCGGAAAAAGTTTTGCGCACAAACATTGTCTAAACACGCATCTGCTGCTTCACTCAACTGATCGGCCATATCAGTGTCAGGAGTGCAAGAAGAGCTTTACGCTTAAGCATCATCTATTGACGCATTCGCGCGTCCACAGCCGGGAACGGCCATTTGTTTGCCAGGAGTGCGGACGTGCATTTCCCCTTAAACGTCATCTGGTGACGCACAGTAAATTTCACGCCGGCGAACGTCCGTACGTCTGCGAAGAATGCGGTGAAAGTTTCGCACAGGAGAATCACCTGATTATGCACTCGCGGTAAGCAGCTCCACAATCTCATTGCTCAATGCTCAAAACTAAAGTCACATTATTTGTTTTGCCTTGCAGCTTTCATGGTTCATTGAATCCATTTGTTTGCGCTGATTGCGGAGCCTCGTTTCCACGAAAGTTTCAATTGGTTAACCACGGTCGCATCCACGGCAAGATACCACACTCCTGCACAGTTTGTGGCAAAGAATTTCTACAGAAGCGCACACTAGTTTCCCACATGAGGTGAGTCAATTTAACTAGTATTCAAATTAAATATCAGCTAATCGCAATTATTTAATGCTTTTCAGGCGCGTTCATACCGGCGAGCAGGCGCACCCCTGCGTTAGCTGCGGCGAAGGTTTCCTCACCAAAGCGGAGCTGCATCAGCATGTGCGTGCAGCGCACAATGGCGTTAATCCCAATACGAGCAGTGCTACCATAATAGCCAATCAACAGGTTTGCATGAAGATTTCAATATACAAGACTCTAGTAAATTTACGGTACATTTGTAATTGATTCAAAATTCAAGCAGCTCCAACAGCCGCATCATCATCCCGGACATCCACAGACGATCACCGTTGTCAGCAATCCAGCTAATTCAACGCTGCTCACCGTCTCCACAACCGATGCGAATGGTGTCACGCGTCCACAGTTCGTTTGCCGGTAGGTGTTTGCTGCCTTCAACAGAGCATAAAGATTAGCTAATGACAACTTCTCGATTTGCAGTGAATGTGGCAGCGCGTTTAATAGCCGTGAGGCGCTCGCCTTGCACTTGCGACTGCATACAGGCGACAAGAGCTTGATGACCGATCTGTGCGCCTTGACAGCAGCGCTGCCTGGTCACTTCTTGAGCACGGCCAGCCTTAATCCTGGCACTGTGGTCACGGCCAATCCGAACCTGGTGGGACAGAGTCCGGTGCCGGTGCAAATCATATCATCAACCGGTCAGGTGATGTCACAGACCACGCTGGTGCAGGCCGCCAATTCGACCCATCCGCAAGCCGTTGTCACAGCCGTGCCCACAATGCCCGTCCACGGGCAACAGCATCTGCAGCACGTCCAGCAACAGCAGCAGCAGCATGTGGTCACCGTGTCGCCGGCCAACAAGCCTAAATCGCATTTCTGTGCCAGCTGCGGCAAGGGATTCGCTGCCAAGCACGGCCTAATGCAGCACAATCGTCGACATCCAAACGGCGGCTGCACGGTGCGCACCCATGTTTGTGAATGTGGAAAGGCGTTCTTCCAAAAGAATCATCTGATGCTGCATCAGCGCCAGCATTTGGAAACAAAGCCAGCCATATCGCAGCAACAGGTATGCTAAGTGCCCAGCCCCCCAAAACTCCCCCCACCCACAGCCCGACCCCATAGATAACTAAAACAGATATTGGTCAATTATTTCAATTGTTTTTTAATTTGCTTTGATTTATACGAAAATAATGAAAAAAGAAAAACGAAAATATATAAATTGGCATAGATTATAATTAATTTAGTTTTATATAAATATTATATATCGTGGGAGCAGTTAGTTTAGCCTCTAAGCTATGCAATTTAATATAATTAAGAACTATCTAAGCCATTGTTACCGAGTATCAACAATAAAGCTTCTAAAACATATGCTTCTTAAAGTCGGGGGAACTTCTTCTCGGCGAAGGTTTCTGTGTCGGTCTGCAAGAGAAATTTCAACCATTTCAGGGTCAATCTTAAACTAAAGTAAATCAAGAAAACTGCAAAAAAAAAAAATTGTTTTTAAATACTACAGTATAGCCTAATCCTAATCCGGATACTTAAATGTTTTCAGTTAGTTTAATAATTCTATTAAAAATAAAAATACAATTCTTTCCGGTTTCAATTTTATTTCTTTAAACTTTTTTAAATACATGAAAAATTCAAGGAATATTTTTCAATATGTAAAATATTCTTACAGCTTAAAGCTAGATGTCTACAGACTAGGAATGCATATTATGTATATTTCGATTCTCTTGTTTTGCACTGTTTTGTTTTTCTTATCTCTTCCCTTTATAAAAATCACACAAAAACAAAAGAACAATTTAAATGATTTCACGATATGATAAATGCATTATCTTTTTTTTTAACTTCGAATACTTGCAGCTTGTTGTACCAACTACTTCTTACTAAATAATCAATAAAGAAATAGATCAATAGATCAACTGAACAATAATAAAATGCTAAAGAAAACTACATTCACTCACCCTCACACACACATCTACAGGCACGCATGCACACCCACACCCACACACACAGCTGATTGTTTCGTAAATACCAAAGCAAATTCTATTTGTATAAAGTTTTGTCTGTGCGCAAGTGTGTGTGTGTGTGTGTCCTGTATTTGTGTGTGCGTGTGCGTGTGTTGCGAACTCTCTCTGAAGAACTGAAAGAAAGAAAAAAACAAAAAGAAATTGATGATAAACAAATAAAACCAAAATAATACATAGATCAAATACTACAGTAAATACAATCGTTACAATCTTTTGTAATACGTGTATGCAAAAAAGGCTTCACTGTGCGCGTTTTAGGTGTGTATACAAAAAACAACAATATATTCAAAATTATCAAGATAATATTGTCCCATAAACAACAACTATATATAACTTATTGTATTATTGTCATGTGTATAATTCCTTAATTATTTGCCTGTTTTGTCGCTTTGTGTATGTGTTTTAATTACTATTATTTAAATCCTTTTTACTGTGCATTTTCTTAGATTTCTCCCTAGTTTTGCTATTCTATTTGTTAAACAAGACAAACAAAATTTCATGTCAAAAAGCAATGAAAATAAATAAATAAAATAATATATTTTTAAATTTTAGTTATGTTTTTCAATAGCCCCTTTTGATGATTTGCTTGAGCTTAATTCTAGTTTAGTTTTTATTTATATATAATTATTTACTTTGGTATTTAGTGAGCGAATTCTTTGTTTTTCATTTTGCGAATGATTTGCTAAAGTTTTGCAACTTTTTGCAGGAGGCCGAGGTGCAACAGCAACAGCAGCAGCAACAAGCGCAAGCTGCAGCTGCAGCCGCCGCCGCTGCGGGTCAACAGCCTGCTCAGGTGGAGGTGCAGATCGTATCCAGTGGCCATGGCCAGGGCAAGGTCATCAAATACGAGATCTGTCGCAACGTGCTGCAGGAGGAGCAGCAACAACAGCAGCAGCAGCAGCAACAGCAAAACTCCATGCACACAGAGTAAACTAAGAGACAGATAGAGAGAGGGCGAGCGAATGTAAGGGGCGGGACAGCAAGCGAGTGGAAGCGAGAGAGCGAGAGTTGATAACATTATGATAAGCATTTCTGTTGTAACTATTTGTAAATATACAAAGGCAATTTGTGCAATTGCAATTGCGAGGCAAACACGAAGACGAGGACGAAGACGAAGACTTGCTCCCGCCCTCAAGAGAAACACACTCACACACATACACATATGCATATGTACACCCACCCACGCACACCAGCAAGCATATATACATATATATAAATATATAAATATATATATATATAGAACTTATAATATATGAACAGGGCAGCTTTGCAAGCCTCACACACACACACACACACACGCAACAGCTAAAAGTGAATATAAGAGAGGAGATCCTTGTGCGTATATAAGAGTTAAGCGATTCCCTTAGTTGTACTAATTTAGTTATCAATTAGCTATTCATTAAATAGACAACTAGCTATATATATATATATACAAATATATATTTACACAGACACACACATACAATATTAACTATAATTAGTAACTATACTGTTATAATTTCTTTGTGATGCATTGGTCGCATCTAAAACAAGAACCTCGTCTAAGTTGCAAAAGTTTTTACCTAATTACGTTTTAATTGAAACACTTTAAAATCAAACACCAACACACAACACACCCACACACACTTATGTATGCACACATATGTATATAGAAATATATATACATGCATGTATGGGTGTATAACATATGCATTAAGATATATCGCCTAAATGTAAACTGTGTATACATAATAAAAAGAAAGAATAAGAAAACAAACAGAAAATAAATACTAAGCAAACAAACAAACAAACAAAACAAAAACTACAACTAAATTTAGAGTTAAACGTGAAAAATTCAAACAAAAATAACAATTATTTTAATAATAATTTTAATTTTAATGTAATACGTAAATTAGCTAACAGCACTCTGGCGTCTCGATCATGTTTGTTGTGGGCGTGGTCGTGGGCGTTTGTCCAACACAAAAACAACAATTTGCAAAGCTTGTAAATAAAAGAGAAATACAGAAAATGGAATGGAATGGAATAATAATAACATGCAACTAGAACTTAAGTAAATGCAAAACAGGTCTAAAGCAGAATTAAATAAAAAGTATGATGAAATTATTGAAAGTGTTGGCAATGGTGCCTGGCACAGTAACTAAAGAATACTAGTATCTATAACTGATATAAATACAACAGAGCAACATAAAAGTAGATTACAAATAAAAAGTAACATAACAGAAAGAAATAATATTAACAAGAAGGAATATATGAGTACATAAATATAGCTATAAGTAATATATTAGTTGTATAACAAATTTATAGACACACACACACAATTTAATGCAAAATGAAAAAAAAAAAAATTAATAATAATTAGTACATAGACACACACCCACACAAACTTACCTTCGCTGTTGCAGATTCCATCAATCAATGCACGCTTTTTGTGGCAAAATCAAACAAACAAATTTATTATCAAACTGTAAAAATATATACAAAAACAAAAAACGAAAATAATAAAATCAGAAACACAGCAAACAAACATATACCTTACAAAATAAAAAAGTAAAAAAAAAAAAAAAAAAAAAAAACTAGGAATGCGTTGAATGAGAATGCAACAAGTAAATCGATAACATAATCCAATAAATAGATGAACCTAATCTTAAGCATATATTTTAATATGTAAGCCTTAAAGAAAATACGACTATGAATAATAAAAAACAAAAAAGAATGTGTAACTGTAATTGTTAACTAAAATGGTTTTTGTTTACTAAAAATACAAGCTGATGAAAGGACAGGTGCAAACCTATGAAGCTCAGATATGTATTTGGAATGCTTTAGGTATTTTGAGAGCCTTGAGGTGTGTGAAATTAAGGCGCTAATTAAGGTTTTTAAGTACATTAAATATTATGGCTACAGACAGATAAGGCTTGTTGAACGGGCTAATCAATATAAAAGTTAAATTTCCAGAGGGAGAAGTTTTGATTATTTAACCTAAGGAATTTTTATGTCGGTTCGCTTTCATGGATATAATTTGATTCAGTGTAATGTTTGACGTGTAATGCGTTATAGATTGCATGGACCCTGAATTGAGATTTGTAATACATATGTGCTCCACTTTGCGCATTGCAACTCGAATTTTATTCAGTACTGTTAAATTTATATTTCTGAGAAAAACCCTTGGATAAAAATGTTAGGGGAAAATGCGGTAGCAGTGTAAGAGATATATCAATATATCAGATTACTAATTTCGCCTCACAAGTCGCCTATAAACTATCAACCTATAATCATATATATTTATAAACAATATAATCCCCGCATAAATTTAGTTATCATTGAGACTTCTACTTGAATTCTTATCAGAAGCTAAACTGGTTGTTGTTCACTGATTTGATTCAAACCTTGTATTTATTTTGTATGTTTAGTCATTTCATGTTTCGGCAATAACTGGATTCTCTTGCTATAAACAAACTGCAGAATTATCTTCTCTTCTTCCGCTTCAGATATTGTCCATTTTCGTATCGGACATAATTGCAAAGAACAAAATGCGATTAGACAGATAAGTGCTATCCGATAAAAAAATAACTGAATTCAGGGTCGCACTTTCTACCATATAAATTATTGCCAAAAGTGTTGGCCAAATTCTTTTGCTCACGAATGTTTTCATAATTTATTTATAGATCCGCTGATTAAACAGACACAAACAAGCGAACTGAATAATTGTGACTCAATGGGACTGTGTTGTGTGTCAGTCAACGCATAGCACTTGATCAGTGTACTATATGCTACTTAAAGTGCCAAAAGGGGAAGCTATATCAAATATTTTAATTCCTAGGTAAACTAATAACTAAACAGGTTTCTCGTACTCTTGTCGTATATAATATGTATACATATATAATTGTATATGTATAACATTCTCAGGAATTTTAGACTAATACACTTCTAGTTAGATAAGATACATGCAGGTTTATATATATAAATGAAGTAGTTTAGTGTCTTCTACAGGTAAACTAAAATGTTTAGTATGCACACCCAGTAAATGGATATGAACGGGGTATACAACAGCGGTATATATAACAATGATTAAAAATTATTATAAAATTGTATATGGATACTTCTGATATACACTCAAAATTGATATCTAAATGATAAGATAATTATGTATGTTGTGGCTGTTCCAAAGGTTGGTTCTAACACACCCAAGATTTTTGGATATTGATACTACCTATTTTTAATGAGAAGGAAAAACAGACGATTTGCTTTCAATGCTCATATGGAATAATGATTTAGCGTTCTTATTGTATTTGTATCACAATTTTCAAAGCTAATATGTTTGTTTTGCCTTTTACAGGGTATTTCCACAACGAATTCGTGCCTTCAAGCTAACTCAAGACTTAATATGAAAAATAATTAGCGTTGTTTTTACATGAAGTCACGAAGCTACTGGCCGAAAAGAAAAGGTTTTGGCCATATGGTCACTATCTGTACAATTAAGGCACGTAGCAAACATTTAACATTTAGCATTCATGGCGCTCAATATCCGACAGAAGTCGTCACAGCTTGTTCATAATTTAAATAGTTTCATTTTGCTTGAAATGATTTAGTGCTATAATATAAAAACGGAGCGTGATTACATCAGTGAATCAGCAACCTTTATACGTCTTGACTCCATATATGTATATACATATATATGTACATACATACATACATATGTATGTATTATGCATGCAAGTGCATTGTCTGACAAGAAGTTAAAGCCCAAAACAATTTTGGCATGCGCCCATATAAGGGTTGGACATGGACACATCTGTACCTTAATATAGGCTTTTTATTTTTATTTTTTCACTTGTTTATTCTCTTAGGCATTAAATTAAAATTAATTGTGCTTAAACAAGTGGCGTATAAATTTTCGTTTCTTGCTCGCCTTCAATGTGTTTTCATTCCATTTCAATTTCAATTCCAAGGAAAAATCCATGACATGCAAAGATGTCATCATCTTGGCGATGGCGCCTGTAGCTTAAATCCAATTGGAATATTCTAAATTGGCATAGTGCATAACATTCCAGTTACAGTTCCAATTGCTGCATGCCATGTACCCCATACAGTCAGTCAATTTTGGCGAATTCGGGTCGCAGCGAATTCAGCGTGCTTTGAATTTCAAATGATTTTATTTTTTGTTTTGGTTATATTTTTGTTTTTTGTACCCACAGTGCGACTTTTGTTTGCCACTTAATTGTTGTTTTTATATTTGCTCTTTTTAATATCTATTTTGGTTTCAGTGTGTGAGTATGTGTGCGTGTGTGTGTCTCGGCAAACAAGTTTTGATTGCTCCGCAAGCTTTGCATGAACATGAGTCTTGGCAGGTGACGTCATGAGCTAACAGTCGCTGCAAAATTAAGTAACAATTGAATTTAAGTTTTCTCGTTAAGATTTGACTTTTGTCTACGCTGCAGTTTGGAGGTCGAATTAGTTAAACTTCAACCTGGTCTCTCTCTCTCTCTCTCTGCTAGAGTAATATAGAAATATGGTATATAAACATCTGTGCATCTGTATGTATTAGTCTAGAAGATCTTTTTATGGGCACAACAAGTTGTAGCATAATTATGAGTTACACCCACCTAAGGCCGTTATAAATCAATTGAGCAATAAAATTCAGCATCAATTCTAGCGAATGCATATTATACGTAGAAATATTGTCAGTCTGCTGTGCTGTTATTGAGCTCAATCTCAATTTATAGGCACGGATGCGCCCACGTATCTACAAAGCCAGACATTTAAAGTAAATGCAAAGCTGACTAATCAACAGCTCAATACATATGTATATCCAATATATATATATAAATATATACCTATACATATTTAGTTATATACATATTTTTTTAATTGTGCATCCGTCTGACAAACACGACAACTGTTAACCCGGCCAATTTTGGTCTGTGCGCTAATTTTGTTTTGGCCCGTTCTGGAAAACAGTTGAAGCCCTCATAGAGATGCCCAGCCCGAGCCGGCGTGCGAACGAGATGGCCATAACCATCCATAGACGTGTTAGCTGTAATAAAAAACTAAAAAGAGTAAAAATATCAAGTGAGAAACGCCGCTGGCGCTCATCAAGCATCAAGCAGCTGTTTGTGTTGGTTTGCTTTGCGGCCACTTTCGAATTGAGCACATTCTGTTGATTTCGTATTGTTTTTATTGGCTTATTGAACTCATTGCGTGGCAGTAAATAAAGAAGGTGCCGTCTCAGCTTTGGATAGCCTACGCATTTTTACTCTCTAACCGCAGAGACACACTCACATACAGACGCACACACTCACGCATCTGTCTGTCTGTTCGCATACATACATAGCTGGAATGGCCAACCTACGCTCCGATCTGGCCTGGCTTTTTGCGAAGGCGAAGCGTAGCGCCGTTTGCCTCTCGCTCGCTCGCACGCAGGCGTGCGAAGCTTCCAACGCGATGGAGCAAAGCCCACAAACCGCTGCTGCTGCGCTGCCGCTTTTTTGGCCGGGCAGAGCACAGCAGATACGGCCGAAAGCGGTTCCAGGCAACCGCAGCGGCGATCAGTACGTTTTGAGTTGTGCTTCGCGACGGTTGTTGATCTATCTCAAGTGCTCCCACGAATACGAAATATGCACACGAATCTGCCCAATTGAGCATCAAGCGAATAAAACGTCTCTATCTCTACAATTTCTAAGTGTTTCTGTTTGATTGTGTCTCTCTCTCTCTCTGTGTGTGTGTGCGTGTGTGTGTGTGTCTGTTAAGCTTTTACGCTCCCGCTACGCCGCTTGCGTTCACACTTTCAACTGTCGCCCGTTACGTTGCGCCCTCTCTTTGTATCTTTGTGCTTGTGTGTGTGTGTGTGTATGTGTGTGCGTGCGCCAGTGCCACCGTTTGTCATTTTTTTCAACTTGAACTGTGGCTCTCGCATACATACATACCTCTGTCTGTCTGTGTGTGTGTGTGTGTGTTTGTCGTGAATAATAAATACATTATTTAAAAATAAGTATTTCGACATTCCCGGTGGAAATTAAGTGACAACACACATACACATTAATACTAATTAGGTACATACCACTTATACTTTTAGTAGTGCCAAACGAAGCGATAATTGTGATCAATAAAAACAACGAAATACAAACGAACAGCAATCTAATATACTAAGTTAAGCCACCAAATAAGTAAGGCAAGTGCAAGAGTACAAGGTGCAACACAATATTCATTCCACATAGTCAGTGATTACCTCATCTGTGTGTAAATCAAGCCAACAGAATGGTATCAAAAAGTAATAAAAAGAAACAAGTGTCGCAGTCAACGTCGCAGCCGCCAGCCACATCAAGCACAACCACATCGGCCTCGGCCTCGGCGACCAAATTAACCAAAAAACTGGGACCCAATGCGACGGCAACGCTAACGACCAACACCAGCTCGTCGTCAATGGAGCATGAATCTGTCTCGTATGGGGTGACGCCGCCTGACGCCACCGGCCGCAGCTCCGGCAGCAACACCTTGCTGAAGGAAGGTGAAAGTCTGCTGGCAGCTGGTGGCTCCAGCTACAGTTCCAGCTCGTACACAGCGAAGAAAACTCAATTGCAATCTCAGTCACAGACACAGCAATCGGAGCTGTTTAGCAGCAGCAGCAGTTCCAAAATCTTTAAGGACTTCTCGGACGAAAAGATCATTGCGTCAATTGATCTGCTGGAGAGCGAGAAGAAGGAACCGGTATTCTCGGTACCCATTGAGGTGGTGGAAATCACAGCTCCTGCTGGCCTCATTAGCTCTGCCAGCAGTGGCAGCATATCCAAAATGTATGCGTCCACATCAAAAGTGTCCAGTAGCCGACAGCAGGCGAGCAGCTCCAGTTACTTTGAGTCTTCCACAACCAGTTCCAGCCAGCAGCAGCAGCAGCAGCAGCAACGGATCGATGCTAGTGAAACGCTCATTGCAAGCGAGAGAGCGGCTACCGGTATGACATCATCCACATTGTCGAACAGCAAATTCGTTGATGTGGCCGAACAGGTTGTCAGCGATAGCAGCAACACGAACACGATCACCAATACAAACATCAACATCAACACCAACACCAACGCCAACACCAACACTAACACCAGCACCAGCACCACTACGAACATCAACACCAACACTAGCGAATCTCAGAGCGTGCCAAAGTCGGTGCTTGGAACAGCTGCTGTGGGTGTCTCTGCTGATTCGTCATCAACAACAACAACAACGGCGAAATCGATGACGTCGCAACGTAAACCGGTTCCGACCACAACAAACATTGCGACGTCATCGACGTTGAATGAGCTGGCTAGCAGCAGCAGTAGCACCAAGAACAGCAACAACAACACCTCCTCAATATCAACAACAACAGCTGTTAACTTTGATGTGGAGAAGGCAACGTCATCGAAGACCAAACTGAGCAGCAGTAAGGAGGTCAATAGACGTGAAAGCACAACAAATCAGAGCAGCACAAAACAATCAACGGCCTCGTCCAAGAAAGAAGTGTACGATGTGAAGACAAAGACCTGGACAGAGTACAGCGAGGGCAGCCCACCACATGGCAGCAACAAGAAGGTGCCCACTTTTGAGCGATACGTGAGCAAAGACACCGATGGCACCACCAAAATCACATATAAGAAGAAGATATACGACAGGCGCAACAATCGGTGGCGCGTGGTGGACGAGCGCACAGTGGATAGCAGCAATGATGTCGGCTACCCAGAAATAGTTGATGATGTCATCAATACAACGACCACAACATACACCACCAAGGTGTACGACACCAAGCTGGGCAAGTGGACAGTCGTGGACGAGAAATCGTATACGGACTCGAAAGCTTTTGTGCCGAATGATATAGCTCGTGAAATCGAAAAAGATAACACCGATGTTGCAAACATAACGACAACAACAGAGGTGACAAAGGTAAGCGCCACCACATATGTATATATATGTATATATATATGTACATACATATCTAGTATGTATTTTCTAGCTAGAGTGACTTGGGGTGTTTCTTTTGGCTTTTTCTAGTGGTGTTTTCTATTCGTTCTATTAATTATGCTTCATTATATTTCAGATATTCGATGCTAGCATTAACGACTGGCGCGTCCTCGATGAGAAGGTGCACACGGATGTCATCGAGAAAATTGTGGAGGCTCCCAAGAAAACAATCTATGTGGATGAGTTTGTGGAAATTGAGAAGAATACATCCATATCGGAGAACAATGAAAATATCACATTGAATCTGAACGAGACATCGAAACACAAAAATATTACGGAGAATATTTATGATGAAATCGATTATGTGCGCACCGACAAGAAACGCCTAAACGATTCAAGAACTGTGAGTACATTTAACTCTAATTCCCAACCCTAATAATTAATAAAATATTAAATTTAGCGTGGAGTCGACAAAGACAGAACAACAACACACAGTGAGAAATGTATCTGTGAAATATGCACTTGCGGGTAAGATAGCTTTATTATCTGTCTAGAAAATTATACTCATATTTACTGCACTTTCAGCCGTCATCATTGCTCTACAAGCACCACAAAGTCCACAGAAATTGTTGAAATAGATGGTAAGTTCTTTAAAATTGGATGTAGAACAAGTTTGACGAATATTCCTTTTTTCCTTTTTATAGATAATGTTGACGAAACTTATACAAGGATACGTACTAACACTTGGTCCAAGAAAGATGATAACATTCCTAAGAAACCTGAAGACATATTTGTAGATTATATTGTGATAAAGAAACCCGAAGACAATCTTAAGACCGAAGGAGAGTTTATAATTCCAGAAAAAGAGCGCTACAAGCCAGGCGAAAGACGTGAAAAAATTATACACACTGATAATCTGCGTATGGACGGAGAAATGACATTTGTCGAAAAAGAGGAATATCAATATGTCGTTCGCCCTGGATACGTTAAACCTGCAGATAATCTGAAGCCTGAAGGAGAATTCTTCAGTCCTCAGAAACCTAAATATCAGCCGGGCGATCGCCCAACTCAAGTACGACACGCAGACAATTTAAAGCCGGAAGGCGACTTTTATGCCCCAGAAAAAATTGAATTTCGCCCAGCTGAGCGTCCATCGCAAGTCAGGCCGGAAGATAACTTGAGACCTGAAGGCGAATTTTATACTCCAGATAAGCCTGGTTACAAGCCCGCGGAGCGCCCTACTCAAAAGAAACCTGTTGACAATCTCAAGCCCGAAGGTGAATTTGTCGCACCCGAAAAACCAGCGTACCGACCAGCAGATAAAACAGAACGAATCATCAGGCACGATAATCTGCGAACTGAAGGTGAAATGACTTTTGTGGAAAAGGAGGAATATCAATATGTGGTCCGCCCTGAACAGGTGAAGCCAACGGATAATCTAAAGCCCGAAGGCGAATTTTATAGTCCTGAAAAGCCAAAGTATCGTCCAGGTGAACGTCCATCTCAAGTGCGACCGGAGGATAACTTGAAACCTGAGGGCCAGTTCTACACTCCAGATAAACCAGGATATAGACCTGCCGATCGTCCGGTACAAAAGATTCCACAAGACAATTTGCGGCCAGAAGGTGATTTTTACACTCCTGAAAGGCCAAAATATCAGCCAGGTGAACGGCCTTCTCAAGTACGACCAGGAGATAATTTAAAGCCAGAGGGGGATTTCTATACTCCAGATAAACCTGGATACAGACCGGCTGAGCGTCCAGAACAAGTAAAGCCAACGGATAATCTTAAGCCTGAAGGCGAGTTCTACAGCCCAGAGAAGCCGAAGTATCGTCCTGGTGAGCGTCCATCTCAAGTCAGACCAGAAGATAACTTAAGACCAGAGGGTGAATTCTATACTCCAGATAAGCCTGGATATAGACCAGCAGAGCGTCCAGTCCAAAAGAAACCAGTGGATAATCTGAAGCCCGAAGGCGAATTCGTCGCACCTGAGAAACAAGTTTACCGACCTGCTGAAAAGACGGAAAGAATCATCAGAGAGGATAATTTGCGTACAGAAGGCGAAATGACATTTGTGGAAAGAGAGGAATATCAATATGTTGTTCGTCCCGAGCAGGTGAAACCAACGGATAATCTTAAGCCCGAAGGCGAGTTCTATAGTCCTGAAAAACCGAAGTATCGCCCAGCAGAGCGTCCATCTCAAGTTCGACCAGAGGACAACTTGAAGCCAGAGGGTGATTTCTATACTCCAGATAAACCTGGATACAGACCTGCTGAGCGTCCAGAACAAGTAAAGCCAACAGATAATCTTAAGCCTGAAGGCGAGTTCTACAGCCCAGAGAAGCCGAAGTACCGTCCTGGTGAGCGTCCTTCCCAAGTCAGACCAGAGGACAACTTGAAGCCAGAGGGTGATTTCTATACTCCAGATAAACCTGGGTATAGACCGGCTGAGCGTCCAGAACAAGTAAAGCCAACGGATAATCTTAGGCCTGAAGGCGAATTTTATAGTCCTGAAAAGCCGAAGTACCGTCCTGGTGAGCGTCCTTCCCAAGTCAGACCAGAAGATAACTTAAGACCAGAGGGTGATTTCTATACTCCAGATAAGCCTGGATATAGACCAGCAGAGCGTCCAGTCCAAAAGAAACCAGTGGATAATCTGAAGCCCGAAGGCGAATTCGTCGCACCTGAGAAACAAGTTTACCGACCTGCTGAAAAGACGGAAAGAATCATCAGAGAGGATAATTTGCGTACAGAAGGCGAAATGACATTTGTGGAAAGAGAGGAATATCAATATGTTGTTCGTCCCGAGCAGGTGAAACCAACGGATAATCTTAAGCCCGAAGGCGAGTTCTATAGTCCTGAAAAACCGAAGTATCGCCCAGCAGAGCGTCCATCTCAAGTTCGACCAGAGGACAACTTGAAGCCAGAGGGTGATTTCTATACTCCAGATAAACCTGGATACAGACCTGCTGAGCGTCCAGAACAAGTAAAGCCAACAGATAATCTTAAGCCTGAAGGCGAGTTCTACAGCCCAGAGAAGCCGAAGTACCGTCCTGGTGAGCGTCCATCTCAAGTCAGACCAGAGGACAACTTGAAACCAGAGGGTGAATTCTATACTCCAGATAAACCTGGGTATAGACCGGCAGAGCGTCCAGTCCAAAAGAAACCAGTGGATAATCTGAAGCCCGAAGGCGAATTCGTAGCACCTGAGAAACAAGTTTTCCGACCTGCTGAAAAGACCGAAAGAATCATCAGAGAGGATAATTTGCGTACTGAAGGCGAAATGACATTTGTGGAAAGAGAGGAATATCAATATGTTGTTCGTCCTGAGCAGGTGAAACCAACGGATAATCTTAAGCCCGAAGGCGAGTTTTATAGTCCTGAAAAACCGAAGTATCGCCCAGCAGAGCGTCCATCTCAAGTTCGACCAGAGGACAACTTGAAGCCAGAGGGTGATTTCTATACTCCAGATAAACCTGGATACAGACCTGCTGAACGTCCAGAACAAGTAAAACCAACAGATAATCTTAAGCCTGAAGGCGAGTTCTATAGTCCTGAAAAACCGAAGTACCGTCCTGGTGAGCGTCCATCTCAAGTCAGACCAGAGGACAACTTGAAACCAGAGGGTGAATTCTATACTCCAGATAAACCTGGGTATAGACCGGCTGAGCGTCCAGAACAAGTAAAGCCAACGGATAATCTTAAGCCTGAAGGCGAATTTTATAGTCCTGAAAAGCCGAAGTACCGTCCTGGTGAGCGTCCTTCCCAAGTCAGACCAGAAGATAACTTAAGACCAGAGGGTGAATTCTATACTCCAGATAAGCCTGGATATAGACCAGCAGAGCGTCCAGTCCAAAAGAAACCAGTGGATAATCTGAAGCCCGAAGGCGAATTCGTAGCACCTGAGAAACAAGTTTTCCGACCTGCTGAAAAGACCGAAAGAATCATCAGAGAGGATAATTTGCGTACTGAAGGCGAAATGACATTTGTGGAAAGAGAGGAATATCAATATGTTGTTCGTCCTGAGCAGGTGAAACCAACGGATAATCTTAAGCCCGAAGGCGAGTTCTATAGTCCTGAAAAACCGAAGTATCGCCCAGCAGAGCGTCCATCTCAAGTTCGACCAGAGGACAACTTGAAGCCAGAGGGTGATTTCTATACTCCAGATAAACCCGGATACAGACCGGCTGAGCGTCCAGAACAAGTAAAACCAACGGATAATCTTAAGCCTGAAGGCGAGTTCTACAGCCCAGAGAAGCCGAAGTACCGTCCTGGTGAGCGTCCATCTCAAGTCAGACCAGAGGACAACTTGAAGCCAGAGGGTGAATTCTATACTCCAGAAAAGCCTGGATATAGACCAGCAGAGCGTCCAGTCCAAAAGAAACCAGTTGATAATCTGAAGCCCGAAGGCGAATTCGTAGCACCTGAAAAACAAGTTTTCCGACCTGCTGAAAAGACCGAAAGAATCATCAGAGAGGATAATTTGCGTACTGAAGGAGAAATGACATTTGTGGAAAGAGAGGAATATCAATATGTTGTTCGTCCTGAGCAGGTGAAACCAACGGATAATCTTAAGCCCGAAGGCGAGTTCTATAGTCCTGAAAAACCGAAGTATCGCCCAGCAGAGCGTCCATCTCAAGTTCGACCAGAGGACAACTTGAAGCCAGAGGGTGATTTCTATACTCCAGATAAACCCGGATACAGACCGGCTGAGCGTCCAGAACAAGTAAAACCAACGGATAATCTTAAGCCTGAAGGCGAGTTCTACAGCCCAGAGAAGCCGAAGTACCGTCCTGGTGAGCGTCCATCTCAAGTCAGACCAGAGGACAACTTGAAGCCAGAGGGTGAATTCTATACTCCAGAAAAGCCTGGATATAGACCAGCAGAGCGTCCAGTCCAAAAGAAACCAGTTGATAATCTGAAGCCCGAAGGCGAATTCGTAGCACCTGAAAAACAAGTTTTCCGACCTGCTGAAAAGACCGAAAGAATCATCAGAGAGGATAATTTGCGTACTGAAGGAGAAATGACATTTGTGGAAAGAGAGGAATATCAATATGTTGTTCGTCCTGAGCAGGTGAAACCAACGGATAATCTTAAGCCCGAAGGCGAGTTCTATAGTCCTGAAAAACCGAAGTATCGCCCAGCAGAGCGTCCATCTCAAGTTCGCCCAGAGGATAACTTAAAGCCAGAGGGTGATTTCTATACTCCAGAAAAACCTGGATACAGACCGGCTGAGCGTCCAGAGCAAGTAAAGCCAACGGATAATCTAAAGCCTGAAGGCGAATTTTATAGTCCTGAAAAGCCGAAGTACCGTCCTGGTGAGCGTCCTTCCCAAGTCAGACCAGAGGATAACTTAAGACCAGAGGGTGAATTCTATACTCCAGATAAACCCGGATACAGACCGGCTGAGCGTCCAGAACAAGTAAAGCCAACGGATAATCTTAAGCCTGAAGGCGAGTTCTATAGTCCTGAAAAACCGAAGTACCGTCCTGGTGAGCGTCCTTCCCAAGTCAGACCAGAAGATAACTTAAGACCAGAGGGTGATTTCTATACTCCAGAAAAGCCTGGATATAGACCAGCAGAGCGTCCAGTCCAAAAGAAACCAGTGGATAATCTGAAGCCCGAAGGCGAATTCGTCGCACCTGAGAAACAAGTTTACCGACCTGCTGAAAAGACGGAAAGAATCATCAGAGAGGATAATTTGCGTACAGAAGGCGAAATGACATTTGTGGAAAGAGAGGAATATCAATATGTTGTTCGTCCTGAGCAGGTGAAACCAACGGATAATCTTAAGCCCGAAGGCGAGTTCTATAGTCCTGAAAAACCGAAGTATCGCCCAGCAGAGCGTCCATCTCAAGTTCGACCAGAGGACAACTTGAAGCCAGAGGGTGATTTCTATACTCCAGATAAACCTGGATACAGACCTGCTGAGCGTCCAGAACAAGTAAAGCCAACAGATAATCTTAAGCCTGAAGGCGAGTTCTACAGCCCAGAGAAGCCGAAGTACCGTCCTGGTGAGCGTCCATCTCAAGTCAGACCAGAGGACAACTTGAAACCAGAGGGTGAATTCTATACTCCAGATAAACCTGGGTATAGACCGGCTGAGCGTCCAGAACAAGTAAAGCCAACGGATAATCTTAAGCCTGAAGGCGAATTTTATAGTCCTGAAAAGCCGAAGTACCGTCCTGGTGAGCGTCCTTCCCAAGTCAGACCAGAAGATAACTTAAGACCAGAGGGTGAATTCTATACTCCAGATAAGCCTGAGTATAGACCAGCAGAGCGTCCAGTCCAAAAGAAACCAGTGGATAATCTGAAGCCCGAAGGCGAATTCGTAGCACCTGAGAAACAAGTTTTCCGACCTGCTGAAAAGACCGAAAGAATCATCAGAGAGGATAATTTGCGTACTGAAGGCGAAATGACATTTGTGGAAAGAGAGGAATATCAATATGTTGTTCGTCCTGAGCAGGTGAAACCAACGGATAATCTTAAGCCCGAAGGCGAGTTCTATAGTCCTGAAAAACCGAAGTATCGCCCAGCAGAGCGTCCATCTCAAGTTCGACCAGAGGACAACTTGAAGCCAGAGGGTGATTTCTATACTCCAGATAAACCCGGATACAGACCGGCTGAGCGTCCAGAACAAGTAAAACCAACGGATAATCTTAAGCCTGAAGGCGAATTCTACAGCCCAGAGAAGCCGAAGTACCGTCCTGGTGAGCGTCCATCTCAGTTCAGACCAGAGGACAACTTGAAGCCAGAGGGTGAATTCTATACTCCAGAAAAGCCTGGATATAGACCAGCAGAGCGTCCAGTCCAAAAGAAACCAGTTGATAATCTGAAGCCCGAAGGCGAATTCGTAGCACCTGAAAAACAAGTTTTCCGACCTGCTGAAAAGACCGAAAGAATCATCAGAGAGGATAATTTGCGTACTGAAGGAGAAATGACATTTGTGGAAAGAGAGGAATATCAATATGTTGTTCGTCCTGAGCAGGTGAAACCAACGGATAATCTTAAGCCCGAAGGCGAGTTCTATAGTCCTGAAAAACCGAAGTATCGCCCAGCAGAGCGTCCATCTCAAGTTCGCCCAGAGGACAACTTGAAGCCAGAGGGTGATTTCTATACTCCAGATAAACCCGGATACAGACCGGCAGAGCGTCCAGAACAAGTAAAACCAACGGATAATCTAAAGCCTGAAGGCGAATTTTATAGTCCTGAAAAGCCGAAGTACCGTCCTGGTGAGCGTCCTTCCCAAGTCAGACCAGAAGATAACTTAAGACCAGAGGGTGAATTCTATACTCCAGATAAACCTGAGTATAGACCAGCAGAGCGTCCAGTCCAAAAGAAACCAGTGGATAATCTGAAGCCCGAAGGCGAATTCGTAGCACCTGAGAAACAAGTTTTCCGACCTGCTGAAAAGACCGAAAGAATCATCAGAGAGGATAATTTGCGTACTGAAGGCGAAATGACATTTGTGGAAAGAGAGGAATATCAATATGTTGTTCGTCCAGAGCAGGTGAAACCAACGGATAATCTTAAGCCCGAAGGCGAGTTCTATAGTCCTGAAAAACCGAAGTATCGCCCAGCCGAGCGTCCATCTCAAGTTCGACCAGAGGACAACTTGAAGCCAGAGGGTGATTTCTATACTCCAGATAAACCCGGATACAGACCTGCTGAACGTCCAGAACAAGTAAAGCCAACAGACAATCTTAAGCCCGAAGGCGAGTTCTACAGCCCAGAGAAGCCGAAGTACCGTCCTGGTGAGCGTCCATCTCAAGTCAGACCAGAGGACAACTTGAAACCAGAGGGTGATTTCTACACTCCAGATAAACCCGGATACAGACCGGCTGAGCGTCCAGAACAAGTAAAACCAACGGATAATCTTAAGCCTGAAGGCGAGTTCTACAGCCCAGAGAAGCCGAAGTACCGTCCTGGTGAGCGTCCATCTCAAGTTCGACCAGAGGACAACTTGAAGCCAGAGGGTGATTTCTACACCCCAGAAAAGCCTGGATATAGACCAGCAGAGCGTCCAGTCCAAAAGAAACCAGTGGATAATCTGAAGCCAGAAGGTGAATTCGTAGCACCTGAGAAACAAGTTTTCCGACCTGCTGAAAAGACCGAAAGAATCATCAGAGAGGATAATTTGCGTACTGAAGGCGAAATGACATTTGTGGAAAGAGAGGAATATCAATATGTTGTTCGTCCAGAGCAGGTGAAACCAACGGATAATCTTAAGCCCGAAGGCGAGTTCTATAGTCCTGAAAAACCGAAGTATCGCCCAGCCGAGCGTCCATCTCAAGTTCGACCAGAGGACAACTTGAAGCCAGAGGGTGATTTCTATACTCCAGATAAACCCGGATACAGACCTGCTGAACGTCCAGAACAAGTAAAGCCAACAGATAATCTTAAGCCCGAAGGCGAGTTCTACAGCCCAGAGAAGCCGAAGTACCGTCCTGGTGAGCGTCCATCTCAAGTCAGACCAGAGGACAACTTGAAGCCAGAGGGTGATTTCTACACTCCAGATAAGCCCGGATACAGACCGGCTGAGCGTCCAGAACAAGTAAAGCCAACGGATAATCTTAAGCCTGAAGGAGAGTTCTACAGCCCAGAGAAGCCGAAGTATCGTCCTGGTGAGCGTCCATCTCAAGTCAGACCAGAGGACAACTTGAAGCCAGAGGGTGATTTCTACACTCCAGAAAAGTCTGGATATAGACCAGCAGAGCGTCCAGTCCAAAAGAAACCAGTGGATAATCTGAAGCCCGAAGGCGAATTCGTCGCGCCTGAGAAACATGTTTACCGGCCAGCAGAGAAGACCGAAAGAGTCATAAGAAAGGATAATTTGCGTACTGAAGGAGAAATGACATTTGTGGAAAGAGAGGAATATCAATATGTTGTTCGTCCTGAACAGGTGAAGCCAACGGATAATCTCAAGCCTGAAGGAGATTTCTATAGCCCTGAAAAGCCTAAGTATCGCCCAGCAGAGCGTCCATCTCAAGTTCGACCAGAGGATAACTTAAAACCAGAAGGTGATTTCTATACTCCAGAAAAACCGAAGTTTATGCCCGTTGAGAGACCTAAACAGAAGAAACCACAGGATAATCTGAAGCCTCTTGATGGTATTATGTATACACCAGAAAAAATTAAATATCAGCCTGCTGATCGACCTGAGCCTAAGAAATATGTTGATAACTTAAAGCCTGAAGGTCAAATGTATATTCCAGAAAAAGACACATTTAAGCCAGCTGAAAAAGTGAAGACAATTATAAGAAAAGACAACCTAAAAACCGAGGGTTCTATGATATTTACTAAAAAAGAGGAGTATCATCACGTCAGAAGACCCGAACAGGTGAAACCAACGGATAACTTAAAACCGGAAGGAGAATTCTATACCCCGGAAAAATCAACATTCAAGCCAGCAGAACGACCAGTCCAAAAGAAACCCAAGGATAACTTGAAAACAGAAGGTGAATTCTATAAGCGAACAGATAGAACTGAAACTGACAGCACAACGGTGCTAGAGAGTGTTAAAAGAGAACCTGCCAAGCGGCCGGTGGATAATCTGAAGCTAGAAGGACCTATGACTGTGACTAGAAAAGATGATTTTAAAACCACAACCAATAAAACAAATGTTGACCGAGTGCAGCGTACACAGAAATACAGGCACAACAGCTCGACCATCACCTTAGGTAATGATACTTCCATTCTGAAGACAACCAACCAGATGAACTTTGTGTCCGGCAAGGATGCAGTGAAGCAAGTGGATGTCAACAGCCAAAAGCCAGTCGATGGTCTAATTATTGTTTCTACGAAGAAGGTCACAACGGTTATCGGGGGCCGTGGGAAAAAGGAGCCGGAAACTGAGTATGTGAAGCGACCAGCTAAGATAAATGTTATTGAGAATGTGTCCAAAAACACGACTACTACAAATATTGAGAACACACAGAACGTACACAAGGAAACAACATCGATGCAACGAAATCTCAATGTATTAGAAAAAACAGCTGTAAAAACTGAGCAAATACGTGGAACAACGGATGATACAAGAGCTCTTCAAACTTCAACAACGACAAGGAGAACTAACCAGGATGACCGAGATGTGACTCAAACGGGAGGCTTAACGTCCAATACAGTCTCAGATAGGACAGTTACTAACAATGTCACCGAAACTGGAGGCTCAACATCTCGTATAGTCACAGGCAGGACAGTGACCAACAATGTGACAGAGACGGGAGGCTCCACAACCCGTATAGTTTCCGGCAAATTTGTAACTGGAGATACAACATCTACCGCAGCTACTGGCCGTACAACTATTAACAATGTGGCTGACACAGAAGGCTCGACAACTCGTATAGTCTCCGGTAAAGAAGTGACCAGGAACGTGGGAGATGCTGGAAGCTCCCACATCGTCTCGAGCAGCAAAACTAGTAAGAATGTAAACGAGACTAGAGGTTCAACCACTCGCATTGTCTCTGGTAAATTAGTGACAACGAACGTTGCTGAAACGCGAAGCACTCATAATGTGACTGAGACTGGAGGCACAACAACCCGTATAATAGGCGGCAAACTAGTCACAACGAAGGTCAACGAATCAGTAGGTTCCAATTCTCGCACAATCTCGGGAAGTCCAGCCTCAAATAATATCAACGGAGGATCTACATCTCGTGTGGTTGACAACAGTTCGGTGACTAACAATGTGAGTGGCAGCTCGTCGAAGCATTTCCATCACAGGAAGAGTGAGTTCTCCTCGGAAGCGGATGTTTCCAACTCAATCTTCCATCGAAAGAACGTGTCAACCGAGTCAAATCCACTCAGCAGCAGTCTGACCTCCAATGGCAAAATGCAGCGCAAGAGTATTCTGAATCTACACGAGCAATCGCCGAGCTGCAGCGCCCATTCACCTGATCGCCAGAGCTACAGTAGCATCCACCGCCAGAACAGGGAATCGGATTTGAGTACTAACTACTCCACGGATCGTCGCAGTTGCAGCATGCACAAGGAAAACAAGGAGCATCATGTGAAAACATCTACGTCTTCCTCGTCCATGTCACGTATTATATCTGGTGGCGATACAAATCGATCGAACCTGGAGAGATCGACTCTCACACGAACAAATGCATCGAGCGGAGTTGATTTTCCATCGCAATCGCAGTCGCAGACTCATGTTACGCGTCATCGCAACGGTGCTAACCAACATTTGTCCAGTGGCATCGACTTCGCCTCCTCCTCCTCCTCTTCAGCCTACAATGTCCATGGCCAGAGCGAACGTATTGTGACCACACGACGCAGTAATCAGTCATCGATTAGTCTAGGCAGCGACAAGTTCACTGGCTCGAGTCTCTATAAGAGCGAATATATAACTGCCCCAGCAACAACCTGTGCTGTTCATAAGATTAAACAAGGTGCATTCCAGCCTACCAGAAGTACGCACGATCATAAATTTTACAAAACCTCCAACTAACTGATAATTAACACACAAATTTATGCTCGTACGTTTCTTGTCTTGTCAAGTCTTGTCTTCATATCATATCACATAGTGCCTAAGATTCCATGACAATATTTTTTTATACAATATATCTACTTACCTGAAGAAAACAAAAAACATATTGAATTATAAGATTAACAACAAATAAAGCATATCATTTTTGAAAAATATTCTAAAGACATTTTCCTTACATTAAAAATCTCTTGGGAATGGGATATTTGTTCAACGTGAGATGATGGTTTTTTATTGAGAATTTTTAAAAGATGCTAGTGTCGTTTTTTTAAAGGCTATTATTGTATGTATAAGTACAGTAACTGTATAATTAATATCGTTTAAAAAAACGCGTTTCAACTATATGTATATATATACTATATGCTGGTATAAATAATCAATGAGTTCTATCTATTTTGGAACAATAGATTTACATACATTTCAATTTTGTATAATGGTTTATTGTGTTCGTTTTGGAAGTTTGTTATATTATTTCATTTTCCTCTATATACGCGTTCATACAATAATATAATACTCGTTACTTAAATTAGCTTAGGATTTTCTTTTTAAATATATATATTTATATAAATATATATATATATATATATTTTTTTTTTTTTTTTTTTTTGTATATTTATCATGTTTGGAAGACATTTTGTTCGCATTTTGGAAGACTTGCGTTTCATTTCTTATAGACTAAGTTTCTTGATATCCGTCATGGACTGCATTTGACAAATTTAGTTAGTTTGGAAGACATGCCATGAATGCAGCCCAGACGAATCCAACAAATGTATAACTGTGTATATACAGATATACATATATATACTTTGTTATTGGTAGTTTGATTAGAGCTTTCGTTAACTAAACTATAAATTTGTTCTCGTTTTCGTTCGTTTTGTAACAATTTTTTTAAAATGGAAGACCAATTTCGAATGCATTGATTAGAGCATTGCCCGAATCATAGATGCCTATAACACCAAAAAGCACGCCCAGCGCAATAATGACGTAGTCCTTCGCTATCTCCTTTTGGTCTAGCAAATGGCCCTTGATCTTGATGTGGAAGTAGCAGGGCCAAATAAAACTCAACATGGTGCCCGTGAAGCTGCCAATGAAGCCCATCAGTATCGAAAAGTGTGGTATAAATATGGCCATAAGTATGGTGGACACAATGACGCCCACTCGGAAGCCCAGGCCCCACACTTTCAGCTCACCATCCAGATTCCAGATGGTCGGAAACTTGGTCTTTGGCGGGCCACGGAAGAAGTTGCGCTCGAGCAGCTCGCAGGCAGCATAGTATGGCAATGGATAGCTGAGGATAGCCTTGATGACCAGAAAGAAGTTGACCATGCCCTTGAAGCCCTGCGAGTGCAGATTATTGGTTATCACCTGCTGCGTGTCATTCTGGAAGGTGAGAAAGCAGATGTAACCGAAGCCAGCCTTGAATATCGCAGCGGCTATATGGGACCAGTCCAGCATCCAGTTGAACTTGGAGCGATCTATCATGTTGCCCTCGAGCGTGGGCAAGAATATCTGTGAGGTGTACGAGAAGACAATGACGCCCAGTGAAATGGGAAAGTTCTCCATGTCAATGCTCCAGCGCACCTTTGACCAGCCCCAATCGCCAATCTGCAGCAGGCAATAGCCCAGGATGACGGCGTTTATCACAATATGTGACATGGTGCACCAGAAGGAGAGCGTTGACACCATTTTGAGGGACTTGAGGAAGCCCATGGGCAGCAGGAAAATGCCCACGAAGAGCATCCAGGAGCGCGAATCGAACGAGCCCTGAGGATACGTGCCAGCCAGCAGATCCCCACAGACGACCACATACAAGATGCAGGTCATCAGCAGCTCGATTAGCTGGGCAATGCTGACGGCTCGTGCGCCCAGCTTGGGACCGAAGCATACCTTGGCAATGGCCACATAGCTATCCCGTACGCGCACCAGCTGACCCGTGCTGGGATCCGGCTCGTAGAGGCACTGCACGAGCACCTTGCCCGTGTAGCAACAGATGTGCGCAATGCCCACCATAGCGATGATGGCCCAGTAGCCGCCGTGGAGCACTGCGAATGGCAGCGATACGATGAACATGCCCTGGATGGCGTTTGTCACATTCCAGGCCGCTTGGAACTCGTCGATCTTGGAGCCGCCGCCACCCTCACCCTCGCACACAAACGAGCTGCCCTCCGAGGCGATGCTGCCCTGCCTGCAAAAAGGATTTGAGTCTGAGGAATTGCATCATAGTGAAATTAATCTCTGCTACGCACCTGAATCCATCTGTCTGCTGATACCTGCCATCGTAATCGTTGCCCACAAAGGATGTGCTCTGGTATTCGTTTTTGTAGTCCCCTTCGCCATCCTCATTTGACCAGCTGCCGGCATTGCGAAAGGGATTCGAGCTCATCTCTGTGGGCTGATCGCTGCCATCGCCATTGGCATCACCTGGCGCAAACATGCCGTGACCTTGACCCTGCTGCTGCTGCTGTTGCAGATGTGGATGGCTGCCGCTCGAGCCGGGTGGCTGCTGGTAATCCTTGCGCTCTGGAATTTGCTGTCTGGCCGTTTGGATGGCCACATTGAGTATATTCTTCAATGGCGGCAATGGAGTCGCCTTCAATTTCGTTATGAATGACATGATTGCGACAAATACTACTATATCAGGTGGGGTGGCTTATGCGAATGTTGTTGGTGGTGGTGCTGTTGGTGGTGGGTGGTTGGTTAGTTGCCTTCTGGCTGGGTGACGGCGGCCCCCCTGCTGTGGCTATCAAATAGTGCGGATGCTGATGCTGATGCCGATGCTGAAGCTTATCGATTTTGCTGAATTCTCAAATGTTGTCGAATTGCTGCCGTTGGGCTACTGATTATGCACTTAACTTAAGACACATTTAAACAAATATTTCTATATACATTAATACATATGTGTGTGTGTGTGTGAATAAAAGCGAAGCAGAATTTTCAATTAGCAAATTTTGTTGATGGAATTTTTCTCTTTACACTAACAATTTTCTTATGCAGCGCACAAATGGCGCCCTATGCGAATGCTCTTATCTGAGTTTTACACATCTTTGGCTCACTTAGCTTAACTCGAACTCGAATTGGTGCAGTGCATCGCCTCAATAGCTCGACCCGAATTATGTGGAATTATTTGAAAAAACAAATCAGAAATTATTATGGAAATTTTATGTAACGTTTAAACGGCAATCCTTTAGCCCTTCAGCAGCGCACAGCAAGAAAAGAAAAATTCTTTGCCTCTTTGGCCCCCCCAGCAAACTGCTCAGAGGACGCACTGCGCAGTCGCCAGCCTCACTGGCAGATGCTGTGTATATTGGTGTCACAAGAGTCAGGTGGTCCCCACTTGGATAACATTCGATGCGTAGCAAATATTTCGTGCAATGCAAATGTACCTTTTTTGTTTGTCTTGAATTTTGAAGCTCTACGCAACTGTTAAATATATTTAACAACGTTTTAATTCTGATTAAATGTTTTTAATAATGGCCAATGTGCCTTATTATTGATCGTTTTATTTTTTAAATAAATTTAGTTTGTAATTAGATTTACATTTAATTTATATATTCGTTAGACTCGCTTTTTATTCGCAATCAATGTGAATCATCGTAATTTATCAAAGACACGAACCCTAGCAAGCAAAAAGTGTACCAAACAGTTCATAAGAGAACCAGTACCAACGTAAGTGGAACTTATGTTAAAAGTTTAGGTACACATTGGTACCACAATTAATTCGATAACAAAAGGTACACATTGCTGCCACGAAATAGTACACAATTCAATTGACTGTTGTTTGGTACTAAATTGTCATTTAATGCGCAAATAATATATTTAATTACCAAACCAACAAATATTTGCACAAAATATTGTTTCAATTTAGATATTTATATAAGGCTGTTAAATGAAATAAATTACGCATATTATTCTATATGCTGTACTTTTATGAAGACAAAAGTCCTTATCTTTTCTGGTACAAGAGCCATACATGCAAAACATACATACATACATAAACATACACATACATACATTAAAACATTATATATTTTCATAGCGAATTTGATTTTATTTCAATGCAAACTAACTTAAGTTTAACATATCTCATATGATAGATTAATAATAGAAAAACTCTAAATATAGTACATTTTGTAAAGAAGGAAATTGGGACGTAGACAGGAGTAGGTAGGGGGAGCAATACTTATGCGTACCGTTAACCAAGCGCTAAACTCTACATTCAAATATAACAAATTTCTGAGCTGGCGGATACTGTGAGCTGCCGCCGTTAATTAATTACTGTAGCAGGTCTTGCGCACACCCGCCAGGATGTTGCTAATCTCATCGTCCTTGCGCGGATGCAGCTGTTGCTGCTGTTGTGGAAGTTGTTGCTGCTGCTGTTGTTGTTGCTGATGTTGTTGTTGCTGCTGCTGCTGTTGCTGTTGCTGCTGTTGTTGCTGTTGCTGCTGTTGATGCTCAAAGAGCATATCGCCCACCATGCCAGGAGATGAGCTGCCGCCATTGGCTGCAAAATGATGATGAGGATGATGATGATGGGCATGGGGATGATGATGATGATGCTGCTGCTGCTGCATAGCCGTGCCTGGCGGCGTTACAGCTGGCGCCTGCTGCGGCAGCAGCTGAGCACCCGCTCCATTGGCGGCCTCATAGTAGTTGCCGTAGTGCAGGTAGCTGCTCTGCATCGGCTGTCCATAGGCAGCTGCGCCGCCAGCGGCCGATGTCTGCTGGAAGGGCACCGCCAGCTGCAGAGGAAAGGCGGTGCAGGCGCCGCTGGCCAGCGAATAGGGCAGCTGTGTGTAGTAGCTGGCGGTGGTGGCTCCACTGTGCGGTGGCCCCGGCGCCGTTAGCAGCATGGCATTGTTATAGGCCTCCGCCTCGTAGTCGTCATAGTTGTGATTGGTGTCCGGATACTTGGCGCACTTCTGTGCCCCGTTGTCGGACGTCGTCGGCGTTGTCGCTGCCGTCGTCTCCTTCAGCTGATCGTAGTCCAGGTCGTTGGTCTGGTAGCGCAGAAAGTCCTCGTACTGCATGCCGTACGCATTGGCATTCACGCTGGACAGGTAATCATTGGACACGGCGCCCAGATCGTTCAAGCTGAGTCGCAGGCTGCCGACGCTGGCGCCGCTGGCGCCGCCGCCACTGCTGCAGTTGCTCTCGGCCATGGCCACCGTGTAGCTGTTCAGCTCATTGGCACTGGCGCTGGATATGGTGGTGCACAGGCTGGAGCTGGTGTTGCAGTGCGGCTGGCGCATGGTGGTGATGCTGCTGCCGGCATCGTCGTCAGCGCTGGACACGGGCGGATAAAAGGTGCCCTTCACCGAGTGCCCATGGTCCAGCAGGCCGCGATTGTTGCACGTCACGTACATGCCACGCGCCGCCACCACGGCCACGGAGCTGCTCAGCGGATAGGAGGCGTACAGGCTGGTCTGCTGCTGCTGCTGTTGCTGCTGCTGCTGCTTGGACTTGTCGTCCAGCTTCGCTTGCTTCTCGCTGCGTTGCTTGGCCGCTCGACTGGACGACGCCGGCGACGGCTTCGTCAGCTTCTTGAGCAGCAGCGAGCTGTCATAGCTAGAGACGTTGGTGACATTGCCCACTGGGGAGGATTCATTGCAGCTGGCATTCAGAGACTCGATTTGCTCCGTGCTATCCGCATTGCTGTAGCAGTCCACGGAGCTGGGCGAGTAGCTCGGCTTCAATGGCTGCTCGTACAGCCCGCCCACATTTTGGGGCGTGGAGTTGCGGCTGTCGTCGGTGGGCGTGTTGTAGCTGCCGCTGGTGGCTGTCGCCAACGGTGGTGACGATAGCTTGGGCGTGTTCTTGGCTCCGCCGGCCGCCGTCTGTGCGGCAGCCTCTGCCTGCTGCTCCTTGCCCGGCTGCAGGGTGCGCAGCTTCGACTGCTTCCGCCGCCTGGGCCGATATTTGTAGTTCGGGTGCTCGGTCATGTGAATGACGCGCAAACGTTCCGCCTCCTCCACATACGGTCGACGATCCTGCGGCGTCAGGGAGCGCCACTTTTTGCCTGCAGAAAAACAGATATTAGACCCTGGAGCTGGAAGATGTGCGAGTCCACTTACCCAACATCTTGCTGAGATCGGCATTGTGCAGATCGGGATTCTCGTCGGCCAGCTTCTTGCGCTCGATCTTGGCCCAGACCATGAACGCGTTCATTGGCCGGCGAATGCGGGACTCTTTGGCACTTTTTGACTGATTGCCGCCTGGCCTGTACTTCAGATCGCTGGCCAAGGCCTTGTGCCGATCCAGGTAGCCACAATTGGAGGCACATATGTCGCCCTTGTAGTCGTAGCTCCACATGGACGCCGGCTCCAGTGGCGCTGCGCCGCACTCGTCCATTCCAGCATGCGGATGCGACAAGAACTTGTTGAGCACCGAGCTCCCACCGCCACCCAGCAGCGGTATATTGCTGTTGATCAGTGAGGAAGTGGCTGCGCCGCCACCACCGCCGCCCACACTATACGCACTGGACACCATTGGCGAGTGGCTGTGACTGTGCACCGAGAGCGCCGCCTCGTTCATCGAGTGCTCGTTGTCGTAGCCGGCGCACTGTATGGCTGGAGAGTGTAAGCTGGGCGAGGAGTGCTCGCTGCCCTGCCTCACATGGTAGATGCTATCGCTGGGACTCTCGTGCAGCAGCCGTCCGTCGGACAAGTAGACACCGTGCTCCGGATAATCGCTGCCCACGGTCGAGTGGCTATACTCCGGTGTCCGGGACACGTGAGGATATTTTTTAGCACTGCAAGCAGAAAAGATGATGAAGAGATTACTATTTATTTAAAAAAAAATAAAATTTATGGTATTTATGTGGAAATTAAATATTAGTAAATCTAGACGGAAAATATTTTTAGATATTATGTTTTATATATAATATTATATAATATTTTTCAGCAATGATAACTAACAAACTGTTCATAACTTATATTGTGTTTGATTTTTATGTATTATAATTTAATGTTGCGCCTGACGTATACATGTATAAATGTATGTATATATATGAATGTATATAAGAATCTTCCTGACTTTACTCATAATATATAATATATACGTCAAATGGAATCCATTCGGCATTAAGTCGGTTGAGAGTTCTGCTTCGGAGACATACACCGAGCGCCTCCATTCACTCAGAAGCTCTTCACTTATCGAATGTCACCCAACACATTTCGAGCATTTCACATTGGAATTTTATTTGTTTGACACTCATGAACTCATCTAATAAATATGAGAGCATAAAATCGAGATAGGAGAAGAAGGCAGTGCGAGTATTCCAAGAGTGAGCAGAAGAAGAAGAACTATGGGAAATTAACTAAAGGTAGAAGAATAGATTACTATACATACCTATATAACTGCTGAATTTTCGGAGAGGAAGTAACAAGAGTAGTAAGTAGGAGAATGTATTGGAGGCGTTGCAGAAGAGAGCAAGGAAATGGAGCAGAAGAATATGAATTAAATAAATTAACCTGCTCCTACAACAATCTCTTCAATGCAACTCTATGACTTTAAAGTTTAAACTAAACATATATAAGACCTAGACCATATATAAGATAGTTTATCATTAATTAAATAACAATAATAAGTAGTACATATATACAATATTATCATTAAATAATAGCATAAGTAAGTATTTTATACACAACTGAAAATGTTCACTAAAATAATAAGAGCTGCCACATATATGTAAGTATCTGAGCCGAAGAGTTGTTGCTGCTTAACATATGTACTTCTATACATGTATGTACGTACATTCGGCATCTCTTCTGAAAGGTGCTACCTGCACAGGTATCAGAGTGCCTAATTAGAGATGGAATCGCTTAAGCATGTTTCCCTTTGTGTTTATGAGCTACTGTTGAAAATTACGTACGACAGTTGCAAAAATGTCGCCAGAGTCCGCCTTATAATGATATTTAAAATCGCTGCTAAATACGTTGACAATTTTCACGGTACGCAAAAAGAAAAAAATATAATAAAAAAAAATAAAATAAAATAAAATAAAAATAAAACGAGGCAAAGCAGAGGGAAACAAAGGTATAAACTTTGCGTTTATATCAGACACCAACGAGAATCGAAGAATGGCGAATGCAGATTGCGGGAGGGGCTCGAGGGTAGGGCGGCGGCAGGGAGGGCAGGGCTGAAAACTGGACCAGGTTCCCGGCTGGATGGCTGGCCTGCAACGTTTTGCGCTCCTTAATGTCAGTGGACATAAATGTAAATTGGGCGCGTGCAGCTATTGTATTATCAAAGGAGGCCGCACCGCCGAAGCCACTGAGCCACCGAGCCACCGATCCACCAAGCCACCGATCCACCAAGCCATCGAGCCACCGTCGCCAGGCAGTGGAGTAAGCAAAGAAGCTGTAGCTGTAGCTGGAGCAGGAGCTGTATGCTACGGCTCGGGGGCCCCAGACCTTTATGCATAACTTTTAAAAGTTGCGACATATCGACACATTTCAAAGTAATTCGGCTTCCAGGAATTCAAGCAGAACCAAAGCAAAAGCAGCAGCAGCAGCAGCAGCAGCCAAACGAGACAAGTTTAAATATTGCCAAAGCTTTGCTCCAGGTTCGCTCCCTAAGGGAGAACCCGACCCGCTCGATCTACGGCCTCTCGACTGCCACTTGGGCTCTGTGTGTGCGTGTTGTCTTGGCCCCTCGGCTCGATTTGTTACCGTTTGAATTTATTGCTGCCCACTACACTTTTGGTCTATTGTCTCTCGGCGGCCGTCTGGCTGTCTGCCGTCTGCTCTTTTGCCTACCAACAAGAGCTCGGCCTAATTGTTAGGCTCCATAGGCCAGGCCACGCCAGACCAGGCTCAAGCCCAGGCCCAGACCCAGGCCAGTAGTCCAGGCTACCTTGGCCCCAACTAGGCGCTCTAGTTTCAGCTCTCTTTCGGCCCAAAAGGCCATGCCGACACAAAACCTCAAGAGCTAAAGCCCCAGCCCAGGCTGAGCCCCTGGTTTAGCTTCAGCTTCAGCTGGATAATTTATTGAGGGTTCCTGGTGACATCGTTACGTTTTTGATATTCGGTTGCGGCTGCCGCTGTTGCTGTTGCCGCCGCATGCTGCTGCTGCTGCTGCTGCTGCTGCTAAATACTTTAGCCAGCTACACAAAATTATACCGTCCTGGTCTGTACGCCTGTCCAACTGGTCTTTGGCTTTTGCTTTTGGTCTGCTTTTGGCCTAAGCGCGCGCTCACGATCCACGACGATGCGGCTTTAGCTTTAGCTTTGGCTTTGGCTTTGGCTTAGCCCCTGTGCTCTGTGCTCAGCCGGGCAGCGTCTTAGCCATGGCCCTGATTTTAAAATAGGACACATACAGTGGCCGGTAAGTTGGCATTTTTATGCGCGCAAAATGTCAACATCTTTGCAAAATGCCACATATTCCACATTGCGGTCCTCTGTCCAACGCTGCTGTCTCCCTCTCTCTAGCTCTCTCTCTCTCGCTCTCGCTCTCCTTCTCTCTGACCATCGTATGTCGCCCAGTCCACTGTCTCTCTGTCTCTCCGTCCACTGTCCACTGTCCACTGTCTGCTGTCTGTTGTCCGTTGTCTGTGCTGTCCAAGTACTGAACGTCCGCACTGACTGCAGACCGTGGAGCGTGGAGCGTGGAGCGCGGAGCGTGCAGCGTTTTGTTTACGACAACCGCAACGGGGGACTCTGCTGGTGGCTTCAACTGCGCCGGTTGCAGCATCAGCAGCAGCAGCAGCTCGGACAACTCGAACAGCTTGAACAACTCGGACAACTCGGACAACTTGGCAACTTGGCGGCTGCCGCAAAGTAGGCAACTTTGGCTCTGGCCTTAACAAGCCCACAGGAACGAAATAAAGAAGAAACAAAAAACTTCATTCAGAAGCCGCATTGATCGGGAGAGAGTGTCAGCCCTTTAGCATATTGTGATTCATGTGTCGCCGTGTCGCAAAGACAGCCTTTTAACTTGGCTGCCCCAGCCTCCCCTTTCGAGGCACGCAACAGACAATCGAAAAGGCGACGGCGTTTGGCATATGCGACATTTTAGTATACTATTTCCTAACTTATCAGTTTTCTATATATACAGCAACTATATACTATAATTTACAGTCTTAGCAAAGCCTCAGCGAAAGTGAGACCCTCTCTATAAGCATTGGCTCCATACTCAATTTACTCTCTCGCATGTTGATCGTCTATTCACACGTTCCAAATACTTACGAAGCATTTGCTTTCTAGTCTAATACGAGGCAGGTGAAAATTCTAAATATTTTTAATGGCATACTCTTCGAATTAAGCATATGTATTTTGCCAGATATCTGGCACGTGGGAACTTGTAGACCTAAGCTCCATAACATATGCTTAAGCATACATATTAGCCTAACGACTGCATAGAAAGTATATTTTCCCTTACGTACATAGTATAATACTATAACTTTTTATAGTATATGTAAAATATATTTAAATATAATTATTTTTAATCATTATAAATATATATATGCATATATTTTGTTTTGCCACTTAAATTTATTACAATATTAATATATGCATTCATAAAAAAAATAAATAAATAAATAAATAAAAAAAAAAAAAAAAAAAGTTTAATTTGTTTTTGGGTAATTTTTAGTGCACTTATAAAACGATTTAAGCAAATAAATTATAAACAAAACTACAGGTTGATTGTTTTAAAATAAAATCATATTAAAATTTAGTTGTTTTTCTTTTAAAATAACTTAAATTTGAAACTTAGCTATACACATTTTAATTCTATGCTTTGTTTGTCAATTTAATACTCAAAACTTTAACTTTAACCCGAATTGCATTGTATATTTAAATATTAAGTATCCGCCTTGTAGCCTGAGTCATTATTTTCTTAATTAAAGCAGTTCAAAAATGGTTTTCCCATTAGAAAATAATTTAACTACAGCAAAAATATCCGGGTACGAGTCTGTGTCTGATAATTATTATCGTATTTGTTATAGTATCTGTTATCATTGCTGAAAGCTGCCGTTTAATTATTTCTATAAATAATAAAAAAAATTAAAATTTAATATGTATTATAAATATGTATATTTTATTAAAAAAAAAAAAGTTTTTTATCATAAAATATTTCGTATACAAATTTATCCCATAAACATTTTGCAGAGTTAAATATTCATAGTAATTTTGCCTCTACGCCAGATAATATTTTTATTTTCTTTAATTTTTTATAACTACTAAAGGTACAAGAAAAACCTCTGTGAAGTGAAGTGTAGCGAAGTCCAAAGAGAGTATATCCTTACATATGATATATTGTTGATATAGTCTTAACTTATTTTATTTATCAGCTAGGAAAAATGAAAATAAATAGTAAGTTAAGACTTTAGGGTTTTCTTGTCGTAACACGAAAGTCAAGCTATTTGGAAATCATATTTGATTTGCAATACAAAGTATAAAATAATAAATAAGTTAGATATATGTACTGATGATTTTCTTTATCATCTCCGTATTGTAGTTTAAGCATTTTGGATAAGGCTCGTCACCAATCTGTGAATAATTAATGAAAACTGAGAATCTGGCTCGAAATCTATAACTTGCTTTTAACACTAATAATAATACTAGTGATGATTATAGTAATACAATTATTATTATGATACTGATAAAAGTAATACTGAGATATCGATAAAATTAATAATAATGCAGTATGGGTAATCAATGAAACATTCTGTCTCTCGTGAATTACCAAGTAGAAATCTACAAAAAGGGAGCCATGACACCATTTCATAATAATAATAATAATAATGATAATGATAATAAAATATCAAAACTCAAAATAAATTTATCTATCTATCGAACGTCTCTATGCATCTTCGCCTCTCTTCCCATTACCATTCCCCGTTGACTTTCTCATCTCTTGTCACATTCTCGACTACATTAATTAAGAGCCATTTTATGAATGTTGCCGGCCATATGCAACTGGCACGCAGTTTTGTAAAGTTTGTGGTAATAAAAGCCATTTTGGTTTCTTTGCGGGCCACGGTGGGTGTGGCCTGTGGCAGATGCAGCATCTGCTCTGCTCCATTTGCAGTCTATTGGCTGGTGGTGCGAGGCGCCTCAAAAGTCGCATACATTTGTTTTCCAACTCATTTTGCCTGAACACAGCAGCAACAGCAAAAACCAGTCCAGACCGGGCCAAGATGCCAAGACAGAAGAAGAAGAGGCGAGAGCGAAGAGCTGGCCCTCAGTGGCTGCTGTTGTTGTTGTTGTTGCTCTGGTTGTTGTTGGCTTGACTGTGGTGGTGCCAAGGCGACTTCGGCCCAGGTGTGATGTACTGGAATAACTTAACGACGCAGTCGCTACGCATACATATGCATGAGCATGTGCGTGCGTGTGTGCGTGCGTGCGCGTGTGTATGTAGATGCTTGTTGTTGACCAATAAGCATAAACAGCCACAGCATCCGGCTTGGGCAACCGCCATCTTAGCGCGTTTAGCCCGCTGCTTTAATGAACCAACAACAACAACATCAAGAGCAACAACAACAACTGGTAAAGGTAAACGCAGCTACCTGTGGCAACCGCTCGACTCGACTTGTCTCATTGCGAACGAATGAGAGGCCACCAGAGAGATGCGAGAGCTGCGAGCACTGCGTTCAGTGCCAGATCCGGCCGAGGCCCTAAGACTTGCTGCTCAGCTCAGACTCATATACTAAGACTCACATATGAGAGTCTTTGTGGTATGCATATAAAGATTCCTGCTCTCGAACATAATTAAACTAATGAAGCAAGGCGTCATTGGTGGTGCGGCTGCTGTTGCTGGTGTTGGTGCTGTGGCTGCTCTCTGCTGGGCCCGAGAGCATCCAAGCCGAAGCCGAAACGCGCCTGCGAATGAGTTCGGCTAATGAGGTTTACAGCCGTCGCCAAAGAAACAACGCGAGACCCAGTTCTCACACACAAAAGCCATTTAAAGAGAATGAAAAAAAAAAAAATACTATATATATATAAAGTGAGACCCATGAAAAATGTACTGAAATGTAATGGATTTTATCACGCACATAACAAACTCCCTCGCAGCGCTTGGCTGGTTGAGAATTAGCTACATGAATAGCTATATATACATATAAGTGTCGATATGTAGATCAGTTTTAAATATGGTACTTGGAAAATTTGAGATCAATTGTATTGGAAAAGCGCAACTATGAAATTAAAAATAATCAGAATTAGTAATTAAATTAAATAAAAATAATAATATTGCAAATTGAAATAATAATTAAAAATTCAAATAGTAATACATAAATAAAATAAATAAATACTTTTACATAGAAACTAATAGTAATGATACAAAAATATATATACTAAATAAACCAAATAAATAAGCAATAATATTTAAATAAAATTAATATTGAAGTATTTACAGATAAGTATTGAATCTATTGGGAGAATCTTGTGTTTTGTCTAAGAAGATGAATAATAATACTACTAATACAAAATAACAAGTAACACCCTAACAGGAAATACCACCCTTATATATATCAATCATCTCTTCTTGAAACAAACAAATGTATATAAATAATACATTTTTAATGCAAAATAATATGCAAAATATTTTTTGCATTTGGTTTTTTAAATGGTTTAACGAGAATATGGTAAAAAGATTTTGGTAAGGACTGCACTATTAGGTCTAAGACCGATTAAATTTGTCTATAATATTATTTATGAATCAAGTAATGAACTTTTATATTTTCTTATCTCAATCCGTTTTTAGTAATTTCTTAATATTTTATGTATTTATTTATATATGTAGTTTTTACATAAATAAATTTTTAATTTATAATGTCTCATTCACATTTTCCTTTCAATCTTCTAATGGATCTCATTATAATTTATTATTTATTTGTGAAAGTGAAATATATAAAATATGCTGTTAACACAGAATTTATTATATGTATCTAGTTGAGCTACAATTGATACAGAGATAATTATATGGGGGAAGTGTGCATAAACTAATTAATTAACTAGTTGGCTGGTTAGCTGAAACAATTAACTTGTCGACGCTTGATTTATATGCCTATTAACGGAGAATTACTATTATGATTTTTTTTCCCCAACTCTGGATAGTCAAGTCTTAAAGGAAAAATAAATCTTTTAGCACCCAATTTGTTCAACAACTAATCTTACGCAGGGATAATAAAATTATTTATCCGAAACGAAACGAAACGGAACTGCTTTATAGATAGTTAAAATTAGTTAGAGGTAATAAAATGGAATTGAATAGTTTTTTGTGTGTTGTTTTCTTTCTTTCCGAAAATGCAAATCAATTGAATTGAAAAAGTTTTTGAAATTGATGTGTCTACCCAAAAGGTAGATTGATTTATAGAGCACACATCAAAGACGAACGCAAACCCATCAAAAAGCCCCTAAGAAAAAAGCAACAACAAAAATGTGACAAAATATGTGACAGAGCAGCGCAAAATATTTGCGATTTCCAAAGAAGACTTCAAGAGGTTTTTTTTTCTAATATATGTATAAAGCATAATATATATATATAACGAAATCTGAACCGGATGCTTGGTAAGGTTAGTTAAATGTTTGAAGCCTAATGCTATGTTAATATCATGCATAGCTATCAGAGAGCTTAGATCAAAACTAAATCATTTTAATGAGCGAAACGGCATGTTGACCTCTCCACGAGACTTGAAAACTACAAAAAAATTGTTTTTTTTTCTCATTTTTATATTTCTATCATATATATTTCTTTAAGGTTTTTTCTCATACTTTCTTGCTGACCAGCTAGCTCTGAGGCGCTGCTGTTGCTCTCTTGGTTTACTTTCCACTTGACCAACTCCGAGGCGGCGGGGTTCTATTCTAACTAACTAACTAACTAACTATTTACATATTCACACAGAACGCACACAGTGAAACGGAGCAGCGGACATACGCATACAAGTGCAAGTGACTGTCTCGGGGGCTGTCTTTAAACTCTTAAAAAAAACTTTAAAAAAAAATAGGTAAGAAAAAAACAAACTAAAATAAAATCTAAGCAAAGTTTTGTTGTATACAACTATATAAGGTATACATAGCTCCTATATATCCCCTCTCTTTCTCTCTATATCTCGCTCTCCTGCGCCAGTTGTCGTGCTTGTGACTAAGATTTGAACTCCCCCTCTCTCTCTGTATATAGTATATATATTTGGGAGAGCCACAGCGGACTTAGAGTAGACATATCTAGAGAATTTCTTCACAACTACCAGCGCAGTTTTTCCATTTTTCATTATGGTTATTATCTTGAAAGATATGTATCTTCGCTACGGTTGGATATAATTAAACAGCGAGAAAAAAATGCATGTATATATGTATATATATATGTGTGTGTGTGTGTGTGTAGCTATAGCTGCTATAGTGGTTGTTGTTTTTATAGCATGGGAAAAATGTAAATATTACTTGTAATTTGTTAGCAGATGATGTGGATGTTCGTGATCATATGAGGGTTCCATTTTAGACGGCAACAGCAACGGCTACGTTTCGTGGTAACGGTGACTGCGATGACGACGACGACGGCGACGACGACGATGGTTGCAGGTTGTTGTTGTTGTTGTTCTGATTGTTGATGTTGTTGTAGCTGTAGTTGTTGGTGGTTTGGGCTTTGCTTTAGCTTTAGCAGGGCCAGCAGCATTTTGCTTAATGTTGCATTATTCCGTTAGTTTTTTTCTTTCCCTAAGCGACTGCTGGCCGTGGTAACCCAACAACCAACCATAAATTTGCGCATTCGTTGTTGTTGTTGTTGCTGTTGTTGGCATGTGTGAATTTGTGTCTATTTGTTGTGCGGGTGTATGTGTTACATATATGTATGTGTGTGTGTATGTGTTATATGTATTGCTTTAATTTGTGCTAGTTTAGGCCCTAACCCACATTAAGCACTCCACACACTTGAGAATTTTGCAATCAGATTTTACTTTTGTTGCTTCTTGGCTTTTAATCTAGCACTTTTATAGCCAGATCGTACACTTTTTTCGGCCACTCTTTAGCACTTTGCATATATTTTTCTTACAGATTACACTGAAATTCTATTTGGATTTCTTGTATATATTTTGGTGTATTTTGTGAACTGTTTTTACCGCTGGCTTGTATTGGCCGTCTTAGCCAAGATCAAGAGGTTGGCTTATAAACGCGTTTACGATCACGAAATGTCTTGCGACGACTAATGAACGTATCTGGTGCTTAAAATCAAGGGCTTCAACATTTCACAAAAAAACAAATACGAAACTGAGAGCAAGTTGTTGTTGTTGTTGTTGCTGCTGCTGCTGTTGTTGTTGTTGTTGTTGTTGGCGCACAAGTTTACAATACACTTGGGAAAAATGCACAGCACAAACGCATTTGGCATATAACCGGGCCTATATATACTATTATAGCTGATATATACAGATACAGATGCACGCCGCTCTATGTAGATATACATACATATATATGTATGTGCATGTATATTTATGATTATAAGCGCAACGCAGCTGCTGCCGGAGCCTACGTAGCGAGCCCAAAAGTCAGAGTCAGAGATACATGAACCACGCCGATGACGAACCGCTAGCCAACTGCCAACTGCCAAGTTCCAACTGGCAACCAGGCAACAAGCTGGCGAAACTTTGGCTTGAACCCCGCTTACTCACTCTCTCTCTCTCACACACACACACACACTCACACTGGGAGACTCTCTGTGAACGGAACTGAGATCTCGAGCCGAGTCGCTGTCGAATGCATAAGGCCAAAAAGCGCACGAGCAAAACCTTTTGCGCAGTCTTGGCCCAGCTCGAAGCTGAGCAGCTTCGACCCCAGAGAGCAACAGCAGCGGCAGCAGCAGCAGCAGCAGCAGCAGGCAGCGACTGCGGCACTGGCAGTGGCACTGTCAGCTGCCCAGCTAAGCGGAACGAAGCGAACGACGCAGTCTCATTCTGGGGCAAGTGTGCCTCAGCTTCAGCCACAGTCACAGACGCAGACGCAGACGCAGCCGCAGCCGCAGCCCGAGACCGAGCTCGAGCTCGAACTCAGGCCGAGCAACAGGCGTGCGGCAAGTTCTTTTGAATCAAATGAAACAGACTTATTTAATATTCCTGCTCGTCGCTTTGCGAGTATTTTAAAGCGTCTCCGAGCAGAGAGCTTCCTCTCCCGCTCAACCTCGCCCTCTCTCGCTCGCCCTCTCCCTCTCCCTTTTCAGCTACGATCGTTTGTCAGAGCTCTGGGCAGTTTGTCGCATACAACGAAAGCACGAAAACCTGTTCTCGGCATTTAATGTGTTGTGGGAGAGACGACTTTGCATTTGGTTTGTTTCAATTGGTGGAGGCCCCCAAACGTGCGCATGTGTGTGTGCATTGGTGTGTATACCAGCCCCATACTTACACATGCTCGTAAAGACACACACACAGACACTCATAGAGCAGCGTATGCAAATATTGTAAAATGCGGCTGCTTTGTAGCCAAGCTAAATTTATATGAAGTTATCAGCGAATCTGAGAATTTTAAAACATTTGATAAAAGCGTTGAGAGTTTTGTTTTATTAATAAATAACAGGAAATTTAATATTTTGGTATTATAATAATATTAACTAGTAATTATATTTTTTTTTATAATATTTATATATTTATTGAATTAATTTAATATAATTTATCTAATATTGTTTAATTTTAAAAATATATGTTTAAAAACGAATATATATATATAAATGAAAAATAGGTTACTTATTGAATATACTTTTAATATTTAAAATATCATTAAAACCATAACCAAATATATACCAAATTTAATTTTATTTTAAATTTTTATATTGCAGTAAATATACTTACTTGAATTGAAAATATTCTAAACATATTATTTGAATATATTAACCTTTTTTATCTCGCCAAATTTGCATACAAACTTAATTTAATATAATTTAGTAAATTATAAACATAAAACAGTCAAAAATAAACTGTAAGTAAATAAAATAGTTTTCTATAATATATTAAATTAAACAAGTTAATAAACTCAAAACCTAATTTAATCTTTATATTACTATTATATCTTTCTTCCTATATACTTCAACATCTCATGCAAAATAAGTGAATTTCAGGTATAATATCTTTCAATCATATCTCATATGACAGTAAAAAAATCACTAAATTTCTATTTGCTGAATATGAAATACTCTTTCAGTATAAATATATTAAATATATATTCGATTATTAATCAATTCTATAGAGATTTATCCATATATTCTTCCATATATATATATAAATCTTTCTGCACTCACAATAATTTTATTGACTGGAATTTTATTTGTAAAATCCATATTATTTTCCATAGAATCTATGATAATTTAAAATTTATTATATATACAATTGTAAATAAGAAATATTTAATTTAAAATGTTGGTACTTTAAGATTTTTTATTTGATTCGCTTCATATTATTAAATTTAATTTAGGGATCTTAAGGGATTTTCTATATTATAATTGTGTTATAGATATTACTCTGACTTCTTCAATGTAATTTAAGTGTTACATAATTTATATCAAATTCAAAATACCTTCATTCAATGTACATACAAATTAATAATATTTAAATAGAGCCATATTTAATTTTTATTTCATTTCTCCACCCACTTTGCATGCAGTCAAAATGCCGACTGATTGGTATCCAAAGTGCGATAAGCTTCTAAATTGCATATTGCAGCAACTTGGGCCAAGCCCTGGCCAAACGGCAACAGCAACAACAACCAGAGCCAGTTGCTTACCAACCTGGTAAAAGTGCATTCACGCATAAACATTTAAGCACACATATTCAGAAAAAAAAGAGAAGAAAAAAAACTCGGCACAGAGTTCATAATTAAGCGCCAGAATGCCAGAAATTGTGCTGCCTCAGTCGGCGACGTGGGTTAGATGCAAAAATATTTGTTTATCATATCGCGATAATTGCCGCCGGCGCTCGCTGGCCCAAGCTCGAGCCCGAGCCCGAGCCCAAGCCAGAGCCAAAGCCAAAGCCCAGGCCAAGACAGTCCAGGAAGAGGACAGACTGGGCAGAGCAAAGAGGAGAAAGAAACAACAAAATATAAACAACAGAGCTAACGTGTGCCGATCGCCTTTGAGTTGGGAGTTCAAGTCGGCAACGGAGACGACTGTGGATGAGGATCAAAGCGTGCCTCGGTGGTGGGTACAAGTTTATTGGCGTGGCGCATGTGCAAATGGCTGCATGGGCAGGCCACAGCAGTCGGGTCCAGGCAACGGCAACGGCACCGGCAACCTCTGGCCCGCTGCTCCAAAAATGTGGGCGTGTGACACTTGAGCTGCTATCGCTAGCGAATCTCTGCCTAAATGCTGCAGCAAAAAAAAAAAAAAGGAAAACAAATTATTGATAAGCAGATCGCCCGTTCGTTGCACTGCAAGAAATTGTGATGGCCACACAGTCAGGCAGTTGATTGCAGGCCATACGATTTCGCTCAGTGTACGCTGATCGCAAAGAAGTATCGCTGTAGGTGCAGTTGCCCCTTATCAGAGATGAAGCGCGGCACACGTTGGTCCAGACGCTGCCTCTGCCGCTGCCTCTGCCTCTGCTGCCTGTGCCTCTGGTCCTGTCTCTGTTGAATGAAGAGCTGAAGCACACACATTGATGCTGATTGCTGTCTGTTAGCTTTGGCTCAACGTTTCGGGTTATGTAAGCCAATATGATGAGGTCGTTGTGTGCAATATCTGCCTTGGCAAAACAGCCGCTGCGGTAGGTATGAGACAGGTATGCAGAATCTTGAATAAAGCAAAATTAGTAGCCACACAACAATCAATAAGAAAATGTCAATTTAGAATTCACTTACTAAATTAAAATATTAAATTCGAAAACGTTCACAATTATCATATTTGAAATTATATTTTACATTAATTAAATTACGCGCGTAATAGTGCTGCAATCTGTACACTGTTCACTTTCCAGCACTAAAATATCGATTCTTTGCATTGCCTCTTCTATTCAGCTATCGATACGTCTATGCATCAATATTTGTGTTCAGTACGTCGGTAAGTCGGTATGGTGAAGAACGTGAAGACGCGCGCTGATTTTTCTCCGACAAAATAATAAAGTTTAACCTGAGCAAAATATTAATTAAACAGTTCTGAAGATTTTCATTACAACAAAAAACAATATGGACTTCGATGGCACACAGTCGTTGAGCAATATTTTACAGCCGGAGGAGTTGCAACTAGTGCCAGACAATGTTCAAGTAAAACTGACGGCATTCATTGAAAAATTTTCAGATGAATATTGTAAGGAGCGAGCTGCAGCAAATCGCCTAGGTAAGTAAGAGTAACATTTTTATTAGCTTAACAATTGCTCTTTTATTTTTACTTACGCTAAGAAAAGCCGGCACATATAAAAGTCAGAAAAGCGCTAAGTAGAAAAATAAAAATGACAGCTAATAGGGACACACTGACATTAGAGGAGAGAATTATGGTTCATTTTGAATTATACTCGCAGCTCATTATTTACTTGGCTCCCACTGATAAATGTTTCCAGTTACAAATTTGTTTTATTATTTATTATTAGAAACAATGAAATTGCATCAATTTTTAAGCAATGTTATACTTTAGTTCAAAGAAAAACTGCTAGTATTCCGTTTTATTAATGATCTTCGAACTAGTCAGTTTGTTTATTTGATGACTCGTTCATTTAAATGACGGGACTTTAGTTGATATGTACACACTTGCCAGATATATTGCAATTTTCGCTTGTACGTCGCGTCAAAAGTTGTGCAAAATTGTTTTTTGGGTATAAAATTGAGAAAATAAAGGAATTATATATTGCATTGAAAAAATAAGAGCATTCCAATTATGGATCTCAGTGGTCCGCAATCGCTGGAACAAATTCTTGCGCCGGATGAGCTGGAGCAGCTGCCAACCGGCGTGCAGCAAAAACTTAAATCGTATATAGACGGATTTTTTGATGAATATTGTAAAGAGCGAGCCGCTGCGCATCGTCTCAGTGAGTAACGTGGTCTTAATAAGAAATTATTAAGCTATAATATATGTGCATATATATTTAATGTTACTTTTCCACTGTAACACAAAAATCTAAAATGTGGCCTAAATTTTTTCTTCCTCTTCCTGTCAACAGCTGAAACAGAACAAAAGAATGAAGAGCTGCAAAGCCAACTACTCGATAACCAGGTGAAGTTTACTAACTTTGAGCAAAATGTAGCCGAGTTGCGCAACCAGCTGGATCAAGTGTCTGCCGAGCGTGATCAGCTGCTGGAATCTGTTAAGAATTACGATCAAAATTTGACCACATTGCGCAAGGAGAAGGTATCTTTTGTCGATGAGCGTGACTCACTGCTGAAGGTGATCGAGCGGCAGAATGGCGAGTTGGAACGCTTGAAGCAGGATCTGCAGACTTATCAGCAGCAGCTAAGGGCTGCCATCACAGCCAAGTGTGAGGCTATCGCCCGTTTGGATGAGGTGCAGAGCAAGGAGGTATCGCTGGATATCAAGGAGCGGCGCTTGGAGAGCGAGCGTGCCATGTTGCAGAATGAGATTCAAGTGCTCAGCAGCGATCTAAATCGCAACAATGCCGAGTTACAGAATCTGCGACGTGACCATGCTATGAACACCATGCACTTGGAGGTGCGGCTCAAGGAGAAGTGCGATGAGCTGCAAATAGTCCAGAACCAGAATGCACAGTACTCGAAGACCATTGAAGACTTGAATAAGAAAATTGAGGATCTCAATGAGACCATGTTCCAGCACAATATGGCAACCGAAAAGTTTGTGGACAAGCTGAAAAAGGAACTCGACTCGAAAGAGAAGCTGGTGGAGATCTATAAGAGTACAGAAAGTGAGAATGTCGCTGAGCGCAACGAACTGCTCAAGGGCATCTCGGATCTCAAGCGCATGTTGACCGATACCACGGATCAGTATGGTGAGCTAGAAGCAGAGTTCCAGCTCGCGAAGCAGACTCATGCCGAAGAGCTGAATGAAAAGAATGCAACTATTGAGTCTTTGAGGACAGAGATTGCGCATGCGAACGATCTGCTGAAAGAGGCACAAGAGCAGAGCTTGGAGAGCGCCATTTGCAAATTGGCGCCGACGGCTGCCGTTGCCAGTCGTCTGATGCGCTCTGACATGTCGCTCACCGAGCTGTACTCGCTGTACGCCAAGAACTCCGAGGAGCTGGAAGCAAAGAATCGCGAGAATGCTCAACTTAAGTTGCAGATCAAATCAATTGTGGATGAAATCAATGAGCGTGCGCCTGTCTTCAAGAAGCAGGACGAAGACTACAGCAAACTGACCGAGGAGCATCAGCTGGTGCTTCAACAACGGGACGAGCTGGTGGACAAGAAGCTGGCACTCGAACAGGAGCTGGAGCAGGCACAATTCGATGTCACGCGCCACGTCAAGGAGAACAAAAAGCTGAAGCAATCGCAAGTCGATTTGAGTCGCCAAGTTTGCTTGCTGCTGGATGAGCTTAATTGTCTGCGTGCTGGAGTGAATCGATCTCGCAGCCAGACACCGCACGGCGCCGTACACAACTCCAGTGATGCTATCAGCCGAGATCTGGTCACATTCGAGTCCATTGTCGAGCTGCAGGAGCAGAATGTGAAGTTGCTGGCACTAATCCGTGAATTGACATCCGAACTGGAGGCCAATGAGCAAAAGAACGATGAACTGCAGCTGAAGGCATACGAGGAGAAATTCGAGAAGGCCACCAAGCGCCTGGTCGAAATGGAGGAGTCTCTTAACCAGAAGAACAACACAATTTCTACCTTGATTGCCAAGTGTGAGCGCTACAAGAAGTTCTATTTCGATGCCCAAAAGAAGTTAGGCAGCCAGATCATCGATTTGGACGACTCCACCGTGCTCATCGACGAGTCCCAATCGGAACAAGCAAAGACAGTGGAGAAAACGCAACAGCTGGAGGCAGAAGCCAAGTTGGAGCGACGTATACGCAGCTTGGAGCAGCAACTGGACGATGAGGCGAAGAAGTATGCAGCTCTCAAGGAGAACTACGACTACTATACCAGCGAGAAGCGCAAGAATGATGCACTTGTTCAGGATCAATTTGATTCGATGCGCAAGGAGGTCCGAGAGCTCACGTCCATCAACTGCAAACTGATGAACGCCTCCGAGTTCCAAAAGGAACAAATGGAACTGCTGCACAAGGGTATAGCCACATACAAACAACAAATAGCCGCTCTGGAGGATCGCACCAAGAACTACGAGAAGACGATCATTAAGCATGAGCAGACCGTGCACATGCTCAAGGACGAGGTGATGTCTGCCCATCGCAAACAGGTCGCATCCGAGACTGAGGCACACAGCTTGCGCCACGAGAATCGCATACTCAAAGAGACAACGGCTCGTCTGCAGGCCGAGAAGGAAGGTTACAATCGTGAGCACCAGAGCCAAGCGCTGCTACTCAACAACTTGGAATTCATCAAAGCAAATCTGGAGCGCTCTGAGACCGAGGGACGCTTGCGTCTCGAGCAGCGTCTCGATGATACAGTGCGTGAACTGTCCGCTCAGCGTCGTCATTTCCAAGAGGAGGAGGAGAAGTTCCGCGAAACGGTGAATGAATTCAAGCGGCAAGCGGAAACAGCCAACAAACTGAAAGAGGAAGAGCGTCTACAGGCTGAGAAGTGGCACCAAGAGCTCCTTGGAGTTCGCGAGGAGCTCGCTGCGAAGGTCAACCAAGTGAATGAGCTGAGCAAGAAGTTGCAGGAGAGCCTCACCCCATCCAAGGATGAGAATCCCATTACAGCGGCTAATAAAAAGGCACGTGAATTCGAGCTGCGTTACGAACAGGCCAGAATCGAAATTGAATCGCTCTCCAAGGAGCTAGCCAAGGCTCGCGAGCATGGCGATCAGTTCTACAAGATGTCCCAGTCCGCAGAGAGCGAAATCAAACGATTGCATGAAATGCACGCTGAGACCGTGGCCAAGTCTGATGCAGAAATCAAGAAATTGAAGAGCTCTGAGGCTGAGCTGCAGACACGAGTCACAGATCTGGAGGCTGAACTACTGCTCGCCAATGTAACTGAACAGAGCAAGTCCACCAATCAATCGGATCAGCTGAAGACCACCCAGGAGGAGCTCAAGACTGTGCTGGAGAAACTGACCGAATCGGGTCGCACCATTCGCAACCTGCGCACTGAGAACTCAACGCTGGCCGAATCCCTCAATTCCGTCGAGGTCAAGTATGCAAATGAGATGATGCTACACTCCGCTGATATTCAGGAGCTGACCAAATTCAAGGCGGACTTCTTGAAGGTATGTTAAAAGTCAAAGATCTGATATTGACTCTACTGAATAATAAATAATATTTGCTTCTAGATGCAAGACGAACTCAATCAACTGAAGTGCGGGCGTGAAGCTCTGCAAGCAGCCCATGATGAACTAAAAAAAGCAAACTCCGAGGCTCAGGGTCTGCTGCAAAAAGAGAAAGAAGAGTCAGAGAAACGTGTCGCTGACTTGAACGCGCTCAACTCCAGTCTGCACGATCAGATTGAGGCACTGACCACGAAGCTAGCGGCGCTCGCCAAGTCGGCGTCCAATCAAAATGCTCTCAACGATTCGCTGCTCGACAGCTCTTCCACCTTGGATTTAAATAGCTCGTCGGCTCTGGATGATGTTAAGAACAGCGAGCAGCTCCTGAAAATTATCAAATTCTTACGCAAGGAGAAGGATCTGTATGCGGCTAAACTAGATATTCTAAAAGCAGAGAATGCACGGCTCGTCTCGGAGCACACGATTCTGCAGAAGAAGGTGGACGAGTTGAATGGTTACCTCAAGCAGGAGCGCTCCAAGAGCGAAACCGATGTTGTCTCAGCTGCCAAGCATGAGGCGGTGCTACGCAAGATAGAAACCCTCAATGCCATCACCGATAGCAATCGCATTCTACGCGAGGAGCGCAATACGTTGACCAAGCGGGTGAGCGAGCTGACGGAGCGCATTAGCAGCTTGGAGAAAGAGCTGTTCCCGCTGCAGTGCAGCAACAAGGAGCTAACATCCAAGATTGAGGAACTGAATGTGGAGAACACCTCGCTGCGCACCGAGGCCATCAAGTGGCGTCAACGTGCCAATGCTCTGGTCGAGAAGAGCAACAGGAACCCGGAGGAATTTAAGCGCTTGCAAGGAGAACGTGAGCATCTGGCCAAGCTGCTGACTGCCGAAAAGGAAGCAAGCAAAAAACAGTCGGATGAACTGGCTGCCCTCAAGGCACGCTTGGACAACGAGCTGCCAGCGCTGAACAAGCTTTTGCAGCTGCAGGATGAGTCGCGTAAGAAGCAGATGGAGGAGGCCAATGCGCTCAAGCAGGCGAACACGCGACACGCTCAGGACATCATGGAGCTGAAGAATCGCCTGCTCCAGAAGGAGGAGGAGCTGTTAAAGGCGCAGGAAGAGCTCGAGTCCAAGGATAAGACCATACAGGACAAGGAAAGCAAGGAGCTAATGCTGCGCAAGCTGGCAAAGCGCTACAAGGACTACTATACGGGCCTGCAGGCACAGACTGGCGGCACCGATACCGTTGCCGAGCTGGAGAAGGTGCGTTCCGAGTTGGACGAACTGAACAATACCATGCGCAGCACCAAGGAGCAGCACGAACAGCTGCAGAAGGAGTACGATGATCTCAAGTCACGCTCCAACATGGATCAGGACGGCGGCGAGGCCAAGCAGAAGATCGAGCACCTACTGCAGGAGCTGACCGTAACCAAGACCGAGCTAGCCAACCAGGAGACAACGTTTGCAGGCACCAAGACCAGCTACGACGAGACTGTGCAACGTCTGGAGAAGGAGCTGCAGGAGCACATTGCCAGCAACAAGGACATCAATGCTCGTCTAACGCGCGAAAATGAATCCCTTCACATGAGAATCAATCAGCTGCAGCGCCAGCTCGGATCTCAGCAGTCCACTAAGCCATCAACCAGTTCTGTGGGCATGGTTGAGAAGGGCAACATCTCCGAATCCTCGCCACGCACAGCCAATGTGAAGCCCATGTCTGGCTCGGCTACCGTTCAGCAATCGGCCACGGTCACTCCATGGCGTGGAGGAGAGACGCCCCTGGCTAGCATTCGTCCAATTTCGGTGCAGAACAGTCGCACGGCTGCCATACTGCCCACCAGCCAGCAGCCAGGCGCCTCTACCTCTACTTCGACATCGACGTCCACGTCATCGGCTGCCGCTGCTTCGGGTAGCAGCAGCAGCAGCAGCAGCTCCTCCTCCGCTGTGGGCAACACGGCTTTAGTGCCGCCACAGCAGCAGGTGCATACCACAGGCAGTGCCACCTTGGAGTCGATGGCATCTTCGTCGCCCACATCATCGCACACAGATTACATGCCCTCGACCAGTTCGGCGGCTGTGGCCGTGGCGGCCATTCCGCCCATGGGCGCGACAGCTGCGGCGGAGAGCTCCCAAGAGGCGGAAAGTGTGCAGCATCCGCAACAGAATGATGGACAACTCTTTGCGGGCGGTACACAGCAGCAGGTGGTGGCACTCGTCTCACCGCGTGTAGAGGGCTCCTCGTCGTCATCTTCTAGCAGCACAACCACATCGACTTCCACACAGAATCCAACTGTTCCTAGCGTCCAGGAGGCGAGCATTCAACAACAGCCCAGTACCTCGGGTAGCAGCAGCAGCTCATCCACTGTGGTGAGCAGCCACAGTCGCCACACGCCATCCAGCAGCAATGTAACCACCACTCAGGCAGGATGCTCCAAGCGACCCCGTGATGTGGAGGGTGACTCCTCCACCAATGCTGAAGAGGGTGTGCCCGAAAAGATCGTAAAGCTGGCAAAGCGTCTGCGGGCGCCTATGCACGGCGGAGAGCTGTCTGCCGGGCATATTGGCGATTCTGGCATGGATGTGGATCAGATGCCCACATCGTCGCAGCGTGACCAGGAGGATGATATTCAGGTGGAAGACTCTGATGATGAGGAAGAAGATGTGTTGGGGCCCATTGATGGCGGGGATGCTGAGCAGGAAGAGGGCTACGAGGACTCCTACGAGCAGGACAACGAAATGGAAGACAATGCCGATGCACCTGATCAGCACAACGAAGTCGACATTGAACAGGTGCAGATGCAGGCTCAAGCCGAGGGACAGTTGCTCGAGGATTCGCCTGCCACCGTCTCCACACAAGAGAATAATCAAAGCCAGGCCATAACCAGCGGCAGCGGCGAATCGAATGCCCTTCAATTGCCGCAAGCGGAGGCCAACTGGAAACAGCAGGCGCCTTCCACATCCTCAGCAGCTGCACGTCGCACTGAGAGGTTAGCATCTCAATAGAACTCTAATGAAGATTGTGACTATAACTTTCGCCTTTCCCGATTTTAGCTCCGTTGAAATCGTCAGCTCCCCACAAGTATCCAACTTTAGCGAACAGACCACATGCGTAGAGGCGGAGGTCGATGGCACAGCTGTGGCAGAAGCCGCAGCAGCAGAAGACGAAAGCGCCGGCACGAGCGTTGATTGCACCGCCGCCCTCGCCAGCTCGCCGCAGAAGCCAAACGAGGCCGCCGAACAGAGCACCAGCAGTCAGGCTGCCGAGGCCAAAGACAAGTCAGATGAAAGTGAGACAGCCGGTGCAGAGAACGTGAGCGAAGCAGATGAAGCCTTTGCCGAAGAGACAGCTCCTGGTCAGGCAGAGGACTCCCAGCAACAAAGCAATGAGAGTAAGTAGAGTTGGGATTGTTGTGCAAAGAACGATAACTAACTGAGCTATAAATAACACACAGATCCAAATGTGGGAACCAGTCAGTCCGTAGAGACAGATAACCCGGATAACCAGGCCGAAGGACCCTCGGAAGAAAACGAGGGCGCCGATGGGGTCTCATCAGAGGGCGAAAAACAGGCTGTTGAAGTTGAGGTAATCATCTAAATAGCTTATTGTACACCAAGAAGAGTATCAATATCTACAAATGTATTTATTTTACCAGGAGGAAGGTCGCGAAGCTGAGGCCACGTCTCCATCGGAGAACACACGCTTCCGCACGCTGCGCAGCACAGTGCCCACACGACGCGGCGGTCGCTCTTTGATGCGTGGCGGCAATTCAAACAATAATAACAACAACAACAATGCCAACAGGCCGGCGCGCATTGTCTGGCAGCGTGATTCTCAGCCTGGCAACATGCGCGGAGGTCATCCAGGTAACCAAGACCCCAACATGCCCAGCGGATCACCCAACACAAATCGTATGTTCGCCAATCGTTCACGTGGCCGTCGGCCCATGCGTCGCCCCGGACCAAACAATTTCAATGCCGGCGGCGGCCCCGGCGGATACCCTTGAGAAGAGAGCGAAGAGTCTGGCACAGGCTGACTTTAATCCATACTGGTAGTTCATAAGGCTCTAGGCATTTAAATACACATATAAGACCAACTGAAAATACAAAATACAAATATTAAATGCTCAACATTGTATCAAAACAAACTATGAATTATGTCCCAAAATGAAAGAGGAAAGTGTAGCGCCGTCAGAGCCTGCCTTCTGGCTAAGCTATTCTTTGCTCTATGCAGCTAAGATACCCGGGCTAGATTCCACGTTCCTAGAAGTTAATCTTCATTTCCTTCCACTGTAAGCAGATATTTCATTAATCAATCTGCAAAGGAGTCGAATACAAAGATTTCAGTTTTGTTGTTTTTTTTTTGTTTTGTTTATTTAGATTTGTTAAACCCTAACTCTGGAAACTGATAGATGTATCATCATCTAAGATCTTGGGCGCTCCTTCTTTTCCTTGTAAAGTGCCAACAGGGAAACGTTGGCAACTTTGACGACCTTGAAACGGACACCGGGAATATCACCGACAGCGTGGCCCTTACGACCGAAACCGGCAACCAAAACCTCGTCGTTCTCCTCAATGTAGTTCAAGCTACCGTCACGGGGCACGAATGCGGTAATCTTCTTGCCGTTCTTGATCAGCTGAACCCTCACGCACTTGCGGATGGCAGAGTTGGGCTGTTTGGCTTCAACACCACTGCAAACAGAGAGAATGAAAATAGGTTTTAATTAGTTAGTAAAATAATATGATAGCTAGCAGATGATTTTAATTCAATTTGTTGTTGTTTCAGCCGATAACTCACAGTATAATCCTGTGATTTGATTTTTATAATAAACAAAACACAAAAATATACTGCGAGACATCGAATGTGTTCAAATAATTCAAATTAAAATCTTAACAAATTTAGAATAAATCTGTTACTTACACCTTCTCAAGGACAATGCCTTTGGCGTGGGATGCACCACCGAAGGGATTGGCCTTCCATCTGGTGCCCAAGTGAGCCTTCTTGTAGTCCTTGTCGGCCCAACGCTGGTCGCGACGGTGGTTCACATGCTTTCTGGCAGTGCGCAGACCTCTAGGCTTGCCTGTAAATAACAATCACATTATTGTTCGTTCATTTACTTATACACTCAAATGTATATGCATCTAATTGGTTTTAGGAACAACAAACACAATGTAAACAAATGGCAAATGGAGCGGCGGGTATTTGAGGTTAGTTTGAATACGTCGTTGTGTGTTGGAATAAATATGAAATCTTGTACAAATAACAATTATAATAATTCTATTACAAAGCACTTTGACTATTACACAATTTATTAACTTGATATGTTAGACGATTCTTTTAATATTAACGGATTTTTTGCAGACACAAAATTGTATCCCAAATTGCAAAATTGTAGCTCGAGAAGTTTTGAACAAGTTTAAACGCCGGCTCTTTTGTATTCACTTACATTTGCTGCTGCACAACTATTAAAATTTGTTTTGCACTTTGTTTAACAACGCAATATGCGTATTTATCACAAAAATCACTCTTTTTTAACCACTCACCCATATTTTTCCAACTATCTCAGGCAATGGCGGAAATAAAAGAAAGAGGAAGAGCTCAATTCCTCTTCTTCGCGGCAATGTTTGTAGAGCTGATTCGAATATATCGATATTTTGAAAATGGAACACAAGAGGTCCGATAGTTTTCGGCGCTGCCATTTGCCGCTAACAACTCTGTTGCAAAGTGCTACCCATAACAATATGCAATAACTTAACTGTTATTCGAACATTGTTTACCCTATAAATATATAATATACTTGCTTTGATAGCTAAATTTATTTTCTATTAAAATATGGTGTAAAATCGAGAAAAAAGATTTGTGCAATTTTTTAGAGCATAAAGTAGATCATATTATTGACTGATGCATACTCCTTAGCATCTGTTATGTAGCGCAGCAAAAATTCATAAACAAAAAGGTATTTCATATAGCCACACTCACTAAACAAACGGGCAGTTCCTAGACAAACATCAATTTCTCTTGTTATACGTTACGGATAAAATACAATTTTTTTTCGAGTGCACCCAAAATGAGTTCAATTCGCAAAAAATTGGTGATTGTGGGCGATGGAGCATGTGGCAAGACGTGCCTCTTGACTGTCTTTTGCAAAGATAGTTTCCCCTTGGATTATGTGCCAACCGTTTTCGAAACATATGTCGCAGATGTGGAAGTTGAAGGATCACAGGTTTGTTTAATTAGTTGATTCACTAAACAGCTACGCCATTGTTATCTAGAATGAGCAATGCTACAGGTATACGCACTTTTTTATTTATATTGTACTGATGCTTCATGTGTGTGCCTATACATATATAAATATAAAGAGAGTGTTATTTAGTACAGATCTTATTTTAGTTTTCGCAATATGCTGGGCCCCTATTCAATGTATGATTCACGTCGAGGTTATCGCAATTCTCTGCTGCTTTTCTGAGCAGCAATCCGAATTTGTGTTTCAAGTGCTCTTTCAATACGAAATTTATACATATATACATATATTTGGCTAAAATACATGTTTGCTGTACTTATATGTTTTTCTTTTCTCAAGGTGGAATTGGCTCTGTGGGATACTGCTGGTCAGGAGGATTATGATCGCTTGCGTCTTTTAAGCTATCCGGATACAGATGTTATTGTCATGTGCTTCTCCATTGATTTACCTGATTCGCTGGAGAATATTCAAGATAAATGGATACCCGAGGTGAAGCATTTTTGTCCAAATGTTCCCATTATTTTAGTGGGAAACAAACGAGATTTGCGCCATGATCCGGATACCATTAGGGCAAGTGTTATCAACTCCAAGTCTTAAGTATTTACTAAATCACATTTTTTTTATTTCGATTAGGAACTATCTTTACAAAAGCAACAACCCGTTCAAACGGAACAAGGTTTTACTATGGCTGAAATAGTGAATGCTTTTGCATATCTCGAATGCTCAGCCAAAATGCAGGAGGGCGTGCGGGAAGTTTTTGAAACAGCGACCAGAGCCTCTCTACAAGTGAAAAAGAGAAAAAAGAGATCGGGATGTTGGAGCTTATCGTGTAAGCTGCTCTAGTTGAATATGATTATCGATAAAAGTATCCTATCGAAAGTTACGTATCCATTTTCGACTCCATCCGTTAAAATTATATTATACAGACTTGTTGGTAATTTTCATCAAAAAGTATTTCCTGCCGCTTATAACAAATTAACGAATGATATGAAAAATGTTAAGAAAACAAACTAATAAAAGATATTTCTGATTTTATAACTTTTTTTATATTTATAGATAATGCAATGGAAAAGTACTTTAGAAAATTCAATTTGAAGTACACGTTAAAGAATATTTTTGGGCTGGATAATAAGTTGGTATTTCCCAAGTTATTTCCTATTCTTCAATAGAATAGCGGGAAATAAATTAATATCTTATCTAATATAATATTGGAATAATCAACTCCACCAATTTGCAATTCGATCTGAAAGGGTTTTGCCGTTTTTATCACCTGTAGCTTATCAATTAAAATTCAAGGCACCCGAAAAGCGTATTCAACCATCTGATAGACCTTCGTATTTAGCACTATCACGTGCCAAGCCCAATATTTTCTAATATACCCACTATAGAGTATGATAAGTTAAGCCTTATATGCAATATTATATCACGGAAATTTCGAGAAGTGACCAAAAGTCAAATTAAAACCAGGGTATGAAAAAAAAAAACTGTGCCATGCGATAAGCATAATTCAAAATAAGAGCTCTTATTTTAGAGTTTATTTTTGGTTTCACATTTAACAGTCGGTCGCATGTGCGCGCATTGAATTATTTGAAGTTCATAGAACGCTTAATGAATTCCAATACCGATTCCCATGATTTGCGCTTTTTTTTTTTTTAGATGTTTTGTCTTTTCTGTCCAATCATGCTAGTTCATATCTTGAACTATTTCATAATTTATGGCAATTATTTCAAGCCATTTAGCCAAAATTGAGTGTGTGTATGTGTGTGTTATGCCGGTAACCTGTTAACTGTCGAAATAAAACTGAAAAAAACGTGAATGGATCTCATTCAAAATAACTTGTTAGTGGAAAAAGCCACAGCACACACACTCAATATACCATAATTACTAATACAAATATAAACACAAGCGGGCAAACATGCCTGATATCCATACAAAACAGAAAGAAAAAACTTCCCTTCTTCTGAGATACAAAACTTAAAAAAAAAAAGATACAAATGAGAAAAATAGCATCGAAATTGAGAGAATTCTGAGAAGAAGCAACAGCAGCAAAAGAAACAACAATCAACACACTTGATTGTATTGGTATCGGTATCGGAATCGAAATCACATTGCGTATACGTATAATGTATGCGTTTGTGTGTGTGTGTTTGTTGCTGTTGTTGTTGTTTAGTTTTTTTGGCAGGCCATTTTGTCTGACAAGCGCTAAGACGAAAGCAAGGGCGATGGCAAGAGTGTCCACATGTTAGAGAGCTAGGCTGGGAGAGAGACAGAGAGAGAGAGCGAGCTTACACTCTCAGCAAAATTCGTCTCATCAAGTACCCTACGCACAGCCATCATATACCCACACAGTTGCAGTTACACTCAAACATGCGCACAGTCTTCTGCTTGGGCAGCACGCCATGTTTTTAGTTTCGCCGGTTGTTGTTGTTGTAACATTTTTATGTTGGCTAACGTTGAAGCTATTATTGGAGCTGCTGCTGCTGTTACTGCTGTTGTTGTTGTTGTGTCATTTTCATTCACGACGCCGTATGCACGTTAACGTAGAGCGTAATCAAAGAGTTGGGCTAGGTGGTCGGTTTAAGGCGGAGGGACGAGAGGCGACAAAGTTTCGTTCTCTGATAATGTGCGTTTGAAAGAACGCGCGAAGCACAACAACAAAATGCCGAAAGCAAACACAAACACAAGCACATGCAAACATCAAATAAAAACACATGCTTCGTGTGTGCGTGTGCACGTATTTGTGAGTCCGAGCGTGTGGGAAGGTGCCTTCGTATCGCGAAGCAGCCTGCTGCGTACTGTTTTTGCGTTGCTTGTGTGTTTGTATTGGTGCTGCTGCTGCTGTTGCTGCTGCTATTGCTGCTGCTGCTGCTATTGCTGCCGCTGCTGCTATTGCTCTTGTTGCTTTCTGCTTTGTGGTTTATACTGCCAACACATTTCCATTTCCCTTTAGTTATCTTTAGTCAGTCGCTCGGATCGGTCGGTAAGCGCGCGATCAATTACGTATTGGAAAGCGCCAAAGCGCCGCTGAGAATAGAATACCAAAACAACAGCTTAAAACACGAAATAAAATATAAAAACAAAATATAATAAAAACAACAACACAGAATAACTGAAATAAAACAAAATAGAACATCTATTTAAAACGAATCCCAACGAATTTATTTGAAACGCGTGCCGTTCGCATGCGGAGGCAGGTCGCACATTTCATATGCTACACATATGTACAAAGAGTAATATACCTATAGAAGCATACACATACACACATGTACTTGCAGAGAACGGTACACGGGGATCGTACGAACAGCTGCTAAACTGCTACAGATAATCAGATACAGATACATATACTAGAAGTATTTATAAGCGCGTTCGCTCTCCTCGTCTTGCGTTCGGCTCGGTTTCTAAATTGAGGCGTTTTTTACAGTTAACTTTCGCTTTTTTTTTGTGCTGTGCTGCGGTTCACGTTCGCTTTCTCGCATAAGAAATTCTTTGCACTGCCCACGACTAGGCGGCCAGAAATAGATCAAAAAATACAAAAACAAACAAGCAAATACGACCACAAGAACTAGAGGCGCGACCGGGTTCTAATTTGAACGAAAAAAACTCAAATACTCAACGAATTGAAAGCTGCAACAGACGCCACAACAGCCAGACATAACACAACAGCAACGACAACAACAACAACATCAAAAGGTAAGCGCAAGAGGGCTAACACACATACACTCAGACACACACACACACAGAAATGCGCGCGCGCGCAGTCAGCCAAGTATACAGCCAAGTTACAGATGAATGGCTAAAAAGACTTGGCCTTATGCCTGTGTCACATGACCGCGCCTCGCCGCACCGCCCCTGCCAGGGCCAGAAACGAGTTTTTTTTTTTTTTTTTTTTTGGCTAAGAGAAACAACCAACAACAACACACGTCGCGCCGTCTGGCAGCAACTTCAATTGAGACTCCGCACACACCGGCCGGGAACTTAGTCACAAATTGTTAATGTTCTAACTTTAAGTCCAAGCAAAGATGCAGAGCGACTCGACGCGACGCGACGCGACTTTAATATATGTATGTAGATATATATGTATGTACATATACATATGTAAGTAAGTTTAATGTCGTCGCCGTCTTCTTTGGCTTTGGCGTGAAGAGTCATCATGCCAATACCAGGAATCAGGAACCAGAAACACGTTAACACGTAAACGGCTTTCGTGTGCCTTTTATGGGCGTTTTTCGCTGACGTTGTTTCGTTTCGATGTTGCTTTTCAGTTTTTGCTTTCCTGAACTTGAAAAACAAGCGAGAAGAAAATCAGCTTAAGTCTAGATCGATATTTTTACAGCTACAGCTGCAGCAACAGCAACAGCTACAACTAGAAAGACGTGAGATAGTTATGCAAATGCGTTACCAAGAACTAATTGGCCAGAACCCCTTCTTACAAGTAATTCACGTTTATCTTAATGCCAAACACAATTATCATACAAATTACTCTGAAACTGAAAAAAAAAAACCTCAAAAATTGTTTTATAGTCGGTTTTTAGGCAAAAATAAATAGGCATAAAAATAAAGCAAATAAGAGTGCGCCAGTTGAGAGTGCTCGACTGGAAAATGCCCTGCAGTTTTTTTCCTTTTTCGATATTGCATAGATTGTGCAAGCTGTCCAATAAATGTAGTGCTCAATTAACAATATCAATATATCAAATTGGGCAGTTCTAGTGCCCCCAAAGTGATAAGGCCAACGACTAAAATTTGATATCGGCTTTAATCAATTTCCTGGAAATGGAATAAATTCTTGATAGGCTGATTTGCGTAAGCTGTAGACGAATTTATTAAGAGAACTTGAAATATGTGGCGTAGAGATATACATTCTTCTTCTTACTTTTGCCCCTTACATAATTTTGGTCAACATGCATATACTTTGCTCTCTCCTTGTCAGTATTTTCAGGGTATCAAAAAAAAGAGCGACACACCCTTTCTACCTATTTTTTTGCGAGTGCTATGCTTATCCAGACATGACTGTGCGCTGACTCACCCATAGAAATCCCACTAAAATAGCATAGGAAACAAAAAAAAGTCAAGAAAATAAAATAATATATACATATGTTGGCATTTGCTCAAGGCCTTTTGCTCTGTCTTTGATCTTTGGGAGCGACTTCTTGACTTTCCTTTCAAACCGGTTGCTTGGTAGAACGAAAAGAAAAAATCAAGTCAACTTTTAGTTGATACGTTATTGACATCTCGCGATTATATCATTTACATAATCAGTTAAAAGAAGAAGAAGAAGAAAATGCATATCACCTACACAAATTAAAGCAAAAGGTATTTAGTGGGAAACGTGTCATCGACACGAGGCAAGCGCGGGGGAATAGAATTCGTGAATGAATATATAACAGAGAGAAAGCAAACGGTACTCAAGAGATAACCAAACAAAAGATTATAAAAAATTTAATAAATTTAAAAGCAAGCACTCATCCAGATGTGCGGATGTAATAAATGTTATAATATAATATACTACTTGAAGATAAAGAACAAATATATGTAAGATTATGTGAAATTTAGTTGTAGTCGACTGAAAGGTGTCCTATCTTGCTGAATATGAGTTGTCCTTGATAGCTATATCAAGGAAATGTGTTTCTTCTAAGAAATGTATTCTTGAATATGAATATATATTAGAAAAATTCATATCTTTTAACTATGTCATGCAGATAGTATAGTATGTATGTATGCATATGAAAAGAATTACAAATTAAATACATGAAAGCTAAAATGACAGCTTAATAAACAAAACCATTATTCTACTTAATATATAATATGAAACCTTAGTTATCTCTTACCAAAACAAAGATTGTTAATTCAAATGGATATGACGTCAGTAGGATCTCAAGAAGCATTAGAACTGCCAATGACGTTGAAGCTGCCACTAAAACTGTTACAGATACAGATATAGATAGCAATTCTGAATCTGATTCATACGTTAACGTTCTCAATATACCAAGACACCCAATTACATACTAATTGTGGCATGTGTCTGGCAAATATTTCAATTAAATTAATTAATAAGCAAAAGCCAACTAGGCTAAGTAGCAAATGGCATGGAATAGGTATTTATTAAGTATAGATTGTTCATATATATATTTATTTATCTATATATATTTGAGTTATTTGTGTTGCAGTAAACAAGTTTTATGCATTTACAATGCAACATAGAGATAGAAAGAGAGAGATAGAGACATTCAGTCAGTCAGTCAATCATTCATTGCCAAATAACTGAGATTTCAAGCTTCAAGTTTTTTTTTTATTTTTCAAAATTCTTGCGGGTTTTTCCAAGCGTCTTTTTTTTTTCGTTGGATATGCCTCAGCGCGCTTGCGTGTGGAACCTTAAAGAAATACATATAGATTTCTATATATACATACATACATTTATATAAATTGAGTGCACACAAAATAACAAAATAAATCTTTCCACATCTTATGAAAAAATAAAAATATTATTGCCCCACAACGAAACTTTTACGTTAATCAGTTCAGAAAATATTTACATATTTGCAGTTGATTAGGGCTGAGCTGAGCTGATAGCGTTGATAAGCTTATGCTCCGAGTAGCTGGATGACAATTCAAAATTCACAAATGCAGGTTTACAGCTTGTTTGTGATTAAATATAAGAGTATAATATTTAACATTTCTGTCTTATCAGATTTGCTGTAAATTCGAAAGCGTTTTGGCGCCAATGTCAAAACAACGGGGAGCACAGCGCGTGTATCTGTATTTGTGCCTGTAAATGTATCTGTATCTTTTACTGTTTGTGATTGAAGCTTGGCAAGCGCCTGATTAAAGGCACTTGCAGATAACCTCGTCAAAAATCAATTTACAATACATTTCCATTTAGAAATCAGCGTCAAGTCTCCATGTGTCTATCCCTCTCTCTCTCTTGCTCTCTCTTTGCCACTCAAATGTGTATGCAATGCAATTGCTGCTGGTTTGTAAATATATATAGATACAATATTTGTATTAAGATCTTATCAGATTTGCTGTAAATTCGAAAACTTTTAGGTGCCAATGTCAGAGCAACGGGGGCACAGCTTGTATCTGCACCTCCAGCTCCAATTGTATCTGCGGCTGTAAAAGTATCTATAGCTCTCAATAAATCTGTATCTCTTTAATTGTGCGTGAGTACTACTGTGCTTCAAGTCACGTGCTGATAACCCCATCAAAAATCAATTTACATTGATAAATCTGTGACAAGTGTCCCTCTCTTTCTCTTGCACACTCTCTCTCTTTTTCTCTTCCCCTCTCTCTCTCTCTCTCTCTCTCTCTTCCTCTCTCTCTCTCTTTGTGCGCCCCTCGAATGCATCTGAACAAATAATTGCCAAACTTAGTTGAATTTTCCATAATTTGAACATGTTAATTGATTTTGAATCGCATGCTCCACTTCCGACAAAGAGTGCTCGGGCACTGAAACACACACACACACATTTGATTTGTATATGTATTTCTTTTTGGGGCTCTACGAGACCCAGGCGACCATTGATCGCTCCACTAATTGTTCATTGACACTGGTAGTGCCACCAAAGAGCTGACATGCCTTTTTTCATGCCGATAGTGGCGACAGCAACAGCAACAGCAACAGCAACAACAACAACAGTAACTGGAGCTGATAAAGTGCGTCCCGCATCTGCTATATACTATAAATCTACATACAATATATAAGCTTTATAAACTTTATAAGCAACGTGCCGCACAGCTGTTAACGAAAGGAAATAACTATCTTAAGTATACCAGACCTCGAATTCATTTGCAGACAGTTGAACTTTAGTCTTAAGATAATTAATATATTAGGATAAAAGTGTGTATATATGTATATGCATATATAGATATTTATGTCTATATCGATATTTTAATTATACAGAATATAAATTCATTAAACGTTTCTTCAATCATTTCATTAATTAAAAAATTCAATTCAACTTCCTTAACTGATTTGTGTTGAAACTCTAAGTAATTAAATGATCTTGTTAAGCATATCTGGATAATATTGAATAATTTCGACAAATTTAAGATCTCTAATGGGATAACATTTAGCTTATTATGCGCTCTTCTTCTTCTCATCAGTGAGAGAGTCCCACATTTGTGATAATTACTGATAAATATTCAAGAGATTGGAGTATGAGTTTGCATAATCCAAATCAAATACCAAACTGAAATCAATCCTTGATTATTCCATGCCTATTTCCATTTCCGCTTTGATGTCTCATTTATGTGAACCAATTATGAAGAATTGATATGGGTCGGCCAGACATGACATTGATATTCTTTCAGCCAACCTTCAATCACTATATTATATCATATATATATATATCATATATTGTCAGGAAGTTTTTGATGAAATTCTAATTTAAGCCTTAAGTGTGCCATTCGTAACAATTAGTTCTTAAAAAATCAAAACTTTATTTAAAGATAAGATATGTATATGTCTAGATATATTCAGTATTCGCTGTATTATCACTTGCTGAAAATTGAAATGAATACCGCAAGTTTAGCCAAAGATGTCTCATGTCTGATAATAAATTCATTTAAAATCGTCTATAAATCTCCGTCACCTTCTGCGCATGCGCAACTTTTGGACTTTAAACTGTGAGTCAGGTGAATGAATGTTTGGCATCCACTATGACTGTGACTCTGACTCTGATTAAGAGTCTGACTCGTGCTCTGACGCTGTCTTGGTGTCTGTGTCTGTGGCTGTGGCTGTGGCTGGGTGAAAGGCCGTTCAATGAACTTGGCAAGCCCAAGCGCCGTCAGTTGCTTTAAAATGTTTCACAAATAATTTGGGCCAACTTTTGGAGTGGCGCACGCCCAAAAACAAGAAACAGCTATTGTAGCTCGTGGCCTTATACGGGCGCTGACAACAGGTTGGCATTCCAAAAAGAAACTCAAACAGAAGCATTGGCTAATTAATATTTTGAACAGAAAATCATTTAATGTAGCTACAAATTATGGAACACACGCACACACACACGCGCACATACCACATGTTTTGAGGAAAAGAGACAGCCGGATATAAATAAAGTACACAAACAAAGAGGGCGCATAAGATAGACACAGAAATGCTAACAGCTACATATCTATGTATCTACATAGATACGTTTACATATGTACGCACAGTTATGCTAAAAGGAAAACCCAGCAATGGGAAAAGCAATAATGCTACTTGTTGTCGGTCTGCCTGAGTAGTGCTGCCTCTCTCTCTCTCTCTCCCCTTCTCGCTCATTTCTTTGTAACCATATGTTGTCACCTATAATATTTATTAATTCAATCGACGGGCATCAGTTTAAGAGCTGTCAGCAATCGCATTGAACAGCTGTAACCAGGCATCGAAGGTGGGACGAGGAAGGAGATGGAGAAGGCGACAGGGATGGGGACGGACATGGTCTGCAGTGGCAAGCGGGCTACTTTAGCTGATGGATGGACGCTAGTGTTTGCTCACAGCGGGATTAGCTTACAACCAGGCTAAGGACAACAACTCCGCTCCATGCCACATAGCATCTATACGCAGTGTCTGTGTGGCATAAATGACATGAAACGCCGCCGAACCCAGCGCCACGGCAGTGCAAATAAAAAATAAGCCTGTTTACAGAACAGGCAGTGCACGACTAGCAGATACTCTCTAAAAGGTTATATAAATCTGAGGGATTAAAACAGAGAGGGATAGAGACAGAGCAGGTGATAAGGATAATAACGAAAGAATAGAGAGAGCGAGAGCGTAGGTATCGAGTAAAAGACCAGTAGAGGGAGAGAAAGAATGAATTTTCAATAGGCATCGAGAGAGTGAGAGAGAGAGAGAGAGAGGCAGAGAGTCGAGGGACAGTAGATATCAAATAAAAGGATGGTAAAGAGAGATAGAGAGTAGCCAGAGACATAAGAATGCTCTCTAAGAGAAAAAATAAAAAAACAAAATACTTGTATATAAGTAACCAATCCCTTATTTTAATAAACCAATCAACTTGGCGCACAAATGCAAGTATTATGGTGTAATTTCCATAGACACCCGCTTGCTACGCACATCTCATATTTACTCAGAGGGTATTCCTGGTGTTGGGTTTGCGTTTGGCATGGATTCAGTCTGTCTGAGTTGTGCAACTGGGCGCGTTCTCCTGTGCCGCAGTCGTTGTTTTGTACTTTGCACAAAAACCAAATGGTTCGATTTCGTTCAACAAGTTGACAACGAACGGTCTATTTATAGTTGGGGTTAGCTGCAAGCCAGTTAGGAGTAGACACAGAGAGCAACAACAGGAAGAAGAAGAAGAAGAAGAAGCAGCAGCAATAGTAGTACTTGTCTGGCTTCGCTCGGGCAACGTGCTGAGCCGTTTCCTACCGCCCGGCAAACACTTTGGCCTGACCGTTGGGCAAATAAAAAATAAAAACAAAGAAGAAGCAATCATGAAATACGAGACTCGCGCCAGCAATAATAACAATAATAATAATATTGCATAATAAACAAAAGTGTTAAAGGGTTTCGACGACGCCTATCTTAAACCACCACAAGCACAATCAACATGGTATATATGTATGTATATAGTCTTATATGATGCACCATAAATTGGGTTAATCTAGGAAATCGAATAGATTGGTCGAAGCAAGTCACATGTCGCCCGAATTTGGGTTACCAAGTGGCCTTAGTGGACACACTTATCTGGGTGTTTAGGCCATGATGGTGCAACAAATCCGTATCTTGGTCAAACGCAAATCTGGTTGAATCAATTGATTTATGCCCTGCATTTCAGTTTATTCTATAGTTTACGAATCGCTGGTGTTGCTACTTAGCAGACAATAAACAATTTACAATGCTCTAATCAGCAGCTAATCGCCTGGGTTTTATTTGTTTTTTAGAAAACATTTACGCCCGGGGTTGCCAGGCAATAAAATGAGCAATTCAAAACCGCAAATAAATAACTGTACATGCGGTAAACAGCAGGGTTGTCAAGTGCCACGAATATGTTAAATAATCTGTGTAAAGCGGCCATTCATTAGCATTATACGAATATCTATGACAAATTGCTGACATCGTAAATCTTAGCCAGTTTGGGTGTTGCCTTTATCTAGGCTAGCCATATGATTAGCCCAAATATATGGCTGGATTGGAGGATTTGAATGAGGGCTGGGATTTAGCCTTATGATTTGAAGTGAGCTGGATGACAGGCGTTTATTGAAATATATGATATATGATATATAACATATACATATATATATAAATTAATATTAATATTTATGTATATAAATCGTATACTTGTAGTAATTAAATTATAACTTTATAAATAATATCAACTGTATAAGTATAATCATCCCTGATTGTATTTATGTTTGGCAAAGATAAGCTGCTTAGAGATTCGACTGAGATATACAGCGTGAGTTTTTTTAGTATAATATGAAATGAATTCTTAGTAATAAATATGTAAAAACAGAATTACTTTCCTTGAATTCTTCTTTTCCCATTCTTATTATGAGAAATAAACTCTAAACCATCTTTACTCAAGAACTTGCTTATGATAAATTACTAAGTTTAAGCCCAGTCGAGAAAATCTTTATAGCAAGCCATTATATATGATGTCTTTAAGCCTTAAGCATCATAACTCATCTTCTTCATTAAACAATTAAAAGCATTTTGTATGCCTTACAAATGTCGTTAATATCTTAATTGTGGGCTTATTATATATTATATATGTACTGGGCTACTGTCCGATAAATCCACATTTCACAATGTATTTTTCAGGCAGCGCAAACATTTTGTAAGCCAAATAAATGTGTCGCAACAAAGTGTTGCAGTACTTTGCGTTTATAGCGGTCATAAGCCCAAATGCCTATGCCTATGCATTCGTATTCGCATCCAGATCAGATTAGATAAGGCCAAAAATAAAGAATCAAGGTCGTAAGCTTTGCCGCGCAAGTGCAAAGAAAATGAACCAAAAAAAAAAAAAAAAAAAACAAATCAGTTAAAAGTACATAAAAAACAATATATAAATATTTTTAAATATATACAAAAAGATTTCTTACATCTATATACAGAAGCAAAGAAGATTAAATAAAAAACGGAAAACATTTGCGAAAAATTGAGGAAATTTGTCAAAGATTGTCATGTCGGAGTGCTTGGAAAATTGACGAACAGCTTAAGCACATATTATATTTTTGGAAAATAAAGAAAACGTTACATTTGTTTTTATTTTTTATTGCGATCGGGTTAAGCAGCTTTTGACGCAGTTGTTGTCGTTGTCGTTATTGTTCGCTTGACATTGGCACTGGCTTTGGCATCGAGGTGGAGGAGGACGTTGACGTTTGACACCCACCCCCAGCAAAACGCATATATAACACCACAATTGACGTCGTTGAAATAAACAAAAGCCAAGCATAGATAAAGATACAGATACAGATACAGATACAAATAATGTCAAAGATACAGATACGCATACATTCAACAGCTGCAGATACAAATAGAGATAGAGATAGCGATAGAGATAGAGATAGGCATAAAACAACAAATGTGTTATAAATACACGTGACTAATTATAAACATAATATGATATTATACACACATACTTACATACATACATATATGTATATATAATATATAGCGCCATGCTGTGTACATTGAAAAGGGAAAGTGTATTTCCGTTCAAGGGGGCGTATACGCAATCTGTGTGAAGGCTATGCGAGAATATTTGTGTGGGTGCTCTTCGGCTGATAAAAAATACAACAAAATAAATACCATTTGCATAATAATTATTTGAGCACATATACATATATCCCTCTATTAATAACTAAATTTATATAATATTTATCAATTTATATATCTGCATTGTTTTAGTGTTAAAAAATTGAAATGACTTTTTTTTTTGCAGCTGCAAGATGCCCACACCGCATACCAGATCCCAGGATGAACTATCGACTGTCAATGCTCTCGTGTCCAAGAATCCGGACACGGACAAGAATAATGAAGAGGAGGAGGAGGAGATTGATACGGCAGCGGTCGTTGTGCCACCGGACAGCGGCTGGGCGTGGGTGGTCATGGTTGCCTCGTTCCTCTGCTGCACAGTGATCGACGGCATCGTCTTCTGCTCGGCCATCATCCAGGAGGAGCTGATGAAGGAGTTCCATGTGAGCAAGTTTTATGTGACCTTCGTCTCGTCGCTGCTGAGCGGCTGCTACCTGATGGCCGGACCCTTTGTCAGTGCCTTGGCCAATCGCTTTGGCTTCCGTCCGGTGACCATTGCCGGCGCCATCTTCGGCGCGATCTGCTTCGGCCTCTCGTACTTCGCCACCAGCGTGGAGTTCCTGTTTGTGGTCTACGGCATCTTGGGTGGCATTGGCTTCTGCATGGTCTACATACCGGCTGTGGTCATCATTGGCTTTTACTTTGAGAAGTGGCGCGCCCTGGCCACAGGTGTGGCCCTCTGCGGCTCCGGTGTGGGCACCTTCGTCTTTGCTCCCCTCACGGATCTGTTGCTGGAGAAGACCGGCTGGCGCATGACGCTGGCTATCCAAGGCGTCATGATCTTGTCTTGCGCAATCTTCGGCCTCGCCTTCCGTCCCATTCAGCCCATTACACTGGGCGTCACCGAGGACGGCACCGTCGTCGACGAGGAGAAGACCAAGCTCAATGGCCATGGCAGCACGGTGGCTCCCACCCCGCAGCTGCATCAGGCGGCGTTTACCAAGCCGCTGCCCGAGGGTCGCTTCGCCTACTCCATGCCCAACTCGGCACATAATACCTACATGGGCGCTTCGCAGCGTCATCATTATCCAACGGCTGCTGAGATCTTCAAGGGCATGAATCTGGAGCGTCGTCCGTCCGGACAGGGCAGCAAGGGCACGGAGCTGAAACAGTTGCGCAAGTCGCAGCCCACCACGCCCAACGGCGATCCACAGCAGCTGACTTTCAATCTGCACAAGGAACTCACCACAGTCGGCGAGAACGAGGAGGAGGCTGAGAACGATAATCTGTTGGAAACCGAGGCCAAGCCCGTCAGCATTCAGGCACGCAGACACACCGTTTCCGGGCGTCGTCCACAGGATTTGGCCAAACGCGCCGCTGGCGGCCATCACGATCAGAACGGCCATCATCATGGCCAGTCGCAGTCCTCGTCCCGTCCCATGTACAGAGATGATATCTTCTTCACCGGCTCGCTGACCCGCATCCCGCAGTATCAGTCGCAGACCTCGTTGGCCTACCACATGTCCGTCACGCGTCTGCCCACCAAGCAGGACATGCTGGAGGACAGACAGAAGGGCTGCCGCATCTGCCCAGAGGCAGTGCGTCGCACACTCTCCACGATGCTGGACACCAGCCTGCTCAAGTCGCCGGCATTCATGTGCCTGGCCTTCAGCGGTTTCCTGACCATGATGGGCTTCTTTGTGCCCTTCTCCTTCCTGACGGATCGCGCCGTTGACGCTGGCATGGCCAAGGAGTCGGCTGTTTCCGTTATCTCCGGCATCGGCATGATCAACACCTTCGCTAGGATCGTTTGCGGCTCGATGAGTTCCTTCCCCAGCGTCAAGCCGCTCTGGCTCAACAATGTGGCTCTCACCGCCGGCGGCTTGGCCACCATCTTCAGCGGAGTGGTCATCAATGCCACCACCCAATGGGCCTTCGCCGTGCTTTTCGGCATCTGCATCGCCTGCTTCTCGGCGCTGCGATCACTGATCGCCGTCGAGCTGATTGGCCTGGAGAAACTGACGAATGCCTTTGGCTTCCTGATGCTGTTCCAGGGTTTGGCTGCCACCATAGGCAGTCCCATAGCAGGTAAGAGAGGAGGAGTCTGCATGGAATTGGACTTGATTTGATTTGATTTCTTTCTCTGCCCTAACAGGTGCCTTGTATGCAGCTACAGAGAGCTACAATGTGGCCTTCTACTTTGCTGGTGGACTAATCCTGCTATCTGCATTCCTCTGCTATCCGCTGTCCTGGATATCCAGCTGGGAGCAGAAGCGCAATGCCAAGAACGAGTCACTATCTCCAGCAGCCTAGAGAGACAGAGACAATGGAATGCCCAAACATTAATTGTCTATTGATAGCGCCCCATTTGTACCATTAAGTGGTTAGTTTAACACTAATTGCCAATCACTCGATGTTGTTGAAGATATTGAAAGCAGCGACAGCAACAGCAACAGTAACTGAAAAAGCAACTGAATTAGTAACTGAAAAAAGCAGTGAGAGCAGCAGCAGCAGCAACAGCAGCAGCAAGTCGTACGAATTGCTATAGCTGCTCAATGCCTGCTCGAAGCATGTACTTGATATGTCGTCGTATTTGTCTAGATCTAGATTAAGTAGCCTTACTCTAAGTGTAATGTTTGTGCCTTTTGCTTTATCGAGTGCCTCGCCTCAATTTAAACATACACATACACACACATACATATATAGACACACATATATTAAGCTTTAGTATTGATTGATCAATTTGTAACTAAAAATTTATAGATATATATATATTCAATCATAAGTGTGAGACGCTCTGTTGAGTGTGATCCGAACGACGTAGAAGACGATCAAGATAATAATGATGTTGATGAAGACGATGATGATGATGTTGGTACCTATATCATATTTAGCAGCTGAGCTTATGGCTGGGCCACAAATCGACTGCCAAGTTAAGAGAGATGAGAGGACGACGTTGCATTTGTTTAGTTTAAGAAGTTCAACTAACTCTATTCGGTAGCTATTGCTCCCCCGCCCCGCCCCAGACTTGTTACATAGTTTGTACATATGTAAGTTTCTAGTTATAAGACAAGCAAACACAAACACAAACACACACACAGAAACACAACTTACTGCTCTTGATTATTGTTGTTGTTGCAGTTGGGTCATTGCACCCAACTATCCAAGCCGTACTCCGCGATCCGTTGTCAACGCTTCGCCTTAGCTGATTATAAAAGCAAACAAAACGTTGGCCCTTCACAGACACACACACACACACACACATAGATATAGACAAATAGTTATATGCATACTCATGTTTATCAACTGATACTGTGTAGAAACCTTAAATAACATCATATCTATAAAGAACAATAAACAGCGAGCAGACAAACAACACAGCATACCAACGCGTATAGTAGAGCTATGTACACTATTTAGTTTATTTAAAAGTTATATACATTTTACAACAAAATGAAACATTTAATTAATTTACAAAATGAAAATAATTTGTGTTTTTATTATTCTATTATTAAATATACAAAATTTGATCAAAATTACTTTAAAGCGTTTTATATAATTGATTTCAGAGCTGCTAACAATTTTCTTGAACTAAAACAGTTTGAGATTGTTGGAAAATGTTTAGATATATGGACGATAGCAAGAAATTATAAGACTAGACATTTATGTCTACTTTTCTGGACATGGAATATTATCTAAATCTAAATAGTCAAAAATCAGACAACAGGAACTATTTGGACTAGCATTTCTTGGCAATCGCGTAACCAGAGTAGACCAAGACCATTCCATTATCTCTAATTTTTGCTGTTCATATATTAAATATTATCTAAAGTATTGATTATATTCGAACTTCCCAACAAAAAAAGCATTTGTAAATAATTCTCATGTCTCTCTTTATATAGAGAAATATTTTTCCATAACAATGAAATTCCATATCAAATACAAACTAACAATGTTTATTTTCTTTTATTACTTTCGGCTGCACAAAGTAAGCGTATTAACTAAACAGTAAGGAAAAATCGTTATGAACAATTAGCGACTGTGATTATAACGTTTCGTATTATATTGTTTTGTTTTTGAGCTTAAATTAATACATTAAATAGATAACGCAGTTGTGTCTTTGGTCATGGCACACACTAATATCCTATTTTTCCTGATTCAATGAATTAATGAACTCCTCCAACTTCTCCTGAATCTGTCGTACTTTAACTGAAATATGAGTGGGATTAGTTGCTAACTCAAAAACTCTGCAAACATTTACTTACTTAGCTCCTCGGCTAGCTGCACACGCTTGCCTGTGAGCAGCTGCGCTTTCCGCTCCTCATCTTCACTGAATTCATCCAGCACTGCCTTGATCTCTTTATCCAGGCGTCGCGCCTCCCGGTTGATAACCTGCTGCCTGAGCGCATTACCCGTCACCTTGATAACCTGTTGTATGCGCCAGAAGAGAACTACGTCGCTGCAGCTCACCTGAAAGCGAAAGCTCAAATAGTTATCTAAGTTCGGGAAAAATTTCGTGGCATGCTTACCTCGCACTCGGAGCCTTGTTGCGTATATAAATAATAAGCTTTACGGCAGTCCTTCGCCCGCTGCAGTGCCTGCTGCAGGAAGTGTCTACAATGGATCTACGTTAGTTGACAACAAAATTAAGAAAGGTATGCTACGCACTTTCTGTAGACTGGGAACCATGTCTGTCGGATGTAATCCGTGTCCACTTCCACATTATCGCGCTGCAGATTCTTGCGCACTGTCGTCAGTTCGTCGTAGCTTAGGCTGGGTAGGTGTTTCTATAATACACGAAATTCAAATTGCATAAAGTTTCAACTTACTTGGCCATACGCACCGAATCATTCTTTAATATCTTGTCCAGTTCACCCTTCACACTGCGTCGCTTCTGCTGGTCCGGCGTCAGGGATTTCCATTGCGCAAAACGCGTCCACGGTCCAGGTCCAAACATTTGGGCTAAGGTTTCCTCGGTTTGCGCGAGTTTAGCATTGACCGAATTCTCTAGGAATTTAACCGCCTGATCCCATTCCGTTTTGTCGTGCACGAACCGATCCTCTAATGTGTTCAACTGTATCACCCGGAGCATATCAATGGCTTTGTCCTCCCAGCTATGCCGGCGTATGGCTTCATCCACAACCGCCGCCTTCAGCTGATCGAAGACATCATCGTGATCGTGCGCCTTCTTTGCCCGCTCCATCAACGATATGAACTCCTGTTGCAGCGCCTCCCAGCCTGCCTCCACAGATTTCGCGGGCAATGCCTGCTCCGCCCATTGCCTCAGCTTGATATCCACCATCGTGTTGAAGGAATCTAAAAGAGCAGAATTACAAAAAATGAGTACTTGCAATATTTGGTTCGAACACAGAATTGATGCTAAATATGATCAACAATACGACGACAAATCACATTTAATTGAAACTCGGCCAATGCACTTGAAAATTTAGCATTTCAATTTAAATTCGTCTAATTAGGAAGTTTGTTTTTAGTGTGTTCATTGATCAAATTAACGTTGTTTTAATTGAAATATCGGGTTAAACGTGTTCTTTGGCACGAATTTCGTAAATCTGTAAATCACACTTTCCGGCAAGACAAGTACACGCCTCATTCGCACATCAATTCGAAAAGTATAAATATAAAACATGCTGAATCAGATTTGTTTTTGGGATTCTTCCGAATTAAATGGCGCTAATGAAAGTCGAGCATTGGGGAGTTCACAAGCATTACATATTTAAGAAATGATTCAGCGTAAAGGGAATGCGGCACCGTCGAAACAGGTTTCCGCTCGCGTGTGAGTCCCATCTCATTATGGGTGATCCGTAATACTTAAGCTGACGGAACACTTTGAATTTCCTTCCAATGCAGTTGGCTGCTTAACACACAAAGACACAAACACACATATATGGTAGATGGACTTCGGCCACTCGAATCGAAGCAGTGGGCGTGGCTTACAACTCTAAATACTTATTAACTACAGAATATTACTTTGAGAACCTGACTGTGCAGCGGGTAGGTAAATATTTTCGAACACATAATTCGAAAGTTTCTCCCACAGTTTGGTTGTGAGGGCGTCATCCCACTTCTTGGCTGAGATCTGTGACAGTGTGACAACTTCATCTAGTATTTCGCCCTTGGCCTTATCGAATAGCTCATCACGTCCAGATTCTCGCAGTCTATAATCAACAATTAATAAATATATTAAGTTTACAAAACGTTAAATGATTAGTTAATATATACCTGGGGAAGTTGTTTTTCCATTCGGTTTCCAGATTAAATCTGGTTGCCTTAAATGCATCGGCCTGCTGCTCTATAGTCTCGCGAACCATCTTCCAGAAACGATCCGAAACAGCTAAGCTCAGATTTCGACTCGTCACTTGGTGTGGCATGATAACCCCGCGTCGACTACAAAAATTGTACAGATATAGTAACGAATAGTTGGGTACTGGAAATGCGTGCTCTACTTACTGAAACAGCTTGGAATTCTTGAAGAAGTCCTCTTCGTATTGCCTTATGGCTTCTATGCTATCGTCCTTTCGTCCTCGGCCGGTAACAACCGCATAGTAGCCAAGCGCCTTCATGGGAAACAATTTTCCCGACAGTATTTTTCTTATCCTCTCAGGATCGGCCAATTCCTCAGCCAAATCCACCTTGGTAAGTACAAAGATTGTGCGACGACCTAGGGGATCGCATTGCATGACAAGATCAGTGACGTTGCTGCGTTCCGCATCTACAGAGCCATCCTGTATGCAAAGTATAATCGCATTCGGATTACTCATATAATGCTTGGTCATCTGGTGAATGGAGTCCTTGGTATCCGACGCCATATCAACTGTCATGGTCTGCAAACCAAGCAAGGTTAAATTTGAATTTTCATAAGTACTATAAATTACTTACCGAAATGATGCCCGGTAAATCGACCAGCACCATACGCTGAAGTCCTGGACCCTTGACTGTCATGGCGATCACCTCATTGCTCACCGTCTTGCCGCCTCGCACAGAAGCACGCATTCGGAACTCCACTTCGCGTCGCAAATCAGCCAGGTCCGACTCTTTCGTCAGATCGTATTCACGATCCGTGTCACGAAACTGGGCTACATGATAGGGTCCCTCAGCCAGTGTTACTTTGACAGGGGCACGAGTCATCATTTCTCCGCTGCCACGAGGAAAGATTCGCGCCTTTGCTATAGACTCCAGCACGGATGTTTTACCGCTGCTCTGATCACCGACAACAACAACGCGTGGCAAATGATCGGCCATGGTGTAGCCCGTATCATAGCCGGACAGTTCGTCCAGAACTTCGGAGTACATGTCAATTAGGGATTTCTTGATTCGCTTCGCCGTCGTTTTTTTGTTCGTCTTCAGTATAAGATATTGCTGACGGAGCTCACGATTCTCCTTCTCCATCTTCTCCAGCTCTTTCTGATATTTGATCTGTACATTCATGATCTCAGTTTGCAGCGTTTCCACTTGACTTTGCAGTTTTTCTGTAATATAAACAAATGACCAAATAAATACAAATTATTCAATTCAACAAGACTTGTTAGCTAACCATATTTCTTACGACTTTCATCCACAGGAATTCCGAGCGCCGCGACCGTCGCCTTTGACTTAATATCCTCCTTGGCTGAAATAGAGTTTCGATAGAAAATTAGTTGTTATATGAGTTGTAAGAAGGTTGGGCGAACATAAATTCTCTCACTTTAAATGCATAATGTTCGTACCAAATTGATTTAAAATGTGTAACCTACTTTCGACAATTTGATTTCCTTGATAGTCGGCCGCTTCGAGGGCGTCGTCCAGGCGATTATCGAACCATGAGCGCCATTCCGACAATTTATCTTCGCCAAGCTGCTTGAGCCTCGGATCTACAATCAAACCCCAATTTTAGCGAAGAGTATTTTGTGTATACAAATGTAAAAATCAAACGGCTAACAAGCAGGCGAGTGAAAATAAATGGTTAAAAGAAAACAAGATATGCGAATTAAGGTGCATAGTTAGAAACTTAGTTCATCCGTGACCCCCAATTTAATCAGCTAACTGTTATGGCATTTTAAAGTGAGAGAGTGGACGTCGACAATTAATCCGGACTTATGGATAGACTCACCGATGTCAATGGCATTCTTCACCACGCTGCCTACTTCAATGAGATTCCTTGAGAACTGACTCCATCTCTCACTCTGAGGCAGTGCATCCTCTAGCCATTTCATATCTGGCAGACCCTCCTTCCAATCCTCGTATTTCTGCACGTGCACAATTGCATTTCGCACATTATATAACAGTAATGGGAGACTAGCGATTTCTTTGTACTCACTTTGCTCAATGAAACGCCACCGCCAATAGCACCGCCCAGAACTAGGTAACGCAGCTTGAGTGCACCTTTGAGTATCCTCACCACAAACATGCCATAACCTCGCGAATGTGGCGGTATTGTCCAGCCTCTCGCTTGGTTGCCCGCTAACAGATAGTGCTCGTGGTTACGACTATGATGCTGCTCCCATTGACCGCCGGCACCTTTGCGGCGCGGTTGCATAGTGATGTTGCATAGCGTGGAATGATTGCAGCATACCACTTTGGTGGAGTAAACAACGGCCTTTCTTGCTGTTCGCCTGCAAATGCAAATGCGAATTCAACATGGGAGAGGCGATGACGAAATCGGCGTATGAAAATTGCCACCGGCTTGAGATTGCCACGTGCAGTGCTTACCGGTATGTGTTCTGATAGATGCGCAACATTATTGCTTGTTGAGGCTACAGTTTTCACACAGTTTACTATGCCTATTTTATTTATAATATTATTTTCAATTTTTTCTCCACAAAAATTTCATAATAGTGATGAGCGCCATCCGCATACTTGTTACTTAACACAACCATCGTAAAGGTAACGATTTGATGTTGCGAAAATCAGTATATTGTGCATCTCTAGTTGATGGAGCCCAATATCGATTTGAGCAACAATCGATAAAAATGCTATCAATCCACGCCGATTAATCTAAATAGCGCTAAGTTCAAATACGAATTTTTATAAAAAAAGTATGCTAAATTTTTTGTAGGGTTTATATTTTATTGACTTTATTTGAGTTGGTTTGTACATTGTACGCACATACTTATCGCCATAGAATACAAACATTTACTTGGGAATGCACGAAATCTATTTGTGCGAATGGTGTTTCGAGATTAGGCAACGGTTCTCATCATTAAATGAGTTTAGCATAATGTCAAAAAATGTGCCTTTGTTTTATTGCTAGTTAAAGATTGCATAATAAATTAAATTACTCTACAACTAATATTAAATTGTCGCATATGTATTTTTTTTTTTTTAACATTTTGCTTTTTTTTATACATACACGTACATGCATATTTTCTATATATTTTCTACGTTTTTAAGATTTAGAATGCACTTTGCAGCTATATTTTTAACGATAACTATTAAGAAAAGTTCACTACTGGAAAGTACTTTCCGAGCCTTCGAATTTTCTTCATAGTGACAAAGCATTTAGAGCCGGTAACATGTATTGCTTTGGTAAGGCTTTTATCTTCCAAAATCAAATCGATTTCCTCGATTGAATTTAGATTATAAATATCTTTTGGTGTTTCGTTGGATTTCTTTTTGTTGGTGTTGGTGTTGCTGTTGTTGTTATTGTTGCTACTACTGCTGTTATTATTGTAGTTGTTGTTAGTATAACTATTATAGCTCTTACTATAACTGGTGTCATTAAAATATTGCTTTTGCTGAAGCGTTGCTTTGGCTGCATTCAATGTGTTCATAATTTGGTCCGTAGTATCGTTGTCCGCCCTGATGTCGAACTCCTCGTCATATTCCTCTTTAGTTTCGGCAACGGAGAATGTGTTTAAATTGTTCAGTGAATTTCTTTGCTCGATATGTTGTTGGCATGCTGGAGCTACTGCAGCTGCTGCACCACTGTCACTTATATAGCTACGAAAGCGCAGCTCGTATTCCTGAGCCTCTGTGATCCGATCCAGGGATTGGCTTTCGCGTACGCGCCGCCTTCGCGCTGATGTGTTCGCATTATCGAATGACACCAATTGCTGTTTTTCCACTTGGGAATGTCTGTCAACATGTTCCTTATGCTGTTTCCTATTTTTCTGTGTATGAGATTTTCGTGTTTCTTCCGATTTATTTGGCTAGATTAGATGGACCAATTAGAATAGCTAATAAAATCCCATAATAATATGGAGTTTTCCTACCTCTTTGCACTGTCCCTGATCCTCCTTCTTGCCACTTACGCCAGATCCACTATTTGAAATGAAATTGGCACCGCTGTTATTCGAACCTGGTGGTGGATATAATTGATCCTGCGAGTCGCTGGAGTCGTCATGCGAGTCACGCCGATGCATGCGAAATCTGATAGGTGTATCGCCAACAAATTTATTGATCTTCTTCTTATTGCGCGTCTTTGTGTCGTCATCGGATGCTTCCGAGCTGCTGCACGATGGTGTTCGGATCTTATTTAATTTGGTACGTCGATGCGTCAGCACAGGATTCTTGCTGCTGCTGGGCAATGGCTTCAGCTTGCCAATTTCTAGTTCTTTTAGGCCGCTCAATGTGTCCTCATCCACCTTGGCACATTTATCCATTTGCTTCAACTTCTGAGCAAGCGTGGTATCAACGGACACAACAATCTTTGTGCGTGTGTTTGTTGGCAATTCAGCTTTTGGCGCTGGAGCTGACGAGCAGCTTCGTTCCTGCACCGAGCGATTGAGACGTCCATCTGAAATAGATTCGCGACGCGTCGTGGCGACTTGTAGCTCATTGCCAATGACACACCCTTCATTGGCAGACTCCTCTTCGTCCTCCTCACGCACAATGCTGCATTTGCGAGTTCGCTTGTCCTAAGGGCATTCATTTCATTAATACATTTTCAATATAAGCTTTTCCCTTTATCTTACAGGCTTGGCATTATCGTTGGCAAATTGCGCTGCCGGTGTCACATTTATGCTAATAGGCACAACTACTTTGGGACTTTCCGTTGGACTCGGCTTATCTGCTGTCAGCCTGCGATTTATATCGCCCAGTCTAAAAGATAAGAAATATAGATTATATATATATTTATAATACAATTGCACGTATTTTGACTCACTTTAGGCCCGACTCTTGCAGTTTTAGCTTGTTAGCTTCCTCTCGCCGCCTGCGCAAACGAAGCTCAGCCAGCAAAAAATATGTGGCCGTTATATGATTGTACTTATTTTTATCCAGAGCTCTGTTTTGAAAATTGGGAAAAATTAGTGAAGTTAACAATTGTTAGCTATGCTGTTTACTGACTGCAATATCTCTTCCTTGGACGCAATGTTTCCGTTTATCATTTTCTGTATAATGAAGGCATGATCCTCTTCGCTCAGCTGCTCCCGGCTAACCAGTGGCAGTGAATGCTCCACTGATTCGGGCTCATTGATTTGCTTAAGCCAAGCAGACGAAGCAATTTCCTCAACAGTTGCGCGATTCTTTGGATCACGCACCAGCATTGTGGCAATCAAAGTACGACATTCCTGCGTCACGTGCGACGGCACCGTGTACTTGCAATCCATAATCATAGTCAGCGTCTCCGAGTCGTTGGCCTTCTCAAAGGGTGCCTGCCCACACACCAGCATATACAGTATAACGCCCAGTGACCAAATATCTAACAGATAATGTCAATAATTAAAAAGAGCTTATCATGTGATACAGACACACGCACACCCACACCCACACACGCACACTATCACACACGGCTATAAACACACTTACCTACGGCGGGCGCATCGTACGAGTCACCCAATAGAATTTCTGGTGCCGAATATGCGAGACTGCCACAAAATGTTTCCAGTTTTTGGCCCGGTGAGAATTTGTTGCTAAACCCAAAGTCCGTCAGCTTGACCAGACCCAATTTCTCGAAAAATACAACATTTTCTGGCTTCAAGTCTCTGTGTTTCATGGAAAGCGTTACGTAAAGCGTGTGTATACTATTTTCGTTTTATGTATTATCTATGCTTACCTGTGCACTACGTGCAGCTGATGACAATACGTGATGGCGCGTAATATTTGACGGAAATATTTGCGTGCCAGCTCCTCGGTCAGCCCAGTATCGTGCTTCATTATATAATCATAAAGATCGCCGCCATCGCCAAGCTCCAGCACGAGATATAGCTTCGTCTGTGTGTCAATCACCTCATAGAGCCGCACCACATTTGGATGCTGTACCAGCTTCATGCAACTGCAGAGAGAGAGAGAGAGAGAAAGTTTTCCGATCAGAATGAATGTCTAAGACCTTTGAGTAATATATAGCTTACCGAACTTCCTGAAACAAATGCGCTTTAGACACCTCGTCAAGTTTTGTCTTATCGACCACTTTCACTGCCACTTTGGCACCTGTGAACACATGCCGAGCCAGTTTCACTACGGCAAAGTGTCCCGAGCCGAGAGTCTCCTCTAGATCGTATAGTCCGGCAATCTTGCCATCGCACAGGCCACCTCCAACCGGTTGTGTTTCCAAGGTCATGATCCTGCTTATCTCTGCCTCTAATTCGACTTTCCGACTATGCAATTCTATGTGTGTAACTGAAAAACCACTAGAAAATCATTTTTGATAAGTAGTATGATTTTTTTTTTTTTTTAGTACAGTACTTCAAAAACCGCAGCCCCTGCACACAGCTTGTAATTGAAATGTTTGGAATCTAATAATCATATTGTGCCACTTATTGCGTATAAGTCAATTACTATTTTAAGACTTCGTCTTATTATACGTCATTCTTTATGTGGTCGATTTATTAAACCCATTTCCAATTAGCTAAAAAGTTTTCACTTTTGTGTCCTGTGTCCATGCAGGAGCAGCAGTGCACTTGACAAACAGGGCTGTTATACAAGGGGGGAAGCAATGGGGCAGGGCTGTTGTTACCGTTTTCCAGTAGCCGATTCATGAGAAACTATAATATGGGCTCCATTTTTCTGCTTGCTATTGCGTACTCTGCGTTTATGTTGCCGTTTTAACGCGTCCTTTATACACTTTGCGGTTTATCACACAGGAAAAACACTTATTTTAAACCTTTTGTGTATACTAGAGTTGTATCGAATCGTTCGGAATAAGTTCGATCGAACGACTCACTGAACTGAACGACTAGATAGTAGCCCAGTTGGCTCTAGTTCTTATTAATTTATTGCAGCCCTGGACTAAAATTAATTTAACATTTTACTGAACTGTTGTTACCAGCGCGCTCTGTTTATTCAAGAGTTTATCCGTGTTTCATCGAGCAGTGCATGGGTGTATAATTTATAAATTAACCCAGTTTGGAGCATTACTTTTAATTAAGAAAATATCTACACAAAATCAAAATAATAGCCCCGTTATAAAATAACAAAATATTGTTAACATAAATAGCTCAAAAATCCTTTAAAATGAACTGAAGGATAAGCACCGCTTCTATTTACTTTTACACCGGTAGTATTAGAACACAGAGCCTGTAAAATATCGACTATCTTATCGGAACTCTCAACTGATCGACAGGCCACCACTTAATTTCGTGCTAGATCCTCAACCAATCAGACAATAACACACATACTTCCTAATTTCCATATTTTAAAAATTACTATAGTAAATACCATTCTTAGGGTTATTTATATAGAAAAATCATACAGTTTTCATATATTAGAGGATACAATAACGATATGGCTGATTTGGTCTTCACCTAACGAGCTACTCATCTATATCTATTCGTGACACTGAAATAAGTGCGTAAGTATCGCCCATCTCTATATTCGAGTGGACTGTCAGGGGGCATTAAAAACAATTTTTGTATTTTCTTTTTAGCAAGTGGTAATTTGTGGTACTTTTAAATTCGTGGATACAGCAAACGGTCTTTTCGCATGTCCTGGAAGCTTCGGTCTTCCAGTGCAGAGCCTGGTTAATGCAGTAGTCCATTGGTTAGCGTAGAGTTCAAAACACCACACAAAAAAACTATTATCAAAATTCTCAATTAAAGTTGTATTATAAATCATTCGAAAGTGAACCATATAATGAGTTTAAGTTTCAACAATTCACAAAAATGCTCGTACATAGAAAGTAAGCACTGCACCGAATTGGACTTGGGTCAAAAGGTGAGCCAGCCCTGCATCGATCTCTATTACATGACTATTCATTTTTTCAACACCTTGAACTCTTATTCACATAGGCAATAAACAACAGTCTGTCCGTGCGCAATATGCGATACCAAGATAAGGATAAACTATTTAGTTATTCACTGAACTCGCTGGCCAAGCGAGACGACATCGACGATGAGGCCACTGGCTCGGGTACAGGTCTCGTTGGCCTGCAGAACATTGCGAATACGTGTTACATGAATTCGGCTCTGCAGGCGCTGAGCAATCTTTCGCCTGTTACACATTACTTTATCAACTGCAGTGATATAGTGGAGCATATTGCAAGCACCCCACGTGCCAAGCCAGCGGGCTTGGCCAAAAGCTACCAGCGCCTGATGCAGGAAATATGGCTGGACGTCGACGAACCAAAGGGTAAATGGCCTCTGCAGCTAATCGTTAAGACAAATTAAATTTGTTCTTAAATTGTAGATTATCTTGCGCCGCGTGGAATATTGTACGGCATTCGATCGGTGCATCCCATGTTTCGTGGCTATCAGCAGCATGATACCCAAGAGTTTCTACGCTGTTTTATGGATCAGCTGCATGAGGAGCTAACCGAGCCCGAGCCAGCACTGCCTCTGCAGCAACAGCTGACACAAAGTCAACAGCAGGCCAGCGAAACGGATGACGAGAACTATGATGATGTTCCAAAGACATGTCATACGCCGACAGCATCGGAGAGCGAGTACGATACCTGCGAGAGTAGTATCTCGGACCGATCCTCGGAGGTTCTAATGAAGACCGAGTACTATATAGCCCCGCATCGGAATAGCAGCAGCAATCCAATATCCGATGTATCCACCACGCAACAACAACAACAACAACAGCAGCAGCAACAAAGCCCGAAGTCAGTTCCAGAATCGAAGCCCGTTGAGGCAGCTCATTCAATTATCAGCGATGTGTTCGACGGCAAACTGCTTTCGTCTGTGCAGTGCCTGACATGTGATCGCGTCTCGACACGCGAGGAAACATTCCAGGACCTTTCCCTGCCCATACCGACACGTGACTTTCTGAACGTGCTCCATCAGACCCACAGCCTGAGCGTGCAGAGCCTAAATGCAGCCGACTTGGCATCGGCGCGCAGTAACGAGGGCTGGATTGCCTGGATGTGGAACATGGTGCGTTCATGGATATTTGGTCCGTCGGTAACACTGTACGATTGCATGGCCAGTTTCTTTAGTGCAGATGAGCTCAAAGGCGATAACATGTACAGGTATGGTATATAGATATACCTTATCAAATATGGATTGTACTCATTTCCTTTGCTTGATTACAGCTGCGAGCGCTGCAACAAGCTGCGCACTGGCATAAAGTACTCGCGCGTGCTCAACCTGCCGGAGGTGTTGTGCATCCATCTAAAGCGCTTTAGGCACGATCTGTCGTACAGCTCAAAGATCTCGTCGCACGTCTACTTTCCGCTCGAGGGCTTTGATATGCGTCCCTATTTACACAAGGACTGTACTTCGACGGTGCCCACCTACAATCTGTGCTCCGTCATTTGCCATCACGGCACCGTTGGAGGTGGTCATTATACATGCTATGCGCGCAATGCTTTAAATGGGCGCTGGTACGAATATGACGATCAGCTCGTCATGGAAGTGACGCCCGACGTGGTGCAAAACTGTCAGGCCTATGTGCTATTCTACCAAAAACACAATCCCCAAATGAAGCTGGTACGCGAGGAGGCGATCAACTTGTCCACATCGAATCCCTTGTACGAGGGTGACATTCAATTCTATGTGACACGCGAGTGGTTGTCACGATTGGCCACGTTCGCGGAGCCGGGTCCGATCAACAATCAAGAGATGCTGTGCCCACACGGCGGCATTCTACATTCCAAGGCGGCGCTAATCAGTCAGATTGCGGTGCCCATTCCGCAGCCCCTGTGGGATTTTCTGTACAATCGTTTCGGCGGTGGCCCGGCCGTCAATATTATATTCGAGTGCGAGATATGTAAGCGAGCCGCCGACGCCCTTTGTCGTCGACAGCAATACGAGCTGGCCGTCTTTACCAAATACAATGTGCAGCAGAGCGAACTGGATGCCACGGCCATCTATGCGATTGCCATGCCATGGCTGCGCGCGTGGCAGCAATTCCTGCGCGGCATAACGAACAAGGAGCCGGGGCCCATAAACAATGATGGCATTGCCGACACCAGCTATCAGAATGGCTCCACCATCAGCTGTGTGCGTGCAGGATCGGATTATGCACAGTTGAATGCACCACTGTGGCGATTTCTGCACGGCATTTATGGCGGTGGGCCGGAGATATTGCTGAGAAGCGCCTTGTCCGAGGCCGATGAGATCGAGATAATCGATCAGGATGATGAGGATGATGAGGACATTACAGCTGACATCTATCAATACAATCACTCTGACACTGAAAGCAATCTGGGCAGGGCCCAGACTGACAGTCATAGTGTTACGCCCTCAACATCGCCAGAGCCGGAACTGCGACCCGTCGATGATGAGCAGGTGCCGCCCACTAAAGCCGAACCAGTCAACCCAGAACCGTTGCCCAACGGAGTGATCAACAATGCCAATAATAATAATAACAACAAAAAGAACAGTTCAAGGCGCAGCCGTGCGAGTGCCAGAACCATCAAAGTTGCCGCATTGCGCATGAATATGCGTAAACGTGGTCGAAACTTTAATGCCATCAAGCAGCACACAGATATGTTTGGTGCCAAAGGTAATTATAGAGCCGGGATTGTGTCTATTAACAATTAAATGATAATGCTATTATTGCCCTAGGTCAATACAATGTACATTCGAATGCCGGAGCTGAGGCTGAAGTGGAGGCTGATAACACCAATGAGAATCACGAGAAGGATGCGCGGGTGACAGTGATAGGCAATGCATTTCAAACCGAGTACACGATACCATTCCAGAGCGATAATTTCCAAGTCAATGGATCGCGCGATAAGAAGCGCGAGCGTAACAAGTTGCGCAACAAGAGCAACAACAACAAGGAGAACATTAAGCTGCAGAAATTCGTGATGCTGCGCGATACGAATGGCGGAGCCAATGAGGAGACTGATATATGATCGACAGCTAGTGCAAATGTAAGAAGTCAACAAGCATTTTCTATGAGAGTCAATCGCTGCCGACGTTTAAGCCAAAAGCAAAGTTTAGGCATACAAAGTAGTTAAATACCTCACTGTAACACATGGGGTGGAGGCTATATATATATTTACTCATATATATATATATGTGTATACAAATACATACATGTATATATATACATATACATGTATGTATGAGCTATGTAAAAATTGTATTTATAAATGGAAACACATGGATTTCGAAACATACACAACGGTAGTCCTGGTACGGGACGCGTTGCATACAAACAAAAAAGTAAATGATAAATGGATTTATTGGTAGTTATACAATAAGCAAGTGTACGGCTCTTTGTTCTATATCTTTAATGCCCTCCCTCCCTTCCACTTTTTTCAAATTGTACATACTGTAGCAGCAATCAAATACCTTAAGATACAAACACAACACCAAAAAAAAAGAGAAAATAAAAACCAACAAAAAAAGTTTGCGAAAGAAAACTATGTTCAAATTCAATTAAAGTTTAAATTCAAAAACTGACAATGATGCCTTAATTGTTATTAATTAATAATTATATAAACTGTAAATCGAAGTTGTTTTTGAGGAGTAATGATGTTGCCTTAAATTTTGTTAATTATATAAACTGCAAAGAAAAGTTATTTTTTGAAAAGTACGGCCAATCCATGTTGGGACTCAAACCGATTTGTTTGACCTTTTTCAGCTGTTTTCATATGGTCAACCTATGCAGTTTTCATTTGATTTCTCTTCGTTTAGTTTGGAAAACGAACTGCTGGCTGCTAGAGTAGAAAAAATGTTCAATGCTTGGGTCTGCCACTTTGGGTGTATGCGTTCTATTTATAGAGCCCTGTGCTCTGCTCTCTATGGCATCTACCCATCTCTCTTGGCCCACATCTCTGTCAGTCAGTCAGCCATTCAGTCGGAAACGTGCACATTGCATTGTGCTTAGAATCGTGATTTCTAATAGAAAATCTATAAATCTATAATTGAAGTGTTTGCGACTTTGCCTTTGCCTTTGTCTTTGCTTTGACATCAACCGGAAAAATGAATTCTTGCAATGTTTGCCAGGCGGAGACCAAGAACAAATGCTCCAATTGCAATCAGGTCTCCTACTGTTCGGTGCAGCATCAGAAGCAGGACTGGAAATCGCACAAATCCAACTGTCATCCATTTAGGGTAAATAAATCGTCCCCAACTCTCTGTCCATTGCCATCTATATACCAGTTCTAACCTCAAAAAATAATCGGCACAATTTTCAGGTAGCGCACAACGAACTGCTGGGACGTCATTTGGTAGCCACACGTAACATCAAGCCCTATGAAATTGTCTTGAAGGAGGCTCCGCTGATGCGTGGACCGGCACAAATTTCGGTGCCCGTTTGCATGGGCTGCTTGAACGCCATCGAGCCCAATGATCACATCACCTGCGACAAGTGTGGCTGGCCATTGTGCGGTCCGGAATGCCAGGCGCTGGACGAGCACAAGGCCGAGTGCCAGCTGACAGAGGCGCGTGGCCAGAAAGTCAATGTGCAGGAGTTCAATGGACCGCATCCATTGTACACCTGCGTTAGCACGGTCAGGTGTTTGCTTCTCAGCGAGACGAATCCGGCGAATGCTGAGAAATTCCAACAGCTGGAGTCGTTGGAGCAGACACGGCGTGGCTCTAATCAATGGAAGGCGGATCTGGCCAGCATCGGACAGTTCATACCCAAGTAAATATAGATATAAATATATATTTAGAGATAATTTATATTTTTAACTGTTCCTTTCGTAGATTCTTTCGCACTCAGAAATTCAGCGAGGAGGAGATCATGCGCGCTGTGGGCGCCTTGCAGATCAATGGCCACGAGGTACCCACATCGGATCCGCCGCACGTTGCCGTCTTCTATACGGCCTCCTTCACGGAAAACTCCTGTGTACCCAATCTCGCCAAGAGTTTCACCAAGAACGGCCACTGCATCCTCTGGGCCCCAAAGGCCATCAAAAAAGGCGCAAATCTTAGCATTTGCTACTCGGATGCAGTGTGGGGCACAGCCGATCGTCAGCGTCACCTGATGCAGACGAAGCTCTTCAAGTGCACCTGCGAACGTTGCGTGGATGTCACCGAGCTGGGCACCTACTATAGCGCGCTCAAGTGCGAGGATCGCAAGTGTACGGGTCTGCTGCTACCCATCAAGGCGGATGACTGGAATGGCTGCTGGCGGTATGTCTACAGATTCTTGCCAATTCGTCAAACTACCCTCGTTCAATATTAAACTTATTCCCTTTTAGCTGCCGTGATTGCCAGAAGCAAGTTCAGCGCAAATATGTGGATGGGATATTAGAACGCGCCATCAAGGATATTCAAAGTATGGAAAAAACAGCAGAAAATGGTTTCAAGTAGGTTTCGTATTAACTAAATTACAATATTATATAATATAGGTCTATAATATCTCTTCAGATACTTGAAACACTATGAGAAATGGCTCCCCCCACAGCATTATCATCTCAGCGAGGTGAAAATTCTGCAGGTGCAGCTCATTGCCAAGGATCAAAAGGAGCTAATGGTGTTGCCCGATGAGCAGCTGCAACTGAAACTAAAATATGCTAAGGAATTGATTGAGCTCTATGAGATCTTAGCGCCGTGTAAGTGAAAATCGAAATATCTAATATAATGTATACGTAGCGTATACTAAATATATTTATTGTTTAGGTGAAGTGCGTATGCTGGGCACCCTTTGCTTTGAGCTGCATTCAGCAATTGCTGAACACACGCGACGCGTAGCTCTCCAATCGAATCTGTCTCCCAAGGAAATGTTGGAGGAATCATTGCTGTATGTGGAGAAGTGTGTTAATTATTTGCAGTACGAATCGGACATATTTGTGGAAGGTCACATTTTAAAGCAGGCAAAAATCAATCGCGACGCTTTGCGCATGGTCATTAGAATATCTTAATCACTCTTCTTTGACATTTTTTATTGATTATTGTGAAAAAAGAAAACAAATAAACGCGCTCTAAATAAACTGAACATACCTTTATAGCATTCAGCTATTTGTCACGTTGTTCATAGCAGTCACCTAACTGAGTCAAGCATTTTATTTGGTGTTGCCAATGGGCTACGCTACCAGTGCTGTAAAAGCCTTTCGAGCACTGACTGTTAAATTTGAAAATCAAACATTCAGCAATTGAAGTGCGCAGACTCGTTTCTTATATTTACACTTACATTACTGTTTGGTTTGTATCTAGCAAAGGAGATTTCAAAGTCAAATATATCCTTGAGCTGTACGCCGTGCGGCAACGGTGGTGTATAACAGTGTTAAAGGATTTGCAAGCAAAACAAGTAGCGCAAAAAGTAATTGCATTTTTTAACCGCTCTTAAAGGCGTATGCGAAGTTAACATTAATAATATTCCCTATTTTGATACAAAATAAAACAAAGATTTTACAACTGGAAATCCTACAAGTAACTACGATTTGATTACAATTTTTATAAGGTAAGTTAATCAGAATAAGTAACATTACGCAATTCCTTGGCGACATATGGACAAGACGGTAACTGTATAGATGTACTCTTAATTATATACAAACACACAATTAATGTACATAAAGACGTCTCTAATTTGGCTGTTACCTTTGCATGTTATTGGCATATGCCGTTACTGTAGCATATTAACTGCGTAATTCGTACCAAAACTGGGCGTCTGCGTGAGCAAACATACATACATACATAATACATTCATACAAATATTAGTACATGTCCACCAACATAATACATACCTGACTTTGTTCACGCCGTAATAAAACATTATTGAATTCTAATCTAGTAATCAAGCCATCTCGTGCATAAACAACTCTTCCAATGACCATCGAGTGCATAGTAAATAAATAAGCTACTCATGGCATCCTATCAGCCCCTGGATATTCCACTCAACAATGAAAGTGTTCCAATCTACGAAATGAAAACAAAAGAAAACCACATTTAATTTCTACAAATGTACATACATATGTATATATATGTATGTGTTTTCGATGGTTATAAATTATTTTCATATCAATAATTATAATCACAAAGCGTGGACACTGATCGTCAACAAAGGGTCTAAAAATAGCATCGTCTTGTTGTAGAGTTCATTCCGATTAAATGCAAACGATTATAATCAAATTTAATGTTCCATTACTGCATAATTTGTAATATGTAAATCAAGTGCCCAGGCTAAATCAAATGTGGGGTGACTAAGTCGTTAAAAGCAAGTGGACTACATTTTCGAGGACCGATGGCGCCAGCACACAGAATGCATAGTCGATCATTGTTTTCATGGTATTATTAAAATTGAATGGAGAATTCCATTTTCAATTAAAGTGTGGCTCAACAACAAATAAATAAATAAATTAGCATTTGAATAAAAACTTCCATGCGCTGATCTCGCAAACAATTGACATGTGTCTACTCTGCCATTGGCATTATTTCTTTTATTAAAGATGAAAGTTAAATTGAAAACATAAATTGAGCTTAATTAATGGATAAATGTGTGCGTAACTGTGAAGTAGCCATAAATTCATTTCGCAATGTCGCATTTTATGGGACTTTCGCTCTTTTTCGGCCTGATCTGCATATACGCGTGTACATTACTTACTACTTACATTTACTTGCATGTATTTAAAAATAACTATGTATATACATACATACATATGTGTATACAAGGAGATTCATTCTCAAAATGTGGCTGCTATAAAATTCATTATGTTTACATTTTAAGTGTTGCGTAAATTCTTACTGCCAAAAACTGACCTCATCGCATTTCAATGAAATTTACAAATGATTGCTGAGATTTTTATTATCAGGATGTAAAGATATTAATACTTGAATTTATGCATATGTGTATGTATGTATTTATGTATGTATTTCAAGTGTGGCAACAAAGAACAAAGACAGTTTTACGCACAAAAGAAGATGTTTGTATGTACATATGTATGTATGTATGCATATTGCGCTTTCTATCTCCGCATTCTTTTTTGCGAGGAACATTTCTATAGCTTGCGAAGTAGCGGTCGTCCAATGCCCGAATGCGCTTTTATCCCAGCTAAGCGTAGTTTGAGGGTGAGACTGAGAACCAAAACAAGAACCGACAGAGAGCCAGGTAAAGCGACAGAGCGAATGACTGACAGAGTGAGAGAGAGAGCGCGACAAAGTGTGTGAGAGTGAGCAGTTTGCCGGCTGGTGTGCTTTGCACGCGCTGAGTGCGTGATAATCACGCAACGCTCACATGTTTGCTGTCTGTTGTAGCTGCTCTTGCTGTTGTTGTTGTTTTGGCAGTGCTGGTGTTGACCCTCATTTCCATTCAAACATCGCTCTTACTCGCTTTAACAAACAAAAAAGCGAACATACAACATACATACATAATTCGAATAGTTTGTGTGTGTGCTTCGTGCTTGTATGTATGTATGTATGTATATGAATGGGAATATGGCTGTTGAGTGTGTGCATAATCGATGTAATTGTGTATGTACAAAGTTGTTTATTTGTTTTTGATTGCAAACAACTAATAAATAAAATCTTCTGTAATGTAAATATAAATTATCAATGGATTGGGTTCTATCTCAGTAGCTGTCTTACTACGTAATGCCCCACGCAACGGATGGGAACGTGACTAATTCAGCGTTTGATTTTATGTCACAGTTTGTATACATGTATTTCTAAATATATTAGATCATTTAAAAATACTAAAGTTGAGGATCCCCTTGACAACTGGTCCACGCGACGCATTTCTGTTTATATTTGTTTTGATTATAAATTTGCCCCTATAAATATACATATGTACATATGTATGTATGTATTCATTGTATCTGTAGTAAAGGGAATATAGTATACAATCATTGTTTTTATTTTTTACTTTGATTTTGTTTACGGATTACGTCGGGTTGTTTTGTTGAGAATTTTTAATTCGATTTGCAGGCATACATATGTATGTATACACATATGTACATACATACATATATACAGAAGCGAATGAAAACAAAAGATAAACAATAAAATACTGGATGCTCTACACTGACAAAAATGATAATGTTAATAGCCTTCACGGCAGATATTGAGTTAAATATATTTCATATTTTGTCTACTTTTGTATACTTTAGTTTTATTTTCTGTGTATGCATATTCAAAAATACATTAGAACTTTTGTTAGCCAAGCATCTATAGCCAATAAATATGTTAAATGTATCTCAGTGTGCACGCTCAGTGCATGCATGGCATGCATGTGCAGAAGTTGTATACGTGTGTGTAAGTTCAGTGTACATGAGCGTATGAGTGTTACTGTGTGAGTGTGTGTGTTTAGCTTTTGGATTTTTCAACTCATTCCACAATTGTTGACACCAACGCTGCTGCCGTCGCCGTCGTCGTTGCCGTTGACGTCGCTGCTGCCGGCTTCATTTGCTTTTTAGAGCGAGCATCGACTGGGAAAAATTTCAGTTGTTCTTTGGAAGTGCGCTCGATAAGTCCAGTGCTGGAAAGAGTAGTCGCAGTTAAAAAACAAAAGAAAAATCTCGACGTTTGTTGAGTAAACAGTGTCAAAAGTGTTTCAAAAATAATTCGAGCAAACAAATTTAACAAAGTTTACGGTTCATTAAAAATAAATATAAGCATTACTAAGGCTAAGTTAATATAATAATAAATATGCCGGTCGACATTTGCAGTCAGCAGCAGCATACAAATATGATAAGCTCCCTAAGGTAAAGCCCCTATCAAATTACTTTATAGACTTCTCAATTGATCCCATAAAAGTAGAGTTTTAAACGATTTCCTTAATCAGAGTGAACAACAATTAATTTTGATGAGGTGAATGCCAATTACACTCAATCATTAATATTACAAATCTATAATAAATATGATACGCGTGCACCGAGTTCTTTAACCTAACGGGTTAAGGTGCAAATCTTTAAATCATGCTGTCAAACGAATTAATCAATATAAACAATAAATGTGATCGGGCCAAATGGTCAATAAATAAAACATATCGAAATTGCTGTAATAAATAGAAAAGTTCTCTATTGCATATTTATATATTTTTATATATACTGGCACACCTGACCTTTTTCGTACATACCTGACAAACGTGTCCACTTAGCAATTGAATAACAAAAACTGTTGTTTTCTTACATTAAAACAGCTTATTGTAGTTGGCATTGAAATCAAGATTATTCTATGTAGGAAATCAAAGAAAAGTTGTTTTTCTAACAAATTAAAAATTATGATCGCATTTAAAATTGCAAAGATTAATTATTATCTTATGTCGCTCTTCAAACAATCCTCTAAAGTGTTTACGTTGTGTTGTGTAATGAAAGCCAATGCGAAACGGCCTTGTTCCCAAATGGGGACTAAACGATAAAGCGTTCGCGTTTAAATAAAAAAATAAATAAAATTATTGATAAAAAACTTGTAATAGTACATAGAGTATGTAGATGTTAACTTGTAAGATCGCTTTGTTTTTATAGAAATTTTTACTTTAAAATTTAAAATTTGTACACTTTTAATAAACAATAAAATTTGTATATAAAATATATTATTTTAATTAATATTGTTTACTACCAATACAATTTTGTAAAACTCTTTAAACTTTATTTTTATTATTGCCTGAAATGAACATTTAATTGTTAATTTAATTTTTTTTTTTTTTAATTCTATTAAAATTCGATCTTAGCTGTGATAAAAAACTTATATTATACATATTTAAATATATATATATTATTATTATATATATATATATATATATATATATATATATATATATATATATATATATATATATATATATATATATATACATATGTAATTTTATAGGTACACATATGTATATTCCAAATATACAAATTAAATTTTCTAATAGAAATGCATATACTTATTGATATATATATTTCTGATCTTGCTACGACCTCTATACACTCTCATAGAAATATATAAAACTTGTCATGAGCTGTTGCTCTTAATGAGAATAATTAAACGTATATTGTATATATCAATATATATTTTAAATGAATCCATTTTTGTTTCTTTTGCAGCGGAACAACAGATACCTCTTTGTCGCTTAAGGCACTTTCCTTGACGTCTGCTCTACCGCCGACAGATCCCGATCATCCACATCACAACATGAACAAATTGTGTCGTCAAGTGTCAATTGAATCACCCGGACCGGGTGTTAAGAATTGTGTTTTTAATTTCTTTGTGCCCATCGAGGATACGCCAGCACATGGCGCCCGCATCAAGATCGTCTGCGCCGGCGCCTGCTATCGTCGCCGCGATCGCGCCAACTCGATAACCAGCGTATCGTCTGTCTCGTCGGAGCTGAGCGATTACTGTCCGTCGGTGACGTCGATGTCATCGCCGGCTCATCAGGGCATACGTGAGGGCTCATTCTTTCCGGGCTTTGAGGTGGCGGGAGTGATTGAGTCGCTCGGCTCCGAGATCACAGAGGCCAATAACTGTGGCCTGCGCATTGGACAGCGTGTTATTGTCTATCCATTCGATGAGACTCCTGCCGGCTATGCAGAACTCCTGGTGGTGCCCGATCTGAAGTACATTGTCCCGATACCGGATAATTTGCCCATGGAGGAGGCAGCGATGCTGCCGACAGGTGCATTGCTGGCCATGCACGCTGTATTCAAAGCACAAGCCGTTGTCACGGAAATCCTGAATCAACGTGCCGAAACGGATCCCAATAAGAAGTGCAAGATCTTGATTGTTGGCACTGGTGGTTTGGCCCTGTGGGCAGTACGCATTGCAACCTATCATTTCGCATCAACTGGTGCACACAACGTGGACATCACAGTAGCCAGTCTGAGGGACGAGGGTTTCCGTCTAGCTACAGAGATCAAGAAGTGAGTATATATAAACATTTCCAGCCAAGACTCTAAACTAATTAAATCATTTTCTTATCTGCAGTGTCAGCGTGGTGCAATGGAACGAGTGTCTGTACGAGCCACAGCTGATTGAGCGCACCAAGGATGTGTGCGGCGGTCCTGTGGACGTGGTCATTGATTTTGGCACAACTTCCAGAAGTCTGCATCGCTCCATGCACTGCCTGTCCAAGGGCGGTGTTGTGCTCATCAGCGAGGAGGTGGCCGAAAAGCTGTTACCAAAGTTCTCTAGATTATCGAATGAGTATCAGCAGGAGATAATACCAATATCGAATGGCACCGTGGAGCAGCTTGCTGAGCTGGTGGAGCTTGTGGCTAGCAGAAAGATCGAGCCGCCACCATATTCCGTATTCCCATGCGAGCAGGCCGCCGAGGTTATACAGAAACTGATCAATTCCGAAATACCCGGACGCGCCATTCTACGCTTCCACGATATTGAATAGATCCTTAAAGTCTATCAAAGCATTAACTCATCTTAACTTCAATGAATATCTCTGTTAGTTTTACTCACAAACACACACAACCACTCACCCACTCACACACAGACGCAAAACATTTGCCGTAAATTAGCGCAGCAAAACACACCTTTACAATATGTGCTTAATATTCGTAGCAAGTATTCAGTTTTTGTAATAGTTATTTGGATTAGTTTTCAATTGTTTCGAAAACAACCAGTGATTTTTCATTAATTTTTTTATACATTTTTATTTATTAAGCATTGTTTAGTATTATATTTTGTATGTATATATGGATTGTGATTGATTTTAATTTAAGCAACAACAATTAACGACTTGATTTGCATTCAAATTTTGTAGTTGACGTCGTTTTATGCTTCAATGTTTTATTTAATTGGACGTTACAAATCACATGCCATTTAAATAGAAGCGAAGTAACAAAAAGAGTTCAGAATAAATGTTATATAAAATATTAAAAAAAACACAAAAAAAAAAAGTGAAAATTGTTATGCATGCAATGCAAAAATGTTTGATTCGATTTGCTTAATATTTGTACTCATTACGTACCCAAGAAAAAATTGACATTATATTCAACTACCATTAACCAAAAATAAAAGCGTACGCATACCAATATACCAATCTACAAGCCTCTCTTCCGCTACTCTCAATTAACAAGACATATTCTTTTTGCCATGCTTAATCTTTAAATGGTGATACAGTCCAGAGTGCTGATTAAATTTAGCATCACACTGTGAGCATTTGTAGTTTCTCCCTTGCTGATGACGTAGCTTGTGGCGGGTCAGTTCTTGAGAGCGCCGGAACGTCATATAGCATATGCTACAGACAAAGTCTCGCTGCTCTGAGTGGGAACGCATATGGTCGTTTAAGTGGGTTAATCGAGCATAGTTCTTGGGGCACTTGCTACATAGGTATGGTCGTAATTTATCGTGTGACGCGCGTAAATGACTCTGAAGCTGAAAGTGCTCCTTGTAAATTTTTCCACATATATGACACATTGAACCCTCTTTTTTAGCTTTCCGCTTGCCAGACTTTTGCTCTTTTGGTTCTTCGATAGGGTTTAGAATCGAGTCACCTATGGTACTTTCCAGATTTAGTCCAAAATAATACTCTCTTAATATCTCATCTTCCGCCAATTGAAATTCCGTCTTTAATTGTAAGAATAATAATTGCAATCATTGAAAAACTATGTATATTTCTTTTCGTTTATTACCTCAGTTTTGAAAAGGTGCAAAGACAAATCTTCTTGTACGTTAAAATTTTGTCTTAAGGCTGGCTTAAGAAGTTCTTCTTCTTCAAACGAATGTATGCGCGCCAAATGTTTTTGAAAATGGGTTGTGGTGTAAAATAAGCTGTCGCACATAAAGCATTTTATGGCTAATTCCTTGTAGGGCTCTTTTGATAAAAAGAAACCACAAGTCCACAAATCCTCCATTGTCACCTCCTCCTTAGCTCCTTCAGGATGATTCATTAATTATTCAGTGTTGAGGGAGTTAGATACCAGGGCTGCATACTTCTCAACAAGTTCATCGATACATCGTGCTCAAAGTATCGATCGTTCAAGCAGTATTTGTTTTTGCGCCAAAACGAATGTGCAGCGCGGCAAACTGCTGATTTTATTGTTGTAAAAAAAAGACAAAGTAGAGCGCAACCCATTTTTTGAATAGCTGACAACGAATAATTGCTTGACTACATACACAAATCGTGATGGTTAATAACGAAAATGCAAACATCGCTGCTCAGCAGGTCATTTGGATCGGCAGCCACGAGCAGAACACATTTATAAAAAGTCTGGAGCATAAGAATGTATATTTTTACAAAAAGTGCGTCTACGGTCCATTAACATTATCAGTGGGTGACTATATACTGGTGGCCAATGCAGATTCAGCCGAGCCCGACACAGTAGACGGCTGCGACATCGCTAAGATCTTACATCTGTACGAGCTGCGGGAAATGACAGACAAAGAATCCTGTCGAGCTATAGTACAGTGGTACTCCCGCCCGCAGTGCATACCGCATAGGTTCTTCGATGTGGACAATTTGGACATAGACTTTGGAGTTGAGATTATTGAGGAGCATCGCTATTACGACAACGACGTGGCTTTGGGCTGCATACTGCGCAAGTGTCTCGTACTGGAAGGAACCTCCGATCAGTCTGCCCAGCAGATTATTAGTAAATATAAGATCCCACGCAACTGTCCCATGTTTGTGTCTCGCTATAAGTTTCTAAAGGTAAAGAACACTTATCGCCTTATACCGCTTGAAATTCAGCTCGATGGAACGGAGTCGGCGCGCAGCAGGCGCTCGGTCCGAGAACCCTCCTCCGCTTCAGCGCGCAAATCCGTTTCACGAAGACGTGTCTCCACAGCTGCCGAGAGCCAAACACCTGTCGAGTTCGTCGATGTCAACTATTACAATTGTGAGAACAAAGTGTCGCCCATTAAAATTGTGGGCGGCCGCAGTGTGGTGCGTCTGTCGGAAAAGAAGAAGAACAAAGCAACAGAGGCAGCAGAGTCGGAAATCAATGCCAACTACTTAATGGCCTCTCCATTGACTGAAAAAAATCAAAAAGTTATGACACCCAAATCACGAGCCTCGGCAGCACGTCGCAACTTGAACTTGAGCCTGGACAAAGGAGCAGACACCACAGCTGATTCGGACTGCTTGAACTATTCGATTGTACAGCAAACGCCAGATCCCAAGACTCCTTCAAATGATATGAAGATCAAGCTGCGCGTCTCCGAGCGTAGAAAATCAGTGCGTCTCGAATCGCTGGATGATGGTTGTGATCCTCTAGATGTCGCCCAAGATACGCCGAACAGCAAGCAGCGAAGGAAGCGTCTGGGTGTCACCAACGGAGATATATATCATACGCCCACTAAGAAGTCCAAGGAGCTGCTGGAGCCTGTAGGCACGGACGTGACGCCCTCCACGCGTCGTAAAAGTATTCTGAAATCCGCAACGACACGCTTGGGTAAGTAGCTATCCACCTAACGTGATACTTATACTAATGTTATCTCTTCTTTGCAGCCGAGGGCACGCCTAGGCGCAGCATTCAGCTGTCCAACATTGTGGAGCAGCGCATATTCAATGACAATGAGATTATTTCTACGCCCAAACGCAGTCGGTCGAAACTCGCAGACGAAGTGGTCGATGCAGATTACACGCCAAAAAAGTCTAGCCAAAAGACACCCACGCGTCCTCGAAGATCGAGCACCACCAAACAGCCTTCGGCCACAAAGCTGAAAGAGCAAGCTCCCTTGACTCCTTCGCAGAAGCTAAAAAAGATACGCTCAGGCGAGTTGAGCCCCAGCATGGAGCAGCGGGAACAGCCCGTGGATGAGCGTCGCAAGTCGCAGTTGCAGCTGGCACGCGAGCAGCTCCACGTTTCGGTGGTGCCCAAGAGCTTGCCATGCCGTGAGAAAGAGTTCGACAACATCTACAGCTTTCTCGAAGGCAAGATTCAGGATCAGTGTGGTGGCTGTATGTACGTCTCTGGTGTTCCAGGCACAGGCAAGACGGCAACTGTCACTGGTGTCATTCGAACACTGCAGCGGCTGGTTGAGAAGGATGAGCTGCCCGCCTTTGACTTTTTGGAGATCAATGGCATGCGCCTGACTGAGCCACGGCAGGCGTACGTGCAGATCTACAAGCAGTTGACGGGAAAAACCGTTTCATGGGAGCATGCACACACGCTGCTAGAGAAGCGATTCACTACGCCAGCGCCGCGTCGCGTGACCACTGTGCTGCTGGTGGATGAGCTAGACATACTGTGTAATCGGCGGCAGGATGTCGTCTACAATCTACTTGACTGGCCAACCAAATCGGCGGCGCGACTGGTCGTGGTCACCATCGCCAATACAATGGATCTGCCCGAGCGTTTGCTGATGGGTAAGCAGACAAATACTTTTCATATCCCTCCAAGCAGTAACTAATCTCTGTATAATACCTTAGGCAAGGTTACGTCGCGTCTGGGTCTCACACGCCTCACCTTCCAGCCCTATACGCACAAACAGCTGCAGGAGATTGTCACAGCGCGTCTGGCCGGCTCTGAGGCTTTCAAGGGCGAGGCAGTGCAGCTGGTGGCCCGCAAGGTAGCCGCCGTCTCGGGAGACGCACGGCGGGCCCTGGACATTTGCCGGCGTGCAACGGAAATCGCTGACACAGCTGACGCACAGCCGGGTGGAATGAAGTGTGTGACGATGCTGCATGTGCAGCAGGCGCTGGCCGAGATGATAGCCAGTGCCAAGGTGCAGGCCATCAAAAACTGTTCGCGTCTGGAGCAAATTTTTCTGCAGGCCGTTGCAGCTGAGGTCACACGCACCGGTGTCGAGGAGACAACATTTATGGGCGTTTACACACAGATCGAGACGATAGCAGCGTTTATGGGCGTGGCACTGCCAGCGCCAGGACGTGCACTGCATCTATGCTCAAAGCTAGGTGCCGAGCGCTTAATAATCTCAGAGCACTCGCGTCACGATTTATACCAAAAGATTTTGCTGAACGTCAGCGCCGACGATATACACTACGCGTTGCGTGTGGAGAGCAATTAGGACTAGATTTTAAAGCTTCTAAATTATTATTTTAATTAAGCGTCATGTTTAAACAATTTAAAGTACAAACTCGTTGATAGGAATACCAAATAGAATACCAATACAGTATAACAGTCGTACAGCACTTTGGGTGAAAAGACGGAATAGATAAATAGATGATAGCGGAAAACTAGCATCAGGCAGAGGTAAAAAGCAACTGGTAACAATACGAGCGCCGCATACATTGGCATCACCAGCGTATCGATTGCCCTCGAATACGGCGGCTGGAGTTGAATGATGCCAACGCTACGGAGATCCGTGCGCAAGGTATGTACTATCAGGTAGAGGAAGGAATGTATTTCTGCGCTGTAGGTGTTCAGCGTGACAAAGAAGGCGACAATGCCAGGGTTATAGCTGGTCTGGCCCATGTAGCCGGGATTCAGATCAATGGTCGACAGGCTGTTCGAGTTGCCCTGATAGAAGTAGAACATTCTGGCTATCACAAGGGTCAAGATTATTTTGTACACATGCACTACGCGCACGGAGAACTTCCGCGCCGTGGAGCCGTACGCGTCGCATAGCTTGTATGTCTCGTCCAGTGTGATGAGCATGGTGGGCAGCAACACAACATTTTGCACCTTATACAGCAATGCGACTAGGATCAGTGAGCACGTCATATTCGTTTGGAGCAGCTTCAGCAGATTGCTTTTGGGCCGCTCATCCAGCAAGCTTTTTCCCGTGCTCTGTTGCGGTAAGACCGTACGATAGCCAAGCACAAAGACGAGAGCCACGCAGCACCAGAAGAGCACCAGCACGGGCAGAAGAATGCGCCCTCTGCAGTAGAGTGAAGATTAATATATGTACTATATAATATGCAATTGCATTATATCCATAACTTACACCATATAGGAAGGCAGCTCCACGAACTTCACCTGACCATTCAGGCCACGGAAACAGTAGACTAGTACGAAGGCAACGCCGTTAAATACCGTCTGCGGCGTATTCGTGAACTTGCGCAGGCGTGCCCAAAACATTAATAGCGAGAACAACATCAGTGTGCTCTTGATGGCCGATAATCTGTGTAGATAGCGCATCAGCACGAGCAGCAGGAGCACCACAAAGATCTTGCGCTGCTGCCAAAGACATGCTGAGGCAATTTTGTGCAAATGTCGTCCATCCAGCTCCACATTCGCTTTGGTAATGCGGCGACGCAGCGTCTTGAATGCAGTCAGCAGAAGCAGCGTGTTACCCAGATAATACCAGGTCTTGTATTCATATTCAATGAACGAGGACGAGCCTAGTGTACCCATGCGTATAGCGAAGCATAATAGCAAAGGGATCGGCAAAGGAATCGATAGTTTCAAGCGACGAGCATAAAGCGGCGGCAAGGCAATTTTGATTAGAGCCTGGATTACATCAATGCTCAGATAAATGGAGGCGACAATTGGCACAAGCAAGAGTAAGCTATTTAACATGGAGCTGGTCAATACTATATCCAGCAGATGGCAGGCTACATTCAGAAGAGCTCCAATTACCAGAGAGAGCAGCAGCTGAGCCGCTTTAAAGTTTTGCAAACGCAATTTCTCCGAGGCAATGTCCAGAAACAAAACACTCAGTAAAAGGTGCAAGGTGCTCTAAAGAGGAGGGGAAACAGTTAAATAAAATATGCAGTTTGAATAGGATTATTTGTCAATACGTACGGCTGTTGTCAGTGTCAGTCCCACGGCTATAAATCCGTAATCAAATTTCACTAACGACTCTGACAGCTGGGCGGAAATCTCACGGGCCACGCGCAAATAGTTAAGCTTCGCATTTTGATAGTGCACATTGCTAGCTCCGCTGCCGTCTCCGGCCCGGAGCGGCTTCAGCAGCTGTTTATGGAGCAACGTGGCATTTTGATACCAATGATAGTAGTCTACAAATCAGTATAATTAGCTGCTGGGTGACAATCGTTCATTACTGACCCTACCACTGCGCCGGACACTCTCATAGCCAAATTTAACGCGTGCCTTATTCAGCAGATGATGGGCATTGTAGAAATAGGCGTACATTTGGTCCTCCAGCGTTAATGACTGCAGCATCTCTGGTATCAAACAGCCAATAGACATGGTTGGTATTTCCACAGATAATAGCACTGCCAACGTTGGCGTCAAATCGATTTGATTATAGCGCTTGGCGCTAGAACTAAGATATATATATATATAATTAGAATATCATACTCTCCAATAAAATGTTTGCTTATTTACGAATATTTGCTGCAGTTCTTGCTATACAAATATAGTGGGACTGTGGTTTCAGAGGGCGTATTGCCGCCATGGCCACCACCATCAGCCATGCCATGATCACCGGTCAGCATCAGCAAATAGTTATCCATATTCTATAAATAGACCGTGAAAATATTGCAAATAATTTAATTTGTAGCCAAATACGTGTTTATGCTCAACGCACATCGAGTTTGTTAAATTTTTCTTAAGTATTTGCTTCTTATTTCTTCTAAGCATATCCTCTAAGAATTTCTTCTAAATGTTTCCTCTAAACAAATTTTCTAAGTTTTTTCTCTCAGAATTTCTTCTAAGAGTATACTCCAAGTCTTTTATGCTTAGCTGAACGAGCACACACTTTACTTAATCTTACTGCACTGCACGACTGACCCTGAAGCCTGGGCGACTGAAGAAATGCTGTAGCTGCAGACCTTTATATAGGGCATCATTCGCTCAAAGCTTCAGTCGCTCTCAAATGTTGAGCCCGGCGCCAGGTAGGCATCGTTGCAGTCGAGTTTTAAGTGACCAATAGGAACACTCTCTGCTGCTTCAACAATGACCAATGGGAACACTCTCTGCTGCATATAAATAGTAAATGCATAAGTGATCTTCTGTAGTTCATCTCTTGATTTTCTTAGGCAGAGGTAGACAAGGAGACAGACAGAGAGACACATATACAGACAGACATTCAAACAGATATATAGGCAATTGGAATACACGCATAGTTAAAACGGACTTCCACATTACACTGCTCATATATTGATATTGATAAGCTAAATAGCTTATGTAAATTAATATTTATAATTATTCGACAGCAATTTCTTCTGTTCTATAGTTCTCTGAAGGCCTAGGACTTCTGCATAGTCTGCCTATATTCAAACTTGCCTTATGATCCAATATCTTTTTCACCGCATCATCCATTTCCCTGAGTTTAGTTTTAATCCGTGGACTGTCATTGCCCTCAACATGGCCAATGTGATCTAGGCCCAGATAGTGCAAGATCAATAGCTTCCAATCCGTTTTCTCAAGCTCCTCCGCCAGTGCACTTGTCACAGTTCGGTCGCCCTCATAGAAATCGTTCACGTAAAACGAATCATTGTTGGCAACCTGACGTGTGAATTCACTTGGGAACAGTTGCACCCAAGTGTGATCGCCGATAAAGGAGACAACAGCTTGGCGTTGCTTTAGTCGATGCAGCAGCGAATCGTCCAACTGCTCTGTGTGACCTACATTAAGCGCAATGTCTATGAAATTGGACAATGTGCCGGTAGTGATGCTCTTTAGCCGAGGCATGGTCACAGTCGGTATGTCAACGTGCAGAGAGAGCTTAAGACACGCCCTCTCATTAACCGTTGGCATAGTGTGCTCAGTGGGGAAATCATCGCGGAGAGCATCTATTAAGAATAGTATGAAGGATTCGTAGCTAGCCGGCGGTGGATTCAGTCTGAAATTTATTATTGAAGTGAGCACATGTGGCAGTAAAAAAGCATGTACTGATATAACATATCAACTGATAATCAACTCACTTTTCACCATGCAGTGTTGTCGGCCGGTGAATGGATATGAACGGTTCCTTTTCTGCCACGGAGTACGAAGCCGGAAAGAAGCCTATCAAAAAGAGCACAGCGCCGCCCAGAAACAGTGTTAGCATGTAGAATGTGTATGCAAGGCGACTTCTGTGTTCCTCCATTGCAATTTGTGTTGCTTAACCATTCCCAAGAGCCAGCTCCTGTACTGTAGCCTGACATGTAAACAAATACTGATGAACACAGTAGAGCTGCCAGATGTTCTGCTTCGTTGGCAGCTTTTATGAACCAATAACAACTAGTTCCACTCGGCAAATGAGTCTTAAGAAACTTGACTAGTGATATTTATATTTATATATATTACTTAAATAACCGATGTCTACATTAATATTAACAATAAAGAACTGTGTGCATATTTATACGAATTGTTTTAGTAACATTTCATAAAAAGTAGTTTTAAAACAGCTGATTTGACTGAATACAAACGGAATTGATAAAACAATCTGGCAGCTCTGCAAGACAGCTGGCATTGCTTTGCATTTTGTTGGATCGTTTATATTTTGTATTTGAAATTAAAATGGAAACTTGCGGTGTTATTATGAGCAGAGTCGGAGAATTTGAGAATTTTCTTATGCGCTGCTCATATTGCACGATAGATATGGAGATTGAAAAATGGCAGGAATTTGTTCTCCACTTTCGGAATACACATGGCACGAAATCGACGGATAACTCAGAATATTTGCATAAGGAAAAACTAGCTGTAAATGAAGATAGCGCTGAGGAAAAGCTAGTAAGCATATCTACTGAAGAGAAGCCTGTTGAAGAGACGAATGTATCCAGACCCTGTTCAACATTATCCGATGCGAGTTTCAGTGAAAATAGTTCAATAAAAAGTGAATCCACAGCACCTATGGAGGATGAAGATGTGGATATGTCTAGCTCAAATCCATCCACGGACAAGGTAAGTAAATATACTTATGGCTATTAAATACTTACTGATATGACTTTTGTTTAAGTTCAAACCATCATTTTTTCGACGAGATCCACGCACACTGAAGTTTATTGAGGCTTATAAGAGCCAGCCTTGCCTTTGGAATCCTGGCTGTAGTAAATACAAGGATCACATTGCATGTAAAGCCGCATATCAGCAGCTAATAATGGAGCTAGATGCTCAGATATCTGTTGTCTTCACAGAGCATTCTTTGAAGGCAGCGATAAAGAAGTTGCATATACAGTATAATATGGTTGAAAAGCGTGTTATGAACGGCAACCAAAAACCAAATTCCGTGGCCTTTAATCATTATACAAGCTGTAGCTTTCTGAAAGCAAGCCAAGATCAAATGCATGCCTTTAAAAGTTCAGTAATTCAGGTGGTATTCTCAAGCTTGCTTTACTTTATGCTTTGAATGGTTTATTAAAACTCTTTTGCTTTCAGTTGAACTTTTGTAAGCGCAACAAGCTCACCACAGATTTTATACAGCTGTATGCCAACTTTCCCCAGCTTTACGACTGCAAGCATAAGGATTTCTCAAGCATAAGTTCTCGTAAGCAGGCCTATGAAGCAATAGCAGCTAAAATTATAGTGTCACATGGTGGCGTTAACTGCGATGATGTCTACCTCGCCATACAGTGCCTTCGTCAGTGGTACTACAAGAGTACGAAACATGCAATTAGAACGACTAACGAGTCGGAACTCTCTTATTTGAAAGCCTGTGACTTTTTGCCACCTAAGATGTTCAAGCAAAAGCTAATTTGTGAATACTGCCAGCAGGAAACTTCTTCGGATCATGTGCTTCAAGCGCATCTGTGGAAAATTCATAATATCGGTGAGCTACCCTTTAAATGTACATCGTGTGATCGAAGTTTCGTAGGACGCGCAGAACTATCGACTCACGTGCAACGCTTCCATATTGGAAAAACATACAAGTGCAACTATTGCGAGAGAACTTTCGCTGTTAACTCAGATCTACGCCTGCACATACGTACACACACCGGAAACAATATACTCTGTGAGCTATGCGGCAAGGCATTTAGATTGAGATCTCAACTGAAGCTGCATGTCACCGCTATTCATACAAAAATTCGAGCATTTAAGTGCACTATGTGCCCGAAGGATTTTCTTAAAAAGGTCGACCTATCGGACCACATCAAGAGTCACTTAAATATCCGGGATAAGATTTGCACAACTTGTGGTAAAGGATTTACCAGTTGCCATTCACTAATTCGACATCGACAAATACACTCGGAGATTAAAAAGTTTGTCTGTAAACTTTGTGAAGCTAGGTTTTCACAATTCGTCGGTCTCAACTCGCACATGAAACGTACGCATAATATTGTTCGAAGTAAAGCCCAAAAATTAGCCGAGACTTTACCGCCTGAAACAACCAGTTAATTTACCATTTTGTTTTTAAAATAAACTTTACTACATACATGTAAAATATGTAAGATTTTTTATTTCATTTAAGTCGAGTCAGAATGCTGTAGTCGAGGCTGCTCGATTAAGAGGTATCCCGAACCCTTCACAGGATTGGAAATATTTAGAAGAAATATTTTTGCCTGTTATATACATATGTACATTTAACAATATATGTATACCCTGATTTCCCATTTTCAATGATGAAATCAAAAAAGGGCGCCGTTTTTATCGATATGCTTGGAAGTCGTATGAAATTTTAGCATTGCACAACACTAGTCCAAAAGCAGCTGTGTTAATCATATTCAACTTGACTTAAATACATTTTTCTGTGTTTGACTTTCGACAACCGTTAAAATGGAAATATGCGGTAGCATATTAACTAATAGCAACTACACAATATTCCAGTTAAAGTGCATGTATTGCCCAATCGAAAGCAACCTGCAAGATTGGCCTCAGTTTGTTCGGCATACACGCGAAGCTCATCCTTTCGATGATGCCGATGGTTCACTGAGCGACCAATGTGAAAATGAAGTCGAATGCCCTAAGGTAGAGCCCGACGAGCCTTACGAAGACAGTATGGATATAAAAGAGGAAAATCACACATGGCATCAGGATGATGAAGAATTTTATGTAAGCAATGTACACGTACTAATATTTTCTGATTTATACGTATTTCAATTTATCTCTTGCACAGTTTACTGACGACGCCTTGAAGCAAGAGGTGGAGCCACAGTCACTCATAGAAAATGATTCTCATATGTCTCCTACTCATGCTAATGGTGTAGAATCCAATGAAGAGAGCAGATACATCGATGAGAAGGAATATGAAAGTCAAGAAATGGATTATATGCAAGTAAATAAATTCAAGATAACTATAATGCAGCAACAACATAATTTAAAGTATAACATAGAAAGTCGAGGAGGACACATCAGATTATAGCGACAACTATATTGACGATGAAGATATCGAAGACGATTATACGGAATCTGATGATGAACCAGACGCAGAGAAGCCCAAAAGCAGCAGAACCAATCCCATGGCTCTAAAACGCAAGGTATATACAAATATAATAGAATATAAATATACAGATAATTGTAATTAGATATCGCGCATTGCAGTTGAAAATATCATTTACGCGGCAAAACCTGCGCGTGCTGCATTTCATCGCTGAAGTCAAGAAACATCCATGCTTGTGGAACCCGAATGATAAATTTTTCAAGACTAAAATGGCTGAAAATGAAGCTTATACTGAGATAATTGCAGGAATGGATAAAAAAGTGAATGTGTTATTCACTGAATCTGAATTAAAGAAATCGCTAAAGCAATTGTTTAAGGAATATACAATGGCAACGCAAAAGGCGTCCGAAAGCCAACTGACCGAAGTGGCTGCCCGTTACCTACGCAAATGTAAATTTCTCTCAATCAAAGATTATTCTGGGGAAAGTGATGTCGACGACGAATCCAAATCAGACGTAATACAGGTGAGTGCGAAATGGAAACTCTCTTATAATTATCTAATCTACTGTGTAATATATTTTAGCTAAACTTCAAGGAGATTAACCATATGACAACGACTTTTATCGAGACTTATGCCAGTTTTCCAGTGCTATATGACAGTTCCGTGCCAACCTTTAAGTCGCTGGATGCACGAACTCAGGCATACATTGAGATAGCTCAAATGTTGGCGCCAGAGATACACGTGAATGAAACTGAAGTTTATATGGCCATAATGCGTCTTCGTAAATGGACAAATATGACTTTGCGGCGGGTGAAGTCAAAGGAATTGCGGCGCGCTTGTACAAAATCGGAACTGCATTATCTGCAATTGTGCAGCTTTCTTCCACCCAAATCGGAAAGCTTCGTCATTACCTGTGAATTGTGCAATAAGCGGTTCTTCCTTGATTACAGTCTACGTGCCCATATGGTCAAAGTGCACGACGTGGGTGAGCTGCCCTTTTTATGCTCGCAGTGTCCGCGTCGCTTCGAGAAAGCGCATGATATGGAGCGACACAAGCTGCGGCAGCACTGTGAAAAGTTGCTCAAATGCGAATATTGTGATAGCACGTTTTCAATGAAAACTGATCTTACAGTCCACACTCGTGTCCATACGGGGGAAAAGCCATTTGTGTGTGAGCTGTGCGGTAAATCCTTTAGACTGAAACTGTTGCTCGACTATCATATTAACGGCTTTCATTTGAATCTGCGGCCATTTGAATGCGATATATGTAAAAATACGTATCGTAAGAGAGTCCAGTTGAAAAACCACATGAAAGGACATTTGAATATTAAGGATAAGAAATGTGAAAGATGTGGGGCAGCGTTCTCCTGTCCAACTAGCTTGTCTCGGCACCGCAGGACTTGCTGTGGTGTTAAAAGATTAAAAAATTAACATTAATTTAAATTCTTCATATGCATATTAATTATTATATATTGTTAATTTATTACTAAATAAAAAACGAATATTATTGTCCATAAAGGATTTTATTTTTAGTCTTGTGTAACACTGGTCCGCAGCTGATAATGTTATCGATAACAATTTACTTTTTATAAGATCTGCAGCCGGCACAAATAATTGTTTATGCGCGAAAAATGCACAGTAAATAATAAAAACATGGATACGCAAATTTTAGATGCCGTAAATGACTTTCTGGTAAGAATAAATTAAATGCTATTCATCTTTAACTAATATGCTTACTAATTCCCACAGAAAGTGGACTCCTTAGATGAGGCGTTTGTGAGCGTCATTGTGTTCAAGTCGGAGGATGATAAACCTACCAATTTTACAAATAATTTGAGTATGTATGATTTTAAGATGTTGAAGCATGTATCGAATATGTATTTATTACAGTTACCGCATTCGGCAATGTTGAGAACCGAGAACAGGTGCTGCGTGCGTATTTGCTTCGCGCTGCGGAAGCACCAAGCTACCACATGCAGGTGCTGATGGCGGCGCTGCCCAAATTGGTGGATGCACATCACATTACAGCAAGGTGGGTTAGTTTAAGTCAGTTTTTAAAACAATATTATATAAACTGCCTTCGTAGAATGCTCTGCGACAAGGTGCTGTCCTGTGAGAAACTTGATTATGAGCGGAAGACCTTTTGGATAGAGAGTTTTCGGCTAATCAAGAAAGTTATTTCACATGTCGACTACAAAGGCGTACGGGAGATCATGAAGGCCTGCAGGGAGAAGGCCCAATGGTTCCCACTGAATGTCAACGTCACCTATCTACCTCAATTGCTTGCTGTCGAGGAGATAATTCGGTTCATATTCGATCGTAACAATTGCTTGTTGCCCGCCTACTTCATAGCCAATGAAATAATGCGTCCATTTCCCTACCACTGGAAACTAAACAAACTAATGACTGATTTTGTTGAAGAGTTTCGAGCGACAGCTCAAATGGTATCGATCATTGGACATGCAAATATGCTGCCCATTGTCGAACATTTTGGTTATGCTGACCACTTGATGAACTCGTGGCGACTGGATCACAACACTTTGAAGTTCAACTTTAAGGGCAGTTTGCCGTATGAGCCTGAACTGCTGGAGGATCAAACGCCTCTATTGCGCTATGTGCTAGAGCAGCCCTATTCGCGCGAAATGGTTTCAGTCATGTTGAATTTGCAGAAGCATCAGAAGCAGCGTTACAATGCGCTCGAGGAACAATTGGTTAATCTAATAATACATGCCATGGAAATGACGGAAACGAATGATGCCACTGCAGGCAGTGGCTTCAATGCAACCGACGAACAGATCTCGCATAACGAATGGGTGTGGCTACATCTCTCCTCGCAGCTGATTTACTTTGTGCTCTTTCAGTTTGTCAGCTTTATGCACATTGTGCTGGCTCTGCACGAAAAGGTAAGAGATGCGATCTTTAGATGTAATTCAAGATTTATATATTCTTTTACTTTATTTAGCTATCCAAACTGGAGCTGCGCAAGGGTCGCGATCAGCTGATGTGGATACTGCTGCAGTTCATCTCAGGCAGCATACAAAAGAATCCCGTGAGTAGCTAAAATATGCTTTCAATATTTTTTCCTTATTCATAAATTTCTTTCTTACAGATCACAAACTTTTTACCTGTCTTTAGACTTTTTGATCTACTTTATCCGGAGCAGGAGCCTCTTAAACTGCCTGACTACAACAAGTCTTCACTGGTGCGCCACATGGCGCCCATTTGCATCTGGATACATTTAATGAAAAAGGCGCGAGTGGAGAATATGAACATCACACGGCCTTTGCCGATTGCGCTTAAAAATCATCATGAGTGAGTTTGTGTATCTCTCTATTTAGCTATTTTTGCTTAATTAAAATTCTTTTGTAGCTTCCTTCAGCATCTGGTTGCGCCAAATAATATGATGAATGTCACATTAGGCAATGATTTTCGCATTATACTCATCTGCAATGCATACTCGACGAATCAGGATTACTTTGCGCGACACATGAATGTTCTGCTGGACGCCATGAATGGCAATGCAAAGTCAGCAAATGGCACTCCAATACCAGCAGTCACTTATTCCGTCTCGGTGCTCGACAGTCTGACGGTGCATAGCAAAATGTCACTAATTCACAGCTTTGTCACGCAAATGCTGAAACAGGCGCAGAGCAAGACACTGGTGCCAGCGCCTGCACTCATTGAAACCTATGCTAGATTGCTGGTTTACACTGAGATTGAGTCGCTGGGCATTAAGGGATTTCTAAGTAAGTTGGTTAGGAGCTATAAGTATTTAAGGATTACTATAATATATATTTTATATTTTTCTATTCCCAAGCTCAATTGCTGCCAACTGTATTCAAGAATCATGCCTGGGCCATGCTACACACGCTAATGGAAATGTTCTCCTATCGACTGCATCATGTGCCCACACATTATCGCGTGCAATTGCTCTCATTACTCTATTCGCTCTCCTCCGTGCCGCAGACCAATAAGATGCAATTGAATCTATGGTAAGTCTGCAAATATCAAATTATCTTTCTGTTATACTAATTTTATTTTTCGTAGCTTTGAATCGACCGCATTGCGTTTGATTACCAGCATTGGTTCCGCCGAGTTTCAGTCGCAGTTCTCTCGGTATTTGAATGACAAGTCACCTGGAGGCGTGGCATCAAATGAAAGCGAGGAACTTAATCGTGTCCTCATCTTGACGCTGGCACGCTCCATGCACGTTCATGGCGGCGGTGATGAATTAGCCGGCTGGTGCAAGGATTTTCTATCCAACATAATGCAGCACACGCCTCATTCATGGCCCGTGCAATCGCTAGCATGCTTCCCGCACGCACTGAACGAGTATTTCCTACAAAACAATCATCCGGTTGAGAATAAGCAACAGCTGAAAAAGTCTGTGGAGGAGGAGTACCGTAATTGGACATCCATGTCCAATGAGAACGACATCATTGCTCACTTCATCAGGCCCAATACAAATCCTTTGTTTTTGTGTCTGCTTTTTAAGATCATCTGGGAAACGGAGAGCATCAGTCCCGTGGCATACAAGTAAGTCGCTATTAATTTAGTTCCCTCTCAACATTTTTTGTAATGCTTTACTCTTTATATTATTAGAATTCTGGAGGGCATCAGCGCTCGGGCCTTGTCCACTCATCTCCGCAAGTTCTGCGATTATTTGGTTGCCGAAGTGGCCAGCTCCTCGGATGGTCGCGACTTTATACACAAATGTGTGGATACTATTAATAATATGATCTGGAAATTTAATGTGGTGACCATAGATCGGCTTGTGCTCTGCCTGGCTCTGCGCACACACGAGGGCAACGAGGCGCAGGTCTGTTTAATCACAATTCAACTTCTGCTGTTAAAAGCGTCTGAGCTGCGCAATCGGGTTCAAGAGTTCTGCAAGGACAATAATCCTGATCATTGGAAGCAAAGCAATTGGTAAACTGATCTCTAACTAAATTGATCTTTAACTAAATTTAAATTGAACCTGAATTTCATTCTACTTTCTGCTGGCAGGCATGAGAAGCATCTGCAATTTCATCAGAACTATCCCGAGAAATTCGCACCGGATGAGAGTGCATCGCAAATTCCACTGCCCGTTTACTTCAGCAATGTGTGTCTACGTTTTCTGCCAGTGCTCGATGTGGTGGTACATCGCTTTATTGAGCTGACTATACCGAATGTGCATCAAATCCTAGGCATTATATTGGATCACTTGAGTATACTGTATAAATTTCATGGTAAGTCTCCAAGTTTCACTTCCTCTTTTTGAATTTTTTAACCTATATCTCTTGCTTGTAGATCGTCCCATTACTTATTTGTATAATACATTGCACTATTATGAACGTATTCTGCGCGATCGTCTGCCTCTCAAGAAGAAGCTGGTAAGCCGCCTTTTACAGCACAGTCGAAATTTCTATTTCAATACATTTTGCCACATCAGGTTAGCGCAATTACAAGCGCCTTTAGCGAGATACGTCCAGCCAATTGGTGTGTGAGCGAGCCATATAAGGTATATCTGCAAAGTCAGGATCCACTATGGACGCCTGACCTGAGCTACTACATGAATCTCATCAGACGACTGGCAGACAGTGAGTAGAGCTCTGAAAGTACTTGAACCACGCCCAACTGCTAATTAATCTGTCTACATGTATCCCACTCAGCTATCAGTGGCAAAAACGTCTTCTACACCACCGATTGGCGTTTCAATGAGTTTCCCAATGCACCCACTCATGCGCTCTATGTGACCTGTGTGGAGTTGCTTGGCCTGCCTCTGGCGCCTTCTGTGGTTGCGGGCAACATAATCGATGTGATTGTCAATGGCTATGCGGTGATACCGCAAAAAGAGATACACAGCTATATCAATGCAGTCGGCATTGTGTTGGCTGCTCTGCCGGAGCCATACTGGAGTGGGATTTACGATCGGCTGCAGGATATGCTAAACACGCCCAACATGCTCAACTGGACATATCGATTCAATGCCTTTGAGTTGTTCAACTTTAAGACTGTGCGTGAGGCCATGCTGGAGAAGAGCTATGCTGTTGTCTTGGCTGTGGCGCACGCAGTTTTCCATCATATGGGCGCCTTTAAGCTGGCAGCCATGACGCGATACATCAAGGAGAAGCTGAAGCCTTGTGTGCGCACCGAACATCAGTTGCTTTATCTATGTCACGTCTTCGGACCATTCCTGCAGCGCATCGAACAGGAGAAACCGAATGCAGTGGCGGGCATTGCTATATTCCTCTATGAAATGCTGGAAAATGTGGACAAACATCATGGACCCAAACCCCTGGAGTATATGGATCAGATCTGTGATTTCCTGTAAGCAATTGATTAGATTATGTGGAGTATATATGCTAATAGTTATTTCTGTTTAGATATCACATTAAGTACATTCACGTTGGCAATATTATCAAAAACGAATCAGAGGCAATTATCAAGAAGTTGCGACCGCAGTTGCAAATGCGCTTGCGTTTCATAACTCATTTAAATCTTGAGGATATACATACAGAGAAAATGTAAGTTTTACTTGCAAGTTACTTGTTTATTGTTTATTTATTATAATTTTCTAGTGCTGAGGCCAATGCAAATGCCAATGCAAATTCAACTCAGTCGCCTTTGCATACTGCACAGCAGCAGCAGCAGCAACAACAACAACAGCAGCAACAACAGCAGCAACCACAGCAGCAACAACAACAACAACAACCACAAGCACCACCAGTGAGTGCAGCAACCACCAGCTTGCCACTGGGCAGCGGTGGCAATACTCAGCAGCAAATGTACTTACAGCACATGCAGCTTCAACAACAGCATATGCAAAATATGGGAATGCGTCACAACTAGATGAAGACAACAACAATTACAACAATAATTAGCCTTAGTTTAATTCTCTGTAATTCATAGTTTTAACTGCTGTCTAGAACTCTTAATGATCGCTCTCACACACTCTCAACTGTTGACCAGAACTTGTCTCAGCTGAGCTTAGGGAGCAGGTTTGCCCGGTGGCTAACTCTGTCGGCGATTCAGTTGCAGTCGCACTGTTACTCGCAATGCGCGCTTGGATTGGCTTACTCTTAACGCTGTTTCTCTGTTATGCGCGCTGTGAACTGTGCGATCGAGGCACTGGCGTGTGCAAGGAGTTGACTGCTACGGATTGTCCAGTTATATTCTTTATACAGCATTTGATAGCCAACGAAATTAAGTACTGCAACGAGATAGACGAAATCGTGTGCTGTCCGCTGCCTCGGAATAATCAAAAGAAAGCTGTGGAGCCTGTGGAGGAGAATCGTCCCTATGAGAAGCGTAAGCATTACCAGTAACAGTTTTATATATATTGTGATCTGATCTTCATCTAAATATTTCACAGAATGCAAACACTTTAATGATATCAGAGCAGCTTGTCACCAGTCGCCCTTTATCGTGGGCGGCACCAAGGCGGCTGGCCGTGAATTTCCTTTCATGGCTCTGATTGGGATCACGAAGCGTGGCAAAAGCGAAATAAATTGGGATTGTGGTGGCACCTTGGTGCATCCGAGATTTGTGGTCACAGCTGGGCACTGCCTGGAAACTCCTGAGACCAAGGAGCAGCGCTTGGATCCCAATTTCGATTCGCCGAAATTTGTGGTTCGTCTGGGCGAACTGGACTACAACAGCACAGCAGATGATGCCCAGCCGCAAGACTTTAAGGTTATCAACTACGTGGTGCATCCCGCCTATAATGACGATGACGACAACAAAGTGGAGAACGACATTGCTATAATCGAGCTGGACAGGAATGCGACTCTAAATGAGTACGTGGCACCTGCTTGCCTGCCGCCCAGCACGGGCAACGATCAGCAACAGCTAACAGCTGCCGGCTGGGGACTCACGGCAGATGCTGGCCATAAGTCCTCGCACCTGCTCAAGGTATCCCTCGAACGTTTCGATGATGATCTATGCGAAGAGCGTCTCGAAGTGGAAATCGAATCGCGCACCCAATTCTGTGCTGGCTCCATCAACGGCATCGGCGACACCTGCAACGGCGATTCGGGTGGACCCATTTTCGTGCAGCATCCGCGCTACAGTTGTCTCAAGCTTCTAATTGGCATCACTTCCTTTGGCGGCATCTGCGGCACCAGAGGTCGTCCATCAGTGTACACCAAGGTCTACCTCTATACTGATTGGATTGAGAGTATTGTGTGGGGTGAGTAAATTAGCTCTGCCAATTCATTTTAAGTATAAAATGCAGAGGAAATCATATTACGTTAAGTAAAGTAATTGATAAATTGTCTTAGAAAAATTATAACAAATCTGCTCGATTTTATAACTTTTAACTATTAAGAAATACGCAACTTAAGTGTCAATATATATGTATAATTAATTGATTTAAGAAAAAAGTATTTGTAAATCCCCTATTGAGAGCTGAACTTGTCTTTATGGCAATGCATTTTTATATAGATCGAGTAAATAAATATTATATTATTATAAATATATCCCAATGGATCTACCCCGATCAACAATATATAAAATAACGTGAATAAACATGGGTTTTAAATGTAAATAATAAAAGAATGTTTATATTTGTCTCCAACTAGAATTCTAATTGGAATGCAGAGATTAACGCACAAAAGCTCTTCCGTATATTCTCTCTGAGAGCCTGACCGCTCAGCTAATTTGTGTAAGGTTTGGTGCTGCCAGACTGTCAGAAAAAGATCGTCAGTAATATAGCAAGCAGTCTCAATAGGAGAGCTCTGAAGCTTTGCTCGCTCTTGATAGGTCCAGCTCTCTCTATTTCTGACTCTGTGTGCAGGTGCATACAAGTTCGGCTTAAGCTGTGGTCGCCAGTTTGAATTTCGATCTGCTGCAGAACAGACGTGTGTGCTGCGCCAGAGTTGTAGTGCTTGTGTTGTAGTGTCTGTGCTTGCCCGCCCAATTGTGCAAGGCACGTACTGTAGCTTACCGCGCGCATAGAACGCGCCATTGCAATAAATCAAGCGAAAAGTATTTAATTATCAACAAAATGCACCAAAGCGAAATGTACATTCGATGCGCATTCGATATTTATTGATTAACACATCGCAGAAACAACAACAACAACATCAGCCAACGACCGAGTGTATGTGTGTGTGTGTTAGCTCGTCTCTATGTGTGTTCGTGTGGGTGCTGCGATCGACGATAGTTAGTGTGTGTTAGGGGTGTGCGCGGAGTACCGTTGCCTAGATCGTAACACTACGTTCAAAGTGCCGCGCGACTGCATTGTTTTGACTTTGATCGTGTGCTAAGACCTCCCTCCATCTCTTTCCCCCATCTCTCGCTGCAAGCGCGTGCGTGTCGTAACTTTTGATTAGCTCTTTTTATCCGACGCGTCTCGTCTTCAGCCAGCGACGCCGCGCCGACCAGGAGCTGCAGCTCACCCTTTGGAACATTGCGCTTCACATTGTTGCTGCTACTGCTACTGCTACCTATTTTGTAGTTGTTATTTTCGAAACTTATCGCCGCCTACATCACATAATTTGCTGCAGCTGTTGCCGTTTCGAAGGTGAGCATCAAAAGGAATTCGCATTTGCCATTTATTGTTCTTTTGTTTTGTTTACTCGGCCTGGCGTGGCTTGGCACGGCCTGGCAGGAGCGCATGGGCATAAATTTATTTATATTTCTTTTCTCTGAAATACCCAACGTATTTTGCAATGGAACTATTAAACAATAAACTGAATAAGTGAAGGGATTTGGTCAGTCAGTGTACAGTTTACAGGTGATTTCCTGTTTTGCTCAAGCAAAACTTTGGGCTTGAACAATTAAGTATATTTTGGTTGTTTTAAATATGCGTGTGCTGGCCTTAGAGTGTATATAAAATATTACATTTATTAATACTATTAAATATTAGAAAGTAAATTTTAAAAATCTATAGTATATTAATATTTACGTGATAAATTAAAAAAGAGATTATTTAGTATTCGGTTTTTATTAAAAAAAATCATAAAATAAGAATATTTAAAAATGTTGATGAGAGCATTTAAAAAATATAGTTTTGATTTTACTTATGTAATTATAAAATAATTAATATATAGTTATTTCTTGCTCTTAATAATATGAAATTTAATTTAAATAAATAATTAGAATATAAATCTATAAAAACTTAGAGTTTCTATGAAAACTTACAGCAAATATCTTCTTAAATATCTTAAGAATCTGCTCGATGTTAAATTTGATGAGCTGTGATTTGCAGAAGAGATTAGGGGACACACCTTAGCTTCATACCTGAGCAATATTTCAATTATGTGTGCTTTTTTTTTGTTTTTGCTTCTGCCAATTGTTTATTGGATATATTGGTTGACAGCTGGTTTTAGTAATTATTCAGCCTTCACAATTGCCGTAACGAATGCTCATCCAATGTGGGCTGTGGATGCTGTCGCAGATGAGATCATTTCTAAAATCAAAGAGCAAAAACAATCAAATACAGCGGCAACCGCAATTCCACGGTACAAAAGAATGGCCAAAAAGGAAGACTGAGATAGGAAGGGAATGCGTGAATGAGAGAGAGAGAGAGAGAGATAAAGCATACAAAATTCTTGCCCGTTGCTTGTAAATCATTAATCACAAAGGAAATGCTGAGCGAAGCGGAGTTCGCCAAGTCCAAATGTTTTGCACTCTGAGTCAGAGACGATATCTTTAAATACTTTCATTAAATACAAATGAGACAAATGTCTGTTGTCTCTATCTCGTTCTCCCTCTCTGTCTCTCTCCCTCTCTCTCTCTCTCTCTCTCTCTAGCTGTTGTTTTAAAGAATCTACGCGTAATTAATTGTGGGTTTTGTTCAACCGAACTCATCGCACTTTGTGGGTCTTTGAAAGGCCGCCGAGAGCTACGATTTTGATTTTTATCTGGCCCATTTGACAGGCTCTTAGAATCGAATGACTGAAACTTCAAATTCAAACTCAAATTGAAATTCAACTCAGGCGAAAAGCTAACGCAGTTCGATTCGCCGATATCGCAAGTCATACACAACACGCCAGCCAGCAACAACAACACAAGTGACCTTGAGGGTAATAACTCTTTGGCGTTTGTTAGTCATGCCTGGAATGCAGCTGAACCGCATTGCCAATGCGCTGGCTGCCTAAGCCAGCTGCAAAAATGAAAGAAAAACAAATTCAAAAACAAAAGCAAAACCGGATGGCATCTGCATTTGCATCTAACAACCGAACCCCCGCACAGTGAGCACTAGAAGTATTTGTCTATGTCTATGTCTGTGTGGTCAAGCGATGTCTGGAAGCTTAGAGACTTATAAAATTTTATTAACAAGCTGCTACAAAGAATTTCAATAAACGAAATGCCAATAAAACATTCATTTTTTTCTTTCAAGTCCAGCGAGAATAAAAGTGTATAAAAAATCAACAAAAAAGTGAGAATAAGGCAAGCGAAACCAGTCGACTGATTTGTCTAATGTGCGGGCGCCGAAACTGGTTAGAAATACAAAGTGTACTGCGAGCAAGGGAGAGAGAGAGAGTGAGAGAGGGAGAGGGAGGGGGCGAGAAACGGAGAGAGAGCGAGAACAAGAGCTAGTTAAGCAATTGGAGTGAGCGAGTTGGCAGACGTTGGCTCAATCAGAATTAAAAAACCTTGGAGCGCATCTTGATTGAACAACAACAAGAACAACATCTCCAACAACAACAATAACCAGAGATATCTGCTAAGCTCTGTAATATTCCATGAAAATAGTCATATATCATCGCTTTGTAATCAATGCGCAGCTGTTATTCTATGCAAATATCTAAAAATAAATATTGACTAAATAGTTAGCATAGCACAGAGTTAAATTTAAACTTTAAATTGATGTTAAAGTTAGTGCATAATTATTTTTTTATTATTGGTTATGCTTAAAGTTCGTTGCTTAAGTCTTTTGATATGCGCCTAGGGGTCATGCACTGTCGAGCGCGCGCATGTGTCGAAAGCTCTCAATCAAAAGCTGAGCACACATGTGAGTGTGTGTGTGTGTGTGTGTGTGTCAGAGTGTAGCAGTAGGCTGAGATGACCTTATAAAGGTATACTTCCGCTATAAATGTATATATGTGCATATATGTATTACATTTTGATTTTTGTCTTTTCTTAATTTGAAGTTTACGCCAGTTGAGGCTGTCGAATCAGTGGATACTTAACTGCTGAATGACAATTTTTAATATAGATCTATATATATGTATATACGTATGTTTGTCAACCTTCAGTAAGCCTCTTGACCATCCCCCTTTGTCTCATTGCGAAAGCTGAGCTCTACAGCTTATCAAAATAACGCTTATTTAACAACTTGGTGTTAAATTTTTGTATAAACCACGACAATTTATTGATAAATAAATACGTTTCTATAAATATACATACACATACACATATAGAGACAACACACTTCTGCCGCGCTGCCCTCCTAATTAGTTAGACACAGCCTTGATTTGATACGTTTAAGTATTTTGTGCCGCATGTGCAGAGGGCATTTAATAGCAGCAGCAGCAGCAGCAGCAGTCGCCGCTTGATTAGCTCATTCTCTGATTGGTAATTTTTTCTACTTTGGGTTTTTGGCATTTAGGTTTTTGGCGCGCATTAACAATTGCTTTCAATGCCAGCCATCAGCAGCAGCACAAGCAGCAGCTGTGCGCACAATTTGTAAGCGACTCGTGTAAATTGCCATAATGGTAATCGCAGTCATCAAAACTGACGCAACAATCGATCAATTGGGCAGCGGCAGTCGCAGCAGCAGCAGCAGCAGCAGCAGCAGCTGGTGTTGAGCGACCTTAACCGTAAACCGTTTTCTAAGCCAACTTATAAATCAAAGCATGCTTTTTGCCGAAACAATCAACCAAAACAACAACAACAACAACGACAACCAAAAAACTTTTGTAAAAGTCACGTAAAATTTCGCTGGAAATGACAAAGGGACCAGCAAAATTTCTTCTCGCTGCGAAAGTTTTTAGCAAATGCAAATGCAAATCTCTTTTGGTCCGTTAATTAATTAATTTTTTATTTAAATCACCAATGCTAAAGTGTGAAGATGTCAAACCATTTGTGAAAACAGGTGAAACACGCATAGCGAGCTTATCTAATTGGGTTTGAGATGTTTACAAATACAATTTGTACGCACGCCCAGTGCAAACTGAACTTGAGTTCAAATACAGCAAATACATACAACAACAACAACAACAACAATACAGAAGAAGCTGCAGAAGATGAAGTCTCAAGTGCGCTGCCCAGTCTCGTCTGGACTGCCTTCTAATACAAATACAAATAGCAGCCGCTCAGGCAAGACGGCCATCAGTTTTACAATTGTTTTGCCATCTTGATGAAATATGATCTTATAGGCAATGTTTGTCTATGTCTGTGTGTGTGTGTGTGTGTGTGCATTTGGTATCAAGTTTAATAGACAATAAACACGACAAGCGTCTTACAAATAAACGCTTTACGCTGCGGCTGCCTGAACCCTGACCTCGACTTTGACTATAATTTTTTTTCAAAATATTTTTTTTTTTTAAGCCAGAAAAAAACTTGTGTAGCTCGTTAGGCTTGATTCTTGTGAAAGTTGATTGCTGATCTATCCAAGTTTTATCTGCCTCTGTTTCTGTCTCTCTCTAACTCTCAATGGGTATCTGTTTCAACTTTCCATAAATGTGTTTCAAAAATACCCAAAAATTTATTTCATGCTAACGAGAATGAAAGGCAAAACTTTGGGTGTAAACGATATATAAAATGCTCTAATATTTGCTGCGACTGCTAATAAAAACATATATATAAATTGATTAAAAATGAAAACGAAATAATTTCTTGGAGAATATTTATAGATCTTAAATCTCTAAATTTGTTACAAATTAATTAATTAATTTTTGTTGACTGCAGAGTTTTTCTTTTCACAGATTGGTTGTAAATTTTATATGTATGCGAGCTTAAGCATATAATGTTATTATATATATATATATATATAATTTATATATTTCTTATGGCTTAACATAAACTCAAAAAAACAAGCAGATTGGAGACAATTAGGTAATTTTTTTAATAAATGTTAACTTTAGTAAAAAATTAAAAAATGTACATATGTACAATATATAAAAAATTAAGTAATCTAAGTTTGTTTAGTAAATGATATAAATTTGGTTATTAAAAAATACGACATGCATAATATTTGACACATTCAGTTAAATCGGCCTCGTTTTCAGCGCGTGTTACATATTGGGCAACTTACTTAAAATGGCCCCAAATGCAAGTGTATGAGCATCCCTTCCCCCTCTCAGCCACATATAAAACGTGCTCGCATATATATGCTAAACATAAATCGAAAGACGTAAGACACGAACTGGCTGCACCAGTTCGACTAGATTACACACGTTTGCAAGCTAATTTATGTTAATTCGAATCATAAATATATGAATCATTATTTAAGGCTAAGCAGTTGGCACTCTGCTTAAGCGAAACAGAAAAAAAAAAAAAAAATAAAATTTCTTTTACTATAATTAATTTAGTGTATATTTGTTTTTAGCTGCATTCCAACTGAAATAGAAAACTGATTTATGAAAATCGAACGCACTTTCACTGCGTGGCTGTCCAGTGTCTGTCCAATGTCTGTCCAGTGTGGTGTGTGATGTGTTTATTTTATTAATTAAATTGATTAACAAGCTTCGGCATTTTGGGCACTCGGATCAAAGTCAAGCGAGGACGTCGCAACATTTGGCCAACATGCGGCTGTTAAACAACCAGGCAAATAGCGAACAGATCCGCGAACACGAGTTGTTGGCTAAGTGGCGCTATTTATGTCACGAATCAAAAGCAAACTAAGCCAGAGCCGCACTGACGGACAGTCAGTACAAAATAGCCAGATTGCAATTATTGTGGGCCCAATTGGCAGCCAAGTGTTTGTCAATCAACTTTGAGTTCAATTGTGGCTCAAAAAAAAATAAATTAAAAAAAAAAAATACTTTTTGGCATTACAAATAGAAATCAAAATGCGCTCTCACATCATAATCATACGCGTCATAATGAGCAGCTATCATCGTCATAATGAAGCAGACTTTCGCAGCAAAAGAAATAAATTTCAAGTAGCAAGCCGCTAATAGCCGCTGGCCAAAACACACACACACACTCACATCACGCATACGCCATGTGTGCATGTGTGTGTGTGTTGACTCTTTCGAACTTATCACAGCTCACAAAGTCAACGTGTGCAGTTCATCAATAAATTGTGATTAGAAAGTTTTCATTTTTTTGTGATTTTTTTTTTTATTAGCTAATAATAACAATATGTTCGACTGTCAAATGGAAGAGGCATTCAAAGGCCTACGCAGCACGTATCACAGCAACATCAACAACATGAATGAAGCCCCAATCAAATCGATAATTAATATTGCAACAACGTACTGCAAATGAAATGTTATGAATATAAATTGGTTTAAAGGGAAAACAAAACCATTTCTTGGAGAATATTTATAGATCATAAAACAATAAATATTTAAATTGCTGACGCACTGAAAAAAAAAATAGTTATATAATATTAAAAGCTATAATATTCTTAAGCAAAATATGTATGCCACTTTAATTAAAAATATAATAATAAATATTCTCAATTGCAATAGCTAGAAATGTGGTAGAGTATCTTCTTATATTTACATTTAAAACACAGCGAACACAAGCTAAATATTTAAAGAGTTTAGTTTATAGTGTATATATATTTATTACATTTATTTATAATTTTTCTAGGCAGTCAAGATTCAAGATCTATACCTATATCAGCCAATAAGTTAACCATTAAAAAATTGTTGTACAGCAAATTTTTTTCGCTTCTACCTGTTGCTCGCCTCATATTTAATATAAATAGATACATTTCGAGTGCTCTATACACTTGAGAGCCATTACACAACTTTAAAGGCTCAATTGAAAATCAATTTCAAGTCTTTTACTTAATTTCGTTTTGCTTTTTGCAAACTCTTTTCTAATTTTGGTAATTTCTTGTTAAAAATTGGAGCGCGCGCTCACAAATTGCGCGTTGTTTCCCTAGGAAGCTGCCACATTCGATACAGTTACAGTTACAGCGGCAGCTTCAGCTCGAGTCAGAGATACAGATACAGATACAGATACAGATACAGATACTTGCACACTTGGCCGCACTTGTTTGGCCGTTTGCTGGTGTGAGTATCTATCGTAAAACCATTAATAGTTGACTATTTTGTTATGGCCCAGCAACCGGTTGCTGGGCACACACACATACACGCACACGCACACACACAGTCGATGTTGGCGGTACAAATTTGTATACGTTTTATTTGAGCTGTTGTGTTGTGTTGTTTTTTTTTTTTTTTTTTTGAAAATTGTATCTCAAGCTGAACATGAATGAGCTTTTCGAATATTTCGTAACCAGTTGGACTGCATTTTTTCTGGCTGGCTGTTGTTATTGTTGTTGTTGTTGCTGTTAGCTTGTAGCGTGGCCAAAATGTTTATGTCTTGGCTATAATCGATAGCCAGCCAGCCAGTCGGCCAGCCACAACAACGCCGACGGCAATCACAACAAAGTCAAGTGTTTGCATTTCAAGAGAACTTCTTTTTTTATGCATCTCATGTTGAATTGTTGGCTTAATTGCATGTGACTTGCAGCTGCAACAATTAATGCTAATTAGGCCCAGATTCTAATTAATTAGCTTTACATAATTACCCAGCGCAGCATGCACTCCAAGCAGTTATGTAACGATAGAAATTTAACCAACTCATTGCGTGCTTACATACGAGAAAAGCCAAGGGAAAAACAAAGAAAAACTATCTTTCGTAGTGGATGCTATAGCTGTATCTGCATCTGTATATGTATCTCTATGTCTGTGTGTGTGTGTGTATCTGTATCTTTGGCTGCCTGCTGCTTCCAGCTGTGCAGCTAAATTGGCCCAGTGGTGGATAAGAAAGCACGTGGAAATTAAAAAATGTGGGCACATTGCGTTAACAACAAAAACTAAATAACTAAAAAATAAGTAAAAGCGAAAACCGCTGAACAAACATCGGGCACAAAATTTGATGCGGGTCAGCTACAATTTCATGGTATTTCCCTCTAGGCAACACCCTGCCCGGCGGCCTCTCCACCTGTCCATCCCGCTCGAGCCTCTAGGCATGGCCAATTGGTTCTAACCCACTTGCGGATCCGCTTTAATCTATGCTCTAAATATTTTTTCAATTAATTTTTTTCCCAATGCTGCGACAGCAGTTTCTCATTTTGTGTTTACCTTATCTTAATTAGTTTATTTTTATTAGCCTACTCCATACCCTGCAGTGGAATGTATTACGATGGGTATATGAGGTTAATTGGTAGCTTAGAAATTGCTGAAGAAATTCAAATATAGTAAAATTTTCTTGTAAAAATCTAAAGTAATCAAATCTGTGTTACCATATATTTATATGTATACAATATATATATTAATAACAAATATATAAATATTTATTAGGCGTATATGTATTTACTTCTACAGCATTCTAATGAAATCAAGATTTTAGATTTATTATATATCTATTATATAGTGCAAATTTCAGTCTCTCGCTGTCTCTCCCTCTCCTACTGTCTTTCCGTCTCTCTCCCTCTCTCTTTCTGACTTCATTTATATTTCTATCTGTCTATTTCTTCTTCATCTTCTCTCTCTTGATATATCATTTTCTGTCTGTCTCAGTTCTCACTCAGTTCCTCTATTTCATCAGCTTTTTCTCTTTCTATCTCCAGCGATTTCTTCTTAATCTGTCTCTCGCTCTCTCTTCCGCTGTTGGCATAATACAGGGTATCTCTTTGTCAGCAATTACACTCATTACTTGTTTACATGTGCACTTAGCCAATTATTTGTTGCCATTGCTGTTGCTGTTGGTGTTGTCTCTGCCTTAGCCAACTTGATATGTATGTAGTTCAATGTCAAGCATTTTGTGGTCAGTCGTCAGTCACAGTTGTCGTCGTCGTCGTCACCGTCGCTGCTGCTCTCAATGCCAGACAATTTCTAGAGTAGCCAAACGAGGCAGGCCTCGACGAAATAAAAATAATAAAAAAAAAACTACTACAACATACAATATACAAGTAAATAAAGAGGAAGAAAAAACATGATGAACAAGCCAGGCAGACCGAATAGATTCGACAAAAAAACAGCTGTTCGGAAGTCGAGCTACCGTTACGGCTTATATACACACACATATATATATACACATATATAGTATATATCTGAGTTGTTGTTGCTTTTGGGTTTGGCATTTTACAATGACTGGTTAGATTATTGCTTTGGGTGTCCAGGCACAGACTTTAATTGCGAGACGTCGCCAACTGCAAAGTGGAACGTGCAAATGGTCAAGAGTCCACATCTTCATCGTCATCTCTAGCTGTAGTTGGCTGTGGCTCCAACTGGTGCTGCTGCTTCTTCTACATATATTTTTTCTATTTTTTTCTTTTTTGCGTCGTTCCAATTCTATTTTAAATTGTAGTCATTTTTGCCAATCATTTGTTTGGTTAGCTGCTGCCACGACCAACTAACACCAATTGGCGTTCATTTATCTTGCCACATGCAATTTGCCCGTCAAAAACCGAGCCACAATTTTCCATATCAAAACAATTCGAGACACGACAAACGGCAAAACGGACAAAAAACAACTAAACAAACCAACAAAAATAGAAACGCTTGTGCCACAACAGCACAAATTTGAGACGCCCATTTAAGACACCATTTGTTGGCCAGATCCGCTGAGATCTGCTGAGATTTGTTGAGATTTTCCACGCCCACCTGACAGCTTTCAGCTATGTTTTGCAGGTAGCTGCCACAGTTTAGGTTCAACTTATTTATGGATTTATTCGAAAAAAAAAAAACAAAACAGAAAAAACCTACTAAACTCACAGGTTTTGATACCCTAGATATTAGTTGAAACTTGTTTTCATATTTAAATTTTTGGAAACTCGCACTGAATCTGGCTGGAAAGAATTTGTTAATCAGTTAAAATATTTCCATATTTTACGGTTTTACATTCAAATAGTTTTAGCTTAAAATTTCGATTTTCTCTAATGTCTTAAATTTGTTAATGACTAATGGAATTTGTTGATCCACAAATCGATTCTATTTTAGCTAAGAGTTTTAGTTTGCTGTTAGTAAAGTTGCAACTAGAACGTGAAATCAGATGTGATACGGCTGTTAGGTGTTCTATACAGGTCTAATAACATCATTAAGGCATAACTGTTTATGGTAAATAAAAGTATGACTCATTTCAGGCAAATCTCTCTTTACCAAGACCCTATGAATTGCGGAGTTAAAATCGGCTTGTTCTTTAGCTAATATTATTCGCCTTAAAGCTCATTCCAAGCAATACTCATACCAATTCCCTCTGCTGCAATTCTCATCTCTACTCCTGCTCTACTAAGTACTTTCCAGGGTATCCCAATTGTGCAGCACTCACGCTCTGCGGAATTCTGAGCTGCGGTAACTGGCGCCGATTTGTGGCCCGTGTTAGGCATGTCATTTGCTTTGGCAGCTGTCATTGGCTTTGATTAGTTTGTTGAACGGCCAAAAAACATCAACCTTCGATTTCACTTCCCCCAAACTCAACTGAAGTGAAGGCGTCACTCGCATAGAGTGTTCACTGTACATTGAACCTGAGTTTCACACGCAGCTCAGCGCTGTCCAATGGCCAAATCTGTTGACGTTTTTCAAGTTGCAGCCAATATCGAGAGTCGGCTTCAGTTTTGGGTCTTTGGCCTGGAGTTTGGATTTGAATTTGGCTTTGAGTTTGTGTTGGAGTTTAGGTTAATGGCTTTATTACACGCCATGTAAAAGTCTGTCAACAGGCGCCCCAAAAAATGTCTTTCAACACATTTGTCTTGGATAGTTATTTTTTTTTTTTTTTGCTGCCCCTTTCTGTTATGATGAAAATCTATTTGTGGGTTGAGAAAATTTCCTTGCATTGTTTTTGCCAGTTTGCATTTTTTCGCTTTTTTGCATAAGCCCACTCCAACTGCTCGCCCTCACTCTTGCTATCGCACTCGCACCCCAATACATAAGCGTACTTTGAGCACTGCGTTAACAGGCAATAAGTAATTTTTTAGAGCTGCGCAAATTATGCAATTTGACTTTGGCATGCCATAAAAATAACTCATTTAATAACGCATAAGTAATAAATATATTCGTATATACCGTATATAACTCTTGGCAAACGAGGTATCTGTATCTGTATCTGTATCTGTATCTGTATCTGTATCTGTATCTGTATTTGTATTTGTATTTGTATTTGTATCTGTATCTGTATCTCTATCTCTATCTGTATCTGTACACATCTTTTACACCTTTTACACCTTTTATATTCACCCTTTACTAATTTGTTATTTATTTCTTTTCGTTTGCAGATATTGTTAAAGAAACAAACGTTCAAAAATGCGTCAATAATTCATGTCTTTGGCCAGCTGCTCGAGCCACACACCTGTGTAACTGAAGGTGTGATCTCTATGGTTGTTTGTTATATCATTTGTGATTTCTGATTTACAATACAATTCGAAAAGCTAATGCGAAAGAGACTCGACAACACAACAAATACGCAACATTCGCAAATAAATTACAACAGCAACAACAACAGCAGCAAACAACAATAACAAACAATCATCAGCATCCGACAATAATGTCAATTAATAAAAGTGTTGAGGTGGGCGTGGCCACTGGCCGTCTGTGCGCCGCCTTCGCCGTGGCTCTGATCTGGCTGGCTTTGGGCGCCGAGGCACACGTGGCCCTCACGTACCCACCTGCTCGCCGCCTGGACCTGGATTTCTTGGACAATGCGCGCACAAAGGCGCCTTGCGGCATGCCCAAAGGTAAGATTTTTTTGTACTTGTATTTCGATTTGTAGTTCCATTTTCCATTTTCATTCGGGTGCTCGTTCGTTCGGGGTAAAAGTGGGTCTGAGAAAACTCCTGGCAATCTGACCTGCATTCGCTGCCAGCGGGCAGCTGCTGTAGAGTTAAGTCTAGCCTTCAGCCTCAGCATTTGCCTACAAATTGTTTTTTGCCAACTTCATTTTTTTACCATATAAATAATATTTGACTTGTGTTTGGTCGTTTTTTATTTATTTCCTTACTCTTTGGCCAGCAACTCGTGGGAATTATGGCCGGTTTTCCTTTTTGTTGTTGATTTTTTTATATTTTATTTCTTGGTTTTTGTATGGGCCAACACTTGCAGCTGCTTGGCGCCTTTTGTGCCACTTTATCGTCTTGGCTAACCAAATGTGGCCAAGAGCTTTTGACTGGACTCCCATAAGAGTCTTAAGCTTCTTACTTAGCCTTAATCTTAAAAGCAAATCTTTCCGTCATCCTCAGCTTTTGCTTAAGCTGACAAATGCTCAATCTTAGCTGAGGAGCTATTTTAAGCTGTTCTTAATCTGTAATTAACACAACTATTTGGCATAGAGAACTTTCTATGGGATTATATACATATGTGTATATAATGTGCATATACATATATATTTAATTATATATAAATATTTTATATTATTTTCATTTCTTTTTATTAGGTCTATTGTAGGTTGATAAGTTTGGAATATTTACAAATACTTTTGGAGCGTAATAATATAAATATTAACAATATATCTAATAAGTCAATTATATATAATGATAATAAATTTATATTTTGTGGCGGGAAATCAAACTGGGCCTCAGTCTGATATTTTCTCCAAAGATAATTCGATATATATTCCTATAATATTTTATTCTCAAGGAAAAAAACACTCAAATGCAGCATTTTAAGAACTACGCAATCTTTTGCAGTTTTGGTAAAGCAAAACGTTCTAAAATATATATTTAATATATATATTTTTTATTCACCGTGAATTTCTTTGTTTGCATTCTTTTGTCTTGCAAATGTCTGGCACCGGTCGAAGTCTCGGCCAGAAACAATTTCAGTCTTTAAGGCACGTAGCAGTTCGTATGCTCCACATATACACAAACAGCCATAATACAATAATATTATTTATTTAGCTTTGCTTTAGTTTAGTCATCAAATAATAAGCTCGAAATGTTTACGTTTCGAGGCACGCTTCGAGTTTTGGTGTTAAGACTTCGCATAATACCCATTGATCATCATTGGAGTGGTATTGGCCCAGAGGCTGAGATTGGGGTAGCATTTAAATTGGCTGTGCACGCTCAATTTACAGTTTCATTTATGAAACATATATTTGTATGGAGATGTGTGCGCATGTGCATACAGCGATCATTCATGAGTGGTACTCATGCATTTTATGATTCACACTCGCACACTCACACACTCACACTGATGCATTGCATAACAATTCATAGTTTCAGTTCAGTTTTGAAGTTTTGTATTGTTGCGTCTTACTTAACTCTGATTATTATTGTTATGCAGTTGTAGTTGTTATTGTTGTTGTTGTAGTTATTGTTGCGGTTGTTGTTGTTGTTGTTGTTGCAGCAAAGTGTTACCAATTAATTTGCATATGTTAGAGAGGCAGCAGACGCCATTCACTTCAGGCGCATATTTAAAATTGGGCCATCATTCGTTTATTTGGATATATTAAATAAATACCCTGTAAATGAGCTGAGTGCCTACTTGATATACTAAAAGCTGTGAACTGAAGTACACTGCAAACACCTGAATTCATATCATGATTCTCCTTAAAGCTGAGATTTCTAAGCTAAGGCTTCGATTATAAATTAGACTCTTTGAAAATACGAGTAAACTTAAGCGACGATAAATGCATTGAAGGCAATTCAATACCAATATCTATCTATATATATATATGATTCATAAAAATACTTCAACACTAGCCCATTACAGGGTATCTATTCGTTCAGCTTTTTGTTCATCTCAATGTGTTCTTATTTGTATTTTTTTATTGCCTGCATATCTGTTAGCCTCAAACACTTTCAAAAATGTTGCCCACTTGATTTCTTTGAAGTTTTTTGACATTTGATGTGGCTTCATCTGAGCACACAATACAGATTAATATATACAGATAAACATATGCACACATGAATATATATATATACATATGTGTATATTTGGCAGCACATATAAATATTTTAATTAAACTAAAAGCAGTTGAAATTCGATTGCCTTGGGTGCGCACACACACACACACTCACACACACACACACATAGCAGGCACACGTGTGTCGCATCAAAATGCCAAATCAATTTTATGGTTGCTTATAAGTACGCATATTATACCATATAATCATATGTATATATATATATAGGCAGAGTGAGGGAGAGAGACAGGGAGAGACTTGTGCATTGCACACTTGCTCAACGACATTTTTGTATATATTTTTTCCAAATCTTTTTTTCGGCGCTTACGTTTTTAATTATATATACAAGTGCGCGCATTGCGTATACGCAACGTGCGCCGCTTGTGGCGCTGCAAGCGCGACCTGCTGTTGGCTGGCTGCCTGTCTGTCTATCTGTTCGTCCGTCTGTCTGCCTACTGGTTGCACGTTTAACCCATTTCGGGCCATGACAACTTTTGCCTTCGTTTGCGGCTTTTTTCTGCTTTTCCTCAACGGTTTATTTTATTTTTTTTTTGCGCAAGGCGTCGCTTGGCTGGCCAATGCGAATTGGCTAGTTGCAACCGCGGCTGACTGCTGCCGCTGATGACGATGCCGATGATGATGATGATGATGATGATGATATATGCTGCCAATAACAACATTGACAAGCTGCATGCAAGTGAAAAACTTTCACTTATGTTGTGAATACAAATATATACATATATATATGTACATATATATATCGGCATTGCGCCACACACAGACAGCCGCAGTAGCAGAGGGGGCAGCTACAGCGGCAGGGGAGACAGCCTCAGAGATGCTGCAAGATGATGCAAGTTAACAACTGTATCAAAACAAACAGTGACCGCATTTGTTGTGGCAGCGTTTCTCTGCGTCTCGCTGTCTAGCGGCTGTTGCAAGTGCCACCAGCCACAATCTGTGGCAGCCTCATTGAACTGACGCTTTTGACCTCTTGTTTGCCTTCTTCTACTTATTCTTCATCTTCTTCTTTTGTTGGCTTGTAACTCAATTTGTTAACACTCGTTGCGCTTGTTAAGGGCCAAATGTCTTCGTTTGATTTACCTCTTCTTCTTCAACTTTTGTAACTGTCTCAAATGGAGGTCAAGTTGTGGCCTCCCTCTCCCATTCTCTCTGTCTACCTGTCTCTGTCCAACTGCCTTGTGTCACACTTTATATTGCGCTTAGGCCCTTCAAAGATCTGACCGTAATTACGCTCTATAATTAGCCAAAAAAAAAATATATATATGAAGTGCAGCCTCATAAACGTGCATTAAAAAATATGTTATAGCCCAAGCTGAGCTTCAGCTATACAAAACTGTTTATCATCTCAATTTATATATCTTCCTTTTTTCATTTTTTTTAAACATTTCTCAAGAGCCATTTATCAGCATCTGCAGCGACTTGAATTGTTTTCGTTTCGTTTGGATTCGTTTCGGTTTTATTTCTATTTTGTATTTCTTCATGTTTTGTTTTTGCTCGTGCCACGCTCATATTTCAATTTCCAATGGCCATTCATTTGTTAACTGAAATGTCGCATTGAAATTATCATACAAATCTCAACAGCAGCAGCAACGGCGGCAGCGGCAGCGGCAGCGGCAGCAGCAGCGACAGCGACAGCATTCACTTGCACTAGACCCATAAAAAAAATGCCACAGAATATCAATGAGAGCGCGCTCTACAAATGGCATTTGAAATGGCAAACGTGTGACGAGCATGTGCACTAGAAGGCTACACTGAGCGAAATTTATAGCAGCCAAATGCTAATAGCTGTTGACAGCTTTAGCGGATTGCTGACGATAAATGTTTTATCATGTTGTTGAACTTTAAGCTTAAGCGAGCTTTATTGCATCAATTAGTCTAAAGCACTTGAGAGCTTTTTGCCATATATGAAATAAATCAATGAAGAGCTTTGATTTTTGGTTATTTTTCCTGAGTTTTTATAGATTGATAAATTTAAAGAAAGGCAACAAAATGTATAGTTTTATACATATTTATATACATTATTAAATATTATTATAATTAATATATTAAATTACACTCATCAATTTGATCTATGCTTTTTCGTCTATATAAAATAACGATAGCAACAAAAGTATAGAATTATCCATTTAAAGCTATTCAAAAGTCCTCTAAAATTAACTCAAGCTAAATTTAGCTTCAATTTGTTAAAGAATTTAAAGTTTTTACATTTGATAAGCTAGGCGCAATATTTTACCGTGTATATACCACATATATGCGATACATATCGTGTGGCATGCCATAAATACCAACCGCAGCAGGCGCTGCTACGCCTGCGGTGTTGGCTAAGACAACGTCACGAGCAATTAACTAAAGCGAAAAACTCCTTGACCACAAGCGGGCCAAAAGATAGCAGCTAAAGAGCCAGCCAGGTAACTAGCTAACCAGCTAACACCGGCTACCAGTTGCCAAAGCAAATGCAAATGCGAGATGTAAGTGCAACATCTACTTGCCACGTTGCGGCAAATGAAACGGTGGCAATGTTACGTTGTTGTTATTTTGTTTCTTCTTTTTGGGGTTGCCAAAGAAAATTGCATTTTATGGCATGTTACACTCGCCGACGTCCATGCAGACAACAGTGGCGGCAAAAATAAATGGCCTGGCTCGAGTTTGGCTTGTCAACAGCAGCAGCAGGAGGAGTGTGAGCGTGTGGTGGCAAATGCATATGTGTGTGTGTATATGTATGTGTATGTGTAGGTTTATATGTATGCATTTGTTTGCGGAAGTGTTTGGCTTTGCAGCGACACGCCATATTTGGCAGCCATGTTGGCAGTTGCCACTGCCACGCCTCCAACGCCCACTGGCTGGGCGCTTGGTGGTCATGCAAGCGGCACTGCAATTAGAATGCACACAGGCACACATTCCATCCTGCCTTTCCACTGCACTAAGCCCAGTGGCCTCAAGGTTCGACTGCCTGCTGCCGAGCATACCATTATGAAAATGATGCAAAAGCCAAGACAATTCCTATACATACATACATATATCGACATATGTATATACCCAGTGAGTGGCCGAAACTCCTCGGAAAGTCTGCGAGAACAGCGAGAACACTTTGCGAATTATCTTTTACACAATTTTCAATTCTCGAAAGCGAGAGAACTGCAATTAACTTAATAGCTATGATTAGCATTATATAATTGATAAGTTTATTAAATTGTTACCGTTAGCTAGCCAGCGTTTGTCCATGGCTCAGCAGCTGAAAGATATTTATGCTAATAGCACTCTCATTTAGCATTAAAGTCATTCCGCATTATACAGTTTAAGATTTCAATCTCGATAAGCGAATAATTTATTTACTTTGCTTCATTCAAAATGCGAATATTTCATTCAGAATGGATGTCAAACAGGAAAGAAGTTTACGTTGCGATTTCTTAATAAAATATACAGCCGCTTGTAAAACTAGGTTGAAATTTACGCTCAGGCTGGCATGCCAAATGTCAAATTTATGGGAAGGCAGAGTTGAGAACTAGATAAGCTTATGCGATTTTTATAGATCATCTTGAATAACTCGATATAGAGTTTGAAATCAAGTTGAGTTACTAATGTTCGAATTTGTTATATAACTGTCGAGAGTAGAATTATATAAAGTGATATACGCAAGCGTAGTCCAGTCGGGTGTGTACGACTAGCATATACCCAAAGCTCTAAGCGGGGCTGTGCATTTCTGAATCGACATATCCTTAGAAGAATTCTACATACTTGAAACACAACAAAAAATTTAAATATTCTGCTCATTCTGCTTCTAATACCCTGTAATTATGTAATATACTATACATACTTCTAAGTTCAATCAGTATTATTAATCGAGAGGCGAATGGCAATCGATTAAACAATCATCAATGGTCTGGAATGTCTGAACAATGGAATGCGGCAATACGAACGTTTCTCATTGGACTTTACCAATAATAATTATGAATTATAGCTGAAAATGATTATCTTAAACATGTTTTTATACGCATAAATTTTTAGTTTTGACTGTAAAAAGCAAAAAACCCAGCCCAAACAAAGCCTCGATAACTTTTCATTTCCCTCAATTTTCGGTAGCTCATCAATGATGCTGATCATTAAAGCGATATATTTGAAGCAAAATCAATCAAGACATCATTAAGGAAAAAAAAAACGACAACAACAAAAAATTGCCTTTTTTTCACAATTAATTGCAATTTAAATAATTTGTTGTTGTTTTCCTTTCATCTTTAAAATTCCATTTTCATATTTTATTATAATTTGACTGTATAGACTAAGCAAAACACTTGTTGAGAATCATTATCATTATCATTATCAATGTTGTTGTTATTATTATTATTTGTTGTTTTCTTGGAAACTTTCGAAAAGCGAGCGAGACGAGCGGCGAGTTCAAGCTCAACATTCGATATTCATGCAACGCAGCCTCCAAAACAAAATAATCAAAGGTGAACAACTTTCGCGCTCGTGAGAAATATGACAGACTGTAAACCGAAGCAAAATATGAAAATGACCAGAGCAGAGAGTGGCACAGAGAGGGAGAGCAACGGAGATGTGTCGGCTCTATATGAGAAAAATCAAAAGCAGCAGCAGCACCTGCCAATTTCTGGGCTGCGTATTCCCAGCTTCCAGCTTTTAGGCAACTGGTTACGCCCAAAAATTCATATATTATATATGTATATATATGTGCAATGTATATGTATTTACTGCTGCGCTTGTTGTTTTCTCAACTTATTAATGTGCTCCATTGATTTATTGTTCAAGTCTTTTCATATTTTAGTTTTTTTTCGCTGTTTCCACCTCAACTTAACCCATTTTCTCAGTCTTTAAAATCATATTTAAGTTTTTTTGTTTTTAATTTTTCTTGTTCATGTTGGCCATGTGAAAATGTTTGGTCCACTTGGCTTGCAGGTGCGGAAATTGCCATTTGCAGTTTCTGTGTGTGTGTGTGTGTGTGTGTGTTCAGAATTATCGAAGTCGAGAAAAATTGCGCCATTGAAATCAAAAGTCGCATTCAATTGCTGACCTACAAAAGTCGCCGTAATGTCCATTGACACGCAGCTGTATAAAGTTTGTTGCCTTTTTTAATTTATTTTATACATACCCTCTAAAGGTGTAAGTGAGTGGGTATGATAGAGTTGTGGGACTTTTGCTGAGAGTTGGAAACTTCTATAACCTTTATAGTTGGGATATGGTAGGAACAAGACTACATATTGATCAGAGAGCAAGAGAAGAGAGAGCAAGAGATCTTCATAGTCCGATTACTTAATTAACATTTTCTCGTTTAAATTTTTTCGATTTTTTTAAATTATTTTTTATTCATTATTAAAATGTTTTTTTTTTATAATTTATATATATTATAATTTATAATTTTCCTATATTTTTCGACAAACTATATTGAACTCTAAAGAAATCTTTACTTAGACAATTCACGAAGTATTTAAACTTAGCTTATACAGACTGCTAAGGGCGTTTGACTGCCTATTACAGGGTATATTGTAGTCGCATGCAGCCTTGTTGCTTGCTTCTCTTTTTTGCTGTTACTTGTAATCAGCGACATCATTGACAGCAGAGAGACAAAAACACAGCCAAGTGGCAGTTGGAGACAAAGACGAAGAGTTTATTTCTATGTTAAATGTTGTAGTTGTTGTTGTTGTTGTTGTCTGACCATATTGGTCAAACTGAGTTAAGACTGCGGCAATTGAATGGCTTCACGTGGCTAGTGCTTAGTACTCAATATTTGGCCAGGTCTTTAGGCCACATACAGCTATTGGAGATGGCCAAGAGCAACAGCCGGCAATAGTAATCATAATTTTGCAGCTTCCTTATTTGTCTTGTCGTAACGCTGACTGGAAAGTGAGACCTGTAAACAGCCTTCTCCCTCCCTCACTCTCTGTCTCCTCTATAGAGCAGGGGCTTTCGCTTTTCGCTCGCTGGGGTATCGTTATGGCCATTTAATAGCTTCAATTAGCGACTCGCGGCTCGCATCTTACATGTATTGGCTGACAACGATGTGCGATGTGCCATGTGCGATCTGCGCTTGGCCATTCGATTGCCCACTTTTGCCAGTGTCCACCGTACAGTGTGCCCGCCACCCGCCGCTCGCTGGCCGACTGGCTCTAGCCCAGCTGCAGCTGGTTGAGGAGGTTACCGCATTGAGCTTATGCAATAGTTGTAAGCATATGAAATTTGTCTGCAGCCAGCAGAAAAACTTGAAAAGCGAAGATGTGTGTGGCACTTGTGTGTGGCTTTCTGTGATCTGTGTGTCTCTCTGCCTGGGCTTGGACTTGTGCTTGGGCTTGTGCCTGGGTCTGGGCCGAGAGCTGCCAACTGGCCAACTGGGCAACGTTGCGCCTATTGCAATTGCTGGAATCTGGTACGCAGGTGCGCCACATCAGCGCCATGGATCACATCATGATTGCCTCTCAAAGTCGCAGTCGCAGTCTATAGACACCGCTGGCCACTTTGCTCGTTGCGCTACGCAATGCAGAACCACAAAACCAGTTCAGCTTGAGTGCTGGCAAAACATTTAATTATGCGTTACATATTTTCAGTTAGGCCAATTGCGAGTTGCCTCTCTGTTCCTCTCCCTCTCTCTCGCTGTGCTGCCTGATCAGCCCAACTGCATGGCCTGATAAACAGCATCGTCATAATGCGCTAAGCAATAATCATCATTGGCATTGCAATTCCGTTTCTGCATGTCTAGCACTCTGCACTTAACGAACCACATTTCAATAGCTTCTCATTAGCTATTGATACCTGGCCTATACGGGATCGTGGGGGAAATTTGAAAGAAAATTCTGAGAATTGGAAACTAGCTCAAGTCAAATCAATTGTGAAGTGATTATTATATAATTATTATTATATTAAAATAGAAAAAATCATCTATCAGCTTGTTAGAATCCAACTTAGCTTACCTCTGGTCAACCAATATGAAATATCTTATTTATTATATTATAAAATCGATTTAGATCTTAAACCCCATGTCTAACTGTTAAGTGTTAGATAACTCTTGCATTATGGTAAATCGTAGCAAATGCCACATATATCAAGTCTTCCAATTCCAAATACACTCATTCTCAACTTGTTTTTATTTACAGGCTCCATACGCACCTCGTTGCTGTCGGGCTCCGTGTTTAATGTCACCTGGCATTTGGCTTTTGCGCACAGGGTAAGTGGATCTGTAGTCTTCAGTCTGTTGCCCGTTGTCTGTAGTCTGGTTGCAAAACCTTTTGGGGCCATTAAGTTGGGGCAATCAAGCCACAATGCAAAACCATGTTCTTATCTCTCTGTCAAACATAATTAGCCCGACATGTGCATCATAGTGGGTAACAGCGTAAATGTCGTAATGATTGCCTCACATGCACCACCAGAGAGCACGAGCATCTAGATACTTGGATAGATAGATAGTATCTGGCGGCCCAGCGACTCAAAGTCAAGCGTATTGCGTTAGAAGTTCCCATAATTGAAAAACCAATGGGAATTAGCTGGCTGACAGACAGGCAGATAGACGGACAGACAGGCGGACAGACAGACAGACAGTGAAGTTCTCAGTCATTGTTTGCGAAATACAACGAGCTTCCCCCTCAAAATGCGCAATTGGAGCTTTATTAAATAGTTCGTTCCATGGCTGTTTCTAGGGCGGCTTTCGTCTGCAACTTTTGGATGCGCTCGACAGACCCGTCCTGGATCTGACACCGCATGTCAACAACTCGGAATTCGTGACCCCATCTGTCACGTAAGTTATGAACTAGACCCAGTTCTATATACTGCCGACTAAGCCCCTCGTCTCTTCCCTCATCTCATCCACAGCGCTCAGTCGTATCAGGTGAGCATACCCAAGGATTTTGAGTGCTACAATTGTACGCTGCGTCTGCTGCGTCAGGCGGATGAGTGGTCGGGCAGCTACCGGTTCTGGTCCTGCGCGGATGTGGACATCAAGCAGCGCAAGGACTTCAAGGAGACCTGCTCCGGCAAAGGCAAATACTTCCCCTCGCGCTGCAAGTGCGAGAAGAACTACTACGGGCCGCAGTGCCAGTACCACGACGAGTGTACCACCAATGCGGATTGCGGTGCCCAGGGCAAGTGCATCGATCTGGATGCCACCTCACTGCCGCGTCGCCAATGCTTCTGCAACTTCGGCTGGCACGGCATTGGCTGCAACAAGCGCTCGCCCTACAAGTCCACCAACCTCGATCTGTCGGGCTACAGCAAGAAGGAGCTCTCGCCCGACTATCACATGTATTGGCGTCTGCTGGAAGAGCAGAAAGAGATCGAGGTCGTGCTCAAGGTGAACAGCACCTCCTGGGTGGGCTTCGGCTGGCGTCCGCGTGGCATGACCCCTGAGTGCAAGAATTTTCCGCTATTGAGAGACATTGGAGACTTGACGACAACGCTGGAGAGCGCCGCAAGTGCACCGGAGCCAAAGAGCGAACCAGAGCCCAAGAGCGAACCAGAGCCCAAGAGTGAACCAGAGCCCAAGAGCGAACCAGAGCCCAAGAGTGAACCGGAACCCAAGAGTGAACCAGAGCCCAAAAGCGAACCAGAGCCCAAGAGCGAACCAGAGCCCAAGAGCGAACCGGAGCCCAAGAGTGAACCTGAGCCCAAGAGCGAACCAGAGCCCAAGAGTGAGCCTGAGCCCAAGAGTGAACCGGAACCCAAGAGCGAACCAGAGCCCAAGAGCGAGCCAACCGCCGAGCCCAGTGCCGAGCCGAGCAGCAAGGCCAAGCGTGTAGCCAAGCACGAGGATGAGCTGGCCAACATAGACGGTGTCACCTCAGTGGCCACCAGCGTCTCTTATCGCGTTAGCACCAAATCCGGACGCAGTCGCCGCCAAGCTACAGGTAAGAGTCTGAAATATATCAACATTTGTGCACCTGCAACATAGTTAGAATTAGAGACTGAAGAGCTAATACGAGTAGTGGCAAGAACACGTTACCCTGCAGATCCTCTAGAGATGCGTACTAGAATCTTACTGCATTTTGTTATTGCTATCCTTGTTGCGCTTCTACTACTATTGACCTCTTTCAAACCCGCACCTAACACGAAGCACACAAATCTATTCTATTCAACAAAAAACAACACAAATTGCTAAAACAACAGAGCCTAATAGCACAGCGGAGCCAAAGAGTGAGCCGGAGCCAACGACAACGAGTGAACCAGTTCCAAAAAGTGAGCCGGAGAGTACAACTCCGGAGCCAAAGAGCGAACCGGAGCCGAAGAGCGAGCCAGAGCCAAAGAGTGAACCAGAACCAAAAAGTGAACCGGAGCCTAAGAGCGAGCCAGAACCCAAGAGCGAGCCGGAACCTAAAAGTGAACCAGAGCCCAAAAGCGAACCTGAGCCCAAGAGTGAACCGGAGCCCAAGAGTGAACCGGAGCCTAAGAGCGAGCCAGAACCGAAGAGCGAACCAGAGCCCAAGAGTGAACCGGAACCCAAGAGTGAACCAGAGCCCAAGAGCGAGCCAGAGCCTAAGAGCGAACCGGAGCCCAAGAGCGAACCAGAACCTAAGAGTGAGCCGGAGCCTAAGAGCGAGCCAGCGCCCAAGAGCGAACCAGCGCCCAAAAAATCCGCCAATCTTCAGTCAGCAGGTAAACGCATGCGAATTGGTAAAGGCTCCGCATTGTTAAATCCCGATCTTCATTCTTTACTAACCAAATAAAACACAAAATTCACACGAATCGCATTGCCCTGACTCAGTCGAGGAGTTCACTGATCCACGTTTATATTTCCGCAGAGCCGAAGTACAAGCTTAATCCGTACACTCCACGCCACGACTTCAATCCCATGGACTGCACGGATGTTGTCATTGGTGCAGCACGTGGCATGGCCAGCCGTGTGGGTGACTATTACAGTCGGGATCGTTCCACGCCGCGAGTCGATGAGGTCTTCGGTGGCAAGTCGAACTTGGAGCTGGGCACCGGTTTCGAGGAGAACGGCATGACCACGATTATCTTCCGCAAGAAGTTGGTGGCCACCGAGCCTACAGATCACACTTTGGACGATGCGCTCACCCACGTGATCTGGGCCAAGGGTCAGGAGCCGGGCAGCTTTGTGCATGTGCCAGCCGCTAGCTCGGGAAATGAATCACCAATGCCCAAGGACTTTTATCAACAGGACGAGATCAAATATCATGGACACAATGCACAACGTGGTGTTACCCAAATCAACTTCTTTGGTAAGCCCAGGAAAAGTCTCTAATGAATCCCATCTAATCTATTGAACACTCTGCAGAGAAAGAAAAATCCAGCTCGAGCAGCGATCGCAACGATCTGAGCTCAAATGTGCTGGACAACGATTGCTATGGCCACTGGAAGTACCCCTCGAGCTGCTCGCCCCAGGAGCACAGCTGCGAGTATTACGCCACCTGGGAAACGGTGGGACGCGGCGACGAGATGCGTTGGCACATTGAAACTTCGAACACACAAACCTGGACGGGCATCGGCTTCAGCGCAGATCAACGCATGTCACAGACGGATGCCATCATCGGCTGGGTGGACGGACGCACCGGTCGTCCATTCCTGATGGACACCTGGGTGCTGGGCTATGCGCCGCCCAAGCTGGACGATCGCCAGGACATTTACAATGCCTCTGGCCGCATCGAGAAGGGCGTCACCATCTTGGAGTTTACGCGCAAGCGGGTCAGCAATGACGATCAGGACCTATCCTTCACGGACGACAATTGTCTGTATTTGTTCTTCCCCGTGCTGGGCGGTGCCTTCAACGTGGTCAACAAGAAGACACGCAAGCACGAGCAGGTGCCACCCATCTCGGCGCAACGTGTCTGCATCAAGTCCTGCGGCAAGGGTAAGTTGAACTACAGTCACATATTGAATATTCAATTGAAATCTTTGCTTTTGCCTTTGCAGAGCTGGAAGCTGTATTCGTGGGCACCAGCACTCCAGCGCCCACGCGTCTGGTCTATGCCGTGGGCGTGAAGCTTATGAATCTGGCCGAGTCCTTTGAGGCACCGCAGCCAGGCACCGTGGACTTCAACAATCTGGCAGCTACCATTTCGGACTCCTTCAATGGCATACTTTCCCCCATACCTGGCTACTATAAAACTGAAATTATTGGCTTTGAAAAGTGAGTATTCCTAGAGATCATTTGCTAGCCCATTAAATGAATTCAATTTGAGTTTTGCTGAGGCGCAGCCAACTTAATAAGGCTAACTTTCAGTGCTGCCAGATCGCCACAAATGAAACAATTTAAACATAAACTTCCATTTTGTTTTTTTACAGGCAAGGGAACTCCATGGTGGCCAAGGTTCAGGCCATGTTCGACAAGGCCGATGTAGAGAAACAGCATGCGCTGGACACCAACAACATAGAGAAGGGCAGCGAGGCGGCTGTGCAGAAAAATGCGGATGCCATTAAGGCAGCGCTGCTGGATCAAATCAACACCGGCAAGGTGGGCTCCCTGACCGTGGATCCACAGTTCCTGGACTTCGAGGCGCTGGAATGTGAGTCCATCTGAAAAGAGGAATCTAGACCTTGCCCTAATTTGCCTTTTGCATCCACAGTCAAGAGTGCCGACGATATGAGTGCTAAGGATACTCTGCTGTCGTTCTTCGATCTGTCCGAGACACGTTTGTATATTGTCCTAGGTCTGATTGCAGCCCTGGTGCTTATCGCCCTGATCCAAGCATTCTGCACCATACTGAAGACCTCGCGCAAGAGCAAGAGCACTAAGGTAAATTCATTTAGATCAATTTGCCATTGACTTTAGTTAAACGAGTTCTTTTAGCATTAACTTGAAAATCCATTTGTTCAGTTTATATCTTGTTTTATTTATTTTATTAATTTTTTTTTTTACTTAACGCGCACATGATTCTTTGTTAAAAAGTTCAATTCATACACGATTAATAATGTTCTGTTCAATTGTATAATGTTATTTAAAGCTGGTTTACGTAATACCCGACGAATGGCGCATATATCAACAGCGGCAACACCAACGCTACTATCAGCCTTCTAGCGATCTATAAAACTCAATAAAAAAAAAAATCAAATAAAAAAAAAAAAACAATTATCAACACAAATTACCCACCACAATTATATATATACTATATACTAAAAAGAAAAGAAATATATACTCGTCTCTCTCTCTCTTTCACTGCCTGAACAAATGCAATAAGAGCTACAAACTGCCCAGTAAAATCGAAAAAAAAACGATATAAAATAAATCTTATACAGTTAGTCAAATACGCGGACATCCTTATACATGTACTCTATATATACATACATATACATATATAAATATTGATATATATGTTTATATATATTCGCCTGTGTGTTGAGTCGTGCTTATCAAAATCAAAATTCTAGAACATAAAGAATTCATTGGTAATTTAAATTCCTTTTTTGTTTTGTTGTTGTACTTATTAACCCTCAATTAAATTTATATTTGTGATTACTTTGCTAACACCCTACAAAAATAATAATAATAATACTTTTATTTCCCCGTATTCTTCACTCACACTTTACTTATTTTGGAGCTTTACTTCTAACTCACATTTTCTCTGTTTCTGTCGTTCCAAATCACTCTATGTATCTAGTTTGTTTTCCTATATCTTTTGTGTGTTTTTAGCCAAACCAGTTAGCATTTGATCTATGCTATTTCATACTAAACCAAATATTATACTATGTATGTATACATGTGTACATATATTGGCCAACTGCTCCTAAACTATATTTCTGCATACTATAAACCTATGTATTCTTGAGTAGTTCATTCTTATTCTTTCACAATGCTCCCTAACAATCAAATCACACATGGGTGTCATATCTGTGGACTATCTCTGCTTCTCATACTTTGAATTTAGCTAAATTTGATATAAACGCAAGCACAAGGCACATTCTAGTTGCAAAACTATAGTACATAGTAGTCCTTCAAAGATGTCTAGCGCACAGTAAACTTGAAAGATCCAAAAGTTTAGACTATTCGAATTGAGACCATACCAAATGCTGACTGGTTAAGCGCTAAGAGTTTGATCTATGTAAAAACTAATTCTGTGTCTTCTGTCTGCTCTGCTTGTTTGCAGGAGAAACTCTTACAGAACTCCCCGTGGAAGGAGTTTGCGTCTAACACGAACTACGCCTTCGATCCGTATGGCGAAACTGAGGAGAAGCACATGACCAGCAGCACAACGGCCAAGGAGAAGGCACGCAATCGCTCCACCGCCAGCAGCCAGCAGACCACCCTGCCCATGTCCCACTCACCCACCAGCAAATCCCAAATGTATTATGAGAGCAATGGCAATGGCAACAGCAATAGCAATGGAAATGGCAAGCATAGCAGCAACGGCAATGGCAACCGGTCCTCGAACGGTCGCCCCATGATGCAGGAGAGCAGCGTGGGCGGCACTGCAAGCACAGCACCCGGACCCTATTCACGTGGCAGCTATGCGGAGCGCGCCTATTCGCTGCCCCGCCAGAATCATCATTATCAGCAGAGCTCGGCTAATATGCAGCCCTCCGGCTACTATACGCACGATCGACGTGCGGCGCGCCAGGAGCGGGAGCGGGAGCGTGAACGGGGCGATGAGCGACGTGCGCGACATGAGCGCGACTCCAGCTATGATCGATCGCGAGAGGATCCTCGTTTGAATGGTGGCTCTGACACACCAGACTTTTATTTCATGCCGTCGCAACGCAAGTACTCCGGCGAAGTGGTGCGTGTTTATGTGGACTATAACAAGGATCCAAAGCACTAAGCAACAACAACAATATAACAAGCAAACCGTCCCTTGGGGCATACAAAATGATGAGTGCATACACAAAAAAAAAAGCTTATTTAAAAATCTTGTTTTAAGTCCTTTCTTCGAACTATATATTCCGTCCTTCTATCCGACCCACTGCTGCTTCTCGTTTCGATTGCCATAAAGCAGTTTCACTGCATGCGTTTTTACATGGGGGACTTCCCTTTGTTTTCTCTTTATTTTTTGTTTCATGGTGCGCCAGCTTTATCTAAACGCACAAAGTTAATTTAGATGCAGTTCAGGAAATGTTTCAAAAAAATATCCACAATTTAGTAAATTGTAAATATTTTGCATAGAATATAAATGTCTGAACAAGTATTGATTCAGGACTTTTGCAATGTTTTCTATTTCATGTGCAAAGAAATATAGTCACTGTATTTAATCAAATTAAATATATATATATGTATGTTAATATATAACTTTTAAATATGTTGGAGCGCATTATACGATATAATAATACTCGTACAAAATGTTTAATTTTATAATACATTAATTAAGTACATATTAATAAAGTTAGGCATGTAAAATACCATAAAAAATCTAATTCTTATTATTTTATTTTTATTTTTCTGATTTCGAGTTTTAGAAACTGAAGTACGTTATATTTTAAATGGATAACATTCAAAATTCCAAAGTTGCATTTTAGTGTTGCAAAACTCTGTAATACACATATCGATAGTGCGCGCCTCAACTATCGATATCTGTGTGTATTGCTTCTAGTTTCATCCCTAAACTCGTAGGTTCGCGCGCTTTTAGTGAAAAATGAATGCCATCAAACACATTAGTCGCGTAGTTAAATCATTTTGAGAGAACTGTAGTAGTGTATTAAATTTTCAATAATATTTATTGCTTCAATAACAAACAACACAATGGACATCGACACAGATGTAGGTCAGGCGTATCATACGGTGCAGTTGTCGACGAAAGAAATGCTTAAAACCAGCCGACGTCAACATTATTGCAATGTAAGTCAACTGTAACGAATTGTTATATATCTACTCTGCTGACAACGACAATTGTTTAAACAATGTAGATGATAGACCTGCTGGCCAGCAGCTGCAAAGCCTGTGGCCTGCTTAACACCTCGTTTACTAATGAGGAACTGGTGCAGTTCTGGCTTGGTGACATATTACCCCTGATGTTTGACCCAGATCGCAGTATACAGAACTGTGCGGTGGCTGCAATGGCCGAGGCACTCGTCGCCCTGGACGTGTCTGTCATACACGAGGCAAAATGCTGGCCCCAGATACGCAGCGAATTCGTGAACAACTATACGACGCTAATTGGCGAGATGCGCGATGCGAAGAATAACAATTGGCACAAGATCTGGACGCTGTTGGTGCAGATCATGGATAACGATCTGCTGCGTGGCTGCACTTACATCAACAAATTCCTGGCTATAGTCGAACTGGGCTTTCGCAACCCAGACAATGGAATTCGCTCTGAGGCGTTTCTCTGCTGGCGCGTGCTCATCAAGGTCTTCGCCGCCTACAATGAGCTGGGAGCGGGCAAGCGTTTACGTTTGCTCCTGATACCACTGCGAACCTCTCAGTCCCGTTCGCCTCATGTGAGCAGCATAAAAGTGCGTGTGTGGTGGTATCTGCTCAGTTGCCTGGACGCCGAGCTGCCCAAATCCTTTGAGAATGCAGTTGAGTATTTTCTGAGCTTCCTTTTTGGCGGCGGTTCGCGTGGCAGTTCGACGGGCTTGGCGCATACCTATCAGACTGCGAGGGAGCTGGCGCTGCCTTGCCTGGTCGCTTTGTGGAATATGGAAACCGGTTCGGAGATGCTTAAGTGTTGTTTGCGCAACATGCGCCTCGAGGAGATTAGCCAGCCATCGCCTCTAATGAACGCTGAGCTGATGCAGCAGCACTGGCAACCCATGCTAGCAGCCGCAGTGGCCGGCATGAAAATGATGAGCGAAAGCAAGGAGAGCTGCTCAGAGACGGAGCAAGAGATGCTGCATTTGCTGCTGCGCAATCTGACGCTAGCCATGTTCCAGTTACGTGTGGCGCCCTTCACAGTTGCCTGCTGCGCGGAGCTAGAGAAGACGATGTCAGAGGATGGCAGCATTCTCCGCTCCGTTTTCAATGCCTGCGCTAGCATAGCCATGCCACAGCAGCGTGCCGACTCCCAAGAGGTGCTGGAGGCCTTCATGAAACTCTGCCTCAAGGCACGCGCTGAGGTGCCAGCTGCCATAATGCAGCGCTGCATCTCGTTGATCTACGCGCCGGAGCAGCTAGAAGCGCGCAACAGCATCGAATTTCGCCAGCTGTCCGGCTTTGCGATGGTGCTCATGCAAAACAATGATGACGAGGACTACGAGGCTTTTGGCATCAAGCTGCAGATGTGGCGCCAGGTATCTGGAGCACTTCTCAACTACCTGCGCGACAATGCACTGGAATACCGCGTGGCCCACAATGCGGCGCTCGTGGACAGATGGATTCTGTGGCCTCTGCAGACGAGCGCCAGCTTTGCTTGCAGACGCGCCAGCAGCTATTTCGATGGAGTCTTCTGCGAGCAGTGGCGACAACTTATCAACGCTGGCCAGAATGGAAGTGGACGCAAGAATTTTGTAGTGGAACTGAAGGGTGCGCTGCTTGAGCTGCTGAAGAATGGCAGCAAAGAGGAGCCGCATTTCGCAGAGCTATTTGATATCTATGTCGGAGCAGTACTTAAGCTGGGCATCTGCAAGGACCCACCGCTCTATAAGGATGTCTTTGCCCTAATCCAAGCTGTTTTCGAGCGTTCAGCGCTGACGCAGTCACTGCTCGAGGGCTGCCTGAATACACTACGAAATGTCATCCTGGAACTGCGCCAGAACGAGCTGATGGTCGTGTTTGATGCACTCAAGCCCGTTTTAACAGCAGCACTTCAATGCTGGAGCAAAAATAAATTCGAGGGCAGCTTTCTCAACGAGTGGAAGCGTGCCATACAGGAGAGGTTCCGGAAGCTGCCCATGAAGACCATGGCCCATCAGCTAAAGGAGCTGTTCAAGGGCGATGATCTGTTCGTTATCATACCCTCTGTTTGGAGCCTGAATCCGGACAAGCTCACAGATCGCCAAAAGGAGCGCTTTGCCGAGAAATCGGACATACCAGCTCTTTACAATGATATGAGCCAGTCGCAGGACTCCTCCATCAAGCCCTGGACACCCAAGAAGGTAGTCATTGCCAAGGGCAAACAATCCGAGATCTCCATTATCGGCGATCGCAATGCAGAGCAGCCGAACAGTGATGAGATTGTTACCATTGACGACTCACCATCTGAAGACCTGTCCACTCCAGTTGTGACTACGCCTGCACGCCGGCGTCAGTTGGGCGAAGCAGCCAACAGCGAGTCCGGCAATGCCAATACGGAGAAATACAATTTCCGTAAACCACGCGGCCAAGTCGATGAGGAGCCCAAAACAGTTTCTCCAACTGCTTCTAGTGACAATACACCTGGGCGTCTGACGCGCAAGCGGTCCGCGCTAAAGGATAACAATGGCGAACAGCCGGCCACGCCTACTGAACGACTGCGTTCGCCCAGGAAGCAATCATCGAACCCTCAAGTAACTACGGATACTACAACAACAACAACAATAGCAGCAGCAGCTGCAGCTGTAGCAGGTAATATCTAAAAACCATCAGCAAATAATTTGTTTAGCTCATGTTTTCAATTTTCTCTCTCCCTCTGTTTCTCTTTCTCTTCGCACAGCTGTCAGCAAGAAGGCCAAACTCACCCCAATGCAGAGCGAGGATCTGTTTGCCGATTTCGTAACCCCTACACTGCCTGCACAGGTGCTGCCGGAGTTGACCAAAAAACCCTCAAGTGTGCCGGAAACGCAGATTAGTGCTTCTTCATCCGAACATGCTGTGGAATCGATAGCCAGCACACAGTTGCCATCGGAACAGATGGAAACGAATGCAGAGACCTCGCCGAAGAAGCCAAATGCGCGACTCTGCAATTTGGTGAGTTCAGCTTTAATAGAAATCAGGCACAAAAAAATCAACTCGACATACTAACTGAATCCATTAATTCCTTGCAGAACTCGCCGCCGGATCGCAAACAGACAAACAACTCGACAAGTCCCACGCTGCGCCCCAAGCCGTCGGCTCATTTAACGGGGCGCGGGGCGCAGCTGATCAACATGATACGGAATAAGAAACTGGATGCTGGCGCAGCCTATCCATTAGGCGGTTCATCGACAACACGCAGCCATGCGACGCCCGTTCGTCATATTGAGCGCTCCGAGCAGGTGTCGACACCCACCTGCGAGCTGAACGAACTAGCTGCGGCCGAGCACACGTCCACACCCATAGAGCAAGTGGCGAAGGATTTGCTAATATTTTCCAAGCGTCTGCCCTCGCCTTCGGCCAGTCCCTCGGCCTCAATACTAAAACGGAAGCTGCGCTGCGAGAGCATCGACGATTTTGAATCGCCGGCGCAGAAGCGTAAGCGTGTGAGCTTCCACGATCCACCCGTCTCTATAACGAAGGAGTATCTGCGTGATGTGGAGGAGTCTCGCAGCAGCAAACCAAAGCGCGTCCTTGTGCTCGACAAGGTGGCCCAGAACCCGGAGTTGCGGCACGCATTGAAGCGACGTGGAAGGCTGGACAGCATTATCGAGATCGAGAGGTTTGCTAATGAGCAGACAGCCCGGAGTGCTGCGTTGGACAAGTCAATGGACAAGTCATCCTCCGATGCCACGGAGGATGAGCCTTTCGATTCGCTCAAATGGAATGACACAACGGCAGCAGAGAAGGAAGTGCAAAAGGATCTTTCAGAGACCGCAGCAGCGACAGCTCCACAAGATCTGGCCATAATGGACGTAGAGTCCGCCTTGGACCTGGCTGTGGAGCAATGCTCGCTAGACGAAGTGCTAGAGCGTTTCATGGCCAAGTCGAATAACTCTCCCCTGAAGAGCGCACTTACCTTGGCCAAATTTCTATCGAATCAGATGAAGGGCAATGATAAACTGAAGACCAGTGTGCTGGAAACGCTCTCCGAGAATCATTCTAAAGACTTCCTGGACCATGCGGTGCGCGAGAATCTGTCCTCGGTCGTGTGCGATCGCCTCAATCCCAACTCTGTGCTGGAGTACATATGCGCCAAATCGAAGATCAACAACAGCTGCCGCAGCAATCTGTTGGCTCAGGTGCCCACGATGGTACGCCAGGAAGCGGAGCGTACCGCTCTGATACAGCAGCTACTGCAGCAAAGCAGCTTCACCGACGACCAGCTGCTCGATCTCATTGGCCAGCTGATGCAGATGCGCAGCAATCGTGGCAGCTGCAACTCAGGCAGCGCCGGCATCGATGACAACGTGGCCGAAACGGCGGCCGACTCGTCCTCCAATCTATAATACCAAGTATTTTTTATACAACTATTTAGCGGCCATTATCAACGAATTGCTCATTCAACCTGATCAATGCAGTCGCCTCAGTTACATATATTTTTTTTAGTTTTTTACCGCTGTTTATGCCAAATGCTTTTATCATTAGCATCGATTAGACAGAAATGCTTTTCTATGTGGCATTTATAGATTGCTTATCCAAAATTCACAATATTCGCGTATCGTTCAGTGAATCATTTAATCAATTGATTATTTAAGTTATGATTAAATTTATTACAAATTCTAGTTTGTATTCTAATATATTTTCAGAATATATATTTGAATATCCTTATGGCTATTATTGTAAATCGCACTGAATTTAAATTGTTACAAAATTGTTAAACAACAAATCTGTGTAAAATCACATCGATTCATAGTTTTAAAATACCTGATTTTTATCTAAATTATCAGCATATATTTTACCAAACATACAGCAAATCAAATTTATATATTTTTATAAAAGTTTAAATCAGAAATGTTGAAGATTATATATAAACATATATATAATAGAATTTGTAGAGATCTCCTATTTGTTACCATGTACAAAAGCAGTGTGAAACATTTTTACATAAATATATTTACAACTGAAATTTATTGATGTGCATTGCTTATGTAATTTTTATCTCTCCTTTTACTCTCTACTCTCTCTCTTTCTCCCCTCCGATTATCTTCGCTGATTCATTAATAATGCCATTTCATTATCTACAATTCTTTAATCCTTCTTCACTTATCGAGAGACGCACATTGCTATAACAATTATAGCAAAAACTCTTAAGTATGTTGCCATTCTGACCCACTAACCTTCAGTGGGCGACTCGGCTACTTAGTCTACGTACAGATTAGATTGGCAAGCGAATTTGTATGGGCAGCGAGCAACAGCTTGTTAGTATAGGTAAACGTATTTAAAGTACCAAATACTCATTTATTTACTTAGTATAATTCCATTGATATTGTTCACGTGCTGAGGAAGCGTAGCAACGCGAGGTTTATCAGTCGGCATTGTCTGCCGACAGCGTCTGTTGGTTAAGAAGCTTTAAAGCTTTCAAGCTTTTCGTGTTAGTGGGTGGAGGAGTGGGCGTGCGACACGCAACAGATGCGTGAATCGTGGCCGGCAGAATATGGCGAAAAGCTGTAAACCGGCCTAAACACCATTTTATATCAAATAGCGAAAAGTTATCAAAAAGCTAAAGAATCGCCTGACAATTAGTTTGGGGGAAGGTCATTTGTAGGTCTGCACTTTGTGGGTCTGGGTCTGGGTCTGGCTATATAAATAGCATTTCAAATTCTTACTCTTCGTCTTGGCTACACAAGTGTTACTGACCTAGCTCAAACAGCTACTGTTGCTTCTGCTGCTGCTGCTGATGATGATGATGTTGCTGTTGCTGATGGACGTCATCATGCACGTCTAGCGTCTGGTCTCTGTCTAGAAAAAGTATCTTTGCCTCCCTCTGCCCCGGCTCGATGTCTAATGAATTAGCACTGGATTCGTGCTGTCATAGCTTTGCCTATTTCATTTATGAACTGTCGCTAATGAATCATTTAACGGCGGAAAGCGGAAAGCGTGTAGCGTAAAGCACTCGACAAAATTTCGCTTATCAATGGGTTTAGTTCAAGGTATAACCGGAGAACTATGATAAAGTATTTAGCTATAAATAAAATACAGAAAATGAATGAATATACGAATACATTTAGTATAATTTCATGGCGAATTTTGGAGAGTTTTGCTTAGAAATTTCATAGAACGGCCGGTAAAGCAAGTAATACTACCTCATATTACATACAGAGCGGGCAGTGCTCAAACAAATTAAATAATCACTGTCATGGGGCAAAAACTGTAGCATGAATATGCCAAAGGGCGACTCACAAATAATGTAATATATTTTTGCTATGCAAATTGTTGACGAAGCCTTGTATAGTATAGTATGTCTGTACTTGATTCACTAAAATGACTCGTGCGACAGCCTGGCATACCCATTACGTATGCCAATGCAGGGAATATCATTGTTAAAATATACGTGTCGAAAAATATATGAATAAAGAATCGCGTTCGGCTACTTACAGAAAAAAAAACAAAAAAAACTTGTGGGCAAAATAAATATAAATTTTCGCCGTGTGCCGTGCAGTTCACACACAAGGTGAACTCAACATTCACGAAGACAAGACGAGTGAGTGTGTGTGAAAAGTTCGTGAATTTCAATTTTGTTAGCCAATTAGAGAGCGGGTGGTGCGAGCACAGCTGTTTTTGAGGGTGTGCGAGCAGCGGGGGAGCACGGCGAATTGGCCACAAAAAGCTGCACATGTAATTGCAACAGCTGCTGCTGCTGCTGCGACTGCATCCCCAGCGAAAAGCAGCCAAGCAACCAACCAAATAGTCAGCTAGCCAGCTGTATGGGGTTATACGTGAACGGTCAGTGTTTAGAGCGACGACGACTATCAGGCGGAGCACACGGACGGGGTAGCAGAGCGACGAGCAGCAGGCAGAGCAGTTCATAAAATTCCAGCAGCGACGACTACGAACTTCCAGCATCAGAATAACAAACAGCGGTAAGCTTAATACACAGTTTGAACTTGCTTATAACAGACGCGCGGAACGTGCGGCAGCAACAGTCGAAGCAGCAGCAGCGTCAGCACCACCAACATCATACAGAGGGTAGCAGCCAACCGAGCCGAGTGTGAATAAAACTCTGATGTAATCATTCGCTGTTACGCTCGCCAAATGAAAAATATATCGAATCGCACAGAAATTCTTTAAGAATCGACTGTTTTGCGGCCACTGGGCAAAGTATACGGTATTATTCAGCTTTTATTGCGTGCTGCGAACAGTTTGGCTGGAAGCGACCTCAAGGTAAACATTCCCCATTCGTGTCTGGAAGCGCATAAACGACCCAACACAGACTTTGAATGCATTACATTATTTTTGCGTTTGCTCAACACTGGACAAAGCGATGTTTTGAGTCTCTGCTTACGCACTGCTGCGGCATGTCGTGGAATGGAGCGCGCCCATATCGATTTAATATACTTAGCGGATTTTTTTTCTTTTTGCTACCTATACGTGTATGTGCGTTGGAATATTGGAATGAAACACACGCACACATACACATACACTCCCACAGTTGTTGCGCGCAAAAAATAGTTCGCAATACAAAAAAGCTTTGCGCGCTCTCTCATCGCTTTAACGGTGTCGGAGCAGCTAAAGAGAGCGGCTAGCAGTGAGAGCGAGTGAGAGAAAGAGAGAGAGCTTACTAATAGGAAAACAACTGCTTGATATGCCGACTAATTATAGTATTATGATTTTTAATTAGCCAAACATCATTAAAGAGAGCGACTAGCTGCCTTAAGAGAGAGGATGTCGTCGCGTATGTTTAAATTCGGCGTTACCGCCGCAAGTGCCTGTGCAGGCTCTGTGATTGCTGCATGGAGCATCGATCGGTGGAATTCTCCACATGTGGTAACTGCATTGAATGGCCTAATTTATTAGAGGAACATTAATCAACTATCTAACTGTCGTTTACAGGTTAACAATGCCGTGCAACGTCCACCCAAGCGTAAGCGTACTCTGCCCATGCGCAGCGAGCAAATCAAATCCCTGATGAGCGGCGAAGAATACGATGTGCTAATTATCGGCGGCGGCGCCACCGGCGCTGGCTGTGCCCTCGACTCTGTTACGAGAGGTAGACACGCATCACTTTCCTTGTTCCTCACCTTTACTCATCTCGACACACAAACGGTATTTTGCTTTTTGTTGGATAGGTCTAAAGACGGCGCTCGTGGAGCTGGATGACTTTGCCAGCGGCACCTCCTCGCGCTCCACCAAGCTTATACACGGTGGCGTACGCTATTTGCAGAAGGCTATTCTGGGCGTAAGTATAGCCTCAATAAAAATAAAAACTTCAAACATAAGTTAAAAGTAGATAATGAGAAATAGTTTTTATTTTTGTAATTTGAATTGAGTTGAAATTCATTATAATACTATTGGTAAATCCAAAAATGATCAGGCTCATCTCACATAAATGTTCACGTTTCACTCTCATTAAACCTAAGACCGTAGTCTTTTTTCGTAGAGCTAGTAGTAATGCTTTTTATGAATATCTCTCATTATCGCTACAGCTAGATCTTGAGCAATATAGAATGGTTAAGGAGGCGTTGGCGGAGCGCGCCAATATGCTTGAGTCTGCGCCACACTTGACGCATCCGCTACCAATCATGCTGCCCGTATACACGTAATTAGCAACGATTCCTAATTGTATAATCAACTATATATATATATGTGCATATATTCGCTTCCAGGTGGTGGCAGGTTCCCTACTACTGGGTGGGCATCAAGGCGTACGATCTGGTGGCCGGCGATCGTAATGTGAAGAGCTCCTATTTGCTATCGAAGAAGGATGCTCTGGAGCTATTTCCCATGCTGAAGAAGGACAAGCTGTGTGGTGCCATTGTCTACTATGATGGCCAGCAGGACGATGCACGCATGTGTCTGGCGGTGGCTCTGACAGCGGCTCGACATGGCGCCGTGGTGTGCAATCATGTGGAGGTTATGGAGTTGCTCAAGAAGGACAACGGCAGCGGCAAACAGGTGTTGTGCGGCGCCAAGGTCAAGGATCATATCTCTGGCAAGGAATTTACGGTTAAGGCCAAGTGTATCATCAATGCCACGGGCCCCTTCACCGACGCCATACGCAAAATGGACGATCCGACGGTGAAGAGCATCTGCTGTCCCAGTTCGGGCGTGCACATTGTGCTGCCCGGCTATTATAGCCCCGACCAGATGGGTCTGCTCGATCCCTCAACGTCGGATGGACGCGTCATCTTCTTCCTACCCTGGCAACGGCAAACGATTGCCGGCACCACAGATCTGCCCTGCGAAATAACGCACAACCCGGCGCCAACTGAGGACGAGATCCAGTTCATTTTGAGCGAAATCAAAAACTATCTCAACGCTGACGTTGAGGTGCGTCGCGGTGATGTGTTGTCCGCCTGGAGCGGCATTCGCCCGCTCGTCTCTGACCCCAACAAGGATGACACACAATCCCTGGCCCGCAACCATATCGTCCATGTCAGCCCCTCGAATCTGATCACCATTGCCGGCGGCAAATGGACAACATACAGAGCCATGGCTGAGCACACTCTGGATGCGGCCATCAAGGGTAACTAGCTTGTCTATCAAATCTCAGATTATGATCGAATTAAACTGATTTCCCAATAATTCGTTCAGCTTGCAACCTGAAGCCGGAGCGCGCCGAGGCTGTCACATCGTATCTGAAGATTGAGGGCGGCCAGGGCTGGACACCCACCATGTACATCCGTTTGGTGCAGGATTTCGGCCTGGAGTGCGAGGTGGCCCAGCATCTGGCAAAATCGTACGGCGATCGCGCCTTTGCCGTGTCTAAGATGGCATCGCTAACCGGCAAACGCTGGCCGATCATTGGCAATCGCATCCATCCCGAGTTCCCCTACATCGATGCAGAGATTCGTTATGGCGTGCGTGAATATGCCTGCACTGCTGTGGACATGATTGCACGCCGTTTACGTCTGGCCTTCCTCAATGTGCAAGCCGCCCAGGAAGCGCTGCCCGCTGTGGTCGAAATTATGGGCGAGGAGCTGAAATGGTCCAAAGAGGAGAAGGAGCGCCAAATCAAGCATGCCACTGAATTCTTGGCCAACGAAATGGGACACACCATCAATCGCACGTCCAAGGAGAGGATACCCATTAAGCTATCCAAGGAGGAGATTCAGACATATGTGAAGCGCTTCCAACTTATCGACAAGGACAAGAAGGGCTACGTGTCCATTAACGATATCCGTCGTGCGCTCAAGAGTTTCGGCGATGGCGATGTCTCCGGCGAGCAATTGCACGACATACTCAAGGAGATCGACACCAACATGAATGGCCAAGTGGAGCTGGATGAATATCTACAGGTGAGTGCCCTTTCAATCCGAATTACAAGTTTATTTCTCATAATGCACAAATGGAAGTTATATAAGTATATAATATTGCGTTAATAATTGGAATCACTCAGAAGTCTTGACTCTTACAAATTGTTAAAATTATCATAGATATAAAAGCATATATAAAAGTCGTTAAATTGCAAGCTTCATGTGAAGAGACAAGGGGACATTACTTATCACGAATCACTGTAAACATAGTAGAACAGAGTATGATTAATGTTAACGTATATACTATTAAATTGCACAGATGATGTCAGCGATTAAAACTGGCGACGTGGCCTATTCCCGTTTCGCTCGCATGGCTGAGCTAGAGGAACAGAAGCACGAGGCGGCCAATCTGAAGCAGAAGATCAGCGTCGATCGCTCCGGCGGCGGTTTGTAAACGACTTAATAGACAAGGACATCACGCGTACATCTACAAGCACATCTAAACTAGGAATAAGCCGCAACGAATTATATACAAACTATATAAACTGAACTTCTTTACATTTTGCTGTTAATAAAGTCTTGAAACTCACCTCAGTGAGAAATCTCAATCGGTCCTTGACCTTGTGCTCCTAAAATAGGAAAAGGCGCCGATGGCAAGGGCACCAACGGCCACAGCGGCTATCCCAATTTGGGCAAGACTTGCTCCCTCGTTCTCCTGCTCCTGCTGCTGCTGCTGCCGCTGCTGCTGCTGCTGCTGCCGCTGCTGCCGCTGCTGCTGCTGCCGCTGCCGCTGCTCCTGCGCCTGCTGCCGCTGCTCCTGCTCCTGCTGCTGCTGCTGCCGCTGCTCCTGCTCCTGTTCTACAGATGAACTTGGCCTCACGAATAGTATTGGCTTCTCCGCTGGCGTGTCTACGTTTTGAAAGAAAGTTTGCTAATCAGTCTTATGCCTTGTGTCAATTGCAGTCGTCTGTCTTACTGAATATCAATTTAATACAGTTATCGATGTCATTCGTCAAGTTGCCATCTGCACGCTCCAGCGTATAAATCACCCCCGTAATGCAGTTAAACATATCGCAGCGCTGGGTGTCTGTCAATGTGGCAAACAAGTCCAGTTTGGGATCCCAGAAGAAAGGTAATTTTCCATAGCGGCCAGACGTGGCCAAAGACGTATTTAGCTTTCTGAGCATCTAAATAATGTGCATTCGCAAAAAATAAAACACATTTTCATTCAATTATTTGAAACCGAAGATACAAGAAAGGACGTTCTACTCAGGGGCACCCTACCAGCAGGTACCGTCCTCTGACCCGAGCTGTTATTCCAATAATTCTAGGTTTTTATACCCTGAACCCATTGAAAATGGGAAATCAGGGTATAACGGTTTTGCGAAAAGTATGTAACAGGCAGAAGGAGGCATGGCAGACCCCATAAAGTATATATATTCTTGATCATACGACGAGCTGAGTCGAGCCCTGTCCGTATGTCCGTCCGTATGAACGCCTAGATGTAGACTCGCGTATACCGTACGCAGTACAAGTTTATCAAATATTTTCGATAACTCATCCGATAATCGAGAAAAATCGAAAAATGTATTTTGTTTTTTTTCAGCCTAATTTGAAAAATTTTAGACCTGGAGACTTCAGATTTACTGTGTACATATATACATTTAATGAATAAGAAGATTTTGTAATTTACAGCCCCCTTCGTCACCAATTTGTAAAAAAAGTATTTCTAGGGTATCTCCTAGGCGAGCAGTCTTGACTAGAGCTTTCTTGTTATTTTTAATTTTAATTGAATGATATTCTGAAATGAGGAATTGATTTTTTTGGACACTTACTTGTATCAGCACATCCTTAAGCTGAGAGGTTCTCCAATAATCCGAGGGCTTTTCCTTAACTTGCCAAAGCAAGACAGTCTTTATGAAATAGCTTTTCAAGTTGCTCATGTTTTGCTTATTGTCACGAAATTTCTTCATAAATCTTATGACTTCCTTCAGCTTGTGTTTATCCTTGAGCATAAGTAGCTCAGAGTCATAGTAGGAGGCACGGAATGAAACATTGTTCGGATCGATGGGCTTTAAAGGTTTCGGAATCGCCTCCCAAAACCCATTTTTAACAAAGTACTTAAGTTCCTCTTCACCCAAAATGTTTTGGCTTGCATTTAGCTTAATGGCTGGCACAAAGTCCACCGAATATTTGATATCCTTTGTGTCAATGAACATCGTGTGCGCCGGCCCACATCTCCTATACACCACCTCCGTGATATTACCATCCACATTAATCTTATTTTCCATGCCATTAAGCACCTTTGTCATGGCACTCGTGATCAAAGCCTGCAGCTTATGCTCCATAAGCTCATTTTTCGATGAAACCAATTTGATCAAATGTGTATATGTGACTCTATTGTGATCCTGGTTCTTTAGGACTTCCAACACTTCTGTCATGTTTAAAATAACATTGCCAGGTCTACAGGGATCCTTTTTCACAGTAATCCTATCGTTTTCGGGAAACTTCAAGTGAATTACCAAATCGAATTCATCAGGCATTGTAATCTTCAAATTATCGCCATAACTTCCTGTTTTAGAAAGCAGAAGAATAAACAATAGTTATACAGATTGAGCTGTATGATTGACAATTAAATGTACACAAATCGTTATCATCGAGGATTACTCACAATCTATATTTAATAATACATACATATGTACATATGTATGTACACTGCCAACCAAATTTATAGCAAAACTATGCCCATAGTTCCTTAGCGCACCAATTCTTATGTTAAATGTGTTATCGGGGAAAGAACCGGTAATAAAAGTTCACACATACACATGTGTGGTTACACGCATGCAAACGTAACAGCACAAGAACGTCATACATGTCAACATGATCATACATACATACTTATATACATGTACATACTTATATGCATGTACATTTGTATGTATGCATCTATGCACATCCGCAATAAATGTATAAGATTATAAGTTTGAATGCCGTTTTACGAATACACAACTGCATAAAAGACGAAGACGCAATTCCTTGCCTTCTTTCCTTGATTATGATAACACCTACCGCCCAGTTTGTGGCCATTTAGCCACTTGTCGAATGGCGCCACCGCCTTCAGTCCTTTGTAGATAGTATCTCGCAGAACGTTGTAGTGTCTTGTAAACCCTGGGCGATCACGATCAATATTTATGTGCTTTCCGTGCGCGTCATTCAAACGGGACTCCAGAAATGGCATGATTGACTACTTCTTATTTTGCTGATCTTAACGTGGCAAAAAATCAAACTGAACTGAGTAACAAAACTGTCGGGAAGTATCACAGTGAAATGCTCTCAATGGTAGGCATTGCTATTGAAGGTTCGCACTCTCTGTGTGCAACTAAAGTTGCTGAAGCAGTGACGTCACATGCTTAAAAATGTGATTGGTAACTTTATTTATTTAAAAAGAAATCTATTTATTTTCGTTATTCCATTACAATAATTAGATATAAATAACAATATTTTGTATAAATATGTATATATAAAATCATGCATTAAAATACATTGTAGGTATATTTGAATGTTTTCTTTTCATGAATGCAACGGATAGACAGCTCTAGCTAAATATTCTTGAGTGCAATCTCTCTGTTTCCGACTATGAAATCCGTCTACTCGGCTCTCTGTATATGTGCATGTGTGTGTGAAATGCTGGTACAGGCTAATGTGTAAGATACATATGTATGTGTAAAAGTGTCTCCGGCTGCACGGAGAATAATATATTTTCGGGATTCCCTGTTATGTATGCAAGTACCATAAAAATAATTATAGATGTGCATTTATTCATATTATTATTATATTCATTATTATTATTCATATTCATTCGCATACATACATACATATGTATGTACATATGCATTTAAATAATTTCTCTGTAGATATTATTTGTCTAATATATTATTCTTAGTTCTCCTTAAACTTTGATTACTGCTGTCAAATCTAAGTAAGAACTGTTCTTACGTGCATACATACATACATATGTATGAATGTATGAACATACATACATACTTCTTCATTCTTCTTTGATTAAAAATAAACACAAATAATTCTTTTATTTCAATATATATATGTATGTATATATGTACAATATATGTATGTGTGTACAGTGTATGTATGTACATTTATTTAAAAATGTACATGCTGAACCTTGCCCTCAGATTGTGTCTTTTATTTACGTCAGTTCTTTATGGCGCTCGTTATATGATTTCTTGGTGAAATGCAAGGATTGAAAATTGATTCGATGGTTACTTGACAGCCTGGAAAAAAACAAAATAAATATTTGTTTACCCAAATATTCACAAACAAAACGCAATATCTTAAATATCATACCATTCTCTAGAAGAAACAAAGCGCGATCATACAGAATAATGCTTTCGACTGCAGGAAATAAACAAAAATAAAAATCATAAATATTTATTTAAACGGAATTTAAAATCTGAGTAGCCAAACCTAAGGGTGCTAGCATAAGGCGTAGGGTATAAAAACAGACGATACGACGCCAATGCAAAAGATCTGCTTCGATTTGGTCAGGACTCGTGGCCTGCAGTAAGGCAAACTGCGTCCCCTCGATAGCCTTTTGAAAATAGCTGAAAAGGATTTTAATTTATGGATTAATATATATATATAAATAAATTATATATATATATATCTTTTTTAGAATAGGACATATTTCATAAATCTAAATTGCGTTTCATCTTACTCGTTGAAGCTCATGCCAGGCACGTGTTTCACATTGCGCAACGCCGAATGTCTTAACTCGGGCAAATGCTGAACAATAATGCGTTCAGCTGCTGCGCGTAAAGAATGAATCTTCAGATATTCATAGTCTCCAGATTGAAGGCGGCTGCTGTACAATTCCATGGCATGGCAAGCAATTTCGCGTGCCTCATAGCTAAGCCGAGAGTTGTCAGCGCTCTGCAGTTGTGAGCTAAGCGGATAGCCATGCAGCTTCATTTGCGGGTGCGTTGCTCGTGTGCTCATCTTTTGATAGCAGCAGCCCACGAAATTTAAAAATTTAGCTTGCTCACAGCTCAAAAACATGCGCATTAGCGTGCCGCTCAGATCACCACATGGATGCAGCCCAATGATCCCAAAACTGAAATTAGAGTCGGACAATTGGAATGCATGTCGTATACTCTCGATGAACTGTTCTGGCGTTGTGTCGCTGCTTAGACGTTGAGTGAGATGCGCAGGTCGTTTAAAGTGGATTGTTTCGCTGTCATCCAAGTGTTTTGCAGCCATGCTCTCCAGCTTGGCATCGATTTCCAGTGCTTGTCCATTGAGAGCTGCCTGCATTTCAAGACAACACACATTGATGCCATAGCCGTAGCCCAGTACGCGCGCCAAGTGTCCTACGCCAGCTCCAAAGTCAACGACAAACGAAATTGAGGTCTCTTGGCAGCTCCTCGCACAGATTGCAGCCATTCTTTTAATTTCGTGCGATTTTTTCGGCTTCACACACTTCATGAACATGTGCTTCAGTTTACGGTGCTCCAGAAGCGGGCATGATGGCAGCGTAACCTACAATGTGGTTATCTGAGAATATATCGAATCATAATTGACTAGCTTACCAACATCGATCTGCTTCGTTGGACTTCTTCGGATGCATAGCGACCGCAGCACTTGCCGCAGTGCCAGCAGTTCCAAGGGCCATAAAACACGTGCAACACCATCACTGTGCTGCAGTAGCTCGCTCAGGTGTTCTACGGGTAAGTCCTCCAATTGTTTCCGCCAGCTTTGTGGCAGTTTGCTCCAGTGGTCATCCACATAGAAGTCCTGAAGTATTGCGAGATTCAAGTTATCGAGATTTTGGTTGAGTTAGGATAACCTACCTACCAACACATAAGCGTCCAGTAACCATTCGTATTTCCTAACAACATCTAAACACGCAGAAAGTTTTTTGTTAATATTAATCATATTGGTTAGCTATAACAACGGTGCCTAACAGCTGATTTTTAATTAGGCGCGAACGAAATTGTTTTAAAAGTATGTATTCTTATTTTTATGCGCAAACAGGTAAACAAACAGGGCTGCGTACAATTATCGATTATATTCAAGTTCGAATCAGTAATCGATAGCTCAAAATAAAAGTATTAAATAATTTCAGTATTTTCGATCATCAGACAGAGCTTTCGATGTTTCGTTTTCAACACTAGTAAGTTGTCTACCAATAATAATAAAAGAAAACACGACGGTCGGGCCTAATTGGCCATAAATATAATCAAAAAGAAAACAAGAGAACGTAAGGTGCTACAAATTGTAAAAATTAACTTGGAAGTGATGTATTAAAGACTACTTGTGCCATTTATTTTCAAATCCCCAAAGGGTGGAAACAGTTATACACAGATACATCCACACATATTGGCAGTGCCGTCAGCGAAAGCAAAGTGAAAATGCATCTGGAACCAACAAATGGCAATATTTGCAAGCAGATATGAAAGAAAACTGCCAATTGATGACACCGAGGCAATAAGCTGTGAAATCACAACAGTCGAGCAGGTCGACGGTCATACGGTGAGTGTATATGACTTCTGAAAATTTATATCCCCCAACAGAAAAATCAATAATGAGCGTCGCAGCTGCCGCTGTCGCTGCGGATTTGTTAATGACGGTGTCTGACTCTCTTCTGTGTGTATAGGTATATATATGTATATATATTTTTCAAATATACAAATGAGGTGTGATTTTTGTTGTTGCAGGAATACCTGCTGCGCGTGCAGAGAGGTGATAAGTCCTGGAATGTTCTTCGCCGCTACAATGAATTTAACAATCTGCACAAATGTCTTCGTATCTCTGGCATTGAACTGCCGTTGCCTGGCAAACGCATCTTTGGTAATATGCGACCGGACTTCATAGCTGAACGGAAAGAAGCATTACAAGTTTACATAAACACAATACTAATGAATCCCATTTTGGCATCATCGCTGCCAGCCAAGCGTTTCGTTGATCCCGAAAGCTACTCGCAATCATTCCATGGTAAGCGGACTATTGGAACTGTAAGTCAAATCAACTAATTCTAAACTTAATTCCAGACCATGCAGTGCAAAATGCAATGCTCTGCCTACGCAACGATACGGTGTGGGCCCTGGGGCCCACCATGGGTGCCATAGGGTGGCGGCTGCGCAAACATTACTTTAAGGTGACCACCAAGCCGCCAGAGAAGGGTAGCAACAAGTTGGTTAAGAGTGGTTCACAGAATCAGCAAAGCAAACATTTTGCTGCTGGCAGCAATGGCGGCGCCCACTCGGTCTCGATAGATGCAGGTTCAGTAGATCCGAATGCAGAAATGGTAGCTGAGTGGCTGGAATACGGACCAGACAAGTACGTCGACGAGAAAGAAATGCATGGCGTGCTGAAGAGTCTAATGGGTCTTCAGCATCCGCACATTGAGCCCGTTGTGTTTGCTGCGCATACAGAGAACGGTTGCTTGGTCATCAGAAAGTAAGCACTTTTTAAAGTTGTTCATAGATATATTTCATGCGAAGACTACTGCTCAACAGATTCCATAAGCATGGCACCCTCAAGGATGTGCTTTGCATGGCCACGCCAAAGAATCCGTTTTTAAGCAAGTACGGCAATCCCAAGGGACGGACAGCACTCTCCATGAAGCAAGTTGCTACCTATGGCAAACAAATCTTAGAAGCTCTTATATTCCTGCACTCAAAGGGCTATGCTTGCGGTAAGCTTCATTTAAATTATATCAAAAGGGAACATATTTATATTATTTCTATTCTAGGTCACCTACATTCGGGAAATATTGTCATTGTGGATGACTGTGTTAAGCTGTTGGACATCGAGAACCACTTACTTGGTGTGCCTGCATTTTATCGCCCATTCTTCGTACAACACAGCAAGATTCATACAATTGAGACAATTGACGTCTACTGCTTTGGCCATGTTCTATTCGAGATGGCTATGGGTTATCCGCTCCAAGAGTCTGTTGTGCGTCAAATAACGGAATGCCCAGAAGCGTTAAGTATGAATGCATCAATAAGCAATAAATATCTGAATGGAGCTAATGGCATTTCTTAACTGACAGAATCTTTGTTGGAGAGCATACTATCGAAGGAAGCATGCAAGGCCGGCCTGCCAACACTGGATCAATTGTTAGGTCATCGATTTTTTACGCAGTACGCAACAGAGAGTGCAGTCACATCCGAGAAGCCACATTTTAAGCTGTCTTTGGTAATACTGAATAGGAATTTACGATAATACAGTTTCTACAATATTTTTTCTTCCTCACATTTACAGAACGCAAAGGAGCTACTCCGGCAGGCTGCTGTTAAAAGCGAGACTCGTTTGCGTGATGAGCAAAAGTCGGTAAAGAACCAGAAGCGTATTGTACGCGTGCAGGAGCTAATGAGTTCCGAGGAGGAGAAGCGCAAATCAAAGCAAAAAGCAGTTAGTAGCAATTAACTCTGATCTAAATTTTAAGTAGCTGTAGCCGTCGAGCATCCGCTTATCAACACGTATTTCTTTTGTTGTTTTCTTTTCTGTTATGGTAACAATTATTAGAAATTAGAGCACAAACAATCGAAGCTTAAGCAACAGGGTTCGCTCCAAACAAGCAATGGACGCTTGTCGCTGGCGGCAGTAACAGCTGCATCGACCAGCGCAGTTGCTTCCGGCGGTGGGCTAAGCACAACAGATTCATTCAACCGCTCTGACAGCACTCCCGAAGAACCCGCTCTGGCTGGCATCAAATGTAGATAAATTATCGCAAATTGAACACACGAATGTCTTAAGTTGATTAAAATTATTTTCCTTTAATGCTCACAGCACTCACGCCCGCATCGCAGTCGCCACGCCAGGAGATACCAGCGAGCAGCAATCTCGTCGTGGAGAGGCAGACTTCGACTCCAAATATTGCATCAGAGGATGTGGATGCTGGCGAAGATGAGCCGACGCGCTCAGCGTTGCTCGAGTCAATTTGCAAGTTCAATCGTGGCTCCCTGCGCAAAGTGCGCTCGAATGATTAGGCAGAACGCAAAGAATTTTACATATTTACATTTTGGACCAAATGTGGCGTTATGAAATAACGGTTCCATAATATTAAATGCAACAATGAAGAAGAAGAAGAAAGAACAAATCAATTGAAAATAACCAAAAACAAAAAGATAGATACATTTTTAGATACATATAACAAGACATATTCGTAAACTATTTATTGGGCTACTTAAAGAATAACAAAAAAGAAAGACAACAATCCACAAAATAGCTATAAGTGACTACATATATATATATATATATACATATAAGTAATAACATATATATTTACTAACGAAACCCACTGAATCTGTGTCCACAACAAATCTATCTATGCATAACGTATGAAAACTGTTTTATGAACTTAATTGATATGTACGTCTATATATTATATATCTGTGTATGTAATTTACAAATCACACACGTCTGCGATACGAGGATGGCGAATGGTCAAGCGTACGCAACTAAAGCTTTACATATACATATACACGACCACTACACGACTGAAAATATCTTTGGTACGAGAATCTTGAATGCGAAACACGATTTCAAAGAAGAGGAAACAAAAACTATTGAGAAATTTCCAAATGAATTATGTTAACTATAAGTCTGCACCAAAATCCGCACGAAGGCGTTCTACTACTAATAACCTACTGATAACTATCATTCATATATATGTGTATATTTATGCCATGTACTCAGTTCCTCCATGTTGTGCGCTATACCTTTTGTTATTGCCATAACGGCCAAGGATTGAGATCATCATTTCATTTGAAATGTATTATTATCATGCCAAAAGTTTTACTGTTATGTTTATATTTTTATTGGTGTTTATTCCAACGGTTTTGTTGTAGACAAACTACTATTATTATTGATTATGTGTGTAATGAAAATCTCTGTAAATCAATTGATACATATGTGTTTAATGATTAGAAGAAATAAAAGAAACATGTAACAGGCGAATGCATAAATGCAAAAGCTATATTTATATATATGTATACTCCAACCATATTGAACAAACTCAAGAAACAATTGTAATTTGATATTGATGTGTATCTTTGTATTCATGTCTATGTGTTTTTTATGTAACTGACTGTGTATATGTTCATATATGTGTGTATGCATACCAAAACTAATGCGAATTCAACGTGTAACGAAAACTATATATGATCAACATACTACTATATTATCAATACATATGGAAACCGAATAAAGTGTAAAGTATTTATCGTTGTAACTCAACGCCAATCTATATATGGATGGTACTTGAAGTCTGTTTTCATCATCGATAATTGCCAATTAATTGACATTGATTTTTGTTTAAACTGTTAATTAGTAAGTAGTAGTATGTTGATGAATGGGTTATTCTTCTAGTTGACGTACTTTTCCTTGGTTATACAGAAATAGTCCTGGGGAGTTAACGTTAAAAGAAATCTGCGTAATTTTGAAACATTTTCGTATATTTATTGTTGTCATCAAATTAGACATTTTATGGTTTATTTTGTAAATAGATATTTCTTAGCATGACTAGGCTTATAAGACAAGCGGACTCTAAAGGATATAATGTCCATCTCCCTGTCTGTCTGCTTACCCAGGCAATCTGTAGGTAAAACAATCAAATTAGTAACTATATGCCAGACTGTATCATTCATTATTTACCTCTGAATCTGTAATATTGACATGCTGTCAGGTCCAGGGCATCAGCCAGTCGAGGGGAATAAACTAGTAAAAACGAAAGCGAACTGCGGCTAGAATTTGGCAGGTGGGCAAGGTCAGTTAAGCGAGTCGTGTTCTAGGACAATGTGTGCCAATTATTGATCCAACATTCCGACCAAAACTCATATTGCCACGGCGACAGGACAGTTCTATTATGCCGCAAATGCCATAATAAATGGTACAATTATCATTTGCGGTTTTATGACAACTCGCGACGCATTCAAGAGTCAAGAGTCAGCACTACGAAAATAAAGAAAGGCGGCACGTCACGGGAAATGGCCAGCGCGGCGAAGAACTGGTCGGGCCTGGTTACGCTGTGCCTGGGCCAGGAGCGCGAGAAGGTACTCCGATTGATTTTGTGTGATTATTGCAGGGGCTCATAAAATACGGATACTTTATGTTTATTTAATAAGCGGTAATGTTTCCAACATGCTCCGAATCGAATCAAGTATCCAAAATTTGTGAAAGTCACGCATATGGGCTACGATAGCCGGCTGGCTGGTTGGGTGGTTGTTAGGTGGTTAAGTGGGAGTGGGTGTGAATCCACAGCGAGTATGGAACATCTAATGTAATACATTCTTTTTCGACACTTTCGTTTTGTCACCATGCAGCGGCAGGTGAGCAGCCAGCGCACATCCCTGACCAAGTCCAATGGGGCCGGCGCCTTGGGTGTTCCATCAAAGGTAAGCGGTTCATCTGTCCGTGTGTCCACTTTGATTATTGTCATTGTTACCCTTACTGTTGTAGCCGATTATACAATATTTGCCCAGCTATCGCATGGAGCCCAGGAATCCATTGAACAAGGAACGGTTGGAGCTCACCATGCGCACAATCATGAATAGGAACTACAACGAAGATTATCTATTCCATCCCAGGCAGTCCTACCATCTGGCAGCTCAAGTCAGCGAAGAGATCAAGAACAGCATCAAGCTCATGAATTTCGATAGGTATTCCATTCCATTTGGTATCATACCTTGCCTAATCCCATTGCCTGCTCAGATACCGTTACATAGTGTTGGTTACCGTTGGAGAGCTGCTCATGCAGGGCCTCTGCTCCATGGTCAACTTTCTGTGGGATGCCGAGAAGGACGGCTTTGTTACCTACTCCATCAAGACACCCAAATTCATAGCCGTCTGCACCGTATTCTATTTGTATTACGACTGAGTGCGTCCCTAAAATCAGAATTCATGAAAATAATAAAAGAAAGATCATCGAAAATTAATTTAATTAATGGGAGAAAGGAGTGAGACAGGAAGGAAACAAATAAATGGGGAAAAAGAAGAAAGTAAAGAATAAAAAAAGAAATAGAAAGAATAGTAAAAGTCTTACAGCTTCGATTTGATGCCAACAGCTTAATCTGTGAAGGAATCATGAATATATGTATATACAGTAGTGCATTACGAATTGCCACTAATTCACTTTGTCGCACAATTTGATTTGATTTGATTTTTGAAACCACTTGAAGAACAAACAAACACTCGTTAAATAAATCACAACACATTTTGAATTAGGTTTTCCGTTTGTTCATTTTTATTTGAATATCAGTTAAAGAGTTATATATAATAGATATATAATATGGTGAAGCATAAATAATTTCATCTCAACACAAAAACCAAAATAGATTTATTAAACTTTTTCTAAAGTTGGTTTCTTTTGATTTTGGTAATTCCAATAGATTAATGTTTCTATATTTGAATTAATTAAAGTATTCATATAATATTTTTTGACAACATATATATATTTGTGGACATCTGGATATTATATATTGGCCACACACATGCACAGACACAGACACACACACACACATGCACACACGCATCTATATATTGAGAGATATCATTTATCTGTACGACACTTCAACTCACATAAGGAATTTGCTTGGATTTCATATAGTATATATGCATATATACAGATATATACATACGTATATAGACACAGAACTTGTTGGAGAGCAACCCATAAGAGAACCAATGTAACATTTGCCAAACCCATTTCAACAATTCAAACATTTTGAAACAAATGCTACACGACGTTCTCTCTCCGGATGGAACTGATCAAACGAACGAACGAACGAACGATTGGAACAGAGATATTCCAAAAAATATCCAAACTTGAAACAGCTCACTGCACAATGATATGATATTGGGAGGCCGAAACAGGGCACAGTTCAGACACTTTATAAACACTCGATCCATAGTTATATATAATTATATATATAAAAGAATATGGAAGGAACCTCAATTTCTTGGGGCATCAACCAAAGGACAGAACTCCAATCAAATCACTTTATATATAGCAAGCCCATATTCATATATGTATATATCATGAATATTACCAGAATTTCAGATGGGGGCAAGCACTTTGTCTTTAGCACTATTTTTGTTCACAAAAACCAAAACTTCGCATCATAAACAACTCTCATTAACCAAATCATAATTGCTTAAAAATGATTCGAACTATTTAACACAAAAGAGTTAACACAAAAACTGATCAACATATTTGTTTTCTTTCTTTTGGATTTGATTTTGATTTTGGATTTTGCATTTAAACATTTTCTTGTTGATTTTTGCACTAATTGCACATTTAAAAATAAATTGGATACAGAGCAATTGTATTTTTTTTTTTTTTTTTTTTTTTTGTATGGAATGAGAAATCTTTACACTGTGAAAATAATTGAAATCAAATATACAATGGATAGTTATCAACAATTCAAAACTTTTTGCACAATTGTAATTAAAAAAAATAAATTTAGGTTGAACTTTCGTTTTGTTGTTTGATTGAACGGTTAAAAAACTTTTACACTCTCACTACACAAGGAATCAGAATCAGAATGTGTAAGGCATAACAACCATAAATAATATTATTTCTGTGATTGCTTGAGTGGGTCTGTAAAAAGAATAATAATAATATTTGGATTAATGCGTATTCATATACATGCAAGGTAAATATATATAGGACTATATATTATAATTGTGTGTGCATGTCTGCTTCATTTTCTTCTTCTCCTGCTTCCGCTTCTGCTGCTGATGTTGTCACTGGCTTCTGTTAGAGGTAACTCCAATTGTCTATTGATTAAATTATGCTTCTACCAATACACACACGAGCATACACTTGCATGTATGTGTATGTGCATACTTGTGTTTCTATATACTTTTTGTGTAAGTCTACGACATCTATGTTACGTGGCAACAAATCGCTTTGGGATTATGTGCCTGCCCAGCACTGCGAGCGATAGCCACCCGGTCGATGGGTTGCTTAGTTTGCCCACAGTTTGTCCATTGTTTAGGCGGTGCCGCCACGTACAACCACAATAACCAGATGATCCTCCTTGAGACCCTCCTCGGTGAGACTATGGCATGTACGCTTCAAGAGGTCCGTGGAGAAGTCACACGGTGGGAATGCATAGAGCACGCCCGTGGCCTCGGTCTCTTTGTTCAACAGCGATATAACTCCAGCCGCTTCCTTTTGCTTTAAGTAGGAGACGAGATTACGCAACGGACGAGTCTGCACGCTGGCATCGTCGCAATCTGTGTCCACAGTGGAACCAGCCAGACCCAAGAATATGGCATGCGACGACGAGGATGCAATGCGTTTCTGTACATCCTCCAGCTTAGGCGGATCCAGTCGCAACCTTTGTGTTATGCGCAAATTGTGCTTGCCCTCCTCATCACGCATCAACGATTCCACAATGTCTGTGTCGCCATCTGTCAGATGAAACTTGGCCGGGAATAAGGAACTCTTCAGTATGAGTGCGCCTGTCCAAATTGTGCTGCACTTGCGCGAAACATCGAGTACTGTGGCCGCCGAGCTGAGGGCATCGTTGCGCCGCGTCGAGGTGTCTGAATCAGAGCCGGGTGAGCGTTTCAATGGTGATCGCGAGCGCGATCGTTCCACTCCGGGCTCACGTGAACCGGAACGGGCCCGTTCATACGATTCTCCAGGCGGACGACGCCATTCATCATCAGCACCGCCTGGTGGCGGCACCGACGACACACCACCCATGACACTCGGATGAGGTGGTCTGTGCACATCATTGTGATAGTGATACATGCCGCGTCCACGTCCGCGATAGCCACTACCGCGTCCACGATAGCCGCCACGAGGTGGATATGGCGAATAGCCACCGCGTGGAGCATACACAGCTGCCTCCTCATAATAGGGATCGTACTCGGGTCTCCTATACTCGATGGCAGCCTCATCGTATGCCGGCTTCGAGGTCTTGAAGGGAGCTGCTGGCGTAGTACCAGGCAGCTCCGCAAAGTCAGTGCGCAGCCTTCGCTCGGGGCCGCCAAGGGGGAAGCCACGCATCTCCTTGACTGCCGCCGTGGCAGCCTCCACTGTCTCGTATTGTATGTAGGCATAGGGCTCACCCTTCTGGTATTCAATCTTCTTGATGGCACCAAAGCGATCAAACTCACGCTCCAGCTGTGTCACCGATGTCCAGGCGCCGAGACCGCCGATCCAGATTCGTGTGGCCGGCGTTACTTTGCCATAACCAATCTTGCATTGGAACTTGCCTATATACTGGCCAGATAGTTCGATTTTGGCACGATGAGCCATGTCAAGATTCTGATAGCGCACAAAAGCGAACGCGTTGCCGGTGCCAGGCGGCGGTCTCTTTATATCAATGTCATCCACTACGCCATATTTACCAAAAATACGACGAAGCTCGTCATCGGCAATGGTCACTTCTAGATTGCCAGCGAACAGTGTGCGTGTAGACAGTGGATCATCTTCTGGCTGCACATGATGCAAATAGTTGGGAAACTTATCCTTTTTGCTTTCCGGCTTCTCATACGGCACATGTGGCCGCGGGGCCATGGGACGCATCGGTGCATATTGATGAGGCGGTGGATGGCCGTGCATATGATGGGGATGGGCGTGAGGATGACCACGATGTATTGGTGGACCCCGTGGTGGATGTGGGTACTCATGGTGCATGGGTCGATATTCACGTGGGTGCACAGAATGCGGATGAATGGGTGGACCATAACGGTCATAGGGATCAATTGGAGGGCGACGATGATCCAATGGCACACCGGGTCCCATGGGCGAACGCGAGTAATGGTACCGTTCATAGTCCGGGGGCGACATCGAGTGCCGGGGCCTATAAATATAATATCCCAACGTAAATACAAGCCATAACCTTATAGTAATAGTCAACAGTTCACATACCTGTACTCCGGCCGTGTCGTCGACTTATAAACTGGCTCAACAATTGCCATTTTATCGTAAATGATCAGACGAGGCTTGTGATGCTTGGCTTCACGTGCATCCTCCGGCGTGCGAAAACACACGTAGGCAACACGTTCGTCCAGATCGTGCGCAAGTCGCACACTGAAATCCCCAAATTTCTTGTATTCGCGGTAGAGTGTCTCTTCGATGAACTCGTCAGGTGCTTTTGGAGGCAGAGCACTCACACACAGAACTTTGTAGCCAGCGGGACGCTCTGCAGCAGGCGGGCCACGCATATAAGGCTCTCGATGCGGAGACCCATAACGACCGCGCGGGCTTGGCGAACGGTCTAAGCGACGACGCATACGTTCCGGCGACATCCGTTCCGGCGAATCACCCGGCACACCTCCTCCATTATCGTAGCCACGGCCCATGCTGCGCGAATTTCTTACAAGGTTTCCTCTGCCTGGTGAGCGAGATGCGCTACGTTTCATATTGTGAATTTTGACAGTTATTCGATCAAGTTCAGCTCCTTCTCTATGAATACTCATGAGCAGGAGCGGAAGCTTTTTTTTATACCTTAGCCTTTTTCTTGTGACGAAGTCTGTGGAAAATATATAAATATATTTATGTTACAAAGCTTGTGCAGTTCATCACATACAATCGTTTGCAATTACACATTTTTATAATACGTACACACACATACATACAGTGAAAAAAATGCATGAAGATGAAAAAAAAATGGCGGCGCGACTTAAGCGTCGAGTATTGGGACAGGTAAAACAAAAAATAAAATCCACGAAAAATTTAACGCGTTTACATAACTATAACACAGCGTACTGTTACATTACTTACCACCAACTTTATGTACGATTTGTGATGTACTACACCTTTTTTCTTAATTATTTCTTTTATGCAGTGACATTAAAAATTCACACACTCCGCGGCTCGCAATTTATGTATTCGTCGAAAAAGTGTGGCGACAAGATGATGCAGCAAAAATATCGATACTGTCTATGTTTCGGCGAATAATCGATACCATGGCAAAATTAATTTGAAAATAGTTTTTTTTTAACTTACATTTTTACTTAATATATAAATATTAGATATCAAGTTACAAATTACAAGTCTTAATATAAAATTTTGTATAGTTGTGCTTGTAGCTTTGTTTGTGATCATATGTCGATACTATCACTAACCATAGTGATACTACTCACTTGGCTATTGTGAATTAAAATTCGATTAAACAATGCAATTCGTAGCAAAACAAATGCGTAAGAAGAAAAGCCGGCGAGGTTCTCAAAAAGATCATTGTAATAACCATGGCAAGGCCACATGTTGTCGTTTCTGGATAAGGCTTAGTCCAAACGGATTAAGCGACTTTAATTTTGTAACCGCGATTGTCTAAAATTGACAGCAGTTAACAGCCAAAGAGAAAGAGAAAGAAAGTTAAAATAGGTCGACTAATTTGCATATAACATGCATACATATGTATGTACATATGTATGTCGTTATTTTCTGAGTGCCAGCTGTGCAGGTATAAAAATCATTCCTCTCCGCATATTTATGGCGGTAGTTGAGTGCACTACCTGCGAATTCCGATGCTTAACAGCTGTTTTCCTGGACAAACACAGATTGTACATATGTAAGTAAATGCATGCTTGTATGTGTACATGCCTGTATGCAGATATCTATGGGAGTGTGAGTAGGCTAATCCGCTCGCTTTTTATAGCTCTTGCTCGCGTACTCGTAAATATATACTCAGTAGTTGACGATAACAAAATACATGTCTCTCTCAAATGGAAATATATAGAGTTTTGTAGTCGCTTAAATGCAGCTGCGCTCATGTTTCTTAGTCATTTAATGTTTAACAATGGCTGCGAAAGGAACAAATATTGAACGTGTCTCGGAGAATAGTTGTTGCGCTGGCAGCGGAGCAAAAGATCAGGCGCGCTATGATCACTACCGGATATATAATGTCCAGTTTGATAACGAGGACCAAATCAAATTGTTCCAGAAACTTGAAGAGCAGAGCGATAGCCTCACCTTCATTGGCCACGCACGTGAAATCGGGCAAAAGCTTTCAATATTGGTTGCAGCACATCGCGTTGCAGACTTTGCCGACTTGCTGGAGACTTACAAGCTACAACATCGAGTTCTGGTATGTATCAGAACATATTCAAAGTAATATTTTCATATAGTAATGTATTGTTTACTTTGCAGACATACAATTTCCAGGAGAAAATTGATCGTAATATGGGGGAAGTTGTTCCAGAGGATGTCGATGCCTCCAAATTGGACTGGCAGCACTTTTTCCACTTGAAAACCATCTACAGTTGGTTGGATCGGATGGCTGCAAAGTATCCGGGCCAATTGAATGTACTAAATATGGGCACCAGCACCCAGGGAAATGACATTAAGGGCGTTAAAGTGGGAAACAATCCGGCGAATAAGGCAATTTTCATTGAGAGCGGCATCCATGCACGCGAGTGGATCGCCCCTGCCGCAGCCACCTACATTATCAACGAGCTGTTGAGCTCGACAGATGAGCGCATTCAGAACTTGGCCAAGAACTACAATTGGTTCGTCTTTCCATGTGTCAATCCCGATGGCTACAAATATACATTTGAGCATGATCGCATGTGGCGTAAAAATCGCCAATTATTTGGCACGTGTCGAGGCGTTGACCTGAACCGCAACTATCCCGATCATTGGAACTCTACGGGCTCCAGCAGTGATCCCACTCGATATGATTTCGCTGGACCCAGCGCAGCAAGCGAAGTGGAGACGCAGCGTCTGATTGAGTTTATACGCAATAATGTTGAAAAGGAACAGATCAAGACGTACATTTCCCTACACTCTTACTCACAGATGCTCATGTTCCCATATGGCTACACCAAAGAGCATGTGTCCAACTACGACGATCTGCAGGAATTTGGAAAAAAGGCATCGGCCGCCATCAAGGCGGAGAGTGGACGAGACTACGTAAGCGGCAATCTGTATGAGACCATTTATCCATCAAGCGGTGGTAGTATGGATTGGGCTCATGCCGAAGCTGGCATACCAATCGCCTACACATTCGAGCTACGTGGCCCACCCGATAGCCAGGATCTATTCATTCTACCCGCTGTGGAAATACAGCCAACAGCCAGTGAAGCACTTACAGCGATTCGCACCATAGTGGAGGCTGCTGCTGAGAAAGGCTACTACAAGTGAATGATTTGCACATTATATTAATTACTATAATGTAGAAGAACTTGACGTATAACGATATAGAGTACTAAGAAAATGGTTTTACAAGCGATATAATCTAAAATAAATTCACATGTTTTACTGTTATGATAAGAAAAACTTGTTTGCATACTTATATATGTACATATAAATTCCAGTTATCTAAACGATATCGTCTTGCCGTTAAATGCATATACATATGTATAAATATATATATATATATATATATATGCATACATAAATACTTATATATTTAATAGGAGTAAATCGCAAAGTGATTTTTGTCATTGTCATTGACCTTCAGTGCGTAGAGTCCTTCGGTTATTGTTTTATACCTGCGATTTCAATTAAAAGCCAGTCAAAATAACAAATTTTCGACATCAGACTATTTTGTGTAACCGCTTTACTAGCTTTATCTTCTAAAAGTCCTTAGACCGCTACTTCTAACGCTCTATGTTATTACTCAATCTTCTATCTCTTTGGAAAGTTACAGAGTCCCCACATCTTTTCGTCCAAAATGGCCAACGCCCGAGCACAAGCCAACGGCATATGCGCAATGCGCATTGCCTCTTTTCCCGCGGGACAAGGTCATATCCTTTCTAAGGAAAAGAATCAATGGCAATTAACATACGTAGATTGTACAAAAATTATCGTGCATACATGTATGTTCATTTTTATAAACAACAAAAAATTTTTATATTTATTTAAATAGTCCGGGGTAAATACTGTCAGGAATAACCTTGCAAAATAAAGAAAATCTATATTGATAAGCATTTATCGTTATCGTATTTCGGGTATTTTGCATTGATAAATCGAAATACAATTTCGACTACAGTTTTGGTATTTTTCAATTGTATTCAGTGTATTTTTCACGTTGGCCGCTCGCGGTCACACTGTACACATCCCTATAGGTCTCGGCAGAAACATATAGATTTTTTTTATTAAACACTCACTAAATTAAACTATAAAAAGACGCCGAAGTAGTTACGTTTTTTATTGCTGTAACGTAGAATAAGACGCATCTCTTTGTTTGCAACGTGTACGCGTGTATGGTAAGCCCGAGCAAGCCAAAAGTGAAAGTCCCAGAAAAAGTACAAAAAGAGAGATAGTTTGACAGAGTGTGAAAGAAAGAGATAAAGATATATAGCGCGAGAGAGAGTGAGCGAGAACGGTGAAAAAGAGCCAGAGTCTGGGTGAGAGAAAAACGATTTTTTCAGAGAACAACGCGGATTTTCGTATTTGCTGTGGACGGGGAAACGTGTGTGTGAATTGAGCAGAACCTGGTGAGTACATTTTCTGCCTGCCTGCCTGTTTGCAATTGGTATTTTTGTATGTTGTTGTATTTGCATTTTCAATTGAAGCCGAAAATAATTTGAAAGCAGAAGCAAAACCGAAACGCAACGGCGCCAAGCTATAACAAAACGAAGCAAGCAAAAATAATAATAATATAAAAAAAAAAAAAAAACAAAAAACATCAGCCACAACAACAACGGCAACAACAATAATAATAACCATAGAAAATAACGAGAAAAGTCAGCGCGCTGCCGAAGACCGTCAAAATTCTCAGCCACAGCCAGCACACACCACCTTACAGCACCTGCACCCTATTAGCTGCCACCACGCTCCACCACAAACAACCAGCCATAATGTTCGTCAATTCGATGACGTTCCGTGGAAATCCGGCTAACTATCACCAGCAGCAGCCGGCGCTTAACCATCATACGCTGGCTGCCGCTGCTGCCCATCATCAGCAGCAGCTGCACCATCATGCTGCTGCAACTGGGCACCTGAGCCATGGCGTTGGCGGCGGCCATGCGGCTAGCAATCATTTGGCTGCTGCTGCTGTGCTGGGACGGCATGGACATAATTCCCTGAATGCCGGGCACACGTCCAGTTCGTCGCACTCAAGCGGTGCACTGGCTAGTGGCAGCAGCGGCAGCAGCAATAGCTCGCCGGATAGCGGAAAAATTTACATCAAGAATCTGGAGCGTTCGATTGACAACAAGGCGGTGTACGATACGTTTTCGGCTTTTGGCAACATTTTGAATTGTAATGTGGCGAAGGATGAGGATGGCAACTCGCGTGGATATGGCTTTGTGCACTTCGATTCGGAGGAAGCCGCCCGGGCGGCCATCGAGAAGGTCAATGGAATGCTATGCAATAATCAGAAGGTGCATGTGGTCAAGTTTATACCACGACGAGACCGCGAGCAGGAGAAGGCAACCCATTTCAAGAATCTGTACGTCAAGAATCTCAGCGAGGAGTTCACCGAGCAGCATTTGCGAGAAATGTTTGAGCCCTATGGCCGCATTACCAGTCACAAGGTGCGTCTATTCTAATGTTGTTTGTTCACTTCTCTTTTTTTGTGAATATATTTTAGGGCAGGCAGGCAGGCAGGCCAATGCCGGGGCGGTGGCGGGAGAAAGGGGGAGTATGAGTGAGAGCTGGAGCTGCAGATAAACCATGTGGCACACTTTGTCATCTCTTAAGAAACGCCACTCACAGCACTCTCTCTCACACTCACACTCTCACTCTCGCTCTTAGCCCGCGCTCCGGCCAACTGGTGCGCATGCCCGCCCTAAAGAATTAACTAACTGATTGTCGTCGTCCCGCTACAAAGGTTCGCTGCAACGGGGCAGCAGTAGCAGCCGCAGCAACCGATTGTTGTCATTGTAATTGCTATTATTAATTCGAAATTCATTTACAGTTGATGCTGGATGAGGAGGGACGTTCACGCCGTTTTGGATTCGTGGCATTCGAGAGTCCACAATCGGCGCTGGCCGCCGTCATTGGGCTGCACGGCAAGCAGCTGGGCGACAACAAATTCTTATATGTGGCACGAGCACTCAGCAAAGCTGAGCGACAGCAGGAGATCAACCGCAAGCTGGAGGAGCGCAAACGTCAGAAGGCCGGACAGATATTTTATTACTAAAAATTGTTAACGGAATGGACGGAGCTAAACGCTGTTGCGTTCGATGCGAGAATAAGAAGAAGATTATATAGAATCCCCCTCCAACCCCTCACACGTAACAAACAATATACACACAACATACCAATATCTAATATATATGTATAGGTATAAAGACATGTATACATATATATTATAGATATTTATGATTAGATTCTGCATTAAGCAAAAACTTAAAAACAAAATGCAATACACAGCAAGCACAGAAGAGACAACACACACACACACACATATTTAGGTGTAGGCAACACACACACTTGAGAGTGATGCTAATGCAGAATCATCCAAATCCAAATGCAAATGGAAAAATAAGGAATTCACATACATAGATTTTCAAATATTAGAATCTAATATGAAATCTACTGCAACAAAATGAAAAAAAAGAGAAAGAAAAACAAATAATAATTCGCTAGATTTTCTTTAACTTTCTTTCGATTAGATGTTTGTCTCTTGTTGAATTTAAAGAGCAGAAGCCCCTAAAATACACAAAACGTAAATTTAAACAAAGATAAGCAGCTTCTAGCTTCACGAACAGAATGCGTACGCAAATGTCTAAATATATTAAAATTACTTATTAAATAATAATACAAAAAAAAAAAAAAAAAAAAAAAAAGAAAAGCATAAACACACGCAATTAGCAAGTGAATTCTAGGCAAGCGTCGAACAAATATATAGCTACCATGTCCCGAAGAGTCATGGACAAATATTGAATATTTACACACATACCTATATATATTAAAACAAACTACACGATTGCTGTAAAATTCTATAAACAATTAAAGCACCCACTTTACGTATATAAAGGAAAAAAAAAAAAATAAAAAAAAAAAAAAAAAAATATTTCACGCTGTAGTTTAAAAGCGTTTATAATACTCACACATACACACACATCCTAACTAATGCTAATTAAAAAAAAAAAAGAATAAATAAAAAAAAGAAGAGATTTGAGGATACCTTAAAGAAAAAATATGGGAGCACGAGGGAAACTCTTGTGTGCAATTGCAATTTACAATGGAAAAAGAGTATTAAATTAAATTTGTAACAATTACAGAACATTTTTGTAATTTATTGTAAATTGTTTCAAAGTAGCTAACAACATATTGAACACCAGGCAGCAACAAAAACTGTAAACGATATAATTTCAAAAATCGAAATAAATAATTGTACGTGTGACAGACACACACACACAAACAAACACGCAAATGCTTACAACTTAAAAAAAAAAAAACATATTCCCTCACATATTTAAAAAATAAAGAAAATAAAAAGCGTGTATTGTTTACATTTTCAAATTAACCGGGAAAAGAGCAAAATGGCAATGGCAAATAATACATAAATATATATTTTAAGATTATTGAGCTTAATTTTTAAACATGTTTCAAAAAGAAGGAAAAAGTCAAAAACAAAAGCAAAAATCCCCATAAAATAACTAAACACACAAACAATTTGTATAGTTAAAAAAGAATGGAAACATGAACAGGCAACAGCAAAAACAAAACAAAACAAAAACAATTGAAATATATAGTAATTAAATGAAATGCGAAACCTTAAGAATTGCATAAATACACACTCACATTTACAATAATTTATTATGTAACAATTAATTTTAAATTTCCGTTTCGAGTTTAAAAGAGAGAAAGGAAAAATGAAAATGATTACAGCGTTGCTAACAATTTTTGTCAGCTAAGTAGAGCTAAAAATATAAAAAGAAAATTTATAATTTACAGGAAATTGATAGTATTAGTATACACACACATACACACGCAATATGAATTTAGAGAAGAGTAAACAAAAACAAAAGCAAAAAAAAAAAAATATTAATGCAAAATGTACAAAAAACAAAAACAAAAAATGAATATGAAACTTTTCGTTTGCAAAGCAAATGCGACATATGTGTATTTTTATCATTAATTGTAATAAAACCAAAACTTAATTGCTTTTGCAGAATTTAACTTAAAAAGAAAATCAAGAATAAGATGATGAAAACAAAAGGCCCCAAAAGAAAATCAATGATGAATAGTATGAGGAAAAAAAAAAACAAAAACAAAATGAAAACCTTGAAATATATAACCTTTTATAGTACTAAATTTTTAGCCAGTACGAATTAAAAACAAAAAGAAAAGAATAGAAAACAAAATGCAAGTTTACAAGGCAAAACTCAAACAAAAAGAAAAACAAAAGAAAAAACCCTTTAAACAAATGAAACTGAATTCAAAATTTATAATAAATACTCGATTTTGCACATTTTTGCTAAATGAGAAATTAATTACATAAATAAAAATTATGTACTATTTTTTTTTTAATTATATATAATTTTTTTTAGACCCAAGCTACACACACACACCTTATACACACACATATATATATAAAACAGGCATATATATATATATATATATATATATATATATATATATATATATATATATATATATATATATATATATATATATATGAATGTAATTCCATTAAAAAAAGAAAAACTCCTAATTATAAACATATAGAAAAGAAAAGGAAAAATACCTACTTATTAACACCCAAGACGATATATAAAAATTCATGATGATGCAGAATCATCTAAGAAAACAAGTAAATTGCAGTAAAAATATGAGAAATTTGAATAAAAATGCTTTTGCAAAAAGTGTTTAAAATTGAGCAAATTTGTTGTATTCAATTTAAATTAATAACAAATAGCAAATACTTAAACAGTTAACATAAATTTAAAAAGAAACGCCGCAAGACGACAAAGAACACACACAAGCACACGCACAACATGAATTAAGATCGTTGGATATATCAATTATTCGTCATCAATTATCTCTATATCGCTATTGGGGGATTTCAATTCTTCGATTTCGTCCTGCAAGTCCTCGATTTGCTCCTCATATTTGCGCTTGATGGAAGCAATCTATGTGATTTAAATATACAATGTGAATCAATAAGAATCAATATGAGCTGCATAAATGGTGGGACAAACCTTCGCCTCGAATTCCCGATTAAGCATAGCGATCTTCCTCTCCTGCCGCTCCTCGCACTGTTTCAGATTCGTTTGTATACTCGCCTCGAATGTGTCGGTTAGCTCCTTGCGCAGCTTTTCCTCCTGCAGCTGAAGCTTTAGCACAATGTCATAGTTCAGCCGTTCGACCTCAGCACGCAGACTGTCAAGTAATATATTATTATTAGTAATAATATCAGTTAACATCCATCTACTTTACCTAATGTTCTGAGCTTCCAGTTCTTCGATATATTCCCTGTCGCGCGAGTCTCCAGTCGAGCTGTACTCAGCGAAAAGCGAGTAGCGCGTGTTGTGCTGCTTCACCAACTGTTGTTTAAATAATATATTCTTGGCGATTGAGGCAAAGCTGAGGACATTGAGATTCTCTTCGTAATATTTATCGAGCGGCGTTACTGTGACAATCATGGCCAAGCGCTCCTTACCCAGCAGAGCGGCCTGCAGCAGCATCGTCAATTTCGAATCCCGATATGGAATGACATCCGCATTGGCCTTCTTCTTTGTTGAGCTGGCCGCGTCCAGGCAACGACCCAACACCATAAGCGACGTGTTGATGCTTTGTGCCTCTTTTAAACGGGATCCGATCGTGCCCGTTTTGTCCACACGCTCTGACCCGGCAAGATCGCAGAATTTGTATGAGTTTTGTGTGGTCATGCCATTCCGATGGTATTTCAGTACATCCACCGTGAAGACGCAATGCGAACGACTCGAGTTGGCATTAACTGCCGTAGAGGCGTACGTCAGACGTTGCTGTCCCAACCGTAGCAGCTTCAGAGCTTCCTCGCTGCTTCTCACAAATATACTAGTCAAACCCTTGATGAAGACCTGGCCCTTGTTGCAAACGATCTTTAGATTTTTCCGCCGAGCCTCCATATTTTGCTGACGTGGGGGTAAGGTCAACAGATCGTAGACGAGCTCATTGTATATTTCGACAAATGACACCCAAATCATGACGGACACTTCTTCGGCTGGCTTCTCTTCGAATTCATGATCGCCATGGATTACTTGCTTTAGGCGCTGGTGTTGAGCCTGCATATCCGGGCACAGCGCCAACAACTGTCGACGTATTTGCATTTCCTTCATAGTAACATCGTCTTCCAGGATTACCATGCGCGCATTAACAAGCTTCAGCTTGGCTGCCGTATACACCTGCTTATTGTACAGGGTAAAGATGTGTTCCAGGGCGCGTGGTATAATGCCGGCCCTAACACTGTCACCTGGTGTAGCCAATCAAACTAAACGTGAATGCGGATTCTTACTGATAAGAGGGCTGATTACATACCAAGCAACGTATAGGTTTTACCCGATCCAGATGTACCATAAGCCATGATAGTAACGCACTCCTCGTCTATAATGCGTGGACCCACGCATTTGTCGTATATATCCCGCTGTCCAACTTGGCTATCGAATATGTTGGTGAAGCTGTAGTGCTTCTCCATGCGGTTCACATTGTTGCTGCTGTTCTCGTTGGTGGCGGCGCTAGTGATCAACACATTGCCACACTCGGATATAATATACAATTTGGATGGAGATTCCACAGGTCGCAGGCGCAGAAATACCTGTGGGCCTGTCTCCATTTCGCTATCTATTGAGCTGCCACCCTCATCTCCGGTTTTCGTGTACTCCGATTCCGTGTCTGAGCAATCGGAGGAGCTGTCGCTGGTTTCAAGGAGCACCTCGTCGAAGAGTCGCAGTTGTTTGTTGGGGCGAGGACGAAAACGGCGATCGATGCTGGGATCACGGGGCATTAAAAAGGAGCGCATTTCGCGCTTGCTAACCTCTTCCCTCTCCATTGGTTTGCGCACTGGTATCCTTTAATGTTTTTAATTTAATGTGTTCGTCACTTTTGGCGGTTTGACTTAAAGACGCTTGTTCACGAGTTGCCAACTGATTTAAACCTTATGCTTACTTTGCCAACTATTTCGAAGCTAGAGCTGGCGAGCAGAAAGTATCGAGTAATTTTTCTATCGGTCGAAAGCAATACTATCAATAAATCGAGTGATTTACGAACACCGCCAATATATCGAGTGAGTTCACAAAGGTGGCAGCTCTAATAACACGAGTGTCCAAAACATAAACATTATAAAGGCGGGATCTCTTGTTTATATAAATAAGTAGAATGAGTAAAAAGACAACACGTTCCGCAAAACCCAAGGTTGACCCAGATGCGGCGCCACAGCAGCAAAAAGCGTGTGCTATCAAGAAAGTCTTCTACATATCCGAAAAGTTACTTAACACCGATGACGATCAGCGAATGTGTTTGGAGCGATTCTATCATCCAGGCAAGGGGCAACCGGCTTTGTTTATAACGTTGCAAGAACGGCATATAATGGAGGTGCTAGAGTATGCAGAGCCACGACGCAGTTGGCTACTAAATAGTGAAGTCTGCTCCAATGGACGCATGTATATGACGACGCCAATAGACCCAACGTTTCTTGCACTGCATCATCTCCGCAAGCACTGCGCCCAGCGTGCAATGTCTTTGGATAGCATTAGCGTAGACGAGGCGGACACCAGCACAAACCGTCTGTTAACCAAATTCATAAACGCTGACAGTCTGAAGTGCGTGGCCGATGTGAAGACATCTGGAGAGCTTGTCTTCTATAAATATAACAAAGATCGAACGTTAGCGTGGCTTGCTGTGAAGACACGACAAGTTGTATCTGTGCTCAAGGCAAAGCAAGTCCATTGCGGCTTGGGTGCCAAGTCGCAGAACTTTGTGCGCAGCGAAAAGATTGTGGATGACAATGATGTCAAGGAAGTGGACTACTTACGCATGGCTTGCGACTATGTGGGTCGCTATTTGGATGCGGACTTGCATGCCGAACTAACGCGTTATCTGGACATACCAAGCGAGATTCAGGCTCTGGTCGAGGAAAATGCCACGGCAAAGAAGCGAAAATCTCAGCAAAGCCAAGTTAGTGCGAATAGTAAGAAAATAAAGCTCGCCAATGGCGAAGATGCTGCAACTCAATTAAGGAATAGCAGTTTGCTAGACAGCGATGATAATAAGGAGAGCATCATTTCGCCGCCAAGCACACTTGCACCGCTTAAGGAGCGCACCATGACGGCTAAGGAAAAGGTTCTGGCCAAGAGCGCCAAGGGCAGCAAAAGCATTGCATCCTTCTTCAAAGTCAAATAGTTTTAGGTACTTCAATTAAGAATAATGTTACTTCAATTCGATTGTTCAATATACTCCATCAATTTTAATTTATGTAAGCAAGCGGCATTTTTGAAGTTCACTGACTTCTGTCTACAGTTTTGTCACATATCTTGTCAATTGGCTTGTTTAATGTATAGTTAACATGTCTGGCGCGGCACTACCAACAAATTGGATAAACAAGACGGCAAAGCTGTCACCCGCCACAAATTAATTACGATTGTTTGCATAGCTCTGAATATCATTTATGAGCTTTTTTTATCAGACGGGGCCTCTACGAGAAAGTAACTGGAAATCTGACACCTTTAAATTGGATGCAGAATATTCAATATTAAAATGTTCCTTTTGTATACTTTTTGCTAGACACTTCAAGGAGCATGAACTTTGCCGACTTTTCTTTAACATGAAATTCGATTAATAGGCGTTAAAAATGCAGCCCTGCATTCCAAAAGAAGGGCATCCTAAGTTGCTCTGCCCGTTAAGCGTTGCCACATCCTTATATAAAATTCACTGAAAAGGCTCTAGTGTAGCCCTGCTTGATAAAAACTTCAAAAGCGTTTTCATAACTGCGAGCCGTATCATAATAGTGGGCCACTTCTATTGTTTTCATAAATTTATCATTGATTTATAGACAGCCTCTTGTATCAAAAGTTATCCTGAATATATACATATGAAATATTATGAATTACCCGTGATTTCTAAGTAATCAGCTTGTAATGTGTTGTCCTGTCACAATTTGAAATTCAGTTAGGCAGAAGCCTACCAGCAGAGCTTTTATTAAACGTCAACTGTCGAGTTTTGACATTTTGCAAATTCGTTTCATTGAAGATTTAATTAGCAAAAGCGCAATGTCGATTCCAGATGATATTTTGAAAGCTGAAATGGTTTATGCAGATCCTTCAGAATTGCCAAGCACTTTGTTTGCCGGTGTTGACCCAGCGGACAGCAGTGTGGAGCAGCTCTTCAAGATGCCGCTGCCATTTAAGGAGCCCAGCACCGAGGAGAAGACTGTAATCAACAATAAAATCGAGGTTGTGTCGCCGGGGTATGATCTGAAGTACACCCTCGAGGGACATACGCGTCAGACTACAGCGGTTCGCTTCTCTCCTGGTGGTGAGTGGTTAAGCAGTGCATCGACTAATGGCGTACTCAATATGTGGGACGTGGACACGGCTAAGCTGCACAATACGATGACAGGTCATTCACTGGGCATTAACGATGTGGCCTGGTCGCCGGATGGCAAATTCATAGTCAGCTGCAGCGACGACAAGACCATCAAGATGTGGGATCCCCTCACTGGCCAGTGCCAAAAGTCATTCATAGGTCACAATAGATATGTGTTCTCATGCAGCGTCCATCCGCAGTCGAATCTGATAGCCTCGACCAGCTTCGACTGCTCCGTACGGCTGTGGGACGTGCGCAACGGCAAGGCACTGAATATGATCCTCGCCCACATGGATCCCATTTCGTCTGTAGACTTTAATCGTGACGGGTCGCTCTTTGTGACCGGCAGCTTCGATGGGCTTGTTCGAATTTGGGACACCATCAGTTGCCAAGTGCTCAAGACGCTCATCGACGAAGACAATTCCCCGGTGGGCTATGTGAAGTTTGCCCCGAATGGCAGATATATACTCGCCGCCTATCTGAACAGTCAGATAAAGCTGTGGAATTTTCAGAAGCCGAAATGCTTGCGCGTCTACAAGGGTCACATGAATCTCAAGTACTGCATCTCCGTAAACTTTTCCGTTACGGCTGGCATGTGGATCGTATCGGGCAGCGAAGATGCTTCACTGTATATCTGGAGTCTGCAGAACAAGGAGCTTGCCCAGAAGCTGCCCGCGCACACAAATGAGGTCATTAGCACCGACTGCCATCCCAAATTGAATCTGATAGCAACGGGCGCTCTACAAAACTCGGACAATCTCAAGATCTGGCAGAGCAGCGAGACTGTAATCGAATTAAATAAATAAAGTAATTTGTATTTAATTAGAACTTAATTACCATTTGCCTTTAAGCCAACTTTGTATTGAAATTCTTGTTATCAGCCGGCTCGTATCGCTATGAAGCGATAAGATGATAATCGAAATCGCAAATCATATAATACTTATGAGTGTGCATATGTGTGTGTGTGTGTGTGAGCGTGCGAGTATGCATATGTGTGTATGTGTTTGCACACAGTCTGGGCTCAGTCGAGCCCGCGAGCAAGCGATTAGCGCGTCATTCAAGTCCGGAGCGTCGCACTGAGTGAACGTTCGCTTCGCTATTGTAACTTAACGCGGAAATAAGCACCGAACCTGATACTGAACCAGAGAAATAAAATATCAATATATATAAGTAGACGTGAATAATCTTGTAAAAATCGTTGAGCTTGCAACGACGTTATGAGAGCCGACGATAATGAAGGTAATTTTATTGCATTTGAAATGCGGGCAACAGGTGAGCGGGGAAAATTAAAAATTCCCCGCTTCATCTTATTATTGTTTATGGCTATTTCACGGCTGGTTAGAAAGCGTGCGGCAATCAATTGAATATCTTTCAGCTAAATTGAACAACAAAAGACAGATCTCTCAATGGATCGATGCGACAATAATGTGTGAAATTTCAATTTAAATATCAAGATCTTAAGTTTGAGTTATAAAATTGAGCTTTCCTTCATCTTAAAAAAATCAATAGGAAATCTAATACAAATATTTTTGTACTTAAGTTAATATATGTAGATCATTTCAGTAGCTCATATCTGACTAACGGTTCTTAAATGCAATCGAAGTGGGTGCTATATGCTTTATAGTGCATTATACCAGCTGCAATTCAAGTTCAATTGAGCTTTATCTCGAAGTCTATGTAAATTAAATTCCCCAAAAGGCATATAAAAATATATATATAATAGTAAAAATTGTACTATAAATAGCTGTTCAAACACTTTCTAATTCGAGCTTGAAAGATTTCTGTTTATTCACTGAGAGATAAGTATATACGTGACTTATTCACAAAAAAAAAAAAAATAATAATAATAATAAAACAGCCGCATTTATTTAAAAAATAAAAACAAGCTTATCTCTGTTTTAGTCGCGGCCTCCAGTAAATGTTGTCCAAATCAGTTGCTACCAGGTCAGATTTTCGAATCGTTTGAATTTATGACTTAATAGAGGGGTCCGGATCGTAAACATGTTATAGACTTTAATGGATTTGTGACTTGCAGAGAATCTATACCATGAGCAGTTGCCGAATGTGGGCACGCTTATCGGAGAAAGTGGACGCAAGTTATGCCGACCCTCGACAATTGCCAGAAAATTTCCAATAATCAGATGGCTGCCTCGTTATCGGTCGGCATATCTGGTGCAGGATTTCATAGCCGGCTTTACGGTCGGACTTACGACAATACCTCAAGCCATTGCCTATGGCGTAGTGGCGGGCCTGGAGCCCCAATACGGCCTCTACTCGGCCTTTATGGGCTGCTTTACGTATATTGTTTTTGGTTCCTGCAAGGATGTGACCATTGGTAAGTCGTCAATAGATATCCATAATCAGATTGTAATCTCCGCTAACTAACACACTTTGATAGCCACAACTGCTATTATGGCTCTGATGGTCAATCAGTATGCCACGATTAGTCCGGATTATGCGGTGCTCGTTTGCTTCTTGGCGGGCTCGATTATTCTAGTGTTGGGACTGCTAAATATGGGCGTGCTCGTGCGCTTCATATCGATTCCAGTTATAACTGGATTTACGATGGCCGCAGCCACAACCATTGGCAGTGCTCAGATCAACAATCTCGTTGGCCTCAAGGGTAAGCATTAAATTTCCCAATTTCTTATCGTCTAATCAGCTGAGAACTTTCCGATTTGTTGATTATTATGATGATTATGAATTCAACTGTAGGGAATTGTGTAGTCCTTAAGACTTTTTCATGTAGAATATGCATATGATAATTGCAATATCAATTAGCTGAGTTGCAGCCGAAGATAGAGATAAGAAACGGAGACCAGGAAGTACGTCGGGTACTTTTACAGCCTGAACTTATCTTCTCAAATTCAAATATCAACAATTCATTCAAAGGTGCAAATATTCCGAGTGAAGAGCAGAATTATAAGCAATTTATATAATATTTAACACTAGTTTAGTTAGTCAGCATAGAAACTCTAGCATTTCTATTCGGTATATCGAATATAGGAATGATATCGAAAGTCTTGAATCTCTTATTTGACAGGTCCTTCGAATGATTTGTTGCCCTCGTGGAAACATTTCTTCACGCATCTGCCCTCGATCAGGGTCTGGGATGCCCTATTGGGCGTTGTGACTCTGATCTTTTTGTTGCTCATGAAGGTAATTGTAATCACTAATCTTTAATCTCTGTATAATAATCTATCTTGCTTTCATATAATCTTGCTCTTTTGCAGCAATTGACCAAGATCAAGTGGGGTAACAGGCTGGTCTGGAAATATCTCTCCCTGTCGCGCAATGCATTTGCTGTCATCTTTGGCACATTCCTGGCCTACATACTCAGTCGAGATGGCAATCAGCCATTCCGGGTGACAGGCAATATAACAGCGGGAGTTCCACCATTCCGATTGCCTCCGTTTAGCACAACTGTCGATGGAGAGTACGTCTCCTTCGCAGATATGATAAGCACTGTGGGCGCATCTTTGGCATCCATTCCAATGATAGCCATACTCGAGATTGTGGCTATATCCAAGGCGTTCTGTATGTACCTACCAAAGTGTTCCACTCTGCCTGATTATAATTTTGCTATAATTACCTAGCCAAGGGCAAAATCGTGGATGCCTCGCAGGAGATGATTGCGCTGGGCATGTGCAATATCATGGGCAGCTTTGTGCTTTCCATGCCGGTGACCGGCTCCTTTACCCGCACAGCCGTCAACAATGCCAGCGGGGTGAGAACTCCCCTAGGAGGTGCTGTAACGGGTACCCTTGTGCTATTGGCGCTCGCCTTTCTCACACAAACCTTTTACTATATACCCAAGACGACGCTAGCAGCGCTCATTATAGCGGCAATGATATCCCTAGTGGAACTGGAGAGGATTTCAGATATGTGGAGATCTAAAAGTGAGTGGAGGACCACACCTATTTCCAACACATTTTATATGTATATATCTTTTCTGTAGAACGCGATCTCTTTCCCTTTGTGGTGACAATCGTGACATGCCTCTTTTGGAGCCTGGAATATGGCATCGTCTGTGGCATCATAGCCAATCTCGTCTATATACTCTATAGCAGCGCTCGACCACAAGTGCACATAACGCTTGAGAAGGTAAGCAGATATCCTATATCATATTTTCTTTATTAAATATGTTAACCTTCCCCTTATAGATCAATGGCCACGAAGTTGCCCTGGTCGATGTCAAGCAGAAACTGGACTATGCCTCTGCCGAGTACCTGAAGGAGAAAGTTGTGGCTTATCTTAACCAGCAGAATTGTAAAGTTCATTTGGCGGTGATCAAGGGTCAGGAAATTAATTCAATTGATTACACAGTGGCTATGGTAAGTTTAGTACATTAAATAGTATTTTATATTAACTATATTAAATTTTAAATATCATTATAATTGCTTATGCAGAATATAATATCACTGTACGGCGATCTTAAGGCACTTGATTGTGAAATGATCTGCTGGAACTGGAATATTGGCTCTGCTGGCGTCGTATGTCGTCTCAAGACTGAAATGCGTTCCATATTTAAGTTTAACTACGAGCTGGAAGAGCTGATCGCCTCCCACTTCGACACATCGAATACAGCGTCGACTGTCACCATTGAAACCGCCCAGGGCCAAGTTAATGCGGCATAGAAGAGGCCTTGGTCATTCCATTCAGTATCACAGTATTTTATATTTATGTATATATGTACATATATTATTCGAGAAACGTGTACTTAGATAAGCTATAAAAAGCCTTTGAGTAAAAAACTATACTACTTGTAAATACAAAATTACTTCTTAGGGAATGGGCATAGAAGGATGCTAATCTTGGAGTACGATAATTAAATACAACTGCTTACGCTTTGACCCATAATTCAAATGTCCATCCTAAGGATTCTAGAACCAGCCTAAAAGTACGGCGACAGCGTGTCTGCAGCATTCTCGTCTCATATTGTATTACGAGACGTTGGGAGAATGCTTCGAGGAACCTCACCCATTATGTCATAATAGTTGCATAACAAAATTAATTGAACTGTTAACCGCAGACATTCGGGCAGACAGTCTATGGGTACTCCGATCTCCTTTCTCCGAACAATTGAGCCGAGTGCAATATAATTTATTGCTTTCCCTCGGCACTTGAATGGGTCTGTCTACGCGTCTGACATAGAGCGAAAGAGCGTGAGTGAGAGAGAGAGAGAGAGAGAGAGGGATGGAGACAGAAGAGGCTTCAACCTTTCACCAGTTGGGCAGCTAGTTTCTAGGAAGAGTTTAGTTGGATTTTAATTACGGCCTATGGGGGTATCAAATGCATAGTAGTATATATATTGACTGTAATTTAGTGGTATGCTTTATATGTAGTGGATCCTTAGATTCCTAATAAATTTGTTGAGTTCTTCTTCGATTGGAGCCAGCATTCATCTGGACTGGAGGTCACCTTAGAAGGTTAACCACACTTCGTCTGCCATCTGCTCACACTCCATGTGATGCTCCACAGCCTGACATCCGCCCAATACCTAATCTACACTTCCGCTATGGATCCTGTCGCAATATGTCTGCTTTCTTGGACTACCATAGTAAAAATGTCTTCGGAGTGCCATGCGGTGGTTGGACTTGTGAAAGTCGATATATAAGAGAGAATATTCATATTTATATATGTATGATATTTTCTGACTCAAAAAATATGGAAAGATCTGTAAAGAAAAACTTCCTTTTTTTTTGACGATTATAAGATGTCTTAAATTATTATGCAAATCATCAATTTTAATTATTGCTTCTTTAAATCTATTCAAAGATGTATTAAAATCGAAATAAACAATTTAATAATTTAAATAAAATGTTGCATAAATGCAGAGATATTTTGAAGTGGATCAACTTGATATTAATTTCACGTTATGTCAGTGGCGCGTGGGCTGTCAGGGTCATTCGTATCCAGATCAAACTCCAGAGTGGATTAGGCAACGCTATCAAATTTAGTACCAGGTGGTTCCAGCTGCTGCATATAGCACGCTTTGGGCTCACTTTGGGCATCCTTAACATATTCGTAAGGAGCCACAGAATATAAGACGTGCCCGATAAACACAAATTGATTCAATTTGGCTAGCGTAAACAAGGAAACGGCAGCAGCTACCAGCTGGACCAATCTCGTGCCGCCCTCGGCCACGGAGATAGCAGAGATCGCACCATGTGTTTACGGCTTCCACCAATTGTAGCTGCCGCTGAGAACTATTACGGAACAGGGGCACGCCCACAAGTGCCAAAAATAGGCAATATGACGAGAGCAAGAGATCGAAGAGAGTGAGATCGAGAGGAATGAGTGCGTGTGTAAAAAGGAAGATGTTCTGAGCGATATATTCAGATGTGTTTTATAAGTGCTGCGAGACGGTTCAAACTAGACGATCTTAAGCAAGACGCGCTAGAGAAATTACACTCGCAAATAATTAAATAATTCTTAAAGATTGTGAACCATAAAGTTTGCCTTAGTAAAAGTGAAGAACAGAAAATTCGGAGTTATCGGAAAGTTTATAATTGAAAGCAATACAGATTATCTAATGCCACGCAAAAAGCGCGCCTCCAGCCCACTGGAATTGTACGACGATGACTTCGATGAGGATGCCAGCTCGCATAGTAAGCACAATTGGGAATTATCTATGTTAAATAATCTTCAACTAAAAACTCCCAAAGGTTCCCAGCCGCCGGTGCAACGGAATGCGGCCAATGCCAGGGAACGTATGCGCATGCGAGTGCTGTCAAGTGCGTATGGTCGTTTGAAGACCAAATTGCCCAACATTCCGCCGGACACGAAGCTCTCAAAATTGGATACATTACGTTTGGCCACGCTCTACATTAAGCAGCTAATTAACGCCGTCGAGACAGGCAGCGGCAGTCCGAATGCCAATCCAAGTGCTGCCGCTGCTTCCATAGCCGATGCGCTGGATACGCGAAATCTGGCAGCAGATTGTGCCAGTTCAGCCGGCGGCACAGCGACAAATTTCAATTTCCACAATGCTGGACAACTCGGCATGGTAAGTCTCACTCGGCAAACTCTGTTAACTTTCTCGACCTGTGCCAGTGCCTGTGGCTATGGAGCGTATAAGTGATGTCAGTGGCACCACTTAGCGTTGCATTGGCATTGCGATGTACACCTATACATATGTACACATATGTCTACAATATATACATATTTCTTAGCTGCTGGTACTTGCAGCTGGACCGCGTCTTTTTGTGACAGGTGTCAGCGCTCAGTTATGAAAGATGGCGTTGATAGGCTCAAAATTCATTTGGTTTCTTGTCAGACATGCGACAGATCGCAATTAACCCAATTAAAATATCATTGAATCGAATATTATTTATTATTAGGAGTTGTAACGGCAATCCATTTACATTGGTAATTGTCTAGCTATGATCTGATGTGATCTGATATGGTATTATTATAAAAGCCCCAAATTTTTAATTGCAATATTTCAATATTACTCTTACAGTTTCAAGTAGGTAAATTCATAGGTCAATTGTTTGCCTTTATAATATAATTTGAAAATATTTCCTTTTCTCCTCTAGCTTGAGCATATTTGTACACACATAATCTAAAATCATATATTTATATATTCATTTTCTGTTGAGCAACATCTGTTCAAGTACTTCTATACCTTGTGTAGGTGTAGAGTCCCCCTTTCCAACCTCCTTACCAATTTTAAGTACAACAAATCACATTTTGTGATTTCAGTTTGTGTCTGGCTTTCCTGTAATCAGATACTTTTGTGAATTTCAAAAATACTAAATATGAGTGACAGACTCACACGGAGGCATCGACATCGCCATCGTCGTCGCCGTCGCCTACTCGTGGCGAGCGACTCGAGAGGTGCGGCATAGGAGAGGAACATTGGTTATTTCTTCGCCAGTATTTCTTGTTATTTTTAAAGATGCACGACTTTGAAGCAAAGCCAAAGAGTGAATGAATGACATGCAAGGGAAAACTGTCGTCTCTGTCGACTCTTAGCTAAATAGTCCGTAGTATGTAATTAAAGCAAATCAGCATTTTATAGTCAGAGACTGATCAAATCGTAAATATCCTATAAAGCGATAGGGAACAACAGCAATCGTAGAACAAACAAAGGAATAGGGAGCTTGAAAATATATATATGTAATATAAATATAATATTTGTGATATCTAGCTGTATTTTTATATTCTAAAATATGCTATCGTATAGAATCTCCACCTATCTGGGCGATTGGTTTTATATAGGCTATATAAAACAGATAGACTTTCATTAAAAAGAGGTATAACGTTTCTTATATTCAAAGTATGATTATATATAGTTGCATATTCCCTTATAGCTTATTTGCCTCTATTATGGAATTACCCACAAAATTTTATAAAAATTCTACCAATTCGAATACAGGCAATTGTTTATGCATTCACTGAAGTTGAATGAGTGAAAAATGTTGAGCAAATATTATATTCGGGCGGCGTCTTGTGCCCATATGGTGGCAGTGTTTTGTTTGCATTTGACAGGATCGTAGCGTAGCTTCCTAAGCAGCTACGGCACCCTAATTTAGCTCAGTCGCACGCGCCGCCTTTTGGCTGAGGGCTGGGAATTTCAGAAAATATAGCGAGGGAGAGCGAGAGTGAGTGAGAAGTAAAGGAAAAGATACCATAAGAGGGAGAGAGAGAGAGAGACAGACAGACCATTGCAAGGCATTACCCATTGGTTAACCCAGGCTGCCGATGAGTGTCTTCTGTCTTTGGACTGTTTATGTTTTTATAGATACGTTAATGACGATGTTATTGTTCAACTATGAAAACATTTCATTCAAAGAGCCACTAAAAACAATCAAAATTGTATAAACAAACAATGGCGCTGTCGCTGTCGTCATATTGTTCCATTTATAGCTGTGTGCGGTTACCCCTTAACAACTCATTATATATCATACTTGAGACTGTAGTTTGAATCCAGTATTAAAGTTCACACTTGCAAATTATTTATCATTTTTACAGAGCTGGCCCTTTGAGTTCCATCAGCACTTGCAACAAGGTCACAATCGGCACAGCAATTCCAACCTGACATTGAGCTCTACGCGCATGGATTGGCAGAATTCACAGATTCAAGCGTATCCCAAGACTGCACGCAATGAGCCGCAGATGGCAGTCGAATCTAACTATGGCCAGCTACACGAAGCGCATTGGTATCCCACTGAAATGGGGGGTTTGCAATTGGACCAGTCACGCTCTATTAATGGATGCTGCGCTTATGAATCTTCTGGTTTGGCACAACATCAGCGGGGCATTACAATATCCAGCAGTCAGGCGAATAGCCTTTAGACATTTATATCGCTATGTGTTCTAACCGAAACTCGTATTAGTATCGTGATTTTATTCTATTTTCTGTATGTATGTATGTTATGTAATTTACTAAGCCAAAGATTAGAATAGTGTTTTAAGCTGTAAAAAATTAGTTAATAAACACAAATAAAAGTAACGGAAAATCGAACTGTTGATACATTTGAATTTCTTAACAGTCTGGCAGCGCTGTATGCACAGTATTTCACGCTCCAGCCCTGCAGGCAAACAGCTGACTGTACACAAACAAAGAGGCTCAGCACAATAACAATAACGGATTTATCAACAATAGATTATGAGTATCCGCTCATATGGCGCAACAACAAAAACTTGATTAACTACAACTATCGACAATAATCTTTCGCAGAAGTAGACGAAAAAAATGAGTACATACATCTATATTTCTCAAAGTGCACGCGGTTAAAGTTCACTGAGGCGAGCAGATAAGATTCGAGCGAACATCCGTATGCATAAACTGTGCTTTCAAAAGCCAATACACATTGAGGTCGGCTCCACAATATATTTAGTTAGTACTCGCTCGTCGTAGAAGACACACGTGAAAGTTTTCTTTGTGTATAAATACCAGAGAGAATTGTTAAAAAATAAAACTTGATTTGAACCCGTTTCTGTTTGTTGTTGTTGCTGCTGCTTATATATATCAAGCAAAATGCCTGCATTGGAAGTTAATCCAGATTTGCAAAAGGAGCGTAATACGGCGACCTTTGATCCGCAAGAGTTTTCAATTTTTTGGGCTGGTGGCGTTGAGAAATACAAAGAGAAGAAAGCCTTGGGTAAGTCGATTCGCGCTTAAGCGTACTTTAAAATTTACTCTGTGCGATTAACTGGTTTTTTCTATAAGCTAGACTTAAAGAGCGAGTCTCTAGCTTGCTCAGTGGCAAGTCGCAGTTAAGCTGCTGTTGCAGTAGCATGACAAAGCAAATACAATGGGAGCTAACAGCTATATGTACATTCAAACATGGCGCAATAAACAAGTTGTTGTCAAGTTAACTTTTGAACCTTGTTAATTAAACAGACAGGTGATATATTTTCGCTGTGTGCCTGTTTTGGCAACTTTTCGGGCAACCCTTGACCGGCCCTCTTGGCGTCTTTGTTGTGATCGGTATCTTCTCTCCTTTACTCATTCATAATTAATCAGCGACGGTATTTAACCTAAACGATTTATGCAAATTTTACACTTAATAATCGTTATCGCATGATAAATGCAACAAGTGGAACTGTGAGACTGATAATGTAAACAAGGCTATTGAACTTTGTTCAAGTGACAGCATCCTAAACTAAATCGATTTCGTATTCTATCATTAGCGGTAATTGGTAGACTTTGAGTTTACTTTTCAAGTCACATAGTTCATATTACTCAAAAGTAGTTAAGAATGTTATAAATCGTGCGTTCTTTTGATAAGCCTTATCTACATACGTCCATTCAATTTGGATTAATCGCTTGTAGCCAATAATAGAAAATACCAGTAGCTCGAGTATATGATTAATTGAAAGCTAGATAAACTACTTACGTGCGCATGTACTTGACCACCAATTACAGAGAAATTGTTTCTCGAGGATCCTGCGTTGATGGATAAACTGCCCACATCATACATGTCCCACAAGGAGCTCTATGAGGACAGTTTACGCAAAGCCTGTCTCATTGGCGAGAAGATACGAAAGCTGCGTGCTGATGGCGAGGATGGCGTGGATACATATGCGTAAGTATTTTAATATTTATATTATTATTCATATGATTGATATATTTGATATGCTCTTTCAACAGTGCTCTGCTTGGCGGCTCATTGGGCGCTGCTTTGCTGAAGGAGGGCAATCCCATGTCGCTTCACTATGTAATGTTTGTTCCCACAATTATGGGTCAGGTTAGAGTTAGCTTCGCCTCAATTAAGACTTGGTTCAATGTGGAATTGATCTTTTTAGGGCACTATGGAACAGCAGGTCGAGTGGCTGCCTAAGGCTTGGGATTGTGAAATAATTGGAACCTATGCCCAAACCGAGCTGGGACACGGCACCTTCCTGCGTGGCTTGGAAACGCGCGCTGATTACGATGCCAGCACGCAAGAATTTGTGATCAATACTCCGACGATGACTGCATACAAATGGTGGCCTGGCGGCTGTAAGTAGCCTCCCAACTATATAGATTATATCGAGTGACTTCAACTTGAATATTTGCAGTGGGTCACACGGCGAACTATGCTGTTGTGGTGGCACAGCTATACACCAAGGGCGAGTTCCGTGGTTTGGCTCCGTTTATTGTGCAGCTCAGACACATGGAAACGCATCAGCCCATGCCAGGCATTGACATTGGCGACATTGGCACCAAACTGAGCATGAAGGGTGTCAACAATGGCTATCTGGGCCTGAAGAATGTGCGTGTGCCGCTGAACCACATGCTAATGAAGAACCAACAGGTGCTGCCCGATGGCACCTATGTGGCGCCCAAGAATAGTGTTCTCACCTATGGCACCATGATGTTTGTGCGTTGTGTGCTCATCAGGGACACTGCTCACAGCCTGGCTAAAGCATCGACCATTGCGACACGTTATTCCGCAGTTCGGCGACAGAGTCCCATTGATCCCAAAGAGCCAGAACCTCAGATCATGGACCATACGACACAGCAGCTGAAGGTATTCCCGCAGATATCCAAGGCAATTGTGTTTAAGATAGCGGGCGACACTATATGGAACATGTACAATGTACTCTCCGGCGAATTGGAGCAAGGCAACCTGGAGCGCCTGCCTGAGATGCATGCGCTCGCTTGTTGTCTAAAGGCCATTTGCAGCGCTGATGCTTCAGCCGGCGTGGAAATATGTCGTCTCTCATGCGGCGGTCATGGCTTCATGGACTGCTCAAATTTCCCCGCTATCTATGGCATGACAACAGCTGTCTGTACGTACGAGGGCGAGAACACGGTAATGCTGCTTCAAACGGCGCGTTATCTGGTCAAGGTCTATGGCCAGGCGCTGGCCGGTGAGAAACTGGTACCAACCGTGGCCTACATCAACGAAGCTATCAAGCTAAAACAATTTGTTAATTTCGATTGTACGCTGGAGTCAATCGTGAAGGCATTCCAATTTGTGGCAGCGAAGTAAGTGCAGTTACATAAACTTAAAAATATTATATGTAATTCAATCTAAATATTATGTTTATAGCAAAACACGCGTCGCCTATGAACAGATCGAAATGCGTCGCCGACAGGGCCACAGTACGGAGGTGGCCGCCAATCTCAGTGGCATCTTCTTGACAGGCGCCGCAGATGTAAGCAGGAATAATAATTATTATATGGCTCATTCATATACTAAATCTAAGTCGACTTTTAGCTACACGGACGCGCATTCTTGGCCCAAACCGCGTACACAGAGCTCACGGCTATTTCGAAACAGGTTTCGCCGGCACTGGCTGACGTGCTAAAGGTGGTGCTGGAGCTCTACCTCGTCGATGCGTGCCTTAACCGCATTGGTGACTTTTTACGGGTGAGTAAGACATTATCTTATCTAGTTAAGATATACGAGAAAGTGCTATTACTAACCGGCACAAATTGTAGTTCATTGAGTTTACTGATGCGGATGTCACCAAATTGGAAATGCGATTGGAAAGCTGTCTGAAGCGATTACGCCCCAATGCCGTCGCTTTGGTCGATAGCTTTGATTTGCACGATCGCGTTTTGGACTCAGCATTGGGTGCATACGATGGCAAAGTGTATGATCACATATTTGAGTCCATTAAGAAGAACCCACTCAACAAGGAGCCGGTGAACGAATCGTTTCACAAATACCTGAAGCCCTTCATGAAGGCTCATTTGTAATATAATGTTATTTGTTTTCTTCCTTCGGGAGTATTTCGAAACTCTCATATGATTGTTATGTCGTCGTATTTGTAAATATTATTAAACCTTATTTGTATATTTTATACTGTGCTACTTGACTCCTTATTGTGCATCCTCTCCTCAATATTGTATAGTCCAAAGTACATGTATTATGTGAAGTCTTGGTTGTGTGTTTTAATAGAGCTTACACTAAACGCTTTATTAAAGATTGGTTTTAATTATAGTTTGTTAGATAGAGAGTGTGACTGCAACACATATCCTCAATTAGCAGTTCTTGATGCTGGCTAATTTTGATCTAATTATCGAATGCTGAATAGAGCACAGCCTTAAAGCCCTCGGTAATGTCGCTTATGAAGCACCAGCTGGATTCTTGGCGTTACGTTGTGCATAGAGTCGTCGCAACAGTCGATTGCCACAGAGGAATGTGAATACTGCGATTGGTATGAGCAGGCGCAGTGTCTGGAACATGTTCAGTCGCAGCCAAAAAACAAAGAAGAGCGCCAAGATGCCACCAAAGCCCAAATGGAAGCCAATCGTGCTGGGTGACCATGTAAAGTTCGACACATTTATGCCCAATTTAGCCCAGAAGACAAAGAGCAGGACAAGGGGCGTTATGCACAGGCCAGTGAAGATATCCGACACAATGCGGGGCGGACGCTTATCGGGCACGCGGAATTGATGCTCGATCTCTGGCAGAGGTCCATTCACATGGCTGGGTTTGACATCTGTGGAAAGTATTGAATTTAATTAGAATAAAATAATTATGAGCAACAACTACACTTACCTCTGTCTGGCTGATTAAATTTCAGCTGCACATCAGCCAATAGCCACTCGAAGGAGTTGGACAACGAAGCATCGCCGACAGTCAGATAAATGTTATACAAGCCATTTTGGAAATTGAAATTCTTGCCCTGATTGCCCACGTCCATGTCAAACTTGTATGCCTTGCTGCTATCCTGTTCAGCTACGAATATGATCTCTTTGTTTGTTTCCTGGTTATGCAGACGCACAAATGCCTGATGCACTGCAATGGGTTTGCTGGTGCTCTCATCGACTAGCAGCGCTTTAAGTAGCAGCTTCTGTGTGCTGTCCGCCGTAAGGGTATCCTTCAGCTTGTTGGGGTAGCTGACGCTTTGCTTACGTGTGGCTGCACTGGCATCGGATTCGGCAATGCCCACTTCTAGAGTCTGTACCTTGACACGTCCCAACACCTTAAATTGCAGTTTTTGTTTATAAACGCCGTCACCGTTCAACTCCGCCTGGTATATGCCGCGACCTGGCTTCAGGCTGCTCAAATCCGCCGCATAGGTGGTTTTGTCTGAAGACTTCGATACCAACTGAATCTTTTCTGCCAACACAGAGCCATCCTTCTTCACACTAATCTTTGCACTGAGGCTCGTCACAGGTGGCGACAGGGGTTTGCCGAGCAAATCAACAATTGCTACATTCAGAGTTGGCGACTGGGCCTCCAGTTGTCCATTTCCAATGAGCTGTATGCAGATGGGTGATACTTTGTCCGCGCTGCTGATTGTTTTTAGCGCCTCAATTAGCACATGAGCTCCCTTGGCAGTTTGCACCGAGCGGCGACTCAGCAAATAGTTGGCAAATTTAACAGCTTGGTCAGCTGTAACAGGTGCTGGCTTGTTAAAAGCCTTCGACACACCAAAAACGCCGTTTAGTATCAAGGCGGTGATGCTTAGTCCACCCTCGAATTGCAGCAGTCGGCCATCAACTTCGTCAGCTTGAACAATAGCGTCCTCGGTGCGGTCGACAATGAAACTGGCACTAGGGCCGAGCTGGATAGCCACATTAAATGCATAGCCCAGACCGCTGAGTGTGTCATCCTTTTTCAGCACCTCCTGCAAGCGTTTCACAATTTTCGCCTGCGCTGCCTCGCTAACCTGGACGCCGAGTGCTTTGTGCGTCGCTAAACGATAGTAAATTTCCTGTGTGGTGGCCAATTCCGAATCCAACGAGCTGTAGACCTTCGACAACAGTGCTTCAGGGATCTTTGTGGCGCAATGCAAATTCCTGTTGGCACCAATCAGGTAGTAGTCCTTCTCAAAGTTCTGCAAGCGGGCCAAAGGTTAAAATAAAAGAAAAACTCATCTATTACTATACCTACATTTAGTTTAGATTCTGTATGTAACGTAACAATCTTTTTGCAGAGCGTTTCCTTTGTCGCAGCATCAGTTGTCTCAATGTTTAGGCTGGCAAAGAAAATCGCTTGTAGATCGTTGGAACTAAGGCCATCAACAAAGACTTTTTGCAGGCGGGTGAGATCCTTTGGCCCCAAATGGCTATCGACGGTGCGCGCACTCCAAGTCGTTGCAGCGACGCAGAGTACACATAGAAGCGTAAAGGCTATTGTAGCAGAAAGAAAAATGATTATAATACTGTGGAAAAATGTGTTGGACAAGTTTCAAAAACGCACAGTCAACGTCGACGCCGGCAAGTGAGACAGAGAACGAGACAGCGCGACAGCGCCTATGCCGGCGTTTCTGCTGCACACACACGAGGACCCCTTCACTCTGACATCAATTTATAATGGTAAATTATGACTTACCTATTTTAAGCATTGTCCTATATGTGTAGCGTTGTGAAACGCACCTTATATGCTATAGGATAATAAATAAAAAACGAGTAAATAGCCCTGCTCCGCCTGTTTCAGCTTCGATATTTTTTACAGACACGTCAGCGACAGTGTTGTCTATTAGCTGTGAACATTAGAGATGGCATTACAAAACACGCACAAAAAGTGTGTACACATTTGCACGCAATGTAAACTAGTCGTTTTATCGATTAATGTGATGGCAATGTTATGCGTTAATTTAAATTTACAATTTTATGCGTTAATTTAGAATTAATTTTTATTTATTTTTATATCTAAATGTGCATTAAATAAAATTGGTTATTGCTTATTCGATTAAAGTTTTAATTAACTTAAACTAAACTGTATTTAATTTACGCATAAGCTCGTTGCTATAGTAATGCAAAATTTCACACAAAACATTCAAACTGAACTAAATAATAACGTGAATTTCTATTTACTGTCCAAACTTCTCAGTACATTCCTGCAATGGCCTGGTTATGGAATATTTAACTCTAAAAGTTTTCGTAGGATCGCCCTCATGATTCCAAAGAGTTATGGGCGTGGTACAATACAGAGGATATTTGTTAATACGCAATTCCAAACGCTCCTCGTCCTCTGGCGGCTTATCTTTGCAGAAGTTCTCAAAATATTCAGTGTGATTGGGTCCCAAATCAGGTACAACTAAATTCTGTCGATTGTATTCATCTAGAAGTTCCTTCCACAGAAATTTCTTCATGAGATTCGCCCGCGTAGCTGTAATAATATAGTCGCAACTTACTTAAACCGAACTTTTATTGATAGTTTAGGCAGTTAGTTACTAAGTATCTTATTTCTGTAAGGTACTCCAAAACTCTCTTGCGTTTCGGTGCGCTCTGCAATGCAGGGTCCTTTGCCCTTGATGCGAAAGCTTTCGTCCTGATCCATTTTAGGCGTTTTTTAAGGCTAACGAAAATAATTTATTTATTTAGTAAATAGGTTTGTGATGCGAGCAATGAAAAGTGTTTGACTGAATGCTTCGGCAGGGCAAACACATTTGTAGCTTGACAACGAGGCAGCTAGGCAACCGATTGCTCTGACTGTTGAGGCGGCGCCTCGTCTTCCTCGACGATGAGCGTTACGTCTTTGGGACGAAGTATGCAGTAGTAGACGACAATGGTGGCGAGGAACAGAATGCCGCTGTAGACAATCCACTCCCAAATGAAACCAAACCACCAGGATTCGAATTGTTCGTTGCCATACCAAATGGCTGTCATTGTTATGTTCTCCGCCAGCACAAGCACCAGATACGAGATATACCAACGTCGTATACTCTTGAAGCACACTCGCAGCTCGATCAGCACAAAAATGTAAATGTAGCCAAGCAGCAGGTAGAACAGACAGCGATTCCAGCTAACACGGCAGCGCGTCTCAAGCGCTAAAGCGGCCAGCATCAAGGCGTAGTGCACGCCCACTACAATGAAGAAGGCGCGCGGGTAGAAGACGCAGAAGGTGGCCAGCGACAGCATGCGCATTATGATGAAGGCTATCCAGCCGAAGAAGGCAACGGTGCGGCCAGCGAAGTCATCCTGCTGGATGCCGTTCACAATCTTTGTGGGCCGTGGAAAGTAGAAGTCGACCACGTCCTTGGGCGTCAAGGGCGTGCCCTTTGGAGTCTGTGCCACCACCAAGGGGGTACGCTCATCGGAGTTGGGCTCCTCATCCACACGTCCAATGAGCACTTTGGGTGGCCGTGGCACGTGGTCCTTAATGTACAGCTGAGCATTCACAAGCAGCATATCCTTGAACGTCTCCAACTGTGAGAGGGGACGTGTAATGCGTTTGCTTCTTCTGTATCCCGTATCCGATTCAGTGCGTCGCAGATCTGGCGCTGCAGGCGGATCATTCTCTGTAGGCATCCGCAGCATGGGCAGCGCTGCTGGCGCTGTGGCTGGTGGCGGCGGTGGAGCTGGCGTCTCTGGCACTGTGTCCAGCACCTCAATGCTATCCAAGTGCTTCAGCTCGTCGCGGTGTAAGTGCAATTTGGGTCGAGCTTGATGCATCTTATCATCGTCTGTGACATTGCCAGCAGCAGTGCTTGTGGGCGGGTGTAGCATAGCTATTATCTCCAGCTTCTCCACAGCGTCGTTATCCACTTCATCGTGTCCAGCTACGTGCAACTCGTGGCTGCCAACTGCTGACGTCTCAATCTGACTGCCCGATTCCTGACGGGCATGAAAGTTCGCCATGATCTTCTCCGATTGCGGAAAACTTGTGGCCACTGAACGCTCCGACTCCCGTTTTCTGCGCTCCGCCTCTCCGCATAGCCGCTCATTCTGCTCCAGCCGGCAGCGTTGGGCTTCCACCTGCTGCGGCGTTGCCCAGGGGTAGTTGCGACCCACGCGCCGTTGGCTTTCGATGCGATGATAGGTGGTTGTAATCCCAGCCAGATCAATGGCTGCAAATACCAGACACATACTCTGCAAGGTGGCTGCAAAGGAAGACAGTTAGCCCAACCATGTGCGGATTGAAGGCAAATCTCTCAACTCACTTGTCTCATAGTTGCGAAAGATGTCCTGGGTGAGCATGTGGTACATCTGCAAGATGATCTGTGGCGCCGCCTGTGCATATGCCTGGATGAGCAGATATAGCTCAATGTTGGATGTTTGCGTTACCTTCCCTAAGCACTTCATACGCTCCACGTCATCATCCGCATGGTACAGCGCCTCCACGGACCAAAACAAGCGCATGGTGAACCTGGTTAGCGTATTATGCAAATCAATGACTCCTCAAATATTTCATTAGTCAATTTATGACTCACCTGTAGACCACGGCGAATGGGAAGAACAGCAGCTGCAGCAAACCCAAGCTGCAGCCCATACACTTACTCCGACTGGCGCTCGCGCTGCTGCGCTGCTCTTTGGAGCTGAGCACCAGCACATAGGTGAGCAGTGGTGGCAGCAGCACCAGCACCAGGGTGCCAGCACCATAGCCCGGCTCGTGCCTACGAAAGTGCTGATAGCTCAGGGCCAGGTCGGTTGATGTTTGCAGCATGTACACCAGGAGCCCCAGGCATGTGGGTATTATGTAGGACACATAGATGCGAGTGCGACTGCGTATCGTGTAGCCCAGGATGTGACCTGGCGGACTGGCTGCATGGCCCAGCTCCGTGGTCATATTATCAAAAGAAACCGAATCAATCTATATCCTGGGTGATTTCCGTTCGAGTTTTTGTTCAACTGCGTTTTACATGTTTCAAATGCGAAATTTCGGATGATACTACGGTTCCTATGAGTAAGCAACGCTCTCTGGGCACGCTTATCAATTGGGCGTATGCGTATGTGTGCTTAGGGCGCTGATTAGATAAAACCGCTTGAATGAGTCTCGTGTGGAGAACGCCAAGGCTTGTTTATGTTTGCAAGCGCAATTGTTGAGAATGTGCAGGGAGAAGAGCGGGAGAGAAGCGTTGAGAGTGGTTAATGCAGGTTATGTATGCCGGACTCTATTAATTTGCATTGTTGATGGTTTTTAGTTGACTGGAGCTCTATGCATTATGCATACGAAAGTGAGAAGTAGCTAGAGAAATTATTATCTGAAGAGCATCTATATATGCAGATCTAAGCCCCTAAATCTATGGGAGAAGCATTCCGATGGAATACTATATCTGTAAAAAAGAAATATCCGCTACTCCCGTTTAGTAATAGAAGAACAATATATATTAACCCACCCAAAATACTTTATAGGAATATCATACTTCATAATTGTATATAAGTAAATTCTTTATTTAATTGCGATTGCTTGTTGAACTTGCCTAAGAATCATACCACGTCTTTTTCATCCAATTGGAAGGCTTGCATGGCTCATCTAGCACCACGAACGAATCCTGTTGATTCTCTGTGCTCTGCTTCGAGCGGCGACAGCCCACGGCATACTTGGGATTGCCCTCAATGATGGAAGATTTGTCACGGCACTTGGCCGCATTCTGCAGCACGGAGCCGCGTCGTCCATATCGAGCTGGCTTCTTGGCGCCACCAGTGGCCACATCCTCGAAGCTGGGCACCACGGGCTGGGCTGGCGGGGGCGCCTCCTTCAGCTGGCGCTGTCGCGCTGGCCGTCGCTTCGTCTGCACCTGCGCAGCATCCAGCGAAGAGTCCGAGCTCTTGCGCAGATTACCAGGTGGAGCAATCAGCTCACGTGAACGCTCTCGGTCCCGTTCCCGCAGCTGGTAATTGTATTGGGCGCGTCGATACTCGGGCGTGGCAGTTAGCTCATCGGCTGTCAAGCAACTGGCAGCGGGCTCTCGATCCATGCGTGGACTTGTGCTGTTGGCGGTGGCGGTGGTGGTGCTGGGGGTGTTGTTGTTGTTGTTGTTGGTAGTGTTCTGGTTGCTGTTGCTGGTGGGCAAACGAAATGAGGAGACGGGCTTGCGCACCACGGGCCGCGATCGTGGAAAGTCCTGGTAGTTGTTGCGATACTCTGGATTGAATTCGATCTTGCCACGCAGACGCAGGTACGGCTCACGCACCTTGCCACGCTCCGGCATCTCGGTGATGTGCGGATCACGGAAGCTCTCGTAGTACTCCGGCACCTCCTTGGTGAATTCGCCACGCGGCCGCAAATGATCGTCCGTCTTGAGGGGCTTCTCTTTGGCCATGTGCTTGGGTGGGACATTGAACTTATCGCGATACTCGGGCAAGTCGCTGCCGCTCTCCACGGGCGGCCGCTGCTCCTGCTCGGAGCCAGAGACGCGCAGATTGTCGTGCTTCTTGATGGGCGCACTCTTCGAGTAGTTGGCATACATCTTGAAGCTGTCCTGGTACTCCGGCACCGCATGGAACTCGCCCTGCATCTTGATGCTGCTGATCTGCGGTATCGAGTGCGCCTTCTCGATGGGAAACTGCTCCACGTACTGCCGCTTATACTCGGACGGCGTTGGCTCGTACTGTGTGCCCTGTGCCCGCATCTGCAGATGACAGCGCTGCTGCTCCTGGGCGGCTATGTCACGCTTAAACTTGTCGCTGGCCAAGCGATTCGATGGCTGCTCCTTGTCGTCGCGAAACATTTGCCGGGGCAGTATCTCAGCTCCGCTGTCCACCATGGGGTAGGTGAGATACGATGAGCTCTTCATTACCACCGGCTCGTTCGCGCCACCCAGCTGCAGGTTCTCCGGGTTGCGCACGGGAAATGTGCGCGAACTGAAGGAGACAGCATCAACATATATTATGTAATTACGATCATATATATAGAGAGAGAGAGACGATTGCTTACTACTTCAGATCCTCGGGCGTATACCAGTGATATTTATCCTGATGCTCCGACAGCAGCTGCATCAAGCCCTCCAGCCGCAGCGATGTGGCACGCCTGAGCAGTGTTCGGGGGTGGGCGTGGGCGTAGGCGTGGCCCTGGCAACAATAGTGCTTACGGTACTCGGACTTCAAGGAGCCAAAGGACAACACTGGCGCCTCGCTATCATACAGACAGACGTTGCTGTGCGTGTGCTGCGGAAACGGCTGACGGCGACGGAAGAACTTGAGGTCATCGACGGCGAGATGCTCGTGCAGATGTTTGATTGTGAAGCGATCGCTGTGCCTCTGGCTGGCTGCGAGGTCTGGCTCCGAGAACGAACGGTTCCAATTGAAATCCGCCTCGACACTGCGGACAGAATGTATTGTTAGCCAGAAATTGGCCTGGCAAAATCACGATTCTGGGTTGGGTGGGGGCAGCCAGGGAGGGGGAGTCTTGGCTACGTTTGGCGTTGGCGTTGGCGTTGCCATTGGAACCAAATAACAGGGAATCGAAATTAAATCGTAGAGAATGCCAAGAAAAGCACAAATATGCTATGGGTAAATTCCTAGGAAACGGCGTGCCCAACTAGGAGATACCCTATGTGGAGTTATTGATGGCAATTCAAAAATCTGCAGTGAACAGTTAAGTCAGACGTGCAAGATTTGGGCACTTTAAGGATTTGGATGTGAGAGACGCATTTTTATATGGAGCGCCAAGTGAGGTGATTGAGGGTGACATACTATGGAGCAATATACTCTTCCCACTCCATTATAGCAGAGACGAACACATATTTGCTGTGATAGTATGCCTTAGCCCAAATGGTGCCTTATGCATAATACTACCAATGCGCCTCCTAAGTTTCTAGCTAGGAACTCCTCTGAAGGAATGTTTTCATAGCGTGCCAGCACGCACACAACAAACACACATACAAGCAACTTGGCACACCTGCTGGCATGTGTTGCTAGGCACACACACACACACACACACACACACACACATCTAATAGACAAACAGACAATAAAGCAAATTGCAACAAATTGGAAAATGTTTCTGTTTGAATATTTACGAGAATCAGAAGCAAAGGGATTCGCTGCTGCTGCTGCTGCTATTCAAAATCAATAGATGTCAATTACGTAGAGTGCAGCCATAAACAGTGCAGCTAGCCCACCTGCCACATGAGCAATGCCTTAAAGCGGAAATTGGTTTTGCTTTTGCAATTGCCAAGGACTCATTAGAATTGGCCATTAAAAGTGGATAATTACAGTGAGGCAGTGCAGTTTGTTAATGCATACACCTGTGTAGACCCCACACCATCCCACTCCACCGTGCTGTTGACCGTTGCCTCGCATGCATATGGAAATATGCCCACCTGTTGCAAACGGGCTGCTCCAGTTGCTGCTGCTGCTGCTGCTGCTGTTGTTCTTGCTCTCATTTATGGCTGGCACATTTGCATATTTAATAGTCGCAGCATTTGCATATATGCATTTGCAGCTATTTCTTGCACTTCCGATGTGTAAAACCATCAATCTTAACTTGGAACGCTGTGCGCAAATGCCAAGAGTGTCAGGCAGTTGGCTGGCGGGGAGGGGAGGGGAGGACTTAGCAAACGAAGCGAATGAGCTTAGGATGATATCATGGCATTTAATTGATATAAATATATGGGCAGTAGATTAAGAGGAGCCGGAGTTGCAGATTGTGAGAGAGTTAGGTAGAGACACAGAGAGAGAGAGAGAGAGAGAGAGAGAGAGAGAGAGGCAGAGGGAGAGGGAGAGGGAGATGAAGAGAGAGAGAGATAAAGGGAAGGGCAGAGGCAGAAGGAGTTTAACAGATAAACAGAGAGGGACAGAGAGAAAGCAAACATCGGCAAGGGGAGACGGGGTTTGTGTGAGAGAGAAAAGTAAAAGACAGTGGGAGTCGAGGATTAAGAAAGAGAGAGGGAGAGAGAGAATAAAAGAGACTTTTATCTAACTCTTTAGGCAAAGATAAATTATAAGATTCTCGGAGAGTTAGGGCAAAGCTGATTTTGATGATAATGAATCCACTGATTGAATTCATTGACTATTCATATATAGAATATAGTGCAAACTTTTACCTAGGCAACATTAGAGTCATGCACTCGCCTAACAGGAACCTGCTCCGATCTGAAATACTTTCCACCACGCCATGCCCAATCCAAACATAGTTATGCATACTAAATTCACTTTAAAATAAATTCGCATGTTCAATTTAGCGCATTATGATTTCTAATCAAAATCGTGCCGTCAGGTGCTCAGCGTCGGCTCGGTATCAGTTTTTTGTTGGTGGCCAAAAATGAAATAAAATAGAGGGAAAGGGTCTGCTGTCAAGTGCAGCTGTAATTGCGTGCGTGACTTGCGCTGGCTCGGAGCGGAGCGGAAACGGAAACAGACACAAGCCCAAACGCAAGCAACTGCAGCGCGGCCAGCTGCGAGTGTGACAGGCGCCCAAATCATGTCGAGCCCAAAACTTCTAATAGCAACAGAGTGCCAAAAGGCTGACCCAATTCGCCGCCCACCTCAAGGTAATAAATGAAAGGCGAAAAATAGGCGAAATGTGCCAAAGCAACGAATGCTAATGCCCTGCAAATATTGAGACTCAGTTATATCTTGGGAACGTGGAAATTTGTTTTATAAATCATAGCAATTCTAAATGAAAGCTGATAAAAATGTTTAATTTAGACTTAATCTTTTCAATTTTAGACTTAATCTTCTTTGCAAAATATACAAATCCAGGAATCAAGCTCTAGAATATTAAATAGATTTCAGAGAGTCAAATATATATCAGATACTTAAATATAATCCAGAGAATCGAATATATTCCAGATTTAAGATTCAAGGATGATCAAATCTAGTCCTCCTGTAGTCTTACAAAGGAAAAGTCTTCTTTTATGTCCACCTCATATTTTGTCAACCCTTTAGCCAGTTCAGTTGCGGCAAGGGCATTTGAATGTCGACCTGTTCCACGTTTCCTTTTTGTTTTGTTTTCTTTTCAATTTAGTTTTTCGTAACTAGTCCGTCCAGTAGTGCTCTAATCTTGACAATGCCAAATGACCTTTGAAGGCTTTTGCTATTTTTAACTCTGTCGCCACAGGCGTAACGCAAACCCATTTAAATATGCTAATCAATTGGCAATTACGGCACTGAGAAGGAATAACAACAATAACAATGCCTATAGCAAGAAGTACACGCAATTCTCTGCACATAATTATATAGATTTATGGGCGGCATTTAGCAAACATTTGCATGTCACGCCACAGGGCGTATACGTAATGCAGGAGACATGAATGCGGCATTATGTTAACGTGAATGCATCGCCCAAGGCCATGGACATGCAGTAAACATATTCGAATAGCGTCTTGTTTATACTCTACCCATCGCTGGCTTTCCAGTCCATTTTTGTTGTTTCACTTTTCAGTTTTCACTTTTCACTTTTAGTACTTGGCACACGGCAGCACTTGAACCAGAAATTGAAAATGTCTGGGTGTAAGCATGTTGGGGCTTAAAGCTCGATGGCCACTGTCCATGTCCAGGTGGTAGCAGTAGCCTCGCGGCAGAGGAAGACGTCGCCCCGCGCGACTAACTAAATGCCTCGCGCTGTTCGAGCGCCAACAGCACGACTTGACCACACGGATCGTAAATCCCAACTGAGCCAATGTACAACTTCACACGCCAAAAACTTTCCTGCCAGCTGTGTTTGCATGTGTGTGAGTGTGCGTGCTGTGTGTCCCTGGGTGCGCGCGAATCACGCTGTAGTAGTAGGTGTCAGTCAGTCAGGAGGCAAAGCACATGCCATTTCATGGCATAATGCAATTGATTGGATCCCAGCTGCTGGCTGTCAGCGTTTCGCGTGTGTCCTGCATGCATCCGTAATGAAGTCGCACTGCTGTCCTAATCCGCCAGCCGACTGCTCGACTGCCCGATGGGCCCCCGCTAACGATTCGCAACGCAATTTTCAATCTGGATAAATTATTTCCGCACAGCCCACACGCAACAACAACAAAAGCAACAGCTCCTCGACTGCCGCCTTTCAATTGTCATGAACTGGGCGCCATTTCCGGTCGCCCATGTAGGTCAAGTGCAAAGCAATTGTCGGACGGAAATGTCGTCTATTTAAGGGTAAATTTGATTTTAACCATCGTGTTACTTCACTTTATCAAATCAATGTTAACTATGCGTTCTCGAGCAGCTTAACGAATTGCTACTTGGTTTAATTATTGATACATCAACAGCAGATTTCAGTTGTCAGATCTTAGAGAGCCCCTCCCAGCGATCCGGCACGATATTGAAATAACGATCCATGGCATCAATAAAGCGCTGCTTATAGGGCTGTGGCGCCACAATGGTCGGCTTGCCCATGCCGCCGCCCAGCAGGCCGGTCTGCTTCAGCATTGACTCCAGTTTCTTGTCCAGCGTAAACGTGCGTATATAATCTAAGAGAGAATCGACAATAAGTACATAAAAAACTCTAGCACTGTGTGTTGATTCAGACGCACCTATTATGCCCAGTACGAGCATATTGCGTTTGTCATCCAATCCCACCAGCAGAGAGTAGTCCATGATCTCGTTGCGCTCCAAGAACGAGGCATCTCTTTGCAAGGCATCCCGCAACACGGTTTTGCTGTGCGACAGCACATACAACGGCTTTGACCAGGACACTGCAAGGCAAAATTGATTTATTAGCTAGCAGCTATCATGGCACTGACCCTTGCTGCACTTACTCTGCACCAGATTCTCGTCGAGCAGCACAATCTCGCCATTCATATTGGTGGGATCGACGAGGCGATTGCGCTCAGAGCCTTTCAAGTCAAACTTATCGGATATATCGCAGCCATAGAATAGATTCTCCATCACCAGCAACGACTTCTCCACAAAGGAGCTGCAAGAGCAGGTGAGAGAATTAGTATCTACATGGGAAATCACAAACATTAGCATCATTTACTCCTTCTTTTTAATGCTGACTTTGAAGACGCCAAAGATCTTGGCCAGCAACGTGGGCTGCTGCTGCTGCTGCTGACACTTGGCTATGTACTCAAAGTACTCCGGCGCAAAGTTTTCGAAGAGTGCCATCTCCCTCTTGCCCATCTCCTTAAGTACGAATCGATCATCTGGAAGGTAGCCAACATTAGAGAATTTCGAATAGACAAGGGATGTACGATATATGCTCACCCAATGTTTTGCAAAATCGTGAGCCAGATTTGCCGCCACGCGCCTCCCATTGCACGCTGCTGGAGAGGCTTCGCGCCAGCGCTATGCGTGACTCTTCCTCGGCGTCCAACTGCTCTTTGAGCGGCAGGCCGGACACATCACTGGGCTTGCGCACGATTTCGATGTCGGAACCGTTGCGATTCTGTGAGATTCTTAGCTCTTCGCGCATCTTACTCTTCTCCAGCCGGCGATAGAGCGTCCTATCCAACTTGGGCGGACTCAGGCATTTGGCGCGCATCGCATCAAACTCGCGCGCAAAGTAGATCTTGCACTGGAATTGACTGCTGGGTCCGAAGGTGAGCGTGACGTGTGCACTGGGAGGCTGGGGCTGTGGTTGTGGCTGTGACTGAGCTTTCGCCTTGATGCGCTCCTCGGAGTCCACACTTGCAACTGGCTCGTCCGCATCGCTGTCCAGTTGCTTGTGCTTCGGCTGCGGACTCGACTGGGCATCGCCGCTGGCTACGTCGCCAGCATTGAGACCAGCTAAAGAGCGCTGATACTCCGGCGAGGTGAGGCTGTAAGCAATCACCGAGCTAAGATCGTTTTCATGCACCACCACGGGTATGGAGCCCATGGGCAGAGTGAGATACTCCTGCGCTGAGAACGGGCTCTGGAGAAGATTCGACTGGCTATTCGTAGTCTGACGCAGGGTGAGTAATCGCGACTTGATGGACTTCTTCATGTTCACTGTTGAGGCCAGCATCTGGTCAACGGTCAGCTTCTTGTCCGTATCTGGATTATCTTCGCCGGAATACTCGACTGCAGCAGTGCCGTCCGATTGCTGGCTGTTAGCTTTGCTCTTGGCCAGCTCCTGGTTGGCAACGGCGTCCGGCTGCTCCGGCCGCAGCTCCTCGGTGCATATGGTGCCAGCATCGACGTGATGCGGTTGCTTGGCATGCTTCTGGGCTAGTTGTTCGATCTCGTGCAGGCGCGGACCCCACAGCTCAATGTTCTCGGCCAGCACACGCTTGGCCATGATGAGGGCGTCGGCTATGTCATACGAGTTGACCGTCTGCTCCGTCAAGAGCGTATGCACGATCTCCACCTTTTGCTTGAATATGAACTGATCCTTGGTGAGTGTGGCCTTCAGCGTGGATACCAATGGTGAGTTCTCCTCCTCGGAGGCCAGGTCGGCAATACGCTCGTGTATGCGTGTATATACCTCGTGGCCACGTATCGAGAAGCTCTTGATCTCCTCCTGCACTTGGACGCCAATGAATGGCTTGGGCAACTCCAATTGCAGCGTCAGCGAGGGCAGCTCCGTCTCCCATACCTCAACAGGGGTGTACTGAAACTTGGCGCCAACGCCACGGAAGCTGAAGTGATGTACATAGTCCCGGTGCAGCGAATGCTCGCAGGGACTGCTCTGGTCAGTGGCTCCACTGCCAGGCTCTGTGAGCGGCCGACGTACGTAGGCGTGGCCGTGGAAGCGCAGCTCCAGATACTTGGCCAGGGAGAGCCGCTTGGCTGCATCCGAAAGCGGCACAGCAGGCGTCGTTGCATTACATTTGCTGCACCAGGAGGTGAAGTAGATGCGCTTGGGATCGGAGCGAGTCAAGTCATCGGTGAGATAGACATGAACACAGCCCAGCGAATGAACGTAGCGACGTACATGACCGAGCATGGGCAGATTGCACGACGGGCACATTGAGTTGAAGAGGCAACAGTATCGTTGCAGGAACTGCTCCAGCATGATGTCGTGCTGGCCATAGAATTTCATATCCAGCAGCATGGGCAGCTTGCAGAAGGACGAAACACCCTTCGGATTATTGTGAAAGCTGCAGAAGAGCACCGGCAAACGCTGATGATTCTGCGGATCGAGTGCGTCCTTGTACAGCTGCTCATCGGTGACCTTTTGCGGACGCTGTATAGCCTCACCCATCTTCTTCTTCTTCTTGAGCACTGCAAGAGGAATAGAGAATTAGAGAAGCAAATGGAAAATCGTGCATTCTTTGACTACTTACTCGAAGCCTTGCCTTTGGGAAAGCGACCGCCAAAGGAGCGAAACTCCGCTAGAAGCGTCTGTATTTCCCGACTTGTCACCGGCGTTGTGATCTTCATTTTGACAAAATCGTGAGCGGGCAGCAGCTGCTGTTCATTCTCCTTGTTGCCCGGTTCGGCATTGGATTTCAATGGATCCGTTTCGAGGCTGTCGGGACGTTCAACTGCGCTAGTTGATTTGGACCATTGCTTGGAGAAATACAGCTCGGCCGGGAACAGTTTGCGTAGCTTACATTTGCGACCTTGCTCTGTCTCCAGATACGGAAGGGGGAACGTCAAAAACGGACTGACGGACAGCACAGTGGAGCTGAGTGCATTGCGGAAGCGATTGTCGTAGCGCATCTCCACCTCCAAGGCTTGCACATTGATATTGGACTCAGAGCTGGACACCGACTCGATCTGCGAGGAGCGCAGTGGATCCGTGAAATCAGCCACATTCTCACTGACGGCGGCCGTGAATTTCTCGTCCGATTTGCGTTCAGTCAATGGCCGCTTGACGACAGAGCGCAACTGCGGTTCCGCCTCCAGCTGCTCCTCGGCAGCATTCTCGGTGTTGGGACTGGACTCCTTGGAGTCGAATATCGATGGCTTCGGCGCGAGCGGCTGCGCGAACTCGTCCAGCAGAAACGACATCTCGAGTCGCCAATTGTAGCGCGCAAAGAGCAGCGCCGAGGCCACCTTCTTGACGCGCGTCAGCTCCGCATTGTTGCCACCGCGCAGCAGGCAGGTGTAGCCTCGCGGACTGTTCAGATTCTCGAAGAACATTAGGGTCTTGCCGCAGGCATAGTTGCGGATGTGGAAGCTATTGCAATAGCCCAGCTTGGGCATGGTAATGTTCGACTCAATGGAGCTGACGATGTCGCACTGCAGCGTGCGCGCTAGGCGCTCCATCACGGAGAGCTTCACGTCGAGCACCAAGGTGACACCTTGGTTGCGCAGAAAGTCTTGCGCGATGCCAGCCACATTCTTGTGGACCAGCACCACGTTCGGCTCGAACTTCATGATGCGCTTGCAGACATTATGTAGGTATTCCTTCTCTTGCAGCAGTACCGTCTCAATGGTCACGAATTTGCCCTCGATGCGCTCGTAGACAATGGGGCACTGGAGCAGCAGGATGCGTGGAAAATCGACACGCGTGGCCATATCCTTGTGGGCGACATTCTTAGAGAATGCCACGCCATGCACAATCTCGGAATCCTTGCGCCTGCCACCCGGCACCTTCTTAAAGTTGACATAGTTACGTATGTCCATGAGATCGTTGGTGCAGTACTCGGGCTTGAAATGATTCGCAGCCGTCGAGCAGAGCGTTTGCAGCACTTTTCCCCACTCGGCATCCAGTTGATGGGCGCGCAACAGCTGGTCCAATAGCTGCTCCTCATGGTTGCAGTAGGATTCCAGCAGTTTTGTCGACACTGCCGTCGCGCACATATCATTCTCCAGTTCCAGATCGTGGGCTGATTGAAAGCTCAAGGAGACATCCATGGACTTGGGCGGCTGCGGTTCCACGCTGCTATCAAATTGCGGACTTATGGGATTGGGGCCTTCGTTGCCTGTGTCTAAGACAGCAGCCACGTTCGCGCCCGGACGCGACAGCTCCGCAAATCTGTAGTGCAATGTTGGATCGAACTCCGTCTGCTCGGCATCGGGCACAATTGGCTCGAGGAAGCCAGCCGCCAGCATGGCATTCAGTATGGCCACAGCCTGCACCTCGTTGGCCGACTTGTTGTTCGTATTGAGAAACTCGATGAGCAGCTGGCCACAGTTTTGGATAGGCAGTTCGCGTCGCATCTCCTCGTGCAGGGTGATCAGTGAATTGGACTGCTGCAGTATGTACTTCCGATCATCCATGGACAGCATGGTATAGTTCGCCTGCGAACTGAAACGCTCCTCCTGGTAGCCCAGCGAAGTCTTTCTGGACAGCTGCGCCCGCTGCTTCTGGGCAGAGAGAGTGCTGGGCGCATTATCCTGCACCTCGAGCTTGTTGCTCAAATGCTGCTGCAATGCCTGCATATTCTCATCCATGTTCGTGCTGGAGGACTTCAGTGAAGTGAGCACAATCTTGGAACAGTAATTGCACACCTTCAAGTCACCCTCGCAGCGTATAATACTGCCTGGTACCACCTGATTGCAGCACTTGGAGCAGAAGATCTGCCCGCAAAGCCGACAGTGGTGTTTGCGACGAAATGTGGTGAATTTTTGTGCACAATCATAGCACTCCTTGGCCTTAGAGTCGGGCATCCACAGCTTTTGCAGCTCCGTTTTCTTATAGTTGCACAAATCCTATTAAAGAGAGGTTAAATAAATAATCTGCACTACATTCATTTTCAGAGCTGCACTCACATTATTATTCTTTGAAGCAACAATACTGCTAATGTGCTTGACTACGTTGGAAACGGTGCGAACCTGATTCGCTTCACCGGGCAGCTGGTCGATACGCTCGTTGGCTTCGGCTGTCTCCTCCATTGTTGTTGTCGTGCTACTGCTCTGGGTTTCGCTGCTTTTACGCAACTTCAGCGTTGTTGGTGGCTGCGGGCGAACTGCATTCAAACTACTTGATGAGCTGGTCTGTGTGTTGTCGCTGTCCAAGTGTGAAGTGCTCCTGTCGATAATCGATGATTTGCGCTCATCGTAGAACCTGGACTTGCCCACTTGGACGCTGCTGCTCGTGCCGCTGGATATATCGTTGACTGTGTTATAGCTTTGATTATAAACATTTTGAATTTTATTAACCACTCGACCAAATAGCGAATCTGGTTTATCTTCGAAATTTCGCGCGAATTCGGTTAGTTTACTGGGCGAATGTAGATGTTGATGTATTGTATTGTTATTGCTGCTGCTATTACTATTGCTGCTGTTGCTGTGACTATTGTTGCTACTGCTACTCATGTTGGGGTGTTATAAATAAGACTTGTGGTATTACTAAAGTTGGGGACGTGCCACCACAGAGGCTGCTCGTCCTTGGTTAGATAGCTGTTATGTTGAGTTGATCGATTAAAGCGGCATCCGGTGCCAGCGAGCCAAGCGCCAAGTCTGTCCACTTTTGTTCCTGTTAATAAACGATTTTTATGACACCGGAACGTGTGGCAAATCACTTATTGGTTATTGCTCACCTGCTCGCTCAAGGTTAGATGTGAATCACCACCATCGGCTTCTGGATCGGGCAATTTCTCAATAGGTACTAGTATCTGATCGTATGGCAGTGCTTCCATGCGCCAAGCATTGTCCACAATGTCCAATAATAGATCATCAATCGGTGCCTGTGAAAATTTAGCAACGCCCACTCTTAGACTCGACGAAAAGTAAAAAGTAACTACGATAAGCTGATAACTGCGCCTAATATTTACTCAGCCATGTTAATTACGTCATTGACGGCCGGCTGTGCCCCTAATACCTATTGTTATGTCTATACTATGTATGTGTAAATATTAGGCAGATTTATCACAAAGCCACTCTCAGATAACGAAATAGCGCAACACGTTTGTGTGAAGTATTAATTATAGACAACAATACCATGACAGTTCTAGTTGCAGTTGCTCTAAGTATCGATAGAACCATAAATTAAACTTACTTGACTATCCATCACTTAAAGTAAATATTTTTACGTAGATTATCCAGCTTTACTTAATCTTCTTCTACAATTGTTTACGTTTTTTACAGGGACAGAGCGAATCGAAAAACAGCTCTGTGGCGATAGCTAGCTTAATATCGATAATAAGCAGTGATGCTAAATGATATCGCCCAACGGCTGCAAGTTCAAAAAAATGGCGCTGCCAACTTCAGAACTTTTTAAGTGCTCATGAGCTTATAGAGTTGCGGGCTTTTTACTCTGTTTACTTTTCAAATGTTTACGTTTGTCGAATGTTTTTTTATTTTATTTTATTTTTTTATTATTTTGCTTCTAAAGTGGTCACAGCGAATTGCCCAATTGCTATTGTGCTATAAATGTCAAAATTAAACTTGTTATTGAAATGTTTTTGTATGACAAACAGTTGCATCTAGAAAAGAAACTCAATTTGGGTTTATATTTAGAGAGTAGGATTACATTTATTATATAATTTAAAGAATTGTTTGAATATATTGATAAACAAAAATAAGTTTAACAAGTAAATTTAAATTCCAAAAATAGTTTTTCTTTGCCAATGGAAAATCTGTTTAAAAATTAAAATGTTGCAATGGAACTGGGAGTAAGGATGTTTTCAATCCATAAAATCCTGCACTGCAATGCACGTCCTGAAGTTGATTTTATGAGAAAATTGATTAGTGTTTTAAAGGACTTTTAAGGTTATCCTGATATAGTATCCTTGTGAGTACTTTTCTATGCTGAAAAGAAAGTTTAAATATAAATGGAATATTAATTTTTCTTTTATGTATAGAAACAATTGTGAATGGAACGACTTGTTGCTGATTTGCTGTATTCCTTCGAGTACCAATAAAAAAAAAAAGTTTTTATAAACATTGAATGACTTCATTATAATGACTGTTGACTGTTCCATTGAATAACTGACTAGATGCAGCATAGCGCTATGCAATGCGCTTTGAAACGTCAGCTATGCCGACATCTTGCCAATTCAACAATAGATGCGATAAACCGAAATATTTATAAATATAGATGATATATATATTTGAAACACAAATTAAACAACTTCAAACAATTCGTTGTTGTAATTTCGCATGAACGAAGCGTATTATTATTTTTTTTTTTTTATCAATGAAATGCTTGTTTATGTCTTCTTATTTTTGTTTCTCCTTTTTGAGTTTTTTTTTTCTTGATAGGCACTTAACAAGTTTTTTTTGTTATTCTGTGTTATTTCTGCTATGAGTGTTTGTATAGAGTGGAGTAGAAGAACAAGAGGCAGAGACAATTGTAATCCGTCAACGATGAAGACTAATTGGCAACTGATTTGAAAGCCATGAGTCGAGCTTAGCACCACACCTCGGCTCTGAGCAACGACTACGACGACAATGACGACGACGACAACGACGACGACGACGGCACGGTTAGAAGTCCAAAAGCGACAATTGAAGAAGTTTCAATTTATGTGCATATGTGTGCGTATGCGAGGGTGTGTGTGTATGTGTGTGTGATGTGCAGCTCAACAAAAGTTTAAGAAGAAGCAATACAATAAAAATGTTGTCTAAAACGGGGATTGATACCCGTTGCCAGCAGACGATACACACGCTTTAAATACCTCCTATGCAAAGTGGGGGTGCACACACACGCACACGCACACGCACACCTGTGTATATACTGTACAGACTGCCAGTACAGTGGCAGGTAGCTGACGCTGACGCTGGCTTAGTGCTCAGCGCTGAGTTTTTAGCGCAATGGCGCCTGCTCGGCATATTAATGAACTCCCTTTTGAGCAAGAGAAATATGAAATTAAAATAAAATTTTGTTGCCAACAAAAAAAAGTAAATCGAGAGAAATATAAAAACCGCCGTGTCCACGTTCGGGTCCGACAAACTGCCGCCGTATTGGTATGTGTTGTTGTTGTTGTTGCTGTTGCTTTGGTTGTTGCTGTTGTTGCAGTCAGAGCCAAAAAGTCAATTGAATGCAAGCCCCACTGGCCACTAGCCAGGGCGTTACTTCCGCTATGCATAGTCGTAACCGAAGACAGGGACTTCAATAGAGAGATAGCTGGAAAAGAAGACCCGCAGACGGATCGGACAGACCGACCAGACCTTCGCAGTAAACTGTAGCCAAGTGGAGCTCTCTGCACATTACATACATGTATTTATGGCCAATTAGATAAAACAGTCACGTGCCAAGCCAAGAGCTGCCTTCTACTATATAACTCTGCCGACTTACACTTACACACATGCATACATACATACATACATCTCTTATACATATGTATATGTATATAGTTGTTATATAAAAAGTGTGTATACCATTGAGAAATGTAGTGGGATTTGTTCTGCTATTGCAATGCATTTGGATTCGTAAGCATTTGTTTAATAATTTGAATATTATTATTCATATGAACACGTCGTCGCCTGATTCGTTTCGTTATAAAGTGCTATAAAGTCGGCAGCTCACGCGCCAATTTAGTGACCAAAAAAACAAAAAAAAAAGAAAAGAAAAAAAAAAGAGAAACAATTTGAATTCCAAAGTTTGGGACATCATCGCAATGATTCAAAGAGTTTTTTCGATTTTGGTTTTGATTTCCAAAAATCAACTTTAAAACCCTTTCTTCACATATGGCATATGGGTTTAGCTTTAACAAAGTACCGTTGTCTATTCTGCTTCTTTCTTTGTTTCTTACCCATATTTTCTATTTCCGCTTGTGAGTCAATTTGTTTTCTATTAATTCGCAGTTTTATATGCATCGGGCGAACCATCGATTTATCCATAAATACTTTTCCGTTTGACTGTTTCATAATATCTCCCTCTTTATTCATTTTCGTATTCTCTATTTCTTTTTTTTATAGTTCACCCTAATATGCCAGCACTAACTGAACAGTAGAAATTTCTCTTAATTATCAATTTCATATTTTAGGCACATATATGTAGAAATATTTTTATGAAAGGAAGGGAAACTGATTTTCAATTGAAAAAAATGGAAAGATTCCCATCAAGTTAAGCGGAAACTAGCCGGAAAAGCTGATGGGAAAAGACTTATGAATTTAGAAGACTAAATTGTGCTTAGCTTTAATATATATTTAAAATATTTGTAAAATATATTTGGTTAAATATTACTGTTAATTGAATAGAAACGAATCCAAGCCACAAATGCATTTCTGACCTAAAATAAAGAACTACATAAAATGTATTCAGTTGACATTGTTGCATAGATGTTGGTTTCAAAACTATATAACTACTTATATTTGAAAACAAATTTTATACAAGAATATTTTTAAAAAGATTGGTGGCTAATTGATGGCTAAATATCTATAAAATTTACAGTAGCAATCGAATTTGAATGGTTTGGTAATGCACACATAATAATAAAGTCAATGTGATTTAAACAAATTGGATACTAAGTAATTAAACTATTTTCAATTGTAAGCATTTAAATTTTACTGCAAATAGAAAAACAAAACACTCTTTTTATAAATAATGTTTCTCCATTTTAAAAGTATTTGACTCATCATAATTAAAATAGCAATTGTTGACTGAAGAGAAACATAGACTTTAATTTGAATTGGAGCGCCTCAATTCTCGCGCTGCCAACTGTTGCTTTTAGGCAAGCAACAGTAGTTAACGTACATCGATAGTCATCGATAGTTTTACAGCTGGTAGCTATCTGTTAATTTCAAATTGGTAATAACATTAATTAACCAAATCAATGGAAACATATAAATAAACCTGAAATAAATAATTGAAATTGACAATACATGTTAAACTGATGAAATAAAATAACAAGAGAAAATAACTTTACTTATTAACAATTTCAACTTCGTTATTACTGTTAACAACAGTTCTGGATAATGTTAACAATTCGCGCTGTTAACTCTGCTGTTTGGATTATTTGTTTTCTTAAGAAAAACTAAACAAATTTAGTTTCATCATTACTCTTAATTAATTAAGAGCTGCCAAAATATGCGTCCCAAACTAAACATAAGAGAGGAGGTGGAGCAGCTGTTTGAAAAGAAATTTCAATACCAGAAGCCGAGAAACGAGGCTTGGCTGCTGCCGGCACAAAAGCCGCTCTTCAGCGAATTCTACCAATACGAATCTCTACAAGAGCTAAAGCAACAACTCAACAATGTCAAAAGCAAATTGAATAATTATGGCGTACAAGAGTGGAGCACACATACGAATCGTCGTGATCCATCGGGCGAAATTTCCTGGCGTCTCAAAAACGAAACCAAAGCGGAGTTTGTGACTGTGAGTGGGAATTGCTGCCTAATTGAGTGATTTCGTTTTTACCAACTCTTTGCTTGACAGGTAGCTTGGTGCAAGTTCTTCGAGTGTTTGCATCGTTATCCATTGATCAAGCAACCGGAATTAAATACGCTGCATCTGTGCGAGGCTCCAGGCGCATTTATAGCCGCACTCAATCACTACCTGCATTCGACTTACACAAAGGAGGAGGTACGGAGAGATGGAATATTTCATAAGTAACTAACTCAATTAATTTCTTTCGCAGATTAATTGGCATTGGCGCTCCACTACGCTCAATCCCTACTATGAGGGCAATGGGTTGAATGAAATGATAACCGACGATCGCTTTATTTTTCACACACTCAACAATTGGCTCTTCCACCGGGACTTCACTGGGAATCTACTCAACGTGGAGAACATTGAGCATATGAGAGACGTCTGTGCCAAGGATTTGCCAGCTGGTGTGCAATTGATAACAGCCGATGGCTCCATCGATTGCTCGGCCCAGCCCGATTGCCAGGAGGAGATTGTGGCGCGTCTGCTGTTCGCTGAGATATTGAGCGCACTTCACATACTAAGTCCAAGTGGAAACTTTGTTATCAAAATGTTCACGCTCTTCGAGGCGTGCAGCGTGTCCATCATGTTCATGCTCAACTGTATATTCGAGCGGGTGCACATCTTTAAGCCGGCTACATCGAAGCGTGGCAATTCGGAAGTCTATGTGATATGCCTGAACTATCAGAAGGATACGCCAGGACTGCCGCACCTGTTGGAGGCGATGCGGTCGAGACTCGCACAGCCAAACGATACCATGGTCATGCCTCTGTTTGCCAAGTCACAGATACCCAACGATTTCCTGATGCAGCACAACATCGCCTGTCGGCTGTTCCTCAAGCTGCAGGAGGAGGCCATAGAGAGCAGCATCTATGCGTACGAGTCCAAGGATCGCTACTATCTGCGTCATTTGCATCAGCTGCGTGGCGTCGTCTCCTCCATGTACTACAATCGCTACAAGGTGCGCACGCTCCCCGAGGAGCTGTGCATTGTGCAGCAGGCAGACATCAATAAAGCACTAGGCTTCTCGGTGCCAGTTTATGGCGGCTCCTATACGGAACGGGAGCATCTGCGTCAAGGCGATGTGCTGAAGCAAATCTACTGCCTGCGGCGGGAGTTCAATCAACTGGAGAAGTGTCCCACTGGTCTGCGCAGCTACAGCCATGTCAAGCTGCATGCCAAGCAACTGCAACTGCCCCCATGTCGAGGTGCTCCAATTGGACAGCTGCTGAGCAGCCTATTTGCCTCCGAGCCGGTGTTGCTGCTCCGTTTGCGTATTCTGCAGACCTTTGACCTGGATCCGCTGTGGCAAACGGCGGCAAAGTGCTCGCTATGCGATGGCAATAATCACATAATGCGCGCATTTGATTACGCACCTGACAGCCCGGCCGATGAGTCAACATTTTATAAAGTTCAGCGACGTTTCTTTGTTGCTTTGGTTGACTCACTGTTGGAGCAACGCCCAGCGAAAATCGTATTCCAGGCATTTCTATTCCTCAGCCACTATGCGGCATCTGTGCTGTTGCTACTGGCGGAGCAAATCTACGAGGAAACTCAATTTGAAAATCAGATCATAACGTTAAGTGGCCTGTCCACGGAATCTAAAGCCCTGGAGCAGCTGCAGCAGCTACAACGTCTACTCAGAGAGGATGTGACTGACGGACTGGATACCCTGCACAGCCTGTTGCCGTTGCAGCAGTTGCACAAGAATCCATTTGCCAGTGCCCTAATCCTCTACAACAACACCGTCCTGGTCAGTTGCTATCGGCGTATGCTCGGCGAGGAAGCGTTTCCCACTCGCTTCAGTCTGGAGCAGGAGCAGGAGGCGGCAACGCCAGCTATAAACGAGACTGCGACGATCGTGTGTTAATCATGTATTTTTTGTTTATAACATAAAAATATGATCAATGATCGTTAGATTTGCTGAGTTTTACATGTTTTCTTCAACTTTTTCTCTTCTTTTTTTCTCGTTTCTTGTATTTAAAAACAATTAATGCAGATTAATTTCTACTACAAATATTTCTCGAGTTTATACAAATTTGACAAGAGCGTACATAAACTGAATTTATGCAGTTTATGCATTTCTATATATATATATTATATATATTCTCCCATCTTTTTTTTTTTTTTCTAAGCAAAAATTAGTGTAATTTTACGTGTGTGTTTGTGTGTGGGTGTTAGTGTATGCATGTGTTAGTGTGTGTAAGTTTTGTGTAGGTGTATGTGTGTGTGTTTGTGTTTTCGGTACATTTTATCATTTCTCATCCTGGTTTACAGTTTGGTTGTTTTTCATGAAGCGGTGCCGGCGCCTCACCTATCGCCTCAATTGCACTAGTCAGCCGGACGCTTTTCGCTGTGTTTCCTGGTGTAATCCTCGGCATTTTTCACAAATTTTTTTTTGTCCTTGAGAAATTCTTCGGCCAGTTCGGCGCGCAGCGGATGTTCGGGTTCGGGATCGTTGATGAGCGCTATTAGCGCCTGCACCACCTGGTCGGTGCGCGTGGCTGGCTTCCAGTTCTCCGTGCTGATGATGGGCAAACACACCTGACCCTTTTCATCGATGTTCGGATGGTAGATTTTTGTTTTGAAACTAATCTTTGGTGGCTTGAAGGGATATTCGGCCGGGAAATTGATTTCGATGCGAAAGGCGCCCTTGTTGTAGGGCGGATTGTCGGGCACAATCAGACCCGTCCAGCGCAGCAGATTATCATCGTCGGCCTTGATGTCACGAAACGATTTTAAGCTACTTTCCTGCAAATCTACGAGTTCCTTGCGCAGACGTCGCGGGGCAGTCATTTTTTCTACTTTATAATAATTGTTGCAAATCGATGGCACTTGCAGCTGATTGTTTTCCGTTTGGCTATGATGCAATAGTTTCTTGCCGTTTGTTTGCGATGTATATAGGGGAACTGTGTGCTAGTTAAGCACTCTATTTTACATTTTTTGTGGCAAGCTCTATTTAATTTGTATTCTCCTCAGAGTTTTGTAGTATTAGTACGTTCCTGCCGTTATTTAGGTAGTTATTTGATATTAAATTGCCAAGAGGCGTTATTAACGATGTGGCAGCTCTATGTAATATAACACTATAGCTTTCCTGCTTTAACACATGGTATTTCTCATACTAACAGCAACAGCTGTTAAACTCATGTTTTCACTTTACAGATATGCACCTGTTTATACATGCTTAAATTAAAACATTTTTTAGTCTATACAAATTGTAATCATTAACCATTCATTTTAATTTGTAATTATTTTGTATGATAATTCTAAGAATAAAGTATTTTTAGGCATATAGAAAAATGCCTGAAACGCATAATTGAGCAAAGTTGACAGTCACACAAAACGTAAGCATATTTTTTGTTTTTATCGATTTACCAGTTGCAATCGAAGTTTGTGCCGCAACACGTGCGCCAAATAGTTTCGTTTTGTTTTCTATTAAAAATGACTAAAAAACGGACAGTAAAACGTAAAGTTAAAGAACCTGAGCCCACAAAGGAACAACCTTCGGTTTCTGAACAGTCAGAGAATGAGGAAGATGAGGTAAGCCAAGGAAATGAATACATATGAAAGTGAGATTTCAATTTTTGTTTTTTCGTCAAGGATCTGCTACAAGCTGTAAAAGATCCTGGCGAGGACACGACAGATGATGAAGGCATAGATCAAGAATATCAGTCGGACAGCAGCGAAGATCTAGAGTTTGAAAGCGACGAAGAAGGTAACTATTTGGGCAGAAAAGTCAGCAAAGAGGCAGAAGAAGGTGAAGACGATCAAGATGAAGATGATGATGAAGACGAGGATGAGGGTGAAGATGAGGATGATGACTCTGATGATGATAGCGAGGAGAGCGATGCTGATGATGCCTCAGCAACGCCTAAAGACGATCAGCCAAGCAGCAGTAAAGCAGCTGCTGCCCAGACAAAGGAGCCCATCATTCAGATAATTCCGCGTGATCCTTCAAAACCTGAGTACGAGGAGTCGGACACTTCTGATGAGGAGGATATACGAAATACTGTGGGCAACATACCCATGCACTGGTATGATGAATACAAGCACATTGGCTACGACTGGGATGCAAAGAAAATTATAAAACCGCCAAAGGGCGATCAAATTGACGATTTCTTGCGCAAGATCGAGGATCCGAACTTCTGGCGCACTGTGAAGGACCCGATGACAGGCCAGGAAGTGTTGCTAACTGACGAGGATATAGCGCTGATCAAGCGCGTCAACTCGTCGCGCATACCAAATCCAGAACATGATGAATACGCTCCATGGATCGAGTGGTTCACCTCGGAGGTGGAGAAAATGCCCATTAAGAATGTACCGGACCACAAGCGTTCGTTCCTGCCCTCGGTATCGGAAAAGAAGAAAGTTTCCCGCATGGTGCATGCCCTTAAAATGGGTTGGATGAAGACCACCGAGGAAGTGGAACGCGAGAAGCAACAGAAACGTGGTCCCAAATTCTACATGCTGTGGGAAACAGATACGGGACGGGAGCATATGCGTCGCATACATGATCCTGTGTCGGCGCCCAAACGTGATTTGCCCGGTCATGCTGAATCGTATAATCCTCCGCCCGAGTACCTCTTCGACGAGAAGGAGACCAAGGAGTGGCTCAAGCTCAAGGATGAGCCACACAAGCGCAAGCTGCATTTCATGCCACAGAAATACAAATCCCTTCGTGCCGTTCCAGCGTATTCCCGCTATCTGCGCGAACGCTTCCTACGCTGCTTGGATCTGTATTTGTGTCCGCGTGCCAAGCGTGTCAAATTGAATATTGATGCGGAGTATCTGATACCCAAATTGCCTTCGCCACGCGATCTGCAGCCATTCCCCACAGTGGAGAGTCTGGTCTATCGCGGCCACACGGATCTGGTGCGTTCTGTGAGCGTGGAGCCGAAGGGAGAGTATTTGGTTTCCGGTTCCGATGATAAGACAGTCAAGAGTAAGTGAATCATCTGTAATTTCTGCTAAATCCTGCTCTATATATTGATATTTATTTATTTTATTTCAGTTTGGGAAATCGCCACTGGACGTTGCATTCGCACCATCGAGACTAACGATGTGGTCCGCTGCGTTGCCTGGTGTCCCAATGCCAAGTTATCCATTATTGCTGTGGCCACCGGCAGTCGCTTGCTCCTCATCAATCCTAAGGTGGGCGACAAGTTGCTGATTAAAAAAACAGACGATCTGCTGGCCGAATCGCCCAATTTGGATATCATTGAGAGTGAGCGCATCAAGACAGCTGTTCAATGGTCCAATGCGGAGCCCGACGAGCAGGAGAAGGGTGTGCGTGTGGTCATAACACACTTCAAGCCCATACGTCAGGTGACTTGGCATGGTCGCGGTGATTACCTGGCCACCGTAATGCCCGAGGGTGCCAATCGCTCAGCTCTCATACATCAGCTCTCGAAGCGACGCTCACAAATACCTTTCTCCAAGAGCAAGGGCCTTATACAATGCGTTCTCTTCCATCCAGTTAAGCCTTGCTTCTTCGTGGCAGTAAGTGTATTTCCTGCACATCGTTCCATCCCACTACATCTCATTCCTTTCCTTTACAGACTCAGCATAACATTCGCATCTATGATCTGGTAAAGCAGGAGCTGATCAAGAAGCTGTTAACCAACTCCAAGTGGATATCGGGCATGTCCATACATCCCAAAGGTGACAATCTGCTAGTGTCCACCTATGACAAGAAGATGCTCTGGTTCGATCTGGATCTATCAACCAAACCGTATCAGACAATGCGTCTGCATCGCAATGCCGTGCGCAGCGTGGCCTTCCACTTGCGCTATCCTCTGTTTGCCTCCGGCAGCGATGACCAGGCGGTCATTGTGTCACATGGCATGGTTTATAAGTGAGTGTTAGGTCGCTGCTCCTTTAAGTATGCCATGCTTATGCTCTTTTTCTCTTTTAGCGATCTGCTTCAAAATCCATTGATAGTGCCGCTAAAGAAGCTGCAGACGCACGAGAAACGCGACGAGTTTGGCGTCCTAGATGTAACTTGGCATCCGGTGCAGCCTTGGGTGTTCTCCACAGGCGCCGATTGCACAATCCGACTCTACACATAAAGCATGCATTGTTTTGCATCTTTAGTTTTTTAAGCGCTCAATTTGTAATATGAATGTTGAACGGTAGTAAACAATATATCCAATTGAATCACATTCGGTGCGTGTGTGTCTTAGTGTGTGTCGGTCCTGCTTGGTAAAGCTTGAATACAACCCTGGGTCAGTTTAGCCACTCAACACCGAACAATCACTGTTCGGCGCCTGCTCCCCGGGGGTCGTTTAACCAGAGAGAAAGAGCGGAACGTAAAAGAGCGTAAAATTACGAACTAACACCAAAAGGCAAAAACAACAATGGACTGCTGCTCATCAATACACTTACAGTTCTTTTTTATTTTTTGTTGGTACGCTCAATTTAAGCAGCAACGGCAACATCAATGCCCGAAAGCACATATCCCAACCGAATTCCAGTACAGTGTGAAGTGAGTGGGAGCCCGTGAGAGAGAGCGTGAATGAGAGCGAAAGCTTTTCGCCTATTCTCTTTTGGTTGAAAGCGTTCGCGCGCACATGTCGCGATGTGTACCAGGAATCTAATCGCCTCGCTTTCGGCTCCACCACCCGACAACAGCAACTGTATAGCTATTTGAAAGCTTTTCCTTCAATCAGCAGTCAGTCGCTAGCCTTTGCCCATGTGAAGAGAAACGTTTGCACTTGTGCTCGTGCCGTCGTCGTCGGTCGTTGTCGTCGAGGATTTTGGGTTTTGGCTATCAGAGCGCGCACACACATACACAAATACGAAATAAAAGAACCAAAAAAAAAAAAAAAAAAAAAAAAAAAATAGCAAAGAAATTCACACACGTATAGAAAAAAGCGCAGCAGTGAAAATGAAATGGCAATAATGTGGTAAAGCCAAAGCCCCCCTCCCCCTCTCAAAAAAATAAATAAAATAAAATGAAAATGAAAAATAAATAAAAATAAAATATGGCAACTGTGGAGCTATAAAAAATGCCAAAAATGTGAAAAGTATTGGAATATGAGAATCCAACAATTTAACGAATGTAATCATCAAATATAACGAGTGTCTAGCTAAATTGCACTACTTGCTCATACTCTCTCGCTTACTCCTGAAGCCTCGCGCCCTCGCCCGTTCCCCTTCCACTCCCTTGAATATAGCTCGCGTTCTCTCTCCTTGGCTCTCTTTCTCTGTGTAGAAGTTGAATCAAAGCAAAATCATTCAGAGCAAAAAGAAAGAATGAAGAAAAATACCTACACATATTTTTAGTGTGGCAAAAAATAAAATAAAATAGAAAAGAAATTGTATATATTTCGTTGCTCCTAAATACATTGAGCAGACACACAAACTAAAACAAAATCAAATCAAAATGTATGTCAGTGTGAGTGTGTGAGAGTGTGTGTGAATGTGTTTGTATAAATGTGAGCGGAAGCGCACACGATTGAAAATTGTTCAATATATATTTTAGCAAATGTAACGGCTGCCCTATGAATGTGCGTGTGTATGTGTGCTAAATGCTAAGAAACAAGCAGCAGCATCAAGTGCAATTAACAGCTCTGCCCTCTGCAGCTGCTACAACGCACAACAAACAACAACAAAAATAATAACAGGCAACAGCAGCAGCAGCCAGGCTAGCTAATCACGCATACGCCCCATCAGCCCCAACCAACGCAAGCCATAACGAAAATCAAAAAAATATATATGTACTTATTACATATACATACATGCATACGTACATATGTACGCACGCATACATAAATATTGAAGAAAATAACGGTCAGGCGACCTCGCTGCCGCCATCGTGTGCCATGTGTCTGTGTGTGTGAGTGTGTGTAATGACTAGCACAAGAAATAAATATAACAAAAAAAAATTCCAAATAAATCTCCAGCTGCTCGCTGGAACTAAGAAAATGCTAAAAGAGAAATCAAATAAAAATAAAAAGAATTTCATAACACATGATATAAAATTCCCGTTTCAATTGCTCCTAATTACAAACTAATTTCGCTGTAAATACCAACAGTAACAACAACAAGAACTACAAGAACAATAAATTAGTGCACCCACCAACAGTGCCCCCTTCAGTCCCTCCCCCTTCCACGCAGCTATTCCCGTGCCATCTGTAGCACCTGCCTACGCACGAAAGTCAGAGCGCACAACAACGGACATGTCAAGAGCTGCACAGCACATTAAATCATAATATTAAGAATAATAATAACAAATAGATATTCTAACTGTTTTCTGTGCTTCTGTTTCACCCTCCCTTTGCCAACTTCTTCGCCTGGTCAGATAAAAAATCAAAGGAACAGAAGCAGCGCCCGAAAGGCAGAACCAAATATTTCTCAGCATATTCATGTAAAAACTAAAATACAAAAAAAAAAAAAAAAAAAACAGAATAATTCGGAGAGTAGCAACAACAAGAAGAACAACAGCTACAAAAACAAAAACAACAGCCTGAGCAGCAGCAATAAAATCAAGAGCGTGCAAGGCGCGAGAGCCAAAGCACAAGCAAAAGCACTCGATAAAAAGTTATTAGCAAAAACATAAATACGTAACTTGCTCTCTGGACTCTCGCTCCCTCTCTCACTCTCTTCCGCACTCTCTCACTGTCACTGTGAAAAGGGCGCCCAACGCCAACGCGCAGCCCAACTGTTCTGCGAGCGTGTATGTGTATGTGTGTGTGGGAGAGGCAGAACGAGACGGACTGTAGGTAGGTCAGTGGCAGTGGGCGGCAGCCTAGCAGCAGCGCCAGCGCCAGCGGCAGCGGCAGCTGTGGCAGCTACGCCAACGCCAACGCCAAACGCCAACATCAACTGTAAATTGCAAAGGGCAGGTAAGTGTGGCATGTGCTTGTGTGTGTGGATGATTGAAATATATCAACGCCAATTTGTATATTCTGTCCAGCATGTCCTGCACCGTTTCCGAAATGCCCAGCGGCTGTCGCTTGCGCGGCATGAATGCATCCTCACAGAGCGCAGCTGCAGCTGCGGCCGCGGCGGCGGCCAACAATGGCAATGGGAACGGCAGCAAGGAGAGCGTCGGTGTTGGAGCTGGCAGTACCGCAGCGGGCGGTAACGGCGGCACAACGGGCACCAGCACAACGCTGCAGGGCAGCGTGAGCGCCACATCGAATGTGCTGCAGGAGTCAAATGCGCCGCTGCAACGGCCACAAACACAGAAGCCGTGTTGCTTTTGTTGGTGCTGTTGTTGTTCCTGCTCCTGGTGAGTATAATCCACACTTTAACCGTTTCCTACACACACACACTCAATATATATGTATGTATATATAATTCAACGGAATCTATTTCATTGCCGCTGCTCCACGGGTCGTCCAACCACAACAACAGGGCTAAATGGTAAGTTCCTACCTACACACATATACACTCACACACACATACATACAAATAAACATACACCTACTGAAAAACACACGCACACAGTGAATCCCACGCAGTCAGGGGCATTGCTTGCCTGCTCTCATCATTATTCGCAGCTGGCAATGCTCTGTTTGCCAGGCGAAAAGTAAAAGCTCTCTCTTCAGCTGATGCTCTTTCACTCTCACTTCCACGCTAGCCAAATGACACAAATGTTTCATTCACAATTCGCGGGAGCGCCAAAAGCTCTGAGCAGAGTATTTTTCAAAAATCACAGTCATACATAAATGACGACAAGCTGTTTCTAATGATGTTGCTATTGTTGTTGCTGTTGTTGTTTTTGCAAAAATGTTGCAAGTTTTCGTGAATGAAAATGAAAGCTGTTCCATTCCCTGGTTGGGTGGGCACATCTCCCGCGCTTTTATGTGCTTAGCTATTGTCCATCTATACGCATTTAATCATACCAAGTACTTACACGCACACGAACAAGAACACACAAGCATACGCACACACACATATTTACACATACAGTAATACATATGAACGTACGTATCTATGTTATATTGGCAAGCTGTCCAAGCGCGGTAAACAGATAACAAACTTTGATGAGTTCCTACGTAGAGAGGGTGCTTGTAATGCTTACCTGATATGAGGCAGCCAAATCTAATCGTAGATAACGTGTGGCCAGTTTACAGTTAACCACTGTGCTGGCAACAACAAATTATAGAAGAGTCAACGAAAGGCCAAGCCGTTCAAGTAACTCGCAACAGCTGTTTCTCAAGTAGCCAAAAGCTTGCACATATCGGTGATCCTTAACGCAGTTACACTAAGTAAAAGCTCTAAGCTGATTCAAAGTTGTACACGAAAAAGCTTTAAATGCAGCAAAAAGAAAAACATACAATGTTTGGCTTAACTAAGCGTTTGCTGTACGTATGGAATACATCGAATGTACTTAAAAAATACCATTAAAAAACTCATTCTGATTAATAGTAGATAATATATAGGTATTGATTATGCGAAAATCAAAATAAATATATAGATGAATTTTGTATAATGAATGTATGTATACGTAATATGTATGCATGAAGGTGATAAAGGACTTTAGTCAATAGGTTTTTGGTTTCTAGAGAAACGATTTGATAAGGTAATATGACGTTCTGCTTAGAATAGATATACAAATCATATTTTTTAGTCACTTACCATATCATATCAGATAAAAAGAAGCTTTAAATGAGAAAATGGAGCTACTATTTAAATAGATTATTATAGGAAGTATAGCTCCTATTGGAGATATCAATAGAGTGAATATGTAAAGTTCACTTCTCTAATTGTCATTCGCAATTAATATCATTATTATCATAATTCTAATAAATGGTTAATTTTCCTTTTATTTACAGTCTTGCCATCAAGAATGCGGATGAAAATGCGCCCACCAAACGTGATCTCGTTAGCGCCGATTTCCTAGATGGCGATCAGTAAGTCATATCTCTATAAGTATCAAATTTATAGATCTAACTTGTGATGTCCACTATCTTGCAGACCCACATTAGAAGAAATACGTAGTTGGGGTAAAAGCTTTGATAAACTAATGACGAATTCAAGTAAGTCACAAATATATGCATATAAGTATCTCCGGATAATATATTGAAATATTTTCCAGATGGTCGCAAAGTCTTTCGTGATTTTCTACGGAGCGAATTTAGTGAGGAGAACATACTGTTCTGGCTAGCCTGCGAGGATCTGAAGAAGGAGAACAGCCCCGAGGTGGTGGAGGAGAAGGCGCGCCTGATATATGAAGACTATATATCGATACTATCGCCGCGTGAGGTGTCGCTCGATTCGCGAGTGCGGGAGATTGTCAATCGGAATATGATTGAGCCGACGACTCGCACCTTTGACGAAGCTCAAATACAAATCTATACGCTGATGCACAGAGACTCATATCCCAGGTAAAGAATACTTATATTCTATATAAATCGAACTAAGAGAACTATATAAATATATCGATTTTCCCAGATTCCTAAACTCGCAAAAGTACAAGACACTCGCTCAACTGCAAGACAATTCGAATGCCGGCTCCAAGGCGGATAGTCCCACTTAGAATGTTATTTAACTGATTTCGGACTTTCTTTTAACTTTAGTATTCTTTATTATTTGTTTGGGATGATCCTTAGAGTCGAGGCGACAACTGTAGCCGCTGTCCTGCCGTCGTTCGCTCAGCTTTTATTTAAAAAAAAAAAAAAAAAAGAAAAGAAAAAGAAAATATATAGAAGCAATATGTCATAAAAACTTAATAAATACAACTAATTCCAAGAGCAAAGTATATATAGAGATATATATACATGTTAGCTGGCGATCGATGGAAGCAGTGGCAACAGATACGATTGACTCTAAGCGGGGTAGATACCATATATATAGGGCAACGCAACAACCAACTTAGACGATATATGATGCATTATGTGAAACCGATTCCTTCTTTACAATGTTCTAGTCGTTAACAAAACCATAAGAAAAAAAAAAAAAAAACCAAACTAGGCAATTTATATAAAAGAAATGAAATGAAAAGAAAACTTAGTTGTTAAACTTTAAAACGGGCAACGGGTTAGATAATACCAACTATATATATATAGTATATACAGCGGGCATTTCTAGGGAGAAACTTTAAGAAGCAGATATAAGTTACAAATATTTGTATAATGTATATTAGTTTGTATTGTCTGGCCCAGTCTGGTATCCAGTCTAAACAGATTGCGAAACAATTAGCATTATATTGTAATAATTGTTTATACTAAGACGTATTAATCAAATTGAAACCAAAACAAACAACTTTAACGCAAATACTTTTCCAAAAACAAAACAAAACAAAACAAAAATGCGAAAACCAAAGAAAACAAGAAAATAAGCAAACATTTTTAAAAAACGTATTATACTTAACATTTATACTTGTAACTTAATTAGTCTTGAAAAACATTTTAGATCATATAAAAACAAATCACAAATATATATATTTATATATATATATATATATATATATATATATATATATATATATATATATATATATATATATATATATATATGACTAGCAACATCGAAGCATTCTGTAAATAAAAAAAAATACAACAAAAACTTAAAAAAAAAATTAAATAATATTATTAATTAAATTAATAGCAATTTAGTTGCGATTACGTTGTGACATGGCATTGCAGTTCGTTAGTTTTCACAAGGAAATTGTTAAGGCATTTGGATTGCCTTCTGAAATATTATTATATATTATTATAAGAAATTGAATTATTATGAATTATTAATTGAATTATTATCGAAATTGTATAGGTTAAGTACTTGAAGCTGAACCACTGTACAGAAAAGTTGTTATTGTACGCGCTAGCACGGGAGTGTCGCTCTCCAAAAGATCGCTCTCTCGCTGCTCGCTGTTAGATGCGCATAGGTGCGCTCTCTACTGTGCAAGCTGCGCTTGCGTTCATGTTAAATTTAATAAATTCAGTACAAAATTGAACACCGGTGCCAGCACTTCGTATATTTCAGAGAGACCGCAAGTTGCTGTCTACTTTTTTTTATAAATATTATACACTGGCCATCGAAGGACCAGACTCCTTTTGGAAGGACATTTTTGGCGCCCCCGGGTGGACACTCTCTGGAATTGAAGGAAGCTGGATTATGGATTTTGTGGATAATCAGGGAAGTACATAAATACATAGAGCACATAGATGACCAAGTAATGCAAGCCATAAATAAATAAATGCATTACTTGAGACATACAAAATATTAATGTATGTACAATCTACGCCTATGTACATTGTGTTGAGCTTATTTCAAATTGAAATTTAAAAAAAAAAATAAATAAAAATAATAATAAGGTGCATATTGACCTTTGATCTGCAAATAATTCAATCTCTATTGCCTCGCATAATCCAAGTTTTCTTTGGCGCCGCTAGTGTGTTACAGTTTTTTTGCTCATTTTCGTCTCGCACTTTCGTTTTGCGCTTGCGCTCACAGCTTGCACAGATAATTGCGCTCTTAATTTACGCTCTTCATTTGCATGCGCGCTTGCAATATCGTTTGCACTCGCGCTTGCACTTATAGTTGCGCTCTCGTTTTACTGTCTCGCTTGCACATATTAGTGCGCGCTCACTTTGCGCTCAGTGCATACTCACTTGCTATATCGTTTGCACTCGCGCTTACACAGCAAATTTCGCTTTAATTTACGCTCATCATTTGCATGCGCGCTTGCAATATCGTTTGCACTCGCGCTTGCACTTATAGTTGCGCTCTCGTTTTACTGTCTCGCTTGCACATATTAGTGCGCGCTCACTTTGCGCTCATTGCATACTCACTTGCAATATCGTTTGCACCCACGCTTGCACACGCAGCAGCGCTCTCGCTTTGCGCTCAAAACGTGCGCTCGTCACTTGGATATATTTTCGCTCAAAACTTGCACTCTCGCTTTGCGCTCATTGTATGAGCTCGATCTGCAATTATATTTTTGGCATTCATACCGGCGCGCTCTCGCTTATGAATGCATTGCACTCAGTCGCTCAACAGTCAAATATAACTCAATAGACCACTTGCCCAAATAGTCACTCAACATTTTGGTTGTTGTCTTCGCTATATCGTAACAGTCACTCAAGTATAGTTTAACACTGCCAGCGTAATATATTGAGATTTATTACGATCGCGCGCATTTGTTAACATTCTTGAATTGCTCTTCGCTTGTTGTCATACATTAAGTGAACTTTTATTTGTTTCGATTGAAATTGGTTTCAACTGAGCATCACTTATAGCATCATGACTAACAAGCGAGGAAAGAATAGGTCTATGGACGAGTCATCATCAGAGCGTGTCGAAGCTCTGTTGGCCGTTTACAAAAATGTTACAAACGACATAACACGCATTAATAAATCATTAAAAGATTACACTAAACCAGTAGAGCCATTTGAAATTGAATGTCGACTTGAGATATTGAACCGCTACATAGAAAAGGCCTTTAAGACACAACAAGAGTTGGACGACATTAACGCAGATTTAGTGCCTCGGTCAACGTTAGAAGATTTGTGTGTATCGACAAAGGCACTTCTTATGAAGCGAGGTAGTGATAGCCAACCTAAAAGTGAGAGTCCCGCTAACTCTACAATGATTAGCTCAGTGTCACATTCTAGGAATCTACCGAATATAAAGCTGCCAAAGTTTAGCGGAGAATATTCGGAATATAAGAATTTCATTGGACTTTTTGAGAGTTTAGTCGACAACGAGCCAGGGTTATCAAATATAGAAAAGTTTAACCACTTGTTGTCATGCTTGGACAAAGAAGCATTAGGCACTGTCAAGGCATATCAGGTGACAGATGCAAATTATCCAAAAGCGTTAGCTGCTTTAAAAAATGTGTACGACAATCAGTGTCTCATATTTTTTAACAGCATTTCAAAACTATTTGATCTCCCACACATGTCCGAACCGTCAGCATCATCTTTGCGCATGCTGATAGACTCAGTCCGTGCCATTTACGAATCTCTTTTATCGCTAGGATCTGATAAGCAGATTTCGAATGCCATGCTCATCCATTTGGTAATGATGAAAGTGGACGCTGGCACGCGCTCTAGGTGGGAAGAGAATCTTGACTACAATAAGCTTCCATTGTGGCAAGATTGTGAAGCTGCCTTGAACAGACGGTATCAGCATTTAAGTGCTGAAGACTCATCTGGTCCACGTCGTAAGGTAGCTCAGGATAATAAGAAAAGAATTGGGAAAACTTCTCTAGCTGTCGCTCTGCCAAGTGAGCCGCAGAGTCCCAAATGCGTGTTTTGTAAAAAGAACGATCACTTCATTCACTCGTGCTCGTCGTTCGCAGCAATACCTTGCCAGAAACGTTTTACGTTCGCAAAGAGCTATCCGCTCTGTATAAATTGTTTGCGAACAGGACACTCAGTGGCTGCTTGCAAATCAGCCCACTGTCGTGTGCTCTAAGCCGCACCATACCATACTGCATAGATACAGCTCTGAAGCGGCTCAAAGTAGCTCAGCAGTTGTATCAGCAGTCCCTCGTGTCACTTCGTCACAGATTTCATCTGTAAATCACGCACGGATAGCCTCTGATCAAGTTCTTTTGGCAACTGCAGTTGTGAAGATAAAAGATCAATCTGGATCTTATCACTTAGCTAGAGCTTTATTAGATTCCGGCTCGCAAGTAAATTTCATAACTGAAGAACTGGCAAAACAGTTGAAATTAAAACGGCAAAGATCTGGGATTCAATTGTTGGGCATTGCTAATTGTCAGTCATCTGTTCGGCACAGCGTTCAAACTTCGATAGCGTCCCGAACGGACGACATAGAAATCCGAACAGACTTTGGTGTGTTACGTTCCATTTCGTCGTATCAACCAGAGAAGCACACTGAAGAGATCAAGGTACCTGATAATGTACAATTAGCTGATCCTCAATTCCACAAGCCGCAACGTATTGATTTGTTGCTCGGTGCTGATATCTTTTTGATATATATTAAGAGAAGGCAAAATAAAAGGATCCGATAACAACCCAACATTGCAATTGACTGCCTTTGGTTGGATTGTATCTGGTCGCTGCCGAACATTGAATGCAGCTACTAGTTCGTCGACTTTCATTAGCGTCGTAAACGACGACATAGCTATAGATTCAATAGTTCGCAAGTTCTGGGAGTTGGAAGAAAAGCCAAATACAATTAATTCGAATTTGTATACCCCAGAGCAACAACTGTGCGAGAAGTCATTTGTGGAGACTATTGGCCAAACTACCTCGGGTCGTTTCAGAGTGTCGCTGCCATTCAAATCAAGCCCACATTGTCTTGGTACGTCTTACGACACAGCCAAGCGACGATTTCTGGCCTTGGAAAGAAGAATGAGCAAGCAAGAAGACATTCGGCCAATGTATATTGACTTTATGAAAGAATACTTGGCCTTGGGTCACATGAGCCCAACTAACAATCAAATTCCGAGAGAGCCGCATTATTTCATCCCATATCAATGCGTGCTAAGACCGCACAGCGCATCCACTAAACTTCGAGTAGTGTTTGATGCCTCTAGCAAGTCCTCCTCTCAATTGTCGCTGAATGATCTACTCATGGTGGGTCCGACCATCCAGCCGCAGTTATGGGAGACTTTGCTAAGATTTCGACTTCGTCCTTGGGCTGCTACAGCAGACATCGCTAAAATGTACCGTCAAATTGAACTTGACGAGTCCCACCGCAACTTTCAACTTATTGTGTGGAGGGAAACGCCCACTGATCCGTTACAAATCTTTCGATTAAACACAGTAACGTACGGGACAGCGACTGCTCCATTCTTAGCAATTCGATGTTTAAAACATCTAAGCGACTTGCATGCTTCCACTCATCCAGCTGCTGCAAGATCGTTAGCCCGAGATTTCTATGTTGATGACCTGTTGACAGGAGCAGATAGCGTCGAAGAATTGTGCTTGTTGCATCGAGACTTGATCGCAATTCTTCAAAAGTTTGGATTTCCTCTCACAAAATGGTCGTCCAATTGTAAACAACTCGCAGCACAACCAGCTAGAAACGATATAGTTATTGGTCATCAAGAGGACACAAAAACATTGGGATTAATTTGGAATCCAATGAATGACAGCTTTAGATATTCCATGAACTGTCCAGTAGAAGTTCAACAGACCAAAAGATCCGTTTTGTCATTTGTAGCAAGGTTATACGACCCCTTAGGTTTGTTAAGTCCGATCGTAACTCGTGCGAAGGTCCTTTTACAGGAAATGTGGTTGCACAAACTTGGGTGGGATGACCAATTGCCTGTTCAAATGAGGCAAGAATTTGAGGCAGTAACTAGCTGTTTCTCAAATCTAAACTCGTTGCATATACCTCGTTACGTTGGCACACTTAAATCGAAAGGATGTCAAATCCATGGATTTGCTGATGCCTCAACGAGAGCTTACGGTTGTTGTTTATACGTAAGAATGCAAACAGATAAGGGTATCACTACCAGGCTGCTAGTCGCTAAATCTAAGGTAGCGCCCTTGAAAACAAAATCTGTTCCGCGGCTGGAGTTGTGTGCTGCAGAATTGTTAGCTACCTTATGGGATGCGGTAAGGAAAGTACTTGATTGTCCTATTAATCAAGTCACATTTTGGTCAGACTCTGAGGTGGTGCTTCATTGGCTGCGAATGCATTCATCTAGCTTGAACACATTCGTTGCTAATCGCGTTGCAACCATCCAAGAGTTGACAACTAATGTATCTTGGCGTCATGTACCAACGAAAGACAACCCAGCAGATATTGTATCTCGGGGATGTTCAGTTGAGGAGCTTAAAACATCATTGTGGTTTTGCGGACCAGGATTTTTAAAGCTCTCTGACACATTGTGGCCAGCCAACCCACAAATCACCCTATCAAAGGAGTTAGAGCTGCTAGAGAAGCGTAGAACTGCAATTACTATGATCGCGGTCGATGAGGTAGCAAATCCTATCGTACATCTTATTGAGTCAACGTCATCATTTTCTAAGCTAATCCGCATCGTTGCCTATATGTTCCGCTTTATCAATGGAAAACAAGAAAGTCATTCTTCACTTGTTCCTACAGCTTCTGAGTTAAGCTTCGCATTCCTTGCAGTTATATCTGTAATTCAACACATTGAATTCAGCGAAGAAATAAAGAAAATAAAGAAGTCAGTCGTGTTGCAACCGTCATTGCAAAAACTGACACCATTTTTGCACCCACATCAGCATGGCAGGCGTATGTTATGGTTGCTACGAGTAGGAGGTCGTTTATTGAAGGCACCATTAGCACATAATGCCAAATTCCCATTGTTGCTTCCAAAAAATGTCGTTTCGTAACGCTTTATTTGGAGCATTTGCATCGCTCTCATTGCCACGCCAATCCCCTAGTACTAATGGGCCTGCTTCGTCAGCAGGTTTGGCTGGTCAATGCTCGACAGGCTTGCAGTGCAGTAGTCCGAAAATGTGTACATTGTTTTCGCTACAAGCCGAAACTCTTATCCCAAATAATGGGCAATCTTCCCGCTGATCGCTTACATGGAAATAGGCCATTTGAGATCAGTGGAGTGGACTTTTGCGGTCCAATACTAGTTTCGCTGGGAATTCGGGGCAAATCGCCAGTCAAAATGTATATTGCCATATTTGTTTGCTTTACTTCGAAGGCAGTGCATCTTGAATTAGTCACCGATTTAACCACAAATTCATTTCTAATGTGTTTATCCAGGTTCGTTGGTCGACGTGGGCTTGTCCGGAAGCTGTACTGCGACAATGCCACCAATTTCGTGGGTGCTGCACGCACGCTGGACCTCAAAGCTACGTTCCATGGCAACACAGCGGACATGGAAATGTTTGCTGCGGAGCGGGGCATGGAGTTTGTATTCATCCCTCCTCGAGCACCGCATTTTGGCGGCCTTTGGGAAGCGGCGGTGAAATCCGCCAAAGGTTTGCTGCTGAAAGCGATGGGCAGCGCTCGATTACGGCAAGACGAGGTGGCCACCGTGCTGGTCGAGGTCGAGGCCGTGCTCAATTCGCGGCCAATGGTCGCTCCCAGCAGCAACCCCAACGACGGCGAAGTGCTCACGCCAGGGCACTTCCTGATAGGAGCAACGCTCGTGCCGCTGCCAATCGCGTCCACAGAGCCAGTCGACGACGTCAAGCTGACACTATTAAAAAGATGGCAGCTGACATCCAACATCAAGCGTCGATTTTGGAACGACTGGTCAAGGGACTACCTGCTCAGCCTGCAGCAGAAGTCAAAATGGACGAAGGAGAGACAGAACATACAGGTCGGAGCAGTCGTGCTCGTGGGAGAGGACAACGCTCCTCCACAACAGTGGATGCTAGGCGTGGTGACGGAAGCCATAGTCGGAGGAGATGGTAGAGTGCGCGTAATTGTCGTTAAGACAAAAAATGGCACATATAAAAGGGCAATTCATCGCGTTGCACCACTGCCACTCCACTAATACACCATGTTATTGAAGCCCTGCGGCCTTTCAACGCGGCCGATGTTAAGGCATTTGGATTGCCTTCTGAAATATTATTATATATTATTATAAGAAATTGAATTATTATGAATTATTAATTGAATTATTATCGAAATTGTATAGGTTAAGTACTTGAAGCTGAACCACTGTACAGAAAAGTTGTTATTGTACGCGCTAGCACGGGAGTGTCGCTCTCCAAAAGATCGCTCTCTCGCTGCTCGCTGTTAGATGCGCATAGGTGCGCTCTCTACTGTGCAAGCTGCGCTTGCGTTCATGTTAAATTTAATAAATTCAGTACAAAATTGAACACCGGTGCCAGCACTTCGTATATTTCAGAGAGACCGCAAGTTGCTGTCTACTTTTTTTTATAAATATTATACACTGGCCATCGAAGGACCAGACTCCTTTTGGAAGGACAGAAATAATATTACAAATATATATATTATTTAAAATAGTTATACGAACTCGGAATCAAGACAATTTGAATTGTGTCTCATGTTTATAACAGCATATATATTACATATTTATTGTACATTTATTTTAAATGAAAAAAAAAAAAAACAAGAAGAAGAAAATGTCAGAAAGTTCTTAAAAAATTGTCTCCTAAACGGACTCGAAGCGCACGCAACTAAACTCTCTGCGCGTTTACTAAGTATTTTATTTGCATTGATTTCAAATCGAAAAAAAAAAAACTAAAACAAAAAGCAACAAATATTTAAGAGAAATAACAACAAAAAATTAAAAAGAAAAAAGTAAAAACGTTTCGCAATATCACTGCCAACTCCGCAAGAGATATATCATATATATATATTATATATGTATATATATATATGTATATGTATCACATACAAAGCAGTTGCGTTAACTATCCGCACACACAGACACACACAGACACGCACACACATACACACACAGGCAACTGCGAACTGGGCTTATCAAGATGATACTACAATACAACAACCCAACCCCCCTGACCAACCATCATGCCTTGCATCGCATCAACTCTGCCCCACGTCAAACGAACAAACCCCAAAAATTCACACGCTGAAGCGCGTTAGTTTTTCTTGCATTCAACATACTTCAGTATTAGCATGAGAGGAGAGAACACAGCCGATTGCATGTTATCGACTGCACAATACTTGTTCACGGTCTGGATATGATCTCCATGTATTCCGATCTGCCTCGAACTGATGGTTGTATACTAAAATGTTATAGACTTTGGTTCTTAAAACTCTGGTAGTTATAGTTTCACTTTTCGATTTGCCAGCTATAATTTCGATTGAATCTGTGAGATATATCTCTTATAGAGAAGTTGAACAATGATATCTTTGTTACATTTTGGAAGTTTAGGGATTTCAAGACTTTAATTTTCATCCAGCTTGAATACTACTATGGGCTGTTCCGATCTCGCAAGAATATACTGAACATCTGAGGCTTATATCAGAATATACAAAAGTCTATATGGTTTTCAAGACCTATGCGTTGCGTGTCTCCTAAATACAGTCGAGCCAACTTCAATAAGGGGACCTTGCATAGAAATCAATATACCCCTTTTCACTTCATAAACGTGTATAAAAATGAATTTTTGGCATAGCCGAAGCTTAAATATATTTTGCAGAGTTTGTTTACATAAGATTTAGCAATGCTTCACATATTTCAACGTCAAAAATATTAATTGAATGCAGCAAATTCAATCAAAATAAAAAATAAAAAAATAAATAAATACAAATATAGATTGTAAAATTAATATTAAAAAAGTTTTTATTTTATTATTGTAGTGCCAATATCATTTATTTTTTGTAAGACCATCAACACTATTAATAGTGTTGCACAATATGCAAAAGCATTTCGAAATATTTAAAAAAAATTTAAAAATTATTTACTTAATATTTTGATAAAAATAATTACTATTATTTAATTTCTATTTTTATTTAGTTTTTAAATAATTACATACCTAAACTAAATTTTACTTTAAACAAACTTCCTTAGTTTAATAATTTATATGCACATAACGAACCAATAAATTAGATCAATTTTATAATTTTTTATTTGATGTCTAGAAGCCTTACCAGAAATAAAAAAAAAAAGACTTTATTGTCCAAATATATTTTTAAAACATATAATCCTCAAATTTTCTAGCGTTGAAATTTATTTGAAAATGTTTACAAATTATTTACAATTTGCTGAATTTAAACTAAAAAAAATTGTTAAGCTTCAAATATGCTTATTCTTCTCCTAAAATTCGTATAGTGCTATTAAATTTTACTTAAACAACTCTGCAAGGTGTTCAAGGCGTTAAAACTGAAAACAAATAAAAAACTACAAATTATTATTATATATTATATTTAAATTTTTAGCAAACGTTGTCGAATTAATTAGAAAAAAAATAAAGAATTTAAAATTAAAAATGGGAAAAAAATACAAAAAATCATAAGCAAAAGTTAACATGAGTTTTAACAACTGAAACGACGAATTACGTGAACGTAGTTCGGGGCACAGCATTTTAAAGCACAAAACAAAACAAAACAAAAAATGAGAAAAGTTTCGTATTTAAAGTTAATAATGTGTTACCTCAGTTGAAATACAGAGAATGTTTTAAGTAGCTATTAGCTAGTTGGTGTGTCTAGTTTTAAATATGTATTAAATAGCCAAATACACATTAACACACACACACACACACATACACACAACGGTATTTCCCTTTTGTAAACCTTACCTAAATCCAGTTGCCTTTAGTCCTCTTAGCTGCAATTCAATTCGCACACTAGACGATAATACGAAAATACCAAGAAAACACCATAGAAAATACCAACTAACTGTAGACCTATGTAAACCCAAAAGCTCATTGAATTTACATCACTCAGGCTGCGACATGGAATTGAAAATTCGACAACCTATTTGCATTAGCATAGGTCTATCGATAAACATCGAAATGTTATCGATTTCCTAAACAAATATCTCATTTTCTATGCTTTGTTAACAAATACCAAATTCTATAAATTAAATTTTACATTTTTTCTACGAGTGAAAGTAGTTTAAATAATAATAGATTTGCTTTTAATTTCTCAAATATACAAACGCGCAAACACTCACGCACACGCACACACATATACACACATACATATACTTACATATATATAAATATATACTATATAATTGTATATGAAATACATAAATGTAAATGTAATCGCAAAAAAAAAAAAAAAAAAACAAAGTATTAGTAAAAAGTTTCGACCAGTTAAAAACAACAAAAAAAAAATAAATTTATTATTAAAAAAGGCATACACAAATGAAAAAAAAAAGAATTGAATATAAAACCATGTTTAAACTAAGCATACATTTAGATTAAAAAAAAAAAAAAAAAACAAATTTAATATATTGCAACAATAAACAACATGAAAATAAAAACTGAAATTTAATGAAAATGCAAAAAACAATTGTTTGGAATATTTTTTTTTTTTTTTTTTTTTTTTTACTTTTTTTTTCATATAAACCAAAATATTCTGTTTTATTTAATCAAAAGGATAAAACTTAATTAGCTAAATATACTTATTTTTAAATATTAAAAATTAAATTAATTATTTATTAAATAATAAATAAAAACTACGTCCACAAAAATAATATTAAATATTAAACTTTATTTTTAAGATATACTTTAATTATATTAAATATAATTATAATTATTATATTAATATTAGTATTATCCTAAATTTTCAATTTTCATCAATCATGCAGAATGTCTAAAGTGAATGCAACAGCGAAAGGTTTCAAACGGAGCACCCTGTATGCTGACTAGCAGAAAACACGGCAAAAAGCACACTGAGCAAACAGTCGGTACCGTCCACACGACAAAGCGTTGATTTTTCTGCTGCCGCCGCTATCGACGCAGCCGTCACCTCTGCTGCCTCTTGCTGCTGTTGTTGCTGTTGTTGCTGTTGTCGTAAGGCGGCGTCGGAGTCTGTGCCGTCGGCTACATGGCATTCATTTGTGCTACATGCATAACTATTTTAAGTGCGCATGTGTGAGTGAGTGAGTGTGAGTGTTTGTGTGTGTGTCTGTGTGTGTCTCTCTCCTTCTATGTCTCCCTCTCTCTCACTCCTCGTCTCTCTCTCTCTCTCTGTCACTGTTGGTAACTATCTGCGTTGGCCTCTACCTGGTGCCCAACTGCACTACCACTTTCACAATGTGCGCTGGCGCTGCAGCAACAGCAGCAGCAGCGCAGCCGCAACAAAGGCAACAAGCAAAACAAAAAACAAGGCACAGCATGTTCGAATGCTTGAAAGTTCGAAAATGAATGCAAGCCACAAAATGAACCTGAAAGCTACAAGAGCACAAAAAACTACAGGGCCGGATCAGCAGACAGGCGCTGCGCGTTCAACTCAACTGTATTCGGTGGCGTCAGCTGGCAAAATGCTCTGAATGCGCACCTGTAAATAATGTTTAGTCAAGTTTCAAACCAGCAAATGCGAGCAAGTTCGTTGCCTGAGTCATTTGTTATTGCACAAGCTATTAAATGCGTACCTGGGAAACGCGGCTCTAGAGCTATGCAGGTGCACACACAAACATACAAACACACACACATACACACTGGCAGCGCAACAGGCGCAGGCGCAGGCGCAGGGACAAATGTATTTGGTCTGCTACCTGTGTGCGTGTCTGTGTTGCCAGTGTAGAGACAACATCATCATCGAATCGATGAATTTCAGTTTTGCTCGCTCGTTTGGTCGACTGCTGCTGCTGCAGTCGACGCCGACGCCGATGCCGATGCCGATGCCGACGCAGCTCGCTCAATATCAGTTACGAAAGAGATGAAACCATAAAAAGCAATAATAATCGAGCAACATGCACGCTCTCTCACACAGACATTCACCTGTGTGCGCCTGCACAGACACAGGTCGAGAGAGCGCGAGCGAAATAGAGAGAGAGAGAGAAGGTGAGCAGCGACTGCGCAGCCGAGCAGCAGCAGCCGCTGCCGCAGCGACGCGCTCTGAGCAGCAGTAGCAGCAGCAGCAGCAGCAGCAGCAACAACACATTCAACAGTTGAACAATCTCCAATTGACTCTTTGGGCATTATAGCCGAGCTCAACGTTCATCCGCGACAAGTTTTTCGTACCTTTCGTGCAGGCGAGTTACACATTTTCGCTTTGGCTCCTCAATAAACAACAAATTAAATACTGAATACAAATAATAATTAATTGAAATTGCAAATGCACAGAGTTGCCAGCATATTTGAGAAAACTCTGCGAATTATTTAAATTAATAAAGTGAAGTAAAGCAACCAGCAGCAGCAGCAGCAGCAGAAGTAGAAGAAGAAGCACTAAAAAATAGAAACGAAGAAAAGTACAAAAAAACACACACACATACACACACACACGCACACACACATACATAGAGAGTGAAATACGTTCGCGTTCGGTTCGCGTGTGCCAGCAACAGTGCGCGCGCTTGCTTGTGTGTGTGTGTGTGTCTCAGTCTGTCTCTGTGTGCATGTACTCGCTGTGGTGTGCCCATGTGTGTGTGTGTGTGCGAGTCGTGCCTGCCGTCGCTGTGTGCGTGCGTGCGTTTGTGTGAGCCAAAACGAGACGCCATCAAAGCTGAGCAACGGCAACAGAAATAAAAATTCAAAATACAAATTGTGATTAATAACAAAACGAAAAAAGCAAAAGCAAAACAGCAAAAACAAAAGCAAAGAACAACAAAAGGCGAACGCGCAGAAATTTAAAAAAGCGCGTAAACCCAAAGCACACACACACACATGTATGTGAGTGCCTGTGTCTGTGTATATACCAACCAGAGCAACAGCAACAACAACAACAACAACAACAGAAAAATACTAAAATACTAAACTAAAGCATTAAGGCGGGCTCCACAATGAAAAATGTATAAACTGTTAACAAAAGTGCAAAAGCAACCACAACAACAACAGCAACAACAACAACAACCGCAACAACAAAAGAGAGACGCAAATGCTGCGCGCATCCGCTGCCACCGCCAGCACCGCCTCCGCAGCCGTGTTTCGTGTACGTCGTGGCAATTAAAAAAGTTTTATGCAAAATACGCAAATCAAATGTTAATGCTGTGAGCTGTGCATTGTACATGTGTGTGTATGTGTATGTGTATGTGTGTGCGTGCGTCCAAAATGCACACAGCCACTACAGCAACAACAAGAGCAGCAACAACAGCAGCAACAGCAACAACAACAGTCAACAACAATCAACAACAGCAACGAGACCAAGGAGTCGCACATTAGAAGCTCACAGCTAGCAGTCAGGCTTTGAGCCAAAGACGCATACCAACAGCAGCAGCGCTAAAGTGGCGAAAGGTGCACCCACCAGCAGCGGCAACAGCAACAGCAACAGCAGCAACAACAACAGCAACAACAACAACGTCAACATCAACAACAACAATCAACAATTCCAGCAGTCAGCCACGAATTAAGCGGGCACCACAAATACATGCAAAACACACACACACATATACATATATAGCTACGTTCGTTAGTTCGTTAAACATTTACGGTGTTTTTTTCTCGAAATTATTTCGAACATGCCGTCGCCGCCTACCAAGCCTTCCAGCCTTCCAGTGATAGTGTGCCATAGTGATCCTTACGAATTGTAGTGCCAAAATTCCAATATATACATATACAACGTTTTTACCTGGTACTCGGCGCTGTGGACAGCTGCAACGCATACAAAATATACATATTTGTAAGTATTGCTCTTTCATTCTCGCAATCTACTATATATATATATATATAAATGTATGTGTATACAGAGAAGTAATTATAAATGCATAAAATGCAACACTGCGCTCTGAGCCAGGCTTAAAGAAACGCGCAACAGCGACATCAATAAAAGCCAAATATAAAGCACCCTGTAAGGTGCGCTGTCAACGTCGCAGCCGCGATGGTAATAGGCAATAGTGTTGGAGAGTGCGCAAGAGCGTATAAGGCAGCCAGAGCCTGAGAGAGAGTGAGATAGAGAGAGAGAGAGAGGGAGAGCGCAAGCGCGTGTGTTCGTTTGGTTCGCTCATTCGCTTCGTTTGTTCGTTCAGTCGCTCGTTCGGTCAGACAACGGAGCAGTGCAAAGCGGGCGAAAAGGGATCAAAAGGTGTTGTCTGTGTGTGCGACGCTGCTGGTGCTGCTGCTGCGGCTGCTGGTGCTCTTGCTGCTGCGGCCAGCGTCTCAGTCGACTTGTTCGAAAATCGAAGTTACTGTTGCTGCTGCTGCTGTTGTTGTTGTTGTGTTTTTGATTACGTTTTCTCGTGGCTTCTTGTAGCATTTGGGCAGCGACTTCGTTGACTTTGGCTTTATGGCTGCTGTTGTTGTTGTTGTTGTTGCTGCTCTTTTATTTTTTTTTGTATTATGTATTATTCTTTATACTTTTTGTTAGTGGTCCGCACATTGATGATGGTGATCAATTTGGGGCTGCGATTATGGTACAGTAAAATGAACAGCGTCGCCGCTGACGCTGCCGTCGCTAGCGCTGTCGCTGTCGTTGTCTTGCGTTAGCCACTACGCAGCAGACTCAGAGACACACACACATATGAATATACAATGACACTCACATGTGCACGTCAGCTCTCACACACACACACAGGCACAACTACAAAGACTCGGGGCACACTTAACCCACACAAAAGCCAGCGAGGTGGCTCGCTGCGGAGTGGGAGGAGGAGGAGGAGGGGGAGAGGAATGAACGGCATAAGGGAGTGGCGCGGGGGTTAACTTCGTGAGAGAGTTATTTTATTTTCGTGTTCGTGTTAACGTTTATTGTTTTTCTTTTCTTTTTCTGCGTTTTTCTTACCTTCTCTCTGGGCTCTCAATGTCTGCGTCTTTACTTGGTCTTTGCTTGTTGTTGTTGTTGTTCTTTTTTTTTTTTTTTGTTTTTTCGTTGAGTTCGTGTAGTTATTGATGCCCGGCTTTGACCGATGGCTTAAGGTTAGGTTCGTACATTTCTTGTCTTTGGGTGCACACACACACAAACACACACACACATACACCTATAGTTGGGTACATATCTCTGCATACTTTTATATCAAATGACTGTCGGGGTCTAAATTATGTCAAATCTTGATGGGATTCCAAATGGTATTGCCTTCGAAACGATTATATTCCTCCATTCTGAAAGCCAAGCAGTTAGTTAGGGCAAATACGAGAATACAAATACAAACGACTTTAAGATTCAATAATAAAAACAATGCACAGATTAAATTTCTAATGTGAATAAATTAGAGACGGGGTTTCACTTAATGTATATATTTTTGGATATACTGCCGATAGCTAAGATTACGTACATACTATATATTCATTTATTTCTAAAAATATAGAAAGATGATGAAACTTTTATGCATATTAATTAATTTGATTGAGGCAGATCGTATATGAAAGATTCCCAAAGGAATACTCATGTGAAAAATTATAGTTACCTATTCTCTTACATATGATATTTATATGCGATGTTAATTGAATTTTGTTGAGGCATAAGAGATATTTACAATCTACCATCTTTCCAATCTATTAACATTTTTCTTTGATCAGAAAATATTATGTATTATTTCCCATTCAATTGATCTTGTTATGGAACAGTTTTTAATTCCATAAAATATTTATTTTATACTTTCTTCCGTTTCACTGATTTGCCGGAGATACATAAATGCGAATTTCGATCAAACTTAAACAAACAAGTCAATTAAGCAAATAAAACTTAATTAGTTGATCATTATGATCATTGTGTATATAAATATATGGCTGAATCTATTTTCGTAACTGTCCAATATGAGTTCGTTTACCCTAGTCGCATTGAATATGCAAATTCAGCTTGAAACTGTAAAGTAAAAGGCGACAGGAGGCGTGGTCCATGACGTAAAGTCTGTATTCTTCTCGTTGAGATTTGGCACTACAGAGATCTAGATTTTATATCCTGCTCTCAAATCACCAATACTTGGTTCAGCTTGTGCTCATTGCTGGGTATATTCTAGTCGTACACTTCCAACTAGATCAACAGTACTTATTACTATAGGAATAATAAAAAATGTGTTTTCTGATATGATATCAACTAAACCCATTTAAATGCAAATCACGTCTCGCAACAATGTTGCCTTTGACTTCTGCTTAAGCAACAGCGGAGTTCTTGGGAATATTATAATATGTTATTATAGAATATGTATAAATATATCTATAAATATAGCATAGGTATATTAATCAATCAATGTTGACTTAGAAAGATTAGAAACTTACACTAGCCTGGAATTCGATTTGGGGTTTTCCTGGAAGTACTTATAAATCTCTTCATTATTATTATGCAAATCAAAATAGACTAGCCTTCTAAGTTAGCCAAATATTACATAGAAAATATTCAAAAATGATATTTGTTATAATAAATAGAGGAATAGTAAATCCATTCTCATTCATTTGTAAAAACACAGGGAAAGACAGACGTATAAGACGAGGTTGGGCTGCCTGTGAATCCCCATACATATAATACTTTATCTTAACTACCACGCCTCCTGCTGTCTTTTATATCTTCTTTAACTTCTTATGCCTTGCAAAAATAAGTTAACTGTTTGATCTCTCCTCTATCACATCAAATGTCACAGATATTGAATTGATTTAATTAAATTGCATATCGTCTGACATCTATTCGAAATTCGAAAATATATGGAACATCATTAACTCCCGCTTGAATCTTTCAATTTACCTAGATCAGTTTAGACAAAAGCGTTTAATCAATTCCAAAGATTTAGCTCAGTTTTTCTATGTCTCTCCCATTCTCTCTCTCTCTCTTCCTCTTTTTATGGGTTTTTGCTCTTGAAAGTATTAAGTGGATAAATAGAATAAATGTGCTCGAGCATATCTAGATAGCTCGGGGCAAACACTCGAAAAAGAAACACTTTGTGAGGGATTTAGAGGGAGTGAGAAAGAGAGAGGGAGGCAGAGGGAGAGATGGTAGAGCGAAGGGCACATCAAATTGACCTCAATCGTTATATAAAGCCATAAAGCTGCACAAATTGGCCAAGTTTGAATTTGTTCTTGATTTCATTTTAATTGTTTTCTAATTGCTTGACGACTTTCTAGCCAAGAGGCGTGGCAGGGTCGGGCAAGGGGCCCGAGCGGGCTAACGCTAAGCCCGGTTGGGGCCACGTGCCGGGCGTGCAGCTCATCAATATAGTATTTATATATAGAAGATATTGACCGGTTTAGCAGCTGACAAGGGGTTGGGTGTACATTATGACTGTCTCTGTGTGTGTGTGTGTGTGCCAAAAACTAGTCTACCAAAGCGCGCCACATGACACTGACCTCACCTACTAACGGAACCAGCAGCAGCAGCAGCAGCAGCAACGGCAGCGGCAGCATGGGCAAACGAGGAGCAGACACACGATCTGCGAGTTGAACCCCAACCGGCTCAGCTTGGTTGAACTGACGAAAAAAAAAATGCTGAAAAGAAAAGAAAACAAGTTTATCCACATCCCCAACAGACAGCGTCTCAAAGGCAGCCTCATGAACTTTGCGACGCCAGCTTTACTTTGCTTACTTTTTTTTCTCGTTTTTTTTTTTTTTTGGTGTCTGATTTTTTTTTTTTTTTATCAAACAATAACTGGCAGTGGCAGTGGACGTGCCACCTGAACCGGGTTCCAGTTGCCAGTTCCCAGTTCCCAGGCTGGGTGTGGGGGCGGGGCCAGTGCCAATGTGTGCCTGGCCTGGCCTGTTGTGGCTGAACCAGAAAGTCAGCATCAGCAACTTCTGGATTAGGTCAAGGATTGGCGGCACATGACTTGTAGCTGCTGCTGCTTCTCTTGTTGTTGTTGTTGTTGTTGTTTGGAACTACCTACCTACCGGTACCTGTTCTAAAAAATCAAAACAAAACAAAACACAGCAACAAGTTGTGTTGCCTCTTGTTGTTTGTTTGTTTCGTTTCATTTCGGTCTCTGTTGTTGTTATCAAACATGTTTTGCTTTATTTTTGGTTTTGTGAGATTCTGGAATGGAAACTGAAATCGAAATTGAAAATGAAACAGCAACAGCAACCGTTAAAGAGTTAAACAAACTGGACTATTCCATTCACAGTTGATGTTGTTGCCTCTGCTGTTGCTGCTGCTGCTGCCGCTGCCGCTGCCTCTGCCTCTGCCTCTGCTGCTAACTTTAATGCCGTTTTTACTGTAAACAAAACAAAACACAAATAAGCTAAGCGCTGCCAGCGTTGACGGCGCTGCCACTGCCGCTGCCACTGCTGGTGCTGCTTCCTCTGCTGCTTCCTCTTCTTCTTCTTTCCACCTGTTGTTGTTGATGTGATGAGTTATGCAGTTACACGTTTGACATTTGCGAAGGAGTCAAACTAGTTCGACGGGCACGTGTGCACCGCTTTTGTTTGCCCGTCCCTCGCCCTGTCGCCCTGTTGCTCTCTCTCTCTCTCTGTCGCACTCCCTTTGGCACGCCGGCTAACCCCGCCTGGCCTCCCACTTGTTTCGTTACTGTTTCGGTTTTCAGTGTTTATGTTTGTTTGCATGTTTGTTCGCTTTGTGCAAAACGTTCAACTCAACAACAGCAACAACAACAACAACTGAGACGACAACAACAACAACGCAGCGTATTATCGACTCATCGGGGAAACCGCAAACATTTGAACCCGTTCCACATTCCGTTAACGTTTAGTTTAGTTTGTTATTTATTTTTATTATTATTGTTTTTATACCCTGAACCCATTGAAAATGGGAAATCAGGGTATAATGGTTTTGTGAAAAAGTATGTAACGGGCAGAAGGAGGCGTGGCAGACCCCACAAAGTATATATATTCTTGATCAGCGCGATGAGCTGAGTCGATATAGCCCTGTCCGTCTGTCCGTCCGTCCGTCCGTCCGTCCGTCCGTCCGTCCGTATGAGTGCGTCGATCTCAGAAGTTATAAGAGCTAGAGAGCTGAAATTTGGCATGCATACTCGTGTGTACCATACGCAGTACGAGTTTGCTTTATTTTTTCGATAAATCGTCCGATAACTTTTTTATCGAGAATAATCGAAAAATTGATTTTGTTTTTTTAGCCTAATTTGAACACTTTTAAACCTGGAGTCTTCAAATTTGCGTTGTATATAAAGACAATCGATACAAAGATTTTGTCATTTACAGATTTTGGATACCACGCCCCCTTTCCCCCCAATTTACAAAAAACCCATTTCAAGTACTACAGACTTGTGCTTTGGAATGTACACACATATTCATCATATGATTACGTTCTAAAAGTTTCATTAAGATCGTATGTCTACAAAAGAAATTATTTAACAAAGAAATTCTCATAATATTGCTCACACTGCAGCGCAGCCCAAGCGCAGTCGCTGCTTACTGCGCAGTTAGCAGAGCACGGGCTTATGCGTGCGTGTGGATGCATGTGCATAAAAGAAGTGCAGAATGATTATAATATCAGCTTAGAGGGTTCAGGGTATCTCCTAGTCGAGCAGTCTCGACTGGAGCCTTCTTACTTGTTTTTTTTTTTTTTAGAAGGCACGATCCACCCGGTCAAACAGGCCCAGTTTTTTAAATATATAGAATATCTTTTACCTGAATGTAATTGTTTATTATTATAAATGAGATGGAATGAGTGGATGCTAACAAGCTTTATACTTAACTGAGTTGTTAGGGTCGAGCTTATAGGGATTATGAATGGGCAGCAGTTAGGCGAAGCACAGGTAGAAGGGAGCTGGGAGAGATAGGTAGAACTGATGGGTTTGATAGTGCATATAAAGAAAGTAATATATATAAGTATGACTTATATACTAGCATAATAATAGAGAATATGAAATGTTTAAATTATCAAAGATAGAGTCTATAGATTTTGAAATGATAATTTATAAAAATTAAATATAGTTTTTCTGTTTTATGATTATGAGGGTTTTATTTCATATTATTCACATTTTGTAACTTAAAATGGTAAAAGTAAAATTAATAGTAATACAAATGTAAATCATAAAACTTTTATATTACAGTCAATACTTAGCGACTCATACGAAAATTTTGCAATAAATAATTTTAGTAATTGCCCAATATATTTAATTTGCAATTAGCGGCTTCTTCGTTCGTGGAATTGAATCACCAATACGAAACAAAGCTGCTTGTTTTTGGTTTCCATTTCAAATGATTATTATTGTGAGTCACAGTGTGAGCGACATTCCCCTTCTTGAAATCCATATAATAATATATTACCATACATATTGAATCTATACTTTATATAAGTAATTGCTCTAAATAAAAGAAGATATATAGGCCTACCTTATGCGAATTTTAATCCTTAAACTAAAATCTAGAAATATATGAAAAACATTTTAAAGATTAATAGCGGAGTAGGGCCTTCTGCTTTACATGATATTTTTTAAGATATTTGTAGATTAAGGAATTCATATAAAATCTTTAAAAGCTTTAAGCTTGAAAGAAATAGTAGGGTATTTTAAATTTAATTCTGTTTAATTCAAGCAAAATTGCAATTTCATTTTAAATTAAAAATTTAAAATATATTTAAAGGTTTTTATTATACCATTTTGTTGTTGTTTGTTTTCATACTATTTTAAGCAGCATTAAAAATTATGTTTTTAATATTTTCTATTTCTCTTTCTTTGATTGCAGTTAATTACAACGATAGAGGAGCTAGTTGTTATCCAAGTTCCTTAGTGCCATACAAACAAAAGCAATATCGAAACAGCAGCAACATCAACAGCAGTAACAACAGTAACAACAACAAGAACAACAACCACAACAACATCAACAACAACAAGTGCCTTCATTCATAACGTGATAGTGATATTATTAAAGTTTATATACTCGTAACAAACAAAGCTTGCCACCAACAACAACAACAACAAACAACAACAAACAACATACAACCTGCAACACTTCGAATGCCTTCGCCATTTGCCAGCTGCAACAACAACAACAAAAACAACAAGCACAACGACAGCAACAACTCAAGTTCAAAGTTCAAAGTCTTCCACAAATTTGTTCAATAATTAGTTTCGCCTAGATATACACACACACACACACGCACACACACATATATATATATATACACCCCGATATATATATATATGATGTCCACATCCACGGCGACAACGAGCGTCATTACGTCCAACAACGATCTATCGCTGTCCGCCCACGCACACGCCCATCAGCAACACGGCCACGCCCACGGCCATACGCACACACACTCGCTGCATCCACACACGCACACACACACACATCGCCTGGGCGTCGTTGGGGGCGTGGGCGTGGGCGTCGGCGTTATCGGCGGCGTCGGTGTAGTGGGTGGCCATCTGAGCGACGCCTCCCTCTCGCCCATCCAGCAGGGCGCCAACATTGTAGCCAGCAGCAACAGTTCGCCCCTGGGCCAGAACGGTGTGCCGCTCCTAACCACAATGCATCGATCGCCGGACAGTCCGCAGCCGGAGCTGGCGACCATGACGAACGTGAATGTCCTCGATCTGCACACAGATTCGGCCAAGCTGTACGACAAGGAGGCCGTGTTCATCTATGAGACGCCCAAGGTGGTGATGCCGCCGGATGGCGGTCCGGGCGGTGGCAATGGTGGCAATGGTGGCGGCTCGAATGGTGGTCATGACGATGGCCAGGTGATAGATGCACGCATCGCGGCACAAATGAGCTCACAGCATCAACAGCAGCAGCAGCAGCAGCAGCAACAACAACAACAACAGCAACAGCAGCAGACGGAGCATCAGCCGCTGGCCAAGATCGAGTTCGATGAGAATCAAATCATACGCGTTGTCGGTCCGAATGGCGAGCAGCAGCAGATCATCTCGCGGGAGATCATCAATGGCGAGCATCACATCCTCTCCAGAAATGAGGCGGGCGAGCACATACTCACGCGCATCGTTAGCGATCCCTCGAAGCTGATGCCCAACGACAATGCGGTGGCCACCGCCATGTACAACCAGGCCCAGAAGCTGAACAACGAGCATCAGGCTGTCTATCAGACCTCACCCCTGCCCCTGGATGCCTCGGTGCTGCACTACGGCAACGACAATGTGATCAAAACGGAGGCAGAGATCTACGAGGATCACAAGAAGCATGCCGCCGGCGGTGGCTCCATCATCTACACCACATCCGATCCGAATGGCGTCAATGTGAATGTCAAGCAGCTGCCACATTTGTCGGGCGTGCCACAGAAACTGGATCCGGAGCTGTATCAGCCGGACAAGCACATCGATTTGATCTACAACGACGGCAGCAAGACTGTCATCTACTCCACCAGCGATCAGAAGGGACTCGAGATCTACTCGGGCGGTGATATTGGCAGCCTCGTCTCCGACGGCCAGGTGGTGGTGCAGGCGGGTCTGCCCTATGCCACAACCACCAGCGGCACTGGACAACCCGTCTACATAGTCGCCGATGTCGAGGAACATTTACAGGGGTGAGTAAAGCCCTATATCTAGTATTATAGGCATCACTATAGATTTTTAGCGTAGATATACATTTATCCTAGAGATCTCTTGAGTAAAGTGGGTACATGACAGATATTTTTGAGAACGTAAGTTAGTTTTTAGAATACACATAAGAATTATACATAATAGATTATCTATTATACATAATAGATTATTACATATGTAACATCATATATAATACATATAGATCTTGTGTATTAGAATTTCTTAAGTGAAAGGTTTTTTTTTTTTATCCTTAGGAACATTGTCGTTGGTTCTTTTCGTTACTTGAATGAATACCCTCTGCTCTCTGCTCCCTTATGAGCATTGAAACACTTATTGAACTCTCGCATGATTTTGAGATCTTTTTCTGCCCATTCAATAGCTCAAGCTGATCATTATATATATATATCATACGATATATAGTTTGTTTTTTTTTTTTTCACTTTTTAATAGGTTTTGTTATCATTTTATAATTTCTGCCAATTTTCTATAATTTTCTATGATTATCTAAATCATTTTATTGCGCCGCTTCGTCATCGCTAACAAATTGAGTCAATGAAAGGAAGAGTGCTGGAAAATCCATCAATTATAAGCTGACTAATGATACAATATCAATTAGCTGTGGTTATAGGCATGTGTCGGGTATTATGATTTTCTTAGCAATAGAGATCGAAATAGAGATAGAGATAGAGATAGATGTTGATTAGAAAGAAGAAATTGCGTTAGAATACTCTTAGACATTCTTCTATAAAGTTTAGATATTATTCAAAGCATTTGATACTATTCATCTGATTATTAAATTACAATTGCTATCAATTGATATCGATTTAATCGATGTAATCGATTGCTAATCGATTGTCCTTTTTTTTTTTTTTGATTTGTTTGTTAATTAAGCTTGTTGCTTGCTCCATGTGCCAAGGCCCACATCTTATCATAAATCTTGGCTAATTGTCGCACATACTTGGACCTTGCTACAGCAGCAACAGCTGCGCCATCAGCACCAACAGCAACAGCAGCAACAACAACTTCATTGACAACAGTTGTTGGTGGCATCGAGACGTCCTTTTGGCTTACAAAATGTTGCATCATTTGCATTTCTCATGCATTTGAATTAACCGCTGTCCGTTTTACTGTTAATTATTGCGATAGGCACCAAACACTAACAAGAGCAACAGGCCACAACAGCAACAGCAACAACAACAACTGGCTGCAACGCCAGCGCAATTCCCCCCATTTTAGCCATGGCCCGAAACATTTCGCTGGCAATCCTCAGACCCCATTCCCAAGGCGAATGACAGCTTCCGTTGTAACTGTTTCTACAATACGTTATTGCAACAACAGCAACAACAGCAACAGCAGCCACATCTGTGGCATTTGGCGTGCATCGAATCTGCAAGTAGGCGAGAGGCTAATAATACATAGCCAAAGAGTCAGCCGCAGCCTCCACGCGGATGTGCCACAGCCTCAACCTCGGCAACAGCGCCTGGCAATTCATTTTAGAGCAACAGCCGCAGCAGCAGCAGCAGCAGCAGCAGCAGCTACAACAGCAGCCGCCATCATCATCATCGCCGTCGCCGTCGCCGTCGTCGTCGTCGTCGCGCTTTTGGTATGCGCAAGTAATAAAAATTTGAATATAAATTAATCTAATAGAGAACCGTTACGGCTCGAATGTGCGCCGTGTGGTAAGCACCTCGAGCAAGGTGCTGCCCGCTGCCTGCTGCCTGCTGCCTGCTGCCTGCTGCCTGCTGCCTGTTGCCTGCAACACCAACTAAGTCATCGTCATCTGCATCTGCATGCCGCTGCCACAGCTTCGTTTTCTCCTCCTGCTGCTTCTGCTGCTCCTCCTTCTTCCTCTTCCTTCTTCTACATCTTCTTGTTCTTGCTTCTAATGCCACGTCGATGGTCATCCTGTTATAGCGGAGGCTGCGATACGTTGTTGCTGCTGTTGCTGCCGTTGCCGTTGCTGTTGCCGTTGCTGTTGCTGCTCCAGCACACCATGCATGTTGCATGCACGCCAAGGTCCATAAATAACGACAAAATTGCGTTTCCGCATATGGACGCTGGCCGGGACAAGGTGGACACCCTGGACTTTTGTTGGACTCGGCAGACGCCTCTGACGTTTGGCATGCTGTTTGACCAACGCGCGCTGGCCCCAAAGACGTTGATGGCGATGTCTTCAGCCTCGTCGCGCCTCCGCGCTGCCTCGTTGCATTCTAACAAATGCGCCACATTGACCACAGCGGCTGGCACAACCTCTGCCACAGCTGCCTCCATCGCAGCTCCATCTCAATCGGCTTGCGTGTTGGTGTTCGCCTCGCATGTTGTACAGTTGGTTTTAGCCATCCCCGATATGTGGTCGGTTGCATTGCCAACAGTTCTTTCTTTCTCTCACTCTCTGTCTCTTTGTCTCCTGCCATCCTCTAGTTGGGACAGTTTTGGCGTATTGTGGTTGCCTAAATTCAATGCTCCATACTTGAAAGTATGCCGACAGGGTATATTAGTGCTAGTGTCATTTTGGTCTCTCACTCATTTATGCCTGAGCTTAACAAATTTGGTGCTTTATATACCCTGTAATTTATACATTTTGTATTTTATGCACTGATAATCGTTTTAGATTTTCATATATTATTTATAGATTTGTTTGAATAGATTTCAAGCAACAAATTCTTACAGGATATCAATTAGTCAATATGATCTGCCTAGCATGTTAATTATGCATTCCCTATGCTCTATTACAGTAAAATGAGTAAGCTTCTAAGACGTTTATAGGGTATCTAAAAGTCGATTTCAATTTATAGCTTATTCCAGATTTAGAATTTGCTTTAAAAAAACAAGTACAAGTTCAGAATTTGAAATTTCCTGGAAAATTTAACCACAAAAATAGTTTACAGGGTATCTGCTAGCCACAATTAATTTTCATCATTTCATTTTCATGTATGATTTAATTTTAAAACATATATACTAAACATATTCTATACTTTAATGTAGTAGAAATCCTATTAACTAGTTTTTATAGGGTATGTATAAGTAACCCATTGATTTATATTCGCTAATATCCATAATTAATAAATATAACTGCATTCTGTAAGCACTATTTCTGTTATTGCATTACTTGACAGAAATTTGCTCACGCATTGAAGGGTATCTGCACGTCGCGTTTGCAAGTTGCTTTGCTTTTAAATTGACATTAAGCCATCTGCGTGTGACCTTTGTTGTTGTTGTCGTTGTTGACGCTCGCTGCATTAACTGCAAATCCTTCGCCTGTCGTACCTTTTCATGTCCTACGGACCCTTTTGCCATGGATCGCATAAATAAGCCGCTTACAAGCGACTACACTGTGCAGCAAAGTTAAGCTCTCGCTTCCTCTCCGTTCGAGTTAATCTTGGAGCTTTGCAAGCTTGATGAAATGTCAAGGCATTGTGATGAAAGCTTCAACGATCGGCAGCGCCAACGCCAACCCCAGCGCCAGCGGCATTTATTACCCACATTATTCGGTTGAGTGCAAAGCAATGCACGATTATAAAGAAACATTGAATGGCTTTGTTTATTGCTTAGGAGCTATAAAAAATATGTATAAACAACAACAACAAAAACCAACGTGATTTAACGGCTATTGCATTTTCATTAAAAGCATCTTGTGCAACAAGGCAGTCAGTCCATCAGTCCAACAGTCTGTCAGTTCGTCAGTCTCATAGGTGGGCATCAAACATAATATCCATCATTTATGTCTATCTCAAAGACGATTTTACAAGTCAATTAACGATCTAATTCAAAGTTCAGTGCTCGGTGGCCCGGATCACCTGCCGTGCCGTAAGAGAGTATAAAGTTCACTTGAAACAAAAGCTTCTCAGAGCGCAACAGTTAGGGTTTCTTTAACTGGGAACAGTAAGGAAAAACTGTTCCCAGCGCTCATAGAAGAATTTAACAGCTTCCTGCTTATGTATATTTGGTGCTCCTTTCATAAGAGTAAACTAAACTATTCTCAATCTACTGTTCTCACATTCAAACTGTTCCCTATCATAAGAGAATAGTTTCTTTGTGTTACTTTTGTTTTAGTTTCAGCAGAGCAAACTAAACTGTTCTACCTTTTCTGTTCTCATGTCCCATCTGTTCCCATTTCTCTGCTTTTGGGGAGCAAACTAAACTGTTCTCACACTTAAAGTGTTCCCTATAATAAGAATTGTAATAGAATAGTTTTCTTCTATTACTTTGGCTCTGCTTTTGAAAGAGTATACTAAACTGATCTCTATTCCCATATGTAAGCTCCATTAGCTTTTCAACTATATAGTGCCTGCTTTTGTTGTGTAGTGTATTTTAATTTGTCATGCGGAAACCACAGAAAATTGTGTTAAAATGAATTGCACTTTATGAAATTTCCATATACTCGTACATATATAAGGATGCCCTTCATGATAGCCTTCCTTGTGGGGCGTTCGCGGTCATACACTCACACACACACACACACGCACACACACAGACAGTGTGTGTCCGACAGGCACACCTCATTTATTTACTTACTTTCACTTTAGTGTTCATATTAAATTTCCGAACTGCAAAACATATTTTTTTTGCCTGGTATTTTATTTTGTTTTTATTTTAGCATTTTTTTCTTTCTTATTCCCCCCATTTTTTATTCAATTTTTATTTTTATTTTATTTTAATACGACATTTTAGTCACGATAAAAAATGTGTGTGTGTGTGTGTGTGTGTGTACAGTGCTGGCCAGCAAATTGTGCCCGAGTGTAAACAGTGACTGTCTTTAATTATATTTGAGCCGTAAGCGCATTTATTATTGCATTGTGTTTTGTTATTGGCTTTGACTTTGCCCCTAACTACCCTCGATTGACAATATTTCAGTGGGCTTATTGTTAACACACTAACACACTCACTCACACACACACACTCACACTCACACTTGAACACCCATCGGAAACGTAAATGGAGCATTTATATTTGATTGGGTGCATTGTAGGCAATATTAGCTTAGTCAAATGCTTTGTCATGCAGCTTTCAAGTGCATTAAAAGCTTGCCGATGACTTTGAGCCTAAAAGCTCACTGCATTGTTATCATTTCTTAAAAAGACTTCATCAAGATTGGATAGATAAAACGTATATATCCTCTATTTGGAAGCTTGTTATGGTATTATGTACAATTTGTAAAATTTTACTGACTAATACACAATTAAGCTGTAAATCGGATTCATAATTTTATTCACTTAAGCTAAAGCACCGCAAAGCTGATGCTTTTCAAGAAAACATCTTTAGCTGCCATAAAATGTGATGTGAAAGCAGACATTAAATTTAATGTTGATTCAAAACTAAAAGCTTATAGCTCATATACAATATTTCCAGAGCTTTTTGTCTTTAAAACTTGCAATAAATCTTTACTTGATCTATGTTTAGATTTGCGTAGCTGTTAAACTTTTTTTAATGACTTTTCCGTTTGAATTAATGTTTTTATATAGCTATGTTATAGATTAAAGCTTTAAAGCTCTGAATGTCATCAAACACATTTTAAATATTACAATTAAAGGAAGTTGGTGGAAATAGAAACCCTTAGCTTACACACAGTTTCGTATATCATTTTCTAATATTCGAAATTATTTGCAATTATTGAATCACTAAATATTGAGAAGCTTCTGAGCTTTGTAATAAATTGAGTTTAAAGCTTTCATTAAGCAGAGTCGCTTAGCGCTGGGCTGTAAGGGCAACAGAGCTTCGGTGCGTAGCACTTGTCGTTGTCGTTTGTGTCTGTTGTCTTTGTTTTTGTTTTTGATTTTGCTTTTGTTTTTTTTTTTCTCGTCTCGATATTTTATTATTATTATTATTAATATTAAAGGTGCAACAGCGTTTGGACATTTTGATACAAAAACAAACCTGTTCACCTGCGCAGTCTACCTGCAGCAGAGCAGCAGTCGCAGCGCCGCAATCGCAGCAGCAGCGGCAATACAACAACAATAACAACAATGATGTCGAGCGAGACAAGAAGAAACATGTTAACACAATTCAACGTCGTACGCTTTCGACTGTCGTTTGTCGTCAGTTGTTGTTAGTGTAGTGCTGTTGTTGTTGTCTCTGCTGCTGCTGCTGCTGGTATACTCCACTTCTCCATCACATCTAGCACCTCTACACTTCTCCACATCTCTAGATCTCCACATGTACACTGTGAATTGGCGCTACAAGTTTATCGAACGCTCAAAGTGGTTTTCAGTTGATATCGAAAAGCCACAAGGTCGACAACAGCATCAAGTTTATATATGTAGTATATACAAATTGTTGTTGTTATATATATATATACATACATGTGTGTTATATATATTCTTTTTGCCGAATATAACTGTGCGAGTGCGTATCAGTGCCCGAGCTTAACTGGCAACGTAGCCAACGCCGCGGCGCGCAAAGATAAAGCAAACCAAACGCAGCAAAAAAAGGAAGAGAAAAACGCAAAAAAAAAGCTCACTTCAAGAACAGTAATACCAACAACAAGAACAACAACAACAATGTGCTTCAATTGTAGTTTCAATTACATTGCCAAACGGTCGACATGAGCTGTGGACGCAGCCGCAGAAGCAGCAGCAGCAGCAGCAGAGCTACGTATAACAGCTGCATACGCAGGCACGCGCGCGCGCCTTTTTCGAACAGTTCCGAGCACTTGTGCGATTGTTAACGGTATTCGTTTAACGGCTGCACATGATGCAGGATGCCAGCAGCAGCTATGCCATATCCTATACAGACTGGATAGCCGAGTCACGGTAGTTGCAGCAGCAGCAGCAGTAGCAGCAACAGCAGCTGACGGCGTTCAAGTGCGGGCGTCCAACCAGCCACCCCCTCCAACACTGTTATAATGTCAACGTGTGTGTGTGTCTGTGTATTTGTGTAACATTGTAATGTGCTGTAGCATTTGCTGTATGAAAAGCTCTTACGCTAAAAAGCTTTTAATGCGTTCGTTCATTCATTTCGAATGTCGCGCAGGCGCTCGCGCTCTCCCGCTCCCTCTCATTATCTCGCTCGTATGCTTTGCATCTTTTTCAATATGGCCGCTGCGTTATGCGTTCGCTGCTACAGCGCAGCAGCAGCAGCGGCGACGGCGGCGGCGGCTGTGGCTGCTGTTATTGTTTTTGTTGTTTCGTCTTTTGGTTTTTATGTCTTTGCTGTAGCTGTTGATAATATTGTAGTAATTAATGCGATACGAATGAGAAATTTATAGCCCCCACGCCCGAAAAAACCAAAAATGAAAGAAAAAATCAAAAATAAAATAAACGCTGGCGGCTTCGCTTTAGCCACGCTCGACCCATCGACATTTTATAGAAAGAGAGAGAGAGAAAGCGAGAGAGAGAGAGACAGAGGGAGATAGAGTCTGCCGCGCTCTCGCTCTCCATTTGCATAAAAGATGAGCATGTAAATGCTGCAAATGCTGCGGCGTCGTTGAGTTTTCCCAATTGGAACAGCTGGGCATCGTTTTGAATCAAAGCCAATCAGACGCAGCGCAGACGCAACATAAATTTCTCACAGTCAACCCATGGCCATGGTCAGGCGCAAAGGATGCGCGCTCGGGCATTGTGGACAAATTAATGGACTTCGGGGCTCGCCACGGTTATCCTTTTGGCTGTACAGAAATGCGCAGCGAACAGGGGACAATCGGGGTGGACATAGAACCCAAAGGATTTGTTGTTTTTATCAAGGACCAGGCGGGGGGTTGAAATGAAACGGAATGAACATGCATTAAAAAACAACACCAAATTTAAGTAAATGGAAAAGTTTACCTGGTCCAGGATTGATATATTTATGCAAATCAGATGCGTTGTCTCCGCTGCCCAGAAGGGGTTGCTGCTCTAGCCGAGTGTCCTCAGCGCCGGACATGCCGAGACGTTGAGACGCTGAGACGCTGAGCCGCTGAGCGATCCTGCAAGAAAGAGGTGCGATGTCCAACGTTGAGAAACAATGACAAAACAACAATAATTGTGTAGCTGTAGCCGTAGTAGAGCCCATTCTCTCCTGCTTAGCGTCATTCGACCGTATCAAATGCTGCAGACGGCCCATGTGAATCCCGGCCAGCCCGAAATGATGAATCCTTTTTTTTTCTCGACTTGCTTAAAGGCCAGAGCTGAAAGCATTATGCAAATTAGCGCTTTGTAAGGAAGAAAAGGGACGCTGTCCGAGCTGCTTGGGCTATTGTCTACGTGCTCGAGTCTCCTTCTGGGCCCTGCCACAAATATCAATTATGATCTAACGGTCGCGTCTCGGATGCGTCCAGCAGCAGTAGCAGCTGCTGCACTAGCACTCAATCCGGTTTTATGCTACTTTTTTGTCCGCCAAGACATTTTAAGCTGGACACCTTGTCTTACCTTTGGCTGGGCTGGGTTTGGCTGAGCCTGCCCCTGGGCTGCCACTTCCCAGGCATTTTGATACCGCAGCGCCCAGCCTACGTTACGGCCCCTTTTCTTTTTTTCCTTTTTTTTTTTTTGCAATGCTAAAGCTTTCAGGTGTTAATTCGCTGCATGTGAATCCACAGGGTTGCCGTTTATTAGGGTTGCCCCCCCGAGTCCTGCAACATGCGTTTGCCAAAAACTCAAACTTTTTTTTCTTGATTTAGCTTTTTTTTTTGCTACTTGTTGCCGACCACCGCCGCCCCGTTGGGCTTGCTAATGAAGTGTTTGGCTGTTGCAGAAATATATAAAAAATAACATATACTATATATATATATAACACAATACCTGCACTTAAAAGTCTTCCATTTGCCATGGGAACTGAGTAATTAGCGGACCACTTGCGGCGATTCCTTGCCGATTCCTTTTGCCGTCGCTCAAGTGTTGAAGAAAGAGAGTTGACGGCGCTTTCAATTGGTATTGTTGTAGTCATTGTTGTTGTTTTTGTTGTTGTTGCCTCGCATTTTTAACAGCATTCATCTAATCGCGCTAATAGCGCTAAACAAATCAATTCGTCTATAAAAAGTTTGAAAAAAAAAAAAGCTAAAAGCTGCCGCAAGAGAGTTACAGCAGACACACACACACGCGCACACCTGGCCAAAAAGCAAAATAATCAAATGTGTTATGTAAATAAATGCTAATGGGGCTCGCTCGACTGGCTAACTGCACGCACCTGAACCGCCGCCAAAGCTCAGCTCCAAAGCTGCTCTCCCTTTTCGTGTTTCGTCTCTTGATTAACCCAACCCAACCCTACCTGTTAGACGCAGCAGCTACAGCCTAGACGCGCAGCATCAACAGCAACAGCAGCAGCAGCAACAGCAGCAACTCCATCATCAACAGCAGCAGCAACTGCAGCAACATTTGCCCCAACATCTACCTCAGCATCATTATGGCAGCCAATCCCCATCGCGTTACTATGAGCCGCCCAAGCAGGAGCAGCAGCAGCAGCTGCAACACCTGCCGCTCACTGCCGCTGGGCTAATGCAATCGGTGGCAGATGAGATACAATTGAGCGAACAGCAGCAGGCAACACCGCCGCCCCCAGCAACAGTTGCAGCAGCCAGCGATGCTGCAGTGCCCAATGCTACCGCCGCCGTCTCCTCCTCCTCCTCCTCTTCGTATGCTGTCTACAGCTACTACAGAGATGTCGATGCTGAGCAGCACAATAACAGATCACAACAGCAGCAGCAACAGCAACTTGTGTGGAGGTAAGCCACTCCCCCTCCCCCACTCCCCACCTGTGCCGTCTCCTGCTCTCTGCCAGCTCTAATTTGGGTTGCCCGCGCTCCATTTCGGTGTGTGTGTGTTCCACACTCGCGTCGTTCCTTCTCGAACTTCGTGGAAATTGGCGTCGGCACGTAGCCAGCGGCACTTCCGAAAAATCAAGTTATGAAATTCTGTTTGTGCGGCTTCTGTGCTGCTTTTCTTCCTCTTCTTTGCTGCTTCCTCTTCTGCTATCTAGAGCTGCGCTGTGACACAGACCATTCCATGATCTAACTAAATCCAGCTCCATTGACTATGGCTCACAGTTTGGCTTGGCTAATTTACAGCTTCTTCTTCGCTTCATATAGATTTTTATGGAAATTATGATCTTTAATTTTATTTTATAATCTTTTATTGATTTTGTTGTTGTTGTTTTGTTTACGGTTTGGAATTGATTTAACATTTGCATTCATAACATTAATAACTTTATTTTGATCAATTTTGCATTAATTTAAAATAATTCACTTGTTTCGTTTCGTTCCACCTGATTTTCAAGGTTTTCAAGGCTCTCAGCATTTCCTTTCTTTTATGATATGCATTTGTTTAAACAATATACCCATCTATATCATCTATATTAACATTCATTCAAGCTCTTTTATTGTCTTTCAATTTTAATTTATTGTGCATTTTGTTATATTATTTTTATATACACATATACATGTTTTATATTTTATTAGTAATATCAATTATCTCCACATACTTCGGCTTACGCCTAGCTCATTAGTTTGGGCTTGTCTTCATATTGTTTGATATGAAACTCTTAAATCTTTTTTTAATAGACTCTTTCGCTTAATAGCCCCTCTCCATTGTGCCTATCTAACCTATTTTCATAAATTAACTAAATGTCTTATATGGTCACATTATTGACTTTCTATCACTCGTATGTAATTCTCTCAATGCCTCTCACTGTCTGTGTTTTGCTCGCACTCTCTCCCTCTCTCTCTTTCTTTCAATCTCGACCTCGCTCTCCTTATCATCCTCTCTCACTCTCTCTCTCTCTCACTGCACTTCTCCCTCAAAAGATGGAGATAGATCTGCATATCATTCTCTTTTCACCTCTCTCTATGTACACTCCTCTCTCTCTCTCTCTCTCTCTCTCACTATCCTCTTTCAGAATATGTTTCTCTTTACTTATACTGTACTTCCTGTCTTTATGGAATATCTATATCCTTGACGAGCTCCGTTTCTCTCTCTCTCTCTCTCTCTCTCTCTCGCTCGTTGTCTCTCTTGCTCTCATTCCCTAAATATTTATTTCTATCTCACTCTTCATTTTATCTCATCATCATTATGTCTCTCTCTATCATTTTCATATAATTTATCTGCCGCTTTCCCAATGAATTTTACTTACATCCTTTGTGCTCTTCTCAAACTCCTTGCTCACTTTATGTTAGGGTATACAATTTGCGGTCACAAACACAACACAACGCACACACAACAAGTTGTGTCTCAAGTTCTCGAGTCATTTGGTCGCTTGTTATTTTGGTTTTATATCAAGTTCAGGTTGTTCGGCTGTCGAAACTGTAACGGGGAGGCGAACTCTGCGGCACCGCTAAGGGGGCATGGAAAAGGTCGTTGCGGGTAGCCGTTGGCTTAGAAACACAATTAAAAGACAGTTTAAGCGCTTTTTGCCCCCGTCTTCAGCTGCGGCCGCCGTCTAATAACAACAGCTACGTGATTTACACGAAACTGACCCTAAAAACGGGCGGCCCAACGCTTTGTATATATACATATATATATACAACTATATGTATATGTATATGGATAATAAGCCCAGCTAGATATAAAAGCATATCGCATTACGAAAATGTTTTTGTTTCTGCAAAATGTTCTGTAGAACATTAAAAAAAAAAAAAAAAAACTGTTGCCATGTTTTCATATTGTACACATACACATACTCATGCACATGCATACACACATATAGCTTTGCGTTCAGCTGGCGATGTCCATGCTGTCCGGCCTTAACCCCACATTAAGCTGGAGAACATGTCGTAGAATTTTGGAATTCGGGTGAAATCGGGCACTCGACGGGCGCTCCGGTGTTTAGTTGAGGTCGCCGCCAAATGCACACGATCATAGATACAAATGTATCTCGCAATCGAGACAGCAGCGCTATGCCAAAAAAAAAAAAAAAAACCAAACGGCAGCAGCTGCTAAAGAAATTGCGACATTTTGTTCTCATTTTTGTCGTTTTTTTGGGGTTTTTATTTTAATGGTTCGTTTCTTGAAAACTTATTATTATGATAAAGCTTTTTATAGTCAACTTGAGCTTGTTGCAAATGAAGCTTTGTTTATATATAAACATTCTATGTATGAGATATAGCGTGTTTATGTGTCTCATATGTCCACAAGTCTCTCTCGGAGTATTCCTTGGTATTTAGATTAGAATTGACTTTTATTTTGTTGAAGCTCTTGTTAAATTTACCCAAATATATAGTTCGAGCATAACAAGTGAATGATTTCCATATATTTAATTTATTTTATACAAAATACTGTTATTTTTATTTTATGCACATATAAAAAAAATTTATAAAAATTAATAAAATAAAAAACAGTTAAATTAAATATTTCTATAATATATAATGTATATAACATATAAAAACAAATTGATAGTATTTTTTATGAAATACTTACATAAAATAAATTTTAGTATATTTATTTTTTTATACCCAGTATTTAGCTATATGAAAGTCAACTTAAATTCCCATTAAATACTTCTTGTAATAGTCGAATTTAGAAAGCCAAAAAATATATGATATTCAAATTCTAAAAACATCTACATTTTTTAGATAGCCGTATATATACAAAACAACTCCCAATTTATATATATATAATTCACTCCCAATAGTAGTAGTAGTAGTAGTAGACTTACTAAACTCTAAAACATATTACACAAGCCCAATCCTAGTGTTTTCACTGCTTGAATTTGCATTTTTGTCTTTGCCTCACAAAAATTGACAACGGAATTAAATCTGTAATTCAAAACAATTTTATACTTAATCAAATGTGAACAGATTAAGAAACAAGTTTTTGAATCATATTTAAGCTGTCGTTAGTGAGAAATGTTATTTAAATATAAATATATATAATATATATTGTAAGTAAATAAATAAATATATTTAAAATAAATATATATTTATAGTACTATGCCATCTAAAAGTCCATTAAAAGTATCGGCTCATAAAAAAAACAACTTTTTAGCATCACAATCGAAAACATTTACGATTTAGGCTGACCAAAATTCTAAATATACATTTTATTTATTTTCAAAAACCATTGACGTCATAATAAAAATTAAATTTAAATAAAAACAAAAACAAAAGACAAAAAAAATCACTCAGCTGTCAATTGGAACAAGTTCTCTTTGCTTTTAATTCGAGCCGAAATTCCCGAAAGATTTTTTTGGCTTAAAATGTGACTCAAAATTCTTGACCAACTTTGGTAAAGCTCTCGACGGCGGTGACCTTGACAATAATAATGATGAAGAAGAAGAAGAAGCAGTATAAAATTATATGATTCAATTCTGTTTGTCATCGAAAGAAGCAGAGAAAGAGAGGAGGGACGGGAAGACAGGAGAAGAGGGCGAGAGATTTAGGCCTTTTACCCCGCGAAAATAAAGCTCTTGATTATTTTCATTGAATGCAATTTGTTTTTATTGTGCAGTTATATCTATATATATATTTGTCGACTGGTTTTTATTTTATTTTTATTTTCATTTGTATTTTTTTTTTTTTTTGTGTTTTTTTCTTTTGCTGGACGCGCTGCAGCTGGAATCTGGTTTGGTTTTTCAGTTGTCGTTGCTCCTATTCGGCTCAGTGTGTGTGCGTGTGTGCTTGGGTGTGTGTCTGTGTGCGTGTGTGTGTGTGTGTATTTGAGTCGATTGGCCAGTTGGTAACAGGTCGCAGCTTCAGCTGCAGCTACAGGTGTATGTAGTTGTTGGCTGGCTGGCAAATTAGGCGCAGCCAACGGATTAGCAATTGAAAATTTGCAATTTCTGCATATTTTGCGCACTTTTGATTGCCAGTTTTCTGATTGGGATTTGCCAATTGATTGGAGTACCGTTAGGTGGACAGTGTTTGTCTCACTGTGTGTGTGTGGGTGGGCATTAGTAATTAAGTATTTAAGCATAATTGTTGATAATGCCAGGCTAATTATAATTAATTAAGTAATTAAGCATTTAATTTAGGCAAATTGAAATGTAAATTTGTTTACTCATGCCATGCTCTCTCTATCATCCTCTCTCCCTCTCCCTGTCACTCTCTCTCTCTCTCTCTCTCTCTCTCTCTCTCTCTCTCTATCGTTATATGTTTTCTCTCTTATTTCTATCAATTGCTATCTCTGTTGCTCTGCCATTTCCTTCGTCTTATGATCTTTTTTTGCAGCAATGCGAGCAGCGCCGGCAAACTGAATGGCCAGACCACACCTATCGATGTCTCTGGCCTATCGCAAAATGAAATTCAAGGCTTTCTGCTTGGTTCACACCCCTCATCGTCGTCCGCCACAACCGGCGTTGTCTCCACAACAACAATCTCACATCAACAACAGCAACAACAGCAGCAGCAACAGCAACAACAACAGCAGCAGCAGCAACAACAGCAGCAGCATCAACAGCAGCAGCAGCAGCAGCCGCCTCATCCCAGCGACATTGTGACCATAACCACGGCAGGAGTGGGGAGCGCGGGCTCGATCGTCTCCGCTGCTGTGCAGCAGCAGCAGCAACAGCAACAGCAGCAGCTGCTGAGCATCAAACGTGAGCCCGAAGACTTGAGCAAGGATCCAGCCAAGAATGGCAGCCTGGGCGCCTCAGCGAACGGTTCAGTCATAACGCAGAAGGTAGGCAAACAAAAACACACAAAAACAAAAACTATTCAAGAAATCGTAATCAAAAGCTTTACGTATTTAACGCTTTAATGGACACGCACGCAAAACGCAAAAAAACAAAATATAAAATAAATTAAAAGAAAGAAATTAATACGAAGAAGAGTTAGGCAAACTGTAACAGCGAAATCCAATTAGAAATTAGTAACATATTTGAGGCGCAGCAGCAGCTGCTACGCCAACGACAGCGCCAGCGACTCTCACATCCTGCGAGCACTCGCACTCGCTCTACTTTGTCTCAATTAACATGCGAGTGCGCTATGTGGTTGTTGTTGTTTGTTTTTGTCGCTGCTCTAAGACCTGCAATTGGTCTGGCCCGCTGTGTGTGTGTGTGTGTGAGCAATGAGTATTTGTGGGCTGCAGCCAATACGAATCAACGTCGTTTGCTGTTGTTGTTGTTGCCGCTGTCGTTCGTCGTTCGTCGTGGTTCTATTGACGCAAAAGCAATGAGACGACAGCAACAACAACAACAAGCAAGCAAGCAGGCAGGCTAGCAATAACAACAACAGCAGCCGTCGCTCAGTTTGCATTCGCGCAACTGTTATACACCCAACTTGTTATACGCGATCAGCAGCAGTTCGTTTCGTTTGTGCTTGCGTATGCGCGCATGTGTGAGTGTGTAAGTAAGTGTGTGTGCGTGTGCCTGTGTGATTTGTATATTGCGCTCGCTCGCACGCACGTTAACTGCGCATAAATCTGGCTTGCTTGCGCTTAGCTTGCAGCCAGCTAGCCGGTTCGAGTTGCATGTTGCATGTTCGATGCCCGCTGTGCTGTGCTGCTTTTTTTTTTTATCAATTGCATGCAAAAGCAACAACAACAACACCAACAACTACGAAATATAAGGTAGCTAATGAAAAACCTCTGGCATAATTAAAGCGCAACAAGTGCTGGGAAATTGCGCGACTTGGCACAAACAACAACAAGAGCAACAACATGAGGCTAAGCCAAAGGCGACAAAAGTTAAGTGCACACTTCCGGCCCACTGTGGCCGTTCTTCCTTCATAGTACGATCGAGCGCGCGAATCAATGAAAACTATTTTTTAATGCGGCGCTGCGCTGCGCTGCTTGTAACGCCCTGTCCGGCCGCTGCGCATGTCAGAATACGCGACAGCCTGGCAGAGATTCCAACCATTTTGAACTGATATGCGCGCATGAGTGTGTGAGTGTGTGTATGTATGAGTGGGATTGCTGTGTGTGTGTGTGTGTGTGTGTGCTGGTCCAACTGGCCGACGCAACGCTGCCGTCTGTCTTCGCTTGCCGCTGTATATGTGTATGTGTGTATGTGTGCGTGTTGGTTGGTTCGCTCGTAGCGTTCAGCGTTCAGGTAGCGCCGTCGCAGCCGCTGTCGCCGTCGCCGTTGCCTCTGTCGCCGACGTTGTCATACGTGGGGAATCGGTCAGTCAGTCGTATCACGCTGTCGGAGTAGGATCGTTTCTGCGATTCGTCTGATATTTGAGCGCCGCGAATGCTTCTCCTGCGCGTAAAATCTTGTAATGCGAGCGCAGCAGCTACAACAACAACAACTGCGACATACAACAAGAGCAACTGCAACAACGTGTTAAAGTGTCTTATTGTTCAGATTCAGTGATCAGTGTCAATAAACCCAATCATCTCAGCCTCCCCTTTAACTAAACCAATGTAAGTGTGTGCGTGTATGCGTGTGTGTGTGTAAGTGTGTCTGGCCGAATTTGATATGCCTTTTGCTATTTTGCATATTGTGTTATGATATATGATATATATATATATATATATCTATAGTATATATAGTGCCGCTTGATTGGAATGTGGGCGCCCAGTTGCCCAGTTAGCTAATGCAACCAGCAACAACAACAACAACAACAACGAAAAACACCTGCAATCAACATGCAAACGCGCGCGCGTTCAAAATCGAAACGAAACAAAAGCAACTGTAACAATAACAACAACAATCAAATAACAAATGCAACACAAATTGAGCGAACACGCGCAAAAGACAAACAACAAACAGCAACAGCAAACGAACGAACGAACAACAACAACAGTAGCAACAACAGCAAGTTGCGTGTGGGCGTGCAGCAGCAGCAGCTGAGCTGAGCTGTGCTGAGCCGAGCCGAGCCGCAAACGCGTTGCCTTTCAACACCCACGCGCGGCGAACAAGTTTGTGCTCTAAGTCTTTTGTTTGGCGCGCGAGAACCCAAGCAACAACAACAGCGACAGACACTTTGTTGTTGCTTTTTAACGCTTTTTGCAGATGAGAGTGGGCTTATAGTGCGTGTGTGTGAGTGTGTGTTTGTGTGTGTGAATTATTGAAAAGAAAAAATTCATTGAGCAAAATCATTTCTTAGCTCAATTTAATTGCCTTGTTTTCTGCTCGTTGTTGTTGTTCTGCTTGTTATTGGCATTTAACTATTACAATATGCAATTTGCATTGCACTCTAATTTATTGTACATTAATAAGAAATAATAAAAAATATTTTTTTATATTCGCTAATTATTCGCAATATTTGTCTTGGCCAACGACATTTGCATAACACGCGTCGCCCAGTTGATAAAGTCTAGAGAATTTTTTTGTTGCGTTTGACAAATCGCCTAACTAATTTATGCCACAGAATTTAAATTGAACACAATAACAACAACAGCGACAAAATGACATAATGAAATGAGAGGGAAAAAGAAAAATGGCAACAAAATGTATATATGATAAATGAAAAATTGATATTGCAATTTATTGCAATGCTTGAAACTTTAGACCGGAAAATGTAATCATTAGCCAATAAACAACAACAACAACAACAACTGAAAAACTGCAACAACAACAACCAATAGTTAATAACGAATATAAAAATGGTGTCAATAAACCGCCTGCTGTTCGACTAATTATTAAAACTGCTCAGAACGTGCGAATGTTTGTTTTAAAAATCGATATCTTTGCACATATCGATAATTATTGTTGTGAGACTTAAATCATAAATCTGAAATCAAAGTTAAATTCTGGAAAAACTGCCGGAACTATAAACAATCGATAAGTATTATCGATAATGCATTATCGATAAGATATGCATAATTATTGAAATTTTTTAGTGTGTTGAAAATATTAGAATTTTACACCTATTTTACTAAAACTCAATCATAAAGGTGTGATCGATAACATAAGAAGCTTTCGATGTGAGTTTTATGTATGGCCTTCAAAGACTGTATTGAAAAATGTTTTACATTAAAAACATACAAAAACTTGATTGCAAAGCAACAGGTGTTATCGATAACGATATATGTATATTTAATTACTGTGTTTCCTATCTTTCTAACTGTTGAAAACTTGGCTCTTAGTCTTACTTATTATTTATTTTGCGACGTAAACGGAAGTGTATTCGTTAGCTATATATGAAGTATCAGAGAAAATCGATATTAGTATCGAAAGTATTGAAAATGACATTTTAGTATACGATTTTTAAGATTCCTTATCTTTTTAATAATAATACGACTTAAATTAATCAATCTCGCAAAAATTAGGATTTAATTTTTACAGGCTTATCGATAAAACAAAATCTGACTACAGTTTGTTAATAATAGTCAATATAAGCTTAAAGTTCGTTTAAATATTAATCTATGCATATGAATAGTCTATAACAAATCTTTCGATACATTATCGATAGTTAATAATATGTTATTTGCATATAATTGATAGACTATATATACCGAAATTAGCTGGATATTTAAAAGTCATTTAAGAGAAGAGGAAGAATAATCAAAGGAAAAAGAGGATGAATAATTAATAGATGAAAAACAAAAACAATTATCGATTAATCGATTTCATTTTGATCAACTTAATTTGCCTAATTTTGTCCAATTAATTCATTTCGTAAGTTTCGATTTTCTTTGACTAGCTAACCTAGGCTAAGCCTGCATGAAAAAAAACCCTCAGAAAACGATCATTCACAAAAGTTCCCCCAAAAAAAAAATGCGAAAAAGAAGCAAAAACAAAACTATTAAGAAACTATATATAATAATATATTAGTGAGAATAATAATAATGATACTGACAATAATGCTGTATGTATTATTGTTTTGCCTTGGTTTATTTCCGAGAATTAACGATATGCATAAAACGGCCAGATGAATAGAATCTTGACAAAAACGAATAAGAAACAGCCGAAGCAGAAGAAGAAAAAAGTTTCACTTTTTATCAAAACCAAAAGGCATTAAAATAGTTAATTGGCTTTATTTAAATTTAGTTTTTTTTTAAGATTTTTTTTTTACCTCATTTTGTTTTTTTATTTCTTCCTCATACATAAATATGTGCCAGAAGACGCGCTTAGCATAATTCTAGCCAGCCAATAGCTCAGTTTAGTATGGACATATAATATATAGTTTGTATATATATAGGTGTGTATGTGTGTGTGTGTGTGTGGCATATGCAAAGCGCGCTGTTTTATAATAGCACAAGCTAACGAACGATTCCTAAAGTTTCGATAATTTTGTGACCCGCACAAGAAAACAACAACGAAAATCCAAAAACCAAAAATATTTGTCGATTCGTTTGGCTCAGCTTCACCAAGGCCTTTTCTGACGTTGCACGCTGTGTGTGTGTCTGTGTGTGTGTATTTGTTTCTTATTTTTCGAAAATGCAAATTGATTTTTATGAACAAATTTAATTAGCTCGCAGCTAGAATCTCAGTAGAGCTAGCCCCCACTCGGAGCAGCCGAAGAAAAGACAATCAGACAGACAACAAAGGCAAGCCACATTAGAATACATTCCAAATGTAAGCTTTACAAAACGAAAAACACGCATAACCAATCAATATAAGCACACACACACACACAAAGATAGACACGCAAGCACAGTTTAGCTGTTAGCTTAGAGAATTTAGCGGGAAAACGAAGCGAAGTGTTCAACAAAAAATGGAAAAATAAATAAATGAGGAAAATATTTAAAAAAAAATGTTTTCAAAAATTTACAAATTTATATTAAATATAAAAAAAAAACAAGCCCAAATTAACTTTAATATAGCTAGATTAGGAGCTTTTAAAGCTAGATTACCATAGGCAGTTTTCGCTTTAGTAATATTCAATTTTGTTAATTAAAGTGAGAAAAAAAATTTAAAAAATATATATAAAGTTGTATAAATATAATAAGAATATAAAATTTTATATACGAAAAAATAGCTAAAAACAAAATTTATTTAAATCTAGCTAGAGCTAGCTAGGAGCTATACTGGCTAAGCTATATTTTGCAGCGTTGCAAAGCTTTGGTTAAAAAAAAATAGTTTTTAAATTAAAATCAGGAAAAAATTACAAAATGTAAACAAAAACAACTTTAAAATGCATATAAATAGAAAAAAAATAGCTGCACACTAAATAAACTTATATTTAGTTAGATTTTAAGCTTTTATAGATGGGCCTCATCGGCTAGCTTTTGGTTTGATGACGTCTCTTGATTTCACTTTCTTCTGGCTTAGCGTGAAACACTCATCAGCTAAAATGTTAATTTAGATGCTAAGACAGGGCGTGGCAGCTGCCAGCCATTGAATGTATATTATATATATCTTGGCATCTGTATCTGTATCTGTAGCTATAGCTGTATCTGTAGCTGTTTCTTGGTGTATTACCTCATTTAGCGCGAGCGCGCGTCAACGCAGAGTCGCGCAGAGTCGAAAAACGTTTGACATTTTGGTGCGATCAATAAAATAAAAATAAATAAAAAGCAATGCTAATTAACATATATGCATATATACACACACACAAACATATATATCGATTTATATATATATATATATATTATTATATACCAAAAGTTATATACTTTAACTCTGTCCGTCTGCTGCTTTTTTTTTTTTTCCGCATTTTAATTGGTTTCTTTCCACTCGACAACCGACGACTGTTTCGATTTTTTATAGCATTTAATTTTGTTGCTGTTGTTGTTGTTTATGTATATATTTTTTATTTTGTTTTCATAAACTGTACTTTTTGTATTTATGAATCAGCTTCTGCTATAGGATAAAGCGCCTAAAAAGAACTTGGCTTTCAGCGAAGTTTGCGCTATTTTATTTTTTCCCCTTCTTCTTCTTCTTTTTCTTAACTTTTTGTCACCATTGACTTGATTTTGACCTTCCGCGTTCATAATCAGTCATCAATCAACAATAAACATTGACCACATGCTGATGTGGTTGTTGTTGTTGTTGTCGTTGTTTTTGTTTGTCTCTTTTGTGCATGTGTGCGATCAATCAATGTAATTCCTGCAAACAAATCATTTAGCTGAACCAATTCGATACCCCCAAGTATTTATGAATATTATTTGTGCCGGCTCGTAGAATTCATATATATTGCACGCTCCTCAACTAGGGTCTGTGATCCATGTTCAGTTCGGTTCCATAAGCCCCATTGAGGGTACAGAGTCTGAGAGCTTTCATTGATCTCATATAGAGCATGAGATCAGTTTTAAAAGCCTTTTAATCATTTCCATGTGCGTGCAATTAAAGTTCATTAGAGCATGATCTAACGAAGGTCTTAGAAGTCTATAATAATATATACATGTGTGTGTGTGTGTGTATGCATATATGTATATGAATTGCTTGAAACCGTATTCTTCTGAAGGTCGACGATTTAGCCAAGATCAGTTTTTGTATATTTTTGAGATAAGCTAAATATATTATTGAGCTCGAATTGATCCTGGCATAATTATTTTCTATACAGAAAATTATTATAATTACTGCTTGTATTTGGATTTAGCTTGCCTAAATCCACTTTGTATTCTATATAATATATGCTATAATTCCCTTACTAACTCTTTGAGAGCTGTAATAACTTTCTTATATATATTTGAAGTTTGAAATCAAATGTGAAAAGTTTTTTTTAATCTCCTGGTTGATAGTCTATAGAAGAGATAAAGTTTGTCTCAGATTTGCCTAAGAAATCTTTACTTTATCAATAAAAATATATATTAAGTTTGTCAAGATTCTATGAATCAAACGCTGCTCTACCCTAAGTCGATCTAAGCTAAGACATTATCGAACACTAATTTTTGGAAATGCCCAGACGAAACATGACCGTGATTGTAGTTTATGAAAGAAAGTATCTTTAAGTAGCCAAGTTGCCAACAGTTGAAAGAAAAACGAAACAAACACAAAAGCCAAGAAAAACCAACACAAATCCAAACGAAAATTCACAGATATTGCGCGTGGATGCAGCTAGAAGTGAAGCAAGTGGGGCAACTGCAACTGCAACTGCAACTGCATTCGATATAGCCAATAAAACGGCAACAGCTACAGCAGCCACAGCAACAGCAACAACTGCAACATCAGCAACTGCAACTAGTCCCGCCAGAGAGACAGCAGATCTAGAGATGTATGCTACCACGGGCGGCACACAGATTTATCTACAGGTGAGTGAGCCAAACGGAGCAAGTGTATAGAAGAGTGAAAGAGATTGAGAGATTGAGTGAGAGACTGACCTGAACTCCTGCAGACCTCACATCAGAACAGCAATGGAACCAGCACACAGCAGAGCACATTGCAAGCCCAGAGTCCCAGTCCGGGTCCATATATCACAACGGATAGCTATGGCATGTACACGACGACACGATTGCCACCTGGACCGCCACCTGCCACCACATTCATAACGGAGCCCTACTATCGTGAATACTTTGCGCCCGATGGCCAGGGCGGCTACGTGCCAGCGGGCACGGCGCGCAGCCTCTACGGCGAAGATGTTTCCGTATCGGCGGCCGCCCAGCCGCAGCCAGTGGGCGGTGTCTATGAGGCGCGCTTCAGCAGCAATGCGCCCACCACCACCACAGTGCTAACCAGCAGCAATGCACACCATCACAGTCAACAACAACAGCAGCAACAGCAACAGCAACAGCAGCAGCAACAGCAACAACAGCAGCAGCAGCAACAGGAACAGTCGGGCAAGAACGGTGGGACGCCGCTCTATGCCAAGGCTATAACGGCGGCGGGTCTCACCGTGGACTTGCCCAGTCCCGATTCGGGCATTGGCACGGATGCCATAACGCCGCGGGATCAAAATCACATACAGCAGGTATACACACACACACACACACACAGAATACAACAGTAGAGCGTAACGAGTAGCGGCCAGTGCCTGTCGTAATTCCACTTGTAGAACCCATACCCAAAATCTCTTATAGTATCAGCTAACCCATAAATTTCTATTAGCAATGAATAACCCATAAAGAGTAATGAGTAATGAGTAATGAGTAGTTAAAAAAGCGTGACGTGTCCATTAAATTCGTACTTAATAAAAACTTTTCATATAATACATATATAATATATATAAAGTCTTATCATTATTATCAAAACTAATGAAACATATTTGCAACTTCTTTTCGAACAGTCCTTCGACTATACGGAACTGTGTCAGCCGGGCACCCTCATCGATGCCAATGGCAGCATACCCGTTTCAGTGAATAGCATACAGCAGCGCACCGTGGTCCATGGCAGCCAGAATAGTCCAACCACATCGCTGGTGGATACGAGCACAAATGGATCGACACGCTCGAGGCCCTGGCACGATTTCGGACGCCAAAATGATGCTGATAAAATACAAATACCAAAAATGTAAGTAACCACCAAATACCCTGTAAATATAAGATTATAGATATAACTATTTGATTATTCATATACATAAATATATATTCAGCTCTGTTCGTAAAATGAGCCACATATGCTGTAAACTGAATTCACTTATGTGAAATTCGATTATTCCTACATACATATATATACAGGTGTGCTCATATAAATAGTAGGCAGACTGAGTAGACTGAATGGACAGAAAAATAACCTAAAAATACCCTTGAATCTAGCTACGTGCTTAGGCTCAACTGCTTTGACTCTATGTAAACTACGATTGTTCCTATCCAAATACATATATAGATATGTAGATATACAGCTGCTTACTAAAAAAAAAGAGACAAAAATCATTCCCTCATAGCCAAATATATATGTAAAACTATAGTTTTTAATAAAGCCTAACTTCATATATTACGTTTCACATATATACATTACTCTAATACATAGTAGTAACTCCATTATAATCACACCTGCGTGGCATCAAATTGCTTCAGCGCACTTCGTTGTCACGCCTCCTGAGTTATTTTCCACAGCTCTACTTTGCTCTCAATAGACTCACTCAATTTAATATATAAATTTTCTTTTGTCTGTGTGTTTTCTTAGCTTCACAAATGTGGGCTTTCGCTACCATCTGGAGAGCCCGATCAGCTCGTCGCAGCGTCGCGAGGACGATCGCATCACCTACATCAACAAGGGTCAGTTCTATGGCATTACGCTGGAGTATGTGCACGATGCGGATAAGCCAATCAAGAATACAACAGTTAAGGTAAGACTCTAACTCTATGCCTATCTCTCTATACATATATGTATGTATATATTTATGTATATTTGATATTGATTGTGGAGCTAGCTGATCGTGAGCCTTGCTCTGGCTGTCAACAATCATTTGAGGCTTAAGACTTGAAACCCTTTTCAGGCTATTTGTCAGCTGTGCGCTCTCGAGTAGCTCGGGAATGTCAGTTTGCCTGAGCGCTAATCAAGTTTGGCAGCTATCGCCACCCTTTGCTCAATTGCGCACACACATGCGGACAGAGCGAGAGAGAGAGCGCAGCAAGGACATCGCATATCCTGCTTAAGGCGCTGCGATCTGCTCTACCTTATATGCATATCCCGATGATAAATGATAAATGATACGCCAAGGCGTCCGTCTGTCCTTATGAGAATTTGAATATGCCGCTCAATGCAAATTGCGAGCCTTTCAGCACACACACGCACACACACGTACGCATTCCATGTTTATTCAGGACTACACAGGATATTTTTTTCAGCCTTTAGCTGCTCACAATACGCATCAACATCATCAATCAGATAAGCTTAAATGACGTCTTCTGACTCGCTACTGGATGAAATGCAAATTGTAAACTGAACCCGTTGAGTTCTAGACAATCAAAGTTACAGTTGAATGTGAAAAGTGTGTGTTTTGGGTCCCTCGAATACGGAATGTGGAATGTGGAATACGGTATGCTCAATGCTCAATGTGGAAGTGCCAACGGTTCGGCTAAGTAAACAACAATTGAGATTGAGTTGCTGCTTCTTGCTGCTGCTAGGGTCTGAAATAGGAACTGTCTCTTCACATTTCGCATTTGCATACGTAAATATAATGAAAAAAGCTGCGACAAATTGAAGCAACCAAATTAAAATAATAAAAAAGTTTCTTAAAACTGTCGTGAAGTGTTAAGAATAACAGTAAGGAAAAAAGCAGGAAACTCTTTAAAAAAAAAAAGTCTATAATAATGGGGATTTAAATAAAACAGAATTTCTCAAAAAGTTACAGGAAAATCCAAAGATCTTTAGATAAAAGCAAGGAAAAGGGTTTACAATTTCTTCAGTTACTGAAAATTTCCCAACTGATTTTATCTATATTTTACATAATTAAGGGACACTTAGGAAAAATTAATACAACCTAAATTCAACTGATCTTTGGGGAAAAATTCGAAATAGTAAAAAATATCCAAAGCAAATTTACCTAAATATGTTCAAAAAATATTTTACAGATTGAAAAAAATATATAAAATATTTATTTAAATATTATAAAATTATTTTTTTTTTTTAAATATTAGAAATATTGAGTAAGAGGAAAATAATCCACATTTGAATAATTGATAAGCCATGTAATGGAATTTCTATTTTTCAAAGTCAAAGATCTTGACTGCATTTATAAAAGTCTGAATAAAAGTAGAACAGAAAATAGGCCTAGGCTCAGAACCCACCTGGCGATAGACTTCGATGCCCCTATATCATATTTTCTCATTGTTTCTTTCTCGACTACCCAACTAATTGTGCTTTATGAAGTGCCGCAGCTCGTCTCGTCTCGTATTACCATAAAAGTGCAATAATTTTTGCGCTAGACTTTGGAAAAAAGTGTCAAAATGAATTTACGAGTTTATTTGTTTAACCCTCTAGCCCTTTTCGGGGCTGGCAGAGGCCATCGATATAAGTAGTAGCAGCAGAAGAAATCCGACTATAAAGTGAGGCTGAAGAAAACTGTAACCCAAAGTTGAAAAATTAAAGCAACGCATTTGCATAGTCGTGTCCATTTCCCTATCAATTTCCCAGCGTCTAACGGTGAAAAACTGACAAAAATAAAAGAAAAAAAAAACGAGTATAATTTACGAGCTGATTAGCCCATGAATATTTACGATAAATGCAGAGAGCGAGAGGGAGAGAGTTAGATATAGAAAAACTTAAAGATTCAAGAAAAAGGCGCACAAAATACACAAAAATATTTATGCACAGTAATCAGCAAAGATCATAGGGGGTAGGGGGTAGGAGGCAGAGGCAGGGGGTAGGTGCAGGATAGCGGCTCATAGCAAAGGGGTTGCAATTTTTGACTCGTTCTCTGGGCCAACATCTATCTGTGCGCTTCCTTCGGCGCTGTCAACGTAATTATTCAAAATGTAGAAAAAATCTGAAAATACATAAATGATGCACACAAAATGCAAATATCTATGGGAACAAAGCGAGAGGAGAGAAAAAGACTCGAGTTACTTGAAGAGACAAATGTGTTAGATATTTTTCTGCTAAATCGAGTTCGTCCTTTCTGTTTTTCTTTTTTTTTTTATGCTTCTCGCTTCCTTTAATCCTTTTGACTTTGTAGGGTGCGAGCCTACGGAGCTAGACGTAGACAGCCAAAACATATGTCACAACGCGTATACATCAAGCCTGATTGGATAAGAGCAATGAACTGTGCATAGATACCCTATATATAGTTCCTTTACAAGAAATATGAATTTTGAATATCTTCTTCTTTTCTGCCCAGATTATTTATTTTAGTTGAAAAATAATAAATATTATGATTAATTATTATTATTAATTAATTAATTTCTCCATATCAACATTCAGTCTATATTTTAATAAATATTTCTATTATTATTCATCTCTATTATATTATTTATTTTAGTTCCAAATTAATTACTATTATTATTTATTAATTTTATCATATCAGCATTCATTTTATATATAGATTAATTTTAATTAATATTTGTATTTTCATTTGCCTTTGCAGAGTGTGATCATGTTGATGTTTCGCGAGGAGAAGAGTCCCGAGGACGAGATAAAGGCCTGGCAATTCTGGCATAGTCGCCAGCATTCCGTGAAGCAGAGAATCTTGGATGCAGGTGCGTTAGCTTTTGGCGAGCTCCAACGGCGTGCCGAACACATATTGTATAGAATTTCCAGAACGTAAATTCTTCGTTTTTATTGAATGTGGCAGGGGGGGAGGGGGAGGGGGGCACGGTGTGGCCAGTCAGGCGGCAGCAACAGTTGGTGCAACCAGAGTTATGACATTGATAAACGCGCATTGCATTCGGGTTTTGTTTGATTGCAGATAATCTTGGCTAGTTCTGGCTGAGAGCTGCCTACGTCTGTCCAACTGCTGCTCCCCCCCTCCCCCCTCTCTCTCTTTCTCTCTCTGGTGCTGCTGCTGCAGTTGCAACCTGTTGCGCGCCTTAGCCCCATCAAACATAACTCATTAGGCACTTGTCACAGACAATTTTTCCTTAATTGTTAATACAAACGATATGTTAGCTCCTCTGCCACAGTTGTTGACTCTATTTCTTTATCTTTTCTATATATATATGTATATGTTTATATATATATATATATATATTTGCTTTTTCTCTCTGCAGATACAAAGAACTCGGTTGGTCTCGTTGGCTGCATTGAGGAAGTGTCGCACAATGCCATTGCCGTCTACTGGAATCCGCTCGAGAGCTCAGCCAAGGTAAGTTCTTAGAGCCCCCGTTTCAGGCCGTAGCGCCCCAGCTGGAGCGTTATAAAGTCTCCATTTTGTTTGTAGTTGAGCGCCGCCTCAATTAAAAAAAATAAAAAATATAAAAAAACTCAAAAAAGCGAGACGGCAAATGACACACACACACACATACATACATACATAGATATATAGATATGTGTATGTAAGAATTAATTTGTGATTTATTTTCAATTGCAACGTACAACGCAAATTATTCAACGCGCGTCGCACAGTCGCCTCAACACACACACACACACACACATACATTTATATATTGCCAGCTCGCTCGCTCGCACACAGCTGCGCTATCTCTCTCTCACTTAGGGGCGCTCTGTTTTGTTGTTTCTTTTTGAAAAGAATAATTTATGCATTTATTTATTTATGACACTTAGTTTTAATCACCTGCCACGACAATTTTCAACGTTTCTCTCTCTATCTCTCTCTCTCTCTCTCTCGTTCTTCTTCGTCTCCACACTCCCTATCTCTTTCCCTATGCTTTTGGCTTTTAGATCTGCGCTCCCAAGCGCATTTAATTTAGCAATTATCAGCAGTTTTAATCCCCGTCGAATATTTGCAATTCTATTGAGCAAATCAAGCGCCAACCGCCGCCAGATTACGTATACGCCCCGTCGCACCACAGCTAAGCCACAATGCGGCTGAATGTTGGCTGAATGCAGATGCATAATAAACAACAAGTGGCGAGCATGTATATAGCTCCACCCATCCAAAAAATGAAATTAACAACATCAAGCAATGGTGGTGCATATGATAGACTAAGAGATACCCTCTAAGCTGTAGCTGTGATCTCTTGGGCATTTTTTGTGTAATTTGCGCTTGAGAAATGGCTTTATATATACGATAAATTATTGCTTATGTATGACCTATGAAGGGGAAGTAAGATAAGTAGAAGTATATGCAGATTAGCAGTAGATGAAGTAGGAGTAGTAGTAGAAAAAGGACAAAATGAAACGTTTAAAAGTATTCTAAAAAGTAGAAATATATTGGATAGGTCCCTGGGGGTCTAAATCTGGTATGCATATAAACTACCTTTAAAGCTGTTTGTTAGTGTTCGATTCAACAAATTTCTACTACTCTTTCCAAGTCCATTATAAACACATCTTCATAAGATAAGATAAACAAATCTTATCTCTGTCATATATGTATATTTATCTAAGTCCATTTAATTTTTTATATACATATAGATATGGATCAAGTGAAGTAAATTGAACGAACTTAATATATGCAGAGTCTTTTTTTGTTTAGCTCCTCTAGCATATATATTTATATGGAGGCCTTGGCTATGGACACATGACAGATAATCCCGGCTCGGCCTAAAATATTTGTGAGCAATTTTTCGTATACATTTCGTGTGTTTTGCACTGATTTTTCCACTTGTTGTCAAGTTCAGTGACTTGTGTCAAATTGGCAAGCAGTTATTAAATTGGCTAACTGGCTCGCTAGCTGTCCGTCCGCCTGTCCAGCTGTCTGTACGGCCTGTCTGTCTCGCTGGCTGGCCAATCGGCTTGGCTCATGTGGCCATAAGTGCATTTTGGTTACATTTCGATATCGCGCTTTTTATTTACAAATTGTTTACTCGCTGAGATGTTAATCCCAAAAAAAAAAAAAAAAAAATTTATATATATATATATATATATGTGGATACGGCCAGACATTGGAGAGAGAGAGTCGTCGCAGCCAAAGGCCGCATAATGTCGATTTCGTTTTATGCCGTTAGGCAGCAGCCTCCTCCTACCCCCCACGCCTCGCTGTATCTGTATCTGCTGCTGCTGCTGTTTGTATCTGTGTATCTGCGGCTGTATGTTTGCGCGTATCTTTTGCCTTTCCCAGCGGCCGCTCCACAAAAAAAAAAAAAAAAAAACACAGCAGAAAAAAAAACTTTCGTACGCACCGACACGCAGGTGCTGCAGCTTGCCGCAGCCTCCCCCTCGCGCTCAGCCCCAGCCTCTCGCATCTGCAACTGCATCTGCAATGCCTGCCAGCCAAGCGTCTGTCTGTGTCTTCGCTTATATGGTACGCGCCCGCTAATTATTCACATTAAATACTGCTCCACGTCGTCCACATCGACAACGACGTTGACGCAGGCAGCGACTGAGACGTTAGCGGCGACTGCGACAGCGACAGCGACAGCGCGTTGCACTTTTACCATTAAGATTGTTTCCTTTGGTATTTTTGCGTTGATGGATTTTCTACTCTTTTTTTTGCTGCTGTTGTTGTTATTGTTGTTGTTGTTGTTGTGTCCGACTGTTTGTCTTTGGCTCGTCGCATCTGGCTTGGACATGCTTAAAATGCCTTTAAACACACACACACACGCACACACACACACACACACAGCGACTTGAAGTCTGTCGCTGAGCAACTGAATCGAAGTCGAAAAAAAAAATGAATTGGATGCGTTGCAAAAGTCAACTTGCCGCTGTCATTCCCCTCTACACTGTCTCTCACTCTCCACTGCTCACTCTCCAGCACCACGCCGCGCTGCACTCTCCACACTTGGCTTGGCTCGGCTCGGCTCGGTTTGGTCCTCTGTGTATTGCCTTGTTATTGTCTCCAGCTTTAGTCTCCATTGGCATTGCCATTGCCATATAACCGACCAAACTGTATGCAGCATACACGCCTTTTGTTGTGCGTGTGCGTATGTGTGTGTGTGTGTGTGTGCATGTGTGCGTATGTGTGTGTGTTGGAATTTTTTAAACTGTCGTGGGCATAAAGAGGACATCGACTTAATAGAGAGAAAACAATTGCTTCTAATAACAGTTGCAGTCGCTGTCGCAGTCGGCGTCGGCGTCGACTGCCCCCAGACGCACTTTTTGTGTCTTTTTCTGTTGTCTTGCTTTAATTTCTTTTTTATTTCCTTTTGTTTCGCAAGCTTTTTTCTCCTTTATTAATTGCCTGCATTGTTTTAATTGTATTGCATTTTATTTTCACAGATCAACATTGCGGTTCAGTGCCTCAGCACGGACTTTAGCAGTCAGAAAGGTGTTAAGGTGAGTTTTTCCTATATGGACATATGAATTACTTATATATAATAATTGGGAAAAGATTAAGTAATTATTAAATATTTTATATATATTTAAGTTGAGCTAGTTTATTTAGTTTATTTGAGAGATCAGAGTGTATAAAAAAAAGTCAGATATCCTGAAAACAGTTTGAATAGCATATAAGAAAATATCTTGTTATATAATAAAAATCTCTTAACTGATCTGGACAACTAGAAAAATAAATTAACAGATCAAGAGATCAATGATATATATATCAAAGCTATCTTTATCTTGCCTAATCTGGGAAATAGTTTAACAGACAATTTTATATATTAGAATAATGCAGATCGAAATGGGTGTATGGTACATATGTTAAAATGAAAGTATGTATGTATACATATTGGCATCTAACAGAAATCCCGCGCTTTAAATTTACTTAATGAACCTATTAATACTTTTTAACAATCAAATATTAATATTGACAATTTTTTTATGAATTTCATTAGTTGCAGTAGCCTAGTATTCATTAGTATTATTATCACTATTATTAACAGATCGCTCAAAATGTCTATCAAAGCATAGAGATTGAAGGCCTAAACATAATAGTTAATTATATAGTAGAAACAATATCTGATATGCATATAGAAACAACAACAAAAATCAAAATCAAAATCATATTTAAACGCAGCCAACTTAATAAGGCAGTTAAGCTAATTAAGTGTTGCCAGACTGTTATTATATTTAAACAATTTCAATTGAGCTCTTCGCATATAAAATACAAAATAAATTTAATGAAGTTATAAATATAGCTTAAAAGCAATTTATTTATATGACTTTTGGTCTATAAGTCTCTCTCGCTCTATCGCTCTCTTAGGCAGCACACATTGTAGGCAAATCGAACAACTTCAGCTTTGACTTGGCGTAATAAACACCTGGACACACAGAGTTGTCTATATGCATGTGCATGTGTGTGTGTGTGTGTTCATCGTACAGGTTGATGAGCCCGAAGGCGTATCCCTGTGCTCCCGTTTGCCTGCGTTACCTGTTACCTGTGTTACACACTTAATCACATAGTCATAATACCCGCCAAGGCGCAGCCGAGGCAAGGCCAACATCATAAAAGATAAAAGCAACAACATGTGCCCAAAGGGGCTGACTCAAGAGGCAGCGTCAAGAGGCGATTGCTACAGTTCTGCCTCTTAACATGTAGACGTAGGAAGTTGTTGTACTTGTAGTTGTTGTTATTGTTATTGCAGTTGTTGTTGTTGTTGTTGTATCAGCAGCATCCTTTGTATGTTGTAATGCGTACCATTAAGTTGATATTTCATTGACAGAAAGACACGAAGAGTTGAGAGTCTGAAGCGAACGCTTCTACGTCGCGTCAACCACAGTGTGGCCTGCCTAAGTGCGCAACTAGGTGTAGTCTTGTAGTATTGCATGATTGCTATATTTTATTCATATAATTGTTTGGTATTTTTTGGTATTTTCTTGGTGTATGTAATGCTTACCATTAAGCTGATATTTCATTTCGCCACAGTGTGGCCTGCCTAAGTGCGCAGCTAGCGCTAGTCTCGTAGTATTGCAAGATTGATTGCTATATTTTAATTATATAATTTGTTGGTATTTTTTCGGTATTTTTTTTGGTATTTTTTGTTTTTTTCTTGGTGTGTGTTGTAACGCGTGCCATTAAGTTGATATTTTATTGGCAGACCACAGTGTTGCGAGACTAGGGTTTGTCTTGATTGATTGGTATATTTTATTGATATTAATTTGGTATTTTTTGTATTTTTGGTATTTTTTGGTATTTTTTGAATTTTTTTTGGTATTTTCTAAATTTCCATTTCCCCCCTTCTGTTACAGGGCCTGCCGCTGCACGTACAAATCGATACGTTCGAGGATCCACGCGATGCGACGGTCTTTCATCGCGGCTACTGTCAGATAAAGGTCTTCTGCGATAAGGTAAGTGATTCTCAATTCGCAAAAGCTACCACATACGAGAGAGCTCACCAGCTACATAATTACACACGCATACACGCACACAGACAAAGGCAGAGGTAGAGGTAGATGCAATGCAGAGACCGAGCGGCAGAGGCAGCTGCCACGTGCAACACAGCAGGTTGAATGAAGCTAACTAAAAGCGCTGCGACGTGCCTCGAGGCAAAGCCCTGCCAATTGTTGTTGTTGTTGTTGTTGTTGCCACTTGTCGCTTGCTGCTTTTATCGAATTGGGGGCAACTGCCTGCTGCATGCTGCATGCTGCATGCGGCCTGGCATTTGGCTTGTCCCTTCATCAACGTAACCAATGTCCGTTTCGAGCTCAGGTGGAAAGCGTAACGCGTACAAAAGTAAATGGACAGGCAACAGGTCCCTCCCTCCATCTCTTCCCCCTCCTCTGACTGCCTCTCCTTGGCACTGATTCGCTGGCTTCATCCTTTCGCCTTTTGTCGTGCCCTTGTTTTGAGCCAACGTTTCGCCTTGGTATGCACCTCTCTTTCTCTCGTTCTCCCTCTCTCTCTCTGTCTCTCTCTCTCTCTCTCTATCTTTGGTTTATATGCGAACCCTTCACTTTTTTTTTGCGCTTGATGTGCTTTATTAATAAATCATTTCGTGGATTTCCAATTTAATTTTCTCATATCATTACACTTCTCCTGCTGCTGCTGCTGCTGCTGCTGCTGCCTCTTCTTCTTCCTCTTCAAGTCCAACCATGAACAGGCCTGACTACCTTTTATTGTACTCCATGCCACATACTATCCATAACCCTTGCAGACACACACACACTCATACTTACATTGGGGGTTTAACCTGGAACTTCGAGGCGTATGTTTATCGATAAATGTATCAATTAAATTTCGCGTACCAGCTTATTTCATATATATACACACACTCTCACACACTCACACACACACTCACACACACACACACATCCATGCTCTGCAACATCTTGTATCTTACACGCATTTCTCTTGACTTTTATTTTTGCTGCTTTGCGATTTCTCTGCATTTGCAATTCGGCTGCAATTGCCGCCTTTTGGCACCTTTTTCCCATTGCAATCAATGCAGAAATATAGGTTTTGCGTGTTTTCTGTCTTTTCACCAAAATGAAGAAGAAGACAACGAAAAATGCACCGAAATCGTTTAAAAAAAAAAAAAACTGCCGCCACATTTCGATAAACAAATTTCACTGCACAGATAAAGATCTTCGAGTTGGCATAAAAAAAAAATAAAAATAAAAAAATAAAAAAAATTGGTATGGAAAGCATTGTAAGGATTGCATGAAGAAATTAAATGCTTGTCTGATTTGCAATCAATTATAAATCACAATAAAGGGATTATGTGCTGTAGGGTCTGGCTTAATCTGGATAATCAATTCCTCAGTTGATAAAGAAATAAGTTTTAATGGAAGAGAAGGAAATCTACTTACTTATGGTTATATTTATTTTAGTTTGGGCTTTCAAATATATTCGATTATATTCAGCTAGAATAGAAGTACATATTTCAGGCACTCAGTCAGATTTTTTATTTAAAAATTGATCAATCATTCAATCAATGCAAACATTTTATTAGTTTAATCATCAGCTAATCAGGGAGTCAGTCAATAATTCTTCTCCTTGAGTTAATCATTCAAGTCAATCAATAGTCCTTTAATCAGTCTGTTATATAGTCTATCAATCATTCTGTTAGTGTCATCAATCAGTCAACCATTGACGCGGATTATAATCAATTCTTTACTATAGATAGACTTTATAATTAAAGCTAAATCTCTTCAAGCTCTTCAAGCTCGTCAATCAGTCCATCTTTTTTACCAATTAGTCAAGCAGTCAATCGCTCAATCAGGACACCGTTTTGCATAGGCTAAGCCACAGCTAAGAGTTGCTTCTTTCGATTAATTTCGCTCCAGTTGCGTCTCACTTGTGGCACACAGAGAAAGTTTATAATACGCATTTATATATATATAAATAGTTATTAAGATCTCCAGCCAAGTAAAATTTATCGATAAACGCAACATAAAGACATGGCATATCACAGAAAAGAAAAACACATAAAAATAAAAAAAAAATTGCGCTTTTGGTAATCGCTGCGACTATCGCAGCTAACCAAATAAGCGGCGCAACTGATGACCATAGCACGACTGCCCCCTCCCCGCTCCGCCCCGCCCACACGCCTCCTGCAGCAGCCACTAGCTCAGTTGGTCGATTAAGAAGAAGCAGCAGCAGGAGGAGGCAGTGGAGCTGTGGCAGAAGCAGAAGAAGAAGAAGAAGAAGAAGGCGTACATTGACCGCATTGGCGGCAATTCGAGCCGCTGTCTGAGCGGCTTTGGCGATATTTTTGCCAAGATAAAATAAAAGTATGTAATAAAATACAGTTATTTACATGCAGGCAAGCACACACACACACGCACACAGGCACATAAATGAATGTATATGAATACATACATATGCACAAATGATGTACAGCGAATGCTCTAGGCAAAAAGAAAAAAATTTGTGTAGCTCTGATAAGCGCAGCAGAAAGCGCAACAGGTGAGAGGCGCGGCGAGGCTTTATAGTGTGTGAGTGAGTGTGTGTGTGTGTGTGTGTGTGTATTGGTGATTGTGTGAGTGTGTTTGTCAGGCAGTCATAAGCACATCTCCACATCCTTGCATAACTTGAGCAGAAAAGCCTATACAAAAAATTGGCTAACAGAGCAGAGCTGCAAAAGATGGACAGTAGCTGAAGAGAGAGAGAGAGAGAAAGAGAGAGAGAGAGAGGGCAGCTGCAGCAGCAGCAAGAAGGAGCAGCAGCAGGCGACGCTCTCTATGCAAGGGGGGAAAAATATCACTTCCTGCGCGCCTCAATTGCCTGATTTTTAATTACAAATGCAAAGTGCAGACGCGGCAGCAGCAGCAGCGGGGGGAACGAGAGCGAGAAGAATCTGTTTACACGCAAACCTGCAATCACAGTGGACGCTAGCTATGAGCGACATGTCTTTGTGCATATATAAATGGGTAGTTGTCTGTGTGTGTGTGTGTGAGTGTGTGTGTGGCAATCAAGCAAAGCCAGCTGCTGCTGCAGTTGTTGTTGCTCTTGTTGCTGCTTCAGCTCAGGTGGGCAAATTGGCAACGGGCTGCAACAACAACAAGCTGCAGGCGCCGCCGCCGCCGAATTATTTATGATGTATGCATATTTATGCAGCATCTCGCTAAGTATTTTATAATAATTTTACAACAAATCGGTTTTGCTGTTGCTGCTGACCCTAACGGTGCCTGGCCGAAAGCGCTTATTGGCCGCCGCGTTGGTGGCACCCAAAAACTTGTTTGTACAGGCAACAGGCAGCAGCAACAGGCAGCAGCAGCAACAGCCAGCAGCAGCTCTTGAACTGTCTGCTGTCTGCCACAAGCTATGGCAAGGCTTATGGCACTTGCTACACGATTTTAATTAATTTATAAAAGAAAATACGAGAAGGAAGACGAACAAAAACAACAGCAACAACGAATGCAATAAACAAAATGTGCGCATCCCATGCATTTTGATTGATTGCTAATTACACACACACACAGACACGCACACACACACATGTAAGCAACACACCTGGCGCTGCTTGCGCAAGTGTCCAAGCGCTTAGCTAAGCCCGCAATTAAAACACACAAAAGTTCACTAATCGGGCCGTATTCGACTGGCAAATACCCTAGACTCAATGAGAGCTAAAAATATTTCAGCAATTTACTGAAAATATTAAGCTTTTAAAAGACATCCCTACATATACATATATCATTTTTATATATTCCTTATATATTTGATATACTCAATATATATCTATATAATATGGTATATCTATATAAGCTCAAAAGCTTTCCCACAAGCAGCGAACTCTTTCTGACAGCTACTCTAATATATATATATATATATATATATCTCTCTCTCTCCACAAAAGGGCGCCGAGCGTAAGACGCGCGATGAGGAACGGCGCGCGGCCAAGCGCAAAATGACAGCAACTGGACGCAAGAAACTGGACGAGCTCTACCATCCGGTCACAGATCGCTCCGAGTTCTATGGCATGCAGGATCTGGCCAAGCCGCCTGTGCTCTTCTCGCCCGCCGAGGACATGGAAAAGGTAAGTGAAGAGCTTATTTAAATAAATAGTATAGATGTAGATATAATGAAACCTTCGCTAATCCCACAGAGCTTCTATGGCCATGAGACTGACTCGCCGGAATTGAAGGGTGCTTCGCCTTTTCTGTTGCACGGCCAGAAGGTGGCCACGCCCACGCTCAAATTCCACAATCATTTTCCGCCCGACATGCAGACGTGAGTAAAAATCGTCATCCTTTATGCAGAGGACGCGCCTCCAGCTGCCAAAGATCAATGAAACTAATCTACTATCTCTCTCTCTCTCTCTCTCTTTCTCTCTCTCGCTCTCTATTTTCTATTTCTAGTGATAAAAAGGATCACATATTGGATCAGAGTATGTTAACCAGCACACCGATGTCCGACTTTGGGCCACCCATGAAACGGGGCCGCATGACGCCGCCAACCTCGGAGCGCGTCATGCTGTACGTGCGGCAGGAGAACGAGGAGGTCTACACGCCGTTGCATGTGGTGCCGCCCACGACGATTGGCCTGCTCAATGCGGTAAGTGTATGAGGGAAGGGGGAGGATGAAAATGAGGAAGAGGAAGCAGCCGGTTGACCCAGCATGTGAACCTATCCAAACGTAATACATATTTCCCCCCAAGAAAATTCACAATGCAGTCTAAAAAACAAACGAAACAAAAAAATTAAGCCCAAAAAAAAACAACTCTAACGTCTGTAATTTTGTTCATTTTGGTCGAATTGGTAAAACGCAAAATATATTGAAAAAAATCAAATATAGAAACTATAAAATTGAAATTGCATATCCAAAATGAAGAAGAATCCTCGTTTATCTAAACATAATATAAACAAAACTGACCAAGTTAATGCATTTATATTCAACTAAAGCATTTCGTTAAAACCCAAACTTCACATATATCAATCGTAATTCATCTTAAATTAAAATCGAATGAATTAAAAAATTTAATTAAATATATATTTATATATATAATCAATTGTAGTTGAAACTAATTGAAAGCGTCGTAACCAAGTCACATAAAATTCATCAAAAATAAAAACTACTCTCTATATATACCACAACTATATATACTCCATGTGTATAGGTGTGTGCGTATGTATACCTATGTGTATATCTATCCATTTATAACTACACTTAACCCACACGATACGGCACAGGCAACAGTTGAAGATTGGCTGAAAACAAAACAAAAAAGATATAGAAAGGGAGATGTAAAAATATATTTAAAAAAAAAAATTTATTTTTGAAAAATTATTGAAGGATTTTTAAAAAGTATTTTAGAGTATTTTATTTTCTTAATATATATACATTTTTATACATATTTTGCTAAATTCGTAAAAAATATAAAAAATACTTTTCAAATATATGGAAAATAAAAAAAATGATATTTTAAAATTATTTTTAAAATAAAAAAAAATATTAAAAAAAAAGGATATATTATCAAAAAATTGTTCAAAGACTTTGTTTAAAAATTTCCATAAAGTTATTTAAAAATGCTGGAAGCTCAAGTGTTTCAATTAATAGTGGATAGTATTTGGAATGATATTTAAAAACTCAAAAAATTCCCATAAAAATATTTAAAAACTTACCTTAAAACTTTTCAAACATTACAAAAAATCCATGAATTAATAATAATAATAAAATAATAAAGGTCACTCAAAATATATATAAATAAAAGAATTTTTAAATATTATTAAATATATTCAAAAATGTCTTTAAATGAATTATTTTAAAAATATTATATATAAAAAATATTTCAAATTAAAAAAAATCCTTTAAAAATGTTTTTTTCAAAATATTTATCAAAGTTATTATAGTTTTCCAAATGAACAACATTACAAACACACGAAGAGTTAAAAGAGAAATATTTTAGTTTGCTTAGCTAGAACTTTGATTGAACTTGATCTCTCGTTAGCGGCTACTCGTTATTCGTTACTCTCGCGCCAAACACAACAGACAAAACATCATATTTCTCTCGTTTCTCAATTGCAGATTGAAAACAAATACAAAATCTCAACAACGAGCATAAATAACATATATCGCACAAATAAGAAAGGGTAAGTAAGGCAGCTGTGTCCAAGTGCTACACACACACACAAAAACACACACACAACAGACTACACACACACACACGACACACACTCAAGAACTTGCACCTGAATATCATGGAAAACTAACAAAAAGGCAAAACACGTTCATCTTTTGGTAGTTTAGTCTAAAACCAACTAACGCTTAACTTGGTTAAAGAAACTGACACGACTCGACTTGACGCGACTATCTCTCTCTATATACATATATGAATCAATTGTCATATGAAACAATTGTCTTACATGTATTCTTTTGCCTTGCAGGATTACGGCGAAAATTGATGATGATATGATATCCTTCTACTGCAACGAGGACATCTTCTTGCTGGAAGTACAACAGATCGAGGATGATCTGTACGATGTGACGCTCACAGAGCTGCCCAATCAGTAGTAAAAGAACTCAAAACCCAGAGAGAGCGAGAGAGGGAAAAAAGGGAAACACACACAAATATGTGGACACAATTTTGCTAAATGAAAACAAAAACAAAAATATATAAAAGTTGTTTCAATAAGCCATCTTTTCGAAATAAGCCCTAAGTTAGGCCTAAGCGCTCGATACGCATATTATGAATCTATGAAATATATTGAAAAATATTATAATATATATAAAACCTTTTATATATACATATATTTAGTTGTAATTGTTTTTGTTTAGCTACTTTAGTAACAATGAGATTACATCAATTTCTAAAAACAAATTTTAATTCTCGCTATGTTTATATATAAAAGAAGTAAAAGAACAACATGAATTAAGTGAAATTATCATCTTTATGTATTTATAACAAAATATATGTATACACATGCATATATATACATATATATATATATCTTTAACTAAGTTAAGTCTAACAAGAATAGAGTGCAAAATGTCTGTCCAGTTAAACGTTTAAGTTCTGCTAGGCCTTAGGTCCAAAAAAAAAAAAAAACAAATTCCCTATAAAAAGCCCTCTGAAATTTATGCAAAACCATTTGAAATTTTACTCTAAATAAACTTTATTTAAGCATTTTTTTAATTGTTGTGAAATTCTTTAAAAATCGTTTGTTCTTTGTCTCTTCATACCTTGTTATTTGTGGCTATAAATGTTGAAAAATATATACATATAATTAATAACAAATAAACATAAACAAAACAAAATAATTAGGATCTCTGCTAAACACAAACAAAATAAAAAAAAAAAAAAAAAAACAAAAACCGATTTTGCTTCCAATGCCTAGAACAAAACGTAAAAAAATAAAATGAAATTGTCAAAAAAAAAAAAAACTGTTTAAAGTAATTAACTTAAAGTATATACATAAACAAGCATATATATATATATAACTTCAAATATATATGTGTAAGAAGCTCTGCAATAAAACATGTTGATAAAAATCTTAATTAAGTCCAAGTTAAGGCAATGAAAACAACAACAAAAAATCTAAAAAAGAAAAAAAATGAAATGAACTAAGAAATTGTGTGCATTTGTTGTAAAACAAGAAAAATCTACAAAAAACAAAATCAACAAAAATAAAAGTTGATTCAAAACAAAAAATTAAACATGAGAAATACTGAAAAAAAAAAAAAACATAATATTTAAAAATATATATATACAATTTTATATATATACATATAACATATTTCGTAATAGATATAATTTAAATTTTATACAGCATATATATGACATTGTGCGTTTACAATCTTTGTTTGCCATAATTAACAGCTTACTTAATTTAATTAACAATTGTTTTTCTATATATATATACATAAACATTTTATAAACAATTAGTAAAAAGCAAAAATCTTTCCCTTTTTTGCTTTTTAAACAATTTGAATACTCCGCATCAAAACTTGCTCAATATTATATTATAATTTTGTTTATTATTTTTAACAATATACACACACACACACAGACATACAGACAAACACAATCACACACAATACACACACAGACACATAATCTCTTCTTCTTATTCTCGAATATAAGACAAAGTAAATTTTGTATTTCAATTAATCATCTTTCGGTGTTGTACATCACAATTTGTTTTTAGTTGTAGTCACTAAACAAAAAAAAAAATGCTGTAAACGTAATAATTCAAGAGATAATATAAATATATACATATACGATATTACGATAATAATAATAATGATAATCTAAATGAAGAAGAAATCTACAAATGATTGAGATGAGAATCGAATCGAATATCTTGCCGACATGTTATAAATCTATATGTTTAGTTTTAATTTATAAGTTTTATGCTCTTTCTACAAACACACACATATATAAAATATATATACACATATATATATTTGAAAAGCCAATAATTTATTTTTTGTTACCTGTTGGAAACGATTCCGCGAAAAATAGTAAAAGTTTAACTGAAACTGAGCGATTTGTATGTATGTATGTGAGCTTGAGAAAAATTTTCAAAACAAAAAACAAAAAAAAAAGAAGATGAACAAATTGTACAATATTATCATAATGAATACACAAAATTTAAATAAAGAACAAAAAGTAAACGAACTGTGTACTTATTCATAGAGAGTTGAATAATATTTGCATTAATTTATTAAATCATTTTATTCTATATTTATCCTTTACTGTCAGTAATTATAAACAATATATTTTGCTAACCTTATCTATTTTACATAAGCGGAAATTCCAATTGGACAAGGTTTATGGCAGCGCAGAGGCTGTTATGTTAACATAACAGCATGTTAACAGCGTGTGTGCGAGCATTTGCACTGCTTGAACTCTCCGTTGTGCATTGCTGCTGCTTGTATGGTTGTTCCTGTATGAGTGAGTCCATTGCATTGGACGGAGAAAGCATGTCGCTCTGCCCGTTCGCCCACATGTGATATGCAAAAGAGCGCCCACTCAATGCCGGCAATCCAACGGTTGACGAGAGTGCGTTTTCTACTCTAGCAAACATGTTGCTATGGCAACTAGCTGCAACAGTTGTGCGCCTAAATCTCTCATTCTTTCGCTCTCTCCACTTCTCTTTCTCGTGTTGGGACTGTGCGTCGGCGTCGGCGTCGGCGTCGTCTGCTTCGCTTTCGGCAGTTCAGTATTAGTTTTTCTTTTCGACTGTGGTGTTGCTGCATCGCCGCTCGCCCTCCAGACTTTTACAGCAATTGGCAACTCGCACAGATCACGTAAAAATCTGCTCTTACAGGCAAATGCCAGGTACAATGGGACTGAAATGTGCATGTGCGTGAGCGTGAGCGAGAGCGTGTGTATGTGAAGATAAGATCTGGGATGATCTCTAATGTCAGCGCACGGCTGATGACAAAACTGATTACCAGCCGCAAATAAAACGGCTCGCTGTGAAAGACATAACAATAGATGCCAAGTGCGCGCTCGAGAAGCCATTCACCATTTTTGTTGTTCACTACTCAGTTTAGTTCGTTGCTGCGTGTGCATCGCGCCGGTTGTGATTTACAGTTAATTGTGTGTCGCTCGCTATTATCCTCTCCCTCTAACCAATTGCATTGGCCTGCCGAGTTATGGAATTCGGATTGGCTTAGAAAGCGACAAACTGTTGCCGAAGCCGTTACACAAAAGTCAGTTATCGATTGATTTCTTAGCGGTTTCTTACACACACACACACACGCGCACATAAGCAAATGTCAGCTAATTGACATATTTTCGTTTTGTTTATGTGCATGTGCTCAACGTGAGAGCAACAGCATTGGCCGCATTTCTAGCCCGCTGCGACAGGTAAGAAATTTTACCTCTGTTACAAATATTTAAATAATGAAAGACAGTTGCACTTGTTTTTTTTTTCACTCTTTTTTTTTTTTTGGTAAATATTACTTTAAATTTGTATACCCCGTAACGTGTGTAAACATAAAGTTGTGCTTATGTGTGTGACAATTAAATTAGTTCTGTTTTAGATCAAGTTGATTTACGAGGCGTATGATAAATGGAGCATGTGATAAAGCCAAATAAATTTGCTTGGCAAAGATAAGAGCTGAGGAATGCAATTCTACAAGCTGAATCAAAGAATATGAAGTAGATTAGCGAGATTATCAAAAGTAAGCAAAAGAAAAGCCAGACATATACCTTGATATAGATTAAAGAAAGCGGGTTTATAAGGGGAAAAAGTTGGAATGTGGAGAAAATTAATAAATGCCTTAGATAAACACTATATAATCATGCAATTCGTATTATTTTATATAAGATATTTAATTTTGTTATACAAGACACTTTAATTTAACTCCATTGCTAATTTATATTATTATTAAACAATATGTGGGAATACGTAAGAAATGAAAAGATTCTTTAGTTTAACCTTATTTGATTATAGAAATCTATTATTAAATAAATTTTTTGATGAAAGATATTTGAATGTTATTCCATTGCTATGCTCAAATTGAGTCTACAGTCGATATACCCTAAATGTATCACTCCCCTCGTGAATGTCAACTATTCATAGGATATCTTAAAGTGCAACGCCTTTCACTAGATTCCATTTACTTTGTGGTGCATGGCGCGCATGTTTACAGCTTCCATTCGAAAGCAATTAAATCCAATTGAAAGGCACTCGGGATCGACTGCAAAGAGATCGAATTTGACATTCTCCCCATTTCCTGATCGACGCTGCCATGCGAAAGGCACGCGAGCCACGCGAGACCCGATGCCACCTATGGCTGATGCTAATTCATTTGTTTGTTATTATTCTACTCGCATTCGACTAATAACAGTTATTTTTCGCAAGTGTCCATCTCGTGTGTGACATAATCTACATCTCCATGTATAAATGAATATATTTTTTGAGATCTTTCATAACCGTGTGAATAAAAAATAATGCTTGTAATTCACTTCTTTATTTATTTAACAATTAGTTAGCGCATTAATTGTTAATTCCTGAGCCTCGGCTATGACTGTGCATGATGCATGCGCAGTTAGCAACTGCTTATCCATTATCAACATTTATAATTACGTTCCGAGTATCCAATTTTCTCATTTTCTAATATATATGTATGTATGTATGCTCTGCGCTATGCCAAGGAAACAAAGTTCAAAACATGCTAGCGATGCATACTCGAATCGAATCGAATCGAATCAACTCGACTCGATATGGAATTTCCCCTAGCCGGGCGACCTTTACCGCCTGTTTTTTTTTTTTTTTTTTTTTTTTGCTGTTCCTAATACTTGTTTGCCTAGCGTGAAAAGGGTATATTGCATTTTCTTATAGTGTTTACTTTACAAAATTTCTATTAGAGGAGCTCATTTAGGTTTTCCTATATAAAGCATCTGAAAGTGATCTATAGCTTAAGTGGTTTGTATTGACATAATACTTGCTTCTATGTTGCAAATGAGCATATTGGATTTTATATACTGATATTCAGATGTTTAATTAATAAAATTCATATTAAATGAAAATTCATTTACTTTTTAAATTTGTATGCCTAGTAAATACTGCTCAAAGAATACTATATGAATTATTAAAATATATAATAGGTATTATAAAGATTTATGTATATATTCTCATTCTTTATATTCACCTATAAATCATCCATACTAAACTATTATTAGTGTGCATCCACGTTAGGCAGTCTATACTGTGCACTCTATAAATCAAATGTCTAAAGCTGTTATTTCCACTTTGAACAAGCATCGAGAAGTCGCTTGTAACTGTGACCCCTAGTCGAGCCACAATTTCCCTAACTGTAATCAGAAACATGTTCACGGACGTGGTTCGGCTTAAGTTTGACGAAATTATAAATAGTTGAGCTAATTAAAATACCAAATTAATGTTATGCCAATTTGTTAAGTTAACTATAAAACAGTTTTTTTTTTTTTTTTTTTTTTGCCAATGATTTGCTTCGCTTAGAACCAAAAGTGCGTTTAGTAAAAAAAAATAATACAAAAAATTGTTTAAATTAATTTTTATCTAAAATTAAAACCTGATCTGGTTTTGCAGCTGCAGAAGATCATGAATCATCTACAAATTTATGGCTCTCTCACTTTGTTTAATATTTTTCGGGCAGACGATATCAAATTTTTGTTTTGTTGACTTTTGCTTTTATCTTGGCACACATTTCCAAATGGGTTCGAGTAATCAATATTGCGGCCGTGTTACGGAGAGTCGCTTGCAACATCTCTTTATGAACTGTTAACAAGGCCTTTAAACAACATATTTTTGTATTGTTGCTGATGATGTTGTTTACATCATGGTTGTTGTTCAATGATCATCATATCAATTTGATCTGAAAAAACATTTTTCATACGCTAACGACCTGGCTTATTTGTGCATAGAAGTCGCTACGGGGTTTCAAGTTTATCGTAAATTGAACTTAGGGCCTAAAGCTGTGCACTTAACAGAGTTAATTTGCCATTGTTTGAACAACTGTTTTAACCTTCCCATTTGAAAAGAGTCTGAGTTTCTGAAAGGAAACTTTGCTTTTCTTTCCTCTGTATGCATCAAATGTAATGAATTTTTGACTCATTTCTATCCCATTCTATTCTATTTCTCTTCGATTTCTAATCAAAGACCATTGTGTAAATCACTTAGCAATTTTCCATTCATTTAAGTCTACCGAATTTAGCCAAATTTACAATGATTATCAAGTTAGAGTATTTTATCTTCGTCATGCTGAAGTTAATTGCTTAAGTTTAGACAAATTGCATTTGATGTTGTTTTGAATTTCAAGCTCGCCTCTCTTACCATTAAAGCTTGTCATGCGATCAGCTGCGCGTCGAAAGCTTTCGCTGAGCTTTCCTCTGCTGCACTCGAGCACCGTGGAACGTGTTTCGTTTCTTAACGTCAGTTCACATTTTGCAATGAGTTTTATTTTAAGATTGTTTAACCATATTTACATGGCAAATCAGATTTCTTGGCAATTAAAAAGTCACAAAGTAAATTGCACAAAATTGCTTTATCTTAATGTGACATTACAAATTTAGATATGACTAATTACAAAATAAAGTCAGTAACTGAAATAAAAAGTAATATAAATGCATATTATACAATGTGTATAATAATAAAAAAAACTAACTGATAAAATCTAGGCCTTCTCTGTACTAATTGGCCTTATTTACATTTCCAATAAGAACAAAAAAATCCCCTCAGCGACCACGCCTGTACGCTACCAGCGTAGATCGGCAAATTACTGTGGGGAGAGTGGGGGAAGGTCTGGCAACAACGAAGCAACGAAGCAGGCGCGAAGTTAACCGCAAAACGTTGTGCTTTTAATCAAAAGTTTTTATTGATTGGCGTCGCGCTTGAGGAAATTGTTAAATTCGCGCAAAATAATTTCCAAGCGAGTCTAGAGCGCGAGTGTGTAGAGAGCAAGTGCACGCGCGCGCGCCTCTACTCACACTCACACGCACTCTCGCACTCGCACACTCTGCCAATCACACAATCTCTACAAAACTCTACACTCTACAGGCAGAGACGGCACGAGCTTTGGCAGCGGCTTCGCGTGCCTTTTGTCCGCTTTTTGTGTTTTCAGTTTTCAGTTTTAAAGATCATTTCGTAGCGTTCGGTTCAGATTTTTTGGGAGCGCACGCAAAGAGCGTTTGTGCGAGAGAGAGAGAGAGAGCGACAGTTAGTATAGGTAGAAGTCGATAATTATTTTGTGTACTTAAAAAGCATAAATAAACAACAAATTCAAACTGAGTCAACTCTTGCCAAAACTTGCCAAAAACAAAAAAAGAAAAAACCCCAATTTTCAATTCCGTCTTCGCATATCAATGTCAAGTGCTGTCCGCTCCATCGAATCCGGGGTCACAAGTGCTCAAGCGGCTGATTAACGTTCAATAGAAGCGAGCGCAAAAACAAAAAACAACAAAACAATAAGAAACTGCAAAGCAACAAAAAAATAAAGACTAAAAAAGGTGGAACGGCGCGAAACACGTTTCGTGTTTGTGTTTTCCTAGCTGAACAAAAATAACAAAACAAAATAACTAAAATTATTGTCATTGTTGCCAGAAGAAAAACAAAAACATTAACAAACTGAATAGTAAATATAAATAAACTAAATTAATTAAATAAATCAGCTGCTTGGCCAGAGTATAGAGCAAGAAAGCAATACACAGAAGCACTTGCCCTGACCAGAGAGGGAGAGAGAGAGAGAGAGAGTGAAAGACAGAGACAAAGCGAGACGAGTCGAGGTTAAAGTTACCAAAGCGAACCTGATCTCAAAACTGAAGCAGCAGCAGCTCGGGAAGCGTAACGGCTCTGGCAGCTCTTACCAAATATGAGCATATGCTGTTAGCCTGGCTTTAGCTAACCACGTAATTCAAGCAGCCGTAACTTACCAGCAACAACAACAATAACAACAACAACAACAACATTAATTGAGAATGGAGCGCTCGCAAAGCTGCAGCAATTTCGAAGGCGCGCCGGAGGCGTTGCACGCCTCTGTTGGTGGTGTCAACAAGCCGCTTACCGGCAGCAGCGACAACTTGCCCCACCGACTTGCCAGCTGCAACAGCAGCAGCAACATGTTGCCCAGTTTTCCGCCCAGCAAACCGTTGCGCAAACGCAAACGTCTGCAACGCCAACAATCCGTTATTGTGGATGATGCGGATGACGATGATCATCATGATATGCTGAGCTGTGAGTGCGCCTATGCCGCCGATCTGGAGGAGAATGACGATGGGGATCTGGAGATGTCGGAGCCATTGGTCATGCCACGCCTGCCCCAGCGCCACATCTTGGCCAACAGCGGACGACAGCTGCGGCACGAGGAATCCTTCGACTCGAACAGCACGGCGCCCGAGATGAGTCCGCAGGCGGTGCGGCAGCATCGCTTCAGCAGTTTGCTGCTGCGCGACAGCTCCGTCTCGATGCAGTCGGACTCGAGTCGCTATTCGAGCGTGGACAGTCTGCTGGAGTCGCGCAAACCCGATCCGGAGGCAATACTCATCAATCTGGGCTTCGGGCCCGTCGGCACCGAGGACATGCTCTCGCGCATACCCAAGCGCTTCCTCAAGCCCTCCAAAGTGCCGGGCATCGACACGGAGGCATTCGTCAAGCGTCTGCAGCTGGCCAGTTCGTTGGCCGACTCCAGTGCCCTGGGCTATCGCGGGCTCACCTCCAGCTCGGATCAGCCGCCCTCGTCGATTGTGGCCAAGATTATGGAACGCTTCGAGGTCAACAATCAGCGCAAACAGTCCATGGGCAACATTGAGCACACGATCAGATGAGACGCCGATCCGATCCCAACACTATCTATCTAACTATCCATATGCATACTATAAATCCAATGAATATCTGAAATTGTGCAACCTAGGCTAAGTTACTACGTTAGCTATATATAGCAGCCAGCGAGCGGGGTTTTACCCGACACGCGGCAACTTTTCTATTATTACTGTACATTATTATTATTATATATATATATATATTATCTTTATTGTCATGTGATGTTTATCTTGTCCATTAGCTTTTAGTTGTGCCGCGTACTTAGCTTTGTCTATTGTTTTACCTACCGATTCGGGTTTATTTTTACAATTCGTTTTACACTTATTATAATCTCAGTTTTAAGCATCAAACTAAAATAATAATACAAATTGCCTTTGATATATTTGAATGAGTTTTATTTTCGAGCTGAACTTTAACTGCGTATTGTTATTGTTATTGTTATTGAATCGTAAACTTTTACAATTTAGTCGTCAATTATCTATATCTCTCTCTCTCTCTGTCTCTCTCTTTCTCTCTCTCTTTCTTTCTCTCTCTCTCTCTCTCTCTTTCTCTCTCTCTCTCTCTTTCGCTTATCATTTGTAATAAGGTTTCCATTCATAGGTTCTTCTTTCTTTGTGTCGCATTCTGAAAGATTTGCAAAATATGGAATATAACAATTATCAATCAAATATTTTATTCTTTGTCTTAAACCTAGCTTTAGTCTTCCTGTTCTTGAAACTTCCTTTGTGTCTGAAAGATTTTTCTGAATCTTTATGCTTTCACTTTCAAGCAATATTTTTAGAATTCTTCTCAGACTTACTCAGTCTTCGTTTTGTCATCTCTTTGGCTTTCTTTATGCCACTGCTTCTTACCATTCACTTTGCAAATTGTTCTTAAAGGTTTGCTTACTCTTACTCATATTTTTGTAGCTTTCTCCTTTGTGTTTTATTCTGAATGCGAATCACTAATACTCAGCCTTCGTCTTAGTCTTGTCTATGGCTTCCTCTTTGCTGCTGCTAGAGGCCATTCACTTTGTGTTCAATTCTTAAATGTTTGACGAGTCTGAAACTATTTAGGCATATTTAGATTTTGATCTGGAAATATTTAAGTTTTCTTGTGGATAAATTAACATTTTCATTTTTCACTTAATCTCCTCGAAGGCAGCAATTCAGGGAAATAAATTCCTAAACGTTTTCAGGCCGTGCCTATAGCATATTTTCGTTTCAACACCTTTAGGTGTTAAAGTTTTCGTAAATTCTATTCAATGTGAATCAATTTAGCGTGTTTTTGCTTAAGCGTTGCATTCTTAAACGTTTCTCACACAAGCGTGCATTCGACTTTCTCTCCTGCCTCTTTCTGCGGCCCTTTTCATTATCTGGGGTGTGACAAATTTCTATTTCGAGTCAAGTTGCATTCTTCAACGTTTCCACAATTCTGCCGCAGGTTAATAGGCGAATTTTAACAATATTTTAGAATAAACATTACTTTTCGTTTAGCTAGAGAAATCTGTTTAAATATCTAATATATCTGTTTAAATATTTATCGTCAACTTTCTACAGCGTGTCAAGAAACTGTTGTATAGCTTGAGAAGTAAATAGACTTCTATTGACAACTGTTGCCGCTTCAAACACCTATATATATATATAAATATTTCTATATTTATCTTTATCATTATCTCAGGCTTAAGTTTTTCATTTTTATTGATTGGTTTGCATAAGAAGTAACTGTTATATTTAGAAACCGACGTCATAAGTCAGACAAAAAGTCAACAGAGCTCATAAAAGCGGCAAACAAAATTCAATTGCGATAGAAGTCAAAGGAAAATAACAGCACAAAAAAAAGGGCAAGAGTGGAGATGCTTGACTAGAAGATACTCAGTACATGGAAAGCAGAAAGAGATGGGAAGAGAGAGACAAAGGAAGTGAAGGAATATAAGAGAGGAAGAGAGAGAGAGAGAGAATAGTGTGTAATAGAAAGAGTGAAACAGAGATATACAATGAAATAAGCTAGCAAATCCAAGCTATCTCTGTCTCTCTCTCCCTCTCTCATTTCTTCAGTGTAAATCACTGGTCAAGCTTATCATACTCTATTGTGGTGATTGCTACAGGGTATGTAAATAAACATGCACATTTTGCAAACAAATATTCAAAGACCTCCAACTGCTGTTGCGCGGCATATCTAATTGTGGTTGTTGTTTCTTTGTTGTTATTGTTGTTGTTGCTGTGTTATCGAAGGTACATTTTCTGAGTAGTTAAAAACGAAATACATCTATTATAAGCCCGTGACATACATATAGATATTACACACATTAATACTTATATACATATTTATTCAAGTCAAATATCAGATAAATCCCATCTGAGCAAATTGTGAAGCGTTTCCATTTGAGGGCTAACAATTTGTTGTACTTGAGTTAAATTTATTGATTTCAATTGTTTTTAATTGTTGTCAGAGATGAAACAAAAGCAGTACAAAATACACAGAAGATGAAGAAGAAGAGGCAGATGAGGAAAAATATTGCCGGCTCAATCTTTATCACGATCGAAGCGAATGCAATGGGTATTAGACTCTTTGAACTCTCAATAAATTAATTTTTTGTTTTTCACAAACAGAACGTCATAACGAGCCGCTGTTGGTAAATAGATAAGAATATGAATAATATATTTACGCATATATAGAAATGAATATAAATTTATGTATGTATTTATTCACATAGATTTCGTAACACCTTGAAATTTGCGTTTTATTTAAGCAGTAAACTGAAGAAACAAGTCAGCCGACACTTTCGTTGGGTATGCAAGACTAACAGATACCCAGATCACAGGGTAGAGCATTTATGAAAGATATATATCTTTTACCAAGAGATAGATTCAGATAATCATACAAATCAGATAACCAAAGTATCTGCTGTTTACATACATTGGCACAACAACAATATACCCCAAATATGAACATCTATAAAACAGGGTAAACCGAACTGAGCATAGATATTGGTTATGAAGTAAAGACGTCACATGACACGAGTTCGATATTAGAATCTGTATCTATCTGTATATATGTATATGTATATGTATATGTATCTGTATCTGTATCTGTATCTGCATCTATATCTATATCTATATCTGTATCTGTATCTGTATCTGTATCTGTATCTGTATCTGTATCTGTATCTGTATCTGTATCTGTATCTGTATCTGTATCTGTATCTGTATCTGTATCTATATCTATATCTGTATCTGTATCTGTATCTGTATCTGTATCTGTATCTGTATCTGTATCTGTATCTGTATCTGTATCTGTATCTTTATCTGTATCTGTATCTGTATCTGTATCTGTATCTGTATCTGTATCTGTATCTGTATCTGTATCTGTATCTGTATCTGTATCTGTTTCTGTAACTGTAACTGTATCCGTATCTGCATCTGTCACTATATAACTGTATCTAGTCAAGAAATGAAATGCACAAAGCACAAAGCAGAGAACGAGATAAAAGCTACAAAGATCTGCATAAAGCACTTTGCATATGTATGCATAAATAAAGTTTATTTGTTTGTTGTATTTTTTGGCTGCCTGTTGCGGCTGTGTTGCAAGCAGCAGAAGAAGCGAGCAAGTTCAAGGCGCGAGAAGGTGTTGCATAGATACACCGACAACAACAACAGCCTTAAGATACAAAGATACTTCTGTATGCGCATATGCAGATACTTTTAGCTTTTAGCCAGTGGCTGCGTTGACGAAAATAAAACGCCCACGCCGGAAGCGAGCGAAAATGCAAACAAAAAATGAGAAAACGTGTGAAAAACAATTAGCAAACAGCCCCAACAATAAAAATAAAAATAAAAATAAAAACAAAAACAATTGTAAATTTCAAATTGAAAAATGTGTCACAGCCAGTGAATATTTGCGTTGATTTTGTTATTTCTTTTTCTGTTTCTATATAATGAGCGTGGGCGTTTTGATTAATGGGCCTACTGGCACACTATGTGCATTCCAATTGCTCTTAGGCTAACATTGACATTAAAACACATTTAATTAAATACAAAATAAGAAATATGAAACAAAACTAAATCAAATAAAATTATTCGCGCGCGCTTTTTTAACGGCACTGCCAGCCCGAAATTTGCAATGGCTAACAGCATGCTGTTAGCGCTGCTACATTCCGTTAACAGCTCATGCGAGCTAACAGCACAAACGATTATCGATAACAGCGGCCACAGCGTCAGTCTGTTTTGGTTGTTCCGCACTTGCACACATATTCGCCTAATATGTAGAAAATCAAAAACTATAGAAAATATGTAAATTTTAAACAAGTGCAACTGTTTTTAATTTTAATTTGTACTTAAGCACACCGTACTTACCGTTCCTTTATTTGTTCTTTTTTTGTCGCGCTCTACGTGACCGCTGTTCTTTGTGCGTCTCTCTCTCTATATTACCTATTTTTGGGTTGTTTTTTTTTTTTTTTTTTTTTTGTTTTACTGTTGCTTTGTGCATGGGAACTCGTGCAAAATGGATTTCGTGCAGTTCTGGAAAATCGTTGCAGCCCTTTGGAGGCCCGATTGCTCAAGATGTCCGTGTGGACGACAACTAGCTCAGCTGGCAATGGCCTAGAATCTTCCAATAGCCAAACTCGCACGCCGCAAACGGCCAAATCTCAGCTCAGTGCCGCTCAACGCAACAGCTCAAATCCGACCAACGCTGGCCAGTTAATTGGCAGTGATATTACCACGTCAGCCAACGCTCAGCAGCATCATTTCCAGCACGTAGTCGCCGCAGCAGTTGCAGCTGCCACAACCATAGCTACCGGCCAGCACCAACAACAACAACAGCAACATCATCATCATCAACAGCAGCTGCTGCAGTTGCAGCCCTTTCATAATCACAGTTTATACAATCAATTTGGCAGCAGCTCCGGCAGTAGCAGCAATAACGGCAACAACAACAACAACAACACCTTCAACTTCAAACGTTCCAGCATTAGCAACTCGGCTCCACAGCTACCCGCTTCCAGTCAAAATTTCACAAAGGTAAGTCTCCATAAGAAATCAAATTCTACATTCCTCCTACATGCAAAACAAAAAAGACAATAAAAAAAACTCCAACAGTCGCCTAAGCTCTCCCGCGCGTTGTCACTCACTCTCTCTCTGCCTTTGTCACCCCTCTCTCATACCTTTTCCACGCCAATCGTGCGAAATCACCGAAATGAGCAATATGGAAACGAACAATTGGACAAGCGGTTCACGGTTAATTCTCCAGTCTAAACTCTAAACTTGGCCTCCGATTTCAAGTCGAACCAGATCCCACATGCTAGCGCATGTGCGTTTGCGCGCGTGTGTGTGTTTGTGTGTGTGTGTGTGTATATATGTATGTATGTATATTTGCCTGTGTTTACGTACCGTAATATTGCACGCGGTTTATTATTAATTTTCCATACACTTAGAGCTTGCTTGTGACGTCACAGAGCTTAGTTTGTTATTCTTGATGCTCATTAGACAGGGGTATTAGGCGGGTATATTTGTGAGCGTTGTAAGCAAAGAGATACGGGAGAGGTTTTGATAATATATATTTATGTATGTACATACTAATTATATAATTATTTCCTAATTGCATTCAACTCAAAATTAAGTTCAGCTTTGATATATTTTCTCCAGTGTATTGTGCAATTAATACAGCTCGCTCTGTAACTTGTTTGCTCTCTTCCCATTGACTCTTCCTCAATTCAATTCACACTGCGTCTTAGCTTTGCTGTTGTTTTATCAACTGTTTGCGTACGATAAATAATTAAAATTAGGCACTTTACAGGGCCCACGCCTATACACACATACTTACATATACATAAATGTGTGTGTGTGTCTTTATAATCAGCATATACATATAAAATCTTTTATATTCATGTTATTTTTTCTATATTAATTAGTTTCAAATGGCAACAAAAAATGTGGTGTGGCTGTTTTTATATAGCGATAAGGTCTGTTATATTCCACTTCATGTTACCCGGCTTTGCATGGCACGGAAAAAATATGCATACAATAGAATTTCAATATCACAAAACGGCAAAAAACGTAATAGTAGTATTATAAAATCGTTCTGATTTTGCCTGTTCAATGGATTTATTCAACCTTTTGCTCTAATTTGTATGCATAATAATTGTGCGACGCCTTTGAAAATTGCATAAATTTCAATTTTGCATTGAATTGGGAATATATTTAACTAAGAATATTATTCACTTATATGCCGATTTTATGGGTCAAGTTGGTTAAAGTAGGACGAAAAGTAGATATATATATTTGCTTCCATTAGAAATTCTGATGTAATTTTTTTTGTTTAGAATTTAAAATATATTTTATTTTAACTTTACTAAGCACGAGGAATTTATTTAAATATAATACAAATATAAACTCAAGGCGACATTTCTAAAAAATGTTTGTTGAATAATTATATTTATTCACATTGATCAAGGAATTACTGTAGCTGATTACATTTTTGATATTTATTGATATTTGCTTCGATTGGAAACTCGAAACGCTGTTTATGCCATCACATTTTACATGAACTGATAACAAGCACAGTCACTTAATTGTTGTTACCATTTAATCGTTCGAATTGAGAAAAACATCAATCATCTGATGCTACGAATTCTTTGTCAACGATCAATAACACTTGTGTTATTATTGATTGATTATACAATAATCCACAGAAAAAGAGCATTTGAGCAATATATTTATAGTATTTTAAGTATGTTAATGCAAATTCCATACAAATTCCAAAATGTTCCAGCGGCACCGCTGCCGGCATCGAATTCCACGGGGAAATATTCTCTTTAAGCTGTGCAGCTGCGTCAATAGGAAGCTAAATTGTTCCATCGACTGCAAAAAAAGGTTATTTTACTCTCCTCTCATTGCAGTTCTTTCGCCGAATGTGCTCATAAAACTTCATCAGCTGGAAGCTTAAGAGCGAATCGGTTAGCTCGCTCTTTTTATTTTGATCCCCAAATGACATTTTGCCTGTCCTACGTGATTTCAATCAAATAATTCCACTGGCTGCAGGTCTTGGCCTCTCTATCTCTAAAACATCTGCTGCTGCCGCAGCTCCTCTGCTCGCTTTATTGTTGGGTCAGCTGAGCGGGCAGTGTCGAATTTATAATTGAATCAGTGGCCAATCAATTGCCCAATCACTGCACAGTTCAGGGGCAAGTCGCGTCGCCCAAATGCTCATCATTTGATTTCCCCATTGATGATCAACGGATGCGCTACAGGTAGGAAAAATATGCTGATTGATTGCCAACAGTGGGAGAGAGCGAGAGGGCGAGTGAGTGAGTGAGCGATTGGGGAGCACCTTTATCACGTGCTGTCTCTTTTGCACCTTTCATTGCTATCTATTTGTTTTGCTTTGCTTGTTTTTCGTTTTCTTTACACACACACCCACACTCATATACACTTATACAGGCACCCGCTGTCAACGTTTTAGTTTCCTTCTGTTCGGTTTTAATTCAAATGGCATTTGTAATTCGATTGTCTATTGTTATATTGTTGTTGTTTTTGTCGTCGCAGGCCGCAACCGCCGTCGTCGTCGTCGTCGTCACCGTAGCCGTCGCTGTCGCCGCCGAATTGATTGTCGAATTTGAATATCACGCGCGCCGCCGTCGACAGTTCAGCAACCAACGCCAACGTCGCCGCATCAACGGCATCGCCTCCGTCGCCGTATCAGTTAGTTGTTAACTAGACGAGACGTTCTCGCGCGTTCGCATCAACCGATCAAGCAACCAACACACCACCCAACCACCCAGCCACCCACACTCATTCATTCACCAACCGGTTCGCATGACAACCAAAGAAACATACAAGAGAGTGAGAGCCTGAGAAAGAGAGAGACGCATTAAGACTAAAAGACGCTACGGCGGCTGAAGGGAAAAGGAAGACACAGCGAAATGCAAAAAGAAATGAATTAAATGTGTCGAATAGTAGAGCCAAATTACTATTCAATTCATTATCGTGCCGCAGCTCGCCGTGAACTTGTCGTCGTGATTAATGCTGTACGAGCTAAAGATATACAAGAACTACATGCACATGCACATGCAAACTGACAAGCACATACTCATACACATACTCATTTGTGGAGTGAAGTTGAAAACGGTTAAACGGTAAAGCGTGTCTCCATTAAAGCATCGTTGGCGAACGGAAACGGTTATCGGTTTTTGCCATCAAATATATTTTGATACGTTTTGAGTGTTCTCGCAAATAATAAAAATACGTACGTGCCAAATTGTGTTTTATTGACACATGTATTTTGCAATTTTATATGCTATAAAATGTTTATAAATAAAAAGTCAATATTTAAATAACACAAACACACGCACGCAAACCTCTAAAAAAGAGAAAGACGGCAAGCGGAACGCAACGCAACGAGCACAAAAAAGAAAAACAACCAAAAAGCAACTACAAAATTTGCCAACAAACTGACAATTAAACCAAGTAGAAAAAAAAAATAGCGCACTTATGTCTAATTGTGTGAGTGAGAGTGTGTGTGTGTACTGATCAATTCTCATGTGCACTGAACACCATAATTAATCAACAACAACAATAAAACGCTATCAGCATCGTCATCAATAGTCAGCATCGGCAACCAACTGAAACGAACTGCCAGACATTGCTTGAGAGCAGTGCGAAGTGTTGAGGCGTTGAAGAGCGAAAGTTTCTTTCGAAAGGAATTTTATAACTTCCAGTCTACGCTCTCGCCCGCACTCTCTCTTTTATAAGTGCTTCGCTCGCTCACTCTTATGCTGCTCAGAAGTGTTTTTGTTGTTAAAGTATTTGGCAAAAAGCTAAAGTTTTGAAAATTTTACAAATCCACATAAATATCAATTTAAAACACATATACGTGTGTGTGTGTGTGTGTGCTTGTGTACGTGTATGCAGAGAGAGAGAAGGAGAGAACTAAGTGCACATGCGTTCCACTTGCGACGAAGTGCCGCTTAAGCCGCCGCGACGCCAAAAGCTTCAGCTTGAACTGCCGCTGCTCGAGCAAAAAGACAAGCAACAGCAACCGCAACAGGACAAAGAGAGCGAGTGCAAAAAGCGTACGCGTGATCCGGTTCAGCGCGCAGAGAGCGAAAATTTGTTACCTCTCAATCCGAAGAGTATGTACTCTAACCTACGGTATGCCCGCACAAATCTCAGCCACAGCAGCCTGCTGCTTAATCATCAGCAGAGCTCGTTCGATGGCAGCGCGCCCACTTCGACGGAGCGCACAGAGAGCAGCGAGACATTGGACACACCGTTAACCCGGGACTCGGACAGAGAGGATGGCAGGCAACCGTTGCCCTCTGCTCGCCTTTTGCCCTGTGCGGCGAATCGGATTGAGACGAAACGCTTTGCTTTGGCAAGTGCATTGCATGCGACAGCTCGGCTGGCAGCGAGTGTGGATGCCTATACAGCAGCAGCGACTGCGTCGGCATCGACGACGGCGACGCATTGTACTGGCAGCCACTGTCATGGCAGCGACTGCAGCAGCATGTGCGACTCGTGTCGACCGCAACGGCAGGCACAGCAGCAGCAGACACAGAACAGCAACAATTTCAGTCGTACCGCCCACTCGGGACCGAGTAGCTACATTGGTTCGGCGCGCTTTCTCAACTTTAGCAATTTGCATTCAGCGAATTCGCCGCACGCGAGCTCGCGCCGCTTCAACGCGCATCTAACATCCCAGCCGCCGCTGCCGCCGCCGCCGCCGCCGCCGCCGCCGTTTCCATTACCATTGGCAGGTGCAGGGCCAGCAGCTTCCATAGTACAGTCCTCGTCCAGTGCATATCCATATCAGTTACGCACATATCAAGAGCATAAATTCTCTCGATTTCAGCCTCGACGCATCACCCGCAGCAGCATGTCGCAGTCTGGCGAGGATCTGCACTCACCCACCTATCTGTCGTGGCGCAAACTGCAGCTGAGCCGGGCCAAGCTGAAGGCAAGCAGTAAAACGTCTGCGCTATTATCAGGCTTTGCTATGGTAAGTTCTCTCTCTCTCTCTCTCTCTCTGTTCTCCACTAGTTCTATTGAACTAGTTCCATTTGCTTTCAACGTACTTTATTATCTAATTTTAATCCGTCGTGTTTAATAAATATCAAAATTAGTTGGCTTCTTTAATTAATTATTAGAAGAATGGCGCAATTGCCCTAGCGTATGCCCTGTAGCCGAATGAAGCAGAGAAATGGGTATAATGGGTTGACTAACAGAGCTACTTGTCAGTTGTATTATACACTTAGGTATATTTTAAATATTCGGAACAGCTTAACTTTGTATATTTTTCTTACCTCTGATTTATGAGAATTTCATCACAGAGAGTTTAAAAAACTCATCAAATTTGCGTATATATTTCTTATCTATATTTAAATTTGTTTACCCAAAATCCCCAAATCTATGAATGACTTGAAACTGATCAATGAACATTATATTACATATTGTACTAATTTATATAAATAAATTTTTTGTTTATGTAATATGAATAATTAGCAAATATTTCTTACATATTTACATAGGCTTTTGATACTTATCAGCAAAATATATTTATAGTTCAGTTGGCGCTATTTCTTATGAGTTATGCACTGCAATATAATATTCTCTCTAGGCATTAGATATACGAGGGATGTTTAAATATAAACTTATGGAAAATGTATATATGTATATAAATTTGTGTGTACATAGGTATACGCCATATGTTAATAATTTTTGGAAAAAAAAAAAACAAAAACAAAAAAAAATGCGATATACTTTTCGAACAGATCTCGTTTATACATTTATATTTATATTAAAATTATATAGTATACAAAAATTAAACACGTTCCATATTATCTACATAATACAATCCACAAAGTCGTTAAGCTCATTAAATCACTTAAATGGTTTGAATAATATTTAATAAATTAAATTTTAAAAAGTAAAAAATTAACCTAATTAAATTTAAAAAAAAGGAATTAAATAGTAAATAATAGATGAAAAAAAAATAATTCAAAATAAATGAAATTGCCAAAACAAAAATAATAATAATAATAATATCAATAATGAAATAAATAAAATAATAAATAATAAAAAATGCAACCGTAAATAATAAATAAAAAATACAACCATAAATAAATGAAGAACTCTAATTATACATTTATTACAAGGTATTTTGTGGTCGCATACTGCTTAACTAATTAATAAATGGCTTGCATACCAAAAACAAATAGAGGGCCGACAGACGAGGATAATCGCATAAATTGGCCGCATACGTAGCATATTGAATTTGTGTATTATATGTGCATGAATATATAAATATATATATTATATATAATATACAGCCAACACATTCTGTTGCCAAAATGTGAACAACATGAGTTGGCTAATAATATAAATAATAAGCACACTAAAGCGAGCCCAGCAGGTAGTCTACCAGCGCGCTCTCTCTCTCTCCCTCTCTCTCTCTCTCTCTATCAGTTCTCTGGCTAATTCTCACTTTCTCTTTTGCTCTTTGCAGGTGGCCATGGTGGAGGTGCAGCTGGACAAGGATACAGGTGTACCGCCTGGCATGCTGGTGGCCTTCGCCATCTGCACCACGCTACTGGTGGCCGTCCACATGCTGGCCCTGATGATCAGCACCTGCATCCTGCCCAACATTGAGACCGTTTGTAATCTGCACAGCATCTCATTGGTGCACGAGTCGCCGCACGAGCGCCTCCATTGGTACATCGAGACGGCCTGGGCATTCTCCACGCTGCTCGGCCTGATACTGTTTCTCGTGGAGATCGCGATACTCTGCTGGGTGAAGTTCTATGATCTGAGCACCACGGCTGCCTGGTCGGCCGTGGTGGTGCTGATACCCGTGATGATTGTCTTCCTGGCCTTTGCCGTTCACTTTTATCGATCGCTGGTGACGCACAAGTACGAGGTGACCGTCTCTGGCATACGCGAACTGGAGCTGCTCAAGGAGCAAATGGAGCAGGAGCATCTCGAGGTGCACAACAATGCGCGCAACAATGGCTTCAACTATGGCGCCTCTGGCGACATTGTATAGTTGACCCCAGCCACACCACAATAAGGAAAACTTTTGTAAAAGACATACATGCTTAAACACACACATAGATGCATATAGACATACATATATATTAGTCCGTTAATCGGACCTTAGACTAAATGCAAAATATTCAGAATTGTGGATTTGTAGCTAATGCAAATTGTGATACGCATAAGCAATATATTATGTTACTCTAATATCTTTTTTTTATATATATATACACATAACTATACAGTACGATATATATATACATAGAGTATGTGTACGACCGAAGTGCTTGCAGTCTATATACATAAATGTAGTCTATATGGTATAAGCCTCCATTATCAGGCGCATGTCTTAACGTTAGTTCGCTGTAATTTATACATACATATAACATATAGTTAATTAAAGCTCTTTACTTTACTAGACAATAGAGACAAATAACAACAACAAAATACCCCAAAACCCCAACTAAAAACATTTTGTATTAGCCCCGTTGGCGTCTTGGCCCTCGTTGCCGCTGAAGCTCGGTTAAGTTTGCGTGTCAGGCATTGGCCTCTATTCCAGCTAATCTATTGTGGCAAGGTACAAGACATGTTAGCAGCTTGATTAGAATAGGGCGCACCACACAAGGCAACGCACCAGCAGCACCGGCACCACCCATTGTGACATCGCCCGCTGGCGACTGGCACCGCCACAGATGACAAATCGAAGCAACAACCAACTCCCGTTCGACAGTTGCCAGCAACATGTCGAGCCGTGCAAGCGGCAGCCACAGTGTGTTCAGATGCCTGCGCTACACCACCGGCGGCGGCTACTACCGGGGCATGTGGTTGGATGGCCAGCATCATGGTTACGGCGTCAAGGCTAGCGGGCGTGGCCTCATCTATGAGGGCCACTGGATGCACGGTCAGCGACATGGCTATGGCACGCTGCGACGTCTCTTCCCAAACGGGCACGCCCAACGCCTCTATGTGGGTCAGTGGGCGGCGAATGTGCGCTGCGGCGAGGGCAAGCAGTATTACGACGACGGCTCCATTTACTACGGCCAGTGGCTGGGCAACGAGCGGAGTGGGCGTGGCATACTGTGGCATGCGGACGGACGCATCTATGTGGGCGAGTGGCTAAAGGATGTGATGCACGGCCGTGGCGTGCTCTATGCGGGTGAGTTGAAAGCGAGAAGCGCTGTGAGAAGCAGGACGGAGAATGGGAGTCAGAGAAGAAAAGAAAGCGGAGTAAACGAAGTAGTGCAATAGAGAAGAAGAGATGAACTGGTGGGAGGGACTGCTGTCTTTGAGAAGTTACAGAAAATGGAGTAAAGCAATAGAGAAGATTAAAGATGGGAACATGAGAGAGAGAGAGGGAGTGGAACATGGGATAAGGAGAGTAAAACAGTAAAGGAACATGAGAAATAGAAACATGGAATACACATGGCAGAGAGCAAAGTAAAGCAATAGAGAAGTTTAAAGTGAGATGAGAGCATAGAAGACTTTAGTAGAGAAGGAGAGCCAGATCAAAATTTTGGAATCATCACTTTTCATTGAGAGAGAAGCGCTAAATGAGAAGCTACCTAGGCTCTTCATGGATTCTTGTATGAGTAGAAATCTTTTATATATGTATGTGAATATATCAACTATATGACAAAGATTCACCCAAAATAATATATATATATTTGTAATGCTTAGTTTCCTATAAGTTAATTTAAAGAATATATAAAAATCTATTACGATATAACCTGAGAAACTAAACGTTTAGTTTTCTTGCTTTTGCAGCGAAATTTTAAATCAAAGAAGTCTTCATGCATTATTCCTCTAAACAAAATTCTTTTATGCTATAAAGATTGAGCATGTCGTAAATCTACTTCTAGAAATAGAGTTAGCGTCACATAAACCACATTTGTTTCCGCTTTAAAATTTGCAAATTAGAGAAGCAAGCTATAGATAAGCTATATAAGAGAAGAGGTTTATCAAGTATTGTTTGGGCAAAGCTCCACTTGATAAATGGGAAGAGCCAAGGCGAGAGAAACATGCTAAACCCATAACTGCTCTCCACGCTTCTCGCTCACACGTGCCGTTTCTCATTTTGTTCCCCATTCATTCGCAGCCAATGGGAACCGCTATGTGGGTGAATTCGCTGACGGCTGCAAGTCCGGCATTGGCGTCTATCATCACCAGAGCGGCGAAGGTCAGAGCGTGCAGCAGCACGGCCTTTGGAGCGATAACGTATGCAAAACTTCGCTGATGCCACTGAAAAGACCCGAATCACACCCGGCCAAGTCAGATGATCTTTGAGTGAAAAATGTATATATGTATAAAAGGTGATAAATAATATTTGTGCTAACTAGGCGAGAGCATACGATTATGTATATCTAAGCGTAATCAGTTCCTCTGGCGACGCCTGCTGCTCAGCGACTCGGCTGGTGTCTGCTGCTCGGTCGTTTGCTGCTGGCGTCGGGTGCGCATACGCGTGCTAGGCGTCTTCTCCTCCGGCGTAACATTGCGCCGTGTTGCGACGGGTGCGGTTGCTGTGCGTCTTAGGGTCGCCTCCACCTGCAGCTGGGCACGCGTTCGAGTGCTGCGCACAGATCTGGTTGGCTTCAGCTTTGCCACTGGCTCCGTCTCATTGTCGCTCAGGTCCAGAATCTCAATGAGCTGGCAGGCATTCAAATCCAGACGCTTGCCAGACTGGCGTTCCGGACTGCTGCCTATGTCGCTGGAGCTGCTGCTGCCGTTGCTGCTGCCACTGGTACTAAACGGATGCACTTCCTCCGTATAGATGGTAAATTTAGCCGGCTTCTTGCCAGACTTGACTTCCGTTTTGCTCAAGGACTTCGGTTTCTCCTCCGGCGATATATTGAAGGTCAGGGCACGCCTTGGATTCTGTTGCCTTGGCACCGGCTGCAGCTCGAGCCGCGCTGCACTCAGCTGCAGCAGCAGATTGTAGCGGTAGTTGATGTCCACACGCGACTGCAGCTGCTCGCTGCCGGCCAGCTTCAGCGCGGCCTCGGTCAGCTCGATGGCCTGCTGCTGCCGTCGCTTGGCACGCAGATAGTTGGCCTGATACATGTGCAGCACGAGCAGCATGTGCCCCAATTCGTTGCCACGCGCCGCATTCTGCTGCAGCCACTTATTGGTCAGTGCATAGAAATCATCCAGCTCATCAAGCTCTCGATTCAGAAAGTACAAGCGAGCATAGAAACAGCCCACGACAAAGTAGACGCACTGCAGCTGCACGCTGGAGCGCATAACGGGATGCGACTGTTGCATGTCCAGCGAGACATACGGCTGCAGTTTTTTGGTCGTGCTGCGCGGCTGCAGTTCCTATGGAGGAGGAGAAGGAATGAAGTGAGAGGCTGATATTCGCTTCATCTCCATCTTTACTTACTCGTTTCGGCGAGGACACAGGGTACTGTTGCTGCTTGCGTATGGGCTCCACGCTGACCTGCTCCAGCTGCATGGCCAGCATTTTGCCCACCATTTCGCTCATGTGCTTGGACTGCGCATCCATCGGAGCAGCGGGCAGCAGTTCCTGGCGCTGCTCCAGCGCAGCCATCGACTCGAGCAGCGGCTGTATGCAGAGGAAGTGCTCGATGATGCGCAGCTTGGTGTGCGCTTTGTCCAGGCACTCCATGCGCAAATTGGTCCACAGCCAACAGATGAGCACCTCGACGGCGCGCAGCACCAGGCCGCCCTGGAGCAGCACCTGCAGCAGGCTGTTCGAGAAATTGGGTCGTTCACTCAGTCGATTGGCCGTGCATTCGGTTGTGTCGCGCACCATGTCACCGAGCAGCAGGATCAGAGCTCCATTATCCATGGACGAGATGGTGGTGAAGCTGCGCACGCCCTCCGTCAAGGTGTCCAGCTGCTGCAGCGCCGTGGGCAAGCGCTCTAGCAGGCGGCACTGGCGCTGCTGATAGCACATGCGAAAGCGAACCGTGTGAATGGTCAGCTGGACTATGTCGCACTTGCCCGCCCGCTCCTCGAACTCCTGGCGCAGCCGCTCTGCGTGCAGCAGCAGCAGCTGGGCGTGGCAAATGCAATCAAGGCGCGCATAGTACAGCGCCAAGTGGCACAGGCAGAGCAGCACCGTCGTATGATGGCGTTTCAGCAGGTGTGGCGCCTGCAGCTGCGGCCACAGCTCATCGAGCAGCTGCTCCGCATAGGCAACCTCCACATCCAGCTTGAGCAGCGCGTGCTGCGTGTAGCGCGGCAAGAAGTGGCTAAGCGCACGCAAGTAATTGTAGCTATCGCCCAGCAGACGGCTGATGCGCATTAGCAGCAGCCACGCCCTGTCCGCCTGCTGCGTATAGCCCATCGTAGACAGCGCCATGGCGGCCACAATGCCGTCATCAATCAGCGCCTCCCAGTCGATGAGCGCCTCGTCACTGCTCAAGAGCTCGGCATCCGCCTGAAAAGAAGAAGCCATTTAGGTATATTAAGCCTAGGAATTATGTCCATATGCTATACTTTAGACTACGGTAGATAATAGACTAGAATGACTTTCTACCACAATCTATAACATATACAATTCCACCTCCAGTTCACTTCCTCTCTCACCTGCTCAAAGAATTTGCCAAAAGCCTCGATTGCCATTGTCGCCAATTCCACGAGCGGCATTTCGCTGCTTATGTTAAGCTCCAATAGATTGTATTTGATGAGCAGCTCCTCGATTGTCTTCTCCGATGTCTCCTTGAGGGGTATTTTGGTCTTCTGAGCCTCGAGCGCATCCAAGAGTTTGGTGACCGTCGCATGGCCTAGGATGAGCTGCTGCAGCCGCGTCAGCTGTTTGTTCCGTTTTAAATTAATGCGCAGCGCTTCGATTTGCTGGCCAATCGCCTTGTCCGTGCGTAAATGCCGTGACACAAGCACCTTTTGGTAGTCGGTTAGGCAGTGCTGCAGCAGCGACTGCAGCAGCTGCGGCGTCTTCTTATTAGCCAGCACCGCCAAGATGTCCATCTCGAGTAGTCGTCGCCGCTCAGCTGGCTCTATGGGATTGCAGAGCGTGCCCTTCGCGTGCAGCTCCAGCAGGCATTGGTCTGCATCGTTCTTGGGCGTGCGATAGTAGATGCACAGCTGTTGGTATTGGCGTGCGGGACAGCTTAAGCTGGTGACATAGGCGCAGTGCAGACGCGCTGCGAGCTCCGGATGGGAGCAGTGGGCGCTGGCCTTGTAGATGCGACGTATTAACTGTCTGACGTACGGCGGAGTCAGAAGCGGGCGCAGCTGCTGCAGTGGCTTCAGCAGCATCTCCAACAAAAGCATCTGCTCAGAGGAGTCTATCTTCTCCGCTATGTTAACCAGATGCCAGGCAAAGAAGATCAACTCGGTGCTGTTGGGCGTGAAGCATTTGGTCACTATAACTACATTGATGGCATAGTGAATGATGCCAGCCAAACACTGCTGAGACACCTGAAAGCGAAGATCATAAGGATTACTAAGAGCAGCTGACATAGCTTTTAGATGAGGCTCACCTTGGGCAGCGTTGCCTGGGACTGCCAATTGCTGTAGGCGTAGGCGGCGCAGCAGCCCAGACTGAAGACGCAATGTTTCCGCTGGCCCTGGCAAGTGGCATCGTTGTTGGTGCAGCTGAGCGCCAAGGAGCTGCTATTGCCGTTGCCCAGCTTCATGATTCTATTGATGAGACACTGCAGCAGGTCAAAGTGCGCGGCATACGCCTCCGCGCTGTCCAAACACTGCCAGAAGTATTCGAACGAGGGCTGCTTCTGATCGATTTGATGCAGCTGTCTCTGCAGGCGAACGAATACCAGAAGAAAGTCGATATACCATTGCTCCTCGGCATGCGGCAGTGCCTTCTGCTCGAAAAAGTTGACGATTTTCTTTGCCAGATCGATGTAGGGCTGCTTCAAGTCCGCAGCTGGCGAGGATTTGCGTGTGTTCAGGAGCTTGAGGTAGTAGTAGAGCAGGGAGAACACATAATTCTGATTAGCTTGAGCTTTGTACAGCTCACGGCAGCCACGCAGCAGTTGGAGTGACCAAGGTTGTGCCTGTCGCTGCTCATCCTGTTGCCAGGCGCTGTCGTCCAGATAGACAAGAGCAAGCAGCGCGCTTAAATATTCTGGGAACTGAGCATTCAGCTGCTTGGGGCTGCAGACATTGGTAGCTATGACCTGGCAGAGAGGCTCACACATGGCGTTAAAGTCAGCCACTGGAAGACTAGCCAGGATTTTGATATAGCCCAAGCTACGCTTGCCCAGCAGCTGATTCAGTTCCAAGATTACATCGCTGAAGTCATCCGCTTGTTGTTCTGTCTGCTGTAGCTGTAGCATCTGCTGCATCAGCATGCCCAATGCTTGAAGAGCTTCGCACAGTTGACCTTTAATCTTTCGATCCGTTTGCTTGCCCATCTGGTGGCCAAAGTAATACAGATGCTTCACATGAATGCCCATATAGAATTTATATTCCGATTTGCTTTGCATTTGACAGCCCTGAGCATTGATAAGTGCATAGAATCTTTGGCATTGCTGCAGCGTTTGCTAAAGTAAAAAGAATAATACAATTATACATAGAGATAACTCAAATAATCCAGTATAGAAATCCTTACCTCTCTGCAGAGCGAATGGTGTATATATTGCAGGCTGATCAAGTGATTGGTCCAGTAGTCAGGCTGCGTCTCTTGTGGCGCCACATGTGGCAGCATGATGGCCGCAATTTCACAATAGATGTCCGCATGCTGATGATAATTCTCTTGCAGAGCACAGCATAATTGTCTCAATATGTTTAATTCGTATTTGAGCGTTTGCAAAGCGACGCTCGAAGTCCCGCCATTTCTTATTTGTTCAAATTGTCCATAAATTGCCTTGGCAGCTGCCTTCACCTCCTGCCGCGTGCCGCGTAGTTGCTTCTTCAGCTCGTCACGTGACATCCTCACATTTAAATTGCACTCTTAAATATAATTAAAATAAAACAATTTCTGATATTCGTTGCTCGCTTGTCAGTTGAGCTATTTGTATATGTCGCCGATAGATTTTGTTGAGTTATCGATAGCAGCCCTGTTGCTGTGCTTAACATGTCAGTGCTGAGTAATTTTCGTATCAGACTACACTGAACTGTAATTGAGCGCGCGATTTCGAAAAAGATAAAATGCAGGTTTTAGTAAATTATAAGTTAATAAAGTAATTTTGAGTATTATATATGCATGCAAAGGTCAATTATGCACATCACGAGTTTAACTAGTATGCCAAGGCACTGTAAAGCCTTAAGTTAATCGAAAATGCATGTAAAATATGATTTATGCTGCGCTTTTGTGGCCTTAATGGCTTTGCCTAACTCACACTTAAGTAACAGGCAGCAAGTGTAACACACACACATATACAGTTTGTGGTTTGCCTTATTTAGCAACATATCGCTGTAATAAATATGTATCTCTTTGGAGGGGAAGGCGGCGACACGTTGAACTCACAAATTCTCCAAAGTCGGATGTCACGTTTAAACGTTTTCGCTAAAAGTTTCACACACACAGTCCAGGGACTCTCTTGATGATTGATGAGCCACACACACAAACACACACACACTCATGTACACACGTGTGTTTGCGTGTAGAACATGTATATGGTCATTAGTGTGCTATTGTGTTTATCTTCCAGTTACTTTTACACACACACACACACTCAAACATTTGTTGATAATTTGGGCATGGTTTTTAGCTTAATTAAGATGAAGTAAACACCAGAGACTCAACTGGAGTCGACAATCCAAGTTGGTTAAAGCGTCAATTGCAGGTCTCAGGTGACAGCTGTGCGCACTTGACATGTATTATTATTATTACTTATATACCCTTTCAGCTGTGGGGTAGCGGGGTAAGTGAGTGTTTGACTGTTTAAGTAAGACTCTTAGCTCTTAAGAGCTAATAACATGTTTAGAAGCTTGGAGCTGAGTATGAGATCTTTAATAAAGTTGTGAATGCTCTTCTATGTAATTTGTTATTATGTTGGATTATTTAATATATATTTTTTATATATTTATTAGTTTGATTCTCTCCTCCTCTCTCTCTCTCTTTACCACTCTATATTATTTATGCAATTCAAGGCCTTTCATTGCACTGCAGAGCATCAGCTAGTCGAACCGCTTGTCAGCTCTGCAATTTTCGCACTCCTATTACTATTATTTATACCAATATTAACTATTTAGCTTATTGAGCTATGATATGCCAGAAATTCCTAACGATTTGGCTTAGAATTTATGGCAAGTCATCGAGCTTTGGCCAAAGTTTGTTTAACTGAACGGCTGAAATGGCAAATATGTATGTGTGTAAGTGCATGGGTGTGAGTGTGTGTGTGACTTGCTCTATTTCTCTCTCCCTCTCTCTAGCGCTTGGTATTCTCCAGTTTCAGTTCTCGAGTTGATTTACTTGCGTAAATATTTAGACAAGATTTTTTCTGTCTTGTGGTCAGACGTTGTTTGTTTTGATTCAGATTTAACAAAGTTCTTTTTTTTTTTGTTTTTTTGCTCTTTCCATTGACTCAACTTTAAATATTAAATAAAAAATGTGCAAATTCATTGGAAAAATGAGCAAATTTTGCATTCAGTCAGTCAGTTTGATTGTCTGTCTGTCCGTCTGCCAGTCAGCTGTCAATATTTACTGAAGTCAATTCCAAAATTATCTGAAAGTTTCGCATAGACAAAAAGTTGCCAAAAATCAACAATGAAATAATAATAAAAAAAAATGCAAATAAAACTCCCAAATGCATTCACAAATTATTCGGTCCGCCTTTCCCTTCCATGCCTGCATGTTCTCCCTCTCTTTCACTCTGTGTGAATTGTGTTTTAATGATGTGCAAACAGGTGGACAATTGGACACCTGGACAGCCGCACAGCTCGACAGACATTGTATAGACCATTTATTTCAGCCGACAGACAGAAGTCAATTAAAATTGTGGACTCTGTTGGAATTTTGGGCTCGTAATTAAATTAGGCAGTTCGCTAATTTAAATATATCTAATTTGTCTGCCTGTGTTACCTGCGTTACCTGTGCTCTGCCTACTCAATGCTTTCGCATCCTGTGACAGGCAACAAGGATTTATTGGCTTTTGCCGCAGCCTGAGCAACGATTGCCCAAACAAGTGCAAAACTCAACTTAATTAATTTCACAGCTTCAGTGAAAAGCTGTCAGGCAGCGCGAGGAAAATGCCGGAAAATCCGCTTAGGAGAAGTGGGCGGGTGGGGGGCGGATGTGACTAAGAGGAAACCAAGGATATGTCAGTTCCTCAAGCAGCAGCACCAAGACATTGCCAGGCCCAAGTGCGGGGGCATCTAACGAGAACTTAATTAATTATGGAACTTGACTTGAATTATTTACGTTTTATAGATATATAACATATATGTATGTATATATGTAGTTGCTGGCAGAATAATAGTAGTGGGATTGAGTAATAAATGCTAGATGTCTGAAATGGTTATTTTTAGTTATAAATCCTGTTTTTATTTATTGAAATGACTTTTAAGAAACATATATTACGATTATTACGATGCAGAACGGAGCGTCGTTATACCCGAAAGACGCTATAACTATATAAGTTTGCTCATATAAGATTGGAGACCTGAATTTTCATCGTAATAACCGTACGCACGCTAATAGCTGAGTCGTTATAACTAGATTTTACTGTAATTATTTACTACCAACTTTTATATCTTTTTGGTATCCAACTAAGGATAGGTGGGCTTCTGGACTTGAGAACCCAATTATCAAGTTGTATTACATATATAGCTCGTATAAAGTATTGGAAAATATTTATGAAAATAAATTTTATCATAGGAAATTAGGGTATAGAAATAATAATATAAACTGTATAAATATATATCTCAGATATGTATATATGTATGTATGATATATGTATATATGTATCATATAACAAATTAAAGTAATAAGTATAAGCATATGTATATATTTATAAATATTTCATATATGGATGTCTATAATAAATGAAAGATATACACACACTTATACATATGTATAGAGATATGTCCAAAGAAATTCAGCTCAGTTTAAGCTACATCAAATCCTTTGCTTGACTGCAGCTTCCTGCAGCAGCTGCTTCGCCATTTCTTCGCTGTCACATTTCACAATTTTGCAGTTTTTTTGCCCCCTTCTCGACGTCTTGACACATAGTTGACCAATATAAAGACCCTCCCCCTCTCCCCTCCCACACATGTAGCACATGTCCGCCCCCGCTATAATCCGCTCTAGCGGCGCCAGACTGAAATCTCAGTTCACTTGACTTTTTGTCTTTTTTTTTGTTCGCTGGCTGCTCAAATCGAATTCGCGAAAAAAAAAAACGATGCACGCTTGAAAAGCATGTGGAAAATGCTGTAGCTTGTAAATTTTTTTTTTTGGCATGCGTCGAAATGCTGTCGCTGGTGCTGGTGCAGGGAGCCAAAGCTGCAGATGGAAGACAGCATTAATTTATGTGCTGCATGCCGCTCAGCTGCCGTTGCAAGTGCAGTGTGGTGGAGGAGGGGAGGGGGGGGGGATGCAGAATGGGTGGGTAAGCAGGCTGACGTTAACGAGTTCATTATAGCCCACAGTGAAGCGTCGCTTCTTCTTCTCCCAGTAGGGACTGCCCTACATGCCACTTGCCCCAGGCCACATGCCGCATGCTGCATGCCGCATGCCACTTGTGCCACTCTTGCCCGCTCGTCGGCTCTTGCCTCTTGGTATCTGGTGGCATTTAATTAAAATAGTTTGACTAACGCTCACTTTGCTGACTAAGTTGTTTTTATGGCCGCTCTTAACGGTACCCAGCGAATGCATTCATAAACATAAACAAAAACAAAAACAAAACAGAATCCAAAAAACTTTTTGAGTGTCAGAATTATGTTGAGCTTCAAGTTCTTTTGTTCCTTGAATACCTTATGAATCGAAGATTGGGAAGCACGCCTTTGTCATGTGTCATGAAATTTAAGATATTTTTATTTCTTTCTTTTACTGAATTTGCTTTAAATTAATTAAATTAAATTAAAAAACTAAAATATAAATATATATTTTCAATATTTGTTTTATTTTTATTTATTTATTTTTTAGCATAAAAATTAAATAAAACAACATTTTTAAAGTGCTTTAACAAATTTAAATATATTTTGTATATATATATATATTTTTTTATATTAATATTGTATTTATACATAAAAAATAATTTTGTAATACAAATAAATAAAAATAAACAAACTAAGGACAGCATTTAATTTTTTTTTTTTTTTAATTATTTGGATATATTTTTTTAATTTAATTAATTATTTTTGCTCTTATTAATTTCAGAATTTTCTTGTTAATTTGTATTTTTTTTTTAATTTTATTTTTAATATTAATGTATTGTAATATTGTCCACATATATATTATATATATTATTATTATTTACTTAAGTGCATTCAATCTTCGATCTGCTTTCGACTTCTCTTCTCTCTTTTTGCTGTTTGCTTTTACTTGCCTCACTCTTGGGGTCGCCTGGGTGGGGTCTTAATGACCTTACATAACCGTCACAATAAACCCGCCACGCCTTGCCCCGCCCACATTCATATCTGAAAATCGCCCAATGAGTCATTTGGCAGCCACTTGGAAGCTGTTGCCACCAAAATTTGAGCTGATTATCGCCGCCAATGGCCCGAGTCAATGGCCAAAACTTGCGTTGGCCAAGACGCAGTAGAACAGAGCAAAGTATTTTAATTTATATTATTATGCATATTTGTAGGGTGACATCTTAAGCCTAATCCGTTACATTATCTCTTGTAATATTTATAGTTTTTCTTTTATATTAGCATATATTAAGTTTCTTATATGTAACTACAATATATTATCAAAATCTTGCGTATACATTTTTATATATTGTATTATATCTCTTCATGCCTCTTCATTTCCTTATCTTTATCTTAAACCTTATATTATATAACATATATCTTAAATCTTCCATCTTAGGCTTTATGAATTGTATATCTTAAACTAATCTTTATACCTATACGCTCATTATATCATTTCATATAATATTCACACATTTACAGCTTTGTAATAATTTCTCTATTGCTTTGATTTATTTTTAGATATTGTCATATCAATTCACTTCTGTATCCGTTTCCTGTTATAATTTTTACTTATTTATTGTATTTTTTTCGACCACTTTCGTCTCGCTTTCGAATTGCATTTAAAACCAATTATCAAATCATGTCGCTGCCGGCTGACAAACTCATTTATTTTGCTTGCACCGCTTAAAGCTGCCTGACGTGGGGCATATACATATAGACATACACTGTAACACACACACACATTAACACTCTGCTCACTAGTCAAGTCCAAGAGCAAGTCAAGTCCCAATTTTGCTTTCGTTTTGCAGCCACAGCTACAACAGAGATACTACAAGTATTTACATATATATATTCCTATATATATATATACATATATCTGTATATCATATGGGAAATGAGGGATCCGCAGAGCCTGTCAAACTGTCGCCAGGGCTTGAAATTGTCATTTTTCAGTGTCAAAGCGAAATAGTTGAGGCGCACTATAGATCGCTGGCATAGAGTATTGGATGATGGAGAAGGGAGAAGGGAGGAGCGAGGAGGGGAGGGCGGTTGCTTTTCCAGCTAATTTTAATGTGTGAAAATTAAGTTTTTCTTTGAGACATGCCTGTCACTCTTTTGTATACATCCATGAGAAATTGGAACGACCTGAGCTGCCTACCAATTAGCCATTAGCCAGTCGCAACTAGCCCGGCCGGCCTTATGGCCATGAGAGCCAGTCGAGTGTTAATTAAATGTCTGAACTACCAATTGCATGGCCAATAGGTGGGCGTGTTTAGCGGATTGGTATACCCGGCAGGCAGGCCCAAAAATTTGTATGAAGAATTAACGAGAGTTGAAGTAAGGGATAGGCTAGAGAGATACCCTAGAGAAGATGTGGTAAGGTTAATCAAATGTATAAAGCTATGAAAGGATTTATGAGAAGAGCGAATAGAAGCTGAGTAGTTGATATATAAAAGAATATTAGACTTACTGTTCTTAATGGGTAGTTAGAGTTTAACTAGAACATGGTCAAACATTTCCTTTGACAAACTAGAAATACCCTCCTAATAAATACTAGAGTATTTTAGCCATTAAAGTAAAACTTTCTTTCTCTACCTACATTTAATTTCCTGTACTTCTTAGCCTATCATTTATACCCACTCACGTCCATTTCCAGGGTATCTCTTGGCTATAGCACTCCCCTCGTTTCATGTTAATATTTTCGCGGCAATTCAACTAAAATACAATCGGCATAAATCATGTGGCAAGCGCCACAAAATACACGGGGACATATTAAATTTACAAGTTGATTTTGATTTATGCGCGTAATGCATATAAAAATGTGTATTTATTTATTTAGTTGTTGTTGTTGTTTTGCTGTTGTTGCTGCTGTTGTAGCAGTTGTTGCTGCTGTCAAGTCGTCGTCGTCGTCGTCGTCGTCTCGACGCTAACTTAATTTAACTCGCGCTCGTTGTCTGTGCGTTTCCTATGGACTTCACTCAATGCCCTTCCTCCCCTCGCTCTAGCATTGTATCTTCCCATCTGTTTCCCCTCACTCTGTTTCTCTTTATACAACTTGTGCCATCTTATCATGTTAGTCTCTCTCTCTCTCTCACTCTCTCTCTGTATCTCTGCCACTCTCCCTCTCTTTCTCTCTTATTTTGGCTCATCCTACGCATTTTGTGGCATGCATCAACGTCAATTGCAATTAAAGCAAACGCATAGCCTGTCATACCCTAACAATAAGGTAATCTAATATGACGATACTCTGATATAAACAGATAAATATACATACATACATATATATCATAATAAATATTTATTGTCAGTTAATCATCATAGATAGATGAGAAAAGATGATGTAACGAAGTCTAAGAAACGTAGAATCTACATATAAGTCTATATAGAGTCTACATGTTTTATCTTTATGCCTTTAAATAAACCAGTCAGTTAATTATAAAAATCGACTAAAACATTAAAGAAAAGTATTTTTTTATAATAAATATTTAATTTTAATATATAACCATAAAAATATGAAGAAAAGTTTTTCCAAAGCTACGATCAATAATTAAAGGATTATCAAACAGAAGAAGATATGGTATTAGTATATATATATTATTCAACATTTTTTACAGATCAGTCGAGTTGTATAATATTACAACAGTTGTCCCATTCACATACTGCAAAAAATATAAAAAAAAACCTCCCAATGCCATATGCCTCATATGCCAATAGATAGGCATAATCAAAAGCATGATGATAAAACTAATATAACAAATTTATAAAAAAGAAGTAAAAGAAAAATATATCTTCTGTAATTATATGTGACAAGTGCTGTTTGTGCATTCGTGTAAAACTTATCCGAGTGCTGAGTGCCTCTCACAGTTTGTGGGCGTTCAAAAATGGGCTGCAAATACTTTCTACGTCGCTGGCTCTCGTTGCAAATCACAAACTAACAGACAGATGCAGAGTGAGTGAGAGGGGTGGGGAGAGAGAGGCAGAGAGATGGAAACAGCTAACGACAGCTTCATTAATTAAAACAAAAATTTGTGGTTTCGCATTGCGCAGGGCTTTCAAGAGACAGCAGGAGGTGGTGAAGGAGGCAACTGATGCAACAGAAGGTGGAGAAGTAGGCGTGGCTGCTGCCTTCATTTCTGGCAAACCCATACAAAAAGCCGCAATTAGCGCCGAGCTTGTAAATCTTTTAGCTGGCAATTTGATAAGTCCACATAACTTGACCCACTTTCGAGAGAGTCCATCTCGCCTACTCCTGCTCCTGCTGCTGCTCCCCTGCCGCGATACTCAATTTTTAAAGCGCACTTTCCCTAGCCTTCGTCCTCTTTGGGGTAATTTGTGCAAATGTCTGTGCATTTAATTTTACATTTATCATTCAGCCTTCCAGCTGTAAGCCGCAAAATCTTTAAGTTCAGTTTTAAAGCTTAATTGCGGGTTTAGCTTAGCTGTCTAACTTTATGAGTCTCCTGCGTGGACGAGAGCTCTCGACCACAAGCCGTACAATGGGGCCCTTAACACTCGCCCAGAGGGTGGGGCAGGACTGGACAATCAAACAAGTTCCGACCGCAAGCGTCAGCGGAAAATTAAAAAACAAATACACGTACATATATACATATATACATATATGTACATGCATAAAGTTTGCACTTTTTATGCATATGTACAAAGTGGAAAAAAGAGAAAAAATGGGAAACTAAAAGTCAAAAGGCACATGTAAATAAATGACTATTCAGATGACAGTTGGTATTAATTGAATCAGTCGCGACATTGCCAACTTGTTTAATGTTTTTTTTTTTTTTTTTTTTCAATTAATTTGTACGGCAAACAAATAGGCCAATGCAAAACAAATCAATTAAATGAATTCAATTTAAAGCTTAAGGCGATTTAATTTGTTACGTCAATTCGAATTAGGCGCCTGGCAGTGTTGGTAAATAAGAGAGAAAGAGAGTGAGAGTGCTACAGGCATAGGAAACGCCTAAAACATGAGTAATTTAACATAATTGCATGCAAATTTAATTATCATATTTTTATTCAATAGTATACCACGCACTCTTGAGCATATGTATATCCATATTGTCCGTTAAACATTTCGTAAATTAATTTTTTTGCGCTCACAAAAAGTATCGATATGACTATCGATATTCTCTCACAGAGCGCATGAAAATACGTCTGTATGTTGTGCGCTCTCTCTAGCTTCTCATCCACTCATACAATTCCAATGGCAGGCCATTCTGCATCTCGCTCAATGCTCAATGTTCACTTTAGCTTCAGTTTCTGTTCAATGTTAGTCGTGTCAGGTCGGTTGCGCGCGTAGTGTGCATGCAATTAGTGTAAAGAAAACGCGGCTTGTTAAATAAATATATTAGTGCTATGCGGCTAAGTTAATATATAAAGTTACAGCATAATAACGTATTGGTGTAGTAAGTGCAGTTGTTTTAATTCATTAAACGAATGCAAAACATGAATTGAAAAATACGATTCGCAACGCTAGCCTGCGGCCAGACGACGCTAACCTTAGTTAGAGCGAGACAACGCTACTGCGTGCGCAATTTGTTGATGTCGTTTTTGTTGTTGCCTGGCGCTTATGCTCCTGCACTTTTTGTTGGTGTTGTTGTTGCTGTAACTGAATGTGTACGAGTGTTTTGTTGGTAAAAGAACAAGAAAAGTGCACAAAAAAAAGAAGAAATTTAAATTGTTGTTGTTGCAGCCGGCAAAACACGCACGAAACACAGCAAACAAAACAAAACGAAATGAAATGAATTTACACAATACTACGCGAAAATTCGACGAATACACAATAAATGTGGAAGGAGCACAACGAAATAATAAGAATATCATGCAAAGGAAGAATGTGTAGAATGTTAGTGCAAAAGTGACAAAACGGAAAGAAAGCGAAACCGAAACCAAAACCGTTAGACGAGGCCCTCAAAATGCAGCGCAATAAATGCAAGAACTGAAAGCGAACGACAACTTAACCGTTACTATTCCAATTAAAAAGTAAAACGACGTAATAGGAACAACAACAAGAAAGGTTTCAAAACAAATGGCCCGAAAAATGGCAACTGGATATGAGAAATGGATTTGGATAGGAATGACGGTGCTGCCGCTGCTGCTGCTGCTGGCAACCGAATCACAAGCGAGTCAAGGTAAGCGAATTGATTACTGATTAGATCTACACGATATATGAATGTATGTATGTATGTATTTTCTAAGTACAGTTAGCCTATCATAATTGCCAATTTGCTATAGCAACAGCACCAGGTGACAACTTGTCTGGTCGACGTGCAACAGCGCAGGTTTTTTTTTCGTATACTATTCGCAAATTGGCTTTTACTATGTCAACAGCTGATAAGTTTTACTATTTGACCATATGTACATATGTACTCAATGAGTATTACTTACATTTGTAGTGTATATTTCACAAGGCTCTACTTTGTTTTCCAAATTGACGCAAATTGGGTACTTTTTTTTTGCAATCACTAATCATACGTTTCCCGTACATATTGGTAGTCATATATTTTCGTTTTGTTAGAGATAATTAATGTGGTGTGTCGTCGCACTACATAGATAAGACAAGGACGTTGACGATTACAGTACTCACTGGATAATTAGGGCAGAGAAAATGTTGAAGTACTAGAAGTAGACTCAGTTAGCAAATGGACATAGAAGGAGGAATAAGATAATGAATTCCTCATCATTAAATTAATTAGTTAGGCATATGTATTTAAATATGAAATCTATGTTCAAAGAATTCGAATTTTAGCTTTAGACAAACTTAATAAAATAATAAAAATAATAATATTAATTTTAATCATATACATATTCAAATTTTATTGCATTGTTTAACAGAAATGCTTCACTATAAAAACGCAACTTTAAAAATGTGCCCAAACCAATTACTGAGCAATAATCATTTTATCTGCTTATCAGCAATTTCTTATCTTTATTTGGCAGCATTAAACATTTTCATAATGAGTCTTCCCCATTTCAAGTTGTCTGATCGTTCGATCCATATTTGGGTTTTCAGCCAAGAATTCGCAAAATGTATAAATATGTATGTACACATGGGTCTCATTTTTGAAGTTGAGGAGTGTCAATTACATTAAATATGTTAAATGATCAACTTGCATTTACCCTAGACTTTAAAAACTACCTATTCACAAAGAATTAATGACTTGCATATATCCTCTACTATTTGACGATGATTGTGTAAAATCAATAGAAACTCTACTTTTAGTTATAATACTCCTTTTTTTCATATACAATAGAAATGTATAAGAAAATACAAATCAGCAGTTGATACAGAGATACACCATGTTCCATTTCCACTTATACTTCTATAGTCTCGAAATACCCTAAATCAACAAGTTGCATATTCCTCATAAAGAATGTTACAGGGCATAAATACTTGGGAGTCTTAACAAAAATGAATTCCCATAAACAAATCCAAATGAAAATCCAGAGAGCAACAACAAGTGTCTATTGTGTGTGTGGAGAGTGAAGCGGGCTCAGGTAGACGGAATCAGGTCAAATATCCTCAGTGTAGCCGGCTGAAACGCATTAACTGATTAATTTTACAGAGGCAGGCGAGCTGTCTCGCATATTGTCGTATTTCAATTTTAGTTTACTATCTGAAATCGCCTGGATACGAGTATATGGTATAAACAACAGCGCTCAAATCCACACAAAATGCGCAAATAATGCAAACAAATTAAATGCCCGGATACGACGAGGCAAAAAAAAAAACAAAAATGGAAGAGAAACCAGCCCTTAAGCTCGCTGGGGTGCCTGGAATTTATCACTGCCATCAGCTTAAAAAGTGAACATCCCCGAAAATGTGGAAAAGCGGTTGGGAAAAGTCGGGGCCAAAATGAAAAAATGATAAGCTGTGGCCCGTTGCCCGTTGCCGGGTTTTGTGCTTTATCAAAGAACTTTCAGCTAAAATACATATGCAAATTGCGTGTCAGTCAGTTGGGGGTCAAGCGAGCAGTCCAATAGAGCTGGCTTTATCAAAACAAGTCCAAAACTGACAAAACTGAAAGGCGAGTAATATATAACCAGAAATGAGACTGAACGGAGCAGACAGACATTGATTAATAATTGCATATATTTCTTAATTAAGAAATGAAGGGAATAAATATGAACTAGATTAACGGAATATATAGTTAATATAATGACTGTTTTAATCTCACAAATTTGTAGCAGTGTATGATAAAGAATTGAAAGGACAAAGCAAATTCCTTGACTCTCGCTTGCTCTCTAAATACGAGCCTGACACGCATTCAGCTTGGCTGGCAGCGGAAGTAAATGGTAATTGTTGGGCACAGGTTGGCTTTAATGAAAAACCAGGCTGGCTTTGAGCCACACACACTCACACACAGACACACACGCGCTTAATTAATGGCCAGGCGGTAATTAAAAAAAATCTTACTAACACACAGAGCAACAACAACAACAACAACAACAACAACAACATTGATGATGGAGAACTGGGTGTTGGCAGCTAAAGCGTAACGTGTGCTTTGCTCCTGTTTCTCTTATTTTGCTCCTTTTAGACCCGTCCCAAGTAATATACATTTTCTTTTTTTTTTTTTTTTTGTCGCATTCTAGTTTTAATGGTCATAATTCTTTGTTTAGTGCCTGGCCCCGTGAACTGTGACAATTGTTAGCCAGCCATAGCCCGTGCGAATCCTGGCCAGACTTGAGCGGGCCACCAGCATATTTGGCCGCATTACGTGTTATACGATATATAATATACATATATATATATATATATATGTGTGTGTGTGTGTGTATTGTATGTGAGTGACATGTTATTCTAATTTCACACCCCTTTTTATTTTCGTGAAGGGTGCGCTGTGCTGTTGCTATTGCTGCTGTTGTTCTCGGCGTCGTCATAAAACATTTCCATATGGTCACAGCTCCTGCCTGCCTTCGGGCTCTGTCGCAATGTGTACACAATGTACATAAATAAGTAGAGTGAGAGGGAGAGAGAGAGTGACTGTGAAGACGCATTTAGTCAGAATGAGGTCATTTCTTTCCCTTGGCTGTCAACTAATTACAGCCACTGTATATAGCCTTTGCCTGGGCCGGAAATTTGCCGGAGCTGTGCAGTCTGGCAGTTGCAACTGGCAAGGACCTGGCAGTGTCGCCAAATTCCTTTACCTTTTCTGTCAATTTTCAATCAGTGCAAACAAAATAACATGGCCAAGGAGTGCTGCGACTTACCCTGCAGGCAAAACCAAAAAGGGAGTTGCAAACGGAGAATTGAAGTCTTTGTCGTGGTTTGTGCCATGTTTTCCAACGGATGTCGCTGTGTGTTTATGTATGAATAGTTATTTCTCTGTGTGTGTGTGTGTGTTTATGTTTAACCTGACTGTGGCTTTGACATTGTTCAAGGTTGCAATTTGCAAAATGTGCTCCTCATGGACTGAAAACGTATTTACCCATAGATGAGCGAAACCTGTCGAAACGACAAACAAGCAGACGACAATATGAAAGAACTCGCATGCAGCGGCATGATATAGTAATTTAACTGGTTTGCACATGGAGTTATTGCAATTTGTATTCATATATTGAAGTTTCAAACTCAACTTAATTATGATAGTAATAATTATAAAATAATGATATAGTCTCTATCTGGCAAGGATGCTTTCTGCCACAAGACTATATTTTATGATGAAATAACTTTATTATATCTTTTCATATGATTAGTATGTAGGCAATTGAGTTGTCTAGGCGAGATCATATTTCATGGTATTATTTAAGGTCTCTAAATGAAGAGTCGATATATGAATATAGATAAAGATATACTTAAATGGATCTATATTCAATTAAATATATAAATAAAATATGTATGCAGTTGCTTTCATAAGTAGTTAAAAATAGTAGTAGTTCATGAAAATAGTAGTAGGTGGTAGTTAAAAATAGTAGTAGTTCATGAAAATAGTAGTAGGTGGTAGTTAAAAATAGTAGTAGTTCATGAAAATAGTAGTAGGTAGTCGTTAAATAATTAATAATAGTTCATGAAAGTAGTAGTAGGTAGTAGCTAAAAATAGTAGCAGTTCCTGAGTAGTAGTCATTGATATAAAAGTATTAATTACAAAAAAAATGAAACAATAAATTAGTTATATTGACAATATTTTAAAACAAATTTTAATATGTATATATGGTATATAAATACAATTCTACCCAAACATATCTCTCCTTATCTAAACTCCATTTGCAGTTGCCATTTGCTCAGATTAATAATTAATATTTTGCATCATTGTAAACTTCAATTTACACATTTTGCTGCGCTTTTTGTCTAACCAATGGGCTTCATGCTTGATTGGAAAATCTTAACGGTTTCGCTTAGCCATTAACACTTTCTGTTTAGCTATAGCTATGCCGTTATTATTGCCCTCCAGCTGTGCATAATAAAAACTAAATGAATTTTGTGGCAAATGTGAATTTTAATTTGCGCGCAGCACATAAATTATTCACAATACAACAAAAACAAAAAACACTCAACAACAACAAATAATGAATGCATTTTCGACATGTCATGTCGCTGTTGTTGTTGTTGTTGTTGCTGTTCTGTTTTGTTTTATGGTTTGACCACAAACGTTTTATCCAAAAAAAAAAAAGGAAGAGGGTAAGAGAAACAACACACCCAATGTTTGTTCTCTCACTCCCACTCACTGGCACGCTAGCTACAATTTGGGCCGAGTTCTTCCTCGCTTTAACCAATTCCAAAAGACAACATGAATAATTCACAACAACAACAACAAAAGGAGGAGAAATCCCGAAACGCAAAATCCGAATTTGTGGCAGTTGTTGATGTGGATGCAGACGCTGTTGCTCCCGCTGCTGCTGCTGTTGTTGTTGTTGTTGTTGTTGCCCCGCTGCTGCTGCTGCTGCTGTTGGTGTTGCAGTTCAACGCACCCGAATTCCCAGCAGCCCAACAACAACAACCACAACAACAGTCACAATCACGAACACCCATATCTGGTCAGAGCTGTTCTCTTGCCCTCTTCCCAATAATCCCGAACTCAAGGCAGGAGCCCAAAAACCAGCCGCTGGCCGAATGAATGCCAACAGGAAATGCTATAAAATTCACTTTATTTTCATTTGCAATTACGAATGGCATTGGCAATGCACTCCACAAAAAAGCAAGAAAGAAGTAGAAAACGAGCATATAAAATACTTGGGCGCTAGCGCGTGGGCGTGGTCGTGCAGCCAATTTGCATAGCGCTTAGTGCGAACGCGTGGGCGGGCAGCCAATCAGTCGAGAAGGAAACGGAGCAGCAACAGAAACTAGAATTGAAGCAGCAGCAGAGGCAGCCGAGAGAAGCCTTGTAAATTGTGAACATAACAATGCAAATTTTTCTAGAGTCTGCGGCCATAAGGTGTTAACTTAACAACAGCAGCGAAAGCAACAACAACAGTTCGACAAACCCAGATGAGAGGTACGCGTTGAAAACAGAGGCAAAAACTACAGACGAATCTTGTAAACAGCAGCTGAAGCTGAGACTACACAAGAATTTACTTAAAGTATATTAATATACTCTTTTTTAGCAAAGGAAACCATTAAGATTTATCAAGCGAAAAGGCTACAGAGAGATTGTTGTGCCATAAATTTAATATACTCTACTTAGTTGATATACGTTGGCTATATAAAAATGGGAATGGACTTTACTTTTGCTAAGATTCGATTCAGATTAGATGTTTCGATTAGATGTTTCAATTTATATTTAAGTCCGATCACATTGAATGCCTTTTAAAGGTCAGTCCAGTTCAGGTATCGGAATTTTTACTAAGCTCGAGAAATACTCTTTTAGATATAATAAAATGGAATAGAATAATTGACTTTAGCTCTAACCACAGCTCGATTGTGGGCTAAAAGAAAAGTAAATTTTGTACAGGCATATATTTGATATATTTATAGTGCTTATTATAAGCATATCTTCTACACTTTCTGTATCAGATTTTAGTTAAAATTTATATTGCAAATCAATTCTCAAGAGAGAGCGAGAGAGAGAGTAATCTCGATTTGTTTAGCTTTACATATTGCTTAAGCATTTCCTTTTGCATACGAGCTGTTGTTATTGGTAATTTCACGTGCTGTTGCATTGGTGCATATAATATATGTGTTTAAGCAAGTGCTATGTTAACGGCACTTTAAGCGTTCGCCACGCCGTCTCCGACTAAGAGGTGCAAAATCCTGAAGCGAGCTCTCTCGCTCTCTCTCTCTCTCTCTCACACTCTCGATGCAGCTTGTGGCTGTCGGCCTTCAAAATTGCAGCAAGAAACTCGGTCGTAAAATTCACGCGCCCGGCTTAAGCAGCTCCTGAGCTTCAACAACCGAATGAGCTCCATAAACACTTAAAATAATACGCCCCAGACATTATCTTGGAATAGACTAGACTATGCCAATTCACTTAATCACCTGCTGCAAACGGAAGTCAGAAAGAGGTTTTACCTCAGCCTCAACTTCTTTTTAAACGTGGCTCATAATGCTACAAGCAGTGGCTACCTTGCAGCTATCAGCTAACAGCTCTCAGCTCACAGGTACCAACGGCCAGCTCCTAGATCTGCCACGCCCTAAAATGCAACGCCTTGCATTGAGTAGAAGAAAATGTGCCCGCAGCTGGGCAAAGAACTCAATTAAAACTTTACTCGCCACTCGGCAGTCTTTAATGACAGAACAAAAAGAAATATATATATATAGATATGAGTAGTTATAAGTTGAGTTTGCTTGACTTAGAAATACCCTGTAAACAAATATATGAGGAATGTATAAGGAATGTCTGCCTAACAAGTTTTAAGCTTTTCTATTTCGATTTCTATTTCATAAATTCAATGATCAAATTTTTTTAATATTATATATACCTGCATATATATATAAAATATACCTCAAATTTATAGATATTCTAGTCTTCAATACTTCATTTATATATCCAATAATCTACATAAATCAAAGATTGAGCATTTTGTAAATTATTATTATTATATACGAATACGTTACGATATCGCTGATCGTAATTCAGGCCTTTTATATCGTTTTGTATGCACTTAGCAACTTTCAGTTGTAGAGCTCGTTCGTATCGCATTTGTATGATCTGAGATTCCAGATCGTGCAGGTAGGCAACGCCCAGATCCCAGGTCCCAGGTATTGAGAGCTATTACAGAATGCGTTTGGCTTGCAGAGTAGCATGTTCTGATAATATCTAACATCAAAATTTGCATTCTCGCTTGTTCGATTGCTCGATCAATCTCTGGCTGATGTGCAAGGCATATGCGAACTGTAAGACACGCTATACTTAAGACTCTGGACCTTTCTCTGTTGACCTGATTTCTGACTCTGTATGCACATACCCTATAGCCTAAGCTGCAACTGCCTTGACTTTGGCTATACGGCTGATTATGCCCGCTTTCTCGTATCTACAGCTACAGGGCATTGCTAACAACTTTGCTTCATAATTATTTTTGAAGGCACAAAAAAGTTTTTGCATTGTTGTTGTTGTGGCTGTTGCTGCTGTTGCCCCGCCTTGAGGCAGCATTAATTGAAAATGCGGCAGCAAATTGAGTTGGTCATTTAGGCGGCATGTCCATGTCTCGCCAAGCGTCTCGACTTGGGCGACTTATCGGCAGCGCTTATCGGTCAAACGGAGCCAGCGAAACGTTACTTGCCGGCCTTAAAGTAGATCGATCGATCGATTGTTACATTCGATCCACTCTCCACTTCGATTCAGTCGAAGTCACTCAGCTCCTCCTCCTCTCCTCCTGCTCTGTCTCCTCCTCGCGTATCTGTGTATCTGCAGCTTTAATCTAGCGGCTGCGATTGCCACACATACAAAAAAAAAATAGAACATGAAAAACGAGCGACGCTTACAACGGCGACGACAAACTATGGACAGCTAGGGCGCACTACCGGGAAGTGGGCAGCTAGAGGGGGAGTGGCAGAGGTCGACGGAGCGGTTTGCTGGCAAGCAAGTAATTTGTTACGATCAGCACAAGACAAAAGAAGCAGACACCGATCTGAACTGAGACTGCGACTGCGACTTCGACTCAATGTTGCAGCGAATGCGCAGCGGCTGCTATTATTTCAATATTATCTACAAAATGCACGTACTTCATACCACTTACGAGTCGATGCCACTGTCGTTGCCTGTCTAGCCACAGTGGACGACAGGCTATGAAAAGTGGATGAATAGTAAAACTTTGCTTAAGAAATGAAATTAAGTGATTATTATATAAGTTGGAAAAAATCAGAAAATAAAGGGGCAGAATGAAAGAGGGATACTAAAAAGGTGGAGAGAGTGAAATAGAGTGAAACTAATGTGAAGAGAGAGAGTGAGAGATTTTAATATGAAGGAAGAAGCAGAGAGAGAGAGAGACTTTCATATCAAGCTAGAGCGAGAGAGATCTTAATATAAAGAGAGAGACAGATTTTAATATGAAGAGAGGAAGAGAGAGAAAAATAGATATTCATATATGCAAAAGAAAATATAAGTAATTATACCGATTATCGCATAAACAGAAACGGGAAGAGAGAGACAGAGAAAGAAATCTATCTATCTATGAATCTGACTCCAACTGTAATAGGTAAATAATCAATTTATAATCTTAATCAATATTATCATTATCATTTCTAAACAATTTTGATAAATAAACAAAAAGAGACTTCCATATAAACAATAATGAAAAATATTAACTCTTATTTCGCGGAGCAATAAATCAGACTCACAACTCAATTTGTTTACCTTTTCGCTTAAATAAATAAATTCTACATAAATGCCACAGATATCAACATTTATATCAACGATATCAACAAATATCAAATTATATTTACATATGTCCAGCTTAAACAAACTTGAGTAGAGGAACGCGAAATGTTTCAAATTTATATGTAGTTTTAGATTACTATATATTGTATAAATTAAAATGAAAACAAGTCGAAATCATGTACCACTGTGCACTATCTGTCTGGCAGCACGACAAAGCGTGCATAGCTCCTAAGCCACACACACACACACACGCACGCACACATGGGCACACAGTCAGTGATCTTTGTTAGCTCTTTGTTGTTGTGATCTTATCTCAAACGCTGTCCATCCGTCCGTCCGATGCGGGCTCTGCGGCGCATTCGCGCAACTTAAGTAGGTACTAAGTGCTGCATATCTCATAGACCTGGCCAAGACTGAGGCACTCGAGGCTCAACAAACGTTGTTGAGCTGTTGAACTCGCTGTCTGCTCTGTCTCGTGTGTGTGTGTGTGGATGTGTGTGTATCTGTATCTGTTGTTTGTGTTCTTTAAAAGCGAATGTCGATTACATGCGCAGTTTATGATGCGCCCGTCGATATCTGATTAATGGCAATTATCTGGCCAAAGCGATGCAACTGCAACGTGCGCTGTGTGGCATCTTCAATTGAGCTGTCATGTTCAGGTTGGCTGCCACAGTTTGTTAATTTACGTGTCGCCGCTGACATTTGCGTAAAATGCTTGAAATGCGACCAGTTTGATGACACGATTGGTTTGCTGTTGTTGTTGTTGTTGTTGTTGTAGACTCCATTAGACTCCACACTTGATGCGACACTCTTAGCTCTGTTCCAAAAAGAGGAATGCAGCAAAAGCAGCAGCAGCAGCAGCAGCTACTTGTCAGTTAGCGTCTTTTTCTTTTAGACCAGTTGCACGATTTCTACACTGCCGTTAATAACTGCCAACTGCCAAATTGATATATTAAATATTCGCTTCAATTTCCACTGACAATCTTAGTCAAAGTATCGAAATGCAAATGTGTCTGAGGTTGTCTGAATACGAAATATTGAGGCAGGAATGAGATTATGCGAGATTGTGTTAAAAATATAGAATTAAAAAAAATTATAGAGGTTATAGAGGTTTTTTGACAAAAAATAAAATCTTAATAACTCTTCATATATCAAAGTGAAAATCTTAGATTCATAAGCGAAAAATTAAATAAATAATTTCACATATATTTAATTTATTCAGAGCTTAAATAATATAAATATATATATGTTAAATTATATATAATAATCAACATTTATAAATAGTTTGCCTAATGACCTGCTTTGTCACAGACCATTTAAGATGAGCATTTGGCCATTGCTAATTTAGTTTTAGCATTTCAATATTTGCTGTCAAGTTGAAAGTGATTTACGGTTTAATGGATCTGATATCTAGAATATTATAAAGATTATAGTTATAAAATAAAACTTATCTAAAATGTATATAAATATTTCAAATGAGTATATTCACTCTGTAAACTTAATATTAATGCAAATATCAGAAGTTTTGCATATAGTATACCCATATTCCGGTTGAACATAGAATCTTATTTATTAGATAGGCTACCATCAACTTCTATTCAGTAAGGCATTCAACCTAATGCAGATTGAATACCTCTAACCATATTGAAACTTGCCTCAAAGCTTCAATATCTGTGATTGTCTCAGTTTTCAGTTCTCAGTTCTTTGCAAATGATAATATGATATGATTTCCATCGTCTTCCATGCAATACAATTAACTGTAATTGTCTGTACTTTAGCTTCTTGCCACATTTGCGGCTGTTGTCGCGCCGCAGTTATGCAAATGTTGTAACGAGGTGCTAAAATGCCAGAACTCGACTGCAGTTGTTGTTCTTCTTCTTCTTTCATAGTCTGGCAATGACACAAATTGCTTTTGTCTTGTGCCCGGCCCTGTGTGTCTCGCACAATGGGTCCAAGTGCCCGGTGCATTGTTTGGCCCCTGCCAAATACGTTGCATGTACTTCACGTGCCGTTGCACAGGAGGCAGCGAGGAGACACTCTCAGCTAGTGGACAATAGAGCCGCTTAAACAACTGCTTAAAACGAAGGTGGGGCGAACGTGGGTGGATCAAATTTACATCGACAATTTTGGTATTACTCTAGGCTTTGAAAAACGTTGCTAAAAGTATTTTTGGTTCTTAAAATTGCTTACAGAGATAGAAATATTTATAAATAGTTTTCTTAATATCATAATATTTTAGTTTTAATATTCATAAATATTAGCTGCCAAGCTGCAGGTGATTAATTTAAAAGGTTAATCAGATATAATTAACAAATAATCGAGAAATGATACCAACCTAATGATACATATTTAAATGAACTTATTCAAGGTATAATAGACAAACTTTTGCATGCTTACGATTAACAATGTAGATAAAAAACATTTAACTTGAGGATAAAATTGAACCCGCGTCAAGTTATTAGCTCTTAAATTCAGTCGTAAATGTGAATGCTTTAAGCATATGATAGATATAAATATCTTATCCCGAGTATTAAAATGAACTAACCTTACGTTACGCGCAAAACATAAAATATATATTTGAAAATGCTTAAATTTAAACTGGCTGTAAATATTTAACATTTGATTAACCTCGGGGCTGTCGCGTTTTGTAAGCAGCTTTCATGATCTTCTGGCACACTCATAACTTTCACACGCGGCCAGAAGCCAATGCCGTTAGCTGAATGTTAAACGAAGGCCAAGTGAAGTGATTCAGAGACTCAGAGATGGCCGTTGTTGTCCTGCTCCGACAGGCGTGAAATTGCGCGTCGCTACTCGCACTTGAAAGGCGGCCAGAGGAAGTGGAAGAATAATCAAAACAACAGCAACTACAAACGACACCCGCACTTGAACTTTGGCGCAAAGTGTTTGACATGACAGCAGAGCAAAATAAGAAGAAGCAGGCAAGTTTTTGAAAAAGAGAGCAAACCTGAGCTGAGCTGAACCCAACTGGGAAACAGTAGCTCCAAATTGCCAAAGCGGAAGTCACGTCGCAAGAGCAAGAGAGCAGATGTGTGAGAGAGAGTGAGAGCGAGATTGAGAGAGTGAGTGCAGGAGCGCAGGACGCAGTCGGGGCAGCAGCTGCCAAAATGTGATTGATGCGTCGTCGTTAAGCCAAGCCAATGGAAAAGCCATTTCGAGCAGCCCGCTGCTAGCTAGCTGGTTCGCATTTAATTAAAACTTTTGCGCCGATCGGCAAATCGGTTATGCAAAATGGGAAAAAATAAGCAGCAACAGCAACAACAACAACAAATCAACGTCTATATATCATATCTCTGTGTGCATATGCAAATTGGGAATGTTTTGAACATTTGTAGCTGCCGCAGTTGCTGTCAAACCATAAATTGCAAACTGCATTTGCCCTGGGGGCAACAAGTTCAGGGCCAAGACACGTGTCACACCTCTCTCTCTCACACACACACACACACACACACATACGCACACTCACTTGCACACCTTAAATATTTCTAGCGTTTGGTTTTCTTGGCTTGTGTAAATATTATTGCAGATCAAATATTTTACTTGACAGCCAAAGTCGCTTTGGAACGCTCGAAACTAGCTTGTAAATATTTGCGGCATTATCTTGTGACAGAGCCCAAACAAAGGCTATAATACGCTTAACTAGCGGCTCGACTAGCAACGGGGACTACCATTCAGGAGGAGTTTTTCCCCTCTGTTTTTGTTGTTTTCTGGCTAACCCAACATTAATCTTTGACTAAGTCTAGAAATAGACATTTGAAAGCATATATGTATGTATATACATAGGCTTGGTTGCGCTCTAATATTGGGATCTCTGGCAATCCGAATGAAGTCACTTAATTGCCTGGTGAATGGTTTTTGACCCTTTGCTGGTTCAATAAACTGCGCTATTTGTTTTATTGATTGCCTTATCAATTCTTGAGGCTTTTCTGAACGCATTTCGGTCCGATGCTTCTTGTAAGACTTTTGAAATTGTTTTGTAAAGTCGAGCATGCGCAAGCAATAGAGAAATGTATTCTATAAATACAATATATGAATGCCATAGGATATAGTAATTTATTTTAAAGTGTGCTAAAGACTTTTATCAGAACTTTCCGCTGAGTTTTCTAGGATATCTGGTTGTTGAGCAATCTTGTCTTGCATGGTTTATGGTAAATGTTTTACTAGTTAAGTTTTATATATTATAATATAAATAGTTTGATCAATATTTTGCATTCATAGTTCGAAAACTATGTCTAGGGTATCTCATAGTTAATCACTCTTAATTGTTATTTATGTTTTATTTATATTTTCTGCCCTTATCAATATACAAATACATAGCTCGATAAGAAGTTTATAGTCATCGAACATCTGCCAGATAACGATATACGATCTTCATCGATCTAGCTGCAACTTATACGATCTTCATCGTATATCGTAAACTATACTGGAAGCGATTCTTTATATACCTCATAGATATTTTATGATTTTATGGCCCATTCATTACAGGGTATCCACACGTAGCATAATCCCATTTATCTAAAAGTTTATGTTTTTAGTCATATCAGCATACAAATACAAAAGCTGATAACGTGACTCGACTTCTCAGCTCTGGCCATCGACAATCGATCTAAAGATAACTTCTTGCTTCTTTTTTTTTTTTTTTTTGTATGTTGTGTCGTGGGTCAATTTTATAGTTTTCTTTCCATCTTTTTTCGGCTCGAAGGAAAATTTGTTTTCATTTTTTGGTGTGCGTACCGCGTCAATGCCCGGAGAGGAGGAGGGAGCGTATGTTGTGGAGTGAGAGAGTGGGTAATAAATAAAATTGAGTATACTCTTATATGCACTTACAATTTATGAGTGGAGCCAGCGACCGTGGACTGTGCGCATGCATTGCCTACCGGGCAATATACTATGTAGGTACATCCACATAGGAACGCATTAAGGCAACGCTTTCTATATTTATGAAAGTTGCTGCCCCGTAAATTGGTCAGGTTAGAGTTCAGCACTCGACGGCTCTCAACTGCTTATTAGATCAAGCTTGATTCGAATTTCATTTCGGCTGAAAACATTTTCGGTAGCTGCAATCAATGCGCCTTTGTTTCGGATTACTGATGGCCGTTGAAGAAAATTTTAACATATTTATTGTATAAATATTGAAAAATGAAAAATGCATGTATGAGCTAAAGAAGATATCGCGAAGAACTTTATATACTTCTAATTTACAATTTCCAATAATATAATAATTGTGAATAACTATGTAAAATGCACTGATTTATAATTAAAGATATATAATGAATTAACTTCTATTTAAGTTCCTAATGATTCCTATGACAGTTAATTGATTCTCATAAAGCATATGAGAAGATATATAAAATGGCATCGAAATCATAATATACTATCCAGAATATAATTCCAAATACATATGCTCCAATTCGACCTCTTCAATTTCTCCAGACTCTCTTTTCAAGCAAGAGCTGTAAGAATTTAACCTATCCAATCATTAAAACCTATACATAAGTATATGTATATGTACATATGTATGACAATATAAATGCTTTAAGAATATAAGTTTCAAGTTATTTCCAAGCTAAAATGTCTCATCTCTTATCCTGCTTAAGCATCATTCACAATGTTAACTTGATTCACTCAGTAATGTAAATTTTGCAGCAACAATTGAAGCTATTGAAATGCAATTAAAGATTAAGGCTCTTCCAGTGCATATTTCATAGGAATTTACCATTTATTTCACAGTTATTATACCCTGAACCCATTTTCAATGGGAAATCAGGGTATAATGGTTTTGTTGAAATGTATGTAACAGGCAGAAGGAGGCGTGGCAGACCCCACAAAGTATATATATTCTTGATCAGGGCGACGAGCTGAGTTGATTTGGCCCTGTCCGTCTGTCTGTCCGTCTGTCCGTCCGTCCGTCTGTCCGTCTGTCCGTATGTATGAACGCGTCGATTTCAGAAGATATAAGTGCTAGAGACTTCAATTTTTTTTTAAAATGTTCGTAATTACAGCGCGCATATCAAGTTTATCATTAAAAATCGATAACTCATCCCGATCTTTTTTTATCGATAAAAAACCTTATCGAAAACCAGTTATAAAATTATATCTTCTACACCTTTATTGCTAGAGTCTCCAAAATTTTAATGTATGCCTATATGCAATTTATACAATTTCGGTTTTTGTTAAAATTTACCCCCCACCCTTAAATTCACCCCCTCACCCTCACTTTTGTAAAAAGCGTATTTCAAATACTAGAGACTTGTGCTTTGGCAATTACATGCATATCCATGTCATAATCATAATCTGAAAGTTTCATGAAGATCGTACGTCCACAAAAAAGTTATTAAGCAATTAAGTTCTCATAGTAAGCGCTCACTGCCGCCCATGCGTGTTTATGCTTGTGTGTGTATATGTATGTAATTGTTTGTGTATGTGTGTGTGTGTGTATGTTTGTATGTATGTGTGTATGTATGCCTGTGTGTGCGTGCGTGCGTGCGTGTGTGTGTGTGTGTGTGTGCGTGTTTCTTGTGTAAGCTGAAAGACGCGAAAAATTATTGAAATAGCTATTACTCCAAGGGTTCAGGGGATCTCGTAGTCGAGTAGTCTCGACTAGAGCTTTCTTACTTGTTTTTGTTGTTGTTGTTGTTGTTTTGCTTTTGTGGTTTTGCATTTACATGAATTTGGCAACAAAATTGTTTGGCTTTTGGTTAACCAACTTGCAGCAATGTTGCACTTGCTACTGCTGTTGATGTTGTAGTTGTTGTTGTTGCTGCGGTTGTTGTGATTTGCCACGCCGCAAACATATTTCCATCAGAGCCTGCAACGGTATTGCGTCTACCTAATGCGGTCAGTGCGGCGACTCCGTGTGGCAGCAACAGCCAACGTGAGGATGGCAAATGCGTGTGGGCAGTCCATAAAAAAATAATAATAAAAGCCCAAGTGGAGCTGGCCAAATTGTTAATGCGACAGCACAAATTAAATACAAAATTGACGCCGGCTCGTAAAACATGCCAAAAGAATGTAAAAAGAGAGAGCGAGAGAGACAGAGTGAGAGGGTGAGTGTGGGAGGGGAAGTCAAATATGGAGAGAGACGGAGGGAAATGCGGGAAGCTAGCGACGCCTTGAGAGCAAATTGCATTGAGCGCAGCTAAAACAAACTAAAGAGGATGATGTGTGTGTGTTGTTTGTGAAGTGTATGCGTGTGTGTGTGTGTAGACTGTGTGTAGAGTGTGTGTGTGCTTGGCAGACACATAATTCATACATTCAAACGCAATATTGATTTTTTTTTTTGTATTTTGATACACTTGAAGCGGGCAATAGAAACTTGACATGAAATTTGTAACGTAATTAATCATTAAGAAATTAAGTTTAGATTATTCTTTATTTGTATATAGCCATATAGATGCATATAGGGTTTACTCTCTAATTGTTGCCCTAATACATTGCTTTCAGTTACAATCAGTACTTCTTCCAGAATCTGTCTGATTTTAGCTTTATATCATATTCATAAAAGAAGTCTCTTCAACATAAAAGATATTGTAAGAAAAATTCTATTCCAAGTCAACCTATATCTATCTATATATCTATTTAACATAGGCTAATATATTATATAAATTAAATAATTTGTCATGCCAGATCCACGACCTATCAGAGTATTGAATCGTCGTCTAGTCACAGACACCCATTTTTTTGTTGCCTTACTTGTAGCTGCCCCAACTGGGGGCAGGACACGGCGACTCAGCTGTTTGGGCTGTGCCTGCCCTCAGCCAGCCACGTCTCGCAATATTTTAACGATTTGCAACAGACGTTTGGCAGTTCACAATGCGCAGAGCACCAACTTCAACTTCTACGGCTAAGCGCCTTTCAACAGCTTCACTTTATTATATATATGTGTATATATATATATAGATATACGTACGGAATCAGCTCTATAGCTGACATACGTCGTGTGTGTGTGTATTTGCTGCTGTTGCTGCGGTTGCCCCCAACACGACAAATGTTTTGACGCACAGCCCAGATGCCTCTACGGGTTCGGGTCAGGCCATTAAATAAAGAGCGGAGCAGGGGAAAAGAACATATAATGGGTGGCTGGCAGCGAGAAAAGTCATGGCAAATGTTTTCAGTTTCAGCTGCTGATGATGATGATTCAGAAAAGCGAAAAAAAAGTGAAATGTTTCGCATAGCCTTTAGAAATAACAAAAAATTCCTTTTCGCCCGATTGTCAAGTTTTATTATCTGTGCAAAGAGCACCAGCAGCAACAGGAGTAGCAGCAGGAGGAGCAGGAGTAGCAGCAGGAGGAGCAGGAGTAGCACCAGCAGCAGCAGCTCCTGTGGCGCATGTTTGTACCCTAACAGTGAAGCCTTTTGTTTTTAATGGGCTTTGAGTGTTTTGAACCTGGGTCATAAATAATAATGCACGACAAAATCAGATGATTTACTTGGCTTTGATGACACTTTGCACGGCCATAATTTGTTGCCCAATTCGGGCGTGCACAAAGTTTACGTGTTATCTGTGGCAGCCCCAACAGCAGCCAGCAGCCAGCAGCTAGCAGCCCAGCATCACCATAATATTCGCCTTCAATGTGGGCGTGGCGGCATCAATAAAACATTTTTTCATGGTTCAAAATTTGAGCGCGCAGCCATTAAATTAAATTGTAGTTTGCATGAGAGAGAGAGAGAGAGAGAGAGAGAAGATATAGAGAGAGTGTGTGTGCTTGAGATTTCATAGATGAGCGCACATAAGCTGTAAAAATGTATGCACATTAAATATTTAAAATTTTAATAAGTTTTTAACACAAATTTTCTTTTTCTTTGCAGGTAAGCGAGAAAGCAAAAACAAATTCCAGATTGAGCTAACAAAAAAAGTCAAAGGGTTTAACGGAAGTTTTGTAAGGGGTAAGATCTATCATGAGCAAATGGAAAATAGAAATAAAATAGAAAATATATCTATATGTATATATAGTAAAATGAAATATGCATAAAAAAGTTAAGCCAAATATCTGTGTCTAGCAATGAGATAAGAGAAAATTTAAGAAGCTCAAACAAATTTCTAAAAAGAGTCAAAGAATATGAAAAGAGAAAGGAATATTTTTCCAATATTTGGGTTTACCGAATATGTATATATACATATGTATAATACATAAATCTGCTGCTCAATCTGCTTCTATTCCATATTTGCGGACTGAAATCGTAGTACTTTTCCAAATATATTTTCTTTTATTATGCATTTCCTTTTATAACTGGATTTATTATTTCCACTCGTTATATTTTCTATAAAAGCTTTAATGTTTTTATTTACTTATATGTATGTCTGCAATACAAATTTTAATGCTTTTCTTTGCCTATATGTATGTGTGTAATATGTTTGGTTTATGTTCAACAAATTTTCAACCTGTCGAAATCAGCTGGCAGACATTATAAGCATTATAACCAACTATCAATCATTTTTGTTAACTGTTTTTCGCTGTGAGTGCATCATTTAAGCCAAACTGCGTTGTTTTGAATACCCTGTAATTGATATAAAGAGGATATTATGATATGTAACTGTATGATAGATGTTCATAGATGAAAGACTCTATGTTAAAGAAGTTGTCCCAACAGTGATTCTGATGTGCCCTAGAAAATAAATATATATAGGGTATATTATTGTTGGGTTAAGCTTATATACAAATTATATTAGTACTTTCAACTAGGAATTCCAAACTTTCAACTTTATTTTACGCAGTATGCCTCTTAATACAGGGTATCTCAACGTCATTTGTCGAGCTTTGTCTTAAGACTAACTAATGCGGTCATAAGCAGGCATTGGCTGCTGCTGCTGCTGCTGCTGCTGTTCCAGATATGTTAATAATGCACGCATAAATTTGACGTCAGGTGCAATCAACACATTTTCGAAAGCGCCTCAAAAATATTGACACAAATTTGATAAAAAGTCCAAAAACAAAACTGAAAACTCGTTTTCATTGCGGCCAGCAGCAATTGCAGCTCCGATTACGCTCATAACTGGTGTCCATATAGACATGGCCGTCTTTTATATTTGTTTTTTACTGTCTTATTTTTATTGTGCGCCAAATTCAATTAATCGCATTCAACGTGGGCAGGCGCCAGAGCCAGAGGAGCAGCTAGGAGCTGCTGCTGGGTGCGTGGGATGCTCGACTGACAGCAGCAGCAGCAGCCACTGCACCACCAAGTGGTGTGGCATAGTTCGGCTTCTATTGCGTAATCCGACAGACAGGCACCAGCGCAGCTATGGCTTAAGCCGATACCTGAGGCTGAGGTGTGGCCCACTTGCCGCTGTCTGCGACAAAACTGATAAAAATTATGATGACGTCGATGGCTTAAGGGTAAACGGGGGCAAAACGAAAGCAAAGTCTAGCCAAATTCCAAATAATTGCATAATTACGTGCAGACAGAAAGTAAATGTAATATAAAATTGAGTTTCAATAGGTTTTTAATATGAATACAGGAGTTACATGAGAGTGAAATTCTATGAGGAGTTTGACAACAGCTCAATGTTGATTCAATTCCCTTGTTTACACTTGCTTCAAGGCAACTTAACTAGCTGCTAAATATTGCTCGAATAGTCAGCTCTGACAGTAGCTGTCAAGTGCTAGTTCTCTAACCTTGACAAGAGGTTAACTACCTCTCATTTAAGCTTAACTTTGACAAGAGCTAACACATTCTGCTATCAATTTCAATTGATGTATGCCATCATCTATATATATGTATATATCATTAACTGTTACCATTTGTGCATCGAATTCAAATTGATTTACGTACTTGAAAATTCAATTAAACTCGATAGACTCGATAGACTATGCCAACAGCAGAGCTGATGATTGGGAGGAGCTCACAAATGCTGATGCACTTTTGTCTACTCATTTATTTATAATGTCTGCAGAGACGATTAAAGTGATTTACCGATGGGGCCTAGGAGGCCCATGAGTCAGCAGCAGGGGCCGCAGAGAGGTGGGCAGAAGGGGTGTGCTGCAACCACCCACAGAGGATGCGTTCACTTGTCGCCAATTCACACGCCGGCCACGTAGCCAATGGAGACGTCCGACAAGTTGCCAATATTAAACGCTTCAATGGATTTTATGGAGCATAAACAGGAAATTTGCTAAAGAATGCGCAATTTGCGAGCGACAACAAAGACAGAGAACAAGACGAGACAAGACGAGGCGAAGAGCGAGAGGGACAGACAGGAAGGGACAAGAGGGACAGACAGGATGGGTCAGTTGAATAACGCGTTTCCTGCTAGCCATTCAGCTACAGTTACAGTTTTCTAGTTTTCATTTTCATTTTCATTGTGGCCAGACTGGCAATAGAAATGACTTAAGGAGCAGCATGCATAAAAAAAAGGGATAGCCTTTAGTATGACTCGAAGCGAACATACCCAAAAGTATTAAAGGTAATAAAAAGTTTTTGATTAGGAGGAAGCATTTGGTGTCAGGAACTAAAGTTCTGCTTAAGGGCTCGTTGTTCCCCCAAGTCAAAAATTTATAATAAAAGAAAACTATTTCAAAGTTCGTTATAAAACTAAAAGACAGAAACCTTTGTAGATACTCCCTAAATCTCTGAGAATAGTTACAGGGTATACCGAATAGAAGTTAAATGAAAAGTAACGGCACGTTAATGCTCAACAGCTGACAGAAGTTCGGCTCTGTCCGCCTGTGTATTTATATGTATGTGTGTGTGTGTGTGTGTGTGTTTGTGTGCGTGTGGTCGTCGTCATGAAACCATAAAACATTAATTTCAATTGAAAGAATTACAATGAAGAAGGAAACAGTCACGGTATTCGTTAGACACTGTAATATACGGTATTTAATAGCCCCTTTAGAGCCCCAACTCCAATCGAGGCATTTAGAACTCGCACCACACGTAACCCGAACTGAAAGCCAGGGAAAACAGTAAAGCCATTTGTCTATGGATAACTACCATGCTCTATGCTGGGTGTGTGAGTGTGAGAGTGTGAGGGTGTGAGAATGTGTGGGCGGAATGGAGTATGGACATAATACGTAATTAATTTGTTGGGCAGACTCAGCGAGCCAGTTGCAGCAACAATGTTGGGAAAAACTTTGCATGGACAGCAGCTGTTGTTGCCCAAGCACTAAACGAGCATAGTTCTAAAATAACAAAAACTGGCAAAACAATCACAACAACAACAACAACAACAACAACAACAACAAGACATGTTCATTAGTAAGGGACTAAAAACTTCCTTTGATTCGAGAGTAATTTTGCTTTCACAATTTCACATTACATCAATCAACATTGATGCCACAAAAACTAATAATGAATGAATGACGAGGGCCGGGGGCAGCTAGAACAACGAATATTCAATTCTCTAACTGGAATTTCGCTAAATTTATAAGCTACAGTTGCTATTGCTCTCTCTATCAGGAACTGCACTCCCTCTCTTTCTCTCTGCTACTTCTCTCTTTGCCTTTTTTCTTTCGCTAGTTCTCTCTCTCTCTCTCTCTCTTTCCCTCTCTCCTCGCTAGTTCTCTCTTTCTCTCTCTTTTTCGCTCCATCAATGTTCCACATTTAATAATTGCATCCAAATACCTTGCATTAGAGTATGCTTCACTTGTTATTGCTTTCTCTATCCAACATACTCTCTCTCTCTATCTCTCTCTCTCTCTCTTGCTTGCCATCTCTCTCAGTTGCTGCCGCATCATGTGTCAAAATCTGTCAGCGGCACTTAACCTTAACCATAATTCACTGTGAGCTGAGAAAGTTGCCATCAATTTTTTTTCATTTCGAAAAATTTTCGCATCTATTTATAGAACGAGAAAAACTCGAGACTTCTTCACAAATGTTGCTCTTGTTCTTTTCGCTGTTGTTGTAACTTCCGCTTGGGCGCTTTAATTTGTTTTAATGCTGTTAAATTATAATTCCCATATATAGATACAAACACACACACACACGCACACATACAGACGCATATATATAACGCACCCGTGGCGCTCTGGCTGTGATAATATTTTGAGTGCTTCTCAAGTATATTCTGTCCCATTCTCTAGTCTTCGCATACAACTATGATGAACGTCTGCTGTTCCTTCTTCTTCGCATGGTCTTTGTCTGTTGTTGTTGCCCCAGTTTGACATAGTTACTAATCGAGTTATAGACAACTTTTCAACTTGCCACAGAATGTTGCATATGTCTCTGTGCGGAAATTGATGCGCTTTAAGGTCATAAATTCAAAGTCTGTTTTTGTCTTCTCTTCTCTTCTGGGTTTGATTTGAGAAATTGATGCCTAGGAGCTGCCCCCAAGGACTGATTAGGGAATATGGCAAACAGCTGGGCAAAATAAGAATGAAACATCTGTCGAGCTGATCCGATTCGTCGGGGGTGTTTTATGTGCTCTATGTGTTCTGTGTGATGTGTGCCTCGGCTTTTGTATTCAATGTCATATGCCATTACGAATAGAAACAATTTGGAACAAAGTCTACAGTAGACAATGCCTAAAAGCAATTCGTGCAGGTAGATATTGTGGGATTAACAGCAGCCATTTCTGAAAGGCTGTCGATTCAGGTAATCTATAGAAATTCGATATAACAGTTGAGCTGAGAAGTGGAAAAATATTTCAAAAATATATATATTTAGACATAGGTTTTTATTCATTTATTATGAGACTGTATAAATCATTGAAATATGTGTGGAATTTCACATAAAACTGAAATGAATTACATTATTTTTAGTCCTAAAATGCTCCCAGCCGGAAAACTACAAAATTCTTATAAATATTTTCTTTTATGAAGCTTAAAAAATCAATAAAATTAAATTTAAATTTAAAGTATTATTAATTCTGTATAATTTTAATTCTTTCTAATTTTCCTAATTTAAAGAACAAATTGAAGAGCTATAAACATAAACTTCTTCTGAAATAGTCAAAAGTCTCGAAAGCATATTTATTATTACTTAGTCTTAGTCTGCACTTCTTTTAAGTGCCAGTCAGACATATCGAAAACGATTATTTGTAATAAAGCCACAATTGGCAATCAAAATGGAAACTATGAAACGCAATTCTATGGAAAATTGAGCGAATGCCACATTGAAGTCGACACAAGTAGCAAAGCAACAACTGCAACAGCAGCAGCAACAACAACAATAATAATTGCAGCCAAACTAGAGACTGTGGTAAGCTCTGGCAACTTCCTGTGGGCACGGCCTCAGCGAAGCTAGAAGAGGAAGCGGGACGGGGCGAAGCAACTCTGAAGCTGAAGAGGCACATATGCTTTCGATAAATCATAAATTTATATATTCCGGCGCGCTCTTTGACATAGGCAAAAGGCCGCATATCAAACGGACTGAATGGAGAGAGGGAGAGGGGGGAAGCACCTATAACTGAACATCAAACGAATGCATAGATCGTGCATACAGTGAGAGAGAGTGAGAGAGAGAGAGGCAGAGAGGGGAACGTAGGGGCCGAAGTGCAGTCGCAGCCAACTGTGAAATGCATAGATCAATTTGAAACTTTAACAACTGGCCATTAGTTCTAGAAATATGATTTTTTAAGGCGTATCGTAAAGCCAGCGAATGCAGCGGGAAATCTATATTTTTACAGCCGGGGATTACCGAGTGTCATACGAAGGAAATTCACTCTGGCAGTCTGGAAGTCGGAAAACAAAGAAAGGGGGATGCTTACGATGCTTTACCACCCCATTCATAAATTTCGAATGCCATGCACGGGACTGACACGCGGCCCAGTAGCCAACGACCTGACCTGAGTCCAGGTAGCAGAGGGGTTGTTCGATTGGACTGCTCAAATCTCATCAGATCATTCACAAACTCAATAAAATCAATAGAACTCAATTTCGGTTCTCACATTCGAGGAAAACAACCCCAAACCCGAACGTAGAACCACCCCTCAAACTGACCTATGTCGTTTGGCTCAATGTGCCAAGCATTACGTGTGTCGATTGCATTTACTTTCAGCCCACTGTGCAGTTACCTGCCTCATCTACTTTGACATTGTTGCCGCAACATTGCCGAATATGAAAAGTTGGATAAAGGTGAAGATGAAATAATTGGAAATGTGTTTTGATGAAAGAATAGGATAAATTGTATATAAATTTATATTTGTAGATATGTTTTAAGAGCAAGCGAATAGAAATCGAACGAAAAACTTTTTGTTCGAGCTTGACTTTGTTACATTGAAAGATCCCATCTTAATTCAATCGCATAAAATTAATTGGCCAAGCTGTGGAAACTCAAAATAATTGGCGGATAGTTGAAAGCGTCGCAGCATTATCGCCAAGATAATCGAACTGTGGCCACGCCCTCGAGCTTGAGCTTCAGCTAATATAAATGGGAATCTTTCAGTTGGGAACAAAAACTTTTTGCTTTGCTGCGTTTGCTAAAATCTAGGAAGAGCAAAGCTGAATAATAATAATAAGCAATAGAGCAGTGGAAGAGGAAAAAGTCAACTGCGTTGATAAGAGAATTAATTCCTCATGCCCCTCAGAGAAATGCAATCAGAAAACAAAACAAAACGAAAACACCGAACCAAACGAAAGTCGAGCGTTAAATTGCTTTTCCTTATGTGGGGCTGGCTTTTCGTGTGGGTGGAATGCAGGGTAGGAGGAGATGGGGCATGGATAGTGAAAAGTTTAGCTGGTTGGCGTCTGTGAGGCGTTCTCTAAAACTGTTTTTACAGACTCGCACAAGGCGACAAGTGCATGACAATAGACACTGTGCAGCAAGAGCTGAGTGCAGAAAAGTCTTTGCAATATGTATATATAAAGATAGCAGCAGCTGCTGTTGCGGACTTTAAGAGTTTTCCAACACTGTGCTTTGTTATCTAGTGTAGCAGCTAGACGCTCCCCCAGTTTTTGGTGTATATGGCAACATTTACAATTTCATAATGTAAAAGTTGCGCTGTGCAACAAGCGGCGTCACAGGATGCCAAAAGGACAATGCGCAGACAGCGGGCAGAAGCGGAAAAGCGGAAAAACATTTGCAGCAGCAGCAGCAGCATGTGGCCAAAGTCATTTGCAGCGGACAGTTAAGAGGGGAAAAAAATAAATATGTATATATTCATAGAAGAAAAAGACGTTAAGCAAACATTGAACTCTGTCAGGCGCCAGTAGCCAGGAGTGTGGGCGTGGGTGTGGTCGCAGCCGCAGGTGCATAGTGGATTGTGTCAAATTAAAGTTAAAGTGAATTCCAATTGGAATAGAGAGAGAGGGAGCTGCACTCTATCACAGTCAAAGGCCTGCCACGCCCACGCACACAGGCGAGTGGCTCATTAGACTGTCAGTCGGCTTAATCGATTAGTTAGTTAACCTAACTAACTAGGCTGCCATCCACTGAAATGCATTGCATGCCGCACAGCATGAGGCGTTGACAGCGCTTTATGCTCGAGAAACTAAATGCCACACACACACACACACATACACACACTCTCATCATGGCACACGTGCCCATTAAACCCCTTCCTTCTAATGCTATCGTCCGATATGCGGCACGGCGCGCCTCATTGACGCCGACACTGACCAGCTGGCACTTTGGCCACCGCCACCGCCACCGCCAATGGACGTCGTGATTATACCCTAAGCCTCCCCAAGGGAGCTCCAAGCGGGCAGTAGCGGGCAGCTCATGGCATTTGTTACACAGTGAAATTAAAAGAAAGTTGTTTGAGAAAAACTTAAATCGAATATAGATTACACTAGCAGGCAGAACTCAGTTGTAGTATTTGATCTTAAGTGTCGAAAAAATATAATGAATATATGAATATTAATATCATCTAAAAACCCCTTTGATATCTAGTCATATCTTATCTTTAGACTTAAATCCCAAATTTTATGATTCACTAGAGCAAAACATAAACATGAATGATTAGTTGAGCCTTAGACTAGTTGGACTATGCATTATATTTTGGATAAATAGTAGATAGTAGATAACTACTCTCCATTTGGACCTCATAAATCAAATCTTCAACCAGCCGTAAGAGTATTCCTCATTCGACTAGTCCACATTATATTCTTTTCTAATTGTTAATTAATACATCACGCACAGCCACACACTCACACTCACACACACACATAGATGCACACATTCACACAGAGACACATTTAATAAACGCTCGAAAGCAGCTTAAGTGCCCATGGGCTGAAAATTCCACACAAGGTTTTTCCTATCTGCACATAATTACGTTAAGCCTGACCAAATGACCGACCCTTTGGTCAGTGACAGTCTAACCATATGTATATATCCATAAAAAATAAGGTCTGCCATGGAATTGATTTATAACTTGGAGCAGCTTTCGGCACATTTCGATAATGTTATCATAGTTAACTATCATGGCGGCCCATGATTGGGAATGGGTCGTATATCTTATCATATTTTTGTAATCGATAACTTGCCTCGATTTCCATGTAACTGATTTATGTGGGGCAGCCAGGTGGTGGGTAGGCGGGAGGGGGGAGGCAGCAGTAACTTATATGTTTTACAAAATATTATCTGACAACTTTACAAAATGTCTAAAACTCTTTTGTCTTACGTTTCTCTCTTTCTCAATTGCAGGTAAGATGCAAGCGACGCGGCTCTTCTGATGCTGATAAGTCAGCCGGAAAATGAATGAGTAAATCGGTCAACTTGGCAACTCTGCTTAATTGAAAACTGAGACGATGGATGGAAATTCAATCAGTGTGAAGTCGATGAATGTTTGCTCTTTATGTGTATATGAATTACTTTATACGTAGTATCTTTGGTTATATAAGCTCAGCTCAGTGTAGGAACTTCGATATAATCAGTATAGATGTTATATGTATTATAATCTTACTTTATCTTATCCTGGCGAATCCTATGATGGAGAATCTCTTCTGCATCGATTTGCTTATCGAAGAGAAAGTTCTTATATGAGAACTTTTTCAATTAAAAACGTTGTTCTATATATTCCCACATGCTTTAAATACATTTTACATACAAACTTATATACAATTCCATACAGCTTCAATTAAAAGTATATTACATTTACCCTTCAATATGTTTGATTGTACACAGTCCCTATGCAGTTCCCACATCAGCTATCCATCATACATGAAGTTTACCTGTTAAGGGTATTTAAATACCGCTTAGGTAATCTGAAAGTGCTGTCAGGCAGCAAAGCGGCTTTTGTCTCCTGCATAATGGAGAGCTGAGAATATTTCTTTAGGCGATTTTTCATTCAATCTGCGCAGAACATCAGTAACAGCAGCTCCTTCATCATCATCATCATCATCATCATCATGTGGAAGGCAGGCAGCACGCACGTATGAAGTTCTCGTTTTTCATGGCATTTCCTCAGCAGCAGACGCGTCATAAACTGAAGGCTTAACACCAATGAATGGGTTTTTCTTTCGAGCCAAAGCAAAACAAAGGCGCAAGCGAGCAACAAGAAAAACCAATAAGCTGCAGGGTCTATTGATACAAATCGGAGAAGCAGAGAAATGCGAATGATGATGACAATGCGGCAATGATTAACGGATATGCCAGGCAACTCCCTCTCTCTCTCTCTCTCTCTCGCCCACACTCCTTCTCTCTTTCACTCTTTGAGAACTTTGGCTACAAAAGCTAACAACATGATGAATAATACATTCTGTGGAGCAAATGCCTTGCAGCTGCCTGCCGCATAGCTGGACTCCCTTTGAATGTGCAACGTGCAACGTGCAGCAGACACAATGCAGCAATGGGGCGTGGCAGCAGAGGCAGTTGCCTGGCTACTGGGCAGCCTGATAAAACTTTAATCATTATACGCTGAGTGAATGCTGCGCATTCGCTATATATAAAGTTGATGTTTTAAATTAGCCAAAAAGTCGCTGCTAACTTGGCCAACTCAGTGCCAGCTGGCTGATTGCGTTGCGGGCGTTTATTGCTTGCACTTTTGGCTGCGCTTCTTATTGCCTCAGCCAGCAGCTATTTAAGTGGCTCAAATACAGACGACAATCCGCTGGCAGCCAGTCCAATTGAAAAGCTTTTGTTGCCGCATTAACGGCTTCTTCTTTGCTTCCCTCTCTCTCTATCGCTCTCTCTCTCTCCCGCTGTCGCTTTGTGTCATCTTTGCGCATTTCTTGGAAGTTGCAAGAATGGCTGGCTCGTTCCATTCAATTTGTATGCAGGCCCAGTTGCCACATGATAACAGCCTCGGTCTTAACCACCTTTATTTATGTGGCCGACAGACGACTGAGTGGCGCTTCCCGAAACCTCTGCTACGCCCAGACCCAGAACGATAAGTAGACACACATATATACATACATATACGTGAATATGTATGTATGTGTATATATGTCTTTGTATTGTATGTGCATGCTTTATGTTCAGTTCCATGTATCTGCATGTCTTTATGTTTATGTCCCAATGCTAATCCTCCTCGTCCTCGCATTATTCCAACTGCTGTTTCCTTTCTCACACACCATCACTAGCCGCAGTCTCATATCTTTTGGCGATAAACTTGTCGCTGTGCATAATAAAATTTGTTACCTCTCAAATTATGTGCCACACATAGATGACTATCGTAGAACAACTTCAGCCTGGGTACAACTACGACTGCGACTACAACTCATACGGCTACTCCCTCGACCCCGCCTTGCTCCGTCCCAATCTCTTTTGTTCGTTATGGCTGCGTAATTTGAGCTTACTTTGTATTGTCATTGCCAGAGTCCGTAGTCCGTAGTCCGTAGTCCGCAGTCGAGGACAAAGGCTTTCGACTGCTCTGCTCCTGCTGCAGAGCCTCACTTCATTTGCGCCATTTGCCTCAATTTCAAGGACCAGCTCAATATATACAAAAAGCCGTCTATAGCTAGCCTTCATAGCTATCCTTTGCAACTGCCAAACAACGGGGGGAAATTTGTTGTAGTTGAAGTAACTCAAGCAGCAAATACTTCTTAGTTCTTATCAGGTTTGTCGGCTGAGTTTTTAAACAAGTCTATACATGTATATGTATAGGTAGCTTCTCTTGTAATATAAAAGACAAATTGATAGATTAGCTATGAAGTTAGTTACCCTATAAATATGATTCAACAATCCATATGAGTCCACTCACAAAATTCTTTTTAAATTCAATTACGATTCGCCCTTCTATGCAATTCTCATGAATTCTTAAGAGGATTAACCCCCGAATGGACTGTTCAAACTGATGTCTCTTCTATTTATACAATTCAAGGTAATTTCTATGGAAAACTACTATAAAATTGTAAAGTTGCAATCGATAGTTGTGCATTTCCTTTGAGGCCAATGGCACGTTTAGCCATTTTCATAGGTTGTGCATGTAAAAACTATAGCCGTACTTTATTTATGCGTAGACAGGATACAGACACCGTGTTCGCCGTTCACTGAACCGAACACTTTGAAGCAGTTGAGTCGAGTCAAAGGCAGCAAAGGGGGAATTCGGTAAACGAGTCACTGAGCTCATAAATTAGCTGCAAACCGCAATTGCTCAATGACAAAATGAAATGGCAGCGAGATAGACAGAGTGAGATAGACAGAGTAAGAGAGAGTGAGAGAGACAACTGAGGTGAGTCAAAGTGGGCGGGGCACTGGCGGCATGGGCTGTACACATAAATCCTGGCCAAGAGCCATTAGGTGTTTGATGGCTGCTTGTAATTAGCATAATTGAAATGTAATAAAAGCAATGGATGCTGATTGAAACCAGCTGCAGGCAAAGGGAGAGGGAGAGGAGCAGGGACTGGGACTGGCTACCGTTGCGAAGGGGGTAAATGCCATCAAATCAATTGAAAGTGGACTTTAAAGCTGGCAAATGCCACATGCCACATGCCACATGCCAAATGCCAAATGCCAAGTGCAGCCAACGGCATGGCAACTGAGAAGCGCAAAGAGGGGCGCATAAACGGACAAAGCTGATTTGCCCTTTGGTCAGTTGGCAGTTCCCTGTGTTCCCTGTTCTCTGTTCTCTGTTCCCTGTTTCATGTCCATTGATGTTTTCACTTGATGCGACAATCCAGACCATGGCGCACCACCGAGCGCAAAGTGGGCGAGCATGAAAAAATGTGTGGAGCAGCTAGCCGAGTCTGGGCCATCTAATGGTAGGCAGACGTTTATAATTATATTTGTGCAGCATTTCGTGTCGCCAGGGCAAACGCAGACAGACGCAAGTGAAGAGGCGGCTGGATGGATGGATGTATGGGTGGGTGGCTTGGATTGCTGGGTTGGTGAGGTGGTGCAGGGTGGGGCATGTTGCCTAGTCGCTTGTATTGTGGCCTCATGCGGCTTCGCTTATCCTGTCGCCTTTTCAGTTTAAATCTCCAAACGCAGCTTGTCCCAGCCAAGCGTCCCGCCCTGCTCTGCTCTGTCCCCTCTCCTCTCTCCCGTCTCCGATCTCCCCTCTGTCGTCTGTCGTTTGTTAGCTATTTTTGTCGCCTGAGGCAGCAGCCATTTCAGCCGGCTTTATTTTTTACTCAGACTCTGACTCTCTGCTTCTGGCCATTTTGTGGCTTCAACAAGGCGCCGCATTAAAGCCAAAAGTGTTCGCACCAAGTGTTAATCAAAGCAAGCGGCGCAAGGTGACAGGCAGCTATTAGCACAAAAATAAACAGCCAGCCGGAAACATATCAAGGGAATGATGTTTCATGATGGATGTCTATATATATGAGACGTGTGTAATACCATGAATATAGAAATACATAATGTGTGTGTTAGTTGAGCAAATCTATAAACATGCTTATTCATTTCTAATACATAGATCTTTTGGGTTACGGCTGAATCCATCGGCCTCTTCTGAGAATCTAAATTCTATCCCTTTAACAACTTAGCTTTATACGATTTGTTGTTGTTGATTTGTGTATTAAAATCAGGATATTGAAAGATTAGAGAAAAGCATACTAAATACAGTTAAATAAAACTCCAAATTTAGTTATCTACATATGGATAATAAGTTATTTAAATTTATTTGGAAAACAAAACATCTCTGGGCTAACATTTTTTTGACTAATATTATTATTTAAATAATTATTTTATACATGATGAGATCTTGGCGTCTAAGTTTTACTTATTTTATTCATTTCTCTATCTTTCTCTCTGTCTCTCTCTCTCACTTCTTAAGTTTTCTTATTCTTGTCAACTCCTAAACACTTTTTTCTTTCTATTCATCCTATGCATTTAATCACATCTTGCACATTTACATTCCATTCTATTCCATTCCCTATTCTAGTTTCTATTTTCTATTTTTGCACTACATTCTTAAATGTTCTTTGACTAAACTTTTTAATTAAATGCTATCTTTGATAATCGCAATGCAATGCAGAGACTTTTAATTCATTTCCATTTTATTATACCCTGAACCCATTTTCAATGGGAAATCAGGGTATAATGGTTTTGTTGAAATGTATGTAACAGGGAGAAGGAGGCGTGGCAGACCCCACAAAGTATATATATTCTTGATCAGGGTGACGAGCTGAGTTGATTTGGCCCTGTCCGTCTGTCTGTCCGTCTGTCCGTCTGTCCGTATGTATGAACGCGTCGATTTCAGAAGATATAAGAGCTAGAGACTTCAAATTTTTTTTAAAATGTCCGTAATTACAGCGCGCATATCAAGTTTATCATTAAAAATCGATAACTCGTCTCGATCTTTTTTTATCGATAAAAAGCCTTATCGAAACCCAGTTATAAAATTATATCTTCTACACCTTTATTGCTAGAGTCTCCAAATTTTTAATGTATGCTTATATGCAATTTATACAATTTCGGTTTTTGTTAAAATTTACCCCCCACCTCTAAATTCACCCCCTCACCCTCACTTTTGTAAAAAGCGTATTTCAAATACTAGAGACTTGTGCTTTGGCAATTACATGCATATTCATGTTATAATCATAATCTAAAAGTTTCATGAAGATCGTACGTCCATAAAAAAAGTTATTAAACAATTAAGTTCTCATAGTAAGCGCACACTGCAGCCCATGCGTGTTTATGCGTGGTTGCTTGTATGTGTATGTGTGTGTGTGTATGCGTTTGTGTCTGTATGCGTGTGTGTGTGTATGTGTGTCTGTATGCGTGTGTGTGTATGTATGCCTGTGTGTGCGTGCGTGCGTGTGTGTGTGTGTGTGTGTGCGTGTTTCTTGTGTAAGCTGAAAGTCGCGAAAAAGTATTGAAATATCTATTGCTCCAAGGGTTCAGGGGATCTCGTAGTCGAGCAGTCTCGACTAGAGCTTTCTTACTTGTTAAACGTTCAGCTTAGCCAAGACACATTACTCGAAGTTCAATGAAGTCGCAGAGCTAGACACACTCGTACACACACACATTACCTCTCCCTCTATCACTAGTCGCGCTCCCTCGCCCCGCATTAATTAAATAAGTAGAAGAGCTGCAAAATTGGCTTCCTCTGTGCACTTGGCAGTGCACAATTTGAGTTTGAATTTGCATTGCAGCTGCCTTTGGCTGCGTTTCACACGTCGCTGACCATTTGTAGTCAACGAATCGAATTCACACGCAGCAAGCTGCAAGTTGCAAGTGGCGGGTGGCGGATGGAGCAGGAGCAGGCGTCGAGGTGTGGGGTGTGGGGTGTCGAGTGAATTATTTCGTATGCAGTCGGCAGACATTTCCGCCAGCCAGTCTTTTTTTTTTTTTTTTTGGCTGGTGTTTGGCCCAGCTTTAGCTCATTTCATTTGGCTAACTAAATGGAGTATCAACCCAAGCCCAGCGAAAATCGATGCAGTCGAAGCTGTTGTTGCAACTGCAACTGCAACTGTGGCAACTGCCATTGTGGCCATATCCGCGTTTGGGCCGAAGGCTTTGGGTCGCACTCTGGCGCGAGCGTGCGATGCACATTTCCCGATAGAGCCCAGACAGCGTCGACCGGGCTAAATGCAAATGCAATTGAGTCCGGGCCAGGCCAGGCCAGGCACTATGTAGATTTTGTATTTTTTTTTTTTCTGGCCAAGACTTGGCTTTAAGCATTTGGCCCGCATTTCTTTTCCTTTTCTTTAGTTTTCTTTGCTCAGCTTATTGGCACATTTCGAACCCTTAGCGCTGCTGCGCATAAATTTGGCTGGCGATAAGCGGCATCTGGCCTACCAGCTGGACTTTGTCTATATAGCCTACCTACTATATACCTTGCCTCTGCTGCTGTTCCCTGTCCAATTTAACCTTAAAAGGTGCAACCATTAGCTCGCTCTAATGGCCTTTTCTCTCTCAGCTGGAGATGTTTGCCAGGCGATAGGCGCTTTAGTCAAGCTGCTTCTTTAAATATTTGCCATTGTTGTTGTTGTTGTTGTGGTTGTTGCTGGTGCTGCTGCAACATACATACCATTTTGGCTAATTGCGCGAGCTGCTCGTTGCGTGTTTTGTGAAGCCGAAATGCAAAATATTTTGACCATTTTCTCTTTTTGGCCAAATGTAAATTTGATTGGCTTTATTTTTTTTTTTTTTTTTTTGCTCCCGCTGCTGCTGTTGCCCTCATGTGCTGGGCGTGGCTGGTCAGCTAAAGTAATAAGCTAACAGTCTTGGCAATTAGCCAATTGATTTAAGCGCACGGCAAACTCGTCCAGTTGCAGTAGCCAAAAAAAGGAAAAACGAAATGATGGCCATTTTCTCGTTTAGGCCATCAATTTTTTGGCTAGAAAAACAAATATGAAAAGAAAACAACAAAAAGTTGACAGCAGTTTTTCTTACGAACTGCTAATTTTTTATCGTTTACTTTTGCTGTTGCTGCTGTTGTTGTTGTTGTTGTTGTTGTTGTTGCTGCTGTCGCTGCTTGACATCAACATTTGCATATTGTGTTTGCCGAAGTGAAGTTTGTTGGCTGTGGATCTGGTTGTGGACATGGCCAATGGGATGGAGCTGTAGCTGTCCAACATTTGCTCAACTTGCCGCTGCTGTTGCTGCCGCTGCTGTTGCTGTTGCTGCTGCTGTTGTTGTTGTTTGTTTTTATCGCTTGCAAATGAAAAATCGTAAAATATGCAAATTCATTGGAAAATCATAAATATTCATGCTGCTGCGACAGTAGAAAAGAAGACCAAGAAGAAGAAGAGGCGACAGGAGCTTAGGATGCAGCGAACACTATTCGGTCTATCAATGCACTCACGGAGTGGCCTTAACCAGACCAGAGCCAAGAGTTGACTATTCGACTGTATCACTGGCGCTGACTGATGTGCTAGCTTTCCCGACTGCAGTGCAATGGGGCGCTGACTCTGAGAGGTCATTTGCATGTATAGATGTGTGCGTATATACTACACATTAATGGCGGATTGTTAAACTGTCTGTGCTTTAGTGAAACCAAACCCCGTGAAGCTATCGATAATCCAAATCATATTTAAATATCAAGACTTTGTGCTTATTTAAAATTCTTTAAAATCTAGTCGATTTTTTCTTTTTCAAAGCAATTGTTAAAATACATATGTGAAATTTATTTACACTAGTGTAAATTGTTTATAAAATCTTCCGAAATATTTATTTTGGCAACCAATTATTTTCTGTTCAATTCACTAAGCAGAGTCTAGGTGTCACCCCCACCCACATTTCTGCTGCTATGCCTCTCATTTCCTTCCCCACTCTGGTATCCCATCTCATTTTGTCTCTGTCTCACTGTCCCATGTCACTTCGTCTCCTTCTCCCTGGCTCATCTCACTTCGGGTCCATCTGTCTTTCGGCAGTCCACTTCGTCTCTGTCTTTGCTTTTTCATCTCTCTTTCTCTCTGTCAATATATTTCTTTCTCTATCTATCTATCTATCCATCTGCCTAGCTACTTGTCATTTGCTATCTAACTGTCTCTATCTCTCTCTCTCTCTCTCTCTCACACATGCAATCCTTGTTGCTTTGAGCTTTGTAGACTTATTTTAGCAAAAAAAATCCTTATACCCTGCTCTATATATGATATACTATAATATAATACATAGTCTCTAAACTGCCCTCGCCTCTGGCTAGCATCTGAGGTATTTGACGCGTGTGTGTGTATGTGTGTGTGCTTTTCTTTCCTTTGGTTTGCATTTGCATTTCCATTGCTGCGACCCGCTGAATCCAAAAATTATTTAATCTTATGTAAATTTCTGTGGTGCGTGACTCGCACATTTTGTGTGTTTGTGTTTGTTGTTGTTGTTGTTGTTGCTGTTGCCTGAACTGCGACGATTCGAACAATTAAAGTCAATTAAGTCAAGACACACACACATATTTAATCAAATATTTTACTTTGCATTTCTATATATATTTTTTCCCTTTTTCGCTCGTTGCTTTTCAATTTCTTTTGGCTTCAATTTAAAGTTTTTTCTAGGGAAATAAGCGCACAAATCTGTCTAAATTATAATTGTTTAATTCGATTCAATGAGGACGGCTGCACAGCTCGTAATTAAAGCAAACTCAAGTCGGCAGAGCGGGGAGTTTGGGAGGAGAGAGAGAGGCAGTGAGCGAGGTTTGGCCAATTGTTGATGTTGTAGAAGACAACTCAATTAAGCCAGAGAAACGAGTATTATTGTATAATATTATCATATTTTCCACATTCAAATAATTTCTGGACTTTTATTTCCTTAATTAAAATAAATATTTTTTCAGCCCAATTGCGGCGGCAAATGTGAAGGGGAAAAATGTGTAAAATGTGTAAAATGTGAAATTTGTTTGTCATATGAGAGTTTGCCAAGGTCTAGGCTCTGCATGGGATTAGGGAGCAGTTGTTTTCGTTAAAGACTTTACATACAAAAGTTACTTGGGGATTTACATGGTAAACATTTCTATTTGCTGAAAGAGAGAGGGAGAGGGCGAGGAAAGGAGAACCTATTGGGGTTGGGGTAGAGTTAAGCCTGGCAGTCCATTATGCATTTTACATTTACATATTTTACAGCCTACTCCTCCATTTCGACAAATGCACAAAAAATCTTTTCAAGCGTAAAAATTCTGGTCTGTAATGGAGAGTGAGAAAGAGAGAGGGAGTGGGAGAGGGAAGGAGCTTGGTAGGTAGAGCGAATTGGCCGAGGGTGAACGTTGTAGGAGATGGATGGAGATGCGGGGGTAGCCGCATAATAAAAGTAATGCAACGTACGTCCTTTTTTTGTGTGTTTTGTTCTGTTTTTGTTTTCGTTTTGTTTCCGCTGAAACAAAGGCCAACCACAGTTTGGCAAAATGCATAAATTGTATATGAAATTCAATAGGCCTGTTCCGACTTGCAATTTCTGCGGAAATGCAATGGAGTTTCAAGTTGAGGCGCATTAAAATATTATTAACGGTATTTAAAGCTCAAGTGGGAGAGTTTGTTAAAGGATCAAGGGAAGTTTTTAATATGAAATAGATCAAAAATATAAAAATTTATTAAAATTTATATATAACATTAAATTTAATATTAATTAATGTAAAAAGGAACTCTTAAATATAAAAAATTACAAATTACAAATATAATAAGAAATTGACAGGAGGAAATAATTATAAGAGTAAACAGAGATTCACAAATTTATAACAATTAGTCTAAAGTTGAAATTAGCATTTAATTTGTAGTTTTTGCAAATATCATTAAGTTCAATAATCTTATCAATGAGTTGCTGCAATATTCCTGGCTAATGCTTCACAATTTTAAATAGTCTATTCAAAGTTTACTAAAACTTTGCAGTTTGCGACTTTCAAGAGTTTATGCAGAGTGGAACAACAGGCGCCGTATAAAAACTGTCAACTTAAAGCATTACAGCTAATGGCATTGTCAAGGAAGTTCTATACGCAACTCCAGTTTAGTTTGGGCCGCAGAGCCGCACAGGAAGCCAGACAGACAGACGGCTCAACAGTTGCAACAGGATGATGGGGCGTGTGGCATTAGCCAAGAGCAGCAGCAGCTTTTGCCACATTTAATTGCCAACGACAGCCGGCAAAGTTTCCATATGCCACGGCGCCACTGCGGTTTCCCGACCAGACAGACAGACAGAGAGAGAGAGAGAGTGGGAGGGAGAGGGGATAGGCTGAAGGGAAAACTAAGTGAAAGGCCCTGTTAATGGCTGCGATACAAAATTTTACGAAATTTACGAAATGTGATTATGATGTGCCTGAAGTCTGAGTGGAACTTTCAGCTGATTGCAACTTCATTTAGCTCTCCCTCTCCCTCTGCCTCCTTCTCTCTTTTACTCTCATCGTTTATTGGTTTTAAAAATATATCCAATTAACATTTAATTAAATGGGTTTTTTGATTTTTTCTTGCTTATTTTGTCAAATGAGAAATATGATAATTAATTTCCAGTGCAAGTGGGCGTGGCTGCATGGCAGCTGCTGCCTTTACGATTGCGAGCTTTATAGTTTCCCCCGAAATTCCCCACTCTGATAACAGAGAGCCTTTCACGCAGCCCAAGCGATTGACACAATTTCGGTAGCTGCAGTCGCGATAACCTCGATTCGCCTTTCGAAATGTGCCTGTCTCTGTGTGTCGCTGTATCTGAGAAATGTGAAATGCATTCATACATAAGCGAAAGACAATAAAAATCAATTCGAGCAATAAAAATGGTTTTAATTGAACGCGCGACCCGCGGCGCTCGCGCTCGCTCGTTCCCTCGCTCCGTTATACGAATTTTGATTGTGAATGTCTCTATTTGATTTAGAGCACCATTATGTTTTATAGATTGGCATATTTTTTTGAAAATTCCAAATTTGAATGCCACAAATGCTCGCTCGGCATATGCGGGCGTGGCCCGCTGGGACGCACAATTGAGACGTGCCACAAAGTGCAGGTAGCACATAAAACTGAACTCACAAACTCATATATGAAATCCAATACCAGAAACATAAGACTTCTTCACACAGCCAATGTCAATCAAAATGCAGCTGCAGACAGAATCAAAATAAACAGGGAGAGAGAGGGGAATGAGAGAGAGACGGACGTGTCTGTAGAGCGAGAGCCAAAGTGGCTTATAAGGGTTAGACCACAGTTATGTTGGGTCTCTGTGCAACGCAGCAGCATTGAAAGTCTTTAGTTTGAGCCAGCAGCGCCTAAAAGACTGCTATAAAGCCTACTTCAAACGTGGCACGAGTAGTGACTGACTGTGTGTATACCCTGTAAATGGATGAAAGTGGAAATTGTGGAAAAGTGATATAATATAACGCATGAATGATATAATATAATGTAAGTTGATGTCAATAATGAAAAGAACCTTGGATGATGATATCAGTAACCATATCAATTTAAAACAATCTTCAAATAAAAAAGCTTATCTACATGTGTATTTATCGATAATCGATAATATATAAGGGTTTCTCTTTAAGTACTTCAATTAGATCCAAGAGATTGCGACTCGAATATGCAAATGCAATAATTTCTCGCTTTGAGAACTTAAATATACATCTATATTGATATTATATCATCTCTACATTAGGAACTCAAACACCCTCCACAACAAAAGAGAAGGTTGCTCTACTTAGACAAATTTCTATCACTCCGTTTATATACGCCCGCACTTCAACATGAAGCAGGCTAAGGGTATTTTGCATAGGGAGCATTGGAGGGGCCGTATGTCTGCGAATTGTATTACGTGGATCGAGTGAAATGTGACAGGCAGCCAATGAGTCGCGGCGCTCACGTAAAGCCGCAAAATGTGAGCTCAGAGTTCGGAGCTCGGTGCTCGAGAGGGTCCCCAAGAGCGCGGGGCAATAACCATAAAAGCCGCACGTCGGAACTTTAAATGTTTGACTTCCTAGCGAGAGCTGTGGCAGCAGCATATGATCCAGACGCAAATGGAATAGAAATGCCAATTGGAAATTGAAAGGAAACGGGAAAATAAATTGCACAATCAATAGACAGGGGGCAATGAGCAAAGGCAGCTTCTCAGGTTCTGCACGAAGGGAAACAGTTGAGTTGTTTTGCAGTTTATGTCGTGGCATATACATATTTTGGTATTCCCCGGCAATGAGCTCAAGGAGCCAACACGCCTCGTAAACTCGTCGCCTAAAACTTTCGAGAGCGCAGAACCCGAAGCTGAAGCGAGGCGGAAGCAAAACAAAGCGAACAAATTGCGAACATTCTAAAAAAAAAGTCCAAGAGGTTGCGAGTGCCGTTGGAGTTCACGTGCGGTCAACATACTTGCAACAGCAGCAGCAGAGGGCTCTGCCACACTGCCTCACAGCGTGCGGCAATAAATGAACCCACCCGGCTGCACCTGCAGCAGCTCGTACTCCTACTACTACTCCCACTCCCACTCCCACTGCCTCCCTAACTACTCCAGCTCCTGCTTCAAACTGCGCCTGAAGTATGTGCGTTTGTGGCACTCGTTTGCACAGCTGGATAAATTTTTGCAAATTATAAAAGACGCCGCATTGCCCAGCCGACTGCTTGATGCCTAATTAATGCTACTTAAATATAACAGCTAAGGCTCAACGCAACTGGAGCTAGCAAACGCAAATTGGCTTGAAAAAGGCTAAACGGGAAATGAAACTAGCTCGAAAAGCAGGGCGATTGCTTGAGAAATTCTTTCAATTAAAGGAGAGAACATAGAAGAGACTTTTTTTATATATCTATGTACAAATAAGTTTCTCAAATGAACTCAAGAGAATATTGATTCTCTTCCTTTAAAAATTTAAACTCTCATATTAATTCAACTGCAAACTCCGCCTTGACTGCCTTCATTAGCAGCCCTTGAGCAGGCTTTAAGCTCCACATAATTTGACATTTGAAACAATGCGTCGGGCTTATCTCCTTGGCCCCAAAGGCAGCGCAGCCGGAGTGCCACCACTGGGGCTGGCGGCAACAGCCTAGCGGCGGTCCTCAAGTCGACCTATGCTTGGGGCTTAGGCTTGGTATTCGATCCGGGCGTTTGTTGCCATTAAAGTATGTTAGATATTCATTGGCAGCAGCTCCTGCCCCTCTCCCTCGCTCTGCTAAAGCGAGAGTGAGGTCAAAGTGGAAATGCAAATATTTGTCTAGCCTCAGGGCGAGCCTAAAACAAAGAGTGGGTGGCGTGGGTGCATGGGGGGTCGGTGGTTGACAAGGCTTTTGTCGCTTTAATTATTCAAGTTGACAGATTGCAGCTGCTTGTGTCGCCTCCTCCACTGCGCCGCGTCAAGTGGATGCGCGTGCTCCAACCAGGTCACATGGTGGTGACTTTTACTCGCATACAGCAAGAACAGAAACAACAACTTATCCACTTATTCTCTCTCTCTCTCTCTCTCTCTCTCCTCTTTCTCTCTTTGTTTTTAGCACTCATATTCACGCTGGAGCCGCAGGACTCTGTCGTGCCCGAGGGCCACTCAGTGCTGCTGCAGTGCGCCGGCAAGGCGGCTAGCAAGGGCAAGGCCACGCCCACGCCAACGACCATACGCTGGCGCGGACCTGATGGCCAGGATCTGGGCGTTGTGGGCGACACGTTTCGCACTCAACTGAAGAACGGCTCGCTCTACATCAGCTCTGTGGAGGAGAATCGTGGCTTGACGGGCGCCTACCAGTGCCTGCTGAGCGCCGACGGCATTGGCAGCGTCCTCAGCCGTCCGGCCTTGGTGGCCATAGCGCGGCAGCCGGAGCTGAATCAGGAGTTCATCGAGTCGTATCTGCTGCCCGGCCAGACGGCGTACTTCCGTTGCATTGTGGGCGAGCATGTCTGGCAGCCGGGCGTAAAGCATACGGTGCAGTGGTACAAGGACGACATGCCGCTGCCGCTGGACAAGCTGCGCATGGTGATGCTGCCAAATGGAGCGCTGGAGATAGACGAGGTGAATGCCAACGATCGGGGCGCCTATCAGTGCAACGTGACCTCGGGCAGTAGCTACCAGCTGAGCAGCAAGATGAGCCTAAACATCAAGAAGCCCGTGGAAGCCGGTGCCGAGCAAGCGGTAGCACCTTCGTTCCTAGTGGGACCGTCGCCCAAGACGGTCAGCGAGGGCGAAACCGTCACGCTGGACTGTGTGGCCAATGGAGTGCCCAAGCCGCAGATCAAGTGGCTACGCGACGGCGAGGAGCTCGATCTCAATCATCTCGATTCACGCTTCTCCATCACCGGCACCGGCTCGCTGCAGATATCCGGCGCCGAGGACATCGATTCGGGTAACTATCAATGCCGGGCCAGCAACACGGTGGACTCCCTGGACGCCCAGGCGACGGTGCAAGTGCAGGTGCCACCGAAATTTATACAGGCGCCACGCGACAAGACCGCCTCCGAGAAGGAGGTGCTCAACCTGGAGTGCGCCATCCACGGCAAGCCCAAGCCGACCATTCGCTGGCTAAAGAACGGCGACGTCATCACGCCCAACGAATACCTGCAGTTTGTCAACGGGCACAATCTGCGCATTCGCGGACTGCTCTACTCCGACGCGGGCATGTTCCAGTGCGTCGGCACCAATCCCGCTGGCACCGTTCAGGCGTCGGCTCGACTGCGTGTTGTGCCGCCAGGAGGTAAGAGACTTGCCAGCCCCATTGTATATACGTAGTGGTAGACTCTACTTGCTTGGTGTCCAGTATTTTATGCTCCAGCTTACGCAATCGGCCCTCTAACTGTATCATAAACCACACTTAACGAAATTAACGCCGCTTCCCGACCCCTCGAATTCCCTCAGCTCTTGTAAAATAATTTCATATGTTTTGTATATAAGTAATATAAAATATAAATATATATATGTGTGTGTGTGCGTATCTGTTTGTATCTATGTGTTTTGTATTGTTTCTAAATATAAGTTACCTTCATTTAACCAACTAATTCGCTTTTGCCCCGAAATAGAGCCTATAGAGAGAATTAGGAAGTAGATGATGGAGGCTTTGTAGCTACCTTGTAAAATCATTTGTATATAGTTGGTCTATAGTTTGATCCTTTACGAGATGATATCAAAAGAAGTTCTGAAATATTATTAAAACCATTAGAGACTATAATTCGGTAAACCCCGTCTGAGTTAAATTTTCTGTAAAAGCTAAGTCTCAGAATGATTATACAAGTCTTGTTCAGATTAAGTAAAGAATAAAAAATAATTGAATGAAGTCAACATTTATTAAAGTCTTAAGGTTGATTTAATAGATCTTAACTACATAAAGTGATATAGTTAAATTTTCTCATGTGAGATTCAGATAATAATAATTAACGATTTTTACATAGTATCAATTTTAAACTTCTTCAAATTTCAACTTCTTTACTCAATATTTTTCATACTCTTTCAAATAACTAGTCCAATTAGAATTTAAATTCTACCTATATATATTCATATCAGAATCTAAAATCTTCCTTCCCATCTTAAGTATTCCTTTGATACTGGGAATTCTGTACATATATGAAGCTATCTATTCTATCTCTTCCATATCTCCTGTTTACTATGCCTTGAATAACATTTTAAACATCCTCTAAGTAATATTTGATATTTCGAATCCCAACTCACGCGTGGGCAGTCAAAAAGCGAATTTGATTAATTTCCCTATGATTTGATTAATTAATTTATTAACTTATTGTTTATTCACTTGCTTTTTTTCCACTCCACATCATGATTTCCGCCAACCGTTTATCAAATCCCTCATTATCCCATCCAAACTCCCGCCCATCCAAAGCCAAAATCAAACAACGTAAACATCAAGGCCACACAACAAAATCCCTGCACAGTTCCGACAACAACAGCAACAACAACTACAACAACAACAGACGACGACGACCTTTCAACTCGGCTGAGCTGCGCACCAAGGCAGGTGGCAACAGCTATTTAGACTTGGACAGTGACGATTACAGTTATGCGGATGAGAAATCCGCCGAGATTCCGTTGCGCAAATTTGCGCGTCCCATCGAACAGCCGCTCAACGATCGCAACTACGGGGCGGGCGAGATCAGTGCGCTGCGGCGACAGAACGAGGACTCGGACGACCTTGACGATGAGTATGACGATGCGAGTGCTGATAAAATACTGGCCTCCTGGCAGCATAAGAACAAGAACCAACAGCAACAACAACAACAAACACAACAACAACAACAACAAATGTCCCCCACATCCAATTTTGCCTCAACAGATTTAAGCGCAGGCGAGGAAATTCCAAGCGATGTGAAGCCCCTGAGCAGCGGTCTAGTGGCCCGCCTACCCAGTGCGCCACGCAACCTGGTGGCACAGATTGTGAAGCCCCGCTTCGTGACGCTCAGCTGGCAGGAGCCGCTGCAGAACGCCAACGAGGTGGTCTCCTACACGGTCTTCTATCGCGTGAGCAACAGCGAACGGTAAGTCGGCATGGATTAGAAATGAGATCACTCACTCATCGACTCATTCCTTTCACACAGTGAGCAGAAGATCGTCACCCAGTCGCACGAGGATCAGCAGGTCAGCATACAATCCCTGCTGCCGGGTCGCACCTATCAGTTCCGTGTTGTGGCCAACACGAACTTTGGCATCGGTGAATCCTCGCTGCCCCTCGAGGCGAGCACCCTGCCCGAGGTGAACATCGCCGGACCGCCACGCAACGTGGACGCCTATGCGCGCAGCCACAAGGAGATCTACGTGCACTGGCAGCCGCCCACCGTGACCAACGGCGAGATACTCAAATATCGTGTTTACTACTCCGAGGTAAGCACTCAGAGTCCTTAACCATCTGTCTACCAGCTACTCACCATTCGCATCCTCCACAGAACGACAGCGGTGCTGATCGATACAATGACAGCACGTCGCTGGAGCTGCTGCTCACCGATCTGCGTCCGTATACGGACTATGTGATCAGCGTGGTGCCTTTCAATCGCAATGGCATGGGCGACTCCTCCGCTGAGCTGAAGGTGAAGACCTTCTCCTCAACGCCCTCGGAGCCGCCCAATAATGTCACCCTCGAGGTGACCAGCTCGAGCGTAAGTAACTGAAGCACTCCTCCATTAGAGTCTAGGCTAATTTCTCGCTTTGCCATTCACAGTCCATTACAGTGCATTGGGAGCCTCCCGCTGAGGAGGATTGCAATGGCCAAATAACGGGCTATAAGATACGCTATCGCAAGCTGAAGGATGCGCCCCAGGCGAAGAGCACGCCTGCTAATATACGCTACTTCGAGCTGAACTCACTGGATCGCAATGCCGAGTACCAAGTGAAGATTGCCGCCATGACTGTCAATGGCTCCGGCCCGTTCACCGAGTGGTATCGCGCCACTACGCTGGAAAACGATCTGGATGAGACACAGGTGCCGGGCAAGCCCGTCTGGATCAATATACAGCCAGGCGCTGATAACATTGGACTGCACTGGGGTCCGCCGCAGCAACCGGAGATCAAAATACGCAACTATGTGCTGGGCTGGGGCCGTGGCATACCCGATGAGAATACCATTGAGCTGAAGGAAACGGAACGCTATCATGTGCTCAAGAATCTCGAGTCGAACATGGAGTATGTGGTATCGTTGCGAGCACGCAATATAAAGGGCGACGGCCCGCCCATCTACGACAACATCAAGACCCGCGACGAGGAGCCGCTCGATGTGCCAGTGCCGCTGGAGGTGCCAGTTGGACTGCGCGCCATTACCATGTCCAGCTCGTCGATCGTCGTGTACTGGATCGACACGATGCTGAACAAGAACCAGCACGTGACCGACAATCGGCACTACACGGTCAGCTACGGCATCACGGGCTCCAATCGCTATCGCTACCACAACACGACCGATCTGAATTGCATGATCAACGATCTGCGTCCGAACACGCAGTACGAATTCGCCGTTAAGGTGGTGAAGGGTCGGCGCGAGTCGGCATGGTCCATGTCGGTGCTGAACACCACCTATCAGAATGTGCCCGTTACGCCGCCGCGGGAGGTCAGCGTGCGCCTGGACGAGCAGAATCCGCACAATGTGATCGTACAGTGGCTGCCGCCCAAGCACACAGTTGGCCAGATAACTGGCTACAATGTCTACTATACGACAGACACGACGAAGCGGGACCGGGATTGGGCGATCGAGGCGTTTGCCGGCGATGAGACGATGCTCATGCTGCCCAACCTGAAGCCCTACACCACCTACTACTTCAAGGTGCAGGCACGCACCACCAAGGGCGGCAACAATGCGCCCTTCTCTGCCCTAACGGCATTCACCACCAGCGCCGCGGTCATCATGCAGGAGGCGGACACCATTGCCAAGGGCATCGATAATCAGAATCTGCTCTACATCATCATTGGCAGCACAATTCTGGTGCTCGTCCTCTTGCTCTTGGGTCTGCTGCTCTTCTGCCGGCGCAAGCCGCAATCCTCGCCAGAGCACACCAAGAAGAGGTAAGACGACAGCTTTATACCTAACTCTCAGCCTTAACTAATTACATTGATTTCTTAATTAGCTATCAGAAGAACAATGTGGGCGTGCCCAAGCCCCCAGACCTATGGATACATCATGACCAAATGGAGCTGAAGAACATTGACAAGGGACTGCACTCTGCCACGCCTGTCTGCAGCGACAACGCCTCCAGCAGCGGTGCCCTGACCCTGCCCCGCTCTGTGGTGCACAGTGAATACGAGGTGGACACTCCGGTGCCGCCGCACGTGACCAACTCCCTGGACAAGCGATCCTACGTTGCCGGCTACATGAGTGAGTCGAATCGAATGGAGCTCCCATTTCATCCCAATACTCATGCCACATTCGTTTTCCAACCAACAGCCACCTCAATGAACTCAACCATGGAGCGACCTCAATATCCGCGTACCCAATACAATCATCAGAATCGCTCGCACATGACCATGGACACGGGTCTCTCCCAGCAGAGTCTCACCCAGCCGCAGAACAATTCGCTGGCCCAGACGCCGGAGCATCCATACGGTGGCTACGATGCCAACTTCTGGTAAGTGCTGGAATAGGATCTGCCCAAGATAATACATTTTTCTGTAAGCAGAGTATTTTCTTGAAAGAGATATTCGTTAGTCCAAGTCCATCTATGCTTGGAGGCTCCAGTCTCCTATCAACTTCCATTTTGTTTTCCTTCTCTTATTTCCGAAAACATCTAATCATTTCTATCAAAACTTTTGGACCTGTAGGAGGCTGTACGATTAGATTTTTTAATATTTCGATCTGTTCTAGTAAATTATATACCAAAAATTCTTTCACATTATGATCTGTAGACTTTAAAACTCCAAAAGCAATTAAAAAGCAGACAAATAAACCAAAAAAGAAAAAACTAAAAAAGAAAAACTAAAAAAGAAAACACAAATAAAAGCTGAGGAAGAGAAGAATGTGCAATCGAACACGTTGGGGGCGCATCGATCCCAGTGTTCAGATCGATCTGGTGCATGGCCCCACTGATCGTGTGCTCCAGCTGGACCATCGAACGTTGCCGGGCTATGTGGAGCAGCAGCTGCTGTTGATGGCATCGCCCTTGCCGTTTCTCAATTTCCTGAACAAGTTTCGCCTGGACGAGATTCTGATTAACCATCAGCTGAAGGGCGTCTACACAATGCGCACCGCGGCAACGGTCACCGAGGTGGCAACGCATGCCTGGCGCATCATGACCACGGCTGATCGTATGCCGTACATTCAGCTGGCCCGCAAGGCGGAGCACATACAGCAGGCGCGCGTCCTCCACTTTTTGGGCAAAGATTGCCGACGACGCACGAAGCCATAGCTCCAATGTTTTTCCATGTGCCAGCGTAATACGTTCGATATGTTTCTCTCTTGATAAAAAAAAAAAACAGAACAAACAGATAAACAGAACAAATGTATAAACTGGTTCATTGATTTTTGCCTCTTTCTCTGCAGTGGCAATGCTGGTTATGCGGGCGGGGCGCAGGGCGGCACAGGCGCGGCTGGCAATGGCTGCGTGTCCACCATCGAGAGCGCCAAGCGTGGACATCCGCTCAAGAGCTTCAGTGTACCGGGACCGCCGCCCACTGGCGGTGCCACGCCCATTACCAAACACAGTAAGTAGCGCATCAGTCCCGCTGAGCTCCTGCTAATTCTCTTTCTTTGTCTCTCTCTCTCTAGCTCCTGCTGTCACAATACGTCCACAGAATCAATCGCCATATAAGAAACCCTCATTTTCGGCAGCCACGCCCAATCGATTGCAGAGCGGCGGCTCTGTGGCGCATTCCACCGATGAGATACAAAGACTGGCGCCCAGCACATCCACCGAGGAGCTGAACCAAGAGATGGCCAATCTGGAGGGCCTCATGAAGGATCTTAGCGCCATTACGGCCAACGAGTTCGAGTGTTAACACCGAAGTCCAGAAGGCCAAAAGTATTAGCTCGGTTCTAGATAACAAAAAAAGAAGAAGAACAAGAACAACAACAGCAGTAACAATTCGGAATGTTAATTGTTTTGTTTTTAGTTGACTTTTAGTTTTTTAATTTAAGATTTTAAGTTAAAATAGTTTCTTTTTAGTTACTAGCTTAGCCTTTAGTTGCATGTGCGATATATGAACGAATAGAACTGTAAATACAAGCGACGCCATATACACATTTAATTATACGTATACATATACATATATACATATACATATATACATATAGGTATATGTTAGCCTAGTTAATTTTAAAGCAATTCATGTGAAGGAACTCCTCCCAATGCTGTGCACAGCCAGTGGAATATTTATTGATGGAAACTACTTTTAAACGTATATATACTCCATATATCGATTCATAACTACAACTAAAAAAAAACAAAAAAACAAAAACACAAAAAAACTAACGAAGACATCAACAATGAAAGCATAGTTTAAGCCAAGTCTCTTCTAGTATCTACAAATAATCTAAAATCAAAAGAAATCATAAGACATTCGATTTATATGTATATGTAGCCTATGTCTATTCTGTATTCGTTTAGTTTTCGACTTTGAGACGTGCCATTTGATTATTTTATTTTTCCGTTATCCTACTTTCACTTTTCATTTGTTATCACTCCTAGCTTAAGCCCGCTAAAATAATACATTCTAGACTGTAATCCATTAGTAAAGCCAGCCAAGCATTTACGCATTTATCTAACTATATGAGTACGCATATATATGTAATGATATCTATAAGGATTCCGACTCTTTTGTATCGTATTTTGATGTGTTCAAAATTCAATGCCTAAAAGTGTTTGTATTCTACTTGTCTGCCGCATCTTCATATTTATTGTAAGGCAGTTGAACGAAATTTATCTGGAATTTTCATCAAATTGCTATGCACAATAATCTCAAATCTTAACACTACTTAAATGCACAGATATTTGTGTTTGCATTTTATTTGATACCAAATTTTTGTAATAAATATGGAACAGATTGTATAAAATGGTCCAATGCCATATTAATTACGATCATCTGGCATTATTCATCTCGCTGAAAGCTTATCTCCACCATAAGTTTCCACACTTTGTTAGTGCCAAAGCGCAACTGAAGCTTATACTCGCCTTGGGGCAGCGGCAGCGTCTTCAGGAACCCATCCTCGAACACCAAGTTATCCACAATAACATTGTGCTGTGAGAGATATTCGGAGATCTATATTCAAAGAGGATATCTACTTCCTATATAATAGGAAGTATACTATATACCCTACTCACATTGTAGGGGCAAGTATGATTAACATTGGATCTCGATTGAATAGCTGCCAGCACCATGTACTCGAATGAGAGCTTATTCCGAGATGCTAAAAGGTGACAGAAATCGCAAGTGGAATTGTATAGAAACGGCTGGAAGCTATTATAACGTCGCCAACCGCTCCAGTTGATCTATGTAAGGATCAAAATAAATTAAATAAAATAACAAATAAATAAAAACTAAATAAAACTAAATACAGGTATTTTTTATATTTAATAGCAAACAGAGAAATTTTTTTAGAGTCAGAATTTTATTAGGATTGATGTGATTCATTTTGGCTATCCTAACTTTGCGTGTCTTTTATAGGGACAATGGGGAACAATTGTTTTAAGCACTTGATCGAAATGACACTAGCTCCGTTTTTCTAGTTGTATGTTGTATTTTATATGTAATCCAAGGATTTCTTACGAATATATTATCAATCGGCAACTTCAGCATTAATATAAATACATTGGCGGAGACGACTCCTCTGCCAATGACTTTCAGCTTGCACTTCTCAAACTTCGCAAATTCGGGATCAAAACTGCTGCATTTGAGATTCGTGAATCTGGACCTCCGACAGTTTACCGATGCGAGCATCAGAAGAACCACCGCGATTGACAAACCCATAGTTACCGGCTTCATAGCTTCTTCACTAATGACATAGGGGCTACATTACTAGAGTCGATCGATGATAAAAATTATATATAAATTAGTTCCGAATGGTCGATCTTGGAGAACTAAATGAATTGTTGAAAAAATTATCATTAAATCTAGCTTATATTAATACACTAAATTTGTAATCAATTACTGCAGCTCTCTCTTTCTTTCTTTCACTGTCTATCTTACTCTTTCTCACTCTCACTCTTTAATGAGAACTATGGGTAAAACGTTCTTAAGCCAATGTGTGTGATTATAATAAGATAAGGAATCGAATATCTTGCGCATGTTTTTTAACAGCTATATAATAATAGATTCTAATTTAGCTGCCAAATTTTAGGTGAAGGTCACACTGTTTAGTTAGAATCAGAATTTGGGAATAGCCAGCCAAAGGTATTATTATTATAATTAACAAGTTCTGATATAAATGTAGATAAGCTAATAAACTAGTTTAGCTAAAAATAAAAAGAACTTGGCTGCATCAAGCTTACGTAGTCGTAGCAACTGACTTCTGCATCATTGTTGCCAGACCGATATGCATAATAATTTCCAATCAATGTATATTTCCAAAATGTATGTATTCATTTTATGCCCTTTATTAGTGAATGTCTTGCAATATAATGCAGTTACTATATTTATTTCTTGCGATTCGTTATTCATCTCGCAGTATGAACGCCTCCACCATTAGTTTCCACTTTTTGGCAACCATGAACCGCAATTGTATTTTGTACTCCCCTTGGGGTAGGGGCAGCGATTGCAGCATTTCGTCCGTGAACACCAAGTTGTCCACAATAATATCGTGCTAAAATCAATAATTATTGGATTGTATAATTGTATATCTTCTATGTGCATAGATCCCAACACTCTACTCACATTATATGGACACGTGTGGTTCAAGTTTGAGTGTGACTGTATGGCTTTCAGCACCAAGGACTCGAACGTAATCTTTTTTTCTAAATTTTTTAAAAGTTCACAAAGATTGCAGCTGGAATTATGCAGAAAGGGCTGGTATGTATTGTAGCGACGCCATATGCTCCAGTTGATCTGCAATGATTTAATAATGACAATACAAATACCAGATCTACATAAGGTCTATATCACAAAATGAGAACAATCCTTAATTGACAATCTGATGTCCTGCTTATCTTTATTTCGGCCATATCTTTGTACAAAAATGCTCTCAAACAAATCCTGAACATTATTTTGATTTGGAAACTCACGTGAACATTATTGATTGGCAATTTAAGCAACGAAATGTATATTTCGCCGGCAATTATGCCTCTGCCAAGGACATTCAGCTTGCACTTCTCGAACTTGGCAAAACTCTCATCATAGCTGGTGCACTTGAGGTTGGTTAATCGGGACTTGGATTTCCAAGGCTTGCAGTCGATCGATGCGAACACCACAAATACCACCGCGAACAACAAAGGCACAGTTATCGGCTTCATAACTCGTTTACTAATGAAACAGAAGCCATCCGTAATTCATATTTAGTTAAAATAATAATCTATTATCCGTTAACGGATCATTAGTTCCGAATGGGCGGTTGCGACTCATAAAACTGTTTATTATATCAGAATATATCTATATATCAGAATTGCATATTTATAATATATGAAAATAAGTCAAAATGCTGTAAAATGCGGGTTATTTAACATAACATTTAAACTTATCTGCAGACTTCTTGCCAACAGAATCATAATAATATTAAATGTAAGTAATTCTAGGCAGCCTCCACTAACATTAGCATCTATACATTAAAAACTATAAATATAGAAATATAAAGATGTATACAGAAGAGAACTTTTATTAAGTTGCTAATTTATAGCATAGACTACTTCTATAAGCTGATGCCAGATTAAGGCCACATCATTAAGGTTATTATTATTGCTATAAGCCAAGTTCATATAAATATATTGTATTATTATTTATTTACATATCAAATTGATTAGCAACTACCAAAATGTTTCTGCATCATAGTCCAAAAACAGAATGTTGCAAAACCTTGAACAAACTGCGCATGCGTGTTGACATTACCACTTCGCAAGCAGATGTTGCACGCAACAATGTTGCCAGGCTTGTTGGCAACACGAATGAGGAATCGTACAACAACGAAAGCTTTTAACGAATTTATGGCTACGAATAGTTCTAATTTATATGTAAATATTTCACATTCTGTTTGAATTCATTTTAATTGATGCTACGAATTTGTAATTAATTACAATATGTTTAGTTCCGAATGGGCGAGTGCATGGAATGATATGCATTTATAGTAAAGCGGCGTAATTTGTTATATACCTATATGTTAGCATAAAGTTTAAAACAATTTTAGGGACAAGAAATATTCCTTAGTGCAGAAATGTAAAACTTACATGCCTATAAGATATATGTATAGAATACATTGCATAATATCTAAATACAATGCAATATATATCATACGCAACTGATCGGAATAAAGGCCATATTATTTAGTTCCAATTAGACTTTAAGATAAACAAATAATACGTATTAATACATAGACTAACAAGTTCTCTCGTTTATAGATGACACCTGCCTATATGTTGCTGCAACATTTCAAGTTAATACAATGTTGCCAAAGCTTGTGCTTGCGCTAGCGCTGGCACACACACGCTTTAACATCAGCAGTCATTAGAAAGCAGCTGACGCGACGCAGCAATGTTGCCAGCCCAGTCCAGACGGATGCCCAAGAGCCGAGCTTAGCTTTTAACTAGTTTATATCTGGCAGCCATCGAGTGTGCAACGTCCGACGGAAGTTGAAGTTGTCTCCGTGACAAAACGCGAACCGATTCTTGTTATTCTTGCCTTGCCCATGGACAGCTTTAAATAGCTGCGTTTATGCGTGTGTGTGTGTGTGTCTATGTGCGTATTTGTTTGTGTGTGACAACGTCAAAGAAAACATTAAGCAATTTGAAATCAACGGCAAACGAGTGAAATCTGATTGGAATTTTAAATACGTCAAAGCTTTTGTGAGCGCAAACAATGAATTCACTGCCCAAATGTATTTGGCGTGCCAAAGCGACAAACTGTGCCACGCCTGCTTTCAGACGGACTGCATCAAAAATTGCTGGCGTTCAGCCACCGTTGCTGCAAGGAGAGCAACGACAGCGTCGCCTAGATGGACAGCAACAACAACGTGAGAACTCGGCAGCAGCCGCAGAAGCAGCAACATCTGCTGGAACTGCAGCAGTCTGTCCACATTTGGATCTAGAGCAGGAGCCAGCAGCTCCACGAATTCATGCCACAGCCGAGTGGCAAAATGCATTGCCCTACAATGAAATACCAGGACCAAAGCCAATACCCATACTAGGCAACACCTGGCGGTTCGTAATATTGAACAAAGTGAAAAAAAGTTTTGACAAAGTTGCTTTCACTTTCAATGGATAGCCTGCAATGCGATCAAACCAATGCACTTCCAACAAATACAAAGAGATAGCCAAAGAGAGGGGGGGAGATGGAATGAGAGAGAGTTTGCAGTTCTTTTGTTTTGTATTTCACTTGTTTCTCTTGACCCAATTACTGTTGAATCATGAATATCATGAATGAATATGTGAATACGTGTGTATGTGTATGCTTGTGCGTGTGTCTGCGTAGCCAATGATGATAATCTTGTTCGAGTGTTGATTTTTGCTTGTAAGCATACATCATTTCACTGACCATGACCAAACGGGTTTCCTCGCTCGTTCCCCACCCTAACGGCCATTATGCCACACACAAATACCTAAGACCAACATTTTGCGAATTCTTCTGCTTTTATCCAACTTCCCTGCCATCGATCTCCCACTCTTCCTCTCTTTTTAGTAATTCACAGCCACTTACCAATCACTGTTCAATAAGTGCTATAACAGGGCATTTGGTTAGCAGCAGCAACAGACATACGGCGCTGCTGTTAACTGCTTCTTCTTGATTAGCGTTCAATTAGCGCCATTTTCAAGGTCGACAAAATGTTCGAATCTTTCGTTGCAAGCTGAAAATAATAAGCAAACAATAGTGACTTGTGTATTTGTTTATTCAGCTATGCGAAAACCCATTGTATGGGAGTGTGTTTGTGAATGTGTGCAAAAAACTGCACTTGGTGATGTCAAGAGAGTCATTGAGCTAGGAATCGCCACTTCGTGTTCAATTGAAATTTATCGAACACATTATCGATAACTTAAAGGAGCAAATTAACAGCCTGTTGCTCATCAGTATATGCATATATATATACAAATGAAATTTACTATTTAAATTAAATTATTACTAGATGAATTAAATCTGAGGATGTTTAATGCAAAAGATATATTAACATATCCCAAATTAAGAAATGAGAATCTAACGACAATAAATTATATGAGCTACCGGTTTGTTACCTGTATATTTACGTTTGAAATTTATAACGCAATTTCGGTATACAATACATATGATATAGCGACAACAGACGATTATCTTTGAACAATTGTCAAAGTTTTCATGAATTACTCTGAAAATAGTCTCGTCTTTGCCATATTCAATGCCAGCTAGTCATTTCAATTATCTACTCTTCACCTTGCAGCCTTATGCCAATTATTGGCCAATACACCATATCGGATGTGGCCAAAATCTCCTCGCTGCTGCACGACAGATACGGACGCATAGTACGTTTCTCCGGTCTTATAGGCAGGCCCGATCTGCTCTTCATCTACGATGCTGATGAAATTGAAAAGGTAGGCACAGGTAGATACACACCACCAAATCTAAACTTGCTTACACGCTCGACTGGGCACCGAGGCAACAAAGCAGCACGACTTCAAGTACAGCATAATTTGTGATGTACGGGCTGCAAATTTCCGCCAACAACTTTAATGCCTGAGCAAATATTAATAAAGATTAAATGATTGCAGTGCTACCGCAGTGAAGGACCCACGCCTTTCCGGCCCTCGATGCCCAGTCTGGTCAAATACAAAAGCGTCGTGCGCAAGGATTTCTTCGGCGAACTTGGCGGCGTTGTGGGCGTGTAAGAATACCTATAAACATATATATCTAAGTATAGATATAGTGATACCAACCTAATCTTAAATAGTCACGGCGAGCCATGGCGTCAGTTCCGATCGCGTGTGCAGAAGCCTGTGCTGCAGTTGTCGACCATTAGACGCTATCTGCAGCCGCTGGAGGTGATTACGGAGGACTTTTTGGTACGTTGCGAACAGCTGTTGGATGGCAACGAGGAGCTGCCAGCTGACTTTGACAATGAAATCCACAAATGGTCCTTGGAGTGTGAGTGTCTCCAAATAAAAAGATCCCTCCCAGATGACATCAAGTTCTCCCTTTCACAGGCATTGGTCGTGTGGCTCTAGACACGCGGCTAGGCTGCTTGGAGCATAACCTGACGCCAGATTCGGAGCCCCAGCAGATCATCGATGCAGCCAAATATGCTCTACGCAACGTGGCCACGCTGGAACTGAAGGCGCCGTACTGGCGCTACTTCCCCACTCCACTGTGGACGCGTTATGTGAAGAACATGAACTTCTTTGTGGGGTTAGTACCCAGGCCAAACAAGCTCAAAATACGCTAATCCTTTTTATCCATCTGCAGCGTTTGCATGAAGTATATACAAAGCGCAACAGAGCGCTTGAAGACACAGGATCCCAGTCAACGAGCAGGCGAGCCGTCGCTGCTGGAGAAGGTCATTATGTCGGAGAAGGATGAAAAGATAGCCACCATTATGGCATTGGATCTGATACTCGTGGGCATTGACACAGTAAGTGAAGGAGTAAATTCCTTATCTATCCAGCCAAACTAAAATGTATTCCATCTCACAGATTTCGATGGCCGTGTGCTCCATTCTATACCAATTGGCCACGCGGCCCATGGAGCAGCAGAAGGTGCACGAAGAGCTGAAGCGCCTGCTGCCGGATGCTAAGACTCCACTAACGATTCCACTGCTAGACCAAATGCACCACCTAAAGGCATTCATCAAGGAGGTCTTCCGCATGTACAGCACGGTTATAGGGAATGGACGCACACTGCAAGAGGACAGCGTTATATGCGGTTACCAGGTTCCCAAGGGCGTACAGGTATATCTAATCCGATCTAATGTATATTCTAAAATATATAACATTTGAACTCCAGGCCGTATTCCCCACAATTGTCACTGGCAACATGGAGGAATATGTGTCAGATGCAGCCACGTTCCGGCCCGAGCGCTGGCTGAAAGAACATCAGGGTGGTACACCTGGCAAACTCCATCCATTTGCCTCATTGCCCTACGGCTATGGAGCACGCATGTGTCTGGGCCGTCGCTTCGCTGATTTGGAAATGCAAATATTGCTGGCCAAGCTTTTGCGCAACTACAAACTAGAATACAATCATGCGCCATTGGACTATGCTGTGACCTTCATGTATGCGCCGGATGGTCCGCTGCGCTTCAAAATGACGCGTATCTAGTTGTTGTTATTACTCTTTGCTATATCTGTGTACTTTAAGGCTTTTCCATATGTAAAATATATATATCTTTTGGGAGTCAAAATAAAGAGGCCCTGCTATCCATACTAATGTGTTTAAACTATGATTAAAAATTCTCGAATTTGGTTTACGGTAAAGTCATTTGACAATAATTTTCTTATATATTAACTCATAGTTGAAAAACTCAAATGTGAGGTAGAGCTCGCAACTACTCAAAAAATTAAAAAAAAAAAACGGAAACTGTGGGCTTAGCCTCTTACAATACAAAACTATGAATAGAGTTTTAGTATTTAACACCCCGTATTTACTTGCGCTTCCACATGCTATACCAATTCCTAACAGTTTTTAGGCTCCGCTCGCCGTCTGCTTTGGTTTCTCCCTTGAGCTCGTACACAATGCCCGATTTATACGATTCTCGCGCTTCTTCCAAGATTGTGCCAAATATTTCACATTGTATATTGGACGTTAGCTTCTTCTCATTGTAGTTGCGTTCCTTGAGCCTGTCGTATAACGTTTTATTGGGACAGGTAACAACGAATACGGCATGGAACCAACGCTCGGGAAAGAAATCACAGCCATGATATTCGACAATGTTGCCGCCCTTTGTCATCAGCGGCTCCAGATAGTCCATGAGCTACACCGAAGTAAAACTGCATTAGCTACAATTATTAATTAACATGTGCATATACCTTATCCTCATCAAGTATGGGGCAGTCGTATTCTTCATCATATTCCTCAATAAAATTCTTTTCCTTTGCAATTTTCGAACAATCCAACCAAGTAAACTTCAATTGCTCGGCCAGACGTTGGCACAAATATGATTTACCGGCTCCGGGTGTGCCTGCGCATTAATAACTTTGTGTTATTTACTTTTTGTAGCTAAACAATAGTCATTACCTGTTATTAATATATTAGGCTTGCCTATTTCCGTCATTTCTGATTGTTTATGCTACAACAAAAAAATGAGAAAATTAAAAACGTGAGATAGCCAGGGCTGCAGCATACCGATAACCCAATTTATCGATAGCAAACTGAGTAAATTATAAATATACAGCGCGCAAATCGTAAGCATTTGAGCTGCAAATAAAATGAACTTGAGCTTTTTCACCTGATATTAATGAAAGTTGTTAACACATTCGATGTTAAATGACTATAATTATTTAAAACAAATATAAATACTAAACTTACCAATTTATTTAAATTAACTACTAGTTGAACAGTGACATTTCCTGTCAACGCTATGTATTTGTATGCGCTTTGCTCTACTTCTGACATTATTTTGAATTCCTCTTTAACAGCACTTATTAGTCACAGATGCATGTGCGTATGTATCTAGTTTCAGAGAGCTCTCTTTTCCTTTTCATCACTCACATACATCTACAGAACTGGGATAGCAAAAGTTCAATTTAATTCGGTAGCTCGTAGGCGGCGGATCGCTTTTTTCTTAGCTTAATGGTATTTTTTTATATGAAATGCCAAAAACAGAGGAACTTGAACAAGCCGAGAAGCCAGGCTCAAATCTAAGCGAAGTGAAAATAGATCCAGAACGCCGTCAGCATGTACCCTATATATTAAACGGTGAGCTTTATCGCATTGAAAGTCAGATTGGGGACAATGTGACCGTCAAGTGTTGTTCTTGTCCGCCGGATCGAATATATCGGGGCAGTGTACGTTCTACGGGAAATTTTCACATGCATATCAAGGTAGGCCGAGAGATACAAGAATTTGCAAATTACCGAGCAGACCAAAGCTAAGTAAACAAGTGTACAAATTTTATTGCAAATATTTAATAGCGGAGGCATGCATCTTTGCTGGGCAAATTGCATGAAATGAAGGTTGCAGCATTGGTAGAACGGCGGGATCGCATTATGAAAAACCGACGCATTGCTAAATGTCGCCAAAAATCAACATCGTCGGTCGCTATTTCAGCTTTAGCTGCAATTACCGACGGCTCGTCAATAGAAGTGCCAAACAGCACAGAGACACACGAGCTAAAAATTAAAACGGTATTTCAACGACATAAGCAAGAGCATCACGAACAGGAGGAAGCAGCGGCCATACGAACAGTAAGAAAACCTAACAAAAAAAATGTTTTGTCTTTGTTTAACTGCGTAAACGATATGAAGAGCGAGTGAGATCACAGTGTTAGTGCAGCCATGTACCGTTAGAAATTCACTTATACATATATTTATATTAATACATATGTAAATGAAAAGATAGAGTGTAACGCACACTACAAGCCTACATATGTATGTATGTATCTGTTACAAGCACATACTTGAATGAGAAATAGTGTAGTAATTCCGTATGCATGTGTGCGTGTATATATGTATATATTATGTGTGTGTACTAAATAACATTTTTGCACTCTATTTGTCTCATTTTTAAGTCAATCTCAATCAGCGACTCGTCGACGGACAATAGCCAAAGTTCCGAAAAATTATCCGTTACGGCCTCAAATCAAGACAATAATAATAACAATAATATTAATTCAACGCAAGATAATAATAATTCAACTCCTAATAATAATTCAATTCATAATAATACTAATCATATTCAAGGTGTGCAAAGCGTAAGTAAACTATACAAATTTATACTATACTGACTATCAACTATGCCCTTTTGTAGCCATCAACTCTAAGTTCAACCATGTTAAGCCCCACATTTGTGCCGAGTCCTCAGATCAGACATGCCATCGACTTTCCAGCCATGGTCAGTATACCGCGCATGCTTCCTATCAATGCAATTAAGCCGGAGCAGCAGCCACAGGCTCTATATGATCAACCGGAGGCGATCGATCTCAGCAGAAGCTCATCGATGCAAAGCGATGACATGGAGCATGGGCGCTTCACCCAGGAGGTGCAGAATGTACAAATTGGCGTATCGCGCGGACAGGAATTAACTCCATTCGTTAACGGACCTCCACGCGATATTTTGATGCGCATTGACAACACTTTGGCCGATATTAAGGATGAGCTGCAGGCACGAAATGAAATCGAGCGTAAACGTTTATTGTTCGACGTGGCTAAATTTCAGTTTCTGCATCCTAATTTTCATTTCGAATCGACCTCGTAAAAATAATAACGGCGCACATTTTGCCATTCCATGTAATTCATATGCTAAATAAAATAACATACTTTTGGTATATTTTTGTTCCAAAGAACATTGAACTAGTTACGTATTCGATTGTTAGCAGTAATCGAAACACTTGTGTGTGCGACAATAAAACTGATTGTCTCTGAACATTAGATACGACTTTGTTTTTTGTTTGCTTTAAGTGTTTGTGTCAGTCAGATTTAATAATATTTAATATGGCTGATAAAAAGAAACTAATCGATCCGGATGATGATCTATCAAGTGACGATGATGATGATATTAAAATTTTGGATACAGCAACGAGCCCAGAAAGTACAGAAGAGCCTTCTACAAGTCACTGTCAACCAATTGGTGAAACGGGGAATTCCCAACATAAGGAAGGCGTCCCATCCTTATTAACCATGGACGCAGAGCTTGAGTCCGAAGCTCCGCCCACATATGTAAGCATAAACTATTGCGATTGAAATAGCGTTACCCCCATGGAGTGACTCATGCAGTAATCAAAAAATTTATACATATTAATTGTAAAGGAAAGCATTGGCTATGATGCGGGCACTATCAGTGCTAATGGGATTGCAAATAGAAATGAAAATTCCGAGCCCATTTTTCATGTACGCTCGCGTACGGCAGCATCGTTAGCTGGAGTTCCGCAACAAGAGCAAACGCAATATGAGGTAATATATATTAATTAATAATTTTATCAATATAAATCTAATCTAAATTTGCATACAAATTTCCTTAAAGAGCCTGGACTATGACGTGTGTGAGAATAAGCTCTTTCAAGATGAGCAATTGAGCCGGTTAAGGGATCGATTCTCGCTGCGCACCCATATCATACGGTGGATCATATTTATACTAATCGGCATTATAACTGCTGTAATTGCGTGCACCATTGATATTGTTATCGAGGAGCTCTCGGAATTGAAGTACAACTTCCTCAAGTCATGTATGTGAACAGTGCTCGGTTATATTGAATCATCTAACTATTCTCGTTTAGCTGTCGACGATAATGTAACTGTTAATGAAAGCGGAGGCGATCTGGCTCTGCCCTATTTATGGTGGCTACTGCTCAGTGCTGTGCCAGTGGCCATTGGGGCCGGAATGGTCACCTACATTGAACCCATTACCGCCGGCAGTGGCATACCCCAAGTCAAGAGCTATTTGAATGGCGTGAAGATACCCCGAATCGTACGAGTGAAGACGCTAGCCGTAAAGTCTATCGGAGTCATTACTTCTGTGGTGGGCGGTCTGGCTGGCGGCAAGGAGGGACCGATGATACATGCTGGCGCTGTTGTGGCCGCAGGCATATCCCAGGGCAAGAGTACCACATTTGTCAAGGACTTTCACGTCTTTAAGGCCTTTCGCGATGACCACGAGAAGCGAGACTTTGTGCTGGGCGGCGCTGCGGCGGGCGTCTCGGCTGCTTTCGGTGCGCCCATCGGCGGCATGCTCTTCTCGTTGGAAGAGGCGGCCAGCTTCTGGAATCAGAATCTCATTTGGCGCACGCTCATCGCCTCCATCATCAGTTCGTTCACACTAAACATTGTGCTCTCTGCTTATCATGGTGTGAGCGGTTTGACATTTACGGGTCTCTTCAATTTGGGCAAGTTCGATCATCCGCTGACCTTTGAGTATTTCGAGCTGCCGCTGTTCATGCTGCTGGGCGTGATGGGCGGTCTAATGGGAGCTGCCTGGAACTTTTTGAATACACAAATCAACAAATTTCGCAGCCGCTTTGTGCCCTGGCGAGCTGGTAAAGTGTGTGAAGCTGTGTTGGTTGCTATATTGGGCGTTACCTTGGCTTGCGCCATGATTTACTACATCAATGACTGTCGTCCTCTGGGCAATGATCCCACGATACATCCTGTGCAGCTCTTCTGCGAGGATAACGAATATAATGCCGTGGCGGCGCTCTGGTTCCAAACGCCAGAGGCTACAGTACGTGCGCTTTTCCACGATCCACCAGGTGAGCTGTTCCGATCGACTTTCAACGCTTTTACTAATTTTCTTGTTTTCTTTCAGGCTCTCATAAAATCCTTACACTGGCTGTTTTCACAATTGTCTATTACTTATTATCGTGCTCCACATTTGGGCTGAATGTGTCCTTGGGTGTGTTTATTCCCACGGCTCTGGTGGGCGCTGCTTGGGGTCGGCTTGTGGCCATGCTCCTCTTCTATATGTTCCCTGAAACAGTAAGTTATATTTTTCCTGATGTAAATGCTGAATCTATATCTGAATATTCTGCAGCAATTTCTGCATCCCGGCAAATACGCCCTCATTGGAGCCGCTGCCAACTTGGGTGGCGTTCTACGCATGACCATCAGCCTGTCCGTTATTCTGATGGAAACGACAGGCGTGGAGACGTCCTTCTTCTTTCCACTGATCATAGCGCTAATTAGCGCCAAATGGGTGGGCGACTACTTCAATGATGGCATCTACGACACCGTCATCGAGGTGAATCATGTGCCCATGCTTCCCTGGGAACCACTGCCCCAATACAAGGGACTAACTGCCCAAGCGATCCTTAGCAAGCCCGTAGTCTGCATCAAATTGCGCGATCGTGCACATTACATCTATGAAGTACTCCATAAATGCAATCACAATGGATTTCCTGTTGTAGATGATGTTGAGGGCGTAAGCTACTGTTAGCCTCAATGGTTAGATCTTAGATCAAATCCAATTTATGTTGTCTTTCAGGATCGTCGCTCTGAGGGACGTGTCTGTGGCATTATCTTGAGGTCGCAACTAATTGTCATCTTGCTCAGGTCGCTCTACGTGGAGAATCAACGGTTCTGGCAGCAGGAGACAACAATACAAACATTCCGAGATGTTTATCCCCGATACCCTTCCATTCAAGTAAGCAGCTTTATCTACATATCTATTGATATCCTATTAAAAGTAATTTTGAATGTATTTCATTCTTTTAGAGTGTGAAACCCTTGGATCGAAAATTTAATTATACGGTTGATCTGTCCATGTTTATGAATCCATCGCCGGTACGCGTCAATACGGTACGTACAAGTTATCTATAAACTTATATATAATTATTCAATTTAATGTATTATTTTATTTACAGTATGATTCGGTGCCCAGGATATTCAATATCTTTCGGGCCTTGGGTCTGCGCCATTTGCTAGTGATCAACAATGAGAACCGTATTGAAGGCATTATTACGCGTCGTGATTTCATATATAAATGATCTGCGATATAAGTCATTATCGTTTTTAAGCGTGCATCACACAAATTTTTTAATATGTAACGAATTTAGTTAAGTGTAAAAGTGTAATTATGTAAAAATTAGATACTTTTTATAAAAATGTTTGTAAGTGATAAACTTTTATATGCCTTTAATAAATAGTTTTAAAATGATATTGAGACACACAGCTACAAATAACTAAGTATAGTGGTATTATGCATAAGTGTGTGTGTGCGTGAGTTGCAAGTGCAAGTGTTTCACTCCAACATTGAGGGCGTCTACTTGTACATGTGTATGTGTAATTCGAGTGCTAAGGGAGGCGTGAGTAAAAGCTAGATTATGTTATTGTGTTAGTTTAGTTTACATATGCACATATGCGTGTGTGCATGTTCGCTGAGCACATAAAGAACGAGTTCCACTAATCTCTCTCTCTCTCCCACTCTCTTTTCGATAAAAATATCGATTCTTACTAATTGCCGCCCATTGCAGATCAACTCGCTAATGTAATTTTTCACTTCTTGTATATTTTTGTTTTGTTTTGTTTTTTAATTATCTCATCAGATTTTTACAACTTATGTTATGCTTAAAAATTAGGTGTATAATCAATAGTATTCACAAGGAATTGTACAAGGTTCGTTTTGTATAAAAATACATTAGATTTTTGTGTAAAATTAAAAGTTCTGTTTGTTTTCATAAAATGGCTTAAAAGCTAAACAGACGTTGATATCAATTTAATTAGCACGAACAAACGTCACTTTTCCCCACAATCGTTTAACAATTAAAAATTGCATATTAAGGTTTAATTTTAAACATGCTCTCAGAGAACGGCCGCAATAATACGGACGAGCGGGCTTGTGTGAGTTTAGATTGCTTATCAACTACAAACGCTGCCGTTACAATTATTGTAAAACTAACACTAAACGCTACTCAAGATGTTGTAGAATGCTTATTAAAGTAAATATAATTATTATTGTTATTATGATTATTATTAGGAGCAATACTACGCCTAGACTTTATATGACTTTTTGTACAAAGTGAAAAATAGCTTTGTGTGCCGATTTTCTTTGCTTTTTTTTTTTGTTTTTTTGTTGTTTTTTTTGGGATTTTTCATACAATTCAGTTTCGGTTCTAGTTGGATTTCTAGTGTCGGCCAAGCATCGTCTGCAACTGCTATCACAGTTTAGTTTAAACAAACACTGGCGTACAGTGAAGCCAGCCTACGGTATAAAAGCTGCAGCGACTTCACATGTAGGCTGCATTTGGCCAGCTGGCGATGGCGACCGGTGCAACTGCAACTGGAGGTTAGCTCTCCATTGGCCGAACTTGTTGCAGTGTTGCCTCTGCATTGCCCGCTGTGGCAGCGGCTGCTGCTGCTGCTGCGGCGCTGTTGCAATGTTGTTGCGATGTTGCTGTTGTTGTTGTTGCTGCAGCTGCTGCTGACGATGTTTTTGTTAAGCTTACGGTCAAAATGTTGCTGCTGCTACTGCTGCTGCTGGCGTTGGCATTGTTAACAGCCGGTGTAACTGTGACAGCAGCGGCAACTGTTGCTGCTGTTGGGGCAACTTGAGCTGTCGCCGCAACTGTTGATATTGCTGTCGCTGGTGCTAGTCCCGCAGCAACAGTTGTTGTCACGCCGCTGCTGGGCTGCAACACCTTGTAGCGCGTATAGATGCGATAGGGCGTCTTTGTTGTATCCTTTTGCTGCAGCGGCTTCGTTTTGCTGGTGGCACCCCAGCCGCTGGCATTGATCTGTTCGGGCGTCTTGCCCAGCAGCCAGTCGTTGCAATGCTGCTGCAGTTGTTCGCTAACATGTTGCTGCAGCCATCTATTGACGTAGCTCTGGAAACGCGAGTACTTGGCCTGTGTGACGCGGCAATGACTCTGAAAATATGAACAAACAGTTAGACTAAATAAGGTCAATTAAGAATATTCTCATGTGACTTACCTTCTTGGCACGACGCACTGCATCGTATTTGAGTAAATTGAGATTCTTGCTGGTCACAAAGCAGCGGCCGTTGCTCGTATTTGTGCTGATCTCGTCGCGATCGTTGAATGCATATTGCTCTGCCAGGCCCACCTGTGGCGTACCCAAGCGTTCAGGTGCCCGTTGCTTGCTCCAATTGTTGTTATTGTTGTTGTTGGCATTGGGTGTTGCTTCACTGGGCACAGCATTCGATTCGAGTCCACTGCAACTGCGCTTCTGTTCAAAGAGTTGACGCACCTGTTCCTCATGCAGCTGCGAGCGTCGCTTGTTCCGCAGCAGAAAACGTGCTTTGCGTGAACCGCGCACCAGCTGCAAAAGTGACGAGAAGAGAGAAGAAGAAGCCGTTAAGTACATTTGCGTTATAACTGACAAAGTGAACAAATTGTAAAATGCAATCGAACATGCTTTCTCACATAAACAAATGACGAAAGACGTAAAAGTACTTAAGCCTAAGGTATACGTGTCTGTGTATTTATGTGTGTGTCTAAAAGAGAGTTCGTATGTGTATGTGTGTAACTAAGTATGTAAACTATTACGAGACGAGTTACAAATTTAGCTAGAGTAAGAAGAAAAACAAAAGAGAGACACAAACTGTGGAGAGTACCAGGCCAAGACTGGACACACGCACAAACACTCACTCATACACGTACGCAGACAAATAATATACTCTCTCAAAAGCACACACACACATACAAATAATACATTCTCTCGCACAAACACATACCAAATAATATACTCACACACACACACAAAACAGACTAAATGAAAACATTTACATACACCAAAAACACAGAGAAAGTAAAAAGAAGTCACATTTAAAGCGTGTCTGGTAAAACCATTTTTCATACAAATAGCTAAATTAATTTTAAATGAATTTTATGCATAATAATGCGTTGTAAGGCATAAAACTTACCTTGCGTAAAACTTAAAAGCGTATACAACACACTCTATTATATGTATGTACATAATGTATGTATGTATGCGATACACCAGCTGCACTAAGCCCAAAAAGGATAACCCAATAACAAAACAAACAAAACGAAAAACAATCTTCAATAACCACAAAAACCCCAATTTGAAAAGAGCCTCAAAGTCATTAAATGCTGTTATAATGTATAGATATATTTTTCAATTGGTTTTTACAATTGATATTTTTGTTTCTTTGTAATTGTGTAGAATTATAAAAATTGTTAAATATATATACATACAGATACATATATATATAAAGATGTATATATATATAACACGACTACGGCCTGCCTGCTGTAGGAGCAGGCGCCATTTTTAAAGTAATCTCTCTCACTCTCTATCGTCCCTTTACAAAAATTTGCTACGTTGAACACTTAAACTAAACGATAGTTAATACATACATACAAACATTATTTACATTTGCTCTGACTTTTATTTATACGTTTTCATTGCTCTAGTATCTTGGCTTGGAACCAACACAGTATTCGATAACATATCGATGTGGCAATGGATCACCTTTTGCCACACACTCACAAACACACAAGAATGCACTCACACTCTGCACCCGTGACAATAATTCTTCTCTCCCTCATCCCTATCTTCCTCGTACTTTTTATAATGGAATTTTTTGTATATTGCAATTCTTGCTTGAGTTTTAAGAGAAACGTAACGCAAAACATTAACGAAATTAGAAATAAATTGCAATAAATGCGTGCCTATGAATATTAATTGGAAACTACTATTTAACATATTTATATATGTATGCATATAACTTTTGTGTTCATTTTGGCTATGTACTAAATTTACATATGTATGTTTATGTTTAAATGATTTGCAACATTTTACATTCAAATATTCTATTGTGAATGGATGGATGGACGAATGGGTGGGAGTGTATATATATATGTGTGTGTATGTATGTGGTGCTGGTAGTGGTGGTGTTGTTGGGTGGCTGGATGAAAACTGTTTTCGATGTGTTGTTGTTGTTATTGCGGTTTTTGGTTGGTTAATCTCAAAAAACAAATTCATTTATTACTATTTCATTTTGCAATACGACTTTCTCTTCTTCTTATTCAATGAAATTATCAAAACTATTTTGTTATTTCAAGCCTTGGAATTGACCTGGTACAAAAAATAAAGTGGAAAAAATGAGAGAAAAAATGCAGAAAAAAGCATTAATTAGTGAACATTTTTCGTTTTTTCTTTTGATATTTTTTTTGGTTTTTTTTTTTTGTTATTGTTTTTAATATTATTTTTTATTTCGTTTTGTTTTAAGTTTGGTTCGCATACGGATATGTGGGCGATTGGTAGGCGGCATGTTGAAATGAGACGAAACGGAAAGAAAAGAACGATAAAAAGAAAGTTGTTGAAAATGTGAGAGAAAACGCATTTTTTTTTTTTGCAAACTAAAAGGCTTATCACAGAAAATCAAAGCAAAAGAAATTTTATTCAAAACTGTCATCGCATATGAGAACTGTTAAGGCAAGTGGATGAGAAGTAAGAGAGAAAACATAAACATATATACAAACGCAATACAATAGAGCAATACGATATGCATGTATATGTACATATGCATAAAACAAAAATGTAATTTTAATAACTGTCTGGTTCGGAACTAGTTCGATAATTTGTTGCTTAGGCTCCTGGAATGACCAAAGTATCGAAGGTCTTGTCTGTATTGGAATACATTCAATTTGTACTATACAAAAATCAATTATATTTAAGTTAATTGTCTGTTAGTCTCATATGGAAAGCTAAGCAAGAAAATGTCTTCCATAATATTATTTATAAAATCCCAAAGCTCCTTCATTTTTGAAAGTATACTAATGCAGATATCTGGTTTTGAAATATACAGAATTGCATTCCCAAATATATATACATACAGTCATATATATATATAAATATATACAGTAGAACAGGAAAGATTTGTCTGTTATAATTTATCCCACACTGTTATACAAATAATTTTGATATTGTCTATTTTTAACTCAGCTCTATTTAAATTTATTAATTTTGAAAGTTCAAGTCGTAATAAAGGTGAATTCGTAAACTTAACAACAACAAAACAAACAAATAAACACAACAGAGAATACACAAACAACATGTTTCAACCTTTCGTCAAGCACACACAAAGCTGCTGCTGATGCTGCTGCTCTAGCTGATTTAGCTATACGCACTGTAAGCCAGCGCATCATTGCTTATATCTTTCTCTCATTTTGTTGCTTCACTCACCTCGGCGATCTCATCTGCTTCCTCCGTTTTGATGCCGGACGTTTCCACCAGATTGTCATTGCCTGCAGATTGATTGCTGTTGTTATTGTTGTTGTTGTTGCTGCTGCTGCTGTTGTTATTGTTGTTGCCGCTGCCGGCGCCTAAAACGGGATTTGCTAAACGCTCCACATATTTGCTAAACTTTTGCGCCTTTAATACAGCCGGCTTTTCCACCTCCTCCGGTTCCGAGTCGAGCAGCTCAATGGTCACACGACAATCGATCTTGTACTGTAATTACCAAAAGGAAATATCGTTAGATTTCACAACTCATTTACAAACAATTTAATTAGTTATTCAGACATACAATAAACACTTTGAAGCAGTTCTCCTCGTTGAGTATGCTCTCCGCCTTGCGCTGGTAGCTCATCTCTCGCTCGTAGCTCTTGTGTGCATCGCGACAGTAGCCTCCGGTGCTGTTGCGCCTCTGTTCACTGGCATAGAGCTCCACGCAGTCCAAGGCGGCGCGCTCCGTGACGCAGTATTGCAGCTGTCGCACAGCATTGGAAACAACCTGGCGGGAAATACGAAAAGGAATTATTTTACACATTCTACACAAATATTCCATCTTCATTGAAGCCTACCTTATCGAGCGTAAAGGATATGTAGGCATAGATGCCAAACATTTCGCGCATGGTATCTTCGAAGGTATTCGAGTCCATGTTGCCATCGAGCACATTCTTCAGCATATCCAGAAACGTGGGATAATAGTCCTCCACTTGCACATCCGGCTTGGGTTTCAATCTCAGTGCTGTCGCCGTGCTCTCCCTTCGATTCACACGGCTGCGCTCCTCCTCAATGGCCAGCAGGCGCGCACGCTCGTACATGACGTGCAGTCGATCACAGAGGATGGCGTGCAGTCGCAGGAACAGGTACCAATTGTTGTTGGCAAAGAATAGGGAATAGGACTCATCCTGTAAACGAAAGATTGGGGTGTTTAGTCATAAGTTAAAATGGACTCCAATTGGGGAGATTTTCTCACTCACCTCTCGCTGACCCTGCGCATGCGGTGGCAGAATCGTGGGATTCGCACAATCGCTCTGCTCCAGCTTCACGCTCACATCGGCGCCCGCTGCCGCCGCTGCTCCCTCTTCGCTTCGCCTGGGACTGCTATTACTATTATTATTGGCTGCCTTGGCTGCCGTCTCCTCGTCTCTTCCTCCGACAGCTCTTTGCGACGTATCTACTTCAGACTTTTCCTTAATGTCGCCAACTGCTGCTGCCGCCGCCGCAGCTGATGAAGTCGACGGCGTTGCATCATCGCCCGTTGTTGTTGCTGTTAACGTTTTGCTCGATGACTCTGACTCAGACTCCTTTTTAATGGCCGTCACAGCTGTTACGGCTGCTCCTGCTGCTGCTGCTGATCCACTGGCTCCACTGGGAACGCTGCTGCTGCTGCTGCTCACATTACTGCGAGCTGGTGAGGCGCTCTCTCCGCCTCCACCTCCGCCCGCTCCTCCACCTTTGGGCGCAACACGACTCACAGGCGAGTCGACTTCCATTTTAGTGTCATCTACCAAAAATGGAAATGCTATATAGATATTCGCGTGCAACAACAACAACGACAACATGTTTTGTGTGTGTGTGTTTGTGTGTGTGTGTTTGTGTGTGGTGATCGTGGTTCGTTGGTTGTTTTTTATTTTAAATATTTTCATTGGTGGTTCGCCCATTATTTTTGTTTTTGTTAGTCAAAATTATGCAATTCAAATTACAGTTGGTTAAATTACAAATCATTTTGGCAAAATTGAATTTGTAAAAATGTTTTGCAAATTTCGTAGTTCAAATAGAAGAAAAAAGAAAAAGAAAACGAAAAAACATTCTCTAAGTTAAAAATACTTTAAATTAACAAATTGATTGGGTGGTTTTAGATTAATTTTGTTTAGGAATTTCATTGTTAATTAATACTTAAACTAAAGGTGCTTTCAAATGATGTACAGTTAGGTCTAAATTAACTAAAACATGTTAGTAGCCAATATATAAAAATTGAACTAATTAAGTTAAATTATCAAATTAAATGTAGAATTCTAATGTGCTTTTCTTCTTAGATCACTGCATGAGAACTGTGGAATGCTTAGGATTATACTAATAATAAATTTAATCAATAAATATCTAAGTTGATATCTAGACTACATATTGATGGCTTTAACTATTTTTGAAGCTGAATGTTTTGATAATTATTTTATCAGAAGCTAATTCTTGACTTTACTATATTAATATATTCTTGAATTATTATTTATCAACCATTTTTAATGGATTGAGTCAAAATTAGGAATTTTTTATATATAAAAAAAATAAATAAATAAAAAAATTAAATTATTTTAGTTTAAATTTGGTTAGTTAATATCTACATTAGCTATTGAACATTGTTGTCTTGATTTGAATTTCAAACTTTTTAATTATGACAATATTTTTTTAAATATCATCATATTAAAATCAACTACACCTTGACTTGACTAGATTCCCATTTACTTCAATTAATTAATTAATTAATTATTTAAGAACTGATCTGAAGTAGCTATGAAACAAACTCTTCGTCTCTCTCATGCAGTTTTCTCTATACAATGCAATAAATTGTCTTTGAACATTTAACAATTAATAATTCATAATTAATCAATATAATTAAATCAATGTTTGCTGTGTGTTTCTGAGTCTAAAGTGTTACAAGATTTTGTTTGGCTTTTCTGCTTACCGTCATCGCGTTCATCGTCGCTCAACGGCTGTCGTGGCGCAAAGAATAGGTCAGGCACAAATTGTCGTATGATCTGTTTGATTTTCTGCTTCTCCTGCTTCTGGATGCCCGTCTGACGCTTGACATGATGTATCAGCAGATTGGCCGCATCGTCCAGTATGGTCTTGTCCTTGTACGGCAGCACCAGATGCGGCCCCGCCGCTTCCATGGAATCATCTTCCGCGTCGTGGCGCTCATCGTACAGCGTCTCAATCTCATTGAAGAGACTCTTCGAGCGCAATGCCTTCATATCATTGGGCTTGAAATTGATTGCCTGATGATCCAGAGATTTCAAATAATATTTCTCATTCTGTTCGCGCCATTGCTTATTGAAGTTCTGCAATAATTCAAAGATTATTATTAATATAAATCAATATTATAAATTGATTTATTAATGATGTGGCAAACCTTTTGTGCATCCCGCCATTCCTCCTCCTTGACCTTAAGTCGCTTGAGGACAATGGGCACAGCCACCGAGGGATTCTTTTTCAAGCCTTGGATTATCTCGCCGGACTTGTCGCCATAAATGCGATGTATGGCCCGCTGGTGGATGGTTTGTGAGGTGCCACCGAGATGATCGTCCAAATGAAATTTGGCCAACTCCTCGGGCGACATGCGAGACATTTTCTTTTGTACATTCTCCAGGACACGAATCGTGGTGCTGTTCACCTCAATCACCAGATCCAGTTCGAAGCGCTCGTCTTCCGTTCTGTGAATATTCCTTTTGTTTAGAGCGTTTGTTGATTGGTTAATTCATAAAAATATAAACGAAAGCCAAAGAACAGAAACAGTAACAGAGGAGCAGTGACAAGTAACAGAAACAGAAACAGAAAATGAAAATGAAAGAAAGAATGAAGGAAAGAAGAGACGTGGAGGGGTGGACGAGAATGGATTGATGGATATATATGCTATATATACGCATCGAATATACTGATTCTTATTGGCTAACAACCACTCACCTGTAGATGGTCTCCTCGAACTGGGTCTTCCGCGAGGTGACAAATGTCGAGTCCTCGCTGGCCCATGTCGGAAACGAGACCCACTTGTCGTTGAGCACCTCGCGACAGAGGGCGGTGCGTCCACTGCACTTCTTGGGCACCGTGGATTGGGGTAGGGCGCAATACGAGGCGCCCAGGCGTTTGCACAGCGACAGATCAACATCCTGGACATAGTCCGTGCTCTGATGACTGCTCGCCCGATCATGGGAGCTGCTATTGCTGCCCTGACGCTGTGTGGCCGCTAAGGGCAGGCCGTCGATGAGTCCGCCAGCGCCAGCTGCACCGCCCACCTGGCCGGACGACGGCGGGCCGAGAAAGTCTGTAAACCAACGCAACAGATCCGGAAATTTCATGAGGAACGGCGAGACAAGGCCCAGCAGTTCCGTCTTCGAGACAATCTCCTGATTAAAGAGCGTCAGACAGCGCAGGAAATTGTCGTAGACCTGCGGACTGCGTAGCGCCTTACGCACCTTATCAAAGAAGGCCACATCCGCGATGGTACACTTACGCGATGCTTCCGAGAAACTGACGTCCCGACAATAGGGCTTTGGCCGCTTCGCCGGCGGTGGTCCGTTGCCTCCGGTTGTGCCAAAGCCACTGGAAACGGAGGCCGCCGCCAGCTCATCCACCGCCTGCCGCCGGCTGCTGCTGCTGCTGCTCGAGTTGTGCGCATTGTGGTGCGGATGGGGATGCGGATGTGCGGGCAGCTGCTGAGCGGGTGTCACATAGCTGGCAATGTTCGGCGAGTTGCGATCGAGCGAATTGTCATTGAGATGTGGCAGATGCTGAATGTTGGCTATCCCGCCATAACTGGGCGACTTCTTCTGCGACATGTTCGAGTGCTGGGCCACATACTTCTGGGCATGATGATTGTTGCGCTGGTCCAGCACGGCGCCCACGCCCACAGCGCTGCCCCTCAGGCTACTCGGCGGCGTGCTGGAGAGTATGTGCGGTGGTTGCAGACTCGGATGTCGCTGCTGCTGCTGCTGTTGTTGCTGCTGTTGCTGCTGCTGCAGCTGCTGTTGTCCTAGTCCATGATAGTCCTTCTCGAAAATGCTGCCGCTGATTATATGATTCTGTGGCACGGCACAGGACTTGATGCTGACGCTCGTATTCACAGCCGACAGATTGCCAATGGCTGCGGCATGCGCGTGCGCACTGCTGCTGTCGATCTGCGAGAGCGTCGCACCGCTGCTCAAATGCATGGGCGAACCACTGTTGGGCACCGCCGACGGCGATGCCGAGGACATGCTGATGTGCGCACCACCGCTCAATGTGGCCGTCGTTGTGGTGCGCTGCTGCTGCTGCTTGTTGTGATGATCGTTGTGCAGCGCTGACTTGGACATATATTGTGCAGCGGCGGCAGCGGCAGCGGACGATTGATGATTTGTGGCATCCGGCAGAAATTGGCCAAATTCACGTAACAGATCTTCATCTTGGCCAAAGAGTTTGGCGACTTGCGTGTAGACCTCCTGTTCGGTTAGCATTTTGCCCTGATTCAAGCCACTGCCGCTGCTGCCCTCCTTCATCACCTTCTGCTCCTTCTGATAGGCGTGCAGGATTTCCAGGAATTTCTTATACTTCGCCGGCTGGCTTTGGAATCGATTCTGAATAAGGCAAAAGGTTCAAATTAATACATGGAATCATTCTAATATAGATCAACTCCAGCTCACCTTAATCTTATTCACATAGGTTATGGCGTGATTGAACTCCACCGGCTGATTCTGCTGGCCCGTCGTCTCGCCCAGCAAAATGGACTGATGCGCCTGCTGGATGTGATGCAAATTGTGCTGGGCAGCGGGTCCGGCGTGTGGACTTAGCTCACTCAATGAATTGGGAGTCGGCGGGCCGACCGCAATGCTGGAGCCAGCCGTTGATGACACGGCCGCCGGCACCTGACCAGGACCCGTTGGCGTTATCGTTGCACGTTGCTCGGCTCGATCCCGTGAATAGTTTTGTGGCACATAGGGCGACACACCGACGCCCACATTAACACCAACACCGCTCGGTGGCACCGCTGAGCTACTGGTCACATGGACATGACCGCCGGGCGACTGAGCTGCAGCTGCTGCCGGCTGCAGGGCATGTATCGTAGTCTGGGTGAGTGAGGCGCCACCATGCGTCATCAAATTGACTGGCGTCTGGATCTGCGCTACAGCTGCAGCGGCTGCTGTAGCTGCACCACCACCACCAGCGCCAGCACCACCAACGGCACCAGGACCACCTGGACCCTGGGCTTGCGCAATCGGCTTCAGTGTTGTGTGCGCATTCACGCTGCTCGCCAACGGGCTGTTGCCCGCTGCGGCAATCATATGAACTGTGCCCGTGCTGCTGGGTGCTCCAGGTGGCGATGGCATCGAAACAACTGGAACTGAGCAGCCAAGTGCATCGGAATGGATTTCAATCTTATAGCCGGGCGGCAAGAACATATTGAAGCCATAGATCAGCTCAGTGTGGCCCTTGAAGAGCGTCGAGACACGCTCAATCACACCCGGTGTATCGATGCAATGCGATTTGAACTCCTTCATAATGTCCAGGAAATTGTTGTAGATCTGCGGCTGATCGGCATATTGGTATTTGACCTGATCCAGATAGCTTAGCGCATCCTCGACCTTGAGTCGCGGCGCAGCACTGGCGGCGCCACCAGCTGCCGCTGCCTGTCCCTGGGGCGGCGTGCTATTTCCCGCACCCACAGAGACCGCTCCTGCGCCAGCTGCCACACCCGGTCCATTGGGCGGTGTGGACAACTGTGCGGATGGTTGTGTTTGCTGCGCTGTTGTTGTCAGGCTGCTCGTGGCATTTGTCTGAGTGCCGCTTATTGTGCGCTGTCGAATGCTGCCCGTTTGACAGCTGCTGGATACTGTCTGAGAGCCACCGCCAACTGCTCCACCAGCTGCTGCGGATACTGCAGCACCGCCGCCAGTCACATGTATCTGCACCGCGTTGCCGTCCGCTGTGCTGGCCTTCATAGTGCCGCCCGCTTGGATGGAGGCAACGCTATAAGCTGTAGTAAGAATAAAACAAGGAATTTGCATAAGCTGGTGAAATGACATCAATGTATGCGACGGCACTTACATGTGGTATACTGCAAGGTTTGGGTGCCCGCACTGCCCGTGGAGACGACAACGCCTCCACTGCCCGGGCCACCGACGCCCGTCACGTTCGTTTGGGTGCTGGCGCTATCGACAATGCTGCTCGTTGTTTTCAGATTCGTTGCCGTCGGCGTCGTGGACGGCAGATAGGCTATGGTCTGTGCGCCTCCATGCTGCGGCGTCAATATGCGATGATGTATGGAGCCAATGCCGCTGATTGTGGCGCTGTGGGCATTTGGCACCACAGTGCCAATGGTAACACCGCCGGCTGTATTAACGCCCACGCTGGTGGTGCCACTGTTCGCACCACCGCCACCGCCCGGCCCTGGACCGGAACGTGTGCCAAATTGGACTTCATCGATGCGCGTACGTTTCATCATGCTTGATAGGAATTTTGAGTACTGTTGGATCTGCTGCTGCTTCTGCTGCTGCTGCTGAGAGTTTCTTTTATGTACTGTTGCTCCTCCCAAATTTTTGCGAGTTGCACTAGATGGCTGCTTCTTCTCACCGTCTAGGTGGTGGGTAGGATGTCGGATTGGACTGTCGTCTACGAGCGTATGTAGTAGGCAATAAACGGTCGTGGTCGTAGCTGATAACTGTAATCGGAGTGCAGCGCTTGTTCTGATCGTGTATCCAACATATGTTGTTCTGTTTGGTGATGTTGTTGTTGTTGTCTATGCATTTGGATATAGACGCGTGCCAGTCCGCTTCAGCGGCAGGCCACAAAAATACTCGGAACTTTTGCCCACTTCGAATTGATTTCCGTTATGATCTTGGCGCTGTCTCCTCTAGCGCTGCCACGTCGCAGTCGCAGTTCCGTTCGGCAAACGGCAATCACTGCAAAAACAGAAAGGAAATACAAGAAATTAAATAACCATGAAATTAGTTGTACAATGTACCCACAAACATACACATAAACACTTATTATATTATATACTGAACACTCGCCGTTGACATACTTTTGAAAGGTATATAAAAAGAGCACAACACTCCTAAGAAACAACAACAATCAGTCATATATATTTCAAGTTTAGAATCAGCTGATAAATCCGAAGCATCGATAATTTAAGCAACATATATCGACTCACGATAAGTATTTAGTATTATCAATACTTTTTGTGTGCATTTTTAGTGCATTTTTGAGTGGCTTAATAAATAGAAAATCTTCTATGGGATTTCTCAAAAGTTAAAAATTATTCTACATTAAATTCTTAATTATATCTATACACACACACACACACTAAACTATGCATGCTCACGTATGAGCAGCCCGCAGCCAATACAACTACAATAAAAGCAGCAACAGTGGCAGCAGCAGCGAGCTGAGGGCTGAGAACAGAGCGCACATCAGATCAGAGAGTCATCACTTGGGTACGTTCTTGTATTTTTGCTTGCCTGTGTGCGTGTATATATATATGTGTGTGTCTGTTAGCAAGCACAACCGGAATTGGGCGCGCGCGCTTTGTTGTTTTTAACGGGTACAGTAAGAACTGGCAAGGGAGGGCAGCAGCCAAGAGACTGCTGAGAGCTTTTTATGAACCATGTACGACGATGACGACGTCAACATGCATACAAAAAAATCCACACAGCGAGTGTGTGACGTGAGAGCGAAAGAGAGAGAGAAGGGGTCTCTCAAAAGGGGGAGTACAGGGTGTTTGCCCGTATCTACACAATTCACAAGAGGCAGGCAGCGCAGCAGCCGCCACACAAAAGAATGAGTACATAGTATGGTGGTAGTGGTAGTGGTGGTGACTGAGGCGGCTGTTACTCTCTTTGCTTTTCTTCTTTCCTTCAATTCTGCTGCATCAACATGCAGAAGAGCGAGAGAGTAAGCGCATATAACAAGGTAGTGAGAGGAGAAGAAGAGAAAGAGGGCTGAATATTTGTTTTGTGGCGCAGTTTGGATATTTTCAAAGACTTTTCTCAACGTTGGCTCAACAACAGCAACAGCAACAACTATAAACAAGTATTTGGCGGGCTCTCTACCGAGTAGTGGCAACGACTACAACTACAACTACAACACAGCCAAGAACGAGAAGCAAGCCATTTGTGTGCTCCCCAGTGTGTGCGTTTTCGTGTCGTTAAAAGTGTAAATATAACTTGAATTTAGAAGCGAATGTCTGCGGCTGTATACACATACATACATGTATATGTATGTGACTATGCGTATCAATGTATATGCTAGCGGGAGGTAGTGGAATAAAAATACCATGGGATGACTCTATGGCCACCTCCTCTGTGAATCTGCCTAGCAAAATAATTGTCGAGTCCAATGAGCGAACGCTTAAAATATGTGCATTTGTAAACAACAAATTACAGTAATTTGCATTTGAAAACTGTACCGGGGCCCCCACACTTTTTGATTATCAAGAGAGCGTGTGTGTATGTTTGTTTGTCATGGTATGTAGCGCTTCCCGCAGCAAATAATCCTTCAAGTGTTATGGCCAAATGCGAAAACAAGTTGAAAGCGTTTGTCGCGCGGCACACGACACGAAACAGCACAGCTCTCCTAATTTCTGACTCTCTCGCCCTCTCTCTCTCTCATTGTCTGAATAACTGTGTGTGGCCTTTTGTTGTTATTGCTCTGCGTGTACTGCTGCTGTCTGTATTTTGGAGCAGCGCTGCGACCGCCTTAGCAGGCACACACACATACACTTGCATACATGCATATACACATATCTGCTCATATATGAATATATTTGTTGCTCTCGCGGTGAGCACAGTTGAGGAGCTCAATCGAGCAAAATTGGGGCGTTCGATGTAGTTGTTCGTGTTCATATTCATGTGCGTGTGAGTGTGCATGTATGTGAAGGGGAGACATGTGGGCAAATTTTCCCTCCATTTTTTCTTTTTATTTTTATTCATCATAGCTAGAGCTGTATAGCTGTATTACGTGCACACGTCTATTATCTTATCTGTTTTGTTATGTATACACAGCAGGGAATAAGGCAAATGTAGGCAGGTATGCAAAAATATTTAGTTTCGACGGCAACTTATTATTTTGCACGGTATATTTTAATTATTCGTATATTAATAGTTCTTTTTCATTCTTATTTCGGTTTTTGCACACACTAGGTAACACACTCTTTTAGCTATTAATAAATTTTGCAAAATACATAAAACATATGGATGTGTAGAGAATTATGTACCTATAGTTGTATGTATATATACGTATATATATATATTAGAGACAATATATTGAGTAAAGAAATACAAAACAAGAACAACAATCTAGAAGGTAGACTGATTAGTAGATTCAAGCCGAATAGTTGTGAGCGAAGAAGATGCTCTCATTAAAACAAATTCATACATATTTATAAAAAAAAAAGTGACAGAGAGCGAGAGAGAGGCAGAGAGACGTTGGCGATTGCTCTTGGAGCCGCTGGCCAAGCCAGCTGCCTACCAGTGAGTTATTCTGTGTTGGGAGCCCATTTATATATATATACATTTATATATAAATATATATACATATACTCGCACGCACACATTCTAAAATGCGCGTATATATATGTACATATGCACAAAATATACAGACGTACATGCGAATGGCGCATCAAAGCAAAAGTTGAGATAAGCGCACGAACTGAGAACAGGCGGACGAACGTACGAATGAACGAACGAAAATAAAACGACACTACGTTGAAAAAATACAGTCAGTTCACAAGCAAGCCAAAAGCAATGTTAAAAACCTTTGTGTGTGTGTGTATATATATATATAGATATATGCGCGTGTTTGTGACTGTGCGCGAGTAAGTCAATGTGTGTGTTGAGTGCGAGCAGCTCGTCGACTTTTTGTCTGTGCGTTTTATATGTGTGTATGCATGTCTTTTGTGCATGTCGCTTGCGTGTGTATGTGTGTGTTTGTGTGCCGTCGTCGTATATAAACCAATTGAAATTGACCTAACCTAAAAATGTTGTATTTTTCACAAGTTTTAGCTGTGAACAAGTACGCAGATGGTATAAATTATCATATAACTAAACGGCTCTGATACATTTGGGCACAAATTAGGTCTGTTTTCTTATATATTCCTCACCCCACGAAAGGGAACTTACATCAGAAACGCTGTACATATGTATGTATTAAAAAAAAATATGTAAGTATGTATGCACATATACATATAGAAGTGTATTTACTATAAACCGTTGGCTTGTTATTCAAAACTTTCACGTTTTACGCAGTATTTTGCACTAACATTTGTTTCACACTGTACAACTTTTCACCTTTTTATTTTTTTTCTTCAGTACATGGGCATTGTATTGTATGTATGTATTGGAGTAGTTTTTCACAATCTATTGAATAAGCCTCAGCTTATAAACAATGCTACGCGGTAAGCAGATGTAGATTTAATACTTTTACACTATTCAATTGAAATTCACTTTTTAACAATTTTCCTCCCAGTGAATTTCTACAGATATTCACAAAAATTTGGCGAGGAAACGTTTTCGTACGTCTTAACGCCGCCGCAAACATTTTCGATTAAACGACGGCCAGTGTGAGCAAAGAAACAAAAGAGCGCGAAATGCGGAGAGCAAACCAACCAACCAACCAGCCAGTCAGCCAGCCAGCGAGCCAGGCAGCGAACAGACGGAGAGAGCGCAAGAAACAAAAACGGGTGGATGAGACGGAGAGTAAATGCGCGCGCACAGTGTTGCTTTGGAATTCTTCATTTTCATTTTAGTAGCTGTTGTTGCTATATTGCTGCAGTGGCAACGGGCTACGACTACTAGCAGCATATCAAACAGGGAGGCAACGCAGCAGAGCGACATCGCGAGCCTCTTCGAGCATAAAAAGAAAAAAGTAAAATGGGGAAAATGCTGCTTTGAGTATTAAAGTAAATACATGGTGGCTATGTATATAATATGTCGCACACATATAATCTACGCTCAGCACACAAATGTATTCACGGCGTGTAGCAAATCTTGTTGCCGTGCGTTCAAATGGCATTCTGTGTGGCAGAAAACATTTTGTGGTAGCGGCCGAGCGAATGGATGTGTGCGGAGCACAGCACGCTGTATTCAGTCGAAAAATCACGCCAAACTTCTATCACCAGAATGGTTCGACGTTGGAGTAGAGAGGAAGCATAATTCGAACAGAATATAGACAGATAGGCAAGATCACGAGTTAAATTGTCATTTTTCGTTGAAGCTTCACGTTTTCGATGTGTAATCTAAAACAATTACGAAAAATCAAGCAAAGTGCAAAAATGGCTCATAAACCTGAATACGCAAAGCTTACGTAAGTGCAAAAGGCACGACAGTTACATGCGGTGTGACAGAGTCAGCATGACTCTCTAATGAACGGCAACAGGGTGTTTTTATCGTTCGTCATGGAGCGCATATAGCATAGCGACACCCTGTCGTGAGAGCGCACTTTTGGTGAGAGATGAGAACACCCACACTGAGAAAACGGCATACAAAGATAGAGGCCACTCGCTCACGAGTTCGGCGGAGCAATAGCGATGATATTGCAGTACATAATGAAATCGACAAAACTGAAAATCAGAAACCAAACAGACGAGTAGCTGGCTACAACACTGCCACGGTTACAGTTTGCGGCGGTGGCGACGATGACGACGCGGCATACACCTTGCCTCACCTCACTATCCACTTGGCTCACGCATACAAACACACGCACGCACACACATTCATGCAGTTATGTACATATGTATGTGTATATTCTTTGCAAGTGGTGGTGAAATTGTAGTTTTTGCTGCTGTCAAAACGGAAACGAGAAGAAGCACAAATACAGAGACACCACAGCGGGCATAGAAAGCAACCAGACAATTCGAGCACAAGGTAAAAAAAAGGAGAAAAAAGTGGATGCAAGTTGCGGCGATGCCAACGCCGTCGTCTCACCATGACAATGGTGTGTACACATACATATGTATGCATATCGTACATACATACATACATTCAATGGCCAGCAGGGAGAGCATTGGTCTTGCCGCTCTCTTCCCATCTCTTTTTCTCTGCAATGGTCAAACACATGTTGGAATTTGATCGGCCGCGAGAAAAGAGCAACTCAATAACTTAGCGGCTGCGAAGCGTCAATAAAAATCTGTATACTTGCGAATTGTGCGCTCATCGTTGTCGTCGCCATCGTCATGGTGGTGGTGGTGGAAATGGAAACCTTGCAATTATCGATTTCTTTTTCATGCGTTCGCTTCTGCTGCAATGCGCAGCGGGGGCGGCGAGAGAGCAACTTAAGAGTGGAGAGAGCACTCGACAGAATGAGAGAGTGAGCGCCACTGTCACCTGCTAGCTACACAACAAATGCAACTGCAACTGCAATTGCGTTAGTCAATGCAAATCGAGTGAACGAATTTTTAGACACACATATGACGCGCTGCCAAAGTTCAAAGTTCACGAGCAGGCGCCTTGTGCAGCAGCAGCAGCAGTAGAAGCAGTTGCAAACGCCTACAAGAGCAGCGCGTAGCAGAGCCTTAGCGTGCACCTACAAGAAAGGCAAGTGCAAAAGGGACAACCACACATGTGTGCGTGCATTTGAATTGTGTCTATGTGTGCATGTGTGTGTGAGCTGCACTCTTAATATATGCAGTCCAGTGTACACACACAGGCACAGAAGTTTGTTTGCCTTTTTCCAGGTACTTCCGCTGCTTGTTTACGTATGTATGTGTTCTCAGCTGGTTTAATTTATAAACTAATTGGTATACAAATAATTTCAGATGCTCTCGGATGTTATTTGCTATTGCGCAACAATCATATTACAAAAATATATATATTTATATATGTATATAACGAGTATACACAACAAATGTGCAGAAAAGCAGCAAAAGAATTGTCAACATAATGCAAATTGCGATTCGTGAAGAACAATAACAACTGTAATTTTATGCCGTGTTGCAAATTTGCCATCGTCTCTTGTCAATTTGTATGTAAATGTAACAAGAATTATTCACGGTATCAGATAATAGAGTTTACAATTACGTGCAAAATCAGCAAAAATGTGCGAAACCCAAATTCATATTGCATAAATCGAAACAATAAGAAAAAGTGCAGCCATAAAAGAAAACAAAGCAAAATTTATGCGGAAGCTCTTTGAGATTAGCACGTAAAACTCTCAGAATAATATAATATTATTGATTAAAAATCAACATCATCTTCTGCTAAACTCAATGAAAATGCTGAAAACTTTCCATTCATTAAAAACGCAAAGATTGTTAATGAATATCTTTATAAATTTGTATATTCTTAGGGCGTAGCCCTCTTTATTGGCGATAATAAATTAGTTATCAACTCTTCTTTCAGCAGTTGGAATAGTAAAAGAAGCATAATAGCACGTAAAACTGAACGTTTCTTATATGATTGGTTAAGAGCCAAGTTAATCTGCCGCAAAACTCAATGAAAATGTTTTAAAATCAACTAAAAACATTCCACTCAGTACAAATTTAGTCGTAAATATGTTTACTAATATGCACATTAAGGCGTAGCCTTTTTTGTTTCATCAAATATAAATAATCACATATTAGTAATACACTATTTTAGTAGTTAAAGAAATGAAAGATGTACAATAGCTAAAGACTGAACACAAAGATTAGGCATACAAAGAAAAACCTAAAATAAGCTAAAAGCTAAAATCAACCTGAACCCAAAAATATTCAAATTCGACTATTTATGTATATCAATAGGCCTGAAAACTTTATTATATTTTCTGTTCTATATGCTTTAAAATGTATTTGATATTAAAGGAAATAAGAAATAAGAATACTATTATTGTATGCCATTAAGACTTGATAAGGTTTATACCACATTCTGTTTTAAAATGAATATACATGCTTAACATGCTGAAACACTGTACAATTAAAATATCTAAAATTAATTGTACACATACAAAAATTTCGCACTAAATGTTTGCATTAGGGTTCAGCATTCATTGGCCCTTGGCAAAATATACATATTAGAAAAAATAATCAAACAAAGAAAAAGGCAATTCTTAAAGAAAACACGCTTAGGCTAGTCTCTATTTACATAAAAGGTGACACAAAACAAATACTAAATACTAGATTCACTTGACTAAGGGACTAACTTTAAATACACTTTAATATTTGAGTGCGAAAATGGTAAAAGTATAAAAACTAAACCTTTTAAGACTTTAACTTTATTTAATGCATTTTTTTGTATTAAATTATTATTAAATAATTTGACAATTGTTGCAGGCAAATTTGTCAACAACTGAACAACTCAATGCTAGAGTATTTTGAACAAAGTGCGATCGTTTGTAACTATAACTCGTTTTTCAAGTTTCACGTCTTTTTGGTAAATGAGCAGAGGAGTAAAAGAGAAGGCAATAAAAAGCCAAAAGCTTCGCAGCAAACCCCAAACTAAAAACCAGACTTGGTAAAAAAAAAAAATACAAATACAAATTTAGGTCTTATCAAGAAAATGCAAAGAAGCAAAGGAACGGGCGAGGTAGCGAATGGAATATGCTAGAAATGCAAACAGAAAATGTGAAAATTGTGATAGAAAATATATCTAAAAGCTATGAATGTATCTATAAGCTCTTGTGCTTCCCGGTAAACCACAAACATTTCAAATTGAAATATATGAAACACATTTAAAATTACTTATTCGCTACATTTTACATTTGAAAACAAAGTTTTTGTTCTGGCCAAGCTCAAGTTTGCGATAGACATAGGGCCAGAGAGCGCAAGAGAGGGCGGCATTGAGAGAGATAGAGAGCAATGGAGCTGCTGACAACATTGTATTTTGTTGTTCTTGTATTTAATCAAAGAGAGAGGGCGGGAGAGCGCTCGCTCTCTCAAACAACACTCACACATACACAGGCACACAAGTAAACGTTTTCATATATCGGTGTGCGATTGCAACCGTGTGTTTGTATAAGCGATATGCGTCATTGTTGTTGCTCTGCCTGATACCTTCCATTTACAGCAATATTTATTGTATGGCATTTTATATATAAATATATATATACATTTTTATCAAATATTTCTATGGGCAAAATGTCTACGTTCACATTTTTCAAACACACACACACACGCACACACACTCGGTACACAAATGCAGTTGAATTGCGGAAATAGTACAAAGGCGAAGGCAACCACCTTTTTGCTTTTGCTGTGCACAATTAATTAATTAATAATTAATGTATAACACTTGTAGGGAATTTCATTTAGCCATGAGACGCCTGTTTTACCAGACGCTATCGCCGAGCGTAATCAATTGAGCTATTGAGGTTATGTACAAACTACTGGCACACACACACACACAAGCGCATATTTAGCACAACACTGTCTTGTACATACAAATGTATATACGCAGGCATGTGTGTGTGTATACATACGTATATAGCAATAATGGGCGCGCATTTTTTTCTATATACAGCAACATCATCATATTATTAACACTGCTTAAATTAGATACTTGATTGCACACATACCTGGTTCAAGTTGGCTCAAAACATGCCACAAGGTAAGAAATCTTGTCAATTTGTAATTTTTCACTCTCTCTAGCTTTTAGCTGTAGCAACTGGTCACGTTCACAATTTGTACGCGAGATTTTTGCCAAGATTTTTGATGGAATTTTTTCTTTTATATATATAGATATATATTTTTTTTTTGTTAGCTTAGCTACAGCAAGGGAGAAAAGCGCGTGAGGCTCTGCTTTGCAACACGCACTCACGCACACACATACACACACGCACGCAAACACATGCACAAAATGCATGCACTTGGAATCGATTTTATGCTGCTGCTGCCGCAGTCGCTGTTGCTGCTGCTAATGTGCTCCCGGTGCTGACGAAGCTCCAACGCCTACGAACTTTTTGTATGCCCTGCACGTAAAATGCGCCTCCACACTAAACTACGCTTCGTTATAAACTTCACATATGTATGTCATGTACACATGTATATACACACATATACATAGGCACACGCACACAGTCGCACGCGCGCACACTCATGCAAAGCTGCGTGACTGTGTGTTTCTATTGGTTTTTGTGGTGCCAATAAATTTAAATTTAGCTCATTTACTTTATTGTGCTGGCTTCCTCTCCATATGTGTTGCTCACTGGAATGTGTTACACTAATTTATCTTGTTGACTTTGTATTAAATTTAATTAGTCGCACTACTGAGATGCGACCAGCAAGTTGCAGACGCGCGATGAACACAATCGATATGAACATATGACACTGCACCGTAAATATTAATCGACGGGAACTGCCGATGTGGCGGCAACGCTACAAATTAGGGCCACCCTAAAACGTTATATCGATCTTCGTTTAAAAAAATTTAATATGCCATTTTGAATATAACATATTTCTGTAGATATTTTTCTTAATATATATCTAGATTAAAGTTATATAACGTTAAATAATATATTTCTATCGGCAACGAATACTTAATATCCCATTTGTTTGCTTACGATTGGATTTACAGTGCTTTTTGAGTTTAACATAACAGCTAGCTTAGCAACATTTGTAACCAAGTTGTGCAATTGGCTGTTGACAGCCGATAAATTGTCAAAATATTTATCGAATATTTCTTTTTATTTAGCATAGTTTTCTAGTTTTAAGACAAAGAAGTTCGGTGCGGTTAAAAACAAAATTTAAGCAGGTAATATTAAAATTTCAAACAATTTCCCACACACTTATCGATAAAGTTAAATTTAAATCTGTAATTGCTCTGTAAACAATTTCTCAGCTCAGTTAACAGCTGTTAAATTCAAATGCAGTCGCCGTTTGCTGTCAATGATGCTGACGTTCAGATTAGTTTTCTATTATTCATTGTGTGTTTCCACAAACATTCAACATGTTCCATAAAATGAATTGTAATTACAAATTTTCAAATTAATTTCACTAAGTAAAGAGATTATTTGCAAGACAAAATGTATACACACTGTTAATAACAGTCCAGCGAAATGCTTAGCTTTAGCTCTGCCGTGTCTCTGTTACCAATCATCGTACATTCGTGCTGGTAGCAGCGAACGAGAAAGACGCGTTTTGGGTGCGTTCACGATTTGTATAATAGTGTGTGTTGGTGTTAAAATTTAAGAAGTGCAGCTGTCGCTTAAAACAAATAAAAACCGTATAATCGGCGCTTATTAAGAAATCAAATTGCAACCGAGCAACATCGAAGTGCACGTAAAGCCTGACTAGCCAAGCAAATCTATAAAATTAATGCATGTAAAATAATTTCAACGCCCAAAAAGTCGCCGGCCAGCAGACGCCGTTGACGCCGCAAACTCTGCTGCTGCCGCTGCTGTCGTCGGTGTCGCAGCCGCTTGTTGAAACAAATGAAATGAAATATGTGCATTGAGTGCGAATTGCGTTGATTTTGTTCAAATGCAGTGCTGACACAGTGAAACGGAATCACAAATATATATGCAAAAAAAAATATTAACCAATTCATAAGAGAATAAAAATAAAAAACGAAATGAAAACTGCGCTTCGTGTGTGCGTGTATGAGAGAGTGTGCATGAGTATGCGTGAGTGTGTGCAGAACAAGCAACACAAAAAGAAGGAACGATGGCCGCGGCATCAGCAGCGGCAGCAGCAGCAGCAGTCGCATTTTGCTGACGTACCTGCTCCGCAATTAGAGTAACCATAACCGAAAATCAAGGCAAATGTTGCGGCTTCAAAAATGCAAACTGGTTACTTTAGTTGCCAAACAGCTACGTAATGCTATTTTCCGCTGAACGCTGTCCGCGCTGCTCATCTACGATGTTTGAATGTCTGCTGCGGCGATTGAGAGTAACATCGAGAGATAGAGAGAGAGAGCCAGAGTGAGAGTGAGAGCAACCGCTGGCTTAAGAAAATGTATGGCCATATTTGTTTCTTGTCGGTTCCCTTTTGAAACTATGTTCTGCGGCTGCTGCTGCTGCTGCTGTTGCCGTTCTCGCCGTCTGCCTTTCGTTGCCGCATTTCTTAGATAAAAAGAGAGAAAAACAGCGAACGTTTCTTGCAGATAAAAATGTGCCGCAAAAATTGTATCTTGCCGTTTGAAGCTAGCTGAGTGTGTATGTTTGTTTACAATGCGTGTGTGTGTGCTTGTTTGTGTGTGTGTGTGTGTCTGTATGTGTGACATGTGCTAAAAAGTTATTTTAATATTAATGTGCATTTAATCTTTTTCGCCAAATCAACAGAAAAATATTTAAAAATCAGCAACTGCATACAAAACCAAACCAGATAGAATCAACGACAAAACGATAAATAACGAATATAAAAACGCAGAAAGTATAATAAAAAAAGAAAACAAACATGTCAGAAGAAGTTGATCGCAACGACCCCGAGCTGAAATATCTCTCGGTGGAGCGCAATCAATTCAACGATCCGGCCACACAAGCCGAATGGACACAGAAACGTCTTGTTTGGGTGCCCCACGAGAATCAGGTAAGAAATGCAGTAGAAATTCTGAATTTTTAAAGGATTATTCTATTCATGTGTGTTTACCAACACTGGAACACATTCCACGATTTTCTCATTTGTTTACGTACTCGCATTCTGTTGTTTTTTTATATTGTTTTACTGTTTCTTGGGTGCTGTCATGCTCCTTGCACTCTCCCGTCTCGGGCTTTCACCCGGCCGCGCAGAAGTCGTCGCTGGCGTCGCCAAACGACCTGAAAAACCTGTAGAGCGCCTCGTTGCGTTGCGCAGGCGTTGGCCGCGCTCTGTTCTGCTGCTGCTTCGGCATTGTTGCTGGGCGCGAGTTTGACCAGTTTTCTGTTATTGTTATTGTTGTTGCTGTTGCTGTTCTTTGTAAATGTTATCTTAATACACTTGCAAAGGCTATTGTGAACTTTGTCAAAGCAGTTGGCAATGCCAAAGTGAATTTATGAAAACGAAGAAGAGTAAGAAGAATCAGAAAATTGGACTCTTATATTTGCATTCTAGTTGTGTCTTATAATTAGTTTAACTGCTAATGTTAAACATTAATGTAAGGGTATTTCGGTTGCGGCATGTTTGTCGGTTTTTTCTCTGTTATTTTCTTCATATTTTATTGAAAGTATATTTAAGCCGATTAAGGGCGGGGGACAGGCTAGGCCTATCTACAACTCCACAGCTGACGATAGGAATCGTAACTGAAACTGGAACTGGAAATCATGTTAAACTCCCAACTCCACTGACTGACTAACTGAGTATTGCCGTCTCGCTCTTTTCGTGCAGTTATCGCCTTTTTGGCTGCACACTCATCGTCGCATGAATCATACAGTGGGTTAACTTCTTTGAATTTGATGTCCGTAAAATTGAATAAACATCCGCATACAAAAGATATGATTGTGGGTTTTTCATTTTGAGTATTTCTCGGTTTGAATCACTACTACAACAAAAACTGTGATATAGACATCCAGGAGAGGTAATTTGCAAATGGCGACTGTTGACCGTATTAATATAACAGCTAGTGGCTCAGTTTCCAATTTGTCAATATTTCCAATTTGCAAGCGTGAGTCATTCGAGCGATAGACAGAGCGAGCGACCGAGCGAAGATGGGGAGGAAGAGGAAGCAGAAAGTCGTGATAACGAAAGCAAAAAAAAAAAAAAAAAAAAACAAAAACACTTTTATTATGCATTGAATGCAATAATTTATAGTATTTGCTTTTGTGTTTGATAACGATAACGATAACGATGACACGCAACGATGTTTCATTTGTTGATGTTTGGAAAATATTGTTGGTAGCAAAGTTGGCCCATTCACAGATAACTTAACCAAATTCAGATGTCATTCAACCTGCTGCCTAAAAGAATATATATTATATTATATATTCGCATATGTTTATATAGATGTATACAATGCCCCAGACTTTGGGCCTAGAGATAAAACTGTCGTTCCTAACAATGGGCACTGAAATAACTTACGGGGAATTGAGTAGCAAAGGTGCTACTCACTTATGAATGTGCCAAAAAAGCTAAGAGAGTGCTAGGAGATACCCTGTAAAAGTTAGAAATTGATGTAATATGTGTTGGTTTTTGTGCTCTACATTTTATTTTGATTATGAATAAATTAGCAGATATATTAAAATATTAGTTATTTTTTGATAATTCTCTGCTATAGGGTATTTAATTATTATAATAGCAAAAGCAACAACTTGTCGCATTTTTTTGTAATTACGCATTTACTTAAAAAGTCATTTGCTTTGGCCCAAAGGAATTTCAAGCGCACACACAGATAAAGACATAAAACAGACAGCAGCAAAAATAAAAGAAAATACAAGTAAGAGACAGAGAGAGAGAGAGAGAGAGAGAGAGAGAGAAAGAGAGTAAAGAGTAGAACTGCGGGAGGGAGTGTGGAAGAAAACGGCACGACTTTGCGACAGACGATTGTCAGGCAGAGTGGCAGAGTGACAGAGACAGCGACAGACGGCGAGACAGTTGGACAGATAATGTAAGAAATTTGCATATGGCACAAACTGTTGCGCTGCTGGAATGCCCAACACATACAAATACAGCTGCTTTGCTGAATACAGTTACAGTTTTTTTTTTTTTTTTTTTTGTTCCATGGCAAAAGGGTATTCGGAATTGTGTCAACACATTTTGTGCACTCATTTTCTTCTTTCTTTTTTTTTCTGTTTTTTGCCTGCCCAACAACTGTGCAAACTTTGCGCAATGTAAAGAAAATACTAAATATCTTAAAAATATTTATACTCATATGTGTGTATGTGTGTGTGTTTGTATTTGCGTTTCTATGTAAATAATTGAACAATGGGCCGCATTGTGCGTGTGCACAAGTTGTTGAAGAAGTTAATGAGGTCTACAGGTCGTTTGCTCCACACACCTCATAGAGCTGAAGAAGACATGAGACTAATAACTTTTATATAGGTATGGATAAATATATAGTTGACATATTTAATCATTATTTGCAAATGTATTTAATATTCGATATTTCATATATGTATAATATTCGCTAGATATATCGTTATTTCTACTCAAAGCAGATACATACATGTATACAATATTTACATATATCTAATAGCTAGATATATTTATACATACATTATTCACTTATACTCTACAAATTTGCAAGTGTATTCAATATTCGATATTCCGCATACGATATTCGCTAGATATACAGTTATTGCTAGTTAAAAGACTAAGCAAACGATTTCAGGTTCGACCAAGTTGTTATTGTAGTTAATAACTAAACAAAAAAAAACTTGGTTATTGATGGTCTTTGAAATGAGCTTCAGTTGCTCCTACCACAAATTGTTGTTAACATCTCAAACCGCAACACAAGCTATGTAGCTGAGCAGAGTGAGAGCGAGAGAGAGAGAGAGAGAGAGAGAAGCTCAATAACATGACACTCTCACACACATGAATTTACAATTACACCCACACACGTGCACACACACACACATTAGTTGATAAGTATTTAAGAGTTGTTTACAAAAAAATTGAAAAGCCACAAGAAACGTTGTCGGGTTTTTCTCTTTATTTCTTTATTTTCATTTAGTTTGGTTTTTGTTTTTGTTTTTCCCTTTATATTTATGTTACAAATGTCTCTTCTTTACCGCTAATGACAAAACGTAGCCGAAGCTTTCAAGATTCGGCTCTCGTCCGGTTTACGGTCAACGAACCTGCGGCTCTCATATCTCTCTCAATTACACACACACACAGATATACACATATGTGTGTATTATGTTTATCTGTATGTATGTATGTGTGTATATATGCCATGCATATGCGTTGATCGATTAAACGCAAAGAAAAGAAATACAACAAATTTAAAATACGAAAATACTGAAAGAGAGGCAAATAACAAATTATTATGGCCGGTCAGCGTGAACTCTGCTTCTCTATACAGAAGAGAACTCGAGCCCACGATCTTCGTAAGCAGCGTTCAGTGAGCCGCAACGTCTTGTGGGTGCGAGCGAGAGGTGCATAGACTATATTGAATGATTGGAATGCTGCTGCATGGGAACGTTTTGAATACACAAAGCGGCTTGGGCGGGAATATTGGAATCTTATGGTTAATAAAATTCATATCTTTGTATTTGTTTAGGAAAGAGTAGATGTATAGACTTTCAGTATAAATTTATCTATATATCGATAACTGTTAGAAAAGTCTCATTGGAAAGCAAAGAAATAAGGTATTTATGTTGTATATAAATGCTTGGTTATTCCCACACAATTTGTTCATATTACCTCATTAATTGGGGTAATCAATATGTTATCAACTCTGTAAGGGTATTTACTCTTTATTATGCCAAAGATAACATAAATTCGATGATATATACTTCGCAAAGCTCGCACAAAAAAAAAAAAAAAAAAAAATGTGAAGTGAAGTGAAAATAAAGTTCGTATTATTCAATAGGTTGTGCATATATTTCTGTACATATATTTGGGCATCACTGAGTTCATTATTTGTTTATTTTGCTCTTATGTCAGAATATCTCAAGTTCAAGGTTTTTTCCCAGATATTTTGTTCATATATAATTTCTGCTTGCTGCCAAATCGTTTGTAGTTCCAATATTTTAAATTACAAAACTCCCGCACATAAATGAATGCATATTTATTCATTTACAATTTGTATCTTTGGCTTTGATTTGTTTTCTTTGCATTTGTTTTTGTTGTTGTCTTCTTTGCGCTTCGTTGTGATTCGCTGATTGCTTGGAATGTGTCGTGTATGTAGATAACAATCTACAAACTTTCTGCCAAAGAGGGAGAGAGAGAGAGAGAGAGAGATAGGGAGTGTTTATGCTTGTGTGTGTGTGTGTATGTGGGAGAGAAAGAGGGGGCACAGCTGATTGATGATCTCATTGGCGGCCTGCGCATACTTCAGCAAATCATTTCTTTTGTTTTTAAGTAAAAAAAATAATTTAAATAAATAAAAATAAAAAAATATTTCCATATATAGTTTTTTTAAGCGTGCTGTACAGTGAAGACTGCAGGAAAATTGAAATTGTTATACAAAATCAATGCGATAATTTACTAATTTTGTTTATTAAATAGAACTATAATTTATTTTCAGTCTATCTCTGAAAATTGTTCATCCAAGATGTTCTTAGCGCGTGTTTACTACATGAGTTAACGGGGCACTTCACAGCTCATTTCTTTTATGACATTATACAACACTGAATCACCTTTGCTTACCTTTTGATACACGAGTTATTTAATATATAATATATTTAAACACATTACGCACTTATTTCTCTTGAGGAACACGCAATGATTTCTGTTGTTTTCATTCAATTTCTGTTTATCGCTTGTGCCGGAAAAGCGCAAAGATAATGGATACAAGCACACACACACACACACACACGCACGCACGCACGCATACACAGATCATGTTTATCTCTAAACAAGACAAGAATGGAAATGTAGAACTGTGGAATTGTGGAACATTTCGGATCGTTGGGGCGTGCTGCACGTATTTAACTTAACGATCAGAGACCTGCCTCTGTTTGTTGTTGTTGTTGTTGTTGTTGCAGTTGCAGTTGCTTGACTTGTTGGTCGTTAATGCATTTCATTGCACTTCTGTTTTTTCTTCCACCCTTTTAATGAGCCTCTGGAACTGGAATTAGGAATCATATATTATGCTATTCCGTATGGCCGCAAAGTGGAATTTGTTTGTTTTACGTTTTAATTTTCTACTTCTGGTTTTCATTCTTGTGATTCATCATTGAATTCTAATTTGGGAAAAAAGCATTGCGTTTTATTAATGGTATTCCTAAGAAAAACTCTTAATTTCTGCAACATTAGTTCATACTTAAAGATGCGAGAATATTATGATATATATACATATATATTTTATATACTTTTTGGTTCCAGTTGAGTTAGTTTTATAGCTTGCGATAAAGTGCAGCAAATTCGCTGGATAAGCCTCATAAATAATGTAAATAGATATGATATAATGCTATAAAATATAACATATATGAACAACATCCGTTTCCGCTTGAAAAATAATCACGTTCGAATTTACAAAGCAAAAATTTTGATATGTAAATATTTAAAATGCAATATTTTCATATACAATTTTTATTTTCTATAACTTGAAATATTCTTATCTATAAAAGTGATCATTTATCAATCTATTTTTCAATGTTATTTTTCTAGTTAACGCATTTATAGATTAATATCGCTCAGCCCACAGTCGCACTAAATTGAATAAGTTGTCAACACGCTCAATTAGTGCTAATTAAAATGCGTAATTAAATAGACTATAAATTAGAAAATCTACTTAGCTCTAGATAACATATTCATGTTATTCGTGAGAGAGAGAGAGGGCGAGAGCCTTGAACTTGCCAATAGGCAGACAGCAGTTAGACAACAGACAGACAACAGAAAAAGGGCAGACAAAGGCGTCGCTGTTGCTGTTGCTGTCGTTGGCGCAGCTTCTGTTTGTCTTCTGCTGCTGCTGCGGCGCTGGCAGCGGGGTAGCAGCTGCTGTCGCTGCCTTCCCGTTGGCTGTTTTGTCTCTGCTGGTGCTGTTGCCGCTGCTGTTGTGTCTGCAACGGCACTTGAACGGGCGTCAGTTTTATCGTCTGCATTTCCTTTTTGTTTCTGTTGTGGCTGCCACTGTTGTTGTTGTTGTTGATGCGCTTGGCGCTTGACTCATGCAGCGCTCTGTCAAGAGATGCACTCACAGTCACACTTACACACACACACACACACACACATGCAAGTTCACTCAATTAGAGTCAAAAGAATACAAAAACAAGCATAAGAAGCAAACGAAAGAAGAAGAACCAGCAACAGTAGTGTTACAAGGCGTGTGCATTGTTTTCATATGCATATGCAGACAGCCCAGCCAGGAGCTTTAACTGTAATTGCTGTTGCTTCTTCTTCTTCTTCTGCATTTGCTGCTTTGTTTTCATTACAAATTTTTTGCTGAATTTGCATTTGTATTATTTCCTGGAATATATTTTCGATATTGTATATGTAATAAATAACGGTTAATTAACTCTCACACGTGTGACTCACATACACACACACACACACACACACTCACACAGTGAGTGACTAATTCGCAATGAATTTGAATTCAATTTCTGATTTCTTTTTCTGTTTCTTTTCGTTTCTTATTTTTGCAGGGCTTCGTTGCCGCCAGTATTAAGCGCGAACATGGCGACGAGGTGGAGGTGGAATTGGCCGAGACCGGCAAGCGTGTCATGATCCTACGCGATGACATACAGAAGATGAATCCGCCAAAGTTCGACAAAGTCGAGGATATGGCCGAGCTGACGTGCCTCAATGAGGCGTCCGTGTTGCACAACATCAAAGACAGATATTACTCTGGCTTGATCTATGTAAGTATCAATATGCCCCAGCTAAATACCCAATACATACAGACATTTGTATAGACCCATGCCCAAAGCAAATAGATGCCATTAGAGAGGGGATTGCTTGAAAGCTGCCACAGCTGCTGGCAATGTGACGGATGATGACGCGAACTTTAGATAAACATTGAGCAATAGTTTTTTTTTTTCTCATTCATTCGATGCGTGGGTTGCGCGAATAGTAAATGACTAATCAATGGGTAACTGTAAAAATGGAATAAAGAGATTGCATTGTTTATTTTGGCAGACTCAAATAGAAAAGAGAATAAAAGGGAGAGAGAGACAGCAATTGATGCTATGCCAAAATTTTAGCAGTAAATGAGTTAACAGTAGCAGCAGAGCTGCATTAGCAGAGAGAGAGAGAGAGAAAGAGAATGTTATGTTATGTTATAGTCGTTTGCACGACTGCTACTTCTAGTAAGCTTTAAGCCGCCCTGGCTAGCTGCTTCGGGTGATTTAGAGTTTTGTGGAAATGTTGACAGTTGAAACCCTTTGCGCAAGCCGTGGAGTTTTCATTCTCTGCATATTTGTTTAAAAGCGCGGCAAATATTTGTCACACACACATACAAGCAGAGAGAGAGAGGCAAAGAGATTTACTTATACAGGTATACGCATACATCATACGTATGTGTGTATAAGAGTAAACAAATATCGAATCATCAATTGCCGTTTGTGATGTTTCCACTGCATTTGTCAATGTCTAAAAACAATGTTAAAGAAGAAGAAGAAGGAGTAGAAGGAGCAGCAGTTGACATGTCTGTGATGCCTTTTAAAAAGCCAACACATCCGCCGCTAATTGTTATGCCAAAAACGTTAAGTAATTTAAACAACAAAATATATGTATATACATATATACATATACATGTATGTGTTCGCATTTGTGCATATCTAAATTGTTGTTTAACGTAGATAACGAATTCCACGTCTGCAGCCCATAAATTCGGCTTAAATATAAATCAATGGGTAGCTGTTGCGTCTGCCTCTGCCGCTGCAGCTGCAATTACAATTTCAATTAATAGAAATTGATGCTGACACATAAATAAACGAAAACGAAATGAGCAACAAATTGGGAATTTATTAACCAACTGCTCCAGCAGCCGCAGTCTGTCTCATTAACCCAATAAAATAAACAACTGCAAATTGAGTTTCAATCTAAGAGAGCTGGCAACATGTTGCCAGCATCTGTTGAGCTTTTAAGCTATGCTTATAATGGTGCTGGGTGCGCACGCTCTCTCCTATCTCTCTCACTCTCTCACTTCGTTCTTTGGCTGCTGCTAACAAATTATGCGGCGCTGTTTTTACATAAACATTTTATGTGCCTGCTGCTTAGCATTACATTTTTGATTGCTGTTGTGGTTGTTGTGGAGTCTAATTAAATGCGCAAACCGTTTTCGGCCTTTTCAAATGCGGCCGACGTTGGGTTTTTGATGTGGGCGTACACTGCTTTGAATTTGTTTATACACATTGCCGTTGTAGTTGTTGCTGCTGCTGTTGGTGCTGGTGCTACTGCTGGCGCTGCCGTGCTGCCACGCTTCAGCGCACACGACGCCGACGCACGCGTTTTAGATTGTAGCTGCTGCTGCTGCGCTGTCAGCTATACACTCACACAAGCGCACCACGCATTTTATTTACACTGTTCCCGCACTCTCTCTAGGTCTCTCTCACTCTCTGTCTCTCACCCACTTTGACCTGTTTCACATAAATTGCGTGTTGCTTGGCAGAAAATGTTGCTGACGCGCGCACTACTTATAGTGAGCTTTTATTTGTATTCATTTTTATTAACGGCATAATTATTATAATTTGTTGACATTTAATTTGATTTTAAAATTGCAATTAAATTAATTTGTGTAGCAGCTGCTGCCTGGCTGGCTACATGTTGATAATTAATAAATGTCACAAAACTGCGTACACACACAGAGAGAGAAAGAGAGACACGTTCACACACATACGCATACTCACATATGCAAATGTAATGTCAACACCTAGCAACAAATATGGCGACTGGCAATTTGTTTGACATGAATGTCCAAGCGAATGGGCGTCAAAATGTTGTCGGGTAACGCAATGCACAACCCACTACCCGCCGCCCACCGCCCACAGCCCACAGTCCACAGCCCAGTGCACCGTTCAACCCTCTCGCTGGCTGTCCAATTGGACGCGCCCGCTTGCAAATCCAATTGGCTGCGACGTACTTCGATTTGATCTCTTCATTTAGCAAATTTCATGCAATTTACCCAGCTGAATTAATGAATAAACAAATTGCGACAAACAAAAATTGAACATTTCATGTTTGTATAGCTGTCAGCAGATGCGTTGCCATCTAAATATAAATAAACTTGACGTTGTCTCATTGACCCCCATGGGTGTCTCCCAATCTCCCCTCCTCCTAGTTAGCTGAAAAGCTAAGCTACAACGACAACTGTATTTGCCTTTAACTATCTTTGAGTTATGCACTAATTGAAATTTCATAGCGAGCAGACCGTCGCAAGCATTTAAGCCATTCACATATTGAGCATTCCTCTCCTCCCCACCTCTCTTTCTCTTTCTCATTCTCTCGCTCTTGTCTTCTTGTGGCCCTGATGACACTTAATTTGCTTTTGGCTAGATTTACATGTGCAACAAATTCCGACAGATCTTTGGCTATATCTGTATCTGTATATATATATTCATATTTATTTATTTATGATGCATGCGAATTGTGGCCACGTTGCGGCATATAAATTATTTCACATATACTATATATAACTATATGTATATATATAATAAAAATTTTGCTTGACAATTATTGGCAGCTCGAGAGCTTTGCTTGCTGCGTGTACCGTTTGCTTCGTGTGTGGGCGGGGAGGGGAGCGGGGCATTAACACGTAATTAACATGAAAAGCGCCGACATTTTGCATTTAACATTTTGCTTTTAGCATTTGCTAACGTAATTGCTTGCAACACGTTGCATATTGCAGCTGAAATATAAATAATATTTTCGCTGGACGTCAATTGACTGTGATTTATCTACATACATATTTTCTCAGCCGCACCGCACGCAAATTCCAATGAACAGCAAATAAAAAGCTCGCGCTTAAAGCTCGAAAAGCGCGGCCTAATTGAAAAGCGTGACACGTTCATTCAGCGGAGCAGCGATGGCGCTCATATCAATTACGATTGTTCTAAGATTTGTGTGCATATACCCTATAGTTAATTTGTGGCTAAAGGGTGTGTTGGACTGTGGAGATAATTGGGCTTCGATTTGCAAAAAGTTCTGTTTGAAATGGGAATGTGTGGGCGTTGGAATGAAAATTGAAATAAGAACTGGAATTCGAATTGGAATTGGTATAGGACTTTTATAGCATGGAGCTTATGTTTGAATAGGGGATGCTATTGGAATTCAATTAGGAACTGGAATTTAGGTTCGAATTGGAAATATAGAACGAATGGGATTCGGACTGACGATTGATTTGAATGCTAATTGGAAGTAAAGTTAAACTGAAATACAACGGAGAGAAATGGGAGCAGTATAAATACAGTTTTAAAATGTTACTAATTGGAATTGAATTTCAGCCTTAATATCATATTACATATAAATTAGAATTGGAAATAATGTACATACGATTAATATTCCGATTAGCATTAGCAATCACGTTCGGATAAATATTGCAGTTCAAACTGGAATTTGAGTTGGAATTTGTAACTCAATACGAGAAGGTGATGCAAATCAGGGAATTCCAATCCAATGTAGTTTGATAGTCTTAAAGACATCAATGATTGATTTGATTAAGTTTTATGCTCAAACACGTGCGAGCTGAATTGATCATAAAAGATCAGCTTAGCATAACAGTTTTACAGGATAGCTTAAAGGTCGTTAAATATATGTTTTTTAATTTAATTGCATTTGTCTTTGTTGTTGTTGTTGTTGTTTTGGGGATTTGCATAAATTTCATCAGGCATGGCACTTAATAATATTGACTTATTATTATGCGCAAATTTATATTTTGTTGTCGCCACGTTTCACACTCGAACGAGTTTTTGACCATATTTGGGCAAGCGTTTAAATGCCGGCCGGCTGCTTAACTGATTGGATTGAAGAAAGGGAGCTGGGTCAAGCAGATCATTCAGCTCGCTTAACTCTAAGCCGAACCAGGACAATGACTCGAATGTAAGTGTGTGTGTGTGTGTGTGTGTGTGAGTCAAATGAATCAGCAGAGCTGCGCAGATGCGAAGCGGGTCTCGTCATGGTCGTCACTTCTAAAACGTTTGCCAAAAATGAGCAACGCAAAGTTTTTGAGCTGCCATTTTTGGTTGTCTCCGGCAAGGTTGTGTGTTGTCTCTTGGTTGATTGTCAAGACGTGATTTTCTTGCCATATGCCGAAATGAAGTTACAAGCTGTTGCCCACCTACCACCCCTCTTCCTCACTGTCTCTCTCCCCATCTCCCTGAGTCATTTGGACTCTTTTTTAAGCAATTTCATCAAAATTTGCTGAATTTTTTTTTTTATTTTGGCACCCAAATATCTTACAATTCACAACTTTCAATTTCTCTTTTGATTAGTTTTGTGTGTGGGCAGCATTTGAATTTGAATTTGAATTCGAATTCGAATTCGAATTTGGGCTTTTGGCTATTCAGCTTTTGCATTTAATGTTTGTTTAATAACTGAAAATCATTCAAGAGTCGCATACTTAGTGCCCACGCAGTCCAGTTATGTACATAGACATATCGGCTATATATTTATGTATATGTATGTATATCTGTATATAGTTATGTGGGCTTTGCCGCCAGCTAGATACTGATACAGTTTCGGATACAGATACAGATATAGATACATAACCTTAGATACAGATATATGCGTTTGCTTTTTATGGACTATCCAACTTTTAAGACTGTGAATGTGTGTGTGTGTGTGTGTGTGTGTGTGTTGGTTGCGCTGTGGCCGTGTGTGTGTTTCTTTGGGCAACATTAACTAGGCCACTGAGCATCCAGCGAGCTGTTGTCGTTGTTGTTGTTGTTGCCTAATTTGTAGCATGCTTCAAGTTTTAAAAACTTTAATATTTAGAATAGGAATTTATAAAGCTGGCTTTAAAATTGTAATATATTAATGCATACAGAAGTCGTCACATATCTAAATTATGTCGCAGATATGTAAATGATGGATTAATTAAATAAATTCAGTCATTTGTTATATTTCATATGAATTTGGTTTTGATGTCTGTTATTATTATGTTATTAGCATGTTATCAAGTTATCGCCTTTCTTTGAGATTTTCATATAGGAATGACAGACTTGAACGTTTTTCTATCCACGTAATTTACAAATGTGACTTAGCTCTTATATTGAGATGAGGTTTTTTAAATTCTGGATATACTTGGGGAGGTATAACTGTGCTATTAAAATTTCAACTATTCAAGATTCGAATCTAGCATTTTTACTAAACCAAACTAATACTTATACATTATTCTTTTTATTCTTCTTCAGACATATTCCGGTCTTTTCTGCGTTGTGGTCAATCCCTACAAGAAATTGCCAATCTATACCGAAAAGATAATGGAGCGGTATAAGGGCATAAAGCGACACGAAGTGCCTCCGCATGTATTTGCAATAACGGACAGTGCCTATAGAAATATGTTGGGTGGTAAGTGACTAAGATAAGAGGCTTTATATCTGACGCTATGTATTCATTTATATACATATATATTATAACTGCATAATCTGCTGCGCTTCATAAACATTTGCCCAGTTTTTTTTTTTTTTTTTTTTTTTTTGCGATTTTTTTATATCGCAATTTTTGTGCTTTATCGAAATAAAAATTCCCGACTACAGCAAATAAACAAAATAAATTAAAAATGCAAAGAAGAAGAAAGCAAACAAACGAACGTACCCAGAAAATACCTTGATAAGATATCAGCAAAGCCGACCAAGAGTTGAAACTTTCTGCGAACTGCGTGACTGCAGAAATCCATGAGAGATTCTCTTAAGTTGGTCGACTTTAGGCCTTGACGTCAGCACCGTCCCGCCCCTACAATAGCAGCGGTAAAACATAGTGATTCATTCTATACAATAGATGGCCAAGCCAAGTTTTAAATAGTATCTAGGTATATATACATATGTATATATGCTATATATGCTCAAGCATATATAAAAAGAGTGTTTTGCATATTCCTAATCTGAAACTGAAAACTGGTTTCCTTTTCGACTGAGTTTTTGTTTGTTTTGGCTACGGTATTTTGCATACCCTAAAGTGATAGATGGGTGAAAAGGAGGGTATATTGTTTGAGCAGGAATTGAAGTGATATATATCGAAATATATTAGAGATATATGTATATGTTAAGATAAAAGAGAAATTTATGAATAGTATATTTGAGCAGTATTTATATATTATATGTATCATCTAACTAAATATTGCTTTTATGCCCATAAATGGGAATTTTATGTTAGATTGTATATTGAAATGACAGAATATGTTTCTACTATAAAGCGCAGACGATGCCATATAAAGAAGTCTAGGCAGTCTATTAAAGTCTAAACAGAAAGTAGTCGGGGGTATTTGCTAGTCGAGCACACTCTCGCTTGCTGCTGTTTTTTCTTTTTATAGAGTAGTTGGGCTGCATTTCAAGCGTAACGTAGATTTGTTTGTGTTGTTAGTGCGAATGACTCATCTGCTGTGGAGCTTGCAAAACATATGCACAACTTCTCTGGCTAGCTGAACTGCTGCTGCCCCACACGAAACTCCCCCACCCCACCAGCCCCCTTGGTCACCATTCGATATTGCGTTTATACGTGTCATTACCGTATTTGGGCCTAGAACTCGAAACGCTGTGTCTGGCAATTTTGTATCGTTAAAATATATATGAAATGAACAAGAAGAAGAAGAAGAAGAAGGAGAGGGTGAAAAATAAAATAAAAAATGTTTTAAACACTTTGTCACCATATTTGCCGCTTAATCAATTTCTGTTTATGCACAATTTTCTTAATGCGTACGGTGGGGGGAGGTTGGGGGTGGGGTTTGGTTTGAGCATTAAAATGTGAACACGACTTGGACTTTGACTTGAACCGAAAAAAAAAAACAAAAGCAAAAACAAAACTTGTACAGCAGCGGGTGCGGCTTTCAGCCTGCTTTGATTTATTTGTGGCTGCTCCACAATCTACCTACCTATATCTATATACAAAGCTCTTGTCTCTTGGCTTATGCCCATGCCCGTGCCCAGCCCAGCTGAGCCCATCCCAAGCCATCTCTGCTCCGTATCTCATTCTCTCGCTACATTGGCCCCAAGCACGCACCACTTGACCGTCGTCCGCTCGTCCGCTCGTCCACTCGGTCTGGCCGTTGGTCACCTTTGCGGTTTCTGCTGCCAACTGCAATTTTAATTTTAATTTTTCTTTTCATTTCTGTATTTTATTTTTTGGAATTCCATTTTGACTGCCAAGCGCTTCATAATGCTTCCAATGTCATAAGTTTTGCTGTTTATGACAGCCAACAGACACGCCCTCAAGGCGCTCATTGTTGTTGTTGTTGTTGTTGTGTTACAGAAACTGCAAAAATGCTTCTTGGGTCAGTTTTTAGTCATATGTCAGATGCCTTAAGGAGTGCCAGCTAAATTAACTGGAATACCACAAATTTTAAGTAGTTGGATTATGTAAGGCAACTATATTTGATGTAAATCTGTAGAAGAGAAATTGGATAATAAATGTACTATATATTATATAATATATATGTGCTAATAGTATCTAAATATTTCTAAACCTAACTATTGTTAGAGATTGGGGATATTAGAAATATAAATGATAAATAATTCTACTATATATATGTTAATAGTAGCATAAATGTTATTAGGGATATCTATAAAAATTTGTTCACTAGCTCCAAGAAATGCGCTTTCTATAACGCTAGATTTTTTAAAAACTTTCCTTATTATTACAGATTATTTGATATAAAAAAGAAAATACTACAAAATAATATTCTCAAAATGGTTTATTTAAATAGATTTTTCTCAATAATATATCATAGATTGGAGTCAATAAAAAGGCATTATTTCATAGATTGCTTTATTAATGAAACCATTTCTTGATATGATGGCTTTAAATAGCTCATGTTCAATAGATCTCTCTCAAAATGTGCTCCATAATAATCTCTTTCCTTCATCTATAGATAATAAACACATTTTCTTCTGCTCTGTGTCGCGATCAAGCCAAATATAGTTTTTTAATTAATACAAAATGGCATATTTACACGCATCAGCCATCAGACTTCAAAGTAATACTGGCTGATCTATAATAATAATTTTGATTTTCGATGAGATCGCAATGCTTCAATGACTTTTTGCTCCAAATTCCAAAGAACAACAACAAGAACTGGGCTCTAATTGAGCTACGAGAAATAAAGAAGAAGAATAAGAAGAAGAAGCAGTTAAAGTAATGCCCATAATACAAGAATAATAAATAATAACAATAATGAAAAAGACAATTTAAGAACTAATAAAACACAAAAAAAAAAAAACTTGCTCAAATGTGGCGCCAATATTTAAGCTACAATCGAGATGTTTGTTGGCTTTTTTATGGCTCTATTCAGCTTTTGTTGTTGCTTTTATCGTTAACGCTTGAAAAAGATCATTTGCTGCGCGGGGGGTTCAGCAGTGAGGGGGGAGGGGGGGGTGGCGACTTATGCAATGTGACGGCGGCGCCTTGACGATGTCTAAATGAAACTCAAGCTGAGATCTACAGAGTGTCCATCTATGGCTATAAAGCTGGCAGGCCGTAATAAGTACGGGGTCGTTATGTGTCAATTTGTTATCTATTTTTTCTTATTTTTGTATTTTTATTTATTTTGTATTTTATTTTTTGCTTATTTTTTTATTTGTAAACCGAAATCTGTGCCAATGGATATGTTGCGTCGTGTTTTTGTGGTTACAACTTATAGCTAGGTAGAGCTCAGTATGCAGTGTGTGTGTGTGTGTGTGTGTGTATCGATTATGTGTATCGAGTATCGAATATCTGGGCTAACTGCAATCTGTGCTTGCCTGACTTAGTTAAGCGTCTAACAGCAGCTGTCAGAGCTAGATCAGCCAACTGCATTTAGCTAGCCAAACAGATCAGCAAGTGGCGCCCAATTTCTATATATATACTGACTATATACACATGTATATACATGTATGTATCTATGTATCGATGTAGGTTTGTTTGTATTTATGAGATGCGCGCAAATTTTAAATGATTTTCAATTGAATGTGTGTGTGCGAACCCTCATTTTATTTTATTTTATTTTTTGTGTGTTTTACTTGTCTATTATGTCGTACATACCCTGTATTTACTGAATTATTAGAAAAAAGGAATTTTGTTTATTAATTAACAAATAAGGTTAACTATAATAAACTTTAATAGATGATTTATTTACCAATGATAAATATTAATTCATTATAATTGGCTATCTACATAATTTATTTGCTTAAAATATTTTTTCTACATAAGAAAAATATTTAATGAATTTTCTCAAATATAAAATTCAATATACAATATATATTTTTTATTTATTTATTTCTTTTTTTTTTTTTAAGTTTTACTTTTTTTTTTTTTTTTTTGTTTAACTTTACTTTTATAACAAAATGATTTCTTAATTTATTTAAAAAGTTACTACAAAATAATCTTTCTATAGCTACCCACACCTTTTTGTATGTCCAACTTGTATGCCATTCGTCTTATTTACAGGGTATACATTCATTCCTATTTGTCTTTATTTGTTGTTGTTGTTGGCGCACTTGAATTTGGGTCAACTTAAATTTCAAGCTGAGCTTTGCTTAAACAATAAAAAGACAGAAAAATGGGGGAAAAAACATTACAATAAAGAGAAACTGAGAAAAAGGCAAAAACAACAGAAATAAAAACATTGTCAGCTATTTTTTGTTGTTGTTGTTGGCGAAGTTTTATCTGTTTGTCGTTGTGCTTAACCCATTTCGGCATTTCTACTTAATTATTGAAATCATTCATGATTATTGTGATTTTATTAATAATATTTGTTAGATTATCTACTATTTTAATGCTTAAAATTATTGTTTAGGCATTATTTGTTATATCATATTCATTAGCAGTTTCTAATATATTCTGATCCCATTCTATCCCTATTATCCTAACCTATACTTATTATACTGTTCTATCCTACCATTGCTCTATTATAATTATTATCATTACATAAATATTTCTCCATTTCGGAATTATTTCTATAAATTTCCATATGTTCTTCCTCTTTCTAGATCGTGAAGACCAATCGATTTTGTGTACTGGCGAATCGGGTGCTGGCAAAACGGAGAATACCAAGAAGGTCATACAATTTCTGGCCTATGTGGCTGCCTCTAAGCCCAAGGGCTCTGGTGCGGTAAGTGTCTCCCACCTAAATACACTGAGAGAAACAGAAACTATCTATTTTTCGATACACAAATGCAAAGCCGTGCGTGGGCTCAAATTGCCTTAACAAAGTTGAAAGATGAAAAGACTTCTGACACATACTTAGTTTAATTATTCATTATTGTCATTGTCATTGTCATGATTATCATTATGGTCATAATTAACCAGTTGATAAATGGTAAAAATCATATGGATATTAAAAAGACCAATTCACGTTGTGAATGTGTCGGCAAATTGGCTTTTATACGCCCTCAAACTGGCTCTGAGTTGTGGGTGTCATGAGATACCCTGTACAAGTGAAGGAGTTGCTAGACACTGACAAGTTTACATATTTAATATGGAATAAAAATTCAGTACAAATTGTAAGAATTTTAAAGTAAAAATTAAGCTTTAGTTAGTTTGAAATGTAAAGAAAATAGAATCTTAAAAGTGTATAAATTAAATATGTGGAATAACTCATTATATATAGTTTTTATGCCTAAGCTTTTCACAGGGCATTTACCTAGTCGAGCAAGTTTTTTCCATGCATCAAGCACTTTTTACTTTGTTGATTCAGCTAAAACGTTTTCCCAGCTGTTTGTGTGTCTCTAGTTACGAATTATGATCCGCAAATGCACACACACATGCACACAGAATGCACACTCACACACACATGTACAACAAAATGTTGCACTTAGCATTGATGTAATGACATTAAATCACGTAGCCCCCATGAGGCCAGGCATTATCCATATATGCAGCATTTGAGTGTGGCGCATATGGCACAGACCCCAAACACTAGAAGCCGCACAACAAAGCCTCTATCTCTTACTCTCTCTCTGTCTCTCTCTTTCTACACACACTTCATTAATCAGTCAGATAATACACATATGTATATATCCCTCTCTGTATGTGTGTGTGTGTGCGTGGCTGTAGTTACCCTAAGTTATTTGATGGCTGCTGACAAATGACTTTATTTGTTGTGCCCTACACCGAAACGCGGGGCACTATCATCATCTGACATAGATATGATGTGATGTGTGTGTGTGTGTGTGTGCTCAACACCAAAGTTTAGATAATGGGAAAAAAAAACAATATTTCATTTTTAACTGGAAAGCTAAATAAGGAAGGCTTTAGATTTTCTGCGTTGATATATTTATTTGAAAATTTGATTTATTTTTTTGCCATATATGAATGGTTTTTGTGAATCAGAAGTCAATGCACAAATGTGGAGATATAACAACAATTGTATAGGATTCATTAATTATAATAATAAATAAATACTTACTTCAATATAAATAAATAATTTTTTAAATTTTGGTTTATAGTCTAGTCTTATATATTAGTTAATTAGCTTCTCAATTAGATACATACATATACATATTTGATCTAATCAACTCAAGTAGAGCATACGCAATTCGTCATAGTCCAGTTCAACTGGCGCACGTTTTTCATTTTATTTACAACCATAAAACAAACACCCAAAATGAAATTTAATTGCGCTTGTCAATGGACAGCAATAAAAGAAAATAATAATAAAAAAAAAGGAGCGCTGGAGTGGGTGAGAAGGGGAAATAGGCAATTGCCACGCCCTGCCTTGCGGTGACAATTGAAAATTGAAGAGAATTGAAAATGAAATCACTTGAAATTGCGTCAGGGCCAACGAGTTGAAGTTTTTCCATTTCATATCAATTTTGTTTGTTGTTAGTTAATTTTTGTAAGTTTTTCAAAGTTTTTTTTTTTTAGATGTTCATATCTAGACGTAAAAATGTGTGTCACATTGTTGTTGTTGTTTCATAATTTGCAGCTGTTGCTGCCATAATTGGCTTTAGCTTCGCTGCTAACGAAAATCCTTTTAGACGCTGCTGCTCTTGAGAGATGTTGTGGGGCTCTCTGTTTTACAGCCTTATATGAGGGGTGATTCTAGAACGTGTTGTTGCTTTTCAGGTGATAAGCTGCAAATAAAACATAAAAAGTCAACACCAAAATTGAAATTGAAGTGCAAACAGTTGTTGTTATAGTTGTTGCTGTTGCTGTTGTTGTTGTTGTTGTTATTTCAGCTGTTTGCCAGTTTGCTATTAATTATGATTATATTTGCCATAAATAGACGATGATATCGTGCATGTTCAACAACTGAATCATTCACTATTCGAGCGAACAAAAGAAGGAAAAACAAACTCAAATTCAAGGGAAGGTGCTACAGGTGTTACACACACACACACACACAAACATACTTTGATTAGAAATTAGTTCATCATGGTAGTAAGTCTTAACAGCTATGTGTCTGATAAGAGTGGAGCGGAAAAAACTATCAGAGGGAAAGAGAGAGAGAGAGAGATAGGAAGAGTGGACATGCCTTAGCTTATAAGTCAGCTTAATTGTGTTTATAGGACTTGTTATATAAAATCCCTATCCCTAATTTTGACGAAGAAAACCTACAAACACATATGCAGAAGGACAGTAAGAGAGAAAGAGGGAAGTAAAGAAGGTTCGTTTAGAGGGAGATAAAGAATATATAATATACATATATTATTATATGAAATTCGTTAAACTCTGAGTAGATCAGGAGGATAAGGGAGTTTCAATATAGAAATTTTAAATATAAATATACAAATAAAATTCTGCAGGCAAATAAAAAACTTTGCACAGCTTTGCATTTGTTTATTTTCAGAATTTTTTCCTAACTATTTACTCTTGTTCTTACTATTTATAAAAATATAGTTTTATATACAAATTTGTTAAGAGTTATACAAATTATGAGTTTAATTGTAAGCTTAACTAAGTTTAAACTTAGCTAAAGGCGTTCTTTATTTTCGACTTAATTTCAACTGCTCTATACTTATTAATTATATTTTATTTATTTATTTCATGTGCAAACGTTACACCTTCTACCACACACACACACACACACACACACACACACAACATATACAACTGTATACACACACACGTACACGTACACCCACTACTACTACTACTATTGTTTGCCGCTGTTGTTGTTGTACAATTGACTGGTTGTTGCTTTTTTATTTACTATTTAATGCGATTTGTACATTTTGTATAAAACATAATTATTATATTTAATTTAATTTGTACATAAAAAAAAAAAAAAAAAACAAAAACGAAACCAAACCACACGCAACTCAAATCGAAATAAAAACAACCAACCAAAAATCCACAACCAACAACCACAAATCAACCCAAACTCCAAAATATGAACAGGTGCCGAATCCTGCCGTCCTCATTGTAAGTATGCAAAACTCTAGAAATAGTACACTCTATATACATATATAAATATTTATTATTATTTTTTTTTTTTTAAATTAATTTCTAAACAAATTTAACATAATTTTCGTTGTCTTTCTTTCTGTATTTTTCTTACCAACAAATTCTGTTAAGAAGCGTTTGAATTTGTGTTTCTAAAAATGTCTTTTTATTTATATTTTTGCAGAAATATTTTGAAAAGATTTAGGAAAAGAGTATAAGAAAAAATTAAAAAAAAAATATATATATAAAAAAAAAAATTAATAAATAAATAAAAAATTGAAATTAATCTTAAAAGCCCCAAAAGTTAACAAAAAATTGTCTGTATCTGAAAAGAAGCAAGTCATATAGGCATAAAATATCACAATCGATAAACAATATACAGAATTTGTTTTTTCTTAAATTAAATATTCTTCAATCAATATATGAGAAATTTTAAAAGTCCTTTTCTTTTTAATATGAAAGCCAAGATATTTTTCTTTTCAATAGTTCTGCAAGAATATGACATTTACGGCTTGCCGTACTTCACTTATTTTCCCAATGCCTCAACTCATTTTCATTCAATGACGAATAGTCTGTTTTGATTATCATTAACTTTTGTTTTTCTGTACAATCGCTTCATGCTCATTCATTGACAAACTCAAATTTCGAGTGAGAGATTATTAAAACAAGTTCCAATAATTGATTTCTAATCGCAACTGTGCCATGTGCTTAACTCCTATTCCCACTTCATGCTATCCATGTATATCATCATCGTATATATCTCACGCTACGCATATTTTAGAGTAGTCATCAAGAAACATTTGCGGTAAAGTATGCTCCAAGTAACCAAGCAAAACTTTTCAATCTATCAACATACTATATAAATATATACATAAATATATATACATATATATCTTATATATTTTATATGTAGAAATCTATTTCGTTTTGCCTTGGCTGTATTTATTATTTTTGTACTATTGAATGCTGTGCTAGCTCCTCTAGTATAACAGATCTACGTAAATCCCATTTAGCAACTTAATACCTTTGCCTTTAACCACATACCCATTATTGCAGAACTTTTCGGTGAACACGAATAAATACATTAAGGTCAAATGTAATGTCAATAATATATTTGGTAATAAGGTGCACAGTAGGAAGATCATCGAAGCAAACAACAACGGTGTCGGTTCGAAGACGATCATGCAGCTAAGTAGCTGCCATGTGGTGGATCGGTTAGCTGCTGCGACGCATTGTGACTGTCTCGTAGTTGATATGCCCATGCCCGAGGTGGAGGTAAAAGCAATCCGCGAGCGGATTGTGTAGTAAGCCGAATGGCTTTAGAGTCGAGTGCAGTGCGATCGAACGAAAGGGAAAGCAGAGAGAAAAGCTTCTCAGCTACGCGCATTACCTAAGAGATCACGAATTCTTTGTTACGCTCTACAGGAGCTCAAGCAATGTTATCTAAAGAGAAGATAAGCTATACAAATTTACTCAAAGAGTATTTACGATCACAGCATTAGGATCAGCTTTCATAAATCATATTTATATGAAAAGTTAAGCTAAGGGCAGCGGTCTTAAAATATTTTCATTTAAGAGTTCTTTTAAAAGCTGAAATCAAGAGTTGATTGACAATATTTAAAATGCAGAAGAGACTCAGTGATCGTTTGAAGATCGATTCTTGTGATATCTTATAATTTATTCACAATCTTACAGTCTATAATAGCTTTTCAATCTATAGTTTTTCCAACTGATTCTAGCTCTGATCCTAAACATCATTCTATGATATGCACTTTCTTTGACTGCTCTTACCCTCAATGATCAGGATCTTCAAGGCGATCGCACTGCATTAGCCTAGGAAATTGTGACCTGTCCATTCACGTGTAGGAACTATGTTTGTTTCTTCTGGCTTTTGTGCATGTTCTTCTGCTCGTTGTTGACTAATCTGAATAATCATGTAAATTTGTTGTATGCGTTCGTCTATGTATTTAGTTACGTAATTCTGTATGTGCCGTATGTTGTATGCATTTAATGTTTAACCCAATGAAAGCTTTATGTGAAACCCTTGTGTAATATATATTAATGTACGACTATTTTCGCAGGGCGAGCTGGAACAACAGCTGCTGCAGGCGAATCCCATACTGGAAGCCTTTGGCAATGCCAAGACGGTCAAGAACGACAACTCATCGCGTTTCGTAAGTAAAAATTAGCAAATGAAATATGAAAACAATTTGATTAATATAAATCTCTTTGTGCAGGGTAAATTCATACGCATTAACTTTGATGCATCGGGTTTCATTTCGGGCGCCAATATCGAGACCTATCTGTTGGAGAAGTCGCGTGCCATTCGTCAAGCGAAGGACGAACGTACATTCCATATATTCTATCAGCTGCTGGCGGGCGCAACGCCGGAGCAGCGCGAGAAATTCATACTCGATGACATTAAGTCGTATCCATTCCTCTCAAACGGCACGTTGCCCGTGCCTGGGGTCGATGACTTTGCTGAATTCCAAGCGACAGTCAAATCGATGAACATCATGGGCATGACCTCGGAGGATTTCAATTCGATATTCCGGATCGTTAGCGCCGTGCTGCTCTTTGGCAGCATGAAGTTCCGGCAGGAGCGCAACAACGATCAGGCAACGCTGCCCGATAATACGGTCGCCCAGAAGATTGCCCATTTGCTTGGCTTGAGCGTTACGGATATGACGCGCGCCTTTCTCACGCCCCGCATCAAAGTGGGTCGCGATTTTGTGACCAAGGCACAGACCAAGGAGCAGGTCGAATTCGCCGTGGAGGCCATCGCCAAGGCGTGCTATGAGCGCATGTTCAAGTGGCTGGTGAATCGCATCAATCGATCGCTGGATCGCACCAAGCGACAGGGCGCCTCGTTCATTGGCATTCTCGATATGGCTGGCTTCGAGATCTTCGAGCTGAACTCGTTCGAGCAGCTGTGCATCAACTATACCAATGAGAAGCTGCAGCAGCTATTCAACCACACCATGTTCATCTTGGAGCAGGAGGAATATCAGCGCGAGGGCATCGAATGGAAATTCATTGATTTCGGACTCGATCTGCAGCCCACCATCGATCTGATCGATAAGCCTGGTGGCATCATGGCTCTGCTGGATGAGGAGTGCTGGTTCCCCAAGGCCACCGACAAGACGTTTGTCGACAAGCTCGTCTCCGCCCACTCCATGCATCCGAAATTCATGAAGACCGATTTCCGTGGCGTTGCCGACTTTGCCATCGTCCATTATGCCGGACGGGTGGATTACTCGGCCACGAAATGGTTGATGAAGAACATGGATCCGTTGAACGAGAACATTGTGTCGCTGTTGCAGGCATCGCAGGATCCGTTTGTCGTGAACATCTGGAAGGATGCGGAAATAGTCGGCATGGCACAGCAAGCGCTAACTGATACCCAATTTGGGGCGCGCACGCGCAAGGGCATGTTCCGCACCGTGTCGCATTTGTATAAGGAGCAGCTGGCCAAACTGATGGACACGCTGCGCAACACGAACCCAAACTTTGTGCGCTGTATCATACCGAATCACGAGAAGCGGGCTGGCAAGATCGACGCGCCCCTGGTGCTGGACCAATTGCGCTGCAATGGTGTCCTCGAGGGTATACGCATCTGTCGCCAGGGCTTCCCCAATCGCATACCCTTCCAGGAGTTCAGGCAGCGCTACGAACTGCTTACGCCCAATGTCATACCGAAGGGCTTTATGGACGGCAAGAAGGCCTGCGAGAAGATGATCCAGGCCTTGGAGCTCGACTCCAATCTGTATCGTGTTGGCCAATCGAAGATCTTCTTCCGCGCCGGTGTGCTGGCACATCTGGAGGAGGAGCGCGACTTCAAGATCTCCGATCTAATTGTCAATTTCCAGGCATTCTGTCGCGGCTTCCTCGCCCGCCGCAACTACCAGAAGCGTCTCCAGCAGCTGAACGCCATACGCATCATCCAGCGCAATTGCGCTGCCTATCTCAAGCTGCGCAACTGGCAGTGGTGGCGTCTGTATACCAAGGTCAAGCCCTTGCTGGAGGTGACCAAGCAGGAGGAGAAGCTCGTGCAGAAGGAGGATGAGCTGAAGCAGGTGCGCGAGAAGCTCGAATCGCTGGCCAAGAATACGCAGGAGTATGAGCGTAAATACCAGCAGGCGCTGGGTGAGAAGACCACGCTTGCCGAGCAGCTGCAGGCCGAGATTGAGCTGTGCGCCGAGGCGGAGGAGTCGCGTTCACGCCTAATGGCGCGTAAACAGGAGCTGGAGGATATGATGCAGGAGCTGGAGACGCGCATTGAGGAGGAAGAGGAGCGCGTACTGTCGCTGGCCGGCGATAAGAAGAAACTGGAATTGCATATTCAGGATCTGGAGGAGCAGCTCGAAGAGGAGGAGGCTGCACGCCAGAAACTCCAACTCGAAAAGGTGCAGCTGGATGCCAAGATCAAAAAGCATGAAGAGGAGCTGGCGCTCACCGAAGATCAGAACCAGAAGCTGCTGAAGGAGAAGAAAGTGCTGGAGGAACGTGCCAACGATCTGTCCCAGACGCTGGCTGAGGAGGAGGAGAAGGCCAAGCATTTGGCCAAACTGAAAGCCAAGCACGAGGCGACCATTGCCGAGTTGGAGGAACGCATGCACAAGGATCAACAGCAGCGCCAGGAATCGGACCGCACCAAGCGCAAAATCGAAACCGAGGTGGCCGATCTGAAGGAGCAGCTGAACGAGCGCCGCATCCAGGTCGAGGAGATGCAAGCACAGCTGGCCAAGCGCGAGGAGGAACTTACCCAAACGCTGATGCGAATCGACGAGGAGTCCGCCTCAAAGGCCGCCGCCCAGAAGGCGCAGCGTGAACTCGAATCCCAGCTGGCCGAGATCCAGGAGGACCTCGAAGCCGAAAAGTCGGCGCGCAGCAAGGCCGAAAAACTGCGTCGCGATCTCAGCGAGGAATTGGAGGCGCTTAAGAACGAGCTGCTCGACTCACTGGATACCACAGCCGGTAAGTCGAATATTAATGCTTTTCCTGTAATACTTTCTATATCAAATTCTCTTCTTGCTCTGCTACAGCCCAACAGGAGCTGCGCTCCAAGCGCGAGCAGGAGCTGGCCATGCTGAAGAAGTCTCTGGAGGAGGAGGGCGTGAATCATGAGAGCGTGCTCGCTGAAATGCGCCACAAGCATGCCCAGGAGCTGAACAGCATCAACGATCAGCTGGAGAATCTGCGCAAGGCCAAGGCCGGCTTGGAGAAGGCCAAGGGCACCCTCGAGGCGGAGAATGCGGATCTGGCCACGGAATTGCGAAGCGTGAACAGCTCGCGACAGGAGAATGATCGCCGACGCAAGCAGGCGGAGTCTCAGATCGCTGAGCTGCAGGTGAAGCTGGCGGAGATTGAGCGTGCGCGTTCCGAACTGCAGGAGAAGTGCACGAAGCTGCAGCAGGAGGCGGAGAACATTACCAACCAGCTGGAGGAGGCCGAACTGAAGGCCTCGGCGGCCGTCAAGTCAGCCAGCAATATGGAATCGCAGCTGACAGAGGCACAGCAGCTGCTGGAGGAGGAAACCCGCCAGAAGCTCGCCCTCAGCTCCAAACTGCGTCAAATCGAATCGGAAAAGGAGGCACTGCAGGAGCAGCTCGAGGAGGATGAGGAGGCGAAACGCAACTTCGAACGCAAATTGGCCGAGGTAACAGCCCAAATGCAGGAGATCAAGAAGAAGGCCGAGGAGGATGCCGATCTGGCCAAGGAGCTCGAGGAAGGCAAGAAGCGCCTCAACAAGGACATCGAGGCGCTGGAGCGACAGGTCAAGGAGCTGCTGGCACAGAACGACCGCCTGGACAAGAGCAAAAAGAAGATCCAGTCGGAGCTCGAGGATGCTACCATTGAGCTGGAGGCGCAACGCACGAAGGTAAGTAAAGACAGACATAATAAATAGGCCAGTTGCTCATCCTTATATCATTCATCAGGTGCTCGAATTGGAGAAGAAGCAGAAGAACTTCGACAAGATACTCGCCGAAGAGAAAGCCATATCAGAACAGATCGCCCAGGAGCGCGACACGGCGGAGCGTGAGGCCCGTGAGAAGGAGACCAAGGTGCTGTCAGTATCCCGCGAATTGGACGAGGCGTACGACAAGATCGAGGATCTGGAAACGAAACGCAAGCAGCTGCAGAACGAGCTCGACGATCTGGCCAACACACAGGGCACGGCCGACAAGAACGTTCACGAGCTGGAGAAGGCGAAACGTGCGCTCGAATCGCAGCTGGCCGAGCTGAAAGCACAAAACGAGGAGCTCGAGGATGATCTGCAGCTGACCGAGGATGCCAAACTGCGTCTGGAGGTCAACATGCAGGCGCTGCGCTCGCAATTCGAACGGGACCTGCTAGCCAAGGAGGAGGGCGCCGAGGAGAAGCGACGTGGCCTGGTCAAGCAGCTGCGCGATCTGGAGGCCGAGCTGGACGAGGAGCGCAAACAGCGAACGGCCGCGGTGGCGGCCAAGAAGAAGCTGGAGGGTGATCTCAAGGAGATTGAGACCACCATGGAGATGCATAACAAGGTGAAAGAGGATGCCCTCAAGCATGCCAAGAAATTACAAGCACAAGTCAAGGATGCGCTGCGCGATGCCGAGGAGGCCAAGGCCGCCAAGGAGGAGCTGCAGGCGCTGAGCAAAGAAGCCGAACGAAAGGTGAAGGCACTCGAGGCCGAAGTATTACAGCTGACCGAGGATTTGGCCAGCTCGGAGCGTGCCAGGCGAGCGGCTGAAACTGAGCGCGACGAACTGGCCGAGGAGATCGCCACCAATGCCAGCAAGGGCTCGCTCATGATTGATGAGAAGCGGCGGCTGGAGGCGCGCATTGCCACCCTGGAGGAGGAGCTCGAGGAGGAGCAATCGAATTCAGAGGTACTGCTCGATCGCAGTCGCAAGGCGCAGCTACAGATCGAACAGTTGACCACAGAACTGGCCAACGAGAAGTCCAACTCGCAGAAGAATGAGAACGGACGTGCGCTGCTCGAGCGCCAGAACAAGGAGCTGAAGGCCAAGCTGGCCGAGATCGAGACGGCGCAACGCACCAAGGTGAAGGCCACCATTGCCACGCTCGAGGCGAAGATTGCCAATCTGGAGGAGCAGCTGGAGAACGAGGGCAAGGAGCGACTGCTGCAACAGAAGGCCAACCGCAAAATGGACAAGAAGATCAAGGAGCTCACCATGAACATCGAGGACGAGCGAAGACACGTCGACCAGCATAAGGAGCAAATGGATAAAGTGAGTGGAATTTAGAATTAAATTTGGGATAATACTAATTCTCTTTATATATCAATCGCAGCTGAATAGCCGCATTAAACTGCTCAAGCGCAATCTGGACGAGACCGAGGAGGAGCTGCAGAAGGAGAAGACGCAAAAGCGCAAATATCAGCGCGAATGCGAGGACATGATCGAATCCCAGGAGGCCATGAACCGTGAGATTAACTCACTGAAAACGAAATTGCGGTAAGGGCAGGGCAGAGAATAGCGGGGAATGAACTGGATGAACTGAAGGCAGCAGCAGTGGCGGCAGCTGCTGTCGCTCTAATGAAAGTTTATACTCTTGCAGAAGAAGCAGAAAGTGTATAGCCTAAAAGTGGAGCACTTCAAATAGTATATGTAGTATAGTATATAGTCTTATGATTTCTGATAGGTATAGCCATTCCATGACCAGTCTGTTCAGCTGTTTGTTTACTATGTCAATATGGATTTTACTTATATAGAAGTCGGTCTGATTGTGTCTCTATATACATACAGAGGTGGTCAAAAGTAATTACACACCGAGCTTTTTTCTGCATGCTCAGCTTTAAAAGCTTGTTGTTGTTGTTGTTGTTCGCTGTTTTTGAAAAAAAGCTTTTGTGTCATAAAGCTTATTCTGTGTAGAAGCGATCGGCAAAAAGAAATTGCTAAAATAACGGTACAGGTTCGTAGATATAGCAAAAAGAACAGTTACCTAGAGGTTGTCAAAAGTATTTACACACATTTTTTTTGCGTCATAAGTATTTACACAATGTAAATTTGCCTTTAGTCTTTGATTTGCGTTGATCATGTGCGGTCTTTGACTAAGATCGGAATTCAATTTGTAGTTGAAATTGTAGATGTGCTGTAAAATGGTAAAAACAAAGGAACTATCAGTCGAAACAAGATCCGAGATCGTAACCAAGTTTAAGAGTGGTGTTGGGGCATCGGAGTTGGTAAAGATATTCAAAATATCTAGAAAAACGGTGTATAACTTGGTTAACAAAAGGGATACACTTGGAAATTTGAATAATTTACACCGAAGTGGGCGAAAGCCAGCATTGAACACCAGGGAATGCAGAAGACTTGTCAGCACATTCGTAGAAAACCCCGAGATAAGCCCAGTTAAAGTGTCTGCAGCATCACAACAGATAATTGGTAAACATGTCAGTGATGCTACTATTCGTAGAAGGTTAAAGGATGTTGACATAAACACCTATGTCGTCCGAAAAATCATTGATATCTCGGAAGCAAACAAAGCAAAACGTCTTGCTTTTGCTTTAGAGTACATTGAAAAGCCTTTGGAGTTTTGGTACAACATTTTGTGGACAGATGAGGTTGCATTTCAGTTTCAAGGCTCATTTCGAAAGACTTTTATGCATTTAAGTCGACAAAATAAAAAAACTGCAGTGCAGCCTCTTAGCAGGTTTGGAGGTGGCACAGTAATGTTTTGGGGTTGCATGTCGTACTATGGTTTTGGAGATTTTGTGCCAATAGAGGGCACTCTGACCCAATCACGATATTTGCACATATTAAATGACAATGCTTTTACTTCGGCGAACAAACTATTTCCAACAATCGAATGGGTATTGCAGCAAGACAATGCTCCATGCCACAAAGGCTCAATACCCACCAAGTTTTTGGCGGACTTAGATCAAGCAATCCTGCCCTGGCCTGCGCAAAGTCCGGACCTTAACATTATTGAAAATGTTTGGGCTTTAATAAAATCCAAACGGCTATTCAAAAAGGACCGGAAACGGGATGATACCATTCAGGAAGTTACCGGAATATGGTCGGAGCTCACAGTTGACTTCGCCCGATCATTGGTAACATCAATTCCAGCCAGGCTTCAGGCTGTAATTGACGAAAAAGGGGGAATGACAAAATACTAAATTAAATAAATAAACCCTTTATTATGTTCAACAAAAATTAAAAATAAATAACATTAATTAATGCCATTAAAAAATGTTTAAATTTTGTGTAAATACTTATGACGCAAAAAAAATGTGTGTAAATACTTTTGACAACCTCTAGGTAACTGTTCTTTTTGCTATATCTACGAACCTGTACCGTTATTTTAGCAATTTCTTTTTGCCGATCGCTTCTACACAGAATAAGCTTTATGACACAAAAGCTTTTTTTCAAAAACAGCGAACAACAACAACAACAACAAGCTTTTAAAGCTGAGCATGCAGAAAAAAGCTCGGTGTGTAATTACTTTTGACCACCTCTGTATATTGAATAACATCTCATTGTAATCATGTCATATAGATTTAATATATAGAATCTGTAATCTCTATCTGTCTGCAAGAGTACTTTGACATCGGCAAGCCGATTGTAACTCAGCTTCTTTTTGGAATTATTACTTTTTTTGGTTTTTTGTACTGTTTATTTATTTATATTTTTCTCTGGGCTTGACGACGTTGTTACTATATATGCATATATAGTTCGATACAGGTGGCCGAGACTGAAAAGGCCAAAGCATATTCGCCGAAAAAGGATGCTGCACTCATTATGAATTGTGAGGGTCTGCATTAGGTTTCCATTTCGCTTCGCTTCCTCTTGGTAGGCTGTAAGTGCTGGCGACATCTTCATCTACACCCAACCAACTACAGAGAATGAACCAATTCCAACCAGATCTATGTCAAGATTTTAGTGCATGTTAGACACACACACACACACACTTACACACATACACATTAAATCGTGCGTTTGAATAGCGTTCAATGTTCGATACGAATTCCCATCCCAGGACTAGAACTTAGTGCATTATATCGTACATAGCGTGTCTCCACTTCCCCACAACTCTCGTTATATTGTTTTAAATACATATATATATATATATATGTATGTTTGCGTTGACCCTTACAACCTCTTGTTTTATTTTGCACGATAAGCCTCTGTTTTTAATTATTTTTAAAAATAATTTGTTATAATATTTTGTATTTGTTTGTCCTTTTGTAGACGCACCGGCGGCATGGGCCTCAGCTCCAGCCGACTCACGGGCACACCATCGTCCAAGCGCGGAGGCGGCGGCGGGGGCGGCGGCGGCGACGACAGCTCATCGGTGCAGGATGAATCATTAGATGGCGAGGATTCAGGCAATTGACGCGTTAATTATTAATACATAAAAAAAATAATAAAAAAAAAACAACAAAAAAATCAACAAAAAGGAAATAAACGATTATATTTTAATGTTTCTTTTATATAATTTCTCTGTTATTTTTTATATAAACTATTATTCTTAATTAAAAACTTAAAGACAACAACAAACGCAAAACAAAATAATTATACAACATAAAAACAAACTACAACCAATACGCGTATTAACTTTCTTCCTTCCCCATTTAAACCCCCTTCAACATGCAATATACATATACAATACACATGCATTTAATAACTAAAGGTTTATAAAACAATCAAATGTTGAACAAGCAACTAATATACGAATTTCGTTTTGTTTAGAAACAATAAATATTTGCTATAACAATTATAAAAGGTTCAAATGTCTGTTTGAATTTGCGCGGGTCGAATGCGAATTGTGCTGGCAGTACTTTGCAGTGTGGCCAAGCATGGGCACAAATTCTCGAAAATCATGCATATCAACTAGCTCTTGTCAGGGAGCAAAGTCAAGAAGGTCGTATAGGGATTTTCAAAAGAGTTTGTGAGCAATAAAGAGCAAAGAACGGATTATTCTTATGATACTCATTTATTTTGCCTGCACCTTTTAAATTAAATAAAAATAAATAAATCGTGTTTATTTTTATTTGATGTAATTTGTTTCGAATCAATTCAAGTATCAACAGTTATCCAACAAAATTGCACTGTAAAAAATTGTTGCATACCGTTACGGGGCTGCCGGTAAAGCCGTTTTAGTGCAGTTTTCGTATGAAGGTTTTCTGAAGTACCAGGCGAACAGAAATCAGCAGCAGGGCTGAAAATGTTAATGAACATGGTGCTAACAGTGCACTGTCAGCCAACATAATTCTGGTAAATCGCTGTTAAGTACACTTTTAATCAACAGTAACTGTTATTTTACCGCCAAACTATGGGGCAGTTGAATTTTGAACTTGAATTCTCAGCGGCGAGGAAGGATACCTGTTATTTAATGATACATAATCAATTACATAGCTTTTATTGCTTTATATACTTACTATTTATTAAACATTTGTTTCATTTCTTTATACATATGATACATATATACAATTTGTTAACTACATATACTGCTCGTATCCTAAGTCGTGACAAATTCGAAAATCTCTTGATTAATAAGGCACTCCAGCGCAAGAAGGCTCTCTCTCTTACCCACGCACAAAACCCATTTGTGCTGCCCCGCCCACAAATCCCTCCCCTAACTAATTGCTAATGGCACTACGAATTGGCGCAATGCGCCAGACTGACGCCATGCGGCAGGACCTGGACAACAACAATGCCACCACCATTGCTAGCACTTGGACCAGCAAGGGCCTCCAGCTCCGCAGAGGATTTGCTCTTCTCCAGCTGCTGCTGCTCCTCACGCTTGCTGTTCAGATAGTAAACGCTGGCCACGATCAGGCTGAAACTGGTCACGGAGACCAACAGGGTGCCGTACTTGAGCGCCAGCTGGATGGCATCCAGGCCAAAGGTGCTCACATAGAGCGTGTGCAGGACATCTTCATTAAAGTCGCCAGCGGTTATTTCAATCCAGATCAGGGGCAAGATGGTGGCATTCTGCATGCGCCAGGCTTGATCTGAAAGACGGGGATGTAGATGAATGGACTCTATAAGCGAATGTCATTTAACTTACTGCGCAGCAGTGGCGTCTTGTCCAGCATGATGTTGATCTGGATGCGGGAGGCGCCGCTGATGGGGAAGCCAAAGCGCGGATGTATATCGGCATAGGTCTGATGCAGTTCGGCATCTGGATTGATGCCTTCAAAATCTTTGTACAGTATCGGATCGCCGGTGAAGAAATGCGGAAACGATGGGAAAATTGGCGAATCGTCGTAGCACCTGGTCGCATTGATAACGCCACTCGGCAGACAGAGATCAGTATTGCGGCAATAACATTCGTTGGCCGGATTCTCGGAAGGATGGGCAAAGACGTCCAAGGGCGTACGATAGCGCAGCACATCGATGTCATTGTAGATGGTCTCCTCCTTCTCGAAGCGCAGCGGCACCTTGCGGCACAGCACCTGCAGGAAGACATTCACCGTGCTGCGAGTCTGCAGCATGGTGGGTGAGAACATGGACGGTTCGCTGCCATCGATGCGGTTGCACTCGTCGCCCTGCCAGAAATCCAACTGGGGCTTCCCATTGAACTGGGTGATGATGCTAAACTTGGAGATGTCGTCCTCGCCCGTGTTCAGCTGCACCGAGTCCACGCTCGTTCCGTTGCGCTGCAAATGGAGATCAGAGATCAGGGATTAGCTGATGTGGCTTAAGTTGAATCCAAGTTTCTTTAGTTCTCACAGTTCTCAGCAGACCGAAATGCGTCTTGCCGCCGCCCAGGGATTCCAGACTGATGATCTTGTCCCGATAGCCCCACAGGTACTCGTGGGCAGTGAGTCGCTTGAACAGCGGCTCCTCAAAGAGCTTGATGGTGCCGGTCACAATGAGGCGCTTGATTGCGGCCATCCGCTTCACATGCACCGCCGCCGATAGCAGCGGCACATTGGGCACCAGGATCATATCATCTTCCCGCACTGTCGACTTTTCCGGCAGAAACTTATACGATTTTTTATCCTGCAAGCAGTTGGAAAAATTAATATATTTGTTTAAGAACTGGAAATTTGTGAGAGGCTTACCCGAAATGTAACCGTATGATTCTTATTGAAGGACACCTGATCCTTGATCGTATGCTCCTGATAGGTGAGCGGGCCCAGATCCTCGACGTGTATCTTGTCCGCTCGTCCAGCCAGATAGTCCTCAATATTCGTATAGTTGAAGATGTGCGCCTTCAGCAGCGTATCATACTTGGGATCCGGTGAGAGCCAACTGTTCGCCGTATCCGAGTGCTCAGCGAGTATTAAATTCTGCGAAAGTAACGAAAGTACAAATTAGCGAGTGATTGGATATACATATATACTGGGTATATTTGTAATGTGAACTGGTATAACTGAATCAAAAGGTAATGAATGAATGAACAAAGAACGAAATGCAATGAATGTAGAAGGAAGAGAGCATAGAGAGAAAATAAACAATTCGTATCGGCGATTACCTCGAGCATTGTATTATTGTAGTATTCGGTAAACCACATCACAAAGAACCCGGTCACGCTTATCACAAACAGCAGAAACATGGAGCCCAGCACTGTAAAAAGATCGCAATAAAATTGGGTTAATACGAGGGCAATGACGCACATGTATAAATACTTGTAGTATGGACTTACTTATCAGTGTGCCCATATCCTTGGACGTCAGATTGCGCAGGGCCAACGATTCCAGTATCATGTCCAGCACCGTCAGCTTCTCGGGCCCGGGACTGGAGTAGTTCGAGGTATTGCCATTGCGTAGGGAGTTCAAGGTGTTGGTTTTCGATTTGTTTGTTTGTACTGTGAGATCCTCTGAGGCAGGCAGCGTTGGCTGTGCCACATCATGGTGCAGCGTAGCATGCGACATGATGTCTGGAGTATTTGCTGTAAAATATATAATGATTATGAACTATGTATTACCCTTAGCATTGTTTATTGTTTGGTTTATTAGTTGGCTTAGCGCAAAGCCACGTCTCGCGTTATGCATGTTATGTATAACCCAAAGTGATCTATGGCGACACGTGTTATATGCCACATTGCCTTATCAGTCGCCATTCCATTAGGGCTTTAGTATTTCGCTCTGGTCATTGAACCAACGAACAAAAACTTGCAACTGCATGTTTCGAGTATAGAAATGGTTTGCCCATTCATAGCTTAACCTGAATCAGATACCTGTGCTCTATATAGATTGTATATATGTCTGTATTATATATATAGTATATGTATAATTTAATTCCGAAATGATCTAGCGCTTGAGTCGCAGCTCTTAACCAGCCGATCGTTGAACACCGTGTGTACTAACTAATCTCGGTTTTGGATTTTTCACAAGCTACGCGTGCTACTCTCAAATCAAAGTACAATAACAATTCTATATATATATATATATATATTATACTAATCGGTCTATATAGAATGGCACATCGCTTATCAGTGTTGCTTGGTAAATGCGAGAAGGCTACAAACACAATTCATACAGAGAATATTCAACGAGTGTATTAAAGCAAATCTATGTGTATGGGCATATCAGCATACATATATATGTATGTATGTATGTATGTATGTATGGGTACCTTATTATGCTCCAAATTGCGAACTAGTTGGGGTACGTCTTATATTAGGGGCTTAAGCATGGTAACTATGAATATATAGATATACTTATACCTATGTGTATATATGTATATAAATGTTTGTTTGTATATGGGATTAGCATGTAAGAGTGTTAAGATTCCATTAGGATCTTTTCCAATCATTTGTATTCGTATAATTCTCATATGAATAGTAATGATAATGATGGCAATGAGAATAATAATACTAATGGGATAATAATAATGTCAATAATAATAATGATAGTTCGAAGAAAACGATAACAATTGTACGAAATCTATCAGAAATACGAATTTCTAGTAGTTCTTATCTAAAAAAAACAAAAACAAAAACAAAAAACTATTTTAATTTCTATATATAATTGAATGAAATACATTGCAACCAATTCAAAATACATGAGTGAGAGATAAGCTAATGCCCTAATGTAAGTTAGGTAGGTACAGGAAAGTTCTTATAAACACAATTTTAAGTGCTTATGTGGTCGCAGTTGTGTTCGATAATAGCTTTAGAGATTCACTGATTAAGACTTATAAGAGTACCAGAGTATTTAAATATACCGATTTGGTTTAAATATAAATTGGGCAAACGAAACGATGAACTATAATATATGACAGAAATTTCTAATCTTTGATAGAACTTTCTGCTGATTTATTATATATATGTATATAATTAATCAGCAAAAGTTCTATTAAATATATAAGTTATATACATACATATATATGTCTGTCTATATATTCATATTATTGCTAGCTCTGCGGTAATGTCAGCTGGAAAAGGGGTCAACAACATTCTGATAAGAATTGCGCTGCTGTTTGTCATAATTGCCAATTTGAAATGAAAAATTTCCAATAATAAAAACTATGAAAGGTAGCGGTTATCAGAACAAATGAACTGAGCTGGATCAAAAGTTGATGGACTCTGCAACGATTTACATATTTGTTGTCAAGTTCACACACACACACACACACATATACACACACGCGCACACTTATGTATTTATAAATACAACTGCATGTGGCAAGTATTTGGAAGTAGCTCAAAACATGTTCTTTTTTTATATATTTAATTTCTGCTCACTCGGTCGCTGATAAGTATTCACACACAAGCACAAACAGACATAGATACATACATGCATACATACAATATACGTACATGTGCAGGCTGCTGGACGTTGTGCGGGCGTTTAAAAGCTTTGAAAGTTGCACTGGCGCTGTTGTTATTGTTATTATTATTGTTGTGTTGTTGCTTCTGCTAGTTAACTCACTGCTATGAAATTTAATTGACGCTGCGGCGTCGTTCACTCAGTGCCATTGACTGATAACACAATGGCACGGCCACGGAAGATGCGTCCACCTGTGCGGAGAGCAAATGCCGGCATAAAGACGAGCGACGCGCAAGAGCTCTAATACGCAGCTACCGTTGTTGGTGTGCACTTGAAAAATGTTGAGATGTAAGCGAAGAGAAGCACGTACGCGCAGCCCAGCTGATCGCAACAATTTGGAAACGAAACACGCGCACTCAAACTCACACAGGAATTGCACTCGCGCTTGTTCTCACTCAACGCTACTCTCTCGTCTGGCGTTGTTTCTCGCTTGCACTCACTGCAAACGGTGCTCCGTATTTATGCGCTCTTGCTTAGACATGCACTTTCCAAGACGCCTGCCAAACATTTGGCGTTTTAATTAATAATTTGTCGCTTTTTGCGCTGACTGCGCACAAAATACGAAGTCAAAAATTTTAAAAGCTTGTTACTGTTCGTTTTATGGCTGTTGCTATTGTGCTGAATGTTGTGTATTCCAGTTCGCCGCAGCGACACACTACGCCTAGGCAGCGCTAGCTCTCTTGTTGCTGTCGAAATCTGATTGAAATGTTACTGATTGTTGTTGTAATGTTGTTGTTGCTGTTCTTGTTTCTGGCGTTCCAGTCTTTACGGGCTGTGTTGTTGTCTTGTGTTTTGCGTTCTTTGTTACCCACTTGATTCTTTGTTTTGTCGCTATTTCGTTCTGACTACCGATCGCTTACTGTTGTTGTTGTTGTGCTCTTGTTATTGTTATTATTATTATTATTATTGCTGTTTTTGTTTTTTTTTTTTCTTTTCATATGGCAAGCTGGTTTTCCGTATGACTTGTTACAAATTCGCTGCAGTTTCTTTTGTTGTTGTCGTTGGAGATATTGCCTTTGTTTCAGATTTCTCTCATTGCACTCACTTTTCCATTAGCTACAGGTGGGCAGCAATTAATTGGCCACTCATCTGCCAACCTGGCAATGCGAATTATTGAGGCAACACAATTATAATGTCAGACCCTTTCCGTTGCACGTTTCACATTGGACGGATTAGCCCGGCCCGTTTCACGCACTATCAATATAAAAATTGCGTCGCAAGATTAGATTTGTTTTGTTATTGTTATTATTATTTGCGTTGCTGCTGCCTAAGCCTCTGCCACTGCTTCGGCTGCTGTTGCTATGTTTGTTATTTTGAGTTCGGGGTGTACCGTTACACACTGCGAGCACACAGCGAGTTGCGCCCTGCCCACGAAACAAGTTATAACTACGACGCGCGCAACGCATTCACTGGCCTGGCCTGGCCTGCTGCTGTCCTCTATTCGCTGCCTGCGCCGTTGCTGCTGCTGCTTTCGTTGCGTCGCTGCATTCGACTGTGAGCGAGTGTTGATAAGCGAGCGAAGACATTTACAGCGGGAGCAGCGCGCTGTTCGCAGCTGGCAGCTATGATTACTGATTGTTGACTGTCTGTCCTCTGTCTCTGCAGAAGATGTTCTTGTTTACGTATCGGGATCACTTTTTGACGTAGCAATCACACATTAGCATACACATGCATACGACGGACACAAAGTGCAAATTTAATCACCGCAAGACAAAGAATCGACACACCGAGCGAGTATCTTTGGTTGTATGTAGGCATGTACATGTGTATGTATGTATGTATGTTTGTTTATAGGTATGCGCACAGCATCCCCAACATTGCTGTTTAGACATGATACTACACTTCGCCGTTCGGCACTCGTCGTCTTTGGCGTTCGGTACTTGGCGCTCGGCTTGTTGTTCAATGATTGTTTCGTTATTATCTTTTAGCGTGTGCTCCATTTCCATAGCGGCGGTCGAAGTCGAAGATGTGCACTGAAACAAATTGCGTTGTGCGTGAAGCTTTGGAAAGCTTCAAGGCTTATTATTGCTGCAGCTGGAAAGAGTCATACGCTCTCCTCTCCTCGCTGCCATGCTCTCTCTCTCTCTCGCAAACAGCTGACGAACAGATTTGAAGGGAGTTGATCTTTGTACGAACGGCATTATGGTGTTGGTATGTATAATTGTTATCAATGTGTACTTTTAGCTATTTGTGTGTTGACTCACTCTTATATTTCGTCTTATATATATGCATATCATTATACTTGTTTCACTCTTATACGTCTTTCGTCTTATACGCTTGCATTAGGAGTTGCGCAATTGTGTTTTAAGGTTTAACAACTGGATGACTCTTATAATTGAGCTCGGTTTTATTTATAGCAATGACATTCACCTAATCTAATTAGCGCTATTAAAGTAAAAACAGATAAGTCTTATTAAAAGTGAAATTGCGTCTCAGTTGCTGCTTCACCCCCAACCCCCAGCCCGCCACCTACTAGCTAGATAAGTGCTTTGTAACAACAAAAGTCTCGGCGTTTTCTCTATCAATTAGCAGTTTCTCAGTGTCGAGAAATGGCAGAATTTCTCTTTGTATATCTTAAAAGGTGCAGTACACTTGACAAAAATAAAGCAAAACTTCTCGTTCACGCACTCTTTGTTTTTCAGCTTCCTTATGATATGATAGACACATACTTGTTTTCACAGATAAATGAATAATGAGAGGTATATGTATATTTTTAGATATTCCACACGCGTGTTCACATTACCCAAGGCAGAAGAGACACATATATATGTGTAGATTAATTCGCATGTACTTATTGTATAGCTGTAAATAACTGATAAACGTACGAGTCGAGTTATTGAACTCTACTCAAGTGTATTCTGCATTTATCAGTTTAGTCAAGACTTTACTTTACAATAATCTCGCAGCTATAATACCCGTATTTACATACATGTATTTATTTCACCCCGCCAAGCCCGAGTTTTACCTCCTGCGTAGTCAGCGATGCTTGCTAAGCGTGCTATTTGCTCTGTCAATCATCATACCCTATACAATGCGTTAACGAGGTATAAAAGCGCTTGCTCTTGTTGACTTCCGCCAGTAAGTGTTTTGGTAGCAGATATTAAATTAAGATTTGAAAACTTAGTTAATAGTTGATCAGTTGATTATTGGATCACAGCTCTCTCTTTTGCTTTGTTTTTTGCTTTTACACTTGAAGGCCTTGGGCAAACACCTGTTTAGCTTGACTGATAATATTGGACTTATCATATGAACCTCTTTCTTTCTTAATATATGTGATTAGCTTCATATTTGTTTGTTGATTTATATATCTGCCTTGCTTTTTTCATTTCCTTGTACGTCTCTGTTTCTTTCACTCTTACCCACTCTCTCACTATCCCTCTCTCTTTCTCTTTCACTCACTGCCTCTCTCTCTCTCCGCTGGTTCCTTGGCTCATTTCTCGTTGTGTCTTTTACTCTTTTACTCTTTGTCTTTCTTTGTTACTCACCTTCTGTTTATCTATCCTTCTCTCTCTCTCCATCTTTGTGTCATTCTCCTTTTTCCAATACAACCTTCAGCGTTGCTCTGCTTAAGAGTTGAGTTTAGGGTCCGTCGCTTTTACAGGGTATTTGAGTGTTAGCAATATCTGACGGGCTTGTTGACTTATTTGCCACCCATCGAATAACAAAATCATCCAAACAAATGATAGCCTTTTTGAACTTTGTCCACATCACTGGAATGATTAAGCTGACGACCGAGCACAGATGATACACATACATACATATATTTCAATATAGTAGAAATGTTTTCGTGCACTTAATAGCTTTTCAATAAGCAGCCTTCACAGATCTGTCGCTGCGAACATAACCTGTTAAAATGTATACTGATTATATATGCATAACTGGGGGAAGGAAGTGAGTTTGAGTTGGCAAATAAAATGCAATTATGAAGCCTTAGCTCAGACAGCTCAAGTGTCGTTCAGAGTTAGCTAATGCTGTCTGAGTCGTATTGGGGTTTTTTGAGTGTTATCAGAGTCGTGGGGTCCTACGTCAATAAGCAGACACATTGGCATTATTTGGCTTTATCGCCAGCCAATGCATTCATTTCCTATATGTCTCACTCTTATCAAGCCCAAGTCGAAGTCACTTTAATTTATTTTCAACTGTATATTGTATATATAGTCGTTACTATATAATATATGTATTATTTTAAATAGATAGCCCGGGTTCAAGTGCCAAAAATAGTTTCAAAAGTGTTCATAAAAAAATTTCCAACTATTTGTTGTTTGTTTTTTGTTTGTTTTTCGTTTTCCCCACCTATTCAAATTGAATTTGAAATTCAAAATTCTGGTTACAGGCATTGGCATAATTCATAATGGGTCTTTTTTGCAATATTTGTCTCCGTAAGTAAGAAGAAATGTGACAGTAATTGTATTTTAGGGGTTGGGGAACAGAAGGGGGGAGACCTCACGTAGGCCCAATTGATAGCATGCAAACTCATCTCATTACATCTAAACTGCTTAACTGCGATCTATTCGAAATGATTTGTTGTAATACCTATATCTCCTCTATATATTTATTCAGTATTTTATACTATCTATTTCTATGTGTTTCTCCAGATTCACTCTCCTTTACTTCCACCGTCTATATGTCTCTCACTCTTATCCTCACTCTATCTCTGTCTCTTTCTATATTGAAGGTTTGCTTATTTCTTAGCAACTAAAATATAAGTTTAAGGTTCGGCTCATGGTAAATGTATGTTAGATATGAATTCTGGCTCGAGCTTCTGTCAGCCTCGTTTATCCGTGCCATTTCAGGGCATTTTACGTTTGTCTATTCATACCTCATGTTTCATGTTTTGTGATTTAATATTTATGAGATCGTTAAAAAAAAAGAAACAACAAATATGTCAGTTTGTATGTCATTTTACATAAACAGAAAGGTCGCATGCAAGCCGGTTAGCCTTATTGGCATACAAAGTTGTAATTCGTTTAGAGTTTGTGTCTTGAATAGGCCTATTAACTGCAACGGCTTGCGTGTGCGTATGTGTGTGTGTGTGTGTGTGTGTGTGTGTGGGGGGTGTCATCGATGTAGTTCAAGGTCAGCCAAATTAACCTTGTCGGAACTGTAGCAATGCCTAACAAACGTCTCCCCCTAAGTTTTCAGCGAAGTAACTGTATAAACAATAAATTGCATTGGAAAAACACTTACAGACCCGATTCTGGCTAAGCACATGAGTTGAGGCGAATATTTCCCACTTGGGCAAACACTTCTAAGCCATGAGTGAAGTCTACTCACTTTACTATTTCCTATTCAATATCTATATTTCCAGTTCAACTGCAATGCAAATGCAACAAGTTTTTGTAAGTTTTTTTTTCCATCATTATTTTTGTTTTTCCAGCTGACTCTGCGTGTGTTATGCCCACAGCAAATTTACATTTGGTTTTTTCTTGTCATAGTTTTCTATGTTAAGTAAATGTGAAGATAAACAATTCTGGTGTAAATATATGAATGTGTGTTGCAACTGGCAAGAATAACAAGAATTGCAACAACAAACGACCACATCTTAATGCAACCTTGCGCAATGGCGAGGGTTGTGTCAAGTTGGACACCAAACACCAACAACTTCAACATCAACAGTAATAGCAACAACATTTTTGTTGTTATACATTCTTAAAATTGTTATGTTTCGCAAAGCGAGACGACAAATTGTTAGTCATTTACTCGTTTTTTGGGCATATAATGATTTGCGTGTATGTGGAAATCAAAGATATGTTTGTTGTCGTTGCACGTTTTGGCAGCGACAGCATAAAATGAAACGATACGAAACGAAAGACTTCAATGCAAGCAACAAACTTGTTTTTATCAGCCCGCACATAACACAAATAGCAAAAGCAGCACGCCAGCAGCGCAGCAGCAGCAGCGGCAGCGGCAGTAGCAGCAATAATCATGCATGACAACGCCATTCAATAGAGCTTTTTATCAATTGCATTTGCAAGGCGGCGTTTGCACTAAAAAGCTTTTACGCTGCACTCGCCGCTCTGAGCGCAAAGCCGAGTGAGCAGCGCAGCAGCTACTGAGCTGAGTGAGCGGCGAGCAGTGAGCAGTGAGCGCCGCGCACTGAAGCTTACTCTCGCTTTTGACGCCGACGATGTTGCGGCGTTGCGACGTCGCTGACCGTTTGCGTTTGTTACCTGTTTATCTGGTTTTTTGTCGCAATTCAAGCTAAGCTTGAGCTTTTGCGACTGTGCGGCCGCTGCCTAAACATCTTTCGTTGTGCGCGCATTTCAAGTCTTCAGTTATTCAGCGGCTTTGCTGGCGTTCAAGTCGTTTCTCTTTCGACGTTGCCGGGTGCGTTAAACAATAAAAAAATTCATTTTAAGCCAAGAATCTTGACTGCATACCAAATACACTGTTAAAGCCGACTCGTGCACGCTTTTAGACGGTGTGCATTAGTATATATGTGAGTGTGTGTGTGAGTGTCCGTACGTGTGTTTGTCTTTGTGTTAATTTTACTATTTTGAAATGCCTGCGGTTGCCTGGCAAGCCAATATTGCGGCTGCTATTGCTTTGGCTGTGGCAGTTGTTGCTGTTGCTATTGCCTTTGCTGTTGTTGTTGTTGTTTGCCCGTGTGTCTTTCACAAAATCGAAACAGGCAACAAGTGTACTTACACTTGCCCACTGTGCACGGTAGTCGCATTCCAGAGTGCTGCCGCAGTAAAAGTTGCAGACAGGCCACGATAATATGCCACATCGATACATATTTAATACAAAAACGAATACATACATATGTGTATAGATATACAAATATATACATATATTAATATATATATCGCTTAAGTTATCATGTCGCAAGACCTTGCCAGTAGGCCCAGCCAAATGAAACCGAATGAACATGCTTATTGGCTTTAAGAGCAGCGCAGGCAAAGCGGAAAATCATTAAGATACATGTGTAGCTATGTAACATACACAAACAGACAGACACATACACACACGCATGCACACTCTTGCATCTTGTGTGTGTGTGTGTGTACGTGCATAGTTTTTATGATTACTTATGTGGAAAAAGTGAAATTTCGCTGTTGACGCCACGAAGAAGCAGCCACTCAAAACGAAATAAAAGCTAAACATCAAAATCAAAGTGAAGCGCGCACAAATATATAAATAAATAAATGCAAGACGCTGACCACATAACCAACAACCATTTATCCAAATATCCGTTTTATCAAAAAGAGAGCGGGTGAGCCAGACAGAGAGAGAAGGAGAGAGAGAGAAAGAGAGAGGGAGAGTGCGTGTCTGCTGTTTGCATTATTATCCGGCTAAGTAAAAGCCCTTTGGCACACGCAGCTCGCAGCTTGCGTGCGCTACAAGTGCCGCTAAAGCTGTTTATATACAAATATCCGTTTTATCCGACAGAGAGCGAATGGCACGCTGCGGTGGGTGTTTGTGTGCCACTTCAGTTTATCCGGCTAAGTAAACGCCCTTTGCGTTAATTTGCGGACACCGTTAAAATGATTCATTTTATAAAAATTGCGTGCTCTGCGACAATTGTCGCGCTTTGTCTGTAATAGTTGCTATCTCAGTGCCTCTCTCTCCCGCTCGCTCTTTCTTGAATAACATGTTGCGGCAATAACAGAAACTGACCTACTGCCAAGATGGAACGAACTGGCGTTGTCACTGAGACACGCCATTGTCTAGCTAAGCAACAACAAAAAGCAACAATTTTAAATCACTTTATTTTACACATATTATCAAATGCAACAAAAACAATAGTCGAGAGCCAAAAAATAAGCTTTAAATATAACAAAAAATTGTCAACAGCTACGTCGCTCACTTTTTGGCCCGGCCAAAGTCACCGACAACAATAACAACAACCGACGGCTAAAGCAACTACATAAAATTGGGTCAGGGTAATTGTTTACACTAAGTAGCTACTGCTACTGCTACAGTTGCTCTGTTGCTGTCGTTGCTGTTGTTGTTGCTGTTGCTTTTGCTGTCTGTGTGTTTGTGCAACATTATAAACGCAGTGAAATTATGCGGCATCTCACGGCGGCTTTGGCTTGCAACTTGCTGTTGGCATTGAAAGCGCTCTCCGCGATTCTCCGCTCCCAGCCAGCAGCACTCTCAGTTGCTCACTCAGCACCTTCGTTTAGAAAGTAAGTTTCTATTGAAGTGGAGTGGAGTGGAGTGGATTGGCATGGAGTTCTGCTAAATAGCAAAAAAAAAAAACGCGATTTCACGTTAAACGCCCAACAGTTGTTAATTAGAAAAAAAAGCAACAAGCTGAACACAAACAATTACACTTGAAGTATACAAAACCAGCAGTAAATATGTTCAAGTGCCTAAAGCTGATTACATATGTCGCTGATAATTTAGCTATAGATATAGCCAATTAATGACAGATTTGGTCTGAAATATTTCGTTATATATAGTATTGCCTAACTTAAGGCGTAGCTCTAACGGACTACAATAAAATTAGAATTGCATTAGATATTTAAATGAAGAATTCAGGGTCACAAACAAAAGCTAAGCGCTAAGAATTCCATTTGATGCAAAGCTCTTTTCGCTTTGTCAAAGAAGAGAAGCCTGTTCAGCTGGCTATTGCTGGCATTCATATCTTATTTCCTTAGTTTGTCGCTATTAATACCGCTATATTGATAACTATATTACTTTAAAGTATATAGCATGCAGATATGTATATTCGTCTAACTGCTAGCAGTGCTCACTTCTTATTTCTCATTCACTTATTTCTTATTTTTATCGTTGTTGCTTCACTATATTCCCTTAGTTAAAGAGAGGCAAGTGCGACAAAAGCTGACTGCTATGCAGCTTTCTTATTTTTTCTTATTAGAAAGATATTTCTTATTAGTAAATTATTACTCGATTCTCTTGTTTATTAAAATAGTAAGCAATGCATATTACTTAATACAGGCAGAAGCTGAGTGTAAGTTACACTCCCTTGTGTTTTTCTCCGATTTCCCATTTGTGATAAAGCAACAGCTGTTATTACCGCACGTCAGCGCACGGCAACTGCAACTGTAAGGCATTTCCATAAATGTATATATGTATATACATCTGTTTCCCCATTTTCATTAATATCAGCTTGAGCTATATAATATCAGCTGTTTATGACTGTTTGGACAATATTATTTCGCTGGCGATTTCTAATCGAAACGGCTAAAATAAACACAAATCATACTTGATATACGATCGTTTCTCTCACTGTAATTGGCATTCATTGAACTTGCTAAACGTAAAAAAAAGCAACGACAAATCAGAAAAAAAAAAAATTGTGGGCAGAGCCATTTTGGCATTCAGTGGCCAAAACAGTTTGTTACCTGATTTATGGCTCAATGGTCAATTGTTCATCGGCTGAATGTCGCCCGAAAAGCGCACAAAATGATAATAATTATATTAGTTAATTACTATTCAATACGCATGTCATGCGACAAAACCCATCTGAACGTGGTCCAAGCATTTGGCTCTCTGGCGTCAATAACTGTTTGGCGCAATTTATTCGTACCTGAGCCGATCATTTTCGATTGTTGCTGCTGCTGATGTTGTTTGTTGTAGTTGTAGTAGTAGTTGTTGTTGTTATTGTTATTGTTATTATATCTAATAGCGGGACGACCTTCAGAGCACACTAAGTGCCGTTCAATACACAAGCCAATATCATCTTTGTATGTGTAAGCGTGTGTGTGTGCTCGGGGCAAAGTACAAACTGTGGACAAGCTCTGCAAGCAGATTTTAATGATTCGCCAAATACCCAGCAATTAATATGGTTACTGTTTATTGCTATCTGATCGACTAAATTTGACTGAAAGAGAGTTCTTCTAATGGAATAGAAATAGAGAATACCCTTTATCGTACTTGATCTTACAACTTTTTCCTTTCGCTTTGGAAGCAACCATAAAACAAGTGAACTCTAAGACATAATAGATTCTCTGTATTAGACTGCGAAAATACCCTGTAGTAGACTGAATCTAAGAGAATGTTTACATATATCAATATCAAAGCTTAGCTCGCTACAGGCCTCAAGATACCCTGTACCAAACTACTTAACTTACTCTCTCATTTCCTTCCTAACTTTTGTGCTACAAAATGCACTCAGTTATCTTAGCCATCTCTCAAGCACAGGGTATATCACATCCAAATACAAAAAGAGTGCAGCCAAGGCAAAAACAGTATTAACTTGTGGCTTAGTTGGTCGAGCATTTCCGTGACATGGTCAAGTGCTGTTTAACTGCAAATAAACACAGACACAAACTGGCCGACACGCAGATATGCGTTTTTCTCTCTCCAACTTCTACTTCTTCTTGTTGCAAAGCGCAACTGAAACGTGCCCATAAGCCAAATGCCAATTGGCGTTGCTGTTGACCATAGAAACTGATATTGTTGCTAAAAAAAACAAAAATACAGATATAGTCAGGTATCTGAGATGCGTTGCCAGCCTATATAGACGCCACCTTGACGCTGGCTTATAAGAACCTCAACTGCATTCCGCTCAGTGAAAAGATCTGTATTGCTAACAACTAGATAAGACGGCAAAAATTGACGCACTGACAATTAAAAAAGTTTTCGTTGTCGTCGTTGTCGTTGTTTGGATTTTCTATTGTTTCGTGCGGCGCTTGCAAATGGCTTGGTTAATAAATGTATTCATCAAAGTCAGATTTGTTTTTTTAATATTTTATGATGCCTGCCTGTGCCTGCAATTGTCAATAATCAAGCGGTTTGAAAGCAAACAGGCAACGCTTTATAGAAATTATGGCCCAACAGCGACAGCAGCACCAGCAACAACAACAACAACTACAATAGGGGCAACCGCAATTTTGAGGCCCTGGCCTCGGTCAAGGTGTTTGCCAAAATTAAAAATAAAATTTTTGTATTTTCATACACACTCTTTTAATATATGCGTATATGCCAAGACGAGCCTGGCCATTAAGATGCTCAGCGTATTGGCAACAGCATTTTAATACCCTGTTCTCGAAATGTGCAGAGAGAGAGAGTATGCTGTTGCTGTGTAGATGAATAGTCTATAAGAGGAAAGCAAAAGAGTCGAGCGACCCTTGCTCTGCCCTTTCATCTGCTTAGTATTCTCCCTACTGAATTACTCTTCTGCAGTGAGCATAAAATGAACCTTGAAATGCTCTCAAGAGCTGATCGATCCACTTTGAGTGTAATTTCGACAGCTATAAAGGGCGCGCCTGAACAAGAGCCTGATCAGTCTCAACCCTGACCTGGTGCAAGGCGGACGCAGTGAGGGGACTACGTTTTTAGTTTTTTTTTTGTATTCTGTATTTTATGGGCTTATGTTTACTATTTTTTTTTTTATATATACGTGTTATCAATTATAATTATTATTATTTTTTTTTAATTTAAAACAATTAAATTTTGAATTCATAATTATATCTTTATATATACTTATGTATTTTATTTATTGATTCATTCATGAACAAAAAATATTTTTTTGTGTTTTTTATTAATTTAATATATTTGATATTAAATTATTAATCAAATATTATATATGTATATATATTTATATAAATATATATTTAATATCAAATATATTAAATTAATTTAATTTTATTTTTTTTTAAATATATTACAAACTATTTATTTATTCAAATATTTAAAAAATAAATCAAAAGCTTACGATTTGTTTAGTACATATAATAGTTTTTATAGTATTGTTTATATTTGTAATTATAATGAGAACGATAATAATAATATCAGCAAGATTGATAGCTATTATAATAATGAACAATGTAATGATCATTTATAATAACATTTGTTAATGATAATGATGCTGATAATGATAATTATTCTGAAATGACCATTAGTTTTTTTTAATGATAAGTTCATCATTAACTTCATAATAATAATCATAATAAATATGTTTCCGTATATATGTATGTCTATGTAGTTTAGAATATATAATTGTTTTCTAATAGTTTTCAACTGCTATAAGCCGTCATAAACTGAAGAACTATAAAAACAACTTTAGACGTATGTATATACGAGCGTTACTTCCCCAATACCGTTTAATGTTAAGACCGTGACTGTTAAACATGTTTTACACTAGGTATTACATAGTTGAGCATTTGCAGAGCTCTACCTAGTTTTTGTAAATATGCGTTTATGCGTCTATACGCATGGCTATTAAGACGTTCAGCGTTTTGGCAAAAAACGATTTCTTTGTCTTTTGTTTAATTGCCTGACTGCTTCTGCTGGAGTTGAGGCTTACCCGGGCGGGCTCTATTCATGGACCAATCATGTCGATGCCTATTGTCAACAACAAAAGCGAAAACAAAGTCGAACAAGCCATTAAAAAAGATTTACGAGATCTTTAAAATAGCTCTAGAGAACTCTGGAAAACAATTGCTGACTTGACAACGTTCTGAAAAACAAAAACCAAAACTAAAAGATTATATAACACACGAAATGCCAAAGAGAGTATTCAAAAACGTTGTCTGATAAATTAACCAATGGAAAAATATAGAAAAAAATGTAAAGAAAAAATCAGAAAACAGAAAAAAAAAAAAAAAAAAACATAAACAATACAACACAGCGGACAAGGCCAGTTTGCCCTGAAACGTGTCTGAGTTTGAGGTTCAGAGCTCGGCCCTCTTCGAACGAGTTAAACTTGACTGCTACACTTTAGACTTGAGCGTGGCTAATATATACACGGATCGTATGTAGAGAACCCAAGACATCTAAACAATAATAACAATAATTATCAACATCAGCGTCATCATCACGCTCATCATGATCATCATAATGATCATTTTATTTTTTTTATTATCAACAAAGTTCTGAAACTTTGCCCGGCAATCAACTTATGCATTCCTAGCTAGACTTTCATTAACAACTAGCCAAGTTAACGATGCTCGGCCTTAATTTAAAACCAGATTTGCATCTTTATCACAGTTTATTATAATTATTTCTGTTCTGCTATTTATAGTTCTGCACCAGAAGGCGTTTCACACTTTGACATCCGCACAACGATCACAACATGAACGGACCCAAACACAAACTTTGTACCAAACTCTCCAGCACATATCTGCGCAAATGGTGTAAGTAGAGCATTCTTGTTTACGCAAATCTCTTGCGTCTGCAATTTGGAATACTTCTCTGTTAAGTCATATTTTTTGGCTAGAAAATTTCATTTGTTTTAGTTGACTTTACTTATTTTACTTTACTTTGATACACGTTTTTCCTAAACACACTTTTTTCTTAAGTGGTTTATTAGCATTTAAATTCCATTAGTGCTAATCTAATATAATGTTAATTGCTTTCAACTCTAGAGAACTTCATGGAACCTTTTTGAGATTTTTCAGTGGTGTTTCAAAGTTTAGGGATTTACCTGAGTGGCTAAACACATTACTCAACCACATTATAAGTTATATAAAAGCGTTGGCTATTTCCGTCTTTAATTTAAATCAATTACAATTACACAGTCAGAGTCAGAGTCAGAGCAGCTCGTCACAGTTTTCTGACTGACAAAGCGAATGAATTAGACGCAGTTAACTAAGAGAGCAACGATTAAAAGATTTGTAACAGCTAAATAAGCTCTTGATTGAAAGTTAACTTGATTGTAAATTAAATTCCTAAGCAGCCAATCAGGTGGCTATGGATGTATAGCAGCCTGGCTAATAAGCTAATAAAATGGGCTAAGAGTTGCCAGATAATCGAAAATTTCAATTTGGAGTCCGAATGATAGAGCTCCTATGCCTATGTAGCAATGGATTGATTAAATTATATTTACTCGGTTGAGAAACTTCAGGGAATGAGCTGTCCAGAGTGTTGCCAGATAGCTGAAAATTATGCTCTAAGTATGAAAGCTTTTCAGTGTCTGAAGGTACGAGTCCTATGGCTAAATGTAGTTCATTTAGGAATTTTGGAAGATTTGAAATTTCCAGAGTGTTGCCAGATAGTTAGTCTTAGCCATAATATTTAAAATTTGTGCAGAATCCGAATGAAAAAGCCCTGCAGATGTTATGGATTAAGATTACAGCAAACAGTTCTTAAGAGAGCTGCCAGATTAGATTAGACTAAGAGTGGGTTTAACCACCTTAACCAATACAAAAGAAAGTGTAGCCAAAAGATTTATCAATTTCCTGAAAATGCACCTGAAATATTTCCAAGTAGCTTGGGCCTCAGTCGAATTGTATAAACCTTTGGTGCATAAAGGTTTTCAGTTACGTTCCAGCAAGAGCTGGTATTGTATTACTGAATAGGTGTATTATTTCCGTATTGCATGAAATCGAACTCAATTATTACCAACTGAATAGCTGGCTGGCTGGGCAACAGACACATGCCTTTAATGTTTTGTTGACTGTTTGGCTATGACTGGTTTTACAGGTATTTCAATTTTGAATTCTAATTGATGGCAGACACCAGAATTTATATATATGTGTATATATATATATATACATGGAAGATGGCTATGCGGCGGCGCTTTCTTGACATTGTCAAGGTCTTTTACACATTGCGCATAGACAGACAGTTATTCAGACAGTCAGTCAGCCAAGTCGGTGTTTACCTGGCGTCAACAACTTCACACATTCTTGATGAATCAGCCGAAAGAATTTGATTTTTGCGTTCTATTGTTGTGTAAATAAATATATACACACATACATACATACATATGAATTCGGTTTGTTTACACACAATAATACTCGAGTAGAGTTTCAATGGCGAGGATAATAAATAATTGCACTTCGCATTGCAAGCTGACGTGAGGGCTAACAAGTGGAGCTTACGGCTCAATAGCTGGCTATCTTAACTGGTATAATACTCGGTTAGTGAGTTGGGCTTTAATAAATGCATTGATAAGTCGACTTTCTGGAAAAACAAGCCGACGTTCATAGAGGTTCATTAATTTATACAATTATTCAATCGGATGATTAATAGCTAATTGCAGCTTCGCTTCGTTCGTATAACTTGAATTAATTAACTGAGGAACGAACAATGCTATAAGGTCGCCAGATCAACTAGCCACAAACCAAATGAAATGTGCTAAAAATAACGGAACGAATGGATTTTCGACTCAGAGATGAGTCTATGAACTTTGCTTGGATTTACGATCTATCGATTATCGGTCTATTATATAAATATGGGCATCAACTTTTTAGCTAATCAATGTGAATTAACACACTAGACTCTGATATTTATTAATGAAATAGATTAGGTGTTGGAGAAACCCATTGAAGGTGTTGATCAATGTAAAAAATATTCAGACTTCATACTAAATTCGAGATATTACTGAAAAGAGCCAAACATATCACTTCTTCTGGAAAGCCGCGCGACACTGATTAACCTTGCTGATCCTAGCTTTGCTTGGTTTGCATTCGTAATTATGGATCGAGCCAAAGGGGCGAAGGTCAACAGCTATGCAACAGTTAAGTTTTACCATTCCAGCTGAATAACTATGAAAGAGTCTGCTAAGCGGAGTGACTGAAACGTCTAGAAAAGTTAGCCAAGGCAACACAATGCAACAAAACAAAATGAAAATAATAATTCGAACTCTGTTTTAAGGTAAATACAGCTTATCAGAAATCTGGGAAAGTTGAAAAGAAAGATCAAAGTATAGAGTCTCATGCGAGAAAAAGAATATTTTTTTCTTCTTACATATTATAAATGTCTTTAATTATACATTTCATATTCATTAGCTAATAAAATTCTTAAAATTACCCGGACTAAATCAGGTTTTAAAATAAATTTAAATACATGAATAGTTTTCTAAGCAAAAGTTGAGATCCCAGCACTATGTTTTAAGAGTAGTAAAAGTTTTAGAGTCTTTGATCTTTCACCCAAATGTTATAGTTATTGATTTTCAGCTAAATATACATACCTAGTTTAATAATTCGACTCTGTTTAACTAATTTGTTGAAATTACTTACTGTGAAGATTCACACCTCAAAAAAAGAAGATAAATGTATTAGCTCTCATTAAGGTAAACATTTATGGCAATAGAAAATGAGTCTGTGATCTATTCGCATATTGACTGGAATCCATATAATATATATAAATATAAGTATATTTAGATATTACTTCTATGATTCATCTGGTGTGTGCAACGCATCTGTAAGATTTGAACTCATATCATTTAACACAAATCAGGCGGCGACGCCTTTATTAGCTCTTTGGGTTCAGCTTGAAAGGTGAAAAATGAAGTACGTGCACTGGGTGCATAACGCGAGCTGAGCTGAGATTTCCCCCCTGATGAATCATTGCTCAGAGCATGTGGCATAGAGGATAAGTCAAACGAATAATTTATAATGAAATTTGTTTTCTCTTTCTCTTCTCTCTCTCTCTCTATCTATCTTTCTCCGGTTACTGCAGGGATTACTATTATAATCGCCGTCCTTTTACTAATTGGTGGAGTTTTGGTTGCCTGTGAATTTTCCGTGCTAATCAATGCGATCGTTAATCGCATGATTGCGCTGCGACCCGGCTCCAAGACCTTTGGCTGGTGGGCCAAGCCTCCCGTTGAGCCGCACATCAGCTTGTATGTGTATAACGTGACTAATGCGGATGATTTCCTAAGCAACGGCTCCAAGGCCATTGTCGATGAAGTGGGACCCTATGTTTACACGTAAGTTCAAGATCTCCCACTCTCTCTGTCTCTCCCACTTGAAATGTTAATGATTTGATTTTGCAATTTTGCAGCGAGACATGGGAAAAGGTGAACATTGTGGAGAATGACAATGGCACGCTGAGCTATAATCTGCGCAAGATCTACAAGTTCCGTGAAGATCTGTCGGCTGGTCCCGAAGACGATGTGGTCATTGTGCCCAATATACCCATGTTGAGTGCCACCTCACAGAGCAAACATGCCGCCAGGTAAGAGAGGAAATCTAATTCCCTATTGCCATATCAGATCTAAGTGGAACATTTTGATCTATTTCAGATTCCTGCGCTTGGCCATGGCCAGCATCATGGATATATTGAAGATTAAGCCATTCGTGCAAGTCTCTGTGGGTCAGCTGCTCTGGGGCTACGAGGATCCTCTGCTCAAGCTGGCAAAGGATGTCGTGCCCAAGGAGCAAAAGCTGCCCTACGAGGAGTTCGGCTTGCTCTATGGCAAGAACGGCACCTCATCGGATCGTGTCACTGTCTTCACGGGCACCGAGAACATCAAACAATACGGCATCATTGACAAGTTCAATGGAAAAACACATTTGCCGCACTGGACAACGGACAATTGCAATCGTCTGGATGGCACCGATGGCTCCATCTTTCCGCCGCACATTACCAAGGATCGCATTCTCGAGGTATACGACAAGGACCTATGTCGTCTGCTGCCATTGGTCTTTGAGCGTGAGGTGGACACGCCCAACAATGTGCCCGCCTATCGTTTCACACCGCCCGAATGGGTATTCGCCGATGTGGAAAGCCATCCGGATAACATGTGCTATTGTCCAGCGGGCAAGCCCTCCTGCTCGCCCAACGGCCTCTTCAATGTGTCGCTGTGTCAATACGGTAAGCCTAGCCAACACCCTCAGATCTTGACATTTCTATAGCTAATCTCTCTCTCGCTCTCTCTCTTCTGTAGACTCGCCCATTATGCTGAGCTTCCCGCATTTCTACTTGGCCGACGACAGTCTGCGCACTCAGGTCGAGGGCATTTCGCCGCCCATGAAGGAGAGGCATCAGTTCTACTTCGATGTGCAGCCCGTAAGCATATAGAATTGGCGCTCTACTAGCTGATCTTTAATGTAACTATTTGTTCCTCTTCTTCAGACAACGGGCACCACTCTGCGTGTGAGCGCTCGCATCCAGATCAACTTGGCCGTCAGCCAGGTGTTCGACATCAAGCAGGTGGCCAATTTCCCGGATATTATTTTCCCCATTTTATGGTTTGAGGAGGGCATCGATTCGCTGCCCAACGAGGTCACGGACATGATGCGCTTCGCCGAGAATGTTCCGCCCAAAATTCGCGTCGTTCTCATCGTGAGCCTGTGCACCCTGGGCCTGGTGCTGCTGTTGCTCTCCACCTTCTGCTTGATTCGCAATTCGCACAGGCAGAGCACACTGCACTTGGAGGGCTCCAATTACCTGGCCACCGCCCAAGTGGACATGAACAAGAAGCAGAACAAGGAGAACCCTCCCAATGGCAGATATTGAAGAGGCCTCGCCTCGCGCTGAGCTTCTTCAATATATTTTTAGTCGGCGCGTTAGTCTTAAAATGGAATTTTCTTTTAGCTAGGGAACTCACAGGCAAAATCTCTCCGAGTGCGTTTAGTCTAGAACAAATGGAGCTGGGAAGACTTATGTGTATGTACTTATACTGTATATTGTATGTATGATAGGTCCTCGTTGTAAGTACTTATGTAATCGTTATAAAAAATTTCAAGTGTATTAGCTATATATATATATATACGTATATGTATATATATGGTCTGTCAAGCAACGGTCGTGATCATTTTAAGTCTCAAAAACAAACCCAAATTCTATGTCATAAAAAAAATTGTACATGACCAAATGAAAGTCACAAAGAATATAAAACCAATTAACGAAACAAGATTCACAAAATCTATATATCAATATCTATACAGATATATGTATATGTATTGATATTTACTAATGTTCTCTCAAGTTTCGTTCCTCATATAAATGTGCTTGATTAGACAAAAAACAAACAAAATTTGAATGGACTGGCAAAAATTCCGATGCGTTACAAACGAACTACAACAAAAATATAATATATAATATATCTAAAAATAATATAATATAATATAAAATAATAATATATATATATATATCTGTGTATGCATATATGTTGTATGTGTATATGTGTGTGTATCGTATCTATATCTGTATAATATATATGACTCTAATGTGTACAATAAATTACGCTATTATTTTAATTAGGCACTTAAAAAAACAAATACATACATAATGAATATTTCTTGCCTTTTGAGGAAGGTTTTGATGGGCTTGGAATTGAATTGGGATTTGATTTGGTTTAGGCTTTGCCATAAATCAATTTGTTATTGTTCTAACGATGATATGTGACTACTTTATAATAGCTATTCTATTTAGATGTACAGCCAGCATCGAAATGCTTATTAATGTCTGCTTAAATAGCGGTTTTCAATTGCTTCCATTAGGGTTAAGAAACTTTGCCAAGGTGCCAGGCTATCAGCTTTGTAATATGATGAATCAATGATATATGGAACATATAAGTCTTTGTTTATCTACAAATATCCCTCAAAAACATTGTGCTAATTTCGCTATTTAATTTATTATGGCAATTTAGTACAGATTATTCTACAATTCCATATAATCTAGAGTAGTTCTTATAGTTCGCCTCAAAAATAGATTATAATTAGGTACAGCTGCACGGAATCATGGGCCTTGCAGCTAACTTATCAGAGCACAAATTAAAATTTATTAATTTGAAATTCATGCTGAGCAAACGCTACAAAACAAATCAAGCTGAAATGAAAGTAAATAATAAACACAAAGCTAACGTGCTCAGTGGGGAAATTCAAATTTCCACTGAATTGAGCTGTTGCTTAATTAAATTTCATTTAAATTATACAGAGAACTTGACGCTACAAAGAAAGTCCCAATGGACTATGTAGGTTTTCTATCATTTTAATAAGCTACAAAATCGTAAAAGTATATACAAAATAAATTTACTGAAATTTTAAATATAAAATATATATAAAGTTAAAAACAATGGAATTGATAGTGATATATAAAAAGATAGAGAAAATATTCGAAAATTATATTCAAAATATTTTAAAAATTAATATAAAATATCAATACATATTTTAACAATTTAAATTTGCAAATTTTACAGTTAGTATAACATATATATTTTATTTTTATTTTTCTCAATAAGTCAATAAAATTCACTCATGCAGCACAAAGTCTCTATCATATGCACTAAATTTCAATTTCCAGGGTATATTCTAATTGTCAGCTCTACTTGTTTGCCACAGTCCAAATTTAATTGGTAATAAATTGGAAGATTTATGTCAGGTTAACATATTTTGTCACTTGTGAGGTGCAAGACTCTGAAGTAACTGAGGTGTCTGTCCGCTCATTAGTCGAGATGTATTTCACACGGCATACCGGATCTCTATTGGCGAATCAAATCAGATAGACGAAGCAGCTAAAATGTATGCGAATGCGAATGCAAAGGCGAGCGCACAGTGTCATCGCAATTAGAGTTCACTGCGATAGGCCAGACATGATGCCCGAGGGCAAGTGCAATCCACTGGTCGCGAGAGCTGATAAAATTGGTCTGGCGATTGGTCTGTCTGTCACTGATAAGGCAGCATCTCGGCTCATTCACTCATTCAGCTGTTTGCTCGCAATGGGAGCGAAGCTGATGCCGCCTCTGATTTGAAGCATCTGCTGATCACATCAGCAGATCTCGGTTATCAGCCATTGACAATGGCAAACACAAATTTTGAATCTTGCTAAATATATGCATTTTGGAACGCCCCCTGGCCAGGTGCACTGACTGAACGGCTGACCGGCTGACCGGCCGCAGATGGCTGCAGATGCCAATTGGGAGCAGTTCCATAAAACATTAATCTAAACGAACATAAATTTAAATTACGATTTGCGTAAATTCGATCTTCCTCGGGTCACAAGTTGAGGGCTTATCTCCTGCAATTGCGACAACAGCCGCCAGCAGAGCGTGTTTGGCCTTTGCCAACTGATAGCCTCTCTGCTATAGTGATACCCTGTAGCCGGCTGAACTCTAATGGTTGGTTTAATGTAGCAAAATTAGAATAGTTTAGCATAATTCTATAGAAACTAAAAGCAATTAGAAAGTGATTTCGTTATATATGTAGTTGAAGCTAAATTAAATTCAATTTGATAGCAAATCTGTTTATGAATTCCTAGGATGTTTGTTGTAGCACTATTATATATATAATATTATCAGTTATATATACATATATATACTTATACTTATTAAAGTTTAAAGCTGTGGTATACAAACTCTTATATACCTTAGACCTGTATGACTTATACTCTTATATATCTTATATATACTAGGCAAACGTTGTATGATACCTATATATAGAGTAGGAGCGTATCTTATAATATTCAGGATGCAATTGAAATGCTCAAGGCTTTATTGAAGACTTATACAATCCTTTAAAACCCAAATTATATTCTTGTTAAGTTTTCTCAATTTCTAAATCATTTAGGCAACTTATTTCGGTTCCCAATCTAAATATTCTGCTTAAACTTAAATAATGTCAATGCTACATTAATAATTAAAGATCTCAAATTTTTTACTTCCATATAAGCCAGGCTTAAAGCGTAATCCTGCCTATACAACGACTATGTACACTCGATATACTCAAATGGAACCAAAACTATAACTAAAGTTCTGCCATAGATTCTTTTCCAAAACTTAGCTCTACAAAAATTCTACTAACATAGGGTATCTGCGTAGTCCAGCGAATCTCTCAAATTTTCTTCACTTTTACTTGATTTGCTTTTATTTGTAATCATATTTTTAGTTTAGTTGCGTTTCGTTTCGTTTTCAAGCAGGCCTAAGATGAGGAAGGGACCCCGCGATAAGACCGATTCTGTAAAGCAACAGAAAAAAAATACAAATTTGTATTTAAAATTCAATGGAGACTCGAAATGGCGTTTAGTTGTTGAAATCAAACGAATCGCGTGATTTGAAGAGCGCAGACGCACAACATTCCAATCCCACAGCTCCACCAGCTCCAGTCTCCCGTCCCAGTGGAGGCAGTGCATCATCGTCAGACATGGGCCCAACTTGTTTCTGGCTGAAAATTGTGGCAATTGCATTGTTCGGCCTGCTGAATATCTATTTGTTTGTGATCTCGTGCGGCGTCAACTATCAGTATGCCATGGCCCAGGAGCAGGTGCGCTTCCGTGAAGAGATGCCAACCATGGAAAGTTGGGTGAACTCGCCGTTTGGCAAGCTGAAGAGCTACCTGTTCAATGTGACCAATGGACCGGAGTTTCTGAGTGGACGCGATGCCAGGATCAAGCTGCAACAGATCGGCCCGATTGTCTATAAGATCGTCGGCTACAACGACATCCTCAATCGCACCGCGAGCAGTGTGACCTATCGCAAGCATCGCTATCGCCACATTGAGTTCGTGCCCGAGGAGAGCGTCTCGCCGGACATCCTCAACAAGACGATTGTGCAGTTCAATAGCTTTCTGCTGGGCGCCGCTGCCAAGTACTGCCAGATACCCTTCACCTCGATGGGGTTCAATGCGCTGACCCTGGGCGAGCAGGTGTTTATGACCGGCAGCGTCTACTATTTCCTGTGGGAGTTCACTCGTCCCGCGCTGGAACTTTTTGGCAAAATGTTGCCGCTGGCCACCAACTGTGGCACGCTCTACAATGTGAGTGGTTTGATCCGAGTATTCCTAGTATCTAGCTTACACCTCATCCTTTGGCAGGCTCTCAAGGAGAAGGAGGAGATCTACACGGTGAACATTGGCACTGAGGTGGGCATGGAGAACTTCTTCCGCATACAGAATCTCAATGGCGAGCTGCGCATCCAGGAGCGTGTGAAGGACAATCCCCGAAATCTGGGCGACAGCTGCCCCATCAATGTGGCGGACACACTGGACAACTCCCTCTATCCGCTCTTCCTGGAACGAAATTCATCGCTTAGCATCTTGGCCACGGAGTCGTGCCGTGTGCTACCACTGCGCTATCAGCGAGATCAGGAGCACGATGGCATGAACTCGTATCGCTTTACGCTGCTCCAGGCCAACGAGACGGCGCCCAAGTGCATGGATAGCACCTACGGCGTGAAGCTGCCGCGCGGCATGTTCGATGTGTCCAAGTGTGTGATAAGTAAGTGCTGGATGAGTCACCTAGAGGCACTCGCAGAGATTCATCTCTCAATCATCTCTCTCTCTCTATATATCCTGCATAGATGATGCTCCCTCGGCCTTCTCCATGCCACATTTCTATGGCTCCAGCTACGATTGGCGCCAGCATTTCGAGGGGCTCAGTCCCAATGCCGATGAGCATGAGCCCTTCATACTGCTGGAGCCCAACACGGGCATACCCATCAATGAGAAGTACCGCTTCCAGTCCAACACCCCGCTGCCGGACTTCAGCAGCTACAGCCGCAAGCTGACCAAGCTGAGCAACATGATTGTGCCCGGCTTCTGGTACGAGTTCGTAAGTGTTCTGCTAGCCTTTAGTGTCTCTGTCCAGGCATTGCCTTAACTCTCTACTCTATACTCCACCCAGGACATGGATCACCTACCAGCTCATGTGCTCTACATAATGCGCTTCAATGTCCACTGGCTGCCGCATCTGCAGCCCTATCTGATGGCCTTGCAGCTGCTCTGCGCGCTGTGGTGCGTGCTCAGCTTGGCCAGGCGCTGCAGCAGGAGTCGCAGCTACGGCGAGCTTTACCGCAAGCTGTGCGGCCCACCCGTTGTGCAGCTGGAGGCGATATTGAATCCGAGGCCGCAGCATGAGCCCAAGCTGACCACTGAGCTGGCTCTCAAATAGCCGCATCTGCACATATTTGTATCTTATAGATACGCCTCAATTTGCCAGAGCTTTAGTTTCTGTTTAGTTGTATTTAGATTTAAGCAACGCGCATCACACCTCCGCATGGCCTGCGCTTATCAGCGGCGCCAATTAACAGAATAACAATAACAATGATAATGCTAATGATAATGCTGACATGCGTAATTGCACAACATGAATTCGCCCCTCATTTCACCTTTTGTGTCAAATCGCGGCAGATTGACATGGCCAGAGGGAAGCGATGCCCTCAAGGCCCTGGGGTTTGTTATGACTTGGCTTTGAGCTCGCCGCAGTGTGTTTGATTCCTAGGCTCAGTCATGATTACAGTGAAGTCATAGACACGCACACACCTGCGCACACCTGCACCTGGCCATGCTTGGCAATGAAAACCTGCGCACGTATCACACTTAAGATCTGTCCCCAGATTTATTTACCTTTATTGAAGCTTTGTCTGCTGCTGCTGCTGCTGCTGCTGCTACTTTGCTGCGTCAGGTTTTTTGTTTATCTCTGTTTTGTGTCGCTCTTTCTGTTTTCGGTTTTTCTGTTTATTTTCTGTTTTGGCTTACCTTCCTGAACCTGAACTTTTGCACATGCTGCCACTGGCTGGGCTTTCAAGGCAAGCAGCCCTTGCTTGCTCGTTGCCCGTTGCCCCTGCACCCGCCCCTACCACGCCTACTTTTGATTGGGACGCTGTCATCGTTGCCATGAGTTCGACTGTTTACCTTTCCTCTGGCCTGGGTACTTTCCATTTGCATAAGCTAAAACCGATCATGACAGCTGTAACACCCATGTGGCAATTGGTCAACGATTCACAAACACACACACATACTCACAGCTCTGTCTGTCTGTGTGTGTGTGTGTGTGTGTTTGTAATGCAAGTGTTGAGAAACGTGAGCAGAATATTGTCAAAACAATATTTCTTTATATGCATTATGTTTTCTCAAAGAATGTGAGGCGTCGACTTCTGATCAGAAAATTGCTTCCAATTGGAGCAATGTGAATTTCGATCTGCTTTGTATAGAAATTTTTGCTCATAATAGAAGTAAAAGATCTTTAAAGATCATATATGGATATACTGTGAAAATGAAAGAAAAGGTATAAAAATATATATGTACATCTATATAATTGCTATATAATTATATATTTCTAAAATAGGCAAAAATGTGTCATGATGTCAAAGAGAGCTAGAAAGATCAGGAAATCTTGGTATATATGACTTACTTCTAATACAAAAATACGTCTATTTTACATATAAATATACAGATGTACGTATACGTATATCTAGAAAGATCAGAGCCGAGATCACTTGTTCATTTTGACGAATTGGTATACCGACAAGTACTTTACAGAGAGCTTTTTAGCAAACTAGAAACGTTTTTGCTACTCCAATTAAGACTTCTTTAAAAAAAAGTTATATAAGAGATATTAAAAGATTTTAGTCGGCAGAATGATTTAGATATCATATATATAATGTAAGTTAATATATTTGGAAGGAACATTTTTTTGCGCTTTATAAATTTGTAGACTTCTGGCCAAAATAAGATATATAAAATACTCCTAGCTTTATATAAATGTCTACATGTCAAATAAAAACTTTTAGAGATCAGTAAATTTTTAATTTTTGTTTAATTTCAACATTTTCCTAGAAGTATCCGATTTCCGTATATATTATGCTCTATGTACATACATACATACATATATATTGTAGCCTGAGGGCACTTAACTGCTGGCAGTTAAATCTGTCCCAGCATTTGTGGACCGCCCTAGAGATGATTTTGTAAGTCGCCAGACGAGACAAACAAAATGAAATGAAAGATTGTTAAATTTAATGATAATGTGATAAATCAGCTGAACTTTGCATAATTGCACACTAATTAACATAAAAGTTATATCACAGTGATTTATTGGCTTTCATTAGAGACAGCGGGCTAAAAAGCCACGAGCCTTAAGTAGATAAGTAGAACTGACCCATTGAACTGTACGGTAAGCAGACAACACAATCGAGATACTCGTGCCAGAAGCTCGAGTCATTCCCATTAAAAAATGAGTATAAAAAAAAAGCAGAAATAAAAAAAAAATAATAATAAAGCCTAGCTCTAGAATTATAAATATATGTATATGAATTTAATGGCTCATTATTGTAGACCCCAAGTTGACAGAAATAAAAAATAAAGAAGAATTATTTACAATAAAAAAATATAACAACAATTATCAGCTCTGATTTGACTGTGGAAAAGTCTTCCATGCAACAGATTGAACAGAAACTGAGCGCAAGACATCGCCTCGTTTATGGCGGTAAATCCCAATTCGATTTGCCGCAAAAATAAAAACAAAGATACAAAATCGAGACCAGTTGAGCTTTCGAAATCTGGTTGGGCCTAGAGGGAGACACAAACAAAAACACACACGCACACATACTTCGATTAAATGCTGCAGATAATGTAAATGAAATGGGGGAAATGCATAAAAGTGATTACAACATAATAAACATGATCGTAAAAGATCAACAGCAACAACACCTTTGAGTTTTTCACGTAAGTACTTTGCATGTTTTTCCTATGAATTTCGTCTCAGCGCACGGGGCGAAACGTGCAAAGCACTAACAAGCTAAACAAACAGCTGTGACAGCGCCAAAGTGCGGCGAGGTGGCGAGTTGGAGAAGAGTCGAGAGGGGGCGAGGCCACATTTACATTTAAGACGTCAGCGTCGGCGTCAAGTCCAGAAAAGAAAAAAAAAAAAACAATGTAAAGCTTGCGTACATCCCAAGTACGCGGCGAATTGCTTGGCTTAAAATTCGGGTGAAAAACTAAAAATCCGGTTCAATTTGGCTGCACGAAAGACCTTTGACTGGTGGGGCTGCCGCCCAGGCCGACGCCGACGGCAGCGCCACCGTTCGTCGAGTGGCCAAGCGAATGTGCGAAAGCTTTTGGCCGCGCCAGCCGAGCTCCTTACTATAAAAGTCGGCTAAACAGGCTAACAGCTTGGCAATCAAAGCTGTGCTGTCGTACGCAACAGACACAAGAGAAAATCCACCAACAGCTCGCAGTTCGGCAGCAACAACAACAAAACGGTAAGCAAACATTATTTGACAAAGAGAGAAAGAGCGCGAGTGAACGAACGAGAGAGTAACTGAGTGAGCGAGCGATGCAGGCTACGCGTGCGCTATGCTGTTTTGTGCTTTGGCAACTGTAAATTGCTATTGATTGGCAGCACTTGCGTGCACAAAACGACAGTACAAAAGTAGCAGCGAAAAAAAAACAAGACGAAAAGCGAATATAATCCGTTTTGAATAGCAGCTAAAAAAAGACGTTGAGGGTGAGAGAGGGAAGCAGCGGCGAGCGACGCAGGCATTGCAGCTGTCCATTCGGTATCGATGCCTGGTCTATTGCGTAAACAGATTGGCAACACTTGCGAACAACGGTACAAAAGTGGTTTTAGCTAAATGAAAAAAAAAAGAGGGCGAACAGCGAACTTAATCCACTTTATAAAAGAGCTTGAAGTGACGTGGTACGAAAATTGTGAAATCTTTTGTTATTACTAAAACTAAATCATTAATTAGTATGCATGTGCCATATATATGCCAAGAGGCATTAATAATGCATGAAACGAACTAGCCCAGAAATGAATCGAACGATTCATTCTCAAAACTCTGGCGTGTTGCTAGCCCCTTTTACAGAGCAGACCAGATGACGCCTCATATTATTTATTTAGGACAAATAATATTGCCACAAATAGTATTTGAATGGCTGTTTATATATTTGTTTTGCAATTACTCACATTTTAACGGGGACGTTTTCTTCCTCCATCTCTCTCTGTTCTACAGCTCTTGAGACAAGATGAAGGCATCACTGGTCATATTGCTGTTGGGCGTGTTTGCCGCCCTCGCCCTGGCTAGGCCCGAGAAGAAATACACAAACAAATTCGACAATGTCAATGTGGACGAAGTGCTGAGCAATAATCGCATCTTAAACGCCTACATCAAGTGCCTGATGGAGAGTGGACCATGCACGGCCGAGGGACGCGAGCTGAAGAAACTGCTGCCCGATGCCCTCGAGTCGGAGTGCTCCAAGTGTACCGATGTGCAACGTCGCAATTCCAACAAGGTGATCAATTATCTGCGAACTAACAAGCCCAGGGAATGGACCATGCTCCTCGACAAGTACGACTCAAAGGGCATCTACAGGGCCAAGTACGAGAAGCACACTAAGAATAATTAAAAATAACAAACAACAAAAAAACAAAGGAACATCAAAACAAATCAATTTGTATTGTCATCTAAACACATACTCGTTATTTAAACTATATAATAACCAGATATTAAGATACAAAAAAAAAAAAATGATAAAACTTTAAATGATCTGAGTGGTTTTTGTTTTGTTTTTTTTTTTTATGTTTTGCTCATACCTAAACACTTGCAATGCAAATTTTATTCCAAAATTCATCTAAAATGTGATTAGGCAAACTTCCGGGAACTATATCTGATACAATGGGGTTTTCTACGATTTCTAAGAATCTGAGTTAGGAAGCCAACTGCTATTTCGATTCATTAATTAGATCAATGGCCCTGAAATGATTGGCCACATTGATCGTCCAGTCTGATTGCTGTCCGGCTGTAAACTCTTTTTTAAAGCGATAATTACAAATGAAGACCCGATCCTGATATTCCGGCATTGTGCTACAAGTAGATCAAGAAAGTCCGAGCTTATAGAAACAGAGAGAGATCTAGTTGTTAACCCTTTCGCTCACCCCATATTCCAGGGTATCTCCTCGCCTCGTTCACGCATTTCGGTCAGGCCACGCATCACATGGAACACCATTGTGATCTCGACCCAACGCTTTTGCAGCTTATCGTTCGCATCATCGAACATGATGCCGATTTGATAGGGAAACGACAAATAGATGTCGCTCTCGTGGATCTCCAGTTGTTTGCGCTGCGTCATGGACAGTTTCTGCACGACGGGCTTCAGTTCGGCTATGGCCTCGGGTGTCACTAGATCCTGTAGCTGGCTCAGATCTCCGCCCACCAACTTGCTAGACACGACCTATAATTAGTTCACAGTAGTATTGCACATATGAATAAATTTGCTGCGTAATTGAAGCAACAATTTGGGAGTTCACCTGCAGCGCCTGTTTTGCGCCGTATACAAAGTCCTTGATTTGAAATTCACTATCAAAATATGGACGTATGATGAACTGTACGGTTATCCAATTTTTGATTGTATTCAGTGCCGATGGCCATATTATCTCCGGAAAGTCCATCAACCTGGGCAACTGATTGCGACTTGTTTGATTTTTGTTTTGTTCGGGTGCATGCGGTAGCGTTGCCAGTTGCCGCAAGCTCCCTCTGCCAGTCTTCGCCATTGTCAGACATCGCCTTAAAGTGTGTTGCATATTTAACTAACTCTTTAAAACAACAATTATTAATTAATATTGTGATTGAACTTTATCTGCCGTATAATCAGCTGTTTGACCAGGGATGGTTAACATAAAATTTCATATAACATTTGGCTGTTATGCAACATTACACTGTTAATCACCCGTTGTGATTGGCGCGTGATATAGCAGTAAGCATTTTGTTGTGGTAAATGCTCAAAAATGGCAGTCACTTCCGTCTGTCAAATTTTTCTTTCTTTCCCAGCCACGACGAGCAAGGGTCGACATGAGGTATTGACGAATTTCAGCAGTTTCTGTGTTTTGTGTACGAAAATGTGTGAAAAGTGTGCAAAAACTTGTGGATTACATGTGGCATGCAGCATGTTATGAGTGCAGTTGCCCAGGGTTATCCAAAAATGTGTAAATTGAACCGAAACCACGTTAATGCACACATGCACACATACACACACACACACACACGCACGCAAAATCATAGCATGCTGTTTTAGCTAATTTTCTTCGGTCTTCTTTGCTTGCAGTTCTCTAAAGCTCCAGAAGAGGCTCGCAGCCTCAGTGCTGCGTTGCGGCAAGAAGAAGGTTTGGTTGGATCCCAATGAAATTAATGAGATCGCCAACACAAACTCGCGTAAGTATACCAAATGGAGGAAATGTGCGAATAAGAGTATACTAAATGGATATTTTTTGTCTTGCAGGTCAGAACATACGCAAACTGATCAAGGATGGTCTGATCATCAAGAAGCCCGTCGTGGTCCATTCCCGCTACCGTGTGCGCAAGAACACCGAGGCGCGTCGCAAGGGTCGTCACTGCGGCTTCGGTAAGCGCAAGGGTACAGCAAATGCTCGTATGCCCACTAAGCTGCTGTGGATGCAGCGTCAACGTGTGCTGCGTCGCTTGCTGAAGAAGTACCGCGACAGCAAGAAGATCGATCGTCATCTGTACCACGATCTGTACATGAAGTGCAAGGGTAATGTGTTCAAGAACAAGCGCGTCCTCATGGAATACATTCACAAGAAGAAGGCCGAGAAGCAGCGCAGCAAGATGCTCGCTGACCAGGCTGAGGCCCGTCGTCAAAAGGTGCGCGAAGCACGCAAGCGACGTGAGGAGCGTATTGCTACAAAGAAACAGGAGCTGATCGCCCTGCATGCTAAGGAGGATGAGATTGCTGCGAAGGCGGCCACTGCGGGTCATTAAGTCGGCGGCAATTCATAATTAGTAATTGTTTTTGAAGTGAAATAAAAATTGTCATTTTAGTTTGGCCAAAATGATTTTGTACAAACGTGGAAATCGCATTCTTATAATTTCTAAACATCCAATAGGAGGAATCGGGTGCAAGCAACAGCTGTGTCTGCGTATTTCAATGTATTGTGTAAAGTTCAAAATGGTTTTGAGCTTGGCCAAAACAAACACCTGATACCTGATACGCAAACCAATAAGAAATTTCAGTTCAAATTAATGCGCTTTTTATCAGAATTGTAAACGATACATCGAGTGCAGGTCTAATTTGACTATCGATAGCATGCTTGCCTGAACTACTCGATACTATATCGTTTTCTGTTCAGTTTTTGAACGCTAAGCGATTGAGGCCACACTGCTCGCCGCTCACATCATTTTGAAATCGAAACTCGTTCGTAGCGGTCGTTTGTCGTGGTGCAGCAGTGCGCGAGCAAGCACAAAAAATATACTTAGAATTTTGATATATAAATAAAGCAATTAATAGAATTGATCAGCAACTATCATCAGTCTATGTATGCTTAGAGCCTTCTTGTTGTCATAAAACGGCAGCGACTTCTCAAAAGTAACGCAAAACGAATTCGAGTTCAATAAATATCAAACGTGTCGGCAGATTGCGATAAATTAATAAATACTTATAACTAAGTTTGCTGATTTCGTAATAGCAACAAAGATTTGCTTGCCTAGCCTAGCCAGAGGCAAAGAATTCTCAACTACAAATACAAATACAGAAAACATCAGCTGAAGGCCCGCACGCACACACACAGTCACAGAAACATAAACCCAATGCGATAGACACAGTGAAAGTGCGCGTGTATGTGTGATACACAGAGGAAAAGAAAAATTTTTATTAACTTGCGGTGTCAGCATTTAAATAAAGAAACCCCAAAAAACCGTCTGCTTAACCAATTTTGGTAATAGAAGACAAAGAATTAATAAAACACAGCACAATGAGCGGATACACAGACCTCACCAAGCTGGAGACTAGTCGGTAAGTAAAATCTTATGGGTGAAATAAACACACATAGATCTATCTCTACATACATATGTACGTATATGAATATGATTGTATGTGGCTGAGTGTGTACGTATGTGTGTGTCCAGTTTTGGGCTGGGCAAGCGCGAGTTTCTAGTTAAAATGTGTTTAAATTCAATTTAAAGCAGTTGCTAAATAATAGCACAAGGATGGGAAGGGGCAGGGGCCGGTGGAGGGAATGGAGAGGAGAGGAACACAGCTCACACAATTTCGCTCACATCATTTTGCACGCTCTTTCTCTCACTCCCTCTCTTTCTGACTGCAAGCGGCACCGCACCCCTTGTCCACACGGCATTTTCTCTTTCGTTTCGACAAGATACAAAAATTTTATCGTACGATGCGGACAGCCATTCAAACACGAAAGAAAAAAAGTAAAGGCAATGCTGCCTAATATGACACAATCGTGCTATAGCTGTACATAATATATATGTATATGTGTATGCTTATGCGTGTGAGTATGTATATGTATGTGTGTGGGTTTTCAACCTGGGCTCGTTTTGTATATAGTTGAGTGTATGTATGTCTGTCTGCTATTTAAGTTTGTTTAAACTAATAAAATCGCATACCTCCAACTATCATTCCACTTTCCACCGCCGCAGCTGAGGCGTTTAATGTGTTTATTTTTGTTTTATCGCCTTTGCTCTAATCAGCGCTTTTGGCGATCGCATGTCATCTATCGATAACAACTATTACTCATCTTCATTGCCATTATCGCTATGCAAAAAGTTTCAACTATGAGCCATCGGCGGACGCCGCAGGGTACAAAACTAAAGGCAAAACCAACAAAACAGAGAAATAATATTAATAAAAATAAAAACAATCAGAAGCAATGGCATGATTCACTGTCCTCACTCTTCAACTTAACTGATTGACGTAGGCATATAAATATATACTCATAAGTACATGCAAGTCATTAATAATATGCTGTTGATGATGGCATTTGTGAGCGGTACTCTGAATAGTGGTACAAAGTAGTACGAATTGCTTTCGCCTTGACAAACTCACAAATTTAGTTAGAATTTGTATTTGTTTTTGATTGCGTTGTCGCATGTTAACTAGTGAAATATAATTAATATCGATTTGCTCATTTATCGATTATCATTGGAGGTCAGTCGAGGCCAAACAGGGGCAACCACACTGCAAAACAACATTAAACAAATATTGGTCAATTCGCTTCAACAAAAACACAGCCAAACAACAAAATAGTGTTGCTCAATTTTGCAAATATTGCTGGCAAAGCAACAGCAACAACAACAATAATAATAAACAGGCAGCAGCAAGAGTAGCGTCTCTTTATCTAACAATCGTACAGTTACAGCTCGCGTCACTGCCTCCCTCTCTCTCACACACACACACACTCGCTCTCACATAAAAACAAAGAGTACAGTTGAAGAGAGCTTGAGCGCTCTCTTGCCACAAAACATTCGCCACACAGTCGGCATCCGCGCCCGCTCGCCCAGATGCAAAAAATCGGCTGATTTCTGTGTTGTATGCCGCGCTGCTGCTGCGCATGTTTCGCAGCAAACGAAAAAAACTGGACGCGTGTCGCGTGCCTGGCTTGGCCCACTTCACAGGCAGGTGTTGCCGCCAGGTGTGCACTGGATGGGCACTAAGCTTTTGTTTTTGGCGCCTTAATGGGCCACACGACTATTCGATTAAAATCTATGGAGAGAGAATAGGAGACAATTACCAGAGTACAACAACTACACTAACGGCTACAGATATTCGCTCAGATAAAAAGGTTCGCCGTGCTTCGCTGCAATTGGTCGTTTCGTATGGCGTGTTTATCGAACGCCGCCTCGACTGCGGCTTTTTCCTCTGCTGCCGGCATAATTGGGCGCAGCTGCACTTGTTGTACGATTACCGCCCTCTCCCTCCACCCACTCTTTCGCCGCCCAACATACGTCAGCTGTGAAAGGTCAATAACGCCACTGCTCCACTCTCTCTTTAAGCGAGCTTTTGATGCTGGCGCGTGGCCAACTATGTGACGCCTGATGATTTTTTTCTATTTTAAATTAATGCGACATTTGCTAAAATGGACAACGCCTGATTTCTATTTCTATCTCAATTATTCTTCCCTTTTGCTGAGCAATTTAAATCAAATATTTCATTCATTCTCTAGGTAATTATGTATGAATGAGACGATTCGACCGGACGCTACATATTGATAAGATAATTGCGCGCTTTACACAATTCTGATAGCCTCATTTAATACCCTACAGCAAACGTAAACAAAGAGTTTGAACTTTCGCTGAACTGAAAGGTTCTAGAATGTTTATTCTATAATATATGTATATCTATGTAAAACTAGATTGACGTAGTGGAAAACTTGTTTAATAAAATCAACAAATTTAAAATAATAATAAAAATAAAAAAAAAAAAGTTTTATTACTATTGAATTTAAAATGAGTTGGGGCATAGTATATGTAGATTTTTTTATAGTTCTAACTGTGCAGTTATTAGAACATTCTAGTCGAACAGCTCATATGAGGGAAGCCTCAAATGCCGTCAAGCGTAAAAACAAAACAAAAATGGAAGATAATCAACTGAAATTTGATATGCATTTAGTTTAATAACTCAGAAAACTGTAGGTTAAATTTATTTTGAGAAACAAGTGAGTTATTAGATTAGTAATTACAGGGTAACTCTAAGTGCATCAAGTAAGGCAATTTAAAGGGATTTTCTTATGACGTTAAACTTATTCAAATGCCATATTCAATTAGCTCAATTAGTCATGCAGTATAATAGGAAAGTTTCTAGTTATGCATATAAATATAAAGAGAGAAAGAGAAATAGAGAAACAGAGATAGACAGAGAAATAAGTACGGCATAACCAGTGGAAAAAAACCTTGACACAAGCGACGCAATATACATCTCTTTACACCATGCCACTATGTGACTTTGTGGTCGAGCACGCGGCGGCGGCGTGTCCCATGCCCACAAGAAGCTATCAATAGTCTAGACGATTACATGACTGGGGGTGGGGGGCTGGCCTTAATAGTTGGGGGAATGCCTTAAGTGCATATATATATGTATATATGTATATGCACAGCCAAAACTAAATTTATCAAGGCGGCCAGCCCAGACGATCACGCGTCTACCACGCGAGACACTATCTACACAGAGAGTTATCAGAGGCAGCGAACTAGCGAGCGAACAACTCCAGCTCCAGACAATAAGCGTTCTGAACTTCGGACGTCGGCGAGCGGTGAGACTAGCCGGCGTCTACGAGTGGGGTTAATCGGGTTGTACACTACAAATGGAACGAATGGAAGTGCATTAGCCAGACTCGAAAGGCTAATAGTTTGCATGTACGACTTTCGCAAGACACGTGGCTCAAAGCGTTTAACCCGGCTGCTACGCAGAACAGGTAGACGAATGGGGAGAAAACTGAAACGTATAGATATATAGCTATAAATGTGTATATACATATATATGCCGAAAACACTTGCTATTCAGAAATAGAAATCAGCGGCTCAGAGCGTACAGGTTTTTTATACCTTTATTATTGTTGTTGTTGTTGCTGCTGCTGCTGTTGTTGTTGGTCTTCTATTTATATAGTTTGTATTTAATGAATTTGGCAACTGATTTGCATAGATTGAAATCAATTTGGTATTTATCAGGCGACCAGAAGATGATGTGGATTTGATGTCGGAAATGTTAAAAAGAACAAGTGGCCAGACTTAACGACGACACGTTTCCAGCCAAGCCAGATCGGGTTATTTCTATTGAATGGCCAAATTGGCGGCTATTGTCCAAGAAGCAAACGTGTGACGGACGGGTTTTTTTTTTTTTTTTTTTGGGCTTGGGCTAGACCAGGCTAGAGAGGCGCGTATTGCGAAATGAATAATGCTTTAATGCTGACGTCTTTGAAACTATAAAGCATATGACTTTGAACATATGTTATATATTTTGGAGTTGTTTATATATTGCTGAGTCTAGAGTGTTCTTTTATAGCTCATTTCTATGTCTATGTTTATGTGTTTGATAGAAGATAGAGCATAGCATATAGGATATATAACATCTTTCATTAACTTTTATCTCTCATTTCCAGAGCCTGTGATATTCCGAAAAATTCATATATTATTATATATGGGCGTATGCTTATTTTGTATATATTTTTACATATTTATTATATCAAGCAAAGTCTTTTGCTCCCAAATCGATTTTTGACTTGAATTATATATGGAGGATTTATCATATATTTTTGGGAGTAATTATATTTGTTCCATGTGTCTTATTAGAACTGGTTCTGTACAAAAAAACCGGTCTGAATACGTTCATTACTTGGGCTATCTATAAAATCTGTACTATATCTTCCTCTCACTCCTTCTCTCTCACTTCAGGAACTGCCTGCGTCGCATTGTGCGTCACGATGAGCAGCAGTTCTCCAAAGACTGCATTATCAATGTGATGGAGAAGTTCGTGAAGACGGTTAACATCATGGATGATACCATATTGGTGCCATGCAGGCTCATGGATCGGCAGGTGGGTTCCAAATCAATGTAAACTCAGCTCACCTCCTCCTACTCCATCTCCTGCTGCTTCAATCTACCCATTTCGAAATAATTGTTTAAACAATTTAGCTAATGTATGCTTGCCTGCTTGCTGCTTTCTTTTCTATCCGAATTCTCCCCATATCTAGATCGGTGATAGCACTGATATAATACCTGCAACGGGCAAGGATACAACCGCCAATCAGCTGACAAAAAATTCCAGTGCCGAGGGCAAACGTGGTGCGGCACATTCCAAGAATGTGCACGAGTTCCTCAACGCCTCGGAGCTCTTCAATTTGTATACCGTGCTGAATTCACTGAAGAAAGATTTACTCTGGACAAACAATCAGGATGATGATGATGATGATGATGAAGACAACACACAGCTGGAAACAGAGCAACAGCAACAACAACAGCAGCAGCAGCAGCAGGAGATCAAGACTGAGTCCAACACAAATAGCAACACCAGCAGCAGCAGCAGCAGCAACAGCAGTCGAAGCTCTGCGGGTGTCAAGGGTCATGTGAGAAGGACATCGACAGCCTCCATGATGTCCACCACATCGGTCAGCAATCTGAGCGATTCCGATTCCGATATGTCGAACGAGATCGACTCAGGCCTGGAATCGGATGGCAACAAGAGCGACAATGCCCAAAGCACCGATGGCAGCGACATAGCCGATGCCGCCTGCCCAAAGTCCAGCGACAAGGCCACCGAGCTGGCCCGCCGCTGCAAACGACATCTGAATGGTCTGTACCAGTGCCTGGAACAAATGACAGAGGCGGCCAACTACTTGACCGCCAGATACCAAAGTGATATTGGAGCCGTTTAAGTTGAAGCAGAAGAAGAAGAAGAAGAGGGAAACAATTACTAAGTAAATAGTTAAAGCGGTTGCCAACTCCTCGGGCGGGCTCTAATCATGTAAACCAAATAGGGAAAAAGAGATAAGAAAAGAAAAACAAAAATAAAAAAAAATAGTAAAAACTAAAAAAAAAAAAGGAAAAAATATATAAATCAGGATAAACAGTTTTTTCTCCTTCTCTGTCTATTGTGTGAGGTCCTTTCTGTTTAAGTGAGGTTTATTTTCAAAATGTGCGGGGTGCTAGACATATGAAAACCTATATATATATATATATATATACATATATATGTATTATTATTATTGTGAGGATTGTATAGATATATGTCTCATATTTTGGATACTATTAATAAATATATATATATATGTATTGAGATAAATATGTATGATAAATCAATCGAGTAAGTCAACATTATTTTCAAGAAGCAAACAAAACATTTTTTTCATAATTTCTATTTGGGTTGACGGGTACAACAACAAAGCAGAACAGATGATGAGAGTGTGTGTGGGTGTGCTGTGTGTGTGTGTGTCAGCTAGTTTGATATAAAACAATTATGATTGTGTTTGATGAAGAGCATTCCTTTAGTACACGAGCTGCAAACGCACGCAGGCACACACACACACATACACTAACACACTAAAAATTGGGTGTGGCCTCGCCCCACCCAACATATATATACGTATATATAAACAAAAAGAGAGATGTATTGTATACTCAAGCAGCAGCTGAACTAGCGCTGCAAAGAAACAAAAAACAAAAAAAGCAAAAACAAAGAAAAAATAAGTCAAAAGTGTTATCCTATTTGTCTTTCATTCTAATCTGCCCTATATATATATACTATATATATATGTATATAAATATGTCTGTCATTTGATTTATGCATACTCTAGCTTTAGTTTCGTCTAAGTGTAAAAAAGTGAAGGAAAATATTCGAAATGCAAAGTTTTTAAAATGTTCAATTCAAGTACAAGAAATATAATTTCGAGACACAATTAATTCCGTTAATGTTATTGTAATTATTTGTATGCCAGCAAAACCCCCTCCAGAGCCCCATAGATCCAACGTCAGCAACAACAACAAAAATCGCATGCTTTATATGTACATATATAAACACACTCACACACACACACACAGCTCGAACAAAAACTGCATGTGACTGGTGGGCGGACGGGCGGCTGGGGCGTGGCAAGCTTGAAACGTTTACGTGTAAAGAGAATTATTTATACATTTAATGAAATAAATAATAATAAAATAAACAAAATTTATTTAGAAAATAATTAACATACAATTTCTTTTATTGAATTTGGCGCAAAAAAAAAAAAAACCTGTCGATGAAGCAACTGAAAGAATGTTGCGAACGAGTGTAAACGACGGCACAATGCGCGCTCAAAAGTTGAGTGCAAATATGGGGTACTATAGTAATATATTATGAGCACAATTTAGGCAATATACAAAAATAAAATTTAATAAAAACTTAAAAATTTAAATTTATAGAAAAACCTAGTCAAGCCTAGTCAAGTCAGAAAAAGTTTCTATTTCACATTTATAAACGATTTTGGCTTTCGGATTAGCCAAGCTTCACTTGATGATACTGATTGGATGTAAAGAGATTCTTCTATGGTAAAGCAACATATCTTTCTATATTCTAGTTATTCTTCTATGTATTTTGTTATTATTTGATTATTTAGATTTCAGATCCAGTTACAAATTAACCAGAATATTTACAGATATACATATATAAACTCATTTAGATTCCATAATATAATATTAATAATTAATTTCAGGCAAGTAAACCCAGATATTTCGTATATTAATATATACAAATAAACAACTCTTTCCTGTATATATACAGAAGTACTTCATATATACAAATATAGAACTACTTATCTTAACTTCGAAGCATATATACAAAGCTTAAGTTTCATGCAGGCACAACTATAAATATTTAAAATTTGACGTGATATATTTTCTACTAAATATACAGACCAATATTTATACAATTTCAAGTGATATGAGTTTCGAGTAGATATCTAATGTTTCAACTATGTTTACAAACCTATATATCTCAAGTCTCAACTTATATCTAAATATTCTGTCAACCCATAAGTCTCAAATTTAAAATATATATACCCCTTTTCGCTCTACCCGCCGAGCGACTATCGAAATTATTGATCGATCGCATGTGCCGGTGCAAATTCCACTTTCGCCTCTCTTTCGCCTACATCGCCCTGACAATGACCATCATAAATACGCATTGTATAGATTACGAGTACAGTAAACATTGGCTAGGGTAACAGCTGTTCGTTTAATTTAGGCCGCACGAAATATACTTATGACAATTCGACTTTGATAATTGCCAAAATCGACATCGATTTCTTTTATGAAGGCTATAAAAAGTTCGAGAAAAGAAGTAAATAATGCTATTAGACACCGGTGTTAATGGTTTAATTAGACGAGGTAGGATTGTATTTCTAGACTAGTTAGTCGCAGCTCTGCACTCTGATATTGATAATTGCAGTCAAATCTGAGTGGTTTATTTATAATATGATAAAATATATATTTATATATAGATTCGAGAAGAAACTAAGCACTGATAAAAGTACAGTATAAATATGTATGCCTTTCAAAGGTCTTTCAAGCACGCGCATGAATTGAAAATGTTAGAAAATCTAGCCACATGCGAAAATTTTATATATTCACCTTTATATGAACCGTTTTTAGCAAGATTTAATCTAACGCTCTAGACACCTCAGAGTTCTCAAATGTAGCTAAGGAAAGCAATTTACAAATTTTAATGGGTGTCAAAGTTCACTTTTTAAAAGTCAATAAAGTTCCCCGAAATTCCAGAATGACTTGACAAAGTTGCTATCCAACTTATATTTAAAGACATTCATATGTACACACATACATATATCCAATAGCAAAAATGATTAAAAATCTATTGAGATCATATGATCAGATATAAAGAAAGCTATCTTTACACCTTTGGTATGCCAATTACAATAAATAGTAAATTGCACTTTCAATATCTATATAAGTATATATGTTGGCCTTCGTCCTCTTATATAAGTGCTGTTATATGCATATATACATTCGTCTAGTACTTTATCTGTGTTGACTTAGCGTTACGGTGTCACAAGTTGCATGTCTAAGCAATTATCTAAATGAGCTAAAAGTTAAAAGTTTGCAAGAAATGAGCTACGTAATTGTTGTTGCAGCTAACTGCATCATTATCTGTATAATATGGATAATAATGGGATAGCCCTTCAGACATTTTATAATCAAACAATATAATCTTACGACATTTTCAATTAGTCCTGTGGGAATTGGAATTTAGTAATTACTATTTGTAGTACATGAATGTACTATCGATTATATTCAAGAGAACTGTTGGATTCGTATTGGTATTGGTAATGTTCTTTCTACAATTAACAATTGAAATATATGACGTATACAGGTGGCAAGTATATAGAGAGATTTACGACCATCCCTAATGTGAAAACCATGGAGTTTAGTTACACAAAAAAATACTTATGTCCTATAATCCAATTACACGCCTTGGGAGACCATGGCAATATTTTGAGGGACAGAGTTGACCGTTAGTGAGAAGAATATTTCTTTTGGATAAGAATTTAAAATAAAAGCCGTCATTCTGCGGATTTGCCATCCATTTATAATAGTAAAAATAGTAGTAACAATAGTAGTAGGTATAGTAAAATTAGAAAAGTGGTATACGTAGTAATACTAAAATTACTAGAAGTGTAATAGTCGTAGTTGTAGTAGTATAAGTAGACCCTGTAGTACAGGTAGTAGTAGTAAGTCTGAGTATAAGTAATAGTTGTTATAGTATAAGAAGTAGTAGTATATTCGGGTATAAATAGAACAGTAATATAAATAGTAGTAGCTATTGTATAAATATCAGTATGGTACTAATAATATAAAAAGTACTATTTCTTAGAAAAATAGCAGCAGTAGCTGTAATATAAGTAGTAAAAGTATTATCGGCATTTCAAATCAGCATTGGCAACAAAAATTGCATCAACAATGGACTTATACTAAAAATTCGATATTGCTATTATAATTAGTATAAGCAGGCATGCTTATCTCCGACTGGTATTTATAAACAATAACAAAGTATTATATAATGAAATTTCACTGTATCCGATTAGATAACGTACACAAGAAAAAGTCTTATTCAGAAAGAAACAGAAAACCGATTGATAAACTAATTAAACTTCGAGTAATGTAAAGGATTTCTGATAATCAAACTGAATCATGCCATAAAAAGTACCTAGAAGAGAAACCGAAACCCCACAGCTGTAGGCATCGCATAACACTTCCTAACCTAATAAACACGGGACACGCCCACGCGCCGGTCTATTGCCAGAAGGCCTATCAGTATTTCAATAAAAACTCGAGCGTTTTGCAATTGGCGATAAGAATTTTGACCGAAAGTTAGCCGATACTTGAGTATTATCTGGGCCAGGTAATGCCACACTTGACGAATCGATTTCTCGGCCATGGCAAACCATACACATATATACATAGTATAAACAAGAGCAACGATAGCTCGATTAAGAATCGCGACCAATTCACTAAAGCCCTGAACTTGTTTAAGTTTAATCAGAGGCGACATTTTAATATATTGTAGTGGAGGGAGGATTCAATGACGAAATCATCGACATCGATGTGGACAATGTTTCAACATTGTTCTAATAGAGAGACTTCTAGACTTAAGATTCAGCGTATTGCCAACTGTTTTCGAGCACATTCAATTAGCGCCCCGATACAAAATCAAATTATATTGAAAGGCTTCCGTATTGGAGGGAAAAGGCCAGCATAGAAGTGAAACTGATTTTAGATTAGTTGATGTCAATGTTGTTGTTGTTGTTGCTGTTATTATTATTATCATTATTATTGCGTCGTAGACGGGGTCGGGGACATAGTTAAAGCCATTTGCAAATTGCGACAGTTTCGTTTATCAGCCACACATACATCATCATCGACATATGTGTGCAGAGTCTATCATAAATGAATATACACATGTATATACATCTATATCTTTTTTATCTATTTGTAGATGTAGCTTCTGCTCGTGAAGCCGAAACTAGTTTTTTCTTTAATACGATTCTAGCTAGGCGGAAATCAAATCGAACGATTTTTGACTGTGGCCACTGGCCAGCCTCCGTTATTTAATTTAATTTTATTTCTTTGAGACACAGACACTAAAATACAACCGTTAACAGAGGCTGTGAGCCGGTCAAAGCCGGAAACTACTATTAAAAATATATTTATATAGATGAGCAAGCGGCATGTGAAAAATTTGTATTTGATTGCCATTAAAGCATTTCCGTTTATTGAACCCGACCCGAACCTTGAGCGTAGGGCAGGATTTCGTAATCGAAAAGGTAGCTAAAAATTACAGAAAGATGTAAAATTTGATTAACAGTATTTACGAGAAAAAAAAATCGTACTTATTTATATACTATGCATGTATAAATATATTCAGTTTCACTCTGTTTTTCAGTAGCTAAGAAAGCATCACGATGACTCAGCGTATATTTTGGCGTACTTAATTTATGAGTTAATATAAACCTGTAATTGCAATGCCCTCAATACCAAAAGTGGGCGGGCGGGAGGTGAGTTGTGTTTGCTCAAATGACTGAGAAAGCCAGAAAGAGAGAGAGAAACCCGGGTTGGGTAAGTATCATCACGATCGCCGCCACAAGGTTAACATTTGCCGCGGCAATTAAGCAAGGTCCGCAAATTCTTGTGCCACATTCATGCAGCTGGAGAATCTCCGACTTCATTCGGAAATAAATATTATCACGTGTGAGAAAAACGAATACGAATACGAATACAAGTCCGAGCTTCAATTGTGCATGTAAAGCTAATCGGACAAGACGGCATACAATCTGTTTAATGCTCAAAAAACTAAATGTTACTTACCGATGCAGACCCATAAATGATTGACTGCCTAATACCCTGCACTAGTAGTTAAGAATACCCATGCATTTTTGGTAGGCACACGAGATTTACGAAAAAAACACAAACACATTTACAAAACATTTTAATGGCGGCAATTGGAGTGATTTAGTTATGCGCATAAAAGCGATGAGTAGAATAATCGATATATTTTGTTTATGGTATTTTCATGCTAAACGCCTGTTAAGCTGCCAATTAACATTTATGGTTAACAGCCACAATTAGCACGTTAGCACAGAATTTTGTTTTTCATAGCCCTTTTTTGGCAGTTACACACGCAAAACGTAGATCCACACATTAATAACGGAATTCGTTATAATAGCGTATAATTTAAATATTTATATGTGTTTAGCTTTGCATATTAGAATTACTTCCGTCGTATTTGACCCCAAGCCAAGGCATGACCCCCAAAGCAGAAACTTAATATATATTATATTAAAGCTATAATTAGAGACTAATAATTTCCGTTATGAATTTAGCCAAGTGATCCAATGCCTTAGTGCATGAAAATTAGCTTCCTGCTTGCCAAAAAGACTCGTCACTCGCAGCTGCTCGCACTTTTCATTCATTGATTGATGCTTCATTATGGACTCTATATTCTCGAGGTGTGCCCGATTTCAATTGGGCTCTGACCATAAACGAGATTAGAATTCCGCATTATGCTGTCAAGCCGCTAGCCCCGTGCGCCCCTCCCCAACGACGTTTGTTGTATAATTAGAGCCTAGGCACAAGTGCGCAATGCTTACGTCGACAAAGAGAAAGAGAGAGAGAAAGACAGACAGAGGGAAAGAGACGCATGCTTGGCTAACACTTAAACACAGATATAGCTTTTATAGCACGTAAACAATGTTAACAATGCGAACTTGGACTACGGCAACGTCTCTGCCTCTGCCTTTGGCTTCGACTTGGGCTCGTGCTCGGGCTTGGGCTCGGGCTCTGGCTCTGGCACTATCTCTGGCTCTGGCTCTGGCTTCGTCTCAGATGGGTTGGCGGCCAAGCTTTGGTTCATGGCTAGCAACTAGTACAAAGTCCGAAAACTCGAAATTCCACACAAACACACACACACACACGCACATGCACACTTTACGCTTTTACAAATCGCTAAATCATGACAGCGACGCAGTTGCCGATATTCATTCACGAACATTCTGCGACACTGCCCGAAAAAAGAAAAAAACTTTAGCCGAAAAGCAAGAGACACAACAACAACGCTCTACAGATTTCCTTATTTATGAACTGACGCGTATTTCCCCTTTATATATGTATTTAAGATATATACATATAATCGTCTCAAGTGCTAGAATCCGGTATATCATACGTTTTGCCTGAAGTTCACTCCTTGAGCACTTGCGCTTAATTGGCTCTAAAAATAAAAAATGGCAAAACAAAAAATTGTTCAAAATAAAACAGAAAATAACAACAGCAACAACATTTAACTGTGACGTCAAAATGACTTGGGTAGGCTTCCCAGCTTTGGGGACTCTGATTCAGCACTTGGGTAAACTTCAACGCAATATCGATTGACCCGCCCCCTAGGTCTAGAGCTTTCAATAGGACAGGCCGGTTCTATAGACAGGCAGACAACTCAGCGTGAACTGTCAGAAAACCCCAAAGGTAAGAATAGTTGGCAGTTGGCTGTAGCCGACTGTCACATACGCTGTTATCGTTCGAATGAGTCATGGGGTCTTATTGATGGGTTTTTTTCTCAGCTTTCCAAGTGCAGAAATATGAAGTTGCCTTGACATTTGTTGCATACTGATGTGTAACTTGGCGTGGTCAAAGTAAACCTAGCTTAAATTCCTTAAAAGCTATACATTTATATAGGCTTAAAGCTTCGAAAGCTCCGATATAAAGCTTTGAGCTTTTGAGCTGTCCAGAACTTGGTTCGCATTGAACTTTTACCTTGAAATTGTGGATGACTAAGATATAGATATAATTATGTTGATAGTTCAGATAGATATTCAAAATTCAATCTATATATATTCTTACCTGTAAATGTTAGTATACCAGAATTGAGAATCTTATAACTTTATCCCGAACTCTCCATAAGCTTCAGATACTTTTGGCATGACTGCTTAACTAAAAGATACGTGCTAACTAAATGTGCTAACTATCCTACTACTACATGCCAAGCTAATATGCCCATTTCAACATCTCCTACTGGCTAATTGAATCTGTGTCTGTTGACTGTTGTGCTACCTGTCTGTGCGCACAGCATCATACTTATGATCTGCTTATGTTGTGCCCCAGCTAGTTTCTCATATGGACTATAAAATATATATATGTATGTATATATATTTTTTGCCAATCAGAACCGGAATGGCAACTACGTCGCAGCGCTTACAACAAATTTTTGCACATAGCAGCATGAGTTGGCTAAAACATTTCTCTTTCCAGGCCACTAAATACTTTAGCTTAACCTCATTTTATTATTTGTTGTAAGTGTTGCAAAATAAAGAAACAAGAAAAAAAGACCCTCAACCTTTGGTTTGAGTTAAATTAATTAGTTATTTCTAATGCGTACGTTGATTTGGTTTTTACCTCGACAGAAGTGGCTGACGAAATCTTTGAGAACTGGTCGGACAGTTGGGCGGCAGACCCACGCACACACACACGCAGATACGCAGATACGCAGACCAGCATACACACACACACACATACGCAAATTTGGGCACTTGGGGGTCGTTTCATTGCATTGGTCACCGAAAAGTTGTTGTTTATTCAACAACAAATTGTTGTTGTACTTTTTGCTGTGGTATACAAGCTGAAGACAGGTGTATATATATGCGTCTTTGTGTGTGTTTATGCATATGTAAATCGTGTAGGTGCATATGCATACATTTACATGCTTACAAGAAAAGGCGTCAAAACTCACGACAACAACCACAGCAATAGCAACAACAACACACAACACTGAGAGTCATTGGACTAGTTTCATAACTGCCAAAACAACAACCCCACTGACGCCGCTTCCCCTCTCTCTTTGCCTCTGCCGACGCTCAGCTGCTATGTTGTACATGCCTCTGCTCGGCGCACCTGCTGAGCGCACGGCGCAGCGCGCAGCCGCAGCAGCGCAGCAGCGGCACTAGCCGAGGCAGCCGCACCGTTTCAATCTGAATGCCAAGCGTTGGGTATGACCTTCAAGGCTAAAAAAAAAAAAACAAAACAGCAGCAGAGCTGACTGCGATGCGAGCAGCATGCGGCGACAGCCAAAGTATCAGTTTATGGTCAACAAAACAACAATAACAACAACAGCAAAGGCAGTAGAAATAGCAGCAGCAGCAGCAGCTACATCAAAAGACGTTAAAAAGCAACAACAAAAGCAAGAGAATCACTGCAGAGAGACAACATGTCGTCAGCAGGCAGAAAGCTTTCAAGTCACACGCATTATTTTATGTATTGGAGCTTGAAATTGAAAGCTGCTGCGACGGCAACGGCAACGACAACTGCGACTGCGACTGCGCAGCTACGTCTGCAGCGTGAGACAATGCAAAAAATATAAAATAAACAACACAGCTTCAGTCGACTGTAGGTTGCTCTGTAATTGCTGGAGCAGTCGACTGGGCGGAATTATCGATAAAATACCAAAGCTGTTAATGTTGAAATTCAGCTAACAGAATGCTGTTGTTGGTATGCAATGTTAGTCAATTATTATGTTAATGTGCACTTTGCTCACTGTTACATGTTTTGTCTTCTAATGAATATACCCATCTTGTCGCTACGGTTGAGTATTCTTGGAATGTGCAAGTTTAAGATATGTGCTAAAAAAGCTTCTTTGTGTTTTTATAAGCGCAGCCCCTGCACACTGCACTTCACTGCTAGCGGCCCGTTTTCGAACCAGTTTCGCATCCTCCATTCGGCATTCCCCATTCCAGCCATTCGCTCCATACATAGGACGGGCCTCCAGACCAATTTTAAAAATAAGAATCCATTTGCTGCTCTTATGTTTTTAGCGTGCCTCAACACAATTAATATTCCATTCGAGGCATCAAGCTGTCTGTCCCCCTTCCTCCACTATTTGCATAATTATCAACTTGTCTCGATTGTTTTTCCATTGCACTGGTTTTTTTTTCCACCAGAGATTTTTAGAACATTAAAAAAAAAATAAATATATAAAAAAACAACAACTCAAAACCCACTGCTGGGCATAATAATGAACGGGACGTGGTCTGAAACTGTGGCGCCTTTGATCTCTGGAATTTCCCCATGCCATACAACAACAGCATCCAAGCAGAGAGGACGCGACTGTCAATCACCTGAAGACGAAGCTATAGGTAAGAGCTGAAACATAACGCTTAACAAAATTGGTCCTTTATTAATGGTGAAGGTAGTTATGCTTAGGTATTTATATAGAATTTTTTAAATGAAAGAAAACAAAGTGTCTAAGGTGTAAGTTACGTATGTTAAAGATTTACTTAAACTTATAAACCAAATCAAATTTCCGAATTAGTTTCAGCATTTTCCATAGAACATTTCAAAGACTTCTTACAAAAGATAGTTTTATTTCTTATATATGTTAATGTTAATGCCAGTCTTATCTATAGGATGACTTACTCTTTACTCCACACTTTGTAATTATATTTGGATTTAGTGAGTTGCATGTAAATTGTTCTGTATCAAAAAGCTCGTTGGATTGTCTTAAGGTCGCTTAGAAAATAAATGTATATATGTATATTATATATGTAGTATGTGGGAATAGAGCTTGAGTGGGGAATTAATTTGAGGTTTGGGAATTGCGCATCAGACGTTGAACTAAAGTTCAGCATTTGATGGGATTCGCATATAATTCTCGTCAAGTTTGAATGGGGAAGGCGATTGCACTTTGGCTGTGCGCCTCGCAGTCAAGAGTCGCGCATGGTTAAAACTCATTAAGTAAATGAAGTGAAACCAGACAAGCGACTACCCAGGCCCAGTGCAAACTAATTGTAATTTTAATGCAAGCAACTATATACGATAAATTTATATATGTCTATATATATATATATATATATCTGGATAATTGTGAACTCAGGATCAGGTGCTACATATATTAGTACTACGTTCAAAATACTACGTAAGCTAAATAGTATAATATAATGCTAATACTTACTCAATATACAGTTACTTGAATTTCGATTCAATTGGTTTTTTAATTCTTTTTGTTTTTGTTTTTCATTAAGTTTATTATCACGTTACATTATTTCGCTTACATTATGTATGCTATATCGTATTCTATGAAAAATTAAAACAAAAACACAAATAAAATAATTTATTCAAATACAACCGATTTAGGGCCTTCACTTCGAATAGGAAAAATGGGCGTAAATTAGACGTCAATCCAATTAGAATTCATGTTGTTTTGTTTTACTATTCAAATTCGTATAACTAAGGAATACAGTTAAACAATTTATATATGCTACAAACAATTTAGCTAAACAATATATGTTTTTTTTTTTTTGGATGGAGATTATAATTGAATTTACTTAAGCAGCTACAGTTTGTATAAAGTTATATAATTGATGTAGATAAGTCTAAATATGCATAGTTTATGTGAGATGCTACCAAGTCTAGTGAATGAGCTGAAGTTTTTAGTTTGGCTTTTCAACGATCTGGCAACACCATCAGCTGCGCTGCAGCTCAAGTGTATTTCGTGTGTGAGATATGCTTCAGTTTTTTAATTATAATAAACACACACACAAATACGTATATATACTAATATATAGATAAATAAGGATTAGGATGAAATATAACTAAGTTCAATTTGGGCTAGTTAATGCTGTAGTTTAGTAAATATTATTATTTGCATTGTGTTTGAAACACGTTGATTTTTTTTTTTTTTCGATTAGAAACTGTTTTTTGCTGATCGTAAAAAACGAAAGTTTGTTTTAAAACTAGTTTAACTCTTTTTTGGCTGATGGGAAAACAAAATGTTTAACTACTACAATATACTTTAACTGAGGTCCATCGAACAAAACAATTAACTCACTACGGTCTAAGGGGATGTGATTAGTTAGATGTTGTTGTTATTATTATTATTATTATGTATACCCATTAAATCTATGTATAACCTGCTAATCCAGTCCATCATTTCCATGGCTTACAACTTAGAGTCAACGCTTATCTATGCTCCTCTAAATAGTACTTATTGCACTCAGTTTCCGCTTAAGTCAGTTAGAGTGAGTGGGTCCTTGGGAGGGAGGGGTTGTTTGTTGTTCAAGTTACAAAACTATCGATAGCAATTTCAATAAATAGTAAAGTGAGCAATATATGTATATATATATATATATATATGTATATATATCTAAAGTATATCTCTATGGTATAAGTTCTTCGCATAACTATGCTTTAGTTGGGCTCACCGATAATATTATCGATAGTTTTGTAGTCTTGTTAGCCTTAACCTCAAAACGCTCATAGTGTATTTACTCAAACTATTCTTCAGTTAGACCACTTAGCTCATAGCTCTGATGCTCCAGATTCCGTTTCAGATCCACAATGGTGCTAACAATCAGCTGTTGTTTGGTAGCGCCCTCTACCGTGACATCCTGCATGGAGCTCTTGGCCGAAACGGAAGACGATAGCTTCGATTGTTGACGTTTCACGTGCGATTTGGTACGTTCGTTCATATCTGCTTAGGTTCAAGTTGATTAAATAAAAAGGGAAACAGGTGAGCGATAAGCTATGACGTTTAAGGTGTGAAATTCAAAACAATTTGAATTGACCTAAGCAAACTGACTATCTAATACACTGTAATGTGATTAACCGGTCAGAGCTGCTATAAGTATTTAAAGTGAATTTATAGATAAGGCAGAACGGTAAGGATTGATTGATTGATTATCGATAACTGTTGATTGGAATATAATAAAGACCTAATGCATTTTATATGTAAAATAATAATTTACATTATGAAATTGTCTTTGCAGTAATGTCTGTTGTCTGTATTAAACGCTTTCATTGAAATAGGATGATCGATTATTATCGATTAAGACATAATTTGATATGTCTATCAATTCATATTCATTTATACATCTGTCATTCACTTTAATACCCATAACCTGCCCGACTGCAATATACCTATCAATTGACTACTATTCCCATTGACCTACTTACCCAGCTCCAAGTCGAATGTCTTCTTAATGCGCTCAAAGGAGCTGCTGCCCTTGTACACCTTACGCTTCAGCGGCTCGCTGTGTGGACAGTAAAAGTTGTCATGCATCTGAACCTCGGAGACATTGCGATTATTGTAATCCAGATTGTTGTACATCTGGTGCTGCTGCTGCTGCTGCTCCTGTTGCTGTGGCAAGTAGTTGTGATTGGTGGCATCTTCCACTACGGCAATGCACTCCTGATCCGAGTCGCTTGCATTGAAGCTGTGCAGCGCCATGGCGCGTCGACTGCTCCGCGGACTGCCCTGGACCAAGCGCCTCCCGTTCAGCTGCAGCTGTGGTGAGAGCGGTGCGACGTTGTTTAGTTTACGTGGCGGCAACTCTGGCGGTGCATTCTGATTCATAAAGTTGGTCAGGTGCGTCTTACGCGGACTGCAGCGACCCGGCTTGGGGCTATTTGGCGGCGATGCTGCCGCAGTCTCAAATTTGAGCATCTCGATTCGTTTGTTGATCGCAGCCGCCAGCTCGTGCTCCAGCGGTGGGGCAGGTGGTGCCTGCTTTTTGGCCTCCACCTCGCTGTGCTTGAGCATCTCCACGCGCTTATTGGCCAGCGGATTGAGACGTCGGGGACTAGCCACGGGCGTGTCTCTCGGTATGCTGCAGGAAAATATGGGATTAAATAAATGAAAAGGGTTTGTGTTGTACAACGCACCTTTGCAAGCTGTTCTTCATGGACTCCAGCAGCGATTCGGCCTCCATGATGAGCTGCTTGTACTTCATGTCCGCCTCCAGATCGGCCTTGAGCAGCGCCTTCTCGCTCTCCGCTATGGTCATAAAGTGAGGCTCATTGGCGCTGCCAAAGATTAGCGAATTGGAGCGATTCGACAACGGTGAAGTCTTGTAGATGCTGTCAAAGGAGATAGGTATGAGGTAAGTCCTTAATTGATTAGCTAGTATATATTCTTATTAATCCTTAGTCTTAGGGTAATGACAGAGAAGGATAGGATAGAACAATGACAGAGGAGGAGTAGGGTAGGATGGACGTTGGCTAAGAATATTATAGAGGGTGAGTAGGGAAAAGTTTAGGATACGGTAGGTGAACCTCAGGTAGGGTAGGATAGAAAAACTAAGACTAGGAGATGACTGGGATAAGCAGTGACTCAAACCAGAAACTCACATTTAGTAATTCTCACTCACACGCAATTAAAGCTAAGTAATCTCGAGGGCTTACCGTTCCTTGGGTCCCAGCAGATGGCGACGCAGACAGACGGGCGTGCCGCCCACACTGCGTGAGCCACGTGGTTCACGCAGCGGCGACGCATTGACTTTCTCGCGGTTCTCGCAGCTCTTTTTGCGTGTCTTAAGGAAGCGTTTGCGACGACGCTGCTGACTGGCATCGGGTGCCTCCTGGCCGCTGCGGCGACGCGAACGCGTGGAGGCGCGTCTCAGTATCAAGGGACTGGGCTGCGCAGCACTCGGATAGTAGTGGCAGCTGCCGAGATTGCGTTGCTGCATGTCGAGTTGAATCTCCTGCATGGAGGAGGTGTCTATGAAGTCGATGTCCAGCTGCTCATCTGTGTCGCACTCATCGCCTGCATCCTGGCCGGTGTCCAGCTCGGAGGCGCAGTCGGTTGGGTCTGAGTCGCTGCTGCAAGGGTTGCAAGAAGAAGAATGAAGGAGCTGCTCGCGACTTTGCTGTCTACATCTCACTCTCTCTCTCGAGGACTCACCTAAGTATGTCCGTTTCCTTCTCGTAGATGTAGCTCTCATCAAACTTGCCAATCATCTCGTTAAGTGTGGCCTCATCATCGCTCACGAGAAAGGAGTCCAACGGCTGCTGCTGCTGCTGTTGCTGTCGCCGTTTGATGGTGTGCGGTGCATGCAGATTTTCCACTTCAGTCGAGGACGACGACGAACCCTCCGAGCGGCTGTCAGCCCCAGCCGCAGCTAAGAGTTTGGGGGTTGCTGTACCGCCACCTGCTCCACCCAGCCCACCTGCTCCACCTGCTGCTGCTGGTGCTAAAAGAGTTGTTGTTGCTGTTTTGGCTGCGCGCATTTCCAGCTCAGTGCTTGACTTAATGCCCGACGATGTGGTGGAGGTGGTGCTGGTGGCATCCACATCCAGGCGGCTGCCCGACATCAGCTGCATATGCTCCGTCGTATTGTACCAAGGATTCGTGCGTATGCGCGAGCGTTGCCTAGGCGAGGGTGCTGCAAGTGGGTGGGTCAAGTGGGTCAAGTGTATGGGTTAAGTGGTTCAAGCGGTTTAATTGCTCATTTTGAACAATGTCTACTCACATTCAAATAACTGGCAATTGCGCTGCAGCGACAAGGGGCTGGGCTGTGCCTCCAGCACGTTGCCAAAGTTACTTTTGGGCAGCGGATCCATTGGTGACATCTCCTCGATACGATTGAGTCCGAATTTGGTGGCCAGCGTGTTGGCAGAGCGGCTGGGAAAGTAGTGGGTGCCACTGCGCATATTGATGTAGTACTCGGGCGCCGGAGGATTGGCACTGCTGGCCGCACACGGCGAGTTGCCATCGGTGGAGTAGCCCGTGGAGTAAGCGCTCTCCGGCGAGGAGAGACTGTGCGGCCGGGGACCGGGTACGAAATTGCCACGCGGCATGCCGCGTGGTGCACGCAAACGACTCAGCTGCTGGGACACAGCAGGTGGAGGCGGCGGCGGTGGGGCCTCCAGTTTGGAGGGTAGCAGACGGCCATAGTGCACATGATTCTTGGACTGCTGCTGCTGCGGCTCCTCCTCGTAGACCAGCTGCAGACTGGTCAGATTCTCGGACTGTGGACGCTGATAGTCCAGCATGGGCGCTTGTGGGCGTAGCAGCAGTGCGCCCACCTCCTCATAGTCCACCTCGTCCTCGATGGGCGCCTGGTAATCACTGCTGATTTCAATGTGCTCCACCTTCTGGCTAATCAGCTTCGCTTGGCTGGACTGCATGGAGGGCTCCTTGGAGCCGGTGGACCAGGACAGCGATGAAATGGATGAAGAGGAACAATTGACGCGCATGGGCGACTTGTCGGCGCTTGTGGAGCTGCAGCTATCCTTGCCAGGCACGCTCAGCTGCTGTGGCTGCAACGGCTGCAATGGCGACAGCGTCTGGTGGCATTGATAGCGATGCGGAGCGTACAGCAAATTATCCGACTGGGGTGACGTGATGGAGGTGTGCGTATCCTGGTCCGGCGATTGCCAGCCATACCGACTGGGCGTCTAAGGGGATTCGGGTGCGAGATTAGACAGAGTCTCTTATGGAAGCTTAGCTATGGCTACTCACATGACATTGTATGGGCGACACCTCGCGCCGGCGCACCGGGCTGGCAATGCTGTGGCTGCCACTGCTGGTCAGCACAGGACTCGTCGTGGACTTCAGATTGCTGCTGTGCGGCAGCGTGCCCGCCTTCTTGGCATGGCTGGCACTGCTGCTACCACCACCTCCTGCCCCTGCTCCGCCGCCATCTGGCTGCTGCTTGTTCTTATTATTCTTCTTGCGTGGACGCACAATGTGCGTTTCCATCCAGGAACGCAACTTGGAACCAAACATTGTTTCTCCTTCACTCCTTCTCTCTCTCTCTCTGTCCCTCTCTGTCTGTTATCAAATGTTAGTCTAAATGGACGGATTGTTGTTGCTGCTGCTGTTGGAATATGAGAAGCAAAAAGGATGCCATTAAAGTATTTGCTCAGCTCCGAAATGCAATTCCATAATATGTCTGGGACAATGGCTGGCAGTTTGCATTGGGCTCGTGGGCTGCCTGCAAAACTGACTCCTGGGGCCACTTTACGTTGATAAGAAAATCCATTTATGACAGCACAAAAGCCGCCTAACGCACAGTGGTGCGCATAGTGTGCGCAAAGTGTGCATGAGCACATAAAATGTTATGATTTCTAAGGAAATTTAGCTTTAAAATTTAAATAATAAATATTAAAACTAAAAAAAAAATAATAATATTTTATATAATAAAATAAAGCAAAATAGGCGAAGGTAAAAATAAAAATTAAATTAGAACAATGAAAATAATTATCGTATGATTTTTTAGTTTACAATTATATGAACTAACACAATATTTTTAAATTAATTGAAATTTAATGCAAGCTATAATTTATAAATTCACTTGTTTTGTTGTCTTGAACCACTGTGTGCAGCAGCAGCAAGAGGCTTTCATATTTGCTATAGTTTTCAACTGTAACTATGTATACATACATATGTATGTGCATATATGTGTCTGTGTGTGTGTTGGTATTTTTTGCGAAATTACCTTATTCGCAAATGTCTGTAGCCTCATAATATCCTTTACGCCTGTTTTTATTGTGCGGCACACGAGATGAAAGGCCAGCTACACACACACATAACACAGCGTATACGTTTCTCTTTATCTATATGTGTGTCTGTGTGTGTGCGCTTACGTTAGGCAGACAGCGAGACGACTCGACGTCTGGCAACGCTGTAGCTGTGTGCGTGTGTGTGTGTATTTGTTTATTTTTTGTTGACGTTTTTTAGGCGCACACAAACAACGATGTCGATGTTTCCTGGTATGGTATGCGCGTGTGTGTGCGTTGCTTGGGGGTTGTTTGTAAGCTGAGATGCACGCCTATTGCCGCTTCAAGGACTCATCGGACTCATGCTGTGCTCCAGAGTTACTCAACGTTGTGTGGGTGTGCTTGTGTGGGTGTGGGGGTTGTCTGTGTGCCTTTATAAGCCTCCCCTTTTGGGGAAATGATACGTAGCTGGGTTGTAAATCCAAACGTAACTGTAAATTTTTATGTCAAGCTATTTTCAATTGTTGTTTCGTTAAACTGCAGCGTGAATATTTTATTTGATTTGATTTCTTTATAGGATTGCCCGTACGATTTAAATGCGTAAGTGTATGTGTCGGTGTGTGCATATGCATATATTTGATTTGAATGAAATTTAAGTTTATGCTGTAAGTTCCGTTTGCGTAGTTTCGTTTTGATTATTTTGATATGCAAATTAATTGGAAATATGCCCGGCAACGTATAATTTAAAAAGCAGAAACTTTGCCCACTTCTGGGCTGCAAGAGATGAAAGAAGATTTTTTCACTGTCTATATTGAGTGATGTATTGGTATGTGCTTGTGTCGGGCTTAGATTTATTTTATTTTTTGGTGGTAGCAATAATATGTGCGGCTGAAATGGCGTTTGCTGCGCGGCGAAAGAGAGCGACTGCCGCCGCTGAAGTGAAAAAAGCAACTAACGGAATGCGCAGCCACCAAATCGTAAGGAAGCCTAATGCTAACAGACATCGTTTTGTGAAAACATTATAAAATATCATGAATTTGATGGTTATTGCGCATATAAAATCTACTGTACAAAAACAGTTATTTTTGTATTTTGAAATCTATAAATCAACTAAAGTATGCTATATAATTTGAAAATAAAGCATGTTAACGTTAACGTCATGTTAACGTTATCGATAAACCGCCACACTCTGTAAGAATGGCTAGCATAATCGATATCGTAAAGTTCCATCTCTGCGCCATGCATTATTGTGAAACATAAGCAAATTTTTTGCGCTAATTTCGTTTACATATTTAATTCATGTGATTCATTGGTTCTTATAGAAATTTTAACATGCGGTGCTATTACGAGGAGTTGGGCGTGGCCCGTGACTCCAACGAGGCTGACATTAAGACAGCTTACCGGAAATTGGCATTACGCTGGCATCCAGATAAAAATCCAGACTGCCTGGCTGAAGCAAAGGAACGCTTTCAGCTAATCCAACAGGCCTACGAGGTTTTATCCGATGGCCAGGAACGTGCCTGGTACGATAACCATCGCGAGCAAATTCTGCGCGGCAAGAATTCCGACTACTCCGAAAACTGCTTGGATGTGTTTCCCTACTTCACCGGCTCCTGCTACAAGGGCTACGGAAATGATGCTCAGGGCTTCTATAGCGTCTACCGCGATGTTTTTAACAAAATTGCTGCCGAAGATATGGATTTCATGGACAGTGACGACGAAGGCCTGAGCGCGCCACAATTTGGCGATGCCAACAGCAGTTACGAGGATGTGGTCGGTCCGTTCTATGCCTACTGGCTTTCATATAGCACCAAAAAGACTTACGAATGGCTCTGCCCGTACGATGTACGTGAGATTAAGGAGCGTTTCATATTACGGAAAGTAGAGAAGGAAATGAAGAAGATTGTACAGAATGCGAGAAAGGAGAGGAATGAAGAGGTGAGTAGCAGATGGAACTGGTATATAGAATAGATATTAATGCTCTCTTTTTTGCAGATTCGTAATTTGGTTTCATTTGTGCGCAAGCGCGATCGCCGTGTGCAGGCCAACAGACGTGTGTTAGAGGAGCGTGCCGAGGCGAATCGTTTGAAGCAGGAGGAGAAGCGCAGGGAGCAGTTACGCCAGCGTCAAGAACAGCTGGCCGCAGTGCGTGCCAACAAGGTGGACAACGATGGTTACGAGGAACAGCTCAGGCAGCTCGAGCAACAATATGGCAGCGAGTCAGACGAGTACACCGATGAGGAGGATGAGGACGAGAATGAAGATGATGTCGATGCAGAGAACGTAGACTCAGACAATTTGAGTGAGCAGGAAGTGGAGTATGTGGATGATCTGTATTGTGTGGCATGCAACAAGTCGTTCAAGAATGCCAAAGCGCGCGCCAATCACGATGAGAGTAAAAAACATCGCGACAATGTGGAGCGCCTCTGTCAGCAGATGGAGGCCGAGGAGCAGGAATTTAATGAACACAGCGAAGAGCTGGAGGCTGCTGAAGAAAGTCTAGAAGACCTGCAGCTGAATGGCAATCACGAGGCGGACTTGGTCAGCGATGAGGCGGCAAACGACCAAACGAGCAACAAACGCAACAAGAAAAACAAGAAATCGAAAAAAGTTGCCACCAAGACTGCTGTAGAGAGCGATGATGAAGACGAATCCGCGCCAGCTATGAGCTTCAATGCGATGCCAAGTAATAGCGAAGACGATGACAACGACGATTGGAGTCGTGGCAAAAAGTCAACCAAAAAGACAAAAAGCAAAAAGTCAACAACAGCAACAAATGTCAGCAAACAAAAAGTTGAAGCGGCGTCAGCCGAGGTAAAGCCAATAGCAAGTGCGACGGCCAAGACGGCGAGAGGAGGTGATGATACGACGGAGTCAACAGTTGTGCAACATACTTGCGTCACATGCAAACTATCGTTCGACTCCAAGAACAAACTGTTTGCTCATCTCAAGAAGACCAATCACGGCGTCTACATACCCAAGGCCAAGCCGGATGTAGAGGGCAAGCCACCTGGCAAGGGCAAAGGGAGGCGAAACAAGTGAAGTTTCTCTTCGCTTTATTTGGCTGTTTCGGTTGCAGTTGCAGTTGCCACTGCAGCTGTCCTTGTAGAAATTCTAGTTGTTTATTTATGCTTATGCTAATGTTAAATCGTTAAATTCGAAATTAAATTAAGTGTACACGCCCAATTGTCGGTTGAATGTTTTAGCTGCCATAGATACGAGATTGGCTATGGAATGCAAACGAGTTTGCTGCCGGACTCAATGCGCCGGCGCACGCGTGTTCGTAAATTGGAAGATTCTGCTTTTAGGCTGATGCCGGCGGCTGCGAAAGTCAACAGGATGCCCACCAGAGCGCAGTAGAAGGAGATGCCTAGCAGTGGAACAAGTGGATTAATTAGAAATTAGTGTATATATAGACGCTCTGCTTACCTATGCTGCAATCAGCTGGATAGAAGGGTTCCGCCTCCTGGCCGCACAGACGTTGCACGCGCGCAGCCCGCCAGCCCAAGGGATGCAGAAATAGGGCCAACATCACAGCTATGCCTGCAGAGGATTAGTGAAAGATTAGGTGGGATTATTAATAATATGTGGCAATTTTAGAACTCACCTGCCAGCACCTGTGCACAGGCCGTCATGTTGTGTATGCTCTTGCCAAATGCCGACTGCCTGCAGCAGGTGACCAGCGTGGCGCACACCGTCAACGAGAGCAGCACTAGCCCCAGCGACAAGCAAAACATGGCCAATTTCCATTCCAATGGATAGACACTGCCATCGGTTGCAAAGCCATCCAAGTCGAAGCGTCCACAATGATAGCCCAGCTGTTGCATCTGCTTGCAGCGCGTATAAATGCCCACAGACTCTAAACGCTGATTAGAGCCGGGCGTGGCCTGACTCCAATTGGCGCCGCCAATCGGGGGTCCAATTAGCCATTTGGGTGTGACCAGAGCAACGGCCACGAACATATCCGCGACCAGGGTGCACAGAAACCAGACTAGACTCACACTTGTGATGATAACGTAGCACATTTTACTTAACTTGATGTTTTTTGCGCAGTTTGTGAACAATTTTTTCGTTTGTTTTCTGGTAATTTAGTTGGAAACGTTGTCAGAACACGCGTCCGCTTCGGCCGCATACATAATCGTCTCTAGCATTTGGCTATGCGTACACACACCCACATCCACCGCAAATAGCACCACCACCAACGGGGCGACTTCCTTTCAGCTGACCAGCTCGAAATGGTATTGTTTATTTTATATGCTTTCCACTCGCCGTTGTCTGTTTTATGTTATTCATTCACCCCATTCACACACACGCACGCACACATACACAACTACACTCCCAGTTGAAAGCGAACCAAAGAAAATAGTCAAACTTTATAGTTGTTGTTGTGCTTTCAGCTTAAACTGCAGCTGCTGTTGGCATTTTCTTCTTTTTCTTTCTCACTCTGTACGCTTTTCAATTTTGCAATATTATTATTATTATTATTATTTTGCTGCGGCTCCCTTTTGCGCAGGCGTTGTGCACGCGTTGAACGGAGTCTGAAGAAAAACTGAATGAATCGCGCGCATTGAAAGCAGCTAAACCTCTGTCGAAGCGCATGCCCAGGCCAGATGTGTGCGCCGCCAGCGCAAGGGAGAACAGTAGGGGGAGTGGCCGGAGCGAAGCTAGAAGGGGGGCGCATCAAGAGCGGACACAAGAAATCCAGACATTCCAGACGAGCGCCCAGCAAAAAGTTCTCACATGCACACACAGTAGCATACAGAAGTATGCGTACGACGCTATATGCAGAAATGCACAATCAATTCGACGTGTCTTAATATTTGATCAAAATACATATGTATAACAAACATTAATCTTCTTATTAATAAAATGGCTCGAAATTGATAGTTATTTACTAATTTAGTTTTAAATAAAATAATTTAAATAAGCACATTTTATGAACCCACAAAATTTTGTTTATATCAATACTTTTTCAGCTTACTGCATTTTCTACTGGCTCTCCGCTCGTTCGCTCTGTTGCTCTCATTGTCTCTCTGCACTTTTGCTCTCCTTGTGCTTTGCATGTGGACACACATGTTGGTTCTGTTTGACCCCGACTCCGTACTCTGTCTCGCTCTCTGCAGCCCGCTTATGCCGGCGATGAGTAATAAGCGGCGGGTATTTGGTTCTCTTTGAATGCAAATGAAGTTTCGTAATGCCAGCAATCGGCGATCTGTCTGGCCTGGCTTATCAGTTAGCACCCCCCCAAGTGATTTACATGTTCGGCCCCATTGCATCATACGCGTTGTGTACTTAAGGCAATTACTGTTACTGTAGCAATGATCGTGACCGGGCAAAATGAATTGCGCACACATGTTGAAATCACTTTCACTCTCACTTGGCGCTAATAGGACAGCTGACTTCTACATTTCAATTTCAATCTCAAGCGCTATCGCAATCGCAATTTGTCGTTCAGTCAAAGATGCTGTCGTTACCGGTGTTCCCGTTAATAGTCCTTCAACTGTTGCCTGTCTACTGTTACTATCACGAGTACCGTTACTGGGAGATAAATGATCCGCCGCCCATATGCTCAGAGTATGAGATGCTGATTGTGAATACGCACCAATGTGTGCGCCGTTGCAACATTGTGTGTCAACGCGGCGTTTGCTTTGAGGATGGACCGTGTCCTTGTGCGGATCAGTATCAAAGTTCACATGGGGACAGTGTGGTATGTGCCGCCGAGTGCGTGCCCGGCTGCCAGCAGGCAGGTGGACACTGTGCCGGTCCCGAACTCTGCATTTGCCGCAAGAGTAAACACTACTACTACGATCCAGTGGCGCGTCATTGTCGTCGTCGTGGACCCCGCCTTTTGGATCTGTGCGGCGGGTAATTCAAATGTTTTATTATCAAAATAATATTATTTGAGTGTTTAACTTCATCTCTCTGTCTCTCTCTTCTCATGTAGTCGTTGCATTCATGGCCGCTGCTCGTATGATGGTCGCTGCATCTGTGCGCAGGGCTATGAATTGCGCAGTACGCTGCTCCATGGCTCCGAATGTATGCCAACTTGTGATCAGTAAGTGTTGCACATAAATAAATATACATATAATGTCTCATCTGCAACATCCTACAGCGACTGTGGTCCCAGAGCCTATTGCTATGCTCCCAATATGTGCGCCTGTCGGCACAAGCATTATCACTATGCCTGGAATGGAAAATGTACCAAAGACTACTAAAGAAATTTGTTTAAAGTGATAATAGGGCTGTTTTAAGTCCATTTTAATTTATAAAAAATCAGAATTATTAAAATACGTATGCTATAAATAGCAAATTGAAGACTAGCATCGTATGTAGGTTTTGGCTTTTATGGAATCAAAATGCCTCACATTTATTTTACAGCGCATTAACAGTTTGAGAGTAGGGTAGCAAGAATAAGCGAAAAGAGAGAGGGAGAGAGAGCGATGAGAGCACGCATGCTTTTCCGTTTGAGCAGCTGTGTAATATAATGTTTAATGCCGCATTTGTTATTGTTTATATTTTGTGTTCATAGTTGCACTGCTTGTTGCCGAAAGTAACAATTGGATTCATTTCTTAATCAGCTGGCTATTCACTATGCCGGAAAAAAAATCCGTTGCTCTGCAAAAGCCGAATGCGTACGTGTGGTCCAGTGGCGTCGCTTTAAATCAACATTCTTATAGTTTTAAAAGGGGGTCAGTCAATCCCCTCTGCCATGGCCCTGACATTGGCGCAGCAACCAGTTTAAGGCGACCAACTGAAAAGAAACGCTTGATAAGCTCGAGTTTTCGTACCAACACAATCACACGCACACCAATAGACACATTCTCTTTGTGCCCATATGTAATGTGCGCTAATTTGTGTCTTTCGTAGGGCATTCGAATTTTAATAATATGTCTTGCTCACATTAGATAAAGAAAGAGCGATCAGCGTGCTGGCGGCGAAGGCAGCGGTAATAACAAGCGCGTGTGGCGTGTTTTTATTTATTCTTGTTGGGGCAGGGGCTCGCTGCTCTGCTCAGTTGTCAGTTGCCGACGTCACTGGCAGCGACTACGGCAGAGGCGGCAGCGTTCGTTCTTCAATGCTTGTGGGCCTCTGTCGATAGCAGCAGCAACGTTCGCATTCAGTTGGAGTTTTGCTTTCCAGCAGTGCGGTTCGGTGTCCTCCCAATCAACTTCCTCTTTACTCATCTACTCCTCTCTTTGTGCATTCGTATTGTTTGTGCATTTCTTGCTGAATTTTATATCAATTTGCAATTTTAAACAAGCTTAAGTAAATCGACTGTACTTAAAAGCAATAATGGGCCAAATCAGGGTAAGTACAATTACATAATCGTGCCTTTGTTAATATGTATTTACGAATGTATATGTGAAGCATATAAAATGCAATTTTAATTTATGTGCACACACATGCTCACATAAATATGTATTCCTTTATGTGCCTATATATTAAGCTACCTGTTATCCTTTGACAAGCTGGCAACGCTGATATATATAAAGCGTGGGAATATTTATAGTTTCACATGTTAAGTGATTAGAAGCGTCTGTTTATAAGTGCGTGTGCGAGTACTTGCGTGCTCGGGTCTGTAGTGAAAGTTATGTAAGAGAACAGAGAAGCGTTTAAATTGTCATAAAAATGCAACAAATTATTCACAGTGACAGGGAAGCTGAAGGTAAATTCGTTTTAGCGCTTTCGTGGCGTGTCAATCTCTATTTGTCTCATTGATTAGAACGCTTTAAGTAATTATATTAACGCAATATATGTATATATATATATATATTTTTTTTTTTATCAAAAATGACGTGCAAACATACATTTTTTATATCAAGCACACATGTACCTATGTATGTATATGTATGTATATATATACATACATATATTAGATTTTAAAGTAGGCGGAGCTGCTGCGTAGTTCACAAGGCACGCACGTCAGCCAAAAAAAACTTGAGCAGAAAGAACAGTAAACAAGATATATGTATATGTATGTACATATGTGTGTATTTGTGTTTTATAGTAGTGTGTGTTAACAGAAACAATCAACTAAAAAAGTGGCGTGAATGCAGTAAACCGGTTAATGCATTACCGTTGTCCAATAATATTTTCATCTCGTTTTGGCAACAAAAACAAAAGTGTATAAATAAGTTGACTTTGTGTGGGTATGTATGTACATACCCACATATGTGTGTATGTATGTATGTGCGGGCGGCGCTATGATGTGCTCGAGCAATTAGTGATGGGCGTTTGTCATGAAACAAACACGCATTAAAACAAAGTATTAAGTGCGCTTTTGATATTTTTAGATTGTTTTAATTTTTTAAATGCGCAAAATATTGTCTTTCGATTTATTATTAATGATAAACTATTAATCTGGCATTTAAATTTAATTTAAAAAAAATGCATTTGATGTGTAAAATTGATTTTGAAATTTTCATTTTATTTTTATTGTGTTTCTATTTTATTTATTTTTTTTTTATATTTTTATTATTATTTTGATTCTACTTTTTTCAACTTTTTTAACTTAAATGTTCCATTTTAAATGCAACGCATTATATACGCTTTTGTAGAAATAATCCGTGTCATTTTATTGTATTGAGTCGTGCATATTTGTATCACGCGCCCATCTCCTCAGTCTTTAAATGATATGCCGAATAGTCACAGTGTCGTGTCAAGCTTATCAAAAGCCTCTTCCCCGTTGGGGGCTACCGATACTGCATGTATGGAAAATTCTTTAAAGTTCTTTTTATTATTGGGTTTTTTGATAAGCTGCAGGTGTTAATTATAGATTTATAGATTTATGACAGTTAAGTACATTTTGTTATATGCATAAATTAATTGATTGGAATTTTTCTTTGGCACACAGAAAGCTTCGTCGGCATTGAGCAAATTGTTTGTCTATGGCGCCTTGAAATACGGACAGCCAAGCAATTCGATCTTGGCCAACACGGGCAATGGCTACGCCAATTTCTGGTGCCGTGCAACGACGACACAAAAGATGCCTTTGGTGATTGCCACGCGTTATAACATTCCATTTCTGTTGAACAAACCCGGCGTGGGATATTATGTAACCGGCGAGATCTATGAGGTAAGTGTTTATCTATATGTATAAATAGATCAGCGATACGGTTAACTAATTTATATTCTATATAGGTCGACGATCGTATGCTCAACTCATTGGATAATCTGGAGGATTGCCAGGATGTTTACACTCGCGAAATTCAGGATATGAACATTGGTGTGGGGGAGGGGTAAGTGCCACGCAGCTTATAATGACGTCAATAATTTATTTTTATGTTTATATATTTAAATTTATTTATAAAAAATTTTCTATTTGCAGCACCGTTCCATGCTGGGTCTATCTGCTGCAAAAGTATCCAGAGAAGCTGCTCTCGCTGCCCTATCTGTCTAGCTATGAGAATAGCTCCACACATCCGTATATTATGCGACATCGCCGCACACACAAGCATCCAGCACAGGATGATCTCACTTATGAAGCGGCTCAAAACTAAAATGTGTTCGAAAAGGAAGGGCGTGGCCAATTATTATTATAACTACCGGTAGTTGCATTTGTAGAACATATACACAGACTTTATATACACACATACATATATACATATTGCTATATATATATATTACATGCGTACGATAGTTGATAGATTGAACGTAGTTTGTAATTTTATAAGTTTCAAGTAAATAAAAGCAATTCGAGATAAATACTAGAAACAAACATATATTTGCCAATGCCCAACAGGTGCGCTGACTTTGTTATTATATAAATAGCGCGTGTAAACATTTGTTATTTTGTGATCGTTTTTTTTTCCCCCTACAGCTGTGATGTTAATTGTGGAGCAGCACTGTTAACTTAACATGTGCAAATCTTATCACTTGTCGCCGTTTTCAGTGATTGGCAATTTGGCTGAAATTCATCCAGAAACTACTTAATTATCAGATCTATGATTAACATTCCATTAGAGGCTAATCATGTCGCAGGCACTTAAAAGAGTTTTCGTCTATGGCACCTTGAAAAAAGGCGAGCCGAATCACCATTGGTTAACCAGCGAAAAAAATGGCTTCTCTCGGTTGCTAGCCAAGGGCAAAACAGAGATTAAATTTCCCCTGGTCATTGGCACACGTTACAATATTCCATTTCTGCTAAATAAGCCAGGTGTGGGCCACAATATTGAAGGTGAGATTTACGAGGTGGATGATACAATGTTCTCAAATTTGGACGTGCTAGAGGAATATCCCAGATACTACGATCGTGAGCTGCAATCGATATTGACAAATGAAAATGAGTAATGGGAACAGCTGTTCTTCTTGATTAACTGTAATTAATGCGCCCTTTGTTTGAATTAAGCAGAAAATTGGAATGCTGGCTCTATCTGATACGTAACTATCCGGAGAGTATGTTGGCCAAACCTCAGCTCAGCTCATATAGTAATCGGCCCGAGCAGCCATATAGTGAGAAGTCAGTCAGAGATCCAAACATCCCAGCCAGAGATGATTTATCCTATTGAATATATAACATTTTTACAGTTATGTCCAGAGCAAACCAGATGATCTCTTCACGGACGGCTAGAGAGCAAATTTCCAACTTGGAACAGAAAAGTCGAGAAGAGAGGGCGATAGAGCTAAAGAAATAAATTTATAAACGAATATAAAACGAATTTCAACGCATGGCTATTATTCGTACTCTCTTCTATTACATTGATTCCATAATTCAAAAAATGCAAACGAAATGAACAATATTTCTCTTATTTTTCGGTTACATGGTAAAGGGTTAATCGAAAAGCCTAAAAAAAAAGTGTTTACAATTATGCATGCAGAACTCGTAATAAATTGATTTTTTTTTTCTGTTTTGCTATAGCTCCGAATCATATTAGATCAAGCTTCTAGCTTGAGTGTAGCACATAAGATGAAAACGGTAGATTTTTGCTGTTTGTTTGTTGCTTGTGGTGTGTCGACATCGTGATCGTTGGCATGGACATGGCCTAGCTGTCGGCCTCATCATCGAGCGACTGGAATCGATTGGTGGCCGCAACGGGCGCAGCGGCTGTCTCCTGCACTCGCTGGTAGCGGCCGCCGTGTCTGACTTCTTCGAAGGCGGGTTCGTTTTTCTTTTTGCGCTGTTCCTCCGGCCGGGCCGCGCTCAGCGTCGGGAAGAACTCCGTGTTGGTGATATCAGGCGCCGTGCGCCTCGTACGCAGGCCACCGCTGCTGCCGCCGAGGCCCATCCCGCTGCCAGCTTGCTGCAAGGTGAACAAAGTCCAATGAATATCGTACGACATTTAGAAATTCAGTTGCTGTAATACGATATATACGTATATGCATAAATACTTACGGCAGCACGTAACGCGGGTGAAATGTACATTTTGGACGATGACTTCTCTGTTTCCACCGGCACCGGTATTTGAGTCACCTCCTCTGCGGGTATTAATTTCTTCCAGGGACCAAATCCGCTTCGCTTGCTATTTGGATCTCCATTGGCATCGCTATCGTCATCATCGTCATCGTAAATATCATCGGATTGTTGTTGCTGTTGTTGTTGTTGCTGCTGCTGCTGTTGCTTATCAGAGATGGTAAGTTGACCAATTTTTAAGCCACTGTAATCTTTGCGCTGCTCCTGCTCAAATTCTTTCCATTCCTCCTCCACGGGCTGCTCACGGTAACAATAACAATTAGTGAAAATTTAATTTGGATGACAATGCAGAGTTGGAAACTCGATTGGAATTTGATTGCAACTCTCACCTCGATGTTTGGCTCTGGCACTTTGATGTTGCTCTCGTTTTCGCCGCCTTCTGCCACGCCGCCAGCCAAAGCTGTCGAGACTTCAGGTTTTTTTGGTTTGACAGCAGTGGCCGCCACCTCACGTTTTGTGCACTCCTCTAGGTTCCTCACTAGCTCATCGGCTGTCACAAATTTGCTCTTGGATTTCGACTTCTTCTTGTCCTTTTTCGCAAAGAAATCGTCTAATTCGGCCATGCTTGCAATAATTTTTCGCGATTCCCTGTTCCAAATTATAATGAAATCCAATCGCACTTGCGTGAGGTGGTATGTAAAAATAAATCGCTATCGATAGTGCCTATCGATGATTGAGCCACACGTGGTCAAAGTTTGTTGAACATACGTTTTAATTTATTGTTAATATAAGCAATGCATTTATCTTTCAGCTTTTTCAGCTAATAATTTGCAACGATGTAGTTTAGTGCACGTTGCATTGCCCAGCCTTTTTATGCCAATTCCGAACGTAACGATGTATTTCGATTATACCAATTTAATGTAGTTACTTGTGCATTTTGGCTCTGAAAAAGTATACAATATTAACTCAATTAAAATGTATCGAAATTAGTTGTGAAAATGTATAATAAAGCTTCTAATATTTAAGAAAAAGTGACATATCGATATGAAAATTGTTCAAACATGAACTAGTTTATATAAAATTGGCATAGGGTGGCAACACTGGCAGTAATTAAAAATTCGCAACTGCTATCGACGGTTAGCCATTTGGCGGTTCAATTAAAAGAGTTTTTACGTACATATTTATATTTTGATATTAAGCCGCATTTGCATAATTTTTGCATAATTACCGAATGTGGGGATTTTTAGCTGATGTTATTATTGTAGGACTGGCACAATTTGCAATGTTTGGCAATAAACTTTGATAATATGGATGAGATATTGATAATTACATAATATTCGAAATGAGGTAAAACGCAAAATCCAAATTAATTGTATTAGCTTTTGCAAGCAGACAGCAAGCAAATTTACATGATTAATTATTGATGCAAATAAATATGCTAATGGGCCATAAATATGCATATTTAACCAACGTTTAAACAATAAATGTTTGCAAATTGCTTTGCACTCTAAATAATGTTTGCAGTTCATAGTTGACCAGTTTAATGGTCACCCAAAGACTATATATATATGGGTTATAAGCTAAGGCCGCAATAAGACTTCCTTTATTTTTGTTGTTGTTTTTGTTTTGCCGCATTCGTTATTGTTGTCAAAGTTCCGCAGAATTTGCTAAGCAAATGTGTGCGCCAAATAGATATTTATGACTGCAGCTTGCAGCGCTTGCCACATACACTATAACAGTGAACCAGCTAATAAATATATATATTTATATATTTATACATATATTTGTAGCATTTGTATATGGATGGAGTTTCAGTTTCGATGCGCAGCGCACTAAAAATTCAAAAGTCGTTTCATTCATATTGACAAGCGCACAGCTCGAGGTGTCTCAGTCTTCTTTTGAACGCCGCACAGCGCACAGCTCGCTGCCTCCAGCCTTATATATATATATATATCGGTCTCTTTCTCTCTCTCTCTCTATATATATGTATATATCGCTTTGATCGTACATCTCGTGTGCTCGTGGCAAGCTACAATTTCGATTAAATCATTTTTCTCTTATTTGATAACACGACGCGTTTCGTTTTGGTGTTTATAACGAGTTTTTTTTGGCTATTGAAACATATTTCAATTAATTAAAACTTTACTAAAGGTAATTAAAAAAAAAAAGAAACAGGTGCACTACCCAACACTTCGTGCTCTTGCATTTGCTAATAACAACTGTACAAATGTACAACAATAAAACTTTAATAATTATAAGTTAAGTGTCGCTGCAATTGCTTTTAACCTCATATTATGTTTATTCTTATATTTTTGTATTTTCTTGCATTCGCGCAATTAGCTTTGGGCAAAACACTTTTAAATAATTAGCTTCAAACAATTTGAAACATTTGGAGTGCTATTAGCTGACCAGCGAAGCGTTTAATTTGTAAACAATGTTTCTTATTAATTATTTAAAATATGAAAAAAGAAAGAAACAAAAAAAAAAAACTGAAACAATTAAAAATGTTGAACTTTGCATCATCAAAAATGCTTTTTGGCTTCAGCTGGGTCACGGCCCATGTCAGGGTCATGCTGATCTGGCTGATGCCGCAGCGTCCACATGAGCGAAGCTAGTTTTTCTTTTCAATATGTAAGTTCAAATCATTTCCGCAAAGACCAAATCCTTGAATTAATTTATGTGATTTGATCTTGTTGTATACTCTGCTTAATTCGAGCTTAAGTCCATTGAAAGTCTTTGGTAAGGTTTGTCAAGCCCGATTCATAGATTGAATATAATTTTGAGCATTTATATAATGTATAAACATTTCCTCAAATTTGCGTTTAATTAGCATATATTAAATATTTTTGATATAGTCAGTTCCTTAAATTGATTATCGTTCGATTACGCTTAATATAAACTAATTATGACTTTAAATATTCGAAAGAAAGTCTTTAAATTCAAATATATATGTTTTTAAGGCTACTTTTCAGTAAAAAAAATTAATAAAATTATGAGTTCCTTATATTTAAATATCTTTTAACATACAAAAATAAAATAATTTTTGGTTTAATTTTTAAATTTTTTTATTAATTTTAAATATATTTTTTTAGATTAAATTATTTTTTATTAAAAAATATTTATCATATATCATAAATATAAAAAATTAATACTTTGTAAAGCGGAGTTTTAATATATATATTGAACACTTTTTTAAAAATTTGTCCAGTGTTTATTAGACTATAATTATAAATATATTTAATTTTTATTAAATTTATAAATTGAATGAAAATTTTCTTATTATATTAATGTGTTTGTGTATTTTTATTATTATACATTTATGTTGTCATATACAATATATATTTTTATTTAAAAAATGTATTGATCTTCAATTTTTTAGCGTATATTTGATTCGTTTATTTTTTTCTATCTGTTTATTTCCTTCTTTTATCTCTCTCTTATTTGTATTGATACATTTTGATCATTTTGAGCGTATCTCGAATTAATATTCGTTTCTTTGGGCTTGTGTGTCAATGGCAATCGCTACAAACCTATTTACATACTGGAGGTTGCTGCTTATTATTTATTTATTAACTCACTTGTTGTTGTCGTTTTCTTTTTTGTCTTTTTTGGCTATGTATTAAGCATCTCACATAGTTAGCTAGCAAAATGGCCTAAAGGGACGCCAATCAGACCAGCGTCAAGTGGCAACAGTTCAAAATTTGGTTTTTAGCCATTTCTATCAATTTCATGGTTAATCTTTACTGCTACCCTGCATTGAGCATGAGCTGGGTATATTCGCTTGCATGACAATTGAAGGAATTTTAGTTTAAATTTCTTATAGAAACCCTATGAATAGAATTGATCTTTGTAAACTTTTAGATCTAGAGCAAATATTTGAATATTAATATGTGATATATTCTGATCTTGAACTCTATAATTTTCAATGCTATTTGCTCAGTTACCTTAGGTCATGTTCTATTCGCTTAACACACTCTTATATAGTTGCACCGATTTTTTCTTATTTCGTTCCAAATCACAAAAAAATTTTGATATGGTCAGAACTTGTGAACTTGAACTTCTATAGACTCTATTTTCGAAATGTAAATCGGCTCTAAAATTTTTTTCTAACTCATATATTCTATTTCTGGTTAGATGTATCTCCCTTTATTATACCAATTTTTATCTTTTTAATCTCCCTATTACTGCAAGTACAGTAAAGTTTTTGTATGATCTATCATACCTATATATTATTCTATCAATAATTTTCATCCAATATTTCGCATCAAACACCCTATATGTATATACAACTTATTCTAGGGTACTCACTCTTTTGTTTATATACTTTCAGTTCTTACCATTATATCTAGTATAACTTAGATCAATCGAATGAGTTCAAATAGATTTGAACTTTAGGTCAACTACATTTTGCCTCGTGTCTGATTCGACGTTTTTCCGCGTTTTTATTTTCGAAGTAAACCCTAATAATAATAGAAAATTGATCGCTGAGACTCTCTGAGCTCAATTAATGAGCAGAGAGTAGTGCTAGTACCCGTACTAGCTACCGACTCTATTATCATTGCAAAATGTAAACAACGCATTTGCTTTGGTCCGCATTTGAAATGCTTAAGAAATACTATATAGTAGTAATAACTAATCAAACCGGTTTTTAAAGGAAATAAAAAAAAAACTCATATTAAGTGTTGTCATTTTTTTAAAATAAAGCCAGTTGTCCATAATATGCTAAACTGTGTCATTCATCTGGCGGTGGCTTCAACACGGGCCACAACCCATCAAATGGTTTGACTACGCATATTTGATTAGAAGCCACGACAAGTGAGCTCAGCAATTTCCACTAAATACAGTTGCAAGACAGCCGCGATACCCTGTAAGTCGAGCATATGTGAGACAAGTCATGCATGACCACACGGCATGTCAAGAGATCATAAATCATGTTCATTTGATTCGCTTCGCTGGGGCAATACAAAACAATTTCTTGATGCTATAAGCAAAGATCGGGGCTCGAATTACTGGGCATAGCGTCAGTCATAAATGAGGCTATGAAGTTAAATGAAGGTTCATTTTCTAAATGTATTTTCTTACTCTATTTCTTTAACTATATTAGCTAGCTTTGATTTCACTAAGACTCTAACTTTATCTATATAATCTAGTTTTCTCACTTAAACCCAGGCTACAACTTGCTTTAACCTGATCCGTTTATCTATAAATCTAATATAGCATGCAACTTAAACGTGCCCAAGATGATGTCTGTCAATTATGTCAAGAACAAATTATTGTATTTGCTTTTCGTTGTCTTCGTCTTCATTTTTGTTAAAGTCAAAGAAACTATTGCAAAATGGATATATGTATGTACATATGTATGTAGATTTTACGGTAGGCCTTGTCTGGTAACTAGCTCTTGTAAATTATGGCTTAAACGATGCTAATAACGTCGGTGTAGATGTAAGCGCATATGCTTATGCTTGTCAAGTTTGGAGCTTTTATATTGCATGCCACAGTGCGCAAGTTCGTTGCCTAAGTCTTTCGTCTGCCCTCTATAGATGAGCAAAAATGTTTAGCGTTTTTTTTTCCTTTTTGGTTTCGGTTTCAGTTTCAACTTATTTTGACATTTTCCAAGTGCGACTGTGTGGCTCTGTGTGTGTGTGTGTGGGTTATGGCTATGACTTTTGGTTTTTGTAGACTTTGCGCAGATTTGTTGCCGCCTCGCTATGAATTGGAGATATTGTGAGATCTTGTGTAAGCTGCATGCAGGCATTTTTTTTTTTTTTTGGGCTCACTTCTGTAACTTGGATTTTCCAGGTCTATAGATAAGGGCGACAAAGTCAGCAAAAACGGCTTAATTGGCAATAAATATGGAAATGAAGCAATTGCCACATGAATTAGTAGACAGATGTGAAATGGAAACTCATTGACAGCTGCTGCAGCTGCCGCGATCGCGACTGCAGTTCAGTTAGCCGTGTTTACAAGTTGTTTACGTAGTCTAGAGTCGCAGTACGATTTCTAGTTCAAGGTACAGCAACTGTAAGCAATATCTATATATGTGTATGTATGTATGGCTATAAAGTACAATTAGCTGCATTGCCTTTTCATGCTGAGTGCTTTCTCGAAGACTTTCCTTAAACGCTTAACTGGGCATATTTTGTTGTTGTTGTTGTTATCTTGAGAAATATCAAATATATATATGTATATATGTGCATATATGTTTGGTTCATTTATGGTAAATTGGTCCAGTGACAAAACGCGAGACAGCCCAAAAACCCGTTCAGTGTGGCATGAAATGCGCGATTTATCAGACTTATTAGCGGCGGCAATGCACGACCACCAGATGCTCTGTAGATGAGAATGAGCGAAGTAGAGTGGAGCAGGGGACGTAGAGAGAGTAGAGCGAGGAGACGTAGAAGACGATATAAAGCGTAAACCAGAAAGAGAGAAATAATGAGAATGAAACAGAAAAAGAGAAGGAAAACGTGCGAAAAAACGGTAGAGACAAGTAGAGAAGTAGAGAGCGGATGAGAGAGAAAGAGAAAGAGAGAGAGAGAGCGAGAGATATCAATAGAGAGTAGGAGAACTCAAAGGAGTTTTTGAGTATGCTAGTGAAAACAGAGCAAATGGGAGAAGCAAGAAATTACCTATAAAGAGTGAGAGAGAGGGACAGAGATATAGAGAAACAGAGAAATAATAAACAGATCCATGCAGAGATATAGAGGGGGAGTCAAACAGTAAAAGATTCTCATCTCATTCCAGCAATAGCAAAAGAGAATCAAGCAGCAGAGGTGCCTTAAAATCTATGCAGGGGAGTGCCAACTTTGATGCTCTAGTCTGGCATGCCCGTTGCGCATATTCCAGCTGGGTAGCTGTAAACGATACCAAGCAGCTTCGCGAATTGAGGCCGTTTAGAAATGTCAAGCTGCGACTGCGGCCAAAGAGCAAAGCCGCTTTTACTTAAAAAAAAAAAAAAAAATGAAGCTAAATAAAATGAAATGAAAAGTGGCACGATATATTTTGGGCTTTGCGTACACGATTTGGCCAAGTGTAACGCGGACCGCAATGTAAAAACTCCAACTGAAAAAGCAGAAAAGCCGAAAACTCAAAACCCGAATCCAAATCCAAAAGAGCTCCAATCTCTGATTTTGCAATTTTTGTAGGCGATTGCAGAAGGCTATCAAAACGTGGCAAGCGAGCGTGGCTGGTGGCATGCTGCATGCTGCGTGTGGTTGTTGCTAGTGCAGCTTGCAACATACTCTTTCATAAAAACAAACAACAGACACGTTAGACTGGCCTGGCTTGGCCTGGTCTGGTCTGGCTAGCCCGGGCTGGGTCTGGCTAAGGCCTAGCTTCGGCTTGGTCTGGTCTCTCCGGTCTCCTGGCTACGTCGCGTATTATTGCGACGGCCTCTGCCAAATGGAGCTGTTATTGCAACTGCCATTGTTGTTGTTGTTGTTGTTGTTGTTGTTGTTGGTATTATTATTGCCAGCATTGTATTACTATTAAACCAATCAGCCAGCCGTCCAGACATTCCACATTGCGTAATTGCAAATGCAAAGAAATGCGAAATGCGAACCATTAGAAACCAAAACCCGTTTACAGCATTTCAGAATTAGCCGAGTTGTTTGTTGTTGCTGCTGCTTGCGACACTTGTTGCTCGGCTTGGCTGCTTGTCCGGCATTTGGCTATGAAATCGACAATAATGCGCCCCTCTCACTCACTCATTCCCTCTCTCTTTCTCTGTATATTTGCAGCATCAAGATGAACGATCTATCGCCAGTGCAGGAATACTACAAGGATAAGACCATCTTCATCACGGGCGCATCTGGCTTCATGGGCAAGGTGCTGCTGGAGAAGCTGCTCTACTCATGCCACTCGCTCAAGGAGGTGATCATCATTTGCCGCCCGAAGCGCGGCAAGACGCCCGAGACCCGGCTCGAGGAGATGTTCAAGCTGCCCATCTTTCAGCGCATTCGCGACGAGCGTCCGCACATGCTCAAGAAGGTGACCATCTACCAGGGCGATGTGACCTACGATTGTAAGAGAGCAACGAACTGAAAACTTCTCCCAAAACTCTTCTCTAATCCTTGCTCTCTCAATCTTTGACAGTGCTGGGCCTGAGCGGCGATAGCCTCAAGCATGTGGTGGAGAATACGAATATTGTCTTCCACATGGCGGCCACCCTGAAGCTGGAGGGCAATCTGCGAGATGCCATCGACATGAATCTGATGGGCACACAGCGTGCGCTGAATGTGGCCAAGGAAATGAAACAACTGGAGGCATTTGTGCACCTGTCGACGGCATTCTGCAACTGCGACCAGGAGGTGATGTACGAGAAGGTCTACGATTTTCCGCACAAGCCGGAGGATCTGATGCGCCTGGCCGAGTGGATGGATGTTAAGACCCTGGATGCCATTACACCCGATCTATTGAAGCCGCATCCGAATACCTACACCTATTCGAAGCGCCTGGCTGAGCTGCTCGTGCGCGATCATTACGAAACCATGCCGGTCATCATAGCACGTCCCAGCATCGGTAAGTCCAGCCGCTATAAACTCTGTCTGCATATATCTAGATTCATATATAGCTGCATAACATTAATTGTGGGGCGTCGCCTTGAGGCTTGTCTCTGTTGCTTGGTTGCTTGCTTTCTTAATCATCTCCTTAAGTCTAGTTTTTACCATAAATATATTTTATCTATTTTTGTATTTCCTAACTTTACGAATTTGTGTTTTTTTTTTGTTTTTGTTTTGTCGGCTGCTGGCTATTAAATTTGTGCCTAAAAAAAAAAAACATAAACAACAAAAACTATGCAATTAATTTTGTCTTAGCTTTTCCTTTTCCTTTTTTCACAAACTGCCAGTTGTAGTAGATGTTGTATATTTTTCACAGTTCACAGTCTCCCAGTTAGCTCTTTAATCATATAGCGTTTTTTTTTATGACTTTGGGCCGTTGCAATTGAAATTGAAATTGAGACCTGCGAGTTTTCCGCTGCATGAGCGGCTAAAACCGGCTTTTGCCTCTGCAGCTGCAATTTTTCAATTAGGCTAAAATGTTGATTCAAGCAGTCGAGCTGAACTCTCAGGCTGACCCCGTGCAAAATCGTACCTTTTAGCCAAAAAATTATTGACGTTGGCCAAAAGAAAAATAAAGTCAAGTGTTTTTTCCAAAAACATATTAACCGGCTATATATTTTTGGCAGCTGCTGTCAGAGCATGACTAGACAAAAATTAGGCAAAAGGAGTTAAGTAAAGCTAATATTGGTATGAAAAGTGCTTTATGGCAGAATTAGATGGCTTAGTCGGATTAGTGTGTATTTAAATTACAATAAATTATTAAGAAATCTCTCTAATTGCTTCTATGAAATATTATACCCTATTGCTTCAAGTAAAATCCAGAGACTGTGAACCGGTTTTGCCTCCTTTATTAATGAAGATTCTTTGCAATATATTTTAATTATTATAGCTGTCACCAGCGATAAAGTTAAAGTTAAAGTTAAAATACTAGTTATCCAGTCTATAATATTTTACTGATTGCCTAAGATATACTAGTACTCACCGAAGCTATCTCTACTTAGGCAACGCCCACTAGAAATTGATCTCTTACGCCTTGAGCACAATTGTGTTGCACAGTGTATTTAAGACACGCTTTAAGGCCCATGCAAGCTATTTAAATATTGATGGATTAATGACTTTGGCAGCATAAAGTTCGCAAAGTTCAAATCTGTTAGCGCAGCTCTTAAAATTGGGATTGGCAAGTCGTTGTCAAGTCGCGTTGCCTAATTGACAGCCACACTTAAGGTTTTTGTGGGTGTGGCACACGTTCGGAGTTATGTTATGCGCTTTTTCTCTTATGCTGTCTGCAAGTTAGGCATGTGTGGGTTTTTTGTTTGTTTTTTTTTTTTTGGTGCTTTACGCTAACATGTGTCTATTATTTATGTGCTCATCTGCAAATTGTTTACCTGTGACATATACAATGTAGCTTGTGTTTATGTATGTCAGCGACATAATCCCTTTGCGCGCTTTGTTGACACCGCTCGCCCGACCGCTAAAGCACTCGAATCAGACCAAATAGGCAAATAAACAAACAAACAATTGAACTACAATTACAACAACAAAACGCGTGAAACGAAACAAAAAGTGTGTGTAAAAGTGTGTTAACTGCTCAAGTCGTTGGCGGGAGATTCACACACATGGGCAGCGCAAGTTTTAAATTTTTGCTTACATTTTGATTAGCTGCTTGACAAAGTATCGATGCTATTAATACAATGTAATTTTAATCGATGATTCCTGTTAACGACTGCACATTAATGCTCATCTGGCAGCTCTTCGGCTGACAACTTCTGGTAGCCTTTCACTTTACCACATCTGGCAGCTCTCTACAATGTAAGCAAAAGTTTTTGAATATTTAATGTGTTGTTCTGTGTGTTTGTGTGGTCAGCCCGCCCTTGTAAACAACCAAAAACAAATAAGCATAAACAGCAACGCTTGTACAAATATCTCCTATCAACAATTTTCAATAATACTGCACAGACCTATACACACACACGCGCACACAAGGCACAGACAAACTGTAAGCAAACGTCGCCGTCATTGACCAACAAGTTCAATGAGCATGAAATTTAAAACGGTAAATTCAAATTGAAACTGAAGCTTATACATAAATCAAATACTACTCTTCCCCGCCCCCTGCCTGCAACTGCAATTAAAAACACGCAAACAAAAACTATCCTCTGCCTTTTGCCCAGCGGAATTATACACTCGCACAAATGACCACGCCTACTCTAAAGCCTACGCCTTCGCCTTTGGTTACGCACATATTTTCCTTGCTGCTGCCGCTGCTGCTGCTGCTACTGTTCCTTCTCCTGCTGCCGATCTTAGAGATCAGGACTGAACGAATCTCCTGCAGTTTCACCATCGGCCTATGAGCCCGTCCCTGGCTGGGTGGATAATCTGAATGGCCCCACTGGTCTCATGGTGGGCGCTGGCAAGGGCGTCATTCGATCCATGCTCATCGATACGCGTCACAAATCGGAGGTCATACCGGTGGACTATGCCATCAACGGTCTATGCGTCATACCGTATCAGTTTACAACGCAGAAACGGCCGGTGGATGTGCCCGTCTATAATATAACGTGCGCCGATCATCGCAAGATGCAATGGGGCGAAGTCATTGAGCTGAGCAAAAAGATTGGCTATCAGTATCCAATGGAGGCGGGTCTCTGGTATCCGGATGGCTGCATAACCACCAACAGACTCCATCATAATATCAATGTGGTGCTCTTCCATTGGCTGCCCGCCTATTTGATCGATTTCATGCTCTTCATTTTGGGCCAAAAGCGCTTGTAAGTTTTTGGTTAATTCCATTTACATTTTTGTGGAATCCCAATCGACTACAAATTCCACTTCCAATTCCACTCCCAACTCCCATGCAAACCCCCGAAAATTCGCTTAGTATGATACGTGTACAGAATCGCATCTCAGTGGGATTGGAGGTGCTGCAATTCTTTACGATGCGCGCCTGGTACTTTAAGTCGGATGCCTATGCCTCGCTCTGGAATATGCTGACAGAAGCCGATCGGAAAAAGTAAGAAGCGGTTTACACATAGAGGAGATGTTCTTGTATAGATCTCTGACTATCGCACATCAATTAGCTTCAACATGGACATGGATCCAGAGGAAACAATACCCATGTACATCGAATCCTGTGTGCAAGGCGGTCGTCAGTATTTGATGAAGGAGTCGCCGGAGTCACTGCCACGTGCGCGTCGCCAGCTCATGCTGTAAACAAGATAACCCTATTTATATATCCATATATCTGAGCACTTATTTATGTTTTTACCCCTCCCATGATCGCATTATAGGATGTATCTATTGGATCGCGCGTGCAAGACGATCATCGTTGGTTTCCTAGGTTACTGGACGTATGGCCTTATCTCACGCCTTGTGGGCGCCTAGAACGGGACTCACAGAGAGATTTATAGAAGCATATAGCCAAAATATTATTGCTCGCTTTACCAATTTAATGCTTAGGTTCGCTTTATGGGGTACAAAAAACGTTTGTTTATTAAATGTTTTGCTTTTTAAGTTAAGTGTTTCGAAATGCAATAAAATAATAACGGTTCGTTAACTTGTATGTGTACGTGTTCGAGTGTTGAAAGTGTCAAAAGAGGATTACGAAAGAGCCAAAGAAAACCTAAAACACAACACAACAAATACACTGAACAAATCAACACCAACACCAAAATTGCAAGATCTTCAGAGTTTGGCATATTCTCAAACTCAATGAATACATTTAAGGCACTCACAAATCACATGCACTCACATTCATACCCTACTCACAAACACCCACACCCACACCCACACACACATACACCACACTTCACACACATCTTATTGGCTTTCGGTTATCATCCAGCTGCCATCATGCAAACTGGGCTTCTTGGTATGTAGAGTGAGAAGTTATTTCGTTGACATAGTCTAATCTATAGATCTCTCTTTTGCAAATAGTGTCACCGGCTGCCCTTGAGCCTTTGCAGGGCTGGGTGGATAACCTGAATGGACCCACCGGCCTGATGATTGGCTGCGGCAAGGGCGTCATTCGCTCGGTGCTGGTGAATAAGGAATACAAGGCTGAAGTTATACCCGTGGACTATGCAATTAATGGTCTCATTGTTATACCATACGAATTCAATAAGCAGGCCAAGCGACCCGCCGATGTGCCCGTCTATAACATAACAAACGCCGATTTCAGAAAAAAGGCCATGGGCGAAATTGTTGAGATAAGCAAGCGCATCAACAAGGAGATTCCATTCAATGCGGGACTCTGGTATCCAGATCCCTGTGTCACCACCAACGAGATCTATCACAAATTCAATGTGGCCATGTTCCACTGGCTGCCAGCTTACCTGATCGATTTCCTAATGCTAATACTTGGACAGAAGCGATTGTAAGTATCGATCTCAGATAGAGACATTGAGAAATATAGATAAATATTGTCTAACAATTTATCTTCTATATTTACAGCATGCTACGCGTACAGCAGAAGATATCCACTGGCCTGGGCGTTCTCCAGTTCTTTACGCTAAATCCCTGGGTCTTCACATCTGATAACTATGCCGGTCTCTGGAACAACTTGGCCGAGGAGGACAAAAAGATGTAATTATATGAGATAATGATTTGAAATCTTTAGTTAATTGCTATCACTCTTATTTCCAGCTTCAACATGGACATGAATGTCACCCATACAGAGGAGGAATACTTGTATGTTTGCGCGCGTGGCGCACGCAGATTTATACTCAAAGAAAAGGATGAGGATGTACCCAAAGCTCGTCTGCACATGCGCATGTAAGCAGTTGGCTTTTGCTTGGTTTGATGTATTCATTAAAATATTTCCGTATTCTCTCCTAGTCAATGGTTTGTGGATGTCATCTGCAAGACCCTCATAGTCGGTGCCTTTTTCTACTATTTGCTGAAGTGGACGGGTGTGCTGGCAATGATCTGAGTTCCTGTTTTATTTCTAGGAATTCTTCAATTTTTGTGGTCACAGGAATTATGTTTAGTCAATTAGCCAGTAGTTTGTAGTTCGTTTTAAGTTTCCAAGGTTTTCCAAATAAATATACATATTTAGGTTTTTTGTACTGTAGCCCGAGCGAGTTGTTTTTCTATAATTGCAAATGTACTATATCTGTATAATATTTGTATTTGTATAATTGAATTTTGAATAACATTTATTCCGCCTGCGCAGTTACGCCCGCTGTCGCGGAGCCGTTGCCGGGCTGGGTAGACAATATGAATGGACCCACGGGCGTTTTGATTGGCGCTGGCAAAGGTGTTATTCGCTCCATGATCTGCAATGGAGAGCTCAAATCGGAGGTGATACCGGTGGACATAGCTATCAATGGACTGCTCTTGATACCCTATCATAATAGTCAAGCCAAGCAAAAGTAAGTGAATGAATGAATGAATGATGTAGAACTGGAATATTATAGTTATTTCTATATCTTGCAGATCTCTTCAGATACCTGTCTACAACTTAACTGTGGAGGAGGACAAGAAGCGCACATGGAAATGGGTTATGGACGTGGGCCGCGAGCTGGGCCTTAAATACCCATTCGAGGTAGGCCTCTGGTATCCCGATGGCAATATGACGACCAACAAGTTCTATCATACCTTCTGCACCATCATGTTCATGTGGCTGCCCGCCTATATCATTGACTTCCTTCTGGCGCTTTTCGGACAACGTCGTTTGTGAGTTGACTACCAAGATACCCTGTAATCAGTTAGCTAACTGATATAATTTATTGGATTACAGCATGGTTCGCGTTCAGACAAAGATATCGGTGGGTCTGGAAGTGCTGCAGTTCTTCACGACCCGCAGCTGGGATTTCAAGTCAACACATTTTCAGCAAATCTACAAAGATATATCTGAGGCAGATCGTAAAATGTACGACCTACGGGTGTGATAACAGCCAGATATTCCATCTATTAACACTTTATATTATTTTTCATTACATATTTTAATTCTCTTTAAATAGTTTCAAAATCAACACAGACGATGTGGACGATTACGAATATCTGAAGACTAGCATTTTGGGCGGCCGTCAATATGTCATGAAGGAGCCTATGACCTCATTGCCAAGATCCCGCATACAGCTGCGATTGTGAGTGCTATATACATATAATATATTTATGGTATATGTTCTGATCGATGATTCCTTTTATTTTTTGACAGTTTGTATGTATTGGATCGCGTTTGCAAGACGGTTATACTGTGCGGTCTATTCTATTGGACCTCCATGAAACTGGGCCTGATCGATCTGGTGCGTTACGGCATTTCGACAGTCAAACATTGAACAATAGACCGGAAACTGGAACTATCATGCTGGATATATATGTATATAAATGAGGAATGCATTTTTGTATAATCGTGTATTTTTTAGATTTGGGTTGAAGTGGGTTATGTTCAGACTTCATGTATACGTAATTACCATTAAAGTTGTATAGATATTCTTAAGTATATAAACTGAATTCAATTTGAATTGATTTATATTAGGTATATAAGGTTTCGGTGTAAATCTTAATTAGTAAATATCACAAGAAACCATAAAAAATATATGATATCAAATATAATATACATATATATGATTGGTTTCTGTATCAGCAAATAAATCGTATTCAAATAATGTTCAAGATTATTCAATATTTTATTTGTTCTATAAAAGCTTGCAAAGGACTTTTAACTCTTTATGCTCTGATATCGAAATCAACTGATAATATTATATTCAACCGCTCTCGCTCTCAGCAACAACTTTCGGTTCATTTCGTTTTCGATGCCGGTTGAGCGCATTGATCTATTCGAGTGATACTCTTTTAACGAACAGCGTATCTCGTATACTACCGATGTGTTACCCTCCCATACTATACCAAACAAAAGACATTTTTCTTCACAAAGCTCATCAAGCCCAAGCGAAAAAATCGATTGCTCTCTAACTTTTCTCTCAATTAATATTTGAAAATGTAATATAATAAATACATAAAATATTTTAAAATTTTGTAATAAAACTATGACAAAAATATGTTCATATAATATTTTTATTAAACATTACTTCTCAAACATTTTCATTAAAAATCCCCGCCGCAAAGTCGTCTATATATTTTGTTGTTACTTGCTAGCCCCAAGGTAGGCCACATTATGGCTTACAAAGTCACAATTTGAATGTTCAAATAAACAGTTATTATTATTGAGTCAACATATTCAAATTTTACGGAAACATTTGAGTATAATATTTGGTCACTTGAGACCGAATGGATTTGCGTTCTATGCAATTAATTGCAATTGCTGTAAATCAAGTAGGTTCTATGTTTGAACATTGTCATAATGGAATTTATAATGCTGTGAGCGAATGCAGTAGACTTGTATTTATACTATATATTTAGGTATATATGTGAGTACCTTAGAGGTAGTTCCAGTATTGCTAGTATTTGGAACCATATTTGAAGTATTTGTTCATGAGTAGCAAGTGCAAACTGATTGATTTCATATAAATTATTATTATAATTACAGCATATCATATCATATATAGAATATACTAGATATTGCATAGTATATGTCAGCTTTGGACTACTCAAAGTTCTGATTACTTAGAACTTCATTTCATTCTTTTGAGTAGTATTTGGATATTGTCTCGCCTTATTTGCTGTTTCTTCATCTCCGAAAATGAGGCATCTCGCGTCGTGTGGCTTTTCGTTTTTTGTTGCTATTTTTTTTTTTAATTTTTATACTCCGAAGTCTGTTTGTCGGCATTGTTGAGCGTAAAAATCGGACACATTGCTTATAAATAGACGTTGCCCGGCTTGAGATCCACCATTTGAAATTCAACTGTCGCCGTGTCATGAATTGAGCAATTGAACGTGAATTGTGAATTGACAGAGGTGAATAAAGAGTAAAGGACATTTAAAAGACATTTAACTACTATATATAATATATATGTATGTTTATATACATATAAATTCTATAAACATTCTGTGAGAGTGCAAAGTGAAATATTTACAAGAACTTTCACAAGGTTTTAAATCAAATCAAATAAAATGATTGTGGAAAAAGTGGTGAGTAAAAATAATGAAAGATCTAAAAGAAAACCTACCCTATATATAAAGTAAGAATGAATAAAAACAATAAATTTATATTTCGTAAAATAAAAATGTGTACAACATACTTATTAAAAATGCAATTGGCAAGCGTGCAAAATTAATTACGCGTGCATTAAATAATTTAATAAATATTGTGTGCTTTTTTTTTTTTTTTTTTTTTTTTTTTTAAATATTTTAATAAATTTAAAAGCGTTTATTTGGCTTGTTAGGTTTCTTAAATGTATTTTACTAATATGTTTATATTTTTAAAAATTAATAATCGTTTTTATTCCATTTTCATCTTTCAATTTTCAAAGAAATTAGTATATATGTATAAACTATAAATTATATACTAATGAATATTAATTGCAATAGGTTTATTTTCTTCGGAAGAGTTCTCTCTCTCTCTCTCTCTATCTCTCTTTGCTTATGTATATGTTTAAATATTGCAGAGCAGATTATCGAAACTATTAGAGCAAAATAAATGTATTTAAATTATGTAAAATATATAAAATTAAAATTTTACTTAAGTTACAAATTCCGATTGTTGGCGCTCTTTAACTTGAACAGAAATCTCATTATTGTTAACAACTTTTGTTTTTTTGTTAGCAAGGCACGTACGCAGTTCCGTTGCCCAAACGGTTTCGTGGATTGGGGGAAGCGTTTAGTTATTTGTATACCCTGAACCGATTGAGAATGGGAAATTGGGGTATATTGGTTTTCTTAAAATCTATTTAAAAGGCAGAAGGAGACGACGGAATAGACTACATATATATTCTTTATGATGAACCAAATTTTGAGTATATTTAGCCGTGTCCGTCTGCCCGTGAAACCTAGAATGCGTATATTTAAAAGCTCAGATCGTTTGTGGCTCAGGAGATCTTCTAGTCGGTAGTCCCGACTACAGTTTTCTCTTTGATTTTAAGTTTGGGCTTGGGCGTGTGTGAGCAAAAGAAAAAAAACCGATGCTGATGATAATTTATAGAATTAGTGAGAAATAATCTTGTACATTTATTAGTGGGCAGGTGTGAAAACGTTGTGCAAATAAGACAGTTAGCCACATGGCTATGATGGATGATTATCTATCAACTTCCCCATATCTTTGGTATAAGCAGTATTTAACATCAGCCAGAGTTCGAATTATTCATATTTTGTTGTATTGTGTTGCCTTGGCGAACTTTTCTAGCTAGGATCAACAATATGAATTAATGTCGAGCTGCCTTCTAGAAGGGTCCAAACAAATCGTTTGTTCTTTTCTGAGAAATTTTGGACTTTAGTACATTTAACAAATTATGATATTTAATTTATGAATGTCGATGCTTAGTGCTAATTTAATACTAATCCCATAATCGATTGATCGTAAACTCAATTAAAGTTCATTTGGTTTAATTAGACAAATCGTTGAATCAAAAAATAATTAATTGCGTTGATATTTGCACAATTAATTTATTCAAGTTATTTGAACAAGCAGAAGCTGCAATTAATTGTTAACCACGTGGTTGAATATTCAAATATAATTATTTATATTTGCGAACGTTGGCTGGTTTTTCAGAACATCGACTAATTAATACATTATGGTCTAACTAATTAGACCAGATATGCTGGCGAGCTGTGGTAATATAAGCATAAGCGTAAAGCAATTTATCATCTTTCCATTAAAACTCTACTTATGCATTTCGAAATCTCAGAATAGGTTATTCTTTAATCTATTCTCATGCTATAGCTGTGTATCTGTGCGTGTGTGTGTGTGGGTGCTTTGTCTAAAAATTCAATCGAAGTTGCTTTATGACAATGCTACGGTCTAGAATTTTATTTACTTTCAAATCGAACATACTAAACATTTAGAGCTTTGTAGTAAATACATATGTATATATAACATCTACATATATATTTATATATATATACATTGTATGTGTATATTCTAAAACAGAAACTATACTTATACAAATTTTTAAAAATTCTAAAGAACTAACGAAAATGTCGCAATTTTGGGAACGGTATGTGAAGCCTGCATTTAGCCAGGCCAAAAGCAATCTGCTGCAACTCGGCAGCAAACCTCGCGGTGCATTGCTCTGGAAGCGTGTAACCTTTCTGGTGGCCACGCCAGCCATTGGGCTCTGCATGATCAATGCCTACAGCGGTGCACGTGCACCGAAGCCGCTGCCGCCGTTTGTCAAGTACGAGCATCTGCGCCGTCGTAATACCCGTTTTCCCTGGGGCGATGGGGAGCGCAGCCTGTTCCATAATCCTCATGTCAATGCATTACCCGACGGCTATGAAGCTTAAGAAGCTACAAATAGAGATCGGGAATGGCAAGCTAGAGGTAGCGGAAGCCTGAAGGAAACCCGCTTTGAAAATTCTATATTTCTACATTTTGTGTTGATTGATTGTACTATTGGGCAGTTCGTTAAGGACCGTTTCGTTCATGTGGAGATCGTTCAAGGAACCAACAGAAGTAGCTGTCCTCCTCCAATCCCCAGCACTTGCAGTAGCGCCAGTACCCCAAACCATAAATAGTAGCATTGTAAAGCAAATAAAAACCGTACCGTACCCGCACAGACACAAACCAACACGCGTTCGTCAATATTGTCGCTGCAGACCTACTATATAAATACATATGTATATCTATGTATGTATGGGGAGGTTTATAGTTTATTTAGGTATATTTAGCTGTTAGTTTTTATTGTGTGGGCGTGGCCTGGCGACTTTCGCTTTCGGCAAGTTACGCGTAAGCCAAAAAAAAAAAAAAAAAAAAAAAACAAATCAAAAATTTGATAACCGTTCATAACTAATTTGCAATGCTGCACCTGTACTTCAACAACAATTATTTATATATATTTCATTATATTTAAATGTATACACTCATATATTTACATATACATGTGTAAGATACATATATGTATTATACAACACTTACAACCACCATATACAGTTGACCCTGAATCTGAGGCTTGTGTTGTGCGCGTGCTCGTATGTCTCTTCAATTCAACATTTTTCTAGGGCATCAATATGATATTTTATATCACACTCCTTAAAATATAGATTTGCCATTATAAAAATGAATTTTTCCTTTATTTTGTCGTGATTTTCAGACTTTAACATTGCTATATTATTTTGCACCTGCATTTCCCTATCTAATCGAAGATCTCAAAACTTCAGCAACGCCTTTCTACACGGTTCTCACGCATTTACTTTTGGAATGTTCTATGGGTAATTTCGGCAGTTTCCATTTATATACTATAGTTAAGTACTTAATTTGGTTTGATGACACATTTAACGTTACGAATTGGTATTTAAGGCTTTATTTTGTTTTTACTTTCTGGGTCAGTAAACAGCTGACATTCGAGTGATCGTGTTGAATTGGTTACGTTGAAAACCAAAATGGAACAGAGTCTGGGAAAAAAGGCCAAACAGAAAACGTGCGCCCATGATCTGCAGCTGGTGATCATCATTAATCAATTCATTTGTTTGGTAGTTGTTTTATTTTATGAATGGGTGCCGTCCTGTCAAATGTAGCCCTGAAAAAATGAGATACTGAGTGTGAGGATGATAGACAGAGAGCGGGAGAGGGAGAGAGAGAGAGGCAGACTGTATCTGTATCTGTATCTGTATCTGTGTCTGTATCTGTATCTGTATCTGTATCTGTATCTGTATCTGTATCTGTTTCTGTATCTGTATCTGTATCTGTATCTGTATCTGTATCTGTATCTGTATCTCTATCTGTATCTGTATCTGTATCTGTATCTGTATTTGTATCTGTATCTGTATCTGTATCTGTATCTGTATCTGTATCTGTATCTGTATCTGTATCTGTATCTGTATCTGTATCTGTATCTGTATCTGTATCTGTATCTGTATCTGTATCTGTATCTGTATCTGTATCTGTATCTGTATCTGTATCTGTATCTGTATCTGTATCTGTATCTGTATCTGTATCTGTATCTGTATCTGTATCTGTATCTGTATCTGTATCTGTATCTGTATCTGTATCTGTATCTGTATCTGTATCTGTATCTGTATCTGTATCTGTATCTGTATCTGTATCTGTATCTGTATCTGTATCTGTATCTGTATCTGTATCTGTATCTGTATCTGTATCTGTATCTGTATCTGTATCTGTATCTGTATCTGTATCTGTATCTGTATCTGTATCTGTATCTGTATCTGTATCTGTATCTGTATCTGTATCTGTATCTGTATCTGTATCTGTATCTGTATCTGTATCTGTATCTGTATCTGTATCTGTATCTGTATCTGTATCTGTATCTGTATCTGTATCTGTATCTGTATATTTGCATTTGTATCTGTATCTGTATATTTGCATTTGTATCTGTATATTTGCATTTGTATCTATATGCCTATTATTTATGTATTTCCATCTCTAATGCCCGTCCTTGCCCTGATGCTGAATCAATAGTTGCCGAAATGTCGAGACTTGGGCATACATAATCGAAATTCAGCTACATGCACACATTCAGAGATTGATGTGTGTGCGTGCGTTGGCCATGTGTGTATTAAATGCGTATACGACGTGTTGACTCAAACAATTCACACCGTTTCGCAGGCACTTTCGATGATCATTTCGAAGCTTATGGATGATGAGTATTTACAAAAACTTACGACATGCCGCGACTGGCTCATACGATGCTCAAGCCCCTCAATATACATACTCTAATGACGTTCCCAGTTAATTAGATTTTATACATATATATATATATTTATTTATACATACCTGTGCACATGAATATCCGAGAGATATGTATCTAAATGCAATTAAACTGAAGTGCGCTCGAGGTCCAATTGGCACGGGCGGCTTAGGCAAATATGTTTTACGCACTTAATTAAATTGCCTAAATGGTAAACAAATTATGAAGAGTAGCCACTTGCTTAACTAAACACACGCTATGCTCTGTCTCTATCTCACTCACACTCTCCCTCTCTCTCTCTCTCTTTCTCGTTGCATATGTAGCTGGAGCGTGCTACCAGATCGGAGCTGTACAGCGCTCTGGCCCTGCTGGTGCTCTCGCTGAGCATTTACACGTTCTACACACAGCTGCAAACGTATCTGAGGTCCGTGCTGCTGTCGCTGCGTCTCTCTGGGCCACCTACGCTGCCCTTTCTGGGCAACTGTATGCTGATCAATGAGAAGGATCGTAAGTGCGGCAAATGTATTAAAAATTATATTATGTATACGCCATGTCTGTCATCCTTTGCAGTTATGCGAAAACGCGCCGCAAACGCCTTCGATCTGTATGGCTCACTGGTGCGCATTTGGGTGCTGTTGTTTCCGTTCTTTGTGGTGCTGCAGCCCGAGGATCTGCAGGTCATACTCTCCTCCAAGAAGCACACCAACAAGGTGTTCATCTACAGGCTGATGCACAACTTTCTGGGCAACGGTCTGATCACCAGCAGCGGCGACAAGTGGAGCACGCATCGCAAGCTCATACAGCCCGCATTTCATCTCAGTCTGCTGGAGAAGTTCATTGATACATTTGTGGATGCGTCGCAGTCGCTGAACGAGCATCTGGATGCCTCAGCTCTGGACATGGAGGTCAACATAGCCAAATATGTCAACAACTGTGTGGTCGATGTGCTAAATGGTAAGTCCCACTTCAGGCACTTCTAATCTGAATATTAATACTCTCTCTCTCTCCCTCTCTCTCCCGTTTTGCAGAGGCTGTGCTTGGCGTGCCCATCAAGAAGAAGGGCCTCATGGAGGATTCGCCGTTTCGCAAGGGCAAACTGATGATACGCGCACGCTTCTTGCATCCCTGGCTGCTACTGGACGCCATCTATCAGCTGACATCGCTGGCCAGCGATGAGCTGAAGCAGAAGAAGCGTCTGAACGATTTTACGCGCCAGATGATTAAGAGACGTCGTGAGATTATGGCCGATGCGGCCAACAATAATGTGGAGCGCAAATGCTTTCTGGACTATATGATTGAAATCTCCGAGAGCAATCCGGACTTCAGCGAAGAGGACATTGTCAATGAGGCGTGCACCTTTATGTTGGCTGGGCAGGATTCGGTTGGCGCTGCTGTCGCCTTCACCATTTTTCTGCTCGCCCAGCATACGGATTCGCAGGCGCAATGCTATGAGGAGCTGGAGCGCATCTTTGACCACACCAATCGGGCGCCCACAATGAGCGATTTGCGCGAGATGCGCTACTTGGAGATGTGCATCAAGGAGGCACTACGTCTCTATCCCAGCGTGCCACTCATCGCCCGCAAGCTGGGCGAGGAAGTGCGTTTGGCCGACTACACCTTGCCGGCGGGCAGCAACATCTTCATTTGCCCATATGCCACACACCGTCTGGCGCACATCTATCCCGAGCCGGAGAAGTTCAAGCCGGAGCGTTTTAGCACAGAGAACATGGAGCAGCGGCATCCATACGCCTTCATACCGTTCAGTGCTGGACCGCGCTACTGCATTGGCAATCGGTTTGCCATCATGGAAATCAAGACAATTGTCTCCCGCCTACTGCGCAGCTACCAGATCTTGCCCGTGCCTGGCAAAACCACCTTCGAGGCCACATTCCGCATCACTCTGCGCGCCTCGGGCGGTCTGTGGGTGCGACTGCGGCCACGCCAGCAGCAGCAGGAGACGATATAGTGAACAACAATGGAAGCCAATTAGTGTAGGGAACGAGACGAAGCCAATTGTTGTGGGCTGATCAAAAATCTATCTAGAGAAGCGACATGAGAAGTGGGTCCTCGCTTCGCTCCATCCTTTTAGCGTAGCTTTAATCAGTGACTACATTCGAGAAGTTTGAGGCGGCACAAGTGCAATTTAAGTGGAGCTCAAACAAGGCAATGCTTCTTTCAGTTAATCTTTGTTTAAATTTAGTAGACGATCTTTGCTTCTTTCCTCAAACTCAGCTTCAAATATGTTAGGAACTAATTGAACTACTTTCGAAAAGTTTGAGGTGGGATAAGTAAAAATTGCGTAGAGTCCTGGCAAAGCAAAGCTTCGCGCTGATAGGTTTAACAATTGTTGAGAGCTTTTAAGTTTCTTTTTATGCTTCTTCCTCTAAGCTCAGCTTAAATGCTTTGGAGAGATGATAGCAGTTAGACTACATATGAGAAGTTTGAAGCGAAGAACTTGCAAACGAGTATTAGAGTCGAAGGTAGCAACCTCAACATTTTTCTTATACAACTTTATAACTTATCTAACTGTATAGAAATCTACATTGAGCGAGAATCAAGCATTTAAATATTATTATTCCTAAGCTTGCCTCATGTTTGCCTTTAATCAAATTTAAAGAGAGAAACAATACGCAGCACGATAAACACTTTACTTCCAATAAGGCTTCTCTCTTTATGTTTAGATTGAGCTGATTGTTGTAACTTACTTTTGTTAGTCGCAGCACAAACTTCTCGTTCGTAGCCAACCCCTTGAATAATTGGTTGGGTCTACATATGGATGCTTGCCCAATAATTTTGACAGCGTTTGGCTTCGTTACATTAACTTTAATTAGTATGGTAAATAGATGTATGTATATAAATCGATACAATAATTTAAATATTTAGCCTTTGTCTAGCCTAAGTGCAGTGCGGTGTGCCTGTGCCTGTGCCTAAAAATGTTTTGGGTGCCATTTTGGATTCGGATTTGGATTATAATTAGTTCGCAATTGCAACTATATATATATGTATATATATATAGTTATATAAATATACATATGTATATTCGAGTGTTTTTTCGTACAGATTTTCCTTGGGTTTGTTTTTACACAATAGATAAAAAAAAAAAAAAAAAAAACAATAATAATAAAGTGAAATAAGTAAATCAGAGTCATTAAAAAGCTAGGACGTGATATGTTTCGTTTCGTTAAATCTATTGATGAGACGACGCGCACGTGATTCGTGCCCCTGTCCGTGCTCGTGTCCATGCCCGAGACCATGACCGTTCCCATTTCCATTTCCATTACCATTTCCATCTCCACCACCATTTCCATTGCCATGCCCCTTGCCATTCGCCGCCTGTCGCTGTGCACTGGCCACCGTGTGCTGTTGGGCAAGACGCTCCGTCGTCTCACGTACTCGACTGCTCAGCCGCGTTGGCGTTGCTGAACGCTGTGGCAGCGGGGAGCTGGGCATGGACTGGGTTTGTGTTGGCTTCGCTTTAATGGCGACAGCGGGCCTGCTCGCTGGCTCAACTATACACAAAGGGACAGAGAGAGAGAGAGAGAGAAAGAGAGAGTGAGAGCGTGAGTATAGGGTATTATGTAAGTCGTATGCATGCTATAAGCAATATGTGTTACGTTTGCTGATGCGACCCATGCTCGCGACCTTGGCGATTTTGTTGGGCTCGATGGCAGGTTTCTTGTGTGCAGCAGCAGCAGCGGCATTTGATTGCTGAAACTTGTGCTTCAGCTGGGACACCTTCAGCTTGGGCTCGCAAATGGGTTTGATATGCGGCTTGAGCTTTTCACGTGTGCAACTATCCTCCAGCGACTTCTTGCGCATCTTGACCGTATTGGTGAAATCGGAGAGCATTATGGGCTCACTCTTGACGGACAGGTCCAGTGATGGCAGTGCACTGGCCGCATTGTCTGCCGTCTCGCTCTGGCTGGCCTTGGCAATCTGCTCCAGCTTGCACTTGGCCAGCGTTAGCAGCAGCGTCTCCTGTGTGCCCAGGCTGCCATTGGAGCACTCGCTGTAGCCAGAATCACTGCGCTCGCTGCACTGCGATTTGTCGCGCAGTTTGAGGTTCGTCGTCTTGCGCTTGTCCACATGCGGCATCTCGCCCGTAAAGTCATCCTCCTCCTCGTTCAAGGAGGCCATTTGCGTGCTGCACACGTTGACGGCGCTCAGCATGCTCAAGCCGGAAATCGAGGGGCGTGGACTACTGAGAGCGCCCATGGCAATGGCCGAATTGCGACGCGAGGCGGACAGCGTAGCCATGCGACCCAGCGCCCGTATAGCATTGCCCGTTTTCTAGTTGTGCAGCAAGCAGCAGCAAAGCATTGAAGCAGGACAGGATTCAAATGCCAAAACAACAAAAGTGAAGCAGCTGTTAGTTCGGAAGGGCTTTGAGCTGGCAAGCAGACGTTTTTACTCACCTGCCATTTGCGTCGTATAATGAATTTCTTAAGCTTGTCTGTGCAGATTTTGTTGTTGCTGAGATTCTCATCGTGGCGCTGGCACAGCCACTTGGATTCGAGACACTGTTGGGCCGTCAGGCGCGACTCCTTTCGATGGACTAGCAGCTGTGAGATAAAGTCCTTGGCCTCTTGCGAGCTGTAAGCAGAGTTTTCGTTCAGAGATTCTCATAGTTAAGCATGGAGTGGAGCTACATACACGCAATCGAAGGCCTCGTCATCGTAGTCGTAGTCCGCACGTGTTATATTCGAAAAAGTCTCCACATCGGAGTCACCCATGAAGGGCGATAGGCCCGAGAGTCTGCAACAGAAGGATTTGAGCGTGAGCTTAACGAAAAGGTAATTCATTTGCTTTCGGCACTCACAGCACATAGCATATGACGCCCACGCTCCACATGTCTGACTTGAAGTCAATGGGCTCATAGCTTATGATCTCTGGCGGTATAAATTCCGGCGTGCCAAAGAGCACGCGCACTGGCGCCTTTGTGTCCAGACGCTGGGCCAGACCAAAGTCAATGATCTTGATCTGATGGCTGGTGCGCGTGTGGCACATGATATTCTCCGGCTTCAGATCCAAGTGGACGACGCTCTGGCTGTGCATGTAGGCAACGCCTTCACACACCTGCCGCAGGAATAGAATGCAGTCCAGCTCGGTCAGCGTAAAGTCATCCGCAACCACGCGCTCGAACAGCTCTCCACCCGTAATGCTGAATGAATAAAATCTATTAAATCGTAGGTTCATTTAGAAATAATTCCCATAACTCACTATTCCATGACCATGACGATTTCGCGTGGACTCTCAAAGGAGGCGGCCAGCTGCAACAGCTTGGGATGCTGCAGCGAACGCATGATGGATATCTCTTCCAGAACTTTCTGGCGATCGCGCGACTTGATGCACTTGATCACCTTGGCGGCCAGCAGCTGTTCGGGGTGTGTGCGTTCCTGCACCTTGTAGACGACACCGAATCGTCCCTTGCCAAGCTCCTCGATGATTTCGAAACGTGCCTTGAAATCGCCGCCCGACTGGACGCTTACCGCGCTCGTGGAATTTGTTGTGCTGCCAGCATCCACTGTGCTGGCTGGTCGCGTTGTCTGCACCCATTCACTGACCTGACTGGGTGCACTGCGTCCGTGTATGTTCTCGGCGCGCACACGAAATCTGTACTGCAGCTGGGGCAGCAGCTCCTTGACGGTATAGGCCAGCGTATCCACAACACGCGCCACCTGCTGCCAGTCAGCGTTGTCCTTGACGCTATCACAGTCCGTGGGATTGCAGCTCTGCATCTCGATGCTGGGAGCGGTATAATAAAAGAAGTAAAGGAATCAACATAATTCATATTAATATTACAAAAAAGGAGTATACGAATAGGAAATAGAAGAGATAGATAAATAAATAGAGAGATACCGTTCTCTACTCTACCCTTCGATTATTGGGTTAGGAAACCGGAAATCTTCATCTCCGGAAGTCTTCATCTTATTATGTATATCAACTCAAATTAAGTGATCAATTTCTATAGATATAAGGATAAGTAATGAGCTTCTCTTCTGCACTCACATAAATCCAGTTATCATGCAGCCACCATCGTAGGGCGGTCCACACCAGGCGACGGCCACACGATCGGGTCCAAGGGACACGCTCGGCTTTCCGCTGGGCGGCTCCGGGGGTCCCTCGACGGCCACTGAGGCCGATGCCGCCTCTATGCCATATTCGTTCATTATTTCGGCCGTATACTTGCCGCTGTCATCGGCGGAGATGTCCGTTATATAAAGCGTTGATCGTTGCGACGTTGTGCGGATTGTCACATTGGCGCCCTCAACAATGGCACGGCACTGTGAAAGGGTAAAAGGTATATTCAAGTATATATATATTTATACATGTATGTATGTATGTGTGTGTATGTGTGTGCGTGTGTGCGTGTGTAAGTAAAGCGGATTAATAGTATTGCGGCGAGTAGACAGCGACTGCCCAACCTTCGATGAGCAGAGAAAACACGTTCAACTATGGCGACGCCTTGTTGTTATTGCTCTTTTGTGGTTTATAACAATTACGTATAGGCGCACTCATACCGCAAACTGATCGTGACACAGTCATAGACCCTAACTAGCACCAGCAGCACGGCATACCAAACGAGAACAGAACAGGCCAGGCCAGGCCAGACACGACACTAGATCAGAGTCTACACAGACAGCCGGCCAGTTAACGTGCCCAAATGAAGTATTTAGATAGCCAACAGAAGCAGCAACAGCAACAGCAACTGGGTTGTCTATGGGGTGAGCTTATGTAGATAAAGTTGTGATATGGGATCATGGGCATAGCAAGTCGGCTAATCTTCAAGCTGTTGACGGCATATTACCTAATTAGGTCACATGTCAATTTATATTGCGCAACAATTGCACTGATCCCAAACGGCTTTTGGCCAAGTGCCTAATTTGGTTATTCAAATTGAGCTAATGGGAAGATCCATTTGAGACTCGTAGAAGATCTGTTTAAATATACTTTCAGCAGATTGTTAGGTAAGCTGATAGTCAAGCCTATTAGTTATGTTTTTATTAACTTTTTGAATTCTATCACGAAACAAACACAGCTACGATTTCATTAGATCAATATATGTATCTATAGTATGTATGTGTCTGTCTGCTGATCGATATTTACTGTCAAGCAGCTATAGGCTTGACCTGTTTGCTGTCTGTCTGCTGCTATGTTAGCATTATTTCTATTTTAAGAGCAATGCTTTTTGCTCTAATCATTATACATACATTTGCATATCTATACAATATATTATAAAACTTATCTTTTAATAAAATATATATATAAAATTATAAAATTATTTGTATCTTATTCTTTATCTATTTTAGTTTATTTCTCCATTTAAGACTCATCCTTAGCTTTTCACTATCCCTAACTGCATAGGCCTTATTTAGTGAATATTTATTAGAAGTCTAATTTCGATTAACTATACTTTTCCTATATATGTAATTCCTTCTCCTTACGCCTCATATATAAAACTTAAACTCGCAAAATATTTTTATATTGCAAGTTAACTGCTTTGCTTACATATAAACGACAGTGAAACCTGGATATGGCTATTGATCTAGCATATATGTATGTCTGTACTGAGTGTTTAGTTCATATAGTTTAAAGAGCCCAGTTGCTGCCTGTTAAATAATTCTAAACACTTTAACCTAATACGCATTTATATATATCCATTTCATCTGTGTGTTTTTTTGTACTTACCGCCTTGTACCAGATGACTTTGGTATTGGGGAATGGCTCATAGTGCACGCTCAGTTGGACGTGGCCCCCAATGAGTGCGGTGCAATCTTCCGGGCCCCTCAATATGCAGCTGCTGGCAGCCAGCGGGAGATTGTGCTGCTCCTTGTTATTATTATTATTAATATTATTATTGCTATTGCTGCTGTTGTTGTTGTTGCTGTTGTTGACTGGTAGTACTAGAAGGCTGGTATAGCTGCGTATGGAGGGCGCACGTCGTTCCGCCTGTGGATGTTTCACTTGCAGTCGCAATTCGCCGCTCTGGGACAGTTGCACGTTTCGCAGGCGCAGCAAGCGAATGCCGTTCTCTGGATATGACTCCAACTGAAATGAAGATAAAGCGATTTTAGTAACAATAACTATGTATGTGTATGTGTGAAAACAGCTGGCACATGGAAGAGCAAATACTTGAGTATGCGCCTCAATGACAACGACGAGGCAATGAAATATGCACCCAGTTAAGTAAGCTATTTACACAGATACACACACATATACATATGTGCATATCCAAATATATTTACATATATACATGTATTGGAACAATTGAATACACAGGCGCAACGCGAGGCGCCAACGGCCAGTGTCAAACGGCGAATGACGAGCCACCAATTAATGATTGAGAATATTTTTAAAATAATAATGAAAGCCAATCGAGCTTGACCGACTGCCTCATACCCGACACTGGCAAGGAGTTGAGCACGAAATTTATAGCTGAAATTATGAGTGCTTCAGGCTAATTTAAACTCTCCACAAATCATCCGAGCACACTTTTCGCAAAGCCCAATATACCCCCTTCACATTCTGAGCGAGTATAGCAATATGAAAAAGCCGAGCACGTTTTCGGTTTCGGTTTTTAGTTTCGCAAATAATGTCACATTCCCGCTACAAACACAACACAAGCTAACGCTCTCGATTTCGTTATCAGAGCAGACGGCTTAAAGCTCAACATTTACTTAGATATGTGCACTATCTCTGCTTGTTGCGCGCTATCGATATTGCATTACCTGCGACATCTTGTCACGCCCCTTTCTGAAGCGAGGGGGCTACACGTATGTACATATATTGTAATTGTTAAAGGCGTGCAACTGTTTGCTGCTTTTGTGTGCACCGCTCGAAAGCCATTGAACGAGTGCCTGGCCGGCTGTCCGCGCTGCTCTGTTTGCTCTTCTCCGATCGAGCATCGCATCCGATTGGATTGCCGACGCTGGCGTCGACTGCGACTGCGACGTTGCGTCGTTAACATCGTTTGCATGCGTTGCGCATACCGCGGCATTTTAATCTTTTATTTTTTGGAGTCTCATTTCTCTGCCCATGTGTCTGTGTGTGTATAAATGACGGCGTATTGTTATTGCCAGCGTTGACAAGGTGTCAACGCAGCGCTTTTTGTCTTTATTTCTTGACGAAATTACCTGCCCAGCGGCAAGGCTGTAGACCCTCAACTGCTGGAGAGCTGAAAGCCAGACTTGCCGCGTCTCATCGTGTCTCATCTAAATAATTTTTGGGCCAAAAAGGCGCGCACACAAATTGCCTCATTGGCTGCCCTTCAACCCAATTGGCATTTAAGATAGTATATAGACTGATTTGTTAAGAAATATAAAAAATACCTATAGGTCTAGCAAGTAGTATTTAAATAAAAGATACCAGAAAACTTTTATTAAAAAAAAAAAAATAAAAGAAAAAAAATAAAACAATTTACTCTTCATTATGATGCCCCATTAAAATTATGAAATCAGGATATTATGTCTTTTAAAGTTATTAAATAAATAACAGTATCTGTGGCCAACTATGTGTATATTAGGTATGCATTTATCTTTAGTGTATCTTCGAAGAATCTTGAGTGGAATTATGCAAATGAGTGAAAAATCATATACTCTTGTTTAAGTTAAAAGTTAAAATACCATAACCAGCTCAGCTATTAATAATAAGCATATGCTAACTAGTAGTATAGACTACAGAGAGCATACAAAATTCGTTCTGCTGTCAATATGTATGTTAATAAGTTCGTTTTGGGGTTCATAATTGCTTGGCTGTGTCTTACGCACCATTTGGTTTGGTGAGTCATCCGTAATCAGTTTTCCGTTGAGATACCATTCGACATCCGCTTGGCAGGGGAAAACACGCGCATAGAAGAGAGCTTCGGCACCTGGAGCACAGACCAATGGCAGCGGCGTCTTTAGCAGCTGTACGCTCTCTTCGGTCCGTGTGAGATCGCGCTCGAGTACGCACAGCTCGCCGCTGCTGCTGCAGTCGCAGTCGCCGTCGCCGTCGCTGCTGCTGTTGCTGTCATCTGTTGTGGACGTGTACACCTGACAGCTGTAGATGCCCGAGTCAATGTCGAAGGCGTCGTTGATGCGCAAGCAGAGGCAACCATTGCCGTGATCGATGTAGCTGTGGTGCAACAATTTTTTGTTAATTATGCATTATTTATAAATATATATTTTGTAGTGAGTTCTATATAGCTAAGAGAAGCAAATAAATACAGGGTAGCTTCTACTCCAGTCAAGATCTGCGCATAACTACAGGCTACTCAATGCTTACTTGAATTCCTCGCTGTCGGGCAGTATTTCTCCATTACGCAACCAGACATAGCTGTAGGGTTCGTCGCTTTCAATGACACAGCAGAGATCGATAACCTCTCCCTCGACGGATTTAGTTAGCTCTGGCAATGGCTCGGCGATGGTTGCGCGTCGACGTTGTATATCAGTACTGGAGCCATGGAACTTGACATCAGTGGAACTAATTAAAGGTTCATGATCGCCACTTATGATGCAGGTGTAGATGCCTTCGTCCTCCTCAGTTACGTTGTCCACAAACAGCATAGCTTCGTCCTCCTGCAGCACAATGTGCACCCGGTCCGATGGTTCCAGCTCTACATTGTTGTGATAGAATCTTACTGAAGGCACAGACGAGCCACGAAAACCACTTGCCAATGCCATGCGGCCGCCAATAGCTAGAGAAGAGGATGTGTTGATCAAGCAAAGGTTTCAGATGTGACGGGATTTACTCACCTGTAGAGGGGCCCATGATGCGTCTGTAGAGATAGGCATTTCGTCTCGAGGAGGAAGCGCGCACGCTACGTGTCGATGGAGACTTGGAGTAGCGTGAGCTGCTAATTACGTCCAAACGAGCAGTGGCTTCTATGCGACCAAAGTCATTCTCCAACGTTATTCGATACAGACCAGCATCGTCGAAGCCCACCTCATCGATCTCTATGAAGCGCAGATCATCGACTTCTTTGACTGCAATTCGAGGGGTGGGCGTGACAATCATGCCATCCTTGTCCCAGGTGGCCCACGGAGTGGGATGTCCGGCAATGGCACACTGGAAGCGCACGCTGTCGCCCTCCTCCACGACACGATTATAGGGAATGGCTAGGAATTTGGGCGCTGATATGCAGCGGGCATCACTGCGACGACGCTCCACTGATCCCCTTTGCAGATCGATACTGCTGTTGCGGTAGGAAAGCCTCATGGGCGAAAAGCTTCGATTGGGAGTCGAACGAGGTGTGGAACGCGGTGTGGAGTGAGCTGAGAGTAAGGCACTTGGTCGTGCCAATTGGCGACTGAGCATATTCTCCTTCTCTTCGGGCACATCAACAATGATGCATGCTGATGAGAGCGTGCGGCCAACCGAGTTCTTGGCCACACAAGTGTATTCCCCTTCGTCCTCGGGATACACGCGTGGAATACTCAGAGTAGCCTTGACACCGTCAAACGACATCACGTAATCCCTGTCACTGGGCACGACATGCCCATCCTTCTCCCATATTATGAATGGCTCTGGCATGGCCTCCACATGACACTCCAAAGAGATAGCATCTCCATCACAGCAGCGCAAATTCCGCAAATTGCGCACGAATCGCGGCAATGTCTCAATATTACTAAAATTTATATTAAAATATATAATAAGGAGTCTTAAACTGATAGTTTACACTTACCCATGGCGCGTGTGAACTTTATCCATGCGATTATCTTTAAGTATATCTGCGAAATACAAATTAAAAATCGGTTTGGCGCACTTTTTAATGTATCTTTTCACAACAGTTGAGCGTTGCTGAACGAGGTGAGTTAGCGCTAATTTATGGTAAGGCGTCTATTTTGCATAGCATACACGCATTCAAAATATGCAGATATACACACAGCCGTTTAAATATCAGAACTCATACTTATATATAAGAGCTATATGTACACTTGAGAAACATTAGGAATTCTTTGCACTATTTAAATGTATTGCTACGAAACAGCTGAGCAGCACCGAGTGTGTTGAGTTAGAGATAATTTATAGTTGTATGCTCCATCCCTGGCTGTCGCTATTTATAGCAACTCTTCAGAGCAGCCAGCTGAATTTGTGTCGGCTAATTTAGTTGTCGATGTGCTTAAACTGTAAATTTATAAAATAAATACAAATGCGTGGCCTAATCATTGTGCCCATGGATCTGGAACCTGGTTTCCGCAAAGCAGATATACACAGCATACCCATTATTAGCAGTGGCATGGTCTTTAACTTTTTTGCAACCGCCACAGACAACAAAATGTGAGTACCGTACCTACACACACGCAAACATATATACAGCTATTTATTTATATGTGTTTATATAGCTTGCTGTATAGGAATGGCTAATGGTTAAATTTTTGTTTTAGATCTTCAGAAAGCAATGATTTGTTGGTAGACTATGTTCACTTGCGTCGGCAGTCCGAGCTATGTGAAATAAAAGCTTTAGTTTTCTCTGCCACAGACTTCGCCAATACGGAAACACATGCCAATGTGGCCGTTAAGGTGATGGAAGATTCAAATAAACTTACGGATGGACAATGCAGCTTGTGCGCAGGAGTTGGTAAGCAGTTTTAAAATACAAGAAATGTATAATTTCAATAATTTCATATAATTTCATATTATTTTAGCTGTTTGCCCACATGTTGTGGCATTTGTCTTCTGGTTGCACAACAAGAGCACGGATAAAAAGCCGGCAGCTGTAGTGGAATTCTGGGGCAATGAGCTGGAGGCGCTTGTTCAACCGGAGCCCACAAAGGCAGTGCGTATAAAGGACATGGTGCTCAGCCAAGATCTGAACTCTGAAACTGAGGAGGATATCCCCTGCTCTAGTGAGACCGAGGAACATGCATTTATGGAATCTGTGCTCGAAGAGCTCGCTATCTGCGGACGTGATTCAGCGCTGTATCGCCAATGCGTGGAAACAACAGATGAATTCGAGTCAATACTCATACACCACATATTGTTGAAAGCAACAGAATACAACATTTACGATGTGCACAGTTTTGTACAGCATCTGGAGCAACAGGCGCAAGGTGGACTCTTCGAAAGCCTCAGCGAGGTGACCAAGAGGCAGTACAAATCAAAACTTTGGATAGAGGCGCAATATATGCGTATTCGCTGCTCAATGATGCACATGATTGCGACACGCAAAACCCCAGAGGAGGACGAACAGATCTTCAATATGCTTTTCTGCAAAGGACGCGACGAGGACATTGAAGATCGTGTCCAGCAGAAGCAACACAAACGTTTCATATTGAAACAAACCGAAAAGTTGGAAAACAAAGAGTATCTGGAATGCGGTTTGCTGCTACACGAAAACTATCCTTATTTGTGTGGTGCACCCGATGGCATTACGGATGATCATATTGTTGAAATCAAATCACCAAAGACTGAGGAGGATTTTGAGAAGTATCTGGAGGCTCGCGAATCCATTGCACCCAAGTACATGGCGCAGATACAAACGCAAATGTTTCTGGCCAATGTGAAGAAGGCGCTGTATTGTGTGCTCAGTCCCACATTCGAAACCAACGGAGCTCTGCATTACGTTTGGGTACAGGCCGATCCCGAGTTTGTGGGCAGCTTGTTGGTCATGGCCGACGAATTTTGGAAGGAAGTTGTCTACCCACATCTCATCAGCATTTATCCACAAGCATTATAAGCAATAGCAACAAATATAAAGCTACAGCTAGCTAGCTAGAGTCAATAGCTTCTTAAGGAATTAATCGACTCACCTTTGGCGTAGATTTGCAATGATATTACAGCCTTGGCCTCGCCATGGCAATTGCTGGCTATAACTGAATAAGTGCCGGTAAAGTCCAATTTGGCGCTGGGTATCTCCAAACGATACTCCGGCCCCTCGCCGATGCGTCGAAAGTGTGGCGCGTCCTTGTAGTACTCCGGCTGCAATTAAAGAGATAATAAATGCTATTTTTATTAATTGACACTTTGGAATGCAATAAACTGCAGCCATAAGGATCGTCACAGATCTCAGAATGAATGAGTCATGTGAGTCTTATAAGTCTGTTCTTTATTCATGATATATGCATTGTTGTTGTTGTTGTTGCCGCAGTTGTTGCTGTTGTTGTTGTGCACAGCTTATGGCCATATAAGCACAAAATTTAATTTCGCGACTGTCAATAGGAAAACTGGTAACTGGAACTCGTACGAGTGTGCCACTGTGTGTGTGTGTGTGTATTTGTATGTTGGGTTGCCCACCCTGACCTCCTGCTTCCTTGGTACGAACAGCGGCACGATTGTTGGCTAATAATTTTTTGTTGCTGCTCGTTTTTGTTGCCGTTTGCTGTTCGCTGTTGCTTTTGCCTTTTTGGCTCTGGCTAACAGACGTAATTGTTTGTACAATCATGTTATTTGATATGGGTTGAACTTGAATTAGCGTTTGACAGCAGATCAGCTTTATAAGAACTAAACTGCCCATGTCTATATATCTACATATGTATGCACGTATGTGCCTGTGCATGTATGTGTGTCTGTTTGTGTGTGTGTTAATTGTATAACGAGTGCGATTGACTGCGCTACGTGTGACGCAGGTGAGAGGTAATTCGAGTAAGCAAACAGCCGTTGCTGTTGCAGCTTAAAAACTGCATTGTTCTGGCCCCTTTGGGAAAGGGGCACCACAATATTGTCACGCATTAAAAGTGTAGGCACTACATAATATACTCTTGATAAGAATTCGTGTGCCTATGTATATGGTAAAAGCCCGCATTATTAATACATAATTATTAATAAATATTATAGTTGATTTTCAACTACTCTGAGCTGAATTTAAAATTAACTTTGTCCGGGTTTACTATAGAGTGACTAACAAATGCAATTAGTTGTAGTTGAATACCTGCTATATCTATGATTAAATATTAACTACAAACTATTAAATGCTGTGATGCGAACTAAGGTATTTTTTTTAGCTGCTGCAAACTAAGCTTTACTTGGGTAATTCCATAGATTATCGTGCTCTCAGGAATATCAGGGCGTGCCATATATTGCCTAAGGTAACTTGGTTTTAAGTTGATTCTCTAATAAGCAATTTTACCTTTTGCTAAATTATTTTGATATTTGCTTCTTTAACACTTTGTTCGTTTGCTTCGGATCAATTGTTATTTTATAATAAATATTCTTTGAAAAACTATATTATTTTCTTCGAAATCTATCCGCACGAACAACTGTTGCAATTCGGCATTTCGCTTGCACTGTAACTGTTTTCGAATAGTTAACACTTTATATATATTTATGTAAATTGTGCGGAAATCAAGATGGCATTGATATTTCCTGAATGCGAGTAGGGCCCACAGAACTGGCTAAAACGGACAGTTTGGTCAGTTCTATTCGGCGTTGGCGCACTTGCACTTGAATATTTTATTTATTTTATGATATTGCAACGAGATACGAACGCGCCGACTGCGACCCACATTTGTTGGCGCCGCATTTGCAACTGACTCGAGCAACGTGGCGCTGCGCAAGCGCTTGGAACCTGCCGCTGCTGACGTCACTGCTTGACCAATTGTGCTACACATTCATATATATATATACATTGTAGATCTCTACTCACATTTAGAAAATCGCGCAGCCAGACAACGTCGGGCTTGGGATCGCCGACCACTTCGCAAAATATGATGACGTTGTCGCCCTCGTATGCCTCGCTCGAACGGGGCTTCACAACAAATAGCGGCTCCTTGGAGTAACTGCAGCAGGGATTTCGAAAGTAAATCGAAGGCGTTTATACAGTTTTCTCATTAGGATACTCACGGCATGTCGCTTGTCTTGATGCTGGGTATATCGAGTGCGCGTTGCGTTGTTGCAGCTGCTTCGTTCTCCTCGATGGCCACACGACATATGGTCTCCACCTTGCCAACCACATTGGAGGCGACACAAACGTAGATGCCAGCATCGCGTGGCGTTGCCTCGGCTATGATTAGTTCCACAAAGCCCGTGGAGTCGAGAGTGGCGGATATGCGACGACTGGGACGCAGACGCATGCCATTGCGATGCCAGGTGACACCCACAGCGGGATAGGCCTCCACTTTGGTGGACAGGCGGATTTCAGTGCCCTGACGAAACACATAGAATGGGTCCAGGGGCACGTAGAAGTCGGGCGAGATGTAGGCGCGTATGCCCTTGTCCACCACCAGACAGCAGTGGCAGGACACCGAGCCCAGTTCATTCTTGGCCGTGCAGGTGTAATTGCCGCTGTCTTCCAGCAATGTGGCTGCTATTTCCAGCGTGTAGAATTGACCCTCGGCCGTGATAAGATGTCGTCTATCACTGGTGATGAGCTGACCATCCTTGTACCAGAGTATCTCCGGAGCGGGATAGCCAACAATTTGGCAGGTCAGACGCACCGGGTAGGTCATCTGAACGCGGCGATCGCGCAGACGCATTGTGAAAATGGGCAACGATTCGCCCAGTTCAGCCGGATGGCGTCCGTGTGCGATTTCCTTCAGTCTCGAGTCTGCCTCATACAGCCGTGGATCAGAGACGACCTGCAGGCGTGCAAACGTAGAGACGCGGCCCTTGGAATTGGTTGCCTCGCAGGTGTAGCGCCCCGAGTCGAGTTCACAAACTGTAGTTATGGTTAGAGCACAGGTGGAGCCGATCTGGCGGATCTTGACACGATCGGAGCTGCTGCTCAGCTGTATGCCATCCTTGTACCAGGTAATCTGTGGACGCGGCGCTCCACGCATATTGCACTGCAGCGTAAAGGAGGAGCCAAGCAACGCCTTTACCTGACCAGGCAGAATCTTGACAAACTCCGGCAGGCACTCCACGCCGCCCACCTGTAGAGCGGAGCTGGTCTGCACCGCCGGTCCCCAGCCATAGCGATTTTTGGGCGTCACACGGAAATGGTATTCCACATTGGGCTTCAGATTGAATGCATCAAAGGAATTAATGGGTGTCAGACCCAACTCGCGCCAATAGGCGCCTCCGTCATGACCAACAATCCATGCTTCCACCTTGTAGGCAATGACCGGCGCAGAGTTGGCGCTGACGGGCTTGCCCCACGACAACGAGATGTGGGTGGGTCCAGAGTCAACGACCAGCGGCTCCGTGGATATACAGCCAGGTGGATCTGTGTGAATTGTGAAGATGCAAATATATTGCATCAATTAAATAGATCATTGGCCATGGTAAATTAAACACAATACGCCCCGGAGAAATATATATTTTATTTTCTTGTTTTTTTTTTTCGACTACGTAAATGTATAAGCTGGATTGTTGTGCTTTATATAATACGCTATTTGTATACCATAATAAAATAAGTAAATAAGTCAATCGTTCAAAAATACTAACAAAAGATAAGTTAAATACACGGATAATTTCTTTGTGTGTTGGACAATCATTGAATCTCACAGGAAATTGCTTTTGAGAAGTTTCTTGATTAGCGGCACAGAAGGCAAACAAGTTGGAGTTGAGGCGATCTGCAAAATATATTGGCAAGTCCATGCGCTATTGAATACTTGAGATAAAACTTTAAATGAAACACGCAATTGGGTTTGGTATAACAACAAAGAATCCGAATGGAATATGAAACATTTAAAGACTACGATTTAGAATCAACTGATTGATTATTCTACTCAGAAGTGGAATGACAACACTGATGTGAAGCACAGATATGGGACTTGAGAGTCAGTAAACGGTATCACATTAGAAGTTGCACACATAGTGGATAACTCTACGCTGAGAAGAAACATCGAAATGGAACACAGAAAGACTGTCTCATACTCAAGGAATACTCACCTCTGAAATACGAAGTTTCACTGTAACTGTCCAGGGGTTGGCCCCAGCGTGGTTGCGTTGGGGTTTCAGAGCGAGCGCGCGGGTTAACCTATATAAGTTTTTATTTTTGTAGTCAGAACGATATTATAATTTATTTGAATGAACACATAGAGTCGGGAAAGTAGACTTAGAGCATAAATAATTTTGATGCATTTAGAGGGAGGCGTTTAAATTTGCGCAAAGAGTATATAATATGTATATAAATATAATTGAAATAAGCTTTATTCTTTCTTTTTGGGCGTTTTAATCTAGAAAAGCATAAAGAAATAGAGAAAGAGAGAGAGAGAGAGAGAGAATAGCAAAGGTTAGTTAGCAAAAGCATTAGATCAATAGCAAGACATTCAGGTACAGCGACAGCAGATACAAACACATAACACAAACAGATATTCATAGGCAGTACGTACTGTAATTGTGACGAATATTCTATCCGTGCCAAAGTCGTTGCGTGCAACAACGAAATAGGTGCCGGAGTCGGAAATCTGCGACTTTTGCACTGTGAATCTGGTGTAGTCGTCGGATACCTCTTTGCTGACCCGATCCGATTGGGTAATATCCTTGGTGCCCTTCATGAACACCACTGCGAATACCAAACGAAATGAGAAGCTGCAGAGGATATGCATATTGGGAAAACTTACGTTTCGGTTTCGGATCACCCGCAATACGGAAGGAAATCGAGAACGGATCACCTACGGCGATCTTCATTTCAGTTTCAGGTCTGGACAGGAAGAGGGGTGGGCGTTCGTTCTTCTCAGCGCCAACAGCCACATCAATGTTGACATGCGACTCAATGCGTCCAAAGGCATTCGAGGCGAGGCAAGTGTAGGTGCCTTCGTGCTCAGCCGAAGCATTCATGATGGCCAGCGTGTAGATGCCACGATCGTTCAACGTTCTAACATTTGGACCCTCCACAACCTTGCGATCGCGATACCATTTAACCTCGATGGGTGTGCTCGACTGCATGAACTCGGCCGAAATGGCAACGGTGCCGCCATTGCATACGGTCTGATTGCCGAGCGGGGCCAGGAAGTGTGGCTTGTTGGGATCACGGTGGAAGAAACCGTGCGCCTTCTCCAGAGTGAAACGTTCGCGTCCCACAAAGTCCACCTGATGGGTCATCTTGTTCTGGGCGCCCTCGTTGGTTGCTATGCAGGAGTAGATGCCAGAGTCCTTTTCAACGGGATTGCGTATGATCAGCTTGGAGTAACCATCGGCCTGATCAATTTGTTGATATTTAGCATCATTAGTAATAATCTCGTTGCCCTTCATCCACTGGATCTCTGGACGAGGCTGGCCACGCACACGACAATCCAGAACCAACTCATTCTCATTTAGAGAATACGTGTCTGTGGGAAAAATATAGATAAAATAGAGTGATTAACAAATACGAATCCTGAACAGAATTTGACAAACGAAAGCGGTTAGAACAGCAAATAGACTGTATGCAGGCGCGTGATTAGAGTAGAGAGATTCGCGTGTCACTCGTCCTTAGCTCTGTGGAATACCTCGAATTGGCTGTGCGAATGTGCTTGGCATAGATGCCTCTCTGAAATGCTTGTAGACGCGCAGCTGCGCATGGGTTAGACTCTCGCCGAAATCGTTGATGGCCGAGCAGGTGTAATTGCCGCTGTCATCGGCCACCGCGGCAAAGATCTCCAGTGATGCCTCGCCATTCTGGTAAACAGTCTGATAGCGCGTATCCCTGGGCAATGGCTTGTGGTTCTTCAGCCACTCGATGTGCGTGTTCTCATCGCCAGAAACGGTGCACACGAATCGCACATTGGCACCCTCCGATATGGTGCGATCATGCAAGTAGCTATGGAACGATGGCTTCGTCTGCGCCACACTTCGAATGACGCGGCTTCCAGCTCGGTGTAAGTCACCGTTGCCATTCACATAGGCAGTGGGTCGTGCGTACTCATCCGGCTGCGAGTGGGACTGTGACTGAGGGAGCCCAGCATTCTCCTGCTCGTATGTAATGAGACGTTTCAAGTCAGCTGCCCGTATGAGAGTGCTGATCGAGTCAATGTGATCCGCATGCTCGGCATAGCAGGCAAAGATGCCACAGTCCGAGGGTATGGGATTGCGTATGATCAGCTTGCGTTCACCGCCCGGCTCGTCCATAATCTTATAGCGATTGTTACAGATCGTATGATCATCGCGCATCCAGGTCACGTTGGGACGCCCATGCACCTGGCAGCTGAGCACAATCTCATTGCGCTGTGCATCGTAGGATTCTGAAAGAGAATCATAGTAGTGTTAGTAATCAGACATTTCAAAACAACATCTTATTGGACTCACTCTTAATGCCCTCCACAAAGCTTTCCGGCAGCCGACCGCTCGTCTCGTCCAGTACAGTGAGCTGGCCAGAGGTCTCGACTGTCTGCTTGCTGTTCCTGACCACGCATCTGTAGTGGCCGCTGTCCTCGGCACGGGCATCGTAGATTTCCAGGCTGATGGCACCGTTGATATTGTAGATCTTGTGGCGGGCGTCCTTAGTAATGCGCTCGTCGTCCCTTAGCCAGTGCACTTCCTCGATGATGCCAGTCACATAGCAAATGAGCTGAGCTTTGTTGCCGCTGCTAATTGTCATTGTCTTGAGGCTGGTCTCCAGATTGAGTCGCAGTTTGGCCTCCCTCGCCTTGGCCTTGGCCACAGCTGCTGCATTCTCGCCCGATGCGCCCTGAGTGGACTCAGTTTGCTCAACAGTCCGGGGAAGTTGATCTGCTGTGACTCTCTTATCGAGTGCTCGCTGTCTCACATAGTCGGAGGCTTGCACGAATTTGCTGATCTTCATCTGGCCATTTTCGCTCTCTGCATAGCAAGTGTACAATCCGGTATCCTCGCTGCCAAAGGATGTGATGGTCAACTGTTTGACGCTATCACTCAGCTCGGCATATTCATATTTGGCCGTATCCAGGGGCAGCAGTGTGTTATCTCGCTGCCAGTAAATGCTTGGCTTGGGACTGCCCGACACTTTGCACTCGAGCGTAAGGCGATTGTCTTGGGAATGATATGCATCTAGACGTGGTACACAAAAAGACAAGGCACAAACAGAATAAGACAAGCACGACATCCAGGATGGGATGGGTCTCTAATTCTAGTATTAACATATCTAGGACTATACATAATACTACACTATCATAACATAGCTTAACACTTACTTGGACGCACTGGATGCCACATTAACATTCACATAGTTACCCAATGCTGCGCTGATGCCTACCTTTGATGCCCACTGTGAAAGTGGGTGGGATGATTTCAACTTTACCCGTGCTGTAAACGAATAGGTTGCAAGTGCTAACAATTTCATTTTCGGGGCCGCGGACGCGTAGTGTATATTCGCCAGCATCCTCTTCTGTGACGCCCACGAGATTGAGCCAGGCAATGCCGTCCTGCATGGACATTTTGCTCTTGGGTCCGAAGGCAATTGGCTGATCGCCATGGAACCATTTAGCCGTCGGCTCCGGTCCATCGATGTTGACCATCCATTTGACATTGCTGCCGGACTTGACGGTGCGATTGGCTAGGAAGTTGCGGAAATAGAGACGCTTCTTTAGATCTGGAGGCATGGGAACTTCGCGCCTGGAGCTAGTGGCCTCCTCATCCTCATTCTTGGGCTTTCGGACTCTCTTCTCAGTCGCTTCACCTTCAGCCCCTTCACCTTCAGCAGCTGGCTCTCCATCCTCGCCAGCTGGCTTGGGTGGCGGCCGTCCCTCTCTGGGCGGCGACATGGGACGTACCCGAATGCGCGGCTCCACAGTGACCATATGCACAATTTCCGTTTGACCCTCACGGTTCTCAGCCTGGCACACGTATTTGCCACTGTCGGCCGGCTTTGGATGGCTAATGAACAGCTCGCATGTGCCGTCATCATGGTCCACCTGGTGGTACTTTTCATTGTTCTCAATCTTCACTCCATCCTTGTACCATGTCACTGATGGCGTTGGCAGACCGCGTACATGCACATCCAGCTGGAGCTCGTTGATCTTGCCGTGCAGCGTATCTTTGATGTTGCGCGTAAAGGTGGGTGGCACGTCACCAGTGCCTGGATCTGCATACACCTCTAGCCTGCAGGAGGTGGATGCCTCACCAGTTTCATCTCGTCCCCAACATCTGTACTCGCCGTTGTCCTCCTCGGTAGCGCTGTTAATCTCCAAAAGGCAGAGACCCTCGCTGTACCGTCCTCGAATCTTGGGCGAGTTCTGAATGGGCTCATCATTCTTGAACCATTTCACCTGGGGCTCCTTGGCTTCCAGGAAGCAAGAGATTTTCACCTTGGAGCCTTCAGCCACAACGCGATCCCTCATAGAGGTGGTGAAATGAATGCCAATATTCTTCTCGCGCCGTTTACTGGACATGCTGGCCGTATCGGAAGCATAATCTGTGGCCGAGGACACACCCTCTTCTTCCGGATCATCCTTCTTACGGCCACGACGTTTGCCCTTGCCCTCCTCACCTTCTGCTTCTGAATCAGCGGCCGCTGGAGCAGCGGGCTTCACGGCTGGCTTCTCCACCTCCTTGGGCCGCAACAAGCTCTTGTCCGCATGGAACACGCCGTGAATATTGTCCGCAATGTGGGAGGCCTTGCCCTCAAAGAGCACATAATGGGAAATTTCCATTTTTCCAGCACGACTCTCCGCCTTCACCACATACTTGCCGGAGTCCTTGTTATCCGGCCGATCAATGATTAGCTCACATGTGCCATCCTGATGCTCAATTATCTGGAAGCGACCGCCACTTTGAACCTCAACGCTGTCCTTAAACCACTGCACTTGGGGCGTAGGCTGACCCCGCACAGCTGTCTCCAGTATGAGCTCATTCGAGTTCAGGTGATAAGTCTCTGGAGGAGGTGGAGATAGAGGAAGTTGAAGAGTTTCAATAGTCCATAGTTACATAAACACGCAACACAAAGACCCAACAACAGCACATACAGCATTGCAACGCCAGAGGCATTGCATAATCCCGACAAACAATCGCATTGCATTGCACAATTGTCAATATCTTTGTTCTATCTAATAATAGAACCAATTAGATATCTATTCAGTCGAACGAGACACGACGAGACGAGACAAAATCGATGCGTTTGGCTCTTACCTTTCAGCGAGCGTATGAACACGGGCTGTACATCGGTGTTGACCTTCGGCTGATAGACATGCAGCAGGGCCGATGTGGTGATCTTGCAGAACTCATTTTGGGCTATTATCGTATAGGTGCCAGAGTCCTCCTCCTGTGCGTTTAGGAACTCCAGCACAGCCAAGCTGTCGCGATTCATGTTGCGTATACGCGGTCCATATTGCACGTTTTGGTCATCCTTTTGCCATTTGATGGTCGGCTCGGGTCCGCCAATAACCGCTTGCAATTTAACCTTAGAGCCTTCAGCTACATAGCGATTGGATAGATTGACCGTGAAATAGAGCATTTGCTTGGGTGAGGGGTCGGGCATGCGGCTGCGGCGCTCATAGCCGCCTTCGCCGCCCTCGGGCTCATCTTTCTTGGGCAGCTTCTTCGGTTTGGGTTTGGTAGCACCCTCGGCTGAGTCCTCTTGCATGGCCGATAAGATGCTAGAGCGGCGTGACGAATGTGTGTCGACAACGACCGTGTGGGTGGTCGACTGACTGCCCAATTTATTCTGGGCGGTGCAGACGTAGATGCCGTTGTCATTCACAGTTGGCTTGTTAACGATCAGCTCGCAGACGCCATCCAAGTGCTCGATTTGTACGACACGATCGTCGAGAACAACGGGTATCTGATCTTTCGTCCACGAGATAACGGGACGAGGATTGCCTCGAACTTTCGTATCGAGAATCAAATCATTCTGGGAGGAGTGATACACATCTAAGAAGAAGATCAAACATTTCAATCAACTGTCTGAGCAACAGAAACTATTTTTAAACACGGTCGACCTCAATCGAGAACTGTGATCGTTGGAAAACAATCAGCTTCGAATTTTGGCTAATGCTCGTGTTGGCGTTGTAACAAAAAAATGAAGAAGACAACACGAAACGCAACGGATGCAGATGTAGATGCAGAAACACATACGATTCGTATATGCAGCTGCAGATGCAGATGCCGAAACATATATACAGAGACTGTAACGTAAAAATACCTCGCAGGGGCAGGGCGAATATGGGTTCGGATTCGTCGCCATCAGCTTGCGCGGCATACACCTTGAAGTAGCATGAGGTCTCGATTTCGCTTTGATCATTTTTGGCCACACATTTGTATACGCCCGAATCAGCCGAAGTGACATTGTTGATCTGTATAATGGCTTTGCCCTCCTCGGAGAGATTCTTAATATTTTCGCTCATCACGAGCCACTTGTCATCCTTCATCCAGCGTGTATTTGGATCTGGTCCAATCACCGTTGCCGCAAACTTCACGGTTGTGCCCTCCAGTGCCATGCGATCGCGCAGCTGCGTGGCGAACTGCAGCTTTTGCTTGGCTGGGATGAGTGGCTCGGGTGGTGCACGTGCTGCCTGAACACGCTGTTGCTCGGCCTCGATTTCGGCACGTTTCTGATCCGATTCGGCCTTGGACTTGAGTGCAGCATCCATGGCCACCTTGGCCTGCTTCAAGCTGTCCAATTGGATTCTATCGCGGGCATGGAAAATGCCGGGCACATGGTAGTGCAGATTCTTGGCCACCTCAACGAGCTGATTGATTTGAGCCTCGCCAATTGAATTGATGGCTTTCAGGGTGTAGGTGCCGCTATCCTTATTGCCAGGCTTATAGATGAGTAGCTTGCACACGCCATGCGCTTCCTCGAGCATGGTGAACTTGTAGCTGGGCTTCACCTGGAAGGCGCCGCGCCACCAGGTGACAACAGGTCGCGGTACACCGTGCACGTGACCCTCAATGGTCAGCTCATCGTCGCGCAAGTGGTAGTATTCTACAGAATATAGATATATAAACCCCATGAGTTACACATATAGAATGAAGCCAGGACGAGCAACAAGTACCTTTGATATATTGAATGGAGGGAGGTTTGGGTTCGTCCTTAAACACTTCGTAAATAGTCACAATACACGATGAGGTAACCTCGTCATTTTGATTCATTATTTGGCAAGAGTACTCGCCAGAGTCCAGTATAGTGGTATTACAGACTTCCAGCACTAAAATGTTATTATTATTAATGATGCGATGATTCGCATCACGCTCCAGCTGCCGTCCATCCTTGAACCATTTGACAGAGAGCTCGGGTCCATCGACAGCACAGGCCATGCGCACGCTCTGGCCCGCCTCGACGGTGCGATCGGAGAGGAAGTTAATGAACTTGGGCAGGCGAGCCTGTTCGCGTCGGCGTTGCCAATCGGCGTCGCGTTCCTTTTCGCTGACCCGCTTGGCAATGCTGTATTTGCGCATCTGCTGCATGAACTCTTCGCCCTCCGTGGCGGCGATACGCTGCCAGCGCTCCTCTTCGTGCGGATCGGGCCGCACAAAGTCATCGGAGGAGTCACTGCCTCGACGTTTCTCCTTTTTCAAATCAGCAACCGTATCTTCTTCATTCTCTTCGTCCTGTTCCTGCTCTTGCTCATCCGGGTACTCTTCTTCATTGTATTCGCCATCGGCCGCTGCGGTACTCTCGTCGCCCTCCTCTGGAATATCTTCCTCATCTCCTTCAAGTTCGGCTTCTGCTTCGGCTTCGGCCTCTTCTAATGCCCTCTGCTCGGCTTCAATGCGCTCTTGCTCCTCCTTTTCTTCCTTCAAACGCTTTTGACGTTCCTCAAATGTCTCGCCCTTGGGCTTGGCACGATTGGCCGCTTCCTCGGCTGCCTTGGCTGCTGCTTTGGCCTGTTCCTCCATTTGCAGCACCATCTTGCTCTTTTTCGGAGGTGGCTTGGGCCCAGCCGCGGCTGGCTGATCAAACATCTTCTTTGTAGCCTTCTGACCACCGCCCATTTCCAGTTTCAAGGTCAATTTCGGACTGGGGGATTTCTCCTTTTTCTCCTTCTTCTTAGGTGGAGCCTTCTTTTTGCCCTTCTTAACTGGCTCATCGTCGTCCAAATCGATGCTATCCTCTCTATCTTCACCAAAATCACCAAAGTCTTCCGTCTCCAAGTCACCCAATGGACTCTGCTCCTTATCGATGGACTTACGAGCTGTGCGCGGCTTTCTGGGTTTCTTCTCCTTCTTTTTCGGCTTCACTTCTTCGATGATTTCCTCCTCCTCTTCGACCTCTTCGTATTCCTCAACAACGTAGATAACCTCAACATTGGATACATCCATTACGGCAGCACGATCGATAACCGACAAATCGGATGTTATGTAACGCACGGGCTTTTGCACATCCACCGACTCGGAAATATCCATGACCAGAGCGCGATCGAAGACAGCAATATTGCAGGTGGTTTGGCTCTTGATGTCCCGACCGAGTTCGAATGGAGTTTTCTCCTTCTCTTCGCGTTTCAGGAATGGCGTTATGCTGCGCCATGTGGAAGGCGTGGCACTGCGACGTGTCATATACAAGGTGAATGGCGTTTGGCTCCGGCCATGTATGGGCGTGGCACTGCGTCCGCGTAAGCTGCCTGGAGTTGGCGACTTAAGTTTTCGTTTCTTTTGCGTTGGCACCTGCAGCGTATCTTGTCCTGCTGCCGCCTCCGGCTCTGCGGATGCCCGTGGCTCGATATCGCCGTCCGTTTCACCCATTTTAATAATTTTCGACTTGTTATCTTTTCACAGGATAACGGGGGGTAAATGAAAATTCGTTGGGGGAAAAACCGATAAAAAATATATCCGTACGAGCCGTATATATGTATAAATTAATATAAATATTTATATATACGATATATGTAACCCGCTACGGTTCGATCGAAAGAGTTTTCAATTTTTAGGACGTCAGGCGTCCGTTCGAATCAAAAGAAGATTCACGACTGTCCGCAATGTGGTGAAAAAATTCGAAAAGACATTCCTTCTCGAATCTATCCTAATTGCCAATCGATTTTTTAATGCTAAAAAAACAATTTGACGAATTTCGGTATTGCCCGCCACTGCTTATAAGTATGTATATATGTATATATATATAAAATGTATATATATATATATATGTAAACTTATTTATATATTTGCCAACCAATTGTTGCCAAAGAAAAATCAATTGAAACAAGTCTATTTAAATACTATAGAGTTTTAATTAATGCAGGCAGTAAATTCAATTATATAAAAGTCATTCGAATTTCGAAAAACTAAAAATAGAGAGCTGAATTAAACTTAAATAATAATATAATGAAACCTATAAATGATCTTTAGCTTATCAAAAGCGCAAAGGCAATATCGATGCGTTGTGCCAAACACTTATATACTTAGTCTTAGTCTTAAAATATATATAGTATATTCGTATGTATGTATGTATCTTATATAGCTATTTCCTATTTACTTAGATGCTTAATGTCAAATTGTATTGATTCACATTTGTAATGTGACGTTAATTGAATTTTAATTTGGGGCACTAAATCACTGGGTTGCATAGGTAAAATAGGCACTTACCTCGTATGTTGCGTGTAAATATGGGCGGTGTGCCAAATTTGGTTGAAGGTGCTTCGTATATAGTCACAAGACAGCTTGTTTCCACCTCTCCATTTCGATTAGACGCTATGCAACGATATATGCCAGAATCATTCATCTCTGTTGATTTGATTTCGAGGCAGGATAGACCATCATTCAAGGTTATTTTGTATTTGGCATCGTTAGTAATGGGACTATTTTGTTTGAACCACTGCACCTTCATATCATGACCAGAAATACCGCATGTCAATTTAAGATCACTACCGGTCGCCGAATTACGATTCGTTAGCATTAGATCTATAGTTGGTTTACGCTTAGCGCTCCGTGATTCCTTTCTTTCCCGATATTCCGACTCCATTGACTTATATGCTTTGGTTTGTAGACTCATTGAGTCTTCTGATTCTGCAACATTCGATTTTTTCTTCTCATCATATCTTCCCTCTGCTATCTCATTTAAGCTTTCTGCAATCTTCCTTTCTTTCGTAACTGCCGTGTGGTCATCAGCCTTCATTTTCTCGGGCCCTTTTTCAGCTTCAGAAAAGTCTTCTTCATTCTTTTGAGATTGTTTCTTCTGTTTCGCTTCACCTCTTTCTTCGACCAATTTCGTCGTAGACTCCTTAGCTTCTTGTTTTCTCTCAGGCTTATATTCTGCAGAGATTTTCTCAGAAACCACTTCAGATGCTTCAACGTCTTTTTTCTTGTTTTTTCCTTCGGTCCTCTTCAGCTTTGTATCTAGTTTCTGCGCATCGACTAAATCTTTTTCAAGTACTTTTGCCTTTTGAGATTCCGTTTCCGCTTCCTTAATTTCAGGTTTCTTACTCTCGGGGACTTTCTCTTCCGATACATTCTCAGCAACAGCTACAGATACGTCACCCTGTTGGGCTTTCTTATCAGTTTCCTGTTCAGCCTGTTTCTTCTGCTTCGCATTCAGTTTCTGCTCGTCAGGCTTCTTACTCTCGGGGATTTTCTTTTCTGATACTTTCTCAGCGACAACATCAGATACTTCTACCTGTTGGGCTTTCTTTTCAGCATCCTTTTGAGCCTGTTTCTTCTGTTTCACATTCAGTTTCTGCTCTTCGACTGATTCTTTTTGTAACGTCTTTGCCTTTTGAGACTCTGTTTCTGCTTCCTTAACTTCAGGTTTCTTACTCTCGGGGACCTTTTCTTCAGATACTTTCTCAGCAGCTACCTCAGATATTTCACCTAGTTGGGATTTCTTTTCAGCCTCCTGTTCAGCCTGTTTTTTCTGTTTTGCATCCAGTTGTTGCTCTTCGACTGATTCTTTTTGTAGCTTCTTTGCCTTTTGAGACTCTGTTTCTGCTTCCTTAACTTGAGATTTCTTACTCTCGGGGACTTTTTCTTCAGATACTTTCTCTGCGGCTACCTCAGATACTTCTCCCTTTTGGGCTTTCGCTTCAGCTTCATTTTCTGCCTGTTTTTTCTGTTTTGCATCCAGTTGTTGCTCTTCGACTGATTCTTTTTGTAGCTTCTTTGCCTTTTGAGACTCTGTTTCTGCTTCCTTAACTTGAGATTTCTTACTCTCGGGGACTTTTTCTTCAGATACTTTCTCTGCGGCTACCTCAGATACTTCTCCCTTTTGGGCTTTCGCTTCAGCTTCATTTTCTGCCTGTTTTTTCTGTTTTGCATCCAGTTGTTGCTCTTCGACTGATTCTTTTTGTAGCTTCTTTGCCTTTTGAGACTCTGTTTCTGCTTCCTTAACTTCAGGTTTCTTACTCTCGGAGACCTTTTCTTCAGATACTTTCTCTACAGCTACCTCAGATACTTCTCCCTTTTGGGCTTTCGCTTCAGCTTCCTTTTCTGCCTGTTTTTTCTGTTTTGCATCCAGCTGTTGCTCTTCGACTGATTCTTTTTGTAACTTCTTTGCCTTTTGAGTCTCTGTTTCTGCTTCCTTAACTTGAGATTTCTTACTCTTGGGGACCTTTTCTTCAGATACTTTCTCAGCAGCTACCTCAGATATTTCACCTTGTTGGGATTTCTTTTCAGCTTCCTTGTCAGCTTGTTTTTTCTGTTTTGCATCCAGTTGTTGCTCTTCGACTGATTCTTTTTGTAGCTGCTTTGCCTTTTGAGTCTCTTTTACCGCTTCCTTAACTTCAGGTTTCTTACTCTCGGGGACCTTTTCTTCAGATACTTTCTCAGCAGCTACCTCAGATATTTCACCTTGTTGGGATTTCTTTTTAGCTTCCTTTTCAGCTTGTTTTTTCTGTTTTGCATCCAGTTGTTGCTCTTCGACTGATTCTTTTTGTAGCTGCTTTGCCTTTTGAGACTCTGCTTCCGCTTCCTTAACTTCAGGTTTCTTACTCTCGGGGACCTTTTCTTCAGATACTTTCTCAGCAACTATCTCAGATATTTCACCTTGTTGGGATTTCTTTTCAGCTTCCTTTTCAGCTAGTTTTTTCTGTTTAGCATCCAGTTGTTGCTCTTCGACTGATTCTTTTTGTAACTTCTTTGCCTTTTGAGACTCTGCTTCCGATTCCTTAACTTCAGGTTTTTTGCTCTCGGGGACTTTTTCTTCAAAAACTTTCTCAGCAGCTACCTCAGATATTTCACCTTGTTGCGCTTTCTTTTCAGCATCCTTTTCAGCCAGTTTCTTCTCTTTCGCATCCAGCTTCTGCTCTTCGATTGATTCTTTTCCAATAAGATTTTCTGCTATTATATCTGTATTGAGCTGTTGCAACTTTTCGCTAACATTTAAAATTTCTTTGGTAATTTTATGAATTTTTCCTTCAATAGTTGCAGTTTGGAGTTTCCCCTCGTTTTTCTCAATATAATCATATTCTGATAGAAGAACAGATTTCAGATGTTCAATAACAGGCTTTAATATAGCTGTTTTATCGTCCATCAGATCATCGACTAATACGAAAATATCCATCAAGGCTTGTTGTAATTGGATCATCTTTTGAGAAGACTTTTCAATTTGCAGATTAGACTTTATGTCTTCGGAAATGGCTTCGAGCTTAACAAGTTTTGGTGCTATTAACGAGGATTTTACACCCAATTCAGATCCGCCAATAAGCTGAAGTGCAGCTTTGCTTAGTATTATATTTGTTTTAATTTCTTTTACATAGCTTTCGATAATTTTCCCTGAAGCAGTTGGAGACACCTGAAGGAGTGTTTCAATAAACGCTTCTAAAATGTCTTTTTCTTTGAGTTTTTCACCTTTTTTTCCATCGTATGTATGAACAATGTGCTCTCGAAGTTTGAATATAGACTTCGCAACTCTATCAGAGTCTTCTAGATTGTCAATTATATCATTACTTTCCATAACAATGGACTTCAAGGTATCATTAGAAGGTTGAGACTCAGAAGCCTTGACCATTTCCAAAAATATGGATTGCAAATTATGTTTTTGCTCTTCCGATTTATCCTCCTTAATATGTTTCTTTTCCATCGTCTCTAGTTTTTGCTTTTCGACTGTTCCTTCTCTTTGTGGCTCTTCTGCCTTTTGAGACTCTGCTTCCGGTTCCTTAACTTCAGGTCTCTTAGTCTCGGGGATTTTCTCTTCCGATACTTTCTCAGTCATGACTTCAGATACTTCTCCCTTTTGGGCTTTCGCTTCAGCTTCTTTTTGACTCTGATCTTTCTTTTTTGCATCCAGTTTTTGCTCTTCGGCTGATTCTTTTTCGAGTACCTTTGCCTTTTGAGACTCAGCTCCCGATTCCTTAACCCCGGGTTTCTTACTCTCGGGAACTTTCTCTTCCGATGCTTTCTCAGCAATGACTTCAGATACTTCTCCCTTTTGGGCTTTCGCTTTAGCTTCTTTTTCAGCCTTATCTTTCTGTTTTGCATCTAGTTTTTGCTCTTCGGCTGATTCTTTTTCAAGTACCATTGCCTTTTGAGACTCTGCTTCCGATTCCTTAGTTTCGGGTTTCTTACTCTCGGGAACTTTCTCTTCTGATGCTTTCTCAGCGATGACTTCAGATACTTCTCCCTTTTGGGCTTTCGCTTCAGCTTCCTTTTCAGCCTGATCTTTCTGTTTTGCATCCAGTTTTTGCTCTTCGGCTGATTCTTTTTCAAGTACCTTTGCCTTTTGAGACTCTGCTTCCGTTTCCTTAGTTTCGGGTTTCTTACTCTCGGGAACTTTCTCTTCCGATGCTTTCTCAGCGATGACTTCAGATACTTCTCCCTTTTGGGCTTTCGCTTCAGCTTCCTTTTCAGCCTGATCTTTCTCTTTTGCATCCAGTTTTTGCTCATCGGCTGATTCTTTTTCAAGTACCTTTGCCTTTTGAGACTCTGCTTCCGATTCCTTAGTTTCGGGTTTCTTACTCTCGGGGACTTTCTCTTCCGATACTTTCTCAGCGATGACTTCAGATACTTCTCCCTTTTGGACATTCGCTTCAGCTTCCTTTTCAGCCTGATCTTTCTGTTTTGCATCTAGTGTTTGCTCTTCTGCTGATTCTTTATCAAGTACCTTTGCCTTTTGAGACTCTGCTTCCGATCCCTTAACCCCGAGTTTCTTACTCTCGGGAACTTTTTCTTCCGATGCTTTCTCAGCGACGACTTCAGATACTTCTCCCTTTTGGGCTTTCGCTTCAGCTTCCTTTTGAGCTGGTTTTTCCGGTTTTGCATCCAGTTTTTGCTCTTCGGCTGATTCTTTTTCAAGTACCTTTGCCTTTTGAGACTCTGCTTCCGATTCCTTAACCACGGGTTTCATACTCTCGGGAACACTCTCTTCCGATACTTTCTCAGCGATGACTTCAGATACTTCTCCCTTTTGGGCTTTCGCTTCAGCTTCCTTTTCAGCCTGATCTTTCTGTTTTGCATCCAGTTTTTGCTCTTCGGCTGATTCTTTTTCAAGTACCTTTGCCTTTTTAGACTCTGCTTCCGATTCCTTAGTTTCGGGTTTCTTACTCTCGGGGACTTCCGATACTTTCTCAGCGATGACTTCAGATACTTCTCCCTTTTGGACATTCGCTTCAGCTTCTTTTTGAGCTTGTTTTTCCGGTTTTGCATCCAGTTTTTGCTCTTCGGCTGATTTTTTTTCAAGTACCTTTGCCTTTTGAGACTCTGCTCCCGATTCCTTAACCACGGGTTTCATACTCTCGGGAACACTCTCTTCCGATACTTTCTCAGCGATGACTTCAGATACTTCTCCCTTTTGGGCTTTAGCTTCAGCTTCCTTTTCAGCCTGATCTTTCTGTTTTGCATCCAGTTTTTGCTCTTCGGCTGATTTTTTTTCAAGTACCTTTGCCTTTTGAGACTCTGCTTCCGATTCCTTAGTTTCGGGTTTCTTACTCTCGGGGACTTTCTCTTCCGATACTTTCTCAGCGATGACTTCAGATACTTCTCCCTTTTGGGCATTCGCTTCAGCTTCTTTTTGAGCTTGTTTTTCCGGTTTTGCATCCAGTTTTTGCTCTTCGGCTGATTCTTTTTCAAGTACCTTTGCCTTTTGAGACTCTGCTCCCGATTCCTTAACCACGGGTTTCATACTCTCGGGAACACTCTCTTCCGATACTTTCTCAGCGATGACTTCAGATACTTCTCCCTTTTGGGCTTTAGCTTCAGCTTCCTTTTCAGCCTGATCTTTCTGTTTTGCATCCAGTTTTTGCTCTTCGGCTGATTCTTTTTCAAGTACCTTTGCCTTTTGAGACTCTGCTTCCGATTCCTTAGTTTCGGGTTTCTTACTCTCGGGGACTTTCTCTTCCGATACTTTCTCAGCGATGACTTCAGATACTTCTCCCTTTTGGGCTTTCGCTTCAGCTTCCTTTTGGGCCTTTTCTTCCGGTTTTGCATCCAGTTTTTGCTCTTCGGCTGATTCTGTTTCAAGTACCTTTGCCTTTTGAGACTCTGCTTCCGATTCCTTAGTTTCGGGTTTCTTACTCTCGGGGACTTCCGATACTTTCTCAGCGATGACTTCAGATACTTCTCCCTTTTGGACATTCGCTTCAGCTTCCTTTTCAGCCTGATCTTTCTGTTTTGCATCCAGTTTTTGCTCTTCGGCTGATTCTTTTTCAAGTACCTTTGCCTTTTGAGACGCTGCTTTCGATTCCTTAGTTTCGGGTTTCTTACTCTCGGGGACTTTCTCTTCCGATACTTTCTCAGCGATGACTTCAGATACTTCTCCCTTTTGGGCTTTCTTTTCAGCTTCCCTTTGAGCCTTTTTTTCCGGTTTTGCATCCAGTTTTTGCTCTTCGGCTGATTCTTTTTCTAGTACCTTTGCCTTTAGGGACTCTGCTTCCGATTCCTTAACCGCGGGTTTCTTACTCTCGGGGACTTTCTCTTCCGTTACTTTCTCAGCAATGACTTCAAACACTTCTTCCTTTTGGGCTTTTGCTTCAGCTTCTTTATCACCCTGTTTTCTTTGTTGAGCATCCAGCTTCTGCTCTTCGACTGATTCTTTTTGTAGTTCAATTTCTTGCTTATTTTCTGTAATTACATTGTTGTTATTTTTCTGTAATTTTTCGCAAATGTTTAATATTTCTTTGGTAATATTATGAATTTTTCCTTCAATTGTTGCAGTTTGTAGTGGTCCTTCCTTGTTCTCAATATAATCATACTCCGACAGAAGAACATGTTTTGTTTCCTCAATAAAAGGTTTTAGATTAGACGTATTATCTTCTAATAGATCATCAAGTATTAGAAATGTGTCCATTAAGTTCTGTTGCAGATGGATCATCATTTCTGAGGACTTCTCAATTTTCGGATTAGCTTTTATGTTCTTTGCAACATTTTCCAGATTTAATAATTTTGGTATTAATAATGACGGCTTCGCAAACATGCCAGTCTCGTCAATTAGTCGAACAGCTGCTTGTGTTAAAATAACATTTGCTTCAATTTCTTTTATGTAGTGGTTGATAACATTTTCTGTAGCAGCCGGAAAAGCTTCCAGAAGTGATTCGATAAATGTTTCTAAAATTTCTTTTTCTTTAGGTTCTTCACCTGCTTTTCCATCGTATGTATGAACAATGTGCTCTCGGAGTTTGAATATAGACTTCGCAACTCTATCCGAGTCTTCTAGATTGTCAATTATATCATTACTTTCCATAACAATGGACTTCAAGGTATCATTAGAAGGTTGAGACTCAGAAGCCTTGACCATTTCCGAAAATATGGATTGCAAATTATGTTTTTGCTCTTCCGATTTATCATCCTTAATATGTTTCTTTTCCATCGTCTCCAGTTTTTGCTTTTCGACTGTTCCTTCTCTTTGTGGCTCTTTTGCCGTTTGAGACTCTGCTTCCGGTTCTTTAACTTCGGGTTTCTTACTCTCCGGAACTTTCTCTTCCGATACTTTCTCAGCGATGACTTCAGATACTTCTCCCTTTTGGGCTTTCTCTTCAGCTTCCTTTTGAACCTGATCTTTCTGTTTGGCATCCAGTTTATGCTCTTCGGCTGATTCTTTTTCAAGTACCTTTTCCTTTTTAAACTCTGCTTCCGATTCCTTAACTTCAGGTTTCTTATTCTCGGGGACTTTCTCTTCCGATACTTTCTCAGCAACTTCTTCAGATATTTCACCTTGTTGCGGTTTCTTTTCAGCTTCCTTTTCAGCTAGTTTTTTCTGTTTAGCATCCAGTTGTTGCTCTTCGACTGATTCTTTTTGTAACTTCTTTGCCTTTTGAGACTCTGCTTCCGATTCCTTAACTTCAGGTTTTTTGCTCTCGGGGACTTTTTCTTCAGATACTTTCTCAGCAGCTACCTCAGATATTTCACCTTGTTGCGCTTTCTTTTCAGCATCCTTTTCAGCCAGTTTCTTCTCTTTCGCATCCAGCTTCTGCTCTTCGATTGATTCTTTTCCAATAAGATTTTCTGCTATTATATCTGTATTGAGCTGTTGCAACTTTTCGCTAACATTTAAAATTTCTTTGGTAATTTTATGAATTTTTCCTTCAATAGTTGCAGTTTGGAGTTTCCCCTCGTTTTTCTCAATATAATCATATTCTGTTAGAAGAACAGATTTCAGATGTTCAATGACAGGCTTTAATATAGCTGTTTTATCGTCCATCAGATCATCGACTAATACGAAAATATCCATCAAGGCTTGTTGTAATTGGATCATCTTTTGAGAAGACTTTTCAATTTGCAGATTAGACTTTATGTCTTCGGAAATGGCTTCGAGCTTAACAAGTTTTGGTGCTATTAACGAGGATTTTACACCCAATTCAGATCCGCCAATAAGCTGAAGCGCAGCTTTGCTTAGTATTATATTTGTTTTAATTTCTTTTACATAACTTTCGATAATTTTCTCTGAAGCAAGTGGAGACGCCTCGAGGAGTGATTCGATAAATGCTTCGACAATATCTTGATCGGTTTGTTCCTCAGGAGATTTTCCTTCATATGTATGTACAATGTGCTCTCGCAGCTTAAAAATACCTTTAACAACTTTATCAGGGCTTTCCAAGATATCCATAATTTCCTTGCTGTCTGTTATAATTGATATTTCTTCAGGCTTATTTGATTTACGTTGTACAGCACTGCACAACTCTGAGAATTTTATATCCAAAGTCTGTTTTAATTCTTGTTCCTTCTCAATAGAAGCTTTAATCTCGAGTTTCTCTTGAATTTCCGGAACGGCCTTTTCGTCAACTTCATCCTTGGGTTTTTTGGTAGAAATTTCTTTTGAATCTTCCTCCAGTTTTCGTTTGGCCTTCACTTCGGATTTCTCTTGAGCAACCTTCGGCTGCTCCAATTTCTCTTCTACTTCCGGATTCTCTACCTGAGTGGGCGTTTCTTCACTTCGTATATAGATTGTGGCACTTAATTGAATTAGTTTTTCGTGCAGATTGTTTATTTGCTGCTGAAGAGTCTCAATGAGCGAAAGTTGCTCTGATGTGATTTGCGTTAGCTGCGGCTGCGATAGAATATTATTTTCAATTTGAATTAGCGTGGCTTCCAGCTGACCGATCTCGTCAGTGTTCTCTTCAAGAAGCTTGGCGCTTAGTGGGTCATCGTTTTGCAAGCCCCGTTCGATTTCAGTAAGGAGCGTCTTGCCCGCTGTCACGTTCTCGATTATTGCACTGATGTCAATTGGCAATGTGGGTGCGACAGGGACTTGAGACAAACTCTTGAGCTCCGCAGATATGACATCAATCTCTTGTAGCAGTTCAATGATGCGGATTGCATTCTCATTATTCTCAATGAAATCAAACACGCCCACCAGAGTGTTTTGGGTCTTCAGTAGAGCGCTTAGTATATCATTCTCAGCCTGTTCGCTGACTTCGTTGAGAGCTCTGAATGTGGACATTAGATTTGTCTGAAGATTGATCATTAATGTCGATGATTTATCGACATCAACGTTTGGCGAATTGGCCACGGCTCTGATCGAGTCCAACAGCTGTTCAAAGCTGCGCTGCACATTGCCCAGCGACTGCTGCTGAGAGTAGGTCATGAAGCTCTTGAAAGTATTCTCAATTTTGGGGTACATCTCTTGAGCAAGCTGCGTCTCCAGCACCGGCAGAGACAGTAGAATGTCTTCGAAAGCGCTTTCCACATTGTCTAGGGAGTCGACCAGGCCCGATTCGTAGGTGTGCACCAAGCACTCCTTCAACTTGAACATGGTGCGTGCGATTTTCGCCTGAGCCAGGACAGTTTCCTGTTGATTGCTGTCTGAGACGAGCGCCTCCTGAATATTCTTCAAATCGGCGTTCAGCTGTTGCATTATTTCGCTCACTTGACGGAGCTCCTCGTGATCTTCGCTCTTGGTTACCTGCAAGCAAGCCTCCAGCTGCTTGATGCCACTTTCCACGCCCTGTTGCACATCGAAGACTTCGACTTTTGGCTCTGCAGCGACGACTGCTGCCTCCTTGGCAGCATCCTCAACTGTGTGCTGCTGCCCGCTGGTCTTCAGCTCCGATATGTTCTGGGAGGACATATCGAGTGCCTGTTCCACTGCCTGAATATCAATTTGTTCGCAGTATTGCCGTAGATCGTGAAGTGGTGTGGCCAATGTCTTGAGCTTAGATAACTCCAGATCCTTTAGACTTTCCGCTCCACTGTGAGCAATACATTCCTCAACCTCGAGCACACAGCGCTCCAGGCTGCACATGGCCGCGGCAAAAGTGCCAGGATCGGTGCCTTCCGAGAAGGACTGGGCAGCCTCGACAATGTTTGCTTCTTGCACCAGCGCAATGTTGCTCTGCAGATCCTGCATTTTAATGATGGCAGCTTGCAGTTGTTCACCAGTCTCTCCACGCAAGGAGCTCACGTCCAGATCCTCACAATGCGAGAGGACAGCTGCAATGCCATGATTCAGATCTGAGAGCAACATCTCAGCTGGCTTCTTCAGAGTTTCCTGGCCCTGTTTCACCTCCTCTTCTTCGGCATATGCCTCTGGCTCGGTGGGCAAGGACTCAGCTAATGACTTGAGCACAGAAACATCATCCAATGTGGATACGTCTTCGGTGGACTGTTTCAGTGGGTGAAGGTTCTCGAGTGCATGTACGAAACTGGAGAGTGGACTGGATATGGCGAGTGCATTCCATGTAAGAGTCTGATCCAAAGCTTCTCTCTGCTGGGCAACAATATCGTTGAAATTATTCAAGACCTCATTGAATTCATTATTATCAGCAGCTGGATTATCAAGTGTCTTGGCGAGATCAGCAAAACTCTTGCCCATCTCATATAGAATGCGTATGGTCTGCGCTTCGTTCGAGTTGAGTGTGTTCTCCGCCTCACTGAAGGTGGCCAATCCCTTGGCGATTTGTAGAATTCGCAAGAGCGAAACTTGAGCTTCATTCGCCGACGATTTGATCTTGGGCGTTATTTTGGCATTCTCATTAATTCTGTTTAGTGCCAGCTGCAGTGTTTCAATGTTGGCAATCGACTCGTCTAGTGAGACTTTTGTCTCGAGGACTTTTCGCAAGGCGCTGAAGGACTTGTCCTGCTGGGCAGCCAGCTGCTCGTCCTGTTGGATCTCCTGCTGCAGAATCTTGAACTCGTGCTCCTCGATATCAATAATAGCGTTGCGTATTATATTGCGTATATTTTCTAGGGACTGAAGCGCCTGCTTATCCGGCTCGCCTTCCCGTGTGGCCAGCAGCAATCCTTGTCCCTTCTGTGTGTTCTCCTGCAGTAGGCTGAGTGGTTCGATTAGATCGGCCAAAGACCCAGAGGTGGATTTCACCTCAGTCTGGCGTATGCAATAATTCAGCTCATCGATGGGACGCTTCAGCTTATCAAGCAGCTGCACATGATACCGAGTTATATCCTTATCCAATATGGTGCCAATCAGGGCGGATAGCTCATCCTTCAGGTTTTGTAAGCGAATCTTCACATTATCGCTGAGACGTTCCGATATTCTTTCAATGTTCGTCTCGAAATGCAGAACGGCTTGGGCAATGGACTGCAATAGCTTCTGGGTGTCTGCCAAATCCAATTTGGCACCCTCTCTGGCTGCCTGGCCACTTTCCAGATCCTGGCCCAACTGGGCCAATCCATTCTGAATCTCTTGGAGTGGCGGTACCATGGATTCCACAGTGCTCACCGTGAACATGCCAGCTTCAACGCTATCTGACTTCTCATTAACTATCAGCTCCAATCCCTTATTGAGCTCGAACAGTGGCGGTGTTACAATATCCAAAATGGCCATGTTAATCTTTTGCTCGATAGATTCGGAACCGGCAAGGGATTCTGTCTTCGCTTCAATTGATTGCAGTGTGCTCTGCAGTTCCTTAATGGGCTGCACGATGCTGTCGAGCACCTTTTTGTGTACCTTCTTGTAGATTTGCTCCTCACTCTCCTCCATGGACAGCTCCATTTCAACGCGCTCCAGAGCTTCCTGTATTCTCGCTACTGGCTGACAGATTTCCTTCAAGGCACTCGCTTCGCTAGGCAAATTGGCGTCCGTAATGGAGGCAAACGAAATGCTGTCGGGCACATCCTGCATCTTCTCCACGGTCTCTGTAAAGTGTTTGGCTGCTTCCAATTCTTGGGCCTCCTGCAGCAGAGCCTGTGACCTGATGGTGCCCTGGGTTATTTCCAGACCTTGGTGTATATCATCTGCCGTCAAGTTGATCTGATTTCGCAAGCTCTCCGATTCGAATTTCGCGCTGACAATCTTCAGCTCCTCGAGCGCCCGCTTCATATGCTCCGCCACGCTGTCAATAATGCAAACGCTCGTCCTTTGGATGAGTGTGGCGCCCGTCTCATCTATCTCCACGCACTTCTCAATCACCTGCAGGCCCATGTGCAGCCTGCGTATGTCGTCCTCCATGGTCTGGATGAGTGCATCGATCTGGGTCTCGCCCGAGTAGACGCGCAGCTTCGATTCGATCTGTTTGATGGGCTCTAGAATATCCCGAATGATGGCAATGCTTTGATCAGCAGCAGCTGGTGTCATCATCATGGTGGACTGGTCCAGTACCTCCGCCTCGACCACCGTCAAATGATTCTCAATGACTCTCAGCAATTTGGCTAATGGCACCAATGCCATGAGATTCTTGTTGATCTCCGCCTCATCAGTTACGGCTTTCATCTGTGACGCTGGCTGCATCATTAATCCATCGCCCACAGCGCCCGAAATGTCCTGTAGTTTGGCATCATCCTCAGTGGTCTTCGAGGAATCACTATCCGTGGGCTTCTTGGACTTCTTACGCTTTGGTGGTGCGGCAGCGGCTGCTTCGCCTTCGCTGGACAGAGCTGCCTTCTGTGATGTGGACATCTGTGCACTGGCAAACGTTTGCAAATCAGATGTCTCCTCCTCACCCTGGCTGCCTGAGCCGGATGCCTTGGACAAACTAAAGAATTCATCAGTTTCCGTGGGTCGGGATTTCTTGCGTTTTCGTATGGGTGCTGATAAGGATAGCTCCTCCTCCATTTTTTCAAACGATTGTTGAGCATATTTCTCTGTTTGCTTATCGAAGACTCCCTCCCTGCCCGAGGAGCCGTGCACGGTGATCTCAGTGATGGATATGTCATCCATACCGGCCTCAGTGCGCAAATCCTCATCATGGGTGAAGTACTCGGGCGCTATATCTATGACGACTGCTTCCATGAGTAGCTTGCCGGACTGCGAAGTCTCCTTGACGAAACGCAATGGTGGCAGCTCCACAATATTGTGCTCCGTCACATGCTCCGATATCTGATCTGCATACATCTCAACAATCTTCAGAGCCTCCTCTTCGGTTAGGTCAGGCGTTTCGTACAGGGACACTGAAACTTCTTTGCCGTCAAAAGAGAAGGATACATCGCCCTTCTCATCTATGGTTATATCGCCCACTGGCGTCTCATAAAGCTGCGATGTGCGTTCCTCTTGAATGGTGGACAGCGACAGGTTCCTTTGTAGTTCATTCACCTCAGACTGCTCTGGTTTCTGTGCTCGCTGCGCATCCTCGAAGCCCAGCAACGAAGCGGAGCTGGCGACAACGCCCATGCAGTTTCGGGCCTCGCAGGTGTAGGTGCCCAAGCAGCAGGTGCCATCCTGGCCAGAAATAATCCGGTGTATATCGCCCGGCTTTAGTTCCACACCATCCTTATACCACTTGAGCACCGGCTGTGGCACACCAATGACCTTGCATTCCAGATTGACGGCCCCCTCCTCGGTGAGCACGGCGCGCAGACACTCAAGGAATCGGGGCTTCTTGTAGTGCCTCGGTATCTGCAGCTTGAGGAAGCACGAGGTAATGCTGGTGCCAAAGTCATTGACGGCCACACACTTCCACTCGGCCTGGTCGACAAACTCGGCCGACTTGATGTCCAGCAGCCACTCCTCGTTCTCGCCCCGATAGTGATTGTATCGTTCGTTCGGATCGATGGGCAGCTCGTCCCGGAACCAACTGAGAATTGGATCTGGTGTAGCCCTGACCACAACTTTAAATTGAAATGGTTCGTTGATTTTGGCATCGGTGCTCTTCAGGCCGGTTAGAAACTTGGGCGCTTGATTCTGATGCGTAAAGACCAGACGCTCCTCGTCTGTCAACTGATTCTGTATATCCTCCACGGTGAGCACCGCCGTGCTGCTGGTCTCGCCCATGCAGTTGCGTGCGATGCAGCAGTAGGTGCCTAGCGAATTGGTACCCGTCAGCTGATAAACGTCGCCGGGCTTCAGCTCGTGTCCGTCCTTGAACCACTTGAGCACTGGCGTCGGAAAGCCAACTACTTTGCACTCAAAGGAAACCAAACCCTCCTCAGTCAGCACCGCGCGCAGGCTCTCCATGAACCTGGGCTTGCGGTAATTACGAGGAACTGCAATTTATATATGTATAAATATATTTGTATTTAGTTCTGATTTAATTTGTCGACTCACTGTCCATGTTGACAACACAAGTTGAAATGCCCACAATGCCCTCAAAGCTGGTGACGACGCATTTCCAGTCGCCGGCATCGCACGATTCTGAGGGCTTGATCTCAATCATATAGACGCCAAGGCCATCTTCGATTAGTTTGTAGCGATCATCGGTCTCCACACGTCCATCTTTGTTATACCAGGTGACGCTTTTGGGCCAAGGCGGAACCACAACTGCGAAATATGCCGACAAATAAAAATCAAGTATACGTCATGTTGTTCTACAATAGACAGAGTGGGAGAGGGAGAGGGAGAGGGAGAGCAAGTGTGATGGAGAGCGTGGCTAACATTTAACTCTCTACCTCTCTCGCTTTCAATCGCACGCTCTCCATCTCTCTCGTTCTCTTTTAGCAATTATCGGTTTTGTTTTGCTCGTCTCATTTGGCGCATGTTGTTGACCCACCTCAACAACAGTCCAAGCATTCCCAGCAAATTCATTAAGTTCAAGTTTCTAGAGCACGAGAGCACACAGTCTAAAAACAAAACAGATGCCGCTTCAATCTAACTACATATATCTATATATAGTCTATATGTACAGTAAGGTAGCTCGCAACTGTTGCATGTGTGAGTGCGTTCGAATAATAAACAAAAAATGTTTTTGCTTGATTTTTTTTTTGTTTTTCTTTGATTTTTCATGTGATTCGGGCACATTGCCAAGGAGGAGCTAAAATGCCCAACGCTAACGCCAACGCGCTGAGAGCCACTCGCCATTCGCCACTCACCTTGACAGCCGAGTATGATGGTATCGCCGATGTGGACGCTCTGGTCTCGCAGCTCATTCGTGAAGATCGGCGGTGGCGCGTTGCTGCTGACGCTGAGAATAAGAGAAGAACAAAAAATCAAATTCCATTCGGTAAGAGAGAGAGAGAGAGAGAGAGAGAGGGCTACCCACTTGTCGGCCGGCTTGAGCGAGCCCTCGCGACTGCCACGGCCCACCACATGCACCTTGGAGCTGGAGTAGGTGACGCCCATGCAGTTCTTCGCCTCGCACGTATATGTGCCCAGCGACGTGGGATCATCGGCATTGGCGGTGAGCGCAAATATGTCGCCCGCTTTGATCTCCTTGGAGTCCTTGAACCAGCGCAAGTGTGGCGTTGGCACGCCCACCACTTTGCACTCCAGCGATACGGTGCCTTGCTCGGTGAGCACCGCTCGCAGCTCCTCCACAAACTCGGGCGTCTTATAGGCCTTGGGCACCAGCACATTCAGTGTGGCCAAACAGGAATTACGTCCGCCCATATTCTCGGCCATCAACATCCATTGGCCCCCATCCTCGAGCACAACTGGGCTCACTTCCAAGTAGTGAAATGTGCCCTCATTCGTCTCGGTGATGCGATCGTTCTCACATATTCTGCGATCGTTTCGATACCATGTTAACTAGATTTGCAATTATAATCCGCTTTAAATGATGGACAGATAGAGAATTGGAGAAACTATTACCTTAAGATCTGTTGAGCTGCGTATTTCTGTTAGGAGGCGAGTTCGTGTTCCCACTTTGACGGAGAGATCGACAAGGCGACGCAGAAATACGGGTGGATCCTCGCCCGTTGATCTGTCCTCGACAATGAGCTCCACATGCCTGCGCGCCACCTCGCTGCCTTTCGTGCGGGCAAACAGGGTATAGTGTCCAGCGTCCTCGCGCTGCACATGCTCCACGGCCAGCTGGACGGCATTGCTGGTCTGTGTGATGCGAAAGCGATCGGAGTTCTCGATGGGTATATCGCCACGGGTCCTGAGAACCATTCACGAATAACATTAAGTATACATAGATATTCCCCATAAGTTTTGTTAGCTAATCAATTGCATTTCTTTCTATTTCCACACTCTCTCGCTTTTGTTTACCTTTTTCTATAGACGGACGAGGCAGAGGCTGTGGAGAGCGTGCCATGAAATTGTTTGTGTTCGTTGCAGCAACAACGACAACATTTCGAGCATCCGTTGCCCATGGTGTTCGATAAATTCTAATATTTACTCTATATATTTATATTCTATTTACACATAAACCCACATACACACACACACATACATGCATATATCAATATACATATATATGCTAATACACCGACGCTGTTATAATTGAGTAAAAGGTATAGAAATTCAGTTAGAAATAAAAACGTGATTCCTTGGAACTTTTGGGAAAGCGATAAAGAGGTAATTAATATTATAATATTATATTTATATATATCTATATACTACATAAAGTTTGCCTAGTAAAACAAAACGAAAATCAGCCTCTTTGGAGTTACACACTTCTTGAGTGTATAATCTAAAGAAGTAACTCTCAGAGAGTTAGGTCAGCGCTCAATTTTGATTCGTTTGACAGCTATATAAATGGGCACCAGCTGAGGAGCTCGATCAGTTGTGCTCGTGAAGTCAAAGTGAAGTGAGTTGAAGTGCTCTAGTTTTGTTGTATTTGTATAAGTATTTTGTTAATAATACTTTATGTTAATAATTTAAATGTGTATTATAATTATATTTTATTCTTTTGTAATCATTGTTATACATTTTTCATTTATGATAATTATGTGTATTTTTCAGTAAATGATGATTCCATTATAATTTTTATTATTTATTTTATTTTTTTATTTAACATTATATTAATGTTTATATTTCCCTTAGTCTTAGCATGAAGACCTAGCTTGTTAGGGCCAACTTTAAGAGAAGAGAAACAGCAGAAATATATAGACTGATCTATACATACATACATATGTCCTATCTTACGCTATATGTGTACACCTATCCTATCCATCTCTATGTATGTATACCTATATATACGAAGGTTTATGTGAATATATTTATATTTATATATATATATTTATATATATAAATGTATGTATATTCATATATCTATTTGGATATAAACATATGACTTTAAACAATACAATGTGAATCAAGATTATGAACTGTTCAACATTTGATTAAAATAGCTTTAATTAATATACATTAAAATAAATTTAAGTATAGCCAAATCTATATAATGGCGTTAATCTAAGCACCTTTTAAAATTATTTAATTAAGAATTATAATATATATATTTAAATACAACAAAATAAATTACATTATTATTATTATAGAATGTTTAATAAATAAATAAATATAAATCGTGAATAACTAAAATATAAATTGCCTTTTATAAAATCGTCATTAAATATTTTTGAGATGACTGCTTAGAGTAAAATATATTTAGCCATACATATTTTTCCATATGTAAATATATATCTTTCTTTAAAAAAAAAAATCATTTCCTTTGATTAACTTTTAATAGATTTAAATACTTTTCTAGAGATGGATATTAATGAATTTAGGCACGTGCTTGCATTTTTTTGTAGCTGTTCGCCATTAATTTTCTTTGTGGCATTATTATGATTATTAACAAATAAACAAAACAACAAAGAGCAAAAGAGAAAAAATACCTAAACCAATTTAGAAAAGAAGAAAAATGACGAAAATATTTCAATCGAAAACAAGAATGTTTATAAATAAATGCACCAACTCGACTATATTAATTGTATTTTGTATTTACACACACTCACTCACGCATACACACACACACACACAACAGAATTGTTAGACACTATAAAGGAAAAAGCAGAAAAACACAAAATGAAAATTTGTTTTCTTTTGTTTGTAGAATTTATTTTGGGACACGTATCTCACGGATGCCACGCATTTCATTTTCGAATTTGCTAATAATTCTGTGTTCTCTGTGTCTCGCCGATAGAATTGAGTTAAGTTAACGTTTAGAATCGAGAAACTGAAATGTTTCGCTTGATTCTTGTGCCTTTTTGGCAACATTTGTTGTTGTTGCTGTTGTTGTTTATTGTTTGTTTGGCCCGCGCAGGTATTGCAAAATCTTTTCGAATTGATTATGTAATCATCGAGCAGCAATTTCCCCAACAACAAAATTGAAGGGAAAATCAATTTTGAACACTTTTTGGGCATTGAAGCACCACTGACGCCACAACACAAAGCTTTACAGCATTTTCAAAATATTTTTCACGCGCTCGCATTTGTTAATGCAGCTAAATTTAGCAGATCGCCACCATTACGAGGGACACACACACAAACACATGCATACACTGACACACACACACACACACACACACACACAATGTGTGTTTTAGGCTTTTGTTCTGCCTGCACTACATTTTTGAAACACATATCTCTTTAATGCACTGTCTCATATGTAGTTTTGATTGATTTCGTATACTTGATCAAGTATACGCAGCGTTCTACACGCACTCACGCACACCTACTTATATACACATATACGCAGCTAAAGACAAAATTAAAAAAAAATGCTGCTGGGCAACGGATATGTTAATGCGCCGATCGTCAAAGTGGAACTGGCGAGCAGCCGGCTCCGCTCTGCTCTGGTCTGCCATTGCCCAAGAGACGAATTGGCCAGAGAACGAACACAGCTGCTGCGACAGTTCAGAGGAAGAGCATCAAGGAGAGGCGACACAGGCAGAGAGCAGAGTGCGTCTTTTTTGCGACTCTGGGCGCAGTCGCCGTTGACCCGGGCAGCGAGCATCGGACATTGAGCATCTGGCATCTCTTGGCAGTTCTTGTTGAGCAAGCGTGAAGGAGAAATCATATGTGTAAGTGCGCAAATTTGTTGGCATTATGCACACAGCCGGTGAATCACATGCATACTGCACAACCACACATACATACACACTCACAGAGAAATGTTTATTAATTTATTGGATCTGACTTACCATTCAAATGTGAAGGGCAAAAATTCCATTTCATCCTCCTCATCACAGTCGATTTTCACAAAGAATGTCGCACGTTCGTTGGGTATGCAGCGTATTAGGGAGCTGGAGTTTTCGCTAAACGTTATCCTTGGTTTTCGCAGTGGCACAGTATTCTGGCCAGGAGGTTCTAGAATGAAAGATCAAAGAAAACATGAGATGTTGATACTAAAACATATTATTCTATTTGATAAATGTCTAAATCTAAATGCTAATCAAGACTAAATACAAAATTATATATTGTAGTAGTTTCGCAAAGAATAAAAGGAAATACACTGGTAAAAAATAATAATATGCTAGAGCTCATGATTATTAATTATTAATCAACTTTCTTCTTTTTTTTTTTTTGCTTTAATCCTTATGATTACCCTAATTTTTAATCGATACTTACTTTAACTTACCTACTAAAATGTATCAATACTTTTTTGTTTGTAAAAGTCAAAAATTGTGTACTTAATATTTTCATAAGTGTAGATTTAATCTTAATGAATTTAGCTCTAGTTCATGAATCATAGAATTTATTCGCATCGTATACTGTATAAACCCACATCATAGTTAAATATATTTATGTATTTATAAATATATATATTCGATTTTTTCAAAGACATTTTCTATCTCTAATTCTACAATTTCTTTTATAAAATCAGTCCAACTCTTTGACATTGTTGTTCTAAGTCGAACGAGAAAGTAATCATATATATGTATATATGCATACGTATACATGCACGTGTATGTAGTTGGGTATTTCGAAGCATAAATCCCTTTTTATATTAGATAAATATTTATGTTGCTCTTCAGCAGCTCTCCAGTTACATATGTATATGCATATATAGTAAGCATTACTTTCTGTTTTAAAAATCGAAATTCTGGAATTGTAATGTTTTCTCTACGAAATAAATTGCATATATTCTGATTATATTATGGATATGACTAGATAAAAAATCACTTGACAGCCTTGTAAAATATTAAAGAAATTATTATTAGACATACTTTGGAGTAGCTGCACTCTAGCCTAGTTTCGAACACATTCCAACTCTAAATATAAACTCTTTTCGGATAAGTTCAGATTCTACAACGACAAGTATATGCATGTAACTTCATAAAAATATACATTTCATATTCTTTTGCAAATCGCAATGCGCAAATCTTCGCCGGCAACGGACAACGGTCAACGGACAACGGGAAACGGGGCAGCCGTTTGCCATTTTGCCGACTGTCTGCAAGATTTGCACTAAAAATAGTTTAAAATATTATTCATACAAAAACTATACTAAAATATTCGCATGTACAAATATCTATACATACGTATGTATGTATGTGCGTGAAAATGCCTTTAGAAAATGTGAAGCGCTGCTAATTAAACATAATTATTAGAGTGCTTATTTATTTAGCGCACAATTATGAAACGTATTTCGCACAGTTCATTTTAGTTCAATTCAGATCCGTTCAGTTCCACATTACGTAACCGCCGCAGAGCCCAGCAGACGAAGACGCAAACGAAGCGATCATAAATACATATGTATGTATGTACGTATGTATGTGCACAACACACTTGGTATCTATTGTCTATGCAGAGGCATGAAAAGCCGCCCCGTGTCTGGGTCTTACCTACTACGACGTCGGCAGCGTCTGCTGTTCCCGGTGTTCCTTCCATGTTTTAGCTCTAGCTAGACAGACTAGCTATATAATTAGCCAACAAAAACAGGGCCACCTTAACATGGGCCGCACTCACTGGCAAAAGCACTTAAACACGCACGCACTCACACACACGCACGCAATCCGTGTGTGTATGTGTGTAACAGGACTTTTCCAACCGAAAACTTTTCACTTGCTGTGCAATTTGTTGTTTGCTTTTAATGCCGCGTATACTTAAAACCGATTTGTTTTACTTTTCTTTTCAATTTTTTTTTTTTTTTTAATTTTTTGTATATATTTTTTCTATTTTCCTATATATATTTAGAACGTCGTGCACATATATGCATATATATATTTAAATACATGGAGACAGCGACGTTGTCAAAGATATTTAAGCTTTTCTCTTGGCTAAAAGAATATTCACAAAAATTTATGAAATTTATTATTTGAACACTTAAAGGTTGGCTAAATATTTATCTGTAGCCTTTTTGCACTTTTCACATTGAATTTGAAATGCAGCGAACATTTGCTACCACTTCCAATAGGCACGTATACACAGACAAGCACACGCACATGCACACACACACACACACACACTCACATAATTGACACATTTGGTGAAGAAAAATGTTGTTTCTATATATAAATAATATATAGAAGTCGTTGTCGAGGGAGCGCGCACATACCACGTCCAGCAGACACCTCCTGGATCTCCGATCGTTTTTCTCAGACTAAACGAACGCCGCAGCATCTGCAAAAGTCCATGCCGAATGCTGCTGCTGTTTGTTGCTACGGCTGCTGTCGGGAGAATCTCTCGAATCTCTTTTGAGAGCGCACTTTCTTTCGATATATCTGTACATATATTTATGTATTTTTATATGCATGGATTTTCGTAAGAGACGAGCGGCGCACCTGAAACTAGAAAAGTGAAAAAGTTTGCGCATGTTTCGCTTGTTTCTCATTGGAAACGTTTATTTTCTTTATACAAAATAAATAGACTCCTCTCCGTTCTCCCATTACAAAGTAAAATTCTCTTGCGTTCAATTAAATAGTTAGTTATTAATTAGTAAGTATATTGCATGTTGCTGAAAGGCGACATTATCGTCCGTATTATGTTAGGCTTAAGTAAATATATTTATGTATGTATCTCTATATATACCCAAACACATCAAATCGATTGATTTTGATCATTGATTTCGCACTGCAAAGATCAACAAGTGGGCAGCGGGACTTGTACATTCAGATTGTTCGTTTAAGCTAAGAAACATGAGCTTGGTTCTTATGGAAGCCACAACTCACACCGAGTAGAAATGCGAGTTGAATTTGTGGCGACAGGATGGTTCCGTAAAGGGCGAGAACCAGGCTAGCGAGAAGCGACCAAATACGGATTGTATGCTCTTAAGACGCGACTTCTTGGCCCAACGTGCCTCTTCCTTCTTCAGTTGCTCAATGCCCTGCAAAGGTAAATAAACAATTGAAGTACTTAAATTGGGATATTTATAGAGTTATGCGCACCGTTTGATCGTTTAGTATAGCATTCAGCTGCGTGGCCAGCATTATAATCGTGAATATGCCAAACATCAGGCCCTCGAAAGTGAGAAAGAGCATCAGAAATATGGTTGCCGGTGGAGAGTACGGAGAGCAGGTGCGCCAATCGCTCTTCACGCACTCGGCAAACTGTGTCATCACCAAAAAGAGTGTGTGCACCGATATCGATGCTATATAAAACTGTAAAGAGAAAACCAACGCACACATATTATAAATCGTAGTCACAGACAGCATAGCGCTGCTGCTCACGCACCGTAAAGAGTACAAAATACTTTTGATTGTTCTCGCCAACGCAGTTGTTGACCCAGGGACAGTGGTGATCCATCTTACGTATACAGCGCTGGCAGACGGAGCAATGATGCGCACGATCCGGCTTAATACTGCAGCACTTGGGGCACTTGTAGAACATCTGGCCCTCTCGATAGCCCATCTGCTCGATCATCTCCTTGGTGGCATTTCCCCTAGGTACAGCGCCCTGCAGCACAGTTAACATGAGTAACTGATATACAAGCATAGAGTGTAAATTCGATGACTTACCGGATCGGAGAGCATTGTGCGCAGGTGGGAAACGAATGCCAGGAATGCCAGCGCTTGGAATATTATCATATTGACGCTACTGAATACCGTATTGTTGTCGTAGTTGGGCAACAGTATCAGGCCACACACCACAAACTCCGCAAACAGTATGAGCAGCCACGTCATTATCACGCACACAATGCCGCAAATATCCTGCAAGCAGATTATTAGTTATGCAATCAAGCGATCAAGGAGTTGCAGCACCTACCTTGACACACCAGGCCCTGTTGCCGAGGCAGCGATTGTGCTGATCGACGCCAGCGCCGGTGGACAGCGAGGAATACGAGTAGTGCATTTCGGCGGCAAATGGACGGACACGCACACAAACTGCTTAATGCCGTTAACAGCCCGCACACACTTTCACTGGGCCACTGAGCAATGACACATCGATTTTCAATTTCTAGATAACGCCACGGTCCCCACGAAGTTTATTAACAAACTTGGTAAAGAAAATTCCGCTGAACAGCTGTTGCAGCAAAAAGTGTCGATATACTGATAGTGTTGGTCAACGTGTAAATAAATGCAAAATAAACGCAGCATTGTTAGAAGACGAAATACCCTAAAATTATAGGTCGTTACAGTTACATATTTAATTGAACTTTAGTTTTTTGTTTAGGTACACTTATATAACATCAAAATCGTTTCAATAAAATCTTCCATTTTCAACTTAATAAATATCGTATGTACAAAATATCAAACAAATTATGCCACAAGTACATTCACATATTTATACATAAATAAACACATCTGCTGACCGAATTTATGCGGGCGTCAGTTTGGCTGCTGGCTCGAGCAACGCCCAGAGGCCAGCCATTGAAGAGATTGCACCTAAAATGCCAATTGTCCTCGGGGTCAGACTTGTGTAACCCAAAGCCGTCAGAGGTATAAAGAAATCGCACACATTCTTCACCGTATCCACAAAGATATCTTTGTGGCCCAGCATTAGGCCATATGAATTTAGAGCCAATCTCTTGAAGTCCGCCGGTGTGTTGATCCGACTTGGAATCTTGCAGCGTGAGATGCCACTGCTGCAGCTGGCTTTGTGCAGATCCAAGACTCGCATTATCTCGTACAAGTCTCGGCATAAATTCATAACAATGGAGAACAGCCAATACTTGTTGGCAATCTTTGACCATTTCTTGGTATCGACCGCCGTTAAGCCAGTGCGAGCAAGCCAAAGCAAATGATCCGCTAGCAGGAACAAAGCCTGTGAAATCTTGCTCATTGTTAGCGTGACCCGAATCGTCAGATCTGGATAGTGAATGGCACGTAAGCTAGCATAGAACACATCCAAGCCCTTGCCAAAGCGCAGCACTGCAGAAAAAGATCTCAATAAACATCTTCCAAAAGCAAATTACACAACTAACATTTTCGGAATGTGCTCAAGATATATTCGATTGTCTTGAAGTTGTCCACCAACGCCGGATGGCAATTGGAGGACTCCAGTGAGTCCCACATGGCACGCGACGCATACTGGATGAGCCGAGCAATTTTATCCCTGCCGGCTGCCTGATTATTTAGCTGCACCCACTTTTCCATGTTTGTTTTCTTTAACTAAATTAAACTCCGATTGATATAAAGTCCAAGGTGCAATAGTACGAGGAATGCGCTTCGGTGCTGCCACAGTTCGAAAATTACAATCGAGAAGCTCTGGTCCCTCTCTTGTTTACATTTACATACAAACCTATCGATTTCATAACGAACGATATCGATAGCAGAGTGATAAGTTTATGCCACGTCTTTTACGTACACTTAATTTGTATTAAGAAATAGTGAAATAGTTCAATTAAAAATGGCAGTAAGTATTTAAATATAGTTGCCCTTTATTATAAATAATTCTCCAATTCGAATATGCAGCCACAACAGAAGGGTAAGCAGGGCACCAAGGGCGCAAAACAAATCGTCGAGGAGAACAAAACAACATTGGCTTTCTATAGGAACATGGCCATTGGATGCGCCGTACCCGCCGTGTTGCTCAGTTTTCTGGTCTTCGAAATCACAAAGCTGACAGTGGTAAGCTGAATGGGAATCTAGTCCTCGACAGAAACGATTAATGCACTACCTAAAATGATTGTAGTTCATGCTGGCCCTATCGCTGCTTACCCTGGGAGCCGCGTACCAGTTCATGGCATTTATGTCACGGGCAAAGTACTCGGAGACCGGTGCACTTTTGGACTCTGGCAATGACTTGAATATGGAAGGTGGCATTGCAGAGTATGTATTAGCTTGACTACCATTTTGCCACCACCTGTTAGCACCTATTCCGATTTTACATTGCAGAAATGTCAAGGATCTGATCATACTCACCTCTGGCACGCTTCTGTTGGCTTTGATATCCAACTATTTCTGGTTGGTGCTGCTGTTGGCGCCCATACGCGCCATTTGGATGCTCTGGGGCAGTGTTATACAGCCCTGGCTATCGCAGCGCAATGCCGCCGAGGAACAGCCCGAGGTGGATGAGAAAAAGCAGCGTAAATTGGATCGTAAAATGCGTCGCATGAGATAAAATCTGTTTGAGTTATCTACTCTCTAGTGAGGCTGCTTAGCAAGTTACATATACTTTTTAAATGAGATTTTACGCTTAGTTAACTTGGTCATTGAGTAGAGGCCAAGGGGAAAACAAAATGTGTGCAGGTATTCCAAATTTGTTTGTTTTTTTTTTTTTTTCATTTCATATTAAATCGAGACTAAATGTCTCTAGTCAAAAGAAAATGCTATTGTTTCAGTTTGAGTGAATTTTTGTGCGCTTTAATTATAATGTGCCCGAGTGAACAAAAACTACATATACACATATATACCTTATATATATGCCTTTTTCGATCCGTTTATAATTCTTTGAAAAAGGGAAAGCAATATTTTTGATAATTCCTAAAAACCTTTCTGAAGGAAATCACAGTTTCGATTTAAACGAAACATTTTCGAATGTTCACACCAGACAGCCGTGCTTCATAAATATATATAACATATACTATTTGTGTATATATATTAATTAGTTATAAATAAATGTGCATTTCGAGTGCAGGAACTGGTGCAGTTCTAATTAGTGCAGTTTTTCACATCTCAGCATAAGCGAGCATGGTAAAAGTAAATCAAAATGAAACAATAATCAACGAAACTATTAATTAAGAATTTCGCAAGTTTATTCAATGTTGACTAAACCAGTTCGCATCCAAACTAAAATAATTATAAAAAAAAAATCAAATAATAATGATAATTGTCGTTGTTTTGCGACTCAAGATTTCACTAATTTTTTTTTTGTTAGATTTATATATCTTTTCTTTCTATTAGTTAGTTAGTTTCCAAAAACCCGGCTATAGCCTAGAGAGGAGCGTCAACTAGAAAAATGATCGTAACTTAATAACTTTATGCTGGTAAAGAGTATGAATGTAAATGCAGGCTTAGTTATGAAACTGTAAACATATATGTATTGTATTTAACTAAGAGATAGATAGAGAGAAACTGGGTTCGATTGTGGGAGACAAACTAGGGTAAGAGCTGAGCCAATTCTATATATATAAGTGTGTATATATATAGGTAAACTGAAATTCAACTACACAGCTAATGGAGTGTTCTGTGATTGTGGACCATACGGTCATCCATGCTCGCCACTAGCAGTTGGTTAACATCTGTGCTTAACTACAACAACATCCAACAATTTATAATATCAATGGACAAGCTCTTAGTTGTATTGCTCGGGTATGACATAGGAGATGTCGTCCCATGGATGACGGTAGAGTCCCTGCTTGAGTCGCTTCTGATCCATGTAGTGTCCAATAAATCCTATGCTGCGGCCAAGCACAAACAGTGAATTAATTGCACCCACATTGATGTACTCCTGCGCCTCCTCGCTGCAATGAATACAAAATAAAGGAAATGTTTCAATAAAACATTTCAAATATTTTGTGCGTGCTTCCTCACCTGGTAAATGAGCCACTGTTTCGCAGCATGTCAACGAAGGCGGTGGCAATTACACCGTCCACATTCAGAATTAAATTTGGTTTCTTATTGGTTGTGATCTTTTCCACTTCCAATGCGTACTTGAGCAGCGGACACTGCGGGAAGTTCTCCAGGACGAATTCCTTGATGATCTTGACACGCACATCGGGATTGTTAATGGACTTGACGCGATGTCCAATGCCCAAAATAAGTTTACCCTCCTTGCGCATCTTGTTGACGAACTCCATCGGGTGCAAATTGGTGTCGTAGGCCTCTGAGAATTGCCTAGCCGAGCCATCGAGTGCGCCGCCAAAACGATCGCCCTGCGAATGTAAATCATTTGATGAAGACACAGTCCTCTAGAAAATTTTGTTCCCGAGCACTTACAATTGTTAGCAGACCGCTAACGACGGAGGAGACCAGGTCCTTGCCAGCACGCGCACACACAATAGTGTTGTGAGCACCAGAGACAGCCGGTCCATGATCAGCCGTGACCATGAGGCACATCTCAAAAAACTTGCACACGTAGGGAGGCAGACAGCGCTGGAACCAAAGCAGCGAAATGACGCCTCCAATGCCAACGTCTTTGTTGAGCACTTCACTGATCGGCATGCCCGCATAGATCAGCTCCTGGCCACGCTCATCACAAATTGAGGTCATAAATGAAGCCGGCTTGCGAATGAGGCCCAGCTCGCGTGCCCAGGAGTAGTCCATGGGCACCGTTGGTGGCGGCACCTCTTCGCGTGGCACAATACGTCCGGTCTTCACCAGCTCGCCGTACACATGATGTATAAGCTCGCCTAGCGTATCAAAGGAGTCCGGCACATAGGCGCCAGCTTCCCGAAGCGCCTTGTTCTTTGCGGTGGCTGTTTCGCGATCCGAGTTCGCACAGGAGCCAGCATGACCGAACTGCACCTCCGAGGTGAACATGCTGGCGCAGGTGCCAATGCACCAGGCCACCAACGGCTTTGTAATGCGCCCATCCTTGATGGCAGCGCACACATCGTACTCCTCGGTGCCGCCCACCTCGCCCAGCAGCACTAGGAGCTTTGTCTCTGGATCGGACTGATAGCGGAGTATGTGATCCATGAACGTGGATCCGGGATATCTGTCGCCGCCAATGGCAATGCCTTCGATGACGCCATCCGTTGCCTTCGAGATGATATTGTTTAGCTCATTGGACATACCGCCCGAACGGGAGACGTACGCCACACTGCCTGGCCGATAGAGTTTCGAGTGTAGGATATTATCCAGCATGCCACCTGTGTTGCCAATCTTGAAGCAGCCCGGCTTCACGCCACCCACTGTGGCGGGTCCAATGATGGCTACACCCTTCTTGTTGGCTTCCACGATCAGTTTGCGTGTCATATTCTCCGGTATGCCCTCAGCAATGATGGCCACTGTGCGTATCTGCGGGAACTCGAGTACCTCCAACGTTGAATCATAAGCCGACCGAAGCGAGGCAAAGTTGACCATCACGTCGACCTCCTTGTGCTTGTGTATGGCATCGGACATCTTCTTGTAAACGGGTATCAGAATCTCCTTGTGGCCCCAGTAGTACTTCTGCTTGTGATCGCCCGTAAAGGGGTACACCATGGCCACCACCGACGGCTCATCGCGCCTGCATCGGGATAAAGGATTAACAAAAGCTAGAGAACGATTGTTTTATAGTTGGGGATTCATTGAACTTGCCTGCATATGAAATCAAAGTCGAGCATCGATTGTACTGCACGCTGCTGCATGCCCCAGACAATCGCTTTGGTTGTGTTGGAGAAGAACTTTCTATTGAAACTAGAGTTCGCTCCGTTACTCTGGCCCTGCTGGTGATTAGTGGTGGCGGAGCCATCGCTCTCATCTGCTGAGATAGGTGGTAGTTTAATCGATTGTGCTGTTGTCGAGCGCAAGGCTTTGGTTTAGTTTGAAGTATCCCCAAATGAGTGGCAAGTCGATTGTTATCGATATCATTGATACATTGATATTGACATTATTATGATGATGAGCGAGAGCGAGCAATATAGTCGAGAGAGTATAGAATTTGACATACATATATACATATAGACAACATTCAATACAAGATTAAATTACGAGGACGACGAGGTGGTGCGAGGAAATGCAAGTACAATTCGAGGACGAGGTGCGATTGTGGCCAAACGGAACGTTTCACAAAATTGGTTTTAGTTTGTTTTTTTTTATGGTTTTTTGGTTTTTTTTTTTTTGTGGGTGTGGTTGTTGATTTGTTGTTGGTTGGAGCAGAGGGCGATCAATGCAAAAACATACAAAAGAAATACAAAGAAAACAGAATAATAAATGCAGGTCCAAAACAAAAATAAATACACAAGACACACAGTATAATAAGAGCTACAACAGAATTGAGAACAGTTTGGATTATAGGATGGTAGTTCGGAAGGGACCGGGATGTTTACACATTCTGTGATTCTGGATTTCCACATACCAGAGCCAAGGCCAGCGGCCTCATTGGCTTCCTTTAGATCGGCTTGCGCCTGCTGTCCACCAGGCAGCAGAAAATTCGCCGTGGAGAACTCAACGCTGGCCACCTGTGGAATGGGTCGTTTGCCCAGCGCCATGCCACAAATGGCGGTCATGTGGGTCTCGGGGCCAAAGACATGCAACGGTATGCCCAAGGTGCTGCCAAAGTCACGCATACGACGCAACCCCTCCTGATAATTGGGTCCGGCACGGCGTACAAAGATCGAGACATTGTGTTCGACCAGCTTGGGCTGGAATTCGCGTAGAGCAGTGATGATGCCTACAAAAGGGAACAAAGTAAGGCGGACGTTCGAGTGCGATGCTTAATAAGATAAGGGCTGGGACTCACCTTGGAAGGTCGCTGCGACGTTTGTAAAGTTGGCAATGCCACCACCTGTTATCAACACCTTCCCATCGGGATGCTTTGGTGAGGAGGTCATTAGGTTAAGTATCGTCTTGGCGTACTCGTACGTCTGCTGCTCGGACGGTGCACCGCTGTATTCGCCGTAGTTGGCCAGCTCAGAGGCGCCGCCCAGATCGCAAATGGTATCTGAGTAAATGACACTAGCTCCGCCGCCAGCTACCATGGTCCAAATACGTCCATTTCTATTTAAGATCGTCAATTTGAGCGATGCGCCGCTCTTAGCGTCCAGATCCGCGATATACGCCTCCTCGGGATAGGCATCGCGTCCGAATGGTGGTGGATAATCAATTTCACCCCACTTTGGGCGGCATATGAAGTCAGCAGTCGAGTCCAGCTTGGCTGCCAAATCCAATATGTACAAATTATCGGCCGTCACCACGAGCGGATTGATCTCGAGATACGTGAAATACAGATCCGCAAACGTAGCGTATAGTCCGTATATAAATTTAGCAATGCGCTCCTTCTTGGACGCATCTGTAATGGCCTTCAGCAGCGTTGTCTTCACATCGGCCAGCGACAATGTGCTATCCACCTTGACATCCAGCTTGACTGCCTTGGCATCCACATCGCCAATATCAACGCCGCCCTGATGGTAGAACAGAATCGTGTCCGCCGAGCGATGCGAATAGATGCACACGTACATTTCCTCGGCCTGGGAAGCCAATCATCATTTAGTTAATTCTATATAGATATATATTTCAATTTGTCAGCTTACCTCTGTATGCGGGATAAAGGGCTCGATTATGAAGTTGCGCAGCTTGCCTACGGCATTGCCGATTTTCTGGTCCTTGTTGATGCGCTCGCCAATCCATTGCTTGACCTCCTCGAAGTTCTTCTTAACGCCAATGAGACCAAGTTTACCACGTCGCTTAATCAGTTGATCGGGCTTCACCACCAGCGGCTGCAATTAGCACATCAAAAACACGAATTATCACCGAGATCATGCCAATAATTTGCGGTAAAGCATTCATTGATCCCATTAGCCGTTGACTACGTCAACAAACCCTCCACGGGCCTTTAGCCCTGCCATTGTCAGCCAGATCAGCCGCTAATAAGCGATTAAGCACCAAGCGAGCGGGCGGAGCAAGTGACAATCGCTACCAGGGGTCAGCCGAGAGGCTGCGTCATTGTCAATGACAATATGCGCACGACTACAAACACACACACAGACTCACATACACACACACACACACACACACTTCAGCACTCTATTAGAACATCGTACGAGTGTAAATTGATGAAGAAAAAAAATGTGAACTGAGGGCAATGCCTCAGGCGATCGCGCGTCTGCCTTCAAGTAGATGTGGAATGGGAATTGCATGTCAACAAACATCTCTCAAAGTCAGGCTATAGATTCCCTTCATATAATTGAGTATTATGCTAATTCCCGCCGCTGTAACTATGCGTAAGTGTGTGCGCTGCCGATAATCACGCCACCCACACCGACTGCCAATCAACACCCACACACATTGCCCGCGCTGAAAGATAAAAGACTGCGCTATCACAACTAGTAATTTGTTAGCGGCAATCAGCTGATTGCTGTTTTAGTTAGTTTTCCGGCCTGGAAGCACATAAATACCTTTTGGCGTGTGGACACACAATTGATGATCAAATAAAGCAATTATTCTCTATGATAAAATTTTGTAAAATATACTTGATTAAATCTAGTATTTCTCCTTTTTATAAGACTGAGTGAGCATGATGATACTGTAAACTAATAATGCAATTTTAAATAACAATAAAAATACATATAAATAACAGAATAAAGTAAGCTCAAAGAAATAGGTGCAGTTCCAATATTTACAATGATTATATATGATTAAATACCAATAAAAATAAACATTCTGCACTTCATAATAAAGTGTTTGCCCTTGGTTTCATTTACTTTGTATAACTTCAATCAATATATATTTACCGGCAATGTGAATCAGATATAAACACATGCATATATACAGCCAGCTGAGGTGCTATGCCTGCATGGCACTCAACAACATAGGTGCATACATATGTATATATAAATTAAGAACATTGCTTTAATCAGATCAGATCACCTTGATTTGCGCTCAAATTAAATTTCCCTCATTCACACACGCACACACAGTCACGCATACATGTAGTGTATATTTATAGTAGCTATAATCGCGCCATGCTTATCAATATTTTTTTTTTTTTTTTTTTTTTTTTTTTGGAATCATGCTAAGCGCAGATGCCGGCAACGCTTAGTCACACACTGCAGAGCAGCTCGCCGCTTCGTGGTGGGCTCTAATCAAAAATAACCTTAGCCGGCTTCTTTGCCGGCTGGGTCAAGTTCAATGACAAATATTCGTGCTGGCCTAGTTTTTGTTGTTATAGCAAATGCTTATCTAAATGATGGGACATTTTTGATTTTGGGTTCGTGCTTACCGTGGTTAGCAACCAGGGCTGATCGGCGCTCAATTTGGACCAATCCGTCTCAGCATTGACTGTGGCAAAGCGGCAGTTGGCAGCGCCAGCGCCGTGCTGATTGAGATGACGATTGAGGATGTCCTTGCCGGTGGCTTCCGTGATCGCTTTCGCAGACATGCTGTACTAGTGGAAGGGATTTGGTTTTTGGCTGTAAATAGGAAATTGGAATTGCACAGCGGCATGTAAATCACAGATTACAATATGCCAAACGTGTCGATTGACTTTCAAACTTTGAATCTATTTACTTTGTATTAGAACTCTTCAATGTATGCGTGTGTCTGTGTGTGTTAGTGTGTGTGTACGAGTGCACCTAAGTCTCTGAACACCTGCCTGCCTTAAATCGTACTGTTGGCTGCGTTTTATTTATTTGTTTGTTTGGTTCGCGTGTTTTTTCCTTCTCTTTCTAATCGCTTCTTCGGTCTAGTACGTCGGAGCACGGCAACCTGTTCGCTGTCGAGTTTCAAGTGAACTGAAATCTAATATGCAACCCAAACAGCAATGAAGACCCGACCGAACTTCTGAAAACCGAAAACCGAAATCCGAACCGAAATCCGAACCGGAATCCGGTAACGAACGAAGCTAATTCGTATATTTGCCGATTTCTGAAGTGTTTTCAACGCTACCGTAAACATATATAACTATAAGTATATATTAAATCATATATATTTACTATATATCTGTGTAAGTATTTATCAGCTTAAGTTAAGCAACAAATATATAAGTAAAGCAACTAATAAAGTAAACTCTTTAAATACTGTTGCCCTCAAGCACCTGAATGAATGCAAATCAATGCTTATAGCTTAGTAAATCGGGCCATAGAGTAGGGGTGACTGTAAACCAAACGTATTTTTTAAATAGTCTGAAATAGTGTTTATTCTAATCTAAACTAGTCTTTCAATATACGTATTAAAATGTGATATATAAGCATCATAGTTGTAGTACCTAATTTTCCAAAGTTTGCCGACCACTTAAGGTACCTAATACAAATTGCAGCATACAGGAAACAGTTTACATATGATAATATATAGTATTCATAAAATCCAGGTGTAAACTAAGTTGGTACAAAGACCGTTATAACATCCCATCAAATACAACAGCAGCAACACGACAACAATCTGAAGATGAACCGGTTTATCTTGTTGAGCAACAGCCGAAAATTGAAATTTGTGTATAGGGAAAAGGGCAGGCAGGTAACTATAACTTTCACCCAAACATTATGCAGGTAAATTTTACACTGCGGCGTTGTCAACGTTCAATGTTGACGTTGCTGGGCACTGTGTAATATATACACACTCACACTCACGAGCAAACACACACACACTCAACAAAAACACATAGCCACCAATACATTCAGATGTTAAGGTTTTTCCTGCTTAGAACAATTTGATCGTTTGCTACTTTCTGAGCACTGTTGCTGTATCTATTTCTGTTTTTAATTTGCACACATTTTAGGTTTTGCGGAGAATGTGTGGAATGACTTGACACTAATTCAAAGCTTGCGTTTCAAAGCTCCCTTCGACATAGCCGTTGCTAATTAACATGAGTGCGCGCAATTGTCGAAGTTCATGGCAATTATCTGACGTATATTGGTCATGTATTTTTAAACTCTTAATCCAAGCTAAATTGCCTTTAGATTTAGGCATCGAGCTAGTGAAAGTGGGCAAAATCAATAGTGATGCAATTTCTGTCTTCTTTTTTTTTCTTTTACGAAATGCGTCGCCTATGGCCACAAATTCGCATGGATTTCTATATATGTATTTGTGTAGGTGTATGTGTATATGTTTATCCATTTCATGTTTATTTGCAATTACATGCACACCCAACTACAAATATTATTCAAATGTATATGCGCAGCATTGGGTGACATTAATTAACTCACTATAACTATATGTATTTACAGCAGCTTCACTTTTTGTTAATAATCCACACCGCAAACTTTCTTTTCGATCTGAAACACTTTATATGCATTTATATCGCGAGTTATCGATAAACGCAACGTCACTCATCATTCCGTTATGCCATTACGTACTTTGCTCATTTTGGCGTTAGCGCGCTCTGTTATTGCGAAAAGTGTGCCCGTCTCATCCTATAACTATAATATGTCTTCTCAACGTACGATTACGAGTCAGCTGTTTACGTATTGAGCAGCTGTTGAAGTTAATGCTCTCAGAATCGAATCAGCGATAACATAAGCGATATTGAGTAATATAATTAAAATTAGTACTTAATGTGAGCACTTATTGCGGCTAAGAAGACTCGAGTGCCGCGATTACAAATCATTACAATTCGCTCACATATTGCGCAGCACAGCAAACACACACACAACAAGGATGTACACAAATTCGCTGTCAATGCTGCTACTGATGCTACTACTGGCGGTCATGGCCCCTGCCAGGGGCAACCATCAGCAGATGCATGCTAGCAGAGTAAAAGTGATGCCTGGCATACAGGAGGGCTTCATTGGCCTGGAGGAGTCACAGACGCTGCCCGAACCGCACACGCGCGAGCAAGTGGAATTGCTGCGCCATCTGAATTTTGTGCCACCGGCTATAGACTTTGGCAGATGGTCGGTGGGTCAGACGGTAACACAGATTGTGACGCTGTTTAATCAGCACACGAATCGCACCGTACATCTGAACTCAGTCACTGGGCCAAGCCCAGTGTTCTACAGCAGTTTTTTTGGTACGCGCGAGGTGCCGCCCCAAGGTAATACCACATTTAGTGTCGTCTTTCTGCCACGACAATTAGGTGCCATATCAACGGGTCTGCGCATCCAAACATCCTTCGGCCGTGCCGAGTTTGCGGTGCGCGGCGAGGGCAGCGAGTGCCCATATCGCCTGAAGCCACTCGTTGGCATCAAGGCGCCAATGAATTCAACTCTTACGCCCGAAATTCATATGTACAATCCGCATGAGCGACCCCTGCAGATACTTGAGGTGAGTATGCTCCTGCAACCATAAGTGTTCTATTCAATCAATTGCCCTATTGCAGGTCTACAGCAGCGGGGGTGAATTTCAGCTGGAGCTGCCCACTGGCGGATCGGAGGGGCCACAGAATCTGTGGGAAATACCACCGCATTCGCTAAAGCCAGTCATACGCATATCGTTTCACGGACGCACCGCTGGCAACCACAGCGCCTATATACGTATAAAAATAGCCGAGCAGGCGGCGGACGATTCCTCACCGCTGGAGCCTCTAAGCGAGAACGTACTAGTCATACCCGTCGAATTCGAAATATTGCCACGGCATGGCGCATACGCAAGCAATCCGCTGGCTGACTTTGGTCGCCTAGCTACGGATCAGCATGCGGATGCGTTGCACTTCAAATTAGACATGCAAAACCAGCCAGCGGACGCAGCGCAGCGTCAGCTAATAGGCAACTATCTGCGCGACATACCAGGCCTAAGCTATGATGCACACAACGCAAGCATTGTGCTGGATCCGAAGCTGTTCGACGAGACCGGCAGCATTAATGATCTGCTGATCGTCAGCAGCAGCAACAGTAATGGCGGCGAGGAGCAGCAGTTCACAGTGCTGGTGCGTGCTGAAATCTTCAAAGGTGGCCTCTACTACGATCGCAACGTGACGCTATTCATAAGTAACTCCAGCGTGGAAGAGACGCCGCTGGAGACGCAACGCACTTTGATGGTTCGCAATGATTTTGCGTTTCCGCTGATGCTCTACAATTTCAGTTTGACAGAGCCCATTGATCCAGCTCTGCTACAGCTCTCATCAATGGAGCAGGAGCTGATGTTGCAGCCGGGCGAATCGGTGGATCTGCTGCAGCTGCATCTGCTCAACGAGCAGGCCACATTCAATTCGATGCTGCTCATCGTCAGCAATGTGACGACGTTTGTGTTGCCCGTCGTCGCGTGCAGCGGACGTCTGCATGTCTCCACGCAACAATTCACTCTGGAGCTGTCGAATGATAGTGATTATAGCCTGGAGGTGGATCTGGGCACTGTGCCCTTTGCGGAGATGTCACGGGACGCCTTCATTATACTGCGCAACGACAATCCCATGCCCATCAAGATAACCAACTGGTACTTCAAGTCGCCGAAGAGTGTGTACTTCCAGGCCATGTTCCGGGGCTGTGTGCCGGCTGGGGTTACTGTGAATGCTCCGTTGACCAACAATAGCACACTGTTTCAGTTCTGTGGCCAGTTGGAGACCGGCGACAGCGCCGTCTTCATACTGTCCATACAGACGTATGTGGCCGAGGAGAGCGCCGGCACACTGAAAGTGTGGACACCCTACGAGCTAATACGGACCACAGTGCGCTTCAAGGCATCCGTCGGGCAGCTGGACATCGAGCAGGATCAGTTGCACTTCAAGTCTTGTTTTCCTGGCAAAATATGCTCGGCTGTGTTGAGCATTCGATCCAGTTTTCTGCATACAGTGCACGTGAAGGCGATATCTTTTACGCGTCCTGGGCTGCGCTTCAAGGACTTCAATGCGAGGGGCACCACGATTGGGGCACAGACGTTGACCAAAGTGGGTCGGATATACTTTGAGCCTGCTGCAGTATGTGGCAGCAACTGCTATATACGGCCCAGCAGCAACGGACACGCGATCTTTCCGAGCAACAGTGGCGTCGCTGCAGGTGGCAACAGCAACAACAATCTGCTGTACGATGGCGTGGAGGTGCGTCAACGCACGGAACTCTACAGGCAGTTCAAGCGCCAGCTGCAGTCCATGTCGCTCACACTGCACAGCGACGAGCTGCCGCCGTTGGAGCTGGAGTTTAGCATTGCGATCGAGTGGCCCAAGCTGGTGCAGTATCAGCCGCTGCCACCCACGCCGGCCATCGAGGTGGGCCAGGTGCAGCGCCAATGGATAACCATGAGCAATCCTTCAATGCAGCCCTTGCTGCTCGACTACTATCTCTCCGATCCGGCGTTCGCAAGACGCACACAACTCTCGCTGCCCCACGAGGTGATCGACGTGAGCAGCAGCAGCTGTTATCTGACGGATCGTGACGTCTTCTCGCTGCCCGATGCTCCATACAGTGGACCCGTGCTGCTGCCTGGCGGAGCGACACTGACCATACCCGTGCAGTTCAGCGCCCAGCAGCCGGACAAATACTGCACGCTGCTCCACGTGCGCAGCAATCTGACCCTCTACGAGGCTGTTTGGCTGACTGCGCGTGCCGTACAGTCGCAGTTCCGCTTGGGCAATCGACGACCCGGATCGAATGCTCCGCTGCTTTTTGAGTTCAATGCCGAACAGTTTGAGCGCTGTGATGGCAGCTTGAAGCCTGCCGATGGCAGCCAGGACGAAGATACCCTCTCTACCCATGTGGTTTCGGCCACGCGTAGCTTTACGGCTCGCAATGCGGGCGTGCTGCCCATCCGTGTGGTCGGCTTTCTCATTGGCAAGCGTCCGTGCGAGGGCTACGGCTTCAAGGTGCTCGACTGTGAGGGCTTCGAGCTAGGCGAGAATGAGACGCGTAAGATCGAGATCAGCTTTACCACGGACTTCACCGCATCGCGTGTGCAGCGCACTCTGACGCTGCTGACGAATCTCAGCTATGATATAAGCTATCAGCTAGTCGCCCAGCTGCCAGCCGAGAGTGTGGAACGCTGTGCAGCGAGTCTGCCACGACCCAGCTGGGAGCCGGCATTGCGAAATGCAGCGCTGGTGGTGCTCCTGGCCAGCTTCTGTCTGGTGCTGCTGGCCGCCGTCTTCGATGCGCGGGCGATAATGGCACAGCAGAGTGCTTACGATGCGGCGCGCTACAAGGGACCCGTGCAGCCGACATTCAACTTGCGCAACATTGTCAAGATGCAGGTGGCGGAGGAGGCGGCCGCAGCTGCTGAAGCAGCCGCAGCGGCAGCTGCCCTCAAAACGGAACAGCAACAAAAGTTCAGAAACGGCCAGCTCAAGGAACTGCGCAAACGCTCAACCCCGGCTAATTCAACAGCGGACAAGATGACGAATACACGCAAGCCCAAATCCTGGACAGCATGGAGCATGGACATGGCCAGCTGTGATACCAAAACTGCAGCAGCTTCGACTGCTAGTGCTCCTGCTGCTGCTGCCGCCGGTACCACTGCTGTCGCAACCCAGCCAAAGCCCGCAACTTCGCCGAAGCCCAGTAAGAAGACGACGCCAACTCCCACCCCGACGCCGACGCCAGTGCTGCCATCCCTAACTCCAGCTGTGCGCGCACCAAAGAAACCCAAACAAACGACGCCGATTAGCGTGACGCCCAAACCCAAAGTAGAGCCGGCTCCGATCGAAGTGCAGGAGAAGCGCGTCAGTCCGAATGGCAAGGGACAACAGGAAAACGTATCGCCGCGCGCTTGCAAAGTGAATCCCGAAACGCCCAAGGAACGCGTGCTCAAGGAGCAAAACGGCAGCACCAAGAAGCTGGGCAAGACGCCTGGACGTGAGCGACGCAAGGAGCAGAAACTGACCACACCCAACGGCAAGAAGTCGACGGAGCGCAAACAGCGCAGCAAGCAGCTTAATTTCAATGGCAACCCGATGCCAGCGAGCGGAGCATCGCCGCTGATCACACCAGAAGCCGACACCATGATCACCTCGCCCTGGGAGACCAGCAGCCGCGTTTCGTTCCGCGATGTGTTGCAAACGAAGCCGCTGCCAGCGATCGATAACGGCCTCAACTGGGATCCGGCTGCGAGTGACTTGGCCAGCAGTCAATTAGGTCCGATTGGTAGCCGCAAAAGCCTCCCCACAGCACCAGCTGCCTCGCTCTATCAGCCAATCCAGCAGCCGGCGACGACGACGACGACCAGCAACACGTTAATTCGTTCGCTATTTGACAATACGGAATCGGGCTTGAACATGGATTTGCCTGCCCTGAATGGTGACTTGATCAAGATATTTATCACTCTCATTTTCTAATCGCACCTCCCTTGCTTTTGCAGATCTTTGTGGCAACTTGTACGAACGGGAGCAGCCGCAGACGCAGTGGGAACGCAGCGAGTTGATAATGAAGCAGCAGCTGCTGCTGCAGCAATTGGAGCAGCAGCGGAAGCAGCAGGAGCAGCAGAAGCAGCAGAAGCTAATGCTGATGGCCAACATGGAGAGCAACAATTGGACTATGAATCAAGCTAATGCGGCTCCATCCTGGACGCCGCTTGGCTATAACGGCTGGCCAACTCAGACTACTGCGCGTACCTCGCCAACGCATACCATAACGCCAGGTGTGGGCGTTATTCGTCCGCCTCCTGGTCTGGAGCCGAACTATAACAATTGTCAGTTGCCAGCAGGAGGCACTGGAGTCGGTGTCGGCGTCGCTGTTGGACATGGAAATGAAGCAGCTGCAGCAGCAGCAACAGTAGTAACAACATCGGCAGTTGGAGCAGCAGCATCCACAAACAACAATCAGAGCAATAACCACATCGATGGTTTGCAGAACGCACAAGATAGGGAACAGCACAATATACCCTATCAATACGATCCGTTTACCTCGCCAAGCTCAATCTGGTCGGACAATTGGCGCCAGCGCAACAATCACATGAACTGAAGGTGCATCAAAAGCTCACTGATCAAATATAAGCAACCAAATGAAATTCTTATTCTACATATAGACACTTAGGCTACGCTAAGAATCAATGAAACACATGATCTTTTCCAATTTGACATTTGACTAAATAAACGCAAAGATTTATGACTTTCATGATATCGTGCATTTCCTATATTAATAATTACTATATTTATATATTTATTTATTAACTCCCTGCCTTTCTCCAAAATTCTCATAACTAAGTCATTCAGATCAATTAGCTCTATTTCGCAACGATGCCAAAGTAAATGTTCGAATGAATGTAAGTATAAGTATATTTATATGAGCACATTTATAGAATAGTTTAATATTCTTTGAGCTCATTTGATTTATTGGAATTTTACTAATAAAGTGTACAGTTGCTAAACTGGAACTTGCAATAGAAAACGTAAAAAAATCATAAGCCTTTACATACAATTTTGTTCATAGTATTTAAATTGTCATATTAATTAAAAAAAAAAAAAAAAAAACTAGCTAGATCATTTGCAGCTGCAGTTGAAGCCTCAACAGTTGTCCTTGTACGTGATTATGCCCTTTTCGATGAGGTCTGGCACCTCTACGGCCAACCAGGGCGCCAGGCCGAGGGCCATGGCATGTGCGATGCCAAACTTGGGCACATTGCGTGCCCACAGTGGCTTGAAGTGATCCGTTAAGCAAATCTTACCGCCTCGATACATCTTAGCCGTTTTACCGTCCAGTTCTGGAAGGGCTATTTCCGGTGCAGTCGTTGGATACGTCACTGGAATGTCGAACTCGACATCGAATTCGTATTTAAGCAGATTGTGCATGTACCAGCATTTGCCGAACCATTTGGTGCCCTCCTTGTTGGACTCGAGGCGGAACCAATCGCTGCCAGATTGCTTGTTGTTCTCCACATACTGAAGGCAAGATTATTATTGATTCAATTTCGTTAAATAAATTAAGTACATGCCTTGATGAGTGCTTGATATTCCTCTTTCAGTCTCTGCACCCAAACATCTTTCTCACGCGGACCAGCGCGTATTTGCAGTAGTGGAATGTTGCTCAAGGTTTTTCTGGTACTATCGTCAACCATGGCGCTGCGTATAAATTCAATCTGGCACAAAGTAAATAAATAAAGAAATTTGCTACGGCAAAAGAAAACAACAAGTGTGACACGTACTGAAATGCAATAATGAATATATCGATTCATCGATAAGGCTGAGCTGATTTAATAGCCATTCAAAAACTCGTTGATATGAAATGAAGAATCATCACATACATCAACGATCTATTGGCGCCAAAGTCGAGATGTTTAAATGTAACACTCGCATTTTGTAAACAATCGTGTGGTGGCTGTATAAACGACATTGATGAGTCGCAGCCGTCGCCTATAAAAGCGCAGGCAAAACAGCCGGGAAGACAAACAATATTAGCTCGTTGAGCTGCAAAGTACTATTTAAGCGAAACAAAAACTCAAAACAACTTTAAAGAAATTTGCAGACAATACAATTGTGAATAAATTGCAGAATAAAAAAAAATAAGGATAAACAAATTCGCGCCTATTTCATTTATATTTGATGTATCATCAATAGAACCATAGCCGGTATGTATATTTGTGATTTACGTGAATCATATTTACATTGTACAGATGCGTATAAAGTTACCCCTCAAACTGGGGATTGTGATTAATTTGTTGGAATTCAGTAAAACTACGCAAATCAGATATTTGAACTTCATAGAGGTAATTGAAAAGGCAAAATCGGCTTCTTTTCACGGACTGTAGACCATATGTCTGACCCCAGAAAATATTCCATTGATAGGAAAGATTTTACCAGAGCTCAAAATATTTTGAAAAAGAAACAGGCAACAACAAACTGCAAATTCAAATCCCGCTTGTCACGCTTTGTGAACCATTGGTACAGATTAAAGAAGCTGCTGGCAATTAGAACAAGCAAACAAACACACGTTGCTGGTTATGGAGCCTTTGAACTATATATAAACATATATAATGGCAATCCGGTGATAAGGCTTCGGGATCCACTTCAGAACCGCCTCGAACCGGTATGCCGCCATAGACACTCAGAGATACGATTGTCTCGGCATCACACCAAGTCCAGTCCATCAGAAAATAATAATCATATTAATTTATTTGCTCCGAATACTGAACCATAATAATGCTCAATCTATATGTAAGCAACGTAACCAGATTCGACCTTAATGCCGCTGATAAGAGCGACTCTGTTGCGCTATTCGATTGGGATGCTGTAGCCGGCTAACCGGTTGAAACCAGTTTCCCGTCTTGGCTTTTCCATTTAACGCTTTTTCAATTAAAACAAGCTACAAATTGTTTTTCAAGCTTTATACACTGATTACGCCGAAATCAAAATAAACGCAAAGTACAAAAATTATGTCACAGGGCACGCGCAATCTCAGCATTCCAAGACATCGTCCACCGACAGAAGCGTTGGCACCTCTGCGGTCTCTACGATTTCTGCGGTCGCTGCGGTTTCTGCGGTCTCGGCGGCCCGTGTGGCTGCCTTTGTCATGGTTGCTCCTGCATTTTCCGTTGTCTTCCTCATGCTCACCGAGATGATCGTATCCTTGCGACGATAGCGCGCCTGATGCTGACGATGGTACTCTTGCCATTCCTTGAAATGCATCTTCTTGCGATGAGCATGCATATTGGCATTCGAGTTGAAGGTCTTCGGGCAATGCGGGCAGGTGTACAGCACCTCGCCGGTGTGCGTTGTCATGTGCTCCTACATACATACATATATGAAAACAGTTTTTGATTACACGCCCCATTCATAACTGAAAGCAGAAAGCAGTTGTTCAACTCACGCGCAATTCGCTCGGCCGCTTAAATGCCTTCTCACACATCGGGCACTCGTGTGTACGTGCCGTGTTGTGAGTGTACTTGATGTGGTGCTGATGCGCCTGCAGTGTGGGTGACACTTTGAGGCAAAATTTGCACTGCATCGGCTGCAAGTTCTCCGCTGTGTGCATCATCTTGATGTGACGCGCCAGTCCGTATTTGGTTGTTAGCGTCGATTCGCACAGATGGCATTTAATGATCTTTTGCGGTGCACCCGCATGCTCCTCCATGTGCCGAACCAAAGCCTCACGCCCTCTAATCGACTTGCCGCACACATCGCAAATCTTGTCAAACTTTCGCAAATGCACCAGCTTCACGTGCTGCTGCATTAGGTACTCGTTGGGGAAGCTGCCAAAGAGATTAGGGAATCATTGATATCTGAGCATTTAAACTAGGGTCAAGTTTATGCCTACGTCTTGCAGCAGGTGGGGCACGTTGCTTTCCACTGCTCCTTGGGAATGTGGATGAGTTTGTGGCGCTCGCACACGACGGGACTGAAGAACCTCTTTGAGCAGTGCTCGCACTGGTAGCGACGTCCATGCTGCTTGATCTCGTGCATGCGCATGTGCAGCTCTAGGCTGCGACGCTGGCCCATCACACGTTGGCATATCTGGCATTTGAATAGATCCGGATCCTGGTGCCGTCGCAGATGATCAACGAGCACACCGCGCTTCAAGAACTTCCGATTGCAGCACATGGCATAGCCGCGCTGATTGTGCTCCTTGCGTGAATGCGTCAGCATCTGGGAGAAGTCCTCCATCGTCACATTGCAAAATGGACAAAATAGCTTGAAGTGATCCCTGATGTATTCATTGAATTCCTGAGATTTCTTCATATTGTTTACGCCAGTTTTAACGGGTTTTACGCTTTTTATTTTGGTTTTCAAGCAGCGACGCTTTTTGGTCTTTTTTCGAGGTTTCTTCGGCTTTGGCTTGACGATGGCAACAGCTTCTGCTTCACTTTCATTGCAACTCTGTTGAAGAAATTCAGATATGGATTGCTCCTCCTGATCTTCGAGCACATCAGCTATGCTCAAGTCCGCCTCAGGGAATTCGATTTTTATCTCGTTCAGATTGATCTGCTCCAATACGGCTCTAAATTCGTTGCTGTCGATACCTGTTGCTTCCTCGGTTACTGGTTGTTTGCGAGGACGGCCGCGCCTACGCTTCACAGCAGCCGCCACACTGTCGCCCAAGTCAGCCTCCGTCTTAACGACATCTTTTGGCACCTGCAATTCCATGGAAATGGCTTCCAGTGCTCCGCTTTCCTCCGTCTCATTAGCGAATGACAGATTTGTAATTTCAAGTAGCGCCTTGTGCGCCTGCTCCACACGCAAATAGAATGTATGGAATGCATACAGCTCGCTCCAGCAACTACCACAAATATGGCCATTGGCGTCTTCAATCTGCAATTCGAGCAAACATTTAACTGGACAAAATGTTCCAATTGTAATTTGTAGCATTTCTTACCCGCAACCAAAAATGTTTTTCGATAATCGCTTTAACATTAAGTAGCTCAGCTTCCTGTGAACTAAATGGGATAATGCCAATGGCATTATCCGTGCACTCTGTGCACAGAAAACACATATTATTAAAGCTGCAACGTTTTAGTAATTTATTCTCTCAAAAATGCGACAGCGGGCATCAGGCAATCAGCTGTTTGGAGTCGAAAAGCGTGCTGCCAACCTACTGCAAATGCGGCCATTCTATTCTATTTGAAGCAGTTGGCAGCTCTGTTGTTTTGGCGTCGCACTTTGTGACTTGACTTTGAATTAATTTAAACAATTTAAGTTTAATATTTGGCTGATTGTGGCGCTTAAAGCTTTAAACGATTCAAACGTGTTGCAAGCAAGACGCACAATGGAAACAACGTGCATACGCTCTTTATGTTTGATTAGGCACGTACTCGGGCGTAAGTATGCTCGCTCTTTTTTTGTTTATTGTAAATCACAGTTTTTTTTTATGCGTTTTAATTTGAACCCTTTGCCAGACATCGTTGTTGTCGTCAGAATTGAGCTTTACACATTATTGAGCGATAAAGCGATTTGATATCACGCTGTATGCCAGTGATAAGCTAATTAAATATAATTAATGAATTGTCTACAACAATTTTACTTACCATACGCTTATCTTGTTTTTATTTCAGCTTCAGCTCTTGATCAAGTGCTTGGATAAACTCTTCATTAGTTGATTAGCAAATTAGACGACATGGATGTGCAAGCTGGACGCACTGTACCGGATGGCGGCTGGGGTTGGGTTGTAGTTGCCGCCGTGGCTGTGATTAATGTAAGTTTGCGTGAATTCTATTCCAAATTATGAGATATTCTAACTCATTTGCTCTTATAGATGACCAACCAGTCCATACTGTCAGTCTTTGGACTACTGTTCGAGGGTCAATTGCGCATGCACGAGGACACCTTTACGGCTGCACTTATAACAAATCTGAATAGTTTGGCTCTAAACTTTTCGGGCTTGTTCATTGGGCCGGCCATCAAGAGCTTTAAGCCAAGGAATGTGGCTGCCACGGGTTGCTTGTTGGTATCCATTGGCTTGACTCTGTGCTCCTTTGCCACAGAGAGTTGGCATTACATAGTAGGCTATAGTTTCTTTGTCGGCTTTGGACTGGGCTTGATATCGCCATCCACCTTCATGGCCATCAACTCCTACTTCAGCAGCAAGCGGGGACGTGCCGTTGGCGTCTCCTTGGCGGGCGCTGGTGTGGGCCAAGTTTTTATTCCTCACATGGTGCGATATTTCCTAGAGAATTATGGCTTCCGCACTGCCGTGCTAGCCATGGCTGCTCTCTCGCTGACTGGGGTTAGTATTATTGTGCCCTATAATATTTAAACTCTTGGCTAACAGCAATTGTCTTTCAATTTACAGCTGCTTGGTGCCATTTTCCTACGTCCTCTAAATCCCACCGTTATTCACAACAATCGCAAGCATCTGACACTTATTGTGGATAAGGAGGACAAGAAGCAAAGCAACGATTTGCAGGCAATCATCGTGCAGCTGACACAGAATAATAACGCATTGAAGCCAGTGGAATCGAAAGAAGACGGCTCATTGTGCAGCAAAATGGGCTATCGTTTGGCCCAGGCCATGGACTTGGAACTGCTCAAGGACACAGTATTCTGGAGCATCATTGTGGGCATGGCTTTGGTCTACACAGCTACAATCAACTTTACACTCGTCTTCCCCAATTTCCTGAAGCACACCGCTGGCTTTGACAGTCAAGCAGTGGCTACATGCATGTCGGTTGTGGCTGGTGCCGATATCGTCTTCCGTCTGCTCCTGCCCTGCATCACTGACCGACTGAGAATACCCTATCGTGTTGTCTTTCTGATGGGCATAGTTGGTTTGCTGATTGCCCGCCTGCTGCTCGCTCAGACGACCAGCTTGCCAGTCATTATTGCCATGTCCGTGCAAGTGGGCATGACCAAGTCGGCCACCGTGATCAACAACAATCTGACTATATCGGCATATTGTCGCTCCGAGAAACTAGCTGGCGGTCTGGGCCTCAGCATGATATCCAAGGGCATTATTGTGATAATTGTTGGCCAGCTTCTTGGCTGGGTACGCGATTATTCCAACTCATACGTCGTCTGCTTGTACGCTCAAAGTTTGGTGCTGCTTCTGGTCGTCGTTGTGTGGACGCCAGAGATCTATTATCGCTACAGAAGGCAGCGGCACCACACATCAAAATCCATGGAGACTACTTATATGCAGGCCGAGCAAGGGGAGCCTTTGAACTCTCGCGCATAAGCCGGAAAATTTGTATTGATATTTATTTTAAGGATGTGATACCAACGCGTTGTGACTACTGGAGCTATTTTTTCGTCGTATACATATATCTACTTAGTTTTAAGCTATTATCTCGACTTATTTATTATCATTTAGTGTGTAAGAACTTGACTTTTGTATGGCCTTTCATCCCGCATATACCCAAATGAAAAATATAAAATCTACATATAGAAAAACCAAATTATTATATTTTCCACAAGAGTTAGAGCTGAATTTAGAATCCTTTCCATTTAAACTAAAAAGCTTTTTGAGCCCTCAATCTCAGACTGTCCAGACTCTGTGTTAAAGAACAAACGACGCTCAATACCGTCCTTAGTGATGATTCCAATGCGCACCACGCCGCCGGAGCTACCATCATGGTAGATGGCATGTTGCACAGCTGTGAGAAAATTTGTAAATTAGCTGACAGCCAAGAAATAAATTTCGCATGAAGTGTACCAACCTTTCTTGACAAAATCTACACACTCTTCCATTTGCATGCCGAGGCGATAGTGCTCTTTTACGAATCCATAGATGTAGCTGGAGCCCGAGCCACCAATGGTACAAGATTCGTGTGTCAGCATGCCACCCAATGGCACACTATAGACTTGACCACCACGCTCCTCGTCCCAGCCGGCAACAATGATGCCAGCCATCAGGGAGTCGCGATAGTTGTAGCAAAAGTTGCGGAACTCTGATGCCGCTTCCCAGACAAGTGGTTCCTTGTTGGTCTGATTCCGGTGATAGTTCAGAGAATAGGCCACAATGTCGGCAATGGCCTGGGTGTCAGCGGCAGAGCCACTGCGGCAGCAGTATATCTTATCCGAGATTTGAGTCAATTTGTCGGTCACACGATTCGCAACATATGCCCCGGAGCTGGTGCGAGAGTCTGCACCAATCACAACGCCGCCATCGAACTCAACGGCCATAATAGTTGTCTGCAATGATGATGGTTACACGGCTTGCAGACTTTAATAATGCTATAACTTACGCCAGTGCTGACGGGTGTGTCGGTGAAGTCAAAGTCGGGACCCATGGTTCTTGTGAAAGAATTTCTTTTTATAATTTCTAATTCGTGCAGTAAGATGCAAAGCAAAATGACTGGCTTGTTTTTGGCAAGTGTTGCGAAGCGTCTAACCGGCACAGTGCTGTAGAATTTAAGTAACAGCTTTGCATTATTAAATACAGTATATCGTTATCGTTATCGCTCATCCACATGTTAGGTTTGTTTTGATTCGACTTGAAACATATTTTTAATGAAAAATGGCATACGTTGCGCTGAGCGAGGCAGAGAAGACTTTTATTTTACATGGCGTTGAGGTAAGGGCTTACAAAATTATTTATACTTGATATAAAGTATTTGTATATACTTGCAGGAGGATTTCCGCTGCGATGGTCGTTCGCGCCGCGATTACCGCCCAATGGAACTGGAGACTGGCTTGGTCAGTAATGCAAGTGGGTCGGCACGTCTACGTTTAGCGAACACAGATATTCTGGTGGGCGTTAAGACTGAAATTGATGTGCCCAATCCATTAACGCCCGAGTTTGGAAAACTAGAGTTCTTTGTGGATTGGTAAATGTTTTCTATATCAATTTGATATTTGTATATTCAGCTTTTCGATTTGTCGCAGCTCTGCGAATGCCACACCAGAATTTGAGGGTCGCGGTGGCTCAGACTTGGCACAAGAGCTGATACTTTCCCTGCAGAATGCTTACGAATCCCCGTATGCCTTTGATTATCGTACCTTGTGCCTCATACCGGGTCAGCAATGTTGGAAGCTTTACATAGACATTTTAGTAAGTTTAATACTAGTATATACGTTTTATCTAATGTCTGCTTTTCAGATATTGGAATGCGGTGGCAATTTGCACGATGCCGTTTCTCTGGCAGCCAAGGCAGCGCTCTATAATACAAAGCTGCCCCGGGTAACTGCCACATTGCTGGATGCAGGCGTCACGGATTTGATTATATCGGATAATCCCTATGATTGCACACGCATTGGCATTGATGCAGTGCCTCTGCTTGTGACCGTATGCAAAATTGGTGACTATTGTCTGGTGGATCCGACAGCCGAGGAGGAAGTCTGTAGCACTGTTAGCATGGTTGTATCCGTATCCATGCGTAACAATGAAGGTAAATACTATGACTATATTGAAGTGCTTCCCTCTTTTACACCCTCTTTACCTGCAGCTTATCTGTCTGGCACACACATGACTGGAGGCGGCTCCATGCATAGGGATACTATGCTGAATAGCATACAGCTTGGTCTCTCCATGGGCGAGCAGCTGAATAATCTCCTCGTGACGATGCTCAAGCTGGAGGAGGAGCGCGTGGGGCCCAAAAGGCCCAACACAGTTGGTTTTCTTAAATAAACGTCTCTTAATATTACAAAGTTTATTGAATTTACTCCATTTGACTAAGAATTGAAAGGATTTTCTCTATTTGCTTAAGGCTTAATTCAATTAGATTACGGCACAAATACTAATTCCGTTTTTTTGTTTGTTTGTTTGCTGTGATAGGCTTCTTTTCCTTTGGCTCAGGCTGCTTGCCCGCTAGGAAAGATGTTAGCATTTCGCTAATCTCTGGCATATCATTTGTCATCTGAGTAGGAAGAACAAAAAATGAATTAGTTTTAAGCGTATATAGTTAATATATTGTCTTTACCTTAGGAAATTGCATATTTTCAATTTCCTTCTTCGTCTCTGGGTCGTTGATCATCTTTGGCAGCACCAGCATAAGCAACAAGGGCAGAGCCATCATTAGCACCATAGGGCTAAACAGGAAGTCCGTAATCTAGTACAAACACATGGAAGGTTGCTAGGTTATTAAATCTATGTCATCGATAAGATGTACAAACCTTCCATTGCTCGCGGGTCTGGAAATACTTGAATCTCATAAGCGGCTTCATCCTGAGTGGATAGGGCACTTGGACAACCTGCGCTGGCTGCATGTAGTTCACTTTACGCGCACGGAACTTGCCCTTGGGATTGATTTCAACGCGCACTGGCTCATAGAATATGTCCGGATGATAAACGTCCAGCACATAGCTACCGGAGGGTACGCCGCTGATTATGAACTGTCCATCCTCGCGCACAAATCCCTTGTACTCGCCGTTGTTAATGCTCACGGACAAGTCCACCTGCCATTTGTTGCTATTGGGCAAGGCAACCGCATGACCCTGCTGACCGAGTCCGGGTCCTACATCGGGAGCGTATACTTTGCCCTCGATTGTGTAGTGACCAGATACTTCCTCAACCAGATCCTCCTGGCCAATTACCACTTCGCTGCTACTCAAGGCGATGAGTGCCGCTATTATTAATAGCTTATAACACATTTTTAAATTGTTAATTTCCGACAACTCTAATTGAAAAATTTTTATTGGTGCAGAAAAAACACATCAGATGTTCCTGGTCATTGCTTATCGATAAGCACTGGCCCACATTTATCGATAGCGTGCTTTAACTGGTATGGGGTATTTAAAATTCACCATCAACAATGAATTCACCTCTGTCACATACAGCATGCGCCTGCCCAATTGGAGCATTTAATTGTCAGTTGCAAATTTGAATACAAGGCGCGCAGTCTTGTGCGCGATAGACACGGAAAGATAAACAAAAGCCGTGTATTTGGCTTTGACTTAATTGAAAAGTCTTAACATAAATTATTGGTTAGTGGTTATTATTTGATAAACAAGTTTTGAGTTATGTACATATTTGCAAAAAGTGCTAGTGCTGAATGCTGCGTGTTCTAGCTAATAAAATTTTAATTAAATGGAGTTATGCATGCGTTTTGTTTTGAGAGCATGCATACGATATGCAAATACTTTTGCTGCACTTAATTTGAAAGTGAAATTAAACTTGAAAATTATAAGCTCTAAGCCGCACCCAACGCAAAACAATGATTGTGGAATTTGTGCTATAAACCGATAACTTGTTTCAAGTTTAGAAGACAAACCTGCGGCTCAGTTCATTTACAAAAAAGAAAAAAAAAAAATAACAAAATTCCACAGTCGCAGTTGGCATAGAGTGTGAGAGACTCGCGCGAAAAAAGACAAACAACAACAATGAATGAATATATACATATATGTGTATATATGAGATGGCAATAACAAAGTTGCTAACAACAAATCTATGTTTATACAATTATGTCGCATGCTGTTGTGTGGTGGCTACGGTAAATGTGTACTGGAACCGGTTTCCAGTTATGCCAGCCAATGATGCTGTATGTGTATATTTGTGTGTGTGTGTGTGTGTGTGTTGAGTGAGTGAATGCACAAGTGTTCGATAACGCAACAACAAAGCTCTGGGGCCAGCAGCTGTCTCAAAGATTTGAGCAGAGCTTGCTTCAATGGCAATAGCGTGTACATACATATGTGTATGTGTGTGAGTTTGTGTGGCGAATTAATGCATAAGTGTGCAATAGCGCAACAGCGCAGCTATTCGGCCGGCAGTTGTCGAAAAGATTTTTCTCAGCCCACTTCAATGGCAAATGCATTCTAATACAATGGCACATTATTAATGAAACGGTCTTAAATGTATGCATGTGTGCATATTGGCATACAGATGTGTACATAAGTGTGTTTGTGTTCAGTGCATGCAAAAAGACAATAATGTAAACTGATGGCAGCTGGTGCTCATGCTGTTTCTGTTACTGCTGCTGCTGCCGTTAACTGATGTCAAGTGTCGCGCATGCGCCGCTGCTGTTTGATGATGTAAACAAGGCGTAACAATAAAAATGAAGTGCACAATGCACAAAAAGCTAGACAACGCAATAAAAAAGCAATTGAGAGGGCGTGCAAGAAGCAGAAGGCAAACGTGTTTATCTGCACTCTGCTCTAGCAAACAGAGGAGTGGAAGCGAACGTGACGCTTTCCATTAGCAATTGGCACACTCCCCAGCACACACACACACACGCCCGCACACACACACACACACAGAGAAACAACGCACTTCACAACACTTGTCGTCGTGTCAACGTTGTCGTTGTTTTTGTTACTTTACACAATTCCTAAATTGCTGATAAATCACAGCCGCTTTCTATTTACAAACCTTTACATGTTTGGCCAATTGTTTAGCAAATCAAATTAGGCGCATTAACTGTCTTTGCTCCACTCTTTAATTGTCTTTTATACAAATATATTTATGAATAATTATATATGTGTGTACATACATTTTGACTTGCGTTCTGCTTCCAATATGCACACACGTATGTCTGTATGTATTCATGTGACGTCATCTAATTGCAATGGCAATCGAGTTCCAATAATCGCTAGCGGTATTTCCAGTTTTTTCCAGGCACGTGCTGACATACATATGTGAATATATATGTATATATCTAGAAGATTGTACACCTGTTAAGCTCACAGCCTAGTTTAGTTAATTGCCACACGCATAGCGATCTTTCTTTTTGATTGTAGGGTATACGAAATTTTCTTAAGAAACTTTAAAATGATATGAGGCATTCATTGGTATAAGATACGGAGTGTCATGAACTAATCTAGAAAAACCTTTAAGCTATTATAGTTGATTAGCGTAAGACATATAAGTAATATACACTTCTTTAAGGTATTACACATATATCAAGACCCTTGTGGAAACAGCAGCAAAAGTCATGTCAAGTCAATTTTGTCCATGTTTTTTAAAGATATACCTACTCTAGTGTAAGGGTATACTATATTTCACTACCTTATAAACTTAGTTCATGAATAAAACTAGCATGGACTACCCTACAAAGACGTTATCTAAAGTTGGTAATCGTTATCAATGATTAGATTTCTATTTAACGCATTATCGTTTAACCGCCTACTTAAGTTTGTTCAACCCACAAAACACATTTCGATTCTCATGTTTAGGCTATAATTTGATTAATCACAAGTCATTGCCCAAATTACTCTAACCCTATTTATTGTATATGTACATGTACATAAAGGATAGCATGTATATGTATAGACGATAAATCCTCTTAATGATTTACATATTTACCTCAACTCACCTGAGTTTCATTTCCATTTTCCCACTGTTATGCGGCCTATAAAACTTAATTTTTATTCAGTTCACTTTTAACCCAATTGCAAGTTGTGGCACGCGATGTCCAAGCCAAGATTGCGTCAATGACCAACATTTGCCTAGCTGGACAATGCCCAACGCGACGACCCCACGAATAGGGGTCAAAATAACGTATAGCTGAGCTGCCAGGCCTGCCATGGGGTCAAAGCAAATTGATTGAAAATTACTGAAGTTGACTACAGCAAACAGAGAGAGAGAGAGAGAGAGAGAGAGAGGTAGAAGGTCTATATGCAAACAGAAAGAGAGAGTGCCAGAACAAGCCCCCAAGATAGATACTAAATGATAGTAGAGCGCCAGACAAGTTATTACAGTTTGTGGAAGTGGTTTCGGTAGGAACATTTCCTTTTGCTTGGTAAAAGAACGTATCGCCTCTCAATCAAATATGTATTTTTAGTCGTTAACACTTTTTGCGTATGACTCAAAATGTAATAATAAGTAATGGATGGGTACATAACCTCACACTGTGTATGCATAACCTCAAAAAAAAAAAAAAAAAAAAAAAAAATCAAAAATGTTTAACATTTCCTTTGACACGAGACGCGGCGCATTGCGAATGTTTTCGAAACCAATTAGAGCTCAGCTGTCAACTGAATGTAATTCCAAAGCTTAGCTTTATACAGGTATATACAGGTGTGCATATATGTATATTTGCCACATAAGTGCTCAGGTCGGTGAACACTACGAAATTGTGATTGGCGTCAAACTGGCTTTAAGCAAGGGCATGGGCCTGTCATGTCTTGTCTTTTTTTTTTTTTTTTGGATCAGCTATAGACAATATGTGTAGCCCCTATATCAACATAGGTATATATAAACAACTAAGCACGCATAGCGCTAAGTGCCATAATAAGCCCACATTATGTGCCATTGTGTTGCGTTTGAATACCCTGTGAATAGTTAGTTTTTTATATGGGGTATAATTGAAATGTAAATAGGAAATATGAAATGTAAATATGAATTGAAAAGAATAGAAGTACTTCTATTGCCTCTTAATTTCTAGACTAAATTACTTTCATGATATGTTCCTTATTATATTCATTCCCAGGGTGTATAATAGTCGTTCAATCTGGCCTTGCGACACTCTTACTTTTCACTGTTTTTCTTGCAAGTTGCAAACGCTTAATCAGTTTGGTCTCACGTTCAAAACAAAAAGCTGAATTCCATCATGGACTCTATTTGAGGCCAATGCCCAGGCACACACACACGCACGCCTATACATACACAGAAACACACCCTCACCCAGAAATCTACAAACGCCAGTAGTTGTGCCAAGAATTGTATGCCAAATAGTTATAAATTAAGTTTTGGTTAAGTGAAATTTTCGTTATTCGCAGTTTTCACTTTGTGACCTTAACTGAAAGTCCCCAGACCCCACGGGGCGTGAGCTGTGGCTCGTGAGCCACCTCAAATTCAAAAGTGAATGCATTTATTAACTCGGAGGGATTGTAATTCAAATGTATTATATTTTAGTTAAAGCAGTTTAAATGAATGATCTGTTCTCATTGAATGCGTAAGCTATCAAGGCCTTGCGCGAGGTCTCGACTTTTCATTTAGAGGGCTTAGCTTTACGTCTTGTTATGGAAATCGTTGAGGCAGCTTAGTATGATGAATGGATTGGTATCAAGACTTATTGACTTGTTACTAATTTCACTTAAAAATCTTAGTGTAATTATGTAGGGTAAATTTTTGTATATTGTTATATTCAAATATCTATAGAGGTTGATAGAGAATATTTATAAATAAGGTATTGCTGTTTTTTATTTATTTTTTAATCATTAATTTTATAAATATTAATTATTATAATTAATTCAATAATTTAAGTCTAACGGTCGGGCACTACAAAGCAACAGCAGCTGAGTTGATCTCTTTCTTTCTCCTATTCGTCCCGTGTTTGAGTGTATGAGAAATCATACGAGGTTGTTCCTATACAGTCTTTCATAACTAAAAATCCTAGTCTCATATATAATACCGAATATGAGTAAACTACTTTCAGTTCTTGGAAAGGTCATATTTGTCATGCATATGAACACATGTTTATGATCGTCTCCCTGTTTTTCATTTGATGCCGTTCCGAAGGCTCACTGCAGGGGTTTGAAGAGGTTCGCTGCATTTGAGGAATGACATTTTTTATAGCTTAGAATTATGTTTCTCGGATAACACGTTTTTACTATTCTTATTTATGTCAAGTGTTTATGCTTCAAAACGAATAAGAGATCCTTTCGTCTTTTTTTGAGAGATTAAATTTTCTATTTAAGCAAGAGCGAATACATATTCTGAGATAGATTTAGTAAAATTAATATATGATGTACTTCATACACTTTTGAGCTACTATTTCGAGCTTTTCATTAGACTCCTTTCAGAGCTTAAATACGTTTTCATATTACATAAATATAAACTCTACTCAGCAAATTATTTATAACAGCTGCAGTTCCGGGTATCTGCCGACTAGCTCTCCCACTGACTTGACTCAACTTAATCCCACTTGATTGATTGATATGTTGGCCATTCAAACTCATTTGGTTTTTGTAAATGCTACACTTGCTCTAGCATTAGATAGATCTGCTAGTAAATGCGGCGCACATAAGCATAAAAATGCCTTAACTTTCAAGGTTTCGCTGAAGTTCAATGTGAACAACGCCCATTATGCGATTCGAGCGCGACTCGATTTCATTTCGAATAATTTTGATATTTTTGTATTACCTTAAATGTGCGTTAAACAATGAATGTCTCAGATTTGTGGCTTTGATCCGTGCATTTCAATTAACATTTGTCGAGCCACCGCAAAAACAATAACAAATAACATTTGTTTAAGAAAAGTTGTACTATATATTATAGTATTAATACAATGCTCCCATATACACACATTTATATTTGTATGTATACCGTATGTACATACAAAAGCTCAAGGTTAATGCGCATGCGATTTGTTTTTAATTCAAGTTCAATTCGCATTCTTAAATCTCTCCCCCTCCACAGCGGTCAACTCCTACCTGTTCCATTGCCAGTTGTTGGGGCGACGACGTCATCATGTCCGATGAGTAGGCGCTTAATTAACATGCTTAGCTCATGCTCTCCCACCGATCGAGGTGCTATAAAACCTGAAACACTCATCAGCATTGAGTTGGGAAAAAACCAAAACATTAACCCATTCACATAATACATTATATGCTATGGCCCGTTCAGCTCTATCTGCTATGTTTATGCCATGAAATTTATGAAAAGTTTTGTACTTTTCAGGAAATTTAATAAACATGTAATGTATATTTATTAAATATATAATTCAATAGGTTATTCATTTTGCCCTTTGCATCATTTCGACAGTTAGATTGGCTGCCTGATAAAATGTTGTTATGCTAATCAGATAACTAGAATATTTGTGATAACTATTTTTACGACATATTCTGATTTGAATAATTAGCAGCCCATAAATCTATGTCTGTTGTGCATAGACAAGCGGAGCAAATGCTAATACCCAGAGATGAATGATACTATCAATATTGATTTAGGAGTTAACTATAATATAGAGTTTTCTTCAAAGTTAGCGGTTGCTTCATCTCACATAACTTTAGCTCGGTCTCATCTAGCAATTGCAATCTGGCAGTCAGTTAAGTTGGCTGTGGCAAAATTGCTGCCCGTTAAGTTGGCTGCCTCATGGCAATTTAGCCTTTTTATAGCTAAATCTGTAAATGAAGACCGTAGCTCTATACATATTTCAAATGCCTGAATAATTAGCAATCTTTTGTCTTTGGTAAGTCTAAATATGGTAAGAGTCAACTTATTATATTATGAAATGACTTAGTATTAAAGCTAAAATTCGTTAGGTTTTGATTAATTTAAACAAATTATGTTGCAGAGACTTAAAACAGTTTCTTGCTTACTTTTTACTGAGCTTAGCTAAGTTATTCGTGTTGTTGCTGGTTATTAATCCGAATTCATGGCCAATTTGCGTTCAAGACATTTCCAAGTGGGCTCAACTCTTAGTCACGACAATGGGAAAAGACACGTTCTGAGTCATGCGCGACAGGAATCGAAAGTTTTGAACTAAAAACACACACAAAAAGAAAAACTGCAAACTAACCGCGTAATAATAATAAAACTAAAAATATATTACAATTAGTCATAATTAAACAATAATTTTAATTGGCTAATTGATAGGGCTGTAAGCTAATTACTTAGCCGCTTATCGCAACGGCTACGTATACAAATATTACGTATACGCAACGGAGCATGGCTAAAAACAAAGAGCCAAATGTTAATGCCAAATGTAATGACTCTGTGTGTGTGTGTGTGTGTGGGTGTGTGTGCTTGTGCGTACTCTCTTTTAGTTGCTGGCTATGTAGTTGACACTATCAGCAACATCGATCTCCATGCGCCGCCTTATCAGGCCAATGTGGCATATGCTCATGATATGCTTAATGCACTGCGACATAATTTGTGTTATGTAGCTAGAACCCTGTTCTTAATATGGCAAAAATAAACATTTTTCATTTAATTCAAGTGAAAAATGCGGTACTTCAAGCATAATTTAAATGAAAATAATATTAATATTTATAATAATAAATATAAATATATAAACTAATTATATCCCCATTTTGTAGCACAAATTAAACAAAAAATTATTTAACCGCTTTTATTGTTCTTAAAATATGAAGAACAAAAAATATATATTTTATTTTGATTTTCTTTATATATACAAACATATTTTTTTTATATATAAAGAAACCCAAATAAAATAATTTTATAAATAAATTGAAATATAATCATATGTTTATGCCTAAATGGAAAAACATATTTACATATATGTATATATAATATTTTTATATATTTTTTTAATTTAAAATATTTTAATTTATCTTGTTTATGCTTAAATGTTTTTTTTTTTTTTTTTTTACTCCGTACATATTGGAAATGGAAAATAAGGGTATCTTGTGTTTTTTTTAATACTATTTTTTTACTCTTATTTATTTAGCTTAGTGTTTTGTTTTTTTTTTTTTTTTTTTTTTGACTTGAGTTAAGAATCACGTTTTGCCTTCATATAAGAAATAGCCATTACGAAAGTAGTTGGCAAACTTTATGTAGATTTTTTGCAATTAGTGCTGATAAAAAAACATACTTTTGCTGTGCTTGTATGTGTGTACGTATGTAGTAGTATATTGCGAGTACATGCTACGATAAGCACACGCATCGCGGAATGCAATTATGATTTGCCATGGTAATTAAACAGTCAGCGAGTCTGTCTGGCTGTCTGTCTGTCTGGTTGGCTGTCAGTCACTGAGTCAGTGGGTAGTAGTAGATGACATAAAGCACTTGCTCAGGCGGGGACACGGTTCGCCAGATTGAGAAGCTAATGATGGTCTCCACTCCAACTCTAACCGACAGGTGCTTAAAGATGTCATTGTCCACGCTGGCGTTGGATTTGTTGGTGCGCAAACGCTGCTGGCTGCTCGTTGCGCTCGGCGCGCTGCTCAGCTGCGGCTGCCACTCGGTGTGGGCCTTGCCTCAAGGTGCACCGGAAACGGTGTGCGACACAATGCTGCCGTTCCATGCCGGCGGCTCGGTGCTGCCAGAGAACAGCGTCTCGCCTTTTAGCATCGAGACGTCCAGCTCGGTCGTCGGCCAGGGTCAGACGCTGCGCATCGATGTGACCGGCGCGCCGGCGGGTCTCAGCTTTGGCGGCTTCATGATCCAGGCGCGCAATCGTAATCCACCCTACCAAATAGTCGGCCAGTTCAGTCCCAGCCGCGACGGCACCGTCAAGCTGATGAACTGCGAGAACTCCGTCAACAACTCCGCCACGCACAGCAATGCCGGACCCAAGCCCCAGGTCAGCATCGACTGGCAGTCGCCGGTCGACTTTCTCGGCCAAGTGGTGTTCAAGTAAGTGATGTATAAGGCTCTATGATGTGTGAGATTGTCACTGATTGACGTATTGACTAATTGACGTTAAAACGGAATTTTAGTAGGCGACTTAAAAAAACTTTTAATTAATTTTGTGATTGAATGATTAACTGACTGAGCGATCGACTGACAGATCGACAGACTGATTGACGGACTGATTAGCTGCCTGATGAACCGACTGATCAACTGAATAAATGATGGACAGATCATACAGTGACTGATTGACAGACTGATTGACGGACTGATTAGCTGTCGGATTGACTGACTACACTGACTGACAGACCGATAAGCTGCCTGATGGATGCCTGATTAACTGAATAAATGATAGATCATACAGATCATACAGTGACTAATTGACGGACTGACTAATTGAGAGACTGATTGACTGACTGATTAGCTGTTTAATGAACTGACTGATCTAATTGGAGTTGCTAATTGACTTTGGTTTACTCCCTCACTCTCTCCCTCTCTACAGCGCCACAGTTGCCCAGTCGTACAATCAATTCTGGGTAGGCATACCCTCGAATCCCGTGCAGGTGGTGCGACGTGATGTCTCGTCAGCTGCACCACTGCCTACGCCCAGTTCGCCCAACAACAACAACAACAACTTTAACTATGCCAGCACCCGTTCACCCTACGTGCCGCCCAGCTATGTGGCGCCCAATGCAGTGGCGGCCAGCGAGGATAGCTTCTACGATGGCTGTGGTCAGAGCAAGAACTGCTTTGGCTTTCCCAATGGCTGTGTGGCCACCAAATCGTGCACCTCCGTCTCGGCGGTGACGGTGCGTGGCGACATCTATGAGTTTGAGCTGCGCTCCGGCAAGGGTAAGTGCTGGATGGGCTGCCCAATCCCAATGAAAAGCCTTTTAATGTTTGCTTCGGTTTCCAGGCACCAATGCCGCCTACGTGGCGCTCGGCCTGTCGGATGACGCCAAGATGGGTGAAGATCTGACCACGGAATGTGTGCCCGAGAATGGACGCATTAATCTGTACTCCTCCTACACATCGGCGAATCCCTACAGCGCCGTTCGGGCCAATGTGGTAGGTGCAGCTGCTGCAGCTGGAAGGATTCGGTTAGTTGATATATACGAATTCTTTTGGGTTGCAGCCTCAGAACTCGGCGCGTCTATTAAATGCATCGCTGGTGGATGGCGTCATCTATTGCAAGGTGCAGCGTGAGCCACTCACTGTGGTGCAGGGACGCAGCTTCGATTTGCGAAACGGCGCCTACCACATGCTCGTCGCCTCGGGCAGCGGCCTGAAGGAGAACAGCGTGGGCTACCACGACATTGGCCGCCTGCCCTCGGGCAGTCCCATCAATCTGGCCGTGGTGCAGGATGTCGGTGGCTCCAGTCAGCTGCTGGTGCGTCTGCATGGCGCCTTCATGATCGCCGCCTGGATCGGCACCACCTCGCTGGGCATCATCTTTGCGCGCTACTTCAAGCAGACGTGGGTGGGCAGCCAGACCTGCGGCAAGGATCAGTGGTTCGCCTGGCATCGCATGCTCATGGTCACCACCTGGACGCTCACCGTGGTCGCCTACATTCTCATCTGGGTGGAGCTGAAGCGCGCCGTCTGGCATGCTCACTCCATAACGGGCCTGATCACGGTCATCCTTTGCTTTATACAGCCCATAGGAGCGCTCTTCCGTCCCGGCCCCAATGACAAGAAGCGTCCCTACTTCAACTGGGGCCACTGGCTGGGCGGCAATCTGGCGCACATACTAGCCAGTTAGTATATATATATAGAGAGAGAGAGAGATGTATATTTTAGGATGATCTGATTAACTCCCTTTCATTGCAGTTGTTGCCATTTTCTTCTCTGTGAAACTGCCCAAGGCGGAGCTGCCTGAGTGGATGGACTGGATACTGGTTGGCTTTGTGGTCTTCCATGTGCTCGTCCACCTCATCTTTTCCGTAAGTATGGGTTGGCTGTCGCCTATCTGGGTTGGAGTCCCCTCTATCATCTGTCCCCAGAGCTGTATATAGCTGTAGGATTTAGTGTGTTCGTCCCTCGCATTGACCGTTGTACAGCGATTGTTGTTAAATGTTCATCCATTTTGATACTAATTCATCGCATGCTTCGTCCGCCCCAGTGAGCCAGTGGCTACGTCCAATTAATATGTAGATCTACTTGTGCATTAATCATTGGCAGATATCGGGCATCGCATCGGATCGCCAGCAGAGCCAGCGCATCAACACGTTCCAAATGGGCGACATGACCCACCATCAGCAGCACGCCATGCGCAATGGCATGAGCATGGAGCGCAAAATGGATGCACCGGTAAGTTGAAGACTCTCTCTCTCTGGTCTTCTCTTCCACAGTTCTCTTATGCATCTCTTTTCTTGCAGTATGCGGCGCTGCGCAAGGGTCTTCTCGGCGTCTACAGCGTGGTCCTCATCCTGTTCGTCGTGGTGCTCATTCTGCTCGTGGCTCTGGCGCCCATTGAGAAGCTCTTCGAGTAAATCAGGCAGCCAGCTAGGATTAGACAAGCGCTTAACAATCTCTGCTTCTACGCTCAATTGTTTTATAACATATTATTTTTTTATACCATGTGTAATTCGTTCCCGTTTTATGTTGTTATGTGTAAATTAAGCGCAAGAGTGTAACGTTTCAGTACATGTATATAATTTATTATTGATAATGTAAAACAAGCCAACTTAAATGCGTTTCCTTCAATGCTTATCTAACGCTAACGCTAACTCTATTTGAAGAGAGAGACAGAGTGAGGAGAGAGAGATATTGAGAATGTTGTATATATGTATGAGTGTGTGGGTGTGTGTGTGTGTGGCAGGAGAGGCCTAGATAAGTGGGGGTACCGCGAGGGGGCGACATACATACATATACTCTGGCAGCCTGTGCTACTATTGCTGCTTCCTATACTTTTAGTTTCAATTTTGTTTACTTTATAGTATTATTATAATTGTAAAAAACTTTTACTCTTAGTTTGCCGTTCTCCTAGATGATGGATGCTAAGTATGCTTATTTCATTTGATTTTATGTTCTTTATGTTTCTCAATTATAATCTGGCTGCTGTTTTCCTTTTCTTCCACTATTTAAAGTTAACATAAAGATACAAGACTCAATTTTTTTTTCAATTATTAATGAAGAACTTAAACCCAGTAATGTGAACGAACGCTTTAAACGCAAAACGAACAGAATCAGAATCAAAATTAATTATATCATAATTAATTTCATAATCAAAATCAAAATCGCTCCTCCAATATAACCGTTTCCTGCGGATATAGTTTGAGCGTTTCCAGCGTTTGCCCAGCGTCGATGGACGTTAAGTCGCGTCTCGGCCAACTGCTAATGACCTTGTACTCGTCGATCAAAAACCCATTGGCGGTTATAAAGTTCAATAGATCCTGAACGAGAAAACAAATATATAGTATATATATACATACAGATAGTCCATTAGATCTTACCTGCAGTGTGTCCCGTGTGAAAAAGCGACGCTCCAAAAATTCTCCCGTTGGCTTTCGTACGCGTATTTTGGAAATGTTTGCTTCTTGCTCGGCAGGCTCCTGAGGTAACGATTGTGTAGCCTAATACATATAGAATATGCAGTTAGTATATGCCAGTATATATATATAGAGTATATTAGTTTGTCTTATTTACCACTAATCTGATGGACTCGCGCCTAGCGTCTTCTTCGGCCTGTTCGGATTCAATGCGTTTGCGTTCGGCGGCCTGAGCGGCCTCCTTTTGGCGTTTAGCTGCCTCTTTGGCTATATCCGCTTGTAGCGTCTCCTCATATGCCATATCCTGCTCAGCCTTCACCTGATCGCGCGCAGCACGCTCGTTCTCCTCCCGTATTTCGCCCTGCAGCTGCTCCTCATACATAACCGTTGTCTCAATCAGGCGCGATTGCAAATCAACCAGACCAATGTTGCCTGTGGTTAAGAATTTGATATGAAATTCCACTCACAAAGTCGTGATTAGGCAAAGGAACTTACCATGAATCACAGATAAGACCTCGCATGTTTGTCGGCCCTCGAGGCGACTCTTGCCCACTAGCATCAGGGCGGGCAGCTTGTCAAGTTTAATATTTCTGGCCGTTAAGGAAGCGTTGCTATTAATGCAGGCCGTCAACGAGGACAGAAACCTGGAACGCGCATAAAACATAATGCCAATTAATATGTGAATCAAATAATCCACTCAATTCGTATGCCTACATATCCTTGTTGCTCTCGTACGTCATGTCCCAGCCATAGAGCACAAAATTCGCCTTGAATGTCTGTATGATGGCCTCGTCCTTCATGAGATGATCACAGAATACATTTGTGAGTATGCTCTCGCCGTGATGTAAATAAATTGCCAGCAATTTTCGCTTAAAGGACAAAGTAAATTTAAGTTTTTTCGGCAACTTTTAAGAAAGGACTTGTTAGACTACCTCCTTGGCGGGCTTGTGACAGGCCAGCCGCAGCGCGTTCTCTAAACTGCCCACATAAAACTCGGGATGTGGTTCGCCAAAGCGTTGTTTATAATTTTCCACAAATTGTGCGGAGCCAGTCGTCTCATCGTTTGTATTGTTGGGTACTGCAGGGGAGAAATGGACAGTGAGAGAAGATAAGTTAAATTGTTGTTTCCATAGGGTTCAATTTGGGCTTACTTAGATGTCTGTTTAGCGGCTGCACTGGCGGAGAATCGGAGAAAATATACTCCGAATTGTTAAAGTCTGTGGCATCCTCGAACTCATCAGCTGAACTTTCACTGTCGAGAGCTACGATTTCTCTGCAGAGGCAAAAAGATGATTAATATATTTTGTATAAATATAAACTGAATATTTCGTACGTGTTGGCCAGCAAATTGGAATTATTTGATGATCGATCCGCAATGTTGCGTATTACAAATTCGTGCGTTTGCTCAATGCCCGATTGCTGTGATTAGAGAATAGACAAAGTAAATAATTATTTATACTATATATAGAAAGGTAAAACACACCGCTAAATTGGTATCATTATCACAACCGCTCGGCCAGCCGGACCATTCCTGATGCCTAACTGGTATATTGGTAATGTAGTAAACATTTGTTTTCAGTTCATGGATGGTGGTGCGTCCGGGAAAATTAAGTGTGAGCCTGCGAGCCTCTGTGCCGCCCTCTTCCACAATGTGCAATTTGTACATTTTATCCAATCGCTGTGTCACCTCATCCCTAATAAATAAATATATGTATACATGAGAATCGAGTGGAGTTCGACTGTGCTGTGGAGCTGTGCCATGCTTACTGCTCTGTGTCCATGAAACCATCATCGGTTAGATCAACAAGTATGAGGTCGCTAACGGGCGGTAAATCTAGATTGCCTAACTGCGTCTCTGGTATTTGTGCTTCGCTTGCTCTGGACGGCGGCCAGCCGCGTAAGGCCTGACGGCATTGTGGCATATTTGTTACGTCAAAGATCTTGCGTTTCAATTGTTCTGCCAGAGATGGAAGGTAAATCGAATTATTACTATTCCATTAAGAAAAAGTAGACAATTATTTACCTATGGTTGCGTTTGGTTGCATGCAAATTTTATAGAGTTGTTGGTTGAAGTGTATATTGAATGTTAGGAGATTTTGGTTATTATTCTGCCTGGGTGGATCCAAGTTAATGCTCGATGTCAGCTGGGCCAGCATTTGTGAGGCTATAATGGGAGACATACAAATATATATGTAGAGAGCAATAAACAATGGCCAATTCACATGTTTACTCACTTGGAAACAAGCGGGCACCTTGCGAGGGTCCAGGTTGCTCGTCGAAATTGAATGACCTGAAGCCATTGGAATTTGATGGTGCTGAGGCGACCGCCACCGGATCTGGCGCTGAGGGCTCCGGCGTGTGTATGGGATTGGCCAGTGGCGCATCATCGTGTGGCATGACGCGGCTGAGTGCCTCCTAAAACATGACCGAAACGAGACAACAAACAACGCAATTAAATTGGTACGCATTTGTATACTGTATGACGCACTTACCACTAGATCCCAATTGGACGACTCCAGGTGGGAGAAGGCCTCGCCAACATCCTCTATTCCAGTTATGATCTATGACATTGAATTAAAATGTAGTTTTGTTTGCATTCAAACTGATTGCAAGTCCAAGACGCAGACATCTACACATAGGCACATAAGCACACACACACATACGTGTACTCCCTTACTTGCACACACACACACAGAGTGAGACACACACAACACACGCATTGGAAATGTGCGCACTCAGCACTCGTTTGGGCCACAAATAATAACAGAAGTTTGCTGCGTCTGATGGTCAATTGATGCTGTATTTCTTACCTGGAAACTGGCCAATGTTTCTTCTTTGTCCTGGTTGTCCGACATTAGTGTATTTAATTAGTATTTCGAATTAAACTAAAGTACTACTAATTTTCACAAAGAAAAGACAAAAGACAGTCTGATGTAAAAAACATTCGCCTGTTAACGCAATGTTAACACATGTATGAGACTGTTAACTTTACATATGGTACGCTGCTCAGAAAAACAGCTTGGCGAATGCTAGTAAAATATGTGTATTTGGTAGGCACATGAAATGAGTTGTTTTACACTATTTATTTGTTGAATTCGCGTTAATTTTAGTTTTTTATTATTTCAGAACACATTTAATCAAAAAGCTTGCATAAATTCACTATATTCTGACTTTAATATATATGTCACTATTCAAAGCAAATGTTATTGCTTTTGACTTTTGCACAGCTGAGCTGCGTACTCACCAGCAGTACTTTCGTGATGGTAACCGGTCATCGATAACAATTTTCTACGTGTTAACGATTCTCGATGTTAATTTTAACGATAGTTTAGGCGCGATTTTTTCAAATGTTAAATGAGCAGTGGTAAATGATTATTAATGATTTAAGCCGAAATAAGTTGTTTTGATTGTATATAAAACACTGCTCATTGAAGTTACAGATTACATATAAAAAAACAAACAAACAAACAAGTACATTGCTTACTTCAGCAGAGTTGTATTTATTTATCTTAATCCTTTCGTCCATCAATGTAATGTATTCAGTTTTAAATTGTGATTAATATGCGAAACTTAATATTGCGTACCAGTGAGACCGCCCACTAGCACACTCGATATACCAAACAGGCGCTCAACGCCTACGCGTCGCACCGAACAAATATCAGCCAATTAATCTTCATAAGGCGAGTGAAATCAAAGAACTGAATGCGATGTGATTTCGATGGGGCCGGCAGTCGAGTCCGGCATAGATGCCAATTGGTGCTTCGAACAACATGTTGCTGTTCGCTAATATTTGTTTGAAAATCGCAACACTTGCCACAATTTGTGGCATCCTCGGCCAGCTGCAAGTGGCTGGTGCCGTAACAGCAGCCGGATCTGAGCAACAATTGCCGCAACGCATCCACAGTTTACTCCATCAATTATCCTGTGGCAGGAAACTCAATGCAAGCGCCAACTTCGCTTTGTTGTTGGCCGAATTTCTGATAAAGCGTAAGCCCAATGAACCGTGCACACATACATAAATATTTATGTGTGTGTGTGTGTGTGTGTGTGTGTGTGTGTGTGTGTATGTGTCATAAATAATCATTAATTTCGGCTTATGCCGCATAATTTTGCAGAGAAAATGAGATACATAACGCCCACACGATACGATAGACAATTATATTATCAACTGCTGCATAAAATGAATCAGCTGGCAAGCTGTAAAAATCCAGGCGAATTTAATCCATTGCAGGAGCTAAGTAAATGTTGTACAAAATTAATTAGACATTTTCTCTCACAGTTTCCCCGCTTATTCCACTTAGTTTTGCGAAACGCCTTTCAGCGCAATGTTTTGCTGCTGCCACCCAGCTTGAAGTAGGTTTGCATAATTTAGTCCTCAGGCTCTTTTATCTTGATCTCTTAACTACTTCTCTTATTTGCAGATATGGCGCACTGAATGCAAATGCTGAATATGAGCAGCTGGCCATGAGTTATGACAGCCTCGTCAGCCAGGGCTCGCCGAATAGAACGGAATCGGATCTCTGCATGCGTGATATAGTCACTCTGGATACGAGCCGGTGTAAGCTGAGTCTGAGCTGCTTGGACCTGCTGACCAGCGAGGCGCCAGCCTATGGCTATCAGCGCACTCATCAGTGAGTATATGAGTTCTAGTTCTATTGGACACATATACAAAACGAGATATTTGCTTATGGTATACACTGTAAATATTAATATTTATTAGCGGGCATATTGTTTGTATATTTCCTGTGCAGAGCTATTTTTTTTTACTATTGAAAGGACATATATGTATTTGTAGATTAAAAAAGATTCTATATTTAGCCTAGATATTATTATAAATATTTATTATCGTATATCACTACTTATACTAGATATTATTATATCTGAATAAGTATACTTATATATATTTGACTGACAGACTCCGATCTAGCACCTCTTACCTCGCTCTATATATATAATATACCTCTCCCATTTTCGAACTTTACAGAGCATATCCTATATAGAGTTTTATAGCACTATAAAGATATTACAGAGTTATATACTCCTGTTATATACCATTGCTTTCCCATTTACCAACACTTGCAGCGTATATTGGCAGTTAAGCATATTAAATATAATAACTTAATGGATTCCGTTGCTTTATAGGGTGCTTCTGCTCTACATGCTGCAGCATCACAAATGTGCCCCCCGCTTGAGCCCGCCCCAGCTGTACGAGGAGCTGGCGAAGGGACACTGCAATGAGATCTTAGGCGAACAAAATGCGATACGCAGCCTGGCGCTGGGCATGGGCAAGTACAAGGATCTCTATCTGGAGCAAGGTAAATGCCAGAGGCATTATTAGTTTTAGTATATGGGTCTAATGGATAATGATTAATTGCAGCAACTATTTGTGGTCTCTGGGGCTACAATGAGTTCCTCAACTGGCGCAATGTGATGGAAATCGACAGCTGGCAGAAGGAGGAGAACCAGCAGCAGCAGCAGCAGCAGGAGCAGGAGCTGCAGGAGGAGGAGAAGGAGCATATTAAGGACTTGTCGCTTGTGTTCTACATAAATGCGTTGCTGCTGCTGCATTAATGCTGATGTAATTTACTGCTGCTGCTGCTGCTGCTGCTGCTGCTGCCTCTGCTGCTGGCGTTGCTTTTGCTGCTTTTCTAATAACTGCTTGATAACTGAATAAAATGCAGCTTTATTGCTTTGACGATGTGTTGACAGGACGAGCAGTTAATACTTTTGTTATTGAGTTGCCAACGAGTGTGTATGTGAGTTGTTATTGTTGTTGTTGTTGCTGTTGTCAGGTGGCGACACATTTGTAATGTGACACATTAGTTGCGCCTGGCTGACATCTTGATGGATGCGGCGCAGGAGACGGCAACACTTTCCATTACAAAATGCTCGCATTGAAGTGGAATACTAATATTTGCGCTGACATACTCGAGCAAGGCGCAGAAGAGGGGAGGAGTGGGCGAGTAGGCGCTGGAGGAAAACATGGAAGCCAGCCAGGAGCATGGCTCTTGGATATTAATGCCTCATTTGCTGCAAGTGACGAAGTGGGGCGGCAGTTGCAGCACCCACTAAGCCTTGCACAAAAGACATAAAGCACACACACACACAGAGAAGGGAGAGAGAGAGAGGGAGAGGTCACATACAGAGACATTCACTCAGTCACCCACACACACATACACCCACACACAGAGACAACACTCCTGTCTGTGTGTCATGTCATGGGGTTTGCCCTTTTGGCCAGGCAGAGCCGCTGGCAAAGGCAAAGGACTTAGCAGCGCATTGTCAAAGGGTCCACGAATGGTGGGCGGGCCTGGTCATTAGCAAAGTTGACTGCCAGTGCAGCAACAACAACAACAACAACAGTAACTACAACAACATGTTCACATGGTCAAGTCTCAGTTACACAGCCCACAGGAGTTAGCAGCCTAAGCTCTTGCCCACACTTCAGTTTTATTTTGTTTTTCATTTCTTTTGTCATTTTCAACAACAACAATAACATTAACAACAACAACCCCTGCAACCTGATCAGCTGTCATTGCTGACTTGCTGCCCTTCGTCTCGTCCTTTCCATTTGAAAGGCTTAAGCATATGTATGTACGTTCGTGTGTGTGTGTGCCTTCAAGTGTCGATTGCCTGCTGGTAGGTGTTTATTGTGATGTTAAGTTCGCTGGCAAGAACAGCAACAACAAAATGTTGTTTAACATAGCGCCGCTGTCACTGGCGCTGACAGCTCTTGGAGCGCTGTTGTTGTAACTTGAGCCCGGAATGTTTGGCATGTTTCAATTTCATTTCGTTCCATGCGCAGGCGCCATAGCGAATGCGCTCTTTTGGATAGAAGGTGGCAGCTGGGAGCATGGAAGGAGGAAGCAGAAGCTACATACGAAAAAAAGGGCTGTCAACACAACTTAGTAGTTATTATCCCGATTTGTTAAACACTTTGTATTTACTAAATTTATAGGTAACAAAAAGTTTAAATCGAATACAATAATCTAAACTAAATTTTCAAGCTTCTGTTTCTAAAAACAAATAATAATATTTTGAATGTTTTAAAATAATTGCTAATTTTTAAAATTTTTAGGTGTTTTGACTACCCTAAACTACCCCGATGATAGCCTGTGTTCGTTCATATTTGGCGCCTCTTTACATACTCGGATAATCAACTAACGGATACTACGAACGCGATTTGGGCACTTTAAGACCAACAACAACAACGCAACTGTCATTCTCTCTGGCAAAGGTGTTTCGTTCGCTGTTGTTGTTGCGCTAGCATGCTTCTTGCTCTCCACTCTGGCAGAGTTTCGCTTCGTTCCAATCAGCAACGGCTTCGATACGCGCAGTAGTCTCCCGTCAATTAGAGTGTAAAAACGTAAACGCTCCACAGAAACGGCTATCGGAACGGCGCCGCCACAGAGACAATCTTTCGCAGGATACAACCAAAATATAACATATACACACACACACGCGCTACAACAACAGCTAGTTGGATGGAAAAAAAGAAAGTTAAAACAAAATAAATACATGAAATTTGCATAAAAAAATAATGAGGTGTCAAGTGTGAAGAAAAAACGTCGGCTGTACAAGAGTCGAATGTGCAATGTGAAAGACATCATAAGAGACTGTGCGTGTGTGTGACCGTGTGCGTGTGTGAGTGCGTGTGCTTTGATGTAAATACCACGAAAATCGCTGAACGCCGAAAATAAAGCAGCAGAAATCAACGAAGACGAAGACGACGTCGCCGTCAACGAGGCGGACGTTCGCCAAAAAGCAGAGCCAATACAAGTGAGTAGTAAACGTTGTTGTTGTTGTTGTAGTTGGAGAAACGAGGCGAAATGAAATAATGGAAATTTATGTTAGGCAAGCAAGAGCGCACTTTAAAGTGGCACTTGAGCACTACGTAGAGCGGCGGGAAAGCGGCAGAGCAAGAGGAGCGAATTAAATATAAGAACTACTGTTGTACTATGCATATATGTATGTGTGCATTTATATATACATACATACTTACATATATTATATTTGACAATTTTGCCTGCTGGTTGCACTCAAAGAACGCATTCGGCCCGGGCAATGTTCGCTATGTTGACGTTTTTCTCGCTCTCACTCCCTCTCTTGCTTGCCACTGACTTTCTCTCTTACACTCGTTTGCCAACTTCCATTTTGCAGTCAGTCAAATGTCTTTGATATAATGTCGCCCAGCACTCACTCACACAAACATATAGCTACACAAAGCTGCGGCTGCAATAGCCACACACATACACACACACACGCACGACACTTTCTGTTGCTGTTACTCTTACATTACAGCTCAGCTTGAGTGTGCTTGCGTGTGTATGTAGCTTCTTTTGTTTTAGTCCTTGCTTGAAATTGCTTTCTACTGCTGTTTGCTTTTGTTGTAGAGCTCAGCGCGACGTCTTTGACAGGGCGCAAGTAATATGCGCACCTGTGAATTTGCCATAAATTAGGCGCAAGAGACGCGCTCACACACAGAGGCACACACGCAGATACACAGACACATATTTATACGTAGACGCATGTCAAACGTTAAGAATTTAACAGCAAAAACGCGCGCCAAACTTTTACGTTATATGCATGAGTGTGTGTGTGTTTGTGTGCGTCTGATTGGGCCGTAACTTGGGTCAGTCTGTCATGCGTGAGCTGCTCGGTCCAAGCAGCCCCCAAGGAACGCCTCACATTCCCATCAAAATGTCCCTCTGTCTGGCTGTTCAGTTCTGTTTCTGTTTTCTGTTTCTTTTTTTCTTGTTCTGTTTTCTGTTTGTATTTTGTGGTCTGCCTTCAATTGGCTCTCAACGGGCTTTGCTCTATTTACCTTATAAAAACACAATTTATTGCTGCTTTAACGATTTTTCTTTTGCGGTTATTTTCTGTTAGCTCTGTTGTTGTTGTTGCTGTTGATTCTTTTGCTGCTGCGGCGGCGGCTGTAGTTTTGTCTGTTACAACAGCTCCTCTCTCTTTTTTGCGCTCATTGACTTTAATGCTCCCTGTTTGTTTTATTTCTTTATGTTCGTCTATGTATGAGTGTGTATGTGTGTGCGTATATTTACCGTTCGCTTTTCGTATTGGCTTTGGGTATTAAGTTTTGCGTGACATCAACACAAAAAATCATCAGCAAAACAAAACAAAAACAACAAGAACTGCACAAACAGTAAGCACTCATTGGAGAGGCTAGGATATAATTTGTGCTGTGTTAGCTGTTCGCTGCTGGCAGTTGGCCTTGCTGTAGTTTTAAATCAATAATTTATACTATAGAATAGCCCGCATAGAAGATAGGGTTTGGGCTCGTGTGTTTTTCGCTTGTTTCAGCTAATCAAGTTGTAGTTTCAGTTCATTGTTCAGCAGATATAATAGATAATGGGTCCTTTGTGCGATTTAGGTCACAATTAGATAAGCGCACTCATACACATATCCAAGTACCTACACATACATGTTAATGCTGTTAAGCTGCGAGGCCAAATGTTAATAATCTGAGGATCAAAGAAAGAAAGAAAGAGAAAGTGAGTAAATGAATCTTCGAGAGTTTGCAGCATACAACGGCAACTAAACTGTAACTTAACAGAAAAGCTGTATGCCAATCAATACAGCAGCTAGAAAGCAATAGCATAGTCTAAGCAGAGGCTTACTTGAAAAGAATTGCTGCAACTAAAGAGTTAAGCGAAAAGTGACGTATGAGTTTAACAGTGCTGTTAATGCAAATGAACTAGAAATTTTATTAACATACAAATAGTTCTTATAAGATTAGATAATGCTGTATAAAAGTAGAGGATAATTTTTAATTTATAATAAGAGTTAATTAGAGAAAGAAGAACATAAGCTATAAAATAGTAGTCATGCAATACAATTAATTAAAATAAAACTTTTCTGTGTCACAAATTAGCTAAGTGGCAATAAACTTATAACTTCACGTTCAGCTTTTATACATGTAACTTCAAAATTGTTCATCATTTCTGCATTTATACAATAAAAAGTTATTTTTACCACACAAACAAGTTTTATTGCCATTAGTTATGATTTTCACTGTGGCACTCAAGTGAGCTTCAATTGCCCCGTTGTCATTTCTCGTTGCCCAACACTCTTTCCAACACTTCCCTTTGTTTGCTGGAGAAGAAAAACAAGAAAATATTATGAGTTTACGTTTGTATGCATTCTCATAAACTTTCTAAAAACTTCAGGTAAAACTGTCATAAAATATTTGCTCAGATCTTGGTTGCAATCTTATTAATTGAGTAAAATGCATAGAGTAAAGGAGAAGAGAAGAAAAAGAACAACAAAAGAATGGAGAACAGAAGACAAATGAATGGAAATAATGGAAAATTGAAGATAAGGGAATTCATAATATTTAATAAAAAAGATTTGAGAAGAGTATAAATATAAAGCGAAGAGAAGAAAATAGACAGAAGATGAGAAATTCAGGAAGAAATATAAGTAAAAGAGAGTTTAAAAAAAATGAGACGATCCAAGACATAAGAATAAAAGAGAGAGATAGAACATTAAACTCAAATGAGAAGAAATGCCTGCTGAGGACAAAGAAAATAAAAGAGTGTATAAGAAAGAGCAACAAATAGAAGAGGGTAAAATAGATGAGAAACAGAAGTGCCATTAAGAATAGAGACATAAACGAGCATACTGTGGAGAAGGCACAGGCAGGATAGGAGGAAAAAATAGAGGAGTGCCAAGGACAAATGAAAATAAATGAAGGAAGGAAAACGCCGTATAGTAGTGGAAGAGAAGGTCACGGAATCGTAGCATACTTTTGAGTCGAATCAACTAGAGAATGACATTTGTAGCATTCCGTCTCGTTTATTGTGCATTTAGACAGACAACTGATGGGGAGAATAATTGTGTAATTAAATCAATGCCACTCGATGTTAATTTAGTGCCATTAGCCGCATAATTGGGTTGATCAACTTGATGTCGGCCATTGCAGAAGTTCGGAGACTGCGACTAAGTGTCATTAATTTTGATTTTGGAGGCAATATCAATGTGTAATTAGTTGGGGCCTGCGGCCGAAAGCGTAGTCTAAAGCGCCCAAATGGCCACTTGCCACTTACCGCTTGCCACTTGCCACTTACCCATTTGCCATTTGCCACTTACCACTAACAACTTGGACTGCTGTAAAATTTTCCAGCCAAATGAGCGCACGTTCTTTACTTTACTTTATTTCTTTTTTGGCTGCGTTTACCTGAATAATGAGTTTTCATGTGCCGCATGCCACATGCCACATGCCCCACATCAAACACACACACACACACACACACACGGGCATCCCAGCTACATCCCAGCCTAGTTAAATGTATGCATTCTGGCTCTGTGGCCAAAGCTGATGCCAAAACTGAAAGCTAAAGCTGGGGGCTGAAACTGGGGCTGAAGCTTGTGCGACAGCCTTCAACATTTGCTGGCTATTCGGAGGCGTCGTACCGGAAAGAAATGCCATTAAAAACGCAATAAAAATGCAAAAGCAACAACAAAATCAAAAAAGAGAAAAAAAAAACAACAACAAAATTGAAAAAAATATTACCGAAATGAAATGAAAGAAAAATGAAAATAAACGTTGAGAGAGAGAAAGAGAGAGTACAAAAACATATCAAAAAGTATGTGTGTGAGCCTTTGGTAGTATGTCAAAGTGTGTGTGTGTGTGTGTATGGGTTAGTTAGTGTGCGTGCTTAAGACTTCAGTGCAAATAGCCAAGGTGGAAAAATCGATATAAATGAATACGGTAACATTTGGTCGACTCTGAAACACCCAAAAACTCGAGACAGTACAAATGGCAAAATGTGTTGTTTTTTTTTTTTCACTTTTTTCTCTTTATTTTATTTATTTTTTTGTTTGTGGATGTTGGCCTACCAAAGTCCAACTTGCAAAACTTTTGCACGCACAGCAACGCACACAGCCGCAGCAACAACAACAACAACAACACCCGCACACACGTAAAAGTAGCCCAGCCACCCACACATAGCGCGCACACACACACACACACAAACACACCCACTCATTCACAGCCCAGCAGCAACCCGCCCAAGCCCACATTCACGCCCCATGGGCCGAGTCAACGGCAGACGTCGCGATTTTAAGCGCAGGCATACAAAACTTGATATAAAAATAAAGTAAAAATAAAAACAACAAGAATTACTACAGTGGGGCATGCTCAATATTAAAATACCCTATAACTCAATTTGGCATTGTGATTCGCTGGAAAACAAAAGAACTGCATTAAGAAGATTCAATTTGCATATATTACTGCAATTTATAGTATATTTAAATATGAAAATATTGCTGTTAAGAAAATGGCATTTTCAGTAAATGTCAATTTTAACTATCATTATTTTACTCAAGTCTTGCTCTGTTAACATTGCATGCATTTATGTTTAGTAGATGGCGATGTTAAATAACAGTTTGCCAGGAAATAAACGGACAAACAGAAACTAGTAAGCAATTAGAATGAGAGATCATTGCTGTTAATAACAGTTGCTTGTTAAAGGCTACGTTTGCAGAGAGTACGCAATGTAAGACTTGCATTTAACAGAACTGCAAATTTACTTAACATTATTCATTAGTATATGTTAAGTGCACACAAATAACAAATTTTTATGCTAGACTTTAATTTATTTAGCCAAGAAAAAGAGTTTAGCCATCAATTGATTTCACCCAATCGGCTATTATGCTCCCAGGGTATATCACCAACAACAACAACAACAACAGCAAGAGCAGCCGCAACGTCAAATAGCTGTAGCAATGAAGAAAGATTTCATGCTGTGGCTGCAATTTTTGCCCCAGTAAGTATGCTACATATTTTTTGAGCACGGGTTAAGTGCCACGCATGAGTGTGTGTACCAAATACACATGCACATACGCATACAAATTCTGATATATATTTATATGTAAAGTTTTACATATGCGTGCGTGCGTATGTGTGTGTGCGTGTTTGGGTCTGTGACCCGGCCTAAGAGTCTTCGTCAGCTCCAGCCTGATTTTCAACATTTGACATTTCAATTTCGATTGGCCAACGAAAATGATAAAATGTCAAAGAAAAAATCAGAAATGGGAATGGGTTACATTTTTGTTTTTGCAGCTGCTTCAGCTTTTACTGTCTTATACACAATATGCCCAATTGTCGTATTGATTTCTAATTACATGCATTTGCCCCAAGGCACTTGGCTTAAGGTAGGGCCACGGGATCACCAGATGTATATATATACATATATACAAATATATACATATATATATGTATTTGTAGGAGTGGCTTAGCCAAATGGTAACAAATTGTAGAGAATGAGGCACATTGTCTACTATTAGTATTTGTTGTGGTGGCGTTGCCATGACGGTGTTTATTGATTTTACGGCTGCTAACAACTGGCAAAGGGAAAGAGCGGCACGGTGGGAGCGGGAGCGGGGCCAAGTGGCATGCGGCATGTGGCAAGAGCCATCAGGCAACAGCCATGAATCATGTTTGTGTGAGTCCGTGTGCGTTGCGTGTTTAGCAATTTGTGGTTATATTATAATGACCACTTGATTTGCCTGCGCCTTTGGCCTACCTGCCTACCTCCCTCTCTCTCTCTCTCTCTCTCTCTGTCTCTGTTTCTCTTTCTCTTTTTCACCTTTACTATTACTAATTGCTCTTGTGGTATGCTTGTGCTTGATATATATCAACAGGGAGCCGTCGCAGTCGCAGAGGCAACGTCGAGACGCATGTACGCTCAATGCTCAGCGCTGGCTGCTGGCCGAAGTCGTCTAAAACGGCCAACGATCGTGTGAACTGTGCGTATACTTAACTGGCGTAGTTTCTGGAGCAGCAGCAGCAGCAGCAGCAGCAGTGGCAACATATCAGCCACACAACAAGGAACAACAACAACAGCAGCAACATCAGCAACAACAACAGCAACATTTCGTACGAAAATGTTCACATCAAAGCAACAACAACTGCAGCAAGGACCTCAACGACTGTCACGCCTGCTACATATTTGCCTGCTCCTGCTATCGCTGAGCTGGGCGGCCAACGGCAGCAACATTGTGGAGCCCGAGGAGGCAGCTTTTCAAGGTGCGTATGACAGCTGACACTAACCACAGCCCCTCACACCGCCCCCTGCAACCGCAGCCCTTGCGAGCTGTCCAATTGTGGAAATTTTGGCAGCATATCAATAAGTGAAGAGCCAGAGCTTGGCCTCGACTGCCTGGCTGGCTGGCTGCCTGGCTGTCTCTCTGTCTGTTTGTCTGTCTGGTTTGGCTTTGACATTAATGAGCGACTTAATTATGCCTTTCACATGCGCACATAACAATCGTGTGTCTGTGTGTGTGTGTGTGTGTGTCACTGTTATGCAATGTTTTTGGCCATATTTTCAAGCGCTTAAACGCAACACGACGCCCACACGCTTTATTACGCCAACACCAACATAACTAACGTTCTCACTCTCGTTCTCCCTCTCTCGCTCTCTCTCTCTGTCACTCTGTGCGTGTGTGTGTGTGTGTGTGTGTGCTGCTGCTGACACTTCGATTTCAATTGCATGCAATATGCGATTTTTCAATTTCAATTTTAATACGCAATGGCAAACGACAAGCTTTACTCTGCTACTCCATCAACTCCAAAGCAGACGAGACGAGCTGCCAACTGGCGTGGGGGAGGGGGGATGCGTGGCATAGCACACACTATTCACAACTGTTTGCATGTGCGTGTGTGCAAATGCAAATGTGTTGAGTGTCCAGTGCACTTTAATCGCCACCACACAGTTGCTTAATCAACTAGCAATCGCACACACTCACACATATGCCCACCTGTTTGTGTGTGTGTGTGTGTGTGGTTTGATGGCTCTTTAAGCGTGTTGTTGCGTGTTCCATTTAATAGAATAGCAGCTAAGCAGAGCAGCAGCAGCAGCAGCAGCAGCAGCAGCAGCAGCAGCAGCAGCAGCAGTTGCCAGCATGACGTAAGCTTTTGACAAAGACCAATAGTGCTTGGTAACCGTTATGTGATCTGATACGATGTACGTACGTATGTTATGTGTGAGTACACATATATGTATGTACCTGCTATGGTTATGCGATGCACACATAACTGTAATGTTAATCTGAGTACAAGCAAAGTTCAATTAGAACTCACGAAAAAAAGAAGGAAAAGAAGAAAAACATTCGCTCGAGGCGCGCGATTTTGTGAAACTTTCCACACGAGCAAATTCTGAAATTGGTTTAAACTTGCAAACAGGCTTTTCATGTTATAAAAAATATATATATACATATATGTATATATATATATATTGCCAACTGACATAACATAAATAAATATTGCGCTCTAAATTGAATTTGACTGTACTTAGTATTCCAGGCTAAGTGCTGGGCCTGCTGTCTCTCAGTTATTTATGCTTATTTACTGCGATGTCCTTCAAAAGTATTTCGGCTAAAAATAAAAAGTGGTTTTTGGGTCAATTGAATTGATTTTGGACTTTGAAAAGACTGACATTGTGGACTGGTTTGGTTCAGTCAAGTGGCTCACTTGGTAGCACTTGATAGTTGTTCTATTATAAACATGAAAGTAACATATAAGTTGTATAACTACTGCTCGTTAGAGTTTGGTTTAAAGTTGGCAGTGTAAGCTGCCTAGAGACATCAAGTTAGCCAGCATTGAAATCAAGGATTTCTTATAGTTTACTGGGTCAGCAGTTGTTGCCTTAAATTCGCGAAAAGTTCACTTTCTATATTTCACTTTGAGTAACAAAGACTCGTGCACATTGATCATTGATCGATATTAGTTATCTAGTTATCCCGAGACTAAACTCTACTCTATTGCTACACTCTTAATTAGTCATATACCTTTCTCAGAACTGGACTGTCTACACTCCACACTCTACGCTCAACTTGCTCCACTCGATCATTGTACTCGACTCACCATACTCGACTCGCTACTGTCGACTCATTACACACTCTATTTTCTATACTCTTGTACAGTCGCCTCACTACACTCGACACGGTACTCAGAATTGCTACTCTCCACTTTCAACACTCTTCTAAACTCTCCTCTCTACACTCTATTTGATACACTCGACTGGACTACTCTGGAATCGCTATACTGCACTTACTCCAATCCATCAGCTTTATATTAAGAACTTACTGTATACACCCTCTACTTGATCCATTTGAATCGCAATTCCTTGCTCTTCTCCTTGGGTACCTACAGACATTCGTTAAATCATTTTAGATTATATTGGAATGGTTTGCTTTGTATTTATATCATATACCACCCACTCAGACCATTACCTATTACTCCTTAGACCTCTCCAGTTTTGCTTTTACTTGTCACTAATTATTTTTCTCAATAGTTACTCGCTACAATTGTGTATGTAGCACACCCATACACCCACACACCCACACCGCCCAACAATAGTTCGAGTGACTTAATCGTTCAGCGCTCTTCGAGTACTTTAGCTACTTGTTCCACTTGAATCGGCACTCGTTGCACTCCAGCCGAGTCTAATGTGTCTCACTCTCAGACTCAGACTCCGAGTCAGCCTTAGACTCTGTATAAAAGCCGGCCTGCTTTTCTTCCTGTCTTTTGATGTCAAGTGTTGGAGCTGATGGAGGCCAGCGCATCAGAGAGCTACAGAAAGAGCTTAGCGATGCCCCGATTTGCTCGACTCCAGTGCAGTTCAGTACAGTTCAGTTCACTTCAACTTTAGTTTAGTTTGATTGGCTCAGCTCAAAGACCATTTGCGCGTTTGGCTCGTTTGGGTGGGGCTTTGTGTTGCATAAAATTCCATTGCATACTTGTGAGAGCGTGTGCGAGCATTTGCATTTGCATTTGCATTTGAAATTGGGGCCAGATCCATATTGAAAATTGGAACGAGAAGCGACTGCATATGGGAAATGGACTCGCTTTTGGCACAATGCCAAAAAGGTGTGTGTGTGTGTGTGTGAGTGGGCGTGTATCTGAAATGTGGGCAGTAAATTACCAAACATGACTCTAGGCTCTCTCTAAGTCAGTAAAGCTCATTAGAATTTATTGCGGACACGTCGGTCACACCCAGACACAGACACAGACACAGCCAGGGGACACGCACGTCTGTTGATGTGAGTCGAAATTATGAACTCGACTCGAAATTAAAATGAACAGCGAGAGTGAGAGAGAGAGAGAGAGGGTGAGAGAGATAGGGAGTATAGATAAAAACACTTAACCATTTTGTGTTGTTTCTCGTTTAGGTCACTGCGGTCATACGAGTCCCTGCGAGCAGCTCTGCTACGAGATCCACGATGGGATGTACGAGTGCGACTGCATCGAGGGCTACGAGCTGAACAAGAATGGCTACAGCTGTCAAGGTGCGTGCGAATTAGTATGAATTGAGATGCATTTGATTTGATTTGATTTGATTTGATTTGATTTGCATTTGATTTGCATTTGCTTTTTGCAGTGATAAACACGACAAACAGCGGCCAGGATGGGCACGGTAAATCGGATGAGGATGTGCTCTACCAGAAGGGCGCCTCCTTCAGTGCAAAGCTCGCCAATGCAGCGGCGGCGGCGGTGGCAACGGCCGGCGGGCAGGCGGATGCGGATGCGAATGCGAATGCGGATGCGGCTGAAGCGGATGCGAATAGCGAATATGATTACAACGATGAGAATTTAGATGGCATGCGGGAACAGAAAGTCAATTCAAACGATTATTACATATCAGCGGAGAGCATTAGCTTCAATGAGAATCAGGAGCTGGATGCGGCCGACTTTAAGGTGGCGACCACAGCGGGCACAGCCACCAAACTAACCAAATCGACTAAAGCCGTGCCAACAACCACGACGACAACAACAACCACAACAGCAGCAACAACCACAACAACAGCAGCAACAACACCAGCTGCAAGAGCAACAATTGAGCGTGGCCAAATGGCAAACAAAGCCAATGGCCAGCGCAATGCCATGGATTATGGCTTGGCCGATGTGGATGGCGATGGCGATGTCGATGAGTATTATAGCTATAAAGCGGACATGTCCATCTATGACGATGTCAATAATAATCAATTAAATTTAAGACGCAACAGCAACAGTAACAGCAATTCGCATACATATCAGCAGACTAGCAAAAGCAACAACAACAACTTGAACAACTTGAACAACAACAACTTGAACAACGACAACTTTAAGGTCGCAATGCATATCAACAATAATAAGAATGCTGCCAATAGCAACATATCACTTAAGACAACAACAACAACTAGTACTACTACAACAACAACAACAACAACAGCAGCTGCAATCAGCAGGTGAGCGAATTAGTTAAGCGGATATAAACGACTGCATGATAGATTAGTTATGTATATTGAGAGTTTCCTAGTTCATTATTGTTGGGATGGATTAACTTTAGAGCTATAGAATCTCTAGAGTCTATCAGTCTTTAATCTCAAAATGAGCTCCTTACAGATGATAAGAGAAGATAAGGTTATGTGTATTTCGAGTTTGCTTGATCATTATTTTTGACATGGAACAACTTTACAGTTATCGAATCCTTAGAGTCAATTAGACTTTAATCAAAATGAACCACTTATAGATGATAGATGTTTTTTATATATATTGAGAGTTTTCCCATTCAATATTGTTGAGATGGAATCTCTAGAGTCAATCAGTCCTTAATCTCAAAATGAACTCTTCATCTTCTATACTCCCATTTCATGGAACAAACTATCCCTCTTTAGCCATCGAGCGAGCTGAGAACTGCTCTAATCTATTTCAAGTGGAATTATAATGCACTGACTAAAGGATGACGCTGCTCGAGAGCCTTTGCCATTGAGAATGCGTCGAGTGTGCAATGATACTTGATAGATATTTAATTGTCACTGCTGTCGAATAACGGCATCGATTGTCATTCGAATTCAATTTCACTTAATAATTGTGGCGTGAAATTCTGTGATAATTGAACTTAACGCTTGTTGACTTACTCAAGGAAGTTTTTTTTTATTACTTTTTGCAATGAATGCATGTGTTAAATTGATTTATGTTTATTGAAATGAAAGAGAAAGAGGAAGAGTTGAATATTGATTCCTTATTGAAGAACATGAATACTCTTTATTAAGTGTTGAATTTATATTTGATATTTATTATTATGAATATTATGAATCTGTATAATATATATATTATTTCATATTATATTTTATTATATATTATTATATTATATTATATATTATCTAGTATAATTTCTCAACACATTTTGAAGTTATAATAATTTGATTTTTAAGTTAAGAACAATTCAGGAAATATTAAGCCAATTGGATAGTTTCTATCCCCATACTTAATTAGCTGTTTAATCTAGTATCGTCATAACCCCTTGATATCTGCTTAAATAAAATGTTTATGTATCCCATTTAACATTTACCATTTACTTTACAGCACACTTTGCAATCTGGATTGCGGCGCAGAGGGTATTTGTGCTCTGGAGGCAACGGCGTCCACAGCGCGCTGTTTGTGCCCATTTGGCAAAACGGGCGAAAATTGCCTGGAAGGTATGTGTGTGTGTGCCTGTGTGTGTGTGTGTGTGTGTGTGTGTGTGCCCGTGTGTGTGTGGCATTTAATGGCCATGTTACCTGCATTTTTATATATATAGTCAGCTAATGGGTAATCTTTCGCACAGATATCAGAGCGCACGTGCCACGCTTTGCGAAGCGCTCCTGGCTGGCATTTCCGGCACTCCATGGCGCCTATAAGCATGTTCAGCTGCGGCTGGAATTCCGTCCAGAATCCTTTGATGGCATCATATTGCTGAGCGGGGAGCGAGATGATCTAACTGGCGATTTTATGGCCCTGCTGCTGAACAAGGGCTTCGTGGAGTTCTGGTTCGATTGCGGCTCCGGCGTGGGCAGCGTGCGATCCAGAGAGACCATCATGCTGAACGAGTGGAACTCGGTGATTATCTATCGCCATCGTTGGGATGCCTGGTTGGTGCTCAATCACGGCACCAAAGTCCAGGGCAGATCGAATGTGAGTTTGGTTATTCGAAAGCAATTCAAGCAATTCCATTACAATGTGCTCCATGTGGCAGGGTCTCTTCTCGCGCATCACATTCCGTGAGCCGGTCTTTCTGGGCGGCATTGGCAACATCACGGGCCTGGCCAAGCGTCTGCCGCTGGCCGAGGGCTTTGCCGGCTGCATTCGTCGCTTCGTGGCCAACGAGCACGACTACAAGTTCACGGAGCATCCGCTGGGCGATGTCATCAATGGCTTCGATATACGTAAGTCACATACATATACGATATATATATAGTATATACTACTTTGTTTCTTTGTTCATCAGAGGATTGCTCGACGGACAAGTGCGTGCGTTATCCTTGCCAGCATGGCGGAAAGTGTTTGCCCTCGGATCAGGGCGCTGTTTGCCTGTGTCCGATTGGCTTTGTCGGTGATTTGTGCGAGATACGCATGGATTTGCAGGTGAGTGGGGAGTGGAGTGGAAAGCTAACCAAAGCAGTTCTATATAGTTTTGCCCGTTCATTAGGTGCCCGCCTTCAATGGCTCCTCTTTTCTGCGCTATGCGCCGCTGGGCGACAGCGCTTTGATCTGGCTGGAGCTGAAGGTCATATTGAAGCCGGAGCAGCCGGACGGTCTGATACTCTATTCGGGGCCGGAGCAGCGCGGCGATTTTATAGCTTTGTATCTGCACGATGGCTTTGTGGAGTTTGCCTTTGATTTGGGCAGCGGCCCAGCGGTGGTGCGGTAAGTGAACTGCAGCAAATGGTGGCCAGCACTTATCTAACTCGTCTCTTAATCAGCAGCAGTGAACACTCGCTGAGCCTGGGACAATGGCACACCATCAAGATCTCAAGGACCGCACGCCTGGCTGTGCTCAAGGTATGCCAAAAGCAAGCCGAACTCTGGCTCACTCTCACTCTCACTCTCTTACTCCCTCTCATTTGCAGATCGATCAGCATCAGGAGGTCATGACCATTTCCTCGAACGGCTTCTGGCATCTGTCGCTGGCGCAGAATCTATTTGTGGGCGGCGTCAATCATGTGGACCGTCTGCCATTGGATCTCAAGTACAAGTCCTTCTTTGTGGGCTGCATTCAGCGCGTAAGTTGGCATAGGTTAAGCTATCAAGCGGCTGGCCCGACTAACCAGACACCAATTTGCACCACAGATTGACATCAATGGCCACTCGCTGGGCATTGTGGCGGAGGCGCTGGGCGGCAGCAACATTGGCAACTGCCCGCACGCTTGTGTGGCCCGGCCCTGCGGACCGCTGGCCGAGTGTGTGCCGCAGATGGAGAGCTACGAGTGCCGTTGCAGCATCTACAACGAGCGCTGCAACAAGGCAGCTGAAGTGCCGCCCGAGCAGCTGCCGGAGCTGATGCTGCACAAGCAGCACAATGGCCAGCCACTTGAGGCCAAACAATACAAAGGAGTTGAGTCGAAGAAATCGTGGGCGCACAAGAAGCATTCCTCAAAGCGCAAGAATATGCATAAGCACAAGACGGCACCTGCAACCACCAGCAGCAGCACTAGCACCAGCACCACTTCAACCACCACCACCACAACGACAACCAAGCCACCCACACCAGCTGCAGTGGGTGGTGCGCCCAGCAATGAGGAAATCGAAGACGATATCATCTTTCGCTTTGTGCATGAGAATGCCGCAAAGGCGCCCAGTCCCATTGTGGGGCTGCAGCAGGCCCCACTCGTGGGCAAGCAGCATGTGAGCAAGCACGAGCACCATCAGAAGCCGAACACCTTTGCGCATAAGCTTGCCCGCCTGCCCACACACTACGAAAGTTTCCAAACAAATCCGGATAGCGATATACTAACATTCGATGATAACAACGATTGGGTGGCCAGCATGCAGCAGCAGGAGTATGCGGATGCCATGGCGACCAGTCAAGTGGGGGGCCAGACGGTGGAAGTTGATGTGGCCACTGGAGATGCGGAAGCGGGTGCGGATGCGGATGCGGATGCTGATGCAAGTGGTTTTGTTTTCGATGAGTCACTGTTTGATGCCAACGACGGCGCTGAGGATTATCAACGCAAGCAGCTGGCCCAGGACATGAAGCGCATCATGTCCAATACACACACGCACACACACGCGCAGAAAAAAGTTAACCAGGAGGAGCAGCGCCAGCAGCAGCAGCAACAGCAGCCACCAGTTGAGCCGCAGTACAGCGAGGAATACAACGACGATGAGCTGCTAGCACCCGTGCTCAAATCGGAGCCAGTGGCTCCAGCTGTTGCCGCGAGCACACCCCAAACGCACACCGACTGGAGTCTTCTCAAGAAATTCGATCTGTCCGCGGAGCATCAGTCGCAGGTGCAGAGCGTGCGCAAGAATTTTGGCGCCTGCTTCGCCGGCACTGACAGCTATTTCCACTACAACGATGCGGACACCATGAGCCAGGTCATCAGCTACAACATCGATCTCAATCTGCGGATCAAGACGCACTCGGAGAACGGCGTGATACTCTGGACGGGACGGCAGGGCACAACGGAGGAGCACGATGACTACTTGTCGTTGGGCATTGAAAAGGGGTGAGCAGGGGAGAGAATGGGACAGAGAAATGGGAACGGGAAATGGGAATGGGAATGAGAATGGGAATGGGAGAGAGCAACTGAGTGAATGCAAGTGTATTTGTAAGTGTGTGAGGGTCAAATTGCTTACTCAAGCTGATCAGCTCACGCTCACACTGTCTACCTGCTCTTCGAGGCTCTCCTCATGATCGTGCTCATCATTGAGATTGTGCTCAAGCTTGAGCGGAACTTTTGCCTACTTAAAGGCGCGTCTGGAAAAATGTTCTTCAGTCGTGTGGATGGCCTCCTAGTGGTCAGTTGTGTTCAAGTGAAGTGCTCTAGTGCTGTTTGGAAATAATTAGTCTTGTTAATAATAGTTTTTATTATAATAATTTATTATTTTATTATTATTATATATATATATATACATATTATGTTAAATGATTGTTCTAATGATCTTTTTAATTTTTTTGTTTTTTTTTGTTTATATAAATAAGTTGTATTTCTTGACAGCTGCGAATGTTTTAAAATATTGATAATCATTATCATTTGTTATTTATAATATAATTTTCTTGTAATATATGTATAAAATGTTTGTAATATTCCACAGATATTTACATTTCCGCTATGATCTCGGCGCTGGCGAAGTGGACATACGCTTCAATGGAACCAAAGTCAGCGATGGACTTTGGCATCGGGTCAGAGCTATACGGTAAGTGAAACAGTACTAAATAAACTTGTGTAAAACTCTTCTTTAACTTTTGCATAATCTTACAGAAATTCCCAGGAAGGTTATTTGGAAGTGGACGGACGCAAAACACAGACGCTGCGTACGCCGGGCAAGCTGCGACAACTGAACACCGATACCGGACTCTATGTTGGTAAGTGTTTGCTTTGCTTTATACATAATACTAACTGTAACTAATATGTATTTCATTGCAAAAATTTGACCTGTTTTTAGGTGGAATGCCTGATGTGGCATACTTTACGCATCAGCGCTATTTGAGTGGAATTATTGGCTGCATATCGGAGATCGTTTTGGCTGGCGAGAAATTGAACTTTGATCCAAATACGTTGGGCACAGCGCACAACGTGGAGACGGGCCTACTATGAAACGCTGCACTTACATAAGCCTCAAGACTTTTGATACATATATCAAATAGTTTAAATGTTATTATTTAATTAACGAAATGTTTACAAATTTGTCTATTTCGTTTGTGTTTGTACAAAGACGCTTTTAAAATCAACTGAGAATGAAACAGAATGATAAAGAGAGAGGAAAAGGAAGAGAATGAAGTGAAAAGAAGAGAATTGAGTTCTAGTTGGGAAATTTTTTTACGCCAAGAGATGAGCTGAGAAGTAACTAAAGTAAATATAGTAAACCATACTACATATAATATATATAGTGCATACAAAACCATAATGATTATATACAAATGCATACATATAAATATATATATATAGAAATTATATATATATATAAAAAACAAAGAAAAACCAAAAAAAAAAAAAAAGAGGCATGCTTCATATAGCCTGTGACTGTCAATACTTCAGAATGGAATAGTTTATATATAACTTTAGCAAAAGATTTATAAAACTGAGAACTATGCATAAAATACTTTGAAAAATATTGTATGTAGAAAATGAGCAACAAAAGGAAAAGAAAAGGAAGCAGAAGAGAGAAGTTTGCACATGTTTTATGTCCATTTTGAGCGCTTTGATTTAAGTGAACGTTACGCTTTGTGTGCAGAGTTGCCACCTTTTTGTAAAAGATAAACACACTGACACACACATACACAGACACTCTAAATACAACTACTACATTACTAAAGACACGTATACACACGCATATTGGCAGTACTTTCGTTTTTCGCATTGCTGTACCTTAACTAAAGAAATGAAACAAAAACCAAAACAAATATAAAAAACTAAAACTAAAAAGCTAAAACTATAACTGTACATTCTGTACTTCTTGGAAGTTCTATAACTGTATTAAGCAACACAAATGCAAATGCAAATGCAAAACGTTAACGTCGAGTCGAAGCAGCGTAAACATACTTATTAATTGGTAAGTTAATAAATGTGTAGCGTGTATTAGCTTGTAAGTTGGCACACACACACACACACACACACACATACACACATTTTCACAGACACGCACACATGAAGCCTGCCTATGTAAACTTTTATATTAACGAAAAATACACCAAAGAAAACAAAAACAACATACGTAAGCTACACACACATTACACAACACTAGACACACGCCACACACACACACACCAAACACATACACAGACACTACGCGCTGAACCAGAATTGAAATATGTGAGCGATTTTTAACAATTTATATACTACAATACAACAGACAAAAACAACAACAACAACTAGCTAAAAGATAACATGAAAAACAAATTTAAGCAATTTAACAATCCCATAGCGAAATTTTTAAATGCTAACAACCAAAACAATTGCAAATGCATAAAAAAGCAAAAGGAAAAACTTTGTATTCATCTTATGAATATGTTTTTGTAGCTTAATGATAACAACTACATACGTAGCTATATATATAAAAAGGTATATATATATAAACAAACAAAAACATATGCATATATATATATATGTATACAGAAATATATATATATCTATATATAAATGAGAAACTATAGTGAAAAAGTAAAAAACAAACGTAAAATGAATAAAGAAATCACAACCACCAATCAATGTAAAACTAAATTAAACGACATTCAATGTAGCTTATTTATAATATGCAAGAACGTGAAGCATTGAGATATTTAATTTCGTACATTGGTTTGCAGAAAATAAAAATATAAAAGAAAAACGATTCTTAAAAATAGTTTGATTTTTAAATTGAATTCTAGTCAAGTTGGCGCGCAAATGGCGTGTGCTTACATTGCTGTAAAGTATGAGCTTAATTGAACAAGTTGGCAGCACCATTTTATCGTATGACGTCACTATTGCTCGGACAGTATTGACAAGCTATATGATAATCATAAATTGTATATTATTGAATTGGGGAAATATTGATTTAACTTAAATGGTAGACATTTGCGATTTATTAACAATTTTTGACATTAATTTGTCTGCAAATTATATTATTGCATGACCTGCGACTCGTTACTAAATACCGGTTACTTGACTGACGAGTATATCGAGTTGGCAGCCTTGCTTTGACAACAACATATAACTCACAATAATGGTAAGCAATTCCAGTCTCTTTTTTATTTATTAGTTGCAAGTAATCAAACAAATATTTTACATTTAATAATTTGACAAAGCACTAGATTGGAGCAGCTGATGACAGCTACAACGGGCACCCAACGAAACGAGAGCAACATCATCAGCGATATCAACAGCGACGACAGCAACAGCAACAACAACATCAGCTGTACAAACATAAATTTTTAGACAAATTCGGGGTGGGGGGCTGACGACTGACTACGGAAGACGGTCGCCAAAAAGACACGGAAGTGTTTTCTCACCAGAAACTTGATTGAAAACCACCTTCGGTGCGTATTAAGCCATGGCCGATGCTGCTGGTGGTGGCATGCCCGAAAATGCGGCCGAAATAGCCGTGGCGAATGCAATCAATAACATCAACGGCCGCAATCGTGTGCTCGCTGGCGGAGTGCCTGCCGGCGGGTTAGGAGTAGGCGGAGGTGTTGGCCAAGTAAGAACGCACATGCACACACATACACACACTCATGCACACATGCACAGCAATGCTTATCTTTGACAATTTGTAGAACAACATGATGAACATGCGGGATCGTCTATTTCATGCCATTTACTTTCGTGTAGCAGCCACCTATGCAGAGTTAGTGCCACGGTAAGTGATCAAAGAGTTAATTACGGATACTGCATAAGTAAAGAAAATCTATCTCTCTCTTTCCCTCTCTCTCTTCTATTGCAGCAAGATTCAAATGGCAATTGAGTTTCTGCTGCTGCTGAAGGCTTTGGTGTTCTTCTTCACTTTGGTTTACATACACACGGCATTTATAAAGAATCCCTGCACCTGCCTGCAGGATGTGCAGAATTGGCCACGCGATGGCGTTATCCGTGTGGAAATAATACCACACTTGGCCGAGAAGCGTGCCATATGGCAGCGCATTAAGTCCGATCAGCAGCTGGTGCTGGCGCTTAAGCATACTTAGTATGAAATCCGATATCGTAATATATTACTGAATCTCATTTGTTGCTTGACTTGCAGCTACTATGGCATTGGACCGCAAACACTGGACAATCACAACAGGCTGAAGCGCTACGAGACGATACTACGCAAACTGGGCTTGCCGGTGCGACCCAATTTCGCCTATGGCAACGAGAGTCTGTACTACTATTTCGATGCTGTCAATATACTGGATAGCTACGAGCATCCCAGCGCTATACCGCTCAAGGCTGATGACGATGATGGTTAATAAGTTTATTAGCTAAATAGGTATAAGTGTGATTAATAATACTTTATGCAATTCTCTTGCAGATGAGCAATACATTGTTGAGTATTCGCTGGAGTACGGCCACCTGCGTCTCTCCGCCGACACACGCAAAAGATTGAACATACCCGTGCTGACTGTGCAGCTGGACCCCAATTCGAATCCCTGCTTTGGCGATAGACTGACGCGCTACCTGCTCAAGCGTTTGCTGGGGTAATTTCGATTTCAGCTGAATTGAAAGCTTTTAATTAACTTGTTTGGCCAATTGGCAGCTATGATGACTTGCTAATGGCTTCGGTGCGCACTGTGGCCGAGAAGGAGGACAACAAGGGCTACCTGCGTAACGTGATTACGGGCGAGCACTATCGTTTCGTGTCCATGTGGTGGGCTGCCTGGAGCAGCTATCCAGCTGCATTCTTGGTCATGTTGCTCTTTGTATGTCGTTTATAATATTCATATATATATATATGTGTATCTATTTACTACTACTACTTACTTCTCTTTGCAGACGTTTTCGGTGTCCATGCTGTTGCGCTACTCGCATCATCAGATCTTTGTGTTTATAGGTAGCTAGTTAAGCGTTTCATCTCTGAGTACTTTAATCAAATTTGTTTACCTCTTGCAGTGGATCTGCTGCAAATGCTGGAGTACAATGTCTCGGCCCGCTTCCCCATCGCGCCCCTACTGACGGTCATACTGGCGCTCGTAGGTGTGCATAAATACCCGGCATATGCAGCTTATCTCTTGTTGAACGCAAATTTCTGCTGAATCTTTTCAGGCATGGAGGCCATCATGTCGGAGTTCTTCAATGATACAACAACTGCTTTCTATATAATATTGATTGTCTGGATCGCGGATCAATTTGATGCCATCTGCTGCCACACGACCATTACGAAACGCCATTGGCTCAGGTGCGTAGTAGACCGGGAGGCAGACAGAGACTGCGGACAGCTGTTGCTGCAACAGTTTTTTGTGCCATTTGTTTTCCCTCATTTTGATTTTTTTATTTATTTTTTTTTGCTGCTTGTGCAATCGTCTGTGCGCCAGAACAAATGACAAATTCAATTACATTAAGTCGAAGCCGAAGCCGGGGCATCGCAATCCTTTGCTGTCCACTCAATGTCCGGCTGCTGTCTACGGACTAACCTGACCGGAGCTGAGCTGAGCTATCCCCCTCAGCACTTAACAGTTCATTTCGTTTTGTTCGCATATTTTCTTTTCTTTTCACTCCATGTCCAGGACGTATTTCACACTGCGTTTCGTTTGGTTGCGTTGCGTTTCGTTTCGTTTCGTTTGGTTGTTATTTGAAAATTAACTTGGCTTGCGCAAGCCTCCCCCGGGGCCACAGCAAATCGACCAACACAACACCAAAGACCCTCCGCCGGCACACACAAACACACACACTCACACACACACATATAGAGAACACAGAATTTCATCACTTAAGTCAACAAGCGTAACCCAAGCACCAGTCAACCCAGTACCCACCCCCACCCCCAGCCCAGCTCCAAACCCCAAACCCCAAACTCCAGACCCCCAAACCTCAACTGGGCCGCGCCATTAGCAAACATTTAAATAAACTTGTTTGTAATAGCTGCGAACACAAAATGGAATAAGTGAAAACCTACGGAAAAAATTGTACAGAAGAGGACAGCGAGGCTGTGGGGCCATGGAGCCGGGGGCAGCTCCTATAAACATTAATGACCACGCACGTCATACAAAACTCAATCGGGCCGACAAGCGAAAAGTGGACGCGACTCTAAAACCGTTTACCCCCTTTCCCGTGTTCTCTTCTCTCCTTTCATTTTGATCAATCTTTTTTTTAGCCTCGTCTGGTTCCGCGAACTGTGGCTGGGGACGAGCTACTTTGCGGTTTATTGCGCGCACTTTGCATAATTGAGAGGCGAACAGCTAGGAAATTATTTTGGAAAATCTCACCCAACATTCGCCATTCGCCACTCGCCACTCCCCAACGGCATCAACAGCAGCAACAAGATTTTTCAAACATTGCGTCCATCAATAATTCAAAAAGACACTCGACTATTCCCTTTATTCGACTCGCTCGCCGTCCCCCTCTGCCCCTCTGTCACTCTCTCTCTCGCACTCGCTCGGTCAGGCTGCGTCTGTCTGTTTGCTGTTTATGAGAGCCGAGCTCCATTAGAAATTCATGCCCTGGCATTTACCAATCACTATTCACTGACCCCGCTTCCCCCCTTCCCCCTTCCCCATTCCTCTGCCTCTTAAATTTTGGTGTTGATTTTGCGTAATTTGCGCCCGAATTAAAAGGCCATCAATGTGGCGCTCGGTTCGAGCAGCTGCCGTATTTATATTCATTAAACATTCATTGCCGCAAAATGTACCCATGCCACGCCCACTTACGCCCAATATTAGCTGTTTATTATGGCATTTAAGCGTGCCACCACGGATTTCCCTGCTGCCTCTCTGTTGTGCAACCAACCAACTGCTTGCAGCATTCTCCAGGTGTTGGCCTTGCCTTGCAGTGCCCTGGGAAAAAAGCTCCATTAAATTATAATTGAATATCGTATATCGTAATGCTCGTATTTCCTGCACCTACGCCAGTCCTTGCTAATATACTTAGCCAGCTTTGCCTGCATATTAACTGCACCCCTCCCCTGTCTTCTGTGCTTTATTATCCTTATCTGGCTAAAAATATGTATATAGATTGTAAAATATCTCATTACACTTTGTCTGACTATCAATAGCAATAAATCAATAACTTCTTTGCAATGCACTTTAATATATTATTTTCTAGTATATGCATTAAAGTTTTAACTGAAGCGGCTTGTTAAGGATCTGCATTTTGCAGTGGAGTTAGAGTCTGAGTCTTTCTTTCTATCTCTATCTCCCTCTCTACTTCTGTCTTTGTGTTACCTGTAAATATCCCTCTAACCTCTCTGTCTTCTTATGGCTTTGCTCTCCTATCTGAGCTTCCCCTTTCTTTCTATTTTTATTTCCTGAGTCTTCTCATTCTCTCTCCTTTGTTTTGTCTCCATGTCTCTTCTGTTAAGGTGTGAAAGGCTCGTCTTCACTTTGTCTTTCTGAATTGATATTCTCTTTCTATTGATGGGCAAAAGATCGAAATCTTACTACACTTGTTTCTTCACACTTCCAACTCTCACTTCTTTATTCTTCACTCACTCCATTTCACTCTCACTCTCTTATATTTCTGTTTTTCTCTCGCTCTCTTCTTATCTACTTTTGGCTATGCCTTCTTCTCTCTTCATATCTCTTTCGATTTACTCCCTTCTCTGTCACCATTCTCCCACATTCTCTTCACTTTTCTTGCATCCTTCTCATAGCTCTCTTCTGTACTCTCTCCTCTTCTGTCTGTATTTCTCCATACCATATTCGCCTTTCTCTCCTGATTTTCCCATAATCCTACAAATTTCGTTGCTTTAAAGTCGCTGTTAAATTGTATTTTTTAGTTTTAAATAATATTTTTTTTTTCGAGGTATTGTTTGCAAACCTTTTCAGCGGCTTTGATTACCACATCTAATGCAAATTACATTCAGCTGTCATTTGTGTTTCTAATTAAATGTGGATAATAATGGATAATTAGGTAGAAAAATCTCCACAGTATAATTTAAATTACATTTCGAGATAATATCGATTTCAGCTGCCGTTTTCAGATTCCCTTTCGCTTCTCTAGCTTCAGCTCCAGCTCCAGCTCTCCCCCTCCCCCTTCCCCTCCGTTCGCCTTGGGCGCCTTTAACATGGAATCAAAGCAATCCGAAATGTTTAGATATTAGGTTGAAGTTCGAGCTGCGCTGCTCTCACTGTTGATATATGCATATATTCATATTCACATATTCACATATTCATGCTCATATTCATACTCGTATTCATATTCATATTCATATAGCTCTATATATATGTTTACCTATTCAAAGGCGCGGAGAGTTGGCCAAGATGCATTTGCTAAGGCCAGAAGTAGCCAAAGAATATCCCCATTGAAGTAGCCAAGTCAAGGCATATGCAGATTTTTTGTCCTCTGCCACGCCCCCTCCCCTCATCCCAGCCGGGCACCCCCTTCGTCCTACGGCAGCACAAGTAAAAATTAATTTTGTAAAAAGTCAAAACATATTGGTTGAGCTCATCATGCATGTACCCACGCACACACACACACGCACACACACACACACATCCTGTTTGTTTGCTTCTGTGTGTATATGTGTGTGTGTGTTTGTGTGTGTGTACTTTGGTACGGTTTAATTTTGCTGTTATTGACCGCCCGAAGCAATCGAAGGGGGTTTCCACTTTAGACCTTTTGCCTTTCACTTCCTGTTTTTTGCTGCTGCTGCTGCTGCTGCTGCTGTTGCGGTTATGGGTTATGGCGAAGAGTGACAGAGAGAGAGAGAGAGCGAGGGAGTAAAGGAAAGAGAAAGGGTAACGATGAAAAGTTCTCTCTGGTAGTGCTGCCATTTTGGTTGCCTGTTTGCGGTTAGCTGCGATTGAAGTTCGCTTTAAGGCCAACGAAATGCGCCAGCTGCGTTAATTAGCCCGGCTTAAGCCATATGTCTTAGATAGTTGCAAGCGTTGCAACAGCAGCAGCAACAACAACAACAACAACAGCAGCAACAACAACTCCAACAGCAGCAGCAACAACAACTCCAACAAGAGCAGCAGCAGCAGCAGCTTGCATTAGCTTCTGGGGCAGGTGTAAGTGTGACGCACTCAGGTATTTACGCCCTAATTGACTACCGTCAGCGACTTTAAAGTGGCATCAAAGCAACTCGTTTGTGGCACGCTTAAAAATAATTCTGTTAATCGCCGTTTAACGAGCAGGCGCCAAAATGTATAGACGAGCATAATTTGGCACACCCCTTTGGCCGCCCGCCCAGCTTGTTTGAGGCTTGTCGCCGGCGATACGGCGCCCCCCGACCCCCCCTTTATTGAATCCGTACCGCCCCTGCTGCTGCTGCTGCTCCTGCTCTGACTTTTGCCCTGCGGCTTTCAGTGCCGCAGCCGTAATGCTGCTTTTGTGCTTAAATCTGGTTGCCACGGCACGGGGCAGACGACACGTATTAAATGAGCTGCAAAAGTGTACAAAAAGGGCACAAGGCGAGGCGTGGCGACGTCTTGCGCAGATTGACGGACAGACGAGCCGAGGCAACGGCAGATGGGCGGACAGCCCAGATAGACGAATGGACGGACGGACTTCACAGAATCGCGTGGTATTGGCGGCTTCAAAGAGCAAATTGTATCAAGACAACAGCAGCAGGAGCAGCAGGAGCAGCAGTGGCAGTGGCAGCTGTGGAAGGGGTACTTTTTGGTTGGGTTCAAGTTCGGGTTCGGGTTCGGGCTCGGATTGCGAGTTCGGGGCAAATTTGTAACAGTCGCGCGTTTCAAGTAGCTGCGAAGGACACGCCGTCAGCCCATTTCCACTCAGCTGCTGTGGCGCGCCTTTTGCTGTTGTTTACACGCTTGTTATGCGTAGCTCCCTACAAATACACACACACACACACACATACACACACAGACATCTACACTCTATATAATACATATTTATGCCATAAGTATATATAGATCTGTTTGCTTGTTAAACCCAATGAGCCTGCTTCCTACTTTGGCGGCGTCCTTTTACCCAGTTCGCGCGCATTTAGCCAGAACGTCAACGTCAACGTCGTTGGCAACCATTGGCGATGGGTATGGAGGTGGGGGTGTGGTGGGTGCTACCCCTTAACCTGCAGCGCCTCACCTTATGTTCAGTCCTTGTTTTTCGTGTTGATTGAGATCATGTTACGCAAAGTATAATTGCGTCAAGTTTGTTTTGCTGCCATAACTTTTGTCCGCGAGCCAACGCCTCAAACTCTGGCTCGAACTCGAACTGGAATGCCCGGGGCGCTGAAGTGGCCTGGCCTCTTGCCACGCATATCCTTTGGCCCGTCAACCGCCCCTCCCCCTTCCTCTTATACCTGTGCTGCTCTTGTTGTTCAAAGGTGCAGTTGATGAGTGTTCGTAACGAGGCAAAATCGCTTCATTGTTATACGCGTTATAGTTTCAGCTTGTTTGCTTTTCCTTTCCCATATTTTCCAACCTCCCTCGCCGCTGCTGCCTCTAGTTGTTTTCCTCCTTTTTTTGTAATTCTTTTTTCTTTTATTTTCTGTATTCTTTTGTTTTGTTTGTTTGTTTGTCAAACGCGGCGTATGCGCAACGTGCCCTTCTATGCAACATGAGCGACTGCTTCAATTTATGCATGAAAATGGATCGTTTACACGCATTTATCAATGGACACACACTCACACACACAGACACACACGCATGCACACATATACACCTCCATTATTTGTATGCCATTGTACTTCAGCTTTGTTATATTTCAATTAAGTGAAGCAGATTTTTCCCAAAAATTCGTTAATATTTGTCACGTTTTTACAACAATTGCATGTGGGTGTATTTCTATGTGTGTGTGTGTGTTTGTGTGTGTGCTGAGTGCCTGCATCCTCTGTTAATTGGTATATTTGATTGTACTTCTAAAAATTTCAATCAATTTTTGGCGAAGCATTTGACATATTGCGAGTCGAGTTTGTTATTGCAGCCTAGGAATAATGATTACGTAATTAATTATAATGAATCGATTTCATTTCATGAGTCAATTAAATTACATGACTGAGTTGAGAATGCTGTAATTGTTTAGATTCATGTCTACAATTTGCTTTCAAAGTCTGATTCTAATATGATTATTATATATACTTTTCTATGGTTTCTTTTATTTAACAAATTAAATTTTGTGTATGCCTAATATTTTTCCTTTATATTTCTAAATAATTATATATTATTGATTGTCTAACATTTCTTAAAGTATCAAGCTTAAAAGTCAACATGCACTTAACATGATTAATTTTTCTGCGCTTTGCATTAGGCTTAACATTTTGTTGTTAACAGAGATTTTGTTTTAAGCATTAGCTCTGCTTCTGAGAGTTTCAAAACTTTTGTTTTTCGTATTACAAATGAAAGATAATTTAATTTCAATTATTAATGCCAGCTAGCTGAAGTAATATTATTATATTTTTTATATCAACGCTAGAAAATCTAAGAAAAAATAGACTAAAACAACTTTGAGTTATAGTTTTTCAAGCATTTTATTCAACTTTATATTTTGTATATTGAAACTCATAAAAGAGAAGCTGGCAGAGATCTAGTGGAGCGCAAACATAGTTGTTGATTCATCTGACCATTTTTTGTTACCTTTTTATCCGAGTGCACAGCACGCAAATCGATTCTAATCAATTAATGCAGCAACAGGTATGCGCATTTACCGTTGCACTTTAGCCAAATCGTCTGGATTAATGCGGCAAGCGCACTTGGCCAACATCGTAATATTCATATGGCATTCCACTCAAACGATTTAACCAATATGCAAATGCTCTGTATGTATGTATGTATGTGTGTGTGTGGGTGTGTGTGTGTGTGTGTAGCTCAAGTGCTTGCAAGCTCATTGAGCACTTTAGCCATTATATGTGTGGAATACAACTCTGGCAACAGCTGCAACTGCGTCTTCGTCTTCGTCTCTGCCTTCGTCTTCGTCTTCGTCTCCCTTTGCTGTTGCTTGTGTTTGCTGGCAGCAAATAAACACTTCTGACAGCGCCGATCGGATCAGTGTGCACCCACCTGCCCCGTGGCACCTGTTAGCTGTTGGCTGTCTGACAGTTTGTTTGGCTTGGCGGATGGGCGGTGGGAGGTGAGGTGGGGTCTGCTTATTTAAGCATGCAACGCGCCCACACATTCGCACATGCAACAGTTGAGCTGTTAACCAGTGTCTAAACCCCTCCTGCAGTTACTCTCTCTCTCTCTCTCTCTCTCTCTCTCTCTCTTCCCGCTCCCTGTTCCTGCCCCTTTTCTACAGGCAGTTTACGTCTGTCGCCGCTGTCTCCGTCTCTGTCTCTGCTGCTGCTGCAACATCATTTGCCCTCATTTCCGTTCGGTCGAAGGATATGAATCCCAATAGCACTTCCTCAGCGCACATCCGTTGCGACACGCCGCTGGCTGTGGCAAGGCAAAGACAGGGGAGGGCAGGGTCGGTCCGGGTCGGGTCGGACTGGGTAAGGAGCTGACTGTTCCGCCCGCTTGACGCTTGTCAACGCTACGCAACATTAGGAAAACGAATGAAACGGAAACGAACAAGCGATAAGTGTTGTCTACGTGTCTTCGGGTTGATTTTATTCTTTTTCCATGCATACCCTGAACTAAGCGACGCACACAATGGCACAAACAGGGTTAAATTGGTTTTATGCTTAAGCATGTGACTAGCGACAGGGCGTAGAGTACGCTATATAAGTATATGCATATTAAGATCTCTGATAATATAACTTAAAAAACTTCTTGCAATGAGCTTGAGCAAAGATGGAAGCTGCAATACTTTTTCCCTTTTTTTCATATTCATAAGAATTATGTTTAACAGCAAAAATCTCAAAGACTATAAGAGCTAGCGCTATTAAAATTAATACTCAACAACCTCTAGAGTGTAGAAATATTTCACTTTTCAAAAATCTCCTTCAGTGGACTTCTCGCTTTATAGATAGCTCAAAAATTTTTATACATAACTATAGAACATAGCATCAAAAACTGTATCAATAAGAAGGTTCCTCCTCTTTATAAAGATCTTCTTATGAGTTGATTATTTTATGTCTAACTCAGGAACTTTAAAAGCTATCGTTTTGGTATTTAACATACACTTCATTATCTCCTGTATAAAGATTCCTAATATCTCCTACATATGATTTTAATATATTACAACTCAAGAACTATACAACCTATTAATATAACAGTTATGTTGCTCATCATATACTTCACTTTCTAAATAACTCTTTATGTCTGGCTTATATTATAAATAACTCAAGAACTATAGAAGCCTTAGACGTGAAACTTGTTATAGGGCTATTCATATATCATATATATATGAATATTATTTCGTTTTCGCATATCTCACTCAAACCCAAAAGAGAGAAAGCCAGAGATCAAATCAAGTTTCCCTTCTATTATCATAAATTTGCATGTCAAATGTATATCAAATCTCAGGGTATTACCAAGTCCTTACTTATCGCTCACCACGCTTTACTACGGGTTGCAATGTGTGTGTCGGTTGATGGTGCAAGGCGTTTGGCACGATGTGTCCATAATGCCGCCACATGCCACATGACGCCAGCTGCCGCCCACTGGAAAGGCTTACGAGCCAAATAAGTGTCGTGTGTCTTCATTTGTCGCTGTCGATTGTGATGTTCGTTGTCTCCGTCTCTGTCTCTTTTGTGTGCGTGTGCGTGTGTGTGTGTGTGTGCACAATCAACTCAAATTAAATTCAATAACATAACTCAATCATGACCGCCCTTGCACACGCCCACGCCCACACCTAATGTCGCAATGTCCAGCGGCATTGTAAAAATAAATTAAAGTTGAATTCCGCCGGACTCTCTTGACGACTCTCCGTTGCTGTTGCTTACGCTGCTTATGGTTATGGCTATGGCTTTGTCCTGTCTGCTTCCTCTAGTCCTATCTACCAGCCGCCTCCTGCTCCTCCTTCTGCTCCTGCTCCTGCTCCTTATCATTGGGGCAGTCGTTCATTGTGTTTGTTATTTGTTGTCTTTGGCTTGCATAACAACAATTCAACTAACACAACGCCAGCAATTATTTATATTATTAAATCCTCTTGAGTGTCCTCGCCATTGTTAATATACCCTATAAATATAATAATTATCGTTGGGTATATATCTAGGCTATATATCTATAGGTAGCATATTGTTATTTGAGATTTTGGGCCAAGTCAAAACATGAGCATCGTATGCTTCACAAAGGCAAGAGAAGACTTGCAAAATCTGACGAGAGAAACCATAAGAAGCGCGACAGTCTAAACAAATTTGTACGCTTAAATTTGTTTGTAAAGGAAGCGCCTCAAATGAACATCAAAGAGAGAGAAAAGCAAGTTTGTTTATGAAATAAAGCAAGTACTTAAGGTTTCTCCTAGAGAGCTGGGGAGATTAGAACAATGAAATATTATTTAAATTATATAAAGAAGTTAAAGAGCGAACACATGCATAATTGCTTCAAGAGAGTACTAGATGACACTAGACCAAAGTGAAAAGCGGTGCTCTCTAGAGAGAAGCAGAAAGTAGAGAAGATTAGCAGAGAGGATTAGAGACGAGCTGAGAACAATGCTATGAAGCGATAAGCAATTGAGTGAAAAGGTTAGAAATTAAGACAAGCATTAGAAAGAAGCGAGGAGCAATAGAGAGTAGCGGTCAGAACTAGGTAATACGAGATAAATGTTGGAAGTACCGAAGATATGGGAAGTACCAAAGCAGAAACCACTAGAGAGAAGCAAGAAACAGCTGGGAGAATGGGAAGTACTAAGATTAATCGGTCAGCATTAGTAATAGAGAAAAGTAGATAATGATAATCTGTAAAGAACTTTCAGAAGCTGCATACGAAAGCAGACAGGGTTAAGAATTTGAAGAGAGAAGCGAGGCGCAAATTGAATGGCAGGAAAGCAGCAAGAAGCAAACAATAAGCAACGATTAGATTAAGGTATTAAATAGAAGCTTATCTAGGAGTCTGAGAAGCTTCAAAATATTCCTTTGGCTAACTTCTCTTCTAACTGTGCCCTGACTCACTTTACTTGAGATGAGTTAAAACAGAAAACAGGGTATTCCATAGTCCAGCCAGTGCGTGTAGGCATCCGCCATTTATATCAATTGTTGTAAGTGTTATTGTTGTCAGTTGAAGGCGTTACTTATGTCATGCCTGCGCCGCTTCGCAACTGTTGTTGCCATAGCCATAGTACAGTCCATTCGTCTGTCCCTCTGTCCGTCCTTCCCTACCTCCCTCCCTCCCTCTCTGTGCTGTCTGACCCATTTCTTCACAGCTTAGTTGGCATTTGCCGAAGCCAGCAGACAGACAGATGGACAGACGGACAGTAAGTAAACAGCAATAAAACAACAAAACAATAATTTGTTGCTTTTTATTTGAGCAATGTTAAATACGATATTATTGAATGGTAATCGCGGCCTACACCCAAGAGTATCCATATTTTTTGACAAGGGTTACAAGGCGCTGCACCAAAAGCAATCCAAACGAAAAGAAGAGCAGCAGGAGGTGGAGGAAGTGGAAGTCGATGTCGATGTTGTATTAACTGAAATGGAATGTTTGTTTGTTTGCTTACAGATTCTTCTACCTATATCATTATGCCTTCTATGCGTATCACTATCGCTTCAGTGGACAATATCGTAGTCTGGCCCTGCTCTCGTCGTATCTCTTCATTCAGGTAACTATGCGAATGCTGCTCCTGCTACTCCTGCTTCTGCTGCTCCTGCTACATAATGCGAGGCACAAACAAAAACAAATTCTTACGCAACTGGAGCCAAGCGCTGCCTGTCAGCTGCATGACAAATTACCCAGCGCATTATTGTTCAACTGTCTGTTGTCCGACTCTCTCGGTATGTCTGTCTCTATTTGACTATGGCCTCACGTGTAGACAGCATCCCGTCACGTGCCTGACAACTGAGCGCTGAGCTCCATTGCGTAACACACACTGGCTCTCGGCCTCGCCCTCTCTCGTTCACTCTCTCTCTATCTGACTCACGCTCCTCTTTCTCTCTCTCTCTCTCTCTCTCTGTTTTTAGCACTCAATGGTATTCTTCTTCCATCGGTACGAGCTGCCCGCCATTATGGCACAGCGTCATGTCTTCATCATCACGCGAAATCAAGCAAATGCAGCAGCTGCTGCTGCTGCTGTCGCCGGCGGCGGAGGAGGCGGTGGTGGTGGTGTTGGTGGTGCTGCTGCTGCTCCAGCTCCCGCTGTAGCTGGTCAACAGGCGGCGCTGCAACGTGCCCGGGTCATTGTGATGCGACTCTATAGACAATTGGCTGCACAGCGTCAGGGCCAGGCAGCTGGAAACGGAGCAGCCGGAGCCGGAATGGGTGCGGCTGGAGGTGGAGGCGGCGCTGCTGCTGCACCGGCCATACACAACAATCCCAGCGCTGCACTGGCGAATGCTTTGGGTAATTTGAGGCGGCTACCGTTGGTGGGGCAGTGGTTGCATGGACGCGACCAGTTTGCCACAGAGCGACGGGTATTCCTTGGCCGCGGCCATGGACACGGCCAGATGATGCATGTGCGGCTGCAGCGCATCAATATGGCCGACATACCGGGACTGCAGACGCGCGCTGCTGCGGCCGTGGCAGCAGCCAATGCTGCCGCGGTGGCTGCGCAGGCAGCAGCCCAGGCGGCAGCAACAGCTGCCCAGGCGGCGGCAGCAGCAGCAGCAGCAACAGCAACAACAACGGCAACCGATACAACAACAAATGAAGGTAACTAAGTAAATGATTGGGCACGATTTGTGCCCGGTTGTGTTCACTTCATTGCACTCAATTGGCGTCGGCTTTAAATCGCTTTTGGGGCAACAGTCTAATGCCACAAATAACTGTGACGCTCCGTACCCAACGAGTGTGCAATCAGCCGGAAGATAAATTTAAATATTTCGTTTCAACTGCACTCGAAAACGCAGTCACCAAACAACAACAACAACAGCAACAGCAAACAAACAAAAAATGTAACCAAAATGAAAACGTGGCAAATTCGAAAGGGAACACAGCAAAAACAAAAACAAAAAATGCCGAAAGTAAATGTACACAAATCTCTGATAGTCTCGCGTGTGTGCAAACAAGTTTGCGGCGGATTAAATACCCTGTGATACGATTATCTCTCTCCCTCTCTCTGAAGCTGCTTCTCAAGCGTAATTTGCCTAGAAGAAAATGGATTTTAAATTTTGAGTACTGTCTTTCTGTTTTAATTTGATTTAAAATTTGCGTTTTTATATTTATAATTTGTAAATAATAATGCCTTTCTGAATTTTATTGTATTTCTTTTATTATTATTTATATTGATATTTTCATAGTAGAGCGATTATTAGTCAAAATTAGAGAAATAAAATTGGATTTTTTTTACAAGTATTTATCGCACTTTTAAAACTTCATTTTCACAACATTGAATTAAATCTATTAATGAAAACCCATATTAATAATGTTTGCTTAATTTTTGAATTTTAAGATTAGAAAATAAATTCAAGTTTTCTGCAAGGCCAACTGTTTCTTTACGTAATTTGTAAAAAAAAATAAAAGTAAATAATGTATAATCTAAAATGCGAAATTCACAAAAGTTAAAACTTAAATATTTATATACATATGATCTGTTATCTAAAATCCGTAATTTTTACTCTGAAATCTATATTCTTAAATCATCCATAACGTACAAGTATGTGTAGCCACTGCATCAAAAATGCACAAAGATTTCGGACTAATATCCACTGTAGTTTATCCCGAATATATTTATGCCATTGCATATTGAGTGCCCAACAGGATTATACCCAATTTGGCAATGTTTCTTTTGTTTTTTTTTTTTTTTTTTTTTTCATCGGCTATCGTCAGGGTATAAAAAGGAGTGGCAATAAATGTCAAAGAGGCGTCGCACTCGCACATAAAACGTAGTCAATATTAACGATATAAAATATAAATGCGAAGCGAGTGTGTGGGCTGCTCAGTCGACCGACCGACCAATTTGCCAACCCAGCAGAGCTCCCCCTCTCTGCCTCTGGCTACCTTCTTTATGTGTTTACAATAATATGAAATTATTTCTCAATTCGCTGGCAAAATAAATACAAAAAAAAGAAATGGAAGACGAAGAGGAAGACGAAGAAGAAGAAGAAGAAGAGGGAGAAGTAGTAAAGTATTCAGTGAAACGAATGTTTTGTAAATTGTAACGCGCCTGTCATTTCCTGTTTTATTTTCACTTTACTTCATTGCTAACTTTGCCATTCTTTGCATATTTTAGATGTCGAATCAAATCATGGACAAGGACGAAACCAAGAGCCGGCAACAGCAGCACCAACAGCAGCAACAGCAACAGCAACAGCAAACAGCATCAATGATGCAGGAGTAACAGCAACAGCAGCTGAAGCAGAAACATTAGCTAAAGCAGGAGCAACAGCGGAAACAGCTCAGGACAAGCAGCAATTGGAGCTGGGTTTGGATCTAGGGCAGGCAGGCGTGTCTAAGATGTTGAAAAATCTAAATTCCGCTGCAGCGGATATTATAAATATGCCGGATACGCCTGAAACTACTACAGCAATAGCAACAGCAAGAGAAGTAGAAGCAGCAGCAGCAGCAACAACAGCAATAGAAAGCCTCAGTGAGCCACAGCCCCAGCTGCTGCTGCTGCCCACATTGGGCAAGCAATTAGCAAATAATTTGCCAGCTCAAAGAGCGCAGCAGACGCCGCCGTCGTCATCAGGTGAAAAGGAAAGCAGTTCGACTGACCAGCCGAGGCAAAGCAAAGTAGCAGCAGGAGAAGAAGCAGAAGTGGTAGCAGCAGCAGCAGCCTTCACGTCAAAACAAGACAGAGCAGACGTCCAGCCTGTGACTGGAGCAGCAGCAGCAGAAGCAGCAGCTTGGGCCAATCCAAGCACAATGATGGATGGCAGGCAAACAGTTGATTTTATAGAAGGCGACAGCTTCACGTCAACAGCAAATTACAACGCAACAAACCACATGCAACAACAGCAACAGCAACAGCAGCAGCGGGCAGAGGAGGAGGAGCCAAAGCAGCAGCAACAGCAACAGGAGTCGGAGGGGCTGCCGGCTAAGCTGATGAAAACTCTACCGCATACATCAAACCAAGTGACAACAGCAGCAGAAGCCGCAGCAACAGCCCACAACTGAATAAGGAGATAGACAGCCCACAGGATATTTGGGGCGCTGGGCGGACGGACTGTTAGTGGGCGTCCTAAAAAGGGGTTAGCCCCAAATTTGAAACACAACAACAACAGCAACAGCAACAGCAACAACCGAAAGCAACAACAAAAATCAAATGTTATACGAACAGAGCTAGGAAATTTTTAGATAATTTGCCGGGTGTACTTATATGTCTAGAGCAAGCTGAGCGAATGTTACTCCATGAGTAAGCGTGTGTGTGTGTATGAGTGTGTGTGTGGGTGTTTGTGTGAATGTGGGGGTGTGCATGCATGTGCGTGTGTCTAGACAAACTTTCAGATTTTCGGTACGGTAAATAAAAATATATATCAACTGTGTTACTTAGTGATTTTTATAATTTTGTTTGTTTGTTTGTTTGTTTGTTTTTAACTAAAAATTAATGTGTGTTAACCATGGCAACGGATCGCGATGTTCTCTGCTCACTTTTTAATTAGCTGCAGTCAAAAACTACTTGTTTTCATTTTGCTTGCAATAAAAAAAAAAGGAAAAAAAAAAAGAAATAAGAAACAAAAACAATATACATTATATATTATATTATAGCTAGTCGCTTTAACATAAAGTTGAAAAAGATTTGAATAAAATTATAATTCAAATATTTGAAACACAATTTTCAATTTATTTTTTAAAAATATTTGTAGTTTAGTTTTTACTTTCATCTAATTTGTTTTTAACGCCCCTGGACAAAGCCTTGACAATTGATATATTGGAATTGACTATTTTGTTTTTTTTTTTTTTTTTTTCATTTTTCTACACATTTCAAATGGATTTTTAATTTGCAATTCAATTCGTTTGAAGCATATTTGTTGTGCATTTCAGTGCGGATTGCATAAAGAGATATAATTACATATACATAGATATAAACACATACACGCGCGGAATATTTGCAGAATGCTTTGTGTTAATTAATCAAAATAAATAACTTATTGCCCGAAGATAACCCACAAAAAGTATAGAATTCTAAAAATTTACATTTTATTTTATTCATTGAGGTACATATGGATATACATGTGTGTGTGTGTGTATATCTGAAAATATGAAAAATTAAAGCAATTTAATGTTGACTAAACAAAAGTTCGCTTCTCTAAAGCGAAAATAAACATTTCTTATAGATTATACGACTATTTACTAACATAATATATATATACTAAGTCTTATATATATATACTGCGCATACAGAGAGAACGGACTTCTTGAACTACTCTCAAAATGTTATTTCTAAATGTGTAATGAAAAAATATACAATATTCAAAATTTCCTCAAGAGTTTTCTTTTTTTTTTTCTCGTACCAAAAAAGGCAATTTTTCTTAAATCAATAATAAAATTCAGTTGGTAAATCAATCTTAAGCTCTCAAACATCACTGAGGACATTCCGCCGAAAAGTTCCCTTAGTTTTCCCAAAGTTTTTGCGGCTGACAAGTTTCTGGGGCTTTAAACTTTAAAGCGAAATTGGCTAGCAGAAACTCAATTCGAATATAGCTAGAAAATGATTTTAAAATGTATTTGTGATTTGCGAAATGCTCGAAATGAAATTCTAATCAAATATTAAAGGCAGAAATCCTAAGGGAACATGCTCGTCTATACCAACTGCTTGGAGTACTAAATGATATTAAAAAGGAAGTTTTGTTTTGTTTTTTCCTAAGTAGGTTAGCTCTGCCTCTGTCCCTGGGGCCTTAGCGTTATGAACTCGTTTATACGGCGGGCAACGTGAGCAGATTGTGGATGAGTCAAAAGGTCACATATAAATAACTGCCGCCATTGTTAACTTTAAGGCATTATTTATATTTTTAACTGGAAAAAACAAGAAAAATAAGGAATGGGTACAATGCGTGTGTAGTTAGGGAGATTGAGGGATTACGAGGTAGGTGATATCTTGTTTCATATACTATATATACCTTATATTTTTATTTTATTATATTTTATTTATAGATTATATTATGAATGCAATTATTATAATTATCATCAAGGAGCTCGAGCTGGCGCGGCCTTGTGGTATATAAACTACCTATATTTTATAAACAATTCTGCCTTAATAATTTAATAGAAAAGCGGTTTGTATTTTAAGCTGGGAAATAATGTTTAACTATACGAAAATCTGTACATCAAAATGAGTTTTTATAGGTTCTTGGTGAACTGAAATAACTGCATGCTTTAAAACCTTTATATATTTGTTGTATTCTATTTTAGTTTTTGTTATACAATTTCTTTTTCATAGGAACTTTTTTTTTAATTTGTTGCTGTGCCATTCCAGAAAATATTTTTACAAATTCGTTACATAAAAAAAATCAAAATAAATCGAAAAACAAACTTGTTGTAGCTCACACTTTCTGACTCTCCGTTTCTCTCTTTCTCTGTCTGTCTGTCTTTCACCCAGCTAATGTTGGGTTCGACGTTAATCTAACGCCACTACATCCAAGTCCCATACCCAATCTCAACTCTATTTGAAGAATGCACGTTCTGATTAGTTTTAATACGAACTTAATAACTCTAGATAATTTAAATAATTATAAATACAACATCAAATGCGATATGCTGAAAACTTTCCATTAGTTTGCTGATTTATTTGATAGCTTTTCTGAGAAATAATTTCATGAAGAGATATCTCTACTAAAATACTTGGAAGCCAATCGATTGCTTCGATGATTTATGCAGAAACAAATAAATTTCGAGCAGCGAGTGTAACCCACATCAGTAAAATGAACTTCTGAAAGTATATGAGTGAGAGAGAGAGAGAGAGAGAGAGTGAGAGAGGGAGCTGGAGTTGAAGTTGGAGAGAGTGAGAGCTACTGTGTATAAGCATTGAGCGAAAAATGCGTTGAACTTAATTTAAATTAAAGATAAACAAATTATGCGCCATCAAAAGCTGAATACGTTTTGCATATTTTGGGTTTTCGAATTAAGTTAAAGGAATACAATGTAATAATAATAATAATGATTATGATAACACCAGACAGGCAGGCGAAGCCAGGCGAGGCAACCCAGAACGAATTGGAAATTTTGCTCATGTCAGTCTTAAATGCTCAAGTTGGGTGCTTAGCTTTAGCTGCTGATAGATATTATGCATGCCAATGTCAAGATGAAGTACACACACACCCAGCTCATCATGATCGTCATTATCGTCATCATCATCATCATCATCATCATCATCATCATCATCATCATCGATAGGTTGGAAGTCGCGGCCAAACTTTATGCCAAAGTATGTAAATAAAACAATGCAAATGTCTGGCAGGGCACGTCGGGACTGTGCTTGGAGCTAGCTTGAGATTGCGTCTCCTTGGGCAGGACCAACGCACTGCCAGCCAGCAGCAACTGTCGCTGTCAATGCGCATTCCTTCCAGTTCGCTGATGTGAGCCAAGCCAAACATCCTACAATAATAAACAAGCGCATCGTGTGCCAGCGACTACAGACGTCAGACGAGACACGCCTGACATGTCATGTGGGTGGGCAGGAGGATTCCCACACCCGAACCCAACCCAACCCAGCGCAACTCCCCTTCCCAAAAAAAAAAAAAAAAAAAAACCCAAAATAAAAATATCTTCAGTCGTACATATTTATTACAGCAAAAGGCGAGAGTAAGCGCCTCGACACGGCCCGGGATATAGTATATGAGCAACGTGCGTCTTTGATTAACATCTTATGGAGCAAGCCGAAAAAAAAAAAAAACGAGAAAGAAATAATAAAATTTGAGCATGTGAAACAAGGCGACTTCATTTCTTATCAATGTATTTGACGTGAGGCTACTTTATCTGCTGATTATTTGCTCATTTGTTTCGGCATGAGAAACTTTTCAATAAAAGATGCGAATGTTGTCGCAGCATAAAATGATAAACAAATCATTTGCATATCATTAATGCAAATGTGAGTGGGTGAGTGGGTGTTTGTGTGTGTGTGTGATGTTGTCATTAAAAGGCTTGTCATACAGCCTAGCCACAACCACATACGCATTTCCGCCGCCAACGACATCCGACATCCGGCGTTTAAATGCGGCTGTTAATCACAAGTCAAACAAAATGCTGCATACTTTTAGGCTGCGCCGACTAATTATACGTATTTATGTGCCCATGTGTGTGTGTGTGTGTGTGTGTATGGGTGTGTGCTTGGCTGTTGTTTGTGCCTTGGGCATATGTTCAAATGAATCTTAATTAGGTCTTTTGTTTCACACAAAGCCGCAGGCACACATAAAAAATATATAAATACCCACACACACTCACACACACACACATATGTGCTTCTCTGAATTTGACAGAAACTTATACGATACACTTTCTATTAAAGCTTATTTGACATATCAGTTTTCTCCATTACCACAAGCCCTAAGAACTTGAATTTGGGAGCGATTCTCTTTGAAGTCTCTTGCTGAAATACAAAATAATGCTCGAGCTGGCTTATAGATATTTTTTTTTTTTTTTTTTTTTTTTTTTGATTTTGTATATTTATATTAAGCGCTGAATCTGTACAATGCAAGTTTAGTACGGCTTATAGATATATGCCTTGTATTTGATATCAGCTTTTTATTTAGTCTTAATACTTGGCGCATCTGAGTGCTTCAGACGTCAGACATTTAGTTTGTGTTACAATATAATTTTCTTTGAATTTAAAACTTAAATTTTAAGTACTTTTCTATTTATATCATAATGTAGAGAACAAAAAAAAAATGGTAAGAAATAATTAATTATGTAATAATGAATTATATAATACTATTATTATACAATACTAGATTTCCTTTTCTGATATATATATTAGTACTTGTTTCCACTCACAGTTTACCTAGCCAGATCTAAAAAAATACTACATGGTATTATATTGCAAGTTAACAATTTTGATGTTGCGATGATTGTAGAATATATCCAGACGTTGGATGGGAGCTACTCTTAGAAAACTATATATAAGAAAATCTTTTAATAGTACAGAATTGTCATAATTCATATATATTTTTTTTACCACCTGTCTAGCCAACAATCTATATCAAATTATTGGCCAAAAATGATAATAATATATAAACTAATAATGTCGCAATCACCGCACTCTCAAGGCCCTTTCCGCTGTGACTTTTTCTTCTAACAAAAACTTGAAGGTAAACGGATATTTATTTTATTTTAGATAAAACACAGTGTGAATTTCTATTCTCTTTATTTATTTATTTATTTATTATTATTATTATTATTATTATTATTATTATTATTATTATTATTATTATTATTATTATTATTTTTTATTTTTTATTTTTTTATTAATTAAAAAAAAATTTTTTACAATGATTTTATTGAATTTCCTCATTTCATTATGTCATTTATATAAGATCTTCATTGGCATTTGAAGCCACTTCAACTAATCAGAGCTCGCAATGCCCAAAGGCTTAGGAATCTCTGACACTGCAGAGCACTCATATATGAACGAGTTCTTTGAAGTGTTAAATAACATTGTGAGCGGATGCTTGCAGGTAAATCGGGAAACGGGAATCAAAAATCAAAAATCGAAAATCAAAAGCTTAATTAGCCCTTTGAAATATGGCGTAGCTAAAGTAATTAGCTGCAAAAAGGAAGCTGAAAAGGATTTGAAAAGTTAATTAATGCTCTTATAAAATCGCCATTAAAATGCTTATAAACTTTGCGCTAAAAAGAAGATAAAGTTTTGCGCTATGTTTACTTCATTCTCTCTCTCTTTTCTCTTGTTTTTTTTGCGTTGGTTTGTTAAAAATCCAAGTGGATTTATGAAATGAATTTTCTACTTACAAGTTTTTTCAACGTAATCAATCTTAACGCACTTTTATTTTATTTTTTCTGTTTTCTGTTTTCAGCTACTTTTTTTTGTTAACAACTCTTCGAAATGTTGGCTCAGAGTTGGGTCTAATGCTTATTGATGGAGTTCTGCGAGGTAAATAATTGATGTTGCCATTGCCATGTTGGGCGAATCTGGCTAACTACGTGTATTCTCAAGCAATAACATTTGATTGTACCAGTTATAGCTACGAGCATACACGTGGCCATTGCCGATTCCAATTTCCAATTGTGTCCACACTCCGTTGACCACTTCATAAATATAATCAAGCGGCCAGCTCCGGCTGCGGCTGCTGCTCCGGCGGGACTGCAGCTGCACGGGCAACTTAATCTCGTTCGGGATTCGCATGCCAGCGCGCGGTCACTTTGCGGCCACTTTGCTTTACGTGTTTTTATTTAATTTTCCATCTACTTACCCCGTATTCGAGCAGCAGGCAGGGTATGCCTGGGTGGCTCCCCCCTCTCTTTCCACTCTCTTTCACGCTCCTTGGCCTTTAGGTTTTTGTCTTAGTTGGCGGTTTTGTGTTACGGCAGATATGCCTAATAATGCCCCAGCCGCAAAATTAATTGCACTATAATTTGTAATTAAGTTACCCGGCACAAAACACGAACAATGTTTAGGGATGGCACAGGGGGGAAGGGGAGGAGACAGCAGAGCAGGGGCAGGGCAAATTTCAAGCTCATAAAACGAAACTAGGAACTAGAGCTGTTGCTGTTGTTGTTGGTGTTGTCCAAGGGTCGTCGCTGGGTTGCTGGTTTGCATGCCCTGTGTATCTCCTTCTCTATGAGTGTATGTGTGTGTCGGTGTGTGTGTGTGTGTGCTGGTATGTGGCCACAGCGTTGTTTCACTATAATTAATTAATTACATTACACAAACTTGCTGTCATCATTGCTGCTGCTGCTGCTGTTGTTGCAGTTGCAAAACGTAATGAACCGCCAGCAACAACAACAACAACAACAACAACAGCAACAGCAGCAACAACTGGGGGCAAGGCCAGTTGACAAGCGTCTGCAATGTCACTTTCAATAAAATTAACTTGTTTCGCAATCAGCTACTGCACCTTAACCATACTCCACTTGCCACGCCCCCATGCCCCCACGACGCCTGCCATCCCCCGCATCCTGCTGCATGCACGCAATTATATTGCAATTTGGTGGCTGGGCAAAAGCCAATCAAACAACTTTTGCTAGCACTTCTGTGTGTGTGTGTGTGTTTGTGTGTGTGTGTGTGGCAAAATGCAAAATGTATATAAACTCAATTACTGCGTAGACAGTCAAGCTGAGCGGCAGGGCGTGGCGGGGCGGTAGAAAAAGTGCATTAAAACTTATGGATTTTTAGTATTTGATGTGCAAAGAGCTGGAGCAAAGTTAAAGGTAAAGTTCCAGCTAATTAGAAGGTATTGCGAGTGCAAGCCAAGCCAGCATGTATGTCATGTACATACACATACACACATACATATACATATATGTATATCTGTGTATGTGATATTTATGTCGACATTTGCTAAGATCCGAGTCGCGCATTAATTACAAATTTGTCTGTTTGTCTGCATTTTGCTGTTTGCCAATATCAAATTGTTTTTCCATCTTCAGTTCTGCTTCTTCCCCTTCTTTATTTTTTTTTTATGTATGTACTTGATGTTTTCTTATTTTTATTTATTTTTTTTTTTTTTTTTTTTTTTTTAGGTCGCTCGCGGCTCTGTTGCTTGGGTGTCCTTTTCTTTAGCCATGTTGCCAGGTTGCTTCTGCTCACTGCGTGTATCTGTTGTATCTGTGTATTGAGTGAGGCTGTCCCCGAGGCTATTGGTTGGAAAATAAATCGCGCATAATGCCGCATAGCAGAGCAACAGCACGAAGTATTTGCACTGCGTGACAAACAATTTGTGCCAACATTGACAGACGCAGACATTTTCTACCCCTAGACGGTGGGGGAGGGGGGACAGTGGGTAAGAAGGGGGAAGGGGCCGAGGTAGGGTCATACTCATCCTCAGTCGCATCCGCATCCGCATCCGTTTCCGTTGAGCATGCGACGGCAATGACTGCCGCCAACTTGGTAGCTTTCAGCTGCAACAGCAACAACAGTTGCTGCTGTAGATGTTGTTGCTGTTGTTGCTGTTGTTGCTGTTGTTGTTGTTATTCTTTGGCCACGTACGTCAGAGTGTTATTTGTAGTGCCTGGTCTGGCCTGCCGGCAGATGAGAAATGAGACAGAGACAAAAAGCAAGCAATAGAAAGAGAGGGAGAGGCAGCGCGACAGAGAAAGAGAGAGAGAGAGAGAGAGAGAGAGAGGGAGAGAGAGAGCTGTCAATCTGCAGCGTACTTTATAAATATTTTCATTACGTTTTGCGCTGGGGTCGCTAATTGAAAAATGATTTGCGCAGCTTAATTAAGCGTCAAACATGAGCAACAAATGCAATTTTGTTGCATTTGCACAAATATTGGATTTTTGCAACAAATCAAGTCACACCCACACACGCACTTTATATGTAGAGCATAATCAACTGCGAAACAACAAGGCCGCCCGCATTGGAATTTTGGGCTCTACTCCCTCTCCCCCGCCTCCTCTCCTGACTCGCTTGCCTTCCCATATTACTTTCTAATGATATTCAAATGGAGCCGCGCATAGCAGCCGTCGGTGCTGTGACACATGAATTCGTTTCCAAACTTGATTTATGCATAAAACAACAAAAACAGAACCCAATAAAAATAGTAAAACAAAAATCAAACAGCAACAATTCGGCATATAAACTAAAGTAAACAAAGTATGCAAAAAATGTTAAAACAAAAGCAACTTTGATTTCGATTTTGGGTTCAGGCATTTGAAGTTCTGGTTCGTTGAGTTCCATTTCGCTGTGTGTACATATCGAGGGGGGAGGGGGGGTCTATCTGGTCCATAGCCCCCACTCTCACACTCACTCTCCCACTTTGCTATACACTCTTTTATTTTTGGTTTTTGTTCTTGTCTATAGATGCTATTGTATTAAAATATTTAGCCGTCGCATAGTGCAAAGTTTCAGACACAAAGCAAAAATTTGCATAACTAATAAACGGGTCCTAGTTCAAGGAATATTTTGCATAACAACTGTCGCAGTTATTTCAGAATTTAAGACTTGGTTTTTTTCTATTAACTTGAATCAATATTTTATATGCCATTGTGATATGAAATGCCAAGCAAAAAGAAAAAAATTACTATGATAAATATTTAAATTGTTGCGATCTTTTTCATTGCCTACTTTTCAGGGCAGTTGGTTAGAGAATTTAGGGTGTGAATATGGCTTGCAAGTAGGGCTTGAACGAGTTTTAAATTTTGTATTTATAATAAATTTTTTTAAACCAAAGTAATTTGAATATTAGCCAATATAAATATTTGCCATATTTTAACTACTTTTATTTTATGTAAAATTAAATATATTCCTACTCAAATTCTGATAAATTGTATTTATATTTGTTTATTAATTTTGTTATTTAGCTAAAGGTATTTATTTAGTTACCCAATACTACTTGTTTTTATGTAAAATTCAACATATTCTGAATCAAATTCTGCGCAATTTTATTTTAATTTCCATATTTCTTTTAATTTAGCTCAAATATATATTTTTTTATTGTTTGCTTAATATTTGTAATATGTAAAATAAGTATAATATTTTATAAATTTGTTATTTCTTATATAAATCTGCGATTCTCTTCCTTTGCTTTTGCATTATATATTCGGCTCGTGTATATGGATATACATTTATCTACCTTTCTTGAGCATTTCCTAAACATAATTTCAAACTTTTCAGGTTGTATACCAATTCGAAAAAAAGGAAAGTTTTTATTTACCCAGCCAAAGAGTTTGACTGGACGTGGACCTTAAATGAACCCCAAGTGAAGTTGACAGCAGTTGTTTAGAGGTTAAACGTAATTAAAATGGAAACAAAGCTTGAGTCAAGTTGTGGCTGCTCTGTTGTAGCTGGCTCCTCTTACTACCTACCTGGCCATTTAAGTAGCTTTAAAATGCTGAAGCATCAAGTTTTCTTTAGCTGTTGCCAGTTGCCCGTTGCCTGTTGGCTTTTGGCTTTTTGGCTTTTTAGCTTTTGCTGCTTTTGCTGCTGGTTATCAAGCTCTTTGCAATTTCGCCAGCTATTCAACCCTTTGATGTGTATTGTGCGCTGCATATCAAGTTAATTAAAACGCATTCATTCAAAGTGCCAGCAATGCGAAATTGCAGACACTTCTTTCTCTCACTTGCACTCACACACACTCACACACACTCTCTCTCTCTCCCTCTCTCGCCTTGCCATTTGTCAGTTTGTTTCTTCTTTATTTTTGTTGATTTTTTTCGTAGTTTCCGTCTTTTTTTTAGGGGTCAACTGTGACTGGGTCATTTGCAACATCAGCTGCACATAATAGCACTCAATCAGCGTGTAGAGTTGTTGCCTTTAGGGTTGTCATTTATTAATTATGCACACAGCAGTTGTAGCTGCAGTTGCAGTTGCAGTTGCATGCAAATTGCGTATACGCCAGCGTGGCAGACAGCCCAAAATGCTAATTAAATAGCAGCTAATGCTGCACAATACAATGCTGATTGGTCTATTGCCATTTATAACTCGTCTAGAGCACGCTACATGCCACATGTCACATGCCAAGTGCCACATGCGCCGCATGCCACATGCCGCATGCCACATGCCACATGACTCGTAAATGCCAAACGCAATAAGCTCTTATGGACTAATGCTGATGTGGCTCATGCTTAATGCGCATCATACGGCTCAGGTATAATAGATTCTATTACAGTCAACACTTGTGTGTGTGTGTGTGTGTGTGTGTGTGTGTTCACACTTTACTATTTAACGTAGTCGCATTAATACGCTTCAATAACTGAATATAATTGATGTTTAAAAAGTCGCACAAAAGTTACGATAAGTATTCTTTCTTACATAATGCTATATATACATACATACATATATACACCGTTAGACATACAAATATATCTATATACATATATATCAATATTGAAAATGTTTCATGCTTTTGTCATAAGATTTTGTGCGTCTGGCAGCTGTAACCATTCCCGACTTCGAATTCCCTGCCCCGTCCAGTCTCAACTACCCTCAGGCTGTGTGTGAGTGAGTGTGAGTGTGTGTGAGTGAGTGTGTGTAAGTCAAACATTAATTGGCACTTAAAGGCATTTAATGGTCACATGGTGCGCTCATCGATATATATATATATGTATATATATATGTACATATAAAAATATATATTTTGAAACAATTTTGATGTTTTCACAGCGTTTCCACTTTTAACGATATATTTGAAAAGTAACTGCCAAAGGATATTTATGAACATTACATTTACCACACATACATATAGATTAATGTGTGAGTATGTGTTGGGTGTGTGTGTGTGTGTGTGGTAAGCTTGAGGTTACTTACTTGGCTCGGCTTGGATTACAACGTCTAATGCATATGAATAGTTGCCATTAGTTTTTAATTAACACAGCTGAAAGCATATAAACTGAGTGTATGTGTGTGTGTGTGTGTGTGTCTGTGTCTGTGGTTGTTAGGTGTTGTGCGGGGGTGTGATAATCATGTAACTAAGCTGATTTTGTGTTAACTACAAAGTTGTGTCACTGCTGCTGTTAATCCATTTGTTCAGCTAGACAAACTGCCAAACGAAAACTCCAAAAGCGGAAGTTAGACGAGAGAAGCGACGGACAACGGGCAACGGGCAGTGAGAAGCGACACCCGGAAACTGTAGTTGATTGTCAGTTTGGTTTGTCGCCTGAATTCATTTGGTCTATGCCTTTGTGCTGTGGTGTTTTAGCCTTTTCGTTTTGTCGCTTTTTTTTCATTCTTTTCCTTTTTTTTTTTTTTGTGGCTTTGATTGTAAAGTTTTTGTGCATTCCTCATTTTGCTTTGGTCTGTCAAGTTTTACTTCTCCTTTCTCCTTTCTCCATTTTTATTTTTTTTATTTTTTATTTTTAAATAAAAAGTGAAATAATTAACGCTTCGTTTGACTTTGTGTTAACTGACTATGTAAAGATTTAAATAAATTAGGAGAATTTTTCGTGTTGTTTTTTTTTTTTTTTTTTAACGTTTACTATGCCAGTTCATTTGAGAGATTGCAATGCTTTTGTCCATTTCAAACGAAATAAATTAAGTCGCGCTTATCTATTACCCAGAACTGAGTTCCGCTCTCTGCAGTTGGAATTTGAAACATTTAAGCCAAATTCCAGAAAATATTTAAATGAATATTTCACGCTGTGTTGTAGTTCTATAGAAAATCCTGATGTCAGAGAGCCGCGAGCGCTGATTCTTCGTATATATTCGCTTCTCTCTGCTGAGTAGGAAGATCCTATATTTGCATAGCATTTTTTAAAGTTTTCTCATTAAATCGCACTTCTCATTTTACATATATTCGCTTCCCACTGCAGTTTTGTCAAATGTTATCTTTGCTTCTCGCTTCACTAGATTTTATATTCGAGTTTTCTTGAATCTCTATATACTTATATAACTTGACAGCAATTTGCTCTTATATTCGTTTCGCTCTTACTTAAAAATATTTACTTTCGTATAATTAGATTAATCGCATATTTATGATTCGCTTGTCTTTGCTTCTCTCATCACAGTGACAAGAGCTTGGCGTAACTTCTCTCTTTGCGAGACTCGAGACTTCACTTAACTTTTTATTATAATAAAACTGTAGATTTCTGTTTTAGTGTTGGTTAATGTAAAAATAAATTTAATTGAAATTAAAGCTCGTTACTAGGAAAATTTAAATACTTGTGAATGATCATAGAGAAAAATCCTTACTCCTAGAGAAGAATAGATAAGTGAACCTTCACAATACAAATTCAAATACTTATTGTAATGTTGTCGATCCTCAACTACCTTCGAATGAAATTTGATTCTTTGTATTCAGCTGTCGCTTAGCTGCTTTGAATGCAATTTTCCCTCTTCAGCCAGCCAGAAATTGTCCATTAAAATAGCTATAAAGTTTGATATAGTTGCTATTATGATTTCGCTATTATCGCATGTGGAGCGTTTCTCAGTCTGCACTTTTTTGCATGTTTTCTTATCGAAAATTTTCCCGTTTTTCTCGGCGCGTTTGGTAACTTGAATTTATGTCTATTAGTAATGTTTGCTGGCTAGGGCCATAAAAGTGCCAGCTTCCCAGATTGGTGTGTGTGTGTGTGTGTGTGTAGACTGTCTAACTGCATATCTTTCTCGCATTCTCTCGCTCTTTCTCCAGGTCTCTTCATTGCTCTTCTTTTGCTGTCTATTGGATTAGATCTAAGTCAATATAGTTTAACGGCGCGCAGGCCAACAAATTTCTTTTATTGCTCGCATAGCGAACGCATAAAATCCCGATATGCAGCAACTGTCTGGCTGCACACACACACACACACACACACACGCACAGAGGCAGCCAGGCAGATATTACCACACACACATACACATACACACCTACAGCTACACCTACACACGCACACAGACCTGGCCTGCCCTAGCCTGGCCTGGCCTGGCCTTGTTGCGGCTCCGGGCTGCATATGAGCTTTGGCCATAAATTTAGCACCCGCCATGGCAGTTGGCAGTTGGCAGCTGCTGCACCCGTTCGAAAAACAGCCCTCAGACACGCCCCTACCCAGTCTCCGCAGTCCCACAGTCCCGCTGTTCCGCAGTTCCGCAATCCCGTAGCCTATGGCCAGGCCAAACCCTCTGCTATTGCTATTGCCTTCAGCCCGTAGCTCGTTGCTGGCTTCGTTTGTTTAGTGCAATTAATGAGGCTGTCGTCGCTCTCTCCGTCGTCGTCGTCGTCGTCGTCGTCGTCGTGTGTTATCAACAGGTGTTAAATTTCAATTTCCAGTTTATTGCTTATTAGTCAGAGTCAACGGTAAACGTTGAGCGGCGAAAGGCAAACGTGGTACGTTATAGTCAGTGCCGCCTGTGGCAGTTGCTTGTAATTTAAACGAAATTAAATTTGGCCCCAATACCCATGTCAGCTTATGGCCAAAAACCAAACCAGTGCACGTCTGCTAGATAGAGATGGAGAGCTGCTGGCTGGATAGTGAGAGTGAGACAGAGATAGTGGAATGTGCCTTGAGCAAAGGGACATTAATTAAAGTTGACGTTTAGGTGTTAGCACTGTGCCTGTGCGATATATCACAATGATCAATCACGCAGCACGGACACCGGACCCACAGCAGGACTCGGGGCCAGAGGCCAAGAACGAGACACAGCCACAGACATGCCGAGAAAAATTGAGATAGCGTCCAGGTCTGAGATGTCGTAGATGGCCATAGAGTTGGAGATGGCGATGGAGATGGAGGTGGAGATGGAGATGTCGACGGAAGCAAATTGCTGGCGGTCGGGTCTCTTGGTCAATTCAATTTGCTAGTTTGATTTGTTTGGCTTTTTGGTTTCGAGTCGTGCTGCAGGCGGATGGGCTCACTGGCTCACTGGCTGGCAGCTCGATGTGTTGGTGGCACGTTTTAGCATTTGAACTGGCACGTCTGTATCATAAATTTACTGCCATATGTTGAGCCGAGAAGTCTCACACACACATAGACACACACATAGACTCGCATAACTCAATGCAACGAATTTTATGCGCCGATAAGCAACAGCAACAGCAACAACAACAACAACAACAACAACAACAACAACAACAACAACAGCAACAACAACTGAACGTCACATTGAATATTTAATATTTAATATGGTAAAAGCAAAAGTTAATAATGTGCGCATTATCTACTTACCCAGCCATATGGTGGCACACAAAAAACGAAACACTCGCTCCGGCTAGGGTCTGCCCCACCAATAGGTATGCTACAGTTTTTGTTATCTGCCTTGCGGCCTTGTTTCATATATTGTTTTTACGGCTGTTTGTATTTCGGTTCCTTTGTTGTTGTTGTTTTTTTTTTTTTAAGAACTTGGGCGAAAGATTGTAATAAAAACTAATTGTACTTTCACTTGGGGCTTTGTTAACAACAAATTGTTGATTGAGGACTGGCGTTGGCACTGGCGCTGGCGCTGAAGCTGGAGCTGGAGCTGGCGCTGGAGCTGGTGCCAGTGGCTGCAGCAGTACCACAACCGTTGCCAGTCAGACTGTGACTGTTATGAAGCCTGATAATTTATCGGGCAGCAAGTCTAGCAGCGCATGCTGCGACGACAACACACGGCGGCAGCGTCGACTGCTGCCTGCTGTCGACGTCGCAGTCGCCGTCGCCGTCGCCGTCGTCGTCACCATCGCCGGCAACCCTCGCGCGCCATAGTGGGGACTACGACGTATCTATGGCAACTTGGGCGCGGTGGTACTCTACGGCGCAACAGTTCGAAAAGGGATGAAAAATCGTCGCCGTTGCCGCTGCCACTGCCTCAGCCACTGCTGTTGCTGCCGCTGCTGCTGCTGCTGCCTGTTGACGCCAGCTCCTTTTCGCTCGGCACACAAATGGAATCCACAAACGGCAACCAGTTGACAACTACACATATGCTAGCCATATGTGTGTGTGTGTGTGTGTGTGAGTGCAGTTGTTGTTGCTCTTCGTGTCTAGGTGCAAGCTGCAGGACACCCGCTGCGCCCAGCCACCCACCTGTAGTCGCTGACATACGCTGCGTATACGTATTGTATGTGGATTGCATTCACTGTTGTTATTGTTTGGAAGCCAGCACCAACTGCGCCGGCGCCAGCTGCCAACAAGTGAAGCAACAAGCAGCAACAGCAACAGCTACAGCCGCAGCAGCAGCAGCAGCAACAGCAACAGCAGCAACAAGCATTAGCAGCAGGCAGCAGGAGGCGGCGGCGGCGGCGGCGGCAGCAGCAGCAGCAGGCAGCAGTCGTCTGGCCCTGGGCAACAGAGCGAGTGGGAGAGAGAGAGAGCGAGTGAGAGCACGAGAGCGCACGCACGCCCACGCCAACTGGAGCGAAAGAGCGCGCACGAGTGTGTGTGGCGGCCACACACATTAGCAGCAACAACAACAGCAACAACCATATGGACAGCTGTCGGCGTTTTCTATTTTTTTTTTTTTTTTGTGTTGTATATTTTATATTCTGTTTCTTGTTGTTTTTGTTATTTATTTTTTTTATTTTTTTGTGCTGCTTTCCTCATGCTGTTTGCAGTTGGGAGTTTTGGTCGCCGTCTACTTATTATTATGCTTAATTTTTACCGAGTTGCCATTAAAGAAGCACACGGCAACAACAACAGCAACAACAGCAGCAACAACAACAACCACAACAAGAGCAACAACAACAGCAACAACAGCAACAATAAAGGCTACAAAGCAAAGACTGCAGGCATTTAAAGTAAGCAGGCACTTGGCTTTCCAACAAGATGTGGGGGGGCGGGGCGTCTGGTATGGGCGTACACAAGTTGAGCTGCTGCGTCCATATGTGATGGCATTTATTGGTATAGGAAGCAAACAAGCAAAAAGTAACAAGTATGTCTCATATGTTTTTGCTTTTACTTAGCTGCGGCTAAGGCAGCCAGCAGCCAGCCAACAACAACAACAACAACAACAGCTACAACAACGGCAACAATAACAACCACAACAACAAGAAGAAACACTGGCGCCGGCTACATTGACAACGACAGTTGAAGGGGGCAGACGGTGTGCTCAAAAGTCAATTGTTTGCGCCTGCATGAGGGTCTGGCGTAACTTTTGTAACATACGATGCATATATATATATATAAATGTGTGTGTGTGTGTGTGTGTGTGAAGTGTTGGCTGTGCATGTGACTGATATATGAGTACGTGATTGTGGTATGTGTCTTGGCAAACTTGTTGCTGTCCGCTTTCAGCAAACTTGCAGTCGAAGTTCACACACACACACACACGCACACACACTCACACTCTCACACATCGTCACATTCGCCTTTAAGTTTTGGTAATTGTGCAACTAAATTGGCAAATAGCTGACATATAAACGCCACCCAGCTCAAGTACCACAACTAACTAACTCGAACAGCTTGCGATCCATTAGGGGCATTTGCACTTTTCCGTAGCATACTTTTTGGGGCGCATATAAAACAGTTGATTTTTTGATAGTTGCCCTGACTTTTTGGCATTGGTAAAGTTTTCAAGGGACTTTAAACAGTTGCGAACAGTCAAAAGTTCAACTCTAGCTGCATATTAAAATGTGCATTAGATGTCGAATGGACTAGGAAACATGGCATGAAAGTGAGCTGGAATGTCTATTAACTTATATTGACTTATATTGTATTTTTGATAGTTAGCTATTGGTTAGATTTATGTATATTTAAAGTTTTTCGAATAATTTTATCACATATGCGACTGTTTTACTACAGATATTGTAACTATTCAATATTTCTAGATACAAAAGGTCGCTAGATTTGATGTCTAATCAAAATTTGAGCAGTCAAAATATGATTAGATGAAAGCTAGAGCAAGGCACAAGTTATGAAGGATTTATAACTGAGTGCACTTAATTTATATATATTTTATTTTTATTTATACAATTTTTGTTAATATTTTTTATTTAAAAATTTTTTTTATTATTTCATTTTTAAATCATTTTTTTATTTTATTTATTTACTTTGCAAGTGTAATTTTGAAAATAAAAATAAACTTTAGAGATAACGACAATAATTGCAAATAATAATTGCAAATACAAATTAAATTAAATAATTATAAAATACAAAATTAATTTTTTATGTTAAAATATAAACTATAAAATAGAAACAATAAAAAAAAATAACATTTAAAATCGTATCCTCACTGTATCTCTTAATGTCCCTTTCAATCTTCGGCTTCACTGTATGCGGATTCAGCTCGTGATGATGATCAAGTTCGACTTGCTCACAATATTATAAAAATAATCAAAAATAAAAATAAGATATTATTCTGGGGACAAATATAGCTAAATTAAATAATAATTTTTAAATAAATCAAATCTAGCTCTAGAAATTACTATAAATTTCATTTAATTTGTTCACATTATATTAAAATTTAAGCAAATATCTCTTACCTAATATCTATTGCAATAAAATTTTATTCAATTCTCTTGAAAGTAAATTTCTTTAATATGTGCTAACCGCCTGTTTAGCGTGCGTGTTTGCTTAATATATCAATATCCACTTGCACATCTGTAGATATATATCTTACGTTGTCCATGCACTGTAAACCACATGCAATACATTTATTTTATTAGCTCGAACCGGATCGAGTGTGAGTGGGAGTGTTTGAGTGTGAGTGCTTGAGTGTGTGTGTGTGAGTGTGTGTGTGTGAGTGTCAGTGTGTCCCTCGTACTCGAATTGCTGCCAAGTGGCAGCGAAATGCCGCGAAGTGACTTCTCACATGAGAAATTGAATTGTCTCTCATCCGTGCACTTTTGCTGGCTGGATGAGCGCGCATTTGTGTTGCTCCTGATTCAGTCTTTCCTATAGAAAACCCACCCGCCGCCGCTGCTGCTCTAACCCTGGCCATGGCCTCAACACAGACGAAGCCCACCAAAGATAGACAGACAAAAGCGTGGCGCAGCAGTCGGAGAGTCAATTGGACTCGCAGACACAGACAGACGCAGCTTGTTCATGCACATGCATGAACATAGAAATATGATAAGTATGGGAACATATGAATATACGAAGATCGTATACATGCCTCCGACGCACTCAACGACTAGCATGTAGTGCGCTGGGAAAAGATAAGGGTCACATGTACGGACTGTATAAATAGACAAATGGACACCAACCCTTGCAACCCCAGAGTCAGATATGTAAGAGACGAACGCTGAGCCTTACAACCTCAGCGATAGGATAAGAATAGATAATAGAACCACGCGGAGCCTTACAAACTCTGCGATAAGATAAGAACATGCAATAGACCAATGCTGAGCCTTACACACTCAGCAATAGACGCACTAGATTTAAGGGTTGAAATAATGCATGAGTCTGGGTATATAAACCCAGGCTCAGAAGAATAAAGATCAATACGAAACTAAACACCATCACAGTCAAGTGTATTCATTCATGGTCCTTCGATCCGTACCACAAGTCTACTAAATATCAAAAGTTGTAACAAGTGTATATTAAAGTGAAAACTTATTTTGTTAAATAAAAAAAGTGATTTCTGCTTTGGCTTACCAATCCACGCTGTGAGTCGAGGCACAGCAAGATCAACAAGGCGATCAAAACAAAAATACCTCCAACGGGTAAAGCCAAATAGCAAATCAACAAAGAATATACAAAAAACTACAACAACCGCAACAAGATGCTGTCAGACAAAGCCATTGAAGTTCTAAAGAAGCAAGCAAGCTTGTTTGACGTCGTGTTAAAGGCCATAGCTGATAAGGAGGCGTTAGCAGTCGTGAATAAGTTGGCAGAAGAGTTCACTGTCAATCACGCGGCGCTAATACAACTCGGTATCCCAAGCAATCATCCGTATTTTATCCAGAATATATACGATGTATTGCGGGAAAATGTCAGGACCTACAAAGAGGCCCTTATGAAGGTCGAGATTACCGACCCCGATATGGACGCCGATAGACCATCCACTAGCAAGAATTGGCATATGCAAACTGAGGCACCCAGGGAACAGGAAATTCAACAAGAAGTACTGTTCTCAAAAAGCGGTTCGACCTCAATGGGCTATCTAGTAGAACTTGTGGACAAAAAAGCTCTAAAAGTAAGAAAAGAAATGGCAGAAGTGACTGCTATCTTAGAGCACAGCAACAGCGCAGATATTCTTGCCTATAAACGCAGGTTATCTTTCCGATGGAAAAAAGTTCAGTCAGCGCTAGCAGATTTGGAATCAAAATATGGAGAGCATTCCGCCTGCAGCGATGAAATAGAAGAACTGGAATGCAACGTCGATGAACTGTTATCTAGACTTGACAGAAAATTACACGACTTGCAAATTACAAAGGAAGACGTTCCAGAGCCACCGAAGTCGGATCTTCCCCAATTTGATGGAAGTCCCAAAGACTGGCCAACGTTCTTCGATATGTTCTCCGACATGGTTCACAAAAGGAAGGATTTCAGCGACACAAGGAAGCTGAACTACTTAAAATCATGTCTCAAAGGAGATGCCCAAATGGTAGTGAGCCATTTGTTAAGTGGATCATCTGCTAGCTACAATTCGGCGTGGGAACTTATATGTAAGCGCTATGAAAATAAGCGTAAGATATTCGCAAACGCCGTTAACCAGCTAGTGGACATGGAACTGCTGGAAAACGAAGATGAAAGCAGGATCCGACGATTCTTGGATACAGCAAATGAGAATATTTTCATCGCAAAACGAACAGCCCAAATGGGTAACGATGCTGATGCACTTATCGCTCAAATTTTGCTACGAAGATTCTCGACTGAAGTCCTACAACTTTACGAGCAACATGTAAAGAGGGCTAGAGAAATTCAATCCTTACAAAACGTACTGGAGTTTGTTGAGCAACTATACAATTCAATAGACGCAGTACAGAAAAGGGCCGTCCAGACGCTTACTGAAGCAAAGAAAACGAGCTACAAAAGATGCCGTTTTTGCAACCTGGACAACCACGAAATTACCAGGTGTTCAAAATTTAAAGCAGAGCCTGTTAAAAAACGCAAGGAGTTTGTAACTAAAAGTGCTCTATGTTTTAAATGCCTAGGTGCCCATAGCCTGAAAGAGTGTCAAAAGGATTGGTCATGCAAGTATTGTACCAGATCACACAACAATCTGCTTCACGAGGATGCGAACGAAAACGAGACCTTCAGCAGCAATTGTCTCAAAGAAAGCAACGGACAAGATACGTTGTTGGCAACTGCGCTTATTCGGATTAAAAACAAGTCCGGAAAATATGAGCAGCTAAGGGCCCTCATCGATGGAGGCTCGCAAAAGACATTGATATCTGAAGAGGCCGCTCACCGACTACAACTGCGCCGAATCAAGCGGAAAGTGGGAGTACAAGGAATTTCACAAAATGTTGAAGTTCTAAAAAACAGCGTTTGCTTGACAATCAAACCAAGGATGACAAGCAAATTCGTCACCAGAACGGAGGCACTTGTTATGCCAAAACTGCAAAGAGCTCTACCGAGCAAGAAAATTGAAATGGACATCAATAAGGACTGGATGGGCTGCAAGCTGGCAGACCCACATTTCAATGAACCCAGCAGAATCGATGTTGTGATTGGCGTTGATTTACTCCACTCAATAATGTTGGGAAAAGTTAAAAAAGTCAACGGTATACTGGGGCAAAAAACTGAACTTGGATGGATTGTTTCGGGGAACATAGCTAGAGCAGTAAACAACAAGGTGATCAGCGCAACAACGACGATATGCCTGGATAACCTCGAACGCTTCTGGAAGCTGGAAAATAAATCAAGCCGTTCAAAAGAGAACAATAAATGGGATGGCCAAGGTCGGCTAGTAGTCTCCATACCATTTAAAAAAGACTTCGAGTCAGGAAAATCGCGCAAGCACGCTATGACACGATTACTGCATATGGAGAACAAATTCAGAAAGCATCTACAAATATTCACGGAATATAAAGACTTCACTTGGCATGGGAACCGCCACCTGAGCAAAGGACCAAAGTAAGGTTCATCTGGATGTCACATTCTCTGGGCCCCGCAGAATGTTCAAGTACGAACATGAGACCTCAAGGATTGCAAGCATGGACATTTCGTCAAGATTATCAATAATTATCATATCTCTATTTCTCATGTACACAAGTAAGAGAAGAAACCAGGGACAGGAATCGTCAGCTATTACTTTCTCTGGCCCCCCGCAGAATGTTCATGCACATGCATGAACATAGAAATATGATAAGTATGGGAACATATGAATATACGAAGATCGTATACATGCCTCCGACGCACTCAACGACTAGCATGTAGTGCGCTGGGAAAAGATAAGGGTCACATGTACGGACTGTATAAATAGACAAATGGACACCAACCCTTGCAACCCCAGAGTCAGATATGTAAGAGACGAACGCTGAGCCTTACAACCTCAGCGATAGGATAAGAATAGATAATAGAACCACGCGGAGCCTTACAAACTCTGCGATAAGATAAGAACATGCAATAGACCAATGCTGAGCCTTACACACTCAGCAATAGACGCACTAGATTTAAGGGTTGAAATAATGCATGAGTCTGGGTATATAAACCCAGGCTCAGAAGAATAAAGATCAATACGAAACTAAACACCATCACAGTCAAGTGTATTCATTCACAGCTCGTTGGACAAACAATTGTTGAGGTGGGGTATCACACACACACACACACACACACACACTTATATATATAGATAAATGTATGTATATATGTATACATCATTTGTTGTATGTTTGGCCTACTTTTTGGCTGGCTTTTGGCTTGTTTGGCTTGTTTGGCTGGTTTGGTTGGTTGGGCATTAAGCACATTTACACGTCCAGCTGGCAACAGCTGCTGCTCAATTTTCAGCGTCTGCTTTCATATGCACACACACAGACACATGCACACTCACACGCATACACTTCGTTATTTACGCTTATATACACATTACGTATACGCCGTTTGGTACGCGCTGCATTTGGGGATCCGGCGAATGGCTTCGTGGCTGCCATTTGCATCTTTTACGGCCGCTGTGATTCGATTGCAACAAACAGTTTTAACGGCAACGAAAGACACAATAAGCATATAACAATGACATAAAAGCCAAGAACATGCAACTTTCAGCCCGACTAGCGACGACTGCCAGCCAACTCCGGCCCCTTCTAGTGCCCCTGCCGCCCCTTCAGCATGTATATTGTGTGGCGCAACGGTCGCATAAAAACGAAGGAAATTGTAAATGAAACGCACTTGAAATGCTGCTGCTGCTGCAACGTCGTCGGCAGCGAGAACTAACACAGGACTCAGGACTCAGGACTTCAGGACTCTCTGTCGTTTGCTGGGCGTAACCATAGCCAGGCTGCTTGCGACGACCCTCAGCCCAGTTTCAGTCCCAATCCCAGCCCAGTCTCTGCCCCAGCGCCAAGCCACGCGCGTGGATCACATGGATTGAGTTACAGTTACATTCACCAACCGGATGCGGATGCGGATGCGGATGCGGATGCGGCAGTCAGCAAAGGCGCTTTGTGGCAACATATGGAGAGTGTGCTTTAAGTGCAATTGTATATCCTGCCCAGGGTTTTTGTGGTATGTGTGTGTGTGTGTGGGTGTGAGTGTGCGACACACATAAATAATAAAAGCACATGAGCATGCCCCAGCCCGCTTCTTATATATGTATGTATGCGTGTCTGTGTGTGTAGCACATCTAATACTTATGTTACACACACACACACACACGCACACGCATTCACATAGACACTTTGATATGCTAGACGCGACACCCTTTCATATAATTATTTATGTAATTGTCATCCGAACTTCATAAGATTTCATTTAATGGGCCATATACGAAATATATAAATTGGCTTTCTTTGATTTATATGAAAATTGTGCTCGTTGCTCCTCAGGCAGTCTCATTGCAGCTGGCATTTGTCTAACTGTCAGCTCACGCGCACACACACACACACACAGACGCATATACACACATACTCGTTGTCAGCTCTAAGCCACAGCTGCTGCTGCTGCTGCTCCTCCGGCTCCTGTTGCTCCTGCTGCTGCTGCTGCTCTTGCTGCTCTTGCTGCTCTTGCTGGTGTTGAGCTTGTCAACTCCTGAGACCGCAAATCGAATTACACATGCAAATCACTTGGTTTGGACGCTTGTCCACTACAGTTGGCTCAGCCACAGCTTTTGGCTCGTCCTTGTCTGCCTTTTGGTGTCCGTTTTGGGCCATGCGCCGCTTCGGCGCAGGATGTGGCCCGTTGATTGCCCATCGGTTTGCATCTTAATGGCCATTCGCACAGTTTAAAGCAATTACACACACACACACACACACATTTGAATGAGTTCTGCTCACACTGCACTTCGTCCCTTCGTGATGGAATCTAATTACAAAATAAGCTTTTCATTAAATCCCGTCAATGATTGAATTCTCGCGCATTCATTGTGCAAATAGTGCTGCGAGTGCTGCCATAATAAAACAAATCCAAATAGATTTTTAGCTGGTAAAAGACATAAATTCTCTTGTTTTTTTATTTACAATTTTCACATTCGTTTTTAGCTATACTTCAAATAGTTCTTCTCGCTTACATGTCAGCCCTTTTATGTCTTCCTCAATTTGTGTTTAGTTCGAAAGTTTTCTCATTATGTTGGCTAAAATGCAGAAAAGTAAGGAGTAAATTGTTTTTCTACGAGTGCAGCTTACACAGGTAGCAGCAAAGTAATGGGACCTTATCACATATATATACAAATATGTATATATATACTTTTTATATTTTTATATATTTTGAAGAGTTGAATTTTCAGACAGTTACTTACCAACTTTAAACAAATTTTAGATTTCTAGGATTAGGAAGAAGTCATAAAAGAACCAAAAAACTCTTTTACAGACATTGCATATTATTTTCATATTTTCCTATATAACAATATATGAAATGCATTTTAAAAGTATAAAATTGATATACAGCTTCTCTACTCTAAATAACATTAATAATAAAATAAAGAAATAAAATAAACAAATCTTATAAAGCAATTTAGTATAAGATTTGCATAAAAAATTCTTCGCAAGACTTTTGCGTAATTATTTTTCTTTTTTTCTCAATTTCAATTTATTTCACTCTTTGTTATAAATACAGATTTTTGTCAATTGTAGTTTAAAATAATTTAAGAGTTTGCGCTAAAAAAAAAAAAAAAAAAAAAAAAAAATAATGAAATAGAAAACTCCACGGATATTTACTACAAGCTAAATTAAATTAAATTAATTACGAATTTAATAGACAACATTTGGCTCATGGATCTCAAAAACCAAATATTTATTGATTAACAAAATTTCTTAAATCATTTAACGAGTTTTATAAAAGATTATTGATATTTATTTAGTTTTTACAATTTTTACAAAACAATGTATATTGCGAAATTCTAAACCAAATTGGTTTTTAGGATTTCATAATATAAGCTTAGTCTTGCTTTAAGAGATTTCTGGTGTGAAAATCTAACATAACTTTTGAACTTATATTTGTTTAATTTAAATATCAGAGTTGAAATCATTTGCTTTTATTTATTTATTTATTTTTTGTTTTTATATAAACTATTTTTCCCATTTCTCTAACTTGCTTAAAAGATAAACCTTTCAAGCCAGCAAGCCTTCACTCCAATTCCAGCTGAAAAGTTTCCACTAGTGCATATGCTAATTGTTAATATTCGACTTTCTACTCAACTCTTTACAACTTAATCGCAATCTGAATTAGATGATAACGATCTGTTTAATGAGTTGTTCACATGTTTTCACATTCTTATCGACAATGTTGTTGACAATATTGTGCGAAGATCTTGATGTCACATAATTTCTGGTGTCTGTGCCACGCCTCCTGCCGCCCGCTGTGACTGAGTCACGCGCACCACACACACACATGTGTGTGTGTGTGTGTGTACATATGTACGAGTGTGTGTGTTATTTTACGGTCGCACGTTTCGCAGTTAATTTATATTCATAAGTCAAATTGGTGTACAATTACCGTCCGATTATGAAAACGAGCAACAGCGGGCGTCCAACAGCGAAACGTTTGTCAAAATCAACCCCACCAAAGCGCCGACCCGCCGTCCATCCGCCCGCCCGTCCGTCCGCCCGCCGACTGCTGTGAGAAGGGTCGCTTCTTCTTGGTGCTCTGTCGAAAAAATAAATAAAATAAAATAGAACAAGAAAACACAAAAGTGGAACTGGGTCTGGTTGTGCGCGAAGCAGCCATATGGAGCGAGCTGTTGCTGTTGTTGTTGTTGTTGTTGTTGTTGTTGCTGTTGCTGCTATTTCTATTTTTTAATACGGCGACAACTTAAAACAACAACAGCAACAACATAAAGCAGCAATAAGCAGCAGCAGCGCAGCAACCCCCGAATGGCACTTTTCTCTAGCTGTGCTCCTGCTGCTGCTGCTGCTACTCCTGCTATCTCCCCAAGGATCAGCAAACGCGTTGCCATGCCATGCCGGGCCTGTACTCCATGTGGAACTAGAACTCGGCCCGGAGTAGTCGTAGTAGTAGTAGTTGATGAGCTGGCGCCTCGTTGCGAGCGGGCGTCATTCGCCTGCTTGCTGTGTTGTGTCAGGACATGTCACCTACACACAGTCACATGTTGATGCTGCCGAAGGAGAGACAGAGACAGAGACAGAGAGAGATAGATAGAGAGGGGCAGTGGCAGTCAGGCTGAGGGAGGAGGAGGCAGTCTCGAGTCTGAGTTGCCCTGCGGCGCTGGGCGGCATTAACGAGCCCGAGCCAGTCCGTGCGACAGCTAGGAGTCAAGGAGTCATGCAGCCATGGCTGCTGGGCATGGCCGGTAAAGCTAAAGCCAAAGCCAGAGCCGGAGCCGGAGCCAGAGCCAGAGCCAGTGCCCGTTGCCGCATATCCTTATGGCCATGCCAAGCTAAGCCGTCAACTTGTCATCGTCATGAAAAATCTGTGAAGTCAGCCACAATTTTGGCGCCAGTCTGCTTAGCAGCCAGCTGTGCGTGTGGATGCGTGTGACCCAAGAAATCAACCACCCAGCCACGCACATCCTTTAGAGACTCGCTCTCTCCCTCTCTCTCCCTCTTATGGTGGGGTTGCAGGGCTCGGGCGGCGTCAAAATCATTCCGCAATGCTTCATTTTAATTTGCCCGCACAGCATTCGGAGGGGGGAGAGGTGAGGCACGCATTTGCTTAAACGTATTCAAAGCGCGTGTTCGACGTCAGGAGCCAAGTCCCAACCGCAATGGCCCCCCCTTTTTCTTCACTATCCCCCTTAATGCTGCTGTCGCGCTAGTGTCATGCGGCTTTAGTTTTAATTTAGTTATTGTTGCCACTTCAATTGGATCCAGCAGGAGCTGGAGCAGAAACAGCGGGAATAGCAGTCGCTGTCTTTATATAGTATGTCCATATACATGGCTCTATCAACCTGCCTCTCTCCCACTCTCTCTCTCTCTCTCTCTCTCTCTCTCTCTCTGCCTCTGCCTCTCTGTCTGTCGCTCTTTTGACTTGTATTAAATCCAACTTTTATCGAGCGCTCCTTTGGGCTTTGCGCCCGCTGATTTTTCGATTTTGAAAATGAGGTCATGAGACGCGGCACGTTTGCCATATGGGAATATACCGTTAGCCTTTGAAATCGTCCAATCCAGTTGATGCCGCCGCTGGGAGCAGCGCCGCACAGGAAATTTCATTTGCCTTGAAGTAGGCAACACTTTCTTTTCACTCGGCGTTTGCTTTATGTTGGCCTGATGTTACCCTGTAATTGATTTAGAGTAAATGGATATTGGAATAGAGTATATAAATGTGGATTATATATATATATATATATATATATATATATCTTTTCTTTCTGCAGTCTTCTGCATCATCTAAAGCAGCCTTTATCTATTTGTTGAAAGCAGAGAGGCAAATAGCTCTAATCTGGGGGAGTGGCATAGCATGCCTACTTGCTATACGAAAACTCCCTGATTACAGGGTATTAGCAGTGAAAAACGCATTATTGATGCGTTGCCAGGCCACGCGCCAGCTAAAGAAGTTCCCGCACTGCGCCGGCTCTTGCTTGGCCATGGCCAGAAGTGGGCTTAAAGTACGCCAAAAAAAAAAATTAAAAAAAAAAAAAAAGTTTTCTTGTTTGTTTAAATGCGAAATTGTAGCAACTACAAATGTGGCAACAACAAGCAAGTTCCATTAGCGGCGGCGCGGATTGAAGCACTTCAACTTGAACGCTCTCTGCGCCCGGCTTACGTCTTTGGCTTTGGCTTGTTGGCTTGTTGGCTTGGTCGGCGACGGCTTAGCCACGGCTAATGATACACTCTCGCTGGAAATTATAAAGTGCCAGGCACATTTCGAATAGCACGCATAACGCGCCACTACAATTAATTTTGGGGGCGGCAAGCCCAAGCCAAACCGCCCCACCCACATGGAGGCAGCCCGAGATATCCAGGACATCAAGTCAAAGTCAAAGTACACTTGAGTTGATTTTAAAGCCAAGTTAAGTCGCTCGCAGCTGAAGATGCTGCTGTATCCTAGCAGCTAGAGCTGAGCACGCAGAGCATTTACAAATTAGATGGGAAACAGCGACGACTGCTGCTGCTGCCACGGCTGAAGCTGCTGCTCCTGCTGCTGCTGCTGTGGCTGTTGCTGCTCCTGCTGCCCTCAAAAGCCAAACAATTAGCTCAAGTGGCTTAGCAGCGGGCGTCTGATTGAAATTAAGTGCAATTCAAATGGCGACACGAAACGTATGCAATAAAAGCAATTTACCTAAAGCCCCACCAGGACTCACTCCACACCACTCCACTTCCCACTCAGCTGGCACGCCCACGCAACGCCCAGATCCAGCCTCACGCTAGGTGCCTCTATAATAGAGTCTGTTGTCGCCAGTCGCCAGTCGCCAGTGGCCAGTGGCTGGTCTCAATCTCAAAGCTCTTTTTTTTTCCTTTCCTCCTCTTTCGATTGACTACAAAGCGTATTGTGCGTCGCCTAGGGGTGGTGGCAGTGGGCGTGGCCAGCGGTGCAGTGGGGCGGGCAGCGGGAAGCGGGTCAATTTTTGTTTGTCTGAGCTGCGGCATTAGCTCAACGCGCAGCAGGTTGCCAATGTTGTCTATTGTTCGCTCTGTTTTCCCTTTTTTTTTCTTCAACTTCTTCTTCTTTGTCGTTTCCTCTTCTCTCTGACTCTGACGGTCTTCTGTTTTGCTACCCCCTTTCGCTGGGCGTCCACACACCCCCATGCATGCATATAATTGATTTGTGCCGTCTCCTTCTCAATTTGGCTGGCATTTTGAACGATTTCGCCTCCTGTTCAATTGAATGGAAACTTAAATATACATATGTATATGGAGATCTCCCTCTCTCTGCAACTATGCTCCAAGCGCCCGTCCATTGTCCGTGCTTGTGTCCATGTCCGTAGCCGTAGCCGTGTCCGTGTCCGTGGCCGTGTCCATGCTTACAAATCATTGGCTTTTGCATTTAGTCCTTGCCAAGAAGCAATTCGAATATTTTATTTCAATCTAATAACCCCAAACCGAAGCTCAGCCTCAGATTTACCTTCAGCCACAGCCACAGCCAGAGATTCAGCCAGAGCATCTCCTTTTAATGCCGTCCGTTGCTCTGGTTGTCTCTCCTGCGGCATTTGTCACGTTACAGGTTTTTCGGTTCCTCTTCATCGTGTTTTTTTTTTCTCTCTCTCTTTTTGTTATTAATCTCAATTTGCCCCCCTGCGCCCGGGCACAATTCTGATTTGTGATTCCTGAATGGCTCGACTCCAAATGCGATACACTGTTTACCTTTGCTCAACGAATCGAACGTGCTTCAGCTGCCAGCTGGCGACATATCTATTGGCTATTGGCTCGCATTCTGGATACACTCCATTGAAAATACATTTGCTAATCCCCGAATCCTTTCATTGATACTGGCCCGGATGCAGCTTAAGCCCGTTCGCACATTATTGAATCATCGACAAGGACTTAAGCGACGGAGAATGACTTAATTGGACTTAGTTCGAGTGACGATAAGTACATGGGATGCTATAGCTTATGGAACGTGTATTATGATGGTTCGTTCGTAAAATTCACCGAATTTATTAATAACTTCTTCTCAAGCCAATCAAAACTAGATTGGGGCTTATCAGGCTTTGGCATGGCATGATTTTTTAACAGCCCAGAGATAAATACGTTCTTTTAAACTTCCTTTAAGCAGATTACTGGCAGTACGACTTATGAGTAGAGTGACATAGAAGTTAAGTTAATCTAGAGCATAAGACATAAACTTTGACTACTTATATATTACCGTCTCTTAGTTATTGTGACAAATCAATCTGCTAGAAATTCGAAATACAAAGATGAAGAAATGGAGTAGCCCACAGAGAGCGTTTGCTCCCTCATCACTTATCCCTTCTCTCGCTTCTTTCATAATCTATGCTGTATTGATAGCTGGAGCTCTCAGAAATATTACTAAAACCAAACTATTCCCAAAGCAAGACCAAGACCAAAGTAAGTAATAGTTGGCAAACATAAGTAGAAATCCTTATTTCCCTAAGGCTTAACTTTATATCCCTTAACAGTTAAGGCTTGACAGTGTGACCCATAACTGTAGTTCTCGCTAAGAGACAAGCGAATGGATAAGTGTTGGGGATATAACTACTACAGATTGACCCTAGATAAAAAACAATGCCAGAGGCCATTTCACTTATATCTCTCTGCTTAAACCACAATCTTAACTTCTTTTCTAATTGAAACTGCCAAAAAGCTTTCCATTGCACAAAAAGTTTCCCTAAAAACTCTACAAAATAATGTTTCTCCATTAAACCATTTATATATGCATATAATTAATTGCATCACATAGCGCACATTGAATTCGTTTAGTTAGCTGCATTAAAAAAGATATCAGTGCCCGGCAGCCGTGCAGCCTTTTAAATGGGCGTGTCCAACGCTTGACCATGGGCGGTAAATTAAAAAAGAACTGCGAAAAAAAGCAGAGAGCCGAAACAAAAACTCAGAAACAATATGCAACAAAAAAACGTGGCCTTCCGAAATACCCTACCTTAGCGCTAGACCGGGCATATGCGCTGTCAGCTAAACCTTGAGCCAAGTAAACGCGAATCAAAGCAATTCAATTCGAGTCGATGTAGAGCATTTTGTGGACGATTTTTTTCTTCTTTTTTTTTCGTTTGGATTGCAGCAACAAAAATTGATGCTCTTACTGTCGTGACAGGTCAAACAATTGCAGTGGGCGTGGCAAACGGTACGAGTTCGAATGGACGGCTCACACTGACTGTCTGCTGCTGCCTCGCCGCTCGATGGACAAAAACAAAGCCACACGAAAATTGGTCCATTTTGCCGTTGTTGCTGTTGTTGTTGTTGTTCTTGTTGTTGTTTTTGTGCAGTAAATATTTTCAGCAAGCACAAAAGCTGAAATCACATTTGGTGCCGAGGTGCGAGTGCGATTTAGGGCGTGGATGGCCAGCCAGACAGGACGACAGGACGACAGGAGGACAGGAGGATACCTGCACACAAAGCCGAGCAAAGGACACGAGTCAATAGCAATAGCAAAAAAAAAAAGCAAGCAAAGAAAATAGAGATTTCCATTTGCTGCCCCAGCACGCGCCCCGACTAAATTATGATACAGTTTTAGCACTTATATATATATATGCGTATATATGTATTTTCCACTAAAAGTATTTATACCCATCGAAAGTTGTTGCCCACAGACAGACGGGCAGGACACAGCACGGAACATCCTTGTGTTGGTTGGTTTTGTAAGCCTGTAAGTTAATTATATGCTCGTCTCCTCTAGCTGCCGCTCGGTCACTTGAAACGCAAATATTCAACTCGACTGGGGCAGCAAAAGGCTTCATTGCATAATGGGGCCAGGGCATGGCAGCGATAATGAGTGTTATGGCAACGCCGGGATAAGCATAGGCAAAAGGACACCGCAGTCAGCTGTTGCGCAATGATAAAGCCAGCCATATTGTCGCAGCTCGTCCATATGATCTATTAATACACAATAGGCGCATCAGGCAAGCCAAAGTAAAGTATCTCAGCGCTATAGAAACTGCGAAACAAAGGAACTCAAATGCCGAGATACTTTAATAAAATTTGTCGTAGTTGTGAAAAGTTTCCAACTAATTGCAGATTTACATCAATATCAGACACAATTTGTAATCCTATGAACTAACCGCAAGCTGAAGGAAGAAGCCAAGGAGTACGAAGTGGAAGAATATAGGCAAGTAGAAATGTAGAATATGAAGCCAAAGTGTGGAAAAAGAAGCCAAGAGCAATAACAGATCAATCCGTCAAGTGAATAACAAAGCGAGAAGTACTGAAATAAGCTAAAGAACAGATCAGCCAATGTTCTTAAGAAGAAAACAAATGAGAAGTTGAGCAGAGTTGAGCATAGTTGACAAGTGAATAACAAAGCGAGATGCACTGCAAGAAGTTCAAATAGAATTGGACCCTAAATCTCTTCTCAGAGCGAGAAGAGAAATGACAAATTAAGTAAGTTGTCAATTAAATATCACAGCAAGATGCACTGCAAGAAGAAGTTAATGAAGAAGTTAAAATTAAAAGAAATGAGAAGTTAAATCAGCTAATTATTGAATACCAAAGCGAGAAGCAGCTGCAAGAAGTTCAAATAGAGTTCGACTCAAAATACAAATATAAATCTGAGCGAGAAGAGAAATGAGAAATAAAGTGAGTTGTCAATTGAATATCAAAGCGAGAAGCACTGCAAGAAGAAGTTAATGAAGAAGTTAAGAAGAAGAGAAATCAGAATCGAAGTCAGCTAATTATTGAATGCCAAAGCGAGAAGCGCTACAACAGCTCAATACAGAGCTGTGATAGAGCCTTGTAGATAGTCTAGAAATAGAAGAAGTTAGGCAGAACTAGAAGAAGTCACACGAGCTGTCAATCTGGAAATAAACCTCAGCTAAAGTAGAAAAGAGGCCACAGGGAAGACAAGCGGAAAATGAAATGAACAAGCAACAAACGAAGCAAGCAGCTAAATGAGAAGTTAAGGCACAGCAATAAAAAATAAGAGAATGCAAAACAAAATCAAAAACTTCAGCCAGTGTCAGTGAGAGCAAATAAACATCAAATCAGGCGCGAGTGGAGAATCGAGAGAGCTGCATGCAAATCGATGAGCCAAAGAGTAAACTTTGCTGATTGCTTTTTAACACTTCGCTGCTGCTCTCTGCTTTTATGCTTTCCACTTGTCGCTTCTCTCTCTCACTCTCTCTGTCTGTTGCTTATACATTTTCAGTTCCATTTTCCCCCCTCTCTCACTCTCTCTTTCTCACAATAGCATCTCTAATAGTTATATGGTTATATTCGCTGAACTAATAACTTTCCATTTCGCAGCTTCTTGCACGCCTCTCGCTCCTGTTGAACCTTGAAGAAGCGGTCCAGCAAGCGGTCCGCCAGCCGTTGGCTACGTGCTGCTATCTTTGTTGGCAATCCGAGCCAATTGCTTGCATATTGCCAAACAAATTGTTGGGATAATTTGGTTCCTCTGCATAATTTGGTTCCTCTGTCGCCTGTCGCCGCCGCTGCTGCTGCCGTTTGGCAACTTTTTAATTGCAGTCTCATAAGCTTAGTGCAGTCGAATATCAAAAGCTTTGCCGTCGGTTCCGAATGCTGCCAGCAATTGCTGGCCACGACAAAAGTTTTGCTTTGATACAGATCCCATGCATGCCCAACTAGTTCCCAGCATTCCCTCTATGTGAGTGAGTGGAGGGGGGAGGGAGGAGGGGCGTGCATTAAAGGCATGCTTTAAGCATATATGAGACATCTACATATGTATGTATGTCGCCCATCACATGGATACATGCGTCAGGTATGGATGTTTTGCTGTTGTTGTTGTTGTTGTTGTTGTTGTGTTTTGTTGAATGCTTAGGTTTGGTTTCCTGGAAAAGTCATAAAAGCGTACAAAAGCAACTGGCAAAGAAATGCCAAGCCAAACAATACAATTTGTTACCAATTAAATGACTGCATTACATAATAATAATAATAATAACAGCAACAACAACAACAACAACGAGAAGAATGAGAACCGCCTGAAGTGGCAGCTGCTGCTGCTAACCCCCGCCAGCAGCCATTACGACTGAATTGAGTGACAGACAGGGCAACTGTTCTTATTCTACCCTATTGTTAGGCATTTAATAGGGTATCATATTTTGAGAATTTGATATGTTGTATTTGTATTAAGCAAGTTTGTCTTACATAATTGCTTAGATAATAAGATAAGAGATTAGGCCGAAGGCTTACGACATGCCAACCCGGCGTATGAAAACAGATTTTTGCAGTCGTATATCATTTATCACAAGGCTAGCTTCAATGAAAATTCCAATGATCTATAAGGGTTTTTTAGATTTTTAATAAATTAGTTTTTCTCACTGTCATTCAAGAAAAAGTTTTGTTATGAGAGAGACATGATTTAGTCTGTGAAGCATAGCAAAGAAGTGAAGGGGCTGGATGGCAATTTTACATGAAGTCCTCAACAAAACTGATCTCAGATTGGGAGTTAACACATTAAAATCCTTCAATTAATATTCATAACCTTTCTTCAGATTTAATATAGCACCTATATTTTCCAGATTTAAAAGCCGAATTGTTCTAGCCATTTCAGTCGGCCATGCATAAAGGTGAGAGACTTTACATAGGTATATAATATATATATGCTATATATCTATTTGTATATATAACACTTGTATTCATTAAATGTCCCCAGAAATATCAAACATTTATTCTTCTAAAACGCACATAGGGTAAGCTTCAGCTTATATGCAACATCTCATATCAATCCTGTATTATGAACCTCTTTTCCTTAAGCAATAACATTATGACAAGAATATAAATATATAGACAAGCTAAACTACACAAAGCTTCTGCCAATTTCATCATCATATTCAGGGTATTCATCCAGTCGAGCACACTCAATCAAATCATATTTACTTGCTCCAATTGCTGTTGTTGTTCTTGCTGCTATTACGCTTGGCGTCAACGAAGCCAGATAAGTGTGTGTTTGTGTTAGTGTGTGTGGGTGTGGATGGCTGTGTTAGTGTGTGTGTGTTATGGGCATACGTAAGCATACAGCATCCCCGGATCCGGGCAACGCATATTGGTTGTCAAAGTAACCGAATCAATGGCATACAACACAGGACACGCTCAAGGACTCTTTGGGGCAACATCTTTTTATTATTGGCAGGTGAGCGCTAAAAAAAAAACACACAACAACAAAAACAAAGCAAAGGAAAATTTTATATTACTTCATTATGTGTTATGCTTTTTGATTTGATACCTTAATTTGCTCCATTCCCATACCCATCCCGATCCCCATTCTCATACCCATCCCCATCCCAGCTTCAGCTTCAGCTCCAGGTATTTTCATAAATTGAATATCCCCATTCATTAGCAAAATTAGCAGCAGAATTTCAATATGCGACCCAGCAGCAATTAAAATAGAATCAAACGCAAATTTATTTATATCAAAATATATATATAAATGTTTATTAGCAATATTCATATGTGTAGGGTGTGTCTGTGTTTGTGTGTGCTGCAATTAAATTTATAAATTGCAAACAATTTATTCATTTGTGATTTATGTTTATTCTTGTTTTATTGACTCTCTCTCTCTCTCTCTCTCTCTCTTTCTTTAATAATTACCAACATTATTACGAAAGGCCAAAATCATTTCACCAAAAGTTATACAAATACTTTTTCCAAAATTTCCTCCATTTTCCCTATTATTTGTTTTCCTTCTGTTATTTTTCACACACACATTACATACATGCTCAGACAGGGGGAGGGCAGGGCTTACGATTTCTATGCACAATTATTGTTTTTTTTTTTTTTTTTTCATTTTCGTTCTATTTCATATTATTCAATTTATTTATATTCATCAATTTAGTTCAGTTCTCTATGCTACAATTTTGTGGCTCAATTCAAAACTATTTGTGTATTTAATTATTAAGTTGTGTACTTACTTGTTTGTGTGTGTGTGTGTGTGTGTATATATGTGTAATTGTTTAGTGTGCGGTCCATCAATATGTGCTTATGCCTTAAAGTAGACAAAAATCAGCTTAAGCTTTGAAGTTTTCAAACGTCTGGCAACGCCAGAACAGAATTGGCCTCTTGAATAAGTTGCGCTTGAATTTCTTTATGCTGAATTGATACATTTATTAGAGTGATCTATGATATATAGAGTCACAGCTGATATATAGAGAGTTCAGCTATCAGCTATCTGGCAACGCTAAAAAGCTTAAATGGATTTTTTAGATTAATCCTAAATCCTGACTGACAACTCCTGGCAATAGTATGTAATGGATTTATCATGTCATCAATTTATAAATCCGACTGTTTTTCACATCTTGATTACTTTATCGACTTAGTCTGGCAACGCCAACAAGCTGTTAGCTGTATAAGATCTGAAATAGCTCAATCTAAACGATTTTACACAGTAAAAACGATTGAGTCTTAAATTTATCAAACATCTGGCAGGATAAACAATTAGCAGCGCCTGATTCCGTTTTAAAAATACTAAATTCTTCAATATTTCATTAGTTTGTCGGATTTCTGGCAGTGCTTAAAATAAATAAAAATTATGTATCTTTGGCATTTTTTATTCAAAATAAATTGATACCGTTATTGTTGTGTAAATGTGTGTTGTTGTTGTTGTTGTTGTTACAAAATACAGTGTAAATATTTGTTTTAGGCTTAATGAGCTTATACAATTTACTCAATTTAGTACACATTAACGTACATAGGCTATATGCTATATATGTATGCTTAATTTAATAGGCTTTACGCCGCATTGCGGTCGCATTTTCATACAATTTTCATTTTCCTTCTCTTTTCATTTGTTCTTTAAGTAATTTTGTCAAATTCTTATAAAGTTATTTTTTTGTGTTACAGAGAAATTATTGCTCTAACTTACAAAGTTGACGATCTCGTATATAAAATCAATGGACATACTCGCTGCATAGTTCCAATACGCAGGATTCTTTCTCTTTTAGTACAATTCAAATGTTTCATTCTCAAGTTAATATTAGGTTTAAGTATATATATGTGTATATATATATAAATATCGTGTATATTCTAATCATATAGGGATTTTATAAAATCATTTAATAACTAAGGGGGTTCGAGGAGGGCTACTTTAAGTAATGATTTGATATAATTATAATTAGTGTGTGTTGTGTGTGTGTGTGTTTGTTTGTTTGTTGTTTACTTTGTGGTCGTTTCTTGGATATGATTTGGTGGTATAGAGGAAGCACTTGTGGGGCAACTATATAGGAATTCGGATCATGTACTATTATTTTTTTGATTTCTTGGTTTTTTTTTTGTAAATGAGTTGAGTGAACATTCATTCATTCACTATTCAAATTGGCAGCTGTATCGAGTAAGCATTATAAAAACGTTTGCTTCTTATAAACTAAATGCATGTGAAGCTAAGTGCCCCTTTCCACTCAAATGACTGTAGGTACTGAAGGGCGTGGCCAATTAATGATATAAATGATATGACATAATACTAGGCAACCAACCATTTCAAGCTCCAGAACATGGCTCGAATGTTGGCGCCGAAGGAAATTTCGAATTGGCCCCCAGGCAGCGGCCAGTCTTTGTTAAGACTTTGAATGTGAGCGGACGGCACTGGCCTAAGCTAGAATCGAAAACAATTTGACTTGAAAGAACTCAAGCCGAACGTCTTCTGTTAGCTGCTCAAGGAACATATTTCATATAACAAGCACATACAAACGAGTCGAGGTTTGTGGCAAGGGGCAAAAATGCGGCTGGCCGCAGTTACAAATAAATTCTAAATGCTATTCTATAAAAAAGGTTTGTGTTTTTCAAGCTCTCTCGCTTGTTTACCAAAATGAGTGTGTGTATGAGTGTGTGTGTGTGTGTGTATACATATAAGTTAAGGTACATACTAGATAAATTATATGCAGCATAGTGATTTCTTGTTTAAATGTTAAATTTTTTAGTTTTTAGCTTAATTTGTTAGCCAAGAGTCGCATATTGAAATCGTTAATTGATTGTTTAACAGTTGTGTCCATACTTAATACCGTTGTTTTTCATGTTAAATATATTATCATTAATGTGGGCGGGGGGTCGAGTTGCACCTCAATTCAAATTTAGAACAACTTTTGAGTTAACGTTGATTGATAATGTTGACATCGAGGGTGCGAAAGATTTCTTTGATTAAGATTGTAAATTGTAATCTGATTTTTTTTAGTTTTTCTTTTCTTTTCGTTTCTGTTTTTTTTTTTTTTTTTTTTTTTGTTAAGAGTTGATTATTGTTGTTAATAGTGATTATTGTTGTTGTTGCTGCTTTTATTGTTGCTGATGTTGCTGCTGCCGTTTCCCTCATTTATGGCGAAACATATGGCGGTGGCTTGCGGTAGGAGGGCGTTGCCGGTGATTTCCCTCGCACCTCGCGTCCACCGAGCACCACAGCCGGCGGTGGCACATACTCATCCACATCGTTGTCGCCATTCATGTTGGAGGTATTGTACGAGGGCGGCAACAGCGGCGGCTTCTCGTCCTTAAGTATAACAGGGCTCTTATTGCCTATTTCGGGCTTCTCCTCGAGCTCGTCCTGAAAGATGACGGGTATGCCCTTGGTGCGGAACGACTTGCGTTCCTCCTCATCGCCTGCAATGATATAAATATTATATCAATCTAGACAAAGATATTATATTTGATTTCACAACTAACCTAATTCCATTTTGCCGCTCTTATGACGGCGTCTATGCAAACAGCAGGCTATGATGGAGGCCAGCAGAACCATGACCACAATAATAACGGCGGGCAATATAAATGTGGCTAGATATTCCTGTGGGAAGCTGGGCTTCAGACTCGGCTCCTTGTTGCGCGGTGGAATATACTCGTGCTGGGTAATGTCGCTATTCTCCGAATCTAAAAATAGACAGAAAATATTATTTAATAATATGGTCCATGGAATTCCTAGCATTCTCTTTCACTTACGATGGCATGCGGCAGAGGGCACAACCGTAAAGTTGGTTAGATTCAGCTCCGGCCCCAATGCCTTCTTGACACTGGCACTTGGCATCATGTCGCTGTTCAGATAGATGCTGCGCGTGGCAGCCATTTCGGCGTCGGGACAGCGATTGTGCGTCTTGTACAGTGAGGCATTGTAGAAGTTGACAATTGTGCCGTCGGAGTCGTGGTGCGTGGTAATCGAGCGCACAACAATCTGATTGGTGTTGGCATCGCCATGCAGCCTCGCAATGCGCTCCACAAATTTACGCTGCAGCTCCGCATTGAAGTTCTCGTGGCGTATGGCCAGGTATGCCTTATAGAGTATGGCGTACTCCCTTTTGGGCATGTTATTGACGACGACAACGAGCGCATCGTTGGCAGTGAGGCCGCCGCTGTCCTCGGCAACGAGCAGGTACTCCTCGGAGCCCAAGTCGCCGCCCTTGGGTATGCCATAGAACTCCTGATTCTTGGAGTCGAACTGCAGCCAGTAGCGTGTGCTCAGCTCTTTGTGGTCCTTCGTCTTCAGCGAGAGCGTTAGCTCGTTATCATTCGGATCGTAGAAGGTATCGCTGGGCACCTTATACACGAGCAGCTGGCCAACGGAGGCATTCACTCGATCCACCTGGTTGCGCGGCATCGGCGGCAAGTTCTTGGCCATATGAGTGGTGGGCTTTATCTTGGTTAACTCTGTCTTCTGGCAAGTGCCAATGAGCTGACCCGTTATGGACTTGATGCTCAGCAATGGCTGCAACAGATCATTCAAACGCTGCACGTCCAGGCGACGCACCAGCTCATTCAACTCCGCCTCGGGGCATTCACTGGTGGGCAGCGTCTCATTGAAGTACACAAACACTGCGCTCTGCGGCTCCTGCAGGGTCTGCCGTATCTCGCGCACCACCAGCGCCGAGCTGCCGCCATCCTCCAGCGTGTGGGCAACAGCCCTGATCAGCTTCAGCTGCCAGTCAATGTTGTTGCCATGCTTCTCATTGATGCGCACAGCGATGCTGATCTCGTGATTGATGGTGCGCACCGCCCGATGCTGTTGCACGCTAATCTCCACAGTTTCCGTAACGCTGGAATTGCCGGAATCGGTAGCCGAGAGACGATACTGCCAACGCGACACGGTGTCATCCAATGGGCTGTGAGTAGATGAATCAAGTTAATTTCTGAACTAACCCATTTAGGTATTTATATGCGCCACTTACATGCCGTAGAGTTCACGTTTATCCGCATTGAATTGCAGCCAGGATGTGGGCTTCAGCTCGTGGCCATCCTTATCGGTCAGCTCCAGGCGCAGATTGGTCTGATCCTCGGCATCGTAGAACGTTTCCTCGGGCACAATAAAACTGAATGCCTTGCCGGACGTCACGGCCAGCTTCTGCAGGCGCATTTTAATGATCGGCACACTGTTCTCCTGCCGTGGCTCCACATAATCCGTGGAGGCCTCCGTCGAGGTGCTCACCGCCTCCAGCTGCGGCTGTCGTGTCGTCGCTGCTGTTGCCAGCTGTAAAAGGAATTCAGTTTAGTCACGGTTTCATATAGTCAGTGTCACATGCTTGACTCACCTCATTGCTAGCCAGATTGGGCACGCTGCTATTGCTGGCGGCTTCGAGTGCGTCCACAGCATCCGCTGCCTGAGAATTACAAAGAACTCATGAAATGACTTACGAACTGGCTAATTAATGCGACGCATCTTCTCATTTCTCAGATGTTGCATGCTCGTTCATGATATGCTAAACAGCTTGGAGTTTGGATGTTCGTTAAAGATATAGCTAAGTTAGGTTATTAGGGTATAAGTACTCGGTAAATTCGTTTAGTATAGAACTCTAGAAAATTTAGAATGTAAATTGTCTACTGAAATTTCTTTTCAATATCAGTTTCAGACTCAGAAATATGAAAACTAATATTTCTATATTTTTTTTAAATTTTTCAAAAACTGTTTTCCATACCATGAACGAGTATTGCTTAGTCATTTAAAGCCGACTGCAAAACATTGCATTTTTGGTTTTTTCTTTAGTGTCATGCTTGAATATTGTTGAGAGCAGGCAAAGTTTATTAGTGTTGCAACTATGGAGGGTGCCAGAGACACAGATAGAGATACAGATACAGATACAAATAGAGACACAAATAGAGATACAGATACATAGATACATATACATAGCTAAAGATACATAAAGTGACATGCAATACCATGCGAGGAGAATAAACGCGCTGCTAATCAGCGCTGATTGGCATCCCATTTGAAAAGGATAAGTGCATTAGACGTAAACGTTGAAATCCCTTAATTGGCTTAACTAGTTGCCTTGGCTAGGGGGGAGGCTGGGCTACTGGGCTGCGTGGGCATGGTGGGGCATGTTGGGCTGGGGAGATTGGTGGGAGTTTTGTGCAGCATATTATAGATATAAATTCATAGATATATATATATGTATATATAGGAGAAATATATACTACTTTGATGCATAGCAGCACACAAAGTCTGTGCGCGTGGACTGAAGTAGTTCACCTTAGGGCTAATCGAAAGCGTGCTGTGCGTCGTGGTGGCCAATTCGAGCAACTCGATCTCGGCCAGCGTTGTACGCGGCGTTGTGGTGGCAGCCACATCCCCATCCGCATCCGCATCAGCCACATCCGTTGTAGTCAGCCAGGTGCTTGGCTCAAGCACATTTGCATTTGTCTGCAGTTTGCATTTGGTTTTTTCAATTTTCCATTTTTTTTTTTTTTTTTGTACATCAAAACAAAAATTCATGAGATAAACATGAGATAACAGAACAAAAATCAAAGGGGCAGCATATCAAATGGGGCCAGATCTGATATGTCATGAAATTTCAGAGAAAATATAGTCAGAGGACATATGAAGCGAAGCATTACTGAGAAATATTGCAAATTGATGCAATGAAATATTAGAACTGTTCTATCTTGATTTCTAGGAATACAAAATATCGAAAATATATTTTAAATATATTGAAAATATATTGAAAATTTGTTTACTTCATCATAAACATCTCTAAGATCTATTGAGGGCTTTTCCCATTTCTATTTGAGTGCAAATAGTTAGTAAAGTTAAGAGCCATAAACACGGTTAGACAATTAGATTGAGAGCCTTATGAAACCTTAACCAACACCCTTTATAATACATATATATTTATATACAAAAATAAAATCAAGTTAAAAATATATAACTAAAAATATAACTTAAACTAAATATACTTTATCACAAAAATAAACTAAAATATAAATATAATAAAATAATAATATCTAGTTATTCATAATTTATTTGATTGTGTCTAGACCCTAATAGCCCTTTGGCCCACTGGGCGCACATGTTTAGGGCCATAAAGCACAATTCGCTATAGCTAAAAGTTGAACAAAGTACTTAAGTTTATATTGACGCTATGGGTATTATTATTATTATTATTTGAGGTTAGATCGGCGGCGAAGTTGTACAACATCAGGATTATAACAATTATACAACACAAACAACACGTGTATATATGACACTTGTACACAGATACATATTATATGGATATACATATATATATATATAGTTTGTTTCGGCTCTGACTGAGGGACGACGGCGACGTAGACAGACAAAACAGGCGACAAATACAGATACAAAGATACATAAAAGGCTAAACAACAGTTACAATTGTCGCACAACGAGAGACATAGTGAGTGTGAGAGCGACACACAGAGAGAGAGAGAGAGAGACAGAGATACACACACACACGCACGCACTCACACTCACTTAGACACACACACACACACAGACAAAAGCGACATTACCTTTGGCGTTTGTGATTGTGTTGTAGTTGTTGTTGTTGCTGTTGTTGTTGTTGTTGTTGGCATAGTTGCAATTGTTGTTGATGATGACGATGATGAAGTTGTGGGGTACGATGATGAAGGTGTTGATGACGATGATGATGATAACGAAGTTTCGGTTGTTGTTATTGTTGTGAGAGTATTAGCCATATCAAAGTCTATGACACTTGCTGTGCTCGACGAAACTGAGGTGGAGGTTATGATGACAGGAGCAACAGGATTGCTGCCGGTGCTGCTGCTGGGGGCAGACGATTCGACAGTTTCAATTGTGGCTGCAATCGCTGGGGATGAGGATGTGTAAAGGTTGGACTGGGACATGGTGGAGCTGGCATCGTATGGTGAAAATGATTCAGACGGTTGGGGATGAGCGGACGACGACGCTGGCAGAGAGGTGCCTGGTGTAGCAGGTGTTAAGTTATTGTTGTTGATGTTCATGTTGTTGTTGTTGTTGTTGTTGTTGTTGTTGTTGTGGTTAGTGGTCGTTTGTGAGGTGCTCGTTGCAGTGTGCTCAGCTACATCAACAGCGTTGGCCGCAGTGTCAACCTGGTTGTTGTTGTTGTTGTTGTCGGCAGCATCTTCAGCTGCAACGTTTACCGTTGCCATGGAGCTGCTGCCAGCTGTAGCGGTTGTGGTTAATGGCAGCTCCTGCTCCTGCTCCAGCTGCTGCTCGACGATGCTCGGCTTGAGTTCCAGCTCATTGCCAAGCTCATTTTCAGGCTCCACAATCACCGGCGCGGCGGGTACGCCCAGCTGCTGCGTCTGGGAGCCCAGCTGTGGCAGCTCAACTTCCTCAACGTCATCGACCTCATCGTCGACACTGAGCACCGGATCCTTAATATTTTTCGTGTTCTCAATGGTCTTGCTAATGACCGACTCCAATTTGGAGACGCTCTCTTCGATTTCCTCGTCCAATTTGTTCGCGGGCAACGATGAAGCCGACGATGTAGAGACGGAGCCAGCGTTCTCCTCTTGCTCCGACTGCAGTTGCTCGTTCAGGGATTAGTTGTGTATGGATGGTTGTTGTTCGGGTTGTTATTGTTGTTGTAGTTGTTGTTGGAGTTGTTAGTTAGTTTATGAATAATTAACATTCATATATTGCAATGGTAGTAACAGTAAGTAAATGAGCACAGCGAGAGAGAGAGAGAGAGAGAAAGAAAGATAATGTAAATGTCAAAAAAAGAGAGAGAGAGAAGAAAAGACGAGAACACCATATGATGAATTACATATACACAATGTTAAAGAATCGTTTCATCAAATTCAATGATACTTAAGTATAAATATATATATATATACTGAATATATATATATATTAGATATATTTATATATATGTGAGTATTTTGTGAACTTGTGTGGTTGTTGTGTGTCGTGTCATTTGCAGTTATCAACAAAGTGCAGTAACAAACATAATTATGATCTTCCGTAACAGTTGATACTTAAACGTATTGGTCTGTATAGTCGTAGTATTTTTAATTTGATATACAGTAATTTAGTTACACATTATCCAACCAACAGTAAAAACCTCAGAATATCGGAAAACACCACAAAAAGATAATCAAAACCAAATAATAGCCTAAGAGAGAACACTTCTTAAATTCAATGACAACACTCACCACGCCATGGTGATGTCGATGTGCATGCGATGTGGGCAAAACCGTAACCAGTTCACTGAAAAATATATATATATAATTACATTTAGCAATTCGCTATTTACTTTTGATTGATAACACTTACGGCGTCTGCTCCTCGTCATCCTCTCCATAGTCATAGTCTTCTTCAAGGCCGCTACCCTCTGCATCACTGCGCTTACGCCGCGATCTGCAAATACAAACCACAAATGAATCAGTTAGTGAGTCAACAGAGTTTTGTAAATATAGATAATAATAGAAATATATATACAATTGTCATTTACCTTCGTTTAAAAAAAGAAGAAAAAAAACAAGCTAATCACAGCATTATGTATATATGTAGTTTACTTATATATAATTATAAATGATTCCTTGGATTTAGCTTTTGCTTCATGATAAACTTTATCGCAGCATTCACATTCTATCTCTCTCTCTCGCAATTATCTAGCATTTCTAGCATTTGTTTAGTTTAATTGAACATTGATAGCATTTCACTTATACTAATATTCACTATATATATACCATAAACAATGTTCAGGGCTAACTGGACTATACATATATCATTTTGCTTTGATGCAGCTCAATAAAATGGCAAAATGGCTGGCAAAAGCCAATTCCAAGGCATATATCAAGTTACTTATTTCATATATACAGTTATTTATATGTCTCATGCAAGCTGATTCGCCTTGCTTTTGGATATTGCTTGAATAACTTCATCACAGCATCTACATTATGTCTCTCAGTCACATATTAGTTTACATTTGCGCAACATCGACTTAGATACATTCACTACATTTGTCCAGCCTCTCTCTCGCTTTTTAGCTACCTGGACTTCAATTCCTTGCGCCAAATAAACCACAATCCAAAGTTCTCCTCCGTCAGTGCGCCTATGGTGCCATCCTTGATCTGATGTCCAATCTGCTTGGCTATGGGCTCACCCATGCTAAAGTAACTCGAACCACAGCCGATCTGCGCAAAGAGATTTCACAGCAAAGATTAGAGGCAAACACAGCGCAAAGCGAGATACAACGACATACCATAAAGCTGGCACGTCCCAGCCGGCGATTCGCAGTGTCCACATGCTTCTGACCCTTGCCGCCCTTGCGCATGGCCAGCTTATGCATGTTGCCCAGCTCCCGCTTCGTCACCGAATCCAGCGTAATGAATTCCTGCAAATGCAAAGCAGGCCAAATTTGCAGTTTAAAGCTACCATATGATGCAGTTAACTCACCTTGGGTATGGCAAAGAACTTGGCCAGCTTGGCCTGGACATGCATGCGCTTGGCGACGCTCAGCTCGCTCCACTCCTGCTTGCGCAGCAGCAGCGAGAGCACAATCTCGGACTGTGCCTGCTGGCAGCGCATTAGGTCCGTCACATAGGGCTCCTGCTTGTAGGCGGGCGCCTCTTTCGGCTCTATGACCGGCACCTACAAAAGAGACCGCAAAAGAGTTCAAGAGTTTAACCACTGGCTGCCGGTGGAGTGAGAGAAGCAGCCAGTCATTGTCGGCATTTTCAAGTGAAATGTGTCAGGCATCATCAATCAAAATTAACAGACAAATGACAGGCCGCAGTTACAGTTGCTGTTGCTTGTTGCTGTTGCTTGTTGCTGCTGCAGTTGTTGCTGTTGCTGTTGCATTGGCTTCTGCAGCAGCAACAATGCAACGCATTCTTTGTTTGCTCTCCCCGCCGCCCGCCTCACCTGTGAGTCATTCACATTGAAATCCCGTTCGGCATTCGCAGCCGCCGCCAGTAGCAAAGCAAGCAATAAAATTGGCAACGTTGCGGCTCGATTGCACTCCAGCGATAACACCAACGGCCTCATGCCTAACAGCTAAGTCTATATAGACGACCGACTTCTATATAGAATATGATTTCAGTTTCGTTTTCGTTTCGCTTTGCTTAACAATGCCAAAAGACAGCTCGATGCAGATACAGAGATACAGAGATTAGATGCCAGAGGGGAAAGTGAAGCGATTCGACTCGTTTCTGCCGTCGTTGTTGTTGTTGTTGTTGTGGTTGTTATCTTTGTCGTTGTTATCGTTGTTGTTGTTGTTGTTGTTGTCGTTTACGTCATCTGCAAAAGAGAAGCATACCATAAATTTTTATGAGAATTATGAATACATATTTGACATATATAAAAGCATAAAAGGTCTCGCCTCGTTATGTTCATGTTAATTAAGTGCTTAATTATCATTACGATATATAGATAGATATTTATGAATAGTCATAATCAATTGGGTCACCGACCCCATACTCTATACACACACACACCCAATTTGTAACCCATTCATGAGCTTAACAAAAATTATAAATGCTTAGGCAACTGGTCTACGTATACGTAATTAACATAAACAACTGTTTTTCACATCTGTTAGCATTGTTGTTGTTGTTGTTATTGTTGCCTTACCCACTCAAACATATTCGAGTGGAAATTAGCGCCAGATCAATATGCACTTTGGTTAAATAACATGAAAATGGAAAGTTGTAAACAAATGCCAGTTTTTTAAATGGCCCAAATGGGCGTAACACATTTTCAGGTTAGTTTTCCGTCTTGTGTTCTAGCTTTCTAATTCCCTATGATTAAACCATTTCCTGCTCTCAAGATTTATAAATTTAAAATAGAGCATAATATACAGACTCTTAAATGAAAGAGTTAATACATACATATATAGACTCTCTAATGGAAAAACTTTGCTATATGATAATATAGATATGATATGATAATATATAATCTCTGATCAATTTGTATTTATTCTGTAAATTTATTGAACTTTTTCAATAGCTATTTATTTTTTAATAAATGTCTATTTTATGTTCTTTAAAGTAATCCACGTCCTATATTATTCCCTCGTAGCAATATTTGTTTTCCAATCGTCAATCACTTTAAAATATCATTAAAATCAAATCGTATTCAACGTCTGCTCGATGAGGCCTTTACATCATAATTCCTGCTTTAAAGTCCATTAATAAATCTCTGGTATTTCGGATGCAAGAAGAATATGCCATCTCTGGCATATTGTAAAGTTAATTGAGTATTTTAGATAGCCAAGCATGTGGGCATAGCTAAACGGTTGTTACTTAAGTATCAATATAACGCCATAAAGATATCGAATATCAAATAAACAGAAGCCTACGCAATTCCGCATTAGCCATGCAGAAGTTAAATTAAAACAAAGCTAAATGCAGCTCTTAAGCATTAGCCATGCAGAAGTTAAATTAAAGCAAAGCTAAATGTAGCTCTTAAGCTTAGCAACTGTTTCGAGTAAAAGTTGCACTTTACAAATATGTGAAACATGCCAAAGCTGCAAGAATGTCTCATGCTTTCAAGAGAAAGTGCATGAGTATATATCACTATAAGTATATATAATATAAGTAGACATCTGTGCGCTGTTTATCAACAGCCTACGCATACTTTTCGTATTCGATAAGATTATAAAGCAAAGAAATTCCATTGATAAGTACGAATACGAATACGAATATATACACATATATACATATATATTTTTAAATGCAATCAAAGTCGTTTGGTTTAATCTGACTAATGACGTCTACATTCCAAGCTGAGGCTAGGCTTATCAATAGCCGCGTCTATTTATAGTGCAGATCCCATTCCCAGGCTGTTTTTCGAACAATCATTCAACATTCAACACTCGCTCCTCCTGCGAATCGAAAATGAGGCCAACATATGTTGCACCCGAGTTCGCCGGCTCAAGACTTTTGCAGTGAAATTCGTAATGGGGCGCGAGAGTGTGTGGAAAAATGACTTAGGATCTGTGGAATACCAATAAAAACGGAATTGGAAACGTCTTAATTGAGGCATTAAACATGTCAACGCGCACAGCGAGCAAAGACCAGTTCGAGCCGAGCGGGGCTAATTAATGATAAATGCAACAAGTTGGGAAAATGGTGAAAATTACGCACAGCTGGATGCATTAGTTAGGCCAGCACCAAACATAAATAGAAGTTACGAGAGATATTCGGAGGATTTTTATGTGGCCTATAAGAAAGTTTGCGGTTCGAGTGCGAGAAAGATGAATCAATTAAATTAAAATTGAGTTTTTTATATTAAATCAATTAAGTAAATATACTTTATACTATATAAAACATTTTATATGTATATAAGGTCTTGATTAAACCATGAAAATCTATTGAATAATACAATATATATGACACTATAGATTACAGATTTGTAAGTCTACAGGAAAATCTACAAAAAATATTCTACATACATATATTACATATCACTTATGAAACTTTTTCTGTAGTATATAAAATAATAAAATAAAGGGCTCTACATAAAATTAGCAGACACTGTTTAAGACAACTTCAAGCTCAATTGAATACCAATTGAATTGGTTTCATTTTACAGGGTAACCTCTAGTCGAGCATGCTTGAGTGAAGCACTTTAACTTGTCGCACTCGCAGCCAATTTGTTTGTTTTCAAAGTGGGCAACAATATTAATTGAACAGCTCGTTTCGTCTCCTGCCTGGCATAGCAATCAGCAGGGACCAGAGGGAATATATGTACATAGAGAGATGGCTAGATGGCGACACAGAGATAGAGCGAGAGAACTGTTAACTGAAGACTGGGCACTCGATACTCTGTTCAGGCAATATGCCACAAATAGATGAACTTAAAATGCAGCCAAGCATGCCGGGGCCATCAGTCAAGTTGGCAGCAGTTTTGGCATGAATGAGAATGAGTTATAAACACAGAGAAAGAGAGGGAGAGAGGGGGAGAGAGAGATAGAGTTATTGTGGGTGTGCGTACTCGTTGTTGTTGGGTTTGTTCTTTTTGTTGTGTATGCAAATGAATTAGCATTGCGCCAAATGTAAAACAGCCAGAGGGAGAGAGAGAGAGAGAGTGATAGAGAGGGAGATAATGAGAGAAAAACAATACAGAACTAACAGAGAAACAAGTTTACTGCATAATGAGTGTGTGTGTGTGTGTGTGTGTGCTCTGTGTTCTGTATCCATGTCTCTCTTTCTATGTGAGTGTGTGTGTGTGTGTGGGAGCTTCGGCTGCAACTGCAGCTAGGCAAAGGCAAAGTTCAATGGAGTCGAGAGTTCAGTTCATAAATTGAACAAACAAAAGCAAACTAATAAAGGTATAAAGCCATAGACGTAGAACAAAAGGCGCCAATCTATAAAAACTGAACATCATTATGAAGATGCTGATGGGGTTGTGATGATGCTTCAACTGCTGCTGCTGCTGCGTCTACTGCTGCCGCCTCTACTGCTGCTGCTGCTGCTGCTGTTGCAGCTAATGATGATGATGATGATGGTGATGTTGATGAGGATGCTGTGGCACCCACACACCCAGCGCTCTCTATTCAAGTGCCGCAAACAAAGACATATCGCTATCTATAATGTGATTAGCCATGCATTTAGTGCTGAGTGGCACTCGTTGGATGTTGCATGCGGCATGCTGCATGCCTGCATGCCTGCTTCGTTGTGCAGCTGTCTGTCTGGCTGTCCAACTCACTCACTGTCCAACCTGCCTGCGGGCATTTCATTATCTCGCCCCGTACGCTCCACATGCGGCCAATGGGCCAAAGTGCAGCCAATTAGCTTTACATTTAAGCGACTTCAAGTGGGCGGCAAAGGTGCTGCTGCCTTCTAAACTAACCATAAATGTGTGCGTGTGTGTGTGTGTGTGTGAATGTGTGCTGCAGTTGTTGCTGTTGCTGTTGTGGCTGCTGCTACGTGACACAAAAGTGTTGATTCTCTGGCCCAACTTTCAACAAAGAGCTTCTTTCTTTAAGCAGCCCACAGAGTCGCATAAACAAATTTATTTTCATTATGACCGCACGCACACACAGCACACACATGCACACACACACACACAAAGTTCATGGCTCTACAGCTGTAACTGCGCCTTCTTATTGGCCGCATTTTGTTGCTGACTTCTTAAAATTCTTTTTGACGCGGCTTACGCAGCAAATTTGACTTATGTTTCTAATACCCTATAAATGCTACGCTGTTATGAGGTAGCATGCTACATATTAATTTATATAAATATGTATTTACTATCGTTGTAAGATCTAGAAACATATGAAATATATTAACAGTTATCAAATAATTTAATACAAACATATTTTAATTTCAATTAAAATTAAATTAATTTTAATTTAAGAAAACATATAATATATATTTTATATTCATTTTTAAATATAATAAAATATATATTTAATTCAAAACAAATATTAAATTATTAAATTTTCTTAAGATAAATTTTTTTTTATATTATCAACTTATTCTAGGGTATTTTCAGCGTGGCGCCCACTTAAATAAATTCCATTTTTTATTGCTTATAACTTATTTCATATATGTGTGTGTATTTCGTTTCCAAGAAATAATAAAAAACAATTTCTTTAAGTCATGCAGTGCAGCTTTCACCCTTCGCTGCCCACTCCCCTGCCGGACTCTCTGTCTCTCTCTTTCATTCTCTATACTCTCTCTCTTTCTATTTCTCTCTATCTGTCTTGCTTATTCTGTGTCTTTGTAGCAGCTTTAATTAATTCGATGCTCCGCAATGGGCGCGTCTCCAATGAACTTTTAATGGATTGTTTGTTGCTCGTATTTTGTTTACGCTGCTGCCTGATTGAAAAGAAATTGTTATATATACAAATACATATATACATAAACACACACACACACACGCATGCATGTATTTACACACATGTGTTTCACGTAATTCATTTTCTATGACAACGCATATTTGACCCACAATCTTCTTGTTGAAAACATAAGCTCTCCCACTGTCCCTCTGTCTCTCTCTCTCTCATTCCCTTACTTTCCCAGCTCTCTGTAATATTCGTATTATATCGCCAATGAACTGGAACCTAACCCCGAAAAAAGCCCCAGCAAATGCATTACTACGAAAAAAAAAACGAACACACAAATACATCTCGAAAAAGCAGGCCACAATTGACCAAAAATAGAATCAAATTCATTTTCGGTTGTTGAATTTTCTCGTTGTTCGTTTTTTTTTTTTTTTGTTTTTTCAATCAAACTTGATGGCAGATCGGACAGGCGTGTCATGTTTGTTGTACTCATAACAATATAAAAGAGCGAGAAACATGAAAATCTGTTAAGTTATGCATTTTTTGCTGAAATTTAAGGAGCAGCCGCTGCAGCTGACACCTACAAAAATATTTTTTTAAGACTTTTACAAGCTCAAAAAAAAAAAGACATTTGAAAAGATATAGTTTATTTTTATTTGGCATGCCCTTTAATGGGCTTGTTTATAGGCCCTGGGTGTGAGAAAATGTATTAAAAAAATATGTATATAAAGATTTATGAATATATGGCTACAGTATTATTTCAATTTAAAAATCTGTAGTCTTCAAAAGAGAACTGGATTTATTCTTTATTCAATCTGATTTTATATTAACAGTCATGCGGAAATCTTATGGAACACCTCGCTGTGCCACTTATAGACGACAAAACAGAACTCAATAATACCCTTTTAACCTAAATTGTACAGAAACATAAAGAGATATAATTGTATAATTGAGTATATACTCGTATATAGCATTTGGCACGCACTGAAATGGCCGGCACATGTTAGATATTAAATATGATTTGGGGCATTTATCTACTTACTCTGATATGCATATTCATACACAGAGACAGGCACTGAGTGAGAGAGAGACAGACTGAGATATGATAGCACTTTTAGAGATATGCACAAGAAAGCCGTAAGATAACAAAACTGAGGTAGCTGTCGCATATGCGAGTTGCTTAATTTCCGGCGATTGCTCAATCCGGGCAAACGAGCATAAGAAAATGTTAAGCAATGCGTCGCAATGATATGTGAAGCCGAGCCGAGCCGGGCCGGGTCGGCATGCGAGTTGGCCAAAGAAGAAATGTGCGGCAAATTGATGCAACGGCACGTAGTATGCCCGGGGGCACGCACACGCGACAGAGTCGCGACAGACGGCGCACTCAACCCAGGCAGACAGACACATTAACCCACAGAGCGCTGAGGCAACACCCAAAAATCGAATTCAGCCGTCGAGCCAAAGATGCAGCGCTCTTAACGTGCACCCATATCAAAATAATTTGATGATCGAGTTTAATTGACTGTAATTGGACTATGACGATGACGTTGACTCCGATGTTGTTGACAACAACAACAACAACAACAGCAACGACAACAGCAACAACAAAGAAAGTTGTTAATTTGGCATGACTTGCAATCAAATGACACGCCCACTGGCTGCCTATCCAATTTGGGCTCAATTTGATTTCAAATTAAGACAAAATTCAGATGCAACAATAACAACAACGTTGACAAAAACAACAACCAAGATTGCAACAAATTGCTGTGACTGATCGAGCCAGTAGAACTCAACGAATAGATCATTTCCTACACTCAATAATTAGCTTAAGGAAATGAATAGAAACTGTCTTTGTCTAGAAGTCTTGCATTGGCTTTTTAAATTCGCCTTCCCTAATTTCTCGTATTTCTTCTACCTATTATTTAGTATTTTTCGCTTTAAACAAATTTCTAAGCTTATGCTTCGCTTGGCAGTTTTACTTCATCTCATCTTCTCATCTTTATTTCTGTCAATCCCTATATCTATTCTAATATTTTTCTTTATATCTGGTTTTTCCTTTTTTTCTAATTCGTCTCTCCCTCCATCTCACTCTCTTCATCTGTCCCTTTCTATATCTCGCACTCTTTCTCAACCCTTTTTCCCACATTCACTATATTTCTGTCTGCTATCTTGCCCCTCTCTCTCTCTTTCTTTCTCTTTATCTCACCATAAGATATCACCTTTCCATGTGATTTTCATAACATATTTATATAACATAGTGGAATACATAACAACCAAACTATCACAAACTGTGTCACTAGGTGCTTGGAATTCATTACAAACTCCATAAACTACCTTGTATATATATTGTACATATATTTCACATAAACTAAAGTCGCCTATGACATAACATTCTAGCTATCCCTTGTGTACACTCTCTAGTCTGTGAGGCGCAACATAAAATAGATTATCGAAATTTAAATCTAATTGAAATGACAATATTTTTGGGCACACACTGCCTATCGATCGCTGGGGGTCTTCGTGGGGGCTTTGATTAATGTGCTAAGTTGATTAGTAATCACGTGGCAGAGTGTCGCCGGCAACGCGATATGCAACCTGAGAGCCGTCACCGGAGCCAGTGGAGTCACTGGAACCACTGGGGCCATTGCTCCATTCCCTTGCGATGCGATGCGAGGCGAGACGAGACGAAGCGATGTGAAGCGAATCTTTCGCCAAGTCACAACAAAAATATTTTTTTGCGTGGGGCCAACAACTGAGCAGATTGCAGTTGTGTATGTGTGTGTGTGCAGGGTCGCCATTTTGGCCAAGGCGTGTGTGTGTGTGTGTGCGCTGTCTGCTGCGGGTGCAGCGTGTGCCGGCAAGCAAGTTGCAACGTTGGCAGTCGCCACAATCGCAAAACTCTCGGCGATCCGCTGCGCGAGCCATTCGCTTGCATGCATAATGGATGACAACTGAAGTTGTTGTTGGAGTTGCTGTTGCTGTTGCCGTTGCTGTTGTCGCTTTTTTTATTTTCAAAATTGTATGTACTTTTCCAAAAACAAAAAACAGCAGAAAAAACCAAACAAATGCTAAAAACAAACACAACGCACAGCAACAAAAACAACAGCCGTTCGGAGGCGTTGATGAAGTCGACAGCAGTTGTCGTTGTTGCTGTCGCTGTTGTTGCTGTTGCTGTTGCTGTTGTTGCTGCTGCTCCAGCAATGCGTTGCCGGTTCGAACAACAGCTGCTGCCATAATACGAATAGAATCGTATGTATTTTTATACTTCAACAGCCCATGGAGCAGAAAACAAGTAAAACAACAAAATTTGTTGAAAGTAAAAGCTAAACCGAAACTTTTAATACCCTACCCTACGCTAAGCTTCTTGGAAAGAAGAGTCAAGAATTTTACTCTCATACAAGATTTACATAAAAGTGAATCTTTTAAGTTTATAGAGTGTAAGCAAAGTGACATCAGAGCAATTTTTGGGCTTTACTTGAAAACAATTATCTGTTGTGATTCATCTCCAAAGTTAACTTAATGTTCTCATTTCTAATTCACTTTGTGCGTCATCCTCAAAATTTTTAGTTTTGCTTAAATGAAAATCAAATTGAAATGGCACATGATTGAATAAACCTTTCAAGGTTATATTTTATCTCATTTCAATTTACATTTTATGTGAAAAAGCTTTCAAACACACATTTTTTCAATTTTTTTATACATATAATGAAAATATGCAACAACAAAAAAATAATAATAATAATAATGAATTTTATAATATAAAGAAATATCAATCAAAGATTTGTATTAGCCCATCTGCAGTTAGAGTATGTGAAGGAAAGGTCTGCACTGGCTTGTTTATTTGAAATATGTATGGTCAAAATGCCAGAGAGAGAAACACAGAGGAATGGAGGGAGGAATATAGAAAGAGGGAGAGGAAGGTGGACAGGGAAGATAGTCGAGAGAAATACATCGAATATTCGAACGCTGCGGGGCATATGGCATGCGTGCATATGTGTGATAAAAGAAGAAGAAGAAGAAGAAGAGGACAAAGCAAGCGAATGAAAGTGTAGGGTATATCGATGGTCAAACAATGGCAAACTATAATTGTAATTATATAAAACGCAGCTGGTGACGGAATCGAAAATGGAATTGAAATGCGTGCAGATGACAAGCCTGCAGGCAGACTAAAAGAACAAGAGAGACAGAGACAAAGTCGGAGAGTGAGAGAGACGGTGCTGAAGAGCCAGGCGAGCAGCAAGCATGTCAAGTGACGCCCTCACCATTAGCGAGCGGTAAATTGCCGCAGTCTGATTAAAAACGCATCAAATACGACTAAACGACGATGAGACTGTGAGAGGGGGAGAGCGGAAGAGCCGGCGGGTTGGCAAGAAATGAGAGTAGGAAAACACAACCTATGCTAAATGCTCGTAAAAGTAATTTTTGTTGCCCCACACACACACACACACACACACTCTCACTCTTATACACCCTGTGCAAGGGAAGGAAAGACAAATAATGGACCAGACATTGCGGGACAGGGTGCGCAAGAGGAAAAGGGACAACCCCCTTTTTTTGGCCACGCACACAGCATCCGCCAAAAAAAAACAGCAAGAATTGCTAATGCTTTGTGCGTGTATTGGTGTAAACACACACGCACAAACGCACACGGTGAAAAATCAGTGCGGGTGCGTCGCTGTCGCTGCCGCAGTCGCAGCTGGCGTCGGCGTCTTTTTGGCTGAGTGCCGTCATCAAAACACACACACACACACTTTCACGCAAACATTAAGTGTGTGTTTGTGTGCGTGAGTGAGTGACGAGAAAGGGGGCGGGGCTAGGGCTGTTGGCTTCCAAAAAGGACTGCTGTGACAGCTCCCAAAGCATTGCTGATTGCAAAAATCTGTTAAATGAAAACAGGTCGAGCTTTTCTTTTTTTATACACCAATTGCTGATGGACAAGAACTAAGCACACGCAGACATACATGCTTTGCATCAGCAGCAGCAGACAGTAAGAACAACAACAAGCAGAAGAAGAAGAAGAAGTCAGCTTGTTGTGGCCCCTTTCATCTCGCATCTCGCTCATCGCTCGTCGCTTCCGTGTTTCGAAATTCAATTTATGTATACTTTATGAGGTTGCCCCGCATTTTGGGGCGCGTTGCCAGACGCGTACCATGCCGCATTTTGAACGTTGACAGCGCCGCTGGCGTTGGCATCGCCGGCTGCCGCTGCGGCCGTTGGGGCTGATGCTGCTGCTTATGGCAGCTCCATGGAGTCAGTGAGGCATGGAAAATTGCAAGTTCAGGAAAATCGATTTTCGTTTTGTAGATTTGGCTAGGCAAATGCTGTGTCTGTCTTTATCTTCCTTATATATCTTACTTATTAGGCTAATTAGCGTGCAGAAACAAACACATACACTCACACAGTTGCAGTTAAAGTAAAAATAAACTTACCTCTGCTGGCACGCTGCACACAGTATTCTATTTAAGTTTTGCGATCATTCATGTATAAAATGCACTTAAATTTTGTGTTCTAATGATGCTGATGTTGTAGCTGCTGAAGAATCTGCTGCCAAAATTGCGTTTCCAACATGCACGTACGCACACACACACGCGAAAATTTACTTACAAACGGCAGCTGCACTTGCATACGCGCACTCACACACATACATATGTACACACGCACCTATATAAATATGATGAATGGTATGTAGGGTTTTTCACTGACAACTTTGAACTGTGACTCTACAATTAAAAGCCACCATATATTTACTAAGGCGGCGCGTTAATTGATTAAAATGCGTTCAAGTCTTAACATGGTTTGCGAGCGAGCTTTTCACTTTTTCTAGTATAACAACATACAAAACACACGGCTCCAAAGCGTTTTATTGTTGGAGCAAACGACGGCACTTGAATGACGATGTGACCGCAGGCAACTAATACGAAAATGCACACAGCGATAACTTTATCGATAGAGTCGATTGTATATGGCATGTGTACGCTTTCCAATACTATTTGTATCAATTATCGAATACGGTCACACCACAGTCGCATAACTTACCTAACATGTTGCAAGGTTTACTGCAGAGGTAAATATATAAATAATACCCATTAATATGTGAAACATTAATTGTCAATGCACTTGCAGAACTTGTGTGTCGGCACTGAACACAGCCCAAACATTGTTTGTGCGCCAGAAACATGCCTTTGACCGCGCCGTGCTGAAGCCGAAAGTGCGCTGCCATTTCCCAAAGCCGCGCGAAGTAAAGCGCATCAACGTCCACGGATGGGACGCGCGAATGTCAACACCAGAAGGCAGACGAGTATTAATGCGGCGCATACTGAAGGGCAGACACGACCTCTCCCATTAGACTAGGCAATCAAATCAATACAATACATTTAACAGTTCACAGTTAATACATTTTCAATTGCTTTTACAATTTGTTCAAATTCTCTTTGTAAATATTAATTTTTGGTATTTGTTTTCGGGTTTTTCGGCTGGCGCATGAAACCAGGACGGAAGTAGATTTGTTGTATACTCTTAGAAGACTTGTTGTCATCTATAATGAACACGAAAGGCACATTGTTGGCAACGCCGGCACCCTGATCCTTGAAAAATCCTTGCGGCAGGCACATGTCGGTGCCTAATACCAAACAGTTGACCTGCGAGAGACGTTCCAAAGGCATGGCTGGGACTAGATACAGCTTCTTCTCCTCATAATCAATGGCACGCACAACACCTGCAAGAAGAGCAAGACATTTAATAGATATTGATAAGTTATAGCGAGGACTTACCTATTCCTAGACACTCTTTTGGATCGTCATCCAGCCGACCCTTGCACAGATAAACCAGATTGGCCTCCATGCCAGCTATAAGCTCCTCACGTACGTAATCCTTGGACACGAGATGCACAAGCTTCACTGCATCCAGATCCACGCTAACTGGCTGACAATCGGTCAGGTACTTTGCATTGCCGTTCAACGCACTGCTGAGACGCGCCAACAAATTGGCGTAACGCACATCCTTGGGGCTCATCCTCCAGTGATGCTCCGGCTCCAGCTGCGGCAAAACGCTTTCTAACTGATGCAATTTGTAGCTGAAGGCTTTTGCATTGACCTTAAACTCATCAGCTGTATAAATAATGGGGCGCACCTTGGCGAGGGATTTGGGATTTAGCGTTATCTCAAAATTGTTTATGGCCTTAGGACTGGATATTTGTATCAAATCTGTTGGCTGAACACAGTCGATCAATAGAGCCATTAGCTCCCGACCGAAGCCTTTGTTGTAGCCCATCGTATTGATGAGCCACGGCATTTCATCATAGCTCGGGTTAACCTTGCATTGAAACAGCAACTCTCGCACCGCTCGGATGTACTGCTCCGCGCACATCACCACATTCACATGACCCACTGCATAGGCTCGTTCCGGCTGTTTATTGAAAAAGAAACCAGCTCCCAGCAGCGGGCCATCGATGACAAAGCATGAAATCGTCTGTGGCAAAAAAAATTCGGGCTGTCCAATGTCCAGGTCAATGAATAGAATGCGTTCGAAGCGGCTCAAATGCCTGTTCAGCAAAAAGCGAAGTAACGTGGATTTGCCCACACCTTTGCCCCCAGCCACCATCCAGCGACTGCGTGGCTGCAGCTTCAGCTTCATCCACTTGTGGGTTATACGCAGCGTTTGCTTTGCATCGGCGCTCTGGATTAAGCAGTTTAAGATATACTCACTCGAAGCATACGGACGATTGGAGGTATTCACCATGGGGAAAACCTTCTCCACCATGTGTTTGCCAATGATGTGGAGCATATTTTGTGCCCCGCTGTTCCGCTGCATCAGCACAATTGCATCGCGATACTCATCATAGCTTCCCTTAATATGATCCAGTTGAGCGCGTGTGAAACTGTCTTCCAGGTCTTTCCAGCTCGAATTTGATTCCAGTTTTGATTTGATTGGTTTCATGTTCGACATGGGTGAAATGGCCACCCAGTTAAAGCCTTTGGGTGAATAGATGGTCAACGGAACATCGCGGCGCGGCTTATAGCCATTGATTGTAATGCGTCCAGATAGCAAGGTCAGTGTTACGGTGCCATAAAGCTCGATGTCCTGTTTCACCACAGCCAGCACATTGTTGGTCTTGAAACTATTCTCAAAAACACACCAATCGGGTGTAAATTCAGGTATATTGTGCCATGGAGATGTTATACGACCTTCATATGTTGGCAGAAGCTGCATTTCTATGTCTTCTTCATCATTATTTACTGAATTTTCACTCATCTCAACCGGCTCCTTTTCACCTTCAGCTTCGTCATCAGATTCGCTTAAAGCTTCATCTTTCACAGTCTCCGCAGAAAAGTTTTGAGTTTCGGGCTCTGCTTTATCCATCATTCCGTCGAACACCGAAACTTTAGTAAGGTCTACATCAACCACCGGCGCTTCAGTTATACACAGTGGCTCATCGACCTTCTTCACATGGATATCAAAATCTATTTTAATTGGTTTAAGCAGCTTTGCTTTAATTATTCCTGGCTGCAAAAAGAAGTTCTTGTCACTATCCCATGAATAATCAGAATCGGAATTTAGTTCAGACGTTGCTTCCTCCTCGTCCATCAATTCAGCGTCAGACTCCGATTTGGATTCTGATTTCTGTTCGTCCATCGATTCAGCATCAGACTCGGACTCCTCCTCGTCCATCGATTTAGCGCCAGACTCCAATTTGGATTCTAATGTCTCGTTGTACAACGATTCCCCATCAGACTCGGATTCATCACATTTAGACCCTGATTCGTCCTCTTCCATCGATTCAGCGTCAGACTCCGATCCAGATTCTTCCTTGCCCAGCGATTCAGATTCTTCCTTGTCCATCGATTCAGTATCAATCAACTCTGATTCCTCCTCCGATTCAGATTGTGATTCCTCCTCGTCCAACAATTCAGCATCAGACTCCGATTCAGACTCTGCTTTTTCCCCGTCCAAGGATTCAGCGCTCTGGCGCTTCATTTTTATTGAATTTGTATTCTTTTTAGCAGTCACATTTTTATTACCAATTTTCTTTGATTTTTTTATGGCATAAGATGGTTTTTGTTTCCTATTAGTTGCAGTCTTCAATTGACCCTTTTGAGTTGATCCTATTTCCAGTTTAGCCCGTTTATTAATTGCTTTTACTGGAACATTCTGAGTTTTACGTTTGATTGCATTTGCAATAGCAGCCATTTCCATCTTATTGTCCAAATTTGCAATAGAGTTTAATTTTGCATTTAAGTTTTTCTCAGACATTTTTGGATTAGATATTGTATTTGGCGCCTTTTGAGTGGCCGTTGTTTTTTCCTCGATTCTCGGTGGATTACAAATAGCAACTTTTGGTTTGTAATTAATTGTTTTCCAGATATTTGTTGAAACTAGCGGAGCTTGTGATTTAGCTATGCGATTTTCAGTAAGCTTAAAACTGGACTGAATTTCTATCCGTACTCTCTCATGACGTTTGATTGTCATTTTGTTCATTTGACAGAAAACAACCAGCTAACTATTTATGCCGGGCCATGTGTCTTCAAAATTAAGAAGCAGGAACGGATTAGCGATGGTATTGCGATAAAAGTAACAGTAACGGCATGTAACGAATTAATGTGTCACTAAGTCAATAATCTTGTCAAAGCAACTCTGAGTTATTCATCTGATTGATAAGATATATATAATATAAATGTTTATTAAGCTATTAATGTAACTTTCTATATCATATTTGGGGGAAAACATGGCAAAACAGAACGGGATGTGGTTATTTTGCATACCCAGATCAGGTAATCGTTTAAATGATATTTTCCAACACTATAGTTCATGTGCAACTCTGGGGCGCACGAAGGCGTTGGTTGTTCATCTACCAAGAAAATTCATCGTCATTTTGCATGAGAAAAAAAACGTCGAATTTTTAATTGTAATAACTTTTATACGAAACGAGCAACGGTAGACGCATAAGAATCAACATATTTGTGCCATTTTGTAAGCATTACAAATAAAGTGTCCCATTCGAACCGAGTGTTGCAAAAAAGAAAAATATATATTGTAAGTGAGGAAAGTTGAAAGAGCAGTGAAAAAATTCCACACACGCACTCATACATATATGTAGAGCTCTACGCGCACAGACAAACACACATACAGCCATGCAATCGAACTCACAGACAACATATGTATGTGTATGTATGTACATAAATGCGAGTGGATGATGATGTTTTTGGAATAAACGTACGAAGAGTTGGTGGCGGGTGAGGGTGAGCGGACCTATGACGCGACCAGTGGACTATCTCGAGACACATTCGTGTAGAACTGAAGAAAAGTAAATAAATATATATGTCTAAATGGGAGCAGTGGTGATTCGGCCAATACGAATACCAATACACGTAAAGACACTGGCTTTCATTTATATAAATAAATCTATGCGTATGTGTATGTATGCATAAATAGCTGCACAATTGGAAGCGATTAAACAATGGCCCAAACATTGCATTCTGACTTTCCACCACACAAACCTAACTGGCGTAAAAGAATCCCCCACCACCAACAACGGGCGATTGTCAAAAAGAAAAAAAAGAGCCTCATGCGGCTGTTCGCTGATGCTTCTTCTTTTCCATAGATCGTCAGCAGCAGCAACAACAAATGGGAGAGCCATTCAAAATGTATGACTCAAATGTGTGTGCGTGTGTTTGTGAGAGATTGTGGCATTGCTGCGCGCGAGAGTGTTAATATAAATGTATGTGTATGTGTGTGTGTGTATGGCTTTTTCACTTTGATATTTTTCAACGAGCTCGCGCAATTTTCGCAAATATATTTAACACAACGCATCGTCCGTCGTCGCCGCTGTCGGTGTCGTTGCATCCACTCTGCCACTTCCAGAACCTCCAATGACGACGATTCGCAAGAAATTGGTAATTGTCGGCGATGGTGCCTGCGGTAAAACTTGCCTTCTGATCGTCTTTAGCAAAGACCAATTTCCCGAGGTCTATGTGCCGACTGTCTTTGAGAATTATGTCGCCGATATTGAAGTCGACGGCAAGCAGGTAAGCCCAAGTTTATCACCTTTTCATTCACACACCAATCCGAGCCTCCCCACCCCGAAACGCGCCGCCCCGCCCAACACACACAGCATTCAAAATCATCTGATCATCGGTCTTTGTGTACATTTTTATTTTATTTGTTTTTCATACATGCTCACATTTGTACATATACGCTCATCTAGCATCCCGTTACGTTCCCCCCATCCTGCTCGATTCCAGTGCACTCTGCGCTCATGTTGTAAAAAAAAGTTGTGAGTCAATATCAATTGTCGGTAGGCATACTTGACTCCCGCTCTCCAGCTCTCCTGCTCGCACTCTCCTTGCACACATAACGACACACACACACACGTACCCACATCGACGACGTAAACGCACGCACTCACACTTACACGCGTACTAATACTAAAACATGTACTTGTATAGCAAGCTCCCTTCCTTCCGTTTCTTGCTTGTGCTCTTGCTCTTTTTTTTTGTATTTATTTTATTCGTCTTATACACAAGCCCGTTGCGCACATACAGTTTTGCGCGTTGCCCCTCGCGCTCTCACGTTCGCCCCCCTCGCACTCAGACATTGCATACCTGCGCTCACGTTTGGAGCCAGTAGCACGCGCTCTCGCTCTCAATTGTAATAAAAATATATATAAAAAAAAAAGAAAAAGAAAAGATATACTGCCGTATGCCATTTTGATTTGCATTAAGTCATGTTTTGTGTATTTGTTTTTGGTTATTTGTTAAACAATTTCATTTCTAATAATTTTATACGACTTTTTTCTTCTTGTCTTATATTTTTTGTTGTTTTGGTATAAACAATTTACGCAGCACAATATGGCGGCGTTTGTATTTGGTTAATACTTACATATGATGTATAAACATATGTATAGACCTACAAACATACATACAGCCGTCTGTGTCTGTCGTTCACGTCACTCTACGTATTGTGTCTGATTAATACGTTTGGCATTTCCGCCAGTTCCTTGCTATCTTTCAACTTGAAGTTGACTCTCGTCTTCGTCTTTCGTCTTTGTGATGGAAACGGGCTTTTGTGCTACATAATTGCCAACTTAACGGGCGTTATCACTCCACATTTATACATACATACATTTCTACATAAATATATACTTACATCAATATATGACGTGATTCTTCTCTATTTGCCATATAGGTGGAGTTGGCCTTATGGGATACAGCTGGTCAGGAAGATTATGACAGACTGCGACCGCTGAGTTATCCAGACACTGATGTTATACTTATGTGTTTCTCAGTGGATTCACCCGATTCGCTAGAAAATATTCCCGAAAAATGGACGCCAGAGGTAAATAGAAATTCAATATGTATTTATAAATGTTATTAATAATCATTTGTTTATTTCAGGTCAAACATTTTTGTCCCAATGTTCCAATCATTTTGGTAGGCAATAAGAAAGATTTGCGAAATGATCCCAACACAATTCGGGTAAGATATTTAGATTAGTTAAATCAAGTCTTGGATATGAAAGTCTAATAACTGTTTTCGAAACTTTCGCAGGATTTGGCAAAGATGAAGCAAGAGCCGGTTAAGCCGCAGGAGGGACGCGCCATGGCTGAGAAAATTAATGCCTTTGCCTATTTGGAATGTTCGGCCAAGTCCAAGGAGGGTGTGCGAGAGGTATTCGAGACAGCAACCAGGGCTGCACTGCAAGTTAAAAAACGGAAGAAGCCCAAATGCCTTTTGCTCTAAAAGAGCAAATAACAAAATTCTATACAAACACAAGGAAACACACACATACACACACACACAAACACAAGCACACACCTTTTTACAAGAATAACAACTACTGGAATCAGATAGCATGGGGAATCCGGCAACAGCAACGCAACGCATATAGAGAAACAACAACAACAACCAGCAGATATTGCTTTTGCAACAAACAAAAAACACGCAACAACATCAACAGCAAGATGAAGATGAAGATGAAAGGGGCAAAATGTCAAATGCGGATTTGATTTTATATACAGTCTAGAGTAGTTATTAACCGAAGTAAACAACAATAATAAATATCGCATTATTATTATAATTATTATTTGTAACTCTTGACGGCGTCGAAAATCAGTCAACACTCAACCAATCAACTATCAATACATACTTACTCGTATATATGTATCTATATACACACACCTATGTATATGCATACTATACTATATGTCCTATATATATATATATATATATCATCGTATCCGTTTGATTTTGAGATTAAAAGCCAAACAACAAAATATCTACAAGCATTACTAAAGGTGTGTGTGTGTGCGTGTGTGTATGTGTGATGCTGCATGCGCTTATATGTGCTCGCGTGTGTGTGTGTGTTGATTAGTGATGATGCAGTTATTCATATTTTTTTCAAAGTCTTAAGGCATCTACATATACAAATATTCTGATAAACAGACAACAAACAAAAAGAGAGCCTAAAATGCAAGCATTCATAAACATACCAATTACAACTTTTTCGACTCTTATATATATATATATATATTATATATTCAAACAGAGACCGCCAATAAACTAAACAAAATGATACACATATATATGTATATAAATATATACATATATATAAATACTACTTTGCAAACAATTACACAAAAAAAGAAAAAGAAATGATTAAACATAAGCCACAAGTGACAGATGCATTCAAATTTTTTCAATGTGCAAATGCAAGTTCAGAGTTTTTAATATTTGTATTTTGCATTAAAAAAAAAAAAAAAAAAAAAAAAAAAAAAACAACAAAAATATAAATTAGCGTATTTTATGATTTTATAAAATACCAATCTATATATATATATATACAGTACATATATGTATGTATGTGTGTATGTCTCTTTTTTGTATTTTGTACCGTCAAAAATCGTGTAAAATTCTCATACAAAAAAACTCAAAATGCTATATATTTACATATGTATGTATGTATACGTATATTTGTATATATATGTATATATACATACATATACATATACTATTTTCTACAGTTACTATATTACACAATTTAAACAACAGATGAAAGAACAAATGCGTCGAAAGTAATTGTAAATTTGTGCATTCAAAAGTTTTGCTTCCTATACAATAACATAAAAAAAAAAAAATGATTAAATATGCAGAAGAAGAAGAAAGAAAACAAAGCAAATACACATTTTACCAGATTACCAAAATTAACATGAAAATATATATGTGTGTATGCATATATACATATGCATATGTAAACCAAAAAACAACAAAAATCATTTCTTTTCAAAATTAAAAAAAGAATATTTTACTAAATAAATAAATAAAGAAAAAATAAAAAAAAAAACGATAAAAATCAAAATTCTAAAATGTTTTCTTTATTTCGAGGCTTGGGCAAAATTGATTTATTTATTTTTAAATAAAAGGGTTTATTTTCTTGTTTCAGAGCTGTAAAAGTTGGAAAGAAATATATTATAAAAAAAGTGAAATACTTTGACATCATTTACAAAATTTGATACATTTAATAAAAACAAAAAAAAAAGAAGAAATAAATACAATTCGTAAGTTATAAAAATATTTAAAATATAAATGGATTTAAGTAAATAGTTGCAGTACGAGTAAAGCCATAAATTCTATCGTCGTGTAACGTTAAAAGAAACACACTTATTTTAACGGGGGTTCCAAAAATCTTTATTGGGATTAATTTTTTTTTTCTTTTTTTGCTTATCGTTTTCATTAATTTCTTGTACATTTAAAATGTAAGAATTAAATAGTGAAATGACCGAAAGAAAAAAAAAACCGTTAGCATTGGCCAGCTGGAATTACCCGACTTGTGCATCTATTATAATACTCGCGTTATAGCTACTAACTTCTAGTTTCTTTATCTTTTTTTACGTTTTTCACGTTTTTTTTTTTTTTTTATTATTGTTTCTTGGGAAATAATCGTAATCGTATTTGATATTTAACATTTTTATAATATTATAATTATATTATATATATATAAATATTTTATTTTTTTTGGAAAGCTTGCTTTCAATATACCCGCATTCAATTCAACTGACAAATAGAACTAAGGTTTAAACAACATTTACAAAGTTTCGTTTAGCTCGTTATTCGTTTGGTTTTGCTTAAACAATAAAAAACATACAAATTATTCAACGCCTGTTAACAATTTTCAATTGTTATTTTTCATTCTCTTTCTTGTTTTAACAAATTGTGTAGACTGTAATTAAAGCCTTGTGCTATGATGCAGTCGCAGTAACATTGATGTGAGGAACTTATGGTGATGCTTAGCGAAGGGCATAAACGTAATTATAAAGTAATTAACAAAAAATAAATAAACTTAGGCAAGTTAACAATTAAAATGTGTAAACAAATGTCAATGCATGCTACGTTTAAAAAAAAAATTAATATTAATAACATTTAACAATGGATCTGCATATCAATCAATCGATCAATGTTTCAATCGTCAATCTGTGTTTAGTATACATCTGCGTTAAATTCAACATTTATTCGATTAGTTAATGTGCGTACGTTAATTATAATTATAATAATAATAATACATGCACATAATACACTGTTAACACTTTCCTCACTTCTGTTGGACAGTTTAAATTGTTTTTAATTCTTTTGTTGTTTTGGCGACTTAAAGCTCTCTATGACCTTAATATATATCTGTCTATATATATATTTATATGGGTCTATATAGCTACCACTATTGGCTGCAGCTAGGACTCAGTTTTGTATATCGTTTCGTTATTTTTTTGATTTAACATTATTGCTATTATCATTAATTTTGCATATGGTTCTCTTTGCTTCGGTTGCTGTTTGTTTAAATTTTAAATGCATTTCATTTAGTTTTGTTTTTGGTTTTCGTGTTTTGCCAATTGGTTTTCTGCTTTCTGTTAGGAATCAACATTTCTTATTAGTTATACTAGATACGTATATATACGTATGTGCATTGCTATATAATATTGTATCTTTCGAATTCGTGCTTAAAACATATTTTTGATATACATATCTTTCTCTCTATATATATAAATAAATATATATATATATATATATATTCTCATATCAGTGTGCACAGCAGCACCTTAACAATACAAATACAACAAATACAATGTGGCATGGTTAACAAATGACGAATATAAAATAAAAAACAATTCAAATTAAAACAATTAACAAAAGTTTTGTAAGTCCAAACAGAATGTCACTTAGTTGTTGTCCTTAACAATTAGAATAGTTAAACGCGTTTCCATAAATTCATTTGTTTTTCAAAAATGATTAGACACAAACATATTTGATTTAGAGTGCCACATACAAATCGTACATATATATAGCTCATATATACATATGTATAGAAAAACACATTGGATAAATATTGCACTTGCGAACCGAGGAATTTGATTTCGTTTGATTTCTTTTTCTAGTTTAAATTTCGCCTGCGCCGAAAAACCAATGCGAATATGGATCTGATGCGCCACCAGCGACTGCGATGTCGCGTGTGTATCTTCTCCGAGCTGGTATCCGTGCCCAGTGCCTTTTGCATCTCTTTGCGGCGGATTTCACGCACCAGCGTATAGAATGCCTCGTCGATGTAGTGCCTCAGTGCAGCGGATGTCTCGAAGAACGGGCAACCGAATTGATTGGCCAAGTTTTTGCCCTCCTCGGTGGTGACACGTCGCTGAGATTCCAAATCCACTTTATTGGCTATCAACACCAGCGGTATGTCCTCCGATAGACGGACGCGTGTTATCAATTTGCGGTATTCGGATGCCTCCTGAAAGCTGTGGCGATCGGTAACCGAATAGCAAATGATGAAACCTTCGCCGCAGCGCATATATTGGTCCCGCATGGCCGTAAACTCGACCTGGCCAGCAGTGTCGAGTATGTCCAGCAGAGCGGCCTCATTGTCAATTACCGCCTGTTGCTGATACGAATCCTCTGCACACACACACGCACGCACGCACACAGTGATAGAGAGAGAGAGAGCATGTAACAAAGAAAAGTTCAAAGGTGGAACGAACAGCCGAAAGAGAACACACTCACCAATTGTGGGGTCATGGTAGTCCAAAAAGCTGTGACTGACGAACTGCAGGGTAACAGCTGTTGTCCGTGTACATGTGTGAGTGTGTGAGAGGGAGAGAGAGAAAAGAGAGCGTATGTTAGTATGTATGTGTGTGTACACGCAAAGTTTGCCGAACGCACGAAGCGAAGCATTGGGGTTGATTGTGGGTGGTTTGTTGTGTGCCGTAAAACAAAGTGTAAAAGAAATTCAGATAATTTATTGATTTTTCCCATGGACGGGCAGACGTACTAGAGTAAAATGCGCAGCACTGATTGGAGCCGCTAGCCGCAGATAGAACACTTACCAGACTTGCCGACACCGCCATCGCCCAGTATGACGATCTTGTAGACCCGCAAGCCGCCACGCATATTCTGTGGTGCACTGGGTGGTTTGATTAATAGGCCACTATTATGGCCATTTTCTTTGCGCTCGTTTGGCAGCTGCATGGAGTCAGTGTCGGTGCCGCTGGTGCAGCTTTTTAGTTTTGTGGATCGTTTGAGAGCGGCACAGCCAATGGACATGTCGCCGGCCATAGCTGGGAGGCGTTGCTCCCCAAATTGCTCTAAAAGGCGTGGCTAATTTTGATCTGTTGCGGTCGCCGCCGTCGCCGCCGCCGCCAACACCAAAATTGTGCGTAGTTTGCAGCGCCTGGCCTGTAAATGTCAAACATTTTAGTTGCAGTTTGTGTACCATTGCTTTTTATTTTATTTTTATTTTCCTATTTTTACTTCCACTTACCACAACTTTGCACTTGGCCCGGAATCCTACAACGGCTTTTGTTGACTTCAATTTCAATCGTATCTATACATAATTGTGATGGGTTGTTTTCCCTCGTTCCGTTCTATTTTGTTGTTGTTGTTTTTTTATGGTCGTATAAGTGTGTGACCAGCTGGACGCAACATCTGAAAATACCATAAAATACTAAATGTTAGATAAAATTATTGACTGTTATTGTGAAGGGGAATGTAAAATTATAGCAAAGGACGGTTAGCGTGTGATTCTTCGAATGACTCCTTATATTAGAATAATGTCTAATATAGGATATGCTGGTGATTTATTTGTTAATCGATATTTAAATAATATTATATATTACAACATAACATATAACAAACATATAATAAAGGACAATGAGAGCGCCAATAAAATCAATTACACATGTACTATCGGAAATGCTGTGTCACGCAAGAGACCACACTGGAAGCGATTAATCGGTAACAGCTATGATGCTATAAAAAATGTTACTATAAACTAACTGATTTTTAAAAGAAATGTTCTTTTCTCTTATTTATCTTGCACACAAAGATTTTACTTAATAAATGAAAATTTCATTTCCCGATATTCCCGTATAAGTAAAGAAAAGCTCAACCTCCAATGCCGCCGGTCTGCCTACCGCCTGCTTGACGGACTGGCCGATCGCTCGTTTTAGTTACGTGCTGCGATCGCGGGTGAGCTGTTCGCGCTCGCGTTCCGTTCCGACAACGACACCTACATCGACAAGCAGTGAAAATCAAGAAGAATAGAAAATTAAAAGAAAAACCGGGAAGAAAAAGAAAAATATACAGTGGTGCTGAAATCAAATACGGCCAGCAAAATTGGCATTTAGCGAGCTTCAAGCCAACTGAATTATGTCGGGCGACGTACAGCCACGAAAGCGTAAGGATAAGCGCAAAAGACGTGGTAAGACATCAGCTCTGGCTGGCATATTCGCATCAAATTGAAAACTGAAATGTTTTCTAGTGTAGCTGTCCATTTCTTTTATTAGAATAATAATATTGTCGAGCGCCTTTAAAAATAACTTTGCCCTATTATATAAAATTATACATTGCTCTGTGCCGCCTGTGTCGCTATGCGTGTGCCAAGCAAACTATATAAATATATATATAGAGAGACAGATATATATATATATAAATTTATGATTTCTAAATGTTGCTACAAATAAAATATATTTAAATATATAATATTTTTAAAATTCTTGTTGGGCCCATGTGACAGCGGGTTCAAAAAATTCATTTGTCTCTAATAAACCAAATCAGAATTTGTATTTTTTTTTTTTTTTCGAAAAAAAATCTGCTTGTGTTTATTTAAAGCCTGAGCAGATGTTAGATAAAAGTGTTTTTATCTTCTGCTCAGGGCAGCATAAACAAAAGCCGGTAGTTCGCCTCGCTCGCTGCGCCTCGTTTGCTGCTCGCTGCTCAGTTTGCTGTCTTCAATCTTAAAGCTTCCATTTGGAATTACGGCATCAGGCACTAAGTATTATAGCCATGAGAATTTAATTGAAATTGTAATTATTATTAGCTGCAATGTTATTAATTTGAATGCGCCAAAGTCAAGAGACTTCCGTAATCAGACATTACATCGCCCCCACTACAAAGGAGAGTTTTTCCATCATATACACATAAATTTACACACACTCACACAGACACACAGAGAGAGACAAACACTATGGACTCTGTACAGTTTTTCTTTTATTTTCATTTCAATTTTCTTTTACTTTTTGGCCATTTGCCCAAGCGCATGACTTGCGCCTTCTTTGTTTTGCATCAACATCAAACAACAACAACAACAACAAAACCAAACAAACAACAACAACAACACCTACAAAAACAACTTAAACATATTTCCCATCATTATCTTTTTAAGAGAGTTTATGTTATCATTGTCTGTTTATATACCCTGTAAACGTTGATATATATGTGTGCGTAATGGGATAGTCTGATAATGTGTACAGAGTTTGTAACAAGTCACTCAAAACTATGTATATTAAATGTGCATATAAAAATAAAAATAAAATTGTATAGAAATAAAAATCGTATTTATTTTGTAGAATAGCAGTTGATCAGTTAATAGATTAAATTATTGAGTCAAAAATACAACCCATACAACTGTCTACAGGGTATACGCAAGTCGGCCATCTTCGACTATTCAGTTGCTTTAACAAGTGTAACTAACTTTTTGTCTAGATGATCGCAAATCGGAGGGCGATGTCACCATACTGCGCCAGTCCAGCTTTCAAGGTAGAGAGCTGCATACAATGCAGTCTATATATTATATACAGATCACATATCTTATGAGCCCAGCCAATGCAGCTTTGTAATTCCAATTTAGCATCTAGTATTAACTAACATTTCGTTGCTTGTACTAAAAACAAAAACAAAAACCTTCAACCCGACTGCAGTTAATCAACTGAATTCTAATCACATATGTGTGGGTGTTTGTGTATGTGTGTGCATTTGTGTGTATTCATTTGTTATCTAGATGACGACGACTCGTCTTCCCACGGCGTGCATATCACAAAGATGGGAAACGATGATGTGCACTTGCACGTGCAGCATCAACATGGAACTGGGGGGCACTGGTGTGCCAAGATTATATTCTTCTCCCTAATGGCTGTGCTGCTAGGACTGGTGGGTCTGATAATAATGGAAAATCGTGGCATAGAGGACTGTAAGTAAATAAATCAATGCATACATATATGATCATCATGATCATCAACAAATTATGACCACTTTGCAGTGGATACACCCCTGTCGGAGTCACGTTATTCGAATTATTTTGATGGCTGGGTGGAGGAGCATCGTGCGGAGGAGCACGATGAACACGATGAACATCTCTCACATGAAGCTGCACTGGATGAACATGATGATGAACACGATGATGAAGTAGAAGAGCCATACGAACAGCATTCTGGCGAAGAAGAGGAAACAGAGCAAGAACACGACGAAGACGCGAATGATGAAGATGACGAGGAAGAGGAAGAGAATACTGCTGCTGAAAATGTAACAGCTGAGGATGATGAAGAAAAGGATGAGGTAAAATATAGAAGAATCGCTAGCCAAATTAAAATATTCTATTTTTTTGTAATATAAAGTAAAACATAAATCTAATCAGATATTTATATATTTTAAATTAATTACAGGATGATGACATAGCAGAGTCAGCAGACCGAACTCAATACTTGGCCGATGATGCTGAAGAGGTAAAAACATCAATTAACAAATAAGAGTTTTACAATTCAAAGAGTCGATTTAGGAGGAAGAAGAAGCTGATGAGGAGGAGGAGGAGGAGGATGCAGATGGTGACATTGAAGAGTCCATTGAGCCAATCGCATCCAAGTCAAGAGCTCAGAGTGCGCCCGAAACAGTTGAAGAAGATGATGATAATATTGAGGAGGTAAATCACTTAGAGCTAAAATGAATAAATATACATGTATTAATGAAATATAAAATCTCTTAACAGGAAGAGGAGGAGGAGGATGAAGAGGAAGAGCAAGCGGAATCTGTTGAGCCAACAATTTCAAAATCTCAGGCTGCTGATGATGATGATGAGCAGGATAATGATGAGGTATATGCACATATATGATAATCATAATAAAAGAGCTGTTATTAAATAGATACTTCAACAGGATGCTGCGGAAGAGGAGGATGAAAAGCTTGAAGAATCTGCGGAGCCAGCAGCACAAAGTGTTCCTGATGATGATGATGACGATGAATTCGAGCAGGTTGGCATAAGATAACTAAGTTACCAACTGTGCAGCAGACTTAATTATTTTCATCACAGGCTGACAATGATGAAGATGAATTCGAATCCCTCGATCAAGATGTCGATACTCAGGCTGAGCAGCTAAAAGCCAAGGAAGCGAAAGATCAGGCAGCTGAAGAGAACATTGAGGCAGTTACAACCACATCCTGGCTGGGCTCACGTAAGTATCCAAGCGACATTTAGGCAGCTCCATTGAACGGTTTAGATGTACAGGTGGCTCCACTTTAAAAGAAAAACAGAAATATATTTTTAAAATTCAATCAAATTTCTATAGAACAAAAAAATTGTACAAGAAAGTGCAAAGCGAAAATTTATCTAGATATAAAAAATATATTCATATATTTTATTTATATTTACATTTTACTTTTTAAAGTTGAGTTAAAATTTGCGAAGAAAATTTGTTGTTTACTAAAAGAAACGTAAATCATTTTCCAGTTGCCGTTAAATTTGGCGTTGGCATTGCACTTGCCCTTGTTTCACGCCTTGTATTGATACGGAATAATCCAAATACAAGTGAGTTTTCCACATTTGTTGCTAAATGCCAAACAGTTGTTATCCAAGCAAAATGCATTTTGTTAACGTAACTCCTATATATCATCATATCTGCTGCTTACTTAAGAAACTGCTCTAAAAAAAGAAAACAAATCGAAATCGAAATCGAAATCTCGCAAACCTCGCAAAATATGATTATACATATATACATTACGTATTTATACATATGTATATTTGTAAATTAGAGGCCTGTGCTTACATAGATCAACAAAATTTAGGCTTACATGCTGAGTCTAATTCTTGTTGATCTATGTATTAGAAAAAAAAAAAGAAAAACTACTCTCAATGTTGTATGGAAACGTAATGTGAAACCAATTGCTAATCAATTGCCTTTCTTCTCATGTTGCTGTCAAATTATTTAACATGTACAGTGCTGCATGACTTGAAAACATGATGAACTGGCTCAATCTATCTACACTAACTATTTTAACTTAACAAAAACCAAAAATCTGATTCGATTAATGAATATGAAACAAAATTTTTGCACTTTCTTCATTTGTTGTTAAAATTAATTTATAATTTCCATTGTTAGGCTTAAGCTTAATTGCAATTTTTTGTTGTTTTTTATTGTAGTCAAAGCTTTGTTAAAACTCTTAAACAATATGCGCCAATGTATGTATGTAAACTTAATATTGTATGGCTTTGTTGTTAATGCCTGAAGACTCTCTATATCAATATCCACACCTATATATACCATATAAACTAATTTCTTAGCCGATGAGCAGCAGCCGACGCCGGAGATTCAAATGAGACGCCGCTTGACCATTGCCACAGCCGAGGATCATATACCCGATGATGATACGGAGGAGCTGCCGCCGTTAGATGATGGTTGACATAACACACTATATAGATACCAGATTTATATCTTAACTTCGGTCTGGCCGAAGTTGTTTCCAAATAATTTCAAGTCAAATTCCACTTGAAGCTATTTAGAACTTTATTCGTTTAGGCCATTTTCTTGGGTTATTTCATATTTTAATACTTGCCCTATTTCCACTAAAGAGGCGTATTCGGAGGAAGAAATCGAGATCGAGGAGGAAATCGAGGTAGAGACCAGCGATATAGAGGAGTGCGATGATAATGTTGCTCTAACAGCCAGATATGTGCCGGAGACTTTCGAGCAGCTGAGTGCCATGTTCCGGCCCAAAACGGAGTCGCAGCCAAGCGAGAAGGAGTCAGAGAAAGAGCCGGAGCCGCAACCGAAACCGGAGGTGGAAGCAGAGCGAGAACCGGAAACTGAACCAGAAGCCGAAGGAACAGCTGCCTCAGATATTTATGTGGAATACGAGGATGGAGACATTGAGGATTACGAACACGACGACAGCGAGGATGATGATGAATTGATCAGCGATGAGGAGGAGGATGAAATCTCCGATGTGGATGATGCTGACCTAATGAGCCGCTTGGAGGCCAAATATGGCCGATTGCCAGCCAAGGAATACGAAAGCAATCCTGATTCCGACGATCCGTCCTGGACACGTAATTACTAAATGTACAATTTACACCAAAAAAGAAAAACAAATCGAATCAGTCTACAAAGCAAATCTACAACCAGTTCATCCCACGCATTGATAAATTTGACATATATATATGTATTTATATATATATCAGACATATAGACACGTATTATAATCTCTAAAGTTAATTCGTTCATGGCATACGTTAATCTAATCATAGTAAGTCATAGTCTATAATCGAATTGCTAATCTTACGTCTAAGGTGGAGCCCAACACACAAATTAACCGTTCAGTGGTGTCTTTAATCTTAAGACTTTCTCCTTCTGCCATTATTGTGCATTTCAATTAAACTTACAAATATTTTTCTTATCAGAAATTAAACCTAAAGAACCAACTGGAGCCAAGTTTGTTGAGGACGAGCTATTCGAGCAAGAGCTGCGCCGAGCTCAAGCCGAAATGATCAATGAGGTGAGTGCGACATCTAAATTTTCGCTGACAGCAATGTTAATCTCTCTAAAACTTTTTCTAAAACTAGCTCAACAATCATTAAAAAGAAAACACACCTTAAACAAAAGTCCTTTCATAGCTTTAATTAATGTTCGCTTTTTTAGTTCATGTGTTTAGTTTTTCAGTTTATTTAACTGTTTATTTATTTATGTTTTTTTTTTTTTTTTTTTGGGAAATTTTAGAAAATGAAATTTAAGTGCCGAGTTAAAGAGAAATCGAATAGACAACCAATATTATTATAGAGGTTTTTGGTTAGGAAAATAAAAACATTTTTGCCGTAGGGCTTAAATTTCAGTTCTGCTGTAGGTGCTAGACACACCCACCTAAAGCTTACAGCCCCTGATAGCGAGCCCTAAAGCAAATCTGTTTTTGACCAAAAAATTACAAGACATTTTGAAGTTTTGAGATTGAATTTATTTATAAATATTTAACATTTTTAATTTAAAATTAAGAAGTCTTTGAGCTTTATACAATTTTATTTATTCGTTCATAGTTATAAACGAATTTTAACAATTCTTAACTAACCCAATAGTGCCTATCGAATGTAAGACATGTTTACAGGGTATTTGCTAGTCGACTCGTTTACGTTTCTTGTTACCTGAAATGCTTTTCTCCTTTTGTTTGCTAATTCTCGCTTTCTTTGCATGTTTTTTAACAAAAATAAATATATAAATGCCAACGCCTAACACCCAGAACCATGCGAATGCTCTGCGCGCCTTTAACACGCTCACACACACATACGCACACAAGCCGTTGGCTCATTTAAGGCGGGCGCAGGCGCTGGAACGGATCGCCGAGCTGCGCCGCAGCAATCAGCTGCTTATGGACGCCATTGAGTCCTATAAGCGTTATTTGGCTTTCGATGAATCGATAACAAATATCGACTATCGCACAGCTGGCGAACGTTGCATAGAGCATATGCGGTTTCTGGGTGAGTAACTGTTACAGTTTCACATTCAAATTTAGATTCTACAGAGATTAACTGTTCCCAGGTCAGACACAGCCGGCGGTTGCCATACACGAGCTGCTCATCGAGCGTTATCCGGATGAGGTGCAGCTGCGCAATCAGCTATCGCTTACCTATCTAATGTCCAATAAGTGGGTGTGTGACGAACTTTACAAGCTGCTTGCAGAGTGTTTAACAAAAAATCTCTTTACAGTTTGCTTAAGCTGCAGCAGGTCTCGCGCGATACGCTCAAGCGCTGGCCACGGGATCCCTTGGCGCAGCTGCACTTTGGCCTGACGCTCAAACAGGTCGACGGCGACTATGCCCAGGCATTGCCCTATTTACAGCGAGCCATAGATTCGGAGGCGGCGGGCACTCAGGAGCCGTACTTCTATCTAGCGCTGGGCGAGACGCTGCAGCGTCTAGGCAAACAGGCCGAGGCCTTGCAGCTATATGAGCGCGGCGTGAAGAGGGGATACTTTCCCAGCGTCTATCAGCGTTCGCTCTACAATGTGCCGCGGCTGCGTGCGAAACCCTTTTGGCAAATTACAGACACTGATCAGGCCAAGGAGCTGAAGCAGCTGCAGCAGAGCTGGCGTTCCATACGCAACGAGGCGCTGGCGTTGCTCAATGTCGAAGGCAATTTTCAGCTGGAGGCGGAGCAGTTGCGCGACACGGGCAACTGGCAGCAGTTCGAGCTTTTTGCCCGCGGACAGCGGCTACATCGCAACTGCCAGCGGGCGCCCATCACGTGTGCGCTGCTCGAGAAACTGCCAGCTGCCAGCGGCTGTCGTCGTGGCCAGATCAAGTTCAGCGCTATGCAGGCACAGACTCATGTCTGGCCACACTGCGGACCCACCAATTGCCGACTGCGTGCGCACCTCACGCTGGTGGCGCCGGAGCCACACCTAACTAGCCTTCGGGTGGCCGAGCAAGAGCGGTGAGATTGACATTGATATACTCTGTAATCATGTGCATCATACTACTATGCAATTTACAGGGTATTTATCTGCTGTACATTAATATTCTCTCTCTTTCTTTTGATAGCACCTGGCATGAGGGCGATTTGTTCATCTTCGATGACAGCTTCGAGCACGAAGTCTGGCACAATGGCACGCAGCTACGTTTGGTGCTGATCCTGGACCTCTGGCATCCCGACTTAACTGCCCAGCAGCGACGCGAGCTGACGCCCATTTAACCACCAACGCTTAACTGCTAACTCTTGTTAATATTTTTAACCAAAAGCAACCAAAGTCAATGCACGTTCACTCACTCTAGTTATTTTGTTACATACTTCACATAGATCTATTTGTATATCTTATCTGATAAGTTTACTTTGTATGAATGCGCGTTTAGCTGTAAAACACAAATGTCTAAGGTTTAAGTCTAAAACTGAATGGCTGCTTGGTTGGCAGCGTCTCTTTACTGTTAAGCTAAAAACAATTTATAAAATACAGTAAAGTTCTCTGATTGAAAAAAAAACGATGTTTTTTATTTTTATACGCTGGGGATATAAATTCTATAGTAAAAAAGCTATTTTTAGATCATTAATATTAAATGGACTATAAACATTAACTATTGAATTATTTTTTAAAATATATTATTAAGATAAGAACTATATTAAACTGAAAAATCCCTTGACTGGAGTTTGCTTTGCTAAAGTTAATAAATATATATATAATATAAATTTAATAATATATCATCATACATAAAATTCAAGTTAAATATAGCATTCCTCATAAATTGTTCGTGCGCTTTGGGTAACGCCCCTGGGGCGCCTGAACATGCAAAGCTCGAATCGAAAAGGTATATAAAAGCAAGCAACTATTAGAATATTTTGATGTCTTCATTATCTAGTTAATCGAGATGGCTAAAACTAATCTATGTGGCGCTCTCTGTTTAGTCCTGCTCTCAGCTATTGGCTACGTTCAAGCGGATTTGGATGTGTGCCTCGAGGATTTGGGCTGCCTGCATGGAACACTGATGCCTGATTCCAGGCAGGAGCAGTTTGAAGCTTTTATGGGAATACCATTCGCCAAGCCGCCGATCGGAGAGCTACGCTTTAAGGTGAACTAGTTCAGGGTGTAAGAGCTCACGGTAAAGTTGGTTATCCTTGTAGAATCCTGTTGCAGCAGGAGCCTGGACAGGTATCCTGGATGCCAGCGCGCCACGCAGCCATTGCCTGCAAAAGAATTACTTTATGTCTGGTTGGCTGGTCTCTGGAGAGGAGGATTGCCTCTATTTGAATGTCTATCGACCTGTAAGTAGAATCAGTTATTATAGAGCATAAGCAGCTTATTCTGTTTGGGTGCTTGCAGCAAGGCAATGCAGGACCTTTGCCTGTTATGGTCTACTTCCACTTTGGCGGGTTTTTCATTGGCTCCGCAAGTCCCTTGGCCATCGGGCCGGAGTTTCTCATGGACACCCAACAGGTCGTTCTGGTTACAGTCAGCTATCGATTGGGTCCATTTGGTATTAGAGGAAATCAAATAGGAGTTGGTAACTATTTAATCATAATATTCCTTACATAGGCTTCCTGAGCACTGGAGATGCTCACATGTCTGGGAATTTCGGATTAAAGGATCAACGCTTGGCTCTGCAATGGGTGCAGCGACACATTTCGGCCTTCGGCGGCAACCCGAATCTGGTGACCCTCTTTGGCCACAGCGCAGGTGGAATATCCTCGCACCTGCACATGCTGAGCCCCAGCTCAAATGGTGAGTCGATCTCGCAGGAATTTTTACCTTTATCTGACTCTCCCATCCCGCAGGACTCTTTCACCGCGCCATGTCCTTGAGCGGCACGGTGATGATAGTGGCTACACTGCCAGACAATCCACTTGAACAGGCTCGGCAGCTGGCGGAACGATTGGGCGTGGCTGACGCCAAAACCTTAGACACCCAGGCGTTGGCCACAGCTCTCCGTGCAATGGATGCCAACGATTTACTGAAAGCCAGCGATGTGTTAAAGCAATGGAATAAATTACCTCAAATTAACTACGGCGTGGTTGTGGAACAGCCAGATGCGCCCGAGCCCTTCATTACCGAGTATCCCATTACGGCCCACCAGGCCGGTCCCATCAACCAGGTGCCCTGGCTACTGAGCACCACCTCACGCGTAGGCGAGGGCGCATTCTTCCTCATGGAAATCTATACGACTCCGCAGCTCCTGAAGGAGTTCAATGAAAATTTCCTGGAGCTATTTGGGCTGATGCTGTATCTGCCCAAGGGCTACGGCAAGGAAACCGTTCAAGAGATCCTGGAAATCTATGGAGTGAAGGAAATGCAACTGAATGAGAACACATTGGTGGATATAGCCGGTATTCTGGGTGACTTTATGTTTAATTACCCAGTCTATGTGTGCGCCGCCAGCTACACGGAATATTCCAAGGAGCCGGTTTCCATTTATAGCTTTGAGTACACCAGCAATAACACGTTTGCCGCGATACTTGGGGGCGGACTTGTTAAAGAGGAGCTGGGCGCATGTCACATGGATGACGGTGTACACACTCTGAAAATGTCGACATTGTTTCCTGACTTTCCACAGGATTCCGAAAATGCAAAGGTGGCCAAGCGTATGACTTCCTTATTGGTGGAGTTTGCCAAGAATGGGTGGGTGGAGCGGAAATTCTGAATAATTCCTATCTGGATAATAATTGTATATATTATATTTCAGTGTTCTCCCTGATGACACCCATTTGCAGCCCTGTAAATCTGAAGAGTTTAAGGATGATGAGATATGCAACTATTTTGTCATGGGAAAATTAGATGGGGCCTATCATGAGGCAGTTGAAAAACGCGTAGATAAGCGCGCATTGGCTCTGTGGAAGAAGCTCTACTTATAGACAAAATATCAAAACATATAAATACCATTATAATATTAAAATAGTCACTATTAGAATAGTAATTAGTAATTACTAAATCAAATTTCGATTGTCATTCTACAACTAGTAAAAATAAATAGCAAAATCGAGCTAAAAAGCCTCTAAGCCTTATTTTTCCCTATGGGAATCGCGGAGTAGAGCGCTGGGCAATTTATTGCAGCGTCTGAGCAGGAATCAGAGAAGTGAGGTTACTTCATACAGCTGGCCTATATCGACTATTTTTATATTATTATACCCTAAGCTATAGTTACACAATTACTCTGCATGAATTATATTGGAAATATGTAATTTATTAAAAGTTAACAATAAATCAACAATGAACATTGAATGAACTTATTTAATAGCATGCCATTATTTCCAAATATATATTATATATTTAATTTGCATTTATAGAAATGTTAAGTCAAGAATAGTATTCAAATGGCAATCGGGTTTTAATATATTTGATAGTAGGTTGTGTTAGTTTTACTAAACGCTTGTTGTTACAGTTGATAGAACTATAAGAAAATTGTTTTTGTTTTTTTTTTTTTTTTTAATTTTTTTAATTTAATTATTTTTAGTTAAAAATTAACATGACTAATTTAGATTATCTGAGAACTTACATATACTTATACCCCTTGTTATCCCTTTATAAAGATATATTTATTTCAATAATTAAAATTTGATTGTTAACTATTGTTATAATAATTTTAAAAATTTTATAAATAAATAATTAGATAAAGAAATATACAATAATTCATTTTTGTATTGGGGAAATGGAAATCACCTGCAAAGCTGATTAACAAATCGCAACCACAATTTAACAAATATATAATTTCATTTGAAATTGAATAGGATTGTATTTGCTAAACTTTTGGACACGCCCCTTGGGATGTGAACATGCAAATAGTTCGAATCGAAAAACTATATAAAAGCACGCAGCGCTTAGAGCATTTAATGTCTTCATTATAACGCGATTCGAGATGGCTAAGACTATTCTCTATTTGATATTACTTTTAACTATTGGCTACAGAGCTCAAGCGGATTTGGATGTGTGCCTCGAGGATTTGGGTTGCCTGCATGGCACCTTGATGCCGGACTCCAGGCAGGAGCAGTTTGAAGCCTTTATGGGAATCCCGTTTGCCAAGCCGCCGATAGAAGAGCTACGCTTTAAGGTGAACTAGTTCAGGGTGTAAGAACTAACGGTGAAATTGGTTATCCTTGTAGAATCCTGTAGCGGCGGGTGCCTGGACGGGTGTCCTGGATGCCAGCGCGCCACGCAGCCATTGTCTGCAAAAGTGTTATTTCATGCCAGGTTGGCCCATCTCTGGAGAGGAGGATTGCCTCTATTTGAATATCTATCGACCTGTAAGTGGAATTAGGCTAAAGTTCTTCAAACAATTTCTATTTGGCTGCTTGCAGCAAGGCAAAGCAGGTCCTTTGCCTGTTATGGTCTACATCCACTCGGGTGGCTATCTCTGTGGCTCCGCTTGCCCCTTGGCCAGCGGACCGGAGTTTCTGATGGACACTCAACAGGTCGTTCTGGTTACAGTCAGCTATCGATTGGGTCCATTTGGTATTAGAGCAAATCAAATAGGAATTGGTAACTTTTTAATCATATTGTTCCTTACATAGGCTTCCTGAGCACTGGAGATGCTCACATGACTGGAAATTTCGGATTAAAGGATCAACGCTTGGCTCTGCAATGGGTGCAGCGGCACATCTCCGCCTTCGGCGGCAACCCGAATCCGGTGACCATCTTTGGGCACAGCGCGGGTGGAGTATCCACGCACCTGCTCATGCTAAGCCCCAGCTCGAATGGTGAGTCGATCTCGCAGGAACTTTAACCAGCTGACTGTTCCTCCTGCAGGACTCTTCCACCGCGCAATGTCCTTGAGCGGTACAGCGATGCTGGGCACTACAATGGTATACAACCCACTTGAGCAGGCTCAACAGCTGGCGGAACGTGTGGGCGTGGCTGATGCCAAGTCCCTTGACACGCAGGCATTGGCTGCAGCTCTCCGTGCATCGGATGCCAACGATTTGCTGGAGGCCGGCAATGTCTTTAAGCGCTGGGATAGCGTACCCATAATCAATTATGCTGCAGTTGTGGAACAGCCAGATGCACCTGAGCCCTTTATAACTGAGCATCCCATTCCGGCACATATGGCCGGACGCATCAACCAGGTGCCCTGGCTGCTAAGCAGCACCTCACGCGTTGGCGAGGGATCCTTGTTTATCATGCACATCTATATGAATCCGCAGCTCCTGAAGGAGTTCAATGAGAACTTCTTGGAGCTCTTCGGTTTGATGATGTATCTACCCAAAGGCCACACCAAGGAAACTGTGCAGGATATCCTGGAAATGTACGGCGTAAAGGAAATGCAACTGAATGAGAATACATTGGTGGATCTATGCGGTATTTTGGGTGACTTCTTATTCACCTATCCGCTCTATGTGTCAGCCTCCAGCTACGCGGAATATGCTCAGCAGCCAGTTTCGATCTATAGCTTTGAGTTTACCAGCAAAGTAACTTACGGCGCTTTGTTTACGGGCGGAGTAGTTTTTGAGCAGTTGGGCGCATCTCACATGGATGATGCCATACACACAATACGAATGCCCATATTCTTTCCAGATTTTCCAAAGGGCTCCGAAAATGATATGGTGGCCAAGCGCTTGACTTCCTTGTTGGTGGAGTTCGCCTGGAATGGGTAGGTTGAGCTAAAATTCTTAAGATCTTTGTGGTAGTCTTTCAATCTATATTTGTCTCCATATCGATGTATATGTTTATGTGATTTTCCATTATTCGTTATCCATTATCCAAATCTACATTTATCTGCTTATATAATTTCAGCACTCTCCCTGATGACACTCAGTTGCAGCCCTGCAAATCTGAGGACTTTACCGCTGATGAAATGTGTAACTATCTCCGCCTGGGGCAATCGAATGGGGCGTATCAAGAGACAGTTGAGAAACGTGTGGATATGCGTACATTGGCTATGTGGAAGAAGCTATACTTGTAGAAGAAATCTTAAAGCATATGAACAATATTTCACCATTAGAATAGTCATAGGTAAAGCTAAAAATTTATTGCACCTTTGTCATTCTATAGCCAAAAAATAAGTTCGTAAAACTCTAAACATGACTTGACTTAATGAGAATCGTAGAGAAGGACATTGGAAAGGTTAATAACTAATAACAGCAATAGCTTCTTCTCTAAAATCCCCAAGTTGGACGCTCATAAAAAAAAACTAGCTTTCAATATATCTGCTGTACAATCGTCATACACAGTTGTATTAATATTACCTATATTCTTACCGTCCAGGGTATTCATTGCTTTACATGGTATCTAGAGATAATAAATATATTCACGTCAATGAATAGTTGTATATATATGTGCATATATGCAATGATAATGTGTCGCCCGCTCCAAACGAATATCTTAAGGAATTTGTCTCTGAAACTGTATCTGAAGCAGAAGCAGAAACTGTATCTGAAGCTGAAGCTCAAGCTGAGGCTGAGACTGAGACTGCAGCTGCGTTGACCTATTTTGCACTCGAACTCATTCTCAGTGCAGACGAAGGTCAAATGAATTTACATATTGTCCAACTATAGGACGCAACAATAAAACTAACTATATATCCGTGCTCAATCACAATGGAAAGTATGTTCCACGCATGCGGCGACAGTGCTGTGCATGCAAATAGAGCTACTTGTGCGATTAAGATTTATGTTGGAATATAATTGAGTGTATTCAAAAGTCGTAAACATCGTAATGATGTATTATTATTAAAGATTAGCTAATTATATGAAGAATAAAGAAATTAAGATAGAAAGAGTATTACCCAAAAAAGAGAGGGTAGTTTATATGCCCACCATAGCATAGCATACCCTATGTAGCTCTATTCTTCTTTCTGGTTGGCTAATCACGCATGTGATTTATAATTATGAATAATACAATTATCACCATAATAATTAAATAATTTGAGAGCAACATCAAAAAAAAAATTGTAAACAACAGAGAAACTGGATGTATGTACACATTAGTGTGGACATGGGTGTATCATGCATATGTAACATATGTAAGTGAAGAGATTTTTGTTCATTTGAGTCTGTTACAAAAGGGAAAGATGAAACTTTTCGCCACAATCGTGTAAAGAACTGAAGAGCCACAGAGCATGGGCAACGACGTCTTATCAGAATAACCCAAATCAAAGAGAATGAAGCGAGCGGGAGAGAGAGAGAGAGAGAGAAGGAGACAGCAACAGGGAGTGGAGACTCGCAGCAGGATAAAAGTGAAAGTGAAACGCCGAGACGATCGTAGTTGTGCTTGCAACCTCTCTGGCTGTGGTTGCGGTTGGAGATAGAGGCTGCTAGGCTGAACGGTGCTCGGAGCAGGTATGGGTTGACTTGATTAAGCATACGCCCCGTGTGCTGTGCGCCCGTTGAATAAATTTCAATTGAATATCAAAGCACAGCAACGGCAAAAAAAAAAAACAACTTTGGCTTCACATATTTCATGTGAGCCACCGTTGCTAAAAGCGTGACAAACACACACAAACACACACACACACACATACACACATACACATACACAGAGAGAACGCAAAGTTTTTCTTATTTATTCATATATATATTCATTTATATTTTCTTGCATAAAACTGAATGCTTTAGCTTACAAAGCCGTCAGATAAATTTCGTACGCTGCCGTGCTAGAAGCTCGTGCTTAGACGCTTCAGTTAGTTACGATCCGAATCGAACTACATCTAGGGTCGATCGCATATTGAGCTGAGCGCGCAATCTGGTAAGTGGCCAGAGCCTTCGATTCGTGGGAATAACAATTTCGTACCGTTGACATCATCGGTAAAAAAGAAGCTCTTATTTATTTATTTTATTTGTATTTTATCTTATTCTTCTTCTTTTTTTTCTTTCTTTTTTTTTGGGCCATAAACAAATGACTACATCATTTAAATGAGCTATGCATAAAATTAATTAATGTGTCTCGATTTCTTTCGCAGACAAACGATAACTAACCATCTCGGATCAGACATGATTCATGCGGGATTTACTTTACCTTTATGGTCGATGCTGCTGCTGCTGCTGCTGCTCGGCTTTGGCCAATCGACGCCATCAATTGCTGTCGCCCAGAAGGCCTTGATTGTCTGCGGCGGCAGCTTGGGCTGCCTCAAAGGCATCTACATGACGGGCTATCAGATCAAGCGCTTCGAGGCATTTCTTGGCATTCCCTACGCCCTGCCACCAGTCGGCAAACTGCGCTTCAGCGTGAGTAAATCCTTGACTAAGCTAATTGCTGCTGACCTTTAACTTTCTTTGAATTGATCTTCTTTTTAATTTCCCAAAATGTTTTGAGCTCATTGAACTCTTGAAGCTGCTCAGACTCCTTAAGTTAGTTTAAGCTCTTTCCTAGTTTCCTAGATTTCTTGAAGTCTTTAAGGAGCTAAGTCTCCATAAGCCACTTTAAGTTTTCCAGGTTCCTTGAACTCTTTATGTAGTTTAGTCTCTATAAGTAGCTTGGTCTCCTAAGACTGTCTAGCCTCCTATAAGTTTTTAAACTCTTTTATGAAACTCTTTGAAACCCAGCATAACTCATTGAGCTTCTTGAGGCTTTCGAGTTGTTCATACTTATATAGCTCCTTAAATTGCTAAAGTTCTGTCTAAGACTTCTAAGACTTACTTTTAACTGCTTTTAAATTCTGCAGCTCTTTAAGTCCACAATCTTATGGATCTCTTAGAGGTATATTAAACTTCTTAATTGGCTTGAGGTTCATTAAGCTCCAAGAACTTTTTATATCGAGCAGCACCTTAAATGGTTTCTTCATACATTTTTGTACACATCTTAAGCTCCACAATTGGAAACTCGAAGACTCTCAGTATTCCTTGACTTGCTATAACTTTCTCAAATATTTGATGTCTTAAAAAATGGAGACTCTTCTTGTGTTTACTAATTGTGGAAGCTGCTCGACTTCTCCATATCCCTAAAAATGCACAAATCGAAACTTCATAGATGCCTAAAAAGTTACTTAAGCTCCTTAAATATTTTAATATCATTTCCTGAACTGTTGAACTTCTTAAACTCTTAAGCTTTTTGATCTCTTTAAGTCAATCACCTTAAGCCCTTCCCACTTTCTAGGCCTCAAGTGTTAAAATTCATTAGACTGTCCCAGATTGCAGCATTTCCTTAATCTGGCTTAAGCACCTCTTCAAACTCCTTTTGTCCGCCGTCTAATCTTATCCTCCACTTCTCTGCAGAATCCCAAAGTGATGCCCAAGCTGCGTGGCATTTACAATGCAAGCGTAGCCAAGCCGGACTGCATACAGAAGAACTATCTATTGCCCACGCCGCTTATCTACGGCGAGGAGGATTGCCTGTACCTGAATGTGTATAGGCCAGAGGTAAGTCGGGGTTCATCCATTTCATCTTCCTCAATCCGGCACTCGCCCAACGAACTGTCACAGCGTCGTTCCAGGCAGCCGTTGCCTGTCATGGTCTACATACATGGCGGTGGATTCTTTAGCGGCTCTGCTGGGCCGCAGCTGACTGGACCCGAGTACTTCATGGACACGGGCGAGGTGATCCTAGTGAGCATGGCCTATCGCCTGGGCGCATTGGGTGAGCCAAAGATAGATAGAGTCTAAGAGTAAATGCAAGCTTCAGTCAAACTTCGATTCTCTGCAGGATTTCTGTCCACGCAGGATTCGGCTGTGCCAGGCAATTTCGGGCTCAAGGATCAGCAGCTGGCGCTGCGCTGGGTGCAGCGGCACATCAAATTCTTTGGTGGAGATCCGCGTCGTGTGACCATCTTTGGCCAGAGCGCGGGGGGCGTGGCCACGCACCTGCACATGCTGAGCAGCAGATCGGCGGGCCTCTTCCAGCAGGTGATCAGCATGAGCGGCACGGCCAATGTGCCCTTTGCCATCGAGCAGGAGCCACTGCAGCAGGCACGTCGCACCGCCGAGCTATGCCAGGTGGAGAACGCCCAGAACCTGAGCACACCCAAGTTGGCGCGCGCCCTGCGAGCCGTGGATGTGCAAACTCTGCTCAATGCCGGCGATGGTCTGAAATTCTGGAATGTCGATCACATGTCCAACTATCGCCCGGTGGTGGAGCCCAGCTCCGAGGACGCCTTCCTCGCCGTCCACCCGAAGCAGCTGCTGAGCGAGGGCAGCTACCAGCAAGTGCCCTGGCTGCTGGGCACCGTGCCCCAGGAGGGCGCCGTCCGGGTGGTCAATATAATGGAGAACGTGACGCTGCGCCAGGACTTCAATGCCCGTTTCGATGAGCTGCTCCAGGAGCTGCTCGAGCTGCCCAAGGAGTTCAGCGCGGAGCAGCTGGCGCAGACCATGCAGCTGGTTATCGAAAAGTACTTCCGGAACATACACGAACTGAACGAGCAGACGGTGCAGGGCTTCCTCGATGTAAGCGAACGAGGGGAAAATCGGGAATCTAAATCGAAAAGGGAAACTTCATTTTCATTCTCTTCCCTCGACAGCTCATCTCGGACCGGGGCTTCAAGCAGCCACTGTACAATGCCATCTGGCAGCACCTGAGCCCGGCTCACGCTAGCCAGCAGCCACTGTACCTGTACAGCTTCAACTACCAGGGTCCCCTCAGCTATGCCTCCGTCTTTACCAGCGCCAATGTCGGCCAGAAATACGGCGTCGTGCATTGCGACGATCTGATCTATCTCTTCCGCAGTCCCATGCTCTTTCCCGACTTTGAGCGCAACTCGACGGAGGCGCGCGTTGTCGAATCGCTCGTGGGCTACTTTGTGCACTTCGCCAAGTTCGGGTAGGTCTAGTCTATCTACCTAGCGCTATCTGTGTGGCGCCCCAGCTCAATAATGAATTGCTTTCATTAACAGCAAACCGAGAAATGCGGAAACTCTGATGCGATGCACGGAAAGCATTCTGGAGTCACGACCCGAAGGCATTTGCGATCATCACGTGTTCGACAATGCGCCCAACGATCCGAAACAATTCGAGGTGAACGTTTTACAAAATTTCCGCTCAACTAGCGCCAAGTTCTGGAATGATATACTAGGCGAGTCAAAGCGTTACTAAAACAAGAAGAGAGAGAGAGAGAGAGAGAGAGAGAGAGAGAGGAGAGAAAACACAAAACTTAATTTATTTAATTTAATAGAATATAAAATTATGCCAACAATTGTTGTTTTAAGATATAGAGTAGAACAGTCCAATATTTCTCTGAATATTTGGATTAATTAAATGGATTTTATGGAATTTCTGACAAATTGATTTCATGAATGATTAACTGATTTAACTGATTGAATGATTGACTGACTGACTGATGAAGTGACTCTTTGACTAACTGATTGATAGACTGCCCAGCTGATTGATTGATTGATGTATTGACTGACGGATGCATTAAATGATTGATCGATTGACTGATTGAGGGTCTTATCCGACAGCAGCTGATTGTAAATAATGAATTGATAGAGTCAAAAGTTTTCACTACCCAGATTGACTAGTAGATTGATTGATTGATTGACTGATAGGTAGGCCATTCCCATCAACCTGAAAAGCCAGAGCGAGTAACTAAATTAGGTAGCTTTACTTCGGTATAAAACGTCAGAGCAACCCCAGTGAGGGCTTTGCTTCTAGCACTAGGAATTTTTAGCCAATTACACACGCTACTTGTCAATGAGTTTTTTTCTTCTTCTTCTTCTTTTATGGCTGGCTGTCTAATTCAATGGGAATTTCATTAGACTGTTTGTAATATTTAGGTATGTGACTTGAAAGTGTGTCACACTGATAAGAGCGGACTCTCGGTCTATATATAGCGCTGCCCCTGACACGTGCCCACGTCTGGGGCTTTTATGGAAATTTATCGGCTACAATTGCATTAGCTGCTGCTATTCACTTCATATATCTGTAAATCGAAATAATATATATGTATTTGGATCAGTTCACTTTTTTTTGCCACTTTCGTTGTTGTTGTTGTTGTTGTTGTTGTTCTCCTTTATTCAAACGTCATATAATTATTGACTTGTGATTGATTAACATTCATTAGCATATTCGCGACGATCTCAAGCTGCGTCTGAGGCTTTCTTTCAACCGAAGCCGGATGATTGAATTGACGAATTGATTGAATTGATTGCTCAATTGATTCATTGCGAACCCCATTGGCTGGCTCGCCAGCCTCCAACACGTTGCAATGCACTACAACAAAGAGGGGGGCGTGCCACTGGAATAGACCCATTCAGGCGCTAAATGGCAATAAAAAAATAAATACAAAATATTATAAACTAAGGCGAAAAACGGGTCTCACATTGCGTATACGTCAACCGACACCTGCCGCCCATTAATACAAACATAGAGGAACCAGCTAGAGAGCGACTATTCAAGGCAAGTCGAAGCGGAAATACTCTGAGTCATACCAAAGTCTGCTAAAGTTCAGAGAAATCTTATATAGTTTTAATTAACTAATTGTGTTAAAATAATAATAAAAGTCAAGCGGACGGACGGACAAACGGCAGAGATTTTAGGCGAAAAGATAAAAACTTAGGGAGAAACTGATAAAAGGACAAACGGACGGTTGGATCAAGGGGTGAAAGTACCAACTGGACTGGGCTGGACTTCCAGCAGAAGGATGGATGGATAGACGGAAGGGATAGAAGGATTCAACGTAAGGATAGACGTACGGATAGATTAACAAACGGACATGAGGAGGTATCAACAGAACGAACAATCGAGCAACGAAAACATGGATAGACAGACGGCAGGATGGATAAACGGGCAGACGATTGGACAGAATGTCGGACGGACGGAAGGATGCTGGGATAGACAGAAGAAATATTAAACAAATGGAAAAACTGCTGAATCGAAAGAAGTGCAAAAAGGTAGATAGATAGAGAGGGAAATATATGGACAGACAAGGTACACAAGAAAGTCTAAGAAGACTCATAATTTTCAAATAATATCAAAACTTTCAATAAGAGTATAACGGTTAGCTCTAAACTGACATTTGAGTAGAGTACGAAGAAACTGTGATTGTTATTTATGCGCGTGAATTGTGATTTAATAAACAATTGAGTTTATTTATTGGCTCGACTATCTGAACTTTTTGCGAGCCGGCAACGATTGATGGCGCCAACGATTGGATTCCACTTGGCCGATCATATTATAATATTGGACCTGACCAGACGCGACTGGACTCCAGGTAGGGTATTTGTTTATTGTTGAAGCCATTCAAGTATTTGGCTCAAAGTTCAGTGGACTGTCTAGGCGTGTTGCACATGCAACGGTTCAGCGGTTCAGCAGTTCAGCGATTTGTGTCAACAATTATAATCAATAAAGCGAAAGTTCCGGAAGTCCTGTGAGTCCTTTGAGTCCAGCAACGACACTTGCTGTCATTAGTTGCCGTTGCGAGTGCGAGTTGACAAGTTCAGCATGAAATTGGCACGGAAAATAGTTTTGTGGATTTTGCCACTCTTCCTGCTGAGTTTCCTGCTGACCATTAGCGAGGCCTATTTGAACAATGTGCGTGTGGAGGAGATACCCTTTAAGCGAATGCAGCCGCGTGCAGCCAGCCTGAAGGGCAGACGTCCAGGTGGCATCCATCTGATCTCCAGCCTGGAGCATCAACGCACTTTTCTCCATCTGTTTCATGTGCCCTGTGAGTACAGTGAAGACTGGCTGGCTGCTGTGTCTCCCTTTTGATATCCATCTCTTTCAGATATCATTTGTTTCTATGCCGCCAAGGGGAAATGGCCCTATGTGCCAGGCTTCATGAAGGCGCGCGTGGATAATGCCGCCAAGAGTTTCTTTCATCAGAATGACAGTTTCATTAAGCAATTCTGCACCAAGTGGATACAGGTCAAGGAGTGTTTTCGGCCCATCTTTGGTAGGCCTATATCTAGCTAATTCAATCCAATTACTTAACCAACATTTTTAGATAAATCTAATGGAACGGAACTGGAATTGGAGGCACAGAAGCAGAAGGAAACTTGTAATTGTGAAAAGCTGGTAGCAACGGAACCGCCAGTGCCCGTTGTCTACTTTGATAAGAACTACATTGGAAATGTCAGTTCAGAGACCATTTTGACCACCATCGAGTTTCTTGAGAGTTTTTTGCCACCACCTACCAAAAAGCACAAGCGCAAGAATCGTGTGCGTGGGCGCATTGATGAAATGGATATTGAATGAGCATACTAAAAAACATTTTATAATAAATTAACCACTCACTTTATAGTTTAAATAAATAACACAATACTCATGAAAAAAAAACAATTTTAAAATTTAAAAATGCCGCCGATTATAAAAGACAGCGCTGCCACCTGGTCGGAGTTTAAATTCGATATATGTTAAGTAACAGAATATGTTATTACACGTAGGCGATGACTGTTAATAACAGTTCGTGATTCGTTAAGTTTTACGAAATGCCATCGGTTCGATAGTTGTTTAAGATTGTTGAACGTGTGCGGACGTACAGCGGGTGACTATTAGTAATAATTATAAATAATAGTAAAAAGAAGCACCGCAAATGCACACAGAATCAACACCGCATTCAATTAGTCAAAGTATAAAAGTTATAAATATAAAGGCTGAATAAGTGCCCAAGTTGAAAAAAAGAACAACTAATTTCTGTGCAAGAGTTGAAACGTAGCCAAAATATTTGAAGCGAGAGAGCGGCGGATAGAAATTTGCCACCAACACAATTTTTCTCATTCTTGCTTCCTCCAAATTCGTGCATCGCGTGTGTTTAACGCGGCATCGTTGAAGCGCGAGTGTGTGTGCTTGTATGTGCGCGCGTATTCAAGACAAAGAGAGAGAAAGAGATTGCAAAAATACAAAATTTTGTTGCTGCAAGTTTTTTGGTGCCGTGCATACTAAGGAAACTTTCGTTCAACGTGTGTGAGTGAGGGAGCGTGTGTATGTGCACGAGTGCAAGGCACGTGAATGTCGCTGAAAAACCAACAAGCCTATCAACCGCTACCATCTGCCGTAGCTGCCATGGACAATCCGGCGATGAGCAACAGTAGCAGCAGCAGCGGGAGCAATGATGACGTTGCCGAACTAGTTCAGAGCGGGTTACCTGCGACATACTCGTCACAACAGCTCGTTTCGTCCGACTCGGATTCTATGGAACGCCAGCATCTACGCGGAGCTAACATCGTACCTGAGCCCCGATCTAGACCGGGTATATCCCGTAAACAATGGTTTGCCGTATCGGTGCTATGCTTTGTTAATCTCATCAACTACATGGATCGATTCACAATTGCGGGTAAGTGCAATGGCATTGTCCAATTGGACTGTCCTATCAGAAAGTGACACATTCCAACGATAGAAGAAGCGTGACCCGCATGATGCGCTAATTGCTAGCTGCTACGTCACTTTCACCAGTTGGATGCCTAGAGCTCTCTTCCCATCTCGCTCTCTCTCTCTCTGTTTCTCTTTATTTACTTTGGAATTTTTCCTACTACTAACTGATAACATAAAGCATATACGATTAATTTGTTGTTGTTCCGTCACAAATGTAAACATACTAAAAACTCTGACGTATTTACCGAATTTAAGTGCTGTGCAGACAAACTAAGAGAAACAGTCGTCTGACTAATTCGTATTTACATTTGCTTGGTAGCGTAGAACCTGCGCTAATGGATTTTTCTTATCTGAATCAGATTTTTTGTATTCTCCTTGCACCTAGGAGCCAATTTGAATGGGTGCAAAGTAATCAGTCAGTCACTTCGTCGGTTGTTTCATACTATATAATCTAACACTTGTATGCGAAACGTAACGCCCGATATGGCGTGATGCAAATCAATCTTCAAAGCCATTTACAGCTGTCAAAAAGGTTAGAAATCTACAAGCAACAGAAATCCATTTGACGAGATTAGATATGCTAATGCTTTTCTTCTCACTTCAAAATTGTACTAAATAGAGTAAGTCTTGGGTATATCGGAACGGTTTTAGCAGTCTCGACGAGTTTAGTTTCAAGCTCTAGTTGTATTTATCAGCATACAGTTTCGATTTCCTTTAATAACTGTTTATTTCTGTTTTTATTGTCAATTCACAAGAATTTTCCATAGATTTGTTTAGTTTTCATTGTTTACAGCGACACTGAAATCAGGAGACGCAATGCAATCAATTGCATTTAACACTTATCATATATATAAATATAAATATAAATATATACATACGTATGTGTGCTCATATAACAGATGAGTGCTATTATTGTGGCGTGATTGTTATGTGAATCATTTGCTGTTTTACAATCGCCACAAGTAAGGGCAAAGCAGGAGTAAACTTGTTTAAAGCAACTGCAACAATGCAATAGCAGGGAACGACTAACAGTTAACGGCTATAGCAACGGCTAATCAGTGAGTTGCGTTGCTTATGTTAAAGTGCAAACCAGTTGTTAATTTACTCAAATGAACCAGCACAGCAGAGATCGCAACCCTTCTAAATGCCAATTAATTATTTAAATATATATACTTATATATTTGTATACTTATTTATTCGCATGTTTATTTTTTAGCTTGGCCTCTGAGTTGACTTTTGCAACATTTAACTACCGTTACGCATATACAATGAACTTGGACTCTTGAGCTCGATCAGCAGTTTTTTGTCATTGATAACATTATGAAAAGAAGGGCGCATAAGAAAGACAGCAAGCAGCTAAAGCTCATCGCTAGCACTGACATGAATGCTAATGTTATTTAACATGCATATTAATGTTAACGGCAACTCCAAGCTATACAGACATAGTTAACATAAACATGTGCAAATTTAACATCAGGACAAACTGTTAACTACCAAACTGCTTATCGCATGTCATGGAAAAACTCAATTCATAAGTTTGACAAAGCCTGTAATAAGCTACCAAATGCAAATATCGTACGATTCTTCTAATCAGTAATCAGGGTAGGGGAACTCATGACCAAACTGACAGGAAATGATATTTAAATACATATATGTATATGCTTACAATTGTATATATCATACATATAAATATATAAATTGGGCGATAAGTGTTATATGCGGGAAGAAACCCCTCAACAACGACAACAACACACTCGATATACGATTATTCGTCATTTATGCGCTTATTCATATTCACAATCACACGCATTCAGACATATCTCTTTTAAGTGTGGGCGTGGGCCAATTAGTTAACAATTTTCTCCATATTTGTGAATTCGTATTCACTTGATGGGCATTTTATATATTATATATTCATATATAAAAAGCAATCAATCGATAAGTCTAATGAGAATTTACTTTTCACTAGGAAATATTTTTAGATATTTTACTGCTCGAGTGACTATTGAAAATTTTTGCAAATATTTATCAAATGTTAATTGATTGATGTGGAAATTATTTCAGATATTTTTGGAATTTTTATTTGATTTGATTTGGAAAGAAATTTTGAACAGAAACCTAGATTTATACTTGAACATCTAGGTAAATATTTATAAAATGTTAACTTGTTGATGTGGAAAATAATTAAAGGCATTTATTTTTTAATTTTGTAAGAATTTACCAACATAAATCAATAAATATTCTACTAATCTGAATAATTATTCAGCAGTTTATAAGTAATTATAATAATTAAGAAAAATAGTAATCATATTTAAAAAATTTCATTTGCAATTAAATTTGCTAAATACTTAAAAATCGATTAATACTTTCGTTTATTTAAAAAAAATTAAATCTCGTTTTTCATACCGCAATTAGTGTTCTTATCAGTTTAACATTTGTTTCTTTTTTAACAGTGAACTAATTAACATGTTCTAAAAGCAAAAGTTTAGCTATAATTACGCCAAAGCAGCTGCTTAACATATTAAATTAATGTTAATGTAGAAGTTACTCCGGTTTACAGCCAACAGTTGCTTGGCCTGTTACGGCCATGTTAATGAACAAGTCTTAAAGCAATATCATTATAATTTCAACTTGGACATTTGGTTGTTGTTTTTGGCTACCTTGTCATAAATAATTGAATTGGATGCGCCTGCACTTGATAGCAGTGAAGCGATAAGCCTTATCAGTTATCAACTAATTAGGCATTATTGGTTCTATGAAAGGCCCTGTTATTGGTTGTGGGTGTGTGGGTGTAAATCAAATCAAATGAATTGCAGGTGAGGCACGTAGTTTGCACTCGTTGGCACGTGGTCAGAATCGATTTGAGCAATTTGTCAGTCAACAAAATTTGCTATATATATATGCACATATATACATACACTTTTAAATCTATTTCGAAATGCGATCGCGCCTTCATTAACATTATATTTAAGTGTTGGCCAAAATGTGCCACATTGCTTCAATGTGTTATATATAGCGCAATGTCTGGCATTTATCTAATAATGCATTATGCATTATTATTATTATTATTTTTATTATTGTAGTTGGCCGCTCAACGTGACCTCAAACAACAACTACAAAATGTTGAAATAAACCAAAAACAAAAAATTAAATGAAATGAAAATTTCTAACGCGATTCATCGCCTGATTTTCGGGTTTGTTGTTGTTCAAGTAATTCACATACCTAATTTTAACATTCATTCATACATTAAAAAAATAAAATATAAAATAAATAAATAATGAAACTGCTGATGTCAGCTGTTGTTGAAAACAATATACATTACATATATATATTTTTAAATTTATATACAAATATGTATATATATTTTCGAAAGCGTATATAAATATGTATATTCAAATGCATTGAACTTTGTTCTATATGTAAAACATTCATTTGGTATCTTTTGAAATGCCAATTTAAAGTAAAATATATACACTTATGCATATATAGATACATATATTTATGTATCTGTAAAACAGGCCACCACTGGCTGCTACGTAATTTCTTGGCCACTTTCCAATTCAAAAACCAACACCAAAAAAAATATATATATATATTTATATATAAAATAAAAGCAAAAATAATACCAAGTACAATAATTGTCAGCAGTTTCTTTGCATGCATTCGGCATTTTCTTTCGTTTCCTTTATTTATTTTTGGTATTATCTACTAAAAAGTTAGTCGCATGTTTAGCCAAATCGTTTATACTAGAAAATTACGTGATATTTTCTTTGTTCAAATTTCGTCTTTATATATATATATCTTTAACATTTTTTTGGTTAGCTGTATGTATATAAACATTTTGGGGCTTTATTCAAATCTCTTTTTGCATAACAATTTGTTGAATTTAGTTTTAACAAATTATTTGGTAAATTCCCATGCAAAAAGAAATGAAACTTTCATTTTATGCATTTATCAATTTCACTATAAAAGCTATCGAAAGGGGAAATATTTACATTGAAATATATATACAGTTATATCACGTTTAACAGCTATGGAGATACGACTGGAAATTATTATAAAACAATAAATGAGATTCTAGAATCATAGCTCATAAAGACTTCAAAAAAGGGGCTTGGTATAGAAGACTTATTATTAATCTATTGACAGCTCATTTGTGGGGCTTGGTAAATAGAGCAAAAGAGACGAGCAATATGAAATATTTCTTTAATTAAAGTATTTTTCCATTGACAGCTAAATATAAAAGGTTCACTTTAATTAGGTGATTAAATATTTGAACATTTTGTGCAACTGGTCACACTCCGTGACTCTGTTCATTTACATACATATGTTTACAATAACATTAAATGTGAACACTCTTTTATGGTGATCCGTTAGCTAGTTCAAAGGGCTGAGCACACACAAACATACATACATATATCAGACGTATGCTGAGGCACTGTAAACCTTTAGCGTTGAGCCAGGCGTCGGCAAATCTTTCTGTTTATTGTTTGTTCTATTGCATATGCATATTCTTCTGTTGTCGTCGGCTTTCGCATGGCACAACGTGCAAAATGTTGACGTTGATTTGGTTTTGCTGCATTTTTTTGCATTATTTTTAGCGTCATTTTTGTTGTCTATGTCAATGACCTGAGGCAGGAATCGGCGACAAAAGCGACAAGAGCGACAAAAAGAGTAAAATCATCGGCATGGCTTCAAGCTCACATTCAATTAGAAGTGTGAACACTTGAAAGAGAGGCTGTGCTAGTGTGAGTGTGCTGGTACGTCTGTTTGTGTGAGTGCCTAAGACTTTACTTTTGTATTTTGTGTATTGATGCGGGCATATTTTAAACGATTTCTTTTTCTCCATCGTACAAAAGAAAGTGGCATACATGTGTACATATGTGAAAAGCAAGCTTTCCCAAAAAAAATTCAAATTTACAAAAAATATAAACGGTGCATTAACAATGTCAGTTAATGTTGGTTTAAAAAAATCTCAGAGTTGTCGTACTACAGGTTGAAAATCGTGCGATTTTTCAAGGCCAATCACAATCGCTTTCAAGTTAGTAACAACTTTTTCTGTTTTCTTCTTCTTTTCATTCATTTTAATGAGGCAGAGCGTCGTTCTACCATGTGCAGCTCCCATTCTTGGCAACAAACTGCCGCTCGATAAGTAACTGCTACTAGCTGGCAGTCTAGTCTATCCGAACGTCACGGAAAGAGAAGAGAACAGAAGAGAGGAGAATGAGAGACAACGCGCGAAAGAGCAAGCAACGAAACTGGTTCTAAAATTACACACACAAGTTTCTATAACCGGCAAAAATAAATTCCCCATCGAACGCACAAGCATTTGTCGCGACATCTTGTCTCGCCCTTCCCCCATTCTCTCTCTCCCACTCTACAGTTGCAGTATGCGGTTGTCGAGCTATAAACAAACCCAAGCCTTGCTAATATAGCCTCTCACTGAGTGTTGTCTCCTACTCACACTCACATTCATGCACTCGTCCACATAGCTGTTTACAAAACTTTTACACACACTTACACACCCCACATTGCATTTATCGCGTGGTAGTAGCTCCGCTGGCGGCCGCACACCATTACGTCACTGGCTAAACAAACGCGCTGATTGGTCGAAAACATCGTACGATAAATTTCTCAGCAGCGAAATGTTCAAAAGACCCAGAAAATAAAATGAGAAAAAAATAAAACAAACATAAAGCGTCAGCTGAACATTTGTGGCTTGCTGATTCACTTCACTTCGTTTGACTTCGTGCCACGTATGAGCGTCGCATTCGGCTATTCGGTTATTGTTGTTGTTGTTCTTCATTTCGTTCGGTCTCCACTTGTTGAGCGTTTTCGGCCATGTATCGCTTTTTCGAATACCGGCGCTAGCGACCTTCCCTTCGTTGCGCTCCTACTGCCCCCCTTTTGTCGTACTTTTTTGGCCACGGATCAGCTTTGAATTTTGATGTGTTTATTTTCGATTGCTGTTGGGGCCGCCACGGATACATAGTGCATATTGCCGTTAAGTGCTAGCGGCGGCCCCGTCAAATAGTAGGAAATGCATTGAACAGTTATTGACTAGGTCGTGTCGGTGATCGGGTGATCAAATGATAGCTATTAGTGACTTGCACATCCGTCCATATTGTTTGCATTCTAAATACATATGTGCACTAGCATGAGATAATCAGTTGGTAATATGCAAAGAATGTCGGGGAGCTTTTTTTTTAATTATTATTTTAATTTATTTTCTTTTTGATTCCGGATTTCGCATTATCAGTCGCCAATCAGCTGTTCCCAAAAAAATAAAGTAAATAAAAGTAGATTATTTTTATCATTATTTTTCTTATTCGTTGGCATTGGCTAAAAAGTGATAATGGAAAATAGTTGCGTCAGCAAAAACGTAAATTTCATTAGTCTAGTTCTGAAAATTTTGTTTACATTTCGTAACTTAAAAATAAGATGATTCATTGTCACTAAATAACAACATGCCTATGTGTCAGCAATATTTCATTAATTAAGCAGCGACACAGGAGAATTTTTAGAGCTTACAACGTTTTAGATCTCTTAAGCATATATCTGTTATTTGTGCTAAATGCTGCAAAAGTGTTATTTACATTAACAGCACTCCTTTGCATTTTAGAACTTCTTTCCTCTATTCGGAATTGTACTAAATGTTATTATAACATGTCTTTTAATATTAGCGCTGTTAATGTTATAATTAAACAGAGAAAACTAGTTTGTTCAATGTTAAAAGCCTCTCTGCAAATAGTGCTCATAAAATCATGAGTATTATTAGCTTACAACATTTTACACTGTAAACTGGCAGCCGTTTTACGTAAGAGTTTAAATAAATGTTTGTTAGATTTACTTAACCAATTAACAGGAGCTGCTGCAACACATGTGCGGCACATTAAATAATCACGAGCTTATCGCAAATGGAAACATTTAGATTTATATACCGTCTAATATATCTAGTAACAGAGAATCTAATCTTTTTCACTCTCATTCTCTCTAATCTTCCAGGTGTTTTGACGGACGTAAAGAAAACCTTTGCCATAGACAATGATTCTGCTGGCCTATTACAGACAGTTTTCGTACTGTCTTATATGGTATTCGCGCCGCTCTTTGGCTATATGGGCGATCGGTATTCGCGTCGTTGGCTGATGGTTGTGGGCGTGGCTCTATGGTCTACAACAACATTGTTCGGCTCATTCATGCAGACTTTTGCCGGATTCATAACATTCCGCGCTCTGGTCGGCATCGGCGAAGCCTCCTACAGCACCATAGCGCCAACGATCATCTCCGATTTGTTTGTGGACAGCATGCGTTCCAAAATGTTGGCGCTCTTCTATTTTGCCATACCAGTGGGCTCTGGACTTGGGTAAGTTTGACACTTTATTAGAATATATCTAACAGTGAGAAGGAGGCGTGGCAGAACCCATAAATTATATTTTAGTCTTGTTCAAGGCGACGAGCTGAGTCGGTCTAGCCTTGTCCGTTTGTCTGTATGTAAAAATGTTAACGAATTAGATCCTTATCGAAAAGCTGTTATAAAATTATATCTCATATTATATTATACAATTTGCATAGTTATATTTTCGATAGTAAATTTGATAAAATAATTGTTTAGCTACATGCATAGATTTATTAAAGTAGTAGCTTTGCAGCTTCTGCAGGATATCTGCTGGTCAGGCACGCCCGACTAGGGCGCTCTTGCTTAACTTTTAGTACAGTTTGGCATGTTAAAATCCCTTTCAGTACATTCACGTGATTAACATGGCTTGGCATTGGGCTAAACTATCTCACATGATCAGCTGATTCAGATCAGCTGATTGCCCAACAACCGGTTCCCATATCAGCTAGCAGAGGCCTAGACAATTGTGCAAACACATTAATGCGCTTGCTGATAGGACGCAAGGCCTCTTATCAGCGGCCATCGTCTGAGTCGGAGCTGTGGCCTGTTCGCTCGGCTCGAACGGTGCAAAGATCGCTCCCGCAGCAGCAGCAGCAGCAGCAGCCGTGAGAAAGCGGCGCCAGTTCTCGGCTCTCGGCTTGTGTGCATTCGTTCACCTTTTGGGGTTCAGTTGAAAGTTTAATTGTGCATAAATTTAGTGGGTTTTATTTTGTTGGTTATTTATAGAAAGTCTTGAAATCAAACGTGAATTTAAACTCAATTAGGGCGCACAGCGCTTAAGTGAGGTCAATTGCTAGAATCTCTCAGTCAATTGGCAGCCAATGCAGGCAGGCCCCTATGCTGCCTCATGCCACATGCCACTTGCCACTTATGTTGTTACTAATCATATTTGATGCACCCGCAGCTATATTGTGGGATCAAAGACGGCGGAACTGGCTAACGACTGGCGCTGGGCACTGCGTGTCACGCCCGTTCTGGGCGTTACGGCCGTAGTGCTGCTCTCGATGCTAAAGGATCCGAAACGTGGCGAAAGCGAAGGCGTCGAGCAGGTGGAACGTGCCAGCTTCTGTGTGGAGCTCAAGGATCTAATGAAGAATCGCTCATTCGTGCTGTCCACGGCTGGCTTCACCTGTGTCGCCTTTGTGACCGGCGCCCTGGCCTGGTGGGGACCCAACTACATTCATCTCGGCCTCAAGATGCAGCCGGGCAACGAGAATCTCAAGCAAGAAGAGTAAGTTCCAAAACCGATGAAGCAGTGCAAGACGCAGTCGAGATTTCCTTTTATCCTCTAGCTGAATTACTGAATTCTGACACTGATCAAATTTGTTGTTGTTGCACCACCATCATCATCGCATTGTTGTTGTAGCATCTCGTATAAGTTCGGCCTGGTCGCCATGGCCGCCGGCCTAATCGGCGTCCCGCTGGGCTCGGCCCTGGCCCAATACTATCGCACGCGCATCGCCAACTGTGATCCCTATATATGCGGCATCGGCCTGTTCATATCGGCGCCGATGGTCTTCATCGGCCTGGTCATGGCGCGCAGCAATGGGACGCTCTGTTTCCTGTTCGTGTTCCTGGCGCAGGTGGCGCTCAATCTCTGCTGGTCCATTGTGGCCGATATATTGCTGGTAAGCAGCAGCAGCAACAGCAGCAGCAGCAGCAGTAACAACAAAAGCAACAACAGCAGCAACAACAACAACAACAACTAGAACAAGCTAATAATCCAATTGCCATTGCCAATGTTTGCTAACCTTTTCAACTTTTTTTGCTGCCTTCCATCATCCATCCTGCCTCCCATCCTCACCTGGCTGAAACAAACAAACTTTAGTGTGTCATATGTGTTTGGGCTAATTACAATGATCGCCGGGCTGGTGGGCGTGCCGCTGGGCTCAGTACTGTCGACGGCGATAAAGAAGCACAATAAGGCCGCCGATCCCCTCATCTGTGCCGGCGGCCTCCTGATCAGCGCCCCCCTGCTGACCGGCGCCTGCCTGACCATCTCCAAGTATACGGTCACCTCCTATGTATTAATGTTTTTCGGCCAAGTAGCTATAAACTTGAACTGGGCAATTGTTGCGGACATATTGCTGGTAAGAATCGGGCGACGCATCCATACGGCTCGTCCTCTATCTCGTATCTCTCTCTCTCTCTCTCTCTCAACAAACAAAAACTTCCACACAAATCACAATAGATGGTGGATAATAGATAATTGATCTTTATCTTTATCTTTATTTAGCCATTTTATTTGATTTTGCTAATCTTGCACAATTTGTAATGTAATATTAGTCGTATTGTAATTAACTTTTTACTGTTGTAACATAGACACACACACACACACAGACACATGCACACACTCTCTGCTTTGTATTTATATATATTTTGTGTTTGTCTTTAAGTTAAACTTTGTATTATCTGCAAACATCGCTTGTATAGCTATTTAGCATCTGGCATAAAACTCAGAGGTTAATATGATACTTGATAAGGATGCGACACGAGACATAGATCAGTATAATATATAGTAAATCAAATAGATAGATTATGTATTTATATATACATATATGTCTCGTTTCGCTTTCTTATCAAGTAAAAACCTCCATATTTATGCCATTACATTGTCATCTCTCTCTGGTGTTGGTAACTCATTCAGATAAGAATCCTCTCTGATATTCTATCCCATGTCATAAGGTGGTTGGTTGCATCTTTAATGTTCTCAAAGTCCTTTACCACAACACAAGTCCTTAAAGACTTGTATCGTACAATTTAATCAAATACATTTATAATACGGTTCTGGTCTCTTACCCTCGGTTCGGGAAGGCATCTCTAAAGCAATCTCTTGAAGTGCATAACCCGGCATATCCTTAGACATGTAATAAATGTCGTTATTGCTTTCATTTCTTGCATTCTAATGCTCGAATTGCCTGAGGGCATTTGTCGCCCTGTCAGCATCCCCCAGTAACCCCAAATCCCCTAGGGTGTTGTATGAAAAGGGGACTTCACACTGCCAAATTGGCTACTGCAACCCTCAGAAAAAAAGTTTGATTAAAGCCCGAATTGCCTTGCCTTGTTATACATTAATATGTGTATATCTCTTTCTTGACACATCACGTTCCACTTTTACTTTGGATCAAGTGTCATCAAATGTGTAATATTCATTATGCAGCAACCTCGTCGCACACTTTTAAACTGTGCCACAAGTTTCAGGTTTTATATTTATATAATTATTTTTGATCTATTTTTGGTATTTTGTGAACAGTTCCGCTTTGGCAACGGAGCAAATGCTAATTGTATTCACGCAGAAATGCAAAAGTAAAGTCGAGACTGCTCGACTATGAGATACCCTGTGCACTAAATCGACTCAGCTCGCCCTGATCAAAAATATATATACACTTACTCTACTTTTGGTGTCTGACTGTTGCATAAATTTTCTCAAAACCATTATACCCTGATTACCTTTTTTCAATGGGTATAAAAAGAAAATCAAATTGGTTTTTTACCAGTGCCAAAATGTAGTTTTTGACGTAGATATTTGTTTGCTTTTTTATGTAGTTACGCACACACACACAAACACACATGCACACACACTACACTTGCTATAACAGTAAACAGTTAAAGTAGTTAAAAAGAACAAAATTTGTAAATTTGTAAAAAATGTAGACAACAATTTGCCACAGTCAAGTTTTGGTCAGTCGGTCGGTCGGTCGGTTGGTCGAGCGTTCAGTACTGTTCCCAGACGTGCGCGCTGCACATCAGCTGTTCCCATGGGGGCGATGCATGTAATTGGTGACACGAACCAAATAGCTGGGACGCGCACGCTTTCTCGGAAGTGGCGCCATCTATTGTAAGCTTTTCACACACCCACACACGCACGCACTGTACACACATTGCTTAAGCTTAATTTTGTTCTAATTGTTGTTGTTGCTCTTGTTGATAATACTGCTTGCTTGTTTATGTGTAGCAAACGAAATAGAAAATACTAAAATACCAAACTCTTAACCCTTACGCAGTACGTGGTTGTGCCGATGCGTCGCTCCACAGCCGAAGCGGTCCAGATCCTCGCATCCCATGCACTGGGAGATGCCGGCAGTCCGTACCTGGTGGGCGCTGTAAGTAAATGAAATCTATACATATAGAATTTGTATATTAATATTGTATGTATTAATTCAGATATCGACAGCCATTAAGAACAAGATGCTGGCACAGTCCAGGACCGTTGATAGCGATGTTTTAAAAAGTATGTCCCAATTGGCGGAAAATGCCACAGAAATCGTCACAGAAACACTACGCGCACGGGTAAGTTAGCTATAAAGCTCTATTATAGTAATGCAATTATTTGAATTTATTTATAATTTTAACTTTTGCAGTCGGCTGAGGATGTTTACACCTTTGAATCGCTGCAGTATTCGCTGTTCTCCACTACCTTTGTTGAGGTGCTGGGCGGCGTCTTCTTCCTGATTACCGCCTGTTACATTGTGAAGGACAAGTCCAGAGCGACAGCCTCTGTTCTGGGTAAGCATTAAACATATATTTATACACATATACACATATATAGTGGCATATATATGTATATGTATGAGTGGCTAGTCAAGCGTCTCTAAACTAACTTTTCGGCGCCCCCCCTCTCAGCTGACAACGACTTGAGATTGGCGCCCGACAACGAGTTGAGTTTGGCGCCCAATCCCACCTATTCGAAAACACTTTTCGATGCCGAATACCTGGCCAATTACACAGACATTGCCTTGCGAGAGCGCGCGTGAGCAGAGGCTTTAAACTAGGGTTTTCTTAACGTACAATAGCCACACAAAAAATCAAAATAAATAAATATAAAAAGTTCGGTAGGTGTTGAATCAAAATTTCCAAATTCTGTTTGTCTTTGGTTTCGTTTGTGTGAAACTAAAGAAACTAACAAAAATTAATGTTTGGAGCGCAAATTCAGCATTTGACATAAGGCTCTCATAATCGCACACAAATACAAATACAGCTACATACACAGACACATTCGCGAGGGAGAGTTTTACTCACACACAGATAAGCCACCCACTCTCTCTCTCCCACACATATACACACATACACACCCACACTTGCTCACCCGTTCGTTCCGTTTGTTCGTTCGTTTAGATTTGCTGATTTACTCGTAATTTGCTTTGACTGTTCCGATTTGCGTCGCCTTACCTGTGTCTAATTTAACTGTCCTTTCTATAACATCAATTGAATTGCATTTCCAATGAAAATTCATATTAATTTCAATACCAATATATGTGTATATTACAGAATACAGCGAGCAGCAACGGCAGCAGCAGCAGCAGCAGCAGCAGCAGGCGCAGAGCAACACTAACAATGCCTAATATCTGCCGATCCGGGAAGCTTTGTTACACACCCAACGCGAAGGGATTCTGTGTGAAATGGCACTGACTGAGTATCATCTTTAAAATCTTATTTATATACGTATGTTTTATACGAAATCATCAGCGAATCATCATGTATTGGAATAGATATCCATAAATGTTATGTAAACATGTATTTTTGATGTATTTTAGCTTCTTTTTTTTCATTTTTATCCTTCACTTTTATTATTTGTTTCGAAGGCACATGAGGAGCATAAGCAATATGTTCTATATAAGGGCGCATGTTCCTATACATAAATACATACATATGGATATGTACAGACCCACGCACACACACTCAAATATACATAACACACATACATACACACTATTATGTAGGTGCAGGCATATGTAGATGCAACTACAGTGAACACTTTGTAACGTAGTCAACACCCACACATACATACATATATCATTTCATTGCTTAGTTGAATTAAATGAGAATGTAAAAGTCGATGTAGGCAATCGATTTAAATTACCGATATTCATTAGCTTTAATTTTATGTCAATCGACTAATTAGAATTTAACAACATATTATAGTAATATATGCATATACATATACTGTAAATAGTTAAGAGCATTGGAATTTTATTTTAAACTCTCGTTTATCTCAGGCATACGGAAAATTTAATTGGGCTAAAAATGAGAACTGTAAATATTTTAATACACGGCCATAAATTATAAGCAATTAGCCTAAAAGCTCTAAATATACATACATATAAATATGTTTTATCAATATGCATATACATAATTATATATAAATTGTAATCGTAGTTAGTTCGTTTAACAAATTTTTCTGAAACACTAAAGAACAAGAAATAAATAAAAAATTAAATATGAAATACACAAATTGAATGTTTGTTTATCTCTCTTAAATAAAACCGCCTCTACATTTACGGAATTCAAGATTTGAACTCCTTTATTCACATAAAATACAAGTCTTATATACCTAACATGAGCATCTTAAAATTATTTCCAAGAACTGGAAGGATCATTTTTACCATCCACACATGTTTACATAAGTGTCCCTTTCTAGTACTTTGCGTCGTTGGCGAGGCTCATTTTACAATTTTATCAGCTAAGGGATGACATTTTTATTACTTAGTGGAAGATAACATGATGCATGCTCAGCATTGTTTATTCTGTATGTGTATATACACACATATGTACATATAACATGCTGGAACATGAATGAATTTGATTCTATTTTCATTCACAACAAAATCCTTCAAATGCCATGGCTGCTTAGTCAATGCATAACTTGTTATCAACCAACAGGTGTGACGTCACACTCTCATAATCTATAATGCGCATTAAGAATTCATATCGCGCTTACTGTTTCTCTTTGCCTGCAGACTCTCAAACAAACATGCTAGTGTGTGCATTAAAACAATAAATGTCGCGTACCTGCGTCGACATGAACACATATGGGCATACTTATGTACATATGTATGTACATATGTACATTTACATTCATCGTTGGTCGTCTGTTAAAAAAGGGTTAAAATTACTACAAACAAACAGTTATAAATGTGTTATACTTTTAGTATATATTTTAACAATAATTGCTTACTTTCCAAGCGCAGGCTTCAGCATTATTCAGCACCCATAAAGACAATCAGTAAAATTGCTTTGATGAAATCTTCTACGAATGCGAGCTTAAATATTACGCTTAAATGTATGCACTATTTTCTATAAATCGACATCATCTCTTATACGTTTAAGCAATCAACGCATTTCGCATGAATATCTACATACTTACATGTTTATGCAAATATATATGTAAGTATGTATAAATACATATGCAAACGAATCGTTTTTATGTCTGTATGTATCCTTCCCTAAGAGAGCTAGCTTTCCGCAGTGTCATAGCAACCAGCTGTATGTCAATGCCGATTAACGTAATCAGTGCGCGAGCTACGCCATTAGCGTCATTTCCTAATAGGAAGTTTCTATTACCATGAATGAGCCAAAATGACTAAAGTGGGAATTCATGTATTTTATGAACAAAGTGCCATAGGGCTCTCAAATTGTATATAGCAACAGCCGCAGCTGCACTCTTGACATTTCAACGCAGAAACCAAATTAACAATATCGCAGGTTCACTTTTAGAAAATGCCGAAATATGAGAATTCCAAAGCAAACGTTTGCCATTTCCTTGCCTTCCGCTGTCCTCGGCTTATCTTGCATACAAATACGAATAAGACGGAAACAGAACTTAGAATCTACATTATAGTAGAGTTCAGAGCAGTTGTGCTTTGACGATCAAATAAAGAGCACTTGACTCTCAAAGAAAATATTGAATACTCAACTCAAACTATACGCATACATACATACATATATAAATATGTACATACATACACAAATATGTATGCACATACAAACATATGTACATATGTACACACTTTTATGTACATACATACATATGTACATGTATGCGTGCATGTTGGCGAATGCTCAAAAGGAAAAAGTAAATCTAGAAATCTCATTGCTGCACCTTAAATAATAATTTGCATATGTATGTATACATTTGTATATATGTATATACAAACATACATACATATTTTCATATATGTATGTATACATAATTTGGCAAAGAGCAATACAAATAACAGCTACCATCGTGTGTGACAATTTTAGTTTTCTTGCTCTGTAGACCGTCTTCGTTTCAAGCACGAGAGAACGAACGTAGAAATAATGGATAAAGCAAGGATAGAGAACTAAACAAAAAAAAACGTCTTGGATCATTGACACACACAAATGCATACATACATAAATATGTATATGTATGCGTTGAGTTTCTGTTGAGCTACGAGCATGTTGGTCCGAGCGTGAGAGTACATTTGCGTATGCCAGTGTGTGTGTGCATGTGTGTGAAATATAAAAGAGACCAAATGAGGAAATGCCGAGCTCAGTTCGTTGTGAAGTTTCTAGATGAATGCAGCTCGGACTTGGCGTTTCTCATGTAGTGAACAAGGAGTTGGCGATAATTGAATTAAATTAAAGTAATTTGGTGCGATTAGATTTTCATAAGATGGATTACCAACCTGTAAGTTTCAACAATTATCCATAACTAATTTATGACAGTCAAACAAATAGTACAAATATTTATATACATATGTAAACGTTTAATTTGGATATTTGAATGCAGATGAGCACAAAATTCGAATTGCCCAAAAGTCCCGCTTCAACGTTGCACAACGATGAAAGCGATGATGATGTAGAGTATATCGGTACCATACTTCCACCTGGGGGCCAACAGACAATTATCGACACCAAGTGGAGTCCTAATCAAAATGTGGACACAATGGCTTCCTTATTGGCCACGCCACCATTATCGCCAGAGGAGACGCACACGCAACACACACAAATGCCCATCCTGACAGCTATGCTGACACAGAATACATGCCCCAACTCAAACTTTGAGGTGCAAATACCCTGTTATCTGTGCAAGCGGCCATTCCATGACATCAAACAACTGCGTGATCACCTGACCATGCATGCCAGCCAATTACTCATACACCTACGGCAAGGCGCTACACATGTACCCAATCTCTATCCATTTCCTCCAACCTATGCCACTGATCAAGGCAATCGTAACGGATTTGTTGAGAAGGCTCCGCCGCAGTCACAAGAGCCACACCAACAGCAACAACAGCCGCAACAGGTGAAAACGACTCAAGTCGCCTGCGATAAGTGCGGCAAACTGTACATCTGCAAAGCATCCTTGAAGCTGCATCAGCGACTACATCACACACAACATCCCAACGAAAACCATGGTAGATGGTTGGCCGGAACTTCATATAAATGTCATATATGCCGGAAGAGCTACAAACGCGAATGTTTCCTCCAAAAGCACATCCGCTACAAGCACGGCCCACAGCCTTGCACAAATCCGCTGGACGAGGCTGTGCAGACTACGCCGTCGGTATCAAGTTCCGAAAGGCCGCAACGTTGTGTCTGGAGCACAAAAATGTTTAATGCCGTTGCCGCAGCCAACTACAATCCGGCCACAGAGACAGCGTCCAAGTACTTGCCGCCTGATACATCCGCAGCATCAGAGACGCAGAATCCAACTATGAAACCGCTTACAAAGCGAAAATACCCACTGCGTTCTCCCCACTTCAATCCGTGAGTGTCCAAGCAATCTGCAAATGAATTCAAGTCATTAAAAACAAAAATGAAATCGTTATCTTTCAGTAACCTCTGGATCGACAATGATGCTTATATAGAATAGATGTATACGTATTTATAAATTTGAATACCTAAGTTAATATTTAATATTTTTCTGTGAAATACGTTTAAGGTTATCTTTTAAAAATATTCCTGGACAGCATAGCTGCCGTACAGTAGATCTTAAGACATGTATGTATGTGTCTTTATATAGTATTAATATTATAATATTTATGATCATAAATAAGCTGATAAGCGTTCGCACAATCACTTGAATATTTTCAAATTGTGCTGAATTTCGAAAAGGCAATTCGAAATAAGTGTTGTAAGACACTCTGTTGATAAGGCAAAATTTGCAAAAGGCTAAGAAATTCGAGCTGCGCAAAAATAATAAACAAAGCATGCTCAGCATTACTTATTCGTATAAAAGGAAACTCAAACCTTTTGCTGAATCGGCAGAAAAAGTTATTACAATTCCAATTACATTTAAAAGTCATTCAGTTGATATCTGAGCCCCAACGGAGCAACAGCAGCGACGGGAAAACTTAATCTAATTTCAGTAAGTATAGTTTACAAAATATCCATATATCTTGTGTTGTGTAATACATGTTTCGTGATCGATGAAATATTTGGCTTTAATTTTTGCTATAAGATAAACGAGAGTAAAAAAAAAAAGAACTGTCAACCAATTTAAATGAAAGGAAGCAGAACATTTTTATTCAAAAAAATTTTTTTTTGCTTTTCAAGAATTTTGAATGTTGAAATAGCACAATCATATCATAATCACACAACTGTTATGAAATACATATATGTTGCGTGTTATATGAAATACTCGGCTTTACTTAAATATAAGGACAATGGAAATTTTTAAATACAACGGGAAAATATTGGATATTCAAATTCATTCAAGAATTGTTAGTGCCATATCATAATTATAATCATACCAACCTTGTAATAGAATTACATAGCTATAGAAATTTAGGCAAAGAATTTATATATGTATGTATGTGTGTATATATATTTTCTTGCCAAAGAAATGTCAATACATACAGACATGTAAATATCTATGCATAAAGGAGGAATCTGAAATATGCAAAATGATCGTTTTGTTGTTAATTATATCATTGAATTAAAGATGATTTAATAATAATATAGGATTGTATTATTATAGACTAATCAAATTATTAATAATTAAAAAAAAAAAAAAATATATATATATATATAAACAACAAAATATAGATATACACATAAACATAAATACATATGTATGTATATATGTGTATACACATGGCACATTCTAAAATTCCGTTAAAGAAATACGCTTGGAATATGATGAAATGCGCTTACCATATGATACTTGAAAATAACTAAAATAAGATACACATGCATATGTATGTATGTATATGCATACATCTGCACACAGTTATTTGACCAGTAAAAATAGATTTAAAAAAACCCTTGCTGGTGGTCATATTCCCGTTTCAAGTGTCTCCTTTACCACACATGTTCTACCCAAAATACGCACACACACACAACCAACCGCACAGGCTCACAAAAAAACAAGCTCACATTTAGCGACTCAAGTGAGATGCTCTTATCGCTTGCAACGCGGTTCCGTTAGTCTTGTGTGCAGTTCTAATCTGTCAGGCGACGAGAACAGAGCTGCGGAATAGTTTGTTCTGCTCTATTCGCAATTACACGAAAACATATTACATAACCTAACCAACATAATATAGGACTTGGCAGCAGTATGGAGCTCAATATACACCCAAGTTTGGTATAATTATAAGATTTCAAACTGTATAAGTGTATAGCATTATTGATTGATTTAGAACACTGATTCCATTGCAGACGCAATTCGATGGACTGCGCTCAAAATTGTTATCGAATTCGATAAATCAAATTGTCATCTCAAGTGGTCAATTCGAAATGGAAAATGAGGAGATCGATTCTTATAAGTATGGCATAAAGTGTTTTCTTTGCCAGAAACTTTACACGGACATTGATGAGCTGCAGGATCATTTACAAAACCATTCCATAGAGATCACTGAAAATCCAGCTCTGAAATATTACAACTGTGATGTGTGTGGCAGGGGTTTACGCTCCGAGGAGGAATTGAAGAAGCACATAAAACGTTTTCATGGAACACATCTGATCAAAAAAGAGATCGAGGCTGGAAATCGCTTCAAGTGCGATAAGTGTAGTGATATTTACATAGGTTCTGATTACTTGGAAAAGCACAAACAAATGGCACACAATGTTAAAGATGGCACAGCACAGCCTCCGATACAAAAGGAACTCAAGATAATCACACGTATAATATCAGCGAAACCCAAATATGCACCGCGTTCACCTTTCTTCAATCCGTAACGTATATCGTGAATTTCAAATTTACGAAAAACTCAATCTTATTTATTTTTTAGAAATCGACTCAGCTGGGATGCGTGCTTATAATCATTCAATAAGATTAACTAATTTATATTAACTCAACAAAAAAGTACCTGGAATTCAGAATCAACAAATGATAGTTACACTGACATGAGTTTTAATTTGATAAGCCTGGAATTGCTTCATACGAAATCATCATGGAACAATACTATTATTTGGAATAATACATTATTTGGATTTGAATTTATTTTATTCTGCGGTATTAACTGGACCAATGTGGCTTCGGACTGTTAAGTTATATGAAGTTTCCATATGCAGGTCTATGAAACAAGACCCAAACAAAAAGATTTTGTTTTTATAAAATATTCCTAAATATACTATGTTAAATTATTTTAATAAACAGCAGGGTTTTGCTTTATTTAAAATTTTATTTTTGTTTTCTATATGTATGGTATATGATTTATAGTATATAGTACAACATATGTTTATTTATTTCGCTCGCTTGTTTAATACATTTCAATGCAATCAATTGATTATTCGCAATTCCTTGAATCGTAGAAAAGGTGTTTTGCATGTGATTTCTTGAATTACCTAGATTTGCATTTTAGTTTTTGTCTTTTATATATTATGCATATTATATATATATAGATATATATAGAAATATCTATTAACTTTTAAGCTTAAGACAAACATTCCTTAGCAGTCCAATGCATTCTCACGCAATACCAGTTAAATATACCTACTATTCCCAGTACAAACATTGAAATATAAGTTGGCTAACTACATAAGTTATAACGAACTAACTGCACACATATACCATCGTTATGTCAATCCAATACCTTATCGATAGCTATATATAAAATTATTATTTGGAAAATAAATACTATGAAAAAACAGCTGAAGCTAAGGCAATAACAAGCAAGAAACTAACTGTTAAGATTGGGAAACAGAATCAAAAATTAAAAAAAAAAAAAATGGTTTTCGTAAGTCTTTGTTTTTTGGAAACGCAAAGCACATGTGACTAAAAACAATATACAATTTGGATTGATTTCTATAATAAATAACTATGCTCATCGCTCTTCTAACTAGTATTTGCAGGCTACGAGAACTAAAATATATATTGTGACAGCGTTTTGCCTTTTATTGATTTTATTTTTATTGAAATTGTAAATTATTTTCAAGATGTGTCTGTGATTTTTCTTGTATTGTTTTCCTTTTTTTTTTTTTTTTAATATTTTTTTTAAGTGCAAAAAATCAACAAATAAATAAATACATGCACTTTATAAATTATCTATACCGCGGGTGACAACTATTTGATTTATGTTATCATATCTTTACGCTTTTTCTTTTAGAACTCTAGATGTGACTTAGTTCTAGTTAATATAGTTCACGTTCACTTGTTTACTTGTCTTATGCACATATCTTTGTATCGGGGAGGGGGCTGTATGAATGTACTTAATATGAATCTTAGCTGGTTGCCGCATCGCCCGCCTGGCCTGCTCTGTCTGTCTATCTTTAGTCACCAGAGTTATTACTTTTCTTTTCTTGATGTTTTTAAGTTCGAAGAAACTCGTATTTATGTTGTATACAGTAGTAGTAGGGTTCTCGACTTATGTACTATTTAACCTGAGCCCGAATGTGTTGCAAAAATTCATAATATGACAAACTAGATTCACTACGATCGTCCGTTAATCTCTCAATAAACTGCGCCTTAGCAGTGCTCGTATCCCTGCAAGAGAGCATAATTAGAATGAATATTCTAGATTGAATTGATTGAGTCAGACTTACCTGATAATTTGCACTAGAGGCGGATAGGGCTTATCGTAATTCAGTCGCATTATAAAACGTTTCAGAGCATCGCTCTCGGCGCTGACTACGTTCGGCAGACCATATACGTAATCTGGTAATTCCGCCGTCGACCTTATGCCTGCGAATGAGAATGATTAATTAATGGAAATTATCTGTCAATTTTCGCTGCGACTTACCCAGCAGAGCTTCCAGCACATCAGTGGGTACATTGAGGCCCACATAGATCATTATCAGTGTGCCGCAATCCATCAGGAATATCGAACGTGAGTCCAGACTGAAAGTTATAAATGAAATACAATTGTTAGCAATACGTTCAGATGATTCTCTTAAGGCTTAGGCCTTACTGTTCCGCAGATAGCTGAAGACGTTGCATCTCCGGTAGCAGCTCGTCATCGTCGTAATCATCGTCCTGCGTGGAGCTTATGTTAGAGTTGCGCACATGGTAGACGAGTGCATCGATTTTGTACAGCTCGGGATAGATATACTTCATGAGCTGGTCCAGTGGCAACGTTTTCATGTTGTCCATGGCAAAGACGCGATCATCCAGACGCGTGCTGGTGCCCACGCGAAATGCGGGCTAAAACGGCAAGGAAACAACAATTAATTGACAACCAACAATTGATTGCGCAATGGATAAAGCTTCTTACATGCTTGAGCAGCGCCAGAATGTAAAGCGGCAGCAGGGCCAAGCTACGTGGTGCTATCAACTGACCACTCTGGCCGGAGGGAAGATTTTGTGCAATCTTAAATGCATTGAACACGTCGATGGTCGCATTGATAAAGGCGTCCCTGGCATCCGATAGACTGGACGTTGTTGAACGATCAACGGCCATTTTGGAGAGCAATCCAATGATGGCTTCCGTATCAGCTGAATGCATTACCTCGGGCAGGGATGCAGTCACCGGGAGACATATAGTATGAACACGAATGCGTCGCTCGCCCTCGCTGTTCGTATAGAGCAGCGCGGCCTGGAAGCAAATCGTCTTCACATCGGTGAGGCTCTCCTCGTACGATATTTGCATGCCATAGCCTGCATCCGGATTGACATTGGGCAGCGACAACAGATCCGTGCTGCGCACAAAGAAGTTGCCATGGAATGTGTGCACCTGCAGGCCGCGTGTACAACGCAAACGCATCACCGCCTCGAAGCCAATCTTGCGGGTCAGATAGCGCTTGAAGCAGTGCTTAAACGAGTCCACCATATGCTGTTTGGTCTTCTGGAACAGGGGAAAGTGATGCACGCAGCCACCACTGTGTTTGCTAACGCCAGCTGCAAAAAATGAAATCAAATGAGTGTCAGAATTCGATCCGATTTGAGAACACTTACATATGGTGGCCATATCGCTATACTGTTGGTTCATCAGAAACAGGTCGACTGCAATCTGATAGCCGGAGCACTCCAGAGCGAAACGCTTATAGAAATCTGTCGCTGGATTCAGATGCGGCACGTCCTTGGCCGAGCGATTGTTGGGATCTTCGCGCGGTTCTAGCGCTCCGGGTCCCTTGTTGGGAAGGCACGATTGAAACACCGTTATGCGTCCACCAGATGCTTGCTGTGGAAAGCAAATTATATAGAGTACACTTCCCATTTGATAGTTGCTAAGTCTGCTTACCATCAATTTGAAGGCCACCTGAAGGGCCGCGCCCAGCGCCGAGCCAGGATCATGGGTGTGAGCAAAGCGTTTGGGCAGTTGCTTCAGCAGATCCCTAACCAGTTCCTTGCACTCCTTGAGATTGACCAACAGACTGTCGGGACGCGGCAGAAAGGGATCATCAATATCCAGCAGCGTCATCTCATGCGGCTGATTCAGGCCCTCAGCCATGCTGTAGAAGTGCACGAAGCTGTCGTAGCATAAGAAACCCACTTGGGTGCGCGCATCGCCCGGCATCTCATCCAAATGGCGATTCAGCACCGAGCATGCCGTCTCCAGATAGCCGCTCTGTTGCGCTATAATCGACACATCGAACAGGAACAAATACATCGCCGGCTGGGGTGGACGCAACATGTATTCCGATGGCGCAATGAATTCAATAGTGCTGGATCGCACCTCGGGTCGTCGTGTCACATCGCCGTACGTCTTTGTAGCCGGATCAAACTGGAAGTCCTCGGGCACTACGAGCAGAGCAGAGAAGAGAACATTAACATTCATCATTATAATCAAATGGCGAGCTTCCTTTAACTTACGCTCGTTGACGCGATAGCAGAGATTGCATTTCCACATTTTGCTGTCCACGAAGTAGACAAACGGATTGATGTAGGTGCGGCACAGGCGGCAGCGCACTATATTGACGCACTGTATCACGGGCAGGCTCTGTGGAGTAGATAGATATTTAGATATTAACAAATGCCCCACTTTATATTTCTAGTCAATGGTCTTACGTTGACATCTCGAAATGGATGAATGACTATGCCCAAGGGCAGGCGTGACTTTTGCAGCAGCGAATTGCTTTCCGGGATCTTGGTCAGGGTGCACCGTATGATGCTGCCACTGCAGTTGATGGACTCGTGGAACTGATTGTGCAGCACCACCTTGGGCGGCGCAATCGTGGCTGGCGACAGAATATGCCTGTTTTGCATCAGATCAATTGTGTCCTGACCCCACAGCCGACTAAAGCCCTGCTGTGCCACGCTCAGCGGCTGCTGCTGCGCCTGATACTGCAGCGGTGCGTTGCCATGCTGCTGCTGCTGTGCTCCGAACACGCCGGGAGCTGGCAGCTGCTGTTGCTGCTGCTGTGGTGGAAAAGCTTGCTTATATGGATATTGCTGCGGCTGCTGCTGAGGATATTGCTGCTGCTGTTGTTGCTGTTGCTGCTGTGGCCGATCCGCTGTTGGTGGCGGTCCAAAGGGCGGCAGCTGCACCTGCGATGGCATATTCTGACTGGTTGGCAGCGGCGGCGGCATAAATCCCTGCGGAGCACTCTGCATCACAGCATTGGCGGGCATGGCAGCCACGCCTGACTGCCAGAGCGGCGGCCGTTGCGCTGCTGGCGGCATTCCAGGCTGCACTGCACGCGGCGCATTGTTGTTGGGTTCCGGTCCAGCTGGCGCAGGCGCTGGCACGCCGTAGGGCAGCTTCTGCTCCGTTGGTGGCATTGGTCGCGTGGCCAATTTGGGCGCTGGCGTCACGCCGCCGCCAAACACACTCGCCTGACTTTTGTTGCTGGGCGCATTGGCATTGAATGGTGGCACCATGGCGGCCATGGAATTGGGTAGACTAGGCGCCGGTCCGGTCCCTGCCAGCAAAGTATTCGCACTCGAGGTTTGCAATTGTTGCGCGGAGCCAGACAGGCTGGAGACGCCGCGGTAGTCCTTACGCGCCAAGGATTGCCCAGAGCCGGGCCCGTTCAGAGGATTCGGATTCATGCTCATGCTCTGCATGCTGCTTGTCAAGTTGGACACTTGAGTGGCTGATTGCTGCAGCTTTGGTTGTTGCTGTTGCTGCTGTTGTTGTTGTTGTTGTTGTGGTGGTGGCGATGTCAGCATTGTGGAGCCAGCCTGACTCATCGTTGAAACCATCTGACTGCCGGACAGCTGCGGGGTCATCGTTCCTGACGTCGCTAACGTGACAGGCAGTTGACCAGTGAACGACTGCTGAGCAGACACCGGTGGACCTTGGACTTGTTGCGCCGGCTTGGGTGCATAGCTGCCCAACGGAGCCGCCGCATACTGCGACCTGGCCGAGTCGGCGTTAACCAGGCCAGGCGATGCCGTGCGCGAGGAGTTGGCACTCAATGCACCATTGCTGCCATTGGTTACAGGTGTTCCTGGTGCTGCCGCTCCTGCTACTGTTGTTGTGGTGGAAGTGACAGGTGTGGGTCCGTTTAGCGTGGGTGGACGCAGGTGTGCGGGCAGATTGCTGAGCGGCGTCGTTGCTGGCGGCGCTGCTGCTGGACCATTGCTCAAAGCTGGTGGCAAAAACTTGCTCATCACATTGCTATTAAATTGAGGCGGCGGCGGTAGCTGAGCGTTGCCACTGGGCGTGGCATTTATTGGATACTGCGTTGGCTGTTGCTGGAATTGATTCAGTGGCTTTGGAGGGGGCAACAATTTTTGCTGCTGCTGCGGCGGTGGCTGCTGAGACGGTGGTTGCTGCTGCTGCTGCTGCTGTTGCACGTAGAGTTGTTGCTGTTGCAATTGTTGCTGCTGCTGCTGTTGCAGTTGTTGCTGACCATTTACCAAGCTGCCATTTGACGCCGCCGGCACAAAATTTGTATTGTATGCTGACATTCTTCTAATTCATGGAATGCAGCTGCAAAGAGATGGAATAAGAGAAGGAAATATTAGTACAGAGTTCTTTAGAGATTGATTGATTGTCTTAACAGTCTACATTTTATGCCGTGCAATGCCGGTTAGCATATCAACGTTATCGAATTGATGTGTTAGGCCAGTACGTGAAGGTCGCAGCAATTGAAGAACTGTTCTTACTATTATTATGGTTGTAGTTGTTGTTGTTGTTGTCTTATCTTATCAATTCAATGGCAAAAACCTTATGAAGCCAGAAATAGTTGACTCAACACTTAGCATAATCGCTGTCAAACGTGCTCAGATAACAACAACAACAACAATCGAGACAATGAACGAGAACAGAAGCTTTATAATAGACTGGGGCAAATAGATATGAACAAGTTTTAATGTCACATTTCCTGAAAACTATTCTATGCATATTAGAGGCATTGTTTATTTAGCTTGGCGCCATTTTTACTCTTTATTCAGTTAAATAATAAATCGAGTGTTAATCAATAACAACAAATGTTATATGATATTGGGTGAGTGAGTGGCCAAGGTCACAAGCTAACGGTACTAGGTCTATACACCTTTTGAATTTCGAATGTGGCTGCGGCCAGCCATCGAAGAGAACTGAGCTGAACTAAATAATTGTCATTTGCATTGCACTTTGCGTATCGAATTTTATTTCATTTCTTTGACGTTAACTTTTTATGGAACAAAGCTCTAATTTACACTATATGAACACGTTTACATGGAGTACTATTGGTTGGTCAATCGCTATGTAACATTGAAATTACATTATTAGCATAAATATAGAACAAATTCAATGCTATATAGAAAGCTTTTAGCCCTTCAGCTGTGAATATTTCTAGATGCGCCGTGATCCCTTACTTATCAAATTTTTATCACATTAACACTCTTCTTTTTTATATACAGATAAGGTCACTTTAATTTTATATGAGTTTTGGCAGCAATTATGAATATATGTATTTAGATAACATGAACAATATTATATGCATATGTATGTATATAAGATAAATATAGCTGACTGACATTCGTGAACTAGTTCAGTTTGGCTAATTATAATCTGCCAACACTAATGTAAATGCTTTGGCCTGCATCTTAGTGTATTTAAAGTTCGACTGCCCGCAGATAACTGTTTTCTCTCAATTTACTTATTTTTTTTTTTAAAGAACGTATTACATGCTACGTGGAAGCGAACAAAAGCGAAGACGAATTCGCTGGTGGAATTGATAAAGCGTTTATTGAACTGAAAAAGCGACAATGGACATGAGTTGAGGCTTGGAATGCTGATCTGTTGCTGTTACTGTTGCTAATAAGCAGCAAAATGAAATGCTTTATCACAGACAATTGGCCATGTGATAAGGAAAACAACTATTCGCATGCATAATACCAAAGCAAATTGGCTCTATCAGCAAATGTTGATGACGTCGTTATACGTCGTCGTCGTCGTCGCCACCGGCCCGTAGACATAGTGGAAAGGCATTTCCCATTTATATTAAGCTTACCTTTCTTGTTGTCAATGTTGCCAAACTAATGGGATCGTTGGAAAAAGGGCGTTGGAACGTGTGTTCTACTGTATGTATGTGTGAGTGTGTGTGTGTTTCACTTTATGTACTTGACCAGCACTTGCACTTTGTAGTTGGTTCTTCTTCTTGCTCTGCTTTCGTTAATTGACTGATGAAGCATGCACACACTTTTCACTGCGTTTTTGCCTAATGCTGATACTGCTACTGATATATTCTCTTTCTTTTGTGTCTGCAGTTGCAGTGGGGCGGTTTCTGTTAACAATTCTTTTCCAATTGGCACGCAACAAACGAAATTTATATTACATATATATATTTTTTTTGTAGCTGACAATGAACAACGGCGCTGCCTTGCGGGCCTCGGCCTCTATCTCGCACACCCAATCCACTCTCGCTCTCTTTTACTCACTGAGCGATTTTCGCTGATGTGTTTGCTACGTACTTCTCGGAATATCTTAAATCCGTTCCAGCACCGATTCACCGTTTAATTTAATGGACCAATTGCGTGCAAATCTTTTCGCATTGCAATTTCAGCCTCTTAATACACCTAAACACTAAAATTTAGAGCCACGTCAATTTTATGAATAGGCTGGCATCACCAACAAATGTCAAATAAGCGGTGTTGCCACCTCACTCAAATAAGGTTCAAATGAACACGATTCTTGAGCCCGCCAAGTCACAAGCTTTGAAAAATCAAAGAATTTTATTTATTTGCAGTAACATGTTTCATTTTGCAATATAAGTATAATGGCTGCTTTAAATTCTAGGCGGTGTGTGTGTATTATTCTCGTTTAACTTCTAAAGAAATTCGTAAAAATATATGTATATATTGCTTTCATTCGTAATTAGATTTCAATATAATTTTTTTTTATTTTTTCATATATTCATTTATTTACGAGGCTGTCTGCGCATTGGATATTCTATATAGTTTTGTATAATTGATTATTTTCAACAGTTTTAAAAGCGTAATATTCTTTATTCGTTTCATTTTGCGTTAACTTTGCGTGAGAGTATTCGGTAGTTTACAAAGAAAAAAATTGCTTTGCCGTGTGATTGTTGCAATGCTGGCAAATGCCAACTAAATTATATGCTAACTATTGATTAAATACAATAAATTGATATTTTACTTTGCTTTGCTTTGCTTTGCTTTTTTACAGGCAATTCGTTGGATTCTTGCTGTCGGGTGTGATTGTTGTATAAGTAAAGCTTTCGTCTTTATTATTGTGACAATGAAATAAACAAAACCGAAAATGGAAAATGCTTTGAATATATAATACTTAAGTTATTTTTAATTGTTTTATTTGACAAAATCAATTGTGCAGTATGCTTTAAAGTTTTGAAAACAGGAATTAATTATTAATAGTATGTATCTATTAGATATCTCTTGTATTGTATTTTCATCTATTAGAGTCTTTTATTTAAAAAATAGAATTTCTATGCTTATGTCTCTAATTTTGTTTTTTTTTTGTTTTCGGTAATCTACAACATTTTTTCACTTCTTTTAAATACATATCGCATTATGTGTCGTGTGTGTGTGTATGTTACTTTTATATTGTAAAAGGTATTTTGTTTTTAGGTGTTCTTTGTTTTGCAGTTTACTGCGATTGCCTTTGAAACACGCTAGTACATATGTTATTAATATTTTGTTTTATACGAGTATGTTTTTTTTTTTTTTTTTTTTTGTTTTTTGTTTTTGCATAGAGACTATTCTATTAAAGTGTTTGCTCTGTATATTTAATTAGTTATTGCAGTTTATATTAGATTCATTAAATTTCAACCATTGCATGCACCTAAATAAACATCTTACGTTGTCTCGTTCAAATATTGTTTGTTGTTACGTTAGCCGTCTACTTAAACTTGGCGTTTGCTTCCTCACTTTCGAAGTGTTTTGTATGTAGGTATGAATAAACTATTTACAATCATTAAACGGACACTAGATGGTTGTTTCTTATCGCTTAACGCCTAACGCTTAGCACATATCTCATAGTTCATTATACTGTAAAACATTAAGTTTCCTGCATATGTTACGTTGTATCATCGTCAGTGTTTTTGTGTCTGGGATTTGCGCACTTGTGGAAATTATACAATAGTCGAGGCTTCTTAAACTTGATATGAATCACATATATCTATACATAGCATATATACTGATATATGTGTGTGTATGTGTATAAACATTGCTGTTGGCCTTTGCTACCTCTCGCTTCAGCTGCTGCCCGTTCGTGCATTATCTTTTGGCCTCCTTTTCCTGCAAATACATGCGCTGACTCAGCGGCTTTGTATATATCCAATTATCGCCCACAGGCTTAAAGTGCTGTAAATGAGAATCAGTAATTAATATTGATATAAATAATATATATTTAATTTAGTTTACTTTGTGCTCCCAAGCCAAGTCGTATTCCTTGCGAACCTTTGCTTGATCGCGCTGCTGCTGCTCCACGACGAATTTGGCGTTTGTCGCGCGCTCGATGTCATTGAATCTATTTTGAATGGAATATTATTAAAATTTATAAGAATAAAGATCACATTATAACAAATGCAGATTATTAATTATATAGAATTATGAATTTTACTTGAGTCCCGCAGTCACTTCCTTCCAAACACGTCGCGATTCATATTCATCCTGCTCAACGATTGGTCGAACTTGTTTCTTAAATATGGGTATGCGATTTACGTCGACGAATACTTCAGTTTTCTAGAAAATTAAAGATGCACGGTGGTTTTAAGCATTTGGAGTAACAAAAATACACAGGCACATCTACACAACAATTAGACCAAGTGGGAATTGAAAACGTGGGCAGGCAGAGTTTAGTGTATTGGTTTAATTTTCTAGATAAACAAAGTAAAGTCCCAAACTATTTAAGAGAAAAGTACAAGTATCGCAAAAAGTAAATTGGAGCAGGTTAAAAAGGTAGACAGGATAGGTACACATTTAGATATGTGTAGATATAGATATATATAGATGTAGCTGCCAACGCGTAGGGTTGTTTCTTGCAGCGGTTTAGGCGCATTGTCACAGAAAGGGATTAAACAAATACGTTTTCAACATTGATAAGTTAATATACAACTCTACATATGCAATATACTGGCTTAGGCTTGTGTGCAGCATGCGTGTTGCAACTTACATTCTTATCGTGCCACTTGGCCTCCATTAGGCCGCTCCACTCGCCGGCAATCGAAACAAACGGCTTTTTGTCATTGGGCGAATATATCTAAAGAGTTAAATAACGTATTAATATACATATAATATAATTACTTATTGCGATTAACCCACCTCGGCGGTAACTTTGTTACGCTTGCCGCCATAGAAGGGCTTTGTAAGAAATTCTACGTTGGCATAGTAGCCCGTCTGTGGGCATTTGATTTCAACTGAGCCGCCCAGCTCAATCCAAGGCACAGTTAAAATAGACCTAATAGATGTTAATAAATATGCATTATTTACTATCCGTTGGGGACCTTGTTATATCATACCTGCCATAACCATTGGGGAACGTTACAATGTACTCCTCGCTGCGATCCACCAGGGTAACGACACCCTCACCGATATTGTGCACCCCAATGGATAGGCCCAGAAATTTTGATTTTGTCCAGACGTGAGCAGTAAATGTTATCTTCTTATTATAATGCTCGGCATAAAAGGCGGAAACTGTGTTAAGTATAGACAAAAATTAATTGAAGTTAAAGTTGGCGGCATTATCAACTGTCACCCACTTGGCGGATGATGAGACACCTGCTCGGCTAAGAAGGTTAGCTGATCCCGCCGACACCAAGGCACAGGACCATCCTTTACTTCCGGTTCATTTTGGGTTTCACCTGCAATAGAGGCAAACGAAATATATATTAGAGACACAGCAACATTTTCGACTTTCATTTGACTACCTGGAATATCCCAATGGCACTGAAATACTTCGCCCAATATGGGGTTATAGGGCTTTTTGGCCACCGCGCTCTTACGGCCCGCATGATAAGCGCTCAAATACCAACGACAAACCTGGACAATGCGATCACGTGGGTCATCCAGCTCTGAGATTCTAGAAAAGATTGAAATACATAGAAATATAAATGTCGATATATATATGAGTAAGCTTATGCAACTTACTTGATAAACAAATCGGGATGGGCAAAATAGTCGGCATACATTTCGAGTAAAGAACGACGCTCCAAAATGAATGTTGGCAGCACCACCTTTGTGAGATCCATGCCAATCTTCACCTGGGACAACAGATGCGTTATCATTGAGCCGTGCGCCTCCATGCTGAGGTCCATCTCCTCCTCCTCCTCGTACAGAGCATCATAGTCGATGCCATTGTCATAGCTCGATGACCGAGAGCTAGGCACTTTGCTCGAACCGGTCTCATCAACTTCGGCTACTGTCTTTGTTTTTATTGCTGTAGCTGACGTTGTTGTACCGGCTACATCGACGCTACCACCATAGCTATCCTGCGGTTTATCGTGCGTGGGCGAAGTCTCCACAAAGCCACGCGTAGTGGTGCTGAGTTAATTAAAGACTTGTTGATTAGTATTCTGCTAAGGATATGGACCAACTGAACGTTACATGCATAACTTATGAATTGCCCAGATTTAAATCTTTAAATGATGTCAGCCTTGGTCCTTTCTCCCTCTGTTACACTCAATCTCTCTCTCTCTCGCACACTTCCTCTCGGTACGTGCCTTGGCTCATTTACAATTTACAAAACAGATGGCCGAATGGACACATTTACACACTCTCTCATACGCATACACATACACACACACACACACGCGCACACAAATAGATTTGCAAGTGGTGCTTACCTTAGGCTTACACGTCGTACCCACTTCTTAAACATGGCAACTCTGGTAATTCGGTTGCGAACTCAGTTTAAGGTGCATTCAAATCTTTAATATGGCGAGAACAAACTTTTGTTTTGCATACTTTGCGGCGTCAGCTGTGCGCAACAAATTATACAGCTTCAACACACATATACATATACATACACAAACACGCAAGGAAAATCATTTACACATTTACACCCACACACAATCTCACAGTCACACAGAAACAAAAATCAAAGCAGAACCTATGAGCATTTCGCCATATTAAACGAAACCAAAAAAAAAACAGAAACAATGAGCAAAGGCGAACAGTTAACAGTCAGCAACGAACGCAACTACAAACTGACAGGACGAAATCGTAAATTGCACGACGTACCCCGGAGGCCAGAGCTTAGTTGAGTTGAACTGGGGACGACGTCAACAACGACGACGACGGCAACAACAACAATGTGTCAGCTGTGACGTGTTGGCGTTGCCAAATCGGCTGACGTTGCTACTTGCACTATTGCATAAATGCTTTACAGGCGACTGACCAACTTAAATACTAACACACACGTGCACGCATATATATGTAAATGAGTTTGTGTTTGTCTGTCTGTGTGATACCTGTGCTGCAGCTGCAGCTGCATTGCGCATGCGCAATTTCAAATACCGACTAAAAAACATGAAGTCGGGCATTTAAAAAAGCATAAGGAAGCTCACACACATACCCACACATATGTATGTTTGTATGTGTGTACATTTAAATGCAGTTGTACGCATTGAGGTAACCGGCATCTGTTCACATGGCAACACTGGCAAATAGCCGTTTGTTTAGTTTACACACACACACATGTACACTTACCAGCCAATTGGTGAGCTGCCCAGGCTAGTGAACGGATCATCGTTGGCATCGTAAAAGTCATCTTCACCTTCACTGCTCGAATACGAGGTCTCAGGTACGACCAGTCCCAATGGCGCTGTGGTCGCTGTAATGATTCAAATATGAATATCTATTAATCAAATGCATTTCACTCGAATTCTAATTGCCAATTCATCGATTAGCAAACTCATAAGCAGCCCTCTTGGGGCGCATGCACACACATGCCAACTTCTATATGTAGGCATGTATTGTGTGTGTGAGTGTGACCCTGAATCATGAAATGCCATATTTTGTTTACAAGTTCCTCATACATATCGAATATTCTGATATGACAGAAGTCAAAATACCCTATAGTTGACTTGTATTAACAGATGTTTGCATTATATTCTATGGAATTTTTTAAAGAAAGAATATCAGCAATAATAATATACTCATTAAATAACACAACTAATTGTACATGGTATTATCTCTGTGCACATTTGTTTATAAATCAAATGATAAACAAGAGTTCGCCAATAAAGGGCTTATCAAGCATTTTATATATGTACTTACATATACACATGCTTAAACAAAGAGATAAGACAATCGCAAATCGCTTGAGATATCTAATATAGCCTATGGCAATTTCAAGGGTAAACAGTCAAATTGAAACAGAAACAACATGCAGCGCAAATGAGACCATAAAAAAAATAATATGCACTGGGACGACATTTACCGTTTTCCGTTGCTGAATCATCCTCATCGTCGCCGGCCAGCTCGTTCTTGAGCGACAAATGGGCCTCGTTTGGCTTGTCGCCGATGCCGATGCCGCTGCCACCGCTGCTGCTGCTGCCGCCGCCGCCGTCACCTCCACCGCCGCCGCCACCGCCGCTGCCCGGCGATGCCATCATAATGCCCGTCGTGTTTGTTGTAACTGTGGGGCCATTGTAAATGCCATTGACGGGGTGCGCCATATTTTTGGCAATTTGTAGACTAACAATTGAGTGTTTGATATGATCCAACATGGCCTGCAAAATGCAATAAATAAACAAAAGAGAGAGAAAGAGAGAGAGAGAGAGAGAGAATGGTTTAAAACAAATACAGCACCAAAAGATGTCAAGACCTCGATTAAATAACAATGCCGGATGGACTGAGCCAGCGCCTGTCCCACTCTATTCGCCTGACCACTGATTCGTTCTGTTCCGAATACAGTTTGGCTCGAAGTTTGCCAAGGAAATGAGCAGCTGCTTTGTTGCAGCAGCTGGCGCAAGTTGGCGAATTTTCCCATACCCCTCATGCATATCTAATAATACGAGCCCTTCTCGGGCCTAACCCTGAACTTGCATTGAAAATCAATAATTCATCAAACTCTTGACTAAATTCAAATTTCAATTTAAAAACGAAACAAACAACTTTGCTTTAAACCACATTGTAAGAAACGTCTAACATGCTGTTCACACAGATTATTTATACAGAAGAAAAATTAGATAATTTTTTGGCTAAATGGATGACGAACTGATTGACCCCATGGAGCATTCCATGGATGAGATACGCCACAATTTCGAGAACTATAAAATGCGCCATGCCCGCTTGCTCAGGGCGGACGAGACCCAAGAAGCGAGGATTCAACTCGATAAGGAGCTACAGGATTTACGCGCCGAAATGCAGGAGCTGCGCCTGGAAATGAGCACACTGCATACGCGTCAATCGGAGCTTCTATGCTGGCACGATGACAATGCCATTGAGGAGCTGCCTTCGAGTATTTGTGAATTGGATCTAATGCATAAAGAGCAAACGGATAACATCGTTCCTAGTCAACAGCCGATGGAGTTAACGGGCTGCCAGCAGAAGGACGAGCTACAGCCGGATCAGGATCAGCTGGTCATCAACTGCGAGTCCAGTCCGTGTCTCTTTGACTACTGCCACATGCACGTCGACAGTCATCTGCTGCTGCTGCACTACTTCAGCGATCACAATGAGGAAACTTCCGCTTCGCAGCGCTGCCACAAGGTGTGCAAGGGCCAGCGTGTCATTCTGTCCTTTGATAGCCGTTGCTGCAAGTTTAAGCAGAATCATGTGATTGGATTGCTCGCCTATATTGGCCCATGGATGGCGGAGAAGCAGCAGCAGCAAAAGCCGCTCGATTTGTGGAAATCAGCTGGCGACATATACGACTCGTTTTTGCCCCAGGAGCAAGCTCATCTGGCCAGCAACGTGCCGATTGTGGTGCTCATCTGCTTGACGGCTTCGAAGGCTGCCTTGCAGGACAAGCCACTCGCACATCGCACCTTGCCTCCAACTAATGCCGAAAATCAGGTGTTTGTCATTTGGCTAGCGACGACGCAGGATCTGCAGGTGCAGCTGCGTGCCAGCCTGAAGCTCTGTGGACGGGATGCAGCCATCCAGGCAAAGGCCCAGGTGGCCGTCTGCCAGGTGAAAATCTGTGGAGACGCGGGTCGCTTTATGCCGGTGGATACAAACTATTGGCGTCTATCGTTCAGCGAGATTCAAAAGATATCGAATGACTTTCGTGACGAACTGCATCTGGAGATTGATCTCACGCATCTTAGCCCCAACTGGAGCCCAATCTGTTGACTGCATTCTACTCACACTTGCGTTATCCTGCAGTGCCTTGCACTTGGCCTGCTCCGTGGCGTCGTTCAGCTCAGCGATGCGTTTGTCCAGCGACTGTTGGGGATTTGTTTAAGAAATTTGAGTTTGATTTTGATTACATAAAGGTTAAATCTAATATATTGTATTTCAGTTGCCCGCCACTCACGTTGGTTTGCTCTATCATCAACTGCAGGTAGGCATCCGCTTCGGCGACGCGGCGACCGACCAGCTCCAAGTGATTGGCCCGTTTGCCACTCGACTCCTTCGTGTAGCCGCCGGCAATGTAGAAGGCGCTCTGGCTGTCCCACAGACGCGAACGATTCGCGTGCCGTCGTATTGTGTCCTCCAGACGTCGCACCCACTGCTCACGCTCGTCGGCGTGCCGCGCCTGCATACAGTTCGGTTGGGTGGTTGGGTGGTGCAATAGTAGGCCGTTCATTTCGTTTGCCAATAAGTTTTATCGTTACAAAAAAGGTGGAGCAGCAGCGCCAAAGGGAAAAGGGAGAAACAAGCAGAGAAACGAAATCAGTGAAAATACTTAAGAAATATAGACTTGACAATGTGTGGGAGTAAGTGGTTCAGATTGTGTGGACTCCTATGTGAGCTCTGTGTGGGAGGGTCAGTGTGTGAGGCTCTGTGTGTGTAACTCTTGAGAGTTCAAAAGTTTAGTGCCCATTTAATAAAAGCGTATTAGGTTTAAGCGTGTCGATATCGTATACACACATACATATATATGATACATTTGCTCTATTAGAGCAGAGAGTCAGCTCGTTTGAAAGAGTAGAATTATGGCCTATTTTGAGTAATACTACAGAGGAGCTTATGCTTATAAGTACTATTATTTCTCCTTCCCTGCCGGCTATTGCTCTTCTCCTGCTGCCATCCAATAAGTTCTGACCTCGCCCAACTATTTCACTCCATATTGTTACGGATCTACGAACGCCTCATCCGCCTCCGCAGAAAGAAAATTATATAGCTAAAAAGAAAAAGGCTCTACTCTACTTGAATTTGTGAGAATCGAGGAGGAAGGCGCTGTGCAAAATTCTTTGTATATAAGCTAGACATATTCCTTAAAGAATTAACAGGCATAGACTGAAATAACTAATTATATTGATATATATGTATTTGTGTGTACATACACATATAATACCGTTATTAGAAATGGATTTGTTTATTGAACTAGCTTCTAATTTTTCCACCCAGGAAGGAATAAATGAATTAAGAAATGTTAGCAAAGCTTCTGAAGCTAAGAAAATTAAGCAATTAAATGGAATTTCATTAAAGTCGATGTACATGTGTACATATAAAGCGGCTAATGTTAACAATTAGGCAGCGACGTTACAGTTCAGAAGTCCAATATATGGTAAATATATAGTATATAAGGTAACGTAAATAACTGTAAGTATGTAGAGCCCTGTATACACAGATAAGCAATAGTTCTGTGCAAACTAATTTAAATATTTTTGCATACTTAAATTGTTTGCAATTTTGTTGTACAGTGAAAAGTTCCTAGGACTAAAAACTTAACAAAAGTTACAAATTCTATATAATATGAACTGAATGAATAATATAATAAATAAAAATCTTTACTTAATAACTGAATTTTAAGTCATTTGATCATTGCGTTATTTAAACGTACCTGAAAATGGAAGGTCTTGTGATCCACAGTTATGGTAAATGTATTATCCTCCTGATCATCGATGCCAATGAGGGCATCCTTGAGTCTAACGCAACCGCGCCGCACTCCCTTCATCATTTTCTCCTTGGACTGTAATTGTAAAGAAAGATATACATATGTACATACATATATAATATATAAACATATATACTACATAGATACTACGCATTTTAAAGGGTCTGTGACGGCGTGTGACGCTCGCAAAGGCCAGCGTAACGTTGGAATGCAAAATGAGTTTAATTGTATAAATTAATTCAGTTTGCCGCGTCGCTAAGGTGCTCAAAACCAAAAGAATCAATTACCAAATGCCCACACATCAGCGATAAGTCGGGACGTGAACATTCCCAGCGCTAATCGGCTCGATTAGTCTACATTTGTACATACCTATATATATATATATAAATACATATATAGTTAAGGATACGGCACACGGAATACAGTTCAAAATGGATAAGCCCAGTGAGAATTTGATTGCATTTGAAACAAAGTTCCATTTGAGAATTATATACAATTTTTTATCAAAGCATATAATGTCCAGCATCCTGCTATAATGGCAACGCCTTGGTTTATGCTGAGTGTCCTGGGATTATATTTGGTTGTTGTGACCCATCTGGGACCCAAGTGAGTATCAAGAGTATCCAAGTTCTGTGTATTTACAACAAGAATTTCGAATGCGATGGACAAAATAATTTATGCAAAGCGGACTCTAAACTTTGAATTCAAGTCGAATTGACCCATTGGGGAATATGTTACGCCCTGAAACTGTACAACAGTAATCGAATTTTGTATTTTACACTTTCAAGTTTTATGCTCTTTCGAAAACCGTATGAACTGAAAAAATTGATTATAGTGCATAATATTGTTCAGGTTGTGTCGTGCATATTCGTTGTCTACGAGGTGGGTCCACATTGAAGATCTTTCAAAGTTATCATCTCTGAATATATATTGAACATTCAATACTATTGCCAGATTCTGCACATAACGGAGTTTACGATTCTGTACTTTTGGAGATGCAGCGTTGTGGAGGAGACGCCCGAACGGATGGCTCGTCATTTCCGCTTGGCCTACTTCCTCTTCTGGCTAAAGCTGTCGGAGCTAATAGAGACGGTTATATTCGTGATGCGCCAGAAACAGAATCAGGTGACCAAGCTGCACGTATTTCATCATATCAGCACTGTCACACTCATCTATATGCTGATCAATCATAATCATAAAAATGGTGCGTACCAAAATTGTTGATACTCCTCGAAGGAGCTTTTTGCTGACTGACGCAATTCTACATTGGTTACATTCTTGCAGGCTGCGATGCGCTGTTTCCCATTCTGCTCAATTCCAATGTCCACATCATTATGTACACCTATTATCTGGTTGCCGCCGTGGCTGATAAGCGAACGGTGCGTGCCCTGATGCCCGTTAAGAAATCAATAACGGTTTTGCAGATGGTGCAGTTCATACTGATCTTAATCCATGCCATATTGGTATCGGTGAATTGCGGCGTGGAGAAGGCCATCTTCATATACTTCATATTTGTTATTGGACTCATGTTCTATGGATTCTACGACTTCTATCGCAAGTCCTACCAGAGCTCCAAGCGCAGAAAAAGTTCTATCGCTGTTGCCGTTGTTGCTGCTGCAGCTGAAGCAGCTGAGGTGAAATTACAATAAATGAATATACATCCATATGTGTATATACATATACAATATGTACAACCAAACAGACAAATACACACACACACACGCACATGTGTGTGAATTTTGAAATTTGATTAATTGATGACAATTGGGTTGAGGGACGCGAAGCTCTTATTTGTGACTGACTGCCAGATAAGATAACAATTAACGCAGCTCCAGTTTAAGTAGATAAACGACAAATATTTCCATCACTTGTCAACGGAGAAGTGACGATCACTTACCGTATAGTAGGACAGCAGGCCCGCATTCTCGTCCAAAACGAAGAAGCGATATTGCCATCCTTTCATTACGTTTGTCCATTTGCTCAGCGTGCCCTCCAGTGTGCCAGATGAGGTGGATGCCATGTTTTAAATGTTGGGGCTGCAGTTTCACCTAATACTGAGCGCTGATGCCAATTTGATTTCCACTTGCACTGCCACTGGCTCAGCCTCTGCCGCCGTTGTCAGCTGATCTCCCGGGCTGCCGTTTGAGCGGTGTGTGAGTGGGATAGGTGCTGGTGTCTCTGCCTGGTGACGCAACTGTCCTCCTACTCGCTCGTACAATCCAAACTTTACTACGCTCGTAGCAGGGCTTGGAAAAACAAAGCATTTATTGTTATGCCGTGATTGTGCCTGCTTATTAATGGTTCGCTTGTTGTCTCGCTCAATAGAGCGAGTGAGGTAATCTAAAAAAAGAGTTGCCAACGTAGGCATATTTTATTGGTATTTTTATATACCGAAATGCAGTAACACTGTTTTCACTTGCTTACAATCGGCGCGCACAAAAAATTCTCGATAGTTTAACGATAAATTAACCGTCGATATATTCAAATATATATTTTAAAACATGATCTTTATTTATAAACTTTTTGGCTTAAAACTAGGAATGAATGAGTTTCTCTTTGTGTGTGTGTTTAATGAAATTAACAAATTCTAATGGTATTCTTGCCCATAACAACTATGGCTCCTTCATCTTGAACTTCTTTCAGAGCATCCTCAAATTGTTCACGTGTAATCATCTAAAATCAAAGTTAATTTCAATTAGTAAGTAATTAAACATACAATCATAAAAAACTTACAATTTGAGAGCCCTCCTTGATCTCCTTGAATAGTTTCTGGTAGGGCACAGTTGGCACTTTACCCTTCTTTTTAAGATTTTCCTTGATGGCAGCCACCAAATCGGCGCGTTTCTTGCGAGCTGCCGTAGACAAGCCGGTGGTGAGGATGCCCACGTCGATTTTGCCCGATAGTGGATCCGTGGCCGATTGTTTAAGTGCCTCGCGATGCAGACGCCAAGCCTCCTCCACATCCTGCAGCTCCACGGAATTGCTTAGCCGAACTTTGGCATGCGCCTCGGACAGACGGATCAAGCTCTCTAGTTGCCGGGGATAAGCTGAGATCTGACCACGGCCAGCGCCCACCTTGCGCATATCCACATACGCCTGGATCAGACGCTGTTGCGCCTCATCCGAGAGAGTGGGTGACAGATGCTCCCGAGCATAGGCAATGTAGTCACGCAACACGCTCATATCCTGCAAGGAAAGTTATTAAGAGAAGCTCTTGAAGCTCTGAAGTGTCTGGATTCTTACAAACATAGTGTCCTCCTCCTCGTGACGGGTCACATAGTAAAGAGAGACCAAATGACTTGCCAGACGTTTGTCGAAGAGCTCATCTTGAGGGTCCAGTACCAGGAAAATCAAATCGAAGCGCGAGAGCAACGTGTGCGGCAATTGGACATTGTCAATGATATTTTTACGCTTATTCCACTGTGACTCGGCGGGATTTGCGGCAGCCAAAATTGATGTTCTTGCATTCAATTGACAAATGATGCCAGCCTTGGCGATGCTCAAGGTCTGCTGTTCCATCACCTCGTGCAGGACACTGCGCGTTGAATCATTCATCTTATCGAACTCATCTATGCAGCAAACGCCGTTGTCAGCCAGCACAAGGGCTCCACTAGAAATGAAAGAATCCTTTAGCATGTAGTTTACATGGGAGAGCGGATCACCTACGTTTGCAGCACTAGTTGACGTGTCTCCGGATCCTTGGTCACATAGGCAGTCAAGCCCACAGCTGAGGAGCCACGTCCCGATGTATACTGCGAGCGCGGCACCAGATTGTAGACGTACTGCAACATTTGCGACTTGGATGTGCCTGGATCACCGCAGAGCAGCAAATGAATTTCCGACCTAAAGTTCTGGCGGCCGAGCGTCGAGTGTTTCTTCTTGGTGCCGCCAAAGAGCTGCAACAGTATTCCCTTCTTAATGTCATCGTTCTCATAGATGGAGGGCGCAATAGCGCGGGCCAAGCGATCATAGATATCGGGCTTCTTCGACAGCAATTGCAGCAGTTCCACACGTTCGGGTGGGAATATGTGATCCTTGCTGTAGGGGGAAGCAACGAGTGAATGTTAATAACAATTTCTGTTATGACAAATACATTGTAACTACTCACCCCTCCTCCTCTTCGTACAGACGCTTGTTATCAACCTTACGGAAATGAACCACATCGACGTGCGTCTTGTACACACTCTTCACATTCTGCCCTTTGCCTCTTAGGGGCGTGGCACGATAGATGCCAGTGACTGTGACACGGTCACCCGCCTGCACTTTGTCTACCAGATCGTTGTGGGCATATAGCAGCACATTGTGTGGCGTCTGGCCAGCTGCCATATCGTCGGGAGATTCCTGCAACTTGATGAGCTGTTTGTCTGTGAACTCGCTGCGATTGTGGATGATGCGGAAGCAGTGATTGGTGTTGCAATTGGTGCACAGCGTTGGCTGGGCAATGCGACCGCGATCCACCTCGACGGTGGTGCAGAAGGAGCAAATGTTGCACATGAAGAACGCTTCACGCATTTCGGGTATTACGTTCGACGAGCGAATGACCATGCCACTAATACTAATCAATTGGTCCATGTCTTCCGGATTCAGAGAGCGCATATTACGTGTCTTATCCGCATTGAAGGGTCGCACTTGAATCTGATGCTCGAGCTCAGCGGCCGGATATTGCTCAAAGAACATCTCATTTATAGCCATATCAAAGCCCGGAATCACCTCCTGTGGATAGCATATCAACTGGCGGTACAAGTCTTGATCAAATGTCTTCAGATGAGCGCAATTCAGATTCAGATAGGGCTCCTCCAGCGTGTGAATCTCCTCTAGCTTTTGCAGATACAATGGCTGATTAACATCTATATTTTCCGAAATCTCATCCTGCTCTGCACTGGGATCGATGAAGCGCATAATAAACGATTTGAACTTAGACTTGCATTGACTGATAACCACATTGGTGCCCCAGACAACTAGCTGAGGAGCTGAAGAGGACTCCGACACCGGATCGGTCTCTGACCCCTTTTCGGCTATGGGTTCCAGCTGTAAAAATATGGGCTATAGTATATTCTAACTGCGAAATTACAAAATATAAAGATTCTTACACCCGATGGGCCTCCAATGGCCACTTGGCGTATGCGCTTGTCCGTTCGTATATCTGGACGCGCACGCAACGGAGTGCCGCGTATACCGGAGCGTGGTGTACGAATAGAGCCCATGGAGCTGGGCGTGCCATAGTTTAGCGGAGAGCTCAAGTCAATCTCACTCATGCCGCCCAGGCCTCGAGCCGGACTCGTAGCGGGCAAGCTAATATTGGCCGGCGACGTGGGCGGCAGACTAATGTTGTCCGATGCCCTGCCGGCCACACGACCAGGGCCCATGCGCATGGGTGTATCTACATCCTGAGCAGCAATGCCTACGCACACACATAAATTTAGTTAATGTAATTTCAAATGTGCACTCAAAACTCACCTCGAGTGGGCGTGCGCGCTCCTTGCTTTGGTGTGCCAGACCTGACATTGGGCGATTGAGTTGGACTTGACATTTTCAAATTATTTCACTTATTTCCGTGCAAGTTCTCCAAGTATTCCACAACAAAAAGCAGCACTTCTCGATCTTGTTTATGGAGGAACGCGCTGTGACTTTGCGCGGGAAATGTTGACAGTTGCAGCTGAGACGCGTGTGCGTAGTGTTGGTAAATGTCAACGGGGCAGTAAGCAGTGCTGTAAAACGTACACCTGGCACTTGCCGCGAAAAACTCCAATTCGAATAATCGCGATGAAAATGGTAAGGAAATTAACTACAACATTTTCGTGTGCCCATTTCAAACTTATCAGTAGTCCGCCCATAACACAAGCAAATCGTTTCTAACATTGTTAACTTGGCCAGAACAGTGGGGCCATGTGGCAACCCTGCCCTTTTTGGCAACACAACATTCTACGTCAGTCAGACTTAGTTTAGAGACGGGACCAGGGCGAGCAGTGTTTATTGTTAGCAGTGTCTTCTAAATTACCAATGTAGCAAAATTTCAAAAAATCCGGCCTCTACTAAAAAATTAACCAAAAACAACTTTTGATTTCAAAGACAATGTCTCAATAACTTTGAATGTGAAACTAGTAAGAAAAACCCAGAAACAAAAAAAAACTAAGGAAATTAATAGACAGTAAAGGAAAACAAGTAAATTAAAAAAAAAAAAAAAAAAAAAGAGAAGAACAAATTTGCTTAACCCAAATTGGAATTGAGAAGACAGTACTAACGGGTTTTATGCACATTTCAATTGCCTCGTTCACCGTGGAAGTTGGGCGGTACGACAAAATAGAGTATTAAGTGCCCGGCGAAGCTGTACATAGGCCCTTGGACAACACGACACTGCGGCTGCCGTTGCTGGTGCTGCTGCTGCTGCAATCATGTCAAGCGAGGAGATGCTATACGCAAAGGTACACATTTACACATTATATTGATGCCCCACAAGTGCATTGTTGGCAATTGCGCGCTGTTGTCGTCGTCGTCGTCGTCGTCGTCAGCTAGCCTCATAGTGTTAAGAATGGGAGGCTTATAAAAACGCATACATAATAACAATAACAACGTGCGATGCATGCATGTGTGCTCTGTGTGTGTGTGTGTGTATGTGCGCCCATTTCATTTCGCTTTTGCATTTCCTATTCGTTTCTTGCAAGTTTCTTCCAGGTCAACCCTAATTGATGTCATGTTGCATTTTCGGAATCGAAAATATGCTTCGAAATGAATCACTTGCTTATCACAAACACACACACACACACACCAAAAAAAAAGAAGAGTAAAACTTTCGCGTTGATAAGCGCGTCATATTCGTGTGAAGCATGAGCTTCAATCACAATTGAGAGGGTATGTGGGTATGACTGTGCGTCTGTGTCTGTCTATGTGTGTGTGTACGCTCGAGTAGAGTGAGGAGTTCTGCGGGGGCAGAATTCGAGCCATGGCTTTAGGTTGCTCAAGCTGCGTGGCATTGGGTAATCGTTGCAAATTTGTGGCAGGTCATGTTCAATGTTTTGATTTATGACTCTCCATCTGACTTTTCTCTCTTTACGCTCTCTCTCTCTTGTTTAGGGCTCCAAAATTTGGATACCCCATGCGGAACAGGTGTGGGAGAGCGCCTCTTTGGAGGAGAGCTATCACAAAGGTGACACCATATTGAAAATTCAAACCGAATCGGGTGCTTTGAAAGAGATCAAACTAAAACCGGATGGCAGCAATTTACCTCCGCTGCGGAACCCAGCCATTCTGGTGGGCCAAAACGATTTGACCACCCTATCGTATCTGCATGAGCCCGGTGTGCTATACAATCTACGTGTACGCTTCTGTGAACGTCAGATCATTTATACCTATTGTGGCATTATTTTGGTTGCCATCAATCCATATGCGGATCTACCGCTGTATGGACCCAATATTATCCGCGCCTATCGCGGACATGCCATGGGCGACCTGGAGCCACACATCTTTGCGCTGGCGGAGGAGGCCTACACCAAGCTGGAGCGTGAGAATTGTAATCTGAGCATCATCGTCAGCGGCGAATCGGGTGCCGGCAAGACGGTCTCGGCGAAATATGCGATGCGCTACTTCGCAGCCGTTGGGGGCTCGGAATCGGAGACTCAGGTCGAGCGCAAGGTGCTGGCATCTTCACCGATCATGGAGGCCTTTGGCAATGCCAAGACGACACGCAATGACAACAGCTCCCGTTTCGGCAAATTCACCAAATTGCTGTTCACCAATCAGATGGGCGTCATGTACCTCCAGGGGGCCACCGTGCACACCTATCTGCTGGAGAAGTCTCGTGTGGTGTATCAGGCGCAGGGCGAGCGCAATTACCATATTTTCTATCAGCTCTGTGCGGCGCGTGCCAAATATCCAGAACTGGTGCTGGGTAAGCTTGCTAATTCGATTACACAAAGTCTCTTCTTATTAATATATATATATGTGTTCTATAATCACGCAGATCATCAGGATAGTTATCAGTTCTTGAACATGGGCGGCTCACCGGACATTGAGCGCATCTCGGATGCGGACCAGTTCAACGAAACCGTCCAGGCAATGACCGTCTTGGGTTTCTCCATTCAACAAATTGCCGATATCGTGAAGATCTTAGCTGGCATCCTGCATTTGGGCAACATTGCGGTGTCCAAGAAGTACATGGAGGGCAGCGATGTGGAGGACTCCGATTCTTGTGATATATTTGTGAGTGGCAGAAGCACTGTTTATCATCATCCCGCTGTTAATCATCTCTTTTAAAACGATTGCAGCAAAACGATTTGCATTTGCAAGTAACTGGCGATCTATTAAAAATAAATGCTGAGGATTTGCGTCGCTGGCTATTGATGCGTAAGATAGAGTCGGCCAATGAATATGTGCTGATACCGAACAACAAAGAGATGGCGATGGCGGCGCGCGATGCGCTGGCCAAGCACATATACGCGAAGCTATTTCAGTATATAGTCAATGTGCTGAATAAGAGCTTGCATAACGGTAGCAAACAGTGCAGCTTCATTGGCGTCCTCGATATCTACGGCTTCGAAACGTTCGAAGTGAACTCGTTTGAACAGTTTTGCATAAACTATGCGAACGAAAAGCTCCAGCAGCAATTCAACCAGCATGTCTTTAAGCTAGAACAGGAGGAGTACCTCAAAGAGGGTATTACCTGGACCATGATCGACTTCTATGACAATCAGCCGTGCATTGATCTCATTGAAACGCGCCTGGGTGTGCTCGATCTGCTCGACGAGGAGTGTAGAGTAAATAGTTCACATTTTGTGCACTTTGCATAAACATTTTACACTTCATTTGTTTCCTTGCAGATGCCCAAAGGGTCAGATGAGAGCTGGGCGGGTAAACTGGTGGATAAGTGCAACAAATTTCCACATTTTGAGAAACCACGCTTTGGCACCACAAGTGAGCGCTGCAGCAACCCGCTTAATGGGCTTTAATCTATCTCTCATATACCTTAGGTTTCTTTATCAAGCACTTCTCGGATACGGTTGAGTATGATGTGAATGGATTTCTGGAGAAGAATCGCGATACGGTCTCCAAGGAGCTGACAAATGTGCTGACGCAGTCCAACATGCAGCTGTGCAAGCAAGTGATGATACTCGAGGAGGTGGACACACTCGGCACGGATGCCAACAAGATTGCCACCACTTTGGGCGGACGTGTTGTAATTAGTGCTAACCGAAAACAGGTGCGTGACTCAGCCACTAAATCACGCACAGTCAACGAAGTTTGTGATGCTTATTGTAATAATTGTATTGCTCATTTGTATTTCCATACGCTTGTTGTCCATCAACCACTGTTCACTGTACTATGCCCAATGTTCATTGTCCACTGTCCACTGTCCACTGTAATGCTAAACTGGGCCAACAGCAACTCAATGAGACGCGTCGAAGAGTTAGTGTTTCTGTCTTATAGACAAGTTTTACTACATATATGCCTTCTATACAACAATATGAATTGTGCCTAATGCTCATTTCTTTATCTAGGTCGTATCATCTAAGCAGCATAAGAAAACTGTGGGCTCACAGTTCCAGGAGAGTCTGGCCTCGCTTATCTCAACTTTACATGCCACAACGCCGCATTATGTGCGCTGCATTAAGGTATATACTATACTATATATATCCATATGTATATCTGTTACTTTTTAAATACCTTTTGTGCTTTTATAGCCAAATGATGACAAGATCGCCTTTAAGTGGGAGACGGCCAAGATCATTCAGCAGCTGCGCGCCTGCGGCGTTTTGGAAACTGTTCGCATTTCGGCTGCTGGATTTCCATCTCGCTGGCTTTATCCTGATTTCTATATGCGCTATCAATTGCTGGCGCATCGCAGTCAAATCGATAAGAATGATATGAAGCAATCGTGCCGCAATATTGTGCTCAAATGGATACAGGACGAGGACAAATATCGCTTTGGCAATACGCAGATCTTCTTCAGAGCCGGACAGGTGGCCTATTTGGAGCAGGTGCGCGCTAATCTACGCAAGAAGTACATCACCACGGTGCAGTCGGTGGTGCGACGGTTCATTAAGCGACGCCGCTATGTCAAACTGCAAAAAATCATCTTCGGCATACAGCGTCATGCACGTGGCTACATGGCGCGTATGCGTGCCCAGAAATTGAGAGAGGCGCGCGCCGCTCTGATATTATCGAAGTACGCACGTGGCTGGCTGTGCCGCCGTCGCTATTTGCGACTGTGCCACTCGGTTGCCGGCATTCAGCAGTATGCCAGGGGCATGCTGGCACGCAATCGATTCTATGCCATGCGGGATTACTTCCGAGCTGTGCAGATCCAGCGGTTCGTGCGTGGCGTGTTGGCACGTCGCGCCTATCAGAAACGCCGGCGTAGCATCATCATTTGCCAGGCTGCTGTGAGACGTTTCTTGGCCCGTCGCCAGTTCAAGCGCATGAAGGCGGAGGCAAAGACCATCTCCCACATGGAGAACAAGTACATGGGATTGGAGAACAAGATCATATCCATGCAGCAGCGCATCGACGAACTCAATCGGGACAACAGCGCGCTCAAGCACAAGACCAGCGAGATAAGCGTCCTAAAGTTTGTTTACAATCGCCTTTATATAGCACATACTCTAAATTCCTGATCTTTGCAGAATGAAGCTGGAGATGAAGAAGAACTTGGAGCATGAGTTCAAGAATATCAAGGCAGCTTGCTTGGATAAGGATAAGCTGATCGAGGCGCTGAATAAGCAGCTGGAATCGGAACGCGATGAGAAAATGCAGCTGCTGGAGGAGAACGGTCACTCGCAGGAGGAGTGGAGCAAACAGAAGCAAATCTGGTGCATGGAGAACAGAGAGTTGCGCAAGCAAGTGGACTCCATGATAGAAATGGCGAAGAATGCCGCGGGCAATCAGCGCGAGCATGAGGAGCGCATGCTCACCGAGATTGACAACAAGGAGCTGAACGAAGCCTATCAGCGTGCCATCAAGGACAAGGAGGTGATCGAGAACGAAAACTACCTGCTGAAGGAGGAGCTCAGTCACTTTCAGCAGCAGCATAACGGCATCTCTGCCTTCAACATGCATCACACGCGCACCGCCAGCAATGCCTCCAGCCAGAATGAGGATGATGTTGGCTATGGCTCTGCCAAAAATACACTCGAAATAAATAGCAGATACCCAGACTTGAGGAATAAGAACGGTACGGTAGGCTGTTATAATCCTAAGATAATAATACTAACTGGGGTACCATTGCTTGCAGACTCTTTCTTGGACAATACCAGCATTGTGGTCAAGTTGCGCTCGATACTCGAGGAGGAGAAGCAGAAGCACAGGAGCTTGCAGGAGCAGTATGTTAAGCTGGCGAGCCGTAATAAGCCCACTGAGGATTCATTCCGGTAAGTAGCGCACATTTCGAGCCCTTTGTAAAACATACAACACACACACACACATGCGGCTATATAGTCAGCTTTAGTCTAATTACAAATTATATATATTATGTATATTGTTGCCACACACTTGCCATCATAGCGTGTCCGAGCTTGAGGTAGAGAACGAGAAGCTACGCAGCGACTACGATCAGCTGCGAACGAGCATTAAACACGGTGTTGAGATCAACGAGCTGAATGGTAACATTCGAAAACATTCCCACTGCGTTCCATTTGCTATATTCAATTCAATCCCCTTTCCCCTATCCTCTCTCTCTCTCTCTCTTTTCCATCTCTTTCCATATGTGTTTGTAGCCCAACATGCTGCCCTCCAAGAGGAAGTACGTAGGCGGCGCGAGGAGTGCATCCAATTAAAGGCTGTGCTCCTGCAGCAGAGCCAAACGCTGCGCTCCATCGAGCCAGAGAGCCTGCAGCTGCGTGGCAGCGATGCCAGCAATGTGCACGAGCTGATGGAGGCGTTCCACTCACAGAAGCTAGTGAACAGGCAATTGGAATCAGAGCTGAAAGCCATAACCGAGGAACACAACAGCAAACTGATTGAAATGACTCAGGCCATTGAGCGCTTGAATAACGAGAAGGATGAATTGCAAGAGGTGCTATTCAAGAGCATAGACGAATCTGATCAGGACAATATAGAAACACTGAAGCAGAACGATCGATATTTGCGCCTGGAGCTGAAGAAGGCCATAACACAATATCTGCTCGTGCAGGACGAGCTGAAGCTGGCCAATGCCAAGCTAAAGGCCTACAGGCAGGACGGCGGCAAGCTGGAGAATCAGCTGGAGGAGGAAATGAGTCGCAACAAGGCGGCGAATAATAACAACAGCAATGATGTTGGCGCCAATGTGACCAAGCAGAAGTCTCAAAATCCGCTCGGCCTGATGAAGTTCCACAATAGCGACCTGGACAAGATATTGCAGCGTCTGCTGAGTAGCCTAACGCCTCGAACTGTTGTTGGCCTTTTACCAGGTTTTCCTGCTTATCTGATCTTTATGTGTATTCGGTAAAGTGGTGAAAAATTTCAATCAATCTGCTCGATGCGCTAATCCTTATCCATTTGCAGCTATACTGACCTGACCAATGCCGATGACGATGTGCGCGAGCTATTGAGTAAATTTGTAATGCAGATCAAGAAAATGCATAGAACTCCACATCCCATTGAGAATCGCGTAATTTGGCTGGTTAACTCCATAACGTAAGATATCTGCTCTTATTGGTGGCTGAAAGAAATCTGATTGGTCTGTCTATCCATTTACAGACTCCTTAATCTGCTGAAGCAATACGGCGATGTTGAGGAATACGTCAAGTTTAATACGGAGAAACAGAACCAGCAACAATTGAAGAATTTTAATCTCTTCGAATATCGGCGCGTTATTCTCGACTTGATTGTGAATCTATATCAGGCACTTGTCATGCAGATACAGAGTTTGCTAGATCCCAAAATTGTTCCAGCCATATTGAACAATGATGAGATTCAGCGCACCCGACATCCGCATGGAATGCGCAATCGCAGTGCGGATGCCGCGTCACCGGATCATGGAAATGTGCCTGCTTGGAAGCAGCTAATTGGCCAATTGGAGCACTTCTACAAGCAATTCCAGCACTTCGGACTGGACAGCATATATGCTGAGCAGATCTTCAGTCAGCTTCTCTATTTCGTCTGTGCCGTGGCGCTCAATTGCTTAATGCTGCGCGGCGACATTTGTATGTGGGAGACTGGCATGATAATACGTTATAATTTGGGCTGCATTGAGGATTGGGTACGCGACAAGAAGATGGTGAGTAGCAACTAGTTATCTCCATACCGATTATCTCTCATCTGCATCTCTTTTCTATCCGCAGTCGAATGAGGTGCTCGCTCCATTGGCCCCATTGAATCAAGTCTCTCAGTTGCTACAGTCGCGCAAGAGCGAGGAGGATGTACAAACCATATGCGACCTGTGTACATCGCTGAATACCGCCCAGGTGCTGAAGGTCATGAAGTCATACAAACTGGATGATTATGAAAGCGAAATAACAAACGTGTTTCTGGATAAGCTGACAGAGAAATTGAATGCTCGCAAAATGGTAAGAAGCTTAGAAATAACTATAATATATAACGTGCTTTAATGCAGTCTCATTTGCAGCCCAAGAGCGATGAATTCACAATGGACCAAAACTTCATACATCCGTTTAAGGTGATGTTCAAGTACAGTGACATCAAATTGGAGGAGATTGAGTTGCCGCCACATTTAAATCTCGATGAATTCCTCACGAAAATATAAATTTAGTACGGGAGTCCGTGTGAAACAAATAACGCTCGTTTGCCATTTTGACGTGAATTCATCTTGTTTTGTATTATATTATATATGAGTCGTATTTAAGTGTAGTCAGCATGCAAAAGTGCATAATATGTAGTTCCTGTTTAGTCTAAAGTCCAAACGATACCCTTTTACATTCTATTCTTTTCCCCTTCAGACCGCCAGACTACTTTTTGCCAATTTTGTAAACTTATTTATGCAGACATTCGAAACTTGTTAAGGGTTCTCAACCAATGAAATTATAAGAAAAAAATTAAATGTATGTACATCATGTGGTTGGAGTTCAACTCCATTAAACAGAAAATATCATTCCTAAGTTGCAATAATTAATTAACCTTGTACCTTAAATTATAAATCTGAAAGAGACATATATATATATATTTATTTATATATACACCAACTATATATTTATGTATAGCAAATGTACTTAATGATCGTAGAAATGTTATAGAATTGTATGTATACAACGGCCGACTTGTTGCCTTAATCGATTGCAATACAGACTTGTAAGTGTTAAGATAATAAGAATCTATATATATATATACCTGTAACTATATACACATATGTAGCGCGCTATATTTGTAACGATGCTGTATTCGATTTATGTATTCTCATATTATTTTTTTTGTTTTTGATCTGTAACTTACGTGTGTTAGCGTGTGCCCTAAATGGAACTTGGCTGAATCAAACTGAAAAAGAAACGAAAACAATATTTACTGTTGGCATTTGCTTGAAAAGTTATATGATAAATCCTTTATGTTATATATAAATATTTATATATAATCATACACATGTACAATGAAATTATACCGGAGAATTTGTACAAAGGCGATTTACACTTGTATGCGTCAATAAAAGCAATTAGCAAATAACAGGTGCCTTGGACAGTTTATTCTTGGGCAGGTCGAGGGAGGGCAATCGGTTAGTTATCATGCCCGTTGCCACAGTGGCTCCGTTCTCGCGTATGGTGAAGGGCTGGCCGGGTGTCATGACCATCTTGCGCAGCAGCGTGACACGCACCTGGCCATGCTCGCCGGGCATCAGCATTGACTCCTGTGGAACTGAAGGGGGCTGCGGTTAGTAATGATATTTTTATAATAACTTAATTGAGCAACTCACTTATATCAATGCGAGCTGGTTGATTCCATGTCATACTGAACAGCTGCTGTATGTACTTGGATAACATGGGCTTGTTGCGTCCGCCCTCGGCACGTGAGAGCAGGTACATGGAGCCCTCGAAGTGATTGGATATATCCTCCGAGCCAGTTGCGCAGAGCAGCATGCCTCGTTCCACAGATGAAATTTTAATGCCCCGCAATAGGGCGCCCACATTTTCGCCGGCCAGTGCCTGAGGCACGCTCTTGCGGAATATCTGTATATCACTAACGCTGGTCTTCAAATTCTGGCTAAAGCCAAGAAGATCGGCGTCCGCGTTGCGGGCTATGGTGCCGCGCTTAATAGTTCCCACGACCACAGTTCCGCGTCCTGGCACCGTAAATGCGTTATCGATGGGTAAAATAAAGGGTGCTTGGGTATCCCGCGTGGGCGTTGGTATATACGAGTCGCAGTGCGCTAGCAGCTTCTCGATTGCTGGCACACCAAACGGGGACACATCGTCACGCAATGCCAGCAACGCCGAGCCACATATCACTGGACTATTGACGCCATCGAATCCAAAGTCCGACAGCATTTCACGCATTTCAATCTCTACCAATTCCAGCACCTCGTTGTCAACTAGATCCGCCTTGTTGATGAACACCACAATACGCTCTATGCCTACTTGCTTTGCCAGCAACAAATGTTCCCGAGTCTGTGGCATTTGTCCATCAGTGGCGGCCACCACTAAAATGGCTCCGTCCATTTGCGATGCACCCGAAATCATGTTCTGCAAGACTTTCAGTTAGAGAGCAATAATAATTTGTGAGCAGTCTGACTAACCTTTATGTAATCCGCATGGCCCGGACAGTCGGTATGTGCGTAGGTGCGTTCTGCGGTCGCATAGCCAATGTGACAGGCATTTATGGTAATGCCTCGGGCCTTTTCCTCGGGCGCCCGATCGATTTGGTCATAAGACATGTAATCAGCCAAACCTTTTCTCGACTGAATTTTGGTTATTGCCGCCGTGAGCGTTGTCTTGCCATGATCGACATGCCCAATGGTGCCCACATTGCAGTGTGGTCGCTCCCGCTGATTGGGGTCCACCTTTGGCTTGTCCTGAATATTTGTCGCAAACGAACGCGAATTAGCGCATATTCTGCTGGTGCTGCGGCCATTGCAAGGAGTAGTCAATGCACCATGCAGCCTGTGTAGAGTGGCTGCTTCGTATTGCCTGCAAAGCTTAAGCAAAACACGTCTCATAGTCAGAAAAACCAATGCACGTAACCGTTTGCAAAGAGCTAACACGCCGCAGTGTCCAATCAAAACAAAAACAGCTGTTTTCGTTAGCGATTACCAGCTCGCAGTGTTGTAAAATGACCTAAAGTTTAGAACGGAAATTTTGTTGCAAGAAATTTTGTCGATACGAGTAAATTTTGTAAAATGTCTTTATTTATTTGAAATATCTTCTGTTTGTGGGAATGTGTTTGAGTACGATGCGGCGTCCGTTGACTCCGCAACTTTTGAACTATTTCGTATGATTTTATGCGTACGCTTCATATGCACACCCAAACTGACGCGCTCTGCGAATTTCGTATTGCATAGACTGCACTGCAAAGTCTTCTCCTTGTGGATGTGACGATGCTTGACCAATGCGTTTGCATTTGTGAATGCTTTCTGGCATATTTCACACACCTTATCGCGTATATTCAGATGCGCCTTTATGTGGTCCTTGAGATCGCGTTTAGTCAGAAAATCCTTGGGGCACATGCTGCACTTGAATGCCCGTATTTTGGTATGCACAGCCGTCACATGGTTGCTCATTTGGATCTTCTGCTTGAACGATTTGCCACAAAACTCACAAACAAACGGCTTGGCTACGTGTTTCTCGTCGTGGGTACGCATATGGCTGCTCAATTGGCTGGCGAATGCAAAGCTGCGCTCGCACACGCTGCAGCTGAACGTTTTGCCCATGTGCACACGCTGATTGTGCTGCTGTAAGTGGCAGCGGCGCTCGAAGTGATTCTCACAGAAGGTGCACTTGAACCAGCCACCTTCGCCGATCTTATGTACTCTAAATTGATGCGCCTGCAGAGCGTGATCCGTGCTGAAGCTGGTCTGGCAAACGTCACAGGGTATTTGTTGGCGGAATGTTTTCGTTCTCAGGAAGCTCTTGCATGTGTCAATATACCGTTTCTCTGCCTTCAACAGGCCGATTGTCTGGGTCTCTGTCAGTCCTTTGATTCTGCGGGAATACCATTGCCGTAAATGCAGCACACTGTCGTAGACATCATAGTGTGTAACCACGCCCAAGGGTATCTCGATGGCAAGCAGATCAGTCATTGACATATAAGCTGATTTGCGTTCACTTAAATTGGCAAAGTCCTTGTGCGTCGGATCGTACAGCTGTGGAAACTTGGAATAGAGCGCTATAAACTGTGTTGTCAGTGGATTTGTTTCTGTAAACACTAACTGTAAAGAGTCTATGATTAGATATTGAATAGAAATTGAACTAAAATGACTTGATTTACCTTTATTTTATTATCTCCACTTTCGTCGTCACTTTCCGGCTCTTCCACATCACAGCGCTTCCCTAGGAAGCTATACATTTCGTAATAATACAAAGGTAATTTTGTTAGTTTCTTGGTACGCTTCTGACGACTTATCGTCGCGTACTGGCTGTGCAGGCTGGCTATACATTTCTTGAGCTTGTAGTTAGTTAAATGCACATTAATATTTGTTTTCAACTGCTCAATTAATGTGGCGTAGGCAGCTGAACGTTTTGCCTTATCTTTGAAAGAGCCATGTTTGGGATCCCAGAGACAGGGATGGGCCTTGTAGAGCTCAATGAATTGCGTAATTCGTGGATTGCGGCGATAAAATGTCGGATTGAACTAAATGTATATATGGAGAACAGAACTTCTTTAAATCGTTGAGTTTTTTTTAAGGAATATAATAAATGTATTTACTTTGACTATGGGTGTAAAACTCTTTTTGCTGAACTCTTCTTCGGGTTTCTGGGCAGCTGCTTCAGTCGGTGATTCGTCTCCCATCTAAGGCAAATAATTAAAAATTTGTTAAAAATAGAGATTATCCCAATATGAAATTCTTACCTCTTCTTCAAAATCATATTCGCTATCGTCGTCATCTTCTCTGTCGCTTAATGCATTTGGTAAATCCACGAAAGCTGCTTCTGCTAAACAATCTTTATTGTCAACCTCATCCTCACTTTCTATATGCATTGGCTCGGTTTTGAGCTCTTGAGAGCTGTCCCAGGACGCCTTGTCCTCGTCTTGTTCCTCTTTGTGTACATTTCGTATGTGATAGACAAATTCTTGCCATTTCTCCAGGCTCACTTCGACATCGCAGTGACTTTTACAATACGCACAGCTTAGAAAGAAATCGTCGTAATTGTTGCGCACTAATACTGTTCCACAAATAACCATTTTGAGCACATTTCCTTGCAGTCTTTTAATTAATACAAATATTTATAAACATACTTTAAGTGCTGCAGCTTCAGATAATTCATTATCATTGAATGTGATATCGATACAATTATCAGCTGCTCAGCAGTGCTGAAAAGCTGCACTAAAAACCTTGGCGCGCGAAATTGTTGATTGCAGGTCGGCTGACAATACAATACCTATCGAAATTATTGATTGCTGCCGGTATTATTTTTAGTATTTTCTCATACAAAAGCATTGACAAGAATACCGATAAATTCAATCCGTGCACCACCTCTATTGAGTCTATCAGGTGGTTGAATTAGGTGTTGATAGAAGTAGATTAAACATAAAACAAATAAGAATTATGAAAAAGGTGCTGGTAACAGGAGGTACAGGACTTGTAGGCAAGGCCCTTCAAGACGTAATCAAAAATGAGCAGCCAAGCGACGAGGAATGGTTCTTCGCCGGCTCAAAAGATGCAGATTTAACGTAAGTTGCATTTGTTTACATCGAAGCACTTGGTTTCATATTTAAAAATAATACAGGAATCTGGTTGCCACGCAGGCACTTTTTGAGAAAGTGAAACCAACGCACGTAATACACTTGGCCGCCATGGTCGGTGGACTGTTTCATAATATGAACAACAATCTCGATTTCTTGGTAAAGTGATTTCGCAGCTGTTTTGCCAAACTGTATAATGAAATTCTTCAATGCAGCGTAATAATTTGCTGATCAACGATCATGTACTCCAAACTGCACACGAGCTGGGCTGCACAAAGGTTGTCTCCTGCCTGTCCACCTGCATTTTTCCGGACAAGACTAGTTACCCCATTGACGAGACAATGGTGCACAACGGACCGCCACATGTGTCCAACTATGGCTACTCCTATGCAAAGCGTCTGATAGACATACAGAATCATGCTTATCATGATAAGTACGGTCATCTGTACACCTCCGTGATACCTTGCAACATATTTGGACCGCACGACAACTATAAACCAGATGTGAGCCATGTCATACCGGGCATGATCAATCGCATGCACAAGCTGCGCACAGAGCAGCCAGAAATACCGGAGACTGAGAAAGTGTTTACTGTTTATGGCAGTGGCAAACCTTTGCGTCAGTTTATCTACTCTCTGGATTTGGCTAAGCTAATGATCTGGGTGCTGCGCAACTACAACAGCGTTGAGCCCATAGTGCTGAGCGTCGATGAATCGGCGGAGGTGACAATCTATGAAGTAGCAGAAGCTATAGCCAAGGCATTTAATTTTAAGGTAAAGAGAGAGCATGAACAGGTCATCCAATTATTCTACTCATATATACATATTTACAGGGCAAATTGATCTGTGATACGAGCAAGGCAGATGGACAATATAAGAAGACCGCATCCAATGCAAAGCTACGCAGTCTCTTGCCGGACTTTAAGTTCACTGACTTCAAGACAGCCATCGAGGCTTCCGTGCTCTGGTATATGATAAACTATGATCAGGCTAGAAACTAATACATATTTGAACTTGTATATACATTGTATAATTGCAAAATGTATTGTGATTTGATTTGTTGGCCAACAGCAATAGAAAATGCATTTTCGTACGATATTTATATATCTAAATAATTTCTCTTTATTTAAAAATTAAATAAGAAGCTAAATTTAGATGCATAGACACTTTATACAACATGTTTAACATATTACATACATACATATTTTATACGATTTTACGATATAGGAAAAGCTTTAAATAACGGTAAATCTCGGTATTGGTGTTCTAATATTGTGGAAAGAGGTGCAGGGCTTAAAGAATGGGAAGCTTAAACTTAATGCTGCAGTAGAATAAACAAAAATATTTTATCATATTTTTTAATCTCAATTTCTGGTAAAGGAGCTCTTCTTCATTGTTGTTGTGATTTTTGTTTGTTTGGGGGTTTGTTCGTCTGTGTTTATTTATTTATTTTTTTGCTTTCTTTGCTCTTCTTTTTTTCGTATTGGCAATTCGTCGAGCTTGTCCGTAGAACCTAGGCTTATAATTTAATATTTTACAACTTGCTGGACTCTATACCATTTAAAATACAAACAGTTACAAAGAATTGTCTCGTCGTCTATTTGAACTAAAATAGAGAGAGAGAGAGAGAGTGAGTCGGAGATAGATTAAAAAAATTGTGGCAGTTAAACGAAAGATCTAAAAAAGTATAAACAGAATTCTGGGTTTCGAATAAATTAGAAAGTGGGTGTCCGACATGAATGTGGAGGGAAGGGAAGATGTGAAGGATGTTGGTGGTTGTGGTGCTGCAGCTAAGTGGCGAACTGGCGCTTAATAGAGCTCAACAGCAGCGCAAAGCTGGCTACATTAAAAATAGTTCAACTAATAAAAACGTGATCTCACATCATTCTATAATCATCTCTTTCTGTTTTCTTCAACATCAACGTCTCGGTCCTCTTCTTTATCGTCTGTTTGTTATACACTTGGTTGGCTAAAAAAGAAGCTCTGCTGGGAGCAGAGGATGTGCTTTAGAAGCGCCTGAGCAGCAAGGGCTTGCTGCGGTCCACGAATGCCTGATTTATCCATGAGATGTCGGGCTTCGAGAAGGTCACAGTTTGGTTCTCGCCGCAGCCCTTCTCGAAGCTGTAGATACCCTTGAGAACGACAGAGGAGCCGCTGCCGCAGGCGAGCGCGCTGCCCTCATCGAATTCGCACGCATCGAACTTGGTGGCACTGCAGACACTGGTGGCATCAGCACCACAAGACTTCCGTGACTGCTTTATCGTCTCAGTCACGTGCATAATGGCGCCCTCCTCGTGAACTGAAAGCGAGTGGCACACAGATTAGCATCAAGCATGCTTTATATGGATATTCTAGTTTGTGGCTTACTACTCAACGCCAGCTGGCCCCAGCCAGTGGTCACGCACTGCTCATTCTTTTCTGGATCCTTATCGCTGATGCAGATGGGGCCAATGTGCGTGGCGAACTCCAAGCGTCTCTCCAGGCGTATGATGGCCATGTTATTGGTTCCGCTCTCTGGATTATATTTGGGATGCACATCGATGGACTTGACGCCAACCAGCTGGAATGGCAGTGGCTCATTGGTACTGCCCAGCTGCCATTCGCCGGCCTTAACGCGCACATCGCTGACGGGCAAGCTGCAGCAGAAATATATATGAATACATATCATGGGTTAGTCTTATCTGCGGTTAATCTTAGGTTAGCTAACACTTACTCAGCCACACATTTGGCCGAGGTGAGGATGATATCGTCGCCAACTATGGCACCGCCGCAGAGCAGCTTCTTGTTCGACTCGCGAGCAATCATTGCTTGCCATGGAATCTCAGCGAAGTTCGTATCAATGTCCTTTATGCCTTTGGGCTTGGTGCTGACGAAAGAGGGAGGGAGAGCGAGAGAGAGAGAGAATATTAGGCAACTATTTGAATTGAATTGAATTTCAGCTCTGCTTACCGCCTGTTGCGCATGGCGCAGACGCCATTCGGATTGACGGGCCATGGATCAACGTAGTTGGGATCGCGACAGCACTTGCCGGGCGCTCCAGTCTCGGGTACCAGGCAGTCGGTGAGTGGCACACGGAACGCAGCCTCCCGGGCGCTCAGCGTCAACGGGGTTTCGCTCAGTACGCCGAGCGCATTGCAGTAGTTCTCCGGGGTGCAGACGAGCGCAGAGGCGCACTTGGCATAGTGCTTGGGGAAAACGTCGTTAGTGCCGGGTAAATTGTCGAAACCCTTGGGCGTGGGGAAGATCTGGGGCGAGAGTTGATCCTCGCCGCGGTACACGGGGTTCGGATTCGATGGCTGTGGCACACGATCGGGCTCGTAACGTGTGGGTGGCTGGGTGGGGCGTGGCTCGCGGTGTGGAATCTCATTGACGCCCACGGGCGGCAGATAGTCGATGGGGGGGCGACGTGTCGTGGTCACTGGCCGATATGGGGTCGGGGTGGGTGTTGGGCGAGTCGTCGTCTCAGGCGGCAGGTACTGGTTTGTGGGGCGTGGTGCGGGCGTACTGGTTGGCTGTGGACGGTAAGTGGACTGGGTTACGCGCACGGCTGGCAGGGTGGGATTCGTGGGCAGCGTAAAGCCCTTTTCGGGCACAGTCAAGATGTAGCCAGTACTGGACAGCGTCGTCGCGGGTATGCGGCAGCAAACCTGTGGAGCATAACAGCGATTGGGCTGCAGAGAGAAAAAGAGAGAGAGAGAGAGCGAGGTGAGTTTATTAGTTGCAAATCTGTATCTGTGTCTGTGTCTGTGTTTCTGTTTCTGTGTTTCTGTTTCTGTGGCGCATTAAATTGCCAGCAACAAGCGAGTGGCAACTGCTGCCAACCACTTGGGCTTGCTAACCGTTCATTAAAGTGGCCAATGCTGCCTGTCAATTGTTTTTCTGCTTCTTCTTCTTCTTCTTTAGTTAGCTTGTAGCTCTTCTTCTTCTTCTAGCAGTTTGGCATGTGGTGTTAATGTTAACCCAGAAATTTGCAGTTTCATGCTGCAATCTTTGGCAGCAACATTTTGAAACGTTTCAATTGCAGCTGCTCAAGTGGCAAGTTTGTCGCCTAAGTCATTTGCACACTAGCAACACCTACACACACACACACACACACACACACGAACAGCTATTAATTTGCTTATTTATATGCTAAAATCAGTCAACAATTATTGCAAACGGAAAACATTTTCGAGACTTTGTGGGTGCGTGACAAAACACAAAAGAAACAAAAGAAAAAACAAAAAACAAAAAAATAAATTGATGACTAAATTGTTGAAAAAAATCACTTATGAAAATCAAAATCTAATAATAGAAAACAAACAACGTCTAGACATATAAATAACATTAATATTAATATAAATGTGCACATTAACGGCTTCATTCAGCGGCAATTAGTTGGTTCGTTTACAAAACAAAATGCCGCTAGAAAAAAAGCTAAGACAAATTATAGAGGAAAATATGTATAAACAAATAAAACTGAATATATAAGTATTTAAAGAATATTTGATTGAAAATCAAATTAATAACTGCCAAAACGAAGATTAAATGCTTTTTGAGAACTCAGCTGGCCAGGAAAATATTTATTATATTTAATATTATATTTAGTTATCGAAATGCTCAGCTTCTCAAATTAGTTGCATATAATTTCATGGAATTCCACTAAACTTTGGGCAAAATATTTGAAATCAAGCAAAGATAATGTTGCATAGCTTCGATTCAATAACTATTCTTCGGCTCTTCAGATCTTGCTTGCTAATTAACACATAATAATGTTTAATTTTAAATTTCATTTAATATTTCAAGTTCAAGCTCAAGTTTAAATGCGCTTTAAAATTAATCGATTTTTATATAAAATCTGCTGCCGCTGTGTAGAAAGTGAAATTAATTTAAATGATCCCACACTTCTCGGCAATAAGATTATATAGCTCCAATAACAAATCGAAGACGGCATAAAAAAAACGTGTTTGCACTTTATAGGATATTCAAAGAATTATTAAGCGAACTTAGCAACAGCTCAAATTGCTCGATTCATTCGATTCTCGCGCAAATTAACAGATTATTATTGTTTTTTTTTCTCCTTTTTTTTCGCAAATAAAAAATCATAAAAAAAATGATTACGTCTTGATGCTTGTTTTGTCATAAGGCTTACGCAATCGTAATGTATTTATATAGACGCCCCCACAAAAGAATTGTAATGGAAATTCTAGCATAAGCAAATGCAAAACTGTTCAACAACAAATCCCAAGCAAAGAGGTGCGAGAGTCTTCGCACGGCCGCGATGTTGTCAACGTTGGCGACCTTCTGTTTTATTGTTTCGCGCAATTTGTAACTCATAATTCAAGAAGCAGACGGACGGACTGCTGCTGGGAACTGAGTTGATGAAGAAGAAGAAGAAGAAGCTGAAGCAGAAGTAATGTGCACATTTGTTAAAAATTAAGCGAGAAATGAGCAGCGACAGGCGACAGTCGAAATGCAGTCGAATGACAAATTAATAATTATAATTAAATGTGCGATGCTGCTGCGGCAGCGGCTGAGGCTGCGGCTGCTGCTGTTTGTGCCTGGCCTACATAAGCAGCGATCCGGTTGTCCGGTTGTCCTTCCTGCCTTGGAGTGAGTTCATTTCTTATCATTATCATTAGCCGGCGACCCTCTCTTGGCATAATTTTCATCAATTAAGCGTTAATCAAATGTTATCTTAATGTAGACATCACTCAATGACCATTGAGCACGCATTAAATTTTATGTAATACATGTTATCATTAAAGGTAAACAACAACAACAACAACAACAACTACAACAACAATGCGAAGACTGGCATAATTTGTTGTTGCTGTTGTTGTTGTTGTTGTTGCTGATCAATGACAAGGCAGCAGGCAGCGGGCAGCAGGCCCTCCACCTGATTGCCGATTAAGTCGCGTCGCTGGCTCTCTTGCTTATGATCAATCATTTTGCAGCTTCAAGATAACAACAGCGACAACAACAACAACAACGAGAGTCTCAGCTACTTGTACAGGCGACAGCTAAAATATGTAATCGCCAGCAACAACAACAATGACGCCAAAATGCTTTTAATAAATTTTGTTGGCCATACAACTTGTTCGCTGTTTGTTGTTGTTGTTGCTGCTGCTGCTTGTCTCAATTGCCGCGCACTGCAATTTGTTAATAATGTTGCAATTACAATAAGTATATGAAATTTCATGAAATTTATTTTAATGTCATTGGCGAGGCAAGGCAAAAAACCAAACCAAGCCAGCCAAGCGGCAGCAGCTGCTGTTCCTGCGCCAGCATAAGAAAAAAACAAATGACTTAGGCAACGAACTGACCAAAGGCTAATACGTAGTTCATAAACTGAAAAAACTGCAGTGGGTTAAAATGGCTTGGGAAACTGCAGAGGAAGCTGAGATTTCAGCAAAGTTATGAGCACATAGAGGGAAGCAGATGGAGAGGTAGCTATATAGAGAAGGACTGTTAAGAGAAGTAGATGAGTGAGAGAGAGAGAGAGAGAAAGGCAAGTTCAGTTGTGCCTATAGCCAAATTGCTACTGCCAACAGCTCACGCTGTTTCCTAGACGCATCGAAGATGAAGCCATTGGCCACTCAGCCATAGAGTCTCAGAGGAGTCTCTTGGAGATTTGTAACTTAAGCCTGGCCTGGCAGCAGAGATCTCTGCGAAAATGTCAAATGTTCTTCGTGGGCCTTATGTTAAATTCAAATTTATGGCACAAATATTGCGCGAAATTGTTTTTTATGACAGCGTTAATGTGGCAAATACCACAGCATTAAATTCCTCGATCTTGTAGTTGTAGCCATTTTTTGTTGTTGTTGCTTGTTGTTATTTTTGGCTTTGGCAATTTATGCGCCTATAAAAAATACCAAATTTTTGAATTTAAAATGTTTTTTTTTTTTTTGTACTCTTGCAACTGTGATGCTGGCAGAGCTTGGCTTGGCTCTGCCGGGCACGGCCCTGATGTGCATTGGCCAGTTGACAGCATTTAATGGCCCAAGTTTGTCGCTTAAGTCTTTTGTTTATGCAACATCTTCTAGGCCATAAACAATGCATGCCAGCTGAAGCTGGCTAATTTATGGCACTCGCTAACTCCGATGGCAAATAAATTAAATCAAATTTGTAGCGCATTACGAGCCCCATCAGCATCTGTTTCATATAAATTAAAAATATGCATATAAAGATGCGCACCTAACTATAACGGACAGATCGCATGATGATATGCATGCCTGCATATTAATAGTTATTATAATTGACAAGGAAAGATAAAATACGAAATGCAGACAAAGAAGTAACGAAAACTGCCAAAATATATTAAAAACTATAAACAAAATCAATAAAAAAATGCAAAACAAAAAAGAAAAAGAAAAAACTAAATTTTAAACGCTGTCAACGCGACGCCCCCCACTGCCTCTGGCTGTCTCCGAGTACGACTACGACCTAGACCTTGAAGTTGTAGTTGTTGTCATCATCATCATCGTCATCATAATTATCTTGCTGTTTGTTGCTGTTCACTCGACATGCTCTGTTTGCTTTGTTGTTTGTGCTGTCCGTGTCTCGTCTTGCGCTTTTTTCCTCTTCAACTTGACAGTTAGCTACTCATATGACTGTCTATGGCTAAAAGCTTAAATAACGTAACATTTGCGTCGGCAAAAAAAAAAAAACAAAATAGCAAACCTTAATGTTTGCCTTAGCGGAATGCTAGGTCAGTAGCGGGTTTCAATGCGAAACGGCCTAATGGTCAAGATTTGCGTAGATTTCTGAGGGATTTCGAGAATTTTGCATAATATACGTGATATACGCGATCGCTCAGATTGATCACAGAAATAGTCTTGATGGCGCTTGATTTGCATGGCAAATAACTCAAGCATGGCTGAATTTAATGTGCGATCGAATGTCGCTTTGAGGCTACGATCTGATCTTATCATAAATTATATATATTATTTTTATATATATATATTTAAAAAAAAAATGGAAATATAATATTGCTTGCTTACAAATATTAATATTAACTGTGACTTTTATAATAATATTTAAGTATTCATAAAAAAAAAAATAATTGCTCATAAATAATATTATTAAATCCAAAATAATATAAACAAATCTGCAATTTTTAATTTTAGTTTTTTTTTTTAATTACATTTTGAAATGATTATATCATATAAATTTATTTATATTAAAAATCATATTTTTTAATATTAAATATAACTGAATATTTTTAATACTAAAAAAAAGAATGATAAAATTATTTAAAATTTATTGAAATACCATTTTTAAATATTTAGATTCAATATTTGAATATAATATTTTTGATAGTAATATATTCCCTACATACACTGAAAAAAATCGCAGATTGCTTGGCTGTGAAAATGCTCAACAAGAAAAATTCTGAAATGCAATAAATTACATTTAATTTACTATGTAAAATGTCAATAAACAAGGTTTATCCGTAGCTTAAAATTTGTCAAAAAATGCAAGTGTTAAACCGGCTCGATGCCGATGAGAAGAAGAAGAAGAAAAACATTTCGTTTAACATAAATTACATGAAACTGGAACTAAAAATAAATAAACCAAAAAAAAAAAAAAAAAAAAAAAAAAAAAACAAAAAATTGAGTTCACGCAATGCAGCATGTTACGAAAATGTAAAACATGCAACGTGCAGCAGCCCAAATGATAAATGGCCATAATGAAAATATGCGCCATAATCATCAGCATAATTATACGATGCCAATGCACATATATATGAACATAAATGTGTATATGTGTATGTGTAGCTATGATTTATTTAGTTCAGCTGGTCGGAGGATTCATTTGGCAAAGCTCAAAGTTCGGTAAAAAGCCGTTATGGAAAGTGCACTCATGTTAACATTAATTGATCAGCTAGAGAGCGGGAGAGTGAGAGCGAGATAGAGAAGGGGCCTAGGCCATGCAACATTGGAAACGACCTTGCGCCGTTCCATTCCGCGCATTTTTCAGCGCTTTAAGTACCTCAGCTATGTTGTGGCTCTTCGCACTCTTGTAAATTAGGGATAGTGGGGAACTGGTTCGTCTATATGGGACGCGATGGCGACGACGACCGCGACGGCGACGTCGTCAACCTGTGCGCCGGTTGCAATTCCCCGGCGTGCATTTTGTAGCATGCCACGCAATTGGCGTCAATGCCTGCATAACTTAACGAGTTCGAGTCACCTTTTTGGTGCGTAATTGTCGCTGGCTGGGCCGGGTCGAGGCGTCCAGCTGCTGCCGTTGAGTCGACGCAAATTATGAGGCTGTGGCCCACCGAAATGAGCAAGCGACCAACACAACAACAAAACCAACAAAAAAGCAACAGAAAACAAAACAAAAACAACAAAGACAACAAGTGGAAAAGCTGTGTAAGAAAACATCAACTGACTGAGACGATTTCAGTTTTAAGTGCGTGGCTGCTGCAACATAATTCACTTGCTGTGCTGATTTTAGCTTTCTGCTGCTACAGCTTGGGTTTTGCGTGCAACAAGCGGCAGCAGGCAACAAGAGCGTTGAGTACGCAACTGACCCGTTTTGTTGGCCATTGCATGTAAACAAATTATGCAATTGCAATGCCAGCAGCGCTCGGTCTGAATAAATCTGCCATCTCGCTCACACTATGCAGCTCTCCCTAAAACTCTGTCGCTCTCCTGCTCTCTCTTTCTCTGTCTATAGCTGTCTCTTTTGGGCCGTAATTTAACACATTTTTTTTTCGTTTTTTTTTTTTTTTTTGGCTTGAATGCATTTCATGCACATTGCTCGTAAGTTCAACTGCATTCCATTGCCTGATTGCCACTTGATGGCAGCAAGTTCGTTGCCTGAGTCTTTCGTTTCTGACATTGCCAGCGGCAGTGCAGCTTGTGGCAATGTCATTGCATATGCACTATGTAAATCACTGACATTTGCAATGTCTCTTAAGGGCGCATACATTTCGTTTCTCTCCCACTCTAGGCAGAGTGGAGTTGAAGTTGGCCTGAACTGGAAGTGAAATCAGCTCGAATAGAATGACTAACTGTACTGTACTTTTTCTGTTCAATTTCTCATTTAACAATCTGTCCGCTGTCAGATGACAACTTCAGCAAGCCACTCCCAGCTCAACTCCCACGCCGCATTAGCACTCAACTAAGCGGATTCTATTGCATGTCGTGTCAAATCCGATTACAATCTGAGATTGCCAACTCGTACAATTCGTCAGAATTTGAGTAGTAGAAATTCAACAACAACAACCACAATAGACAGCCAAATAGATCAAAAGTTGACTGCAATTTGCATCTACTTATAGATACAACAGCATCAGCATCAGCTGCAGCAACAACAAAAGAATATTTTGCCTCAAAATGTTAACTAATTGTGTGCTAATAAGCTGCAACTGTTGCTGCTTTTGTTGCGGTTGTTGTTGCTGTTGTTACAGTTGCATCGCTTGTGAAATGTTAGCTGAGGAACGCTTTGTTTTCGGGGCATCGCATCATTGGCACATCCAAATGCTGCCTTTTTGTTAGTTTTTTAATGCTTTTTTTTTCGCCCTTTTTTGATACGCCCAGACAATTTTCCGCTGCTAATGATTACTTTTTTTTGGTTATCACCTGGGTTTGTATTTGTGTGTGTGTGTGTATGTGTGTACATTGCTCAAGTTGAGCCAATTAAACATGTCTTTTGAAGGCCCTGACAAATAACGCATCAAACTGAAAGACAGACAGACAGACAGACGAGCAAAAACACTTACCCGCTGCTCTTTGATATAGTTGGGGGCGACGATTTCGCCATTGCGGCAGTCTTGCGACTGTACACAGTCCTGGTCACTGCGACAGGTGGCATACGGCACAGGTGTGGTTGTTCTCCTGGTCGTTGTCGTCGTGGTGGTGGTTACCGGTGGCCGATACGTGCAGCAGATGTTGGACTCTGGCAGACAGTTCTGTAAGGGAAGAGAAAATGTTGAGGTGAGAAAAAGATTGAAGAAAGTTTTTTGACTGATGCTTAAAGTAGATATGAATGGGTTTGCCCGCTTCGTATTCCATTTCTTATCAGCAATTTATCTTATTGCAATGAAAGACTTAGGAAACGAACTTGAACGAATTGCAACAGATTGAGGCAAACCTCTGCCAATTTTTATATGCACACTAAAAGCCTAAAGCTCGCATCAAATGACTTGAGAAACAAACACTTCATAAAGCTGGCACTAAATTTGATAAATGGATATCCTTCGGTGCTTCAGTTTTACTGGTCATAATAAACAAATGACTTAGGCAGCGAACTTGCAAGGGAAATTAAAAACGTCCTTAGTGGCTGCGCTTTCATGGGTGGCCATTAAACGTATGTCTGGGGGCAATGCAAGAATGTGCGATCCTTTTGTTTGGCGGCAAACAGTTTATATTGGCCATTAAAAGACAAATGACTGCAGCAACGAACTTGGCAAATGACAGATACAAAGCTCACTGTCCGGCTTTGCCTTGTCGCACAATCAATCAATGTGTTTAGTAGCCGCGTACTTGACCAACACTGTTAGCCATAAAGTTGCCACTCGTTGGCATCGGCATTAATTAAGCGGCCTAAACGATCGTTGCTGCCTCTGCCACTGCCTCTGGCGCTGCCGCTGCAACGCCTCTGGCAAAAGGTCAGCAAAGCGGCCATTGCAGTTGCATAAATGATGTGTTAAAATAATGTCCAAACAGATAGTCGACTATGCTATGCCAAGCGATTCGCTGCAATGCCTTTTCTTGCAGCATCTTTGGCGACTTTTTTACTATCGTTCGGCCACTTGGCTATCTGGCTGGCTGGCTGGCTGGCATTGCAGCATTTGCATTGAACTTTGCCGCCTTCATTCAACGGTTTTATGAGATTCTAATGGAACCTTCGCACAACGCCCCAAACGCCTCAGCCCGCGGCGCTGGCTAATTTGTTTAAGCCAACAACGTTCAGCTGGCATTTGAACAATTGCAAATTAATAATAATAATCATGTTATCTCACTAGCTGTCCACCTGTCCGGCTGTCCACCTGTCCGGCTGTCCATCTGTCCGGCTGGCTGCAGGCCAATAGTTCAAGAATTTCCAAGGTGTTTTTAGGCAGATGCTCAACGACGGTAGCCCAGAGGCGTCTATGCAAATCAATTAGATTGGCCATGCGATCGCTTAAGTGCACCATCGCGGACTTGGAGATTAAGCCATTAATCTTAATTATGCAATTCATTCATTATTTGAACCTATTTCCTAGGCAAATGACAGAAACCAGTTCAACGCTATGGCCAGAGTTATCAGTCAGCCTTTCGGGCCAAATTGATGTTGCTGTTTAATTTATGTTCACATTTTACAGCCAGAGACAAAGGCGCTCTTTAGATGGATATGTGGATATATAAAACATATGCATAAATATATATACATATATACATACATGTATGTATGTAAGAAGCATCAATCTAAGCGACCTTCAGCTGAACTAGAGACGCTTAAGTCGATATTCGAAAACGAGATATTCTTGTCAAAGCTCATGTAGAACATGAGTTGCTCCAAGAATAGAAAAAGAGAATTTATAAATATGGTTATAGGGGCTGGTTCGGCTTAGTAGAAAACACTTAAATCGATTCGCATTTGAATCAAGCCTGACAAATTTATGAAACGCTTCGATAAGCACATAAAAACCAGAACAGCAACTGTGAAGCTGTAAAGCACTTTAAGACTTTTATTCTTAAAGGCAGAGCGCGCATATATTAAATAAACTAGTTTACACGATGAATGAGTGAGGAGGCACGATAAGCTTCAAACATGATTGGCTCCAAAAACAATGAAACAATTGTCGCTGGCTAAGTTTTGTTTGGGCAATCAGTTTTAAATATATATATTAATATAAAGAAGAAGAACTATCTCAAACAACATTCAGTTTAAGTTTCAGCTTTAATTTGGGCTTTAATTCGTATAAAAACAATGTTTTAATATTTCGCACTCAAACACGTTTCGCTATACATAAATTACTTCTATTGTTTCGTGTGTGAGCGCTGACTAGAACACCTGATTGGGCTATGAACTATTCCCGTCAAACCGGATGAGTAAATGAAATTTGAAATTTGAAATTTGGTTTCCCTGACGCGCAGGTTGTTAAACCCTCCGAAAAACAAACGGAACGTGCAGAGACAAAACAGTAAATAATTATCATAATAAAGTGAATCTTAGCAATAATAATAATAATACTAATAATAATAATAATACTAATAATAATGATATTAATCACATACACTAGCACTTGACATCATCGGGCTGAGAATTCATCTACTATATTTAACTTTAATTGGCTGTGTGCGCAATAATGTTTGCAAATTATATTCAAAAAAGTTCGCACAAATATTTGGCTTGTTTATTGACTCGAGATCTGTGCGCGCTAATGAAAGAGACAACACCACTCGCAACGCCAAGGAATCCGCGAAATATATACTAATCAGAGTCGTTGGCATTCCAAGTGAAATTCCCTTAAGCGCTAAGCTGTGAATTGTTCAGGAAGTGCAAACACTGCGCTCCCTCGACTCAGTCAAAGTCAAGTTTACACAAAAGCTGTTAGCTTTTCATTGGCCATTGGGCTGCCTTATTTGGACAAACAGACGCTCGACCATATTAACGGGTTGACTCAGCCAGACGCCCGCGCATCAAATATTTGTCTACTGATTTGGCGCTGTGTCTATTAAAGTCGGTCAACATTTGTGGCCAACAAATATTGGCTTGCAAAACAAAAAGCATAATAGAGATACAGATGCGAATTGAGTCGCAGATACAGATACATCTGCAGATGCTGCTCTAATTTGCGTTAGAGAAACGGAAGTAGATAAATAACTAGATTTAGCTGCAGATACAGATACAGATGTAACTAGAGAATTATCTTCAGATACAGAAATTAAACACAGATGCTGTAGAAGTTGCCGATAAAGAAACAGATACAGATACAGCAGATACAGACATAGATTAAAAAAAAAGTATAGTTAGTGAAGCAGCTATAGAAACAGATACGGATGCACATACTGAGCCATACGTATACATAGACCAAGATACAGATATAAAATGAAGCAGCTACAGCTACAATTACAGACAGATACAGATATTTTTGCAAAAACAGATACTTATACAGATATAAATCTAAAGAACTATAGAGACAAAGACCTAAATGAGACATTTGTCTCATATATTTGTATATATATCTGCATATATATTTTATGCAGATATATATACACAGATATAGACAAATATACAGCTACTTCAACATATACAGATACGAATACAAATCCAAATAAATACAGCAACAGAAAAAGATACAAATACCTATACAAACACAGATCTAGTTACAGCTATAGCTCTAGCTCTAGCTAGATTTATTATTTTAGTTACTCTTTGCTACTATTGATTGATGATTAAATCGTATTAATTTGTTAGTTAATTGAAGCAAAGCTTTAATGGACTCTATTAATTTAATCAATTCGCACAGCGCTTAAGTACGCCTATTAAGAGTCGCATTTTTTATAGACATTCTCTCGATTTTCAGGTTCAATGCTCTAACAGCAAATTCCAGCAGCTTAGCCAAGCCGAGCTGAGCTGAGCCGTGTTGAGCTGCCCATTTTGGCAGACAGACACTAAATGAAGTCTTATTAGCTACGGCAAATCAACGCCGCACACGCGCGCACTCGTCTCTTAAGCTGCCATCGATAATTTATTATTTAGAACCAAAACGAATAGCTTTAAATGTTTATTACTTAAACGACATTGCTAATCAAATTTAGCTTAATGCTCGATACTTAAATATTATTAACCTATTTGGGCTATGAGCAACAAACATGAACTGATTTAAATTAAGTGAAGAACAACATTGACGCCAGTCGCTGTTAGGCAAGGCCGGACTAGATATTTATAAAGACGATTCTCAATGAGTGGAGGGAGAGTATAGAGAGAAGCTGCCTACTATTTGATGTGGTTTCATTGATCATATAATTGCCGTAAATATTTATTCAAAACCTATTGGAATGATATTTACATAATAGTTATGTGTGTGAGGCAATAACCGACTAGAAAATACTCTAATCAAATATATCATCATAGTTTGATAGGCGGGGTAGGCAAAGAATTAGCTAGATTGTTAGCTAGGTAGGTGTAGGTATACAAAAGGCAGAGTGCTCGTTATCTAGAGATAGAGATTGAGATTGAGGTAGAGATAGAGATAGAGATAGAGATAGAGATAGATAGGTAACAGAAATAGTACAGAGTGTCTATCCTCTTTCCATAAACTTCATATAAACTATATAAGAATAATATTGCTGGCCCATTTCCCTTGACTATTATTGCTCAAATTGTAATAACAGGGTATTTGCTAGTCTCAGAATTGCACACAAGTGCAGCCACATTCTTGTGCCTTCCTATTTGTATACGTAATTAAGTTTGTCATCAATAAAATTGCATTTGCTGCTGTTATTTGAGTTGCCAAACTTGTCGCCGCTGGTCAATGGGTCAAATCTGCACTTGAGGCGTCGCTGTCGCTGTCGCTGTCGCTGCCTCTGCTGCTGCTATTGGTGCTGCCGACACAGACATCGATCGTCTTCAATAATTTTTAATTAAAAAACATAATTCAGTTGCTTGGTTTTGCAATTTAAGCGCGAAATAAAATGCATTTTTGATATGCACACAGATAAAAGTCGATTGGCTGTTTAAATTGCAGCAGCAAGTTTGTTGCCTAAGTCTTTTGTTAGCTGCCGAAAATGAGTGAGAGAAGACGAAGACGAAGCAGCAGTTGAGGAAGGTTGCAATTTACATAGATGCCGCCATGCCAGCTTTGAGGTCGCCCAAGGAGGCTGAGCAAACAAAAGCCAGAGCCTGAGACTGAGACTGAAGCAGCAACTGCAACTGCAACTGCAACTGCTGCAGCAGTTTGGGGTCTGCTATGTCATGCAGGTGCATCAATTGGGGTCTGTGATCTGTTTTCTTTCCAGTGTTTACGTTATTTATGGGCCTGCGTATGCAAAACTCGAAACAATAACAACAACAACAAACACAACAACAGCAACTGGCTTTTGCATTTACATAAATTTCTTTTTGGCAAGCGGCGAACTTGGCCAGCAGCAATTAAACATGAACTTCACTTTTTATTTCACTCTCCAGTTATTACGAAATGCCCAGTCGACGAAAGGTTGAATATGTTATTTATTTTTGTTTTTATTTACTTTTTTTTTTTTTTTTTTTTACATACTTTCTGGTGTAACAACAAACCGGAAAATAACGGTAACTGTGCCAACAATAATAAAAATGCAGATCAGATTGAGCTAATCAAGCGCATTGCCATATTTTTGTTTTTGTTTTTTCTCTTGACTCTTGCTGTTGTTGTTGTTGTTGGACATTATCCCGAACGTAGACAGGCTTTTAATTTGGCTGCTGGCCTTTTGTCCGCTTGTCAAGCGCCGCCTGCCACATTTACTCGTATATTTCACGAATGTCGGGTTTATCCGCACACATTATGCAATTGCTAGCCGAGCAGGACTCTGCCTGCCCGACTTCCATTTCTACTAAGTACTGCTGCACTTGGGCTTACCTGTATCTTGGGCAGCTGCTGGCTGTAGTAGCCATTCTGGCACTGATCCTTGCGCACGCACTGCTGGCCATTGTAGCACTTGAGCAGCTCCGGCGGTGGCAGGTATGTGGGTGCCTGGAAGGGGGATGCCTGCCGGCTGATCACAGCATGATGCAGGAAGACATTCGTGGAGGGATTCACAGAGAAGTGCGTTTCGGGCTGCTGCTTGATCTGGTTCTGGTATTGGCCATTCAGGAACATGTTGCCCTGGTAGCTGGCATGGACGGCGCCTTGCATGGCCACCAGCAGCATTGGCAGGACCAAAGCGATTGTGCTTTGAAACCGGAACATTATGCTTTATTTTTTATATTCCAAGTGGATGCTGCAAGTGGAAGAGAGACAAGAGATGTTGTTCGTTACTAATCAGATTATACATTTGTTCGACCATTTAATAAATAAATTTAATATTTAATAAATAATTGTTAAAAAATATTAAAAAAGCTATTATAAAATATTATGCTATTTAATATAATTTTCTTATATAATTATTTTTATATTATTATCTTTATTTAAAGATTTCAAAATATTTTCTCAAAAACTATTTATTTATACCAATTCATTTAAATTTTCATATTAAATTTATATAAATAAATATTTTTGTATCCAGCAAATGTGTATATATTATATTATATTGAATTATTCATTCAAAAATATATTAAAAATTATTTTAGCATGTGTTTCTTTTTTATTATTTTTATGTGCATTTTTTAGTGTATATTTATGAGAATATTTTAAAATTTTGTATATGTATTTTTTAATTCCATTCGAAAAAAAAAAAATGCTTAATATTTTCATATTTCTCACTCATATATATTTAACTATAATTCTTCATAAATATTAATGTTTTCTTTTTGTTAAGATTCATAAAAATCAACTGTTCCGAGTTTATAGTTCACTCAAAAATTAATTTTATTTGTTAAGATTAATTTTTTTCAATATATTATGCATAAAAGATTTATAATAATTCCATATGAAATGCATATTTCTTTGATTAAATAAATAATTAATTATTAATATATATAAATAGTTTTACTCTATAGTCGTTTGAAATTAATAATAATAAAAAACTGGTAAAAAATAAAACAAATTTATATTTCATTATGTTAATATTAAAAACATGTAAAAGATCCATTTTATTATTAACATAATTTTGAATATCCACTTTTAATGCAATGATTTTTCGTCAGCTTTTGATATTTATGATATTTATGCAAATTATTTTCATTTAAATCAATTTCTTATCGCAAAGTTGATCGATTTTGATTGAATACAACAACTTCTTGGCTTGAAATCTTCTGCCTAACGAGTCCCATAAAAGCTGCTGCTAAAAATAGTTTATAGTTTCTGCCATTCGAAAGTTCTCATTAAACCTTTCAGATATTCACATTTGCAAAACTGGGCAAAACTAGTCAAAATCTGATTAGAATCCGACACATGTGTGGCTACTTGAGCTAAAGTCAAGTTATATCAGATAATCTGGCTTAATTTACACTTTTCGAGCGGTGTCTAAAATTAGATAACTAAAGCAGTCGACGACATTTAACAATTAGAAATCGCTGACTAAGCGCGTGTGGCCGGCCGGCTATAAAAAACACTTTGTGTTGTTGTTGTTGTTGCCGTTGTTGTCGTCATCAATGAAATGCAAAAAATATCGTGATGACATAATTTCACAACAGGAACGTGCAAAATGCCATAAAAGTGCACGCGCCGGATGCCCCCAAAGATGATGCTGATGAGAGTAGGCCTTAAAAGCTGCAGCCAGCCAGTCAGGCAGCCTACACGCTGTGCCACGGATAGCCAGCTATGGATATTGCAATGAGCCGGCTCCATGACAACAGCAACAGCAGCAGCAACTGCAACAACATGGTTAACACGGCAAATGGCACTTGCTGCTGACAGACGGACAGACGGACGAGCGGATAGTTGGACGGAGTGGATTCTACTTTGGTGTCCACTGTTAGCCTTTTGGGCAGCGAGTTGTCTACAAGTTGTTTGCGCGAAAGGAATTTCAGTGTCTAGCGCTTAACTTGTTTTGGCCGAAACAGACTTCCGAAAAGACTTGCAAAAGCTATGCCTAAATATATATATATATATAAATGTATATATGTATCTGTATATGTTTAATATATGTTTATCTACAACATATTGTTGTTGGCCCCCCCTGCGTGCGGCTGCTGTGCAATTTGTCAAAGATTCTAAGTCAGATAAATTACAAAAGCAGCGACTGGCGCTGCTGTGATGCTGATGTATCTGTTGGATGTGTCCATCCGCATCTGTCTGTCCACTGCGTCCGTCTGTCTGTCAATTCATTAAAGCGCTGCTAAGCCGTCTGACCGCTTGGATTACGCAAAGAGGCGTCGCTTGATTCTCTTCCCCCAATTGGCTACTGGCTCTGAGTGGCTCCGAGTGAGGCTTCGAGTGGCTTGGCTTGGCTTGGCGGCAATTTCATAATTGATGGCAGCTGACAAGTTAGTGTCTAAATTGACAAAGTTGAAGTTAATTCATTTGCATACGCTGCTACTGCGATGTTGTTTAGGAACTTGTCAGGATGTCGCATAGAAGGCGAGACCAGTTTATACTATATACAAAAATCCTGATTTGTCTGACTCAGTCCGCCAAATATTTCGCCCATAAATCGCTGGCGACATTAGAAAATGAAAATGAAAAAGCCAAAAAGCTGACAAGAAATTTGCATTCACTGAGATAAACAAAATAAAAAAACAGATCCAACAAGTATTCCAAAGAGTTCTGTGTGCGATCTAAGCCAAATGCGTGCCAAGCTGACTCAGTGCTATAAATAAACTCAATAGGACAGGCGTTTGACTATCGTCAAATTTAGCAGATGTATGAATATACATCGGGAAAAAAACGGAGGGGAAAAAAAACAAAAACAAAAACTAAATACAAATCAAAAACAAAAACAAAAATTGTTGGTTTTACCAGAAACGAATTTCGTTAGCTAATTTGCATAAAACATGTTATGCGATTTTCGATTTGTTGGCAGCGCTCATTAAGGAATAGAAACACAAGTTTGTGTTTTGTCGAGTTTCTAATACTTTCTCTAAGAATTAAGTTGGCAAAAAAAAAAAAACTAAAAAATCTATATATATATTTATATTTTGTTTACTCTTTCTCTGATGTCTCTGATTGATGCTTTAGCTTTAATTACTGGCTTAGTTCTGGGAATTTGACGGCCTCGAGGCCAGTTGACACACTTTTCGAACGGGAATTGATGGATGAACAAAAGACTCAGGCAACAAACGGCGATCTAGCCGAAATAGAATAGAATAGCACGCTAATGCTGATTAATTAAGATTTCGCATCAAATGCAGCCCATTAATTCACACTCGCTTGTTGTTCTAATGGTCAGTGGCTCGAATGACTTCAGCTGGACATATGCTAATTTGGCAAATGCTGCTGGAAAGCGAGGCTTCCGTTTGCCGAGCTCTTGAGCTAATGCTGCTGCCAGGCTGTGAGTGATTTTCACATAAATTAAAACTGCAAATGTTTGCCTTGTCTCGCTCGCTCTCCTCCTGTCTGTGCAATTTTGCAACAGCGGCGCAAAGTTCAGATCGCATCTCTGGCAAATAAATTTCAACTGAGTTAAACACAATGCACAGCCAAGGCGGACAGCCAGACAGCCAAAGACAGATCTGCAGCTAGGCTAGGGCTTGTATGGCACAGAGACCAGCAGCAGCAGCAGCAGCAGCAGCGGCAGCATTTGAATCAATCAAACCATCCATCAATCAATCAACCGCAAATGAATTTAATTTTCAACCACAACAAAAATAACGTCACGGCACAATTTACAGTTAATTTGCGATCGCCTTATAAGCCACATTTCGAAGCATTAACAGTCGAAGCTCTGATCCTTAAAATAACAATAAATATCCTTGTTGCCTGGCACTTTATCACACTTGTTGCACACAGATTCGAACATAAAGTCTTTAGCTTAAAGTTCATTGTCTTTAGCTTTATGAATAGCTGTTAAACTTTGTGTGTACATATATGTACATATAGATATGTATTTGTTGTCGTCTTACATTATTTGGATTTTAGTTGTGTATAATTTGATATGGTTTACACTCGCACAGCTGAACGCACGAAACGTGCAACTTCAATACTTCAATATGATTGTGAATATTTTTTACCAAGTTCGTCGTTTTTATATGCGGCCCAGCAAACGTTTGCCCGCGTCGGCGTCGGCGTCGCTGCTTGCCGCGCAGCTTCACAGCTAAGCAGCACCCAAACAGCGCTCAGCAGAACAACACACACAATAGCTGACGAAGACGACGACGACGACGGAGACGTTGACGTCGACGCAGTTCCGAAGATGCGAACAAGTGGATAAAAGCAGAAGACAACAGCAGCAGCAGCAGTAGCAGCAGCCGAGGCAGCTGCGTGGCAGCGCAGCTTTTGCTCACTTTCGTTGGCAGCAGCGCGAGAGAGCGGCAGCCAGACAGAGAGTGAGAGCGAGAGTGAGAGAGTGAGCCTGGGCCTTTGCTCGTGTGTGTTTGGCTGCGTTGGCTTTCAGTGCGGGCGTGCATGCTCAGCAGAGCAGATCAGATCAGTTTGGAGCAGAGCAACAAAGCAGAGCAGAGCTCAGAGCAGAGCAAAGCAGAGTTGCTGCTTCTTCTGCTTCTTCTTCTTCTTCCTCTTCTTGAGCGTCTTAGGCTATAATACGAGCGGAAAGTCTTTCTGACGTGTTTATTTAAATTCTAGTGTCTCTCTTGTTTTTCCAGTTTATTTTTTAGCTTTAGTTTTAGTTTTAGTTTGAAATTTAACGTTCTCTGTGGGCGCAGCATTTATTGCTGTTGCTTCGCTTCAAGTTTTTAAGACCGGCAGCTAATTGATTTTTGTGCTGTTGCTATTTGGGCAGAATTAGGCAAATATTAAATTTCCAGAGCCAACAAAAATGTTTATGACACGCATTTTATATTATACGGTAATTCAATTTACTCAAACAGATAATTTGTAAAAAAAAATGATAAAACTAAATTTGATTTCCTTTTTTGTGGGGATTTTTTATATTGTTTTTATTACTCTCTCTCCCTCTTTCTCTCTGTCTCCTCCGCCTCCTTCACTTAGTTATTGCTGGGAAATAATTAAGTGCCAGCGTTTGTTTCAAAAGTCTGGCAATTAAAGCCGCGCAAACAAATCCGGGTTGATATATTCTAGACGCAACGTCACATCGTCATTCCGGCCCTGTCATAGCCAAAGCCGAGCTGCTGATTCACACAGCAGCAGCAACAGCAGCAACAACAACAACGTAATACAGGCGACAACTACCAATACAAATGCAAATGATTTTAGTTGAAATATGCGAACACTGTAAACAGCATAAACAAAACAATTAATTAGCAAAATTATATATTGAGCATGCTGAAGCAAAAGCCGTAAAAGAAGTAGCCAAAGCCACTAACAATTGCCTCTGATCTTCAAATCGTGTTAAACATCACGCCGCTATGGGGAAATTCAAAATGCTCGCAATATCATCGCCTATAAACTACATACACACATCGAATTTCAGTTTTTATGTTGCAATTGAATTCAGATTTGTGTCGACACTGCAAAGCCAAGTAAACAACGGACATAAAGATGCAACATTTGAAGGTCGCACAAATTAACATGCAACACAATTTCGCATGTGCCAAAAAAAAAAAAAAAATGTAAACAAGTGATCTTGCTGTGGATTTTGGAATGCCTATTGACATGTGCGATGCGATGGGAAAGACATGCAAATTTGAATACCTTTATAGTATATGGATCTGTAAGAGGTATGAGAAGTGCCGTTCGCAGAGGCCAATGTGAATATCTTTACAGCCTGCCTCTAGATTGAGGCTATATTAGGCAAGGCTTTTGCTACGTTGAGTGGGAGTGGTCATATAATATAGATATTAAACAGCAGCCCTATACATCTGTATATCTTGGAAAGTGAACATTAACATTCTAAAATCCTTCCTTCCATAGATGCTGATGGCAGATGGACTGCTTCCTACATTAGCTATAAATAGAGAAGTGGTCATATAGCTATATACAATCATTATATTATATAACTGATAAAGAAGAAGAGTTTGTGTTATTATATTATTAGGTATATTAAAAACTATGATAATGTCTATGCTGTGTTATCAGATCCTTTTAGGTAGTCTTTAGGCTCTAGAGTGGAGCTTATGGTGCAATTGTTTCTATAGAAATACTAACCCATGCAATAGTTTCAGTACCCAAACTCCACCCAAACTGGGCTGTATTTCCACATAGAAATAAATCCATTACAAGGCGTTACATCTCACTTGCCCCATGTATAATACCCACTGTAAACAAACATAAATGTAATTTAACAGCTGTTGAATGCCTAATTAATTTATTAAGATCATTCTGCATGATTTTGAATTATATGTGGGTCAAGGCAGTGTGCGAAATTATTTCACCATTTGATTATTTCTTGTTGCGCTTTCTGCAAATCATTTTGTTGACAAAACACACAAAACTCTGTGCGCCCTATAAAGGTGTTTGATAATGCAAAAGCAAGTCATAAAAATAAACTAATATAGCAAAGTCTGCAAGCCGAAGGGATTTTCTGCTCTGTTTTTGCTGTGCGAGTTTTGTTTTTATTGGAGCGGTTTGCATGATCAAAGCTCATATATATACATACACATATACATACATATATGTCGATGGGTATTGTATATTGTGTAATTAGTGGTCGGGTCAATAGCTGTCTGATTCGCAAATCAAATGCACATTATAATTAAGGCATTTCGGTTGAGTTTTATCTGATTTCTTTTGTATCCCTGTCAGTGGCTCGAATCGCTTGATTATTAATTGAAGAAGTGAACAATGCCCAGTGCATTGGACCTTTGCCGGGAGAAATTTCAAATTACTTCAAACACTCGAACAAAAATTGGCTTCAGTTCAATTGAGTTTTGGGCATTTCCTTTCACCATTAGGCTAATGCCCAATGACCAATGGCTAATGCCTAATGCAACGCACCTCGACTCTTCCAACAAGTTGTTTACGGTACATAAATATTTATTAGATTATTCATAGCCAAAGACTTGTTTTATTTTGTAGCTTATTGGTTTTGGCAACTCAAGCTAGAAATTCCTGATATAAAATATATATTTTAATAATATATACGTCCGACTTGCTGAGAAAGTGATAATGACCATATATACTCGTGTATAATTTTGATTTTTTTTTCTTTCAATTTAAGCACTCCAAAACGAGTTTGTTTATTGAAAATTCCCATTGAATTGTTGTGCAAATGGCACGCGAGTTCTGGAGGAATTTATGGCATTCTCGAACCCTTTAGCCAAATTCGAATAGAGTTTTTACAATCGACTTGAGTGTTAGAGCAGCTATATTTGGTTCACGCGAATCAGAACTAGTTATTTTGCAGAGACCGGTTTGGGCATTTACTTAACTAAATTAATGCGAAAAATTCCTTAAATAATATTAAAATTAAAAAAAAACTAATTTTCAGTTTTTTTTGTTTATATAGAACTTAAACGTGTTTTGCTCAAATTATGTAAATTAAACAAAAACATATTTTTCTAGTATATATAAATTTATATAAATTAATTTCATATCAATACGAAAAATACAAATTCAATTCTTTAATTATGTTTTATTTTTATTTGTTTTTTTTTTTTTTTTTTTTTTTTTATTTTTTTTTTCTTCTGCTCTACCTTATTTGTGTCACGTCGACCAAATATTTTTACATCGGCGCTAATATATTATGGAAGTGTTTACTGATGATCAATCAATAACGTATTTAGGCAAGTTTTTGACAAAAATATATAAACAAGATGTTTTGAAATAATTAGTTGTTTTTGTTAAGTATTTTTCCTTTCGAATTTTAGTAGAAGTTTAATTTGATTCTGGTTTGCTAGATATGCTGATGAAATGATAGTGAAGTGAAGGCTAGGTAGAGTTTTATCTTTGGATACTCGATTTGTATCATAAATATCTTTTTCATATATTCAAAGTAGTATATTCTATATGTATGTTAAACACGCTCAAACAGAACGTCAGCAAACTTCGTCAAAGCTTTTAATGTTTTTACTAGCTGACGTATTTTCTTTGATTACTGCTTTAGTCTGTTTCTACATTTAATCTGAATTTTATTTATTTTTTTTGGCAAATCTTCTAAAGCCTTAAAAGTCCATATAATTTCTAAAAATATCTCAGTTTTAAATAAAAACGTAGGCATAATATTATACACAATTCAGAGGATCGAAGTCCGTAGGTAATAAACTTTCTTAATCACTATTGCAAAAATAATGCTCTGATATACATATTTAAATTATAGCTTTGACGCTAAACAGTATGAATAATGCTAATGTATATTCTTCTTTAAGCTAATCGTGAAATCAATCTAAACTCGTTCTTCAATAGTTTTGCTGATTAATAAATTTTACAGGCGCAGCTCAGAAAATTATGCACAATAAAAATTTGATAAAAAAACTATCAAATAATTTTCTAGAAAAGATTTCACAATAAAATTATGAATCAGTTTCATTTATAAACCAGCTAAGACGACCACAAGCCTACCAATGTTATTAGGTTATTGAACTATGCGACAAAGTCATTGGGGCTTTTCAAGTGAACTAAAACTATGGTTTGGTCAAGAATGCATGAGTCAATTGGTGCAAATCGAAGGCCCAGGCTAACTCATTCGTGTGTCTTTCCCATGGCTGCAGCAATTACGCATTGAAGCATTCAAATGAATCAGCATAATATATATATATATATAGAATATACTAGAATTGACGTCAGTCTCTGCAAAATCCTTTCACTCGATGAAGGCATCAAGCATTGAAGATTGATTGATATATATGTATATATGTATATATATGTAGTATATAGACTATCATGCCACATCCTATTTCAAACCAATAACAACAACTTCTAGCAATCATAATTAATAAAACTTAGTCAGGAGCTGCTGGAAAATATTGACAGCCAAGCTTAAAAATTAGTTAATTGAAATATTTCCACAAAAAAAAAAAAAAAAACAACGTGGGTGAGAGAACAACGAATAAATGAAACCACCAAACTAAATGGCCAAGAATATAATATACCAATATAATCTTTGCCGGCAGTTTTATGGGCAACGGAACTCAAATGTCTTTGACATTGCTTGAAGAATTTTTCGTCTTGTTTTCAAGTGGAATTTTTTGTTTGTTGGTTTTTAATTTTTGTTATTTGTTTTTCTGACTACTGCTATGTTATGACCAAAAATGCTAGATAATTAAATTACATTTGTAGGTTAAAATTAATTATAATACTCAATCGATATGGTTTTTCGAATACCAAAGTCATGCAGCGGAAAAATTGTGAATATGCGTAGCTGGTGCTAAAATGTTCATTAAATCCATAAAAAGCTGTAAATGGCTCTCAAAAACATGCTGAGATCAAGTTCCAATGCGGTAGGTTTTTTTTTTATATTTTTCATTTTTTTAATCAGCCCGCCTGACAAATGTTTTTGAGCTACCGTATGCCAAGCGACCCGGCGACATAAGCAACGCGACGAACTAATGTTAAGAATGCTAGACTAGAAAATACTCAGGGGGGGGCTTGAGGGGGAAGTGGGAAATGACGAAACATTAAAATAAAAATAAAATAAATGAACACAAATTTGAATTTTTAATGAAGCTGTTACAAATTATTATTGTTATATTTAAAACATTTTATGTCGTTTAAATAAAATGATAACTATCTGGAATTTAAACAAGCTTAGCTATTTCGTATATAATTTAAGTTCGATTTGTATTGATTTTTATTGAGAAATTATTGTGAGTTTTCCAGCATTAAAGATTTTTTATATCAAGATTCTTAAAACAGTTCTACTTGAGAATAAACCGTATTTTATAGCCTTCACTCTAGTAAGTGTATGTAGTACAGTCGAACTGACATATTTGTAGCTCTACTTGATCATATTCTACATCCTTCACCTCTCATATATGGATATTTTAACTATCCAACATTTTCTGTTCTCTGATTTTGGATCACAATCGCATCATGCACACCCATTCGGTCCATTTGTCTAGGGTGTGTTAAAACAAATGAACCAAATCAACTTCTTTGTTTTGACTGCAGCCGCCAACCCTCTAAAAAGGCGGATATGCATATGATTATTGGATCGTTAGATTTGCTCGATCTTCAAATGTTGGCGGCCATAGGTTGTGCAAGTTATGTGTCTCGTGGCGTTAAGCTGACGTAATTGGTCGCTGTCGTCGCATCGTCAAAGAGCGAGGGATTTGCATAAATTGATCATAATCAAGTCATCTCTGAATATCTCATTTGCAGTGCTAGAACTAGAACTACTTAGCTGCTCCAAGTGCCGAGAGCCGCTGGTTCATTGAGACTGGTTTCATGTTATAATTTCAGCGCATTAAATCAAGGCGCACATAAAAAATTTGTATTGGTATTTAGTATTTAATGCTCCAGCTGACCCACAAGCAAAGTGACTTGGCCCTGCACAGAGCGAAAGAGAGAGGGGAAGAGGGAGGGAGAACTTGGGAGTTTGATGCGTCGGCTACATTTTTGAGCCATTTGCCAGTCATCTCGTTGCGCAGTTACGCCAATGAAAAGCTTTTGTTATACCTCGTCTTATAATTATGTCGGGCCAAACTGCATTTTGAAAGCAACGCCCAGTGATTTCTTCTATTTTGTTGTCGGTTTCATCAGGTTTTCCATTCCAGACGTGAAGCGTCAATAAACGGCCTTGGGATTGTGCCACACTCACACTCACACTCACACTCACTCACTCATTCTCTCTCTCTCTCTCTCTCTGTTTGTCTCTCTTTACCTGTTAGTCACTCTAGCTCCTAGTTTATTGTTGGCCCAAGACTTGACCACAGTCAAGGCCAAGCGCAGCCCTAAGAATGTTGCATGCTGCAGAAATCCCCAATGAAATTTGTTGGCTTCACGCGCTAGTCTATGTGTGGAATGCGGCCGGGCAGGTCTTTTTATAGAATTCAGTTGAAACAGATCGGCGTCTGCCTCCTGTACAACTTAAATTAATTAAAGGAATTTACCATTTTTTTTATGAGCGCAATTAAGTTTTTATGCCTTTTTCGATCTGCGTTGACTGCAAAATAAACAAGTTTATTGTTTTAATTTTTTTTAATTTTTGTATTTTTTGTTATTTATTTATCTCGTAAGAGCTTATAATATTTTTTTGTTATCTACTCAAATATTCAAATCAAAAATCGCTCACTGCTCATCGATTAGTTTTGATATTTATGACAAATTGCACCTTTGATATTATATTTGTTAAGTGATATTGATTTTTTATTTTTATTTTTTTTTTGTGTGTGTTGTGGTATTTCCCATTTCCGATATGGTAAAATAATATTTTGTATTATCGGCAAACAATTAATTCATGCACACAATGGCAGCTTTAAATGCAAATACATTTCCAGTTAAGGAACGCATAAGATTTCAAAATTCTATTTGATTGATGTCCGCAGATACAAACTCGATGTGGCCCAACACGTGTGCACATATATAGAAATGTACATATATATACATATATATATGTATGCATATTAAAGTTAATTTTAATATTCTGCTCATAACAATTTGTCTAATCCTATGCTGCATATCATAATGACTGCATATCAATCAATAGCTCTCCGATATAACAATGGATCATTTTGCACAGTAGCTCGAGCGTTGTTTAATCCCATCAGGCATGCGCATAAAATGCCCATTTACTCAACGATTTCAATCAGATTATTGCGATTATAAAATACAAATAAAATTGAAAAGAAGAAGAAGCAGCAGAAACTGCAACAATAGCAGCTGAGACAGTGTCACAGCATCATCTCAAAAGTCTTGCAATGATCGTGATTCAGCTTTGAGATACCTTTTAATAAAAGCGTTGGGCGCACATTTAACGGACTGTCAACAGAGCAACTACAGGGCATAGCTATATAATAACAATATATTAACCTAATTGAGTCAAATGAGTCTGGGTTTTATTTGGAGACTGCAAAAGTGATTTATGTTTAATTGTAAGAGAATATATATTTAGCATTCCTTGCCTTTCAAGAATGTTGTTTAGTAGAGCATTTAACAGAGCGAAGAGCATTTTTTCTGATAATCTCCATAACATTTCTGAATATCTTTGGTAATGTTCTCTCTATTTATCATCGTCAATTTGGATATTTTTATACTTTCTTATTGGAATGTGTATATATACGCGGGATGAGAGCCCATGAACAATAATATATGAGGCATATATCTACGCCTATTTGGAATTTGTCAAGTCACATATAACTGTCATTTCAAACTTAACTAGTATATTATTTTTGATAAAAATATTCTAGAAATGTCTGTTATAATCCAATATATGTATGTATTTCTCTTTATTGCTGACAAAGTAAAATTATTCGCCTTTCTGCCTAATTGTCTATCTTTAATATAAGATATTATAGTTAAAGTATAAGAAGAAAAAATTTGCACTCATGTATGCCATCATTGAAGATATATCTTTCTTATGTTCGTATCAAATCGGCGTATACTATATCATGTAAAGCTTTACAACATTAAACACTTAGTTTTTATTAATCTTCCCTACAAATAACTCTATAAATTATTCGGTTCGCCCATTAGAGCGTGGCAAATTCAAGAAATAATGAGCAACCGTTTATCATAAGTAACACATTTTTCCAAATTTTATATTTATTAAAAACAATGTTCTCATTCCACACCAAACAGTCTCACATCTTGCAGCTGGCCAACGAATATACCCCACTAGCACTTGCCAGCTGGCTGAGCAGCAATCAAAACGAGTGCCAATAGATAAAAATCGAGTACAAATTATTGAAGCATCGCAGCTGAAGAATAAAGTTAACAACATTTAGATACAAGGCTCTCTTGTACTCAGCGCAGCGGGTTGTACGAAATGCAAGCAAAAATAAATAAATAAATTCCACCTCCTCCTACTCCACCTGCTCCTCCTCCTGCTCGTTGCACTCAAGAAGAAGAAAAATATGATTTGATAAACATATAGCAAGTAATGTAAAATTCTACAAAAAATTGACAGTCAACAAAGCGGGCAGAGCGAGCTGAGTTCGGACTGCGAGTGCTGCTGTCATTTTCTAATGTTGCATTGCATTTTTATGATTACTCTGACAAATAACAAATAACCGTTAATACGCGCATTAACATAGGTCAGTCATGTCCACTCGGTGTGAATGGCAATCATTATTCAATCTGCCAAGACAAAGAGCCTTGGTTGCCAAATGCCACTCGAATGGGGCGTTTATATACCTCCTTCTCTCTCTCTCTTTCTCTCTCTCTCTTACACTGAATCTCTGCCTCTTTTTTGTCTGTCTTCGGTTCGTCAGGGCCCTCAAACACACACAAATGCATTATTACGATTGTGCAAAGTGAATAAATAACGAAATCAACAAATTTTTGTATGCAATATCTCTACAATATACCATTTCAATTATCAGACAGATAAGATTGGGTAATTGGCCATAATTGAAAGAGATAATATGGTTAGGCGCAACAAAGAAGCTTAAGCGGTAATTAAAATTCTCGTAATATTGACAAAAAAAAAAATAAATAAATATAAAAATAACAAGCAATGAAAAATATGATTACCAGCTGCATTTTCATAAAAATAAAATACTTAACCCAATATAAAAAAATTATAATAATAAATGGTATAACAAATGATTTTAAATGCATTGTTATTTATTTTAGTTTCATATTTTTAAAAAGCTTTTCAGTAGAAAATCGGTTTACATAATATTTATGGGAAGTTTTTCAGAAAAGTCTAGATGTTTTGAAATGTCCTTGAATTTTTGTAATCACCAATTATACAGCTAAATTAATAGTTATACTTTAGCACTTGTAGAAGTTATAAATATTTTTGTGATGTTAAAATATTAAAAAAAAATTTGCCATTTAGCTAATTGTTTATTTTTAGTTGCCTGAAATATATATATATATATATATATATATGTGACTGCTATATTAATAGCTCTTATTTAAATAAAAAATTAATAAATAAAAATAAAAAATAGAAAAAATAAAAAATAAAAATAAATAAAAAATCAGTCTAAATATAAAAAAAAAAAAATAATAGATAATTCACAAGAGATAAATACATATTTAAAAGGGAAATATAGAGAGGGAGAGAGAGAGAGACAGAGAGACAAAATAGTAGAACAAAATGCAGCTTTGACTGGAAAATTTATGATGCCAGTTGAAAGCATAAATTAAATACAGTTGCCAGCGATTTTTCCAATTTGGCCATCAGACATCGTGGACTTTATTATTATTATTTGTGTAAATTTTTTTAATTAAAATGCTGTGCGCACCGCACGACGCGTCGTATGCGCAATGTTGAATAGTTAAACGCTGTGCGCCGAGCAGGAGGTGGAGCAGGAGGCGCAGTAGGCGGAGGCGGCGTAATTTATAACATTTTAATTGAGCTGAGGAGCTGCATTCGAAGCCTTTCAGCTTCAACTTCAACTTCAACGTCAACTTCGGCTTTTATAAATGACAATTGCAGCACAAGAAATAAATTTTATGCTGCTGGCGGGAATTCATTGAGATTCAAATTAGCCGCAATTAATTATGGTACTAAGAAGGAATCTCAAGTCAAAACAAAACATTGTCGCTTAATGTGCGATCATCAATAAACATTGCGCTAAAGGAATTGCAACAACTACAACAGCAACAACATCCCACACGCTGTCTGAGCCATGTTCAATGTGTCCAAAAACCCGCTGCACAATAGCCCCCCAAACAAAAAGAACTCAAACAGTTTAAGAGACAGCTGAATTAATGAGCGTGTCTACGGAGAATAAAAGATATTGCCTGGTTCTAGCCAAGAAAAAGAAACACGAATTAACGCATACAAAAGCCGCCTAGAATCAAAAGTAAAAGTTTATACTCCAGCTAGTTTGGCTACAACAACAAATGGGCGTGTTCGTTCAGTGCTGACTCGAGGTTACCCTGGAAAAAGGAGAAACACAAATCGTCGGCTATTAACTATAATCGTATTATGTGATGTTGATATTTATTTTTTATTAAAATTTATTTTTATTAAAATATTTATATATTTTTTTCTATTTCTTTCAATATCTTTAATTTGTATTAATTTACTGACAGTTGCTTGAGCCTTGACTAACTTTGGCGCCAACAATGCAGAAGAAGATTTTAATTTGATTAATGAGCTGACGGAAAGTTTGATTGATTGTTGATCAATTCATAGTCGAAATGTTTAACGTCTAGAAAGCTGAGCATTTGGTTTTACAAATTAGTTTTAGCTCAAGTGACCTGAAGTTAGCATGACAAAGATCTAAGCTGATAGCAAGTCAATTTAAGTGAATTTAGCATGGAATTAAACTCAGACAATCGGGGGAGCAAATGATTATATACTATTTATAAAGAATTATATACATACATATATTTGTTGTTTAATTAATCATTTAGTTTGCATAGTTAGTATTCTTAATTAATTAATTAATTAAATTCGTATTATGTATTTTTTATTAGATATTATTTATTCATTAAAGTAAAGCAAAGTTCAATTATTAATTTATTTAAAATATTTAAAAAAATTTTTTTTTTATGGATGATAGCAGAGCGTGTAATTTATGAATTTAGAGAAATAGGTATAATTTCTAATACATTTATAAAGGAGGCGAAACTTTAATTTAAATGATAATAAAATGTAGAATATTTAAGACTTGATTCGAATATGAATAAAAAATCAAATGCAAATTAAATACTTTTACTATTTCATGTTTACATTTCTATTATTTATTTAAATTTTATGTAAATTTTGCATAGAAAGTTTTTAATTCTTTGCAAAAAAAAAAAAAAAAAAAAAGAACTTCTGTAGACAAACCCAAACAAAAGAATCAGTTCATCATAGATAGCCGCAGTTCAATTCGTCCCACATATACCCTCTTTATCCCATTCACACAGGGTATTAAAATGCTGCTTTATTTTTTCCAATCAACGCAGATCAAAGGAGATTTGTATAGTTCCATTTTCAAATGGATTTTGTGCAGAAGCGTGCCATCAATAAAACGAAATTAACGATGGCAAACACGAATTTTATGTCTGAGAATCAGATAAAGAAATAAGCAGAAGAAGAAGAAGAAAAAACTTCTCTAACTGAACTATATAAGCGTGATATGGATATTTATGTTTATAACTTGATCATTTGACTGTTTTTATGCGCTCATTTACGATTGCAACGAGCTGAGAATTAATAATTATTCATTTCATATTAATTAACCAATTCAAATTTTGCTAATTTTTTGTTGTTGATTTTTTTATTATTATTATTATTTTTTTTTTTTGGACCAAAGCATGGATATCATTTTGCATAAATAAGCTGGAGCTCGAGCTCGAGTTCGTTCAGCTTGATCGATATACGTTTGTCTTCCTCAATGCGGTGCGGGCTTTTGTTTCGAGATACATTTGTCGATTTCTTTAGCATCTCATCAATATCTCAAATAGTCGTATGCTGCGCACAGCCAAAACTAAAAGCTCAATAAGAAATTAATGAAATTTGCATATTGATTAAATTAGCATGCAAATTGCCAGCAAATGAGATCAGCCCAGTCCGACTTGAGGTGGCTTCAGGATGCCGTGCTTTGACTCTCAACTGGGCGGCATGACAAAAGAATTATATACATGCTTATAACCATTCCCATTGTCATTAGACTCCACAGTAATTAACAGCCCACAGAAGGTGCGAAATGGCATCTCAACATGTTTCTATCTTAGCTTTATTTTATTTTAGTTTTTAGTTTTCAGTCAGTTTTTTTTTTTTTTTTTTTTTTTTTTTTTTTGTCAATGCCGTTGCTGGTGTTTGTTTTTAGTTTTCTTTACGCTTGGACAAATTGCTCATTATGCTACAGTTGGGCTACTTTAAGTGCGTTCGTGTCCTCTGTTTTTCACACGCCAACACAACTTAAATCCGGCTCGTAATAAGCAATAATCGCCAGCTGTTTGCGATGCGGAACTCAGCCCTTCCTCTCAGCGGAAGAGAGCGTGACAATTTTATTAAAATTTAATGCCAGCGCTTCTTTTCCCACACATTTTACAACAAATGATTCAAGCATCATTTGCTAGCATATTAAATCATTCGCTTAAAGTCAACGAGTTGAGCTATAAGTGAAATTTTGTTATTATTTTAAATTAAAATGTATTCAAGCGATATTTAATTTTAGATTTAGATTTCACTTGTCCAGCTTCCTATTTAATTTATATAAAGTTCACTTTTTTTTATGTAAATTAAAATTTTGTTCTTTAGAAAAAAGCTTTAAAAGTTGAACTTAAGTTTAGCTTTTACTTTCACATAATTTTAAGCTGTTAGAGATTTCAGAATTCATCTCATTGTAGCAGAGTTCTACAACAGCCAACACAATTTAAACTTAAACTCTTTAAGCTTCTTTTTATGAACTCTATAGATCTATAAATACGAATTTTGTTCAGATTCAAATGAAATTATATAAAGTTGTAAATCTTTAGAACCAGTTTAAGTCGTAAAGCTAAGCCTTAAGCCCTTGACTATTACGAATTCTCCACAGCTTTAATCATCAACTTCTATAGCGATTTTCCTTCAGTTTACAAAACGATATAAAGCGCAAGACTCATTAAAATTTGTTACACTTGCCAGTGCAAGGACACTGATACGCTGCCAAAACTTGAGAGGGAGGGGTAAGAGAAGAGCTCAAAACAAAATAGCTCCCGGCCAAGTGCCGGTGGCAGTGGCAGTGACTTTGATTGATGAAATGAGTAAACAATAAAGCGACGCGAGGAAAATAAATTTGAAATATAATAAACAGAAATAAAAAAGAAAACAATGAAATAAAACTGAAACTGAAACTGAAAGTGAATCGAAGCGCATGAACAAAACAAATAATAAATAGCTTATGACATCAGCCGCAGTCGATAAAGCTCATCAAGTGTAAGGGGCGGCAAAATGGGGCATGACGGCTCTGATTGGCATGGGCGTGGGCGTGGGGCGTCGGGCGTAGGCGTGCCTTAGTTAGCTAATTTCTGGCTTAAACCCAAGCACACAAACCACGCCAACAGCTAGTGACAATTGAAGCACTTGAAAGTTCAAACGAGCTGAGCTCAAGTTCGAGGCAATTGTGGCATTATTGATGGCCCATAGGAAATGTAGATTTATTAATCATTATAGAAACAACGACTGATCACCTTTTAAACGGCGCTAAAAACCTTTCACGCTTTAAGCCAACGAAGGTCTGCCTTCGTTCAGCTCAGCTCAATGTAATTTCCTTAGGCAATGCCAATGGGGCTGAGCGCCAAACGATTGCCCTTTAGCTCTCCACATAACTGATTTGTGCACTTTATGGATTGACAGTTATCTCTATTGCTTTTTCAATTCAATTTGCCATTAGGCATTAGCCAAAGAGTCATTGGAAACAATTTCCAACTCATATTTGGGACAAATTTGGCCATTTGCCTGATGACAAATATTATATGAAAAATACATATGAGTGGATTATTTTTTAATTCCACTACTGAATGCTTATAAGTGAGAGTGCTCTAGACGAAAGTGCATGACTTGGAGATACCCTGATAACTGTTGAATCTCAGAGTTGCTTCTACAATTTCTTTTACTCCTTATGCGAATTTCTTGATAAAATATACAGAGCTTAAGAATCCAGCCAAAATCTGTGTATTCTTCCTAGTAACTTTTATAGCAGCAATAATTTTAAAGAAGCAACTAAAATCAATCAGCTGCATCAAAGCTGACAGAGCCAAGCTTGTGAGGGCCTTTGCCCGATCATTATGTCCAATGCCATTCATAGCAAGAATTGAAACATATTCTGCAGAGCAGACAACAGCGACAGCAAGTCAATGCACAAAATGCGGGTGTGGGAGCCAATTGCTGGTTATCTGTAGCCAGCCGAACGGAAACGCCAATGGACAGTGACATGTGGCAAAGGCTGCATGCTGAGCGGCAATGTGTGTGGCTGTTGGCCACATGTGGCTAGCCAACACAGCATATGAACAAGCACCACCACAACCACCACCAGCAGCAGCAGCAGCAGCAGCACGAATGTTGTTTATTATGCGTAAATAATGAGCGACATTAAAAGCAAATGCTCTGGCGTTGCGTTGCGTTTCGAGCATCGAACATCGCTCATACGCCCCATTGCTCGCTGGCGGTCAGCAACATAAAGTTGATCATTTTACACTTTGTCTGCGACGCAGACAGCCTAGCTAACAACAACAACAACACACGAATGCATAGAGCACTCGCATGTGTGTGTGTGTGTGTGTTTCGACGAAAAATCACAGCCACTTATTAATAAGGCGCCCAGTCAAGGAGATGCTATGGTCAGAATGTCGTCAAAAATGTTCAGATGTGAATTCTTTCAAGTTTCGTGACTAATTTGCATTGATGCGACTTGGAAATTAATAGATCAGTTTCATATCCATCAAGCATTATGATCGCTGAGCACTGAACTGGTTTCCCCCTCACGCAGCACACAACGATAATAGTGTTCAAGTGGAAACAAAACTTGTTTTAGAGTTAGTGAGAAAAAAAAAAAAAAACGCAGCTAGAGAAAAATACTAAACTCAAGTGTCAAATAAACATTTTTGAAAAATTCATTTGGCGCCAGTTGGAAAATTTAGGCGCCAGCTGCGGTTCGCAAATATTTACAAATAAAAAAAAAAAATGTAAATAAAATGAAAATAAATAAATAACACAAATTAACTTATTAGTGAGCGCTTCAACAGCTACAGCAATTGGCCAATAGTTAATATATAATATACATATAGTTCGATAGAACTCTGAACTTTGCGTAATTTAATGGACCTGAAAGGCAAAAGATACAGAATAAAATAAAAATTCATGATAGCTGCCCACGGATTAGCCAAAACCGCAAATCAACTCGTTTTCAACTAGCAAAATTTATGTAAACAGGAATCATCGCAAAAATAAAAAAAAAAAAAGAATTTATAAAATATGTAAAATTCTTCATGCGTCAAAAGTTAAATCGAATCAACATAAAACAAATAAATGTTGCCAATATTGAAAAGCGTGCAAGACATTAAAGCTGAAGACAAAAGACAACGACTTGTAGCTTCAATTTAGAGAGTTGCGTTTTAGGTTTTTACTTTCATATCAAGTTTTTCAAAACTTTGTCATAAATTAGATTTAAATGCTGTCTATAAAATACATCTCACAAATACATATACTGCAACAGGTGCAAAGAAATCAAAGACTGTGGCTGCAAATTCACTTTTATGTTTTAAAAGCAGCTTTTCGTGAATTTAAGTTGAGCTATTTGATCTCAACTTTAAAGTGGCCCAGGCTTTCAGATTGAAACCCGAAAAAATTCAAATTTCGAAGAGCTTCAAAGGGGTGAGGAATACATATTTTAAATTCAAATCAAGTTGAAGCAATAGGAGGAGGATAGAAACAAAAGCTGTGGAAAGTAAATGTCCATTAAAAACAGGTGAGGAAATTAGCTGGATGTTATATAATTTTATAACTGATAGAATTTATATAGTTAAACTAAATTAAACTGCCACGCGGAAAATAAAAGTAGTAAAATGAACATTAATGTGATTATTATTAAAAGCACATTAAAAGCTTTTATTGATATTTGATTGTTATATGTAATACATGTTATATGTTATGTTATGTATATATGTTATGTAGTAAATGCTCATTTAATGCTTATAAAATGTATAGTCTGATACACTTTATATTGCACTGCAGGCATGAGCTTTGATCAATTCATGATATATAATCAATTTATCAATGATTTAGAAAAGCTTTTAATGAGATTTAAATGCATTTTAGAAATTTCATATTGAACTGTAGCTATACATCAATAAAATCGTCAAGTTTGATCTTGATATTAATTTAAAAAGGCTTTTAACTGAAAAAATTTTATATTTGTATTTTAAAAAGCTTTAAATAGGCTTTTACTTTAAAACATAAAATATATAATTTCCAGTTTTGATACATATAAAATCTTTCTCTAAGTACTTTAATTAATTACTAACAAGTCCCATATGAAACTCTGAAACTTAATTATAATTGCTTTTGGCATAAGCAACATCCCCACAAACACTTAAAAATCGTAAGTGCTTTTGGGGTTTTTATTGGAATGCAATAAAAGATGGAAATGAATTGCTCTGAATGAATTGTGTGTGCTGCATGAGGGTCAATTTGTTGATAGGCATCGCATCAAGTTTGTCTTTTGCAACATGCAACATGCACATTGGCGTGACAAAGTAATTCACTTGCTCCGCAATCCCGTTTCAGGCGCTTTAAAGCCAGAAGCGTGCGTTGGCTCCACGGCTCGACCTCAACGTGAGGCACACAGCTTTCAAGCGAAACGACCCGGTCAAGTGGCTGGTCGGACTGTTGAAGTTGGACTCGTGGTGTGGCTCAACCAAATTGACGTCTGCTGCCGCCGACTGTTGACTGTGATCCACAGACAGACCACTGGCTGGCTGGCTAGCTGGCTGTTTGTCTGGCTGTCTGAGTGGCGCTCAAGTTGCTGTGCATGTCACGTCTGACCTTGACGCCTCCTTCTCAACAACAACAACAACAACAACAACAGCAAAAGCAAAAACAAATAAACAAACAAAAAGTGAAATGAAACACAAACTGAGCAGAAGATTATCGGTCAGCAAACGAAGTGAACAACCAAAAATAAAGCCATAAGCAATAAAACTCAAGCCGTGGAATGCCACAGATCCAATCCGATCTCTGACGTCAGCTGAGGTGCCAGCATATTCACACTTCGATCGCAACACTCGTAGACTTCTTAGCTCCGATTCTGACTTAATATCCGGCAGCCTCTTTCAGCTGTGTATAAATATATAATTATGGCCATAAAACCACACACACCCAGCTATCATAATTTTTAATTGCAATTTTAAGCCATGCTTTTATGATCTAATTAAAGCACGAGATCGTTACTTTGGATGAGCTAAATAGAATGCAAAGCCCACAGAATAATAATCATGATAATAAAGACTTCTCAACTGTCGTCCTTCGACTGTCGCAGCAGCCCAATCAGAAAGGACTGGCATATTTATGGCCATTGATTGGGGGAGCGAGCAACAGAGAGAGAGAGGGAGAGAAACACCATACGAAACGGTTCTATCATAAATCCATATGATTCCAGTTATTTGGTAACAGTTGCCCAACCAAACGACAACAAACCGTCGACCGCTTCCGATAAACAAAACTGCAAAAGCCAAATGTGAACCGAGTGCCATAAAAGATCCAAAAGACCTTAGATCCGTACTGAGCCGAAGAGCTGGGCACAGTGGGTTGAAAGACCAAACAAAAGGCTCTTTAAATGCACTCGAATGTATAAGAAAAAATAATATATAGCTTGGAAAACTATTTCTGATTTAAGAAAATACTTATGTAATATTTATTTATTAATTAAAAAATAATAAATACATTTTTTATTTAAAAATTGCAATATCTTAGATTAATTTAACTATAAGTTTATTATTTAAGCATAAATGAACCAAAGTAATTTTGGTTATAATTATCAAAAAAATTAATAATAAGTAAGAATTTATAGTAAATTATAAGCTATTATTTTTAATATTTTTATACTATAAAAAAAATATTATAAAAAAAAATGTAAATCTTTAAATCAAGCAGTCAAAATAAATTTCTATTGAGATTCTTTAAAAATTCTTACAAATCAGGTAATTTATAGAAAATGTAAAACTGGGCATAGTTTATATATATTTAGCTCAATTAAAGTTTCTTTAATTAAAACTACTTAGCTAAAAAAAATGTCTATAAAATATTCCATGTAAATAGTTTTTCCACCACCGTGCCACGACCTAAGACAGCCGTAAAACTGGGTAAAAGAAAAATTGCAATGTCTGAGGCGCGTTAAACAAAGCGCTTCCGTTCAGAATGGCTTAAACCTCTTTTGGGCTGGGGCGCAGCGCAGCGCATCACATCGCATTGAAACTGGGCCAGCATATAAACCATGGACCAAAAGCTAACGAAACAAACACAGAGCCCACAAACGAGCCGATGATGTCGACTTGGGCTCTGCGCTCAGCGCTCTCAAGTTCATTTTAACGGCTGGTTGGGCAGGCGATCGCAGACCTTCCAGCCAACAACAAAAGAAATACTGCACAAAACTGTAAAGCAGCTACAACAACAGCAACAACAACTCGTCACATAGTCTCAAATTTATTTGTTCATCTTGATCTATGAAAGCATAAAATTTAATGGAGCATTATGAAAGAGTCTTTATTTTTTTTTTTTTTTTTTGAGTGTAGAACAAAAGACGAACTACGCCGTCGACGTTGTCGTCGTCGTCGTCATCGTCGTCGCTGCTTGAGGTGCATTTTGAAGGAGGCGTTTACCAAGAGGCCAACACAAATGATGTTCTATGCAGTTATTTGACAGGCACTGACAGACACGGACAGAGACGAGCCGCGGCAGATAGACAGACGACAGCTGGACGTCAGTGCGTCGTCTCGGGTTAAGCATCATCAGCAACGGCAGCTCCGTTTGGACAGCTCTTGCACGTTGAACGCATTGTACGGCCGTGTTAATTACACATGCAAAATGGCAAATGGTCAGCTGGCAGCAACGCCCCCAACACCCCAGCCCACCCCAGCCCCCTTTTGCCACCAGCAGCGTTTGATAATTACAGCTAGTCAGTCAGTGGTTGCAGCTGGCTGCCCCACCACCAGCACCACCGCGTACCCAATTTAAATGGCGCCTGCGCAACCACAGCTGGGCCCATAGCCTATGGCTCCAATGGGGCGCAACCTGTGCGAGCAAACACATTCGAAAATCGCTGAGCCGCACAAAAAGCCAAGTATTTAACTGATTATGCCCAGCAGCCATGTTGATCTAATGAGGTCGATCTACAGCTGAGATAAGGCATAGTTGGAGTACAACTATGTAAGGGCTAAGAGGTTCACAGTTTGATCTAATTGAGCAACGCGCAACCTACCTCAAGCAGGCGTAATAAGTGATATTTTAAGAGCTGATTATACATAAACAATTAATTATAGTTTTTCTTTTACTTTTACTTACGTAAGCAGATGGTAATTTTATTGACTATAAACAGTAACATTAACATACTTGACTTGGCTTGCAACTAAATTATGAATATAAATATTCGCAAAAATCTTTTCCTGCCCACAAATAGCTCTCATAAATTTTAATATACTCATTCTCATTCCCTTTATAAAATTTCGATGCCATATATAGCTCTTAGCCTTTCTAAGTTTAGCTTTAATTATTCGCTAATTTTGTTACGTCAAACCAAAATGCTCTACAATTCACATAAGTTTAGATGATGATGATGATGGTGATGATGATGAGAGCACGTCGGACTCGAGACGTTCAACTTTATTCGCAGCCTCAGATGCGAGACGGCCTGGCAACGCGCTTCTGTAGGCGGATGTGAAATTCGGGTTTTTTTACCAGCAACAACAACAATAACAACAACAACAACAACAATATGGAGTAGTCAAAAGCTAAACAATAAATGTGACTGGAAAACTAGTTGCTGCGGCTGGAAATTAAGACTAGAATTTATTAGCGACTGTGGGGAGCTTTCGTTGTTCGTTGTAAATTGTCTGTGACTGTGACTAAAGAGTGTAGGAGAGCAGCTAAAGTGCTTTTTCTTCTTCTTCTTCTACTGAGCTAATTTTGTGCTAATTCAAGTGACTTGAACAGACTTTGGCAATGTGTAAAATGTATTTGTTTGTAGCCAAGACAAAGTCAGATCAAAATGTCCAAAGAAGGTCAGCATGAATCACAACCGTATACACACACACACACACACACACACTACATACTCTCAGACGGCCTACACACAATACACCAAATAGACAATTTCGTTGGCTGATTGAAGTCATCATCAGTTCTTGATGTTTATTGTAAGCAACGAGCAGATGCATAAATTATACAACTACAACGGTTCGATGACTCGCCAAAGACCACACAAACCCTAACACTATATTCATACCAATATACATATATATCTATATGAATGTGAAGTTCATCTTAACAATAGCCGCAAAACGCATTGAAACGCAGCATTCATTAATTTCCACTTAACTGTCAGCATATTAGTTTTATGTTCGATAATCACAGCATATATCGTATTATAATAGATCATGGTACTGTTTGCTCTTCTTCTTCTATTGTGGTTTATTGCTGCACTTTGTGGGGCGTTCACTTGTTTTTTCTGTTAACCCTGTAAAGTTTTGTCTGTAATTAATATTTTTCATAGTGCCGAAGGTCGCACTTCTGTTCGATGTGCAGGTAAGATCGTCAAAGTTGTTGTTTCGCTCTTCGAATGTTGTAAAATATTTGAAAGATTCTCATGGTGCATTTACACATGGAAACATAATTGTCAGCAGCTATGTTGGTTTAATTGATTAATGTTTGGCTTGGGTTGGCTCCTATTGAAAACTACACAGATGTTGGTTTCCAAATTATTATAGATCAATGTAGGTAGTTCTGCTTTTATGATGTATTGTAAATAACTTCATCGATTCTCCTGAAGATTAAATAATAGGCGAAGGTCGCTGGTAACTTAATAATTCTTCATAAAAAGAAATACACATGTAGTTTGAGAAAAGGGATGGAGATGGGGCTACAGATAGGAATGTGAATAGATAGATAGATACAGATACAGATACAGATACAGATACAGATACAGATACAGATACAGATACAGATACAGATACAGATACAGATACAGTTACAGTTACAGTTACAGTTACAGATACAGATACAGATACAGATACAGATACAGATACAGATACAGATACAGATACAGATACAGATACAGATACAGATACAGATACAGATACAGATACAGATACAGATACAGATACAGATACAGATACAGATACAGATACAGATACAGATACAGATACAGATACAGATACAGATACAGATACAGATACAGATACAGATACAGATACAGATACAGATACAGATACAGATACAGATACAGATACAGATACAGATACAGATACAGATACAGATACAGATACAGATACAGATACAGATACAGATACAGATACAGATACAGATACAGATACAGATACAGATACAGATACAGATACAGATACAGATACAGATACAGATAGACTCGGATATTCCCACAGTGGCATAACCGCTTACAGCACAATTCATTTGCATGGCATATGGCCACAGTTTTGTCTGGCTTTTGAATATGCATGAATACGGTAGGTTCCATTGTGAAGGTAAAGCGAAGAATATATAAATAAAAAATAAATGTAAAAATAAAATACGCCCACATAAATAAACGAGCGTTTTATTTACAACCAATCGACACTTTTACCGCACAGTGCTCTCTCTTTTTTTTTTTGTATCATAATTTTCTGAGATTTTTGTTGTTTTTTTTTTTATGCATTGGTATTTTGTGCTGATTTTTATTTTTATCGGCGTATAAATTTTAATGGCAGTTTAATTTGCTCGGCACCTTACGCCCCATTTGCATAACTTTTTGCAACAATGAGTTAATTTGCTCCTTTTTAGTCGCGGCGGTTGCCGCCGCCGACTCGTGCTACGTTTTAAATTTAACGTTCAATTAAATTTTATTGTTTCGTACATAATGAAGAAATAAAATGCGCCGCCGGCCAACAGCAGCAAACCAACAACAACAACAACAACAACAAGAGCAACAGCAGCAGCAACAACAACAACGGAGGCTGCAGCATGTCCAATCAAGCGATGCCACCAAATTGTTGCATACCGCAGCGCTGACCTTCGGAATTTGGTTTTTGGCTTTTTGGATTTAACTGCGCTGCACTTGATTTTTCAATTTCGATTTTAGCCAATACCCGGCCATATGCTTGCAAAACAGAGGGAATATCACTAATGCATAGCAAAGATAATCTTTGAATATATAATATTTGATAAATGGAATATTTATGCTAATTGCAAAAAAAAAAATAAAGAAAAAAAAAACTAGTTTGAATAATTTTTTACTTAGTGCTAATTATATTTAATTTATTTTAAAAAAAAAAAACACGTAAAAAATTAATTATATACTTTATATTTTATATATTACATTTTATATTTTATAGTTAATAATTTATAGTTACAATACTTTTATTTTAAATATTGATTCATATTTGTCAATTTAAATTTTAGTGTAAAACAAAATTTTAAAAAAATATTATTATTATTTTTTTTTTTTTCAAGGCTTCTTTGGGTGAAGCTTGAAACGATTTCGGGCTGTTGACCTGACAACCGGAGGCCGTGACTTGACCCATTATGATGTCGTGAAATCTATTTGGATACATTTTTCAATTGGAATTAGAAAATTCAACTTATTCGCACGCAAACGTTTAAGACTTTTTAAGACTGAAAGATGATCTATTAATAAGTGTTATCATCTATCATTTAGCTAAGTAAACCTATTATGTTGTCAGATTGTAGATCTGTTTACTCTTTACTGTTTACTGTTCTAATTGTTGATATTCATTTACTTTAAATGGATTTGGCAAAACTATCAAAATTAGCGAAAAAAATGAACTTCAAGGTCAAATTTTGCTAACTATGATAAGTTCTCAAACTAGAGAAATCAGAAATCAATCGCTTTCCTGATCTTTTTCCAGTCACCATGTATTGCTGTTTTAGTTATGTTTTAGGTAAAGGTAAAACATAGTCTTGCTTTTGCAATACTTTATCATGGATGCCAAACTTTTTTTCCTTATCGGGTATTTTGCAATTTCGCTGAGTTTCTTTGCGGTATTTGCCTTGTTGTCTGGCTGTCTGGCTGGCAGGCGGGCAACGCCCCAATCCAGAGTATCATTTGTTAATTATGCGTATTATTTGCAACATACTTTTATGGAACTGCCTCGGTCAAAGATTGAGCATGTAATTTAAAAAACGAAATTCAATTTTTTGCTGTTTCTGAGTAAGCGAGCTCGAATTGGCCTCTTTAAGCAAATGGATGAAAGACCTAAATACGTGACGCCGTGGGCAAGTCAAATATTTCTACAAGATTGCGCATACGCCATGTGTATGTGTGTGCGTGCGTGTGTGTGCGCCCTTTAACTACATTTGTATTTATTGCGAGGGAGCCCAATAAATATTTCCAAACAGTTGATGATAGCAGCGCATTCACTTAATTTTTATGATATTTCTGTTTTGATATCATTTGCTTTTGCTTTTGCCTACAATTTCCGGCTGCAGACTCCCCACGAAGCGCACGCATTTTAATGATAACATTTTTTGTTTTCTCTTCGGCTTCGGATTTGATTTTGTGGCTTAATTGCGTTTCAGTTGCGGTTTAATGAACTTGGCCAAAATGGCAAGGACATGCAGAGCACGGTTTGTCGGTGGTTTCGGTGGCTCGATTACTGATTAACATGCACCGTTTCGCTTGTCAGTAATCAATTAAAAAAGCGTCAAAAGCACCAGCAGCAGCCGCTTTTGTTTTAGCCACGTTAAGCAAATGCGTCAACATCTCATAGCTAAATTAATGATGGAGCCTATGCTCAATTTTCGACTCTCACAAAGATTAAACAAAAAATTCATAAATATCGTATCATATTTTTGTTGGTTTTTTTTTTTTTATTTTTTTTTTTTTTTTTTGGCAATACGCCCACAGCTGCAATTCCGGTTAAGAAGACAATTGCCAAAAAAATTAGAAGATGAGAAATAAATGTATTTAATTTTTGCACGTTACGCATTGTTTTCTAATTACTCAACTTGAACTTGGCGTTAATCAAGCGTTTGCGTTGATATTTGCTTATAATTGGTAATTGTATTATGACTATTTATAAAGCCTGACCTTTTGCGTTCTTAAGACATAGCCGAACGAGCGGCTACTGGCTCAAAGGCCGAGCAATTAACAGCTCTGCCAATGTTAAGTGCAAGTCTTTGGCGTTATTTCTTATTCTTCTTCTTCTTTATTATTGTTATTTTTTTCTTTTTCGCAGCTTTGGTTTTCGCATCTTCTCATCTGTTGCTGCTGCTTCTCCTTCTTAACTGTTTTTTTTTTTTTTTTTTACAAATAAGTACATTAAGTTTTGGCCATCTAATGAGACAAAGTCATATAAATAATCTCAATGATAATGATCTTGCTAGCATTGTTGTCTATATGATATACCCTGTTCCTTATAAGCTAAGAATCATAGGAGTATTATGATAAAGATGCTGAAGGAACTTTCCTTATCTAAATACTAACTAACTAATTTATGATTTGGTTGATTAAACTTTCCTTTAAAATGTGATTAAAATTCAAATAAACAAATAATTTAAAAAAATATATATTCGAATTTAATGATTGACATATTCTTTACTTATTTTTGTTTAATCTTGGGATTAATTTAATTGATAAAAAAAACCAAGATTTAGGGATTTAAATTAATTTCTGAATGAATCACTTTTATTTTGTGTTCAATGAAATATTTAAATATGTCAAAAATACTTTACTAAAAATATAGGGTATTTCCAGTTCAATGTTCCACTCCTGATTAAATCAATCATATTAATTTGATATTTTTGTTATTCCAATGGCATTTAATTCGCGTCAGACAAACAATTAAAAACGATTACAGTTCTGGCGATTCTTTGCTCCACACAGAAATAACTTTAAGATGCGCAAATTATTCTAAATTGAGTTGTTTGAATTGTCCGGTGAGTATTACGTACAAGTTTAGATGTGATGCTGCCAAATAGATGGATGGCAACAGGAAATCCCCGCAGCACATGCTGGCTGGCTGGCTGGCTGACTGGAGAGTTTGCTTAGCTAATGAATTGCGCCTGCCGGGCATAAAATTTCTAATGCAAATACCAAAACTCTGTGGAATGCCAACAATGTAAACACCTTCGAGCTACAGGTTAAGGTGCAAAATGATTATGATTTCAATTTTTAGCATGGGCTTAAAAAGTTTTTTTGGTTGCATTTTCAATATAGAAAATCCATCACCAATTGACAAATATCAAACATAATTGACTATGAATATTTATTAAATCAAGGCATAAATTCGCCGACTGCCTAATTTATAGTGAAAGTGTTTTATTTTTCATATTTATGTAACAGTATATATTTTTATTGAATTCATTTGAATGCGCCTGGGCCTGACCTGTCCACAAATTAATTAATTTAGATAAACAGGTCTACGATTAGCGCATAGCCAAATAAAGCAGAGAAAATTAGTCAATGATTTAACCAAATATTAGTGCATAGTCAAATGACACGAGCCGAAAATGGAGAGCTTAAGTGATATTTATTAGCTGACAAATTGGCAAAGGTGTTTTTCATTTTACTATAGAAGAAGAGCGCTGAAAAATAGATGTATGAAAATATATTTATAAAAATATGTTTGGAATTTTAGTCAATAGATTTCTGCATAATTTAAGCACATACGTATAATATTAAGCTTTAAGCTCTACTTCCGTAATTCAATTGAAAATTTAAGGAAGCTTTCTATATTACTGAATGATTGTTTATAGACTTAAATAACTTTGAAAATTATATAAAAGCTCTCAATCCATAAAGACAAAAGCTTAGCTGACAGAGCACTTAGCTTCGCAGAATGTTTATTTAAATTGTACGAACTTTCAGCTAGTGTCATTGCGTCTTAGGCAAACACTGGAACAGTAAACAAACTACTATGAACAGTCACACACTCACACGCACACACAGAGTTGAAAATACCAGAAATCAGAAAGAAGAACAAATAGCTAAGTTGACTTCTAGGGCACTTGAAAATGCCGAAAATAGATAGTTCCCTTTAAATGTAAGTACATCATATATCTGGCCTGGGCTCGAAACTCATCAGCATTCTTGTTGCGGCATACTTCCGATTGCCTTTTAAGAAGCAGAACAAAAGATCTAACTGGCCTGAGACAGATCTCAGTGTCAGGTCTTTAACAAGTGCGTAGCAGAAGATGAGACCCATGCGAAACAGGAAAAGAGACTGAAGCAACCACCACATGACATTAGAAATATGATAATGCCATATAGCCGACTTCTCTTACAACTGTAGCATTGTAATGGGGGCCCCCAAGTTGGCGGGCACGACTTGACCTCAGCGTGTTAATTGCTCTTTTCCAGCCAACTGTTAATCTCTGCCTAAATGCGTACAGCCAGAGGGCGGCCAGCTAATGTTAATGTTAATCTTAATGTTAATTGTAGTTGTCTATACGAGTGTGAGCGTGCGTGTGTGTGTGTGTGCTTGTAGATGTGGTGCTTCGCCCTTTGCTTATGCTCTCGCACTTGTCTTTCGCCGCGATGCTACCAATTGCGCGTATAATTGACCTCGCATTTATCTGCGTCCACTTCACCAGTTTTCTTTGCAGCCGTTTTTGGCCCAAAAGCGTGAGTTTTTCTTTAGCGGAAATTGGTTTTCAGCTGTTTATTATTGCTGTTGTTGTTGTTGTTGTTACACAACAATGTTGCAAGAATAATTGAGCTGCGCACTGTAATGTTTTCATTGCTGCCTGTCCGAATGGGAGCGCGCCGTGTCAATAGCCATCAATTATTTATATTAATTGTTAACTGAGTGCTGCTCGAAAATGCCAAATGATTGGCTTTGCTCGTTTATAATTATATACAAGCTTTATTATACATAAATAAATTCACAAGAGCTGTTCCATATTATATTTCTTATATAAATTGTTGTTTTATTGAAAGTAAACATTTTATTTTATTGTTATTTTTTTTTATCTATTTTATAATAATTTTGTTAATTAAAATAATTTATTATTATTATTATTTATTGCAACTATATATTATTATTTTATTTATTTATTTTTTTGCTTTGCTTTTTAATTATATTTAATTTTTAGGTGATTTCTTTTTAATTTAGTACAATATTTTTGTTTTAAATATTTTTATTTTTTAATTTTTTTATTTTTTAATGAGTTTAATATAGCACCACTTTATTATGCTTTTATGTCGATGGCTGCAGCTCTATAAATAAATGTTGTATACTTCTTGGAGGTTTTTATAAAATAAAAAATTTTAGACCTGAGCCGAAAAGCCTGCAATGTATTTATACCCAAAACCCATTTTCAATGGGAAATCAGGGTATAATGTTTTTGTTGAAATGTGTATAACAGGCAGAAGAAGGCGTGGCAGAACAAAGAAAGTACATATATTCTTGATCAGGGCGACGAGTTGAGTCGATTTATTTGTATTTTATACAATTTAAATTTTTTTGAGTTTAATAAACTAGTGTCTCTCCCCCTCTCTCTTCCCATTCGCCCTCAAGGTCACCACCCTCGCGAGGTCATTGCCCTCTCTAGGTCACCAGCCCCTCAAGGTCACTTCCTTCGCAAGGTCCCTGCCCCTCTCCCTGACCATCTCTATTTTTACTCTTATTAATCCAATAAATAATTCAACAAACTACAAAAAAAAAAAAAAAACTCAAAGGAAGCCTAAATTAAAAAGTAAAGTGCAAATATCTTTAGACGGAATGAGGATGGGGAATGGCTGACACAGGCTGACTGGCTATGTGGCCAAAAAGGCCTGATTCTACAAATTAATATATCAAACCATCATTAGTGTCAAAAATTTTCTAGGAAAGAAAAATATTATTCATATTCAATTGAGGAACGTGTCAAGATAACTGCTGAGGCTCAGCTAATAAGAGAAGAGAAACAATTGCGTGACAGCTGTCAATATGCTGAAAGAAAACTCTTAGCTGAGCCGAAGACTCGTAAATGAGTTGCAGCAGCAGCAGCAGCAGCAGGAGCAGCAGGAGCCGGAGCAGCCGCACGTCAGCTGGAATATGCACAATGTAAATTCGATTTTGTCTGCTGCTTCGACGCCTTCTTGTAAATATGTGTAGTTATGCATTTTAGGGCCCGGCTCCTTCAAGTGAGCATCTGCTGCTTGGCATACAATATCTGAACGGGATGCCGCCTTGAAAATAAACAAAGGCCAAAGAGCTGCGAGCACACACAGGCACACACACTCGCACACAAGTCGCCCTTATCGATACATTTGGCACACTTTCCAAGTGCTGTCCATATGCAACATAAGTACTCGATATATTGAAGGGCGAAGACGGAGCATCGACTGAGAGAAAAAGAGAAAGAGAGAGAGAGAGAGTGTGTGAGAGGGGGGAAGCCAAGTACAAGGATACCAAAAGCGAACGAACAGCGTACCACATGGCAGCCAGAAATGTCGATAAGATGTTGCTAAGAAGGGGGCACACACACACACACTCGCACACACACACACCCATGTCAAATGTGAAGGCAATGTCCGAACAACTGAGTGGTTGCAGAGGAGCAGCAGGAGCAGGAGCAGCAAGCGTCAGAGTAAGAGTGGCGCTTATATGGCGGGGTAATACGCTTACACATTCATAAACATGAGAATTCAAGCAATCTAAATGCCAGTGGCACATGCGACTATTGACAAATCATTAAGGTATGGCTCAAATGCGTGCAGCAGGGGCATACAGAGCCACAGAGCCACATAGCCAGTCAGCCTGTGTCAGCCATGCCCCATCCTCGCTCCGTCTGAAAATATTTGCACAAATATTTGTGTTACTTTTTGCAGAGCATTTCAAGTACAATTTCGAGTAGACACTCAACCGTAAAAACACTGGGCCAAAGGGGAAGTTCAGCTCGCAAATGGGGTGACTATTGTTTGTATTACTTTTGCTTTTTTTCACTTCCTTTTTTTTTTTTTTTTTTTTTTTGAGGGGGCTATACTCTGCCTAGACAGGGGGCGGCATGGGCTTGTGAAAGGAATGCGTAACGTAAATTTTCGATTTATTATATTTAATGAGCAAAACAAAATTTCATTAGATGAGTTTAGTGCATTTTAAGAATATTTCGCAATTGGTCAATAAAGTGCTTAATTGGCAATTTATATACAATTTATATGAGTTGGACAATTGCGTGGAGATTTCTGGGTTAATAATTTCATACATTCGGTCAGTGTTGTGAAATGCATTTAATACAAAATAGGAACTGGAGAGAGCAATTAAAGAGTTATGGTGCAATACGCAAACAGTTTTAAATGCAAAATGTTGCAATCTTTTTTTTATAAATTTTTATATATATTATAATTTTATATATATTATAATTTTTTTTATAAATATTATAATGCATGTAATAAGCATATTTTAGTATTTACAGACACTTTGTACAGTTAAGAAGAAAATAATTTAATTTAGCTCAGGTACTAGTCTAAGTAACAAGAAATTAAACAATTTAACTATAAATAGTAACTTATATATAATGCCATGTGATATCCTCTTGCTTATAAATTCATCATATTCACAACACAAAAGGGCATATTAAATTCGTTTCACTCGTCGTCACATTTCTCTCTTTGCTGTTTACTTTTACTTTTTCATGCACCTTACTTCTTCCTCCCCTCGCTCTCAAATTTTTCTCTTTATGAAAAGTACAATTTTATTGCCCCTGGGTGAGTTTTAATGTCCATCTAGGCTGGCCGCACCACTTTCTCACTTTACTCAAAATATTAAAAAAAAAAAAAAGACCTCCACTGAAATATGAGATTTTTAATTGCAATATTTTCGAAGCTGAGTCAGCAAATAATATATATTTTTAATTGAAATTCATTTCTCATTGTCTGCGGCTAAGCAGAGAAATTGTCACATTGGATGTTAATTAAGTGTCCAACCCCCGAGAAGGAGCTGAAGGGGAGCAGAATGAGAGCAACGCCGACTGATTTACGTATTTTAATTAGAAAAGTTGTGCGCGTAGGAAAAACAATTTTCCCAGACACTTTTCCAGCGAGCTAAAGCTGTGAAAAATAAAACTGTTCGTAAATCTGTTCACAAATTGCGAAGGTTTCCGATATTGAGAAACGCCGCCATCCATCTATAAGCCTCGCCTGACCTTTGACTTGCGAGACAGCGAGTTTAACAATTTCCGGCAAAAAATAAGAAATAAAATATCAAATATAAAATAGACCGCACAAAGCGTCTCTTGAAGGCAATTGTTTGCGTGCCCGACATAAATCTTCAGAGTCTCTGGCTCACGGGCAAACTAATTATGCTAGAAATACAAAAATTTCCGGCTACCTGAGTTCTCAACAAATTCTGTTGATGATTGTAGTTTATGGCGGACAGTTACGGCGGGGAGTGAGAGATGTGGGATGAGAGATGAGAGTCAAGCAAATGACTTTTTTCCATTTTAATGCTGCTACACTTGAATGCCGCACAGAGCGTTGTTTCTTGGAAAGTGGCCGCCCGTTCGGCTATTTGCTATTTGCTATTTGCATGAACTCTGACCCCGGCAAATGGCAACAAATGCTCATTAGTGGGTCACGTGCCGGCGCCACCTTATCAGGCATTTGTGTGGGTGTTAACAGGCGGCGCCTTGAACAAACACAAATTATGCGCAAGGGAGCAAATATATTAAGATATATACATATACTTATATATATGTATGTATGTATATGTATATGTATATGTATATCTGTAGACTTGAGTTACATAAAAGCCAACCCAAAGAGCCACCCAACTCAGTAACTCGGCGCTAACGATTCCAATCAAGTGTGCGTCATAATCAAGGGATATATATGGTTTATGTAAGGCAGTAAGAGACTCCGCCACCCCTGCTCTCCCTCTCTCTCTCTCTCTCTCACTGCTCACTGCTCAACTCCAATTAATATATCAAAACCGAATGCAGCCAGCCTTTGAGGTCTCCCAGTTGCAGTTGCAGTTGCAATTGCAGCTGCCCAAAAAGTTGTCGGCAAATGTGGCAGTGCCACATTTAGTTGCACAGCAGGAGTCACAGACCGAATCTCAGTTTCAGATACGCATCGAGACACACCCACACACGGCATTTATGTGCACCTGCCGCCTGTCCATTTATCATTGCATGTGTGTGTGTGTGTGTGAAAGAGAGTCCAGTGCACAATAGAGTTAAAAATCAATTTTTAGCTGTAGTTTCACCAAGGCAACAATTCGGCTCAATTGTTCAAATTTGGCATTATGTTTGCCAGCCAAACAGTTCAGGCGAGTCATGTGAAAAACGGTCGAGTATTACAGCTCAAAATAAAAGGTATTTGTATACCCTATAAAATGTCAGAAGTGTGACATGTTGTACAGACTATGTGACTATCGAAGAGTACTTTAATATCATAATTATTGAATATTATATAGTGAGCTTGCGCTATAAATATATGAAAAAGTCCTTTAAGTCAACATAATTTATATTACATATATAATTACTTTCTATCATGCCCAACTACAGGATATTTTCGAGTGTAACCCTCCCTTCCCTTTTGTACACTTTTTCGCATTGTGCTCAACTGTGCAGCGTCATTTTTTCTGCGTCGTCAAATGAAAATTTCATTGAAAATTCTCTTTAAGCAATTTAATTGATATGAAAGTACCTTTAGATCCGTGTTGATTCCCATTTGGCTGGGCCACTTGCCCGCTCGGAGCAAAGCAATTTATATTCGTTTATCGTTTATCGCCTTTTTGTCGGTGCTATTTTTAGTCCAGCGGCGAGCAGGCCAGAAGAACCCCAAAGGAACGCACAGCGGAGCTAGAAAAGATAACACAATAAATTAGCCAAAATGTCTGGTAAGGCAGTGTTTGGGGAATACCCCTAGCCCAAAGACAAATAACAGACAGCAGACCCCCGCCAGCCCTGGAGTGTCGTTAAAGCAGCAACCGCACAGCCCCCGACCAGCTATTGATTTAAAATTTATCAGTTTTACAGTTTCTACGCTTTAAGAGCGACAAGGCGACAAGGTAAAGACTGCATACTGAGCGCCAGTGGAGGAGGATGGAGGCAGCAGTGTGAGATAAAGGAAACCAAAGCCGCCGCATCCTGTCTGCCATTTGCCAGACAACGTCGCCGATATTGGAGCTCAGCGTTGAGCGAAACTCAATTCAATTTGCCAAGGCTTAGACGGCAGCCTGTGGAAAATTAATAGCCAAATCACATTAGCACGCGACGACGGCCTATTATACGGGCTACCCCAAATGCCTCAAACAGGGTAGTAAAAAAAAACAAACATTGAAAAAGAATGTACAACAAAAAAAACGAAAATCACAAATGCGAAATTTCCTTTGGCTTTGTCGGCGCTGTGGCAAATTGTTAAGTGCATGGCATAAAAAATGCAGAAATGCTAAAATCTCAGCAACGAATTGTTAGTTACCCTTTGATGAGCATATATGTGGGATAGGATTGATTATATATCATATTTAGTAGGAAATGCTGCTGAAAGAATTAAATTAATTCCTATCAAGTGAAGGGCAAAATATTACGAAATATAATTTGAAAATCTTTTTTTCCGCTATCTAACTTTTTTATATGTATTTCTCAAAGAGAAAATATTTATATAAAAACCTAAAACAAAATAGAAATATTTCTTATAAAATATTTAAATAAAACAAAAAAAAAAAAAAAAATAATAATAATAATAATAATACATATAAAAGTGTTTATATTTTTTTTATAAATTTTAAATTATTAATATATTGCCAAAAAAAACTAAAATATATTTATACGTACATTTTTAACATTTTATAATTTTCTAAAACTTGATTTCTGACCTGGAATGAATTTAATTTATTATTATTTTATATATAGGTTATTATTTATTTTTATTGTTTTTTGTTTATTATTATTTTTACTATATGAAACTAAATAGTCTTTCGCAGTCCAAAACGTTTTCCACATGCTCAATTGCAGGGTATTTAAAGAGTCAAGCACGCATGACAATGGGCCAACCCCTCGTTTATGCGCGAAGGGTTTTCGTTCGTTCTAGTTGGACAACTGTTGATAATTGCAAATTGATGCTGAAACTGTATTGAAGCGACATTGATTTAAGCCGCAGAAACTTTATAGCCAAGCATCAGCGACTCTTAACCAACTTGGCAGACATTTAATCGAATTTTAAGTTCAACCGGATCTTGAAAGAGAGTGAAAAAAAAGAAGTTATTGAGCACAGCAACAGTTGAATTTTGCTTTCGCCCACAACTGAATTCAATTTAAGGCTAATTCATATAGAGTGCTATAGCTGTAAATATATATGTATATATGTATGTATGCATATTTCCCTTTTACTCACAGTCAGACAGTCTGCCGATGGGTTTAGATGATGATTTGCGCTTGGCTGATTTTAATGCTGATGTTTTAATGCAGGATTCGGGGCAGAGCAGAGCGCATCATAATAATGCTATAAAGGACAGCATGTGTGCATATATGTGTACATGACTGTGTGTGTGTATGTGTGGTGTTTGCTTTTATCAATAGACATGAAAAATAATGGCATGAACTATCCAGGGATTGACAGCATCATAGCCCGCATCCCGTTGCTAGGACAATAAATGAGTACACAGAGAGAGAGAGAGAGAGTGAGACACACACATACACACATGCACACATCTACATAGTTGCTATTTGGTCTATGGTCAATGGAATAGCTCCTTTGGGTCTGTTGCTCTCTGCATTGACACTAATAAAAATCGAGTTTCGTGCCCCACAGGACATCGCAATATGAGCTGCAAATTCATTTGCCACCATGGAACAATGCACATATTATGATTGGACCTGGACTTGGCATTCTGGTGTGGTGTGGTGTGGTGTGAGCTCGAGTTCGGGTTTCGCATTGGAGGCAACATGAGACAATAACGTGAGACCCTTTAGCAGCTGGCCAGTTGCGGTTTCCCTCTGACTTGGACAATTGCTCTGGCACATTTGAAATGCGTCAAGAATTTCAGCAGGCAGTTTCTTGTGGTTACTCTCGCCTATGTATGTATCCAGGTGTGTGTGTGTGCGTGCAACAAGTTGGCAAAGTCTGTCAATATCAAATGTGGTTACAATATATTAATTGCACTTGACAGCAAAATGCTTAAAGCCAAGTTCAGTCTCTCAATGTGAGCTGCTCAATACAATACCTGAAAGAGATGTTTATATAAATTTAAAAGTAAGTAAAGCAACGCCAGATAGACGCCAGCTCAGCTGCCACCACCTGATTGATCATCCCATAAGACTTGTTTATATAGAGGCAACCCTTTGTGCTTAAGCCCTTTGGGAATTCCATTCTCACTCCCTTTAGTAAAAAATGCTTTTAATGTAATTTAAAAGTCTGAAATCAAATTTTAAATTAGCCAAACATGTTGACTTGATAGTTGATAGACTAGAATCTACCCATTAAATATTTAACATATTTTTTTTTTTTAATTTTTACACTAATTAAATGCCCAATGAGGGCATTTAATTTATCTATCTATATAAATATATTATTTTTGACATATATTGTGATTTATATTCGAGTTTCCAACTATATCAGCTTTTTGCATATTATAAAGAAGAAGATAGATAAACATAAAGAAATTTGGCCAGATTTCAATTTCTTATCCTAAATTAGAAATATTCAGAATAGATTTACCCGCTTGCTTGTTTTTCCCCCCTTAAGCTCAACCACTCATATTATACAGGGTATATTTGCATACAAAGTGCTGGCTAAATACACAACAGCTATAGCAACATTTCCAGCTCCTCAGCAAAACTTGCCCAAGACAAACACAAACACAATTTTATTGAAACAATTGTGCCGAGTCTTTGCCTACTTCAATTGAGAGGCACTTTCAATAGCTTCATTACTTGGAAAGCAACGCATATGCGATTTGCATGCAGCGAGGGGGATGATATGAGCATAATAATATTTTTCACACACTCCCACGATGGTGCGCCCCCGCCGCCGCCCTCACATAGTTCGGTCGAAGTCTAATGCAATATCTTCAATAAAATTTATTGAAGTAGAAGGCAACGCGGGGCGTCTACGGTTCGACTCACCCCTGAACATGATAAAACGTGACAAATGCGAGGCTGTGCGGATTAGTTGAGAGCTGGAGAACTGAAGAACTGACATAGACGACGACGACGACGACGACGAAGAAGAAGAGGAAGAAGAAGAAGCAGTAGAGATTGGCACCCAGCTGCGTTGACTCGGCGACGCGCTTTAAATTCATTTAAAAATGCATTTCTATTAAATGGAATTTGTTAAGCGCTTTGAACTCTCATCCCCCCCAACCCCAAGTCCAAGTGAGGGCCAGACCCCGAATGCACTTGAACTTGTGCCTTATCAGGAACCAACACACACGAACTCGAACACACACACACAGACGAGCTGAACAACTGTTCGAATTTGTGTGCAATTGTTCGTGGCGGAGTTAAATTTCCCTAGTTTTTTCTTTTTTGATTTTCCCATTTCTCATTTGCCTGAAGAGGCGCTCAATTAATTATGCGCGTTTTCAAACGCTTCACTGACTTAATGATAACATAACTGGGCATTATTTCTGGGCAGATTGTCGAAGTCGAAATGCTCTATATGTCTATATGAGATAATATTTATATATGGTATATTCTATATATACTAATATAATATAATATAATATAATAATAATAATATAAATAATAATACAAAGAGTGGGCTTTCCTGGAGAAATGCCCATATACATATCTGATATACCATTTGTCGTCTGAACTCAGCTGATATATGCTTACTCAGCTCAGTTTATCTCAAATGGTTTCAGTATTTATTTTATGGTTACTGATTATAGATCGATACTGAAATCTAATTAAAATTTATCAACATTTGAAACATGGGAATTCATAGTCAGGTTTCTAGTTAATTTATACTCAGATCAAGTAAAAGCGAAAAGTATAATCGAGCATTATAATTACTAAATTGTATACTAAACTATTCTTTTATTTTATTGCTCGAAACTAAGTCTTCCCCAATGTCGTACCCAAATGATATACCTATTTATTCTATAAGCAAATTACTTCACATATTTGATGACAAATTCCTAATGCTCACTGCTTATTTAGTTAGAGTATATCTAACCAAGGCCAAATCTCAGACATCAAACACACACATACACATACAAACACACACATACAAAGAGAGTGGGAGAGGCAAACACAAGTGTTTTATGCTTGGCTTATGGACGTTTCATGTTCGAACTAAACGTGCGGCGGACGCTATCCGCCCAGGCTCCTACCGCATTTATGGTTGCCGCTTGGGCGCTGATAACTTAACGGCATCAAGCACTTGAAATATATATGGATGTCCCTTCCTCCCGCCATCTCACTCTCATTCTGTGTGTGAGTGCCTATGGCATTTCCTGCATTTTGTTTTTTCATGACCGTCGCTGGAAAATTGATTTCGTTTTAATTGTTTCTCGTTGCACTCGAACGCATTTTGCAGTTCGTGCATGAAGTGAACTGAAATGTGAGTATACGAAATGTACTGAAAGTCGATTTCAAGACAACATCGACTGCTTCGACTGCTTCGATGACTGCTAGCGGGAGTCCCGGCACTCCACGACTGTCAACCGAAATGAATTCATTAGGCGTTTTGTGTCTCTCATAGAACGATGATTCCAAGAATTTTCGCTTTGATGGACATTTTTTGCCACAATATTTATTGATTTTCAGAGTTCGCTTTTATGTAACTTAGTTGCGTTCTATCTAAGTGTAAGTGTGTGTGAGTGTGTGTGTGTGTGTGCGTGCCACATTTAAGAAAACACCCCTGAAATTGTTGTTTGGCATGGAATACCGCCCCCGGTCACAGCGGGTAGCGACTCGAGTTTTTCTCTCCCCCTCTCTCTCTATCTCTATTTTTCTCTCTCTCTCTCTCGCTCACTGTCAACTCTTGGGCCTTTGGCAATTTATTTGCTTTGGGTTTTCGGCTGCTCAATAATAAAGTCCTCTAAATCTTTTTTGGTCAAATTGCATTTGGGTTTCGTTGAGCAGGAATTAAAAGGATATGGCGCGGCTCCCCTTCGCGTGCTTGGGGTTGGAATTCGGCATTTGATTTGCGCAGACAATGTCAACAAGCATACCAACTGGCCCATCAATATGTATAAGAGTCTCCTCTAGCCGCTTCGCCCCCCTTTCCACACTTTGTTGGCTCAAAAATTTTCGGCTAAAATTTGTCTGCGTAGGCAACAACAATTTATAGCCTAAGCCCTGTGCAAACACAAAAGCCGCATTTCAATTGCGGCCATAATATCGAACATAATCTCGTAAAGAGCTCTGCAAAAATATAGCATTCGAGCAGACACGCCTAATTGTTGCCGTGATGTACAGCTGAAGGAGTCCACAATGAAAACCGAATGAAAATTGTAAACTTAAATCCAACAATGAGCACACAAAGTGAAAACTCTTTTATAATGGTTGGCCCTAACAAGCTAGAGATGTGTGCGTGACACGAGCGATTTAGTGGGATCTATGTGAAGGAAGTATGAGATATTTATGATGTACATATGATGTACATTTAGCAGAAGGAGAACGTGATATAGACAGTAATAGTCTATCTTATGTTATATTTTAGCTATATTTTGTAGGGAACATTATTTTACAAAACTGAAAACTTTATTTCATAGAGTCAAGTTCTATATATTTTTTTGAAGAATTAAAGATAAAGCGCAATAGAAATAGTTTTAGGGTTTAATGAAAGAGCGAACAAAAAAATTGTACAATAGTTACAGTTCGTCGAGCTATGTTGGAATTCTAACTATTCCACAAATTATGTTGCTTCATCTTTCATAAGTACATATTATAGATACAAATATGATACATTTGTAACTTTTACAAATGAAATGAACATATTTATAGTTAAACAACAGTAATATTCTCTTTAAGTTAGTTTAAGCTCTGCAAAAATCTCGAAATCTTTCTCAAAGTTGATTTGCAGCAAATCAAGTTAATTTGTAACTGTCTTGCTCTGCAACGCACTTTTTATGCCTCACGAACTCTGCGCATCTCTACCACATAGCACAGATACAAACAACACAGTCACACACAGACGAGGATAAAACCGCCTCAACAGCCTCAATAAGACGCAGATAAATCTGCAATTCTGTACAAAATCAAATGTTTTCAGTTCAACGAATTTCAAATGAGCCAAATAAACAAGCAAAGTCGTCGTCGTCGTCGTCATTGTTGCCTGCCCCAGGGCAGGGCAGCGGCTATACAAATGTATCTTCAAGATACAGCCGAACCGAAAATAACTCATTGTTTTGTTAGATTTGCATCTACTTATTTAGGCTCCGTGTGCCGGAGCAACATGTTTTGCTTGCGGATTACTTTTGCCGTAGATTATGTGCGTGCGATAAGAGAAACTACAATACTACATATAAGCACATTTGAATGCCGAGTATTGTTCTTAGATATTGTATTTCAAAACTGAACTCAGCTCAGCCAATGTGTCTGTGTGTGTGTGCGTGTGTGTGTGTGTGTGTGTGGAACGCCCTCAAAGTTCTCGTTTTACTTTCATGTTTTCATAGTTCATTATGCGAGTTTAACACATTTCTGGCACACGTGTTGCACACGTTTGAGAGATTAAACACAGACGGGATTTGCTGCCACAAAGGATTTGCAAGTAACGGAAATATTAGCTACATCAGAGCCAAGCAGATGAGGAAGAAGACGCTGAGGGGGAAGGGCAAGAACGCCGATATTCTGCGCGCCATTTCAAAATTAATTAGAGGCCGCATTGTTCCAAGCATTTCTCAGCTGTCCTTCATCACTAAACGAGGCTCACACATTATCTCCCTCTCTATTTCTTTCCTTCTCTTTCTCTCTCTCGACAGCTGTTCAATGTTCTGGCTGCATCCTGTCGCATCCTTTTTAGAACCGTTTCGACATGCCATGACTTGCGGTTTCATATTTCACTTTAAAAGGCAATCAATGAACTCGTCCCACTCTTATTACGATTATATATTTTCATCTTCAGCTTGATGAGTGGTTTTTTCTTTTCACCCCTGACCAAACTACACCAGTTCAGGAGCAAAAAACTACTATGGGCCACTGTAATTTTATACTTTGATTTTTTATGAATGTAAACAGGTTTCGCTCAAAATAAATAACGTAAATATATAAATATTTAATGGAGTGCCGACAGACTGCACAGTTGGCTGGCTAATGAGGCGTATACGCAATGCGCAAAACATTTGTTTGATCTTTGCTTGTTCTGTTTTCATATGACAGTATTATTAATTTGTGACGTCATAAGTGGAGCATTAAGGTGGAAGCTTTTGACTGGGGGTCGCATACATTTTTATTGAATTTTATGGCAGCAATTACTTAAAAAAATAAAAATAAAAATAAGATAAACAAATTCTTGTTAAATATAAACTGTTGCTCAATAAAGAGCTTGTTAAGGTCAAACAATCTCTAAAATACATCAGGTATTTATATATATGTATATTTATTTTATACATATATTTTTTTTATATATAAAATATTCAAATTATATTGCCCCACATCAAACTTACCCCCTAAGGAAAGCTTACCACTAAATGTATCTAGACTATGAATATTTAAGGGTAACAAATGGCCAACCCTTAAGCGAGCCATTCAATTAGAGCTCCCAATTAAAAAAAAGAAAACTGTAATCAAGAAACAAGACCATAAAACCATAACGAACAGAAGAAATACAACGAAATTAATGTTACAAATTATTTGAATGCAACTCCAAAACTGAATAAAGAAAATATTCATTTGGCTGCGTTCACAGTCACAAATTATGACTAATCGCCGTTTCAGGGTGACCATATGGGACATATTTTCTGACGCACACCGCCGCGTCGAGCAAGTCAATTAAATCCAACTAATTGCTATGCAACCCCCACCCCGCGCTCAGAACGAGAAACAGATATGGAATAGTTAAAACTTTTAAGGGGAAGGAAATGAAAGTAGCTGCGCTTAATTAAAGCCAATGACTAATGCGAAATTTACACCCAAATTTACCTGCGTCATGATAATTTTCAAAACGAAATTTTCTTTATTAGCTAGCCTCGGGCTGGACCAAGTCGTAGTCCAGGTAGGCAATTCATTTAACCACGGGCCACACACCAAATTATTTACAGTCCATCCATCAAAAATGGAACACAAAAGCCGCCGAAATGGCAAAATAAGCGAACATATGGCCAACAATTTTGGCAGCAATGCCGATGAGGGTAACTGCAGACAGATCCTAAATGATGTTGGCAAAATGCGATACGCTCGCTTCGAAATGGATGATTGAAATGTGCACTGGAGATGATAGAGATTATCGTTTACAGATTAGCCTTACTATGTGTGTAGAATTGAGGCACCAATTTATGTGGATTGTATAAAATGGTTATTCATTCACTCATTAAGTTCTATTCTTATGAATGTGTTGAAGGTTGAGCTACGATGTGTGTAGCTAATAATACATGTATGCGTGTAGTGATATATACTAGACTCTACTAAAAATACTCTTTGTCTCTTCTCTAAAATCATCTCTGCCTCAGATTTAACTAGAGTTGAATTTTCAGTGTCTACAAATTTGTAGATTAATAATCTAGAATTTATTATATGGTATTTATGATGTATAAATCCGAAACACATTGATGTAAAATATACTATAATAATACATATAATATAGAGGAGTAGAATGTAGCTCAGATTTATGCTTTCATTTGAAATGAAGTTAAAGATGGCATATTAAAATCGAGAAAGAATAAAGTTGCTTAAAATATTGTAGAGCTTGTGATTCACAGCAAAAATGAGAAAAATAATAGAAAGAGGAATGGGAAAATAATAGGCAGAGTACTACATATAATCATGGTAAATAGGTCACCTTTACTTTTAATTATGTAAAAGCTAAAATTATAAATAAAATCTATAAATTTGATGATCTGCCATTCTCCAAATACTTTTAATAGCCTTTAGGCAACTGTTTTTATTACGAACCATTTCCAGTAGTTATCTAACTGCAGCTAATCAACATATTTGGTCGTCTTTCGCCTTTTGCTATTCATATAGAAAGGCGAGTGCAATTCGTGACAGCTGTTGGTCGAAGCACCGACTCAATTTTATGGCAAATGTTTGAGTCGCTTTGGTCTTTTAGCATAGGCTAAGGCATTCAACTGTGAAACAATCAAAATTTTCGCCTGCATTGTCTGCCGAGAGTTGACAAATTTCACACGCACTCGCAAATGCCATAAAAGAGAAAAAGAAGAAGAAGAAAAAACTATATGAAATTGGGCTGGGCAATCAGTTGTTAGGGGAAGGTTACGTCAGTGGAGAGACAAGCTGAAGAGACAAAAGCGAAATCGAGTCCGATGCCAAACAATGGGCAGAAGAAGCATTTGTCATAGATAACGGCTGCCTCTGCGAGAGGGGCGACAACCCTGACAGCCACTGACTATGAATCTTTCACACACTGCATTCACTATCTGTGCGAAAGAAATGTTATGTAATTAATACAAACGTATTGTGTGGCGACAGCAGAAGGAATCGAGAACATTTTTCAGCCAAGTTCAGATGCGATTGTCTCGCATTACATTTTATTTACACGGAAATGTGTCGCATGTTTGCCCAACACTGCGACAGGATGTGCGAATTGCTGCTGCTGAAAGCTGAAATTCAATTAAAGTAAAACACAAACTTTCCGTGCGGCAACGTGCGGCAACCCTGGCGAAAGGAAAATATTTGCCCCGGCCAAGCGAGAAGAGACTTGAGTAAATAAATGCTTAACGGGCTGCCAGCTACTTTGTACTGTTTAATGAGGCAAAATGGGCGAAGAGATGCCGAAAAGATCCGCAGGCAAACAATTAGAAACAGGCTGACAGACGGATAGACAGACGGACGTACAAACAGAAGGACCTGAAACAGGACTCTCGCTCTTGATGCCCGCTGCTGTGGCATACGCTGCGGCTCAAGACTAAGTGGCACGACTTGAAGACTGCAAGACAGCGAAATCAAATTGCCAGACGTCGCCAGACGCCAATAACAAATTTCAGAGACTGTGCGGACCGCGACGACCCTGTAGAAAATGTGAAGGGAAACATGAGTATAGCATGAAAATGTGACTGCTTTAGTCAGGGCTTTATCATGCAGTGGTCGACTGTTGTAAGGATTAATAGAAAGGTATCCTTAATATGGTATCCTTAGTATGGATCTACCCAAAAATAGGTAAAAACTCTCAGTGCTGTTGAGACAGTCGATAACTAACAAACTTATGATTGCAACGATAGGATATAAATAAAAAAATATTTTAAAACTAGACCAACTATTGATAGTATATATGAAAATATGATAATTAACATTGAAGTAAAGTAAACGTTTATGGTATATTCTATCTTATAGCTCGTATCTCCTATCCTTTATCCCATATGTTTAATTTTCCTTTTCTTCTGTGTTGCATCTTCTAAATTTTATCTCCTATCTTATAACAACTATTTTCTGTCTATTACCATCCATATTTCAACTTTCACCTGACATATTCTATATTTTCTAACATTTATTTTCCATCTTCTATTATAGATCTACTATAATACCTTCCTTCTATATCTATCTATTATCCTCCATATACCATCTTTTATAATCAAATTTTCAGTCGTCTCTTCAGCACACAAATTTATTCATTTTACAACTCCTTTGCCACGCTCTTTTGGCCTGCCTCTTACCATGGCCAATAGCAGTTCCTACTGGGTCGGCAGCGCATCGGGTCCAGTTTTCGGGTGCCTCATCTTGTTGGCTGTGTAAACAACAGTTGCCATGCCGCTAAATCAGGCGTGTACAATTTCAGTATGCTGCATTTTATGCCACACATTTTGTTAATGTTTGCCCCTCCGCTATTCGCTTCTTCCTCAACTTCCACTTCATCTGGTGAGCTCGCACTCCCTATTTCTCGCTCTCTCTCTCTCACACACACACTCTCTCTGTCTCTCTCTTGTCCTCTGATCTTTGGACATGTCGGGGCTGTCGCCCTCGTCTCGGTCGTCGTCGAGTTTTTGGGAATGAAATTTCAAATGTTTGGCAGCAGATGTTTTTTTCATTTTCATTTATACGAAAATCGGCTTTTATCTTTAACCATTTCGTGCACTCAAAGGCTGGCGCTGATGCGATCTCAATATGTATATATGTATGTATGTGTGTGAGCATCTTCCACTTCTCCTGCTCCTCCTGTTACCTTGCTCAAACCAAATTATGATAATGATAATGCATATTGTGTACCTCCCATAGCCTAGCGCGCTGCCTCGTAACTTCCTTTGTCTGCTCTGATCCTTTTGTGCTGCGCAGTCCTTTTCACACCACGCTTCGGGCCCGAAAAAGAAAGACTTGTCTAATGAGCCTGGCCCGCTTGCCGATGCTGCCGATGCCAAGCCTTTGATAAGGGACTCGCATCTAGCCGAGGGCTGGGCGCGTCTGATTTGTCATACAAATTATAGGAGCAGCACTCTGGGAATACTAGGGCTTCGTTCCCTTGAAATGGAGGCGTTGCCCCCGATGCTGGTTGCAGTTGCAAATACACTCAAAATATTTTCAGCGGGGGCTGCAACGAATCAACTTGCCCTCAAATGCATTTGACAGCAGAAGAGCAAGTGAGAGAAGTTAAGAGATGGGCTTGAACGACTGTCTAATATGCGGCTTTAACTAAAGAATATTTTCGTTTCGGCTGGAAATTAAAATATGATAAATTTAAAGATAAGACGCTGTAGGTCTCTATAAAGCTTACGGATTTGCCACACCTTCAGAAGGTGTTGTTATATAATCTCATTATATATTTATATATTAAAATTTTCTTTCCCAGCAAAACCCGCAAAATTTAAATTGATTTTTAGTCAAACCTATATACCCTATTTTAACTATCTGAGCGGGTGATTAAATTAGAAATGACATTTGCCAGACGTTAAGTTCTAAGCGCAGCATTTAAACATTTACACGCCACAATTAGGCTAAACAAATTCAAAGACTGGCTGAATGAGTGAATGCAGCTGAAAATGGAAAGGGAAATGTAACGCATTGCAGTTCCGGTTGAGAGCGGAAGGAAACGCGTGCCGTACGCGTGTGAGACGAACCGAATCAATGGAAATAAGCCAATGTATGCGTGCGTGTGTGTGTCGGCCTGATATGCAGCAGCTGATAAACTGATAGACATATGCGTATCATATATGTGAGAGTATGAAAGGACCCAGCTGCAAATGAAATTTGAGTAATGTTTGCAAAAAAAAAAAAAAAGTTAAGAGAGAGCACACAGCTGTGTCCTGCATTTGCATGCAAAATTGCAGCTGAGCTAATTAAATTTGCCTTTTTACAACAATTTTTATTTTTTCTTTTCTTTTTTTTCAGATTGTTGGCATTTTTCAGCTGGAAATTTTTGCGACTTTTTGTTGACACTTCCGTTTCCTGATGCAATTTAGCTGTAACCCAATGCTGTCACTGCTCTCACAAATATCCTTTCTAGCCATGGGTGTTCCTCTGCAGCTCTCTCTCTCTCGTACTATCTGTCTCTGTCACTCTCTCACTCCATCGGCTGCGATGTCTGGAAATTATTGGCATGCCTTTTAGCTATGGTCATGTCAACGTGGCCCACCCGCTTGGCCAACATCCTGTTCGCCTCCTCCTGGCGACATATTGAAATTTGTTCAAGGTAAATTCAATTTGTACGTCCTGCCGTTCGGTTGTGACAAAAGGCATCGGCGTCTGTTTACTTTAATGAGTAAATACTGTACTGTAAAGTAGCATGACAAATTCCGCCTACAAAGACAAAGCATTCAGCACACTCGGCATCTCTGTATCTTTTGTGTCATTTGTAGCTTAAGTTGCGAATCTGCAGTCAGAATGTAATTGCCGATTAACATATGGCATTTGATGTGCATGCTACGTGCTTTGTCTAGTTGGTGTTCAGAGAATGCAGTTTGAGTTGAGAGATATAACAGAAGAACTAATAAGCTTAAGATTGAGAAGTCATAGTTTAAGCTACAGATGCAAATGTATCTTCATTTAAGATAGATGCGAAATTATATTTGAAATTTTTAGAATACTAAAATACTTAACTGTAGTATAATAAGACATATTAATATGCAGCTAATACTCGTATCAATTAGTTAATTATATAGATTTAAATTAAGAGATGCAGAAAGAGTACTAATAAGCTTAAGATTTACCTAGAAGATACAGATACAAAAGTATCTCTCTCTAAAAAACAAGAAATACCCTAACATCGTGAACTACCGTAATTTCCATATGACATAGACGAAGATATTTGCGTCTTAGTATGCATATGCTTGATCAGTATCAGTATCGATAGACAAGTTCTCTCTCCACTCTCCTCTGATTCCAAGCAAATTAATCACTCAATTTTAAAACTTGTTTCATAGCTACTCTACTACTAGTTTCTGTTCATATGTCTATCGAAATACAAGACGTTAATCTGCCTCTCTCTTTACTCTGCATACGAAAAGTCTTTAATACCTTTCGCTCTACTCTCGATTTGTATCAGCGAACATAAATCGATTCATCAGCTTAACGCTCTTCTTTTTAACACTCTCGTAAAGTCTTAGAGCATCTTCTCTATTTCCACTTAACATTCACATTTTATGGAGCAATTCTCGCCGCTTCTGTTATCAATTTGAATTGATTCTCAAAATTTTTGTGTTTATACCCAAATATTTTTGGCTAACTAAATCATGTGTATTACCTATAGAGGTATAGATATATTGTATCTATAGATACTATAGATACACATACATATTTTCTTTAGAATCAGCGAAATTCCCAAAAATTTATTTGGTTTAGACTAATTTTAACGATCAATTTATCAATCAGCCACATGTGCAAAGTATCTTGGCAATTATACAATGTATTTAACTTTGATCTACAGATACACACGTACATAACCATTAATTACATTGACCTTGCACACACACACACACACACACACACACACACACACACACACACACACACACACACACACACACTCGAGAAGGGAAAACAAGTTCATTAATGCCTGCCCTTAGCTATCAATAAGCCCTAATCTAATGTGTAATATGTGACCCACACAAATATGCATTTCTCGACAAAAAAGAAATAGAAACAGAAGACAAAAAATAAAATTAAATTCCCAAACATATTAATGGCATTTACAGCGCACGCTGTGCACAGTTTGTTGCCTCAAGTTCAGCTCCAAAAAAAGTATCGAACTTGATTTTGGGTTTTTGTTTTTTTTTTTTTATGATCATCGACCCATGGAAACAGAAACGTATACAGATACAGATACGGATACCCACAACTACAGCCACAGGCAGTCACAGAGCTAGAGTTTGGAGCTTGGAGCTTGGTACAAGCCGCTTGGCCGGCACAAGCTAATGAAAAATCAATTTGATGCTAATGCAATGCAGGCGGCGGGGGCGCTGTCGCGGCGTCAGCGTTGTTTGAGTAGTTTTTTCTACCCGCCCCCTCTCCCCCTTACCCTTTCTTCTTCCTCTTCGTTTTTATTATTTTGTTTCGAGAGAGTGAGACGATTGAACAGATACGACAACTGTGCGAGATCAAAAGGTAAAAATGTTTTCAACATTTTTAGCAGCATCATAAAAATGTACATAGATCGCTTTGTTGTTGTTTTAGGTTTGCCCAAATAGCTCGAGTGGCCCTTTTTACTATACACACACACGCATGCACACACACACACACACACAGAGAGATACGCTCAAACACATTCACGTGTTGTGCTATGCCTCGCAGCAATAAACAAACAAATGGCAACAAAATAAACAAATTGACTCGGTCACAATTGCCCCCGCGCCAACCCTTTGACGCACTGGATAAACACATCGCCCGATAGATGCATATACATACATATACATATATGCATATACAAATATATAGTTAGTTGTATGCGTATGGATGGATGAAAAGATAGAAATATTCTCGCGTTTAACGCAAATGTTGACCAATGGACGGCAAATGCGTTGCAGCTGAGGAGGCTGTGCAAACAATAACAGGCGTGGCACAGGGAATGATGTACTGAAACATACCCTGTAGAAGAGATAGAAGCACTGGATTCGATATGAATTGATGGCAATCAATAATGTGAAATACTGAAGGTCGATAAGCAATGAGATGTCTCGTAATAATGGTATGAAAAGTTTACTGAGAATGAAAAATATTAAGCCAACTTAATTTTTAAAAAAATATTTTGTTATCATATGTCATCTTTTGAACTATAACCAAACAATATTTTAAATTACATTACTGATTTTAAATCATTTAGCCTGCACTTTTTTCTCTACATATCACTTTTAGCTAAAGAATTCCATAGAGAACCGATACATAGCTCATAAAGTATTATTTTTATATATGCAAAATGTTATTTACCTCAACCAAAAAAGATCCCATCTATTCAGATAGTTAAACCCAAATTAATTCTTCGAAGAACCAAGCCAGAAATGAGCGATAGTGATTTATCTTTGAAACACTCATTTATATATATTTATCTAAAACCAGTCAGCCTTCACTAATTCCTCTACATATTGATTATACCTAGACAATGCTAAAAAATACTCGAAAATACATATATACTCATACTAGAATATCTATACTCAAACTCTAACATATCGAACCCTCTCTTCAAAATATACCCCATTATAGGGTATTTCAAATTAACACCGACTGTCCAATGCGTTATTTGTAAAGCTGCACTTGGCCACGAAAGAGGAATGAAAGCATAGATAGATCTGTGAATGCGTTCGAGTATGCATTGTTTATATTAGCTAAATGCTATGCTAATGACAGCTGCGGCTACTCGTCTTGAATAGACGGACTATAGGCTAATCAAGCAGCTAATAATACGATTTGTGCCAATTACAAAACACAGGCGACGCGACGCATTGATTGTTGCCTTTCGGCTTAAGATTAACATAAATTTGCATTTTGTATTCACAATTCCGAGTCAACTGGAGCTGAGAAACACGCCACGGAAATGCAAATTTCACAGTTCGTTTGAGACTTTGTGAAGTAAGTTTATATTTATGTTTTTCATTTTTGGACTCTAGCGGAAACATTTTAACCGGAAACTGTAGAACATTTGATAACAAGTTTGAAAAATAAAAAGAAAAAACCAAACGAAACTCAACTGAACTTAAGAAACTCGATAAAGTTGCTCAAATTTCCGCTATCAAAATGAAATGTTTGTGGTTTGCGGCTCGTAATATGATAAGTATAAATGCCAACTCATGTGGCAGCCCCATCACAAGATAGACAGGTACAACTTACCCGAGTCCAAGTGTTGCATGCAACGTGACCACAACAGAAAATGTATAAAAAATGCCATGAGACAGCAACTTAAGTACTGCATGCAACGGACCAGGGCTTAGTGATGAAGGAGTCTCTACCCAAACGGCCAAACAGCCAAACAGCCATCCAGCCATCCAGCTAGCCAGCCAACTAACCAAGCGAGCAACCAACCAGCTAACCATCCATCAACTTGGCCATGGCCGAAAACGTGTTGAGCGCTGGCCGCAGCGAAAAATTGAAAAGCATCTAATTGGTAATTATGACCAGAGCGCGTGCTTGTCAAAAAAAAAATAAAATAAAAAATAAGAGAGAAGAAGAAGAAGAGGTGAGGAGCAACAAAACAGAACACAACATGCAGACAACATACACGAAAATAAAATTAAATAAACAGCTAAGCATAATTTGGTTGATCGACTTTGAGATACTCAAACGGCGGAGATAAAGTTAGATATGAACTGAAAGGTCTTATTTTTTAGAATTTGTTTGTAGTTTGGCTTAAACATATAAAAATAAACTACTATAGAAATAGTTTCTATTCCTGAGCCCGAAACCTTAAGTAAGTCCTAAGCTGAGAGCTAAGTGTAGACCTGTAGATATATATTATCTGCCCTAACCTAACAAGCTCTTGCTCCACAAACTCGCAACGTTAATCTACTTTTACATATCAAACGGTATATAAATATTTTAAAAATAAAATAAACAGCCCAAAAATTCCTCACACTTTCAAGCTAACCTGCAGTGTTATTTTAAGCTAACAGGGTATTAAAAAGGGTCGCTGTTTAAAGGGTAGGGTCAGACTGCAGCAACTGGCGATTCGGCTTCAAGTCTCGGCTAATTTGCGCAAGCGTATTGTATCTTATGATTAAGCCACATTTTGTCTGCAGGGCTATTGCCGAAAAACAGGCAACAAAATCGGAAATTATATGGCAGACATATGCGTGTCTGAACAGATTCAGATGGTAATTGTCTAAAATGTGCAGACGCCGTGACTTTGATATTGGCTGAAAAGTTTGCTTTTACTTTTCATGCCAGCTCGAGTGGCGCTCAGCTGAGCTCAGCTCTGCCCGCCGAGGGCTGAGATACAAGAGTTATTAGCCTAATAGCCATTAAGCTAATAAGGCTCAATCTTGGCCAAGATGCGTCTTGAATCAACATTTCAAAGCTTTAGTGTTTTTGCTTGTGTTTGTGTTTGTGTGGACCCTCGACAGGAGAGACGCAAAGTAACTTCAAAATAATGGCAAATATTTGTGCTATTCGCTTTTATTCCATGGAGTGCCACTCGAATTGCAACAGAAAGCTGTACAACTTCCCAACAACAACAACAACAAGTCGGGGCCAAGACAGAAGTGACCCAACAGACCCAACAAGCATAACAAAAATTCAAATATTATTTGTTCTACGTTGCATTTTAATTAAATGCCTGAAAAGGCAGCCAACAAAAAACCCAAAAAGATACAATTGCAAATAAACTGAAGAATAGCTGGAATAAATAAGAAAAATAATAGAAATAATATTCTATTATATGGAGTAGATTTCATTGAAACTGTTCCTGCAGCACAATAACAATATTTCACCCTCGCCAAAAAAAAAAAGAATAAATAAAAAAAAAATGTGTAATGCGGCATTCAACACACAAACGTTTTTGTGTGTATATCTGTATCTTGCAGATAGATTTTCGTTGCACACTGGGATTTTGTGGTGTTTATTTGGAGAGCCAGGCTGTCCCTTCCTGGTCACAGTTCTTGTTTGGCTTCATTTTATGTTTTCTTCTTTTCGTTCTAAAGTAAGTTGCCAGGGAGGGGCAGAAGCAGAGGCAGAGGCAGAGCTGTGGCATATGCGGGCCCAAGCAGGGGCGCTCTAACAGCGTGTTCCTTCATGTAAATGTTCGTTTAGTAAAAGTGCGAAGCGACGGGCACAGGAGCGACTGCAGCAGACTTCAAGCAACATGCAATGACTATTACAAATGCGCCCAAAGTAAAAATACGCTCCTGGACGATAGCAACTATAGAGAGAGAGAGAGAGAGAGAGAGAGAGAGGGAGAGCAAAACATAAACAACAAGCAAGCATGGAAAACAAAGAGAGGACGAGCGGAGAGCAAACGCACACGAACTGTGTGGAGCTCAAAAACTCGTCGAACATCTTTGCAACGAGTGTGAGGGCGAGGGTGTTTCTTGCTAGTGTTAGTGCGTGAGCGCAATGCGCTGCCGCTGTTGTTGTTGCTTTCAAGAGTGCAGCAGCATTAGTGACGTCGTCAATGAGATGCAGCGCACGAAGTTCAAGTCAACTGTGTTTGGTGGTGGTGGTTGTTAATGCCAGAGAGAACCATTAGCGACGTCGGCGTCGTCACGAACAAAACAAGCAAGAGAGCGAGTAACGAATGGACGAGAGAGCGATTGAAGTTGAAAAACCAGAAGCCGTAAACACAACAAACGCATCAACAATACAAATCAGTTTTTGGCGGTACGCGCACCGAGACGGTTCATGAACGCAGCGTAGGAGCTAAACCCGTTGCACCAAGCAAAAGGCTGATTGCTGCGAAACTCGTGTGCGTAAATATTTGGCGCGTACAGGCGAAAGTCGAGCTACCAAAATAAGTTGAAGAAAAATCTATAACAAGTTTTTGTGCAAAAATAAAAATGTTATAAATTTAGGGCGCATTTAGGAACCCGAAAAGAAAAAAATATATAAAAAAGAAAATAAATCTATAGTGCTTAAGAGCTAAACGAGCTAAGTGAATTTGTGCTAATTAAGTGATGGCTGCCACGCCCACAATTGTGTTTGAAAACGGCACCATGCTGGGCGCCATGAGCGAACAAAGGAAACAACAGCCGCCCCCGCTGCCAAATTCGACATTTGTCATACCGGAAATTGTGATTAGCGCCAGTCAGAGCAGCAACAGCCTCCATCGCAGTCGCCATGACATTGAGGCAGCGCATCCGAATGGAAATGAGGAAATCTCTGCCGAATGTACAGCGCTGCTAGAGCAACAACAACAACAACTGCAGCAGCAGCAGAATCAGCAGCAACAGCATCGGCAGCAATGTGGCCTCTCGGCGGAGGAGGATAACGAATTCGAGCAATTCATCTTGAATCGCACCACATCCGAGAGCAACATGCTCGAGTCGAGCATCTACAGTGAGCTGCAATTCACGTCGACTGCAGCTGGCGCCGCTGCACCGCCCTCAGCTGCAGCGCTCAATACAAGCGCCTGCTCTCGTTCCGACTCGCGCCAGAGCAAGCGCACGCGCCGTAAGACCCACACCAAGGGCAGCAGCAAAGGCAAATGCAACAACAACAACAACAACAATCCCGTTGCAGTGGCTGGCGCTGGCGCCACAGTTGCTGCCAATGGAGCGCCACCTGTTGGCAGCTATCCGCCACAGTACACGGCCATCTTCCTCGACCATCATCATCATCACCATAACGCAGCGGCGGCGGCGGCAGCGGCTGCGGCAGCCAATGCCATGGCCAATGCGGCTGCCACTTCACCCTTCCTCAATGCGAATCCCGAGCTGCAATACCATCAATACTATCAGCAGCGACCCATGGGTCTGACCCATCCGCATGGTCATCATCATCTGCGCAGGTAACTTCGTCTTCCTCTTTTACGTTTGTTTCTTGTTTCTCTCTCTTTCACGAAATGTGCCATAAAAACTGGCATAAAACCAGACGCTAAAATGACAGCAGTAGCCAAAGGGCAGACAGCCACACAGAGCAATCGTTCAGGAAGTGACCATTAAAAATGGCTACTGTCTGGCCTCGCCCGGTCAGACGCAGCGCTGCCACAGTAGCCACTCGATGTGGTCGTCTCGCTGAAACCGAAAGTTTGACAGACGCATTTAAAATTATAATTGGCATGCTGCCGCGAGGCCTACTGCTGACTGCTGGCTGCTGGCTGCTGGCTGCTCCTCCTCCTCCTGGTTCTCTTTCTGTTGCTCCAGAAATAAAACTTTATCATTCAACAAAAATCATGTCACGCACAAGCAAATGCTCTTCCCCCCTGCACAAGCCAGCGACGAAACTGGAGCAGAGATTTGCTGCTGCTGCTGCTGCTGCTGCTTAGCGAGTCTTTAAAGGGCAGCCACACTCGACAGTCGGCAGTCGAGAGTCGGCTCTCTATGCCACTCCACTTTATGCCTTATTGGGCAGATTAACTGACATTGATATGCACACGAGAGGAATTCCATAAAGCTGAAGATACGAGTAGACGCTTGTACTTGCCACTGCGAGGGGCACAACTGCTGCTGCTGCTCTGCTGCTGCTGCTGTTGCTGCAGTTGCTGCTGTTTAACATGTCACATGTAAGGCCTCGGCGATTATCACAAAAGCTGTGCCTATGCCCTGTAGTAGTACTGCACTGCAATTGGGTATATTGTCTAGAAAGTGATAAGGCAGGACGAAGTGATATATAGCTGACAAATTATATATCTATGATCCAGTTCACGTTAACTATCGGTTATCGATAAATGAAAAAACTGATTAGTTTTCCTCACTTATCTTCCATTTTTACGAAAAGAATTTGCTTTCAAGAATCTTTATTCATAATGAAGTCTAGATATGATAAAAAAAACCTTTAACTATAATAAACATTGACTATCGATAAACGGCTAAAGCTATTAACGACAAACTATTTGTAAAAATCTCAGTTGATAAAATTTCTTTCTCATTACTCATTACTTACTCATAATAGATCAACAAATATTTACATATTCTACTTTAAAAAGAAGTCTATACGCTTGCGAGACATGTTATCGATAACACTTTAAAGATTGTATCAATCGCAATTGTTGAAACTATCCAATAAATTTAAATTCTTTTAGTTGAAATAACTGCCCATTGTCAGAAATCATATACAGGGTATCTCTCTAGTCTCCCACATGCCCACCCTGCCCATCAATTCGTGGAATTCTGGGCTAGAAGCATAAAAATTAATAGTGGCGCATAAATTTTGTCAGCCCAACAGAACATGGAACATGTCCAACAGAAACAACAACAACAAGAAAATGTCTTTGATTAATTGCCATAGTTATAAGAGCCCAAAAAAGTATTTTTGGGCAAGTTTTAACTAAAAATAATAACACATGAAAAAAAAAAACAATATTAATTAAAGTAAACGACTTTGATTAATGAACTCAAAGAGAAAGACTCAAAATACCAACCAGAAGCATACGTGAAATTCTCGTAATGCTTCGTAAAGTTTTACAATTAGCCACACTCGATCCGACGGCAGTAACAAATATTTGATGGACACCTGCATTAGGCATTAGTCAAGCCTCCGTTTCTATGGGTCAAGGAAAACGTAACGAAGCCAATTTGGAAATACTGGAGCTATAAAAACGAGACGATTGACACGAGACACTCCACGGAGTCCAAATGAAAAGAAAAAGTGATAGACAGCTATTTGGAAGCTTTAACAAGATGCCAAGGCCCAAGATGCCCTTATCAAACCTATCGAAATATTATATATGTATATATGTGTTTTTATATGCCCAAGAGACCACAGAGATCATAAAAAAAGAAAAATTATGACATTTATGCCGCGCAGCAGTCAAATATTTGCTGTCAGAAATGCATTTTGATAGCGTTAAAAAATATTTAAAGATGTCCGATTGAGTGACTGGAAGATGCCTCATAAAAATTTATAAAATTATTTACACTTTGACTTAAATAAAAAAAGAAAAATATGTTAAACATATTAAATAAATTGTATAACAAATATATAAAACAATTTGAAAAAATCGAATCTAATGAAGTAGCTTAGCTAATACGCAAGTATCTCCAGTATTAATAAAGCTAGAATAATGTGAATGTCGGTCCAAATTGGAAATACCCTCAACTATAAGTGAATCAATTTGAAAAGCCAATACATAGATATATTTCAGAGAAAGCCAGTCCAGCCTTCAGTTAAGACTCGACATTAATTAACACTCCACTTTAATTGTTTCCAGGGTATCCATGACAATATTAAATAGCACTTGAGAGTTAATTGAAACAATTGTTTGTGCTTCATATCAGAAAATATCAATTTTCAATATGAAACAAACATTGGCAACAAGTTGCACAACACACACACATACATAATTCATAGGAAAAACGCAAGAAAAAGGGAAAAAACGCCTAAACAAATCAAAACCGAGAGTTCAATATAATGTGACAATCTATTTGACAATGTAATGTGTCTGCCCTGTGTGTGTGTGTGTGTGTGTATTTGTTGTGCACATAAAAATCGATAGAGAGTGTAACGCTTGAGTGCACAGTCAAAAAATTGGGCCTAGAGCTCGAATTGAAAATTTTGTTGTTGTATATTTTTAGTGGCATGGCACGAATTGTGTTCAACAGAGTTTTGCGTTCCTTGAACTCACCTTTCAGTGCGGCATTCTTGACGCTGTCATTTGACACCGCAGAGCAAGAGGGAGAGAGGGAGAGAGAGAGAGAGAGAGAAAGGGAGAGTTAAAGTGTGCAGAGGAAGTCGCATCAATAGTCAGTTTGAATTTCAGTTTTGTGGTCGTCTCGCTCGTCACTTAACTAGCCTCGGCTTGGCTTGCCTTGGCTTGGCCCGCTTTATAATCTTATGTCCTCGCACATCCTGATGAATGAGCAGACAAACCTGCCCCCATTCACAAAGTCCCTGCGGTCGAAGTATCATATAACTGCGTCTTTAATCTGTGCCACGCACACACTCACACACACACTACGAAACTCATCAGCCCATAAAATGCTCATTACTCACAAATCTCCAGCTTCGTCTTCTTCTTCTCGTTTTTTTTTTTTAACTCAAGTTGATTTTTGGCTGAGTCTCGCCCCTTTTTTGAATGGCCTTTGGCGTTTATTGATAATAAATGCTATTACCTTCGAGCGTTCTGTAACAGCAACCCCAAATCCTATCCATAGACCGGACCCAATCCACAAACCTCCTCACACACTTTACAGCAAAATTGAATTTTACTTTATTTTTGCGTTTGGCCTGGCATATTTTATCAGACAGATGCAGACATGAGGGCAGACAAAAAAAATTAACTTTGAAATTTTTGGAATACGTAAAAAGACTTTGAACTCTTGAAGAATGAATACGCTTTGAAATACATTTTTATATGACAAAATTAAATACATAATAATATTTCCACTGGAGTATAAACAGAAAGTCGTATAAGTTCTATTTTTACATGAATTTTAATTAAGTTCAGAAAGTTCGACTAAGACTAAAAAGTTCTTGAACTTGACCTAATTTGTGCTCAGTTTGAAAAACAGGGATGCAGAGTAGAACGAAAGCTGATAATAAAACAGTCTTAATAATTTTGCATTTGCATTTATTTTATAGATCTTAACATATATTCATTAATGAATATTGAAATATATTATAGCTAAACAAAAAGTAAAATCTTTTAATCAAATTGAATCAGATCCTTCATTATATGTTTTATATTTTAAGTAATTTGATTGAAGTATTTGGTACCATTCATAAATCAGATACTATATTCAGATATAGCCTTAACATACTCAACAAAAATTTGTTGTGAGCCATAGTTAGTGTATATGTAATGGATCATTGGGCAATCAACTTCAGCTACTGCATTTCCAGTTGCTGCCTAATAATATATTTCAAGTGTTGAGCCTTAAGGGTTGCTCAATAAATTTGCTAAACAGCCCTAAGCCAAACAACGGACAGACAGCTGAGCAGACTGACAGACAGCTCAACAGCTAGGGCTTTTTTAAATATCAAAAGATATATATATGTATATGTACCTTTAGATATATCTAAAGAAATCCATTAGTTACAGTACAGTTATGTCTCAAACCGAGCTTAAGTGCAGCTTAATGTGGGCATTCATTAGAGTGGAGTCGATGAAGAAGAAGCAACAGAAGAAGAAGAAGAAGAAAAAGAACCGCTGTCTGTCTGTCTGTCTGTCTGGCTTTGTGTGTGTCTGAAGAGTCCGCTCTGTTTAATGATAGGCTGGGCTCTTAGCTCTTAGACGACATCAGGCTCATCATCATTTTTCTTCTACTTCTCCAAAACGGGGGGGCCAGGAGGAGGAGGAGGTACGTTACAAACAGTAGCCTACACACATGAGCTCGTGCTCGACTGGGTCAGGCCGTAGGCCCAGTTAAGCTGTAAACAATAGCTAGAGCGATTTATGGCCTAAGCCGCTTAACGTTTTCAACGTTTTCTTCTGGCCAACAGCAGCAGCTGTGGAGGATCTCCTAAGCTCCAAATTTATGCCTAATAATTCTAATTGACTTTTAATCATACTTTATACTGTGACTACGCGAAATTCGGTTCAGACGGACGACGCCTTTCTCACATGCCGCCGCGGCTAATTTCAAACGAGAAATTTTTAATTTCAAAGTGTTTCTTTTTTTCTATTTTTTAAGTACATTTACATATATTAAGTACAGACAGAACGTGGCTTGACTTTTTTTTTATAACATTTACGCATTTCCTATTTGAGTTTGTATTGTTAGTTTTTCTTCGGTGTTTTTTTGGCACCCAATTACGGCTTCTATTGTCTTTTAGCTGGCGGCTTTTACTCTAATGGCATTCTTAATTATGTCTCAGCTGCTGAGAGCCGGCTGGTCAAGTGTTTTGGGCTACGCATGCGCAATGTAAATGTTTTTAACTGTACGCACAGAGAGGGAAATAGAGAGGGGGGAGAGGCAGAAAGAAGTAACAAAAACAAACCTGGCCAAAAGCAGCAAATGCTATTAGGGAAGTAATTATGCCTAATGACAGCCAACTGTTGCTAGAGACCCAAAACCAAAACCGAAAATTGGGTCAGCAAGCAGCAAGTGGCTTAATGCGTTCGTTGCGGCTAATGACGCGGCAAAGAAAGTCTCAAGTGTCAGGTCTCAAGTCTCAAGTCTCGAATCGGATCTTGCACACAGACAATAGCACAGTTGAATTGCAACGGAAGTTGCGGCTGAGATAGTGCTACGCAATCCAATATCAACGACTTCAATTGAAATACCCTATAATTATAGAGCTCCGAAAGGGGGCAGTACACTACACTTAGTTAGCTCTTAGAGTATATATTTTTGATTGACTTTTAATTACTTTATTTTGTGGACTATACTAAGGGAACGTCTGCATAGCTAGAACTAAATTTTTTATTACTTCATAAGGTATTTGAGAGTCTAAATTATGTGAATTTTAATTTGTGATTTGAATCATTTATCATAATTCGTCATATTGAATGATTCATCTGGAATATATGTTAATATAGGTTCAATGTTCGCTTGTCCGACTAGGTGTCTGTATATGAAATGATCGGAGCTAAGGAACTTCAAGGATTTTAGTACATATATGCGCACATATACAAAAAGATCACATTTTAGACAAAAAAAAAAAAAACAACATATGGAGTACTCAAAAGATTTGTAATACCAAATGAATACTTAAGCACTTAAGATACACAAATCCCATTTGGCATAACTAGAGTTCAATAATATCTTATATGAATTTCACGTGAATTAGAAAATGTAGAAACTATTTACAATATATTTATTTAATATACGTAAAAAAGCCAGATATATACACAGTTTAAACTTCCTAGCTCTGAATAGAAATACATAGCTCCACTTGACCATTGCTGCTGAATAAGAATCTAAACACACTCTGCCACGCCTACACCGGCTTTTTACGAAACAAAAGGCTGGCTCAGCTCAATATCTTAAGCTGATAAGATTTACACCTGCCCGCAGCTAGAAAGGCAATGAAATATTTATATTTTACATAATATCAAAATAACTCTATCGTTGGACAACACTCAAAATCTTCTAAGATAACTGGCATAAAAACAGAAATATTTCAAATGATCTCTTTATTTGATAATAATAAAATCAGCTTATCGATGAATTGCGATAGACCCATTAAGTTTGATCTTCAGTGGAATACGATATTCAGTCTACGATATTCGAGCAGTTCACAGCACGTTTATGGCCATTCCATTTGTATAGCATATACCTTGCCTTGCCTTGCCCTGGCGCATGTTGCACAGTGAGCGAGCTATCTGTGGCAGCATCTCGCTTGGCTGCCCCATTTCGAATTCAATGCGCGCTGATTGAGCTTAAGAGTCGAAGAGACAGAAACAGAAACAGAAACCGAAACCAAAACTGAAACCGAGCGAGGCGAGAAATGTTTATGAGCCAACGAGAGTGCAGCGAACATATTCGAATAACAATAAATGCCACACACACACACATGTACATAAATTAGGTGCGTGTATGTGTGTAGCTGAAGGGTGTCATTAAAAATGCTGGCGGTGTCAAGATGCAAGCGCATAAGTCACAAGTGCCACACTGCAGCCGAGGCAAACACAAATATTGTATCTAAGTATCTTTTTCTCTATATATATATACAAATGTATCTTGTATCTTGTTGTATGTATATTCTATGTCTGCTGTGGCTCGTGTCGCTTCATTAGCTAACGATCTAGCTGACAAATGATCGAACTTTTATTTCAAACAGTTAGCCAAAGATCATTAAAGACATTGTAATGGCCCGAGCAGAACTAAAGTATCTGACAGATACAAAACAGCCATGCAGCTGAAGAGCTCTTGCATATTATTATATATATATATTTCGTACGTGTTGCAAATTGTAAATGAAGCTTTTGAGTGAATTATGCGCCTTACAGCTGCATCAAATTTATGGCATGGCCAACGCGATGTATGTCCATCATTTCTGTGATGTACGACCAGACAGCATACATCAGCAGTTTTTTTTTTTTTTTTTTTTTTTTTGTCTTCTACCCTCTCTTTTTTTTGACAACTTACAAATGTCATAAATAAGTGTGGCAATACGCGACATACATAATGTTTACAACAGAAATATATTTATAATAAAAAATATTTATTAAACAGAAAAAAAATACAAAACAAAAAACTTTTAATAAGAGCTGCGCTTTGATACAATATCAAATTGTTGTCTCTCTTTACGCCCCAATTACGTTTATAAACTGTGGAGTCAGCTTTTTTTTCTATATTTTTCCTCGTTTTCTGTGTTGTTTGGACTTGGTATATACAATATATTATATTTTTTCTATGTAATTATATATAATATATATTTATAGCAAAAACTGCACGATGGCTCTAGTAGCTGCTTCATATGAACTGTATACACAGCTTTGCTGAGTCTTGGCATTTTAGTCAGAGTTTGATTTCAATTGAAATCGTATATAGAAGTGATTGATTGAGATTGAAAGAATTATTGAAAATTTTATTTAAATTGAGTTTTTTATAAATATTATTAAAAGTCTTAAATAGAAAAATTTGAAATAAAATTTAAAGCATCTTAAATACAAATTAAAATAAAAATAGCTCAAAGAATGTAGAAAAATATTTTCTAAGATTAAAATATATATTTTTTATAGAAATAAATTCAAATTTAGTCTTTAGCTGAACTTAGCTAGCCAATACCTTGCCTTATTTTTAACTCTACCTCTCAAGTTCCCTAAAACGTAACTCATAATCAGATTATTCCCAACATTCCTTCCCATCATATCATATATCATATATTAGCACGCTAACATAGTCTCCCTCTTTTTCCGTAGAGCATTCCAATTTCCTCAACAGCCTAATTAATGTTATAGTTTCTCATTTTTTATGCATTTTCTGTGGGTTTCACACCACTTGCTCTTTTTTTTTTTTTTTTTTAGATTCGTATGACAAATTGCGTACAATTGAGTGTGACGCGTTTTGTCTCTGAGTTAGTCTGAGGGAACCGCTGATCGGGGCGTCGCAGTGCCCGCAGCTGTTGGGCGTTTGTAATTAAATGAAATCTCGAGCGTTTGACTCGCCGTCAGCCGTAGCCTCAGCCTCAGCCTCAGTCCCAGTTCCAGCATCAGCATTAGCCCCAGCCCCTACCACAACCCCAATTTTATGCTCTTCAATTTTTGTTAGGGCTTTTCAAACGCTTTCCTTTAAGTTGTTTTTTATTGTTGAATGCTTCCTGGCCGTCAGCTTTTGATTTATGCGCATATTTTGGTTTTACGATGCAACAAAAAATTTGTTTGCTTTTCACACCTTAAAGCAGACGATTTCATAGTTTTATAGAGTTTTAATATTGCCCGCTGGACGTAATTAACAAAAAAAAAAGAAGTGAACAATGCACATTTAGTTTATGGTGGAATTTAAATATATGTAGGAAAAGCAAATAGTAGGGGTAGTCCCTCTGCCTCTCTCTCTCTCTGCCTTTGTCTGACTGACAGCCAAAAGATACAAAAAAAGAAGATAAGATACAATGCAGACGCTGAGACAAAAGCCAGACAGCAAATCAAATGTGAAACAGCTGCCAAAGCAAGTTCTAAAAATCAAATGGGCTACGCACACGCACAGCGAGGGGCATGCCGGGGCTCTATCTGTGTGTGCGTGTGTGTGTCTAAGGATCTGAGGGTCTGCGTCAGGACAGAGGCAGGTGCAATGTGTCGAGCTCAAAGATTTTTGTTGTTTTTGTTTTTCCTTCGACAATTTATGCAGGCACAAACTGGACAGCAAATGTTTTCAATGTCTGTGCGCTCTAAATCATAGATCTGAGAGCCAGACAAAGAGCAGCAGCTCGGTGCTGGGCAGGGACAGGGGCAGGGGAAGGGGCGAGGCAAGTAGGAACAAAGTACGCTTAGTTTTTGGGCATAAGTGCAAAGGACGTGTTGAGGCCGCGTAACATGTGGCTGAGCTAAGGATGCCCTCTGGACCTATGATGTAATGTGAGCTGCAGCAAATAGACCTCAGCTACCTGAGCAACTCGACTGAACTCAGGTAGTCAGAGATCAATTTCATGCACTGAGCGAAATAAATGGGCAGAGAAATTTAATTGGAATTAGACGAATATGTGAAAATTTATAAATGCATAAATTCTATTGGTATACAAGGAATGGGAGAAGAGATTTAGGAAATACTTAATTGTAATACAGGGAATATCAGAAAGTTTATATACATAGAAAGGAATACAAGGAATATTAGAAGCGATTAAAGAAATATTTAATTGGAATACAGGGCAATACAGAAAGTTCACATATACAGAAAGTCAATACAAATGTCAGAAGGGTCTAAAGAGATATTTAATGTAAATTCATATATATAGATGATTAAATGCAATAAAATATATATCACAATTTTTTTTATATGTAATTATATATTTTTGCTCATTTTTCTCTCAGTGTACGTTGGATAATCCAATATAATATTGAATATATGATCCTATTTTTCCCATATATATATTGTTTATAGAAAGATTTCCATATTCCAAGCAATCTGAACTACCTTATATGTGTATATCCCCTTCTCTATCTTATATAAGTCTCCTGCCCATCGATAAACATTTTAACTCAACATATTTCATATTCTCAACAACCCTCACCTCTTCTCACCCTCTCTAGCCACTATTTCTCACAGTGTATGCTCTTCTCTTTTGCTTACAGAACGCTCCTGGACGTGGCTGTACCGCTGGCCGGTGGCAGCGGCGATGTGGGCAGCAGCTTGGCCGGCACCAACCTGAACATGTCCGCCATGGCGGGAGGCGGTGCTGCGGACAGCGTGGAGCTGGGCGGCGCGCCATTGGGCTACAGTTTTCGCAAATGGTTTGCGCGACCCTCGCTGCCCTTCGTCATTGGCATCTTTGCGCTGGGCGGCGTTGCCTGCACCCTGGGCGGCATTGTGCTCGGGTCCACTGGGCTGATTGAGCACTCGACGCAGTATCTGAGCGCTGCGCTGCTGATGATTGGCATTGGCGTCTCGCTGCTGGTCATTTCGGGCGCCATCTGGCGGCTCAGTTTGCCGGACGATGTCGACGATTGCCCCTGCTTCCGGCGCATGGAGACCTGCCGGAACTGCAATAGTCCGCACTGCACGAATCGCCTGCTGCCGGGCAGCTATCTCTATCCAGAGTTTCAGCACCGACCCCCGCCGCCTTCCTATTTGACGTCGCTGAATGAATACGCCTTCGTCTATCATCCCAGCGCTCATCCGCAGGCCGCATATGCTGCAGTGCGCATGAATACGCCGCCGCCGCTCTATCGCTCCACCTACTCCTTGAAGTAAGTCTAGCTAAGATTAAAGACTGTAAATAGTTAACTAATCTATCTCTCTCTCTCTCTCTCTCAATCTTTCTTTATAGCACTTCAGCTTCGCACATGCTCTCAGCTGGCATGTCCTTGCCGCCCACCAGCGAACAGGTGCTGGAGGAGCCGGTGACACGCGAGGCCATCAGCCAAACGTCCTTCAAGGAGCTGGAGATTGTCGAGCTGCACGAGGATCAGTCGGCCATGCCGCTCACACGCGAAGCCGAAAGCCAAACGCTCTTCAAGGAGGTGGAACTCGATTAGAACTCGCAAAGTTTTGATAACGAATCTCTCTCCCACTCCTGAATCTTGACTGATTTTCATCATATACAAACTATATATATTCATATATGCATATATATGTACGATCTACACATACATATTCAGATTTGCGTATCCTCAACATATTGACAACTGTACAAATTTAGTTTTAGTTTTTATTTTTGCTTTCTTAGTGGAATTTAAGTGTACATAATTTATACTTATATAAAAATATATATATATTTATAACTGAACGTCCTAACTATACACCTCTATACATATACACAAATGTAGTTTATACATAGCTTAGTATTTACATGTGTTTTCAGTTTTAGCCAAATGCTCAGTGCCTGCGGCTCTTCTATGTTATGTTGATCATATTCCAAATGCCAAATTTAATAATAAATGTCTTCAAATGGCCTAAATGTGAAACGAAATGTGTTGTTATTGAACTATTGATTAAAAAAAAACTGGCGAAACAAAAATCATTTTCGTCTATTCTTCATATGTGACATGCTTATTCTGGCCACCACTGTAGGCTAGCTAAGTCGCACTTAAAAGGTTGTTGTCTTGACTAAATATTCAGCAGTCTAAGCCAGTGCTGCCAACTGTTGAACTCCGAAATAAGTTGGACTGTGGATAAATATAGGCAGAAACAGGCTAAATTGTAGGAATTAATGCTGGAATAGCGAGATAGGAAGAAAAGAAAAGAAAGAAAGAAAGAAATAATTATTTGCAGTGGCAATTTTTTACTCATCATAATAATAAAATAATATATGTATGCATAATATGCATATGTATAATATATGCATAAAATAATATATAATAATATGCATAGACATGTATGTATTAATTGCTTAACTTTTTAAACAAAACAACCGGCAGTTTGTCCTCTAAGTATTCCTTCTATTTTCTCCAAGTCTTTGCTCCAAGTATTTCTTCTAAGTCTTACCTCCAAATATGTTTTCTGTTTGCTCTCAGCACTTGCTCTCAGTATTTTCTCCAACTACTTCCCCTCAGTCTTTAAAGCTTAGCTGCACGATCACGCACTTCACTTCACTTTACTGCACCGCACGACTGACCCCACCCACCAGGCCTGGGTGACTGAAGAAATGCTACAGCTGCTGCCCTTTATATAGGGCAACTCTTACTCACACACTAAGACAGGCTCAACTGTTGAGCAAGGCGCTAGGTAGAGATCGTTTTAGTCGAAGTTTAAATGAACCAATGGGAAGCCTCTCTCTTCTACAAGCACTCTAACTTCGTTTTAGTTCAATAAAAATACGAAGTGAATACTGCTGCACACATACAAACAACTTAAACGGTCTCCCTAGTTCTTCGTTCGGAGAGACAGACTGGGAGTCAGACAGAGAGTCAAATGTACAGAAAAACAATCAAACATATATATGCTTAATGAGGCTTTATGTTGATTGGCTAAATAGCTTATAGAGATTAATATTTATAATTATAGATGCCATAGTTCTCTTTAGGAATAGGAGTCTGTGAGTTTATTATAAATTGGCTAGATCTAGCCTGAACTAGGCTAAATTGGCAGCTCTGCTATAAACAATTTTTCACACCTGTTGCACTTCTTAAATAATTAATGCATTAAATACAATTTACAACTCTGCCGAATATAATCAATATACTAATTACTTAATAGAGCCTCTAAAAAAAATTAATTAAATGGGTCAACTGTTAATTAGACGCAGCTTGCTTAGTTTATATGAAAACTCATAATAACAAAAGTTTGTGGGTTTCGAGGCTTTGCCAGGAGTGGGAGCGATTAAAAATTGATGAAAGTCACATTAGAAATTCCCAAATTATGCCACACGATATGGCTTACATGAGGGCAATACGAAAATAAACGGCTCAAAAGTGTTTCAACAGTCGACGTGAAAATGTACCTTAAGTTTATGATTGTGTGCTTCGTGATAGTGCTGCTGGGAGCACTCATTGGATTTCTGGCATTTCCCATGATCTTCAAGCAGCTGATCAAGCGAGTGAGTTAGGAACTGATTATATAGTTATATATATTATATATATGTAACATTTGCCCAGAGTGTTAATCTGAAGCCCGGCAGTGAGACGCGTCAGCTGTGGGAGAAAATGCCTTTTCCGCTCAGCTTTAAGGTTTACGTCTTCAATGTTACGAATTCAGCGAATATCGAAGCCGGTGGCAAGCCGCAGCTACAGGAAGTGGGTCCATTTGTCTATGAGTAAGCAGCAGTTGCCCAAGAAGACCACATTTAGGAATGATTCTTTCTATATAGCGAGTGGAAAGACAAATATGATATAGTGGACATTGAGGCAGAGAACGCAGTCAGCTTTAATATGCGCAACACATTTCAATTCCGTCCGGATCTGGGGCTCAGCGGAGAGGAGCTGATAACCATGCCGCATCCCTTGCTGCAAGTGAGCTTAGAATTGAACTGAATTCTCTATATTTAACCAACCCAATCTCGCCTAGTTCCTAGCCATTGCCAATCTGGCACAGCCTGCTGAGGTGCAGGCTGCCGTTGCCCTGGGCCTGGATCTCATTTTCCAGCCTCAAAGCGCATTCATAACAGCCAAGTTCAAGGATCTCTTCTACGCTGGCATCGATGTCAACTGCGGCTCAGATCACGCCGCTGTTCAGGCCATTTGCCAGCAGTTCCAAGCAGGCGCCGTGCCTGGCGCTGTGGCCCTGAACGCCACGCACTATAAATTCTCACTGATGGGCGGGGCAAGTCCATTGCTATAAGTAAAAGTGTGAAAAGTTTTCCTATCAACCGGATTCTCTTCCCTCTGCAGGGCAATCACACAAATGCCGGACGCTTTAAGGTGCTGCGCACCTCCGGCTCTAAGCAGCTGACAGTGGGCCAAATTCTCGCCTACAACGAGGCTGAGCAATTGCAGGTGTGGCAGGAGACGAACGGCAGCAGCTGCAATCGCTTGCGCGGCACAGATGGCACCATCTTTGCGCCGCTCATGCAGCCACAGCACGGCCTGTGGAGCTACTCGGCACAGCTCTGTCGCTCCCTGACACCCAAGGCAATGGGCAAAACCAAATACAACCAGCTGCCAGCTCAAAGATACGAGCTAAGCTTTGGTTCACCAAGCGTAAGTGAGATCGAGTAATCCTTGGCCTCCAAGCAGAACTCTTCGAAAGAGAAAAAAGGATATATAGAAAAGATTTCCCTGTAAAATCTCAATCAAATCTATCTCTTCAGACGGAACCGGATTTGCACTGCTTTTGCACGGATTTTCCCGGCGATTGTCCAGCCGATGGCACTATGGATCTAAGGCGCTGCAGTGGCACGCCTTTAATGGCATCCTTGCCGCACTTTTATCAGGCAGATCCAAGGCTAGTGGAACAAGTGGAAGGACTTTCGCCTACAGCTGCTAAGCATGCCAGCACAATGATCTTCGAGCAGGTGAGTCGAGGACTCGTCTAACAAGATCCCTGTCTATTACGCTCCACGTACTCTTATCTCCTATAGCTATCTGGCACAGTGCTCACTGTATATAATCGCCTGCAGTTCAGCTTGAAAGTTATGCCAGTCAAGGATGTGCCCACCATGGCGCAGCTGCGTCCTTTGGCCATGCCACTCTTCTGGATCGAGGAGTCGTTGCAGCTGGATGAGAAGATAACGCAGCTGCTGCACAAAAAGATATTTGCGTAAGTTAACTTTGAATATTTCGAATAATAATGCCTAACTGCTTTCATATTTATCTACATGCAGCGTGCTGAATGCCAACAATTGGTTTAGATGGCTCTGCATTGGCCTTGGTAGCCTGGGCTGCATATTGGGCGGCTTGTTCCTTCACCTAAGTCGCAGCGATGCCAAACGCGTGGGCTTCACTGTAGAGGAATAGTTGGAGATATATATATATACAACATATATATCATTATTCAGCTATAAGCGTCTTGCTCCTTGGATTATAAATAGATCTATATTACAATGTTATTGAGGTTCCTCATAATCTCTTCAAGTAAAGAAAGAACAAAATCTCCTTAACCAATGGGGAATTACAGTCATTCAGCTTGCGCTTAATCTCTTGGTATATTAATATATATGCTTTGCCTTCAGTGTTTATAGCGTTTTACATTTTAAAATAGTACGAGTTGAATGTATTAGATGAGGTGATAGTGCTTGGAACAGTAGTATATAAATACATATATATAAAATTATATATCTTATTAGATATACGCACTACCCGAAGAAAGACGTGTACGAATGTGTGTGTGTGTGGACAATGCGAGCATGAATGTGTGGGTGTGTGTGTGGAAAGTGTTGTGCGAGGATGAGAATGAGTTCTCCTTTTAGTTCTGACGTCGCGTTTGTCGCAAGTTTTTCTCGATCTCGAATTGCCGCAGATCGGTGCGCTGCAAAAAGTCCTGGCGTTCCAAGTAACTGGAAAGAGGTATACTTCAATCAGTCAAGATTTTCATAATTTAGTCCAAATTACTCACCCATCTTTGCCTTTATTGTGAGTTTGCAGTTCCTCGTCGATGCCTTCTTCGCTCTTGAAGGATTTCCAGTCTAGCTGCGACTTTTCCAGCACCGACATTTTCTTCTTTTTACCCAACTGATTCAGTAGAGAGCCCAAGCCACCGCCAACTACACCTCCATTGGCGGCGGGTCGTTTGATGGCAGCGAAGCCGCGCGGAGCTGGCGATTTAGTCAGCGGGGCTGCCGGCTGCTGTTGGTTCTCCTTGGCACTCGAACTGGAACTGGTGCTGGAACTGGAACTGGAATTGCCTTTAGCCACAATCACTTGTTCGCCGGCAAAGTCAAGAATCTCTGTTGCCGGTTTGACGGGTTTGCTCGGCGGGCTCTGCGCTTGCTTTGCCGGGGAAGATTTCTCCTCTTGCTTTATAGCGGGTTTGCTGCTGGCACCGACATCGCCCAAAAAGTCAGCCCAGAGAGCATCGGAACGCGATTTGTCCATTTCCTCATCGGACTCCAATTCATCCTTTTCCGCAAGTTTGCGTCCATTCGCTTTAGGCTCGGTTTGACGTGTGCTGCGTGTTGGGCCCGACTCGGAATTTCCTGTATCTATTAATTTTTTCTTCACTTTGTCTTTCTTTTTGCCTTTTGCTGTTTTGCTGGGTTTTCTGCCTTCTTCGGCGTCGTCTTCGTTATCCGATTCGCTTTCGCTGTCCTCTTCTTCTTCCTCCTCGCCGGAATCCGCATCTTGCTCGTTGTCTAGGCAAAAATCCTCGTCGCTTTCATCGCTGTCTGAGGCATAGTCTTCCTCCTTATTCATATTATGATTTAGCTACTTTTAATTAGTTTACTATTATAAAAACACTACTATAGGTTGCTCAGCAAGTTGTGGTTTTTTCCGGCTGGGCTAAAGACGCACACTTAAACACAAATTGAACACACGCACGAAACGCGAAAGTCAGCTGCCCGCGAGCCAACTAGTGATGCACGTAGCTCAAAATATACACGCCAGCCGATTAATGCAACAGCTAAACTAGCTGTGCGATAGTCGTATATCGATATAGGCATGAAACAGCTGAGCTTATCTGGTTGGTTCATTTACCAAAGCGTTCCAGCTTCGTTACCATGTGAAACAGAACGCATTAAAGTGATATATAAAAAAAAAAAAGAAAATAGAAATATTAATCATAACATTTTAGTAATCAATCAAGCGTATATCAATTGTGCAATGCAAGTACTAATCCCAAACTAACACGCTGTGCATTTAAAAGCTATTCACAAAATGCTTAGCTAGGAGTTGGTGAAACACTGCCGCTGCAAGTGCGATTTTTTGGTGTGGCCTTCTTAATCGATTCCAGTTTTGCCTGTCCCAAAACCGAAAACAAAGCAAAATATTTATTCATCGCACAAGGGCAGAACAACACATTAGACTTAGGAGCGCTAGCTGGAACGAAAACGGGTAACAGGATCAAATTAACTAGCATATATGCTTATATGCATACGTGTGCGTGTGTATGTATGTGTAAGTTGCCATGCGATGGGCCAAGAGGTCGATAAAACTAATACGTATTTGTTTCCCTACAATATTTCCATTTGCAGGTTTATTGACAATGTTAAATACATTTGGAAACAATGTGCTGTGCTTTACCTACAGTTTACAGCAGGTGCACATTAACCAGTCAACGACAACAGCAAATTACAAATGACCAAAACGAGGAGTCGCTGCAACGGAAAAGCAATAATTAGCAACAAAACAAATAATTACAATAATAATAACGACGACGACGACAAGAACTTCAACTCAATCACAGGATACTTCCAACAATTGTAGCCAAAATTCTACGAATACGTGATTATCGTTATATATATACGTACTGCTTGCCGATACTATTGGTCATGTACTCCGAACCCTACGATACCGATGAGCTGGATGCGATTGTCGATGTGGTCGGCTTACGATCACAGTCGAGGCTCAACACGTTCCGTGAGATGTGGTATCATATCTTTCTGTGGGCACTCTTCTCATCCATATTTATACACACCTGCGCCGCCTTGGTTGCCTTTGTGACGCTCCGGCGCCACAAATTCGGTCGCTTCTTTTCCATACTGATTCTGGTGATGGGCTTCGTATCGCCCGCTAGCAGCGGGATCATTAGCAGCGCCGTTATTGCATTCGTCCACGTCGCTTCCAGCTTGCCCATGTCACCGATCTATGCGCTCTTCTGGGGCGTCGGACAGACCATATTCTCGGCCTGCTTGGGCTTCTTTCGCATTCTGGCCACGCTCTAGACAGAGTTGCGAATGGACTGACTACTATCTATCATATGGCAACGCAAATCCTGCCCATCCTCAAATTCTGTTTTCTTTGTTTATTATTTATGTGTATTTAGCTCTTAATGTTAATCATTTTTTACTTATATATATATTTAATATGTATTTCTAGTTCGCATTCAATATCCTCATAATCCAGTTAGAAAAAAAAAAAACGAAATAATTTTGTTCTTTAATTCAATATTGTTATTTTATATATAAATCAAATTCGTAAAGTCGTAATTTTAAAATAGTATTTTCTACGCGCCAAATCGAAGTATATATCTATCAACAAATTGTTCACGATTGCATATACTACAAACTAGAACTTAACAACTAATTAAACAATTATGATGTACATGTGTAAGAGAGGAATGCGTATAAAAAATATTGTGATTTTTAATATATATATATATACTATATTATATAAAGATAAATGAACTAGCGAACTGTATATAATTATTATTTAAGCACCTAAGCGATCGATTGTAAAAACAAAAACCAAATGAGCAGCTGAATAAACGGCCTAAATTCTATATAACTCAATGTATGATCTAATATATACTAGAACCCTATATTAATGTATTCGGATCCCTGGTAGTATATAGAGTATATAACTTATTGCTAAGCACGTTGCCAATCCTTCGTTCCGACTGCAGCGGCTGTGGTCCATTACTGCGCTTGATCTTGATGTCCGCCAACGTTTGCACGGCCTGTGGATCCTCCTCAAAGTGCTGCAACATGCGCTTGGGACATGGATATTGAGAGATTATGGACTCAGCCACCTCAAGTGTAACCAGTGGCAAACGATTCAGATGCTGTTGCCAGAGACGTCCATAGCCATTGCCCTGCTCCACGCGGACGCATTGTTTGTTATCATTGGCCAGGTATTTCTTAAAGCTGCCCAGAATCGATTGCCGCTGCTGCTTGTATGGCAACTCAGCTATGGCTTTGGTGTAGCGCTGCAGCAGTGATAGCAATTCCTGGCATTGCGGTTGAGCCAATTGCTCCACATGCAAATGCTGCAGCAGCTGCAGCTCAATCAAAGCATTCGCCTCGTGGCTGTGCTTGCTCTGGCGCAGCCGAGGCACAACCACAGTGAACTGGCAATTGGGTGCGGGAAACGCATCATGCAGCTTTGCTCCTATGCAGCTCAAGTTGTGATCCTTAAGTGCTCGCTGAAAATCCGTCTCAGTATAGACCAACAGAACCTGTTGCTCCATGTTCCAGGCATCTTCCAACTCGACGCCCGCCACAAGCGTTTGTTGGCCAACATTGCGCTCCCAGATAATGCAGTTGCGTGCAGGCAAACAGCGTATTTCATATTTCAAATCCGTATTATTTAATTTTTCCAGCAGCTCCTGGCCCCAGGGGATACGCAGCAGCCCTTGATCAAGTACCAGGCGTACATACTTCTGACACTCACCAGGCCTAATACGCTTCTGTTGCTCGCGCATAGCCTGTTTAAGCAGTTTATCAGCTTTGTTAGACATGATCTACTTTATTTAAAATTTTAACAAATTGAAGCGCCAATGCGCATATAAATAAACAAAAGCAGTGTTGAGAAGCAGCAATTAGAATTCTTCTCTTAAATATCGATATTTGGGTTCCAGCTATCGCATCTATCAGTATCGATATTTATGTGCGTATTCAATGTGATAAGCGGCATTTATCGTTGCGCAGCACTGCACGCCACACGTGTTTATATTTGCTTGTGAAAAAGTCGCACTTTTTATAAATCGTTAAAAATGTATCTTATGTACACAATTGGTGAAAACGGTGAGCGCATCTATACTCTGAAGGTAAGTTTAGTGAAAGTGTAATAAAGGATGGGACTAATATGTAACCATCACTTGCAGAAACGTACGGAGGACGGTCGCCCCACCTTGTCCGCACATCCAGCTCGTTTTTCACCTGAGGACAAATATTCCAGACAGCGCATTACCATCAAGAAACGTTTTGGATTGTTGCTCACACAGAAGCCGGAGCCCATCTATTAAGCCACAGTTTAGGTTTAAATTAGCTTATGTATATTTACAAACTATAATTAAACAAAACAAAAACATTTCAAATACGACGCTTTAATCCTGCAGTATAGTCAAACAACTGGGGATTGCGGAACTCGCCCCGCATATCCAGTACATAGTACAGCGCCTTGTTCTTGACCTTAATGGGCAGTTGAACACGGGCCATTTCACGTGATTCCTCCGCTGAGATGCACTTCAGTGGCACGGTCATAATGCGGTTACGATTGAATGGTCCATAAGTCACAAAGGAGACACTGTCTCCGCCCTTGCGTAGAATGAGAAACCGCACCGAGCGCAGCGTAAACATCCAGACGGCAAACAAAATGCCATAGCCTGAAGAGAGAATATTTTTAATACTGTGAAATCTTTAATTTTATAGTGTATCCACTCACCTATTAAAAAACAGCATATAGTAATGCCATTCTTATACTTGTTCTCACCCAGATTTATGCGCTGGTACCATTTCAGCTCTTCGCCAGGTTTTTCCACAACGGGCGCATCTTTTAGCGTCGTAAAGGCGAAATGCGATAAATACGTCCAGAACACAAATTGGCACAGGCCAAAAAAGTTCAGCATCTTATAGAATTTCGGATTTTCATATTTAAACAATACAATATCCTTTTGCACATTTGTGCTCACATCATAGGCAGCTTTGGTCGACTGGCTTCGAATGGGTGCAATTGCAGCCGGCAGTTTACTAGCTATTGCTGGCACCGTACTGCGTAGGCTTTGCAGTGTGTGTCTTTTTAGGTAATTGGCGCCATGCCTGAGTGCGAAATTGATCAAATTGCTCATTTTGACTGATAACTTTGTTTACGGCATTTATTATAAAACAAAACTAACCTACAAGTTGCACAGATGTTTTTGTTTTGTTTCGTTTTATTTGTAGTTCGTTCGCGGACGAACTGGTATTTGGAGCCCCATTACCAGGGCTGACAGCTGCAGTAAGCAAAAGCTGTGCTGCGGTGAACTAGATTTGCAGATATTAATCACTTATTAATATGACTAAATTTGGTACTTGGTAAATTGACTCTTGAAATTTGGTACGTGATTGCCTAACAACATCAACAATTTGCATGGTACCTAATAAGGCAATTTATCAGTTTTCAGTTTTAGTCAAAACTTTAATGTATTTTCTGAGAATTCATAAAAAATAAGATTTTTATATTCAAATAATAAATTGTTGTTATTGAATGGATATTTTTTTATTTATTGCATATCACAAATTTAATATATATAGACTTTTTTATATATATATATAAAGTCCCTGTTATCTGTTCATTTGTTGCAGTGCTTTTGAGCTAGCTAAACAGTTCACGAACCAGGCACATTCCAACTGATTCGTGGTTCTATACAATTGTTGTTGTCTGCTCAGATTTTAGTCTGTGTTTGGTATTCCAGTTGTTCAGGGCGGCAGTGCACGCGCTGCGGTGTAAACAAAACGACAAAATACCGTTTAAACTATTAAATATATAAATTCAATACGTAGGATATGTTAAAAACGTTTAATAAAAAAGCTTAATTTAACGGCAATTAGAAAATATCGAAACTTCACAGAGGTAAGTCTCTAGAATGCCATTAACATGGTTTGTTGGTGCTCTACCTCACGTATTGTTGTTATTATTATTGTTTAGAAGCTTTTACTATAACATATTGCATATACATATATAAAAGTTTTAGTGGGTTTTCAACATATTGACCATAGTTTCAAGTTTCGGACTTATAAAGAGACACTTTTAAGATACTTGCTTGAGTTTGTAGGGTTGTCAGGTGGCTCCACGGCAGCCGGTAAATACAATAATAATTTTGTTTATCTGCCAAATGGTCAGATGTATACATCGAAACCGATTTATGACTGGCATATCTACGTGTTGTCCTTTCACCTCAAGCGTAACCTGTGCCAGATAATACCCATATGTGTGATTTGATGATGATGGCAACCCTATTATATACCATGTGCATGGTAATTAGTCGCATAATCATGAATTAACGCCCATATTTATATATATAAACACAAAATAAATAATATATATACTAACATTATGCTTGCCGATACTTGGCAGCCCTAATGATATTAAATTGTACAATAAAACGAATGAAAACTGTTGCCCCGTCTGCAACAGTGGCGTTTGCCACTACCCGAGTAGCTAAATATGTCTGTCTGGGATCGATAGATATTTTTGCTATAATATCATATATTATATAGTTGCCCTGCATAGATCTGTAATATTCCCCGGGGTTTGAATGTTTTTCAAGCTAACCTCACTTTACATTAAAATCGATACGTAACCTAAAAAGAATGTGAATGCGCTGCAAAATTAATACATATACACGCACACATACACTCACGAACCTTGTTATACATACACACAGACGGCTAGTTAAGCAAACGCAGGTATAGATGTGTGCGTGTGTCTGTGTGTGCGAGAGCGAAACAGCTATAATAGACATAACTCCCAAGACCAAACATCATTCTGTTGCCGTTGCATGTACATATGAAAAAAAATATATTATTGTGCATCCAAAGTTGGCCATGCACAACATATTTATCAGTTAGCAGAAAAGAAATAAAAATAAATTGAATTTTTACTCTCATTGTATTTCTATAAATAGACAGAGAAAGCGAAACGAAGAGTATAATTTGTCATATATGTATCTAGATAGATATATCCAGAACATAATCGTAGTCAATTACTACCGATTTCTATATCTTCTATAGCCGACCCCAGACCTGTTTCTCCCGATTACATTTAGATGTCTAATATGGCTGCCGACGCCTCAAAGAGAAAAAAAAACACTTTTTTTCGCTTCTGTTTTGGTTGCTGCTTCTCACTGTGCTGCTGCGGTGTCTTTCAGTCGGTACGGCTCGTCGTACGACTTTGTCGCTCGGCTCGGTGCAAAACTTTTATTTTTCTGATAGATTACTTACATATATATCATATATATTATATTGTATGTATGTACATATTTTTACCTCGTATAAACGTTAAATTGCGCTGCTCCCTTCTCGCTCTATCTCTCTCTCTCTTGCTCTCTTGCTGCAAGCGCTTACGCTCCCTCCCCCTCCCGGTCTCTCTGGAGTGCCTTAGACCTGTTCGAAAACCGGTATCCTGCCAAAAGTCCTAGGCACATTCTCAAGTCCTAAAAAAGTGCGGATCTTAGACTAGACGCAAAAATTTGCCACCTACCGCCCGCTTTCCTTCTCCCTCCCTCTCGCTCTCGCTCTCTCTTTCACTGTGGCTCTCTCGCTGCGTATGTTTGCATTGCATTAACACGTTTTAATTTACATTTTTGTTGTCATTTTTCTATATCAGATAATAGTTTAATTTCTCCTCTCGACCTCCCCCCTTCCCCCTCTGACCCGTACCCTCTGGCTCCCCCGTCTACCTCCCCCTTCCTATTCGACCACTACCTACGCAGATACATTGTAATACATAGAGCTGTACCGCTCACACGCACAGCTTACTCGCATCAGCCGTCTCGCTCGCACAATACGCAGCATTGCTCGTTTTTGTAAAATGCCAATTTATGGCAACTTTAATTTTTGGTTTTACTTTGCTTTTGTTTTGTGTCTTGTTATTGTTGTTCTTCCATTCTATTTTCTTATCGGCATTTGGCGGAAAAACTATAATGGCATATTCGAAGATCCCCTGTTGCAGCAGTACTGCTACTTCAACCCCTCTACCCGCTCTCCCGGTTGTACTATACATATAAGAAATAGCGCTGCCAACTTGCTAAGAAAAGTCTTTCTCTAAATTACGAAACTTTACATAAAAGTTGACCTATATTAGTGCTATCCAATATCAATTGGCTTTTCTTATATATTTTATATACATATCTAGTATTTATATACATATACATATATAGTTGCCAGCATTGCTGACGTCGCAGCGCATTTGTAGTTAGGGGTCGCACGCACCGTGGACACATTCAAGATGTGACATTAGGAAAAATAAAATGAGAAAATGAAAACTTTAGGGAAAAATGATTATAGAACGTTATCAGAATCCAATTTGACACGCCCTAAACCAGCAGTTGGGTCGCTGCCCCCTAACCATGCCCACTCTTACGCTCTCGCTACCTTACTCTCTCATTTCGTATTGCTCTCTCTCATAATTTAAATGTCGTCGTCGTCGTCGTCGTCGTTGCCGTTGCCCGTCAGCTGGTTTTTTGCGCTCGCGTTCGCGTTCACTTCGGCCACTGTTTTAGTGTTGCCTTGAACTCGCACAAAAATCTAGTTACAAATAATTTGATTTCTTTCGAGTCTAGTGTAAATTTGTTGCAAGACGTAAACGTTAAATCAATCTAGTCTAGATTGAGCATCGTGTAAGTCGATTATATAAAAATTTTGCAAACTCTCTTCAACATAACCTCAATTTTACTAACTAAACTTAAATTTTGGTTTATCGAAAATCGCTTCAATTCTAATTCATTAGCATTAACAACGGTTTATTTTTTCTGTTGATTTCATTTTCATTTCGTTTCGTTTCTATGCTGGCTCTAAACATTTATCACATGTTCCTGCTTTATGCATGCTTATTTCTCTTCTTCTTCTTCATTTACATTTTGTCGCTGTTCGCTTTGCATTTGTGTTTCGATTGCAGACATCTCTTGCGCTGCGGCCTCTCGCTCTCTTTGTTGTGCTTGCTGTTATTGTTGTTGTTGCTCGCGTCGGCAGCATATGTACGACCGAACGAACAACCGACCGTTCGACCGTCCCGAGCGACCGTCCGACCGAACAACAAGCACACCGGTTAGGTATGCAGATTTACAGATACATACCGAAACCCGAAAGAGCCTATATAAAATCACGAAAAAATCAGTTGATATTTGTATACGATTTACACTTAGATATATATCCATCTGATTAATACAGTTTATATAAAAGCTGAACTCAAATGGAGGGATTTCTCTCTGTTTTCCCCGAAATCCGTTACTTTTTGGCCCATCCAAACTTTCATTTGGGTTCTCAAAATAGAAACCCGGTTCAGCTGATTTCAAATTGTAGTTTCATTTAATTTTCATTGCTAGCAAAAACTACAACGAAAAGCTTTCTGGCGAGCTTTTAGCAAAAAGCTTTGTTTTTAGCATACATTAATTTTTAAGGAGGGAGTCGTTACATTAATTTATATAATTTCCTCTTCACTTATTGATTATAAGGGCCTAGGTCAATTATCATATTAATCTAGAATTGCCACACTTAATAGTGTTGCCAGACCGTCTATGAAATCTATTTACCATAATCTTCGATTCTCGTTTCATCTCAGTTCAATGTGTTCCAACTAAAGGTAGACTATAAAACGCGCGAATATGATGGAAGTAACACAGAACGTTGAGTTAAGGGAGCTGTCGACAGAAGATGACTTAATCAGAAGTATCACCGAACTGGACCATAAAGTTGATAAGCTTTCCAGCCCTGGTATGTGCGCAACATATAATCGTTAAATTTAGCTGGAAATAAATAAAGGTTTTCTTTCAGAAATTAATACAAACATGGGCAGCCGCAAGTCAACTATCGATGAGGAAATTCATAATGGATTGTCCTCAGACATTCTAGAGAACAATATTAAGGCAACGTCGCCTATCGATAGTATCGGCAAGAGTGATGATCATGATCACGGCAATGAATTACCTAGCGAACACGATGCCGGCACAGATCTGGATGCTCTGCTGGACAAGATTAGTTCGATCGTAGACTGCGATCGTAAAGACTCTGTCGATGAGGATGATGTCACAATGGAAGATAGCAGCATACCGATTTCGGCCGATATCGATAACATAACAGAAGACAACACTGCGATCGATAAAGCAGAGACAAATGTGATCGGCGCCGAAGCAAAGCAAAAGGAAGAACAAGAAAACAGCGTGGAAGAGCTTAATAGTTCTGACCTACCTGAAGTCGAGGAAAACCCTGAAGAAAAGCAGGAAGAGAATTCAACGGAAACTAAAGAAAAACAAAATATCAATGAAAGTGAGATCGGTGCAACAGTGAAAGAGAATGTGCCGACCGATGAAAATATGTTAGATGATGAAACGGAAGAAAATACTAAAAAGGATCCGAAAATCACGAACACAAAAAGATCGCAAGACTCGAATGAGGATGTCTTTTTGGATGCTTTGGAAAACATCTCTAGTTCAGATGAGTTTGAGGCACAGGGCGATCAGAAAACTGTAGAAACTGATGAGCCAATTCCCAATGAGCAAAGCAAACATGACTTAGAAAACATAACCTCAGATGAAAGCTATGATGGAGATGATAAGACGGATGCTGTCGATGAAAAAGCGAATGGAGAGGCCCCCATCATTGATCTAGACTCATCTGATGATAAAACAATTGATACGCCTGCGAAGGAAGATGCAGCAGAAGCAGAGACTGAAATGGAGGTGGACAAAACTGAAGAGGCAGAGAAAGAGCTGAGTGTCAAAACATTAGAAAGTAAGTCGGCGGAAGCTGACAATGTTAGCGAAGAGAAAACAAAGACAGATCCAGAAGTGGACAAGGAAGATCCCGTGCCATCGGAAGACAAAGTTGTAGAACCAACTGAGCCGAAGTCAAATGGAGTCTTGGACGATGAGTCCGAGAAGAAAGTCGAGCAAACGGAAGAGCAGGCGACGAGCAAACCTTCAGAGAACATGGTAGCCGAGACAAGGGAAGCCGAATCAGATGATGAGGTGATCTTTTTCGAGCCGATTGAGAAGACAGGATTGAAAGAGAGTCAAACAGGTGAGAGTAAAACGGAAGCTGTCAAAGATATGCCAGCGACTGCTGATAAAAAGGTCGAAGAGGTGGTACTGTTGTCGGAAGACGAAGATGATCAGCCGGCTGAAAAGAAACCTTCGGAGGAATCTAGTAAAAGTGATGAAAAAACTGCTCCGACTAAACCAAACGATTCGAAATCGAATGGAACTTTAAGCAGAGACTTGTTAGCTGACAACTCAGACAATGCTTGCGATCAGTTTGAAAAACAGAAAACGCTGGAGAAACCGAAAGTTGTCTTGGGTGAGGATGCCGATAGCAATTCCAGCAATTTGCTACAGCCCTCACATAAGAGCAGAGATGAGGCACCAGCTGAAGCTGAAGCCGACGCGGAACCTGCTGCAGAGGCTGATGAAGGCGACGTGGAAATGGTGGCCGACGACCCGGAGGATGAGTCGGAAGCTGCCATGCCTGCGGTCAAGCGTTTGCGTCTCAGCACCGATGATAAAGTGGAGTCTAGCAACAGTACCGCGGTCACAACGGCCTCAGTCTCCACCACTACCAACACAGAGGAAGCAGCACCCGTCGTTGCCAAACGTAGTCACAGCCTGCTGGCCAGCAGCAGTCCCGCGGAGAAGGAGGCTATACCCAGCAAGAAATTGAAAACGGATGACTCCGATTCGAATAGCTCAAACGATGGTACACTACAAATCGATCTGGATGCTCATGATAATACCCAAGAGTCGGAGGAATCAGCAACAGCGGCTACCGAGCCAGCTAAAATCAAGCACGACGAAAAGACGGAGTCAAAGGAACTGGAGTACGAACTCAAGCCCAAACCGGAGCTGAAGAGCGACGTCAAGCCGTTGCGCTTGGAGTTTTTGAAGAGTTTTCGGAAGAGTTTCGACAAGATGACGCGTCAGGATCTTGAAGAGCTGGTGCTGCAGAAGATCGTCGAGAGCATGCTGGTGAAGAGCGAGTTTTCGGAGATACGACGGCAGATCGACAATCAAGAGAACACGCTGGCCAACTATCGTCGCAAGATAGCTGAGGTCTCCAAGCAGTTTCTCGATCTGGAGACGGTGCACAAGCGTGTGCTGAAAGATCTGGAAACGAAGAATGCTCAGTTTACGGCGCCGGTGCGCATAACGCGCGCTGTCGGTCTCCAGGTGGGCATGGCCCTCATGAAGAAGCCCAGCGAGGAGGCGGCACGCAACCACGCCTCCGGCAGTCATACTGCGGGCAGTATGTCAGCGGCGACAGCGACAATGCCAACGCCACAAAAGGCGAGCACCTCGCCAATGCGATCGTCCATGCGTGCGCTGCCACCGCCGCGACTCAGTCCACCCCAGCATCAGCATCAGCAGCAGCTGCAACAGCAGCATCAGTTGCAACAGCAGCAGCAGCAGCAGCAGCAGCATCAGCATCAGCTGCAACAACACCAACAACAACAGCAGCAGCACACACCGCCAACGATTTCAACGCGACCATACGTACAGACGAGTGGCGGTGGCACGCCGCCGGTGCGTCGCGGTTGCATGCAGAAGGTGACGCCACAGCGGCCTGTTAACAACACGCCCAGCAGTCATCAGGCGAGCACCTCCGGCCAGGGCATGCAGCGACTGCCGAACACGCCCAATGTCCCAACGCGGCCCATGTACGCGTCGAAGCACACGGGCAACGTGACTCCTGCGACGGCGGCAGCTGTTGCCGCAGCTATGCGAGCGCGCGGCACTACAGCTAAGCCCATAACCAAGGACTACCCGAGCTCCTACATGACACAGAAGCAGCAACAGCAACAACAACTGCAGCAACAACAACAGCAGCAGCAACAACAATCGCCATTACCGTGAGTAGCAGCTCGACTTGTCCCATCAGTTGTCAACAACTAATCCCGTTTCTCTTCTCTTTAGCGTTCGCATTGGTCGCAGTCCGGGCAAGCAGTCCATCAACATCAACAGCAAGGCACGCCCCATGCCCACCGTGTCGGTGCCTATGTCAAGTGCCACGGATGGTGGATCAAGTGGTGCTGGCTATGGCCAGCCCAGTCTGGCGCCTGCACGACCCAAAGAGAAGGCCGTCATCGATCTCACAGACGAGGATGATGCAGCGGCTGCTGCAGCCGCTGCTGCGATGGATGCCAGCGCCAATGCGAGACTGCGACAAGCGTTAAATGTGCCCGCCAAACGCATGCAGACGTCGCCCTTGAGCGGCAGTACACGGTCCAGCGGAGGCAGCGTGGTGCGCGTCTCGCCCATGAATATACCGCGTACCAATGCTGTGGCCCGACAGATTGTCAATGGACCAGGTAAATTACACAAATAATATATAAGCTTAGCTCGATTCACATTTGCTTATCACACGGAAATTATTAAGATTCATTAGGGAAAGCCATATATCGTATAAGGATTGTATGGAGTGCTCTGTGCTCTGATGGGATATTTCTGATAAGAATTATAAAACTACTCTTAGAATAGTAGAATGAACCATAGCATTGGTAGTAGTAAAATATTTAAAATACTTCTATCATCTAAAATATAGTACAGTCTAAACTCTATTTGGTTCAGAGTGTTCCCATTTACGTACATAAAAAAGAGAAAAGAGAATTTTTCAAATTCATTTAATTTATTTCGTATACCCTATCAATGTGTATTATAATAATGTAATATTTTGTAGGTTATTCCTATACAATTCTGAAATATTTAATCTATAATAGAAAATACTCTGGCTCTTCGGACTAGACTCGTTTCTATAAATCTTGACAAGCGTTTGTGAATCATATTTGGGAATTTGTAAAGCATTCATTAAACTCATTTCGTATTACAGGTCAACGAGGATCGACTGGCTCGAGTGCTAACATGCAGATACGGTCGGAGAATACGCCGCCGAGCGGATCGCGTGCACGTTTCTCGCACCCTGCACCGTTACCGCTGGCGCCGGTGCAGATCAATCATCCGGATTGGAAGCTGCCGCCGTCACGGCCGGTCATACGCATCAGCTTGCACGACACGGGCATTGTCATCTCGTGGACACTGGAGGATACGGGCAGTCGATTTGCCGAGTGCGTTACGTATCAGATTTATGCTTATCAGGAGACGATCAACGAGCCCAGCACCGACTCATGGCGGCATGTGGGCGACGTGAAGGCCATGCTCCTGCCCATGGCAGTTACGCTGAATCAGTTCCAAGAGAATCAGCGTTACTTCTTTGCCGTGCGAGGCGTCGATGCGCACGATCGTTATGGGCTATTCAGTGTGCCCAAGACGTGGTAATCGAGTCGTGTCCCTTGTTTATATGTATTCTTCAATCTTATTTTACATTAGTTCTTAGTCCTATTTATAACTTATTTATGCAATGTGACCCAATCTCTAAGTTAAGCATTGAGTTGGATAGTTCAGTTTCAGTTGAAGTTCTTAGCACTGTCCAAAACAATTTCTTTTAGCTAATTAGCATGTAATTACATCACATTTATGTTTGTTCCTTAAGATATACATTTTTTAACCTGGGCAACCACCAAAAACTGAAAGCCATTTATTGAATTTCCTTATCCTTAAGTATCTACCCGCACCCATACTCTTAAGTTAGCATTAAGTTTTAACCCTGTGGAGTGTTTTCTTTGGATTTAATCAGACTTTACTCAACGCAAATTGCTTCGTGGCAAATTAAACGCAACAAACACGACTCATTTTGTTAATACAACTAAAAACTATGTTTTAAGCTTAAAGGAAAAGTACACAATGAATGAATAAATATTATATTGAAACATTAAAAGGTATTTTGTCATTGATTGAATTAAATTTAATGTAAATTTACTTTGATCGAGGTTTCTATTATATTGTATATTTATTATTTTTTAGTCTTATTTTAGCTTCTACTTTGTAAGTTTTAAAGTGCATGTTAATTTTGAAAATATTGAAATATTATTATGTTTTATTAAATAATATTTTACTGAAGAATTCTGCAAAGTCCTTGATGTTATAGTTCATGTTAACTTTACAATGAATATGGTATGCAAATTTGGCTTATAAAACTTTTAACTTTAACTCTTAAATATTCACTCATGTATATTAGCACTTAAATTTGCCTTAAATACAAAGTAGGTGAGGAATTTTATAAATTGGGTTCTTGAAGGTGGAAAATTTGCAGATAAATTTTATTTGCAAATATGTAGAATAAAGATAGAATATTTATTATAATATTATATAATTTAATTATATAATAAGTAAATTATATCATTTTAACATATATAAGAGTTATTGTTTTTTTTATTTTATTTTATTTATTTATTTTATTTTTTTTGTAAAACTGCATGTCACATTTACAAGGAAGATCAGTATATATGGAGGGAATATAATAAACAACGACATAAATTCTTCATGCAATTTTCTGTTTCTAAGACTAGCTTCTCATAGTGTCATCAGTTCCAGCCTAACACGATACGTGTATTCCATGACGTAATGCCTTGGAATATTGCTATAATCTATGCACTTAAATTAGAAAATGTGTCATGCATGTGGTTTGCGTAGCTATAAAAGAAACCAATGTTAGCTGTAAATTAGTCATGCCTTCGAATTAAAATATCGTTCACGTCTGACATGAACTTAAATAGTCTGTTTTAAAAATACCTCAATGACTGTAATCCTTGTCGTTATGATTGGACAATTGAAGGTGAATGTGTAATGGCAATCAAAGGCTCAATTAGCATTTAATATGCCATTTATGTGTTGTATACATACATACATACATACATATATAGTATATGAAAGCACATATCCTTGCAGGACAGCCAAAGGACATACTCAACAAATTAGCACAAATTGCATGCACAAATTGATTTTCAGCTGGCTAAAAGAGTTGATGCAGGCCCTATTTCAACATGCATGAGAATGCAATCGATGACACATAAAATATGGATAGATACTACGTCCATTGCCGTGAGAGCCTGCAGGGGGTCACTTGCAGCGTCGTTTTGTCCTTAATGGCAAACGTTGCCAATGCTGCATGTTAAGTGGAAGCCAGCTTCTGCCCCACCTACCTGCGCCTCGCCTGCTCTATCGCTCACATTTCATGCACTGTTTAAATTGTGTGCATGGGGTATATTCAGACTGGCCTTGACTTTACTCTCTCGACTGTGTTTACTAAGAGTGGTATATATGCAATTTCTTTTGTAGTACTGCTCCTTTTTTTTGCCAAATTTCCTATTTAATATAATAATTATAAATATATAAATATACATATATCAGCAGTTTGTTTTGCAGATTATGCCACAAAGCGAGCTATCACTGCATTCTGTTTACAATTTCAGAATCTGCTGGACTTTGCAAACTCTTGCCATACAACGTTAGCAGAGCATCTCGGCAGCAGTTCAGACTCAGATCGTACTCTTCTTTAGTTTCCTTTCTTTTTTTTTTTTGTCATGTCAGCGACACCGATTGGCCGCTTGCACTTGACATTGGAAAAGCGGCGCAGGCAACGTCGCGACCTTTTTTCTGGTGGCCCTCGTCAGGGCTTTTTTTCTGTGCTTCTTTTGGTTTTTTGCATTGCCGCGTTTTGTGTCCATTCATGCGCTGCATGTGGCAGGGCGCGGCGTGATTGGTGGGCTGCTTGCAGCAAAGGCAGCGCCACGTGCCAGCGCAATATTGAACGTTAGCCAAAAAACCTTGACATTAGGCGCAAAATTGCGCCAGTGTGTGTGTATGTGTGTGTGTGTGTCGGTGTCGGTGTCTGTGCTTGATGGTTGTTAAGTCATTGCATGCATATCCGGCGCACAGCAAACATTCTTCTTGGCTGTTTTTGTTGTTGTTGTCATTTTAATTCATTTGCAGCTGAAATGTGTCGCAAAGCATGTCCTGGCAGGACATGGTTCGTCCTGTTGTCATTGCCGCTCCAATTGTTTGACAACAGTAAGAACAACAAAAAATTGTAAACGTATCTATATACATACATATACATATGCATTTTAATTGAAATAACTGTTCCACGCACACACTGAGCGCAAATTTAATTGTTGTTGTTTGCTTCATTTCCGGGAAACGTCTTGGCAGCCGCAACACACACACACACATACGCACACATATATATATATACATATCAAGACACATGTGTGTGCCCACCACGCCCACCGCCTCTAACGCCAAGCATAACAAAAACACAGATGTTTTGTCAGCAGCTATCGCTCTCCGTGCACTGCGCACGCGTCGCTTGCAGCACGGCAACACTGCCAATTCGTAGTAGCAGCTGTGGCAGTTGTATTTTGCGGGCTTTGTTTGTTATTCGCTCGCCGAACGCGTCGCCTAACGGTTGTGTACCGCTACCAATTTCGCAACCCAACTGCATGCAACGCGCTACGTGCAACTAGCGGCGGCATGCGTCGCGCTCTTAGACTAGATAAACGCGTGTTTTTTGTACTCTAAAACAAATGTAGTAGAAATATTAATTAAAACAACAAATTTATGTGTGCTATTTAAAAAATATTACCATATATGAATACATAAATATACAATAAATTAATAATAATTAACAAAGAATTTAGAATATAATATATAATTTTAAAATATTATTAATTATATATAGTGCAAAAAAGCTTAAATCGATGCGAAATTTGTTGGACAAAGTAAATGAAAAATGTGTTTAAATTTAATAAAGCATAATAATTAATAAACCAATAATTATAAAAAAAAAATTCATAAACGGAAACTAGTTGAAATAAAAGCATACAAAATCTACAAGATTTTAAAAAATAAAAATAAAATTATATATAATATTTAAATCAAGTCAAAAATGTATGCATTTCATTAAGAAAAATACATGAAAAATAATAATAAAAATAAATACCTAAATATAAAAAAACTTTATACAAAAAGCATGCAATAAATGAATTAAAGTATATGCAAATTAGGAAAAAAAAAAATACAATAAAAAAGTATTTATGTATAGGAATTCGTGTTAAAAAAATAATTGGAAAGCCAGATATGATAAAAATAAATATGTATTAAAATCCTATAATGAAAATACTAAAATATAAATTCGGTCAAAATTTAAATAAATAATAAAAAATAAAAAAAAAAAAAAAAAAAAACATTTGGTGGCAAAAAGAAAATAACAACACATGTGGCCATTAAAAAAAAATTATACGTGTATATGAATAAATAGAAAACCATTAATATACAAAAAAAAAAAAAAAAACAAATAGATTTTATATGACAAAAAAATATATATAAATATTTATTTTTTTTATATATGTATATGGAAATATACATATAACTAAATGTATAGGAATATAACTAGAAAAATTAAATATAGTTACCAACATAAAACTTACTTCCCCAACAGTAAACTAAATGTAATGAAAACAATTGAAGGTCCCCCTATAAGCTTACACTGTTTGCATTAAATATAAATACAGCATAAATAGTTCTTTATAAAAACAAAAACAGTTACTTGTTGTGCATATGAAAACCTAACTTTAATTGAAATATCGATTACAAGGGCTAAAGTCGTCAATCGCTTTGTAAGTATAACAATGCCCCAAAGCGTGCCACACACCATATGTAGGTGTATGTGTGCGTGTGCTTTTGTGTTTATGTATGTTAATTAAATTACCGCTATATGTGCTTAACAACAATGCCAAAGCCCACAACAACAATAACACACAAACACACACACACACGCACACAGAAAGAGACGGCGTAACCTCCATTGCAAGTAATTATAAAAAAACATCAGCAGTGGCAAAGGCAACAACAACAACAACTAAAAGGCAACTAGCACACACACATACACAAATGATTACTCACATACACACTGTAAAAACAATAACACATGAGCCAATTTTCAGTCGCAACTTCAACTCGGCAAAGCGACTCAGTTACATGTCTTGGCCCTGGCCACTTGCTGTCACATTTGTTGTACATGTATTGGTGTGTGTGTGTGTGTGTGTTGGGCTATGCCTATGTCTATTACTAGCCGTAACCATTTGCACGTAGCGCCTTACTATTATTAAGCGTCTTATTGTACAATGAGAGCGCACATAAGTATGCTACGCTTTCTGTAACTCGGCATCAGCCAGACACACACTCATCTAAGTGCCTGTGTGGGTGTGCGTGTCTTTGTATGCTCTCAAGGTGCAATAAGCCAGCATAAGCCATGTTCATGTGTATGTTTTCTTATGTATGGCATGCAGCTTGGCCAGATTGTTGAGCTGAAAAGGCTTACCGGCTCGAATCGATAAAATCATGTTCCCCTTTTTTTTCGATTACACGTCTGGGTGAGTGGGTGTGTGTGTGTGTATGTGGTCTATCAGTCATCTAGTTAAGCCTTTGCAGCTTAAGCGGCTCGCACTTTATTTTCATTTCATATTTGCTAGCAAATACTTTCCATGCCATTTATATCTGCAAGTATTGCCTTAAGCTTTAAGACTCAATTTAACATTTGTTTTAATGCAATGCGGTAAGCAAATATTGTTTTTAGGCTTCAATATGTTTGTAATCATTATAGCTGGCTTGTCAAAGTACCGTTGCTTTAACAAATTGAGCAAGTTCTGAAAATGATTTAATAAAAGGCAAATATTTTTCAGCAGTCGAATAAAATATTTAACATATTTGTTTAATTATTTATTCTATCTTTTTATTTTATTTTATTTTATTTTTATTTATTTTTTTGCTTAGCTAAATAACTAAGTTGTAAGTTTTGTTATCAGGCTTAGCTTGGCTTTAATGGGCGATTAAATAAGCAGCATATGAAAAGTTATAATGACCAATTTGTTAAATTTTTATGATTTAATTTAATCTCCCTTAAAGCTATCTCCGGAAATTTATCTACAATTTGAGGTACCCTGAGGCTTTGTTCTATATGCCTGCTATTATATTCTTTTTATGTATTTCTAAAAAAATAATAATACAAATAAAATAAACAAACCAAATGAAATGTCTTCAAACACTTTTAAAAATTTCAAGAAACATGTGAACTTACTCCAGCTTTATTATTATTTTCCTTATAAATTTGTCTACATATATTTTACAAACCTATCGAATATCAGTTCCCCAAGGGCTTGCAATATGTGTTGAAACCATCTTCTCTCAATTAAATTGCGCCTTTGCACATATATTTTTTTTATCAATTGCTTCTCATTGCTTGGCTTTGACAGGATATTTAAGGCGATGTCATGTTGCCCCCAGGACGGCTTTGCCCCCAACACGTCAAGGTGTTCTACACATAAACAACTAATACAAAAACAACAAAAACAACATATTAGCACACACCCATTTTTTTCATAAATTTTCTAACGAATGTAAAAAAGAAAAGTGAATTCGAGACTCGAGCACACAAAGTTCTATTTTTTCATAAGCTTGGGCACGGCTGGGCGGTTGAGCGCTTGGGAGGTTGGTTGGTTGGGGCTGCACAGTGTCCCAAAACACGTATGCAAATGTGCAAAGACCAGCATAAATGTGCCATAATAGCCACACTTTAGATCCGAGCATTGAGTACTCATGCAGAGCATCGAGTACTCAGTATTGATTATCAGTTTTGCATACTAATAAGCGAGCGCTTTGTTCCGACTATTTCGCTGATGGCAGAGCCACACTCGAATGTGAATGTTTGTGTTTGTGTTATTCCATATATATGTATATGGGTGTATGTGTGTGTGTGTGTGTGTGCTTGATAGAGTCGCTGTTTTGCTGTTTGCCATGGCAGCTGCTTTCGACAGCAAAAAGGGAGCGCCGCATGGCCCCAAATAAGCCGCAAAGGGCTCGCACATGGACACGGACGAGTTGCAGCATTAGGGGTATGCCTGTCAAATGAATATTTATGAGCATGATTGTTTATTAGGATTAGAGTTATTGATCTTGGTATTGTTATTGTCTGTTGTGATTATAATGAGGCAGATTATTTTTAAAGCAAGAATTAGGTAAATAAAATAGAAGGCAAATAATAAGGTATACAAATTTTATGCAAAATAAAAATAATATAAATATATTTAATGATTTTTTTTTATTAAAGTTTTTATTATTGTTCTTATAATTTTATTTATTATATTAACGTAAAATGTTGTTAAAAATGTACTTATTTATTGTTATTATATTAAAAAAAATTAAATCAGAAATATTATTGTAAATAAATATAATTATACATGATTATTTATTGTACTATTATTATCATTATATTTATAATGTGTTTTTTTTGTATAATTTTTTTGAATAGATATAAAAGTATATTTATAATAAAATAATAATTTAATTAACTTAAATATATTAAATGCATTTTCTTAAAAAGATAACTAACAAAAAAATATTTATCTAAAATAAAATATATATTTCTATTTTTTAAATAAAAAAAATAAAAAATATATATATATATATTTTTTTTTTTTTATATAAATATACATATGTTTAAATTGAAAAAATGTATTCATTCATTTAACTTCCTAACAATTTCTTAAGGCAATTTATCTATGTGCTCAGCTGACATATTTTAACGATTTCCACTTCAGAAGGGACTACCCCTACTTTGTCAACTGCCAAGTAATGCCAGCTGCCTATTTGCCTTTTTTGTTGCCGTTGTTGTTTTTGTTTTGTTTGATTTGTCTAGCTGCACCTCAAAGGGCTTTTGTTTTGGCCCAGGGGGAGGCGTCAGCCGTTCCCTTTTTTTTACTTTTTTTTTACTTTTTCTCGTTTTGTTTTATTTTTTATTTTGCGCCAACTTCGTCGCCATTGTTTTTGGGGGCTGTTATAATACGTATATGTGGAGTAGTTTGCTTTCTTTTCGGTTGCTAGTTGAATTTTTTTCTCTCTCTATTTTATTTTATTTTATTATTTTTTTGTTTGTTTGGTATTTTCTATTTTTATCGGTTAGTGTGTTAGTGTTTCTTGACAGCGGCGGCGCTGCTTCCGTTTGGGCTGTTTTCTTCCTGCTTTGCTGTTATTTTTATTGTTATTTGCTGCTGTTGTTGTTGCTTGTACATTTCCGTTACAGTCATAACACGAGCAGCAAACAGCTGATAACACACGCACACTCTCACACACACACACACCCTTCAGGAAGCTATAAAAAACGTGCCTTTCTTTTTGGTGTGAGTGCCCCCAATGCTTGTCCTGGCTGAAGGAGCTGAGTGAGCTTTGCATGCATTGTTTTGACGCCCTTTTACAATTGAACCGCATCAAGCCCAGCCCTGCCCAGTCAGGCACTTCTCGAATTGCAGTCAACGTCGATTAGTTTGGGGGGGAACGGGGTGGGTGTGTGTGCCACCCTCAGACCTTTTGCTAAATTAATACCCGTATTATAATCAATCATGAACCTGAGCATGATAAACGCTTCGACAATGCAAACAACACTAAAAACAACCAAACAAATCAAACTGAATGAACTTGAGGGATGTCAGACGCCCTCCCCAATATTCCATATATAACGCTGTGACATCGCCCACAGCTCCACGACTCGCTCCAAGTTGTTTGAGCTGCGAATTATTATTGCATTTGCCATTTGAATGGCAATTCCCAAAGAGAGATTTATGTGGTTCAATATGCATGGTGTGTGTGTGTGTGTGACTGTATGTTTGTGTGCGTGTGCATGAAGTGACAGCACACGCGGCGTATGATATATGTAAGCCGCATCAAATTTGTTGCGGAAATGAAATAACGGAAACGCTTAAAGCAGCAAAAAGAAACGAAAACGAAAAGGAAAAGGAAAAGAGAGAACAGAGCAGAAAATCCTGTGAAAAATGCATGAATAAACATACGTTTGACACGTGCAATATTGAAATGCTTGCAAATATTCTTTTGGCAGGTGTTTTATAAGTATTTAATATACTTTATTTTGTAAAAATGTCTTACAAGTTTATATTAAACATTTTTTTATTTATTTTTTTTAGCAAAAGATAAACATGCTATTTGCATGAATATGAAAGTGATTAGCGTTTAGTAAAATTTTTACTTAGGAATTTTTGTTATTACCAACAGGAGTTCAACAACCTCAGCTATTCAGGGCTTCGATTATATTTACAGTGAGCGGATAAACAAGAGTACTTTTAGCTTTGAGAAAAAACTCAGGGAGCTATCGACTCTGTCGTTTCTTCAGCGAGTTCGTTCGCGATCGTATGGAAGCCTTTTTTCGTTTTTCCGCTCTGAGTTTTTTCCAAACTTTTGGTTGAGTCAAACGAGGCCTTTTGTGCATGTATGCGAAGACGACGTTCGCTAAATACATCTATAGCTACATGAACTGGTGTGCGTATGTGATAGAGAGGAGACTTGGGCTATTGCTCACACACTGAGTCTTTTACGAACGTCGATCGTATCGCCAAACGAAGTTCGTGAAATGAGCGTCACATGAATAGTTCAACTCAAAGCGCTCAACCGAATAGCCGAAGTCTCTTGCTCAGAGCGAGAGAGATTGAATAGAATTTTATTCGGCTGATCTCGCGACCTGTCATATGCGAGCTGTGATTCCGTTCTAACTTTGTTGAGAAGTGGAATAGTTATTTTTAATAATTACAATAATAGGTATATATTTTATGTACTAAATATATATATATATTTTTTTAATATTTTTAAAATTTTATTTAATTTTTTATTTTTTACTATTCTATTTATTTATTGTGTTATTTATTTTTATTACAAAAAAAATATTAGATTGAACAAACAATTAGTATTTTATTGGTTTTTTATTTATATTCTTTTTAAGATAATTATTTTTATGGTTAATTTTACTTCATTTTTATCCATATTAAGTCTTTTTTTTAGTTAAAAATACTTGTATTTATTTATTTAACTGTTGCCACAGCTCACTTGCTGCCTTTTAGCCTGACAAACAGCTGAAAAGTCCGGCTCGTTGTCTTTGAATACAATTTGTTTCCTGCAGGGCTGCAGACATTCTCTCACACACACGTGCGCACGCACACACACGCTCTGACAGTCACACTAAGGCACAGCATTCATCGGCAGCAGAGTGCTTATATATTGATATGCCTTTGCAATATTAATGATGTTGATGCTTATGTAAATGCAAATGTAAATGTAAATGTAAAGCAGCAAATCAAATAAAGCAGAAAAACATACCCACGCATACACAAACACACACACACACACATACACACACCAACGCACAGCAACAACTAAAATAAAGTTTCCTGTCTATATTGTTATTTCATTTCTTTGCTCTTTTTTTTTTTACAGAGCAAAACGTTCGAATCATTTGGACTCAAATCTCAAATCTCCAATCAAAACGCTTGCAAAGAGGCAAAAGGAAAACAAATAGCTCTCGATGCACACAGTTACACCTACACATCAGTAGATGAGTGTGTGTGTGTATTGAACATACGCCGCATAGGCCGGGCGGCTGCTGCTTGAGGCAAATCCCCAAGCAGCACTTGAGGCATAAATCCAAACTCAATCACGCAACAAGGTAGCACACGGCCTATCCACATTCACATACACATTCCCATTCACAATCAGGATTAAAAGTCTTCGAATCAGATAGTGGCAGCCGACCAGACCAGACAAGAGCGACAGAGATAAACGATGAGCCAGGCCGGGCCGGAGTGAGTGCCTCTGATAGCATTGCGGTAATCATCATCAGAGCATCATCAGCATTATCTCAGACTCTGTGCGTGTGTGGGTGCTCTCTTAGCTCCCCCCCTCTCCCTGCGCAGTGCTGCCAAAGAACGTTGATTTAGTTTGCGGCCAAGACCTGAGCATTGTAAACATGCCAACACACCCCTCGACTACGGCCAGATACTCAATGACATTTCGAGCCTGATTCAAGGACGCGCACGGCAGCAAGTCCTGCGAAGGCCAAAAATTAAGAACGCTAACAATTTGCTTCGTCTTCAGATTTTTTTGCTTGGAGGGCACGGAAAAGTGAGCAGCTGCGTATCGTCAACATGGCAAGGTAAGTCAGCCACAGACTATATATATATATATATGTATATGTATGTAAAGGTATTCACATTTCTGTACTCTTTGCGGCAACACCAACATAAGTAAGCAAAACGAAGAAGACCACATAATCCAAAAACCAAAAATAATGAGAAAAATTCTTGTTGAATATTGAATGCTCTAGGAAGATATTTACATGAATTGGCGATGAGGTTAATATTTTGAAAATAATGCACAATGAATATTAGGCTGAACACGTATTGCTCTTAATTTAGATGTTGATATCTAGTTTATCAGTAAGATTTTGCATCCAATACTTAGTCCTTAGAACTGTATATCTCGTTTGGAACGACTATATTGATTGTAATTTTCAGCTATGACACTTAAGAGACTAATTAACACAGGGCAGAAGAAACAGACAGAGAGAGAGAGAGAAAGGGAGTAAGTGCTTAAAAGTGAATTCAAGTTCTGTTTTAGACTATCACAGCTATCTGAATAGATCTCTCAAAAGAACATTTCCTACAACATCGTTAGCAGTTTCGAAAATGGCAAAGCCTTTACATCCAGCTTTCATGCTCAACAAGTAGTTGACGTTACTACTCGACTCATAATCGAAATAGAATTTTCTTTTAACATATTCTTATATCACAAAAACCAGAGAGATAGAGAGAGAGAATCATGCAGCCAATCATCCTTGTGGGCGTTACACTAACCATCATAGAATTATAATACCCAACTCAGGCACGCAAAAGGAAAACATCGTGACTGGCAAATGTTTTTTTTTTTTTTTTTTTTTGCTCAGTTCAGTTCTCAAAAGCAACCGCAAACACATTTTTAGGCATTTCAACGCAGACAAACAAACCTAAAGAAAACTCGCATTTATCATGCTGACTCTATGTGTGTGCGTGTGTGGGTGTTGTGTTTAGGCCGTAGATAAATTTCCATGAATACAACAAGTTCAAAGCAAACAACAATTTACAACAACGACAACAGCAACAAAGGAGAAGAAAAGAAGAATTGGCAGTGGAGGAAAAGGCGAATAAGTGCTCTCAGATTTGTTGTTATTTAAATTTAAATGATGTTTTGATAAGATAAATTGTAGACACAATAATAAATCAAAACTTTTTAACATGCAGCAAATCAAATTTATACAAGAAGCGAACGAAAAGTTTAAGAAAGTGTTGAAGTTTTCCGTTAAAGCGTGATTTTTGTTGAATTTTGAGACACAAATGCTTTACAGCATGAATTTATGCTTTAACATGCAAATTATGGCACAACGTAGAGTTTTTTATTAGGTTGACTTTTGGTTTTGCTTCGGGCTTACTTGTTGAAGCTTCTCCTTTTATTTTCTTGTTTACTTAATTTATTTGATTGGTATTATTGGTTATGATTCTGTCTTCCTCTCGCTCTTTCTCTCTCTGTCTACCACTTTCTTTATGCCTCTATCTTCTTCTCATTCTCTCGGAATCCCTAAATAAATATAAACTTCTCTCTCTGTTGCTCATTACTTCTACATTCGCCCTAGCCTCTTCCTATCAGACTCTCATTTTTAGTCTCTCTCTTTCTCACACTGCCTCTTTTTTTCTTGTCTCTCCGTTTCCCTCTAATTTTTCTATGAACTCTCTTTTTCTATATATTTCAAGGCAGTTCAAGTTTCTATTCTTTCAATTTTTCCCATTTACAAGTTTTTCTATTTTGTAACACCCTTTAATTTTCTTTTTGCATAGCCTCTCTATACTTTGTTGTGCTTCTCTCTCTCCCCCTCCCTCTCTATGTCTCTCTCTCCTTCTTAATTTTAAACACCTCTTTCCTTGAACTTCTCCTTTTACTTGTAGCCTTTTCAGGCTCTACTCCTACTTTACTTTATGTTTAGCTTCTCGCATTGCTTCTCCCTTCGCTTTACATTGCATTACTTAAATTCAAACAAACTTTTTGTGGAGCTTCGCTGCTGTTACTGCCTACACTCACCAGTTATTTAATTTTTCCACGTAACTTCTTTGTTTGATTCTCCCTTACCAATTTGCCTGAAGTGCTTCTATATGGATCACCGAGTCTTTTCCCATTTCAATATGATTATCTACGCTTATCAGCTGGCCGCAAATACGTTTTAAGACCAGACTCGAAGTCATGTTTGTTATTTGTTAATTAAATGCTAAAATGCTTTTGGCACGCCAGTGTTGGATACAAAGCCCGTGAGCTAACTCATAGGAATGTGCATATTGAAATTTGTGGCAATGGCCCACATGCAACACACATGCCGAAGCTGGGGCATGCAACGTGCAATGTGCAACGAGCAACCTGCAACAACATGGCTAAACCACAACAATGTCTTGGCCAATATTCTGATTCATTTAACAGCCTACAGACCTGTGAAATTTGGCTCGAAGCCTCAATCTGACGGCCTAGGATTGAATTTCTGCCAAAGGCCAAGTCGACTCTGCCAAATGCTTAAATTGCTCTACTCTCCGCACTCTCTCCCTCTCTCTCTCTCTCTACCATCTATTTCGTTACTACATAATTATTAGCCTGGCCACAAAATTTTCCACGCCCCCCAGTGTTCGCTTTAACCACAGGCGGCTTGCATAATTTGCAAATCTGTTTGATTTGCGGCCAAGTGTGAATAATTGAATGCAATGGGGGAATTTTTCCATAGAAGTGACACAGAGAGTGTGTAAAGAGCGCGAGAGGGGAGAGAGGGGTTGTGGGGTAAAATGGCAAATTCATGGAAAACAAACTTTACAACAACTAAAAACAACTTGTTACTATTTGTGGCATTTGCATGCAATGCATTTGAATGCCCACACAGCAGTTGGGGCTTTCTGCCAGAACTGAGCTGCTCTAACTGCACTTTGAGATACCCATTGAGGGAAAAGGTTTAAAGATTGAAATTTGTGTAAAATATGTTAGATTTTAAAAGGTGATAAATGATAGGAGATACGATGTTAAAATATATAATAAATATTGTATTCTAAATTGCCCATCTATGCGATTCTAAAAAGATGAAGTTTAAGATTTTTATATATTATTTGCTAAAACTTTAACTTTATTTTATTTTTATATTTTTTACTTTACTTTACAGAAAAATATGTTATTTAATTTATATTAATTTTTAATTTTCATAAAATGACTATTTCGTTCAATATGATTTATTGATATTGAATGTAGCAAGTCCATAATCATCTAAGGCTTAATCTCCTTAACTAATAAGTACAATATCAAAGTCTCTGACTATATAAAAGAATAAGCTAAAATTTCCATTTTGATCCCCTTACCGAAGAAGGGTTTATTATTATATACTTTAGGGTATTTTCAGCTACCTTTAGCTGCCTTTGTTTTGTTTACACTTTTAGCAAAGTTTTCACAAGTTTCATGCAGAATATCATAAATTATTTTTAAATGCCATAAACTGTTTTACTTTTGCTCGCCTTAAGAGCTTACCTGGAGAGTGTGTGTGTTTTATGGTCGACTGTGCGGGCAGCGTACGAAAAAAACTTAGCGCATTGTAGTCGAGCTTAACTAACTTATAATACTCTATCGAGAATTATATTGAAATTAAATTTTGATATTTTCATAAGGACACATTTCCTACATATCATTGTAAGGATGGTTTGTAAAGTAGGTAATATAATTTATATGTTGTAAATAATGTAATATAATTTGCAATTTGGCATAAAGCATATAGAATTTATATGTATTTTCTATATGGTCTATGAGTCTATAAAGTCTATAGAGTCTATACAGTCTATAGGGTCTATGGAGTCTATTGAGTCTATAATGTTTATACAGTCTATAGAGTCTATAGGCTATCTCCTTTAATCTAGTATATTTCCTACTTATGAAGCTTTAATGTTCCATTTAGTAAATTTACTAAATTTAATTTAGGAATAAATACCTCTTTCTTCAGTGTAGTCTTATCGGGGCATTATGGTGTTAAGTACGTAATGCTACATATATTTCTTTGTAGAATGCCCTACAGTTCTCTCTGCTTTAATACAGCTTGAAGTATGCATTCTAGAGGTAATTGTAAGTCTTCGTCTACCACACCTCCATTGGGGATATCAAAACTTAAGTGTTTATTAAACAAAACTACACAATAAAACAAATTTCAAGTCCTCCACTTCCACTCGCCAACACACAGATGAATATTTCGCACAGCCAATAAACTCCTCTCGAGCATTCCCGAGCGAGCATAAATAAAGCAGGTAAATGGTGCAAAGTTGAAAGCCAGCGATGGCCACTTCAATCATGGTCAGCTTGCAGTTGCCAACAATTTCACGGTCAATTGCTATTGTGTGCGTGCTCGTCTCTGTGCATGTGTGTGTGTGTGTGTATAGGTTGGGTGTGACTGCAGCTAAATGTTTAATATGCAAACGCGCAGCAGCAGCAGCAGCTGTGTGGGTGGGTGGGGAAGGGGATTTGGTATTCACTGTGTGCGAGGTCAAGTGAATCGTTGGCGCAGCTGTCAATTATGGCCAGCCCGTTGGGGCCTAATGCTGGGCCATGTCTGGGCCTAAGTTTTATGTGCTCTAATCGCTGCAGACCCTTTGCCAGCGCTGTTAACAGCTGACGGCCTGCCAAGGACATAGGCAGAAGGAGTCCTTTATTGAGCCATGGCATGGTCATGTTGTATGGCTTCAAGGCGCCTTTTATGTGTCTGTAATTATGTCATACGACACACACACACACACACACACAGCCAGGCCTCCCCCTATTGAAACAATGGAAAATTTTTTGTTCAAACGGATGTGAATACATTTCCGGCGCGTGCAAAGCAAAAGACAAACAACGAAAGCGCAAAAAAAGAAGAATGAAAAACAATGAAAAGTTGTTTGTCATTAATTAAATTTCACTAAGGCAACAATAAGGAATACACATACGCATTCCCACACACACTCACACATGCCAAAAGGCGTTCAGGTTTAAATTTCACTTAATGCCTGACATGTCGCACACACATGACTCTCTCTATCTCTCTCTCTCTCTCTCTCTCTCCCTGCCTCCATACATTTATCCATACCTATTTAGCTCTTCTTGTCTACGCTGACAAAACAAACAAATAGACGCAGCTAAAGTTTATTTTTGGGGGCGTGGCTTTCAGTACAGTTGCTGCCTTGTCACGCTACAAATTTTGCACTTAATTGTAAAATGTTGTCAAATAAATAGACCATTGAGGACCCATTTCAATAATGAGACTTGGCTAAAAATATATTGTTGAAAGAGAGAGAAAGAGAGAGAGAGACAATTGAGTAAACCAGGTGCACAATAAAGACGTATTTAAACAATTCGAGAATTCTTTGTACAATTATCTTAATAAGAGATTACAGTGAAATGAACATGAAACAAGCGAGAATGTTGCAGACGAGCATGACCGACTGCATGATACACATTCCAATAAGTGTAGAATAAAGTAAAAAATCAGCATTTCTGAAAAAGAGTAGTTATTAACAAATTAAATATATATCTCCATATATACATATATGCATATATCTCTGGACCAATTGATTATCCATAATTTGAATATTTTAACTCAATAGGTTTGTAATATATCGATTTTTCGATATACCACGCCCTCAAGCTGTGTATATAAAATTCTTTGTCTATCAAAAAAACAGATTAACAGAAGCTTAATCATTCGAATTTGGGTTCGTGAATGTAAAACTCTAAAAGACAGTTTCTGCCAATCGGAAAAATGGGGAAATCCAATTTGAATCAAACTCCACCTTGAGGAACTTCTAACCCCAAAAACTATTGAGGAAAAATGATCAGGAATGAATAAGTTTTCTACTCAAATGGAACACACAGAAATTCTTGATCATAAACAACAGCTGAGTCAATCTAATCCAATCGATAAAAATCGATCGTTATCGAACTGCTGCTGTTTTAGCAAATAAAGTATAATTTAGTCAGGCAATTGAGCAACTACTTAATTTAAGGCCTTCCTCTAATTAAACCAAATGAATTCTTATGCCATTAAGAAACACTCTGAATTAAATCACCTTCCTTGCACCTGTCTCAACTCATTTCATAGTAATTTACTAAATGAAAGATATTAGATGACTATATGCCTATCAATGAATTAACCTACGGATCTTATAAGGTGCGTCATAGCTGTTGGCAATGATTGCGTATACGTAATATGCCACGCCCCCTCAACAAAAAACAAACGAAGCAATAGCTTTAAGCTGCATTCCACTGGTCGCAATCAGCACATAAGCACATTACACAGCTGACTGCAACTGGACGAATGGCAGGGAAAGGGAAAGGATTATGATTGGCATTGGCTGCGAAAGAGGAAGGAACGGGGAGAGATTGGGGCACAATCATGCAACATTTTGTTGCATGCTTGTGTTGCAACTGTTATCTTTCCACCTGTGCGTGTGTAGGTGTGTGTGTGTGTGTCTGCATCAAAGCAAAGATTAATTGGCTTTACGTAGGGCTTCCACATGCGTTTTGTTTACTCTTATCATCGATTTGCTTGGCTTTCCCTTATCTCGCCCTTGGCTTAGCCATTGCCATGCCCCCACCCCTAGGCATGTGTTGTTTTTTTATAGTTCGTTACATGGCATTTGGATTGTTAGCTAACTTTAAGACTTTAAGCTTTAAGCTTTAAACTTTAAGCTTTTAAACTTTAAGCTTTAAGACTTTTGTCTCAGTTGTTTTCTAAGTGGAGCTGATGTTTATGCTGAGATTATAATAGATGCAGACACAAGTCAGTTTTTATGGTCATCATGTGGGATACATATAGTACAAGATAAAGAAAATATTATGGAAATGTCTCGTTATTATCTAAAAATCTTGAGTTTGTAATAAATTACACAAAAAGTCAGGCTCAAAAAAAAATAATAATAATAATAATTCTTTGAAAAAATTATTAATGGAATACATAAATAATACAAATATATAAATATAAAAACTCATACAAAAATATCAATATAAAATATCAATATAATATATAAATATTATTTAATTTAAATAAAATTTATTCTACACAATAATTTATAAAAAAAAATGTAAAATAATTCAAAGTAAAATTAATTCTTCAAACGAATTAATATGGGAGTAAATAAATTTTTCTAATATATACATATGAATTAATAAAAAATATTACATGAATATTGATCAAAATTAAAAAGAAATAAATAAAATGAATCCAAATTGATTGCAAAAAATTAGTAAGAAGTTAAAAATCCATAAATAAAAATTAGTTAATAATAAATTTTACATAATAGACATAAATTAATAGACATAAATTAAAAGAAAATCCAAATAACATTCGCCCACATTTTGTTCATCTATGAAGTTATTTTTGCTCAAATTGCTTTCATAATTTCTTCTCCCTAGTTTGGAGACCAATTCCGTTTGTGCCCTGCCTCAAACGCCAATTAGATAGGCACAAAGCAAGCTCTTAATCTGCATATGCAAAACTAATTGAAATCAAAAGACACAGAAAGGCTCACAAATCAACAAAAATGGCAAAAATTGTCAATTCGCATAAACAAAAAGGAAAAACAAAAGCAACACCCAAATGGAAAACCCAAAAAGGTTGGCTGGCAAAATTTAATTTTCCAGTTCAGTTAAATAACGATTATTTTCATTTGATTGAATTTGAATTGATGCGTTTTCAACAAATTCAATTCATTTCAGTCCATCCATCCATCCATCCAACCAAGCAACCAACCAACTCATCCATTCAGCCATTTATTCATTCATTCATTCATCTATTCATTCATAGGCGCTCGTAATGTTGCTGCATTTTGACCTTCTTTTAGCAGCGCATTTTTCATCAGCTCACACTCGTATATGTGTGTGTGTGTGTGTGTGTGTGTAGAGCACTATATGCCAACAGTTTCGGATATATGTGGCTGTATTTCGAAATCGTTCCATTTGCGTCACAGTTGTCCCTTTCATTAGGCCCTCACACCCACACACCCACACACACACTCACACACACACACACACACAAACGTTTCGCTTCGCTTGATCCTGTACTAAATTTCTATTGGGCCGTAAGTAACTCAAGTCCAAAAGGCGCTCAAATTGCGAGGGCAGTTTCATAACATATTGTATTTAATAATTATAAATGAATATAGTCGTATATACTATATTTAATAACTATAAACGAATATAGTTCAATGAGCTTAAATCTTTTGCATATAAATATGTACATAAATTGCAATTTATTTTTACTTTTTTAAATAATTTTTTTATTTTTATTTTTTAAATACACAAAAACGTTTTGTTTTTTTTTTTTCCTTTTAAAGTTTTGTTTTTTTTTTTTTCAAATTTTGTTTTTTGGTGTTAATTATTCTTCTTTAGTAATTATTATTAAATAGTTTTATTGTCTATGCATTACATAATTAATAATTACATTTTTATAATTTTTTTTAATTTCATTTTATTTATTTATTATTAATTCATTTTTTTACTAATACAATATTTTGTTTTTCTTATTATTATTTTTTGTATGCTCTTTTTCTTTATTATATTTTTTATAATTTCATTTTCTTAATTTTTATTTCTTTAAATTTTTTTAGTTTGTGTCTTTTAGTTGCTGAAATCAACCGAATTTTTAAAATTTTTTAATTTAAGTTTTTAGATATATATATAAATTTTTTTATTTATTTATACTTAATTTTATACTTTAATTTTTTGTCATTCTAAATTATTCAATTGCATTATTCATGCATTTTATTATTGACTCTCGAAGAGTCTAGCTTTCAGCTAGAATCCTTCAGACTTCTCTAATTCCTTAATAAACTAATAAAAGTTCTTTCATTCCATCAGTCATTATGCTTATATGTATATATATAGTATTTCTATAACATGTCTGTGCTGTTGGTACATATGTATATACAAACTGAACTGAACTGAGCTGAACTGAACTGAACTGAATCAAACTGAATAGAACTGAACGAAACCAAATTGTGCAATGAAAACCGAAGCAGCCCGCGAATTTTCTCGTTTGTGAGTGTGCTTGTGCTGTACATTCGGTTTGCTCAAAGTGCGCGTGTGTGTGTGTGGGATGTTTGTAAGTTCATTAAGAGACCCCATTGAACAAGTGCTGCTGCCAGTCCCTGTTTCGTCCCTTTTGCAAGGCACAACAAAAATTTATGCAAAAATCGTTGTTGTTTGCCATGCAGCAGAAATTTTTCAATTTCAGCCAAGTCATCTAGCCGCTTTCATGGCCATTTTAGAGTGTTCTTTCTGCTGCTGCTGATGCTGCTGTTGTTGTTGGCTCTGTCATGAACAGCAACAATTAACGCTGCGTGTCCTGTGGACGTGTCCTGTGTCGCTGCAAGCTATGCAATGAATATTTCAAGGGTTGCTGGTTACAAGACCTCTTTGGACAAAACAAAACAAAACCCAAGAACTAAAGTAAAATTTTATATATGACACAGTGCTAGAAAATGAGGAAAAAGGCAAATGCTTGCGCAATAGCGAGTCAAAAGAAAAATTTGGCTAAATTTTCTCTGAAGTTTTTGTGCTGAAATGAAGCGCATTTAAGTAAAAGCATGAAACAAAAAGAAATTAACAAACACATAATAATCAAAACTTTTTCTCTGCTTTGGGGCGTGGCTATTTACTCTTTTCCTTGTTTTTTTTTTTTTTTTTTGCTCTGCTCTCGCTCTTTTCATTTTGAGCCAAGTGCCCATCATTTGGCATTCCATTTAGCTGACCAGCATCAAATGAGCTATTAAGCCCGATGAACCCGAACCAGACACTTTTCCTGACACTTTTTCAGTTGTCTTTATGTTGTTGTTGTTTTATATTGGCTTGGTTTTTTTTTTTTTTTTTTTTTTGTGGCAAAAGGTCAAGAGGGTAGAGGTTGGTTGTTTCGATTTTGGGGCAACAAAAAAAGAATGGTAAATGAAAGCGAGGAAACTGAAGAGAAGGCACAGCATACGATTGGCTACCCTTGCAACAGTGAAGCATGCCTATAACGTTTTGGCTATAGATGGTATACTAGATATATATATAATTGTATATACACATATATTATATATACAAAATAAAAGTAGTATATTATACTCTTGTATACTATATCAATTGCTGACCAAAGCAACTGTTTAAGTTATCCATAACTTCCAGCTGTTAAAATATTCTATCAACTTCGTGGATTATGATTCATACTGCAATTGGAAAAATAATGAAACAGGCAAGACTTTGACAGAGCTCGAAGACCATATTCGACTTGACTTTGAGCTTCCTTGACAACTCATTCAGAATTAAATCTTATGCTTGACATATTTGCAGCAAAGCAATAACAATTATTTTTATATAAAATTGAGTTAATTTAACTTCTAAATAAACCCAGAAACAGCTTCCTAGTCTAAATCAATTTACTTTTATTACAATCTTTTTTTTTTTTTTTGCAATTGCTTTTATTGGGTCTTGCCACACAAATTTTATAAAAAAATATATTTTTTTTTAAATAACTGAAGATTTCTGCTAATGTATATAGCATTATGTACTATGCTTTACCCCAAATTCGCCTTCTTCTTCTTCGTCTTCTTCTACACTCTACTCAATTCTCATTTCTTCATAATCCTTTTCATTGAGTATATCAAAGCGCAGTCAAAAAAAAAATAAAACTTTTGCCCTCGATTGAAAATGAAAAGTCTAAACGGAAACGGAAATGACAGCCTAGTCGTGGCACCGAATCAGCCGCAGACCTTACCACACCGCCAACATCTCCGTCTACCTCTCTCTCTCACTCCTTGTTTTTTGCTCTGCTCAACCTTTACAGTCCAGCGATTGCCATTGAAACGCAATGAGCCGTTTGCTTTCGTTTGCTGCGGTCTACGGACTGAAACACTCAGCCCCTCCACCCTTCGCCCCACATTCTCTCTCTCTCTCTCTCTCTCTTTGCCACTGCTGCTGCTGCTCTACCACAGCACCGTCCTGCCTCGCACCCACCGACCCAGCCATTTGTATGTTGTGCAAATGGAGTTCTAAAGCTTAATGAAGACATTTCACTTATGTGTGTGCTCTGTGCTTGAGTTTTTCTCTCAGTAGTTTTTCATGTAGCGTGAATAAATGAGTTTTCTTTTTTGCCACATTTCTGTTGGCTGCAAAGTGAACGTAATTAATAATGCACTAAATGATATAATATTCATTTGCCACGCTCTCTAATCACATTTGGCGGAGAGAAGGTGCAAAATTTATAACAATTATATCTAGATAATTGTGCATTGCATAGAGATTTTAAGTTGGGATCATAATATATGTATGTATATGTATATAAGTAGAGAGTAATTTATGAGAGCATGAATCATTTTCATTAGCAGATGCTTTTAATTAACGTTTATGACTTCAAATATGGTTTAGCTTATGTTGCTGAGCTGTTAGGCAGGCTATCTGCATGTTAAGCGGCTGTTCACATGATTCATTAACGTGAACAGAAGTTTACATTAACAGCTGTGCATATGCTATCTTAAAGATCTGTTAAACAGTTTATTTTCATGTTACTGTTATCTGTTATCTTGATTCATTGAATTCGCAGATGTTTTTGTTTAACATTAATGGCTACAAATGTTAGATTTGTTATGCAAAAGATCTGTTAACCAGTTTGTCATCATGTAATGCAGCTGTTAATGAATTTACATTGACATAGCTTTCCGACTACGATCAGTGCATATCCAATTAAAAAGAGATGTTATGTAAAATCTCTTACTGTTAACTTGTTTATATTTTATTTTAATACTTAACAGGACATCCCAAATTATTTCTTTATTTTATTTATAGAGCTCTCCTACTGTCAGTCTTTAATGATTATTTAAAGCAATAGCATTATAGTTGAGCTGCACTCTTCTGCTCTTTTTAACAGAAGTTTTTGCTTAACAGCTGTTAAGTAATTAAATAAAATATGGCCCGTAAAGGAACTTTTTTTAATGGCTGAGAACTTAAAGAGAAATTTGCTTTTAAGCACTGAAAAGTGAGCTGAAAGTCTGATGAGCTGTTTCTGAGCATTTTAAAAGTCAAGTTGTTTAATAAATAATGGAAAAGTTAAACAACTTTTTGCTATTTACAGCAGTTGAAGAAGCGCGGCCAGAAGTCAAGCTAATGCTGCTGATAAAGCAGATTAACATGGGGTAATTGACAAGGGATGAAGAGAGGAGGTTGATGTAGTATATCTGTTGTGTGTATATCTAACAATCAATCTGTTGTTTGTCTTTGTAAACTTTTGTGGAATAACTTTGACAGTTTGCCAAGTTCTATATTTAATTATGTTTTATACAAGTTAAGGAATATATAGAAAAGAGTACGTTGTCATTTCAAACTTGAGGAAAAAGAGACTTCCTTGGCGTTTCCACTACAGATGAAGTAAATGAGCTAATACTGAAGCCTCAGTATTATGCAGTTCCTCTATATTGTGTAGGTGAAACATGTTAAACTAGAGTCATATCATTCAATATAAAAATTCATTCATTCACTGCAGCTGTAATAAATATCAACTTTATAATTTCTTTGAAACTCTTTTATATATTATACTATACGAATACTATATCAATAGCTGTAAAAAAAATCAGAATATTTAGCAAATTTCAGAATCCTCAGCTTTCATAAAAGCCCCAATCAATAAGGTATCTGCTAGTCGAATACCCCCAACTAAAGTACCTCTCTCTCTATCTCTCTCTATCTCTCTCCCCTCTCTCTCTCTCTCTCTCTCTCTCTCTCTTTTATACCTTGCTTACATAAACAAAAACTCTTATAAAACAAAGTTGTGTCTGCATAAAAAGTTAGCAATAATAATCACATTCCCATTAACATATCTCAATTGCAATTAACATTAACATTTACATACAAACATTTGGCCATTAACAGGCCGCATTAGCGTAGCCATTATGCTTGTCTAATATAAGCCATGAAAATTCCAATGCTTACTTAATCGTGAATATATATTTAAAATCAAATATTCATTCATTACATATTCCCAACCTCTTCTCCTCCTCCATCCCTTTCACTCTCACGCTCGATATATCTTCCCTTTCAACCCTTCGCACATTTGCGTTAATCGGCTTATTTTGATCGAGCTTAGTAGAGCCATTAAATTTAATTTAGTGCGCATATTTCGAATTGAAATCGTTGTGATTTTTTTTGTTGTTTTCTGTTTTTGTTCTTGTTTTCTTAATTGACCCAATTAAGAAATAAGCATAAAAACAGGCAACAAATTAATTATCAGCAATTAACATGGCCCGATTTATTGGGGCATGCATAATGAAATGTAGCCAACGTATTTGCAAATGCTTCAGAATGTAGCAGAATGTTATCCAGCTGCCCACACCAGCTTTAACATTCAGATTCACATTCACATAACGAATTCGCAGCGAGACGAGGTCATATTTCAGGCTACTCCTCCAGCAGTGGGGCTGTGGGGCTGCGGCTCCTTTTTGGTCTGCAGCCTGCTGCTATCTGGTATCCCCTGTCGGCGTCTCGCCAAGCGTACAAAACAACTCATTATAAAGCGAAACAAATTGCGGCTAACATTTCACAGCGTAATTTCAGATACAGCTATGAATAGCGTCTGCTTTGGCTCCCCTATGCGCCCTCCTGCTCCATTCAGGCGAAAGACAATGGCAATGCGAAAATAACGCTCTGTTTGTTTGTCTTTTAAAGTTACATCGACATTTTATCAGGCTTAGCGCCAAATGACACGAGCTGAAATGAAGCCACTGAATCGCTAGATTAATCCACTGTAAATTGGCTTGCAATAGAAATTACTTTAATTTATATAGCAAAAATGTATATATAATTATGATATATTATTATTATAGTATTAGATGTAAGTATGATTAGAAGTTTAGTAGCTAGTTTTAATATCATATGAGTTCTATCTGCTAAATAAAAAATAAATAAAATGTTACAATATGTTGAAAGCATATTATGAGGACTTAAATAATTAAATATAATTTCTCTTAGCAAATGCAACTAAGCTCTGTTTATGCTAAAGCCCCGAACCAAATTTTTCGATTTTTCTGTTTTTTTTTCTATCATATTTTTCCAAAATTTTGCAGCCAATGTCATTGAGCTTCCTTTTGTGCTTGGCAGCTAAAATCCAGAGCTTGGCCAGCTTCCAAGTCATTTGAGTTATTTAAACTGCGTTTGCGGTTAAATTAACGCGATTTATATGAATTTATCGCACTGCAAACGTAGCTGCGCGCTTCCCTCCCTCCCACCTATTTCCCGCTTTGCCGCTGGCTTTGACTTTTGTCTGTGTGTGTGTTTGTTTTTTTTATTATTTTTTTTTGTGTTTTAGCAGTTAACTTGTTTCCATTTCCTCGCCTTTCAGTTGACTGTGCTGCGCGTGAAAATGAAATTTTTCAACGCTTTTACCTATTTTCGTACCCTGCAGCAGTGTGAAAATGGGTAAACAGGGTTTATTGGCTTTGTTGAAGTGTATAAAGTGGGTAGAAGGAGGTATGCATAAGACTATAGAGCATATTGTTTCATGAACTGGGTCTGCGAGTTGAATAAAATAAAGATAACTTATATAATATGATATTCCTCATATAATGATGTTTTTAATGAGATTTTATAATAATATCACGACTGATATTCTGGAATGTGTGGGTTAGCATATCTGTTAGTCAGTCAATGACAGTCTCTGCGCGCCTTACTAGATATAATATGCATATACCTCATATTTATAGAATTTATTTTATTCAATCAATGACAGTCTCTAACAGTTAGGGTAGGGTATCCTAGTCAGTCAGCTAGTCAGTCAATGCCGACTCTGGCATTCTTAGCAGATTTGAGATATATAGTCCAAAATGGCAGATTATTAAGCTAGTCTTACTATATATACCACATTACTATTTAGGGTATCTCGCTAGTCGCTCAAAGCCCACACACACACACACTCACACTTGTATGCTTCTTTATCTCTTTTATTTGCATTACTGTTGAAGGTTTCTGTTCGGATGGCATGAAAATCTTGAGGATTTGCATGCTTTCAGCGTGATTTCTGGCTTTATTCGTGTCGTACGTGAGCTGCCGCATCGATTTATTGTTTTTTTCTGCTCTCTTCTTCTTGTTTCTACGGTTTCCTTTAGCCGCATTAAATATTATAATATTATAATATTGATTTAACACGACTTCAGGTGCCTTCTGTTTCCGTCTAGGGTCAGGGAAAAACCTTGGCAATTAGTTAAGGCCAATTCATATGAATATATAACTGATATATGTATATATGAAGATGTATATGTGTTTTTATAAATATTTAACAAGTGTTTCGTGTTGATTACATTTTGCAATAAAAGAATGACAAATGCCCGAGGTTACAATTACAATTCGTTAGCTCTACGCTGAAAATAATGAAAAGCTCGTTTTTTGCTCATTATCAATTAACAATTATATCAAGTTTTTTTTTTTAAGATTAAATTGAATTTTGTGGATCAGCTTTCATTATTATGACTGGGGATTTTATTGTCCCGAATGAAATTTTAAACTGTTCACAAGCTTTTGCAATTAATTTGATTGATTTTGAGGCGAGTTTTATGACAACTTCTATTTATTATTATTTTATTTATTTTTTTTTTTTTTGGCGCTGTAGATAAAATAATTAAAATTGAAAATATGTAAATAAATATGAAATGAAGATGCATAAATAAATAAATATATTTAGATATGAATATTAACTCTACAGAATGTAATTAGCTAATTGAATGACTTTTTGATTATTTATCTATTTTATTTTTTGTATTTTTAAATATTTATAAAGACCCCTAAAAAGTCGTAAATGGAGAAATTCCTCTCCCAACAAATTTAATTTCGCAACAAGCAGTGACGCCCCTTTGGCTGCCACGCCCACATTAGCAAAGTCCAACGGTTATCGACAATATAATATAAGCAAACACGTAATTTGCAACTCGTTTAATGCCCGTTCATCGATCTGTGTGATTTAAGCCAACTTTCGCGAGTAAATTGCAATTATGACGCATTACTCATACGCCATGTGTTTCGGCTTTGCAGCTTGCATGCTGCAAATTCATTCGGCGTAATGCCCACTAAATTGTTGATTGCGCATGCAAAAGGGGCGTAAACATTGCGTTGGCAAATTAAATGCCAAAGCATTCATTGCATTCAATCGCCAAGCATCTAATTGCCCATTGATTTATAGCCAAATCGCGAATTTACAAAATCAAAAAATAAATTAAGAATTTGGCGTTACTAACTAGCGAAGCGGAAAATAGACGATTCAAGTAGAAAAACAATAAATTAAATAGCTTCAAAGGTTTATTTTAATAAATTAAATTTTATTGTCGAATATAAATGAAATTTGCAAAATATTTTCTTTTTATACTTTAATTTGAAACAGTGGGAAAAAGAGGGAGAGATTTATATATATAGAAAGAGAGAGAAAGAAGTAGGGTGAGAGAGAAAAAGAGGCATAGATAGAGAGAGAGAGATAGAGATAGACAGTAAGAGGGAGAGAGAGAGTGTAAGAAATAAAGATAGAGAAGGATAGATAAATTAAATTATTAAATTTGTTTAATATATACCCACAAAAAAAATAATAGTAAGAAAATATATAACTTTAACTCATTTATTGATATTTTCAAAAAACCAAAATTATTTAATTTTGGACAACCTTTTTTATTATATAGCTCTTCGAGCTATTAAAATATTAATTTTGATTTTTATAAAAAAAAAAAAAAAAAATTAAGAAAATATGTAACTTTAGATTTATTAATTTTTTTTTTCACATCTTTTTGATGATATATTCCACAGAAAAAAAAACGAAAATAATTAATTTTGGACTTCTATTTTTATTGTATAGCTCCTCGAGCTATACAGTCTTCAGATTTGTATTTCACATAAATTTCATTAAGTACCATTAGCCTCTATTAAATATATGTATATGTGTATTAATGTATTCCTCTTCATTTTCCCAGTAACAATTTATATTTGGCACAGCAAATTCTAAGAATGTCCTAAACATTTCATATTTATTTACTCTGTGCCCAGGCATTAAGATCGAAATACAGATGCCATCAGCAGAACTCTGAAGCCGGCAAAAGCAAATAAGAGGGGAGTTCACACGCACCCCTTCCCTCTCTCTCTAGCGGCATCTCTCTCGTTCAAATGAAAACCGTATTCTATGTCTCCCCATATATGCGGAGCAAAAGAATCTGCTAAGCAAATCCACAGCCAAGCCCCGCACAGCCGACCACAGTCCTTGAGTTGAAGGAACGCAGAGGACCTGGACGAGTCCGGACTGGAGTGGGCTGGTCAAGGATTTTGTGTCCATCATTTAGAGAATGGTCGAGATTAGTTGTGTTGATGCGATGTCAACGCTTGGCCAGGGCGTGGGTGCCTGGAGTCTCTTATCTCTGACTGCGGCTTTGTCACAGCTATCGGTTGGCAGTTGGTTAGCTCGGCCGTCCTGCAGCTGCAGTCGAGCAGTCTTCCTACTCTGCTCGACTCTCCTGGGCCATGTCCTGCGGCCAGTATTCTGTCTGCATTCAGCCTGGACTCGGCCTTTTGTGGCCTTTCGGCGCTTGGCTTTTCATTTCGTATTGTTGCCTACGTTACCCTTCTGTTAATTCTTTTTTCTTATTGCTGGGCAATTACTTAGGACCTCGCTTCCACTCTGCTTCCCTTTCTCTCTCTCTCTCTCTCTCTCTCTCTCGTTTGCCACACTTCGACTTCGCTTTAAAGGCTGCAAATTAAAATGTGCATATTTTATGAGCTGAAAATTCGATTCGGTGCGCTTTGCTGCTGTTTTGTCATTGAGCCTTAAATAGGAAAACTTTTGCACTCGCTTGCAGCAAGTCCATTTTTACCCTTTACACCCCTTTCGTCTGATTCATGCCCAACCCGCAACCCTTAACCCGCATCACGGCGACTCTCGCCCGCCCACCTCGTAAACCTGCCTCGCCTGCTGTCCCCGGCTGTCACTTAACGCGGCGCTTGTCGTAAATTTCTGTTCAAGCTGCGCTCTCATTATAACTCGGCAACACTTTTTCTTTTATAATGAACCATCTACAGTGGCTCCATATCGATTTGATTGCAATAAATATTTTAATTGACTGTATATCAAGTTCTATATTCAATAGTCAAAAATTGTTATTTAATAATCGTAACATTATCGAGACCACATCATCATTATGGTTAGTCAAATTCCAAATAGAGTTCCATATGCAAGTTCCAACTACAAGTTCCACATACAGCCTCCACAGACAAGTTCCAGGCATACGTTCCACAGAAGAGTTCCTTAAACAAGTTCCACGTATACGACCATAGAGGAGTTCTACACACAAGTTCCACAGACAGAGACATATAGTCTCTATGGCCACATATAAGTTCTATATATGTACAAGTTCCACAACTAAATTCCACTCTCCTCAGCTTCTCATATCATGTTTCTCATTCACATGTTTCATTTTCCATTTGGTTGTTTCATTTGAAATTTCATATGGCTCAACTTTCTCATTCTCCAATTCAGTGCATCATTTCTTCTTTTTCTCTTTACTAAGGAGACGAGTTTTACCTCAGCTTGAGCTTTGTATTGGACTTGCTGATTAAATATATATTTCTATTTGGTGCCTGATTTCCAGCTTCACTTAGTTTTCCTAAACATTAACTACTTCATTTCCATAAGCTGCCTAATCATAATTTGAAGTATAATTTCCATTTGCATTTATAAAATTATGGCAAGCCACAATCAGCTTTAGCCCACTGTGCTGGCTAGATGATGGGAGGCATCATTATCGTTGCAAGTTGTGCTGCTGTCATCATCATCAAAAACAGGAGCTGGTGGTCCAGCATCAACTGCTGATGCTGCCGATGCTGCTGCTGTTGTTGTTGTTGCTCTTGTTGAAAGTGTTGCTGCTATTATTTCCAACTTGACTTTATCGCTTGGCAGGACCACGCGCATTTTCTTGATGGCCAGGTGGGGTGGGCGGTGGTGTTGTAGGTGGCTTTGGTAATCAGCGGAACGCAACAAATGAAACTTGACAGCAACAAAAAGAAACATTTGCGAGCTGTCGCGTTTGTCGTCTTTGCTTTCAATTTTATTGCAGCAATTTATTGCAAAGGACTTCAGGGAAGCAACTGCTCAAATGAAGATATCGTTGCTGTGATTTTCATTTCACTGTTCACTGTTTACTCATTTAGCTGGAAAAGGGTACCGGCTCTGAAGGACCCTTTTTTTAGCCGTAGAACTTACTTTGGCCGGCCGTTTCTTGCCGTCGTAATTAAATTCAACGCTTGTTAATATTTATTTAAATGTGAAATTTTGGTAAAGGACTCTCAATTCGCTTTGAAAGCAGTTAAAAAGCTAAAGGGATTAACTTTTCCGCTCATATCTGAAAATTTGCAGTCCAGCGAACTTAACGAGCTTTAATGGATTTGATTGTAAAACTCGTAAAGTCTTAATGAAGCTAATTAAATGGAGCCTGCAAGCGTAAGGCCTTAAACAACATCAAAAGCAGTTGTTTAAATATTATACTACTTGAATATTTCATATATCTAATTACGTTTCTTTTTCTTCGGGCCATCTCTTAAAGTTTTTTGTTGGCTGGACCGTTTGCAAGGTCAGCCTAAAAGTAGGCAACAGCCAAGGCCAATGTCAGTCCAACAGTTGCACAACCGTTGCTGACGTTGAACGACATCTGTGCCGCGTTTATCGATAGCTTCATATGACTATGCATTTTTATATACTGCATTATTATTTAATAAAAAAAAAAAAATGTTAATCATTGAAAGTTGTCATACAAGGCTGTTAAAACATTTGCCCAATATTGCATGATTTTTTTTTGGACCAAAAATCGAGTATTTACACGACTTCGAGAGCCCGAGAGTGCACTTATACACTCTCATCCTACAATGTCGTTCTCAGTGCTGCTCGCGCTTCACAAGCTGAAATACGAAGTACGCAACTTTTTGAGCTGAAGTAACGTAACTTTCGTGCTAAGTGCAGTACAATATCTCAACGTTTGCAATATCTTATAACATCTGTAATATATTAGGCATGCGTTTTGCTGAAAACATTTAACTGCACGAACGCTCTATTGTTAGATTGACTCTGCAAATAGCTATATTTAGCGTGAAAACAATTGCGCGGTCAACACTGCTGGCTGTTCACAGCTAATTTAATACTGCGCCGTCGCCGTCGCTCACTCCAAATCAAGTGGCTGCGCTCAGTTCCAATTGGAAGAGCGGGCGAGCAAGTCGCGGCTACGACCACAGCGTTTATTTCCAAAATAACACATAAAATAAATAATCTTTCGCATTGTTTTTTGCGCACACAAGAAAGTGCAACATTCGCATTCGCATTAAAAGAAAGCAAAGCTTGAAAATAACGGAATCGGGCGCGTAATTTAAATACATGAATGAATTGGTGCGCAAACCAAAGTAAATAGGCAAAAGCAAAAGAAGCTGAAGCAAAAAGAAGCACAAGAGCAGCAGCAGCAACAGCAGCAATAGCACGTACTTGAGTGCTGTTTGCCTATGTGTGTGTTCGTTTGTGTATGTGTGTGCGTATGTTTATGTACGTGTTTGTAGTCTTTATGTAGGCTCGCGTGTGTGTGTGCTTAAAAATATTGCTTAACCCAGCAAATAATCATGTAAAATTTTCATAAAGAGCTCACTTACAAATCTCAAGTGGAGAAAACACGTGAAAATTGTGGAAAACGCAACCCGTTGCGGTGAAAGTGCAACAAACGCAAACAGCCCAACTGTGAGCAAAGAAAAATAGCTCGAAAAGAGAAAGAGTGAAAAGTTAATTTTGCCAGCGTCGCCTTCTCTTTTTCTTTCTCTTCGTTTGCGTTGTGTGTTTGTGTTTTGTTTTCTTGTTGAAGTGCTAAGTGGAGCAGCTGCACGAGCGACAAGGAGAAATGTAAGTTTATAAATTTTATATTTTAAGGCGAAGCCTGTTAAAAAGAAAGAAAAAAGAAAAAAACAAGAAAATAGGTAAATGTCGTCATCAGCGAATCAGTTGCCAGTTTTTTTTACAGTCGTTGCGCTTGCAAAACTTTTGTTGTTTGATTTTGTGTTTTGTTTTCTGTTTTTCTCTTTTTGTATTTGTTGTGTTTTATTTTGTCTCAATGGCCGACGAAGACAAACGCAAAGTCTCAGCTGGTGCCACTTGCTGAGCGCGAGAGAGCTAGCTAGAGATGAGCGATATTTTAACACAGCTGCATTTGTCCTCAAATGTTACCTACAATAAACCCGAAGCTTCTGTTATAATATATAATTACTTTGATGGAGTTAAGCAAGTCGCCATATAATACCTTCATAATTATTAATAAATAATTATAATCCCAAAATTTGGTTAATAAGACATGCATATTCACTCATATAATAAATATTCATTCGTTGGCAGTTTGGCCAGCTCGCTCATCACTAGTGAGCGTGACTGGGAGAGCGACTCCGGCTCGCTCTCACAAACAGGCGTCAGCTGTGCGCCTTGCTTCGTGTTGTTTTGTCGCGAGTTTATTTAGCACGTTTCTGCGTTATTTATTTTTTACCTTTTTTCTTTTCGTTAAAATATAAATATATAATAAGCGAAGTAAATTATGAGTGCGACTGGCGTCATGGTATTTAAATAAAGGCTGTTAATTGACTTTGCATTTGTACCCGTTAAGTATTTTAACAGCAGCGCGCCAAATAAACAGATTGGCAAAAAAAAAAAATTATACAATTTCAGTTTCAAGAATGTGCACAAACAAAAACAAGTCAAGTGTAAACTAAAGTGCACAACAACACGAAGTACAAGTTTTAAACAATAATACATTTCCATTATGGTTAAAGTAGCAAAATAAAAAAGTCATAAAACAACAACTAGCAAAACAATAACAACAACCGCTTACCTTGCCGCCGCTCAATTCTCTGACGCTCTTGGTAGTGTTGCCAGATCGCGAATCGAGCGCGCGCTGACTTAATTTGGCGCAAAATTCGCATTAAAAAATTATAATAATTATATCTGTGCATTAATCAAACAAATTGAAAACTGCTGAATCAGCTGCATAAATTGCGTTTTCTATTTTAGCTACGGCCAAAACAAACATACATCCATTAATAGCTTCAAATTTGGTGCATTGCTTGAAGTCCAGCTGTTGTTCAGCTCAGTTGTTGACATTGAATTTGAATTGCTTTAGGTGTGTGAGAGAGTGTGAGTGCGAGTTTGTCTACAGAATGCACGGATGTAAGTGTGTGTGAACTAGAGCTGCGCGTAACTCGTGTTTTCTTCGAGATGGAAAACACCCACACGACTTTGTGTAATCATGTCAAATGTCGTTCGTGCTATTGCTCACGAAAATAATTATAAAACAATAAAATAGATGGAAAAATAAGATTGTATTATAATTAAAATGTATCGTTAATATGAAATCACGAAAATAATGAACATATAATAAATTTATGTTTGATATCTAATTAAAAATCAGTTAAATTTGTAAAATGCTCGTTCGTGCTCGATACGCGCTCATCTCTGTTGCGCAGATAATCTACAACACTCTATATTTATAGATAGCTGCCTTGTTAATTATATATGTGACGCTCTTGATGTTTTTAAAAGTCACTCAAAGTGCAATTACACATGAACCCGCGCGACTAGTTTAAAAGTTCCCGCTCCTGCTCAGACAGCTCAACATCCCCCTCTCCAAGACCTATATAAAGCTACTTGGCGCCAGCTGCTCTATTATACAAAAAATTGTAATAAAATAAAATACAAACAAAATAATTATAAATTGTTTACTGATTAAATATCGTCCATTTTGCACATTTCTCTTAGTGATTTTTCGATTTTGTTTATACTAAATGCATTAACATTTATATTTGTGTATTATAAATACGTATAAGTGTGTGCACACGTATTTATTTGTATATTTCCGTATTCCGTGTTTTGTATGTGCCGCATCATCCACAAAGATGACCTCCTCAAGATATTTCTCTTTAAAATTGTTCGTCCGATTCCTTTAAATATAGAAAATCAATTATAAGAATAGCGCATTGACTTAAAAGCCCCCAATCGGTTTGCTTAAGTGTCTGTGTGCGTTTGTGGGGGTTGAGATGTTTCTTTTGATGATTCATTGTGAAAATTTTCAATACTTTAAATATTTGTGTTTAATATGCGAAAATATTTCAGAAGCGATTAACGTGAGCATCTTATTAACTGGAATGCAATGGTGATTAGATTGAACCAGTTTTTAAATTTTTATTTTAATAAGTCGGAAACAGCACATTAAGTTAGAACAAATTTATAGTTTTAGCAGAAGCGAACATTTGTTTACTTGTTTATTGTTTCCTAAAAACTAGTGTTTGTTTTATGGAGATTTTCGTAAAATTCTTGTATGTAAACAATTAGATTTAAAGATACATTTTTGTATATGTTGATTGGTAAGTGCTGAAGTACTGCAATTATTAGTTGAGATCTGTCTTAGAAATTTTAAGCATTTTTTTTTACAGTTTTTATTTTCCTACTACTTAGATACATACTTTTTAAAGATTAAAATATATATTTCCTTCTAGCACTGGTGCAGCCTTTTTGTATTGCAAATAAACATAATTTAAGAGATTTGATAATCGAATTATAATTATAATTATCATACATATTTTTTTTATTTTATTATTCATATATTCATTAAGCTTTTGCATTCTGCTCATTTTCGCGTAACAATCATATCAGAAAATTGTAATAGCTTGATTGATGGCCGTGGCTATAATTGATAATTGATAATTATAGTCACATTGGCAATTAGAAGTCCATAAGACGTAGGAAATTCAACCATAGTTTTTTGTTTGCCTATCTAATCTGGCCGCACCTCAAAGCTCTACATATAAGATTAATGCGATGTGTCATAAAGAAAAAAACAATAAACACAAAAAACCCTTCGATTCTAATTTGAAAAATTATCGAAAAAACGAGAAAAATTGCGCTTGGTTTGTAATTACAAAGCAGCTGTAAAATTAAATAAACAAATCAGAGGCAACAGGCGACACGACCTGCCATAATGCAAATAATACTAGAACAATATGAGCGATATGAACAATAGCTGCAATTTAACTTAATTATTTTTACCGTTTGCCGTATGCCGTTAAATGCTTAACGACATTCGTAAAGGTCGTAGACGGTTTCTATGAAATGTTAGAAAATGCTAAATTAAATATTTGTTATGTTTAATACCTGATTATTATATAGAGACACAGAGAGTATTCACATAATCAAGCACTTATGCCTTTGTAGAGTCAACCCCATAGATGTAATTCCAATTATAGCTACAATTTATTTATAGTACAATTCTAATTTTGCAACGTAGTCAAGTTCCTTATAACTGGACTGAAAAATTGCTGTTTGACATTCGCTCGTCGCTCATCTGTCTCAAGGTGATTCCATTTAGCCTACTTATATGTCAACTGCTCCCACCATTTGGACTATATTTAGGTCCACTGTGAGTTGTCAGGCAGCTCGTGCATGTTAATAATCAATAAAGTAAACTCTATATGCAAATCTTAAGCAACTGATCAATATTTAAAAAGATTATCATCAATATGCTCACGAGTGCTGTTCCACTAAGTGAGCCGCACGTAAAAAAGCATATACAGCCTCTGTTTAATGTGCCTGTGTATGTGTATGTGTGTGTGTAAATGTGTGTTTTGGCGTGTATCTTATTAGCGCTCATTAGCATTGCACATATCTTTCGGATGTTGTTTTTTTTTTTCGCATCTTAATCACCGAAGCTAAGGTCAATTTTGTCATAAAGCAGCCACTGAAGCCGGTAAAGACGTTAAAGTTATGTGTGTAAGAGTATGTGTGTGTGCGTGTATACGCCATGTGTACACACTGTGCCACATGCCCAATCCAAAATGGCGACGCGTTTTGTTTACATTCGAGTGCTAAAAATATAGTTAGAAAGCAAAAGCAAAGGCAAAAGCAAAAGCAAAAGCAAAGCAATGAAAAGAGCGCAAAGAAGAAGCGTGAATAGACACGATTGCACCATCGATTTTATAGTGCAGAAAAGACGAGAAAAAAACAAAAATGGCAAACCGAATGCGCTCACACAACACTCAACCAGCCCTTCAAATGAATAGGTGCGAGCGAGCAAGCGATAGCCAAACAGTTGTTTTGTTTTTCGTTTTTGCAAGAGAGCGAGAGCGAAAAAAAAAAACGATCGAAATGTTAACCTCAAAATTTGTCTATTTCGTGGCTGCTGCTGCTGCTGGTAGTTTTTTCGGTCAAATGGGCCTGCTTCTTATTGTTGTTGTTATCACTTTGGCTGCTGTTTTAGTTGTTGTTGCTATTGTTGTTGTAGTTGCCTTCACAGACAACTGTGAAGTGCGTCAGCTTTGAAAACGGGTTTTGTGTGCAAAGCGAAGAGAGCGAAAAAAAAAAAACAAAAAAAAAAGCCGCACAGCGTTGCCAATCGTGTTAAATGTGCGCTGCGTTGCCGTCTGCGTTTGGTGTATGATGGCAGAGGAAGTTGGCAACACGAGCCATGTATTTACAGTTGGTCGTTGTAGTTGTTATTGGTGTTCTTGGTATGCTGCTCTTGTTGTTGTTCTTTCTCATTGCATGCGTTTCATTTTTAGCAACTGTTGCCCATTTTGTTATTTGCTTTTAGCTGGCAGCTTTTTTTTTTCACATTCTACCATTTTCACTTGATGTGCGCCACAGTCTCAGTTGCTACCTACGCCGTAATCTATGCAAAACATACACACATACATATGTACATATGTATGTATGCTTGTATATATGTAAGTGGAATGGGCATATGTTTGCATTTAATTATTATTTATTCTGCGGCATTATTTATGAGCTTTCATCCATTTAACTGTGTGTTGGCTTCTAAATTATTGTTCGTGGCTTTGGCGCTTATTGAATTTAAATTTCTAATTATTGACATTTGTTTTCTATTTTTTATTTTTACAATTTTTTTTTTAAACATTTTTTTTACATTTTATTCTATCTTATTTGATTGTAAAAATTATTCTGTTGTGTAAAGATTCAATTCTCGAAATATCGACTGTAGGTGATGGAATTTTGTCGTTTTGCTTTGCTTTTTATTGTTTCTTTTGTCGAATCGCAGTTTACAAAGTTTATGCAACGGCATAAATGAATATTAATCATAGTTTAAACTAGCAAATTTATGTGGCCGTTTCTCGAAGCGTCTCGATCATTGAATTTATAATCAGTTTTCAGATTATTATTTATTCACTTTAAACATTTTTTGTTTTTGCACACGAATTGTATATATGGGAAAATTTGTTAAATTATACAAATATATTTTAATTATTTTTTAACTATGAATATAATATAAAAAATATAATTTTTTTATTATTATTTTTTTTTAAATAATGTTTGTATGAACTAAATAGAGTTTAAATTCCTTTATGGCTTGTCTAACCAGTACTTATTCCACTGTTCTCCAAAATATATATTATATTCGATAGATATATGTGTAAATATTAATATGATATATATTATATATTTTACCTTATGAATAATTCATTGAATTACGTTAATAAATCAGCTCTCTCAAGCTTCTTCCTTCGATTCAAACCGTGTAATATTATAATCGAACAGATCTGTTTCCTTATAGATAGTTTCTAGTATTAGAAATCACTTAACCTGTATTGCATTCCCCGGTTAAAGCAGCTCGAACGCGTAATAACCGTATGATTTGAATAAATAAAGTTAAGATCGTGAACTGCAGTTGGAACATGTGTGTGAAGTTGTTATGCAAATGAGTGAATCGAATTGATTGGATCTGAATTGAAAATAATAATAAATAATACATATTTATGGTACTTCTTGCTTACTCCCTCTCTCTCAGTGTATCTCACTCGCTCTCTGTCTCTATCTTGCGCATGAACTTTCTTTGTTTAATGAAGCGAAATTAAACAAGTTTTATTTTAAATGAAAATGAATTTCAAATCAAATATGAAATAAAAAATCAGGCAAAACAACGTAACAGGTCATGGGCGTTGCCGTGGGCGTGGCAATGCATATGATAAAAATTCATAAGGCAAAGGAAAAGTTTTTAATTTTTGTTGATGAAAAATGTTGGGCGGACAAAAACAAAACGAAAGCAAAAAACTTCAAATGGAATTTATGATGAGCAGAAGGAATAATAAAATAAAAGCATTTATGTGTGTATGTATGTGTGTAAGTGTCTGTTATGGTATGAGTATGTATCTCTCAGATACTCTGCGTACTTATGACCGCTACGAAAAAATATTTACAGCATCTGTGTAATGGCATGTGCTGCAATAAAGTTCATACCTAACCGAATATGAGGCGTAGAAGCCAACAGAAGGGGCGTGGCATGGCTGGCTGGGTAGTAAGGGGTAAGGTGTATTGTTTGGAAAAGCATTTTCAGCACGCACACATACACACACAGAGAGAGAGAGAGAGGGTAGATAGAGGCAGGCAGCCTGGCGTTCAAACGTGATTTCAAGTGAAAGCCAAGTGCCAAGAGCGAATGGCAAACGGGCAACGGCTTTCTTTGGCCACAGATATGATACACGCACACACACACAGTGTTGCAGCCAAAGTTGGCCGAGAGAGCTGTAAAATGCATTTGTTTGAATTTGCGCGCCAGAGAGAAATGAGAGATGGTTTCTGGCAGTTGCCAAAACTGGGCCAACAGCAGCAGCAGCAGCAACAACAACAACGACAATAAGTACAGCACGTAAGTGACACCAAAAAAAAAAGAAGAAGGAGAAGCAAAAACGGTCAGCAGTTGGTGAAATGTGCGGTAAATGCAAGAAATATGATGATAAATGAAAGCGGAGAACGCCCCAAAGCAATTGCCAATTGGAAGGCGAACGGCAAGCTCTGGAAATATGGCCAAGACGACTTTTCGTAACAAGGTCAATTTTGGCCACAGCAATTGCCTTAATGGCACACACACACACACACACACGCACACACACATGGACAGCACATTGATAAGATACGATATCTGAAACTTGGCCAATTTAAGAACGTTAAGCAACAACGACTTTTGCGTTCATATCTTGTTTATCTAGCTGACTTTATGGTGAACACATTATGGCTCCGATGTCTCAGACAAAGTTACGTTATTTTTTTTTATATTATATATTTTATATTATATTTTTGTTTAGTATTTTGTTGCTTATCGCGCATGCACTGGTCAAGTGCCAGAGATACTCTCGAATATATGTATATTTTGACATTTAATAGAGTCATATAAAGAGATTATAATAGATTAGTTCTTATCAACACTAATGCATTATTATTATTGTTTAAAAAGAAAACATTTAGTATAAGGAAATAAAGTCGTCTTATTTGTTAACATTTGCGTTTTCAGATTTACAGATCACTTGAATTTTGTTGTTAGTCAAATGTTCCCATTAGTTATTTGGTTTTGGCCATCCTGAAGACTGGTTTTGTTGTTGTTTGTTGATGTTGCGTTAAGAACTGGAAAAATTACTCTTTCGAAACTTGTTTGCACAGTTGTTGCTTTAAGTACACTGTACAAAACAAACGATGCATATACCAGAAAACGAAGTCAAATTTTAAGAACACTTCAGGAAATGCAAAATAAGATGTTCACATTTAATAAGATTTATGAACATTCGAATTTTGAACAATAAATGCAAACATTTGTCTGTATATATATTCGTATGTGTGAATATATTGTACATTTATTTTGAAATCAATTTTATTCTAAGGTTCTTTGTCTTATAACTGAATCATTGACTGATTGTAGCTATAAAAGTTCAAGTGAGTGCAAATCTTTTTTTCTTTTTTTTTTTTTATCAAAAGAGATAAAGTTGTGCACTTTTTATTGTCAGCAAATTTATATAATACGTATAAATATATGTGTACCGCAAGTCTTATATATTCAAGGCGAAATTGCAAAAATTTAATTGCAGAATCAGCAAATTGTTTTATGACTAATTCTGTGACCAGAATTTACACAAAAATCTCATTAGGCAGGCGTTAAAAAGCCCAACCCAAGAGAATAAAAATAACAATGTGAAATGTATATGTCGGGAAGGAAGAATATTAAATGCTCTATGTATATATAATATACATATATGTATAATAATTTTGTAATTAAAACTAAAATAGTATAATTAAAATTTGTTGCATATTTAAATATTTTTTAATTGCACTATTTGTTAAGACTTTGTAAAAAACATATATATAAATATTATTATTATTGCTTTTGCATACATTTTTGAAATGTGCAAAGAATTGGAATTATATATAATTATTAAAATATAAAAAAAATAAATATTTGCTTTTTATTTTTTTTTTTATTATCTTTTTGTTTATTCTTGGGGTCATTGGGTATGAACATGAAAATAAATGTGTTATATATTAATAGATATGGAAGAGGAGAGTATTTAGAGGTATACACTTTAGAAATGACATCAAATAGATAATTTCTCAGCTCAAATGTCAAAGTGTCAAATGAGTGGCAAATTTTAAAAATATCGTTAAATGATTTGTTTATCCAAGTGGATAAATCAGTTTCGTTGCGTTCATAAAATATATACATATACATATATACATTTTCAGCTATGCAAATTTGTGTTCAATTTCAATGATTCAGCAACAACAACGACAAATGGAAACTCTCAAATATGTATTATAATAAAACTGTGTAAATTTCCATTACACGAACATCGAATGTCATATTTGCAAAAACTAATTTTCTGTGCGTTTTCAATTGCATGCGCCACGCCCAGGAAAAAGGGCGTTGCTTGCTTAATGGCATTGCTGGCATTTTATTATAGCCCTACCCCCTCCCCCTCCCCCTCCGTTCCATGCCCCCTCTTGCATAATAATGCAATTTTGCAAAATCAACATTTGTTTATGGACTTTGCAAGTTTGTGCGGTTGATTTTTGGAGGGCGTTTGGGCGAGAGGGCGTGGCAATGGCTAGTCATTTATTATAGCGCAACAGAGAACACAATTCAGGCGTTGGCGCTGTAGCAAAAATAATTTCACGTAATTAATATGCAACATGCAACCAGAGCCCAAAAGCTGTTTATTGGCAAAAAAAAAAAAATTAAAATTAATAAAAAAAAAAAAAAAAAAAAAAAAAAAGAGCAAAATCAACAAAATTATGAATAGAATAGAAAGCGTTCTATGATTTGATCAGAACTTTTAATGAGCGCAATTTATAAATGTTAAAAATTAATTGCCTGCCAAATGTGAAAAGCGACAAAAAACATTAACAACAACGAAAATAAAGTTTAATAGCCAGAAAGTTGTTTAGCCATAAACTCAACGGAATACCAGTTGTTTGAGTGAAGAGGAAGAGTTTACAGTTGCTATTTTGTTGCTTTGTGCTTGTTTGATGCTCATTTAAGAAATTGAAATGAGTATATTGGTTTTGTGCAACGATTGATCCCATCCACCCATTAGGGGCGTGGTAAATGTAGCAAATGAATGGAGAAGCATTTGGGTCATGAAAGGGTATTGTGCAGTCGGTAATTTTTGACTACAGTGTTGCTTTTTTTTTTGTTTAATCTATATAGAGCTCGGCATGATTTATTATTATATTATTTCTGTTCTGATTTTTGTGTAGATTATTTGTTTAGGTCAAAGTCAGGGTAGGGAAAATGGAATACGCAAATGAATTCTCATAAAAATGTAGTAAATTTTTTTTATTTTTATTGTTTTATTGTCTAGCAATAAAGTCGTACATACAGATTTTGTTCAGCTTACATTTCATTTGAATGATTTGCAAATATAGAATATAAATTTGTTTGTCTATAGGTAATTTATTTTATTTTTTTTTAATGTAATATAATTAATTCTGTATTATATATAAACATTCGAATTAATAAAAAATATATTAATATATAGATATATGAATACAGAATAATATATTTACACCTATATGTATATACATATAATTATTCCATCTACAGTTTATACGAAATCTCTGTCTTGGTTTTGCAAGAATAAAATATTTAAATGAAATTCTAACAACTAATTTATAGGAACAGACTCTACTGATATAAATTGAATCATGTTCTGGCATAGAAGGTTTATGGTTGGATAAGCTATTCATTAACAGCCAACTTTGCTTTGCCTCTCTCTCACATTCTCTTGCACTTACGCTCCCTCTTTCTCTCTCGCTCTCGCTCTACCATTGTGGCAGCCTGCGTGACCATGACAAAGGTTCGATTCCGAACAAGAGTTCTTGCCGAACTTGACATGAGAGCCCTTAAATCAATTTCCAAGTTGTGGCGCACAAAACTGAATGCCAAAATCTTCGCTCCTGTGGGCTCCACTCTGTCACTCTGTCTCTCTCTCTCTCTGTCTCAGGCGCCACTCAACGTTTATTCAATTGCAGCTCAAAGTTTTGCAACAAAAATGCATCATTAATTGCCGAGCACAAAGCGAGTCAAGTTAACACAGATGGTGTATGTACACACATAAATCGACTGTATAGTATGTATGTGTGTGTGTGTATATGGAGCTGGAGAGATGGAGTGAGAAGCGCACTGTTGCCGCTTAATTTGCTGTCGCGGCGTCGACTGCACTTATAAATATGCAATTATGTGCTCAAGCCGAACAACATTGTGCTTGACAGCCGCCGCGAGCGGCGCACGATGAGACTTTTCGTGTTGCTCGGTGGGAGGGGTGTGGTAGGGGGGTGCTGTGTTGAAGGCATAAGCAAATCTTGTTACACAAAGCTCTTTAAATATTTAATGATGCACGCCATAAAGTGCAAGGCAGCGTCAAGTTTATAACGTAGCCGATAACACACACCCACACACACACACACACACACACACACACACACACATGTATATAACCATCCACACACACACTAGCTATCGTGGAGTGTAGCTAATTAAACTGCGGGCCACCCACACTTAAAGCTAGCCCAAATATACAGCTATCTCTCTCGCACTCTGACTTCAACAGCCCACCCTCTCTTTCTCACACACTCTCTTTCTTTCTTTTTTTCTTTTTTGCTCTCCCGCTGTGGCTGTCTCTAGTTACGCTTCCGTCGAGCAGCCCAACTTTTAACGCGCTTATCTCAAACCCCGGTTGCTTCTGCTGCTGCAGCAGTTGCATCCACAAAAGCTCTGCCATCCTGGGCTGCATTTAAGTGTTGCTCTGTTTGCTTAACAAGTTTGCCCATAAAGTTTTCGCAACTGCTACATGGCGCACTCGCTGAATTAAGACCAAGTCTTGATTTTTGGCTGGCCTTCAATTTCGCTAAGAGTTTGACCATTGAGGTGGCATGCCGACTATAGCTGACTATAGATTATAACTGACATAAGTCAACCAACATGAATTTTCCAGAAGAATTGAACTATCTGAAAGCTCACAAGGTAGATTAAATTTTATATTCATAACATTTATATTATTTAATATGTATATATATATATATATATATATATATATATATATATATATATATATATATATATATATATATATATAAGGTATTTTATTTTTCTTTGCATATCTGACTTGCATTAATGAAATGTGAATTCGTATTTGTTTGCTCTAGATATACAAATGCACAGACAATGTTTACAAGCAAAACAAAAGAACTGAGAACGTAGACAATACAAATAATATCAACGCCTTAAATAAGGTCTTCAATAACAACATGATAAAACCATTGCACTTATCATATTAGAAAACTGTAGTGTAATGTTTATTAGAATTGCACTTTTCTTTTCTTTTTTTTTAAATTTATTTTGTTATTTTTTTTTTTTTTTTTTTTTTCACTATGTTTGAATTTAATAATATACAAAAAGAAATAAAATTATAGAAATATTAATATATAATATTAGCTTTATATTTTTATTTTTATTTCGAATTATTTTGAATTTGTTTTTTTTTTTTTTTAATATTTAAATATTATTATTATTTTTAATTTATTTAAAAATGTTCGTTGCATTTAATAGTGCCAGATAAAATATGATTTTAATTTATATAATAAAAAATTCATTTGTTAACAGCCTTTATCGATATTATCATTCAGTATGAGCTACGCCCACAATAACTAAACATAAATGAAAAGGACATAAAGTACACCCCCTTAATTTATCATAAAAAAAAACTACTGTTTCCTATGACTAATAATTATATAAGCAAATATAATGTACGATTATCATTAATGAGCTTACTATAACTGTTAGTAAATTTTCATAAAATTATTTACTGAAAATATATTTGATAGTTTTCCTCAAAAAGTTTATTAACTATTCGATGTACCCTCCCACTATTGATTATTATTATTATATTATAATATTTATACAACATATGGGTCGACACGTTCCTTTTAGCTGCTGGGTATTCTCAAGTCGTTGCTTTGTCTTTGCTCCATTTGTTATTGCTTCATTCGCCGCGAGCAATTTTCTTTTGCTGCCTCACTCCCACTCACGTTCGCTGCCTATGTCTCTCTCGCTCGCCGCATTCTGTTGCTCTTGAGTGAATGCAATGAAGTGCAGCAAACAAAAGCGTTTTTGTATTCCACGCTTTTGTTTGTCTGCCTGCACGTGAGTGACTGCTACCTCAACTGCTCAAACTCCGTTACAACTTGCTCGCCCACCACGCTCCGCCCTTCACCCCCCACGCTACACTCTCTGCCCAGTCTGGGCTTCTTATATATTGGAGATTTGGGTGAATGCACTTTGTGCGCTGCGGCTTCAATGTAAAGGACCGCAGACCAAGCACAACCTGCCTGACGACAGAGCCACCCGAACCTCAGCCTTTGACTTACGATTGAGCAGACCCTGCAACGGCGAACAAACCCCCGCCCCCGCCCCCGCCTCCAACTGCAGCCCCAACCAAGCCCAACTGGCGTGCTCATAAAAATGCATAAACTTAATAACCCGTTGGCTAAACGGAAGGGGATGTGTGGTGGGGGGTGGGGGCAAGTATACAGCAGAAGATGAAGGAAGAGGGCTCGTTCATGTCTGACCTTCCTGGTTTTGTTTGCGCTTTGTTCGCTCTAAAATGCAAACGTTTAACGCTTTTCTGAATTTGCGCAAATTTCACAAAACTGGCGAATTGCGTCTCAATCAAGCGGAACTGTAACGATTTCTGGCATAATTACATGACGAGGCACAACAACAGCAACAACAACAACAACACGAGAACAACAACAACAAAATGCCATAAATATATTTTATTGCCTTCCATTCGCAAAAGTAATACCATAAAATAGAAATGTTCCAAGTGAGAGTGATTGACCGCAAGACACCCTATAAATGGAAATACTCTTCTATTAATCACATCATATACATTTAGTAGTCGACAGTCAATATTATAGCTAAATATATATTTAGCAGATTAGGCTCTGAAACCCATGGAAAATGAAAAATCAAAGGCTGCAGAAGGCGTGGCAGACCTCATAAGATATATAAAGTCTGAACCAGGTTGTTGAGCTGACTCGATTTAGTCATTAAAGTCATTAGATGAAGCAATTATGTACTTATTGCTGTTATTTTCTCGATTATTATCGGCAGTACAATATTAATATATATTAATATGAAATATATTCATTTCAAGTTACTCAATTTGTTTTTAATTTCTTCATTTTCTAGAAGGTTTTACCTTATAGTCGGTACTGTACTTTAATTATTTAGTATTATTTAAATTCAAATTGAATTCAAAGTATGTTTAAGGGCATACCCCTAATTTTATACAAGCTATGCATGTAGCTTATCTTTTACGTATAATTATCATGCTCTCCAATCGAGCGTATTCCGTGGCAAGCATGCAGGGTATGCAGACACACATATGGGTGTTTCACACACGCTGCGAGACAGTTATTGCCTGCCCGTTTGAGTGGGTGCTGACCCCAATGCAAGCGTCGCAATCCGTTCGCTCCGATCCCATTGCAGGCAGTCAGGCAGTCAGCTCTACAGTTCCAGCGCCTTTACAAATCTGTTGACACTTTTGAGGTGCTGCGCAAAAACTTGGTACTTGGCATTTTTCACCAGTCAAGCCCTCTGTGTGTGTGTGTTTGTGTGAGTGGGGGGCAATAAAAATAGCTAAAAGTAAAAAACAAAAAATTGAAATTGAAATTGTCGTGAGCTAAATTTGCATACAAAATGTAAAAATGTGAATTGCCTGAATTACAATATGAATAAGCAGCAGAAAAAAACAAAAAAACAATGGCGTATATGCGTGCTGTGAATGTCTAATTACCCGCAATAACACGCATACGCCTCGTTGTCCGAACAATCGAACAATTTTCCTTTGTTGCGCACATGGCGATGCGCAAACGCCAAAAGCGAATACAAACGTATTGAAAATTGAAAATAAAAATAAATCATGCAGACATAAAAATAATAAATATATAAAAAAGAATCCGCAAAGCGTGGCGCGACAGGGCTTTATGTTTATTTGCTCACACATTTGTTGATATTTTCTCTTAAATATTTACTGCGAAAATGGTTTCTTATTCGATTGAGCTATCGATGTGAAGCTCTGTGCGGCCAACTTGACATTTTTATACTCAGTCATGGAAAGTGAAAGGGGTATATTGGTTTTGTGCAATATCCGTCTGGCTGTACATCCAAGCCTAGAAATTTACATATATTACATAAGCATACACTCATGTATATAAAGTGTCAAGACTTTCCCGAACCATTCAGAGGTAGAAATCACAAATTTAGCATTTGGGGAATTTTATCTGGCAACAGTTGGGCCTTGAATGAGTATTATGCAGTCGGTAATGTCTTACTGCAACGCCCTTACTTGTTTAATATTTATGTATTATTTTTAATTATTCATGAATAGTTAAAAGTATATTGTAAATTTCCTTTCTTTTATACCTGAAATACCATCGCATTTTCTCTTGCCGCGATTTTCATAGCATGCGAAAATCTTTGAAACAAAAAAATGACATTTATTGAAACCGAAATTCATGTGAAAAGTTAATGAGGCAGATTTATTATAAAAAGAAATTAAGCCCAGTATACAATTGGGAAATAAATTAAATTTAATTTTTCCCGCTGCTATCGTCAATGCAATTAACCCAATTAAATTGCCAATTTTATGCTGTGCTTACATTAAATCAGAGTTTATTTTTTTTTTTATTTTATTTATTTTTTTTTTTTATTATTACTTTGCAGCTTCCTGTTTCACTTTTGATGTTTGTTTTTGTTGTTGTTGGTGTTGGTGTTGCCATTGGTGCTTGTAAAAACATTTACTGTGCTTAATTTGTTCGCTCTTTATTTATGTTTAAATTTTGTTTGTGTTTTTTGGGTTTATTTTTTTGAATGAAGCAAAAAGGGGCACATGGCATGGTTTACAGAGGGCAACAGGGGAACAGATGTTGCACTGTGGTTAAACCCAATTAAAGGGAAATTAAATACGAATGCATGTGCGCAGAGAGTTTTAATTAAAACGAGATAGAGCTTGTATTGGTGGTTTGAGATATGCTTTTAAGACAGCTCGAAAGAGTAGAGTAGATAAGTGTTGCACAAAGCCAATATGCTCTTTTCATTTTCGTGTATAAATGTAAAAGAAAATATTTAAATAGAAGAAATGAGACATGAGAGCACAAGAGATATAGAGAGAGACCTCAATTTTGATATACATATGCGCTTTCCGAACTGCAAACAAATCCCTCCGCACAAGGGGCTAAAAAGTTCAACCAAGTTTTTCGTAACATAAATTTCTATATAACAGTTTATAGATATGTTCACATTTGCTTTTGGTATTCAGCTCAGCTCTTAGTGAAGCACAAGCTTATATGAATATATGAATACTCACATTTACTTTAGCTATTCAGCGTAACTCTTATTGAGGCGCATCTAATGCTCCGCCAGAAAACCCCACATTCTAAACATTTTTAACATTGGCGCCCAAGTGAATTGAAGTCGCTTGTTGTTCGCTGGCTGAATGGAGGGAGAATGGAATCATTATGATGTTTATTGCCCGAGCCCCTGACACTGAACTTGTATTTTGTTCATTTGAGTGTGCCATTTTACAATGTTGGGGCATTGTTTTTCGCTGTTATTGTGGGCATCTTTTCGCGGGCACCTAAATCGAAATTTATGCCCCACAAACCTAGGGGGCAGCCAAGCGTTTCGAATGCTAATGCCGAAGGTTGCAACAGCATTGCATAAGCGCCACGTCTGGCCAACATTCAGAGCAGACTATGGCTGTCTAGACATCTGGAGATGACAGCATGATTTTAGGTTTTTGTTTCTTTTTTCTGCTTCACAGATGCTCTTCTTATTAGTATTATATTTGCCAACTCAGCGTTGTCAGCTGATAACTGAACTTAAGGAGAACAAAAGAAAACATTTAGGTCCTACAGATTGTACTAAATATACAATACTGAACAAAGTAAAGCGCAGCAATATAATGAATTAGATTTTTTTCAAATGTGACTCAGCTTTGTTATAAAAAAACAACAACATTTATTTCCATATTTTCCCATATATTTATATTATATAATTTTTTTCGCGCTTGCCTCTCAGCACGTAGTTTATTTGCCAAATAATTTGATATAATTGAAGTTCGTGCTTAAAACGTAATTCTCAAAATAAATAAAGATAAACTAATTCAAAAATATAAATTTTGAAATTTAGTGTTAAGTTACTATATTGAAAAATAAATCAATGTCGCGAAAACAAGGAATATAATATAAAATATAAAATGTTTTGCTGTATATAGGAAATAAATAACTATGAAGGGATTGCGCTTATACGGCTATAGATATAAATAAGAAAACTAAAATTTCATAAGATCCTAAAAAAAAATAAATAAATAAAAAAGGTTTTTTTTTTCAAATTTGAATTCTATAAATTGCAGAAAAACTAAATTAAATAAAATTATTATTGACTTATAGATATATCATCCATAACTTCCTGCATACAATTTACTATTCTTCAAAAAATAAAGGAAATTGTAATTATTTAAATATATATATCAGACACACGCAAATCCTACAAATACAAAATCTGAATGTGTAATTTTGTTGTTTGCTATTTAATAAAAGCTATCACATTTAATAATAGAAAATAGCTACATATGTGATAGAAATTATAGGCTAGTCATAATATTTTTCCAATAATTGATCGATATGCATACTCGATTAAGCATTAACTGTAATTATTAAAAAAAAAAAAATGTTGATCGAGACGCGTGGAAATAATGGTGCAGCCAGATGAAACATATACAATGCAACAATTACGGCCACTATGCAATCATCATAAATTTAATGGCAAATCCGCAACTATAAAATATAGAAAAAAATCTCAATTAAAAAAAAAAAAAAAATATATATATATATATATATATATATATATATATATATATATATATATATATATATATATATATATATATATATATATATACATATACATATATATATTTATTCAAATTGCAATGAAAATACCTATCGAATGCCTATTGAGGCGTCAATGACGCAACTTGCATTTTTTTTTTTTGCTATATATATTTTATGCACTCAATTTGGAATGACTTTTATGCTGCCTTAAGCGACGATTACAGGTATATAAAAATGTATATATGTATATGTATATATATCTGCATATAGAAATGCTTCAAGTGCAGCATTTTGCGCGCCTGCACTTGCAAAGCACTTAAGAAAATTGCTGACTAAATGCAATTGCATTAATGAATAATAATGTTGAAAATGGGCTCAGACGATTATAAATATTATTATTATTATTAATTTTTTTGTTTTTTGTTTGAAAGACCTATATTTTTTAATGCAATTTGTTTAAGGTAAAGACCTTAAGCTAGACTGGAATTATAATTAAGTTTGAGACAGCAAAAGTGAAATATATTTATTTATATTTTAATCAAAATGTGGTGGGAATCTTTATTTGAGTATAACATATTTTATTTTATAAATATATAAATGCTTAATTTATTTAAACATATATTTATTATTATATTTATTATTAATATAAATTTTATATACAAAACTTCCAAGTCTTAAATGAATATTTTATATAAATTTAAAGAGTGACATCTTTGATTTGTTAATTTGAAATATTTATATAAATTTAGTTTCGACTGATTTAAAAATTATTTTCAAGCCAATTATTTATGATTTCTTTTGCCTTTTTTATACAATCCATGTTTGGTCATCAATTTGATTAACACTAAACAACAACTCGACATATTTTTATTGATTGCACTTTTTGCTAATTGCTTTTATTTTTAACCTGAATAAAGAGTCGAGTTGACATAACTCTCAGACATGTGATATCCGCTTTGGCTAAAAGCCACAATAATTATTTATATTAATTTATTGACTTGAAATGCTTTCAAGTGATTTGTTAATTGTTTATAAGCCTGTTAAAAACTTTTTTTTAGACATATTCGAAAGCTTTCAAAAAGGTGACAAAGAAAATATATTTATAAATAAAAGCAGCTCTGATAGCAGATTATATCTTAATCTGACATGATGTGCATCTTTTAATTAAATATATATAAACATTTCTTTTTAATATTTTAATTAACTTTCATTTGTCTGTTCTGTTGTCATATCTATATATATAACCTTATATTATATACATGTTCTTAATAAATTTCAGTTGCAATCAGTTGCAAGACTTGACTTGACTATCAAGTGGCTTTTACTTGTCTTGACTGTTGCTATTGTTGTTGTTGTTGTTGCTGTCGCTGTCACCGAATTACAACAGCATCAATCAAGATTGTTCCAGTTGCTGTCACTTCATACACATGAGCTGATAAGAGACTTGACACCTTGCTTGCTGTTGATCCACACCCACTCGGTGGCAGTTGAGGCAACAAATTGCAAATTGTTCCAACGACTTCCTTGCGTAGTCGTAATTCAATTAAATGCGACGTGCATGGGATGATAAATCATTGTGTTATTACACGTTCTCAACTAGCCAGAGGTTACGATCTTCTGTTACATAAATAGCGGCAGTTATATAGGCTATACATCCCTATACATATACATATATACTATTCGAGTTATTACTAGGTTAATGCAAATTTATTCGCCTCGAGCTCTCGTAGCTAGTTTGTTGTGAAGCTGACTTTAAACTTTAGAACGGAACATTGTGAAGGCAGCTAAGCTAATTTTTATTTTTATTTTTAATTTTTATATTTTTGAAAGTAAATTGAACAGCATTAAATAAATTTAAAAAAAAAATGTCCTTGCAAAATTGTAAAATTATACTTCTTATAGTTTAGAAATTTATAAAAGAAGAAAAGCATCCATCATATTTCATATTATTAAAAATCAATGCAATGATTTTTAATATTAGCTTAACAATTATAGAGCAACATTTAGCTCTAACAAAGGCCAAATATACGTAAATACCCCAATTATGAGTATTCACATAGTTTATTCACACATTCATTTCACTGTTTATAACAAATATTTAACTTTCCATTACAAACTTCAACAATGAACCTAAAACTAATAAATTTTCCTTTGCTCTTTCTCTTTGCAGGTAAGTCAAGTTCAAAATAATATGCAACTTGGCAAGTATATGTAAACTTGTATATATTAACTATATATATATTTATACTATATATGTGTTCAACTTGTGTGTAATTATCTGCACAAACTGAATGGCATTGTGTGTGATAGGCAGAGGCATTGCATGTCTGCGTTTTTGCGATACATTTTCAGTAATCCGTCTAGACAATGCCTCCATTGTTTAGCTCATTCGCATAACAATAGAGCCGGGTACTTCAATTGATATTTTATCATATTGCTGACAGTATTAATTATAATAAATGCTCTCTCAATATGAGATAGTTAGATACTAAAATCCAACTGCATTCAGATTGCATTAAATATCAAATCCCATTTTGAAATCAATTTTGCTGCAAATTTTTGTTAAATTTAGTTTCAAGTTAAGCAAACATTTTGTTAGTTGTGCCAGCTCAAGCTAAACTTTGAGAGAAAAATGTAACAATTTGTCTAAAATATGTTTGCCAAGTCAACATGAATGAAAAACGAGAAGAGGCGAGAGTGTGTGTGTGTGTGTGCGGGTTTGTCTATGTAATAAATGTGTGTGAGTGTGGTCAGCCTTGAACCACACCTTGTGTGTGGAGCATTGAGATGCTGTAGAGTATGTATTTTGGTTAAACTCTTTCAAATGTAATTTAAGTCAAGAGCTGCAAAGCCAAAGTCCTGAGGCTATTAGTAAAATCTTACGATTTTACAGGGTATTTACTTAAATATATTATATCTATATAACCTTGTTGCTCTTAAATCTACATTCAGCTGAAAAGTGTTTAAATTTCACCAAATTTATTACACAGACTTTTGCTACTCAATATATACGTTTTAAATTTTGGAATATTTTCAGTATTTTCTGCATTTTCTACTTGATTTTTGGTTAAAGTTCTTAATGCAACTCCTGAATATCAGTTTTCCCCCAATTTCACCAGCCAAAAAGTTCAGCTCTGTGCGTATATCAAGTTTTTCAATGGAGAAATTGGATTTGTTAATTGAATGAGTAACTCGCTGCAGCAACTACAAGCGCAGATGCCAAACACACATGCACACGCACACACACTTGCACACACACACTTGCTCACCCACACGCGCACACATGCTGAGAGCTGTGACTTTTGGCATGTGGTGCCTGGTGCCTGGTGCCTGGCTCAACATGCTGCGAACTTGGACCCTTGTCCATGACTTGTTTGCTCTGCTGTCAATATTTTATAATGGCGTGTGCCAAATTATGGTGCATGTACATACATGTATGTACAACATACATATAGAGTTATGTCTGTGGGTGTGTGTGTGTGTGTGTGTGCAACAGTTTGTGACTGGCATGCGGGCAATAGCGGTATTATCCTGTTCGCCTTTGTTTGCTTATCACTTGTCTTGGCCAACTGCAGGGTTCTTGTTTATTTGCGAGGGTTATACAAATGTGAATTATGTGTGGGAGTTGGCTAGTCTCTATATATAGAGTGTATGCGAGGGGTTGCTAATAAGTTGCGGGAATAGAGCAGTTGGATTAACTGACTGATTGAAGTCTGTTTATAAAGGTTAGCTAATGAGTTGCTGGAGCTGATTGAAGTATGTTTATATAGGACATATATAGGAGGGCTGATTTGGGTAGGAGGTAGGTTTAACTTTACTCGGCTACGATATTAGCAATGACTTTAAGCGAAGATCTTGAATAGATATACATTCCATTTATTTCTCATTTGCATCAATTTATCCTCTCTCTCATTCGATACCTTCATCTCCCTCTCTCTCATCTCTCTCTGTATATGATTAAGCGCTGTGCATTTCATGCGCTTAATTAAATGACATGTAATTTAATTGAATCTATGGCATAATTAAGTGCTTAAATTAATTTGTCGTCGACTCTTAATATTTGCTGTGCCTGTTTCTTTTTTTTCATGCCATTTACGTAGATTATTAATTGCGCATACGCCCAGTTGTACTGCAATGCATTTCATATGCATTCGACTTTTAATTGCACATTTTTCAATTAAAAACTATAAAACAAAAAGGCAAAAAGAATAAAAACAGAAAAAAAAAAAAAAAAAAAAAACTCTTGCACACAAATGCTCCGCTATTTGTGGGAGGTCCACATGGAATATAACGCGCGCGCGCTGTATATGTTTGTGTGTGTGTGAGTATGTGTATTTGCTGTAGATTTGTTTATGCGATTGCATTGTTTAATTGAATTTGCTGTACTGTAACAAATGCCAAATAAACAAATGAAATAAAACATGAAAAAAGTACCGGATATAAATGTTTCAATTGTATGTGAGGGCAATAAATAAAAAAAATATATACAAAAATCTGTATATATAATATACATTTGCGAGATGAGTAATAGACTGTCAGATACGCTTAATTATATATATTATAAATTCTTATGAAGCGCTCTTGAAGACATACTGAATAAATATTTTTTGAAGCACATATAAATACGATATAAATTAATTTTATTTGCCATATATCAAGACAGATTTTATTATATAATTTCGTATTTTAATACGATTTATATCATTTTATTTTATTTATTTATTTTTCTTTAAATTTATTATAAATTTATATATTTTTATATATTTAACGCAAGTTTTGTTGTTGCAAATATTATTTATATATGAGCCACATATTTATGCGAAATATATGTTTTCTTTATATGCTTATGCAATATGCAATGCAAATGAAATTCAAATAAATACGCATTTTTGTATACATAGTTCCTTATCAGAAGTCTATAAATAATTGCCATAACTTTTGCTAACAGAACTTTCTTGCTTTATAAAGGGTATACCCAAAGCACAGCAAAAAATAATAAAAAGGCAGCAACAAAAGTTCAGAAGTGCAATTAATTTCTGTAGTACTCACTTTTAAGCGTTCCCTTTTGCTGTTTGGTTTTTTGCTTTTGGTAATCGCATTGCATCTCCTCGAAATATATATATATGCCTGTTTTGCAAGTATTCCCAATTAATTTGGTGCGCAATAAATCACGAGAACTGTTACCACTGGATTTATTCACATTTTTTGTTGTATTTTTTGTATTTTCTGTTTTCACAAAACTTTGCCAAATTGATAAATGGATGCAAATGGAACTGGCACTTTGATACTAAATAGTTAGACTACATAGTTGGCAAATAATAGTGAAAGAGACTTTTCTATATATAAAATGCTATTTTTGTAGTACAACAAAATAGAAGAATTTGTATGCATATATAAATTTGGTTTATGAAAATATGTAAATGAAATTTGTTATTTTATATGAATATATTTTAATTTGTTAAATATTTGTTATTATTTTTTATTAAAAAAAAAATATATTTATCATTAAGAATACTTTTTTTATTATTAAAAATAATAATAAATATATAATAATAATAATATATATATTTTTAAAAATATTTTTATAACGAAATAATAAATATAATAATATAAATAAAGAATAATTTTTTGTTATTATTGAAAATAATAATAAATAAATAATATTAAAATATATATCTTTTAAATATGTTAATAAGGATATAATATTGAAACTTATTTGTTATGCACAATATATTTTTAATTCACTTAATAATACATATTTAATTATTTTTAAATTTATTATTATTTGCTATTAAATTTATTGTTTTATTTTTATGTATTGTCATTGAAGAAAAATAATATAAAAGTATTATTCTTATTTTTTTTTTTAATAAATCTCTGAGCCTAGTTGACATTAGCATTTTCTTTTGGTATCTCATAATTAGTTTTGAGCTCGTATCATAAATTTTTATGGGGAAAAATCCCAAATTCAAGGTAACCTGCAGTTAAATTCTGATATTTTGATTGTTTAGCTGTACTCTGTTAAGCACATAGATAGTAGAGTAGAGTAGCATATATGCATATATATTCGCTCCATTTCATGTGCGTGTGTGTGTGAAATGGACTTGTAATAATATTTCTATTGTTGCTGCAGTCGAGTCGAAACAAATATCAACGTACATATTTTTGAAAGCCACCTGTGCAGACGGCAATAGAAGCAAAAAGTGCACGTGAATGCAGAATGTCATTAAATGCTCGACTGGCTGGTTGGTTGCTTGGTAACCCTCTGGCATAAGGTGGCTGCGTCATGTTTTCCCTTACCATTGGCTTTCCCCTATGATAGCACACCCTAGTCTACATATAGAAACGTATATGTATTTATAGAGCAGAAAGAAAAATGACGCCCACACACACAGCTGACAGAGCTATTCATTCCGTTTCTGTGCATCTGCATTTGTATTACACATCCGTCTGTCTGACTGTCTCACTGTCTCACAGTCTCTGTGTCTGTCTCTGTTTCTGTCTTTCTCTGTCTGTCAATCAGTCTGACCGCCTGCGTGCTCTGTCGCTTGCACTTCCTTCTTTTATGTCAGTTTCGAACAGGAAATTTTAAGCACGGAAATCATGCGCAAGCGACAGCGACAACGACAACGACAACTACAACAACTGAAACTACGACTAACAATTGTTATAGCAAAAGTAACAACAGCATTTACAGTTGACAATTTTTGTTAGTTTTTCGCTTTCGCATTCGCATTCGCATTCACTTAATATTCGCACTGTCACGCTGGCTTTTGGCAAAAAGTTTCCGAGTTGCCGAAAATCCTTCATTTGTCTGGCACATTGAGGGTTAAGACTTAACATGCCAACTTTGTGCTCGACACACGCCTCATTTGCCACATGCAACATGCCGCATGCCGCATGCCGCATGCCACATGCCACATGCCACATGTCTGTCTCTCTGCTCGCATGCTTGCCATTTAATTAGCAAGCGCACTTAACAGGCTCTTCTTCAATCATGCTGACAACTCTGACAAAGTGGCGAGAAAAACAAAACAAACAAAAAAAAAAGATTGTGTGTTGCCACAATTTAATTTCGTTGCTCCTTTCAGGGTCAAACTGTAAGAAGCAGAAGAGCTTGAAACATGCTATGCGAGTTAGAGAATGAAGTGTGTGAGCGTTGCTTTTTTTGAGAGAGAGATAATGCGTGAAAGTGTGTTTGGACTTTAATCGAATACTAAATTGCAATGATGATGATGTAAGCATTATACATAACACTATATGCGATTAGTGGGTGCAAATGTAAAATATATAGAATTGCACACATTGTAATCTTGTTTTGAAAACTAGAATATTATGCAATATATTATATAAAAAAAATATATATATATTTATAATGAAGTGAATTCCACAAACTAAAATCAAAGCAAATTGCATTAATTAAAAATCAAATTTCAATAGAAATCAATTTGCATTAGACACGCCAATGGGCGTATCAGAAAGTGATAAGAGCCATTTGTAGTGAAGATCGATAGAGATTTAAGTGTGAAGCTTGTGAGACGTCATAGACTCTGATTAGAATTGCTTTGTCTATATTATTGTACATGTTATATATATTATTACATATATTTTTTTATAGACAGCCAAAGTTCTACACATAATCAATAAACACTGTTTAATACCCTGATCCGATGGAACAAGGACAGAAGTAGGCGTGACAGTATATAAATACTAGATCCAGATAGCAAGTAGAGTTTAGTCCAAGATTATTGTAGGGGGCATACGTAGGATTTGAGGGTATTGCCTAGTCGAACACGCTCTGCTGGAATACTTTTGCTTGTTTTATTTATATATTCAGTTGTTGTTTTATTTATGTAGTGTAGTGTTTTACTTATATGCATAAATATATGTATATATAAAATAAAAAAAATATGTATATATTAAATAAAATTCAAGGTATTTCCTAGACAATCATACTCTGCTAAAATATTTATTTATTTATATATTTATTTACTTATTTGTATATAAATATTTATTCTGTTCGATGAAAGTATTTAATTAATTGCCTTAATGGCTGCAGCGTATAATAACCTGATAGCCCGCTTGACTGTTAAAGCAACAAAAATTGTTGCAAGTCCCTTTAAAGAGCTTGCTGCAAATGCTCTGTTTATTTTATTTTGTTCTCTGCTGTTGCTTCTCTTCCAACTAATTTGCACATTTGCTTTTGCTGTTGTTTTAATGCCAAAGCAAATGTTTTTTCAACTTTGCAGCAAGAAGCTGCCAAGTTGGGTGTGTATGTGTGTGTGCGTTAGTGCTTGGAGTTAGATGTCTTTAAAGTGACACGTTAAAGGCAACAAGCGCGATGCCTTGAGGGGCTGCAGCAGCTGCTTTCAAGTCAATTCGCCATGGGCTTGTTTTCGTCTCTTTGTGGTCTGTTGCAACATGCAACATGGAAATGGCGGCAGCTGCAACAGCCAACAGCCCACTGCCAACTGCCAGCCACCAGCCACCAGCCACTTGCCTTTTGCGTGTACTCCGAGAAGGCGGCCAACAGCATTTCCGGCGCTTTTGAATTTTTGGGCTATCGCATAGCGAAATGAGTTGCACTGCCACAATGCCAATTTAACTGTATAATTGCAACAGAGCAAACAAAATGCTGATTACAGTGTGAGAGTGAGTAAGGCAGAGAGAGAGTGAGAGAGAGAGACAGAGAGTAAGGCATAATAAGCTTGGCGTGAGCTGCATTTGCTGCAATCTGGTTATGGCATGACTTAAAGACGTTCATTAGAAAGAGTTTAGCAGAGCAGCCACAAAAGGGCCACAGAAACAAAAACCAGGCTAACAATGAGCGCCAACTGGGCGTATGCTGAATATGGGAAATGCTGTCGTTGCTGCTTGTTGAGTTTCCTTCTTCTTTTTTTTTTTTTTGCCTACTCCATTTTGAATGCTTTTTTAATTATGTGATAAGAAGTGGAAGGAGCTGAAGTGGCTGTCTATATGTATATCAAATTATATATATAATTATGTATTATTATGTATGTATGTAAAGCTGTGGCAGTATATCTCGCATTAAGTATACGCAGAGTGGGTCGTAGTTGACTTTTACTGTTTTATGCAATTTCAGTCTTTAAGTTAACTAAATTCTAACTAAGAGAAGGAGTATTAAACAACAAATTATTAACTTGTATATCACCTGTAGCTATTCTACCTTGACAAGGGTATTTATGCTGCCATATTTTAGCGACACTAAAAACTTTATTCTTATGCGCCCCTTTATGCATATCATATTTATTTATCATATCGCATAAAAGAACGCTGCCACAGCCACTCAGTCTAGACTTTTAAGTGTTGCACTCGCTGCAATTCACACACACACATACACACACACCTGCTCATCAACTGTATCGTGTAGCTGCATCTCATTGAGCGTGCGCCCAACTGCCGTCACCTTATGCAATTTCTTTTCTTTTCTCCCATTTTATATATATGTAGATATGTTTTATTTTCCAGCCAGGTGAATTCGAATGTTGACTTTTTGCAGCTGCAGTTGCAGAATGCGTCACGTATTTGATTGAAATTCCATTTGATTATTGATGCTGATGAGTTTTACGCTGATGACAGCTGCTGGCTGGCCTCAACTTTGCACTTTACGCTCGATAATGCCTCAGCTGTGTCCCTTTCTCTCTCTCTCTCTCTCTCTCTCTCTCCATCTCTCTCGCTCGCTTTCTCTTATTCTCTTTGGATTTCATATTGAATCTATTTTTATATTTTTTGTACAGTGCCCAAGCTGTCGCAGCTTGTCTCTGTCGGCATTACTTGTGGTAAGCGCACGCGTATATATGTATAGGTGTGCGTGTGTGTGTGTGTGTGTGTGTGTGCGAGCATATGCCACATTCTTGCCTTAACTTGGCCAAGTCAAGTTTATTTTTGCTATGACCTAAGTTAGCTTGAGCCAGTTGCAACGGCTTGCATAATAATAATAAAAGAACAAAAATCTACTTCTACGGGCAGTAAATTGCAAGCAGATCAGCAGCATCCTGAGTGAATTTTATTATTTTACAGTGAGAATTTATAGATGACATAACATAATTTTTATATATATTTTTTTATTATATAGAGGATGACCAAACTAGATTGATTTAATTGCCAATATATCTATAAAGCAGCAGCTGCTTGAGCTAGCAATAAATAAGTTTTGTCTGTTGATTTTACAGTTTATTTTGCTGTCTGTTCAAATGGAATCAGGCTACTCAATAGCTCTGATGAGCACTCCATCAAGCTATATCTCTTGGGCATTGCTCTGTCTTTGGTTAATGCTAACGAGGCCGTCACTTTGGCTGAGCTGCATTTGCTGGCATTCAATCTTGTCCTTCAAGTGCTTGGGCACTCCCAGTGAAGTCAATATGAATCTATATCAAATGCCATGCATATAGCTTCAATACGCAACCACAAATACCGTAATACATCGCAGCATTTTCAATATTCAGCCATTTCATTTGCTCTGCCTTGTATTTAGTCGAGGAAATCAAATCCAAGAAATATATTCATATAAGCATATAAAATGCTCAACATTTATAGCTCGACTCGTTCCAGTTTCTTAGATCATTTCGTATACAGTAGCTCTAATATGTTAATGTACACAAAGCAGATGCAGATGCTGTGGCTAGTTGTTTGCTTTTATAATTTTGTTGTTGTTGTTGTTGTTGTTGTTGTGGCTGTAGCTTGGCCTGATTATGTTAATTTCCATTAGTTGCATTTGAGTGCGCATATGTCGCTTCATGTTGTCCGTCTAACCAACTGACAGGACTTAAGACCCTAAGCAGCTTGTGCCACTGCAGGCGGCTTACAGAGGTCAAAACAAGAGCTTAAATTGCAGCAGCTGCAATTAGAGCGAATATTTTGGCAAATATAAATGTGAAATGCAGCTGAAAATATATTTAATTCATGTGATTCGATAGCTGTGCTGTTTAGCTGCTTTTACAGTTGAGCTAAAAGTCTATTGACCATGTGATGTTTGTTGTTGTTGTTGGCCAAGTAAGTGAAGTGTCAAAAGCAGCAACTCAAGCAAGTCAAGCCAATCTAAGTGGCTAAGCATTAAACACTTCATTTAAGTACTCGAATACAATAAATTTTATTAATGTATTGTATATACATAAATAACTGTAAATTTGTATATTTAGAAATCTCCAAATTTGTCTAAATATAATTTCATTTATTTATAATTAGCTGCGGCTTCCTTTGCAGCTTATTTAGTTTCAATTGCGCCAGCTGCTTGTGGCTGCAGGCGCTAAACAAGTCCATAATAACGCTCACAGCTGTGTGAGTGAGTGAGTTCGTGTGTGTGTGTGTGTGGGAGGGGGCGTGCCTGTAGCCAAGTGCTGCCAAGTCTAATTAGCCCCATAATTGAGGCCGACATTTGGCTTTAGCCGTGACAGTCCTGCAATTAAAATTCCTTTGCCACCACTCATGCCACACACTTGGCCCAAAGGCGCTTGTCGCACATGTCGAGCATTTGAGGCTAACCAGATACACTACTACTGCCAGGCGTAGCTTCATTTTTTTTTCTCTCTCTCTCTCTCTCTACCACCCGTCCATTTCTGTGTGCAGCCTGCAATTCGGTTCAGTGCATTTGCATTTGCATTTGCAGCTGCCTCATGCGGCATGCGGCATGCAACGTGCGGCACGTGGCTGGTCATTATTAGCTGCATTGATTTGGCTGCCCCATTCAAAAGCCGTTTTAATTGTTCGGGGAACTTCGATTGGGGCAGCTCCACTAATTGCCTGCTGGCTTTTTATGAAGCGAGCGCGTGGCAAGTGGCAAGTGGCAAATGCAGCAGCAATTCGCAATTGAGGCCTTAATTATATTATTTTTTGTTCAGCAAATTGAAAACTCAACCAAAGCAGGAAATTTATTTTTAAACTCACAAATAATTGTGAAGCATAATAAAAAAAAAAATGGTGTGGATTTATTTTATATTTGAAACTAATTAGGGTGAAAATTGGCATACAAATTCATTAATTGGGATTTCCTTGAAAGCTTTTGATAAGTTTTGAAAATAAATATTAATTGATAGTTTCAAATATACATATAAATTTCTTATGAAAATAAAATAGTAAAATATGTTGACACAATTTTTAGAGCTTTTTGTTATAAAAAAAAAAAGTAAATAAATACTTAAAATATAAAAAGCAAATTTATAATTATGTTCTGCAAAAATTATATTAAAATATATATAATATATAATATAGTTGCTTTAAATATTAAAAAAAAATAGAAATTATAATTAGAAATAAATATTTTCATAGATTTTTTACCATCTCTAACTTTTAAATAAATATAAAAAATACTTTCTTAAAAAAAAAAAATAAATAAATAAACAAAGTTTTAAAACTCAACCCAGACGTCTTAATAAGCTAATATGCCTCTTTTTATTTATCACAAAACCAACATAATTTAATTCTTTTCAGTTATTTATAACATTTAAATTTGTGATTTTAGCCACATGTTTTCACGCTTCAGAAAACATTTGTATAAATAAATGGTTAGCCTAAATAAACTGATATCTAATCAAATATCAATTGTCAGCGCATGCTAATTGTATTATTTTCTATAACTAATTAAATTAAATATTCTATCCATATATAACTATTTAATGCATTGTCTTTCTCATTCCCATTGCAGACGAAACGATTTATCCGACTGGACAACATTTGCATGCAGATTTAATAATGGTAAGTTCTATGTTGATTTAATGCAGCAGCTGAAACTGAAGCTGAAGCTGCCAAATTGCCTGAATGTGTTGTATGGTCCTTCCGTCCACCTGTCCGCTTGTCCACCTGACTGGCTGTCTATCCGTTTTGCCGCCCCATGCCCCAGGTTCCGTGTCGTTGACATTCGACTAATTAATTTCACGGCCAATTGACGTGTGTCAATTAGCTGGGCACGGTTCGTGGGGCTTACGCAAAGTTCACATTGAAATTTGTGTGTGGAACGAGAACTTCAAAAGTCAATTACTATATTACATAATAGTCTCTCGTTTGGTTGTTTGCTGGTTTGTCGGCTTGTTTGCTCACGTATTTCTATGCACACACGTTATTGTATTAATAGCCAACTAAATCTTGGCTTAGGCACAGCCACTCGAGCCAATTGACTTTGATTCAATTTATTGCCCAAATATGTAAATTCATGCAAGTAACTTACAACATTTGCTCCTAACACTCAATGTTGGCCTATTAGAGAGAACGTGTTCAGCTTATCAAGAATATGTTTTATTCAAATGCCATCGAGACTTGACATTTTCTTGCCTAACCTTTGTTGACCTTCAGGGCGAAACAAGGCTTTAATTGATCATTAATGTACTTTTTGCATACCCTATTATTGTTGAAAATTATGTTTGAAGGTGAGGAAGGGAGAGAGAGAGAGAGAGAGGGAGAGAGGGAGGGAGAGAGAGACAGAGAGAGGGAGAGAGAGACAGAGAGAGAGAGAGAGAGAAGAAAGGAGAGAGAGGGAGAGAGAGATATTGACTGAGACAGAGAGAGAGAGAGAGAGAGAGATATATAGACAGAGACAGAGACAGAGAGAGAGAGAGAGAAAGAGAGAGAGAGTCTATTAGCCAGTCTAGTACTACCCTTGACAGTTGTCATATTTCTTCTTCTTTCTTCTCTCGTCTTTTTTTTTCTCAATTAAAGATTCCTCTAAAATGTAAACAAATAGTTATCCAAGTACTACCGTTCAGAGCAGTCTAAGTTGTTTATATGTCTATTTATCTACTTTCCTCCTCTTAAGTTTCCAACTTAGGCTATCTTCAAAATGATGTATAATGTTTCGTTGGGAGTCATTTCCTATTAAGACAACTTGTATAACATATTCGCCAGAGTATTTTCAAGTCGGGCATTCTCTAATTACTCGTACTCGTGTATATTGTATTGTATTGTATCTATCTCTGTTTATGCTGAATTAGATTCATTATCTCACATGCACGTTCTCTCTAGTCAGTTTCCCACTTTGCGCAATACTTAAACATTTATCACCTGGGGTAATTCCTAACTTATATTTATATACATACATATAGGTATATTTATATATATGTATATATATGTTTCTTTGCTAAAACTGTTTTGTTTTGCAATGGCTCACACGCCTTTGTTACTCACTTTCCGACTTGCTCAATGCTTTAAATATATCGCCTCTCTATGCGATGCTCATAATTTCAAGTAGTGCACACAAACATCTTCGAACAAAGAGCTGAGAGATGCCGCACTATATTTATGAACTTGTTTGTGATAGATCCGAAATCAATGGCCGGCATTTTGTGAGCTGAGCAAAATACTTGCTTACGAATTGCGCGTATAAAGTTTCCGTATTTGTCTATTAAACTTGACGTATTAACGGATCGCATTAATCTTCGTTGTCTTTGACGCAATTCTGTTGTTCTGTTTTCTCTCCCTCTCTCTTTCTCTTTCTCGCTCAAGCAATTTGCTTGACTTGCTGGGTCTTGTTTTTGGTTTGGCTTAAATGGCGTTAAATGAATGTTCACAATGTACGCCAAAAGCGATTAATTTGAGAATGTGTGGGTGTGTGTGTGTGTGTGTGTGTCTGTAGGTGTGTGCGTGTGTGTAGCTCGGTTGCGCTCACTTGGGCGTGGCAACAAACTCGAAAGCGGCAGCAAAATGTCGCCTACTTCTGTTCGGCCCCCCGTTGTCTGCCTGTATCCTCTGGGCTTCCCTCCCCCTCCCCATTGGAGCTGCTCGTTGGGCGTGTGAGAAGCAATTTATCTTTGGCATTTTGCTGTTGCTCCTGTTGCTGCTTACTTTTGCCTCGCCATCTGCTCCTGCCTGCCTCTTCTTCTTCTTCTTCTTCCATCTGCTGTTTTCCCGCTCGTGTGCTGGGCAAATTATGCGAGTCGCGCATTTTTGTGTTGCATATTTTTGTGCGCTCGCTTTGCCGCTCTCCCTCACACGCACACACCCACACACACACACACACACTCGCACGCACACATTTACATAGTGCGCACATACCAAAAATTAATATACTGACATACCTTCGTTGGCATGCGAAAGGCAACCGCTTAGGGCTGCCACTCGACAGCTGCCTTTTTGTAATGAAGTCGAAAATTAACGCATTTTTCTCTGTTGCTCCATCAGCAGAGCCAGTGGAATCTGAGCAGGGAAAATGTGTGTGACGGTATGTCGTTTTTAATCGAAAAAAAGAGTTTGAAGATCTCAAAGAGAACTATATTTATTATTATGTTTTAGATTGTTTAAATAAATCTAAACAAGTTATTGGAAGAGAGGGTAAACGATTTGTACTCTTGTTTGCTTAATACTTATTGAATGCATGATATCGTATATTTAAGTGGGATAAGTTATAACATACCATACCAAACGATTTATTTTTGGTTTATATATAGTATATTATAATCTTATTTGAAAGCGCACAGACCTTCATTCTTTATGGTATTTAATCAACTAGGTTTCCAATTTGCATTTCCAGGCTTAGATCATCTACTAATTATCTACTAAAACATAAATTTGAATCAGTTTAGTTGCTGATTAGACTAACAAGTTGTATTCTCAGCTAGTATAATATTTTTATCTCATATCCTACGCTATAGTATATGTGTATAGTATATCATATCATATGATCGCACATATAACTAGCTACATTATGAATGCCATTGGCACACCGTTGCAATTCCCTTAATTGTCTTAATGCCAGCACCGGGCTTAGCTAATTTTATTTTTATTTTTATTTTCTTTTTTACTAAATTTTAATTTGCATTTGTCTCTCCATTGGGAGAGTTTGGTCACACTGTCTCGCGCAAATGGCTTAATTGACTCCAGAATGCGCGACGGCCACGTTCGCCTCCCGCGAGGTTTGCTGCTGTCATGCGGCTGCCCGCAGTGCCACGCCTCCCTCCACCTGCCTAGCTCCAATTGCCTCCATCAGCTGTGTGACTGCTAAAGCGCTTTGTTGAATTTATGTTTTCCAATTCATTTCACTTATTAGCTACAAATAAGCGAGACTGTGTGCGTGTGTGTGTGTGTGTTGGGGTAGCTCATTTGTATTGCATAATTTTGGGCGTTGGCAATTTGGAACAATTATTCGATTAATTGGCTGCGTATTGTTGCATGCTAATTAGTTGCTTGCATAAATCCAAATTTTCCCATGCAACTGCAAACGATATATCCATATGGATGTATGATGGATTATAGTGCAATCGAGCATCTGTCTCCAATCGCAATCGAACGCCATCAAATCTCTTGTGAAACATTGCTCCTCAGATCAAATCACAGCTGACAGCGCAGACACCGACTGACGCATTGATTCGCAGCCGTCGTCTTGGCATTGATGCCTGGACGCAGACACTGACAGCATCCATTTCAATATCTCAATTGCAATTACAGCTGCTAATTAACTTGGCCCAGACAGTCTTGTGGGAATTCATTTAATAATTCCACACGCAATCGCTCTCAGCCAATTTCGTCGTCTGCTCGTCTCGCTTCATTCTAATTACACATTAAATTTTCGGGAATTTAATGTTGAAGATTTTTTTGCACCTCGGCAAGTTTAAGCAAATCGAAGGAAAAACAAGTAAGAAGACTCTAGTCGAGACTGCTCGACTAGGAGATACCCTGAACCCTCTAATCTGATATTCACTCTGCACTTCTTTTCGGCACACATACATACACACGCACGTATTAGAACGCGCTCTGCTAACTGCGCAGTAAGCAGCGACTGCGCTTGTGCTGCGCTGTAGTGTGGGCAACATTATAAGAATTTATTTGTTGAATAATTTAATTTCTAGACGTACAATCTTAATGAAACTTTCAGGGCGTAATCATATGGTGAAAATGTGTGTACATTCTAAAGCACACGTCTCTAGTACTTGAAATACGCCTTTTACAAAGGTGAGGGTGAGGGGGTGGATATAGGGGTGGGGGGTAAATTACAAAAAAAATCGAAATTATATAAAATACATATAAGTCTACATATAAAATTTGGAAGCTCTAGCTTTAAAGGTGTAGGAGATATAATTAAATAACTAGCTTTCGATAAGGTTTTTAATCGATAATAAAATATCGGGAGTAGTTATCGATTATCGAAAAAGAAAAACTTGATATGCGCGTGATATACACGGACCTAGGAAAAAAAATTTCAAGTCTCTAGCTCTTATATCTTCTGAAATCGACGCGTTCATACATACGGACGGACAGACAGACGGACAGGGCCAAATCGACTCAGCTCGTCGCCCTGATCAAGAATATATATACTTTGTGGGGTCTGCCACGCCTCCTTCTGCCTGTTACATACTTTTAACAAAACCATTATACCCTGATTTCCCATTTTCAATGGGTTCAGGGTATAAAAACACTCATAAAAAATGGGAAAATGTGCGATTTTATTCTCACCGCGAACGGGGCAGCTGCACGAAATTGAATTTCCCAAAGGCCACGTGACGTTGCCATCAATTTTGGCCGCTTCCAACTCAATCCAGCTTCACTCTAATCAAATGCACGGCGCATATTCCAAATTCCGATTTCGATTTCCAATTGAAAGCTACAAAAATTTTATAAATTCCGGCGCACAGCAGAAATTGCAATAAATCAAACAAAAGCAAAAATGCAAATCAGTTGGTTTCGGGTGCGGGTATGCATGTGTGTGTGTATGTGTGAGTGTGTGTAGAAGCGAATGCAGCTCGCATGGGTGGCACTTTGCATACCCTGTACATTTTAGATGCCATTTATGGGCAAGGTAGGCGAGATGAGATATTCAATTAAATTTAAATTTAAAATATTTTCTTGTTTTTTTTTTTTTTTTTGATTATATATATCTCATAAATATTATATACATAAGATATATATAATTTTAAAAAACCATGTATTTAAAATTGAAATTTAATTAAAAAAATAAAAATAGTAGTTTTATTTAAAATTATACATTTTATGTAATATTAATTAAATTATAAAATTTTGTTTTATTAACATTTTGTTAAATTATTAAATTTTTAGATTATTTAGAAGATAAAACATTTTTTAACTTTTTATAAAAATATAAGATTTTTTAATTATTTATTTTGCGGTTGAAGCTATTTTTTTTTTATAGTTTATTTAATTTACGTTAAAATGCAAATATATATTTTATTATTATACAGTACACATATTGTATTAACATTTAATTAAAATTCAATTTCACGACTGAAATTTTTCATATGAGAATTTATTTTTCTTTTTTTTTAAATAATTTAAAGACTTTATTTAAAACCTTTTAGTTTCAAAGAATTTTATAGTATTTTTCGAGGCTAACTCGCAGTCGATCTTGGCCGCGTTGTCTTTTAGTTTATGAGCGCTGCCAGCTAAGCAATTGGCCTGGTCAGTGGAGCAATTCAGTGCCGAATAGTGTGGCGCACTGGTATTTTGTTGGGCCAAAAGGATTGGAGCAGCAGTTTCCAAAGTGCAAAGCAATTTGAAACCTAAAACTCAGCACAGAGCAGCCGTTGCATTGTGGTTGGTTTTTCTTGAAGCTGAAATTTCTGCTTGCTTTAATAAAAATAATACAAATTAAGCTTATATTATTATTATAAATATTTTTAAATAGATTTATTATTATATTTTGCATTTGATCTTTTGCAGGCTACTATGCTCTCCATGTCGTTGTTGTGGCCAGCCACGGCTGAGCTGTGCCCACTCGATCTCTGCCCCACTGTGAGCCAGAATGCGGCCGCCAATGGCCATGCAGTCGCCTGCAGCATTGCAGCAGAATGAAGTGTTGTTCCAGCAGGCGCACGTTCATGTACATGCAACGCCAGCAGCACCGCCCACACAGTTACAGGCGACACAGCATCCGCTCAGCTCAACGGGCCTAGAGTTGGATCAGCAGCAGCAGCATCATCATCATCAGCAGCAGCAGCAGCAGCAAAAGCAGACCAAACTGCCACCACTCGAACTGCTCGTCGAGCACAAGCTTAGCTATAGCTCAGCAGCCACATATCAGCAGCAGCAGCAGCAGCAGCAGCAGCCGCCTCAACAGGCGGCACAGGATCTCCGATATTCCTCACAGGCGCACAGCGACGATTGCCTGAGGAGCTCTGCACGCGCCTCCATCTTTGATGACGCCGCCGAGAATTTCATCATAAACTTTCCGGCTGAGTCATCGCTGCAATTGCAGCCGCTTCTACCACTGTCGGAGACGGTGCCACTGCTGACGCACATCGAGGCCACAGTGGTGGACAAACAGCGCTCCATACGGCTCAGCAAGAACAGCGCCTCGCTCATCTTTACCAAGAAGGAGCTCGGACCAAGCGGCGGCGGCGTCTGCCAGCAGCGACGCCAGCATCACAGTTTGTACGGCGCCGGCGAGCGTCAGCGCAAGCAGACCAAACATCTGCCGCCCACGCGCGGCCAGCAGCAGCGGCGCAGCCTACAGCTGAACTACAACAACAATCTGGTGACCACTGCTGCATGCATCAACGCCGGCACGGCTGGCCCTAATTACGCCGCCAACGGCGGCAAGCTTGTGCCGCACAAGCATCACACACACAGTCACAGTCACGGTCACGGCCAGAGTCACGGTCACGGTCACGGCCAGAGTCACGCCGGCGTGGGGCTGACATCGCCAACGGCGAACGGCGCCGGCGCCGCTGCCTCGACGCGCAAACAGCTCTCCTACTCCTGGTACGCGCCAGTCTATAGTGCGCTCGAGGAGGAGCTGGAGCAGGATTCGAGGGTAAGTTGAAAAGGGAGTGGGACAAGTTTCAACAAGCAAGAAATTGACAGGAGTCTAGTGAATCGAATAAACGATAAACATCGATTAAATAGAATAAACAATAAGCGATAAAAAGGAATAAACGATATTTCGATAGAATAGACAAAACCATAAGTCGGTCGAATATAATTAACGATAAGTCGATAGAATAGAACAAACGATAAGACGATAGTATTTAATAATCGATACATCGATTGCCTATATTCTTAAAATGAATATAGAATGAGAATAAAATAAAATAATAGATTTTTTTGCTTTAGCGAAATTATAAAATTATATTATTTAAAATATTGACAGCTTGCATTGACAATTGACAACTTGAATACATTTTAATAGTTATCGATAGTAAATATACGCGAGTTGTCAGCTACAATTTGCGGAAATCGATATATTGTTATTAATTGCAACGGGTTAAAGCTCGCTGCATTGCGTTAACTTTGATTTCCAGTTGCTTTACGACCTATGGCACCGAGCTAAATCTTGTCTGGAAATAGTCTGGGTTGTGATTTAGGTTAAATGCTATTTTCTATTTAATAACAGAGGGCATTAAAACGTGTTTGCTGGCAACGTGATTTATTGACTTTTATTAGATTGCCTTTAATAGCTAGCTCTGACGTCAGATGCAAACAAACTGGATTTATCGATTATACTAGAATAAAATTGCAAAAATTTCTATGTTGTTGAATTGAAAAGCAAAAAGAGAGAGAGAGGGAGGAATTCAATTGTGACAGATAGAAAAAGATAAAGGCAAAGCAATAGAGAGAGATAGACATATACAGGAACAGGGTGAGAAAAAGGAACAGAGTGAGGCAAAGGAACAAGTAGAAGCACAGGAACAGACAGAGGCAAATGAAAAACTGAGCAAATTATATAAATTCAGAGAGCGAAAAAGATTAGAAGGAAAATGGATCATACAAATGGATCACAGGTAGATTTCGAAATTATATAAAATTGCCAAAATAGCGAACAAGTATTATAAAGCTCATAATTACGTTCGGCTGCTAATTAATAAAGCAACTTCAAACTTGTAGAATTATCAATCAAGAAGAGAATTTTTGACACTATATTTTTTTGTTGCCTCTGAAGCTCTATTCAAATTCCAAATTCAAGTGAAGCTAAAATTCGATTTCTCTCGAAAATAGTTTCTTTTATGGGCGTAGTTAGAGAAATATCTTTATATATTCTATATGTATATATCTTCCATATATATGTAATACAAGTTTGTTTCGCACGCATTGCAGGATTCCTCGCCAATTCACAATCTGGCCAACACAAAGCATCAGACACGCGTCAGCAGCCAGCACAGTGCCACTGCCTCGCATGCCGCGCCGCAGCATACCGACTCGGAGACAAACGAGACAGTTGCGCTGCTGGAGACGCAGACGCAGGCGCGCAACAAGATCAACATCATTTCGGCTAGCGACGCAGCAGCTGAGCGCAAGGCGCAGCCGACGCGCGTCTCCCTCTCCCTGCCCGGCAACGGCCACAATCGGAATCATTCGCTGTCGGTCAGCAGCCTCGGCCTGGGCAATGGTGGCGCTGGAGCAGCCGGCACACTGCCGGCCGGAGTGCCGGATGTGGAGAGCTCGCTGGGACTTACGGGCGCTCAGTTGCCACGGCGGCGTCGCTTCGAGAACTTTCTCAAGTCGCTGGTCGGGCTCAAGGGCAGCAGCAGTCGCGGCAGCGAAAAGGATAAGGAGCGGGAGAGGGAGCGGGAACGGGAGCGGGAGCGGGAGCGTGAGCCGACGTCGAATCAGCGACCCGCCTCGCCAGAAATACGCATCACACGCACGCCCTCGGAACAGGATGTGGTGCTGCGCGATCCCGCTGGCCGGCACCACAATCACAACCACAACCACAACTACAACCACTACAACCACCAACAGCAGCAACAGTCCACCACCCAGCTAGCCAACGGTCATCAGGGCAGCAGTCGGCTGAGCATTAGCGGCTCGAGCAGCTCGCTGAATGTGGTGCAGCAGAAGCTGTGGCACATGGTGCGGCGCGAGGGCAGCGCCAGCAGTCTGCACCACGAGAAATCACAGTCGATTGTGCAATATACGGGCCTGCGCAAGTGCGAAACGGTCCTGGCTCTCACCCACCGGAGCCACTCGCTGCATCCCATGGGCTGTGCCGACGAGGGGCCCAGCAGTCGCGGCGGCAGCGGCATCTTCAGTGCTGGCGGCGTGGAGCAAATACGTCCGCTGAATCGGCTGCGTAACAGTGTCAATAGCATCAATGGAGCGGGCACCTGCTCGAGATGCTCCAGCCTATTGTCGTTGGCAGCTACCGGATCACGTTACTCCTTGGCCAATGGCTTTGTGCCGCGTCCCGAGTCGGCGCTGTCGCTGAGCATAAATCCGAAGCGCTCCAGTGCCTGCTACATGGACGCTGCTGGGGAGGAGCAGCTGTCGGAGCCGACGCACATCAATGTCAATGCGCAGATACGACTGAGCGATGGCAGCAATGCAGCAGCGATGCCAGCAACAACGACACTAACTGCTGCGCCTCCTGCTGCGCCTCCTGCTGCTGTTGCTGTTGGCTGTGGTTCACGCAAAAGTTCCGCTGGCCTGCCAAGTGTCAGCAGCCCAAGTCCGCCGTCCAATGTAACCACAGCAACGATGCACTCCACCAACAACAGCAACAACAATACCAATGGGATCAATGGCAACAGCGAGGAGCAACCGAGCACGGCCAGCAGCACAGCTGCCGGAGGTGGCATCGAACTGGGCGCCTTTGGCACCACCCATGCATATCCACTGACTGTCAGCTCACTGCAGTCCATGGCCAATGCCAATCAGGCGGCTCAGGCCTGCTCCGTGCGCGATGGCATCACACTGAAGCGGCGCGAAATGCTCGCCTCGGCGGATGTGACGCCATCAGCGGGCACACCGGCCACGCCCATACAATTTCAGCAATTCACCTGCAAGCTCTGCCTCATCGATGTGGAGCAAGCCGCCGAGGCCACAACGCTGCTGCAATGCGGCTGCCAGTTCTGCACTGAGGTAAGTTCGCTTTCCACTCTCATTTCTCTCACTCATAAACATCAACTGGAAAATTTTATTGATTCGCGTTGCGTTCGTTTTTGATCAGACTACGATAAATACATATGCCCTAAAGCTGCTTTAAGCTTTGGGTTATTTATGTGCCAATACACACACAACACCTGAGGCGGGGCAGGTGGGTGGGCTGGCATGAGATATCTGCTCATCTAGCTGCATATGTTCGTTTTCTTGCAAGTCTCTTGCCCCCGCGCACAGGTGAGAATTGAAAAATGAAGCCAAGGCAAACGCCATACATTTCACAGCCAAGGCAATTTTAACCAGAGTTTAACCCATGGATAGCTGTTGGGGGAAAATAAATATGGAATTTATTTGTAAAGAGTAAGGGGGGAAATGGGGATGGGATTTACTTGAAATAAATAGGAAATTTAATGATATTTGAGAAAATAGAAAGTTGAAGTTAAATTTATTATATTAGTTTATATATATATATATATATATATATATATATATATATATATATATATATAAGTTTATATATATTAGTTATATTAGTTTATATGGCTTAACCCATTCAAAAGGGGAATTCCAGAAAAACCTTGAAATATCGGCCTTCAAATGATATTTATTCCTGCTCACGATTTATATACAAAATTTTGTGATACCTCAAAAATATAAAATCAAAGTTAAATGTAAGAGTTTATTATATTATACTTTTTTAAAATGATATATAAGTAAACTTATTGAAAATGGGAAGTTTGGGTAAACTACGATTATTGGAGTGTAAACAGAGGCAGGGTGGAGTGTTTGAAGTATGGTAGAATCCAGTTATAACGGTGCTTCAGGGACCGTCGTTATATACTGCAGACGATATATGTTTTTCTGGGGACCCGAATTGTGGAGTCGTTATAATAAGACTCTACTATATATATTTGCTGACTCTGTACTTATATACGAGTCGATCGAGCTCTGCCTCAACTCAGGGACTTGTCATTATTGAAGAATTTTAAGAGCTAAAGACTTTATATTCCATACGTGAAGATTTTCTTCAAATTATTAATAAGAATTTTTATTTCCCTAAAAGTCATTTAGAAACTTTCACTATATATATATTCCATTGAGGAAGGATCATATTTGACTCCGAATATATCCTATCCTTAAGCTTCCCCCACTTGCTCGTCCTTGCTTTACTCTTACCTGTTTAATAGTTCATCGCAATTAACTACAAACTTTTCATTTATTAAAATCTGCTCAAGTCGCAGTCCGTGAGAGCCGCATCAAATTCAACTATAAATTTTCAGCAGCTCCAAAATATTTCCAATTTAGCTTGCAATTTCAATTTGCATAGAAAATTTGAGTTCTTAAATATGAAAATTTCGTTGGGTTCCATTAAAGGGTTAATGCAGCAGCTGTTGCTGCTGCTGCTGCAGCTGTTGCTGCTGCTGTTGCTCAGGTTAAAGTAATTCAGGTAAATGCTTTTTACAGGCAGCTCGGCTGCTTCTCTGTCTGTGTGTGTGTGTGCCGCATCACTTTATACAAATATGCAGCATGTAGCAACAAATTACATTTTAGGGCTTAGGGGCAAAGCGGGCGCGTTGGGGGCTGCTTCCCTTGAGTAGTTTGCTGCACAAAATTGCATGCAGCATTTTAAATAATTGAATCAGCGCCAAAAGTGAAGCTTGCAATGATTTCGAACTGCTTGCCACATTCCACATGCCACATGCCGCACTTGCCACGCTTGAATTTAATTTCCAGTGTCTAATACAGAACATAATTTCCCCTGTCCATTTTTTCACCTTCTTCTGTTTTCGCTGTTCCACATAAATAAATTAAACGTAATTCACACGTAAGAATGCTTAGAGTAAAAACAACAAGTGCGAACTCAGCCGAAACGGCAAATAAATATTATTTCGCCGCTCGTAGTCGAAGATTAAATGCTCTAATATTTGACCTTTTGGAAATTAAAACTGTTTTAGGTATTCAAATTTATGAAAAATATATTGAATATAGTGTTAAAAAATGAATAAACTAATTTTGGGGCTAGTCAAATTTTTAATATGTGTAGATATAATGTGGATATATATGTTTTTATTTGAAGAGGAAAAGCTTAAAATAATTTTAACTATTGCAAAATATTTAAAAAATTTTAATAAAAAGTAAAAAAAAAATATATTAAGAGCACAATTCATACAAATATTTTCTTAAATGTAGGGGAACATTTTTAGTGATAAAAAAAAAAAAAAAAAAAAAAAAAAAAAAAAAAAAAAACAAAACAATGTAATCCTTTAAAAAATAAAACTTGTTTTTTTTTTTATTTAATTTTTTTTTAATTTTAAATTTATTTATTTTATTTTTTAATTTTTTTTTATTTATTTATTATTATTATTTTTTTTTATATTATCTTTGATTCTAATTATAAATTTTATTAACCTTAGCTAAGAGTTCTTAAGGCCACTCTTATCTAAAAACCTCCAGAAATTCCGACTAAAATCTACATAAATTAAAGTAAAATATTATTTTAAATTTGCAAATTATATCCACCTTAATTAAAAAAAAAAAGAGCTAAAACAAGTTGCATTAACAAACTCCATTAAAATATGTTTACCCCGCTCAAACTGTTTGATATAACTCCGTATTTTCAGTCATAGCAACGGCGTTAAGCTTTATTGCTTTTTAAGCTGATGCAAGCTGCATGAGCAAATTATAATGCTGCCCTTCAGGGTATTTAGATAAAAAAAATAAAGTTTTTCTTGACTGCTGCACTAAATAAGTCTGCAGCTTGTTTTTGTTGTTTTTGCTGCTGCTGCTGCTGCTGCGCTAGTTGTTTATGTGCAGGTAAAATTTATTACAAACGCAAACACAAACACACAGACAGACAGACACACACACACACACTTAAGTAGACGTGAAACTGTCTACAGTTGCCGCTCAAACATGTCCACTGGCACTACGTGCTCCTTCCGACACGTCCTGCTGCTGCTGCTGCTGCTGCTCTATGACTCAGCCTCCAACTTGGACTCAGCTCTTGCCCGGTTTTAGCTACGTGCCTAATGCTAACAAATGTCACAGCTCTTACAGCCCAATCTCTACACCCTCTCTGCCCCTCTCCCACTGCTGCTGTTGTGGGTGTCGTTTTCCGCTGGCATTTGACACCCTAAAACTGTGAGGCCCTGATGTGCATGCAGTTCGCATTCAGCTCAAACTCCTTAAAGCTGAAAATGTGCTGGCATTGCACATACGCAGCGTTGCCTGCTGCCGGCTGCCGGCGCTTAATTGAAAATCTACACGCGCAAATTCCAATGCAAACACAATTTTTACATTCGTTTCGATGTCGTCGTCGTCGTCGTCGTCGACGTCGTCAGTTGTTTTTATGGTTGTTTATTTGTTTATCCCATAGTCTGGCTCAACGATGTCGCGCTGCATATATGTATAACTGCGCTTGTTTATGATTCACTGAGTTGACAAATTCGTTTGAGCTGCCACACATGGCCCGCCCCACCGCACTCCAGTGTAACCAAAACTAGTCGCAGAGCACCACAAATAACAAAAACAACAACAACAACAAATTCGTTTAGAACAGCATAAAAATATGTAGATACTCCGTATATGATATGAAATGGCATGTCACTTTTGTGCAGCATCATCATAATTCATATACACATACACATACATATACATGTATGTGTGCCAGCAGCACACTCATACAGCCAAAGCAAATGGATAAGGATGTTTTTCCCAGTTACCAGTTGGACTAAATGGAAAAGGAATGCGATTAGAGTAATGTTATTAAAGAGCAAATAGTTGATGTTGAAGTTGATAGCATGTAGAAGGGGAGAGAGATAGAGAGAGAGAGGCATACAGAAGAGACAATATGAATAAAGCTTAAATAAAAATATATATTAAAGGATGAAAGCCACAGAGTAAGAGCATATGATAGATGCTAATATTGTTGAAAGACAATATATTCAAAGCTTTGCAGTCTGAGTATAAGTATGAGAGACAATATAGGAGATTGAGTGTTGTATAGCCTCAAGTGTGAGTGCAGCAATCGAAACAAAAATATATAAAAGGAACTGTATGATTCGATAACACAGAACAAGAGCTTATGATTGATGCTGTTGCTCAGAGTTAATAGAGTAAGAGAAATGTTTTGCTGTATGACAGACAATAGAGTGTTTATAGTATGACAGACAATATAGAGAAATCTTTTATCATATCTCTGACAATATAGTCAGAAAAATCTTTTATCATATCTATAATCAATAGCTCTCGCTCTCAGCAGGAGCCTTCGGTTCTATTCGTTTCGGTTCTCACTATTCGTGTGAGGCTCGCTTAGAGAGCGATGCGATAGACATTCGTTCAAGAGCAATAGCTCAAAAGGTCAATGTGATCAGTATCCACATTCACATACACATTCACATACACATTCCCATTCTCATACTCAATTCACTTACAATACCTTCTCTAAACTCAACCCGAACGTTTGAGAAAAACCAAGTGTGGAAAACCCCGATCGCGAACGAACTCGTTGAATAACCGAGGCAATAGGCTGCTCTCAGAGTTTTTTTTCTCAAGGTATAAGCAAAAGACGCTTATATTTGCATAAAATATTTTTTTTCTATGTATATATATGAATGCTTAGTATTTATATAAATATATACATCAATACTCATACACTCAGATATACATCAATACTCATATTTCTAAGATTGATTTTATTGAAAATAGTTTATTTTTTTTCATAATCTTGATTGCCATAAACATAAGAAATATGATATTTTCTTGTATTTATTTTGCCTTTGCCTGAAACGTTTGAAATGTTTATTGATGAGTTGGCAAAGCAATAAAACCCATAAATCGTTTCAGAATGCATTACGTTTTAAATTTATTGTCTTCTATTTCTTGTTTTATTGCCATTTGAAATCCATACATATATATATGTATATACAAATATAAATATATATATGTACTATAAGGAATAACTCATTTCTTTATTGTTATTTGCAATTTTTCACTATTCCAAAGAATTTGATTCATTTTATATTTTCATGCCCCAAAATATTTCTGCAATCTATTTTCTATTGACATTGGAGCCTTTATTAATTCTTGGCATTTTCTGCAGAATATTTGCAGCTCGGGTTTTCTATTTCAATTTAATTTGCTGTTTATTTATCCGTGTTTAGAATTTCGAATTTTCTTTGCATTTATTTTTGCCTAATCATCTGCTCGATAAGCTTGTCAATTGAGTAAATGGATTTCTTGAGCTTTATGCGCAATCGTGCCCCCTTTTTGTTTTCTGACAGACTCCTGCACCAACATTTTGCATAGCGTGTAGAAAAACAGAGTTGATGTGCTGCTCTGTGCTGCTCGTCATCTGCTCTGGCAGCCGTGTGGGTTGTAGCTGCTGCTCTGTTGACTGCGCATGAAAAATGGCGTTGCTTATTAAACATGCTCCAACGAATACAGGGAGCCAGCTCTGATGAGGGGCAAACCCCAGCAGCCCCAGCAGCCCCAGCAGCAGCAGCAGCAGCAGCTACTAAAAACATGTTGAGCTTTAAACTTTGCCCTGGCAGACTTTTAGTTTTGCCTTCAGCTTGTTTTTATACTTCAAGTGCCAAATCATATTCAATGCATACGCGCACTTAGCGCTCATTAGTGTGTGTGTGTGCGTGTGTGTGCGGTTGCCTTTAAAAATTGTTGCACATAACATGGCGTATACCTAACGTTACGTATACGCAATAAAACGTTGCCAGCTATGGGAGCTGCCGCTAAAATGCTGAAAGCTGCTTGAGACGTTGCACAAAAGGCTGACTCGCAGCTGACTACTAAAGTGACCTGAATTTAGATGACACCCACACATGCACACACACACACACATGCACATACATTCACACACATGCACACATGCACAAGCAACTCTTGTTTAGTGCAGCGGCGCCTCGCAAAGTAGGCAACTTATTGAAATTTATGCGACGCCTTCTGTCTGTCCCTGCATGTGTGTGTGTGCATGTGTGTGTTAAGTGTACACAATGTCTTGGCTTTAAACCTTTGACATTTTAGCTCAGTGGCACACCCAAACATACACCCACACACTTACACCTGCACACACATGGCATTTGGCCTGCATTCATCTATTTGTTAAGCTGCGCTCATTTTGCAATTTGTTTGTCGCTTTGCGTTTCGCTTTTCATTAAACGCCGCAGCAATTTGTATTTTCTACGTTGAGCTGCAAGCCACATAAACACAACAGCAACAACAACAACAAGAACAGCCACAAGAGCAGCGCACATGTTGAGCAGCAACAACATGAATTCTGGTCAGCTTTGGAATCCTTTTGAATGACGCACCAAAAGTTCTAAAAAAAAAATGAAACCAAAAGCGGGCAATTAAAAGCAAGTGAGCAAAAAATCAGACTTTAATTTGTCGAGAACTTAAATACCCTAGCAGAAAATGTGAATATTTAAGTTGTATATAAATTAATGAAATATAAAATAGTAAGATAAATTAAATTAGTTTCAAATATAGTTTTATAAATTCTAAAAATTCGAATCTGCGTCCATTTGTTTTTGCTGCTATTCCACATATGCTACATACCCTAAATTCACATATTTTAAGTATTTATAGTACATGGCATAGTTAGTTTTCTCTCTTTCTCTCCATCTCTCTCCCTCTCTCTCTCTCTGTCTTACTTTCTACACGCAATGACCAAGCACAAAGTCAAAGAGTTGGCTCAGCAATTGCTGCACTGCAACTTGCTCGCATCTCAATTTGCACTCAAAGGCAAAAAACTAGTAAAATGAGCAGCCAAAAGAATATACTAAACAAAAAGGAACACAAAAAAATAAACGCGCAAGAAAAGCGCTGATGATATGTGCTAAAAAGAAATTTAATTCAAGCGCTTCAAAAGAGTAATATAAATTTAAAGTCTGACTAAAATAGTTGTTGAGAATGAAAACTAAAGAGGAAAAAATGAAGAACTTGAATTAAATATATAGTTAAATAGAAAACTATATATAAACTAAAAATGATATATGGACTTGTCCCTTTGATTCGTGGTACTATAGTAGAATAGATAAGATAAGGTGACAGACGAACAAGGCTAGATAGCCATAGCTTAATCAAGAATTTGGTATATCTTATAGAGTTTTTGACACCTCCTTCTGCATATATTTTCACAATTTCAATGGGTTAAGAGTTTCATAAAAACACAATCAAACCTCATGAAGGTTGTTCATGCATGATCAGACTAGTTTTCACATGTCCAAATATAATATTATCGCTTCAAACATTTTCCCAACTCCAGCATATTTAGTATACGCTCAGTGCTCCCAAGTCCCTCTATAAAAACTCACATTTAAAGAGTTTCTCTATTTATTCCTTTTATTCAATTTACGAGTGAACCCAACTTTAAATTTGCCAAACACATCGGAACTACTGGAAGTAACAAAGTCATATTGCAGCACATTTATTTTTGAGTTAAGCCACGAAGCATAAACAAACAATCGCCTGAGCATTAGCTGGCCAATTTATGTGGAAGCAGTCGTCGTGATAGAGAGAAGGAGAGAGAGAGAGGGTGAGAGAGAGGGAGAAAGAGGCAAAACCTAAAGTATTTTATTTATATTTACTTTGGCGAAAACATTTAAATGCCTTCACCGCCCCGCCCCCAAGCTGGAAATTGGTCAGGCCGCCCGCGGAGGCCTGCGTCTGCGGCCCCAAAAGCCCGCGACAATTTACGGCATGAACTGCTGGAACTGGCTTAGGAGCAAGACATTCCGGCATAGTCTCTGTGTCGCAGTCGCAATCGCAATCGCAGTGCCAACCACCCGTCGACTCTTTGGCCGTAATTGTAGTCAACAAATATATACAGATATATATGTATATATATTTAGTTGAAAATGACGGGCAAAACAAACGTCAAATGTCGGCTGCTTTGCGTGTAAGTGAAGCATGTGACCGGCATACGCCACACAGCGCACTGAGGTTGTTTCTTCACTTATCCGGGTTGAGCTCGCGTTGTCCGTATAAAATGCAAATGTTTACGGCTGTGCGGGCGCGAAAAACGTCGCACCAAATGGCCTTCAACTGACGCCCGCCTCGCGGTACATACGTAATGACCCAAGCTGTCCAACTTAACAAAACCCAAAACATTGGGTGCTGCGATATGAATGACCTGACTGATACCCTGTGTGAGGAAGTGAAGCAGAAAAGAAAGGCTGAAAGGGAATTCAATTAAGATGAGCTGAGATAAGCTCTGCTCAAGTCAGAGCTGCATATGAATATATAATGTTCTGGATCTATATATAAATCATATATGATTTCTTGAAATCGGCTTGGTCATGCCTTTAACGGTTTACAATTAGTTTAGCCCTCGAACATTTCTAATTACAGGGTATGCATGGCAAACAAAAGCCCCACCCGCACTGCACCCCCAGCAAATAGAAATGAACCGAACTTGTTGACGTTCCATTGCAGTGCAGCGACTCGCTGCTCTTGGAGCGAGTCCATTCGAAATTCGAATGTGTTGGACATGGAAAAGCACTTCGAAAGGGCTGCAAGCAAAAGCAATTTCCGGTTGGCGGCCATTTGCTGTTTGCGCGTCATTTCCGCTGCTGCTGTTTGCTGCTGCTGCTGCTGCTGCTGCTCGTCAACCCAAACAGAACAGAACAGAACAAAGGAGAGCCGAGCTTGCCCACCTCCGCCCTCTGCTAGCCGCCCTCTGCCCTATGGCTCGTTCAGTTTGACAACACACAGCAAACAAATTCAAATTAAAATGCGTTACGTGATTTCTGGCCACGATTTGGCGTACAAAATTTAACGTGTGGAAAATTGACAATTCCGTTGACAACTTTTCACAGCGGCACTTTGGACTCATTTGCTATGCAAAGTTCACTGGCGTTAATGAATTGTTTTTGCTATTTATATTTATTCAATTGGCTTGAAATGGACAGAGAGAGCAAAGTGCAAATGAGTTGAGCTTGGGTCGTCGATTGAACAAGCCAGTGGATGTACCGCTATGCCCGCATAACTGTATCCGTAGCTATATCTATATCTGTAGCTGTATCTCTATCTGGTATCTGCATTGCTTTGTGTTTGTCTGTGGTAAGCCGCAACGGAAGTGCTTGCTGTTTGGATATTGCAGCCGGATGTAGAGTTGAACATGTCTATAAAGGCAGGCAAACAGACAGGTGTACAGGTGGGCACGTGGGCTGTTGGACAGGTGCCCGCTCACCTAACCACAGAATCAATCGCACAGAGTGTGCCGTCCTTTAGTGTCTGCAGCCAGCTAGCTGTAATTGTAATTGCAGCTCAGCTTACCTAGCTCAATTTATACCTGTATATACCAGCTCACTCTACCCTTCCCCTCTCTCTCTCTCTCTTTCTCCCTCTTTTGCTGCAGCATTTCTGCCAGAGTTTTCAGTTTTTGTGAGATTAATTAAGCTTACGTGAGCTCATAATTCATTGTGTGAAGATAATCAAGTGAGTTATCAATGCCATCCGCCTGGCGACTATCTCCACAGGGAGTCAAAGTTGAAATTGAACTGTGCAGATAGACAATCAGTTTAGTGTTTGGCAATATGTTCTATGGCTATGAGAGCCATGTGGAGGCAGTAGCATGATTTCTAGGCTATTGAAACTGTTAATTAATGAAATATTTGCGAGTGGCTGCGGCTCTGAGTGCCTTTTGAGGTAGTGCAGGTAGTGCAGGTAGTGCTCTATTTTGCATATGTGTATGTGCTTGACTTGGCTGTAATAAGAATGTCAATAACAATCAAAGAAACAGGTGAAGTTAGAGAGATTTATGAATATATTTCTGTTCTTCTTTCTGAAATATCCAAGTTCATATTTATTAATTATCAATATAAATAAATATATCCAAAGTATTTATCAAATTTTTCAGCAAGAATATTATATAAATAAATATATTATATATATATTTATTAAATATTTCACAGAGAATATTATATACACAATATATCCAATTTTCATATTCATTAAATATTTTAAAGAGAATAACCTCAAGATATTCATTATATTATGTCTAAGAGAAATAAGAGATTTATGAAAGAAATTGGATTGATGAATATTGATGAATATATTAAACAAGTAAGAAGGCTCCAGTCGAGACTGCTCGACTAGGAGATACCCTGAACCCTCTAAGCTGATATTCTAATCATTCTGCACTTCTTTTATGCACACATACATACACATGCATTCACACGCACGCATAAGCCTGCGCTCTGCTAACTGCGCAGTAAGCAGCGACTGCGCTTGGGCTGCGCTGCAGTGTGGGCAATATTATGAGAATTTATTTGTTGAATAATTTCTTTTGTAGACATAGGATCTTAATAAAACTTTCAGAGCGTATTCATATGGTGAATATGTGTGTACATTTTAAAGCACAAGTCTCTAGTACTTTAAATGCGTTTTTTACAAATTGGTGGCGAAGGGGGCGTGGTATCCAAAATCTGTAAATTACAAAATCTTTGTGTCCATTAACTTTATATACAACGCAAATTTGAAGACTCCAGGTCTAAAAGTGTTCAAATTAGGCTAAAAAAACAAAATCAATTTTTCGATTATTCTCGATAAAAAAGTTATCGGATGATTTATCGAAAAAATAAAGCAAACTCGTACTGCGTATGGTACACACGAGTATGCATGCCAAATTTCAGCTCTCTAGCTCTTATAACTTCTGAGATCGACGCACTCATACGGACGGACGGACGGACGGACGGACGGACGGACGGACGGACAGACGGACAGGGCTATATCGACTCAGCTCATCGCGCTGATCAAGAATATATATACTTTGTGGGGTCTGCCACGCCTCCTTCTACCCGTTACATACTTTTTCACAAAACCATTATACCCTGATTTCCCATTTTCAATGGGTTCAGGGTATAAAAAAGAACAGAACAGAAACAGAAATATATTAAATATATTATATCCTAAAAAAAATTACATAAAGATAATTATAGCTGGATTGTAAATTTGATTGAATTTAAGAAACCTGCTTCTGTTTCTCTTCCATATTGCACTCGATTTAAATAGAGATTTTTCAGTTTCACTTGTAAAACTTTTTGATATATAATTTATAGTCAAATAATTTAACTGTCAACTTGTTATTAGAATTCTTTTAGGGGAGGAGACACTGACGGCAAGCTGTTGCCACACTTAGCCAGACTCAGCTGCGCTGCCGTTGCATGCAACACTCTGAATTCCGCTCATAAATTGCAACTTCAAATGGCATAAAGCAAAATCCTTGATGCACAACAATTTCTTTTTCTTTTCTTTTCATTTCTTTTCTTATTTTGCGCTAAACTTTTAGCGGCATGTCTTGGCATTACTTGAAATGCATAGTTCTGCTCATATTTGATGACATGCGCAGTTGGCTAGAGAAAGAGAGAGAGAGAGAGAGACGGAGAGGCAGAGCGTGGATCGTTAGACAGCTAGCTAGTTGGCAGCGAAGAGCCCCCAAGTCTTGGGGCTGGGGGCTGGGGGCGGCTTGCTGCGGCTCAAGAAACCAGAAACAAGTTGCAAACAAGCAAAAACTTTGCGAATGCGAATTGCAACAGAAACGCAACAAAGTTTTTCAATAGTTGGGGGTGTGCTACAACGGCAAGAAGAAGAATGCAGGGTGAGGCAGCGCAGAGGGTAGTTAGCTGCTTAGTGGGCTGTGCGTGGGGGCTATGGCAACTGCTGCTGCTGCTGCTGCTGCTGTTGCTGCTGCTGCTGCTCGAAATATTTTTGGTATTTATAGTCCGACAGTCGAAAAGTTTCGCGAGCGCAAAGTTTCGACTATAACAAAATATGAGGCGTTATCACCAAACAGTGGGAGAGAGAGAGAGGGGAGGGAGATGGCAGTGGGGGTGCTGCTATGTCATGTGCAAATAGACAATACACACACTCACACATACAAACGCAACAAAACCGCCACGGATACATGCATTTATGTGTATATCATTGCCACATATTTGACTTTGGCTGCACTTTTGTGGCAGCTCTCTTTGACTTGGCTCAAATTGAAAAAGTTTGGTTTTTTTTTTTTTTTGTTCCGGCTGTGTTGTGTGCCAGCACGTTTTACATATGTGTGGGTGTATATGTGAATGTATGTAGATTTTAATAGCTTGATGATATTCGATATTGTAATTGATTCAACAAACGAGACAATACAACAATATATTTCGTCAATAAAATATTTTACACAATTCTTTATTCTCATTTATCTACAGCTATACACCTTTATCTATATATCTATATCAACTCCATTTTAGATATTCATATCAAATAAGCTTTAGGCTTTCCTGCATTCACCTTTGCCAAATGCTTAAGCAATCTCCTCTCCGTCGCAAAAAAGAAATCTCGCTAATGCCATTCACATTTGAAAGCCTCTTTAGCTGCCAAGATATACAACTGCTAGACTTATATGCTTTATAGTTTTCAACTGCAACGCTTCAATGCGCAACATGTTGCATAAAAACCAATTTAAAGCCATTGCCCTAACAACGATTTATGAAAGGAAAAGCTTTGACAAAAATGCGCTGCAAAATATGCTATAGTTTTTTTCCCCTGAACTCAGCTCAATGACGTCAAAGCACCCGGCAGGGGTCAGCTGTGTTATTCAATTGCGTTATTTGATATTTTGCTGCAATTGAATTTGCGTCACACAATCTGTCAAACATTGCAGGAGCTTGCATCACGAGCATGAGTAGTAGCAGCAATAGCAGGAGTAGCAGCAGCATGAGCAGGAGCAGCAGCAGCATAAAAGCTGCCAAATTGCATTTACACACTTTGACACCTTTAGCGTATAGCCCGAAGGGTTGGCTGCGCGTATTTTTCAATTTCATGGCGTGTCAAATATGCACACACACACATACACGCTTTCAAATATTGTAACTGTGCATTGTGTTTATTTATTTCAATTTTATTTGCTTTAGCTTTTACCTCTATTTCACTCGCGCTTCAGTTGTTATCGCTGCAGCGTGAATTTATTTTTGTTTCATTTTATTTTAATATTAAATTCTCACGAGTTTTAAATGTGCATACACACACACACACACACACATACACACATGTGTCGCTGCTTGTTAGCAACTTCTTCGACACAATTAAAATGCATTTAAAATGTTAATTCGTTTAGCAGCGAACGAGCTCGGCATTAAATTAAATTTTGCACTCAACAAAGTTGAATTGCAAACGCAACTTATGACTTCTAATACCCTGGAATTTTCTTAACTCAAATGCAAATGCAATTGCATGAAAGAATTGCCAAAAGACACATAGTTTAATTGTCTTTCGTTGTTATAGAAAATAATGAGAATTTAATACTAAAATATTATAATAATGTTGGCCTTGTTATAAGGTAAAAATTAGAAAATTTAATTGCAAATTTGTTATTCTTCTACAGTTTGCATTTTATATGTATTTATTGAATGAATATAATTAAATAGAATATATAATATTGATTTATTTTAATTTTAATATAAAATTTTTAATTTTTAAAATTTATATCTATTTGTATATATCAAAATCAAGCTAAATAGTTCAATCTACAGAGATGTTTGTCTTCTACAGGGTATCCTTAGTTCATATAGCTTTAATTCATAACATTTTACTTGTTTTCTGAAGTGAAAATGAACATTTCCCTTGACGCGCTCAAGATTGTGCAAGTGTGTGTGCATAAGACTTGCATGCTTGGCAGTGCTGCCAGCTTAGCCAATTTACGGCTAGATCTAGCTTATTTTAGAGGGATCCATTGAATATGAGTTTGGGATGGACATAAATTGAGGCAGAACCTGCAGAAGTCATAGTTATTAAGAGAGAACAGCAGAAACTGCCATCTATATATATATATATCTGTTCGTATGTCTTTATGTATATAGCTCTCTCTGTCTGTCTTACCATCTCTCCACAGTCTCTGCCTCTCTGCCTAACAAGAGCTAGGAACGAAGTAGAACTACAGAAGATCGTTTAAGTTGTTTATATGTGTGCAGCAGAATTCACTTCGTATTTATATTTGAGTAAAACGAAGCTAGAGTGCTTATAGCAGCAGAGAGTCTTCCCATTGGTTCATTTAAACTTCGACTAAAACGATCTCTACCTGGCGCCTAGCTCAACATTTGAGCGTGTCTTAGTGTGTGAGTGAAAGGTGCCCTATATAAAGGGCATCAGCTGCAGCATTTCTTCAGTCGCCCAGGCCTGGTGGGTGGGGTCAGTCGTGCAGTGCAGTAAAGTGAAGTGAAGTGGGGTGAAGTGAAGTGTAGTGAGTGATCGTTCAGCTAAGTATTAAAGACTTAGAAGAGGGAATACTTTGAGAGAATATTTGGAATACTTAGAGAAAATACTTGGAGAAAAGACTTTAAAGAAATAGTTAGAGAAAAGACCTTGAAGAAATACTTAGGCGAAAAACTAAGAGGAAAGTTTTTAAGAAAATACTTAGAAGATTACTTAGACGAATTACTTAGCGGAATACTTGGAAGAAATACTTAGAAGAAGACTTTGAGTAAATGAAATTGGCAGCTCAAGAGCTGACAACACTAATGCACAGCTCTCAGCTGCGTGTGCATGTGCGTATGAGTGTGTGCGTGTGTCAGCTCAAAGACAGTTGAGAGCATTTGGCAACACGCAACGCAACGCAACGCAATGCGATGCGTCGACAACGTTGACTTGATGACTTTTGACTTTTTGACGCTAGCTGCGAATGCAATTGCCTCAAGCAATAGAGACATACTCGGCACAAACACACACACACACACACTCACACACACACTCACATACTCATCGCATTGGGTGTTGTCGTGACACGTGTTTTGTGCGCCCTCTTGAAGAGCTGTCGTCACTTGGGATAACATTTATCTGCTGATTGCACAATTGTAATGCATTTGCAATTACTCAAGTAGTTGGACTAATGCAATTTAAAGACATTCGCCCTTCAATTCGATTCAATTGCATTTTCTGTAATTTGCATACAAATATTTAATGCGTTTAACATGCTGCACGAAATTTTGTTAATTTGCATAAAAACAAATGCAAATTTCTTCAATGGACTCGATATCGAGGCTGCGTCTAGACCGGATGCTGCGACTAAACGGAAATTAATGGCTGCTGCCTGCCGTCGAATGGCCAGAAAAGTGAATTGAAATGAAATGGGAAAAAGGCTAAAAATATATGAAAATGTGATAATGCCTGACTGAGAGTTACTCTGTAAGCCATGAGAAAATGTGGAGAGGAGAGTGAGAGGCAGACAGAGAGAGAGAGAGAGAGACAGCAGCAGCAACAGTAAGGAAATATGCAGTCAGCTATTGAGTAATACAAAGTTTTCGCCATTGCAGTACATCATCACAGTATTCACTGTAGGGACTGCATACGGTTCTTTAGGAACGCCTCAATGCCCATTAAAAAGAGATTCAAATATGTTTGCTTTTACTTGCGCTCTCTCTCCCTCTCTCTCCCTCTCTCTCTCTCTCTCTCTCTCTCTCTCTCTCTCTCTCTCTCTCTCTCTCTCCCTCTCTCTCTACTTCACTTGTCAATGCATTGAGGACAACGCTAAAGGGACTCTTAAAATTTGCTAAGGGATTTTTTACAAACTCCATGCAATCATGCAGGTGCCAACTGCGAGGCTCCCCAAAGTAAAATGCACTCTCAGCTAAATGTTAGCATACTGGATGTAAGCAAGGATAGTTCTTCAATATAAGGAACTGACTGACTCTCTGACTATCTTTTTTAGTTTTCTATCATATATATATACATATGTATATAGAGCTCAATTATGTTCGACTGAGTCTTGCTCTTTGTCCATCTTTAATTTCATCTCAAGTACTTAGCATAAATCAGCTTGCATTGCATAATTTTGCGGTTTGTCTTGAAAGTAAATAGCAAAATGAAAGGCTGAATAAGCCGCTTAAAAATGAACAAAAAAAAAAGGAAAACAATTGTAACTCGCAGCTGGTTTTTTGTGCACAAATAGTTGCGAGGAATCGGATCGATTGCGCACAGAATTGAAATTCAATTTTTGCACAAATAACTTGCAGATAGAAAGCTCAAATGCAGGCGAAGGTCCTGCGCATCCTGGAAGCCAGCTCTTATATGACATTTCATTATTCATGTCTGTCTTTCTCTCTCTCTCTCTCTCTCTCTCTCTCTCTCTTCTTCCCTTTTCTCTCTGTTTGCTCTCGAGTGTATTTAATCGCTTCTTGGTTGGCAACAACTTGTCTGCGGTTCGATTGCTGCGAAACATCATTAAATTTGCAGAGCTTGCCACCAGATTGTGGCGTGCAACGTACATATGTGTGGCAAGCGCTTTGTTTTATCTCACACACACACACACACACACACACACACACACACACAGGACACACTGTAGCAACAATGTTGTATTTTTGTTATGGCTCGCTTTCAATCAGAGCTGCTTTTACAACAATTGCAACGCGAGCTAAGCGGATTCTCTCGGCGAGGACAATGTTGCCTGTCAGCTCCTGTTGTTTCTGTCGCTTATTGGATTGACTTGAAAGCCTCCAAGGTAAAGCTAAAAAACAAAACAGAAGCAACAGAAAAAACAATAAAACCAACAACAACAGAAGCCAGCCACACAATGGATTTGGGCGGGCCAACGGGGCGGATGGCGCATAAACTATTTTGCAGCGCACTGATCTGGAAATATTTGTAAAGAATTCGAAGTGAAAGTAAAAAATGAAATGAAATGGGATTGCGAAGGACTAAGAAAAGCTGATTTCCTAAAGATTTTTAGTGAGCTTACTCTGAAGTAAGTGAAATAATGGCATAATAATATTAAAGGTTCAATGAAGTTTAATGTAAAGACTTGGAGAAGCTTTTCATGGGTTGGTAGGGTTGGATATACTCGATTTAATATGGGCAACTACTATTTTAGATACAGAAGAAGAAGAAGACATCTATGAAGCATACTCTGGTATTTTATTTAATATAAAAATTTGTAAAATATTCTTGGGAATAATTAAATAAGAGTTATAGTAACCCAGTTGAAAAACGATAAAAGATATTTTAAGGTTGTTGGTATAAGAGATGTAGGAGAAGGCAATGCTTTAAGTTACATATTATTTAAACAACATCAGCTTTCTATACATAGTTCATTGATATAACTTCAAGTCGAACTTCTCATCTTAAAGAGATAAATCATATCTATCTATATCATATTCTACCTCCTATCCTTCAGCTAATTCATTTAGTGTTGACTTCTGGTCAGTTTTCTCGCTCAATTTATCAATGCTGGCTAAATGCTGTCACGTGCAAATCGCGCTAATTAAATCAAGTTGCAAAAGAATTTTAATGCGCATTAAAACTTGACGTAAAAGTGGCGTAAGCGTTAACATTAACGTGAGCGTGACGTTAACGTAATGATTGTCATAAATTTGCATTTATGGTGAGCTGGTAAGCAATTCATTTGCTGGTCACAGAGGCAGTCAGAGAGAGTGAGAGAGAGGGAGGGAGAGAGGGAGAGAGGGAGATAGAGATAGGTACTTCCTGCTGGACTTCGATGCTGATGCTGTCACATGATGCGTCGCGTCGTCTGCTGATGGGACGAGCGAGTCGCCTGGGCATATTAATTAAAGTGTCGCTGCTAATGAGTTAGATTAAAGCGAACAGGACGCTGCCACGTGTATGTGTGTATGTGTGTGTGTGTGAGTGGGTAATTGGCTGCAGCATACGATCGAAGTCAGGCTTACGTGTGTATGTGTGTGCGTATAATTTGCTGGGCATTCATTATGCTTTTTATGCACGTCAGACGACAACGACGACGACAAGGACTATGCAAGGTCCTTTAATGTCCGGCACAGGGCAGCTTAACGTGCCTGCAATTACCTACATTTACTGCATACTCTGGCCCAAACAATTTGCGTCTCTGATTTGACGCGTTAAACACATCGTAAATAAATGTATACATGTATAAATGTAACACACACACACTCACACACTCTCCTGCTTGATTTATGTTTATCGCTGAAAGTATGCCAACATAAATTATATTTCGATTTGCTGCTAATTTGAACTTTGGCTTTTATGCCGAGACCTTCCATTCGTCTGGTCTGCTTTCTGGTCTGTGAATAATTTAAATTGCAAAACTTTAGCGGGGTAAAAATCGGAATTCTTTTATAAATGTGAACCTAGAGGAGAGTGGACTTATTGCAAAAGTATTATTATTATTGTTAAGCCTTAAGAGAGCGCATTTGGCTTGCACTCAACGCATATTGTTAAAGAAAGTATATTAAAAAATTTAATAAAAGCATTCGCTATTCACTTCATTCTCTCTGAAAGGGCTTTTGCGGCATTTTACAATAAATCTGTTTTTTTTTTTTTTTTTTATCGTATTTTCCTGGAATTTTTTATTGGACTTAAGGTCAGCTTAAAGCAGTGTGTGGGCTATTTTTCACATTTTTTGGCTTACTCAAATTTGTTTGTTAACTTGTCTCTGCTGTTAGCCTGAAATCGAAAGGTCGTTGTTAAATTTCGCTGTAATATTATAATTTTAATTTATTATTGATACATATATTTATATTTTATATTAAGGCATTTAATATAATATGAAAGCCAAACTAAACTTTCTATAACAATATGAAAAATAATTAAATTAAGCAAAATATATTACAATAATATTTAATAGGAAAATTAAAGCCATATTTATCATGCACCTGCATGACAGCTTACAGGCATGTGTACACCTTTTTACACACGTTCATTTCAGAGCTATGCTTAAGGTGCATTGCACACATTGTTTGGGCTTAGATTCTATTTCTATTTATTCATGTCTAGAGCTCAGCTTGGGTAAAGTAATTCATTTAATTATTCTATACAAAAATATACTATAGATATATATAACTATATCTATATATATCTATATATACATATATATATCTATATATGCTATTCACCATTTGCTCTACTCTACTCTATTCTACTCTACATTGCTTTACTTCTTCATCTGGCTTAGCTTTTAGCTTAATAAATTTGTGCACTGCTCACATTCCGCATATATTTGTCTATATATCCTGTTTTTATTAAATCGTTTATATATAGGTGTGTGTATGTGTGTGCGTTTATAAATGTAATACAAGCGTTAACAAATGTTATTTTTATTGCCGAAAATGTTGTATGTGTCATAAAATGGCATCGAGGCAGACGCGCAAACAGCAACAGAGCGATAAAAAGCCATGAACTGTGCCAGCGCATACAGAGGAGGGGCTTTTAAATAAAAACCATATATCAGTGGGGCACACACACACACACAGCTCCGCAGTGGGACAAAAAGTTTGTGCCGTCTGTTGCGGCTGCCACTGATAAAAAATGTTCCTCATGCAAATGCTAACTTTGTCAATTTTTATTTGTTTATTTCGTTTCAATTCCCTTTGCTAGCTATGCATCTGTCTCGCTCTCCCTCTCTCTCTCTCTCTCACTCGCTCTGTGTCTGACATTTTATAGATATTGTAAGCACTTCCCTTCGTCTGCTTTTCCTTTGGCCTGGCCCGCATTGCGTAAAGTGCTTTATGAGCACTGACGGAAATTTGCCAAGTGCTGTTATTAATACTAATATTTCATATACGTGTGTGCGTGTGCATGTGCGTGTGTGTGTGTGTGCGTTTATTGTGGCATTTGGCTTTTAATGGCCCACACAATTGAGCGCTCCAAAAACTGTTGACATGACGAAAGGTTGCCAAGGAATCCCCGCCAAAGCCTTTTGCACCACTCGTCGCCACAATTTGACTCCACTGAATGGCCGAACATTAAATGAGCTCAGCCCGACGACTCCTGCCGCAACAACGCAAATGCTCTCAATTTCACTTAGAAAGCAGCACACCGTGGTGGGACGCCACGAGAGTTTTGGCAGCTTAATTTGCCACCAATTAACTTTTACCTTATTTTTTTTATTTGTTGGCCAGAAAGGGAAAATTGTCTAAGCCCAAATAGATTGGCTGGGTAAATAACCGATTTAAGTTGAAAGATGAATGATATCAATATTGATAAGCCTTCTTTTCCATTTTTGTGTTTCATTGTTAAAATTGAATTTTCGTTGGCATTTAATTAAGATATTTAAATGATATAAAATATAACTAAAATTATACAAAACAATATTATGATCTTTGATTAAAAAAAGGAAAATTTTATAAAAAAAAAAATTATATAAAGTTAAAAATAAATAGTAAATTTAAAATGAATGTTATTCTTGATTTAAATATATAAATAAAGTAGAAAAAATTAAATTTAATAATAAAGTAAAAATTTACTAGTCCAACTAAAAATAAAAATAAAATTGAATGAATTATAAATAAAAAAATAAATAGAGTATTAAAAATGAATATATAAAAAACATTAAATTATAAATTAAATTAAATGAATTAAATAAAAACCCAAAATTAAATATAAAATTAAAATAAAATGGAATGAATTATAAATAAAAATAAAAAATTTATATTTTATAAAAATGATAAACTAAATAGTGATATATAACGACTTTACATGTCCTACAAATATTTTAAATACAATTAATATTTTTAAAGTGAACCCTTGGTAATTATTCTCTCTTACATTTTCTACTCGCATATTTGTTTCCATTTTGTAATATATTGTCTGTAATATTAATTGCAATTTCGTTGCTGTGTTTTTATGAAGCTCTTGAATGAAAACATATTTATTTGCGGCCCTATTTAGTAGGAATAATAAAAACAGTCGCTGGCGCTGCAAGCCAGAAAGCTGCGGCTCACTTTTCCATATAAATTGCAACTGTTGGCCCGCAGGCCACTAAATTGTGGCAACAGCTGGCGATGTTGTTGCTGTTGTTGTAGTTGTTGCTGCTGCATATTCATTTCGGCAAGCTTTGTGCAGCTTATGGCACGGCTGTGGCTGTGGCTGCAGCTGCCGCTGCCGCTGTGGCTCCAGCTGAGCTGAGCGACCGAGGCGGAGGCGGAGCCATAGGCAATGGCCCTGGCCGCCACATGCCTCTGACTGATGGCCAGGTGAATTCCATGGCCAGCGTCAAGCTGCTTGCGGATTAAGCGAACGGGATTTGAACTGATGGACGCGATTAAAAATATGATGCGACTGCTGCAGCAGCAAAAAAAAAAAAAAGGAAAGAAAGAAAAAGCGCAAAAAGAAAATGCTGTCATTTTGCCTGCATTATGGAAAATGTCAATGCGGAAAATCCGCAACAAATGGCTTTCGTTTTATGTAATTTTTTAGTGCTGCAATTGTGGCACGCAAATTAAATTGTTGCCTGCACTTCACTTGATGCTATTAAGCTGCTTAGCTCGCTCGAAGCTGCAATGTGATTTCAATGCAACGCAGCGCACAAATGTATGCTACACTTTTTTTAAGCAGGCAGCTGAACGTATTTTTAATTGATTAAATATTAATATTTATGCAACTGTAAAGCAACGAAAAACATTTAAAATATGCAAACAAAATATGATCGAATTTTATGGAAATTTTAATTAAATACATTTAATTTAGGCATGTTAAGCTAGCTGGAAATGTTTTATGCTGATGCTGTGCAACAAAGTGAACAAATTAAAACTGTAGCAAAACTTGTAAAGTTTTTAAACATTATATTATATTATATGTCCATGCCTTTTATATGTATATATAAATTACCTTAACTTAACTTGCCTTATCACAGAGCTAATATTACTTTAAACTCATTTCTGCATTCGCTTATTTGCTCAGATTTGCTTGCTCAAGCCACTTGACATTCTAATTTGCTCGATTTGATGTGTAGGGTATTCAAGAGCATTTAGCCATTTCCGTTTTCCGTTAGCAATTTCATTACTTTAATGCGCAAAAGGCGAGCAGAGCTAAAGCTGAATGTATATGTAGATGACTGCAGATGTATGGGACAGATGGGCAGCCCAGAGCCGACCGACCAAGCGAGCCGAGTCGAGCGGGCAAAGTTTTTAAATCTTTATTTATACAGCTTCCGCAGAGCATTTTGTCCTTGCTGAAAGTTTGTGGCTACAGCAATGTGTATTATGTGTGTGTGTGTGTGCGTCAGAGGTGGTGAATGGGTGTGTTTGTGTGTGCTGTGCTGTGGGTGCTTAAAAATGAAATAATTTTGACAGCCACACTTTTGCGGCTGCCAATGCAAAAAGCAGGCAACAGCATTTACAAAATGCCTTGACAAAAGTTTTGCCCAAGGGTCACACACACACACACACACACACGCACACAATGCGAAAAGGGTGACTATGTATGGGGGGGGTGGCATCTGGTTGCTATAGAGCTAATGGAATTGAGCTGGAGCCAGCTCAAAGCGGATTATGCTGCGCAACTTGCCAAATTGTTTAGTTTTTGCAACAACAACAACAACAAGAAGAAGAGTAGAGTAGAAACTAAAACAACTAAATGAAACTTTCCGCCATCGATAATAACCGCACTTTTGTTTTTGCTTCGATTTGCAGTGCATGCGCGCCTATGTGGACTTTGAGATAACCGAAGGCGCCTACGAGATCTCCTGCCCCGATGCCAAATGCCCCGCCCAGGGGGCCATCTCGCTGCCCGAAATCGCGAACCTAACCACAACGAACTTGCTAAAGAAACATCATCGTTATCGCCTAAATCGAGGTACATGTCACTGCCCCTAATCTCCCACACCCCTCTTTCTCTCTCTTGCTTAATCATTTATCAAACGCTTTTCTCTCGACTACAGAAATCGAATTGGATAAAACGCGCACCTGGTGTCCACGTGCCGGCTGCGAGACAATTTGCATGGTGGGCACAGCAAGCACAGCTGGTGATGCGGCTGCCACGGCTGCCAATGGTACAACGACTGGACTGGCGGGCAGCGCGATTTGCCAAATGGATGAATCGCCATCCACATCCCAGAGCTATACTCCACAACAGGATGGTGCTCAGCCACTGCTCTCGATATCGGTGCATTGTCCATCCTGCAAGGATGAGTTCTGTGCTCTCTGCAAGAAGGCGGTAAGTAGGATTGTGCCAGGTCTATGAAAAGTTTGTACAATTACGCAGCTCTGGCTCACTCCCTGGGTCGCACCTGCCGAATCTTGCAGCAAGCAATTAATTAATGGAATTTCTGTTCCCTTCACAGTATCATCCAAACATAAGCTGTGAGGAATTCGGACGTCGTCTGATTGCTGATGGCCAGGATGATATTGGCATACCGTTCGATAACGAGCTCATCAAATGCTGCCCCATGTGCGCGGTGCCCATTGAGAAGGACGAGGGCTGCGCCCAGATGATGTGCAAGCGGTGCAAGCACGTCTTCTGCTGGTACTGTCTGGCCAGTCTCGATGTGAGTGTTGTCTGTTATTTGTCATCTGTTATCTGTTGAGGCTAATGAATGCATTCACTTATTCGCAGGATGACTTTCTGTTGCGTCACTATGACAAGGGACCGTGCAAGAATAAATTGGGTCACTCGCGTGCCTCTGTCGTCTGGCATCGTGCTCAAGTCATTGGGATATTTGCCGGCTTTGGCATTTTGCTGCTGGTGGCGTCGCCGCTGCTGCTGCTAGCTGCGCCGTGCATCATTTGCTGCAAGTGCCGCGGCTGCAGCGGCTCCAAGATTGATGAGGTGGACGCTGAGCTGGAGGAGGAGGTTACCGCACTGCAGGGCTAGCTTCTGATTGATAATCATTTCAACTCACTTTAGCTGCCCGCTGTCCGCTGTCCCCCCACTTTTTAAACCGACCTGACGAGTTATGTTCTTTTCTTCATTTTTTTTTTTTATTACTATTTAACATGCGACTAATTAGATGGTTGCATAACTACATATATTGTTATTGACAGACCGTTTAAATTTATTTTAATTGTATGCATTGTATAGTATGTGTTAACTAAATTGTGATATTTACAGTGATTCGATTTATAATTGAATCGAAAATTTGTTGAGCCTATACAGAGAAAAAAGCGCGCCTTTGATTCATTTCTTGTTTTAGGTTTCGTGTCGATTTCTTTACATACATATACGCCGATATCTGTGTAAGCGCGTATATGTGTGCGTATCCGTATATATAAATATGTATATGTATATGAATATGAATATGTAATGTATGTAAATCTATCAATTGTTTTATTTTTGTCCATTCAAGAAGATTGTATACATTGTGTAAGCCCAAACAACATTTTAGCGCGTAAGTTAGCCTAAATCTACTAGCCCACTATAGCATTTTATATATAACTCTCATATATTTCAAAATGTGCTGCTTTTATATCAAGAACACACACACATATATATACACACACCCACACAAATCCACGCATATGACCCTTTTCTCAAGTATTACGGAATAACGCACGCAAATTTGAAAAACAATTAATCAGCGTAAAATGTTAATTGATTTCAAATGTTTATGCATCTGCTTGGAAATGCTTTTAACTACCTATATAAATAAATAAATAAAACACAAGAAAAATGAAATAACACAACAAATTGCTGCTGAAACCTATGTACGTACATATAAGAAAAGGTTTTGATCGATGTAAATTATTAAAATACTTATTTAATGCATATATATCATAAAAAAAATAATACATATGTATGTGTATGTATATATATGCGTGTATATTAAAAAACAATGTTTAAATTCTACTCTAAATGTGAGCAACTACCGCGTATGCTGTTTAAAATAAAATGTTAAAAAAAAAATTTAAAGTGCGTTTTATTTTGTCTTTTAAATGCGCGCCCCATCGAGAGCTATATCGATATATTTGGTTTTGGGGTGACCATGTATTTACAATATGATTTTCAGGGCTGTATGCTAATGATTTATCGTTATCGAAACAAGCTGATTTCGTGCCATTTCGAGTATTACTCTTAATTCATTGCAATTGGCCGGCATTAGTATTTATGAACTTTATAAAATATACGTTGTTAGAAGATCGGAAGTAAGATGGAAGAGCAGGCCTGTCCGCGGTGCAAGACCACCAAATATCGGAATCCCTCACTAAAATTGATGGTCAATGTTTGCGGTCACACGCTATGCGAATCTTGTGTGGATATGCTCTTCCTCAAGGGCTCCGGCGCTTGTCCGGAATGTATGGTACCATTGCGGCGGAACAACTTTCGTGTACAGCTCTTCGAAGATCCCATGGTGGAGAAGGAGGTGGACATAAGACGACGCATTCTGCGTGACTACAACAAGCGCGAAGAGGACTTTGCAACGCTGGAGGAATATAATGATTACTTGGAAGAAATCGAGGATATTGTCTACAATCTGTGCAACAACATTGAAATTATTGAGACCAACAAACGCATCGAGGCCTATAAGCGGGACAACCGCGAGGTCATTCAGCGCAATAAAACGCGCGTTGGCCGCGACGAATGCGCCCTGGAAGAGTTACTCGAGCTAGAGCGCGTGCAGGATGAGTCGCGCAAGAAGGAGCTGGAAGAGCTGGAAACCGAGCATAAAAAGAAAAAGGCTCGTGACAAGCAGGCCCTCATCGAGGAGCTCATGTACAGCGGCAAGGACGCTGCCACCATTGTCAGCGAGTTCGCCGAGAAGGCTGAAAAGCAGCGCGAGGAGGAGAAGCAGTTGCCGCCTCCTAAACCTGCAAACGAATTCTCCACAGGCATTAAGTTTGGTCAGACTGCAGATCCAACACTGCTGCCAGTACCAAAATCGGAGGAGGGCCCTATCTTTATATACGAACCTCTCATACCCATCACCGAAGGTCCGACGCCGCCGCCCCTTGCCGAGGTCGAGTCCATGGGCTACGTCTCACATATAAGGCCCGAGACGCCGCAGGAGAATGCCGGCGGCTTCACGTCCGCATTGGCATGCCAGCGTGCTCTCCAGGAGGCTATGCAGTGCCTCTTCTATACGCCAACTACTGGCATAGGCGTGGGCCTTTAAAGCTAAAAGCAAACCATCTCGTTGAAAAATGTGTTCCCATACGATATGCACTCCTCACATGTATTCTAATTCTATTTATAAAACTTATAAATATGTTATAAAAAAAAAAAAAAATTAAAATATTTTAGGCGGCTGCTTAGATGGAGCTGCTGTTATTCTTTTGGATGTGGAGATCTTTGATGATATCGCAAAGAGCAGTAAATAACGAAAATCGTCCCGTATGTGGGCCACTCAGGATGCATTTTAGCCAGACTTGGGTCCCACGGCTCAAGATATAATAGCTAAATGGCGGCCCGATGTTTCACAAAAGGCATCTAAGTTCTTCCATGTCATTGAAATCTCAGCAACAATGATTTCCGATGGAGTTACTACTTGCGATCCAATCATAATTAATGCCCTTATCATCCAGAGCTCATAACACGATTGATTCTAGTTTTTATGGTTTCTTGGTATTGCCTTCTAGAAAAACAAAAAATGGAGTCACCTCTAGGACCAAACGTTTTCTACGATTTTATTACAACTTAAATAATTTATGATAAATATTTGAATATCTGCATTTGATGGAGCAATTTGAAAATTTGGGTTTGTGTTCTTTTTTGGCTTGAAAGCTGCAGTTGAAGGTCATTAATCTTTGTCGGGTCCTCCAGGTCCGCTGACAGTCTCGTCCGCATTCATCAAAAAGAGGTAACGCCAAGCAAAGGCCAGCGCTACAGAAGCCCCAAATGGAATACCCACATAAATATAGATATGTTCATAAAATCCGTGAAAGAGAGCGGGCCAAAGAGATCGGAATGGATTCATGCAGGACTGAGAATATTGTGTCTAACAAAATCAAGATATAACATTATATTTTATATATGTATATATATATATATATGTATTTATGTATGTACTTACTCCGACGAGAGTGGCGCAAATGACAACGAAACCGATTTTCAATGATACAGATTCATTTGGGGGCTGATTGCTTTCATGAACCGATGAACAAAAAGCTAGAACCCAAGCGCCGCTTATATAAAATTCTACAACCAAAGCCATCCACCATTCCGACGATACTTCCGTCACACAGAACTGTATTTTTGACAGCAAATTGCCGTACATAGCAAAAGCGATGCAGTAGCCTAGGCAGGAGCCCCCTAATTGCATTAATATATAAAGTAGACCATCCACCACCTTAATATTTCTAATTATCATGGATGCAACCGAGATTATTGGATTCAAATGAGCACCGGATACAATTCGAAATGCCATTGTTCCAGCGATAATTAGGCCACCCCATGTGAATGCGTATCCAAGGATAGTTGACTGGAACTGCGGCGCATATACACGCTCCGGGTTGAAAAGCTGATCAAGTGTTGATCTGGTCGAAGTAACTGCCAGACCAGTGTAACAGCAGCCAATGCATTGCACAAGCATGCTGCCTAACATTTCGGCTACAAGCCTTGCAGCTAAATTCTTGTCGCATTTAACCATTGTTTTTATTTTTTATACAAAAAAAAAAAAAAAAAAAAAAAAAAAAAAAAAACAAAAATGTAATAAAAAAAAGTACACAGTATAGAAATTGGGTATTTTAAACTTTGAACAATTTTGTTGTTTCAAGTGACGAAGCTAACTAATTATGACACTATTTCAGGCAAACTATTTTTTGTTTGGTGAACGGATTCGTTTCGGTTGCTATGTCTCTAACGAATTTTGTGTGGTATCAAAAAGAATTTGGGCTTTGAGTTCGTATTCAACTTTTCTTAGGTTTTCATCGAGTTTTAAAAGCTCTTTAACAATTTTGTAGAAAAGTTGTGATTTGGCTGAAATATTCGAATCGATTCTTGGAAATTCTGTTGGAATATGATGAGATATTTGATTTTGATATGTTATCATTACTTAACTGCTTGTTTTAGATTAAATTTTAAATTAACACATTTGCAGCGGTATTCCATTACATTCGATATGTTCGATTCGATTACTATTAACATCTGCTGTTTTAGGCTGACCATATCGCTCATCAGGACGGCAATGCCATTTAGGGATGTGCTTGCCATCACTGCTCTACTTCAAACTGGGCTGGAGCAACCACTAATGAATGTTTCGAAATTTTGAAATTTCAGTCCGTTGTCGTCGGTTTTGCCAAGTAAACGTGCTTCTTACTCGCGCTGTTTGTACTGATTTCTTTTCGACCCCGCCTTCCCTTCATACAAAATACGCACATATATCTATCTATATATACATATATCTATCTATATATACATATATATATTTATATATATATATATATTTATACTCAGCTAATGCGTATGTCAGCGCGCGGCAAAGTATAAAAAATAGAAGAAAAATCACAGTAAAAAATCAACTTAAGCGTTGCCACAACACAATTTCAAGCGACACAATACAAATTATGTTCATCTAATGCGGCAACAATTGAGCGAGATTTCAGCTAATTTAAATGCTAGTGCATACTCATAAATACGAATATAATACATAAACAAAGTGTTTTGAATAATAATTGATAAAAGCATCGCTGAGTGGCAACAGTTCCTTCCTTTTTTTTTTTTTTTGTTGAATGATATCGATTTTCCGTTACATCGTTATACACACACTCTGACCGAGTTTATACACGCCCCTCTTTAAGACCAACCACCACAACCTCCCCAAGCACACACAGCCACAGACACATACATACGCACACAGCCAGCCAGGGGCAGAGGCTGCACTCCTCACTCCTGTGTGTGGGTGCGTGTGTGCGGAGTGAAAGTCAACATTGACTAATTGTTGCTTGTTGTCGACTGCGGGAAACTGTAAAATCGGAAAAGTGGGAAAGGTGTGTTTAATAAAAGGTTTATTAATTCATTTAACGCCGCATCGCATTAAGAAGCATGATTTATTTGGCACTGATTCAATAGGGACGGACAAACATTTTAGGTGAGCTTAACGATTTTTATTCTAAATATATTTGTATTATATACATTTGTATATACACATTTCATATATATATATATACATATATATATATATGTATATGTAAATATGTACACATATGCTAATTTATTGTTGCAATTTTCATGCGTAACTTTGGACGCTGAGCAGCAACTACAACGATACGTCAAGTGCTGCTCAATTAGTTCAATTTATTTTTAATCCGCCAAACACACACTCACTCACACAGAGCACACTTGCCCACTCACACACATGCATAAATCCAAATCGCGCATTGTGCGCTTAATTTGTAATTCGCTTTTCGCTTTGTAATTCGCTTTTGCATAGACTCTTATATTTATACACACTCTTATATTCTCAACAGGGACACAACTGTATATAGCATTAACGGCTTATTGGAATCATAGCAATCGCTACTTGAGTAGAGCTGAGCTTTGGTGTCCGTGCAAGTGTGCGTGTCAACATGGTAGGACAAATGCAGCTGCTATTCCAATGCACGCATACAGTGGGCGTCATAAGCTGTTTGATGCTGTTTCTGCTGGTCCAGACAATGGCCCAGGGTACACCGCAACAGGTGTGCCCGGAGCAGGCAGATATTGCGCCCTGTATATGCACCGTCAAGAAGAATGGACTCGATGTATTGTGCGAGACGACGGATCTGTCGCATATTGCCAAATCCATGGGCACATTGAAGGGCAAAAGTCCAATCATATTCTATTTGAAGCTGCGGCACAATAATTTGCCCAAGCTGCAGGGATTTGTATTTCTGGCTCTGGACATACGTCATCTGACAATACACAACAGCAGCTTAGCAGCCATCGAGGAGAATGCATTAAGTTCGTTGGGTAAGTGCAGAAATTAAATATGTACACATATGATGTCAAATAATTATATATACATTTTGTTGCAGGAAAAGGACTCACACAGCTGGATGTTTCTTTAAATCAAATGAAAACGGTGCCATCGCAAGTGAGTTCATTTTGATCGTACTTAAATATCGATATGCTGTCATCTCAATTCATTTGCAAGTATGAGCGATAGGTGTGCTTATCGATAAGTGTTTGTGAATTAACGTGCCATCTATAGTAGTAATTTGGGCAGTTATTTTAAAAAAGCGTAGACCAAATTTATTTGTTAATAATTTACAACAAAATTGATTAAATTTAAATCATCTTTACAGGCTTTGCAACATCTATATCATTTGTTGATTTTAAACTTGAACCACAACAAGATCACTGTAATTCACAACAACGCTTTCGAGGGCCTGGACACGTTGGAGATTCTAACGCTCTATGAGAACAAAATATCACAGATTGATCCTGAAGCATTCCGCGGGCTAGAGAAGTACGTACACATAATTAAATTAAATCATTTGAGTTCTTATAAATTTATATTTTGTAGGAAACTGAAGCGCTTGAACCTGGGTGGTAATGAGCTATCAAGTGTGCCACAAAAGGCGCTCTCTATATTGGATACACTAAAGAAACTCGAGATACAGGAGAACAAAATACGAACGATCAGTGAGGGAGATTTTGAAGGTTAGTACTCAGCTCCCATTTTCGATTACTTATAACTTAAACATATACATACATTCCAATTGGCTGACAGGTCTGCAGAATTTGGATTCTTTGATACTAGCACATAATATGATTACAACCGTGCCAGCAAATGTATTCACACACTTGAGTCTACTCAACTCGCTAGAACTGGAGGGCAACAAGATTAGTGTAATTGACAAGGATGCGTTCAAGGGACTGGAGGGTGAGTTTTATAAGGAATCATTTAGATTGCCTATATAATACATATGTATATATTTATATGCTTGTATATATTCACAGAGAATCTGCAATATTTGCGTTTGGGCGATAATAATATAAATGCCATACCCAGTGAGGCATTGCGCCCATTGCACCGTCTACGCCATTTGGATTTGAGAAATAACAATATCAATGTGCTGGCCGATGATGCTTTTACTGGATACGGTGATTCGCTCACCTTCCTTAATCTGCAGAAGAACGAGTAAAGCAATCAAAATATATCTAGCATATATGTAGAATATTGGCACAAATATTAACTTGACTTAACAATTATAGCATTAAAGTACTGCCCAGTACCCTCTTCGAGAACCTCAATTCGCTGGAGACGTTAAATTTGCAGAATAATAAAATGCAACGCATTCCACAGGATACAATGGAACCGGTCATCGATACATTGCGCATAATTGATATCACTGGCAAGTAGATTTGATATTAGTGGAAAATAACTTGTAATATGATGTTTATTACGACTTCAACAGACAATCCATTAAACTGTTCGTGTGAATTGATTTGGTTCCCTAAGCTGTTGGAGGATCTGAAGAACAAGGACGATGAAATGTCACAAAAGAAGAAACCGCTGTGCCACATGTCGTTGGATAATCGCGAATATTTCGTACAAGCGATGCCCATCGAGAAGATGCACTGTGCTGGCCTCAATGTGAGTCCCTCACCCACCAGCGGCGGTCTAATGCGGATACTGCAAGTGAACATTTTGGCCCAATTGGCCATGTGTAGCGTGGCCTTTCTGAGTAGCATTTAAATATAAATGCGAAGCTCCCTAACCAAAAGCAGCATAAGCAAACGTATCGTAATTGCATTCACACATTCCCCGTTTTTTTGTTATGTTTGCTCTGCTCCATTTATCCATATTGATGGATCATCATTAAATCAGATCAGATCAGATCATTAGCCGAAGTGATACCTATTGAGCCCAGTCATACCAACCAGCCCAACCCGCCCGCGACTCCCAATTCCCAAATGTCCAATTTTTTGTATGCCTACAAACCATTTCTGTGTTGTTGTATTGTATTTTTTATTATAGATTATAGTGAATCCGTGAATTATGCAACTCTGGCAATTGTTAGACACAATATGCACGCAACAACAACAGCAACAACAACAACTTCCCACTCAAAAACAAACAAGCTGCAATATCACCCGCAAGTGCCCCATCGAAACTGAATTACACAAAAATGCAAGATAAAAACTAAAAGCAAAATAACTATAATTTAAAAAAAAAAACACCCACCTTGTTGAATTATATATCGTTCTGATGCCAATATCATGAATCGTGCTACAAAGACAGAAATAATTTCAAAATGAAATCATAAAATATCCATTAAATACGCACACAGAACACTTCGGACATTCGAACAGTAGCCCGACAAAAAAAAAAAAAAAAAAAAAAAAAAAAATGAAATGAGAATTTGAAAGCCGATCGTTAGCTGTTAACCTATCGATAAATGTGTTTATCGATCGGCAATCGAAACGTAGCTTAGATTTAAGAGTAAAAAACTAAAACAAAATGTAAACGCAAACATATCTGAAAACGCATACATATCTGAAAAGAAACGTGAATTGTTACAAGTTAAGCGATATTATTATTATTATTATCATATTATTAAATATTATATTATAGAACTCTAAGAGCACATATATGTACCTATTTATTGTGCATGCCTATGTGTGTAGTACTACTATGTCGTCGTCGCTGTTGTGAGATACAATCATTATAATGAAATCTGTTGTTTTATTGTTTTTATCCACATATATGTATATATTCTATATATGTACCGTTTTACATTTTGCTATTCAAGTTTTTTCCGCCAAGCAGCATATCAAAAAGAAAAACAAAAAAGAAAACCTAGTCGAAATTTTTCCAATCTTCGAATTATTTACCAAAGAATTACTAACTCTATATGTATATGTAAAACTAACACTAATCTAAATGAGAAATGAAAAATTGTACGCGTTCAAACAAAAGAAGAAGGAAATAATATTTGCATCAATCACCAAGAACTGATTATGAAATAAGTAGTTTGTACTCTTAATATGCAAGCAAAAGCAAGCAAGAGAGAAACATGAGGAAAGCGATAAGCGCATATACACGATATCAATTATTATAAATAAATATATACAAATAATCGTTATACCATATCACAACATATCAGACAAGAAAAAGAAAAAAAAAAAACAATTTTATAGATCTACTTTTGAGCATGAGCAAGAATTTTTGATATTAAGAGAATACAATTTTTGAAATTGTTTTTTGATTTGATTTTTTGATATTAATATGTGAAACTCTATTGAATTGTATTTGAATTAAGTTATATACATATATACATACATATACCTATTTTATATTTCTATTTTGTCCAAGGTAATGTACATCAGTCTTGGTTGGGTCAGTTAACCAACTGGCGTACATTACTCAACACAAATCTTTAACAAACTCTATATATATGTATGTATGTATATATATATATATATTTTCCCAAAAAGAACAATCTAATATTTTCAAAAGAATGCGCTGAAAATCCCAATTCGGGTCAGTTTTGGTGATAGCTGTTCTTTTCAAAATATTATTGAAAAATTACAAAAAAAAAAAAAAAACAAAAAGAAAAAGAAAAATACAAAACTATGCAAAACCGAATCCAAGGAGCAGTTCCAATGTCTTTGTTGTTGAACTTAGCAGAGAATACTCTTTAGTATTGTGAACAAACATATCCTAAGTTCTCAATGGAGCAATTATAATGAATAAAAATCATATTGGTTACTAACATACACATCTCTTGTTTATTTATGAATGCCAAATCATTTAGTCATATGGCCTTAAAGTAAAGAGTTTTTGGCAAGGGAAAACCATTAAAGGCGCTGGCAATGGGCACTGTATATGCGCCCATGTTGGGAAAGCCCAGCAAATCGCCACGCTTCAAGTAGGGCAAACGTAGATCTTCAGAGATCTGAAAATGGAGTGAGATATGGACATAAATATACAAGTTAGGTAGATTATAGATAATAAAAAAACTTACCTTGTCCAGAGCATCGCAACTGGGACCCCAGATCAAGCTCTTGAAAGTGGGCAGCAAAGGATCAGCAGGCTGAAATACAATATACAATACATTAAATATTTCAAATATATCTCAAATTTGCAAATGCCTTACCAAATAATGCTCCACTGTTACAGTCTGATGATCGTAGAGTATGCAATTGAAGGACCCATAGACGCCATCGTTCAAGTAGTACATAACGGTGTCCAGCTTGCCAGCGGAGTTGCGCACTTCGCGTTTGGCATGAATCTTGCAGACCAGTGTATATGATGCAGCCACAAAGAAACGACCTGGCTCGGCAATTATCTGAATGCGTTCATCGGGAAAATACTTTTGCACAGCACTGTTCACCGTGCCAGCCAGCTGTATGCACACACATTTATTTATTGTCTATAATTGTGCAAGTCTTGCAGATTTTACGCACCTTTATGAAGTGCTCATCGTCGCTGCCCGGAAAACCGCCACCAATGTCTAATAGATCCAAGTCGTAGCCCAGGAGTTGACCAAACTTGAAAAGGTTTTTTGCCTTCCTGATGGCGCGCTCATAGGCCTCCATGTCGGAGCAGCCGGAGCCAACGTGAAAACTGGTGCCGGTTACCTGGAAATTAGAGTAAAAATTAAGTAAATTTTGTTTGCTGATTGAGAATATATATACTGGCATCTTAATTACTTAACTCTAGATTATTTTAATGTATAATAGACAGTAAACTTTATTTAGGTTTTCCATTTTGAAATGTTTCTTTACTGAATCTATATAGAATTTACTATGACTCACTGTTAAATCGAGTGATTTTGCTAGCAGCATCAGCGCCGAGGCATCAATGTCCGCATCGCAACCAAATTTATCGCCCAGCGGGCATTGAGCGGCCTTTGCCTCGGACTTGAAGCGAACTATGAGGCTGTTAATAGAATATAATTAAATATAAGAGAGAGTGAGAGAGAGAGAGAGAAAGAGAGAGAGACTATACACACTTGGAATTGGGATAGTGTTTGTGCAGCTTGTAAATCTCGAATTCATTGTCCACGGTGCCCTTGAGCACCTTTTGCTGTTTGGCGTAGTCCAAGTGGCTGATTGGACGACAGGGATTGGCAAAGATGATGCGATCGGGCGAGACGCCGTAGTCGAGAACCTATATGTTAATTAGTCAGATATATACATACATATATTAATATATTAATAGATGCACATATTAACAGCTACACAGACCTGTTTCAGTTCGTTCTTCGAGGCACAATCGAAGCCCACGCCGAGATCAGCCAGAGTTTGTACAATTCGTTTGTCATCATTGCATTTGACGGCATAGAAGGGCGTGATGCGTGGCAGCTGCTTTTGCCACAGCTCGAATTTGCGTTCCACAGTGCTCAGGTCGCATATATTGAGCGCCTCATCGCAATCCTCCAGCTGTGCCTCGGCTACGACGCGACCTATGTCCAGCTCCTTGTCATAGAAGTTGATGCCCTGGGTGTCCATTTCTCTGTAGAAGCACAAACGAGACGACGTCTGGCACAAGACAACTGTAAATCCTTACTGATTCAAGAAACTGAGAGATGTGCTTATAATCAGCGCACATTGTGTATACCCTGTAAACCATATGTAATGGGCATACTGTTATTTGTAGCTTCATATAATGATAAGCATATAAAAATAATAATATGTTGCTATACATAATGATAATGTATATACAGTATTGTATATGATATAAGGAGTTTAGCTAGAAGCTATATATTATATATTCTCTAAAACAAATTCATCCCATTGCATATACCCTCTATACTCTCGCTCAATTCAAGTCGACTTAGAGCATGCCCTAGTCGAACTCTCGTTAGCTAACATTCCACCTCGTTTTCTTTTTTGATGTTCTTATCAGTATATATATATATATATATACATATATATAGTATATACAAATCTTTATATATATGGCTAAGTGGAACAATTGTCTGTCGTCGATCCATTTACGAAATCGCAACAGACTTGAAAAACATTTAAAAAGGCGCGTGTCCAGGCATAGCTCTCTGGAGATAGGGAAGCTGAGAGAGAGAAATAGAGATGCTGAAATAGGCCCGGAACAATGCGCCACTAATTAGGAAAAGGTCAAGCACTGACCGTTACATTTGACAATTAATGATTGTAGGCCATGTGTGCGTGTGTGTGTGCGTGTGTGTGTTTTCCACGTGCCAGCGAAATTATTTACAACCAACAATATTTGGGATCGTAAATAATTTTAATGCCTCGAGCATGTAAAACTAATAAAATGTAAATTTCGTACAATGGGCGAGCGAAATTAACGAAATGCGCATAATTGACACGACTCCAAAGGCTCAAAGCCTCAAGTGATAATACGAAAATACGAATACGAATACGAATACAAATCCCACCCTGCGGCATTTGAACCACAATGACAATAACAATAAAAATCTATGCGGCGTGTCGAAGCGGGGTTGAACTCTCTCTCTCCTCTCGTCTCTCCTCCCGTCCATCTCTCGTCTCGCACTCGCAACACTTGAGAGCCACCCCCTACTCAAATTGTTTGGCAATTATAAATTAAAATCAAGCAAGCACTTGAAATCGATATTTCCAATTCGCCAGTTGTCTGCCAAGTTATCGATCAATCCTTAATTGGCCACCTCATCAATATACCCTTTACCTAGTCAATGGCGCACAGCAACTAAAAAGCGAGCGCTGACATCTGTCAAAGAGACAGAGAAAAAAAAAAAACAAAAAAGACAATATATGAGCGATTGTCTGTCGATCGTAGCACTCAAAAATCTATCCAGTCACGCTCCAACTGTAAATTATACTCACATATATATGTATGTACGTATGTTGATGTATATCCTTTTTTCTAGCTTCAAATTCAATCAAATATCATTTTTGTTGCTGCCCAGCGCAATTAGCTGCGTGTGTCATCATTCATTCATTTTGAGTTTTCAGCTCCGGACGATGTCCCCGCCCAGGTCCTTCCATGTCCTGCCATGTCCTGCTCTTGCCGCGCACTTCACTTTGAGTGATGTGACAAATTGTCGGACAAGCCGCAAAGTGCTTCAAATTCAAGTTTTATTCAAGTGCTCTCTCTCACTCTGCTGTATCTACCTCCTCCCTCTCTTTCTCAATTGAAATTTCAACCATAGTTGAATTGAAAAACTCGTTTTTTACATTTAACACTTAAATTGCATTTAAATCATTTTGTAAATAAGCCCACGAAATTTAAATGTAAATGTCATTAATTATTTCGCTGCAGTCGCATCAAAAAACATCCTACAGATAGCGCAGTTCCCACAGTTCCAATGTCAAGCAAATTAGTTGAAAATTATGTTGATTACAGAACAATTTATGTGACTGCATAAATTAGAAAGAAAACTCATTAAATTATTTTCAATGTGTATATAATATTGTTTGTTTAAGATCTTTTACAACTTCGACTATTGACAAAAAAAAAAAACAATTTTGTTTAATAAAATAAAATCGTGTATAATGAGACAGTTTCTACCAAGTTTTGCATATTATACAATGAATATGTACTAATGATACTCCTACAAATAATTTAGGCTTGTACATTTAAAAAAATATATGTATATTTAATATAAAATAAATTAAGCTCTTACATTAAAAAAAATATATTTAGTATTCAGATTTTTACAGAGCGTTTCAGCAACTCTTGGCAATTCTAATTCTGCTTCTTCCGCTCCTGCGCTGGGAGTGCTCTAGAAAACAAAAAGAAATCAGGACAAAGTAATTTATGGCTACAAATTGGCGCCAGGCCACAATGAAAACACGCACCCAAGGCTAGCCCGCTCAAGTGGTGACTCCGAGGCTTCTAAGCACAGGGGCTCCGAGGGGAAAGGAGCTCAGTCGGGCTGAGTCTGACGCATTAGCACATTAGCGCATTTGGCTGCTCGTTGACGCCATTTGCACTCGAGGGTCCACTCGAAATGGGCCTCAAATACCAGAAATCTGCACTCAAACAATGTAGGCGATGGCGCCTTATATACATATATAGAGATTATGTTTACTGCGCCGGTGCCGACAAAAGCCTTCGGCTCTCAGCTGTCGATGTGAGTGTAAGTATGTGTGTTTAGCTCGTTTTGGCACTTGCAATTCCTGCTGCTCTATGAGTCATGCGGCAAACACGAGCGAGCTGCTCACGTCCACCTGCGACCGCCGCCGAATCGCTCGACTGAGCTCAGCCATAACGCCTAACCGGGAGAGGGTTAAACACAAGCGTTTCTATAACGTTTCTATTTCCAATTTCAGTTTGGATTTGCCGACGAACTGCAGCAGCCGCAGCCGCAGCAGCAGCAGCAGCAGGAGCAGGAACAGCAGCAGGAGCAGCAGCCGCAACAGTCAAAATGTCGCGTGGCTCAAGTCTGTTTCACATTAAACAATAGCAACAACAACATTAACAACAGCAACAACAACTTCTACAACAACAACAACAACGATAGACACACTCTGAACGCTGTCATGTCCCACTTGCTGAGGCGCACCAAGAAGTCCTGTCTCAAGGTGAGCCTATGCGGTCGTGGGTGGGTCCCTGTGCCCAATCAATAAAATACAAAAAACAGCGAATAAAAGTGACTAAAGTTTAATGACCAACTAGTAGATACCCTGAGCGAGGTGTTATTATCGAAATATGCAGTTAACTAAGTGAATTTCTTAACAAAGAACAGCTGAATTGGTTGATTTGCGTATTGATTTAGTGTTGCGCTAGACAAAGGCTTTGAGTTTAACAGTGATGTAGAGAAGGATAGATGTATGGAAGTAAAATGAAAGTTATTGTAGTTTCTAGTAATATGATATACAGTAGAATCCAGTTATAACAACTCCGCTTATAGTGTTCGTCCGATTATTGTGACGCAAATACGATGTTTTGCTTGTTCGTCATATGAAAGACCTCCTATAATGAAGTAAAAACGTCAGTCCCTTAAGCGTCGCTATAGTCTGACTCTACTGTATAAATATATCAAGACTCTTCTGCTTATATCTCAAAATCGAAATGTAGAAAGTTAATAAATAACTGAAGCATTTATTTCAGGTATGGGATTTCTCAAGCAGTTCTCAAGGTATTTGCTAAAGGCCGCTGTTTATTAAATATAATAATATTTATGCAAGTGGGAAACAAAGAGAAGAGTTGTCAATATTCAATTTCTTAATATATAAAAATAAATTTATTTATAAAAATATAAAAAATTTAATTTTTAGATGAAGATATAAACAGATAGACTGGTAGGCAGACAGACATACATAGATATATCTACAATTTGCTGTCTTTAGGACTCCTTAGACTCCCCTACACAAGCTCTTGCCCAAAACCCATATACTCCATAAGCATTTGGCAAAATGAGTAAAGCGTATAAAAATCGATAGCTGCGTGTGGCGCTGACCTTTTGGTGGGGCGACAATAGCTGTAATAGCGCCAGTAACACCAGTCATAGCAGCACCCAGAATAGGAGCGAGCCTAAAGCTACGCCTGATGCGCATTAACATTGAGTTTTATTTTTATACAGCTGCTGCGCAAAATATCGACATCAAAGCAACTATTTGTGCAGCGCCTGGAGGATGAGGAGCAGGACGAGGATGAGGAGGAGGAGGCGGAGGCGGAGGCGGCGAAGGAGCGAGAGCAGCAGCAGAAGGAGGAGCCGATGGGCTGCAACTGCAATCCAGTTGCCCTGAATGATAAGCAATACGCGTACCACAATAATCAACCACAGAGATCCGTCCAATCCCAGTGTGAAGATGCCGACGAGGAGTTCGAGGAGCAGCTGGAGGAAGAGCCTTCACATCTAGATATACAATTCGACTTGATGCACTACAAGGAGAACGTGCGCTATCTGCGGCACACGCCCTCAAATTCCAGTCTCGATCTGCAGCAGGATCGGGAGCAGGAGCAGCGCGGTTTCAGCTTCAGTTTGGGCTCCCAGTTCGATGGGCAGTATCACAATTTGATAATTAGAGAGCAGCCACCGCATGACGACTATCCCATTGTCAAGTGGGACATCAATGGCAACTCCCTGGAGGAGGAGCAGGATGTGGAGCAGCCTTTCGATCTGCGCCAGCATTGGGCCAACTTCGACAGCCGTTGGCGGCAGCTGCAGGCGCTGCCCAGTGGCAAACGGCTGAGCAGCTCAAATCATTCCCAGAGATCGAGTCATCATTCCAGCGCCTGCACCCTGGAAACTTGGATCGATGATGCGGACGAGGCGCAAAATTTACTACAAAGCAGCCAAAAGTCAAAGAAGAAGCAACAGCAGCAGCAGCAGCAAGTCAGCAGTAACTACAACAACAACAACAACAACTATAATCAATGCCTTAAGAGTTTCTAAAGCTGGAAAAATGTTAACAGAAATTTCCCTAAAATGGATTTTTTCCTGTCCCTCACAGAGTTTCCAATTGTTTTTCGAAAATTATACGAACTACATATATTGAAAGCAACGAGTTTTGAATGTTTTATTGTTTAACAAGCGGAGAATTGAAGATGAAGTAGTACAGCAACAACAACAACAACAACTGTCATGCATTTTGGAGCTCTTAAAGCTCACACATTTTTCTCCACATTTCACAATTAGTTCGAGCTATATTTGGTCTAAAATGTTTCAGCTCTGTCCGCGGCATTTTAAAATTCATTTACTACGCTCGATTATAATCGCTAGCCAATTTTCATTATTTTTTTATTATATAAAAATTGGTTAGAATTACGATTACAATTACAAAAAAAAAAGCCATTAAGCAAAACGGGAATTCGTCGAGGCGAAGTTTGAATGCCCTAACAATTGCTTGGAGTTCTTTTCGAAAAGTTTTATATAAGGAATATATTTTACTTGTTGTTTCACTTGAGAATCTAAGAGAGAGAGAGAGAGAGAGAGAAAGAGAGATTGAGAGAGAGAGAGAGAGAAAGAAAAAGAGAGATAGAGAGGCAGATATAGAGAGGCAGAGATATAGAGGCAGAGAGAGAGAGAGAGAAGTTTAGATTATATATTAACATACACCTTAGCACCTTGACTTCACCACCTGTTTTATAACAGATCGTGAATATCGCTTTGGTTAGTGTATGGAAAATCGTAGTACAACAAAAGCGACGCTCGTATCGCTCGACGTGCATTAAATGCACTTCAAACGATTTGGTCTGCGCTTTTCTTACCCGTGTTGTTGTTTCACTCTTGTTGTTGTTGTAGATGGTCGCACGACCCGCACGTGCTGAACATGCGTGAGAATCGTCGAACCTTTGGCTTTCCCACGAGCCATTTTTCACTCACTGCGGCTCGCTGTGGTGGTAGCTCGGCTGGCTGCAACCAGCCTTAAGGGTGAGTTGTTGCCAACAACTATTCGTCTCTTGTTGTTGTTGCTGTTGCCGTTGGTGTTGGCGTTGTCCCACGCGCCGCTAACAACAATTACAACTCTCATATGAACTTGCTTCTTGGTTCGCTTCTTGTTGTTGTTGGGAACCTGAGCGACGAGCTCGAAAAGCACTTTTCATCATTTTTATTTGCCAAAATGAAATCGATACAATGTGAGAGGTGGAGACTTCTGCTTCCTCTTCTACTGCTTCTCCCTCACAGCCAATATCAAGCATACGCCGCGCTGTACACTTTGAAAATTGTCTGCAAATTAAATGGCTTGCATGTCTGGCTGTATTTTATTTGATTTGTGGAGCCAGCCACACACTGTGCTTAGCTTGAAAGAATTTTACTTAGTTCTTTCTTTTTGTTGACTTAGAGAAAGTCAAGCAGCTAATGTGTATTACATATACATACATATATGTTTAGTATGTATGTAGTATTTATTTATTTATATTTGTTTTAATATTTATTATTTATTTTATTATATTAAATTTGAGAAAAAAAATATAATTATTATATATTATATTTATATAATACAAATAAATTATATATAAATTATTATAAATGCTTACCGAAATTGAGCCTAGAGTGTGAAGTGATCTTCTATCAAATTAAAGAGAGATGTTAAAATGGGGGCTATGAGTAGTTGCTCCACTTTTCTTGTTACTATTGGAGTATCCTAAGAAAAATGTAGCATAAGCCTGAGGCATAATTTGGCATAATCTCTTCACTCGCACATATAAAAATTATATATAACATAATTGATATAGCAATATGTGCACTTTCCATGTATATTTTAATATAATTTCGATATTTTAGCTTATTTGATTTTTGCTTAAGTATTTAGTATTAGTATTAGTCCGATGTCAAGAATATAACAAAAAATATGGATTGATGGATTTTATGTGCCTTGAATATAGAAATAATAAGAAAAATAATAAATATAAATAGTGATAATAAAAAATAATAAATAATACTAATTTATACACTTATCACTTAATAAAATTTATTGTTTTAATTATTTTTATTTGCTTTCCTTACCCTTTAAACTCCTTTAATATTTCATTGCAAATCCAGCACTTTAATAATTTTGTTATCTAATATTTATTATCATTCAATTTGAGCGCAGCCTCCTTTGGGCTGAGAGAACAATCGATTGTTGTTGCTGTGGGCATTGAGTAGGTCAGAGGTCAACGGCGTTGCGGCACCTGCTCCAAACTAACCTTGAAATCATAAATTGGACCACTGACCTACAAACTGCGGGCGCCGGGCCACACACAGAGAGCAAATAGAACGGGGCGGCGTTGCACTTGTTGGAGCCGCATGCCACATGCCACATGCCGCACACGAGCCCGGCGGCCGTTCGGGCTGGCGGCTCGGTCGCGTGCTCCAGTTGTGTGTGTGACAGAGGCAGAGACAGCGGCAGCAGCAGAGGCAACAAGTCAACGCGCTGGCAAGTGGCCGCCAAAAAGACAATGCGACAAACTGTGGCAGACGCCGGCCACCGCCCACGGCGCCGATGCTGCGGCTGCCGTTATTGTTGTTGCTGCCACGCATCCTGCTGCTCCTGCTGCTGCTGCTGCTGCTTGATATAATCGACATTCGATGACATAAGAACTAACTAATAACAATTATTTACATTATTCATTTGCATTGCACTTGGCTAGAAGATATTAAAGTGTTTCAGTGAAAAAAATTGAAAGACTAGCAGCTACCCTGTATTCAAATATTTAGATTGGATTTTAGGAAGAGAACTAATGGTTGCCTAGTGCTGGAAACTGTGAAGCTCGCCTAAGACTTTTAACCGATGTATGTATATCGATTACATTTTGTGAGAGTGATAGCTAAGCTCTTTAATAAAGATACATTGATAAAGAACGTAGTTGATTTAATAATACAAAAATTCCATAAATGTATGTATAGAGTTACCTTTATAGTTTAATAAATAATTGGTATATCGATAATTATCGATCTAATTGAAAAATATTTACAAAACCTATACTACAAAAATAAGAATTATAATATAAAATATAATACAAAAATAATTTATTTAAATGAGGCCTCAAACGATAACCGATATTTATCGATCTAAGCCAATTCTAAGCTGAATAAATACAAATATATAATTGCATTTAAAAATATTTATATTAATAACTAAAAACTGCAAAGTTCTCTCTTTCGCATTCTCTTATTATCTAAACTCCCTTTGTCAATCACTTGCACTGGGTATTAACAATATGCTGCAAGTGCGAATGAGTCAACGTGCTCATTCTCTCTCTCTCCCCCACTCCTTCCGCAGCGTATGCTCTTCTCCTTGTTCATTTGTTGGTCACTTGCAGAAGCTGATCGCTAGGCAGAGGCAGAGCGAGAGGCAGAGCCAGCAGCAGAGGCGGTGGCTGAGGTAGTGCCATAGAGCATAGAGCACGGGCACTGCCCGTTAGCTACCCCCAGCCGGTGCGGCACGCGCTGCGCTTCACGTTGCCAAGGGGGTGGTTGCTGCGGCATCTTATTGGGCCGCTGCTGCTGTTGGATGCCGCAGGCAGCGGCATGGCAAAAGGGGTTGAGAGTAGGTTGGGCAAACGGCGGCCTGAACGTCCGCTAGTCGTGTGCTGGCAAATCAGTCGAACGCCGTTCGCGCACACGATAAGTCACGTGCTACGCACTACAACTACAACTATAGCTGCGAGCCGCATCAAGTTTTTTAGTGCTAAGCGCAGTTACCAAGTGATTCCAGAGATAAAGACCAAAATAGCCAACAGCAAATAAAAATCAATTCTATTCCAATTCTATTCCAATTCCAATTCCGATTCCAATTCGAATTCCAATTCAATTCAATTCAATGGAGCACAATATGCACGTGAATGCACCTCCTCTGCATCACTGGGGCTATGGCGCCGCTGCTGCCGCCATGCCGGCCACGCCCCAAGGTCACTGGGTGCCGCCGCCGCAGAGCCACAGTCACCAGAGCCTGCAGAGCCATCATAGCCTTCAGAGTCACCAGAGCCACCATTCGCACAACAGTCTGAAGCGCGCGCTCTCCGAGAGCGACTGCGACGAGCTCTACTCGGAGGAGTCTTCCAAAGAACAGTGCGTATGCGCGATAGACTTGTGAAATGGAACTCTGTGAATTTACTAACAGTTTCTCTGTCTTTCTTTTTATTCACAATTAGAATCTCACCTGGTGAAGGTGGAAGCTGTCAGCTGATGAGCCGCAAGAAGCGTCGCGGCGTCATCGAAAAGAAGCGCAGAGATCGCATCAATTCATCGCTGACCGAGCTGAAGCGTCTGGTTCCCTCCGCCTACGAGAAACAGGGCTCAGCCAAGCTGGAGAAGGCCGAGATACTGCAGCTAACTGTGGAGCACTTGAAGAACTTGCAATCGAAAAGTGAGTATGAGATCAAAGATGAAGGAAGATGAGGACAGGCATAAAGTGAAATACCGGAAAGGCCCTTCGTAGCACAGTCAACATTTGAAAAATGTTAAAGAGAAAATGAGATTTGTGAAAGACGACTATATAGATCTCTATATACACTTGAAGAGTCTAAGAAATCAAGACTGAGAAAGTGTATTTATGAACATATATACCAGAAGATATAACTAGTTGCACAATTTGAAAGATCATGAAATTGAAGCTACCTCTAACTCTGATGTCGAATTTGCAGGCGATAAGCCCAAACTATGAAAACTTTTATTAAAATTGAATTTTAAGAAAAATATCTAAAGGATAAATGTGAATGATACTTCTTGATCAGTTGACACTCCTTATTCACGTAACTCCTTTAAAAATCAATGTGAAAATAAGAATGGTTTAACGATTTTTTATGCCATTTTTATATAAAAAATATAGTTAGGAAACCATTTTGAAAATCTATAAGCAAAAAGCTCTGTCATATTTAATATATAGATTTTTAGAAAATTTCTAGGTATTTGATAGCTAAATAGAAACGATCGTTAAAAATAAGAGAAGCTTTTCTGATGACTAAGTAGTTCTGGTTATTAAAACCTTTTTTTTATCATTTAAAACACTTTTATCTGTGATTTCAAAGGGCTCTAAGCAAACTATAATATTCTGGCAAAAACCATGCATATAATTTAATTTTAGACAATTTTCAGTTATATAACCATATCATATATTTTCTACATATTTTTGTATCTTTTATATATTTATTGCTTTTATTTATTTTTTTATTTACCTAAAAAACGTATAAAACACAATTCAAATTAGAACGCAGTAAACTAGACCAATAGCAATAGATTCAGTTTTCCCTCATCAAATCTCTCCAATAATTTGTCATATATTATCATAAAGCTGGCTAAACAATGCTTAACCTGTTGACCTTAGAGACTTGCATAGGGAAAGCGAGTGAATATCGAATCTCGAAGCTTCCCACGCTGCTCACTGCCCGCTGCACCACCTTAATGCCACTAAAGCACCACCACCATCGCCACCCGCTTATGGCACCAAGTGCAATTCAAGCGACGAACAACCCCACCCCACCACCCCCCACCCTAAACCTCAATTCCCAGTCAGGCTATGGCTCAGGGGTAGTTTTTTGTTTTTTGTTTTTGTTGTTGTTGTTGTTGTTGTTAGTTTCTGATAGGCGCGCGCGTGGGAATCGCTCTTTGAATCGTTTGCCACGAGCCGTGAGCAGCTTATTGACTTTTTATTAATGCCTCGTCTTCTTCTGTCCATTTGCAGCTCTCGACTCGCTCAGCTACGATCCGCAGCGCGTGGCCATGGACTACCATACGATTGGGTTCAGGGAATGCGCCGCCGAGGTGGCACGCTACCTGGTCACCATCGAGGGCATGGATATACAGGATCCACTGCGGCTTCGCCTGATGTCGCACCTGCAGTACTTTGCCCAGCAGCGCGAGATCTCTGGCGTGGCTGCCTATCAGCCCAATTGTGCGGCCACGCCCTATCAGACAGCCTATGCAACGGCTGCCGTTGCGCCCTCCGCCAGCTCCTCGTATGTGCCCAGCACTGGGGGCTATATGGGCGCCTCGCCGCATCATGTCAGCCGCTCCAGCGTTGCGACCACGGCGAGTGGTGCAGCTGTCAGCGAGAGCCACTCGGCAGAGGCAGCCGCACAGCAACAGCAGCAACAACCACAACAGCAACAGCAGCAGCAGCAACAGCAGCAACAGCAGCAACAGCAACAACAGCAGCAGCAACAACAGCAACATTATACACAGGAGCATAGCGCACATGCCGAGCAGCCGCAACAGGTGCCACAGTCGGTGCAACAGGTGCAACAGGGGCAGCAGGTGCCCACCTACATTGAGCTGACGAACAGCCATCGCAACGAGCTGCCGCCCAGCGGGACTCTCAGCTACAGTGCCACGCCCCAATATCCAGTTGCTGGCAGCCAGGATTACAATGCGAGCGCCCTGCAATATGCCGCAGCCAATGGAGCTAAGCCCTATAGACCCTGGGGCGCTGAAATGGCCTACTAAACCACGAATTGCTAAAATTCCAAATAACTGCAAAATTCAGGAAAAAAATTCTTAAAAAAAAAAAAAACATACAACATTTTTAAAAGTTCTCAATACTTTCCAAATAATTTTCAAAAAATATCAAATAATTCCAGTCTAATAATTTTGAACTCATTCCAAACTGTGTAATCTCAACTAATTGAGAAGCTGGGAATATTGCAAACACTTCCCACATATTCAATGAATCTCTGGTTTCCCAAATGGTCCATTAAATCCCACATCCACAAACTCCAAATAATAGTTGGCAATCAAGTTCTAGTCAAAGATCGATCAAAGCCGAACATGTGTGATAGCCCTTAAGTTGTGAAAATCTAAGGAGCTCTAGCTCCCTGAACTCCTTGCTCTCTGTATATAGTTATAAATGCTTAGCATAAGTACAACTGAAATTTTCTACATTTTTCTACGAATAGGTTTTAAAGGCAAAAGTTTTGTAAACCTAAAATTAAGTGTAAATACAAAAATAAATATTTTTATAATGAAAAAAAAGAAAAAAAAAATACTTTTTTATATTAAAAATAGTAGTTTCAGAGATATTCCTAATGTGATAGTTAACTCTTCTTGTATTCCTTTTACTCTAATTACAATGCGAGAAGGATGATATATAATTGAAGGATTTACCTAGAGCCGGCATTCTCCAACGTTTACTAACACCAATCCCATAATTATAATATGGTATACATATATATATATATATGCAGATATATTTACAAATGCAGATAGTTCTCTCACTTCCATCTTGTTTTGCGTTAAACTGTTTTCCAATTCCATTTCAAAATAATTTGTTTAAATAAGCAAATGGATATGTAAATCTGCTTTTGGTAATATTTCGCTGCATGAAACCCATTGAACTGGAAGAGATAATCGCGACTAATAAGCTCTGGCCACTGTCGACGACCCTTTGCTTCCGCTTCCACTCCCGCTGACCACTGACCACTGACCACTGACCACTGACCGTTGGTCAGGCTGTGGGTCCAACCCTTCAGCATTGTTTTTGGGGGTCAAGCGTGCATTGAGCGCTGAGCATCCATATTTATTAGTGGTTTACCAGTTGGCAATTTGCATAACGACAAAGCGTTAACTAAAACACAAAACGAACACAGCGAAAAACCCTAACGAATTAGTGCGACATTTTCTGAGCGTAATTAAAAACAGGCTGTGCTAAGGTGTGAAGGGTCTAAGCGCCCAACAAACCCTAAACCAGACAAAGCCCCTGAGCAACCTTAAGCCACAGACGTAATCCATTTCCAACTGACTTGCTCGACAAAGGAAAGGTTAGTGCAGAGAAAACTACCTGAAGTTGAAGAAATTTCAGATAAGAGATTAAAGAAAATTAGTAAAAATAAAAATTAAAAAAAATACATATATTTATAATTAATAATTATAAATAAAAAATATAAACCAACAAAAATAATGATCATAAATATATAAATATAATTATTTCGTGTAAACAATTTTATTAAAATAAGAGAAATTTTTTTTAATCATTTAACATATGTAAAATAAAATTGATTTTAGCTTAAATTTTCTTTGTTGTAAATAATTTTATTATTGTACACAATGAAATTAATAAAAGAAAAAAAAAAAATACAACTAAAATCAAATCCTTACACACAATGTTTCAAATATCTTATCATCTAAAAGTAAAATGTTCCCACACAAAAATTAAAGTTTAATTGAAATTACGAAATTACGTAATTAAATGATATCAAGCAGCAAAGATTTCAAGTACTTGCGGCCAAAGGGGCACAGAGAAGAAGCCAAAAGTTCTATTCAAATAGATGTAATAAGCGTTTCCGTACCAACAACCAGCAAAAGCAACAAGGCACAAGGATAACAACCCCTAAGGGAAGCCTTCCATGCCCTCCTTTTTGCTCTTCTTGTTGTTGTTGTTGTCATTGAATTGAAACAATCTTCTGCGCATTAATTTAACACTGAAGGTTAAACATAAATGTTTTCAATATTTAACGCGTTGCCAGGGCTGAAATCTCTCAGCTCTCCAGGCTCTACGTGTCATGTGAGAGTTTCGCCCGCTTTGACTTCCCACGCAGAAATACCACCCCAAAAAAAAAAAGTCTCAATGATTTTTACATGCATATTTTTTCTGGGGTGTTCCCAGGGCCGAGATCAACGTAATATACACGTCAAAACTTCCAATTAGAGACAATCATTCGGCCACGGGACAGAAGACCTAACACATCATCGACTCTTCGCATTTATTAGGGGTTGATACGAACGAGTTCACCTACAAAAACCAAAGCAAAAGCCAAAATTCATTTCATTTCTTGGATAACATTCAGAGCAACAGGACGAACACTCAGGGTGGATATACATATGTATATGGAAATATATAATATTAAAGACCTCCATATGGATTTGAATTGTTTTGGTGGGTTTTATTGCGGTTCGAGTCAATTAAGTGGAATATTATGTGATTTCTTTTGCTGTTTGCTATTCTTCATTGAATGGTTTTTCCGTGTTTAACCTGTCAGAAAAATTTCCATATGAGCTACATTTATAGATCAGAGTTTTATTGGCACAGCTGCTGAATGGATTATAAATATATGCACACATGATGCCAAACGCAAATTATATGAATCGAGTTCAGAATCGTGTACTTTTGTCCTTTTATATGGTGCATGACCTCAATGGTACGCTGGGTATTCATTGCTTAATCGTTGGAAAACATTTGCGATCTATTTGCGATTATCTAACTGTAGGACATCAAAATTATCAGAATTACCCAAATAAAAACCATATGTGAATATCAGGCAAATATTTATTCTAATACTTAAAGTATAAATCATATTAAAAGTATAAATTGTATATAAGATCCCACTTCTGTTCCCTAAAGCTTTTTTTTTTTTTTCTTGTCTAGAAACAACAATACGCATTTGCTATACAAGTTGCTATAATAAATAGGAGTTTACTTGCATTTGAAATTAACGAAAGCTTTAAACTTTCACAGCTGACATTGTTTTGATTTTAAATACATGTGCTGCACACAAGCGCAAGCACACACTCACACAGTTACATGTACATATGTCATGCACATGAAACACATGCGCACATGCTCTCACATGCATACGCTTATCAGATCTTAGCCACACACTATCACATATTGTACGCAGCCAACAAAATTCGTTTAATATTTGTTTGGCTTCGGTTATCGCTGAGAACGTGCATGAATATTATTTATACTCATTATCAGGTTATTAATAATCAACATTTCAATACTTTTTATACTCAAAAGCTTTTATTTTGTTTACTTTTACTGTGCAACAAAGTGCACTTGCTATAAATGTTGCCATAATAATTTGGAGTTGAGAGATGGGCAACATTTGTCCCAGCTGGCGTTGCTTTGAAGTTCTAATACAATGTACTACATACTCACACACAAATGCACTCAAATGACATACAAATAACACACGCACACATGCGCCTAGATCTCTCGCTTGTACGTATATACACATAGATACGTATTTTGTACACAATCAACGAAATTCGATTAATTTTTGCGGTTTATCGCTGCCAACGAGCATGAAAATTGTTTTGTTTATTTCCGAGTGCGATTCAAAAAGAACAAATGCCGTTACTTGTTGCCGGTCCATATGCAAATAGTATATAGTTTTTGATATTTGTGTATATTAAGTGTAACGCGCAACGAAATACGGTGCTCCACCAGCTGCTCCACGGAACCAGCTGCTGCTCCATCATCTCCTGCTCGCTTTCTGTGATGTAATGTGATTTTCTGCGTGCCTTGAGAGAAAGAAAGATGTGAAGCACAACATAAATGTGGACCCAGAGACTGACACGGACATTGGCACTGAGCCAAGGTGTAAACAAAATGCGCCACGGCACACGGCGTAAGTGAAATACTTCCCCAAATATAAAACTGATGCAAATTACAGATAACAGCTTTCTATATTAGATTATATGTATGTATGTTTCGCATTTTGCCTAGACATTGTTTAATGCCACGGCACCTGGTTGCCAATGGTGCCCTTCTTATAGTACTTTGCTGTGGCCGCTGCTGTTGTTGCCAGCGCTGCCGGCGTAGCTGGATTTGGTTCATAGGTTGGTCCACTGCCCTCCGCCTTGAGCACCGCTGCACACTTCCATTGCCGTGTGTAGTTCATGCGCCAGATCCTAACACAACCATCGTCTCCGGTAGAGATTAGCATCGTGGCCAGCATATTCCAACAGACCCGCCAAACGGGGCAATTGTGTTCGCTAAACTTCAACGTTTGCAGCTCCAATTTGCCAGCGCCCGTCGAATCACTAGAAATACAAAGTTAACTATAAATAGATATCATAAATTTATACATGAACTGATCACCCACGTCACGCCTCGAATATTGACTATATAGAGATCCTTGCTGGCCACGGCGAGCATGTGAAATGTGCGTCCTGCATTGGGCGCAAAGGCAACATCGGTCACGGGATCTGTGATATCGTTGACTGTTTCAATTTTAACGCATTTGCGCGCATTTTCGCTGTAGGCGTATAGGAAGACCTTGCCAGTGGGCGTGGCAGATTCATCGCTGCCAGCCTGCAAAGATATTCATCGATAAATATTTATTGGTCTAAAGCTCTTTTCCACTCTACTCACCGCTAGCAACTGGGTGACCATATAAGTCGATGTGTTCCATGAGAGGCAGCTCAATGACAATTTATTTGCAATCTCTTGCTGCACTGGCCATTGGGACAGATTCATTATGTCGGGCGCTTCGTAAATGCGGATGATGCCATCTGCCGAAGCGGTGGCTAGGAGCAGACCCAGATATTTTGGTGCAAATTCGACATCTGTAACGCTGGTGCGGGAGTCGACGAGCGTGGTGCGTCGCACCCAGCGTCGGGTGGGCGAATTTGTGATTGTTGTCACTTTTTCGCCCATTACCTCTTCCCAAACGGAGGCGGTGCGGTCAAAGGAGCAGGTAGCTATCACCTGACCGAATTCGGGATTGGCCCAGGACACACGCCAAATGGATCCTGAATGTGCTTTCCAGCTGCTCGTCACCGACCATTTGCCCTGGTCATCCTCGTCCCATATCTGGAAAAGACAGAGAGACATTGATATTGAGTGAAGGCATTTGATTTTTGCTTTCAGTTCTTCCCCACCTTCACAGTCTGATCACTCGAGCATGTGGCCATGCGGCGTCCATAGTAATCGAACACAACATCGTGTATAACATCCTTGTGGTCTGCGATAATTGGCTCCACATCGAACATGTTGTGTGTTTCTTTAATTATTTGGGAAAACAAACAAAAACGCGGCTTTTTCTCGCAGCAAATGTTGCAGATGTTTGCTAGCGCTGCCAACTTATGGCAGTTGCATCAAGTTGCCAGCACGTTCAAGTGTTGTGCAACACTAGTTGCCGCATATCGTTAATCGTTATCGTGGACTGCTCTTAATCAGTATCGGATTCATATTAACGCGTATAAAAACCACTGATAAACGTAAAATATTTATTAAATATGTTCTTAAACATATGTTTCTCATACATGGCGCGCTAAGCGAGCCAGTGCTTACAGTTTTTAATCAATGTGATGCTGTGAATTACGCATAAGCAAACTAACGAATCACGCGAGCCACCCACAGGCCACAGAACCCAATTGGACAAAACATATTTACAGTTAAAGAAAAGCAAAATTGCTAACAAAAAGAGACGCGCTAAACGCAATACAATGGAGAAAAGTAAGTCAATGGCCAGCTAGGGCGTTTAACTAAATGTCCAAATGCCTAATTAATGTGCGTTTAGTGAATTTTCATACATAAATATGAGCATATGTAAATGCAATAGTTTTTGTAAGTGCTTTTCGTTCTAAGGGGCAAAGCACGGGTTATTCACCTCACTTGCATAAATCAACATTCAAATAACGGCGCTAATAGTTCTCACTGCTTGTGTGTGTGTGCTTGTGTTTGCATTTGCATATTAATTTGTTGTTAATTTAATGCCATAAGCAGAATTTGCAGTGCTGGCCAGCATAATTTGTTCAATATGTTGTGCTCTCAGTATTTTTCGGTCCTGCTCTTGCCTTTCCGCGCACTGTCTCACTCTCGCCGCTCTCTCAATTGCTCTCTTTTGGCTCTCACCTCATGTTCTGACCTTGATTTCTATTGGACTCGCATATCGCGCGATGTCCGCATGATACTATGCTGGTGTAGATGTGTGAGTGTATGTTTGTTTGTGTGTGTTTCAGCGGAACTGTTGTGGGTGGATTTCAAACCGCTTCCCTGAATAGTAGTCGAACCAAAGCCGGCTTCAATTACTTAATAGTTAAATTGCCAGTATATGTGTTTGTGTGCGTGTGTGTGTTTGCAGTTTTGTTTGTGTAATTGGAGATGGCTTCTCGTACGTTAGTGGCATCACGTCATAAAACTGTACAAGCTGTGTTTTGATAAGAATGCATACATATACTTGTTTATGTATGTTTGTGTACATATACATATATGAACCTGCCGTTGTGTTCCAATTTGTTTATAGCATATCAGGAACAGACGTCTATAGGCTGCAAAACACGCGTCTGCTGACGATCACTGATAATCCTAATAGCTTTGGCCACGCGTCCAGCATGAATAATTCTGATAAGAATCTTCCTGGTATGGGCCTTGTATTTATGCACTGTTAACAGGTCTATTGTTTATCAAAATGTAAATAAATAAATGACGAAACGTAAATAAAGTGTTAATCATAGCCGGTCGTTGCCGCATTTACCATTATGTACTTCTGTTTGCCTGATCGGGAACTAAAATGAAAAGAATCGGAAGATTTTTTAAATTCTTATCAGCTAGTGTTTGCCTGACTTTTAAAAAACCTCTGAAAGTTGCGTGTGCCTCGTCGTTTTTGTTTTTGAATTTGACTACACACACACTCACTTAGCGCATGCCAATCAGAATCACAAGTTAATCAATTTTTGTTGTTGCTAGTTAAAGTCATTTGTAATCAGCTTTTTGAGCTGCTGACGTGCATTGCCCAGTGCAATTCAGTTCAATTTGGTCTGGATACTGTTGTTGTTGTTGTTGTTTTAGTCATGACCCTGAACGATGTCCAGCGAGCGCATCATCAATGTCAAGCAATAAAGATTAAGTTAAAGTTGCGCAACAACAACAGCGCTGACAATAATAACAGCAACAACCTTGACATTGAAAGCTAGAGTGTGAGGGAGATAGACATAGATAGATATTGCATTTCTGTAACAACACTGTTTGTTATCGATTTATCAAGCTCTGTTATCGCAAGTTGCGCGCCAAACTGCTGAGCAAATAAACAAAACAAAAAGCTCATAGCAATAAGAAAAAAAGACAGTAAATAAATAAAACGCTGCTGCTTGCAGCATTTTCTGTGCAGTCAGCAACATGTTGGCTGCAGCTGGCAAGACCCAAGCGTTTATCATACAATACATGCTCTAGCTATGCTCATACACACATACATAGACACGCACTCATACACCTGTCGACGCACTCTTAGCAGCTCAACACACTTGCTTGAGCATGTGTGCTTGAGTTGCGTCGGCTGCGCTGCCCACTGGTCAGCAACAGCAACAGCGGCAGCGGCACCAGTGATCGATAGTGTGCGTCTACCTCAGCAGTCAGTCGCATTCCAAACGTCGCTCAGTGTGGTTTAGTGAGGAGCAGCAGCTCGTGCGTGACTTGTTGCTTTTACTCTGTGTTTGTGCCGCGCGCCTTTAAGAAAGCAGGCGAAAGGAAGGGACAAGTGTTATATATTCCCCACTTACTGAACAATACTAGTGTTGGTAAAATACTGACATAATAATTATATAAATATACGTATGTATATATGTAAAAAAGAAATGAAGATGTTTAACGTGTGTGTTTTGTGAACCAAAATTGATAGGATAATCAATTGATAAAAGCTTAAATTCCATATTAATTAGATAAATTTAAATTAATAATGTATTTGAAAATTCTTTTGCAAATTTAAAGAAAATCTTAATTCATATTTCATGTTATTATATATCCAAATTTTGTTATCCTTTTACAAGCTCAGCTAGAAATCTGGGAATTTAGCTTTGGGTCATACATACGAAACCCCATTAATAACAATTTCATAGAAGAATAACTCAAACTACTTAACTAAATTTGATACAGTTACACAATTATGGATTACGCTGGAAGGCCTCTAATTGGAATTGTCGTATATGTCCAAGTGGAATTGAACGTATTTCTCTAGGTTTTCTTTTCACTTTTTGCGCACACCCTGGCATACTTACATATTGTAATGGTTAAAGCATTGACCTCTTCTATATACACAAACTTGCATTTGCATAGTCACAAAAACAAAATACAAAAAACGAAAAGTAAAAAACAAAATAAAATCACCCGGTGGCCATTTTTCATGTCTTTTTATACTCGCGTTAACAATGTGTAAAAAGAGTATATTTTTTTTGTTGCTAGGCGCGGGAAGATTTGAAAACTTACGTAGGTTATGGAGGAATATAATTTGTATAGATAATTAATTCATATAAATATATTTATATTTATTAAAGTCTTGCAAATATTGTATTTGTGCATAGTTTTACAGTCGTCGAATTGTATTTTGCTATTGACCTATTGAACTGAGTGATAAGAAATTATATTTATATATAATGAAGGAATTCGGCAACAATCCCCAAGATATGCAGGCAGATCACCATTAACCTGTCCTAGGAGCTTATCAATTATACTATTAATAATATTTTTAAATATATATTCTTTTTTTTTTCTACAATCTTAAATCAAAGCATATGTAAGCATAAGTTTTTGTTCTTTTTTTTAAATAATGAGCGAGTATTATGCAGTCAATTTTAAATTTTTTGTTGTTTCTGTTTTTGGTTTATGTTCAAATGCGCAGTAAACACTAGAAAAACAAATTTTAAGTAAAATAATTATTGTATACACTTTGATAAGGTAAAAAGAGCAGAACTACAAAAGGTTTTTTAGAAGAGTAATACAAAGTTTAAATTCATTATTATTAATTCAGATAACTTTACTAAAAAACTAAAAAAAAAAAAAAAAAAAAAAAGATTAAAATGTTTATTTCTATATTCTTGAGCTTATCAGTAACACAAGTATATATTTATATAATTATATTTTCAGGTCATATGTTTATATACATTTGTATATATACAATTTTTGTTACATAATTCATAATATATGAAAAAGTTTATTTTATGATTTGTTATACTTACCGTATCAAGTTTTACTTTCCAGTTAAAAGTTTTGTAAACAAATCTTTGTAGGAAAAAACTTGCGAAAGTTCTTAAGTTCCAAATTATTTGTTATGAAACAAAATGCTTCACTTTCTTATGTAAGATGTCAGCTAAGAGCATTTCATATTCGTTACAAAATAAACTTGTTTTATGATACTCCCAATGAAAAAACTAGTTTAAAAAAATTAATTTTTGCTTATCGTTTTTGGGCTTCACACACAAATTCGTTAAACATATTCAATAATAAAAAATATTGATGACTTTAACCTCTTGAACTCGTTCAATCAGCTGCCCTACATATATATTTACATATATCTAAAAATAAAAGAAATAAATTGAAACCCTTTATAGGATATTATCAACATTTTTTGTATATATATTTTTTTTGTAGCTTTTTAATTGAATGTAGCCGATGCTTATCGCATTTTTTATCACTCTGGCGTTTATTGCATTTCTCTTGAATTTGCTCTTTGCGCGCCAAAGAGAAATAACACCAATTCCAACTAACAACAACAACAGCAACAACAACAACAATAGTAAGCACCATTTTGTTAGCCAATTAAAGCTTCACTTGCGTACACGTCCACAACCTAACACAAGCACTTCAACTTGAGCTTTTCAACTTTGATTAACTGTTTAACACACACTCTCTCTCTGTCTCCCTCTCGCACACAGACAACTCCAGTGTTATTGCGGCTACAGCAGCAACGTCGGCAACGGCAAAGGGCAGCGACCAACAACAACAGCAGCAGCAGCAGCAGCAGCAACAACAACAGCAAAAGCAACAACGTTTTCCTAAGTCCTGCATAAAAAAAGTGAAATTCTCTAGCGAGAGCCTCAAAACGGATGTTGATGGACTGTGCGAGCAGTTGAAGGAGAGCAGCGTTCTAAGCGACTTGAATAATTTTCATATAAACAATAATAATAACAATAACAACGACATTGACAACAAATACAATAACAAGATGAGTGAACAAGAGGCAACGACAAGCGGCGAGACGACACAAGCCACGCCCACAGATGGCGATCGTCCTAGTTTTTTGGTAATGTTATCTTAAAAGTAAAGTCCAAGCTAAATTACTTAATAAATTTTCTTTTTTTCTGTTAACAGGTGGGCGATGAAATCGATGAGAAGGAGGCAATCGAAGCCGGCGATCAATTCCCGCAGAAAATGCAAAGCGATATTTGTCAAAATGGCGACATAGCAGAGCGACGCAAGCGTCTAAGGTTAGTAACAAAAAAAAATTGAAGAAAATAAAAGCAGCAAGAATCAGAACTATTTACTATGCTCTCCAAGGCAAACAAATGGAGTGAGCTTGGTAGAAAGAGATGGCAATAACAACGTGCAGCTATTTAAGAGAGCCTCTCCTTATAGTTTGTATTGCAGCAAATTATTTAAGAGCGCGACAATCAGCTGTGCAGCAGCGCATGAGAGCAGAAAGCTACAGCTGCAGGTGTCAGTTAAAGAGAATAATTAACACTTGTAATTTTTTCGTCATCTTTTCTTTCATTCATAACAACAAACGAAGCCGCGACTCTCAGCGAGAGTTTAACAGTTTATCCAATCGCTCTTTTAGCTTTTGCTACCTCTGCGAGCTCTCTTTCTGTCTTTCTCACTCTCGCTTAGGCCATGTGTCGGATGAGTAACGCCACTGCCAGCGGGTCGTTCGAGCTGGTAGCATTGCCTTTGCGGCCAGTTTGTAAGCACTTGCCGTGCCCGTCGGTCGCCATAGCATATTAAGCAGCGCATTGACCAAAACACAATTCTCGCGTGTGATTTTTGTTGTTGTTTTCAACATTTTCGATACATCTTCATTGCCACTGACCCGCTGGCACATTAGTTTTTAGTGATTATTCATTGCGGTGAAAGTGGCGCTGCACGTTAATGTCGATTAGTCATAATTCGCTTGCATAATATATAGTATATAGAGGAGAATATAACAATAGGCGGTAAACTCGATTGGAGTAGAGCTTTGTAAACTTTGGACTTGAATGATCTTGGCCCTAATTGCGTTCGCCAAAATGTTAAAGCGTCGCGCCAGCAAACGGTTTGTGCTTGTGGAGACAGGTGAAGAACTGTTGCCAACAACAACAGCGGACAACAACAATGCGTCGAGTGCTATACCCAATATTGTTGCAATTGATATGTGCCACAACAACAGCAACAACAACAGCAACAGCGATGACAACAACATGAACAACAACAACAACAATAACAATGCGTCAACATCTCATTTAAGTGTGACAACCGCCGGCACCATAAAGTAAATCAGCTCTAAACAACTATTTTCATACACAAATCACGCATAATTATTTTTATAGCAACAAAATAATTGACTTGCATATGCGAAATGCGTCCTCCATTTGCCAAATATATAGAGTGAGAATGCGCGGCCTGAGAGAGGAGTGAATGAGTGAGTGAGTGAGTGAGAGGCCACGCGCTTGCCATCAAAGTAAACATTGTTGAAAGCTTTACGAAAAATGCGACATTACAGAAATACAAACTTTTGCTTCCTCTTAGTGATTTAGTAGAAAACCGGTTTGCCAAAATGCCGTTTAAAATTCCAATTGCTCTTGCTTCATCTTCGCTACTCCTCCCGCTCTCTCGCTCTCGCTCCCTCTCTCTCTGTTTTCAAGCTGTCTAACATTGACCCACAAGCAAGCGTCAACTTAACACTATGCTACAAAATTATGCAGACAGTTTTGATTACGTTTTTTAAATTTGTATGTAAAGTTTGGAATGTTTTTGGTTACATTTATCTATAAATCGGCTTACAAATTGAGAGCAGTTTTTGTGCAGTGTAGTAAATATATGTAAATTTATACAAGCCATAAGCGTGGCTGTTATATTCAACTTTCGAGTTTCATGTGAAGTTTGTGACAAAAGAAAGAAAGTTTCTTAGATAACCCTCGTTGTTGCATAGTAAACAGCTGATTTTGGACAGATATTTTCTGTTTTCTTTTTTAATGAGTTGCAAAGGTTAGAGTTGCAGTTTTTTTTCCCTTGTCTATTCTAAGTGCGAACTATAACACCTGTTGGTTAAATATACTGTACACATATTTTTGAAATGGACCAAAATACATGTGAAACTCAATGCTCATTTCGTTTTTGCCTTTACAGACCCAGCATGTCGCGCACTGGTCTCGGCCAGGATCGCCATCAGGATCGCGACTTTCATATCGCCACGACGGAGGAGTTTGTTAAGCGTTTCGGCGGCAATCGCGTTATCCAGCGGGTTCTGATTGCCAACAATGGCATTGCGGCTGTTAAGTGCATGCGCTCGATACGTCGCTGGTCCTACGAGATGTTTAAGAACGAGCGGGCGGTGCGATTTGTGGTGATGGTGACGCCCGAGGATCTGAAGGCCAATGCCGAATATATTAAGATGGCTGATCATTATGTTCCGGTGCCCGGTGGCTCCAACAACAATAACTATGCGAATGTTGAGCTAATTGTGGATATTGCACTTCGCACACAAGTTCAGGTAGGTTTTTCTATTTAAGTAGCACTTACTAGATCTCCTCTAAACTTTGTATCGTATGATTCCTATTTACACTTATGGGCTAATACTCAGAGTTAAGTGCTACGTTCGATTTAGACATATATATTTATGTGTGTGTGCGTGTGTTTTTGTCTCTGTGCACTTGGGATAGTCACTGTTTGTTTTTTACGAGCACCTACTTCATAGACTACACTCTGCTACATTGAAAGACATTCATAGATAGTCTTTGAAATTAATTAAATTCGCCAAAAAGATTATTAGGGGGTTGTTATTTATCAATAGAGTTTAACAATCAAAGCTAGTAGTACATTATGAAATGATTCACATATTGATTTCGAATATATAATATATACATATATTTTTTTTTCATATTTGTCTTCATCATTCAGTAGTACATTTATAAAACGCTACAACAGCTAATACTTAAGATTTGAAGTTTTTATGGTATCATTCAATTTTAATATATATATAATATATACATATATGCATTTAACGCACTAGTATGTTTCTACAATTAAGATAATGAAACGTGATAACAATAGATAAATAGAAAGATAGAAAGATATATGGTTGCATAAAAAGTAGTTTGATTCGAAAATGCTCCACTTTTCTCTTTTTCTCTTGGCTGATATTACTTTTGTCTATTGTCTTTTGCCTATTGTTAGCAGAAGAGACATGTAAAGATACCTACTTATCTATGTTGTATAAAACTAACATCAAGTACTTGGATGTGCATAGAGCTAATTGAAAAATGTCGTCACCTTAATTTGCATTTTTAATTAACTTGAGTCTTTCCATTTCTCTGTCTTGCGTCTTTCCAGTTTAGCATTAAGTTATTCGTAATATTTTAAATCGAAAAAGTGAGAGCTAATGATATATTTTAGCTGTTTGAAGCTAGTTAATTAGCCACAGAGACAGAAAGAGTTAAATTTAAGTACTTACAGACTGAAAGAGATCAAATATGTATATTTAAGGGTATATCAAAGTGCGATATTTCAGAGAGAGAGAGAGAACCGAAAAATGCACAAATCAAACACAAGAGAGTCAGAAAGCAATTGAGTGCCTTATGAGATTAAAACCAATATTTATTTTAAAATAAAGGCCCTCCTCCTCGATTCTCATGCATTCAAGTGAGCTTGTCAGCTTTGCATGTGAATTTAGTTGAATTTTTCGTGTTTAATGCACAGAAAAAGTCGAAGCCTATTAAATAAGTGTGTGTATATTAATAATATATATCAAATCTGTCCATATATATATATATATATAAAAACAATATAATCTCTTATATATACATATAGTTTATTTTTGGGTATAATATAATCTACAGGAATTCGGTTTCATGTGGCTATATAGCAAAATATATACCTAATTAAATATAAATACCTAGGTTAATAAAGGACAGTTTATTATTATGGGACAGTTTATTACAGACAGTCAATCATTTTTCTAACAGTAGAGTCTATTTAGAGATAATAATAGACTTAAACATTTGTATAGATAAAAGCACTGAAGGTCTTCTATGCAAGCTATCTCCATGAGTATTTCAAGCATACACTCCACTACAAAGCTGTGACGTCACAATTGATTTAATGGCCGCCATAAGCCAGCGTTATCTCATACGTTCGCATTTAACAGTCGCACACTTTATTTAATTAGTCATTTATTAGCATTTTCCTAATAAAGAGAAACTATTTCTATTCATTTGTATACAGGCCGTGTGGGCGGGCTGGGGTCATGCATCGGAGAATCCCAAATTGCCGGAGCTGTTGCACAAGGAGGGCCTCGTCTTCCTGGGTCCGCCAGAACGTGCGATGTGGGCGTTGGGCGACAAGGTGGCCTCATCGATTGTGGCCCAAACAGCTGAAATACCCACTTTGCCGTGGTCCGGCTCAGACCTGAAGGCGCAATACAGTGGCAAAAGGATTAAAATTTCCAGTGACCTCTTTGCCCGTGGCTGTGTCACCAATGTGGAGCAGGGACTGGCTGCTGTGGCCAAGATTGGTAAGTGATGAGCCTGGGAACTAGTTTGGATGAACTCTACTCATATATTTATACTTTTCTATTAGGCTTTCCGGTTATGATTAAGGCTTCGGAGGGCGGCGGCGGCAAGGGCATTCGTCGCGTGGACACCGCTGAGGAGTTTCCGGCTCTGTTCCGTCAGGTGCAAGCCGAGGTGCCCGGCTCCCCCATCTTTGTCATGAAGCTGGCAAGCGGTGCACGCCATTTGGAGGTCCAACTGCTGGCCGATCAATATGGCAATGCCATCAGCTTGTTCGGACGTGATTGTTCCATACAGCGCCGTCATCAGAAGATCATTGAGGAGGCGCCTGCCATCGTGGCTCAGCCGGAGGTCTTCGAGGACATGGAGAAGGCGGCCGTGCGCTTGGCCAAAATGGTTGGCTATGTGAGCGCCGGCACTGTGGAATATCTGTACGATCCCGAGGGCAGGTATTTCTTCCTGGAGCTCAATCCACGTCTGCAGGTGGAGCATCCTTGCACGGAGATGGTAGCCGATGTCAATTTGCCCGCTTGTCAGCTCCAAATTGGAATGGGCATTCCCCTCTATCGATTGAAGGATATTCGCTTGCTCTATGGCGAGTCGCCTTGGGGCTCTTCCGTCATTGACTTTGAGAATCCACCGAATAAGCCACGCCCCTCGGGCCACGTCATTGCCGCTCGCATCACCTCCGAGAATCCCGACGAGGGCTTCAAGCCCAGTTCCGGCACCGTGCAGGAGCTCAACTTCCGCTCCAGCAAGAACGTCTGGGGCTACTTCAGTGTGGCTGCATCCGGTGGCTTGCATGAGTTCGCTGATTCGCAGTTCGGACATTGCTTCTCCTGGGGCGAGAATCGTCAGCAGGCACGTGAGAATCTTGTGATTGCTCTCAAGGAGCTGTCCATTCGCGGTGATTTCCGTACAACGGTTGAATATCTGATTACGCTGCTCGAGACGAATCGTTTCCTGGACAATACCATAGACACCGCCTGGCTGGACGCGCTGATCGCGGAGCGTGTGCAATCCGAGAAGCCGGACATTATTCTGGGTGTCATGTGTGGTGCCCTGCACATCGCTGATCGCCAGATAACTCAGGCATTCTCCAGCTTCCAGACCTCACTGGAGAAGGGTCAAATCCAGGCGGCCAACACGCTGACCAACGTGGTGGACGTGGAGCTGATTAATGGCGGCTTGCGGTACAAAGTGCAAGCAGCCAAGAGTGGACCCAATTCCTATTTCCTGCTCATGAACAACTCGTTCAAGGAGATCGAAGTGCATCGACTGTCGGACAGTGGACTGCTCATCTCGTTCGAGGGCGCTTCGTATACCACCTATATGAGAGAGGAGGTGGATCGCTATCGCATTGTCATTGGCAATCAAACGTGCGTCTTTGAGAAGGAGAATGATCCATCGCTGCTGCGCAGTCCCTCGGCTGGCAAGCTGATCAATATGCTTGTCGAGGATGGCGCCCATGTGAACAAGGGTCAGGCATTCGCTGAGATCGAAGTCATGAAAATGGTTATGACCCTGACCTCCCAGGAGGCGGGCACTGTGACCTTTGTGCGACGTCCTGGCGCTGTGCTCGACGCTGGCTCGCTGCTTGGCCATTTGGAGCTGGATGATCCGTCGCTGGTGACCAAAGCGCAGCCCTGCAAAAGCCAATTCCCCCAGCCGGAGAATCCGCCAGTGCCAGAGAAATTGAATCGCGTGCACAGCACCTACAAGAGCATCCTCGAGAACACGCTGGCCGGCTATTGTCTGCCAGAGCCCTACAATGCCCAGCGACTGCGCGACATAATTGAGAAGTTCATGCAGAGTTTGCGTGATCCTTCGCTGCCGCTGCTCGAGCTGCAGGAGGTGATTGCTTCGATATCCGGACGCATACCCATTTCCGTGGAGAAGAAGATACGCAAGCTGATGACGCTCTACGAGCGCAACATCACGAGTGTCCTGGCCCAATTCCCCTCACAGCAAATCGCGAGTGTGATCGATAGCCATGCAGCGACGCTGCAGAAGCGCGCCGATCGTGATGTCTTCTTCCTGACCACCCAGAGCATCGTGCAGCTGGTGCAGCGCTACAGGAATGGCATTCGAGGACGCATGAAGGCCGCCGTCCACGAGCTGCTGCGTCAGTACTACGACGTGGAGTCGCAGTTCCAGCATGGACACTACGACAAGTGCGTGGGTCTGGTGCGAGAGCGCAACAAGGACGATATGTTGACGGTGGTTAATACGATATTCTCGCACTCGCAGGTGGCCAAAAAGAATCTATTGGTCACGCTGCTCATCGATCACCTGTGGGCCAACGAGCCGGGCCTCACCGACGAACTGGCCAATACGCTGAGCGAGCTGACCTCGCTCAATCGAGCGGAACACTCACGTGTGGCCTTGCGCTCCCGCCAGGTGCTCATTGCTGCCCATCAGCCGGCCTACGAGCTGCGTCACAATCAGATGGAGTCCATCTTCCTGTCGGCTGTCGATATGTACGGTCACGATTTCCATCCCGAGAACTTGCAGCGCTTGATCCTGTCGGAGACATCCATCTTTGACATACTCCATGACTTCTTCTATCACTCCAATCGGGCTGTCTGCAACGCCGCCCTCGAGGTCTATGTGCGACGTGCCTACACCTCCTATGACCTGACCTGTCTGCAGCACTTGGAGCTCTCCGGTGGCTTGCCCCTGGTGCATTTCCAATTCCTGTTGCCAACGGCGCATCCGAATCGCTTGTTCTCGCGCATGAGCTCGCCGGATGGCCTGGATCAGGCGGCTGCCGAGACGATGGGCAGCTCATTTGTGCGCACGGGCGCGATTGCAGCATTCGATTCGTTCGAGCATTTCTCCATGTACTCGGATGAGATACTCGATCTGCTGGAGGATTTCGTGTCGCCAGCAATGTGCAATGCTAAGGTCTTGGAGGCTGTCGAGGCAGCGGACTCTATTTCGGATAGTCGTCACAGTACCTCGATCAATGTCTCCCTCTCGGATCCCATCACGCGTGCGAATGCTGCCGAAGAGGCCAAGTCCACGGAGCCCATCCACATCATCAGTGTGGCTGTGAGGGAGACCGGGGAAATGGACGATGTGCAAATGTCGCAGATCTTTGGCAACTATTGCAAGGAGCACAACGAGGAGCTGTACCAGCGACGCATACGTCGCATCACCTTTGCGGCGCTCAAGAAACGCCAGTTCCCCAAATTCTTTACGTATCGAGCCCGCGACAATTTCGAGGAGGATCGCATCTATAGGCATTTGGAGCCAGCATCGGCTTTCCATTTGGAGCTGAATCGCATGAAGACCTACGACCTGGAGGCGTTACCCACGGCCAACCAGAAAATGCATTTGTATTTGGGCAGAGCTAAGGTATCGAAGGGTCAAGAGGTGACCGACTATCGCTTCTTCATACGTTCCATTATCCGTCACTCCGACCTGATTACCAAAGAGGCCTCATTCGAGTATCTGCAAAATGAGGGCGAACGTGTGCTGCTCGAGGCAATGGATGAACTGGAGGTTGCCTTCTCCCATCCCCATGCCAAGCGCACCGATTGCAATCACATATTCCTCAACTTTGTGCCCACGGTCATCATGGATCCGGCGAAAATCGAGGAGTCCGTGACAAAGATGATCATGCGCTATGGTCCACGTTTGTGGAAGCTGCGCGTGTTGCAAGCTGAGCTGAAGATGGTCATTCGGCAGTCTCCTCAATCTCCCACCCAAGCCGTGCGTCTCTGCATTGCCAACGACTCAGGCTACTTCCTGGACATCTCCATGTACACGGAGCAAACTGAACCCGAAACGGGCATTGTAAGTTGATAGACGAGCGATTGATGATCACCACTAATCACTTCTCTCTCTCTCTCTCATCCTCGACAGATCAAGTTCCATGCCTATGGCGATAAGCAGGGCTCTCTGCACGGTCATCCCATTTCCACGCCCTACATGACCAAGGACTTTTTGCAGCAGAAACGCTTCCAGGCGCAATCGAATGGCACCACCTATGTCTACGATGTGCCCGATATGTTCCGCCAGATGACCGAGCGTCATTGGAGAGAGTTCTCCAAGGCACGACCCACTGTCGACATACGCATACCCGACAAGATATTGCTGGAGTGCAAAGAGTTGGTCTTGGAGAACGATACGCTAGTTGAGCTACAGCGTCTGCCAGGCGAGAATAATGTAAGTCAACTACAGGGAATGTAATAGTATTCTACTAATCTCTCTCTATCTATATTGTTGTAGTGCGGCATGGTTGCTTGGCGCATTGTGCTGGCCACGCCCGAGTATCCAGCTGGTCGTGAGATTATAGTGATTGCCAATGACTTGACCTATCTGATTGGCTCCTTTGGCATCAAGGAGGATGTGCTCTTTGCCAAGGCCTCGCAACTGGCGCGACAGCTCAAAGTGCCTCGAGTAAGTAGCTCCATTTGACTCGCAATTGAATGTTTTCTAATCAAGTCTTTCTCCTGCAGATCTATATTTCTGTCAACAGCGGCGCACGCATTGGCCTCGCTGAGGAGGTGAAGGCCATGTTCAAGATCGCATGGGAGGATCCAGAGGAGCCAGACAAGGGCTTCAAGTATCTATACTTGACCACTGAGGACTATGCCAAGGTAGCGAATCTGAATTCGGTGCGTGCAATACTCATCGAGGATGAGGGCGAACAGCGCTACAAGATTACGGATATCATTGGCAAGGACGATGGCTTGGGCGTTGAGAATTTGCGGTATGCTGGTTTGATTGCCGGTGAAACATCCCAGGCGTATGAGGAAATCGTAACCATTGCCATGGTCACCTGTCGCACCATCGGCATCGGCTCCTATGTGGTTCGTCTTGGCCAGCGTGTCATACAGATTGATAATTCGCACATTATACTCACGGGCTATGCGGCCTTGAATAAGGTAATATATTGGCATATATCTTGCATTGAATCCAAAATTTATACTCCCTCTTCTTTATTCCAATTGTAGCTGCTCGGTCGCAAGGTCTATGCCTCCAATAATCAGCTTGGTGGCGTCCAGATCATGTATAATAATGGTGTCACGCACAAAACGGAAGCCATCGACTTGGATGGCGTTTACACAATTCTCGACTGGCTCTCTTACATTCCCGCTTATATTGGCTGCGATCTGCCCATTATATTGCCCAGTGATCGCATTGATCGCCCCGTTGATTTTATGCCCACCAAATCGCCTTATGATCCACGCTGGATGCTCGCTGGCCGTGTGAATCCCGCCAATGCCAACGAATGGGAGAACGGTTTCTTTGATCGTGATTCATGGAGCGAAATTATGGCGCCCTGGGCCAAGACAGTGGTCACGGGACGTGCCCGTTTGGGTGGTGTGCCAGTTGGCGTTATAGCCGTAGAGACGCGCACCGTGGAGGTGGAGATGCCCGCGGATCCCGCGAATTTGGATTCGGAAGCCAAGACACTGCAGCAGGCTGGCCAGGTTTGGTATCCCGACTCGTCCTACAAGACAGCGCAGGCAATCAAAGATTTCGGACGCGAAGAGCTGCCATTGATTGTGTTTGCCAACTGGCGTGGTTTCTCCGGCGGCATGAAGGACATGTATGAGCAGATTGTGAAATTCGGTGCCTACATTGTCGACGGACTGCGCGAGTACAAGAAGCCGGTGCTCATCTATTTGCCACCCAATGCTGAGCTGCGTGGAGGTGCCTGGGCTGTGCTTGACTCTCTGATCAATCCGCGTTACATGGAAACCTATGCCGATCCAGAGGCACGCGGCGGTGTGCTCGAACCAGAGGGCATTGTCGAGATCAAGTACAAGGAGAAGGATCTGATCAAGACTATACATCGCCTGGATGGCACCACCATTGGGGTAATAACTATACCATCTCTATGGCTATCTAAATTCTTATTGCATATTCCATCTTTGCAGCTGAAACGCGAGTATGACGAGGCCATCGCCGCTGGTGATAAGGTCAAGGCCGCACAACTGGATGAGAAGATTAAGGCGCGCATTGCAGTGCTGATGCATGTGTATCACACTGTCGCCGTTCACTTTGCCGATCTGCACGATACGCCTGAGCGCATGCTGGAAAAGGAATGCATAAGCGAAATTGTCCCCTGGCGCGAATCGCGTCGCTGGCTCTACTGGCGTCTGCGTCGACTGCTGCTCGAGGATGCGTATATCAAGAAGATCTTACGCGCACAAGACAACCTCTCGGTGGGTCAAGCCAAGCAGATGCTGCGTCGCTGGCTGGTCGAGGAGAAGGGCACCACAGAGGTAGTGTTACAAAGGCAACTCCCACTATACAAATATATATTAATAACTCTCCTTTGCAGGCCTATTTGTGGGACAATAATGAGGAAATGGTCAACTGGTACCAGGAGCAATCAAATAGCGAATCGATTGTGTCCAAAAATGTCAACTCTGTGAAGAGGGATGCCATTATCTCCACAATATCCAAAATGCTCGAGGTAGCTTAGTTATATACATATGAATGTGTATACTATATATATTAATGTGTTCATATTTCCTTTGCCAGGACTGTCCGGATGTGGCCCTGGACGCTGTCGTTGGTCTCTGCCAAGGATTGACGCCCGTGAATCGTGGCGTGGTTGTACGCACCTTAGCGCAAATGCAGCTGAATGAGGAGTCCTCTGCGAATACCCAAGGATGACTTTACTTTCACTTTTAAGTTAGGGCGAGCATCGAGAGTCTCCATTTCAAAGTTTGGTTTACGGATGTTTTTAATGCACAATATCGGAGGAGTGTTTCGTTTATTTTTATAGGACTTGCTTGCTAGCAAATTGTTTGCATTTTGTTTAGTTAAATTTTTGCTGTACATTTAATTAGTCTATTATATTAGTTTCTATTAATTTAGTTAACTTCAAATGTTCATTTTTGGAATTTTAGGCCGTGGGTAGTACAAGTTACGAATGGGACCCTCATGATTTAAATTTTCTAGTTATTCTTATATCAAATATATACGTATATAAACGTCTCTCTATATATATGTATATATAGATAAACTGCTCTATATACAATTGTTTTTGTATTTGTATTGTATACAAAAGCAAAACTTTCCGCTAGTTGTCTAAGAGTTAAAATTGTATACCAGACATATATAAATATAAATATTTATATATGTGTATGCAGAAATATTTTGTGAATTATACGAATAGAAAAATACCATTGAATATATGTATGTACATGTTTCATATATAAATTGAATTTATATTTTTACGATTTTCTCTTAATATTGTTTTTTTTTTTTTTTTTTTTGCATTGATTCATGGAATCATCTGCTATTTATTTCTTAAATTCAAAATGAAATTTTACATGGCGGAACTCCAGAGGCAAGTGTAAATTAAATTATAAAGAAAACTGCCAGCTTAGGATGAGAATCCCAGTAAATTTCTCAAATGATGCTAATCCCCATTTTATTCAGTTCTGTTGATCCAGCCATTCGGGCTCGGCCACGCCTATTTTCTCAATAATGGAATTCACTTGATAACAAAGTGATTGGATTTGACGGTCCCATTGGGGCAACAGCTCACGATTCTCGAAATGTACTATGCCAGAAATTTGATCAATGTGTCCATTCATGCGACCCTCCGTGATCATCTGTGATGCAATTTTTTCGGCCTTGGCAGCAGGTATATCCAACAGAGCACCCAATTCCTCGAATGTTATGTTGTTATACAATTTGCTGGCGGACAACAAATTGTGCTCGAAGACCGCGCGATCCAATATGGACGAGCCATCTGGTGTGGCAGCCTTCTGGTGATCCTGCAACAAAGCCTCGAATTCCTGCAGCTCTGAGCGTCGTATGATGCGCTCCAAATACATCTTCTCCAGTATGCCATAGGCAGGCAAATGCTGGCAGCGCTCATCCTTGAAGAGTGTAGCCAGCATTCTAGAGCGCTGCTGCCCAGCTGAGGCTAGAACTGTGCAGATCAGAGCCTTCTTCAAGGCAGTCATTCGCTCGCCCTGATCCACGATTTTGCGATAGGAGAGTTCGTTGTAACGCTGAGCAGCCTCAATGAATTTACGACGATAGTCAAGAACGCGGGCATAGCAAACTTTGTAAAGAACCTAAAGAGATTATAGATAGCATTATTGGGAAGCTGGATAGATGACAATGCGAATGTCACCTGCAACTCTTCGGAATTTGTTTCGGCTTGCAGTAATGAGGCGCGATTGATGAAAAGTTCGGCCTGCACCGAATCGTTGTCCTCCAGATAGAGACGTGCAATCTTCAAGTATGTGCCCAGTTTGCATTCCACAGAATATTGTTTCTGGCCCGTTTCCAAGGGTATGCCGACCAGAACGGTCGCTGCATCGCGCCATTGCTGATTGCGTTCGTAGATGTTGGCTAGATGAAAACGTATGCCAGCCACTTGCTCCTCGAATGAGATGACGCGTGGATGAACCTTCTCGAGTGTAAAGTGGGACAGCTGCTTGGACATGTCGTCGGGCAATTTACTTAGCTCGACGCCCACATCGTTGAGGATCTGGCGCGCAATTACCAGGCTGACATGCTCATTGACAATGGCCTCAACAAAGAGTTTCAGTGTATCGATCAATTCGGGGCCGGTGTTTGAGAGCACACTTTTCAGCAGCTGACGGTACTTGTCGGCCTGGTCTTTGTGTGTGCCAATAAAATTGGTCAAGCCCATTAGCTGAGTACGCAGCACCGCCGTTGGTATGCCCATTATCCCTGTTAGCTAAACTCTACCTTTGACTCAAAAGCACTAAGAAAGCAGACAAAACTAATAAATATTATCGATAAGGCGATGGTAAAAGTGCTGAAAAACGTTCGAACAGAAAATGTACCAAAAACTGGTATTTTAAAAAATCAAAATAACACTCCTTAAATTATTTAAAATGTATATATTTCATATATTTGCTATCCCATTCATTATAATAAGTATAATTGTAACTAAAAGACGTAATTTAATTTAGTATGTAGATTATATGTATTTTTCTTTACATTTTGGTATATAATAATTGAAAATAGTGGCAGCTCTAGCACATGTAGCCGATAACAGTAAATACTTATCGATTATTGCAACTTATAAACAAAGCGGCTTAAAATACGTCACCTGGGAGTTCGGGCATGGATTTGCCAGTTGAACATGGCAGATGACGATGATGATGACGACTACAGCATTACTGCAAGTCCAACAGAATTAAGTGGTCATTGCTCATTACGCCAAAAAAGAAGAAATCCCTACAATGTACCGGCCAAGCTGTCGGCGGTAACACGAGGATCATGTGAAAAATCAAACCAAGAATTGCCATTCGATGATTGGGAATATGAAGCCGATCGCTTGGACTGTCTGCGCGCACAGCAAGAACCAGTACGAGTGCATCTCATACCAGCATCTCAAAATTTTACCACGCTGCAATCCATGTTAAAGCAACATGATATGAAGGACATAGAGGACGCTGAGCCAGATAGAGATATAACAGAGACAGCAAACATTGCACAGCAAATACTAAGGGATTTCTGCGAATCGCCCACATACTTCGAGAACGATGATCAGCTGTTACTAGAGGATTACTCGCCCTGGTTTCGTTTTCGAGGCAAGAGAATCAAAACCTATAGAAAGGAACGACTAAAAACTAGTTCACCAGTGATCACAGATGATGATGAGGATCGTTTGAGCTGCAGTTCCTCGGAGCTGTCGGTGCAAGAGGACTACAACACCCAAGTTCCCACAAGGACAAACTGTCTCTTCGATCCGAATAGCTCACAAAAGATCTGTGAGAATTTACTAAATCTGAGTGCATTTTTCAGCACTCAAAGGAATGCAAACAAATCGATTAATTTGCCCGACATGCAAATGGACTTGAAGAATTCTACCATACTGGAAGCGAATGACTTCGAAGACGAGGATGCTACTGGTATTCTGGAGGAAATTGGGTACTTCATTGGCGGCACCGAGCAATGTAAATATCTTGAGGATAACTGTGATAGTAAAATAATAGGTAAGCCATATGCAAAACGGTGTTTTCAGTGTGCTTTTGAATTTCCCGGTTTCTCGATTGTCGATTAATTTTTCACATACTAGAAGATAGAATGCACTTTTGCCTAAAAATTTGAAATCTGATCTTATTTACATATTTTATTCGTATGTTTTAATATACATAATTTCTAATAATTTTCCTTTTACAGATAATGCTGAATTTTCACTATTTAGAGATGAAACTACAGGAAGAGTTGAGAAATTGCAAGGTAAATTCGGTATATTAAAAATAAATGGCTCGCTTCATAATTATTTTAAATAAATATAACATCTTTTAGACACCAACTTATGTGAAGATAAGAATGTACACTCCAAAAAGACTCAGCTGGAAGCTGCTAAAGAAACTTCAGAAATTGAATTGCTTGAGGAAATAGCCTTAAGTGAATGGCAGCCCATGGAAATTGATAACTCAAGCATAAAAGAGCAGCAAGAGAAGGATTGCAAAGAGCAAATGGAGATGGAGATGATTGCGTTCAGTGAATGGCAACCTGTTGAGCTAATAGACAATCCAATAGAAATTCAGGAGCCACCACCAAAGGAAAAAGTTAGCTACTTACATGAGATAAGTAAAGTAGTAGAAGCTAAACGTCCAGTTGATAACTCAAATAGTATTCAATTTCGCACGGCGTCTAATAAGGCAATGAAGTTGACAGAGGAAATGAAAAGGAAAGCAGCTATGCTAATGGCTGATTTGGAAATAGTTGTCGAAAATCAAGCTGAAAACGGGAACATGCTGAAGCAGGATCAAGCGGCGGCCTCGAAGAAAGACGAGGCAGCTGCAGACTGTGAACTGCTCGCTGGGATTCCATTAAGTGAATGGCAGCCAATGGCCATACCAGACAGCAAAGAAGCAGATGGACTCGACGCGAGTAATCAATTGGATATGATACCATTAAGCGAATGGCAGCCCATAGATATACCAGATGCTAAAGCAAATACGACCAAAGATCAGCAACATAAAGAAGCGACTGACTGGAAAGTTAGTCCTGCACAACAGAAGGCAGACTGTAAGCAAAATGGGATTCCAGAAAATATTCAATTTCGAACTGCTTCGAATAGAGCTCTGACATTGACCAAAGAGATGAAACAGAAGGCAGCAATGCTGATGGCTGATTTGGAAGGTATAAATACAGATCTATATGAAGCAAAAAAAGATTCCTTGAGTGTGATTGAAGAGAAGACTGAAGCAGGATACTCTCAGACAAGAAGGAAAGGTGCTAATTGCAATTTGCATGCTGAACTTTCAAATCCAGTTCAATTTCGTACTGCTTCGAATAAGGCTCTGGAATTAACAGACGAGATGAAGCAGAAGGCGGCGATGCTGATGGCTGATTTGGAAACTGTGAGCACAAACCCCCCAACAGAGCAAAGGAAGGACAAAACTACAGTGAAAGCTGGTTGCTCTCTGTCAATAAATGAAGATGATAAGAATGTCCAGCCTAATATTTCAGAATGTGTTCAATTTCATACTGCTTCGAACAAGGTGCTCAAATTAACTGAAGAGATGAGGCAGAAAGCAGCTATGCTAATGGCTGACTTGGAACCCAACCAACTAGCGGAAACGCAGGAACGGTTTGATGATGGCTGCACAGCCAAAAACAAGTCGCTAACTAGCCAACAAACGCTTAAGGAAGGAAGAGTGCCCAAATCGATAATTGAAACTATCGATGGCATCTACCCGCTTGACTCAGAAGTCAAGCAGCCTAAGTCAGCTGTTCCATTGGAACAGAATATCAATACACAGAACAGGCCTGATCTTATATACGAGACGCCCAAATGCACAACTGATCTACAATCTTCTTTAACCCAGCTCTCGGAGCGTTCGCCCCTGGACAGAAAAACCAAGAGTTCGATAATAACACGTCGCAATCTCTTATCTCTTAATAAAAGACGAAAACAGAAACGGAATTCTGAGAACTGCAATGCGGATGCCGGACATACGCCAATTAGAAGGTTTGCTTCAATGGCAGCAGCGACAAGCACACCAATGCCGAGTCACAGGGGAATCGATGTAAAGGAGAATGAGGACAGCCCGCAACCCTCTGTGAGGGAGCGCAGCTGCTCGCAAGACTCGCCTCGCGTCGAAAGGAAGCGTATCTGCAAGCGTAAAAGTGAAGATGCTCTTTCGCCCATCTATGCGCCCACGCACAAGACTCGTCGGCTCGGCTTGAGTCGGATTCGCAATAAATCAACCCATGAAATTTGAATTGTAAATTCGCGCCAATAAAAGTAGTAAAACTAGTTATACACAAATTTTGCAGTGCTGGCAGTGAGATTTTTAAGTGCATTGCAGGGGCGCACGTTTACCAACACTACCATATGTGAGTTCCAGTCACTCATTCCAATTCCAATTGGTAAGAAAATAAATAGTGTAATCTGTTACAATAAACATAGCTTTAAAATTGATACAAATTAGAAATCGAATGTAAATGAGTAATAAATGCTAGTGTGAATAATAATTCTATAATTAAGCAAAACACATTTAGTTTTAGTTGTTACGGGTAGCAATAAACATATCTAATGCACTTTGTTTACGTCCCCGCTGCATAATTCCAATTGGAAGAGACCCAAATACGAATAGCAAAACAATCAAATATGCAAGTGACTTCATTATTTTATTTTGCATAATGTCAAAGTGTCAATTGGCTTGAAAATTACCAAAATATTATACGTCTGTGTTATAACAAACATTCCAATTAAATTAGCTTTGCTAATTAAGCAAAAAAGCGCAGCTACATGTTTGCGTGAAAGTCCAGTCACCTACTCTTATTACACAAACAAACAAATGTATGTGTGAGAGTGTGTTTGTGTATCAATATGTTTTCCTTTCTTATTCTATAAATTTCGCTTGGAGCGTTATGCTTAAATTTGTAATCTTTAAATAATAGGCGTTTCTGTCCAAGGTCGATTATGTGTATTGGAAGTAAAGCTTGGATGAGAACAGTTCTCTTTCTATTGCTGCGGCGTACCAACACATGCGTACGGTACATACAATATATGTATGCATACATGTTTGTGTGTCACACACACACATGAATTACGCTTGAAATTTTTGTTTAGGCTATTTAAAATGATGGCGTATTAACAGCGACTCTCTTGCTCTAAATCAAAGCACCGACTTTATCAGAAATATTAAAGCACATACAGTGAAAGCTTACTATACTAAAATATATACATACATGTACGTATATATGTATATACTATTTTGCAAAATGTGTGTTTATAACCATTTACTTTAGTTTTTTAGAAATTTGCAAAAGTAAAAAAAAAAATGTTGAATTTTGTAAATTGTTGGGTTTTATATATTTAAATATTATTTGACAAGATTATATAGTTAAAAAACAAAAATGTTTTTATCGAATCGAAAAAAATCAAATTTAATATTGCTTTTTCTTTCAAAACATAAAAAGAAATGGTAATTTACTTAAAAATTATCTGATTTATTCGAAAACATTTTTAACACGTTTCAGACAAAAATTAATTTGAAATTTTTATAAAAATTTGGTTTAGTCATGAAATATCAGTTTTAGACTTTGATAACTTTCGACAACTAGAGAGCAGTTAGTTAATTAGGTTTTCTACTGTATGCACACACACATAAAATATATATTCATTTTTATTGCCGTGTACACGACTATAGTTATAGTACAGGCTCTCTACTATCGGAGAGTTACGTTTAATCATTTATACGCGTTTTGTTTCGCTTGCAAAACGACGACAAAAACAAAATGAAGAGGAGAAAACGGAAAATAACAATTCGTTTCAGCTGAGAACATTTTCAAATAGGCTTTTGTGATTTGTACTATTTGATATTATTGCCAGTTGTGTTTTGTACGCCTTGCCACTCCTATTACTTTGCCACGTCAGTCCGAAATTGTTAATAATAGTGCACAATATATCTTTAACTTTTTATACATACATATATATATTGTTACTCTTTGTAGGGTTAATTGAATATAAAAACGCTATTCCATTTACATATCTTGCAGAAGCATCGCCAAGCACAACAGCAAGGGAAGAAGGGAATTTTCAATTATGGCTGACGAGTTTGATGGCTGCGAATGCATTTGGTCGCATGAATTGGCGATGCAACGGCTTATCAATTTTGTAAGTGGACAGCTGACTAGACTATGTAAATGTATATATGTATATATAATATGAGTAATTGTATCATTAACAGATACGTCAGAATCAGAATGCCTGCACAGATACCGAGTGCATAGATGGTAAATTTTTATTGTAGACATTTATTTAAGTAGTCTAATCTAATCGACTTCCGCAGTTAGCGGACGCACCTTGCACCCGGGTCAGGCGATTTCCGGACGTGATTCTGGTAATAGTTTCACCATTGCCATGGTGTTCATGCTGTTGGCCATGTTCATGTATATCGTGAACCCAAGCACTTGGCGTCAATTGACCAACGCTAAGCCAAGTCGCCGGGACAACAATCCAGATGGAGCGCCGCCGCCGCAGCCACCGGCCATCAATTAAGCGTGGAAAGCTGCATAAACGATGAGAGCTTGCATTTTCATTTTTCTTTCTGTTTAACCAAACTATACACACACACGATTACATACATATATATATGTGTGTGTGCATATATATACAAGGACATACCCAGACACACACAGAGGCCTACTCAGCCAGCATATATAACCCATGTGTATATATATATATTTATATGTATGTATCTATAGTGGAAGACAAAAAATAATAATAAACTAAATGCAATGAAATCAATTTGTGAATATATTGATGTTATATATATGCTGTATATGTTATATAACCATTTGTATGTGCATATGTCTCTGTTTTTGTGTGTGTCATTTAACTAGTTTAATATCCCTCTTTCTATATATTCGTCTATCGCGTTTAATCAATATCAAACTTTTGTACAAATTCTTACGGAATTACATACTATATACATACATGAACATCATTTCTCTATGTGCAATTTATAATTGGTAAATAAATTTTGTCTGCACCTAAATTAAAATGGTGCAAAATGCACTTGGAACAGTTAAAATGATTTACATATGCTTATTGTTCGAACAATTTAAAAGCGATGTCTTACAATTTGTATTGCTATGTCTGAAAATGCTGGCTTATTGCTTAATCCTCATTGTTTTGCAGCTCTTCCATTTTGCGCCGCACATTCTTGAGCACTCCTTTCATTTGCTCATATTTACCCGTGGAATCGGGCAGATTCTCAAAGTTGATAACATCGCTGACGCCTACCTTGAAGTTGTCGCCCACGGGCAGCTTGTCGTACACGGAGAACTTCAATATGGGCGTGCCCGCTATGGATGGGGCTTTGAAAATTGCAGTTTGACTAGAAGCGGCGGGCTTCGATGAAATTTCTTGGCTTTTTTCATTAACTTCGGCATCTGGAGCGGCCTTTGTCTCCACTTCACTTGTGTTGAGGGAGGTATTGGCGTCCAGTTGCTGTAAAAGTTTCGCCTGCTGCGCTTGCAGATCGTCCAACGTGGGCGATGGACTGCGCTTGCTCGGCTCCTCTTTGGCCGGCGGTGCAGTTTCAGTGGCGTCTGCAAAAGGCAAAGATGGCTGCTCTTCAGACTGCTCCAGCTCATCATCATCATCCAGATCCATATCGTGTTCTACGAGATTTGTGTCATTCTCACGTTCTTTGAGACTAGTATCATGTGACGCCGGCAGGTCTATCAATTTCTTGCGTTTATAGCCTTTGGTCACATTCTCGCCCAGCGACTTGATAAAGTTTTCCTTTAGCTGATGCTGCTGAAAGCGTGGCACGTTGTGATGCTGGTAATCCTGGAGAGAGAAATGATGTTTAGAATTCTGCTGGCCATATAGATGAGCCCATAATTACATCATAGAACTTGGCACCTGGATGCACATTGAAGCCAGGAAAGTCGATTATTTTATTGACATCATATTTAAAGCTTTCGGACTCGCCTTCCTCTTGCTCTGGTGCCTGCACCTCGCTGCCCTGCAAGAGTAGACAACGAATTTTATATAAATATATCTAATCACATATCGACTCTCACTTACATCCGCATTGAAGAGCGATATGCCAGAGCTTTGAACCTTTGCCTCCTCCAGCCAGGCGGGCGGATAGCCCAGCACACGCATGCGATAGAACATGAATGGCAACTCTCCGCGGCTAAAGCCCATGGCATGGCGCGTCTTGCTGCTAATCTTTCCAGGTCGAATGTGCGCGAAACGTTGCTCCGTGTCCACGTGATACCGCTCCACCTTCTTCTTGCGTGCCCGCTGAATGCGCGCCTGATTGCGCGGCCGCGTGCACTCACGCAGCGAATGATCTGTGCCACCGCAATTAAAGCAAGCGGATTGCGCTTTAGGGCGGAAGCATTTGTTAACCTCATCCAGTTTTCGTTTTTTTCGTTCGAAGGTCTCCTCGTCGAGCACCTCGCCATGGCAGCGCTTGTATGAAGGCACTTGGGCGGCATTTAGCTTGCACGTCGGCGCCGTGTCTATCATAAATAGATCATTGTCCGGTGCTGGAGATTTCGATTGGGAATGCACGGTAATCCTCTGCTCCGTTGTTTTGTACTCAAATTTCTCCGCGGCAAAAGTCGACTGCAGCGCTTGGAGCAGACGCTCTTGTAGCCTGTCATATTCGTCCACATTATTAAATCTCACTTCGAATACCAAGTCTTCTTCAGTTGTATTTGAGTTCTGCTGTATTAAATTTACATTATCATTTATAAAATGAACAATTTAGCAATTTGTTTTGTTTCTCTCTTTCGTTTTGCTGTACCTGGTCATTCGTTGCTTCGCTTGGTTCTTTGATTGGGGGTTGCTGCAAATTGGCGGCATTGTTTATCTCCTTTGTGGATATTTCCTGCACTTCGCCATCTTCCAAATCGGCCTCGCTCCCAATTGTTATTATTGAATCGTTAATTTCTATAACGCTTTCGTCCATTTCTACTTTAAATAAATAAATAGCCGATTACTATTGTTTTTTTCCGTTCATTAATGCTAGTTCACAGATCCAGGGATGGGTACTCGTCAGCTCGTTACCGTGTACAAGTATTTTTAGAGTACCCAGTCACGACATATAACGGAGATTTTAAGGCATCTAGTACAGATTTAAAAATTCACATTCGCTGCTCAACAGAGCTGATTTAAAGTTACTATTTTTTGCCAGAAAACTTTATGCAGCTAACTTAATAGGCTTTGGATTGATACTTCGAGTATAAATAGTGGTGCTTATTGCAAAAAAAGGTCTTTCAGTAAAAGTGTGTCAAGCTTTCAGTAATCATTCCGAAGCGCATTAATATTCTATTACAAATTTTGCGACATATTCCGTAAATAAAATCGTGTTAAATTAGCAGCTAACGGCACTTTTCAACCGCACCTAATGAGTAGCTGTTATTACAGTCGTTCTATTCCTTCTTGAATATTCGAACTGCAAAGAACGAAGAAAAATTTTAGCTGAGAAAGTTAAAAATTTAATAAATAGGGAGAAAATATATAAACCTATTATTTATGTAAGTAGTAATTACATGCAAGTGAAAATTATGTTTTGCAACCATTTTTTTTTTTAGTTTTCACTGCTCAAAGAAAATTTTCCGAGATGTCTTCTTCAAAGAAAACTTCCAAATCGGCGGCCACATCGGCAGCCAAATCGGCAGCCAAATCGGCTGCCAAATCGAATATTCAACCTAAAATAGAACCAAATATTGATGAATATATAAAATGCCCTTATGACGAGAGTCATAGCTTGCTACCAGGCCGCTTCGCCTGGCACCTAACGCGCTGTGCCCGCAATCATTTCAGCAGCGGCATGGTGCGCTGTCCGTTTAACAATACCCATGTGGTGAAACCCAAGGGATTGAATGTAAGTATATGGCGCCCATAAATGAACTCTAAGGGAAGTTCAAAAATAAATATTTGCAGAACCATTTGCTAAACTGTCCGAACCGTTGCGACTTGGAACGTTTTCTGCATCCCGATGCATTGCCGCCGAAAGAGCCGCGTCCGTCTCAAGTCGACTTGGTGGAGTGCTCCGAGAACTGGGATGATGAGCCACCGGCACCTACCTACAATCCAAGGGAGTATTCTGAGAATAATCTTATTATACGCCAATTGGTGGGCGCAACACCGGCTCAGCGGCGTCAATTTCGCGAAATGGAGCGCAGACGTTTTGAGCGACTTAACCAAAACAGACAATAAACAAGAATAATCATGTATGTCAGCATAGGTATACATGTGCACACGCACACACATACACACATACCCACACCAGCATACAAATCAGCACAGCACACACACACACACACATACAAACACCAGCACACACATACGACACCCATACACACACACATACACACACATATACACACTCACATACACACACATACATTGCACAACGAACACGTTTTCAAATTTTTGACACAAATATATTTGATTTTCAACGAATCATTGTGAGCAGTGCTGTAAAGCGCGAAGACATTTGCAGTAATGAAAAACGCAAAAAATTGCTTTTCGTTATAAATTTAAATGAACGATGAGCATTCTAAAACAGCTGATCATAAACTTTGAAATGTAAACTTTTACGTTTTTCTTTGAAGAGAATAAAATTGAAATTCAAATATAATTAAATATATAAATACATTTATTTAGCTTGATGATATTCGATTGCTTGCTCGGCGACATGAAAGTATGTAAGACAGAATGTATTTGACTTCCGCAATTGAAATCGAGATATGTTTTAGTAAAACAAACAGAAATTTATTCAAATCATGCGAAATGCAAAGCAAGTGCTCTTTTGGACTGTATAAACCTTATATATATATATATATGTTATAAAAAGAGCTGAAGACGTCATTTCTCTGATTGAGAATCTAGAGAAGCGTGCGACTGAATGCCAACGGAATAATCATTAATTCAACTTACAACTGGGGGAATTCTCGACAACAACAACCACAGGAGTTTTGAGCGATAATCGAGAATTTGAATAAGCGTGAAGAGCGCAGAGCGAAAAAGAGGCGACATTTCGTGAATGCCAATTAAGTTTTTCATGCTGACTATTGCTCAACCATAAATAGTCCAACATCAGGTTGGACGACTTCATAAATTGTTAACTATGCAACTGCTCAGGTGTCGATTGCTGCTCCTGCTGGCCACTGCAGCCTGTGCGCTGGCCACGCCCACACTGGATAAATTTCAAGGAAAGGCAGCGCTTGTGCAGGAGCAACTTTCCAATCTACCAGATCCAGTGCAGCTGCTAAGCCAACTGCCCGTCAAGTTAATCAATTCCAAGCCGATGCTCGTGAAGCCAGCGCTATTGCAGGAGAAGCTTTCCAATCTACCAGATCCAGTGCAGCTACTAAGCCAACTGCCCGCCAAGCTGAAGTCGAAGCCAGTGTTTCTGAAATCCCAAGGGAAGGTAATGCTTCTGCAGGAGAAACTCTCCAGTCTGCCAGATCCAGTGCAGCTTCTAAGCCAATTGCCCGCCAAGTTCGTCAAGCCCAAGCCGGTGTTCGTGAAGCCCGTCGTCGTGAAGCCCATTGTCGTGGTCAAGCCGGTGATTGTTGGTGGTGGAGGCGCCGGGGGCGGAGGCGGAGGTGGCCACGGTCATGGACATGGGCATGGACATGGACATCATGGCTAATTTAAATAAACGTTTAGAATTCGAAAATGAACGAAACGAATTGTGTAAATATTTAAAATAAAATTTACATTGTAAAAAAAATTTTTAATAATTTTAAAAATTAATTTATTTTTCATAAATAAGCTACATCTTGCAGAACTTTCAATATTATTATATGCAAATATCTGAGTAAATATTAAAATACTAATTTTTCAATATACGTTTTTATAATATAACTAAAAATAACAAAATTAAATATTGTAACTATATTTATATCTAAAACAAAATATTTGAGACCAACTAAATATAATCCCATTTACTAATGCCACATCTATATCAGCTATTTTGGCGTCTTTTCCGCTAAGCTGCGCATCACTGCCGCTGGATCCGCCAGTGATAGCCCGCTGTTTGGGAAAGTGAAAGGCTTTCGCCTTTCGCACTTGGCATGCTCAATAAGCGCATATCGATGTGCATAATGAATCGTCCTTGCTGAACATTCGGCTAATGACAGCCTTTGTGGGCTAAACAAATTGCACTGCAGATGCCAATGACGAGAATGAAGATACAGATGGAAATGAATTCAATGGATGGAATAGAAGCATTCGACATGCACATTAAAACACAGCAGCAACAAGTGATAAGGGAGAGCGCATTCTAATCAACGTAACACATAATCATAATCATAAACCCACTCAAATGCTAACATACATACAACTGCTCTATCTAATTTATACAGTTGTCTTGAGGGGCGCCTTTGTAATCAGCAGCATCCGCAGTATCCACAGCAGTCGCCGCGTATTATGCAAAGAGAAGACCGCAATAACCGCCCAGAGGAGTCGACGGCAACCCCCCCGTTTTGGTTAGCATATATAAGCCGCTTGGCCAGAAGTTTCGCAAACATTTTGGCACAGTTTGCAGAACCCGCCGCAGTTTTTAACCACAGTCAACAGCTCAAGACAGTTACAGTTAATACAACAAAACTCATACAAAATGGTGAGTACATTTTGAGATCTGTTTAAACCACATCGAAAGGCAATAAAACTTGGCTGGGCTCAAAGTTATTTTTAGACAAGCAGCTAGAGAACGGGTTTGTAAGCTGATCTATAATTGCAATTAAAGTGGAAATAAAAAATGAAAAAAAAAAAAAAAAATTTTAAAGTGTCTAAGATATATATGTTATATAATAAAATGTATATTGCTATATAATATATATATATTGAGAAAAATAGCTAAAGTGTCTGAGATACATATGTAGATACATATATACATACTATATATGTGTAAAGAAAAAAAAAAGTTATATAGTGCGAAATATTATATAAGCTCAATTCGAAGATCGACTGCTTTATAAGACATCTCTCTGATTCACTAGAAATTATGTTTTTAAATTACTTCATATATAGCTTAAATATGTATATATATATTGATAGATATATCTTTATATATATAGTTATGATTATTAATGTGAGCTGCTCATATATCAGATTTGTTGCATGCATATTTTGAGCTGTGCTTTATTTATGCAATGGCCGATCGCCTCGGCTGCCCAGTAAAAGTCACTAGCTAATAAGTAACTAACGAAAAATGTGGCTTTTTCTTAAATGGCAGCAGTTTGATCTGGTTCCATATGTGACTTATGTGCCCATGCACGCGACAGAGAAACAGAAACAGACACAACTACAGATATTCTCTGTAGCGGGTGACCTTTGCTGAGGTCTGTCCACATCTTGCACCCTCCTACTCTCTTTCTCTACTCTCCCGATCTCTCCCTCTTTCTCTCGCTCATTTTGAGAAAGCTTGTGACTTGAGCTTGACATTTCCAACAACTTAGTATTTTTTTTTTTTATAATTTGCGTGTGCGACGCTCATTTAGCTTAGCTTTAACTGTCCATATGTCTGTCTATTCATAGTCATATCTTAAACAAAATATGACCATACGGCAATTAGCTGTCAGCAAACCCAACTAACACCCCCTAATAGCCCCCGAATAGAGCCCAGTTACCTAATCAAGTCACTCTGGATACCGTTAAACGTAGATTTTATAAGACGCAAATGTCTTGAACTTACATCAAATGCAAAATATATATTTATTGCCTGATCTATTGCCACATCGGACGATCAGACAACGCGTCTGCCAGCTACACAGTTTCTCAGATTATATACAAACGTCTATTGAATCATACTTGTGCCACATTACAAGTTTGTTGACACGCTGACGTATACGTAATCTCGCTCGCCCTATCTCTCTCTTTCTCACTCTGTCTCTCTTTATCACTGCCTGCATATATAGTATTTACATATATTACTAAATATATATGGATGTACGTATGTATGTATGTAAATGTGTGCATGAAGCACAGTTCAAAGCACAATCGTAAATCTAATTGTAAGTAGGCGTATAATTTATATATATACGTATATGTATTTATATATAGCTAGGCTTTGGCTTTGGTTACGTTTATATTTAAGTCGGGGCTGTCGCCGTTGCCGCCCCTCAAAATAAAAACGGAAATGGGCAATAATATGCGACGCAGCTCATACTTTTATTTTTATTTTTTTCTTTACACATTTAAACATTTTACACGGTTTTACATGATAAGTTGACGTTGAGTCGAAAGGTGGAGGTGCTGCTTGCAAGAACTGATTAAAAAGACACTTCGCACCAGCATACACACACACACATATATATATGCATATATGTATACTCAAAAGTGTTTAATTTTTGAATACCCTATATAGCCAGCAGGGGGCATAGGTTAATGATAGGCACACATATACTTTATCAAATTAATAAACAGAAATGTGTTCAAAAAGCAAACACAAATTATCGATAGATTTGATGGATTTGAAGAGATATGGAAAAGGCCTACATCTAGGCAATTAACACAAAAATGCCTAAATTTAGCTACAAATGATCAAAGCAAAATACATACTGTGCAGCATACTTATGGGGAACTCCGATTAATCGATAATTATGAAACTTTGCAAGACTACTCAGCTTGTCATAAATTAGAAAAAAAAATTCGTATTTTTATGAATTTAAGTTGAGAGTATTAATATTTGCAACCTATTGCAATTTTTTAATTTGAATTTTAAGGCGCATGCTATAGTCGTGCATATCGCAAATATTTCCTTCCTCATTTATGCTCATGACGCGCTTTATTTTGGTGAGTGCGAGCGAATTACAGTTACATGCTTCAATTTCAATTTCAATTGCTGAGCTTGTGTGCGTGTGCTCTGCCAGTGGCGTAGCTGCGCGAGGGGTTCGCCCCGGTAGATTATTGCATTGATTTGTAGCCTTTATCTGGCCAGGGCTCCCATGCCACTGTGTCAATGCAGTGGCCACATACACACACATGCAGACCTACACGCACACAGTTATCAGAGAGCTTGGAAAGGGGGTGACGGCGACTGCATTGGGGCCGCAGACAGACACTAAACTCGACCAACATATATGTATGTATGTACGTCTGTGTTTGCGTGTGTGTATGAGTGTATCCGCATGATCGTCCGTGTTCCAGTGCTCAGTGTTGTTCAGCGCTCGCTTTGCTCAGTCCCCCAACAGCCAGCCCAACATTTTGTCAGTTCATTTTTTGCATTTAGTCTGCGTTCGTTCCTCATGCGGCTTGACAATTCTGCTTTCGACATAAAAGAAATGACAAAATATAAAAAAAGAGAATATTTTAGTGAATTTTTTGACAAATCGTGTCGCCTTGGCATATAGATAGATATAAGCATATAGTTATACATATTCTTGTCTATATGTGCCAACATTTGTTTTTGTGAGCATTTCAGATATATATTGGCTACTTTTTAATATACATATACATATTCAACATATATGTATATACATATATGTATATAAGTGTGTGCGTTTATATATTTGTATGTTTGTATGACACACAGTCAATTGTGAATTATCAGTGACAACGTGAGAATAGCTCGGCCCTTGGCCAGGGGCGACAGCTTCGATATACGCCGCGTATCAATTATGTGGAAATATATTTACAAAGATACATATGCATATATATATCAGTCAGTGTCTGTGTGTATGTACGTGCATATGTAAAGCAATTTTGATGCCCTGGCACTGAATGTCACTAAACGCGCCAACCACTCGCATTGCGTGCGAATGTTACACACACTCTCAAACAGCCAGTCTCTGTGTGTGAATGTGTTTTTGTGAGACCGAGAGCGAGTGAGAGAGCGATCAGTGTCTCGTCTTTGCGTGCGTGCGTCCCTGTGTGAGCTTGTGTGCAGATCAGCAGCAGTAGCAGAAGCAACAGCAGCAAACACAAACAAACAAACAACAATTCACATTCATTCATTGCGCGTCGGCTTCATTGTGAATGATAACGATTGTGATTGCCGCCTCTAGCTATTATCGTCAGTTTTGCCACGCACCAGGAGAGAGCAGCAGTGCAATAGCAGCCAGCGAGAGTAAACGCGTGTGAATCTCAAAAAAAAAAAAAAAAAAAAAAAAACAAAACCAACCACAAAGAGGAACAAAATCAATTTAAATACCATAGAAAGCGTGCAGAATTGTTGTTATTTGATTCCTTCTTGTGCTGTGTCACGCCCATCTATGCCGCCTAGGCCGCGTCAACGCAACGCACATAAAGATCTAACGAAAATCCATACAAAATGGCGATAAATTCAAGCGCCAGAGAAACGCCCCAGCGTCAAGTTTAAAAAGAAAGTAATCGCTAGATCAAAGATAAACCACAAAACAACAACAAAAAATACCAAAATTGTATGCAACAAAAGTTTGCCAAAAAGAGAACGGCCGATAGGCGGCGATAAACGCCAAACGCGAATCAAAAACCAAAACGAGAACGAGACCGAGAAACTCGCATCGAACACGAAACAAGCGCCTAAGGTAAGCGACCCTCCTATTGCGATTCCGATTCCGATGCAAGTTCCAATTCCGATTTCGATCTTTGCCTTCGTTATACACTTTGCATATTTGCTTATTTGTTTATCAGTTTATTAACATTTTATCACAGCAGCAGCCACACACATACACGCCCTTTTTTGCGGCATTTGCATTTGCATTTGCAAGTTCAACTTTTGTTTGTTTGCTCTGTGGCCCAGTTTGAGGTTAATAACATTGAAAAAATACAAAATCCAGCCCCCTTTCGTCTGCTTCCTGTTCGCCTCTGCTGGCGTTCACTTATTTACACTGCCCAAATAACAAATTTAAATATTTTTGGACTTATTGTTGTTGTAAAGAAATTGTTACAAGGTCAATTGTTTGTTGAGCATGAAATATTAATGGGTTTATACGCTGAACACTCAATATGCCCGTGGGTTGGCATATATTTGATTCATTTCAAACTCATTTTTCGGCTTCTTTATCTCAATACACACACACACAAATATACGAAACAGGCACACTCATACTCACACGCACATACTCATACTATTGCTCGCTGTAATTTCCGGTTCCGTTTTTTCAGTAATGGGCGCTCGTGTGAGTGTGAATGCGTGCGTGTGTGTGCACGCATTCAATTTATAGGCATGGGAACAGTTTTCTTTTTAGTGATTATGCTTTTGCGTTGCTCTCTAGTTCTTAAAGCTGTTCTCTAAACTAGTTCTAATTGCAGATTAAACTTGGAAAACTCTAGAATGTTTTAGTAAGAAAATATATTTCCTTTTAGCTCTTTAAAAATATATAAGTATTTGTCTGTAAGCTAAATCTTTAGATTTCGATTTTTAGTGTTAAACGAGAGCTTACACATGTATTAGCAAAACTCTAATTTCGTCATATTCAACTAGATTGCAAATGCCTGTTTGGACTGCGTTTAGGATTTTTATATGTCAGTGGAATAATCCGTTTCTCCGCATAGAGTGTTAAGTAAAAGTTCACAGCGGAATATTTTCGAATTACACTTTTAAGCTATTCCCTAATTCTTTGTTATTAATGAAATTGTGTTAATTCATTTCAAGCGGCTTCTATTATCTGGAAATTGAGGGTTTTTTGTAATTTTCCAGAAGAGTTTTTACTTTTTATTTATTTATTTATTTTATTTTTTTTCAACGATTTCGCATGTTATTTATGCATTGCATCACTTGTTTTGATCAGCCTCGCAGTTTTCTGGAAACAATGTTAATATATATTTGGGCATCACGGGAATATTATGACGCCATAATTGGAGTGAACGAACGTCATAGCTGACACCCTTTGTAAAGGCAAAGGCAAAGTCGCTCGTGAGTCATCAAATCGTTTGCTAATCAATATAAAACTATTCAATCTAATTGTTTGACCATAACTTAACTCGTGCTGTAATTGCTTTTGGTTTCGCTTATTCACAATAATTATATCGAAATGATGATTTAATTAGTTTAATTGTTAGCATATAATCGTAAAAATGTGGGATATACATCTGAGTGTACAAATGTACATATATGTACGTAGATCTATGTGTATATATATGTAATTGATTGCAATCGTCACGCTAACCTGCTGTTTTAATACTGAGCCACCGCAGGGGTCGATTTATAATTAGATTTTTTTTTTATGTTATGAAATTAGCAGAATTTGTTAACCACAAGATTCTGCGTGCGTAAATTTATTAATTTTAAGCGATGAACAAGTTGAATTCAGAATATAAAAAAAAAAAGGAGAACAGTCATCGTCTGGATATGAAATCGAGAACTTTTTGAACTGGTTCCGCAGGCACTTTCCATTCGAATAAAGTTTCCCGCTCAATTAGCTCGTGATGTGCTAATAATGCACAAATTAGGCAATCAAAATAATGATAGACTGAATGCATATCCTGTAATTGATAAATATCTAGATTAGAACATTCCTGAAATACTATTAAAAGTGGATATGACAGCCTAATAGTATGCAATGTAAATGTCAAATGAATATATGCATAAGCTGAAAGGATTATAATCCATGACAACAAATGAGCTCATTCAAGGTTCTCCATCGCCCAATTGTAATTGAAGCTTAGGCTACCCATAAACTTCTGCGTTCGCAGGGTATAACAATGGAATTCATGGAGATTGTTGTCTGCGGCAATTACATGTTGCAATTATAGCCACATTTAACAATCAATGACGTCAGCTAACAAATTAAAAATAAAAACTTACCTAGGGGAAATCCAAAGATAAAGGAAGATGAAAGTATGCTTAAAGAGAGGAAGTGAGAGAGAGATGGACAACTTATGCCGGCAACAAGTGGTTCAAAGAGCACACGTGCATGCAAATCAAAAGAGAAAGAGCGAGCGAGAGAGCGCGTGATTCGCTGTGAAAGAGCAGAGCGTTAGCAACAAGGCAGCTGGCAACAAATTGGCCAGCAACATGTTGCTTGAGCAGCGCGCATAACAGAGGCGCACAAGAAATCAATAAAACAAAAACGCACACACACACATACACACATTTGTGCATGTTAAGTTAACAGTAACAGTCGGCAGCCAGCAGCCAAACAATGTTGCAGAGGTAAGAGGGTCGCTCTCAGAGTTTCGCACAAGTTCACAACAGATGTATAAAAAAACAAAACCGGATTGCCGAGTGCAACAGTTTCAATCTGAACAGCGTGGCGAGCAGGTCGTTTTCCGAGAGACAACACTTGTAGCATAGATATACGAGAGATTTTGTCTTGTTTTCAAAGATCATGTAAGCAACACAATCGAGCCAAACAACAACAAAATAAATAAAATACAAATATTAAGTGCAAGCAAACAAGTGTCAATAGAAATTTATTAAATATATTTAATGGAAAATTAAATTATATTATTTAATCAAATAAACAATTAACAAGTGTCTATGAAGGATAAAAGAAAACGTTGGCAAATTGTATATGTTCATATTTTAAGTGCTTGTTTTTTGCATTAACGTTAAATAACAAAAAAAAGACATTTAACAAACAAATTAAAAAAATATATACTTATGCATTAAAAAATAAAGTTATTAAGTAAACCAAAATAAAGTTGTTGTTGTCTTGCGTACACGGTGGAAAAGTACCGCGCGAATAATTATTGTTACGATTATTATTATTATTATTATTGTTGTTGCTGTTGCTGTTAACATTTAAAAAAAAAAAAAAAAAAAAAAAAAAAACACACACACATACAAATTGCGTGAGCAACAGGCGCTTCCAACCTGTAGCTGCAACCAATAACAAAATACCAAAAACAACAAAAAATTCGAATATCATAAAATACCAAAATACCAATTGCTGCTTATCGCAACGCTTTAATCTGTGTGCGCAGGTCGGCTCTCACTCGCAACATTTCCTTCTCACTCTCTCTCTCTCTCTCCCAGTGCGCATAAAACGGGGACTACCTGCTGTGCGGAGCTGTGCCCTTGCGCCTGCGCCTGCGCCTGCAGCTCAAGCATCTCAGCTCACAGTCAGTTGTGTCGTCATCTTTCATCGATATCCATAACCAAATCAATGCCGCCGACCGGCACAAATTGACGTTGCCGTTGTTGCTGTTGTTGTCGTATCTTTCTTTCTTTTGTTGTTTTCGCATTATGTTGCACGCAGGCCACCACAGATGACGCTGACTCTTTGAGCCACGTTTCCCTGCGCTGTCGCTGTAGCTGGTGCTGTTGCTGTGACTGGCTCTGCCTCTTCCTCAGTCTCTGCCACGGCCGCTGCCGCTGTCACTGCCTCTGCCGATGTCACTGTCACTTCTCTTCTTGTTGTTTGACATTGTTTCTTTTCTTTTTGGCTCTGTTGCCATGAGAGGGTGCGCCACAGCCACACACACATAGTCATGCATACACATACACTTACACAAGACAACTTTCGTTGATATTTTATTGGGCGATGATGTCATAAGTTCTTATTGGTGCGTGAAAAAGCGAGGCGACTGGAAAAAAGGGAGCAGGCAAAACCGGCCATAGGGATACACACACGCACACACACATATACAATAAGAGACATCACCACGAAATGAGCGAGCATATTTTTATTTATTTTGTGATTTCCTAGAAATCAAAATTGTTGGCGCGTTTTGCCAATAAATGCGACTTCGAGCTCCATTTGAGTTGTTGTTGCACAAATGTGCGCTTGCAACAGGAAATATATATGTATATTTATAAATATGTATATATATTTATATACATATATAATATATATTATGCTTAAGCACACACACACACACATATATACGCACTTGCATTTGTATTTATTTTTTGCACGCAAACACTTCCGACATTTTAAATGCAGCGGGCAAAGCGATCAGACCGGCTAAATAAATCAACATCAGCAATAACCAACAACAACAACAACAACAGTAGCAGCAGCAGCAAAGAGTAAGCAGCAAAAGCAGCCAGGCATGCGCCCAGCCAGCCCTCGTCAGCGCGCGCGCTCTCCACACTCTCTCTCTCTCCCACTGTCACTCTCACCCTCCCTCTGGGTAGTGTGCTCTGCCCACGCTCAGCCGATGCCGCTGCTACTGCTGCTGTTGCTGTTGCTGCTGCACTTTGGCCGTTAAAGCGCTCAATGCATATAAATGATTTTAATCAATGGCGTTGACGTCGACGTTTACGCACACATACGTATCACACACACATTAATAATAATAATAAATGACAGCGATCATACGAGCATAACAGAAATTCCTGCAATGCGTATTTGGAATGCGCACTGGAAGGGCGGGCCAAAGACACACGCTTTAACAGCTTTCCAGCGCAGCGAAATAACATTTTGTTGATTAATGATTTGCACTTTTATTAGCTAAGAGGAAATCTGTTAGTAAAAACGATTTCTTACAACTGTTAGACGATCCCATTTAAAACTTTCGCTTTAAGCAAGAGCAACAAACAACATCAGCAACATTTGATAATAATAATAATAATAATGTATGTAATAATAATTATTTTTAGAAAATCTAAACAAAAAGAAAAAGCTAGAGAAAAGGAAAAAGAAGCCAAAACTGCGGCAAGTCAACTTAAACAAAATATAAAATATAAATCGCAAACAAAACGGAATATGAAAATTAAACAAACTGTGTTAAAAGTACTTAAATAAACAGTTAAACCGGGTACTTACAAACAACTAATTACCAGCAAACAAATTTACAAACATTTTATTGTATATTTAACAACAACAGAGCAAATAAAAAACGAAAGGAAAAGAGAAAATAAAAACAAATCAACGCCATGAAGAAGCTGTCACTAAATGTGAGTATACAAAAGTGGGCAGAGGGGAAATCAATTATAATTTTAATTGTTCCAAGAAAGAATGATCGAGAATCGAATCTTTATATATATATATACATATACATATGTACATATGTATATACATCCTTCATTTTCAAGTTCAGCGAGTTGCCCAAGTCAAATAATGGAAACAAGAGAAGTCCATTGAAGACTCTCCAATCGATCTTTGCTCTCGTTCGCCCATGTTAATGAACTTGAAAAAGCCAACTTCATTATGAAGTTGCCAATGCTGATGCTGCTGATGAAGTTGTGACTGATTGAAATTGAAGTTGAAGGGCAGCAAATGCTGCAAAATTGAAGAGTTGCCACACCAGCGAACAGAAACCGAATCAAATCAATTGATCGAACGCTAATATTTTGCACACTTTTATTTCCGTATCATTTGAAGGCATTTATTAGACTCTTGATGAGAATGTGTATCAGATATATATAATGTGATAGATATACATATCAGATTTTTGATATCAAATGTCAACCATTTGATAATTGTATGGTTACAGCTCTCTCTGATATGATACAGTGGAGGATCATATCTCTTTTAGCTCGAGTCTATATAAAGATCATGCTAATCGACTCGCAAGAAAGCTGTCTTTCGTTTCTATTTCTTTGAATCGCTATATATTCAAATTGTCTAATTTATTTATTAAGTCAAATTAATTTGTTGATTTGCCAAAAATAGCTTGTTTTTATTGTCAAAATAAATAAATAAAATTCGTAATTTATCTCAAATATAAAATGACATTAGAAAGATTTCCCGGAATGGCTTAAGCGCTCAGCTAGATAACTTTTATCACTTCTGATTAAATGCAAGTTTTATTAGCTTTTTTAGTTCTTTTTTTTTATTTATTTTTTTTTGCTATCTGTGTGATTTCCGTGAATTGCCGCCCTTGCACATCAGCGGAATTGGAAACTTTTCTTAGGGGTTTTTTAATTTTTATATGGAGGCTCTTTCGAACGTTGCCTAATTGAAAAGCAATTGTGCAGAGACTTCTTGTGCCAGTGTATGTGTGTGCAGATGTGTGTTGGTGTATTTGCAAAATGATAATGAAGCTATATAGCGCCTGCCAATTCAAGTGGACGTTCGATTGTCTTTGTGTTTATACGCGTGGCCAAAGCAAGCAAGCAAGCAACAAAATTACAGATCCAGATACAAAGATACAAATTGACGCCTTTGATGTTGCCAATTGAGAAATGGGCAGCAGGCAGGGCCATATATCAAGGCACAATATGCATATGTTTTCCATATTATTATAAGTACTCCACCAATCTCTCATATAGTACACATATATGTGTATATGTATATATTTATATTTGTATAACATCTGCCAGATCCAGACTCTCTTGAAGAGTTCAATGAACTGTCTAAGTGTATTTCGCATCGATTTGGCATTGGATTATATATGTAGATATATATAACTATATATGTGTGTGTGTATGTGAACTATAATTTATTGTATAATTAGCTATTAGGGTTTATCTAGACACATCTTAACTTTATAGCGCTTTATGACTTTATTCAATGACTCAATTACACAGCGAGAAAATGATGGCTACAACTGAATCTCATTCGTTTTCAATTTGAGCACTTTAAAAATGTTTTTAGCATGTTTTTTATCTCATGTCCTATTTCTTATATCTCATCTATGTTCGATGTTTAATCTCTTATCCATTTTATTACATCTTACCGAAGTCTGAGCTTTTAACATTCATCCTATATCTATATCTTATTTACATTTTTCGTCTTTCATCTTATATCCTAACTAGCTCTAGTTTATGCTCTCCGATTTGTCCCCAATTTCTCGCAGCGTATTAATTGCGATATATATAGTATGTATGTATATATAATTGTAATCATGGCCAGATCAAATCAATTTTCTAAAGTGGCTGATGCAACACTTACCAAGTTTTGATTTGACTTTATGTTGCTTTGCAGCCATTGGCAGCAACAAATGTTTTTATGGCGCGTTTTGTCTGCGCATTAAATTGGCCATTAAATGAACAATTATTTATAAATATATACATATATGAGACTGTGCGTGTGTGTTTGCGAGTATATTTATCTATGGCCAATGAAGCAATTAACAAATTTTTATTTGTATTATTATCATTTTATGGCTGCTGCTGTGAGTCGTAAAAGTTGTCGAACGCAAAAAATGTTGTAATGCGAGCCAATAAAATTTATTAACAAGCCAAAAAAAACATAAAGTAAAACGTATCATTAAATCATTTAGCCAAGCAAAAAGAGGGGCCTGTCAGCTAAGTGTATGTGTGTGTGTGTGTGTTTTATGTTATTTGTGCGAATGGCCACTGGTTGCAATGTTTGAATCGTGTTGGCTGGAGCTTAGAGTTGCTAATAGAAATGTGCTAAAAAATACTAAAGTGTACCGAAAATGTAAGAAATATGCAGAATAAGGCAGAATGTACCATTTTGCAAGTCCTGTTAACGTCACATTTCGAAGAAAGCTGTAAACTGAGATCACTGTTTTCACAGTCAACTCATTGCAAAGTTCATGTATGTAAATTTATATATATATATTTAAATTTAGCTAATGTAATTTTATAGAGCTAACATTTACTTTACATATTCTTTAACAATTTATCATAAATTTACCAAATTACCTGTGCTCCTTTTCAGCCTTGCTAAACTGTTCCAGTGCAAGTTTACTTGATGTTCTTTATAGGCATCTTTTCTTAATGTAAACCACTTCATTAAATATTAAATAAGATTTACTGTGCAACAACAATAATAATAATAACAGCTGCAATAACAATTGCATTTAATATCTCTAAAACAACTTTTGTTGTTTCTTTAACTACTGCTTAAGGTGAACTAAAACAAACGTCAGCAGCACACCTAACTGTGCCCAGCTTCGACCCCTTTTCGGGGCAGGGATTCTGTCAGCAACAACTCGACAACTCAACAGCGAGCAATGAGCAGTGAACAACTTACCAAATAAGTCGCAAACACAATTTACAAATGTTAATGATTGATTTTATGTCATGTAATCGGCTGGCAAAACTAGTTTTCAGTTACCACTCTGGCGTTTTTTTTCGCTTTATCTTTTTTCATATATATGTATAATATTTATATATGTATTTTTCCACGTTCAGCGTGCAGCCATGCCCTGTCTTGTAATACGCCCCTTGCAGAGCTTCGACTTTTTGGCCTTTTATAGGCGCACTTGAAGCGCTCTTACCATTTTCTTCCGTCCTTGGCCGTTAGGCGATTGAAAAGAGTTAAGCTCAAATTGCGAATACCCTGTAGTTTACTTAGTATTTAAAAGTTAATTTATATATAAAGGTAAAGATTAATAAGAGGTAGTAAAAGATTTTGCTCAAATGAAATTGTATTTAAAAATTTCTTATACAAATTATTGTTCTCAGAGAAAATTCTGTAGTTTTGATATAAGATATAATCTACATATAAGATCCAATATATAGCTCATGCAATCACAGTAAAAACAGGCCAACTGCCGGAAAGTATGCTATATATAGGCTTGTACTACTATACATCTATCTCTTAAACTCCATTTCCAATTTTTTATAAATATATATTCCAAATCCATTTATAGAGTAAATAGAAAGATATATGCATATAACGGCAGGCGTTCTTAATATATCACCAACTCATATACATATGTATAAATACACATATATAATATACAATATATATTTAAATATATAATTTTATATGATACAACATTATCATATCAGATATACTTCATTATCATCTGCCTGCTTAAACGTCATTTAACAGCAAATGGGGCCAAAGACTTTAGCTGCAAATGCAAAACAAAAAAATGCAATCGAAATGTAAATTGATTTCCAAATTGTGTCTGTGTGTGTGTGTGCACATTCTTAGAATACAAACACGCACACACACACATACATACTCACACAAATATCTTGTGCATTTGGCATATTTGTTTTTGTGTCTTGTTGGTTTGTTTGTTACTTGTTTCTTGTTAATTCTTCTGGTTCACACATTCAATGGCCGTTTATTATTATAATTGCTTTGGCGCTCGTGTGTTTGCACTTTGTAGCCGTGACTCATTTCCCGTTTCCGTAGCCTGACACGCTACCAGCTATATGAACATATATATTGTATACAAACATATAAATTATAGTATTTGATATAAATTATTTGTGGCATTTGCTTTTAGCTATTTCGAATATAGGTCGCCATCTTGGAATGCCCGCCAATTTAAGTGTGTGTGTGTTTGTGTGTGGCAGCAGATTTAGTAAATAATTGGAAGTGTATGAATGCAATTGAAGGTGTACTAAAATCGTACTAAACTAAAAGATTATTGGTTGAGATTTACTAAAAACATACTAAAATATGTTAAAAGAGTTGAGCTGCATTACAAATTTACTAAAATATACTAAAAGAGTATTTGATGTTATCTAAACATATCCTTTTAGCTACTTATGTTAACTTAACAGAAAGCATTAACGAAATGCTATGTTAATTTAACTTTTTACAGCCTAAGAGCACTGTAAGAGTTTACAGTCTGCCAGTTAATTTCAGCTCCTTAAGCTGCTGCTGCATTCATATCAATTAAAATGTACATTGATTGTGCATTGATTTTGCATATGCTGCTGTCGTCGCCTGTGCGGCTGTACTTAATCAGCTTACGCATCATTATTCCGTGTGTCCAAAAATAAACACCGTTTCGAGGGTGTCCCCTGCTGATTAGCTCGCACTCTCTCTCTCTCTCTACCCATCTCTTTCTTTCGCTGTGTGTTAACAGCTGCAGCGCGCGCGAGCTGCCAAATGGCCCTATATAGAGCCTTAATGCTTAATGCTTGACAATATTTATTAATGTCGAATTTCAATTCATTTGTAAATTGAAAACAAATAAAATCAACGTAATTATGTGATTTATGGCAGCAGCGGCAAATATCATGAAAAAGAAGCGAAAAAAAAACTGGCACAATCAGCAGGCGCTGCTTGAAATACTTAATTTCCTCAATGGACTTGTTTAATTTATATAAATATATGAATATAAATATATATACAAATATATATACATATGTGCAGCATGTGCACTTTGCTTGCTGTTGTACAGTGAAACCTGTGACACGCTTCTCTGCGCTGCAAACTAATCGAAACTTGTTGTATTTCGCATACATATGTACCGATATATAAATATGTATGTATTCATTCCGTTTCACAGTTGTCTGTTTTTTTTTTTTTATACATATATATATTTGAAAGACAGCAAAAAATCGAAACAAGTTAAAACCAGTTTTCGATTCTCCATGCATGCTAAATTGTGTTTTGCTTTCAATTAAACTAATAAAATGCCAATTGTCGTATACAGCAACAAATCCAAGTCTGAATGTGTTGTTATAGTAGTGTGTGTGTGTGTGTGTGTGTGTGCGTGTGTTTGTGTGGAATGGTCGCCTAACTGGCTGGCAAAGCTGTAAAGCAATGCCTCACTCAACTGTGTCCACTGCAGTGGCTGATTTTCCCGTTACCAAAGCAATCTAATAATCAGACCATCTATTAGAACGATTAAGCTCGACTCGTTCAAAGTCAACGCGGCGTATGAGTAATGTGTAAACAAGCAAAAACAATATATATATATATATACATATGTATATAACTAGCAGCAATCATTAACTATTGTACAGTTGTTCATTTGTTCAGTTCGAGTGAATAAACATATTCAAATATTTTCCATTTCATTTCAAAGTTTCGCTTAAACAAGGAGATGATAAAATAATTTAATTGTGGCTTATTAATATTATTGACAGTAATGTATCGTATTTATTTATTAAAATTACATTCATTTTTTTTTTTAGTGAACTATAAGAATATACATAGACTTCTTTCATTTTCGAAAAATCTTTGTGGCTTATTTAATGAATTCACATAATTGACAAACTAATAGGCAACGTTAAAAACAGGACACAACAGAACAATAATAAATAACGATAGTAATAATAATAAATAAAAGTATAAGTTTGAATGCGGCTTGGCTTGGCTTGGTTTGAGTTGGCTTGACTCAAATGATAAGCGTGATTTTATTATGCATATCACGTATACGCCTAGCCATACCACGTTGCATCTAAAATAGGTGCAATACTGTGCGTTCGCCTGTGTGTGTGTGTGTGTGTGTGTAGATGTACTCGATTACGCACACACACACACACAGAGGGGAAGGCGGGCGGGCGGGCGAGCAGGTTGGCTACGCTTTGCTTCGCTTCGGTTCGGTTGGCTGCGCTGCCTTCGCGCCAGACTCGCTGTCGTCGCTGCCTCTCACAAAAATGTATGAGTGCATGTGAGTGTGTGTGCGCTGATAAGAAAAAGACAACAGCAGCAACAGCAGCAGCAGCAGCAGGCCAAAGCAGCGGTCGCAGCATTTGTTGTCTGGCAACCTCAACAGTTTTGCGATCTTCAGTGTTATTTTTGTTGGCAACAAACGTTGATTGCGCGCGCGGGTGTTTTGTTTGGCATTAGCTAACACTAGCACTACTCAAACATTGTTGCTGTTGTTGTAGAAATTTCGTTGCTATTTGCTTGATGATTTTCAACACTCTTCAAACAACATTTCGTGTTGACGTTAGCAAAGAAGTGAAAAAGCAAACAACTTGATAAAAAAAAAAAAATACTTATACTCATATAGGCGGTTATGCATATGTGTGTTGTTATTTAAATTACCAGTTATAACACACATAAATTTTTTTACGATCTATTACGAAACGTGCAACTATTAATCTTAATAAATACTAATTGGATACAATACGCGCGCACACGAGCCACACGATCAATCCAAACAGATCAACAAACGACAACAACAATAACAGTTCAGCAGCCAATTGATGCGCATCATGCAGCTTGAACGGCACAGCGACGCCAGCGGCGACGTCGACAGCGCAGCTGGAAGCCATAGAAAGGCGCATCAAAAGCAGCAGGCGATAGCCAAAGTGAGCGAAATTAATACACACATACATAGACACACACACATACATGCATCCTATGGTCAGTGCTGTTAAACGAGCGTGGAACATTTACAGCACCTGCCGCCATTTTGCCTCTGCTGAGCTGCTGCTGTTGCTGCTGCGGCTGAGCTGCGCTATTAATTTGATGCCACACAGAATTTAATGCATATTAAATTGCATATTAAAATGCGCTGGCTACAAGCGGTATCCAGTTGCAACGAAATGCAAATGCCGCATGTCTAGTAAATTAACAGCACCGTTTAACGCAAGCGCAACAGGCCAACAGCAGCAGCAGCAGCAGCAACATCACCACCACCGCCACCAACAACAACAGTGGAGCCAACGGCCAACCATCGCTGTGCCAGTTTATTTGGTACCAAGCAGTCTCGCCAAGTCGTGTTTATGTTGCTGTTGTTGCTTGTAGTGAGTGGCCATGGTACCATGCAGTCTCGAGAGCTGTTTTAACAACTAAAGTGGGTAGCTTTAACAGTTGTTAGTTTCCAGTAGCATCACAAACATTCACATATTTATTATTAAGATATGCCGCGGGTATACTTAACAGTCGGGCAACTTAACAGTGCGCAAATGTTAACAATGTTAGGACTATGCATAATGCTAAATAGCCTTAAAGAGTTTCGGGATTTGAATTTAATAGAGAATGTTAGGCTTAAAGAGATTTTGGGATTTTAAAAGAGAATGATAAACTGTAGCTTAACGGCGCAAATAAATGCGCATGTTTTGCTATGCTTGCGTAGCCAAGCGTTAAGTTATGGTACATACATTCATATATATGTATGTATATGTATTTATATGGTATATACATACATATATGCAAGCTGCATGTTACTATGCACGCGCTTGATTTTCGATCGCAGCTTTGCACTGTTAAAGCCATATGATTACAGGTGGTGGTTAAGATAACAGCTCGCATTCCAGCCTAAATTTAGGCGCCTGCTGATAAGGTAGACATTTAGTTTAAATATCTATTTAACGCCATGTATATACATATAAATAATAATTCTTGTCGTGTGTGTGAAATTCTTTTAAAACTATTGCGCACAAAAGAATACAAAAAGATTTCGTTATAATTGTTTGTCATTATTTTTGGCTCATGACTTCATTCAATGTCGCCTGGCAGCAGGCACAGACACACAAACACACATATACATATACGCAAAAAGCAATCAAAATCAAAGTTGAATAGTTTACAATCAGGCAAAACGACGGACTTGAGCTGAAACATGGCAAATTGCGTGGCATGCGCGACTCGCGCCAATGATTCAGTTATAGCTGTGTGTGTGTGTGTGTGCCTGTCATATAGCTTTTTATTTAGCTTGATAATGCGTCTACTTGTATGTATGACAGACTGACAGTTATTTAAATTGATACAAAGCGGCAGACCGACAAATAAAATCAATTGGCAGCTAATCAAAGCACAATGCAAACAAATTGCCAGCACATGCTTTTGATGGGGTTGACGATAAATCGAATGGATCCATCGATCAATCGTTCCACATATTCCACAAAATCGTTTCCAGGCTCTGGATGACGCCAGCAGCCGCTGTTAACTCTTAACACAGCTACAGCGGTTGCTCTCTCTCTCACTCTCTCAATCTCCGTCTCATTTTTTATATCGATTATGCAATTTATGCGGCCGGCAGTGCCAGTTTAAAAATAAATGCAGCGACACTCGAACTCGAATTTGAACTCGTTCTCGAAACTCTTCGCCTGCTCGATGACCATAAATCGTGCAATTCGAATCCAATTAGCGGTCTGACACTGCGCAGAGGTCGTCGCTGTGGGTAATGCGAGACAGTGTAACAGCGTAACAGCTGCTCCTGTTAACTCTCTTTGGCAAAGTTAACTATACGCGTCATACAAGTAAAAAAAAGGGAAAATAAAAAATCAAAATATACCATATATCTTGCGCGTTCAGCTGTTCCAGTGGCGCCAGTATTAAAATTTTGCACTTTTCTGACAAACACTCTGCGCAATCTTTGGTGTGTTACGTCAAATTAGTTATTTGTATTTAATTTAGTATTTTAGCGGCACTCACGTGTCGCGCTCGGCAGCTGCTAGCTAATTACAGTATATACGTATCTAAATAAAGCCAGCAAATAATATACTATATAGATGTATATACTATAATGGACTATAATGTTTTTGGTTTGGCCAACTGTTGAGTTGCGCACTGAGCTCATACCAACAACAACAGCAACATTTGCCAAAAACTGATTGATGAACTTTTTCTTACTTTACAGCCAAGCCCATTGGCCATAAATCAAAAGCTACGACAACAAAAATGCGCTCAAGTTAATTGAAGGCATCAACAAGCCAATAAAAAATCAATTTATATAAACTCTCACACACACACACACAAGCACAGTTTTGTATAGATCTCATTGAGTATATGGCACGAAGCAGCGATTGACGCTAACGACGCGGGAGGTGCTAAGCGAAGCGCTCATAGAGAACCGAAAAGACGAAAATTCGAAAGAAATATTTCAACAAATTGTTCACATGTTTTTTATTGTTGTTGTTCGGAACAGCGACGCTGTGTCTGCTTTGAATTTTCATTCATTTTCACAAACACACACACACACATAAGCAGGCAGCACGCGAAATTTTCACACACGCCATTTTTCTGCATTGTTGTTGCTGTTTTATTTATATATATATATATATATTTTTTTTTTTGCCAATTGGCACATGCAGAAGCAAAGCAGCAATGGAAAAATTTACAATTTTAATCAAATTATTCAATAGTTTGGAATGTATGTCGACGCCGAACGTAATTGAAACTAAAGCGGACCACGCAAATTGATAAAAAATATGCAAATACAGCAACAACAAACGAATTTTATTATTCATTTAATTTATTTTTATTATTATTTTGGGGGCCTGTCTGCGCACACAAACAACACACTCATGCACACACAAACATACATATGTGCGTACTAAGCTGCATGCGTTTGTGTCTGTGTGTGTTTAAGTGTGACCATGCGATTTGTTGTGGGATTGCGGCTCGCCTTTGAGCCCAGTTGTACTCGTAAATTAGCCAAGTCGACAGACAGATTTGCAAATAATGCAATAAACATTGAAATTGCGCGCGCGGTTTATTTATAGAGCGAGAGCGACAGAGAGAGAGAGAGAGAGAGAAAGAGAGGCATGTCTGTAGACACCTTTATGAAGATGCCGAATGCAGATGGGCAGCCAGATAAAGCAAGATCAACACGAAATGCAATTTTATTTTTAGCTCGCAGTTTGCAGTTGCAGTTGCAGACAGGATCTATTTATAGATAGACGTACCACAAGTACTCGCACTTTGCCTTGAGGTTGCTTCCCCCTCCCATTCTACCTGCCTCCCTCCCTCTGACGGTCTCGCTCGCACTCGCTGAGTTAGTGACTGGCCTGTCGGGCCTTTTTTGCGGTTTCAAGGTTCTACTTGGCCCATATCTATTTACCCAGTAAGCGGTTTAAGGCAGCAGCCAGCTAAAGCAGAACTTAATTGTAACGACTCACTCTATAAATAGCTCTCGGCCAGACAGTAAATCGTGCTATTTTTAAGCTATTTCCGGTACTCAACTACTTAAGCATAATCAAAAGCACTGAGCGAAATAAAAACGACTTTTTTTGTATACCAGAAAATACTAAAGCAAAGCGGTTTTAATTTGATATTCTTGGTAGAATTTGTAGAAGAATTCATTTTATTAAATCAAGCACAGATGGCGAATTTTGTTAATTGACTTAACGCTGACATTTATTCGACATTTTACTAATATATTTTTCTTGTTTCTTTGCAGATGTGTTCCCGCAACATAAAGATCTCGGTGGTGCTGTTTCTTGTTTTGATACCCATACTCACAGCGTTGCCACATAATCACAATTTGTCGAAGCGCAGCAATTTCTTCGACCTGGAATGCAAGGGCATCTTCAACAAGACCATGTTCTTTCGCCTGGATCGCATATGTGAGGATTGTTATCAACTTTTCCGTGAGACGAGTATACATCGACTATGCAAGTAAGTTTAATCAACAGCTAGCTAAGTAATACAAACTAATCAAAATGAAACTTGTCTAGCGATCGAGTAAGCATATCTGTAGTTTCAATTCCATTTCATTCCACTTTCCACTTTAATAAAGCGTAAGTTTAGCATTGAAGAGTTCAATTCCCAGTCCATTACATTTCATTCCAGCATTAACATATCCTGATTCCATTAGACTAGAGTATCCTACTTATTGCTCTTCGATAAATTTTACTTCAAAGACTCAAACTGTTACTATAATCCATTTTCCATTTCATTTCAATGTCAACGTTAGCATTATCATACCCCTATTCCATTTAATTCTGCTTGGACTTCTTGCAGATTACATCATGGCTACCCATGTTCCATTTCCATTTCTATTTCATTTCACTTTCAGTTTGCAGAACATTAATATAACCTTAGGCCCAACCCAAATTCAATTTCATTCCATTTCAACTTCCTTGAGCAAACGTCCTCGAACCTCGAACAACAATTTGAAAGCAGTTCAAGGCAATTCGCTGCGCCAAAATAATATTAAAACGAGACAGAAAATACTTTTTAGCTTGAAATCTAACCCTGACATGGTTTTTTAAGTACTGAGGAAATATTACGACCCACACATGTATATATAAAATAATATTTTTTATTTCAGAAAAACAAATATCTAGCTGTTTTCTATTTTGCTTTCCGCTTTCCTTTGTTTTCTCTTCGCTGACTTTTCTACCTTAACTAACTATCTATCTGTCTATCCATCTGTATGCTAGCTGTATCTTCTTGTTTATCTATTTGCCTGCAGGGCCAATTGTTTCGCCCATCAGACCTTCGGAGAATGCCTTAAGGTGCTGCTGATCGATGATGAAGAGATTGAACAGCTGCAGCAATATCTAAAAGTTATCAATGGCTCGCCCTATCCCTTTCACAAGCCCGTTGTATTCAAATACTAAACCGAAATGCTTCGCTTTCTAGCTGCCTTTCAATTTTCATTTTCATTTCAACTTGATTTTCATATATGTTCCTTTTGGTTACATTATTATTAATACTCTTGATTTTTGTTTATTTGGTTATCTTATTTTTGTTGATTTGTTTTTGTGTGCTTTTTTAGGAAAGACTGCTTTGATTCGAAATGGTTTGGCGAATGCGTGAAAGTCCTTCTAACACCCACAGAAGAGATTACAAATTTACAACATTTTATAAAAGTAGTTAATGGTTCGCCCATATCATTCAACATGGCGCCTGGTCCAGCTACATAACTCCTCTAAGTGGTTGGCTTTTGAACCACCACCACCACCAACAACTACAACAACAATACCAACACCACCAACAGAAGCGAAAATCACCACCAGCGAAACACTCTCACACACAAACACACATACACACATCCACCCATTCGCAGTTAAGCGCTCGAACACACTCACACACTCTCGCAGAGTAATGGAAGTTAGAATCCAAATGATACCAGTTCGTAATGGAACTGGAACTGGTATTGGAACGATCACATCCGAAGTAACTCTGAAGCAGCAGCAGTAGCAGCAGAAGCAGCATCAGCAGCAGCAACAACAATAAAACTACATACAACAAAACAGAACAACAAATTAAATATTTAACGCCCAAATTTAATTCGTACTTATTTATTACTGTATATGCTTTACAGTGCTTTTTTTTTACTATATATGTATGTGTTTAAAAAAAAACGAATAATTTTAATTAATTTATTGAAACGTTATGCGTTTGTTGTAAGCGAGGGACATGGGACGAGGGGGCGGGGCTAAATGCATATATCTATATATATATATATGTATGTGCGTCGGGCACACAGTGTAGGTACACTGTGAAGTGAGCAAACACTGAAGTACACGTACACATATGTATGCATGGATATATGTATGTTGGAAAGGGAGGGGGTAAATTGAGTAGGAAGAGGAAGAGTTTTAAGAATTTTAGGACAGCGAACCCCGTTTTGCCGAAGAAGTATTTATTTTTTAAGTATTCATAGCTTGTTTATTATTGCGTTATGTATGTAAAATAAAAGATCCATTGTTTTTAATATATTTATATATATATATACTTATTTAATGTATAATTATTATTTTTTTCTATTGTATTAAACAAAACAAAAAAAAAATCAAAAATAATCTAAACATCGCGTATTCCAGACAGCATTTACATCAAAAGGGCAAAGATGAAATTCATCACTCACATCCAAAAACACACACACGCATACTAACACAAGCGCAGCACCTAGACCGAAAGTATTTTGCAAATGTATTAAATTTTTTTGTGGTATTTTGTAAAGATTTAAACCATAATTAGCGTAAAATTTGTTGGCAAAAACACATACACACAAAAAAAAAATATATATACATATATAGATATTCACGATAAATATTTTAGTCTAGAACGCAATTTGTGCAAAACACAAGCAAAAAAAAAAAAAAAAAAAAAACCTTCGGTAAAAATCCCGCAAAAAACGAACAAAAACAAAATGCATTACAAATGCAGAAAAAATTCAATTATTAATTATTATGTTAAAAATAATGAACAACAAATAATCGCTGGCTATTTGAGGGCATCCAAAATTGTGATAAATGAAAATTAGAGTGCGGCACTGACCAAGGGAGAGCGCAACAATAAAACAAATGCAAAAAAATTATAGCAACGAGAGAGCGCATGAAAAGCAAAGAGCTAAGCGCCAAGGGAGCGAGTGTGAGAGAGAACGAGAGCAACAAGTGCAGCGCGCAGCTGTCGTCAATATTTGGCGCGTTTCCGACGCGACTAAAAACGCATGCTTACCGTTTTTATTTTGTGGTAGGTTATTTTTTAGTTTCACTTTATATTTATTTACTTTTTTGTTTACAATTTTGGTTTTTGGTGCCCCGTTTTTTGTGAATGTGCAGGTTGCAATATTTTTGCATTTTTTCACTGATTGCACTGGCCAACAAAAACGAATTTTTGAACACAAAACTTTTTGCATTTTGGCTCCATTTGAATGTGCGAGCAAAAAAGCCTTAAAAACCCCTATAGAGTTCGTCAACTAATGCTAAACCTATTTATATATATACAGGCAAGACTGCTTCGGATCGCCGTTCTTCAATGCCTGCGTTGAGGCGCTGCAGCTGCACGAGGATATGGACAAATATAACGAATGGCGCGATACCCTGGGACGCAAGTAAAGTGTGGACGGAGCGAAACAAAACGGAATGAAACGAAACGAGACGGACGGGCAATACGTGAAGAGTACAGCTATAGCTGAACGCATATTACGACTACTACCTATATACTATACTACATATTTAAATATTATGCTACTTACACACACTTTCATACACCCACATACAGGGCACACACACATACATACAGAAAGATCACAGCAACATATATAACAATCGTCTAAAAATTATCACAGCGAATACGCGAATTATATTTAAGTAAACAAAAAACGAATTATATATATACAAAAAAAAAAAAAAAAAACAAAATATATATATATATATATATATATATATTATATATAAATATATAATATATAACTCATAAATAAATATAATCAATTATAATATGACGAGTGTCAACAGTTTTCTTCGCATAGTTCTTTTCGGTTGGCTACGTTTTAGGTAAACCCTTATTTTGTACAATTGTTTTTCGTCGTAGGGCCCCCGGTTTTAAGTTTAGTTTATAACGTTTATATATGTATATGTATATGTATTTTAAATTTTCTATTTAGTTGCACAAGCAAAGGACAAAACTAAAACAGTAAATTCAATGTCTGATGTAAATAAATTTAAATGAACTCTGTTTTTTTTTTTCAATATACATACACATACATATATATATATTATATTAACTATATATTTTGTAAATTTTTGTCTATCATTTAAGTAATTTAATTTAATTTGTTACGTTTAATTTCGCGAAGAAAATTAATTCATTAAAAATCTACACACACACACATACACACAAACACCCATATACCATACAGCAAATTTCGATATTACATTATAATGTAACCCTAATTAATTTAAACTTGTTTGGATCTAGTCGTAAAATATAAATAAAAACAACTGTATATTTCAAGTGGAGAGAGTATTTCAAAGTTTTGCTTTCATTTCCATATATATTTGGGTGTGTTTTTTAATCAACATTTTTATATAAATATCTGTATTCATTTGTGAGGCTTTCCAATATCAAAGTTTTACATCATTTCGATTTTAATTCTTGGATAATTCTGCAATTTACTTGAGATGTATGAAATGCCAAGTGTCGACTGCAAAACAAGAGAGAATATTGAAGATTGAACAGTTTTATATAAAAGATATATACATTATATAGTTTATTTGATGTATATACAATCCGCATAATAAATAGAACAAAACCCAGAGCCAATTACAAAAAGTCGTTATCATATTTACATACAAAACATCACATCTTAATAAGTTCAATGCGGTATTTTCTTTAAACGTATATTTTTGGTATTTTTATGGCATTGATTAGTAAAGCGCATGCAGTATTTTTGGAGTTATGTATCCAATTTGTGTGCGGGGGGGGGAAGGTTTGTTTTTTGGAGAGTGTTAAAGCTTAGCGCGTACATAGAAAACCTTACCTGTATCAAGTACCTCCTCCACTTCCCCTCCATCGGGAGCCTCTTGAAGAATCTTCAATGATTCTTCCTTGCCAATGACGAATTCGGAATTGCGATTGGTAATGTTTTGACTGCAAATATATATGCATTAGTAAATGTTATATAGACTAGTAGATAAAAACAAACCAGGCGATATCGGGTGCGCCCACATTGGATTGATTGATCAATGATTGCCAGAACTTGTGTGTCTCTGCAATGATCGAGGTGGCAAAGTCCGAGTTCTTTGCATCACCATTGAATGCAAATTGATTCTCTGGCTTGCCATCGGGTATTTTGTAGATCTAAACAAAGTTAAGGGCGATAACATTACTATAATACATATAAATATAAAGATATGTATTTATAATATATATTATAAAATATATGTATTTATATATATTTACGTTACCTTAAACCACTCAACGGTGGCGCGCAATAGACCCGGGAAATATTGATCTATATCGGACACATCGTTGAGCTTCGATGCCAACGGATCCTTCACATCGATTGCAATGATCTTCCAATCGGTTTCGCCCTCATCGATCAGTGCAATTGCACCGAGGACCTTAACTTGCAGCACTTCGCCGCGTTTGGCCACACGATAGCCGATTTCGATAACATCGATGGGATCATTGTCACCCTTGCAGCCAGTGGAGGGTTCAATGTGGTTGGGATTCTCCCAGGTCTGTGGCAGAGCGCCATAGTTCCAAATGTAGCCTTTGTGTGGAAAGCAATTAGCGACAAAACGCAGTTTACCCTTCTTAATGTCCTGCTTAATGGGATTCATAGGCGTTTTCAAGCTAATCTGCAATATAAATAAAGCAACACGCGATTTATGTGTTTATCAAATTCCTGATAATGATGATTTTTCGATCAATTATAGTTGAGACACTTTACCTCCATCTTGGCGTTTGTCCAACGTGGCACCTCCACGACCATGTTATAGATGGTCTTGTCATCGTTGGCGTATAACGGAATATCGTGCATTGGCGAAATGACATTGCCGCAGTTGTTTTCTATGGATGAAAGAGGAGATCAGATATAAAGCGAACCATTGTGGAAAGAGGAGAATAGAGTAATTGCTAGAAATGTAATTAATAACGCGACACGCAATCGTTTGATTATTTAAAGTAAACAACAAAGAGGCAGGTGCAGCCCATTGATAAGTGATTAAATATCTTACTTGATATAAATATTATTGACTAGGCCATATATCTACTTCTAATCAAAGGAAATAAGAAAAATTTCAAGTCCATAGTTCGCTGCTTGAGTCACCTTGTTCAGTGTCACAGCCGGCCGCTTGAACTTACTGATAAAGCAACGGCTGTTATGTTGCGGCAACTTGTTGCATAATTAATTTAGTTTAATAGATTTTGTATATTGTATTCGTTTATTTCATCTAATTACACTTTTGCACAAAAGTGCATATTTTGTTTTATTTAATTTTGCATACTTACTGAAATAAAGGGCATAGTCCGGCGAGTTTATGTTGCCTTTAGCAATTGTTTCAAACATCGGCATTTTTTCAGATTTTTTCCGTAAACTTTGGGCTTGAATAAATCTATAACTGGAGCACAACTGTTTTGCTGACGCCGCACAAGTCGGTTGAAACAAACGCCTACCAAGTACACGTGAGAAAGCTATATATGAGCTCCTTGCAATTTCGGCGAACATTCTGCTTCGGTAGCGTTGCCAGATTAGCCATGCAAAGAAAAAATACCAAACTAAATACTTGCGACTGCAGTTAACAAATTGGTTGAATCTGAATAAAAACTCTATACAATGTGTCACAAAATTATGTTTTGAAAAATTACACCAAATACAAAATTACAACTTATTTTTACACCTGTCTTATTTTGTTATAGTTTATTGTACCATCAGTATTCTTTGAATTTCTTCATAATCAGACCGAATAAATACCAAACAGGAGATATTCGATTACTTGTTCGCAACCGAATCGAATAATACTAATTCTATCGTACTCCACGCTGACAAAAATTCAGAGAAATTGTAAGTCGTCGCATCAATTTGTGGAATCATAATTTTCGGAAGAACCGACGGTAGCTTGATGCTTAAAGTCCATTGTGCATATTACTCAATACGCTTAAAAGTCACTTAAATAATATTCTCAAATACACACAGCATACAGTGTTCGAAAAAAAAAAATACTTGCTGCAGGTGTTTTATTTTTTTCTTTCGTTCGTTTGGCAACAAGTAGAAATATCCCCTAAATCATTACCATGCAAAATTCAAGACCGAGAGGTTCCTCCTATAAGCCGCATCGTCGGCCAGCTGCTGGACAATCAGCTAATGTCAAGGCAAGCGAACCCAAAGCGGAAGCTCTTAATTGTCAACCGGGTAATGATGATAACGCGTGCGTCGTTTGCTTTAAAAATGTTGAAATCTATTCAATTGGCGACTGCGATCATCCTGTTTGCTACGAGTGCTCCACGCGTATGAGAGTCCTTTGCCAGCAAAACGAATGCCCCATCTGTCGCCATGTGCTGAACAAGGTAAGACACCCATAGAAATGGCTATATACTGTGAAAGCATCTGCTATATAAGCCTTTTTTTTGCTTACACTACTTAGGTACTGTTTACATTGGAAAAGCTGCCTTATCGCGAACTTGAAGCTGGCAATCGCTCTGATTTCTATAGCAAAAAATATCGCATTGGTTTCTGCACTGCAGACATACAACAGAAATTCTATAAGCTGTTAGATCATCCATGCTCGCAGTAAGTTTGTTAGTTGCACTTGATTTATTAGTCGTTCATTAAAATGAAATAAAATAGGTGTAATGTGCAACCGTATCGCACGTTTGAGGCTCTGCGTAATCATGTGCAACGCGAGCATCATATGTATTTCTGCGATTTGTGCGTGAAGAACTTGAAGATCTTTACATTCGAGAGGCGCTGCTACACGCAGGCTGAGCTGACGATACACAATACTAAAGGAGATCCGGATAATACATCGCATCGGGGTCATCCGCTCTGCGAGTATTGCAACAAGCGCTACGTGGATCGAGATGAGCTCTTTAGGCATTTGCGAAGAGATCATTACTTTTGTCATTTCTGCGATGCAGATGGCTGCAACGATTTCTATAAGTAAGTAAAAACCCGTTGTCCAATCATATTTCCTCTTATCTCTCATGCACTTACATTCCCTTATCTACTGCAGCGTCTATGCTGACCTAGCTGATCATTTTCGCAAGGAACATTTCCTTTGCGAGGAAGGCAAATGCGCAACGGAGGAGTTTACGGGCGCCTTCCGCAATGAGATTGAATATAAAGCTCACGTAGCGAGTGTGCATGGCAAAACGCTGAACAAACAACAGGCCAAGCAGACGCGCACATTACAACTGGAGATTACACTAGGACCACGTGGACAAGGCATATCAAATATGAGATCACGGTGAGTTTGCTCAACTATCATTCCACTTTTAATTAAATTTATATTTTTATTTTTATTATAGCAATGAGGAGCATCAGGATTATTTGGATGAATTGCCCTCAAGTAGCTCACAGCGGAACCATCATCCTGTTACAATAGATGCTGGCAACGAGGATGAGTTTCCTCAGCTTGCCGGCATTACGCCGGGACCGAATGTCTCTTTGGTGAGAGCGCCGCCACCGTCGATGCGTAATTTAAGCGGCACCTCGGGTCTGGCTCGCACTAAAGAAAACTTTCCAGCTCTTGGCGGGGCAGCTGGTGGCAGTATATCGAACGTGTATAATAGCAGCTATGCTAACGCACGAGCTCAGCCTCAACCAGCTGCGACTAACTTCAAGAAGGCGTCTAATGCAGGCGCTAGCACTGCTTCTGGTGGATCAGTAACGCGTGCCAATGCACCGGCTAATGGAATGCTGTTGCATGTCTCGAATCGACCTGCGGCCAATAGCAGCAGCAAGAAATCAGCAGGTACGGAAATGGACTTTCCCGCCCTGCCCATGGGCAAGGGCAAGAAGATGGCGCGTAATTTGGAAGAAGATATGCTGCCCGGCGCGGCCATGCCTATGAACAATGTGGCTGCCAAGCATCGTACTCTCGTTGATGACTATGTTTCCGTGGCACATCCGAGAACCTATCAGAAGATACAAATGGTACAAAAGGAAGAACTAGAGGCTAAGGCACGGCAAGAGGCGCTAAAGAAAAGTGCACCCAAACTGACGGCAGCCGAGTTTCCAACGCTTGCGCCAAGCAGCTCCAAAGCGGCAACAGCAAGCACATCTAAGCCCAATAATGGAGGCTCAGCGGGCTCTCTCAACTGGACGAAGCCAGTGTCAGAGAAGAAACAAAAGGATTTGGATAATCGCAAGAGTAAAGTAGCTCCAGCTCCGGTTTTGCCAACGCAGAGAGGTAGCAGCACGACTAGTTTGAATAACAATAAAACGAACAACGCTAACAAACAAGAGCAGAAGCAACAGCCGGAGAACAACAAGAAGGAGAAGAAGCCCAAAGAGAAGAAGAACAATCAGGAGAATCAGCCTAAAGTGAACAACAAACAGAAGGAGAAAAACAACAACAATACAAATAACAATAATAATAATAATAACAATAACATCGATAAGCAGCAGCAGCAGCAGCAGCAACAGATGCCAAACTCCAATGGCAGCTTATCAGGGCCATTGCGTGCACCACCCGGACTAGCTGCACCACCCATTAAACCACCTCCTGGTTTCATGTCAAATGTAACTGTCAACTCGGTGGCCAAGCTGCCCAACAATTTGACGTTTACCAGTTCCTTGGGCGAGAACTATAGCATTGTGCCTAGTGCCAATTGCTATATTGATCCACCCGATGCACCAATCCGGAATCAGGTAAGCAGAACTTAAATTTCGATGCATATAAACGTAATTAGTGATCCTTGCTTTCAGAAACTGGTGGATCAGCTGTGTGAGGTACTGAAGACACCCGAAGCCTTTAATGAATTTCGCTTGCTTTCGTCCAGCTTTCGTGATGGCACCTGTACGGCTCAAGCCTACTACGAGCATTGCCAAAGCGCCATGTCGGACAAGTTCCAAAGTCTCTATCCGGAGCTTCTAGCCATGCTGCCCGATATTGGCAAACAACAGGTTTCTAAAGAATTTTTATTTACTTGAAATCAAATCGCTTTAATTAATGCTAATTCGAATGGTTGTTTGTTTGTTTTAGGAATTGTATTTGGTGCATAAACAATATGTGAACAGCTTGCCACCCAGCCAGAGTAAATTACTGCCTCAGTTCGAAGTTTGCAGAAGTTGTAAACAAATTGTTTTGCCCAACGATTTCGCCAGTCATCAAAAAGCGCATGAGTTGACAAAGAACTTTCCTAGGCTCGATAATGCTGCTTCGAATAATTTGCTAAATGCGGGAGCCAAGAATGCACAACGTAAATAAAAATAACCAGAGCCATACGGTTTCAACAGTCACGAACGACAGCAACAGCGACAGCAAAAACAATTACAACGAATAAATTCCAATTGGAAGGAGAAAAAATGAAAAGCTTTATAGCTATGTATATTTTGTATGTATGTAATTAATATTTTGATTTTGAAGCACGCGTGCATACAGGACTAGAAAATTTTGAATCAATGCCAATGTACACACATACACTGGAAAACGTATGTGAACTAAGCTTAACTATATATAGATTTAGATGTGTACTCTTTTTAATTAGATCCTGTAAAATTATATCGTTGCATGTAACGTTGAAAACGTTTCATGATTTTTGTAGAACACATCCAAATGTGCCACGGTGTGCGAGAAGTGTGTTTTTTTTTTTTAATTTTTAACAGAGTGAGCTTGTATAAAGTAAATTAAAACTGAATAAAGTGCAAAACAATCAAATTGCAGTTCTAATTGGGTTCTATCGTTTTTATTGGTAATTAGGTCTTTAATGTAAATAAAAAAAAGTCAATTAGTATAATTGTTGGTAATATCTTATCTAGTTGGGTGTCTTTATTACTGCTTCATTGTTTATCTATCTCTTAAACATGTTTTAGTCAAAGCTTTGCCACGTTTTATGTTATCTTTTTTGGAAACTAAACCCCAAATGAGACCGCCAAATGTTTTAAATATTCAGTTTCGCAACCCTTTTAGTATTTATTAAAATACGGTCACATTGCATTTGCTAGTCGCATGTGTGTGGCGATATTAGATAAGCCTGCGATTCAATTATCGATAAGTTTCTATCATAAACAACGATGGAGCGGCGCGAGGATGTGCTTAGACAAGTAACACAAATTATTTAAACGTTTTGTATAATAAATACCATGTAAATAATATTTTAGGCACTCGACAAGAATGCATATGAAACGGAGCGTTGGCTAGCCTATAAAGCCGATAATGAAGTTGCCATAGAAAACTTAAATATGTTCGCTAAAAATCTTTCCGTCGAGGTTATGGTGCCAATTGGGAAAAAGGCTTTGATGCCGGGTGAATTGATACACACAAATGAAGTGCTTGTCGGTCACTACCAAGGCTACTTTTCTGCTTGCTCGGCTTATAAGGCGGAGGAGATATGTCAGCATCGCTGGAGGCTGGCCAACGAGCACCTAAAGAAACTGCAAGTGGAGGCGGAATTGTGGCAGTAAGTCGAGTAAATATTTGAGAATGATTTAATAGTCTAACGTATAAGTCGTGCAGAAAAAATTTAGAAACACCAATCCTGGAAGGCGCTGTGCCCAAATCTGATGAAATTGAAATAGTGGAGGAATACAATGAGACAGATCACAATAATTGGCTAAAAGAACACAAAGAGCGCGTGCGCAAGGAAAAGCTAGCGGAACGTGCGCAACGAGAACAATACAAGGCAGCCGATGCGCATAAAGATGTGTTCCAGAAGCTAGAGGAACGTGAGCTACTAGAAGAACTAGGGCTGGATCCAGATAATTTCAGTGAGCAAACGCTCAGTGAATTGCTTCCCAAAGAAGCACCAAAAGATAAAACAGACTGTGATAAAGAAAATGCAACAACTAAGACGGATGAAGAGATATTCGACATGCTGGCCAAATTGGAAGCTCAAGAGGCCAATGAGGCAGCGGATGTCGATGAAGAAATTGAGCAAAATGTTCAGAGCACAAATGAAATGGTGCGCAATCTAATGAGTGGACAAATGCAGGTGACGCCAGCAAAGCAACGCTTAAGCGGAATCAAAAACATTTTAAAAGAAGAGAAAGATGAAGAATATGTGGATCAACCTGAGCTGCGCCTAAGCGGAACCAAAACAATTTCAAAAGAAGAGGAAGAGCATAATGCAGGTGAGGATCATCCCGAGCAAGGCTTAAGCGGAATGCAAAACATTTCAAAAAAAGAAGAGGAAGAAGATAATAATGATGAAGATGATGAGGATCAGCCTGAGGAAGTGAAGTTAATAAGGCAAGAAATGCAGCTATTGCCCATTGAGGAGCGACAGGAGTTTTTAAATTCACAATTACAAATAATCAAAGCGAAAATGCGTAAAATACAGAAAGCCTCCTTTGCCAGTGATGAACTGACACATTTAATGAATGTTCTTATCTGTCTGGAGGATGATTTGCAGGAACTACTGTTCGAGCAAACAGAAACAGCGAACACAGATGAACTGTCGGATGCCGTCTCCACGCTCGACAATAAAAAGCGACGCATCTCTTTCGCCACTGCCGACGAAGAGCTGCTTTTCAAAAAGGAAGAAACCGTTGCCGAAATGTTGACCAATGGCAAACAACGCCAGCAAAGAGAAGTTATCAAACTGGATGCTTCATTAGTGCCGCCAACGCCGACAGTGGAGCCTAAGCTGGATACAGAAAAGCATTCAAATTCACAAATTATGCAAAAAGTTGAAGAGAATTTGGAGTTTGTACAGCAGAACCAAAGTGTGCAGGATTTCGATTTGGTAAATCAAATACTAGAAGCATCAACGGGAAGAATTAATACCCTACACATAAGTTTTACTCATTCCGACGCGCTGCCAGCTGCTCCAACTGAAACTGATGATACTGAAACGCCTGGCACGCCAGCCCAGTTGTATGAGCTCTACAAAAAAGCACAGGAGAAGTACTCCTTTCCGATTTTTGTCAACGGCTATGAGGGTGAGGAGGAGCTTAAGGTGCCCATCATCAAGGAGGAGGACCGTGCAAGTGCCTATGCTGACCCACGCAAGCAAGTGAGTAGAAAAAGACAAAAATAATAATAAACTTCCACTTAAGCGCTTTCAATTTGTAGTTCAACAATCCGTCGGCCGAGTCCAGCATTAGCACAGATGCCGCATCAGGAGACATGGAAACGAAATCTATATTGCGCAACAAATCAGCTGTGGAGCGCGAAGTCCATGCTGTAACCGACAAGCCCAAGCAGAACAACAACAGCAACAAATCCAAAAAGAATAAGTCTCGCAAGGCCAAGAAGGAGAGAACCATCGATGATGATCTGCGAGACATGAGTGCCTATCAGAAGGTCATGCATGATTTGATTGAGAAGGAACCAACGCTGGCACCGGAGCCATTGCCCAAGGGCAAATTTATAGATGCACATACGCCCAAGAAGCGCATTAGCCGCTTTAAAGAGCAACGCTCCATGAATAAAACATAGTTTTATAAATGTGGGTGAGATATGTACATTTATTTATTTTGCGTGAATAAACAATACGATATTATGAATTTATGTACAATCAAACATTTGTTTATGCTCTATTACACAAACATATACGCATGCACGCACACACATTCGATTTGTTATTAAATTAAACTCTATTTACTAAATCCGGTTCAACGGAATTTATTTTGAAAACATTTACACTTGTTTCTTTGTAATTACAATGATATTATTTTGATTTTACATTTGAAATCAGTAGTTCATAATATATATACTTTATTATTATATTTATTACATATATAGATATATATATTATAAGTGCGTGCGAATAATAATTAAACGTGTGTGTATTTAAACGTAGATACATATTAACTACTAATACATACAGTGTGCAAATCTGTTTCTTATTTAGAATCTCCTTAAAATTTCTCTCTCTAAGTATTTTAATTAACTGATTATTGCTTTGTTGGATGGTTTCTAAAAAACCAAAGCCAAGATTAATTTAATTACGTTAATGTATGTTTCGTGTTTTTTTTTTTTTTTTCAGATTTCGTTTTTTTTTTTTTTTTCGAAGAGTAGGTACATTTGAAATGTCAAAAGTGCATTGAACATTATTATCGCCAGCTACTTCCAAGTCTTCCAAATGCAATTCGCTGTGCTCGACTTTTGGTTTTGAGTGCACCGCAATTGGTTTTCTGCTCGATGTCCAGTTCGGATTGATATGGCTAATCTTCTAGTCCAAGAAATTCACGCTCTAATGCGGCGCCCATCATATTCCATTCGCCATCATCACCGTCATCTTCCTGGTTGTTTTCGCTGTTGGAATCCGAGCCCATTTCCAAATCCGATGGCAATTCCTCGCCTGCAATTCAAATGTTTAATATATAATTTATAATTTCATATAATTTATGGTATATATGATAGGTATACCACGTCGAAATTTAGCACTTGGCACTTCATCATCGTCTTCTTCTTCCTCCTTTTCCTCATCCTCAGGCTCGTCCTCGTCATTGGAGGAATTCTTATCAAATTCGACCACTCCGGTGGCCGTACCCAACATCACATCCTCGGAGCGTGTAAAGAAATCATGAGCACGATTTGAAGTCTCATCCTCGCGCTTACGCTTCAACAACTTTTTGTCCATGGGCGGATTTTCTATTCAATTTAAAATATTGAATAAATGAAAATGAAGGCATTTACTTAGTTCCCAGCTACTTACCAAAGTTGACAGGGCCCTCGTCGCTGGAGGAATCCGACTCGAAGAATGTCTCGTAGTCCTTGTTCATGGACTCGATGTCCGCATTGGTGAACACCAGCAGCGGATTAAGGGTTTCACGGAAATTTCCACCTTGCTCTTGTTGCATGCTGCTCGACGGCGATATCTCCGATTTCTCATTATAGTTCACTACATGCTCGGGACTGTGGCAATGGGCAGGCGGTTGTCGGCCCTTATTGCGCACCTTGCGATCGAGCGGAAAGAGGCGCTCATCAACATGCTCCCAGCGTTCGGCACAGGCCCACAACCAATTGGCATTAACTACCTTAATGTTCGGCTCCTTCTTGGCCGCATTCACTTTATAGGTGCCGGCATTGACGGCCACCAGATGTGTTACATCCTTGCTGATGTTCGACTGGACCTCGGCTCCCAAGCTTTTAGCTATAAAATAGGCACGCGATTGCTCCAACTTCATCTGGGTCGGCACCAATCCGGAAAAGACTAGAACTTGACCGCGCAGCACTTCACAACGTATTTTCGGCACAATGATCTTGAGATCGGGTATCTCAGTGGTCTCATCGTATATGGCATAGAAACGCTTGTGTATGTTCCTCAATATGACCTCCAGATACAGTAAGTAGTCATCGGGATCCTCAATTTCAATTTGCTTCTGTCCATCAGTTGTAATTTTCATCTGCGAAGTTGTGGCTACATTATCGGTGGTAGCTTTAGCTGCCTCATCGTCAGCTTCCGCCACTTGTTTCTCATCGCCGCTAGTTGACGACGCGATGCTCTCGTCATCCTCCCTCTTGGGCGGCAATTTTTCAGCTTTTGAGCTTTCCATGGGTACTTCATCAATGACATTAATCTCATCGCTATCGCTGCCTTTGTTGCCGCTGCTCTGAGCTTCAGTTTCTGGTAAACCGGATGAGTTCTCATCAACTACATTCAGAGTCTCTTCGGCTGTTGTGGTTGCCTTGCCATTCAATTTTTCACAGCTGTTATTCACAGGGGGCTCTTTAGTATCCATCGCATCTTTTGTGTCGCTGCCTAAATCAAATATGTCCACAGAGGAGTCCTCCTCGTTGCCCTCTTCATCCTTGCTTGTGCTGGAGACGGTGTTGTCGTCCTTATCCTTCGTATCTTCAGTTTTTAGCTCTGGCTCTTTGTCCGACGGCTTATTTGAGACTTCTGCTTTCTTTTCGGCAATTTTATCAATTTCTGCAAATATCTTGAAATTGTAAATATAGTTTATGTTTATTGGGGATGGTGCGTACCCTTGAAGTCGACGCCTTCGCCATCTAGCTCGTGCTTGGATAGCCCAGGCGGCGCATTTATATCTCCGGTATGTTGAAAGAAATGATAGGGTTTCACTTGTATCAAATTGGATGCCATATTCCAAACATCCTCACGATCATCTATAATGCAGACCATGGAATCGCCATTGGGAAACAGCGCTCTATATATAAAAGAGAAGAATAATGGGTGAGGAAAAATAAGACAACTAGAGTGCAGCTGCTTTACTTGAGATTATCCGTTTTGCTTGTGGCATTGAAGCACTCATCGCGCGACAAAATACGATGGGAGAAGAACTTTCCATCAGGATCAAGCAGCTGAGCAATCATATGTGCATAATTACGAGCACCAAACGTGCAAATGTGAAGTTCATAAAGCTCTGACATTTTCTCCAGGAACTCCGCTGTGCCCGGCCTCAGGCGAGTGTGATACCACGGCGACTGTGGGCCGTACAATTGAAAGTGATAGATGCCCTTTATATTATCTGGCACTGTGTCGTTGGTTGTGTGTATCACTGTCTGATCGAGATCCACCAGCAGCACCAGCTTGCGATCGGTGAGCAAGCGTCGTGTGTCATCATGCCCAAGCTTTTGAGCTAGTTTCTGGGTTACTTTCAAATCGGGCATTGTGTGCACCATTGGAACCGAGGCCTCAGATGTTTGGCCCTTTTTTAATTATACAGATTTACCAATAAGAATTATTATCATGTTCTCTTCATTAAAACTTTTTGTAAATCTATATATTTTTATTATTTCGTATAACACTTACATTGTCGTTCTGCCTTAAGTCTGCGCCGCAGTCTGCGCACATATCCTTAATAACGGTTGTGTGTATGCATTCGGATAACTCCAACAGCGCATCTCTGAAAACATAGCAAACAAATACATCAGCTTAAATTTTATGTATACGCGCATGTGTGTTGCCATTGCGGAGTATGTTGCAATCAGTGCATTCCACCCACTGCCGCCCGGTCCATGTTTGCAAGAAGAAGATATGGATTGGAGGAGGGGGGAAAAAACTCACCCTTTTATCACTATTTCGCCTTCCTTGCGAAGCCGCTTTTTGACCACTCCGGCACGATTTGATTTGTATTTCAAAAACGTCGAATCGCCCTTTTTAATGGGCTTGCCATCCTCACCGAGCTGCTGATATAAAAACAAAATTTGTGCCGCCGAAACATTTTGCCCTTCGCGTACGCGCCATTTATTGATTCGTATGCGTGTCTCAGTCGGAGCAAGCGCTGCGTTTACAATGATACGATTTACACTTCCGCCACTGCTAGCGCTGCCACCGCCACCGTCATCCACGTCCCTAGTAGGCTTTGACGCAATCGGGACCACATGCGTCTTAACCTCTACGCTTGTCTTTTGCATACTTTATTTACAAATTGTGTATATATACAGATTTTAGTTTTGTTTAAATCTGTGGCTTGTTATGTTTTCAATTTGTGTGAATTGCGACAGCGCGAATTGACATTCTCAATAAAGGCGGACAGCTGTTTTTTGTATACTCACAGTTTCGATATATCGCAAAGGTTCGATAACTGATCAATGTTGCGACTCATAGTTTGCACGTTTCGTTTGTTTGGGTTTGTTTATACGTACACAATTAAAAGAAAATGAGCGCGGATAATGAAAAAGAAAACCTGAAACGTAGCGCAACTGAAGATACAGCAGAAGCAGAGAAATCGGCAGAATCAGAGGAAACAGCTAACCAGGAAACAGAAGCAGAAGGCGAAGATGATGCGTGGATAGGACCGATGCCATCCGAACAAAGCACTGCGGTGCCGGCCAAGAAAAAGAAAGGTAAACAAGCTAAAATTAAATGCTGTCTTAAATTAATTTTACGCTCTTATTTGATAGTATTGCCCTATGAACATATTTATTTGGAGAATTTGCCGAATGCAGAAAGCTATGAGCGCAGTTACATGCATCGAGACGTGATCACACATTTGGTGAGCACGAAAACTGAATTCGTGATTACCGCCAGCTTGGATGGACACATAAAGTTTTGGAAAAAAATGGACTTGGGCATTGATTTTGTGAAACATTTTCGAAGTCATTTGGTGCCAATTAAATCGCTAACTGCCAATAGCAGCGGCACTTTGCTTTGTTCTGCGGCCACCGATCAAACAGCAAAGGTCTTCGATGTAGTTAACTTTGATATGATCAATATAATTCGATTGGGCTATACGCCACTATGCAGCGAGTGGATTAACTCGCCGGGTGATGCGGTGCAAGGACTGGCCATGTACGTAAATTAGCTAGATAAATAAAATATATTTAACAGCCGCATATATTATATTTAGCACCGATTCGGAGAGCAACAGCATCCATATTTATGATGGTCAGAGTGGAGGTGAAGTCTTGTACACCTTGGACAAATTGCACTTAGCTCCTGTAGTTGCCATGTGCTTTAATTTGGCTATGGAAACGGTAATCTCTGTGGATCGTAATGGCATATTGGAGTATTGGCAGAATTCTCGGCATGATTACAAATTTCCTCAGCGTTTGGTTACCTTTGACTCGAAGCTGGATACAAGTAAGAATCAAATATATATTAGCCATCTGAAGGCTAGCATTTAATATAATTTACCCCATTTTGAAGGTCTCTTTGAATTTGCCAAGAATAAGACCCAAGTAACCGGCTTGGCCGCTACGCCGGATGGTAAACGTTTTGCTGCTATTTCTACGGATCGCAAAGTGCGCGTCTTTCAATTTAATACAGGAAAACTTTTGCGAGTCTTCGATGAGGCCTTAACGACATACACACAAATGCAACAGACGCCACATGCGTTGCCCAATATGGAATTTGGCCGAAGGTAAGTCTCCTCTTTCTATATAATGCATTTGTTAAGTAAACTCTTCTCTCTTGCAGAATGGCTGCTGAACGTGACTTGGAGAAGACGGCACAAAATACCACTATGAATATACTCTTTGACAGCACCGGACATTTTTTGCTTTATCCCACAATGTTGGGCATTAAAGTCATAAATGTTGCCACCAATCGTTGCGTCACAATTTTGGGTAAAACGGACAATATACGGCCGTTGCAAGTGGCACTCTTTCAAGGTCGAATAAAACGACAAAAGGCGGCCATAACCCTCGAGCAGGAGGCTAGCGAAAATCCAGCATTACAAAATTTACTTAATGATCCAACGGCCTTTTGTACAGCATACAAGTATGATTATTTAAACTTATAGAAAACACTGAAAATTAATTTAAAATACTCCTATTTGTAGAAAAAATCGCTTCTATTTGTATAGCAGACGTTTGCCTTCTGATTTGCAAGATGTTGATCGTGACATATTCAATGAGAAGCCTTCCAAGGAGGACATCATTGCCGTGCCTGAAGCTCAAGGTAAGTGCTTAGCTTTAATTAATTTTAATTTAATTACTAACAAACTATGTACTGTCCCTTACACGCTAACATTCTTTAGACGAAGGTGTTTATACTTATACATACATATACACGTTTTCTTTACATTATTAATTTTGTAAATGGTTTTTTAGTTATACAACGTATCTATGAGAATGTAGTTTTGCATACCACTAAAGGCGATATACATATGAAATTGTTCTACAAGGAGGTGCCAAAAACGGTGGAAAATTTTTGCGTACATGCGAAAAATGGGCAAGTTTTAAAATTCTTTTTACTTAACTAAACATTACTTTCCTTCTTTCCTAATATAGCTACTATAATGGACATATATTTCATCGAGTGATCAAAGGTTTCATGGTTCAGACTGGAGATCCCACGGGTACGGGCACGGGTGGAAAATCCATTTGGGGACACGATTTCAAGGATGAATTCGTGCCGAGCTTAAAACACGATCGTCCTTACACTGTTAGTATGGCAAATGCGGGCCCCAATACAAATGGCAGTCAATTCTTCATAACCGTCCTACCTACAGTAAGATATTATCTTATATTTAAATTATAAATTATAATATGTTTCCTTCGTTTTTTAAGCCTTGGCTGGACAATAAGCATACCGTTTTTGGTCGTGTGTATCGTGGCATGGAAGTAGTGCTCAATATATGCAATGCTAAGGCTAATCCCAAAACTGACAAACCATACGATGACATTAAAATAATTTCAATACATTTAAGTAATTAAGCACAAAGAAATAATAATAATTGTAGCATAAATAAAACATTTGATTGTATAATAATTTTATATTTTGAACTATGCGCGCTCAGCTGCGCCACCTTTTGGCAAATACTAGAACTGTTAGTCACTTAGGTGCCAGATTGAGTATAGTTGGTATTTCCGCATTTCTTTCAGCACGGCCACACTGAACAGCTGTTTATGTAGTTTCACTCGTAGTCTCTCATTCACTGCCAGAGAAGAACCTAAACAAATTGTAAATTAAGAGTTACACGGTGCTTACCTTTTGGTAATTTATAATTTGATATTGCATTATCAAGTGGGAGTGCGTACACATAGTGGGCTTAAGGTAAATATGCGCTGAGGTGCTGGTTGATAGCTATGTTTAAGTGCGTATGATGCGGGTGGAAGTGAAAAAACTTTTTTTGAAAATAAAGCAAGAAAAACAAAGAAAACGAAAAAGACTAGTAGAGCTTATCAAAAATCTATATGCATCAGTACGCTCTACATTTAATGCTTAATTTGTGTCAATTGGTGCAGAAAACATATACATGCATATAAATAAGCATGTTTGTAATGTGTGTATGTGTGTATGCTTGTGTGTGTACGTGTTTTTCTTATCAGCATAAACATTGTGTTTAACGGAACCACACGTTGAGGAAACTCTTCATAGCGAATTCGTTTATTAGTCATAACGAATGCCGAATACACATTTATAAATATTAACTATGGGGTAAAAGTCTTATCAATCCAGCCAACTGCTTATTATTTGCTGATAATATAAGTTCATATAAACAACAATGGTCAATTATGTTGCATTACAGTCGATACGCAGTTCTCCAAAAATGAGCTAAGACTTAATAAAGAGCCCAGTCATGTCCCAAAATGATTCTGATGATGTTCGCAGCACCGCTCAGCTGCTGCTCACAAATGCGAGACACAGCGGTGTTCCTATGATTCCATATGATATGTGTGAGTATGCCAATCAGATTGTGGTTATCAATGCACTCCATAAAATTTATTAATTTCAAATGATTATTAAATTTTCAGCTCGGGCGCACGCCATTAATTTGTTTACGGATGAGTTCCTAGGCGGCTATTCCCAGGATGGACGTATGTCGGTGGTGCGAAGATTCTTTTGCCTCTTTGTTACATTCGATTTGTTGTTTGTATCGCTACTTTGGCTCATTTGCATAGTTGTAAGTTGTACTCTTTGTTTTCTTTACTGAAGATATATGCTAATTGCTTTCATTTTCCATTGCAGATTGGTGGCGATAATATATTCCAGGCCTTTCAGAAACAAGTTATGCACTATACCATATATACATCACTCTTTGATGTTGTTGCCACAGCGCTTTGTCGTTTCATCGTCCTAATTTTCTTTTATGCATTGTTGTATATAAATCATTGGTCGATTATTGCAGTAAGTGCAATTTGTCATCTAATCATTGTTCGATATATGTATAATTGCTAAACAATTTCTTGCAGCTTTCTACCAGTTCCTCATGTCTGTTTCTCATCACCAAAGTGTTTTTCTATGATGTAAGTTTAATTATTAGAAATACACAAAATACGGTTATATAATTTAGTCTTAATTTGTGCAGTGGGTGCACTCCAAGCAACAAGTATTCGATGTCATACTCATTATAACCTCCTTCATTCTGGCCTGGGGCGAGGCTTGGTTTCTGGATTGCCGTGTTATACCACAGGAACGTCATGCCCGCCGTTATTTTGCTGGTAGCTTGTGTGCTTTTCGTTCTTTTATTTATATGTATATACATTTAAATATATTCTCCTTTGCAGCCGCGAGCTCAACCGATCGCGCAGCATTGACGCAGCCAACGATTTTGACTGAACGTGAGCGGCCAGCTCAGAGTGTTACTGATTTTTATTCACCCTTGGATACAGCTCACCATTCGGACGAGGAGGATGAACAGGTCAGCTAAGTATTTATGCATGCGCATAGCTAAAGACATTGAATTAAACAATTGATCGGCATCATATAAAAGAAGCTGCAAGCAGCGATCTTTTAGACAATTAAGTTCTTCCAAAATGTTGTTGGTAGTAGGATTTGAGATTTGGAATATAACTTTTCGTATATCTTTTGTTTGCTTTGCAGGACGAGGAGTACAATCAAATGGGCTTAGATTGCCTGCGCAAGGCATATGAGCTTATCGAGTCCGCAGATTGGAAGATGGAAAAAGTAACTCCCAAGGGCGATACAATCTACAGCACGCAGCGCGAAAAAATTGGCAAGATTTATAAATTAACGGTGTGTATTTTTTGTAGTTCTTAATTTATAGATTCTTAATTTATATCCATTTGTATTTCAGGCACGCCTAAAGTATCCAGCAAAAGCGCTTATGGAGGAGCTCTTCTATCGCATAGAGGATGTGACCAAGTGGAATCCAACTTTATTAGAGTCCAGAATTGTGCGAGTAAGTACCTAAAGCTCAACTTTAATCCATCAGCATATTTAAATAATGTTAATATATTAAACAAAAATAAAATAAATTATTATCTAATTATTAATTATTAGAAAATCAATTCGTATACCGACATTTCGTATCAAGTTTCTGTTGGCGGCGGCGGCGGCATGGTCAAGAGTCGCGATTTTGTTAACTTGCGTTCGTGTCGTTTAATTTACAATGGCAAAATCTGTGATGATGATGAGGCGGCTAAGCTAAGCAGTGAGGATGAAGACGATAATTCTCTGAACCGTTCCTGTGAGGGCAGCGTAACCACAATATCGGACAATGAATCACATACACCACAGTTTGGAAGTGTTGCCAATAGTTATCGCAGCAAATTTTTTGGCCAGAGCTCGTTGCCGCCAGCAGAGGTGGTAACAACCAATACGACACCTACAGCACCCACCACATCGGCAACACCCTACGACACATTGAGCAAAAGTCTGGGTGCCAAAAGTTTGGGTACTGCCCTCGTTTTTCCCGTGGAACCACCGCCATTGGACGATGAATTTGAGGATGCCAAAGATCAGCCAGACAATACGCCGTCCGTTGTGAAGAAGCCAGACAGTTCGGTCGGCAAGACCAACAACAAGGTGTGGATGAGCGCAGCAATAAGCGTGGACTATCCAGCAATGGCTGCGACTACCAAGTACATAAGGTAAGCAACGAGACCCTAAAAGCAAATTCCATTTACTAATTCATAAATTCATATCAAACAGAGGCGAGAACATTGTGTCGGGTTTTGCATTTCGAGAAATCATTGGCAAAAAGGATGGCTGCATTTTGGAATGGGTGCTCTGCCTGGATCTCAAGGGCTACATACCACGCTACGTGCTAGATGCAGTGAGTATTTATAGACTATACATTTCTATAGAAACATTGTAATTGTAATTGCTTTCTTTATAGGCGCTTACCTCAACCATGGTGGACTATATGAAATACCTGCGCAAGCACATAAACGAGCTGCGACAGCGTCGACGTCGCTGATTGAGCGGTTCCAGCTCTATTGTATATAGTTTAAGACGATAAAGTGATATGTCGTATATATAATGCTCTTGCAGCATATACTAATTGTATTCTACGTAAAAACAAATTCTATTCTAATTGTATCTCAAGCTGTAGTTAAGCCATCGAAAAGTAAAAAACCAGCAAAGTGAAGTGCATTCATTGATGATAAGTTTATTGAGTATGTATGTATGCTATATTTATATATGTGGTAGATATTGTAAGTTATGTGTATGGACGACTTAACTAATACATTTTATACAATGCTCTTTTACTTGTAATTGATTTCATACTTGTCTTGCTCATGAGTATATTTAGTCGCTACTTGTGATTCGACAGCTGCAGTATAATTTAGTTTTAGTGTGCTTTAAGATCAGTCTCAGGGCTTGCTCCTATTTGCTATCGTTCTGTGGAAACCAGCTTTGACACGCCTCCATGGCTACCTCACAAACGGCGCTCATTGCCTTGGCATTGTCATAATCTAAGGAATATCGCATTGATATGGTAATTGAGATATGATATGTATGGTATGCAGACTCACCCAAAGCATTGCGCTTGCCAAAGATGCTGCCATTGAATGGCGGCTTCCTGTAGGCTGCCTCGCTGCTGTGCAACAGAATCGCTGCCACAATGATGGTGACCAGTAGCAAAGTGAGAGTACATCTAAGAGCTGCCATTGTATAATCTGTTAGTGGCGTGTTTGATGCTGCTGATGCTGCTGCTGTTGCTGCTGTTTGCTCTCGTTGACTGCTGAAGTCGAAGTGTGATTTGTGTCGGCCTGAATAAGCGCTTTTATACACTGCTCCGCTTGCAACCCCAGTTGCAGTCGGTCTATCAGCGCCTGGCTGCCTAATTGAGTTATTCGCGCGTTAATTGAAAGCAAAATGACTTGAGGGAATTTGAGGTTTCTTACTTTCTGTCTATATACTATATATATATATTATTCTATATTAACTTAAGTACAAGCAATTCAAATATGCAACAACTTGTGAAGTAAATCAAATCAATCACTCTCTCTCTTTTTACTCCCTCTACATTCAAGATATACACTTTAATTATGTAGACTATTAATATTTATTAATGTAGTACAAGCAATTCCAATATGCGCCTATTCCGAAATTATATAAAAATGATTTGAGCAGCAATCTCTCTCTATTATTCTTCTATCATTCTTCACACACACTAAAATACCGTCTTGGTGCCCGTGTTCCACTCGAGCACCTTGTTGAACTCCTTCTCGCCAAAGCCGATGGCCACCGCCTGCTCCACACAGCTATTCTGACGCTTCAGATTGTCGATCATGAAGAGCTGTTTCTTATAGGCATTGAGCAGGTCCGCACGCTGGCGTTTTAGAGCCTTAATGCGGTTGTCTCTCATCTTCAGCTCCTTGCGACTGTAGTCGAGATCCTCGCGTTGCTGTGTCGCTTGCTGGCTGAGCATTTGCCTTGTGGCTTCTGCCTCATCGTTGGCACGCATTAGACGATTCTCCAGATTGGCATTGGTTTGCTTCAGCAACTTCGCATCACGGCGCAGTAGTTCCAGCTCGTGCTGCTGATTGTTGTATTCAGATTGGCGATCCTTTTGCCGCCGGTTCGCATCCTCCGATTGCAGCTCCAAGCGATGCAGCTGCTCGGACAGTTTGGCATTGGTGCTGATGGCCTGATCCCTTTGCGCTTCAGCCTTGCGCAATGCTTCAAGCGTTTGCTCCAGCTGCATTTTCTGATCGGCCATGTCCTGCGTTAGTTGACCATGATCCTCCTCCAAAATGGCGACTTTGGCTTTAAGAAATCTAAATGAAGACATATATATTTATATATTAATCTTTTCGGATGATCTGTGCATGCTGCTCCTTGCTTACTTGATGAAGTTGTCTTGGGTTAGCTGCTTCTTGGATTGTCCGCTGATGATAGTTGTGCTCTCTCGTGACTGCTGCACCAGCTCCAGCTCCACCAGCGGCTGCTGTTCCTCTTGCTGCTGTTGCTGCTGCTGCTGCTGCGGCTGCGGCGGTTGCGGCTGTTGCAGCTGTTGCGACTGTTGCGACTGTTGCTGCTCGAATCCATCCGCATTGCGCAGCAGCAGATCCAATGATGGACTCGCCTTAAAGTTGGGATTGCGATACTTCACAAATGTGGCCGTCTTGTGTGTGGCTCGGCGCGTGAACGTGCTGTCGATGCGGCCAGCAGCAGCAGCAGCAGTGGACAAATTTGTTGTTGCTGCTGTTGAAGCAGCAGGCGCTGTGGCATGCCTACCGTGCGCTCTGCCACCTCGCCAATCGCCAATCCTAGCCTTGTTCAATTGTGATACTAAATTCGTTGTCTGTTTGCCTCTGGGCGTTGCCGCCTGCGTCGATGGAGGTGTTGGCGTTGTCGGTGCACTCTTGTTGGGCGATTTGCTGACTTTCGATCTGTGGCCACGTCCCACCGTATGCCGATTGGTGATCGCCCCATCCAGATTCACATTTGCGTGCAGTTTCTTCTTCAGCAATGTGCTGGGGCCCTTCTGCTTCAGATAGGTGCAATAGCGGGACTGGGAGGCCACCTGGCTGCCATTGTCGATGGGATGATTCAATGACATCAGATTTAGCTCCTGATTGATATGAAAGAGTTCCTTTTCACGCGACAATATCTCGGCCATAGTGCCGATTTATATTATATATCTATTGTCTTCTTCTTCTTCTTTTTTTGTGACTTTTATGATAAGTTGGCTCCAACCTTTAAGCTTGAACAGCTGCTGATCTGATGAAACGTTTTTTCAACAAGAAATTTTTACTAATAATTATACTATTGGCACGCTGACTCCGTTCGGAGCTTGCCTTGTTTTCTGATGATCCAAAACTCAAATCCTGCTTTGATTTTTTTGACACTAAGTTCATAAATAACAAACATAAAAAAATGCAGATAAACACTTGTGTCGAGTGTGTAACCAGGTAACCCGGCTACCTGTACAGGTGAATATACATATATAAGTATTGGTGGTTGTTTTTGTTATATTTCCCCAAAATATTACGACTGTTGCTATTGTTATTGCCCCATCTCTCACTCTCTGACCTCTCACTCCCTCTCTCCCTTCCTCTCTCTCTCTCTCTCCCTCTCCTACTCTTTCGTAGCTGTCTTAAGGCCAACGACTTGTGAATTTATTTACCTGTCAGCTTGGCTTTATGAACTTGACTAAATCCGCGTGGGTGTTCTCGTTTCCATTTGTTGCCAAAAAAAAAAAGTAAATAAGTAAAAAATCAAAATATATTTAACTCTGTTGCGTAGGTTTCTTGCATATGCTATGCAAATTTGCTGCTCTTTAGAATTTTGTGATGTAATTGTAAATCGATTTGACGCCAAGGCGGCTCATCAAGCCATCACCCACTTGACTGTGGCTGATTCAGCCTATTAAACTCTTCAATCTACGCACAGTATATGTATACCCATTGAAATTTGACGCAAATGGGGTATAATGTGTGCTTAGAGATGTGAGATAACTGCTTTGTATATACCTATGTTTATTAAGCACTCAACTCATACTCCACTCTATAGTTGAGAACTGATATACTCTTTAAATTAGTATATGTGAAAAGAGCTAGGAATTTATTGAATTTATTTTTATATATGTATATGTGTATACCTCATCAGGATGAGCAAATGAATATATGTATATATAGAGTTAAGTCTGCCTGATTGCCTGCCTCTCCTGAGAGAAGCTAATGTATTCTTCTTACACTCGTTTACTGAGTGAACATCCTCGCTCAATTAGAAGCTCTGCTCTAATTGCATTTTGAGTGAATTTTCTGTATATAAAGGGGTGCCAGCTGTGTGGGCGTTCAGTCAAGTTCCTGACCTGGACTGGGTCAGTCGCAGTGTGCGGTGAATATATCTAAGTTTTTTATTGTTAAATTTGTACTTTTAATTGTTTATGTTTAATTGATATTATTGATATTATTATTAATTAATATAAATTATATATATTTAATACGTTTTGTATAATATTATTTCATATTCATTTAAGAAATAAATAAATGTTTATGTTTAATTATTATTATTTTACATATATGATTAATTATTATTATTTTACATACATACCTGTTTTTTGATAGATTTGTTTAAATTTAACAAATATACGTATGCTGGTTAATTCTTGTGAATTTTTAAATATGTTCAATAAATAGTAATTTTTATTAAGACAATGATAATAATGGGAATGATCATTAACTATAATGATAATTAAATGTAAATAATATTTATGATAACGACTCTCTACGTGAATGATTATTACTGTTAAACATCATTAAAGATAATGATCATTATTATTGCTAAGCATCATTAAAGATAATGATCATTATCAATTTGATTATAATGCTCATTACGATAAGGTTCGCATATTCGGTTTTATATGACAATATATATTAACTTTCTAAGACTTATTCATTAATTCCCTCATATGTTATATAAATAATAAGCTCTCTTATTAATTCGAGTGTGCAAAGTGCATAACGCTTGCCATAGTCACAGTCTCTTTTAAATATTTTTATTGTTTAATAAATTTTCTCTATACTTTATATATTAAATATATTAATTTAAATATTTTACACTCTTTACCTGAGTTCTTCTTTTCAAGCCATTTAAGATCCCTCTGTTCGTTATTTTCTTTACGAATTCAGAATAAGTCTGCCTGTCTATCATCATCACACAAATTATAAACAACATATAATAATTATATATTATGACAGCTCAGAATCAATTCTTGACAAAAAAAAAATCTTTCGTGTCGCAGGCTCACGTAAAGATGTGAAAATTCCGGCACGTCTCTGAAACGAACTTTTGACATTGAACAGACAAAGATAAAGAGGGAGAAGCACGCATGATAATCATAAATATTGGTATAACTAAAAATATAAATAGAAACGTACAAGTTAATGGGAAACGTCAACAATTGAACCCGACCAAGGCCAACAGAGCAGAGTCAGAGCTAGAGTCGGGCGGCCGAAAAGGTAAAGGAAAAAGGTTCTGCTCTTTACTACCTGAAAAAAAAAATGTAAATGCAAGTCTCGAGATTTATGTGGCTTAAACAAAACACAGTCTGTAGTTAGCTTATACAAATATGTATAGGCCACATAGCACACATACATACATATTTGTATACACGTATATATATCGCATAAGTATTTGCCGTATATGCCGTCATCAAGGCATTCTGTTGACTGCCCACACAATCATTCTATTTGCTCAGCTCTCCAGCCAAGTAAAAACCGAGATCTTAGCAACTCTCCGAGTGCGGCTTAGTTAGTTGCGTTGGCCGAGCATGACGTGATTCGGGAATACTTGAAGACCCAACACGCTGGAGGCTCTAATTATGCGGTATTCGCTCATTAGAAAGAAAAAATCCAACATCTCAGGTGAGAACGAGAAATTACACCTAACTAACAAAGCAACAACAGTCAAACGAAGTCGAAATACACTAGTAAATGAAATTGCTGTTATTTAAAGTGTAAATATTGTATTTAAAATATAAATTAATTTTAATAAAATGTTTATATCAGCTTTTAAATAAAACTAGAATTTAAATCAAGTAAATAAAAGCAAAAATAAAAAAATTGTAAATTAAATATAAATATATATTTTTAGCTAATAAATAAAATCCTGATTTATGTTTAATACAAATTCAGTGAATGATTTAAAGAATTTTCCAACAAAAAAATTTGTATTTAAATGATTAATATATTAAAATTACACTTAAAAATAAATAAATAATTATATCATTATTTCTTATTAAGCCAATCAGAATAAAAATACTCAATTTTAAAACGAATATGTTTTTACCATGGACGTTAGCTCTCGTTTGGTTTGAAAAACTAAATGAATAGGAAAATTCTTCATATCAAAACAAATGTAAAGAGGTTTATATTAATGATTTAATTTCATTACATGTTAACTGATTCGAATCGATTCTGAATAGCTCTCCAATATGACACACTAATACACTACCTACTGCCTACCTTTTATCCGATGAGAATGGACTATATAGCAGACTTGTCTCAAGTACTTTTAATACCCTTTTCTCCGAGGCATATATAGAGAGCAGCAGTCGAGCGTGGCCCAGGGCCCAAGTGCAAGATTGTTGTGTGGGCCTCAGTTGTAGTTGGTGTTGTTGCTGAAAAACTGCCAACACTAGGTAATACTCACACACACACACACACACACACACACATAGAGTACACACACATACGCATACGTCATAGACAATACGAAGAGCGCGGCGCCAATAAGAGCGGCTCAGCTTGCCAAATACTCCGACAACGACTCCGAAAACTTAGCCAGACCGGTTGCTGTCGGAGTGTTGTTGCTGCTGTTGGCGTCTTGGCTTTAGAGCGCAACGTCTGTTCAATTCAGTCTTGGCCAGGTCGGTGTGCGAGACACACATCAACGAAAAAAACAACAGAGAACCAAAAGGCAGCGCGTTTCGTTGTCGTCGTCGCGCGTTCGCTTTATCGCGTTCAATATTTCAAGCTGTCGGCGAATCGCAGATGAAAAACCGAGCATGTACGTGTTATATATACAAAATATATACATATAGAAGTTGTAGAGAGTGTGTATTGTCTTTTGTAAAGCCATGAAATGATTCTTAATTTGGTCTTACTTGGGAACGTGCAAACGCATTTGTGACGCTGACAAAATTAAAGAAATTTTTGCCGTTTGATTGTTGTTGCCCTTGGCGGCCTATCAAATTGTTATTGCTGTTGCTGTTGTTGTTATAATGCACAACGGGTGGTTGAACTAGCTGTTAATTTCGACTTCATCACGAATTTTTGAAAAATGTGTTTCGAGCCAGGCTTGTGCTTGTGTTGTTAACTGACCGCAAGTTTGTTGCCTAAGTCTTTTGTTATTGCGACTCCTTGAGAGTTTCAGTTAGAGCAATTAAACTGTATGCATGTATGTGTAGATGTGCCTCAGCACTCGCTCGCTTTTGCTCTTTTAGCTCTTAAAAAGCTAGATGCTCTTGCAATTTTTCCTGTGCAATTTTGAAGCTGCTTTTTAGCCGTTTTTTATAGCCTGTTTCTTTTGCCCTCTCTTCCGCAGCAAAGCAAAATTACAAATAAACAAAAAACCAAATGTGCGCCAAACAAAGAGGAAGTTAAACAAATTAAATTAATGCAAAAATAAAATGAAATATAGATATAAAAAATAAAAACAAATTATGCGCCTGTGAAAAAAAATGGATGATCCCATGAAAAATTTAGTAAAATAAATTAATGCAAAAAATGTATATATATTGCCACATAATTTTATGAATTTGCAAAACAAAAAATATATAAAGCAACTGTATAACACTGGTTAACCAGGGGCACATAACTAATTGGATTACGCAAAGGCATATATACATATACATACATATAGAGATAAATATAAAACGGGAGGATTGTTAAAAAGGTGAGTTGGAAGTTATTTCTTTTGGAATTGGCAAATGAAGCGTTAGAGCTTAATTATGCAGAGATACAGCAACATATTCAATATGGCGCTGGCCATATAATGTATCTTGTTTCATTTTTTTTTTTGCTTTTGCTAAATTGCAAGCTAAGCTACAAAAGATGACTTCATAAATCGCCGTCTGAGGCGGTCCTCATCTTTAAAACCGGTTCGCGACGCGGCCTAAGCTAAGATTCGCGTCACATACTGTATCAAGAAAAACATTTTGTTGTTGTTGTGTTCAAGCCAAAACGTTTATAAGAGCGCAAAAAAAATGTAATTTTTATTTGTTATTTTATATGTATGCGCATGTATGTGTATATATTTATATATATACATTTATACATTTATATTTTGGTCAGCCAAGCTGCGTTTTTCCTGTGCATTGAACCTGTTTAGCTCAAGGTTAGGCCGCTCTTTCCCGAATTGGTTGTCACAGCGCGCTGGCCAAGTTCGCAGCAGCCGCAGCAGTTACATCATCCATCTGTCGATCACAAACATGGAGATGCGACAATCTTGGCTTATTAGCTTGCATGACGCGGCATGCCACAGCGCGTAGCACGAACGTTGTTATACTATCCACATATTATCATTATTATGCCCGCGCACAGCAATTGCCACGTCACGGACATCCGCTTTTGACTGCGGCAACTGCCTCGATTGGATATTGCGGCATGTTGCATGTCCGGCATTTTTAATTTTAATGTGTCAACCACACCAGCAAGCTGAATCTCTAGAAATGCTAGGAAGTGAGTCGCATTACGTGCATGTGCATGTTTGAGCATTAGAAGAGCAGTTAGATCATTGTCAGCTGAGACTCCATACCTACGCTTAGCTGGACTGCTACATGGACACATTTTCATTGGAAACATATGTGAGCTGGCATTAACTCAACTTATCTCGACCTGAACTGTTCAGCATAGACTCTAGCACACTCTGAGAACTCTTCTCTCTGGATATTCTCTAGCCTCTGCAATTGAGCTCAGACTCAGCTACATGGCTTTATAGTCTTCTGCCTTTTACTATCCCTTGCACAATTTTTATGGCAGTCTATTAATACTCTGCTCGCTAAGTGCAAGAGAGTAGATGTGTATAATGCTTAGCTGTAGGTATGTGCACTAAAATCTCTATTCTGATCCAATCAAAATAGAGATTTTAGTGTTCATACCTAGAGCTAGGCATTCCTAAAACCCTTTAAGAGTCGCTCAACAAAATGAAACTGTTTGCCCAAGACTCAAGTCTGAATGGAGATTTTTCAGTAGATGACGTCATATTTATTATTTTGCTTAACATTTTGAGCTCAGTTACAAAAAATGCTCACTTGCGGCAAAATCTTAGTCAGCTCACTGGAATTCACAATAAAATACTACACAGATCATTAGATATAAATATATATGTATTTATATTAATATTTTGTATTAAAATTTTTTATTGATATAAACTTATGTGTATGTCTTACATATTCTCAGAAACAAACTGTGTTAAATTTTATAGCTAGCCATATATTTAGAGTAATGAGCGTATTTATACATACTTATTATGTATATTATTTATCGAGTTTTCTGCCCAAAAAGTTGTATATCTAAAATCCGATAAATTATATCATCAAAAACTGTGTTAAACTATTTTGTATTTTATTTTTAAATCCAGCTTTAGTCTTCAGCTAAAAATAGTGAATATTGACATTGAAAACTTGTAGCCTTCAACAATTATATTACCTCATTTTTATGCTTTGCAATTTGCAATCTTGCAATGCTGCAATTTCACATTAGTTCTAGCCATAAATCTGAGTAATATGAAAAGCTTGATGCTAGCATTTTTAGTTGGAGAAAAACCATTTACACTGCCCACACGAATTGAGTACTAGAATCTATTGCTAATTGGCGGGCACAACATTTCGAAAGAGGCTACGTACACAGACCACTTGGAATCACATTAATCATAATGAGATGGAGCCCGCATAAAAGGCTACGCGCCTCTCGTTAAATATTGGCTACAATTCATAGTACAAAAAAAAAGTCGAGGGACGCTAGAAAAAAAAGCTTGTCTAAACTTTTAGCACTTCTAAGCAAAGGCCTTAGACATAATTATGACTCGGCGTTTCCTCTGCCTCATTGTTGTTGCTGTTGTTGTGTTGGCGTCTAAAGAAGCAATTAGAAAATGTGATTGATTGACAGCTGAGCAAGGTAGAGAGCGGCTTGCATCATCAGCATGTAGAGATGAATGAGAAGGGTTTTCATTTTGGGGCCAGCACACAGAGATTTTCCGGAACCTTTCGCTTTGATGCATGCCCTATTAATTGGTTAATTTGTGGTTGTTAACTATCAAAATATTTTCATATAATGCGTGTTGAGTGCAACACCTTTTGATATGAATAATTGTGGGCACTTGCCCCCACACACCCCCCTCTCTCTCACTCTCTCTCTGTCTCTCTCCCTCTCTCTCTCTCTCTCTATGTCTGTTGAGCTAATTGATAGTCAGTTACAGATTCCGATTCTATAGATTCTTTAAGCATGTGGGCTGTTGCGGCAGACGCCAACGCAGTCAAAAAAAAAAAAAAAAAAAAATTTCAATAATTAAAAGGCAACAAAGCAAGCTGTGAGACCAGTTATTATACACACACACACACACACACACGAGGCACTTCTTGGCCATAATGAACTTAACTTGTTTATATAACAAGCACAACAAGCTGTTCGACTGACCTTGAAGCACAACAACAGCAACAACAACAACAACAGCAAAATGCGTCGAAAATAATTTTTTTTGTTATATATATTTTTATATTTTGTTGTCTGCTTTTAATTTTTTTTACAAATTTTTTTAGTGGTTTGGCATATTGCCTCATTGTAAAGCACTTGAAAATTGAATTACGATTACAACATTTTTGTGGCAATAGCTGAGAAACGAGTTGAGAAAACTCTCCGGAATATTTACATATATATATATATATATATATTTTGAGTTATTTATATGGTATATAATTATGATTTGACTTTGAAGATATAAGTATATGGCTACGCTGCGAGTTCATGAACTTAATAATTGACTTATAATCGCTTTGCCATTTGCTGCCTCGCAAAGAAAGCTCAGAGGTTCATTCAACCTGCGCCCAGAACTTGATGCTACAATGTTGGATTCCATGTTTGATTTTTCTATAGTTCTCTCGACTTTTTTTTGCTGTCATTTTTGGCTACAATATTGATTTTTACAGTTGAGCTAACAAGCAGCTAACGGCTTTCAATATGAAAGACTTAGGCAACGAACTTGCTACTTAACATTGTTCCAGCTCCACGTCTCGCCCGCTCTCCATCTCGCTCTCTCGCTCTCTTGCTCTCTTAGTCTGTCTGGCACGCATTACTCATGTGTCTGCTATTTCTTTCTCTCTAATTATGCAAATTCGTATTTCTGCAGCTTTTCGCTTGGTTTTTTTTTTCGTTTATTATTCATTTCATTTGGCTATAAGGCGTGCCAAACAATTTGCATTGGCTTTTAAATGAGTCAGCAGCTGTGGCTCTGGCTGCGGCCAGGCTTAAGTTCCCGTTTGTTCAATCAGCTGCTGTTTGTGTGTTTTAACTGCAAAAGTAGTCTGGCTAGCTGGGCTGCAACGTGTCCGAAAACCCATAGGCCAGCAGCTTAAATGCTGACAGAAATAATACAAGCATTCGCCTGCGTGGGTTAGTCTGGCCCAACAAGGCGACTGCCTTGCAATTGTACAAACGTTCAACGTTCAACGCTCAGCAACAAAAACACTTTCAAATCCCAGCCAAGTGGGGCGTGGGTGTGGCCAGCTGTATATTTGGCTGAAAAGCAAAATCAAAACTAGTGCATGTAGTCATGACTTTTGAACCGGGTCGCCCAAATTTGCAGTCCGATTTGATTTACTTCGTGCGGCAATTCATGACGACAAACACAGTGACTAAGCAGCTGGCGAGAGTTCAGTATATTCTGATTAGACTAGAGTATATGAATATGAATGGTCAGAATATAAATAAATAAACGATTTTTCACAATTTGCTGATTTGAAATGTATTTAATATTAATAATAATATATGATATACATAAGTTAAGCGTACCCTCGTTTCTCCTCTAGTTTAAACTCTGCCAGGTCTGTCTCTGTCTGCCCTGGAGAATCTAGCCTCATATATATAATAATTATTTAATAACACCAAGTATATCAATTACTAGTTACTTGATGCTATAACCTTTAGAACACATTTTGGAAAATTGTATTTTTTGCATAACACAATTTCTTTTGGCAAATATTCATAGAACATATTTTTGTTTAACCACCATTTCATTTTCATTATAATTTTGGCAAATTTAGAATTGTTAAACACATTTTCTTTGAGCTATATAAAATATGTAAAAATATTTAAATTATCTCTTTGATAATTTTTTTTTTTATAACAAATGCTCTTAGTTTATAACAAATTCAATGAATAACGTTTAAAGAATTTTTCACCAACTCCAAGCGTGTTACAAAATTGTCTGTTTAATGGGTTCTTTTCGAGTCTCGAATTACCAATTAGTCATTAAAATTAAGAGCTGCGGTAGCCAATGTCGCTGGAGGTCTCCGCTTTTAAGTACTTCTAGGCGCAACAAAGTTTTAGTACAAAAGTAAAAAAACAAAAAAAAACTACAATAAAACTGAAAAAGTAAACGGAACTGTTAAGCGTTTTGCCCAAACCTGTTTTTGCACCGGCCTCAGCTCTAGCCAAGAGTCAAGCAACAACAACACGCAGACAATGGGCGCCAGGCCGATGCCAACAACAACAACAATAAATAGCCAAAGTAAATGTCTGGTAACTGGAATTGTTGTTGGTGTTGTTGACTGATAAAAATCGAGACACATTCAAGTCCTACGGCTTAAAAAAGAGTTAAAAAAGCTAAGCTCAAGTCACGTTTATTGCGAATATTCAATGCGTGTTGTTGTTGTTTTATTTCTTTTACTTTTATATAAAATTTGCGGTATAAGAAAATAAAAATTAGGCGTCAATACATAAAAAATAGCCAAACGAAATAGCCGTTGGGCATTTTTTTGTGGGTGCTCAAACGTTTTCTTTTTTCTTTTTTCTCTGTTTTGTTTTTGACAAATCATCAGCTAAAATAAAAAAACAATTTGTGTAAATTTTTACGTAACTGCGTGGCGAAAAAAAACAAAAGAAAACAAAAATGTGAAAAAATAATAATTGAGAGTGGGTGGGGGGTTTCTTCTCACAGGCCACAGCCCCACTAAAGATGTGGCAATTCGTGAACGATCCAATTTAACGCACTCGGCCCAAATGCGGGCCACACTTTTGCAATCAACTTGGCTGACGGACTTGGCTGACAGACAGGCAGGTGGAAAGACAAACAGAAGTGGGCGGGAGGCGGTCGGGCAAACAGCACGCAAGCCAAGTCCAAATATTGACGCACATTTTGTAAGCGAGGCAAGCTGTGGCTGAGCTAAGCACAAGCTAGAAGAATATATGGATGGAGACAGAGAGTGAATACCCTGGAATTTGGGAAAAAAGCTGACGAAATTTAACATAGAAATAAAAGCAGTGCAAAGGAGAGGGAGAGAGGGTTTTGCATAATAGTTCGAGAAGTAAATAGATAAAGAAGAGATGACTAGCAGATGCCCAGTAATCTGAAAATGATGCTAAGCTGAGCATCAGGAAGAAGAGGGAGAGGAGATAAGATAAGAGAGTAGCTGTGTCTAGTTATAACTAAAATTTGGAACATTTCTTTATTAGAAATATTTATTTATAACTGTCACAGAAGACATATCTATGTATAGCTACACCTAGCAGATGCTAAAATAACGTACAAAAAAAAAACTAATGTCATATATGTTTTATAGAAAAACCAGTTGCCCAAGCTTAAACTAAAGTCAAGCAGCCGTTGCTAAGCCGCTGCAAATTTATATTGATTTTCCAGTCATTTAATTTGTCTCTTGCCAAACCAACTCGATATACCCTTTTTTGCCTATTGCACAAGGACAGTTTGGAGAGCTGCGCCTTTCCATTTATGCCGCTGCAAAAATAAAGTAGCTGAAAACTGGCTCATGAAAACAGTTTTGGCCATGTTGCAATTGGTCAACACACTAAAAAAAGTATAAAGTTTGTTGCCTAAGTCATTTGATTTTAGTAGCAGAGACCAAATTAATGTCTCTGCACTTTGTCTTAATTGTTAATTGCAAATAATAAAAGCGTGAAGGGGCAAAAAAAAACTAAAACAATGGAAATTGATGTTGGCGTTGATTGCGAATTGCAAATGAGCAACGGTTGCTGTTGTTGCATTTGTTGCAGTTGCCGTTGTTCATCTAATGACCTATTGCTGGGCATCGTTAGCGCATTTGCACTCGGGCTGTGCAATTGCAATGACCTTGACGCAATCGTCAAGCCGTAAAAAAAAAAAGAAAAATAAAACATTCGTTCCGTTTCGTTGGTTGCGTTTACTTTGATCTGGCCCCCAGCCTCTGCTCTCTATCTAAATAGAAAACTTGTTAACTTAAGCTGGCAAATGACGCTTAATAGCCGCTACTGCAGCAAACCCGAAATATATATATAAACACATACTTATATATCTATAGATAGATATTTGTATATTCTTGCTAGATTTGAAATTCTAATTTTGTATTTTGTTTTTTTTTTTTTTATATTCAATGCGTACTTATTTGCATAGCTAAGCAGGTGAAAGTTTCGGTTGGACACAAAGACTGACAGAGACACACAGCACTTCAATTGAGTTTGATCATGATCTTAAGCCCGTTTGATTAGCACACATGCGAGTTCTCAATGCGAAGTAAAAGTAAAAGCTAAGACAAAGCCATGCCTGACCCCAAAAGCGAACAAAAAACTGTAAAGAAAACCCATATACATATATATGTGTATCGAGTAAGAGAGAGATAGAGAGATCGAGAGGTGGAGACATGTGATGGGCCTCGTTAATTACCATAATTAAGAACACAATGCGGGCTGAGATGCAGCTGCCGCTGCTGCCTGTTGCTAGATAACAAATGGAAACCTTATAAAAAAAAGCCAACTTACTTTCTATTGGAATTGCAGCGAAATTAGCTAGACGATGCGTTAGATTGATCATATACTACCATATAAATGGGAAGAGGGAGGGCAGTCTGCTTGCTGTGGAGATTTCTCATTTTTATGGCACTTGGAGCAAACCACAACCGAAAGTTGTTAGCTGTTAGCTGTTAGCTGTTAGAATCTTGGTCTTTGTCGTTGCCCGTTTCGATTTTGATTTTCATTCGTTTCTTCGTCTGCTTCTGCTTCTTCTTTAGTCTGTTGCTCATTTCAAATAGGTCAAACATTTGTGGTTAGGCGCACTGCTCATATGTGTGCGATTACGCCTGTGTATGTGTGTGTGTGCTTAACACACTTCTTTTAGGTATTTGCCTTAGGCAATTTGCATGGCCGTGTTTCTTGTGTTGGTTCTAATTGTGAGCGTCGCCTCGTTCTAATGAAGTCGATTTAATCGCCCAAACTTGAGTCGCGCCGAGTTCGTGTCTTGAGTCTTTTGATTGATGTGAAAGAACAACATAATTGGTTCAATCAAATGTGGGGCAGATGCCGCAACTAGATAAAGCTTCGATCAAAGAGGCGCCATGGAATAAGCTATCTCTCTCTAATAGCATCTCTCTAGGCCTCTCTCTCGCTCTATCTCTGTCCCTCTCCCAATTAGCACAATTTAACGCATTGTTACGCGCTTTTTGGCAAAACGATTTTATAGTTTGTTCCTTTCAATATCGCTCGAGCAGAAAGCTTTAAAAATTAAGCATGCCGAAAAAAACTAAAAAACGAAATAGTAAAAAATCTACTTGAAAAACTATGAAAAAATGGGCTTTTGCATATGTTTATGGCTGGCGGCTTTGGCACAATGAAACAACAGCACGCGAGGTCATTTAGTCGCCACATTACGTATACGTCTAGTTGCGCTCGTAAATGAAAATGCAATTGTTTAAACAAATATGTTTGCTTAGCGCTTTTTGTCTTCTCTGTTATTTAAGTTTTTTAAATTTTTTTTTTACACGCGCTGCTCACAGCTCGCTGCGCGTTGCTCGTAGCTCGCTTAATTTATTCAGTTGCACGGCCCATTTGTCGGCTTTTTCTATACGTATTTGTTTTGGCTTAAAGGTTTTTGTGTTTGTTGTTTTTGTTGTTGTTGCTGTTGCTGCTGCTGTTGTTTGCGGTTGCTGTTACGGAATGTGTGTCAAACGAATACGACACTTGACAGAGTCACATAAAAATATCCGTTACAGCTGAATGCACGCACGCATTCGCATTGATGATCATCGATTGAAAATGCTCAGATGTTCAAATCAAAGTACATAATATATATGCACATATATTTGTATATATGTATTAGGTGTATTATCTAGAACTTATCATACATATACAATATAAGTTGTATACAATATATGTTGGTTAAAAATCTTTTTTAATGAAATAAAGCATAGATATGTAATATAATATAGAAATAAAAATAATATATATATGTTTAAATTTTTAATTAATATTAAATTTTTTTAAATGTTTTTTTTTTAATTGGTTTTTTCAGCTTTATATTATTTATCTCTTTTTTTCTAATAAAAAGAATCCATAAAAAAAAAACATTTTAGAAATTTAATACTGATAAATACAAACTTATTTATATACATGAACACATACATACACACATTTATAAAACGAGTTTTATTATATATTAAACCGCTAATCTTATCAATATTATACCAGTGCTATCAAACCGACAAATTAACTGAATTAGCTTAGCTAAAATGAATTTTCAGTTGATTTCTGTGCAATTTCCTGCTTACTGAACTGACGTACCCCACTCGAAGGTCACTTCTGAATCCAATTCATTGGGTTTATTGCAAAGGTTTTTTTTTCGCTCATGTTGCTGTTTGATTTCGTTTTTTTTTTTTTTTTTTCAAACTCTCGAAACTGGGTAACGAGAGCAGATGCCAATCAGAGTTCATTATTCATAATTTCCGTTGAGCGCAATGCGCACAATTTTTTCTCCCTTTTTTTTCCTATTTATCGTTTTTGTTTGCTTATTTTCGCTTGCAATGAGTCTGTTGATATTGTAATGGAGCAAGGAATGAAAGGGATCGGGTTATTTTGGAAAGTGTATTGAAGTCTACATTCATTCATTAATAATAAAATATATATTTGAAATAGCAAATAAAAATATGAAAAAATAAAAATAATAACAAATGAAAAATATAAAAATATTAAATGATTATTTAAAGACTGAAAACACTTCTAATCCATTCTGCATAAATATATCAAATTATATGTACATATATCTATATTTTTATTGAATTAATTTTGTAGAGTTTAATATATATTCTAATAAAAAATGCTTAATTAATTTAATATTTAAACATTTATTTAAATTTCACCTTAACCTTCTTCATTTAGAGCATCTAAAATTTGCCCTATATTTATATATATTTTTTTCTCTCGGCTGTCGCGATTACCAATGCATGAGCTGCGCTTTTAGCCTGAAACAGCTGTTGACTGTTTTTTTTTTATTGTTTATTTATATGTATATATATATATTTTTTTTTTTGCGAGTGAAGCTCAATTGGTGACATTTTTGCGCTTTGCTGCTAAATGGGTTTACGTCATGCATCTAATTTTAGCTAATTTATTGCAATGCGAGTATTGTCTATTTGTTGTTGCCGCTGCTGCTGCTGTTGTTGTTGTTGTTGTTGTTAGTATTGGTTAACTTTTTGCATTGGACGGCTGTCAGTTGAAAGCTGTGAGTGAAGCCACGCGGTTAGCTGCGATCGGAAGATCTCTCGCTCTTTCTTCGCCCCTCTCGCTCTTTCTCTGGCTCTCATTGTCTCTCGTTTTTGTGTGGGCCTGGCATTGACAAATATCTATATACATACATATATATTTGGTTGGATAATGCCAACCATTTATCAACGCACGCAGACGATATCGGTTGACCCAATTTCCATTTATTAATAATCCCAAAAAGATTATAGCACCGGGAATAATAGACAGCTGCAATCAATGGGTGAGTGTGTACGTCCGTGCGTCTCTCCGTCTCTCTGTTTGACTGTTTGTCTTGTGACATCATCTCGGCGAGCAAACAGAAGTCTCTAGCGGCTTTTATCACATGCGCCCGGCCAGCCTATGTAAGCTGCATGTTCTTGTGACTCTCGATAACGATCATGCAACAACACCAGCAGCAGCACAACAACAACAAAAACAACAGCAGCAGCAACAATCAACAGCATCAACAACAAGAAAACTTGCTGCCTCTTCCTGACCATGACTCGACTTTCATATCTTCTCACAGCACTCAATGCATGCAGGAAGCTGCATGCAGATGGAAACTGCTTATCATGTGCCCCATTTGGTTATTGATATGTGTTTAATACCCGTTTTTGGTTTTGCTCGCCTTGCTTGCCTCAGATGCGCCCTCTCGATGCGCCTTTACCGTTATGATGCTTGTTGCTTCCTGTGCATATGTGTTGCCTCTGCTGTTGCTGCTGCCTATGCTGATTTTAACCTCATTTCTGGCGGGGCACGCAACCTGTGGCAGGCAGCCTGTTGGCAGCAAGCTTGGCTGACCCAATTGTCAGGGCTGTCTCAGCTGAAAGTTTCGCCTCGAGCGAAACAAAAAAAATAACAGCCAACACCTCTAATCAAAAATTCATTAAACATGATTTTTTTTTTTTTTTTTTTTCTTTTTGCATAATGTAATCGGATTTGTATATAAAGATAGTGAACCGGTTTACGAATGTTTTGTTTCTCTCTAATTAATCACCAGAGCTCGCTCACAATTTCTCTAATTCTCTCTGTTTGTCTCTTTGCAGCACCCACGATGAAGGCAAGCACTCGAATTTTATGCACGGCGCTGCACCTAATTGTAAGTATAGAGATTATGATAATATATAGAGAATCGAGTCATTAGATACCCGATGTTTATATGGAGAAGTCATGCGGATAATATATCCGATATATATTTTGCTTCGGTATATCTGATGCCAACTTCTACTGAGGGTAAATTGGACAAGAGTAAATGATCAGAATCCCTTTAAGTCTAGAGTCTAGCCTCCTCTCTCTCTCTTTTGTTGTACCTATATAGTCTGAAATATATTTAGGCTAGCTTCCAGCTCATACAAGAATTCCAAGAAATTCCTTTGGTCTCCCTATCTAGCTAAAAGGTTTCTGAACTACCCCATAATTCAATTCTACCAATTCCAGATACCAGCAGCACGTTATAGTCTCAAGAACAACCCTATATACATATCTCACTTTTATCAAACAAGCTTGGAGCACTCATTGTCTGACCTCATTCCCTAAAAAAAAAAAGAGAAAAAATAGAAAAATTGGCTAAACACATCAATCAGAGTCCAGAGGCTGTGAATGACAATTGGCTGGCCTCTGTGAGATTAACCTGAATATGAGCCCGGCAACAGCGCCAAGCTGCACTCCGCTGCACCGCATCGTCCATTGATGCCGTGCCAAGTTGCCAAAAGTAGCACAGACTCTGGCAGCTTGGAGTTTTGTAGTTGGCTGAAAGCTCTTCCATGCCTCGATTCTAAGCCGGCTTGGCTTAGTCTCAGCCTCCGTCTGAGTCGCCACTCGGGGAGGCACAGTTTGAATTTCAACTCTAACCCGGCGCGAGCTGCTGTTGGCGAAAGTTTTCTTCTTTTTTTTTTTTGGCTGCATTTGCGCCTTTAGAATCGTGAGAATAATGTTGCCCATATACATAGAGCCAGCCCCCTCTCCCTCTCGCTCTCTATCTCTGTCTGCCTTTGTGTGCACGAATATCTTGGCGCATTTCTCTGCATTTCCATTTTAATTAAAGGAGCTCAGCTCTGCAGCCTGCAGAGTTGCATAGATTAGTGTGGCATTAATGTCGGCTCGATCGTGATTTATGTCAACAGCTTTATGCTCGCCCCCCGTTTGTCTAGCTAATGAACATTCTTCTAATCTCTATCCACTTTCTATTGCAGACAATCGCAGCTCTAACGACACACGGCGCACAGATTCCAACACCAGAGAGTAAGTGCATTAATCTTCCCTATATAACTAGTTGGGTATTAAGTAGTTAGAATTAACATTGAAATTGTGTATATGAAAGCTAGTTACTAACCTTTGCATATATTTATAAAAATTTATATTTAATTTTTAATTTTTATATTTAAATATATACACATTAAATATATATAAATGAAAATGAATTAAACGTTAAAAAATAATCTTAATAAAAATAATAACAAAGGCAAAATTAGCATAAAAAATAATATTAAAAAAAAAAAAAAAAAAAAAAAAAATTAATAAATAAAAATAAAAACAGCATATAAAATAATAATTTAAAAATAGATTTAAAAAATATTATACAAAATTAAAAAACAAATAATGTTAAAAACACTTTATTTTTTAATATGTAGTCAAGATAATAAATAAGTAATATAAATATTTAGGATAAGCACTTGTTAAATAATTTTAGTGCAATCTTAGCTAGCTTTAAATTCAGAACTGACGTAGGTTAAACTGGTTAGGTTTTCATATAAATCTCTATGTGAGGCATTGCCCACTTTTGAAGCCTCTGCCAAATTTGTTGAGGGAATTCAGCCATCGGCAGCTGCTTATTTATCCTGCTGACAAATCTCGCAACTGCAACTGAAATTGCAAAAGTGAAGGTGTTGTTGGCTTCACGTTTACCTGGCTGCCAACAATACCAACAATGACAACAACAACAGCCACAATAGCAGCAGAGACAAGCAAACAAAGAGCTGAGGAAGGGAGGCCAAAGCAAAAGTCAATTCATGTCGCATTTAGCTGTCTTATTAAAAACCGATGAAATCCAACTGGAAAGACTTGGCTGGCCAAATACTGCGGCATACTTCCGCCTGGCCAGCCACACACAGTGGAGGTGTGTAACTGTATACATACATAAATATTTATAAAGACCAGTGCTTGTGCGTGTGTGTGTGTCTATTCAGGCATGAGCCGTGTGCAGCACTTGATGGGCTCGGTTATATAGACTAGGTTGCGCCAGTAATCAGGTCCTGTTTCGTGCAGACTCTCCAGATAGCTGAGGAACTGTTGATAGGTAATGAACTGACGTTGGCTACACTTGAGGTCATGATGATAGGAGCACTTTTCGTCATAGATCCAACGGCGCTGCTCCGGCACTTCGTACTCGGGCACCGGAAATGGCAACGTCTGCTGGGGATCCTTGCAGAAGAGCTCAGCGGAGGCGTAGCTGGAATTGAACATGCTCATAAATGGAATTTGATGACTGAAAAGTTATTTGGAACTCACATAAAGGCTTTGTTGATCTGGTCCTGCACATATGGTAAATTGGCTATGTACTGCATTACACGTGTGTTGTGCTGCTTTTGCAGGAAACGTAAGAATATGGGCGAGAGATGATTAAAACGAACGCACTTCATTAGGTCAGGCACATGGTCAACCCGATCGGGCCAATCATAGCTGACCCAACGCACGGCCGAATAGAAGATCTGAGAGAGAAGGAGGCGAAATGTAATGAAGAAGTAGTAAGAGGAGTAGGAATAGTAGGAGGAGAAATAGAAGGGGTGGGAGTAGGAATAGGAGTGGGAAAAGGAGTAGAAATAAAGGTAGCAAAATCATAATAGCTCACCTCAATCTCACTGTTGACGCCAGCATTGTGATTGGAAAGGAGTCGCTTGACATTGTAGAGTTCCATTTCGATGAACTCGTGCGATGCGACAAGCGTCAGAAAGAAGCGACTGATGCGTGCGTAGCAGAGAAACTCAAAGTTCGTCAAATCCATGTAGTTCAGGTCGGGCATCAGGGTGAAGGCCTCGTTCTCATTCTTAATAATGTCCAGGTTATTCCAGACGGCTTCGATTATCTCCGGGATGCCTAAATATTTGGCCGAACTATAGATTTCCAGCAAGTAGCGATTGCTGTAGCGTTTATGAGGCTGCAACTTTTCGTGCAGCATCCAATAGTAGATGGTGTGAAAGGCCCGCGGCGTGACCTTATGTGATGGCAATTGCACCACATCTTCCAATTTTGGGCGTCGAAAGTAGGGGGAATAGACTTCCAGCACGCACTGAAAGCAATAGAACTTATATATCCCCACAAACACCTTAACATCCCATTTAAGGCCAGCCTTCAGTATTGGCTCCAACTGATCTTTATAACAAGGCCGCTCGGGCTCCTTCCTGTCATAATGTATGTCATCGCTCATATCAATCAAAGGAATTAGTCTGAAATTCTCATTTAGATGAGATGCCCTTAGGGGCAGCCTCTCTTCGGAGTTAACGCGACTAAGTGGGATCAGGAAGGATACGAGAGATGAGAACAGTAGACAGAGAAGAATAGGATTTGTATGAGATGAGAAGAATAGTGAACAGAATAGAAAGCAGATGAAAAAGATGTAACTGTTCTCTTTTCAAAGTGGTGAATAGAGCAGTTGACAGAGACGAAAGAGGTGAAAGAGAGGAGAAAAAAGAAGAAATTTAAATAAGATAAGAACAAATCGAAAGAGAAGAGAAAGGAGAGATGAATCATACCTATTCGCTTGCGAATTATATGTTATTCCCGAGTCTGGGCCCGAATCCTCGCTAGAGCACGGCTGGAAGGTTGACTTGATGTCCATTTGGTTGATGAAAGTCTTTGTCATCCTACTATCCGAACTACTTTCAAGGCTTACTACCTGAAAGAGTGCGAGGATTTATGGGAATTATTAAACCCAGCTATGCCAATTATATAATAGGCATTTACCTTATCCTCCGACGTCTCTGATAATGGAAATTGCTCGTTGATGAGTTCATGCAGCTCCAACATCTCTGCAGTAAAGCTTTTCGAGCTATTGCATCCGTTCGGCTTTAGTTCGGTGCTCGACTGCAGTCTAATCAATTCGTACTCTTCGGACTCCAGGTCGATCAGCGTTGACGGATTCCAAAGCACCTCCAGAGTGGGCTCGTCAGACGATTCGGCGCTCAGTTGAATGTGAGCCGACGACATCTGCAAGTCCGGGAGCGAAGATGATGCAGGTGGTGGAGCTGATGCAGGTGGTGCAGGTTGCGCAGGCGGTGCAGGAGGGTCAACCGAGCAGTCCGCTGTGCTTGGCTGTTCAATGACATCTTCGATAATAACAGAATCTTCCATTTAAACAAAAAGTACATAAAATAACTTAAAATTTGATAAATATAAAAAATTATTGTAATAAATGTTCAGGAAAAACAAATAAAAGCAAACTTAAGATTTCTCAGATATAAATGTAAGAAAAATTTGTATTTCGACTATTGTCAAGAGACTTTAGGAAATTTGTCAAGACGAAAAGCTTGCTATATAATGGAATACAAAATGTTATATAAAAGAAATTTCTGTTGAGCCAAGCCGTAAAGAAAGGGCTTAACTGTGCTCCATTTCGTGGCTGCATTTGACTAAACTCTACATAATATGAATCAACATTAAGCACTTACAACAGCAACAAAGCGAACAACTAAGCTGACTTTGGGGCAGCAGAGAGCAAGAGCAGAAAACCGGCTTTCGAGCTGCATGCAATTACTTGGCCCAGCAGCATGTGCTGTAGAATAGGCATAGAAGCCAGCTAACTGATGCGAATTGCTGGAGGGTTCGTTGAACTAAACCAAAGCAACGCCATCTTAGGAGAACCGCCTAGGAGCCCCCTCCACTCGCATTCACCAATCCACTCCACTTGGGCCAAGTTTTCCAGTCAAGAGCAAGCCAGAGTCAGAATCATAGCAAAAAAGCAGTGCAAAAAAAAAAAAAAAAGAAAAGAATGTGAATCTAGCTGCAGGCGCATCGCACGCGAGGTGTTGTGCACACACACACAAATACACACCTATTTCTATATACTATTTATATATACTATACATATTAGCTTATATAGCTCTGTAGCTAGTCAGTTTACTTGGTTTCTGGGCTCAGCAATTACCAAGCATCAGGAAAGGTTCTGACTGCAATACACAAGTTCAAGGAACTGGCAGCTCTCTAATGCCAGCTGCTGCTGCTGCTGCTGCTGTTGTTGTTGTTGTTACTGCTGCTGCTGCTCTTTGAATGGCTTTTCAATGTCATTAACTTGGCCAGAGTTTTTCATGTTTGTCGCAGCATTTTTGCTTCCGCAGTTGCCAGCTGTAGCTCAGCTCAGCTTCGGCTTCAATGGCTGTTGCTGCTCCCAGGGGCGTCTTATAAATGCCATTGTTTTTCGCAAATACCCTGTACGGATTGCAAATGTGACCAACGCTATAATTTATACATACAAGAGATATAAATGCTACAAGATATCTAGATTTATATGAACTATAATATAGTAATATAATATGATAATATATAGTGATATATGCCCTAGATTTATATAAGCTTACAGGGTATTTCTTAATGTTTAGATTTTTATGAACTAAAATATGTTACAAATAGAATATTTATTCCACAAAATCAATATGTATATATCCCATATGGCTTACAGGGTATCTCCTGGTCACTCAACATCTTCCACTATTTTCTTTTACTGTCTCGTGTATCGCTGATGATTTATGCGAATGGCCCGAGTTCAGCCGCATCCTCAGCTTGCGTTTGAGCTTTGCCTTCGCCTTTGGCTCTGGCTCTGACTTTGACTCTGGCTCTGCCTTTGGCTTTCGCTTTGTCTTTTCGATATTGTTATTGTCTAACTGTAGTTTGTCTTTTCTAACTGTAAATTCGCAAATATTTCATAATCGAATCCCCCCTCTTTTACTTTGCAGAGGATGCGCCTGGCACGCTAAACGCTGCCATTGCCGCTGCCGAGGCGGAAGCCGCTGCTCAGGATGCCACGCCCACGGCGAAGCCAGGCAGCGTTGCGCCCAATGTACGTGTGCAGTGCCAGTCGGGCTCCATGCTGATCACGATCAAAGATGCGCCACCCAATCATGAGACGGGCCTGTTCAGCGGCATGATCTACCCGAAAGGCCTCTCCAAGAACTCCTCATGCCTCAGCGAATACAGGTGAGTGGACTATGCGTGTGCGTGTGCGTGTGCATGTGTGTGTGTGCCATACAGCTTAGATAGACATCATCATCAATATCTCATCTTCTTCATTTTCTTTGCAGAGATCACATTGGTGCGCTGCGCTACAGATTGCCGCTGCGCAGCTGCAACACGATGCCCAAGGAGCGGGTAAGTCTTGTCCAGTCCAGTCCAGCTCATAAAATCTAGGCACCCACATAAGTTGCGCGATTTATGTCAACATTTTATGAGATGCTAGCATGTGGTTGTCTTGCCTTTTGCGACATGCTAATTGAGTTTTTGAACTGTGCGAAACGCCATTAAGTGCTTATAAGGCACATTAGCTGACAGAGATTGGTTACAAGGTGACCCATCCATATGCCAACTTGATTAGCCGACGAACTTGGCGCTGATTGAATCAAGCTGACTGAGTGCTTGTGGCTCTTTGGCATTCAGCTAATGACACGCTTATTAAGGTGCATCATCAACTCGTTGACAATTGAATGGGAGGTGGCAGCCGGCGCACCGTAATTGCTATACGGATGGCGAAGCGTTGCCACAACTGCAGCTCAATTGGAGAGTTAACCATGTAGTATGTAGAGGTCAATTAGAATGCAATGAAGACGGCAAATGATGAGACTCTCTCCGCTTTTCCCCTCCAAAGCGCTTTATTCATTATATCTTTCTCTCTCAATCTATTTTGAACTCTCTTGAACTCTATTGTTCCCCTTTTATCTGACTCTCATGCTTATAAATATTTATCTGTCTCGTTATATATACATATGCCTGTGTCTCTCTCAATATCTCTTCTATATTTCGATCCATATCTCTATTTCTCTCACAGACTCACTCTCTCTATCTCTCTCTTTGCATTTCTATCTGATTCTTTTATCTCCCCTCTCTCTTATATATCCTCTTAAGACCAGATATACAAAATTCGAATAGCTCGCTAAACAGAAAAGCAAAAACAACTTACTTTGAAAAAAACAAAAACCTTTAGTCTTATCTTAAACGAGATTTAGCACAATTTAATTTTTTATTATAACTAAACAAATTGACTTGGATAAAAACTTGTGAGATAAGTCGATGAGTCCAGTTAACCCAATCCCATATGCATGGCCAAATATCAAATGACCCGAAATGGTCAATAAATTGTGATATAAATTTTTAAGTTAGCTTGGGTATTACGGCTCATAGATATATATTGTTGATATTATATTGTTGTTGATGCTGGCTAGATGTTGAATGATGCTTTTATGGCGTGGCTTATTTATTGGCTCATAGCATCGATTTACGAGCGTTTACAGACGCATGAAGCTCATATAGATGGCTGGATATACATATGTTTGTGTATATATTTTGAAATCTCAATTAGCACCTGGGCACACATATATATGTATTTATGGCCAACACACACGCACGCGGCTGTTACTGTGTTACATTTCTTGTTTTTAATGTAATTTCCCAAAGCTAAAGAGTTTTGTAATTTGTTGCTTTTGCCTTTCGCTCGATTGGCCTGACACAAATCGTTGAAATAATTGCCGATCAGTGTGGCAATCGGGCGTGTTTGTAGACTTTTTGCACGCACTCTGTACCAGAATTTCGCAGCCAAGTTTGTTGTCTCAGTCATTTGTTTTGGACAGTCTCTGTCGCCGTTGAAGCGCTAAATAAATAACTATGTAATTTAAATAGCAATTAAATGAAAAAACATAAGCTAAGTGCAAAATCAATAAAGGCCAGGTGAAGTTACCTGCAGTTTTCTCTCTTTGTTGATGTCATCTCTGTGGCCAGTCGACTGCTGACTGAGGCAGGATGCTGGGCTTACGTCAGCGCGGCAGATGAACTCAGCACAATGCACATTTGCATACAATTCAAATGAAAAGACCTATACACACACACATAGACTAGCATAACTGCCTGCACATTTATGGCATCAACTTTTTATTTATGTAAAAAGTCGCGTGTCAACTGCCGCGAAAAATAACAAATAAAAAAATAACAAACGTTGCCACGCCATTGACTTCCAAGCGAGGCTTCACAACGACCCTGTTGTTATTGCTGTGACTAAGGTAGTAGATGTTGTAGATGCTGTTGTTGTTGTTGTTGCTGTTTTTATTAGACTTGTTGTTGTGCATGCCAAGCACAATTAAATAAGCTATGAATATTTTAGTTATAAACGCTGTTTTTTGTTTGTTTTGATTTTTTACTTTTAAAATATATTCATAAAAGTTTTCAATTAGCTGTTTTGTATGGCCTTAGATAAATTGGAATATATGTATATCCTTCTTAGGAGCGACAGCTTTGTAATGTATCGATTTAATATCCATTTTTAGCTAGGCTTATAATTGCAAGTAATTTCTTTAGGTCATTAAAAACTTTTGCCATTTTCATTGAATTGAGAAAAATCAAATTTTTAATATTCGATAATATCCCTTTTTGAATAATCGTCATTTCGAATAGCTCACATCAGTTATACCGCATATTATTTATAGTATAGGGTATGAGCTGAGGTTCAATTATATTCAATATATACACTCTACTGCCTGTCGTTCAGTTCAATATAAGCTAGACTCATTAACCTGCCTACCGAGTAGCCCTCTGTCTGTCAAGTCAATTCTTTATTAATTGTTTTATTGCTGCCTTAACTGTGGCATGCCGGGTCAGCTATAGGCGAGCAAGAGAGAAAGAGACAGAGAAACAAATGTGAAGGGCGCTTTAATTAAATTATAATTACTGTGAACAGCGAGTAAAAAAAAAACAATATTCAGAACTTGTAAACCATGCGAGGCATTGATAAGCAACATTTTCCAAATTAAATTCGAATCAGACCGCGAATAGTGTGAACAGCAGCAGCAGCAGTAGCATCAAGTTTGTTGCCTAAGTCTTTCGTGTGAATCGGCTTATGCTCTTCAGGCTAAACAAAATCGATTTGTTCTGTGCAGTGCGCAGCGCATCTTTTATAGTCTCGAGGCGACGTTGGCGGCCATTTGGTCAACGTTCAACGGCCGACCATGAAAAATGCCAAAAACCGTGTATATATATGTGTGTGTGTGCGTGTGTAAGCCATGTAAACATGCTTCTCTTATTGTTATTGATATTTTATTTATGAAATTGACTTTTAGCTGCTGTTCGACTGGAGCGAAGGTCGCTGCCCACGCAGCCCGCAGTCACGTAACATACGCTTAACGCATTGCGTTGCGACTAAGTTGTGCATTTCTTTAAATCGCCCATTAACATATCTGAGCAGCAGTCGTCGCTGCTGTCTCTTCTCCGATATTCTAAACCAGTTTGAGAACTGTCGCTCAGAAGTGTCATAATGACATAATAGCTGCCTGCTTCCATCTACCGTTATGTGCTCTTCAAATCTTAAATGTCATTTTATTACAGCCCATCTTATTGGCCTCCATTGTCTCTGCTCGCTCATTCTTTCTGGGCTGCTGGGAACTCAGTTCGCTCACATAACTGTCAAACATTTATGACGTTCTGTCGTTGCTTGTTAGCCCTGGGGCTCGCACGTCAGGGAAATAGCTTCCCACTTTGATATTTATGCGTTTGGCCCTTTTGGGTGACGTCGCAGCCACTCAAAAAGCATTTCCGTGCCCAAATCTGTAGACAGACCCAATTATCAAAGACTTCCGAATGCGGCACGTACAGCGAGACCCAAATACAATTGCCAGCAACCACGCGAGCAATTGATGGCTGAAGAGTCTAACGAAAATATATATCTTAGAGATGGGCGGACGAGTGGGTACTAAAGCACAATTTGATATATGGAAAAATATATGAAGGGGAAATATATATATTATATCCGATATATACAGTAACATAAACCAACTAGAGAGACGGGACTTCAAATACTTATAAATAATCTTTTAAAAAGATCTCGGTTCTCAAAGCTATGTAGCTAACCTCAAACATCGGCGACTCCATAGACATTTCTTAATTTATATAAACTATATCGTATTTTGAGTATTATGCAGTTGATGCAACTCAGACTTTGACACGCGATCATCTCTAATAGACGTGCGATAGTGTGGAGTATGTGTTATTGTATCTTTTGTTGTTGTTATTATTGCTGCCTGCCAGCAAAATTAGCACAAGCGCAATTACCGTTATGCGTGTAGAAAATAGAATGTGAAAGAAAGAGAAAAAAAAAAAAACGAAAAGCTAAGTAAATGTGCCTCGGCCCGTGGATGATATTAAATGATATAGGGGCAAGTGGGCAGTAGAATGTCGGTCTGAAGATGAGCAATGATGCAATGCAGCGGATGTACAACAAGCAACAGACATCAGCAGACGCTCACAGCAGATTGATTGCTTCAGCCAGAACTTGGGGTAAAAAGTAAACTAAGCTGAACCGAAATGAAAATTCATTACGCAAACATTGCTAATTTGTGCGGATATGGAGATAAGGGCGGGCTTCACACTTGGCTGCACGAGCTTTAGCACAATTCTACAAAACACAAAGAAGCAGCAGAAGTCTATATAGATAGGTAGACTTGAGGAAGTGCTCGTGATCTAACGACGACGACCTCGTCGCACATCAAATTTCGTGCTGGCAATTTTCAGAGGCAGCGAGGCGTGAATCTCTCCAGCTACAAACCATATGCATAATGAGACACTGCAGCAGGCCCATTGTGTGTACAGTGGGGCAAATCGAAGCTGCGCTCATATGGCTTCAAAGACAGCATTTAATTTCAGCTTACATTGCATGCTGTGGCAAGTTTGTTGCCCAAGTCTTTTGTTTTGCTAGCACCATTCTATAGGAGAAGCGCATAAAAGAGGAGTAGCTTGAGGAAATGCTTGAGCGCTAACGAGCCGTCAAAGATTCGACTTGCATGCTGGGCCAAGTTTGTTGCCAAAGTCTTTTGCAAGTTTGTTGCCCAAGTCATTTCATTCACGTATTTTTCCGCTTTGCTTTTGCTCGTTTCAGGACGATGGCGGCATCGAGTTCTTCAACACAATTGTGCTGCAGCCGCACTTGAAGCTGATAACGGATCTGGGACGCGGCTACCATGTGCGCTGTGCCTACATGAGCCGCGACGCTGCCGTCAAGCCCAAGAAGCATAAGGTCGTCCATAAGCCACAGGCCTATCGCAGCGATGAGCACGACAGACGCGACTATGGCCGCTCGTTGGACAAACAGCAGCTTGACGAGCTGGAGGATGATGATGATGATGTTTACGATGTGGATGCGACTGATAACAACGAGCTGCCCATGCCCGGCTGCCACATGAAGATCTACAACGACCAGCACAAAATCGCCGACGATGTGAAAATCGGCGATCCGCTGACCATTGTCATCAGCATCGACAAGCAGGAGCTCTACGGCCTGCACGTAACGGATTGCATTGTTCGTGATGGCTTGGGCTGGGGCGAGCAGCGACTGGTGGGCGAAGATGGGTAAGTCAAACGGTATATGGTATGGAAATGGTAGCGCATTGCTCAAGTATTCTCTCTCTCTCTTTTGCTTCAGCTGTCCCATGGACAACGAGATCATGGGTCAATTCAACTATACGGCAGATCGTCTGGCTGCCAACGTTACCTTCCCGGCCCACAAATTCCCCTACACCACCTCCGTGTACTATCAGTGCAATGTACGTCTGTGCGCTCTGCAAGATCCCAGCTGCCAGGAGGCGCCTGTCTGCACGGGCAAACGACCCAAGCGACAGACAACGGCCGACGGCAAAGACGACGAAGCGCTGCCCGCTACCATCGAGGTCTTCTCTGGCCTCTATGTCAATGAGAACGAGAATGCCAACGATAGCGACGAGGATGCTGTGTACAAGGAGAAGGTGAGTAGAATTTATACTTGCACCAAAGCGAGGGTAGTTCGATAAATGTATGAGTTGGATATATGTAAATATAGCTGGATAAATTTATTTGCTTTTACGCATTTCTTTTATTTAAATGCTTCTTTTTTCTGTTCTCCTCCATCACAGACCCTGGAGGATGCTCTGTGCGTGTCGCAGCGCACCTTTGCCATAGCCATCGCCATTGCTGGACTCATTTTGATGCTGGCCGTGGTGGCCGCCGTGCTGTGCATTATGGCACGCCGCAGCACGAAGACGGTTTCCAACTCGGGCAGCTCCATTTACAGTGGACCCTACACAAACACCGCCTTCTCGCACAGCAGCTAAAATGTGAAAAACAAAAATTGAAAGAAAAAAAAGAAAAGAAAATCAAAAACTTTCGCAAATATTTCCAAAACTCAATAATGGAACACTCAAAGTGTTTAAAAAGAAAACTTTAAAATATTGAAAATCAAGCTAAATGCCAGCATTGAAGAAGAGCAAGAGCCGCCTGCGGTAGTCAAATGCAGTTTTAGTCTGTAAGGTCACAAGTTTTTAATTTAATAATAATATACAAACAAATAATTAGGTTTTGCATGAAAGGAAAACAAAACAAAATGAAATTTCCCTGTGCAGAGATTACCGGGCAATTTCCCCGTTATTTGCTAATTGCCCGCTAATGTCACAGAGTGAGTTGTACAGTGCTGCCACTGTTTAAGTATATAACATGGGCAGCACTGCATTTCGGTAGCTCTGTTAAAGCACGAACTCACGTGTTGGTGTCGGTTGGATTCCACTTAGATTCTTATCAGAGTCAAACGCACACTCCTCGTTCTCTCTTGTAGTGCAGTCATTAAACTTTATAATTATATGAATATTGTATTTATCTTACTATTTAACTCGCTTAATTTAAAAAAACTCGAACTAACAACGAATGCAGCAGCCGACGCTCAGGTGATATTTGTATTTGTACTTTAAATTTATTTAAAAAACACAAAAAGCAAAAACAAACAAAAGAGGAAACTAAGTTCCAATAAATCTGCCTTTGTACTTAGTTTAATGTTCTATACAATTTTTTCTTGTCATTGTTTAAACTATTTTGCACTACAATATTTAATAAATACTACTACGTACTATAAGCGTGCAGCCTCTTCACAAAAAGAAAATAATATATATATATATATATTAATTATAAATTGTAATAATTGTCAAAGTATTTAAGCCAAGTCCTTGCACAGCTTCATTTGAGCATTGAATTTTATAATTTTTAGAACGCTCGTCTGGAGCTGTGCAATGCTAACATTTTCCATAAAATATACAAAACACACAGATACAGTGAAAACTCTGCTAAACGGACAACTAACTTAAAGATTGAATATTCATATTTACTTTCGCCTTTTCGAACAAATATTTACCAAGCGAACAAATAAAATTAGTGAATGCCAAAAGTGTTATAATAAAAATATTTTAATTTACCATTGAAATGTATTTAAGTTCGCATATTAAATTATTAAAATATGTAAAAATTATGGAATGCATGTACTTATGCGTATTTAAGTTTTAAGCAAACATCTGCCTGCCTAGTTCGTTGAAGCGAGCTTTTACTGTATTATTTTAAATAAAAAGACTAGAACTAAGCTAAAAGTAGAAACTATTCAAATGAACAATAAAAATTAAATTGACCATAAAACTTTTATCAATGCTGTCAGAGAGATGAATGCATAAATATAATGGATATATATATATGCCAGATCTGTAGGTTGCTGCAGTAAGCCATGTGGTTGCTGTTGTTAAACATTTCGCCTTTGCTTGCTCTGCGCTGCCCCAAGTCAAATCCTGCTCCTTTGCAGTTTCATCTGGTGCGGCAATGCCAACGCGCTGCTACGACGGACGCACTTGCTCTTGAGAGCACAGGTACTCTGGAAGAATGCATGGCGCTGGCACGTGAGCTGCGTGGCTTGGCCTTAAACTTTGCACCGGGTGGACCTGGGCGACGCAAAAATTATTTTGAGACACAGCCTAGAGATTCGACAAGCAGGAGGCGGCAAAAGGATGCGCGGAATCGTTTGAGTGTTTTCGAGCAGCCCGCAGAGTACTTCAACTGTCATGTTCTGGCGTGTCCGCAAAATACGAGCTTTGCGGGCATGACAAACGATAGTCGCTTCGACTACTACAGCTTATACGGCAGGCCCACAGGTGAATGGGCCAGCGATTACAATAAATCTAAAATCTAATCATTGGTTTCCCGTAGCGCTGCACAACATTAGCTGCATTGAACAAGTGGGTCTGTTTGTCTTCTATACCCAGCCCGCAAACTATTTGAATGCCTCCACCAGTTGCAGCAATGCCAGCGAGTTTAGTGGAAGCCTAGCCCATGTGGCCTCCGAGGCGCGCACCTATGGACTATCTCAGTGGCTGGTGAATTATAATAGACAGCGCGTGGGCGAGAAACCAGAGCCAGGCATCTTTCTGGCCTATGTGGACTTGCAATTTAATATCAGCAAGTCCCTGCAGCCGCTCGACTATCGCAATGCGCAGCAAGAGAGCCTGCTGTGCTTTCTATATCGCGCCTGGCATGTGGGTCATCCGCGTATAGGGTAAGTGAGACTGTCTTGAAATACATAGATGCATGAATAGTAGTCAGGCATCCATTATAGCGGCAGCCAAGCCAATGCTAGCTGCGTGGCTCTGACACCAAACAGCACTTGGCAAACGTTGTGCTGTGATCGTGAGCTGCCCTTCATCTGCGAGATTTTTACGCCTCCGAAAGACAATACAACCAGGCAGTTGGACACGGGAGCAAATGCAGCGGATGGGTGTTACTGACAAAGCGAGAAATTGAGTCTAAAATGAAAGTTATTTAATTATTGAATTAAATTTTAGAAAGTAGTAAACGCCTAGATTCCTTTGTCTGGCCTCAGCCAAATTTTATGGTGCTAGTTCTAGCTATGCTTTATATGAGTTTGAAACAAAAATTAGTTTAATATCAATCAAGTAGATTTGTGATTTACAACTAATTTCGATTGAGGATCGATTTGAAAACTATAAATCATTTTGATAAATGAACACTTGGTTTGCAGTTTAACCAGTTTCACAAACCGAGCCTTCCAACGAGACACTGGTTCACATCGATGAACACAATTAAAAACAATATATTAATTATGGTTTACCACTGCTCGAAAATGAAGTTTACGGTTATTTGATGCAGCACAGTTATTCGCAGAATTTTTTTTATTAGAATCAGCCGTGTTCAAAACATCAATTGTATTGTATTGTGTTGTGGTTGTGTTCGAACTCTCTTCACTTTACTGAATGGCAACAATAAATGAAAAAAGTTTTAATAACAAAGTGTACACTGAAGAGCTTAAACGAGATGTACCGTTTAGTGGTACTTGTAGTTCCTGTGGTGCTTCAACTTGGGGTAGTTGATGATATAGAAGAACGCCATGCTGGCGACGGTCAACTGGAAGAAGGGTGCAATGCCAGCACGCTTCGGGAACACATACTTGTGCTGCCAACGCCACCAGGCACGGCTGACAGCGCCAGCGATGGCTGATGGACTCTTGTTGCGACGTCCAAACCAGGCGCCCAACTCGCCCAATTTCACTTGGCCGAAAGGCACATCAGCTGTGATTGTAAAAAGAAATAAAAAACCATTACATAAAATGGAAGAAAAAAGTATGGTATAAGCCGCAATGTCGGGCGGCAGAAAATTACGTAATTTCGCGAATTGGCTTACCTTTGCCATAGTAGCGTGCTGGATCGTAAGGTCCATGCGTCTTTGGGTTATACTCAGCTGGATAGTCACCAAAAGCCATCTCGCTAAGTTACGTGTGTGATAAAAATATATAATTTGCCAATGAGATTATATTTTCCAGCCTGCTACTTACTTTGCTCGATACTTGAGTATGAGTACGACAATGTATCGATAGGAATCAGAGCACACTAAGTGCACAGTGATGTACCTATAAATATCGATAGTATCGGTACCCCGATGTTGCATGCTGCCACTCTCGCTGCACTTAATCGCGGTGGCAACGCCGTTGCGAAGTATATACAGAAATCAAATAAGAATTTTTTGCAAATCGGAAACGCGCTTAAATAACAATAATAACAACAATAAAATCAATACATAAACAATAAAAATTCCAAATCGTAATGAAACTGGAGGAGCTCTTGACAAAGGGTGCACCGTCGCCGCAAGAAGACGACGACGACGATGAAAAGGCGGAGTCGAAAACAAAAGCTACAAATGCCTCTGATGAGGGGGTGGAGAATGCTGAAGATGCTGCCGAGGAGTCTGCTGAAAAAGAAAGCGCAACGGGCAAGAAAAAAGGCACACGCAAAAAACGTTCGCTTAATTGGGAAGAGGCAGAGCGCGGCCTCCTATTAGAAGTGATCAAAACAAAAGTCGCATACGTTGAGAATCGGAGCGTTGATGCAAAAAGCATCAAGGCCAAGAGACTGGCCTGGTCGCAAATAACCAAACAGTAAGTGTAGATAGAATTATATTTACGCATTTCAATCAATTAATTATGCATTTCCACAGATTCAATGCGCTGAACTTTCGCCATCGACTGCTCGAACAGATCCAAGTGCAATGGCGCAGCATGAAGAATTCGGCGAAGCGTGAACATCAGCAAAAGCAACCCAAGTCGGAGGCGCTAGAGGGCATGCGCATGATAGAGTTTATGGAGGAGCTACAAAAGGATCCGGTGTCGTCGCGCAGTCAAACGCGCAGTGGCACCAACGGTGCGCTCAAAAAAGAGCTACTCGAACTGGACGAGGATGAGGATATGCCGCTGGCCGCATTGCCGAATTCCACAAATGCCAGCGAGGATACGCTACAGACATCAACCATGGCCATACCCTCACCACCGCCCTCCACCGCTGGCGGCGACTCGCAGCAGGAGAGCGCATCTAATCCACTGCAATCGGCGTCCAATCAACGACGCAAACGGGTCAAAGCCAAAGGGTTGCTAAACTTAAAAGAGGACCCAGACACAGGCAACGGTGCAGCAACACAGGACAATGACAACGAGAAGACTTCACCAATACGCAAAAGACGACAGCGCAAGGTGAGTAGATTCAGTACACATATATAAATTAGTTCGTATTTAATATACTTTCTCTCTCCCATTCACAGCACTCACAAGCTCAATCATTGCTCTCCGAGGATGAGCTGCCTGCGGCCAGCGGCACTGCAGTTGGCTCGCAATATACACCAATAGCAGCTGCGGCTGCAGCAGCGACGTCGTCCAATGAGGGCGCCATGAGCTGCCTGGACATGGAGGAGAAATACAAACAACAGCTGTTTAAGCTACTGAAACAGGCGCGCCTAGCCGAGATTGACTATGCACGACGTGAGCATGAGCAGAAGCTACGCTTCGAGCAAATGGAGCAGGAACTCAAGCTGTCGTACTATCGCCAGGAGCAGGACCTCAAGTTGCGGCATATGCGCGAGGAGCACGATATACGATTGCGTCAACAGCGGCGTGAGCATGAGGCGCGACTCTCTGTTTACAATCTCAATAGCAACGCCCACAATGGCAATGGCGAGGTGGAGCCGCAGCAACAGCCACAGCAGCTGGCGGAACAGCCACCACCACCACTACCCGTGCCCCATGGCATGCGCTGCAATGCGAAAACGGACTATAATAATGTGCATCTGGAGAGTGGAACGAATCAGCCACAGCCGCAGGCATCGACATCGTCAAGCAGCAGCAGCACGGAAGCAGCGCTGGCGCTCAATGCCAATTCCTTGACTTACAACTAGTAGTTGCACACACACACACACACACACACTACGAGCACACACACTCACAAATAATACGCATTGCCAGCATTTAGTGGGCGACAAGTGGAACTAGCTTGAAATGCGTTTAGCAAAATGTAGCCGACTCTCCGAAGAAGAAAAACTGTCTCAAAAGACAAACTCAGACTAATCCATGAATATATATAGATATATAGAAATATGAATACGTATTCATATGCGAATATACTCTCGTTGCCACAGACATGACTCGAATGGACTGTTCTCTTCGTTTTTCCGATTTGATTTGACAGACAACCAAACCTAGCAACCAACAAGAAACAAACATTTGCATTTCTTTTGATATTAGTATTATTATTATTATTATTATTATGTATTATGAATATGAATTTCACAAGCGGTTGTGTCGCAACAAACACGCAAAATACTCAAACTCGATGAATCAATTAAGCAAATTTCAGCATAAGTTTTTACCACATTCTCGCATGGCAGTAATCCCACATCCGATCCCAGTCAGTATTCTATTTTTGCCACTGTATTAGAACCTCTCTTTGAGACCCATCAAGCAGCTATGTTAAGTTTATAATTTCATATTAATTATAATATATGTATGTGTATACACATATGTATTTTTTTTTTTAATTTTATATATAAATACTTATACGATAATTGTACATCTATGTAGTTGTATTTTGTATGTTGTTTGTGTGCATACATTTAATATATATAAAAATATATATATATAAACTTTTTATATAGCTGTCGTGTACTCGATTAAGATTACATTTTTTGTAAGCTAAACACGATTGTCTTTTAAGGTACATTGCTAAGGTATACTCCCCCTACACACACAGACACACTAATACACACGCTCGTATATGTACCCTGTTGTACACTTTGTGTTGTATAGCGCTGTAATACCCTGTAACTTTGCTTTAGCTTACTACTAAATGACATTAATTCAAGCAAAGGACAATTAAACAATTAGTTAAAGAAAATACATAAAACAATAGATGTGTTTCAATTGTAATTTAAGGTGGAATATGGTATCTTAATTAACTTTATACTAAACCGATAAAGACAAACCAAGTAAGCTTTGGGCATTCCAAACTATGCCTACAATTACGATAAAACCTATGGCTCAGTAGGAAGTAGATCGTCAGTATACGAGTGCCGAATACTATTTGTATTTTTATACTTTTGTACACATTCCGAAAACACATTCAGCGAAAAGTAATACGTTAACCAGACAAAATGAAGGATCTTGATCTGACACTGGATTGTATGGAAAATGCGCGCTTTAACTTCATCTATGGCAGTATAGTCACCCATGTGGAGTCTCCGTTCTCAGAAACTGAGTTGCTGTGCCTCGCGATGATCTATCATAAGTTTGTACTCTCGAATGGACCAAAAGCCAAATATATGACGCACAGGCAATTGGGGAATTTCATAATGCAAATGTTTCGGGTTACCGACACTGACATTAATGGTCGTGTTGTGGCTGTTGTTAGCGACGATCCAGAATGTACAGATCCAAAATTCTCACAGGATCGTCATTGTACACTGCCATCGTTTGTGAAAATGTTTACCACCTATTTCGCAAGCGATCTTGAGGAGCGCATGATATTTGTCTATAGCGTTTGTATAACAGTTCTTATAAATCCGTATTCTACTTAACTTTTTCTATATTCGTTTCCAGATTTATGATGAGAATCGTCTTGGCTATTTGAATCGTGAGCATGTGATGCGGTTCGTTGAGAAATTCTTTGTCGGGGAAGATGAGGATGAGCAGATTGAAATGCGCACGGTAAGTCAATGATATAATATAAATGACTACTGTATATTTATTTATACTGCTTGCAGGACATGCTGGAATTGATATTTATCAAATTTGATCTCGATAAGGATTTGCAAATATCCTTTGACGAATATGCCGAAATAGTACGCAAGCAGCCAGTGCTTCTCGAATTCCTGGGCACCGTCTTCCCGTCGAAGGTCCAATTGAATACTGTTGCCCTTTGTGTCAATTTATACTGAATTTTACATAAGAAAAATTTTTTCATTTTATTGAAAGTGTTCCATATAGTGCATTAAAAATGAAATAAAATTGTAAGTTTAATAATCTGAAAATATAATTTTTATAGCTATAGCTTTAGTGGTGACATATGCATAATTTTTAGTGGTAAATATAGTATGTAAATTTAAGTATTATAAGATGAAAGTTTAGATTAATAGTTTCAAATGGACTACAATTGGCTTATCTCTTAGAACAAGAAATAAAAATTCTATGATTTTTTTATACGCTTGAAATCTATGCAGGCATGCACATGCAGTCTACGGTTTATACCCGTTGCCATCAGCTAAGAGAAAGAATAAAAGTTTAATTTTCTTTTGTGTATTGCCACTAAATTTGATCAAAAAAATTGCTCTCAAGTTTTGCACTGCGTGAAGCGAAAATGCGTGGGAAGAGTATAACAGCTTGATAGATCTATGAGCAGAAGCAGAGAACTTGAGCATATAATAGATTTGAGCGAAAACTTCATATATGCATATGTATATGCCCACCCGCATAAATCCCTACACACATACATAAGTATGCACATAATTCAGAACTAACGGCTGATCACCGCCATAATCGAAGGGTATTTGTTGTTAAGCACTCTCGTTTGGAGCATTCTCGTTTATATGTTGCGTTCTGCATTTCTCCAATCCGCTTTGGCGCCCCATTGTCGAAAACTGAGTTGGATTTTTGCATTACAAATGATATGGCTAGCGTGACCGTCCGTCTGTCCATCCGTTCGTACGTTTCTATAACGCACATGAAACACAAAGTTGAAACAAAACAGAGAAGAAATGAAAACAGAATTCCATTTTTTTTTTTCTTTTCTTTTGCGACTTTGCAGCAATTCTTCCTGTCCGCTCGCCATGGCTCGACTTCAGTTTGCACGGCTCAGTCGTAGGCGAAGGTTGGAACTAGTGCAGAGCGGCAATTCCACAAGGAAATTTGAATAATAGTGGAACTAGTGCAGCGCCACAGCCAAGAGCAGAACGAACTGTAAAATAAACAATAAGAACCGCAAGTTCAACTGTTGTAAAGCGAAGCGCGCAAGAAGAGACATAAGAAAGAAATCAAATAATTAAAAAAATACAAAAATACAATGCTGCTGTTCTATGCAAAATATGCATTTCTCTTCTGGCTGCTCATAGACGACAATCAGGGCGATTTGATACTCATGCGTGAGCTCTCCAAGGAGGAGCTGCTGCTGAATGTGACCGCCTGCACCAAGCGCTGCCTGCTCACAATACCAAATAAGGTGACACCAATTGAGCGTAACTCAAGATCATGCTCTATAAATCTTTCTCTCTCTCTCTCTCTCTCTCTCTCCCTCTTTCGTTCTCTTTCGCAGAATTTTTCAAGCTGTTACGGTTACTGTAGTGAAAATGGAACGGATCTAATGCCCGCAACTCCGCACAAAATACAGGAGAACTTCTCCTTGAATCTCGTTTGCCGCACAGAGTCGGAGCTCTCATTTCGCATCAAGTGGGTGCAGCATGCACGCGATAATGCCACACAGGCTATGCCAGATGCCATGTTTATCATTCGGTTTGACAGAATTTTCGACGACGTTAATCTTGAATCGACTTTCTATGTGGTAGGTAGAGCGTTTCGAGCCACCCACTTACCAATATCTATGTATAATCTTGAATCTCTTTCAGTCCGATGATAGTTTCTTTACCTTAAGGGATCTGGAAGCAATTGCCGCGCATAATATTACAGCGCTGGCTGTGCACGCCGATGGCGCCTATTCGTTTATAGCCATCCAGGAGAGCTATCAGACACTGAAGCGCGGCTACCAGCCGAGCAAGATGGGCAACGTTCGGCTGAAAGAATTCGAAGAGCAGCCCGGCGATAGGCAGCACATTGCAGCAAAAGTGGAATGGCAGCCATCCGCAGGTAAGTCTTATACAGAAGTCTTATACAATTGAAATGATCTTATATTCGATATCTGTGATTGCAGAGCGCAATTGTTACTTTGATATGATCTACTTCTCGAAGGACAGTCAAATTATGGACGCGCCCACGCCCATCGAGTTTCGTGACGTAAATATTCTGACGTTTATATTTTGCTTATGCTCAAACCTTAACCGTCTTTCACTTTTACAGCCTCGCAGCCTCTACAGCTATACGATACCCAATTTGAAATTTGGCGAGCAGTTCATGGTGGGCATTCGCACGGTTAATATCATGAACATGCTGGAGAGCTCACTGCAATGGCTGGTACTCCACGTGCCCAGCTGCCTGGATTGGTTCCACTACAACTATACCCTATGTCGTAAGTTGAAATGATCTGTATAGTTGAAAGCAGTCTAAAAAACCGTTAAAGAAGGCCAAATTCCTTAGATGAATGATCTACTGTGTAAAATATGTTTATCGGGATATATTCGTTTTAAACGGGTGTCTTTTATTAATGCTTCTTCCTCTCTTACAGCTCCACTGAAGCCCGTCAATGTTAGCGTGCAACAATCCCATTTCGACCAGGATATATTGACACTGAATATTAGTTGGGCTCGGCCACGACAATTGCCGGATAACTACACGCTGTACATATTCGATCTGCACGTGAATAGCAATCACATGAAGTATATAGTGGATGGTAGTGCTAATCATTATTATATACCAAATATCACTATACTTGGTGCCAGTTTTGAGGTGCATTTGGTGGCCTACACAGAGGGCGGACGGAATGCCACAGTACTGCCCGTAGATAAGATTGATTTGCAGTTCTGGATGCTGGGTACGTTTCGTTAACAATTATAAATGAGTTATGCATGTTTGTATAATTTCTATTATTTTCCAGAAAGCACGCAGATTAACTTCATGGTGCTATTTATTGTAACGCTGTGTTTGATACTTGGCCTGTGTTGGCTGTCGCTGCGTAGGCAAAAGCAACGACAAGAGTGTCAGAAGCTGGAGACGAAGGAGCTGAAGGCAGCTCCAAATCAGTCAAGCGACTTTCACTTGTCCTTGGTCAACAACAACAGTAGCAGGCTGTTAGCCACGCTCGCTGCCGAGGATAACTTTGAACTGGATGATGAGCTGGAGGTGGACCCGCATGCTGTGCTGCTGCAGGATGTACTAGGCGAGGGCGCGTTTGGCCTAGTGCGTCGTGGTGTCTACAAACAGCGTCAGGTGGCTGTGAAGCTGCTCAAAGGTAAGAAAAATAGCCTAAGAAACCAAACTGTTTATTTAATGATTCTGTTTCTAGATCACCCCAATGAGGAAGATGTGCAGGCATTCAAGTGCGAAATCGAAATGTTACGCGCCGTGGGCAGGCATCCGAATATTGTGGGAATTGTTGGTTACTCGACCAGGTGCAGCAATCGCATGATGCTGCTTACCGAATATTGCGGCCTGGGCAGCCTTCAGAATTATTTGCGGCAAGCAACTACCTTGATTTCCCTCATAGAAACTGTCTAATGCATTTATTTCACAGTGACGAATGGAAATTCCAGCAGGAGCGCAGCGCACGGAAAATGCATGTCAAGCTCAATCTAGTCCAGCAGAAGCATCACTCAATGCGTTCTGGGCATCTCTTGTATAACGATACACGTATTGAGGATATAAATCGATCCATGTTGTCCACCCTGGAAGAGGAATCCGAGACGGATCTCTCAAGGAACAGCAGTCGCCAAGATACCAGCTTCAAATGGAACAAGGGAACACTTGCTGCCGACAACAAATCCTATGGACTGCACGGCATTGAGAATATTGAGGCGAATGCAGGACCAGCAGTTGCTGCTGTGGCAACTCTGAAGAACCTATTGAAGCGCAGTCAAAAGGAGAAGCAGTCAGAGAAAAACACCTGCTGCACGGCTAGCTTTGAAAATCAGGAGTACTTCAATACACCAGCCGTTGAACAAGAATTGGAAAGGCAACCACTGAAATATGCCGATCTCTTGGATATTGCGCAACAGGTGGCTGTGGGCATGGTAAGGGCATAGATAGAGCCAGAAAATGTATAGGATGATAATGACTTCTATCCACAGGACTTTTTGGCACAGAATAAAATTGTGCATCGAGATTTGGCTGCACGAAACGTGCTCATCTCCATGGATCTAACCATCAAAATAGCAGACTTTGGGCAAGCATATATTATATATAGATTATGGCATACATATTAATTAAACTTAATTTTTATTATCAGTCTGAGTCGTGATGTCTACCATGAGAATGTTTATCGTAAATCTGGAGGCAGTGGCAAGCTGCCCATCAAGTGGTTGGCCTTGGAGTCGCTGACCCATCAGGTGTACACCAGCCAGAGCGATGTGTAAGAATGTGATCTATGTCTGCTAAACAGAATTTATATATTTGTATTTACTTTCTGCTTTCAGTTGGTCTTTTGGGGTGCTGCTGTATGAGATTACCACACTGGGCGGCATGCCATATCCTTCCATCTCGCCCAGAGATTTGCTGCAGCTGCTGCGTCAGGGACAGCGCATGAAACAGCCCGAAGGCTGCACAGATGAAGTGTACGTAGCTGCAGAGTAGATAAATAAAACATATATATCAAAGATAATTGTCTTTACAGATTTGCTCTAATGACAAGCTGCTGGTGTTCTATACCGGGAAATCGACCCACATTTGCCCAACTCAAACAGCAGCTCGATGCGATGATCCTGGCCAGCAATGAGCAGCCAATGCGGCTACAGAAGCAGCTAAAGCGACAGCTAACTCAAACTGACAATCCACATAGGCATGTGCTATATAGTATAGTTAATAGTCTCTAGCTAAATCTAAATCGAATTCCAAATCTCATTTCAATTCACAGCAAAGTGGAGCAACTGCCGCAACATGATGAACCCTATTTGCAACCTTGTGCTTAAATATGACTTTAGTCTTTGTTTTTATTTTAATTTGATTTTTGTTGTCTCCATTCAAAATGTTTTACCTTGTGCAATACATTTTCAACAAAGATTCTAAGGAAAACATATGCTGACTATATGTACAACACATGATAAGCTCTCTGAGCATAGAGCATATTGTAATTGTTAAACTATGAAAACTCTATCTAGAAAAGAGAAAATTTATATATAACTGAAAGAAACTTAAGTTATAATCTTCCAGTTCTTATAAAGCACGACTTAAATGACATTTAACTTCCTCTGCAAATAAAATAGTTATTTTTAGCATAGTTTACTTTAATAATAGAGCTTCCACTTCTGGTAAACTTATCCATTTTATGCTACTTGGAGCCATCAGTCAGAATTTGTTTCCTTTGGTAGCTTGGTAGCTTTCGAATTTTGATGATCAGAAAATTCGAAAGGGCCGTGTAGAAAACGTTTTTAACTTTTGCCAAATTGTACCTAGAACTAAATTGGGTTTATTTTTGATTTGAATAACATAGCTAGGAAATGTGCCAACACTGCTGCCGCATGGAATGGACCCCATGCGAACCAATACCCTATGCCTGTCCCCTCTGTCCGGTGCGCCAGCTGTCCGATTGCTGCAATGGATCCAGCAACGGGAATTGTCGATTAAAGTATCCGTCGTCCCATAACAAGTCCTTGTTGAAGCACTCCGATTTATGCAAAGACATATCGGAGCTATATTCGTATGTGGTTTCGGCTAAGCGTAACAAAATGAGGCGGACCAAACGCCGGCGCATTCCCAGATGGAACGAACCCAATAAGAGTGTCATTCCAGCGGCATTCGTTGACCCCGAGCAACAGAAACCACGGGAAGAGGATACCTGGACGTGGAAGTCTCGCTTTCCCGTATCTGCGAAGGTGTTGCCTGTTAAACCGCGAGTGGCTGTACTCCCCTCCAAATGGGACAGGACTGCTGATCAACTGCCCCAGAGCTAGTTCTTTTATAGTATACCCTGCACATCTACACACCCATATGCAATCGCAATTTAAACAAACAACACTTTCGCAAGTATGAGTATGTAGTATATCCATCGAAGAACGGAGGTGCCACACCTATTGCTCTTTTCTTAGTTGTGTTATTAAAAATCAAAATATATTTTGAATGGCAACACCACAAAACTGAATTGTTTTATAGCTCAATCAAAAATTCTTGTAGAAGGACAGTTTGGTTGAAGATAAACGTATATAGTACTTTTAATAATCTTTAAATGAAATTTGCTTCTGTTTCCTTTTAACCACAAAACTGTATTTGATCATTTTATAGACATAAATCGATTTTAGATTATACAACTATTTAACCCCCAAAATTTTAAAAAGTTTTTATACATTAAGATAATAATAATTGTAGTTGACTTAGATACCAATATGACTACAAAAATACACGATGTTTATGAATATTTCAGTGTATATGATTCGTATAAGACTTGTATAAGAGTGAGAAGCGATTGCTTCAGCAGAAAATATATTTACAATTGACCATTTACATAAGGAACAATTAAGGAAAACTAGTTTGTGACAAAGCAGGATATGGAAATTATAAAATTTAAATTTAAATAATAATGAATACAATTTTTAAATCAAAAGGGAACTTAAAAATCAGCGAGAGTTTATATATAGAAAAATAATTGGATACAAAGCGAAATCAAGAAAATTTTAAAATTGAATTTTAAAACTAAAAATATTAAATATATTCTTTAACTTGAAACTTAGCAAGAAATTATTTAAGGAAAATTAATTTGTGACAAACTGATATGTGACTATTCTAAAGTTTGAATTTAGAAAATAAAAAATATATAATACAAACTCAAAATCAAATTTGGATCTACTATAAAAAAAATCTTTAAGAAAAAATCGAGAGCTCTAGAAAAAACAGCCTACAAATATGCATAAATACACGTAGATCAGGTATATTATGACAATTTTTATAAGGTATAAATCGTATTATATATATATAGTATATATATGTATATTTAATATTTTTACATAGCACTCGGTTGTTCTTTGGACATTTGCTGATTTTTTGTGCAGCTTAGCTAGTGACGACTGTAGCCAAGTCCGAGTATGTTGCGCGCCTGCAAGAGAGAGAGAGAGAGAGAGAGAATCGAATTAAGTTGAATTACTTTTCTAGATTAAGTTCGTTCAACATACCGTTATGAAAGCAGAGTTAAAGGAACGTTGAAATGTCTGCGTCATGCCCTCAGTTTGAGCCAAAGCCATCTGCAGCTGGACAGCCTCATCCATGCGATTCTTGAGGAACTCCCACGTCTGGGCGTGTCCCGCTGAGGTGTCCTGCAGCATATACAGCTCCGTCATCTTCATAATGGTGGCCAAGCCAACGCGACGCGTATACCAGCCAAACTGTGGAGCAATGAAGGCAAATGAATATATGGACAGAGATTCGTTTTAGTCAAGCTCACATCGACGGAACGATCGCCGGAATAGTAGCAAATATCATCGACTAGGGTGAGCACCTGCGCCAGCGCTGTGGATGCATTTGCCGGCTGTGCTATCAGTGCCATGGCCTGGGGCCATTGCTTCTTGAAAGGCTCAATCATGCTGAGGCGCTGGCGCACCGCTTGGACTAGGAAATCCAGCGGATCACCGACCTCCTTTTGGCCATTGTCCGTTCTCTTCTGCAGACTCTGCACCAGCTCCGCATTACACTTGCCATTGAAATGGGAGACAAGCGCAAAGCCGCCATCGGGAAACATGCCATGGACGACACTCGGAAAGCCGCTCTCCTCGGCGCCCTGGACAATCGCTTGCTTGGTCCAGCCAAGCTCCGGCACATGCAGCAGCGCTGCATCCAGTATACGCGTTCGTATGGCATCCACCTTGGCCTGCTTGGCTGACTGCTCCTCATCGGGTGGCGCACCACCGCCACCTATTCCAGCACCGCCGCCCGCATCGCTCATTGTGGCCTTGTACGCCTTCTGTTCGGCCGCATCGCGCTCCCTTTCGCGTTGCTCCTCACGCGCCCGAAACTCATCCAAGTTGTCGCTGCTCGAGGAGTAGCTGCGTCCCACAGCGTAGCTGGGCAAGAATACTGGGCGCTGCTGTTGCAGTGTGAGCACGGCGGCTGGTGTAACGGTGCTAATGGCCAGCCAGCAGCCTTGTGCATCTGCAAATCATTTAATCAATCAATCAAGTATAAAAGAACTTCTCTTTGGCAATACAGTTGAAATTGTGTATAAGAATGTTTTAATTGCAAAAATGTTTTTATTTCAAAATAATGTGAAACTCTCAATTTAATATATTCAAGTGTTAATTTATATTCCAATCGTCATTCGTCATATTTTAGCAATATGACTTTCATTTATTTATTTATTTTTTTAAATTTTCATTATCTTGAATTTAAGCTGATAAGGCTTCTGTAAAACTCTTTTTTTTTTTTAAGATTTAAAAGCTTTTATTTTGGCTGTTTATAATATACATACTTGAAGGATCATTCATAAACTCTTCGCTTAGTCATTAAATTATCTCAATTAAGTATTTTTGTTATCAGTGATTCTACTTTATGGCCAGCATAATTGAGGTAACCCCAGGTGGCAGGTTAATTTTTAAATACATATTTAAAAATTTAGTTGACAATTTGTTTCACATTTCGTGTGGAGTTGTGGTTTCCCCCTTTGCTCTAATTAGTTTGAAGGTCAGCTAAAACAAGGCAAAGATCACAGTATGGCTGCGTTCGCTTTGCTGTGTCATTAATTAACACCTTTTTGGAGGCGACAGGTGAGCGAGAGAGCACAGTTAGCTTGGTCAATTAGCACCTGTTGACCGTAAAAACACACAAAAATAAACAAATACACATAGTATGTGTATAGAAAAAAAAAATGCCATTATGATTGTCGGATAAATTTCGTTTTCATTTACGTTCGATCAAAGGAGATATAAACATAGAAACAGATGCTTTTGATTTGTATTTTGTCCAATTTCTAGTCCGATTGGATCATTTTTTTGCGCTTTATCGAGCTCTGCTCCACATTATCGCTGGTCAGCAGGTAGAGCACGCGCAGTGATTCCAGTCCCGTTATGGACCCGGCCAACACCTCGAGCTTCTCCTCACGCCCAATGTCCGGCAAATGGCCATCTCCCTCGCCGCCGTCCATCCCGCTGTTGGTTATGTTCACGGCCAGCATATTAAGCTGCTTCTGCATTAGCTCGTCGTCGGATGAGCTCTGGCCATTGAGCACCCGTTCCCTGTACGCCTTGTAGTGGGCGAGGGAGAAGTTTAGGGCTTTGCCGAGGGGTTCCAGGAATCGCTGCTCAATCTCTGGCAGCACATCCCAGAATCCTGTTCGGTTACCAAGGTCAGCCATGGCAAAGTACCGCACCATGTTCAGGGCATTCGATATGGTTACCGAATGCATCAAAAGGTCCGATTTCACGTCTTGGGGGAGCACGCAAACACACCGCAGCACCATGGACCGGAACTGTACTCCGCTGTAGACCTCGCTCAGGGGCACCTTCAGCTCCATTTGCGCGGCAGCTAAATCCTTATACATTCCCGCCAGATAGCCCAAGATGCCGTCGTGCTGCACAGTTTCCAGCAGGTTTTTCAATATGAAATACTTGGCTGTATCCTCGAAGGCGAGTATATAGTGATGCAGCACCTGGAGGCCCAGTTGACGCAGCGACTCCTGCGAGGAATAGCCCGTTATCTTGCAGAGCACCTCACAGTAGCGCTTGTGCACCTCCAAATCCAGCGAACGCTGCGGCACAGGCTCCGTCAGGATGCTCAGCGCATAATCATTCAAGCGTAATCCACAATGCTGCATCGGCGGCTCCGGTTGCTCCAGCAGCACCGAGACCAAGTATAGACACGATTCGAATAAATGCAGTGGGGCATAGACTTTGGGCGCGCTCTTGGGCAGCAATTGGCCCACGAGCAGAGCGTGATAATACATGGCCAGGGCAGGCAGTGGGAGTTTCTCGTCGATTAGGAAGATATTGTGGCTGCTCATCTCGTAGACACCCTTTTCAGCGTCCAGGCGACGTTTCCAGCGGGCGCGCTGCTCCACCAGGCAGAGGAGATAGTAAGGATCCCGTAGCAATCGTGAGGCGTCCGTTACCAGAGTATGCAACACCTGCTGGACATATGATTGTGTTTTGCCCGCCTTGGCGCGGGCCTGGAGATAACTTTGCTGAGTCAACTCCGGCCGCAGGCGCCACGGACTGGGCGTACAGATGTGCGCTTGTCCCGGCTCCAGCAATCGCTTCGGTACATTGCTCAGCTCGAGCAGGGCCAGCGGTTTGCCCAGCAGCTGAATTAGGAAGCAGATTAAGGCATTACGACGATTCAGGCTACAATCCCGAAAGACCGATGTGTTGCAATCCTGCTCGAGGACCACCTTCAAGAGTGGTTCGTAGCACAGATCGATGGTGATGTAATGCGCCAGCATTTCCTCGATTTGTTTGTCCTGCTCCAGCAGATGGGCTTGTTGCTCATCGTAGCCCTCGCTGAGGTACTGCGGCAACGGCAGCTCCCGCACACGTGTAACTACAGAGGCGAGACACCACTCGATGGCCTGCGGCTTGGACTGACCCTGTCGCAGCAGCACCACCTGCAATGCACGAAGATATGCCGAGAATATGGCTATGCTGCTGCTCTCCTCGATCTTTTCCATCAGCTCCAGCATAAACTGGTGCAGCGGCGCATATTTAGCGACGATCTTCAGCAGCTCATTGACGCAGTCGAACAACTGCGTGTCGTCCACATTCGTTTCGTCCGTTAACGTCGGTGCACAGATTTCCGTATACATGTCCAATGCGGCGGCGGGCATGTGCGGTTCGATTTCCGCGAAGACCGCGGGGCTCTGGAAGAGCATTTTGATGCCATCGAAATCGCGCTCGTGGAGCATACGCTTAATTAGGCTTAACAGGTTCTCGGCTTCTGTTACCGGTTCCGTTTCCATTTCTACGTCCATGGTATTTTGATTTTGTTTTATTTACTTTTTTTTTGTTTTGATTTTTTGTTTTCACTTTGTTTTATTTTAACTAAAAATTCTAAATAAAATTTTGACCGGCAGCCACAGCATTTGCTTTGTCCTCTCCCCCCTGACGTATAAATCGAACGGAAAAGGAATGAAAAAAGTGTAAAGAAAACAGCTGTTCGCTTTGAATGCCACTCTCACTCGCACGTCTTTCGTAATGGGCGAATTGCGAAATCCAGCACGCGCGCTTCTTTGCTTTATGTCAACAATGGTTTGATTACTGTTTAATTTACTTACTGATTGGCAGCACAAACTTTTGTAGGCGTATTACTTTTTGCAAACAGCGCACATTTGCCATTTTAGCGCTCCAAATGTTGTCTGCTCAACTGATATTTGCTTCTTCTTCTGGTATTTATTTCGGGCGCCATTCAGCATGCGGCAAACACAGTGCTGTAAAGCGTTCGAAATTGTTGAATTTTGCAGCACTGTGCAGCTAGGGCTGCAAATGCATAGCTCTAAATATATACAAATGCCTACTTTAATGAATAAAAATAGCATTAAATTTACCTAAAATATAGGTATCAATTATGCTCAACTAATAAATATATATATTTTCCCTATGTGCTGTAACAGCTGTTTGGTATTTTCATAGCATGCATTGTGAACTTTTTATTGGCTTGCGGGAACTGGTCACACTGCTCAGTAGACCCAACGCTTTTCATTCGTCGTGTGTGCTGTTCGCGGTGCCAGTGCGCTGAGTTTTTATATTAATATTTAAGGCACAATTTTTTGCACACTTATGCAAAACGTTCTTAGTCAAATAAATTAACTGTGTGCGGTGCATTAAGTCAATGTGATAGCAGCGCCACATAGTTAACACCAGAAGTGTTCAATTTTTATCAAAATATTCAAAGCGATTGCGGCAAAAAAAAAAAAAAAAAAAAAAGGGAAACCCGAAACGAATTCCAAGAATTCCCAAGCAAATAATCAAAATATTCAAATTTAACGAATCGCCAAAGCTTTAATACGCAAATTAATTTTAATTTGGTTATAAGATAGTTGAAGAAAAAAGAAAACAATTGTTAGTGCAGAAAAACGAAGCGAGACCAACCGATCCCCCGACAGAGGGTGGAAAACCGTGCAAAGTGTTTGTTTGCGTGTATGAGTGTGTGTGTCTATAAAAAACGAAAAGGAAAAGAATTGAGGAAAACCGTTGCGAAAAATGTGTGAGCAACAATTGAAGGTTGTTTCCGTTCGTCCCGAACGGCATGCGTAGCCAGGCTTTAAATCCAGTTTTATGCGCCAAGCAAAATTGTATCGACAACAACAAGACGAATAAGAGGAAGAAGAAAAAGAAGACGAGCCACAACAACAAACTTCAAATTGTTTTGTGGACCCTTTTCGCCTGGCATTCAGCACGCAATTCGCCGCCGCCGCCGTCGCCGCCCGCAGTGGTCTCTGTTGCCACCGCCGCCTGGTGGTTATTCCTGTTTGACTTCATTTTCGCTCGCTGCCAAATTGCTGCCACTTTCGCCGCAAACTTATAAACAACAACAATAACACAACAGTCAAAATGTCGACGCGTTCGCAATTAACCAAGGACCTCAATGGTGAGTAATCGTTATCGTTCTTTGTTTTTAATTTTTTTTTTTTTTTTTTATCATAATCTCTCTTTGCACACACAGTCACTCATTTTGTCTTTGTTTTGCATAGAACTGCTGCTTGCATATTCTTTACTCTGCCGCCCTTCATAATCTTAGACCTCACTTCATCCACCGTTAGCGCTGGGCTGTGTTTTTGTTTTCGGTTTTCTCAGTTTATGTTTTGTTCTTGACGTTTGCTTCTCGCTCGGCGCACTTCCGTTTTGCCACAATGCGACACGGACACGCCACACTGGCTGCCCCCCACACAACCCCAACTCCACCTGGTCACAGTCACCCTCTCTCTCTCAGCTTCTCTCACTCTCTCTCTGCTTGGGCTTGTTAGCATAGGAAATCTGGTTGTTGAGACACAGTTTGAGATGCACCGCAGCAGCAGTCGTCTTACAACTGCAGCTTGCATGTTCTACACACAAACACACATGCATATGCATTTAATGTATTTGTGTGTGTGCATTTAATGTACTTTCATTTGCATAGTCTGCGTTTTTGATACCCTGTACTCATAATTTGCCTAAGTTGGGTATATCGAATAACTCAATTATAAGAGATATGCAAACAGAATATCAAGACTTATAAAATATTTATTATATTAATATATATTACTTATTTCATGAATTCTGTTATTACATGTGTTTTACATGGTATCTGTTGGTGGGCAAGCTAAATTTTTGTAGAACTCTCATTAATTGCTCGCGCCATGATGTTTAATTGAGTTGAAATTGAGTTGAGCGCTGCGAAACGGCAAGTAGAAGGAACAATAACAAAAACAACAACAGCAATAATAACAACAATTAAAAAGCATTGCTCAGAAGCATTGGCCGCATCGTTTATGGACTTCATAACTATAACTGCGTCGATAAACAAAATCAACAAACAAACAGCAGTGCAATGCATGTGTGTATGGGTGTGTGAATGACAGTGCATGTGTGTGTGTGTGTGTGTGCTTACTTGTAAATAACTGTTAGTCAGCGCTCTGTTTGCCCGTCATTTAAAGCGATTGTCGGCTGCATGCATAAACAGAGGGAAATTTTAGATGCAGCTGCAGCCAACGGCAACAACAAAAACAATAATAATATTATAATTAATTATCATATTATTATTGAGAATTTTGCATATATCCATAAATTATCAATTTGATGTCCTTTCAACTTGATGGCTTTTTATTGTTGTTATATCAATAGAGAATTTTTCTATAATTCAATTATTTTTAGCCTACGTTTTTTCATTATTTTTTATTGTGCGAATATGAATTCACTTCTTACTGTAAAGGCTAGCATATTCCTTTAACCGTTAGCCGAGCTAAGCAGGGCTGCAAAGCTCATCTCAACTGATCAACTGGTTCGCTGCAGTTCGTGAACTCGATTTTGTGTTATTAATATGAATATTATTTTTGGTTTATTATATTTTTACTATGAATAATATTTATAAATATCTATTATGCACATAAAAACGCTAAATTTGTTATTAAATAATATTTTGTATCCAGAACGCATTTAGTTATAATTAAAAGCTTTTGGTTCAGATAATATTTATTTGTAGTAAAATCGTTTTTTGTTTTGCTTGCTGCTGCATTATTTAGCTCAACTATGATTAAGAGTCTAATTGGGAATTGTATGTTATCGGTACACATTCTGATTGGCGGCGTGTTATCAAGAAAGGGGAACTTGATTGATGATTAATACAGCGCCAGCAGGTGTCTTAAATGAACTGCAAGTTGAAATAACACATAGGCACACGCAAACACTCACACACACACACACGCACAGATACATAAATCACTCGCCCAATTGGATTTTTCTGAGTTTATTTTCATTTGATTTTTCACGCTGGAATTTTCACAGCGAGCGCAGCTGCAACAGCAACAAACGCAACAGCAACAACAACAATTTGTTCGTGCCCCATAAATAAAATTGTCAATGCTTTCGACTCAGTTTTGCTCCAAATACCAATCCCCAAAAAGAAAGAAAAAAAAAAAACATTTACCTAAATTATGAGCAGCAAGTGGAATGTTTTGGCTAATTGGCAGCAAAGCTAATTGGAGACTGGAGCAACAACAACAACAGCAAATAAGGCCTCAGCAAATGTTGCACCTGGGCAAACAGGACAATGTGACAGTGATGGGGGGCGCTCTTCTTGGTGGGTGGGCGTGGCTGTTGGTGCCACTGGTTCTGGAGTCGTTTGCTGCTTGGCTGTCATTGCACTCAAATCAAATTAGCGCGAATGCCAACGAACTTGATGAAAATTGCCGACCGTGCTAAAGGCAGTGCCTCTCAAACTGTGAGTGGACGTTGATTCGTTGTGGCAGTTGTTGCTGCTGCTTGCTGTTCTTGTTGTTGTTGCTTTTATTATTTGGTTAACTTTTCACGCTCGTCTGTTGCTCTGTCAAGCGTTAACACCCAATTTCCGTTTGCCATTCCTATTAGATTCCATTTGGAATTGTGCTTCAACACCAACAGCCAAAAAGAGCTGACTGGAAAAAAATATCAAATTGAAATTCTAAGCTGAGCAACATGTTGTTTATGGTAAAATTGCTATAATTTATCAAATACAATTAATTATGTATAATAATAATTATTACATATTAATTATAGTTAAATTTGGTCATAGTTTATCTACCAAAAATGAACTAAAATAAATCAAATTAAATATTATAATGAATAATAACCATTTTTGTTGTTATACTTTTATTTACTTATTTTTTTTTTTTTATAAATGTAAGCCACATTTATTTTAATATCAGTGTTTACCTTAAACCCAAAATCTTGTATCACAGTGTTAAATCTGTTGCTTGCACACCTAACGGTCACGCCCAAAAACAAACTGAAGCAGCGTGCTCTCGCTCTCTCTCTCTCTCACTCGCTCTCTGGCGCGCTATTAGCTTTAGCTACGCTCACGTTCTCTATTCGAAATGTCTGATAAGAATATTGGGCTGATAAGAAACGATCGCAATTGTCGCATTTCTCCTCAGTACTGAATCCGACGCGCGCTTCACAACTAACTGGATTCGAATTGGGTCTACGTGATTGCACTTGGCTCAACTTATATTCTGATTGATTATTTACATTGTGTTTTGGTTATTTTTTTGTTTTTGCTATTAATGTTTCATGTGGATATAAAGCAAATGTATACAAACGAAATGATGAATCACATCGATCAGTATTTGCGGCGCATTATGGAGCTGCAGATACGCGACGTAGTGCGGCAAGCCAAAGACGAAGGTGAGATCGTTGAAAATAACAACAAACAAGTAAGAACGTTGCAGTCGGGCGTTACCGACTGCGGAATACTCATTCACATCCCATCAACAATTTAGTAGTTAAGTTTCGCTCTAATACTGTAGAATATACAGGCTTTTCCGATTTGCCACGCCCCTACTGGGCGTAAATACCTCATTTTTGGTCAGTTTCTAGAACGAGATAACAGTACCCTAACTGCAAAGTTTGAATGCTTACTCTTAAGAAATGTGAAAATTACAGGGTATTTTTCGATATGCCACGCCCCTAAAGAGGCGTAAAAATTATTTTTTGGGGAATCGATAGAGGAGGCTACCAGTAACTCAACTATTCAAATTTAAGGCTTCTAGCTATTATACTTTAGGAGATATACATTTTTGCGGTTTGCCACGCCCCCTGTGGGCGGACATATATCCGACAAAGCTTTTTGGTCTTGGGTGATCAGCCCGAGTATATATACAAAATTTGAGATCTCTGGCATCAATAGTGTCCAAAAAATAGCAGAATTTGAAAAATCACTATATCTTCAGGTCCGATTTGGCACGCCCCTAATGGGTGTAGACTTATAATTTTATTTTTAGACTTTATAGAATCATAACATTAGCTGACATGCAAAATTTTAGCATTCTAGGTTTACAACTTTAGGAGATACAGTTTTATCCGATTTGCCACGCCCCCAATGGGCGGAGATATATCCGCCATAGCTTGTGATCTTGGGTTGTCGACGCGGACCTACATACCAAATTTCAGCTTTCTAGCTCTTTAACTAACATGATTTCTGGTATATCGGAAAATGCATTTTCCGATTTGCCACGCCCCTAGTAGGCGGATCGGAAAAATTTTAACACTTTATAAATCGGAGATATACACGAGTATGTGCTCCAAATTTCAAGTCTCTAGCTTCAATAGCGCCGAAATATATTGCGTTCATACGGACAGACGGACAGACGGACAGACGGACGGACGGACAGACGGACAGACGGACGGACAGCAAGACGGACATTGCACAAAACCAATATACTGATTCACTTTCGTGAATGAGTATAAAAAGCGTACTCTTATATATCCAATAAGAAGCTAATAAGCCATTTTTATATATATTTGCTGCAACTCTTATATGCGTCATACATTGATATCAGTTCGTAAGACGCGTTGACCAGCGCGCCAATTGAAAGAGTGAGTGAGACAGAGTGAGAGTGGTGTAGAGGGACGTAGTGGAAGTTCTTATTCGCACGCCATAAAAAAGAAGGAAAACAATTGTTGACAACTGCTGCGCCTCTTTTTAGCGGAAATTGAGTCGTTTAATAATTAACTCTGTTTATTTTGTTTTACTTTTAAATGGATTTATTGACAAATTGAAATATCAGTTTAGTGAGATATGCATACATATCGATACATAGCATTTTTTTGATAAATCTGATAAGATTTTGCTATACTTGTCGATTGCTCTCTTATGAAAAACTTGCAAAGTTGCATGCAGTCATAAAACTCTTATACATACATGAATATGGAAGACATGTCAGCACTTATAAAAACTCTTATATTCATTAACATAGTGAAGTCAACACTGATAACACTTTTCGGCCATCCGAAAATTCAGTTACCAAACTTTTATAAACAAATGTGCCCAACTATTGTTTTTGGCAATTTGTTGCTTGCTCAACTTCCGTTTGTCATACAAAAATTGCATTGCAAAATTATTTTTAAATTCGCCATTGATTCACACATTTGTTTAAAACAAAAGTTTGTTGCAACAGTCAAACAACAAAAGAAAACAAAATAAAATTGAAACAAAAACAAGTTTTCTCTGGAATTAATGACTCCAATTTTTGTTTCATTTTATTGAGGCTGCCTTTCCAGTCGAAAATGCAAAACTATGGAAATTTATTGGATGTCCAAGTGAAGGCCATGAGTGGGTACACGCTCATACATATGTGTGTAGGTGTGTGCGTGTGACCCCCGATTGACCCAGATGCTGGCCAATAAATGCACGCGCTCAATAATTCATACTTCCAATTAAGCGTTTGTCGCTTGCCCGTTTGCCCGATTGCCCGCTTGCTCATTTGCCATGCAGCTAATGGCAAATTGTATGCAATTAGTTGCTGAAAGCTGACCGACCGGTGCTCTCCCGCTCCCACTCTCTCGTTCTGTTACTTTTACTCTCTTTCGTTAAGCGCTCTCTCTTTGTGTGCATGTGTGTGTTTGCTAGTGCTTGCTTGTGCCAATTTCCCGTCTTGCTCCAATTCCAGTTATCCTGCCAGTAACTTGCGTCTCATTAAGTGACACACACTCACATACACAAACGCTCACACATACACTTTTCTGCATTCGTCGCCTCAATTTGGGCGCATTGAAAGTTGGCGGCGAAGTCAGAACTCGTTTGACGACATCGACGGCTTAAAAGAAGCTACACAAAGCACGCAGAATTGACACCAACACCAAAAACTAACGCTGAGAATGAAAAAGTAAAAAATAACTCATGCTCCATTTTGAGTGAAATTGTGTCACATAAGCAACAGCAGCAGCAGCAACAACAACAACAAGTGACGTTAATGAGGCGCAGGCTGGCGCTGCTGCTGCTACTACCTCCACTGCTGCGCTCAGTCGCATCCCTGACCTGCTGCTGGACGGTCGCAGTGCTGTGCTCTACTTTTTATTTTGGGACATAGAACAAAGAAGAAGATAGCAAAGAGAGTGGGTAACTGCGAGAGCGCGCCAGCGTGTGGATAACCTGTCGCTGTCTATAGAAGCTCGTCATAGCTATGAACAATGTGCTGGCAGCTTGAAAGCTTTGCGTCCAAATTCGCAACGCAAAACTGCGTTATGAGGTCAAATAAATTAAAGCTCACGCCCACTGATGTGTGCAAAGGTAACAACAACTCCAAATACATTTATAGCAAATATTTCACAGAGCTCAGCACTAACATATTAAGTTGTGTATGTTGGAAAGTGTCTGGACTTACAGTAATTACAACATAAAGCGGCTCAGCTGTCCATGTAAAGAGCAAACAGCAAACATCAACAGCAGTCGACAGCTGTTAATAATAAAGCGCGAAAGTAAATTGCAATAGACGCCAGCCGACCGACTACTCTCTCTCTCTCTTACTTTATCCCTCTCTTACTACTTGTCTTGTCTTGCTTGCGCACACACCCCCACATTGCTTCATTGTGCAAATATAATTAACATAACGTAAAGTAATCAAAAAGTTGTGTGTAAAGAAAACGAAAATAAAAAGAAAAAATCTTCGTTTAACGTTCTTTTGTGCTGCTGCGTTTGGCTTCAGCTACAGCTTTGATTGCCAGCACGGCTTTTTGTACCGTTAGCCCAAGCAGTTGAGCCAAAAGCTAGAGAGAGAGAGGGATGAGGTGGGGCGAGGTGAGGTGAGGTGAGGCCTTGTCCATTGTTTGTTGTTTTTGCAAACATTGAAAGCGATTGTCGCATTCTTTATGGCTTCAAAAATGTACTTGTAAGAATGATGGCTGGCGGCTGGTGGCTGGTGGATGTCTGTATGTGTGTATGGGTGTGCACTCACAATTTAGATGTAGCTGTATGTATGTGTCTATATTTGGACAGCGCTGTGCCTAATCCTCAGCAAGTGAGAAGCTTTTGAGCTTGACTTGGTATACTATATGCATGTATATGTGTGTATGTATGTATGTAAGTTGTATTTCTCCTTTGCTTCTGTGTGCAAAGTTGTCAAACTGTATAACTGATTTTAGTTTCATATTCATTTAGTTCTCGCCAGAGTTTTGACAGCCTTTGTGCTTCTAACACGACAACTTTGATTGCGTGTATATGTGTGTATCTACACGCAACAAAAAGCGCACACAAACAACAAACTACACACAAGTGTCGTAATAAAAGGCTCAGACAGGGCAACACACACACACACGGAGACACGCCCACAACTGCACTTGTAGCAGAGTATTTTGAACTCGTGTAATCTCGGCGAAAAAAAAAAGAAAAAGAAATATATATATATGTATGTATGTATATATGCATGTGTATATGTTCGGTAACAGCAGTAACAAAACTTTGCCAAATTGGGTCACACTTATCGTGTTTTGTCCCCCTAGCCCACACTGTGCAGCCTGTCAATGCTGTTAAGCTGGTGAAATCCGCTATTCATATCAAATAAAAAGTTTTTCGAACATGCAGGGCGCATCGGTTCTTTGACCCCACACAGAAATATCTAAAGTATGAAATGTATCGAAAAGGTATCGTTTGACCTGCGGCTGCTGTGGCTGCTGCTGTTGCTTATCAGAGCGCCGAACCGAACGAAATTGACCGCAGTTTGCAATTAAAGTTAAATTTCCTTTAAGCGGAAATGAAGTCGAGACGGCGAGACGGCGGCTGCACAGGTAATTACGGGCTTGGATTGGGAACATGGCCAAGGTAATTGCTGTAGGGTACAACAAAAAAACTTTAGTTTTTCGGTATGGGGAAATTTCTGTTTGCCAAAAAGCCAATCAAATCTTGCAAAGCCAGACAGATAACGGAATTTCACTTGTTTTTGTTTCGTTGTGAATTCCTGTTGACTTTTGACTTGGCACAAAAGGGAAAAGGGGAAAATGGGAAAAAAGGGCAATTTGGGACTTTATAAATATTTATGAATGAGCATTTTGAAGGAATTTTGCTCTTACGACAGTTTGCACGTGCTTGAATGGAATATTAGGCAGTGATAACAAACTTGTCTTTAAAGATTGTTGTTTTTACATTATAAATGACGATAAATATGCAAGACGGGTATAAAGCTTAAGCCCAAAGCTCTAGTGGCGCAAAAAGGCAAATTCAAGACAATAAAATAAGTTATTTATTGTTCTGTAATTCTGTAATTCTGAGTTTTTTTTATTAAGTAACATTTTCATACTTATAGCTTCTGCAATTTAGTTACTTTTTTTGCAGCTCAGCGATAAATGCATTTTCATTGCCGTAGACAGTTGCTTATGTGTGCGCGGCTGTCTGCTCATCTACATGCGTCATTCTGATATTGACATAGTGTCAGATGATGGGCACTTGCATGCACGAACAGAACAGCAAATACACATTCACACACACACATGCAAACACAGCCAGTAAACAGTATCATTTGACTCATGCTAGAGCGAGCGAGCATTAGCGGAAAAGAGAGCGCGTAAGCTTTTGAGCCGCGCAGCAGCAGCAGCTGTAGAAGCGTCAAATACAAAGTTCATTCACATTTTTACTGCAATTAAGAGAAGCAACAGAAGCAACAGCAGCAGTAGCAGCCGCCGCTCTCTCGGCTAACTGTCAATGTTGCCGCTTGGACGCTTCGCTGCTCGCGTTGTTGATGGCCGATCTTTATCATTGTCATCACGTCGCACGGAACTATTTTTTTGTCGCTCTCTTTCCACAGAGTGCAAAAGAGCATATTGGCAGATGAGGCAGCGCCGAAAGCTTTTATTTATTATAGCGATGCTACAAATAGTTTAAAAATTGATAAATATTTTTTTTTTTTTTAATTATAATAATTGAAGGGCATTTCGAAAATAGAAAATTATTATTTACAATTATATAATATTTACAAGTAATATATATACATACTTATATGCATTATTTAATGCTATTATTATTATTATCCCAGAGTATTGCTTAGTCGGCCTTTGTTTTGTTTTAATAACTTCTCAAGTTTTTGCGTTATGGTTTCCTTTGGGAATAGCTGGCGCCATTACAAGTGTTTGCCCAGTGGGTGGCCCCTGCCATTGTTTATGTGTCTGTGCGTGTCTACAAACACTAAAAATCGTTACACACACACACTCACACAATTGGCTCGTCTGGCTAATGTCTTTTCTCTGCGCTGTTTTTTGGCCACAACTTTGCGGCTGTTTAGTGAGTGTGGTCAGGGCCCTAATTGCTCCCGCTGCTCTTTTATGGCATGCTTCATGCAAATCCACTGCCAAATAGCAAATACACATGTCTACACGCTCACAAACACAGACACACTTACACATTCTTACATGCACATATGTATTCTCATGTATTTGCTTTTCACTTTTGTTTGCACAAGGAATTTTAATGCTCAAAAAATGAAAAAAAAAAAGAAACAAGCACAAAATTTGTTTTATCCCCCAGGTTTTTATTTTTTGTACAATAGAGTTTCTCTGGGGCATGATTCATACGAAATATATCCCTAGGGCATAATATTTGACTGCATAACTGAGTGGCAAATAGTAGATTAACATAGTTTAAACAATTTCTACATATTGTATTTGTTGTTAGCTTTACGATATTGAAGGGGATCAATGGGTTTATCTTATAATCGAACGTAAACATTGTGAAATTACTGATGACTTTTGTATATTATGTAATTGCTTATGATTAAGAGTTAATATAATAGATCTCTGTGTATGTATGTGTGATTAAGCAAACCTTAAGTTTCAACTGTGTGATTTTAGTGAGTAATTGGGTATATCGATACTCTATGCAAATACCTCCTATGAAGAAATGAATTTCTAAAAGTCTTGATAGAAAACTTGTTCTCCGTATATTTCTCTAAACAAAATGCACTACATTGTGACTGGTTCATTTTGTGGACTGCTGATCAGCTGATTCAATTTCGGGTTAAGCTTAGGCCTCAATATATATAATCAGAAGTCTTCATAGCTTCATCTACTTCCTTTCACCTTAATCCTCCATTAACTGAAAACTTCACACTAATAAAATCAAAACTTGAATTACATTCACTTGATTTTCAAATAGTTATTATGCATTCAACTGTTACGACGTGCCCCAAAGCTAATTTTGTGCTTCCATTTAGTTTGTATATATAAATTAAGCTTTTTTGCTGTAGTTGTTAGATGTTAGTGTGCGGTGTTGCACAAAATGAGTAGACTTCAATAATCCCGTGGCGACGACCGACGTTCTTTATTATCAAAAATCAACTAAAGTACAGTGACATAAATTCTTATATCCAAAGCTAGCCCTAAACCCTGATTATGCTGACATTGCATATTTACGCGAGGCATCGCATTACTTCGGGCAACAACATTGTTGCGCGTTGGAGCCACTGCTGCTGTTGTGCAATATCCGCTGGGAACGGCTACATTCATGCTGACGGCGCGTGATCAATCTGAACATTTATGTTTTGCTGGTCGATTGTGTTAACTCCTCCCCCACTTAGATGAATGACGTCCTCGGCTTTCTTGAAACTGTTAATTAATGTTTGAAGATCACGTTGACGTTTGTTCCTCTGATGTCTTTGATAGAGTTTCATCGAAGCGTAGCAGGAGAGTAAAAGGATGGCCACGGTTAGCCCAGATACTATTGGCCTTCTTACTAGCCCTTCCTCTAGTTGAGCAATATCCCGCAGATTTTTTATGCTTATCTTCTGCAGGTATGGCAGGCTTGGTATCTCTTGGTGGTCTGTTATATTTAAGAGCGCAGATACCGCTGGTCCCGGGGATTTCCTCACGTAGTTTTTTTGGTTTTGGTATACGGTGTTGTTTACCTTTATCTTGTCGTCAAAGGTAAGGAGGAACGTCCCTTTTACCATCTGCTCGTTGACTGTAGCTGCTCCGTCGTTGATGATGATTACTCCATCGTCGACTATGGTTAGAGGTTCGAGGTGGCTGGGCCGAGTTGAACAATGTGCGGTGTCACCTGAGTGTAGCTGTTGAGCGCATGTTGTGTAGGGTGACTTCTTGCAGAACGTTATTGTGAGGGCTGTACTACAATTTCCTATTGATATTACATGATTTCCACAGTCAGCTAAATTGTAGTCTTCGGCGAAATTTATTATGATGCCGTTGTGTTGGACAGGGTATACGGTTAATTTTTTTACATACTATGCTAGGCTTAGGATATCTTATAATGAAATGTAGAAAATTTTCGCTTAACAAAACTTTAATTTGAGATACTTCCATTAAGTCAGTAATAGTGATATTTATAGAGTGTTCATTAACAATGTTTTTTAAATCAGTGGAATCCAAAATGGAGGGGTTTACAATTCCAACCTTTGCAAGTGTTACTGATAGTATTAAGGTTTTTAACTCTGAGATAATTATTCTATTTCTTGTTAGCAGCGTTTCATATAAATGCTCTGTGTCTACTTGTTTTACTTTTGTGTTTTTTACTAGGAGGTTTACGGTGTCAGTTAGCTTATTAATTTGTTCCTGCATTTTTGTGTTTATGGTTATCTGCCTATTTTCTGACTCTACAAGTTCATTCTGTGTAAATTTTAGTTTCTCGAAATCATCATGGTCTGGCGTGCCAGCTACGACCTTTAGAACGGTGCCTAGCATATTGATACTCCTAGCATGTCTATGGTGGACATTTACTGTAGCTATTAATGTTTCTATATGTTGTATGTCTGCGTCTAATAACATTCTCATATGTGATCGGGGGAAATGGTTTGCTAATTCTTTCGTATTTTTTACTATTTCTGAGTATAGGGTAAGGTTGGTTGAGTGCTTCAAGTATTGGAAATCCGTCCAAATGGTTACGTATCCGTCCAAGATCGGTATGTAGTCCATGTTAGTATAGTCAGTCAATTTCGCTGTTATCGTTGTAGCAAAAAGAAGTATAGTCCAAATCCTAAAAAGATAAAAAAGGGAATTTAATGTTTTGCCTATCTTAGATTGTCCTTGTGGACCACCCTCCCTTTTATTAAGACTGTTGTCCCCAAGTCTGCGTCAATTTTGCCTTCGTTGTATAGTGGTGTCAGTTTGTTCCCTAAGCGTCTGTTTGTTTTTTCCAAAACTGTGTCGCCTATTTGGAATTGTCTATTGTGTCTTGTTTCGTTTACTCTATTTGTTAGGAGTTGTTGTGCCTTTTGAATTTTATTTCCTATCTCTATTTCGAGTTCTGGGGAGGATGAGTGGATTATATCGATTGGTCGTTTGTCCGTTACTGAGTGAATTGTATTGTTATATTCGATAGTTGCTTGAAGTATCGTTTCAACAGTGTCAGTAATTTTCCTTTGAGCTGTTAGGCATCTTGCAATGTCACCGAGGGTGCTATGGAATCTCTCGACTTGTCCGTTTGATGTACTATGGAGTGGTGGGGCATTTACGATTTGAATGTTATATTGATTGTTTAGCAGAGATTTTATTGTTTCGGACTTTATGGAGGGCTCGTTATCGCAATAGATCGTCTTGGTATGCCGGTAAAAATTTACAAGTTGTAAAATTGCTGATTGTATGTCAATTATTGTCCTTGAAGCGATGGGTTGAACAATTGCAAATTTTGAAAATTTATCTATGCACGTAAGGAAGTATTTTTTATTGGTTGAGTATATGTCTATGTGTAGTATTTCGCCCACATAGGAAGGTATGGGTGTTTCTCCAAGTATTTGTTTTTGTGGGTGACGATTGTACTTAGCTGTTTTACAAATTTTACAATTTGAAACAACTTCGTTCGTTAATTTTGTCATTTTCGGAAAAAAATAGTCTTGTAAAATCTGCTTCACATTTTCTTGGGCTGCTCTGTGAGCCCGATTGTGTTCTGTTGCAATTATTTCTTTCTGTTCGTTTTTATCAAAAATGTCATTTACTATGTACTTTGTATATCGAAATGTTGTTGTTGGAAAAGTTTCTATTAGTTTATGTTGTATGAATGCTAATATTGGTAACTCGCAATGGATTGCATTTACGACATCTTTTTTGACTACATCGCAAACTCTTTTGATTAACGAGTCTCTGTTTGAGAAATGAATTGTATGTCGGATTTTCTTACCAAATAGGATAACTGTACGATCAGAGGCTATATTATTTTCTTCTATTATAATTTGGTTTTGGAAACAGTTGATTGGTTTGTCTGTTGTGTCTATGGTGTATGTGAGCGATATTTCGCTGTGAATTGTGGCTCTGTCTGACTGTACATCGTCCTCTAGGGCATGAATATTATGCCGTGACAGTGCGTCCGCAACGTAGTTCTCCTTCCCTGGCTTGTAATAGATGTTTGCGTTATATTCATCTATAAAAGCTTTCCAACGCCTGATTTTTTGCGTTCGGGTTTCGGTCGGATACTGCAAACGTCAGAGGCTGATGGTCCGTAAAGATATTTAAATTTTTTACCCCATATAGATAATTTCGGAGGTTTTTTAAAGCCCAAACTATTGCAAGTAGTTCCCTCTCATTTGTTGCAAAGATAAGCTCTCTATCCTTTAATGTTCTTGATATCATGGTGATTGGTTTTCCACCTTGTGACAGAACTGCCCCAAGACCAGAGGATGAAGCGTCCGTTGTTAAATCAAACGGCTTCTTGTAGTCAGGGTAGAGCAACATTACATTTTCGGATGCAAGAACCTCTTTTAGCTTCTCGAATGCCGCATGTTGACTCTCGTCAAATTTTACTGGAATTTTTTTGGATTGTCCGGCGCTCACTTTGCCATTTTGGCCTTTTAAGATGTCGCTTATAGGTTTTGCTATAGACGCGAAGTCCTTGATGAAACACCTATAGTAGCTTGCCAACCCAAGGAATGATCTGACGTTAAACAAAGTTGTTGGTACTTCATAGTTACGAATCGCTTCAACTTTACTTGGACATGTCTTTATACCATTACTTGAGACTACGAAACCTAGGTATTCTACACTTTCTTTGAAAAAGTGCGACTTTTCTGGTGAAACTCTCATGTTGGCCTCGTATAGTTTATCTAGGACCCAGGCGATATGCTTGACATGGCTTTCCATATTTTCAGAAAAAATGATTACGTCGTCTACGTAAACATAACAAGATTTTCCAATTTGCTCTCTGAGCACATCGTCAATGGCTCTCTGAAAAATACTAGGTGCATTTTTCAAGCCAAAAGGGAGCCTGCAGAACTCATACTTTCCGCTTCCTACAGAAAAGGCTGTTTTTTCTCTATCTTTTTCGGCAAGTAAAATCTGGTGGAATCCGGATTTTAAATCTAGTGTTGTAAAGTACTTTGCTGTGCCTAAGTTGGATAAAATGGAGGCTATATTGGGAATGGGGTATTTGTCATCTATTGTCTTTTTGTTTAGTTTTCTGAAGTCTATAACTAAACGTTTCTTTTTTCTTCCCTGCTCGTCGGTACCTTTTTTATCTACAACCCACACGGGGTTATTGTATGGTGACTGGGACGGACGTATTATACCGTTTTCTAACAGATCTTGAGTTTCTGTGTTTACGAATTCTGATACGCCCATTGGGTATGGATATAATTTTGAATAAATGGGATTCTCGTCCTCTGTTCTAATAGTTGCAATGACATTTGTATTATACGGAAGCGCTTCATTTGGTTCCGCAAATACTCCTGCTCGGGCTTTGAGCATTGTTTGAAATTCCGTTGTTATAGCCTGAGGGGCTTCTATTTCTTTGACACTTGTGAAATTTACGGCTGGGCATTTTAGAAAGTTAATGGTCTCAGAACCATAGTTTGTTGTTAGTTTCTTATTTTTGAAGTCTAATAAAACGTTGGTTTGGTTTAGTAGGTCAAGTCCGATTATACCATCGAATGTCGTGAGGTTTGGTAATAAGAAAAATGTTGTCTTGGTATTAAAAAGGTGCATTATGCATTTCTTGTCAACTACGTTGTGGCCATGGATTGATTTTAATCGAAAGGGTTTTTCTACCGGCGTAATATTTTTTAGTTCTTTTAATGGTCTCACGTAATTCTTTGAGGCTCCGGTATCTATTAGCAACTTTATGGTTTTCCCTGCTATCGTTCTCTCTATGAACGGGAGCAGGGATTTATTCCTAAAAAATTGACCTGGTCGTATTCGTCCAATTCATTGTCAACGTCTTCTGTCTCGGTTTCTGCGATCGCTTGGTATTCGCTATTGTCCTGCTCGTATTCTGTATCTTCTGTTCCTAGGTGGTTAACTCTTTGCTGTTTCGGTCCTGTGAACCGTGCGCTACCGCTGTTTGGTCGTTTGTTTGCCTGTCCCTGGTTATTGTAGTTTTCGTATTGAGTGCGTCGTTGTTGATTTGGCCACTGAGTCTGTTTCGAGAAGGTCGCGTTTTGTTGGTGTTGCGTAGCCTGTCTGAAGCGAGAAGATGAGTCAACGTCCATTGGTTCTACCTGTTCTTGTCGTGGTGAGAATTCTGGTCTTTTGTAGTGTGGGCTTTTTCCTGGTTGGTTGTGTTTTGGGTCTTGAGCTAGAGTCTTGTCTCTGACTTGCTGTCTTTGTTCGATCTTCTGCGCTTTTTCTTCTATACTGCGGGCGAAATTTGTGGCGAACATATAACGTTCATGATTTGACTCAACTTCTTGAGCCAATGCCAATGCAGAGGGAAGATCAATTGGTCTAGCTGAGAATAGGACATCACTTAAGGCCTTCCTGGTTCCTGAGATGAATACTCGCAGGGCGTCTGCTCTATATTTCTCATTTAGCGAAGAGGCAACGGTGGTGTCGTAGGTCATGATTGTCTTATTTATAAGTAAAGTCAGTTTCTTTTCTACCTCGTCGTAGTACTGCAGTAGTGTCAAATTTCCTTGGCGGAGTGTTGACATCTCCTGTTCAATTAAGTATATCGGTCGTTTGTCGGAGTACGTGAAATCTAACCGATTTATAATGGCCTTAAAATTTAGAGGAGTGTCGAAAGAAGAGAGTACCATATCAGCAGCGTTCTTAATTTTGTTTCTTAATATTCCCAAAGCTTGATAATGCTTTGAGCTACCATCGTATTTCTCATATACCTTGTATGCGATATGCGCAGCCTTTCTCCAAGATACATAAGTTTCGCTTTTTCCTTCAAAGTCCGGGAGGGACTTCATGATGTCAAGGGTTTCGTTGCAAATAACACCTATTTTGATTTCTGCCTCCTTGAAAGTTTCTACCTCGGGTGCGCTAACCTGTACTGAATTTATACGTTGTTCAATTTCGTTTAATTTTCTATCAAAGCTATCTTTTTGAGCAGCTAAAGCGCTTGCGACTGCGCCTTCTACTATAGCTTTTAATTGATCTGAATTCAAAGCCATTTTTAAATTTTCTGTGTTGTAAATTTTTCGAAAATTTGTTATTAAATCTTGTATTTCACTATCACTCATAGGGCAAGTAAAGACAGGGAATTTTGCGTGCTGCGTTTTTTGTTATTAATAATTAATATTTAAAGGTTGAAATTGTATTTTTATTTGTTTTTACTCCTTAATTTCTTTTTTTTAATGAACACTCTACTCACATGTTCTTATATTATGTTAGTAGACTGTATGTTGTGTGTTTCTTCGCTGATGAGCCGCTTCGTGGTGGGTGTCTTCGCTGCGTACTGCTTCGTCTAATGCTGCTTTCTTTTTTTCTTTTTTCGTTTTGGTTATGCGTTTTAGTTGTCTTGCTGTTTTTTTTTTTTGCACTTGTGGGGTATTTATCTCACTGAATGCTTGTTTTAATCGAAGTTTTAATTTCGTTTTTTTTTTTTTTTTTTTTGTTCGTTTCGGTTGGGCGCCAATTAAGCTTTTTTGCTGTAGTTGTTAGATGTTAGTGTGCGGTGTTGCACAAAATGAGTAGACTTCAATAATCCCGTGGCGACGACCGACGTTCTTTATTATCAAAAATCAACTAAAGTACAGTGACATAAATTCTTATATCCAAAGCTAGCCCTAAACCCTGATTATGCTGACATTGCATATTTACGCGAGGCATCGCATTACTTCGGGCAACAACATTGTTGCGCGTTGGAGCCACTGCTGCTGTTGTGCAATATCCGCTGGGAACGGCTACATTCATGCTGACGGCGCGTGATCAATCTGAACATTTATGTTTTGCTGGTCGATTGTGTTAACTTATACATACATATGTATGTATGTAGCACGTTTAATGTGGTTATATATATGGCTAATTTAGAACGGGGTAGCAACAATGGTTGGGCTGCCCAAAAATATCAGACATTTCAATTCCAGCTTTGCCCTGCGGTGCTCGAATGCTCAAATGCCCAGACAAGGAGTCATAAAGCGCAGAGACCCCCCCAACCATGCAGTACGTTAGGCCTAGCCCCAACAACCGTCGAGCCGCTCCTGGAGCTCCTTTGCTCGGGTTTTTGTGTGCCATCCGGGCATACTTGAGATTTGGCGTGCCTGTCGCATGACATAATGTCAGCTAGAACAACAACAACAAAAGCACACTCAAAGTGTTCTACACCTAACCCACCCTCCTCTCTGGCTGCCGACTCTGTCTCTCTCCCTCTTTGTGCTCTCTTTCTGCTGGCATTGTCAAATGCACATGAAAATATCTCACTTTGAATAAATTCGTCATCGTTGTGAGGGACTGCGTCTGTGTTTCTCTGTGTGTGTGTGAGTGAGAGAGTGTGATTGTTAAATGAATATGTGTGTGTGTGTGTGTGTCTGCGTTATGTTAAGTAGCTGGAAATGTATATGAAAATAGCGGGGCTTAGCCATAGGTGTAAGAGAGAGGGAGAATCTAAGGCTGTGTAACTCAGCGAAATTTCAAATTGTGTGTTATTTTCTTCTTCTTTTTTGCGAGCTTGCCTTCATAAAGTGCCTACGTGTTTGGATTTGAAAAGGCAATATACGAACGAGCTGTCACCCTGGCTATGATATAACACAATCGCTCTATAGATATTGGCTTGCATAATAATAACAATTACGTGCACATATCATACACAAATATATACACACACATTTACATACATTTGTGTATAAGTCTGTAACTATAGATATGAACAGTTAATTTACTGCATGCACTTAATTGGCATTTTGCCAATTGTTTTTAATTAACCTCTAGCTAATGTTTGCTTCACATACACTTCCACAGTTAATAATCGCATTCTTTTGCCTCTTCTTGTCTCTTGCAGAAAGCGTTAAATCCATTCTGGGTCGGCACACAAAGATCTTGGTCAAGTATATGGTCAAATTGGAAACGAAAGGCGATAAAACAGAGAATCGTGTCTTGGTAAGTGTCGAGTGCAGTGCAGCCAAACATCAATTGGCCTGGCCCCAGGTGTTTATTTCCAACATCTACCTGGTCTCACCTGCCTTCCATCCAGCCATCCATCTGCCGGGGCCTGAGCTACAGATTTGCCGTGGCTCTGATTTGTATATGAAATTGCACGTTGAAATGATTCGCTTGAGGCTGTGCAGACCAAATTGCATTCAAATGGGCTGTGATGCCCTGGAATTGGCAGACGCCTTTCAATGGGGTATATTTGTCAGTTGTTTATATAGGAGGCAGTTATATTAAAATATATTCATTTGTTATTTCAATTACTCTCTTTGTTTCTCGTTCTTTACGTCTGTCTCTCTTTGATTTCTATCTGTCTCTTACTCTTTTCTTCACATTTTCTTTTAAAATAATATGCCCAGACTTTTGACACTCTTTTCCTTTTTATACGCCCCTGTCCCTATCTCTTGTTCTCTCTATCTCTCTCTCACTCTCTATCTATATATTTTCTGCAGAGAATTTGATAGTCTGAATAGCCTTCTCGCTCTGGCATCCCACACTCTCTTGCTACCTCTATCCTTCCATTGCTTTGCAGAGCATTTGATAGTCTATATAGCCTTTATATTCTTGAATTTCTTCAGTCATATACCTCTTCCCTCTCTCTCTCTCTATCTTTCTGTATCTCTCCTACATATATAGTAGTGTATACTCCTCTTTCATCTACTATTCCAGCACTTATCTAGCCAGATTCATTACCCCAGCCCCACTGCTCTTTCGCTCTCTCGCTCTCTGCTCACCTGCATCTCCCATCTTCCATCTTCCATCTATCTACCTGCCCGTTTAATAACCAGCAGCTGCTAGCCAGCTACCTTGAAGCATTTCGATTTGACGTCCATTTCCATGCTTGCCCATGCTTTCGAAACTCAATTAAAAGCCAAGCCGAAAGCCGAAGTTAAAGCACTTTAAAGTGCTTGGCTTCCACTTGCCGTCTCTTTCTTTTTTCTGCTCCTGCTCTGCAAGGGGCCGCATAGCTGTAAATGTAATTGATATTTTATAGCATACTTAGCGACGTTGTTGAATCCAATATACCCTGCCCTTTGGCTCTTGAGCGCTTTCAGTTTATGCTAATTTCTCGCCTCGTTTAGAGTCACATGACTGGAAAATTGATTTAGTTCGAGGCCTCGAGTCGAGCCGAGCCGAGAGTCGCAGAAAATAAAAGCTGCTTAGTGAGACAAAGTGTCCAATTACCCGAGTCACAGACAAATGGCTACTTAGCAGTTACCATCGACACCCTTCTTACTCTTCCTCCTCCCACACCTCCACCTCCGCCTCCACCTGCTCCTCTGCCTTGTTTGGTGCCCAGTGTCTAAATGAATTACAGAACGCACTTTGATTTTCAATTAAATGCTGCAAAAAAGTTTTCTTTTACACTCAAAGAAAATTGAGTTAGCCAACACTTCAGCTAGCTTCTACCTTCCGCCCCACCACAGCTACCGCTACCCCCTCTACACTTTGCACTTCGTTTATTGCACCAGCTTTTACTTGCGCCTCGAAATTGGCAGCTCGACTATGAAGCACATTTAGCCCCACAGCCCCACAAGTACTTATATTTCTGACCTCAACATATGCACAAGCTTTTGCATGTGCATCCGGTGCACTCAGCGAAAATTTAAAGCACTTTGTACTTGACTTAAATTTAATTGTCTATAAAGTATAAATTCTTATTTTATCTAAATTATATTAAAGTATTTTGCCATAATGGAAATAAACATTTCTCTTATATATTATAAAACTGGACCCAACTTAAAATATAAAATTAAATAAATTTTCCTAGAGTGTACCTCGGAAATTATTGAAATATTTTAAATTATAGGATATATTCTAAGTATAGCATTTTCTTCTCTAATTCAAAACTCTTCTTTTTTGCAGGTATTTACGCCCGTTCGGGTTTATTTGCTCAGCGCTAAAGTGCCCACAAAGGTAGAGTATACACACACACTCTCTCTTTCTTTTTCTCTCTCTGTCTATAGATATATACCCCTTCAATTACAACTAAATTATCTCTTAATTCTATAGATCGAATGCCATTTTCATTATCTGGATATTGTGGGCGTTGAGAGCAAAAAGTCAACACATTTCTCGATCATCACAAACGATCGTCCATATTCGTTTGTCACCACCGGCGATGCGGGCAGCTTTAGCTCGGTAACTAACTATACTATATGCACGAGTATATAGCCCATATCATCACTATAAATATTATATATATATATCGTTCACAGAATGCTGATGTCATATTGACCGATCTAGCCTCGGCGATCAAGCAAATATTTCCAACAGTTCCTCTCAAGTACATCATTAAAAAGGTAAGCATCAGAAAACCGAACACGCAATCGAAACATTTGTATTCGTATAATTGGCTCGAAACATGATATTGATAATATATATGTAGATAGATAGACAGCCTAGCTATATATGATATACTTACATATCATTCGTTATCAGCAACAGCATATATCACTAACAAAAATAATAAATATGTAAAATAAATACGAAATAATGTATAAGCAAACAAAATCTAAACAATATTAAAGTATAAATTATTTAATTTTTGGAATTTGTTAACATAAAACTCAATAAGAAATATAAATGTATAAAAAACATATACGAACCTTTTAATCATGGAATATGATGATGATATTTATCAATATCCACATCAATTTCTTCAGTTAATGAAGCATAAAATTCGATTCGGGTTTCGTCTTTAAGTAATTCAAAGTCTTCCCTAAAATACTTTTTACGATTCCTTTTAAACCCGCATAAGTCGCAAACTTTTCGTATTATGTTTTTGCCTAACTTAGTTGCTTTATGGACTAAAAAAAAGCAACAACAAGTTGATAGCTCAATAACTAAAAGTTTCTTTCCAATTTTTTCTCCTTTTCTTCAGTTTTTGTCAGTTTTGGCGATATGTGCGAATTTCCATAGAAAATATGTTTTTTTTTAGTGTGACTTGAAATTCTGTAAAATATAATGACCAAATAATGTCAACAAATACCGTATATATATGATAATATAATATAATTTTCACAGTTGTTTTTAATTGAATTACGCACTTTTTATATAGTTTTTTTTATGTATATACATATGCAATAATTAATTAAATGGGTGTGGGTGAGCTTTGGCAGCGTTTCAGTCATTTTCTTTTCAGCGCTGACTCACAATTTGCTTTTAATTAAAGCCCAATTAAATATTTAACGCGCAGTGGGCAAAAGTCAACTTAGCTTTTGACATACGATTCATAAATTGCATAGATTACAAATCGCTTTCATTAAATAAACAACAAATCGCATAAAGTTTTATGGCCCTATAAAAAAGTTTTATTTGTCTAAGGCTAACTCGTTTTCGCACATGTGAATTCTTATGCTGTTACTAGAAAATGTTAGCTTACGCTGCAGTAATAGTGTTCTGTTAGCGCCCTGTTAACTACAAGTAAATTAATGTAAGTATGTTAACGAACAGGTAGCTAACAGTGCTATGTTAAAGCACTGCTAACTACAATTTTTCACTCTGCTAATAATATCTGTTCGCCTGGTACCTCTGTATCGCAGCCATTCAAATTTAGTTTCTTTGCATAATAATAATAGTTACAAAAAAAAATCGTATTAAATAATCACTTCAGCCTAGATCGTTGCTCAAGTTGTCTCAAGGCGAAGTCTTAAATGATTTTGATTAAATTGTTAATGGACGATTAGATTGTTGCACACATGTAGATATGTGTAGGTGTACATTTTTATATACATATGTATTTATAGAGCTACTTGGGTGCGTAAACACCAACGCACACGCATAGGCCTACGCGCACACACACACGCGCGTGCGCTGCGCGTTGTTTCAATTAAGCGATTTGGATATGAAATTTGTTGCAGTTGCCGCCGCTACTTGAGCTTAATAATTCAATGCATTTTAAATGAATCATTGTAATTGTTGCTGCTGTTGTTGTTGTTGTAAGTTATGCTGGCTGCATTTGTATGCAAATCCCCACTTGACTCATCGCCAGCTCGACATTGTGTCTGGCATTTGTTGAAAACTTTGCATTTTTGTTATATTTGTGAGCCCGTGTCTTGGGCGTGTTTCAAGCAGCCAACAACAATGGCCATAACAATAGCAATTACAACAACAGCTACAACAGATGGGCGAACAAAGTGAAAAAGATAATTGGCCCAAAGCACGCAAAGTTAGCGTCAAACTCTTGAAAGTGTTAATGGCGCTGTTAACGCGCTTAAATCGCGCATAGACAGCGATTAGCTGAGCTTCACTTACCTTGACTTATCTTTGCTAATCACTCTCTCTCTCTCTCTATCTCTTTCTCTGTCTCTAGATCGACATACAGCCACCAGAGCGAGAGACAATATTCTCAGAGGAATTCCGTCCCTCGGATCCGCGTAATGTTGGACCCTGCGGCGGCTTTAGCGCTCAATATGCCTGCATGTGCGATTTCCATGGCGTGCCCTATCGCGAGGAGGTGGCCTGGGATGTGGACACGATTTACCTGTCCCATGACACACGGCTGCTCAATCTGCGCGATTTCGATCATCTGGAGCCCAAGTGAGTGTTCAAGTTTTGGTATCTTTAACAGTTCTTGCATTCTGTTAACTCAATGTTAATGTTGACTAATACAACTGTTCATCCGTTACAGAGACTTGATGGCCATTGTCTCGGCCCTGGAGTATAATACATTTTTTCGTGGCTTAAAGGCGGCTCACATGCGTCTCTCCCATGAGACGCTGGAACGCATTCTGCACGTGCTCAAGCGCTCGATGTGGCTAGAGGAGCTGCATCTGGAGGCACTAGGTTTAAGGTGAGTATTCTCTAATATATAAAAGTGTGCGATCTATGCTAATCTGTTATTCTCCATTTCAGATGGGATTTCTTGAATAAGCTATCCATATCTGTGATTACGAACAGCAGTCCAGCGATACGCACCATCGATTTGAGTCACAATATAATCGAGGACAAAGGTGTGTAGCACAGTGAACACACGCTAGCGTGTACCAGACCTACCCGACCCACGAGCAGTCGAATTTATTATTAATCCAATTAATCCAACTAACTGCGTTTCTCTTTTACTCCTAACATATTAACAACATTTATTGTTTAACATTGTTTTCTTTTTCCGTTTTCTTTTCTTTTTGTTTAATGTTTTTTACAAATTCAATACGTGTGTGCGTGTGTGTGTGTGTGTGTGTCTGCATTTGTCATGTGTAGGAGCTAGCTCATTGTGCGCTCTACTGGGAAAGATTGTACAAGGTTTGCAGAATCCCCATTTGACACACATTTTAAAAACTCACTTTAGATAAATCGAACTCTAATTAGGTTTCAAAATTCAATTCGAATCACAATTAAATTTACATTTGCATTGTTGTTGTTGTTCAATGTTATTGTTAATGTTCATGTTAATGCTAATCGCTGTTTCATTTAATCATAATATGCGATATCATTTCCATTGTTAAAGTGCTTATGTGACCTTAACTAATTATGAATTGATGACTTGTGTAAATAAAATTCAAATACATATAAATTCATGCACTACTTAGCCCACCGCCTAAATATATTAATTCATTCATAATTTCATATTCATATTTCCTTCATATATTCCTCTTTGGCTACACTATGATGATCCTTTATCAGGAATTTCGCACTCACTCTTATATATTTGTATGATATATGAGTCTATATATAATGAATTTCTGTTAAAACATCTTACCGCATATTGTATTTAAAGTTTCTATGAACTAATATCACTTTTATAATATATCATGCTGAGAATTCAACTGAGAGTCAACTGAAATAGAATAGTAGACTCTATATATACATATACTTTATCAAATCGTAATCATTGTATGATATCAGGCATACTATAAACATAGCTCAGTACTCGCACTTCATATTCCATTTTAAATAATCATTGTAAATATTTATCTTCATACAATTCAAATGCATTTATTATATATCAATAATCTTTCTACGATCTATCAAATTCAATGTCCATATATCAGAGATCTTTCATACAAATAATATTATATATATATATATATCATATATCTTAGCCAAATTTTTGTCACATCGAAATTCTGGTCACATAAGCAAATTCATGGCAGTTCTCTCTCGCTCTCTGTCTCTCTATATATATGTTCATATCTATATTCACATTCTCATTCATGTCGCTTGCTTCACGCCTTTTGCTCTCTGTGTACATTCAAAATTCTTGATAGATTGGCAATGAAAACAAAAAAATTAAAAACAAATGCAAATTTCACTTTGATTTCTATATTAAATTGTTGATTTTTAATTGATTCAATACATTAAATTAATACAAATCTCTTTCATTCGATCAGGCGCTATACATTTGGCTGGACCCATTGCCAAGGTATCAAAGGGCCTCTGCAAATTGGCCCTCGCCCATTGTGGACTCACCTCGAAGGGTGTTAATCAGATGTCGCATTCGCTTTCGCTCAATCAAAGTATTCCCAACTCGCTCACCTATTTGGATCTGAGCGGTAACAGTCTCAAGGATGATATAACCGTAAGTAAAAGATATACATACATATGTATATAAATATACTAATATAATTTGATTGGCTTACAGAATTTGCACAATTTCCTGGCTCAACCAAATGTGCTGGAGCATCTAGATCTGGCATCGACTGATATTACGCTAGAAAATGTAAGTAATGCATAAATGTTATGATGTTAACAGCGCATGTTAATAAGAAAATTTGTTGGGGAATAATTTGTTAAAGGAAATAAATATAAGTAATGCATAAATGTTAAGGAGGAATATGTTAACAAGGAATATGTTTGGGAATAATTTGTTAAAAGAAATAAATATTTTACGAAATTAATGTTTTATAAACATTTTATGAATGTATATAAAATTTAAAAATGTATGAATTCAATTTATCCAATGTTAACAGAAGGGTTATTAACAAACTGCTGTTAGCTGTTTGATATAAAATACTCAATTTAACATTTTCCCCTTTTGATATCATTTGCAGTTGTTTGGAGCTCTGCTGCGAGGCTGTGCCACGCACCTGTCACACCTGAATGTCTCGCACAACTCGTTCAGCACGAAGAAGGGCAAAGAGATACCGCCGTCGTTCAAGCAGTTCTTTACCAGCACGCTGAGCCTGAAGCATTTGAACATAGCCGGCTGCAAGCTGCCAATGGAGGCGCTGAAGAATCTGTTGCTGGGCCTCGCCTGCAATGAGTCGACGGCGGGACTCCATCTCGATCTGAGCAGCAATACGCTGGGCGCTCAAGGTGCTCACGTTCTGGAGTCCTGCATACACGGCGTGCGTGTGCTCCAGAGCCTGGACATCAGTGACAATAGTAAGTGGATGAAGATGAAGATAAGACATATGATTCATATTGATTAATAATATTCCATTTCCTTTGCTAGATTTGGATGCGGAGCTGGCGCCTGTGCTGTCAGCCATATCGAAGAATCCTTCGATACGGTCGCTGCATTTGACGCGCAGCATGACGGGCATGAAACCCAAGCATATACCCACAGTGATGGATGCCCTAGTGAATCTCATCCAGAAGGATGATTTCCCACTGGTGGAGCTGGTGCTGTCGGAGAACAAGCTGAAGCACGATCTACACGACTTCATCAATGCCTTGGGCAGCAATCAGAGCCTGCAGAAGCTGGACATCAGCGGCAACTATATGGGCGATGTGGGTGCCCGACTCCTGGCCAAGGCGCTGCAGATCAATAATCGACTGCGCACCATTTACCTGGACAAGAACAGCGTCACCCTGCAGGGCTATGCGGATATTGTTTATGCCTTGGAGCATAATCATTGCATGCGGACGATTCCTTTTCCGGTATTTGATATAGCGCCGCATCTGAAGAATCATCCAGAGAAAACGGATACCGTAATGCGAAAGATGCAGGAGCTGCTACAGCGCAACTGCAACGGGCTGAAGCGTGCGAATGGCCAAGGATTTAGGCTGCAGCACGGCTTCATGCTCTCCTCCACACACCAGCTGGTGGACAAGCTGGTCGCTGAGACACAGGACACCCTCTCGATAGCCAAAGGAGGCGGCGACAATGTCTCGGCGGTGCAACGTCTGATCACAGATGCAGAGAACTGCAAGCAGCTGATGCCCAAACTGCAGGAGGCTGTGCGCACCGATGCGCATCCCATCGAAACGAAGCTGACCCGTGTCGCCAGCGAACTGAGCTACACGATTCGCAGCTATCTGGAGGAGACACTGGAGACAATGATACGCACGGGCATCGAGCAGTGCCCCAAAACGCTGGGCAATCAAATTGTTATACAAGATCTGCGCAAAGCGCTCAACGAGCGGCTCCAAATACCCGAAGATTTTCTGCAAAACTGTTTGCTCAACAATGCCGGCAGCGAGATTATGAACAAAGTTGGGTGAGTAAACAGAAGAGAAACCAGAGAAGAGCAAGGCCGACAGCAATGTGTGTGTGCGTGCGTGTGTGTGTGCTTGGGCGCCGCTGTGAGTCTGAGTGTGACTCAGTCAGAAACTGAGGCAGACAAGATGACGCGTTCATCAGTTAAATCTGATACTCTCACGCTCGCACACACATACACACACGCACTGTAATTGCAGAGCTACGCAATTTCGTTGCAAAATATTGATCAACAAACAAAGAAAGATATGTGGCGTTTAAAAAACATTAGTAACTCAGTATTAATTTTTATTCATTTTCGAAGTGTTTGACACAAAATTTTTTTTTAAATACGTTTTTTATATATAAATTGTACATATTTTTTTTTATAAGATTTTAGCAAAATTAATATGATACCAATGTCACATTAGCACGCTAATTGATATTATTCATAAGTGCACACGCCAAGAAAATTAAAATAATTCGTATTTAAAGAGAGACAAGTATGGCATTGAATTCATGACACACTTTGATAATGTTTCCGCCTCACTGTTCGATTTGCAGCTTACAAGTCTCTCTCATCAGTGCATAAAGGAGAAATAAAACAAAACTAAAAAAATGTAAAGAAAAGCTCGACTCCTCTCTAACAGCTGAGCTTGCCAATTTGTTGTTTTCAAAACACTGTGTACGCGCTCTCTCGCTCTCTTTATCTTGCTCTCTTGACGCTCACCCACACACACAAACACACAAACGCAATCTGTGAAATATTTTACTCATCGCCTGTTTCGGTGCGTGCATGTGTGTGTGTGTCTGAGCGCACAGATAAGATTAAGCAAATAACTTAACAGCTGAATGCATTTCCATTTGAAAGCCCAAACGGGTGCTGTCGCCCAGCTTACCAAAAAAAAATACTTACATAAAATACATTCACATTTTGTGCGCGAGTGAGCGTGTGCGCGTGTCCGTGTGCTTGTTTAACATTTGCTCCGCGGCAGCAAATCGAGTTGAGCCCAAGCTGCGCGTCGAGCAGCGCAGGCGAATTCATTGTCAGTTTGAGTGCCGTTAAGTTTGCTACAGTGCCAGTTAGTTAGTTCAGTTTTGTTTTGTTTTGTTCTTTCTGCTTCCTTGTTTTCTGTGTTGTGCGCGCTCCACCAGCTGTTCGCCGAGATGGGCCTGATGCGCAGATTGTGCTGTTGCTTTAGGGGCAACCCGAGCGCCGGTGAGAGCAGCGACTCTCGGCCAGCTTATAGCAAGTGTCCCGACGAGGATCAGGAAGGCGAAACTGCGACGCCAACAGTGTCGCCAAAAGCCACAAAGTAGATTAACCCCCACCAAAACCCCGCAATGTCAAACTTCCATAGCTAATGCAAATCTTTTGTCATCTCTCTTTCTCTTTTTTCGCTTGCGCAGTGAAATTGAGCAATCGCTAGCTGCTGCCATTTCGGATCGTGCTACAGATGAGGTGCTGGAGGCGCTGACACGCTATCGTCGCGGTCATGGCATATCGGAATCGCCATCGGTGTTGCTGGATGAGCCGCAGACGCCGGACATTGTTCGCAGTCGTTCCAGTCATGTAAGTAGCACAACCAAAAATCGATCGACCAATCAAACCCCCGACCACCGAAAATAGATAACAGCTTTGTTATCGTTGATTACGTTCAATTTAATAACAAATGTGATGTCATATTCAAAACTTTTTATGGCCTAAGCACTAGCATAAATATTTGGAGCGCTTTATTTGTAGAATTGCTGCCGTTTGACCCACAGGCGAATCTTATTTACTAACTTCCTACCTCTCTCTCTCTTTCGTTCTCTGCATTCCTGTAGGAAGCTGAGGGCCTTATCATACGACCCGGCGGACGTGGCTCGGTTTTGCCCAAACTGGGCCTGGAATCGCCCACTGTAAGTGTTGAAAATCTCTCGCTGCCCAAGTGGATGCAATAGCCTACAAAATAAATGCAAATTGCAAGTGCAAAAAACCAAACCCATTAAACATTAATAAGTGAATAAATGTATATTAATAACAATATATATACAAGTAGTGGAAAATAATCACAAATACACACACACACACACACACATACAAACACCCGCCGCAGGCTTATCGCAAAACTTAAGAAATGTGTGTATATAAAATCGTAAGAAAAAATTCTAGACGGGAGCGTATCTTATATCGTATAAATGTATACATCATGAAAACAAAATGCCAAACAGCTTAGAAAACACACACCTACACTCACACATACACACACACACACACACACACACACACACACACTCACACACATACATCTATGTGAAAAAAAAGTCTAAGAGAAAATGAAACAAAGACAAAGCTCATTATTTTTCTCTCTCGTGTTCTTCTCGTGTATCCTTGTATCATCCAAACTATTCATCAACAATCACAACAACAACAACAACAACTACTGCTACGCAACATCCAACATACGCTATAAACATATAATATACATTTTATATATATCCGTATAAATATCTACAACATATATAAATATATATCTATATTAAAACCTTATCTCCAACTCATTTACATAAAACAAAAAAATATATATTAAAAAATATATTTATATATATATATCACAAACTCTTAAAGAAATTGGAATATCTGAACCTTGTAAGTAGTTTTTTATGTCTTGTTCTATCTAAAAAAAAAAAACTATCCATACTTTAATTAGGAATTCAACTATCCTATTTTTATCTATCTATATAGAGCGGCAGCTGTCTTTAGTTTTAAAATGTTGAACTGAAAGTTTTATAATTAATTTTATTTTATTTTGTGTTTATAGTTTTTATGTATATGTATATTTTTTAATTTTAAACTTAAAGATTCATTTTGTTTATTTTATACTGATTTATTATTTATAATAATTGTATAATTTTTTATTTTTTTATTTTAACTGCATTTTTGTACTGATTATATTTATTTTTGTATAATTTTTTAAATTGTATTCTTTTTTTTTTATTATTATATATATTTTTTATTTATATATATTTTTTATTTATATATATTTTTTTTAACAGCTTGTTCGTTAATATAGAGCTATCACCGTATACCTCCTCACTACACTTTCTCTGTGTCCACCTTTTCCTGGTCTTTGTAGCACTGTGTGTATCTATTAGCAATATTTTTAGTTTTAAAAGTAGTTAATTTTATTTGTATTATTTTAAGTAATTAAATTTCCTGCTAAAAGTAAAACAAAAAACCCGCACATCCGCTCTCATCATTTCACACACATGCATATATCATGAACATAACCTAACATTATATACATCTATATAAATATATATAACTGATTCTCTGAAGAAATGCAACGGCTAACTGTTCTTTGTCTCTGCGCAGGCCACGCCACATTTGCCGTCGAAACGTCGCTCAATTGCCCGCAAGGTGCGTCCCCAATCGGTGGTGGAGAATCTCAGCTTGAGCCACATTCCCGATCTGCTGGAGTCGCCCTCGTCGCATCGTTCCAACTCACAGCTGACATCGCGTGGTGCAATTGGTGCCAGTGGAGCAGCAGCCGGTGGCGGCGTCTCGGCTGTCAACATGATGTCCAGCAGCATCAGCAATGCGGCCATGGATGACGGCAACGTGGATGAGGGCTGTGACTCCATAACGGAGCTGCCCAGTGCCTCGTTTCAGCTGCAGCATCTTGTCAAGGGACGGCCCAAGCGGGCCAAGACGCGTGCCCCAACTCGTCCGCTCGTGAATGCGGAATGCGCTGTCGGCGCAGTGCGAGACATTGGCGATGGCCTGGAGCATTTCTTTCGGCCCGGCTCGGTGACGCCCACAACGCTAACGCCTCTCGTGTCGCCCACATCCGAGGAGTGCAGCTCACTGTCATTCGTGGACAGCCCAACGATGAGTCGTGATGGCAACGGCCACATGACCTCAGAGGAGACAACGCCCATACTGGAGGAACGAAGGCCCATCAAACTGGAGCGCCAGTCGCCCTTGCTCAAGAGTAAGTGAGTCGCGAATCAAGTTTGAGAGATTTACTTACTTTTCTCTGTCTTCACAGGCGCCTCCTGGGCCACACGTTCGCGTTCCACGGACAATCTGGAGAAATATTCCCCGCTGGTGGGTCGCAAATCGCCGCTGGTCAAAATGCGCACAGAGGGCGGAGCAGGCAATGAGGAGGCAGCAATCGCAGCTGCACCCACTGGAGGTCTACTGAAGGCAGCCACGCGCGACGAGAAGATGCGCTCGCCCAGCAGCGACTCGATCAAGAGCCATGCAGCAGGTGCCAGCTCCCTGGCCGTAGGCACCGATGGCAGTCTGTTGGTGAAGACAGCCACCGGCAATGGCATCTTGCGCACGCCCATTGCGCTGCAGAAGCCGCGACCCTGGTCTGTAGTGGGCACCGAGCCGAAGGCCAACGAACAGCTGGCCACGGGCAACGGCAGCGTGGACTCCACCAAGACAACGCCGGATACGCTGGAAGAAGGTGCGTGATTAGTGGTTTAGTATAGGATTAGCCTAATTTGTGTACTTGCCTTTGCAGACGTGGAGGTGCTGCCCTTTGTTCAGGGCGCAGGCGGCTCCATTGTGGGCATAACCCCGGGCATTGCTTTGGCATCGGGCGGCAGCGGCGGTGGCAGCATTGTAGGCATTACGCCAGGTGAGCTGAGCTTGACTTAAAATTTGATTGAATCAAGTCTAAATCTTGGGCATCTTTGGCAGGCGCTGCTCTGGAGAAGAAGTCGGTGCGAGAGCTAGCCGCAGGCCTCAGTCGTTTGGGTAAGCATGAGTAGCCATAAATCCTGTTGCATGTCTGCCCGCCTGCCACACTTAGAGTGCAACCTGAATGCGTAGCTATATATAGAGATATATATTTTGATTTTATGTTTTCTTTATTTATTTTCATATTATTTGATTTGTGCTTGTTCCCTAAACTTGTCTTGTATTACCCAAACCACCAAAAAATCAACAATCAATATACAAAGATCTGCCCATCAAGCCGCCTATCATGCCACGAACTATGTTGAACACAGCCAATCGTTCGAGCAACATCAGCAACACCAGCAGCATAGGCAGCAACAACAGCACGATGACCACAACAACGACGACAGTATTAAACAATCAGACGCGCTCGAAGATCATCAGCACGAGTAGCACCAACACCGAGACGCAGGAGACGCTCAGCAAAACGATTATAACTGAGCATGGAAACACCAGCAGTAGCAGCAGCAGCAGCAGCAGCAACAGCAGCAATGCGCACAGCATCTCAAGCTCAAGTTCGAGCAACAGTCGTGCCATTGCCTGTGCGAATCTGATAAGCAATGAGATTCTGAGCATGCGCAACGGGCAGCTGAACAAGACGAACAGCTGCGCTGAGAGCAGTACTAAGAGAATTGCCGGCAAAGAGATATCCACGCTATTCGAGGTTTGATGGGATTAACTATGTCAACGTCAGCTCAGCATGAGCATTATCAACGCGTCTGTCTCTGTGTGGTGCAGCTTCTGGCTTTTACATTGTTCTTGTGGCTCTTAAATGTTCTTCCATTTGTTGCCTGGTGCTCATATTCATTTAATATAGTTTTTGTGTTTTATTTGTTATTAAGTATTGCTTGTTTTGTATTAGTCTAGCTGTAGGGCATGTATATATGTTTGTGTTTGATGTATATATATATATATATTTAATCGAGATCCACATCCAATTTCAATTCCACAGGAGACATTAGTTGAAGGCCTGCAACGCACCTCGACGAGACGCACGTTTAGAGACTCGCCCTATACGAAAGAGGATGTCGTTGATTTATAAAAACTGTCTATTATATATAGTATATATATATATATATATAACTCAACATTCCTCCTTGATATCCCCGATTTCCCTTCGAAAATCACCAGACTTCAAGTTATAATGATAATGTTTATGATAATAACGGTAAAGATAATGAGCAAAACGGTTGCAACTATTCGTACTGAACAATTTAATTAATGTGCAATGGCGCCAGCATGTATATGTGTGTGTGTGTGCGAGTGTGTAAGTCTGTCAGCGAGTGTGCATGTGTGTGTGTGAATTTGTTTTATCTTTTATTTTAAATTTTGGCAATTTTCAAATGATCGTGATTTATTTATTTATACTTTTTATCCCAAATAAACATTTTGCATATATTTATAAACAAAAAGAAAAACTAAACTAAAGGAAAAAGTGGAAGAAACCAACGTTTTTTATGTACTATATTTTTATGTATTTTAAATGAGTTAAGTGCCAATTATATACAACAAAACAAATCTATTTTTCAATTTGTCTATTGAAAACTAAAAACAAAAAAGAAACCTAAAAGATTACGAAGGAACTAACGAAGCAAACGCAATGAATATTCTGATAAAAATATATATATAAATATTTATATATAAATAAAAATATGTAAATCGTTTGCGTGCATAAAAACTAATTTAAATGAAATATAATATTTTTTATAAATGCTTCCAAAATATCTATATCTATATAAATATATTGTTTTTATTTAACCATTATTGATTTCGTATGAACGACAATCTGTTTCGATTTAAATATACATATTTTAGGTTTCATTTTTATTTAATTTTTAAAAAGTTAACAAACTAACGCTAAGCAACTAGGCAGAAAAACAAAGGAATAATAAAACAATTACTAAAAATGCATTTAATAAATTATAGTGAGAAATACACAGAGATATTCTCTGCATCAATTTACAACTTCAAACTGGACACTTGTAGTTTGCACTGAATATTAACAAATTAAATGTTTATTAAAAGCATTTCAATTCAATCCACCACCACCGAACCGCAAATACGCTTCGATTTTAGAAGTGTTTCCCCCCCATTCAAATAGTTGGCTCAAATATGTAGTTGCCATTCAATTCAAGGACAAAAACGAAAACGAAATAATTGTATCGTGTTCATTAAAGTTTAAGCATTTGCAAATTTATTGTAATGTATTGAAATTCAAATTAAAATCAAATCAAAAGTACTCGACTTGCATTTTCGATTTCATTCTGATAAGTACGGTTTGTATCGATAACTTTTCAAACTATTTTCGATTTTTACATCGAGCTGCTTGTTTTTGGTAATTTCTTATTCGCGAAAGACGGCCACACTACATTACCAACTCGCGTCGGCTTTCGCTGTTCTTTGTGGATTAAACTAAAAAAAGAAAAAGAAAAAATTGCAATAGCATTTATATTTTTGTTGCAATTAATTAACTGCCTGCCCTGCCGAGATGGTTAAACTAACGCCGGAGTTGATAAACCAGTCCATGCAATACATAAATCCATGCCGTGAACGCGAGCTCGATTTGCGCGGCTACAAGATTCCACAGATTGAGAACTTGGGTGCTACATTGGATCAGTTCGATACGATTGATCTCTCGGATAACGATCTGCGCAAGCTGGACAACCTGCCACATCTGCCACGACTCAAGTGCTTGTTACTAAACAATAATCGCATCTTACGAATCAGTGAGGGCCTGGAGGAAGTTATCCCAAATCTAAGCTCTATCATACTGACGGGCAACAATTTGCAGGAGCTGAGCGATTTGGAACCGCTTACAGGATTCAAGAAGCTGGAGACCATTTGTCTGCTTATCAATCCGGTATCCACGAAACCAAACTACCGCGAGTATATGGCCTATAAGTTTCCACAGTTGCGTCTGCTGGACTTTAGGAAGATCAAACAGAAAGATAGGCAACAGGCACAGGAGTTCTTCCGCACCAAGCAGGGCAAGGATATGCTCAAAGAGGTGTCTAAAAAATCGAAATTAAGCGCCGCCGCTGCACTGGCAGCCGAGGCAAGCAACGGCAAGGCAGCAGCTGAAGGCGGACGCTTTGCCAATCCTGAAGATATGCAACGCATACGAGAAGCCATCAAGCGAGCGAGCTCCCTGGCGGAGGTAGAGAGACTGTCACAGATCCTGCAGAGCGGCCAGCTACCAGACAAATTTCAGCACGAATTGGGACAGAATGGGCACAACGGAACTGCAGCTGTGCCGACTGTAGATATGGATTACTGAATTTGAATCTAGATCTAGCTCTGTCGTCAGCTACCTTGTTAGTGTAGAATAATATATATTTTAATAAAAGTAGAGTCAGCGTACAGTCAAATCTAAGTAGATATCTTCTATGTTTATTATTATTCATCGATCTCAACAGGTTGCTGACTTTGTGTATTTTTCACAGAAAAAATCTCAAATTCGCAATACAACCAGCGATTATTTGTAAATATTTAAATCAAATGCACACATAATTTACGTAATTCGCTAAAAAGGTTTCAACAATTTACAAACGGACAAAATAAGTATATTTAAGTTGGGCAATTAGTAAATATGCTTTGGCTCTGCAAAATGCATTTGCGGGAATAGCATTTGGACTCTGGAATTGGTTATTGTTATTGCTTGTATTGCAGTGCGGTCTTTCTCCTCTCTTCCTTTTCCTCTCCCATTGATGCCTGCCTCTGGTTTTCATTGATATGGTTAGTATTATGAGTTCTTCGTGGCCATTATTGTGTCGTAGTGCAGTCCTGTGTAGAAGATGATCCACGTCACTAAAAAGCCGGCAAACGATGTCATAAAGCCCTCCTTCACTAGTTCCCACACACCGCCATAAGCATCCTCATCCACGTTTTGGAAGTTTATGGCATACAGGTAGACAACGCCACAGCTAATGCCGGCAAAACTGCAATAGAATATGTTTTATTTATCTACAGCACGTTCTATATTTAGGCGCTGGCTCCACTTACAGTACGAGGCCCAGAAAGCCTTTTAACGGCACTATGCCCCAGATGATGCCGAGTATGATGCCAAATACCTGACGTGACCAGTAGATAACATCTAGAAATTCGTCCTGTAAATGTCAGAAAATTATAAGGGTACACAAAAAAAAAAAAAAAAAACGCGCTGCTCTTTGGATATCTCACCTTGTCTTCCCATTCGGATTTTGTCATTGCTCGCGCGCAAATTTCACGAAGCGACGAGGATTTGGTGGTGCCATTGGCATTGCGTTCAATAGTATTCGTTCTGGTTGCCATTTTTTATGTGACCTACTTTTTTAACTAATGCTTTCCACTCACTTAAAATTAATTAAAATTTTTCACTATCAGTATGGCTATGCCGATATCATTTACAAGTTGTATTACCGATAAATTTGCCTAATCATTAATAGAACAGCTGTGGAGTTCGCTCACGCTCGCTCCAATGAACTAAAATCACTCGCACATTTTGTTCACATGAATCTTATTCCATGCAACTCTGATGTGGTTATGTGAGCGTGTTTACACTTTGCTAAATACAAAAATGTTAAAATTAAGTACGCTCTGCCTTATAAATCCCGCTTTAATCACTGGTAAGTAGTCCATAGTATATATTAATATACAGTTTTATTACAAAAAACTGACTTTCATCGCATAACAGCACAGCGGCATGTGGCCCTTAGTGCCGTACGCTGCGTCGATCAGGGCTGGCGAGCGGCAAAGGGATTACCCGAGAATCCAAATGCATTTGGTCCACTCACGAATTTGCCGGATTACACATACCTGGACGGCAGACCAACCCCACTGGGCGTAAGTATCTAAGAAAGTATTATAAATTATAGTCTAACTCTAATTGTTTTTCAGTCCAATCAGCATAGGCGCCTACTGAAGCAACAGGAGATTGCTGCCAAAATTGTGGAGCTCAGCAGCGAATTAGATTTTGCGAAGGAGCGCCACGAACGTCTTAAGAAGCAGGCCCAGGCTGAAAAGCAGCGCATTATACAGAATAAGCTGAAACCCAAAGGACATCTATTGTTAAAGAAGAAATAATTCTGTTAACTTACCGTTAACCTTAAATGTAAATTAACTTTAATGTTATAATATTTCTATTACATAGACATGATTGTTGATCGGCTAATGCTTCACTCAAAACGTGTTTATTGTTTTTATTTATTTTTTATTAAATTTCAAGTTCATTACGCGGTGGAAGACGTAAACACCGCTTAAATGAATGGTAATTAAATTTGAAACTCAAAAAGTTCTTATGACGCGCTCTATCTGGGCAACAACCTGTCGTGCCAATTAGATTGTCTATCTCTCAACGCATGTGACATCTAGAGTTCTCACTTTAAAAGAGAGTATCTCATCTGTCACGTATACTTTCTTTATATAATATTAAATGTAAATACGGAAGTATACATATACACATCTCTATCGATAGTAAAAACGTTCACCGTCCGGCTCAATACGCAGCACTTGAATATCATTCAAAGATAGTGCTGGCTGATCATAAGAATCACGTCTTGAAATGTTTATATGCATTATAAATTACCAGCTTAACATTTGCAAAGCTTTCAATGCTTACATTCCCAAAGTCGGTACCGATTCTGACTTTCAGCTCACATTGTAATCAATAAGACGTGAAATATTTAAAATAAAAATTCAGAACAGCTGAACAGGTGTACGAATCACAGGTAGAGCTTTTGATAGACTGCAAATATTGACCTCTTAAATAGCTAGCATATAAGAAAGAGCTAGACATTATATTTTTCACATTATATTTGCAAATTAATTAGAACTTTAATGTGCTATAATTAAATATTGATATATTTAGTTATTTATTTACGATCAGAGACGCTGCCGAGCAGTCCAGCAATGCATGAAGGAAATTTCCCACCAATTTAGTACAGACAAACAGCAATAAGTAAGGCGGCAGATGTATAAAAGTCTTCAGCATTCGAATTTATTGCAATTAATTAGCTGAAAGATACGAAAAGTCTCACAACAAGCTGAAGAATGAGAAAAGCAGACAAAATAATAATATTCGTACTCTCACTTGGAGTAGGTGCTATATTTTGCAATGCAGATCTTGGGTCGTTGGTTAGTAGAAACGTGCTTTGAAAACGTGCGATAATAATGTCGTTGACCAAATGCCACAAATTAGTAAAATAGCTCTTTAATTTGAGCCACTCATTTACCCCCGCTGTAAGCCAGGGCGTATACGTGATAAACATTGAAATGTTTCTCTGCTAGATGCACTCGGCGCATGCTTAATGTTTTTTAAAAATACATATATTTGCGACGTTTTTACGCCTTTATCTACGAGCTTACAGTGGTTATTTTTATTTGAATTGTACAATTTCACAATCAATATGGAGCAAAAATATTTACAATTGCGTCGTTTACTTATGAGAAGCTATACACTTGAATATATATAAATATTGTTGAAAACACATTCGCTGTTGATTGACTGATTGTTGTTGTTGTTTACAAGTATCACTTATATTATTTACTTTTATGCCAGCGACATTTTAATATAATTAGCACAATTATATTTATATTAAATGAAATCAATTTACAAAACAGAAAATGTTAGTTGTAATAAAAGAAACCGGAATACATTTTTATTAAACAAGACTGCAAAAGAGGGGTAAAGATTTTATGAGACTTTAAGGTAACTTTAAGCACTTACCTATAATTAAACAAAAAAATTAAAAAATAAAAGTTTTAAAATTGAGAGAACGGATAAAAGTTATTTGTGCTCAGGTTAAAATGCGTTGTTTTGCCGCACTTCTCTAATCATCAAGCTGTGGCCAGTCAAGATAATTATAATACATTGTTTTTTTCATCTTACCCCATCATAGCTTAAAGTAATAATAAAAAATGTACCTATGAATCATTGTGGCTATTTTAATTATGACTATGTACATGCTAATCTATGGCTATTTTTAAATGTCTGTACCATGAATATCCTATAAATATCTAAATACATATATGTAACCGCAAAAAAAAAAAAAATTCCACAAATTAAGATGATTTAAATTGTCTAGCAGCGACAATTTTCATGCTCATGGGAATTATACAAATTCCCCACACAAGCTAAACTTAATTAAAGAATAAACAAGTCATTTCAAGTTGTCAAGTCTTTCCGCATTGTTAAAAGTTTTCCAAATGAAACTAGAATCGCGCACGCGGCAAATCGAGTAAATCAATTAGAGCCTGGACCACAGTGTGAATCATGAGAAGATATCGCGACGCATACGAATCGAACCGGCTGCTTAAATCAAAGAGATCGCAGAGTGACAGAAAATTGCGTCATAACATAGCGGGCAAGTGAAAATATAATTAAAAGCAATAACAATAACAACATATTTATATTTTCACATTTGGGTGCGAAGAGGCGCACTGAGTATTTTTGTATATAAGTGTGTGATTCTTTGGAGTTAAGCATACAGAACCCAAACAGCAAACGTTCCAAGCATATCTAGCAACTCAAGGATAAACACTGAAAGGATAATGGAGTTGAACGTAAGCATACCTATACCATATTCTTTGTATTTAATATATTTTATATTATATCGTTCATTCACAGCAAATTTATAACTGGTTAGGCCTGTTGCTCAGCATCATGATCTGTAAATTAACGCAGTGCCATGCCAAGCCCATATATTACGATGTGGACAGCTATGAGAGTGGGTATGGACGCAGCTACGATCACAAGAGTTACGATAACTCATATGCCTACACCTATGGCAAGCCCCTTACATCGGATCATATTGATAAGCTAAACACCGGGTACTACTACGTGGACAATGGCTATATAGCGCCTGTGTCCAGCTCGTTTGCCTCCAGTCAACGCAGTCTCTATCCATATAGTAGCGGCGAGCTTTCGGATAGCTATAAGTACTCTCCGATCCTGCGCTATAGAAAGTCGCGCACAAAGCGCAAGAAGCTCTTCGTACCCAACTTCTTTGGCTAAGCTGATAAAGATGTTCTGGCCAAGAGAGACTACAGACTGATTCTGAATATTGTTACATTACAATGTTATCAACAAGTACCTTATCAAAATTAGACTAAGAATAAAGGTTTTTAAAAAATATAATTCAAAGTATTTTTGAAACAAATTTTAGATTTAAAATTCAATTAAAATAGTTTTACTTTATAAACAAATAACTTAGAACACAAACTCGCATACTTCCTTATACATTGTATCTATAATCTCCTACACTGTAAACTCTTATACAAATATTTGGATTAGATTTTGGGTTCAATTATGTAAACTAGCATAATCATAGTATTATTTAATCAAATTGTTAGTGGAATTTGGCGGCTTAGTGTTAATCAGCAAATAACTAGCATCAACTTTTTTTACATAAATAAAATATATAATTTATAACACTTATACAATGTTTAATATTTTTCTTCTTATAGAAATATAATTTCAATTAAAATTTCAAAAATTATATTTTTATATACTTCATTCAATTGTTTTTCATTTAAAATAATTTTAAAAATGTACTTTTATTTTCTGTTAAAATTACAAATCCCATTTCTGTTAAACTGAGGAGCAAATATGTTATATGTTAACATAGATATGTTAAAATCAAGAACAGCAACCAGTAGATGCAACAAAAAAATACTAAACCATATTGAGACAGCTGTTAGCTGTGCTGTCGTCATTTGCAGAGGAAGAAGAGGAAGAGAAATTCGCGTCTGAAAAAGTGTAAATTGGCTTTCCAAAAGCAAGATGAGTTTCATGCAACCAAGTCCCGTGAAATACGCCTGCTCATGTGGTATTCTGAATCCGATTAATAAACTCTTCTTCTGTCGCCATTGTCCGAAGTTGAGATGTGGCTTCTGCGTTTGCCATGAGATTGAGTCACACTTCTGTTCGAACTGCCTGGAGAACATTCCATCGTCGGAGGCCAGGCACAAAAAGAACTGCTGTGCCAACTGCTTTGACTGTCCTTGCTGTCAGCACACGCTCTCCGCGAGGGCCACCACAGTGCCAGTTGTGCGCAAAACGGAGGAGTCGAAGGACGGGGAAAGTGCAACGGAAGCCACACCCAGTCCAAAGCCCTCGGCGATGCCAACGACAAAGAAAATGTATTATTTGTCTTGTCTGTCCTGCCGTTGGACTACCCGTGATGTGGGCATACCCGATCAGGGCGTAGCGACGGGCACTTGGCCAGACAAGGAATGCCTTTACCAGGTGCGTTTCAATACCTTGATGGAGTATTATCAATCGCTGGTACTGCAGGAGAAGCAAGAGAAACAAGAGTTTCTGCGCCGCAAGACGCCCAAGCAGCACAAGTTTCCCAGTCTGACCGATCGCACAGGCCTCACAGTCTCATTAATACGTCGCCAGATCGGCTGGAGTGATAAAAACATACCGAAGACAAAGCCCATCAACATAGCGGCCGCTGAGGCCACTGCAGAGGTTGAGGCTTTGCCAGAGGACATCTTCACGCAGCCCATTAATCTGCGTAACATCACAACGGTGGCTCAGCGGCACAGTCAGCCCGCCGAGCAGCCCGAGGCTGTGAGTAAGCTCTATCCACAGCGTCGTTCGCTGTGGATCAAGCGTTCGCTGCGCTGTCGTCAGTGCGAGCACAATCTGATCAAGCCAGAGTATCATCCCACATCCATCAAGTATCGCATACAGCTCTTTGCGAGCTACCATGTGCCGGAGGTGCTCATGGTGCGCTGTGAGCAGCCGCTGCAGCCTGGCCAGGCAAATGCGATATTCCTGAAGTTCACAAATCCCACAATGTACGATATGACTATAAGTGTATTGGATGTGGCACCGCAGGACGCTCAAATCAGTCCGGACACATTTCAGCAGGCATGCCGCATCAAAGAGGAGGCGGTCACATCATCGCCGCTGCTCAAAACAACGGGCATCACTTTGGCCCGTCAGAACTCGATTAGGGAAGTGAAACGTGATGTGCGTGAATTGACGAATGCAACAATTGTACCACTTGAAGGTCCATTTGTGCTGAACCAACGCGATGATTCCAAGGAATTCGACGAGGATGTCCAGGCACCCACCGAGGAGCCCAAGTTCATAGTTTGGCGCAAGGCCAACAAAGTATTAATTCGTCTCGAGTTTACTCCTGCAGCTGAGCTGCAGTCGGGCAACACTGTCACTCTGGGCTTCTACATGCAATATACGTACGTCAACACCGTGTCCAATACGCCCGACAAGAAGGAGCCGACTACACATGCTCTCTATTCAAGGATTTTCATCGAAGCTGGCGACATAGCTAATGCAATAGCCAATTAGTCCAAAATCTTATCAACATTGAAAACGACCTCTAATCATGCTAACCCCATATTATATTGAAATGTATTTATGCAACTAATTTAATGGAAAAACTGTGTTAACCCAGGCACCTCCTGCATCCACTCGTAGTATGCTAAATAAACGCCTATGCTCCAATTCAAATCACCTTTGGCGCACCTGTCCATTTTATGCTCTCCTGCCACAAGAACTCTGCAACATTCTCGTCGTGGGCAACTTTCGCCACATCCTTTGGCTTGCAGTCGCTGAAGTATTGCCCAGTGACGCCATCCAAGTCGGGATCTATAGCTGCATAGATTGTGGTTTGAGCTCCATTCTTGGGAGTCTTCAGGAATAGCCAAAATAGCGGCTTGATCGTCTTAAAACTGTAAGATATACATAGTTAGGTATAATATTATATAAACTATGTAAGTATGCAATTGAATTTTTTAAATACCTTAAGAAGCGGTTTTTCTCAATACTATAATTAGTCAATATGTCCGTATCCACCACGCCGGGATGCAAGGCATTGACGGTCACGCCTGTGCCGGCCAAGCGCTTGGCCAACTCTCGAGTAAACATGACGTTCGCCAATTTACTTTGATTGTATGATGCACGTCCGTCATAAGATTTCTCGAGATTCAAGTCGTCCACGTTAATTTGGCCCATGGTGTGTGCCAAACTGGAGACATTTACAATGCGACTTGGCGCTGATTTCTATAAGATTAACCACTCTATATTATAATATAAAATCATATTAAGTGTCGTATACTCTTACCCTCAGCAAATCGAGCAATAGAATTGTCAGCAGAAAGTGACCCATATGATTGACGCCCAGCTGCATCTCGAAGCCATCCTGTGTGAGACGACGGGTTGCACAGTAGGCGCCCGCATTGTTGATGAGAATATGCAGTTGATTCTGCTCGGCCTTGAAGCTAATATTACACAATAATACATAATAATTACAGTTTTATCTGGAATAAGTTTCGCTGCTCACTCACTCTGCCACAAATTTGCGCACTGATGCGAGCGAGCTTAGGTCGAGTTGAAGGAAGAATACGTTTTGGTTATTCGTCTCCTTGATGATTTGCTTGCGCGCCTCCTCTGCTCGATGCTTATCCCGGCAGGCCATGTAGACCGTTGCCCCCCGGCGTGCCAGCTCCAAGGCAGTCTCCTTGCCAATGCCTGCATTTGCGCCGGTTATAATTACGATTTTCCCCGTTTCATCAGTTTCCTTTGTGAATTGGCCACCCTGCATGTACTGTCTAAGATAATATAACTATCAGCTATAGTTAATATGCAATCTATAGCCAATTAACCTGATAATGTGACCCGCAAGAGCGACGACTGTTGGCCATATTATGAACGGACTGAGTAGGCAATCGATGAATATACACATTTTTTTACCTTGAAGGCCTTCACTGGGCCAAGTCCAAACATTAACTAACTCCGAACTGCTTGAATTTCGACATAAGTACGAGCCCAGTCGATAACGTTCGCAATCAGTGCACAGTGGTTGCGCTTATATGAAAAATACTTCCCGTAAAGCTAGAGTGCTGAAATTTGTTTCTGGGTATTAGAGATGTATTTGGATGGCAAAAAGTAAGTATAGGGAAAAAATGTACTGAACACATTTCTTTAAAATAACATAAATAATAATAAATGATAAACATAAATAAAATAAAGTAAAGCCGCTCTCGAGCAGGAGATACCCTGAACCCCAGGACGCAACCACTGTGCGCTGTTCAGTGAACAGATAAATAGTAAAGTGCGAGATAATAATAATAAGATAATAGCTCTTACACACACATATACACATATATATTACATTCCTATATGAAACATTTATTTATATCTAAAAATGTACAATAATATCTTCTAATCTAATTTCCTGGTGTAGGTCACTCTCACGCTCTCTTCCCAGAGCTGCTTGGCGGTCTGGTTATCCATTGCAGCGGGCGCTACCTTCTTCTCTTTGCAATCGCTGAAGTAGACGCCAGACACTTTTTCCAAATCTGGATCGAGAGCTGCATATAGTGTGGTCTGAGCTCCGCTCTTCGGTGTCTTCAGAAGTGGCCACAATAAAGTTCTGAGCACAATGCGTCCAAATGTGCCGTTCAGTATCTTCATGTGCCTGCCCAGCTCAGTGTCCACAACGCCCGGATGCAGAGCATTCACGGTCACTCCAGTGCCCTCGAGGCGTTTGGCCAATTCACGTGTAAACAAAACGTTGGCCAGTTTACTCTGGCTGTAGGCAGCGCCCGGATCATAGTCCTTCTCGCTGTTCAAGTCGCTGAAATCAATAAAGCCACGCGTGTGGGCCAAGCTGGAAACGTTGATAATACGGCTGGGTGCACTTTTCTGTGGCAAATCAAGTTTCAAATCAATAAATTGAAGACCCTCAATATTGTATATATCTAACAAGTTTACCTTTAGCAAATCGAGCAGCAAGTTGGTTAGCAGAAAGTGGCCCAAGTGATTCACTCCCAGCTGCATTTCGAAGCCATCCCTGGTTACCATGTAGGGGCAGCGCATAACACCCGCATTGTTAATCAGTATGTGCAGCTTGTCTTGCTCCTTTTTGAACCTGATAAAAACATAAGTTTAAAATCAAATTATTCATTACAAATTCAGTAAATGCTTACTCAGCCGCAAATTTGCGAACGGACTGCAGAGATGCCAGATCGAGTTCACGGAAGAATATATTCTTGTTGTTGGTTTCTTCTATAATTTCGAGACGTGCCTTCTCTGTTTTAGTCTCATCCCTGCAAGCCATATAAACAGTGGCGCCACGTCTGGCCAGCTCCAGGACAGTCTCCTTGCCAATGCCAGTATTTGCGCCAGTTACAATCACAACTTTGCCGGTTTCATTAGTCTGCTTGGTGAACTGCCCGCCTTGCATGTACTTTCTGGAAAACAAAGAACAATTCGTTATGAATGATGTACATATATTAAATGTTTACATACATATTATCAATTAGCACTGATTATACCTAAGAAAATAGATACCAAGGCCAAAGAGTGCGGGCCAGGCGATGCAGAGGCACGAAACAGAATCATTTAGAGACCACATAATTGTTTAAACAAATTATTAACTACTCGTCGCAGAGGCAGTCCGAACACAACTGATGTGAATGCTACTGCGTATAACGAATGTGAGTCAACGATTTCGCCTGATAAACCGATGACAAGCACGTCGCGCCTACTAGATGCGAGAAATGTGAGCTCAAGCATACAATAATGTTGAAATCGATCGATATACAAATTTATTATGTACACTTAGAATGAAATAATAAGAATGAAATTATACTACATTCTCTAAAGGGTAACTGCATTTTATTTAGTCTTAACATCCAGTATCTCTGCACGTGTCCACTTCTCACTAACGGCCCAGAGCCATTTGGCGACTTGAACATCGGTTGCTGCAGGCGCCGGCTCTTGAATCTTGCAGTCGGAAAAATAAGCACCGCTTACGTTTTCCAAGTCCGGATCGAGAGCAGCATATAAAGTAGTTTGTGCCCCGTTGCGCACAGTTTTCACAAATGGCCAAAACAGGGGGCGAACAAATAAGCTGCAATTTAAATGAGTTATCGAACTGAGAATCCAACTTTAGCAGTTTAATTCCATCGATATATACCCTGCAAAGAAGTTGCTAAAGAAGCTCATGTGTCTGAAGATATCGGTGTCCACTATGCCAGGGTGCAAAGCGTTCGCCGTGACTCCAGTTCCCTCTAAGCGGCGGGCCAATTCCTTTGTAAACAAAACGTTCGCTAACTTGCTCTGATTGTAAGCCTTAGCCTCATCATAGGACTTTTCACTATTCACATCCGTCATGTTGATTTCACCGCGGGTGTGCGCCAGACTAGAGACATTTATAATGCGGCTGGGAGCCGATTTCTATAAGATAGGTGAATGTAACTACCAGTAGAACATATCCGCGTAAATGCTCATACCTTAAGGATGTCTAGCATTAAGTTGGTCAGCAGAAAGTGACCCAAGTGATTGACACCCAGCTGCATCTCAAAGCCATCAGCGGTCAGCGTGCGCGGACAACGCATGACGCCTGCATTATTGATGAGTATGTGGAGCTTCTCCTGCTCCCGCTTGAAACTGCAAGGAATCGACATTTGCTTAGCGCTTGCTCGAATTCAACAGGTCAACAACAGATGGGACCTACGTGGACACAAAGTTACGTATGGAATCCATGGAAGCTAAATCACATTGACGGCAATACACATATTTGTTTTTCGTCTCTAGGACAATCTCCTCCCGTGCTTCTTCGCACTTTTTCATATCCCGACAGGCCATATAGACTGTGGCTCCCCTCCGTGCCAGCTCCCGCACAGTTTCCTTGCCGATGCCCGTGTTGGAGCCGGTCACTATAACGACTTTGTTGCTTTCATCGGTTTCTTTTGTGAAATTGGTGCCTTGCATAAGATCCCTTCAGGTGGCAAATATTTTTGGTAGTTTTTATCATATAATGACTTAAACGAATGGCAACATACTTTACAAAACAAGCGCCACCCACTGTGGTTCCAGCGACGCTCAGCCAGAAAACTGGGCGACTCTTCAGAAATGAAAAAAACGACATTTTATACGCGGCTATAATAAATAAACACGGGTGTGAATTCTACGCGCTATTGTGCATGGATGTGTGTTCTCGATGTCCATGGGTGTACCGGCGTTAAAATACCCTGGGACGAACGAGGAGCGCGATGAGGAGCTGTTTATTTGCCACATTCATCGCGAAATCAAGCAATTACTCTGTTCAAATATTCTTAATAAACATTGTTGTTTAAAAAACCAACATCTTTGTAATGAGATGGCGTGTTGAGCGTATTGAAAAGAGCTGTTTAAAATGCATGCCCTTTGTGTTTCAGTCTAGGGTATTAGGCCCAGGGTTGCTACTTATTCGACTTTATAAATTCAAATTTTAATAATTATACTTACTTAATAAATGACACTATCAGAGCTATACCCACGAACCAAGCCACACACGAACAAAAAATATTGCCAAGAATTTTAATCATCTTCAGAAATTTGTTTGGGGACTTTTAAGCGCAAATTAAAAACAATCTCTTCCTCTTTGTTTAAATTAAAATAAAAGAACAGGGCGTTTCAAGTGCACACAAATTTGTCAGCCAGAGACGTGGGTTTGTTGTGTTTATTCAATAACAAAATTTTACGTAAATAAAGTAAACGTTTGCTGGCAGCACTGTTCACGAATATACAATATTGTCTGCTATTTGAGAGTTGAGTGACAGTACAGTCAGTGCCAACGGAGACGCACTCAATAATAAACAATAAATCCAAAATATAATGCGTCGAAATGTGTAAGTCAACGCCAACTCGACTCGATTCGAGCCGATGTCTGCTGCTTATGAGAATCAGCGCATGTTTCATATTCCATATTCCGTATTTCAGGCGCCAGCAACAGTATAACTGGGAGAATGCGAAGTCAGACGGTATGGATGATATATATGCCGCGCCCGCTATCGACGATGCATTTATGGAAATGGTGCAGTTTGCACACGGATCTGGTAACGGCCACACAAAGATGCCGCGCTCAGAGAACACTTTGGAGGTAAAAGTTCAGGAGGGAGACACATTGCAAGCATTGGCGCTGCGCTTTCACTGCTCTGTGGCAGACATCAAGCGCTTGAACAAGATTGATCGGGACAATGAGATACACGCACATCGAATTATTCGAATTCCAGTTACAGTGCACAACGTACTGCTTGGGGCAAGTAATGCGGATGCACTGCCTGCCGTTCATCGTAGCGGGAACAATAGTCCCAGGCACAATCTTGACCAAGAACCGGCCATTGAGCGCAATCCACTGGAGGATGCACGCGTGATGCTGGATGAACGCCTTTTGGTGGCTGCTGTGAATGCTTCTGGTACTGTAGCTGGCGAAGTTGCAGCATCAGTTCGAAGGGATGGCAGTAAATTCTATGATGCCAGATCGGGCTATCCAGATGATGAGGGTGAGTCTGTTATTTATTTTTTGTGATAAGGTGGCTGGCATTTAGTTATCATATATTTAAAAATTCCAATGTAAATGCGTTTAACAGCTCTTAAAGCTGGCCAACCAAGCAAAGTAATTTTGCATTTGAGTCGCCCTGTATATATGTTAAGTCTTCTGTTAAGTAAGCAGTGAAGTTGGGCGCAGGCAGCAATTTGTTTAGTCATTGGAAATACGGCCACACTCGCCACTAAAAATTGCCAGAAAACAGAAGCGTTGGCGACAAAAAACATATAAATTTATTAAATATTTCGCTGTTGAACAACTAAAACAAAATGCCGGACTATCTGGGAGATGATCAGCGTAAAGTTAAGCATGACGAGAATAAGGAGGATAAGGAAATTAAGTCGCTAGACGAAGGCGACATCGAACTACTTAAGACGTACGGGCAGAGCCAGTATCACAAGTCCATAAAGAACATCGAAGAGGACATACAAAAAGCCGTGAAACAAGTGAACGAGCTAACTGGCATTAAGGAGAGCGATACAGGCTTGGCTCCGCCTGCTCTGTGGGACTTGGCTGCCGACAAGCAGATACTCCAAAATGAGCAGCCTTTGCAGGTTGCGCGTTGCACAAAGATTATCAACGCTGACTCAGATGATCCCAAGTACATTATTAATGTCAAGCAGTTTGCCAAGTTTGTGGTAGATCTGGCTGATTCCGTTGCACCTACGGACATTGAGGAGGGCATGCGTGTTGGCGTTGATCGCAACAAGTATCAGATTCACATACCGCTGCCACCCAAAATCGATCCTACGGTGACGATGATGCAGGTCGAGGACAAGCCAGATGTCACCTACAGCGACGTCGGTGGCTGCAAGGAGCAAATTGAGAAATTACGTGAAGTTGTGGAGACACCGCTGCTACATCCTGAAAAGTTCGTCAATCTGGGTATTGAGCCCCCCAAGGGTGTGCTCTTGTTCGGTCCACCTGGTACGGGCAAAACTCTATGTGCCCGTGCTGTGGCTAATCGCACAGATGCTTGCTTCATTCGCGTCATCGGCTCCGAGCTGGTGCAGAAGTATGTGGGCGAGGGCGCACGTATGGTGCGCGAACTGTTCGAAATGGCCCGTTCCAAGAAAGCTTGCTTGATATTCTTCGATGAAATCGATGCCATTGGCGGAGCACGTTTCGATGACGGTGCTGGCGGCGACAACGAGGTGCAGCGTACTATGCTGGAGCTAATCAATCAGTTGGATGGCTTCGATCCGCGTGGCAACATTAAGGTTCTGATGGCCACCAATCGACCCGACACACTTGATCCTGCGCTTATGCGTCCCGGACGTTTGGATCGTAAGGTGGAATTTGGATTGCCCGACCAGGATGGCCGTTCACATATCTTTAAGATCCACGCCCGCTCAATGTCCGTGGAGCGCGACATTCGTTTCGATCTGCTGGCACGTCTGTGCCCCAACTCGACAGGCGCAGAGATTCGCTCTGTGTGCACTGAGGCGGGCATGTTTGCCATTCGTGCCCGCCGCAAGGTGGCCACCGAAAAGGATTTCCTCGAAGCGGTCAACAAGGTTATCAAGAGCTACGCCAAGTTCAGCGCCACTCCACGCTATATGACCTACAATTAAGTTTACGTTTTATACATCCTCAATTCTCTTTCGTTTGCTGCGCTGTGAGCCTTTAAGTCTGCAACTGTAACTGCTCCAGCTGGGCAATCAGTAAATAAAAGATCCAAAATATATAGTATACACCATTATACCGGGGGCTTTGATTGCCTTTCTTTCATTGATGCGTTTATCTGTGTAATTTTGCATTTCACTTTTGTCTACACGCAGCCAACCTGGATAAACCTTTGGACGACAGCACGGCTCTGCTGGATGACATGCTGGTGGACAGGCATGCGCCCATTGTTCGTCCCATTCCTGGTCCGTCGTTGCGGGCGATTGACTGGTCTGGCTCTGACTGTGACATGTCGTGGATATGCCTCTTGATATTTATACTCGCACTCTGTTTTGTCATCCCGTTGGTCTATGTCATATACCTGGCGGAGCATCCACATCACAATCACACCTCATAGCCGAAATGAATGAACATCCACTCGTTCCATTCCAAGTGTGCTACGATTTGAACTCTTCCCCCTCCCTCTTACACTTCATTGCTCCGAGACGAATGCATTTCAAATGCAGCAGCTGCGAGCCATAGAATTTATTTTTATAAAAATATTTAATTCATAGAAATAAAGTACCAATTGTGACTTGTACAATACCTACAAAATAATATAGACTTGCATTGATAGCCAAATCTCAACTGATGATTATTTAAGTGTGGTAAAACAATAATTAAGTTTTTCTTTATTGGTACATAACACTAGTATGTATAACAGTTTATTGGTACATGACACTCTATGTATAACAGTTAAATATATTAGGTCGATCGATATCGATATCGATATACGGGTCATTTTAAATGGGGTTTTTGCGTAGCTTAAAGCAAATATATATTAAATATTTAATTAATAGTATCCATGGATATAATAAGTAATTATGTTTAGCTATAATAAATACAAATTAAAATCAAACTATTCGCGCACACTGGGCGTACAATATAGTTTTAAGTACTGTCTTGAATACTTGATATAATATTCTCCTCTGTGGCCATGGCACATGATTATCGATATTTGGTGTTCGTTTTGGTATGCGGGATGCTGTGCGCCATTATTGTGCATATTCCTTGACTCACGGCGGAATATCATCCAATGGCGTTTGTACAGCGTAAATTCAATTAAACTCAATATTCACTTAAACTTTAAGTTCTCAAAGAAAGCAATATTGCTGCGAAGGAATCCTCGACGGACGGGCACAGGACTCGCTGGCGAAGCAATGGGTATGGCTGATGGTAGCCCGTCCGAGTGCATTGAAGGATCGCTGTCAGTGTTGGCAAACGTTAAAAATAATATCTAATCATATATGCAGAGCTACCTACGTTTCCAGGGACGATAAGTCGGAGGCTATAGTGGATTCATCGGCCACCTCGGCCATGGAGACGGCGTGCTGCAGCATTTGCCTGCGCGACTGTGGCGTGCCGGGCTTCTCAGGTGTAACAGGTGTATCAGGTGCTGATTTCATTAGCCTGGCCTGATGCTGCAATGTCTAAAATATAAACTATAAGTGAACTGTACAATTGGATATATATAATGTCATTTACCTTGGCACGCCAACGTCTCTCGGGCTGGGTGCGTTTGCTGGTGAGCAGGAAGGCTTGTGCTAGAGCCTTGACCGAGGGCAAGGCATGCACCACATCATCCTCAACAGCGGGTTTCTCTGAAGGCGAGGCTTTTACCTCGGGCTGGGAAAAGAAGTAAAATTCGTATGATTTGTCCGACTGGCAGCTGCTTGACTCACCATTTCACCATCGTCTATGGACAGCACTTGACTTGGCTCAATGAGCCGCCGCTTCGGCTGCAGGAAACGAAAAGCTGGCGGCGTGGAGCCGCGCGTCGGTGTCACCGTGGGCGAGGAGCACACATTGGGCGTGCTGTCCGCAGGCCCAAATTGCAGCACTACGGGTCGTTCACGCTTACGTGATGCATCTATGGAGTTGCTATTGTGGTTGCTGTTGCTGTTGGCGTCGACGTCGGCGGCGGCGGAGGAGGAGGAGGTGTTGGTAGTGGCTGCTCCGCCCAATGCAGACTCCATAGATGACGTAGTTGTGGACGTGCTCGTCTTAATGACTGTCGTCTCCTGCTTATTGAAATCGTAAACACGCACGGTATCCGAATCATCGCTAGTCGTCAGCACTGACTGATTCGATTGACTATCCAGGCTGCCCGCCTCCAGCACCTGGGCGGGCACAGCTGTATAGATACTTTTGTTGTCGCTGGACATATCGGGGACTATATCCTCCTGTTCCTGCTGCAGTCGCTCCTGTGGCTGTGCGACTGCCTTTTGGCTTGTTTTGTGAGCCTTTTTTAAGGAAAACATTGATTTTTTTTTGGGTTTTGGGTTTTCGTGTTCATTTGTTGTGTTGTATTGTTTAGGTACATTTGGCAGATTTGGTACAATATTGTATGCATGTTGGTTAGTTTTTGAAAAAAAGAATTTGTTTAGGTACAATCAAATATTGAAAGCACAGCTGAATGTTAGCTTGGCAGATCGATATGTATATATATATATATGGACATATATATGGAATGTGATGTGTACATGTGATGCATATGTGTGAGTGTGTTGGTGTGTGTGTTTGATTGATGCACAAGCAGCAGCAACAGCATGCATACAAAATTCAAATACAGCTACAAAAACATTAAAAATTTCTATTGATGCGAGTTATATTTATTTATATATAGCAGAAAGTGAAACAAATGCTGTTAGTAAAATGCCACACACACACAATAATAATTAAATTAAATCAAGCTTCACTTTCATCGATTGGCTTTGTACTCACCCCGCAATTTGTAATCAGCCCTTTTACTAAAAACATTTGTTTCATTTTTTTACTTTTATTATTTGTGTTTGTTTAACTTTTGGCTTTATTTTGTATTTCTATTGTTTGTTGGTTTTTAATATATATATATATGTATAAAAAGAAGTTAGCAGTAAAATGAATAAACTAAGTGTGCATACAAGAGTTATTTTTTAATAATTTTTAAAAATTAACAGCAACAAAATCAATTAAAATAATAAAAAAAGAACATACAAAGAAAAAAGTGCTGCATATTTTAGGGCGCATTAGCATTAGGCAATTAGCAATTACATTATTTGTTGTTGTTTAATATATTTATATATATTATACGGTAGATTAGATAGAACTCAGTTCTCGATAGTAATGTGAATGCAAAAATTTGTTTGTGCTGCAGTTCATTAATTTTTTTTTTTTTTTTTTTTGGGTAGGGGAAATTTGGAATGTACAATTGAATTGGGGAGCAGATGGCACGGTCTGCCTTAAAGCCTAAAACGTGCTGGAGATTCTCTAAATCATGTGAATAAGTGCCTGGTTGTGGGGGTGTGTACGTATGTGTGTGTGTGCGTGTTGCCTTTACTGACTAGTGTTTAAAACTTGGTTGACTAACATATGATTTTGGCAGAGACTAACAGCTAACTATCCACTCTCTCTCTATGTATATATATATATGTACCCCGAACTATAGACCCATGACACCCACCCGATTGGAAAAGGAGCTTTGAGCTAGAAGAGTAGACTATTATTACTGAACCCATTTAAACAACTATCTACGCCCGAGTCCTGATCGTCTAGGCTAGCTGGCTTTGTGTGCTGATCGCTCTCGAATAGGGGATTCATGACGAAATCCTTGGATGTGGCACTGACAGCACGAAAACTATTGCGCTTGAGGTCTTTGTGTAGCAGCTGCTTCTCGAACTGAGTGAGCACAGCCGCCGAAGGACCACCCGCCGAATGCCGCTTGGAGACGGACGAACCGAAGGATCTGCCACTGCCGTTGCTGTGCAGGCTCAGCGTCGACTGTGTATGCCGCTTGGGCAGATGCTGCCTATGCCAGGAGTGCTGCGAACGTACGTCAAAGTCATCGTCCGGTTCGTTGCCCAAGCCGGAGTCGCGATAATGCGAAGCGGACGTCGAGGGGCGTTCGTAACCGTTGCCTAATGTCAGAAATGGGGGAGTGGGGCAAGTAGGTTTGTTAATGAACTTTAGCGAGCTGCTGCGACGCACTGGCTTCGACAGCGTCCAATGTGAGAGGTCAGCGAGGTTTGAGCTTTGAGCGCTACTTGAAATGCCATGGTTGCCATGCGTTGGATTTACCTCATTGATGACAATGTCCTCATCCGTTGGCTCCGTGCTCCTGTTGCTGCTGCTGCTGCAGGCCAAGGAGGTGCCACGAGTGGGCGTGGTCGCCAATGGAGCATTATTAATATAGTAATCGCGACTGTATCTGTGGAATGGAACGGCAAGCTTAGATTAGACTCTCAATTTCAAGTCGAGTCGAGTCGAGTTACCGCTTGTAATCCTCCTTGGCTGGTTCCTGCTCCGTGCTGGACGCCGCATTTGTCATCAGTGCCAGAGCCTTCTTCTCGGTACTGGGACTTATATTGGGCACATCCATGAAGCGCTCCTGTGTACCGCTAATGCGTTGCTTCAAAGCCTCCGGCGCATACGGATTGTTGGGCATCTCAACGGCATTATACCATTTCTTTACCTCACGTTCCGCGATGGAGCCTGCAAATGTGTGGAGAATATGTTTAAGTGACTATAATTAAGGCAGACTTTGACAACAATTTAGCTAGTCTAGTAAATAAAGTATAAAGTGAGAAAGACAGAGATAGATATATGTATATTGAGAGAGCGTATAAACGTAAACACAAGTAAGCTATGTAAATTAGGAGACAACAACAAACACCGAGTGATGGCTGTGTGCGTGTTACCTGGGGCAAAGCGCCGCAACATTACAATATCATCATCATTATTATTATTAACATCATCATCGTCATCACCATCATCGATAACAACTTCATTATTATTATGATCATCGGCATTTAGTTGATTTGTTTTGCTTTGACGTGACCATCTCAGTGAACCATTTGTTAGTTTACCATTTGGACGTGTTTTGGTATTTTTGTTAGTGTTTTGTGTTTTAGTATTTTGGTTAGTATATGTTGCTGTTGTACTAGAGACTGCCTCATCCAATATTTCATCGGGACAACTATCATTATTGGGAGCCAATAGCTCAGCGTCGCCATTAAAAGTCTCTTGCGACGTGGACGGCGAGCTCTCATTGCTGTGCTCTGACCGAGAGCCGGAGCTCAATTGATCTGAGAATAGAATGTGGTTAATAAAGTTAAAGCCAATCTCTCTTAGGCTAACAACAATGAAGTAATTCTCATCATTATTATCAATAGTATCTAATGATGTTTGGCTGGCAATATCTGAAGCTACATCAAAATCTGGAAGAATCTCTATCATATTGGTAGGATTATTTATCTCTAAATGATATTCTGGCTCTTCGACCTGATCATGACTGAAATCATCTACAGCTACTCGAAAGTTATCATCTAACTCAGCAATACTTTTTTTCTTATTATCTATGCCTAAATGACTTTCTGGCTCTTGGACATCATCAATATTTATATCTAAGCTAATGGGCTCATTGGCTGCCGAATTGAGTTCATCAAACAGACTCGCATGTGCTTCATATTCTATATCATCTGGCGGCTCATCGAAACTATCAAAGGAACTCAGGTATTTGTGCATAATTAAGGCGCGTTGACGTCTTCGTTCGATTGTGGCTAACAGTCGTTTGTCTTTAATGTAAATCTTGCAAATGGTTCCGAAGAGGTTCACAGGACGCACAGGACTCGCAGTTGAGTCCTCATCGCTCGGTGTTGTCTCTGCTCGGATTTTCGGCTGCCTTTGCAGATGTTTCTCAGACATCTTCACTAGAGCACTATTTTTGCTCTTACAAGATTCACTTGGCAAAAGATCTGGTAGTACTTCATCAGTCTGTTTTATCAATCTATCTGTTTCAATTGTTGAATTTGGTTCTTCGCATGCAACTTCTTCTTTTTCCTCTTGTACTTTCGTGTCTGAAGAAGGCTTCGACTCTGTTGTAATGCCAGTACTAGCAACCTCTTCAAGTGCTGATGCTGGAGTTTCCTCGGATGCACTCAGAGACGCTGCAATATCCTCAATTGTCACTGCCGGATTTTGCTCTGAGACAGACTGTGATTCCTCAAGTGCTGGCGCTGGGGCTTCCTCTGATGTAGGTGTTTTAGTACTGCTAATCTCTTCTTGGGCTGTTGCCGTAGATTCCTCTGATACAACCTGGGTGTCTGTTGCGATACTTTCCTCCTGAGCTACAGTTTCCACAGGATTAGCACCAACAACCTCCTCAAGTGCTGGTGCTGGGGCTTCCTCTGATGCAGTTAGAGACGCTGCAATATCCTCAATTGTCACGGCCTGATTTTGCTCTGAGACAGACTGTGATTCCTCAAGTGCTGGCGCTGGGGCTTCCTCTGATGCAGGTGTTTTAGTACTGCTAATCTCTTCTTGTGTTGCTGCTGTAGATTCTTCTGATATAACCTGGGTATCTGTTGCATTACTTTCCTCCTGAGCTACAGTTTCCACAGGATCAGCACCAACCACCTCCTCAAGTGCTGGGTCTGGACTTTCATCGGTTGCGTTCAGAGACGCTGCAACCTCCTCAATTGCCACTGCCTGATTTTGCTCTGAGACAGACTGTGATTCCTCAAGTGCTGGCGCTGGGGCTTCCTCTGATGCAGGTGTTTTAGTACTGCTAATCTTTTCTTGTGTTGCTGCTGTAGATTCTTCTGATACAACCTGGGCATCAGAGGCGATACTTTCCTCCTGAGCTGCAGATTCCACAGGATCAGCACTAACAACCTCCTCAAGTGCTGGTGCTGGACTTTCCTCGGAGGCACTCAGAGACGCTGCAACATTCTCAATTGTCACTGCCGGACTTTCCCTTGACACAGACTGTGACTCGGCACCAACAACCTCCTCAAGTGCTGGTGCCGAGGTTTCCTCTGATGCAGGCAGTATTTTAGTACTGCTAATCTCTTCTTGTGTTGCTGTTGTAGATTCCTCTGACACAACCTGAGACTCTGTTGCGATAATTTCTGTGGCTTTAACTTCCTCTGGTGCTATAGCTATTTCTGATGGAGAAATTTCCTCTGCTGCTGTAGTTACTTCTGCTGCAGTTACTTCCTCTTGAATGGAAGTATTTTCTGCTGGAGAAACCTCCTCTGGAACTCTAATGACTTCTGCTGGCATAGTTTCCTCTGGAGCTGTAGTTAATTCATGTGGAGTAACTTCCTCTGGAACTGTTGCTACTTCTGCTGGAGTACATTCCTCTGGAGCTGCAGTGACTTCTGCTGCAGTAACTTCCTCTGAAACTGTTGTTACTTCAACTGAAGTAATTTCCTCTGGAGCTGAAGTTACTTCTGCTGAAAAAGTTTCCGCTGTAGCTGTAGTTACTTCAGGTGGACTAACTTCCTCTGGAACTCTAGTGACTTCTGCTAGAGTAATTTCCTCTGGATTTAGGGAAGCGTCGGCTTGACTAACTGCAACTACTGTTACTTCTGCTGGAGTAATTTCATCTTGAATTGAAGTATTTTCTGCTGGAGAGACCTCTTCTGGAACTGTGCTGATTTCTGCTTCCTCTGGAGCTGAAGTTACTTCTACTGGAGTAGATTCCTCTGGAGCTGTAGTGACTTCTGCTGGAATAATTTCCTCTGTAGCTGTCGTTACTTCAGGTGCAGTAACTTTCTCTGGAACTGTAGTTACTTCTGCTGGAGCACATTCCTCTGGAGCTGCAGTGGCTTCTGCTGGAGTATTTTCCTCTGGAACTGCAGTGACTTCTGCTGGAATAATTTCCTCTGGAGCTGTCGTTACTTCAGGTGGATTAACTTCCTCTGGAACTGTTGCTACTTCTGCTGAAGTAATTTCCTCTGGAACTTTAGTAACTTCTGATGGACAAGTTTCCTCTGGAGCTGTAGTTACTTCATGTGGAGTAACTTCTTCTGGAACTGTTGCTACTTCTGCTGGAGTACATTCCTCTGGAGCTGCAGTGACTTCTGCTGCAGTAACTTCCTCTGAAACTGTTGTTACTTCAGCTGCAGTAGTTTGCTCTGGAGCTGAAGTTACTTCTGCTGAAAAAGTTTCCGCTGGAGCTGCAGTTACTTCAGGTTGAGTAACTTCCTCTGGAACTGTTGCTACTTCAGCTGGAGTAGTTTCCTTTGGAGCTATAGTTACTTCAGGTGGAGTAACTCCCTCTGGAGCTGAAGTTAGCTCAGCTGCAGTAATTTCCTCTGGAGCTGAAGTTACTTCTGCTGAAATAGTTTCCACTGGAGCTGTAGTTACTTCAGGTGGAGTAACTTCCTCTGGAACTGTAGTTAATTCCGCTGGAGTAGTTTCCTCTGGAACTGTAGTGACTTCTGATGGAATAATTTCCTCTGGAACTGTAGTTACTTCAGGTAGTGTAACTTCCTCTGGAACTGTAGTTAATTCCGCTGGAGTAGTTTCCTCTGGAACTGTAGTGACTTCTGCTGGAGTAATTACCTCTGGAGGTATAGTTATTTCAGCTGCAGTAATTTCCTCTGGAGCTGAAGTTACTTCTGCTGGAGTAATTTGCTCTGGAACTGAAGTTACTTCTGCTGGAGAAATTTCCTCTGGAACTGAAGTTACTTCTGCTGGAGTAATTTCCTCTGGAACTGAAGTTACTTCTGCTGAAATAGTTTCTGCTGGAGCTGTAGTTACTTCAGGTGGAGTAACTTCCTCTGGAACTATTACTACTTCAGCTGGACTAATTTCCTCTGGAGCTGCAATGACTTCTGCTGGAGTAATTTCCTCTGGAACTGAAGTGACTTCTGCTGGAGTAACTTCCTCTGAAACTGTTGTTACTTCAGCTGGAGTAACTTCCTCTGAAACTTTTGTTACTTCAGGTGGAGTAATTTCCTCTGGAGCTGAAGTTACTTCTGCTGAAAAAGTTTCCACTGGAGCTGTAGTTACTTCAGGTGGAGTAACTTCCTCTGGAACTGTAGTTATTTCCGCTGGACTAGTTTCCTCTGGAACTGTAGTGACTTCTGATGGAATAATTTCCTCTGGAACTGTAGTTACTTCAGGTAGTGTAACTTCCTCTGGAACTGTAGTTAATTCCGCTGGAGTAGTTTCCTCTGGAACTGTAGTGACTTCTGCTGGAGTAATTACCTCTGGAGGTATAGTTATTTCAGCTGCAGTAATTTCCTCTGGAGCTGAAGTTACTTCTGCTGGAGTAATTTCCTCTGAAACTGTTGTTACTTCAGCTGGAGTAATTTCCTCTGGAGATGAAGTTACTTCTGCTGAAATAGTTTCTGCTGGAGCTGTAGTTACTTCAGGTGGAGTAACTTCCTCTGGAACTATTACTACTTCAGCTGGACTAATTTCCTCTGGAGCTGCAATGACTTCTGCTGGAGTAATTTCCTCTGGAATTGAAGTTACTTCTGCTGGAGAAATTTCCTCTGGAACTGAAGTTACTTCTGCTGGAGTAATTTCCTCTGGAGCTGAAGTTACTTCTGCTGAAATAGTTTCTGCTGGAGCTGTAGTTACTTCAGGTGGAGTACTTTCCTCTGGAACTGTTGCTACTTCTGCTGGAGTAATTTCCTCTGGAGCTGCAGTGACTTCTGCTGGAGTATTTTCCTCTGGAGCCGTAGTGACTTCTGCTGGAGTAACTTCCTCTGAAACTGTTGTTACTTCAGCTGGAGTAACTTCCTCTGAAACTTTTGTTACTTCAGGTGGAGTAATTTCCTCTGGAGCTGAAGTTACTTCTGCTGAAATAGTTTCCGCTGGAGCTGTCGTTACTTCAGGTGCAGTAACTTTCTCTGGAACTGTTGCTACTTCAGCTGGATTAATATCCTTTGGAACTGCAGTGACTTCTGCTGGAATAATTTCCTCTGGAGCTGTCGTTACTTCAGGTGCAGTAACTTTCTCTGGAGCTGAAGTTACTTCTGCTGAAATAGTTTCCGCTGGAGCTGTAGTTACTTCAGGTGGAGTACTTTCCTCTGGAACTGTTGCTACTTCTGCTGGAGTAATTTCCTCTGGAGCTGCAGTGACTTCTGCTGGAGTACTTTCCTCTGGAGCCGTAGTGACTTCTGCTGGAGTAACTTCCTCTGAAACTGTTGTTACTTCAGCTGGAGTAACTTCCTCTGAAACTTTTGTTACTTCAGCTGGAGTAATTTCCTCTGGAGCTGAAGTTACTTCTGCTGAAAAAGTTTCCACTGGAGCTGTAGTTACTTCAGGTGGACTAACTTTCTCTGGAACTGTTGTTACTTCAGCTGGAGTAGTTTCCTTTGGAGCTATAGTTACTTCAGGTGGAGTATCTTCCTCTGGAGCTGAAGTTACTTCTGTTGGAGTAATTTCCTCTGGAGCTGAAATTACTTCTGCTGAAATAGTTTCTTCTGTAGCTGTAGTAACTTCCTCTTGATGTGTAGTAAATTGAGGTGGAGTAATTTCCTCTAGATTTAAAGGAGCGGCTGCTTGAGTAACTTGCTCTGGAGCTGTAGTGACTTCTGCTGGAGTAACTTCCTCTGGAGCTCTAGTTACTTCAGCTGCAGTAATTTCCTTTGGAACTGTAGTTACCTCTGCTGGAGTAGTTTCCTCTGGAGCTGTGGTTACTTCAGGTGGAGTAACTTCCTCTGGAGCTGTAGTTACTTCAGGTGGAGTACTTTCCTCTGGAACTGTTGCTACTTCTGCTGGAGTAATTTCCTCTGGAGCTGAAGTTACTTCTGCTGGAATAGTTTCCTCTGGAGCTGTAATTACTTTAGGTGGAGTAACTTCCTCTAGATTTAAAGGAGCGGCTGCTTGAGTAACTGGAAATGCTGTTACTTCTGCTGGTGTAACTTCCTTTAGAGCCGTAGTTACTTCAGCCGGAGTAACTTCCTCTGAAATTGAAGTAGTTTCTGCAGGAGTAACTTCCCCTGTTACTGTAGTTGCTTCTACTAGATTAACTTCATCTGGAATTGTAGAACTTTCAGGAGTAACTGCGTCTGTTACTGTGGCTACATCTGCTGGAACAACATCCTCTATTGGCGCTGGAACTTTCTCTGCTGCAGAAGTGACCTCTGCTGAAATAATTTCGCCTAGAACTGCAGTTACTTTTGCTCGAGAAGCTTCCTCTAGAATCGAAGTATTTTCTGCTGGAGCCACCTCTTCTAGAACTGTAGTTACTCCTGCGGGAGAAACTTCCTCTGTAACTGTAGATGCTTCTGTAGTTACAGCTATCTCTATTGATGGCGTTGGAGCTTCTTGTTCAGTAGCTATAAGCTCAACAGGACTAGCTTCCCTAGGAACCCTAGAAGTTTCTTCTGGCGAAACTTCTTGTACTTGCACTGTGGTTACTTCTTGTTGAGTAATTTCCTCTGAGAATGTAATTATTTCTACTGGAGTAACGTCCTCTCGAGCTGTGGGTACTTCTGCTGAAATAACTTCCTCTGGAATTGAAGTAGTTTCAGCAGGAGCAACATCCTGTGTTACTGTAGTTACTTCTGCTGGAACATCCTCTACTAGTATTGGAATTTCCTCTACTGTAGGAGTGACTTCTACTGGAATAATTTCTTGAGTAGTAGTTACTTCTGCTGGAGTAATTTCTTCTGGACTTGTACTATTATTTTGTGACGTCACTTCTTTTGGAGGTATAGTTTCTGCGGCTGGACTAACTTCCTCTGGGGCTGTAGTATCATTTGGTGGAGTAATTTCCTCTGGAGCTGTAGATACTTTTGCTGGAACTACAGCCTCTACCAGTATTGGAACTTCCTCTGCAGTAGAAGTGACTTCTGGTGGAATAACTATCTCTTCAACTGTAGCTACTTCCACTGGTGTAACTTCTTCTGTGTCTGTACTAGTATTTGGTAGGGTAACTTTCTCAGCTGGAATAACTTCCTTTGGGGTTGTAGTAACATTTAGTTGAGATACTTCTTCAGAAACTATAACTGGAGTGGCAGCTACTTCTACTGAAGTAACTTCTGTAATGGCAGCTGCAAGTTTATCTATTGCGGGTGGTGAACCCTCCTCTTCAAGAGCAATTACTTTTGCTTGAGGAACATCCTCTGGAACTACAGTTACATCAGCTATCGCAGCTGGCGCTGCAGTTGTTTCTACTGCAGCTATTTCTTGTGTTGACGCTGCTGATGTTTCTTCAGAAGTAGTTACTACTAGTGATACTACGTCTAAAGTAACTTCTTCAGTAGTGGTGGTTACTTCAGATATAGGAGCAACTTTTTCTAGGCTTTCTTCCGGAGTAGCAGTTACTTCTGCTGGAGAAACTTCGTCTGTAACTGCAGTTACTACAGTGACTTTTGTAGCAGTTACATTTTCTGGAGTAAATTCCTCTGGAGCTGCAATTACTTCAACTTGAAAGACTGTCTCTTGTGTTACTGCAGGAGCTTTTTCTTCAGCAGCAATTACCTCTGCTGGAGTGAGTTCCGCTGGAGCTGTACTCAGTTCAGCTGGAGTAACTTCCACTGTTGTTGCCGTTGCAGTCTCTTGCTCAGTAGTCGTTAATTGAGCTGTACTAATATTATCTGGAACTATAGTTACTTCCGCTGGCGTAATAGCCTCTACAGGTACTGGAGATTTTCCTTCAGTAGCAGTTAGATCAACTGGAGTAATCTCCTTTTGAACCTCAGCTACTTTAGCCAGACTAGGTTCAACCACTGGTGCTGGGACCTTCCCAGTAGTAGTATTTAGATCTGCTGAAGTAACCTTTGCTGGAGTAGCACTGAGTTTTACTGGAGTTAGTTTATGTTTTGGTGGTACTAGAGCTTCCTCAGTCTTAGCTGTTCCTCTCTCAATTAAGGGAAGCGAACTCCTTCGTGGGGCTGAGTGCATTTCAAATACTCCAATCAAAGCACTAACTTTGTTTGTGTGTGGAGCTGAATCGGAGAAATGTGGTGGTTCTGGTATATTGATCGCACTAGCAATTTCATTAATTGCTTGTGCAGACATTGACAATTGCTTAGATTTGAGTTCCGTTTCTGCTGAGCTTTCAATATTGGGAAATTTAAATTTAGATATTCCTTTTACTGAAGATTCGTTGGTGGTAGCTAATTCCTGGGGAATTTCAATAATTTCCTCGACCTGTGGAATTATTTGGGCAGTAGCAACAGCTTGAGAGTTTTCGACTTCAGATGTAGATTGTGCTTCCGTGACTCCTTCCTCCTCGTCAATAATGTCCAGAGAGTGCTGAACTAGCTCCATTGTGCGGGAGTTAATTTCGGCCAGAGCCAAATCACTCAGCTCCTTGAGTGTATGAATTTCCGTGGCGGTCATAACAGGAGGTTGATCAGATGCCGGAACAGCGAGCATGGGTCCCAGTGCCATGGCTGCTAGTATCTCAATAACCGAAGGAGTATTTTCCTGTGACTGACTGTCCTCTAGATATTCAACATCACCAAAGCCTGTGATGCCCTCGCTGAGATCGCTGAGGTCATCTGCTGGAACACAAACGACTGCTGAATGCCGCTGCTCGACAACTATGCACAAATACGCTGAGGTACATTACGTGGATGGGTACAATATCTAAGGGCTTAAGACTCCAAAGCTAATCAAATTTAAGGTAGGATATACAGTCTATATATATGTATGTATGTTAAGTGTTTAGGTTAGCATATGGGTTCAGTAACTGAGGATTGGTACGAATAAAAAAGAGCTAGGCACTAACCTGCGATGAGTTTCTGGCCAGGATCTTCTGTTTCCTCTTCATCATCATCTTGAAAACTCGTTGGAGGCGGCGGTACCAACAGCTTCGATGTCTTCGTGGGCTGTTGAACGAGCGGATTTGTAGTCTCGGTGAAAGCCGGTTCATTTTCCGCTGGCAAGGTGTTTGAGGTCAAACTTGTGCGATCCACTAGCTCATCCAGCACTAGTTTTGTATTCTGTCCGCCAATTAGATGCTTGCTCAAGAGCCGATCATTCAGCTCAGTGTCGCAACGCAACAAATCCAATGAGGTTTCCTCTGCATCGGAACCCATTTCGGACAGATCGCTAACCTCGTCGGCCGTACGATCACCAATCTGAGCACGAATATTCTCTTTAGGCGCGGGCACCAGCATCCCAATGCTGCTCGGTGTGGCCGAACTTTGCAGGGTGCTGCGCTTCTTTTTAAACAGCCAATTATCTTCCCAGGTACCATCGCCGACCATGCTCGATGTCATTGACATAATATCTAAAAAGAATGAGATGGACGACCAAAGAGATGGAAATGTTATAATATAGTAGGGAAAGAATTCTGTGATAGGATACTTACCATCTTCTGATTCGGTAACGGACGCTGAAAAATCAGGCAATGGCACCATGTGAGCAGCTATATAGTCACTCAAAACCGATTCGCGTTCCAAGTCCAACTGCAAGCCAGCAATTTTCTCGGATTTGCCAGTCTAAAAAGTTTGAATATACATAGATATATATAGAAATTTGTATTTTTCTGTATTTACATTGAGTCCCAGTTCATGATCCGTTAGGCTGCAATCGCTACGCGGCTCTATGGAACTGTCAGACGTAGTGCTCAAAGCTTCCGCATTGTAATTCTCATCAATGTTGCGAGCACTCAAATCCGGCGTACTCTCCGATATAAGCCTTGTATTGCCCTCCTTGTCCGCAATCTAGAAAAGAATAGGTTGAGATATTCGTAAACTAGAATAACTTGACAAAGATAAGGGAAGCCTTAGACAGCCGGCAAGACCAGAGTCTGTGTTGAAAAACGTCATGCTGAATAGACAAGGCCTGTGACGTCATGCGTGTACCTAAAAACTGGATCGATTTAAGCGTTACGCTGCAGAAAAGTGAAACTGTTGCTGAGATTTTAGCAATAATAAAACTATAAAAAAAAGGCGTAATCAAAGGCTTATGAAATCTATGTTGAAACAGTTTAAAATACGAGGGGCTGATAAGATATGGCATATATATAAATATATGTGACTCAGTCCAAATTATATATAAAGATAATTTGGGTTCTTTTTCCTGTTGTAATATTTACATTTTGTGCTGACTCGGCCATGGTCAATTCCACAATAGGAGAATCGAGTTAAGGCAATTATTTTTGGCAATGCGAAATTGAGTTTTTTCACTAGCAGGAAAAGTCAATGATCCAATTAGCCACTGAGTTGGCTTTAACCGTTTAACCGTCTAACAGTTCTATTCAGGCGTCCGCACGCTTGCAACAATGGACAGCAACTAATTAGTGGGGCATGCAACTGTGGCAGCAGTTGCCTTCCAATTGGCTAGCGAGAAGCCAGCAAAGTGTGGCCCATAACGAAAGTGAAAATCAAAAACGAGGTTCGTGTTGGCGGAAATAGCGAACATACCAAATCGGAAAATGGGAATTATAAATGGATGAGGTCAAATATAGATAGTCGCTGCCACAGATGCAACAGTTGTTGCAGCAGGTCATGTAGTTTTCTTTTTTCTGCCAAGCCAGAAACATAATGAGATTGGCTGGAGTTAACTAAATGAAAGGTAGGAATTGGGGTACTTTAATACAGCTCACTGCTGGATTTCTTGCTACCTCTCCAAATGGACAAAGTAGGGCAAAGTAGAGGTAATTGAAATTGCAGTTTTTTGCAGCTCTACGCATCTGGTTTTAGCTTAGTCAAAGACCCCAGTCGACTAGGCTATATAAAAATAGTTATAATGCCAGTTCAATATTTTCTTTTTCTTTTTCTATAATTATATAAACAGCATTATATCTATGATATAGAGACGGTGTTCATGCTACTTTATTATAGTCAACTCTCGATCAATCTTTTCCCCTTCGAATTTTTCGATAAGTTTAAGCCAATAGTGCCTATAGGCTTTTAGCATATCTAACTTATACATATCTCTATAAAAAATTACTAGAATACCTAAATGAATCATTTTTATACTTCAGATATGATGACAGTTTCGGGGCATAACAAAGTATTTATCAAGGATAGTTTGATAAATTTCCGACCTAACACAAATATCAAACTTGATTTATATGCTTTTCCGTATAATTTTCTTATCTTTAAGGTCTTTTGCTTTCATGACCACCTTCGCTTATGTTTCCTTATCGTACGATAAACAAACGCATTTATTATTTACTTTTAATTTTTCCAATATCTTTTTAAATTTGCTCATGTTTCATTTCAGTTCATCTTTTTTATACATATCTCTAAGACTATAAGTCTGGAGATACGCAATTTGGCATTTAAATACTTTTACCTCTACCCATTACACTTTCGTATAAAGTTATATTGCCTTACCTTATTCAGCACCGCTGTGGCCAATAGATCCTGATAGATTTTTGGCTCGAAATAGTGTTCGGTGCGATGGCGTCTCTTGTTGTTGTTATTGTTGTTATTATGAAAGCCCGATAGCTGCCCATTGGAGCGCGTATCCAAACTAATCTCAGAGACGGCGCCCGTTGGAGTCATGAGCGAGTTGCTGCCGCTGCGCAGAGTTTCGGCAATGATGCTCTCGATGAGAGTGCGCAGACGTGTCTGAGATATATCAGCCAGTTGATCATTGTTGTTATTGTTGCTATTGCTGTTGTTGTTGTTATGGCCATTGACAATGGCTGGCAAGTCTGTAATGCAGTCGAAATGGTTAACAAAAATGTCTCAGTGAGTTCAAGAATATTAGCACAAAAGAATCTAAGTTACAAATAAAAAAGTAAATAAAATTAACACACATGAATTGAATGGAAAAGTGAGTGTAGAAAGTGAGTGAGTTGTTGTTGCTGTTGTTGTTGTAATTGTTGATCGATAGCTTGTTGTAGAAGGCATACCTAATTTCACCTCAATGACGTAAACAATGTAAAACACAATAACAGCTGCCACAGCATACATGCCAGTTATTAGCCCCAACGTAAAGTCCATGCTAGACAGTTATATATATCTGTATATTTAGATATACTATATGTCAATTGAGTATATTCACATTTATGAATAGACTGTCACATTTGTTTGTTGTTGTTACTTTGTTAACACTCGTTTTTTTTGTTTTGTTTCTATTTGTCTTTTGTGCTGTTTCACTATTTATGTTTCGATTTTAATTAACGCAAATACAACAAATAAACAAACAAACACACACACACGCACATTTCTCTACGAACAATTAAATTACGCATACGCCGCAGTGGCCAACAAATTTATAGATTTTTAAAGCTTGGCTAAACGCTTGAATACAGTTGAATATAATTATATATTTATATATATATATCTGTTTGTAACTAATATTCGCCTTTTCTTCTTCGGCTTCTTTCACATTTTCCGCTAATGTTTCTTTTTTTTTTTTGCACTAAAACATAATTAATAATCACGCAGTTATCTGTTTCTGCCTTAACAAAAGCCACTAAATTTCTTTATCGCTTCGTTTCGACGCCTCGCTGACATGTCTATTGTGTGTGAACCGTGTCTGTGTATCTCTGTGTGTGTGTGTGTGTGTGTGTGTGTGTGTCTGCTTGTGTTTATCGCTTGAATGCCGTTAGTCATTGAGTTTTGCGCACAAAATGTCAAAGATTGAAATGTATCTGACTCGCTTTGCATATGCGACTGTCATTAATGAAGCAAAGCCGAAACTGAACCTTAACCGGCACAGATCATACCTAAATTTATACTATATATATATAATATATGGTGCACGTATATATTTATAGTGCCTAAGTGCGCTGTAGAAGGTGCACAAGTCAAGTTCAGTTCAGAGTTCGGCTTACATTATAAAAAAAAAAAAAAAAAAAAAACAATGCCTAACATGTTTATGCCTTGTTTTTTGCACTTGGCTAACTACGCTCGGAATCACATATATATATACGTCTATATATTTGTGTGTATATTTATATAAATTATATATTTTATGTCGTGGCATAAATTATTAGCGCATAATCTTCTTCGCTTTAGGCCATCATTAATATTGATTAGCGTTCAACGAAATATTTTTTCTGCTATTTTGTTGAGGCCACGTTTCAAATTTAGCTTTGATTTTTGCTCATATTTTTATATACTTTTATACAATATATATATATATTTTCAATATACAGGGTCAAGGTTGGCTACGCTGCTTTCTTAATAGAGTTCGACTATGCATGGTGTGTGTGTGTTTGTGCGTTTCTGTTATCTGTTATCTGCACAATTCACAATTTACTCTTGCTTTATATATATATAAACATATATATATATATTTTTATATTATGCGTCTTTTCTTTTAGTTTACTTGTTATCATTAACACTTTAGTTTTATGAATGTTTATTGCTTTTACTTTGTTGTCTTTCTTTTTCTTTCTTTCTTCTTTCTCTTAGTTCATTTTTCACCCGGCTTTTGACTGTTCGGCGCGCGGCCAAGAAAACGTTGCGATCGGCGCGCTATGCGTCTGGCAACTGCTGCGAGCAGTCGACAGCCGCAGCTAACAGCGCCACACACACACACACACACACATACACAGGCACCTGCACACTCACACACTCATCGATAGCTTTGTAATGGCATACAAACAGTTTGCTTTTGTTTATTTGAGGCATTTCGATATTCGCGCGCTTTGTGCGCCATGGAGAGAACTCCATATGAGAATTAAGAACGGTTCTCATTGAGCTGAAACTATGCCAAGTTATTAATGAAATATTATACATATATTGTCTTATAGGTATACATTAATTTAATAGTTTGTATTACAACAGATCCGCAAGAATTTAAAGCTCTTGAAGAATTCATTGCATTTGTTATTTATATTTATGCGAATTCTAACAAATCGAATCGGAATCCAGCTTCAGAAATGTATTCTTTTCCACAGTGTTTGATCGAATGTCTTAGATAAACTCACTGATTGACTCACTGAATGATTAAGTGAATAACTAACTAACGATGGCATTTAGCAAATGCATTAAAATTACTGAATATATAGGCAACGATATTTAGTTGTTTGCTAAATAAGTTGATTGATTGACTGAATAGTTGACTAAGGATGATTGATTGATTGACTGAATGTAAAGCTGCACAATGCTGAACCAAATGTAGTTTATAAAGTATATAAATGTGATTTTTGATTTTCTAATTGATTGACTAATGCCTGATTTATTGATGAGCTTACAGCAATATCGTTGTTCTAAAAGGACTCTGCTCCAATTGCCACAGTTAGTATATAGCAAGGCAGTCAGTGTGACTGATTGATTAACTGAAAAACTAACTGATTGCAATTGGAATTTCCAATTAACTGTAAATCTTCCAACTGGCGAATCAATTAAAATCGAATTTAGAAAAAAAACCGTATAAATAAATAAAATAAAAAATAAAAAATAAATAAATTCTAGAAAATTAAAAAAAAAAAAACTCGTTTGTTTCCTGTAGCCGTAAAGGGGTCTATATTAGTTTTGTTTTTGTGCGATTCAAGCTCTGAAGTGATTGACATGTTTATTTCATGCAATCATTGTGTGTTAGCGTGCCTCTAACTTATTACACTCCACTAACGTATTTGATTTAGTAATTTGAAGGATGGGACAGACGAAAAACTTAAAACACAAAAACACAAAAAACAAAAAACAAAAATTGTAAACGAAACACTCAGCAAATATGTTAAATGTGCGACTCGGCCAGCCGTGTAAGTTGTCAATTGGCAGCTGTTATTGTTGCTGTTGCTGTGGCTGTGGCTGTGGCTGCGGCTCTTGGCTTAAACCAGTTGGTGAGCAATGGCGGCGCACGTTGCGTATGATTTATGTGTGAGTATCTCGGCTTGTCATCTGGTTAAGGCCAACTGTTGCTACAATTCTTAACTGCTTATAAAGTGTTGTGTACTTGTCGGTATTTCAAATGGAGCGAGAGAGAGGGAAGCAGTGAGAGTCAGACAGAATGAGAGAGAAGAGGTTTCTGCTTATCAGTTGCATATGCTTTGGCCTTATCACAACATGTGTGCCTGTGTGTGTCTGTGTGTGTGTGTGTGTTGCTCTTATCAATGAGTGTTGACCGCGATTTTCGTTGCTTTTTGCTTTGTGTCTTAAATTGAGTTTAGTTTGTATTCAATAATTACTGATAGCGGCATAATCCATCTCTATATATTCATTGATTTCTATGACATTCTTACAATATTACGTATACGCACGGGTGTCTATATATATAAAGGTGTATTTCTGCGGAATTTTTCAAATATTACGTGTACGGATAGACACACATACATAGATAAATGCATAAAGATAACAACGTGCGCTAAATATAGAGATACGAGGGTTTATTATTATTATTATTATAGCCATGATTCATGCTGGATACGGGCAGGTTAAACAGGCACTACACAGCAGATATTAGAGTTATAGCAGTGGTAGTAGTAGTAGCATTACAGTTATTCCCTTCGGGCAGTGCCAGAAGTGAGCTACACGCAAGGACTTACCTCCTTTGTAGGCACGTGCGCACAAAGCGTTCTCCACATTGATAAACATATTGCTTAATTTCGCATGAAATTTATCAAACAGCTGCAGGTCTGTATGCAGTGCATTTTGTGTGTGTGTGTGTGTGAGTGAATGTGTTTGCGTGTGTGTATATAAAGTATAATTAAATTTTACATTAAGTATGCAATGAATTTTGTTAAAAGCTTTGGCTGACCGCAAGGCATTTAAGCAAAGTATGCAATGCCCTTTGGTGGGCAGTTAGAAAAGTTGCAAATGCAAAAGCAAAATGCTCTTATAAAAGACATATACAACATATTCTTATTAAAATGAAAAATCCCTACAACTGATTGTGCTACAAAAAATTGTTTAATTAATTTAAACCGTCTTTTACTTAATGACACACGAAACAGAATTTATTTTCTGGTAAAATACTTTTACAGACCACTGTGAATTATTCCATTATTATCAGCTATGTGCTTTCTAATTTTTTCCACCATCATCCGGCTTTGTAATAATTAAAGCACAATCCGTTAAAATATACAATATTATCTGCATATAAGTTTATAAGTTAGCTTTATTATCTGAAATATTTTGCTGCATACTTTTAGGTGCTCAGTACTTCCAATCCGATCTATAGATTCGGCTGCCGCAGCTTTAATAACTAAATTGCACTGAAATTGTCTCTGAACGAGATATACGAGATATAAAATGGTTCGTTGCCCTGAATAATAATATAAATGCGCTATAAATGCGCACATGCAAAAGCTGTGCCTGCTCTCTGAACTGTTGAGTACAACAAGCAAGATATATATCGCATATATGACCTATATATATAGCATATGTATATACACAGCGAGCTGCTCATTTTTAATTTGCAGCAATTGAGGAAAATTTGCACTCGCGACAGATTGCATTTGCACTAATCAAATCTAAGCGAATCCCAGCGAAACCCATTTCGTATGCCATTCAGTTGAGTTGAGTTGAGTCTACTTACAGTTCTCGCTCTTGGACAATTGGCCGACTTTGATGTGATCGAGATTACCGCCGAGCATTTCCGCTACGATTTCCTCCACATATTCCCTAATCCTGCTGCGCTCATCCGCATTCATAGTCGAGTTCATGCCAACCTGACTGACGCTCTCGAACTCTGTAAAGAAGATTGAATTTAGCTATAAATTCTAGCCTTTTTTTTTGGGCTTTTTATGCTTACGCATCGAGCTGTCGGCGAGTTCTGAGCTGATGGGTATATAGATTTCGCTGCGTGCTCGCAATGGATAGACGAACTTTTGCTGATTGAAGGACATCTGCTCGGCCACCCAGGACGAAGTTTGCTCCAGCGACTGCTTCGAACTGTGGCACAATTCGCACACCCATTGCGCTGCCTTGGGCAGCCAATTGGCACACTTGATGCCGCGACACACCTGCTTGCCACACGTGCAACATGTGACATAGCTATAGAAGGGGAGAGAGCGAGAGAGACAACTTTAGACTAGCCCCACTTAGAGCTAATTTCCTACTCACTTTTTGGCACTGCTCAAATCCAATTCTGCACAGCAGACATTGCAGCTGGACTGCTCCTCGCTGGGAATCGACTTCTTCGGCTTCTTAGTGACTAATTTGCTAAAAAAAAGGAGAGAGAATTATAGATTACAATATAGATATGATTGCATTTTTTAAATACATTAAAATGTTAGCATAAAAAACAACAGTAATTTAATTCATTAGTAAATCTATTAAAACCTGTATTATATTTTAGAAAAATAAAATAAAATATTTATAAAATGAAAAATTAAAGCATTCAATAAAATACACTGTATATATGTATTTTTGTGTATATATTTTTTGAAACTTTTTATAATGTATAGTTTTACCTTTTATTTTATAAAAATTTAACAAAAGTTTCCTAATTTTTTTTCATATATATATAATGTTATTATCTATATTTTATTTTATGTTATTTATGTGTATAAATATATATATATCCTTCCATGTCCTATTGTTTTTACTTTTTCTACTTATATATTTTTAATTATTGGTAATAAAAATTCATTTAAAAAAACATATATTAATAATTATTTATATTTTGTTCATTTTATAACATTTTTAAATTTTATTTCACCCAAATTTAATATATATTTTCTGCAAACTTAAAAGTTTATAAGAAATCAGAAATTTATTAATTAGTAAATAATTAAAAATTTTTTATAAATATTAATAAATTCAACTAAATATAACATTAAATTTTTGACGAACTATCTTAAATAGTGAATCAACTTCAATCCATTTTTGGATTAATTTAGCCGTTTAATACAGTTTTAGCCTGTTTCCAAAGAACAAAAGAAATGGGCAACAAGTCTATAGATATATATTACGGACTCTACCAAAAACTTTTCTCTACGTCGAGACTTTATGCAAATTGCTCGAGTTAGGCTGAAGCCGTCAATATATTCAGGCAGCTATCATTCTTGACACAATTCCGAGTTTTATATTTTGTCCGAGAATAACTAAATGAAATGCCTATTGAAATGATACATATATGCATACATTTATATGTATGCATATCTATGTATGTGTCTCTATTCTTTTCGATGTTGATCTTCAGTTCAATCAATTTATACAAGAATATGTTTTAGAACGGCTTTGTCTAGTTTTAGACTCTGGATACTGCCGTATAGCATCCATTCTTGACACAATTTTCGGTGCCTTTTTGTTGTTGTTGCTGTTTCATACTTTCCTTTCTGCAGTGCTTCGCATTGAATATTTGCTTAAGTTTGTGACGCAGAATTTGAGTTAATATACAAATTATTTGGCAAAAGGTTAAACAACTCTATGAAGGCTGCGTGTTGCTAATTTTGGTTTAATTTATAATTTTCTGCTTTGCTAGCATCTCTTTAATTAGTTAAGAAAAAATCAATATTTAAATGTTTTCAATATTTCCAAAACAAGTTCCGACCGACTAAATCGAAACTGTAATTAAGATACCACTCTATCCCCTTCTCTTTCTCCACCTCCATCTCCATCTCCTTCGAGTGACTATTGCATAAGGAAAAATGCGGAAGAAAAACCGTCGATAAACCCGTTTTGACCAGTGAAAAGTGATTTTGCAATTTTTCTATAAGCTACTGGAATATTCAATCATTTTTTTTATTTGGAATTATAACTTAGGACAGCTTACGACACGCTGAACAAGTTGTATAACAGTATAACAGTAGATATATATATTTTGTTTATAACAATCACACATACATATACATATACATACAAGAAAACTAAAATTACATTTATTGCTACCTGTATAGGGTCTACGTATATTTATAGTATTGGATATTTGATAGATTATGGGTTATGTGTAAAGGTATTATGATTATTATGTCAGTCATTTACAATTTATGCAAATTTCTCGAAAAGAAAAGAAAAAAAAAAAAACAAATGCACGTAATTGAAACCGAATACTCGAAAATGATTAAGTATATATACATACATATATACTTTTATATCTATATGTGTATATAATGTTAACAACGTGCACAAAATATTAACACAAATTTTTGTTTTTCTTCACTTATTTCTTTTGGAGTGTGTTTCAAATGAATTGGCAGAAAATTTTGCAATTGTTTACATACAGACGCAAATGAAATCGAAACAAAAAATTATAATTTATAGTCTAATTGGAGAAATTTCAGTCAAATAAGAGACAATTGTCTATAGATATTGCTGTTGCTGCTGCTGTTGCTGTTGTTGTTGTTGTTGTAGCAACTGCTGCTGACGCTGATGATAGCGTAGACGCCTGCGCGCCCAGTGCTCATAGTTATTTTCGAGATTCTCATAGTAGATATCCTCCTCCCCGAACTGGCCGCCCTCATCCCAGTCATCCTGATTGGGTTGCCAACCAAAGATATGCGCACTGGTCGTTAGCTTCAGCAGCACCACCTCCATGGTGCAGGCCATGAAGAGGAAGGCGAAGACAGCGAAACTGATCGGTGTACAGAGCAATTTCTCCACTTGGCAGATTACACCGGACGTAAACAACATGCTGGCTAACGGGCTGGCCGTGTCTGTATAACGTAACTCCGATACTCGCTTCACGTCTGCTTGCTGTTGTTGTTGTTGTTGTTGTGGTCGATGTTGATTTCCTTTAGCTTCTATTTAATTTGCTATTGAACTCTGGTATTGTTTTTTCAGTTTGCTTAATTTGGCACTGTGCTGCATGGCCGTAAATTGTTTTGTATTTGATTTAACTATTTTTTCGAATTCGAATTAACTGCGAATTTTGTTTTATCTATTTATTTATTTTTTTTTTTTGATTCGTGGCGCGCTCCGACAACAACTTTCTCGCACAAGCTGTGGTTTTATTATGCGCAGTTCGCTTTGAGCGCGCTAGTCTAGCCAACAGCTGAGCGCGCGACGACAGCGACGTCGACGCACACAGCTCATGCCGGTTTTTGCATAGAAAGCAAGAGAGGGACAGAGAGTGCGAGAGAGACAGTGGGAGAGTGGCGCACGCGGCAACAGCGCGAGAGCGCGCTACCGTGTGGATCATTGAGAGAGTGAGAGTGAAGCAAACACAAACAAACATAAATGCTAAACATATGCGGATAGACGGGCATAGACAAGCGCGTTGATGACGCAAGAGCTTTTAAGCGCAGTTCTTGTTGTTGCAGTTATCTTTTTTTTTCTATGAATTTACAGTAATTTACGCGTTTTGCCAGAAGCCTCAGCATAGCAGAATAACCAGAAATCTTACAGCTGTTGGCAAGTAGAAAGTTTGACAGTTCTGGACAGTGTTGGACAGCTGATGCTGCAAGCTAATTCGAGCTCAAGCTCTGACTGGAATATGTATTCGCTTTCAGTGTTGATTGATAGTCCGTCTGGCGTTTGATTTTCCTAATGTCTGACTTCATTATTCATTGCGAAATTTCAAACTATTGTAGAAGATTGTCGAAAATTCCGCAAACTAGTTTTGATTTTAATAAAAATGTTGTTATTGATATTAGTTTTGCATGTGATTTTTTTTACTAGTTTTTTTTTATTTATTTTTTTTTAATAAATTGTAGCTCTTGGAATTTATTAATTTATTAGTCTGTCTAATGATGGCTGATTAATAAATGGCGCCCGAAATGAAACGGGTTTTTGAATAAAGATAAAGATCAAAATAAAAATTTAAATAATATGAAGAATTCTATAAATAACTTATATGAACAACTATAATTTTTTTTCCAATGAGACTTTATTGTGTAGAACTTTTTATGCTTGTTTTGCTACTTGACTTTCAATCTCAATGCCAGTGTCAATGCCTCAGTTGCTAATTTGTTGTAGCGAAAAAAAAAGTAACAACAATTTACAGATATACATTGTAATTTTTTGTTTTTTTGTTGCTGTGCTAACATTAATTGCAAATATGTTACTAAGCAATTTGCGCACATATAAATCGGTTTTTTATTCTATAAGAAATTCCACACCAATTAGCGAACGCCGAAAAGTATGCAACGAATCATTTTGAGGGATCTTTTCTGATATGCAACACTTAATTGGAATTCTGACTGGTTCGACAACACTTGTCACACTTTTCTTTAATATTCGTAGTTAATTTTTGTGCATTTCTTAAAGTTGCCTTGACTGCTTTTTAGCCACTTTCGTAAACATAAAAATTCTGTCACATTTGTAACACTTTTTTCTCGGCTTTTGTTTTTGCTTCTTTTCACTTGCTATGCGACTTGAGTCTTAATTGAACCCGTTTGGATTCTCATTTTTTCAGACACATTTAAAGAACTTAACTGCAGTCAAAGCAGGTTAGACAAATTTCTAAGAAGTGAAAATAACTTAAATAACTTGAAATAATATTTTTGATTAGATTAAAGTGAGCAGGTGTATTTAACATAATGAATGTCAGCGTGTAGCATAATGGGCTGCATATAAATTCATAAATTTGCATACATTTAAATCTTTCTTTATTCTGGTTTTTAAACTCTTTTCAAGTCGAATTATAGCTTGTATTCACAAAAGGGTTTCTAGCTTGTTTCTCGTAACCTATAAAATCGATTATTCACTGATTTATAGCTTTAATGAGAAAAGCTCATTACAAAACCTTTTATATAAGAAATATCAAAAGTTTTTACTGCATTCTTCCTTAACTGAATAAGAAACAATTAATTGGAAACTTTAAGCTGATTTAAAAGGATTTCAAATCATGGTAAATATTTTTAATTGTGAATGCTTAGCTTTAAAATAGCTTTCTTGTTATTTAAGTTTCCATGTCCAAGGTAAAGCGCATTTAACATTTCAATTATTTATTATGTAACACTCCTGTTGCCAAAGCATCCCCAACAAATTTTAACCCAAAGCGCATAGTTTCATTATCTCCAACTCTTTTTCTGTCAGTGTAGCGCACTTATGCATTAAAATACTTTTAGCCAAGTAACGTTGACAGGCGTTAATTATAATTATAATGCCGCATAAACTGACTGACTGACTGACTGACTTTCCATTTATGCATGAAGCGTCTCTCGTTTATTTTTTCCCATTTTTTTTTCCATTTTTCAACTAAGAAAGCGAACATTGCAAAGTGTATAAAAGCCAGCTGATGATTGTTTAAACAATTGCAACTTTACGAATACATTACTAACACACAATAAACAAATGCTTCATTAGCTTGAATAGACCAAGGAATTATATTATTCTTTGATAATTGCTATTGTACTTGAGAGGGAGAGAGGGAGGGAGAGACGGTTATATGGGGACCGTTAGCCCATGAAGTGCGTTCTTAACGATTTCCGCTATACCAAATATGTGTCACATTGTTATGAAATATTTGCTAACGGTAAACGATAATCGATAGACAATCGAAATTGGCAACAGCTGCGAAACCAATTGTTGTTGACCAATTAAAGTTATTGGTGAATTAAGTTATTACACAAGCGGCTTGATTTGTGACTCGACCAAGGAAATCAAAATTGAGCTCAGCTACCAAATAAGGCAAAGCAAACAGTCACAAGAAAAATGAAGAAAAGATTGATTATTCAGATGATACCCTGCACTTTACAAAGAGCTGGTCGTATGCGCTTATACATAGATATGCACTTTGAGAGATCAAAATTCTATATTTAAGGTAACTGAAGTAATCGATATTAATCGATATGTCCTTTAGAAGCAAGGCAAGGATCAATTTCTTTTAATATATTAGTATGAAACAAATATGATTACCTTCTTTAGGCAAACAGGCTGAAAACCCTTTCCCTCGTCAAAAAAGCTAGTATACCCATTATCTATGCTCAATTGAACAACAGTAATGCCAATTTTGATGAATATATTGCTTAATCATAACCACAACTTTTTTTTCTTATATCCCTCTTTTGTCGCGCTTACAGGGTATACCAAACGAAACTCTAGTGGACATCAATTATGCCAAATCAGTTTTTATGTGCAATTTTTTAAATGCTCCCAAGATAGTTTTACCCATATTTTGTGCAGTTGCTTTATTTTTCCCATGTCTTTTTGGCCAACACGCGAACGTAATCAACACGTAACTGAAAACGAAAATCAAGCTGAAAAGTTAACTTAAAAAGCAACTAGCCATGTAGCCATGTAGTTTTAGCTAACTGAATATGCGATTCGCTGCACGTGCAGCAATTGGACTTGGAGCAGGTGCAACGCGTTGGTGGTCCACCAACTCAACTCAACTCAACTCGATTCGACTCACCTGAGCAAATGCTTAGCGCCACATTGCAGCAGATAGGCGCCACCGATTAGGCCAACGACACTGGTCAGACCCAGGAATAAATTGTTGTTGCCCCGATGCATGGGCAGCTCCATTAGGCAGTTGAAGGGCCGCAACAGACGCTTGCAACACTGTGGAAATTTCTCATTTGTCATTTGTCAGTTGAAGCAATGCAACAACTCGCAGCACAAAGCACACACAGCACAGCAGCTCTATTCTATTCGCTAACTGAAAACAAACTCAATCTGAACTACAAAATTTTTACTATACGACGGGGATTATCAGTCTATGCGGAAAATAGAAAAAAATACCTAACTATCGCCGTCTTTGACATTGTGGCTTGAACATATCTTATCATGCAGATAATATAACATGTCGTACATGTATATATTTGTATATATTTGTATGTACGTATTTATTTACGCATGTAAGTTAGCTCATAGTTAAATAAATGATTTCAGTGTAATGCCCTAAGTGTAGTATTTCAGTTCAAAGTTTCAATTTGTGAACAAGAATTTTTAATTTATGATTTAAAGAGTTCTGCTTTCAAAATGGACTACCTCAAAACTTGTTAAGTTCTAACTAACAGCATAGAAATAAAAACAAAACTGTCGATTTATGATTGAATGACACTCGCTTAAAGAAGGTGGAAGAGGTGGCAAGTATGTGAAAATCAAGTATGGACAAGGTTTCAGCATTGCATTTTATGCCTAATTGACACTTGCTTAAGTTGATAGCTCTATCTAAAATAATAATGACACTTGCTTAAACTATAAATTGTTATGCCTAAATGACACTGGTTTATATTATTATATTATATATAGACGTCAAATATCAAACAGCTTTTAGTAATAGTCTTAAAAATCAGCAAAAAAAAAAAAACAGATTTTTAGAAGTAAGTCAAATTGAACTTGGAATTTGCATTTATTTTTAATATTCTTTACACTTAGCAGCTGCAAAAGGCAGAAAAACATTTTGTTTTTCGCACTTAATTAAAATGAATACATTCGAATGGGAAACTTTGTTATGGTAAAGGCATAACTCTACACTCTATACTTTGAGTCTAGCTAACCATAATTATTGATATAAAGAACATATCACAATTTAAATTTAGCGCGTTTTTTTATATGAAAATAAATATTTTAAATTATTTTCATTAGAGTCAACGCGCAATTTAAAAAAGTCTTTTTTTTTTTTTTCTACAATGTACTAAATATTTTAAAATATAGAAAAAATATATTTATGCATATTTTATGAGCAAGAATACATTTAAAATAAAATTTTAATTTAACTACTATAATAAAATATATGCACAGTTCGTTTATTTAAATTAAATTTCTCACATTTTGCTAGACGAAATAAATTTGATTTAAATAAAATTAGTATTAATATCCTTGCTGATTGATAAATTCGTTCAATTTCTATATTGATTAACATTAAAAGCCATCGAAAAGTTCATAAAGCAATGAACTTTTGGCTGGCTTTTAGCATTAATCAATATACAAATTGAACGAATTTATCAAAAAGAAAATATATATTAATGCTGTCTGTATTAAGCATTAATCAAATTGATACGCATGATTTATTTGAAGCCAGTGTCATTTAGGCAATTAAGCAAAACACATTGTTATTTTAAGCTGATGTCATTCGAGCACTTAACTTAATTTCCGTCAAATAACATAATTTGCATTGAAAATTCGTTTGGCTACACAGAAAATTGCAATTTCTACTACAACTGCGTCTAGACTTTTTACCTGTTTTAGCTGCTTAGCTGTTTACCTGTGCTTATCGCTTGCTATGTGCTCTTGCTAGAGTTATTTTTAAACACTATCAATCACGACTTTGTATTTTGTTTGCTTGCAGATTAAACATAACTGATTAACGCAAAGAAATTCTCGGTTTTTGCTTGAGAGAATTTTCAATTTCTTTTCTTAAATTTTGTTTTTTGTCTATCGAGATGCAAGTTGGCTCGTTATCTAACACTGGTCATCAGCAATTGTCTCGAGCAAAACAGGCAAAAGCATGTGATTAAACATGACAAATGCGAATTACGAATTGCAAATTGTTTCTATACACTTGAGCAGACATCAAAGTCATTTTTAATAGTTTTTTCTCGTCGGTTTTTGTTTTACACTTTTTTACACTTCACGACTTCGAGTTTAAATAAATAATTGAGCGAGCCAAGAACTTTATTTTGCAATCAAGCATTTTTTACAGCGTTTATCAATCAAATCTTGTTTTCGGCATTTATTTTGTATATACCACATGTGTGTATGTATTTATATAAGAACTTGTTAATTGATTGCCTGAGCACGGGCGGAATTGAGCCTACAGCTATCTGCTGTCAGCTGTCGGCTCTCTCTGCATATACGTTTATCAGAAATTTACCTAATTTTCCCGCCAGCTGACTTAGGATTCGCGACGATTCGCGACGATCTTAACTGACTTAACTTGAGTTGGCGACTGCGTCGTTGGCTTTACGCTGCCTTACACTTTTTTTTTGCAGTTTGTCGTCTCATATATATGTATATATATATGTGTGGAGTGAGGGGTATTATATAGTCTTGTTTGTTTTTTGTTTAAAAAAAAGCCTGGCATTCGTTTTTTTGCGGCTTTTGATTTGATAACAACGCGCGATAAATAAATAATCGCAAAAAAAAAAAAATAATAATAGAGAGAAAAACAAACAAAAAAAAAAAAAAAAAAACAAACTTGAAGAAATAAGAAAGACGCAACGCAATGAAAAATTTCACAGATAAGTGTCAAGTTTTTTAAGGTTATATCACAATCGCCTTATAATTGGGCCGAGACGTTCAGGAGCAACAATTTTCGATATATATTTAGGCCGGATTTTAATTTAGTTTTATATAAATTTTGTTTGAATTTTGTAGGGGTTTTTATTTTGGTGTGTGCGTTGTGGCGAGTATCCAAAGTGGAACTGGACTTTAGTTAGTTTAGTCACAGGTTAAAATAATACAGGCCGATAACAAAGAATGAAAGCAGAGAGAGAGAGGAAGACAAAGACAGAGCTAGAGAGGCAAATAGGGTTAAAGAGGCGTGAGCTGTGAAAGACAGCTGAAAAACTTTTGTCATTTGACCAATTAGCTCTTTGTCATTTATGCAAATCGTGGACAAAGGCAAAGCCAAACGGCTCAAATCAAAGAAAATCGATGGTAACACTTGGAAAAACAGCTCGGCCAATGGCAAAATGAAAATGAATTACGACCAAAGCCCGTTTCACGTGCTTGCGCGTCTGTCTGTTTGTTTCTCTCTTTGGCGGGCCCAATTAATTGGCATTCATCAAATTAATTATGAATGCAGCGATAAGATAAACTCAAATTGCGCTCGCTTATAGAGCCGATAAGATTCAATGGGCATTAAAGTCTGAGCGAACGTTGGTGTTACTATTGCGAAACGAGCTAAAACTAAAGCGAAACAGTGTTTGAATGATACTAGGCTCTAAAAAAAAGATAGATAAAGATAAAGACTGTTAGTCTATACGAATCTGTAGATATATCGATTAATATCGATTTTTTGAACAAGTTTTGATAGGTTTAAAGTTTCTCTCTCAATGTGGCTTACATTCATTATGTTCTGTAGATTCTTCTCAATGGATATTTACATAGCTATAGATTTCTATTAATCTCAATGATTATCGATAGCGTCAAAGTAGTTTGATAAACGCAAAAGTCCTTTGCAATTGTGTAGTGCCCATTTAACTGAAACTCGAGAAACTTAAGCAATATTTGCATATATTTAAACTCTAATAGATTTTGATTTAAATTCGTAAAAAAAATTAAAATCTAAAAAATTAAAAAAAATTCCAAAATAAACTGCCCAATTGATATACCCCATAGAAATTCAGCTAATTTTGCCAACGCAAACTCACAAGAGAATAAAAACTACTCATAATACGCTAAGTTTATTCTTTGAGCAAAAAGAACATCATAATGATATTACACGAACTGTTAGGCAGATATACAAACATACTTATACACAATATATATATATATATATATATATATATATATATATATATATATATATATATATATATATATACACTTCGCGTCATCAGGTTAGCGCCCCCCCTTACACTTATTTTCTTTTACGTTTTTCTCTTTGCCTATTGCACGCAACTTCTTGGTTTTTTTTTTTATTTCATTATCATCATATGAGATGTCTCTCATACCAAAAAAAAACGCGAGTGAAAACCCGGTTTGTTTTATTTTCTATCCTTCTCTATTTTCGCAAAAAATGTGTGCACTTATTTTGCGTCATCAGATTAGCGCCCCCAAATGCAATTGTAATTATCTTGCTTATTTTGGCAATTACACTCACCAAATTTTTTGTGAAGCTCAAAGTATTCAATATATTTATAGTATGGGTAAAGAAACAGTTTTATCTTTGGTTGAAAATCAAAGATTGAGGCATACTTTGAATCTAGACTATGCAACCATAAAATTGCTGAAAAATCAGGAAAAAACAGAAAACTAAGTGGCAATTTTCTTACAAATAGGGAAAACTATGGAAAAAACTATATAAGCGGCAATAATCAAGTGATTTCAGAAGGAAATAGAAGAGCATTAGTTCGAGAAGCTTCGAATTCCCATGAATCGACCACCAAGATTAGGGATAAAATCGGTGTTAAGACGAGCTTATCAACGGTCTAAAGAGCAATTAAGAAAGTTAATTACTTAAAGAAACAGAATGTAAAAAAAAAAAACCAGTCGATATGCTGAGAAAAGAAATACGCATTAATTTTGGCCGGGCGAATATGACGTGGTCTACCCAATGGCAGCATGTTGTCTTTTCTGATGAGAAAAATTGAATTTGGAAGGAACTGATGGATATAATTATTATATCCATGACCTACTCATAGAAGAACATTATTTGGAACGGTTTCCAAGCCGCTGCGGCGGGGGGGTGGTGTGGCATTTGTGTAGGTATCAATATCTTACTACAGCACTTGCAAGCTTCAATTTTTGACATCGCGCATGAACGCATAGGACCATAATATCGTGTTTAAAACTGCTGTTCCGCATTTCTATAACCTGTCTGAAAACCGGCATTAGATTTTCCAGCATGATAATGCCCCAATTCAGACCGCCCGATCCCTGAAGTCCTGGATTCAGGGCCAAAAAATTGATCTCATGGAGTGGCCACCATACTCACTCGACCTTAATATCATTGGAAACGTCTGGGGATGGTTGGTCAGGAAAGTATATGAGTCCGGAAAGCATTATAGTACAAAGACAGAGTTAATCGAAGGTACTGAACACGCTTAATCAACCATATCCTTGAATAATACTGAACAACTTTATAATTCCATTCCTAATCGAATTTTTTAAGTAATTTCAAACAAAAAACGGCACTACGCACTACTAATATTACTTAAAAATAACAATAGCTTAAAATACAGGTGTTATTTTTGGTAATTATCTTAAATAAATTGAATTTAGCGCAGGGGGCGCTAATCTGATGACCAAATTTTTGTCACATGTTTTTTGTACATTTTACAAAAAAAATTATTAAAAAATAATCCTTATTGTTACAGTAGCCATTCTTTTTGTATTTTAAAGAGAAATAAATGGAGTATAATGTAAAAAAATTTCAAAGATGGAGCTCTGCTGGTTTAGATTTTATTTAGCTTTGAGGTTGAGTGTAAAGGGGGGCGCTAACCTGATGACGCGCAGTGTATATGTTTATACACATATTTACCGCTTAACGATGTTGTTCAGCTCTCAGTACGCCTGACATGGCAATAAAATACATTTTGAAGATGAGCAATGAAAAGAGTTTTATCACTTTTTTTCAGTTCATTGTGTGTCGAGTGGGAACATTTGTGTCTCTCTCTCTATATATATATATATAATTTCCTTCCCAGATGCGACTGCGACTGCACCTGCGAATATTTTATTTTTGTCATTGAGGTCGACAAATTTTGCAAATTGCAAATCTGAAGTTTGTCAGCTTCGCAACGCACCCAAAGCACATTACAATGAAAAATAAAAATGCAAATCAAATCAGCAATTGACAAACAGCAGCTGCACTTGAGAGCATCCATCTACCGTATGCCAAATGTCTGCCAAGCCCATCATCAACCACATCCGTCCGACAGCCTCTTCAATTTTTTCCTAATATCGTATAGCTGGTGCCGTGGGCCATCGTAAAATTGTTAATTAGCTTCGTTCGCATGTGTCAAATATTTGACAAAATAATTGCGAAATTTACATTCACAAAATAATAGACATTCATTATTCATTTCATTAAATCGAAAGGTAACCAAAAAAAAAAAAATTCAAGCTTATACTTATATACTTATATAAGCATCAAGAAATCAAGTTTATCCCGGAACTTATATAACTAGAAATCAGTAATTATTTATTCTAGAAAATATTTCATAAATCATAAAAATCATAAATTTTATATGTTAAACATTAATATATAGCGATCGAAGAATCTTTGAATAGAAAAGATAAGGGAATGTCGGAACTGGCTATAGAAGAGAACATCGATCTAGAGTTATAATCCATCAAATTAAACAAATATTTGATTTAGGATCTATGGAGAGACTGAGAAGCAGGGCGACAGAGAGAGAGAGACAGAAAGAAAGAGAGAGACTGAAAGAAATAGAGATAGATCGAAAATTAGAGTCAAATAGAGAGAAAGCAAATTATATAGAGAGCAAGAAAACAGAGAAAGAAAGAGTGAGAAAAACTGAAGGCTTGAAACAAGAGAGAGAGAGAGAGAGAGAGAGAGAGAGAGAGAGAGACAGAGAGACAGATGATTCTCGACATGAAGAGTTCCAGCGGCATAGACATAGAGAGATACAGAAAAAGATAAGCCTGCAGCACTTCCCGACATTCGTCATCAGCTTACTTAAAAAAACTCACTCGAATCACTTGAAATTCAAGTTATTTGCGCCTTAAGTCAAATGTAAATTTGTGTCTTACTAGATTCATTATGGGACTCACCTTAATCTATCGCGCAGCTCTTGATATGTGGGCTGATCGCGCTGCAGCAGCTGCAGAATTCGTTGGCATTGCTGCAGACGCTGACGCCGCTTCAGTGCTTGATGATCCACGTCGAGAACGGCGATGCCGCTGTCGACGCTGTTGTTCAGCTGCTGAGCGGGACTGTCCACAGGTGTTGTTGTTGTAGGTGTTGTAGGTGAAGATGTTGTAGGTGAAGGTGTTGTTGTTGTAGGTGAGATTGCTGCTGTTGTTGTTGATGTTGTTGTAGGTGTTATAGGGGCAGTTGCTGTTGTTGCTGTCGTTGTTGTTGTTGCTGTTGCAGTTTCTATAGATGTTGTTGTAGGTGTTATAGGGGATGTTGCTGCTGTTGTTGTTGTTGTTGCTGTTGTTGTTGCTGTTGTTGCTGTTGCTGCTGTTGCTGCTGTGTTGCTGCTGCCTGCAATTGCGTCGGCGGCCATTGTTGTAGCTGTTGCTGCTTAATGAGTTGCTGTTGCCGTTACTGTGGCTGTTGTTGTTGTTGTTTCTCTTCTTCTTCTTGTTGCAGTTCACTTTGTTTTTGGTATTTGACGCTTTCGCTTCACTTGAACCCGCTTGACACACAAACGTTCACTTTTAATCAAAACATTTTTGCGCTAAGCCATTTCCGCACACAGACACACACTGTACTCGAACTGTACAGTGAACACAGGCTAACATGCACAAGCCAACACTCACACACACACACACACACACACGCACAAACAGTTGCAATTGGGTTGCCTGGGAACCGGCCGTAGGCGCCTCCGTAGCGCTGTCAAGTTCAGCGCTCAATGCAATTCTACTCGCGCCACTTCTCAACACTGGTTTTTGTGTTTTAGTCACTTTTATACACTTTTTGTTTTAATTCGTTGGCTTACTTTTTGTTTGGCTGGCTTTTGTCTCTATTCACGTATATTTTTCAGCTATTTTCATTCACTTGTCGCTCGGCGCACATTTTGTTAATTACGCTCGCTTTTTGGCCATTGTCTTGGCCTTTTACCAGCGCCCATTTGCCTTATCAGCCGCAGCGATATACAAATTTTTCAGTCTTGTTTGTGCGGAGGGCCGTGTGCTCCACAAACAGCTCGTGCGTTCGTCGTATTAGGCACTGCAAGCAAAACGAGAGAAGTTTATATAAATGAGAACGACTAAACAATGCCCTATTTTAGGGGCTGAATGAGGTTCAGTATGTGGGAGAAAGTTGATTTGTTATCTATAGTAGTGTTAAGTTGTGAGATCAAGACTTAAATATCTAGAAATATCCGAATCTATATATATGTAAAAAAAAAACTTTATAAACTATATATAACTCTGAAATATCAAGTACAATCCAGGTGCTGACTCAAAAACTTGTATATCCAGATTCCAAATCAATATTATATATATTTTATACATACGTATATATTATGTAATAAACTTAATGCAATTGAAGTGCACAATTTTTAAATATACAGTATATAGCTGTTTAGACAAGAAATTTATGTATTGTATTATTTATTCATTTATATTTAACTTAAAAATTTAGTAGTTCCTTAGTCAACCTGTTTATTGCTGTTTGCTTTCTAAATATTTTAAGGCCTGGTGCAAATTTTGATAAAAATTGCAATTCTGATAGGTATTATTGATTATGACTATATATATATATAGGTACATATAGCCTATATATATTTAAGCAAGCAAAGCAGACACAAATTTGCTGATTCGCAGTGATGACTTAACACTCAAAAAACTCATTAGATCAAGAATGTGTGTTGTATGTATATATATATATATATATATATATATATATATATATATATATATATATATATATATATATTTTAGTTAGAGTTACGCAGTTCAAACCTCATATTTTATAGATATGATATATATATCAGCCTTTACTGCTAAATATAACATTGTATAGCAAGTCAGTATACCACTTTTAAATGACATACTATATTCTTATAATCTATCTACTACGGCAGTTAATGAAAATGTATCCCTAGTTAATATACGCATTTCCCAACGAATCTTTTTATTTATTTATATATTTCAGGAGGCAGTACTCTAATGCAAGCTAATATACCCATCTAGCAAGCCAAATAGTGTATAAATATATACCACATAATCCACAGCTATGCCTCTAATCTAATGAAATGAAATTGAAACTACAAGCCAATATACCCATTTTCACCTGTTGCACAGCGTATGTTGTGTATATGAAATCTTTATTTTGGGTTTACTTTATGGGCACAATAAACAAGCCGCGTTTACTGTGCCTGCAGATAAGATGTTCGAAGACCTCGCCCTCGTCTATATGTAAGTGCAGCAGCAGCTGCTGCTTCGCTCAGATGGCAAACGATTCTACAGCTACAGCGAGTCGGAAACTAAAGAGCAGAGAAGACAACGCCACATACATGCATACATAAGTATATGTGCTATATAATTTCTGAATGATATGCCAGCGAAGTCTTTGGGCTGCACGCCTAAATATGTAAATTGCCAAGACCTAGAAAGGCACGTAGCCGCATTTGGTAATTTCATTTAATGCACTGCCATCGATTTGCATAGTGGGGACTCCAAAATGGTGCGGGGCTATGGGGGAGCGGTAGGGGGTGCTTAAACGATAACAACAACAACAGCGACAACGACAGCAACAGCTTGAAAAACAGGCCCTAAGCACCGAAAGAAAGCTGCTCAACTAATCTCCTCAAGCGCCGCTTGCTCATCAAGACAAACAAATAGAGAGACTGTCAGTCGGAGAGATATTGAGAGGTAGAGCGAAAGAGAAAGAGAAATAGAGAGTGAGAGAGGGGGGGTGTGGGGGAGTGAGACAATACCTGTCCATAACTATATTGAAAGACAACCCCCTGGGGCGGCCAAGCAACCCAGTCAAGAAAAGATTTGCAAATCAAAAAGAAAATTAAAAAAGAAAAGAAGACAAACACAGAAAAGATGAAAAAAAAAAAAAAGAAACAAATTCAAAGAGAAATTCTAAGACAAAGGCAGCGAGTGAAGTTTGACAAGTTCTGAGCAATAGAAATTAATTTAATTAAATAAAAAATAATAATATTAATTTATTAAGATAAAGATTAAAACAATATAAAATATTGACTGGCTAGAAAATTATTAAGAGAACTCATAGCACAAATAATAAATAATTAGATAAATCCTAGCTACTCGAACATTGGATGAGCTACTACTCCGCCAGATTACAGACTATTTATATTGCTCCCAGAATTACCCTAGAGCAGATTATAAATGCGTTGTGAAACCATTTGAAGGAAAAAATCGAAAAGCTATTTATTTTCTAGTATAAGTATTCACTTATTAAGTATACTATAATAACTTACTAACGTCAAGCAAATTATAATTGACACATAAATTCGTAATCGGAACATTAGCAAAAGAAGGTTTATAAAACAAAGCTCTCCAAAAAGCCGCTATGAAATTAATCAAATAATTAAGACTATTTTTAGAGCCCGAAACACACTGAGCATGGAAATTCGGGCCATAATGGTTGGAGCGTGTTTTCACTAATTAAACTTTAATTATTTAAATATGTCTTTTGGACAATTTTGCTTTCTGTTGCCGTGGGGCAACAATTTCTAGAGCTCGCCTCGCTGTCGGTGTAGAATAGTTAAGGCAGTTAAATGGATGACATGAAATGCCAGAGACTCCAGCTCAAGACTTCGAGCTCAGTTGATGATGACAATGATAATGATGATGCTGATGATGATGACGATGGCGATGATGATGATGATGATGATGATGATGATGATGATGATGATGTTGGCCAGTTGCAGATACACTTTGTAGCTGTATCTGTGACTGACGAAGCATTAAACGAGCGCGAGATGCGAACAAAACAAGACGAAGATTTTTGTATCGCATTTCCCGACAACGGGACACAAGACATACTAAGAGGCAGAGAAAGAGACAGAGACAAAGAGACTGACAGACGCACTTGTTGATTGTTTTTTCGAGTCAGTTGTTGCTGTTGTTGTCCCCAGCATTTCTAATGCTTAAGTTCACTTGTCTTTTTTGGCTTGCACACTGGCCGCTGGGCAGCTATACGAAATTCCGCGTGTGTGTGTGTGTATGTGTATACCTGTCGGTCAGGTGAAAACAACAGCTTTGCCTGTGAATGGGATTTTTGGGTGGATTTGCGTTATAGAAATGCAACAAAGGCAAATAGAGACGAAAAACATGATATGCAATTTTGTGTGCATGATTAAAATTGCATTTACCCAGTTCTCTAATACACTTACAAAGAGATGGAGGGAGGGAGAGAGAGAGAGAGCAGAGGGAGTATTGTGATTATGTTAGGGCATATGTATGCAATTTTTACATAAAGGGGGAACTTATATGGCCAGTCTACTTAGGTTATAACTATATATATAACTAGATCGGGGAGAGAAGTCATACTTGGAGTTCACATATCTAGATTTACAATAGAATTATACCTTCAAATTTGAATAAAAGCAGGGTAGATATTGTTCTTAGGAGTATTTATATTTTGAATAAAGACTATTTGCTAAAAATAATAAATTTGTTAAGGAACTATAGCAAATTTGTTAAATACAGAAAACCCTATTCAGAAAAACCTTTTATAATTTTTCGATACGTGAAGAGATAATCAGTAGGTAAGGGTATACAATAGTTAACTATCTAAGTTTATTTTGTCAAAAAGACTAATTTGCCTATCTATTCTAATCTGCCAAGTCAGCAGCTTGCTAACTTATGTAAAACTGTGTTGGTAAGGGTATTTAAAGGTCGGTCTGCTGGACTTAAACCAAGTGAGTAGAGTATTATGGCATGCAGTTTGTATGCTAATTGACGGCTTTTAGATCTATTGAGTGGTAGCCCTTTGTCATAATGACGATCACAATCTATATACATACACGCTTTTGTGATAAGGGTATTCAAGTCTCGGCTAGACACAGCTTTAAATGCAAGCCTCGGCATTTTTGATTCATCCAAAGAAGATTAGTTATATAAAGCAAGGCTACCTCTCGTACAAGTAATTGATTAAAAAAATCAGATCAGCTGCTCATTGCTCAATGGCAACTGTTGCTGCTGTCACTGCTGCTGCTGCTGCTGTTGCTGTTGGTCGTGTTGGTGTTGCTGGTTACGTGTTGACTGTATCTAGAGTTGAGAGATTTGTGCAACATTCACACAATTGTTTCGCATTGCATGTCGCTTTAAGCGGTTACAGTAACTAATTTGATAATTAATTAAACAATGACAGCGATTCCAAATGCAATTGGGTCAGCAGCAAAGAGAAAAGGGGCCAGACGGATATCAAGAGCTACTAACATACAGTATTAGTTGTATGCGAGCAACTACAGTACACATTTGCATAGGCAGACACGGGCAACAACAATTAGTTAATCAAGCCGGCAAACACTAACAGCAGTACAGTGAATACACGCCGCAACGAACAGCTGGCCTAACCAACAAATTGCAAGACAATGAAAACCGTAATTTAGATAAGTTTTACATTCACCAAAGCCCTCAGAGATTTGATGATTAAGAGCGTGAACACTCACTAAGTGGGATCTGAGTCGCGAGCTAAAACTTAAGTGATGTGTTGATAAATTCCAAGCAGATGTTAAAAATGCTTAAAATGCGAGATAAATAGTTGTTGTTGTTGGGTTTTCAAGTCAAGTAATATTAAGTTTGATATCTGATACATTTTCTATTCAAAATTAGTTTTATGAAGTTTAAATCTTTAATTTTATTCTTCGTCTAGTGTTGCATATATTTAAAACATCAAGAGAAATATTTCATCAAGTGAAGTTAGAACTCCGAAAACAAAGTTATTTGTGCGCTCTGTGGTTAATTTTATACAAAATTTAGATATATTGTACAAAAGATGTTCAGTCCAAAGAGCTGGTGTTAATTATATAAATTTCGATTGACTTCTTGATGATTGCTGTTCGTTAATGGAGCTTTCACTGTACGCGCAATTAGTTAACAAGCCGGCTAAGTACATAAAGTGTATATATATATGTATGTGTATGCAAATGTATTGGTTAGTCAACGCCGCGGGCAATCGGTTAATTAATATTTGGACGAATATATTTTGCACAGGCAGATGATTGATGCTGCGGCTAGAGATTGATGTGTATGTGTGAAAGGGAAATCTTGGTATTAATTACACGCAGATGTATCAATAAAACTTTTACTAACAACTTCACACATATGTATGTCTCTCACTCTTCATATATATCTCTCTCTCTCTAACTCTCTCTCTCTTTGTTTTTCTCTGCCCAGCTGAGCTATTGCTTCTATGAACAAAAAGGCTAATGAAACAACAACAATTGCAGCTGGAAGCCGCTTAGACGGCCAAAAACGAACTAACGGAAGCTGGTAACGTCTTTGACCGCGTCTCCGTTGCCACTTGGCTCTAAAATATTGTTAACTGATGCTGGCCAATTGGTTTTGCTTTCTGCTTTGCTGCTGTTACTTAAGTAATTTTAGTTTTGCTGTACGTAAAAGTTGTTTTCTTCAGAGAAAAAGAGTCGAAAAAAATATCAATCGATCAGCGGAAGCAATTTCAACTCTCTTTTCCGCTTTAAAGTTTTCTTGTTTGTTGTTGTTTGTTGTTTTGTTTTTTCATTTTCCCACACCCGAAACACAGGGTTGCATTTTAATGCAATGCTAAATGCTCATGACATTGACACTTGCCCCGCACTGCCTAACCGTCTCCTTCTACACCCTCCGTCTGTGCAACTGTCCCTGTCCCTTTTGCACTTGCATGGGCCCCGTTGACACTTTTCGTCATTTATTTTATGCGCTCATTTCATTTTTGTTGTGTCTGCTTTGCGCATGAGTCGCTTGTTTTAGTTTAGCACTGACATATCGCACGCTCCAGTGACCCACTAGGAGAATGCACTAAACAAACACACACACACACTAACACACACGCACACTCATAGGCATCTATATATAGACAGCTGCACGCAGGCTTTAAGGTCTAGGGCTTGCTCCCTCGCTGTCCCTGAGCCCTTTTTTATTTTTATCACCAGCTTCGAGTGCTGCTGTTGTTGTAGTTGTTGTTGTTGCTGCGCTTGAACGATTTTATTTTCAGCTAAGGTTCACTTATCATTGCTTATTGCACGACACGTTTGAAGCTATTGTTTTACACCAGCAACAACAAATTGAGTTAAATATAATATGAATAATAATAATAATAACAAAAGTAACAACAATAATAACAAAACGCACATTGATACGTTGTTTGAATGCCGCTCTGCTCTGCTCATCTCTACTCAGCCGTTGCGTGAGCGCCGCGCAAACGTTAAAACGCGAATGAGAGCCGTCAACGTCGACGCTGTCAAGTCGAGCTTTGTTTCGTCGTCGTCGGCGTCGTTGTCGCTGCTGCTGCGCAGCCGCTACTCGTTGAGCGCGCGAACTCTCTTTCTCTCTCCCACTGTCGTTCGCTTTGCTGTTCTGCTGCCGCGCTCAACAGCTGGCTGCGAATGAAGGAAACAACAACAACGAAATTAGCGGCAAATTTTAATTCTGGTTTTTTGATTAGGGGCCTACAAGAAGTTTATGGTCAAGGGGTTGCTGCTAGGGGTAGCTTTAACCAGTTTTTGCAACACAATTCAAGGGCAACACACGGACCAGTTAGCACTGCCAACTTCCTATACGACTCCCTCTCTCATTCTCTTCTACTCTCTTCTACTCTCTTCTAAATTGCAGACCGTTTGGTCACACGACCAAACTTTATTTAGTATGCCATAAGGAAGCGACATAAAAGGGAAGTGCAAATATAAGCAAAAAAGAAAAAACTAAAAATAACAGAGAACCATAAAACACAAACTCATTCGTATTCGGTTACACAAGTTCAGTTAGTCGAAGAAGCTTTGCTTCGAAATGGGCGTTGTTTATGGGCCGGTCAAATGAATCGGGAAATGCCCTACGCCAAATGCCGAGTCCAAGCTGTAAGCCAAAGCATGCAAATACCAAGTGCAGCGACATGCACGGAATAGGAAGCGTTTAGCTACCTATGAAAGACATTTGATACGTCTGTCAGCCGGACCAACAATAGCGACAGCACCAACAACAGCAACAACAACAACAACAACGACGACTGCCACGGTGATATTCACAGTCCGTCACACACACACACACACACATACATAAACATACATACATATGAGCTCTGCCTGCGTTTATTTTTTCTTCGTCGTTTTGTCTCATTTTTTTAATTTTTCTTCTATTTCGTGTGTTTTTATGTACTTTTAACGTCTGTCTTTTGTCCATCTCTCTCTTTCTCCTCCTGCTGCTGCTGCTGCGGCTCTCTCCTCGGCTCCTTCCGCTGCCTGTGCTGCTGGTCAACAGCTTCGGCGCATTGCACCTGACACACTCGCCGACTGAGACGCCGCGGCGCGCCGGCTGCGACGCTACAGCGCCTGAGACCCACTCTGGGGCATCTCAGTATTTGGTCATATTTTCGAGCACATTTTCCGCTCACTTTTTTTGTATCTTATTCGTATTGATATTGGAATTTGCTTTCTGCTAGTTTTTTCTTTTGTGCCATAAGCGCCGTTGTTTAAAGCCTGACTAATGGCTGGGCAAAGTAACGCATTATCATCCCCTTGGCCAAGTCATCATGGAATGCAAAAGCACTCGATTCACAGTTAAGCTAGAAGCGTACAAGAGATATAAAAATCAACAGCAACAGCAACAACAGCAACAGCAACATCAGCAACAACAAACATAAACAGTTGGCATTCTTATCAAATGAATCTTGTGAATTCTTTTGCAGCTGTTGACACGCGATTTTGACTTAAAAAAAAGAGCGAAAAAAAGAAGAAAACAATGCAATTCAAAAAAGTTGTGCTAGATCTTTACATCCATCGACAGAATTTGCTTAGCCAATAACAAAATTTTGGATGGGAGAAAGTCATTTAGCAACCACTTTCGATGCTGTTTCTTCTTTATGTTTATTTTTGGGTGGTATCACTTGATAGCCAAAGCGAATTTTCTCAGTTTCACAGTCGCTAGCGTGAGAATTTGGTCAGAAAGGTGTGGCAAATAATTTGGACAATATCTCTGAATTTTTTATTGACATAGACTAGCATAAACCATTAGTAGTAGCATAAAAATTGTATATTTCTATGTCAAAAATATAAGTTTAAGTATGAGAGAATTGGTTAATTTTATTGGGTTTAACCAGGCCCAACAAAATTTTTAATTATCATTATAAAAACATGTTTAAAACAATTTTTGTTTTTTTTTTTTTTTTCCTTTATCAACTTAAGAATTGATGAACAAAAGCTTACTCCGTGAGTACATTTCAGTTTGGGTATTTGCGCGGATTATCTGGGATATAATTTATGGCATCATATTGAAGCGGCGATAAATTGGCCTGAGGCAACGGCAGCAACAAGTGCGAGCAAGCCAACTGGTTAACATGACACACCCTGTGAATGTGCGAAATTCACAGCATACTTTCAGGCGGCGCATTGAATGAGCTTTTTTTATGGACAGCGCGAAAATGGGCTCTGATTTTGTATTCAGGTAAACAAATAAATATCAAAACATATTCGAGCAATTCTCATTGACTAATTAAATATAGTTAAACAGTTAGCCGCTCTTCAGTTGTTGTTTGTAACTGCGCATTGGCGAAACTGAGAGACAGAGAGCGACAGCATCCACAGCATCCAAGACAGCTGTTGTGTGGAACCTAAGCAGGTCCTATAAAATGGCCAAAGGCAACGCGATTTGCAGTAGTCCTGTTCAGCGTGTGCCACAAACTGTTTGCAACAGCAACAGCAGCAGCAGCAAATGATAATATAGACAAATTTAAGGACAATTAAAGTGTTTCTGCAGTTCCTGTGCAAAAGGCAAACAAAGACAAAGAAAAGGCGCCGCGTAATTGTGAATTACATTTCAATTGTGAGTGTGAGTGTGAGCGCTGCTGCAGAGCAGCGCCTTTTCATGCGCTATTTATACAAGAAAATACAAATTTCATTCTCATTCAAATAAAAGTGGCGCGACAGCCCGTAAAACTTACGCACGCACGTATACGCACACATACGCACAAACACACGCACACCGATGTAGAAGCTCACTCATACACTTAAATACCTGTGCTGACATTTTAGCGCGCTTTTGTGTGCTGCTGCGACAGCATCAACTAACGGGGTAAGTTAAGTGTGTTCTCTCCGGCTCCCTCTTTCTCTCTATCTCTGTCTCTCCTGAGTACTTTGCATTTCATTTGCTTGCAATTAAGCTCAATTGCATTAATTGCACGCGCGCCTCTTATACTCTGCAGCCAACTGTTCAAATAGAAGACAAATTTAAATCTCAAATAAATACTAACAAGCAAGCAAGAGCATGACGAAAAATAAACACGTGCATTTTTTTGTTGTTGACTCAAGTCAAACAAAAAACTAAAATCCATAAATTGATTTTTTGCTGCATGCATCATTTCATATGTTTCGCTTAGTTTGGCGCTTATATTTAGAACGAGATTAAGAAGCAGCACAAGCCATTGCAGTTTTCCAGGTGTCGTCTTGCTAAGCAGCGCCCAAAAGCCCACTCAAAAGGCGACGCTAGACAACTGGCAAAAGCACACAGACACACGCACGCACATAGATGAAACCGGTTGCTGACTATGTGTATGTATGTGTCTGTTCTCCCTTTTCACACTCAGGCAAACTTACGGCTGATTGTTGACGAGTCGCTGCTACTATGAAAAGCTTCACACAAAGTCCGTTGTCCATGTGTGTGTGTGTGTGTGCTAGCGCTCGCAGCGTTTTGCTGTCTGTGTGTGTGTTTTGTCTATGGCGTGAATTTTGTGACGCAATGCTTGGAGGTTTTTGAACTGAAGTACTTTCAAGCGCACTGGTACTCTTCGCTATTACCTCGCTCTCTTGCTCTCGCTCCTGCTCTCTCTCTTCGCTTCTTTTCGTGCTCTCCTCTTGCTAAACACTTTAAAGCGCTTTAAATAAGCTTCAATCAACAGGAAGGAAACAAATGGGAAGCGCTCACAAAATTGCATGCGTAAAACTAACTGTAAAAGTAAAAGTTTTGCTTTCTTTGACACGTACACTGGAGGAAGAAATATGAAGTTGTAAATGCAGTAGGTTAAGCAAGATGACCTTTTTGTGTTTTATGCTGCAAATGGGAGGAAGATGAGGTAAAGTTTTGAATAGTTTCAGTTTGCTGAAGGAATTTAAATTGCAGGTATGTCAAATAGGTTTTTTTTTTTTATTAATTGTTAAAGCCATACGAGGTTTTTCAATAACCCCTTTGAGAGCTTATTATTGTCAAATAGGTGACAGCCAAACTATCAAAATAAATAATGCAAAAAATATAAAAATATAAGATAAAATGTACAAAATAAAATGTAAAATTGGCAACATATATAAATATTATCTGTTCTTTCTTATTTCATTTCTCGCAGTGCATTTAAACAGCACTTGCTGTAATAAGATACAATTGCATTGCTAACATATTGATTGAACTTTGCAACTAGGGCACTTCCTGCTGAGAGCCAAAACCGTCCTTTCAATATCCCCCCTTCCCAGCCCCTCCATGCCATCGCGTAAGTCCCCTGACAGCAAGCATGTTGCTTAACTTTTAGCCAGAGATAAATAAACTACCTTACAATGTTATCAATTAGGATACGCTCGACTGCAGCGTGCAATCCATTCAGTGATTACAGCAAAATCTCTGCGAGCAGCAACAACAGCATCAACAACAATAAATAACAAACCGCCAAAAGAGGAAATCAGAAAAGAAAAACTAACGAGCTGCACATAAATAACAATAGCAAAGGCGACGCTGCAGCCAAAAGCCACAATAAAAGTTCACAGCAGAAAATGTGAAAAATGTGCTCGATAAGAGCAAGAAAAAGAACAGCTCAGTAGGAGGGGGAGATAGGGGAGCGGGGAGAGACAGAATGCAGCTCAAGAGTGAACTGCCATTGAAGTTAATTACAAAATGTCCAATTAGGAAACTGACAACGCCAGCAAAATGGCAAAATGGCGGCCATCAAATGCAAAAGCAGCGCAATTAAAAATCCATCTGACCAGGCCAACACGAATAGCAAAGCCACCAAAAAAACTAAAAGGCCAGTAAGCAAAGCACAAAAAAAAAATTGAGAAAACTGCTAACTAATCGAGATGCTCGCATATGAAATGAATGCGGCACACTCATGCGGCAGCAACAACAATACGAGCAATCGCAGCAGCAGCGGCTGCAGCAGCAGTGGAATTGCATAATAAGACTTTCTGCAAATGGTCTGAGCAGTCACTAGAACGAAATGGTAGCAACGCAATGGTCCCCCATAAGATATCCTGTAAAACTGTGCATAAGTTTACATAGCTGCAGAGAACAGTCTGAAAGCCTCCGTTAGCATAATATGATTTTCTGTGAAAGATCTGAGCAGTCACGGGAACAAAATGTGAGGCTTGCAATGATCAACTACAAGATATCCTGTAGAAAGATGGATAGGATTTCATTTTGATATATTGAAATATTACTGCAGAGAGAAACTTGAAAGCTTTTTTAGCATAATATGGTCTGTCAATGATTTGAGCAGTCACTGGAATAAAATGTGAATCCTGCAATGATCAACTGCAAAATATCCAAAAGAGGAAGTAGATAATTTCAGATTCATATATTAAATAAGTTCTGCAGAGAGAATCCTAAAGCCTTTGCTAGATCACATTTGATTATTCAAATGATAAGATATGGACAATTTTTAAGATCAACTAAAAGATATCCTGTTTAAGATTTAATACAACTGTATATAAAAATTCTTTCATTTATGGAAGCTGCACTGAAGAGAGAAGCGTAAAAGTATGCTTAATTATGTTTGCACAACTTCAGGAATTTTGCTTGTTTTGGCAAATATAAGTCTAAACTGTAATATAACCTGTAAAAAGGACACTACGTGGTCGAACACTCCCGACTAGAGTATTGTTTGTACATATAAAGTTCATGAGAAATCAACTTTTGGATAAGAAAAACTTTCAAGTTTTAGTGGACAATGCTTTGCATTAGCTCGCAGTCTTAATTTCGAATGTATTTTTGTGTTTGTTTTGCGGAACTTTGATTTCCAGAGTAAAACCAACTTGTCTGGTATTTCCAAAGATAACAAAAGTAGTCTGCCAACGCAATTTACAAACACAACTTTGGCTAAGCTAATTCAATTTAAATTATATGACGAGCAAGATAAGTTGATTGCCAGACATTGCATGTCGTGTGGCTTTGTTTGCTTAGATTAGAGAGAGAGGGAGTGAGAGAGAGAGAGTGAGAGGGAGAGACACAGATAATATATGAACTAGCTGTATACTCATATTTCTAGCAGATAACAGTTCTCAGAAAAGCTGACTGGAATAACTCATTTGTTTGCAAAATTACTCACATATATGTATATATGTATATATGTATATATCATAAATTTCAACAAATACATTTTACATATCCCACCCATATATCATTTTTTATTATAATATTATATTATAGTCTCCATTATAATTACAACAAAAAGCGAACGACATCCTGCTGCCGCCTGCTGTGAATGATAATTGCTGCAAATTTCAGGATCTTTTGAAAAGTTTCTTATTTTTGTTTTGTTTTTTGTTTTGAACAAATGAAATGAAATTTATTTGGTAATTAATCTAGCTTAACTGCCCACAGTGAAGCGTGGAAAGGCGCAGATAAAGTGCCTGCCGCACACCATTTGAGGCGCACAATTCGCGCTACTCATTTCATTATTTCGTTTTTCCTTTTTTAATTAATAAATAAATGTTGCGGAAATTATGTCACATTCAAGTGGGCGGCGCCACGCCCCAACCCAGCGCTGCACAGCCTCCATAATTATGCGATTTGCCGGAGCTTAAGCGGCGCTTGACAAATGCGTGTTGCGGTAATCGCAGTTGAAATTACGCCGCAGGCAAAGCAGCTACTCCACATCCTTCGGCAATGCCGCAGATTTCACAGCGAGAGTCATTAATGTGACGACTGCTGAGCGGGAGTGAAGCGCATGATGGCCTGACATATACCCTATATAGTGGTGTGAAGATAAAGTTCTTATGATAGACCATCAAGCTAAATCCTTCGATATCTTGCGATTTCATTTTGTTCTATTTTAATTTTTCTTTCCTTAAGATATATTATATTTATATATATACATATATCAATTAAACTCAGTTTCATATTGGTCAGTGAAGTATATTTTTGGAATGTCTCAAAACGTTCATGTTGTAAATTTCTGTTCAATATTATAACCTAAAGCCCGGAATTCATTGAGAATGGGAAATCAGGGTATAATGCTTCTTTTCTCCAGTTAGAGTATCTGTCAGTCAGGCACTTCCCACAACAGCAGCTAACAGCCAGCGCTGTCCGCAGGGCATACAAAGTGGTAAAACTCACGGCTATAAAAACATCTATAAATAATTCATATTTATATGCTAATTATATATACATACATATATATGTATGTATATATCTATATATAGGCTCATATAAATGCAATTTTAGCTGATTGAGAATGGGAATCACTTAAAATTCGACGGAATATCCTGGCTTAAGTTAATATTGCGAACGAGCGGCAAAGAGGGAAAACAAAAAATTGTTGCCAAGAGTAATTTAAACAAATTGTTGGCATTAATAATTGAGCAACAGTTTAAGGCGAAAGCAGTTGCTGTTGCTGCAGCTCCTCAGCTTCTCAGCTCCTTCTCTCTCTGCTCTCACTTCTTCTTCTTCTTCTTGTCTTGCTGCTGCTGTTGTTGTTGCTCCCTTTGGCAAGGTCCTAGCTAATTGGTCGCTAGCTTTTGCTCATTCTCAGCCAATTGCCCGATGGGCGCTGCACAGCGACGACAAATTGCATTTGGAATTCATGTGAGATTGAAATCGAGAACAAAGCGCCACACACACATGCACACACACACGCGTACACACGCACACTTAGAGAGCTTGACCAGCGCGCTGCAGCGGCCAAGTGGCATGCAGCATGAGTGGCAGAGTGCGAAAATGGAAAGTGCATGGGAAATGTGGCAATCAGGATGGGACGTTCGCTTTGGCAGCGCTCTGCGCGCTTAATGAGCTCAGCTCTTCAGGCGGGCTTAAGCTAGTGTTTTAGTAAACATTAAAATGATTAACGGTGAATGCCACACACACACACAGACACATGCACGTACATGACACATTCACAAGAATTGCTTTGAGATTGCCAGCTAGATAATTGAATGTGTTGCTCTATCCATTACCCCTTTATATCCATTAGCTCTTAAATAAAAGTAAAGATCTGCTAATTACCTCCTTTATATACTCTTACATAAAGTATTTTACTTAATCCTAAACTTAGTTTAAAACATGTAAAATAACTTTAATTATTAAATAAATCTACATATATACATATATGTATGCCCTTTATCTTATCAGCAATTCATTGACTGTGTATTAAGAGCAATACATATAGATTGATGAGTATATTTCAAGTAGCTGTTAATACACAATTTACTCCGATAAGATAAAATCGCAGGTATAAGAAAAGTTCATAAATAATACGATAACACTTATGTATAACACCTGTAATACACAGCTGTATAACATTTTTATATATTATAACAATAAAAGCCATGAGAAATATATACAATATAATGGAACAATTGAAAGTATTTTAGAACGAGGCCGCATAATACTTAAAAATAATTAATAATAATTAAACTCTGCTTGATAAATTATCAGATGGAGTCTGCATTAGCTTTACTAATCAATTGTAGAGCCCCAATGTGTATATAGAATTAAGAGAAGAAAAGTTATTTATTTATTTATTTATTTATTTCATTTTTTTTATTTGATTACATTTGGAATATATTTTAATAAATTTTCTAGCAAATGTCCTTCAAATAAATCAAATGTAATCGAAATACATCATGTTAATAATGAAAAATAAAAAATTAAGTATTATAATTTATATTTATTAAAATAATATATATATATCAAAATAAATCGAGCCTGTTTAAGACCACAATCTATATGCATAATATTAATATTAAAGTTTCTATCGAGTACTGCAAAATGTCATCATTAAACAGACTTTTCTGTTTGTAACTAGAGAAAACTAATAATAGATAATTATACTATTAGAAAAAACTCCCTCTGGTAAACACATACAATAGATAATAGGTGCCTAGCACTAGCTTAGGCTCAGTCTCTATAATAAGGCAGCTGTAAGTGATTTGCATGCCAAATAGTGGGGTAGATAAATAGTTCGAACGGGATTTTTACCCAGACAGGTTAGATAATAGATGGATAGATTCTATACATATAAGTATTGACCAAGTTAATGAGAGTGGGCTGTACTAAAACCAGTTAATTGAAGCACATACGTGTGCAATATGGCAAGAAAACGTGACTGATTTAAATAACAGAGAGAGAGGGAGAGAGAGAGAGAGAGAGGGAGAGAAATAGAGATAAAGAGAGAGGTTGAGAGTGTGGGGGAACTTTACGCTTGTCTGGTTGCTAAACGTCGGGTGATGCAGACTAATATCTATAATGAAGCCATAATGATTTAATCTAAACTATATATATATATAATGAATGACTTTATCTGCCGATTTCATTATCTTTGTGTTATTTTTGCTGCACGAAATTTGTGCATGGGGCTCAGCCCATACACATACAAAGTACACGTTGATTAGTCTAGCTCTTGAGTTAGGGGCAGATAACTGGAGCAGGGGCGTGCCACAAAAGGGGGCGGACATGGAAGGTTTATGGAGACACATGTGGATGATTTGCATTATAAATGATAAAGTATAACAATTTGACTTAATCGAATAATGACCCCCACTTGGGGCTGAGCAGAACGTGAACAAAAAAGATGCGGACTTTGTCTGCCTCGAGTATTTCACGGAAATTCCATCAAATTATTCAATCAAATAAACCAAAACAAAACAACAAATATAAGAAAAAAGTGCTTGGGGAAGAGACGTGACAATTGACAGGTGAAGAGGGAGAGAGAGAGAGAGAACAGGGGGGGGAATTACACGTGTTTTAAGTGTGACGAAGTTGTTGCTTAAGAAAGCTCGCGATAAAGTGGAATATGCGATATAAAGAACGAGCGAAGAAGCAGCAGACGAAACATTTTACAGCTGCAATTCGATGGTGGCGTGAATCAACATATTTGTGCTACAGTGAGCGCTGGCTAAGTGCCCTCAACTAAGGTTAGTGACTGCGCAGCTGCTGCCGGGCAAGGCTTCACTGTACAATCGGGCAATAATGGGAACATCTTTTGCATAATTGCATATGGGGATATGAGCATATGGTTATTTGTGCATATATGTATATACATACATGTAACGGTAAACACATTAAATACATAATGACCAATGCTGCAACAGTGCTGGCAAAAAGTATGCAAACAAACCTGCAAAGTTAAATAAATATTCCGTATAAAATCACGGCGTGAAAAATAAATTACATCTTGTACATGCAATTAATTGCACCGAAAGTTTGACAGCTTTAAAAACCGTTACGCTGTCAATGCAATTAATAGTGAGCTTTCAGCTTTCGACTTCAATTAATTGTATTTGTTTTCTTTTCAATTAAAACTTAAAGTCCATTGCAATTTATATGCAGCTTAAAGAGTTGAGATAAAACAATTAATGGAGAGCTTTAAGCTATGGATTAATTATTTGACTAACATTAAAAATTTTCAATTTATATTTATTTTTATACTTATATTTATATGTAATTATTATTTATTAATTTGTATATTTATATATATAGCTCTATATTTTTTTTTATATATATTTTTTTATTGATTTATATATGTTAATCATGATTATTTCCTTTAATTATTATATTTATATTTTTATTTGTATACAACTGTATCTACTTATTTTTTTGCATTTTTACATATTTATATTTTTATATATATTGATATGCATATGTATTTATATATTTATTTATTATTCATAAATATTTATATTAAAAACTCAAATTTTTTATACCTTACAAGTATTGTTTTCAATGTTTGTTCGATAAATCGAATTTTTTTATTTTATTTTTCTCCGGTTAAACTGCAAAATTCATGCTGTTAAAATGCAAAAAAAAAAAAAAAAAAAACATAAACAAAAAAATATTTTACAATTCATTAAAAGCAATTGACATGCTAAAAAAAAATAAAAAAAAATATATGTATATATATATATATATTTATTTATTTATGGCTTTACAAAATGTAATTTATAATTAGTTGTTTGCCACGTCAAAGTCACTGTGGAATCAACTGTGCGAGTCCAAGTGTGTGTGTGTGTGTGTGTGTGTGTCTGTAGTTAGTATGTCTGCTCAAAGAATCAGCTGTTACAGTAACAACAACAACAACAACAACAACAACAACAACATTTTGCAAAATCAACTTTAGCTGCGCCGAGCGAGTATTATTTTTTTTTCGTGTCGGATTTAGTTTCAGTTTCGATTCGCCCGCTGGCGCTCTCAAAACGCTGCTCGTCTCAACCGGATTGGGACTGATATTAATATATAAATATATATACATACATATACATATATCGGCGGTCGCGAGTTTTTAACCTACCTTAAGCAATATACAGTATTTGCTTATCAACATTAATCATATTAGTATATTTTATAAAATATTTGATCATATATGTGCGCGTTTTTTCTTAAATCAATTTTATTCTGTGTTCGCTTTGAGGTTTTATTTTTAAAATAAAAGTGTCCTAAAACTCCCCCACATGGAAAGAGACTCTTCGGCTGCCACCTCTACTATTCAGATATATATATAACTATATATATATGTATGTATTTATTTCTTGCCGCTGCAAGTTCAACGTGTTCTTTATTTTTTTGTTCCTCGTTTATATTGCTTTGCTCTTATCACGCTTTTCACTCATCCACATGCTTGTTTCTTTTCTGCTTTAGCTGTTTCTGTATCTTGCTCTGTTTATTTTTGTGAATTTTATCAATTTGTTGTTGTTGTTGTTGTTGGATTCGTTTTCAATTCTCACGCTAAAATGCCGCCAACAGCTGTTCGACTTGCTCAATCAGTATTTTACTTATTTCCTACATAGCAAACAAATAGTTCCTATATAGCTTAGTCTAGTTTAGTGTAGTTACTGATAATTCAGGTCTCTCTATAGTAAGTCTAACGAGCGCACATTAGCTAACTATGGTTAACTATGGCAAATGACAGTTTTCCCCCACAGCCTCAAATGACATCTATAACAAAAATGTTGCAATCACCCAAATCTCATTAGGGGCAATTTACGCTGGTCTCTAAAAAAAACTATTACCTAGGGCATGCTAGGCGGAAATGCCGGACTTTTAGATACCTCGACCTTTTAAATTAGCTGTTAAATTTTTAAGTATGCAAAATGCATGGATTAACTTCATATGAGATTTGTGATACGAATAGATACCCTATAAAAATGGGTATTGATTATCTATTATTAATTTTAAATAATTGTTTGCTTATCATATTAATCTATATATACTCATACTCATCTATATATATATATATACTATTTTTTATTGTATATATATTTATGAATACATTTAGATTTAGATGAGCAAATTAAATAAAATTAAATAAGTAGTAAGTATATTTATTTTATACTACATATACTTACTACATGCTTTTCATTGCATTTCCTCATCTAAATAGAATTACCCAATATTATTTACTGTAGAAGACAACGATACCCATACTGAATTTAGTTTTTGATTGACTTCTGATACGATATTATTATCATAATATCAATATCCATATCTATATCAATAAAAGGTCACAAATCACTATGAAATAAATCAGGGCATATCTAGGTAACAAAAAGTAATTACAAAATGTCTGGGTATGCGAGGTAAATAATATATGATAGCAAAATATATCGGGAAAGCCAACAACGAAAACAATTTCCAACAAAAGTACATGGGCAAGGGAAGAACACAAAAGTAATAGTAAAAGCGGATTTCAGAAAAAAAGGTAAAGGATGAAAAAAACTGGTATGTGATGTTATTTTACAGCTTGTAAAAATATTTCTGAAGAAAAATTTGAATTTTTGAAATGGAAAGAGATAAATAGAAGAATAAAATGAGAGAGGTAAAAATAGGGGAAGACATAGAGAAAGAGAGAAAAGCAAACACCTTTTCTTGGTAGTTCCACTTTATTTTAATCAATATCAATTATTTACATATATAATATGTTAATAATAACAGCAGCAATATTAACATTTACATTTATCTAATGAATGTATACTTTATAGCAATAGAATAATTAATTATTATTTATGCATTTACAATTAATGACGTAGTCAAGGCAAAAGCTGGTCAAATGGAGCCAAAGTGAATTGATACTGAATTTTTAATGATTTGCACACCGTTTGTAGGTTGTCATAAATAAAACTCATTTTCGAAATGAACGTAAATAGTATTAGCTATCAGCTTACAGTTAAGTTCGCAATGGACCAAATTAGTTAAATCTAATTGACCTAAATGAGCGCCCTATTCAAATACAAAAATGCCATGTCAATTGTTTTAGTCACGATTGTTGGTGTTTCTCCTGTGGTTGTTGTTGTTACTTTTGCTGTTGCTGTAATTGTTGTTCAGTCACAAATTGATTTAAGTGCCATCGTTAACGAAGTTAAATCAATTAGAGACTGCAACGAGGGCTTTTCCAGTTTTGGCACGCGCAATTTAATTATGGATGGGAAAAAACTTTGGCCAAATGCGGCTATAACGAAAATATGCAGCCTTGCAGCTCTCTCTCTCTCTCTCCCTCTCTCAATGTGTGGGAAATTTTGCAGTGAAAATCAAATTGAAAGAACTGAAATCAGCTTTAGCAAATGCCATTCGCGCTGCGTTAGTCGTGCAGAAATTTGTTCAGCTCATAAATTCAGTCAATTGATTGGCTTTTTCAACAGCAACAAGTGCAGAGGTGGCCTAAAAGCTGAAGGACCAAAACTTGAATGTAACTGACTACATAATACGCGTTCATGGCACAAAAGTAGTTAAATATGGCTGAAATTTTGATATTTTTGATAAGGGGTTTAGTTTATATAAGTTATAGATCGGTCTATAGAGAAAGAAATGAAAGAAGAAACACTGTGGAAGATATGGTATAGGCATTTGTCTACCATTTTAGATCAATATATACATATATAGAAAATAGAAGTGAAATCTTCTTGTTGGACTATAGAACAGACTTTTCTTGCCATGAGTCCAGAAAATCATTTCAATGTTCTCAATATATATTCACATATACTCCATATTTCCTACATTACCCCAAAAAGCTAATATACTCTCTTTTACATAGCTACCCCTAACCTAACCTACCCACAAATAGCCCCTTGGTTCCAATTTCAATTTTCAAATTCATCTCAACGAATTTTGTAGCCCAAAATCCCAAGCGTTGATTCGTTTCAATGGGTTCGTTTAGTATGATTCGTGTGCGAATTCAATGTCAAAATACCGCAACAACAACGACTACAACAACAATAATGAGAGCAACAATGAATGCTTTTTGAATAAATGCAATTTAATATAAAGGTAAATAAACGAATGCAAATGCGTCGCGTTTTAATGGCTTAATGAATGCCTGGCAAGCGTAATATCAATTTTAATCAGTTTTTAAATACAAATTTCGTATGCAAAAGCAATTTGTCTAATGGCTAAAAGAACAAACTGTGAACGCCTATCAAATTCCCTTTAATAAAGGGTTGGCAGGACAAAGAGGTTCCCTGTAAAGGGTTTCAAATGGAAAATTGATAAAATTTAAGAAATGTTGAATTAATTCAATGAATAAATTTTTATTAAACAACTTTTGCTATAATAAATACTTAAATATTTAATAAATATATAAATAAATACTGCAAAATTTTAGAGAATATTAATTTAAACAAAAACCAAAAACACAAAAAAAAATGTTTAGATATTAACCCCTCACTATTGAATTACAAAACTTAACAATAATATTATTTGAAATTTTTAAAAACAACATTAAAAATGTAACTCTTAAAAACAAGCTCCTACATGCCACAACATGTCTTTCTCGTGTTATTTTAAAACATATGACTGCTCAGGCATACTCAGCAACCAACAATAATATTAATATAACTAGCTGGTAAAAACCAGCTGACAGCCATGGCTGGAAAAGCAGAAAAAGCCACAAAAAGAGGCAGAAGGCAGATGCCACAAGCTGGATGGAGCTGGTCGTAATGTGTGCTCGTATTATGTTGGCTTTGCGGGGAGCACAAGGAATGTTTATGCCAGTTGTTAAGCTCGTTGCACACGTGTAGCTCACGTCTGAGAGTGTGCTCCTTGAATGTGTGTATGTGTGTGTGTGTGCCTTGTGGGTGTGTAGACGTACGTGCGTACTGTTGCAAAAAAGTTTTAACAATTTGCAGCCACAAAGCCGCTGCAGCTGTGGCATATTAAAATTCTATCAAACATTTCTATTCTTAAATTATCTTAATAATGTTGATTTGTCTTCATTTCAGTATTTGTCAAGAATTTGATCAACTATTTAAACTGCCCAACTAACAAGTACAGTATATAATCAACGACACCACCGAGCAATTTATCAGCGAGCCAAAGCCACAAATACAAACAATAACCGCCCAAAAGCTACATTTATATAAGCAAATAAAGATATATATAAAGCTATATATATACATATATCCTAGATGGATCTGAAACATAGCGCCAGCGGCGCTGCTGAGAACGCCGATTCATACATAGCCAGCAGCAAGTCCACAGACATGATTACGCCCAAGGAGAAGGAGAGCAAAGCCAATAACAAAGCGCCAGCAGCACCAGCAGAAGGTGAGCTAAGATTATTTAACATTAACATTATTTAACACATACATATATTATTTAACATGAATAGCATTAACAGCAACCATTTAACATTGACATTAATGATCATTGATTACAGCAGAATTAACATAAGCATGACAACTATTGATTATAGCATATTTAAATATATATTATTTAAATATAAATAATTTAATAAACAACTTAACTTAAACATTACACTTGACTACACAGCACAAGACTGCACCACAGTGCAACAGACCCACAGCAGTCCACGGAAGCGACTGAACTGACATCGGTTTCAGGCTCGCCTTATATTACAGAAAATCGGTCGCTCAAAGAGCAGGTCAATTGTTGAGCATTCTCCGAAGAATTTCGATGGTGCTCTCATTTCGATTGTGCTCGCATTACCACTCTAAGCTGAGCATAAAACTAAAACAACGGTATTAAAAGCATCACAACCAATGGCATGAGCGCACTGAATACCTCCCTCCCCTCATCAAACAACCCACGATGCTCATACACTCAATGAGATCAAGAGAGGACTTATTACTTAGCATCCACAAAAATAGGTTCCATACCTTGCATACAAAAAGAAAGCGATTGAGTCTAAGAGCGAGAGGCACTGGGGAAATAGCAAACAATCATTTATATATTCATGACATTCATGGTCTCTTCCGCTATATATTTGATGATCAAGTGCGAATACCCATTTGAAGTCAAGCAAACCGTTTAAAGAGCACATGCAAGCGATTTGATCTGTTTGATTAGCATGCAATGCAATGTAATTCCAGTCACGACTGCCACACAAATCTTTTGTGGCATTAACTACAGTCAATAGCAAACATATACATGTATGATTGTGTGTGTGTGTGTGTGTGTTTGACTGTGTGCCTGCGTTTAGTAACTAAGCATTTGCATGCAAAACACTTTAAGCACACACAGAGACACACATACACACACGCACGTACACACAAAGCGGCCATTTTGATTTAACTGCACCTCAAGGTATGTTTTGTTTGCATTCACTGATTTGCGTGCTGCGCTTATAGTATATACATACATATGTATGTGTGAGTGTGTGACAGAGGTAGACAAACGGAGAGAACCAAATTGTGTGTGTGTGTGTTGTCAACTAAAAATAACAAACATCAAAAGCGTTTCTTTCAGTTGGCATTTTCAATGCCAAACAACTAAAAATGTTCAAGCACGTGCCCAAAAGCTAACAATTAAAAGAATTGAACGACTAACAGCTACTCTATGAGTATTTATTTAATGCTCAAAAACAAGGAATTCTACAACAATAAAAATAATTACAATTTTTTTTAGAAAATAACCCAAAAAACAGTTTTCCGGCCATTAATGCCAGCATTAAAAAAATGTGTTTTTTTTTTAATCATTTAATTGGTATCAAATGTCATAATTCGCTATAGTACTTTTGTAGCTTAGACAGCATGGCTTATACATATATTTTATGAAAAGATAAGCTGATAAGCATACTAGAAATTTGCACACCTTTCGTGCATTGAAGCCTGTTAATTTATTAATAAGCAATAATTCACTAATACCTAAACAATTACAAAGCTGAAATATGGAAAGGTCGCCCAAATAATTAATAATATATTTTAACAAAAATATTAATGAATACATTTAATGAAACTGACACCAAATGTAAGCCTAGACTAGCTAAAGCGTTGCCTATACAGTAATACATACATATATCTTACATACATATATATACATATATCTTTATATACTACTGTATACTAATCCTGTAAATCTTAAGGCTCGACTGCATTCTCCGTGTGCCATTTGCTTTAGCCTTGTGAAAGATAACAAAGTTCTGCGAGCGCAGAGCTCAAGTGGCTGACACACACATGCAAATGCATACACATATATATGTGCACACATATGTAACATATATATGTATCTGATATTATATATTATATTATTTATTTTGTCTACCTTTGCAGGTTACAAAGTCTATGCCAGACGCTGGGCGGTGCTTATACTCTTTGTATTCTATTCAGCCTCGAATGCCATGCAGTGGGTACAATATACCATTATCAACAATATAATAACACGGTAAGTGGCTTAGTGAAAGTGGTGGAGGGGCACAGGTGGTGCCAGTGGTGCCGCTGTCTAAGCCACAAATATGATTTTCCACGCAATTTTGACAAACTTTAGCTTAGAGCTTTTCGCATTTAATTAAAAGTTGTCAAAGTTTATGCAGCACAGCGTGGTGCATGGTGGTACGAAATGGTGCCTAACTGTCAACTATATATTTTAATTACAGCTACTATGGCATCAGTGATAAGTGGGTGGATTGGACGTCCATGATCTACATGATTTTATATATACCGCTCATATTTCCAGGCAGTTGGTTTCTGGACAAAGCGGTGAGTGGTGCTCGGGTGGTGCACATTAGTTAAGCTTGTAAGCAACGTTTGTTAACTCACATTAGGGTCTGCGCATAACAGCGCTCGTTGGCATTGTGGGCACCTGCATAGGCGCCTGGATCAAAGTCTTCTCGGTGGATCCCTCCCTCTTCTATGTCAGCTTCATAGGACAGGCGATTGTGGCGCTGGCACAGGTAAGACTTGTACTAAACATATATATACTGATCCATATGTATATGTATTCCACTTCAGGTTTGCATTTTGTCGCTGCCCGCGCGTTTGGCCGCCGTTTGGTTTGGGCCCGATCAAGTTTCATCGGCCACCAGCGTTGGCGTCTTTGGCAATCAGGTAAGCCAGAAAGTCCAGCTTAAAGCTTAGATTACGCATATGTCCCGACGCTGGCTTTAAGCTAGAAATATTATCTCTACTAAAGCATTGCCCTCGGGGGCTGGGCTGGCGCTGCATTTGCATGAACAAGAAAAGGGCTGCGCTGCAGCCGTATTTTGGGTCAGATTGATGCCGCAATGCTTAGCTGACATGCGAAAATGACATTCGTGACTCGTGGCTTGGCTATCTCTTCCTCTTTTTTTCGGGTGCATGCACATTTCCGGCGAACGGAAGTTAACCCACCCACATTGCCATCCACTTTTCGGGTAGTTTCTGCCACACGACGCGTGCAATCATCAAATTGCCAAAAGCATCTAGAAAAAAGAAGTGCTTCAGGGTGCATTGCTTAGTAGAAAATGCCTGACTAGAGAATATCCTGAATAATGTATTGACTAAATATACACTCAGAAAACACTAGGTGTGAAATGAAAAGAAATTGGCTGATCCGAGACGAGTGTACTGGAAAAATAAATATTTTATATTGTGCTGACTAGAAAATACACTTAACATAAATTGCCTCACTTATTACCTAGGCAGACACAAGAGGAAGACTTGGGAATACACTGAGTAGTAATGTACAGGCTAGAAAATACCCTGTACTTGAATATTTGTTTCCCAACCGAAAAGCCAAAGTATTTACTGAGGATACTCTGTATTTCACATATAATGACTGACGCCCTCTCTCAGAATAAGAATAAGAATAATACATATCTGGGATTTGTTTAAGTCCAGGGTATATTTTGATATAGAAACTACCTCTCGGTACAACTTACTCTATTTTTAAACTTGTACAGGGTATATTAAATAACAAGAAACTAGTTGAAATGGAAGCTAAGCAAACTGATTGCACAGCCCACTGCAGCGGACACTAATGCAAATGGAAAGCGGGACTTGGAAAAGTAGAAGTAAAGAGAAGGAGAGGAGAAACTCTTTGAGCACATTTTCAATTTATTCGACTGGGAAAACAAACGAATTGACCTGCCTTAAGTGGCAAAGGTGGCAAGTGTGTGGCAAGAGTGTGTGGCAGCAATGTCACATTGAGGTTGAGTTATATGAGTTCCGGTTGCAGTTGCAACACCAGCTGACCGCAAGTTGTGGCTGACTGAGGGCAGTTGCCACGCCCACACTAAATCCATGCGGCAATCAGCATGTGGCCAAAACTAACCCAAGTGCCTAAATACCAAAAGCCATTTACAGCTAACCACAGAGAGGAGCAAGAGCGAGAGAGGGGCCGAGTTCTTGCCACATATTGCATAATTGCATCAATAACTAATGCCACAAACTTGCAACTAATTAATGCAACACTCTGTGGCAACATTAAGAACTTTGCTGACTAAAGGCAAACTTTTGTCCTGATAACGTGCGAAGGCATAAAACTAAAGTATTCACTTCGTCTTGCAAAACTTTGCGACTAGCTGCAAAAATTTGTCAGATATTTTACAGGGGGTCAGAAAAGAAGTAGAAGAAGTTGAAAGTGTGAAACATTCAAGTATATGGCTTAATAGTAGTTTATTTATTAATAAAAATAAAAATGATACGAATAATGAGCACAAATAATTAAAATTAACTTAATTTAATTAAGCCTTTAAAATATTCTTTCCGTAAAATTTAATGGAAATTGAATAATTAAAATTGTTTACTAACTTTAAGTTAACATTTCATGTAGTTTTTACATGAAAATATTAAATTTTTAAATTTTATTATTATATTTTATTTTATGACGAAGTTACCTCTAAAGAAAACTACTTAAATTCTTCTTAAACAGCTTAATCACTTGTGTTGTTTCTGGCTAAAATGAAAGGACAATTTAGCAACTTTCTTAGCAGCAAGTACTTGGGCAGCTAAGAAACTTAGTTTTATAGCATTTTGGTTAGCCATTGTTTGTCAACTTTGTAAGTGTGCGTGTGTCTGTCTGTCTATGTGTGTATTCTAGTCATTAGATAATGGACTCGCGCTTTCACACATATGACCTTTGACATTTCGTTAATTAACGATACGCTGACAGTTTATGGACGCCAAACAAAGCTAAACAATTAGTTTGCCAACGAACTGATTAGAGCAGACAACAGATAACGGCGGGTGAGAGGACGAGAGGGCAAGAGGGTGAGAGGGACTGCCCTTAATGCTATCGGACTGACGAGCGAATAATGTATAGAGCGTGCAACGTGTTGCAGCTAAGCCAAAACGAGGGCAACTCACCTGCTCGGTTGAACGTGCAAATATGCAGCACAAACATTCAAATAGTCATCAGACTGACACACACACACACTGTGCGTGTATGTGTGTGCGTGTGCTGTCATATTTGCCATACGCTCGAGTGGCGCTGAAAAGGCTTATAATTTCCGCTTGTTGTTCGCCTGGGTCGCCATGGCAGGAAGTCTCAATGGGATGTGTATGAGGCATGCCCCTCATTGTGTAATTGTATGGGTATCAGGTTGTCTGTGTGTGTGTCAACGTCAATGTAAATGTGCCACCTGCAGGACCACCCCCGCTCAGCATTGGCTGAGGTCAAGTGCCTGCTCAATGGAGAAACCCAAATGCAAATGTTGGCTTTAAAACGCCGCTTGGCAACAGTCGAACAAGTCGAATTTGCGGCCCTCAAAAAAATAGAACGTTGAGTGGCAGTACAAGAAAAAATGAAGAAAGTACTGAAAATAGCTGCCTACTGAGGATTAAATGCCCTTACAAAAATACTTTAACATACATATACGTATAAGACACACACATAAGCTTAAGCGAATAAATAATAAATATATAAGAGTTTATACACAAGATGACTCTTGCCTCCCTCTCTCTCTCTCTTCAATCTTCCTTCATTCACTCGTGAGTGAACTTTCGTGCTTATCCCATGTGGATCATATTCGATTGCACGCCAATTCCTGAGTGACAAAGAGATAGCTGCGCCACAGAGAACGCTACTTCTGTTATCAATTATTGACTGTGAACTCAAGTGCAAAGAACACCAAGTAGATAAATAAAATTCGTATACAACGCGCACTTGTTGCTATTTCAAAGCATTTACTTTAAAAATAAAAAACACCCACGCACATGAGACAACAAATATGCAGGACAGCTGCAGAGAGACTAAACTGTATCACTAAACCCGAGCCTGTGCTAAGTGAGCAATCACACACTAATACATACATAGCGAAGAAGAGCACGCAACTCTAATAGCTCCTGCGCGCTCACAAGACTGCTTGAGCAAATGAGTACTTATAGTAGCTGATAACGGGATCAAAAGCGTGGCGTCCAATAGTGTGACTGGAGGGCCAACTCATTCACACTCTCTGTCTCTCTGTTGCTCTCTCTCTGCCAGTCTTAATGACCAAGAGCAACAGGAAGGTCTCGATCAAAATTTTGCTCGTTTTATTTGAGTGTTACACACTTTGTGACAAATTGAAAAAACTCTTATACTTATGGCATTAGAAGTGTATGTTAAGCAAAAACCAAGCAGCGGGCGGTGTTCGCAACGCTTGACATTGAACGCGCCCCCACCATGCCCACCTTCAGGGGTTCGGCCAGGGCTGTCAGCGTTTGCCGCCTTATCTGGCAAGGACAACACGCACCAAGAGTAGCAGCAGCAGCGAAAGCCGAAGCAGCCAACGCCACAGGCGCAGACCCCCATTTCCATAGAATCCCGACAAGCGGATTTTCTAGAGAAACAAGATGCAGACTTTGGCTTTGACTGCGCCAGTTGCCAAAGTGCTGAACAAACATAGTAGTTTCTTTTGCTTTCATTTTTACACGCTTTACTCGCTGAGTACGTCATGAAATAGGGTATGTTGCCGTTGTTCAAGTATGTGTGTAAAAGAGTATGTAGCCATGAGTAGAATGTATAGAATAATATAAGAGGTAATGAATTCGAATAAGTGTGTATGTGTAAAAGGAGTGAGAAATGGAGGCATACATAAGTATAGTATAAGAGCTAGAGTATGATTGTTTCATTGAGTGTAAAATATATAAGAGTTTAATAACTTACAAATGTGTGCGGAGCGGAAGACAAGAGCATAAAGAGAAAGCCTAGAAAATGTAAGAGCTGAAGGATTTATTTACATTCTCAGGATTAATTTATGAAATTAAGAGTATTTCTTTCTAAGTAGCTTTTGATATTATCTGCTGTAAATGTATAGCGATTTCCAGGGTATCTGGCTGCCACACACGCACTCTTCACATAAGCGGCTTCAAGTTCTTTTCTTATTTTTTTGGTATTACAACAAAGTGCTCTGTTTCGCATATGTAAACACGCCAGGAAATGAATACCCCGCCTTGCTTGCAAGTTAACCTATTCCCTTCACCGCCGCCCACTCCTTCCTTTTGGGTGCCTTGTTTGCCTTTTTATCGGAAGCCCCCTCAGCTGTTTATACTCTATAAGTCTAGTGGGCATTACTATATACTATATGTAAGAGCATTCCTTCCTAGTTGAGGCGTCTGCTCTTTCAATTTGCTTGCATTATTGTCGAGCTCGTGGCCAGGCTCAAATATGTATTCTTTTAATATGCGCCCAATGCCACGCCCCCTGTGCTTCCGGCCGCCTCAAGGCGAAGGCAATCTCTCTCGCAAGTTATTCAAATTTAATTTATGTAAATTGTTGTGCCGGCAACCAGAATTCCCGTAAAACGGCGAACGAACCGATTATGCAATTGCAGAAATAGTTAAATTGCAAAATAAGGAGCATAATAATGGAATCAAAGCTGCACTAGCATAATATTTATGTCAATTGGCAAATAATGACAGTTTTCTGATAGAATATTTGAATATGACAATTGAAAGAGCTTTGAGGATTCTAGGAGCTTTAATAGTTTTTTACTTCTAGGTTGAGCTCTTTCGAGTTGAATATAATTAATGGGAACTCTAATAGCCATTTCATTAAAGCTTCTACAAACGTGTTTCGTATTTATAAAACTCATTGAAATCAAGTATTTTATACATTTTGTACATACCGGGCTTTTCATGAGCTTTTCCTATGTATTTTTTCATAGAAGTTGTGTTTAATTACTACTACTACTACTACTACTAATTACTACTTTCACAAAAAAATTCTATAGCTTAAAATTGGCTTTCACATTCACACAAACTTATAAATATTCCAAAAAGCTTAAAAGTTTGTTTTTAAAGTAATAAAAACCAATTTTAAGCCTGCTTCAAAATCCTTTGACATTCAAATTCAATAAAAATTGCAATTTATTCAAATTGACTTTAATTTTAGTCGCAATGCAATTAATATGAGCAAAAGTGGGAATTCACAAACTTCAAGCGATAGCCAAAAAAAAAACTATGCAAAAATTTCAATTGATATTGTCCTCAATTTTAATGGACTTTACGTGCAATGTCAGAAGCTATTTTTCAGCATGCGCTAAAACCGATTTATGGGACAAACGATTGCACATAAACAAAAACAAAAAATGCTAAATACCTGTGTGATTAACTAGAAAATACCCTGCAAATATATGAAATGGCCTTTAGAAACTCTTGTGGAAGAGTTCTTGCTAGATATTCCTCTATTAGATTCATAGTCGATGCACACAGGAGTAGCTAATTCCCTGAAATACAACAGCAAAAAGAATTTAATTAAAATTATTATAAAACTCATTTAAGGAAATCTCTTTAGCTACTATTACCTCTCGCATATACCCTAGAAAACCTCTATATGCAGAGGTTCTACCTTCTATCAATCCTGATTTAGTTTGTTGGAAATGTTTAGTGAACATAAACTGTTCTCTATCTCATTATTGACACTTGCTGCATTTTACAGGGTATACGGTACATTTTGCAAACAACCGAAAAACTGACGAAAAATGCATGAGGCAAGTTTTCGCCACAGCAGATGGTCAGACAACTATTGGCGCATTTCGTTTCCCCTCTCCCTTTTTTATCTCGGTGTTGTTTGCCATGAAATTGCGGCGCAGAACTTTGACGAAAACAAAAATTCCGCAGCAGCAGCAAGTGCAGCAGCAGCATCAGCGGCAGCAACTGCTGCAACTGCCAGGCAGGACATATAAATCAATTTTACAGGACTAACGCAAACATAAATAACGCGAGACGCAATGAAAGTGAAGTAAATGGAAACGGATGCTCTTTGTTTTGAAACAATAAAATAAACACATAAAGAGCTACAACCGACTGCACAATGCTCGCTTAGGATTTCTAATTAGCAGAATTTAGTTACGAGTTATTATTATACGATTGAATATGGAAGATGGCAGATGAAATAATTAAGATAACAGATTGAAGAATGAAGGAAAATGGATGAAAAAAAGAATAGGAGATACCAATGAATAGGAAGAATAGGATAACCAATGAAGAAAACTTAAAAAGATTGAAATTGTAAGATGAAAAAAAATTGAAAATAAATTCAATTTATCCTAAATTTGTATAGTATTATATATTCTAAAATCCACTAAAATCCACTTCTCAATTCTACTCAATTCTCTAGCTGGGCGTTGCAATTGGGTTTGTGCTGCCTCCGATGCTGGTGCCAAACTCGGAGGACATCAACCAGGTGGGCTCCGATTTGCAGTTGATGTTCTACCTAGTGGCCGGACTAACTAGCGTACTGCTCATCCTCATGGCCATATGTAAGTACAGTCGAAATATAGTCTTATCGTCCATTGATTTCCTCTTGCAGTCTTTCAGGATAAGCCGCCAACGCCGCCATCGGCCGCGCAGGAGGCGGCAAATCGTCTGGAAGGCATGGCCGAGCAGCAGACCAGCTTCGGTCAATCGCTGAAGAATCTGTTGACCAATCGGAATTTCATATTCCTGCTGCTCTCCTACGGCATCAATGTGGGCGTCTTTTACGCCATCTCCACGCTGCTCAATCCGGTACAATAGCACCTGTTTACCAAGTGATGCATAATTGATTTGTGGTTTATTCTGCAGGTGGTGCTCAAGTATTATCCAGGTCACGAGGTCGATACGGGTCGCATAGGCCTCAGCATTGTGCTGGCTGGCATGCTGGGTTCCGTGGTCTCTGGCATTGTGCTGGACAAGACGCACAAGTTCAAGTAAGTGAAATTAATTCAATTGTTTACACATGTACAGTGTGCTGTAGGCAGAGTGAAAATAACTCACTCGAAAGGAAAGAAATACGCCTGCAGAAATGTAAATTTCCCTTTGAGAATTGAGTAGGTTTCAATTTAAATACATACGTATACATATACGTTAAAGTGAAGTGTGAAACCAATTAAAATGAAGGCACGTCAGCTTGAGTGCATATATGCACTCTAGAGAGTGAGTAATTCAGGGTAAGCAAACAAGCTATGTACTTCTATAAGTAAATGCGAGAGCAGTAACTCTCTAACTAAATGAATGAACTGTAACGAACAATATGCAAATTTCCCTTTGAGTACATTTTATTTAAAGTGAGAGAATAATTGCGAGTATGCAAAAAAGGTTGTTACCAATGGGGGATGAGCGGCAAAGTAAAAGGGAAATATATATGATCGAAATTGAGTAAATGTCAGTTTAAGTGAAATTAAGAGAGCGCTATGGAGAGTAAGCAAAAATAGTTAAGCATTTCTCAGTAGAAACGGAAGAAATGAGACAGAAACTGTGTAAAGCACTCAACTAAGTGTATATAACAGTTGGAGTGGGACCAATTGAAAGTAAGTAAAGAAGTTCAGTGCTGCGTCTTGCTCGATCACAATATGCTTAGCCTCCAATTCTCTTTATGCCACATCTACATATGTATTAGTTCAATTTTAAAGAGAGCACATTATTGAGCTACTATTTGCTGCTTGCAGGGAGACTACGCTGGCCGTGTATGCTCTCTCCATGGTTGGCATGTGGATTTTCACATTCACTCTCGATACGGGACACATTGCTGTGGTCTATTTGACAGCTTCGCTGCTGGGGTAAGTTGTTGGCGATTCGAACTTTAATTAACATATATCTGATGGTTGATTGATCAGCTTTTTCATGACTGGTTACCTGCCTGTGGGCTTTGAGTTTGGCGCTGAGCTAACGTTTCCCGAACCGGAGGGAACATCATCCGGCCTGCTGAATGCCTCGGCTCAAACCTTTGGCATATTTTTTACGCTCTTCTACTCGGAGCTCTTCTACTCGTACGGCGATGTGCCAGCCAATGTAGCCATGGCTGTTATGCTAATTGTGGGCACTGTTATAACGGCGGCCACCAAATCCGATTTGAGGCGACAGAATGCTCAAGTGGTGTTGCCCACAGGCGGTGCAGCAGCAACTAATCCGTAAACTAAAACACACAGCACACATACACATATACACCTATACACCCATACATCTTTACATTCGAGTCGCTCTTTAAGCATTTGTTTTATAGTATTTTAATTTGTTGTTAACTTATATCTTTCTGTTGTAGCTTTAAGTATATCAAAGTGTTGAATTTTTTATTAAAATGTTAAACACACACACATATATATAGTTATCTAGGAATTTATTTTCTTAATTTTATATATTGGCCAAATGAAATTGTTTTTTAGCATTCTAGGAAGTAAGTTAAAATTTGAAAAGACTTGAACAAAAATGAGAAAAATTAAAAACAGCTTTAAATTTCCACATTTTTGCGACAACAACAACAACAAGAAATTTAACACAATTTTTGAAAAGAGAAAAATATATGTAGAGAGAATTGTTTAAGTCCCTATGTAGCAGGCATTATCCAGAAATCCTACAATATTATATAGCCAATCATATATACCTATATATATATATATATCTGTTAATATAGCCAAATCTTTGTTAGCTAATCTGGTTTATGTCTAGTTGAATCGGCTCAGTGTCTAATATAATTGCCTAATGCATATAGTAAGCTTTACAGTTATATACAGTCAAACTTGTCTATATTTAGCCAGAGTCGACAGATAATGGCAGTTCCTTAGAATGTGTCGATAGAACAAATGCACTCAATAAATATCTATATATACTATATACTACAGAGAATTCAAAATACCCTATAATATCATCGTTATGCAAAAGATTTAAATTTGAAAGTGGTTTGGCTTTAAAAGTTAGGATAGTAGGATATGAATCTGATAAAGGAAGGATAAGAAATTAAAATAATGTAACAGAAAAGAAAGCTTAGTAGAAATTATACAAAATATAGAACAGTCTAAAGATCAAATTGTAGGTAAAGTTTGTTATAACGAAAAGACACTGTGGTAAGCATAAGAGTTTAAAAGTTATCAGCAAGACAAGCAAAGAGTTTAGAAATGTATGAAACAGTTTACAGTTGTATGCAAAAAGATCTTAGTGCGAAGTTCAATTTCAGTTGTTGACCTTAAGAATTACTTTGGTACCTTGACAAACGTTTAAGTAAAACATATTGAAAACCGCAAGAAACACATTCCTGACAAAAACAAGGCTTGCTAGAGAAGAGTGACTTAGCACAAAAGCTATGTATTATCGATCAGCTAAAGGGGAAAAACAGTTGGACGCTTTAAGCAGAGAAGTTCTAAGGCTTCAAACAATTTTTTAGGAAATTCTCAATAACACAACTAATAATAGACAGACAAGTAAACCCATAATACCAGAATAATAGCACTTTGTATATATATTTCTAGAAACTTCAATTAGTAGAGTAACTTGAAAGAAAGAATCAATAGAACCTCCAAATATCTCAATCTCAAATTCCTAAAACTTTCACTTTATGTACATAATTCTAAAGAAATTTCTGAACTAACCAACTGTAGGCTTAAACCCTAAGTGTTACATGATGTACATACATATACGCACATACACACACACATGTAGCCATATAGAGCAATTGAACACTAACAATCATATCTAAAATGTGTTAACGTTAATTTTGAAGTATTTTACACTTTGAAAAGGGAAATCTAAATTATATACACAAGATCTATTAATATATATACATACATATATATATATAAATATACGTCTATAATGCGTATAATTGTTGTGACATAGTTGAATAAACTAAAACAAACATTTAACAAAATTAGCACACTTTTAAAGCAATTTTGTAGATAGCTTTTAGGCTAATTGCCAGTATTATATATATATATATATATGTATATAGTATATATATACACCTATTATATATAGTATATATATACAGATATATTTCTAATTGTATTAGTTCACTCAACTAGTGTCAATTGTCAAACACCAGAGGCGACTACCTGACAACCTAAACAAAAGCTGTTACTACTTATATACAACCAACAACAACAACCACCTATTAAACAAATATATGACACTTATATACACATACACACACACACACACATACACACATAGTCGAAAAGTTATTACATTTCAAATGAAAATATATATAAATATATATGTATATGTATATGTGTATAGTTGGAAAAAGTATTCAATAAAACCAAAAACTTAATCAAACAAAAATAAATTCTTAGCCGTGTTTTACATACATAGATACATATATATTATATATTGTCTGTTTGTTAAAGTTGTACACACACAAATATATATATTTATAGTATTATTAACATATACTTTTGACGCTGATTGAACATGAACATATATATATATATCTTAGCTTGGGTCTCTTACAAATGACAAACAGCAATGAGAGCAAAATCAAAAAATGACAAAAAATCAACTTAAATTAGCAAAAACTAAAAACTTAAATAAAAAAAACAGTTGGAGCAAAATGCCCCGCCCACCGCCCAACACTGCTGTCTGCTGGCACGCCCCCCTTGTTCAATGCGTTGTGCCCCAGGCGCGCAGCAATGTCAACGCCTTGTTCAGATAAGCCGACCACTCCTCACGTTCCTCCTTCGTGTCGGCCGAGAGCAAATACCGCACCGTTGTCGTCCGTCCATTGGGCACAATAATCAACGACTCCTGATCGGTATCCAGGGCAGGCCGCTCGCACTCGAGCAGCATCGTATTCAGACGTGCACAGATGTCACGCGGCGCTGTGCACACTTTCTGTGAGCTGCACGTATTCAAATCAATGCTGCCCATCGGGGCCTTCTTCTTCTCGTCATCGGGATACTTCCAGTAGCTGAGGACGGCGCCATTTAGATAGCACCAGCGACGATGCCAAGCACCAAAGCCAGAGATATCCTCGAACATGGTTAGGAAACCCTTGTACTCCACGCTCACCGACAGCTCACAGTTGACCTTCATGTGCACGGTGCCGTCGAGCGGACTCACGCCCAGCACTTGTGTCAACGTCCAGCTGGTGCGTTGAATCTCACGCAGCGAGAAGATGGCGAAACCATATTGCACCAGCTGTGGCGTACGCACCACATGGGGACCGGCTGGACTCTGGACGGGGGGCATAACCAAACGATTTTCGCCGCCCTTCTTCTTGGGCGTCTTAATGCCGCCCTTCTTATTCACATTGATGTGGTATTTGAGCTCGTGCGGCAGCTGATCCCGCTGCGCCAGCATACCATAAATCTCAAGAGTAATCTGTCGTGGAAAAACCATTAAAATATTGTTTTCGACGGAAATTAATTAATCTTCGGCTTACTCTAAAGTCCGCATAGACGTTGTTTAGCTGCAGCACATCGGGAAATTTGACAGAGAGCAGACCGGGCATCGTGGGCACCGTCTTGGTGGCCAGCACGTGCTCATTGTACTTGAGCAGGCAGACCAAATGATGCCCGTTGATGCTGCCTGTTGCCATTTTACGCACATATTCTTGACGCAGCGGTATGGTGATGTCCTTGACGGTAAGCAGGCCCTTCTCCTTGGGCGCACCCACGGGCCGTATGCTGTTCTCCACGCGCAGACGCTGCACCTCATCCAAGCAGGCCTGACGACGATGAGCTACAAGGAATATTGCATTAATATTTAATACATCTAACCATATCATATATCAATCAAAACCTACTTGCTAGCAGTAGATAACGTTCACCCTCCACAGATTCGGTGGAACCCGAAAATTCAACAGTGGCTGCGCACAGATTGAGCGCCTGGCTGGCCTGTCCAATCACCTGCTGCTGCTTGCACACCTCGCTCAGCAGCTTCTTAATCTTCTCCTGCGCCAAAGCCGCATCATTTGATTCGCGTGCATTTTGCACCTCTTCGTCATCCTCGCTGCTGGCAGCCGGCTCCACATGCTGCGGCGAATCATACTCCAGCTTGTGCTTGGCATGGCAATCGTTGCTCAAAGCGGAGCGCACAATCTGCTGCTCCCGGCAAATCTTACGCACTGGCGTTGAATTGGAGCTCTATAAATATTTGAAAAGTACATATATAAATATAAGAGTTATATAATCAACTTATATGATTAATGTATAGCCTACACTGGCATTCTGCTGGCGACGGTAGAAGCTGACGGTGTGCACGAGCGTAACTAAATTATCATTATCCTGATTGACGCTCAACTCCGATTTGACTGGTTGTGCGCCATTAAGCAAAGGCGTTTGCACATCCATCGCCTCCTGTTGCTCTTCAATGGTCTGGCAGAGAGCAGCACTAGACGGCTTGCGATAAGAGAAGCTGTTGGAGGCCGTGGTGCCCTTACTCTATATGATCAGAGAATCCAAATTAGACACAAGTTAAGAATAGATTGGAGTAGAGGCTACTTACGCCCAGCGATAGCTGACTGGCATTCTGCTCATCCTCGGTGTCATCCTCCTGCGTGCTGCCATAGTCACCCACTAGGGCTTCATCCAAATAATCATCAATGCCCGTAGAGACTTGTGAGGAATTCATTGAGCTGTCGCCATCATTGCTATAATAATGATCCTGTTCGGCATAGCGTACCTGTGGAGACAGGAAAAGGTTCAGGTTAGAGACCACCCGCTGTGCTGGGTTTATGCTACCTGCGACTCACCTTTTTGCCTTGTTGTTCTTGCTGTTGCTGTTCATTGCGCTGCACCGTGTGCAAGATCTCGCGACCTAGGCTGCCGTTGCACATGCCCGCACTGCTGTCCTCAGTCTGTGACTGATCCGCCTCCTCCGCCTCCTTCTCCGCCACATCCTCATCGGACTCATCCATGCAACTACAAATTAAAAGAGATTAGTTTAAGCAGCTATACAAACATTTATTATGCGTCTAGTCTCTAGTCGTTAAAACTAAGTAACTAATAGTCAGTCTCATCTAATCTCTGGTTGCCTACTCAATGCAGAGCAGAAAGAGCAGGCAGGAATAGCATTTATCAGCGCACCTTTCAAGCTCCTCCTCGGTGTCGTCGTTTATCGAGGCCGTGGCCGTGGCACAGCAATTGTCGCCACTGGAATCTAGATCGGATAGCGCCGGATACAATCGATCACCCGTATGGGATTTCCTGGCACGCTTCGACTCCTCGTCAATAACATCACCAGCTGCAAAATGAGAGGGAGAGACAGAGAAGCTGGCTTTAGAGAATTTCTGTGGAATTGGCTTGCTTGGCAGCTGCTTACGTGAGCGCCGCTTGCTGCTGGCCGTGGCCATTGGCGGTGGTGGTGGCGGCGGCATGGGACGCACCACTTTGCTGCTGACAGGTGGCGCAGGCGGTGGAGCCACTGGAGCAGCTACTGTTGTTAAGAGTTCCTTTTGCTTATTGAAGCGATTGGCTATGATTTGCATATCCTCCTGTCGCTGTCTGTCAATGTCTTTGATGCGATTCTCCGCGCTGCTCTGGGCAGAGGCCACCAAGGCGGCCACTTTGTCGCGCAACTTGCTCTCAGGCTTCGGCTGTGGCTTGCTGGCTTGACTCTGTTGGCTGGCCACGCTAACTGGATGTGCTGCAAAGACAAATGAGGTCAGCTGAATGGCTTCTCAGACAACAGACATTTAAGCAGCACTTACCCTTGGGCTGCTCCTCCTCCACCACCACTGCTCGTAACTGGCTAATGCTGGGCGCCGTTCCAATTGGCGCCTTGGGCAGCATAGCCTTGGCATTGCCTGTCTCGAAGAGTTTCATGCGCTCCTTCAGCGACAGCTCACACGGATCCTTTTGATTGCGCTGCGCTGCCTGCGTTTGGCCATTGTTTGCTTTGCTCTCGAAGATGGCCGCACGGCCAGAGACGAGGCCAGCTTTGACTTGGGCAGCGGGCGCATGCACGGATTTGGGAGCCGGAGCGGGCGCACTGGCTGCGGCGCTAAATGTTTTGGCCACCTGGCTGACGGCAGTAGATTTCTCGGGCAAAGGTGGTTTTGCAGTGGTTGTGGCTGTGGCTGCAACTGTTTCCGTTGCTGTTGCAACTGATGGGGCTGTGGATTCCTCCTGTTTGGCATAATCGTAGGTGTGTTTAACCGTAGAAGATTCGCGTCGCTGGAAACCTTGCGCCTCCAATGAGCTCAATACTTTGGGATCCCATTTCAATTGCTTGGTCTTGCCGCTTGTTGCATCCACGGCATCTGCTCTAGCCGGACGACTGGGTAAATCTGGCTTAGGCGGCGGCACTGCTTCCAGCAACGGTCGATGCACATCGTGATGTGCCGTGTCATCCTCCCACTGGTTAATCGTGTCCGCCAACGCGGCCAGCTTGCCGAGGCGCTGCTTGCCACGTCGCGGACTACGAGACACTCGATCCACGTTGTCCTCATCGTCGGCATGGAACTGCGCCTCGGTGCGATGTATGGGCGAGGACAGGTCATCCGTGTTGGAGTAGAGGGCGCCCATACGCTGCAGTCGACTGCGCGAGGTGTCTCGCAGACGGGCCAAAGGCTGATTAACAGGCGCCTCCAAATCACCACCAGCAGCACTGGCTTTACTTGGGATTAGGGCTGCAGTCTGCTGCTGCTCCTGCTCTTCATCCTCGTCGCTGCTCATATCCTGCTCCTGTATTTCCACTTGCACCTAAACGTGGCGACAGCGCGCGTAAAAATACAAACACAAAAACAAACACATACGCACGCAGACAGAGCGAGAGCAACAGAGAGAGAGGGAGAGAAAGAGAGAGTTGTAGCAAAATGCCAAGACAAAGACAAAGCGCAAAAACATCCACCGTACGAAAGCGTAAGGCAAAATGCATGTGGAAAAAAAATAAAAACCGCTGAGAAAAAACTTACCCCAATTGGCTGGGCGCTGGTTATGTTTATCTCGATGCCCATTTCCAAATTCTCCTTGTTCACCGCTGCATAGTGACGCAGCGGCTTGGTGGGCGACGCCGAAAGCGTTGCCTTGTCGAGGACAACAACTTTGCCAGCTGCGCTACTAGAGGCACTGCTTTCAGTTGGCGCTGATGCTGATGCTGATGCCGATGCGGATGTCGATGTCGATGATGACGTTGTCTTAGTTGTTGCTGCTGGCGTCGCTTCGCTTGTCAAAGTGCATTCAGCTAATGGAAATTTGCTTGCATTTGTTATGCCGAGTGCGCGACTGCGCTGTTCGGCCTTTTCGAGCATGCGCTGCAATTATGAAATTCACATCGAATGCAGTTAGAAGACAATCATTTTCATTGTTTGCTTTGTTACGTTGTACCTGGGTAAAGGGATCCATTGTTGTTTTTGTTGTTGTGGCGGATGCAAAATTCTAATTACTTCGATCACTTATCTTTAATTTATTCTCTTGCACTGGCACTTGTATGTAATAAGTTATTTATTTATTGCTAGTTAGTCGCGAACACTATATTTTTTACTTTTAAAAACGAATTATCTTAGTATCTTTTCATGGATGCACGTCATTCGAAATTTGTGCGCGTCGCTTCTGTTTTTTCGCTCGTTCGCGACGTTGGGATTTTAAATGGACAAGCGTCGGTATGGCAGAGTTATCGTTAGGGTGGCCACAGTATCGAACAACAGTACCGATCGATCAGCGTCTGTTAAAGTGCAGCCGCTTAACATTGCGCTGAATTTGATGTTAGGGGTGTTGCAAACAGTTGTTTCTGTACAGTTTTGTAATTTCTGGCATTTTTAACTAAGCAGCTTTATTAATTTTTAATAAGAATTATTTGGTATATAGAAACATTAGTATCGAAGTAAAAAGTAAGTGAAGATCACGAAGCACTTTGCGCTTTTGAATTTAACAGCTACGAACAAGCTACAGCAATAAATGCACAATTGATGCTTTTAAATTTAACAGTCATCGGACATCTACAGCTATGCATCTTTAACATAAGGTGCTCTGTTGTCATCGATAAGTTTTATGAGTGGCAGCTCCATGCGATGTTTTTAAGTGGCAGCACCAAAACAAAACGCGAGAGACTGATGGACATTTAAATGTTGATAATAATAATTTAATGAATACTTAAGCCAATTGGATAAATAAACACATGCATTTAATTATATAATATTGGTGCAAACGTAGGTAATGTGCGAATGGTTTGTGGCTTATGTGCTGCACAAGAGTAGTTCAGACTCTTGTGCAACGTGCGTTGCTGTCAGTGCTGCCAGTTTTGGCTATAAAAATGCTAAATGATTCCCTTTTCAGAAATGACCGAGAAAACGGTAAACCACTTGTGGAACTGTGCCAAAGAGCTCGGCGTAGAAACTCACACCGAACGCTTACTCAAATCATACTATATGTAAGGCAGATGATTTAATAGTAATGATGATTATAGTAAACCTTTGTTTCCACAGCAATACAAGTCGCAAGCTAGCCCGCCACAATGTCCAGTTACCAGAGGAGAACATCGGACCCGCTCGCATGTGCGCCCGTTGCGGCAGTCAGTGGAGCGATGGCCAGTACAAGTTGCATCTGCAGCCGCAGCGCTTGGCCAGCAATGCCAAGCGACGCAGGTTGATTGCCCAGCTGGAGGTGGTCAAGGCCAAGCAGCAGCGTGGAGGCCTCAGCACTGGGGCCAGAAAAAGAGCCAAATGGCTGAAGAAGTGCATGGCCAGCAAAATGGTTAGCAGCATAACTCCTTTATCCTAATGTCAACTTATCATAAATCACTTTTGCAGGCGGTGCAGTGCGAGCTTTGCCAACATAAGACAATGTTGCCGCTGGAAAAACCAAAGAAACGCGACAAAGCTAAAACAATGCAACCAGCAGCAGCAGCAGCAGAAACTTCAACAACAACAGTGAGGAACAAACAGCATAAAAATAAAGACATCAATGCGAGGCTAAAAATGCCAATACAGCAGAAACAAACAACAGCAACTGTAGCGAAGCAATCAACAACAACAACAACGGCGAATTCTCAAAGCAACAAACAAAAGAACAAAAAGAAGAAGAAGCAACAACAGCAGCAAACGAAAACAACGCCAACGCCCGTGCAAAAAGTGCAATCGAAGACACAAAAACAAAACGCGCTGCTGCAGTTGGCAGCGCAGCTTAAAACACACGCGTCGCAAAACGCCAGTAGAACGCAACAAAGTCGCCTACAAGCGTTTCTTAAGTAAAACTTTTGTTTTAAGTAGAAGAAATTGTTTTTTTTTTAATGACTAGAGTTGTTCATTAAGTGTTAGTTAAAATACGTGTAGTTCGCGAAAGCAGGAAGAAAAAACGCTGCGAAGCAACACCATAGCGCGTTTAAAAACGCTTTAAAGCCGCAAGCAAACGTTTGTCAAATAGAAAAAACTTCTCGTAAAGTACAAGCAACAAGTTATTTGTATAAGCTGAAAATTAGCAACAATAAACAAAAACGTTAAAAAAAAAGCGCTCCTCTGTAGGCAGCGTAGCTAAACTTGCTCGCGACTGAAACCGCCAGAAAAACGCATCAGAAACGCTTGCTCGTGTTTCCCCAAGTAAAAACGTCACATAAAGTAAAAAATCTGGTTGTTTTTGAATGAAAAGACTTGTAATTAAGCATTAGCAAAATACATGTATGGAACAAGAGCGAGCATTGTGGCATGAATCAGTGGCACTGATTGTTGCAGCCGGCTTGGAGCTGGCCGTTTCGCTTCTGCTATATATCTGGGAACCTGTCCGTTTCGGCCCTGCACGCACACACGTAGTCACGCACTTGGCTATCGAGTGGCGGCCCAGTCCAAGGTTATCCAATTCTTTTAATTTATTTCAAGCAACATTTAATTAAAAATTGAGTTGTTTACCTGTGCAGCACGTCCTTCAGGGCACCAGCTAGATGGAGCTGTAGCTGCAGCAGATGTAGTTGTATCTCTATCTCTTCATATGTATATTTATATCTATCTTTAGCTGTCTGTTTATCTGCAACACACGCAGACAGGCACACACATCCTCGAGCTGGGCTTTTAGGCCAGGCTCCGATTTCTAACAACATCTGCCACTGCTCATTCTTTTTTATTTACTTCTTCTTTTGGCTGGCAATTTCTTAGAAGATTTCTGGTTTGTGTGTTGTTGTTTTAATCGGTTTCTTATGGGTTGGCGAGCCTGTTTGCTTGGCCAAAATCGGACAAGACGGCAACGTCGATTCTCAAATGGCCAAAAACGCTTGCATTTAAATTTACATTTTCAGTTTTATGCAACAAAACTCACTATGTCGTTTCCCCCAAAAATAAAAACAAAAATACCTACCGCAACTGGTAGTAGTCGACCTGACGATACCCTGTAGACTACTAAAATATATTATAACATACAATGTTAGCTGAGCCCTCAACTACAACGACACAATCATTTACATACATATTGTCTTTCGGCTGTCGATGACATTACCTGTCTCCCTCCCCCTCTGACATACACTTGCACTGACATATAAGGCTATCCGCTCACTTCCCTATGCACTGCCTGCTGAGTATTAAAACTCTGCGTTCTACAAAGAAAGTGAGCAACAACAAGAACAACTACAGCTCCAACAGCAACAGGCATCGGCTTCGTGTGTGCCTGTTTGGCTGTTCGTGCGTGCGGCTTCGGCTTGTTCTTCGGCTTCGGCTTCGGCTCCCCCACGTACATATGGTGGGGAAGCCAACAGAGCGGCAGCCGCTCTAGTCATTTGGCTGCGCTGCTGTTGCTTTTCAGTCAGTTGCGTTCGTGTGATTCACGGCCGCGCACACAGAGTCGCGCTTTAAAATTCGCATAGTGCGCGCAAAGCGCTCAATTGCTTGCGGTCGCGCCATCTCGCTCGCTCGCACACAAACGTATTCGCAATGAAAAGCGACTGCGTCTGCGTTCGCATTGGTTCTACGGAGAGCGCTGTTACAGAAAAGCTGTTGTTGTTAAGCTTAAGCAGAAAAGGTGTCAACGCCGGCGTCGACGCTAACGTCAACGTCAACGTCAACGCAAAGAGCAAGAGCAAAGTGTATGGGTAAAAACAAAGGCGCAGTGTGACAAAGAATCAAGTGAAAAACCGGATGCAAAATTTACAAGCATAAATCAAAAAATACAAAAAGAAAGGGGAAAGAGAAATAACAAATCGAATACCAAAGTTGATTTTCAATTTGAATTTGAAGTCTGCAGCGCAGGAAATGCAGTTTGCATTTTGATAAATGACCGGAAATGCAGACAGACAAGCAGCAGCGCAGCGCAGCGACTGCGGCGCAGCTGACACGCCTGCGCTGTAGCCATATAATCTAAACAATTCCAAATGCCGAAGCCTCAAATCAAATATTTACATTGAAAAATAACTTAAGCAGAACCAGAACCTGAGCCAGAAGAGAAAACACAGTAAATAGAAATTCGATATGTTCAACTGCAAGTGTTAATTAGCGATAGAAATTGTTTATGGCTCAGTGCAGAAAAGAAAAGATATCAAATAAAGCAAATCGAATAACATTTGCCAAACTAATTTTTTTTATGTGCCATAAAAAGAAAGAGGGAAAGAGAAAAAAGTAAAAGTTCTAACGGAGAAAAGCTTACATATTCCATACTTCTTTCTCATATGCATATATCTCTCTCTTTTTTATGGCCAACGACACGCGTTGCCTTATTTTCATTTTATTTTTTTTCTTGCGGATGAGTCACAATTAAAAAGGTTGGGCCAGAGACCCGCCTCAGCTTAGCTACATAAAACATTTGCCAAGTAGCAGCAGTCACTAGACCCCCACAAGACTTGCTCCCACTCTCCCCCTCCCTCTCTGGCTCTCACTCTAGCTCTCTAGCAATCTCTCTGTGTACACAATCTATTCCTACTTTTAACCACAAAAGGCGACACAAACAAGCAGACAAATAAACCGCAGAACAGACGCTCAGACGACAGACATGTCTGTATAACCTAGAGGCAGACACACACACACACCAACCCCTACCATTGTGCCTCTACCCCCTCAGCCCTTGCCCAGGTGCTAAGCGGCGCTGCATAAACTAAGTATCGCATTATGAAAATCAGCCCAAAGCCATTTCGTAATAACATTTAATGACACATATGTATAAACACACACAGTTATAGGTTGACTGCAGTCACAGAGCGTACCAAATATACATATACGTATATATTCCTATACATATGCAATATATAAATTCGTATAGAGCTAATGATGAACAAAAAAAAAATATAACGTCATCAACGCCGCGTTGATTTTCCACAGGCGCCAAGCGAAGCGTGCAACCAAATAAAAGCAACAAAACCACGAAAACAAAACAGACAATACACAAAATAAAACAAAAACTATATATAATATTTTGGAATGCAACGAAACGATCTATCCAATAGATACCAGACTAAGCAAGCTAGAAGTAATTGAAAAGCTTGAAAAGAATTTGCTTCCAGAACTAAGCTCATGCCTATAGCTTAACAAGATTATTATACAGGTATTACACAGACATATATCTAACCAGCAAATATCTGATTATTACAAAAGTCATTTTTAAAGAACACTAAAATATTTAAAATATTTCAAAGATAATAAATTCTATCTTTACAAAATGCACATCTAGAAAATATATATTTACAAACATATACATAGACACGATTCAATTCAGCAGCTATCAGATGGCATATTACAGTTATCATATGAGCCACAATTCCACAATCTTATTCTTTGTTTAAACGGAAGTATATTTACTTAGCATAAGTTGATCAAAGTCAATGAACCCCACACAGATACCCATTACAAAAGTTCTTGTTTAAAAATCAACGAGCATAGCTACAGCAGACACCAAATATGGCGAACAGCTGGCATTGTCTTGCAAATGAATCCTACAGGCAATTGGCTAAAATTTTGATAGAGAGGCAGACAGGCAGGTAGAGGGACAGAAAGTCGGTCACTGCCTATAAGTGTAGCCACATTTAATGCAGGGTATCATTTGAAGCTAGCATTGAGCACAGAATCTGATTATTCTAGATCTTGTTAAACTGATCTCTCTGAACTGATCTATTTATAAACTCTGAACGGACCATAGCATGGATTGATTTCTGTTCTCTCTGTGGGAGACAGAATTGCTTGTAACTTCATTTATTTATTTCTGCTCACTCATTTCGAAATGAGTTTTATGTTTTTTTGTATTCTCTTGAGAAACGCGCTGAGCAAGTGAAATTGTTAATAATATTTATTTTTTAATATTTACTGCAATTTTTATAGAGAGTGCTTCGCATTGCATGTGATTTAAGAAAAACTGTGAGCTACTTTATTTTCACAGACAACTGTTAATTGCTAACACAAACAGCAACAACAAAAATCAACAATAAAAAAAAAATAATAATAATAAAACATATACAAATCCAAAATCAAACGATCTACAAAAAGCCATATAAACAAACATTAACACTGAACGCTTTGAATTAACGCGTTTTATGATTAATCATGGATATCGACTCAAAGCCCTCAAAACGCATTGAAATTCAACAATTTTTACTGGGTAAGTCAATAGCAGCTAAGCAGAATAGTTAATAGCTATTTAAATGTGCATATTAACTAGCTACACGCATATTTGCATATGTATGTGTCTACTGAGTGTAAGTGAAAGTGCGTTGCAGGGCATGCATGATTCGGTTATGCCTTGAAGTTTGAGTATTAAGTGCTAAAGCTGTTATTATTTGAATAAGTTACAGTATTTGTTTATAATATAGATTGGGTTTAAATAGGTGTAGGTCTTATTAGAAAGTGCCTACTCTGGAGACCCTTGTGCATAATAGAAATATAATACTATATTACAAAAATATATTACAAATTAAAGAAATATTTAATGAGTAGAATACATAAAAATATTTTTAGAATGAGGTAGCAAATAAAAATAATTGAGTTAAAATTCTTTAATATTTGAAATATGTAGAAGATTCCCTATATTATTTGCTAATTATCTTTGTAGAGCTTGATAAATGGTTTCTCTCTTCTCTGACTGGCTGCCTTTCTCTCTCTCTCCCTCGATTTCTCTCCATCTCTATCTCCCCCACATTAGCTTCTGGTTTTTGTATTTTTGGCCATCTTTAACTCCCTGCCTCTCTCCCTCTTTCCATCATTCCTAACCCATCGACCCTAACGAGCCTCTCGAATGGTCTCAACCTCCAGATCCTCTTCATCTCCATCTTCTTCAACCACATTTGCGCTTAATGCCCTAGCAGATGTCGCTCTTGAGCGTTTATTAAACCACTTTTAGCGCAGTTTTATAAGTACAGGGTATTAAAACAACTTTATTAAACAATTATGTGTGCAGCTAAACAGAATATTAAAGTAGTTACGCATTAACCGCATATTTATCTAGATAATTTAGACGGCATTGTTAATTAAGCCCAGCACAGAACAACAACAACAAAAAAACAAACTTGAGAGTCCAAACTACTTGTAGAAATGTTCATGTGCCTCGACTTGCCCTGCGGCCATATAATTTTCTTGTACAGCGAAACATTAATAACCCTCAGATACAATATAGTATATACATATATATTGACTCATGCCATGGACCGTCTACGATCTGGAGCTGAGAAGAACAAGAGAAGAGAGATGGATGCTGAGGCTGTGGCTGAGGCTGAGACCGAGGCGTAGACTGAGGCAAAGTCTTTGGCTCTTAACTTGACTGCGAGCTTAATGCGCTTTGTTCTTTTCATGCTTCAACTTTTGTATATTGTACAAATTTTATTATATTAAAACTCATTTTTCGGCGCGTTTTTTGGCCACTCTTTCGCTGGTTCTTTTAGGCATACATATTTATATTTATAATATATATGTATATATGTATATATGTATATATAAATACTATATATGTATGTAGCTTTTGCTTAAAGCCCTTCTTTTAACGCGTCGGCAGTTAAGTCTGCAAGCATTAATGCTCTTCTGATAGGGTATAACGATTCTGTGGCGCAATATGTCGCAGTCTTATATAAATACATATCATCATATTCTTTACACGACAATTTTTATTGATAACTAAGTCGGCCTTTGGTTCCATTGAAATCTAAAAAAATAAAAAATAAATTCTAAATTTGTGTAAAAATTTGGTTTTATCTTTAAATGAAATTTAATTTAAGCAAAATATGGAAAAGTAACCCCAAATAATTATATATAAACAAATTTGTTATTTATCCGAATTGTGAAAGTGTATTTGGCGTTCGTTGTAGTTGTTGTTGCTATTTCATTTAAGTTATTTCATACTAATTACGTTTGTCTGGGCCATTTCTTTGCGTGTTTTTCAATTTTAACAAGATTTCTGGCAATTTTTGTTTTGTTTTAGTTGTAGTAGTTGTGTTGTCAATGTTCACCGTTAAACCTACTTAAGCAGCATGAGAAGGTAGCCACTAGGGAAACTGGATTGTTTTGGTTTTTATTATTTTCTCTGTTTTAATTTCTTATTTTATTGTTTTTGTTTTCTCTGCCGCCCAGTGAAATTGCTTTTAATTGCTTGCGGTCAACTCGCAGTTGACTCTTTAGGCTCTTCATATGAGGTCATAGGCATACACTACTATAAGCTCATATCTGATATGCTATATATACATATGTATGTACATAAGTATGACTCATATGAGTTGCTTAACCCCTCGCTGAGCATTTGAGGCAATTGAATGCCATTTAGTTCAATGGAGCGTATTAAATTGAATGCGTTCGCCTTATTTAGCTTTCAGTTAACATTACCCATTTCTAGATGCTCCTCTTGTACAACTTCTTCCTCTTCGTCTTCAACTTTTACGTCTTCTTGCAGATGTGCGTGCTCACTTTCGTGCCTCGCTAGCGACATCAGAGTATGAGAATACTTCGAATCTGTTTCATGTGACGGCAGCGGAGCAGACGCAGGAGTTGCTGCAGCGCTGTGACCAGCTGCTGGCCAGCTATGCAGACGATCAGGCGGCAACAACAGCAGCAGCAGCAACAGCACCAACAACATCAGCAAGAGATGCCACGGCCACAGCAGCATCCATTAAATCGAATGGCTGCAGCGAAGTGGGCGCCGAGACCGGTTGCTATCTGGAGATGATGTCCTCAACATCAACAGCAGCAACAGCAGCAGCAGCAGCAACAGCAGCCCCAGCAGCAGCAATTTCAACGCCAATTGCAGCCTCCAAGACTTCGCGTGAGTGCCAAAGCAGAGTTAGACTGCTATAGAGTCTATAGACTGTGGTAGTTATCTATTAGCCAGCATGCAAGTAATTGACTTTAATTGCAGTGTCCGCCTCGAGGGAGTACATCGATCTGAGCAGCAGTCAATCGTTGAACAGTGATAAAACCTTTCGTTGCTCTAGCAATCAGCATTTGGAATTGGAGCAGCATCCCCATTCACAGCATTCACAGCACTCACAGCATCCCCAGCAGCACCAGCAGCAGCAAGAGCAACAGCAACAGGACCAGCAGATCTATGACATTTGCCAAAATCCAGGAGAAGAGGAAACCCAGCAAGTTTTCGCGCACGAACTGTTCATTAATTGCCCCTACGCTGATCTGCCCGCTGGGCACCTGGCCTTGCATCGCTCCATCAAATTCGGCCAATTGCAGCGCATCGAGAAACGCCTGTTCTTCGACCAGACCAAGAAATACTACTGCGGCATCCTGAATGATTGGATGCTGTGCTATGCGGATGGTCCGACGTCTTGTCGGCCGAGCAGCAGCCTCTATCTGAAGAGCTCGGCCATTGAGATTGAGCATTTTGGAGAGGGCAAACGGCGTGAGGTTTGCTTTCAAATCACCACCGCTGATCCGAGCAAGAAGTTCGTCTATCAGGCGAACAACGAGGTCGATGCCAAAGAGTGGATACACGCCATTGAGGCGGCCATACGGGGCGAGGCCGTTGCCCAGGCAACGCTTAAGTCCTTACGGAAACTGCCCACGCCGCCGGTCATGAAGCGACTCAACTTTGCGGCCTCGACAACGACAGCGGCCACCAACAGCGACAGCATCTACGAGGAGCCGTCGCCCATATATAACTTTGGGGAGGCGCTGACACCGCCACGCCTGCCCGAAAAGTGCAACAGTCCGAGTGCATTGGCCAAACGTTTCGAATACGACATACCAAAGTGCCCGCCCCAGCCGCTGGTCATGGACGAGGAGCCAGCTGGCGGTGAGGTGGAAACAGCTGAGCTGCTCAATGGTGGTGCTATTGCAAGTGGTAGTGGTGCTGGTGCTGCTGTCGAGCTCAAGGCACAGCCACAGCCATCCAGTCTGCATGGCAATTTGGCGCTAGATTTCCAGGCCAAGGTCAAGACGGTGCACAGCGAGCTCTCTAGTCAGCTGACGAGTCCGGAGCGCTTGAAGAAGGCTGTCAAGAAGAGCTACTCGTGCGGCAACCCCAACAGCGAACCGGAACTGCTGTCCCTAACCAGCGGCAGCAGCAACTGCAGCAGCTGCAGTCCGGCCACACTCAAGGACCAAAAGAAGCAGCGCAAGGCAACGCAGACGCCCCCGACGAGTCCACAGAAGACGCCCGGCAAGGATTGCGACAAGCTGGCACGCAACTGGTTTCTCAGTCGCCTCAACAAGACCAGCTCGACTCAAAATTCCCGCTCGACGGGCGGTGGAACGAGCAGCCCCACCAGCATACCGGCCAACGCCAAGTGCAAGCTGAGCGAAAAGGAGAATCTGCTCAATGGATTGGATATGTGCGATGGCAGCTACGATGGAGCGCCCAACGATCTGCAACAGTATCAACAGCAGCAGCATCAGCAGCACCAGCAGAGCAGCAATCCAACATCGCCTTGCCTGAAAGCGGAGGCCAAGAGCAAGGTGAACATGATCATCAATCAGTTCGAGAGCAGCGGCCATCTGTCGACCATGTTCAGCGTGGAGGCATTGGCGGCCAATGCGCTGGCCTCCCTGACGTCCTTCTGCGAGAGCGACAACTGCAACAACTATGAGCCAATAATGCCGCTGGCTACGCCGCCCAGCAGCTATCTCAAAAAAGTGTAGGACGTCGCATCCTGGATTATCATTATCATTGATATAGAAATATATATATATAGCACAGATTTATAAAGAGTTAGGTTAGCGATAAAACACATACTTTTCATGTTTATCCTTTCTCATTGACATAAAATTTTAATATCAAAACATAAATTGGATATATACATTGGTTATATATGTATGTATATTAGAGGGGGTATTTATGCATTTAAGTGTGAGTGTGTGTGAGAGTGCATGTCAGAGTGTGCAGAATAGCTTGAAATAGCGCGAGGTAGTTAATGCTATGTCGTTGGAGCAGTCCCGCTTTACTATATAATACGCGTCGAGTAGCGTGAGGTGGGCATACGCAGCTGAGTGCCTGCACGCATTTGAGATTCAACTACAGCCAACAGAGCTTCACGTCTCCGTTCGTCAGGCACCAATACGATTTTGGTGTTCGATTCTTTCGGTGAGAAGAGACCCATTATGCCTTTGCTTTCGCGGCTGATCACCTTGAACTGCATGCCGCGGCCATTGTTCACAAAACTGTCCACTTCCTCCCACTGATACGACCACAAGGACTGAGCAACCGAAGGGAGAAGAGCATAAATATTAAATAAATGTATATGGAAATAGGCCACGCTTCACTCACATTCCAGACGCCAAACATATCGTTGCGCTGCGCATAGATCATTCGATGATTGGTTATTAAAAGGTACTCGGCTCGGCGCACAATCTCCTCGCAGTGCACAAAATTGTCCGTTTCCGCATATTTGCCTTTGTCCACCTCCCTGCCAAAGCAAGAAATACGATTAACATATGACATATATATGGGAATATTGTTGTGAATCTTACTTTAGTATCTTGTTGCCCAGAGCTTCGCTGTAGCAATAGGGACGCAGCACATAGTCGTAATGTAGGAAGCGTGTCGGTCGCAGGCGTCTGGCATCATCGATGCCCACGGTGGCGCGTTTGACTGCTTCAAAGCTGCCGCTGGCAAAGTCCACAACACCAGCCGTTGGACGCGCCACCAGGCCGATGGCGCCCTTGCCCAGGCCCTTGAAGAAGCCCTCCACGCCCTCGTCGCGTGCGCCAGCAACGGGCTTAGTAACCACACCCGTCACGCCATCATAAAAGCCCTGCGAGTGGAAAAGGTAAGTTCAGTTTGGATTAGTGTGAGTTGCAATTGCTGTGCCGGCTGAGCTCTCACCATGACCAGACCCTTGCCGCTGCGTGCGAGGCCCTCATGGAAATTCTTTGGTTTATTGTGCATGCCCCTTCGACGTTTCTTTTGGTATTTGTCATCAAAGGTCAAGGCAGCCAGACCTTTGCCCATGGCGCCAGTGATTCTAGTGGAAGGGAGATGAATTAATTAACTGATGCTGGCTATGTAACTCCACTAGTAAGAAACTTACTTGGACATGGCGCCCGCAGCACCGCCCACGGTGTGGCCAAAGAGCGACTTGACGCCCAGCACCAGACCCTCAGCAAATTCGCCAGGTCCTTGGATGGCGCCCTGCAAACATGATTAGGTAGCTTAAAATAGTCAAGGCTTAACTTTTGGTTAGCATTTTGCTCACCTGGAAAGGTTCGTAGAACAAGTCCTCAACACCTTTCTTAAGACCCACGACCAAACCGTATGGATTCCCCAGTACATCCAGACCCAGAGCCAAAACATAGAGCTGTTTCAGTGCCTGGCCCTTATAGTGGGACGTCACCTCGTTGACGAGTTGATGTTGGGTAAAGAATTGAAATTCGCGCTCGAAGAAGGCCAAACGGAAGACGACATCATTGACATCCGTTAGCGTTACGCCCACACCTTGGACCAGTGTACCGAGGAAGCCGGGCAGCGAGATTGCATCGGCGCCAGCCATGGAGAAGCTAACATGTATCTTCAGTGGACCCAAATGCAGGTTATCATAGTAATTCTTCTGCTCCTGCTGCGAGTGCTCCTCGAAGAACGTGGACAATGGCAGCTCAATGGAGTCCACATCGCTGCGGAACAGCTTGGCCGCTTGCTCATCGGTCACTTCAGTCGAGAACATCTCCGCAATGGCCGTTAGAAACACAATGTCCACCTTAAAGTGGAACTCCTGGATCAAGATGGATGCATACTTGTACTGCTTCACTTCCGAATTGGGTATCACGCGCTGCACTATGCTGCATTCGATGAACGGCTTCATCGATGTGGTTGTGGCCACACTCTTTGGCGGAGCGATCGGTGCCAGCACCACATTGAATATGGGATCAATTAATTGATTGTCCACCTGTATGCGATTAATTTTCACATGCAATTGATTCTGGAACGGAGATGACCTGAGCGACACCCAAATAGCTGGATAAAAGTTGCGACGCAAACGCCGTGCAATGTGTTTCGTGATCGTCATTGTGTTGAAGTCCAGCTGCAAATTGTTTATAGTGTGTATAAAGAAATGTCTGTATATGTATGGAGTCCATTTCGTATACGCACCGGAAATTTGTTATTCAGCAGATATGTCTTCACCTCCTTGACGGACTTGTGCACCAGATAGCGCTGATACTCGGCTTCGATCAGCTCTGAATCGTTTATGGTCATCTCCTTGAAACGTTTCTTGTTCGGCTTTCTTGACTCCCACACTATGCCCGAACTGGTAATGCCCAAATAGAGTATGTCCAGGGCAGCCTCATTGTTAACCACCGAGATGCCGATGCCATGTATATGCAAATCAATGCTACGCGTTATGGTCTGCAGTGCTGCAGTGGTCTCCGTTCGCTTGGCGACCGCCTCAACTTCGGTGACCAACAGGACACGCTGCATGCCATAGAGGAAGGACACCCAATAGGCTTTGCTGTCGTTCTGCAGACTGTAAGAAGCAATTAGCAAAACATAGCACAACCTCGCATTTGCATTCCACTTACGTAACCGTATCGATCTCGTCGCGTTTCAGATCGGTCTCCTGTTTATCCTTGCCAAATACCAAAATTTTAGGACCCGTCGGATCGTCCCAGGCAAATAGGACACATTGCTTCGGCTTCAGAGTGTTAATTATTTCGGTGTTCTTCTCATAGTAGATCAGATCCTTGCTGGTGTGATTGATGATCAGGCCGGGTGCCTCCGCCGGCTGGTATTCGGTGAATGTTAAGTAGACGCCGCCCTCTGTGGACTGCACATCCACATTGACGCCGCCGTAGGGACTGTTGGTCAGCTTGAGCAGCGTACAGGTCGCCTCGGTGTAGTCAAACGCTGGCGTCACCTGTTTACCTACGCGCAGAATCAGCTTGCGATGTGTCTCGCTCTTAGGCCACAGTGGCTTATACTCGAGCTCTTCGACAGATAGCCAAGGGTCGCCGGGCCGATTCAGCTCTTGCAATTCGATCGTATGGCGGCATTTATTGTGCACTATGTAGAACGGTATGAACGTGATCTGTTTGGTCAGCGAATTGTTTGTCAAATGATTGTGTACGCCGATTTGGAATTTCTGATTGTTTGCAGTACAGGTAACGCCACCAATCGAGCCAGCCACGTCCAATGGAATCTTCTCACTCCATTCCCCACTCTCGATGCGGATCGCTGCCTTCTTCTTGTCGAAGAACATCTTATCGCGGAAGGCTAACAGTATGGGACCGGAATACTCGGGCGGATGATACAGCATTTCCACAGATGACAAATCTGATTTGTAGGTGAGCATCTTGCCCGTCTTATTGATCATCCAGTACGGACTGTACAGGGTGAGTATAATTTTCCCAAATATTTTGCTACAGCTGCAATGGTCAATTTCAATAGTATTTGTATTTGGTTATTTAAATATGATGAAATTAAAGACGAGAATAATTACCGCACAAATAGATCCATTTCCATTTTAACATCTGAATCATATGAGGAAAATGTCCACACGGTTACGTCATCACTGGGATTGGGAATTTCAGAGGCATGGGACCAATCTTTCTCCAGATATTGCAAAAGCTATAAGCAAATACGCAATTTATAAACATAAACATATTTGTGGATTTCTAGATTTAGATTAGACTACTTACACGTATAACTAGCACACTCTTTGCTTCTTTGCCGTTTGCAGTCATACGAACCGTGGGCAAATGCAGGATATGCCCGGGATTCACCTCCTTTTCGCCAAAATCTAAAAAGTCCTGCTTCTCGTAACGCTCTTCTACGTCAGAATTCCCTGTCGATCCGCGACCTGCAGATTCGACGTTAATTTGGCGACCCAAACAGCCAGCCACAGAGACTTTGATGTCAATGGGCAAACAATTTCGCAGGGATAGTGGAGGACGTATGTGAACCATATAATGGGCACTTCGCAGTCGATACTTGTTGGTGTTCTCGAAGAAAATCTCATGCTTGCGTCGCTGAAAATTCATGTTGAGCGGCTCGAATGCGTCGATGGGTTCACATTGCACTTGGCTTTCATAGTTCATATCTGATGGATTTATATACCACGAGAGGCTCTGAACGGACGTGTGATAGCCCTTCACTGAAAAGTACAGCTCTTTATCACTTGCATAGATGGCGTGCAGCGGCACATTGAAAACCTCATTAGGTTTCGCGACGCCAACACGAATGAATCGATTTTCTGTGTCGTGGCGTCGATGCACTACAATTGGTCTCGTAAAATGGTTCAAGATCTACAAGAGAATTTCATATATATATATATATATATATATATATAAGGAATTGAGACAACTTCATTGATGAAGTTACGTACGCTTAAAACGCCATGGATATTGATTTTGGTGGTGCCATACTCCAGCTTGACCTGGGAGACAATGGCCCACTGTTCGGGCAAAGCGGTGTTAGGTATCGGAAAGTAGCGCGTGTCGGCTTTACTAACGGGCAGCGCAAGTTCACCACTTAGATCACCCAGCTGTGGACAAAGAAACCACGTACATATCAGAGGATTACTAGCTGTGAGTATATGTTATGTAATTTACCGTCACATAGAGATTATAGTCGTCGATCTGGCTTTCGGACATCGTGCTCATGTCCTTGGTTTGCAAATAGGCTTTGCCGCCAGGCGAAATCGTACAGCTTTTTATGTCGACTGGATCGACCAGCTGATCATCTGGGCTGTTTAATGCGTGCAGAACCAAAGCGTTGCTTGTAAGCTTGCCGCCACGATGCACCTCGTGCAGCGTAAAGACACCGTTCTCCAAATTCAGTGTGATGTTAAAGCCCGTATCATTGATGACCACATAAGGAGCGGTAACCTCTGGCTTTTGGATGCCCTTTTTGTCCATGGCTTGCGAAAAGGCCTCGCCCAATTCACTGAGCAGGCTAAGGCATGTTTTGCTAACCGTTATTTCTAGATTCTCCTTGGAATGTATGCGAATGTTCATTGCTGTATCCTCCTGTAACTCATCAAAGTCAGATTCCATCTTTTCAAAGCTCATATCGAATTGCAATTCCCAGGGTATATACTCTCTGATGCCATTACGTCCCATAACCTCGTTTAGCTCGATAATCGGCTCCCACTCGGCCATGAATTGATTGTAATAGTTCTGCAAGACGTGAAATATTTGTTAACAATATATACAATAACTGAGTAATCAAAGTATCATCTACCATATTGAGTGTTAGGGAGCCATGCGCAGTAAAATTACTGCTCCAGTTATTAAAGACAGCCGTCATGCGTGTGTCTAGTGAAAGGAGAGGCTTCGTATAGTATCCCTGTCCCGATTCAATCACAAGAGTTATGCTGGGCATCTCAATCACGCACTTCTCGGTCTTCTCCGCATCACTTTGGAGCGACATTGGTATTTCTTTCGCTTCGATGGCCTCCTCCACTTTTGTGAACCAATAGGTCTTTGAATGGAACGGTTTTGGATACCAAATCTTGGAATAGTCCGTCGCATCTCTATCAATGGCTGCCTTCTCAGCTGCACCGCTCGTAATGCTCAGCATCGCTTTGTTAAGCAACTCAATCGTTGTCGGCGAGATATTAATGATAATATCACTCAGCTTAAGACTTATGTGCAGGCCCTCCGACTCGGGCGTGGAGCCCTGCAAACTGATAACAGCCGGATGCAAAATATAATGACGGGTCGCATCGCGACGCTCTGGCAAAAATGAGCACATATATATCTTAAGCGCTGTGATTTCACCATTGATTATCTGCTTCTCGCCAATTGACCGATAATTAAGATGCGCTTGTGCCTGCGGATATTCGAAATATTAAATCAATGACAAAAGTCAATAATGAAAATTTTCAACTCACATTAAAGATAATTGCATTAGTATTCAAATCATCTAGGCTCTCAACCAATATAATGTCCGGCTGATCAATATGAAGTATCAGATTCATTTTTTTGTTTGTATCTTGGGGCACTACATGGAAAACATATATAGATAGGATTAGGGTAATTGAGAATTTATATATATATTTATATATACTTCACGTACTTGACATCGTATCCACGGTTTTTTTTGCACTTTCTCGCGCCGTTGTTGCCGATTCCTTAAAAGGGCTTTTCTCCAGCTTCACGCCTGGTTCGCGGGGTTCCGATTCGACGGGCAAAGTCAGAAACAAGGTCAACTTCATTAGGAAATCAATGCAAACGATCAAATCGAAACTGCGCACTCGTACTTCAGCTGCAAAATATATATATATATATATAATTATATTAAGTAATTAGATTACAAGCTCATTGCATATTACCAAAGACGTCGTCCTCTTTTAAAATTGCCGTTACATCAACCATGTAGTTCCATACCTCCTTCTGGCAGGTCTCAAGAATTTTGTCCTTCTTAGACTTCTCCGCATCCCAGTTTTTGCAGCTAAGATATTGACGTATTTTGCTTTTGTTTGACGAACGTGTATCATCCAATTGTATGTTGCAGAGGACAACGGATACACTGAGCGTGCCATTGTTCAGTTTGGTGCCCTTCACAGACAAATAGTAAATTCCAAAACAGGCCAATCCTTCGCCTTCCTCTAAAAAAGTAATGTAAATTAAAAATATAAATTATCTTTTTGCTTCCCACAGGTTGAGCAGATTACGGTTTACGAACCCTCCATCAAATTTATAATGACGCCATCAAACTGAAAGTTGAGCTTAAGACTTTCGCATACTTTTAGTGGGTCATCTGAAATCTGCACAGAAGCTCCTGATTCAGCATTTGTTCCGGTACGTTGAGCGATGTGTGAAGGTGGAACCTTTATCTCGACTTCGTTTGGTGGAAACTCAGCGAGACCTTCGTTCAAATTTTTGTTCAGTATAGACATGATGAGCGCATAGTCGTCCATGTAGAGTGTTAGCTGTAATTGAGCGTTATAAATATAAATTAGATTGTCGATAGATTCTTAGCGTGCTCTTTCTTTGTTACCTCAACAGACTTTAAGTGACCCGAAAGATTCATCTCTGGTACATCCGTGTACCAAGCGAATGATAGATTGCGCGTTACCGTTAGCGTAAAACTCATAGGATCCATCATATTGACTGAGGTCTTAATTCCAAGAACAGCATCCACATCTATATTATTGATTAAACCCATAAATATCATTATAAAATCTATACTCATCGATTATCTAGTCGAGTCCTACTCACCATCGACCTGTGAATCGTTTGTATCCAATATAACCACCTTCGATATTTTGACATCTTTTAGCTGCAGTTTTATCTCATCGATGACAGCGTATTGGTCCACACTGGGCACTGGCGTCTCGATAGTTGTATTTGTCATCTCCAGCAAGCCCAAATCAATGGCCAATGCATCTGTGCTTTGTGAATCCACCGGCACCAGTATAACAGGCGCTTTAATTCTAATATTCAGTTTCATGCGCGTTGCCTTTTCGTAGGCATTGATGGCGTTTTGCTTAGCCGACTGGGCAGCAGCTGCGCTGGCATTCGTGAGTGCATCCTGGGCAGTTTGGAAGTGACTTGAAAAGTTCTACCGATAGGAAAACAAGTGTGAATAAACGATATATAATAAGGATATATCTATAACGTCCTACCAGTAGACCGGTGACAAACCAGTTGAGGAACACAATCTTCATGCAGCCAATGTCCACCGTTACTTTCATATCATCTGAATTGTAGTTATGGGTGTACTCCTTATTGAACAGCACCACCTGGCAATTGAAGGCATCCTGGCCCACAATGGTCAATATCTGTAAAAGTAATTCAAAGCTCGATTAGTCTCACATTCTATATAAATCGTTGGCTTGCACTCACTTTGGTATGTATTGTTCTCGGATTGAGATCTAACATTACAATATCCTTGAGTCCAATGTTCACCTCGGTGTACGAGTCTTTTAGTGTTATGTTAGTCACGAAGTGCTTCACCTGCATCAGGGAGAGTGGACGCTTGCGAGAGGTTAGCTTCAAGCTAATCGCCTCAATATTGGCAATCATACGCATTTTTACAGTATCCACAATCAGTTTCCTCCTCCCTTTGTTCTGGCGCACGGACATCTTTTGGCTGGTGACTATTGTTTCGGCGTCTTCCATAATAGCTTGCAGTTTGTGCTTTAGTCCATCGCCATCGGCCGCAGATGCGTAGCGATCGCGTGGCTTCAAATTTAATAATATGACATCCATACGCTTTTGGAAATCGTTGGCCATTTTCAACAGACGCTGCAGACACTCCTGATGCAGCACAATGTCGAGTACCTCGAAATTGGCCACCATCAGCTGCTCGACGGAATTGTATTTAGTATTAAATTCGGGCGACAATTTATCGGCCATCGTATAGCTGATAGTGAATAAATATTTCTCGTCTTTAATGTATCCAGGTGTATCTATGATATCTAGGACATTATCCGCCGTGTCCACACAATCGAAGTGCTTGAGATTAATGCTGCCCAATCTGAAAGATCATAAATTAGTGATGGAATAAAAAACCCATTTGATTTCTTTTTGCAGAGGCGCTACTTACTTGACAGACGCAACTGTTTCGTAGGTGCGCTGGGCCATGTATGTCTCCACTTGGAGAACTTCAAATAGCAGTGTCTGACTTATTTCTTGTTGAAGGTCAGACAGGATCGACAGCTCATTGGTGCTTGTTACCATCTCCAACTCTGGCGTTACATATGTCGATTCCGTATCGCCATCCGTTTCACAGCGCCTATTCGATTCCACCAGCTTAAGAGTGATTTTTTGTAGGGAGAAATTTACCTCGACATTGGTATATTGTATTATTTCGTCCTGAAGTGCTTGCTCTGCTTCGGCCACTGGAGTGGTACGCTTCTTGATTTCACGATTTATGAAGTTCGATATTGAGCTGCGTGAGCGTCGCAAAACAGGCGCCAAATCTGGGGCATCGCTCTGGGGCAGGGGCAAGTTGGTGACCAAGTCGATGGCTTCCAGCATACGATCTTCGGTTATGCTGAGCTGCACCGCCGGCATCACTATATCAATTTTGATCTTGGGCAAACGCGGATCATTGTCAAAGACGCACAATGCAGCCTCCACCTTAAGCGACGTCGGCAGCAGGACATGCAATTCTGTTGATTCGGCGATATTGAGAACACTTTGCCATGGTTCATGTGGCCGCACCACTAGTATTTGTACATCATTTACTTCCACAATGAATCTGTCATAGGAGTTTTCCATAACCGACTTCAATATGTCCTTCTGTTCGACGCCCTCATCGTGCAATGCCCTAACTTGGTCTGAGGTGCGTCTGTGTGGCTTGGTTGTCATATGCACCTGACCCATACTGAGCACAATCAGAGCTTTCTCATCGGACACATAATAGCCGCCATGCGGCACCACCAGTATGTTGGGCATTAGCAATATGTCTGCATCCAATATGGATTTCTGATCGATAACATACTGCATGCCCGTCGCTGAGCGCTCCTTGATGTCCACCAGCTTCGAAGCAGCCGTTGCCTCGAATTTCGACAAATTCACATCAGTCGGCGGCTTGAAGACACTGCTAACAGCCATAATGGTCTTCGAGTCGTAGGTGATTTGCAATGGACGAGCGACGACCTTGACACGTTGATTGCACTGCTTATCAATTGGATTCGTTTCGAAGAATATATCCAGCAAATTGAACTCATCCGTTGTTATGGACTCGATCAGCATGGGCGCGCGATCGTTTTGAGTTACACCTGTCATCTGCAAACACTTCATGCCCGCTGTCACGCTCATGGCATCGTCAGCCGGTCTTTGTAAAATCGTTGCAGTTGCCATAGAGAACTTCAATAATATTATCGATGGCAAATTGAAATAGTCGAAGGCGCTGCTTTGATCGGCGTCAAGCTGCACTTCCTGGTATAGGCCCATTTCGAGTGCAATTAGTTTGAAACTCATTTTGAGAGCCACATATTCTATGGGCACATCCTGCGGCTTCATATTCTCCTCGTAACCAATCGCCTTGTACATTTTGGCCTTCTCCTCTGGCGTCATAGCAGCCTCGAATTTGCGAACTATAAAAAAAGAGTATGTTACATATTGCAAAATAGGGTTTACGGCTATTGTTTTACCCAATTTTTGACTGGTGCCTTCGTCTCCATCCGACTTGGCAGAACTACCACCCCACCAGTTGCCAAGCCAGCTCGTTTGCCGAGGTGGTATTGACTCGCGGTACTTGACTATCTCGATGTTAACGCGTTGCCTTATGAGCAACAGATTGAAGAGATCCAACTTCTCTTCCAGCATCTTGCACGATTCCTCCAGCGTTTTTGTTGGCTTTTTAGAGAGCTCACGTTCTTTGTATTTCTGCAAGAGAGAAAGAGAATAATTAGTGGCGATTCAAGCTGCTTATAGTTGAGAAAACGTACCTCGGCATAGTCGTTGCAACGCTCTCGATGATCTTTTATGTAATCCCAGGTCCAGGTGCGCTTCGGACGTCGTATATCATACTCGAGCACAGCGGTAATTGCGAATTTCCACCACTCCTTGGCGTGACCCTTATAAGCTACATGTACATAAAGATATCTTAAGAAATTTACTTTACTTATTAATGCTATATGACTCACGTATATTGTAGGGCCGATATTGACGATACGGCAAGCCTAGCTGCATACGATTCATCGCATCGCCCAGCTGCATAAGATATTGGAACTGTTTATTGGTCAAGCCCACGTTGAGGGTTTCCATCTCCAGACTAAGATCAACTTTGGGTTTCTCAAATGCTGGCTCATCCAGTTCTGGATTCATGTTCAGCTTCAACTTCGTAATGCAGGAAATGGGACCCAAAACTGAATGAAATAAAAGTAAGGAGTGTAAGACTCTATTTGCAAATAAAACTAAAGGAAAGTAGAGAATTTGTACCATAACAGTAGTTGGTGGGCTTAAAGTCCTTGCGTGCTATTTGATCCTTGAACGTCTCAACTAGCTTTTCCCTTTCTTCAGACGCATAAAGCCTAGCCTTGCAGTTCATGTAGGCAGCGAGGCAGGAGAGATTCGCAATTTTAAAGACCTCCGGTGCACGTTCCGTCATATAGGTCTTGTCCCAGTTATTATCCGTTGTATAAAGTTCCAGTTCATGCAGCGTTATGCCAAACGAGAACGCCGATCCCATCGTTGTGGAATCCTCATAGCGAAAATGCACATTGCTAATTTTTACTTGCAAATTGTTCACAATTTGTGCAGTCAGCTTTTCCGTGAAGCCAGCATCAGCCTTGGGCACAGCTGCAAGATAATGAGAAATAGGATTAGATATATAATGTATATAGATTAATGTTAGATTTATCGTACCCGGCTCTAGCTCCTTTTTCATCGCAGCCTCCTGAGCATCCAGTGCAGCCATTTTGGTAGCCAAATTTTTTTTCTCCTCCTTTTCAGCATTGTATCGGACATTATTGTTGGGCGTGACAAGCACATAGAGACCATCAATATCGGCTATAACCGGCTGGCTATATAAATTCTTCCAGGGTATTTTCAGCACCAATTTGCCTAAGCAAAGTATACACATTAAAAAGAGATAAACATTTACCTTCAACTATATTTTTTCAACTTACCCAAATAGCCATAGACTAGCTGAACGGGCAAATCCATATCATCCAGCGCATTGCTGCGAATTTGCAGATTGGTCAAGACCACATCGCCTGAAAATTAAAAAAAAACAAATGTTCAATTATATATTTATAGCTTAATGTAAAAATAAATAGACAATACTTGAAAAATATATACCTTATTAATGCGCACTATTAGCAAATTGATTTATTACAGCAAATGCTTGAAAATTGTTGGGCAAACAAATAAACAAAAGCCGGCAAGTGCGAGGGTAACAAAATATGGCCAACCATTTATACATAAGTTTAGATATACATATATGTATATATATATATATATATATATATATATATATATGCATAAATGTATATGTATTTATGGCGAGCCACATCAAGCACACATGGCTGGCTATTGGGCGTGCCTGGAATTTCGATTGTTTGTTAGGCGCGGAATGCCATATGGAATGAAGAAAACATTTTTGACCTCGGATAGCGTATATTAATTTTTTGATTGAATTACCTAATATAGGTCAGTTTAGTTAACGATCAGACGAAAAATTACCTCATATTCTATGCAATATTGACCCATAAATCTGATAATTTTTGAAATATGAGCACCATTCAATCTATTTCGTATTATCGGTAAATACTAGACTTGCCATCGATAAGAAGCTAAGAGAATATTGTCCAAAATTTTGAGTTGACCGATTAATTAATTATATAAGCTAATACCGTTTTTATAACCGATTTAAGGAAGGAGCTACTGAAATATTTCTATTGATTTCTTATTTTTATTAAAAGGAGTAAAATCTTTTTTTTTCTAATATATATTTTAAATTATATTTAATCACAAAATTTATTATAGACAGTTGTGCTTCTTTTTGAATATGTTCACCTATATATAAACACATTTTACTACCAGGTGCTCCCCTTTCGAAGAAAAATTTAAAATTGTTTTTCTTTTGAGTCTGTATAGCTCTCTTATCGCGCACAAGTGTCGCTTATCAGTAAGCGGCCCATATATGAGAATTTGCCCACATGAAGTAATAATACGAAAACCTTGGATGAATCAGTTAATGTGTATATGTATTTACAATTGAGAGGCAATTATTTAAATGTATTCTAATTTTGAGTAAACAAACCAGGGAATGATTAATATTTGTTATAGGTAAGCAAAATGAGCTAAGCTTAAACTAAATTTACTACAAATATAGAGTTCATCGAAAGCATGTATATATATATATAAATATATATACATATTCACCTATAATGTATTTGCTATTTCATAAATATATGTTTATTAAATAGACTTGCCTGTTAAACAATATATGTTAATTATTGCCATTTGCCATATACTCTAAAAACCTTCTAAATAGACTTTTACATCTATCCTATATCTATTCTATTCGCAGCTTTTATAACCTGAAATGGTTTAAAATTCAAATAAAAGCACTCAGTGAACAAAGATATTATTCATGAGCTACGCATTATGTCATCCGAGTTCAAGTTCAAAATTTTGTTTAGCTGTCATTCAAGCTGAAATAGACGCCGAGAAACCCGTTTACCGGGACAAACATGCTATATACGTATAAGGCTAGCCACTAACTTTATTGGACTTAATTAAAATTAAAAGATATGTATATAATAAAAGTCAAGAGCTATTTGAAAGGCTCTTGTATTTTTAAGTATGTAAATTTACTTTGTAATGCGTTTTATATAAAAGATAACGCTTATATACATATTTACATTTATTATATAAAAGCCTAAACAATAAGAAAAGCCCAAGCGTTGCATTTTTATCATTTCATATCGTGTAATTTGAGCAGGCAGCTGATAAACACTCTTATTTTTCTTTTTAAAAAACCCTAAGTAATATTATACTGCTACAGGCTAAAGAAGAGATAAAAAAACTGTTACAAGATGAATTTTAAATACCCTATGCTAATATCAAATAACTACTTGTGTAGTAAATTCCAGAGTAGTAAATTCAATGCATATACATATAAAAATGTATACAAGGGATCTATCTGTCAGAGTAACCTGTTTACTGTGATTGTATAGCTTCGCTTATTATCTCTTCTTAAAGCTAAAGCAAATTGTCTGAGGAAACTGTTATGCTCTCTGCAGAAGAGTAGAAACCGCTTGAAAGCCGCAGCTTTTGTTGTCATTCTTGTGCTTTTTATTGTTTCTGTTGATCCTATATACAAACGCGAGAATAGCATTCCCAATGGAAGCAACAGTTCAACAGCTTCAAATAGAGATGGGCAAAGAGCAAGAGTGATAGAGAGAGCGTGAATGCGAGAGCAAGAGCGACGCAGCAAACAGACATGGGAGAGCGCTTTCACGGCACTCTCACGCCCATGCAAATATTTAACAATTGGGTCACTGTGCAAAGCCAGAAGGATAAGGTCGCGCAAGCAAAGACAAAAAATGATGTGATCAAGCAATACATATGCATGTACATACCAGCGCACATATGTATGGTATATACATATATAGAGCATGGTGGTGGATAATAAATTAAGCTAAATGCGCAAATAGCGTGACAGTTAACTGCGTGCATTTTACGTACACAGTTGGGGAACATATTTTTTTTGTGAACTCACCTCCCCAAATGCCAATTTTCAATTGCTTGTGATCCAAATTTTCAATGTAATCACCCAGCACCTTGTTGAGCACATCTGCTACTATGGCCTCGAACACCATCCTGAAGCTGGCGGCGCCGTCGTCGTCGTCGTCGTTGCTGTTCTAGCCGGCGTTGCTGTGCCGTTTTCAACAAACACCTTTCAACTCCAATTAGGTGAAACCAGCTGTTAACAGCTAAAAAGCGGCTGCCGATTGATTTTGTAATCTTTCGTTTATGTTTATTTATTATTATTTAAGTTCGAACGGTGTGCGTGTGCGAGTACGCGTGGTTTGCCTGGTCGCTCTCCGTTTCGTGTGAATTTAGCCTTTTCTAAACATTAGAACAAAACAGAATGGAATAGTATTGAGAGACAAACAAAAAAAAAACACACACAGCGATGATGTTGATGATGATGTCATCACTAACAACAATCATCCACGGAAAAAATCAACTAAAACATGCTAACAACAAAATAGACAAGACACTGTATTTAAATAATTCGCTAAGCATTACACAAAATAAATACACAATATGCGTAAAACATTTGGCACTGTTTTCAAAGTGTTACGTTAATTAACAACATATTGTTGGTATGGATGGGTGTGAATACCCTCCTGGAATTGATATGAATTCACTTATACTATTCACTTTTCTTAAACCTACAGCTCCATAGCCTTTATTTGTTTTTTTGCATATATTTACGTATACAAAGCTTTATCTTTAATTGCCAAGTGGTTCACAGCGCAACAACAATAGCACCGTAGAAAATTTACCTTGTGCTATGTAACATTTTCTCCACTACGCACAAACTTAACACACGCGACGCCGACGGCCGCTCGATTACAACTGAAAGTGAGCGGTTAACAGCTGTGCCTGTGTGGCGGCAGCTCAGGTAATTATCGCGAGAGTCACTCAATGAGAAGTTCTCATTGCAAAAGCAATGTGCGTGCTCCCCACTTTTAGCAGACTTTATTTAACAGTCACTCCTTCGACTGTTCGTTCCCCTGTGCTATTAAGAGTGTGACCACACATTAAATAATTAAGCGTTTGTTTTGCTCGCGGCGACCAGTGAATACCATTTTAACGAACAGCTGTTTGCCTATCCACGCTGCGCTGTTCCAAGCGAATGCCAATTCACGAGCTGACGTGTTGAGCTGCGGGTACAAATAAAATAAGTTTTAAATAATGCAAATACAGTTTATTTTACTACTGCTGGCCATTGTGCCCGTCGTGCTGTCAAAGAAGTTCAAGGATGGTGAAAAACCTGAGTGGGCTAAAAAGGATATACGGGATTACAGCGAAGCCGATTTGGAGCGTCTGCTCGACCAATGGGATGTACGTAAAACTAAACATTCAGTTTGAGCAGCAAAATAAAAATTAATTTTACAGGAAGATGAGGACCCACTTGAGCCAGATGAGCTACCAGAGCACCTGCGCCCACAACCAAAGCTAGATTTATCAAATTTAGATAGCAAAAACCCCGAAGAGCTGCTCAAAGTATCGAAAAAGGGGCGCACGCTGATGACATTTGTTTCGGTCACCGGCAATCCCACCCGAGAGGAGGGCGAACAGATCACGAAGCTGTGGCAGACCAGTTTATGGAATAATCACATACAAGCGGAACGCTACATGGTCGACGACAATCGAGCAATTTTCCTGTTCAAGGATGGAGCCCAGGCCTGGGAGGCAAAAGACTTTTTGGTGGAGCAGGAACGTTGCAAGGGCGTTACCATCGAAAATAAAGAATATCCTGGCGTACATGTTAAGGACGAATTATAGTTGTATCTAAGCACTCCAAGCTACATACATTCTCAATGTAAAAGTATTTATTAAGCGCAAAATGAACAAATTGAAGTCACCAAATGGAAAATTATGAACTTTAGTTGTTTGGCCATTCGCGTGTTAACGTTGCAAGGTTTGTGCAGCCCTCGCTTGGGTTGTTTACGTTTCAAAACGTCAAAATTTCGAGCACCAGCTCCCCTTAGTTTGACCTTAGCAGAGACAACGGCTTCCCCATCTTGTCCAAAGGCGCGTCCAAATTGCTGCGCCTGCAACAAGACCAATAAGATGCCAATTCAAGCGAAAATCGGACCGTCCATATTAAACGCAGACTTGGCCAATTTGGCAGCTGAGTCGCAGAAATTATTAGACAATGGCGCAGACTATTTGCATCTGGATGTTATGGACGGTGCGTTTGTGCCAAATCTCACCTTTGGCCATCCCATGGTAAAATGTTTGCGTAACCATATCAAGGTAAGCGTGTGGTTTTGTTATTTGAGATGTGTTTATATGCATACGTGTATCTACGAACTGTGTAGGAGGCATTCTTTGAGACGCACATGATGGTTCAGAATCCAGAGCAGTGGATAACGCCTATGGCAGATGCGGGCGTTAATCTGTATACATTTCATGTGGAGCCCGTTAAGGACGTATGCAGTGTTACGCGAAAAATACAGGAGGCCGGCATGAAAGTGGGTCTGGCCATCAAGCCAGGCACCGAGGTAACACTTTTGAGGTTATGTGCGCATGCGCTCTCTATGTGACTGAAAAACATGTGTTGCAGGTAAAGGAAATCGAGAAATATATAGATGTAGCAGATCTAGTGCTGGTCATGACCGTGGAGCCAGGCTTTGGCGGCCAATCCTTCATGGCCGACATGATGCCCAAAGTGGAATGGCTGCGCAATAACTATCCCAATCTGGATATTGAAGTGGATGGCGGTGTCGGACCAAAGACCATCGATTGCTGTGCCAAGGCGGGCGCCAACTGGATTGTATCGGGCACTGCTGTAGTCGGCTCTGCCGATCAGCGACAGGTCATCGGCGAGATGCGGAATGTGGTCAAAAGTTACCTAAAGTGAAGCTAAAATGCATTTAACTAAATAGAATTTCTAACTTAAGTACAAAGTGAGTTTGCACTCAACATTATCCAAATTTCCAGAATTTCCAAATTTACTGTATAAAGACATTTGTTTGTTACACAATTTATAGTGCTAAATTAAATATGGTTTTCAAACTTTTTATAAATTGTAATGAATGTTATCTTTGTTACATTTGTCTGGAAAACTGCATATGATGGGCAGTAGGAGGCGTGCCCGCCCCATAAGGTATACCTCACTAGGACAAACAGCTGACTCGATCTAGCCATGTTCGTCAGTAACGAAACCTAAATATTAAAATAAATATAAATTTAAATAGTTTTTTTTTATAGTTTTATACATTTATTTTTCAACATTTATATATGTAAGTATATAGTATGTATATATGTATGACATTTTTTGCTTATAGCATTTAGTTGGTTATACGTGTTTATGTGTGTGTGTGTGTGAGTGTGTGTATGTGTGTAGTTACACTTAAATTTATGCACATTTTTAGTTATTGTACGGCAAGATTTCATTTTAAATTTAATTAGGGGTGTGTATTTTGCCCTTGCTAATACAATTTTTGGTTTACAAACTTTTAGTAAATATGCCTCGAGGTCAAATTTCTTCAAATGGGACCAAAACACAAAATCAGTTTCAATTTTATTGTCAATTGTTCTTCGTTATTTGGTTTTGTTTCTTTTTATATAGTATATGTATGTAAGTAAATTCTTTATAAAGTTCGTCTACTTTTTCATCATCTTCTTCTTCTTCGTCTTTAGCTGTCAAATTTGTGCATAATTAACAAGTGCATTTCACCAAAATGATCTCATCTCTAAACACATTCATATATATGCGTGTGTATATAAATATGTATGTATGTATATATGTATATGCTGATATTTGTGTAAACACACACAATGTATATATATTATGTATATATGTAAATTCAACTAGCTCTCTTATTTATTTTAGTGTTTTTGTTTTTATTTTTAAATCAGCTTCTTCTGTTTGCAAATTTTTGCTACATTTTACATTTAACATTTTCGCTACAATTTTTTTTAGTTTTTTTCTTTTAATATTGTCCTTGTTTAATTTACTTGATTTTTATTGATAAGCACATTTAAATTGAACAGTTTTGTGAGCGCATCGGTTGTAGATTTATATTTGTTTGTATTTTTAGTTTTTGTTTATATCTAAAACAATATTTTGTTCCATTGAAAATATTTTTTATTATTATTTTAAGTTTTTTTTTTTTTTTTTTGTCAAATCAAAAATAAGAAACTTAAAAAAACACGCATAGGCCCATTTCATTTGTAAGCATAGCAATTGTAACTAATATTATAAGTGTATATATGTGTGTATACGCATACACATACAGGTATGTGGGGTACGACTTATGTATGTGTTGATTGTGCTTAATTTTATCAATACTAAAGTAGATGTACTTCTTGACATGCTGATCCGTTATAAATATATGTAGTATATATGTATATGCATGTATGTGTATAACATATTCCACTGGCCAATGCTAAGCATTATTACATCTATATATATAGATACATATATATTTAATTATATATTTTTAGACTAAATATACATAAAGCTAAGCGTTGGTTTCTGTTTTTATTTTTATTTTTTTATTATTTTCTTTTACAGGGTATAGCCCAGATCCTTAGCATGTTCATGAATCGGCAATGAATATAAAGTATATATAAGGACTTTTTTGGGAACAGTGTCTCCAAAGCTAACGAAACCAAATGCAAAACTGTAAAGGCAAACAGTAAATGAGAATACATGCAAACTACACAGAATGCGTGTCAAATACATATTTAAATGTATGTATATATGTGGTAAATTGATCTTAAGTATAAGCAATATATGTAGTACTCTTGCGTGTGTGTGTCTAATATATCTAAGCGTGTCACACACACATACATATATGTATATATATATATATATATATATATATCTGTATAAACACTTGCACATGTTTTGTATAAATTTTTAGACACCATCACATCTGCTTAAAGCTAAAGCTACTTCATATATATATATATATATATATATATAGATATATATTCACACATATATATATCTATACTTTCTTTCGATATATGTATATTTGTTTGTATATATATTTCACTTAGTTTTATTTATTTATTTCTTTTTACTTTGTATTTAAAGTATTTTCGTGTGCCTTGTGTAATATGCGCTTCATTTTCTGTTTCTTCATTTTCTCTTAGGCTTAAAGTAGTACTAGGTATACTTGAATACTCTGATTTTTCTTTTTGTAAACTGATTGTACAAAACATGCATATATATTTTGTCTAATGCTAAATACACATCGTATTATTATAGATTATACACATACACACATCGATATAGTATGATATATATGTTTTATAATCGTAATACTCGCAATACTCATCTAAAGCATTTGTCAACAAGTTTTTAGCTAGAAATGATAGTTTAACTAGGAAATCAAATATCAAGTTGATTTGTTTGTTCGTTTAAGCCTGAAACAACCAATTTTGAGTCTTTAGTTACGCATTTTTACTTTTATATAGCTACAAATGTATATGTGTGTATATAATAGTACTAGATGGCATAGGCATAGGCATAGCATAGGACCAGGCGCCTAAGCGAAACTGAATTTCAACTAAGAGCAAAAACTTTGATTTATTGATTGTTTTATTTTGTTTTTATTTTTTGTTCGTTCTTTCTTCTTTCTCTCGTAACTAAAAAGCAACTACTATATACTTCACATATATATATAATATATATTTTTATTTAAGAGAGAGTTTTTCTTGCTTGGCAAAATAACAGAAAAACAACAAAAACAAATAAATATATTTAACATTTAGTTTTGTATATAGCTATAAATTTTAGATTTTCTTTACATTTTTAAAAAGCATGTATACTCACTCTCTCTCTCTCACTTTCTAACACTTTCTAGCTCTGTCTCTTTTTGTGTAAATAGTACATCAATTTTAGCCTTCAATATATATGCATGTATAATACATATATAGATATATATTTATAGTTGAGTATTTCCCTTTTTTCCACATTCAATTTCATTATTTTTGTGTTTTGTTTAAAGCTGAAACCCACGCATTGTAGTTAAGTATTTTCATGACTTTTGCTATAACTAGGTATAGTGCTTATAGAGAAGTTTTTCTATTACATTTAAGAACAGCTACATTTAAGTTTTAGGTGTCGTATCTCTTTCCTCTTATTGTCGTTAGCACATTTGATTAACTGAAAGATCATCTCAAATGCTTTAGATCAGCAATTTTTGTTTTGTTCCTTCTTCTTTGGTATTGTCCATAGTTTATTTTTTCTTTCACTAATCTCTAAGTATACATAGTTATTATAATATTTGTGCTTAGTTTTTTACTCTTCGTTTTTCTTGGCGGCAATCATACATTTTTGTTTACAGTTAGATTTCCTTTATAGTAGTTATACAGACACCAAAGTGTTTACATTTATCTTAAGCTAAAGCTGTGTAGTGTTTTCTTTAAATATATATGTATATCTCTTTAGTTTCATATTTTATTGTCCACAATTGTTTACTTTTTCTTAGACACATTGATACACAGGGATTATGTTTGGGAATATGTATTTATATATTTTGTTTCTATATATATGTATTTATCCATTGACATTTGATTTTTGATTTTCGAATTCTGATTTCGGATATCGAATTTCGGATTTCATAGAAAACTCTGTGTAAAAAAATTGACAAATAAATTCGGCAAAAATTGACATTACGCTTATGTTGCCCCAGATTTAAGTTGATTTCAATTGGAATCATTGAATGCTGTTTCAAAATACCAGCTATACCTCAAGTTCAGTAGCAAAATAGATATGTATATATATATATATATGACCATATATATATACATGTATATGTATAGGGTATATGTGTGTGTTTGTGTGTCCAGCACAAGAGCTTTTCGGCTTTGTACTTTGTGCAAACGTTTCAAGGATATGCTCTATTCAAAGATCATAATATGGCCATTTCTCTATATAGGCTAGGTATACATATGTATTTCGTGGTTTTACAATTTCCTTCTGTTCGCTTACTTACGCTCCTCACTGTCGTAGAAGTCAATGCCCTTCGGCTTGCCATTGTGATAGTTGAAGGGTTTGCGCTTCCTCACCGGACCCGTTGCCATTTTGGAGAGTATATCGGGTCCGCCCGGATGCAGATCGTATTTTTGCACTGGATCCTCGTTGGCTGGACGTGAATATTTCTGGATTTGTTCGTTGATCCACGGCACATACTTAATGACATTCGCATAGACGCCGGGTAGCTTGGGATGGGCGCACATGATGCCCCACGAGACGATGCCGCCGACAAACCAACGATCCTTTTCGCCAGGATATGGACACAGCAGAGGTCCGCCGGAATCGCCCTTTAAAGAGAGAGACAGTGAGGATGAATAATAGCTTAAGTAGTTTATATATATATGTATGTATTCTATAGAGATGCTCACCTGACAGGCATCCTTGCCTCCGTCATCGTAGCCCGCACAGACCATGCCCTCGGATACGGTTAGATTGTCCAGCCATTCGTCACATTGATTGCGCGTTATGATGGGCACCTGCACCTCATTGACTATGAACTCGTAGGTGGACTTGGCTGCAATGATAATAAATAGACATATAACTAAATCTAAGAGAGAGAGAGAGAGAGAGAGAGAGAGGAAGAGTCTAATCACTTACGATCTTTGTCCTCGCGCTTGCCCCAGCCAATGACGGTGCACAGCTGTTCGGGTCGCAGACTCTTGATGCTGGGCGGCGGCAGACATACGGGCAGCAGATGCTCATGGAAAGCCACACGGGTGGCCAGCTGCAAAGGAAGAAAATAAGCTAATAAATAACAAAAGATCAAGGAAATTCCTAGGTAACCCACCTGAAAGAGGGCTATGTCATTGTCATGGGCGATGGCCATATTGTACTGCGGATGTGGTATGACCGTTCTGACCTTAACCTTTTGGCCTGTATAGGTAAACGAATTGCGACGCGTAACGCCCAGCTGTATGGTCCAATCCTCCAAGTCGATAACCGTATGACTGTGAAAGATGAGGAGTTACATATAGTAAAACTACATCCATATAAGGTTCAGCTGAACTTACTTGCCCACACAGTGGGAGGCGGTGAGCACCCACTGGTCAGATATGAGCACGCCTGCACAGTAGAACACCTTCTCGGGTCCGCCCAGGATGGCGGCCAGGAAGGGCCAATTGCCGGGATTGGCCTGAGAGCCGCCGATGATGCGCCTGGAGGGCTTGTGACGTCCACGCTTGACCTTGCCGCACTCTAGGGAAAGCAGAAAGGGATTAGGTCCAGCTTCACGAGTAAATTCCTTGTTAAACCCACCGAAATTGGAGCAGGTTAGCTCAGCTATGGGATAATCCTCTGTCTGCCGGCAGTTGGCAAATTCCTGCATCAGCGTCGAGCGGCGTTTGGCATACAGCTTCCAGATGTCCGTGGAGACATTCACCGAGGCCAGCAGCGGACGATGCGTGCGCTGGGTCACCACGCTGGTGGCATTCACGGCCGAATAGCCCAGGATGGAGCAGACAGCGCTGGGCGAGACGGCACGATCCCAGTTCTTCACACAGGCTGGCATCCACTGGCGCTTGTTCATGCGAAAGACTTCCAAGACGCCAGAGCCCACATCGCCATTGCGCTCACTCAGACGCACTGCAGCACAAGATGAAGATCATATCAATTAGCTATTAAGGATTTCAAGTCTCCTGAAGATACATACAACAATTGCGTTCGTCCTGTGCGTAGGGACAGTCGATGACGCCGTCGCAAATGTGATCGATGCTAATGCAACGCTCGTCTCCACAATAGATTTCGCCCTCGTGACAGCGCGAACAGTTGCCCTCGTCCTCTTGGTCCATGCAGTCCAGGTGGCCATCGCACACGTATTCCTTGGGCAGGCAGCGGCTGGTGTCGCACTGGAAGCCATCGCATTTGGGATTCGCCGACGATACCATGACCTCACGCACCTCATCCAAGCCCACACAGTCCTCGGCGCTGGAAAAGTCCTTGAACAGTTTGCAATTCAAATACTCCGGCAGACTCAAGCCAAAAACGTCAAAGAAGAAGCCACAGCGACGCATTGTTTCCGTGCAGAGCGTCTTACAGGGCGGCACAGCGGCGCTGCAGGCGGGGTGAGAATGTGTTAGATGGGCACATGGATACATAGATGCTCGGTAGAGAGATCCACTTACCCCGTCTGTCCACACTTGGGCACGAAGAGCGTGCAGAGGAAGAGCGAGACCAGTTCGTAGCAGCGCACATCGACCAAAGCCTCAAAGGAGTCCAGATCCTGCAAATGGGATTACTTACTGCATTGACTGACAATTGGGCGCATATTTACCACTTGCGTCTCCAGCTGACCAAAGTGTCCAATGTAATTGGGGAACACGGTGTAATTGTAGGGTATCTGCGAGCCCTGACAGAACTTGATGATGATGGGCAGACAGGTGCCCGGCGCCGGGTTCTTGCCAAAGTTCGATGTATCCTCCACATGGATGGTATTGATGATCGTCTTATTGACGAACTTAATTGTGGGATAGGCATTGAAGTAGGCAGCCAAGCCGCCGGCGATGGCCAGCAGGGCGAAGGCATTGATCAGGATTTGGAATAGGCGAAACTTCAAGCGGCCGTTGGTGATGTAAGGATTCGAGCTCTTGCGACGATTGATGATCTGAGGGAGAGAGTGAGACAGAGAGAGAGAGAGAGTAAGTCTTGAGAGGGAGGATTAGTGGGCGTGAATCTGCCTTACCTGATGCTGCAAGGACATGGTGTGCGGTGCTCCGTTCTGGAAGCGCACGATGGTTTGTAGACTGCTGGGCGTGGCGCTGGCGCACTTGTTGAGGGGCGACAGCGTCTGGGGCGGCTCCAGCTCCTCGATGGGTTCGTGCTGCACGCCCTGGCGACACACAATGGGCGCCGGGGCGCTGCACAGCCGCTTGGCGGACAACGAGGGCAGCAGCGGCGCCTCCATCAGCTTGGGATTGTAGCCCGGACTGGAGGTCTGACTGAAGCTGTCGCTGGATATTGTCGAGTCCTGGCGGAAATTCATCTTGCCACGCATCGGCGTCGCCTGCTGCTGCTGCTGCTGCTGAGGCTGATTGCTGCCGGAGCCAATGCCAAATCGAGATGGCACCAAATCCATCAGCGGCTGTCGCTGCACCACACTGGGCGCCTGGCTCTTGCGCGCCGTCTGCGTGGAGGCGAGCAGCGGCGTCTCCATCAGCTTCGAGTTGTAGCCGGGGCTGGAGCTGATGGAGTAGCTGTCGCTGGACAGCGTGGAGTCCTGCCGCTGCTGCAGCTTGGGATAGACAATGGGCGGCGGCTTCTTGCGCGTCAGCTTGTTGCGCACAGTCAGTGGTGGTGGTGGTGGTGCCGATGGTGTCTGTGCTGCCTGCGGTGTGCCCGCCTGATGCACCTTGGCCACATTGTCCATGCACTCGAATGCACTCAGATTGCGCAAGGGCGGCTCCGGCGGACCTGGACGTTTCACTTGATTGTTGGCTGCGCTGGCGGCCACGGCGACAGCCGCCTCGGCGCCCGAACTGGATGACATGGTAGCACTGGATATGGTGCTCGAGCCGCTGCCAGCGGACGAAGTGGACGCCGAGGCGGAGACACTGCTGCTGCTTGCCTCCTTGCCGCTGTCACTGCTCGAGTTGTGGCTGCTCTTCGGATTGGGCGGCGGCGGTGGCAGCTTGGCCGGCAGCTGGGGCATCTTCCGGGCCGGCACCTGCGGCAGCTTGTTGTTGTTGGGATTGCAGCCAGTGGCGTTGCTGCTGCTGCTGCTATTGATGTTGCAGTTGCTGCTGCTGCTGCTGTTGTTGTACAGATTATTGTTGAGCTTGTGCATGACATCGTTGAGAGCGGCTCGCTCGAGGCGGCACGTGTCCTTGGCCAGCGGCGAATCGATTGAAATGCTCGGCGGCTTCTCGTCCAGCGACGATTGCGTGTCCACCGATGAGAAGCGACTGCGAAAGTCCACACTGGTCGAGCTGGAGGCGAAGCGTTCGCTATGCCCGCCCGTGGATGAGCCATACGCCGAGTCGGCGGTGCTGCTGGAGGAGCGCTGGGCGCGCTTGGCCATCATGCCGTAGCGACTGCTGCTGCTGCTGCTGTGCGCATAGCCGGCGACCTTGACGGGTGTGGAGGTCAGTGACTCATCGAAAACGGAATTCTCCAAGCTCATGCGGTCGTCATCGGATATGCCATCGGCATCCGTGTATGTCGGACGTGCGGCTAGGTCAACAAGCAGCGCTGATTGTCCCACGCCCCCTCCTCCAGCACCACCAATACCACCCACACCACTCACACCACCAGCACCACCTGCGCCAGCGTTCGCTGTGCATTCAATGCTCTGACTGGCGCTCGCTGGCTGCGGATAAACAAATACATTGCCGCCATTGGCAGCCGCAGCGGCGGCGGCGGCAACGGCGGCAGCGGCGACTATATCCTGGCCAACATCCTGGCTGCCGGGCTGCCAGCCGCATTTGGCGGCGCGCATCAGGCGACGCGGTATGGGCGGCGGTGGCGTGACGGGCGTGTCCACACGCACCAGCTGCTGCTGCTTGGCTGACTTGCAATATTTCTGATCCGCCATGTTTACCTGTCACACACACACACACACACATACAGAAGCAACAAAAGTAAAATAATGTGAAAGTAGAAAGTCAAATGGCAATTCGGACGGGCAATGAGTCAGTCTAAGCCGGCGCTAAGCCGCAGTGCAAAATCTGACACAGCTTGCTCTTTCCCTCTCTCTCACTTTCAGCGCCCATCCTCTCACTCTCTCTCTCTCTCTCTCTCTGCTGTTGTGAACTCTGTTTGCCCGCAGATTTGTGCGCGTGGCACACTAAACATTTTTGACGCTGACGGCGGTTTGACGCTGATGCGGGCAGATAGCTAAAAAGGGGGGCAACTGAGGTGGCTCGTTGTTGAGGGGTGGAGGGAGAGGGTGAGTGAAGCCTGACATTGTGCAGCGCGTGCATGGCACACTTAGGGGCAGAGGCAGGTAGGGGAAAGTGGGCGGTAACTGTGAAACTGTACTATCGATAAATTATGCACCGCCAGCGAAAGTTTGTCCGCATAACTAAGTGCAACAGTGCTGAGCAATTAGCTTGTTTACAGCCAAATTGGGGGAAAATGGCATTTTAACTGTAACTAATGACCGCCAAGTGATGGGTAGCAATTATTGCTGATATATTTTGAGAAAACTTTTCGAAAAGTTGGCCAAAAACTGAACTGAAGCTAAAGTTGAGCAATTGTGAAATTTCTGACCTCTGAATGGAAAATTTTAGTTTAAGCCAACAACAAACTAAAAGCTCAATTGCCAACTCTGAACTGAGCTTACGACTTTGTTTCTGAGTGCCTTTCGAGAGTTTATAAATAGTTTATAAAAAGCGGAAATCGATATTGAATAAACTTTTAAGCCGCTTTTTGGGTAGGTCAACAGAATATTATATTACTTGGAGTGAAAGAGTAAAAGAGAGTGGAATGAGTGGCTGTAGGGCAGCTAGCTTTAATTGCTAATATTAAATACAGAAGCAATTTATAAAAGTCTTACTTAAACATAATTATATATTAACCTGTATATTACATTCCCTTAGCAATATCAATAGAAAATTTCCAGTAAAACATATGAAATTGTCATTTCATTTTCCTTAGAAATCATATAAAAAACTTCTCTCCAAGGCAATGTGCTGCCGCTAAGAAAAGCCCTTCAGCCCTCAACTAAACATATTCTTATAAAAGTTTCCTATTTAATTTGCAACTATGAAGTTGCAGCTAAATTAAAATTGAGCCCAGCCTTTTGAAGGATATTCAAGGACTCACCAGCAAATCGGCGGCAGATTGTGGCTTCTGCTTGTCCTCGAGCATGGGATAGTAGTGGGACGAGTGACGCCTCACAATGCTGCTGGAGCTGCTGCTGCTGCTGTTGTTGATGTTGTTGATGTTGCTGATGTTGCTGATGTTGTCGATGTTGGTGCTGCTGTTGCTGTTGCTATTGTTGCCGCTGGGCAGCGGCAGCAATGTAACCGACTTGCATTGCTCCTGCTGCTTGTCATAAAAGTCCAGCAGTGAGTTGAGTGGCAAGGCCAAGCTCGAAGCGCGTTCCGAGCTACAAGTATAAGAGGCAAAACAACTTTAGCATAAGTGGACACACTATTAATGCATGGGGGGGGGGGCGTGGCAGCACTTACCGTGTTCGATTGCGTTGAGCATCGCTCGAGTGCGATTCGTGCGAAACGCTTAGAAATTGTTTATTCATATCGAGTGCGTTCATGTTTTAATCAGCGTCATTAAGCGAAATCGAACTGCAAATATATGAAAAAGTTTCAGCATTTAACACAGTTGGCAAAAACTTTTGCTCAGCACTTGATAAACTTATCATCAAACGCACACACAGAGAGAGCGAGAGAGAGAGAGAGGGGGAGAGTGTGTGTGGCACATGCTGTGCATAACAAATGCCAACTAGCTGAGGCCACATCGCATGCAAAACACTCGCCGCATGAATAAAAATCAATTATGCAATGGCTCACACTTTGGCTTAATACGTGCCCACAACTGTCCAGACAAAAGTGCAGGATACGCTCTATACAATCAGTCTCCCTCTCTCCCTCTCTCCCTCTCCCTCTCTCTCTCGGCGAAACGGAAACGTTACCATGCCACGCAATTTGGCCTTTTATGTCTAATGGATATGCCATTAGCCCGGGCCACATAACAAAACATCGCACAGACAATGACATTGGCCTCTGGCTTGGCTTTCTGGCCTCTCACCTCTCGAACTCAGCCCGCATTAGAGATACCAAATACATGTATACATATTGCCATTGCCAGCGGCCATTGGCCATATTATCAAAAATTGTCATAGCGTTGAGCACGTGTCGGCATTTTCCATATAGCCTGTTATACCATTGCCAGCAGATGGCAGATGGGATAATGTTGGTAGGTTGAGTGAGTTATTATACAAATATCTATATGGTTATAATTTATATAGAAGCCAACTGTGGCTTGTTTGTATGAAAGTTCACTAAACTTATTTAAAATGGACAAAATATGAAACTAATATGAAGATTGCTATAGATATATTGAAGGAGGTTAGGAATTGGTTTGGTCAGCGTAGATTATGTTAATCTAAAGTTAGGCTACGCTGAGTTAAGCTCGGTTAGGTTACATTAAAACCTTAAGCATTATTATAAATAATTGTCTGAAGAATTTTAAGCACTAGAAATCGTATCAAACAACAGTCGAGATAATCTAACAAATAAATCAGAGAGACTAAGATTACTATTTTAAGCGTGTGCAAAAAAGACTTCAACAATACATTATTAGATAATTATGCTTAAATATAATATTGTACTAAACTGAATCCACTGAGGATCATATAATGTAGTTTTTTATTTTATTTTTTTTTTAAGTGAACTAAATTAAATGTTCAGTTGAGTTTCCATATTATGTATACGTTTTACTTGATTTTATTTTATTTTCTTTATATATACACAAGCTAATATTCTTTTATATTTCTATTTCTTTCTATTTCTATTCTATTTCTTTCTATTTCTATTCTATTTATTTCTATTTCTATTTCTATTTAAAAACAAGTTTTCATAATAATATTCATAAACTCATATACAAACATGCTGTTTCAGTAATTTAGAGTTTAGTTAATGAAGCTAAACATTTCAATAGCTGTTGAAATAAAGCCAACTGATGGCAAGTGAAATAATTTCGCCAGCTAAAGCACTTAATCAGTGACAACTTTTCATTTGGGTCTGAAATGATGTAAATACAATGCGTCGGTCACGTGCGCCTCCCTTTTGCCAAATATATATTTCATGCCAGAGACAGCAGCTCTCCTTCTCTCTCTCTCTCTCTCTCTCTCTCTCTCTCTCTCTTGATAGTTGTGTATGGCAATATAGTTATATTTGTATATATATATATGTATGTATACTGTATTTGCTTGGTAAGTAGCTGCGCTTTATTGTCAGCCACTTTGATATTGCCCAATATTCATTTGTTGACACGCCCCTCTGCTGCTGCTGCTGGTAGAAACTGTGTCAGCAGCTGAGCCTTAAAGCTGTCAGCGTATAATACACAATATTATGATGGCTCCATTGCCTTTGACATGGCTGACTAAAGTGGCCTTAAAGCGATTGTTGTTGTTGTTGTTGTTGCTGCTGCTGTTGCTTGGCAGCTGGCAGCGCGAAATAATTGAGCGATTTATGACTTACGCTCGATTCGGATGATTGAAAGCTGCCAGCTGGCAGTCAAAGGCAATTCACATCAATGACGAGTCAATAAAACAGTTAATTAAACAAAATACAGGGTATACTGTGTGCTGCTGCTGTTGCTGCTGTTGCTGCTGTTGCTGCTGCTGCTGTGACCTCAATGCGTAAGCTGTTGCACACAGTTTTCCAGCTGCTCACAATTCCAATCAGGGGCTGGCGCCAGAGCGAGACAGGTGCAACAGGTGAAAGTGAAATGCAAGCCGAAAGCAGCAGAAAAATCAGGACAATGCATATATACATACACAGACAGCAGGCGCCAAAAGCCCAGTGAGTGTGAGAGAGGGAGAGGTAGAGTGGAAGAGAGACGGCGAGAGCTCAGTTCTGCTTGATAATGTGTCAAGGACGAAAATTGACACTAATAGGATTCAGTCAACTCTGACAGGTGCACACAATAACAACAACGACAACAACCGGGCATACACACATACATACACAGAGCTCCACACTCACGCGGTTATCTGTTTAAATTCCCAGAACTGTTTATCATCTGGCCGTAATATAATTTCACATATTGCACAGCTTCAAGCGAGCCAGGAATCAATTCAATTGGCCTCAGTAACGACCCTCAGCTGCCTCATATTTCGGCCAATTTGCTCGCGAAATTTGGTTAGGGCCATGCAAATGGCGTTAAGCACATATCCTAGTTACAAAATATATACATTTATAATAAGCCTGAGGAAATTTCTACTACCTATTAAAGCCCTTTGGGAAAAATGTTTAAAATCAATAATTTTTCTAAGCTGTTTCAAGATTTTGCTTTCGCTTTGTTTATCTTATGTTTGGGTTACTATTATTATGTTAAAGCAGATTTAATCTGTTATTAAAGGCTGCTTTATAGGATTTAAAAAAATCCAAAGTGTGTGTTGATTTAGGCTGGAATTTTGTAGAGAATTTTATATATTGAATGTTTTTCTTTTGAAGAAAATTTGCATATATTGAATGTTTCTGTTTGACGAAATACTTTTACGAATTATTATAGCATACATTTTGGGATCAACGTGGATTAAATGTTATTGAAATTATAAAAAACCGAAATTCTATAAGGTATATATAAATCCACAAAGATGTAGTTAAGGCAGCTGCATGACAAAAGCTGAATGCTACGAGTCTCGATGAAAGGTGCATTAATAAAACTTGTGGAAATATTGATCATAATTAACTCGTCCAGAAAAAAGCATGGCCCCATGAATGCCTCTGAAACTGTGGGTCAACTCTTCTAGTGAAGGTGGCAAAAACTAGCGTGAAGGCAGCTGCATAACAAAAGCTGAATGCTACAAGACTCTGTGTAAAGGTACATCAATGCGGACTGACTGAATAATATGAAGCTTTTGGAAAAATGTATGCTCATTGCTCATGAAATAGAAAACATAATGATATGATTTACAGAAATATAAATTCTCTTAATTCAGGTCTTCTAGCGAATTTATGGATGAAGCTAAATGTTCTGCGACTGCAAGACAGAAGCTGACTGATATGACACTCGACGGATGTTACATTTATTAAACATGCGGACAGACGGGCGGACCGATATGTACATATATATCATTATAAGCATATCATATTTCTGGATAACTCATTCAATTTCTTTGCAGTAAAAAACTCTAATTTGATTTTGTTAACTTAATGGAAATTTTCAATTTCTTGTAAAAATTTGTTTAAAATTTATTCAAATGTGTAAAGAAAATGAAAACAAACACACTTTTACATATCATTATCAAGAAAGAGCATCTAGAAGGACACTTCGTCAACAGTGAAGCTCTCATAGTAAAGCCCATAAGGCTGTCCAAGGCCATGTCGCTGCGCTAACTGCGCAGTTAGCAGAGCAGAGTCCTTATATGTACGTGTGTGTGTGTGTGTGCTTGAGTTTTTTGTATGTATGCATGCTAATAAAGAAGCATAGAATGATTGGCATAAAAGCTATGAGCAGGGCCCTTCTAGAACTCGGACTTGCTTTAAATTCAATTTCTTCGTTATTAAATAAATTTCAAATGAAATATTTAGAAATGTTTAGCAATGGAAATATGCATGAAACTGAAGCAAATGCATAAATTAGAAGGCTTAGATAAATATATATAAATAAATTTGTATATTAAATATAAATAAATATAGAAAATATTTAATATAAATAACAACTGAGGCCTATGATAAATACGCAAATTTAATTAACTCAAATGTCAGAGCCACAACCAACCTTGGACAAGCTGAAGGCTAGCCAAAACCACTGCAACTCCAATAAGAAATGTTGAGAGCAAAATAAAGCATTTCTAGCCAATTTGAGTTGTCAGGAAAAGTAAAATATTTCAATTATCTTATTGCATTGCTCTGCACAGTTTTCCAGCTAGTTAAAGTGCAAATATTTCAAAGATTTGCAGTGTAAAAATATTTGTGCTTCAAGTTGTTTTTGTTTTTTGTGTTTGCCCGCATTTCGTACTTTGTACTTTGTACTTCGTATTTCGTATATTGTGCTCGGTGCGCACAAATAACTTGCTGATTAACTTGAAATTCCATTTGCCATTTCCATATGCCGAATGTAATTTACTGCGTTAACTTTGCGCAAATATTTTCAAACAGCAAAAACAAAAACCAAAGCAACAACAACAACAACAACAACAACAACAGCAATGACAAACAGTAGAGGCAGCAACAGCAGTATTAACAGCTGTACAACTAGACGTATACTTAATACTGTTTGCCAAAGCAATCAGACAAGAAGAAGAAGAATAAGAAGAAGATGCTACAGCAGCCTCAGTCTCAGCAGGAGCAACAGCCAGTGAAGTAAAAAGCAAAGTTTATTTGGAATTTAAACCTTTTAAGTCGCATTTTGGCCATGATTTTGCAACAACAACAACAACCAAAGCAAATGAGGTCTGTGTGTATTTTTTGTGATTTGCAATCTGCGATTTGTTTGGCCTTTAAGGAAATTTTTTTCACATTTTTTTTAGTTGAGAAATCGAGACACATGCGAGACGGGTTCAAGAAAGTGACGATGACCTCAAGCTGAGTGGAAAATGGAGCAGGAGCATGGAGAAGACTGGGAGCAGAAGCAGAAGAGAAGTGGAAAATAGACTAAGGGCAAAAGACTGAAGAAGAGACTAAAGCAGATGAGAGTAAGCGACGTGCAGAAGTAGAGGAAGCAGTAGGAGCTGTAAGAGGAACAGGAGCAATATGCAGAAGCAGAATTAGTGCAGTAGTATCAGAGTCAGGAGCAGTACAGGGAATAGGCACAAATAAAATAAAATCAGCAGCAGGAACAGCAATCAGAGTAGAAGCAAAATAAGAAATAAAAGCAAAGGCAAAAGAAGTTAATCCAGGAGCAGGACCAGCAATTGAAGCAGGAGCAGAGACTGGATTAAACAGACGATGAAACAATGGCTGGAATAACAAAAAAAGACTTAGCGGAACCAGCAGCAGCAGCCGAAGCAGCAGCAGCAACATGAGGAGGAGTAAAACAAGAAGCAGGAGTATGAGCAAATGGCACGAGTGCAAACAAGAGCAGAGCCAGGAACAGGAGGAAAGGGCAGAAGTTGAAATGAAATCAAAAGAAGTGTAACCAGGAGCAGCAGCAGCAACAGCAGCAGGAGTAGAAGCGGGACCAGCAGCAGGAGCAGGAGTCGAGGCGAACGGTGGAAAAAGAATCAGCAGCAAAAGGAGTATAACTCTGAGCAGGAGCAGCAGCATGAGCTGAAACCTCCAAAAGGAGTCGAAACCGACTAAGTAACAGCAGCGGGAGCAGGAGCAGGAGCAGGAGCCTTAGCATCAGCGGCATCTCTTGTCTGCTTATCTTGTCTGCTGCAGCGACTACAAAAATGTTGTCATGACTACAATTTGGAGGGGCTACTCTCTCACACATTCACTCCCTGCCTGGCCACCAGGATACGCTTCACTGCTTACACGCTCAACCACCCCCGCCCCCTTGCCCTTCCTTGCCGTTCCCTCATTCGCTTTATCCTTAAACGCGCCTCGCTTTACCCGCACATAATTCGTTTTCTGGCCAAATTCGAGCAGCTCTTGAGGCCAGACTAACAAATGCAAACAGTTTATGGTTCATATGAGTCTCGAATTGGCATAAAGCATACAAATGCCAAGTAAATATAATTTGTGTGCGTGTGTCTGCCTATGTATGTGTGCGTGTGTCGTGTGTGTGTCTGTGAGAGTGTGAGTGTGAGTGTGAGACGTGCATACACATTCGTCGCAATATTTTATTTTCCATGCATTTATAATATTTATTTGCCAGCGGCAAGCAGGAAGTGTGGCAACAGCAAATCGGGAAAAAAGGAGCAAACTCAGCTGAAACCACAAATGAAATTCAATTATTTGAGTTTTTTTTTTTTTAAAGCAAATTCGGTTATGAAATCGAATACAATCCAAGCTTTCATTTGAGGGGGAGGGAAATAATAAATAAAAGATTATGCTTATAGACGAGGTTAAACTCGTAGAAGAGATTACACATATAAAAGAGATTATTAATATAGGGAGATTATTATCATAGGGGAGATTATGTTTATATAGAAGGTTCCGATTTGGAAGTAATTTATTTATGGCTTTTATTTCTTCCTGTTGTCTCTTTGCTGTTTATCAATCAATTTGCTTGAGATCTGTAGAGAAATGCAAATATATTGATTTATTTCTCAAACTTCTTCTGAAAGAATTCTGTTCCATGCTTTAGCCCTATCTCTAACCGTCTTTAATATTAACTAAACTAAACCAGCATTATCTTAACCCTATCCCTAGCGAACTATGCCAAGTGTCTGAGCAATTTATGCAGCTTATTTAATAACGGAAATATTTAAAAATGTGTTGCCATGAAAGTGTTGGCAAATTGCAGCTGGCTGCGACATGCCACATCATTAAAATGCCAACATGTCCTAGCCGGACAGTGGCTAGTGTTGGGGACAGTGTTGGGGATTTGTGTGTTATGCAAGGCTGGGCCAATTATCGGAATGTCGCCATCAAATTGCTTTGGGGCCATTGCTTAATTTGTCTTGGCAGCATCCTGCCGGACAACCGGACAGCCGGACAGTCGGGCAGCTGGACAGCTGGGGGCCAAGGTCAAAGTCCAAAGTAACACCAAATCACGGTTGACATGGGTGCGACTCAAGCGGACGTGTGTCCTAATAATGTTACCCATATGCGACCAGCTCAACCCTAACCTCATCTACTCATCTCATGTAGACCAGGTTCGACCTGTCTCTGTGTGTGCACGTGTGCGTGTGCTTGTGTGTGTGTGCTTGTGTGCGCTTGTGTATCTTTCGCATATTTTCTCATCTGCTTGTGGTCCGAGCTTCTTGGAATTTCATTAGATTGCGCTACGCCCATTGCCTGTCAGCCCAAAGGGGCGTGGACGCAGGCAAGGGAAAAATGACAGAAAAAAAGTAGAGAGAAAAAAACGTTGGGAAAGAGAATCATGAAAAATTTGAACAACGTGTGTGAGAGCGGCCAACTCACAGTTGGAGCTTGAGCATGAGTCGAGTCGAGCTCAGTCGAGCCCAGTGTCCCAGTGTGAGTGCAGCTATGCGTACAATTTCCAGCTAACAATATTTATCTTCCTTTTTTTTTTTTGCACTTTGTTTCGGACCCTGGGAGCTGGGGATAATTTGAAATTTATGACCCCGCTGCTAGTTATATTCTTTACATTTCTGTTGGCCATAAATTATATGTGTGCGTATCTAATTAGTTTATGCAATAACAGATGACAGGTAGCTCTCAGGTAGGTGTGTGGACTCTGTGGCGAGGGAGACTCTTAGAGATATTCAGGACAATATTGGGGAGAAAGGGAAAGAGTGTAAGAAGAGGCTGTGTTGGGAGAGGAAGATAGATCTCATTAGTCAAAGATTGTCTGACGAGAAGAAAGGCAAACAGAAAGCCAGAGACAATGGTAGGGCGGAAATATAGAGAGGGAGAGAGATAAACCGGAATGAGGAAAGATGCAGAAAGACACAGAGATATATGCAGATGCAAAAAGGGAAGGCAAAATAGAGAGAGAGTGAGAGAGAGAAAGACTAAGATAGAGATGGAGAGACAAGCAGAGAAAGAGAGAGAGAACGCTAGGAAGAGGGAGTAGGACTTAGAGCTAATAAGCGAGAGAGAATGATTCTCCCTCTGACTGTCTACGCCGATATAGGGAGAGTGATAAAGAGAGCGATAGATGGGAATGATTAACGATATATGTAGCGAAATAGAGAATAAGACACACCAAGAGAGAATGAACTCTGAAAGCGAATCAGACTATAACATATAAAATTCATAGAATGACTAAGTTCAACAAAACTCATATGCAAAATCTTCTACATACTTTTCAGAACTAACTAGAAATTAAATATTCAGTTGTATTCATGAGAATCGCATAGAAAGGTAACTAAGCTTCAACTAATAACCAGCAGTAAATAAAATGTTGTAATTCTCACAGTCACAGGAAGAAGCTTAGCTAACTGTGAGTTATAAAGGACCTCAGCTGTCCATAAAGATTAAGGTGACAATTAAAGCTGTAGATAAACAGATAAAGATACAAAGATAAAGATACTGAAACACAATCATAAAATCTCTACTAGAGTTTTATGTAACAAAATGGCAGACAAACGCGCTGAGCACAATGGCACGCCCATACAATTAACAAACGAAACGTAATATAAGACACACACACACACACGGGCACACACACTCACTCAGCACACACATAGAGAAACATTGAAAAGAAAGACAACAACAATACCTGATTTCATTGTAAGTAATTGTGCAATCAGATTGGGGCTTGGGCGTGCGACATAATGTGATTGTGTGCCAACCTGCAATGGCTGGGCGTTTACTTGTGTGTGTGTGTGCGCCTCTATGTATGTGTGTGTGTGTGTGCGCCTCTATGTATGTGTGTGTGTGTGTGAGTACACACCAATACGGCGTATTGTTGTGCGCGTGCTACAAATGGCGACAATGAAAATTCAACTATGCTGAACTGTGCAGCTTTCAAGTCAAAGGCAAATTGTTTAAAATGTTGCAAAAAAAAAAACTCTAAGTGGGTGCGTCTATGTGTGGGTATGTATATGTATATGTATATTTATACGCACTTCAGGTATGAGTGACAGTTTGCAGCTGGCCACTATAATAAGCATATAACATATACCAAATTCAATGTTGCCTACATCCGCTTGCCTGATTTGATTATACCCTGTAATGAGCCCAGGGCATAGGATATGCTGAAAGAGTAGCTAAAACAAATGCTCATTATGATTTCTAATATAAGAAATGCTGACAGAGTATTGAAAAGAGAATCTCATTATAATTTTCAATATATGAATTGAAAGGCAATGAAGCGGAAGAGCATCCCTATGAAAATATGCATCAATGCGAGGGCTGTTTGAATAATTTAACAATATATAATAAATAATTTAACAAGATAAACATATCTATATATATTTTACATATATCTATATTTTATTTTACATTTTCTTCTACTATCCTTCTCCTTGCTAATGGGTATGAGTTCATCTATTTGCATCTACAATATTTGCTTTCGCTTTGCTAACAATTCAATATGTTTTCATTTTCATTTTACATTCAATAGGCGTGTCAATGAGTGACAATCATCGCCGCCATCAGCATCATCATCAATGTCATTATTATCATCATCAACTTCATCAGCAAGAACAACAGCAACAACTCAACTCAACTCAACTCTGTGCACAGAGCCCATCCCATTTTTTTTCGGGGCTTTCATTTCGTCTCATTTCCGCTAGCGGCGATCGGTTACCGAGATGGGTGTGTGTGTGCGTGTGTGCGTGTGCGTGTAAGCACATGAAATTGAATGCCGTTAAATGGTCTGTCCTGTTCCTTGCCGTTAGCTGGCTGGAGTGGAGTCTGGGCCACTGTTTGCCTGCCACTCAGCTGTCATGTTTGATTTGCACATGGCTGAAATGCAGAAAATTGTGCGCGTAGCAAAGGGTGTGTCCATGTGTGTGTGTGTATGTGTGTGTACACTCTAAATGTTCCTAACTCATACATATGCATGTGTATGGGTTCAACTTTCATCCGACTTGTGTGTGAGAGTGTAAGCAAATAGTTCCTGCTTTCTCAAATCCGCAAGGATTTTGCATTGTCATGTCCTTGTTATGCGCGTATGTGTAGGTATGTGTATGTGTATGTGTATGTGTGTGTTGATAGTTCTGAGCCTTTGATGGCAAGTTATGGTCATATACACAATTGCTTCGAAATGCTAGTGCGTGAATTAGGCCATCAATACTCTCGCCCCAGTCCAGCCCATCTAAGCCGCATAGCCATAACGTAGAGCATGCTGCCTCTATGATAGGAATGCCTCTGGAATCCTTTCACAAATTGACGCAAGTTTCGAGGAATCAATTCGAATGGCGTGTAAGTGCACTCCAGATTAGCCTCACTTATTCACAGCACTGACAAATGCGTCGAAATTAGTTTAATTGGCAAAGAGAAATTTCCTGGAAATTTCCACAAACTGGAAATTCGAGTTAAACGAATTTGCATGTGCGTGAAATTCGAATGTGTAAATATATGTATATAAATATATATAGATGTATGCATACTCAGCTATCTGAGCTCACTGTATATCATGCGAAACGGTAAACTATTTGGCATACCCATAGTCAACTATTTAGTATTAGTTTTCATGAAGCTTAGTTAAGGTTTGGCTTTAAGAGAATATTCATCTAGTTTTCAATAGTATTTCCATAGTGCCGTAGCAAAATATCTGATTACGGTAGGGCTTTGTGCGTTTGATTGATTTGGTAACTAAATTTTGTGCATTAACAGAACAAAAAGCAGGCAAAATTACCCATTATAATGTTTCACAAATTCAGAGAAAGAAAGAGAGCGAAAGAGGTATAGAGAAAGTGGGTGAAAGAGGGCGAATGGGTGATTATAGAAACAATGGAATAATATAGGAAAATATAGCTAGATTGAGTGTGAGAGACAATAAGAAAATGATATATAGAGCAAGCCACAGAGAAACAGAGTGAGATGGAATAAAACAGAAAAAGAAAAAAAAGACAATGTGTGGGAGAGAGAAATATACAGAGAGAGAGAGAGAGAGAGAGAGAGAGATAGAAAGAAAGAGGAAAGAAAGACAGACAGTGAAAGACAGAATCAGATAGAGAGATAAACACGTATAAATAGAGAGAGAGAGATAGAGATAATTCAGAAGAAATTGAAACAATCAAATTTCAGAACAAATTAAGAAAAGCTGTCAAACTAACTGCAACTCATATCCGATTACAACCCACAGACAATATTCCAATATTTGCTCCAAATAGCTAATTGTTGCTATGATTAAAATCAAAACTCAAAGTGAATTTACTGTGCCGTGTGGCAGCTCTGTCTGGCCAACTGTCAATGGAGCTGAGGATTTAGTGCTGGCTGGAAAATCAACAGAATAAACATTTTCATTTTCATTTTCATCATTTTGTGGCTCGTTGTTGTCATTTTAAGTTTACATTTTGATCAGGAGGAGCTGTAACAATGTTGATGACAGCGATGGCATTTCATTAGTCAAGGCGGCAATGACTGACTGACTGACTAGATGAGAGAGTGAGTGAATGAGTGAATGACAGATGGACAAACAGAAGCTGCTGATGCTACTGCTGCTACTGTTGCTACTGCTGCTCCTGCTGCTCCTGCTTTTGCTGCTGTTGTTCTTGCTTTGTTTTTGACATTTGCGAACGCTCGTTTGGTCCGCACGTGGCAGCGGTTTATGATGCCTGAACGAGCAATGAAAGCTAGCTCTCTGTGTCGGTGTGTCGGTGTGCCGATGTGTGTGTGTGTGAGTAGAGATAGCGAGCAGGATGTCGAAATGTCCTGATAGATGTCGCTCTGAGCAAGTCGCGTGCTCGTCAGGATGCTGTCCCAGCGCTTGTGTGCGCTCAACCGTTGACAGTCAGTTTGACAATCGGTCTGACTGCCAGTCAGTCAGTCAGTCACTGAGTCAGCGAGTCCATTGTCTGTGTGTGTGTGGTCATATGCTGCCCTATGCCTGTGTATATACAGTTACATTTATCAGCTAGTCACCCAGACATGCAGCTAACCATTAAGCGCTTGTCTTTCGTTTTGCCACATTTCAATTTCATTTTGTTGCAGCCACGCCTGCTGCCTCACTCCTCACTCCTCACGCCTCCTGTCCCGGTTGCCAGCTAGTGTTTCGACGGAAATTGATTTTTGTACTTGAACGCTTTTTGCCACTTGTGCGCAGTTCTTGCACCCTGAATGGCCCGATTCCCCCATTCTCCCCCATTCTCGCCCATTCTCTCCGTCTGCTTAACTGTCTGGGTCGCTCGCTGTCCGTGTCGCATAATTTATGATTGCGCCAAGTTGCGAATGAATGCGCCACATAAATCGTCTTCATTTCAATTGCATTGCATTATTTGCACCTCAGATTTTAATTAGATTTCGAATGCTAGCCGCTAAACGTAAATCGCATTTGAAAGCACGCGCCCAGGGCTAAGAGACGGGGGCTCTGTGTCTGTGCGGCAACAGCGATAGCGCGCCAGACTCTAACGATGGCAAACAGTTGGCCAAGTCCTGTCGAGCGGCGTCAAGGACATTCGAGTTTTGTGCAGCTTCACAGCCAGACCCAGGCCCAGCCGCAGCTGCAGTCAAATTTTTGTTGCTGCTGCTGCTGCGCAATTTGCTGGCATTAAATTGTCTTGTTATTCAGCTATTGTATGAGTGTGTCCCAGTGTGAGTGGGTATTCCTGGGTGTATGTGTGTGTGTATGCACAGTTCTTTCATTTAGTTAGTTCTGACTTATCTTCGAGCTCTTCTGCTGGTTGCCCTTGGTATTCCACATTTCATTAAAATTAACTTCAGCATCAAAAGCTTTGGGAAAATTAATTATTGTCTCAAAAAATTACGAAATTCAACCGAAAAACCATCTAGTTACCTAGCTACAGCTATTTAGCCATTTACTTATGAGCCACGTGTTATCATCATCATTTACAGGCCAAAATCTATTCAACTTTGATATGTTAATAAAATGTTAACAATATTTACGAAATCTCTACAATTAAGGTACTCTCATTTGATCAGAGTATCATCCAGGCAACAAATGTTAATAAAATGTAAACAATATGTTAGCCATTTTGTAAGGTAATTAATTGTAGGCTTTAATTAGCTCACCTTAAACTTTGCTATAAAAAAAAGGAAAAAACAATTCAATTCAACTCAAAAAAAGACTAAAACGCTTCGTTACCCTAAACACACTTGTTATGCACCTAGCGATCCTATCCAGTCTAAGGTCAGTTCATGTTAAGTCAATTTTAGGGCAAGTTCATGGAGCTTTCGTTTGAAATTGTGTTAATTGAATGCGCCTGCAGCGTGTCTGTCTGGCCGATAGCTGGCTTTTGTAAATTGATTTTGCATTACAGAGTAATTAGGCAGACGAACTATGTAAATTTCAAGCTAAACCCAATAACAGAAAATGCATGGAACGCATTGATAAGGTTCGTGTAGAACAACAACAACAACAACAACAACAATAGTAACAAGAGCAAACAAAATTCTGTAAACGGCAAATGCAGAAATCGGCTTACAAAATACGTTTGCTGTTGGCCCATTTGACGGGGACTCAAGCAGGCCGGCAGGCAGTGAGGCCGTGAGGCCGTGAGGCCTTTATGGAAGTTATTTTGTTTTTGCTACAGCATCACACAATCGATTTTCGTCTTGGGTACATTATATAGCTGTTTGTGTGTGTATTTGTTGTGCTTTTGCCTGCCAGTCAGGCAGCCAGCCAGGCAGCCAGTCAGAGCCAGTCAGCCTAAATGCCAAATTGAGTTTGCGGCGTCCGAGCACAGCCAGCACAAGTTGATAAAACTTGCGACCGTTTCACGTTCAACGTGGCGTATAAGTGTTTTTTCTTGTAAGTCACACGTACAGCTAGTTTGTGAGTGTGTGTGTGTGTGAGTGCGCTGTGTGTATCTGTGTATTTATATTTGTATTTCGCATTTTGCTCTCTGTCTCAGTGTCTGTGTGTTTCTGCCCTGTTTGTTTGCCACTTCAACTCCGTCAGGGTTTACAGATTCTCTGTGTTGCCTTACGCTGGCCCTATCTCTCTATGTATGTGTGACTGTGTGTGCGTATTTTATTGTGCGCGTGTTTGTGTTGTGTGAGCTTAACATTTTTTCCTTGCCTAAGTCAAATAATGCGCCAACACATCATTTCACACTTAAATGCTGTAAAAATATGCATAAAGCTTTGTCGCTTGAAACGAATTTGATTTCTTGCTGCCCTTTTTTATATAAGTTTGACGTATGACCCGTGTCTCTTACCATTGCATTCCGAAATACCAACTGGTAATTTGAGTTAACTTGACTGATATTTGAATTCATCAAATTTTATGCTATGGTATCGCTAATTGGTGTATGCTTTACTGTACTAAAGTACTTCATCAATTTGTTTTTCAAATTGTTCAAATTTTTGTATTATTCAACTTCGTTCTTTGTTAAGTGAGCATACTTCATATATTGCCTAAGGCTCACAATTGACTAAACTAAGTTTCACAATATCCCACAGTCAATTTGCCCTTAGATATAGTTAACATATGTCAATTAAATCTAACATATATGTTATATTTAAACGTATGCCAAATCTGAGTAATATTCTATTAATATTTCCATGTCTTATAGAATTAGAGATAAAATTTATTTTAAGTAGGCTGCGTAAAAAGCACAGGCAGTGATCTTATGTAACATGTCTTTAACATGCACATAACAATTGCAAAACTTACATAACATATGTTTTATCAAATTTCAATTCCTAAAAGTCGAATAATTAAGCTGTGTTATTTATAGAAAGAAACGACGCATTCCTAATAGGCCAGTTAATCAGCTTGATTAACAGTCATCTAACATTATCAGTCATCTAACAGCATTTTCTTAACATACCTCTAACATATAATCAACTTATCCTATAGATTGGTTTTATTAGATTTATTAACTTCATATTCTTTCTGCCGCCTCAAAAACTATGATATGGCAATAGTAAACTAAATAACATTTTCTTAACAGACATTTAACAGTTAATCAGCTTAGTTAACCGTCATAATATAACATAAGCTTACTTATTTATAATTTCAAGTCTCGTTATAGCCAATTTTTACAATCCCCAAAAAGTATGCTACGCTAAATTTATTTCGTGTTAACTTCACACATACTTTTTACTTGCCTTATATATATCTATATATTTTTTGTTTTTTACTTACATATCTCAATTGCTGTTTGTACTCAGCTCGGCGGTTGTCGTATGCTCTTGTTGTTGTTGTTGTTTGTGCGTTGACTGGCAGCATCAATCTCTGTTCAGCTGAAGCGTTTGGCATCTAACACTGGCAAAGTCTGTTGCTGTTTGCTTTATGCCTGTCGCGCCACGGGCCAAAAACACCTTAGTTGTTGTTGTTCTACTTGTTGTTGTTGTAGATGTTGTTATATATATTTATTTCGTGCCTTGCTTACAAAATCCAAGAATCAGCGACCCAGCAACAACGTCGCAAAGGGGCAACAACTGAAGTCGAATCCAAAAATATGAAGCGCACAATATATTTTTAGTTGTCGAGCCGCAGACACATACATAAACATATATATATATATATATATATATATACACACACACACACTTGTGGAAACAGCGTGAGTGTGAACGTTTGTATGTGTGTGGTTTTTGTATGTATTTGCCTTGATATTTTAAGTATCCTGTTTGCGTTTTGTGGGCTTCGGCTGCTGCCTGCCTCCGTCTTCTTCTTCTTCTTCTTTGGTTGGCTCTGCCTCTTCTTTTGTGTTATGCTTTATTCTTTGTTTAGTATTATTTGCGTAAATGGCATTTACGTTTTGCTTCTTTTCGACACCTTCAATTTGATTCAATTTATGTAAAATTGTCTATATGTATATAAATTTGTTTTTTTTTTTTTTCAATAAATATAATTAACTTAATTTTTTGCTGTTACTTATTGTCAGCGTCGATTGGCTTAGTCTTTGTCAGGTGCAAATAACAAGGTGCAAATTGTTTACTTAAATCTAATTTATTGTCACACACTCAAAAATTTCATTAAGTTTTAGTCACATCTGTTTTTGTTATTGTCTTTTTTTTTTACAATTATTCACTTTGATTTAATTCATAAAAATGCAAGTCAATTTAATTGTTTTTGTCTTTGATTTTGATTTTCTTTCATTTTATATTTCACCTCGATTTCATTTTACAAATGCAAAGTCAACTTTTGGCCGTTATTTTTTTTTTTTCATAATTCGCTATGCGCTTGCTATTTAAGTGCCGTTATTTTTTGTGATTTTGCTTTGCTTTACTCCACGTTGTTGTTGTTGCTACGACCTCAGGTTTCAGCTACAGCTTCAGTCAGCTCTAGCTTCAGCTGCTGCTGCTGCTGCTGCTACTGTGGTCGTTTGGCTGTTGTTGTTGTTGTTCTCGCTGGTGCTGTTGCTGTTGCTGCTGTTGTTGTTACTACGATTGCTGCTGCTGCTGTTGTTATAGTATTGATGTTGATGGTGGTGGCACCGTTGCACGCACCGCACTCGTAGCACGTGCTATGGCCACGACGTCAGTCTACGACAACCGCCTACGCACTGCAAGCACTTCGTCGCGACGCGGCCATTTCAATTACAAATTCATGGAAGAGCGCGCACAGTAGCAAAGTAAATCCACACATCGATAAACACAAGATGAGTTCAAAAAACCAAACGATAGACTTCGTTTTTCAAAAAGTGACATTAATAATTTAGCAATAATTTTAAAATGGTAGGAAATCTTATATATCTACCAACACCATATGCCATTCATATCTGTTAATTAACATATCATTAACTTATAATATTCAATTACTGGAATTAGTTATGAAAAATTTATATTTAAGCTACTTAGTAAACTTGCGCCAAAGTATGCATCGATGTAAACGATATATCGATAAAATTGCTAAACGCTCTCTTAAGCTGGTGAGTTTCGTACCTTTTGCGCGCCTGTTGGCATGCATTGTATTTTATACAGCAGCAGCTGCTACCGGGGCCGGCTATGTGTTAACTTGCCTTGAATGTGTGTGTGCTGAGAGCGCTCTGTCGCTCTCTCTCTCGCAAAATTCACCACATTCTGGCACACTCCTTAACATGGCAGCAGTGTCAGCCGCTACTAGTATGAAAGTGAAAGGCTCAGCCGGGCCCTTTTGACTGCCATAGAATTGAGTTGTATTAAAGGGTATATAGATTGACAAGTAAATAGAAAAGTATTTTTACATGATCATAATTATTTTAAGCAGCAACAAGGTTAGTAAAACAGTAAGATTTAAAATAAAATAAATATTGTTAACAGAATCGTATACAGGGTATTTGCTAGTCAAGTTATATGAACGACAGCTAGGCGCTTTGAAGCTTGCATAATGCACAATGCATTTCATTCACGTGTCTCTTGGTCCTCATACGTTTGTGTGCTTGTTTATATAAAAGGCTGTGCTTGCAATTAGCCATTGTTGATTTTATTTATTGCCCGCACTCACACACAGACACGCACATGGTTACCAATGCATTTGGTTGCAAGCATGTGCATGTCCTTGCACTTGGCAGCTTAACACTTTGTGGAAGTGGGCATACGTGAGCATCTAAACGTCTCTTCCTCTTTGCATGTGTCTGTGTACGTCGTTTATCGTTATTCACCGTTAAGCAAAAACAATAGCAAAGTGCAGACTGGCAGACAATGGCAACTAGGCAAGGAGAGGAAATGTGCAATGTGCATAGAGAGAGGCAGTGAGGAAGGGACAGAGATGCAAAGAGCAGCGGAACGAGCGCGTGCGTGTGCTTGTGTGGGGCTTCGGTCCAAGTGCTGTGAATAGGAAGTCATAAATTTTCCAAACGGTTAACAGGTGCATTTGAAATGCTAGAGAGGAGTGTGTGTATGTGTGTGTGCGTGAGTGCATTTTAAATCGTGGAGATTTAAGCTAACTAGAGAACTGTTCCACTATCTCTGAAAACGTTTCACTGGCTCTGCACCAGCAGCACCGTAAGCACAGTTATCAATCATCTGGTGACGGCTGCTCTCACCATGGATCAGATGCCAAACACAAACTAAGTGCAAATCGACTTACCCTTTGCCTGGGAGGGCAACTGCGCGACTAGACCGGAGTGCAACTGCGGAATGAATGCCAACTTAAGCTCGCGGACAGACAGCTCTGAAGGTCTTTTAGTGTCGGGGACTTTTGGCGTGCCTCATGAAAATTCCATCCAGTTGGAGTTGCGTTTTTCTGTGTCACGCTGGAAATTTATTCAGATTTTTGTGGGGAACGCGCGATTGTGAGTCAGCGGAAATTCTAGGAAGCGTCGCTTTGCAAATACAAACAACAAACCGCCCCCTGCAAAAAAAAAAAAAAAAAAAAAAAAAAAACCCATAAGCAAGTTCCGCCTGTTGCATGTCCTGTGTATATGTAAGTGTTTAAGAGAGCGTGAATGTATGTGCGTTTGTGTGTGTTTGTTTGTGTGAAGCAATGTGGCGTTAATAAGTGGCATTTATATGGAAAATCCTGCAACTGGCAAATGCAAATAAAATGGAAAAATGGAGAAATAATAATACGGTGTGAATATATTAATAGATATTTCAAATTGAATGTAAAGCTTTAAAATACTGAGGAAAAATATTAAAATAAATAAAGTAAGCATTGGTTATTAATTCGCATTTAAAATTATGCAGAATTTAATTTTATAGTTTAAAAATCAATTAGTACACTTTAACATAGCAAAAGCTGCTCTGCGTTCTTCCCATTGAAAGCAGAGTACAGCTTATGTACCGTCAACAGAGCAATTAGAACAAATTTACATAGAAACGCTCTTTAACATTGTAACATAGCACAAACACAAATTAGGTAGAAGTGCATTGCAGGAGCTAACAGTGCAATTAGAGCAAATTAGCATACCAAGCTACACTGTTAAAAGACTCAGCAACCGCTGCTCTGCGGTTCTTTCATATTCATATAGCAACAGTTGCTTTGTTAATCACAGCTTCAAGCTAATATTGCACTCGACTGGATTTTATGAGAATGTGAGTGGGAGAGAGCGGAGAGAAAGCTCTTGGCACATTAACAAAGCAATAAAATATGTTAAGTAGTTGGAAAATTGGACCGCAGCTGATGAAAAACATCTAAAACATAAAATGCCAACGGCAGCATAAAACGCAGTTGAGCCCCCGATAAGGATACACAAGTTAGCCCACGGGGCGAGTGACAGTTAATCGGCTTTAATTTAATTAAAAGGTAAAGGGACTCGTCCGCTAATCTGCAACGGTGACATTGATGTACACCACAAAGAGAATGAGCAGCATCACCAACAACAACATCGACTACACAGCCGCATGAAAGAACAAAAGCAAAAGTACTCAATATCATTTTCATTGCATACTCACCACTTACTCACACACACACACACGCCAAACGCATGCAAAGGCGTGTTGATTTCTTGTGCGTATGTTAAGAGAACGAAATAAAGAAATGGCCGCATGTTTCATGGCAAATTGTCAGGTGCTAAGCTTTGATAAAGTGCTCAACGAGCAAAAAGTTAAGCCCACGTACCACACACACACACACATACACCCCTCCTCATATACACACTACACATAAACTGCGCACTAAAGTGCTTGAACAAAACGCAGACAGCGAACTTTTATTCAATGCTCGCCTCTCCTTTGTGATTGCGTGGGCTCAGGCTCGCGCTGCGCTTGGCAGTGCTGTCAGCTGTTGAGCTGCGAAATAAGTGGGTAAAAGGCTAAGAAAAGTGTTGGATTAGCGAACTAGAAGAAAACTTACGAAAAGTAGCGAATATATTTAACAAATTATTCGCAGTGACCTTTTTTGCTTATCATAATAATAATATATAACTGTTTCCTCTGTCATTCCTCTATCAATCCTCTAAATATGTCTCCTAAGTATTTTCCTCCAAGTCTTTCCTATAAATATTTCCTCGAAGTACTTCGTCAAAATATTTCCTGAAGGCTTTACTTCACTTTACTGCACTGAACAACTGACTCCTATCAGGTCTGAACGACTGAAGAAATGCTACAGCTGCTGCCCTTTATATAGATCGACTTTCACTCAATCACTAAATCGCTCTCAAATGTTGAGCCAATGAGAACTCTCTCTTCTGCTACAAGCACTCTAGCTTCGTTTTACTTAAATATAAATACCAAATGAATACTGTTGCATACATTCAAACCTAAGTGATCTCCTGCTGTTAGGTAGACGGGCAGAGAGACATACTGTGACTGTGAGATTGATTATCAATTGGCAAGACCACTTTCAAACAGGCCAAATCTAGCCTGAAATAAGCTAAACACGCAACACTGTTTGGCACAGGTCAATTTCGTTTTCGTTATTTTTTTTTGTTTTTGTTTCTTCTTTTCCGCTTTGGCCAACTTTCAATATGAAAATTTTTTTGTAGTCGACTTTGGAGCATGGGCGCAGGTAAATGTAAAAGAAAGAAATTTGAGCCAATTCATATGAGCTGAGCACACATACAGTTACATACACATACATATTTACATATACTGTGTGTGGTTGTGTGTGTATGTGTGCTGGGTTTTTTGTTTATGAAAAGTGTTATTGTTTGACTTTGAACTTTGCCACTTGTTTGTCGTCCGTACGTATAGCGGCGTGTGTGTATGTGTGTACGAGAGAGAGAGTGAGTACAGTGTGTGTGTTCTGGACCAAAGTTGATGACAGGCCCAAACAATATCATAAAATTTAATGCGCTCATTTTTCATGGGCTAACAGAGGCATACGTACACACTCACCCTCACTCACTCACACACACGCAGGACAGAGTGGGGGCTAACTCAAATAAATCATAGGCGCAAATTTTATCACTTTATTTTTGTGCTAGCTTATTTAAAATGATTGAAATTGTTCGTTTTACATAAAACTAACGATGCAATTACTCACAATGGTTGTTCACACGAGAGTGAAGTAATATATCAATGCTAAAATATTCATGCACATAATTGTTTTTTTAAATTTAGCGCCATAGGCTGATAATGGTGCTGCCAGCTTGCTTCACTTACAGCATTTTCCTATACTAAATTCGGTTGGCAGTACCGTTCGCAGCTATTGATTGAAGCGGTCATATATCGAGTATATATCGGTCTGCCGCCACAGCTAATACTGTTTTCAGCAACAAAATTTTTATACAAACAGCGAACTTGCAATTAATTAAAAAAAAAATTAAATAAATAGTCAAAATGGAAGAAATACGAAGTAGCTTAGACAATATAATGGCACGCTTCAATGATAGTATTACACACTCTGCGCCCAAGAAGCTCAGCTTCGACCGGCTCTCCATGTCTTTCACCGAAGATTCTGTCACAGGTAAGAAGAAGAACGAAAAATATATTGAAAATAAATGAAATGAATGTTTCGCCTACAAAAGTGCCAAAGAAACGACGCATCGATAGCCTGGACACCAGTTCAGCGAATGCCAGCCTCAATGCCAGTAATACATCACTGAATAATTCCTTCGCGGATCCCGTGGGTCCTTGGCAGACACGCAAACTGCGCGCCGAACTCATCGAGTCCAAGGCGATAATAAATCAACTGCAGGACCAACTGGCACAGCAGGCAAAGGAGCATCGAGGCGAGCTGGCTTTGGCCGAAAGCAAGGCGCAAGCACTCAAGGAGCAATGCGACTACACGAGCAACAAGGTCATCGAGCTGGAGAAGCAACTGCAGGTGGTACGGAAGAGGGAGCACAGCGCTCGGCAGGAAGCGAATCGTTTGGTCGCCGAAATAGCCCAACAGAAACTCAAATACGAGACGGCGCTCAGTCGTGTGGAGCAGGAGAAGGCGCAGATGGAGGAGGATGCACGGGAAGTGCAGCACTGCATCCACAATGAGCTGAGCGAATACAAGAGAATGTGCGAGCGGGCCGAGCTGCAGCTGCGAGTGACCCAGGAAGAGCTGGATAGCATCAAAGAGCGCCACGATGAATATAAAGAAACCGCTGCCAACTACGAGAAGCTACAGCTGGACTACGAAATGCAACAACAGACTTTGACAACAGCAAATGCGCGCATCAAGGAGCTGGAATACGAAATTCAATCTTACGCCGACTGGAAAGAGGTGACCAAGACATCGCAGGCCCGTTTGCTCAGTGTGCCAGAGTTGCAAGCCGAGCTGGAACGCCTGCGTGCGCACAACAAGCAATTGAATTCGTTGATTGGGGACAAATTGTTGCTAGAGGAACAGGTGCACGACTACAAGACGCGCCTGGATCGGGAGGAGGGCGCTCGTGCCGAGGCAGCTGCACTGCAGGTGAAGCTGACGCATGTGGAGCAGGAGCTGAAGGAGTGGGTGAAAATTGCCCAGGATCACTGTCTGGCCAACACGCTCGTCAGTCCCATGGCGCTGCGCACTCGCATCGAGCAGTTGCTCCAGGACGACATTGTGCGCACCGCAGAGAAGAGCACCGCCGCCCTGGACACCAAACAGCTGCAGACGTCGGTGCGCGAGCTGGAGCAGAAGTGCGCCGTCTACCTGAAGAACATCGATGAGATGAATGTGGTGCTCAAGCGCCACAAGAGTCTGCGCGAGCGGCTACAGCGCAAGCTGTTGATTGTGTGCAAGGAGCGCGATTTCTACAAGCAGCTGCTCGAAAATTTCGACAAAGATCTCAATATGACGAATGCGAGCACCGCTGAGATGACCAACGATATGCAGGTGCGCTACCGTGTCGAGGTGCTGGAGCGCACTCTAACCGGTTACAAGGAGATGTGCTCAACGCTCGAGCGAGAAATGCAATCGATGCGACAGCAGGAGTCCCTCAATGATCCGCCCATCAGTGAGAGCGGCTACGATAGCGTGAAGCGAGAGCTGGACTCGCTGCGCATGGAGAATGAACGTCTGAGACGGCGCAAGGACGAACTGGAGCTGGAGATGGAGCATCGTTGTCTGCGCGGCGACTTCAACATGGTCAACTACAAGGTGCTGCATCTCAGCGATAATCCCGCCGCGCAGGCATACGAGGCGACCAAGAATGTGGTGGAAAAGCTGCAGGCGGAGGTAAGCGGAAAGCTGGACTAGCTTAAGCCAGAACTTACAGTTATTTCTATATGCAGATTGAACGCTTGAAGCGTCGCAACAAGAAGCTGGAGGAGGATCAGGAACAGACACAGGCGCGCTTCAATGAAACCTGCAGCAGCACCAATACCGGCGGCGGCATGACACTGAATTTCAAGGAATTCAATCAGCTGCGCGCCGAACTGGACTCGGCCAATGGCAAAATGAAGAAGATGAAGGAGTGCTTCAAGGCGGCCAGCAAAGAGTTTCGTGATGTTTGTTATATGCTGCTGGGTTACCGGATCGATCGCGTGGGCGCCAACAGTCACTATCGGTGAGTCTCTCGAGAGAGATATCTACAATACATGATCTCATATATATAATTGTCTATTTGATTAGCATTTCGAGCATGTATGCTGAGAGTCCGGATGACTATCTGTCCATTAGCCTGAATGAATCGAACTGTTTGGCTCTGCTGGAGTCGCCGTATTCGCAGACATTGAAGCCGGCCATCGATCAACAATTGGCAGCAAATAATTCATTTCCCGCTTTCTTTGCGGCGCTCACCTTGGAGCTCTTCCAGCGTGCCACAGTCACAATTAACTAAAGCGCACCAGCACACACACACTACTTCTGTATACTTAATTATAAAAACTTTTAGCTTAGTATAGCAATAATATAAGTTGATATACACACAAATCGAATATGTTTAATTCACAGCATCCGCACGTCGCGATAAGCAGTTTCCACTGTATATTTTGGAATTTAATGTTTCTTAGATAAAAACTTCCGACGCCGAGTTCTCAGCTATTGGCCAGCTGAAATGGCACTGCGAACGCGCTTTTAGCCAAAAAAAAAGATTGTTTAATTGTTAACGCGCGATAAAAACGATGTCAAAATATTTTATAACTAATGACGCGCTCAAGAGATTTCGCCTCGTGATAAGTGTGGACAACAACAAATCATTTCATTTGTTTATTTATTTATTTATAACTAATTTTAAGCAAAAGCTTTTGTGAATTATTTTCTTTTCTTCTGTCGCCTTCGCCTAGGGCTTGGCGCGGCTCGGCTGTGATAAGCGCGCGTTTTGCACAATTGACAGAAGATGGAGAGCAGGCGATTATAACATATACATATATATACCCTATATGTATGCATATACATTATATATACAATATATTATATACATATATATCAGCTTCTAGAGCCTATTGTGCATTTAGAATAACAACAAATGTGGGTGGGAGGCGGAACGAAGCTTAAATACGCCTGGCACTTGCTTTGCCGACAATTATAATTGAAGATACAGTAGAGCTTCGCTAAGAGGAACCAGTAGACGTTAGAGCAGAGTACAATGAATGAAAAGTTAAAGTTGTATATCATATATATAATTGCAATACAATTCAGCAGCACTTTCTAAGAGTAGTACAGTAAACGTTCACTAAGACGAAAGTTATCCACTTCACAGTGGAGTTTCGCTAAGAAGTAAAGGCATGGAAGCAAGAGCTATTACACACATTTTTCATATATCCAAAGTTATACAATATATTACATTTCATACAGCAAAACTACAGTGAAGCATGAGTAAGACATATAAACAAAATACGCACAATCAATAGGCTAGCTTCTATATAGCTTGATCTACATTTCAAGACAGAATTGAGTTTACATTAGCTAGTGCGCACTGTAGCAGTCACAAGCTATCTTTTAGAGTCACACAAATCGAATACAGACTGTAGTAGCAAAAATAACTCGTGTTTCATATAAAATTCAAATTCAATTGGTATATAAAACTAATATCGAATTTACATTAACTAGTTCTCACTGTAGCAGCCCCGAGCTGTCCCCTGCTGTCACACAAACCGAATACAGACTGTAGTAGCAATAAGAAATCACGAGTTCCATTTCAGTGAGGGTAGCACAATAAAGGGAAGCCCCAAACACAATGGGCACAGTAAACTACAATGGACTACAGTAGTCATACAATATATTGGAATACACACACATAAATACATATAACAGGAGGCTGAAGCCATGCGGTTGCCATTTATCAGTTGGTCAATATGCGAGCCACCTGATCGGGCGTCTTGTGCAGCAACGCCTCCGGTTGCTCGAAGCCATTCGCCGGATCGTGGACTCGCTCATAGATCTGCTTGTAGATGGCCACGATGACATTGAAGGCGCGCCGCTGGACGGTGCTGCGATGGGCGCTGGACATGATGAGCTGCACCTGGGGCAGCAGCAGCACGTCGGGCAGCTCGAGGAATGCATCCATCTTGGACATGAAAATCTTTAGCAGATTCGTCTCGATTTTCGTCTGGTTACTCTGCAGGATGGTGTAGATGGGACCCAGATTGAGATTGGCCACCAGCGAGGAGGCCTGCTCGGAGGTCAGAGTGTCCAGCTGGGCGTCTGACTGCGCCTGCAAGCGTTCCACACGCTCGTCCATGTACTCAAAGACCGCCAAGGTGCTCTGCATGTGGTACAGACAGTTGAGCAGGTAGACGGCCATGTCCACGGTGGGCAGGTGGGCGGCGCTCTCCTGCACCGACTGCAGCAGCGGATCGATGACACAGGTGACGATCTTGGTGATGTCCGCCTGGCGGCCATCCACCATGGTGGCCACCGAGAGGATCTCTTTCAGTATGTTGAGCAGCCGGGACACGCTTGCCGGCGGCACCAGATCCCGCTGTGGTGGCTCCAGCGCCAAGCTCGTGCCCGCTGGCCGCTGCAGTACGCTGCGCACCTGTGCCGCTAGAGCATTCAGATAGATCTGCTCGCTGCTCTGCTGCAGCTCGATGAGGCACTGTTCCAGGCTGCCGCCTTGCACCACCTGCTTCATGATCTGCTGATAGAAACGCAACAGATTGGAGATGGTAAAGAGTATGATGGTGTCCTGCTCGGAGCTCAGAATCGTGTCCACGCGCACCTTGAGCGGATGACAGACGCCGTCGGCGATGTAGCTCAAAGCCTTCTGCATCTGCTCTGAAATATCTGCAAGAGAGGAAACATTAAAATCTGCTGGAAAAGAAGAGAAGCAGTTTCATCTCTTGCCATGCTTGTCGCACTTCTTGAAGAGCAGCATCAGGTTCTCCTTCTCGTTGGGTATGCTCTGATGCAGCCAGGCGAACATGTCGCCAATGTAGCGCTTCGGGTCGTGGGCGTGCAGCTCGATGGGCTTCGGATTGCCGCCATGGCCGCCCTCGGTGAGCGCCTCAATGAACTGGCGGACGAGCACAGCTCGTCGTGAGATCGCATACTCATCGATGACATATTTGAAGAGAACGGGCCTGTCCTGCAGTCGGCTCATGGCCTCCACGATCAGCGGGCCGATTTCGTTGTTTTCCAAATTTCTGCAGTGATTCTGGGTCCAGCGATAGAGCCGCTCCAGTGCGCCCTCCTGATGCAGCGTCATCTCCTCCATGATGTCCAGGGCAGCCGTTTGATAGCCGCACTGCATGAGCAGTCGGCAATCGGAGTGGATGGACTGCACCCGATCCAGCACCTTGAAGAACTCAGGCACAATGGGCGCATCCTTGGCCGTGCCGTACAGCAACTGATGCTCCGGCACGCTGAGCTGAAAGCGTGCCAGGAAAGCCTGCGCGATTTGCTGATGCACCTCGAGACGTTCGCGTTCCTCTTGCATTTGGTTGGTCTGCTCGATGAGGTCCTTGGTCAGCGCCTTGGATGTCTCCAGGTCAGTTTTCATGGTTTGCACCGATGTGGCCATCGTGTCCAGATCTGTGCAGACGGCATCTAACGTAAGTTTGACCTCTCGAAACGCTTTTAGAAAATTCTGATTGATGCCGACCGAACGATGTTCGATTTGGCTGCGCAAATTGCGACGATTTTGCAAAGTGTTTTCGGTGAAAAAGCTGGATAATCCATTTAGGGCATCTAACGTATCCTTGTCTGCTTCCAGACGCGTCTCCAGTATCTTATTTACGCGCTTTTGTATGCGATCCTGTTCCTCAGTTGCTGCGCTCATCTTTTCTTTCCTATTCGGCAACGTCAACAATAAATACCGTTTACACGACGTAACATTTCTGAAATACGTAACACGAAAGTTGTATGCTCTATATAATATATATATATCGTTTACTATCAACTTACGTTTAACGTACTTTAGAAATATATATATATACCATATATAACTGTACTACTCAATTATATTTTCAAAGTTTTCCTGTAAAAAGGGATTTCGATTGTAATAATTGAATTAACTTAAGGCACCACAAATTCCATATAGCTCGTATACACTTTCTTTACAGCTGTTCAAATAGGTGCTGCCAACTTAATACAAAAAAAAGACTATTCGCTGTGAATGGCAAATTACCATAAAGTAGAGAAATCTGTAAAGAAAACAAATTGGAAGACTAATTTTAACTATTATTAAATAATAATAAAATAAAACAAAGTAAACCATAATGAGTCATTCCGCATTGGCTAGTTTGACTGCACAATACACGGACTCGGAAAACGAAGGCGATGCCAGTCCAGACTCGGAAAATTCAACAGCTTCGCAGGTAAAGATTTTTAATCAACAAAAATGTTCACGAAATAATCAAAATTGTCATTTCCTCCAGGTTATAATACCAAAGCAGGCGACACCAACGCCCGCAACACCAGTTAAACAGGAGCCGGAACCGGAAAAGAAACACAAAAAAAGGAAACGTGCTAAGAAAGTGCGTCGCTTGGTTAGCTACCAGGACGATACATTGATCTCTGACGAGGAAGAAGATCGTGCGCAGGAATCCTCCAGCGAGGAAGAGTCTTCAAGTGACAGTGCCAGCTCGCAGCCGGAGACCGAACAGCATGAAAATGGCAAGGATAAAAGCACTGCCAAGGCAGAAGGCGCAACAGAGACGCCCATGCAGCTGGATGACGATGATGATTCCAACACCTACAACGCTGATGATCGCACGGCAGAGAGCTATGAGAAGGATCCGAAATATGCCAAATATAAATTTCAATTGCCTCCAGAGCCAAAAGGGCAGCCGCCAGCCGATCTAGTGGCAAAGATCACGAAAATGTATACGAAAATGAGGCAAACGAATATGGATATGAATCGCGTTATACAGGATCGCAAGGAGTTCCGTAATCCCAGCATTTATGAGAAGTTGATAAGTTTTTGTGACATCAATGAATTCGGCACCAATTATCCGCCCGAAATCTACGATCCGCTGCAGTGGGGCGAGGAGAGCTACTACGAAGCGTTGTCGGCCGTGCAAAAAACTGAAATGCTCAAGCGCCAAAAGGATCGCAAGGACATGGACAAAGTGGAGCAAGCGACGGCGCTGGCTCGCAAAGTAGAGGAGGAGGCCAAGAAGCGGTAAGTGCTGCCCTAATCTTGTCGTGCAAATAATCCCTAATTACTTATTGTTTTTGTTTGCTGCAGGAAATCGAAGTGGGACCAGCCGGCCGCAAAGGCGACATTACCTGCCTTAACTACGACCGTGACTGGCACGAAGGGCACCGTTATTTCAGCATTCGGTTCGTTGCCCAAGAAGCCAGCAGTCTAAGCAAAAAACTAATTAAATAAATAAACACACTTATATATTTAATGCAGTCTTTCATTTTCCTTAATATATACAATTTGTAGTCAGCTTTATAGCTGCAGCTTTCGTTCGTGCCGATCGCTAAAAAAGTGTCATCTCTAGCGCCTGCAGTGCATTCAAAAACACAGCCCTGTTTATCGGCAAACCGCAAAACAAAATAGACTGCCATTAACTAATAAAAAATTGGTTTCAAATGAATTTTTGAAAATAGCTTTAATCCTACAACTTATCAAATAATACCATATTATTTTTAAAAATAATTTGAAAGTATTGAAAGCCGCCGAACTGCTTCATTTAGTATTTTTATTTGGTCATTTCTTGAGCAAGCAATTGCTGGTAATTTGCTCATTCTGTGCTGGCGGTCACACTGGTTATATGCTCGAACGTCGTGTCGTCGCCGTTTTCTGTTTTTAACCATTTCACATTTTTTCGTTTAAAAAAACCCAAGTGTCGATTTTATTGCATGCAACAATTACTAGTACAACACTAAACACAAGCGTTATGATTTGAATACAAAGTGTACGTGGTTAATATTAGTTTTGTTATTATGTTTTTTTGCACTCAACATACAAAACAAGCAAAGAAAACGAAGCGAAATGTCGACAACGCAGCAGCAGCAGCAACAGCAACAAGCACAGACGGCAAAGAATTTGATCTGAGCAGCGCAATTTGTATGCATGTGTGTGTGTGTTTGCGTGCGTGCGTGAATGAGTGAGCGAGAGCGAGATTACAATTATAAAAAATTTACAAATACGAGTGAAATTTTTGTATAAGATAAAGAAGATGCGAAAGATACCAAGTACTCACATATGCAGCGCTGTGTGTGTATGTGTGCTTGAGTGTGTGCAAAGCTGTTTTTGTGCGTTGCGATTATTGTTTAAACAATCTTGGCCGTGTTTTCATTTCAAGGTGCCTCATTATTTAGACGCCATTATAATGCAACCGGTACTGTGCCCATCTGTCTTGTCTTCCAGTGTGCTTGTGTGTGTATGTTTGTGCAAGGGAGAAGGAGCGAGCAGGGCACAGTAGCAAATTTCCATTTAGCTGCGCGAACAGCTTTTTTTTTTTTTTTTGCCGCCACTTGCGCTTGCCGCTCTTCTTCATTCGCTTGCTGATTATGGCGCTGCATCGCCCCATCCCGCTTGCCCATTAACTGTTACTTATTTATAGCATGCACTAAAAGCAGCTGAGGCAGAGGGAAAAGCACCGGCAGTCACTTCAATCAAAAGCAACGGTTCAACACACACACAAACACACACACTCATACCATTTCCAATTAAATCTACAAAATGCTCAATTGAAGCTAATTTCTATGGAAGTGCATCTACTCCACTCTCTTCCCCAGCAGCCTCAGCTGCAGTTTAGTGTTCGCTTGATCATTGTTATTTTGTGTGTAAAATGCTTTGCCAGGAATATGCAGAATAATATTTGCAAAAATTAGACCGCCCACTGCTTGCTTTTGTTTTGAGCAACAATTGTCAGGCTAACTCGCTAGTTTGCGCTATCTCGCTCTTGCTAGTTTGTGCCACCTGTTAGCGTGTTTGCTTTGTTGTCGCATTTCTAATGTTACCATAATAACAATAACAACTACAACGACAACTCAACGAAAGTTCTATTCAATATCGATAGCAAATACCAGTAAGAGAGTGTGTGAGAGAGAGAGAGAGAGCGCGCGCTCGCTCGCTATAAAAGCACAGTTGGAAGTGTGAACAGGCAAAGATATATATTACATACATAGACAACAGTGTTTTTTGGAGCAAAAGTAAACAAAACCCGAACGAAACGAAAGAACGCGACGTGCGTTGGTCGTCTGTCTGTGTGTGTGCGTGCATATGCGTATTAATATTTACATATATGAGTGTGTGTCGGTATTAGTGTATCTCTCAACTCTGACGCGGGCAACAACAAAACTGATATACTAAATTCAGCAAACAACAAGAGCGCTTAACGAGTGATTCAACAACAACAACAACAACATTAGCAACAACAGTAGCAACAACTACAACACAAAAACATGTCGGATTCATATTATCAGGTGAGTCGACGCCGTTGATAGCGTATTACATGCCCAGTTGCTGGCTCCTTTTTAGCCGTAGTTATTTTGTTTTTATCAGCTAACATTTAGTCTGCAAGTACACGCACACCTGTTGCCAGGCACACACATACAGTCACACACACACACACACACACAAAGAATCCCATACACAAGCACGCAAGCCTGGCCGTTTCCGGCTCAGCTGACGCAGCTACTTGTGGCATATCCTTAATGTGCCATTTCATTTAACATTTCCCGCCGGATGTTTCCTGTTGTTGGTGCCTGCTTGGCCCGACTTGCTGAATAGCTATACAAATATAAAACATTTCATATCATTCCTTTGAGACAATATGACTAACAGACATGATGACGAACCAGCCATTATTCAAATGTTATGTGTATGTTAAAAATTCCAAGTGAATTCGCTCTAAAATAATAATAGTGAAGTTAATGTTATTTGCAATGTAATTATCTTAGTCTAATTAAGTTGCAGTTAACATGTTTACACACTGCTAAATAAATACACATTTTTTTTGGGGTATTTTAAGGGAATTTGTGCCATGTTAGAAATATGTGGATGAGGAGTTTTACATTTCTTAACCAACATTAAATTCTGTTAGTTAATAGCAAAACCATTTATATTTTTAAGCATATATTTTATAATGAATTTGTGCACATATATTATTCTATATATTAAATACAGCACGCGAATTCCCTTGCATTAGGTAATTACTTTTATTTTTTTGACTCTTCTCTAAATTTATTCCAAATTAGAATAAAACATTGTGTTATTCAAAGCGTTAACGGCGGACAAATGACATCATTTGGCATATTTGTTGGGCATTTTACTTGCGTGCATACATGCTGTATGTGTGTATGTATATGTATCTGTGTGTGTGTGCGTGTGCACAAAATGTCAATTGGCTTAAGTGCGTGGCCCACTGAACAAACGACATGCATCTGAAATGAAAGCAACAAATTAAACAACATGTTTATTAATAGCAGCAAATATTTACGATTTACTTGAAGTCTCTCTCTGTGTGTGTGTAATTGGATTGATGGCAATTAGGGGAAGCTGCCTTATCGCAGCAAATGCGCTTATCAATTGAACAGTAAATGCAACCCGATCCAGATTTACAGCACGTTCGACCGTCCGCTGTTAAATGCAACGATTCGCATAAATAATAACAAAACAACAAATGTAAAGCCTTCCAATTGGAGCAGCTCAGCCATTACAGGTGGAACGTTATGTCATTGGCCGTGAATTACGAAGGTGAAAATCATCAGTCAACCAAAAATTCAATTGGCCTTAATTCAAATCGTGTTTTTCTGTTACGATTTTATTTCGGAATGCAAATCACGAACTGAACAAGAATTGCAAGCAAAAAGAGGAACTTGAGTTGAGTGTGAACAGTGAAGAGATACCCTGTAGTTAGATGGGAAGATGTAGAATGTTAAATGTAATTATTAAAGCTTAAATATGATCATTTCTACTAGATTAGTAGCAAGATAGACATAATAGACTTAGCAATACCCTGTAAATAGTGCTAAACAAGTCTAACACAAAAGAGTTCTGTTATCGATAGATCTGTTATCATATAGTGAGATCTCATATCTACTTTCTTCAGCTATAAATACTCATCCAGCAGCCCATTATACCCTTGTTAAGTCGACCTTCCATAGCTACGGGGTATAGAAAGCTTCCTTGGAAATCAAAGAAAACCAGATTATGCAGCAGCCGAATATCATTTGCAGTAGCTGTTGACCAGCTTTTTCTATAGCCCGCTTGCACCTGAAAGCGAGCAACAACTGCAAGTTGCACGTTGCATGCAGCAAGTTGCATGCTGCACTCGGCTGGATGATGCTGTCTGCGGGCTAGCCTGCCTGCCTGCCTGGATGCGTGCCTGCCTGTAGTTCCCAGAACCGGTTGCCAGCTACATCTTGTTTCTTTTTAGTGGTGCACCAGAACAGGGTCAGGCCAGTTTGAATGGATGGATGGATGGATGGATTCCGATGCATATACATATATATATATGCACAATACATATGCGTAATGCGCTCGCCAGCCACACAGCTACTTAACAGGGAATGGCCAAGTTTAATATTCTTCGCTGAGCGTTTAATAACTTTCGAGTAGACCCTTAAGGACTTCGTGACATCTATATACATATATACATCTGTATATGGCAGAGATGGAGTCTGAAGTGCTGTTTCTAAAAATAGCCCAGTTAATGGAGCTATAAATACTTGAGGAACTAAAATTAGGCTCAGCTTTTGTTCGTAATAACAGCAGTAGAAATTTAATGGGTATGTTTTATAGCTATTTAACAGTGCTTAAACTATGTGTTAACAGTTGCTTTACATAATATGGTAGAAGAAATGGCAGTTAAATGCTTCAAATTTGATTTTATGATCTTATGTTAGTTGCACTGTTTTGACAGCTCAAATAGCTGTTTGCTCTTATGTTAACTGTAACAGCTTGTCAGCTAACAGTGCTCTGTTATCTGTTGAAAGAGCACTGTTAGCCCTTTCTTTAATGTTTTCATACATTTTATACTCTCTAGCTAACAGCAGCAAACGTCGATCTAACAGAATTCTATTTATTTATCTACATTTGCATTTTTAATTACGCTTCGTCCTACTTAATGCACAAAATAATTCTGTTAACTGTACCGCACAGCTAATTACAACTTTGTCCTTTTCAACTCTACACATAATTCAATTGACATTTTAATTGCATTTACCAGCAATATGGCCTTGGTTGAGGTTCCGATTCATGCTGTTCCCTGCTGTGGCTTCCACCTTGGCTGGGGCTTCTCTTTCTTTGTAAGTGCTTGGCAATGTTAATTTGTTTAACAAATTTGCGAATGGCAAATGCCTTAGCAAATACTTGAACGCATTCTGCAGTGGAAATGTTGTCCACACAAAGAGAGAGAGAGAGAGAGAGAGAGAGCAGAGCCAAAGATGACCGCACGTCAAGTGTCGCGTGTCCTGCCTGCCTGTCTTCTGCCTACAGCCTACTGCTGTCCATTGGCCGTGTCCAGCTGTCTAACTGTCTGCCCAACTGTCCCTCTGTCTCTGTCTATCTGTCGTTCTGGCTGTGTGCCTACGTCTTGGCCACTGACAGGCCGTCAGTGTAAACAAAAAGGGCACAAGGGCTGTCAGAGAGTCAACTTCTATGTCTACTTCTACTTCTACTTTGACTGGACTGTTTGCATTTGGTCAAGAATGCATTCAGCAAGTGGCTTAATGTGTTGTTCTTCTTGCCTGCCTGCTTTTGGCCTGGTCAACAGCACTTGCACTCAAGTAGCAAACGTGCGCTCTATGTTTGGACTTTAAGCATATCAATTAAATAATAAATAAATGTATAAATTTATTACTGTGAAACAAATATATAATTATCATTGAATACATTAACTACATTAATAGTTCAATTTAAAATTCTATTTTTAACACTACGAATTATTAATATAATAGGTGCTTTATATGGAAAATAAATATTTGCTTATGTTAATTCGCTCAAGTAATGTTAAGTCTACGCTTAGCATAGAGAGCAAATTAACAGCGAGTGCGCAGTTAACATAAATGAGTTCAAGTATGCTAAGTCGACTCTTAGCATAGCTAAAATGTTAGCAGATAACAGAATTGTCGATGCGCATAAAGCTGATCGAGTTATGTTTTATCTCCCAACGATTGACGGTTAATGACATTTGATATAGTATATTATTTTCATATTTTATGTAATCATATTATTGTAAATATGATTATGATTTTATCTGTAATTATATGTACACTAAGCGCTGTCTGAAAACATCGATTAAAGTTTTTGTTTTCTTTGAACATTTTCCAGCAATTTCATTTTGATAATTTTACCTGGCAATTGCGCACTGAGCGACATTTGCACTTGTCTTTGTATCTGTAACTGTATCTGCGTCTCATGATTGCCGTTGCTCGTTTATCTAACAGATGCAGCTGTGTATCTCGCAGCCGGAGACTGATTAAAGTGCGGCCTCTCTTTGTGCAGTTTTTCCCCTCTATCTTTGCATTTGTTTTATTTATTTTTGTTTTTGTGTTTTGTTTTCCTTTTCCACTTTACTTAAATTTCACTTGATTTCCGTGCATAACTTGAGAGATGCTTTTAATCAAATTCAATTGTATCTATTAGTTTGTTTTGCGCTGTTTTTTCTGTTGTCTGTTTGCTGTTGTTGTTGTTGTTGTTGCTCTTGGTCTCTGATAAGATATCACAACAGCTCAACAGCCAAACAACGTAGCTGCTGCAATTATAATCACGATTTGTGTATGGAAATTTCGAGCTGCTAGCCTTGATGTGCTAGAACTTGTTGATTATGTATAACTAAATTTTACTTTGTATTAAATATATATATATATATATATATATATATATATATATATATATATATATATATATATATATATATATATATATATATATATATATATATATAGTATATACTATATATAGTTAGTTAGTTATATTATTGTAGCGACCCTGTAATCTGTTTTCCGCTGTGGCTGAATTGAGCAAACAGACGATGGGGAAACTTTCAACATGAAATGAAAAGGAAAAACCTATTTGTGAGCTGATTGAAGCCTGGCTGGGCATCCTGCAAATATATTTGCCAGTCGACATTTGGAGATCGCCTCTTAACGGAAATGCATTTCCAATGCAATCGATTTCATTTTTACCATTTGCCATTTTCCATTTGCTATTGTTGGAGGGGACTTAGGAAAGTAACGCGCGCTTGTCAGACATTGAAAATCATTTAATTAACTTGCAGTTGTTGTTGTTGTTGTTGTTGTCGTTGTGTTGGTCGTGTTGCTGTTATATCACATTCATCTTGTGCCTGCCGTGTGGCTGCTTTCTGTTTGAGTTTGGGTTGGTTAATTCATCGCTCGAGACGGGAGCTGGGCAGCCGTACCACCTCTTTGTATCTCTGCTTTCCCCTCTGCCTTTGGCACATTTAATTGCTGCAATTGATGAGTTCAATTGCGCAAATTGCTGTGCTGACTTTAGCCGCTGAAACTGAGGCTGGACAATGGAAATCGCTCAGCTGGTGGGTGCTCAGGTAGCAGTTGTCAAGCGGTGACTACTCAAATTGAACAAGAAACGTTCGAGTGGATCAAAAACAATGGTTATACCAATTAAATGTTCGATAGAAAAGTAAAGCATATGAGTAAACAGCTGTTATTTAACATGCAAATGACTAACACGAATCTGCGGTAAGAGCTACGTATAGTAAAACGATCATGAAATGCTTAAGGAATTCGTTGTCTTACTTTAATGTTATGTATGGCAGTTAACATGAGTAAGTTAAGGCACAGATGTCGTATTGAGTGGCTATGTTAATTATAAGTGTTTTTTTTTTATAACTACGCATAACATTTTGCATGACTATGTTAAGAGAGAGCGAAAAACAACATTAGGTGACAGACAAAAAAAACTTGAGCAGAGAAAGGGAATGAAAATAAAACTTAATGCACATAAAAATCCTTTACATCTTACAATAAATAATGAAAATCGCATATAAAGGCACTCACATAATATGTATATATGACTATAGCAATAACCTTTTATGGAAATGCCGAAGAAAATTCCATTGCAATTGAAAAGTTAAAATCCTCAACCGATGTTAAGCACCTTAACATTATTCAACTCTAACAGTGAGCTAGAAAGAAATGCGCACCTTCTAATTGCGTGACTGGAAAATTGCGTTCCATTTCTATTGGCATGCCCATTACCATTGCCATTCGGCCAGTTTCTAGCGCTTCCTTTCCCAGTGCGCATATTGTTGGTGTTGTTGTTGCTGCTGTTGTTGCAACTAGTTTTTGAATTTGGCACATGCAGGTGTCCCCAATTATGTGGCAGGCACGAAAATTGGGACAACGCTAGAGTTGAGTTTGCAAATTGAATATGTATGTATATATGTATATATTTATGTATATATGCCACGGCTGGTGGTGGAGTGAAAACGGGTTGCGAAAGTAGAACCTGGTCGGAGCATTGGAATGCGACTTAGAGCAAAGTCAAGTGCAGTTAGGGTAAGCCAGAAGGCAAACTGTTGCTCATGAACTTGCAACAGTTTGTTTGGGTGTTGCTTGTTTGGTTTGTTTGCTTTGTATGTTTGTTGTTTGGCTAATCAACTAGCGCGCCTGCTGTTCATTTACAATGTCCACCTTTCCGTTAGCTGGCGCTGCAGTTGCCACTGCCTCTGCTGTAACATTGATTTCTGTATAATTTAGCAATTTTCACTTTCACTCGTGCGAGTTCAAAGCGGCCAACTGACGTTTGTTGTTGTTGTTGTTAGTGCACTTGACAACAACAGCAGCAACAGCAGCAATAGCAGCAATAGCAGCAACAATAATAATAACAACCCGCAGCTCAACAAAGGGGCAGCGCCATAAAACATTTTCAATCAAGCTAACAGCATGTTAATAGCATAACAGCGACACCAACTGCTCGAGTGTTAATAAGAAAGAGAGCGACAGAGAGAGAGAAAGAGGGAACAGGCAGAAGCGTGCCAAGCAGCGGCAGCAACAGCAACAGCAGCGCTTGCAATTGTTTGCCAAACGCCACCTGCAGTATAAACACAGCAAAAACAACAACAACAACAGCTTCCGCTCTGCCTTTGCCTCTGCTGTCTAGCAGCGCTCTCTATTTCTCTTTTGGTGCGCTGCTTCCGCGAGCGAGCAGCAAGTGTTGTTGACCGCTGCTCGCTGCTCGATGCTCTCCAAATGCCGTTGCACATTGATTGAGTGCAATAACAACAACAGAGTCTACGTGTGCGTGTGTGACGGTGTGAGTTTTGCGAATTCTGTGGGAATTGCTCTGATTTTGTTTTTGTGCTTTTGTTTTGACTGCTAAGCTTTAACAGCTCTTAATGCAATTAGTTTTTTGTTTTGCAGAAGCAGCAGCAGTTCTTCCCAGCTTAGCAGCTGTTGTTGCCGCTGCTTTCCCATGAGCAGCATCTATTTTAACTGTAATTGCATATATGTATATGCTATATATACATATGTGTGTACAGTTAAGTTTTATTAATTAATTAATCAACGCTTTTACGGTGTTAACTGGGCGTGTTGCTGTTGCCGTTGCTGTTGCTGTTGCTGCTTCTATTTCAACTTCTGCTCTGACTGTGACTCTTCTTCTTTTTGTTGAAATGCGATGCTGCCAACCCTATGCAATGAAAAATGTCTTAAAATGCAGAGGCAGTCAGTTGGAACATGTGAGAGTGAGAGAGAGACAGAGAGAGGTGGAGCAGAGCTAGAGCAACTTCTACTCTGTGTTATTCTCTGTGTTGCCTGCAGCCATTGTTGCCTTTTTGGCCTCTGCCTCTGCGCTTTTTGCCTTGTTGCCTTTGCATTTGCCGCCTTGTCATTGTTGCAAGACGCTGACTTCCCACAGATTCACAGACAGAGTTTCCCTTTCGTTACGTGACAGCGCGCCCAACTCTGTAAAAATAAGTAAAAAAAAAAAAAAAAAAAGAAATACCTCAAAATAAACCAAAAAACAATCACACATTGCATCAAGTGCGAACGAGAGGCATGCAATTGCAGACGCCCAGACCGAAAGCTGAAAACAAGCCAAGGAAATTAATCTGCATATTGCCTACAGCTCAGATCTCATTGTTCTTTGCGCCCTAATCATGATATTCATATATACCTAGAGTATATATATGTATATATATACATATATACAGTTGACTTGTGTTTAATTGACAGGCGCTCATTTTCCGGCCCAATGCGGCGGCAAAAGCTTCTCCATTTTCCAATTTTTTTAATGCAATTTTTCGTTTGTTTTCGCATTTTTCTCTTTTGTTGTAATTATGCTGGAACTGGTATTTTTTATTGGTATTTCGTTTATTACAGTATTTTTGTTGCTTTTGGGCCATATTGCGTGGAGTTTGTCAACCTCGCAGCAGCGACACTGCGACAGCGACAGAGGCGTTGGCTCTGACGCATCTGTGACTGCAAAGCTGGCCAATAAAAATTTATGAAAAACTTAAATGCTTTTGGCTCTTAGCTTTTTGCTGTTTATCATCAGCTGCTGCCGCTGCTGTTGCACTTGGCATTGGACATTCGCCCATTTTGGCTTTGGGGCTTGTGGCACATGCGACATCCGGTTGTTGACTGTGTGTTTCTACCTCTTCTTCTTCTTCTGCGTCTGTTTTTTGGTTAGCTCGTTGGCAATTTCCGTTTATTGACTCGTAAAAGACACAACAAAACTCGTTAAATGTCATAGTTGCTGCGTGTTTCTATATATGTGTGTGTGTGTGTTTGCTAGTGTACCGTTGTTGCAATTTTGTTCACATTATGAAGTCTTCTTTAGAGCTGTCTGTCAGGCGGGTTTTATAGCAAACAGCTTTTGTATGAGATATCAAAATGTGATATGTGCATTGTAAAAACTTAACATGAGAGTTAAAATTAGATATGAATATATAAATCATATTGTGTAGTATTATTATTATTATTAAATGTCTAAAGCTAAAGTCAATATTAATAAATGTTGTTAATAATAAAAAGTAAACTTTTCCACTGATATATCTTTCGACGTAATATACATAGAATATTAACCCAGCTGTTGACGCACACATACAGGCTAGTCATGTTATGTAATAACAATAAATTATAATCTACCTCTACATAAATACATATCCGAGTATATACAGATAGATAAGATAAGCTTTTAATTAGCTCGATGTTAAAAGTGAAGAAACTTTAGTCGTAGCTAGGGGATTACCCCTCTGTATTTAGCACACTATTAGCCTATATAACAGTTGGGGTCAGCTTATGCGTCAGGGTTGCAGGCAGACAGCCGAGTAACATATCTAATTAGTCAGCCAAACGTCATTGGCACTTGGACGGCTTCACCTGCAGCTGTCAACCCTTTTGTTGTCGTTTAATGGGTGTGGGTGTGTGTGTGTGTGTGTGTGGTGGGCTATCCAGTCATTCTAGGGATTTTCTTTTGGTATTTTGCTTATGCCTTCTTCGTATGTATTTTTGGGGGAAAGTCATGCTATGTTGTCAGATAGCTTCTAATTGAGGTGACAACGGCGGCGCCACATGCTGTGCCTCTTAGCCATCTGCTTCTGCCTCGGCAGCGACGGCTAAGCTCAGCTTTTGTGCTTATGCAAATGATCTGGCACTTGGCTTATCTCATAGAAACGTATGTTATAATATAAACAATGCTGGCTAAAATGTGTGACAGTTTCATAATAGTGCAGTGAAAAATGTTAACCCAAAAAAGAAACAAGTTAAAGAAGACACCAAAAAAAAAAAAAAAGAGCGACCAAGAAATGTTAATCAAACATAGCTGTACAATTCCCAGAACTGGCACAATAAAAGCCACTCAACAACAACAGCAAAAACAGCTAGCAGCCCCGAGCGCAGCTTAGAAACATCATGCCAAAAGAAAAACCAAAAACGAGAAAAAGAATCAAGAATAATAATAACAACACTTGTATAGAGAAGCTGGCGCACGCGCAGGCCAATTAACAAAGGCGGCTTTGCTATGCCAGCAGAGCCTCTCAGTCTCAGTCGCTGTCGACGTTAACGACAACGGCAACATCAACCTCCTCGTCCAGTCATTCATTGAAGCATGCAGCGGGAGCTTTGACTTTGCTTTCTTTGCTGCAGTTTGTGCGCTCGCGCTCCACTTTCGCCTGTGTTTGTGTGCGCGCGCTCTCTTCACGCCAAGCCACACTTGCCCTCACCATCTCCTCTCTCTCCACCATCGCCACTTACTGTGCAAGCGCAGCTGTGTATTTGTGTTCAAGAAATGCGCTCACTAACTGTGCTTATGTTTGTGCTCGCGCATGCTCAGCGCGCTCTGTCCATGCTACTGTCTTCGTTTGGTTGTGAGAGCTTTGTTTGAGTGCCTGGCGCTCAGTTCGCTTTTAGTCGCGCTTGAAGCCGGTTCGTTGGTGCTGCAGCGTAACGGGCCTTTCTTATTTTATTTGATATTTGTTATTGTTTTGTTTTTGCGTAGCATCGCGTGAAAGTCTTTGTGGCAGCAATTGCATAAATTTTCGCAGTGTCTCCTCTCGATGACGCATAAATGCGCTCTGTGAGCCAAGTCTCGTTGGTGCGTGCGTGTGTGTGCGGGTATATGTGAGTGTGCAGTGTCAATGTCCTTTTTGGTGGAACAACGCCCCAAAGCTTGTGAACCTATATTCGGATTAGCCGCACAACAATTTCTTTGCCTGCCGCTGCCGCTGCTGGTTTTGTTTCTTTAATTATTTTCTGCTGAAACGTAAGTTGCTAAACGCTTCGACTCGATTTGGGCCATTTATTTTACAGCTTCTTCGACTGCTGCTTCTTCCCCTAGCAGCGTTTAATAATTAAGACAAAAGAGCGCAACAACAAACAGTTAAAAAAAAAAAAAAAAATCAAAATACCGCTTGGGTGAAATTCCATTTCTCTTTTAGTTTTGGTTTTATTTCTTATTTCTTTTTTACCATCTTTGAACGTTTATAAAAAGTGAAAATCAAGTGACAATCAATTAAAATTCGAGACCAGGCACCAAACCGAATAAAAACGAAACGAGCCAAAACGTAAAGTAAAGAAAAAAAATCGATTTTCAATTTCAGGCACTCGCTTGAAATTTTGTTCTAATTTTGTCACATTTTTATGTATGTATTTTTGTTATTGTTGTTGTTGTTGTCTGTGCTTCTCCTTCTGCTGCATTTGCTCGTTTTATTTTTGTGTCTTTGCGCGTTTTTGTTGTTGTATTTTTATGGTACTTTACGCTGCGAGGCTTAACCCAAATTCACTTGTTGCATGCGCTGAATAAGCAAAAACAACAAAAAATACCAGAAAAAATAATGCTAAATAAAGCGCGCACAAAATCGAAGAAAACTCTGAACTGAAAATTTTCATTGTACATTTTGTTGTTGCCTTTCTATGGCTTTAAGCTAATGCAATATTTCTATTGGGGGACTGGGTCAGCGCCCAAGGCAGTTGCCCGACCCACTTCTATAGTATGCCGCCTCCCCCTCTACCCTGTGGCACCTAGCCAGAACTCTCTACCTGTCTGTCTACCTGTCTGTCTGGCTGTTTTCCCTCTCCACAACTCGAATTACAAATGCGTTGACAGCTCAGTTGTCACTAACTAAAACGTTTTCATCATCTAACAGCAACAACAACAATGAATATAACACCCCATATTAATCAGGTTTTTGTTGCCCATAATCGTAAATTGATTAAAAAACCAACACATTCTCAGTCGATTGAGCTGCTGATTGAATACTTCAAACTTTTTGTAATGCCAAAAATTTACATTTGGCTAAGCATCAAAAGCGAAATATTCAATCAAATCTAAACGAATGTTTCAAATATGGCAGAGACTATTGCTATTTATAAACTAGTGGAAGGGGGAGAGAGAGAGAGAGGAGACAGAGTTAATAGACCATTAGAGTTTAAAATGAGTTTGAGAAGTTTAAAGTGGAGATTAAAATATTATAATAGAGAAGAGAAATATATTATTTAATTGGGGTTAATTATTTAACGTAGAAATATAAATAAACATTTGAGGGCTAGAAAGTAGCAAATATTGTATGATTAAACCCAATAGAATATTTAAATGATAAATTTATTTGAATTATTTTTTTGTTAAACTGCTCAGCAACAGCAGGAATAATGTTAACAGTGAGCTAACAGAATCTCTACAACTGCTCAAAAGCATCTAATTAAATTAAAATCTAATTTGATACGCTTAAAAATCGTTTTAAAATCTCACCTGTCGCCTTATACAAACATTTACTCTACTATAGAGATGCTCTGAGATAAAAATATATACACGCATATATACATATTTAATATGTATAAACGAAACACATTATATTTGGAAAACAAATTGCACAGAAATCCACAAAAAAAGAAGAAAGAAACATTGTTTAGGCGTTTTTATCCAAAAAAGTAAGATTTTATTATTGTTGCTTGGATTGTTCATAAATGGTCAGTAAGATTTGTTGTTGTTTTCTACTTTGTGTTTTTATTTTGTATTTTTATGTACACACACATATAAACAGAAAATCAAATTGAAACTCAAATTCAAATTGAAATTTGTGTTGCGTGTAAAGTGCGAAAAAATGTATCGACTGTTAAAAGTTCCCCCACATCCACTTGATGCGTTAAACAACGCAAATGCGTGGGCTGCTACCAAGGGTAGCCTCTAATCTTGTATATGTATATAGTTTACTAAAACAACAGCGACCTTGTTATTTTATTTATGTACATATACACGCATATATAAACATTTATATATCTCGTGTAGTGAATAATGCGGACGTGAGTTAAAGTGTAGGCAACCTCCCGCCACAGGCAAATGACCGATTAGAAATCACATCACTCTCATGTGGACAACTGTCTTTATATATATATATATAAAATATGTCTCTTTTTTTTTTTTTTTTGAGAACTGAACATCAAAGCGAGGCGGTAACAAATTAAATATTGCCAGTTATTAATTACCTGAGCACACATTTCAGCAAGCCGAGTAGCTAAGTAGTCACGCGTTCTAAGTATAAATCAGAATTATGATTGCCTTTAAATGTGACGAGGGAGGGTGAAAAAAAAAAAGCCGAAAGCATGCATGTACATTAACATATGTTAAAAGTCGTTAACATTGTTGCTGGAATAGCGTTTTACATTGGGTATACCACCAAACTGCTCTAATAGTCTAAAAACTGTTAAATAAACTTAACATAGGTAGCCTGAGTAACTTAACAGCTCAATAAGCTGTTAACATTAGGCGAAACATTTTATATAACATGCTTTGATAAGCGTTAAGTCATTGCGAAATCGCATACTTTCATCTGTAGATTAGCACAATCTTCCAAGGTAGATATCTAGATTAAGTTTGTGTTCATATTTAAATGAATTCTTATGTGAACATTTATAGCTGTTAATATTTATATTTCAGCTTCTTTCAATTTGCATTGTTATATAAAGCAAATCAATAGGTTTTTGTTGTTCAATAAAAATCAAAAACTTTCATTCATTCATCTAATGATTCATTTGCACATGAATAAATATGAATTGTGGCATAATGAAATCTTATTCATTTGTAATCTACAATAATTTAAATAGAAATTAATGCTACAAATATTTACAAGTTGATTTTTACTTATATATGTATGTGTATATATACATATATTTCTAAAAGGCGATTCCCGATAACAGAACAGAACCTTCTTTTCTTTATAAGTCTTAAATATATAAAGGGGCAAGCATTTTAAGAATATAATTTGCATTATTTAATTGTCTTTGTAGATATATTTATTCTATTTATTGAATATATTTCTATTATTTATTTATTTATTTACAACATATATTCGTAATGCTAATTTTAGCTTTACCATTGTCTGTTATTTATTTATAATCTATACAATCAATCAAACCTCTTGAGCAACCCACTTTGCCCGACTTTGACAAACTTAACTAATGTTTATCTTGTTTTCTTTTCTTTTTCTCTTCTCTTGCAGGTAATTGACAAGCAGCGAAAAACAACACGATTAAACTATTTTTTTTTTGTTTGAAATCATTTTCCAAAACGAAAACGAAAATTGCGTCGGCAATAAATGCTGCACAGTTTGTTTGTATCCGAAAGATACACACAAGTATCTATAAGATAAGCAGTCAAGCAATTAATTTGTATCTGTAGATGCGAATGTAGCTGTTGCTGTAGCCATCGTTGTATCTGCGAATATATCTGCATACGTATGAAGGGAAAAGTGATGTATATACATATACATATATACATTTATATGTGTGTGTATGTTTGTATCTATGCATGCAAGGAAAATGATTTGTTTTTCCGTAATTTGTGCGCAAAAATTGAAAAGCTTTCTAATCGCTTGGCTGCCTCAGCCAGTTTTTCCATTGCAGTTTTCGCCCTGCCAGCAGCAGCGCCTTGACATTTTCCCAAAATTCAATTCGTTCGCAGCGTCGTCGTATGTCGCGCCTCTTTCTTTATATACTGTATATATATAATGTATATTATACAGTTATATATATATTTATAATATTTAGTTATGCATATATAATATCGCACATTTGGCAGTTTGTCGTCGTGATTTTTGCGTCGCGCATTCGATTTGGAAAATTAATATATATATTTGATATATATATATGTACGTACATATATATATTTATTTATATATATATGTATTTATATACGTGCACAGACAAAAGAAAATCTAAAGCAAAACCGCAAAAATACCGCAAAAATTCAAAGAAAAGCTCATAGAAAATCGTTTGGAAAATGCCTAACCTGCAACGATAATAGGGCATAGAAATCGCGCATCTTTTTCTATAGCATGGCATTAACTATGAATATGGTTTTTCTCAAGGACTTACGCTCACGTCTCAAAGGATATTTACACGTATGTACGCTCTATATAGAGCAAAATATATATATATATATACCATTATATATATAGAATATGATTGGATTTAAACGCATTCCAATTAGCATTGTCTTATAAGCTTATTTATTTACATATGAATATGAACGTATATATGTGTGTGTATGTGTGTGTGTTAGTATGTATGTGCATATGAATGTAAATATAATATGAGTTGGAGTCGCAGATAGCACGCGCGAAATATTTTGCTAACTTGAGTCATGTAGACCAATTGGAATACCCTGTAATTGTTATAGCGACAAAAGAGGAATATTTATTTCAAATTTATGTAAACATTACTTGAATGAAATGTATGACAGTTGGGACAATATTAGTTGTTGAATATGATTTACAAAATAAAATACAATATAATCATTTTCCTTAAGATAAAGACAAGATTCTAGTGCCAGATAAGTTGAGATCTCTAACAAGCCAGAGGTTTTTGTTATAGATCTGTCTTGTTATAGATCTCAACTTATCTGGCACTAGAATCTTGTCTGGGAGCCTTTAAATTCGCATATTCCAATTCCTCCATAAGCTGTCGCTCATTTACAGGGTATACCGCAGTCATTCACATTATGCTTTGCGCAAATATTTAATTAATTAAACGTGGGTTGTGCTGCTGCGGCCTCTCTGCCCCTCAGCATATATCACACTCTTGTTGTCTCAAGAAGTGCTCTGCTCTTTATTTTTTTTTGCTCTCTCGAGCTGTCAGCTCACCCACACACACAACAAATACACACACACAACAAATACACACACACAACAAATACACACACACACACACCGAGCAGTAAGACTGCGTCAAAAGAAAGCCACAAATTTTTAGCCATTTACTGATGTCGTCTTTTTTGTCTCTCTTTTCGCCACCCTCTCCTTTTCTTCTACTTCTGCTCCTCCTCCTCCTCGTCTTCCTGCTGCTTCTCTTGCTATGGCTTTTCTCTGTGGCACAACGCCTTCATTTCCATTTCCATTTCCGTTCCATCGCTTCATGGTCGCAGCTTCCCCTCGTTCCCCGGGTTTCCTTACCTCCTTCGGCTGTTGCTGCCGCTGCTGCTTTGCCGTTGGTTGGTTCTCCAATGTGGCCCGCCTGCAACTTTTTTTTTTTTGCAACTTTCTCAGACAGCGGCTGTCATCATCATCATTATCATCATGTGGCTCGCCTTATAGACTCTGCCTGCAACTTGCCTTATACATATATATATATATTTAACTTATATATATATATCTCTTTATCTTTGTCTCTTGCGTCTCATTGTTGCTATATCGCATATTATGCTGATTATTCAAGTATTCGTAAGTATGTTGTGTCAGTTTTTTTTTTAGCTCTTGCTTATGCAATTGCAATACCCGGCGGGCCTCCATTATCATCAAGATGTTTTTTTTCTTTGCTGTTATAAAGAATGCGCCGTGTCGCTATAATTTCACATACAAGCTCGTAAAACATTTCCCAGGAGTTTTTTTTGCAATTGAAATGCAAAGAAAAAAATAGAAATAAAGCAATTTAAAGTGAGCTTTGCAATTGTTAGCCTAATGAACGTTAAGGCTATATGGCTTATAAATGACTGCCTCAATTAGTTATAGATGACTTAAAAAAAGAAAGTCATATATATTCATTAGCTTAACGAAATTTAAGTACAATGCGAATTTAATATTTTAAATTTTTAATATTTTAAAATTTACGATTTTGTGAGGCTATTGTAGACGTAATTAATATTTAGGGTGATATAAATTATGTTGAGATATTATGCAAGTAAATTTTACTTTAACTTTTTCATATATTTCATTATTACTTAAAATGTTTTATAGACATATAAATATAGTTTACATTGTAATCCCCAATATTGATTTGATCTACGAATCTTACATAGAACATCAAGTCTAAAATTCTCCCACTTACCTTGAACATGTTCATTAATACATGCAGACTATATATCCACCTATTTATATGTATCCTATATATGTATTTTCAGTAGTCAGCCCCAACTTCTTCTGCTCTGTTCACCCATTGTTAATGAATAAATATTTAAAAATAAACTGTTTTACAAAACAAACTGTGAGGGCAGGTGCAATTGCTGTTAACTGTTAAATGAACTTTGTTTTTGCCCCGGTTAATGTGCTTTAATCTATAAATAGATGAGCTCTAAAACTACGCATAAGCAGAGCATTAGTTTCCATGATTTCCTAATGCTTGAAGTGATTAAGTCATTCGATTCAAGGTATTTATTATAGACAGATAATGGCATAGATATATGTATATGTATATAATAATGGAGGCATCTAGACGATGTAACTGTTGTTGGTTGTGGTTGGCCATGGGGTTGGGGAGGGTTTTGGTTTTTCGCTGTTATCAGCTGTAAAGCCAGGCCGAAACCAGTTGGCAGCTTCGTGAGTCACATCGTTAAGCAGCTTCGTGATAAATCGTCTGACTTCGCCCACCCACGACGGGGCCGTGTATGCTTCGGGTCGATGGGCACATTTATTACACCTGGGAAAATGACGTGAACATCACTCGAAGTTCGTGAGTTGCGGCGTGCGGGCAGCTAAAAAAAAAAAAATAGAAAGAACCAAATATATATAGATAACTGTATGCAACAGGTTGCAACAAGTGCTCAAGTGCGGAAATGCTTCTAATAGTGAATGAAATTATAAAAATATAAAAATTGAATATTCCATAACATTTTATATAAATTTGTGATAAAAAGCAAAATATAACGCATGTTTGTGTGTGTGGATAAACAAACGGTTTGCTTGAATAGTTGTTATTGGTGTTGTGATTGGTCTTATCAGAGAGCCGCAGCAAATGCCGATAAGAAAACGTTGCGCAGTCTATGAACGTCCCAGGCAGTGCGCTCGATTTTCTAAGTTTCAATTATGAGAGTCAATGCGAGAGAGTGTATAACAACTGTTTCGCTGTTTGCACTGCTTCTTCTTCTTGCTTCTTGCTATTCAACTGGCAATCAATCAAAATGTATGAGTATGCATTCCAATTATGTCAATGCGAATTCCAATTAAGAGACCAATAAATCTTTTGTGATTTTGCCGGCGTCTCACATTTTCGCTTTCTACAGTTTTGCTTTTATTGTTGATTCGTTATGGAGAGTTGGAGAAATTCTTATGCATATGCATATATGCATGCGGGCTAACAACAATTATGGCCAACTGTCAACTGCTCAACGGCTGTGCCTTATTGGGCTAATTGGCATGAGTCAAGTTCAGTGTTTTAACTCCCAGTTGCCTTGCGTTAATGCAAATGTAATACGCTTTTTGTGTTTTCAATGGGGAAGGGGAAAACAAGTCAACATATTCCATGGAATTCTCTACATACATAATAGAATAGACAAAAAAAAAAAAAAAAAAAAAAAAAAAAATAAATAAATAAAGAAAAGAGAAGAGAAGCCAATTGCCTTTGCTTACTTTGTAAGGTGGCTGCATAAGGAAAAATAGCAAAAAACGTGTAATGAAAAGCAAGAGTATGCCAGACGGGTGTGGTCGACTGACAAATACCCTGAGTCACATGATGAGTGGCTGTTTATGTTGAAATATATATTATTTCCGATTCAGATAACTTGAGGAAGGTATTTGAGAGGCGATTGCATGAATCTATATATAAATTCATTCAGTGCGCAAAATAAAATCGAATTCACAGAAATTGATAGAGCTTAAAGAGAGAGGGTTAGAGGGTTCGAGGAATACCTATGTAAATATAAAATTTCCATTATCTTACAAAAAGTTGCTCAGTTAGGCGATATGAATAGACCCAGCTAGACGATTGTCTACTCTGATTAACAATATATATTGCATATAACTTAGTGACAGCCACGCCTTCTTACATGCGCCTAAACAAAAATATTATACCCCGTTTCTGTATTTTCAATAGGCACAGGGTATACGAATATTACCAAAGTAAACATAAGCTATATGTTTATATATGTTTATAAACTAAGCTTCCTGTATATATTATATATACATACATATTTACGTTTGTTTTTTAACAGTCATACGGTATATAGTTTCTTTATCAGGCATTTACAGACGTGTGCGTACATATTTATGGTGCCTGTGCTAACTGTCTGACTTTTAGGTTTTATGATATAAACAAAATAGTTTCTCATTTAGGCAAATTTCAGATAAAAGTAAAAAAACGAGCTTTGGCTAGCTTAGCTTCAAGTTTCGTTTTATGGAAGTCATTTTTCTTTATCAATTATCAAATTCATAAGTTTATTTGCTGAGGGTCACGGAATGGGAATATTGTGTTAAATTTTGTTTACCAAGGTTAGGCATTAGATTATGTAAAGTTGTAAAAGTATTCGGGCTAGAGATTTTTTTATGTTTCTTTATTTAACATTGTTGACGTTGAATTTACATGTAGTATTAGTTTTATAGAACTCTGCTTGAAATAAGCTATTTATTCTTGCTTTTAGATCTAAGCTTAGAATTACTAAAAGAAAGTCTCATTCGATATTTCAATTGATTTTTTAAAGAGCCAACTCAAGGTTTTATTATTTGATTTTTATTTGAATTTATCAGAAGACTTTCATTAGACAACAACAATTGACTCGAAAGTGCACCCAATGGCAAGTCGTGAAAGTTGTCGCCGCAATTGGAATTAGAACTTTTCATTTGCATTATAATTGCCGCTATCTCCGATCGGAAATGTTTTAGAATTGAGCACAGCAGAAGCATATGAAATATCTTTTTATCAATTGTGTTAACTTTCTCATATCATCGTTGACGATGACATATGACAATCTAGAACCTGGTGTTCCACTAACTTGTTGCTGTTGCTGTTGCTGTTGCTCTGGTGATTTCCTCTCTCTTTCTCTGTTTGTGAACAATCTATTGTACATTTTCTTGATAACTCGCAGCGCTCGTGGTGGAAAGAGGCGACACAAGTTGTCTAATTACCATGAACTGGTCACAAATATAAAAACGACAACAACAACAACAACAACATCAACAAGCAACAACATTTATCATCACATGAGAAGCGCAGAAACATTTTCAATTCGTAATTCAAGTGAAATCTGTGTGAGAATATTGTCTAAAAATGTCCAATTTGGTTAAGAAAATACGCAGTATTTTATACTCACAGCCGCAAAGCGACTCGAAAAGCATTTCCAATGAGAGTTTTAGCTCAGGTCAAGAATCGAATTCGCGCAAATGCAATACACTGCCGCGTAACTACAGTCTGTCGCATAAGTCGGCGGTCAAACGGCGTGCGAGTGTCTCGAGATTATGGAATCGCATCGTCTCGAATTTCGAGTCATCCGACGGCGGACTGTTTTACACAGATACGGTAAATGGTGCCGGTGTACGTAGGAAGTCAATAACAAATACATATATGTATCCATGAATCTATGCTTAAAACTAACTAACTTCATTATTTTATTTCTGATATTTACAGGGCGAATATATAAAGCATCCAGTTCTATATGAGCTCAGTCATAAATATGGCTTCACAGAGAATCTGCCCGAGAGCTGTATGTCCATACGGCTCGAGGAGATCAAAGAGGCCATACGCCGTGAGATTCGCAAGGAGCTGAAGATCAAAGAGGGCGCCGAAAAGTTACGCGAGGTGGCCAAGGATCGTCGCTCGCTCAGCGATGTTGCCGTTCTGGTCAAGAAGAGCAAAAGTAAATTGGCCGAACTGAAATCAGAGCTGCAGGAGCTCGAAAGTCAAATACTGCTAACATCGGCCAACACGGCGGTCAATAGCAATGGTCAAGGTAAGCGAGAAGCCAACAAACAACAAATAAAGATTACTAAACTCTAGATTATATAACCTACGCAAAACTCAACTTTCCCAACAGTTAAAGCTTCTTTTTCATTTTACCGCTACGCCTGTAAAAAGAAAATCGTTAAATGTTACTTCAAGTATCGTTTTACGAGCACTTGTCACGCAAACCCGGCAACTGTCTCGTTATTCATCTATCTCTCTCTCTATATATATAATTTTATTATTTTTATCTATGTCGCGCTTTGCGTGTTCTCTTACATTATGGCCAGGCGTGAAATACTTGCGAGTTTATCGTTTACGCTCGGTATCTATAACAAAACACTCAGTTAGTGTCAGGTTTTTTTTGATTGTTTAATATAGTTTGTTTGGGTTTACCCTCTAGCTAGATGTAATTTATGGCAAGAGTGTATTAGAGAGTGGGATAAAGAGCTTAAGTCTCAGAGATTGACAGGGATGCAACAGAAATATTTGGTTTAGAGATTCTGGTGTATCTAGAGCTCTAGAAATGTTTTACTAATTGTTGATAGGTTTTATAGTTTTTAAATAAATTTCAATATTTTAACATGTTCTAATGTTTCCCATATATAAAAACTCTTTCAAAAGTTTTTAAAATTCTCTAAAACATTTTGAAAATTATTGTTAGGATATTTACGAGTCGAGCATGCCCCGCCAACTAGACTGTTTGCTTGTTTAGCTTTTCTTTTTATACTCTCTCTGTTATTCTTTGCTGCTGTTGTTGTTGTTGTTTTTCAACTATTGATACAAGTGGCATGAAATACATTATATTTTAGCTGAATGTGACTGCTCAACATTTGGGGCTTTAGTTCTATCTGCTTCCGTGTTTGGCTTCGGCCACCAGCTGCTGCATCTGCAGCATCAGCGAGCACGAGTTGATTTCATCATCATATTTCATCATGATGATCAACATCATTATTATGTTTATTATTATTATCATCATCATGATCGTGAAGATCTGTAGCATCTGCTGAAAGCTTCATGACTTTCCATCTGCTCAATTGATTGACATGTTTGGCAGCAGCTGCCAGCGAATTGCAACAAACATTTGATAGCTGTTTCTTGCTTTTCGGTTGTGATATAGCCTAAATTAACATACGGTTTTGCTAGAATTCTGTAGATAGAATTTGCTGGGAATTATATAGCTCTAGCTAGCGATGAAGTCTTGTTGAGAGAGTTCTTAGGCCAAGTGAAGCTGAACATGTGTGCAAAGAACTCTTAGGTTCTTAAATTCTAGATAACATTTTAAATTTATGTTTAAGCATCGGAGAAATCATTCAAGTGTGTAAGATAAACAAAATACAAAATTTATTTTCATATTTTAAAAGAAGCAAAAAATCTGTTAAATTTAAAATAAAAAAGAATTTTGTTTAGTTTTAAACAAGAAAAATCTTTAAAACAAATATTGAAAATTGCTAATTTATTCACATATAAAGATGAAGTATATAATTATTGTAGGTCTGTCTACTGTCTATCCAAACATCTATCTTTATGTCTGCATACCTCTATCTCTCTCCCTCTCCCTCTCCTCTCTACATCTTTCTCCTTCTGTCTCTTTCTCTCCTTCTCTATATATATTTATACAGAAGTTTTAAAGCTTTCTTTATACTTTTATTATGACCATTAAAATTCTATTTTAATCAGCTTAGCCATAATAAAATTTTGTTTCATTAAATAGACAGCAGTAAATTATTGGCCAAACGTGCCACATTCAAAGTTCTTCGACATAAATCTATTCCAAGCATATGCTATATGTCATGTTCTATTTATATGTATTCCTTTCTCTTTCTCCTGCTCTAAATTCCACATATTTAATCAGGTGTTATAGGTGACTTTGTCATTTGCAAACACCTTTCACCTGGCCTTTCAGTCTGCTGCCCTGCTACAGCTTAATGCAAGCGTAATTATATCATCGGACGCACGTGGGTGTCGCTGCAGCGTGTTAATCACTGTGAATGACCCCTGACCTCTGACAGCATGTGGCTAAATGTTGCCAGCAGGTTAAACGATCTGACCTGACAGACCCCCCTTTTCCCTCCCTCCCTCCTCAAAGCAACCAGCTGTGTGCTAACTGATGTCAAGGGCACCTATTGAAAGCTAAGTGAAGCGATTGTAGTTAATATGTGACAAGCAATTGATTGGGAGGCTACCAGATACCCTGTAAAGGGAAAGGAATGAAGGAAAATGAATAAAATAAGAGTAGATTACATGAGGTATTCGTAATATATCTAGGAAGTAAATTTTATGGCTAAAGATATATATTTTTTTAAAGAATTTGCGCTCTTTGATTTTGCTTGATCAAGTAGATTTTTAATCAATTCCTTAAATATAAGAGAGAAATATATGAGAAATATATGAGACTAACTTTGCATATAAATATTCGCTTATTTATTATAAATTACAGGGTATTTACATATTCAACCATTGAGTTGAACACGGCAATCAACTAAAAAGTTATTTTTGTGTGGATTTCAATGTCAATGTAAATTATTCTATGCCATTTACAGGGTATATATTCTCATATGGGTTTAAGCATTCGATGATTACACATACTCTATATGCTATCTAGTCTATATTGATTTAACCAAGACATAATATCAGCCCTTATAAGCATTGACTAATCAGAAATAAGTGACAAAATATTATACAAAATTTCTCTGCACACTTACAAATTATATGAACAACCCATCTACCCCATTCCATGCCACTTTTTAGGGTATATACTATTGTGTTTTTATACTCTACTGCACATTCAAGTAAAAAGAGTCTATAAAATGCATTAAATATGAATTTCCCATCTTGTTTACAGAATCGATTGCCTTCAGCCTTGATGGCAACGGCCCTGCCCAGCTGTCGGGCGCTGTCGGCGGCTTGGGCATGAACAATGCAATGGCTGGCGGCGGTGCACCGGCTACGGCCAATGACAAGGTGCTTGCCTCGCTGGAGAAGCAGCTGCAGATCGAGATGAAGGTGAAAACGGGCGCCGAGAATATGATCCAATCGCTGGGCATTGGCTGCGACAAGAAACTGCTCGCCGAGGCACACCAGATGCTGGCGGACTCCAAGGCCAAGATTGAGTTCTTGCGCTTGCGCATCATCAAAGTCAAACAGAATCGCGAGCAGGCCGATCGCCTGAAGGCCGCGCGCCAGCTGACCGACGAGCATGGCGCTCTGATAGCGGGCATGGGCTCTGGCAGCGGCATTGGCTGCATGCAGCCCCAGAGCCTGGAGACGACGCTGGAGGAGCGCATCGAGGAGTTGCGTCATCGGCTGCGCATCGAGGCGGCTGTTGTGGATGGAGCCAAGAATGTCATACGCACGCTGCAGACGAATCGTGCGCCAGACAAGAAGGCGCTGCAGGAGGTGAGTGGGCGGCTTTTAATTTATTTTATTATTCGTACTTTATGCTTTACCTACTTAGTGTTAATTAGATTAGCCTAAATTCTTAGAGCTGGCCGTTGGCCAGGTAAGCGAAATGCAAATGCGCGCGTAAACGGGCGGGCCAAATCGTAAGGCCCCTGCCCCTTGTTTGTAACAAAGTGCGAGAGTGAGACAAAGAGAGAGATAGAGAGAGAGAGAGAGAAATCATAACAGTATGTGTGGCGTGTGCCACACGGCGTATGATTCATGTGCACATGCGTTGCGTATACGCGCTGTGTGCCTGAAGACAATGCTGCGCAGCAACCAAGTAAAACGAAATATGAAAAGAAAGAAACAAAAAGAAAAAACGAGGCTAATTACGCGGCTGTTGAAAATATTTCAATTTTTTCCCTGCTCTCTCGTTGTTTTTCATTTTATGTATATTTTTAATGCTAACTGTCGCCTCATTAATTTACTGGCGAGCTGGCTTGCAAAATATGCCCGAAAATATGCACAGCATTTCACAAATGACAATTGGCCAGGGACACCAGAAGGCCCTATGGGCCGAAGTGCCTTAATGTGGGGTATATGGGTTTGTAGAGGGGGTTTGACGAAAGAAGAGAATATGGGAACATGATGGAAATAAGATTTGGCTGAAATGAATGGAATATGAAAATAATGTTGCTTAGCAAATATTTTATTGTTATTTATATCTTGTTCGATTTTATATGGATCCATAATGCAATGTAAGCAAATTGAAGTATGGGGTTCATTGATTTCTTGATTATTGATATGTGCTTTTAATATATGTTATCATTTTGGTATACAGTTTAGTCTCTAGTATTGCATTTCCATAAATCTTAGATATTATATAAATCAAAGTTAAATATGAGTAAAATCTTGATATGCGAATTATTTTGATATGAGTATAATCTCGATATGTGTATAATTTATTCCTTAATCTTATATAATGTTCGTTTCTCAAAATCTCTTCACGAGAACAAAATCATTCAGCTATCGATCATTGCAGTCATTAACTGACTCAAGCAATTTATCATCTGACTCAAATCAATTATTTAAAAGAGAAGAGTTTCTGTTTGTCAGTTCTTCTTAGGTACTCTACCAAAGCGTATTCAAGCTTCGTCACTGATCGCTTAATTTCTCTTGTCATCCCACTAATTTCACAATATTTCCGACTTCCTGTTGCTTGGACAAATGAATGCCTGCTCCATGCTGTTGATTTATATGTTTAGCTGCTGCTGCGGTTGTGTCTCTCCCTCTCTCCCTCTCCTTCTCTATATATATACGCATTTATATGCTTTTCAATGACTCCACTGGAAGGGGGGCAGCATCCCCTACCGCCAACCAAAAGAAGAATAGATCGTGCCTGGATCTGACGTGTGGTTGGTTCGCTTTTCTATTTGCAGTTCATATTTATTTGTTTTAAAATGAAGGAACGAACGAGTGCGGGTGGATGCTTGGCATAGATTTTTCAAAATTCCAACTGCAGTTTTAGTTGTTGTTTCTCTCGACATAAACAGTTGCTAGCAAGGGCTATAGCTGGGCTAGCAGGAGGGTTGCTTAGACTCTAGCGACAAGTGGGGCGACAGATGTTGCTGCGATAAACAAAAAGCCGAGGAGCCAAATGCCCTTTGCACGCTGTTGTGTTTGCTAAACATTAATAGAACTATGCTAAACGCATACATAGAAGCACATATATAGAGTTTCTAAGATATATATACACATATCTGTGTGTGTGTGTGTGTGTGTGTGTGAAAAGAGCGCAGCCAAAAATTCGGTTTGTGTGCGCGCTGCACGTTTTCAACCAGCGGAAAAATTGTTTCTCTAGCGAATTTTCACGCATTTCAGTTTGAGTTCAGTTGCCGCTTAGGCTACGTGCGCGTTTTCTTTCCTTTTCCTTTTCGTTTTGCCGCGCGTGTCCGTTTGCTTTATATTTCCTATTTTATTTTATTTTTTTTTTTAAAGTATATCAATAATTTTTAATTACATTGGACTGCTGCTGCGGGTTTTAATTAAAGTCTGCTGCATAAGCAATTAAAAAAAAAAATAAATGTCGCATAAACTATAAAGCGAGATAGGGATAAAGAGTGAGACAAACATCTATTGAATTCCAGGCATTAAAAAAAGCACATTACGCATACGCAGCGTCTTACGAGTTTTTAACTTCCTTTTAGTTGTTGCCCAATAAATAAATAAATAAAAATAAATAAATTGCGTAATTATTAGCTTCTTCTTTTGGTTAAACTTTTCGTGCTGCAATTTTATTTTGGTGCGTGGCTTTTCTCAATTTGGCTTTTGGGGTCATCTTGCGATTTTTAGTATTTTACAACAACAATAAACGAGAATTTATAAATAAATGCACATAAAATTAGAAACACAATTTTACATGCCAAGTGAACAAACAACAAAATACATACACATGCACATACACATATATATGCATATATATAAACTATATAAAACGAAAGTGTTTTTGTGCGTGGCTATAAATAAATAATAAAACAAGAAAAATAGAAAAGATTATTAAGATTATAATCAAACGTTAACAATATAAATCGGACCCATAACGAGGGTGGTTTCAAAAGAATTAATTCGAAATTATTGAATTTAAGCTATAACAAAACGATAGTAAACGATTTTATAAATATTAAATATACAAAAAATAATAATATAAATCACGCATAGATTTCACTTAATTAATTGGCTAATTAATTCAGCGAAAAAAAAAAAAAAAAAAACAATATATAAATGGGTTTAATCAATTCTTTTATGTTTCATCAAAGAATCATGAATAATTTCGGCCCGCTGAATTTATGAATATTTCAATTTCTTTTCAATTTTTTCTTGCCGCCAATGTCTTTTGATCACTAAACAAATATATATATATTTTTGTATATATGCATATGTAGAACATGATGATTCAGATAGCAATATGTACGTCATGTGCAGCCAATTATTAGAAGCCATAAATTTCATGCTACAAATGGTCTATGTTATTTATTTTTAAACCTTATGCATTATGCATATTTCGTGTTGCGTCTAGATTTTTATTGGAACTTATAAATTATGTGATCATAATATAATTTAAATTTGTTCAAAGGAAATCTTAAAAGACGACTACAATATTCCTTAATTCTTGGAAAATTCGAATTGAAAATAATTAGTCAAAAAAAAAAAAAAAAAATTAATAAAAAAAAAAAAAAAAACAAAAAAATAATAATAATAATAAATAAAAAAATAAATAAAATAAATAAATAAAATAAATAAATAAAACAAAAAATAAATAAACAAAAATAAAAATATAAAAATATAAAAATTAAAAATATTTTTAAAAAAACTAAATAAAAAAAAAAAATAAGTAAACAAAATTAGTATAAAATTATTCTTATTTTTTTAATAAATTAAATTTAAAAGAAAAAATAAATGAAAGATATATAATAAAATACATAAATAAATATATGAATATATTGGCTTTGATTTACTTTAAGAGCTGTCAAACTCAACTCTCATAGTCTTATGCCTAGTCAATTTTAAAAACCGCCCTCTCAACATTTTTGTGTGTGTGCGTGAGTGCGTGTAGGTGTTTGTTTGCCAAACTATCAAGAGCAACGTTTTTGTGTTATATTTTTAGCTGAATTTAAAAGAAAATCTATATATATGTATATATAAGAGAAAAATATTATGAAAACTATATGCCGCGTATCTGTGCAGATCGTGTGTTGTATATAGAAATTGTGAAGAAGCAAAAAGTGAAACATGTGTGCCTAAAAGCTGGCGCAGCATCATGAGCACCAGCAGCAACGTTCGTGGGGCAGATGGCGGCGAACAGGCTACCCCTAAGCCGCCGCTGCCTCCGTTGCCTCATGAGCTGACCGCCGAGTGGACGGTGCGTGCCCAATTGACATTCGCGCGTGCAGGTGAGCCAGTGCAGCGGGAGTTCAATGCACAGGAGCCACTGCAGCCGATGCGTGTGGTGTACAAGTGGAGCACGCCGCACACTGAAGCCGAGCACGAAGCGGAGCCAGAGCCGGAGAAGGTGAGCAGCCTGATGGAAATTAATTTATCGATCCACGATTAGAGCTAATTATTGAATGCATCTGCCAGGCAACGACTGCCACCAGCTTTCGCAGCACCAACTCCTCGGCCACGACATATGCTGACTCGGCCTTTGGCAGTCCCCAGGCCTCGCGACACCAGCAGTCGGAGGCGACGCCGGGCGGTGTTACGGCTCAGCTGTGCGGCACACGTTGCCGCAGCACCTGTAACATTGTTGTCTCTGCCGTGGCCGATTTTCTGCCACAGAACGAGCAGCAGCAGCAGCTGGACCCGGCTGCAAATGAGCCCTTCGTCTATCACAGCAAGGTGCGTGCACAGCAGCTGCGCGATGCCTACTCACAGACCAGCGACACGGAGGAGCGTCCGAGGCGTCGGCCTGCCTACGAGCAGCGACGTGCGACAGCCGAGGGACTGGTCGATTTTGCCAGCAGGCGGCAGGCGGAGGAGGCGAACACATATGTGGTAAGCAGCAGAGAGGGAGAGAGAGAGAGTGTGTGAGAGAGAGGGAATTATAGTATTCTATTAATTGAACTCATATTGCAGCCAACCTACTCACCCACGCTGACGCCCACGCCCATCACGCCTTCGTCTACGTTCAAGTCGGCATCGATGTCGCGCATTCCGCCACTGGCCAGTGGTGCTGCGACACAGACATCGCCCCGTCTGCCCAATCTGGGCGAGAAGAAGCCGCGCACTGTGCACATTGATGTCTACTGCACCGGCTCGGAGGAGGATGAGGAGCATGCGGATGCCGAAGCCTCCAGCTCCGATTCGGATAACAGCAATGACCAGAAGCTCTACGAGCTGGACTCCAATTCAACGCCCCAGACTGTGCTGGACAATGAGCAGATGCTGCTGCGACATCAGCGCATCTCAGGCGCTGCACTGCCGCGACGTCTGGCCCAGAGATCACCACAGCCCTCGGCCAAGCAGCAAAAGCAACAGCAACAACAGCAACAACAGCAGAAACTCAACTTGGGTCATGCGATTACCAAGTGCAGCACCGTTGAGGAGGTCAGCGAGTCCAAGCAGCTGCTCTTCCGCAAGCACATTGGGGATCAGCGCGCCGCCAAGTTGGCCACACTGCGTCAGAAATATATGCGCCAGCCGAGCGACGAGACGCAAAGCAGCGGCGCCTATCCGAACTCCTCGCGCTCGACGATGCCACGCGATGCCACCTGCAGCAGTGTGTCCAGCGCCCTGGCTGGCGACTATGTGGACACCTCGTGGAAGGATACCGATGAGGTGGATGCGCCGGCATTTGCAGTGCTCTCCAAGTCGGATAGCTTCGACTATGAGAACTCGCTGGATCGTGTGCGCATTCGTCAAATGGAGCGTCTGTGGGCGAGGCAACACTCCACGCCGGAGCAACACACCATGCAACAGCAGCAGCAACCACCACAGCAGCAACAGCCGCCTCATCTATCCACCTCACCCCACCCGCCGCTGACGACCATAAAAGAGGTGCACTCGCAGCGTGGCTCATTTCAGCGCAGCGATACGCTGCCCTCCGAGTCGGATGCGTTCTCGGAGCACAATGTGGGCTACAATACCTATCCAGGCAGGCAGCTGCAACATCAGCAGCAACAGCAGCAGCAACAATTGTCGAATGTGCCACGCAATCGTCCTGGTTTTCTGCAGTTCTTTGGTCCGCCCGCTAGCCCAGAGCCGACAGCACAGCCGGCGCCGGCTACAGCGCCCGTTGTTGCAACTGGCGCTGCACATGGCATTGATCCCTTCAAGCGTCTGCATCCCGGCTATCGCTGGAAGAGCGAAGCGCGCGACAATCTCTGCGTGCAGGCAGCGCCCGGCTCACCGTCGTCCGAGCGTAGCTCCCCTCAGCTCTTGTCCACGGCCAGCACTGTGCTGCGCTGCGGCAGCGAGGCACCGCCCAGCACCACCTCGGCCACGACCTTTGGCACTGTGGCCGCATCGCCGCTGCCCGCACGTCGTTTCGAGATCTCACGCGATAGTCCGAGTCTGGCCAGCGATGTGTCCACCAGTGTCTCCGGCTACACACACGAGCATTTGGAGAAGGCGCTGCGTTTTGGCAATGTGGTTGTAATGCGCAAACCGGGCCACCACATCGGACCCACCAAGAATCCCAATTGCCACTGCGAGAGCTGTCAGCGCTGGATGGCCGAGCGGTTCCAAATGCGCGGACGCGCCTTCTCCTTGGGCGAGCGACCAATTCTGAGACGACCGCAGCCCTAGAATAGCATTTAAGGGAATGTTGAATATGGCAAGGCCAAGGCAGAGAGTTGAAGGCGTGTGTGTGAGAGAGAGAGAGAGAGAGAGAGAGAGAGAGATTAGTTATGGATATAGAAAGAGAGTTGTGAATGTCCGTCTGTAAGAGCTGAAGTTGATATGATACATATCGATGTGTTTATACAAATAGTAGTAGAATTTTGTGAAAACATGTTATTATATTTTGTATTAATTTTTAAAATGAACAGAAATCTAGATTAAGAATTGATATAGTAGAGGATCATATAGAGAGTCATTTGAAAAATATATAGTAAGTGCAGTTCCATAAAGAGACGTATGGACAAATTTAATGCACTTTCCATGAGCTTTGGTAATCTTAACTAATAATACTAAATAATAGATCACTTCTCATATATCCAAGTTTCTCTTCTCTTGCCTCGGTCTTTTATAACTTCGGCTCTGTTCGAATTTACGCATTTCGTATTTATTATATGTTTATTTGATTTTTCTGATTTTAGCTTGCATTTAACACTCTGCATAAGTTGCCACGCCCATTAATCCGAATCCGAATCCCAGCCTCAAATAGAGACTTAAGCCAAATACATATATATATATTGTTTCCAATGTTCCTCAAACGCTGAATCATTTTTTAATATGTATATGTGTGTAATCAAAGTAATCAATAAATATATAAATTATTTAAAATAGAATAAAAAACAACAAAACTAAAAAAAAAATGGATATTTATTTTAATCGAATAAATTTCAAATAAATTTCACAATGCTTTAATTGTGTTTTTGGTTCTTCTTTTAGGCACACGGCCGTCTGTCGGAATCGTCGCGTAAACTTGATCTCTTGCGCTACTCCTTGGATCTGCGTCGCCAGGAGTTGCCCCCTGACTCGCCCACCGCCCAGCTGCTCAAGCAGGAGCTGCAAATCGTGCAGCAATCGACGTCGCCGGCGCCCGTGCATTATACATCGCTGCAGTCGGGTCCGGGCGGGCTGCTTGGCGGGAAATCGTATCAGTCCGTGTCGTCGCTGGGCCGGTGTGCGAGCGTCACGGGCAAGCTGGAGGTGCGTCTGATGGGCTGTCAGGATCTGTTGGAGGATGTGCCCGGTCGTTCGCGGCGTGACAAAGACAACAGCTCTAGTCCGGGCGATTTGCGCAGCTTTGTTAAGGGCGTCACGTCACGCAGCAGCTCCAAGAGCTATTCGGTCAAGGATGAGACATCGTTTGAGATCATGGCTGTCATCAAGCTGGACAATATTACGGTGGGCCAGACCTCGTGGAAGCCATGCTCGCAGCAGGCCTGGGACCAGCGTTTCTCCATCGATCTAGATCGCTCCCGGGAGCTAGAGATTGGCGTCTATTGGCGTGACTGGCGTTCGCTGTGCGCCGTCAAGGTGCTGCGCCTCGAGGAGTTCATTGACGATGTGCGCCATGGCATGGCACTGCAGCTGGAGCCGCAGGGCCTGCTCTTCGCCGAGGTCAAGTTTCTGAATCCGATGATCTCGCAGAAGCCGAAACTGCGACGCCAGCGCATGATCTTCAATCGGCAGCAGGCGAAGAACATCTCGCGTGCCAAGCAAATGAACATCAATGTCGCCACCTGGGGACGCTTGCTCAAGCGCAATGCGCCCAATCATGTGCATTTGGGTGCGGGCAGCAATGCGGCTGCCTCCACAACTTCGATGGCTGTGGGACGCGGCTCCTCGCCGTTGCCCAGCGCCGCCTCGCGGGGCTCCGAGTCGCCCATATCGCGCACACCCTCCTCCGATGCGCTGGCCGTCGAACCGGAACCCTATTCGCCGGGCGAACAGGCACAGAATATGGAATACGATCCGGATGCGGGCATGCACGAGCATGTGGAGACGCCCGGTGAATATCCGGATCCTGCAGCCAGTGGGTTGAGTGGACTGCGTCCGCTCTCCATGCACATGCAGGGCATCAGTGTGCTGCCACCCGAGACGCCGCCGCCGGCGTCGCAGCAACCAGGTGCCAGCAGCGCAGCTCAAGCCGGCGGCAGACCCAATTCGCTCAGCCTACAGATGCCTGGCAAAACGCCGCCGGGACGCACAGCCGCACCCACCACGGCACCACCGCCGCCGCCTGTGCTGAAGTCGGTGACACCTGTGCTCGACCAGGAGGTAAGCGCAACAACTACTTTAATGCTTGGCAACTGTATAGCAAAAAGATTTACTACTTCCCCTATACACATATATACTACTGCTCTATATAAATACATATATAACTATACATATGTATATATGCATATATGTAGTTATATCTCTGTAGCTGATTTGATCGTTGTGCCTCTGCCAGAGCTGTTCATTCTGTAAATTTACCCACATAGCCCATACATCTATATAGTCTATGTCTGGTTCGCATTGGTGTTGGTTCATTTGGATATTGTTCTCTCTTTTGTAACTGTACATATAGTTATATATTTATCATCTGATTAGCAAATACTCCATACAGAACAACTCGACGTTGAGCCATTTATATAATATTTACTAGATGATGCATTTACCTGATCCATTTCACGATCATTACGAAGTCATTTAAATGAAAAGTATTTGTTCTATTAGTAACTAGTTCTTCGGAACTGTAAGCATTTAGCTAGTTCCTTAATGATATGTAGTTAATTTGTGTTGTCTTAGCTTTGGCTTTGTAGAACAATTTGTTGCAAAAGTATACAAATTGAACTAGTTCCAAAATTCATATTTACATTCAGATTATGATGTATCAGAATGTTTATTACATAAATTACTAGGCTGCAGCCATCCTTTCGTAGATGTATTGCTAGTCACTGCAGAATTTAGTTAGTAAGAAATTTTAGTAATTTGTTATTGACTCTTTTGAACTAGTTCTTTACATTGAGGTCTCATCTAAGCTGCCCTAGTTCATTCTGCCTTTCCAATCGCGATCTTTTTACATACTGCATACCGCTTACGCTTAGCTAAATCCTGCTATCTCCCATTACTTGTGTCTCGCTTTCTCTTTGTCCTTATATTTCATTTTCTCTACATATATATCTATCTCTGTCGTTCTGTCTTTCTATTTGAATATATCTATCTGTCTCTCGTCTTCTCTCTGACTCTCTTCTCATTTCTCTCTGCATATTTTCTCATCGAATCGCTCTCCTCTCTGTGTATATTCGTCTCTCTCTTCCCTCTCGACTTTACGCTCTCTCTCTGTCTGTCTGTCTTTCTATCTTCTCTCTCTCTCCCACCGCTCCTTTCTCTCTATATATTTTTCTCTCCTTATTTTCTTCATTTTTATCTTCTTCTCTCTTCATCATTTCGTCCACATCTGTGTTTCGCGAATGCCTTTTCTTCCTATATTCTCTATCTCTCATCTTTCTCTGTGTACCTTAACTTCAATAGCCACATGTTTTATCCATATTCCCCATTTCTGCTCTCTTCCACACACACACAAACAAACACCCACACACACACATGCATTTTCTTTCGCTGTTTCTCCTGCCTGCTGTTATCGCTTATCGCTTTGCCTGCTCTCGTCCGCGCGTGTGTGTGTGTGTGTCCTGTCATGATGCCGTTAATCGCCGACAGTTGCAGGATGCATTGCATGAATTTGACTTCCTTTCCGAAATGGAATCATATCCAAACACGCTGCGCCGCCCGCTGCCCAAGGAGCAGCGACACCTCGAACCGGATCCGTTCGAGCTGGAGCAGGAGCAGCACCTGAAACGCATGGCCACGCTGCGTATCATGCAGATAGAGACCGTAATGCCCCTGCAAGAGTCGCCGCCAGCAACACCTGATACACAAATTAACAACCGCAACAGCATCAACAACATTTGCCTTGAAGCCCCAGCCCCAGCCCCAGCTCCAGCTCCAGCCCCAGCTCAAGCTTCATCTCCATCTACAGCTGAGCAGAGGTTAAGCGCAAGCGTTGAGTTCACCTCCTTAACAATACGCAACCCGTTTCAGTTCCAGCAGCCGAGATCGATCGAGAAGCCAGCAGCCAGACAGTCGCCAGCTGCGCCATCGGCGGTGGAGCAGCAATTGCATCGTCCCGTCCTGACGCTGCCGCCGGTGGTGCTCGTTGGCGGCGGGGCAAATGATGAGGAGCAGCCAATGCTGGTCACTTGCTCCTCGTCATCGCCGCTGGTTGAGTATCCCGAGGATGATGATGAGTATTTGTACGGCGGCGGGCTGCAGCCTGGCTCCAGATGCAGTTCCAGTGCCGGCGATCGTTTCTGTGTGGAGGTTAGGAGGTTTTTCTTTCTATCATTTGGATACCCTGTTTACAATTTACTATTCGGCTTTTGGTTTGGATCTCGTTAATTAATTTCAATTTTGTTGTAATCGAGTTGCAAATACTACTACTAATGGCAGCCGCAACGTGTTTCACATGATTTATGTTATTCTGGTGTTCCGTTACTGTAAATGTGTTTCTATGTTAGCTGACAGCTGCTTTACAAAAGCTTCAAAATGTTTCTGTTCCGCCATCACTTTCACGATTCGCCTTTATGCTAACTCTTAACTGCATTTAAAAGCACTCACTCACTTAACATTGAGCACTTATGCTATGCACTTAACAGGCACGCAACAAACACAGCTATTGGAATGTATATTAACAGCACTTGCTCATGTAGTTGCTCTTAAAGTTTGCAGACAGTATATATATGTCTGTTAATTAACATTTCTGTAGTTAATTTCACTTTAACAGCACTTGCAATGTAGTTTAGCTAACAGCAACTGTAACGAGCGCAATATATCTGTAGTAGTTTAAATTATATTTATATTTATTTAAGTTTTTTTTTTTTTATAAGTAAACTAATCTAATGAAAGCTCTGAATATTGTTTAAAAGTGTTAAGGTACACCTATGATATATTAATTTTAATTTTGACAGCTGAAGAGTTTTTGTATTTTACAAAACTCTCATACTTCAGCTACTTTGACTGATATTGAAAATGTTAGATGAAAACTTATAATATTTATGAGTCTTATACAAACATCGTTTACATATTCACGCAAAAATCTTCTACTTAATGCAATGTTAACAAGAAAACTGTCATTATACACTTATAATTGAATGAGTCTTATATTAGATGTTTTCTGGCAGCGAATGGAAATGTTTGATGAAAGCTTTGCAATTTGCGTTAGAAGTAAATGAGAATATTTTATATACGAATGTCAGATACCCTGTGATGTTTGTAGATGAGAGAAAATTTGAAATTGCGCATATAAATGCATATTATTAAGATATTTAAAAAAATATATACATACATGCATATATATTATATAATTATAAATATTTAAAGCAATTTCATGAGCTAGATATCGTAAATTCTAATTAGAGAGCCCCTATGACAAGCAATTATTTTTCTAGAATTTCTCGCATGTGTTTAGCAGATACCCTGTAAACACATTTACGAAAAAACAAAAAAAATAGATAATTTATTATATATAAAAAAAAAAAGATAATTTATAATTTTATATAGATGAGTATTTGCTAGACATATTGTCTCATTTATTAAATATACCTTGCAAATATAGCTATTTTATATTTATATAATTACATATATATATTTGTGTGACAATATACAAATAGCGTGTGCAAAATGAAACAGCTTAAAAATAGCAAAAAGTTTCTATTGAAAAGGCGGAAAATTGGAACATTAAAACGCGAAACGTTTCACGTGCCAGAAAATTTCTTTTTAACTTAAGTGCCTGGCGGTCACCCTGTATATGTTTTGGTTTCTGTCTTAAGTGTTGTCCACATACATGGAAATACACCCTTACATACACACACACCCCCACACACACATACACTCACTCAGTTGCAGCTAAGCGTATTTGTACGTTTGTCTTTGCCTTTTTGTCCATTATTTTTAAAAGCAATTCACGTTGCAAACTCGTATATATAGCCATTTATATATATACAATATATACATATATCTGTGCTATATGGTCACATTTCGCAACCCATGGCAAATAGACATCCAAAAAACATAGAAAATGAATTGCTTTGGCCTCTCTGGTCTTGACTTTGGCACTCAGTTTTGTTTCTTGGCCAAGCGAATTAGTTGTTGTCCGTCATGTTGCAAGCGCCAGCAGCAGCAGCAGCAGCAACAGCGCAATGATTGTGCCCACATTTCAGGCATTGGCGCAGATGGTGCGGCAGCTGTGCGCACTGCAACATCAGCAAAAGCAGCAGCAGCAACAACAACTTTTACATTCACATCAATTTCATCAATTTGCCTTGACCAGGCCGTTGCAACAGCTGCTGCTAACAGCAACAGCAACAGCAACAGCAGCAACCTCTGCACCTGTATGTGTTTTGTGTAGTTCATGTTTGCTCTGTCCCCAGAAGAAAAGAAAAAACCATTTAATAAACTCTTGCAGGCCAAGATCAATGTTGTACATATAACCTTCGAACCCATTGAGACAGCTGCAATACCCAGCAGCAACAGCAACAGTAACAGCAACAACAACAACAACAACAACAACAACAACAACAACAGCAGCCTTATAGAGCAGGCAGCCATCGAGAGTGTTTTAATAACTAATGTAGAGTCTGTTCAAGAGCTCGATGAGGTAAAGCTTGAACGCGCATAAATACACACATATATACTATATACTATAATATATATATATAAACTCTATATACACTGCCAATATTCAGAGCTTTTCAGTTGCACAACTAACTTAGTTTAATAACCAATTCGAGTTCAATATTAATCTTAATTTTTTGTTACATAACTTAGGTCATACCGCAGCTAGGCAAGCTCTATGTGGGCACTCAGCAGCAGCCGCAGTTGCCCTATGCGGTGCAATCATCGCCCATCATACAGGAGCCACCGACGCCCACAATTTATGGCAATAGCACCACTGCTGCACCACAATTCCCGCAGCCGACGCAGCGACAAACACAGGACAAGCAGCAGCAGCAACAGCAGCAACAGCAACAGCAGCAGCAGCCGATCTATGCCAATCAATATGAGCTGAATGTGGCCAAGGCGACGACAGCGGGCGCAGCCGCCAGCAGCGGAGGCCGACGAAATGTGGCACGTGGCTTGCAGTACCGTGAGCCGGCTGGCTACGAGGCGCTGCGTGCCACACAGCCACCACCCAATCCCGGCATGCTGTCCATCGACAACTTCCGGCTGCTGAGCGTGCTCGGACGCGGACACTTCGGCAAGGTGATATTGTCGCAGCTGCGCAGCAACAATCAGTACTATGCGATCAAGGCCCTGAAGAAGGGCGACATCATTGCCAGGGACGAGGTGGAGTCGCTGCTCAGCGAGAAGCGCATCTTTGAGGTGGCCAATGCGATGCATCATCCGTTCTTAGTCAATTTATATGCGTGCTTCCAAACGGAGGTGAGTGTCGAGATAATTATTGATTACAATGCTAAATCAATAATTTTAGTATATATTTTTAACTTATATATAAAGTAAGTAAGTAAGTATAACGGAATATATGATAAGTTCATTGTAATTAAAGTTGAATTAATTATATTATTATATTCAATCTTTATAATATATAGTATATATAAATATAGAAAATATAAGAATTAATTACGAATGCAAATTCTTCTACAATGTGTATTATTAATTACCATAATTAGTAATTACCATAATTAGAAGAATTTGTATTCGTAATTAATTCTTATATTTTCTATATAATAATTCTTTTTTTAGTTTTTTATAATTTTAATATTGTTTTTTAATAATTAAAATTAATTTCTATTTATAATAATTTATTTCTTTTACTTAAAATATTTATATTATTATTTATTATTATTATCACATATATTTTTATTTATAATTATTTTTATATATATTATTATTATTATATTTATATTTATTATTATATTAATACAATTTCCCATATTAAATATTAATAATTTTTACTATTTTAAATTTACCACAAAATTAATGAATTAATTTTAAGTTTTAATTGGTAATTACTTAAGTAATAGTTCATTAATTCAGTAATTACTTTTAGTTTATTTCGTAATTTTTTTTAACTAATTAGTAATAGTTTTTTTTTTTTTTTTATAATTTTTATATGTAAAGCGGCATATCTGCTAATAAATATATATTAAATTAGGCATTCTTAATTAATAAATTAAACTAAATTCTTAATTCATTGCAGCAACACGTGTGCTTTGTCATGGAATACGCCGCCGGCGGTGATCTGATGATGCACATCCATACGGATGTGTTCCTGGAGCCGCGCGCCGTGTTCTATGCCGCCTGTGTGGTGCTGGGTCTGCAGTATCTGCACGAGAATAAGATCATCTATCGTGATCTGAAGCTGGACAATTTGCTGCTCGATACGGACGGCTATGTGAAGATCGCCGACTTTGGGCTGTGCAAGGAGGGCATGGGCTTTGGCGATCGCACGGGCACCTTCTGTGGCACACCAGAATTTCTGGCACCCGAGGTGCTGACAGAGACGTCCTATACACGCGCTGTCGACTGGTGGGGATTGGGTGTGCTCATATTTGAGATGCTCGTTGGAGAGGTGAGAATGACACAGAGAGAGAGTGAAAGTTTATTTGAAATGTTTTTTTAATATTGCGAATTTGCAGTCTCCTTTCCCTGGCGACGATGAGGAGGAGGTCTTCGACTCAATTGTTAACGATGAGGTGCGCTATCCGCGCTTCCTCTCACTGGAGGCCATTGCCGTTATGCGACGGGTGAGTTGGCTGAAATTGAAATTGAAGAAAGATCACTGAGTTAATATACCATATGCCTGTAGCTGCTGCGCAAGAATCCGGAACGACGTCTGGGCTCATCCGAGCGCGATGCTGAGGATGTCAAGAAGCAAGCGTTCTTCCGCTCCATTGTTTGGGATGATCTGCTGCTGCGCAAAGTCAAGCCACCGTTTGTGCCAACCATCGTAAGATTATGATTAAATTAGGAATCCCAAAAAGACAAACAATATTTATATAAATTTTATCCATGCAGAACCATTTGGAAGATGTCTCGAACTTTGATGAGGAATTCACGTCGGAGAAGGCGCAGCTGACGCCGCCAAAGGAGCCGCGACACTTGACCGATGAGGAACAATTGCTATTCCAGGACTTTTCATACACGGCCGACTGGTGTTAAAGCCAACCTCCAACCCAACTACATTTAGTCTTAAATTTGGCCCTGGGCCTAGCTCAGTTAAATAAGTTGAAAACAAGAAAACAAAATGCTTTTACACATGAGAAACGATTGAATATATTATATACATTTCTATATATACATATATACACCCATATATATATGTATAAATTGTGAGAAACTTGTGCATGATTTTTGCTCAGAAGCATTGACCAAATTTGCCTAGAATATTCTACATAAATTGTAAACACCTGCATCAATCATAAACATATACATATATACAATCATATTATATACAGATATACTTATATGGTTTACATATATATGTATGAATATACTTAGTCTGGACAAGCACTTGGAAAGCCTTAAGGATGATGTAAATTTTTGAAAAGATTTGTATTTAAAACAAGAGAAATTTTAGAGCGCCAGGTTCTATATTTTATATATAGATGTTAGTTGAGACAGAGCGAGAGATAAAATAAAGAAGTAAGAGAGAGCGTTATATATATACATACATATACCCACACAGCTATTTACAAGCGTGAGCAGATACACACACACACACACACACACACCTATTTTCATATGAAACATACAAATCACATTAAAAATGTTGAACAAAATGAAAAGCAAGTCATAATACAAATATTATATCTTATTAAATATATATATATACATACATACACACACATACATATATTTAAAGAGCTCATCGATAAACAACAAATATTTACAATTTTTTAAAACTGTATATTATTATTTTTTGCCGCCTTCAAATCAACTCCTCAGCCCCATTGCCCGAGTTGAGTAATAAATATATATTATTTTAATTTTATATATTTAATTATATACATATTTACATGCTTATACATTTGTTATTTATTATTGTACTTTAAAAAAAAAAAAAAAAAAAAAAAAAAAAAAAAAACCTAAACAAAAAAACGATACAAAAAACATAAAAACTGTATTGCTTTGAGCATTTTAAAAGATATCTTTTTAAATTTCATTTATCATTTTTTTAATTATTTGCGGTGCACGCTTTAAAAAATATCTATATAAAGAATTACAACATTAAAAAGAAATAGATCAGCAGCTAAAAAGCATTTGAGAACTTTTCCAAGTTATGCAAAATGATTTTCTCAATTGCATGCAATCCGATTGTTAAATAAACTTAAGCTATCTATATATATATATATATAAAATCATATATATAAATACCTATGCCTATAATTAAAGAAAATTTAATTTTTAATTTGTCTCTAAGTTTGTAGCATTCGATTATTTGAATTTTAGTGCCTAAGTTATATAAATATATATCTATAATGTCAATATAATTATATTACGATTATTGAGTTTCTAATTTATGAGGGCTTTGAAAGTTAAGGTATGATTTGATATATTTATATATATTCTTTATATACCGTATTCTGTTTTAGTTAGTTGTGTTTTGGATCACAGGTATCAAGAGTAAAGGAAAGCAATAGGGGATTGCGGAGCTCTATAGCTGTTTATTTGTCTATATTGATAATATCAATCGCATTTACAATCTAGTGGTCAAGTGGTCTTCATCTAATTGGATCTCTTTAAAAACGGTCCACGAAGCGTAGGAACAATGGATAGGATCAAATTCCACAGGTGTTGCTGTCATCTCTTAAGACATTTTGTTGCCCCTCGACAATACATGGAAGTGGGACATATAGTCCAATAGCATTTGCCTGTGCTCCGATGGTACGATCGAGGAGCAGCATAAGATCAGTTCCATCGATTACACAGTTCCACGCATATCCATATAATCTCTCAATCATTTATATGCCAATCTCGTTCAATCCCTCCGTCATCTGATAATACAATATATTGCCCGTATTTTCCACTATGGCAACTATAAGGATATAGTTCGATAGCTTCTCCTGCACTCGTCTAATCAGCTCAAAGTCCAGATCCTTAGCGTGCTCCATGGGCAAATAAGCAACGGAATTTTGTTGCTCCACATTTTGGGCGCTCCAATAAAAAACGTCGCAAGATGAGTCAAAATGCGGCTCGATGTGTCGCAAACGTTCATCTGCAAATGGTAAGTAATATTAACTATAAATACATAATATATGTTTATATACACAACTATTTGATAAATCCTTGTGAACTAATTTGGCCAAGGCGCGTTTTAAGGCACTCAAATCGGGGAAAATTGTGTCCAAATTCTGTAAATATATAATTTTCAGTAAGCAATTGGCTTAAATACACTTAAAATACAACTTACCATAATAGTTAAACTAATTAATACACAATTTCAAACTCCACATTAAACTTGTAAACAAACTTTGCTCACATTTTTCATATCAGCTGCAAAAGAAAGAAAACAGCTGTTTCGCAGCTGATGTCACTATTGACCAGTATTGTGCAGTGCTGTAAAACACGACACATTTTTGCGCCAAATTCAATTTGTATTAAGCAAATTTATATAAATGTGTTTTCGGTTTTCCGTGGAAACAAAAACTATTATATTTTTAAAAATTTAAATATATCACTTAATATTTTTATGATATAATTATTTAAAAAAAAAATGGCAAAGCTCAACCTGCCCTTGCTGATTGAAGAGTGCAGCCGCTACACAAATTCACTCAAGAGCGTACATTCAGCGACTGTTTTAATGCTATTGGTCGTTGAACTAAGATCAACTCAAATTGAGCCTGATGTGAGTGCAGCGCTGATTGTGTGTTCTCAATAGCTAAGTAGCTGTGTCTGTTGGTATTAGTGAACTTGCTGGATTAACGGGGAGTAAGCAAGCTCATGAGCATAATTTGATCATTTAGTTAGTGTGTGTTTCTCTCAATGATCGGTTGTGTGTGTACGTGTATGCACGTGTGTAATATATTTATGTGTTAAAGAAAGTTAAATCTAGCAATCAGTGTAAAACATAAAACAGTTGAAGCCGTGTTTGCTCTTTAAAGTGTTTATTAAATTTTGTTCTTCGTTTGAGTTACATGCTATAATTTGTAAAGTTGCATGCTAGCAAAATGTAGCAATTACAGGCAACGAGGAAGAGAGCCGGAGAGAGAGAGAGAGAGAGAGAATGGAAGGAGAGCAAGTGAGTGCTGTAAAGCTTAATTTTAACTGTTAATTTTTATTTTATGTGTGTATGTATGTATGTACGCATAATTTACATTTTTGATACTCTTTTTAAAATTAATTATTTTAAAGAATATTAAACGGTGCCATTTTTTTCACATAAGATCACTACAACTAAAATTGAAAGTAAAACCAAATGTTTACTTTAATATTCAATAATAAAAGGCCAATAAAACTTGAAGCTAGACAAAGTCTTTGGTCTCCACTGACTGCGCAACTTGAGCACTTGATGCTTGACTGCCAGGATGCCTGGATGCCAGCCTTGCAGCATCCCCGACAACAGTTAAGAAAGTAAAGATAAAGAGAGAGAAAAAACAACAAGGCAACAAATTATGCTAAATAAATGCAGTTAGCTAGCTGGCAGAATGGGCCAGGATATGCATGCAAAGCAGAAAAGGGCGTCCAAAGTCTGGGCGCATGATAAGGGTTTGGCAGCCGGCGCTTTGCACATGTGCGCCAACAGCATATTAATGGGTGTGAGTAAGACTGTGTGTGTGTGTACGTGTGTGAGAATGTGGAGTGTGTGTCTCCATCTGCGGCTGAATGTCCTGCGATAAGTAAGTTCTCGGCACAGGCTGCCAAGTTGCAAATTCTATGCAGATTAGTGCTGGCTCAAATGTCAGTTAATGTTTCACTGTTGCCGCCATCCTGTGGACCGGCTATTCAATTAGGCGCTCGGTTGGCTAACTGCTGCTGCTCCTGCTTCTCCTGCTGCTGTCGTTGTATACCTGCAACTGAAACTGAAACCAAATGCCAAGTAGGCTGGCAGACAGGCCAGTCCAGCCGAGGCCAGTCCAGGCCAGGCTGGCTAACTAAACCAGATGTTGCGGTCGATGGCCATTATTGAACTTGTCAATGGCAGCGCCACGGCCAGGATCAGGATTTACGGAAAGTAGTCGGGGCAATTACAGTGGCAAACAAGCCAGCTTACGACAACGATACGGAACAACAGTTATTACAATTACAAACACACGCACGCACATAGACACACATACAGGCACATATTGCTGCTGCTGCTGCTGCTGCTGCTGGACTGTCGTCCTGTGTGCGTACGTGCGGTTCCTTAATGCTGTTTGGCCAAGCAAAGTTGTGCGTGTTGTCCTTAGCTGCTTCCGGTGGCATGCACACACTACACTCTCGACCCGCTTGGACTCGCCTGTGCCCTGTGGACATGTCGAGTCCTGTAGTAGTAGTCCTGTACAGCAAGGCACATGTGTGCGTGCGTGCAGTTAAGCATAATATTATTTGCACTTGCTGCCCGCTTATCCACACACACACACACACTCGCACACACGCATACATTCTTGTGAAATGGCAAATTTCTGCTGGTCTGTTAGATGGACTCGTTGTCATAACCATTGGGCAGCCAAAATGTGAGCGTTTATGGCTTCTTGCTGATTGTGTTGATTTCTGTCAGAAACATTCAATTAAATTTCAATGACATAAGCTGAAAGGGATTAAGGCAGAAAAATACCAGTGTTGCAAAGCGGTTAGAAATGAGCAAAGCTTTTATGAATTTATTAAGAAGTTTAAAGCTGTGAAAAACCTTTGATTTTATTTTTGAATTCATAAAAACACTTATAAAAAATTTTATTTTTTTTTTATTTTAACAAATTAACAAATAAATCAATATATTAATATTAATACAAAATTTTAAAGCTTAAATGCGCTTTAAAGTTTCAAATCTCGAACAGCTAAAAGAAAAACCTCTTCGAAACAATTTAAAAAAAAAGTTCATTAGCTTCAACTATAAAACATAATTTAAGCTCAGTTCAAAACTTGATTAATTGGCAGAAACTCTAATTAAATTAGAGCTCAAACTTCAGCTCGTATCATTAGGAACAAATGCTATCCTTTATTGCCTTGACTTTAATTAGAACTGCAAGCGGCCCAATAAACTTGAATGGCGCGCTAATAACTGTGCAACACTTTTTGTTGGCCAACAATTCAGCTCAACTGGAAATATAATGGGAGTAGGAGTGGCGAGTAGAGAGTGGGGACTGGCAGTGGCAGTGGGAGAGGCTGTGGTAGTAGTGAAAGTAGGTGGAATAACAGATGATAATGAGGTAGAGCATTTGACTCTAGTGCAGGGCTGGGCTATCCGATGTCCTTCCTGTCTTCAGCTGCTCCCTCTGGACACTGGACATGGACATGGAACATGTGGTACACAGTGCATGCAAATAGTGTGTGCACATTTGACCACTTAGCATATTTGCAGCCATTTGCCGTTGGGGCAACAGTTGAGTGTGCCAGCGTGTGTGAGTGTCGTTGTGTCTGCGGGTGTCTCTCTGTGTGTGTGTGTGTTACGATGCTGGCCACAGTGAGGCATGCCACGGGGAGACTTTTAATTGAACTTTTGCAACAACACCGCGGGGATCAATTGAGATTTATTGGCAGTACGTGTCGCATTGCCTTGGCCATGTATTGCTCGGGGAGCTCGCATGTGGCTCGAATGTTGGCTCGAATGTGGCTCGAATGCTGGCTCGAATGCTGGTTTGGTTTTGGCGACTGTGGCCTGGGCAAATTACGTGACGTAAGCAAGCAATTAATGTTTTATTTAATTTACACAGCGCACACAAGTTGCGACTGCGACTGCGACTGCGACTGAGAGTTGGAAACTCGTTAAGAGCCACACACTCACACATACACACACACACACACACATTCGCTCGCACGCCCACAGATTCATTCTCGAGTTGGCTATAAACTTTTACTTGCAAATTTTCTAATGTCATTTGCAATTCAATGCGAATATGGCCTAATTAGGCTAACGGCAAAGCTGGCCCGACAATTTGTACTATTCAATTTGGCCAAGACAGTTATTTAACTGCCAGTTGATTAAATTCCTTTCACACAATTTTAATCACTATTCGAGCATCCTTAATGACTTAATGGCTTCTTTTTAGGGGGGGCGTGGCATGTTTGCTTGTCGCAACAAATCATTTTTGCCGCATCATTGGCAATGCAATTAACTATGGCAGTGTCTTGGGTAATTAGAGATTCCCGCCAAACAACTGACCATTAGATATTTTATTTTCCTTATTTGCTAGAGTTTTTTTCCTTTTCTTTTTTCTTTGGTTTTGTCTTTTTAATGGATTTGTATGACTGTGCGTGAAATTTCATTAAAACTCGATAATTGCATGACACGACAGGATTCTTGCTGCCTTGCTGCCCTGCTGCATGCAACTTTTGCTTATCTCGCAGGCGAACCGCCTCCGCCGCCCCTTCGACTCCGCCCCCTTTTCAGTTTTGTCTTTGCTCTTCGGTCTGCAATTGATTTAATTATACGATTGCTGCGCATTGCAAGTGATTCGAGGCTAAAAGCTATTCCGATTCGATTTCGAAATGCCCAAAGCAATCTATTTTGGCTTGCCACGCCCACGCGCACGCTCCAAGCTCAGGCAGCGTCATTACAGTGCAAAAGGCACTAATCATTCTGTACTCTTATCGCCGAGCCACTTGAAATAAATGAAATTTCCTTGAGATAGTGTAGAATCGGGGTTAAAGGAAAATATAATTGCTATGCGGTTGATAAGATTTATGAAAAGAATGTAATTAGGCATGAGAAGAATATTTTTGAATGCATTAGTAGTGGCAATAGATAAGATAGGTGAGTCTTATATGACGAGTTACATAGATTTTCTGAACAGAGGACATTTTAAATATTTATATAGGATATGTCTATATCTAAATATCCTCTTTCACGCCTATTCCTGCCGTTTAAATATAATTTTCAGAAAATAATTAAATGCCATATTTCCATTTTCCATGGAAAATCCTGAATTTCAATTTCAATTATCTGAACATCTATTATTAAATATTAATAATGCCGTCTTTACCTGCTAAAAGGCCAAGTTAAGTGCTCTAAATTGATTGATTGGCATTGCATTTGTGAAATTGGCTTAAAGCCTTTTAGCTCTTGGCTGAGCGTGTCAATATGCAAAGTGCAGCTGCTCGTTCGACAAAAGTAAATAATTAGATTGTCAGGGAAGATGCAGCTGCAGCATGTGGCAGCAAGTTGTGGTACAAGCGAGACACATGCAAAAATAACTATAATAATAATAATAATAATAATGATAATCATTTTATTTGACCCAAAAGCTTGACAATAACAATTATTAGGTTGATAAATTTTTGGCTTATTGGCAGCAGTTTGTTGCAAGATTTTGTGATTTGTTGGCAAATTGAATTTATTTGTTGAAGCAGACAAGAGGCAGCATGTAAAAACAAAGATAGAAAGAGAGCGGGAGAGTGGGAGGGAGGGAGAGAGACAGCTTGCAGCTTGGACGCAGTGAAGCAGAACGAGAGGAAAATGTATTCCGTAGCAGCTGGCAACAAAAATGTGGAGTATGCAACAAATTATACAGATAATGCGGCACAATTGAATTTACAGTATTTGCAGCCAGGCACAAATGCACAACGATAGCAGCAGCAGCAACAACAACAACAACAACAACAACAACAATAGTTGTCAATTGTTATAGCAACAACATCAGCTTTCATTTTCCACTTGACTTGAGTTGAGCGCATTTCGCATTTCAGCAAATTTTGCAATGCAGCAAGCAGCAAGCAGCAAGTGGCAAGTGGCAAGTGGCAGAGGCTGATGGCTTTGAGACCAGACAGCATTGTATACGGCATTCAATTGTTGTCCTGTTTTGCCATCGCCGCCAGCTCCCCTCCCACAGCTCCTGCCCCTGGCTAAAACGTGTCCAGAGCGAGACAAACATTTATCACGAACAGAGGCCGCCAGGGCGAATCGAGGCAAAACCCGGAAATTCATTTACGTAATTAGTGGCCAAGGATGTCTGTCAAGTCCGCAGGCACTCTCGTTTTGTTGGTGACCGCAATGCAAGTGCTTCAATCACCGCAAATCTTTCGGCGTCCTTCTGGGCCTGAGCACACACTTCATTGCCTACTTTTGGGCGTGGCGCAGCCAGCACAGATTAATGTGCGTTGCGTTCCGCCGGATCGTAATGGGCGTAATTGAAAAGGCGGTAAATATTGCATTTATCGTGGGCGGATAACAATTAGAGCGAACTTAGAAGCTCGCCAGTGAGCTTCAAGCTTTAGGTTAGAATGAAGCCGAAAGCGTCTTTAGGTATTACAGAGATTTATTAGTAAAATATAATATATCATGAAGTATATTCAGGGACTGATAATAGGAAATATAGAATATCATAAAAATATATGAAAGCAGGAAGTTCTTCTATGTACTTTTATTTGCTAAAGCTTACAGTTGCTTGATAAGATATCCAAATTTGTTCAAGGTTCTTAAATTGTTTTATTAGATTTGATTGAATAAGGGATAACAAAAAATTGTTTTTTTGTGGAAAATATAATGTTTTAAGTGTTTGTCCCAGTAACTTATTTCGCACACCTTTTGCTTTTGGTATGAGAAATCAAAATGTTTTTTGCTGAAAAAGAGCTTGAAAAAGCCATAATCAGCTCGATTTAATATGTTTCTAAGGTATAAATGTTAAAGGCATCAGTTTAAATACATTGTTTTTCCCAAATTAGCTAATGCTGAATTTTTCGTTTATCAGAGTTCACTTAAAAGAGTCAACCAAACTTTTAGCAGCTTTTCTCAATTGATTTTAATTTTAGTTTTTCAAGCTGTTTATAGAGAAACTTGCATTCCATTGAACTAAGATATGCTAAGCTCTAATGATATAAATGAGCTTTAAGCTAATTTGATCTGTTTGCTAAGCTGAAATGTGCTTTTAAAACTATCCAAATTGAATACAAATTGAAATGCCTGCTCGTGCAATGTTTGTGTATTAACGCTCATTGAACACAATCTGGATGCAAATCTCGTGCAACGAGCTTAAATTTATTGATTAAGCTTGTTAAGTGAAATTCCTTGTTGTTTGCCTTGTCTCAAGACGTTTGACAAGATGCCAGGATAACAAGATGTCTAAGGCTGCAATTGATGCCATTAAATGCATAGTGAATACAGAGGGAAACTGCATGTGTGTGTGTGTGTGTGTGTGAATGTATGTTTTATGTGTACATGACTAAGCTGATCAAATGCAGCAGCCACAAGTAAAGTAAACTTCATTTGTAGCTATTGCCAAGGGGAAATAAACGCGCGCAATTTTCAACGCAAGCTACGTGCAAGTTACAAGGGCAAACACACACACACACACATACAGAGAGAGAGAGAGGGAGATACTTGGCGCCTAAAATGCGGCAAGAGGAAAGCGAAAGCAGCAGTGGCAGCAGCAGAGGCAGCAGCAGGAGCATCATCAGTTGTTGCAAAAACACATACAAGTAAAATCAAAACAAAAACACGCGATTTACCGGCAAAATGCACGTGACAGCAGAGGCTGCAGTTCGTATCCTGTAGAGCCGTTCGTGTACTTCGGCTTCGTTCAGTGCCGAAGGAGGAACGAGTGAACGGCGTCGAATCTAACGATGCTGCCAGCAAGGACTATAAAAGGACGCGTCACAGCAGCAGCAGCGCATTTTGTCAGCAGCGACAGTTGCGAGCAGTTGGAAGTGGAAGCACAAGAGAGAGAGAGAAGAAAAATCCCCGAATACCTTAAGGAAAAGCAAACTAAGCTCTAAAGTGAAAACAAAAGTGAAAAACTGACTTGGCAAATTGCCAAAAATATATATATATATATGCACATATATGTGTCTAAGTGCGTGTGTGTGTGTGTGTTACTGCAAGTGGATTTCTATTTTAGCGCCCAGTGAAGGCAGCGTGTGAAGTGTTGTCGTCGTTGAGGCAAAGCAGCGTAGCACAGTTGTTGCTGCTGTGGCATTGAGCGACGACAACAACAAAACTTTAAAGTGGTTTAAAGACGGCTCAACAACAAATAACAAAAACACGAAAACAAAAACAAACAAGAAACTGAAAAGCAACAAGACAAGTCTCTCACACATTATCCTTGCCCCAGGCCAGTCACATAGCTGCAAACCCAGGTTACGAGTGCTCAATGTCAGCCCGTTGATTCGTGTGTGTGAGTGTGTGTGTGTGAGTGCTCGAAAACAGTTAAAACAAACAGTTAACCAATTTGGGTGAGCTTGACCAACATGTGGAACTGGCAGCGTATGCGCCATAAGCCACTCTGGGCTTTAATATCCTTGACCGTGCTGCTGCTGATGCTCGACAGAGTAAGCCAGAGTCAGGCCAACACTGAGCCGCCGGCTGTGGAGACAACCACCGGTACAACAACGGAGCCAGGTGAGATTAAAGAATATAAAAAAAAAGCATACGAGAGAAAAGAAATAAAAAAAATATTGACCTTCATTTGGCAGCGATACATTTTTGGTTTATATTTCACGTTTTGCTACAAAATATTTTTGGGGCCTATACGGCCAGACGCCGGCTCTGCTATTGAAGCTGTGTGAGGCGTGGGAGTGGGAGTGAGAGTGGGATGGGTGGCCAGCCACTTTGTTAAATGACTTTCGTGCTCGAAAACGATAATCACGCACATACACACACACACACATAGACAGGCACACGCATTGCGAGAGGAAAACAAAATTCAATATACGAAATTAACTTTGGTTTATAGCGAACTCTGAATGTACTTCAAGAACTTGGGGAACTTATTGCAGCAAGAGATAAGAATTGGATTCTTTGCAATTTCTATTCAATTTGTTAAGATATGAGAATTGTAGTATAATTTTAGTTAAGATTCATAGCTTAAAACTGACTTAAAAGTCAAACTAAAAGTCTATCTATTTAAAAAAAAAATATAGGTTTTTGGCATATTTAAAATTTTCCATTTTTTTGGTTTTATATATTCATATATTATTTTTTTTTATAAATATTTATATATTTTTTATGTATTTTATTTATTTTTTAATTTTTTTTTAATATCGTTGTTTTTTTTTTTTTTTTTTTTTTTTTTTTTGTGTGCTAGACAGCTTAACAAACTGAATTTCTATTAAGTTTTTAAGCTAGAGATATGATAAGAATTTTTTATCAACACGTGTTTGCCAAATCATACAATATAATCTATATTAGTTCAAAGTTTAAAGACTATGTCAATTAATTTTAAGGGAATTCTTATCATATTTCGTCTGAAACTCATTTAAAACTTGCTTCTTTAATATGCCAAGTTTCAGTAAAACCCATTGAAAACTGTTCGATATATTCATAACCAATTCGACAACTTTTTTTAAGCCACGCATATTGCGAATTTCTGTTACAAAGTTATCGAATAATTGTGAATACCTGATACTTAATAAAGTTAAGGGAGTTACACGAAAACAAAAGCGAATGGAAAGCAAAGGCAACGGTAACGGCAATGGCAGAGCGCCGAGCAAATAATTCGCAGCAAATGAAATATTTCACGTTCAGAGCGTCTACCCGTCCAGCTCTGGTGCCCAGCTCCCCAATCACAGTCAGTGCTATGGGCACAGAGGCAATCAAAACGAGGCCTGTTGGCCAAACCTTAATCCCAATCAGAGTCAATACAGGCACAAACACACACACAGAGAGAGACACTGTGAAAAAATAGGTAGCATGATTGCATGAAAGCATTTAATGAAGTATGGCAGCTATCGAGGGCTGTTTAATAGATATTAATAGCATGTGGGTGGGTTGGCGATGGGCGGTGGGCGGTGGACGGTGGGCGTTGGGTGGAGTCGTCTGCTGTGGCTGGGAGCAGCCAGGATTGAGGTAGTTGAGTGGTTGTGAAAAGTGCTCAATGCTGCGGCTGCTGTCACACGCAATTTGTTACGCAAAAGCAGATGCGCATTAAGCAATAAATATTGGCCTTTTTCTTCAATTATTTTTCTCCCTGCTGCCGCTGCTGATGATCTCATTGGCGAAAGCTGCGACGCAGTTGATTCTCATCAAAAATTGCGCAGTTTGTGCAATCGAAATTGAATTGAGTTTTCTTCTGTTACTTTTCACTTTTTGTGGATTTGCATTCGTGTTGACACAGGTGTTGCGGGTAGAAGCCAACAATTTTGGTGGCAGCTGTTGGCCAGTTGCAAGCACTTTCCATTTCGCCAGCTAAAATATTTGACCAAGACCAATACCAACAGAGCCACACACACACACTACTGCGGAATTTAATTTGCATGAAGAGCCATAGCAATGCTCAAATCGCTTTTTTCCTCTTTGAAACTAGAAATGAGAGTAGAAAAGCAAAGGGAACGCAAAAGCTAGATGGAATCTGCAATAAGCCAAATGGCAACTAAAAATGTCGCTCAGTCTGCACAATTGTGCATCAAGCTGAAGCATGTGCCATAAATCTTTTAGCTATTTCTATGCTCTAACTGTGGGGTTGCTCGATTTTGTTATGAAGGCTCAAAGGGTTGCATGAACAGAAGTGAATGAGTTTTCTTATTTTTAATTTAGCCTTTCATTAGGTAAATTCCTTAACAAGATCTCAAGGCCGTCTAAATGAAGCATAGATAAATTGTGGCGTATTTAAAAAATTTATTTAGATTCTTGAAAAAATATTTTTAAAATTTATAAAAAAAAAAAAATTAAAAAAAAAATGTTTGTAAGAACACAATTTTTTTAAAATGTAAATATTTTAATATTTATATTTATTATTATTTTTTTTTTACATTTTTAAAATTAAAAAAAAAGTTTGTAAGAACAAAATTTTTTTTTAACGTAAATATTTATATTTATTATTATTATTATTATTATTTTTTTTACATTTTTAAAATTAATTATTATACAGGAATAATTTTTAAAGTCGATTTTTCAGATCTCAATATATATCTTATTTATTTTTATCAAAACTGCATAAAATACTATTTTTTATCTGCACTTCAAACTTTTAAATTGCCAGCTAAAAAACATTCTACAGCATCTTCGGTGCGGCATGCCGCAGAAAATTCCCTCTTCGCTTGTAGTTGATGGCATTTTTGGTGTCTCGGCTGATGACGAAGATGACTAGCTGATGATCATGTTGATAATGACGATTTTGATGTTGATGTGTGTTACATGCCCGCAGGACACGAGTTGGGAACTGGGAACTGATAGCGGCGAGCTGGTCTGGTCTCACATGCTGCCTGGCCACTAAGGCTGCCTGCCGAGTTCAAGCTCGAGCTCGAGTTCGAGTTGCAATTCCTGCTACTGGCCTGCTGTTATCCTGTGCATTATGCATGCAAATGGTATAACCGAGTAACGAACTGTCAAAATCAAAAGCGACAACTGCAAGAAAAGAAGATGAAAACAGCAAAAAAGAAAAACGAAAAATGAAAAGAAACGCAGCAGGCAAATGACAAAAAGTCGCCCAAGACAGCTTCCTGGTGCACAGTCCCCAGGAGCTGGTCGTGCGCCAGTTCTCAGTTCCCATTTCGCAGTTGCCCAGTCCCTGGCATATTATGCCATGTGCTATGCATGCACTGAGAGATAAAGATGACTCGAATCCTGGCAACGTCTTGGCTCCAGTTCAGCATCTCGTCTTCTTCAGTTTTCGGCTCTGTCGTATGCGTGTTTTGCATAAAGCCAGCCAGAGCTAACCAGACTTGTTCATTGTGGGAAAACTGCTTTTGCTTGGCTGTGCATGAATGATTTATAGAACAGCTGCAGCTGCAAGGGACAGACGGGGCAAGTGCATGGCCCAGCTGCAGTTGCCAACAGTGGCCCATTGCCAACGATTATCAGCCCAAAACCAAACAACGACTGTTGACTGGGCGCAGTTTTAAGAGTTTCTCTTAAGCAAGTCTTTGACTTTAAGAAATTTATTAGATTGTACATTTTTTAAAGAATTTAGAAACAATAAATATTTATATTCCAATCCATTCTAAAATATAAAGGAGAAAATAAGCTAGAATTAAGTAAAGAGTTTAGCCCTAAGCACGTTTAACTAGTTTGACTTTAATATTATTTTTGCAACGCAATGTGATGCCAGTCTGGAAAACTAAATCCCTGGGATCAATGAGAGGTAAAACTTTAAACTTCTTCAGTACTACGATGAGCAGTGTCTTCATCTCGAGCATGGCATACTTTTGACCTGAGAAGCAGCATATAATAATAAATGAGAACTATTCACATATATATAGCAGTCAAACTTACCTATGCAATTGCGTTGGCCCGCACTGAAGGGCATGAAGGCATAGGTATGACGGTCTTTGCTGTTCTCGGGCAGAAAGCGTTCGGGCTGGAACTCCTCAGGTGAGCTCCAGTACTTGGGATTGCGATGCAGCTCATAGATATGCAGCATAGTGACGGCACCCGGCGGTAATATCAGACCATTGGGCAGTTCGGTCTCCTTTACTGCCTTGCGACTCATAACGGGTACCGAGGGAAACAGTCGCATCGTCTCCTTAATAAAGCACTCCAAATACTTTAGTTTGGATAGCTGATTAAGGTCCAAGTTATTGAAATCATCTACGATAATAAAGATATTGTTTATAGGATAATGATTGAAAATAAAGCTGTTTAGACATCTTTTACCAGCAATGTGTTCGCTTATCTCCTGATAGCACAGCTCCTGCTTATCTTGATATAATGACATGTTCATAAGTCCAAATATCAAGCCAATGGAAGTGGTATCAAAGCCCTCAAACATGAGTGTATCCACCTCCTCGCAAATTCCCACGTGATCAATCAAGCCATCCTTTTCCGCAAAGATCAGAGTGTCCAGCATGGCAAAGCGTTGTTTCTTGTTGATATAACTAGAATTATTATTAGAAATATATATCAACCGTGATAGTTGATAAAGTTTCACTTACATGTCATCAACTCCTTCTTGATTATTTTTCTTTTCTTTAATTTCTTCTGCCAAAAGTTTTCGACGCTTGGCTATAATTTCACTAGAGAAACCATGGACTTCCTCTAAGAATTGCTTGTCCTTGCTGGCTCCAAAAAGGCGATAAATGGTATCATTCCAATATATGGGATTGCTTATGCGGCTGATAAATCTCTTTTCGATCATGGTGAAGTTTTCGCGATAGCGATCCCCCTTGCCCGCCATGTCATCCAGCTTGATGCCCATGGCTGTCTCTGTGGGTGAATATTAACAGATAAAGTACAGTAAGCATTCAGTTTAACAAACTTACCACAAATACTATTGAGAGTGAACCTTGGTATAAGCTCACTTAGGGAGATAGAGACCTCGTCCTTTTCCTCAAATTGCTTCACGAATTTAAAACTTTCAGCTCTATAAAGATTATTTCAATTACAACAAATGGAAAATGGTATAAAACCACTATTTTTTCAATTTATTAGACTTACTTGAAAATTTCTACAAATTGGCTTAAAATATTGAAGTGAAATGTGGGCGTAAGCATCTTGCGCCTTGAGTGCCACTTCTGACCTGAATCGCGGAAGAGATAACTGAACAATTGTACTTTATACCAACTGTGCTCCACTCACCAGTTGAGGTTAATAGACCCGTGCGTAGAAAGGGATGCAAAAATTGGTATCCGAGTCCTTTGGATATCATATTCTGATCATTCAATATGTTATCGAAATTCTCTGCATCAATTATGCAGAACTTGGCTCTGCCCATGGCATATTCTATATAGCTGCGACCGATTTTCTTGATTTTTGCACGCAGATCGGTGAATACCTCAGCTAAGAATGAGGCTTAAATAACGGTTTTGATTTGTTTGGGTAGATTTGTGCTCACCATCATTTCTGCCATACAAATCGAAAGAGTTTCCAAATATTGTTCGTCCTTCAGCTATCGGTGCTATACTCTCCAGAGGTCGTGCATCTTTAGTTCGCACTCGCTTGGCAAAGAAGGCTAGCACATAGTACTCCTTATTAAGTCTATATAGCCAGAAGATGAGCGTGCCCAGGCCGATCAGCAGTAGCAGACCCAAACTCATTGTAAGGCGGTTAAGCAATGCGTATAACTTCTCCGTACAAGCGCTCAGCTCTGACTGAAACAAGCTCGTAAAAATCCCGTCAATTTATTACATAAAACTCTCTCTCCAGCCGAACGCTGGATATTATCTTATCTGTTGTCGGGAATATAAGAGAGACTCTATAAAGTTAAAGTAGTTAGTAAGTAGTTTAGTGTATGCATAGTTATACGGCGTGTAAGCAAAACTGGTCTGGTTCTGTCTAGACAAAGTAGAAATATTCTAGGTAGTATGGGCGTTTGGGTGGGTAGTGGACCAAAACATGTTCCCCTTGCGAAATTTAATAGATTTAAATTTAAATTACTATATAATTAGAATTTCCACTGTTTTGTTAATATATTCAAAAATTGAGCAGCAAATCGATCATCATGATTGAGTTTAGCTCAATCATATATTATTAATATTTCTTATAGAACTTTGAACTTCGCTCCCAGAATAGATAAACAAGACAAAAATAAAATTGAAACAATACATTTAATACAGTTAAAGTTTACAGTACATTATATCTCATTCACAACAAAAACACCTTAAAATATCAGCGTAATGACAAAGCAAATTTACACTTACTTAATAGCTAAAAAAGCTAACTACGTCTCACTAGTTTCACTCGAATATCATTTTTGCAACGCAATGTGATGCCCGTGTGAAAAACGATATCTTTGGGATCAACCAGAGGTAAGACAATGAACTTTTTGAGTATTACGATGAGCAGTGTTTTCATCTCGAGCAGGGCAAACTTTTGACCTATGGGAAGGAAAGATGTATGAATAATAATTAGCTAATATATTCATTTTATATATTCATCATTCAATTAAATTTACCTATGCAATTGCGTTGACCCGCACTGAAAGGTATATAGGCATAGGTATGACGATCTCTGCTGTTCTCGGGGAAAAAACGTTCGGGCTGGAACTCCTCAGGTGAGCTCCAGTATTTGGGATTGCGATGTACATCAAAGATATGCATAACAATCTGCGCTCCTGGCGGCAGTATCAGACCATTAGCCAGTTCAGTTTCCTTTAGAGTCTTACGGCTCATAATTGGCACCGAGGGAAACAGTCGCATCGTCTCCTTAACGAAGCACTCCAAATACTTTAGTTTAGAGACCTGATTAAGGTCCAAGTTACTAAAGTCATCTGGTATGGAAAACATATGGGTTAACAACTGATTATAATGCTCGTCAGACAAGTCTTACCAGCAATGTGTTCGCTTATCTCCTGATAGCACAGTTCCTGCTTATCTTGGTATAAGCCCATGTTCATAAGTCCAAATATCAAGCCAATGGAAGTGGTATCAAAGCCCTCAAACATGAGCGTATCCACCTCCTCGCAAATTCCCGCATGATCAATTAGGCCATCCTTTTCAGCAAAGATTAGTGTATCCAGCATGGCAAAGCGTTGTTTCTTGTTAATATAACTAAATTTTGATTAAATAAAAATAAAGAAAATCATCTTGTATACAAATAGAGCAAATAATGTTATCGCTTTTACTTACATATCATCGTCTGCCGCTTGGCTGCTTCCCCTTTCCTTTACCTCTTGTGCCAAAAGTAATCTGCGCTTGGCTATAATTTCACTAGAGAAATCATGAACATCCTGTAAGAAGCGTTTGTCCTCCTTGGAGCCGAACAGTTCATACAAAGTATCGCTCCAATAAATTGGATTGCTGAATCGCCTTATAAATATCTTTTCAATCATGCTGAAGCTGTGGCGATAGCGATCCCCCTTGGCTGCCATGTCATCCAGCTTGATGCCCATGGCTGTCTCTGTGGGTGAATATGAATTGATAAACTACAGTAAACATTCAGCTTAACGAACTTACCACAAATACTGTTGAGAGTGAACCTTGGTATAAGCTCACTTAGGGAGATAGAGACCTCGTCCTTTCCCTCAAATTGCTGCACGAATTTCAAACTCTCGCCTCTATATGCAAAATAGAAATAGATATCAATACTAAGTTTTATAGATAAAATCATGAAATCTACTTGAAAATCTCTGCAAATTGTCCCAAGATATTGAAGTGAAATGTGGGCGTAAGCATCTTGCGTCTTGAGTGCCATTTCTGACCTAAAATTGTTTATGTTTATGTTTAACCAAGCGCAATACTATGATTAACTGTATATCGCCTACCTGTTGATGTCAACAGGCCAGTGTGTAACGCCGGTTGCAAGAATTCATACACCATACCCTTGGTTATCAGGTTCTGATCATTTAACACGGCTTCCAAGTTGTCCGCATCGATGATACAAAATATGGAAGTGCCCATGGCATATTCTATATAGCTGCGACACATTTTCTTGGTTCTATTGCGCATATCAAAAAACACCTCAGCTGCGAGAGAGCGAGAGAGCGAGAGAGAGAGAGGGAGAGAGAGAGAGAGTGAGACATATAATTGACTGAGTAGACTATTAGAAGAATATTTTGCTTACCCTCATTTCGGCCAATCAAGTCGAAAGAGTTTCCGAATATAGTGCGTCCCTCAGCTACCGGAGCTATATATTCTACGGGTCGTCCATCCTTCGTGCGTACTCGCTTAGCAAAGAAGGCCAGCACATAGTATTCCTTATTGAGTCTATATAACCAGAAGATAAGCGTACCTAATCCGATCAACAACAGCAAACCTAGACCCATTGCAAAGCAGTTGAACAACGCGTATAACCTCTCTCAACAAGCGTGAATTACTGACTGAACTAGAACTACAAATTATTAAAAACGGTTGATTGGACGCTGAACATTATCTTTGTACAAAAAAAAGAAAAAAAAAAAAACTCATAAGATTATATTTGTATTTGTTTGAGTGAGTTGCCGGCGTTCAGTGAGACGCCGCTAGACTCTATATTATACTAGATATGTAGTAATATATTATATAGGTCGGTGTGTTTACAAGGCGGGACGATCACAACCGGATTCTATCAGCAAAACTAATTATATTGGATTGCAGTTGTTTGGTGACAGCAATTATACATGTTAAAATATAAACTAGCTACTAGAAGTGTAAAGTATAAATATGTATAAGCAGTCTGCGCTAAAAATAACTCTTTTATAGAATGGCTGTTGGTTTGTCTTATCATGGTTAGACATTAGTTCTTAGACTTAAAATCAGTCTAGTCATCATGATTAGGTGATTTAGACGAATGATACAATATGTATGATATATTCATATATATTTACTGTTTCTATAAAATATTAAAATATTTTGAAATAAAATATTAGTTTGGAACAATAAAACAACATTATTAAAAAATATTTAAATCAAAAAATCGATATAATTAAAAAAAAAAAAATATTATAAAATTCTTGCCCGATTAGAATATAGCCTAGAACTAAGACTTTATAAGCATTTAAGGTCCGCCAAGCCGGCAGCCATCTGTTGCATAGCTTTTCGCCAAACCAGCACACCCGTGAACAAATTTCATATAATTTATGATTTCAAGTTCAAGGTTAATAGCTTGCTGCTAAATTTAGAATGCCTCAATATTAAAAGAGAATAATAGAAGAGAATTAAGAGAGCATGAAATTAAATTCTCTGATCTCTTTTGAAGAGCGACTACAGATAAGTAAACAAACAAATACCTTATCGAACATATGATTCAATAAACAGAACAGATATTCCATTACCTATAAAATGTGTGTGTATACTTTAGGTAATCAGTAAAATCTTTTTATTTTCTGTTATCACAAACAAAACCTTATAACTGAATTTATAATCTACTAAGCCAATTCGATGATCAATACAAGTTTTTTATAATATGGATTTCAACTTTTAGGCATTACGCTTGATTAGTTTGACTGTAATATTATTTTTGAAGCCCAATGTGATACCCAAACTTAAACGCAAATCCTTGGGATCGAAGACAGGCATAATCTTAAATCTCTTAATTATAACGGTCATGAATGTTTTTATCTCCAGAATCGCATACTTTTGACCTAGAAACACAAATTGAGCTAAGACAGATTCACATGTTTAATCCAATAATACGTACCTATGCAATTGCGTTGTCCAGCACTGAAGGGCATGTAGGCATAGGTATGACGGTCTTTGCTGTTCTCAGGCAGAAAACGTTCGGGCTGGAACTCCTCAGGAGAGCTCCAGTATTTGGGATTGCGATGCAACTCATACATGTTCAATACGATTTGCGCATTAGCTGGTAAAATCAGACCATTGGCAAGTTCTGTATCCTTTGTTGTTTGTCGACTAATAGAGGGTGCTGATGGATATAGCCGCATCGTTTCCTTAATAAAACATTCCAAATACTTCAGTTTCGACAGTTGATTAACGTCCAAATTACTAAAGTCATCTGGAAGATCGAATGATGGAAAACGAGTACGATTGATAGATAAGTCATATTAAATTACCAGCTATATGCTCGCAAATCTCCTGATAGCACAGCTCCTGTTGATCCTGATATATGCCCATGTTCATTAGCCCAAATATAATAGCAATAGAGGTGGTATCAAAACCTGCGAACATAAGGGTATCCACCTGTTCGCAAATGCCCTCATGATCGATTAATCCATCCTTTTCTGCCATGATAAGAGTATCCAGCATAGCAAATCGTTGTTTCTTTTTTATATAACTGAAAAATAAAGATATTAGCATTTCACAGCAAATGAATGAATGAATCTTAGCTCACATATCTTCCTCTTCTAGGTCTGAGCCTTTCTTATCCTTAATCTCCTGTGCGAATAGTTCTCGGCGCTTGGCAATAATTTCGCTAGAGAAATCATGGATTTCCTTTAAAAATTTCTTTTCGTCACTGGGTCCGAATAAATTATAGATGGTATTATTCCAAAAGAAGGGATTTCCTGCTCGTTTTATAAATCTCTTCTCGATCATGCCGAAGTTCTCTCGATATCGATCTCCCTTGGCAGCCATATCATCCAGCTTGATGCCCATGGCTGTCTCTGTTTTTGTGTATATGAATTGAGTAAGCGGTACAGAAAGTAATCAGCTGAACAAGCTTACCACAAATGCTGTTGAGAGTAAATCTGGGTATGAGTTCGCTTAGAGAGATGGTAGTCTCTGCATTGCCCTCGAATCGTTGCACGAATTTCAAGCTCTCAGCTCTAAAAATTCAATAAAAATAAAAATTAAAATAAAAGAGAATAAAATTAAATTTCAATTGAATTTTTATGTAATTTAAATTAAAATCACATATAGTTTGCTTAACATTTAGTTGAACTTACTTGAAAACCTCATTAAATTGCTCCAATATATTAAAGTGAAAGGTGGGTGTAAGCAATTTGCGTCGTGAATGCCATTTTTGGCCTGAAATGAATATGTTTAATCTGAATACAATGTAGTCTATATTGTGTGGCATTGTGTAACTAACCTGATGATGTCAACAGGCCCAATCGTAGAGCTGGTTGCATAAAATCGTACACAATACCCTTTGTCAATAGTTCTTTATCGTTCACAATGGCTTCAAAGTTCTCCGCATCGAATACATTGTACACAGATGTGCCCATTACATATTCCAAGTAACTGCAACCAATTTGCTTAGCGCGATCGTGCACTTCATCAAAAACTTGAACTGATGGGAAAATGCACGGTAAATAAATTGTTCCGATGGATATCATTCAATTTACTGACCGTCATCCATGCCATACAAGTCGAAAGAATTGCCAAAAATTGTATTCCCCTTAGATAACGGAGCTATACTCTCCACGGGTCGTCCATCCTTAGTACGCACTCGCTTGGCGAAGAAAGCCAGCACATAGTATTCCTTATTAAGCCTATATAGCCAAAAGATAAGCGTCCCCAGTCCGATCAACAGCAGCAAACACAAAGCCATGTCAGAGCCGTCGAATAGAACGTTCTATTTCTCTCAATCAGCGACGAATATTGTTTGAACAATGCGCATTACGCCAGCTTAAATACCATATAAAGACTTCTAATATCATTTCTATGTATTCAACCTTGTGGCGATATAATATAAGAGAGAGAGAGACTGAGAGAAATTAGACTGCTGCCGGTTTGTTTATTTGGTAAAGAGCACAGCGTTTAATTGATGTCAAATAACTTGTTCTCTCTTCGCAACTATAAAAGCAAATTGAATGCTCATGGTGAGCCGGCATTTAATTTGTTTTTTACTTGTCAGCATGAGTATATATATATATAGAATTTTATTGATGATTCTCATCATGATTTCGCAAAAATTGAAAGCCAAAACATAAAAGACATTATAGTTTGAAAATTTTTAGAATTTTTTATTTAAATCTAACTAAAATATACAAGTTTTATTAAAATATATAATTTTTAAGAAATTAGATTTAATAGTGTATTTATTGGCTCTATAGGTGAAGATATTTTAATCGTACTTATTCAAGATATTGATAACACTCTATAACATCAATAAATCAGCTATGATTAGACACAAGTATTGATTGTTGCTATGGAGCGCAGAAATAATTGTACAAAAGTATTTTACAAACATTTGTTATTTTTTTTTTATTTATATAATATTTTGTTATTCATTAACTTGTGTAAATTATTATACAAAAATATATATATACGATATGATATTTGTAATACAAAAGAAAGAGAAATAAATGATTAAATTAAAAAAATTAAAAATAAAAAAATGAATTTTTTATGGTTTACTTACTGATATTAGTTTATTTTAATTTTAATTTTTTTTTATTTTTTTTTTTACTCATCATAAACAAGGTATTAGTCTCAGTTATAGATTCTCAATTGATACCTATCCATAATACATAAATTTGATTGGATGTCTAACTACGTTTGACCAGTTTGACTTTAACATTAGTTTTGCATCCCATTGTAATACCCGAACAGAAAACTAAATCCTGGGGCTTGACAATAGGTAAAATTCTGAATTTTTTAAGTACAACGCACATTATGGTCTTTATCTCGAGCATCGCATACTTTTGACCTACGAAACATAGAGATGAATTAAGTCATAGTCACATATATAAATAGATTTCAACTTACCTATGCAATTGCGTTGGCCCGCACTGAAGGGCACATAGGCATAGGTATGACGGCCTTTGCTGTTCTCGGGCAGAAAGCGTTCGGGCTGAAATTCTAGCGGAGAGCTCCAGTATTTAGGATTGCGATGCAGCTCATAAATGTTCAATACGATTTGAGCACGAGGGGGTAAAATCAGACCATTTGACAGCTCAGTATTCTTCGCTGTTTGTCGACTAACAGAGGGGGCAGATGGATAAAGGCGCATCGATTCTTTTATAAAACATTCCAAATACTTCAGTTTCGACAGCTGATTAGCGTCCAGATTACTAAAGTCATCTGAAATTCCGAACGATGGAAAACGATTTCGATTGATAGAAAACTCGCATTTAATTACCAGCTATATGCTCGCAAATCTCCTGATAGCACAGCTCCTGTTGATCCTGATATATGCCCATGTTCATTAGCCCAAATATAATAGCAATAGAGGTGGTATCAAAACCTGCGAACATAAGGGTATCCACCTGCTCGCAAATGCCCTCATGATTGATTAATCCATCCTTTTCTGCCATGATAAGAGTATCCAGCATAGCAAATCGTTGTTTCTTTTTTATATAACTGAAATAAATGATATTAGTATTTCACAGAAAATTAATTCTCAATGATTTCAACTCACATATCATCCTCTTCTGGGCCAGATCCTTTCTTATCCTTAATCTCCTGTGCGAATAGTTCTCGGCGCTTGGCTACAATTTCACTAGAGAAGTCGTGGATTTCCTTTAAAAATATCTTTTCGTCGCTGGGTCCGAATAAATTATAGATGGTATCGTTCCAAAAAAGAGGATTGCCCATTCGTTTTATAAATCTGTTCTCGATCATGCCGAAGTTCTCTCGATAACGATCTCCCTTAGCAGCCATGTCGTCCAGCTTGATGCCCATGGCTGTCTCTGCAAGTAAATATTTCAGTCATATTTGTTGAAATAGTACAGTACATTTAGCTTATCAAACTCACCACAAATGCTGTTGAGAGTGAATCTGGGTATGAGTTCAGTTAGAGAAACGGTACTCTCCGCATTGCCTTCGAATTGCTGCGCGAATTTCAAACTCTCAGCTCTAAGATAACAAATGAAAATCAAGATAAAATTGAATTTTCTTTGCATTTAGATGAACTTACTTGAAAACCTCAATAAACTGACCTAGTATATTAAAGTGAAAGGTCGGTGTGAGCAATTTGCGATTTGAGTGCCATTTCTGACCTGATGTTAGTATTATTTAATCAGAATTTAGTTTAGTTCAAATTTTGTGGCATTGTGTTATTCACCTGTGGATGTCAGCAGACCTAATCGAAGTACCGAGTGCACAAAATCGTATACAATTCCCTTGGTTATCAAATCTTTATTGTTCAGTATTGTTTCAAAGGTGTCCGCATCGATCACATTGTAAACAGCCAAACCCTTTACATATTCCAAGAAGCTGCAGCCCATTTTCACAGCGCGATTGTGCCGTTGAGTAAAAATTTCAACTGTATAGAACAAATATATATACGTTATTCCCTTGGATATATTTGATTTTGGGAATTATAACTAACCATCCTCCAAGCCAAACAGGTCGAATGAATTTCCAAATATAGTGCGTCCTTTAATTGTAGGAGCTATACTGTCCACGGGTCGTCCATCCTTAGTACGCACTCGCTTGGCAAAGAAAGCCAGCACATAGTATTCCTTATTTAGTCTATATAGCCAGAAGATAAGCGTGGCCAGCCCGATTAACAACAGCAAAGCCAAAGCCATTTCGAAGCCGTCGGAAAATACGTTCTATTTCGCCAAGCAAACGACAAGCATTGAGTATAAAAACCACTCTACACTACCTTAAATAGCATGCTCAGACCCAGCGCAATAAAATATTGTCTGAGTCGCAATTTAGATAATAATAATATGCAGTGTTCAAGTTTGTGCTCTCTGCCTCTGCCTTTATTCGTATTTGGGAGAACTAAGCATATAATTATTGCTTGACACTATAAAAACTATTGAATTGATTGCATCACAATTACTTTTATTATTATTGAATATATTAGCAATATGACTATTTGTAGTACAGTAGAATCACGATATTACGAAATAGCAAGGGGATAAGTTTTTTTTTCGATTTTCAAACTATCGAGAATTATTGAGAACGCATTTCTTTCAAGGAGATAGATTTCTTTTCCGTTGATCGTTATTTTCGATTTAGCGGGGTACGAATTATCGAGACTTGACTGTATATCAAACATTTAATGTGTAGTATATTTGTTGTATGTATAATTACATATTGTGATTTTTAAATAATTACTGCATAACACTCTCTGAAACTTAATCATAGTTTTCATCTCTTTTTCGCATATATTGTTATCGCATTGAACTCTCATGGTGAATGAACAGGTTTTTTTTAACCGTTAAGTGTGAATATGTTCATTGACGATTTATATCATGATTTAGCGAAAGAAGAAAAGTTGAATACTCATGACTGTTTGCAAGTTCTAAGAGTTGTAAACCTAGACTTCTAGACAATAATATAAGAGATTTATGAAATATAATTCACGTAAATAAAATTTACTCGCCTTATCACTAGTTATTTTCAAATATCGATAGTTTTCTACATTTCTATGAAATTGACTTTAATCGATAACAAATTAGAGTTATGTGTGCATACTAACATATCTTGTAAAACCCAAAGTCATCATAGATCTCTTTTATTGTTTACATTCTCCAATTTAGGGTATTATTCGATTTGAGCAGCCTTAACAAGCTTTCCCAGATATTGTTTTGACGAATTTATATACATGCATTTATTAACTGGATATGTATACTTATTGATAACTTTTTCTGTTGGTCGTGGCATTTATTTGGTTTCCCAATGTCTGTCTGTATAGCCACTAAACAGCTGTATTTGTATGTATATATATATATATGTATATCTATTACATAACTGTATAGCTAACCAAGTGCTTCTCTAGTTCATTTGTAGCACAAATTGTGTTAGCAAAATATTGTTAACAACGTTTCAAGCTGCTCTAATTAAATGAGTTGCATTTAAGTGTTCGCACTTTGAGAAACATTTGCTTTTGCATTTGCAGTTGCTTTTTGTGTTTGCATTTGGCTTTTGGCTAATTGGCAATTGAATTACATAAATTAAAAGCGGGCAATGTAATTTAGCCGCTTTTACATTGCCAGTTGACCCAGTTCTGTTGGATATGCGGAACAATAATATAATATAATATGTATATATGAAATATATGTTAAATAGAGTATGTATGTATGTATGAGTATGTATGTATTTATTATATGTAGTTTGTATGAAAACTTCCGAGAAAGAACCATGAATCAGACAGTTGATGTTGAATTGGGCTAAAGGATGGCATTCAGATATACATATTGTATATACATAGATTATAATGTATTATGGTTTATATGGAATATTAAGAAAATTAAGAAGTTAACAAGATCAACTATAATAGAAAATAAAAAATTTCTGGGATTTGTAAACATTTGTAAGAAAAGTTTTACAATATGCGACTATCCCTATATTTGTTATATAAATTCTTACATAAGTTTAGGATACACAAAATATGTTTCAAAAGAGAAAAACTTGAGCGCAACGAGCACAGTTGGCCGAACCTTTAAGTCTGACTATAAAATGGTGAAATGGAAAATGAAGCTGCAGCTCGGACGGAAAATGCTTGCATGACTTTGCTCAATTGCAAATTGAAACTTGTGCGAATGTGTGCGTATATATGTATATGTGTGTCTGAGTGTGTGTGTGCTATGCTATGCGGAAATGCCAAATGCCAATGCATATTGGAAATTTGCAATTTCGATTGCACTTCAAAGTCAGTCAAAGTTGCCAAGTTATTAAATTAGATCATATATGAAATATTTATGGCAAAAGTTCAGCTACTCAATGCCATTCTCTAACTCTTTCTATATCTCCTTCTCTCTCTCTCTCTCTCTCTTTCTCTCTCTCTCTCTCTCTATCTTACTCACTTACTGAATCTGTATCTCGGTTTCTTTTGCTGTTTGCAGATGCATCGCCGGGCTGCCGGGCGCCGGATGTGCGCTTCACCATTTTCAAACCGGAAATGACAACTGAGCAGCCGTATGCGAAGTTTGAGACAACGCAGGTCTATCTACCGGAGGACTTTACCACAGCCGATGTCGAATTTGTGGATAAGCTGCATACGGCCAAAGAGAATCATGCGGCCATTGTGAATCCGTATTCGGTGGACTTTGGTGACGATGAGCAACATCAGCCGTATCATCATCAACAGCAGCAGCCGCATCATTCGCATCATGATGAGCTGCATGCTGGCGATGCGGCAGCCAGTCTAGTGGATGACCACGATTTGGAGGATGAAGCGGATGAGCTGCACGGCACTGAGCTGGAGGATGGGGCCTACAAGCGAATGAACACAAATCGTAAGCAGGGCAAGAAGCGACGCTCCGGTTCCGGTCGTCGTCGTCGCCTGGAGAATGAGAACGGACAGTCGGCACGTGGGCGGGGCAGTCGTTATAAGCGCCATGCCATCCTGCACGATGCGGAGGCCTCGCCGGACACAGATCGCTGGGCGGGCAGCAAATTGGCCGCCGACGGGGATGTCTATTACGTGCACATTGCGGACATACTCAAATCGCGTGAGCCCAATCTCCAGCTGCGCGCCAAGCTGCGCAAGCTGAAGCAGAAGGCAAGGCTGGCCAAGTGCATGGCCGATGGCAGCAGCGAGAAGTGCATCAAGTTGTTGGAGAGGCTTAAAGCCAAACAGGCAGAGGCAGCCAAACAGCAGGCGGAAGCAGAGAAGCAACAGCAGGAGCAGCACCTGCAGGAGCTGGACCACGAGCAGGAGCAGGAGCAGCAGCAGGAGCTGGAGCTGGAGCCAAAGCAGGAGCACCATCGCCGACGCGGTGACAGTCACGCTGCAGAGCTCGACCAGCGTGACATGGAATCGCGTTGGCGCCGCAGCATCGATGCCAAAGGCGATGCCGGGCAACTGGAGTTGGATATGATGATAAATCATGGCAATCAGTCGAGCAGTGCAGCAGTGGCCCTGCAACGTGTAAAGCGCAAGTCGGGCAAGACCACGGGTGCACTGAGCCGTCCGAAAGGTGGTGGCGATTCCAGTTCAAAGACCACCAGTCGCAAGGACAAGGGTAAGGAAAATGCTTGCAAAAGCAAAGCATTTGCATAGACGCCAGACACTGGCAATGCCACAGTGCCCATGAAAATTGAATTGAATTGAAAGCCGCTGTCGCTGTCTCGTTGTCTGTCTGTCCGTCTGTGTTATGCTAAGCCACATCAACACCAACACCAACACACACACACACAGACACAGAGACACACACACACATACACCTGGAGTGTTGAGAGTGGAGTACACAGCAATATGAATACAGAGCCCACATAACACATAAAATCGTTAAAAAGCTAATCGCAGAGTCGCCCCAACGGGCGACTCCTCCGCACGGAGTCAGCCATAAATCGCCTCAGTTCGCTCTCACGCTCAGCTCATTAACATGCTTCATGCTGGCATCGCACCATTTACTCGTCTCTGTCTCTATATCCCCCACTGCCTCTTTCTTCTCTTGCACACTCTTTCCTTTCTCCCTCTCTCTTTCTGTCTCTCTCGCTCTGTGTCCAGGAGAATAAAAAAGAATTCATTCTTTATCGTGGTTAGCCTTGTCATCTGCGTTGGTTCCAGCTTGTGGATTTGCTTACGAGGGGTTATCCTTTATTTGTTAGCCTTTTTTATGCGCCTGCATAGGGTATACGAGTTTTTAAGGCCCATTTGATTGATGGTATGGTAGATATGGGCCTAGAAGAGATCAAAGATGAAGCTATGTTTAAGCTTTACGTATTTTGGTACTGCTAGCTCAATGATTTATTAAATTTTTTTTTAGCTCATACACTTGACCATTCATTTTAAAGAAGTCTTAATCAGCATATATGTACCATTAACTAATAAAAATTTTATTAGCTGAAGCAAATCTTATCGATCGTTTAACACATATTTAACTTTTGACCGTAAATCTTTCTTTTTTTCTTTTTTTTTTGTGAGATATCTACCTGAGGTCACTCCTGCTCTATCAAATCATAAAAATTACATTACTTTAGTCCATATTTTCTCTACTTTTCTAATATTATTTGACTTCTTTCAACTGATATATTGAAATATTGTCTAGACTTTTTTCTCATATATTTTTGCTTTCAACAAAAAATGGAGATCTTTTAAATTAGTTACTAATTTATTAATCGTATATTTATGACAATATTGTAGTTATTAATTTTTTTTTAAATACTTCCACTTTTATATAGCTATTCATTTAATTGAAAAATAAAAATAAACAAAAGTAAATGACTTTCTTTTTATAATTTTGGTAAAATTTTATATTATATTCAGCTCTTAAAAAATATTAAATTTTGATCTGCACATCTATTATTCATATGTCTATTTAATTCTAGGGTATGAAAATCTCATGAGTTATACTTTCTTTGTGTTTCATCTACCTTTATCTCTTTCCTTTTCCCTTGTTTTTTTCTTTCCTTCCTTTTTTCGGCTGCTTTATGCTGTCCCTTTGTTTACTTTGATTCAGCTGCCTTTGTCCGTTTGCGTTTTTTCTATTAGTTCGGCCACTTGGAACTGAGGTTTGGGCTAGGTGCTTGGGGCTGGAGGCTTACGACTGGGGACTTCTGGTTTCTGCTTGTGTACTTGGGTCGCCGACAGCCTGCACGGCATAATATTATCTTTCATGTTATCTTTTGCCTTTTCACTTCCACTTATTCCTTTTCCTTTTTTTATTTTTTGACGCCTCGTTCAGAAATGAAGTTGTATCCTGTTAAGTGGCCTGTCCACCCCAAGCGCTGGCTCCACTCCGTATTCGGATTTGGCGTCCACATAGCCCACACTCTTCATTTTCTCGGCGCTTTTAATGCATATCTAACAGCCTTAAGTTGGGCCATTGAAGCTCGCACGTTTCGTGCGGTTTAATGTGTGTGTGCTTAAGATGTGGATGCCCCAGCTCCAACTGCTCCTCTCGCTACTTCTGCTGCTTCTTAGCCTTTTCTAAAGGCTTGGCCACTTCAGCCATTGAAAGCTCTTGGCATCTGATAATAGCGAGTGGTGTAAGGGTGCCGCTTAGATGTATGTAGAGGCGTGTGGGGGCTGTCTATAAACTCGTTGACTCGTTGAGCATTCAATGCTCTTTCATGTTCGCATTCACTCATTCACCTGTCGCTTTACGTTTGCTCATATCGGTCACAACAACAGCTCATTAAATGCTTGCTCTACTTGCTCTCTCTCTCTACTCCCCTCTCTCTATCTCTCTATCTATCTCTTTGTCAAGTACCTCCCCACTGTATCCCGTTTCTTAGCATTTTACATTTGCCCATTTCATAACGCCCTCACCTGTTCTGTTCCGATTTCACCCCAATTTAGGTATCTATGACGAGGAGACCGGCTTTCCGCCCATGCACCCAGACGAGTCGGAGTTTGACGAGGACGAGGAGGAGGACGAGGAGATTGATATATTGCAACAGTTTACCGAGGTATCTGAGATTCGCTTCCCAGGTGAAATTGGACCGATGGGCGATCGACGTCTATGCAAGATACGCTGTGTCAAGGGCAAGTGGGTGGGGCCACTGTGCGCCACCAATGAGGAGGGTAAGTGAGATGCCCCCTCGATACACACATATGCACACATATTACACAGCACACACGCACACAATGGAATGTTAATTATAGCAATAGCAATACAAATACGTAACATGTCATTACAGTAGAGACTCGTATAATAAAGACAACACAATCAGCACACCGCAAAAAAAAAAAATATATATATATGTAACAGCACCAGCAACAATCCAAGTTGTTTCATTTCAACATCTCTAATTCTATATCTATTTGTCTATGTGCAGCTATGTAGCTACACTCAGAGAAAAGCATTGCTCAAAATGTGAAATATCCATTCTGAATAAAATAATCATTATTATTACATATATCATTATTATTATCATTATTAACATTATTGATCGCTCTTTTAAATTGAAATCGATCTGAGTTCCATTCCGAATGCACATTTCTCTGAGTGTAGTTTATATGCCGCATAACTGTGCATTACAATGCTGATCTCTGTGACATCTTTATCTGTAGATGACAACGGCAACGTGAAGTTTCAGCCACTGTACAAGAGCTGCCATGTCAATCGCATTCCGCCTCATCTGCTGCTCAGCTATCGCAACATCTCCGTGGTAAGTGATGACAGCCTGCAAAGCCGTCAGCCGTGCCAGGAGCTAAAGCACCAAAATACACAGCACACACAGACACACACTCAGACATACACCCACACACACACACACACACATGCACACACAGCACACATACAATACACGCCGCAGTTACTCCATCCAAGCTAGTGAAGGCAACGGCCTTGGCATAGCCAAATGTGAGTCCAACTCAATATCGACTGTCTCTGTCACACAGCCTCTCTCTTCTCTCGCTCTCTCTCTCTGTTTAAATATATCGCTCTCTCTCACTGTCTCTCTCTCTCTCTGTCTCTCTATATATCTTAATATATACGTCTCTGTCTCGCTCAATTTCTCAATCATCTCTTGTATCGATATCAGCCGCACAAACAACAATTTGCCCAGCGTCATCCTAGAAACAAAAAATATAAGAAAAATAATATATATATTTAAACGAACTTTGCATCCTGCATCCGCATCTGCAATGTGCAGCCACAAGACTCTGTATTTTTGGTACTCTTTGATCTCTCTCTCTTGCAGACACCGATACCACCAAATCGCGGCTGGCGTAAGACCCGCTTATCCAAATCGACACTTGTCTCAAACACAGAAATTGTGAGTGGCCATCCTTGACGTTGCGTCGTCTCGTCTACCTCTTCGTCTACTTTGTCTACGTTTACCTCGTATCCGTATCTATGCATAACTTGCTCACATATGTAGAGTTGTGACACACACATACATACAAATACAAACATAAACACAAATACTTTTACTGTACTGCAGAGCTGAGTCTTGGACCAAGAAATTTTTTGCCTAGCATTGCGTAACTGAAGGATGGATATTATATTAGGTGTTAATGATTCCCATGACAGACTTTTGGTAGTTTTTTGAAGCTATTGCTTAAGGCATTACCAAGATTGTGTATATTAATTTTGTAAAAAAAAAAAAAAAAAAAAAATAATTATATAAAAAAAATACATATAAATTTATTAATATAGTAAATAGTATATATTACCATAATATTATTTAATATATATATATATATATATATATATATATATATATATATATATATATATATATATAAATAATGGAATAAATATGCTATTTAGCTAAAATTTTAATAATTGATGAGAAAGCTAAGGATCTTTAGATATTCTACTTATCCACCGGTTCTTGGATAAGTTTAGGTATAGAAGGAATTTAGTGATGATGGAAGTAAAAAAGAAAACAATTGACACAAAATTGATTAAAGAGATTGGAAATATACTGAATGGAGATATTTGTATATCGGAGAGTTTGGCGAAAAATTAGTTTCTATGCCACTTTGAAGAGATTTTTATACAGAAACAGGCCCCACTTAACTCTCAAAGCAGTGTAATAGCCTAACAACATGCTTTTCTCTCAGTACGATTCTCAGTACGACTCCCTTACAGGCTTCGTACAATACACACACACGTACACATCCACGCCAAGTAGTGTCTGCCCCAAGTAGTGGGTGCTATTTATGGTTTTTGACAATGAGAAAATATTTTTGTATGCACGGCTTTAGCATTGACCATTGGGCGCACACACACACAGAGTCACACACCCACACACACACACAGAGCTAAAACCCAATATACATTTACAGACAGCAACAAGAGAACACTATGGAAATTGCACGCCAGCACGCCCAAGCCACGCCCACGTCCATAGAGAGTGCGCCTCTAACTAGTGTTAACAGCTTGTATATAAATCTAAACAGAACATTTTTTTATACTCTTCTCTCTCGTTCTCTCTTTCTCTCTCTCTCTCTCTCTGTCTGTCTACTGCACTGCACGTAATATCAAAAAAATCAAAAATACATTCGCTTCATTTCAAATGCCTGAATCTCTGCCTGCTGTTCGCCTAACGTGTCACGACATCGCACATCGCACGAATCACGTGTCACGCCCGCTGTCCCACATCACATTGTACACATTGAAACTACTGCAGAACGTCGGCTGGGATCTGCCCCATGGCCATTCACTGCAGGCCCGCTGCCAGGAGCTGGGCATCTATAAACTGCTGGGTGAATCCCGTGTGCTCTGCTCGAACGGACTCTGGGCACCACGGATGCCCAGCTGTGTGCCCACCACCATCTTGACCAACTACTCGGAGGACAGTGCACCCTCCATACGCATCAAAATCTTCAATGGATCGCACTCGTTCGAGCCATCCGGCGTAATGGCCGTGCCGCCGCACAGCACCGTCCAAATGGACTGCATGTATCCGCGTGTGCGTGGCACTCCCGAGTGGAGCTGGACCAGCTGGTATATGCAGTATAATACGGGTGCGTTGACTGGAAGTTTTGCTGTAATACGAGAGAGCGTGGGTGATTCTTCTTCATCTTCTTCTTCTTCTACTTTTCGATTTGCAGGCTGGTCTCCGGCTGGCGAGGAGAAGGCCGTGCGCTATCGGCTGAGCATCAAGAGCATCGAGAACAATGATTCGGGCACATTTACGTGCACTTCGCCGCGCGGTTTGACGAACAGCATTGCCGTGGTGGTGGCCACTTCGACGTGCCCGCAGCTGACCGAGCCGATGGCGCCGCTCAGGCTACGGCTCGAGGGCAATAAATTGGGCCAGCGAGCGCACTATGAGTGCCCCGAGGGCTTTCGGCTGGATGGCGCCTGGAATGCCACCTGCCTGGCCTCAGGCAATTGGTCATCGCCGTCGCCAACATGCCATCCCATTCAATGTCCACGTCTCGTGCTCGACGATCCCCATCTCAGTCTCATTGAACTCAATACATCGGCATGGGGGCGGGCGGTGTTCAAATGCCAATGGGGCTTCAAGCTGACCGGACCGGCGCTTCTCGACTGTGAGCCGACGGGCGTCTGGAGTGGCCCAGTGCCACGCTGCAAAGGTAAGTCTGATTGCCCAATTGTTGGCCAATTGAGGTCATCTGTTTTATGCTAAAAGTAGTGAGGAAAGTGAATAGAGAATGAGTCTAAAGGAAACTTTTTTATATTTTCCCCAAGGCATTTCATTATGAATAAGAATTCATTTGTGTGAATACTCCAGTGGTATAAAATATTAATCGACTTTTCTTTATGACTATTGAGTACTCTAATTATTTTTATGTTTACATAATTTTACTTAGCTCTCAGTATGAACTCCTGCTTTGCTGTAGCTAATAAGGACTTTCTTAAGTCTTTTATGGATATAAATACTGGGCATCTTTTGAAACTGGAGTCTAGACGCTGACTTATCAAATATTAGCTCTAAATCAGCAAACTCTGAACAGAATTAAAATTTTATCTATTTTTAAGTCTCCTCTCAGACGATCTAAATATTATGTAATATAATATATTTATGCCTATTGAAATTCCGGCAAATCGTTATAAACACTATTTTTCATATATCTTTTTAGTTAGAGTTTCAAGCAGACCTTCTCTATAGACAGACTTTCTATGTATGGCAGAAAACAAAATCTCTCACATTTATTGTGCAAAGCTAGTATATCTTCCTTATGATATATTGCTGGGATAGTTCTGTACAGAATGATTTATTACTGGAATAGATTTTTTACAAATTTCTATATATTCCTTTGTAAGCTAACCTGTATAGCAGAACTCCAGTGTTTTTCTTTTTGTCAAGTCATATTCTTTATATATTTCGTTGCCCTAGTGTATGATATCGATCAATATCTATCAACCTATATATTATTTATCACGATACATTATTGCCTTTTAAATAATTAATGCCTTCCTCTTAAATATTTATGAGTTTATTTCATAAATATTCCATATATGAGTTCTTTGAAATGAGTTCATAAATATTTCATACATCAGTCCTTCGTAATTTTTCAGCCATTCAGCTCTGCCTGTCAGCACATTAATATTTAATATTCATTAATATTTTTCAACATTTCATTTGCCATCTTACTTCATTGCTTAACATGGATGTTTTTCTTGTAAATTTCATTTGTTTTTATTAATTTGTCATCACCTCCATAATGGATTATCCTTGTTCGGTGAATTCTGTTTGTTTTACACTTTCATTCGTCCAATAAATAATTCATTTCTTTTCATTTGTCATTTGTCATTTGTCCTTTCATTCGTTTATTTATTTCTGTTTCTCTTGCAGTCATTCAGTGCGTGATGCCAGTGGCGCCGCTAAATGGACGAATTGGGGGCACCAGCTTGAGCCAGAGGCGTTTGACCGTTGGTGCTTTGGTCACATTCAGCTGCAACGATGGCCACACTCTGGTCGGCGAGTCGAGCATCATATGCACGGAGAACGGGTTCTGGTCGCACTCGCCACCATTTTGTAAGTAGACAACTGATAAATGCCAATTAAATGCACAGATACGCTGCGATACCTTGCGTACTCTTCCAAAAAGTGGGCCACCACTCACAAATCAAATGAATTAATGTTACTTGTGTTGTATTTCCGCTGTATAACGATACCAATCGATACCACGATCACCGTTAACCAACTAATCGATAAACCGATCACCGATCACGCAAAACCAACAACCGATATACCGATTCACGATTCATTCCATGTACGAACCATCATCCCCACAATTAACTAAATGCCCAAAACGAATTGATCATCCATGCATCCAATACGCTTCGATCTTCGATCTCCGCACTACGATCAACGATCTACGATCTCCAATCTCCAATCTCCGATCTCGCTCAGGCAAATCGCAATGCCCCTATCCGGGCGATCCGCCCAACGGCCTGATTGCTCCACTCAAGTTCAACTACGATGCGGGCGATTATCTGAGCGTGCAGTGCCGGCCCGGCTTCATACAGATACAGACGAACGAGGATCACACCACGGGGCCGCCCGAGCGGCCAAAATGTCAGCCCGACGGCAAATGGTCCGGCCCGTTGCCCAAGTGTCGCAGCTACGAGGAAGTGTAGCTCAATCGAATACCAGCTGGACAACGACGCCCCGGCAATGGGAGCTACAAATTTTAGTCTGTAGAATCTGTGGTCGAAACAACTGAAAAGCCAAATAACAAAAAATTCAAACCAAAAACCAAAAAATAAAACCCGAGTGATATTTAGATTAAAGTTAGTGCAAGGTATCAAAATTAATTAACATAATTACGAATCGATTTTCTTTCTCATTGGCTCCAATTGAATTGAACTTTTTCACTTTGACATCACTCGCTATCTGATATATGTTTTAGCTCTGCTAAGGCCCACTTAAGTAAATTCTCAATAAAATTCCACTGAAGAGAAGTTCTTAGAAATGATTTTAATGACAAGCAGAAGACGAAGAAAGAGAAACCTGAGCAACACAACTATATGAAATATGTAACATAAATATGAACGTTAAATGTTAAAAAAAAATAAGATATACAAACTTATCAATTTCTTTCTTTATTTGCTAACGAAAACTTTATAAATAATATTCCAAAATTTTATGCTTCAATTTTACATTATCAAATGAGAAAAAAAAAAAGAAAAAAAAAGATAAAATATCTATAATCAACAGTTAATTAAAAATATTCCAGATTTAACAACGGAATACAAAGTTAATCTTCTTATAAACACATTGAACTATATATACACATAGAGCTGATATACATATATATATATCTATATCTATAAACCGATGTAAAGCTCAATGATATATACAAGTTGATTGATGGATTGATTGATTGATTGGTTAGTTAGCTAGGCGCAATCACATGCCCAATATTGAAAGCGAAGAAGTAAGCAAAGATATATATAGTCTATGTATGACTATATGTATATATAAAGAGATCTGTATTGTACGAGTCTGTAAGAAATTGCAAAGTGAGGAAACTAACTTTTAAATAAAACTCATATGAATTATATATGTATAAAGTGCAATCCCGAATTCTCTCTCAATACGTTTATAATTGTTTCCAGCCTCGACTCGACTCATCTACGCAGCAGCTGCAGCTGCTCTACTCTGCTCTGCTCAGGCATGCCGCACTTCTAACTTGGCTTTAATATCCGCCAGCAAACGCAGAAACGTAATTTTTGGTTAATGCGCCAAATGTGTGCAAAGGAAAACATATTTCACTTTTGCGCCAATCCAACGGCTTTTCGGGCGCCTAAATAAGTTGATAATGCGTTGCCGGGAAAATGCCAAGCAACGGGCTCAAACTTAACTGCAAGAAATTGGGTTACCCTGTAAAAATCATGATAGAATGGCAAGAAAGTAATATTCAATTACTAGAATATTATTATCATGCCTGAATACTCTTACAACCTTCCTCTAGCTGAAGTTTGAATGTAGTCATATCATTTAATTTGGATTATAATAAAATTCAAAAGGTCTAGATTTTTAGAGAGGTTCGGAACTTTAAGTAAATTACAAAAACAACCTCTCGAAAGGAAAATACTTAACGAAATGATCTCTCAGCTTAAGTTCAGTGCATTATAAGCTACTTTTTCAGATGATAACCATATACATATAATCTACAAGATTCATATATCACTTCATAAAATAGTTTCCCTGTGCACTCATAACAAATGCCAGCAATTTTACAAAAAAAAAAAAAAAAAAAGGAGCATTAATATATCATATACATAAGTACATTATCCCTAAAGCATACATAAGGCCATAAAGAAAGGCTCTTACTCATACGTTTATAGATCATATGGTAAGTATATACAAATTTTCATGCTTATAGGAAGACATTAACAGCCACGCTTGCTATAAGTGTGTACATACATATACATATATGTGTATAGGTGTATATATATGCACATGTATATATTTATACATTAATGCATTTGCAGTCTTTATGACAAAATTGAAATAAACCCTGGAGGACTACAATAAACCATTTGCTTACACGCATCTGTGCACTTTGCTCGAGCGTGTGTGTATGTGTGTGTGTGTGTGTGTGTGTGTGAGTGTGTTGAGTGCGTAACAGTTGTGCTTCAGGCTTTTGCTACATAGTCATAAACACACGCCCACACCCACACCCACACCGACTCCACACACTCACACACACATAGACATATATATGAGCAAAGTTATAGCAGGCAACCTGGCCGCACACCTGAACAAAATTAATTTGTTTTGTTCTTTTACCTTTGGCTGCCTGAAGCGCTGCGCTTTAAATGAAACGATTGACGCTGCCAGCGCAGCACAGCTCAGCACAGTCAGCTCATATATGGATGGTTACATATACAAAGGGTACACACACCCTCTCTCTCTCACACACACACACACGCACACACAGTTGGCCGCAAAAGCCATTGTCGTTTATTCATTTTGGCAACGCCGCCCTTCTGCGCATTCAATGGCAATTTGTGCACAAGTGTGTGTGCGTGCGTGTGCGTGTGTGCTAGTATGTGTGAGTGTGTTATGTTGTGTTTTTGCAGCTGTGCATTAGAGTGAGATCTCTGGCTGTGAGCGCCTCGCAAAAAAGGTGTCTAAATTGAGACGCCGTGTCGCAACATTAACTGCCATGTGCGTAATTAAAATTAACTGCCGTAGCTACTGCTGCTCCTGCTGCTACTCCTGCTGCTCCTGCTGCTACTGCAAATTGGTTTTGCTTGTTACCCAACAAAAAAATACAGAAAAAAATATAGCGAATTGTAATGTTGGAGAGTTGCGTGTTGTTCGTGCGTGACACGCTAGAGACAACAGTGCGTATGCGTGATAGCAAACAGAAAGCATTTCGCATTTTATTGTTTACATTGAATCTTTACAGCCATAGAAGACATTGTCTTGGTAAGCATATCACTTATCATATGCGATGCAGCTGCGTTATCTATATATATCTATTAGCACAATCACAAGTAAATCTTTTTATTGGGGGAAATAATTGATGAGAAAATAATAATACAAAATAATAAAAATATTAATATTTAAATCACTTATTTATCAATTTATTTTTTATTTATTAATTAACTAATTTTATTAAAATATTTCATATATTATTTTCGTGTTAACAATCTTAAATTTTTCATAATTTTCTGCAATAGAGGATTAAAGATCAAACTTCTCTAAAGTTTTTTTTTTTTTTTTTTTTTTTTTTTTTTTTTTTAATTGACTTTCAGCCTCTCTCTATATTATTTTGTTAATCTACTCTCAGAGTCTCCCTTAAACATCTCCCTTCAGAGCATCTAAAATGAATTGCCCGATGCTAAATGGAAACACATTTAGCTTTAACGAATCAGCAGTCGCACGCTTAAATTGTTTTAAAGAGCAGCAAATTATTTTAGGCTAGGTGCCTAATTAGCTCGCGCTTTTGTTGGTGGTTGATGCGCCCAAAACACAAATGAAGATGGGAGGGAGCGAGGAGGCTACAATATATGCCACGCCCACATAGCATACAATTAGCAGCTGAATTTCCATTTGTGCGGCTGCTGCTTAAAAGTTGCGTAGCGTGATTTGCGCAAAAGTTGCGCAATTTTCATTAGCACCTCAAAAACTTTGCTTTAGCAACTGTGCTAAGAAGCAACGGGATAACAGATCGCTATCTCACTCGCCCTCCCTGTCACTCTTTGGCTTTCTCGCTCTCTGCTGCTACTGGCAGCTTAAGCATATCACAACTGCAATATTTTCTGCCCAATGCTCTCTGGCCAGGAGCAATGAGCTATGCATGTCACGTAGCTGCGACTGCCGCTGTGAGCAGCACCCACACACACACACACGCACGCACACATGCATATGCCGAAAGAAGAAAAAAAAGAAGAAGAGAGCGCGCATTGCAATGGCATCACGAGCTTGGCCTGCATCACACAGCTATTCAGCTACCCGGCTGCCCGCTCTCTTTGTCTGCTTCTCTTTGCATTTCCCCTCCACCCGCTGCCTTTCCATGTTAAATGCATGCCAAAGCCGAAGGCTAACTACATTTGGCCCCCGCAACGACCTCTACTTTATCAACTATGTGTCGCTCTCTCTCCCTCTATGCACATGTGTGTGTGTGTGTGGCTGATGGGTTAGACAAAGTGCACTGTTGGCCATAAAGTTATCTATGCCATTTATTCGCACAATTCGCTTGTTTTAAAGTTGCGCACATTATTCCAGCCGCATAGTTGACAAATTTTCCGCAGGCAACCTTATTGGACATATATATATACTATATATGTATATATGCTTAAATCCCTATTTCTATTCGTGCAGCAGATGGCCACGTTTATGGCTCTATGACTAGATGAAACTCAAATTAAAAGCATTCAGCCCGAGGCCCTGTTTAGAAATGATGTGACGGACGAGGGATTTTGATGATTGGGTCTCGTTTTCAAACAAAATGCATAAAAAATTGTTACAGGAAAAACTTTATTTGCTCTAATTTGCAATTTATGTTTATGCAGCCAGCACGAAATGGGTCAAATTAAAAAACGAAAAATGGTCTTAAATATTTTATGATAGCAAATGTAGAGCTTTCTCAATGGGATTTAAAATATTGACTGCTCTGAAAGCTATTAAATATAGTATACAAGTATTACAATTTAAATTCGTATTAAATTCGAATTATTGATACATTCATGTAGATTTTAACATTTTGTTAGGTCTTCTTTTATAAACATCTAAAAAAAAAAAAAGCTTACAAAAATCTTTGTCATAAAAACAATCAGTCAAAAGATTATCATTTTTTTTGGCTACACAAATGTCCCAGCTGCATTTAGATAAAGAGCAAGAAACGCACACACACATACACACGGAGAGAGCAAGAGATAGAGGGTGGGCGCTCCGTCACTTGTGGGCAATAATTTATGCCCGCGCTGTTGACACGTCATTATTGTTGTTGCGCTTGATCCCGTGAAATGTATGGGCAGCAGCAGTGACTCTGGAGAGCGGGAGACGTCACTCATTCCATGCGCTCAGGATCCCCTTATGGCACAGCCAAAAGTAGAATGTGCGAAGAGAGCAAGTGTATTATTTGAGTGCAATTTCTTATAGCTGACTGCTGGCTAAGTCGTGCTTTGTTGGTGAGCGCAGGGGCGAGCGTGAGTGAAATTTGGCGATTTAGTCTGTGCGTGTCCGCCCTTTTGTTCGATTGAGTTGCCGCGCGATTACATCTCTTGATCGGCATTAAATTATATTCTAAAGTGGTCAAATTAATGAAAATTGTGCGAAATGAGATGTGTGTAATTTTATTTTGCTATAAGTTTATAACTATTAAAATTCTGACAAATTTAAATATGCGTTTTTTTGTTGGTGTGCAAGCAATGAATTGCCGAGTCATTCAGCAAATGATAGATAGATAGATAGAGAGAGCGAGAGAGAGAGAGAGGATGGAATACTGGAAGGCATACGTGAGTATTTGAAAGCTTATATCTGTTCTATGTATGTAGGAGTGCTTTTGCGGGATATATAAAAAAAAAAAATAATTAAATTAAAAAAAAAATAATAATACTTAAATATTCAGCTTTTATTTAACTAAATTTTCGTTTACAAATATTTAATAAAATTTTCTTTTGCATTAAATCCACAATCATATTATTCAAAGAGGGCGTGAAAATGTTTGTTGTATGCGAATATTGGGGAAAACAATTACTCAATGCAAATGTTCGAGCATTTGACATTTGGCTAATGATTTGTTTGGAATTTGTGCTCGTAACTTGGTCAGTTTGGATCATCAATCAGCCTGGATGCTGCAAACAACAGATGTATATCCCCGATGGCTAAAATCCTTGGCGAATCGTTGATATTCTATCAATAGTTTAGTGGGCTGCGCTTAAATAACATGACAGACCGAGTGCAATTATTGATGATGCCAACTGCCATTTCGAATTTGATAAATGTTGCCAATGTTTTCCTGTCAATTCGGCTGTTTCGACTCTCGAATTCTTCGTTCGCTTTGTTTAACATGCCGCAGCTGACACGGCCCGCAAGCGAGCCGAAAATAAACGTGTATGCAACATGTTGGCGGTTGCACATGGAAAAGCAATGTCCTGGCAGGAGCTGTCAGCCACTCAGGCAGTCAGGCCGTCAGGCAGTTCGTTAGCGCCGTTGCATATGAAATTCGATGCGAGCTTTTGGCAATTTGTTTCAATTTGTTGCATCAAAGGCTGGCCTCAAAGAGCCAATGATGGCCTTAATTACGGCTCATGACCCATAAATCAAGTGTGTGGACAGAGGCAACGGCATCGACATCAGCAGCATTGCAATTGCTTTCTTCATAATTGTTTGGCTGTTCATTATGCCGCGACCAATTGTAGAGCAATTTGCGCTAAAACTTTGACATTTAGGCCAAAGTTCAAGTGCTTTAACCTATCACGCAATTAACCGCAACATTGTAGACTTAATTGAAATCCGACACCTCGACGGGTTGTTTTTTATTTATTTTTTATTTTATTTTTTCTACTATTTGACTTGGAAACGCAGCCGCACTTGAAGTTCAACGCGCCAATTGCTCCCCTAGGAGCATTTTGCTATGCGCCGCACTTCAATTAATTCACACACACACACATACACACAAGCATACATACCCAGATACACACATAGGGCGCAAAGAAATTGAATTTGGCATTAAACAAACGCAGCGTTTGCCGTCTGCGCTGCTTAACTGATTCATTTGAAGCGAATTAACATTTAGATTAAAACGCAACACCAAAATGCAAAATACAAAAATATAAAAGTCAAAAGAAACAAGTAAAATATATATATAGAAATATATATATATATATACATATATTTAAATAAATATACATACATATCTATATGTGCAAGCGGTTATATTATATATAATATTTCATAAATATTTATTGCAAGCGACGGACTTTGCGGCGACTTTGGCAACAGTTTCAGTTGCAGCAATCTAACTTCTTACGATGAGACCTCCAGCTAGAGCTTCAGTCCAGTCCAAGTACTTTGCATTTGTGCACAATGTAATAAGAGATGAAAGCTAACAACAGCAGCGGACGCATAAATAGAACCAGCTGAAGCAGCTGAAGCAGCAGTGAGTGGGCGTTGGACGTTGGACGCAAGCGGAGACTTTTTTACTGCTGGCAATCGAAATGAAATGTAAGTAAGAGTAACCTAGGGGAGGGAGTGCATGACTAAGAGATACCCTAAGCACTGAGAAACATGATTAGCATTGGTAAGAGTTAGAGGTAGTATTTGAAGCGAAAATATGATGAATAAGAGATCCTAGCTATAGCGCTTCTAATTCTATTTGCAAACAAGCTTAAAGAATCAATTATATATAAATTATCTCTTCCCTTTGTTACATAGTTACACTCAATAGTGAAACCAAATACCCTATTTAACTAGTTTTAATGCAACGAGAGAAAGAGCGAGAGGGAGAGAGAGAGAGAGAGAGGGAAAGAGAGAGAGACTGGCTGTAATAGAGAAATGAAAGCAAAAAGCAGCAGCTGCTGGGCAAAACACAATGTTATTATTGATATCAATATGCACGAATAGCAGAGAATTTAATATAAATTGAAAGAGCAGTGGGCAATGGCAATGGAAAACGCAAAGGCAAAGCCAAAGGCAAAGGCAGCATTCAGCTGTATTCTTAAGACTCTTGAATGGGTAACTCAATTAGAGGTATTTTAGTAAATTTACCCTTGTCAGACATTACGAGCTTTTCTTTATGCATGAACAAATATGCACAACAACAATTAGTTGTATTGATAATAAATTGGAGCGTACTTCGGTGAAATTAATTTTGTTAAAGGTAAACTTTTTTGGGAAGTAAGGCTGTGATATTGAAGCAGTAGAGGTAATATTGTAAATTGTACATAGAATGATATAAAAGTTGAGTTTGAGAAATGCATGTGAAGTCTTATATCAAAGATCTTTGGTATCTCTGAAAGCAAGTTATGGAGGATTCCTTTCTGACTTCTGACTAATATTTGTATCTATTCTTATTGGATATTATAGTTATTGACTTAAAGATATAGCATATATAGATATAGCATGTATAGGTATATCTAATAATAGAACTCATTTATAACGCAAATATATGTTAATTAACATATGTAAAGTTACATTGCAATAATTATTATATCCCTTTGTGCCTTGAAGCTAATTTAGTTATGAAGTCGAATTGAGCTGCTTTTCTATACATATTACATTTCAAATAATAATCGCAATGAATGCAAATATAAATGCGAAAAAGAATACAAAAGGAACTTGCCAAATGTCATGCGGCACATCATAATAAATGCTCTTGAATATATGAATGCATAACAAAATACACACACATACATATATATGTATGTATGTATATTTATATTTATATGCAAACACATATAATAATCCTGGGGCTCATTGATATGCAAATTGTGCGTGCCTATTTAAGGCTTAAAGCCTACCAGCCAAGTGCCAAACGCGCGCAGTCTATTATTTGTTGTTGTTTTCTTTATTTTCATATATATTTTCGTATGGCAGGGCGAATTTAATTTACAAAATTGCAGCTCCTCATATCTAGTACTATATTATGCTCTTTTGTGTTGTCGGAAATTCAACTTCCGTTTGTCGTTTACAGCTCACTGAATTTACTTTTCTCTTTCACTTGTTCACATCGCTCTCTCTCTCTCTCTCTCTCTCTCTCTCTCACTCTCTTTGGCATTAGAAAGAAGTGCAAACAAATTGTAAAGCCCGCTGCGAGCACTTCATAAAATGTGGCTGGCAGGGCGGGAGGCAAATCAAATAACTTTACACCTCCAACCAGGCCGAAAGGGAACCTGCTGTGCCTGCTGTAATATAAATAATAAGCATAACAGCGGGCAATAAAACAAGAACTGAACAACAACAACAGCAACAACAATAACAACAAGGTGCCAGAAGACAAAGGGACAAAAGGCAAAGTCTGAGCAAATGACAATTGACACAAGTTGCCAGCTGGGCGGAGCGAGGCGGGGGGCGTGCCACAAGTTTTTGTTTAGCTCTTGGCGCAATTTATTTTATTGTTGTTTGGCCAACAAGTTGCGCTCATAAGTTGCCAGCTGTTCAGCCAAAACGGCGCTCAATTTTGGCTTTTGCCTTGGCCCAAGAACGTTGACAACGTTTTGCAAAGAGTGTTTCAATTTTTATAGAAATACCCATGCAGAAAAAAAAAATAGAAAAAAACTGCATTAATTACGCTTTGAATTCATTCAAAGCCAAAAAGTCAATCAAATTGCTGAAAATGTAAAGCAAACAGAGGCAAACAAACAAACACGCTTGATAAACATGCAGTAACGCCCTGCGGTAGGGCGTGGGGGCGTGGCGCAGGATGATGAACTCGCGGTCAGCTGCAGCCGAAAAAAAATGGATTCCCCCCCTCTCACTCTCCCTCACTAAATCGCTGCCATTGTCACATGGTGCGTATGTATATATGTGTGTGTGTGTGCGTGTGTGTGTGTGTGTTGCGCAAACAATAAATAAAGTCTAGCCGGCGGACACTTCAAAAAACAATTATCGCTGCTAGCGGGTTACGCCTGACTGCCACTGCAATTGTCCATTTGGGGATTGCGAAATTTCGATTGTGGATTTCAAATTTCGGTTCACTGCTTCGCATAAAAAAACAAAACTTTTTGCACTTGTTCAAATACACATACATATTTATGTGTGTATATATGTTTATAGAAATGGCTTTCGCCAATAAAACGGCATCCAAATTATGTTGTTTACATAAAACGAGAGCGGCGCACAATGCTATGGCAATGCAGGGAGTGCACGACTAGAAGATAACTGTTATATAGCCGCATGTCGATATTTGAGCGAGCTTTTAGTTAAGCTCTTCACCTATAGATCAGCAGTATTGTTCTTCTCTGTTTGCAGTCTCTTAGGATTATAGTAAGAGTAACTTAATAATAAAATTCCCTTAAGGAGAGTTGTACCCTGTAGAAAAGCTCTGCTCTAAAAAGGAAAGGCAATTCTGCCCTGAAAGGGAATTGAGCATCAAGGGAAATTCTAATTCTGGTCTGATCTGAAACGGTAGTGTGCCCTGCAGGAAAGTACTGCCCTGTAAGGAAATTCTGCTCTGAAGGGAAATTCAGCTCTGAGGGGAATGCAGATCTGAAACGAGTTTCCGCCTTAAAAGAGATGTTATGGTCTGCAGGGTAATTCTGCCCTGAGCGAAAGTAGGGAAATTCTGCTCTGAGTGATTAAACTTAATTACATCGCTGTTATTAAACTTTCGTCAACAGTCTATGTTTGCTCTGTAAACAAGCATAGCCTGTTGAAAATCTACTACAGCTACAGAGTATTGGAAACCCGAAACAAATCGCATAGCGTGAAGTTCTGACAAGCGGAACAGGAACTGGAAGTGGCTGTGTATTTGCATATGTGTGTGTACATCTGTATGTGTGTGTGAAAGTCTGAGAATAAGTTGAACAAACAATGGCAGCTGAAATCTGTACATAATTGTTAACAGCTCTCATTGTTATTATTGTTGTTGTTGTTGTTGGTTTGGCGCCGACAACCGAAAGGTCAGAGACTGACGATAGGGCAAAGGTCATCATAATTAACTGGGCGAACATCAACAGCTGTTAATAACATTAACGAGAGTTGCATTCAAGCTGTCAGCCAAACGGTTTGCCGAGCTGCTAATGACGGAAAGAAATGCCAGCTGAATTGGGCATTGGGGCATTTGGTTAAGCGGGCAGAATGAAAAAGCGTGAATTTTCAACCTAGACAGACAGACAGACGGACGCGCCCTGTCAGACGTTTGGGCTATGAGCTTGTTTGGCGAATGCTTACATGTGTGTAATCAGATTTGAAACACATTTGCCTCGAAAGCCAATTAAGGTTGCCCCGGGCTGCCAGCAAATCAAAAATAAATAAAAAGGTTTGATCAACGAGGGCAACTTGAAAGTTGAGTGATGAAAATGCCTGGCAACGCTGTCTGGGGGCAAACGCGACGCGTGCTGTGTCTGTATAAATATGGCAGAGCATATGCGATTGCCGCTCCATCTGCACCGCCTCCTGCTCCTCCTCCTCCTCCTCTGTGTGCTCTCCTGGCTGCCCGTGGCAACATGAGCTGTCAATTTTGGCCAGAATTTAAAGTGCTTGGCTGGCTTTGCTGGCTTGGCTGGCTTGGCAGTTTTCGCTTGCCGTTTACTTAAATTCTATTGCCAATTGCAGTCGCTGACGACAGATGCAATTACCAAGCAACCAAGCGCCGCCCCACCACATTCAGTCAATATCTACCACCAGCCACGCCCTCCCGCTACTCGCCCTTTGGCTCTTCAGTGTGTGTGTGTGTTGTGCGCTCGTAAATTGCCAGCGTGGTATTAAATTACGAGTGACTTTCTACTTCCGCTGTTACGTAATCCATTTCCGGTTCGTTGGTTGGGTTACATTTACCGTTAATCTCGTGCTAAGCGCCTCAAATAAATTATTCGCAGTACAGCGACGCTCCCCCCACTCCCCACTCGCCAACTCCATCCCACCAATCTTCACATTTCTTACCACTGTTTGGCCTGAAATTTGCAATTAAAATGCATGCCTCGGTGGTCAGGCGTTGCCATTCGCCATTCGCCATTTGCCATTTGCCATTTGCCATTGCCTGCCCCGCTTTTGTGGCCGACGCTTGACCCAATTCCACAGAACTCAGACAGCATTTGGTCAGCTGTAGCCGGAGCAGCGGCCGCTTTTGTACAGCTCCAGCCAACGCTAATGTGTGGCGAAACGCGAAAAGCCCCATATCAAATAGTCAAGAAAAAAGCACAGCGGGCAGTTAGGCTGCATGAAAGGGTATATAAAGCATATATAAATGGCCGATTATTCCCATAGAACTCATATGGTATTTACTATATAAAAGTTAGCTGTACGAGAATTGGAGTAAGCTTCATGAATAACATCAATAGCACAGTAAAATCTAAAACCTAACGTCGTATATACGTAAACCTCAACATAAATTCTCTATAGAATTCTCAATTTTACAACTCTAACAACAAATATTGCTTAGAAACAAAGCCAAGTCGAATCATGATTCCAGAGCTCACATAGATCTAAACTTTAGACTGCTTAAGGCCTTATCAAGTTTCTAATCTGCTACTCTTATTGCCCGCTCTCGTACTGTCTCTCTCATTCACTCTCTCTTTTTCTCTATCTCTCTCTCTCTCTCTCTCTCTCTCTCTCTCTCTCTATCTCGCTCTCTGCGTTTCAGATTTCCTAACAAAATAAGTATACCCACTGTTGGGTAATAAAATTGGGAGTATGTTGCGAAACGCTGTGAGTGCCGTTTGGCTTTTGTGGCCTCGTCTGCTGTTGCCAGTGCGGTTTTGTCCCTCTCTCTCTCTCTCTCTCTCTTTCTCTCCCTCTCCTGGCTGTTTATCAGGCTAAAAGCACCTAATGGATTAGAGAGCTGGCGAATCTGTGACTCTCCGCATTTGGTTAACTGCATTTGCATTTTGGAGCTCGCATTTCAGCTGCTGTTGCGCCTCAAATGCCATTTGATTGCATTAGGTGCCCAAATGTGTGCTATGGAAGCACGCAAAACCAATGCGTCGTATACGTTATGCTCCATAGAACACGTCAGTTGGCAAATATTGGCATCAAAAACAATTCGTTGTGGCCTAGGCTCATGCACAGATTTCTACTATTAATGCTTGAATTGAACCCTGCTTTGGTCACATGCTGAAATTTGTTCAAACAATTTCGAGTGATATTTTTGGGGACTTCTATGAGATTCTCAGTGGCTTAAAGTGAAAGCGATGATTCAAAATTTAAGGCATATTTCGGTTAGTTTTGGTATGGCAGGGAATTTTGTTGTCTGTTGCTGTTTTTGCTGATTTTGCCTCTCGCCTCTCTATGCGATTCTCAACAGCTTAAGTAATGGCCTTAGGTTCATTTTAGTAATTTACAGAATACAATTTCCTCTTTATCTCTCTCTAATGATTTATTTCACTGACTCTCTCTTTGCATTCTTCTATTTTTGCTTATTGGGCCTTTAAGGGATTTTTAGTAATTCAAAAAAAAAAAAAAAAAAAAAGGCAACCCACCTTGTCAATTAGCTCTAATTAAAGAGTAGACAGCTCTAATTTATTACCCTCTATCCCTTACCAGCTATAATTTGGTTTCTGCACTGCCAGCTCTATAGAGCCTCCTCATTGAGCAATCTATTTTGATAGTCTCCATAAAATTGAATTACGTGGCCAGAGTAGTTGTTGCTGCTGGCTGCTTCATGCCTGCCTACCTGGCCGCCACCTTGTTGGCCACCCATTGCATTTGCCGTACATCAAAGCCAAATGCACTTAATTGAGTGGCTGACTGGCGTGCAAGACAAAGAGCCTGGCGACATTCACATGCGATGCGATGCTATATATACTGTAGACTAGTGTGGGCCCCAACTGCACTCTGTCGACGGGACACTAGACTCGCATGCTGTGCTGTGTAAAATGCTCGTCCATTAGCTCAATCAGGCAGCCCGGTATCAAGCTGGCCAATCAATTAAATGCCTTAATTTACCCAAAGTTAAAGCTGCATTTTAGGGTCGGAGCTTTAGCTATGCGAGTACACTCAGCGAAAATGGGCAGGATTGTTTGGGTAAATTTTAAAATTCAATTAAGTCTTATTAAGTTTCAATCAGCATTTAAGCTTGTCTTACAAATTTATAAAATGTGTTATAAAAATAAAAAAAAAAGGGTAGTTTAATTGAGTGATGAAGTTTTAGATTCGATTTTTCTTATAAGTTATTATTGATAAATAAAAGATTTTCAGATTTTAGGGAATGAAAAGTCAACCAAAGTAAATTTACGATTTTGTATTAAAAACACTTTTTATAAATTAATATTTTGATAACTACTTTTTGAAATAATTATTCATAATAATATATATTATTTTTGAAGTTAAATTTAAAAAAGTCTTCTTCCTTTAAGTGTTATTTAAAAATATATAAAGAAGGGTATATACAAAATAATAAGAGATTTATAGAATAATAGCAAGAGCAAAAGTTTGAAAGATTTTCTGATTGTATTGAAGTTTAAGTTTATTGAAGTTTAAGTTTCGTAATTTCTCTGCTATTCGCTTGTTCACTCAGAAGCTTCATTTAATTTGATATATAGTTCACATGTAATATTTTCTCTCAGTGCATTGTTGCTCGTTGCAGCCATTAAGCGTTAACGCCGGTCGGTAAATGTATGTCATCATGTGGCCAGGCCCCAACGTTGCCCGCTGGCGCTGCACTGCGTCCCAAGTGCGCTCATTACATGAGCCTGAGGCTTTGCCAAGTGGCTTTAAATTGCCATTCCAAATGTCCGTTCGCTCTGCATCGTCACTCTGCGGCCTCTCGGCGCCTCTCTGGTGCCACCAAAAGAGTCCTCTCTCAGCTGCTGCTGCTGCTGCTGTTGCTGCTCATATCCGCATCCATGCGGCTGTCGTCTGCTGCTGATTAACGCTGCTGAAATGTGACCATTTTGCGCTTTTATCGCTTTAATTGTTGCAGTTGCTGATGCTGTTGCTGTTGCTGTTGCTGCTGTAGTTGCAGTTGCAGTTGCAGTTTTCAACGACGCCGACAACTGCGTTTCCTGTGTCACAGTTTTGCATCCGTTTCCTGTTTGGCTGGCAGCGCTGAAGTGGCGCCTGCCCAAGCAGACTGACAGCAATGCAGGTCACTGCACACAAACACAAGCAACACACACACACACACATACCATTACACACATTGACACACGCGCTGCGTACACTCATCAATTACATTACGCATACGCAGCGTAAACAGGCGAAAGATGTTGATTTCTTATCAGCATAGACAAGACCATGTAATTCACTCTGTCTGCTGTGTGCGAGTGCGCATAGAACAGAGCCCAATAATGCAGAATTTAATTAAAGTCGATCAAGCAGCAACAATAAATACAAACAACAACAACAGGAGCAACAAAAGCAACAGCAATAAGGAGCTGCCAGCCGCTGAATCTGTGCATCATTAAAATGGGCCACGCCCCTTGCAGCAGCAGCAACAGCAGCTTTAGACATTGTAATTAAACGCGAATAATACGCTTAATGAATGCTTAAATTAATGTGCACACACATACATACATATAAATAAATATTAAATATATTTTTAATTGTTATTTACATACATATGCTAATGGAACTGATATGAAAGACAATTTCAGTTGTCCTACATTGCAGCAACTATACATAAATTTGGATTATTCAATTTAGTGTAGCTGAATAAAAAAATTAAAAAAAAAAAAAAAAAACAAGCATAAAACAATAAAAATAAACTCAGTTTCACTATAAATGAGTTATAAAACTCCTGACTATGAATTAATAAATGCAAAACCCAAACATTTCTCGTTCATAAAAGCAAAACAAAAACTTTACTTTGAAAAGTTTGTATTCCCGAAAATCTGTTAAGCTAATATTATTTTAGTATTTAAAGTCCGGATAAAAACGAGAATTTTAGATAGCAATTTATAATTTCGAATGCATAAACGAAGCAGAGTAAGTGCAAATTTGTTGGGTAAAAGAAATTTATATGAAATGGATTAAATATGATAGCAAAAAAAAAAAAAAAAAAAAGAGTAAATAATATAATTTTATATAGCATCTATTTAAATTCGCATATAAAAATGTATAATTGAAATAAATTATAGATATAAAAACTATTAGTAAATATGATACCATAAATATAAATTTTAATAGGTATAGAAAAATATAAAACTATATCTGGGTCTCTTTTGAATAAATAATAAATACTGTTAATGCTATGTTAAAAAAGAAGTCTGTTAATTTCTATATGTTTATTTATTATTTAGAAGTTAGAGATAATATAAAATGAAAACTGATTTATAAGGAAAAACACTTCAGCATGTAATTAATTTATAATTCTGAATTAAATTTATTTAATCTTAGCTTTATTAAATCAATTGATTAAATTTTAATTCAATGCGACATACAAATCTCAAATCTCCAATTTGCGAATACTTAGTAAACATAATTAAATAATTCAAATACGTTTAGCCAATTGCCTTTGTGTCTCGGCCAAGTACAGCTTAAATCCAGCCAAAGAGAAATATAATCAAATGAGACGCTCAAGATTCTGAGAATTGTCCAGGGCATATCCAGACAGAGATATATATGTATATGTGTCTGCACACATACATTCTATACAGATATATGTATTTGGATCTATTTATGGGCTTTTGTGTGCTTTTGGCTGGCAGCTGCTCGAGCTGTTTGCAGTTAACTGTTAAACACTCTTGTGGCCATAAAGCCGCACACATTAAATGCGCCGTCGAATAGTTTGGCTTGTAAATCACATCACACATACGCAGCGTGTGCCCAACTTGAATCCTTATCCGCTACTCTCTCTCTCTCTCTCTCTCTCTCTCTCTCTCTCTCTCTCTCTCTCACTCTCTATTGAGTACGACTCTGTGTGTGTGTGTTTGTAGTTGTGTGCATTAGCTTGAGCTGCATTTTAATACACACAGCGCTAATAATTCACACAATAAGCTCGAAGGCTCGCAGGCAATGCCATTGCCATTGCCATTATTCATAGGGCAGCCAAATAAGCGCTGTGCAGGTGGTTAGAGTATGGACAGGGCAGCGAGTTGCTAGCCGAAACATATGTCTGAGCAGGTACAGCAAACACACACACAAACACACACACACATAGACTACATATAGACACAGGAGTCTGACTAAAGGAATGGGCACAAAAATATGGCCAGCTTTACTGCTGCCTGATATCAAGTTTGCTGGGTAAGGTAAGGAAAGGAACGACGCAGACGGACACGTTTATAGTATTTGCAAATGCACTTTTCACATTTATTGTTGCTGTTGCTGTTGCTGTTACCTGCTTGTTGGCAAAGTGTTTTGTTGCCTAGACTACATACTTATATACATTTCTATATATACACACACATAGATATACGTGTCTGGGCTCTGGCAAACATGAGCTGCAGCCTGCTGCAGGCAACGGCAACGGCAACAGCTGCAGCTGCTTCTTACATTTATGCGCTTTGGTTAACTGAGTTTTCACAGAGTTTACTATATTTTTTTCTGCTTTTTTTTTTTTTTGTAAGTTTTTAAGTTTTTATGACAGCTTGCTGCGCTGTGAGTGCCGGGTTACACGGCATCAGCATCTGTTCTCTCTGCCAAAGTACAACTTGTTTGCTGGCTTAGAGGATTTGCCTCCTGTGTGCAGGCGCCTGCTGTGTGCTGCCAGCTGCTGTCAAATCAATTAATTATGTGCCATTGCTTTACATTTGTAGGTGGCCCAGGCATAAAAATAGAAAAGGCAGAAGAAAATAAAATCAAATGCCAATGAAATTTGTCTCGGACAAATTTCATTCTCTCTGGCCACAAAACATTTGTGTACACATGTCTCCATGCATATATATATATATATATATGTTGTATTTCGTATGTTGTTGACTGGGTATTTTTCGATTTTATTGCTCAATGAATAGAGTTGCCACAGAGGAGGAGTGGCAGCAGGAGCAGGAGCAGCAGAAGCAGAAGCATTTGCAAATCCAGCCTGGATTGCATTAATGTGCGGCATTTAAATGCTTTGCGACCACAAAACACAACACCAAGCAATAGCCAAAGCCAAAAAGGGGACATTCTGCATTTGCATGAAAAATCACATACACACACACACACACACAGACCACACCAGCTCAGTAGCATACGCCCACATAGAATACGAGCGGCGAACACAAGTTTAGGGCTTACTCGACTCGCATATACTGGCACTCGTTAACATTTCTCGAACTACTTATAAGTAATATTATTTGAGTTCCATTTATTAGGAAAGTTATTCCTAAAAGGTGTGTTAGAGCTAACTTTCGTAATCAATGTAATACAAGTAGCATTACTTATAAGGAGTTCCAACTAATGGAGACTAAGCAAGTTCTAATAAGGAAAGTAATGTGTGAAGTATTGATAGTATATTGATTGTGTGTACTGTTCTGTCTTGGGCTCCATTTGTTTGTCTATTGAACTTAAAGACGGGAAATTTTGGGAATTCTCCCTACTGAGGGTATGTATGGTAAAAGGGATTAAGTTTATTGTTGCTGAAACTAGAAACTGTGGCATTACTATGGTAATAATATATAGTAATATAACGACGTCTATCTATGCTGCAAAAATAAAAATAAGAAACGAATTTTCTATAAGCACTAGAAATCTAAATTATATATAATTTACTCTTACCTGATTTACCTAATTTAGCACTTCAAATCATATCCTCTATATTAATTTCAATTCTTAACATCTTAAAATTAACCACAATACTTAAGGCAGCTTCACTCTGTTAAGTCAATGTTAAAGTTGTCTATAAAAACTGTACTCAATATGTAAACTAATTTCTTGCCATCTCGCCTGAATTGAATGGATTTATCTATTATTCAATTATAACTATTTTAAGCTTATTAACCCTAGTTCCTGATCATATATAAATATAAATTGTTTTATAATATATTATACAAAATTGATCGAAATTGTGACTAAATACGCCCTGTTTAACAAATGGTTTAGGTATTGGAGAACGTTTGGGTCAGAAATTGGAGCCAGGACCTAAGCAGATACATTTTGCTCGCATTGCCATAGCCATTGTTGTTGTTGTTGGTCATCTTGTTGTTATTGCTGTTATTGTTGTTGTTGCAAGGATACAGGCCCAAAAACTGGCGACAAACAACGCACAATTCGCATTGTTTGGCTTTTGTCAGCAGCAACTAAGCCCCAACTTCATGTGTGTGTGTGTGTGGATGTGAGTGTGGATGTGTGTTGTTGCCTGTCTGGCTTTGTGTGTGTGTGTGTGTGTGGTACTCTAATGCATGTGCTGTGAAATTTTGTGATTTATGACATTAAATGCACAAAAATGGGATTTTATACGAATTTAATGGGTTTTTAGTGTATTTTAATGTGATCCATTTGTGAAAATTTACAGATTGTCGAGCATTCACAACAAATTCATTTGATAGCTTCCAATACACATATATGTATACAAATATAAGTGGATTTTTTTGCAATATGAAAGCTGAACAAATGTCTTGTGATTTAGTGCGTATTATATGGAATAATAGCCCAATTCGAGTCAAGTTCAACAATGCTGCGTTTATTTATTACAGGTGCCTTGAGGGCTGGCCTGGTCCTGGCCTGGCTCTGAGATTACAAAGGCTTACGCTCCACGTGCAGAGTTAGTCGAAAGCCGCCCACAAAGCTGCCAAGCTTATAGAAACGCATATTGAGCCGAAAGCCGCCGCAGGGCATCAAGTCCGGCCAGGTGTCCGTATTAATCAGCAGATTTCTCACATAGTAAACGCCCCGGGGCAAAGGACATTCGTTGCCCGTAAAGGGAAGATTCGTGTTTTCGCCCAGTCGCAGCGTCGTCTTGGCGTAGGTGCCCACAAATAGACGCATTGCCGTGCAGACATCCCTAAGGGGCACAGACAGGATCATCGCACGCCACTGATCACTGAGCCTGGGATCGTGCTGAAAGTCGATGGACATTTGAAACTGCTTCGGATCCATGTCCTGCAGTATGCGAACCGTGCCATTGAGCGCATGATCTTCGCCCACAGTGCTAATATTACGAAAATCAATTAAATGTTGCTCGATGCCAACCAAAGACTCAAAGCTCGTTATCTTTGCAGTGAACACATATAAAGCCTGTCAGGGATTATAATTCTTATTCAACTTTCCTATTATTCAATTACTTCCTTCGTGGTCTTACCCAACCCAGGGAGAGCTTAGCTCTTAGTAGCAATAAATGCAGCAGTATCGCTGCTGCCAACTTCATTTTTGAATTTCGCTAATTGAATCGTTTGCATACATTTATATATATGTATATGGCGCTTCATTAAAATGCTGAACATGTTTTTACAAATATCGCAGACTCGCATCAATTTAATGTGCTCAATTACAGGCAGATATAATTGCAATTTGCTACTAATTACTAAATTCTAATGCCTAAACGCTGCCCGATTAGCCCTTTTTAAAATATTTCACAAATCAGGTTTTGATTTGACTTTATGGCATACAAAGTTTTAATTATATAAGCGTTGCTGATTTATTCATTTTGCATATCTGTCACAGGTTTAATTGAGGCTGAACTATCTAGCTTTTTCATTTAATTGAAATTGCATATTCAAATTTATAATTGTTATCGTTGCGATATTATCTCTGCATTATGTTATGGCTGCTGTTATATTTAACAGAGGCAGAGCAGAGGCAGAACAGAGGCAGAACAGAGGCAGAACAGAGGCAGAGCAGAGGCAGTGCCATTCTGCTGTTAGCTTAACATTTTCAAGGCTAACCCAATGATGCTGCTCATTCTAAGACTTCAAGCTGAAATAAAAATCACATGAATATGAGGGAATATTTATTTAGCTTTTATTTTATTAAATTTATTATAAACCCATTGCATTCATTTATATATTATATATATCTCAGTAAATTTCACCCATACATTTACAATTCAGCACCATGTTTATGTTTTATTTAAGTCAATCAATCAATCAATCAATCACACATCTGTCCAACGCTATTGTTTCTTCTGTACATCAATCGTGATGCTTAAGCCGCCCGCTGGCTTATTTTGCTTGAAGAAACGCAAATTTATTCTCAGTCCGCCGTACGGCAAAACATCTGGCCACGTTTCGGTGTTGAGCTGCAGATTGTTGGTGAAGTATGTGCCCTTTGGCAGCGGGCATTGTGTGCCATCGAACGGCACATTCGTATTCACGCCCAATTGCATTGTGGACTTGCCGTAGCTGCCAATGAAGAAGCGCATTGCATAGCAGACATTGAGGAGCGGCATGGCGAATATCATTGTCTTCCATTGTCCATTTAGGCTCGGATCGTTGAGCATATCCACAGACATTTGATGGGTCTTTGAGTCCATATCCTCGAGTATGCGAATGGTGCCATTCAGAGCGCGCTGACGTCCCACAATGTGCAAGTCGCTGAAATCGATAACCAACTCCTTCTCATGCGGCAAGACGTCAATTTGCAGAATTGATGCGGTGTACTTGTAGAAGCCCTTGGAAAGGGAGAGTGAGAGGGAGAGGGAAAGTGTAGCCTATGTTGGCTTTTGGCTGAAATATGCTGTCATAATCTTACCCAGCAGCTGGACAAATTGACTTGCAGCTGCAACAAACATAGCACAGCTATAAGCAACAACTTCATTTTGCGTCCATTTCAACTGACGCACCCTCCTTTTATATGGCTAATTATTAAAATAGTTTTCATGCAACTGCACAATCTGATTGCAGCTGATTAAATGTTTAATTCGTGCAAATTGCAGCTAATTGCAAATTTGTTAATAGTGGACGGGCTTGGTTGCCTCATGACATTTGGCGTCATGCAGCGTATACGTAATATTACGTATATGCCCTGGCGAACGGCAAGCAAGAGCCATATGCACTACCAATTTATGGCTTCAATAAACATAAAGTTCATAAACTCCCAATTCGCCGTTGCTCATCATTTGCAGCGGATTGTCAGGACTAACAACAGCAGCAGCAGCAGCAGCAGGAGCCGGAGCAGGAGCAGCGACAGTCGCTGTGCAGCGTCGACGTTGTTGCTCGGTCAAATAAATAATGAAAAAGAAAAGTGATGTCATAAAAATTTTATCTCTTAACTGGAATTGAGCAGCATGAACAAACAGCAGCAGCAGCAGGAGCAGCAGCAGCAGCAGCAGCAGCAGCCGTTACTGTGGCTGCAACACAAAAGCATAAGCAACAACAATATCACAACACACACACAGTCAGACACTCACAGACACATACACTTTAGCACTCACACATACATGCATGTGATGCTTGGTCATTTTCATATAAAAATTGACAATGGCGTTGGCCCTTTTTACAGGGCTCTATATGTATGTGTGTGTGTGTGAGTGAGTGTGAGTGAATGAAAGAGTGTGTGTGTGTGTGTGTGTGTGTGTGTGAGTGAGAGTGAGTGAATGAAAGAGTGTGTGTGTGTGTGTGTGTGTGTGTTTTTATCCTTGTATTTGTGTTTGCAAGTGGAAAATGCGACAAAACTGAGGCAGATACTACGCTCTATACATACATACACACACATACATACTCACATGTACATATACAACTATATCGCATAAAGAGCTAACTGCATACGACTACAAAATGCACACGGCATGCAGCTCTATCAGCCAAGAGCTATATAATAGCACAACAGCATTACAACAAATAATAACAACAACAACAACAGCTAGAAGGAAAAGAAGAAGAACAACAACAGCTAAAGGCAAAACCCATTCAAAGTCAACAAAGCAGCTGAGCTGCGATTTCTCTAGCTATTATTGTTGTTGTTGTTTATTTTTCTATTTATACAAAGAAATAAAGGAAATAAGACTGAAAATTCTCAATTTTTTGTTTCTGATACAAAAATGCTGAAGTCAACAGCTAACAGCTTATAGCTAACATAAATTCTATAAGAGATTTTAGGTGAATATGAAATATGCTCCCATATACATGTGTATATTGCTATGCACATTGTAGTTTTACTTAATAAATATTTGTGTGAAAAATTGAGTAGACATATATTAAAATTATAGATAAAATTCATGAAAATTAATCTCAGCTATATTTAATTTTTGTTTCATAAGAATTTAATATAAAAATACATAAAAATTGATTCTAATGTTCATATAAATTATTTAAATTAAAAATCACATCATATTATATTTTAATTTAACATTTAAAACTTCTACAATGACGTCAGTTTTACGATTTTCAACTGTATTATTTTATAATTTTTCCAGCCAGTTTAGCCTTCTACAGCATCCACTAAAAAGCGCTAAAACTTTTCTATGAGCTACTTTCAACAGCTAAATTCACAATTTGACCGACACTAGTTTGGCTTTTGAATTAAGTTTCACTTTTCAAATCGTAAAAACACTAAAACTGTAAAAAACTATTAGAACTTATTTTCAGAGCACAGCTCCAAACTTATTTAGACGCAAAAAAAAATATTTTTGTATATTTGTATTTCAATTTCCAGAGCTATAGAAAAAAGGCAGCAAAACAACTTTTTGAAAAGGTTACGCCCCCTCCATAGCGAACTTTCGCTTTTGACTTTCAATTAAATGATATAAAAAAAGAAGAAGGAAAGAAGTGTGTAAAGGTTGTAAGAATATGCGTATGCCGGTAAACACATTTCCCAATTTGTTGTTGTTGGCTTGAAATGCTTTTAATGTGAAAACTTTGCTACAACGCCTTGAACAACATATTGTTGCCGCTGCCCGACAACAGATGGCGCTGCCAGGGCATGTGGCCAGGTTACGCTTGCTGGTAGTCTCTTCTACGATTCACCTCTCACTTCCTCACCCACTCTCCCTATCTCTTTCTCTCGCACTCTGCCTCTGTCTCGATGATTAAGTTGCAAAAGTTTTGGCTAGGGTAAAGGAAGGCCAACAATTTTTGGCAAACAACGCGGACTCCAGTCCCCGCCTCGAAAAAAAATAAAAAAAACAAGCAAAAGTTCAAGTTGTGTAGGGCAAATGCAATCAAATGTAAGTACAACAACTGCAACAAGGTTTTAAGCTGGCACAGCAAAAGGGGAGCGCGTAGCTGCTGGTGGCATGTGGCAAGTGGCATGCGGCAGTTGGCTGTGTAGTTGAAGCTAAAAGCAAACAAAATATTGAATCTGATTTGCAAACAGATGTGCGCGAGGCACGGCTACAGTCGCTATTTGAGCCTCGCAACTCCCAATCAATAACACATGACTGTGTTGGCTCTGTACAACAAACACACACAGACACAGACACGCATGTTGAACTGGTCTTTATGGCTACGTGACTTGATGTCTCCATCTTGCGCGCCTCTCAGGCCGTAAATAGAAAATGAAAAGCGAAAACAAGCAAATCGAAAGGCAGCCAACCACCCAGCCAAACAGTAAAGCAGGCTATGCAAATATCTACATCGGTTGTCGCCTTTTTACGCACCTACACACACACACACACGCACACTTTACTTTCACATACATACATAGCTAACCAAATATATGCAGATATATATATATATATGTGCCTCTGATATACTTCCTATATTTACATAAAAATGCACTCGATCTGCCTTTGCCCGCATGTGTGTCAATATAAATATATATATTTACATTTGACACACGCACACACACACACATGCACACACACGCATACATCTCTGCTACTTATTCGCACATTTGGCCTGACAATGTTCTCTGTCATACTCCTCTCTGCCTCCTCTTTGTGTCTTTCTTCATGTCTAACACGCTGAGCGTCTAATCGGCTTTGACTTTGACTTTAATTTTCGCCAGCTTTTGTCTGACTTTTTCCCATACAATATTTATACTCGCTCACGAAATGCAGACAGAGTATATTGGTGGTGTTTAATATTCTAATTGATATATTTGACTGCAGTTTTTCAGATCTAAAATATTTATTAGCTCATACGCTTCTAGAAAATTTTCAAAATAATAATATATAATATAAATAAATAATATAATATAATATAAATAATAATATATTTTTTACATTGCAAAATATAATATAAAAGAAATGTACAGACGATTTCCAAAAAATATAGTCGGTAATATTTTCCAAAAATGATCTTCATTATAGATCTTAAAAAAATTATATGCACACACTCACTACAATCACAATGTTTTTTAGATGAAACACTCTGAGCTTGTAGCTTCATAACAGGAGATAATGTATAATAATACAAAAAAATAGTAAATGTAGCATTTACATATGATAATAGTATTTTTAGTTATTTTTAACTTAATTAAGTATTAGACAGTCAGTTACGCCCGACTGCCATATACTTACTACATGTACAGAGTTTTTTTTCCTGGGTCTTCGCCTAATGCACTCTGTGGTAAATATGCCATATCAAAAGTCTCCTACGCACCGCTCGTTCCACATTCAGCTGCAGCTGAGGTATTCCCATTAACTTGACCCGCAGCTTAGCTAAGGCTTGGCGACACCAGCCAAGCTCTTATTCTACGAGCCATTACATAAGCATATACATATATTTACTTAAATGTATATATGTATATATATGGACTATATACTCACATAATGCCACATTCAGTTAGTTAATTGGCTCGACAGCCCCGACTCAACGGTTGGGGCTTAGTGCGAGCATCTTACCGACTTATAAATAGCTAAAGGCTACTCTGCTCCTCCTACCAGCAGAACTAGCTAAAGCGAAGCGGCTATAAAGCTACTTGTATTAATTGTACAGAGAGTTCTACTTAAATTAAATATAAATTATGCTGGCATAGGTATATGTGAATAGAATAGAGCTGTAACTATAGCAACATGAACTAGAGCATTATTCAACATAAATTTTAATTTTATTAATTTTGCCTTAATTGAATTTTATTTAATTCATTTGTATTGTTTAATTGTTTAATGTGTTTATTTTTATACCCTGAACCCAGAGTATAATGGTTTTGTTAATTGAATGAAGCAGGCAGAAGGAGGAGAGGCAGACCCCACAAAGTATATATATTCTTGATCAGGACTATGACCTAACTCGATTTAGCCCTGGCCGTCTGCCTGTCCATCCGTCCGTCCGTCCGTCCATATGCATCAGCGCTTCTATCTCAGAAAATATAAGAGCTAGAGACCACTCTCTCATGTTATCCCTATAAATACATATAAAATTTGGAAGCTCTAGCTCTGAAGGTGTACGAGATATAATAAAATAACTAATTAGAATAATTGATACCCTGATTTCCCATTGAAAATGGGCTCAGGGTATAAAAATGTGGCATTTGTCACGACGTTAAAGCAATTGATGTAATAAAGTTAATAATGTTAGCTTAAAGGCCAAGAATTTAAATCGAGAGTTTTATCCGATTTCATTTTTCATTCTCTACTAAGCCAATTTACATTTTTGTTGCGCTTAAGAGCTAATGCAAAGGTATGCGTGCGCTGTGCGATTAAAAGGGATGAACAATAGATAGAGGATGAGACAGAGAGAGAGAGGGAGAGAGAGAGAGAGTAGACAAAGAGTAACCACAAAATAGAAAGGACACAACATATGTAATATATATATATATATATTTGTCTATACAAGAACCGCAATTAAAATCATCAACAAATTCATTTGATTTTTATTTTTAGATAATCAAAGCTGGAATTAAATTAAATTTCAAATAATTGCTGCAATTAGGATGAGCTGTAAGCAGTGATGCCAATTCAGACCACTTCAGGCTAAATCTGGCCTTTTTAAAAATGGTCTAGCCTATCGATAATAAATCCACTGAAAATGAGTATTGAAATGGAAGGAAGACTATGCCTCTATGTCTACTCTCTTTACTATGTCTACCTAACTACAGAAGATCATCTATGTCTATATGTATGCAGCAGTATTAATTTGGTATTTATATTTAAGTTAAACGAAGCTAGAGTGCTTGTAGCAGAAGAGAGAGTTCCCATTGGCTCAACATTTGAGAGCGATTTAGTGGTTGAGTGAAAGTCGATCTATATAAAGGGCAGCAGCTGCAGCATTTCTTCAGTCGTTCAGACCTGGTGGGGGTCAGTTGTGCAGTGCAGTAAAGTGAAATGGTGTGGTGTGGTCAGGAAATATCACTTAGAAGAAATGCCTCGAAGAAATACTTAAAGGAGAGATTAAAAGAGAAATTTTTAAGACTTAGAGAAGAGTCTTAGAGGAAATACTTAAAGCATATACTTCGAGGAAAGACTTGGAATTATTATATTTGATATTTTATTTTATTATTCAAAGTCTCTAAAAATAATTAATTACTCTTTGTATGCTTTCTTCCATTTTTCATCTATTCATTTTTCATGTTAACCAGTTTCAGCCTTCTTTTATCCACAATCCAACTTATTTCGGAGGTCAACAGCTGACAAGACTGTAAGTATATAAATATTATGTATATATATTGAATAGTAGTTGGCAATTTGATTGACTTTCAGGCCTTATCTGGTTGGGCAATGTAACGTATACGCAACATGCCTAATTGTTGGCCGGCTGAAAAGTTTCGACACAACTTTCATTTGTACACATTTAGCTGCAGGCTAACAAGATGGGGCTGGGGTACGACATCAATAATAAATGGCATTTGGCAAAAGTTGTAAACCTTTTTCGGCACTTATCTGTCACACGTCACACAGCGCCAACATCATTTGTCAGAGCCACAGCAGAGCAGGAGGTGGGCCGGGCAGGAGAAGTCCTGGCCATAGTCAGGCACTGGGCACAATATCCTCTTGTCACGCTCAATTGTTAAAAATGACAACTAATTAATTTCTGTCCGGCTGAGCTGACCAACTCTCATCTGTATATATGTGTGTGTATGTGTGTGTGTGGGCCACTTGGTTTTTGGTTAAAAAAGGCTTGCGATGGGATGTACAGAATGTTTTTATGAAAATCTGATAATGCCCAGATAGACATAGACATGGCAATACTCGAAGGCAGTTTGAAAGCTGTTCACAAATGACTTCATTAGAGGCCATGCCCAGCATAAAAAAGGGGCTGTGTGTGTGTGTGCGTGTGCGTGTGTGCGTATGTAAACATGGCCCGCAACCAGGTCGCTGGCACTTAGCGCAGATAAGCAGCTCAGCTTTGCTCTGCAATGAGGCTTCTGCAAGTGGCTACTAGCTAACCAGCTGGGGATTAAGCCAAGAGCGAGATGGAGCCAGTGCAAGTCAAGGAGATAGAGTGAGAGAGTATGAACGGGAAAGAGAGCAGAACAGCTTGCTTTGCTTTGCTTTGCTTTGCTTCACAAATGCCATCATTAACTGAAGCTGCCTGCTGGCGTTAGCATTGTTTGACTTCGGCTTTCGCTGCGCTAATGATTTGACTGTGTCGCAATCGCTGACACACACACACACACACAGACACACCCAGAGATGCATACAGATGTCTCTTTTTCTGCTCTGCCTCGCCTGCAACTTCTCCCTGTGGTCAGCTTAATGACTCGCCACACAGCAGAACACAGAACAAAAAAAACTTTACTAACTGCATTTAGGTGCATTAAGCGCCACAGCCAAATAAAACACATGTTCCAAACTGTTGACTACTTGGACTTTGCTCATTGCCACGCCCTCCGTGCCCACTTGTAATGCCGCAATTTGTTGCCAAGCTGGGTTTATTACAGAGCTGCGGCTGGCGCACAGCGGGCGACGCGCAGCTTCAACTGTTGCCCTGGTTACTTATGCAAGACATACTTATAGAGATCTACATATATACATATATATTTATATATATACATGTATATATATATACATTAACTCCTACATAGTTGGCACTTGGCTACTCCCAAAAACTTTGAGACAAGTTTCCGTTTCTGCTATATAAATTTTTTTTTTTTTTTTTTTTTTATTTGCGCCTCGTTTTGTTTGCTGGCGACTCTGCAGTTGGTGACATTTTCGGCAGCCAAAAACTTTTGAACTTGGCGCGTAATGAAGCAGCCCACGGGTTCGGGTGGGGGAGCTGGAGTAACGGAGGGGTTTGCAGCAAAGTGCTCGTTTGGCTTTTGAGTGGAGTTCATTACGAATGCCGCCACGCTGCGTCGCGTGTTGACTTATGCATAATTACTGTTTTCTATAGCCAAAGCAGCCGCTGGCCAGGAGCAGCATGAGGAGAGCAGGGGCAGTAGCAAGGCTGAGCATAGGAGCTGAAGCAAAGGCAGAGGCAGGGACCTGGAGTAAAGCCAAAGCAAGCTACAAGACTTGGGCAGAGGCAGAGGCAGGGGCTGGCACAGGGACAGAGTCATGGCTAAGGCTGGCGGGCAGAGCTCGAAGCAGCAGCAGCAGCAGCCTAGCCAAGGCAGATTGTCAGCCAGCGCAAATTTTCTTTTTGCAGCTGCCAGCCAACTAAGCAGCAGCAACAGCAGCAGCAGCGGCAGCAGGAGCAGAGGCAGAACATGTTTGGTGCAGCGTTTCATATGCTCATTTGGTGTGCATGACGCACTGACCTGTTTCAAATGCAACAAAAAGGAAAACGTTTTAAAGCAGAAGTGCAAGAAGAAGAAAATGAGCTAACAAAAAAAAAGGCACTTGGTGCACTCAACTGGATTCTTAGACTGCATGGACGGCCGGAAGAGCAGCAAGTGAACTGATGCTGTTGCTGCTCCTGCTGCTGCTGCTACTGCTACTGCTTATGTAGCATACTTTTTAGCGCCCACTGTAGAGTTCATAAGACTCGGCGGTAGCTGTCGGGTGTGCAAAGTTTTGACCAAAAATATTTATGTGCTTAAGCAGCGTCTAATGAACTCGGCTTGTGTCTTTAATTAAATATATGGGGGCATAACTATGTTAATTTAAGCTTATTTTAGCATGTGAAAAAAAACATTGACTTACTTTCAATATTGCATAACTATATAGAAGTTATATGTTTACCTATATAATCTATATCAGACATAGCATCTACAAATATCTATACATAATTATTATCTAAATGGCTAAGTATCATCGAGCTGTGTAAACAAAATTTATATTTCCTTTATATATATATATATATATATTTTTTTTTTACTTATTTTTTTATCGTGCTTAATTCTAGCAATTAAACTTCTCTCTTGTTTTGAACAATTGTATTCTCTACCCACTGGCAAAGTAGACTTGCTATAAGTTGAACAATATTCCTTGATTATCACTTTATGTATAGCTTATACTCTAAATAAACAAATTGTATGCCATCAACTAAGTAAATAAAATAAAAATTTAATTAAAATCTTTAAGTTGCAGATTAGGCTTTTCGCTAGATTTTTCAGCTGCCTGATCAAGTCTCTCTATATATCACACAGTTTAAACTAAAATCAACTCAACTCAGAAATAATCGCTCTGACTACCTTTTCACATTTCCAAAAAAAATTTAAATTTTGTATAGAAATAGATCTAGGATTGACTAAGGTTGGTTGTTAGTTAAGAATATATAGATAAACTAGTATAAAGTGTATATACATATATATATATATGTAGCAAGTTGTGAGCAGCTCATCTGATAGTCATGCTATGCCCAAGCAACGGAATCCTTGACCAGAGAGCGGGTTGAGTGGGTGGCTGAGTTGGGTGTGCTTGGAGTGTTTGGGTGGTCAGTTTGCTGACGTTTGGGATAAAGTCAAGCGGATAAACAAGAGATTAAAATGTCATAAACAATGCCTTTTGAGCATCCAGCTAAAACAACTTAATGAAAGCTGCAGGTCACACGGGCAGAGCAAGAGCAGGAGCCAGGCCAGAGACGAAGCAGGAGCCGAAGCCGAAGGCAAGCGTAAAGTGTTACGTAAAACTATTTTTGAGACTTGAAAGTTTTTGCAAACAATCAACACGAATACACAAACACAAACACACACAGAGACACTCACACATACACATATACATATATAACCATCTATCTTTAATCCTTATGTGAAGTGTGGAGGCAGCCACAGCACCAGCAGCAGCACCAACAGCTGCAACAAAATGTGGCAGGAGGCGCAGTCAATAAATTTTCATAAAACTTTTGATTTGTATTTATGAGTTTTTTGGTGCGCTGGCAACTGTGGGAATTCAATTAAGTCGATACGATTTGTTCTTCTTGTTTGTTGTTTTTTTGTTTGTTGTTGTTTTATGTATTTATTTATATTTTTGTTGGTATGTTTGTAAAACAATTGAAAAACTTTATTGTGGGCGGGTTCGGGCATACATTAATGATTTATATTATCATACAAGGGCATACGATACAATAAATTTTCGCCTAATGACAAAATAAGGATCGGGCTTAGCTTAAACAAATTCCTGCACATACATTCACACATACACACATACACACGCATAACTCATACACACACACGCACACAAACATAACATAGTGTGCGTCCTTAAAAGTAATTTTTTGTGCATTTTTGTTGTTAACAATTTCAACTTAAACAAAATACTGCATAAAAAGTTCAACAAATGCAGCAGCAAAAGTCGTCGCAAGCAAAACTATATATATCAAGAAATATATGATTAAATTTACGGCTGCAAAGCCAAGAAGCTGCACATGTGTGTTTGTTCTTCTTCTTGTTTGATGCTGAATGTGAAGCTTCTCAACTTTGTGGGCATAAATTTGTACATTGTATGATTTATAAATTGTGAGCGCTAATTTCCTGCCTTTTTTTTTGTTTGTTATTTAAGTATTGATTATAGTAATTATGTGAAGGTAGGAATGAATATTGAATATATCGGATATCGGATATCTCTACTATATATGCACAAAAGGTAAACAAAGAGAATAAAATAAAACAAAGATGAAGCTAAGACGGTAATAGCTACTCTACTCGATCTACTCGGCGCTAGCATTGATCGTGATGGTCTTGCCCTTGGGATCATCGAAACGATCCATGGTCTTGATGTCCATCATCCAGCACATGCCCAGGAAGACGATCACCAGCAAAATGACAATGACGAACAGGCCCATCAAAATGCCGGGCGTTACGAAGCCCACACAATCCCAGGAATCGCCGAATGCGAAATCTGACGGCGTTTGATCACTGAATGGCGCTTGCAGCTGGAGCGAGGTCCAGGTCAGCGAATTAATCTGGTTTTCTTTATTGACGGGTGTATACCAGGTGGTATTGCCGCAGGTATACGAGAAGCTTGGCGGCGCGGTCACTCCAGGCGTACGGAATGTATCGGTGCCATAGGCTGCATTGCTCACCGTATAGTAGCCCTCCTCAGCGCCATAGGTAACGTCAAAGGTGATATCTTTTGAGGCATCGGTTGACAGGGCAACGGAGAACTTAATGCTGGTGGCGTTGGTGATTTTCATGTCGAGAACCTTCAGTGGGGTCGTGGTGCCAGCGGCCTGGTTATAGTACTCAACATTCACGAAGCTAATGGCAAACTGATTGCCACTGAAGAACCTATTGGTAACCGTCTCTGCCGACGTCCAGCGACGGACGCGACGCTGGACAACGGGCGCCGTGGCGGGTGCAGCGAAATACAGATAGGCAACCTTGCACTTCAATTGCTGACTGATGGCAGCAATGGCAGCGTCTGTTTACAGGTAATATTCACGATAAGAATTAATCAATTGAATGGACAACTCTCATTGAGTGAAGCTCACCATGTGACTGGAGCGTTGCGGCACGTGTCTCTTCCACATTCTCAAAGGAAACAATCTGAGCGGTGCCTGCCTCGCATTTGACTGGATGCACCAGCTGGCCGTTGGCATCGACGCTGTTGTGTTCACGCTTCTGGGCAGCTACACGCAATGCCTCAGCCGGATTCTCGACGCTTGTGTAATAGGTCTTGGGGCTGACGCTCTGCAGCTGAGCAAAGCAGGACTGGGCCTCGTTGGTGGAGCACAGGAAATCCTTATTGCTTAACTGGAGAGAGAGAGACAGACACAAATATACTTATTGACAATACACAAGCTAGTTTGCATTTGCACTTACGCCATTTTCCTCGAAGGCCACAACCATGTGATCTTTCAGCAAAGTCGTCAACTGCTCTTGAAATTCAGCCTGAGGCACAGTGCGCAGCGATGGCTTCGTTGCACTGTTATTGAATATAAATAAATGGTAAATAGTTACATATATAAATGTAATATTTGAAAAGCAGCCACCCACCTGTTGGCACCCCATAGAAAAACGGGCGTCTGCTCGGCCAAGGCGACTCCAATGACGCACAAAGCAATCACCGATTTCCACAGCATTTTTAGTTGCGTGGCTCGCTGTTTAATTAAATCAAATTAAAATGAAATGAAACTCGAATCAACAAACGAACATAATTAAACACAATTATAAAATAAAACCAACCAAAAATGAACAAAAACTACAAACGAAAAATGAGCTAAAACTTTTTCGTTTTGCACGGCCCGATTCTCGATTTGCGCTGTCAAGAGTGAAAAAGTTTTCATATGACAGGTCATGTGATGGCCAAGCAGCTGACCGATTGCGAATGCAATTAATCGATATTTCAGTCGATTTGGCATTGACAGTCACGGCGACGCAGTGTGAATGAAAATATGGCCACATCGCAAATCGGCAATAATTACAAATTACTATCGCTCTTATGTTGTGAATGCTGAACCCTAATTTTAGATATATAAATAATAAAAAATAAATGTAACACGATCTATTTAATAATAGACCAAAACAATTATTGCGCAGTATATAATTAGCTCACAATAAATTTGAATATGAATTCAAATTTCAAATAGGTATAATATTGGTCGCAATATTTATGCCTTTATCGCGATAGTTGCTATCGATAACTCAGCCACTAGTGTGCCCTAATTAGAGGCCCATCACTAATAAAAGGCCGACTTAAAATCAATTTCGTTTTATTGTTTTGAGTGAATTGTGTGCAGAACAAAGGGGATTTATTTACTCAACGTGCACGGAAAGTGTGTGGCAATGTAGTGCAAAATAGGTTATACGAAATGCGTCTGCGACGCCGGTGGCATCGGCGGATGCGGCGTACAATTGAGAAAATCTATCGGCTTAAGATGCAGTCGAGACGAAAACTGATTTTCCTAGCAATATTTGGAGCACTCTGCGTGCTGCTCTGGCTGGCAGGGCAGCAAATGTTCAATGCTTCAGATGGCCATTACAGTAGACATTATAGCGAAACTCATTGTGCGCCCATAGATGCCGTCTATACCTGGGTAAATGGATCCGATCCCGATTTTATAGAATTGGTTCGAAGATATGATGCCAACTACGATCCCTCGAGATTCGATGACAAAAATGAGCTAAAGTATTCGCTGCGTTCGCTGGAGAAGCACGCCAGCTGGATAAGGCATGTGTACATTGTGACCAATGGCCAAATACCCAGCTGGCTGGACTTGAACTATGAAAAGGTCAGCGTGGTGCCTCACGAGCTGCTCGCTCCAGATCCCAAACAATTGCCCACATTCTCTAGTGCTGCCATTGAGACGTTTATACACCGCATACCGAAGCTGTCCAAGAGGTTTCTCTATCTCAACGATGATATCTTTTTGGGTGCTCCATTGTATCCGGAGGATTTGTATACACAGGCGGAGGGCGTGCGTGTCTATCAGGCCTGGATGGTGCCCGACTGTGCCTTGGATTGCCCCTGGACCTATATAGGCGACGGTGCGTGCGATCGCCATTGCAACATCGATGCCTGCCAATATGATGGCGGTGATTGCAGTGAGGGCGGCATTGGAGCAGCAGCGGCTGGTCAACTGCAGCATGAGCTGCACCAAGCAGCTGAAGTAGCTGCTCCTGTGGCCCACCCGCCTGTACATAAGTTTCCCAATATGGGCTTGCAGCAGCTGTTCAAGCGCAGCTCGACCAACTTTAAGGAGCTGATGAAGCATCGCAATGTCTCCACTCTGCTGGAGCTGCGTCGCATTGTGGAGCGCTTCAATAAAGATAAGCTGAAGTCCCTCAACCCAGAGTTCGATGTGAGCAGCACCAGCTCCAGCAAGCTGCTGCACAAGGAGGACTTCAAGTCCTCCACAGACATCTACTCGCACTCCCTGATAGCTACCAATATGCTGCTCAATCGCGTCTATGGCTTCAAGGCGCGCCATGTGCTGGCTCATGTGGGCTTCCTCATCGAGCGCGACATTGTCGAGGATATGCATCAGCGCTTCCAGCAACAGGTGCAGCAGACAGCTCAACAACGCTTCCGTGCGGCAACGGATTTGCAATTCGCGTTCGCTTATTATTCGTTCCTGATGAGCGAGACGAGAACGCTCAGTGTCGAGGAAATATTCGATGAGTTCGACACGGATGGCTCGGGCACCTGGTCGGATCGTGAGGTGCGCACATGCCTGACACGCATCTATCCGCCACCGCTGGATTGGTCAGCGATGCGCTACTTCGAGGAGGTGGTGCAGAACTGCACGAGGAATGTGGAGCAGGATGTAAACAGCAATAAGATTGTCCACTCCACATTGGTCTATGAGCGCTACGAGGATTCCAATTTGGTAAAAGATGAAGTAGCCAAATCCTATATCATAGTTAACTAATTTCCTCTTGATTCTGTAGCCCACCATCACCCGCGAGCTGGTCTATCGCTGTCCATTGCTGGCCGAAGCGCTGACCGCGAACTTTGGCGTTCGCCCCAAATATCGCTTTCACGTCAGTCCGAAGCGCGCCTCGCACAGCAATTTTATGATGCTCACCTCGAATCTGACGGAGGTCGTGGAGGCGCTTGATCGCATGCGTCGTAATCCACGTAAATTCAATTGCATCAACGATAATCTAGACTTTAAACGTGGCGAGGACAATGAGCTGGTGCGTCATCTTCTCGAGGATTTCTATTTGTCCTTCTTTCCGCGTCGCAGCAAATTCGAACTACCGCCACAATTCCGTAACCGTTACGTCTCCTGGACGGATTATCAACGTTGGCGTCGACGCAAACGCGCCGTCCTCGTGGTTGGCTATGGAGTTAGCCTGCTTCTGGTCATTTTTCTACTACGTTTGCTCTGCCAGCACAAGGCGAAGATCGTGCGCCGTTGTGTGCAGCGACTGTAGAGGATATATATGCCTATATATGTATATGTATTTACTGATATTAATATCAGCCTTAAGGTTGTGTTCGTTTTGCTTAACATTTCACTTAATTTCGTATTGTGATAAGTTTTAATTGAGATTATCGCCATTTCCATTCTAGTTATATAGAACATAGAGCTCTGACTGTATCTAATTTAAGCGCAATCATGAGGCTAATTTTAAGCGTGGCAAACTGGAAAACAGAGAAATCTCTTAATTTGATGAGGCTAAATGAACTCTACAATTAGTGTAATACATACGTAAATAAATAGAATTTTTAAAATATTAACTTACTCTTGTTTTAACTACAAATTAATGGCTAAACAGCGATTGTTTAGCTTTTTATGTAAGCATTACAGTGCTGTCAGCCTTAACATTGACCGTTAATGTTAATAGCATTTACGTGGCAATGCCTTATTTAGATTAACTGGAGCTGTTGCTGTTAAGTTGACACCATGTTGACTTTAAACTTCTCCAGTTAAAAAACATTTGCTTAAAAATGATTTCTTCGTTTTTATTGGGACAAATCGCGTTAACAGTAATGTCCTAGTTAATCGGTACGAAAAGTGTACGAAAACTTTATTTACATAGCAGTGTAAACATGCCTTACAATTAGACTATAGTTTATTGGAGGAGACTCTGTATAAAATATATATTTATATATAAAACTGTTAACTCGTATAGCTCGTTAGCCGATGTTTTGAATGTGCTACATATTGTAATAATATGGTAAAGAATTGGGCATCAAATAGTAATAGCTACCATAAGTGTGTATATATAAAAAACAATTGGCGACAGAAAACTAATTAGGTTGAGAAAAACAAGTGATATGCTTTCAGCTGAATACACACACAAGCACACAGTACTTAGGCGAATATATATCTATATATGTGTGGGCATATAAATAAAAATAGTATGATATTGAAATAGCTAATGCAAATCTGCACACACATTGTCGAGCGCGCGTGTGTGTGTGTGTGTGTGTGCACTATATACATATGATATATTAAATTCCGATTAAATAAAATCAATTGGCCCGCTGCTATTCGATCCTGATGCGTGTCGTCGAACGTCGCAGCGTGAGGCATTCCTTGATGACCAAACGCATTAGCAATATCATGGCTATAATATCTGCCACGATCAGCATATAGAACACATTCTCCCAGCCATGGCTGGATATCAGGCCCGCCAACAGTGGCCCAACTGCTGCGCCAATGGAGCCCGTGCCGTCTATTATGGCCGTGACTGTGGCCAAAGCATTGGCATTGCCCTCCAACGAGCTATGCTGACCCAGCTCAGCGCTCACCGAGGTGGTGATCAACGCATACGGCCCATTCACAAAGATGCCGACTATGATGAGCAGCAGCACGCTAATCGTGACCGACAATGCGCCATATTGTTGATATAACAGCAGCTGGAAGCGTGGAAGAAGATGGAAGATTTATCAATATACGATATATATATATGAGCAGAGAAATCTATAAATCTTACTATAGGCGAGGCAAAGAACAACATGACTGTGCACACTGTGGCGGACATGCCCGTAAGATCGGATAGATAGCCCGCGGCTATGGCGCCCAAAATGCCGCCCACATCGAAGAGCGTGGAGAGATCAGCGGATAGCTCCGGACCCAAGGTACCTAAATGAGTAAATATATATATATGAATATATGGAATATATATAATTGGAAAATATAATTTACTGGAAGACTGTATATAGAGCGGCAGCCAGTACATGAAGGTATAGCTAACCAGCTTGGTGAAGAACAGGCAGAGCGAGAACTCTACAACGCCCGGTATATGAAGTGCGTCCTTAAGGCTGATGGGACGACCATGTGCTACAGGACGATCCCTTGAGCTCTGTCCAGCCAGAATGGGCGTACGCTCAGTGGCCGGTGAACGAAAGCTGACCTGATCCTGCGTGGATAATAAAATTGTTAATGAGCGTATCAAAATAATATAATTAACATATATACACAGATTTATATATATATATTCTACAGCAAATACAGTAAGCAGTTAAGAAGCGGCACACGTACAAAACTAGCGATTAGAAAGGACATAGCACTCGATAGACATGCACTTACGGTTTGCGGTACGGCATAAAAGGACTGTGCATAAAACTGGCCGTGCGTCGAATTATATTAGATGAGCGAAATCATAAAATGCAATAGCTGAAATTGGAAGAGCACAAAAGCCAGGTATACTCACAGCTTCGCTGCGACGCGCTTGCTCCTCATCATTGTCGGCATCATCGTCGTTGTCCGCATCCGATTCGTTCGATATGATGCGACGCTCCTGTGCGCTGTGCTGTGGATGACAGCCCACAATCTCTGGCTGATCGACCAGAAACAGAAACAATACAAATCCAACAGCTCCAATTATGATGCCAGGCACCACAAAGGAGAGCGCCCAGTCGGTTTCCACATAGTGTGCGGCAATCAGTGTGCCCAATATATTGCCAATCGATGTGTGACTATTCCAGATGCCAAAGATCAGGCCACGCTTCTCTTTGCCAAACCAACGACCCACCAGGGTAACAACACCCGGCCAGCCTGTCGTCTGAAAAATGCCCGCGAAGATCTGCACGAATATGAAGTAGCTGAGGCTGTGTATATTGGAGGTGCGAGCGACGCCAAAGAGGTACGTGAAGACGCCAGTCATGATCATGCCCATGGATAGGAAATAGCGCAATGAAACGCGTTCCGCCACAAATCCAGAGACGAACATGGCAATCGCATAGGAGAAGAGAAAGGCGGAGTCTAGCATGCCAAACAAGCTCTTCGAATCGGGGCCATCTAGGAAATGAAAAAGCTTTAAAACCCTGCCAGTAGAATCCTAGTTCAACTTACCAAACGGCGCATAACCGCAATCGGTGCCCGCATGAGGCTGTGTATCGGAGCAGTTGTAATGAAGCACAGATTTGACCACAGATATGGGTTTACGGGACATGTGGTAACAGGCATAGGCAGCGAATGTCAGCAGAATGATGGACATCTTGTAGCTGCAATTATATGGGCCAATCTAGCATTAGTAGCTCAATTGGATTCAACTCCGATCAATGGCTTACCAGAGCTCCTTGCGGGCGTGAAATCGCGGACAGTGCCGCGATAAGCTCTGAAGGACCCGTATGCCAATGGGTATATCATTGTAGCTGTTGCTCATTTTGCGCGTTCGCGTCACTGACGATCTCATCGACTGGCCCAAAGCACGCTCTCACTATTAAGCAGCTGAACACGTCCAGGCGGGGCAGACGCGTGTAGCTACTTATCTAAATTGAGCTGAAAGAGGGAAAGAGATGTACAGATGAAAAAGAGTTGAATAGAAAATGGTGATATGAAGAGAATGAAATGAGAGAGACAGAGAGAGGGAGTAAAAGTCAGATATTTAGAGAAAGAGATAGAGAAAGGAAGGCAAGAAAGAGGAAGAGAAAGGGATGAAGATAGAAGAGAAGAGAACAGAAATCTTGAATTATTTTAAAGGCTAATACTATAGATCCTCTTAAACCTAAGTTCTTAAAAGATTTGATATAGAAGCAATAAAGCTCTCTCATTGAATGCATTTATCATAAACAAAAAGTCATACAGCTAAGCTGAAATAGTCCATATTTATATTCTGAATCATTCTAAAATGAATATTTCTAAGCATTTTTCAGCTAAAGTTGGCATTCGGTGATTAGCCGAATGAATGTTCGGATTAGTGATAATTATTATAATGCAGTACAGGACAATCAACATAGGTAGCATGTGTTAGACACATGGTTTAGCTTAGACATATTTAGTTTTCCTTTCAAGACAACGTTATCATTGAGGAACACATGGTTTTTCTTTTTCGTAAACTCTAATGTTCCGATACGAACTTTTATATAGTTCTTTAATATTGTCAGAATTTTGCATTGTTCAAACGTTCCTTATAATTAGATTTCTCCATCATACATATAAATTGATATGCTGTTTGTTTATCAAAAATTTGTATATTTAAAAAAAAATATTTTCATTATTGGAATTATCAGAAGGTAACTGAAAATAAGTTTTTAGCCTACTTATTTAACCTACTTTATTTATTATGAATATACACAGGTGCTTGAATAAAATTAAAACCAAATTATGCCAAGCCTCATCAAAGCAGATTCGAAACAGACTCAACTGACTATAACGACTAACAACTTGAGCATGCATGTATCAAGGTAAGCCAGATGGAATTTCGTACGTTTCATTAAAAATCTGCAAAAACCCTACACACATAAATACATAAACAAAGAGGCAGGTGTACATCAACAGGTAGTGTTGACTGTAGCGCTGACGCGGCTCAAGGAAACATTGATCGAGTGAGGGAGGGAGATAGTGACGGAAACTCAATTGCGATTGTTGCACAGCGACCGCTTTAGTTTCCTATGAAGTTGCTGCCCTTATCGCATTTTTTTTGTCTTCATATTTTGCGCACAAACACATTAGCACATTAACACATCAAAGCACACGAACACACACACGCAGGCACACACATACAAGCATACATACATATGTTGTCACTGACAACTGTCAGGCTTTGTAACAAAATGCCCAAAATGAAATGGAATTATTGCCGGCATATACATATACACGTATTGAAATTGTAATAAATTTGTTACGCTGGCAAAGTTGAAATATGATTACTGCAACGTAGTTTATTTGTTTACTGATATCTAAAACAAAAAGACACTGCTTTTTTGTGTGACGTTGAACTGCGTCTGTTTGCCCTTGTGGATGTTGCTGCTTCTACTCTTTGCTTACTTATGATAAACTGTCAGGGCAACACTTTATAAACTGTTCAAATCAATTAGTTGATTATTGTTTACTTTACCGTTAAACGAACATTAAACAAATAAACAAAGAAGCGTAGCACATCAAATGTTGTATCGAATCGTTCGGTATATGTTCAATCGAACAACTCGAGAAACTGAATGAGCGAACTGCCCAGTTCGGTCTGTTGTCTGATCTAACAGCTGTGACCGCTCACTGTTTATGCAAATATTTATGCAAGTTATCGATAGTTTATTGGACTGTGCCAAATTGAGTACATGTTGTCGATGTGGAGCGAATTCGAAAAAGTGTCTGTAAATAATTTGTAAAAAATATGTTCAAATTTTATGGAATTTCAGCTGAAAAAGCTCTAGCTGCTTTGTAGATGTATAAATGAATTTATTGATGTCAGCAATAAAATGATTACAGTTGGCTATGCTCAAGTGGCAATTATTTGCAGTTGCTCCATAAATAATTGAAAGAATGAAATAATTAAAATATTTAATTCAGTAATGTTTTTTTCTATTTACCTGAAATATATTAACTGTACGATGAGCCGAGCCAACATAAAACAGGGGTTTCTTTGAGCATTCCTTCGCTAAGTCGTTATTCACCACATTTAATTTCGCGGCATTTGCTTTGTACCAACATATCGACAACAAAAGAACAGTATGCTAGGCGATAACACTGGTCAGTGGCGATAAGCAAACCAACTCTGTTAAGCTTTAAGCGTTAAGAATCTGTTATATACCAGGGGCACGCAGTTGTGTAACTTAACATAAAATGCCCGCGGTTAAATTCAAAATTCAAATTGAAATTAGAAACCGCGCACTGAATTTTACTGAATAATTGTCTTGTGAAGCATTGTTTAAATATTGTAAAATCGCACGTGCAAAATTTTGTAATTTACTTTGACAGCTAGGCGTTATATTATTATTCTCGCCACTGTCGAGATCATGCGCTAATTATAAGACGGACACGCGACCGGATAAGAAAACGATGAAGTGCACACTATTAGTCAGTTGTATTTGCATTGACAATTCCGTGTAATTCGAATCAAAGTGAAGTACAAATCTAATTCACATGATTCGGCTTCTCTAGACTTGGTAACAGACAGCTCTATATATTTCTGATTTTCTGGACTGTACAAAACAAAAGTAACATGCTAATTTATTGCAATTGATTTTTACATGTGAAAAACAAGTTGAGTAATTAGAAGAATACAAGGTGCTAATTAGAGCCAACTGCCGTTTAGCAAAATATCATTTAGCTCTATTGTATAAAAAGCTTTGCTGGCGCACGACTTAGTTACACTTTGAATTCCATCTTCAAGAAGATAACAGCTCAATTGTATCTCCCTTAAAACAGAGCAATCAGTTAAAAATCAGATCAAACAGAATGCAGTCTACTAAGGTGAGTAAACCGTGTGAGCATACAGCTGAATTGAGTTTTCATAGAAGTCTCTCTCATCATCAAACAGCAAATTTGTCAAATACTCGCCTACCTTGTGGCCCTGCAATTGGTCTGTGCGTATCCCAGTTCCATTGAACCGATCCAAAGATCGACCGCCGACACTGTACAGACAGATGTAGGGTATGCGAATGTGGAGCAACTCTACAGATTGGAGCGCAGCTTAAGCAGATTGCGACGCGCCGTGGCTGACCTGCCCTATGACGAGGCCGATGATGATATGGAATTGGCCGAGATAAATGTATTTCGTCCACTGTTCCGTTATCGTGCCGAGGTTGCCAGACAGGTGCCACAGCCAAATCAGCAACAATTTGGTTAACGGACCAGCATATACCCTGTAATAATATAGAATACTCATCGGCTGCATCGATTCTCAACGCATTCATCATATCAACACGTTTTATACCAAAAGTTTAGTTTATAGGCAATTAAAAGAAACCATTCAATTTGATTATTTAACATTTAAATATATATATATTTGTATATATATAGTTTATTAAAGTTTTTATTTTATACATATGGTAAAATTTTTATTGGATTTCTTGAGTTATTATTATAATATATTTATTGAAAAATATTCACATGTGATTAAGCATATATACACACACATCTATAAACAATTCTAATTAGTTAATTAATTATTTTGTTGCGTTTTTAATGTACAAATATTATTGTTTTTTGTGCTTTTTCGGCCACTTGGCGTGGATAACACTCAAATTCCTTACATTGCAATGGATTTTCATATTGAATATATGTATATATTTATAAATATATTTATATATATATTTATATACAAAAAATAAACAACTCATCGAAATATATAACTCAACTAAATTCGGAAGACAAAGACAAAAGAAAAAGAAAAATATGCTACTTTAAACAATTTCTAAACTTTTCAGTTCTTAGCTACACTACACATACACAGTTAATTTATATATTTATATATAAAACTGAAGAAGAAGGGGATTTGTTTGTATATAGTTATTAAACTCTGCTCAATAGCTTCTGGCGAAATAAAATATTTATAGTTGATTCTTTTAGCTTAAAGCTTAGAAAAACTGGTTCCTTCATATTAGGAAACTCAATTTACGTTTAGTTCATAGTCATATATAAATATAAATGTTGCATTTGCTTGGTTCCATAAAGTTGCTCGCGTTCCTTAAATTGTTTTTGTTTTGTTTTTTGGTTGTTTTACATTAAATTTGATTTAATTTTTGATTATCAGGCTTGAAAGACACAATTGTGTCTGCACTTTAATGTATGTGAATGTGTGTGTGCTTGTTTATCGTTATGGTTATCGATATATCGAAACCTGTTTGCATTTGTAAGGTTAGGTTTAGTGGTTCTTTTTGGTTTTTGATTCTTATTCTTTGTTTTTTAAAGACATATTCACATATAATTAAATAGAATTACAAATTACATATTATCTAATACATATTACAATTACATTTATTATATATATATATATTTGTATATATGTTATATATACTCTCGTATAACTTGAAGCATTTGTTTTTTATTTGGTGTTTTTACTTTTCTTTAAACTGGTTATTGAGCTGTTCATCTTCTTCTTCTTCGCTTTTAGAGCACCTGCAAGTTCTCGCAATGCTTAAACTTGGAATCCTCCTTGCCCAGTATCCAGGTGAGCATCTGTCGTGCCTTCATGCTGGCCAGCATTACGCTGCGGCTCTTATACCAATGAGCCGGAGAGCTGCCATCGCGCGTACCCTAGTAAACGATGGTAAGTCAGAATACTTGAATAGTTTACGCACTTTTCATTTTTTTCATCTGCGTATGTATGTATATATTTGGAATATTTGTAGTGGTTAAACAAACTTAGTATTTGTCCCAAAATGTCAGGTGTTTGGTTTAGTCAGAAAATTGTGTGTATGTGAATAGCAGCAAAATGTAGCAAAGGAATAACAAACAAGAACAAAACAAACATGATGCATGAGGTAAATTGAAAACAAGTTTTCTACATTTGACATCATTTTCATTTTTGGCACACCTACAAACTATGAGTGTATTAATAATATGAATTTTTAAGGGGAATTTCTGGGGAGTAAGAGGGACAAGATATCAAAGAGAATAGGTTTACAATGGTGAATATGAAAGTTATCGATATACGGGTCGATCTATAAATTAACTTTATCCAATCAATTCTTTAAAGATTTTCACAGATATTTTCCGGAATTGACTATATTATATCTATAATTAAGATAGTCGACTGATGTTTCGGTTATATTCTGCATGCGAATTAGTTAATATTTAAAATTGACGTAGAACAACAACTGAACTTGGAGCTAAGGGGTCTAGTAATTCATTAAGATAAAGAGAAAGAGAGAGAGAGAGAGAGAGAAGTTGAAAGTGGGTAAGGGAAACGGGGTAACATTTAGAACGGAACTGTAGTTGCTGTAGTTGATTTTGCTGACAGCATTACTTACCGCATCGTCGGCCTTAAGATCAGTCAGAGTCAGACATTTATCAGTTTCTACAGTCTCTACGTGCTTGTCTTTGCTATCTTTAAATTTAGTTTTGTCTTTCGACTTTTTTGGATTCAGCTGCGAAAGCGATCGATTACACATTACACATAGTACATCGAAAATAAATAAAATTACACAAATCAATGATAGAGATAGATAGATTAAGAGAGACAAAGAGAGAGAGAGAGACAGATCGAGATAGAGATTGAGCGAGAGAGTTTGAAAAGCGATGATGATGAATAACAAATAATTGTTAAACAAAAAGTCTCGAGTATTTCTTACAGCTAGTCGCTTCTGCCATCATCGAGGTCTATGGACATTGCGTTCCATTGCTCTCTATCAACTTACGTGCAATAGATTTTGATCCTTCTTCAAGCGTATTTGGGTCAAAGTGCCAGCGAGCAGTTCATCACAATTATGGTTAATGCCCACCGAAACCTCGATGAATTTGGCGCCAAAGGTGCAGGCCAAACATTTACCATCTAAACGAGTGAGAGAGAGAAAGGGAGAGAAAGAGAGGGGTAGACTGTTAGCTAATGAGTGTTGGTCACGCACTGGCTGGACAACTTGCCCTGCGCTGAGACGGCGCGTGATCTGGCCAAATCAATTTTGTTGGCCACCAAAATGGTGGGTCGATGGCGCAGCAAATCCATGTCCTGCAGACGTGATAATATCTGCTTGGCACGCGTAAACGACTCCTTATCAATGCAGGAATAGACAACCAGAAATGCGTCCGCCTTCTCCAATTCTTCCTGAAACAAAACGAAACAAACGAAACCAAAACAACGAAAATTATTCAACAAGTTTTTCAAACTCAACTCGAGACTCTCAAATGGCTTAAACGAGTGTGCGCCTCTCTGTGTGTCTGTGTGTGTTTGTGTTAATTTAAAAGGCAACATTAAAAGTTAGTAAAGCTCAACTAGAAACTACATCTGACTGAGGCAGTCCAACCGCTGCATGCAATGCCATAAAATGCCAGCCAACAGCCATGTCCTGTTGCCTGCATTCGTGTTTCCTGCCTGTTTTTTACTTTACGCTCGTAAAAATTAAAATTATGGCCACTTTGCTCCCATAACGAGGAACATTGTTCACAAAGAGCGAAAGAGAGAGGTGGAGAGAGACAGAGAGAGCGGGAAAGAGAGAGTGAGCCCACCTTTGCTTGTTTCATTCAGTTGCATCCGTATCTAGGTTCGCCGCCGCGAATGTGAAAAGTTTCGCTGCACTTATAATGATACTTTAAAGTACCGTCTAAATTAACAGATGTTTTGAATATTTTAGAAGTTTGGGTCATGCAACGGTTTCTGGTTGCACTTATAACAATTGCAGTTCGGCCAGTTGTTCCGCGCTTGTTATTTCTTAAGGAATCTTTAAATTTTGAGCAAGTGTTTCTTTGCTTAAGATTAACTAAACTTAGGGACTCGAAGATTTTAAGAATAGGATAGAACAGCAATTATAGAAATAGCATATTTATGGATTGATCCTTTCAAAATGTTGCCTAAGAAGTTTCTTATACACTCGTTCAATAAATAACCGAATAAACTTTTTGGTGAGGCGATAATTTATCGACTGCTTTCATAGTTATGTCAGCTTCTGACTTGCCGATATCTTCGTTTTTGATTCCTTACATCCATCTATATATGTACATTGCGCTTATAGAACTTATATCGTCTTTCAATAACTCTAAGCTCTTGGCTCAATCGATTACTTATCGATACTATACGTATCCCCATCCCACTCAAGCCACATATCGTCATTGTTATTCCGTTTTTTTTTCGCAGTAAGTTGCTTTCGCAAGCGTTGCAAATGGCGGATGTGACACTGCATTTTCTAAGTTTTTCCTACTATTATTCTCTTGCTTCTTCTTGCTCCACCCGTTCTCCTGGCTGGCTGTTCGCGGTGTGGCGAAACAGCGACCATAAAGCAACGCCAGGCACATCCGGCATTTTGGCAGGAATTTACGATTGCCAAATGCACACAGCAAAAGTTGTTAAAAATGACTGGAACTGTGCGTGTGTGTTGGTGTGTGTGTGTGTGTCGGTGTGTGTACAAGCCAGCCAAGGTGTTTATGATTGACGGACACGCTTGTGTGCATTTGCCTTTTGCGTTGAGCCAACAAATTTGTGGTTGATTATTTGTTCTTTCAACTTTCAACTTTTGCTTTATTTAATAAATACGCTTTGTGCTTTGTGTGTCCCGAATGGATAAATTGTTGCCATTTCCTTTTGTTTGTCAACGCTGCAATATGCCTGTGCACCCGCACTCATATTCACACTCGCACTCTCCCTCCCTCTCACTCTCTCTTTCGCACTCTCTGTCTGTCTGTTTGTCTGTCTGTTGCCCCACAGTCGTTGCCTTAATCATCGCCATTATTGCTCGCGCCAAACTGCGTTGCCCTCAACTCAATCCGATAAATGTACATACATATATATTGATATATATATATAGCAATATATATGTATGTTTGTTTGTATGTATATTTTCTTGCCTCAGGATCACTCTCCACTCGCCCCGCATTCGCTCTATCTATAACTTGCGTCTTTGTCGTCGTATTGCCCGTTGGGCTTCTTGCTGGTCATTTGGCATTTGGCCAGCAATTTGGCATTTCGATTGCATGTTTATCGCTCTGCTCTGTTTGTTCATGTTTTTGTTGTTCTTGCTGTTGTTGTAATTGTTGTTGTTGTTATTGCAAAAATTGTTCAGCATTTGTTATTCTTGCCATTTGGCCATAACCCGCATTTCCCTCGCTTTCACAATTATGAGCGTTACGTATGGGCCAGAAACAGCAGCGGCAGCAGCAGCAGCTCCTCCTCTTCTTCTTCTTCTTCTTCTTGTATGTATTTCATAAGAGCATATTGCTGTCTGTCATTTACAGCTGAGGCGTACAAATGATCTGCTTGATTCGCAATGCGCAGGTCCTCCACGGTCAATTTTAATTGCTTTTTGAAATTTTGATTTGTTTATATATTTCATAAATTTTATTTATTTTATAAATATTCATGGGCAGATATGTGCTATAAATATTTGTTTTTAGGCGAATTTTTTCAAATAAATATTTGTTATATTTCTAGTATACAAATTTTATTATTAATTATATGATTGATGGGATATGTTTACAATATCAAACTGATCGAAGATCTGAATGGTTTTTTTTTTTTTTTTTATTATTTTGAGAAGACAAAAGAATGCTTTTGATTTAGATAAAATTTCCAATATAAACAACAATTGTATTAAAGCTTTAATTATGAAGGTTCTTAGTTAAGCGATAGATTTCGATTTATTAAATTTATTATATATTGTAAAAAAGCAATTTCTTGATCTCTTTCTCTGATGAGTTGCAGCTGCTTATTGGTTTCGCGTTCAGTTCTTTTTATTATATCATTATTCTACTATTTAATATATATAATATATATATTATAATAATATTTATATTTTATTTTAATATTTTGTTCACTTTATAATCGCCTTCAGCCTAAACACTGAGCATCTCCTAGTCAACCTTTAGCACCTACATTTGTTTATATTTTCATATTGTTTCCATTGTCATTTCCCATGCACCTGACCAGCTTAACCAGCTCTCCAGCTTAACCAACTCTCCAGCTAGTCCAGCGGAATGTCAAGGCTCTGTATAGAGCGCCCCTTCGCTCACGTTTGCCCTTCTTATTTTGAGGGCACAAAAATCTCGTTCGTAATATTTGCCACTTGTGTATGCAACCACTGTAGCCACATGCCACAACAAGCAGGAAACCCTTTTGCCTTGCCTCCCTTCCCTACAACATTTTTTTTATGCAATTTCAAGTTCTCGTAAAGTTTTTGGGCAATTACTAAACTTCCTGTGGCCTAATTAAGGACTGTTAAATGTTTGAAGAGGGGCAGCAGCTGCTGCGGCACGCCCACTGTTCAAATTGCATTAGCTGTGCTAAGCATATGTAATTAATTGAATTAAGGCTAAGACGAAATGTTGAATAATCAAAAACTCAAAACTCAAGGTGTAGATGGAGCTGGTCCAATTGTGTGAACAGTCTCCAGATTAATAATGAAATATTTAACTACCATTAAAACTGGCTACCACACACACATACACACACACACACACACACACAGCAAACAATACATAAGGGAGACAAATGAGATAATTGCTTGATGGGACAACTAGCCACAAGCTAACGCTGGGTAAAGTTTGTCTGATTGAGTGGGTGTTTGTATATGGATGTATATGTATATGTATAGGTGTATTTGTGTGTGTATATTCTACAATTTGACAAATGGTTACCTCGTTACTCACCTTGCTGTCTGGATTGCCGGTGTGCAATTTAAGCTCCGACTCGATGCCATTCAAAATAATTGAAATATTCTGTTCGTCCTCATCGCATTCTGTGTGAGTGGGCGGCGACTATTAGAGTGTCTTTAGTTGTCAGGTGTCGGAGCCTAGCACTCACCTGGGCCATCGTAAGCATTAATGCAATCGGAGGTGCGAAACTGTGAGACGAGCGCCTGTTTACCCACGCCCGCTGAGCCGAGCATCTCGACGCGATAGAACTCCACGGGCTGATGATTATCCTGGCCGGCATTGTCATTGCCGTAGCCATTGCTGCTGCTGCCGCCGCCGCCTCCTCCATTGTAATTGGTGCCCAAGCCAAGGCTGCTGCCGCCACCGCCGCCGCCATTCATGCCGGCCATGGCATTGCGCGCATGCATGGGGCTAATCGGTGCGAGGCTGTTGCTGCGCGAGCGGCGTCTGCGAAAGGAGTCGCCTCGATTGATGATGCCTGCGGACAGATGTAAGCTGTGTTACCAAAAAAAAACAAAAAAAAAGGAAAACAGAAAACAGAAAAACAACAGAGCTGAAAAAGCAACTGCTCTAAATGCAGCGTGTGTGGCTTGGGCAGATGCGGCGTATGCGCAACGTGCGGCCATATGTTGCTCATACGCCACGTTGAGCCGAGCTAAAATTACAGTTGCCAGCCGCAGGCCAACTACAACAACAGAAACAACAACAATGCTTAATCTAGCCTTTGTATGCAGCTTTGCCTCTCCCTCTTCTGCCTATCACTATCTCTGTCTCTCTCTGTCTCTTTCTCTAACACTAACATGTTGCCCGTTTTTGCGCTTTTCTAAATGCTGCTGCAGCCAGTTAGCTAGCCAACCAGCCAGCCAGTCAGCCTGGCCCTTTCCCCACAATTTCAATATATTTCGTGTTCTTTTCGTGGTTTATTTGAAATGGTTTTTGTATGCAGCTGCGCTGCTGTTCAGCTGTTCAGCAGCGAGCTGACAGCTAGATTGAATAGAGGCTTTAAATTTAAAAATTCATTAGCTGAAATATTTTGGCATGCGCTCTTATCTAAAACATTTCAGGCAAGCACATTGAGGTAGGCAATTCGTATGCCAAAATTTACATACTATACACATATGTATATATCTTTCAATTTGTGGTTTACAAGCAAACAGAAGCAGAAACAGAAACGAAGCAAAGGGCATGCTGAAATGTCAACTACTAAATGTTTGCTTGCTTATATAAATAATTAAGTTTTGATTGGTCGACTGAGTCGAGTCTCTCGAGTCTCCCAATAGACATGCATAATTGTGCATGTATTAATTAATATTGTTATGCGAATGCGTTGAGGTGGTAAATAAGGCAACAGAGCTGATGTATGGCATCAAGGTATTCAGTTAACAATAAATTTGTCGAGAGCTGCTGCATGCTCCATGATATCTATTGAACAAATCAAACGGGATTTAAGCAAGAACTAGGAGAAAGCCAATGCAAGCTTGAATAGGTGAAAGAGTGAGAGTTGGAGTGGGTATGTGAAGGAGTTGTTCATTCAGATAATTATATTGTACTTTTCATAAGTAAATAGTCGAGACATGCACTTAAATGTGTCATGAAATATATATTTGCTAACAGAAATGGAGCTCTTAATGATTATCTAATATATTTAATACCACACATGGATTCCATATACCCCTCATTAAACAGCCTTACGTAGTTTCTAGGGTATACAAACCCATAATTTGGCTAATTAACAAATATTAGCATAAATTAAGTGAGCTGCTTGGCCCTTTCCCCAGTTGCGGCATTTCAGTAAATCCTGTTTATGTTCCTCATGGCGATCGAAATGATATTTAAGTGAAATATATTTATCAATCTATTATTATAGTTGAAAATCGAATAGCCTTTCTAGATGTAAATATGCTCAGAGATATGTATATATATATTTTTTTCAATGTCGCGTAATCAACCCAATGATATATAAATTTATATATTTATTCATTAGGAAAACCGCAACAAAATATTTACATTTGACTTGTGCGCCGCTGTTCATGGCGTTTGCTTTGTGTACATTTAAATGTCATAAATAGATTTATTGCCCGCTTTATTGCATTCAGTTATTTCTGTATTTAGGCGAATGAGTGAAACAGATTTTTGCTCAAGAAAATGCAAACGCAAACGCAGCAGCGCTCATTAATTGTGTAAATTGAATTAATTGCCAAAATGGCAATAAAAATTTGCAAAAACCCATCAGCATATGCTCGTTTGCGGATTGAAAAGGGCATATTAGCTTTGAGCACTGGATAGGTGGATAATTGGATATGCTGAATATATGTATAGTATATTCCTATAGACCATATTTACCTATGTATTTTATGAAGAATTTGAGTATTTGAATATTTATCGAAGCATTTTCATATTCTTTATCTTTTCTGTAGATCCAACAAAAAAAAAAAAAAAAAGAAAAAGAAAGAAACCTAAATAATTTTTCACCGTTTTATTTCTCACGCTCTGCTCAAGCGAGAAATATATTCACTTTATAGAATTGCCTTATATGATATTAAAAATCTATAAAACATATTTCTTGAAAATAAATCCCTCACTATTGACAACTTGAAATAACTTTATATATATATTTTTCTTCAGTTATTTCCCAACAATAAGCGAGTATTATGCAGTCACGTACAATGCCCACACTCGTTCATCATTGGAAAGCTATGAAATTGCCTGGCTGGGTGGCAATAGGAACACAAAAGAATCGGAAAAATGATGTAGAATTGTGCGATTTTTGCGAAATATTTCATTTGTGTTTCCCTACACCAAATAAAAGGTGAAAACTGCTGGCAATAAAATCTTTAGCTTTGATACGAATGGGCCGTTCTAGCTGCGTGTGTTTGTTACAATAAATATTTGTACAAATGCCGAATGTTTAAATTTAGCTGAGCAAATCATCGAGTGTTAAGTTATTCACAAGTTATTTATGTTTCAGATCTACCTAGATGAACTCGAAAATGTAATCAAAAATAGTTGAATTCTGGCTAACTAATAAAAAAAAAAAAGGAAAACATTTTCGAAAAAGAAGAAGAGGCTAAAAATGAATTTCTTTTCTTTTGTTTGGCTTTTGGATTTCTAAATGGATTTTCTTTTTTTGTTTCAATCAGCGATTTTCGTTCGCTTTTGATGTGTCTTTAAATTATTATTTTAGCTATTTTTTCGATATTCCAAATTGCCTTTTTCGCACATTTTTTATTGATGAATAACTATTTGAGAAAATAAATATAAATTTTCATATGCCGAAAGATTTACAGATCGATGAGTGTTGCACGAGATGTTGCACATGTTTTTGCAATTGTTTGACTTTATCAGTTTGGGGTATATGGCATGCTTTCAAGGTTGCTTCTGGGCATCCCATAGTAGACTATGTGTATACCCTGTACTGTACATGAGAGAGCCAATGGCACTGCAGGGGATATATGGAATATATATAGACACATGCGAATGCAAACATAGTATAACTACAGTTAAAATAATAAACATAGCAGAGATTTTAATGGGTTTATAAACAAAGTGGAATGTAAATACGATTGTATAAAGATACAAACGGATAACGATCAAATAGAATAACGGCTTTGGCTTTGGATACATATAGAACTATAGCTGGTAAATATAGAGATAAAAATGTCACAAATGTAAATACATATTGAAATGTCTTTATGTACAGAGGATCACTAATGAAAACGAATAAAGTGTATTCTTAGATAGAGAGAAAACTAAAATGACATCTACTCTATGTAATGTTAGTTCTCTCTCTATCTTATCATTTCTTTGATCCAGAGTATATTCATATATATCTTACATTCCTTAGTTTTATTTTTACTTTTGGCCACATTTATTTCAACTTATGACCAACCCTTTTATAGAATAACTGCTAGTCGAGCATTTTCCCTCAGTTAAACTTTCTATTCTATAATTCATTTAGCTCGGCTTACAGCCAATTGTGAATTGTGCCCAGCTGTGTGAACGGCAACTCAACCAAATCATATGCTCGCGATGCGCTCAAACACAATACATATACACACACGCGTATATGGGCCACGCCCACCCACATTGCGCGCCCACTGAATACAGAGATTTATACGGCAATGGAACGTGCGTGGACATCATTCAATTATAATTCAATTTACACAGCGAGCGTCATCATAACCAGGCGCAAAAAGTCCATAAGGCTCCCAAGCCCCACTTCATAAGCCATTTCAATCTTGAGCGCACAGCGAGAGAGGGAGAGAGAGGGAGGAAGAGAGACAGACAGACAGACAGACAGGCACACTCATGCAAACGCATTGTGGGCACTTTCGGACAGCTTTTCATTGAATTTTCCACTGGTTGGCGCTTCATTGGCTGACGACGACGGACAACGGACAGCTGACACACGCCAGCATTTCAATTAATCAGCTACCAGCAAACCGTGCTCGCCTCTCACGCACTTCACTCATGTGTGGGTTCTGTAAATTTTCTTTATTTTCCCTTTGCATTTTCCTCATGCTGTTTTAAATGATGTTTAAATTCAAACAGTAAACATAATTGATGTGGGGGTTTTGCTTGCTTTACGGTTTGGTGAATCGTGCCCAAGTTGAGTGCGTATTAAGTTTAATTAAATTTGTGCACATGACGCATTCAATACAACCGCAAGGGCTCCACAAACACACGCAGTCCCTCTCTACCTCGCCCTCTCCCCCTCTCTCTCTCTCTCTCTACCTCTCTGTCTGTCTGTGTCCCTCTCTCGAGGGAATAACTACTTGCACATGCAAACATGTTCATGTATTTGAAAGCAATTTAGCTGAGAAATGCTGGCAACTTCATTGAATTTTAATATGCAGCGTGTTTCATATGCCATTTGTAACATCTCACGTCTACCCTCCCTTCTCGCTCCATCGTCCTTCAGCATTTCATTTCACCAGAGTCTGACAATTTAACGCACTCAACTCAAATTTATAATATATAATATATACATGCAAATGTATGCCAGGAGACAGTCACAGTCGGTTACAAAAACGCATGTGAAATCGTTCGACTGCCAGCTGAATACCCTAATAAGCATTAGGCTAAGATCGAATAATAATGGTTCAATATAAATATTCGTAGATGATATTAAAAAAAAATAAATATATATATATACATACATTTAAAATATCTATATTGTTTCTATATAAGAAATATACATATTTTCGAAAGTCAGCTTTCTTTTAAAAATAAATAAAATTTTAAATAAATTTTGATTTCCATTTGCATCAATTTATCAATAAATTTTGAATTTGTAAATAAATTTAGATTTATATTTGAGCAGACTATTTTATAGTTTTCGCTTTAATTAAATAATATACTAAAAGAGAGGAGAATTATATGTAGCTTTTATATAGCTTAACTAAAAATATAAGAAAATTTATTATATAAGACATCAAAAATAATTTATTTAATCTGCTCAAATTATGTACGTCACGCTCATCTTTATTATGTGCAATAAAAAGAGACAATATAATTATGCAGATGTACTAAATACGTTTACTAGATATATATAATGAATATATATATATGTATATTTAATGCATATCGTACACAACTACTCCCAGCTAGTCACCACGGACCCTTAAAGTCCACCCCAGAGGACAATAGCGACAACTAACAATTAAAAGCTGAAGCCCAGACTGCAGCTGCTGCCGGTGCTCATAATACCCGCTGTTAGGGCAAGCAAATAAATGCTTGGTGTCAATTCAAGTTAAGTGTGTGCGTGTGTGCGTCAGTTGAGCTTAAACACGTGCTTAAAGCCAACATGCATATATGCATACAAAGGCGCCCACACAGACACACACCCACACTCACCTTGTTAAGTTTTCTGTTTTGGTTATTGTTTCGCTTTTCGCTCGGGCCACGCTGCGTATGCGTAACAATAACGTGACCCAAATATAGAAGCGGCATCTGCCGAAACTATATAGGACTACTACCACTACTACTACTATATTTAGTTACTACTATATTTAGCCCAGCATTGTGGCCATCTTAAGTGGCATTAAATGCCACTAATAGCCTTTTGGGCCACAGGCGAAGATTTCACTTCAACAACAACATCTTGAGACCATCATCCATTCATCCATTGGCCTGCCACTCCCACTCATCCTCCCGTTGCGCACGTGTGGCATTTGACATGTATGTCGCTCGCTGGCCCCATTGTAAGGCATAATCTTTGGCTTTAAGCAGTGCAACCTTTTCGGTTTGATTTGCCATTTCGAAATTAATAAATGCGGCTAAGAAGCCTTTTGAGGCAGCGGCATTCTCTGACTGCCACACACTACTCACTGCCTGTGGCAGCTTTCACCTTTGTATCGCTGTGCCCGCTGGCTGGGGCTTTGTCACTTACCTCCTTTGGATGCACTAAATGTGCGCAGGCGATCCACATCCTCGTCGTCGTCGTTCACTCTCAGGTGATGCATGTTCATTGTGGGCACGTCCAGAAAGGCGTTCGATTTTCTATGCCCTGCAAAAAAAGAGAAAAGGAAAATCATGATATTAATTTAATTTCTCTCTCTCTCTCTCTCTCTCTCTCTCTCTCGCACTTGCTGTCACTCTGTCTAGCACTTTAAATTGCATTACAATCAACGATGGCGTAATTTATGCAAGCAGCAAGCGTTGCGGTTTCTTAAGCTTCAATTGTGCCCAAGTGGAAACAGAGTTGGGTTTTCCTTCACCTCAAGATTCGTATTTGAATAAGTTGGCAACGCATACAATGGAATACCGTGGCATGGTAAATTTTGTAAATTTAAATAAATATTCGATTGGATTGGTTGAACGAAAAATAGATGCTTTAATATTTTGATTACACTTTTTTTTTCAGTTTGGAGACATTTAATTCATTTATGAGTAATCCAACTAGTTTTAGGCTATCTGATTTACATTATTCTGGGTCTAACTGTAGATAATTTACATGCAAAATTTAAGATGAATGAATCTGATTGAACTGATCAGAATGTAGATCCAAGCTGATATGAACTGATTTTATAAAAATAGAGCTGCTTTCTATAGACCTCAAGATTAAATATTATTATCTGGCTATATTAAATAAAGTCAATAAATGCTTGCACTAGGAGTTAATAATACTATGATTTGATTAATCAACTTATTATTATTTCATATATATACATATGTATATATTATATACATATATCTCACATACTCTCAGCACAGAAATCTTACGAAATCTTTATGGACTTATTTAACTTGTGTAGAATCACCTACCTAGGAAAAATTTACACAACACACTATGTATATAGCCATATGCCGTATACAACCATATATTCCATATGTGTGAGCAACAGAGATCTATGCTGAACTGATCGTTGCTCCGAAGAGCGATGCCTTATATTTAAAATTCGAATCCGATTGGAGCAGTTTTCTTACAAATAAACATCCCTTTTGCTAAAAATACTTTTTTTTTCTCAATTGCTGTAGTCTCCCACGGTGGGTAATTGGAGCACAGGGCACAAGTGTATTTCGGATGTTTGTATACTCAATCATTGGGGATGGTAGGAAATTCCATGCTTGCATACTATATATAACATCTATACCAAATATACTATATTTGTATAAATACAATATAAACTAAATACTGTTTATTATCTGCCCTTGATTTATTTTATATCTTTTCACTTAGCTTTTATCGAAGTTATCCAATTGCTCGAGTTACATCACGCTTCTATACCAATTATATGTATTTATCAAGGGTTTTTACGAACACAAGCCTAAAATAATACATTTCTTGCCCGTTCGTTTGACTTTTCACTTTTTTCTCCATTTTTCCTTCATAGTCCGGAAATGTCAAGTTTTTCAACATTTTTTTTTTCACCCTAGACGACTTGCTTGTTGTTTGCTGCCTGACACAGATTTCTACAAAGGCAGCAGTGGCAGCAGCAGGAGGCAAAAAGGGGGGGCGTTAACATAAGTACATTTTGTGTTTTATACAATTGGATGGACTGCAGAAAGTGGGTCAATGGTTAAGTTCAATGATCGTCCAGTCCTGAATGGCTCGACAGGGCGTTAATTAACTCAACTTTATACGAATGATAATCTATTATAGCGAGAGAGAGAGAGAGAGAGAGAGAGAGAGAGAGAGAGAGAGAGAGAGAGAGAGAGAGAGCTATAGCCACTGAATGTTCTTTAAAGTGAATCAAATGTTGTACAGAGACTTAAGTGCGCTCAGCTGTAATAAATAAACACCCGAAACTTGTTTGTCGCTAGCTCCAGCTGGTGCTGCTGGCTGTAAAGCATTTTTATGACCCACATTTAGTTTGGTCTATTTGGCTAATACGCTGGGCTGCATTTAATGTCGCCATTTAACAACTTGTCTAATTTGTTGCTAGCTCTGCCGCACTTTTTGATAGCCCCTGCGGGTCATTAAGGGTACTCCCACCCCGCCCAACCACTAACACTTACCGTGTGGTTGCGGTCGTCGCTGTGAGAGTTTGCGACGCTGCGGAGGCGTCTCCGTTTCGCTCAGTCGAGGCTCGCTGGTGCAATAGGAGCGCGTATCCTGCAGCGTATTTTGTTGTTGCTGCTGCTGTGCCTGAGTACGTCGACGTACCTGTTGAAGCAGAGAGAGAGAGAGGTTGAGTTTTAACAGAAAGCAAAAATAAATTGCCATCGCCAATTCGGCAATTGTAAATCAGTAAAATTATATTCACTTATCTATAAAAAAAAAGAAACTTCACAGTCAAAGACTTTCGACATTAAAGTCTTTCAATTTCAATCAAGTTCAGTTTGGTCTAACTTAGTGTCGGATGGTTTGAAAAAGTTTGTGAAAAAAAGAAGTTGGCAAACACTTTCTTACAGTTGATTTGCTCCTGAAGTAATTCGTATCAACTAAGTTTTTTATAGGCACTAGTTGACATATGTCTTAATAAAAGTTTTAACTTTTTAAGCCTTCAATATTCTCACACCTATTCACTTTGCTTGAGGGGGAAAAAACAGAAATATATATAAAACCCCCACATGAACTGGTTGCTTATATCTTTTGAAAGCAGATATAAATATCCTTAATTGCGATATCTGTTATTCCGCTGAGAGACTTAGACTTACGGCTCAAATGGCTGCAGACTTCTGGGTATTGAACACAATTAGTCTAACAGCGTTAATTCTTCAGATTAAGTGTTTGCCACCTTAGCTTATAGCTTAACTAATTGTTTGGCTAGTCGAAGGAATTACTAGAGATGCCTCCGATTCCAAGAAGTATATGTATATTCTATTCCTCGCTAAACTGGCAAGTGTTTATGCCACTTAAGCGAAGAATAAATAATGTATATATACTTTTTGGAAGCCGCAGTTAAGTTAAGCCTAAAGTGTCGTATACTTGATACCAAAAGAAAAGAGAGAGTGCTATATATACATGAACCTAAGGTAACCTACTTAATGTGTGTGTCAGCCAAAGAAAGAATTCTTGGCATCAATTGATGAGCTTACTTTTTGTATATATTTTATGGCAATACAAACATACTCTCCGATTCTACTCACAACTAGTCAAGCTAAGGTCCTAGTGACGTATACTTAATATTTGTATAAATAGAGAGAGGTAGCTTGCATCACGCCGACGCAACATTGCAACCTGTTCACGCTGATGAATAACATATACATATACTTCATCAAATGAAAGCTATCTCATTCAATTATGCGAGCTTCGTAATTAGCTGAGCTTAAAACCAAAGTGGCGTATACTTAATCTGTGTGTAGTACAAAACAAAGAGCGCTTGGTAGCCACTTTTATGGAATCGCAGACAACGTCTTTTTCAGTCCTTCACAGTAATTAGTGTAGCTCAAGCTAAAAGTGATTTATGCTTAATCTGGGCCAGGCTTAGCCACGGCACCTCAGCAGCATCTCAACCTGTTCATAGCCATGAAATTAGAGGCATCTCGTTCTCTGCAATGAGGCTCGTAACTAGCTAAGCTTAAGGCCAAAGTGGCGTATACTTAATCTTTCGCTTTTAACCCATCATCCAGTGCAATCAATCAATCAGCTGCAACGGCAACTGCACGAAGGAGAATCACCAGGCAGAAGGCAATGGCTATATCGAAGGCTATCTTTGATTTATGCACTGGCGCAGCAATAGAAGCAATAGAAGTAAAATTAAATTGCAAAACGTCGAACACAAATCAAATTGCATTTGTTTGTTTGTCACGCAAGCAAAGCACGTGCCACGCCTTGTTTTACTGTCCCCCAGCTATTCGAAATTTATGGACTGCTTCAAGACTTGGCACAGCATCAAGGCGACAGCTCTGACTGATTAACGCCAAGCGCAATGCTTGGCTAGCGGTTGAGTGGTTGGGTGGTTGGGTGGCTGGCCAAGTGTCAAGGGTGTTGCACCACTCATTCATTCCGTGGCTTGTTGGTGCATTTTCCTTTTCTTTCTTATTTTTTCTTTCGAAATGGCAATCAACATTGCGTTTGTTTCAAATGCACGTCCTGTGGCTAACTTAATCCCAGTTTGTAGCAACTGCAGCGTGTTGACAGCGGCAACGGCAGCAGCAACGGCAACGGCAGCAGCAACGGCAACGGCAACGAAAACTCATTTAGCCACCTGTCTATGCAGCTCGCTAAGCACCACTAACCACCAGCCCCACCTGACGCAGCCAGACGCAGGCTTCATTTAGCAGCGTTCAAAAACTTTAGCCAACATGTGAGTGTGAATGTTGTTCGCTCGGAACTTTGTTAGCTCGTGCCACGCCTCTTCCGCCTTGCGCCCCTGCTAATAGTTGGACGAGACTCTTAGCTGAGCTCACTTTGTGGCTTACACACGCTGCGCCAGCCGGATGCGTTGCTTACGTGCTGGCATCAGCCGTCAAGTGTCTGCGGATTTGGGCCATGCTGAGAGCTGGCTGACTGGCTGACTGGTTGGCTTGCTGGCGGCCATTAGCCAAGTTCTCTCGTGTTTATTTAGTGGCCAATGCCAGGCGCCTTTTTATGACCCAGCCCAACTCTAACAATTTATCGCGTGACCCGTAATTGCGGCTCTTGTGCCATATTTTGCCAGTTTTTTCTATTTTTTCTTTCTGTTCCGAATTAATCACATAATATTGCACGGGCACAGCTCTATATGTATGTATGTGTATATATTTAGTTTGCTTTATTCATTGGTGTCACTGCCGGATGCAGCGTGTCTTCACTTAGCTGAACTGCTGCTAAGGCCAAAATTAATTATATCCGGCCTTTGGCTGCCTTTGGGTGCGTTTGATCCGGGCCAACTCAGTGGCTGCGGCTCATCAGCTCGATGCGGCGGGACATGTCCTTTTTGCCTGCTCTACCAATTTGTATCTGCTTAATACCCAATTAGTGCTTGGGGCCTAGAGCTTCTGGCTGTTAATTTATTTCATTTGTGCAGCTTTGTGCACATATAAATTTGTCGTGTGTCAAGTGCTTTTCTTTGTCTTTATAAATTATAATTGACATGTGCGTTAATGCTTCATAAATGCTCTCTTTTATTTAGTATTTATATATTTAGTATTTTTTATCAAGAATTGTATTCATAAGGAATCGAAAATACTCTAAAAATAAATAAATATGAATAAAAAAAAAGTATAATAAAATAAGCAAAACAAACAAATTTAGAAAATAATAAAAATAATAGAAAATAAATAATAATAATAAATTACAATTTAAATAAAAAGAAGTTATGTTGTTTAGAAATTTATAAAATGAATTTTTATTATTTATATTTTTATTTTTAAAAATTAATTTAGCATTTTCACAGTCACTAAAAACACGCCTAATAAACCCTGAACCAATAGGAGTAATAATTGTTCACTTAATTAAATTTAAGCTGCTATTATATATAATATTTTATAATACTTTAGTAATTTCAACATAAAAGCCCGAAAAAAAAAAAACATCATTGTATTTGCTTTACTTGGAATATATTTAAATTATTATTTTTGTTTACTTTTCATATATTTTACGCCAGTTGGCATATCACTTATACATACTTATGTATGTACAAAAAAAAAAAAAAAAAAAAAAAAAACACCATATTTCCGCTTTCATGTAAATGGTTAAATGTAAATATAAACCAAACCGCTAAGCCACTTATCTATTTTGGCGCATTTTTGTAATTGCTAAAGCTTTAAAATGTAAAATATACATTAACGGGACATCGATTTTAGAATTATCGATAATACATTTGCATTTTTGCCTGCCATCTTGTGCGCTGCACATCAAGTAATCCTTTTTAAAACAAATCTCTTCGTATAACAAATTCAGTTTACTCTATTACAACAGTATCTAACGCACAGATATATTTTCCCATTTCCCACACGAACTTTTCCCTAGGGGGGAATGTTCGTATGCAAATGCATTGCATGTAAAAGGATTTAGTTTTTGTTATATCCGTTACAGTTGAAATGAGTTTTTTGTTTGTTTGTGTTGCTGCTGTTATTTGTTTGTTCTTTTCATTGTTACATTGTTATTGTTGTTGTTGTAGTTGTTGTTGCAATTGGTCTAGTGAAATTGTAGTCCTGCTTATCCTTAAATGCCAATCGCAGTGGATGATGCGTATTCCAACTTGTCATTACGCTCTGCCTCAGCTTGGCGCTGTCTTTGTCTCCTTTATCTGCCTGTCTGCTTATTCAACGTTCTCATTAAACTTTGCTGTCTGCGTGCGTTTATTGTGAAGCTATTATGGATTCGTGAGAAGTTTTGTGCGAGCAACAGAAACAACAAAAATGCGGTAAACTACAAAAAGTGGGGGGATGTTGAGTTGTCGGGGAATGCCCGAGTTGACTAGGGGAATACCCTAGTTTTAAATCATTTTCATTAACATCATTATGAAATATTTGACGAGTGGCAGACAGACAAATGCGATAAATATAGACGTGCATACTGATCGATATAGCAACATATGGATAGACATTAGGCAGACATCAGATAGATAGAAAATATACATAAATATACATAAAGATCGATACACTGACACGTAGACAGGCATTAGACAGCCATTAGACAGATCTATCAAAGATTATTAGATATTATTACTGAGACATAGATAAATATACAGAGAGGCCAAAGTACAGCATAGATGGCTCAGCAGCTCAACTGAGTTTGAATTCAGTTTTTTAACATTAATCATGATCTTTACCTAACGTTTTTATATACAACCTATTGCTTACATCTGCAAAGAAATTTTAATAGCTTTTTGCCAACTTTCAATATGTTTTCATCATCTTCGCCATCTTGTCAAATCACTTCAGCTATCTGTTGCTGACGTGCTGCTTACGCAATCTACAAATCAAATGTGATAAAATTGAGATAAGATACAATACAATATATCAAATCAAAATGAGTATAATATAGTAGTGACTATATATCTTCTCCAGAAACTATACTAAATTGAATGAACTGCTGTCAAGTAGATTAAAATCAATTAAATAGCAAAAAAGGCAGCCATCTATCACGTGCTTATACTTCACTCTGAACGAATAATATTTTTAATAAACAAAAAAAAAATATATATATAAATGTATATATCTACTTTATCTATATGCTTTACTTTACTTTTTAATACAGCTATAAGTTAGCTCCAAATCGGCTTCCATATATTACACTCCTCAACTCACACTCATAGTCGTATATACCCGCTTTCTTCGAGCATTTCCAGAGAGTAGAGAGCACTAAACAGTGTCCCATTACATTCCGCTTACAGGCGAAGAGCACACGCAGTGCACACATGTAACAATGGCATGCATGTATGCATGTGTGCTTGTGTGTGTGCGTGCGTGCGTCTTTATCTCCCTCTCTCTCTCTCTCTCTCTCTATCTATCTCTCTATCTGAGTGTGTGTTTGCACAAAAAAGAAATGTTGCAGAGTTTTGTGCGAGTTTTTGCCACAGACTCATAAATTTAATGTTTGGCATTTGCAGCTTTAAGCGCGCGCAGTGCACATCGCTGCGAGGCTGAGTGCTAATGAGGCCAGGACGCAGCAGGACGTAGGGCAAGGACAGTGCAGACTTCACTTGCTCGCATGCTCGTTCTCTGGCATTACGCATACGCAACGTGTGACAGACGTATATGTGTGTGTGTGTGTGTGTGTAGTAGTTACATATGTGACACGTGATGTTGCCTTTGTGCAAAAATTGAATTTTGCTCCAGCACATAATTCAATTCACACTCATATGCACACACATACACATACACACACACACACACTCGCACCCTCAATCAAAATGCAGATGTAGCTGATAATGGTGGGGCCACTCGCTGCTTAAACGGCACAAAAGTGTCCCGTTTGGGGACAAGCAAAGATCTTAAATGGCACGTGGAGCGCTTTAGTAGATTGTCAGCGCTGCTGTCCTTCGTTTCGATTTAGCCAACGTATCGGGTTTGTTATGATGTGAAACTCAATGCCTGATGCCAGCGTGCCTCGCTGCCTGCCTGACTGCCTGACTGCCTGCCTGCCATCCAGCTTGCCTGGGCTGTCAAACTGTTGTCCTGTTCTTCGTTTGCCTGCCGGCCGTATTCCCCCTTGGGCTCTATTCCAATTTCACAATCAATGCCATCAACTGCTTGGCTGCGAGCATTTGCCGTCAAATCGATAAACATTGTGAAATGATATGAGAGCAAATCTGTGTGTGTGTGTGTGGACTATAGATGTAAAGAAGGAGGCGACAAGAGGAGAGTTATCTGATCGTATGGAGAGAAAATCAGGGCAATACTGAATGTCAGCGTAGGAAAGTAGAAAAACGTAATCTCTGATCGTAAAAGCAATGTTGTAGGGAATGCAAATCTGGGTTTATAGTGAAAGAAAAAACTGAGGACACTTTTATATATATAGAAGGGGCTATTAACTATTACAGAGAATCCACGAATTAGTCGTTTAGCCTTCACAAGAATATGTAAGTGGTAAATTAGGAGGAGCAGAGAACAGAAGCTGTAAATGAAAAAGGTCCCAATATGAAAGACCTAAACAAACGAAGTGCCAGAAAAGAATTTCAGAGCAATTTAGAAAGAGCAGAGAATGGAACAGCAGATCACACAAAAAATATTCTAAGCAGAAGAGGCAAGAAGACAAAGGAAAACTGAAAGGGCAAACGAAGCATGAGAACAGAATATGAGAGCCAACATATTTGTCTCAGAGCGAATGCCGAAAGCCGAACTTCACATAGACGAACCAATGGCATATAAATGGGATATAATGGCATATAAATGGGAGAGAGTCGCTTCAACCGAGTGTGGAACGAACTGGCAGAGAGGCGGTGCTGCAGACATGAAGCTCAGCCGACACACAAAAAGAGAAGATAACGATATAGAATTAATGGGCATGCTCGGATCACCTGAACGTATGTGCATAAATTAAGGCAGACTACTCTATATTATAAAAGCTTCCCACAGTAGGCTGTGGGCCTTTAAACGAATAAGACCTGTGCTCTACAATACAAACTCTAAAATATTTAACACAGAAGCAGAGAGAGAGTGACAGAGAGAGAGAGAGGGAGCGGGAGGGTACGCATCGGCACAGAGCACACTCAAAGATCTGACTACTATCAAACAATATAATAATGCATGGAACCCTCGAAGACCGTTATGGGAAAAAGTGTCCGATTCAAAACAGTTCGCAAGCTCTGCGATGGAAGGTGGCCAGTACGGCCATCATGCAGGTGGTGCACCGCGAACACGATGGCGTCGAGTTCAAGGTGGTGAACGAGCTGCTGGCGCTGGACGAGGCCTACAGGGGCTACTATAAGGAATGGCTGCGTGAGCTCAGCCTGCAGCGTTTGGCCGCCGCCAAGCTGTTTCCGATATCGCAGGACTTGCGCTTTCAGTCGGATGCCATCTGCCGTGAGCCGCAGCCGCGCAACACCGATGCCGAGGAGGTGTTGATTGGCAAATACCAGCTGCACTATCAGATCATCTTGGGCTCGAACATGACCATGAGCCGCGGCCTCTCCACGATACGCGTCAATCTGCTGTCGCTGCGACGCGAATACAATAAGCTGGACCAAAGCGAACCGACGCCTTTTATACTGGGCGATGCCTTCCACAAGCCGATCAAGTTCTTTATGGAACTGGCCGAGGAGCTGTTCAACTATTTCTATAGCCACTATTTGAAATTGGATTGCTATTCGCGTCACCTGGATCCGGGCGATATGGACTCGCTGGAGAACTATCAGAATATTCTGCAGCCGCGCGAGGAATTCGGTGACTATCTCATGCACAATCTGAGCTATTGCCAGTGCCTGCGTCCAAATCCATTGTGCCCGGAACTGATAAAGAGCACAACGAAGAGCAGTGACCTGCTGGACGCCAAACGTCGCGCCCAGCTCAGCCGCTGCCAGCGTCGCGTGGAGAAGATGAAGAAAAAGGAAGAAGTAAAGGGCATCGATTCACCGAAAATCGAGGCATTCGAACTGAATCACCTCAGCTCACGGCTGGCCCAGCTGCGTGAGTACCAGTCGGTGCGGGGACAGGATCGAACTCTCGTCCAGCGCATGATATACGCACTCAGTCCGTCGCTAATGCCGGCCAATTATGTGTCGACGTCAGCCTCTGTGGCCAGAAGTACGAATATTGTTGGATAAAACAGCTGCAGCGATTCAAGTTATATTGGGGTAGGGGCGTGGCAGCTCGAGCTTATCAAATTTCACTTCAGTTTCCTGCACCATTTGTTGATCGCGTGATAAATTTCTATAAAGTGTTCGCATTGCCAGCGCAATCTATCATCATTTGTTCATAAACCCTGGCAGGCGTCAAAGGAAACACAATTTTGTGCTCGTATAAAGTTTGCTTCTTCTTCTTCTTCTTCATCTGCTTGTTGGCCAGCGGTGCGAATAGCCTTTTAAGTACTTGCCAGGGAAACGCATTATGCTGTTATTAGTTTTATTTGATGTGCTTGAAAACTCTTTTCAAAGTGCATGCGCCATGTTTTGGCCAAGCCAAAGCGTAATGACTGCATCACTTAGCCAAGATTCTGTTTGTTGGCCAATTTTATAGATGTATATTTTTATTAGTGGCATTTATAGTTGAAAACTAGCAAGGTAAGTTTTTGGTTAACATATTTATAAATTAACTTGGCAGCTTTATTGGTTCTACTGAGTTGAATACATTCTCCGGTTTATTAGCACTTTATGTCTTAGTATTAAAGTTTATTCTAGTATAATTTTCTATTTGATAAATAATTCAATCAAAGCCATTATCAAGACTTTTAATGAGGTCTTGACTTATCTTCATTGATAGAAAATCGTTCACCTATAAAATTGTGTATTGCTAAGTTCTTCACATTATTATTACTCTCCAGTCGAATCCAATCCATTATCTATACTTGATTTTCGACATCGATGTTTTCATTTAAATTTACAGCATTACTCTCGACTTGCCTTGGCACTTCCAAACTTGTTGATAGTTGTAAGAGTAAACAGCTCAAAACTTTTTGTTTTGCTTTTACTTTCAATATTTATATTGAACTAACTTAATTAGGGCTTTATTCCAACTTTCTTTTGCCATGCAATGCACAGTTACAATTACCCCTAAAGTACATATAATTTTTTTCAATTCGTGACTTGAAGCACACCCTAACTAGAGTCGATCAATCAGCCAGAAGTTTCATTTTTGACATATAAATTATCTAGTATTATATAGTAATGTATTATATGTATTAGCTCGAGTCCATAACTTGAATTCGTGTTTGCATTACTTTAAATATTCTCTCGACTTTATTTCAATCCAAATACTAGGCCAATCCAACCATTGCCATGCAAGCTCTAGTTACCAATTCGTTGCTCAATATTATATATATTTAATTAATGTGTGCAAGGTGTTCGCTCGTGACACGAGTTACGCTCACATCTCTAAGGACTACGAGATAAATAAGTGCTTGCTTTGAGGCAAATAAATATTTAAACAAATCAAAGCAAAAGCTAACTAAGCTCTAGATGATCAATCAGCCAGATGTTTCACATTTGCTATATATATATGTATATATATATTTGTATATATAATACTTACCGATCTGGCGCCCGATGTGATGCGCGCGCTCTGGGAGCGTGTGGCGGGCCGGCGGCGCCTGTAGCCGGGCGTTCCGCCCTCGGGCGTGGCACTGCCCGAGGGCATGTTCTGGATGACCGTCTCGATGCTGGCGCCGGTGGCACAGATCGAGGCGCTGCGCGTCTTCTTCTGCATGCGATGATGCATGGGCGAAATGTCGTCCACCATGTTGCGACTCGACTCGACGCAACTTGACTCGACTTGTGTGTGGCTTGGCTTGGCTGTGGTGCAGTGGTGGTTACTACTTGTTGTGGTGTTTTCGTTTCGTTTCTGTTTAACAACTGCTAAAAGCTATTTGGGTGCTCTTGTTGCGGTTGCGGCTGTCGCTTGCTGCGAGTGCATAATTCGCATGAACTGCAAATAAACAAAAAGAGGAGCAAGCAAAGAATGTCAGAAAACAACACAAAAACTGTGAAACTATTCAAAAAGAACAGCTATTTTGATAAATTTAAATTTAGACTTGCTTGGCCATGTTGTCAACAACAAATACAGAAAAATAATAATAAAACACGCAAATGAAAGCGAAAATTTGCCGTTGGCTGAGTGAAATGTGTAAGGCAGACGCATGCAGCATAATTTGCTCTGTGATTTTTCATTTCATTTCACTTCACTTTTCTTTAATTTTCTCATTTTTGTACGCCATTAAACATAGTTTCAGTTGTGCCGCCCCTCGCCCCTCGCCGGCTTACCCGCTCTCGGAACCATTCGCAGTATATTTTTAAAACATTTCACATAAACTGGGTCACAATCCGGCGTAAAAATTGACGCACTCAAGTGACCGCTGAGCGGGGGTAGGGGCGTGAAACATGTTTTCCCAACCAAAATGGTTTATTTAATTAACAACTTATGTGAAAATTAATTGAACAACTATTATTCTTTGCAATTGTAATCGAATGTTTGTTCAACCTGAAGGGCTATCAAAATAATATAATAAATATAATTTGATTATATATTGCAAATGAACTATTTAAATAATAATGATTGGACCAACTTAATTGTATTCTTTTCTTTCTTTGCAAAATTAATTGAATCAATTAGTAATTTAATTGAATATTTAGCTGTGAAATTTAATTGCTTAAAATAAACATTTTCATTGTTCTAGAATTCTTTTACGGTTTCTGTACTGATCAAAAATACTTGGATAGAAATATAAATATATATCACAAATATTTATATATCATTTAATGTCATTTTTGTGGAGCATGACGGAATATAAATATTTTATTCTTATTGCTTAAGAATTTTTACAGGGTCTGTGTTTTTGTAAACAAAATAATAAATAAATTCCAAATTATTAATGCTATTTGCACTAAAAAAAAAATGTATTTTGTATTTTTTATTTTAATTTTTTATGAAACATATCGAGAATTTTTAGTCAAATTCTACATAATAAAAAAAGTTAAATTTTTTACATGATATTGAGATATTATATCGGGTCTTAAAAACTAATTTTATAATTCCGCCTAGAAGACGTAAATATTAATGATAATGGTATATTCGGTAACTGGATAAAAGTATAACTATTATAAAAAAAAACCTATTTTTAATTCAGTACCATTATTCAGTATCATTACTTATATCACTTTGAATCAATAAGAGCTCAAAGCATTTAGCATCATAAACAAAAACCGTTCGTACAATTCAGCCATCCACAAGAAACCAAAACTCAAAAGCTACAAACATCCTGAGACGTGTATACATATCGCTAAGATATATGTATGTGATTCTGCTCGGATTGGCGCTGGACAAGTAGTATTCAATGCCCATGCTCTATTTTTAATACCATTCTCCAATAAGTGCTTTTTTCACCCCTCATGAAAAAGCACCCCACCTTCCTACGTTCGCTTCTCCCTTTTCTTAGTATTGCCAACTCTATCGATTTGCTAATCGAATTTCCGCGTTGTAGTCGAAACTCTTGAGAGACAAAGGCACACAACTGCTGCGTGTGTATGTGTGAGTGTGTGTGTGAGTTCTCGTATGGTACGCGGCGAGTGCTTAAGTGTGTCTGTTGTTTAATCACGTAGTTTTTTTTATGCTATAAATAAATCGTTCTTTGGATATGTTTTGCTTTCTTTTGGCTTTGCTGCTATTTCTCTTGCATCTTACGAAACGGAACTTTCTCGTTTCACGTTTCGCTTGCTGCTCGTTTCCTTAAACATTTCACAATTAATGATGTAAATAAACAAATAAAAAAATCACAATATACATTGCCGAGAGATTGCCCTGTTATCGAGGTTGCGTTTATCTAACTGCAGGGCCGCAAGTGGCAGACGGCGAAGTGTCGCAACTAGTGGAGGAGGCGTCGCCTGTTGCAAGGCAGCAGAGACGGCGAATGCTGCAAAGTCCTCAGCACTGAGCAGAGCCAAGTCCAGCCTCGCTTAATTGACACTAATTGCCATTTGAGAGGCCCAGCAACTAAATGAAATGAAATCCATTTCTTGGCCAGCTTTAAGCCAATTGCCCCGCGGGAGCACGACGCATGCACCAAAACTAAGATACAAATTGAATTTATTATTGGCTTAGACCCCAGAGGGAGATTTGAATAGAAACATATCGAAGATGACTGTAGATGCTTGCCCAGAGTCTTGGGCATCAGCAATCAAAACATATTTGTAATCGCTCTGGGCTGGCACGCTTGCTTTGCTATGCGGCGGTAGCATAAGCTGCTGGCAATTTGTTTATAGTCCTGTCTTGGCTTCAAGGAATCGAGACAACCTGGTCACTGCATAATCGAATTACGCTTCAAAGTCGTTTTGGCCCCCAGGATTTGCAGCTGCCAACTGAAGCAGTCGCTGGCAAACAGTTTAACGAGCTGTCAGCTGCAAAAGTGCCTGCTCTATTGAAAGAGACAGAGGGAGGCAGAACGAGTCAGAGAGAGAGGGAGATGGAGAGAATGGCAGTAAGGATGCATCTAGACATCTAGCTTACATTATAGTTCTCAGTTCAGCTTCTTAAAACTCAGCATAGTTCAAGTCAAAGCCATTTATAAGTAATTACTTTTATTCATCATATTTCAGTAGCTTAGATAAAGCAGAGAAACGTTATTTTATGCAATTTATGCAATTTGCAAGAGCGTGAAAGTACTTATAGTGCTTAGACAGAATATTTAACTTGATAGATTTTAATGTCTCTCATTGAAATGAAACCAAAAATTATGCAGTAAGAGTATTTTAATAAAAAATTAATAAATAAAATATAATTGTTATAGATTTTTGAAGGGGGTTTGTTGTTACACTCAAACCCTACAAAATAAAAATAAAGAAATTAAAATTAAAAAACAAAGAAAGAAGAAAAAACAATAGCAATATCTGATATCAATTTCTCCTCTTCAAATCGCTTTCTATAATTTTTCTACATTTTTTTTTAGATATTGAAATCCTCTAAGGGGGGACTAAAAACACTCTCTATATTTCTCTCTTTCATTCTGTTTTATTCTGCCACATTAGACAGAGATCTGATAATAAATCTACTCTGGTTTCAGGTACTATATTATGTAATGCACTGAATATGCCCAAGATAAAGACCAAAAGCTTTATTTATTTATTCATTTATTTAACAATACACGCCTATTCGATATTTATCGATTGTGCTGTAAAGAGACTGAGAATGTATTATTTTTGTGAAAATAATAATCGACTTATACTAAACAAGCATATAGACAACGATTAACTAAGTCAAGAAGAGAGAGATGCCTAGATCTATTGAAATTGTCTCTCATATATTATAATAAACAATCTCTACTAGTATAAATAAGGCATCCGAAGCCCTCTGCACCCACAATGTCAACTTTTTAGACACTCCCTACAACCTTGAGCTTAACTTCTTAGTGTGACAAAGTCAAGGACCTCACTGCTTGCTTGTTTCATTTCGTTCTTGGGTGCTTTCCTTGACTCTTTCCTTGGCTGCTTGCTTGTAAAATTTTATAGTAATTAACTTTTTGTTAGGGAAATGATTAAAACGTAAATAATTAAAAAAAAAAAAAAAAAAGCGCACGTTTATTTGCGCTGACTGCCAGCTGTCAGCTGGTGGCACTTGTCAAGTGACGCTGAGAAGCCAATGCAAAGCAAAACACCCACTCACGCACACACACACGCACACAAAAGGCAAGTGGGTAAATAATGCAGCAAAAGTTTATGCTTAGCGTACGCGGCGTATGCTTAATATAATACAAAGCGAACCCTTTAAACTTGGTAAGCAGTTGAAAAGGGTTTCTCCCACTCTCTCTCTCTCTCTCTCTCTCTCTCTCTCTCGGCTCACCTCGTTCTCCTGACAAGCATTGTCAATGTGACTTTACGCTTGATTTGCTACGGGAAAACCCAACGATGCATTTAAAGCAGCAAAAAGGGATACAATAGATGCTCAGATGTAAAGACAGAGGCAGAGGCAGGGGCAGGGGCAGAGGCAGCGGCAGAGGCAGAGCCAGAGACTGAAGGTGAAGCTGAGGCTAAAGCTGAGGCCAAAGCCAGTCGCTCGTGCATAAAACTGTGTTGCAGATGGGTTTCAGGGCTTGGGGCTTGGGCTTCGGTTTGGGCTTGGCTTGTTTGCACTCCGAGCAGGAGCAAAAAAGGACCAAGAAGACAACTAGTTAAACTGGGCAGCTGTTACGCCTCTAATTGCCCGACAATGTCCGCTGAATAGCCTTGATTGGCCAGAGGCACGCAAAACAAGAAGACAAGACGAAAACCATGTATGAGTGAGTGAGCGTGTGTGTGTGAGAAATGCGAGTGTGCGTGCGTGTGTGTGTGCATTATGCTTTTATAGTAGATTTTGGGCTTGTGGAGAAAATTTTGCGGTATTTTTTTGGGGGAATGCCACATGGTGCGTTTTCGGAAACATTTTTTATCAACCAGAAAAAATATAACGAAACAAAAGAAAAAAACAAAAACAAACATTGTAGCGGTCTATTAACATAAATTTGATGCCAACTCAAATATTTGGCCCCACATATTGGTTAATCAGCTCACCTTTTAGAGCAGCAGGAGGCGGCAGGCGGCAGGCGGGAGGATTGATGCGGGAGTTCATTGAAGCAGCAGCTGCTGCCAGCACAGCCCACACATTTCGATGCACATTCAAGCGCTGACAGCTGTGCCCGATTCCCAGCTACTCGAAGTTATCAGCAGCACACACACTCACACACACACACACACAGTGGCATACTCGCACTCGAGTAGTGCGTGGGGGGTTATTATTTTTTTATCACTGAGATAAAGCTGACAAAAGGCGATAAGTGCCGCATGATATCGCATGGTCTGGCCATGCCAACTATGACGTGTGCCACAGTCAATCAGCGTACGAGCTGAGCCCCTGCTGAGCCGAGCCTTGTGACACCTGTCAACGTTTGCCGCTCGAGTGTGTGTGGGCCAGCCAACTGGGCCAAAAAGTTGCAAGCCTCGAAATCTATGCCACACTTGGCAGCTAAGAGCTCTAGCTGTAGTCCTTCGAGCATAGGCAGCCCTAGGGGATTTGATTAAACTTAAAGCGAGTATGTAAGAATGTGAGAAAAAAGTCTGGTCTAGACTGAAGGAGTAGAACTGCAAGCATCTACATATATATATAAAATATATAAAATAAATAAATAAATAAATTATATATAAATAAATATATATAAAATATATGTGAATCTCTCTTATATTATCAAATCTCTGGATTTATTATAGGCATTAGCATGTTTAAATAAAATCCCCATACTTTCCTTTAATATTCTGTTTTCTTTTTTTTTTTTTTTTTTTTTTTTGAGTTGAAAGCCCAATTAACTATTAATTAAAATTAAAATCCTTGTTCAACTTACTATAAATCAAGCCCGCAGCCCCTCAACAGGAAGTCTAGTAAATTATTGCTGGGAATTTCATTATTTTTAGTAAATTCTCTCATATTTTTTTAGTATTCATAAGTTAATATGCAGTTAATATCTTCAGAACATTTAATCATTGAGTCATCGATTTTATATATATAATGAAAACATTTGCTTTGCTTTGCCTTATGCTTCATCATTACGAATTAGCTATTAAATCAATTGGGACTAAACTTGAACGGAGCTAACAAAATAAAATTATGAAAATTAGAGCTCGAAGAAATTACAAATAAATAAATTATTATAAATAAGATAAGATGCAATCTCTTAAGCAACTCCAACTCAACTCCAAGCAACAGAATTGACTACAGCAAAAAACCTTTTCAAGACATATACAAATATATATTTATGTTATACATAAATATAACATCTAACAAGATGCCCAAAACCGTTTCCTTTATAGCTCTTTGCCTGGTCAATAAACATTGAATCAGAAAGCAAACAGCTTTAGGTCTTTATTTACTGGCAAAAATCTAAAAATACTTTTAAATTCTATATCATGTATTAAATGGTAAACTCTATATATGTATGTGTATTGTTGCTGAGAGTTTCAGCAAAGCTGGCGAGCGCAAATATCAAAACAACTTAAAGTTCATGTTATTTTCCAAATATGCCAAGCCTAATCATGTTAGCTACTTATATGTGTATGTATGTGTATATGTAAATGTATAAGTGTGTATGTATAAATGTGTATCTGGGACTCAACTGTTGCGTGTGCCTTGGGTAACAAGTTGGTTCATGTTGTGTTCACTGTTGTTCTTATGCCTCAACTGTTGCCTGTTGCTTGTTGTTGAAGGGCGTTTGTCGCTTGTCGTTTGTTTTCATGGCCATGTCCCTTTCACACACGCACTCACACACACACGCACTTACACACCTGTTGCATGCGAGGCGATAAAATTAATTTCAATGGGGTACAACTAAGACACAGCCATAGGCACAGCCAGCAGGAGGCGGGAGGCACAGGCAACAGGCAACAGGAGGAGGCACAGTCAACAGGCAGGGATTTCACATATACATATATATATGTATGTGTATGTATATAGAGAGCTGGCAACATGTGCCATTGTGTGACAAAGGTCAGAACGCTGTGCGGATGCCTATGCCGGAAAGCCAGACACCCCTCAGGCCCACCATCACTCACAGCTCTGCTCAGTCCCGCCCGGCGCTGTTTGTTGTCCTGCTCAGTCTCTGCTTCTTCTCCACCTAGTTCTTCTTCTGCTGCTTTTCTATAATATTTCTGTGCGTGAACAACATGTTTATTCGCATTAACATTGACATTATCATTTGAGGCGCTTCGCGGTTTGTTCGAAGCTGCTGCGGCGGGAGAAAAACAAATTTTTATTGCTCATACGCCGCGTACGCCACAAATTAGTCTGCCTGGTTTTTTGGTTTTTGTCATCAAATTGTTGTTAGTTAGCCAATTTCTTCTTCTTCTTCTTCTTTCGTTTCATTTGTCCATAAAAACAACACATTTTGTTGCGGCCCAAATAAATTTCCATGCATTTAATTTTGACAAGTATTTATATATTTAGAAAAATGTTGAAAGAAAAACATCGAAAGCTGAAGCCATTGGCACGCGTGCATATAAAAATGTATATATGTATATGTACATATATTTTCTTACGGATATATGTCTGCTATATATCTGCTATATATTTCGACTATACTTTGATCGCTTCTCTGACATAATCACAGCACACTTAAGTCCTCAAATTCGGATTTCTCACAGCTTTAGCGGTCAAAAAGACAGAAAGAGCATGACATCAAATGCTGGAAATGCGTAGATTTTTCCTTTTCCTTTTTTTTTTTTTTTGGGAAATTTTTAATGTCGCTTAATTGTTGTGCGTGGGCAGACAATGAGTCATATTAGCGGGGCGCAGAGTGCCAAACAACTCGTCTATTGATAACAGGGAAATACCAGACATTTAGTGTGACAATCTCTTGATTTACGTTCTTCGAGTGCTTTATAGAAATTTCTATGACATTTTGCACAGTTCAAGACTTTATACTTATAAGTGATATATGTATATTTATGTATAGCTCTACATGCGCATAATATGCAAGTAATATATAAATGTCCATCACATCATATATCAATTTAAGTTCTTTAGGAATAGAAAAGAATAATAAAAGTCAACTACTTCAGCTTATATTTCACTTAATTTCCAAATTTCATATTTTCCCTATATACAGAAATTTTCTTCGAGTCAAATTGAATGCTTGTTGTAGTGCCTAATAACTAAGCTAAGTAATTATAAATTCACAAATTCATAGCTAATAGAAAATTTTGAAAATTTCATGAAAACGAAGGCAACCAAAAATGTTTTATGTGCAGCTAGAAATTCAGCTAAAATCATAAACCGAGCCACAAATCAAATTCTGTTTTAGTGGTAAAACTTTGCTGTTTATAATATAAACTTTATATGCAACAGAACAAACTGAAATCTAAGAACGAGAAATGCGAGAAAATGATTAAGGAAAATGCATAGACGAAAATGCAGAGGTAAGACAAGAAGTAGTTACCTCAAATCACAGACAAAATATTATTATAGCCTGCTTTTGGCTCTACTGAAATTAAATTTAAAATGCTGTAAATCATATACATATTTCAGCAACATATTTCCTTTTAAATTTGATCTAACATAAATTTCGTTTTATAGACATTCAGCTTTATACAGTTCAATAAATCGATGTGGCCAGAGGAGCAAAGGCAAATTAATGGGGCTAAATGTTATTTTTGTCAAAGATTTTCCAAAACGTTGCACAAATTGACAAGGCAACAGCAACAACAAAAAAACAACAACAACGTCGACTGCTGGCACAAATTGGCGTCTGCTTAGCTTAAAGTTAACGTCTTTTATGTTTATTATGACACATGTAGCTATATTGCCAGCTCACTCTCTCACACACCTACATGCTCTCTCACACTCTCTCTCCCTCACTCTCTCCCTTTTTCACTATGTATATTCTGCATATTTTGTGTAGCCTACTTGAAGGCGCTTTCAACAATATCTCCCCATTCACTCTCTCTCTCTCTCTCTCTTTCTCTCTCTATCTCTCTCTCCCCTTCTCTGTCTCTTCTTTTATTTTCACTTTGGCACAGCTGTTTACACAAAAACTCACTTCATTTAGTTTTTTTGACAGCTCTGCACAGCCCTCCCCCTTGAGCTTTGCCCCACCCCCTCTATATGGTGCTCCTTCGCTTATCCTTTGTAAAATCTGTGTTAATGTACGTATGTCATAATTAACTTGAGCGCAAAATAAATTGGAAAATTCTTTGGTTTCTTCTTTGCTGCTTTTTGGATCATTTGCTGCAAAGCCAGTTTATTGCTCCTAATTGCGTGTGTGTGCGAGGGTGTGTATGTGTGTGTGTGTATGTGTGCCTGACAGGCTGATTTTACGAGTGTGTTTATCCTACTTCCTCATATATTTATATATAGAGAGATATATATGTAAGCATATGCCTTGGCTTTGTGCCGCACACTTGGCACACACAGACACTCACACACTCCATTCCCCCTGTGTGTATGTGTGCCTGTGTGTACATACTTCTCTTGTATTTGTTTGCTTTGTGCTCGCTCCTTGGCAACTTCAATTATTATTATTATATTTTTATTTTTTCCAATTTGCTTTATATTTAATTGAGCTCATCTAATTTTTATAGAAGCTTCAAATCACTTTCTGATTATATGTGAGTATATATAACTAAATTGATCATTTTATTTTTATATAAACTATACCATCTTCTATCACATATCCATCTATTATATTGTATAAATACGAGACTTCGGCGTTCTATGTAATTGTTCCCGATAAAAGTGGCATAGCCTAACAGCTATATTCTCTATAAAAAATAATAAATAATAAAAAACAGAGCCCTTTTCCTGTTACTCAAACAACTAAAGCTATGCAAAATGTTGACTAAAAGAGAAAAGAAAAAAACGAATCTTGGAAAAGTTTTTACAACTATCCACAAAGCTTCCAGCGCCTGTAGCTATGATTATCGGAGCAGGAGCTACTTCTACTCGCTGTGTACAAGTATTTGCACATTGTATTAAAATTGAGCTCGAGCTACAGGATATTTTTGCATGGTTAGCTTTTTCCTTTCGCTAACCACAAATTTCATTCTTCTATTGTTTTCTATTTTTCGCCTCAAGTCGAGTTTTCCATTCAACTTCTTTTATCTATATTTTTTGATTATACCTAAAAATGGCCTCCGTCTGCTTTTCGATTGTGTTTTTCCTTTCTTCTTCTTTTCTACTTCAAAAGGACTTCCCATATGTCTACCGAGTGGAGTCCCTGAGCAGCACATGGCAGTCATTTGGCTAAAGTTGAAGTGGTTTATCGATTAAATAGATTAGTTATTGTCCAATGTGTTAGCCTCACGGGAACTGGAACCAGTTTCAGTTCTAGTTCCAATTATTTAATGCAGTTTGCTGCACGAATTGGCAACAAATCGAATGCGTCCTTTGGGCGCCTGCGAAAATTGTAGTTTAAATATATATTATATATATGTATGTATGTATATATATAATATATATGGCAACTTGCCAGTAACTTGAGCTGCGTATAGATATGTTATATATCTACATAATTCATTTATATAGTATAATATATAATATATATATACTTATATTATTTTTGTCCTTTCTTGCTTGAGCAACTGCAGCAATTGCTAATCTATGTGTGTGCGTACGTATATATATGCATGTGTCTGTGTGTGCAATTTTGCATGTTTGCTATGGTCTTCTACACAGTTGCGAATAAAGTGTTCTGGCAAGTGTCCTGCCGCATCCTTGCTGCCTGCGCTTATCTAAACATTTGGCTAGTTTTTTTTTGTCTCGTTTATTTTCGAGAATGCGGAAATTCGCTGTAAGTCTTAGCCACAGTCACGTATCTAGCTACGTCGAGCGTACAACTTGAAGCACATCAGACACATACTCACGCACACACACACACACACACACACACATATCACAACACAACACATGGCACACGCACACACTCACTTACTCAAGGCAAACATAGTTCAAAGTGAGGCAACGGAACTTGTCACACACGGAAGCTGTGGCCACGCCCAGTCGCTGGGCGCATAAAATACACTAAAGTTGAGGAATTCAGAAATGGAAGCAGGAGCAAGGGAACAGAAGTTGAAGCAGAGCACAGGAGACGAAGAGAGAGAGAGAGAGAGAGGACAAACCAGGTGGATGGAGGGGATGAATTTGTGCAGGTCTTTGGCAGGCAGTGTCAACTACAATAGACAACAACAAGGGGGAGAGAGAGAGGTAGCGAGAGAGGGAGAGAGAGACTAGATGTAAAGTCAAAACAACTACAAAATACTCTATATGCTAGTTACTACCAAACTGTAATAGATTGTAGCAGTGCCTTAAAAACTGTGCAATGAAAAATATAAACAGGGAACTCAGTAATTTAGTATGAGCTGATATCAAAAGACTGTTAAGCAAAAACTAGGACTAAAATAGAAAATTACAATATTGAGGAGGTTACAAAATTTCAGTTTGATTATATTCAAATATGATTCAATCAATCAAGTATTGGATATACTTTTAGATTTATCATATTATTATATGTGAGACAACTTTGATACATTTTTATGATAAACAATTAAACTAATGAAAGTCTTTCTACAAAGAATTGTAGATTTTTTAGGGCAAAGGCAAATCGATTTTAGTTAGTCCATACACCCGTTTAGCTATGCCAAAACATGGCCGAGAGCACTTTGGTTGGCTCTAGCTGCATTTTGGCCAAAATACAATGCCGCGAAATAGCTAACAGCAGAGGCAGCGCTTCAGCCCTTCAGCTCTTCAGCTTTGTAGTTTTGCAGCTCTTCAGAGCTAACCAAAAGTCCCAAGCAAGCTCTACCTCTCTTCATCTCTCTATCTCTCTCTCACTCGCTCTATGAGCTAGTTGCAGCTGCTGCTTTTAGTGGCCCCTCAATAACAACTACAGGTGCCTCCTCTGTTAGTGCTGCTGTTGCTGTTGCATGCAACGAGCTTGAGTGTGTTGTACCTGTTCAACGTGCAACGTCTGTTGTTGCTGCTGCTACCGCTGCTGCTGCTGTTTTGCGGCTGCTTTTAATTGAATTTACAATTTTCGGGATTCCCAAAGGCCAAAATGCAAAATGGAGTTTGGGCGAAACACACACAGAAACAGAGGGAGACAGATAGAGTGGGAGTGAGAGAGCAGCAGAGAGTGAGACACACGCAGCGAGAGAGAGGGAGGAGATAGTAAAAGGGAGGCAATTTACAGAGGCTCAGTGGGCAAGCAAATGGAATTAGCCTGGCCAAATTTGATATCAGACATAAAAGCTATGCAATCACCATGCCCCTTGCCCCCTAGGGGTATGGGCTGATACAGGCTACGTGGGCGTGGACGTAGCTGTGGCTGCGCTGTCGCGTGCCAATTCGCATTTTTAGTCTAATTGACAAAACGTTGGCCGCAAACCAACTGCCCCAGCGAATGTGCCCCAAATGCAGCAGCAGTTCATGCCACATGTTGTTGCCAGTTGTTGTTGTTGTTGTTGTGATTGGATTTTGTAATTGTGGTGTCAACGTGCGGAAACCCAAGCGACACACAGACAGACAGACAGAAAGGCAGATGAAACAGGCGAGCCAGACAGACTTTGATTATGCCCGAGTGTATTTTGTTTCCGTGCCCGAGGGATTTGTTTGCCATTCGTTTCATTAGCTATGCAAGTGTTTTTCTTCTTCTTCTCTCGTTTGTCTTTTTATAGTGCAAGCCATTTGAATGGAGAGATTCTAGATGTGGTTGCCACTGTCGGCATCATTAAATTAGCTAATTGAATTGTTTTCCATAAACAATGTAGATAAATCAATTAATGTTCACATTGCGATTAGAGCGTAGTTTACATTGATTTGCGTGACATTGAGCAGCCGACGAATGTTATTTAACAGCGCTGAATTATGTTGATGGCGAATGTGGTTAACTATTAACATTATGTTATAGTATAGTATTAAATTAATAGAATACGAGAATTTTATATATATGATATATATTTACAAGTTGTTGGTTTTACTGTTAATAACATTATGTTAAAATTTAATTCTAAATATATATAAATTTTATCATTTAACATAACTTAATTTAACGGTGCTCAACTTAACGAATATAAATAAATAAAAAATAAACTTAGTTTAATTGCTGCAGCTTAACATTCAGTGACGCGCACTGTTAAATAACATTATGTTAGGCATATGCAACATATTATTAGCATAAATGAAATCAATTGCAATTGAAATGTCAAATTCAAAGTGTGCCCAAGCAAAAACCTTGGCAAATTGAAATCTCCCTTTAGCCGGAATCTGAATGAATCCACTTGAAACGGCTTAGAGCCAAAAGAAAAGTTCAAAATTCACTTTCGCCCCGACACTCTGGAATGCTTGACTAGCCTCAGCAGGAGGCTGTTGTTGTGCTGAATTAAAATTGATTGCAATCGGCGGCAAGTGCTTTACGGCACCCCCAAGGATTGCCAAAATGCTTTACAGCCGACATAATCATTGCGAAATGTATTTATTTAACGCTCAGAGTCGAAAGTCGACTTTAAGAAAAAAAAAAACAAAGAAAAAAAAAAGAAGCACACGGCGGCCTGCCATAAACTCTGGCAGCCAAATGGTTCGGCATATTTAATGCAACCACCCACAGTCCCAGTCGTAGCCCCCGTCCCAGGCCCAGCTCCAACTGCTTCCCAAATTTCTCCCTAAGGGTGCGCGGTCAACGTTGCGTATGAGCGATTTTTTTTATTCTGGTTTTCCTTCATTTAACGCTCGAATTTGTTTGTTTTTTTTTTCTGCTCCTACTTTTTCGGGTTCGCTCCCTTTTTTTACGAGTGTGTAATATATTTAGGGACTTGCTTGATTATATGCCAAATGAGCGAATGAATTTAAGCGTCGCAATGCTTAAGAGCCAGAAAAACTAGGCAGGAAAAGCGTGGCGCCGCCGAAAGCCAAACAAATCACAGAAGAAGAGAAAAAACACAATATATAATAATAAAAATAATAAAAAACAAAAGCAGAATAGAGAAATAATAAATTATTGTTTTATTTATTTCAAATATCTCATCTACCTGTTTAGAGCAGCTGTGGGCGTGGCATGTGGCCGCCTGCTGCTAGTTAATGAACTTCTCGGTCAATATCCAGGCCAACTGATAACAACAACAAGAACAACAACAAAAAAGTGGGAAGTTAATTTAGCCGGCGCTGCTCAACCGTTCTATATATTTGGTCGATAATTTGTATTAACACAAACACACACATACACTCACACACAGTGAGACACACGTATAAATACATATAAATTTATGCACTTGTTGTATTCTATTTTCTTTGATTTATTTTTAGCAAATTTCTTACACTCGAATAATTTCGCGAAAAAATTGAGCGAAATGAAAAACGAAAGTAAAATTTAAAGCAAAATTTGTAAATTTATTGCCACGCACACATATACATATGTATACACTCACTTTACTTTATATTAACTGTGATTTTTTTTTATTTTTTTTATTTAAGGTAATTTTTCTCCGAATATTTTTGAATTCTTCGTGCCGTTTGGCGCGCAAATCTGTGTGTTTCTTTGATATGCCGTTAGTTTCCGATTTGCGTTCCGTTTTGCGCGTTCGCATCCGTTTCGTTCAAGCGCCGTCGTATGTTTGAGCCTTGCGATTCGCTGCTGCCCATTGGCCTGCTCTGCTCTGCTCTGCTCTGTGCTTTGCAACATGTTCGCCTCGAACCGTTTGGTTTGATGACGACACCAATACTACTGAAAAAAAAAAATAGCTTTCTATGCATTTGCCGCTTCAGCACGTCATCGTTAAAAGCTAAAGCTTTTTTTTTGTTTTGTTTTGTTTTATGCGCTATGTTTGTCTTTGCGCTTTGCCATTGTTGTTTTTCTCTGTCTGTTTACTTTGCTGCCGCTGCCGCTGCCGATGGCACTGCTCGGCGCTTACTTGCGCATGTTGTTGTTGCTGTTGCTGTTGGGTTATTGCTTTGCTCGAGCTGGCGTTGACGCTGGCTTTGGCGTTAGCAGCGCTGCAGCTAACAGCGTCTATTGTCAAAGCTTTGTTGCGCTGGCGCTGGCGCTAGCGTTGACGTTGACGCTGCCGCTGCTAGCTAAACTTTTATTGCTGCTGCTGCTTTTGCAGTCACATGCACTGCTGTTGGTGTATAGCTTTTTTTTTAGCGCTGACGCTGACGTTGTTGCTGCTTTTACTGTTGCTTTTTCTGTTATTGTAGTTGCAATTCATAGAGTTTATATAGCTGCTGACGTCGCTGTTTTTTATATTGCTACTGCAGCTGTGGCCACTGTGACTGCTGCTGCTGCTGCTACTGTTACTGTTTATGCTGTTATCGTCATCTCTGTTGTTGTTGTTGTAGTTGTTGCTGCCTTTGTCTGTCGTGCAGCTGCTGCTACATTTGTCTTTTTGCGGTCGCTGCGAGCATTTTTACCGTTTTATGTGCAGCTTTGTTTCTATTTCCTTTTTGTTGGCCTGTTTATGAGTCAAAAAATAAAAACGAAACGAAATACAGCAAATGCTGACAATCATTTATTATGTATTTATTTATATATTTGTGTTCGCATTCCTTTTACATTTTATTAGCTGCTGCCTGCGGCTCTGCAGCTGCCAGTTTCGCTGCTCTGGCGCTGGGATTAACCGTTGCTCATATCGTTTCATTCGCTTTGATAGGCCTGACATGTTTGTGTGTGTGCGTGCGTGTGCGTGCATGGATGTGTGTGTATGTGTGTGTATGTGTGTGTGTTATATTTAGATTTAGGGTAGAATAGTGTTAGCATTTGCTCTTTGGACCGGTGAATGTGCAGTTAGTTTTAGCGGATTACTCATACGCCGTGTTGGACTCCAATTCATGGTATAATATATATACATATATGATTATAAATAACAATGTAAAACAAGTTTATCATATAATCATATATGAAAAAATATAAAGATTAAGAACTTAATCCTATATTATATAGAGTTTGTTATCATAAAAATATAATAAAAATTTTTTAATAGAAAAAATATGCAAAATATAATTTATACAAAAATAAAGTACTAAATATAATTTTGTAAAAAAAATTTTTGTATCTTATTTTTAATATTTTTTATTTAAAATTTAATATATAATATCATTTATTTTGTATTTTTACCATATATTTTATTTATGTATATTACAGATTATATTTTAAATACTATTTTATATATAGATTTTTCTGCATTAATTAATTCCCAAGCATTTAGTATACTTCTTCCCTTCTTCTTCTCGTTGTCTGCTCTTTTATTTATAGCGCTTGAGTCAAACTTTTAATGGCTGCCAACAAATTGTAGTTTAAATAGAAGGAAAACCCAAAAAAGTATAAAAACTAAGCAAAAATTCATTTGGCAAATGCAGCGGACGTCTGTTAGAGCCCAATGTCAGCTTTGATTAATCGCTGCAAAAAGGTTTTTTTCCTTTTCGTTTTGCGTTACGTATACGCCACGTTGGGCATAGTGTTGTGTGTGTGTGTGTGTGTGGCTTTTGCGAGCATGCAGCAATATGTCAAATTGTATTATGATTGAGCGTGCCACAGCTTGTGGCATGTAAACAAACCAAAGCCAAGTCAGGACAGGGCCAAACAAAGCTCTTGACTGTAAGTCAAATGCTGTCAGAAGGTTCGTTCTAACCAAGGAACCTGAACAGGTGTGAGCATGTCTTATCAATAGTGTGTGTGTGTGTGTGTGTGTGTGTGTGGCGCATAATCATAGGCCATGATTTATTTATAGGGCACAGGTAGGTGAACCTTTATGGCCCGCTTTTATAGCCATTTCTTGCTGTTCGTCTTCGTCTTCGCCTTCTTCTTCGTCTCCTTGGGTGGAAAGTTGGCTGGAAAAGCTGTCAATTGATTTCGTTGACCCACATGATGACAGAAGCCAAGATAGTCCACCTCGCCTTGTTATGTCTGAGTGGAGCGCATCAGCACAGGTACAAAGTTTCCACAGGTGTTGAGCGCCGTCGTAAGCTGTTTAATTGTTGCCACTTCACTTGGCCCGCTGGAATCAGTTTTCAGCTCGAGAAATAAAGCTTTAATTAAATTTATGCAAATTTTCTTTTATTTTGATAAACTTTTTAATTAAGCTCGAGTGCAGACAAACAAGTTGGCCGGAATATTCCCAAAATTGAGGCTTAATCTATGCTAATTTAATGCGCACCTGTTGGCATTACGCCGAATTCGCCGAACTTCCAGAGAGCGCAACAGAAACTCTCTAATTGAAAGCCAACTTGAGGAAGAAGAACTTTAATGAGAAATGTTTTCACCTGAGGTGTGGAAAGGTGACGAGAAAGGGGAAGGGGAAGGGGTGTGGGGTGAAAAACGAAAATGTGGCCAAGACGCGCAAGCAACTGTTTTTCACTTTTCACGTGGCGGTTACCTTTGTCGTAGCTCCTCCTTCTCTCTCTGTCTCTCTCTATCTCTCTTTCCCCATCTGTCTGTCTTCCCCTCTCGCCCGCACTCTCCCCGTCTCTGTTCAACCACAGCATCTAATTGCAGCCGCAGGACTGACTGCGGGCATCACGAGAGCGCAAATATAATGACGAAAATTAGAGGGAAAATCGAGGAAATTATGCATTAGACAGGAAAATATTTGCGAAGCAGACGCCAGGTGACATCATGAATAAAACAAAACGATTTCAGCCAGCCACAGAGAGAGCCCGTCTCTTTAGTGGAGGCGCACATATGCGGCCAATATCAAAGAAACGTATTCTCTTTTAAGGATATTTATGAATTACAGCTGAACTTAATTCCAATCCATATCTGACTACACAATGCAGCTTTAAGGCTTTTAAAATAATAAAAAGAGCAAATTTAAAAATTTAAGTTTAAAAATTTAAAAAAATACACAATTTACAAATCGAAGCTTAAGCACAGAGACTTTTCGTAGAATTTTTAAATTACTAAAATTAGATACCTTAAAAACAAAAACAAAAAAACAAAACAAAAAAAAAATTAATAATTTTTAGCCTTTTTAAATATGTTATTACCCATTTAATATTTTATTGCTGGTAAAAAAAAAACAAAACTTAAAAAAAAAAAAAACATAATATTCGTCATAGACATCCAAGGGCCAACATTTAACTTTAAAGCTAAGTAGATTACCAGCTTTTCAAACGCATTAGAACTGTAAAACAGATCACGTAATTGAATTGAATAAACAATCCAGCCTGGCTAATGCTACGGCTAATACTGCTACGTAAAAGTCTTATATCTCTGTTATTAATATAAATGAAGTCAAACGAAGTCAAGCACACATGAAAGCTTTCAGCTTAAAGCTCTGAATAGTTAGTTGTTTTTATTGCATTTACATTTACATTTTCATTTATTTCGCTAAATCTTTGCCATTTTGGGCCGCACACACACACACACACACACAGACATCAACAGGTTGTCTCACACTCCCACTCTCACTATCTCTCCCCCTCTCTCACTCTCTCTCTCTCTCTCTTTCTCTGCGTGATTTGAGTCTGGCTAGCTTTGACTGCCTTCCACTCTTCCAATTTTCTGTTGCTGTTTGAGTCTGCTTAGCTCACTGTCTCTCTCTCTCATTCTCTCTCTCTCTCTCTCTCTCTCTCTCTGTCTCTATCTATCTAAAACGCCTTGGCGCTGATTGAATAAAAATTTCATTAAACGAACATTTGTTATAGCCAACAGCTGTGTGGCTCTTTGAGAGTGGCAGCCCGAGCAGCGGCCAAGTCACGGCAGGCACTCGACTCGAGTCCCGGCAATTGCTTTCGATCCCAGCCTGGAGGCAGCAGCAGCAGCAGCAGCAGCAGCAGCAGCGGCAGCGTCGGCATCTGTCTGTGATCCTAGTCGAGCGGCATCTCTGCTGGCGTTTATTTTAATTGCCGGCATTAGGCGCCTGCAGATGGACCATAAAAACGTGAGCAGAGGCAGCAGGAGGCGGGCAGTGGGGGAGGCACTATGAGAGCGGGATTTTACTAGATATACTATGTGCTATATACATACATTATATATACATATACACATATATAAAATATACTTTATATACATACATAAATGGCATTGTTTTATGCCGCGCGTCGGCTTCCATTTCCGTTTGCCTTTAGCCAGGATTTGCAGTTGATAGAGACAGAGACAAGAGAGAGAGAGAGAGAGAGTGAGACAGCGACAGGAAAGCGTAACTGTTAAGGGCCCAGAAGAGCTGCGTGGGGGCGTGGCAATTGCCTTTGCGGTTGTTAAATCGTTTTTATGACGTATTCACAGCAGCGAAAAAAAAGTTGATAGATGACGTATGTGTGCGTGTGTGCGTGAATAATTTGACAGATTTATGCACCTTTCAGCGGCAACTCATTGGCGTTGCCAGTTGAAAAGCCACTGATTTTGGCTTGCGGTTTTTAGTGCTTAGCCTTTTAACGACATGCGCCAGAGTATGCTAAGCAGGGCAGAGTATTAAAATGCATAATTGGAGTTTTATAGCACTGCCAATATTAATGGGGGGGAAAGTCGTAAACCGTTTAAAATGCAACGTATATAAACGGTAAGCATGCCAAACTGTGGGCAGTGCTGCTGCAACTGCAAATGTAACACAATTGATCTAAAACTGTAAATGGTTGGCAACTTTGCTAAGTGGCGAGCGCCATCTATTGACTTTCATTGTTGGTTTTTGATTATGATATTTGGTAAGCGACAACACGACAAAGCGCCAGCTGGCGCGCTGTTGTTGCTAAAACTAACTGTATTGAGAGGGATCTGTAAAATGAACTGTAGAAAATGGCTTGAAGCTTCGCTAAGTGGGAGTAGTCGCCATCTAGAGGCATTAGAAGGCAGTTGGTGGAAGTGTCAGTTGAATTTTTAAAATTTTTAAGGACAATAAATGAAGTACTAATTTAGTTTTGCTTTACTCCTAAATTATTGTATTTTGTCTAAAGGTTACTTTATATAATTACACAGTTAAGAAATGGACGAAAACATTTTGTATAAACATAAATTCAAGCTTACAAATATGTGATATTTGTACAATTAATGTAAAATATTATATATACACATTAATTACTACCTAAACCTATATAAACCAAGCGTTCATATGTTCTCTACAGTTTCTATGTTAAACATCAGAGCATGCAAACACTGTTGGCATAACTACAGTTGTGTACTGAACGTACACAAATAACCATCGCCCACACACACAGAGAAACTCACACTCACACCAGCCAGAGAGCACTCAGCTAATTTCCAGGCACTCGAAGCGACGGCAAGATAACGACAGGTAAACAAGCGCACGAGCAACGAGGGGCAACTGCGTATAGAGAGGGAATGAGAGAGAGAGACTAGGCCCGCTCGTGAGAGCGGTGCTCGTGGCTTACGCTCTCTTGCAAGCAGTGCGACGCGCGTCACAGGTAAAATTCAAAAGTTGCCTCGCTGTAACGAACTTTTGGCGATCGTCGCTCGCTGCATGAGCTGAGCAAGTGCAAGCGAGACGCATTGTCTAACAGCGAAAGAGGCGACACGACGATGACCGACCGCAAAGCCGAAGCTGGAGTTGAAAGAGAGTGTGGGAGATGGAGAGCGGGAGAGCGAGAGAGTGTGGCCATAAAGCCATCAAGCCAATGCTGAATGGAATTGATATTGAGTCGAGGCGAGCGTCAGTTGTTCAGCGTATTTACCTGTTTGCGGACGTGTTTTTCCCAGCGTAGAACAAACTGTCGCAATTATCCATTTCTGTCTCGCTCTCACTTGCTATTGTATATGTGTGAGAGACAGCGCGCGCGCGTGCATGTGTGTGTTTAGTGTGAGTGTGAGTGTATAAATATTCAATTAATTATAAAAGCAAAAAGTGAGCAAAAGAATGCAAATAGCTGCGTGATAAAGCATAAGTGAAGAAGTGCAACGAAAATAATAAACGCAACAAAAACAACAACAGTCGCCGCGGCAGCAGTAACAGCGGCAGCAGCAGCAGCAACGGAGCCCACAAGCGCAGCGCAGCGCAAGGTGCAGACAAGGTAAGCAAAAGTTGAGCGCGTCGCACTTGATAGCAACACCAACACACTCACCAACACACACGCATGCACACAAATACAAAAATTCGACAGCGAAAATATTTAATGAGCGTGGCCCGTCGCTGCCTACCTATTTGTATCTGTGTGTGTTTGTGTGTGTGTGAAAGAAATGCCTGGCAGCAACTACAATGAAATTGCACTTGAAAAAATGAAAGAAGCAGAAAAAATTCAAGCATCAAAGTAGGTAGAAGCAGCAGCAGCAGCAGCAATAGGCAGACCGACAGACCAGGCAGAAGGCAGGCAAGCATAGAAGAAAAAAAAAATCAGTTTACAAAACGGTATAAACGTGATTCTCTTTCCGCACGCCATCGCCATAATTTGCCCATCTCTCTCGCTCTCCCGTTCGCTCCCCCTTCCATAAGCTCACATTGTCTGTGTGAATTTTTGTAGCGATTGCTGCAGTGGGCAGCATCTACAACAACAACAACAAGTCGATGCGCATGTCGCCAATTGGCGCTGCAACTGTACAACAAAATATATATACATACATACATATATCTTTAAATACATACATACATATATTTTTGGGCTGCTTCAGCTAATACAACTCTACACAGCCTCCAAGAGTGGAAGCCAAGCCCCAATAGCGCAAGAAATGAAGCGTGGCGCAGTCGCTGCGATCAGCCACACAACGGCAACAACAACAAGAAAAACGCAAATCTGGCGCAATTGAGCGCGAATGCCAAACCAGAAAAACAAGCAACAACAACAACAGAAACAGCGACAATTCTCTGCCAACGTCGCTGCTGCTGCATAGATTGCCGGCCAGTGGCTTCATGTTACAGCAACAGCAACTAAGGCTCCGCTTTCGTCGACTACGTCAGCGTCAGCGTCAACGTCAACGTCGGCATCGACTTTGGCTTCAGCGTCTTTTCACTGAATGAGCCACATTCCGGTTTGGCTTCCACAATCCACAAAAGCATCCCCAAAACCCACACAAACAAATACAAATACAAACACAAACATTGATACAAACGCAAACACACACATACGCAACGCACGCACGCAGCTTCAGCGGGCGACTGCGACGCAGCAGCGCTCAAAAACATGTTCCAAGCCACGCTTTGAGCAGCAAACAGCGCCAACAACAACAGCAATAACAACAGAAAACAGAGCTTTAAAAAGCTACAGGGCCAGTTTTTTGTTTTTCTTCTTATGTCGTGCGGCTGCTGCGGCTGCGGCTGCGCCTGTGACGACGACGACGATGCGGACGTTGCGCCAACGCTACATTCCAATTAGAGCGTCGACGTTGACGGCGCTGTTGACGTTGCCCTGGCAACAGGAATGTCAAGCCCAAAACACACACACACACACACAGAGCAGCACATCAACAGCTCGTTTTTCTTTTTATGTTCACTTTGGCGTTGTTGTTTTTAGAAATTCCAGCGCATGGGCCGCGCAGTCGGCGTCACAACGAAAACGAAAAGTGCGAAAAGTGAAGCGTTGTCCAAACTTTAAGCACAACTTGATTGGAAGTCAGTGTCAGTGTGTGTGTGTGTGTGTGTGGTGGGCTATCCTGCTTGCACCCCTCTCTATCGCTATGCTGCGGTGCATATTTTTATCGTTTCGTTCAAATTCATTTCGAACAAAAAAAACAAAATACAAAATTGATGAACCTGCACGTTTTTAGCTGTTGTTTTTTTCGCTGCATGTAATGTGAGGTCAGTAACACTGTTGTTGCCCAAACATTCATCACGCTCCGTTTGAGTTGGGCTGTTTTGGCTGAAGCAGCCGCTGCAGCCGTGAGAATCAGTTAAGGTTTATGACGTCACAGCTTTTGACTTACGGTTTAATGAACTTCCACTCTTTTTTTTCGACTGCTGAAGTTTATAGCAGAGTCAAAAAGAGGGAGCGGGAGACGGAGACAGAGCGAGAGACATTGGCATATCCGGTGTATTTTGCTTGTCCCATCTCTCATTAACATTTCTTTTGATTCATTTTTAACAGTTGATCTACATGCGAAATTTTCTCTTCTTCTTTCATGTGAAATTTGAATTTCAAGCTTGTTTTTACATTGTACAGTCAATAGAAATTTTATAAAGCAATATATATTCATTTATGTATATCTATAAGTGTAACGGACTGAATTCTACCGTAAAAGTTAGAGCTTAAAGAAATATATTTTTTGACAAGTTTTTTCACTCAGACTTTGACAGCTTAATTAAACCTAATTACTGGAATTTCCCACAAACTTTTGATGGTTCAAGTTTTGTTTTTAGGGTTTTGTCTTATTTTTCCGTAGACTCAATTGGAAATTCGTTTACAAAAATCAAGGTGAAAGACAAAAACAAAAATTTTAATATAAAACCACATGCTGTGAATTCTAATGAGAACTAACGGTAAACAAAGTTTGCTGCTTTGTTTTTTTGTAGCTTGCTCGAACGAAACTGAAATTTTCGCTGGGAAAACTAAAAGTCAACCGCAAATCAAGGCGTGGCACGTACGCAGCGCCCACAATTTGAATTTTGAAAGTTGTTGGCCAAAAAATAAAATGGCAAAAGTAGAAGAAATAAAATACCAGACTGTTGACAATCCTTTTTAATTTGTTTTTTGTTTTTGTTTTTTTTACCTTGAATTCAAGGAGAGAGAGGGGGGATATGCTCTGCGTGTGTTTGCTGTTTGAGGTAGCTGCCTTCCGTTCGTCTGTGCTGGCGTCCGTTCAAACGAAGCGTGCGAGATTTTATTTAACGCCCGAAAGGAATTCGACGCTTGCTTTTCGGGCGAGTTTATATTGTATGAAGTGAGGAGATGGAAAAATGGAAAGAAATAAAACACATGCCACAACTAGTTGCACGCAGCGGGAAATACGAACTTTGAGCTCGTGTTGAGGCCATGTGGCGTTCCCCAATTGGGCGCCCCCCTTTCCTGCAACCAATACCCCAAATCCCGAGAGTTACAATTGTCCGTGTGCCAACAGTAAAAAAATAAGTTTTATTATATCCTGTACGCACGGAATGTGTGCAAAGTGAGGTAGATCTATCTAAATTGTATCTGTATCTGTATATGTATCTGTATCTGTATCTGTATCTGTATCTGTATCTGTATCTGTATCTGTATCTGTATCTGTATCTGTATCTGTATCTGTATCTGTATCTGTATCTGTATCTGTATCTGTATCTGTATCTGTATCTGTATCTGTATCTGTATCTGTATCTGTATCTGTATCTGTATCTGTATCTGTATCTGTATCTGTATCTGTATCTGTATCTGTATCTGTATCTGTATCTGTATCTGTATCTGTATCTGTATCTGTATCTGTATCTGTATCTGTATCTGTATCTGTATCTGTGTCTGTATCTGTATCTGTATCTATATCTGTATCTGTATCTATATCTGTATCTGTATCTACCTCTATCTTCAACTCTATACAGCCTTTCCGCTTGTTGAAATCCCTTTACAGGGTATCTCCCTGTCTTCCCCTCCACCCCCCCGAGCACTTGAAAGTTCCCCTTTGTTTTTGGTCTATTTATTTTGCTTATTTGGTGAGCGAGTTGCCAACTTTTTCCATATGTGCCATTTGCACAGGATGTGAGCAGGAGCAGGGGCAGAGGCTGGGGAGGTAACAGAAGTCACCAGAGGCGGGTGGTGGAGTGGGCGTGCCTATAGGTTAGTTAGGGGCTGCCCTCTACTTACATGTGTAAGTACAATCATTATGCGAGGCGGCCTTCCATATAAATATTATATGCGGTTGCCAAAAGCAGGATGCGCGCCTCCTTCTACTGCCACGCCCACGCCCACAAACACACAATGCCAGAGTGGGTGCTGCTGTGTGTGAAAGGGAGACAGAGAAAGGGAGAGCGCAACCGTTTGGTTTTTATGTCTTTTGTAAAATTTTATTTAATTTTTGAATCTTTCATGAAAAGTTTAATATTTGTTTTTCATGCTAGCGATTTGCATAATTCAAATAATACTTACATACACACACATACAAAGTGAAAGTTGACACACACACACACACACATACATACATACAATGCTGACGATACCTGTAGGCATGGCTTGGGGGCATCTGCCTTGACTGCGATATATTTTATGAATGCAAATCCCTGTTCATATTCGCATTTGGTTTACTTACTTGCCGAGCAGCTTACACCCACAGACAGAGAGTGCATGGTGAGTGTGTGTGTGTGTGTGTGTGTGGGTGGGGGAGTTCGGGTTTTCATATTCATTTTCATTCATATCGCAGTTTCATTCATGCACTCAACAAAAAAAGAAGGAAGCGAAAAGTGGGCAAGAGAAAAGTCGACTAAAACTGAAACTGAACTGAATATTTATTATTATTATGTGGCAGCCACGCCCACCAGGCGTTCGCCCCAATTTCGGTGTGTGTGCGTTTTTTACAGCTTGGCCCAGTTCATGACTCTTTTTGTTGTTATTTGTCCTTATTTATTTATATTATTTTGAGGCGAGGCGGCTTAAATGCGCTTTGCAGATGTTTATTTGCCTGCCAACTGCTTAAAAGAGCCACCAAAAATATGTTTATTTGGCAACAGAGAACTAGAGTCACACACAAGCACAGACCCACACACACACACACACACACACATATATATATATTCAGTTATGCAAATTTGCAGCTCATCTGTTGTTCGCTCCATTTGCCGCATCGCGGAATCAAAGTTTTGTTGTGCGACAAAAGAGTTTGGCTTTATGCCACGCCTCTCTTCCCCACACACACACGCAGCTGCTGCCTCTATGGTTTCCGCGTAAAATATTTAAAATGCTTTGGGAATTTATTTTCATTTTCCCTGACAGCGCAATTTTAGTTTTCTCTCTGCTGCATACGAATTTGATTTTTATTCTCACCCATTTTCCTTTCACAATTTTGCCTATTATTGTATTTTATTTTTTGCAGAGCTAAATCTAACGAATTTGTAACTGTAACTCGGCAACTCTTTGAACCCGTTTCTGTTTTTATTATTTTTATTTTTCAAAAACTCTGATATATATAAATGTTTTTTTTTTTTTTTTTGGCGCGCTCTGATTCGATTAAAAATCAATATATTCATCAACTCGATTGGTCTAAAACCATTTCGATTTATTTCTAAAAATTCTCTTTGGATATTAAACAGAATTTTCGATGAACTTGGAAACTGTTGGAAATGAATAAGCAATTAGCGTGGATTATTTACGATTTATAAAGTCAGTTCAGACATGCTCATGCTCTCTATGCATACATATGTATATATATAAACCAGCATAAACAACTTTATATATATAGATATATCTTGGTGTGTTATCTTTCCCATAAAATAATTTAAACATAATATTTAATTGCAATTGTTTTAATTCCGCATTAAGCTGTTTTATAAATAGTTAATATGCTGTATTGTATACCCTGCAAATGTAGTAGATATGGTGTATATCACATTTTTAATCATGTTGTTCTCACTATAACAAGCGATATATATTACTGATTCACTCTTAGATGCTCTGGATATATTTCTATGTTCTATGTTCTCTTAAAGATCCTTTGATTCAAATTTACAAAATTTACTTTGGTTTATGATCTGTAATCATCCCAACTTTACTAATTACAGAGTATATTTATTTTACAATTGAAATCAATGTCAGCATAAATTGAATTTCAATTTGCAATTAAAATTACACAGTTCCCTGCCTACTCCCCTCACACTGCATTCCCCTTGCTCCTTCCCGTTCACGTACTTAATCGAAATTCACATTTGACCTGAAATTTACCTGCAACAGTTACGACCTATGATAATACCTCACATATCTCCGGCCTAAAAAGCTCTTCCTGGCACACCAAATAAGCCCTACGTATGCTTGTGTGGGTGTGTGTGGGTGTTTGCGTATGTGTGTGATGTACGAATATGCAACGCAATTCTGAACCGGCAATTGCCTGAAATCCTTCACGCTTCATCAATTCGCATTATTGTTGTCATTGTTGTGTGTGTGTGTGTGTGTGTGCGCGCGAGGAAGCTCCGCATTGAATTGCAAATGTGGGCGCAGCTGGTGAGGTGAGGTGAGGTGAGGTGAGGTGTGTGTGCGTGTGAGTGTCAATGTGTGTGTGTGTGGAGCGCAGGGGGCGTGGCTTGCCTGTGGCGGAAGAGCAACGCAAAAGCAACAACAGCAGCGGCGACCGCGAAAATCGAAAACGAAAACGAAACGCAGCAGAGACGAGTACTTAAGCGTATTGCGTATTTATGTGTGTAAACGCAACTCATCATTCGTTGAGTGAGCTAGAGAGAGAGAGAGAGAGAAAGGGAGATGGGGGTATCCGCTGATGGATTTACCTCTTACCTTTTCGCATTAAACGAATGTCGCGCTCTTTTAGCTTTCGCATTCGCTGCTGCTGCTGCGGCTGCTGCTGCTGCTGCCCAACTTGTCAAATTGTCGTCTGCGATTTATTTGCCAGCATTTACATATTTTACTGCCTGCTAATGGAACTGTAAAGCAGCAACAACAACCAGCGATGCAGAGGGGGCGGCCAGGGCGGTAGAGGCATCAGATAGCGTCTGCCAAACTGGCCAACAGCTACAGAGATATAGTTTGTGCGGCGCATTAGCTATGCTTGGGACAAAAACGCAACCGCAAAATGATAATTTACTAGATTGCCCTGAGTAGGGTAGAGTTGCCACAGACAGACTATGAGGGTTGTCGCTGGCAGAGCTGAGAGCGCGTTATTTATCGCTGATACTTGACGAAGCAAAACATTTTTGAAATGGGACAGTAAAACAGATGGAAATGTTTTATGGAGATGTGAAGTTAACTGAGGATAATGTAGATATGATGATGATATACGAAGTATATAAATATATATATGTATGCATGTAACACGTTATTTCTGAAATAAATCTGTCATATATACAAAGAGCTGTGTTGCTATAAATAGTTGTATTTTTTAAAGTATAATTTTTTTTTTGATGATTTTAATTTAATTTTTATTTAGTTTTTTAATTTTTAATTGTTATTTGACTGTTTTTTTTTTTAATATTTATTTATTTAATTCTTCAAAAATAATTCAATAACATTTTATTTATTTTTTCATTAAATATTAAAATTGAAATTAATTTTCAATAAAATTAAAATTTAATTGTTTCTATTACTTTTTTAAAATTTTTTTATTAAGTTTTAGTTTTTTACTATATATTAATTTTTTATTGTATTTATATTTTTTATAAATTTAAATTATTCATTTTGTATAAAATTTTAAAATATTTATAAATTACATATACAATTAAATTGTATATTACTTAATTGACTTTGCATTCGTATCAATTTAAACGACATCTACTATTTTCATAGATTTATATTCAAGCATCCCCATCGCATATACCCATCAAACACTCATTTTACAGCGTATTCATAAACCTCTTCAACAATAATGTTTAACTGCAAATGAAATCACTTCATTTAAAGAGCTCATTTCATTTATTTATGTCGACTGTTTCCCTCCGTTTCTGTTTCCACCTCCACCCTCCTCCTCCTCCTCCCCCTCGCACTGCTGCTTCCTTCCTATAAAAATGATAATTCGCAATCAGTTTTTGACGCAATCACTGGCTTAACATCTGCTTTAACGCTCTTTGGCTGCAACACTTTCCGCATCCTCATTAATTAGCCAAAATGAAATTGAAATTTTCATAATTTTGATGACTGCAATCGTTTGTTTTGGCTGCGTAACTTCATGAAATATGCTGAGAAAGAGTTTTTATCGCTTTGGGGGGGCTTTTATCATTAATTGATAAAAACACCACAGCTTCAGCGCTTGCTGTTTATCTATAGCTACCTCTCTTACTCGCCCTCTCGCCGTCTCTCTCTCTCTCTCACTGTCCATATCTTCCTCTCCCCTTGGCTCTCTTTTTAATTTATCAAAAAACTTTGACCGAGCCAAATTCATTATATAATTTCATTTGCAAAACAATTTGCATTATTATTTGAACATGGCCAAACAATTTTTGTTGGCTAAGCTAACAATTCATGTAGACAACGAAGAGGACGTTGAGTGGTGGTGGTAGTGGTGGTGGTGGTGGCGGTGTTGGTGTTGTTGTGTTGGGCGAGGTTGGAGGTTGGCAGAGGGCTATCTAGGGCAGGCAAGCAGCCGAAACCCAAAACAATGAAAATGTTTTTGTTTTTTTTTTTTTTTTTCTATTTAATTAAATTGAAAACGTTTTTTTATTTTCTACGCCAACGCGAAAATGTTTAGCTGAATGATGAGCCACTGACAATTGCTGAGCACGGATTTGCGGAGGCGTGGCAATTTATTTTCGAATATACCCTGTACTCAATTAGAAATTAGAGGTATCTCTCAAAACCCTTAATGTGGAGCTTAGTTTCTTAACTCGAAGACTGTGAAGTCTATAGAGTCAAGATTTTGTATAAAGTTTCTGAAATATATTCTCCATATAATATATGTATATATATTAATTTTCTCATAATTCATAGGAGATCAATGAGCTAGAAGTATTAAGCTTGGTTTGTCGAATCTTTTCAAATTTATGCAATATAAAAACTGTTCGTTTTTTTGTGTCTAGCTTCCTCTGCATGCAGTATATATAATATATATTTATTATTATATATGCTTATACAGTCATATGCCAAACAATAGGTAAACCTAAGCTATAAGGTATTTTCAAGTCATGCGCAGCCAAGCGTCAAATTTTTTCTTATTTTGCTAAGCGTTAGCTATTTTTCTGTTCATTCGCATTTGCTTTTAATAAAGCAAATCGAAGCTTAAGTAATTTGTACAAATTGCCACCCACACACATACACACACATACATTTTCTTTGTGGGAATCTAACGGAAAGTGGCAGCGCGGAAAATGCTTTTCATTTTGACAGCAGCAGCAACAGCAGCAGCAGCATCAGCTAATGCAACAACAAATTCTCTAAGGGTCGCAGCCATTTATTGATGACCTCCAAAAAGGCGGCTCGCAATTGAAGCGTATCGGCGGGCAATGCGGCGTATACGTGCTGTGGCATAGTCGCCTTATGACTGCTGCCTGTCCTCCTCCATCAGCTCGGGCTGCCTGTGTGCTCGCTTCAGCGCTCGCTCATTCTCTGCTCTGCATTCATTGACAAAGCTGTCAGTGGGTCTATTGATTTATGGCGCACAACTCGCTAAGAAAACTCCGCCTTCGCGCTCGCCTTGCCTCTTGGTACGGAAACAACTCATTCAGCCGACATAATTTGCGGCACTCGCCAGGAATTCGACCCCCTCTCTCTCTCTCTCTCTCTCTATCTCTTACTCTCACTCACTCCCTCTTTTTCTTCTGGTTTCTCTAATGAGACAGCGGTCACAGAGGGGGGCATTGTTAGCGTGTGCCACAAACAAATCACTTGGCCGCTTGCACAGAGTTCGATGAATCTAATTATGCGGTTGCTGCTTGCCAACCAAGCAGCCAGCCAACAAAACACTGGCAGAGCAAAGTCAACTAATAATTGTGAAAATATAGCAACACTTAGCGGAAATGGGTTTACAGTTGAGCTGGAACTGAAAGTGTTAGCCAGACTGCGATGTAGTTGAGATAGAAAGGAGAGATCAATTTGTAGATCAGATAGATTGATATAGCTCGGTAGACTTATATGCACAGCTAAAAAAAAATTAAGAATCAAAAATAAATAAAAACAAAATAATAATAATAATTTGATGAAAAAAATACAAAAAAATTAAAATAAAATGTTTTATTTTTATTTTAATTCTTTATTATAGTTTTTAAGATTATATACAAAGTTCTTATAACTTAAAAAAGTATAATAATTATAATGTATAAAATTGTATATAATTAATTAATTATTTTTTTAATTAGAAATTTATTTTTTTTTTAATTTAAAAAATTCTAAACAATTATTAAATTATTAATTTAGTTTTTATAGTTTTAATTTAATTAATTATTTAATAGCTCTCAGCTTTTTTCTTTACCTAAAGCAAAATCGAAGATGTGAAATGCCTCTTCAAGAAAATCTTTAAGCTTCGTTTGGCATACTGCAATTAACTCAGATATGCATTTCTCCAAGTGTACATTAAACTCTGCATATGTATCTGTATCTCTATCTGTCTCTGTTTCTGTCTGTTTCTGTATCTTAGCCATTATCTTTGTATCTTCGTATCTGTTTGTGATATTCTCTGTGTTTAGCTTGCGCTGTCTTAAGCACCCATTGTCAAGTGCGCATTTGTTGTGTTAACCGCACATGCTTAACACGCAAATAATTGAGATGGTCCACAGAACATCCCCCAGACCGCTCCCCTCTCTCTCTCTCCCTCCTCTCCCCTACTGAATATCTAGTGCTATAGGAGTGTAGCTCGTTTGTCTACCTTTAGCCACAGACAACAATGCCAATTGTTGTTTGCCGAAGCGTATGCATGTTCACTATCTTTGCGCGACACACACACACACACACACACACATGTACAGACTGTAGATACAAGTGCAGCAGCTAGCTGCATTTGAAGCTGCAGCTATTAAATGTATCTGCAGCATCGTTCCTAATGTCGCAATGGCATTTGTCATTAAATATTATATATTATGTATACGTATATATGTGTCTCATACATGTGTGTATTTAGCACTAAGTCTGCTTGCTGCTGCAGTAGGAGAGAGAGAGAGAGAGAGCGAGTGAACTATTTCTTGTTACCGCAGCTATTTTAATTAGTTTGCTGCTGCCACAATCATGCTGCACCTGCAGGTGCTGATATTCACGCTCATGTTAGCTGTTGTTGTTGTTGCTGCTGCTGCTGTAGCATTGCATTTGACACGCACCACACACACACACACACGCACGCACGCATACTCACGCACATTTTGGGGCCGCTGGCATGTGCCAAAATGCAAACAACCAAAATGCACACAAATTTGTGGCCTATATCACACCCGCATCTGCTCAGGCCGCCCCACAACTGCCGCCCCCCACCTAACTGTCTGCGAAATGTTTCTAAAAGGCCGCAGGCGCAAATTATAATACCCCAGATCAATGCAAGCGAATAGGGTATAACTCGTACTTCAATTGGCATATTGTTCGAAATTTTTAAAAATTTCTAAAAATCAACTATAAATCTGTCAAATTTGTTTAAAAAAATATATATTTATATATATATTCATAAGTTTACCATCTAGTCTAGCATACCCTACTAGTTGCAATGACCTTGCTTTGGTTTTGTTTAGCAAATTGAATTTGAAATATTTGACTTGAAATATTTATGCTTATTAAAAATGCATTCAATTTTGCTTTTGGTTAAGTCGGGCGCAACTTTCGAACGGAAATGCAATTTGATATGCTGAATTGTGCAATTGGCTGCCTCTGCCTCTCCCTCACCCCCCTCTCTTGCACTCTCCCTGTCTCTCTCTCTCTCTGTCTATTGCTCTACCCACTAAACAAAAAACCGCTTAATAATGCAATAATAAACAGTTGGCTAACGCAGCATATTATCTATCTGGATAATGTGCAAAAGCTAAAAACAACAAATGCTTTGCAACAATAACAATTTTGCGGTTACTATTTGTTGTTGTTGTTGTTGTCGTTTGTTTTGTTGTTACTGTTGTTTTCGTATAGACACTCACATGTGGAACGTTAAATGTGGTTTTGATTTTAGTTCAACTGCATTGCGAGCATCTGCTATTGCTTTTCCAATTTCCATGCCTTCCATTACAAAGGATCCGCTGGCCATGAAATGTTATCTTTGTATTCCTTACTCTATTTGCGTCCCTCTCTCGTTCTGCCCTTCTCTCACTCTGTCTCTGTTGCTCACTCTCAATGAACTTTTCCAACTTGTTCATTGCAATTTGCTGCTGTAGCTCAGTTTTCGTTATGCGAATTATTTTTGGTGTATGCAAAATTTTGCATGTGCATCACATGATTCCTACAAAACGAAAATGAAAACACAAAACGTTTCTTTTCTTTTATATTGTCGGCTGACAGGTTAAAGTGGGGTATATACGCCTGGCAGTTGACTGCTGTAATAAGAGATGGTTTGGATGCTCCAACAGTTAAACTTGATTGTGCATTCTGACGTGCTTGAGCATGTTGCCTCTAAGGTTGTTTAACTGCAATATATATAAGGTAATTCTGCGATCTGAGCATTTCGTATTGATTTATAAAATACTTGAAGCCTCATATTTTGGATTATGCCTAGAAAAGAACTAATATATTAAAGGTTCTAAATTGTGAAATTTTTAAAAAAATAATAAAAATAAAAATAAAAAAAATAAAAATAAAAAACAAAAAAAAAATAAAATAAAAATATGTATATATATTATAGGAACTAAGATTCTCTTAGATTAGACAAAAAAAAAAAAAATAAAAATAATAAAATATTAATTATATAAAATATTAATAAAATAATAAATATTTTATATACATATAAATTTTAAATATAATATGTTCAAATATTATTCGTAATTCAAAATGTGTTAACTAGTTCTAGTTTTCCTTCCAACAGAGTATTCTGTAGTCTAGTCTTACTCTCTGTTTATTTCTATTTTTTGTTCTCTTCACACATTTTCAGCTTTTCATCTTTTTTTTTTTTGTAAATTTAGATTTTTATGCATTTGACACGTTTGGCATTGCGGCAGTTGCTATTTGGTTTTTTTTTTTTACTCGCTTCATCTTCCACTTCGTTTTTGTTGTATTTTATTTTCATATTTATTTTTATGCATTTTGGAATTGCATTGAACAGCGGGCGCTGTTATATGCGACGTGCGAAACGTTTTCATATTTAACACAGTTTTGATTGTGCTGCGAGCCATAGCAGAAGGCAAACGAAATATTACGCATACGTCATGTGGGCCAACAAAAAGTTGTCTGCGTCTAGCATCCGTCTGCCTGTCTTTCTGTCTGCCCGTGTGCCTTATGGGGCTTATTGAGTTGATTAACTTGTTTGGGGCCCATTAAAAGTGGCCCTAAAGCAAAAGTATTTTGGCCAAAAGGAAGCAAAAACTTTTCTGCCAATAAACGAGCAGAAAAATGTACTCAGAGCCAGGAAAAAAAAAAAAGAAAAAGAAAAAAAATTGAATGCGGGCGGCCGCACAATTTGCATGCGAATCTTTGATATAAGAAAATCCACATTGATCTACTTTGTCAAACTCTCGTTTATTGTTGTTGTTTTTCTTGTTGATTGTTGTTGATCAGAAACTCCCCAGGGGGGGAAGAGGCCGTAGAGCAGCAGCAACAACAGCAGCAGCCAATTTTCTTGTGAGTCTCAAGTGAATTTTCAACTTTATTGTTTAGTTGCTTGGCAGCACTTCTCACATATGCCACACGAGTGTATGAAGCTATAAATGCACAGACTTGAAAAGTCTAGCACACACATACACACACGCATATATATGTATATACGTACGCACGCACATACACACATACACAAGCAAGCTAGCCACACTTTAAGCCATGCAGCAAACTTTTTACTCACTTTACTGGCAGACAAGAAATACACGAAAGAAATAGGACTCTGATAGGTTGAGAAATGTGAAACCTTAATACTCTAGAAATAGATTTGATATACAGTAGATGGAATTCTGTAGATATATATTTGATGAAAAAGATTTGATTTATAACTTTAACTGTGATTTAAGTTAAGAGAGAAGAGCAGTGAGATAAGAATAAGCTAGACAGACAAGATGATAGATTTAATTGTTGATTAAGGAATATAAACCAGATTGATATTTATATGTATTGCGATATCAATTTCCACTCTGACAATCTCAAACAGCTTGCTGAACTGAGCCTGACCCATTTCATAAAGAGCATTGCAAAAAAAAAAAAGAGAAGTAGATAAATGCTGACAGGAAACTTCCAATCAGAAATGAATTACTTTGAACTGCTGCGAGCTGTTATGTTAAGGCAAGGGGCAAACAAAGAGAGAGAGAGAGGGAAAGACCGTCTCTCTCTCTCTCCGAAAAGTGGGTCTGCTGCTGTGGCACGACGACCGCAGTGTCAAGTTTAAGAAGCCATGAAATAACATTAATTTGTTGCAAATTCGCTTGCCAAGTTTTAACTTGAATTAATTTGATTAGCTTATCGCTCGTTCAAAGTTGAAACTTTATCAGCATTTCCAAGTGGGCGGCGAGGGGTTGCTGGGCATGAGCATGGGCGTGGGCGTGGCAGCAGTCAGCACTCATTCGACAGTCGAGTGGATGTGTGGAAGTGCCTGATGACAAGCAGCCTGGACTTGCAATTGTGCCAGGAATTGTAAGAGGCAGGAGTGTCTCTGTGTGTGTGTGTGCGTGCGTGGGAGTCTATCTATGGCTGTGTGTGTGCTTGTGTGTGGAGCATTTACGACAACGACAATTCAAATTTTATTAGATTACATGAAATTTATGTGGCAATCAATTTAAAAAAATAAACCTTGTCTAGGCAAAGCAGCAGCAGGGGTTAGCTTCTGCGTGTGGGGGAGGACGAGGGCGAAGGAAGGCTGGGTGGAGGGACTGTGACAAAGACTGTAAGTGAAATGCAAATGACGAAGGACTTGGGCAAACATTTTAATAAGCAACTTTTTTTGCTGTCTTCTTTCTTTTGCTTTCAACTAAATAAGTCAAATAAAGAGACAGAGCGAAGGGCAGCGATTGTTAAATAGAAAGAGAGAGAGAGAGAGAGAGAGAGAGCAGAGTAGAGTTGAGTTTGGCATATGGAAACATAAAAAACATACATATATATTTTAATATATATTTTTTTAATGCGGCAAGTGCTTGAAATTGATAAGGCGGTTAGACCACATATGTTAGTGTGTCTGTCTGCCTGTATGTGTGTGTGAATGTGGTTTTTTGCTTTGTTAGCAGCTACGCATACACATACGCACAGACATCCTCTCTTGCTCTCTCCCTCTCTCTATCTCTCTCATTCACATTTACGGTGACAAAGAATAACACAATGGCAAGCAGACCGAATGGAAATACAAATTTAAATTGTGTGGCCTTGTTAAATATATTTGCAAAGCAAATACTCATACACACACACACACACATACACATTCACATACATCGAAACCTGTGCTGCCAAGCATCTCTTATTTCTAATGATTGTTTGTTTGTTCGGCTCTTATACTCTGCCTTGAGATATTTTCTGATCATTTCTTATTAGAGATGCAACGATGTGAGAGCAGCAGAGTAAAGAAAGCAAATAAAGCCTTTCACAAATACAGTCCAAATTTGAGGAGTATATTTTTATAAAGAAATTTTCTATAAAAAAAATTAAAAATAAATTATATTTTAAAATAATGTTAATGAAACAAAACAAACAAAAATATTTTTAAAATAAAATGGCATATTAATTTTAATAATATGAAAATTATTTATATATATTTTTAATTTATTTCTATTAAAAATGCTAATACTATTAATAAATAAATTAATTAATAATAATATAAATAATAGTATACTAATATTTTTTTTTTTTTTCAAGATTAATAATAATAATAATTTAATTTATAAATATATAAATAACAAAATAAAAAGATCAATTGTATGTCTCAGTAAAACCCTAACGTAATTTACTTTATATTATACTATTATGCATATATAAATGTTCAACAAAAAATGGCTTTAGCAACTCCTCTGCTCAGTGCACATTCTGTTAGGGTATATAGACTTCAATCAAACAGTGTGTTTTTTTTTCTTCACTTTTTGAGCACTTGTGTTTGCATTGCTTTTGCTTATTTGGCGCTTTGCTTGATTCTCTCTTGTTACTCAGCTTTCCATTTATATATGATTTTTTTCTGCTTTTTTTGTCATTTGCAGATTGGCTGAAGCTCTAACGTCATGGTATGAAGGAGCCGGCGAACACTTTGGATGAAATTGTAAGTGCCATTGCAGTTCATATATCAACTAAATTGTGCCACAGACAGGCAGACAGAGAGAGATAGATGAACAGACAGATGGACGGATAGACGGGCGGACGGACGGATAGAGAGATGGGCCACGCCGCAAGAGACAAAGGACATTAAGCGGCGTGACAGTTGTTAAGTTAAGACAGTGTTAAAGTTAAGAGAATGCAACTGACACAATGTGAAACGAGTGAGTGAGAGAGAGAGAGAGAGAGGGAGAGAGCCTGTGGGGTATTACAGCCTGAAAAGCAATCTAAATAGAATGCGACTGTGCAATGACGCCGCCAGGTGGCGCCAGCCACCAAAACAAACAAAAAACTGCAAAAAAAAAAGGGTTAAGCAAAATTTCAAAACGCAACATGTGACGCACATGACAGTAACAAAGAGAAAGTGAGACAGAAAGACAGAGAGAGAGAGAGGGTAGAAGGGGGATGAGCTGGAGGGAGACAAAAGCAGAGACAGAGAGAGAGAGAGAGAGAGAGAGAGAGAGGTGGCATGCCACCGATTGCCCGTTGAAAACTTAGCCAAGCCGCAGTTTGTTTGCGTTTTGGGCGTCAGTTTTTGCAAAAGGTTCGCAACGTTTGGGTAATTGTTATGTAAATGAGTTTTACAATTTTTTGCTTAACGAAAAAGGTCAAAGCCGAGCGCGACACGGACAAAAGGCCCCACACCCACACAATGGATATATAGACTCACACACACACACACACACACACACACATACACACACGCAGAGGCAGCCGCCTGTGCCCCAACAAAAATGTGCCTCAACTTGTGGCAGTCAGCATATTTTGTGGTTTGGTTAGTTGATGATGATGAGCAGCAACAGCAGAACAGGCAATACACCCACCCTCACACATACACACACACACAAATGCTTACACCTGAACCTCTGTTGCATGCCTTTGCATGTTAATCCTCGAGCTGCTCTTCAGCTGCGGCTCGACGTGCTCTGCCAGGCGCAAGTTCTTTTTAGAAAATTGCAAATCAGTTTGAAAGTCAACGACAGGTTGTTGTTGTTGTTGTTGTTCTTGTCGTTGTCATCGTTGTTGTTGTTATTGTTGTTGTGGCTGCCAAAACAAGCGATATGCCCAACAGCAAGCCAACCCAATTCCCAATGTCCGCCTGCTGCTGCTGCCGTCCCTCACTTGGACAAGCGAACAGACGAACAGACGGACAGACGGACAGGCGGACAGGCGGACAGGCAACACAACAACGGCAAGCGGCGCCTCCATCTGCGTCACGTTTCGTGGTGTAAACATACGAATTTATATGACTGTATTTAGTAATAAAGTTGCCTGTCATTGTTGTTGTTGTTGCTACAGTGGTTTGCAGCAAACTTGTTGTTGCTGTGTGTGTGTGTGTGTGTGTGTGTGCATTCGGCATGGCGTATGGGGCGGTTGTGGGGCAGCGACACATACGAAAGTTAATAACCGTTTAGCCAGTAAGCAAAAGTTACCAAACCGAAATTCCTTTGGCTTGGGGATTACAGTGAAATTTTATGATTATGTTTTGCTAGCAGTTCATTTTTGGCTACATAATGCTGCCGCTATATAATATATATGTATGTAGAATGCGCTCTGGGATTATCAAATTGATTTCGTTTACATTTTTTATTGAAGTATGTGGAAGTAAAAAATTTACTGCATACTTTTGCGCGCAGCCAAAGTTCGCTGCGGAGAGTCAAGTGAGCTGCTTGAGCTGCAAGCGAACGATTTGGTAATGGGGCATGTGAAGTGGCTTTTTGTGCAGTGTATTAAACTTATTCTGTGGCTGTGGAAGCAGCAGTAGCAGAAGCAGAAGCAGCAGCAGAAGCTGAAGCAGCGGCAGTAGTGAGTAGCTGCTACATAAACATGGTAATATAATAATACAATAATATTTATATCAAGTTTGCATATAAAAATTGTATTTGTGTTGGTTTTAAGTTTGAGAAATGATTCTGCATGCGTTGAAAGGGGAATCGCAGCTGAGTCTTACTGCAAATTTAAAGACATTGTTAAAATGCTGGAAATATCTTTCTTATATTTAATATAGTTATACTTAAATATAGTAATAGCAGCATAGTAGAGAAATTAAATTAAAGCTTGAGGAGAAATCAAAACATCATAGACGTCGCACTGTGGCACTTTTGCAATATTTGCATTGCTTTTCAATCAAGCAAAATATTTTAAAATGCAAATTTGATATGAAACGGAATTTAAGCTTTAAATTGACTTTTTAGTTTTGTGTAAAATATGAGAAATTTGGTTTTGGCTAAACAAAGGTGATTGAACTGCACAGTTTTATGTAGTTTTATTCTTGAAAAACTTTGTGGCTTCTGGCGCTGTGATGAATTCTTCATCAGATTCAGTCATCCATTTGGCATTTGAATATAGATTTTTGACAGGCTTTGACGGAAAGAAAATCAATTGAATAGGATGTGAAAGGCAGAAATTTAATTTGTTTTTATCTTAACATGAATATTATTTATAAAATTATTTCTAAAAAATATAATAGCTAAATAAATTTTGATTATATAAATGCTTTACACTCAGCTATCTAAGAATCGTATTATTTCTATATAAATTGAAAATTAAATAATTTGCCTCGTCTAGCTGATGCTTTAATTGAATTTAGTATATAAAGAATTTAAACCTCACATAGTCTTCTTCTTATTTGCTTAACAAAATTGCTCAGCTTCTAATCAAAGCCAAGAGCCAGCGAAAATATTTGAGATAAAAACTTGATGCTTCACTTCAATTAGTTTGAAACTATATTAATTAAAAGTTCCTGGCCAAAAAACTCAATTTGTTATTAATTAAAGAGGCAAAAACGGCGAGCGAGGGAGAAAGCGAGAGAGAGAGAGAGTGACAGCGAGAGCGGGAGAGGTAGCCTAGCTCAAGCGCCAGCAGGTTAATTAAGAAGACTTATGCGAAGAGCTTGACGCATAGACAAAGACGTATAGAGTTTCATAATGACAATGGAACACGTCAGCTTAATGCCTCAGCCTTGGCCATACCGTATTCTGACAGCTCTCTAATTGCAACTCATGCAACATGGGCAGCAGCAGTAGCAGCTGCAGCAGACGTAGCAGCCGTAGCAGGAATAGCAGCTGCAGGCCAGCTGTCTCGCAAAACTTTCAAATTAGTCGACAAATGTTTTGGCATTTGTTACGCATACGCAACGTATTGCAGCTAGGTAAACGAAAAATCCGTTATGACAGTTCAGCTGTCGCCCCCTAATAGTGCTAAGCTTCCATTCTACTCGATATAGTGAGGCAGCAGGAGGAGGCGCCTCTGGTGTAGCTTATTTCGTTAAGTGCAACATTGGGTTGCGTGCTCCCAATTCTGTTATTTGGCCAAATAAATGCCAAGGCAGAGCCAAAAAGACAAACATAACCACGCACACAGGCCAAAGATACACACAACACAAGTAACGGATACAGTTACAGTTACAGTTATGGGGTCACGCACACTCACACACACACCAAGAGACAGAGAAAGAGACATATGCATAGCAATTGCCTGGCATGCAGATGTGACTGAGCAGCGCTTGAAATTTTAATGCAAGGCAGCCATTCTCAACGGCATATTTACATTTTTGCTCAATGTCAATTGTGTTTATAAATTAATTTGCAAAAAGACATATGTACAGCAAGCGTACACACGCACACACACACAGACAGGCATAGCCCGTGGCATTGGCAGGCCAAGTCCCCAGGCTGGGCAAAGAAAAACAGAAAAGCGCGCGCTGAACAAGTTTGTCTTTTGTTTAGAAGGCCAAGGGTGGAGCGGACCAAATGGTAGCTCAGCTGTTGGCAGAGACATGCATGTGCTAGTGTGTCTGTGTGTGTGGGTAGGGTGTGTCTATGCTTGTGTGCGTGTGTCTACGGACGCCAGTGCTGACCCGGCGAAGAGCTAATGTCGCATTGTGTTGCGTCGCTGTGACAGGTTGCTGTCGCTGCTGTTGCTGTTGCTGCAGTTAGACGCACGGCTTTGTCTTTGGCCACCCACGCAGCGGCAACAGCAGCTGCCACTCAGCAGTCGTTGGTTGACTTTGTCGTAAATATTTGCGCACAAAAGTCGGCAATGATTTGCTGCAACAATCTGGCAGCAGAGGGCACTAGCAGGCGCTTCCATTCAAAGTTTACAGCACACAAACACAAACACAAACACACACACACACACACACAATCACATACACTCTCACACAGACACGCAGCTAGAGCTTAGCAGTTGTGCCGCAAAAAATGACAAACGGCCGAGCAGGCGGCTAATTTGCGCAACTGAACTAAAAGACAGCACTCGCACAGTGGTCGCCCGACATTTCCAGTTTATATAAAAATAAAAAAATAGAACAATAGAACAATAGAAAGTTAGTTATTTGCAATGCAATTTGCATAACTTAACTAAGGCTGTGATGCTACAGTAAACTTGATTGGATTTTTATTAATGGGACAAAGCTTCTGCTCTAAGTGCGCTGAACAGTAGTTCAGGATCTAATGAAAATATAAGCTTAAGAGATATATTTTACGATGCCCAGAAATGTAAATATCTATATAAATACAGATATTGTTTTTTTTTTTTTTTTAATTATCATTTATTAAAACATGACTCCTTATATTATATTATTTTTTGTCACATTTTTTAAGGCAGACTTCAAATACATAAAAGCCTCAAAAAAAAAAAAAAAAAATAATAATAATAATAATAATACAATAAATTATAAAATAGTATTTTATTTTAAGAACTCAACAAAATTAATTTGATTTTATATTATTAATTAAATAAATTATTTACTACATTTTTTTGGATTTTTTTTCGTATTTTTTAGAAGCACTTTTATTATTTATTATTTCTAGAAACTTTGATTATATTAATTACTTTTTAATTAGAATTTAAAATGCTCACTTTAATTAAAGAGTTTGTACCACTGTGCTGTATTGTTAGCGCACGCACTTCCGTGCCTAGCGCCGTATCCTTAGCATTTGGTAATGCAAGTGAGCAAGTGAGCTAACCCGACCGCCCCGCGACACTCCTCTCCAATGCTCTGCCGCCTCTCCTCTCGCCCCCTCTCCCACTCGCACTCGCTCAGTCGTGCTCCTAAGGCCAGCAGCTGCGTGTGCTAGGCGGAACAGCTGCAGTCTGTGACTCTTCGGCTTCGGCTGTGACTCTGTGCACGAGTCGGACTCACGCTGCTTCGGGTGTGTGTGACACATTCGGCTGTCGCTCGGCTAGCAGCCAGCCATTGGGGCAGAGTGAAAGCGTTTAAAGCAGCAGCAGTCGCCGACGCGTTCAGTTCTGTTTTCTGCTTTTTGCCGCTAATTCGCATTCGCATTCGCATTCGGTTTCGGTTTCAGTTTCAGTTTCAGTTGTGCATTGCCTGGCGACGACGACAGACGCAACGCAGCGCGTAACGCAACGGGACGGAGCACGCAGACGTAACGCCGCCACGTAACGTAGCGCAACGTATAACGTGTAACGTGTAACGTAACGGAAACGCAGAAACGACGTGAATTTCGTGGCCGCATTTTGTGAGTTATTAAAATGCGATAAAAGCCAGTGAATCGGTAATAAAGCGCTTATCTTTGCTCGCAATTACGGGAGGCGCACTCAAAAAAAAAAAAAAAAAAAAGAAGAAGGGGAAGGGGCGTGAGTGGGTGAGGGATGGCTTGCGGTGGGAAACGCGGACAAATGACAAAGCGTTTGCCAGCAGGCCTTTTATGTGCAGGCAAACATACATATTATATAGAGTATATATAGACATATATTTGTATATAGAACGAGCGTATATCTGTGCAATATCAGAGCAGAGCGCTGTGCGTGGCGCCCAATTACCAAGGCAGTGAACCAAACGCCAATGCCCCATTCTCCAAAAGGCAATGCCTGACTGCATGTGTGTGTGTGTAGTCAATTGTGGCCGGGCGCCCGCATCTGTTACAAATGACAAGCAAAGCTCACTAACTGCTGCTGCTGCTGCGACTGCTGCGACTGCTCTTATTGTTTTTGTATTTGACTGGCTGTTGCTCTTCTTCATTTTCATTTTTTGTTTCTTTTGGCTGATATTTACGATCCCTGAGTCGAAATCTGCCGGCTTTGGTTTCGGTCAGCCCTCAAATGTGCGCTGTCATTTGTGTGTCGCTCCATTTTAGTTAATAGTTGGCTACGTGCGTGGCATATTACACACATTAGTGTGCCACACACACACACACACCCGCACACACACGCTTACACACCTTGTTGACAACGTGCCGGCCTGTTTGTTTTTCTTCGTCTTCTTGACTTGGCTTCCGCTTCGTTGTATCTCTAAAAACATTCAAAGTATCTTGCGGATGTGCCACTTGCTCTGCGTGTGTGTGCGTGTGTGTGTGTGTCTATGTGCGTGCTACTTTTGGGTGTTTATGACATTTAAATCAATATTGTCACACGTCGCCACTCAGTCCACAAAACAGCCCCCTCCCCCACCACCACCCCCCTCCTTTTTACTCTATCAACTGCCTGCAATTTGCACAGATTTGTTGCTGACTTTTCAAGTGTCGCGCTCCCATTGCAATCATAGAAAACCGTTGCTCTCCAGTCTATTCGTGTGGGCGTGTGGGGCGCCCACTCCCCTTGCGTTTGGCCTGAATTACGGCTTAATGAGCGCAATTTTGAGTGCAGCTAGAGCCGCAGATACACGGCTGGCTGGCAACTTATTTAGCGCTCATACGCCCCGTGGCCGAGGTACAAAACTTTTGCAGCTTGCATTACAGACAACGCAAATGCGCTCAGCTGGGCTTTTGTCTAAAGCGATGCGGGAGGCTGGCGATAAGGTCATTTGTTGACCTCCACCTGGCTGCAGCATGCAGCAACTGCATGAATTATGCTTTTTATCCGCGCTTTTTGTTTGGCCAACGCAAAGCCCACATAAGTTATAATGCACGCAGCAGGAGGAGGAACAGCAGGAGCAGCAGTAGCAGTAGCAGCAGCAGCAGCCGGAGCTGGCAAGATAATACGCACTCTACCTGGCCATTAACGGTCTGCTTTTCACGCCCACTTAACTGCATTAGGCCCCCACTTATGCACCTGCTGCTTTTTAGCAGAAAGTTGCGGCATTTTAATTTGTTAAGTGTGCGACGTTCATGTCCTGCGTGCCACTGGGCCAGCATCAGCTCCGTCTCCGGCTCCGGCTCCTGTCCACAATTCTATTTACATTTGTGCAATTGTTGTTGTAGCAGTCGCCGCTGGCAATCAAAAGTGGGCAAGAACTATTGCAAAACGACGAAGAAGAAGATGGAGAAGAAGAAGAGTAGAAACTATTGCCAGCTCTGCCGCCCTCTCTGTCTCTGTCTCCCTCTCGCACTCTCTTGATGTTCGCTCGTTGCTTGGTCAGCTTGATGTCCTTTTTACAGTTTGAAGTTTGTGGCTCTGGGGCTGCTTTAAATGTTGCCCATTAACGGCAGTACATCACATTCACGTTCTGGACACGCCAATGAATTTCTTAATTAAGCTTAATGTGCAATTTTCCCAACTGGAACTGCGAACCGAGAACTGGGAACTGAGAACTGTAACTGAAGGAATGCCTGGCATATCTAGCCAACCATCCAGCCATATAGTATATATGTCGGGCTCTGGGCTATCTAAAGTAGCCGAGGGTTGGACACGTTGTTCATTTCATTTGAATATTTGGCTGAGGCCAAGTTAACTCAAATTAAAAATGTAAGCAAACACAAATACAGCCAGCATCTGTCTGAAATTGCGTTAAATGCCACTTCACAGCATTCACATGCGCCAGCTATCGCTCTCTGTCTCACTCTCCCCCCTCTCTGTCTCTCTCTCTTTGTCTCGTTCTGACACTCTCAAGTCTAGTCCCCAAGAAGCTGGCAAAAAAGGAGTCCTTCCACATATTTATGTACACAATGTTCTCGTATCTTTGGCTCATAAATTTTAAGCATTTTCCATTTTGTAGGCACAGCTTCCTCACACAATAAAAAAAAAAAAAGAAACGAAAAAACAGATTCGTAATGAAAAAAGTTTTAAGGTAACCAAGAGTTAATTACATAATTTCCAGAAGACCCTGAATTAGAAACTGGACTCGGCACATAAAAAAGCAGAAAGGAAAGTTCATTAGTGTTTTAATATATCGTTATCGAAATTGGTTGGTTGAAGAGTTTTCTGATAGAATTAATATGTATCTAACTAAATAGAATTAATTGGAGCGTCGAATATGATAGAATGTACAGAGATCATCTATTGATTATTTTACCTATGATAAATTTTTACAATGTGCTGCAATATTAAGGGTATTCCGTATATTTAAAAGAGCCAAGCCTTTTGAACATTTTTATTTACAATTTTAATCAGAAATGCAATACGCCTTCAAAGGGTTGACAAATTTATGTATGGGACTCATAAGGTTACAAATATATTACATATTACAGTCTTATCGATTATCAATTCCGATGACCATTTTCTGAACTATGTATAAATCTTTTAAACCTATTGATTATTAATTGATGTTAATCATTTTATCAATTACTTATAATTTCGTCGAATTATTTGATCGATTGCCAAGTCTCTCTCTCTCTCTCGCACCATAATCGACATTCGATTGTTTTTCTTTTTTTTTTTTTTTTTTTTTTGTTCGCATATTGTTCATTTGACACCTTTAGCCGTTGGCAACCTTTTAACCACTTAAGCAGCCCCAATTACAATACGCACAGCTCGGAAATGTGGCCAGAGCCCCATGCCACAGGACATTAGGATCAGCTAGTCCGGGGCTGAGAGCATGATGACTTGGAGTTCATTTTGGCCCCAAACACATTTGAACTCTTAGCACTTCACTAATCTGTCCATTGTGAGGCATTCCGAGTGGGCCAAAATGCTCGCTTCATAACTGGTTTTGCTCCCCTCCTTCGCCGCCTTCTCCACCATCTACTTCTGATTTTCTTTTAGCCCCTAAGCGAGTGCGTGTGTGTGCGTTGGTCAAGTGAATTTACGACCGAAGGACAGACACTTTTGGTCACTCATGGTCACTTGGCAATGTTCATGGTCACTAGGCATTGGGACAGTGGGCCGTGGCTGGTGGGCGGTGGGCGGTGGACAGTGGACAGTGGACAGTGGGTGTGGTCAGTGAGTGGGCGTTAGCTCCAAGGTTGGTGAACTTCAGTGCACAGGTTGGCCAGTCGGGTTAGCCCGCCCAAGATATTAGGCACCAGAGAGCGGGCATGGAGCATCCTTCACGATTACTTAATATTAATGATGCTCGGTGCCAACTTCCATAGACCGGAGAGCAGCCTCAGCCAGCCTCCGCTTTAGCTTCAGCCTCTATGTCGCAAATCTGTCGTCGTCGTCGTCGTCGTGGGCGATGGCTGAGAAGAAAAGAGAACTGAAAGTTTTGCCTTGGTCCGCGTTGTCTATGTAATGAATGCCTTTTGTGTGTGCGCCTTTTGACTTGGTTTACTTCTGGGAGCAGCAGCAGCCAACAGTAGAGCGAACAGAGCAGCGGCTGAAGATGATGATGGGGGGGCGAGGTGGGGCGGTCTACAGCCAGCGTTTTATCTCTTTGCATTGTATTGAATGGCCGCAGTAGAGCAGCTGAAAATATTTGCTTAAGCAGATTTAACTACATTAACTTAATTAAATAGGCGCTAAGCAGATGAAAGAAAGAGACAGCGAAACGATGGCCGAAGAGAGATGGAGATAGATAGAGTGTGAGAGAGAGAGGAGGGGAGCAGGCGCAAGGAGTGAGGTTGTGTGTGTGCGTTTGATTCTGTAAGCAGACATGGCGTATGCGTGATATTGATTGATTCCGAATTACATACAATAAATGCCTTTGCCAGTCGTTGTTGTTGTTGATGTTGCTGCTGCTGCTGCTGGTAGCTGATGGTTGTAGCTGATGGCTGTAGCTGTTGTTATTGTTATTGTTATTGCCTCGAGCTGAACAAAAGAGTTCAATTGATGTTTGCAAGTGGGCGACTCAGTGAACGAATCCGTGCGGATTCCAATGTTTGCCTCCAACTCTGTCTCATATGTCTGCCTCTCACTCTTACACACTCTCACTCTCTCTCTCTCTCTCTCTGTCTCTGTCGCTCTTGCTGCTACTTTCGCCAACTCTTTCACTCTGTCTTTTGTTGCCCCGCAGCTGTTTGCCTGGTTTTTGGTTTTGTTCTGTTCATTGTTCTTCTTCGGATTGTTGCGTAAATGTTGTTTTAATCAAGCGGCAGGCTAAACGTTTGAGCTCTCATTGTGGTTCTTGGCTTGTACTTAATACATCCTGTAGACACACACACTCAGTCACACGCATGCACGCACATACAACTATCGCATGGGGTATATGGGAAACAGAGAACGTGTTTGAGCTACAAAACATTTAGCATGCCCAAAAAACTTTTCAATGGGCGCGTCATTAGTTTCATTTAAAAGCAATCGAAAATCTTTTAAAGCACTTAAGCCGAACGCAGTTAACATGCTGAACTCGCATTAACATAATCCTGTTTCTTTATCTGTTAAAGTGAGTGTAATTCAAGTCGAAGATAGCAGAGCTTTGAAATTGAGAAAGTTGGCTAAGCCAGAGAAGCATTGCATATTAAGTTGGATTTAGTATAGGTTAAACATAGTTAGTATACGTTAAGGCGAACGTGATGCATATATGATAGTTAACATGCTGTAAATGTAGAATGCTAATGGAAATGTTAATAAATGCAGCAAAGCAAACAGTCAACATATTTAGTTAACATATACCTTTACAGAATTATATTATATCTGTTAGATAAGATAACATAGATTGATGATAGCTTTAGCAAATGTTAACATATAGTTAACAGAATGATAAGTCCAATTCATTTAAAGGTATTTTAACCCTTCATAAGTTTTTTGAGGGTACTCAGCTAGTAGTTTGCCACGACTTACTAATATTTTTAGAATATTATAGATATGATTATGCTACACTAAATTATTTAGCAGTATGTTAAGCATTGACTGTTAACATTACTTAACACTCTTCAATTAACAGTGGCATATGGCTAACATACAAAATTTGGATTATTCATTCTTACATAACGGAGTGAAGAGAGTGTCTAGCAAGGCTCTAGAATAGCTTTCTCTGTACTCTCTGTACAGGGTATTCCGATAGTTCAGCTAGTTGGCCAACAACAATTTGGCTTGCTCATTTAATTGCGCACACAATGCACAAGATTGACTGTGATTGGAGCTCTTTGTGGTCAAGTGTGTAATTAGCATTTGAGTGCGCCGTAAATGCATCAATAAGATCTAATAGATTACCTACAGCGCTGGCCCCAGCCTTTGGCTTAATGAGTGTGTGAAGACGAGCAAGAAGAAGATGAAGACGAAGCTGCAGGCGATGAAGAAACAGGGCAGTCAAGGTCAACGTAATGAATGCTCAATGCTGACCGCAGACAACAGTTAGGGCGACTCGGCCATGCCACACACACACACACACACACACACAGCTGATGGCCCAGACAGTTTGTGCTTTATTGTTATTTTGGTTAGCAATGGCTATGGTAATGTGAATGTAAATGGAAATAGACATCGAAATGGAAATGGAGAAGGGAAAATGGAGACAAATGGCCATTGAAATAGAAATAGAAATAGAAATAGAAATTGAAATGGAAATGGAAATGGAATATTGCAATGAAAATACCAAAAATTACGTTTATGGTCAAGTTTGAACAAGTTTGTCTCCGGCTCGCTTTGTGTGATGCAGCAATGCGGAAATATTTGGCATTCGTTGCTTTTTGGCCAAAACAAATTGCGGAACTGACTAATTCAATGCAAACTCATCAGAGGGCAATTTAAACTTGCGATAAGCACTTGCTACTGGTTCCAGCTCTGGTTCTTTTTCCGCTTCTCGTTTTTTGTTTGTCTAAGAATGCGACAGATTTGCAAAGACATCTTTGATTTATCTGAGCACAGATAACAATCTGTGTGTGCACTCGCACACAGATAAATCATTAAAATATTTATTTATCTCTCTTTAAATCGTAATTTATTTACTTTAATTTTTTCTCGTATTTTTTGCATAATTTATGTGGCCTTAAATGCAGAGGCCTTGTGCTTGCTTTTAACTCCAATGCGCTATATCGACCCAAATGGCCAATGGGACACGTACCACAAATACAATGAAAAGGAAAAAACAAAATAAGATATATAGGAGCTGGGACATTTAAATAATTGTCACACAAAGCTGTCATATAAAAGTAATTGTGTGTGTGTGTGTGTATGTTACTGGAAGTGTGCTTGTGTGTGTGTCTGGCTTCTATTCTAATTTCAGTCCATGTCATGCTGATTTGGGCCTGGCGGGTTCTGGTTTCCATTTTCTATTACCAAATGCTACTCTCGACAAATGAACAACTGTACAAATGTGGGGCGTACGTCGAGTTAATAATAAACAAGAAATGCCCCACACATTTTTAAGTGCTGCACTAACAGTTACCCTGTAAATTGAAGAAACTTTACAGATTTATATAAAGTTGTCTAGATTTATTTCTTTAAATTGTAAAAGATGTGTTTTTATATTAATTATATACAGTTAGCATATAGGAGAAGCCTTTAAGAAATGTTTGATATTTGTGTTTTATATTATGCATTATAGTATAATATTTTATATATTCTACTTTACTTTTATATTGTTTTATATAAAAGTTAAACATATTTCCTAGAGACTCTTCTTCTCCCTCCGCACATAATGCCGCTACTCCTTAGAATGCCCACTTTAAATCACTAATGACTACAGGGTATCACTAAATAGGCAGTCTGTAGGACTACAGAGTTACCAGCTGGCAGTGACGCGTTGCTCCGAAGGACAGGCCCAAGGCAATAACCTGTGCTGGGGGCAAGGGCTCGGCTCGGCCCTCAAATCACGAGCCACACACCCCATCCACACCCCCAGTGGCCACCAGCAGCAGCAACAGCACGCCCCCATTGGCGAAAACAAAGCACTGCCAAATGGCAGTCGGTGCCTACCAAATAGCGCTTCATTTATTTATAATAATTACAACAGTGAAAAGTTTGAATAGTCATTTGGACGAAAAGCAGCAGCAGCAGCAGAGGCAGCAGCAGCAGCAGCAACAGCAGGAGCAACAGCTGACGTCCAGATCCGGATTTAAGGGGCGGCAGTCGTGGCTAGCAACACTCAAATATGCAGGCTAATAGCGAATACTTTGGCACGAAATTGCAACAATTATTTGTGCCGCAATCAGTGCGGCGAGAATGGAGCTCACTTAGTAAAGCAGAGAAGAAAGAAAGAAGCGAACGAACTTATTTGTTGCAAACTTCTCGCTCATGTTTTGAATAATTGCCAAGCATTGTCCGCTGCCGGAAGGGGGTTTGAGCCGGAATCCGGTTCCTTCCGTCATCCTTCTCCTGCTGGCTGCTTTTTGGTTTTGTTTTGCCTTGTGGCCAAGTTGGCTTTTGTGTGCGCGCGTAAATAATCAGTGTCCGGCAGAAATAACAAGCGCGAGGCGTATCAATTTTTAATGCGCATACGCCCCGTGCAACTGTCCGAAAATGAAATATACATACAAATATATGTACACCTATGTATATGTTATGTACTGCTGCAGCAATTCCACATTGTTTTCATTACGTATTACGGATTTTTTTGTAATACGGATTTCACATGCTCACGCATACAATGGCCGTGTTTTCATTTGTTTATTATTCTTGCCTCAATTATTTAATAACAGCAACATGCACAACTGCAACTAGGATGAGATTTCAATTCAAAGCATTCAATAAAATTTTCAAATTTTATAATTAAATTTCCAAACAGCAAACCAAAAATAAAAGCACAGCCGAAAAGAAAAAAAAAGTACCAAAAATTTTTAAACCTTTGCGTGTGTTCATCATTCTGACGTACTTAATTAACGCAAATCGTTTGTACAAAAATATATATATATAATATATGAGTATATATATATATGTGTATGTTTGTACATATATGTGCATATATTAATTTATTTTGGGTTTCTTCAAGCGCGTAATCCATTTAGGGCATATTTATTTATTGAATTTGTGCGCGTTTTTCGCATTAAATTTAAACAGTTTGGAGAATTTTTTGAGCTCTGATTAATCGAGTGTTGTATAATTGTGAAATATATTTTAAGAATGCAATCGATATACACGTATTACGAATTAAATATTAATTATCTTCTGTTAACTTTAAGGGGAAGCTTTGATGGGAGAGTCTTGTGAGTTGAGACTTTTTTGAAGAGTTTATGTTAATTTAGAGGCGTATGTGGAATGGTTCAAATAAATTGGGAGACTGTCTTATAAAGACAAAGTCTTTACCAAGGTATCTCTTGTCAGGAAAGACTCTACTCAAGAGTAAGTGAAGCCTTTTGAGGTAGTAGTGAATAGTTTGAAGAAGTACGCTATGGAGAGAGGATAGAGAGAGAGAGAGAGAGAGTCTTCCCAAAAAGAATTGACATATGATATACAATAACTTTATAACTTTAACATTATATATCTGTTATAGTTATCAAATGTTAAAGGTAAATAAACTGAAATGGCATTAAACAACAATTTAAGAGACTCTTTACTACACCCCATTTCAACTCAGACAAATTGTGGGTATCTAAATGTCAATGTCGTTGTCTCTTAATAAATTTGTTTATTTTTGTAACTAATGCAAGAATTACGTAATAAATTATGCCCTACCACAATGTGTTTAGCTAATTTAAATAGTGCCTTGAATAAACATTTTCTTCATTGCTGTGCTTCTGTCTCTCTCTCTCTCTCTCTCTCTCTCTCTCTCTCTCTCTCTCTCTCGCTCATTCTGTTAAGATATGCTAAATAAAGTTTCTTATATTTATTTTAAGGTTTAAGTGTTTCTATCATTATATCATTAGTGGCAATAGCTCAGAAAATACTCAGCTCTAGATATATAATTATTTCAGCTAACAACACTCACACTCTTGATATTAATTTTTAGCCTAAAAATAGAGCTAAAAAATTAAAATTTAAATGCTCCTTAAAAATAAAATATTGATTATAGCCCGTCTCTCTCTCTCACTCTATATACATATATATTTATATATAAATATTTGTACATTCATTCATATATTCAATGCACTGCATTTAGCTGTCATTGCGGGCATTAATTATGGGCCGGCTTGGTTTGGTAATCAATAAGCCGATTCGAAAAGCGTATCATTATCATTTCTATTGAGCAGCGGCTCATCTGGAGCGTAATTAAAACGAGCTCGCAAGCGCGCAAAGCGAGAGAGCAGCTCATTTCGTTTGGCATTTTAATTGGTGTTTCGAATTCAATTGTGCGACCTTGAGGCTGGGCCAATTTAATTCGCTTTGCTGCGCCACCAAATAAACAAGCCCTCTGTTGACCTGGCGCCCGCTCACGTGTAACCAAACAACAGCCTACCTACAGCTGCCCTCCTCTCACTCTCTCTTCCACTCTCTCGCTCTGCTCTCAGCTCTCCCCCAACTTTCCCCCCACGCTGCGCTTTAATTACTGTTGCGTAAAATTGCTTCAACTCGCAACTTTGTGGAGTGTTAAGCGTTTGGCACGAAATCGTCAGGCGGCTGACCTCAAAGAAAATAAAACCTGAAACTGAAAGAGGAAATTCTGCAAAAAAAAAAAAAAAAAAAAAAAAAAAAAAGGGAAAAATAAAAGCTGAAAGAAAAACGTTGAATGAATGACGCTCAGAGAAATTACAACGCGTCCTGTGCCCCAAAACACAAATAAGACGAACCCAACACCGAAACCGAAACCGAACACCGCAACAAAACTGAAACCATCGAACCAGCCACAGGCCGCAACCACAACTTGCCCCACTCTCTCTCGTCTCACCGGACATTCAACAGAAACGTGAAGCACATCAAGCTGGCCTCTAAATGCGAACAGCTTCGCGTGAGCGACAACTTAAGTTCGCCAACAAATAGGCGCACCACCCAACCACCCAAGCACCCACATACAGAGAACATGCGAGTGTGCAAAAGTTTTGCAGCACAGCAAAAGCCACTCACAGCTGAAACCACTTGGAACAAGCCTTCCTTTTTATCCGCCTTACACAGGATAAGATGTGGAAGGGGCAGGAGTTGGAGTGAGAGAGAGAGGGAGAGGGTAGAGAAAGTGCGGTGCATTTGTGCGACCCACAAAGCAAGTGAACTGTGGACTCATCTTATGTCGCATTGCTGCGGCCCAGCTCTAAGCTAGCCACCAGCTGGCAGGAGGCAGCATGCAAGGGGCAGCAGGCAGCAGGCAGGAGGCAGCTGCCACACGTTCGCCCTCGGCCCACATTGTTGTGCACAACACACAAATTGCTCATGCTCGATGCGAGAGATCTTCGATGCCATGCAAATTCATTAAACCACGTGCAGCTCTTACTCCGCCGAGGGTTCTCTGCCCCACGGGCATAGCCACACCTGCAACTGCAACAGCAGCAACAGCAGCAGCAGCAGCAGCAGCAGCAATTCCTGCTCTTCCTGGACAGCGGCTGTCGCAGTTTGCTAATCGCCTCAGCTGATGTCTGCTGTCTGCTGTCGCTGTCCTGGCCCGCTCTCGTCCCCTCATAAAACACACTTCCGCTGTGCATATCCTGTTTGTAATCGATTTCAAAATGTGCAGCAGGAACGTGACAGCAACAGCAACAGCAGCAACATCAGCCACAGCGACCAGAACTTTTGAGAAACTTGAGAGCGCGACACTTGAACTAGAACAAATTGCGAGAATAGAGCAGCTGTGCGAATATAAAGTACTCTATTGAAAATGTACAGAAATGTTTAGGATTTATATTTATATGATATTTATATAATATGTATTTATATATATTAAAATATTTATATACATGTTCTTACATATTTGAGATATGTTCTTGACATATCTAAGATAGTTTAACAATATATTTATATATATTTTATATATAAATTGCGTCAAGTTTAAATTGCCAAAAGGCTTTGTTTCTAAAATATTTTAATTCTTAAATATGCTTAAGAAAATACCACTCTTAAAAAGCTTCGATTTTTTTAGGGACAAAAGCCAATGACTTAAATGGGTTTAAATTTAAAATTTAAGCTAAATTATTATGCATCAAATTGAATCCTTAAAGCTGAAGGCCAAACGAATCAATCTCCATTTGAGTGAAAATATTTTTGCTTTAAAGCGACATCGTTTTGAGGTAGAAATAGTTAGACAATCAAAAATTGATTAAGGAACCTGCCTAGCCTTCAGCTACAATGGTAGCAAAAAGTATGTTGACAGAGCAAATTGATAAAATTGATAAATTGTTTTGTAGAAGAGAGAAAAGTTATGGAGCGAAAAACAGACTAAAATGTAGCAAAATAAAAGGAAAATTTATACTCTATAAAAATCTAGGTTAAATTTGATAAAAAGAAAACAATATGAAATTAAGATACAAAATTTGAATGCTATGGATACAAAACAAGCAATGAAAAATTCATAAAAAGTAGAAAATGAGCTAGAAATTCACCTATAGATATATAAAAATATATATATATATATAAATATAACACCTTGCTTTTTCCAATTTCTGCTTTTCATACTACAACTTTTCCTTTATTAGCACATTTGTTCTAGTAGAATGTTTTCCAAACTTTCGCTATAACTTTTTAATAACAGCTTGAGAATCTAGCTCCTATTAAACCCACTGTCATTTTGCCAAATGGACTTATTAATATATTTACTTAAGCAACTAAACTTTTTAAGCTTTATTTGATCAAAACTTAGTTTTCTCTTCGAGGCAAAAGTTTTTTTTTTTTCTTTTTTTGGGCAAGAGTTGCTCCACTACTTTTTGAATAGTTTCTAATGGAAAAATTAAAGACTTTGGCACTTGCTTAAGTCCGGTGTGCAACACTGGCTGCACCCAAGTGGCCCCTACTCGTTCACTTTAAGTGCGCTTAAAATGCAAATGCCCGATGTTAGGGTATGCAAAGTTGAAACGACAAACGACAAATGACAAAACGAGTAAAGAAAACAAAACAAAGAGCACAAAGAGAAGAAGAAGCAGAACGAGAAAGAATTAGCAATAAACGTGCGCGCACGCGAAGCCAGCCCCAAAGGTGGAGCAGTTGGCGACCCCGCCTCAGGGGTAAAAGCAAAACTCCCCCCTTCACTTCCTTCCCCTGCACAGCTGTTGGTCAGCGCCTCAATGCAGTGGCAGGGCTAAAAAGGGCTAAAATCAATAAAATGCTTGTTGCTTCTGAGCCAACAACAACAACAGTGACACCAACAACAACAACAACAACAACAACAGCCGCTCTGACGACAGCAAACGCCGATGGTTTCGCGAACTTCTTTCAATGTACACTGACCACGCCCCTTGCCCGTTTTCCAGCCACACTGCAACATAAATAGTTGCGTTTTTTTGCAGCCGCAGTTTGTTGTTGTTGTTGTTGTTGTACTTTATGTGGTGCTGAGCCAGCGAAAATGTTTGAAATTCCTTTGCTAAAGTTTAAGACGAACCCAACTCACACGCTCCCTCTCTCTCTCCCCCCTCTCTCTCTCTCTCACTCTCTGCGGTACTTCTAGTGTCCCTTTTTAGTGGCATAAATAGCTGAGAGAATGCCTGAGGCCGCATTCCATGTTGCGTGATCGAGATGCCAGCGAGCTATTATGACAAACTTTGTTAATTGGAAAATATGCGCAACCAAAATGTTTGTCTTTAATCGATTGGACAAGAGAGAGAGAGAGAGAGCGAGAGAGAGATAGAGAGGGAGACACATACACCCACACTCACTCTCTCTCTCTCTCTCTCTCTCTCTCTTTCTCTGTTTACTTATTTGTTGACAGCTGGTATTTAGGTTCTTCTTAATTCCAATCAAAAATTGACTGCAACGAATCAATCAATCAAATTGGCACAAATTACGTAGCGAACTTTGATTACACACTACTGCTGCTGCTGCTGCTACTCCCGCTCCTGCTGCTCCTGCTGTTGCTCCTGCTGTCGTTGCTGTTCATATTTCTTGCTCTCCTGCTTCTTCTCGTTCTTTTGTGCTCAGATATGACCTTATATTAGCCATAAAAGCGCCATAAATTGAGTCTTCTCTGTGTCACTGTATATGGGTGTTCGTGTATGTGTGTGTGTGCGTGTGTGTGTGTGTGTATCGCGTCTTTTCGCGTCTTTTCGCCACTGCAAAATGCTTTTGTGAAATGCAATTTCTGTTGCCTGTCATTGATCAGGGACAAGCTTCTCCTGCAACGTCTCGTTTCTCTCCCTCCCGCTCCTCTCCTGCTGCCCTCTGCCCTTTGCCCTTTGCCCTTTGCCTGCTTCCGCTTGACTTCGTCGAATGTGGCGCGCTCATCAATATGGCTGTGCGCCAGTGTGACCAAAGCCAATTGTGCAGCCAGCACAGCTGCTGACATGTCGCACAGCAGACGTTACGTTTCCACAAGCACTCAGCATACACACCCACACCCACCCACATACACCCCTTCCCCAACCACCCTTTCGGGCTGGTTCCCTGCACCACACGCCTCGTTAGTTGCCCGTCGCATTCATTTTCCATTTGCCAACAAAACACATGACGACATTTTGTTGTTTGCTCAGTGTTTAGTTGCCTTCTGTTTGTCTCTGTCCCTATCGCTGTCTCTATGTCTCTATGTCTCTGTTTGTGTGTGGGCGTGGCAGCTGCCCCCACCCCACGCCTGTTGTTTTTAATACCTAGGCGCTACGTTTTTAGTGGTTCGTCGTTTCTCGACTTGCCTATTTGACTTGCATTAACTATTGTTTGACCCACTCTTATTTAGCAAGTGCGAGTGATTATGCACACGCAACTGGGCCGTTAGCTTGGCTTGTAGCTGCTGCTGTTATAGGTATGCCCTACATATAGGGTTAAGTTAGCCAAGACTAATAAAGCAGGAAGTAAATGGAACTTTAATGCGGACTGAGAGAGAGAGAGAGAGAGAGAGAGAGCGGGAGGCAGTTGGGAATGGAATTAGATGTACTTTGCGTGCTTTTGTATAACTTTTGTTGTGATTTATATGTCTATTAATGGGTATCTCAGAGTCGTAGCAACTGTGTGCGAGAAAGGTCTTAAGATGTGAAAGAGAAGAGTCATTGGATGTGTCAGCAATAAGAGCTAGTATTAAGCCGCGAAGCTAATTTACAGTTTACAGGGTAACTGCTAGTCGTGCTGGCTGGAAGTTAATCAATTTCAATTATAGCAATTCAACTTGAATTTGATTGAAAAGTATCATAGAGCAAGATTAGAGCTTATTGAATAGCAAATGCCTTAACATATCCCTTTACAGGGTATCTAGTAGTCGAGCTGTTTGCTTGCTCTAATCAAACTCTATAAAATATAATCAAAGTAACTGCGCAAGTCGACTGCTCGACTTCTTTGGCGCAGTCTAGAGACCCTTCTATGCAATTTACAGGGTATCTATCAGTCGTGTCAGCCCCATGCTGGCAGAGTCTTTAATTGTTATGGCTGTCGTGCTGGGAGCCATTGAGCGCCTGTTGTTGTCACGGCTGTTGACGCTGCCCGTTGCCAATGACAACCAACACTCGCATGACAAACACTACACCCACTAACACACACACTCGCACACACACACACACACACACACTGTACTCACACACTTGCATACACTGCAGTACAAAGTATGCTTTCAATCAGGCGCTGAATTGAAAATCCATTAACGAGTACATAGTGCAGGCAGCTGGTCGCTCTGCGGGCGGGGACGGCCAAGTGCAGCCAGCGGGTGGTGCTATGTGCGGTGGGCGTGGCGCGGTGGGTGCTTGCAAGTCATGGCGACGTTCGTTATATTTTCTGCAACAATAAAAACAAATTTGCAACTGCAGCTGCTGAGCAGTTGAGCAGCGAAGCAGCAAAGTCACATGCAAAAAAAAAATGGAAGATAAAAGTGAAAAGGGGAATCGAAAGAGAAATAATAGTTGCAGGACGAAGGACACATAACCTGCATGCCACACCACACCACACACACACACACACACACACACACATACCACACACACATGCAAATATTACAACTGCGAGTGCATTTTGAAGTAATTCAAGAGGCAGCAATAAAAAGCACAAAGTGTAAAAAGAACAGGGAAAAGGTGTGACAACATTTCGAAGGCGAATTCGTAACGTTAACGTAATCAAAGTCAATAAAGTGAGAAAAAGAACGTGCAAAATATAAAAGCGAAATCCCCCGAAAGGAATCCGCAAACCAAACCAAACCAAAAAATCGAAAGAGTTGAGCCTTATTGACGATGCTAACCTGTGTGTGTCGGCCCGTGTCGGGCAATCTGCCCAAAATGCCGCCAGCCTCATTGATGCCCGCCTCGAGGGCCACCTCAGCGCTCAGCGCCAGCGCCAGCGCCAGCAGCAACAGCAGCAGCAAGAGCAGCGCCAGCGGCAGCAGCAACAGCTACGGCAGTGACAGTGGCTTGGGCATGGGCTTGAGCATGGGCATGGGCATGGCCGGCAGCAACATCAATGGTTCCCAGAGTCCCACGCGGGTGGTGACATCCGAGCCGAAGCTTAACGTAAGTAAACTGCAAACCATCAACTACACTGAGAGAAATCAAATGCAGTCGAAAGCTAATGTGCGCCTAATTTGATTATATTTATGTTCATGTATTATTTCTTATAGTAGGTGTATCAATATAATTTAATATTATTTTGTTCATTTATTTTTACTTTAAGAGAATGCAAAGAATTTATTGATTTAATAAAAAAAAGGTCTAGAAATAAATGAATTGATTAAATTGAAAATATACATAAATGAAATAAATATAAGATTAAGTTTGTCTTGATTATCTTAAATTTGGTGAGATTAGTGATAGTTTAAAATTCTTTAAAATTGAATTCAACATCTATTCTAGAAAGAAACTACAATAAATCAAAATCTAGACTTGAACTGCTAGTACGTACATCTTATCGCTCTAGTGCGGAACTAGTTCAAAAAGAATTTTAGCTCTAAGCTGGTAGAGAGCTGGTTTCAATCTACCCCAGTACGAAGCTAGGTTAGAATGGGTGTTATATCTGAGTCAGTTCATACTTAAGTTTCACTGTGAGCCAGTTCAAAATGTAATCTAGTATGTTACTAGCTCAAAATGTCTTGAAGTTCAAAAGCTTGGGTTATCTAGTACTAGATTTACGTCTGAGACAGTTTCTACTAATACAAATATAAAAGTATATTTAAAGTAGATTCTGTTTCAATTTCAATTTGGAACTAGTTCAAAAGTAGTTTCGACTTACACGAAAATATTTGCTGTAAGACATACACTGGGTATGTGACAAGCAGCAAACCTCTTAATAAATGACCCAAGTCCTAAAATAATTCAAATGAACTAAATCAAATTCACACGCTCAGCATCTAGTTTTATGTGCAGTGAGCGATTAGCTGCCAAATCTAACGAGGGATGGTTGGAGGTAGAGTCAAGGTGTGGGGTCAACTTTAATCTATTTATGCGAACGTCTCTTTTGTTATTCTCAAATTTTGTTACGTTTTCCTTTCCGTTTTTTTTTTCCGCTAGGCCCTAAATAAAAAGGTAGCAAATTAGCTTTCATTTTTCACACACATAAACATAACTTGATTTATGGTGGTATCAGACGGTGTGGGGGAAAGCCACCAGACCAAGACCGTGACCACGTCTCCCACTCTGACTGGGACTGAGGAGGCGACCAGGAGTGGATGTTGACAACTTGACTTGACTTGACACTCGACTCCGGGCACGAGTGGAGCTTGGAGCTCTGGCTCTGACTCTGACTCTGCCACTGGCTCTGGGTGAAGGCAACGATTGCAGATAACGTTTATAAATTGTGGAAATTTCATTTTCACTTTGACGCCATTGATGCGCCCACCCGCCCCTTTGTCGAAGGGTGGCGCCAATGACACCTTTTGAAGCAGCTTATCCGCAGCTGAATCTCTAACGATCTCTGCACACGGACAGAGAGTGGTTGGGTACGGGTGGTGCGACACCCACTTATGTGTATGACCACTATAATCCACTAATCCCGCCCACTTGTCTCATCTCTCTCTCTCTCTCCCTCTCTCTATTCCCGTTGCAGGTGCCCAGCAGGCTGACGTCAGCCGAGTTGAGGGCGATGGCATTGCGACAGCAGCAGCAAATCGACAGCCAGCACCAGCTGCTGGCCACAAAGGAGCAACGGTTGCGCTTCCTCAAATCGCAGGAGGTGCGCAGCGCGGTGGCCAGCGCCGAGGGGGAGCGACTGCGTCGGCTGCGAGAGCGTGTCGAGGCGCAGGAGTCCAAGCTGCGACGCTTACGCGCGCTGCGGGGTCAAGTGGATCTACAGAAGACCTACAATGTAACACTGAGTGAGTATATGAGCTGAACGTGGTGAGGGGTGAGGGGTGAGGGGAGGGGAGGGAAAGTGGAAGGGCAACTACAAAGTGAAGATGGGTCCAATTGAGTTAAGCACCGCATGCACGACAAGCACGCTTAGTGGGCGTGGAAGTGGGCGCGAGCGTGGGCAGCCGAGCTGGGGCGACTGCGGGATTAACATGTGTTAAAATCGTGTTGAGTGGCGCTACCTCAGCATGCGTGTAACTGTATATGAGTGTGAGCGGCTGTGTGTGTGTGTGTGTGTGCAACTTTAATTTATGTATGTGTGGCACTTTGTTGTCCTTTATGATTGCCTGTGGGTGGCTCTTGAGCTGCCCTGCCAAAGATGTTATCCTTGCTGATGGCCTTGTTATAACCTATACCCATTAGAGGTGCATATTATATGGGGTGTTTAGGGATGAAAACATATAGCAATCAAAAGACACTAAACAAGGCAATAACTTATTTGTGCAGCTGAGTAAAGCGATAATTGATAAATAACGTTTATCTAATTGATTAAGCTTAGGTCTATTTGGTGCAGAAACTTCTGGTTCAGAGAAAGGCTTACTTATCAACTCTTCAAAATATGCTTAAATACAAGAGAATATTATAAATTATGAAATCGATAAATATCGATAACATTGGAGTGTTTTTGTAGACTTGGCTTTAATTTGCTTTTTTAAGTTTATCTTAAATTTTTTCCTATAGTTTTTTCATAATCTACAATAACTGTTTAAGTTGATTTACCTAAATAACTGTAATTAGGGCTTATCGAGACTAAATCCAATAAATATTTCAATTGATAACTTGAATATATCCAGGTCTGCTTTGCTGAGTATTTTCCAGTCGCGCACTGCAGCTTCTCCAATGTTTGTTGGCATTGACTGTGCTGGCATTGGCGATTTAGCCACGAAACACAGACACGCCCACCCACACCGACACCCAACACCCAACACCCAAAACCCACACAGACACCCGCTGACTAGGATGTTATGTTAATGAGGTTTCAGTTGCGCCTTGTTGGGCGATAATTAGTTCAGACAGCATCCGACGGATGCGCAGGACCCTACTCAGCGGCATGTGTGACCAGACGTTGCGAATGTTTCAAGGTGTGAATTTCGCAGAAATATGCCGACGATTAAAAGATATTTGTATATGTATGTATGGGTATGAAAGGTTAGCGACTTGAATGCAGGCAGAAGGGTAGAAGATGGCAAGAAGAAGTTAAGCTAAGCGGCTTTCTGTAGAGCATATTTAAGCGGCGACCCGGTGCTGCGGACCCGCCTTCAATTAGCCGCGTAAGTGCGCCAGCTTCATTAGGAAATAGGCGACTTCGTGGGGCTTTGAGGCTGCTGCGTGGATGGCCCAACTAATCCGTTTAACTTTTGTGCTTAGGCAATGACTTGGACTCGATCCGGGCGCTCTTCAGCGAGAAGGAGAAGGAGCTCAGCCTGGCGGTGGCCAAGGTGGAGGCGCTCACACGCCAGCTGGAGGAGCTGCGGCGCGACCGACGATGTCCTGTCAATTTGCTGGCCGCAACCGGACAGACGGCGGCGCAGGCTTTGCCGCCGCAGGCCTCGCGGGAGCTCGAGAAGCTGCGACGCGAGCTGATGGTGAGTGTAGAATGGAGACTGTGGAGTGGGAGGTGGAGTGGCCAATGAGCTAACGGCTAATGCTAATTAAAACTCATTGTTCTCTTTGTTCTTTGGCGCAATCCAGTATCGCAATCAGTTGTCCTTGCAGCAGGATGCGCGCTTGCACATGCAACGCGAGGCCCTGCAGCAGCGGCAGGCGGAGCTGCGCTCGGTGGATCAACGCATTTACGAGCTGCAAACGCGCCTGCAGCGCAAAAAGCAGGCGAACACGCATCACCAGCAGCAACAGCAACAGCAGCAGCAGCAGCAACAACAACAGCAGCAGCAACAACAGCAACAGCAGCAGCAACAACAGCAGCAGCAGCAACAAGCAGCTGCACAGCAACAACAATTGCAGCTACTGGCAGCAACAGCTGCAGCAGCAGCACAACAGCAACAACAACAGCAGCAGCAGCAGCAGCAACAGCGTCAGCCTGCCTCCAAGCATGGGGGCGTGGCTGCCTTGAAGCAACAACTGCTGCAGAAGCAGGTCAATCAGCTGGCAGCAGCAGCCGCTGCCGCAGCCGCCGGCCGAGCAGCCGAGCGTGCCATGGCACGGGGCAGCGTCAACGTGGCCGCCGTCGAGCCCTTCATACACACGCCCCAGAAGTCAACGATAACAACGACGGCCAGCTATCTGAGCGCGGGCAACATGCTGAAACATGCGGCAGCCACGGCCAACACCAATCAGCAGAATCAGCTCATCCAGGATCTGAGTCACAGCCACGTGAAGCTGACCCCGGGCCAGAGTTTCTATCCCAGCAGTGTTGCAGCCTCGGCTGCAACGGCAACAGCGGCAGCAGCAGCAGCAGCAACGGCAGCGAGCAACAGCAGCGAAAGCGACGAATCGAAGCTGGCCAAGAAGCTCAAGTCGGAGGCGGAGCTGCGCAAGCAGGCGCAAACGGAGGCAATGGATAGCACGACGCACATTTATGCCGAGGTGGGACCCAAGAAGCGGGATAGAGAGGCGGCAGCAGCAGCAGCAGCAGCGGCGGCGGCAGCAGAGGCAACAGCAGCAACCACAGCAACTGCAGCAACATCCACAACAACAGCAACAACTTCTCCAGCTGCTGCAACAAATGCCAGCAAAATACCGAAGAGCATCTCGAGCAGCAGCTCCGCCTCGGCGCTGATCAACAAATTGAATCAGCAGGCAAAGGAGTCGCAGGAGCCAACAGCCGTCAAGAAGAACGAGATTGCGGTGACCAGCGAGACGTTGTCCGAGCGCAACACGCAGCAGCAGCTAACGGTGCACAGCATGCCGCTGGGCGCAGTCAGTAAATCCGTGGCCATGGCTGTATCCAATGCAGGAGCCCCCAGCAGCAGCAGCAGCAGCAGCATCAGCAGCAGCGGAACGAAGCCTCTGCAGGTGCAGGTGGCTGTGCCACCGCGCAAACCCATCAGCAGCGTGGCGCCCACCTCGATGAGCAGCAGCAGCAGCAGCAGCGGAGGCAGCGGCAGCAGCTCCATACCCAAAATGATCAACTACAGCCCCAAGGTGAATCGCGTGGCGCCCAATGTGGTGTCCAGCTCGGCGGCTGAGCTGCGACCCGCGTTGCCGCCCAAGCCCAGCAAAATGTCGCCCACTGAGCAGCCCAGCGAGTCGAGTGGAGCAACAGCAGCAGCAGCAGCAGCCACCACATCCGGCAAGGCTCAGGCACAAACAGCAGCGCCGGCCACGCCCAGCTTCGGGCTGCAGTCCCTCAACATCAATGACAATTTGCCCATAAAAGCCAAGCCGCTTACCATACGCAAGCAGCCCATATTCGAGCAGCCACCGCGGCTCAAGGCGCTGCCTGTGGGCGGCGGCCTGGCCAAGGCCGGGGCGCAACAGCTGCCGCGTAAGGCAGAGGCCGGGCAGCAGCAGCAGTTGCTGCTGCAGCAGCAGCAGCCGAAGCAGCAGGAGCCTAGCCGCAGCACACTCGACTCGCCGCAGCACTCGCCCAACAGCAACTCGCAGAGCAGCTCGAGCGTGGATGAGCCCGATCGCCTGGAGCGCACCCAGGCGGAGCTGAGCAACAGCGGGGGCAGCAGCAGCCTCAAGGAGCGCACCAGCAGCAAACCGAAGCTGGGGCGACGCGTAAGCTTTGATCCGCTGGCGCTGCTGCTCGATGCCAGCCTGGAGGGCGAACTGGAGCTGGTCAAGAAGACGGCCATGCAGGTGGCCAATCCCAGCGCGGCCAACGACGAGGGCATCACAGCGCTGCACAATGCCATCTGTGCGGGCCACCTGGACATAGTCAAGTGAGTGGAATTTTGCCATTCTTTATCTATATATATGTATATATTTATATGTCCACCTTATCCACCTCATCTCTCGTTCAGATTCCTTGTGCAATTTGGCTGTGATGTGAATGCGCAGGATTCGGATGGCTGGACGCCGCTGCACTGCGCCGCCAGCTGCAACAATCTGAACATGGTCAAGTTCTTGGTGGAGAGCGGCGCCTGTCTGTTTGCCTCGACGCTGTCCGATCATGAGACGCCGGCGGAGAAGTGCGAGGAGGATGAGGAGGGCTTTGATGGCTGCTCCGAGTATTTGTACAGTAAGTTTGTATGCCCTGTGGAAATAGCTGACTCTAAGCTGACTCTCCCTCTCTCTCTCTCTCTCTCTCTCTCTCTCTCTCTCTCTCTCTCTTTAGGCATTCAAGAGAAGTTGGGCATCTTGCACAATGGCGAAGTCTATGCGGTCTTCTCGTACGAGGCGCAGAACAGCGACGAGCTGAGCTTCCACGTGAACGAGCCGCTGATCGTGCTGCGCAAGGGCGACGATGCCGAGAACGAATGGTGGTGGGCGCGCAATGCAGCGGGCGAGGAGGGCTACGTGCCACGCAACCTGCTCGGGGTAAGTTATATGACATATATATGGCGCTATGCTTGGCCAGCGGCTAATCAGCTACGTCTCTCTCTGTCTCTGTCTCTGTCTCTGTCTCTCCTGCAGCTATATCCACGTGTGCCGCCGCAGTCGCCGCATTTCAGCGATTAGCAGTTAATACGCTACACCATACTCAAGCGCAAGGCTGGCCGACTTGTGCAGAAGCGCTATATATCCAAGTATATATAGTGAGCTAAGCAGCAGCAGCCGCAGGAGCAGCAGCAGCAGCAGCAGCAGCAGAAGCAGCAGCAGAAGCAGGAGCAGCAGCAGCAGCAGCAGCAGAAGCAAGAGCAGCAGCAGCAGCAGCAGCAGCAGCAGCAGCAGCAGCAGCAGCAGCAGCAGCAGCAGCAGCAGCAGCAGCAGCAGGAGTAGCAGCACATTCCGGGCACGTGCCAACAGCTTCATCTCGCAGGACCAAATCTTAGTTACGAGCCGAGCATTATTTATGACAGCCTCAACAATAATTCTTTCCGGTTTACTTTTTCGTTATTTTGTTGTTTTGAGAAAAAGCCACAAGAAGGAAACCAGACGCAGTCACATACGCCCGCCCACCCATTCACTCACGCACACACACCCACACACACGCCCACATATGGCTACACATATGGCAGACGTCGTGTGTGTGTGTGTGTCTGTGTATGTGTGTGAGTGTGAGTGCTGCAAGTGCGCAAATGTGCGCCCATCAACAGAATGTGCAGCGCCTGAGGCAGCAGCTATTTATTATAAAAGAAGAGCAGCTACAATTAGGCAGCAGCCTGACTGCCTGCCAGCCTGCCAGCCTGTCTGCCATATCCTGCTGCCTCGTCCTGCTGCCTGTTCGTTCTGCTCGTTCGCTCGTCTTCTGCTTGCCTCCTGCACACACGTACAATAAATTGAATTTCGCTTAAGCCCCCCTGCTTAGATTAAGGCCTAGACTAATAACATAAGCAATACACACCCAAGCCTTGTCCCTTCCATCCCCTCCAAGCCGACCAAACGAACAACTCGGCCACAAATTGCTTTTATGCATTAAATGAAAATTTGCAAAATTTCAAACTTCAAATTGAAAATAAACTTATGCACTTTGTGGCGTGCAGCAGACGAGTTTGTTAATTGCCAGCAAATGAGTTTTACTATAAGCTGTTAGTATTCGAAATCGATATAAAACTTTGCATTCATTTTTAAACATTTAGAAACAACAAGAAGAAATCGAATGTGATTTTTGTATTGTAAAAAGCGAAAAGAATATTACTTAAAATGTCGTTAATATTGCCTAATAATGTACAGTACTTACTACCTATGACTAAACAAGCCGCTTCGTTATCAATTTACGATTCCTAATAATACATATTAAAATTTAGCTTATATATATTCGAATATAAATTAATATACATATTTATATGTACGTAATTGCCTAATGCCTACCACCTACTCCTAGCATTAACTAAAATACAAAAAAATACAAATCAAACACACAATAAATTCTAATTGGAAATTGCAAATAGTTTTATTAAAAGGGACACGAATATCCGGTAAAACATGGATATGGCCGAGAAACAGAATCACTAAGGATCTCCAAGGATCATTTTACATACCATTTTGCACTCGTGGGAAACAATAGTATTGATTGCCATTCAAGGATTTCAAGAAAAACTGTCAAAAACCCAAGAATTCTTTTTTTTTCTAATTTCTTCAAAATTATAGTGTTGCCCTCTAGAGTATGCAATGGAAATGCACTTTTCGACATCGCATCACAAAAGTATGCAACAGTTTTATATCGGTTTCTTGTGGCGACACGTGCTGCCCTTGAGAGTATGCAATAAAAACGCGTTTTCGACGTTACAGCACAAAAGTATGCAACACTTTATATAGTTGGTTGTGAACTTTGCTAAAATTTCTCCCAATTATTAGCCAGATCTTATACCATTCAATTTCTGCCCTTTTATAAGTAAAAAGTCGGTTTAAATGTATTTCTGTAATTTTATTTCAATTAATTTAATTACAATGGATAATTTAATTAGTATATTTTTGAAGTGAGCCCAACTGTATCTGACTTATGCACTCGAGTGTAACGCAAGATAAAGTATTAAAATAGGTTTGATGGAAACACAAATTACACACATGCATCTCATATAATTATTAAGATTAAACAATTCGCTTTCAGTCGAGTCATTGCAACTAGTTGCAAGTGAGAATTCGAGAGGTGCTGAATTCACACACTCTGTACATCTTTTGGATTGCATTGGTATGTGTGAATAAAATAATTAATATTCAACTGGAATACGTCAATTACTAATAGGCTGATTTATAAAAACATCTTAAGTAACTCTTATCAAGCTGCTAATTGAGACTTGGGAAAAATTATAATTAGTACTAATAGACCCATAGCCTTACAGGGTATAGAGACGGTGTAACAGGCAGCATTAGAGAACTGCGCACTAACTGAACTGCAATCGGAAAATGGCTCTAATTAATTTGAATTGAATGTTTAATTGGTAACAAAAGATAGTGAGAAACGTAGAGCAAACAGATGGGGTATATAAATACAATATTAGTTGAGTATAAATAAATATTCTACTTCTGAGCCCCTGAGTGGTCGACTCAGTCTTTCGTCCACTGCGTCTCCAAAGAGTCTTTCGGATTGGCTGGTCATCTGTTTCTACCTCGGCGAAGATCAAAATCCATTAAATTGATTCGCAGCTGTTGACAACGTTTGTTGGCCTTCATAAAGATTCATAAACAAAAATTGTTCTTCTCTAGCTGATAACACGCATGTTCAATAGTTTCAATATGCGTTGAGCTCATCTCGCTTGATAACACGTATTTGTGATACAGCCGAATCATGGGGCATTTTGAAGGACTGCGCCACATGAACATACCCTGTGAAATAATATAACGAAAATACTCTGTAATTGTTCATATATGTCATAGCTGTCAAGATTTGATTGTTTAATTAAGTTGCAATAGTTGAGTATTAAATAATTTACTAAGAGCATACTTACTGTTAAATACCCCGGTAAATACTTACCTTAAATACTCTTTTGCCCATAGCATAGTCAAACAATCTTATCGATGTCTTACAGGGTATTCGAATTGAGTGACAAATATACCTACCGCATTTCATAGCCCCACACATATTAAATGTGAGACCCATTGCCTGCAGCATCTCAGTCGTTTGTGAATCGCGACGTGAATCGGTCGAGCGAAATTTGTAAAATTGAATACAAATTAAACATTGAGTTGCATAAATATACAAAAGTGAATATTAAAAGGCGAACTGTGAACTGTGCTCAAAAGTAAACTTGAATATCGATAGTCGATTTAACAAATAAACTTCAAACTGGATTTTGGATAAAGCATAAATCGGAATAAATACAAGTCATTCTTGGAAGACCAAGATAGAAATATTTACCGGTAGCTCCTAAATCATAATGACATACAGAGAAATAGTAAATGAATAAATAGTAAATATTCAAAGTAAACAATGAACAAGCAACTTTAATACAAATATTAAAACTACCTCAGGTTTACATGGCAATTGAAGCAATGCAAACATTAGCTAATTATTACTAATATATAAAGCTAATAGTGAAGCGACTTTACAGGGAATACGGAATGCACTTGCATTTGCAAACTGCGCACTTACTGAGCTGCAAATGCAGTCGAGTCGAAATCCATTTGCTGTTTTTGCTGCAATGAATTTGAATTGCAATGAATGTTTAATTGATGTGAAGAGACAGTGATAAATGTGAAATCAACTGATGAGCTTAACATATATTAGCTGAGCTGAGTTTGTTCGACTGTTAAGCTTAGATAGCTTGAGAGATAGAAAGAGAGAGTAAGACAGAGAGAGAGAGAGAGAGAGAGATGTTGGTGAAGTCGTTTAAACAGGCTTGCTATAAGTCTCTAAATTAAAGTAAATGACAAATATAGCTGTAAATGTTCCTTGCCCAGTTTAATGCCTATTGGGTGTCTATATAATAAACAACAAAAGATAAGGCGCTAAACTGACTTTTCTTTTCGTTGTCGTCATTCGGAAAGCAAACCGACTGTAAATATATGTGAAAATCAATATGTTATAAAATAAAATAAAAAGTGAGTGCATCAGGTGAAGAAAAGAATCCTATATAAATTGTATAAACTCACATTGAGTGCAACAAAATGAAGCTGCAGTCGTTGAGTCTTGTTTTACTGTGCTGCGCGCTGGCTGCACTGCCACAGGCGAGGCCAGCGAACATTCTGGCTGTGTATGCCTTCCCAGGTAAGCTTCACTGTACTGCAACTGCAGCTGAGAGTCTACTAACTGTTCGCTTGTGACTCAGGCAAAAGCCACTTCATGATGCACACGGCGCTGATAAAGGAGCTCGTGGAGAGCGGACATAATGTGACGATGATCACGGCCTTTTCGCTGTCCGCTCAGCAGCTCGGCGGCAACTACACGGAGCTGCTCATCGAACCAGTCTACGACTTTTGGCATGATGGTGAGAGAGAGAGAGAAAGAGGGAGAGAAAGAGAGAGATAATAATTAAACATTGCAAGACTTACGAAACCTTCTCGATTTGCCACAGTGAAGCTTAGCTTTGGCGTGCAGCATCTGTTCGACCTGACGCAGATGAAGAACTATGATTTCCTCAAGATGTTGGAGATTATTGGACTGAAGACCACGGAGCATGCGCTACGTCAGCCCAAGGTGCAGGCCTTGATCAATGCCCGGCAAACGGAGGGCGTGTTCGATCTGCTGCTCGCCGAGCAGTTCTACCAGGAGGCCTTCCTGGCGCTGGCCTACAAGTACAACATACCCATTGTCACCACCAGCACGCTAGGGTATGAGAACCATATGAGCCAAATGATGGGTCTGATTACGCCGTGGTCCTTTGTGCCGCACGGCTTCATGCCCTTCACCGACCGCATGTCCTTCATGGAGCGAGTGCACAATACGTACGTCTCGCTCTACGAGGACTTTGATCGCCTGCTGAGCTACTTTCCCAAAATGGACGCCATCACTGAGCGGTACTTTGGTCAAGTTTTGGGTGAGTGCCAACCCATTGCAGTAGACTTAACTCTCTGATTCCACTGCCCGTTTGGCCCGCAGCTGAAGTGCCCAAGGTCAGGCACATGGAGACGCAAATCTCGGTCATGCTGCTCAACAGTCACGCGCCGCTGACGACGGCACGTCCCACTGTAGACGCCATGGTGCCAGTGGGCGGCATGCACATCTATCCGCCCAAGCCGCTGCCCGCAGACATGCAAAGTTTCCTCGATGCGGCAACAGATGGCGCCATCTTCTTTAGCCTGGGTAAGGATTAAGCCAAAACTCCCCTGACTTACTCCGAAATAACCATCCTTTCTGCTTCCAGGCAGCAATGTGCAGAGCAAAGAGATGCCCAGAGACATGCTGCAGCTGTTCCTCAGGGTCTTTGGCTCCATGAAGCAGCGCATCCTGTGGAAATTCGAGGATGAGTCCATTGACCAGCTGCCGCCCAACGTCATGATACGCAAATGGCTGCCCCAGGCGGACATCTTGGCTCACCCCAACGTGAAGGTCTTCATCACTCACGGCGGCCTCTTTGGCACCCAGGAGGGCGTGCACTACGCCGTGCCCATGCTGGGCATGCCCTTCTACTGCGACCAGGTGAGCGACTTAGTAGTCAAGTAGAAGATTTGTTTGCCTAAAGCTCCAGTCATTCGCAGCATCTCAACATGAACAAGGCTGTGCTGGGTGGCTACGGCATTAGCCTGCACTTCCAGTCCATCACGGAAGATCTGCTCCGCGACTCGCTGCTGCAGCTCATCCACAATGCCAGCTACGCGGAGAACGTGCAGCGCGTCTCTCGCATCTTCAGGGATCGCCCGATGTCGCCTCGCCGCAGCGCCGTCTACTGGATCGAGTACGTGATTCGCCACAAGGGCGCACTTCACATGCGATCCGCTGGGCTCGACCTGCGCTGGTATCAGTTCTATTTGCTGGATGTGATTGCATTCCTGGGAGTCCTCGCACTGGCCGCCCTCTTCCTGCTCCTGCTGGCCATACGCCTGCTCCAGGGCAGCGGCAGGAAGCAGAGGAAAGCGAAAACCAATTAAGTCAATGATCCATTATAATTTCTAGCTTTAATTACTGCTTGGACAGCAGATTAGTTTTAATATAGCTGCATATATATATTATAGTATAAACTTATGTAGACACGCTGATAAGACGAGCGCGTCAGTCAGTCGATCATAAATCACATCCCTCCCATTTTCCATTTGCCATAAACATTTTCAATACCAACATGAAAATACCCTGTAAAAAAAATCTGCACTACTTCTCTTAATACTTTTATAAATTATCTCTTAATTCTTTTATATTTAATTCTCTTGAATTGATTACATATACTATCGCAAACTAAGTGAGCAGAGTGTGAAAGTACCCTGTAATCTATATTGTTATAGAATCTTGTTATTTTATGAAACACGAATTAACCTGTCTAAACAATTCCTATTTGATAATATAATAAGCACTCAACCTGACTTATAAATGCCCCGTAATTGCTTTATAATAAAATTAAATAAATAAGTATATCATATTTGTATATCACACAAATATTTCAACAAATATTTGCTTAAAATTTTAACCACATTTAATTGTTTTATTTTTGGCAACAATATAAATCACATTCAACTTTCTAGGGGATTAGCAGACGAGTAAACAAAAAATGTTTCTTCATTCCATGCTGCGATCTTTCTGGAACATTATCTCTATAACTATTTTCTTATTAATCAAAACCCATAGATGTGGGAATTCTCGAGTCCCTCGGGAATGATAACCCGAAATGATAGACCGTATCGGACATTTGCCCCACGTACACGACTCTAGGTGCGTGAAGATCATAATCTCTTAAGTAACGCGCGTGTCCACTATAGCCCTAGCATATCGCTCATGATAACACAGATTCGTATTGAGTCGTCGAGGCTTTAGTCTAGGGGTACACCCTTATGCATACCCTGTAAAAATTGGCCCCATCAAATACTACCGACAGTGAAGTTAATTAGAAAATACCCTATAATTTATATAAATGTAAATCATATATAGAAATATAGATAATTATAGAAATAGATAAGTTAATTAAATTAGAAAATACCCAGTAATTTTTATAAATGTAAATCATATAAGGAATATATATACTTATAGAAAAAGAGGAAGATTTGATTTTTAATTGACTAGCAGCTGCTTTAGACAATTTACTCAGCAATCAAGTCAACTGTTTAATACCTATTATACATAGATTTCTATCATGCCAAACCCTAGTGATTTAACCTAATCCAAGTCCATTCCAACAAACAAGCCATCATATCTTATCATTGTCTCGCAAGGAATTAGAACGCCGAATTTCATCACGTCGCATTTGCCGATAAGTTCCCTGGGGTACACATGGAAGACCCAGTGCCAGCTACGTCTCAGTCGTTTGTGAATCGCGGCGTGGATCGGTCGACCGAAATCTGAGCAGCAGGCAAATTGAAAATGGTGTGCAAATAAATTCAACTTAAACTAATTTAATCAAATAAAAAAATTGAGTGCCTAACTATAAAGTGGGACAGAGATGCTTAGGAAAAAAACCTCGATGTTAGCCATGAATATTTATCAGCCTAAAACTGGATATGGCCTAAAACAAATATCGAACTAAAGACCTTACGCTTAGCCGTTTACAGCGTAGTCTCTCTGCCATTCTCTCTGTCTATCTCTTACTCTTACTCACTCTAATCGTCTCTTTTTCTTTCGGTAAACGTTTGTTAACTTTTAATGTTCTTTGCTGTAAAATAAATAAAATAAAATACAACTAGTGCAAAATAATATATAGCCCCTGATATACCAGAGAAGAATTCATTAAGATTCAAAAATTAAAGTGAATTATTTAAAGCACGTAGGCGATAAAGAAATAGCATCGTAATCACCAGATAAGCGATAGGCATACTATTAAGTGATTATATTGAATTAGATAAGTTAAGTTCTTTGGGTCAGCAATAAATAATCTCTTTTACCAACAGCAAGCGAAACACCTCTTGAAAGTCCTCCTGCTGGGCCTAGTTGCCCTGCAGAACATGGAAATCGGAGCTGGTTACCGTATTCTGGCTCCCTTCATATTTCCCGGCAAAAGTCACTTTATGATGACGAATGCGATTATCAGAGAATTGGTGCATAGGGGACATGAGGTGACATTCATTACGCCATTCTCATTGGCTCAGGAGAACCTGGGTGCGAACTACACCGAGATTCTTATACCCCAATACAATTTTTGGACCGCAAGTAAGTGTATTTTGACTTTGAATGTAACTGGAACTAATTCCCAGTACTTTTCAGTTTTGGGCTCCTCAGTCAAGTCAATACTGGACATGACAGATATCAACACAGTTACATTCCTAAAAATGGCCTATGAGATGGGATTGGGAAGCACAAACTTTGCATTTGAGCAGAAGGAATTTCAGAATCTAATCACTGCCAAAGACAAGGTGGGGAAATATGATTTACTTCTGGCCGAGCAGTTCTTCAATGAGGGTGCCCTCATCCTGGGTCACCTCTATCAAATTCCAATTATAACCGTCACAACCTTCGGCTACTCCAACTATCTGAGTTCCTTAACTGGAATAATTAATCCCTGGTCGTATGTGCCTCACGGATGGAAGCCCTATACGGATCGAATGTCGCTCACAGAACGTATCGACAATGTATTCAGCTCGTTCGCTGATGAACTGCTGCGCTACTTCTGGTATTATCCTGGCCAGGATAAAATACTACAGAAGCATCTGTCCAAACAGTTCAAAGATTTGCCAACTATTAAGCAACTGGAACAGAATATCTCAGTTATTCTTCTGAATAGCTATGTGCCTTTGGATGCACCTCGGCCTATATCGTTCAACATGATTCCAGTCGGCGGACTACATATAAAGCCCGCCAAGCCTTTGCCCACAAATATCAAAAAATTCTTAGATGAAGCCAAGGATGGAGCCATCTACTTCAGTTTGGGTGAGTTTCAAAGCCTTATTCCTTGCAATGATCATGATTAAAATATCTCTTTCATAGGTTCTCAAGTGCGAAGTGCGGATCTTCCACCCGAGAAGATCCAAATGTTCCTTGGGGTATTTTCCAGCCTTAAGCAACGCGTTCTCTGGAAGTTTGAGGATGACAAATTACCTAATCTTCCTCCCAATGTGATGGTCCAGAAATGGATGCCCCAGACTGATATATTAAACCATCCAAATGTCAAGGTGTTCATATCCCATGGCGGTCTCTTCGGATCTCAGGAGGCGGTTCATTATGGTGTGCCAGTTCTCGGCATGCCTGTCTATGCCGATCAACATTTAAATATTAAGAAAGGCGTAGATGCAGGCTATGCTCTAAGCGTAAGCTATCGCACTGTTACGGAGACGGAGCTTCGTTACTCCTTGACTGAGCTCCTGGAGAATCCCAAGTATAGGGATAACATGAAGAGAGCTTCCCACATCTTCCGTGATCGACAAATGAGTGCAATGGATACTGCTATATACTGGATCGATTATGTCATTAAGCATCGTGGAGCGCCACACTTAGTGTCTGAGGGCGTCAAGCTGCCCTGGTATCAGTTCTATCTCCTAGACATCGTTGGCATCGCGTTAGCTGTAATTCTGTTGCCCATTTTGGGTCTGCTTCTTCTTTGCCGCAGCTTCAAGTCAGCGAAGAAGTCCAAGCCAAAATCTAAACGAAACTAGGAATAGATCCTAAAATCACTCCGAAACTATCAGCCATAAGATACTTTAGGTATGTTAATTAAATTGAATAAACTTATAGTTAGAACAATTTTCAAAGTAATAGAGTTTTTCTTAAAGGCCTATAACGCCTTAGTTATCACATTTGTCAGTTACTTGTGAAATTCAAAATCTATTAAAAAAATTATGCGAGCCTTAACCTTGGAGAACAAACTTTTAACACTGCCAAAATGGAAAAAATCGGATCAATTTTAAAGATATTTTTAATAGACACGTAAGCGATAAAGTCAACAAATGATACTGCTCATAATTTTGTGGAAATAGATAAGATTTCAAATGGTTCTAAAAATTAGAAATATATTGGTTGCTACTAGAGCAATTCCCATAGCGATAAGAATATGAATTGTCATGGCTTGGCAATCGCAAAAGTAAATAAATTATCTACCTGACCTACAGCAACAGTGATTTGGCTTGAAGTTCCTGCTGCCGGCTCAGATGCAGCATGCCGCATCTCGCATCCGGTCTTCTCGGGAGACATTGTGTATGCCGTTCCCATGCTGGGGATGTCCTTCTATTTCGTTCAGGAGAGCCATTTGTAGAGATCAAATAGATGATTAGAATAGATTGGAATCGAATGAAAGCATCTCAATATGAACAAACCCGTTCTGGGTTGATTCGACCCATTATTATTTCTAGCTTTAATTGTTGCAGTCAATCAAAATAATTGTTTATATATGGGTACACAGATTTACAAATACAATTTATAAGTAGTATATAAGTAGTAGTATAAGTAGCTCGTATAGACACGCTTACTATGGCTGATAACATACAATATATGTAAGTATCAAACGACGTTTTATATTCCTAGCACAGCTCCGATCATGATACACTCCTAAATTGTCGACTCAGCAAAAACAAAGCTGCATGGAGAAAGTATGAAAATACCCTGTAATTGTTATACACACATATTTATTTATGCATATATTATATATGTTTTATATATTTATATTTAAAAATATATTTCACATTTAAGTGAATGATAAATGCCGAGTATTAGGGAATTTACCGCTTGACCGATAATTACCTTGTAATATTTAAATTGAAGAGCTCTAGCAAAATGCATTTCGCCCACTACTCATCGTAATGAGGTCTTATCGCCGGCATACAGGGTATTTATTTAGCTATTTTCATCACAGGCGCATCAGCGATAAGTCGCCTGGAGTCCATATATAAATATTACATGGAAGACCACGTTTCAGTCGTTTGTGCATCGTAGCGTGGATCGGTCGACTGCAACCTGAGAAAATTGTGTAGTGCAGCAAGTGAATTGAAAATGGTGTGTAAATAAAGTAAACCTGAGCAAAATTAATCAAACAAATTGACTGCCCCACTGCAAAGTGCAGCAGACCAATGAAAAGTATTTAAAACTAATATTTATCAGTTAAAAACAAGGTTTAACAAAAATTCGCATGTTAACAAAAGGCTGCATACTGTAATAAAATTTTAAAAGGCATAGACATGCAAGTGAATTATTATACGCACGTGATAAGGAAAATGCAGCGTAATCGCTAGACAATAGCTAGCACTGAAAAATACAACTGCCTGAGTAGTTGTCGACATTGAACAAGATTCGCATTAAGTTGTAGAGAGATAAGTCTTGCAGCTACATTAATAACAATATCCATTTGATCTACAGCAACCGAAGAGCATCTTGAAAGTCCTCCTGCTGGGCCTAGTTGCCCTGCAGCACATGGAAATAGGAGCTGGTTACCGTATTCTGGCTGCCTTCTTCTTTCCCGGCAAAAGTCACTTTATGATAACCGACGCGATTATCAGAGAATTAGTACATAGGGGACATGAAGTGACCTTCATTACGCCATTCTCATTGGCCAAGGAGAACCTGGGTGCGAACTACACCGAGGTTCTAATACCGCAATACGATATATGGGGCGAAAGTAAGTCTAATTAAAGTAATTATAACCAACTTTTAAGCAAATCTTACTTCTCAGTTAGGGACCTAACCAATACCAAGTCACCACTGGACATGACAGACACCAGTACTATCACATTCCTCAGGGCAGCCTACACAATGGGGTTGAGCAGCACGAACTTTGCATTTGAGCAGAATGAAGTTCAGAGCCTAATCAATGCGAAAGACAAGGTGGGGAAATATTATTTACTTCTGGCCGAGCAGTTCTTCAATGAGGGTGCTCTCATCCTGGGTCACCTCTATCAAATTCCAATTATAACCGTCACAACCTTCGGCTACTCCAACTACCTCAGCTCCCTAACGGGCATCATCAACCCGTGGTCTTATGTGGCTCACGGCTGGAAGCCCTATACAAACCGCATGTCGCTCATGGAACGTATTGACAGCGTTTTCTGTTCATTTACGGAGGAAATTATGCGGTACTTCTGGTATTATTCTAAACAGAACGAGATATTACAGAGACAACTGTCCAGGCAGTTTAAGGATCTACCAACTATTAAGCAATTAGAACGCAATATCTCAGTCATTCTCCTGAATAGCTACATGCCCTTGGAAGCTCCTAGGCCTTCAGCGTTCAACATGATTCCAGTCGGCGGACTGCATATAAAGTCCTCCAAGCCTTTGCCCACAAATATCAAAAAGTTCTTAGATGAAGCCAAGGATGGAGCCATCTACTTCAGTTTGGGTGAGTTTCAAAGCCTTATTCCTTGCAATGATCATGATTAAAATATCTCTTTCATAGGTTCTCAAGTGCGAAGTGCGGATCTTCCACCCGAGAAGATCCAAATGTTCCTTGGGGTATTTTCCAGCCTTAAGCAACGCGTTCTCTGGAAGTTTGAGGATGACAAATTACCTAATCTTCCTCCCAATGTGATGGTCCAGAAATGGATGCCCCAGACTGATATACTAAACCATCCAAACGTGAAGGTTTTCATATCCCATGGCGGTCTCTTCGGAACTCAGGAGGCGGTTTATTATGGTGTACCAGTGCTCGGTATGCCCGTCTATGCGGATCAGTTTTTGAATATAAAGAAAGGCGAAGCTGCTGGCTATGCTCTAAGTGTAAGCTACCGTACCGTTACGGAGAAAGAGCTGCGCTATTCCTTGACTGAGCTCCTGGAGAGACCCAAGTATAGGGACAACATGAAGAGAGCGTCCCTCATCTTTCGTGATCGTCCAATGGGTGCAATGGATACTGCGATGTACTGGATCGATTATGTCATTAAGCATCGTGGGGCACCACACTTAGTGTCTGAGGGCGTCAAGCTGCCCTGGTATCAGTTCTATCTCCTAGACATCGTTGGCATCGCGTTAGCTGTAATTCTGTTGCCTATTTTGGGTCTGCTTCTTCTTTGCCCTAGTTTCAGATCAGCGAAGAAGCCCAAGCCAAAATCCAAACAAAACTAGAATAAGATTTTCTTCATATTTTTTTTGATAACTCAAAACGATTTATTGATAAACAAATGTGTGCTATGATTATGTCAATTAGTTTGAATAAATTTATAATTTTGTTTCATTTTTCAGATGTTTTAATACAAATTTGAGTGTTGTGTAAACATTTTACAAGGGACATTTTCCGTCTCGCGTTAGGGCAACAGAAAGCTGCCCAAATAATTAATAACAAAGCTTACGAGAAGCGTACAAAGACCAGCGACAGCTATCTGAACTGGGCGCTGAAATACATATTAGGGGTACTCATAATTTCCGATCTTACTGGGTCAAAAATATACTTTTCAAATGTCAACGAATACAAAAGCTGGCGCGTGTAGAAGTGTGTGTGTGTGAGTGTGTCGTGTGTCGTGTGTCGTGTGTCGTGTGTCGTGTCTGAGTGTTGGTTGTGCCGAGCGCGCTCTACTGGCTGATGATCATGGACTTCTTTACCTTCTTCTCCTTCTTCTCGTGGGTGATGGTCACTTCCTCTGTGTTTAAGAAATAGTTTTAAGTTGAGATTTAGTTGAGCTGAACCTGATTTGGAATTTTATTGTATTGTTTACCTTCGAACTTCTGGGGCAACTGCTTCACAGTCTCAATAGTCTTGACCGTCTTCTCGCCAGGCTCAATGATCTCCTCCTCGTATTCCTCAATGATCTCCTCCTCGTCGGTGTCATTCGGATTGTTGCTGGGCACCGGATCGTACACAGTCTTCACTGCCTTCTTCACAATACCCTCGGCGGTGACGGTGGTGTAGTGATACTCGGTGCCGCCCTCGATCTTGATGGTCTCCACAGTGGTCACATCACCCGGGTTCTCGGAGGGCACAATCTTCTTGGTGCCCGACTCGGACTTGAGCTTCTTGGTGGTGGTCACGTTCTTGTGCTTCTCAGCATCCTTTAGGGCCTTCTTGTACTGCTTGATCTCCTCCTCGGTGAGCTCGACTTCCTCCTCCTCGTAAACGGTCTTCGAGGTGGTGATCGTCTTGCCCGACTCCAACTCCGTCGAGTAGGTGTACTCAACGCCGCCGGGCACACGCTTCGAGGCCACGGTTGTGGTATCGTTCTGCACAAAGTCGGCTGGTGGTGGTGGTGCCGATGACTTGGGCTTCTTCTTCTTCTTGCCGCCATCACCACTGCTCTGGGTGACGGACTTGATGCTCTGCTCCTGCAGCGAGTTCTTGCGCACGGTGCGATTGTTCTCGGTGATCTCAATGTTCTGGCTCACGCGACGCGTCTCCTCAATGGTGGTGTCCTCACGATAGTTGGACTGCGAGTCATTGACATTCTTCTGCACCTTCTGCACAATGCGGCGCGATGAGGACTCCGTCGAGTCGGTCGAGTCCACCGACGACTTGCGGGTGACATTCTTCTTGGTCTTGTTCACCTTGGTGGTGGTGTTCTCATTGACTTCCGTGGGCACAGAATCATAGAAGGTCTTGGTACGCATGCTGCGCGAGCCATCCTCGTTGATGGTGGTGTAGACCTCCTCGTAGCCGCCCTCGATGGCGCGAGTCAGCATGGTGGTCTTGTCATCGATGCGTATTTCCTTGCCCAGGCGCTGCTTGATGATCTTCTTGTTGGCCTGCTCCTTGGCCAAGTCCTCCTCGCTGACGGGCTTCGGGTCCCAGAACGTTTTCACTTGGGTCTTGACCGTGCCATTCGGCTGCGGCGTCGTGGTGATCACCTCGTAGCCGCCATCGATCAGTTTATACTGGGTGCTGGCACCGGTCGCCTTGTCATACTCAATTTTGCCATCCTCAATGTCGGCGGAGGTCAGGAGCTCTTCGTGTAGGGTAAAGAAGTTGCAATTGGTGTAAATGTATGTGTGTTTCGTGTAAGTGTATTGCATATACATAGAGGCTACAATAAATTGGGTAGCGCAGCTAACGAGCTGGGTCGGTGTGTGTTTGTGTGTGGCAAGCACTTGTGGCATGTTATATATAGATACGAGTTTTGTTTCATGTTTAGAAAAGGTTTTCTTATGCTAAGATATTGCAAATTAGTTTCATCTAAGGCGCATTTGGTAAATTATGGTTTTGTTTTGTGTTTTTGTTTGTTGTTTTAAAATTCGTTTAAGCAACATTTGTACAGCATTTTCTTGTCGTTTTACTTTTGTTATGATTAGGGCTCTACTGTAGTTGTACTTGCTGGGCCTAGACATGCACCGGCTCCGGCAGATGTTCAGATTCGTTGTCGCCATCCAGTCGCAGGGTGAATCGGAGCAGCGCTGTCCTCGTCGCCAGTTGCGGCAGGCAGCTGTAGTGCATCAGCAGTTGCAGTAATTGTTATTTAAACTTACGCGACGCCTTCTGCCTGCTCGGCTTGGTGGGTGCCGCATTCTGCTGCAGGATATGTTGTTGGGCCGGTTGCGGTGCTGGCGGTGTTGCTGCCGGTATTGCTGCCGCTGCCTGGGCACGATGTGGCTTCGTTGTTGTTGTTGTTGTTGCTGTCGATGTTGTTATTGTCGAAGTTGCTGTTGCGGCTGCCCTGGTTGATTGCTGTTCCACAGCAGCTGCTGGTGTTTTCTGTGCATTAGTTGGAAGTTTGTTAGTTGTGGCGGCTGCGGGGCTGGCTTTGACCTCTGCCTTGCCACTTGAGCCCTGATTAGTTGGCAAGCTTAAGCTGGAGCTGGGAGTGAGGTTGAGGCTGGAGCTGGAGCTGGGAGGCTCAATCTTGGCTTCATTTGTTGACTTCTGCTGCTGCAGCAGTTTATTTGCGGTTTTAGTTAGCAATTGATTAAAGCCTAGCGTGTTATCGGTATCGTTATCGTTATCGTTATCGTTATCTGCAAAAATGCGGTTAGGGTAGTTTTCATTTTAGCTGGCGAAACTGGCAAAGAGAATTGCATTTAACAGAAGCCAATGATTGAAGATGAATGTAGATCGGCAATTGATGTGATTCAAGATGCAATTCAGGCAGTGCTAATGAAGCTGATTGAAGATGATGATCTAGTAGATCTCTTAATATAACCCCCACAGCTAAGGAAATAGTTCACACAACAAATGGATGGGACTTTGATGCAATGATGATGTCTTGAGAACTTAGAAATAGACGACTGAAAACAATAAATGAAAAAGAGAAATAAACAAACTTATATTGGAAAACTCACTTAGACGAGTTGAGAGAGGTAGCGGGGAGTGAAACACGAACAAATCTTAAAGCTAAAATAAAAATGCATGTTTCAAACGAAGAGTTTTTGTTCTAAGTGTTTTTTGTGTTCTTGAATAAATAGACAATATTTCAATGTAAATTACAACATAAAGGGTATAAAGAAAGAACTTGTTGGTTTTTCTGTGTGAAAGAGTTTGCTACACATACAAATCACTCGCACACACACGCGCACACACGTGTAACACACATCAGGCAACACTTTCTAGTTAGTTTCGAAATATAAATATAGATACATATATATATATATATATTTAAGAAAACATTTTATTTTACATTTTATACACACATTTTTCATTAGAAAAAATAAATTAAAATTGTAATTGATGAGGGGAGTTTGGGATTTTGTGGGCCCTTTATGCAGATGAGCTAAAATTAAAAAAAAAGTGTTACGTTTCGAGAGGGCAAAACAGTCGGAAAAAACGTATCAGAATTTTCAATTAAAATACAATGAAGTGTAAAAGTTTTGTGGTTGTTGTGCCAAGGATATGTCTGGCTGTGTGTGTGTGTGTGTGTAAATAGGTGTATCTCTCTGTGTGTGTGTGAATGCTAAATGCCAAGTGTGTCACACACACACACTCGCACACACCAACACTTAAATGAATTTATAACGTTGAGAGCAGCAGCGTCGTTGACGAGTGTAAAAAAGTTTAATTTGAAAACTTAATTAAAATTTCTGTGCGTTTTTTTTTTTTTTAATATATACAAACTGTGTATATATATACATTATATATATATATAGGAGTTTTTTCTTCAATTTTATGATATGTGCTACTGCTGCTAACTAGGCTACAAACCATGCTTGAGTGTGCGTGTGTGCGCGTGTGTGTGTGTGTGTGTGTGTGTGTCTAGCAATTAAATATGGCATTTTGCATGACACTTGACATCACTTGGCTTTAATTTATGTTTTCATTTTTTACTTTTAACTTGGCACAGTTGAGTGTGTGTGTGTGCGTGTGTGTGTGAGGACTTGTCTGTGGTCACACATAAATAACGATTTGTTGTTGTTGTTGTTGTTTGTCTGTTCACTACATATATTAGCTTCGTATCTATGAACTACCAGTTTCCGCCTCCTTATCCGGCTTGGCCTCCAGCGTCTGGGTTATCTTCTTCCAGATGTTGTCGAACGCATCGACGCCCGCATAATCAATCTGTCCCGACTCCCAGCACTGGCGGCGCATCAGATTCTCGTATTGCTCCTGTTCAGGTGTGCGCTGCACGCCGATGCGCAGCTGCGCCAACGCGCCGGCGAGGCCAGCCTATAATAACAAAAATGATCCAATGGCCAGTGTTAGACAATGTCCAAAGTAAAAGCGAAAGTTTCCAAAACAAAAAACTGTTGCTGTGCGTTACATAGAGGCATGCATGAGGCATTAATAAATTAATTGCTCTTATTTCAATTTAGTCTTAATTTTAGTTTTATGTACATTTAATTAGCTCGTTAGTTATTTGTGCTTGCACAACGTGGCGTATGATTAATGCACGCTTCTTTATTGTTGTTGTTGTTGTTGTTGGTCGCTGCAAGCTGCTCTATATATATGTGTGTGTGTGTGTGCCGCATGTCCCTGTGCGGCAGATTACCATGAGCCGACTACGCTCAATGAAGATGAAGCTGTAGAGTGGGTGGGTGGTTGCGTGTGTATAGATGTGGCTGTATAGCTGTATAGCTATGTGTGTGTGCGTGTGCGTGTGCGGTATAAACAACAATAAAAAATACATCCAGTTGACATTTAAATGCTTTTCAGATGCAAATGCCAAAGTGCCACACCCACCCACCCACGCACCCACACGAGTCGCATACGCTTGAACAGCTCAAGGACTACTTAATGCCTTTCTGAAAGAGGCCAAAGCAAGCAATAAATCAGCAAATGCAGCAGCAGCAGCAGCAGCAACAGCAACAGCAACAGCAGCCCGCAACATGATGATGAATGACGATGATGAGCATGAAGATAATGAAGACAGTGAACAGTGGACGGTGGACAGTGGACACGTTGTGTGATAATGGGACATGCAAATGTGGCAGACGACAGCAGCTAGCGGCAGCAGCAGCAGTAGCAGCAGCAGCAGCAGCGGCGTCGGCAGCGACAGCAACCAAAGTCAATTTAACTAGACACCAGACGACAGACAGGACGCAGGACAAGAGACGCGACGCGGCATGAGACGACATGAGACAATGCAACCCAGAGACAAGGAGAATAACAACAAATCTGAAGTGGGAACTGGATAGGTGATTGTGGTGGTTCTAGTGGTACTGGTGTGTTGGTGGTGGTGGTGGTGTTGGTGGTGGTGTTTATGTTTGTGGTGCAATTTTGTTGACATTTGCCCGTTTCATTTGTAGTTTTTACCTCAGCTTCGACGGCTTCTGCGGCTTCTTCAGTTTGTGTTTTGTGATTTGAGGTAGTTTGTGTCGTTGGGTGGTGGTTCGTGTGTGGTTCGTGGGTGGGTTGTTCTTGTGCTTGCGCTTGCTCATTGCTATTATTTACATCTATTGCTATGTACTCTTCATTGGCAGTGGTTGTTATTGTTTGTTGTTGTTCTTGTGGTGGTGGTGGTGGCGGTGGTGGTGCTTGAGGTGCGTGTGGCGCTTGTGGTGCTTGAGGTGATGGTGATATGGGTCTGGGGCATGCATCGCTCTGACACTGGCTCCAACTTCCTCTTCTCTCGACCTGCTCATGCGGAGAGAATTGTGGTTCGGGTTCGGGCTCGGGTTCGGCTTGTGGTTCGGGTTCATTTTGTTGTCGCTCCACTTGCTCATAGTAATCTGCCCAGGGATCACGATATTCACGGACATGCGGCACATATTGCTGTGGCTGTTGCTGATGGTGTTGATGTTGTTGTTGTTGTTGCTCTTGCTCATGATAGTAGCTGTCCATATCGTAAGTATATTCAGCATAGCTCGACGAGTGCGTTATGTTCAAGCAGAGACACTTTGGTTGTGATTTAAGCGATAGTTTGCGTTTTTATTTCGTTTGCGATAGTTAAGCGCATGATAAGAGTTTGAAATCAAAAATAAATTTAAATAACTTACAAGCAGCAAATAATAAAGCTTAGGGCTACAGGAAGTGAACAGAATTGTATAAGAGCTCGAAGCACACCATAAAGAGAAGGATACACAAGAGTACAACATTTTACAGGGTATTTCACCAAGTCTATACCCTAAGGGTTTACTGGAAATATCTAATTTAGAATAAAAGACATTTGGTTTTATAACATAGAACTTTTTACATAAAATTTGGTATTTAAAAAAAAAAAAAAAAAGGAAAATGGGTCACCCTAGAAACCGAATATGGCCCTAATAGAATATAAATGAAAAGATTTCCTATGTTATATCAAATAGAATATATATTGAAATGATTCATTATTGAACATAATCGAAAAATAATAAAGAATAAAAAAAATACAATAAAAATAAATCAAATATCGAAATAAATGAGTTTTTTCTACAAAAATAATTTACATAAATATAAAGAAAACATTTCTTGCTTTAGCTAAGCTTGGTTGACCAATATTCGTTCCACTTTTCATCGGCAGACTCTATCTAGACCCTTTGCTTTGCATTATTGAAATCCCAACAGAAGCCTCTATAAATTGACAATACCAATTTGCATGCCATTTGGATCATTTCAATTTATTGACGTAGCCAACTAAACATTCCGTTGGCGCCGGGCCAAATCGATGCAGAATCGAAAGAAGAAGAAGAAAAAACAACACAAAAAACGGGCGCACACACAAATACAATGTACACACACACAGACACATACATACATAGATTGGCAGGAATAGAGGAAAAAGAAAATACTCCACTAAGAGAAATTGCCTGTCTACAAATTCAGAAATTTAGGACAATTTAGGGCGTGTCTAAGCGAAACTAAAGTCAACTAAACTTAAGTGAAATATATTGAAAATAGAGTAGAAATTATAACGAGGTCGTTGAAGCACAAAGTAGTTCAGAGTAAATGCAATATTTTGTTTATTATTTACACATCATAAATCCATAAATATTATATATACATATCGCATAAATATCGTGATCATATATACAATGTGTGCTATACAAAAATAAATATATATACATGTGAATAGTTTGAGTGACCCTCGCCTCTGTGAACTCTACTGTGTGGTTGTATGCGTTCTATATATATTGCGTGTGCTGGCAATATAGATCAGCTTACCTCTGGTGGAACGCTTCTATCGGTAATATCACTAGCAATATCTGTATTATCCGGCGTTTTATGCTTTAGCATAGCAGCAAATTAGGGGTTAAAATGGACAGATATTTCGGTTAGATTTTAAGTTGTTTAGTTTGGACGAAACGCAAAACTCTCAAAGAACTGGTTTTAGCATTAAAGAATCAATAAACAACAATTTTCACACACACTTTGAAACGTGAATAAATTACGTAGAGAGAGAGAGAGATAGATAGATAGAGAGAGGAGAATCGGTGTGTGTGAATCGAAATGAAATGTAGTGGAGCGCACTTACCATATTGTCGGTCAGAGACTGATGCACATTATCACAGAAGATGGTCCACCAGTGTTGGATAAGGTCTTGCGCATGGGCATATTCGTTGGGCGTGGCCGCGGTCTTTGTCTGAGAGTTGAACTGTATGAGCCATGGCTTCAGTTTGCCAGCGAAATGCAAAATCTTAATCATATCTCTGAACCTGAATGGAGAAATGGAGTTGTTTATAGAGCGCACAACTCTAACTAACTAGACCTAGATCATCCACGGACTTACTGTTTGAATGCGGGCAAATAGCAATAGGAAGCATAGGCCGTCACGTTGTAGACAAATGGCAAATGCTTCTTGATATCTGCGGTCGCCCAGTCGCCAAAGTACTGATTCAACAGACCCTGATCGCCGCCATCGAAGCTGCCGTTCTGCACGGCAAACTCTGTGATCTTGGTGAAGGTGTCCACGCTGGGTGTGAACACAAAGACGCCCGAGTTGAAGCAGTCCGGCCAGCTGACATCTGGAGCAGCGGAGAGCTCCTCACGCTCGAACAGCTCATCGCAGTTCTTCAGCACCTGTAGAGAGGAAAGTATTATTGGTGATTCATATATATTTATACGGGATCTACTTACCAGCGTATCTGCATCGAGGAAGACACACTTCTCGAACTGCACCAGACGCCAGCAGTGGAGCTTTGTGAAGGTGACGCCCAGTTCGGGGCGGGCGAGAAGTGCCAGATTGGCAGCATCCTGTGAGTCAAGGACATTCACCTCTTGTACAACATTGTACACGTCCTTCAGTCTGTCGCGCATCGCCTCCGAGACGGTGGGCGTCACCAGCACAGCCAGCTGGTGGGCGGTGCCGGCACGCTTGAGCGAATGTGCCAACACCAGAGCGCCCAGCCCATAGTTATCATTTGTCGTCAAGGTAACCCAGGCGAACTCTAATGCAGAAGTAGAAGAAGAAGAAGAAGAAGAAGTTAGATCAGTTTGCTTAGATATATCTATAAAGATTAAGAAATAGTCACAGTTAGCAGAGTAAGCCACTCAGATACACAAAGACAAGTTACAAAGGCAAAAGCTTGGTATTAGCACAAGTTTCTTTTTTGCTGCTGCTTCGAAATTTCCATTTTCCATTTTCATTTCATCTTTTATTAGATTGGCATTCAGCAAGCGATTTATGGATTATAAATAAACAAGCAGCAGGAACATATATATATATGAGATCTATATAAATATAGTTTATATACAATGCGATTGAGTGAGTGTGAGAGTCAGTGTGAATGTGAATCTGTATGTGTGTGTGTGTGTGTGTGTATGAGTGTGCGCGCTGGCAACTGCGTCAACAACTTGTGGGCGGGGCACGCGGCGATCGCATGCAGCAATTTTGGCAATGTTTTCGATTATTTTGGGTTATATTGAGGCCCATTTCGGCTGTTTTGTTGAATTTGCAAAAAAACAGAAGAGGCAGCTGATGAAAAATTAGCAACAAAATAAAAATAAAAAAAAAACTCATTTCTCAGGCGCATCTGTTTTAGTCGGCAAATTATATTTTGCGTTGTTGGCATTTAGTTGTAGCACTAGATATATATATTTATGTACATATATATATTTTTTTCTTTACATAAATGAGCTATGCATTTTCACTATCCAAATAAAGTCTAAATTTTATATGGGAAATATTGCATTAATGTAGGCGTTGAGTAAATTTATTAACAAGCTCTTTAATGGCCTATGAAAATTATATTTTTATGATGTTAGACTTAGGCTTAAATAGTAAAGTATATAAATAAATAGAACAAATCTTACAGCTCGTAAATCTAAGAGCATTATCAATATTTTTTGCTAGGTAAAACATAATTAAAAATAAAATAAAATATATTTCTTTGCAACTTGACAATTTCAGTATTTCTTTATAGATCAATATAAATTAAACGAATTATTAAACATTTAATGATGCATAATTTCACCTTATTTTTATATACAAATCATAATTTGAAAATTCATAAAAATGTTCTGAAAATCCCTGTTATTTCTCTACTACATAATTATATACATTTTAATAATAATCGAAAAAAAATATAAATCTTTAGTCATTTCCTAGCTAAAATTCCTTTTTACTATTGATAAAAATAATTTGTAAATTTTAAATAAATAAATATCCATGCAAGAAAATAAAATAAAAATTCATTAGATCGTCGTTATTATAGAAAAAATAATAATTTATTTTCAGTTTGTATTATGGACAATGGTAAAATTCGTTGTTGGAATATTAATTTCTACAAATTTAGGAGAGTTCTTTGTACAGGTGGCTGTAAATCACTTTAGTTGGGGGTTAAATTCATGATTAGTTCATATTGTTGGGTTTTTGGTATCGCCAAATAATCTGTAAGGTTTATTTAGCATTAGAAAGCGCACCGGATTTGGTAGTTGAGAAGCGTTTAGATGTAGATAAATATTTGAATTTCAAGAACAACAACAACAACAAGAACTACCTTCTGTGCTACGCATTCGGCAGCGAATGGAAACGACGGAGGAGGAGAAGAGGAGCAGCGACAGCAGCAGCAGTAGCAGCAACAGCAACAGCTGAATGCATTGGTGACAGCCTGTGCCACCGTCCGGCAGGTGGCGCTCTCATATACAAAAATGTATCTGACGGATTTAATGGATGTGTGTGGGTGCAAAATAATGCGACTTCAGGGTGTTGTTCAAATCTTTTTGTTCATTTTGTTTTTTGTTTTGTTTTTTTTCTTTTTTTCTTTTTTGTATGCTTGTTCTTGACATTCTTTATATTTTATGTGTGCAATGAGCTGTAGTGCCTAAAATAAAAATGAAATCATTTACTTGGCCAAACTAAAAATGGTTTTTAATAACTTCGTGACTTACCGGATGCGAGCACAAACAACAATAATAATATGAAAATATCATGTCACAACAATAAAAACAAACCATATATATGTATATCTATATTTAGAATAAAATATCATCCATAAATTTTGATTTAAATTAAATAAACAACACTTGGCTGTCCAAACGGAGGAGACAACTGTTCGAGTTGTCTAAATGTCACAAAAAATTTCAAAAACGAACCGATCTTAAAATATATTCATATATATACCTACTTAACTGACACGGAATTTTAATACTGACAGCTGGTTGCCTGTGCAAGCAAACTATGCGAAATTGTTCGCAGTGTAACCGAAAGCTCCCTGGCTCGCTCTTAGCTCTAAATGAAAGCTCGCAGCAGCAGCAGCTGCAGTGCTCTCTTAAAACTCGGAGCTGGCCTCTGCCCTCTGCTCCGTCGCCCCTGCTCAGCCATGGCTTATCATCAGCTGATTAGCTTGCAGCACAAAAGGTCAACGGCGCCGCAAATGCTCAATGAGGCGTAGAGGCTGTCATTTGACCTATGAATGAGAACAGCTTGTGAATGGGGTAGGGGCATGGCCAGACCAACAACGAAAACTCGTTCATGCAACGCCGCCAATGCCAATGCGAGCGCCACATTTGGGGCAGCCGGCAAAGCGATGGGCGACTTTCTGAGACCGGCAAAAATCAGCGAGTGCAGCAATGCCAACATCCAAACGAGTTATACGGCAAAACTGAAGAAGCGTGTGTATCCGCCAGATATACGTATGCATATATATAAATATATGTATGTGTATATAGCTGTATCTGATGAAGAGCCCACTAAAAATAGCCAGAAAATGTGAAATGAAATTGTAGCGCGACAGCAGCAAACTCTGCTAGCTGCATGCAGCACACGCTGATACTCAGCCACACACACACAGATACAGATACAGATACTCACGCACTCATAGATACAAATACATTTTTAGAAATCGCAGCAAGGGAGCTACTCGAACTGGAGAAGGCAGCGCCTTATGATTTATGCGGGCATCAGATATAGTTACACACACACACGCACAAACACACACATACATATACAATATGTGTATTCATATGTATGTGTATTGGCATTTCTTGAAATTTTCATTTAATTTTCTGCTGCTGCTGGCATTGTGGGCGTTTTTGGCTGTGGAAAACTTTTTCTTCTCGAATATTGTGAAATACCACTGTGAATTGTTAGCGCCTGTCGCCAGCCATAATTTCTAGATGTCTGCTCTGTCTATAAATAGCTGCATCTATAACTGATGCCTGCGTATGCATATGGCATATGATTATACATATTTATTCGATTCATGACGCGTGTGAAAATGCCAAGGCAAATGCAGTTCTACAGGGCTCAGGGTATGGGCATAGGGGCAGGCGCATCAACTAAATGCGGAAATTGTAATCAGCCTTGATAATCATCATCTGTATTTGTTTTCTGCCGCCTGGCGCTAGCTTGTACAGTTACTTACATACTTTACTTTACATTACTTTAATCAATGGACGTGAACGACGACAACTGACAACAAATCTGGCACTGACCTTCACCACGCACTCTCTCGCTATTTCTCTTCAAAAAACATAAAGAAGCATAAGAAAATAACAAAAATTTGCTCACTATGCAAAAACGTTGAATAGCGATACAATACAAAAGGGAATAGCGGTAAGGCCTCTGCCAACTCTCTCAATGCACTGCCGCGCATAGCTTTGCTTGCGCTCTCAATCGGCCTCTCTCACGCTCGCACTCTCACGAACTTTAAGCTCGACTCTCTGGCACACGTAACACAGTGAGTACGTTATCAGTGCGTCAACATTTGTCTAACTCAATTTCGCGCATACTTTTCATAAACAAACAACTGACGTTTTTTGTATGTATGTCAGTATGTCTGTGTGTATGTTTTTATATATTTTTCGTCTTTTTCTGATGCGCCTCGTTTTCGAAATCTAAATGCTCTGCATGCACACACACACACACACACACCCATGCACTCAGAGGCGCCGTCATACTCATGCATACACGCACAAGCAGAGGCAGAGGCAGAGGTAGTGGCAGCGGCTAAGCAAATGCGATTGAAGGTCAGTAAAGGTCGTCGCCGCAATTTGCTGGCCCCAAAACACATGTAGTTGACAATCTCATATCAACGGTTACATATCAACTATGTATATAGAATCTATATGTATTTATGCGAAGATGCGGCGTTATGAAATATGAGAATGCAATTTGCTTGCGGCATTTATTAATTGCGATAAAAAGAAACGGAGAAGAGCTGCAGTCGCAGTCGCAATTGCAAACACAATTGCAAAGGGAAGGCCCAGCAGCGCCTCTCAACGTGGATATGGATAGGCAGTAGCCATGCATAGTACACACATACACACGCACACACACAGACTCTCTTTGGATTTAACTTTTTTTTTTTTATCTGTGTTCACTTCTTTGGTGGCGAACGCTCTTGTTGTTGGTAAAAACTTACTGCTCATTTTGTATTTGATTTATTTTGTTTAACTATTGTATATTATTTTGTTAAATATGTATATATTTTTTTAGCACACGCGGACCGAGTCCTTCGCGTTATTGCGTTCCGGGGATGAAAAATTGGTGGTGGAGGGTGGGGCGTGCCCGCTGGTTGAGCTTTCACACACTGAGTGACGAGAGCGAGTCGAATTGTCTGAGTTGCCTTGCGGAGAGATTTTTGCGTTTGGCTGTTCTGCCTACCACGAGCGACGACAAGAAACTGAATGTGTCAAGCGAACGAAAACTCCGTACAACGACAAGGCAGACTGACGGCAACTGCGCTGCCGTGGCCATTTGAACGTGGGGGCTGCGTTTGACGTCGCCGTCGCAGTCGGTTAGCTGTCGCCATCAGGCAGCAACCACAAAACTGTTGCGGGCGGCGAGGGCAATCGCCAACCGACGAGGAAGGCGCCAAAAGTGAATTTTGCATTATATGCTCGCTTGAATTTCATTTCTGTTATTCTCGTATTCTTCTGTTTCAACCGTATTCGCCGGCTATCTGTGCGCACTGCGCACTGAGAGAGAGAGAAAGCGAGCAGACCAAAGAGCGCCAAAGGTGCGAACCTATGCAAAGACAAACAGCAAAAGTCGACTGCCGCTCGCTCTCTGTGCACTCTCTCTTTAGTCATTGGAGCGCGTCGGCTTTTTAAGAGCGCAAGTGCACTTGTTGCATTAGGAAAGACCTTGAAAATTACACCCACGATAAGTTCAGCTCCAGAACCTAGCTGGCAAACATATTTGAGCATGTTTATTTGCATACGGGAATGATTATTCATGTTTATTCAAGAATTGTTGTCTGATAAGTACTAAGTGAACTTTGACCTACAGAGTGGCAGTACACAAACCGTAATCAATAACGAATAAAGACTTAGTTTTATTGCAGAATTCATTTGCCCAACATTTTCCTATATTTATATACATACATATGCATTGCTCCAGTTACATCTATAATTGTAGCTGCTCTCCTGCAGATTTCCTATAAGCATTCAAAAAAACATTGGCCAATTTTCATTGTTTATTGGAATTTATTTATTTTGCAACACACGAAAGTATGCAATGCAAATTTTGATTGGTGAATTTAAAGTGTATCTTAAAAGTAGGCAATATTTACTTTAAATTTAACTGCGCTCGAAAGTATGCTACAAAATAATAGTAAAGAAGCTAATTTTAGTTAATTAAATAGCGCTTAAAATAAATATACAAAAAAAAAAAAAAAAAGTTAATTAATAACAAACCAATTAAAAAATTAAATATACATGTGTTTTGGCATTTCTTCGCTAGAATGTGTATTTTGAACAGTTGTCATTGTTTGACCAAAATATGTTCACATCTACATATTGGAGGGTTCGCTCGCTTATGCTAAAAGGCAATTTTTCATTTGGCTCAAATCAGATGCGATATAGCTTCTATATACATAAAAAACAGTTAGTAAAATTGATAGAAAATAAGTAGAACAATTCCTTAAATAGCTTGAGCACTTGAGGCACTTGCTAAAGTTTTTGGTACACATAGTTGGTATATGGCAATTCGATAGATAGTCTGTGGCATAATATACTAAGGGTAACTAGAGCTAGGCTAATAAATAACTAGACTTTACTACATCGATCTTAACTAAGTGTAGGCTAAGGGTCATGCTGAGGCAGTATCACAGTGCAGGGGTTCATCCTCCATCCGATTGTTGGTTGCATTTCGCGGCGATATCACAAAATGTTTGCGATTCTGTATTGATTGGCTAAGACGTCGATGAGCGCGCCGTTTGCGCCATCTGTGGATGCAGTACCACAATACTGTAAAAAACACAAAAACAACAATATTTTGTTATAGCATATATACAACTCGTGGTGCTGTACTCCACTAGGCCAACTCACCCAGTATCACCAAGAAGACGCCACCGAAGCAGCCAGCGCCAAAGAGCCAAAGGCTGCGCACTTCGGCCAGCTCCGCGCTGTCCATACAACCACGGAATGTTTCCGAGTTAACGGTGCGATTGTAGGGCAGTGGACACACGCTGCTGTCTAGCGAATCTGTAAAATGCAAAATGCAAAATGCAAATTTCAAAAGTTGGTCACATGCCAAAATTAGCTGCAGCAGCAGCAGCAGCAGCAGAAGCATCAACATTTGCTGCATCTGCATCGCCTGCTTCTCCTCTCGCCTCTCTACTTACCCATGCAAACGGGAACAAATTTGGGATTGGCGCCGATCGTCATTAGATGATTGGTCACCTGCTGGCAGTCGCATGAATCGATCTGCGTTCGCGTCAGATCGATGACTCGCAAATGGCACAAATTGGCCAGCTTCTCGATGTGGAAGTTTGTCAATGGATTCGCCGAAACGTTTAGCTGCCAGAGATCTGAAAAGGCAACAAGAAATATTAGCTACAAATGTCAGATTTGACAAGCAGTTTAACTAAACTTTAATACTACGACTGACAGACTTTTGGATATTGCAGTTAGACTAAAAGTGGATGATATCTTCCAGTCAAAGTTGACTCCTGTTAAATTTTACCAGCACTGCATTGTCATTTAATTATTAGTTATATTATTTAACTTATCTGAGAATCAGCTAGAATATACTATATTCAAAGCTGACGTCATAGGCCTCAAAGTGTCTTAAATTTAAATCCATTAGATTTTCCTATTGCTATTATCGATATTATCTGACAAGCAGTTAAATATATGACACAATAAGTGAGTTATGGGTTTGCCAAAAAACACTATTTTAAGCATATACAAATATGTGAGCAATTGGTAAATGAAAAGAAAATAGAGTAGAAATGACATTTCTAAGCTCCTATTAATTAATTTCCAAGTATTCTTAGACAATTCCGGATCATAGCATAAAAAATAGCATGGATATCTCTTATGAAGTATGCCATAAAAAGTCAACTTTAATTTAAACTTTATCATGCGGTTTAACTACTCACTTGGCAATATGCCCAGATCGGGAATATCGTGCAGGTCACAATTGGCCAGATTGAGGTACTCGAGCGGTGCACGAATCGGTCGCTGCAGCGTTTCGAGATCTTGATGCAGCTCCCGCAGCTCGTTGCTGTCTACATAGAGATTGCGCAGCCTGGGCAACGCGAACAGCTCCATGGGAATCGTGGTCAGACCATTATTCGACAGATCAACTTCCTGTGCATCAATCGATCATTAGTTTAGTAATTGTTGAGCTTTAATTGAATTTGAGTGGGGCTTACCTGGAGCGCAGTGAGCGGTGCAAATGTGCCCGGCTCCACAGATAAGATCATGTTCTCATATAGCATTAAAAACTTAATATCGGTATACCTCTGGAACGAGCCACTTTTTAGCTTCCTAATGCGATTGTACGATAAGTCCAGTACCTGGAAATAAACAAAACACAGCAAATGATTATTTCAATTCGCGATTTATAATTGCTCCAAAGAAATTGTTAAGTCATGATAGGGGCATGCCAGATATGGGCATTGGGGTTACGGCTATAGGTATATGATTATAAGTAGGTATACCAACTGTGTAAGAGATCTGTTGTGGGTAGAGATATGAATATAAGATGAACTTTTAAAATAAATATGAAATCTTTCACTCTTGGGGTCTTGTGATTATGCCAAAGCCAAGTCAAAACGTTATAATTATATTATATATATTATATTAACATTATTATTATCGATAGCAAGGAAAAGGCAAGAGTTATTGATACAAAGATAAACCTTTATCACGTTATATACTTCAAGATATAAAGTCGCTCAAGTCAAGCAGACTTTAAGCGATGAAAACAGCAAACCTCTCGACAGACAAACAAGGATATATCGTCTCAGTTTTTCTTGCTGATCGTAAAATAAATAGTTTATGGCTTTTATAGAGAATCGAAGCGCCATAATTTGTCCCGTAAACTAATATACATATACATATATAAATACTTATACTTTTGTTAACTACAGAATCTCACTCTCACTCTCTCCTTCTCTCTCTCTCACTCACAATCTCTCTCTCTCTCTCTTTGTCTTTCTGTCTCCCATGCAAACAGTATTCATATTAATGTGGACCACATTGTCGCATATTTTATGCCAAGCCACAAGTGAACTCTCTTTATGCTTTAATTAAGCCAATTGAGCTTGGCTTTGTGTTTGTGTGTGTGTATCTGCGTGTGTGTGTGTTTTGAGTGGGGTCTGCTTATGATGTGCCATGGGGGATATGCGAGACACGAATTAAGTTTGGGTCATGAGATTTTTATTGGATGAAATTGAACTTATTTGTGGCAGGTCGTCAGGCAGGTCAGCTAATTGATGTCACATAAGCAGCAGCAGCACCAGCAGCAGCAGCAGCAGACTCACCTCAACCGATGTCTTCAGGTTCTGTGGCACCTCCTTGAGATCCATGTTGTAGCAGCGAATGCGCATCAGTTTCTCAATCCGTCCCACCGAACAGCGGCGCTCATCCTGGCTGGCGATGCCAAAGGCCAGCATAGCATTCACAACGGATATGAAGACAATGTTCAGCAGCAGGCAGCGCAGATCCATGCTGGAAATAGATTGGAGCGATACATGAATAAACGCATATACACATACAATATCGACAGAGATTATATTGAATGGGAAAACAAATATTGGCCATAGGCATAGCCGTGGAGCATCAATAGCGGCTGCTAAATCTTTATTTCTCTCGCCAGCTTTTTATTGCTGGCTGTTTATTTCCCCTCGGATTGTCTATCAAAATAATAAATAAAACCACAGTGGGTGAATGGGTGGTGGTGGTGGTGGTGGTGGTTACACACAGTAGCCGCACCAACAAAAAATAAAGTAAAACCACCCAAACAATTATTTTCGAATTAACAAATTACAAGATCAATGCCGCGCCATTGAGGATCGTCAGGTTGGGTCAGTCTCCCTCTCCCTCTCCCTCTCTCTCTCTCTCTCTCTCTCTCTCTCTCTCTTTGTCCCATTTACAATGCGTTTGATCAAGCGGAACTCGACTGGGCGTTTAGCGTGCGAGGGCGTGGCTATAAATTGAATTAGTTGTGAACTACTAGAACACAAACAGCGCTCAAGCTAAATAAAAGGCTAGGTCAATGCGGCGTATGAGTGATGTTTGCATTGTATCAAGTGCATATTACGTATACGACCTGCTATACTGTGGCTAACGCTCAGTGTCAAGGGGCATGACAGCCAAAATGCAATGCAAGTTGCATTCCGAAAATGGGGCAGTAAACACAACTAACACATACCCTATAAATTTTGTTTATCTTCAGTTGAAAAAGAGGAAGGAAATTTTCTTTCCTATGTATCGAAAAACTGTTTCAGTGATTAATACAGAGCTGAATCGTGCCGGAAATAATTTACACTGTGCAATTTTTAATTAAGTTTTATAGCACTGTGGAAGAAATCACCGTGTAGATCTGACTCACCTGGCGCTGTCATCCGCATTAAAATGTCTTAGATTGCTTTTGTTTTATTTTTGTTTTATTCCTATCTTATCGTCAAAGACAATATTTATTATATATCTCTTTGATCATCAAACAGCAAGTAAGCTACGCACAATAAATCATATAGATACAGCCATATGCAGGAAAAGCGCAAGAATCTTTTATGGAACGTGTCAAAACACACAAAACCGAACGGCAATAGAAAAACGAAAAGCAAAAGCAAAAGAAAATAATTATTGAACACAGACAAATGTAAATTGATTAATTGCCAAAAGCAATGAAAAACTGTGGGATAAGATGATGCCTATGAGGCATATGCTCTATCGACAGACAGATATTGAGAGGAAGAAGCAGCAGAAAATGAAATATGATTTGCAATTGGTAAAAGTCATGCAATAGGCAAATGTTTAAAGCTCTCCGCCCTAGCCCTCCACACCCCCCTCACACCGTTTGCACGTGCCAATTTAAAAGTTTGGTTTGGTGGAAAAACAGTTGCGTGATTCCAACTCTGATTGTGAGTGCAAAAGCTGTGCTTATGACTAATTTGCTGCTAGTCTTTGTTCCCTTTATGCATTCTCAGTGTTTATGCCTGAATACCTATATAATTTTACAAAACAAAATATCGGGTGTACAATGGTGGTGCCCACCCCTCGCTTACACACATTTCTCTGGCATTCAGAATAATTTCAAGTCTCAAGTTCAGCTTGTATGAAAATTGAATCGAGAAATGCATGGCTTGACAGGAATTGCATGCTCTGCCCAGCAGGCAATTAAATGGGGCATATTAGCTTGCCATTTGAGGGATATCTGTTAGTCGCGCTTGCTCACATACTCAACTGACACAGAGCACTTCAGAATTGGCCTATTTGCACAAAACTTAACGTGCCCAAATGAATTATGGATCGACGGGGTCTTCTGTCTAAATGGATATTATATTCGAGCGCAATAAGACATATGCCTAAGCCATTTCGAGTCGCAACTGTAATGCATGGGCCTTATTGTCGCCATTTAATCGATAACGTACAAAGGCAAATAAACCAATCAATAAACTTTGCCAAGTAACGGGCCAACAATAGCCGCGAATCATTCCGATTTCGCAAGTAAAATGTTGCAAGGGGAAAAAGCACAAAGTCAACGATTTCTCATTGTAGCTGAGTAATTATTGTTTTTATTTATTTTTAGATCAAAATAATGAAACTGATTTAACTTATACAGAAATAAATTTATAAATAAACAAAAATTAAAAAATAAATATAAATAAATTCCATATTTATTAGCTAAGCGTTAATTTTGTCCTTCAGCTTCACTTTCGAGTCAGTAACTTTTCATTTTCTCATTTTCACTCTATGCAGGATATGTATACTTGTTTTTCGTAACAGGTATGTAAACTGTTGTCGCACACTGTGCGAGTAATTCTGTCATTAGCGACGCCTGTCGAATCCCCGAAAGCCACAAAATATATAAAAAAGAAAATTAAAGTGATTTCCACACATTTCCACACGAAAAGCGACCGCAACAATGAGCTCTAGCTAAAAATACTTATCTTTTGCTTCTTTCGCTCTTCTCTTTCCTTTTGTTGTTGAACAAAAATTTCAAATTTAATTTAAAAAATATTTCGAGCAGCACAAAAAAAATAAAAAAATAAATAGAAACAGCCACAGACAACCGCAAGTGGAAAAAAGTATAAAAAATAATTTGTAATTCATTGCAGGCCTTAATGTGCCACAGAATAAAATATTTGATTTCATATTTTGTAGATATTATGGCCGACATTTGTTGGGGACTTAAGTTCAATAGAATTGGCAATAAAACATCTGAGCGGAAGGGCTAAAATGCCACAAGGGAAACTATTTCGATGGCCATAAAAACAGATCCGAAACAGCCGTGCCACCAAATGGGGCAAATACGTTCGCGCCTCGGCCCCAGCCATCAAATGTAAATTCAGATTTCAATTTGAGAATCCGAATCCGAAGCCGAATCGGTATCGGAATCGGAATGGGAATCGGAATAGGGAATCTGCATCATATTTATGCCTTTACCAAACAGTTTGTACCATATTTATTTATATTTATGTGGCTCAATCAAGGGGCGCAGCCAAAACAATGCAAAGCAAGACGTCGAAAATATTTCATAAAGGGGCGCTGGGCAGGGTGGGGCTGGAATGGGGTGAGGGGCATGTCAGCGTATGGATTACGGCCATGGTCCATGATAAATACGCACAAAATATTATTTATATGCTTATAAAGCACGCAGATGTTAAGCAAGCGATTAGGGAGATCAGGAAAAAAACACACAAGAAACAACTATAATAAAAAAAACCAAAATTAAAAAACCTAAAAAAAAATGGAAAAAACTTTAAATTAGTTTCAAATATTTTAATAACATTCTAAACATTTGTGAATGGATTTATGTGCTCCGCTGATGCGAACTGTCACACTTTGTGGGCGTAACGCGATGTTCCAAATACACAGAGACGCACATATATGCATATGCCTATGTATATATGAATCTACATATGTATATATGTATGCATATCTGCCACCCCTCAACAGGTGTGTGCCTCCGCTTTGTGGGAGATTTATTTTCATTTTTGTGCACAGAGCAAACTCGTGTGATAAAGATTTATTTGTTTAGACTTTGCGTGCTAGGCGAAGGGGGGATGGGGGCTACAATGCGTATTTCTTCTGCTTCTTCATCTCTTGTTCTTCTTCTTTTCTTTAACTACTAAAAAACACTTCAATTGTAACCGGGACCCTTATCGTCGAGCGCGCCAAGTGCTCGATATTCTACATGCTTTTTTTTATCAGCGTAATGAAAGAGCTCTTTTTCTTCTAGCGATACTCCCTAAAGAGTATATTAGCTTTTGGTATACGATAAAGAATTTAGGTGTAGAATATATATATATTATATATTCGTGCATAACCCTCGTTTGATTGACTAAAAAGATTAATTGGCTACACTCTTAGGCGCCATGACAAATGAAGCTTCAGTCTATCTTTTATAATCTAAACAGTTTAATTTATGGCACGTGAAATTTAGATACGTGAAATTTGATTTATCAACTCGCTGAAAGATAAAAGTGTCAATCTTATCTATGCAAATTGGGGATCGTAAAAGATTGGGGATGCACAGTGAAATATTCGGGATACTTTGAGCAAACATATTAAAGATCTTCTATATTTCATTTTAGCCAAACATTTGAGCATTGAACAAGTATTATGCAGTCTTTCATGCCCGACTGCAAACTCATTTACTGGGCTTTCGTGGCAGTTGCTTTTAAGAAGGGCAACATCGATGACGAAAGCAAACAGAACTCAAGTCGAAGTTGGGGCAACATGAAATTAATTGAATGCAACAACAACAATAACAATAACAACAAATACAACGACAACAACGTGTAATAAAAACGTTGCCCATTTATTTCAATTAAACACAATCAAGAACACATATTTTCCCCCAGAGACGGTATACCCAAAAGAAAAGAGCAGAAACAAAAACAATAAACTTCCAAGTAGCAAAAAATATAAACGAGCTGCTTCAGCAAAAAAAACTGACCAGTGGCACTTGCAATGTCAGGGAATGCACTGAGACTAGAGCATGAATAAGCACGATGATACAAAACATTGAAACAAGTGAAACATCGAAATAACAAGCATGACTAATGGCCAATTCCTAAAACAGAGGAAGTTATCAAAACGATTCGTCAGGATTTAAAACAAAACACAGAACCATAAAACTTTGAATAGAACCCTATTTATAAATAATATAACTAATCAAAGAAAAGAACAAACTAACTCTTAACGAGAAAACTTTAGAGCAGAACCCTCTGAATTCCAGAAGTGCTTATCTTATATATATCCAAATTTTCCAATGCAAACTTAGACGAAGCACTTATTCAAAGCCCTCACATAAAAGAGCTTAACGACCATCTAAAGAAGATTATATGGACATATACATAGTACATTTATATAAGCATATAGATTATGAATGTATATATGTATGTCTCATAGACTCGTAAAGTTTTTATAGTCCAGCAGAGATTTCTTTATCTTGTAGTACAGTGCAAAAAAATGTCATAAACATCCAGTTTATGTTGAATGACGATCATAACAGATCATAAAAATATATTTATAGTTTTTATTTTTTAAATATATATTATAGACATTATTTTATGGAATCATACATTAATATTAACAATTTATGAATTGAACAGATTTAAAGTTGAGATAGAGCTTAGTTTTAGATCATACCCATGTATATAGGAACTTAACATAGGTCAGAGTTATAATCAAACGAAATTCTGCTTAGAAAAACATCCAGCAAAAGCAAAGCATCATCTATAGTGAAACTCTTATAGAAACTGTAGATTAAGGTAGATAGCAAGAATTACATAGAGATAAGAGATTAGAGTAAACATTTCTAGAAAACTACATAGAACCATTTGGAAATTTAAAAATAATTCTAAATCATCATCATCGTGACATAGTTCAAGCACCATCAAGTACCACAGTTACTCATAGGCAATTCATAAGATTAGGCGCTATTGGACGTGAAATGGGATTTATAGCAGGTGATATAGACAAGGAATTGCTTTCATTATTGAACGGTTCATTTGAAACGGCTTTTTTACGGTTTTGAAATAATCGCGAGCCTGATAATACCTCAATGGAGCCGTACAATTGGGGTTAGTATATTAAATCGATTAGATTGGAAATATCGATGTAGGTGGGAGGGGCTGACTAGAATATACCCGAGGCGAACTGCTGAAACACAAAGTAATCTCTTCATTTATTATATATAAGGGTAGAATCTTGAGATGAATCTAAAATAATCTATATTCTAAAGAGATATGCTAAAATAATTAAAATTAAATGGATTTAATATCGCTAAGTAAAGCAGAAGCCAAGATAAAATCTGCTGTTGATCCTGACCTAGAATATATAGTACATATAGTTGGGTTCAGCAACGCCTAAGAGAACCTATCACATATATTTCTCCACAAACTACTTACGCTATATTGCTTCATTGTTCAATTTATACTAATCTAATCAGGCTGTTCTTATCCTTCATCTTACATATAGTAAGTAAAAATGAGTTTTTTATTAAAAATATAATTGAAAACATTTTTTCAATTTCCACTACGCACGATAAGTACTCAACTCTACTTTTCATGGCGACACAGTTCGGCTCTCTTCTTCTTTCACTTCCACTTCATTCAATTGAATTCAATTTAACTGCTGTTATATGTGCGTACGCGACGAACATAAGGCTGAACAGACTAAAGAAAAACTTGGAAATATTCGATTCCCCAAGGGGAAAACGAAAATATGTTTAATCTCTGGCTAAGCGATAACCCCTAACATTAACCCTGAATAGAGCGCACTTACCTCTTAGGTAATCCCATAGATTTATGTTGAATATTTCCATTTAACGTGCGTTATCCTGAGCAGCCATGATTTATATATTCTTTTAGCTCGATCATTTCCTTTATTTATTGTGATCGTATATCGTAGATGTGAATGGCTGGCGCGAGACACTACACAAAATTTATTTTCGTTTCACCGAAATTTCCGTAGTATTTCAATTAACACGGAATTCTGTTCTCTATTTAATTTTATTTAAGTTTAACGGAACGCGACGAGCACCGGAACCGAACCGTTCTATACGACAGACGACTTGGAATTGAAGCGAACGCAGAGTCGATCGTACATCTCTCGCTCGGTTGCTCGCTTGCTGCCCTTTCGGCTTTCGGAATAGCCGAAAAAAGTCACTGATAAACGAGAATGCAGGCCGAGGCAGCGCTGTCATTCTTCTTCACTTATAGATTTAGTTTTTTTCTAGATTGCATTCGGCATAGCCAACACAGCTAATAATGCTGACCATTTAGCTTCTTTTTTTTATACACCTTGCTTTGATTCAGCATTCACTTGTTGCCTGGCATGTCATTCAGCATTTCTAGCCAATAAATGCAGCTTATTTCCGTTGCTTGTTGATCTAGCTTTTTTCTTGTGCTGCGATGCTCAGCACTGAATGCAATTCGCTAGGGCCGTTAAGTGGTGGGCAGCGCCAAATGAAATCGGAAAAAAAGAGAGCCGCTGTTCGCTCTTCGCGCTCAATTGCGCGCTCTCTCTCTCTCTCTATCTGTGGCTCCTCTTTCTTTCGCTCTCTCCCACTCTCGTGCACTCGTGCCAGTCGGTGATAATGGAAACTGATATGCACAAAACATATGTAGATGCTCACTTAAATACGTTTTCAGCCCACTGTGATTGGCTCTCCAATTTCAGCAGCTTTATTTTGTTTTGCAGTATGCCTCCTCCGTGTGTGTACAGCTCAATTTCAGCTTCAATTAGCGCTTGATAGCTAACAAATCGATCGGATGAATCGATGACGATGTCAACCAACAGCATTTTTGTTCAACTTAATCAAAATCTCACGTTCCGTCGCTTCCGACTCTGAGAAGATTACTTACAAAACTCTGTCTACGATAAGGACTGGAACGAGTCAGCTTATGCAACCTTTCTGTTTCTTATCAACAATGCGCTAGTTCATTAAGACCTTAAATGACGAAAAAAAGTTAACACTAAGTAAATGAACTATATCAACAGAATTCTTACCCCAACTAACAGTTGTCACACAACATTCATTATTGAAAGACATCGCTCTGAGGAATTAAGCGGAAGAGCTCTAGATAGAAAGTTGATTGAATGGAGGTATTAAGGTGTCCATGAGACATGAACAGCTAAAAAACTTTAGCTTGTTAAAAGCTTGCAATATTTTAATATCATTTTCTACACGTTAAAATTTATATATTTAAAATATATAAATTTATTCTTTATTTATTATACCTACCCATCTTCAATTCAAATCTTGTTCTTTCCTGCGAGCGTTCACTGTATTGAAAGACTTTTTGGTTTTAAGCTGACAGACGAAAGTCTGTCCCTTAATACCCTAACCAAACAGTCATTAATGCACAGCTCGTCGCATACCCTAATTTGATTTATGTCGGGCATTTCCATATCCATCTCCAGCAGCGCTACCTGTGCACAGGTAACAATCGATTATAGCTGTAGGTAAATTGAAAGTGGAAACACATCAAAATATCCGTTTTGCACTCTCGAGTTGCGTTTCTTTAGTTTTTCTTTTATTTATATATTATTATTTTTTTTTTTTTTTGTTTACAACATGAAAAAAGAAATGGTAGAAAAATATGACATTGCTTTGTTTTTTTTTTTTTTTAAGAGTTCATTTCATTTTCTTTTCTTTGCTTTGTTTTAAATATATATCAAAACCCATATTCCATTAGTCTTTGCTTCAAATTTGTTTAATTTTTTTGTGTTTTTGAAAAATATATATTTTCTTTTTTTTTTTTTTTTAATATAATTAGTTGAATGTAAAGTATTTTATAAAAATGTTTTTGTTTCTCTCTCTCTTTGGAGTTGAAAATGAATTGAGCAAACGAAAGTCACAAATTAAGTATTAAAAGAAGAAGAGTGTGAGTTAATCGTAAAACAAAAATGTTATAATAAATAAAACCCGCCCATAAATGTTTTAACACACAGCCAACCGCCCCCCCAAAGAGGGTCTGTCTCTTTCTTTTGATTATATAAAATTGCTTTAAGTGTGTATGTATGTGTGTGTGTGTCTGGGCTGCTGCTGTGTGTGTGTGTGTTTTATAGTTGAGCAATTACGCGTTCCTTGCCTTCTCAACACCTGTTCGTTATTTAGATTTGCATCTATATATTTTCACAAATTTTTTTTTTGTTTATTGCATTTGTTTTTCGTTTTGTTTTTATTTTTTTTTTTTTATGCAATTCTTTTTCTTCAAGTTTTTCGTTTTTTTTTTTGTTCGTTTTTTTTTTAAATATTTTTTAAATATATTCGTTATTTTTTTTTTTTTTTCTTTTCTTTTTTTGATTATTGATAAGAAAATTGTATAGTGAGCTTTCATTTTGGTTTTCCATGAAAAATCAATGAAGCTGCCGGCTATATGCGTATAGCACTCAAAAAACAAAAAATTCATGAGCTTGAATAAGTTAAACTTGTTCCAACTAAATTATGGTAATACAACGGATGTTTTTTCATTTTAGCCAAAAACTAATCACAATCTTTTGCATTCATATTGCAAATATGCTTGAGTCTGTGTGTGTGTGTAAAGAGTGTAGTTGTGTATGTGTGAGAGTGCTCTTAGCAACTCCACTATATATCGTATGCCTCTCAATGGACTTCACTGACGGCTTCGTCCTCTGCAGGATTTCGTTCATGTTGTTGTTGTTGTAGTTGTTGTTGTTATGGCTTCTGTTGCAGACGCAGCTGCTCGCTTATGTTTGTGTTCTGGTAGAAGAGACGGACGACGAGCGTCTCACGCTCATCCTTCTTGGCCAGTATCTCTAGCTGGAATATTTCGGAGAAACGCGTATCGATGAATGCCCCCAAGGCGGCCACATCACACTTGGCCATGGTGGCACTCTCCAGCTCGCAGTGCTTGCTGTAGCGCGGCACCTGGGCCAGCTCGGCAGGCAGCTGGCGGAACTGGTCGGAGACGGCATTGTTGCCAAAGTCAATGAAGTGCACCTCGCACTTGCCATCGTCCAGCAGCTTGACTATCTCGGCGCGATAGAAGACCTCGTCCTCGGGGAATTTGGCCACACACAATGCGCCCACCTGCAGGTCCGTAAAGACTTCAAAGTTCTGCTCGGCATCGAGCATTTTATCGGTCATCTGCTCGAGCGCCGGCACATCCTGTTCCATTTGCACATAGAACGATTTGGCATTGTCGTACTGCACCACAATGCAATTGTGCAGCTCCACTTCCAGGGGTTGCTGCACACCAGCCACTGTGCTGGCCAGCTCCTGGGCAAAGTCCTTATAGTTGATGCGCAGCTGCACCGATTGCTGCGTCTTTGCGTCATCCTCCACGGGCTCGTTGACCAGCTCGTAGACCTCGCCGAAATGCTGCTCGAGCAGCGCTGTGAATGCTTCCTCCAGCTTCGCCTCCGGCACATCCTCGGGCAGCTCACTCAACCGGCAGTGAAGCGCCAGCGGCGGAATTTCACTAATCACCTGGGGCAAGGCAAACACCTGCGTGGTAGTCAGACTGCTGCCGTAGTCCATGAGGAACACCTCGTACCCCTTGTCCGCCTCCAGCACCTGCTTGATGCAACAGCGGTAATAACAGTCGTCCTCCTGGGAGAAGCACACGCCATTCATCTGCACAACGGGATTGGCTAAGGGCGTCAGTTGTTCTTTGGATAGGCCCTGCAGTGTCTTCACAATCAGATCCAACACGGCGGAATTCTTCTTGAGCTGCACATAGAAACTCTTGGGGGAGCTGCCATGCGAGATGATGCACTCCTTGTTGTTGGCCTGGGCCTGTGGCTTCTGCAGCTCGGCCTCCAGCAGCTTCTGCAGCTGCTCGTAGATGTTGAGCGCGTGCTTGTCCATGGTCTTCAGGCGCACCACTGGCGGCTGCGCCGTCTTGTTGACAAACTCCACGGCCACCTCGCCGTTGCAGCTGTCGATGAGCGCGTCCAGCGCCTCACGCGATTCCTTGGGATATTTGATAAAGTTTGGGCACGACTCCAGCGAGTGCAGTTCTGCCAGAGGTTTCACCTGGACCAGCTCCGCTGGCAGCTCGAAGAGCTTCTCGACCAACGCCTGGTTGCCATAGTCGATGAAGAGCACACGATACTGCAGCGACTGCTTGGCCGGCAGTTGTTCCAGGATGCGTGCGCGATAGAACTCCTTGTCGTCGGCAAACTGCGCCACGCACAGCTCACCCAGTTGGGCGATCTCTTGCTTGGGCTGCAGATTGGCGCTCTCCCCATTCAGCTGCTCGCAGATGTTGTCCACCAGCGCGTTGTTCGACTCGAACTGCAGATAGAAGCTAGTGGGGCTGCTCACATGCGTCACTAGAGCCATCATGCTTTCTACTCCAGCATCCGACTCGGTATTCGCCTCCACCTGTGGCTCCTCCAGTGGCTTGGGCTGCTTGCGTGTGCAGAGTGGCAGCAATTGGTCCAGTACATTATCCTCATCGAGAAGCAGGTTTACAACAATATGCTCCAGTCCCGGCTGCAGCAGCTGTGTGGTGAAGACCAGCTCACCCTCACCCGTCAGCTCGGCGAATTTGGCTTCCGCTTCCTGAGACCAGCCCACGTAATCCTCTGGCAGCTGCAGAGCGCAGCGTTTCGATAGGCTCGGCACATTCGCTATTTCCTCCGACAGCAACAGGCACTTGGCCGTGGACGAGGTGTTGCCGTAGTCAATGAAACGCACCTCGTAGCGGGCATCGGGCAACTGACGCAGCAGCTCGGCGCGATAGAAGAGTCCATCGTCATCGAAGAGAGCTGCCACGATGCTGCCCTTTTCGAAACGCTGCAACGGCTCCAGCTGCTGCTCTGCATTGCCCAAATAGAGTTCGATTAGCTCCAGGGCCTTGGAGTCGCTCTCCAGCTGAATGTAGAAGTCGGCGATGCTGTTGGCGTGTGAGATGTAGCAGCTGCTGCCGCTGGTGACATAGTCCAGGGGCTTGGCAAAGCCATCGGCGATCAGTTTCTTGGCCACGTCGACGCCATCGATGTACAGGTTGACGTAGCTGCGCGTCTGGTAGTCGCCGCGTGTCAAGTACTCGTAGTGCAGAATCTTCTCGTACGAATCGTTGAATATACCATTAGCAGCATCGGCCCACTCCAGCTTGCCCTTGGGTGCGATGGGCAGGGCGAAGGGCAGACAGAAGGGCTCCATCTGCGAGCACATGCTCTGCTTAATCTCTTTGGCATCCGAGACACAGTCGGTGTTGCCGAAGTCAATGAACTGCAGCACCATCAGCTCAGCGTCGAGTATCTTGGCGCGGTACCAGGACTTGTCCATGGAATACATCGATATGCAGTCGGCTCCATTCACAATCTCCACGAGTTGCGGCAGCGATGGCGACACGATTTGCAGATTCTCTGTTAGACGCTTCAGCTTTGGCACCGCATCCAGTGGATGCACATAGAAATGTGCAGGATTGTCGCAGTGGCTCAGCACAGCTTTTTCCATGTCCTTGTAGGGATCGGGTGTGGGTGTAACTGCCTCAGCAACAGGAGGCGGAGGAGAAACTGCAGGTGGAATTTCTTCGCTGACCGTAGCTGTTGGTGGCGGCGGCGGCGGCTCCACGACATCCACGGGTTCTGGAACAGCGGCTACAACGGGTGCCGGCTCGACAGGCTTCACTTCAGCCTTGGGAGCAGGTGCTGCTGGAGCAGGTGCTGACACTGGAGTTGGCGATGGTGTCTGCTCCACATGTTTGGTACGCTGCTTTGTTTCCTTTGGCTCCTTCGGCTCCTGCTGCGGCTTCTTGGGCTTCGGCGAGCTGTTCGTCGAATTCGATTTGCTCTTGCGCTGCTGCAGCTCTTCGTCATCATCGGTGGTTAGATCGACGCATTCAATGTACTCGTATATGTACGGCTTCTCCTTGTCCAGCTGCTTGCGCATATAATCAATGTCTCTGCCCGCAATTAGTTTCTCTGCCTTCAGAGTGTCCAGGACGCTCTCTTTGCCGTTGGGCAACAAAACGTCAGCAATGAGGTGATTGCGTCGCGTCTCAATGGGCTTCACTGTGACCACCTGCTCCTCCAGCAGCTTGGCCAGCCGCCCTTTGAGCTTCTCATCATTGTTAATGCGGCCAAACGGTAAATTAATCTCAACTGCGAAGCAGCTTTTATTCACATAGAATTTCTCATCCAGCTGCTTGAGCTGCTCACGAGCGAGCTGCTCCGTATTGCCATAGTCAATGTACAGCACATCCAAGCGCGAGCTCTTGGCATCCTTGGCCAAAATGCGTGCTCGATACCAATTGCCGTCGCTGCTAAGGGCAGCACAAATCTGATCCTTTTCGAATTTACGCAGCTGTTTGCCTGCAATGCAACAGTTGAATTACACTCCTTCAATTGATATTCCATAGCTTACCTTTCTTGGCATAGAAGGCATACATATCATCGAGCAGCTGCTTCATGGCTGGCTCAATATCGCTGGGCTGCACGAAAACGCGATACGATTTGGCTGTATAGACGACCAGCGCTTGGAAGCTGTTGACCAAAACTGGATAACCGCAAATGTAAGCGCTGCGCTCCTCCTTGAAGAGCGGCATAACTGGACGCAAGTGTATACTAAATCGTATATAAAATGCAAAAGTTAGTCTTTGATATATATAAATATAGATAGTTGATTCGCCTACATATTGTTCTCACAGACATGCTTGATATTTAGAGCAAACGATTTGCCCTCGTAGTACTCCTTGAAGGGCTTAGCCAAGTCTTTGTTGGACTTGACGAACTTGGTATCATCGTAGCTGCACAAGAAGTTCACATCAATGCAGCTCTCGAGCTGGATCTTAAAGTTTGTCATGTCGCGAATGGAGGTGAACTTGCCGCGCACCTGCTGACCAGCCAGAAGACCAACGCGAACAGCTAAAAGGAATAGATAATGAATTGAGGCTATTTGAAAAGCATTTCATATTAACACTCACATTCCGCCACCTCAGTCAGGAACTGAGCATTGATCAGTGTGTCGCGCAGCGAGGCACCATTCACAAGCATCTTCACTATATAAGTGCTCCAGCTGTTGTTATTGTTGTTCTGATGCTGCTGTTGCGAGGGCTGTTTCGATTTGAATTCACACTCAACTTTAGCATTAGCCGGCACAAATTTCTCCATGCGATCCACAATATACAAGTGATCGTAGTTCGTAACGACCTTATCGAAGCTGCAGCGTTGCGCCAGGCAGGGCACATCGGCAAAGCGCTGCTCCAGCTGCCAGACATCCTCCGAGGTGACGGTCAGCAAGTTGCCAGCGTCCACGCAGAAGATGCGATACTTGCGCAACATGTGGTTGCATGCCACCACTGTGCCTCGCAGTATGGCATTATCTTTACGCTGGCGCACCACCACACTGGAGCCCACCTTCAGCTGGAGCGGTTGATGCGGCTTCTGACGATAGAACTGACGCAACTCGCGCAGAAGACTCTCGTATTTGGTCGCTAGCGACTTTGGCACGACGTAGAATTGGAATGGCGACACCCACCAGGACAGACTAGCTGCCTCCATGCTGGGCGTTTTTATGTCCTGCAGTACGTAGGCCTTATCCAGTGGCACATATTTCTCCGGTTGCGGCTGTGGCTGTGGCTGGGCTTTGGGCGTGGCCGTTGCCGTTGCCTCAGCATTGGAATTGGCATCGCTTTCAACGCCGCTGGAACGCTTCGAGCTGCTCGATGTACCATCGAGCGTAGATTTCTGACGCTGTGGCTTCTGGGCAAATCCTTGCGGAGCGTTCAACGAACGCTGATTGGGAGCGTTGCGCTGAGAATGCTGCAGCAGTTCCTTGCGTGACGAGGGACTGTTGCTAAAGCGACTGCAAACAGAAGCAAGTTAGATATCATTGAATGCAAAGTTGATTCTTCTTTCTTTCACTACTCACGTATTTTTGTTCGCCTCCTGTTTGCCGTTTTGCAGCCGAGGTGAGTCCAGGCGATTACGTCCATTCTGACGATTGGCTTTGCGTGGCGAGCTCATGCCGCTGGTGTAGCTGCTGGTGCTGCGGCTCTCGAAGCTATTGTCGATGCGTACCTCACGATTGCGGCGCACCAAACTGGAGTCCGGGCCATTACGTGCCTGTTGCGACTGACGTTTGCTGTTGCCCTGCGGCGATTGAGTATCCTTGGAGCTGGTCGAGGCCGAGCTGTGCTTATCCCACTCATTAGCATTGGCATTAGCATTACTATTGGTATTGGCATTGCTATTAGCATTGCTATTGGCACTGACATTGGCATTCACATTGGAATTGGCACTCGCAGTTGAATTGTTATTGCTCTTCTTTTGCCTCTGCAGCTGCATGCGATCCTCGCTCTCCACAGTAGTCGAATTGAGCACCTGACCCTTCTCCAGCTGCTGAGGCATTGCATCCGATACTGTTGATTCGGCCCGCGTGATATTCGCATTGAATTGACCCTTCTCCAGCGATAGGTACTGCTCGAAGGGCATGGACAGCTTGTAGAGCTTCTTCATCACATTCAAGTTTTTGGCCATTAGATTCACAACATTGAGACCGTCGGGTTCGATGCGAAACACGCGCACAGTGAACGTGCGACGTCTGATATTCGACTCCTCGGCAAGCATTTCGAATTGATCGGTAATCTTGTCCTGACTCAGCTCACTGTTCTCGAAGCCCTTCAGACAGCACTTGATCGCCTGCCGCGGCATCATCAGATGCTTCTCGGCAATGTTGCCGATCAAATGCCGCTTCACATGCTGCTCGTAGCCAAAGTCCACATGGCGCACAATGATTGTGGTGTCATCTATGCGCAGCAGCTCCGCACGATACCATTCGCGGTCGCATTTAACGACGCACGGGGCACCCAGCACCAGCTGCTCGGGCACCACTTGATTGACATTATAGTAGGCGAACATTTCGTCCATTAGCTTTTCGAACTGCTCAATGTTGTTGACCTTTTGCACATAGAAATTGCTGGGCGAGTCAATGTAACGTATCTCAACAGCGTCGTCGTTCTGCAGCTGCTCCGCCTTGGCGTAGGCCTGACGAGAATTCTTTAGCTTCTTAAGCACCTCCAGCATGCTGTTGTTCTGTGAATATAGTAATCCAAATTAACAGCTGCACCCCAAGTTCAATTGAAGTCACTTACATTATGCATCAGCTGGCAGGTCTGCATGGAGCCCACGCTCTCAGCGGCCTGCACAGTCAATTGGAAATTGATATACAAAGCCGAGTTCTTGAATATACGCTTCATGCTCTCGTCGAGGGCGCCCAACTCTTTGGCGCCAGCGAGAGCAAAGCGAAAGGCGAACGGTTTGATCAGCAGTAGCTCCTGCGGTATCTGATAGAGATCTGTGAGGGCCACCATCTCCGAGTTGCCGTAGTCCACATAGACAACACGGAATCTCTGGCCGTAGACGGCACTGACTAAGGCGCGATAACAATTGCCATCCTCGGAAAAGCGCGCCACGCACGCCGTGCCAACGCCCGGATACTGATTGAGCGGCTGCAGACGCATATGCTCAATCTGGCTCATCATGGCATTCAGATCTCGCGTGGCGCTCTTCAGCTGCACCCAAAACAAATGCGGACCGTTCTCCACAAAGCTCACATAGACATCGTAGGTCAGGCCAACGGTCAGGCTCGTGGTGCGAAAGGCCGGCACAATGGGCTGCAGCTGTTGCTGTTGCTTCTGAGCAGCTGCCTTTGGCTGTTGCGCCAAGGCATAACGTGGTATGGGCACAAAATTCAATGATGGCTGCTGCAGCAAGGGCTGCTGCTGCAGTGCCCGATGCTGCTGCATGGGATTATTGAGGCGCACATTATAATACATATTGAGTGGCCGTGGACTTGTCTTGGGCGTGAAGACACTATGCGTGGTCTCGGAAGTTTGATTGATATTGGCACTGTGTTGATTGTATGGATGATTGGCCGCAGCATAAACGGCCGCCTTCTGAGCATTGACTAGGTGAGCAGCTGTTGACGCCGCCTGGACGGGATTTGCCATGACATTTGTCTGGAAAGCAAAGTGGTATATTCATTATATGGATAATGTATAATTCGTATGTATAATCATATATATACCAAATTGGCTAATGGCGTAGGTATCACCACTTTAGGTGGCAACTGCACCTGGGGCTGCTGTGGCGGCTGCTTGATTGGTGTAAACTCAGTGACTGCTGGTGCGGCTGTTCTCAGCGGCCGCGGCGGCGTTGTGCCCAGCGTGCGATGCACGTCCAGTCGAGCTGCGAGTGAGAAGCGTGCTGCGATCTGTTCACGTGCCACGTCCGTTGGCGTTTTATTGGGATCATTGCCCGTACTCTGTATGCTATTATTGTTGTACTCAACGATGGGCGATTGCGCCTGGGCCTTCCACAGTTTCTTGCAATGATCCATGATCAGCTCCTTGGCAATCGGTGCACCGATTTGCTTCTGCTGCACTAGAAATTCGTTTAGCTCGAAATCTTTCCAGCGTACGCTGGCAAACTTTTGACCACAGATCTGTGTGGGATCCACCTCAATGCTGACCACATGGTTAACCATCAGCTGTTTCACAGTATCCAGTTCAGTTTGGTCCCATTCCGAGCAAATGCCCAGCACAATGTACTGCGAACAGAGCACAGGCACATTTTGCAGCAGCTGCGGCTGTTTCGAGAAGAGCAGCTGAAATAATGATAAACGATATCAGTGCATTGCGATAGCCAAGGTATTTCATTTCATTGCAAATATACTCACATCGTGGCTGCTCACATTTCGCTTGTAGCCATAATCTAGAAACTCAATCTCAACCCGCATTTGACTGCTGCTGCCACTGCTGTTGCCGCTGCTGCTATTGCGATTGCTCAACTGTTTGTCATCGAGCCCAGCACTGAGCACACGCGTTCGCATATATTCCACATCGCCAGGTGCAGCGCCATTTGTTCGCTTGAATACACAAAAGGTGCCAGGTGTGAGCAGGGCCTGTTGGCGTTCATTTGACCAACTTGGGTCTATGGCAAAGCAGGTGGGCAGCAGCGTCTCGATGCGCGTGCTGATCAAAAAGGCGGCATCCCGATTGGCCTGCCCATATAGCTTCAAATAGGGTCCAACGTGATCCAAGTGCGTCACATATAAATCAAGGCTGGATGCGCCACTAGTCACGGGCGTCTTGCCGTTCATTCTAAAAAATGATTATTGCTGCAAAAAAAAATAATAATAATAATTAGTAAAAAAAATACATACATATCAATCATTAAATATGCAGAGCACAATCTTCTTTCGTTTTGTTGCTTTGCTTTGCTATTATCATGCAAAAATTTTGCAAAAATTCAATTTCACTGCAAAGCACACACGCATACCGATATACTCATACATAAATACGAAATATAACAGTTAATAGTCCGTACGACTCTGTCATCTTTTTTCATTGACCCACGTTGACAACTCTGTGGCGAAATGTGTGAGAAATAACTGTAAACATGGAATGTTTCCTGCAAATTATTATGCTTAATATTTGCACAGACCTGTGTATGTGTGTGTTTCAGTCGGCAAATTATCTTTTTTGCCACACATACAGATTGAATCTACGTTCTACTTTTGTCTTATAAGACAACAGAAATAATTAACAAAATTCCAAACTACTTACGTTGTCGTCGTCGTTGTCCAAAGCAAAACTCGGAAAAACACGGCCTCTTGCCTCTGCTCAGCAGCGCCCTCTGTGTGCATCAATATTCACTACAGTCGCCTAGCGGCCAGCCAATTAGTTAATATGTTTGTATGTATGTGTATCGCTCTGATCCGCTTTGCTCTTCTGTATTCCGTATGCTGTATTCTAATTCTTATTTTTTCTCTTATGCTGATGAATTCGGCAGTGTGGCTTACGGGCGAGCTGGCTTTGGCACACTTTTTATTTTCTTTTTCCTTCTGTGTGATATGTGTGTGTGTGCGTGTGTTTTTCCGCAGTGGCTGTTCCACACTGTATGTGTATGTGTGTGTGATGTTACTTCGTGGTTTGTGGTAGAAAGCCTTTCGAGTGATTAGAAATCGTTGTGTTCAGTCTTTTTAGTTATTTTGTTTTGTAGTCCTCCAAAAGAAATGTGCTTGCATTGCAAGCGCAACCGCAATTTGTATATGTTGCAGTCGTCGTAGTTATATCATAAAGCAATTAATCAATGCGAAATAGTATTAAAATTGAAAACTTTTTATGCCCACCCAGTAACACAGCCCGAGACAACGACGACACGACTGTCGATAAGTTGAGAATCGATTGCAGTCACAAATCGCAACAGTGTGACCATATGCTATTTAAAGAAAAAATCTAGCAGTGTGGAGCACATATGTTAGTTTAACAGAAAACAGTTACGCGATAGATGTTATTTAAAATCAAATTTATTTTCATTTATTTATTTAAGCAATAAAACAAATTTGCAATTTATTTAGGTGTGGTATGTATGTACGAATAGCCAAGCCATTTTCAATTTGATTACAGTTTATGTTTACAAACTAACATGATTGTATTTAAATGTTTTTCTTTTTATTATTATATATTTTGCTATTTTTGTTTTTGTTTTTAAATTCTGTTTAATAAGAATTACATATATATAGATATATATATTTACATATATGCATATACAATAATAATAATATTAATAATAATGTATAATTTTTTGTTTTTTTTTTACTTTCAGATCCATTTATAAGGCGCATTCTAAAATTTGTTGTCGCTATATAGCTACATATATGTATATATACATACATATATATATACGTACATATGACATTCGACATATAATTAACTCAACAATTAAATTGCAAAAGTTTAAGCAGGGCAAAGATTATAAAGTATAAATTAAAGATAGCTAAAGGAGACAGATATAGGTGTATATGTATATATACATACACACATGCATATATATATATACATATATAGTACACATGTGAATTGACAAATAAAAACAGACAATGCAACCGCATGACATTTTGAGAGCTATGTGATCTATTACAGATATATGTATATATATTTATATATTGATGGAAAACTCTTTTAATTTTCCTATTTTCGCGTTTATAGTTGTTTTTTTCCATTTCCACTTGGTGTTTTTTCTACTCTTGCGTAACAAACTAATTGCTAAAAAATATATATCCCTTTAATATCTAACCAAAGTCCAGCAGCCCGTGGCATCGTCGCGCCTAAAGTAACGCGGTCGATTGTCCCTGAAGACGGTGACAGCTGGAAATTGATTTTCCTGTATGAACCGTATGGTCGCTCGCACCTGGGGCGCAAAGTGCGGCGGCTCCACGTCTGGGCTGGAGGACAAATGCTGCAGCAGAAATTCATCTGTTTGCGATAGCCACAGATCGGCGCCGCGCAGCGGATCATAATTGAATGGACCAATGCGCAGCATGCCAAGCGTCGAATCATAGATGTCCAGCACCTGGCGGCAGGTAGAGATTAATAAATTAATATAATTATTCATGAAAGTTGTCTGTCATCAATTGATGGCAATCGTTCCTGTTGCCCTACCGTTTGTGAGCCCATAAAGATGCGTGCATCGCGCAGCTGTCGATCGGGTCCTCGATCCGGAAAGGATGCTGGAAAGATTTCGCCAGTCTTAATATTGACGCCAACGCCATAAATAATCGGGCAATTGATCTCGCCACGTAGCATTGTATTCAGCTCGCCCACGCAGGCCTGCGTCAAGTCAATTTCAAGATGATGCTTGTGGAATGATTCTAAAGACGAAGGAGACGGGCAGAGAGGAGAGAAGTTGAGTTGGCAATACTTGTGACTGAAGTGCTAATTACTCACGCATAATGCTATAGAAGACATCCTCGCCATAGCCCTGCGAGTCCCGATAGCCGCCAATTAGCTGCAATTCGATGCGTCCCTCGGGATAGCCAAGTGCCAGCTCCTGGACACGTGATACCATGGTGCAGACAGCTTCATCCACGCCGCTGCCATCGAAATGCGCCAAGGCAACAGCACCAGAGCCTGGCGGGAGAGTGGTAGAGAAAGCGAGGGTAGTTTAGTTAGTTATACATTTCAATTTCAGCTGCGACTCACCTGAATGCCGCACAACAACAATAATACAGGTGGTGGCATCATCGGCCCCAATGATGTTAATATTCTTGTCATGGGGCGCCGCTGCGGCCATCTCCCGCTGGCCCACATAGAGCAGGCCCACCGGGCCAACGGACTTGGCCTGTATGGAGTGCAGCTGCTGGGCATAATCTCTGTAGACGGGATGCTGCAGGAACAGGCTGTTCGTGTCCATGGGGCAGTCATCCTGCAGCACACCATTCAGCACTAGCACCATTGCTCTTGCTATCCAACGTCTCTGCTCCGCTCTAGTCTCAGTTATTAACGCCTCCGAAGAGCTTCAATTTCAATTACGCCGAGTTCTCTTGGCCCCTTAAGACGAGTAGCAGTAGCCAGCTGTAAGAGAAGAGCATGGAATTGGCCATTATTTGACTTGCAACACAATCTTCTTCCTCTTCCATGCAGATTTTATTTTCATTTTTTCCTGCGCTCTTCGCTCTCTGTGCCACAGACAACAAGAAGCATAAAAATCAATTTACGATGCGAGCTCGCCACGAAGATGGCAGCCAAAAGATTTGCATGCTTGATAATAATTTTTGAAGGCAGTGAAAATCCACTGGCAGGAATTTTTAGCCAAGGTTGGGTGTCGTTTGAATACCCTAACAAATGTTAATGGGGCATATGAATTATAAATAAATGTGGAGTGGATTGTGGATGTGTGAGCAAGTTGGGATATATTCTTGAAACCTCTTCTAAAGCATAAAAGTTTGCATATGCATATCAGATAAAAGTTTTGAAAATTCCAGTATGTTCATTTTGATAATTTTAAATTATATACCCACAGATATATTTTGAAAATTTCAGAAAAAAATATTAATATATAATATATATAACCTCCATATAGTATGGCAGCTATACTTCGAAATTAGTGTTACGATATATGTTTTAAGTGCTATAAAATAAGCTAGCTGCGCAGCTCTAAATATAGCTAAACAACAACGCGATTATTTAGTAGAGCTTACTTTATATATTTATACACAATTCGATTATATCCATCTTTTTTATCAACTCTCAGTAGCTGCGTTACAAGCTGCCTACAAAAATGATCATACTCTCTCGCTCTCGCTCTCTCACTCTCCCCAGCTCCTACCTCTTCTATCTCCCTAAGCACATACAATAAATGTAAAAATATGGGTAGCCGTATGCAAGCTGCAGGGCGTTTTCTTTGCCTCACGGAGAGCTGCCAATTCGTTCTCAATGCACTACCTACACCTGGTCCCCACACTCCACACACTCCCCTCTGGCCCCCTCCCAGGAGTCAGGCTCGTAAATTTTCGGCTGGCCCTTGCAATGCTAAATAAAAATGTCATAGCTGTTGCCGCAGGCGATATTATATATTAAGCTCGTTTATTCAGTTTCTCTCGCTGATATACAACATATATATTCTTTATAAACGAAATTGGTTCCGTTTGTCTGTCCAGAGTGTGGAAGCGAGAGAGGGGAGCGGCTGCCTGTGGTGGCTTGTAAATCTAATAATGAAAAGAAACAACAACAATTTTTGAGGCCACACTTTGGGTCAACAATTAGTTCGAGTCGCACACACACATGAAGAAAGCCGTTGCATGTGGCACAGCTCTCGGCTGGCGTCAATTGATGCCAACACCAAAAGTCACAAATGTCACACAAAAGTTAATAACAATTAAGTGACTCTACTGAGCTGAGCAACCACAATAACAACAACAACAGTAACAACAGCAATGAGACCAATGAGAGCAACAACAAATTAACGATCCGATTGACGTTCTATAATTTAATTAAAATGTCATTTACAAACACTTGGCAAATAGACGTAGATGTGGAGGGGAAGAGAGAGGGGAAGGTGTGAATGAGAGAGGAACAGAGAGAGAGGGAGGCGGAGGCGGAGAGAGTGATAGGGTGAGAGTGAGATTGAGATGGAGAGAGAGAGAGAGAGAGAGAGAGAGAGAGAGAGAGAGAGGGAGAGAGTGAGACAGATAGAGAGAGTTAGAAAGATAGAGAGAGAGAGTGAGATACATAGAGAGAAAGGAATAGATCTTGCAAACACACAACGTTTCAAGTCTCTCGCTTCAACACCGATACGAAGGGATGAACGGAGAGACAAAGAGAAGGTCGGATAGAGAGTCGGACGTAGTGACAGACAGACGCCTGGACGGACTGCATACGGATGATAAATCCACTAAAAATGAGTATGAGATGGAATACCCAGACAATGAGACAGATTATGTAGAAGTCCTAGACCTTAAGAGAACTATAGAACAGAAGAAACTAATAATAATAGTAATAATAATTATAAATATTCATAAACACAAGCTTTTAACCATATAAACATAAACATAAACATAAACTTAACTATGCGTGTATATAGTCTGTATAGCTGTCTCTCTATATGTCTCTCTGTCCGTCTGCCCAACTACAGAAGATCAGCTAAGTATTCATTTCGTATTTATATTTAAGTAAAACGAAGCTAGCTGAGAGTGTTCTCATTGGTCACTTGAGGCTCGGCTGCAACGACCTCTACCTGGCGCCGAGCTCAAAATTTGAGAGCAACTTAGTGATTGAGTAAGAGTCGCCCTATATAAAGGGCAGCAGCTGTAGCATTTCTTCAGTCGCCTAGGCCTGGTGGGGGTCAGTCGTGCGGTGCAGTAAAGGCAAGTGACGTGTGGTCAGGAAATTTCTGGAGGAAAGGAGGAAGACATACTTGAAGGTAAAACGTAGGGGAAAGACTTGGAGGAAAACACCCTGTGCCCGCTTAACAATTGTGCCCAAGCGCAAGTTGCAATACAAATAAGAAGTCAAATAGTTGGCAATTGACTCGGCTCGACTCGACTCGACACGGACTCAAGATTCGGACTTGGACTCGCGCTCGGACTCGAACGCGTCAACAGCGAATCGCGCACTTTGCGTAATTGAGTTACATATGTTTATTTATTTTACCTACACAGTCAACCAGACGTTGACTAGTTTCAATTAAGCAAATAATATGAGATGAGCTAAAGTTCAAGTGCAAACAGAGAAAAAGCTGAGAGACTGAAAAACAAGCCAAGGCATCATCGTCTCTGATTCATATTTGAGCTGCATTTACAAACAATTGTAGAAAACTAATTCCACGAGCCGCAGAGCAAACAACAATAACTGGACCGAGGGGCCCCAGAAATCGGCCAACAATAACAACACTATTAAAAGTAGCCAATGGAAAACAAAATAAAACAAAAATGCCCAAAGCCAACAGAAATGAAGAATGTTGCAGCTGAGCGTGGGCGACTGCATCATACTCGCTCGAGGAGGGGCATAAAAGGGAGCAGATCAACAGTGAATCAGCTGCAGAATTCTATGATTCCAGCTTTAGATAATATAAGACTTAGATAATATTTATATAGCTAGTAATATGTAGTTATAGAATTTCTCATTTAAGATCGATGATAAGGGAATGTCAATAATCTTAAAATTTTAGGGTAGAACTTGAACTATGAATGATAGAGTCTTCTTTCCAAGAGGACAGACTTTATCTTCATTTCTTCTATAACTTAGATCAATAGTAACTTCTTCTACAATTTCTAGCTGATTCTAGCTTTAAAACTTTACATCAAGCTGTAACCAAAATAACATCCACTGCATATACAACTAATACACTCCTCTCGATTGTTAGGCAAGCATCTCAGCCCAGCAACAAAAATTCAAGTGAGCCAAGCAAAAGGCAGTGTCTCGACTTTTTGGGGGCATGTTGCAGCGTTGCAGCCTGTTGCACGTTCCTTGCCTTGGCTCTGCCTGTTGCATTATGCATTGTTGTTGCCTGTTCCTCTGTTGTTGCTGCTGTTGTTGTTGTTGTAGCCTGGAAGCAATTTAGCCGCGATCATGCATGAATCTTGATTAGATATTCAACGAGAAATAATTTGAAAATGATGACAGTTCGCGATAGGCGAGCGAAAGAAAAGGAAGGACGGCTTGAGATCAGTCGAGAGCGGAGCCTTAGACACATATACACTATATACTCTATATAGCTGGAGGGAGATTTTTAATAACTCACTGAGACAGTGGGTGGAGCATGCCTTGCCTCATGACAATTGAAGCTGAAGCTTTACAGCAATTCATACTCCTCTAAATTCATAATATACGTTTATGGAATACCCCTACTGTTAACACAATTGCAGCTGGAACTACTACTAATATAAATGCAGACTAAACCTTGAGACTATATATCCTCTAAGTACAAGAAAATAAGGAATATCCCCATTCAATTCACAATAACTCCCATGTTGTCATTAGCTAAAAATCTCTACTTTGGAATACCCCTAATCACGCTCTACATACAATTCCATAATATACAAGTACCTATAGCTATAGGTAAACTTTAAAATATACCCGCTAATCCAGCACGGACTCAGCCTACTTTCATGACAATTGCAGTTGGATAAGCCATCAAATACTTAAGGCCAAAATCAGCTGGGCTATTGGCCAAAAACGGTTTCCACTGGACGGGCGGTCGTTTGGCTCATTCGCTTCGATCGCTTGGCAGTCAATTCGTGCCACAAGCTTTCAACTCAACAGATTCCACTCATTTGATATCGCTAGGTGGCCAGAGAGTCGCTAACCAAATGAGAGATGCGCCCAATTGCGACTCGACATCACGGCCAAGCAGCCCAAAGCGTTATTAAATGAAATTCACGAAAAACTTTTGCTTGCGGCATAGAATACATTTTCAAGTAAAGCAGCAGCAGGTTGAATAGTTCATAAAATATATACGAATATTATCCGATTTCAGTTAATTAACATATCAGCCCTATATATTTTAATTTTGGATCATTCAATTACTTTCCATATATCTTCTACCCTTGTCTTCCATTAACTATATTTCCAGCTCCCCATGCCTAACAATGTTCCTCCTCCTCCAAGTTCAGCTCGGAATCACAGTCAAGTGACTGCGATGCCTGTCAACGCTTTGGCTCAGTGCTAAGCAAAAATAAATCAAGTGAAGAGCCGAACTCAGCCACACAGACAACAGACAGACAAACAGACAGACAGACAGACAATGGCCCACATTGAGTTGAGTTCTGAGAAGCTAAAGTAAAATGGGAGATACCAAGAGGAGTATCTAAGCCGAAATTCAACTGAAGCTGAATGCACAAATGATCGATGGCAGCCAATGGACAACGTGCTGCAGTTACAACAACAACAAACAAACAGTAACAACAACAAACAACAACAACAACAATAGCAATATGAAAAGATCATAAGCATCAGAAACGTTTCAATTCATTACGCGTGCGACGAGTCTATTACCACGGCTGCGGACCTGGGGACCTGGGGATCTGGTCTGATTGACTGGTCGGTGCAGTTCGTCCGTCCATCAGTCCGTCACTCGCTCGAGATTGGCCCGTTCGACTTTATAACAATCACAAATTATGGGTTTGCGAGCCGCGCATCGCTGAGAAAATGATCTTGTAGATTTAACACTGATAGCCACAGTGGACAGTACAGTGAATCAATGCGGCAGATTGGACTGTAATATACCCTATAACTAGCCTCAATTTCAATTAACTATAGATTAATTAAATTAAACAGTAATTATAATGGAGAAACATACAGCTGGGCCAGTTGAATACCCTGTAATTAAACAGTTTCTTAGTATAACCAATGCACTTTTATTTTCTCTGTATGATATTATCATATTAGTATTAAATGGTGATTGTTCAAATTCAGCTTTTATTTTAAATTGTGTGGGGTCTTCTATAAAAAGGAAATATTCCTATGATACAACTGCTGTAGAGGAAATTATAAGGTGAATTGGCTAGCTATATCTCTTATAGTTCATGAGCTATATTGGAAAAATGCAAAGGCTAAAATCTATATTTATAGATTTTCTGTAAGAAAAACATATAAACGAAATATAATATAATATTATTTTTTAAAATACTAATACTAATACCATAGGCTTTTTACCAGAACCTAAAGAGCTCTTAAAAATAAAAATAAAAAAACAACTCTTTTATAGCAGAAACTGATCAGGCGAACCCCCTATATAAACTCTGATGAGTTCAAACATTCAAACAATCAGCTAAAGTATACGCCCAGCTATACCTTTGTTCTATTTACTGGGTATTATAAACTATGGCATTACGCCGCTGCTGCCGCTGCCGTTGCCTCTGCCGCCAGACTAGACCTGACTCGAGGACCAATCGGAACAGGTTCCATTTAGTTGGCATCAGCATTCTTGGCCGCCACTTGGCCGCATGATTGATTGCCGCTTTGACGAGTCGCTGCCACAGCCGCAGTGCCACTCTGCCACTCTGCCAGGCTGCCACGCTGCCACTCTGTAACCTGCCACAACTGGATAACTCCAGCAACTGCCAACTGGCTATTCGAATGAATGGCTCATCTTTGTGGCACTCGTTGCTGCTTGTGCTAAAGTAATTTACACCAGAGCCGGACATACAATGCGGCTGCCGTTGGCCAAGCGTCATGTTCTACACCCAAACTGCCGCTGATCTGACTGCCTCAGCTGCCGTTGTCCCTCTGCTACTCCAACTCCAGCTACAACTACAACTACAACTACAACTTCAGCTCCAACTGCTCTCTCCCATCTGTCCATTGTCCCCATTGTCCAGCTGAACATGCGCGCTGCACATTTCAAATTCTTTATGGGCCCTTACACGACAATTGTCAACAAGCGCGAACAAATTTTCGACCAACCGACCGACCGACCAAACGAACGAACGAACGAACGAGCGACCGGTTCTCTGCTTTTGGGGCCTGAGCTCCCTCCTCCCGGCTCCTGCTGCTCCATTCAGCTGATCTTCAGCGGAAATTTCGCCATGCGGTGTCGGTGGGCGGTTTGGTTTGCCTCGAAAATGAAGAAATTGAAGACAAAAACAAGCAACAACAACAGCAATAACAACAAAAGCGGCGCACATGTAATACCCTGTACTAAGAATCGCAGGCACAAAGCCAGCAAAACAGCAGAGCTCAACGAGGGTTGTACAATGAGTATAGGTGCTCATACCAAGAAGGGAAGAAGCAGGGAAGAAGCAGTACTTTTTGATTTGGTTTAACTACTTTTGAGTACTCTGGGATATTTATTTATTATTTTGGTACTTTATGGAAAGAAATGTTTTATAACTCATATATAATATTTTAAACAAATATATATAATAATTTCATATATCATATCTTAATACTATATTATAATACTAATAGATACATAATAATGTATATGAAAATACTTTCTGTAGAGTCATCCATAAGAATTATAATAATAATAATATATATTATTTTAAATTTATTTAAATTGCAATTAGTACGATTAGACTAAATTTTAATTAAGTACTGAATTCAGTAAATTCAGAAGGATATCTTGATTATATTTAAAGATAGTTAGGAATATGGAACACATACATATAAAGATACAATAGAAACCTCCCTAGCAGATTGGGAAAGCTTAAAAGGGAACACAGAGAGTAAGAGAGAAAGAGAGCAGTGCAAATACAGCCAGAGAGACAGATAATAAGAGATAAGGAGTGAAGGAGAGAGAGAGAGTAAGAAAAGAGAAAGAGAGAGATTGACAGAGAGCGAGAACGAAAGAAAACAGCGACAAAAGTTGAGGCAGCTTCCGGGTTCGTGATTTTCGTTTTGTCCTCTGCCGATGTCAGTTGTTGCTGTTATTGTTGTTGTTGTCAGTTGCTGCTGCTGTTGTCAGTTGCAGCAGTTGTCGTTGTCATTGTTTTGTACACATTTCATGGCCATAAAAAAAATTTGTGAACTACTTGGTTAAATTTTTTGGGGGAAATTGTGGAAAAACATTTTCAAACATTTCGAAACCCCAAAGGAAACTCCTTACAAAGCCTAACTCTTTTTCTTTTTTTTGTAGTTGTTGCATTGTTATTGTTTTGTTTTTGGCTCGAGCAACTGACAATTTAATTTGACCAGAGGACCGGAGGATCGAACGCTCGCCTATCTATAGAAGGAGTATTAAACGTGACTGCCAATTGACTTCCATTCAATTTTGCTAAGGCACGCAAATACCGTGAGGCTCCGGCTGCATTTCTACCTGGCTACCTGGAAAACAAAACAAAACAAACGAAAGTTTCGATTTCGTGTTGAACTCCATAAAATTTGTTATTGCAAAACTAGAAATTGCAATTGACGACATTTGTGGCCAACTTCTCTTCAGTTGGCCCAAGCATCGGCTGAGCATCGCGAAACAATTAAAACTGGTTTCAAGACTCGTTGACGGCTTATTGAATGAGCTCTAATTAGAATTGAATTTCGTGCAATTTGTGGCAGAGGGCGGTGGCATTAGCTAATGCTCACCCGCAGCTCGATGAGGCCAATTGAAAGATCTTCAATTACGGCCACAGCCCGTCCGCCCGATGATTAATGATGTGCGGTACGTGAAATATTCATTATACATTCTCTCTCTCTTCTTCTCTTTCTCTCTCTCATCAATCTGAGCAAAATTAATGCGAAACGAGCGATCCAATAATCGTCGCTGGTTACTTAATTAGAACAGCGACGATCGATTTATATATTATTTATATATATACACATATATCTGTATATATGTCTAAATTGATGTAAATATCTAGAAATTAGTTAAAGATGTACGATTAGCAATTCAGATGATCTATTCATTCCTTAATTATTATACATTAGAGCAAGCTTTATTTTATAATGTTTCCAGATATAATCGAAGTCCATTGAAAATGGAATATTATGAAACAAAATACCTATAGTTATGTACATTTATCATATATGTATAATATTAGGTATACCATTTAGAAATATATCATATCGATTGAATTTCTAAAGCATTCATAAATATCTGTTAGTTGGCTATAATTATAGGAATTATAACTATCAATTAGGAACTGCAAGCCATTATGACTTTTTTACTGCTATTTTTCTCATAAAGTTTTCACAGACTTTGTCTGGAATTTGATACCGGATATTTGTTGTTTAAATTTGCTGATGTGATTGTAGTCTGGATATTATTATCATTAATGAGAGGTGTCTATTACTAGACCTACACTACACATTTGATATGAATTGAAGATTGTTTAGTCTATAGTTGGATCATTTGTTTATATGCTGTCTAGTCGTTCAATATAAACATTCGTAACTTGCCTTCTTTCTGGAATTTTCTTTCAGAATCTGATAGAAAGCCTTTAGTATCTTGTTATGAGAAACGCTTTGATATACTTATACATAGTATAGTATGTACTGGCTAACTGCTTTGTTTTCAGTATACATATACAATTCCGTTTCTACTAAAAAAGATCATCTTGACATTACAGATGATATTACAAGCATTTAAAACACCATTTTCGGGCATTCACAAGAGTTTTTCGTTTTCTCTGGCGCTAAATAAGGAAATTCGCTTTTACAAGCGCAAATTTCAGAGTTACACAAAAAACAAAAAACAAAACACACACCAATACTAAGAAAGGAGACAAAATAAAAAGGTTTTGCATATAGAAAAACAACGCGCTAAGTACACATAGTACATATCTTTCCATAAACAACAACGATCGCACAAGGTTTGGGTTGTTGTTGTTGTTGTTTGGTTGCTAAGTTTATGGCTGCTTATGCAAATGCAAATGCTGACTTTACTATATGTGTCAGTGTATGTATGTGTGTGTGTGAGTGTGTTGTTTGTGTGTGTGTATGTAGAGTGTGCGTAAAAACGTTTTGCGCCTTTTGTTCACAATGGTGCGACGTTCGTTGTATGCTGTGGTTGTTGTAGGTTGTTCATTGCTGTTGTTGTTGTTGTTGTTGTTGTTGTTGCTGTTGTTGCTGCGGCTGCCTGCTGCCGATTCCAAAAGCGCTCGCTGCCGTCATGTCCAGTAATTAGCATAGCACAGAGTCGCATTTGTCTTTGCTGCTTGTTGTTGTTGTTGTTGTTGTTGTTGCTGCAGTTGCGACTTGACAACTGCGGCGCTTTGTTTGTCTGCCATCTGCTGGCCCCTGTCGAACAGCACCCCACAACCCCCAACCACCACACACTCCAAATACACATCGCGTGGGCTGTTGGTCTCATCAAATATTGTCACACGCTGCATTTGGCATTTGGAAGCTAAACGTCTACTGCAACTGGTTGCGTCCCAAGACTTGAGCAACCTATAGCAGCTATTATTGGAACTATTCAACGACCATAAATTTAACTGAAATTTTCAGCATAGTTAGTGTGTGATATTCGAAAGTGAATTAGATAAATATAGCATATTATAATTCATGAATGCAAATATTATAATGAATTATGTTTGGGTAGATCTTATGTGAACACTCTGGAAATATAACAAAACTGTTGCATAATAGCTAGAATATCACTTGATAGAAAACAAAGTTTACTAGAGGGATTTGTTTATAGCCTATATTATCTTAATAAGGAACCCTTTCAAGATAATGAATTCTATTCCAATTTCGCATAATATATTGTTATGAGCATATAAAACATTTCAGCCACAAGGAACACATGGTAATTGTAAAAGGTAAAAGTTAAGCTGGGCTATTCCATATAAGCAAACAACAGAAAGAAACATTTTAAAATAATATAACAAAGTATAAAAGAGTTCTTAGCTCAAATGAAATCATCAAGAGATCATCGGCTCAGCTCCACTTTCAATAAACTCCACAGACAATCCAAAAGTCTTTTTTCAAGGCAGCCTTAAACCTTAAACCTTTCACGCCCATACAAATTTCCTTTCGCTCCAAAGTTGTAGCAATTTCAGAGCAATTAAATAATTCGGGTAATAATAATAAAAATCAAAACACTTTTCTAATGAGCATAAAGTGGGGCAATAGTTGTTCAGATTTCGCGAGGCGATTTGATGTTGGTTTTCTTTTGCAGTCGGTTTTTTTTCTCGGTTTTTTATTTGTTGTCTGATGCGCCGCCAGCAAATGAAAATGCGCCATGTTAAACGTGGGCTCATTTTTGTTTTTATGGCCAAGACAACAAACACACACACATACACATACACACACACACGAAACAACATGCACAGCAGTTCGACTGGCATTTACAACATGCCTACAACGTGGTAATGGCAGCCCCACAGCCTACAACTCAGCCTCTTCCAACAGTGTCCGCCTCCTCTCCACCCTCAGCCGGCTACAGAGCCTCTACCTCTGCCCCTATCTGAGCTGCAGCCTCGGCCTCCTGCGCCTCCTCAGCCTCCTCCTCAGATGCTCAGCCTCCAACACAACCTCATCTGTGTAGTGTGTGGCGTCTTGGAATACCAAATTTTATAGCGGTACACTGTAAAATATTTTACCACAGCCGCAGCGTCGTCGAGGAGGAGTCAGTATTTTTTCTCCTCTCTTTTTTTGTTTTTTTTTTTTTTGGATTACGCTACGTGCGGGGGCGTCTGTGGTTTGTGTTTTTGTTGCTGTTGTTGTTTTTATAGCCGCCCAAGTTTTCACTCTATGGCGACCGCCTCACAGCAACAGCCATATTCATTGCAATGCATGCGGCACTATAATTTATAACAACAACTGAATAACACTGCCTAAAGGCGCACCACGAAAATGCCCAATGCCAACCTCAAACAGCGAATCGCTATTTGCAAAATGCGAACTGCCAACTGCCAACTGCCAAATGCTGAGAGCAGCGAGCTGCGAGCCGAGAGCTGAGAGCTAAAAGCTAAGATCTGCGCACTGCATTCAGCATCTCCAAAGTCGTACGCGCTGCTGCGTTCCATCCTTTGTGGATAAAATTGCAGGGCATTGTTTGAATTTTCCCTCTTTTCTTATTCCTTTTTCTATGAGTTTTTGTATACTCTAATCGAAAATGGGGAAGGACAATAAGAATATGAAGAGAGAACGAGTAAGAGAGAAAGGGAGAGAAAGCGTAAAAAGGAAGCTAACGAGAGAGAGAGAGATAGAGGGTGAGATAGAGATAGAAATAGCTAGACAGATTATGAAAGATAGACAGGGATGGAGATAGTGAGCGAGAGCAAATAAAGGAGACAGAGAACTGTATCCCTCTGGTTCCTCTTTACATCAATTTCTCTTTCTCTCTCTCACAGAGGCTCTTAGAGCCACAGAGCATCAAAAAGTTAAGTCACATTGGAAGGACAGAGACGTGAAATAATAACAGAATAATTAACTAATTAAAATGAGAATCACATAGACCAATTTATTAAAAGTAATATTATCTATAAGACCTTCAGATGAGATTTTTTTTCTTAAAATAAATAAAATAGAAACTTGACTGTTTGTTTGAACAGCTCTTTTGAAGAGTATAAGAATTTCGTTGAATTCGCACAGAAACGTAACGCTTTTGTTAGTTTTCATTCATCTCCCCTTGCCTAACTGCAGTGGTGCTCACCTGTCCCCGCCACCGCCCCTACCCACTGTGCAGAGAGTCGAGTGGCAGGCACGCCTCTATCTGCAATGTGCGATCTATTGCGACGGTCGCTTTCCTTTGAGCGGTACAGAGCCAATCTGTGGAGGGGGAGGGGAAAAGAGGGGAACGGATAGCAGCAGTAGGAGTACGAATAGAAGACTTGAAGCTAGAGCTAGAGCTGGAGCTCTGCTTAAACGGAGAGATTGATAGCAGTTGACGTCTGTGGCTTTGGATTTGGGTGCATTCACTGACAAAAGTCTGTGAATAGTGAATAGTGAATACATTTATGATATGCCAGGTGAATTATGGCGAACGTAAGGCTGCTCCATTTGATCTGAATAGGTCGCATCGCAAACAGAGAGAGAGAAGGAGAAAGAGAGTGTATGTGGGAGGGAGAGGGCAACAGGTTTAGCTATAGCTCAACTCTCCTCCTGCGCTCTCTTGATTTATAGGAAGCGATTGTGCGTTTTGCAAATTACGACAACGATGTCGGCAACTCTTGAGTGTGTGTGTACGTGCGTGTGAGTGTGTGTGTGTGTGTACTCGTTATTATTAATAATAACTGAGTGCAACATCATCATCATCATCTGCAGCAGGATGAAGGTGCATGCCATGTCTTCGCTTGATTGAATCTTTTATGTGTCTGCGGATTTAGAAGCAAAGCGTTGACCAGAGCATTGAAATTAAATATTTATTAAATTGTCGACAGCAGCAGCACGAGCAGAAGGAGCAGCAGCAGCAGCAGGAGCAGCAGCAGCAAGAGCACACAATGGCATATAAATCAGCTTAAAAACTATTCAATGAATATTCCAATCAATGGCCAACCAACAACACTTTGTCTGCGCCTCCAACACAAGGCGAGCAGGAGGCGAGCAGGAGGCAGGACTAAGCTGATGAGCTTTTACACAACAGAAACTGACCTCTGATACATATGCAGGAAATTAAATTTCATTTGAGCTGCCATTTTTGAATAAATATATATAAGATTTATCTACTTAAAATGGACTATGCACAATAATAAAAAAAAAGTAATATTTATATATATATAATATAGAAATATTTATTATAATTAACACGTACTTGATCTAAGGGCATACAAAATTCAATGAAATTATGAAAATCAAATGAAAGGAATAAAATTGAAGCTGCACTTGTCGAGTTTTAATTGAAGCCATCAAGAAACAAATTGCTGTCTGGCTCAGCATAAAATTTTATGCTTGAGCCCAAATTAAATGGCTCCACTTTTCTCAAAAATCTACACACATACATATATACACACATATATTCAACATATACGCCAGGACAACTGATGAGTGGAAGCTGCTGCTCGTCCACCTTTTGCTACTGTCTTGCGGGCAGGTCAGTCAATGGCCTCGGGTTACATTTGAGCAATTTCGACTAGGAGGCAGATTTTGCTTTTGAAAAGTACAAATTGAGGTGCAGAGGCAAGACTCAAGTGGGTGAGTGTGCGTGTGTATCCGGGTGTGGGTGTGGGTGTCTGGATTGCAAGTTAGTTTAATTAATTCAACATCGAAGACTGTAAACATGGCCCGACAACAAACTGCAGCTTGACAGTTTACCTGAAAGAGGTGTATATGCTAGGCACTTGTCGTCAGTCAGTTGAATAGACATAACAACCTCTCTCCATCTCTCTCTCTCACTTTGTATCCACCTCACTCTGAACACATAAACAAAGCACAGAAAACCAAAGAACTTTGACTTCTTTGACCCGCCGGAGACTAGAGATGCTTCAATTAGCACTTTGGACACAGATATTAGTAGCAAAGAAGACAGAAAGGCAACAAGAAAAGCAGGCAAAAAAAAAAAAAAAAAAAAAAGGCAAAAAAATCAACACATAGAAAGGTAAACACAGTTACTCACACAGATTTAATAGCATCTTCATCTCTGGCGGCACATAAAACACTGAAAAGCTTAAACCCTACGCGCTGAGGGCAGCTGCACCATAAAACATCTTTGAAATACATATAAATGTAGACTAAAGTAAAAACTAATTACGAACAAGTCATAAAAATAAAACACAAATCCCAAACAACCAAAGTGCGAGTCAAATGGTGTTGCTCAGCTTCACTTAATGGAGTTTTACTGTACAAAATTATGTGACATATAAGATGTACATATATCTATATAGATAGAGACAGAAAGATATATATATCTCTATCTGTAGGTATATAGCATATAGAGGGATATTTGAATATATGATAGCATAGCAGATATATCTCCATATGAATATACTTTTTTGGAAATGACTCTTCAATTTTATATAGACCTATTTGTCAAGGTCTGTATCTGCCAATATCAGCCAGTATATATTATTCAAAAGTTTCATATTAACAGCTATCATATTATCTATGCATCTATATCTAACCTATATATATACATCAATGAATCATCGAAAAATCTAATGAGCAGGTATATACAGACAATATATAAATTGTATATGAGCTATATAGTAAGCACCCATATATAATTTTGAAAAAAAAAGAGGCACTTTCTTGACTGATAATCAAATATATATTTCTATATATTATTTATTATATAAAATTTATCAATTTTCGTTTGATTCATATATATGAATCAACAAAATTTATAAATTAAAGCCTCTACAATAAATAACAATACTGATAAACCTTAATATATTGTATATAAATAATATTATTTACATGTATTATAAATAATTTTTGATGATTTTAAGAAATAAATAGTACAATACAAGTACAGTAATACTATAATTTTGTTAGTAAGGAAATTGGCAAATGAATTTAAAAAAACATTCAAGAAAAAATAAAATAAAATATGAAATGGAACTGAAAAGAAGAATAAGAACGAAGATCTTGAATATGCATAAGAAAAGTAATTAATGTAATATGAATAATATGCATAATATACAGTGGAATGTGGCTATGACTAGGCAAATGTTTCAAAAGACTACTGAAAAGTGAGATTTTATTTTCATTTATAATAACAACCTAATCAAGCTGATCTTTTCGAAGTTTTCCATAGATCGACTACAATTGACTATATATATAAAGGCAATATATATATAATAAATATTAGTATTGAAAACATTAAATTCTATGGTTATAGTCTATGATCTACTTAGACAATCTATTGATCTTTTCAAGTGCTTCAACGATAAATAATATAAATCTTTTTCTTACAATCTTACACCAAATTCAAGTGCAACATATTTCATATTTAGTTATTTAAAGCATGATTTCTTTATACAACTATATTTTATGAACTGCAAATGTATTTTTAGTACAATTTACAATTTATCGTTAATTTATATACAGAATAGCTTCCCATATAAATCTTTTGAAAATAACACACTTTAATGCCAAAATCTACTGTCACATATTTCATATATGGTTTATCTTGTAGCATTATAATTTTATTTTATGATCTGTTGAACTATCAGTTTTTATGATTTAAAGGATTTTCGTAGTTAGATAGACAGACTGTGTCTTATGCGCTTGTATTATTTTTAGACTAACTAATATTGATCATAGTTAGGGTTAGCCAACTCTGCCTGATTGATCGTCGCTGTTACCGATGCGATGCGGCGATGCGGCGATCGTCGATCGATTGCGAGTGGATCGGTCAGTGAAATAAATTGTTGCTACACGTATAAGACATCGTGTACGACAAGTTAAGACAACGATCAATGCGCCTCCGAGCTTCGAGAAAGCCAAAAGGAGCATCGGCCACAGAGCATCATGCGGTGCCATGCCACATCGCAGGAAGAGAGGCAGATGCAGCATGGCATGGGCAAGGAATGGAATGGTGCATGGGGCATGGGTACGATAGAAGGCAAACTCTGGTATCTTCTCTCTCACTTTGCGTGTGTGTGTGCGTGGACATTATTGCGCAGTGTCTATATCATTAATTAATTTAATCACTTCTACATGATTTCGCTGTACGCTGCCAGCGGCTTTTGTGGCAAGCATTATTAATATTGAAAACTGATTCTCTAAGGGGCATTGGGAAAGCCCCAAACGCGTAATCTAAACAAATATTCAATATGAAAAATATATATATGTATGCAGCATCCCGTTCCAAAATAAAAAAAATGTATAAAAACAAAAACCTAATCAATGCCGCAAGCAGATTTATGAATATACAACGTATGTTCGCTTATCAGTGGCGAGAGCGAAGACTGATTCAAAAAGCAAAGACTTTTAAAATAAATTTTTTATGATCGTTTTTTTTTTTTTTGGTTCGTATAGCGATAAGAAATCGAACGAAAACTGAGCAACTGAATTCAAAATCAGATCCGAATATGCGTTTCGAGCTCACTTTCAATTTTTCTAAAGGAAGAAGCTGGCTTATCTCTCAAATGGGAAACCAAAATAGATGGCGCATATTTTTGTATTATGCTCAACACTTACGTTCGTTTCCAGTTCTCAGTTATGGGCACTTTTGATCATAGATAAGATTTATTGAGCTGCATCTGTTTACTGTTTTTTTTGTTTTTATATGGTATTCTTTAAAATTCACACAGCTAATGCACTTTTGTGCATGAGCCGACGGCTATTTAATTTTCTCACTGTGCGACGCACTCGGATATTTGTGGAGGGAATTGCGAATTTTTTCAGCCGAAGGCAACAACAAACTTCAACGGCGACAAGAACAACAATAATAACAACAACTACAGTAGTAGTAGAATAACTCAACTCTTGCTGTAATCCGCGTGTCGCGCTCAACGTTCATGGGCTCCAAAAACCGGACTGAATCGCTGCGTCTTGAGGCTGTGACTGAAGCTCAAAACTAAGTCGAATTGGCGTCGGCGTCGTAGTCGTTGCTGCTGCTGCTGCTGCTACTATTGCTACCTCCCAACCAACTGGTCAGACAGAGAGCGCATGCTTGCTGTCGCCGGCAACAACACAAAGTAACTCATGCAGCCACAGCTGCGCTCTCCTACGCTCAAACGCGCTCTCTTGGTCCGTGACTTAAGCACACGCGCTCAATTGCTCACGCGCTTACACACTCTTCTGCTCTCTCGTTCGGGCTTATGCTTTAGCATGCGCCTGTTGCTATCGCACACTAATGCACAAGCCTTTGCCGGCGAGCTTCGAAAATGTAAAGAAACAGTTAAATGTAAAGCGAATTGAAATTTGTAAATGTAAATAAAGAGAGCGCGTGGTGCTGCCACTTAACAAGTTGATAAATAATTTATTTAATTTTTAAAATCATTTTACAAATGCAAGCTATCCAAGTAACAAAATTTAACTTTTAGAAATATATGAAAAATTCTCTAAACCTAAGTCCAACATTTTCAGCTATCTGGCAACCTCGCCAGCTGAGTGTAAAGCCAGCATAAAGGAAGCCTGGCGCTTAGAGCTTGTCTCTTCGGACTGCATGGACATGCATGTGCGACAGAGATGGCTGATGCAGCAACACGTGCTCTTATCAGTTGAGTGAACTAAGCGCAAATTGAGTGGAAATCTGAACAGACAACTGATAGCGAACGACTTCGGCTCGTTGGAGTCATTTTGTGTTCGTTGAGTTTGAGCTGAGTACGCCTTGGCTTATTATTTTTTTATTTTATACACTTCGTGTGTTGTTTTTGCTTAATTTTATTAGATGCTGGTGCAGTGCAGTTGTGCTTGCTGTCGTTGCTGTTGTTATTGTTACTGTTGTTGTCTGCGGTCATTCGTCCAGCTGGGGGTTGCATTTGGCCAGCAGCCACGTTGGCCACTCACAGAGCTCTAATTGGTCAGCAGCAAACATTTTATGTGCCAGACAACGGGCCACTTAAAACCAACACGAAAGCCCCTATTCGAGAATTATGTGAGAAGGCAGCAGAAATGTGTAGAGCAAAGGCAGGGGGGTTCATAATTTATCAATCGACTTTATATGATATTGAAATGGACTAAAATGTTGGAGTACTGTGTGAGAGCGGCAAAGGGTTGAATTATTTGTATTACAAATCTCGCTATAAATAAACAATTTATGTACAATAAAAAACTTCTTTGGTCTCTAAATATGAATATTAATAGCTTGAAATAATAAGACCCTTATTCAATTTTGAAATAGATTCATACTATATCATTGAGCCACTACACTCTAAAACTCATCAAGCTATAGAGTTTATAGCTTATAAGAACTCGACAAAAGTGCAATAAATTAAGCCTTAGAATAATCGAGCAAGTACATAGAATAATCAAATGATATATGAAACACCACACTGAATATTAACTAAGGAACTAGTTCATTTTGCAAGTCATAAGATTTGGTCAAATTACCTTAATTAAATCTTAACGGAGCTCTTGACGTAACATTCAACGAAACTGACTCGATTAGAAAAACTTATTGGGAATTGCAAGCGATTTAAAAGCAATTTGCATGGCCTGTCATTTGAAGTTACGTAAAGCTTTAATTGATATATTGATATATCTGTAGAGAAAAAAATAAAACCATACTTTTCTGCTATATAATTTGTAAGCAAAGACTTATTAAAATATGTTTGCATCTATTTAAAATATGTTATATCATAAACTTTGAGTAGAAATTTGGCTTCAAATATATACGTAATTTCCTATATAAAATGTTATCTAAAATTAGTTCTATCTAAATAGTTTTTTCTTCAACTTGGAATAATTCTTCAAATTATATACAAATTCTTTTTGATGGCATATACATATACTTAATACATCTCTCTATACTACTTTCCCTGTTATATTTTATATTCTATCTAAAAACTCATCAGCTATTATCCGACAGCTACTTTAAATTTGAATTGCCCGCCCCAGGAAACTAATCAAAATTTAAGCACTTTGGCAGCCATCTGAACAATTGCCAACTTTATCAGAGATGCTCCAAGAGCGAGAGAGAGGGAGCAGAGCTCCAACTGACCAAAGTCCAAAATGCCCATTACGCACCGCTGTGAGATTGTAATCTAAGATCTCGTTATTGGAGCAGGGATTTAATTAGACAAATGTGCGCAATTTGTAATCCCATTTTTCAGCTGACGACCAACTTGGAGAAAAGTCAAGTGTAAACTTTGGGTGTTGAAAGTGAGAGAGAGAGAGGGAGGGATAGGTGGTCAGATTGATAGAGATGGCGATAAAATTGGTAAGGAAAATGGGAAAATGCGCAAAATATGTGCAAATGTGCAGCATGTGGACAGTGGTCATTATTTTAGTTACGGGGCAGGTACAACTTACGAACTACTATTTGGCAACGAGAGAGGTGTGTGTGTGTGCGGATGTGTGTGTGTGTGTCAGCAGGCGGTCCATGTTCAGCATGTTCAGGCACAAAAGCAACGACACAAAAAATGAGATTTGCTGACCAATGGTCATTAAAGCACATTTACAATGTGTGGCCGGGGACCAGGGCCAGCGTCTGCCTCGGCTGCTGCGCGGCGGTTGCATGCAACCAAATGAGGCAGCCAGCCAGGCAGGAGGCAGCTTGGCAGCAGACACTTTTGGCTTTGGCCAAAGACAAGCGATCAAATCGATGCCGAAATTAATTTATCTGCTCGCTACCTAAATTTGACAAATTGCAAATGTATTTGAAATTGACTGCAGAAACAGAAACATACACAGAGACACATAGAAAGAGGGAGGAGCGAGTGGGAGGGAGAGAGACAATCTTACTATTAATGCAGTCAATTAATCTTATCAAGCTGTGAACTTTTGCGTAGATTTTTTACATTTTACATGCCTTGGCGGAGCGAGGCGAGCGGGCGGGGCGAACTTTACAGCATTTGGTGGCGCAGCATCCACTTGATTGCGCTAATTGGACGCGAATGATGGGGCGCAGCGCGTGATATACATATGTATATATAGCGAAAAAGGGGGGGGGGTAGAGCCAAAGGGGGAACAGAGCAAACGATGATGCGGCTGCTCCATGATGACAAGATTTTCATTCATTCATAAAAAATAATATTTAACTCGTTCAATGAGGCAACAAATAAGAGAAACAAAATACGCTGACCGACCGGAAGTTCTTATTCTTGATTGCCAATTGCTAATTGTTCGAGAATTATAATGAGTGTATGATTGTGTGTGTGCGTGTTTTCCTAGAAATGGGTGTCAAGCTATGACTTTAGAGAAATTAATACAATATCTGTATATATCAAGATTTACTCAACTTGATGAGAATCACATAGAAGAGCAAACATTAGCTAAACGACTAGACGTAGACAAATTGAGCATGAGAGTTAGAGAAAGGGAGTTAGATTGATATGAGTTGGAAATGAGGACTAAGGAAATTTTAGTCTAAGTCTAAAGAGCTTACTTTCTATATAGAAAACGGGTATGTATTAGGATGTTGAGTGGAAAGCCTTCAAATAATAATATATTGATATATTTCACAAAAACAAACTTACAATGTATAAAAATTGTTTAACCGTCTTAATCTTGAATAAAAATCGTATATATTGTGCCAATAGGAATTTTATTATAAAATAACCATGTTTGTATTTTGATAACAGTTAATACACTTTCAAATTTGTCAGATTAAAAATGGGAAATTTGGATAAGTAATGCGCAGTCTACTAAGCGACAAAGGAAGTTCGTTTTGAAGAGTGAGACAGCGAAAAAGAGATACGAATCTTAGAGAGGTAGTCAGAGAAAGGGAATGAACGAAAGTACAAGGAAGAGAGATCTGAGACAAAAGCGGAGACACGAAATCAGAATATAAGAAGAAACGGTCCGTGAAGAGGGCAAGAGACACAAATATAGATAAAAAGAGTAAGAAAGAAAGACAGAGAGAATACTCTCCTCAAATTATGTGTGAGATATGGTAAGAGAAAGGACCAGAGAATTGCCCTGTGGGAGAGCAAAAGTGAGTGACAACATGAGATAGAGTGTTTGCAAGTATTTTAATGTGTGTGCGCAAACGCGTGTTTGTGTGTGTAGTTTATAGCGCTCAAGTCAAGTTCAATAGTGTTAATTGAAGCAAAGGGTTTTCCTCTACAGTGACAAGCCGCAGCATTTCCGTTTTACAGTTGACGCAGCTGCTGCTGTTTGTTGCTGTTGCTGTTGTTGTTGTTGCTGGCACAGTTCGTTCAGTTGAACGCCTCGCCGTTGCAGTTATTGAGCTGGGCTTCGGCTTGGTTCAGAGTTCAAATGCAGGCAAAAATATGTAAATGCAGGGCGCTTGCGTGTCGGGTCTATGGGGGGGTCTGATTTGCTTTTACTTCTTGGTTCTAAAGCGATTACAAAGCAACAACCACAGCAGCAGCAGCAGCAACAACAACAACAGCAACAATAACTGCAACAGCAGCAGCAGCGGCAGCCACATCAATTTTGGGCACTGGGAACGGGTCACGAGGTGGCGCAGTTGAGACTTTGTAGATGGAGGCGGAGCTGAGCTGCAGTCTAAACGCTTGTTAAAGGGCGCGCTCGAAATTGAGGCGCTTATTGCGGCTGCTGCTGCTGCTGCTGCCGCCGCCGCTGCCGTTGCTGCTGTTGCTGCTGTGTGGTTTAGCAAGCAACCGCAAAAACAAATCAACCATGCAGGCAAGAAGACAGCTAGTCAGCCAGTTAGCCAGTCAGCGCGAAAATCCAAATTCGATTTGCAATTTTCGCGAGTTGAGTAAACAATTTTGAATGAAATGCAAGGCCAAAGCCAAGCGGGTGGGGACAGGGGGAAACGCTGAGCCAAGTAGATGGAATGGTTTGGCATGTGTTGATTTGCAATTTCATGGCAGCCACAATTTGCACCTCATCAACTTTGGCCAAGTTGAAGATGATCTTCCCCATCTTTCTCTTGCCTTGCCAAATCGTTCAATCAGTTGAGCCAGAGGTTTTGGGCCAAAAAGGTTGGCACGTGCAACCGGCAGGCAAAAAAAAAATACAAAAAATGTGTCCCAAATAGTCAAGCAACAATTTCTCTATCAAGCAACCAGGAAGTGATAATAACAGCAGCAACAACAACAACAACAGCAATATTGAGTTAAAATTGCTTAGATAAATAATGCATATCTCACGCACTTGAACCTCAGCTTTGAACCTCAAAGAAGATGCTACACAGTCAACTCTATCTACCTCTCTCTCTCTCTCTCTCTCTCCATCTTTGACTAGCTTTGGTCAAGCGTTTTAATGAAGAGGCCCAGATCCCATGGCCAGCACCGTAAGTAGCCCCCAACAATGGACGCTTCAGGCCAATTTAATGCGGCTGCGTGTCTTTTCGACTCTAGCTGGCATTTTTTCTGCTTTTCGATTTGGCGCGATTGCGCGCCGAACGTTCGATTTAATTTAGCGGCAGCAACTGCAGCGAACCCACACAAAAGATTCATTAAGTTTTCCGTTTGGCGTGGGGGCGTGGGGGCGCGGAGGGCTCTTAGATTTTCTCCTATTTACTTTTCCCAAGATCAACTTGCCTGCGGCTCAGAAGATTTGCGCCAAATTGACTGCATGGTCTCGGTCTTGGTCTGGGTCTAGGTTTTGGCCTGGTCTGGTCCGGTCTAAGCTGCAATTGAATGCCTACCTTAAATACGCTTACAAAGGAGATATTACGAGTTCGTGAAGCAATATGTGCATCGTGATAGAAGAGATGATTTCATCTTTATTGGCATCAGCTAAGACTTAAAATGCTTCAGATTGCATATGATTATATGCTTCAATCACAACTAAAAAGTTTCTAGGGTATCCTTAAATTTATACTAACTTCGATTTATATCACTATGCTAAATTTTCCCAATAAAGAAACAAGTTTAGTTATATTTAATCAACAACTCGCCGAAGTCCTTAAATATCAAGGGTATTTAAGCTTCGTTAAGGCGAATATGCTTTTCTCTCTCTCTCTTTCTCACTTCTATTACCGTTGCATTGATGCGGCGCCGATAGACGCTGTAGCTGAACGCGGCGAAATGGATTCATTAAATACAAATTTTAGGTTTTCGGTTTTTGGTTCTTTATATGTGTGCGTGAGTGTGTTATTTTGGTGGCCCACATCGGCAAGACAAAGTCAATGGCTGTGCGCCCTTTTGGTTTAATTAACAACGCATTACAAATTACAATTTCTGCTTAAGCAATAAAATTTTGGTTAATGAGCACAGGCAACGGCACGCAACAGAGGCGAAGACAGCTGCCGCACACCCTCGAAATTTACAATTATAAAATAGCTGTGATCTTTGGGGAAATGACACCACACGCACACATACACGCATATACTCACTCAAAGAATAAATATAGTACATTAATCAAGGGTTAAGCAGTTTATGGCAAATCGAAAACAATGCTACTGCAGGCTTTGTTATTGTTTGGTTTTGAGTGGCGGCATTACTCACCTGTATTTTTGCATATCACACTTATCACTGTTTTATGTTTATATATATTGACATACGCACTTTGCACTCAGTTGTTAGAATTTGTATTTTAAGCTCATAGTTAGTTATATTTACTTGTTTAGCTAATTTTTATTTGTTAGCTGCAATATCACGGTATATAGTCCAGTTCGGCACTGTGTGACCGTAGCGTAATAATTATAAAACAGCTGTTGCTGTCACGCGGACTGTGGTGGTCGGTCGATAAAGCAAAGAATTAATGCTACGTTAACAGACGCACAATTGAGCACAAATATTTTGCTGCAATACAGCAATATCGCGATTTATTTGGACCACCAAACTCTTCAAATTTCTACCATTGACATAGAATCAGTAACCACATGGTATTGTTAGTGATAGAAAGTACCAGAACTAAAAATTCCATTGTTAAACAATTATATCGCTGCCCAATAACAGCAAGATACAGAGACGACATTAACAGCAACTGCTTGCTGCTCCATTGCCGTGATATCGATTAATTTAAAAAACTATTTAAATATTAAGATAGTTTAAAGCAAATGTATATAATTAGTTTTCTGGAATAAATAACAAATTTTTATACATATATATATTTTAAACGGGCCAATAACCTGGCGACATTGAACTGCTGCCATGAAGCATTCCCAACATATTGCATGGGATATAAATAAGACATTTACATAGGCTGCACCAGCATAAACAACTCCTCCTTTAAGAAGTTGACATCAGCTGCCACGGGAGTTGGAATTGATGGGACCGAAAACAGTAAAACTATGTTTGGGATCAATCTGAGCAACAGAGAAGAGAAATAGATTATTTACAAAATTTGTAGATTATGAGAGTAAATATACGCACTTGCAGTCATATAAAGTCTTTTCCATGTCATCCTCACTGAATTTACCGTCGCTGGCGGACACCAAATTAAACTCAAGCGACTCATCAGCTAGGCAAGATTGCACAAACTCAAATATATCGGATATCTTTTCATATACATTAAAGGTACCCTGTGTGGCATAGATAAATATTAATTAAATATACATGTAGATAGTAAAGCGCCTTTGGATAGCTCACCTGAATATAGAGACCATTGGGAAATTTGACTCTTATCAGAGCATAGCGATACATGCGCAAAGTGCGCTGCTCTTCGCGCTCTCTCATGGCCTTGGTCTTTAGTATTTGGGAGCTTTCAATTGCCTCGGCGCGCATCTGTTGTTCCCGCTTGATTTCTTCCGGTGAGATGCGATAGAAGTCATCCGGCAGTACAACGCGACGCGCCTGCGATGGCAGCAACACTTTAATATTACGATCCAGCTCTAGTTGTATGGGCTCAGAGTTCTTCAAGGCATCCAGCAGCGTGGCTAGATCCAAACCCGGTTCCATCTGATCGCTTGACCACACGAGAAAGGGCTCACCATCGAGCTCCACCTCATTGAATCCAGCTGCATGCAGCACATCCAAAGCGCCATCCACATAGCGCACCTTATCACTGAAGATCTTGTTGGACATGCGAATCTTACAAAATTTCTCCTCATTCGGATGCTGAATGATATTCTCTAGATATTTGGTGAGCGTGGCAATACAATCGTCAGCCCGTTCCTTGACATTGCAATTTTGTATGATCAAGCAAGCGGTCAGGCCACGTTCGAACTCCAGTTGTTGGTAGAGGAACTCCTTGATTTTCTGCTTCCATGCCTGCTTGGGCAGCACTTCGTCGTTTATCAGAGGACAGCGAAAGAAGACGCCCTGGCAGGCCAAGTTTCGATTCTCCTGAGCTGAAGAGCTGGCGCTGGCAGAGCCAGTAGTAGAGGAACAGGACAACTCCTGTTTCTGTTTGCGCTCTGCTTCCAATTCTCGCTTCGCCTGTGCCTTAATGGCAGCCAGTGAAGTATTGAAGTCCTTCGAATCCTTGCGCTCGATGCGGGAGAGTGCCGCATTTGCTGCAGCGCGTGCCTCATTGCTCAGCTCGTTGCGTCGAGGTGGGATATAAGCATCCTTGTCACGCTTTGACGAGCTGCTCGACGGTGCATCGGGCTTTGGCTCATTCAGCTTATGACCCTGACCCATGCCGCCGCCCAATCGCATCTGCAAAGTGATTTTAGAGATTTTAGTATACGATGTGAGTGTGTATTTAAGGTTTACCTTAAAGGCCGCCTCCTCCTTCTTTTTGGAAAAGAAACGCTTGATTTTAGACATGATCTTAAATTCTGGGTGAATGCTCCTTCGGCAACTTCAATTTGGCTACAGATAATTTGAGCTCTTCAATTTCCTTTAAAGTGCCTAAAAAAGAATTTCGCCGAAAATTTAACGATATACTTGCTACTATCCATACACAAAATGATATACATAAATACATATGTATTCTTTAACAATCGTACTCACTCGGCCTGACAAACTTTTCAGTGATCACACGACCGTAAACGCCCCACGCCCACGCAATTAGCACACCTGTCCCCAGTAATAGTATCAACAACACCTTCAGCAACGTTGCCTGTAATGCTGTAAACTCAACGGGACTTTGCCACTGCCAATGCCAGTCGGCAGCGAAGTTGATCAATTCGCTGTAAAATTGGACAACAGCTTGTAGAGCGACGCCAGAGAAGTGCTCAACTTGTTGGGCGAAAGCCTGTAGGGTTGAGTTCAGGGTGTTCACATATATCTCATAACTCATTGGCCTGGCCGAAAAATACTTTTTAGCTTAAGTATTTATGTACTGACGTGTTTTTCTTTGTTTTCAAATACTTTGTTTACGTTTTACGCATTTTTTTCCGTGCACACAAAAAAATGACTCGCAGCTGGCTGACGACGGTTCAATAATTAATCGTTCTATTCGATTGAGCGATAGGTTTTTTGCATATATTCATTTCACTTGATGCTGTTAAACTCAAAATGGTGCTGTTAAAGTTTCCGATTCGCAACTAGTCGATAGTTGACCGCGCTATTTAAATTTGGGCAGTCAATTTAATTTGTATATGAATTGTACAGGCTTGTGTTGTATAAACGCACACATGTGGGAATCTAATTGGGCTAAACGTATTTGCTTTTGCTTTTGTTTAAGTTAAAATTTTTTTACTAAGTTGACAAAGAGTTACGCACCTGTGTAAATAAATAAACATTGCTCTATTCGATTGGGAAATTTAATATTTGAGACTGATGCTAACATTCCTTTAACATCACGCTGTTACTGTTGCAACATAAAAGTAGCCGATAGTTGCGCGCGATATTTAAATTTACATTTGGACACTAATCAAACGAGTGATTTTGGAAAAGCAATTTACATATTGATTAATTGCCGCGGGGCGCTGACCCCATTTACTAGGGCTCTTTATTTATTGATTTTCTGATTTTTTTGTTGACTGTTCTACTTCCTTTCATAAACATAAACAACTGGCTGTCCTTAAGCGGAGCAACAGGTCTTAATCCAGGTTGCTTGCGTAATTGTTTTGCCAATGCTGACACGCCCCATATTGTTGCAGCTGTGTGCATTCTGACAGCACATCCTTGTTGTGGTTACCTGTTTGTTGCCTGTGGCAAGATGTACCAACAACATAATTGAATGATTTTTGGCCATTTCGGCAAGTGCTTTGCGCTTTGCTTCCTGTAATTTTAGGTGATTTTGCACGCATCATCTTTTCTTTTCATTATTTGCAGCAGCAGCAGCAGCAGCAGCAGCAGCAGGAGCAGCAGGAACAGGAGCATCTGCATGATTGATTTTTTGATATCTTGCCATTCCTGACCACGTTTATGAGTAGCATGAGACGTGTGTGTGGTATGTGTGTGTGTGTGTGTGTGTGTGTGTGTGTGTGTGCTATGCCTGTGAGCAGCTCTTCGCTTGAGCGCCTTGGCGCTGGAGTTCAACAGCCCAGCCGAAACATGAGCATTGCATAGAAATCTGCCCAGACGTTTGGCTAGTCAAGAGCAGCAGCCGGCAGCAGCAGCATGCATGGCTTATGGCTTCCGTATGCCCAGCTCGCTCCACTGACTGCGACCACGAGACCCCAACGCTCAAGTCAACAAACAGCCAGCCAGACAGCGAGACAGACACAGTCATAGATATAGATACAGAGCCACAGGCACAGATACAGATACGCAAACTCTAATTCCATTCGGCTTGCCCATGTTTATTTGTGCTAGCTCATTTTGCTCTGCAAGAATGTCGACGACTTATAATACGAGCAGCGTGTACAATTTTCTACACCTCTTCTTTTTCAGTTGTTCAGTCTTCCTCTTCTTTAAATATCATAATTATGGTATCGGAGTAACGCCAAGCTTTTGCTATTATATTCCATCACAAAACACGCGATATGTTCTCACTGCGCTGGCACTTTTTATACTTATTCTCATTTTTTGTTGTGCTTTTTTTGTTGGTTTTTTTTTTTTTTTTTGCTCAATTAACATTCCTGGCATGTTTTGCAGTCTTGACCAGTCTTAAAGGCATTTCAGCCGCCTGCAATTGCAATTGTTGTTATCACAGGCCATGCGCCGAACCTGAAAAACTAGTTTCCTGCACAGATAGATATATTTATATAGTACATACATATATATATATTATATTTGTTTAGTTAGTTGTGTCTGCAAATGTTGTGGCTCGGGAAATGCCAAGTAAAAGCTGCCTCGCTTCTTCGTTTTCACCCTGTTTGGCCAACTTTTGACTGACTTTGACTTTGTTCCAAAGTCAAGGCTTTATATTTAGTTTATACTGCTTTCAATTGATATTGCGTTCCCTCATTAAAATTTATGCGCGCAGGAAACGGAAGCACAGCAGACGTCGTCATCATAGTCGCCGTCGTCGTTGTCGTCTTCTTTGGCAGACAAGGCGCAGACAATGTCACAAACAGTTGCCAGTTGCCTTCGGTCTAGCTCCATTCCTGGCCATCTCGCTTGGCTATGCAGGCGGCATTCCCAAAGACCAGCGAAGAGCCTCCGCGATTGTCACTCAAAATTGTGAATGCCTCTAGCTGCAGCCGCAACGAAATAAAAATTGAAAGTGTTGACACGCCCACACAGCACACAGTGTAATATATGATAGTTGTCATCGCGCACTATCTCTATCTACATTTGCCTTCTCTCTCTCTCTCTCTCTCTCTCTCTCTCTCTCTCTGCCTCTATCTTCCTCTCTGTGCACCTGTATTTATCAATGCACGCCTGTCTATCAGCATAATTGAGCTGAAAGGTTTATTTATGACAGCAGCGTGGAGGGTTGAAGGAATCTACAATCTCCATTGAGCAGCCAGCTAAAATGAGCTAAATGGACAATATGTGCGGAAAATGAAGAGATATCTCTATAATGAAATCTGAGTAAAGAAAAAATAAATAATAATTGAACTAAATGCATTTTAACTGTATTTTTTGTGTACTTGTATGTAAAAATAATTTAAATATATTAATTAAAATATATAAGTTTTTAAACAATTTTATTTGTATTTTTAATTGTCTTAATATTAACTTATATAAATATTTTATATATATTAATAAAAATATATTAGTTGGTAACAATTAACAATTTTATTTTTATTTTTAGTTGTCTTAAAATTCAAATATTTTTACAATGAATTTGATCAAATATTTATATTTCCAAAATTTTTTTTTTTTTTTTTTTAATTATATAATTATTTATATAATAGATCTATACAAAAATGTCTAAGTTCCATTTGTTCTCTTATTATAAATAGGTAAACAAAAAACCTCTGATTATGCTTAAATAATATTTGCTACAAACAGTTTATACTTATTCCATCTTGATCTGCTTTTGATCGTAAAACTGGACTTGTTCTTTCAATAGTAGCTCGAGTCATTGGAATAAATTTGTCTATATTAAGAGCATGAACTCTGATCATATCTTAACCATATCAGCCAATCAGCTACAATCTTCCACAACTAGCTTGAGTCAATGCACAAACGCTGTTTAGACAACTCTTGACTTAGCCTGTCTTCTTCTCTCTGTCTCTCTCTCTCCCTCTCTCTCTCTCTCTCTCTCTCTCTCACTCAGTAACCTCTACTTCGCATTTCACACACATGTTATTAAATTACAAGAATTTATTTATTGCTCTCAAAGCCTCTGACAAAGCAGAGCAGCCAAAATTTATGGCGAGAGGGGAGCAAAGTGACGCGAGAGGGGAGCTACAAGAGTTTCTTTACACTTGACTACATCGAGTCGCAGCGTTCCATTTGTTCCCATGAACTTGAGATGTGGCAATCAGTTCACTCTTTTATGCAGAATGCCTCTAGCCCACTCGCTCGCTCTCTCTCACTCACTCTACGGCAGTTTAGTGGCCTCTCTCTCTAACTGGCTCGCTCTCTCTTTCTTTTGCTTTGTCTTTGTCGCATTTTCTTGAGCAGCATTTCACACAGCTTTTGGCTTTTCCCTTCTCATGGCATGGCATTGGGAGCTCCAAGCGTGGGCGTGAGAAACCCACTGAACTTCAAGTGCTTTTGTAACCACCACATTTATTGCTTTTTGGGGTGGGAGCTGCATCTAATGTAACCGGATGTTGTCAAATGTGGCCACGCCCCCCAACTACTGCTGCTGCTGCCGCCTGCTGCTGCTGCTTCGTGGTGGTCCCCGCTGCGTTTAATGAAAATGAACTAATTAATTCCCTGGTTTCTAGTTTCTCTCCCCAAAGACCGCCCGAAGCTCGAATTTAATTTTCTATATATTTTGTTTTTATTTTTCATCAATCGTTTGGAGTCGGCCAGAACTTTTAGTGTTAATGACATGCCACACAGCGCGTCATCTAGGTTTTTATCCAAGCCGGACTCTAAGCATTCTTTATGGCATCCGCAGTCAAACTGAGTCACCAAATGGGACAGGGACAAACGGACCGATGGACGGACGGTCGGACGGACAGTTAAATATAACTAGATAGCTTTTATCGTGTCGTGGGCTTGTCCATTTTCATTCTTTACATTTTCTTGCTGTCTCAAATTTCCCAGCTTCGATCAATTCATATGTTAATGCCACACAGAGCATGTTTCAACATTTCACTGAAAAACAACAACAACAACATCAAACTTCAAATAAACAAACAAAACACGAGCCGCGGAACAAGTGGCTCTTTGGAGGCAGCTTCCAAGCGGGCGTTCGATTTGATGTGTGAGTGAATGAGAGAGAGAGAGAGAGAGAGAGAGAGAGAGTGTGAGTATGCGTGTGGGACAGGGCTCTTCTATGTGTTCTCTACTTAAATGTACCGCGTAAATATTGGCAATTGCGAGTAGCTGAGCAAATAGTTGATTTAACAGTTAGACGAAAAGTACCGAAAGGGAGCTAGCTATATATTCAGAGTCTAAGAGCTGGAGCTACGGTTACCGAACTAAAATCGATCAATATCAACATGCTGAAAGTGGAAGGTTTAAATCTGAAGGCGAATTAAAATTTGAAACAGAATTGCATCGCTATCTCTGTCTCTCTCTAAAATGTTTTCCCTTCTAGATCATAGGTCTTTTCCTATCATAAGTCTACCTCTTTCGGTAATTATCTCTGTCTCCATTACTCTCTCTGCATATTTTCCTTTCTGCTCAGTCTATCTGTAACGCCTTTTATCTCTCCCTATCTATCTCTCTTTTTCATTTACAAGTAAATTGATTATTGCCTCTCTCCCTCTCTATCTCGCTTTAACTCTCTCTCTCTCTCTCTCTCTCTCTCTCTCTCTCTCTCTCTGTCGATTGTCTATTACTCCGTCTCTCTTTTTCTCTCTCTCTGTCTCTCTCTCTTTCCCCTTCATTCTATCTCCCTCTTTAACTCCCTTCTCCTTCCCATTTTTTCGCTCTCATTATTTAGCCTTTATCAACAACCTACAGGGTATCTGACAGCCGCTCAGCTGTTTTTGCAGCCCGCACTACTCCTCTTCAATTTTCAAGTTGTATTTTTTCATATTTGTTGATTCATTTCATTTGTTTACCCCGTCGATTGCAGAGTTCGTGGGAAATATCGCGCCCATTCCCCTGTTTTCCTTCGTTTTGCTGCCAATGAACTAATTAAAGAGGCGGCTGCCCCCGAAGAGTTTCAATTGCACAATCGTAACCCCCGCGCTATTGGGCCCCAAATGTTTGTTGATGTTTCGTTTAGCGTCTGGTGTTATTTCTGCTGCTTGTTACTCGACAAACTTCGGGTCAGAACTTGATTAACAAGAAACTCGAAACACTTCAGCTTTGCCTATTGATGTCGAGCAACCAACAAAATTTTAGTTAAGTCATTTCCTTTGCTATAGAAAAGTTAATTTTTGTTTTTTTGGCTGCCGGAAAATGGGTGAAAAGTCATTTTGAGTAAATTGGCAAAATCTGTAGCTCAGAATTGTAGCTCTTCATCATCATGATGTTGTTGTTGTAGCTTGGAGGGAAACGTCGTTGGTTCCCACTTCCGTTTGGTTGGTTAGATTTTGTATTTTTTTTTTTTTTATTTCTTTTTTTATTGTTTTTCGCACCTTGGCTTCCGTTTTGGACTTCGGGTCGCCCCGGCGGATATTCTACTTTACATAAGCGGCATTTCCTACAAAAATTTTCCCGGTCTTTGAGCTCAGTTTATTCGCCTTTGTTTTGCTAAACGCATTCGCATTGCCTGATTGATGGTTCGATCGGGGGAAATTAAAGCAACAGACACGGGCACAGACTCAGACACAGCCAGACATTTCACAAATCACATTTGTACATTTTCACATTCCATTAAGAAAATTACAAGCGGAAAAACAAGGCGGAAATATACTCATTGTGATAGATCGGCCATCAGATAGGCTGTAATGCACAAACCGATCATCAGAAGCAGAATTTTGATGAACTCCACTGTGAATAGAAGAGGAAGGGGAAGGAGGCAGGAAAGGAGGAAAAGGGCATATAAGGGAATTATTCTAACTATGAACTCAAGTCAAATTACGCACAAATTGTCGCAACATCGATGGTCGGCAGTTTGATGCGAGTACGCCTTCTCTTGCGCCTGCTGCGACGATATGACTTGCAGGTGCGATTATCGTTGAGAGGAACATTGGTAACGGGCATTGGGTGTGTGGCTTCGAGTTCCTTGTTGAAGCACTTTTGGGTATTTTGTCCCCATCGCACCTTCTTCTTGACGGCCTGACCCCTATCCGAGGGCTCCCCGGATGCCAGCTTCCTGATGGCAGACGACTGCGGCACGACTGCCAGCTCGTTGTTACTTGTCCTTACTTGGGTATTTTGGGCCCAACGAATCTGTTTCCCGGTCTTGCTCCGTTCGGCAATCAACTTGCGAAAGTTTGTCTGAGAACGGTGCATCAGCTCCTCGGCCTCCAGCTGCCGGTCGGCGTACGCCTGCGGCATGATGCTCTCGTCCAGGGCCTGGACAATGGCCTTCTCCACCACCAGCTTTTGATTGCATTCGGGCACAAAAGCCGATATCGAGATCTTCGATATGCAGGTCAGGTATACGGCACTGGTTGACTTGTATATTTTTACGGGCATAATGCTACGATATAAGACTTGGTATTTACTTGAAAGAAATACTGTGCGCAGGGTGCTCACCTCTTTAAAATGCTGCATTTTGCCTGCATTTTGGATTTAGATTAAAAAATTATTCATAAAAATAGAAAGACGAAACAAAATTAAAGAGAAACAGCTTAAAAGAAACATAAAAATTAAATAAAAAAGGAATGTAAAAGAAAGTTATACGTATTTCCCAACTGCCTACTAAGAGAAGCAGGCCAAAGAGTAGTCAAAGGTTGTATTCCATAACTTCTGCATCAGCTCTATCTGTAAAACTAAGGACTTATGGACACAGCCGCTATGGACCTTATAGGCTCCAAAGGCCCTGTAGACCCCTTAGTGCCAATAAACCCTATGGACCTTATAGATCGCATAGATTCTATGGGAATCTGATCTTATCGACCCTATGAACTTTGACAACATTTGCTTTAACGTCTATAAAACAAATTTATACATATATTTCGTACACTTCTCTTTATTTAGGTGCTTCTACTCTCATCACTTGTGTCAATATGTTTGCTGCTTACAAATATTCGTTGCGTCAGCTGTGTTGTGTGTGGCATGCGGCATGAGGCATGCAGAATGCAGCATGCAGCATGTGGCATGTGGCAGGTCGTGGCCGTCGCTTCTTCACGACATCTGTTTCATATTACAAGGTAGCCGCATAAAGGTAAAGTACTTGCCCACGTTGTTGTTGTTGTTGTTGCTGTCGGTGGTTGGCCCATTTGTCTCACTTCCTTTACCTTTCGGACTGGCGCACAAACAACATCCCGGATGCCAAACTAAAGAGAGAATTAAAAAAACAGAAAAATACACACACAGACATCTAGGCGGACAGACAGACAAATTTATAAAACTGCACTAAATGCAAAGTTCCAAAGTTACAACAGCAGCAGCAATAGCAGAAGCAGCCACATACAGGAAGAGCCGGCGTATCTGTATCTATGATTGTGCATGTATCTGTATCTATATCTGTATCTGTATCTGTAGCTATTCATTCATAGAGCAAACCCAACTGAAGCGGATGCACGGGCGGATGAAGCGCTTGAATCAGCAACTAGCTCTCTATACCTAGCGTTACCTAGCTCTGTCTCCCTTACTCCCTATATGCCTCTCTCTCTCTTTCTCCTTCTCTCTCTGTAGTATAGTTGTTTATTTTTTTTTTTTTCGTGGGTTCTATTTGGCTGATTATCATGAGTAGTTATTGTTGTTGTCATAATTGTGCAAAAAAAAAAAAAAAAAAAAGGAAATAGAAGCAACTGAGATTGCTCTAGTTTTAAGTGACCGACTAGCAAATATCCTAACCAAGAGCAGAGTTTGGGATTGTAGAATTCTTTAGCCAGTTTGTGATCTGTCAGATTGACAGAAGGTCAGCCATATAGGCTGACATATTAGCTCAAGTTGCTCTCTTTTTTTCGCCTACTACCCGAAAACCAATGCCCCCTCTTACGACTTTCCCAAAGTCTATGAAAACCTAGTCAGCCGACCTTTCGAGTTGCTTCAAGCAAATATCATTTGCTTCACAATTAGCAGCAAAGTCTAGACTACTTTGCCCCTTCGGCCTCCCGATCTTTCTCTTTCTCTCTCTCTCTCCCTATCTCTCTCTTTGCATACAAATAAATCACGCTCTGTCTGGTCTAAAAATAAAGACTCATGGGTGTTCTGCCGAATGTTAACATTAACTTCTTGGCCAACAATAACAAAGAGTTTATTGCACTTCCATTCAGATACAATACGAGTTTTGTTCGGCTCTTTCCTTAATGATCTGCTAATGGGGCAACATGTCAATGCGCCGCTTTAGTACCTACACATTGTTCTACACATACATATGTATATATATATAGTGCATAGTTCCATTTTAAATTGTGAAAGACATAAACAGCACATAAAATGCTCAACTCAAATGCAACAACTTGTGCCCATTCAAAAATTGTTGAGAGAAAGTCAAGTCAAAGATTAAGAAAGAATACGCTGGGAATTTATGCACATCAAGTTATCCCAAAAGGGAGAGGAAGTGAAAAAGAAAGAAAGAGAGAGGGAGAGAGAGATAATTCTGTATAGTAAATGGCTTTATCTCTTTTAAATACTTTAAGTGGAAGCTTAATCTTCTATAAAAACTTTCTGCATATCAGTTGAAGTCCGGAACTGGAAACGTTGAAGGTTTTTCTTTTGAAATACTTTTTGCAGCTTTTTTTTTTTTTTTTGTATACCTAGCCACTTATCGGAATTTATTTGATAAGACTTATCTTGGGTTTACTGCCAGACAGAATACCTAGACTGAGCATCTGGCATATGTAGACAGTTATATCTAGCTAATTGCATTGTTAAGATATTTAGGTGCTTTAGCTGCCTTCAATTTTTAACTACACTAGACAGCTTTGTAAATATCTCCATGGCTGCTTTATGAACTAAGACCTTCTAAGACTTCAATTTGAATACCTCTGACTTGACTGATCTGTGCTGTATAACAGTATAACAATAAAGCATATAACAATATATACTATATTCCAATAAAATACTATATTTCAAATTCGTTCCCAAATTAGACTTCCGTCTAGTTATTCCTCATTTCTAAATATGTATGCAAATCCAATGAGTGTTGATCTTAAGCATTATATATGTATGTAAGTTTCCCCTCCGACTCTTTCATAATTCCATTCGCCATATCTGAAGAGGATAGGAAATACTTTCCACCTCTTAAGATCCACTTCCATTAAAAGAGCATTTAATCCACTTCAAATAAAAACGCACATGAAAATTTCATTTGATTTTTCATAAAATTTCATTTTATATTTTCATTAGATGCAAATACTTAGATGACTAATAGGACAGCATTTGAAGTAGGCCCCGCAGCCGAGCCACTGGCTAATAAGAGATAGAGCCTGGGCACTGGCGGGGCATACTTCGACCACTTAAGCGATTAAGCAAATGCATTTAGGGCTACGGCTTAAGACTAGGTAACTCTATATATATATATCTGTATATTTATGTATATGTATGCTATATATACTAGGTATATTTACAACCTTAGGGTATTTCGCTTGGGTATTCAGTGTGGGATTCTTTTTTTTAGGAGAGCAACGCCATGGCGCGTGCGAGACGCACACGGAAATCACGATAGAGCATCTTGCCGCCGACGGGCACACGACACAGATACATATCCATGCTCATCAGGCAGAGGGCTTTGCCGTTCATTGGGAACTTCTGCGGCAGCTCGGGCGTTACTTCGAGTCCCTCCGATACGGTCATATTGATCAGCCATTTCCACACATCGGCACGTGTCCAATCACGCGGATCCAATGGCAAACCATCGGAGCCCATGGGATAAGGCAGGCTGTTCTTTTGATGTTGAATGCCGCTGCTGTTGTTGTTATTGTTGCTGCTGCTGTTGTTGTTGTTGTTGTTATTGTTGTTGCTGCTGCTGTTGTTATTGTTATTGATGTCATCGGACCTGAGCAAAGTCTTGTCCAACATTTGTAGGTAGGGATGATGACGCTTGCTGTTCGCCCACAGCTGCTGCAACTGATCTTGGCCGGCGTTGACCTGGGACAGATCCAATGGCGGCACGCGTCCGGCATATTTCGGGTAACTGGCCTCCAATTGCATCGTGAAGCAGTGAGCTGCAAATGACAGATAGAAATGACGCTGATTAATGGAAGTGATTCATTGCCAGAGAGGGGCACAAGAAGGAACTGTGTGACTGTGTGTGTGTCTATATGTGTTTGTTTGCGGACTGAAGTCAAGTGGCGGAAATGCTTTCACAACCGGACAATTGTTTAATCGTATCAACGGCAACAATAATACGCCAACACCGGATTGTACGTGCAGTAAACAAATAAAGAGCCTCAAAACTTAGTCAACAGGTTTGTAGGTTTTAAAGATAATGTGACCTAAATTTTATACAAAATGTCACACAAAATAAATTGCTTGAACCATATGCTTCAGTTGCTAATTATAAATATAGACAATTTGAAAGCGTAAATCTGTTCCCGATATTTTCGCAATTTTGAAAAATAATTAATGTTAACTGTTAACCAGCTAGCATAATCCTGCTATACATATTAACAGCGCTGTTAAGTAAGAGTATTCAAATTTCGCCGTGCGTTATCTGTTGTTATGCTTTCAATGAATATTTTTATATTTTTATTTTTGTTATTCTACCGCAAAATTAAATCTGACCTTGTTGCCATTGAAATAATAAGACAAAAATGGTCCGTTTGAACGATCGCATGTATGTGATGCCGATCAGAGAGGGGCGGGTCACACGCGAAAGGAAGCGCTGAACAATCACTACGCTGCTGTCATATCGATACAACAACAAGAACAGCTACAATGAGGCGAAAATAATAGTCGCCGCAACAGTAGGAACAACAGCAGCAGCTGCTGTTATTAACCATGACCACATTTTAATAAATGGCCCACATTTGTATGGCTGACAATTATATGATGGCTCAGTGGTTTGCTCAATTGTGTTGGCCGACATAGAAAGGCAAGTGCCAAACCGGAATTGCATCGATTACGATAATAATCAGAAACTATGCGGCAAGCGGAAACAATTAGCAAACGCGGTAGCAGCGGTAACGGCAGAGGCAAAAGCAGCGGCAGCGGCGAATTGCCAACTTGCGAACGAGCTGATCAAAACAAAACGCGACAAAACTCTAAAGACGGCGAGCATGGGCAATCAGAATGGCAAATGCGAATGGGCATGGAAATGAAAATGGCAGTGACAAGCAAAACATCCGCCGGCGCAAAGCTAAAGCTAAAGCCAATGTTAAAAGGTGTACAACGGGCACGCGTGTGTGTGTGTATGAGTGTGAGGAAGGGAACGGAAGCCGCGGGCGTTACGGCGACCACCGGCATCCGAGATTTCATTTCACACAGCGCATCCAAAATAGGGGGAAGCCAACTGTGGCAGAACCCTTGCGTATTGGCCCATTTGTCATTTGCCTGTGTTAATAGTTTTCCGGAACCCGTTTCAAGTGCTTCCGTCCAAGGAAGTGCGTAAAAGCCAGCTGAAATTCGCCAAGGAATCGAACTTTGAAGCCGCAATTTTAATTACACGTGAGTGTGTGTATGTGTGCGTGCGCGGCGCGATAATTCCCACGAACACCGAATTCGAATTCGAATGAATCAACAAATATTGTATGAAAGAGAAGAAAACAAAAAACAACTCTGAAAACTCTTTTTCGTTGTTCTCTTTGTTTGCCGGCCAGGAAGCCACACACAATGCCCGCCGAACCACTTGTTAGGGTATGTACAGACAATATTTGTATATTTATGTTTTGTCTGGGATGGGGGGAAATGTTGAGCAAACTAAGTTATTAACATATAAATTGGGCATTCGAGAATGCCGTCTTTCTGTCAAAGCCCTGGCCTAAGCTAATGCAACGAAAAATGCATGAATCAGTATATACATGTCTGTATGTCGGTGTGTCTGCTACATTGGTGACTCAGGCTACAGCGGATGCCATAAACATGCCTAAGTTTGTCCAAGACGACGCTTTAAATGCACTTTATATTATTTGATTCGCTTTATTAGCACTTGAGTGCAGGCATATCATTAGCAGCAACTGTCGATAAGCAGTTTCGATAAACGATCAACAGTCATTTACATATCAAATGTGACCGCACCGCAGGTGATGCACACAGCGGGCGCTCTAAATTAGACAATTATAACAGTTTGAATTTTGTGTGTTGGAGACCACCTCATGAGGCAATTTCCGGCGACTATATTTACAGATTTCCCACAGCGCAAAGGCAGACGTACTGATAAATTGGCCATTAATGCTGCCAGCAATTGAGGGGGCGTGTTAATGTTAGGGGAAGCTGATGCAGGACTGAATGCAATGTGCAATTACTCAATAGGTAATGTCAGGTTTTAAGCTAATTGCAGCAGGCTTGGTTTCACTGCGAAATTGTTTCCATGGAAGATTATTGGGGGCAATGCAACAGGATCGATAGCGCACAAACCAATTACTCAATAGATAATGCCGCATATGTCACACGTCTGCTGTGCTTCCGTTGCGACCAGGGCCAAAATTATCATTAACCCACACATCGATCAAGTTGTCTATCTATGCATGTATATTTTTGTTTTCGTTTGTTAATTTGTCAACATTGACTTTCCTTTTTGGTTTAGCTACACGCAAAACGCGTGCTGAGCACGCGTCGTCGTCTGCCCTTAGCTCAGGGTCTGTCACTTCCATGGGTAGGAAATGGTTTTCTGTTACTAGTTGGAGTCAATGACAGGAAGTCTGTGCAATGTGCGCATATCCGCCTCCGCCCGCGCACAGGATGCACAAAAGGAAACTCTGAAACACACACAAGCTGAACAAATGTGCGATATGCCATACACAAGCACACTCACACACACACATACATACAAATGCATTTACGCCAGTTTTAATTACGTTGACGTCTGCACTTTGCACTGTCGTTTGTTGTTCTTGTTCCTGTTGTGTTGTTGCTACTTAGTGCCAGCTACTATATAAACACTGACACACTCACCCATACACTCGCTGCTTCTTCTGACAGCAACAGCAGCAACAACAACAACGAAAACGACGAAACGTAAAATCGTAATTTGAAGTTCGTAAAAATGACGCGTTTCCTGTCATTTGGCGAGCACTTTAAGTGCGTAATTTGCTCCCCACACACACACTGTTCTACACTTAAATCTTTGCTGTGTATTTGTCTGTTGACGCCTCCCATCTTTATCTGCAGGTCGCTTCCGTTTTTTGAAGAACTCATCTACCGCGAACTTTTTTTTTCCGCCGGGCATCACAAATCTTTTGCACAATTTCGCATATAGATTTTGTATACCCTGTAGACAAGATACCATCATATGATGTGACAGACTTTATCGTAGACTATGTGAATCACGTTTTATCTGCATATTTACAAATATAGTATTTATTCTAGTATCTAGTAGAAGTGCTAATTTTGAACGCACAGTCTAAATACTCAATAGGTAATGTATGGTTTCTAGCATATTTATATTTTGCTCTTTATACACACACACATATTTCCCCGTACAGGGTATTTTCCGGTCATCCCGTGCATGCATGCTGTTGCTCTCTCTTCAATTTTCTTTCGCTTGGTTTACATATCAAATGTCTGACAAATAGCAAACACAGCAAACTATGTAAATTTTGTTTTGCCTAGCTGCCATTAATTTGATTACAATTTGAACGCGCACGAATCCTAAGCTCTAGCTGTAGCTGTAGCTGTTACTATATGTGTATGTATTTGTATCTGCGAATGTGTATCTCATAGATACACTTGCGCATGTCTAAATTATGCGCTTCCTCCTAAGTCAATTTGCTGTTGCTTTTCTTACTCTTTATTTGTCTTTTTTTTTTTTTGGAGAGGTTCTCAAATTAAGTTAAATTTCCAGCTGAGGAGTTTTGAGCCGATGTGAGAAAGGTTTTAGAGGAAGGCCAGAGTGAGAGAGAGAGAGAGTGAGAGGGGGAGAGCGAGAGAGAGAGCTGTTTCAAATTGCTTGGCTACAAATTCAAGGCAAATAAACTTGCTCATTCAATAACAAATATATATATTTTACAGAGTGCATACAACAACAACAATTATAGACAGCAGCAGACGACAGATGATAATCTGCTGAATATTGTTAAAAATAAGCATATTTTTGTTGTTGTTTTTCGCCAGCCAAGCAGCAACAACAAAACCGGATTCCTATAAATGTATGTGTATGTATATTTATATATGTTTGCTGATATTACAAATCATGTAACGCTGTCTCTGTCGGCGTCTGCGTCTGCGTCGCCGTCGACATCGGCATCGGCGTCTGCCTGACGTCTGCAAAAGCGCAGCAATACGCTGGGCACTGGGGGGCTGTAGCCAGTGGGTGGGGAAGGGTCACATAGGGAGCACATTGAAATGTTGGAACTGCGCCCATCGCATAGCCATTCATCATTTTCATTTGGGACGCGGGACGCACGTTGATGGACGGATGTGTGACGACTTTTCCTCGTTTAAAAATAAAGCAAATGGCGCCAAATGCAATTGGTTGGGGAGGCAGAGGGAGAGAGAGAGAGAGGGCGAGTGCTGTAAATATTTAGTTGGAAATTAAATGAAAACAGAACGTAAAGCAAATGCTTTGATGATGACGAGTTGGCGACGGCGACGACGACGACGACGACGTCTGACAGACGTTGAACATTTCACGCCCCACACGTGTCGCTGGCAATGTAGCGTGGCATGCAACAAGGCAACAAGGCAACGAGGCAACTAGGCGGCTGCTGCGTGGCGCGACACGCGCCATAGCAAAGCAAAAACACGACAAGCCCAACGAGCGACTAACTTGACGAAGGTGATGCGACTGCAGCTCAGGTGGGATTTACCGTAGCAACTAGGCAGGAAATGCGCAAGCGAATGCTTATCGCAAATCAAAATTTATGCTTTTATTGGGAATTTCGCCTGGTACTTATCTAAGCAATTGCATTCACAGGTAATTTGACACAGCCATATCATGAGCCAGCTATTTCCTTTAGTGGGTCAACAAAGAGGATGAATCAGAGCAGCAGAGTGAAAGAGCCAATTACTTGAACGAGATTGCAATGACATTTAATCAAGTATTTTTTAACCCTTGAATTGATTAAAAAGGGGCGTGCAGTTTGTTGATTTTTTTTCTATATATGTACATATAAGTAACATCAACTGATCTGAGTTAGTTTAATTAGCAACTTTCAACTTTCTTTATCATTTCCTATCAAGCTCAAAAGTTAGAGAATTAAAAATTTCTGTTTAGTTTCTTATCAGGCAAACATTTATTCAATAACTTTTTATCTGTTGAAACTAGTTTGATTTTGATAACTACAATGAGCACTTCAAATTTCAAATATTGTATGTATATATGATATTTCCCTAATATTGATAGATCTTTGTTTTTCTTTAGCATAACTCGCGAACTATAAGAGCTATAGAGCTGAAATTTCATATATAAACTCTGCTCCAATAGAGTTAATAAACATTTAAATACTTCTCTCCATGCCATATATTTCTATATTAAATATTTGCTTTTAGGGTATTTCCTAATCGTTCATCTACTTTCTGTACTCAATTTTATTGGTCCTGTTGTGTGGCCAGGTGCGTTTTTGATATGTGTGGCAACAGCAGCGTCAGCGGCAGCAGCTGCAAAGATTACAAAGAGCCGACTGCCACAATAGTTTCAACGTTCTCTCTCCACTTGGGACACATCCTTTGCGCATGCGCGCGCATTCACAATATGCGGGCTGCACAGGCTAACAAAGCGCCCAAAATGCAACCAGCTCTGACTCTCTCTCTCTCTCTCTCACTCTATATCTCGCTTGACTGAAGTTGATTCTACTGGTTTCTTATTATTATTTTTTTATATACTTTTTGCAGCTGCCGTCTTGGCATTTCGAGTGTGTCGCTTTGTCTTGTGGTTGCGGCTGCCCCGCCTAGCCGCTCACCTTAACTGTTTGCCGCTTTGACAATTCTGTTGTTAGGTTTATTTTTGCTTTTGCACAGCTATATAGCAACAAACACGGCTATGAATGCGGTCATGGCAACTGCACATTGAGTCTAAAAGCAAGCAAGCAATGAAAAATTAACTGTGAACGGTTTTTGAGAAGGGCTAGCGCTAAAGACCTGGCTTATAACTGTAGTTCGCACAAGAATTGGCAACAATGTACAAAGAGATTGCGTTTAAACGTGCTCAAATTTCATCTAAAGGCAGTACTCTCAACTTTTGCTATAATATAATACGATTATAGCATAGGAACTGTTGCCCCATGGCAGCTATACAATGGGTGTGGAAAAAAGTAGAAGAAGCCTTTAGAATTCTTTGCATAAAGGGAATTTGAGTTGAAGAGGTCTTTGCTATGGGAGTAGATATATCTAAAGATAGACACATGTCTTTTCTATGCAAGGAATAGACTATAGATTCTCATTGCTTTTCCATAGAACGCAAGACTTTCTTATTAGATAGGTTAGATACATATATACTTGAATAAATATATGTAGAGTCTGTATATGTATTTTCTACAGACTCTATTTATCAATCTTGATATATGTTCCGCAGATTTCCCTTCTCCTAACTTTTCTTTCTCTTACCTTCTCCCACTGTTCCTCTCGCCCTCTTCATAGCTCTCTTACATCAAATAGCCGGTATGCCCCTGAGCAATCTCAGTCTTTACACACAGGCTGTGCTCTTGAGGGCCCACGATCTTAGCTCAAGGCTAGATTGATTGTGTCTTGCCTTCGAGGCTGACCTATAGCTTTATAATGAAACATAATAATAAGCGCTGGCACTTTCAATTTTTGTCGAACAAATCTATTTATCTCTCTCTCTCTCACTCTCTTATGTTAATTTAAAATGATCTTTGTGTTGGCCATATAAATATATATGTATATTATATATATATGTATGCCTATATACCTATATATGCTCACCTTTTAGAGGTCAATTAGCGCGAAGAAAAGACAAACACAAAACGAAACTGTGCACACAAGGAAAAAGGTATAAAATTAATTGTGGCATTCCTCAACATGTCAAACAAGACGTTTACACTAAACACACACAAATAAAAGAGACCTACAAAAATCAACAACAATGGAAAAAGTGTTGTTAATGAAACCAGCAATTTAGGCTGTTTAATGAGCGACAGCTTTACATGGAAAGAAAAACTATATTAACCGGCTTTGTGCGGGTCAAATCAATAATTTGTTGAGCATGCGGGTGTGAAAAATGGAAAAACTGCTGTGGGCTTAACATCCGGCTTTTATAAATTCCCTAAACTTGCATGAATTTTCCGGAACGAAAACAATTTGAACTCTCTAAATCGACTCAGCTGAGTTCTTGGTGCTTAAGAGGTTTACTGATTGATGCAGCCTAGTTTATTACAGACTTTAATGTCCCAATCAATCAGTCAATCAACACTTGTTGTATACGTCTAAAGATATTGCCAAACGAACTAAAATTTATTGACTGATTTATAGCTTCCGCACAGGCAACATTTTCAGAAAAACTTCTCTGCACATAAGTTTTGCTTAAATGTAGGCTAAGTGAGAGTTATGCATCAGTCAATCCATTAAGTTTCATCAGCCATCAATCAGTCAATCCAGTCATGTTTTAGTATGCCTATAGCTACTGCTGCTTACCTAGTTAAAAGTTAATCCAAAATTTGCTAAAGCTGCTCGCAGTTGTAAGGCGCCGACAATATCCGTTTCGATATATCTTTATAGATATATGTATAATATATACGTGCTTATTTGTAATTTGTTTATGAATTTCTTTTATTTGCGTTTTGTTTATGGAACTTCCTGCGCGGAATTGCGAATGCAATTTCAGTCGTTGTCGCTCGAAATTTTTACTATATATATATATGTAGATTTTTTTCGAAAGATATATGTATGTATATATATCTTTGTTGTTTTCTTTTCGCGAAAATAGAAATTGCACTTGTTCGCTTTCGCTTTAGCTTTTTCTTTTTTGCTTGTCTCTCGTATCTGCTTTGCTCGACGATTTTCACTGGAGGCGGGGCGGGACAGGGCGGGGCGGCAGCTGAAGCTATTTGTCAGATTTTCACAATTTGCGCAAAAAATCCATCTCACAATTACAACAACAACAAGAACAACATGAACAAAGCAGCTGTCGCTGAGCTACTTTGCTATCGGCTCGTGTTTCGAAAGTTTTGCTGTTGTTTTTGTTTTTTAATTTAATTTGTTTTCAAATTGTTGCAACTTTGTTTTTTCGTAGCTTCGAGTTTCTTGAATTTGTTTTTTGCTTTTTGTTCACTTAACACAAAATTCCAGTTTGCAGCTGCAATTCGCTGTTTGTTGTTATTGCGTACGAGTATCTGCGTATTTCAGCTAGTTGTTGCTGTTGTTTTTCTTTTTTTTGTATCTGTCGGATGCGTGTATCTGTGTGCTGCTGCTTGGGTTTGCCTGTTCTGTTCACGCGCACTTCACGTTCTCAACTGATTGCGATCGTCGCTGTGCAGCGGGTTTTGTTGCCTCCGCCTGGGCACGAGCCCGCTCTCTTTCTGTCTACCTCGCTGTCTCTCCAAGCTACACACACACACACACCATCACTCTCTCATCAGATAATCGCTCTCCGCTCTGCTGCTGCCAGCGGAGTCCGCTCTCAGGGACGGCAAGCAGCGCGCTCTGTTACACTGGCAAAATTTTTAAATACGTTGTGTAAAGAAAAAATATATTTAGAAGAAAAAATCGTAATCAAAAGAATGAACTAATTTTTATCTGCTTCAGAAAATATATAAAAAAAATTTTTCTTTACATAAATAATTGACTGAATTAATGAATTAAGTTTAATACATGTAATACCTAATACATTTAAATCATTTTTGTTTTTAAGAATTTATTATTGTAATTATTTAAAAAAATGTCTTTTAATATTCTGTATTAATTATTTGTATTTAAACCTTCCTTATATTATTTATTGAGCTTTAAATAAATAATAAATAAATTTATTTTTCATTATGTATTTAATATTTTATTTTATTGTGGTATTTTCCATATTATTTTTTATGTCGCAGTGCACTTACTTCGCCCTCTGTTGATAAGACGCTTACCTGACAGCAGTGGACAAATTTTTAGTTCCATTGTATTTGAGCGGCGCACATTTCGCTCATACACCCGTAGAGTGTAGAGCTCTCATTGTTCAGCATTAAATCGATTAACACATGGATCACTGGTTCAACAAAATAAAGTTGTGTATTGGCAACAATAACACAACCCTAGCAGATTGAGATACAAAATCGTAGTCATGGACAATCGATTTTTAGAGCAGTTAAGACTTGGAGACAATTGGTTTTTGAGTTTTGTTCTTTAGGGATTTGACATATTAAAGAAATGTTATCTTAAAAGCAGGGGCTGTAGAAATTATGTAGATAAAACCTTCTGTTGGTTAATGTTGATTTAGTGAGATTTTAAAAGATCAAAGATAATTTTAGGAACTATAATCGTAGACGAATATTGAATAAGTATTCTCTTTACTGTAAGTAAATATAATATCATAATTTCTCTACTACAGCTAAAGTCATACAGGTCTAATAGATATATCCAACGGTCTATACCCGAATTCTCTTGCAGCTACCATTCGAACTACGAACTATTAATCTCTCTTCAGTTTTCCTGTTCCTCGGACGCTGACAGACTTCAATTAATCAATTAAATTCTTCATTGTAATATCTTTTTCATGTACATATTAATAAACGATTTCAGTAGGCAACAAATTCAGTGGCCATCACGTGCCACATACATTAGAAACACAATACAATACAATACAATACATATATACACATACATATATATGTTTGTGTGTTGACTAATTATGCTGCCTAGACGACGTTCTGTAATTACAGGAAATCCTTTTGCCTCCACGGCAGCAGAACATTTGAATGCGCGCTTTGCGGTGTCGACTTCCTTTTCAAACTGACAGCCAAACGAAATGAAACGACGAACAAGAAATGGATAAAGGATCATTCGGGTGGTATTTCTATTCGATCCTGCATGTTAGGGCATGTGTTAGAGCTGCGCATATGTTTTGGGCCAGCTAAGTGCCAGAATCCTTTCATCGAATTTATAGGCAAGCGTGAAGTGGAATACTCGAGTTACGCGGCCTTTTGGCTTGCCGTTCACTTCATTGGAATAACCAATGCTCGGGACGCGCCCCCTTGTCGAGGCACGAGGACGCGCGTCCTGTGCGTGAGTTCAAATTGCAACAGCAACGACAACGACAATGGCGGCAGCAGCAGCAGCAGCAGCTGCTGCTCCTTTGCGGCCTGGCAATTCCAAAGAAATTATCTAAACACGAACGACGCAATTATAGCTATTGGGTTTTTCACTTAAGATTGCACCTTTGTCTGGCTTCCTATCTGCAGCTATACAATGTATCTGTATCTATAGAATGTATCTGTAATTGTAGCTCTGGCCATAGAATGATTCGGCAGCTGTTCGGTGCATCTGTGGCTAGAGCCTTAGAATGATACTGTATCTGACGTTGTGTAAAGTATCTGAATTTATAAACTAGCTATACCTGTGCCTGTATCTGTATCTGTGTATCTAAATCTGTATATCTGTATCTGTGTATCTGTATCTGTATCTGTATCTGTATCTGTGTATCTGTATCTGTGTATATGTATCTGTATCTGTGTATATGTATCTGTATCTGTGTATATGTATCTGTATCTGTATCTGTGTATCTGTATCTGTGTATCTGTATCTGCGTATCTGTATCTGTGTATCTGTATCTGCGTATCTGTATCTGTATCTGTGTATCTGTATCTATGTATCTGTATCTGCGTATCTGTATCTGTATCTGTGTATCTGTATCTGTATCTGTATCTGTGTATCTGTATCTGCGTATCTGTGTATCTGTATCTGCGTATCTGTGTATCTGTATCTGTGTATATGTATCTGTATCTGTGTATATGTATCTGTATCTGTATCTGTGTATCTGTATCTGTGTATCTGTATCTGCGTATCTGTATCTGTATCTGTATCTGTGTATCTGTATCTGTGTATCTGTATCTATGTATCTGTATCTGCGTATCTGTATCTGTGTATCTGTATCTGTGTGTATGTATCTGTATCTGTATCTGTGTATATGTATCTGTATCTGTATCTGTGTATCTGTACCTGTGTATCTGTATCTGTATCTGTATCTGTATCTGTATCTGTATCTGTATCTGTATCTGTATCTGTATCTGTATCTGTATCTGTATCTGTATCTGTATCTGTATCTGTATCTGTATCTGTATCTGTATCTGTATCTGTATCTGTGTGTCTGTGTCTGTGTATCTGTACCTGTGTATCTGTATCTGTATATCTGTATCTGTACCTGTGTATCTGCATCTGTATATCTGTATCTGTATCTGTGTATCTCCATCTGTGTATCTTTATCTGTACCTGTGTATCTGTGTCTGTGTATCTGTACCTGTGTATCTGCATCTGTGTATCTGTAAGTTCGTATCTGTACCTCTTCAGTGTATCTGAACTTCAGCATGTGTCATATTATGTATCTGTAACTTTAGATGTATCTGTATCTCTAGGTGCTCAATGTAACTACATCTGTAGCTACAATTATCTATCTATATGTTCAATGCAGCTGTATCTATAGCTAATATCATCTCTAGCTATACGAAGTACCTCTAATTGCCGAACGTATCTCAAGCGGTTCTTTATGCCTTTGGTTTGTCCTGTCGCCGCCTGCTTTTGATGCCTGCTCGCATTTCGCTGAGCGAGCAGACAGCTGAGATAAACACCATGAGTAAGAGCGAGAGAGTTTAAGGCAGAGTCCTCTTGTGCCTGCATCTAATGGCTTGTTTATCGCTCACATCGATCGCAGACCAAATAAATTAAGTGCTTTAATTGGCTGCCTAATTGATAGCAGGCGTCGCCTCTTGTCTCTCTCACTCTCACTCTCAGTCTCTGGGCCCAGACGTTGATGCATGATTAGTTCTCTACGCTTAGCGCTACTTATAGAAGCAACTCGCTGTGATCCGATTTGGTCTGAGCTGCACACATCCTGCCAAAAAGAAAAGGAAAACTACTAGCTAGCTGCCGTTAATCCGCCTCTAGCCTACTAGGCATCCTGTCCAGCTGCCTCCTTCGGTGTCTGCCTCCAATTGCATTTTGCCATTGTTTTTCCACATCTTTCCATCGTTTTCCCTTGGCCCACACAATGCATTGTGGAATGCTCACACACATGATAAGCATCGGACAGGAAGCCCACAGACAAAGACAAAGGATGTTTGCTTAGGCTCAGCGACTAATACATGTTTGCTGGTACGTGACTTTCTATGGCTTGTGCGTTAATATTCCGCATATATAGACGAGACGAATATATACAAACAGACATACATATATATGTCTGTTTTTCTATATTTGTGATTCCTTACCTATTTGCTTAGCCTGTTTATTTTCAATTACAGGTATTTGTGCTCACGCATAATTAAAAGAAATGCGTAAAGCATAAGGAAGTAAACGCTTGACAGCAATAAGAAATGCTATGCAAGATTGATAGACTATTGGATATCCTTTAAGCCACTGAGAACTGCTCATATGTAGTTATATCTATATATTTATATATCTATATACAAAAATTGTGAATTGTTATCCAGTAGAGCCCTATACGAAATACTTGAACATAATAGGAATACGCCATTTATAAAGTACTTTCAATAGGTAGACAATAGAGTCTCTAAAATGATGATAATTTCCAACAGTCATTTCTCAATCTGAGATCTCACAGCTGGCAGCGACAGTACTCTCGACAAGGGAGGAAGGCAGGCAGTCAGGCACTCAGGGGCGTGTGCCGTTCATATATCAAGTTCCAAATATAGTGACCAAAACATTTTAGGGAAAACCCCTGGATGTCGAGAGCAGACGCTGCTAATCAAATGTTATCACAAGTACCAAATGTGCCGCTATATATAGCCATGTGTACAGTTATATAGCGCTGCAGCCACCCTCGACTAAACGATTAATGGCTAAAAACTGTTCAGGCTCTGTTTGGGACATTAAAACTGCACCAAAATATACAGAAAAGTGAATTTTATGATCTGCGCTGAGGGGGAACAGCAGAAGAGATGAGAAAACATAAACCACCCGCCTACACACCACCGCACATCCCATATGGCACGCCTTGCCTAATCCTAGCCAGACTCGTGGACTGCCATTTTATTGGCACTTTCCCGAACTATAAATCAATAAACAGTCATCCCATAAACTTTTCAGCTGGAACTATTTAGTTGTTCCGAGGGGAGTTCCCTAAAAATTTTACTAGTGTTTCTTCAGACTTGCGGTAATTTCGTTGGCTCGTCATAAATAGGCGTGGAGTCGTTTGTCATTTCGTGTTGGCAGCTGCCCCCGCCATAAAAAACAAAGAAGAAGCAAAACGATCATTAACACCAATTTTTGTGGAGCCGAGCCAGAACTTAAAGCCCAGAAGTTACAGATATTTATACTGTATATATGGATATATAAAGAGGGGGAATAAAAAGCGATTGTAAAAGCAAACACAACAGATTCCGACAGACATTCAAATGCCACACACACAAAACGTAAACGTTGAGAAAACCCCCCCTCGGTGGACAGAGCAAGGTAGATTTGTAAAAAGAGAAAGAGATGGAGCTAGCCAGAGCAAATGCTCGTGGGCACAAGAATGGGAAACAAGCCGCACAGACTTCCGCTTTCATTTCATAAATTCGGATTAAGGCATTTTCAAATGATAACAATGAAAATAAATAAAGAGCGAAGCAAAAAAAATGTAAGAAGAATGAAAGAAAAATAAAAACCTTAAGAACTTTTGTGTAGAAATGCGCCGTGAATCTGATTAACGGCAACTACAACGTGTACAGCGACTCGGAAATGTGTCACGTAAAATGGTTTGTTTCCCAAGTAAACCCGCAACATGCCCAAGAACAATCAGCAGACAGCAGACAGCAGCAGCAGCAACAACAACAACAACAACAACAACTGTAACTGAGGCAAAGCTCACCAATTGCTGTCAACAAGAGAACGACAAAGACAGGGAGAGAGAGAGAGAGAGAGAGAGAGAGAGAGAGAGAGAGAGAGGGAGAATACTGAGGATCCATTGTTTGACAATTGTCACAATGTAAGTTGAACCGTATATAAATAGCATCAGTAAGCTCAGCTGATCTGAAGTTTGCGGAAGAAGCTTGCGAACGACAAATAAGTAAAGGGACTGCAAAACATCATAATATTAGCAGTTTCAACTGTGAATAAATTGTAAGTTAGGCTGGCTGATTAAGGGCAGAAGAAGGTGCTAGAAATTCCATATAAAGTTTTGGGGTAAAGCTGCTTATCTGATCTAGAATTGAAGTAAGATGAATGAGTTGAAAGTATGCAAAAGTAAGGTTTAATATAAAGCTGATCTGATGCAGCGGATAGCTAAAGGGATTTCAATAAGCTTCTACTTTTTCTGCTATTCCATATTTGTGTTAAATAAAAGTTAAATAAATGCCAAAGGAAACCCCACTTGACTAGATAGCAATTCGAGCCCCTAAGCGACAAATTCTTCTACATTTATTGCTATTTATATACAATTTCTTATGCACTTCAGTCTACCCTACAAAATTGAGCTGCTTGTCTTGGGTAATTCCCCTCTCCGAAGGCAGCAAATCGATTTACATTCAATTCTGTACGCGCACGAACACGTTTCGCAAACATTTGCTCAAATTTGAGGCAAACACTGAACAATTGCACTTCCTGCATAAAATGCATCCTGTATTACTTGCAGCAGCAGCAGCACATGGGCTTAAGCAAAGGAAACACAGGCAACGGTAGAGGAGAGGGAGAGGGAGAGAAGGGATGGGTTCATCATCATCTGTTGCTTGCGCGGGCCGACAAAAATTTTACGAATGATGAGCGGAAATGCTGTGAAGGCGCGTACTTTGTACACAAACAAAATAAGACATACATACATACATATATGTATGTGTGTAGAAAGAGAGGGTGTTTAGTTGGAGCGAAAGAGAGGTAGCGATGCGTGCCTGTAAAAACAAATGTTGGCAAACAACAAAAACAAGGAAAAGGATGTCCTGCTCACTGGCCTCAGCTACAACTGGTGGAAAAGTGCGTTTGGGTAGCTGCAATTAACATTTTCCCTTGTTGGGCTGGCTGTTTACCGTTGTCCGCACACAGCAGGACATGTGGCCAGTGGGCAATTAGATGCTCGTCTGGCAGTGTGAAATGCAGCGCAGGAAACAGCTCGACGCGCCCATTGTACGCTCACGTCCCAAAACATGCTACAGGTATGGCACAGCTCTTGCCATACACTGCCTACACTCGTTCCAGCCAAGAGCCCATTGTCCGACACCAAATATTGTTGGTGATTAGTGACTCTGCGCCCGGGTCGGCTGGGGTATGAGGAAACGCCTGTGGCGTTAATTGTTTGTCTCGTAGCTGTGCGCCGTTTGATTTGCGCCGCTAAAAAGTTAATCTGGGCCAGCGGAAACGGAAGCGGAAGCAGACGCAGCAAATGCAAAAATCCTTTAGCCTGCTGCCTTTGACAGGGATTCCTAATTCCCACTGCTGCGGGCATTGGAATTGGAGGGCGTAGAACCTACAGGCTAGAGCGTAGAGCCTAGAACCTAGAAACTATAGTCTTGCGCGTTGAGCCTAGATCATAGAGTCGACAATCTGGAGCGTAGAGCGTTAGGCCTAGAGCGTAGAGTGTAGAGCGCATAGACTAGAACGTAGAGCCTAGAGCGTATAGCCTAGAGCGTGGAACACCTAGCCTAGAGCGTAGAGCGGATAGCCTAGAGCGTGGAACACCTAGCCTAGAGCGTAGCGCGGCTAGCCTAGAGCGTAGAGTGTAGAGCGTAGAGCATATAGGTTATAGATCATAGAGTCTACGTAGATCATAGAATCTACAATCCAGCGTAGATCGTAAGGCCTAGAGCGTATAGCCTAGAGCGTAGAGCGTAGAGCACATAGCCCAGAGCGAATAGTGTAGAGCCTAGATCGTAGAGCATAGAAAAGAGAGCCAAAATTTTCTCTGTGTAATACCAAATTTATTATATATATAGAATAATGGATCTGAAGCATATACGGATCTGTACGGAATCTGTGTTTACCTTTTTTGAAATTTTGTAACTATAAACCACAACGTAGCTGAGCCAAATTATGCATTATATGTTCCCTATAGGTATAATGCCAAATGGAAGGAGACTCCCATATAGATGGATCAGATACTATATACGATCTACACAATGCGTAATTTGTGTACTCAACGCGAAAACTGTGCGGAACGACAGCGAGCGGCATTCCTCGAATGGTCTTTGCGATATGGATTCGTGGATGAAGTAAATACTTCGCTGAACACCCGCTCATGTAGTGTGGCACCCGCCGCTGTACGGACCAGACTACGGCGTACGCACTCGCCATTCTTGGCGAGCAAATAGCCGATGGGATACTGCAGAACGCCGGGTCGATAGTGAGCTACAGGCCGCAGGCCCCTGGCAATCGGAACGTCGCCTGTTGGCCCTTGGCCACTGTTGCCAGATGTGAAGGCAGCCTTGCCACATTTGGTGGCATCACCTGCATCCACTCGATCCAGATTCTTGCCACACTTGAATTGAACTGCCTCGGGTCGGCCCCAGCCGGACTGCTGTTGTTTGCCCTTGCACTCCGGCGGACAATTGCATCTAGCGTGCTGTTTATCCGATTCGGGCAGAATCCGATTTGAATTATTAATTTGAGTATTGCCGTTAGCGTTTTGTTTACCTTTTGATTTGCCTTGCTTATCTTTTCCCGGCTTTTCCTTATCGCCCTCCGATTTGTCTTTGCCTTTCTTTCCTTTTTTCGAGCCATCTTTAGCGTTTCCATCTTTGCCCTTCTTCGATTTGTTGTCTTTCCTGGGCTGCCCGCGATGTTTGGTCGAGTTTATGAACATCTCCATTACCTGTACGAAGAGCTTAAGAAGCATCTCATTCTCGGGATTCTTTTTACAAGAATCACAATCACAGGCTCGACAGTTGTTTCTATCATCGTCCTCATATGCCGAAAAGTCGCAATCGTCGTTGCCGTTAGCTTTGCTCATCCTATTCCTGTTTTTGTTCTTGGCACTAGCTTTTCTTTTGTTATTCCCTTTGTTGCTCCTGCCCATAGCTTTGCTGCTTTGCTGTGATCCAACTACATCATTATCACATAAGCAACTATATTGCCAATGCGCTGTAAGTACCAGAGATTGGAGAGATTTGATTGAAATATTTCATTATTCGATTTTGGGCTTTACTTACACGAATTGCTAGCTGCTGCTGGTTCATTCATGTAGTAGGACGATGGACAACATGTGCATTTATTAGTTGGACTTAGGGGGCTAGATGGAAATAAAGTATAGTTAAATGTCAATTTGGTAAGCATTTAGGAGTTTTTAATCTGGTATGGTGTTAAGTCTACATTAGATAGCTAGACTGTGAATTATACCTATAAAAAACATATAGACTAAGGACTTCAAATAATCTTATATCAGGACAGGTATTTTGATAGCCTAATAGAATTTATCCTATTTAGAAAACCATTTGGATTTGATATTGGGTATATATAAGGACTTAGGATATATAAGCTAGCTGGCTGCTACTCATCACTACTATCATATAGTAAATTAAACATTTTCCTATCCAGGATCTACGTCTATAACAACTAGACGAAGATTTCTTAGCCTTCTCTACCTTTCCCTAGATTCCTCTGCTTAATTTTCCCCAAACTATATCTTCAAAGTTCAAAGGTTCCTTAAACTTTACCAACCGATTAATCGAGCAATCGTTTCCATATCCATTGTTGTTGTTGTTGTTGTACTCAAAGTTCCTGTTGCTGTAGCTGCTCGCATTGTAGTAGTTGCTGTAGTTGCTCCTCTTAGTGCCGTTACTTTGGCAGCAACTTGCGGTGTTGTTGTTGGTGCTGGCATTTCTGAATTGCTGCGGCAGGATTTGAGACAAAACACTTGCCAGCTGCTCAATGAGTTGATTGCTATCATCACAATCCTGCAGCACAACAATGCTAAAGGGCGGCACATCCTTCGGAATAATCGGCTGCCGTGCTCTGTGCTGGCCATTGCCTGCCTGCTGTCCTTTATCTAGGTGCTTTGGCTCTCCCGGTTGACTTTGAGTCGACTGTCGGCGCTGAGCTTCATCTGCCAGTGTCTGCTGCTCCCCTTGGTTGTCCTCCTCCTGGTCCTGTTGGCCCGACTGAAAGCGCTGCGATCTATCCATGAAATTCTCAAAAGTCGCACGAATCGTCGAATTGCATCTATCGCAAATACATCCATCGGCTGACAAGCCCACATTGACCTCGCGCTCTCTGCAAATGGCACACGAGCGCCTCGATACGTTCGGTTGCCTCATGGGTTTCGGTCGACGCGATCTGCTTCGATTGACGTTGAAGTTGGGGCGATACTCTCTCGTAATTTTACGCATGGGTGGCAAGCTGAAATCGTCCAGCAGAAATTGTGGCTCGGCTGCTGTTGGCTGCTGCTCTGCGGCATCCTCGGCGTAAAAGTGCTCTTGGCTTGGCAACGATTCGATCTCCAGCTCAGTGGCTGCCGAGGCGATCTCGTCCCCACAGCTGACATCCTGATCTGCTTGACTCGACGGAGCGTCAAACTTCTGTTCGGGTGCTCGGCTTCTGTGCTCCTTGGAGTTTTTGTAGTGGTTTATAATTTTCCTGAAGCCGAAACGTGCCATATTTTGTTAAAATTCTGAAACTTGGGCAAAATTTTGTTATTTTTTGTATTTTTGTTGTTTTTTTTTTTCTATTTTCTGACAGCGCTGGCTATGCACTCGTTGTCTTTATTTTGCTATGGCTCAGCCAGTTGGGCAGGAGCTTGCGCCAGGCCCGCAACCAGCCGCCGTTTTTGTTGCCAGTGCGTCGTGCGTTCATGGTTTCCAGCTCGACAATCGCCGTGGCGCCGATAAAGCTATTCAAGTTGGCAAAACCCTGCCATTTGTTGGGCACCACAAAGGACGAGCCCCGCGGCTGGGGGAACTGCATCATGTCTGGCCTGAGTATGCTCTCCGCGACATGCAGCAGCGAGTGACGTTGCCTGGTGGCAACTTGGGTATTCTCCGACGGTAGCGTGGGACGGATGGACAGAAAGCTGCCACGATAGAAATGATGGAGGTTTGTGCCCATGCATCCGGTACTGCCATGGGACTGCATATGGACCTGTGGTACCACCTGCACTGGGTCATCCGGCACTTGTGGCGGACGTGGTGTTTGCTTGGAGCTCTTCTTCTTGCTGTCCATTTGGTACTGCACTATCCGCACCTCCGCCTCTTGATCTTGCCAACGTTTTGGCTCCAGAGCTTGCCCAATCTCTAGTGATTGCTCCTGTCTTGGTTCCGTAGTTCCGTTCGTTCGATTCTGAGGCTTTTCAGCTACTCTAATTTGTTGTTGTTGTTGTTGTTGTCGCCTTGGAGTTTGCTCGGTTTTTTCCCGTCCGGACACCGATGCATTGCGAGTTGCTGCGCGAGAAGTTGATTTGGAATTATTTTGATTCTGTGAATGGAGCTGATATCTGGCGGGTAGATCTGGGCGTGGCTTAGCTCTGATTGCGGCCTGGGAGAACTGATCGCGAAAACGCGAAGATCGTGAATGCTTAGAGTGTGAAGGGGTTTGTGTTTGAATTGAGACCTTCTCGCGTTTTATTGCCGTCGATTGAGTTCGATTGGGCCTGGAGCCAGAGGCCTGGCTGTATCGATTAGCAGCGGTTTGAGTCTCTGGCCTAGGCCTGGTAACTTTCGTAGTTCTGGTGCTGTAGGAGCTATTCGTATTCGCTGTCAGCTTGCCACCGCGACACCGCTGCTTGCACTTGTGGCACAGGCATTCGGATAAACGCAGCGCCTTGGTCGACACCGGCAAAGTGCAGGGCTTAGCTATGGGCATACGATAAGACTTTAGCGTGAAAATCGATTGATGCTGTGGGAAGGGAAAGGTTTCAGAATGGAATAATGGAATAATCTAAGCATTAACTCACACTTGGCATTAGGTTTGAATAAAGTTTGAATGGGAAAAAGCGACGATTCTTCATGCTAAGCTGTAAATGAAATTAAAATTGATATAGATATATATATATATATATATATATGTATATTAGATATATAGTTTACGCTTACGCCGCAGCCAGAAACACGTCGTTTGGGCAGCTTGAAGCGTCGCTTTGCCAAATGCAAGCTGCTCTCTGGCATTATGGGCGTCTGAGGGATTGCAATAGAAGAATTTGTTAATGGAAAAGAAAGTTAAAAAAGTACTCATTGAAACTAGAGCTGCTTACAAAAGAATTGCTGGGTGGCTGACTACGTGAGCGCTGGGTATTGCTGGAGGACCTAGGCGCTAGCTGTAATGAAAATAGAAATGTGAGTCAAGCTTGATCTGTAGACATACGTAAAGTGCACGCTTACTCCCGAGGAGAATCTGTGATTTCTTTTGGGTGTACTGCTGTTCTCCTGGAAATACTGCGCGGGCACAAAATTCGTGCAGCAGGCATTATTGTTGAGTGGGGGTAAGCCAGGGCTGGGCTCTCGTCTATCATTCATGTCCTGCGCTCGGCCGCCAGTATATTCACACCACGGTATTGCAGATTTTCTTCTCTTCTTCTCTTCTCTTTTTTCGGGTACAATTCGTTTTTGCATATTGCAATTGCAACTAGAGACAGTTATGGGATTTTTAAAAAATCTTCCGCTACCGGATTGTAGCTCCATGTAGTCCACTTTGGAGTCGTCTATGCAGAATGACTGTTCGGTGCCCTGTGGCGCCTCACAGGGTCGATAGCCGTAAACATTATAATCTATTTTCGGTTTCTTTCGTTTCGCCTTGCTACACGAGGGATTCATGCAAGCGACATCGCTAGTTGGACTGACCACGGTATTTCGTTTCTTGATTACATATTCCGTATAGTCACATGATTCATTCGGCTCCAATTCATTTACAGGTGCGGTTAATGTGCAATCATTGCAGCTAGGACAGGGCACTAAGCCCAAGTATGACTCGTATTCTGATTGGTTGCTCTCCGCTCTAGTCGATCTGGGCTCGTAGAGAGTTTCGCAACGCGGACAAAGCTGTAAATTGCCATGGGTCGCCTCATGATAATTGTGATTAGGCCCTTTAGACGGGGCTGCACCATACGAGTTGCTATAGCCGCTATAATCGGCTGGTTCACTATTCGGGTACAATCGATCAAACTGCCTCGGCGACTGCTGGGGTGGTGGTGGTGGGTCTGTAACGCATCCCTTATCGCAATGGCACTTCCTAGGTGTTACGGGCGGAGGCTGTTTAGGCTCGTGCAAATTCTGTGAGGCAGCTTCATTACGATTTGCGTTGGGCTTCGGCGAGCTACACAGCTTGCAGAACGGTTTTGGCGGTGGCTTCTCACGTTTCGGCTTATCAATGGTGCGCTGCGGTGATGAATTATTGCAGGCTTCACAGCACATTCGAACCGTGTTTGGTCGTCCAGCCGTATCCAAAGAATTTGGTGTCTTTGCGGTATGCTGAGCTTGATTTGGTTCAACGTCGTAGGCCTCCCAATTAGTTTCGTTTCTTGGTATGGATCGCGGTCCTTGGCTGGGCCGAGATCGATGATCGTTGGGAGACGGATCACGGAAACGGACATCAGTTGGTGGACGACAAGGCTGAGGAGCAGCTGCACTTGGACACTGTGCATTTGCTGGTGAACGACTGTAATTGCTATTTCGTTCGCAAGTTTGTGGGGAACTACACTTTCCACATGGAGAAGCTCTGGCCTTACGCCTCTCCACTTGATTTGTGCCCTCTGGTCTTTTCGAGGTATTATTGGTTTGCAAATAGCCCATGCCTGCGGATTTACGAACTGGGGGAAACTTTTTTTTCCTTCGACTGTTAATAACAACCCGTGTCAGTCTCGTTTCCTGGTAAAAGTTGATGGAACAATTCTTTAAATGGTTGGAGCCCTGCAGCCTAGAGAAACTTTGATGTGACAACTCCGGAATCTGGTGGTTGGACTCCTCAGCTAATTGGGGATATTTCTGCCTAGATAAAGATTCTAGAGACTGCGATGGAGGCAGCTCTAAAGTCGACTCTTCATTGTAAAGCAAATACTGTTCTTGGTATAACTGCTGATACGACCCCTCAGAAATATCCTGGTATCCTTTCGGATACTCCTCTGGAGTCGACTCATCAAAGAATTCCTGGTATGGATTTTGATGTTGATTTGGATAGGGATTTCTGTACTCCTCCATACACAATTTTGGGGACTGACCGGGATAGTCCACCTCAGAAAGTTGCTGGTACATCTCTGAATTCGACTTTTCCGACAACTCCTGGTACGACTTTTCATGTTGGTCTGCCCATGGTTTTACGTACTCTTCTTTACACAATTTCGGGTACTTTTCGTTAGATGCTGCCACATGGGAGAACTTTTCCGGGTACAACTTCCGATACTTTGCTGGAGACAGCTCTTGGTAGGGCTCTTTAGACAGCTCTGTATATGCGTCCTTGGATACTTCGTGGTACGACTCCTCTGATAACTTCGGGTATAAGTTATGGAATGATTGCTGATACCGCTCCTCGCTCAACTTAACAAATAGATCGCTGTTCGTTTCTTGATCAATTTCCTTGTACGTCTCTTCAGATAACTTCGGAGCTTGACTCTGTAACGGTATCTGGTTCTCCTCCTGGCAAGATATGTTAGGCAACTTCTGGGACAATTGCCAGTCGTAGTTCTGGTGCGACTCTGTAGATTCTTCCGAACACGGCTTCTGGTAAATAGTCGTGTGCGTCTTTTGACATAGACCGGAATACTGTTCCTGTAGACGCTTAGAATCTGTAGGATCTTCATCTGGATCTTTGTGAAGATCGTTTGCACAGATCAGACTTTTAGCCATTGTCGTCTTGACCATTAACTACGAAAAGGGCACACTAATTCTGTTATAAGATACGGCTCACATTATCTATACTATTCGACATGTGTAAACAAAGAATTTAACAAATAAATATTCTACAAGCTACAATCGAAATGAAAACAAAGCCGATTTGATGTCTAGCTAAGTTTTGACTACAGATTACCTAGTTTCAATAGATGTCTAATAGAGAACTGAGGTGGATTCTACAAGGATGCCTAAAAAGCAGACAGATCTGCCCCATACTTGATTTTCATGATTCCACCATACACATGATTTATGTAAGTGAGGGAATGGAGAGAAAAGATAGATTTTGGCTTGATTCGACACAAAATTTATTGAAGTATTTATAACCGATCGATCTGCTTATATGTATATATGTATATATAGAAACATATACTGCATGGATTGCACATGAGATCAGATCACAGTTAAAGACTCCATTAACTATGATGCGTTCTTATGTGCGATCCATGCGCACATATAGTTATATATACATATATATATGATGTTGACTTAGTGGAACCAAAATTCCGAATAGTTTCTTGTAAAGGGCGGTTGGTTCAAAAGGGGCTTATGCATGCGATGACGTGCCTTCTTCTTTTGACTCTTTGGCCTCGATCGGTGCTTCGTTGAGGCGGATTGTAAGTTAAATAGACGTGAACCGCACAGACCGCGTAACATCATCTTCTTCCTCTTCCTGTTCATGTGATGTATGACACGCGGACTGGGCCAATGCAGGGGCCAACGCGTAGTCATGCGCATGAGCTCTACCTCCCGATCTCTCAGCGGAAAACGCTTCGTCCTATGCTTATACCCACTGGGTATAACCGTATTCTTAACTTTGGCCTTTCGCTTAGGTCTCTTCCTCATTCGACTTAGGCTCGTTTTGTACACTGGCGCATCTATGTCCTCGTCGTCGGCAGCATCCATCAGATAGATGGGCAATTCGCTGTTAGTTGCTGTGCGATTGCCCGCTGTCAGGCGTTCGCCGTCCCTATGGGGTTGTTGCAGCAGCTTCAACATCAGCGACCTCCACAATTGATTCGTATCGACTTCCTTCGGATTCGGATCATCGGGATTTTGTGTCGTTGGCCATTCCAAAAAGTTTTGTTGCCGATCCTCTTCCAGCAGTATCTCTTGCAAGAGCTCTAATTGTTTGATTGTTAGATTGAACTCGTGTTGAATGCATTGCCTTTCCACATCCTCCGTTGCCAGATCGCTCAATTCTTCGTGACAACTCTTCTTCTGCTCGATTTCTTCTTGCACCGTTGTCAGACTGGGGGGCTTCGTGGCGTTTGGTGAACTTTGCAATGGTTCATCCACCTCTGACTGCCATGGCGTTGCCATACCGTTGTTGAGCTTAGGCCTTAGCGACGACAGTTCCAGAGCCGGCTGCTCCATCTTTGCCACATAGCTGACAGGCTGCTTTAGCGGTGACAGGTGCAGTTCTGATTGCGGCGGTGTTGCCAGACGGTTTTCCGTTTGCATTTTAACTGATTCGGACAGTTCAGAGCATGCCAGACACGACGTTGCCAGACTGTTGCTAGACGGCATTGACCTGTGTTGTAATATAACCATTTTTGGTTGCGGCAACTTCTCTTCGGATGGACACGGCGTTGCCAAACTGTTAATAGACAGCTTAGAGCATTGCCGTGACACTTGTGGCTCCGCACGCAGCAGTGATGCCAGACTGTCCGCCGAAGGACTTACACTTTGCACTATTGTCTGACTTATAGAGTTGCCAGGCTGCCTTGAAGTTGACGGACTGTTGGCAACACACGTTTCATCTTCATGTGAAGTTTTGAGCGTTGCCACACTGTCATCAGACTTAATACTTTTTAGCTCCAACCCTTCACACAGCGATGCAACACTTTCCTCATCGACAACGTTCAGCTCTGGCTGCTGCAGCGTTACCAGACTGTCACTTTGGTCGGACAATAGACTTGCCCGCCTCTGTTGCTTGCCCTTCAAGATCTCCGACAAATCAGCCAACAGCCGCTCAGTTATATACTTCAGATTCGCATCGATATCTTGGCCTTGATTGACCGTTAGCCTGTCGTCTTTGAACTCGGATTCGAATTGCTGGCGACCTACTTGTGCCATGAATTGGTTAATTAACGTTGTGCTGCTCACATTATGAACGGCTTTTGGGCTCACCGGCGATTTGGGCACGATCTCCGGTGATTCCATAATCTTTTTGGCCATATGCATGGCCAGTTTCACATAGTTAAAGCCATCCGTAAAACTATAGGCATCCTGCAGGGGCAGCTGGGGAGGCTGTTGCTGCATCTGTTGTTGCTGTTGTTGCTGCTGTTGCTGCTGTTGGTGCTGTTGCTGCTGCTGTTGCTGCTGCTGTTGCTGCTGTTGGTGCTGTTGCTGCTGCTTCTGCTGCATAGCATTTAAGTTTGCCGCTTGCTTGTGCGCAAAGGCGGCATTGCTCTCCAGACAGCTGATTAAATTATTTGCGCATTTGCCAAAATTGAACGGCACAAAACTAGGCCTTAAATGCTTATGGTGCTGCTGTCGCTGCTGCTGTTGGCGCTGTTGCTGCTGCTGCTGTTGCTGCTGCTGTTGTTGCTGCTGTTGCTGCTGCTTATGTAGCTGCCGCTGCTGTTGCTGTTGCTGTTGCTGCTGCTGCTGCTGCTGCTGCTGCTGCTGCTGTTGATTCCGCAGGCATTGCTGCCTGAGCTGGCGCAGCTGTTGCTTCAGCTGCACCGATATATCGTTAATTGTCTGCTGTTGTCCCTTCGCATAGGCCGTCATAATCGAATGCGACCACAGCGGCGAATTCGGCTGAATGTGCGTATTCGAGCTGTACCACAGCTTGGGCTGTGCTTGCTGCAGGGGCTGCTGCCAATTCGCTGTGCTCGTGAATTGCGGCGAAATGTTCATTAGATTTCGCCGCAGGCGGCTTAGCTTACGGCTGCTCGGCTCGGGCGCGCGTAGCTTCGGCATGCGTGGCACAGCGCCCACCATTTTGTTGCATACGCTCGAGACGAACGTGTCGCGACGCGGCGTCCATTGGGGCGTTGCACCGCTCAGCCAGGACATGTTAAGGTTGCCCATCTGCTGCTGAGCTGGATGCTGCTGAGGCGGCGGCTGCTGGAAGACGCTCAGGCCAGCTCCCATACCGCGACGTCGTACCATCATTGTGAAATGAATTGCAAATAGCTAATGAATAGAATGTAATTTTTAACTTGAAATTTGTAGAGTTGAAACATTTAAAATTTTGAATCTACGCCTTGTGCCATAATTGTTGTTTGCAAAGCTTTAGTTACGGGAGTCCAAAAAAAAAAACGTTGACGCGCAAAGCAAAGCGCCGCAGCATCTCAGCTGTTTTTTGTTGCTGTTGCTTTGTTTCCCTTTCTGTTGAATTTAAAAGCGCGCCCACGTGTTTACAGTTAGAGCTTTCGCTGCTGACGTCACGTTTGGTGCTATCGCATGCGCAGTTTTTCGCCTTCCTTGCCGGTCACAATGGAACATTTCATTCATTGCGGCTTCAGTTCCAGCGCAAGGTTTCGAATTGGAACTCCAATTGGAAATCTACACAGGGCGCATTCACTGTCTCTCTTAAGCTCTCTCGTTCAAGTGGAAGTCACTGTTGCTGTTGCTGTTGACTTTTTTCTTTCAGTTGAGTAGGCGCGTAATTTAAATTCAGATTTTGAATTTTTCGAGATAAAGTCGAAGTTGTCAAATTTGAGCACACTTAACTTAGGCTTTCGAACGGTAAACATTAAATTTCCGTAATATAATTTTTTTTGGTACTTCAGTATTAACAATAAAAAAATAATAATAATCAAGAACCTAATCAAACCACCCATACACACACACAAAGAACAAAGAATTAGACAAAAATTAAGAGCCAAACAACAGAATGGTGAATGTCGGTTGCGTTGCCAAATTGCTAAGTGGTCTGCATTTGGGTAGCAGCTTTTGGGTGAAACGCGTCAATCCACATTGGTATGAGGCACGAGAGTTGCCCAAGACGTTGCTAAGCGAGAAGTTGGCAGAGAAAGTGCCGAACGCACGAACGACGGCTGGAAGAAAATATACGAAACCCTGTTTGACAATGACGCCACTGACTAGGCGTTCAGCTGTGCTATAATTTAACAAAGATTACTGTTGGGATCAGTCAGAATCAAAAGTGCTTTAACTAATTGCATTGCACCATGTGATGTGCAATACATTATCGGACATTCAATTAACCTGTGGAAGAAAGAATACTTAAATTTTGTTCATAATGCCCGCCAAGTACAGATGTGTGCTGCCAACTTATTTGAATAAATACTAACAGAGAAATTTGCTTAACTTAACAGAGTGGTGTCATTATTTAACAGCGATCAACGGTCGCATGCAACACTGTGTGTGAACAAGAGAGTGAATGCGTATGTGTGCGTGCGAGTGTGTGAGTTTGTGTGTGTGAAGAGAACGAAATGCCAATCAGTTGGTGCCGAGTTTTTGCTTCGTATGCAGGTGGGCTGCGCTTCGCGCTAAAATCGTATAAGAATCGCCACTTAAACAATATAAAAAAATTCCAATAGCCGAAAGCGAAGGCACTTGATAATATAAATCGCGGCGCATGCTACGCCCACGCGTTCAAGTTCAGTGCAAGCGAGAAAACAACCAGCAAAAGCCAAAAGGCAATAACAAGGCACAAGTGATAAGAATTCATATATATAAACATATATAAATATATAATTATATACTTATATATGTGTGTATATATGCATATTTATATATGTAATACAAATTCAACGTGAAAAGAAATCTGGCGACAAATGAAAAAAATGAAATATTGAAACAAAATTTAATATAAAAGATAGAAAGCATTCGTAATGTGTACGCTAAGAGCAAAAAGCAAAAATTAAATTGGAATGAAACATAGATTAAACAAAGTGTTTCATATTTGAGGCAGTGTTTGTTATTGTTGCTATTGCTGATTGGGCGGCTGCTGCGGCTGGAAAAGTAGAAACAACAAAAAAAAAATGTTATAAAGCTAGAGGGAGAGGGAGAGGCGCTGCCTACTAAATATCAATTATAAACACATACATACGCATGTATGCGTGTGCAAATGTAATTTCTTATTTGATTTCGTGTGTGACTGTGTGTGTGTATATATGTATATGTGCGGCGACATGCGGAAGCAAAAAATATTCATGAATGGCAATTATGCTGGTGTATTTTTTTTTTGTTTGCTCGCAGCCAAAATGACGGCGAAAACTACGTACGCTTTTCCACTTGGAAGTCGTGACGTTTTTCGATTGCATAGCTACATATGTATGTGTTTGTACTGTGCGTGTGTGTGAGTGTGCGCTCAGCTTTTGCCCGCAAACCCATGTGTGCTACTGTATGTGTGTGTGTGTTTGTTTGACTGCGAACGTCATAGCAACTCCAGTAAAACGCAAATAAGCCAAAGAAGAAAAGCTAATTGCTGTTGAGTGGTCTAATTGGACACCTTGCGTTTGTAAATTTTGCTTTTTTCATTCGTTATCAACCATGTGCATATGTAAACGCTGTGTGCTTTCACTGTTTTCCTCTCTCTCGCTCTCTATCTTTCGCTCGGTTTGCACACATACTACGTACGTATTATTCGAGTGGTTTTGTATGCTCGACCTCGACAAGTTTCGTTTTCGCCCCTCCGCAAACACATACATACACGTGAGCGCAAGTATGTGTGTGTGTAATTGTCATCATGCTGCTTCATATGTATATTGTAATTTCTGCTGTTGTTTTTTTGCGAATTTCCTTGACTCCTTGAACCTACCCAGGCACACATAAACGCACATACACTTGTATATATATATATGTATATATACATGAATATGCCAGCGCACTCACACACGCATAACGTAACCTGTCTGCCCCGTAACTGTTGCTGCGCCCCCGCCGACTACACACACATACACATGTCGTCGCGCGCTCTGCTGCTTGCTCTTGCGTTTTATTTGCCTTCTGCTCTGAGTGCTGGCGCTTCTGTACTGTTGTTGCTATTGTCGTCTCTGCTGTCTGGCTGCTGCGGCTGCCGCTGCCGCTGTCGCTGCTGTTTGTAAGTCGAAGTCGTTCTCTAGCTTTTGTTTTTTCTACTCTTTTATATTTGTTGGCTCATTTACTTTGCTTGAATGTTGTTGTTACTCTTTCTTTATTTTTCATGCGCGCGCGACTTTTGTTGTTTTTGGTTTTCTTTTGTTATGCTTGTTGTTTTTTTAATCATTCTCTTATTTTGCGTTTTCTGATTTTAATGTCGGTTTGTTGTTGTCGCCAACAGAGGGCATGAGTGCGAGCAGAGCAACAACAACAGTAACAAGAACTACTGCGGTGCCTTAGTTATCAGCTATGCCCAACAGATATGGTGTATGTATGTATGCATGCATGTATGTATATACATACATATGCCTACAGTACTCTTCATAAGTATAGCGCCATTCCAAATATTAAGTAGCTTTTGCCTAAACTGATCTATCCCAATTTAATGATTTACAGTTAAGTTGTCTAACTAAACTTTTTTTTGGTCGTCCGGCATTCAATTCGCCCGCCCACTTTGCCGTGCCGCTTCAGTTGTGAATGACAGCACACATCGACGCACATCTCATGATGATTATTCGTCTTAATTTCGCCGTAAAACGAGGCTGCCTTGTGACGTCTTTTACAGCTGGCTACGCTTTCGCAACTCTCTTTTGCTCTCACTCTCTCGCTCTCTCTGTTTGCGTGCGTGCGTTGGAAGTTGTCAAGTCAAATGGGGCTCCAGCTTCAAATGCTGCTTCCATTTTGGAAGTTCATTCAGCTTTGATGCGGCGCTTCCAGGCACAGGTCAACGGCGTCACTGCATTCGCATCCATTTAGTTGAAACATTTGTCGTCGTCGTCGCAGTTGTCGTTGCAGTCGCAGTCTGTTGATTTTTGTACATTGACTTTCAGTTATGTGTGTGCGTGTGTGTGTTTTCTCTCTGCTTCAGGCCCGACTCCCTTTCCAGCATCGAATCGCTGCTGCTGCGACCATTTGGAACTGTTTTGTGTCTTTTCCTATTCGTTTAATAAACAAACAAAACATCATTTTCAATTGGTATTTAATAATTTGATTCGATTCGCTTCGCACTCGCTTCAAAACATTGGCAAGAAACGTGAAAATGTGAAAATTAAATGGCTGAGAAAAACCACTTAAAAATCGTTTTTTGCATTGTTGGCTGGCCACACCAGCTGCCGTTGCTCTTTCGCACTAACAAATTGTTTACAAAACTTATACGTCATTTATACATATCAAATGTATGTGTGTGTGTGTGTGTGTGCTTATGCGTATGTGTATGTGCTGTTATACTCTATAAAGCAAGCACAATGGGGCATTTGAAAGTGCGTAGGTAATTTGAATATTAAATGGAAGGTCTCTTTCTATGTGTTCGGCGAGGCTCACAGCAGCCAGCTTTTGTATTTGAGCAAATAATGTCTTGGATTTAGTAAGATTAGCGGATTCACTTTAGTATTCGTTTAAATATGAAGCAAATGAACTTAAATGCAAATTTTTTTTATAAAAATTTTTTTCCTTGCTATAAAAATACTCACAGTTTATTTATGCAACTTTTTTTTTTAAATCGTAACTCCCCTTACTGCCTAAGCAAACTGTAGCGCATTCCAAATTTTTCTAAGCCCTTTACAACTCAATTCTTTGCAGCTCGAGCTTCAATTGGCCGCAGAATTGCGTGCGTGTGTGTGTGTGTGAGTACTTGTGTTTGCGCTGCGCAGCTCTTCTTCTATCCACAACTATTTCGCGCTGTTGCTGCCTTAAATTGATTTCAATAAAGAATTTGTTGACTTGAACGCTTGCTCCAGCAAACATTCGCCACTTGACTTGGGCCACACGCGCCATCTCGCTCGCGCACTCAAACAACGTGTGCATGTGTGTGTGAGTGTTTGTTTGTTTATGTGTGTGTATGTGTGTCTGGCCACGCGACCTTGATGCTGTACATTAACCCATTAAGTTTTGTCGTGGCTCGCAATGCACGCAGCTTATGTAGCAGGCGACAGCCAGTTGAAGGAGGTGGAGAAGCACGAAGAGAAGAAGGAGAGCAAGAAGAAGCAACAGCTTGGACAGGCGAGATCAGCTTACGGCGAGAGAGTGAACATAGAGCGAAGTGTGAGAGAGAGAGAGGGAGAGTGGCTTGCAATGCTTGTGTAGTAGGCGACAGCCAGTAGGAGGAGGAAGCAGTGTAAAGTGCGAGAGTGAGAAGGAGCGAGGAGAGAGGCGGACACTGGTTTACTACACTGTCCACCATAAGTTGTTGCCTAGGTGTTGTGGTGTGTAGGTTTTCTGTTTGCCTTAGATAAAAGAGACAACAGCTGTTGGCTGGCCACGCCCACTAGCAACAGTAGCTGAAACAGCAAAAGTGATAAAAAAAAAAAAAAAACAACAACAGCAAACGAAGGTCAAATATCAAATGTGATTTACTTTTAATTGCTTTTTATTTTCTGTTTAATGTTTGCAAACGCAGCACGGCGACAACAAGGCTAAAAATGTGAAAAGAGAAAACGCCTCAACAAAAACAAAAACCACAAGAATATCAACAATAGCAACAACAAATATCAAGAAATAACAAGCAACAAAAGCGTTTCAAGCAGTCAACGTGCCACAAGTCAAATCAAATCGGAGACGCCTCACGTGCTCGTTGCATTTTGGCCACGTGGCCGTGTCCAATGGCCCAGTCGGGAGCAGATGCCACAGCGACAACAACGAGGACAACAACAACAACAGCAACAACAACTGCAACGAAGCAGCTGCCGTTGACCTTTGACACACCGAATGCAACGCTCAAATAATTGCAACAATTCAATTTGAAAGCTACGAATCGAATTATAATTTTTCGCTGCTGCTGTTCCTCGGTGTGTGCGTGCGCGCGTGTGTGTGTGTGTGTGTGTGTGTGAGTGCGTGTAAGTGAATGTATGTGTGTGAGTGAGAGTGAATGCGTGTATGTGTGTGTGTGTGCAGCAGCAGCGGCTTTGTATGGCAAATGAATTCAAGCTCGGCAAACAAAAGAAAATGCAGCTTAAGTGAACTTCCTGCGTTCACAACAACAACAACAACAACAACTAAAGCAACAAGAGCAACAACAACAACAACGAGTGGGAGGGAGGCGGCGCAGGCAACGCGACTTTAGCCAATTACCAAAACAAACACCAACAACAACAGCAGCAACAACAACAACAAAAACAACAAAGTGCAATGGCCGCCTCCACATCAACGCCACAAAATTACAAAGTGCCATCGACGAGCAAAATATCTGTGGATAAACTTTTACGTGTCGGCTACTACGAACTGGAGAAAACGATCGGAAAGGGAAACTTTGCCGTAGTTAAACTGGCCACAAACATTGTGACCAAGACAAAGGTGAGTTATGCTTACAGACTACATTCATGTAGGGTATATATACACTACAATATATGCTAGCACAAGTATCTTTAGAGTTCACATCTATTATATCTACATAATGCGTAAAATAATTTAAAGGAAATATTAGAGAAGAACTTGGTCCATATATTATAATAGTAATACAGATATACTTATATATGACCATATATTTTATTTATGATTTAAGTGGTAAATAATGGACGAAAGATGATTGATGATATATAATAGATAATAGTTAATAGACCATAATATAATAAATTGAATAGATAAAATGACATTATATGATAAATAATACTTATATAACAGAAAATAAATTGAAATAAATAAATATAATATATCAATAAATAGTATCTAGATAATAGATAATTGATGAGTAAGGGAATAGGCAAATGATAATAGATATTATATAATTATGCACTAGATAATTCATATAGTAAAGTGTATGTATTATAACTATGTTTTTGTGGGATGGTTATAATGAAAAACTTAGGAAAATTTTCAGCACAAATTTTTTTTTGGGAAAAAATGATAAATGCACATAAAACCCCTTGAATTGCCTGTGCTTTATAATATCTGAATTATGTATGCTTAAATGAAGTGTGCTATAATCCGATATAACAACGCACATTTCTGGAATCCTGAACTTTATTATAAAGAATAATTAATATTATTATATTATAGACTGATGATTAATCAATATATATTAAGTTTTAGATTTTAAGATATTATTACACTAATATAGCAGTCATATATTGTGTATCGATTCATATAACGATTGCACTCACGCATCGAATATATGCTTTATTTGGTTTTGTATTCCATTTTTCGTTTTCCCTTCTCGAATTCTGCCGTTAGGCTGCGCATTTGGCTTAATCAAATTGAACTTAGTTATTATAATTCTTTTGTTGTTTTGTTTATTGCCGCGTAAATATGTGCGCATAGTATACTTAACTGTTTACCCAACTTATTTACACAACATATTTGTATTGGCTGATCGGCCAGTTGTGTTACTTCGATTACCCGTCCCTCTTGCTCTCGCCCTATTCTCAGCGATATTTGTTTGCTTTATGTTTTTGCATACAATTGGCCTGAGAGCAACCGACGCCGCTGTTCGGTCGATTGGTCGGTCTTAACTCTCAAATCAGATGATGCTAATTGAAACGCATTTAACTTCATGTCTGTCCCGCTCTGTCTCCTTGCCTCCCTCGCTCTGCGTTGTCTATCACTAACGGGGAAGACACGTCGGAGCCCTGTCTACACACACGCGCACACTCACAGACACACACACACACCTGTTATTGTCATCGTTATCCCTTTCTCTCTCGCTCTCTTTGCCCTCCCTGCCTCTGTCTCTGTTTGCGGAAGCAATTAAGCTTTGTTTCGTTCTGTTTAAGATCATCTTGTTGATTTTTTTTTTCTTTCCTGCTCTCAAATGTAACTTGCGTTTACAAATATTTTCGTGAATAATTTCCGTAAAAATTTATCTCTTAAATGCATCTCTAAAATGACTGGGATGCTGCATTTAATTAGTATACGGCGTAATCGGCTGAGCGGACACTCGCATCTGTTCGTAAAAGTGCTTTAAACACACATTTTGTTTGGCTTTTGAATTACCCTAGATAATGCTGGGTATATTTATTTCCATCAGTTGAATGCATCAAAATATACCAAGACCATTTATAGAGCTTAAAATATTATATACAGGGTATTTCGATTCTACAACATAATAATTTAATAATATACATATGCTATGTATATATGTTTTACAGGGTATGTCGCTAGTCGTCCAATTGCATGGCCCTTACCACTTGCGCTCTATCAGCTGAGCGACAGTTTCTCAACATTCTTTATAAATTCCGAATGCATTTTACAGCTGCTGCAGCTAGAAGTGATAATGAGTCACCTTCAGCTGGTTAACGGGGCGCTGTGGTCTGTGGGCTGTGGGCTTAGGGCGAGCAGACTGAGAGAAAGAAAGAGAGAGAGAGAGCTAGATATATATGTGTTTGTATAGAGTGAAACAACAAAGCGCACACAGCTGTTACAGTGGCTGTTAACTACATGCGAACGCTGATAATTTCGACTGTCAACTGCGACGACAACAACAACAACAACAGCAGCAGCAGCAACAATTGGAACAACTGTAACAACTGTAGCAACAACAACAACAACAACAATAAGCGAATTCTCTTTAATAGTTTATCACAACAATAAGTGCAAATTTGTAGGCCAAACAGAAAAATGCCTCGTTTTATGCATAATTGACAACGAATGCGAATAATAGAGAACAGAATCGACAGAAGAAGAAGAAGAAGAAGAAGCTTGAGCAGAAGAGAACTGTCAACGGGCTGTGTTGTGTGCTTAGTCTCCACACAAAAGTGTAGAGATTCATCCCACAACAGAAAAAGCACGTGCCTGTAATTCAAAATGGCGACTAAGCTTGGTTGAAAGAAAAGGGGAAAGAACAAAACAAAAAGAAAAATAAATAAAAAAGGCAGAAACAAAAACAATTTACATATGACGCGCATATTTTATTAATTTCACTTTATTTCCATTTCCATTTGTTTTCGTTTCATGCTGTTTGCTTTTACAGTTCTTTATTTGTTGTTTTCCAATATACTGATAACGGAGGGAAAGAGTTAGGGAGAGTGCTAGACAGAGAGGGGAATATACAGCTGTTTGTCAATTTCAAGGTCCACTCACACTTACTTATCTTACTTAACATTCACAATGGACGCGAAGACCCACGTGTGTGTGTGTGTGTGTGTGTGAGAGAGAATCGCAATGTTTAAGTACATGACTTTGGCTATATTATCATTGCGGTCAATATTATTATTAATATTATTATTATTATTGCCCACAGCTTTAGCTTATCTGCTAAGCGAATTTTGCTAATTATTATTGCTTTTATCAATGGGGCATCGTGTATACCATATAAGCAGGTACATTCTAGTACAAAGTGTGTAAACAACATCCAGATAAGAACTCGAGTTTGTAAAGCTCAATTCATATATTCATAATATATCAATGTATATCATTTGATATGCAATATACAAAATGATATTCGATTTACCTTGAAGATATGTCCAATTCAATTTTTGTATTTATGTTTGATTTGTTGAATATTATAAGAGAAATATAATGTCAATGAACATTTGGCAAACAAAGAAATATTCAGGGAAGGGTTATTGAATTTAATCTGTTGTCACTCTTTAAAAACTTCTGTAAATAAAGCGAAAATCCCCTGCCATAAACGCCTACACTGAAAAGTTGAACAGCTTTATCAATTATAGAGCAAGATACCAATTTAATTAAGCCCTTTATTAATATGAATATTTTATATGCTCTCCCCCCTTTACTATAATATATTGTACTTTGAGTTAATATTTGGGGCTTCTGGGCTAACGAAACGCAAATTGTTGTCAGACCCTTTTTTTTTTAATTTGCTTACCTTGTGCCTTGGCTGATTAATTGATTGATTGATTGATACTGATTGAACATGAGGAAATTTTAATTGAATCTATGGCGCGTGCAAGCATTGAGGCTGATTAATGCTCCAATTGTGCCAGGCTAGAACTAGATTTGCTGTTGGAAAATTTCGAGTGATTTTTTATTTTTAATTTTTTTTAGAGAAATAAGAAGAGTATATAGGTTTTTTGTAATTTTTGTAGAAATAATTTATATGAAATATGATAAAGCAAATGAGTAAAGCTGTATATACCGTATTTCTCTCGCTCTCACTTTCTCTTTTTCACTCTGTCTCTATCTCTCTCTCTCTTTTTTTGTATCTTCTTTTTTCTCTGCTTTGCTGCGCGTTGAACGAGTATATTGCAATCAGTTGTACCCGACTGGAACGCTTTTACTAGCTTCATTTGCCATTTATTTTCTTTCGTTTTTTATTATTTGCGAACCCACGAACTCAGTAATATTATTTTTTTTTTTTATAATAATAATAATAATCGCGCTCCCGTTGCGCACTGAGGCAACTTTGATTGATCATTCGCTATGGCCAAATATTTAACTTGAGCTCACGCTGTCTGGCCACGGCATCAAGATCTCAAACTTGTTGCTGGCCACTCGCAGATCTCAGCTGAAGTATGTATATATAGAAACAACATACATACATAGATATGTATTGGTATATAAATATATATAATATATATATATATATGTAGGTATATATATATATGGCTTTACGACTCAGTCGCATGGCTGCCCAAATCGTTTAACAATTTTTATTTACTTTTTCATTAACTATTTCGCAGCTTTTGTTGTTTTTTTTTGCGTTGCCTTCTTCATTTTTTTTTGCGTCTGTCTGGCGCTTTTTTTTTTTTTTTGCTGTCCAAAAAGTTTTTTTTTTTTTTTTTGTTTGTGTTTTGTCTTTTATATTTGCTATCGTTGTTGTGCAGCCCATTGTAAAGCAGCAGACGAAATACCCTGTAAATATAAGCCGGATAATAATTTGTTGAAAGTAGATCAAGTTGTGGACAGAATAGAGGTGTATATAAAATAGGTATTATTTATTTATATAACATATTAAATTGAATAGATTTGTAAAAAACTCTGACCAATTAGCTCTCTCTTATGTTTCTCTGGAATTTTATCACTTTGATTCAAGCTGACATTTAGTGTGGCATTTCCCTTATATCACTTTCATAGGGTACTCTTTTGGTTTAGCTATCATGTTTAGCTATCTAATTTATTGTTGATTCGCGCTTCAATTTGCTTTACGTCTGCAACTTGCGGCTGACACACACACACACACTCATACAACACACGCACACTTACACACACATTCGATAAACATTCGCATTCATATGATAACAAGCGCGTTATCAAAATACGCTTCCAGTCGTAAATTAACAACAACAACAACAACAACAATGCTACGTAAACAACGCAACAATTTGCGAATCAATCACGTGCACAGCTACCTGATAATCTCGCTCTCTCTCTCTCTCTCTCGCTCACTCTCTAGCTCCCTATCTCTCATTCCCTCTCTCTCTCTCTTACTATCTGGTGTCTCTATTTCCACCTCTCTCTCTCTCTCTTCCTAGGGTATCTCTTTCTCTCCCACTTTATATGGGCTGTCTCTACCTCGGTCTCTAGGTTCTATCTGTCAATATCTCTCCCCTGCCTATCTTTCTCTAAGGTCCCTAACTTTCACGCTCCTTCTCTCACTCTCGGTCTCTCTCTGTCTCTCTAAAGCCTCTATCTTTCACTCTTTCTCTCACTCTCGGTTTCTCTCTGTCTCTCTAAAGCCTCTATCTGTCACTCTCTCTCTCTTTCACTCTCGCTCTCAATCTAACCAAGTAAAGCTCAATTATTTCAACACTTTCTATAAATGATTTATCGCCTTTTGCTCGATTAAATGTCAAAGCCCTGCTCTACGCATTAAAGACCTATTTTATTGTCTTCATATATATATATATATTTCTATTCAGCTACTGGCATTTGCCCTTACATTGAGTAGGCCAGAGCTATGAGAATTTGTAATAATCGATTTTCTCCAGCGTTTGGGGGAAATTGTTTAAAGTGAAGCCTATGCTAACCCACATAAAGTTTAGCGACCCTTGGCATAAAAACGCGACGCGCTAGGGTTAAATGAGAGCGCAAGTGAAAGAGTGCAAAAGAGAAACAGAGAGAGCGAGAGAGAGAGAGAGAGAGAGAGAGAGAGAGAGAGAGAGGGGGACAGAGACTGAGGCAGCATCAATTGCAGCAGCCGTTGTAAAAGAGCTGAGAAAAAGTGGGCGTGTTTCAACTATTGATTAAACACACAGCCAGGTGTAGCGTGGCGGGGTGGTTGGGCTGGCAACACACGTTTGATTACCGCGTGTAAACAGCAACAACAACCACAACAACAACATCAGCCACAACAATAGCAACAATAACAATACAAGTTGCAAGGACTCGCCCTGCATTGTGCAACATTTGTGTGGCGCCAGCGTTTGAGGCAGCCAGCAGGTCACATGTCGGCAAAGCGCGTGGAACACGATATGGAGGAGGAGGCAAGTGCCACGCCTACGTGCCAGAAGCATAGAGCGCCCGTCAAGCCGCTGCGTGCCAAAAAGAAGCCAACGACCACGCCCACCAGCCTGTTGTGCGAACTGATGCGTCTGAAGGCGCAGCAAAAGTATCTCGAATGCAATCAAGTCAAGCTGAATGCCAACAATTTTCTCGATGACAACGACCCTGAGACGAATGAGGCGAACGACGACGACGACCACGACTACCAGGAGGCGGGTGTCGCCGCCAAGGGTAATGGCGGCAAGGATAAAAAGTCTGGCAGTCGCCGGCCTTCGAGCGGCAATAAAGTCGCTGGCCTCATCAATGACATTGATCGACTCAAGCTGGATATGGATGAGAAGCTGCGCAAGCATCATGCCGAGAAACGTGGCCAACTGCAGGAGATGTGGCATTACATGAACACACTGAAGGAGGATGTCTTCCAGCCGGAGCGGCTCAGTCTGTATACGGTGAATGTGGTGCGAGAGCGCATCGTGGCGCTCAATGGCCAGCTGGAGCGATTGAGTGCCCAAAATGCCAAAGAACTGGAGATGCTGCGGGAGGAGTACGCGAAAATGGAGCGGGAGAACGATTTCGTGTGGAAGGGCAGCATTTGAGAAATTATGAGAATAACTTTTATATATTCATACACAATACAAATAAAAATAAGTTCGACTTGATTTTAAATCAACATTAACAATAACTTTCAATAAGTGCTTTAATAATCAAATGTTTATATGAACTAGTTCCATTGCATTAAAACTCAACATATAAAATATTTATCATACTTTTCAGTAAATACAACAAAATTTATTAATTCTGATTCCTATGAACTAGTTCACTTTCAACATGTGCTCTTATGACCCACAGTTTGCATAATTTTGTAAATTCACACTAGTTCTGAAACTGTCTTTATTGTCATTCAACATTCGCTGGTTCATCTGAACTGATTCGGTGTAATCAATATTCAAAAGTTCATCTAAACTAGTTTAATTTTATAATATACCAGTAATTATAATAATATATATAAATCATAATTTTATAATATAAAATGTATACCAGAAAAAAATCATGAATCCATATGAACTAGTTCATGCTCATATGAAACATCATTATTATAAAAAACCTATTCTCTGATTCGTCTTAGCTAGCTCTCTTGCTCACATGTCTCAATCATTATCGTATCAGTTGATAACAATGGAAAGAACTAGTTCACTTTTGAGCAGAGTCACATATGAATAAAACTGCTTGACTCTTGCTAAAGCTCAAGCTGATTGCCCTTTTGATGGAGCCTATTTGCACACATTGTAAATCTTCTTCCATTTTGCAAATGCAATTCGAGCGAGAGAACGTCTCAAATGTAAATTTATGTTTCAGCTTTTAAGTTAATTCAAATGCTAAATTGTGAACCGTGAACGACTCAAATGAGTCACAGCTTTGGCAATCAAAAGGAATTTACATTTTGTAATAGCATTTAGCATTCGCTTTTGTTGCTGTTGTTGTTGCGGCTTTTGTTATTGTTGCTGTTGTTGTTGTTGTTGTTGTAGTCCTCCAGCCTTTAAATCAATATGTGCGCCAAGGAGCGAACCTTTCTGCCTTTCTGTGCTTGCCTTGGCTATATAATATTTTCCCTTCTTTATTTTGTGTTATGCCCAGCGAAGGATATCCAAATGTGACATTGTGGCTGTTGTTGTTGTTGTTGTTGCTGTTGTTGTTGTTGTTGCTGTTGTTGCGCTTATTTTGAATGTCTCATTTAGTAGCGTTTGTTCTTAAGGTTCATCGCATTCGCGGCAAAAGGTCAGAATGGCACGTGGCAATGGCATTTCGCAACGGCACAAAAATTTCGCCTTGTGTGCCCATCAGCAGCTGACAAAACAATTGTCTCAATGCAATTATTGTGTGGTACATCATTTGCAGTCCAGCGGAGAATGGGGCGACCTACTCTGTAATAACATATTTTATTAATCCAAAACTTTTAATTGACTTGACCTTTCAATTGTGGATGAATGTTATGATAGTTTGCTATGTTTATATACAATATGGTATAGCTGGATGGGCATGAATATAGATTGTAGTGTGTGTGTGCCTCCTGTCTTGTGTAGCCTATGCATTGTCTATCAATCTAAAATAGATCTTTCAATCAATGTTGCCTAACTAAAATGTTGTAAAGTAAATCTATATCTATCTACAGAATTTGGCATATTCATTTCTATATAGAGCATTCATTACTATCTAGAATATTCCACCTAACTATATATTTATCTTTATAGTATTTATATATTTCATATACATTTTTTTTTATATATTCATATATCTATCCACTTAATCATCCACTCTTCTCCCTATCCATCGACTAAACTATCCACATTTTAGTATATGAATATATAAACATTTAACTGTATTTATTTAGTATATGAGTCACGTGGCAAATGTGATTAGCAAACAGTTGCGCCAAGCTCATACAAAATCACAACTTGGCAAATGACATTGCAGAAAATATTACGCATACGCCAAGTGTTGCAGTAGCTAAAGCAGACAGCAGCAATACCAAATGTTTGATTTTAATTAAAAATACTACATTTATTTATTGATTATCGAAAAAGAATTGATTAAAATAACTAGACAGTGTCTAGAGGCGAATGAGTTAATATATTACGCATACGCCATGTGACGCCATGTAGAATAAATTATAAATTCTGCTGTAAACGATTTTGTTTTGTTTTATTCTTATTTATTTATATTCAATCATTGCACGCGAACTGAGCAACGGCAGAAAGTGCTGCTTAAGGCTTAATAGCAAAACGGCCACAAAACTCAATTTGTTTAAATGTTGAGGCAGCGACGGCAACAGCAACAGCAACAGCAACAACAAATTGAAAAACCGGTATGCGGCTCAGGCTCATCATGATGATGTTGTTGTTGTTGCTATAAGAACAAGTGATCATGTACCTCGCTTACTCTCCCACTCTCACCCTCTTTCTCTCTCCTTCTCTCTGTGTCGCCCTCTCTTTTTCTGTGGGCTATTGCTCACTCTATCGTGCACATATACCATACGCTTGATTGTTAATTATTTCAGTTTTTTGTTAAATAATTATTGAAATGCTTGGCAGAAATACAAAAGCAAATAAACGGACAACGTTGTCTAAAGTCGTTTGTAAAGAATGTTTTTATTTTTTATTTTACTATTTAATTTTTTTTTTTTTTTTTTTTGTTGGCTCTGCTTCTTCTGTCTATCTTAAAGCATACGCTGCTGCCGCTGCGCCCATTGTCATCATCATCATCATCATAATGATGATCATCAAGGCAGCACCTCTCTTGCTACAACCACACAGAATTTAACACTCGCGCCATCTTTGGTGTTGTCTTCGTCGTCGTCGTGCTTGTCGTGTTTGCTGTTGTTGTTGTATTTGTTGTTGCTGCTGCCAGTGTGGCTGCAGACAGTGCGCCACCTACCACCTGACCCCCAGCAACAACTGCGACCGTGCTATCCCAGCCGAGACACGTTTATCTCTTGCTTCTTTTTTCTTGATATACTCTTACGTAGGCTATGATGGTGGTATATGACATTTTGTATAGCTTATGAAGAGTACTAAAAGTGTTCAGCGTAATTAATATATATTTAATTTTAGTCTTTATTTATTATTGGTTTCTCTATTTGAATTTGAAAGTATTAATTCATATTTTTTAAGGTTTCTTAAATTTAAAAAATGTTAAACACAACACTTTTGTGTGCAGTAAATTGATTAAAAATAAGTCTCCCACATAAATAAATAAAAAAATTATTATTTTTATACACATTTTTTGGGTTATCTTTGAAATTTATTTATAATATGAAATATATTAATTTATTACTCAATTTAATTTTGAGGAATTTTTATCCTAAAAATACAATAAACATTTGAATAGAATAGCATAAATTTTATTGTATTAAAATAATAAAAAATAAACCTTTTATGACCAGTATCAAATTTATTATATTAAAACAATTTTACTTTTAAATTATTTTTATTTACATTTAAAACCTCACATATTTTTCATATATAACTTCTCTATATAATATAAAAATTTATCAAAATTAAAAAATTTTTTTAAAATATTTAACATCACATCAATTATTAACAAATTATTAAGAACAATTACTTTGAAAGTGTATTGAATAGTCGGCATGCTCTGATTCGCTGTCATTTGCTCTTGTTACTGAGAGAGCAAGATTTTGTCAGCAGCAGCCCACACACAGATGGAATTTCTGGCTATCTCTCGGCTCGCTCTTGTTTGTCAATCGTCGCATTCTCCTTTTCAGCCCGGTTCGTTCACCTTCTGGTACCAAACCCAAAAATATTATTTTGCATTCATATCCGAATTATTGTTGCTGTGTGCCCCGAGTGCTGTGTGCTTTGACTGATGTGATCTGCTTTGTTTCCTATACTCTCGCAATTCCAGGTGGCCATCAAGATCATCGATAAGACATGCCTCAACGAGGAATACCTGAGCAAGACGTTTCGCGAGATATCGATACTCAAATCGCTGCGTCATCCGCACATAACACGCCTCTACGAGGTGATGGAATCACAGTCGATGATCTACCTGGTTACCGAATATGCGCCCAATGGCGAGATCTTTGACCATCTGGTGGCCAACGGACGGATGAAGGAGCCGGAGGCTGCGCGTGTCTTCACACAGCTCATCTCGGCGGTGCACTATTGTCATTTGCGTGGCGTGGTGCATCGGGATCTCAAGGCAGAGAACGTGCTGCTCGACAAGGACATGAATATAAAGGTGGGTAATCGGACTTGAACTATGACCCTAGATGATTTCTAATATCTTCTAATCCGTTACAGCTGGCAGACTTTGGCTTTAGCAATCACTATGAGGCGGGAAGCTTGCTGCGCACGTGGTGCGGCTCACCGCCGTATGCGGCGCCCGAGGTGTTCCAGGGTCTGGAATACGACGGACCCAAGTCGGACATCTGGAGTTTGGGCGTAGTGCTCTATGCTCTCGTCTGCGGCGCTTTGCCCTTCGATGGCACGACCATATTGGAGCTGAAAAGCCGTGTGGTGCAGGGCAAATTCCGTATACCCTTCTTTATGTCGCAGGGTGAGTCGAAGAAGCCATATACAATAATTGTCGCTAATTGCCTGTCTGCCTCCACAGACTGTGAGCATTTGATTCGAAATATGCTTGTCGTCGAGCCGGATCGTCGCTACACCATCAAACAGATCATCAAACATCGCTGGCTGAGCGACTGGCAGGCGGAGCTGCAGCAGGAGGAGCGTCTGGATGGGAGTGCGCTGCCCTTTGGCACGGCTGGCTCGCAAATGCAGTCCAGCTCTTTGGGCAGCTCAACCACATCGCTTTCCGGTGGCGATGGCACCGAGGTGTCGGCGCCACCACAGCTGGATGCTGTGGTCATGACGCACATGCTGCAGCTGCCTGGCCTGACGGCCGACATGATTGCCCAGTCGGTGCACGAGCAACGATTCGATAACATCTATGCCATATACAATCTGCTGCAGGATAAGCTGCTGCAGAGGCGACGCGAAAACCAAAGACTGCAGCATCATGCGAACCTTGCCTACTCCAGATCCCGCAAGACAAGCATCACCACGGGCGTTGTGGATCGCTCGGAGCCCGTTAAACAGGAATCTCTCGACCGGCTCAGTCCGCTGAGCAGCAATGTGAACGCGTCCAATACGGCGCTGGGCTTTGGTTGGTGTGCCGACGTCGGCGTCGATCTGGAGAAGTTCGGCGACTTTGAGCTGGAGTGTCTGGCGCGTGCCAATGAGGTGAGGCTCCATTATCCATTGAAAGAGTTGCCAATCTATAACGGTTTTGTTGTCTCCTGCAGCCTCCTGTCAATTCGCAGCACTTGAGCGCCACGGCGGGCGGCGTTGCGGGCGCCAATACGCGTCGCCACACGGTCGGACCCGGCGACGTGGCCCACGAACAGGCGCTGGCCAATCCCCAAATGCCGCCCATCGACTTCAAGTGTGCGCCGCAGTGCAACGATGCGGGCCAACCGACGCTCTACTACCCAACTAATTTGCCCATGCTGCAGAATCAGCCGCTGCACAATTTGACCATCAAGGATCAGCATCTGCTCAAGCCGCCTGTTGTGATGGGTGCCAGTAAGCCTTGACATCTGGATAGTATTTAAATAGATTATTAATCTCTGCTCTTCTCTTTCTCTCTCTCTCTCTCTCATCAGGTTCGTTTGGTCGCCGCGCTTCGGATGGTGGCGCCAATCTGCATATTTACTATCCGGCCGGCATTTCGGCGGGCAACAGCGGCGTGGCAGCAACTCCACAGCAAATGGACACCGCGGGCTATTACATCAATGCCAATATGAATGCAGCGCCGGGCACATCGGAGCTGTCGCCGCTCGGTGAGCAGGCGGCGGGTCAGCTGCACTGCTGTCCGGAAAACAGCGGCGAGGAGTGCAGCGAGGAAATACAAAGGCAAAGCTCGATCATTCGCCAGACTGAAGTAACTCAACTAACTCTAACTCCCCTTATAGATACATGCAAAAGCGTGGCTGTGTCAAGCGCCACACCGTGGGCTGTACCGAGGATCTGTCCGTCAGCCACAGTCCGGGCGAATGCATGGGTCACATGCAAGTCGGCCAAGCGGGGGCACAGGCCCAAACGCCCAGCGGCAACGGGGCGGGCGGTGGGAATATGCGCACTCGACGCACGGGTCTGCTGACCGTTACGGAACGACCGCCAGGTACGATCTATATATAGATATATATATATAATATATATAATATATAATGGATTATCGCAGCTGTTGCAATTAGCTGTTAAGTTATTCTCTCTACTCTTTGCGGTGTTTTGTGGTTAGTTAATAGATAAGGTTAATATACAAATGTGGTGTAGACCTCACGAGGCTATAAATGAAGCTTTGTCAGAACTTTGTCCAAAGCTGTGGTGCTCTTATAAAGACTTTCAGAAAGAATAAGATGAATAATAATAAGAATAAGAATAATAATTTACTATTCCCAAAAAAACCCAACAAGGGAAATATTCAAATAAGCTATAAAAATGAGGGAAATTTTTTATAATTTTTCTAAGGATATAGTTAAAAAGAAAAAATAATTTTGAAACGTTTAAATTATGGCAAAATAAAAATAAATCAATAGTGTTTTTAGCAAGAAGGAATAAATAATAAAAAATAAATTAATAAAAAAATTAATAATAGCTTTATAAAGTGGGAATTTCCAACAAAATTATAAATAATCAGAAACTAATAAAATACAGGGAATAATAATCATTAAAATATTACAGTATTTAGTAAAACTATTGATAAAATATAGGGAATTTTCGCTATAATTTAAAATTCATTTGGAATCAACTATTAAACAAAAATATTTAAATAAATCTATGAGCAATAGGAAAATGAAAAGTTGTCCCATAAAATGAATCATATAAATCATAAAAGCCTTGGCCTATCGGGTTTACTTAACATCCAATGCTGCCTCGCTTTAGCCACGCCTTTAATTTAGTTTGCCTTCAGTTTTTTCAATACACACATATGCTTTCTAATAGCTTAAGTTTTGCAAATAATTTCTGTAATTTAATAAATAATATTTAATTTAATTTTTATATATTATTATTTTTTAAATTCTTTTTTTTTTTACATTTCGTTTTATGATTTTTCGGATATATTTTGGTTAATTGGCTTGTGTTTAAATCGCTAAAAAAAATATAAAAAATTGCCAATGCCTGCTGCACCACAACTGCAACAACAACAACAACAACTTTCCTAACAACAACAACAACAAACGATCAATCAACTGCCGCTGCTGCTGCTGCACGCTTGAAATCCTCCCGCCCACCCCTCGCACACGTACCCACGCTCACCTGCGCTCATCTCACCTCAGTCATTTGCCCCGAGCTCATACGCGAAGTTGAATCTCGCATGAATCGCGACTATTTGCCGCCCACACTCAAATCGCTCAGCCAATCCCCGCCCAATGCGGCCACATTTGGCCTGGGCCTCGCCATGGCTGGTTCCGGCGCGCCGCATTCATTGCCATTGAGCATAGCGGGGGGCGTCGGCGGTGGTGGCGGTGGTGTTGGCGTTGGTGGCGGTGGCAGCAGCTCAGTGCCGCTCGTCGTGGCACCCACAACGGCGGCGAACAATCGACGCGCCTATCGCGCCGCCCACTGTAAGCTGCCCACTGTGCAGGAGGGTGGTAAGTGGTCCACATCTATGAAGGCTGCTCGGCAAACGAAGCTCCACGAAAGTTCCATTTTGGAGTTTTTACTAATTTAATTTCTCTTCCATATCTCTCTCTCTCTTTTTGTATTCGCTCTCTCTCTCTCAAATTATCGCTTAGCGCTTGTAGGACGCTACAGTCCGGTGCGTCGCGCCTCGGAGGGCTCACGGTCACAGTTCCAGGGGCCGCTGCAGGAATGCCAATCGCTGCAAAAAGGTATCGCACAGAGAAATTTTTTGGTTGCACCCAGTCCGCCGCTTTTAGAAAATTCGATCAGTCTGCCAGGTAAGCTAAAAGCCCCAACCAGAGCTCGTTAGGAACAAACACAAAGAGAAGGAATTCCCACCTCTCTCTCTCTCTCTCTCTGAACATTCTCATCAGTATTTTTTTTTTTTTTTGACAGGCTCACCCATACATGGCAAACCCACAAATTTGCAGCTGGCACTGCGTCGCGGTCACGGTCACGACATCGAGGTGCCGCCGGAGGCCATTAAGAATCTGATGCCCGCCTTGGATCGTCTTGTGAAGGAGCAGCGGGTCAGCTTTGATATTGCCAAAAAGATAATCTCATCGAATGTGGTGCCCATTGATTTGGCGCCACAGCTGGGCCTGGCTGCGCATGCGGCGAGTGGTGCAGCCGTTAGCGGTGGCTACTTGGATCAGTCGCATCTGCACCACCAGCCACAGCCCATGCACAGCTACAGTGTGTCGCCGCTGACGCTGCCGCACGGCCCCAATGCCTCGCTCACGTCCGCCAAGCAGATGTTCGGCCAGCCCATCTGTGGCTATCAGTATCAGACGACGGCACCGCCGACCCTGGGCATCGCAGCAGCGGGTGGTGCAGCGCTGTCGCTAACGCTGCCCCTGCAGCCGCAGCAGCAGCAGCTGGTGGGTCAGTTCAGCAGCATCAATTTGGGCGCCAGCAACTCGAACAGCAGCAGCGGCTGCCAGTCGCCCGTCTACAGCCAGTGCATGGCCAATAGCCTTAGTAATAGCAACAGCGGCAGCGGATTCAGCGGCAGCTGCTCACCCAATCCGAATCCGTATTTGCCCGGCACGGGCCCATTCAATCCCTGTGTGAATGTCAATGCGGCCGCTGCGTCCACTTCTCCGCTGCATCAGATCACCAAAGGCATCTCGGGGCTGAGCACGGGCGGTGGCTCCATCACACGCGGCACCTCGGCGGCCAGCGAAGGCGTTGCCCAGCAACCGCTCGACTTGTCCATGGACGTCTGCAACATGGATCAGGCGGCTGACTATGCCGGCACATCGAACTGGTTTATGCCCGCAGCACCGTACTATGATCTGAAGCCATTGAATCTGTCGCCCGCACAGCCAGTGCGTGTGGTGCCGACGCCGCCGGCATCGCCCAATCTGTGCATCATCCAGGAGGAGAATGGCAATGGCCAGATGTGCCATACCATCAGCACGGGCACGCCCTATGCGGGCTGCACGGGCGGCATAACGCCACAGATATGCCTAACGGATGTCCAAGGCAGTGAGATCACGCTCGTCGCGCTCTCCTCGGATAACAGCAGGGATAGCGAGGATTCACTGGAGCCGCACACGCCGATAATGTCGCTGCAGGTGAGATTTGATTGTTAGCTCGGCTGGTGATGCCTGATGTTAGCTAAACCTGAAACTCTACTCCACACAGGGTCTCATCATTACCGAGCCCAGCAGCGATATGCCATCCATAACGCGTGGCATTGGACGCAAGGCGAGTTTGGACTGTGAGCCAGTTGGCTCGAGTCATGCTGGCCATGCTGCCCAGAGTTCGGCTCAGGCGGAGGCGCATAGGCGTGGCAGCGACAAGTCGCTGGGCTTCTCCGATGATTCGCTGAGCAACGACTCGAATAATCTGTCACCGTCCTGCCAGGAGCCGTCGGCCAGTTCGGGCTTCAAATCCGACTCACATTCCGAAATGGGCGATCACACGGAGTGTGGCCATCTGACGCCCGACTCCATGTGCGATTCGCGTCGCATGTCCGATGAGATGTGCTACGAAGTGCCGCTGCCACACGAGTGCTCCAACCTGGACTCCACACGCATTCTTGAGATGGTCAAGCAGACAATCGACTCGACGATGCCGCCCAAGGGATTTGTGCTGCACAAGGGCAGCATTAGCTCGGAGGACAGTGGGGCGGAGTCGCGGCACAGCAGCGCCTCGAATGCCTCCAGCGATGCGACGCCGCATGCCACAGCCAACAGCAGCAGCAGCACCAGCCACAGCTCCGGCAACAGCAATGCGCCTGCCTCACACACGGCCAGCTATGCCGAGCCGACGACGAATCTGAGCCTGGAGTACTCTGGCGGCCTGCAGATCGAGCTGCAGGTGTGCGAGGGCCGGAGTCGAGATCACCATGGCGCTGCCAAGGGCATCAAACTGCGACGCATCTCGGGTGATCAGTTCGAGTATGGTAAAATATGCCAGCAGCTGATTAGTACCATAACCATGCAACAGGTGGCGGGCTAAGGCAAAGCGAATGTGTGCCCAATATGTGTTTCTATGTGTGTGTGTGTATCTCTGTATCTGTGTCTGTATCTGTATCTGTACCTCTGTGTGTCCTGTAGTTTAGAGAAACCAAACGTAATTGACTCGCCTTGCCTATTAACTCTGCGTAGCTGTGATTTAAGCCGATTTGTAAATAGAAGAGTGCATAATTAAATATGTAAAATGTAACTATATGTCCATGTGTAACTGGTTTCTGCATCTGTGTGTGTACGTGTCCATCAAAGAAGAAGAGGAAGAAGAAGAGAAAACAGCCGTACGAATACACTACTATAAGCAATCGAGAATGCGAAAATGTTAGATCAACAAAAATGTGTCCTTGTTCAGTTTGTATTTTGTTATTGTTATTGGAAATTGTTGACGATTATGTTTATTAGATCTGTTCCTCAAATAACTTTGTAACTTTAATCAAAATTTTTAATTATCAATTTGCATAGTAATGTTAACTATTTAGATAAATCATTATGCATTTTTTTTCAAATTTTTATAGCTCCGATTTTAGCTGTATATACGATATATGATAATGCACTTTAGGCTTAAAATAACCAACTAGGTATATCTATATACACACACACACATACATAGCCAAGCAGGCAGGTTTTTATATCCAACTTGAGCTATATACATATATATAATTTTAGTTTTTTTTTTTGGAATAACTCAAAAGAAAACGATTTAAATGCATTCCAGTAGCTAAATTTTTTCATACATTTTCTGACGTTCTAGTGGTATATACATTTAAATAATTAAATATGTAACTAATATGTAGCAAATAGTTAAGTCTAATATATATATAAATACATCTAATATTCAATTCTGTGCAATCCAATATGGCAAATGTGTATAGCGCTAACGATTCTGCACGATTTCAATTTCAAGCAAACCACTTTACTCTATAAATGATAATGAGATGATAAACGGTAATTTCTGTAGTTAGAATGCAGTTTTTGCTCCGATATTCGTAAGCATTATATGTGTAAGCCTCTTTGATTCCGTAACATTTTAAAAGTTTATGTATTTAGTAAAACTTTGTTCGTTTGTTAAATGGTTAGTAATGGCGCCTTCGATATGCGTTCAAATTGAATTAAACACAAATTGAGAAATCTATTATTAAAAGACTGCTGTGATTTTAAATATAATATAATTAACTATTTAGTTCAGAAAACAAAATACAAACAAAACAAAAACTAAAATAAACAAGAAATCCAACAAATAAACAAGAACTTAGCTATACATATGATTACATAATAATTAATTCAACTTTATCTTAAATAAATTACCAACTCTCCAAACAATAAATAACTAAATGTACAATTTATTTAATTTTAATTGGTTTTAAAGCTTAAGCATCTCATTTGAAATTGCGCGCACTATAATTATGTTGCGCCATCTGCCGGCTTAAAAATAATGTAGTCTGTTAAATAGAGCTGCACTTTACAGCACTTATCGATATCGTTGCATACTCATCGATAGTAGAAAAAGAAGAAGCAGATTGTTTTGATGCTTAATTTGTAATATTGTGCGAATTGTGTTTGTTATTGGTGTATTTAATGGAATAATCAATACGAAAATGATTTGCCGTCTGTGCCTGAATAGCGCCAACGACACAATTCAAATATTTGAAGGCGTCGGCTTGTCCCTGAACGTTGCCACAGTGCTAGCCAAATATTTCTGGTTCGAGGTAAACTATTTGTATAAATACATATTTCACTTTCAAAATTGTAAACAAAACACATTGATATGTAGCCAAAATGTGATGATCCAATATCGACGGACATTTGCGTGGGCTGCTGGACGCGCGTCAGCGATTTTAATGAGTTTTACGCAAGTGTGGAGAAGGCGCATCGCCTACTCACCGAAAGGTTCTCAGTCAAGGTGGGCGAACAGCCAGAGAAAGATGAGCGGCTCAATCAACGGAGCAACAATGGCGAGCAGAAGCAGGAAGAGCAAGAGAAGCAAGAGGATTCGAAAGATTTTCTCATGCACAGCGAATGCGCAGCCGAAGCCGACGCTGAGGAGGATTTGGCAAATGACGAGCAAATGCCAGCGGTGGAGGCTTTATATGCGAGTGGGAACGAGAGCGATGCAGCTGCATCCTTTAGCAATGAGCAGTTTCTGAACGATGTGCTGGCCCAGCAGAGAGAGCCAGCTGCCGATGCCAATGCCGATACCGTGGCTGAGGCTGATGCGGCAGTAGTGCCGAACACAGAAATTGTGCCGCAAGAGCGTCGGGAAACACGTTCCACGCGCTCCAAGAGCAAAGCCCAACAAGTGACAGAAGCTGCTACTGCTGCAGCTACTGCTGCTGCGGCTACTGTAGTGGAGCAGTCGACGCCTGCGAAACGTCGTGGTCGATCAAAAGCCGAAAAAGTGAGCCCCAATGCCGAAGAGGAATTGCCGAAGAACAAACGCTATGTGGATTATAAGAAATCAATGCTGGAAATTGATGAGAAAATCGCCCAACATATGCGCCTCACCTGCAGCATTTGCCACGAGGGCCAGGAGACATTCCTGACGCTCTGCAAGCACATGATGATGGTGCATCATCGCAAGGGCTATGCCGTCTGCTGCAACAAGAAGTTCTACAAACGTTCCTTTCTCACCGATCACATCGATCGCCACTCGAATCCCGAGAAATTCAAGTGAGTGGTAAACTCGACAATATCGTCCAAAATAACGAAGAATATGTTTTACATTTAGTTAATACTCAATTTTATGTTTTAGGTGCCAATTGTGCGATCGCACCTTTGCTGATAAACAATGTCTGCGCAATCACGAGCTGCTGAAGCACCAGCCGGACGAGCAAAAGAAATTCATGTGCGAGCACTGCCCGAAGCGCTATACGAAGCAGTATTTGTTGGATCAGCACAGGATCATACACAAGGAGCGCAACGTGCCGTGCGACATATGCGAGAGGCGGTGAGCGTACAAAAATGTGACGTAGCTGACAATTGTGACAGCTTCCGATTGATTAACTCTAAGAGCGGGCTGTGCAGACTCCGATAATCTCTTTGAGTTGTTGTAGTTTATATGTTGACTGTGTGCACATAAGCTAAACTCTTTGCCTATCTTATAAGCTGTATGGCAAGCCCAGGCACATTTCTCACTCTGCTCTACTGTTTCTTGATCATTTTCCAAGCTCATTTCTATCTGCGCTCCATTTCAATTTGACTGCCCTTTATAAAGCAACTCATTCTCGCTTTTCCTCTTCTCCTTCCAGTTTCCCCAACATGTCGATGCTGTGCACCCACGTCAAGATGGTTCACGGCAACTATGGCATCATGTGCGACATTTGCGCCCAGGTCATTCGTGGCCGTGCCGCCTTTCAGCGGCATCAGCTGGAGCACGCTGGCATCACGGAGCCAAAGGTGCAGTGCGACATCTGTGGCTCGTGGCACAAGAATAAGTATAGCCTAAAGAAGCATGTGCGCCGGCACAATGGCTCCTCCGAGGAATGCACCTGCAACATTTGCGGCAAGGTCTCGCCCAATCGCAGCGCCATGCTCAGCCATCAGCACTATGTGCACAATGCGGATCGTGTGCATGGCTGCAGCGTGTGCAAGAAGAAATTCAAGAAGGCCATCAATCTCAAGGAGCACATGGCCACGCACACGGGCGAGGTGCTCTACAAGTGTCCGCATTGCCCCAAGACGTTCAATTCGAATGCGAACAAGCATTCGCATCGCAAGAAGAGCCATCCCAAGGAGTTCGAGGAGGCGCGCAAGGCGCGCATACAAAATCGCATGGGCGACAATAGCAAGAGTCAGACGACGAGCATGATAACCATAACAACGGACGCCAGCGATGGCCAGCTGGAGACGCACAATATACTGGTGACAACCAGCTCGTCCCAGCATGCGGACGAGGACGAGGAGGATTACAAGGGCGAGGACATTGAGTACATGCTCACGCTGAGTCCACAGCCAGCGGAGTAACTTATACATAAATGTTGTTGTTTTTTTTTTTGCTTATGGTAAACATCAATTTAAATATATATATATTATTAAATATATATATGTATATGTATTATGTATAATTTAGTTTATTTGATATTAAATATTTGTAAATAGAATCCTTAAGCTAGCAGCGATTAACAGAAAGAGAAATAGACAAAGCCGGGAATGTTGTTGCATTGAGATGTGCTTGGAATTTCTTGCAGTGTACTAACCACGCTCGCAAATGATCTCCACGGCATTCGGTTCCATGAGAACAGACTCCAAGCACCGATGCACGGCCGAGCCCAGAATCTCGTCCAGCAAAAAGTTAACCAAGCTGTGAGGCAGAATAAATGTTTATTTAGTTTATTGATTGGATTATCAGCATTTTTCACTCACTTCTCATCGCTGACGAAACGCCAGAGATTCATTTGCAAATAGTGTGCATCCACTTGGATTTGCTGCAGGCCAAATTTACTAAAGGTGCGCAGGCGCACGCATTCCAGCAGCGTCTGTAAAGGAATCGGACAGAGATTATAAATAAGCCAACAGAGATTCATTAATGGAGTCGAGTCGAAACGCACCTTGAGTCCAATTTTAATGATGCCCATGACAATGGAAGCCTTGGTAAACTCCACCGAGGTAAAGATGTCCACGCGCTCGGAGAACAAACGATGTATATTGGATACATAGCTGGACTCCAGCTGCGAGGGTGTATAATTCGACCAATTGGAGCGATATTGCGGCTTCGATGCATTGAAATTGCTGAAGTAGGTTTTCCTACTGGAGTCGCTGCTGGCCGTGGTGCGGAAGCCCGTATTGCCCGCACTCTCGTAGAGGCTGGCCAGCACCGTCTCTATGCTGCCGAGCTCCTCGACGACGCGCTTCATGACAGCGCGCACCGAGCGCGGCTCCAGGCAGTTGAGCCAGTCGCGCGTCTCCACGCTCTTGCGCAGCATTTGGGAGATATTTGTGCCCTGCAGACGCACATAGGAATCGAGCAGGGATTGGGCTGTCTCGCGCATCTCGGCACAAATCTCTGTCTCGTGCGTGAGCGTGGCGCTGTTCTCCGAATCAATTTCATAGAGATCATCGACCAGAGCAATCTGGCAATGGAACAATGGATTAACATGAATTTAGAGTTAAGTTTTGAAGCATTTGCCTTACCAGCATGTGCACGCCCTGCTGCTCCAACTCGAGGCACGTCTTGGACAGCACCAGCAGCAGGTTGGGCGGACTGGAGCTGGAGACATCCGCAAAGCCGGACATCACCTTTGAGATGTGGCGCAGGAAACCAATCAGCAGATGCTCCCTAATTCCCTCCACACAGAGCGCGCCCTTATTTTCCGCTTTGATATTGAAGGACCAGTCGGTGCGCAGAAAGATCATCAAATCCTGCAGCACGCCCTTGATCTTCTCCACCATGGCCACGTACAGATTGCTAATAAGTTCGCTCAAATTCACGTCACTCTTGGCCGAGACCAGGGACAATCGCACAGCGCTCAGACTGTCTGCAAAGTGATCCTTCAAGCTCTTGCCATGGGCGTCACACAGCTGATGGGCAGCTCCGATGATGATGTCCAGCGTATTCCGTTGCACCTGCAAGCCACGGCAGATGTTGCGCATGGCCTGCAGCCGGCGATGCAGTCGATCCAGAGCGCGCAGCATCACCTGCGTGTCGCCATACCCAATGTCCGATTCGACGCGATCCTGCACCAAGGTCAAATACTTGTCGATGTTCTCATTGAGAAAGACGTTCAGCGCATTCAAGGCGTTCTCCTGGAAGTCGTCGCTAGAGGAAGATGTGAATAAGATATATGCATAACTAATCTCTGTATAGCTGATAGTTACCGCTCCTGCTCGTAGTGCTTGGCCACAAACATATCAAAATAGGAGGTGACCACCAGCGCCAAATCGTTGAGAAAGCCATCAATGCCCATGTCCACGAATTCCAGCATATCCCGTTCCGTCTGATCCTGCAGCATCACAATCTGTTCGTGAAGCCGCTTGCTGGCGCATCTCAACATCTCGCTGGCCAGGTCGGAGGTCTTCTCGTCCAGCTGCAGCAGCAGTTCGCCAATTTCTGTCAAGGACTGAGCCGTATTGCCGGCACTCTGAAAGTCCAGACGCAGACGCTCCTTCAGCTCCTCCATGATGGCATCGCAATCGCGTTTGATGCCATCAAACGAGGGCTGTCGTCCATACTGGGCGAACACCTTCTGGGCATGCAAGTAATCCTGCACAGCCTGTGCATAGTTCTGCTCCTCGATCAGTGCCTTCAGCTTGGCTGGCAACGTCGAGAGGAACTGCAGGCGCTTCAGCAGCGAATGCTTCTCGGAGAGGCGACAGAGCTGCGAGCGTGTGCCTTGGAGAGTGCCCGTAATCTGTTCACTGAATGTGGTAATCGATTGCATCTTATTCATCAGCAGATTCACATCCGTTTCCATCTGCTTGAAGTCATCTTTCATTTTGCGTATCGTGTCCGTGGCAGAGATGAATTTGTTGTAGTTCTCGTAGACGAGCGTCTGCATGTCCGAGTGCAACGTCTGAGTGTCTTTGACGACGGCGGCCTCTGTGTCCATGATCTGCTTGAGGGAGCATTCCTTGAGCAGCTTCTCCAAATATCGGTCGGCATCGAAGCTGGGACTATCCATATCAAAGGGATTTTCTTTCTCATCCATTCTAGAGCAGCTTTGTCATATAAACTATTCTTATTCATCTACAAACAAAAACCATATGTTTCTGTTGAGCGAAAATTTAACATACTGTTAAACATTGATTAACAGCTGCCAATCGGCTATCGATGACACAGCCCCTGTCGTGTTTTATAGCGTGTAGGCTCTGAGTGTCTATTTCTATTTGTCAAGTGAAATAAAAGCGTTAAGAGCATTACAATACGAGTCAATAAAAGCAAGATCTGTCAAGGTAAGTTAATTAACACCTCAATCCTCAATTTTTAAAACTGTAATATTCAAAGCGCGCTAATTATGTTTATTCATGTGATGTGCCATGGTTGCATTTTTAATAACATATCGTGTAGCCAACATAAAACAGAGCGCCCCATTCGAAAAAATTTTTTCCAAATATTTCTCATTAGAAAATTTTTAGGCCGAATAAATGTAGACAACTATGTTTATGAAACATAAATAACGCACTGATTATTTCAATAATTACATTTGACGCATTGACAATAGATTGAAGCTGTTTAGCTATATAATTAATATTTGAACTGATAAGCCGAATGCCATTATCTCTATAATTGTGAGCTTGGCCAGGTTTTTCCCTACATTCTGTAAATATACTCTCAATGGAAAGCATCGTTAAAATTGTAGCGCTCGCTGCTTGGACGCTGGCTGCGTCTATTTGCAACGTTGCTGCGGGTAATTTAAGTGCAATTGAAAATTTATATGTATATATTTATACTATTTATTTATTTATGCAGATTGCGTAACTGATCCCGAGACAATGTTATGCATTTTGGATCCGAATCAGGGCTAGAAAAAAATATGCTTTTATACAAATTATGAAAATAATCAAAATGTATATTAAGTCCATGGCTTTTGATATATTCAAATTTCTGGTGTGGAATGTATGTTAACTGGGTGGGAGTTATATCGATATTATATCGATTTGTTGCCATAAAAGTCCTAGAGCGCGCATTGTAAGCGACTTTGAAAATTGCCAGTGTGAAATAAACTTAAAATTTAATTCTTGAATGGTAATATAAATGAACAAAGCAAGAAAGTCAAATGTTTTATTTTGAGATATTCAATGAGTCAATAAGAACAATAACTGTAATATATATTTATATTGACCTGTAGATTAAAATCTGACTCAAGCTCTTCTTATCTGCTTGCCAAAGAAAGCATATTGAAACGTTTGGGCAGCTAAATTTGATAGATTTTTGTTTTCTTTCTGTGATTTGTTTAGGCTTAGAGCTCAATTGCATTAGCTAATTCATGGAAAGGTCAAAGCTGATCGAATTTGACTAGGATTTAGTCTAAGACCTACGCCAATCGCTAATAGATAAATAAATCCACAAACCAGCCGCAATAAGCTACTCATTGAGCTCATCGCCTGCAAAGTTTGAGTTTTTTTTTTTTTGTGTGGGCTCTAAATCGCATTATGCGCCCACATTTGGACCCTCGCCCACGCATTGGCAATCTGTGGCTGGCCGGTTCTTGCATCATGTGCGATTGTTCGGCCACTTGTAGCCAATGGACGCAGCTGTCCTTATGGTTGCTGTTGTTATTGTTTTTGTTGCTTTCAGCTCTTGGGCATGTCGAGATGAATGAATAAACATGAAGAAGAAGTTTTCCACTTTTCGCAGCCGACGCAGATATGTCCAAAAGTTCAAGTTAAAGTAAAAGTAAAAGTAAAAGTATTTTGTGCCGTATCTCATTCGTAACGGCTGCCACATCTGCCACGGCTGTTGCCACAGCGCCTGTTGTTGTTGCTGCTTTTGGCATTGGCTCATTTCAAATACATTAATATTTTGACCTTTGGCAAAAGTTGTTGGCCAAAAATTGTGCAAATCACGCAGCCTCGTTTCGCGCTGCAGGCTGAGCCCTTGCATAGCTGCAGGCATAAAATACACACACACACACAGCTATACACACCCACCTACACCTACACAAATCTCACAAGGTTTACATTCATCAAACAGAAAATTGAATTTACGTAAGCCCAACGAATGTCAAAGAAATAAGTAAAATAACAGCGCCCACCCAAGTAAAGTCAGCTTTTAAGCAGGAGGCGTGGCTGCTGTAGCTATGTAGTTGGAACAGCATAAATGTGTGTGTGTGTGCGTGTGTGTGTAGAACGTGTCAAGGTCAGGTTACACTTACCGCCATTGTCGACTTTTGTCTTCCCGACCAACGCCAAATATTTTCCCTCCCAAAAGAAGAAAAAATAAAATACTCGCGCAACAGGAACAACTTGTTCATGTGTGCACGTGTGTGTGTGTCTGTGTGTGGGTGGGATGAGTGTGTGCGTGTTGTTAAAGTGCGGCAAGTCGTTAAATGAATTTCAGTGCTGCATTGAGTACACTTAGAGAGTAGCGGAGCCAAGTGGATGAGCACTGCGAGCATTTTGAGCTAACGCGAGGGTGGCTCAAGTAGTTGTCCAAATGTGAGAAAATGGCCTAAGTGTGAGCTATTTACAGAAATTTTAGGTAATAATCAAGGCGATAAATTTAGAAGGTTAAGCATTGCGTAGCGTATTACAAAGAGGAAAGAAAAGGTTGCAGAAGGGGTATTAAATTGACGATGCGTTAAATCAAAGAGTAGAGTTCAGAATTGCGTATATTATAGGGTAAGGAATAAATTATGAAATTGAGTATAGTGCAGGGTATGGGAAAGAGTAGTTATACGATCTTTAGCAGAGTAAAAAACGCACCGTAGAGATGGATACAGTAGATATTTGTGTCTACTCTATAGCCTCTGCCTTTCTGCCTGCTCTACTATCGTTATATAGGCGACATTAAGCATGAGAGGGATATGGATGGAGCATAGATCAAGGTATTGTATCAAACATGATGTAAGCTAATAAGTAAGCTAATATATAAAGGGGTAGAGATAGATAGATAGATAGATAGATAGATAGAACAAAGTGAACTAGAAGAATGTATAGTGTAGGGTAGGGAGCAGAGATATTTTGAAATATGTATGTACAGTGTAATATTCGGCTTTTTTATTTTTCAACTCCAAACGCCTATAAAACATAAAATTTTAGTTGAAATTAAAAAAGTGAAAATGCTAAATTGTAGATTGATGAGGTATATATCAATATAGTATATATATATGTCAGGGGAGGAATGAAGAATGAAAAATGCATTTAAATGTACTTCAACAATCTCTTGAATTTAACTCTCTCTCTCATTCTCATTAATTTTTCTCCATTTATACCAAACTCAACTTTCATTGGCCGCCCTCGTTGCGTTGTTCATTTTAATGGATTATATACAGAAAATTGGACGCTTGTCGAGGATTACAGGCAAGTGGCGCAGTCAAGTGTCCGCTGTCCTCTGTCCTCTGTGTGTGGACGGCAAATGAAAGCCAAACAAGTTGACGTTCCATGACATAACTGTAAATTACGCTGCGCAACAAACACTAACACTAACACAAACACACACACGCACACACATAGAATTCCTCTGGCTTAGCAAGTGCGAACAGTTTTATCAGCTGCGGTAAGAGAAATGCAAAATGCGCTCGGAATCTTTGCTCGTAAATCGTGCAAGCTGAGTGCTTCCGCCGCCAGGCGCTAGGTGGCGCTTTAATTGCACTAAACTATGCACGATACCAGCTGCAGGCGGGCAAACAAGCATCAGCCTGGCGCTGACAATGCAAATGCAGCGCAATTTCGGCAGCCTCTAGCCCCCTCTCCCCCTCCCCTGCTTGCTGCCTGCACTTAAGCAGCATCCTTACACAGCTCAGCCGAAAATTGTGTCAGCAAAAGGTGTGGGCGACAGGTGAGCGAGCGGCCGGGTCTCAATGGTTTTTATTTTATTTTTCTCTATTTTTTATTTTTGTCTGTCAATTTTGGTGTGTGTTGCCCTTTGGCTGTGCGCGCCGTGTGGGCGTGGCAAAAGGCTTTTAAGGTTAGCGGGTCACGTGCTCTTCAGCCAAGACAGAGCTATCTATTTATACACACAGCTGCAAATTTGTGTGTGTGTGTGTGTGTGTGTGTGTGTTGGTAATTTTCGTCGCATTCCTTGGCGTAAAATCTGTGTCGCATCTTACGCAAAGCAGCCAATTGAATTGAAATGAAGTCATGCGGCCGTGACACAGCGTCCCAAATGCTTTGCCATAAATCAGGCATCAAAATTGACATTAATGTTGAACAACCCCACCAAGCCCCCAAAAGGCAGCCAGGACAGGTGGGGGCAGCCAGCAGCGTCTTGTATTCAATTCACGCTGCCTGCCCGCCCGCCTGTTGAGCTGTCTGTCCGTCTGTTCAGTCTGTCCAGGCCAAGAGTTTGCGTGTCGCTGTGCATTCGATCACGCATGGAATATTTAAGAGACAATCTCTCTTGCCATTGCCACGCCCACGCTCACGCCCACGCCCACTTGCGTATCTAACGCCATCGCGCCACGTAGCAAATGCAAAGCAAACAGCGCGAAATGCCAGCTGACAAGCTGATTGCCTAATCTCTAAAAAAAACACACCGAATTTTGCTTTAAGCAATGCTCATCTATAACTGTACACTGCAACAAATAATTGTGCTAGATTTTAAAGTTTCAACAAACCATATATATATATATCTATATATACATATATATCTATATCTATATCTTCATTTACATTGTTTGATGTTGGAGCAGGCTTTAGTGCTAAATCTCATCAAACGCTCTATGCTGCCTACTCTACTCTATATCTATTTGTGATCAGGAGCAATAGCCCAATCGATTAATTCGTATCTATTCATCTGTCCTTCCATCTGTCTGTTCGTTCATCTGTGATACCGTCTCAATGTCCGTCCGACTGTTCATTCAGCTGTCCGTCTGTACCTTCGGCTCGCTATGAGCCCCTCCATATGATTTATCCGTCCTTCCATCTCTTCTGTCTGTCCGTCTGTTTGTGCATCCCCCTTTCTTCTATCTGTCCGTATGTATGTCCCTCTGTCTGTCTGTACATTTGTCCATCCATCCGTTCATACATCCGTCCGTCTATCTATCTTGATTAAACTTTTATAACTAAAGCGTTATATAGTTACTATAAAATATAGTAAAAGTATAGTTTAAAAAAAAAAAATAAATAAATAAATAAATTAGTGTAAAATCTAAAAAATTTAAAATCTATTTAAAATACCATTGAAAATTTATTTTTTATTTTTTTTATTTTATATATATATTATATAATGTACTATTAGTTTGTGAATATTATTATAGTTCATGTATAATGATGCTGAAAATTATTATTATTTTTATTTTTTATTTTATACTATATATTATATCAAGACAGCTACAGAGTATCTACTAGTCTATGACTCCCTTTCAGCATACGCTGCACTGTCGAAAAAACAAGATAAACTTTATTGTAATATATAACTCTTGGTATGCAAAACAGAATTTGCTTAGCCCCCAAGCAATGTCCGACGCCAAGCAGGAGTACAAGCAACAGAAAGAGATAGAGGGAGAGAGAGAGAGACGGAGTAGGAAGAGTAAGAGATATGAATAGAGACAAAGATAGGGATAGAGCTATAAAAATGTCTGAAATGAGAAGCGGATGAGCATTAAAATTGTAAATTGCCTTAAAATTTAATGCGCAGCATAATTTGAAGCCAAGCAACTTAAGATATTAAACGTTCGCCTTACCTGAGCTCAGGTAAGTTGCCCGAGTAATTAGGCAGCAGCTGTGCAAAAATAACGAATTTGATTGATTGCCTAACTAATTTATAACGAAATGAATTACTCAAGCGAACCATGACAGATTACAGATCAATCGTTTTCTCACAGTGTATTGCTGAATATATATATGTTCGGTCTGATATAGCTAGCTATATATAACTATCTGGCACCTGGCGCTGGTGCCTCATTTAGTCTGCGGTTAGCTGTGTATTAGTCCCGCTAATTTCAACTGTATCTGCATTTGATTCCAATTTGCATATGGGATTAATGTTTGTTCGCCTAAATGGGCAAACACACACAGGAGAGACAGGAGAGACAGGAGCAGGAGCAGGAGCAGGAACAGTAGAGAGGGCAGAGACAAAGAGTGGGGTAGATATAGATAGAGATACACGTGCATGCATACATGATATATGAAGCGTGCATCACATAAATTCAATTAATTACAATCTGTGGCTTTCGCACACAGGCACAAAAACCACAAAAACTATCAATTAAAATTGCAGTCGAATATTCAATGCACTTTCAATATTTAAATGAATATCATATTACAATTTAAGTTGAATATTTTCATCAAGTACTTTTTTAATTTAAATTATTTTCGATAATTTTATTAAAGTTGCAAAGTATTTCATTTAGTAAATTTAATAGTTTAATAGAATTTTCTATGGAAAGATTAGGTCAAAATTAAAATAGGTATACGGTTTAAATTGTTAGACTTTTCATAAAAGGATTTCAGATAGGGAATCAATAGTTTAAGTTAAGCAATTTAAGATTTTGATATTAGAGAAATCCAAGAAAATTTAGAAAATTATAAAAATCAAGTATAATTAAATAATTCTGTCATCTGATTCATTTCTTAGCTCATACATAATCTTTGATGAAGGGAATGTATAAGTACTCCCTATACCATTGCGGTATTTGCGCTATAGATTAGGCATTCAAATATGCTCATGTTTAAAACGTTTTTGTTGCTATTTAAGCTGCAGCCGTATTTAATGTTTACTTTTACAAGTTGCCTTTGGCAAATTTATCTACAAAAACTAGTTTCATATTAAATATTTGCAAAAAGCAAACAGACATTTTAAATGAAATAATAAATGAATAAAAAAGTATTACAATAATAGGAATTGTTTTTAAACCTTAATAAGAAATAATAAAAAGTTGAAAAAAGGTGAAACGAATATTTATAAAAAAAGAAATAAAAAAATGAAAAGAAAAGGTTATCTATCTAAAATAAAATATTATCTATTTATGTATATGATAGTCTGCATATATGAAATTTTGAAATGTTTAGATTTTACTCCATTATATTCAAATTTTGTACAGCTACTAATTGCATTTAAAAATCTATTATTGTATTTGATTATATATAGAGATATCTTACTTCATTTCGCCCAATCCTCTACAGCAGCCACGCGTTTTCATACCATACTTTTCAGCGCACGCTTTTTTTATTTAATTTTTTTTTATTTTAATTTTTTTTTTTACTTTAAATGAGCAACTCAATTAGAATCTTGTGTACATTTTATTACAACATTTAACTTCAATTCATCCTCATCACAAAACAAGCCATATCTCTTGCCAAATCTGTGCATATTTGATATCTTCAAAATCCATTTAAATATGTGTATGCCAGCTTGCGAGGCTCAAAAACAGCTTAGCACGGCTTACTGGCAGAGATAGAGTCTCGAAACCGCAGCCCGAAACAACAACTGACAGCAGCAACAACAACACCGACAGCAGCAACAACAATAACAATAAGAACAACTGTTAACCACTATTTAGTGTGTTGAATTGGTCAATGAATTGTAGGCTGTTAGCATTCTATATTTAGGCCAAGTCCACCAAACCAGTTGGAGCCACGCACACAGCCAAAACAGAAGATAAAATAACAAAAAAACACACACAACATATAACACATAAAGGGTTCGTCTCTGGGGCTTTTGTATTTTGGGGCTTCCCTATTCCCCAGTGTCTGAGCATACATTAAATTATCGACTCTCAACGAAAATAAACCATTCCAACTCACACCAGCTGTACGTGTGTGTGTGTGTGTGTGTGTGTGTGCGCGAGTGTCTGTCTGTGTCTGTATTTGGCTTCGTTTTGTGTTTTACATTTTTCATAGCATACTTTGCTGCGCCCAAAAGACACGACTCCATTTTGTCACATTTTATGGCAGCACTCAAAGCTTTGCTACGAAATTTGCATACCAGAGCTAAGTGGAAAGCGTGAAAAGGTGACGGGGGTAGGGGCATGTGCCAAAGGGGGCTTGATGTTTGCCCTCTCTGTCTACCTCTCTCTCTCTCTCTCTCTTTTACAATTGCATTTGTTGCACGAGTGTTGACCTTTTTTTGTTTTTTTGTTTTCTTCTATTTGGGCGTTTAGCTTTTAGCTGCTGCTAATGCCATTATGAGCCGCAGCATACACACACACACACACACACACACACTCATATATAGCTGTGCATTGTCCACAGCTGGAATTTTGGCTGGCTGCTTCGGCTCGACCGCAAAAGCGTTGCTGGAAATCAACAGTTTACCTTAATGTGGTGGACGCTACGTGGGCCGGGCTTAAATGGCCAGCAAACCAAGCAAACACACACACGTACACATATGCACATATGTACAGTGTGAGTCTTTTGGGTATTGCCAGACAGATAGACATTGGCGCATGCACAAGTGCAATTACTCATAGCTAAAGCGGAATGGCATAGAGGGGCGCAGAGGGAGACAGCTGTACAGGTTGCCCTATGGTGTTTTTCTCTCTTTCTGCATCTGCCCTGCTTGTTGTTTATTTGCTTATCATGCACTTGGTTTGGCCAAAAATCAAAGCCTTTGTTTACACGTGTATATTTTGGGGGAAGGGCAAAAACTCTGGCAACGCCGCACGATTTGCATCTGCTTTGCTGCGGCCTGTACATTTACTAATTGGCAGCACTGTGCCTCAAAACAGAATTTTTGTTAACTGTTTAATACAAATTGAAAAGAGGAGAGAGAGTAGAATAGAAACAGAGCTGGAAAGGAAAAAGCAAAAATAAATGCAAATCAGCATGCAGACAAAACACAGCTGGCTGCAGTGTTGCGGCATCCTAGAGACCACAACCGCAGCACAATCAGCATGCATGATTTAACAAGACACACATACACGCACACACACACAGATGCAAAGACACACCTGTGAAAACAGGTTTTTAGCATATGCAAACTGCATTGGGGCTCCCAAAATGTGCATAAGCAAAAGATGGAGCTGAAGCAGCAGCAGACGATGCATAAGCAGGCAGCCGCTGGGAGCCAACTGGGGCATATTTTGCGCCAATTTCCATGCCGATCGTTGGCTAAGCAAATGCCAAGCCTCAACCTAACCTCATAGCAATACGTCTTTGATGCCCATCATGAATGGAAATGCAAAACACAAGCAAGCAAACCGAAAGAAAGCTAAACAAAGGCAGCGAGCAACAGACGCTGGCAGTGGCAGAACAATATCAACAACAACAACAACAACAACAACAGCGCCAAAGCCTGCGAACTGAAAGAAAATTAAAAAGTAAACACAAAAGTTCACGTGCTCCGCATGCGACAGCAACAGCAGTAGCAGAAGTAAAGACAGAGGCAGAGGCAGAAGCAGCAGCAGAGGCATTGGCAGCGGCAGAGCAGCATAAGTTTGTTCGCAGCGCCAGCAGGCGATAGCTAAAGAAAGACATTAAGAAGCTGCGCATTGAGCGCATGTCAGAGAGCGCATGAGTCAGAATAAAAGCAAAAGAGAGTGGCTAGAGCATGAGAGAAAAAGAGGGATAGAAAGAAAGAGAGAGAGCGAGGCAGTGAGCGTGGCCATTGATGTGTGTTTGCAATGGAATTTCTCTCCTGCGATTTGTTTACAGTTAGAAGTGGAGCTGGTATAGTATGAGGCATTTCAGATTGCTCATAAATACAATATAATTCAGCTTAGATAAAGTTAAGTAATGTAAAAAATGCAAATGAAAAATAAAATATGACAAACAATTAAAGAATAATTATAATTAAGTTAAGATGAAGTAAAAAATGTGATAAAATTAATCAAATATATTATATTACCAAATATAGATAATGCTAAATGTAAAAGTTACCTATAATGACTCAATTAATTAATCATTTTATATAAATATTTATTCTCCAAATATGTATTATAAAAACATATTGAAAAAGAGATTACAATTATTTATAAATCATTTACATGCGCTTCAACTTGCAAACATGTATAGGTGCGCGCCAAGTCGTCTTGGTCTATCGTTTCACTCATTCACGCACCAATCAGTAAGGATTTACTTTGCATTGAGAGCAACTCTCAGGTTTCGCCGCTCTGCTTCTGCTTTAGGAGCCACGTGCGTATTATTTATGCGTAGACATTCTGGCGCCGCTAGCTCAGCTCCAATGCAACGCAAACACAAAGAGAGCGAGCAATGGCAATGCAAAGCCAACTGTAAAGCCAATCGCAAAACCAACTGCAAAGACACAGGCTCGGAGAGTGAGCGAGCGAGATGGTGAGATTGGAAAGGAAGCCAAACGTAAACATTTTATGAAGCGCGCGTTCTCTCAGAAATGTGTGAAGAGTCGTGGCGAACGGACGTGCGCTGCGCCCGTGGAACGCATCGAGCAACTATTTTATTTTCCACCTGCTACACAAACACACACATACAGACTCATACACTCGCACACAAATAGACGCACACGTTAAACGTTAGGCAAGCGCGCGCAAAACTGAAAATAAATGTAATCAAAACGAAGTGAAAAACGCGCAACAAAAGTTCCATGCGAGATTGTGCAAAGAAATTGTAACCAACAAAAATAAAATAAAAGGAAATTAATTTAAGCAATAACAAATTAAAGTTAAGTGAAAAATCAATGCTCGACCAAAAGTTGAATAACGAAAACTGACGCACAGATACACACGAACACATACAAACAGTAACAGAAACTGGCTGCAGCCACGCACACGTGCGCTTACAAACACCCACACACAAATACACACATACACTAACATCGACACACTACTGCACACATACACACGCACAGGCAGACGAGGCGAAAGCCTAACAAAGTGAAAGTAACGAAATTAGCAACACAATAGAAAAACAAACAGTGAAAACAAGCGCATAAAAAATGCACACGAGCGGGCTAAGAAGAACTGTGTTGAAAGCAAACGACGAGCAAGCGTAAGGACGCTCGTAGTAACGGTGAAAGTGTAATCAATTTAATGTCGCATACTTTTGGGCTCAACCGTACACTAGAAGCCGACAGCTTTATGGCCAGCCGCTAACAAAGTGCGCCCACTGTAATTTTTACAGCTACCGATAGAACAATAACAACACCAACAACAACAATTGTAACATGCACGCAATAGCAGCAGTTTCCGTTACTGAGCGAAAAAAATGCTGCCATTTAAGAGGCAAAGGCATGCATAAAGAACAACAACACATGCAGAAAAACTAGTGCAATAATAACGATCCCGTTACTGAGAGCGTTACTCATTGCATGCAGTGAAAAAACAAAAAATAACAGCAACAGCAACAACAACAGGCGGCAAACAGCAGCCGCATAGTGTAGAAACGTGTGCAAGATAAACACGCAAAACAAAGCGAACTGGGTCAGTGTGCGAAAGACGCGCGGGGATCTAGTGAATGGCGCAAGATTAAATGGCGGCAAATGCACGTGCATGCAAAAATGTGCTGAATACTTAATGTGCAAAGACGCAGCAGCACTAGCGGCAGCAGCAGCACTGGACTGAGGGGGTAAGTTAACTGCAAGCTCAATTTTAAGTGGGCAGCCATTAAGCTGCATAAGCATACATACATATGCACACACACACACTCACACATACGTGTGTATGTGTCTGGCACGCAAATCATTGCACACCTCAACAAAATCCGATACGCATTTTTAGCCTTGAAAAATGTGTACGGTAAAATAAACAGCGACGGCGACTTATTGGCGATTTGACGGCGAAAACTGTGCGGCGTGTGAGCGCCAGAAGCAAACGCTAGACACAAGAGTTGATAAAAAAAGAAAAGGAATCGGCGGCAATTTGACGAAAGAGAAGAAAGTAGAAAGTATAAGTATAACAACAACTGTTAAAAGAGCAAAGGGTGTAACTGGAGTCAAAAGTAAATGGCCATCGAAATGCCGAATGAAAGAGGGAAAACAAAATAACAAAGCGTACACAGAGAAAATGGCAAACACAAATAACAGTAAAATAAAATATTCTCATGAATGTAGCTAGCTTGTTTGCAGGCGAGGCGGGCGCCGCAAACACGCCCACCGCCACCAACACGCAGTGTTTCGCCCCACTGTCCTTGCCCAACGCCCCCGCCGTCGCCTACTCTTCGGTCCAACTCATTTGGCGTTCCGTTTCTATCTGTGTATTCCTGATGTGGGTCATAAATGTAACTCCATTTTTATGACCAACTTGCACACAACGCGCGCAGTCAGAAGAGTGAAAGAGAAGCAGCAGCAGCAGCAAGAAAAAAATAAAATAAGTGAAAGAGCTGCCAGCATAACCAAATAGCGATTTCAAAGGGCCAGCCGTCAGAGTGGGAGCGGGAGAGGGGCTATGCCGTTTGAATGTGTGTGTGAGTGAAAAGGCCATTAAATGGCTCGCCGGGCAGCGACAGCGACGGAGGCAGCGCCAGCTATACGCTTAGATGCCAGAGCTGCGTATATGTATGTATAGATGTGTGCGTGTGTGTGTGTGAGCGAGGGTGACTCAAATAACAAGGCAGCTTAAGCCATTAGCATATACATATGTGTGTATGCATACATGTATGCGTATATTTCCTCTAATTGACTGATTGGCATGCGTCTGACTTTTGGGGCGATGGTAGACAATATAATATGCATAATATACACGAAGCAAAAAAAAAAAAAAAAACATTAAAGCTAATGCGTATTTGTATAATAAATAGTTAAGCATTTATTCTATTTATACAGCGGGCAAGCAGAGGAAACCCTTTTTATTTTATTTTTATTTTATAAAGTTAGATATAATTAAAAATTAAGATCTAACTTAATTTTAACAGCACTGGCTACTATGGCCTTCGGCTCTAACTTATCCTATGCATTTACATTTATATACATATTTACATTGTTTTGTTGGTTGGGAACTAAATGAGGTGGTATAAATCTGTTATTTTTAGAAACTTGATTATTGAGCATATGTTTTCAGGGGTTGGGTTTGAGAGTAAGGATATGGGGCAGCTGTTGTGGAAGATTTGGGTTTTCAGGTGGGAAGTTGCAGGACAGTTAAAGAAAATATGTTGGATGGTGAGGTCTGTTGTGGTGTTGCAGTTGGGGCATGGGATTATGTTGTCAGGGTTGATGTATTGTTGTTTTGTAAATCTTGTGTGTCCTAGTCGGAGTCTTAGTATTTTTACTTGGTCGCTGCGTGTAATAATTTCTTGTTTTATGTTTTTTAAGTAATAGGTTGTGTGTGTCAGGTTGTTGAGTTGCTGATACCAACTGTTGCAGACTTCTATATTTTGATGGAGTTTTTTGGATGATTCGTTGGCAAGGAATTTGTGTATATCTTTGGAATTGAAGTTTGGGGTGTAGTGGAGGGGCATTTTTTTATTTTAACTCTTATTATTGCTGCTGCTGTTGATCTGGCAACCCTCTTAAGCAGCTTGCGCTAAGTCTATCTCGTTCGCTCTCTCTTTTACAAGCTCAGTTGCTCGCCGAAACTCTCTGCGTTTCATTTGACGTCATTATCCAACTGTTGTTTCGCTTTGCTCGTTTGCCTGCCCTGCTGCTTGCACATTTGCTTTTCTGCACGATTTTTGTTTTTGCGCTGTCGCTGCTGCCGTTTGACTCTGCGTGCTTAACCGTTATTATATTGCAGAGAACGAACGCGAGATTTGTGCGCGCTCCTTTTAGCTAACACAGTTGCATTTAACATTGCTGTTACATTTTACTATGCTCTTCCTTTCGTTCTCCCGCCCTCTCTTTCTCTCTCTCTCTTTCTGTCGCTTGCGCTGTATTTGTTTGAGCGCCAATTAGGCAAAAGTTTACGACAGTTTTCTGACATTTCGGTTGTGGCTTGACAGCCACACAAATACACATACACTGGCCTCAGCTCTCGCGCTTGCTTGTGTGTGCGTTTAATGCCGTTTGAAAGCATAACCCTATCTTGCTCCCGCTCACTCCAACTATCATTTGCGGCTGGCGTTGGCGTGACCTTGGTAATGTCTGTGCGTGTGTATGTGTGTGCCTGTACGTGTGTGTGTGTGTGTGTGTGTGCAGCGCATGGAATGCAAATCCATTGAAAGCGACAGGCTGCAGTTCAAGGCTACTTTTACGTTACGCAAGCGTTACTCGCACACAAACACACACACATACACACACACAGAGAGGCTTGATTTTTTGTTTGTTTGTATGCATATCCTTGAGCGTCGTTCATGTTGCATGTGTTGCGTTGACAATTTTCAGTATAAACACGCACATACAGACACAGGCACACATGTACATACATGGACAGCTGTCACAGACAGCTGCTGCTCGCTTTGCGTCTCTTGTTCTTGGCTTATGCAATAGCCAGGCTTTAGATGTATTTTTTGTTCTCTTTTTTTTTTTTTTTTTAATTAGCCAACACACAAAGCAGCCGCAGTCGCATCCGTATCCTATTTTAATGTTATGCAACTGTCTCTGACCTTTGCTACGGCACTTGCACTTGTGTATATGTGCAATGAGTAGGGGGCTTGTGTGTATATGTATATGTGTATGGATATCTGTATGTGTGCGTGCCATTGTCTCGCATATATGGGGAAACGTTGAGCTGCCTTGACGCTTGGCTTTTGTCTTTGCCTCAATGTCACTGCATATTTGAGTAGGTTTGTTTAATCGAAGCGCGCCCACTGCACACGTGTGCATGTGTGTGTGTGTGAGTGTGTGGGTGTGGCCTGTGTGCCTGCCTGCCATGAATATGACATAAGTCAGCTCGCATTAATGTTCCCGCACACACACACACAGACACATGTGCCATGCCCATTGGCAATGGGCCACGCAATAATTTGTTTAGTTGTTCCCTGATAGAAACGTCATCCAACTCAATCCTATGTCTCTTCCTATCTCTCCCTCTTTCGCTCTCTCTCTTTTTCTCCCGCTCTATCATATTTCACTTCAATTTGCGACGCATTTCATTGCAATTTGTCAGCTTTTAAAATTGATATCTGAACCAGCAGCAATGCATAGAGAAATGTCAAATGTCAACGTGACAGCTGGGGCAACATGCGAGATACGAGATGAGAGATGCGAGGAGGCGCCGCAGAAACCAATTTGCATTACAACGCTGCAACGTTAGCGAATGAAGTGATGGAGCAGCAGCCGGATCACGACACTGGCAGACAGAGGAGTGCACAAATTTGCAAACTGCCTGCACTCAGGCCAAAGAGTAGACGGCAAAAACCCAGACGCAAATTAAGGTGAAGTGAAAAACTAAAGTGAAGTCGGCTGCTCATTAGGCATCCAATGGGGCTGCGGCAGCGTTGCCACAGTAACCCTTGCCGCACTCGAAAGGGTTTCTGGGGCTCTCCAACTGTTTCGTTTTTTTTTTAAAGTTGATTTCATTAAAAACTTGCGGCTGCATCAAGAGGCCTTCAATAAATGGCACTAAAAACGAAGCTTCCAATTCGGGATAAAACCAAAACGAACAAAAAATGTTCGGAATAGAACAAAAAACTGCATGCAGAGCGACTAATTTGGTAGAAGTTTTCGCTGTTGTTTTTGTTTTCGTTGTTATTCTGCCGGGCGCCATTTTGAAAACCCTCGCACGTACCCAGTGACCCCGACCAATTCTTTTGTTATGCGAGAGTTTGGATAAAACTAAAAATAAAAAAAATGGTTGCTGCAATTTGCGCATTTTGCGGCGAACAAAACGCTTTAGAAAATGTTAGCCAAAAAAATAAGTGGCCCATATATGAGGTGTTATACAGTAAGCCAACTAGCCAAGCTTATGGCAAAAGTAATTACGCGGTAGCTTGTAGTCGAGCAGTTGGTGCTATTATCATTATCCAATATTCACATAATCCATTGTATAAGTCGTTTACCGTTAACGGTATTCATTTATTTTGCGTCCAAATTACACTGCAAACAACGAAATGTTTATTCACATTTGATGAACTGGCGCACACTAAGGTCACACGCCATATTTATTTGTATTGGAGTTATCGGCGATATTATTGTATTGGGCAATGCCCATGGCTATATAAGCAGCAAAAGTAATTATGGTGCTGATCGTTGATAGAGAGCAATATAAATAGACCATGATTATGCAAGAAATGCAAATAAATGGGCACAAAAAATGGCAAAAGCGCACCAAGAGCTAAAATGGAAATAAATATACACATACATAAACATATACATACATATATATTGAGAGTAGGAAAATGGAAAACGGAAAACGACAGCAACTAAAAACAATTTGCCGTAATCAAAATGAAATCAGCAAAGCGCAGGCAAATAGAAAAAACGAAAGAAATAAAACTAAAGCAGCCACAGCGACAAATAATGGTGCGAAAATGAGAATACAAATATAAGCAGAAGAGGGAATACTCTATGAAAATTAGAAAACATTTAAATGAGGAGGTATATAGATATATTTATATATAAATTATATTAAAATAAAATATATATAAAATATAAAATATGAAATAGGAGATATGAAATATGAAATATGAAATAAGAGATTGATGTAAAATATGAAATATAAAAAACAAACAGAAGAAAATGAAATGAAGAAGCATTGAGTCTAAAAATAGAATTGTATATAAATGTAAAGAATTGATGAGTGCTCCTGAATAAGCTTCAAGGTAAACGAAAAATATTCAAACATTTGATAACAAATGGGGTTCAATTTATAAAGGACTTCATGCGACAAAACCCATTTACATACCTTATGAAAACATTGAAAGAGAAAAGGTAAATTGAACAAGATGATAGTAAATGATATGAAATTTATAAGGAACTTTAAGTTATTGATAGTATTTTATTGAAATCAAATCTGATTTCTACAGAATAATGGAACTCAAAGAATAAAAAAAAAAAAAAAAAAACGGAGACAACTATTCTTATTAAAAACAATAACTGAAGTGGACAATAGTATATACAATCATATTTATAAATAACTTTGGGCAACAATAGATCTTTTGATTTAACACTCAATAAACGCGAAGACAATTTTGTATTATCTTACAAATAAGAGTATTTATAGGAGGAAATGCGATAACTGTGAATGCAGTCAATGCGACGGACAAACTCAGCAGCCAGCGCATAGATTACTGGCTCTAAAAAGCACGAGAGAGAGAGAGAGAGAGTGAGAGAGGGGGGAGTGAGGGAACGGAAGAGGAGAGTACAACTGTACAGGTATGCGGGAGTTGGGGGTATGGAAGGGTCATTATATATTTGTTGTCGCTGGCAAAATATTTGTGCTTGGCGCTTGATTTATGCGCATTGAGGTACCGAATGGAGCAGTGCCAAGTAAACAATGCTGTAAGGTAAATAGAAAGAGAGGGGGAGGGAGAGATGGAGATGAAGAGGCGCAGAGGAACCGGAAACTGTGTTCCATAGGAATATGCAAATGGTGTAAAAAAATGCTACAAATAGAAGCGGATGTTCCAGAGCTAAAGATAGACAGAGACAGAGTGAGAGAGGGAGATAGTGAATGAGAGGTAGAGATAGGGAGACTATAGGTAGATAGAGATGTAGTTAAAGGTAACTTGTGCTGTGGCCATATCATTGTTTCAATTGCCACAAACTGTTGCAATTCAAGCTGAATGCTTCAAGGGCTGCCAGAGAGCAGAGATGAGTTGGGGCCGGTCAAATGACAATTGTTGTCACTGGCAGGCAATGTTTGCATAGCGCGCACAAAGGTTCTAAACATGAAAAGTTCTGTTACCCATTTTTGGGCTCTTTCCGTGCTCTCTTCCTGTTTGGGGTCCGAAATCGGATTGACGTAAAAGAGGTTACCCCAAAAGAATTAACAATACAATTTAAAGCGAGCTGTCTCACACAAAAGGATAACACCAGGCAGAGGTGGGCGTGGAGGCTTGGTGTTTATGTGTGTGTGTGTGTGTGTGTGTGTGTGTAGGGCAATAGAGAAACGCTCAGACACGTTTTAAGGCTGTACATTCGCAGGCGGGTTCAAAGGTTGACGCACACACTTGACAATGACAATCGTTTGTTTTGCTGTCAATTGTTGCTGTTGTTGGCTAAGCTAAAACTCATATATAAACACACACACACACACACGCACAGAGAGAGAGAAGCACACATATATACACTTTCACAGACAATTTAATAAGGACTTAAAGTTGCGAATGGCAACGCAAGAAAACAAAGGCCACGAAAAGAAAAAATGGAAAACTTTTGCCATTTGGCAGTTAAAATGAAAAACGAATATGATTTTCTGCAGTTGTAAAGTGAACGACTATTAAATACCCTAACTGACATGTTTCAGTAATTGTACTTAAAAATAGAGAACTGAGAGCCCGATCTGTGTTCTATTGTTTTAAATATATATATGGACAGTTATTTTAGTGTCATAGAGCTGGACTATAAATAAAAATAGATACATATAAAGCTGAACTGTAAATGCAAAATATGTTTATAAAGTTTAAAAACGTTTTATTAGATAGCCAAAAATTCAATAAGTCAGAATAAGTTATTAATATTGATTAGTATGCAACCTTTTCAGCTCTTAGATATTTATAAACTCTATCATATACACATATAAACTCTAGGAACTTTCAAAACTTTTCTTTCCATTTAGGCCTTCATAGCAAATTGACCCTGCTGCAGGGTATTTAAATAAAAGTGAAAACTTTGCCGTCGTCCTCAGCGTTTGTTCTCGTTGGCTGTGGGGCCAGGGCCACAGCTGCCACGCCCACATTGCGTGCACAAACTCTTTGACATTGTCATAGTCTGTGCCACGTTCGTGTTCGCGTTCGCGTCCTCGTCAATCCTACAATCAGCGTCTCCCCCTGACGCTGCAACCCACTGCCTGCCCCCCTCCCATCCCCTCGACTGCCTAGCGCGACGTCTTGCGGTCGTCTTGAGTCTGCCTTTTCGCCTTGGCGTGCATATTTTGGGACAACCTTTATTAAATTTTTCGCTTGCTTATAATTCAAAATGTAAGCAGACGACTCCCTTAGTGAATGTGTGCGTGGGCGTGGCAGCTGCTGTGGGCGTAGCGTCTTTTGTTCTGCTTGAGCCAGCGCGTCTCAGTACCCTCCCGCGGCGCAGACGTCGCCGTCATTTGGTTGGCGCATTTAGATTTTAATTTGCGATAGCAAACTTCTTAATAGGATTTCACTGTCGCTGTTTTTCGTTGGTGTCTGGCCCCCCACCCACACACACACAAAAGCGTAACACCTCACACATATATATAGACACACATTAGCAGACATGGAAAATATTTTCCACATTATTCGCATTATGTTGTCAGCACGCATGGCAACTCCTTTTGAGTCCCGCTCTAGCTGCTCGTTCTGCTTCTACGCATTCCTTTCAATTCCCTTGCATTTCTTTTCTGGCTTTCTTTTTTTCTTTTCTGTTTTCCATCTATTGGTTGGGCATTAGTTAGTTGCCTGGGTGTGGCAAATGGGGTGCGGCTTTTGTCTAAAAACTGTGGCAGCTCTTACGGCTTTTAGGCCTTCTTAATTGTTTGACTTTACTTTTGTGTTGCTATTGCTGCTGTTGCTGTTGCTCCTGCTGCTGCTGCTGCTCCTGCTGCTGCTGCTTCTTCTCCTTGTGTTTCTGTTTCTTTTTCTGTTTTTGGTCATTCAAATCCCTATTCACTTTACCGATTTCCCTTGCTCTCGTCAAACGCCTAAATTTCCCAACTGTACGAGGCCCAATTCTCGGTTGAAGCACTCCAGGGACTCTTCGGGTTGTCCTTAGGTATTTTTTTTTTTTTTTTTGTATTCTACCCTTCTGAGATGGACTACTCTTTTGTCATAGGAAGCATTACGCTTGAAGGAATACTTTCGACCCAGACTATAATATCAGTTAATTCTACTACTACTACTATTTCTATATACCAGACTTACTTCTATCTACTACTTCTTCTGTATACTGCTAAACTCTACTACTACTATTTCTGTGTATTGCTACTCTCTACTACTATGTCTGTTTACTGCTACTATCTACTACTATTTCTGTATACTACTACTCTCTACTACTATTTCTCTATACTGCTATTATTTACTACTATTATTGTATATTGCCACTATCTACTAGTATTTATATATACTGATACTATCTACTAATATTTCTGTATACTGCTACTGTCTACTACTACTACTATCTACTATTATTTGTGTATACTGCTACTGTCTACTACTACTACTATCTACTACTATTTCTGTATACCGCTACTATTTACTATTAGCACTACTACTTTCTACTACTAACTACAGCTATTTCTATCTACTCTTAATATTACCATCTTTTGCTAATATTTACTAATTTCCGGTTCTTCCACTATTAACATCTATTACTACTTTTATCTATGTAATATCCTCCACTACAAATCTATACCACAGTTGGCAGTATCATTCGATTTCGAAAGAGTATCTTACTTTCGACTAACACACAGAGTGGAATTTTTTCTTTTTTAATATATTATGATGTATTTTGCTGACATCGCTAAACAGCATTTGTTTAGGTTATCCAAATGCCAGTTGCTGTTGTTCTTATTGTTAAATTATGTAATAAGCGTAATTGGCTTTGGAATGGCATTAGCGCAGACCCCACAAATTGTCAAGGGAGTAGCAAGGCGACGGACCAAGGGGTGGGAGTGGCATTGGGGATGGGACATCTAACGTCTGACCAGGCCAGCTCGTAGCGTGTGGGCGTTCATCAGCGATGTTCTCTTTATTTATTGTGACTTTGATAAGCGGCAGCCGCTGGTCGTAAATAGACGTAAATTAGATAATAAGCCAAGGCCAAGCAGCAACAAAAATTTATGTTGTCTAGACCAAATTAACTAGTAATAATAGCTAGGCAAGTCTTTAGCAAAGTTTGATTTAATTGGAAGTCGACAAAGTCTCAGCCCACACACCGCACATATACATGCAGTGCATAATGTATATTTCAACAAGAACTTTAGCTAATTAACAAACTAACCTATGAACTGTCCAACATTGGACAGCAGTTGGCAAAGTTGTTGGCCCTTAATTTCTAATGACAAAACCACAAAAAGCACGACACATATGAAATGAGCCCACATCGATCTCAGCTCTGCTCGACCGTCAATGCAATTAAATTGAAATTGTTATGCACTTAACTGGCCATTCAAGCAGCAGTAATGCAGTGCAACAAAGTTGTTGGCGGTTTTTCTGGTTCATTCGGCTGCTGCTGCTGCTTCTGCTGGCATTAAGCATACAACACGTTGTACGACAAAGTCTTCTGTGTGGCTACACGATAAACATTTTAGCTGCATGTCTATAAACCGACCGAAGCTCGTTCTTTTTTGAGTACCCCAAGAAGTGCATATCAGAATTTTATCAACAACTTTTTGCCATCAGCTCTCGGAGTCGTTTTCATATTCATAATCAAGAGTACATGTCCAAAACTTGCTGTTGAGCAGGTGAGCAGGTGTGCAGGTGGATAGGTGGACAGGTGGGCAGGTGGTTAGGTTGAGCTCAGGTAGACTTCTGAACAGCTTGGGCCACTTTACATAAATGGATGCAGGAATTGAATGAATGGCCAGTCAACTGTGGACAGCTGTGGCACTTGTCTAATATATGAACGTGCGTGTGTGTTTGTGTGTGTGTGTGTGTGTGCGTGGCAGCTGCATGGCATATGAAGCATACTTTATGGCTGAGATGAGCTGTTGGCTTGCCAACTACAAGCGCTGCTAATAAAGCGCGCGCAAGTGGCTAAGTGTGTGTGTGTATGTGTGAGAGTGAGTGTATAAATATATATATATATGTGTGTGTGTGTGTGTGTGTGTGTGTGTGTGTGTGTAAGGCCTGCCCTTTGGCTGCTAGCGTCGCCCTAGTTGGATAGAAAAGTATGTCAAGATTTACGCGCATCGTTAAAGCAATAAACAAAGAAAAGAAAAACGAGCTAAAGTGATTTAGTTCCGCTATACCCTGTAAATATCTATGCTGAATTAGTTAATATAGTATATGTTAAAATAGTAGTAAAATTCACATGGGAAGTAGTTAAAGTTGTTATGGTAATCAGTTAGTTCGATAATGGATTAATAATTTGTTACTATTTATAGATCTTAAAAATTGATCAAAAAATTTTTTTTATTGGTTTTGCATAGGTTTTGTATATGAACACTATTTAATATTCAATAATATTGTTTTTTAGTTATGTATAGAGTATTTGGAAGTTGAGCTTTAGACACTATTAGCTGAACGAGTAGAAATTTAAATTGTCTTTAAGTTGTTTGATTCAACAGCATAGCTTTATATGTATTTTATGTCTTTGTATATCTCTTTCTCTCTCTCTCTCTCTCTCTCTCTCTCTCTTTGTTAGACAGTAATCTTAATAAATCTTATCAAGAGCTGAAAAATGCATCAATTTGACCTGGAATTTAAGTTTTACTCTCTTGACTTTATTCTTTGGAGTGTGCTGCTTGCAGCTGAGTAGGAGTCTATATAGAAAATACAAACTGTAAGAAACTATTGGAGCTAAAACAGCCCTACTGCTCAACACTTTTACAGGGTATTCAAAAACGCAACTAACTTGACGCTGTCCATTTGTACATGTTGTGTAAGTCTCTGTGTATATCTGTGTGTGTGTGTGTAGTTGTTGTGTGGGTGCGCCGGCTGTAAGAGCACGCAATGCCAGAAGGCTGTGACGTCGCAGGGCACCCACACTTCACAGCTAACAACGCGTCAGTCAAAGTCAACACACACTTCAATTTGATGTTGTTGTTGTTGTTGCTGCTGTTGGCAAGCGCTGTGAATGAAGGCGGCAAGAAAAGCGCTTTGCTAGGGCTGACGCGAAGCGCAAAAAATTTAACACTGTCACTTTTTGACAACTGAAGCGCGTACACACACACACACACACACGCACAAGCAGGCACTGGCACACGCACACACACATATACACTCACACAGGCTTAGCAATGCGCTGTCATATGTTAAAAGCGCTGCAATGCCGAACTGTGAGTTTTTCGCACGCCTCGCTTTTGCATATTTACATTTCAACTTTTGTCACACACACACACACACACAGGCAGACACATACACACACATACGCATACAATCGTATATGCCAGTTATGGCCATTTGTGCGCCATTTTGATTTGTTGTCCCGTGTCACAGCAGCAGCTCAGCCACATCAACCTCGCTTGCCCTCTCTCTCTCTCTCTCTCTGTCGTCTCCCTCTCTCTCTAAATGAGTTGAACAACGGATGGGCAAAATGTTTTATTTAACGTTTCGTTCATTTCAGTCGCTTGTTTTCATTTGATATTTGCGCATTTCCGCATTGCCGACATGTCTGGCATTTCAAGCTAACGCACACACACACACTCAAACACACACACTCACACACAAAGCACAGCTTCAGCTAGAGCTTCCCATATTTGAGTTTTCATTTTCCATTTCTACGGCTGCAGTTGCTTTAGCTATTTCACCCACCCATTGACATGCCACATCCTGCATCCTGTATGCTGTTGACGTGGCACAAGGCACGCCCTGGGGTAATTAAAAGCGTTTGCAGTTGGCTGCTCCCTCAGTTTATCCATATTGTTGTTGTTCGTTCGAGTTGTTTGTTGTTCAAGTTGTTCCCAGTTCTCGTTGTAGTTGTTGTTGTTGTTGTTGCTCTAGTTGCAAGCAGCAGCATTTTATATACTCTCGCATTTACAGCATTTAAACTTTTGCAGCGCTTTCATTAGAAACTCTATAAAATGCAGCCACATTCATATTCTATTCACTTAGTTGTTAAAAACTTTGTTGAAAAAAAAAAAAAAAACATAATTTTTGCTTTTAGCTACGAAATTAAATTCATAATAATAAAAATGCAGCCAACGGCACAAATTATGTCACAAAGAGTATTAAATGTGCGTGTGTGTCTATATAAAGTTTTTAGTTGTTTTTTGCCTTTCAATCTTTTTTTTTTTTTTTTTTTTTTTGGTTTTTGTCTAGTAAATTTGCTGTGTGTTTTTACACACCCAGCACACAATGAACTTTGTTGTTTGGCTTGACTTTTTTTCTTTTATTTTTTGGACAGTGTCAAAAGATTGCATTTTTCGTGCTTTAAACACTTCCACATGCACTTGACACATGCTCTAAACACATTACGTATACGCAACGTCAGCCGATGGCAAGTGCTGCTATGGCTGCTGCGGCAGCTGTGCAATGGCTGGGGCCCAGGACTCGGCTGGTCGGCTGGCCGCGCAAAGACGCTGAAAGACAATAGTTGTTGAATATTAAGGTAGATTTTTATAGAGATATATTTATTGCTATTTTATAGCTGCGTTTAGTTACCTCCCAAAAAGTGCTGCCATTTTTACGCTGTTTGTAGTAGGCATAGAAAGCCCAGCCCGGCAGCTGCAACAGGCCCAAGGCAGCCAAGATGTAGCCAAAGACTGAAAGCAAACAAATTTGAGATAAATATATATTAATTATATAATATATAAATATAAATAAATTAGAAAATAGAAGTATATTTAAAATCAAATTAATGTGGAATGGACTTACTAAGGGCAGATGGACGTTTAAAAATCTAATTTAATTTAATTTAATTTTTTTGGATCATATACAAAATTTCAGAAGTATATTTTATTTATTATTTAATTCAACTTAATTTTTTTCGACTTAAAAAAAAATATTCTTAATTATATTTTTTATTTATTTATTTTTTTTATATGGAATTGTTTTTATGAACTTAAAAAAAATAAAATAAAATTACAAATATATTTTTGATTCTTTGTTATTATTTTGTTTGTTTATATGGACTTGTAAAAAAAAAATTGTAAATGAATTATTTATTTATTTCTAGTTATAAGCCCTTAGTATGTTTTCTATACATATATCTATCCAATTTTAATCTACTGATAACAAAAAATATTTAACAATATACTAATTTCCTATCTATAGTATATCAGATTTAAACACATTAATAGACTATAGACAAGGTATTTTAGCTAGACAGGCAATAGATGGGATGTTTTACTATACTTGACAGACTACGGAATGGTATACAGTATATTAGCAAGCATATATCAATCGCGAAAACTATTTGCTTTCCATTAGTTTAATGCACGAATTCATTATTGATATGCGGCTCGATATCCCAATGCTTGACTACGATTCTCAATCAATTTTAGCCATGCATTAAATATTTAGATGTTAATCTCAATGATAGGCCATATAATGAGGGCATTCCAGCAGTACAAATCAATAGCCAATTAATGAGTGCATTTGGGATAGCATTATTTCGAAATTCCTCGAGTGCACGCTACAAACATTTCCAGTTTGTGCTGTCAGTGGACTGTGAAATGCCTTACCGTTTGCTATACGTGGATATGGCACGCCTTTGTATGTCAATTCCTCCATGTTGAGCAGCGTGTAGAGCAGCACGGCGGCCATCAGGCCGGGCGTAATGTAAGCCCAGCACAAGCGCCAATACCAGCCCGTTTCGATGCCCATCATGAATTTGATATCCGCGCAGAAGCGACGCACGCCTGAGCCGAAAAGAGAAGCACATGCAGTTAGAGAAGGCGAAGGAGGTGTGGGAGGTGCAGGTGCAGGTGGAGTAGTGAAAGGATATGCTAGAGCTAACACAAACGTACCGTAGAACCAGGCCACGGCCAACAGCTCGCCGATGGCAAGTATTAGAGCGGTAAAGGAGACGCCATAGAAATCGATCAGATTGACTATAAACTGCCCGCCGGGCGTCACATAGACGATGCTCACACCAAAGCCGAGTGCAACGAGAGCGCCAGCGAGGGCCCAGCTGGGGCCGGCACGTTTGCCAAATTGGTCGCGGATGACGCGTAAGATGCAGGAGCCCATGCCGACGGTGCTGCCAATGCCTAGGACGAATAGCATCAGAAAGAAAAGGACCGCGAACATCTTTAGGTAGTTGTGCTTTAAAGCGCACACGGCGCACCCTCCTCTCGATAGCTTACCTGTGGCACATACTCAAATTTGGCAATCGCCTCCGGATACGAGATGAAGGCCAGACCAGTGCCGCCCTTCACCACGCTGCCAATGTCCGTGATGCCCGTCTGTTTGGCCAAATTGCCCAGAATGCCAAACGTAATGCAGCCGGCAATTATCGAGGAGCACGAGTCCATTGTTGTGATGATAACAATGTCGCTGCAAATGGAGATGGAAATGGAGATGTGGAGATGATCAGATTGGTATAGCTGCTGGACCGTGTTGAGTCAAGTCCAGTCATGGCACCTACTTGTACACATTGCGATGGAAATTGTTATAGGAGGCGTACGTAATCACGGTGCCAAAGCAAATGGCCAGCGAGAAGAAGACCTGGGTAACAGCTGCATACCACACCAGCGGATTGAGCAGCTCCTTCCACTGTGGCTTGAAGAAGTAAACAATGCCAGAACAGGCGCCGGGCAGCGTCACGGCACGCAACAGCAGCACCAGCAGCACCACATACGGAAACACGCCCAGAAAGTAGGCGGCCTTGCCGCTGCTCTTGATGCCACGTATGAGCACGGCGCCAATGATGAGCCAGGCCACAGCCAAGCAGGCGACGAGCTGCCAATTGGGCACGCCCACGCCATCATCCAAGTTGGGCAGCTCATGGAGGATTTCACGTCTGTTTAGAGGATTAAGAGAGAAATGGGAATGGAATGGAGAAATTTAGTGTACACAGTATGCATAGCGATTTATATGTCAAGAATATAAGCATATTTATATATTTATAAATTATATTCATTATATATAAATATATAATCCCAAGAGAGCCAAGGTAGCCTAATTTTGAGGGTTAAAGGAATTCTATTAAGTTTGGCCTTTCCAGTGCCTTATAAAATATAAATATATATACTTTATCTATATAAGTAGATCAAATATTGTATATTGTATATATATATTGATATACATATAATTTTATTATTGATTTGCCAGAGCTTATTGACATTAATGTATCCAGTAGATGCAAAAGATATTGCTATTTTTGTGTGGGAAAATGTTCATAAATGTCATGTTATATGTTATATAAGTGACAGGAATATTTGGGGGGACAACGTACGAGCATATTATAATGTAAATTATATTTTACTATGAATTTTTTAGCTTTAAATTTCATTTAAAATTATTTCACTTAACTCACATGAAAATATGCAAAAATTCAGAAATAATTCGCTTTGGTTCTATATGAACACAGTATGGATTGATTATGGTCTGATGCATATGGTCTATATGCATATATACGAGTATATCTTGAATATGAATATGTTCATATAAGATATATGTATATAAATACTAATCCTGACGATCTTAAAACATTTCAGTAAAGTTGGTCCAAGAACAGATCTATAATACACCATATACATACACCATATGAACGCATCATAAATCACTCGAGGGAATTTACTGCAAGCGCAGTTCTCTCTCTCTCTCTCTCTCTCTTTCAGTTCACACTCTTCACTCACTCAAAATACAGCTGAGCTGGTGACATTTTGCCACTGGCATTCGCCGCGCTCACATCGTGGCAGTCGCTGCCCCAGCTCGGCCGGCAGCTGCTCCAGGGCAGCTCGGCGCTGAAGGAGGCCAGCAGGAAACGTAATGTTAGGGCCATGATGCTCGAATAGTAGGTGATGGAGGCGCCTGTGGCCAGCACCTGGCCGGCAGCCACGCCCTTGAGCAGCGGTGCCAGATCGAAGGCGCGCAGCGCGCCGCCGCCACGAAACTGACCCAGCGAGATCTCCAAGTAGTAAACGGGTCGCCCGATGACCAGGAGTGCTATCAAATAGGGTATTACGAAGGTGCCGCCGCCATTCTGAAAGGCAATGTAGGGAAAGCGCCAAATGTTGCCCAGCCCCACAGACAATGAGATGCAGGAGAAGAGAAATTCCAAGCCGTTGCCCCACTCCTCCTTCGGCTTCTGCTTCTCGTCCAACTTAAGCTCTGCCTGCTTCCGGGACATTGTCGACGATAATTTGATCTTTTCACTGCACTGCGCACACTTTGAGGTCGCGTTGTCAACTGATTCGACACATCGAAGCAATTTAGCTCAAGTGAACCGCAACCGCTGAGATAGCTCTGCCTGATTTCAGTTACAATTGGCATTGTGAGATTTGTGTATTCATGTTTATCTGGTTTCTGCCAGTGTCTCGTGTTTATCTTTGTCTATTTGTACTATTTCACTTAATTGGCTCTAATAAAAGATGCCATGCGGGTAGCGCCAACTGAGGCAGGTGGGGCTGTTGAGGCAGGTGTCGCAGCATCACAGACGTGCGAATCGTTGATTAGAGTGCATATGCTTATTGCCAGTTGAAACTCTTGAAAATTCGAGATAACACCGAGCTGTATTACACTTGTAAGCCTATTATTGCGGCGCATTAGATGTGTCTTATGCCATTTTTGTGAATTGACACACGACTTATTCAATTAGAGTAATAATAATCAAATGCACTGATTGTTATATAAATGTTAGAGAAATATAAATGTGTGAAATTTTAGCTAAGTGAATACAAACAAGTCTCATATATAAAGCCTAAAACATAAGTAATTTGTTTATTTTGGTCTCACATTAAATTAAATATACATTTTTATATGTACAGTCGAGTCTCGATTGGGACTCTACTGTATTTATATCCATATATATATGTATATATACAATTTATATTTGATTAATTTTTTTTTTTTTTATAATTGGAGACTTGACTTTATTGTCTTTTCTACTATAATACATATATCATGAGATTACTTTTATGATATGTACTACAATTTCGAAAAAGTGTGAAATACGGCAAAAGGTTTAATATTTCAATTCCGAATGTTCTAGTATAACTCATCTGAGTGCTACTGTGGCAAGCCTTTAAATATATCATAGCGTTTCGATTCTAAATGTTCCAGTAATCCTAGTCATATAGGAAATTGTTTCAATTCCAATAGTTCTAATGGCAGAGGCTTAAAATACTTGTGTTTCGATTACAAACGTTTCACAAGTGTGTCTAGATCTGGAGGTATACTCAAGTGCTATAGGAAAGAGAGGATACAACTTCTCATGCTGTACAGCGTGATGTTTCATTTCCAAATTATCTAGAGTCTTCGCTGTCAGCACTAGCATAAATAATGTCTCAAAAATAAGAGTATATTACAGCAGAGACTTGATGCTACTCCCTAAGTGCTATCTATATATACCTGCATATACATATATGCCGCCGATTCTCCAAGTGCAGCTTAGAGCCTGAGCAAAGTTTTTAAGTATATGGCAGCACAGCCGTCATACAGAGCTCACTTTTCTGTCTCGCTATCGCTCTCTGTTTCAGTTTACCTCCCTCCTCTCTCTCTCTCTCTCCCTTCCTCTCTGTCTGCCTTCATCATCTCCTGTTCAGCGTCGTCTCATTTTTACAGCAGGAAGCAAAAGTTGGCAACTCTTTTTGGCCGCCTGACAGCCACGAAAGTTTTTAATCATTTTCAAGAGTTTTCTAATTAACATCCCCAGTGCAGGGCTGGGTGGGCGTGTGCAGCTGCCATTTTGCAGTTGCAGCAACAGTCGGGCGAATCGCAAGGCGGAACGCAACGGAATGGAACGGAAAGATGGAATTCAAGTGCGCGGAAGATGGTAACTACTGAACGTTCATTATGGTGACAGTTTTAAATGGGTTTTTAACAACTTTGGCCAGATTTCGAAGAATTAAATGGCTTTGATAACGCTGATTGCAGACGTTGACTGGAAATTGAGGGTAATGCAAAATCCTTAAACTCTTTTCTCCTCCACTGCCACCTCTACCCCGTCTTCTTTTTGTTCTGCCTTTTTCCATTGAGCGTTTATTAACGCACATAAATTGGCATTAGTTGCGGGCTGGAGAAGTTAATTAAAGTGCTGTGCATTAGAGGAGCAGGGCGATGTAGGGCAAGAGAGGTCGGTAGAGGCGGGTAGTGCTGGGCATTACCTCACTTTTAATTGCAGGCTGCAGGCGTTGCAACTTTAGCTTGCCACAACACGCAGATTCCAACAGCCATGCAGCCAGCCAAACAATGTGCACAAAATGAGGCAAATAAATTTGGAAACTTTTGCCGGGGCATGCGAAACGCTAATGGGGCGCATCTGGAGCACGTACTGCATATGCCACATATGAGTGCTACATGTGTGCATGCATGTATGTGTGTGTGTGTGTGTAACAATCGATAACAGCCAGAGCAACTGTAACTTTAACTACAACTGCAACTGCAACTTCAATTGCACAAAACAACAACAACAACTACTTGCCTAGCAGGCCCATTAACAACAACAACAACTAGGCTTAGGAGATAAGTATACGACTGGCAGATACTCTGTAAATTTGAATTCGATTTGCAAAGAGACAAATAAAATATTCAATATTAATTATACTTTGTCTATGATACTAAATATGAGGTAGGTCTATATACATAAATATGTATGTATAATAGTGTTATATATTTGCATATATAGAGAGATATCTGTTTGCTAGACATATCCATTTGGCATGTATAGGTTTTTGAGGGGTTCCATTATGAACTTATTCGTTCCAGCTTAAGCTGCGAGCATGAGCCTTCAGCGCAGCAGTTATTTGCGAGCTGTACTGCATCCAATCCTAAATATTCCTAGAGAGTTTATTCTGTGTACACGTTTTCTTTTTCCCCAAGTTTTCTTCTATTCTCAATTTAAAGCAGATTTTTCTTTACTCTCCTAGCACTTTACAGCACTGTACCTTATTAGTAAATTACTGCCACAGACGTTGCTTAGTCTTAAGAGCTCTTCATTCGACACTTGATATACCTCAAAGGGCATGCATATGTTTTACGCGGTATATTGGGTATAATGAGCATTGCAATTAGTTTTGCGTTTGCTAAAATGTGGCTGTTGTTGCTGCTGTTGTTGTTGTTGTTGTTGTAGTTGTTTCTGTATTTCAGTAACTTGTAACAAGTTTACCTTTAAAATTGATTTCAACGGACTTGGCAACAACTTCCGTTTCCGCTTGAGCTGCTCGTGTACTTATTAGTCAGCATTGTATAAGTTGTGTGTGTGTGTGTGTGTGTGAGTGTGTGGCAACTTTTGCCATTTGAGTCATGTGTGTGTTCGGGGGAAAAAACGTGTCGAATTTTTACTTTTGCTGACAGCTTTTAACTACCCCGCTAAGCTTTGACATTTACACACGGCCAAATGATGCCACTCGCATTGTCTCTCACTCTCTCTCTTTCTATCTATCTCTCTTTCACTCATACATGGCAATTGAAAGCGCAACATCATTGAGCGCACATTTAATTTGAAATTAATTTTTAATCAACTTCAATTGAATTAAACTACAAAGAGTGGGCGATATATATAGCTATATGTATATACATACATTTATCTATATGTATATATTATAAAAGGCAATATCATGTATATATCTCTTTGTTGTTGTTGTTGTTATTTTAAGCCAGTTTTGCGGTTTAGTTGCAGTATGCATAAATAAATTAGTTACATGCAATTTTAGCTGGTAAATGCGTATTTTAAATTATAAATAATGATTTTCGTGTGTGGCACGTTGCATGCTGCACGTTGGCAAACTGCGTGGCCCCAAAAAAAGAAGAGCAGTTCCGAAATTGTTTGTGCTGCTTCTCTGACTCCTGCTGCTGCTCCTGCTGTTGCTGCTCTCAGCATTTGTTTTGCGCGTGCCTCAATTATGGCGCAGCTTGCAGTTGAATGCATCCGCACCTGCACCTGCACCTGCTGCTGTTGCCAAATGTCAAGGGAAGTGGCACAAACGAAGACGAAGTCTTTAACCCAGTTTGGCATTGGCAACTTGTGCAACTTCTGGCTGCGACTTGCTATCGCTTTTCTTCTACTTCTTCTTCTTCTTCTTTTGGTTCTTCCGCTTCCGCCTCTGCTCAGCTCTATTCTGTGCACCTTTCAACCATTGTTGGCATTGGCGATTGCAGTTTGGTTGTTTGCCGCACGTAATTGTTGCCGCACTTTGTTGCAGCCCGGGGTTTTTTGTTGCGCCAAAACAAAAACGAAAAAGAAAAAACTTATTAAAATGAAAAGGCAAAAGCAAATCGATTATGCCAAGCTTAGCCTTAGCCTTTGCCATTGCCTTTGCCTTGCCTTTGCTGCTGTGGCTGGTGCCTTTGGCTAGGTCCGATTACCCGGCAGCCGCTGCTAACAATGCGAAAAACTTTGCTGCTGAAACTTTATCCGACCGAACGTAAAGCATAAAAAAAAAAAAAAAAAAAAATAGCAGAAGATGGGAAAAAACTAAATAAAAATAAAAAACTTTAAATTGACATCGAATGGCAATACTGAGAAGCTGCAACGCATGCCTCAGCTACGGCAACAACGACAACAACAACATTGACTTTTTCGTAACCACATTCGCATTCACAACGCCAAAGTGAAAAGTTTTGCGCTCGAACTTTTTTAGCTTTCACTTTTTTCTTTTTTTTCGGTTTTGGTTTTGTAGGCGCTCTAAAATTACCTAAATATGATAAGCTTGAGGCGTTGTACTCTGTGCTTATATACCCTGTAGTTTGAGTGGTCAGGATGGACTAGGTTCTGTTTTGGAGCCCTTTGGGATATTTCCTAAATTTATATAATTCCTACATTACACATACGCAGCGTGGTACGTGCAATAGCTAAAGCAATTAGAAGAGATCTCTGGAATTGTAGAGCTATGTTTGAGGTGACAGAGAGTTTCAATCAGCAAATTCAATTATTAGTGTGGGAAATGGAACTTAAGCTAAAGTTGAATTAATTGAATCGAAATATACACAGAATTTACTTATCATGCGAGATCAACTGAAAGAGTCGTACACTCCTCTCTCATTTTAAACAAGAGCCTTCGGTTCGTCTCGTATTCGTTTTCTGTTGAGCGCCTTGAGTTGAACTAATCGTGTGACGCCTCTTTTCACGAACCTGATTTAGAGAGAGATACGATGGACGCTCGTACAATGAGGTGCAGTAAGTGAGTGAATATTAGTAGTACTTTCATACGTACGAATACATACATGGAAGACTGTTTGCTTATAAAAACTCTACCAAACGGCCAGTGAAAAACTAATCGTGTTAGATCGTGAACGAATAAATATATTTATATATTTTTGGCAACAGAATTTATAATTCATAATTCAAATTGTAATGAGAATTTTAAATGTCATTCAAAATTCAATTACAAAATCCTATTGAATATAGTATTTTATTTTTCCAAAAGCAATTTTTAGATTTATGTGTATATCTTGATAGTTGAATAAAATTATATACATAAAATACATACATATACCATAGAAATAATTTCAATTTATATAAATTCTCATTATTTTCATTCTAAAAACATTTCAAATGAAAAATAATTCATATATAATTTTTATGAAATTGATTTTAAAGCAGAAATATATGTATATGTATCTTCATTAAATATATGTTGCTCTAGCCTAATAAAACAATACACATAAAATACATACATATAGTAATAAAGGATATATAATATAATATATTTGAAATCTGTTCTGCGAAATTTAAAAATAGTTTATATACAATTTAAAAAAAATAAAAATTGATGTTAAAGCTTTTATCTTGTTTTCTTCTTTCAATTGATTTTGCTTTAGCTTGAGCTTCGTTTTCCTCACCTCTAAATGAATGTCGAAAGCAGACTCAATAAATAATTGCGACTCTAATTCGTTTTCAACTGCAGCTGCGTTGCCATAAGTTTTCGTTAAATTGTTTTTACTTTGGCACGTACCACGCTGCGTATGTGTAACGTAATTCGGTTGTATTTCTCAGCAGCAGCAGCAGCAGCAGCAGCAGCTGCATGTGGCATGTGTGGCAAGTATGCTGCTGCTGCTGCGCTGACAAGCATTTCGTGCTCTTAATGTGAGTTTAACAACTGAATTGTTAGGTGACATTTAAATTTGCAACGAAAATTTGCATTTTTACGCCCCAAAGACTATGTGAGTTTACCTGTGACAGGGCAGCTTACGCTGTGTGTGTGTGTGTGTGTGTGTGTTTGTTTTATGCAAATAATAAGCATTTGCTGTCTCCATTACTTGCTTAGCACGTCTAATTTTTGGCCAAGTTGAAGTCAGGCCAAGAGCTTGAAGTGCTTGCGCCTTTTCGTGTTTGTGTTGCAGCACAGTTGGCTCAGCTGGCATGTGGCATGCGGCATGTGGCATGTGGCATGCCAATTGCCATTTCAACTTTAAGTTCTCTTTAATATCATATGACACTTTTGTTTGCCTTCTTTTGCACTGTGTCCGTTGCCTGTGCTTTCGTCTTCGTCTTCGTCTTCGCCTTTGCCAGGCAATTAAATATGAAAAGTAATTTTCATTGTTTGCCGACAAGTTTTCTTCTGGTTCTTTTTGATGGTTTTTCTTTCTCTAGTGGGGAAAGGTGCAGTGCCGACAATTGTCTCGGAAGTGTTGGCAACTTATTTGCCGCCTTATCAACAGGCAATGCCTGGGCCAGTGCCATGGCCGGGGCCGGGCTCAGCTGAAGTACGAAAGCCAAAAGGCCAATTTGCATGCTGAGCAGCAGTGGCAGCTGCTGCAGTTGTCAAGATTTTGTGGCACAACTGTGATTTCGCATTTGGCATTCATTGAAACTGTCACGGGTCCGCGACTATGGCTGTGGCACTAGCTGTGGCTCCGGCTGTGGCTGTGGCTGTGGGTGCCTGGTGCACCACGCCATGACTGTGGTGCAAAGTGCAACATTTGTTGCAATTTACTTGCAATCCAGCATTTGTATGCGCACTGACAGCGGGCCATAAGCCACTCGGACCACAAAAATAAAAAATATAACCAAGTAGAAGTAGAAGCTGCAGCTGAAGCAGAACATGAAAACCCCTTTTCAAAGTCACAAGTGAGATGTTTGGAGCTGGGCAACAATTGTAGCAATACCAACTTTTTATTTGCGACAGTTCTTTGGGGAATTGCGACAAACTAAAATGCTTCAAATGTGTTAAGAGAAGGGATATTATTATGTGGATGTATGCTTAAAGCATGCAACCCAAAGGGGACCTTCAATTTCATAAAAAAAAAAATGAAATACTATAGAAGACTAGAAGACTAAAAAGTTTGAAAATGCTACAAAAGTAGAAATTGTCTTACATAAAAAGCCATTTAAATATGTAATTATATAAAATATATATAAAATTTGATAGAATATTTTTAGTCCTAGCATAAAAATAGAAATATATCTAATATATTAAAAAAGAGCTTCAATATACGTTTTTTAAGTTATTTTATTTTCTTTGGGAATTTTTAAATTTCTTATTTACAAATTATACAAAATTCCCTTTAAAATTAGTTTAATTTATTAAATAAAATCTCAAGATATTTTATTTGTATAAATTCAATTTTTTAAGAATATTTCTACAAAAGATTATTACATTAATAAATTTTGTATATATGTATAATATATTATTTTATTGTTAATCTTCTTAAAAATTTGTGATTATTTAATATTTTATAAAATTTAAAAATAGAAAAATATAAACATAAAATAAAAAGTTTAAGTTTATATTTAAAGTATGCTTACAAAAATATTTAATTTTTTTGATTTATTTCTTTGTCTTTGCATCTTTAAATCGTAAAATGTTATATTTCAAATATAATTTAAATATTTGTGTGCAATTCATAGAGCATTTGTTAGTCAGTCATATTTTGTGTATACTAAGCACAAATCTAACAAATGCTTAGCGTAATTGTTCTTGAATCTGTTTTTTTTTTTGGCTGCGGCTCATGCGGCGTATGCGTAATGCTGTGTGAAGTGGCAAAAACTTGACTTTGCGGTTGTTGCTGATGTTTCTGCTGTTGCTGCTGTTGCTCTTGCTGTTGTTGCTGTTGTTGTTGTAGGTTGTATGTGACAGGCGTTAACTGACACTTGGGTGCCACGTTAATGTCGTTTAGCATGCTAAGGCCTTAAATGGCATTTATTTGCAGCGGAGCTGACGCGCTCTGCTATGTCCACACGCCCACACGCCCACTTACTCACACCCACATTGCCGCTAGTGTCGCAAATGTCGCTCAAGTTTCGGATACTGTCAAAGACGTGGCTGCTGCCCAACCACAGCTAAATACAATGACGTCTAATGGCATTGAAGAGGGCATTTGCCTATAGCTGGGGGAGTGCGATGAGTTGCCTAAAACAAGTGGATTTTATCAAAAGCCTACACGCTCTCACTCTCTCCCTCTCTCTCACTCGCTCTCTTTGCGTATGTGTGTGTGTGTTGTTAAAAAAGCAACAAATATGAAAAACACCACACAGATTATAGAAGCGAATGCCGTCTAATTTCGTGCTGCTTAGCTGCCCAAAAGCCACATTTTGTGGCTAATAACTACTATTAAAGCCATACAGCTAGCAGAGTTCCATGATGTACATTTGTATGTATGTGTGTATGTGTGTATGTGTGTGAGGTGTAGTCGAATGGATGGATGGGCTTGTTGAGTAGGGTCTGCTATCTAATTACAATTCAGTAGAAGCAACTTTTATTCATTTGTCCAGCGTCACATTTTGTATGCTGCTTCTCTGTTTGCTAATAGTCTGCTATGTCTATCTCGCTCTACACCTTAACTGCCGACCGCTCTCTCTGTCTCATTCACTCTCTCTCTCTCTCTCTCTCGCTCTCGCTGTATGTGTGTAGTCAATTTTCTAGCGTGAAAACTGCTGCGGGCGCGATAGAGCTTTATATATCTACCTAGCTCAGCGGCTGACGCTTTCGCTATCCCTCCCTCTCTCTCTCTCTCGCTCTCTGTCTATCTCTCGCTAGCACTGTCTTTGGCTTCTGTTCGCCTGTTGCTAACCTAATCAAATGAAGTTGTGTCCTGTTTGTTTGTTTATTTTGTCTCAGCTTGTCACGAGCATGGCGAATGAGTGTGTGTGTGTGTGTATGTGTGTGCAATGGTTGTTAATTTTGTTGCGTGTGTGTGTGTGGTACTACAACAACAATAGCAGCAACAGCACTTGATTTCATGCACAAACAACACGTAATTCACATTCTCTCTCACTATTTCTCTCTCTCTCACACTTTTTATACCACACATGCCCACTGTCTGCCTCTCATTTCCACTCAATTTCAATCTGTAATTACTGTTGCTGTCTCTCTCTATGCGTGTTCTGTTTCAAGTGCCAATTGCTTTAATTAAAATTTATTTAAAACGCTTCAGGCATAAGTGGTACAAAACTGATAGCAATAGAGATAGAGAGTGAGAGAGAGAGAGAGAGAGTGGGAGACATATGTATGTCTATAATCTCAAATCAAGTATAAAATAAATATGTTATCAATGTATGTGATGCTTGTGGTTTCAAATGTCAGCTGCATCGATGCATCATTTAAATGAGACACACATAACAATTTCTTATATCTCTTATCGCCATCTACATACATATATATATATATATAAATAACCACAACAGCAACAATAACAAACGGACAACGGACAACAGAAATATTTATGACCCCCTCTGCGGTCGTTCGCTCTTGTTACGATTTCAGTCCTTTTTATTGTACACCTATGCACAAAATTGCTTTAGTATGTGTGTATGTGTGTGCTTGTGTGTCGGGTCCAATAACTATGCCAACATGTTTGCTGCTAACTCTTTGAATTCAAGTCGCAGCACTTGTCGCTGTAAGCCTCACCAAATCTGCCTTAAAGTGGCCAACTCACAAAGCTCTCGAGTTGGAGTTAGTTGAGTAATTGAAATTTTGTGGTTTTACAGTTGAGATTGGGCATTGAATGCATGAGCTTAGAGCTTATTGTTAGCTGTTTCGATTAAGTAGTAAATGTGGGTATAAAGTTTATAGCTTGATTTTGCATTAAATATTTATTTGTTCTTTGAATTAGTTTCCTCATACGCGTTGTGCTTAAATTAATTATAGACATATATAAATATATTTAAAAAAAATATTATTATTTTTAATTAATTGTGCTTTATTTCCATTTAATTTAATTTCTATTTTTACTATTTTTTGTTTTTTTTTGTTTTATGTTTTTATTTATTTTGCATAGCATGTATTTATTTAATTTAATTAAATGTAAATCCAGCTAAATGAATTTTCTATTTATTTATTCTATTCCACTCACAATTTGTTGGAGCTGTAATTGTGTTTGTTTCAGCTATCTATTATGTGCTTTCATTTTATTAAATTATTTTTGAATTGTAAATTCAGTAATTTGTAATCTCGAATATGTTTATAAGGCAACAATTTAACAGTTTGTTCAAGTTTTCTTTCTAAAAAAAAAATCCAGCAGCTGCAGAAATGTTCTTAGAATTCCCAATCAGCTCTGGCAATGGCCAAACATTATCGGCGTATTAAGCTCTTGCAGCTGTTGATTGAGTATTATTTACATTCATATAAATTGTGCCAAAGCCTCTTACTCTCTCTCTCTCTTTCTCTCAAACACACACTCACGCGAGAATACCAGGTATATCAGGCATAGCTCTAAAGTAAATTCTAAAGAGTATTTGGGCTGTGTTCTTGTAGCTTAATTTAATGATTTCGTACTTGTGATTTGTTATGATATCGCTGTTGTCTAGTTGATTTGTTTGCCAAAAATCATTTTTATTTTTGCGCTGTACAAAAGCATGCATAAATATATTTATATATGTCTGTCTGTATATATATCTATTGCTACAACTTAACAACGCTTCGCCAGCTTAGAGTTTGTTTATGCACACACCCACACACACGAACACACACGTAAATGAGAAACAAAACCAACGTGGCAACCATAAAGCTGAACCACACACACCCACGCACACACTCATTCACCCACACACTCACATAAATTTTGTACACTCTCATGTTTGCACAATAAAATTTCAACAATATACGCGACAGGGTCTTTGTACTTGAGTAAATTGGATCTCTGCAATGTGTGTGTGTGTGAGTGTGCGAGTGTGTGTGTATGTGTGCGAGGGGTAGTTAACAAAAATTAAATAAATATTTTGCTTAAAGCAAGTTTAAAGCAACACGCCCACAGCTGTAAGCAAAAACGTCTCCCACTCCACCTCTCTCTCTCTCTCTCTCTCTCTCTCTCTCTCTCTCTCTCACACACTCTCTTCCTGTCTAACTCACTCGTTCTGTTTGCTGTGATCCCTGAGTTGGCCCCTGGACCCCAGCTAAACATTTTAGGTATTCATGTGTAATCCATTTCGAAATTTGCATGTTTAATGTGCTGTGAGGAATTCTCGTTTCGTTTCGTTTTATTCTTTCTTTTTTCGCTTTTTGTTCTTCTTTGGTTTCGTTTTTTACTTATTTTCCTCTGCTGCTGCTGCTGCTTGATAGATAAATTTAGCTAGCCTGTCCCTGACATTCTCATTGACTTTGCAGCCAGCGTGCATTGTTGTCTGTGTATAATAAAACGTTGTTCTTAAACTTTTCCTCAAATTGCATATGCACAGTGACAGTTGTAGCTTTCATATGTAACTTGCTCTCTCCCTTACTCACTCTCACTCTCTCTCTCTCTCTCTCTATCTTTATATGTATTTGTATTTATATTTGTATCTGCTCGCAGGTGCGTTCTGGTGGTTTTTGTTTAGTGGATTGGCACGCCAGCTGTGGCCATTAATGAGAATCTGACAACAACTGAAGCTCGCTTACAATGCAAACAGAGTTGGTTTTTTCTCTTTTTTTTTTTGGGGCCATTGTTTGTGTGGGGTGTATATAAATGCGATCAAATTCGTTGGTAAGTGTGATAATTAATTGTGCCTTAACGCCATGAAAGTCGTTTACTTAGCATTGTTGGTCTCATTCTCGCTGCTCGCCGTCGGCCGTGCCGCGGGCAAAAATGAGAGTCACAGCGTTACGTGGGGCAGTCGTTCGTTTAGGGATATGCATCTGGAGCGAGTTATCATATCGGAGAAATCGAAATTCCTACGCGTTGTCACACGCACCTACACATTCAAGCAAACTGTGCGTTCAACTGAGGCTGATATATACATATATATAGTTTGATTTAATTTAATTGCAATTTTCTGATTCGATTTGTCAGCAGGGCGTGCAGCGTCTCATCACACAAATCGTGGTCACCGATCAGATCAAGAATGGCAACGGCGGCTATGCGCGACTAGAGGCGGGCGGACCGAATACCAATTTTGCCAAGATCTACTTTAAAAGTCAGCGCAACAAGGAATTCAGCTTTATTGTCGATATTTATGGCATTTAATTAAACTAATTATTGTCTTTCATTAAGGCCGTACTCAAAATAACACTGATTAATTACAGTTTACTGTTGTCTTTCTGAGTGTGTATGCCTGTGTGTGTGTGTGTGTGTGTGTGAGTTCGTATTGATAAGCGTCATGCGGAAGGGTATGCCCTATAAATTGAGGGCTCATGTGATAAGGCGTTTACTGTACTCTGCTTATCTGTGTGTTATTGCAATTTTGTAATTTACTTTTGTCTCTTTGTATACTGATGTATGTGTGTATTTAAGAGCGATCGGCTGTGCCTGACTAGGAGATATCGTACATCCTGCAAAGAGCTGTTATTCTGTGACGGATAGACAGACAGAGAGACTGTCTTGGCTATAAAGACGCAGCTCTTCGTTCTGATCAAGCATCACTTTATGGGATCTACCATTTTATATCGTGTTACTTGATTGTTCTTCAAATAACAGCATTATTGGACATAGGATACCCTTCTCTATATAATGAGCATAGTATATACTTATATAAATATTGAATCCGCTATAGCGATCTATGCTCAACTTCCTTGTATGGCTTATAGCACTTCATGCTGAACTCCTCACTCTCTCGTCTCTCTCACACACTTTATCGATTTCTCACTTTCACACACACGCTCTCGTTCTCTCTCTCACCCTCTCTTTGTCTTTGTCTCTTAATCAGAGCTGCTCGAAACATCAAATGACTGAGAGCATCGATCAATGCAGCACTCAGATGAGTGAGCTATAGCGCTCTATGATAAAAACTGATCCACACCACGAAAAGCAACGCCTTTTATTTAAAAATTCTTATCTAATTTCTGTCTCTTTCCAGGGATTCCCACGGCCCATGTCCCTACATTCGATCGCTGTGACCTAGGGAATGGTCGGAAATCGTAAGTATTTACTATATAATATGCTTGAACAACTTTTAAGTATTATAATCATTATATTATATACAGATGTTCTATATGTATATCTATTAAACATCTAAAGTTAGTTCTTCCTCTTTAAAAAAAGCTCTCCATGCTCCATTATTTGCATTGTATCTCAATTCGCATATAGGGTATATTGAGGTCGCTCTCCATTGGCGCTTCACCCATTTTACTTGTTGTCTATTTGTTTATTTACTCGCATGCAATATTTACATTTACACAAATAGTCGACCAAGAACATTATTTAGTCACATGTTTATAGCATAAACAGGGCAAACGGAAAAGAGGCAGAAAAGCAGAAAACTGTTGATTCGTTAATATTTTTCTCTTCCTCTTACCGTCTGAGGGCCAAGGGATGTTGACCATGATATACATTGTTTAATTGTTTTGCGCATTGTGCATTGTATTTTTTCCTTGGTATTACTCTTTTTTTTATACAGTAATAACTGCATAATTGAATTGAATTTATGGTTAAGAGCTGTTAAATGAGTTTCTTTATCCTCAACTTGAATTTAATTTAGTTTACCTTTTGTTTCATTGAGTCTATGACGTCAACTGCCTTTTGTGCGGAAAACAAAATATTTTCAGGCACTTGTTTATACAAGTTGAATGTGAATTGTTCCAGAAATATGCGATTTTTTTTATATTTTATCTTGCTCTGTTGTGCAAATTCTTTAGCTATTCTTTTTTATCTGCTCTCTCGATTTCCGAATTTTATTTTTCTACAAGTTCTATTTTTGTGACTAATATTTCGTTTCAAGAGATCTAGTCTTACTTTCTGCCATTCTCTTTTGCTTTGTTTCTTCTCAAGCTCTTTTTAATTTTATATTATTTTTCTATGTTACCTCTCATTCTTGAACTTTACTTCAAGGTCTCCCTTCTTGAAGTCTTAACAAATTCAGCCTTTCTATGCGATTTTCAAATATTAAACAAATATTGTATTTGACTTTTAATTAAGTCCGAGAAATTTGCTCTCATTAGATGAGATAAAAAACTTTAAATGATGTTTAATTAATTTACCAGTTTTACTCCTGAATGAAAATTGATTATTTAGTATTCAATTCGTATCGATATAAAGTTTAAGACTCGTAACTACTTAAGTCTGCTGCGAGACAAGCAATCGATGCTTGTCTATCAAACTAATTCACAGTTACAAATGTATGCTGTCAATTAAGAGCAGATGCTGCACTTATTTACAATTCTAAATAATTAAGCTGTACGACTTTTGCCATTTGCTTTAGCTTTAACTTTAGCTTTAGTTGGAGGAAGCAGAACTTAGAGTGGGAGTGGCTGGAGGCAGGAGGCAGGAGGCAGGAGGCAGCTGCTCAATGCTCAATTCCATTTCATTAAGGAAAAGACATGCTCTAGTGTGAGAGATGAATATATATAGATAGGAGCGTAATTAAGGGGCATTAAATTAAACGATGCAGCCGCAATTTTGGTCGAGCAAATGAGAAAATATTACACACAATGTGAGTGTCTATGTGTGTATGTGTGTGCATGTGTGCGTGTGTTTCTGTGTGTAAGCTACAGGCTGCATGAGAGCTTCAATGGCATTTGCCAAATGCCAGGCACTTAAACTTAACCCATGAGGCACGCCCCCGCCTCAACGTGTCGCCCTTTTTCTGCTGTTGCTGTTGCAAAGCTCAAACAAATCCAATCAATGTTACAGCCTTACACACACACACACAACCAATAAGCGTGTGTGTGTGTGTGTGTGTGTATGCAAATAAGCGCCGGATGGCATATAAAATTTAATGTGCTGCCTCTACTCTTATTCTCTCTCTCTCTCTCTCTGTGTCTGTCTATCTCTGTCTCTCTACGTCTCGCTCTCAGACTTTCGCCTTTGGTCTCTTGGCGACTTTTGCTGTTTGTTGTTGTTGTCATTTTGGATTTAGGATCAGCGCCATTGATGCGTGTGCAGCCCATCAATCGTTGCGAATTAAAATTTTATTATGCCAGCCTGAAACACGATTGCACATGCATACGCTGCGTATACTTAATACGCATTACGCAAACGTTCCACATTTAGTGCCTCAATGAGCATTTAAATGCAAATGCCGTGCCATTTAAAATGTTTGGGGCCGTCGCCATCAGCATGAATAACCGAAATGCTTGAGCTTGAGCCAAGGGGTCATTAAATGCCCTTACTGACTATTACTAATACCTCTTACTAATGCTCTTGGTCTAACACGGTCGCAACTGCTGCACAAGGCCAAAAGACAATGAAGCGTGAAAGTGCAAATTAACTGCAAAACACATGGAGCACATAACCGGCAACGAGCAAGTCCTAAAGGTGGACAGCGTTAACGTTCCCTAGCGAGGGCTGCACTCAAAGTTGCTCTATTTGTTGGGAGCAATTGGAGAACTCAATTTGAGAGTAGTCTAAAGCGAAGATAAAGTCTATCAAAGTTTGCAATAGCTGCGCAAGCTTAAAGTTATTTTGCAACACCCACGAGGGTCGCTCATATAGTTGTGATCGGCTCATATATGTGTACATAACCAAAGAATATTTTTGGTTTATTGGTAAAGTTCTCATACAGCTCAAGACAATTTTGCTTTTGATTTGATGACGATTTACAAAAGATACTAAGTTCATCTCTTAGTATTAGTTAGCTTTTGATATTATTTACTAGTACTTCTAGTTAACTTTTCTGATGATTTTTCATATTTTCCTACTTATCTTTTCTGTTTATATACAAAAGAGATTTTTCAAATATTTATAAATATTTTTGATATACATTTATATTGATTGATATACATTTACATTGATATACATTTTGGTTCATATTCGTCAACCTAACTTCTGTTTAAAGATAGATATAAAAATTGTATAAGTATTGTTATATGAACTATTATATTGTATTAACATTCCAACTACAGCAACAGCTTGACTTCAATCTCAATTTCCCAATTTATTCTGCTTCGCTTTTCATTAATGCTAATCCACACAGCAATCAAGATCTGCCCTCGCAGTGCCCTTGCAACACACACGCACACACATTCACACTCACACATACGCACACCTGTATAGCTGTTAGTGACAGCGTTTTTCATGCGCTTTTGGCTGGCGTTCAAGGATAATGCAGCAGCGCGTATGTGCAAGTATTTTATAGTTTCTGCGCTACACACACACTCGCACACACACACGCGCTGCCGCACATCTTCAAGCGCTGTTTGTGCCACTTTGTGACCCCATCGTTCAATAACAACATTGTGCTTCAATAGCCAAACGTCCCTTTATATCTAGCGATACCCACTTGCTCACTCTCCCGCTCTCTCTCTCTCTCTCTCTTGCTCCCTCTCCCATTGACCACGCCTCCGCTGCTGGATACGCTGTTGGGAGTTTATAAAGCGCCATACATTATGCAGGTTGTTTGTTATCGTTCGATAGAGTGTAAATTATGGCACAAGTTGGCAAGCGTCGTTGCAAGTCGCTCGCAACCAAAGCTAACGGGTCACACAAATATGCATATGTGTGTGAGTGTGTTGTGTGTGTGTGTGTGTGTCAGCATATATGCTTGCAAAAATCCTAATTGAGCCAGCTTGCAGTTGAGCTCTAAATGGAATTTATGTGGTTGCATATTAATTTCAATTATGCGCATTCTATCTCTCTCTTTTTCTCTCTCTCTCTCGCACCGTCTTTGGTGTATTTTTTCGTGCAAATGTTTTGCTCGTTGTTGAAGCTTATTTTTGTTAAGCAAAATCCTATTAAGTTTAAGGAGCTGAAAAGCGCATTTAAATCCATATATATATATATGTATATAAATTTAGATGTATATATAAATGTATATATATATTTTGATATATTATTTTGCTTGTGCAATTGAAAGGAAACTTTTCTATGGCTTTGCCCCGGCGCTCGTTCAGATCTTTCGTTTCTATGTGAGTCTATGTGTGTGTGTGTGTGTAATCGAATGGCTCGCCCGCTGCTCGTATCAATGCAGCCTGAAGGGCTTTATGCAGATTTCCATTTGACTTTGTCTCAAATGTGCACACACACACACAGACATACCCACACAGACACACCTACAGAGAGACACAAGATAAGACTTAGCGGAAATCCAGTCTTTCTCTTTTGCTCGTAACCCTCTCTCAGTGCCTCGTTCATTTTACAGCCAATTTTGTGCTTCTTAGAAAAAACCCCCCATTTGTCTCCCTTCCCGCTATTTAACAAGCCTGTCCATTTTCTTTATCCTTGTGCATGCTCCTGACCTCGTTGCGGTTACCCCTTTGTATGTGTATGTATGTGTGATCCCCCTCTTCTCTCTTTAGCAGTTTCTTTTTCATCTTGTCATCGCGTCTTTGTTAAGCGCATAAAGTGTGAAAGTACATGGAAAAGGATTTCAGTTGCTGTCCCGAGAGACTTTTGTTTTTCAATTGCCATTTGCCATATTTGCCACAATTGTTGCAGCTGTTGTTAGCAGTGAAAAAAATAAGCACAAATAAAATAAAAATAACAAATAAAAACACGCAAACCCACTTCAAAAATGTTCGACTTGCCTGGGGCAACAAATGCAGCTTGCCGTTTCTTGTCTTGGCTGCGCTTCGCTTGCCACACAGCACAGTTTGGCTAGAGCTGCAGCTATAACGCCGCCGGCTGTCTTATCAGTTGCAATTTATACCCTGTTGAGTGAGTTGAGTGATGGGGTCGATTGATTTTCATTGCAAGCTGAGAGCTGTTGAAGTCTTGAGGGGAATTTATGGTATTTTTTCTAGGTCTAAATAATGTGTATATTGGCAATTATTCCTATTGGCACATAGAGAATTATGGGACTTTGTTTTTGTGTTTTAAAAATTCAGCAACAATTGCCTTTGGCTACGGCAATGTGTGGACTAATGAGTTTTAGAAAATTAAATACTGCTGCAAAAATGAATAAAAAAAATTTGGGTAAAACAAAAAATTAAATTTTAATAATAGATAAATAAAAAAAAATGAAAAAAGGCAAAAAAAAAAAAAATAATAGTAAAAATAATAAATAAATATAAGAATACTAAAAATTAAATAACTAAAATAAATAAATAGTTACAAAAGTGGAAAAAAATAAATATATATATATATTTAAAATAAAAAAAAATAAAAATTAAATAATAAAAATAAATAAATAAATAAATACAAAAATAAAAAGTTAAGTTAAAAAAAAAAAAAAAAAAACGAAAATTAATTAATTGAAAAAAAATTATAATATTTAAATATTATTCAGCTGGCAAGCTCATCTTCACAAATTTCTATATAGCTAAAGTTTTTTTTATTTATTTGCCTATTAACAGGGTATACAACAATCAAGCACTTTACTTGCTTTTGGTATATCTGAAATCAAGTAAATCACAGTCAAGTCTCTTCACCTTGTAAGCTTTAGAAAGGGTATTTTGCAGTCAAGCACTTTCAGCTCATGCTCTCTTCTTTAAGCATTTCGAAAATCAAGCGGAAACTGTCAGCTACCTATGTGTGTGTGTGTGTGTGTGTAATGTGTGAGTCCATGTGTGTGCATGTATGCATGCCGACATTCACTGCACATCGTTACTCTGTTCTGTGAGTGTTTTTTGGATTTCCCACTCGACTTGAATCATGCTTATCAAGTGTAGCTAACAATGTGCTCTTTCTCTCTATGAAGGTGTGTGTCTCTGTGTGTGCCCATGTATCATGTGTGCGTGTATGTGTGTGCTTGTTTGATTGCCTACAGCTGTTTTTCCGGCTAGCAATTTCTATTTTTCAAGCTGTTGCTGCCATTTCTACGGCATTTTCTGCTACTTTTCTCAGCCATTTGTAACGCGGCAGCGTCTTAATAAATTGCGAATCAGTCGCCCTTAGCTGCCCCCTTCGATTGCCCCATTGTGGGGCGGCGTGTGCTGCACACATGAATTGCAAATTATTGTCTATTTAGAATCTAGATCACAGAAAGGCCCTTTGGTCATTAGGTAACCAAGAGACAAAATACACAAACGCAATGTAGATTTCATTTCCATTCAGCTTTATTTCCATTTCGAACAAAAAATAAATTAAAACAAAATACCAAATGTTGTATATTATGCTTACATTTGTTTGGAGCTCTTCTTGTCTTTTATGTACGTCTTGATATAGAATTTGCCAAACATATACATCATGAGCAACGACTGAAAGCCGAGCAGAACTATTAAACCTTTGGGGAAGCTACAGTTCTCGGCATAGATCAGCACGTAGGTCGAATATAAGAAGATCATCATGAACTGTATGAGCTGTGCTATCGTTATATATTTCTTCCACCAGATGTTTGCTTTGACGCCCGGATAATACGCCGAGAGGAAGTAGTAGAAATACATAAAGGCATGCACGAACGTGTTGAACAGGCCGAGGCAATTGAAGTGACCGCCGGTGCCATAGAATCGCATAACCAAATAGCAGCCAATGACCATTATGAGGTGGTGATAGACGTGCAGAAATGAGATCTGCTTGTAGCTCTTGCGCAGCACAAAGAATATCGTGTCCAGCAGATCGGTGATCTTGTTGATGTAGTAGGCATAGTGTATATAGCGCTCAATGTTTTTGTGCCGATGCCCGAAGGGAAAGGTTTCCATGCAGTGCAGATCACAAATGCCCTCAATGATCAGAAAGTAGAATGTCTGAAATGATAATAAAGAAATAATTGTATTAAACAAGTCCAATTGGAAATTATTCAATATTTACTGACAGTACTAAATACGATCGTATTGTATGCCACCTGGCCAAGATTGTAAACGCGCAAAACATTCGTCAAGTCGTACGGCTCTCGATTTCGCATATAGATCTTACCAACTTTGAGAACAAATATCAAATAACTTGTGACGATCAGAAAGATCGGCCATGGTGAATTTGTTAGTGGCAACGGATTGGGATCTGTGTAAACAAATATATTCTATAGATTTTCGTTCACTTTTATATATCAATTATTTACATTACCAGGTGACGGAATATTGAAAATATTGAGCATGGTTAAAAGCCACCTTTCGTCTATTAAGCTCGCTATACGATTTGCGAATGAATGCGAATGTCAAATGCATTACATATCTAATTAAATAGTTTTTAAGTTGCTTTCGAGCTCTCAGCATTGTACTGAATAGAACTAGTTAAAAACGAAACAGAATTGGAACAGAATACGAATAATTAAAAGCTCTTGAAAAAGTTACAGACAAGTACATACAGCAATTGGAACAAAAGCTCTATGCGATTAGTGATCATTGATATTTATAAGATACGATCGAAGCTGTAATCGTAATTAGATATTCACTTAATTGAGCACTTAATAAAACCTACTTGTAGTATATATGGCTAAATAGTTGATATCAAGTTCGAACTCAAAATTATATAAAGTACAATTCATAGAAAGTTAGACGCACACTGCTGATAATTGTCTCTTAAGATTATATAAATACATATAGAACTCATTCAGCTAAGCTGCGAAAAGACGAAATAATAAATAAAAAAACAAGTTTTTTTTTTTTTTTACTGTAAAAAATATTTTTTTTTTTACTCCAATATATAATTTAGAACAAAAATAAGCTACATTTCTATTGAGTTTTCTTCGATTTTGGCTTGATGTATGTATTGATATAAAATTTGCCAAACAAAATAATCATGACCGATGACTGAGTGAGTATCACATACTGCAAAAAGATGGGAAACTGGCAGCTCGGATTGAATATGAGCACGATCAATGATTGAGCAAGTATTATCACAAATTGGATTAGCTGAATTTCGGTAATGTATCTCTTCCACCAAAGACTGCTCTTGAGGCCCGGACTCAAGGCGGAAATGAAGTAATAGGAATACATAACGGAATGCACAAAGGTATTCAATGTGCCCATCACATGAAACTGGCCAGAGCCACCATATATACGTAATATCCAGTACGTGCTGGAAACCATCAGCACATGATGATACACATGCAGAAACGTGATCTGTTTGTAGCTCTTGCGCAGCACAAAGAACACTGTATCCAACAGATCGATTATTTTGTTCACAACGTATAAATATGTCAAAATCCGCTCAGTTGGCTTGAAGGGATGATCCAGGGGCAGCACTTCTATGCACCGTATATTGTATATTGGATGGATGAGTATCATATCGAGACCCTGCAAGAGACAATTACATGAATAACTAATCACTTTTAAGGAGAAACCTGATCATATACGTACATAAAGAAACAGTATGACATTGTAGATCACCTGCAGCACGTTATAGACCAGCATTACGTTCTTGATATTGTATGGATTGCGGTTCTGCATAAAGATTTTACCCAGTTTTAGCACAAATGCTAAATAGACGACCAGAATAACTGTCACAGTCCATCCCGAGTTCATCAGTGGAAAGGAGCTAGCCATAACTGGATCTATCCAAAAACAAAAAGTCTTTAAATTCCGCATAAATACCAAAACTGGCCATTGTACCTTTTGCAGGTCTACTGAAAAGTTCGATTATATCGACGCCCATTTTGCACTGCACTGTTTTCCAAAGCTCTGTTCTTTCCTTACGGCAAACTCGGTGACTTGATAGCCTCCACTGCGGCTATCAAATAGAAATCGCCACTAAGCAACAGCTACTTAAATGCCAAGAAAAAGAAATGAATTCGAAATGAGCAGCGATAGATGGTAAGAACATGTCGACAGTTGGGCACTCTATTCCAGAGTAGAGTACGACTATAGATTAGAATGAAGATACGATATCCATTCAGCTAACTACCAAATTCCAAACTATATATATTCTAAATATTATTGACTATATAATAATAATGATTTGGTACATGTCTTTCGCCTATGTGCTACGTCTTTCGTTACGTAATTAAAATGCTCAATGCTACAGGGCATCATTGATATTCAACTAGAAATTGATTCAGTTCATGCATTAATTAACCTGCTGCGCACACGTTTGAATTGCTAATGCATAAGGATATAAGTACTGATAAATGAGGAAATGTTGTACACTAAGATATATATAAATATACATAGAGAAGAAGATACGATTACGCTCTGAAAGTTTCATTAAGATCGTATGTCTACAAAAGAAATTATTCAACAAATAAATTCTCAAAATATTGCCCACACTGCAGCGCAGCCCAAGTGCAGTCGCTGCTTACTGCGCAGTTAGCAGAGCGCAGGCTTATGCGTGCGTGTGGACGCATGTGTATGCATGTGTGCATAAAAGAAGTGCAGAATGATTAGAATATCAGCTTAGAGGGTTCAGGGTATCTCCTAGTCGAGCAGTCTCGACTGGAGCCTTCTTACTTGTTATATAATAAAACAAACTTAAGTAATTGCGCCGTTCTGTTTTAATATTTCGTACAGTTCTATTAAAAATTGTTTAGCATATAGACGTACAGCTTAAATATGGATCGATAAAAAGATTTTGTACATATGCCTTAACAATTGCGTACGTTTCGTATGGTAATTCAGTTCTTATCAGTGTACTTATATTTTAACAAAGCTCAGGTTTTTATTTTTTTTAATTTTTTTTTTTATTTTTTATTTTAAGAAATATTTTACTGCGTTTTCAATGTCTTGGGCTTAATGTAAGCATGATAATAAAAATTGCTAAACATGATTATGAAGGATGTTGCCGCCGCCAGCTGCATAAGATGCAGTCCCATTGGAAATCCGCAAGTCGGATTAAAGATGAGCACATGTATAGGTTGGAAGAATAGCAAAATAAACTGTGCCAATTGGAGTAGAGTGATATACTTCTTCCACCAGAGACTGCCCTTGAGCTCGGGATAAAGAGCCGAAATAAAGTAGTAGGAGTACATGACGGTATGCACGAAGGAGTTAAAGAATCCCATCATTGCGTATTGGCCGCCGGTGCCGTACATTCTGATAACCCAATACGGACCATAGACCATAATGACATGGTGGTATAGATGTAACGTAGTTATTTGCTTATAACTTTTTCGTAATACAAAGAACACGGTATCCATCAGGTCGAGCAACTTATTCAAGAAGAAGATGTATGTAGCCCAGCGTTCGGTAGGCTTCAGCGGATGGTCAAGTGGGAAGGATTCCATGCATTTATTGTCGTACGCCGGATTAATGATAACTCGGTACACCCCCTTTAAGGAAACTCTGTAGAATTGTTGTTGTCAACTAAACCGGGATGTCCGAAATACATACGTAAGAGAACATTATTCCATTGTAGATCACTTGAACGATATTATAGACGAGCATGAAGGCTTTCACGTTATACGGCTGGCGTTTCCGCATATAAATAGGTCCAAGCTTAAGTGTGAATAGTAAATATCCCAAGCAAATGAGAGTCGATGGCCATGGCGAGTCCAATATTGGGAATTCCTTTGTTCCAGGATCTGCAGTGATATTACTATAAAGGATCCGTGCCATATGAATTACACTAGAAATATTTGTTACCTGCCCGGGGTAACTCAAACTTATCAAGGAACTTCATCGTGATCTCAATTTTTTCTCTTCAAAGTAGTTCCGATTAGATCAGAACCCAATTCAAGACTAATCACATTTGAATGTTGCAAAAACTAGAAAAATTCGGTATAAAACAGTTTTTAGTCAATCTGAATTATTTGAATTTCGGTCGAAAGAAAGAAAAAACCGCATAGCGTGTTTTCGTGTATCACCGATTGTTAAATACTCGTCCACACTGCCGCTGAGTACTATAATTATAAATTTCGACTTGCATGTAGCCAAAACGCTCTCTCTACTTCATTAAAGAGTATGTCGGAACCGAAAATTGGGTGTACTTTGAATATCAACAAACTAAAATGTACTTTGCATATAAATATATGTGTATATATATATATAATGAGGTTCTTCCGTAAACGTAAGCTCTGTTTATTTGGTGCTTAAATAATATATATTTTAGACAAATAAAAGTTTGCTACAGAAATAATAGCTAAAAGTAAAGGAAGGAACAGGGACAAAGAGAGATAGAGAGGAAGAGAAAGAGAGAGAGAGTGGTAAAGAGAGAGCGAGAGTGGAGCGTGAAAGAGACGCGAGAGGGAAAAAGATAAAACTAATACTTGAAAAAAGTTTCATGTAAAAGAATACCTAATAAAATAATGGAAATTTAAAGTTGGGCAGAAGAAGAAGATCTAACAGACCAGAAGAGATTGGCATTAATTAAAAGTTTTCGCTTTAATATTGGACTATTATTAGTAATTAATGCCGTAATTGGCCAACTAAATTATTACAAAGTATATAAATTCCGTAAAATATATTAAGATGCAAAAAAAAAAAAAAAAACAAGTAAGAAGACTCTAGTCGAGACTGCTCGACTAGGATATACCCTGAACCCTCTAATCTGATATTCTAATCAGTCTGCACACATACATACACACATACATACACACGCACGTACTAGAACGCGCTCTGCTAACTGCGCAGTAAGCAGCGACTGCGCTTGGGCTGCGCTGTAGTGTGGGCAGCATTATAAGAATTTATTTGTTGAATAATTTAATTTGTAGACGTACAATCTTAATGAAACTTTCAGGGCGTAATCATATGGTGAAAATGTATGTACATTCCAAAGCACAAGTCTCTAGTACTTGAAATACGCCTTGTACAAAGGTGAGGGTGGGGGGGGTGGATATAGGGGTGGGGGGTAAATAACAATAAAAATCGAAATTATATAAAATACATATAGGTCTACATTTAAAACTTGCAAGCTCTAGCTCTAAAGGTGTAGGAGATATAATTAAATAACTAGCTTTCGATAAGGTTTTTAATCGATAATAAAACATCGGGATTAGTTATCGATATAAAAAGAAAAACTTGATATGCGCGTGATATACACGGACCTAGAAAAAAAAGTTTCAAGTCTCTAGCTCTTATATCTTCTGAGATCGACGCGTTCATACATACGGACGGACGGACAAACAGACGGACAGGGCCAAATCGACTCAGCTCGTCTCCCTGATCAAGAATATATATACTTTGTGGGGTCTGCCACGCCTCCTTCTGCCTGTTACATACTTTTAACAAAACCATTATACCCTGATTTCCCATTTTCAATGGGTTCAGGGTATAAAAATACTAAATCAATTATGTGATTGATGCAAGTTTAATTTCGACTTTCGCAGCCCGCATAAAAACAAACTAATTTTACTCAAGAAAAAATTACAAAAACAATATAGGCTATACGGAAAATAAATTATATGCTATACATTTCAAGGCTGAGGCCTGAACTTTGGTTCTGTTGCGTAAAGTCTAGCTATTGAATTAGATTCAGGTTAATTTATTTATGATAATCGTCAATAGGTTTGCAATGCATGTCCAAATAGATAAGAATAAAAGGAAAAAAAAAACACACACACACAAAACAAAAGGGATTTTGCGACATTATTTCTAAAGGTTTATTCAGTTTTTTGCTTTGGTTTAATATATGCGTGATAATAGAAATTTCCGAACATGACAATCATCGAGGATGCCTGAAATATCTGCAGCCATTGCATAAACAAGGGGAAGTGACAGCTGGGGTTAAAGACGAGAACTACAATACTTTGCACTAAATATATCATAAACTGTACAATTTGGGCGATAGTTATGTATCTCTTCCACCACAAATTCATCTTCATTTTAGGTCGCAGGCCCGCATTAAAGTAGTAAAAGTACATAAGAAAGTGCACAGCTGTGTTGCATATTCCCATTACTGAGTATTGGCCACCGGTGCCGTAGAGTCGTATTACCCAGTACATGAAGTAGACCATCATGGCATGATGATACACATGCAGAAACGTGATCTGTTTGTAGCTCTTGCGCAGCACAAAGAATATCGTATCCAGTAGATCGAATATCTTGTTCAAGAAGAAAATATAGGTAATGCTGCGTTCTATCCTCTTCTTCGGATGGTCTACACTAAGGGTGTGCATGCAACTTATATCGTATGTTCCTTCGAAAAATATATAATAAAAAACCTGTAAGGAAATGTGAAAATTGTAGAACTTGCAGGAAATCGATGAGATTTTCATACTTACCATAAGAAAGATCGATCCATTATAGATCATTTGACAGATGTTATAGATGAGTATTATGTTCCTCAAGTTGTAAGGCTTGCGATGCTTCATGAATTCTGGACCGATTTTGTAGACAAATAATAAATATGCCGTGCAGAGACATGTCACAGGCCATGGCGAATTGAGCAAATACACCTCAGCTGTCCAGGGATCTATATAGAGGTAGTATATGATAAGTATATATCCGAGTGGCAAGTCTGCCGCAGTCCTTGCCTGCTCGCCACAGTTCGAACATGTTGAAGAGACTTGAATTCGATGCGTGCATATCCGAGTGGTAAACGCGACTGAATAGTAAAGTTCGCCTGGTTTTTTTTTTATTAAGTATCGGTATTGTGTTTATGATAATTAGTTTAGACTCGTCACTGCATAAATACATTCATTATAGACTGCATCGGTATTTGATTTACATGAGAAAAATGTTTAATTTTCCCTGACCCTCTTTTCTTTACAGGTGACGTGGCTGCAATGGACGGCAAGAGCAACGGCAGCTGCTGGGCCAACACACGCAAAAATGTTAATGCTCAATCCATATTCAAATGGCTGCCTATGCAGCGCTCTCATCAGCGAATTCAGTAAAATTTAAGCGAAACGAAGAGAGCTGCCACAGAAATTGCAACGGCAACTGCAGTGGCTGAGAATTTAATTAAGCGCACAAAAGCGAGCTGCACCAAATAAAAAAGGAGACAGAATATAAGTAAGCCCACGTCGACGCCCACGCGGCAGTGGCCATAAATCAGCCGCTGCTGGTGCGGTAGGCCAAGTGGTGAGGCTCAGCAACTCTTTGGCAGCCAGGCAACGACCCCAAAAGCAGCGAACAGACGTTTGGGGCGTCTTCCTGCCGCGTACGTGCGGCCAGTAGCTGGCCAATTAGTCGCCGCCTCCGAACAGCCAGCGGTAATAATTTTGGCTCCATTGAACGTCAGCCTGATGACTGCCGCGAAGAGACGTGCAGCAACTGGCAGCAGCAGTAGCAGCAGCAGCAGCAGCAGCAGCAACAGCAACATCAACATCAACAGCGAGCAGCAACCATTGCAGCAGCATCATCATCATCAGCATCAGCATCATTCGGATGCGGATCAGCAGGTGCACGAGTACCAGCAGCTGTTGCAGCATCAACATCATGGCCATAATCAACACCAGCAGCAGCAGCAGCAGCAACAACACCAGCTGCAGCAACATCATCATGCCCAGCAATACCACCAGAGACAACAGCAGCATCATCAACATCAACATCACCATCAACAGCATCAGGCATCCGCATCCGCATCAGCAGCGGCGACACTGCGCGATTGTTCTGTCAAATTGCCGCTGGACATCCTGTGAGTATTGGCACTGAGCTCGGAGCTCTGCGCTCTGAGCTCTGAGCTGTTGGCTGGGCTATCATTAAGGGTCTGAGTGGGGCATCTCACCTAGATTAGAGCTGGATATTCCCCTTGGGCTAATGCTGATTCAGGCGCTCCCTCGACCATGAGACTTGTTAGATAACTAATGCCCTGTAAAAAGTCTGAGCTAGGGGGTAGTTCGAGCAGCTAAACTGTAGGATATTTCGAATAGAGTTTAGGTAAAATAATGTGCTAAAAATTATGATAAATTATGGATAAATCATAAGTGTTATATGCTGTATATATCCTGAAATACTTATATGAAAATTTCCTTACAAAAAAAAAAAAAAAAAAAAAAAAAAATACTTTACATTAAAAAAAAAAGAATTAAAAAAATATTTTTAGCAAATTGTATTGCTATATATATATTTCTCTCAATATACTAAATCTTCATTCAAATTACAGGGTAGCTATTAGTCATGAACTGCAGCTCTGCAGCGCCTGTTAGAAATAGCAACGTCAAATGTAGGGAAAAAGTCAATGTAAGCACGTCTCATGCTTTCATAAAATTTACATTTGAACGACTCGAATGAAAATTGCATTCATGTTAATGGCTGGACAACAATTTTCGAAGTCAATTTCAACAGCTATGCTATGCTATATGTACTGTGCTTTTTTGATAAACATTTGATTGTGGGCCAATTATATTTTGAAATTGCATGCGCATGCATGTTGCCAATCTAAGATACCAAAGTAGATGGCATCATTCCTAAATGCATTGACTTCATATAATCAAATGGGGCTAATGGTGGAAAATTAAAGACTTTGGAGGCTGATGGCAGAGTTTAAATGATTAGATGCGATAGGAGTATGGGTTAAAAGGATGTAGACTTAGTTAAAGTAGACCTAAAAACTTGTATATTTGGAAAAGTAGTTAATCACAATATATTTTGTAAAAAAAAAATGTTTTTAGTAAGAGAGTCTCGTATTTTCCTTCTTTTCTTTCTTTTTCTGCTGTAGTTCAGAAAAACTTTCAGTTTGAAGAGTCACTTATCTCTTATACCATAAGAGATATTAAAGTCCTTAATATTCCATTCACATGAAAGCTCTCAGTATATTAAAGCAAAACCTTTTTAAGCAACATTTCACACACAGCTCGCAGGCAGCTTAAAGCTTGTTGAATTGTTCTCAGTTCTCACGCCATTGTTGCCCCGAAAGTTGCAAACTTTATTTATTATTTTTTATTCAGTTTTAATTAAGGCGCCATCACAAATCATAGCTGCGTGTAGAATCGAATGGATAAATGTTCAAAGTTGGCAATATTAATTGCACTAGCTGCAATTGTTGAGTGCCGTGTCGTGAGGTCTTTGGCTAAGTCTTTAAGCCGCTTTCCAGCGAATTGCTGGGAATGTTTGAGCTCGTTTAAAACAAAGTCAACTTGGCTGGGATTTAAGTTGTTAAAGCTGCCTGCGGGCGCCGGGCAAAGGACAAAGGACGAAATGGAGTTGCAACTGGGCTGTCAACTTGAATGCGTGACAGCAGCAGGAGCAGCAGGAGCAGCAGCAGCAGCAACCACAACAAGCTGTAGCAGCTGTAGCTATAATAACAGAAGCAACCGGAGCAACAACAATAACAGCAGAGTCAAAGGGAAACGTTGCGTTTATGTAGATGCCAACTCAAGTGGGTAGTCCAGCCACGCCTACCAGAAAACGAGGCCAGGCAAAGTCCGTGTATCTGTGTGTGTAGAGGAAACTTAAAGCATGCCACAGCCGCAAGGCGTCGCGACGTCTGCGTGAAGGCAGAGGGAAAAGGAGAGAGTGAGAGAGTGAGAGAGAGAGAGAGAGAGAGAGTGGGGACTTGAAGCAGACAGAAGTTTGAAAATGTGTGAAGTGACGCCTTGTGGGCTGCACCACACTCCACCACAGCACACCACAGCACAGCACCGCACACGCTGTGTCGTTACTTTTAACGAGGTGTCGCAGGCAAAACTCGGCCAACAGGATGGAACAGCAGCTACCAGCTACCAGCTGCCAACTGCCAACTGCCTGTTGCCATGCTTCCCCCTCCCCCAGCCCAACATCAAAGCTACCTTTAAGGCTGGCTATATATAAATGCACTTAGCCAGCCGTCGACTGACTGCCAGCGGCGCCGTCTGCTGCTGCTGCTGCTGCTGCCGCCGCTGCTGCCGCCGCTGCTGCAGCTACAAATGAAGTCATCCATTAGACGAGCATAGCGCACGTTACGTATACGCGACGTATGGCAGCGGAGTCATAATGCGAGTCGGGTTTTTACTGTGGTCTAAGCGGAAACGTTTATAATGGAATTCGCCTAAGCGCTGACAAGCGAGCCTTTTGATACAGCAGCAATAGCAGGAGGAGGAGGAGAAGCAGGAGCAGGAGCAGGAGCAGAAACAGCAGCAACGGCATTTGGTGTTTCTTACAGGCCGATGGTAGTTGGCAGCTAGTTGAGACACCTGGGCGATGTCACCTCTTGCTAATTTCTGTAAGCAGTTTTTCGGTTAGCACTTAGTGAGTCATCGGCACTCGGAGTTGAACCTTTTGCCGGGCAGAGGGGCAGAGGGGCAGGAGGCAGGAGGCAGGAGGAGTAAATGTGTCGTTTGGGCCGGCACATTAATTACTCAGCGGCTGTTGAGGCGGGAATCTAATTAGCTTAGCGACAAGGCGTCTGCCATTGAAAGCAAGCGTCGTCCATTAGATTAATTGTGCCGCGAGGCTATACTTTTACAGTTAGTTTCTAGTGGCACAGCGATCCATTAGCACAGATATATATTTCAATTGTAATTGCATATCGACGCCACAATTCGTGTTTAGTCATTGCAAATCGCTGGGCGGAAGGGGCATTTAAATGAATAGCTCGAGGCAGGCTACGAATACCGGGAATAACGATTAACTAAAAATAAATAAACCTAATGGAAAATCAACCTAAACGAACCCTTTGACATTCGATTGTGAATGCTAAACAAGTAAAACAACTTTCGAGAAAGAGTTGATCTTAATTTGATGATTTGAGCACTCCATTTCGCTGAATAGTGAATTATTCAAATCCCAATATTATATAGATGAAATCTATTTCGAGTAAATCGAGCCTATATATAACGCTCAGTTGTTTTGCCCCCACACATGATGATGAAAACCCTTTTTAAATATTAATGCAATTGTTGTTGGGATGAGAGTGAACATGAATTTCGCTGCTAAAACCAAGGGAATCTCAGTAAGTCAATCAATATTATAGATTTTTCAGGTGAACAAACAAAAGTTCAGCTCAGTGCTCAGCTTTTTTCGGTTTGAACAATAGAATCATGGTCATCGCATTTTCGAATTTTTGCCTTTTATATTGGGCGTTAGTTTTTTATTCCCTGAACTAATTGAAAATGGAAATGTAAGCAAAAGGCAGAAAGAGTTGTGAGATATAGATTTGTTGATTTGTTTTTCCGTCTCATCGTCCCTCCGTTCGCCCTTCCATCCGTTCAACTCTCCGTCCGTTCATCCCTCTGTCTGTTCGTTCTTTCGTTTGACCGTCCGTTCGTCCCTTTCCCCTGTTCTACAGCTGTCTGTTTGTTCGCCCATCTATCCATCCGTAACAATTACCTTTTCGTCCTTTTTCCCTATATTTTATTTCCTACGTTTCTATAAACTACGATTTAACATTTTTCTTATCAAGTCTAATCTGAAGTGCATAAAAGCTAGATCATAACTGTTTTTAGATACCAAATATTTATAATTTAGGTACATTTCAAGCAATATGTATTTAGTATATTTCCATTTAAGAACTATAGCTCATAGCTACTAGCTCTTACTTACTTACTAAATATATTTACTCAATCTCTTTAGCTATCTCTTTGGGCTATATTCTAATCTCTGTATTCTCTACTCTTTTTCCAGCTGGTTGCCCAAGTCGGCGATGCGACCCGTTGGCGCCGATGCCTCGCACTCGGACTGCATTCTGGTCGTTGGCGTCTCCCGTCCAAAGCTGGCCGTTGTCTTTCTAACGGTCATGCTGATCTCATTGTTTCTCACGTTTCACGTGCTGTACGACAGCGCCGTCTACAACATACAGGCAGCACAGGCGGTGCACGAACGGCACCGTCTCTCACTGGCCGCATCGGCATCGGCTGCCGCCTATACCGCATCGAATGCCAATCATTTGCCCGTGTTTGTGAAGCCCGTGGCCAGCTCGAATCAGCTGAGTCATCCCATGGTGTTTCCCTCCAGCCGCGTACACTTCCCCAAGACCAGTCGACGTCTGCCCCAGGTAAGCCCAGGCGCCCCGCCCCGTCTGCGTCTACAACTGAGTGTCTGTCGAATTACCCGAACACCGATAATTGCTGCAATTTGCATTTTGCACTTCAATTACAGGCCCTGATAATTGGCGTACGCAAGTGCGGCACTCGGGCCCTGCTCGAGATGCTCTATCTGCATCCGCGCATCCAGAAGGCGGGCGGCGAGGTGCACTTCTTCGACCGCGATGAAAACTATCTGAGGGGCCTGGAATGGTATCGCAAGAAGATGCCCCATTCGTTTCGAGGCCAAATAACCATCGAGAAGAGTCCCAGCTACTTTGTCTCACCGGAGGTGGGTGGAAACATTTTTGCACTCACTTTGATGTCGTAATTGGCAATTAGGCCCGTCCGCTGCACATGACCGACCCTAATTATTAATTAACTGGCCACGCCACTGACTAGAGGACATGCAAAGCATCTATACCTAGATAGATATAGATATAGATATATACATATTTATAGGTATATATGTGTATATATATTTAGTCTCTGGGAGCCACAGATTGCATCGACATTTATCAAATTAAAGCGAAACGCAGTCAATGTTCAGCTGCCCTCTCGCTCTCTGCTACCCTCTCTCTCTCTTTCTCTCTCTCTCTCACTTTCTCTGCAGCTTGTCTCTTTGCCAATTTCCGTATTCCACTCTCGTGTCCATGTCCGTGTCCGTGTCCATATCCAACCAATTTTGGCAGCGGAAATGTTTGCAAATTCATTTGCCAAACGGCGTCATCTAACACACATCGTGCCCCGCCCACGATGGCCATACGCCCACTAACTGGTTCAGGTGGTTTTCGAACTGCAGTCTGTTTTAATATTGTTTCCAATACCCTGCACGGCTGCCAAATGGGTGTCAAGAGTTAGTTAACCTTTTAAGCTTTTAATTTTCAGCCAACAATCAAACAATTTTATGGTGTAAATATTTAATTAGTCTACACGGGAGTTTAATAGGACAAGAGTTGACTATATTTTAATAGGGTATATAGTAGGTTTATATATTAGTTAGTGCTCGCAAATCTAGTAAACTATATCTTTTTATCTACAATTGTTTATATTTTCTTTCCTTTTATCTGCTATCTGTCTTCCATCTCTTATCCCCTATATAACATGGTCCATCTTATATTTCCCATCTTTAATTTTCCATTTTCCATATTGTATGTCCTGTTTCCTGTCTCCTATCTCATATCCCCTATCTCTAATCTTCTATCTTCTATTTCCTACCTCCTATCTCCTATCTCCTATCTCCTATCTCCTATCTCATATCCCCTATCTCCAATCTCCTACATTCTATCTCCTATCTCATATCTCCTATCTCCTATCTCTCTATTTATGTGATCCTGACTGTGTTCAATAAGTAAAGGGCATAATAAATTCATAAGAATTTTATTTTCTGTCCAGGATAACTGTTTGCCGCATAGTTTCACGCAAACCAGTCTTAACCTTTTTTCTTGGAACAGCATTTTTTATTCTCATTGCTGCCTGTTGCCCGCTGAGTGCCTCTGTTGCTGCTCCTGCTGTTCCTGCCGCTCCTGCTGCCGCCGTTGCAGTTGATGCTGATGCTGATGCAATTTGCTGGTCGAGCCGGATGTTCCATGTGTCAGTGAAATTGAAGCCTTCAGCTGGGAGAGCGGGGTAGAGCTGATAGCCAGGGCAACCGGCGGGTGGGTGGTTGGCGTTGGGTGGTCGCCGTTGCTGGGAAACTGGGATTTGGCTGGTGTCATGGCAATGCAATAATTCATTCAGTTTATGCTTTCAATTTGCAGCTGGCTTGCAGTTTACAGTTGGCAGTTTGCAACTGTTCTTGTGTATAAGCTCATTCTATGTTCCATTCCATTCCGTTCCATTTGTTAAATCTTCATTAATGCCATGATTAATATTTATTGGCATACGCTCTGGGGGCAAGATAGCGAGAGAGAGAGAGAGAGAGAGAGGAGAGAAGCTGATAGAGAGATATATAGAGTGAAATATAAACTGACTGTTAGCTGTCCTTTGAGAATGATGCGGTGTCCAAGCACGCTCTCTCTTTCTCTCTCTCTCTCGCTCTCGCTCTAGATAATTGTATTTTATTTAAATTTAAAGTTACTCGTCGCATTTGCAGTACAAAATTAGCCACGCGTCCATAAATAATGCAGATCCCAACGGTGTGCTTGCGCTTTCACACAGCATGGGAATGAGTGAGTGAGTGAGCGAGAGAGACAGGCAGGATGAGGAGTAGTAAGAGGTAGGGCAGGTAGGCAGACAGCGAGTCGAGTTGGAGTTGTGCAGACATGAAAGCGCTAATATTTACATTTACCCGGGCTACTTTATAAATTGCATGCATACAGACAAACACACACACACACATATATATATATATATATTTATATATTTTTACATGTATACAAATATTTATTTGTATATGCATATAGTTTATATAGCCGTTTGTTCCTTTTGTGTGTGTGTGTATGTGTGTGTGTTGGCAGAGTTTCAACAAAAGGCCGATGCGGTCGGTTTTTCTGGTTCATCTAGATGAAATTTTTCACGTCGCTTGCACTTGTTGCATACTTCATGGACAACAACAGCTCCTCCACCACACGGCGCCCCCTGCCCCCCACATTGAAATTGATTAACTTTATTTAGCTTGGCTCGTTGGTTATTTAATTAATACTCTGTGCACACATAGCGCTGAGTTGGTGGGCTATGCTCGATTAGTTAGAGAACTTTATGTAGAATTCAATATGATGTATTCTACTACATACTAATGTTGATACTAAATGCTAATACTAGTGCTTCGTCTATACTACTATTCTATCTATCTAGTCTGCCCCTTCTCTACTAATATTCTACCACTACTGAATTGCTCTTTCTCTATTATTAATACTCTACTTTCACTAGCTCAACTAGTCAATTACTATTCTACTCTACTACTATTCTACTATTAATATACTACTATTTTACTATTAATTGACTTCTGCTGTGCTACTACTATCGACTACTGCTGTACTACCATTCTACTCCTACTCTACTACTATTCTACTACTTATCGACTACTGCTGTACTACTATTCTACTGCTAGTACTACTACTGTACTGCTATTCTACTACTACTATCACTGTACTACTACTACTACTACTAATCTTTTACTACCACTACTTAACTACTATTCTGCTACTATTCTACTACTATTTTACTACTAATTTACTGGACTGACTTTAATGATTTTCTCAATGTTTATTAAAACTGTTTACTCTAGGATATTGCATATGTCTATCAATTATGTATGTATAATATATTCGTGCATATATCTGAGCGCCTCAATGCCTGCGCTGTGGCATCGACGACGATATGCTTCGGCCATGTTTTCCGTTTAAATTTTATTGTTCTCGGCGCACAGAGTGGAGGCTGTTTGTTGGCTGCCTGTAAATTCATTAGTCGCTTAACTGCACCCCAACATAACTTGGCATTATGCGCGATATATAGATATATAAAATATACAATATATGTATATATAGAGTATATACATATATAAGTATTCAGCTTAAAGTATCAGCAATTGGAGTATTAATATATTGTTTTCTCTCTGGTATTTTACAGGTGCCAGAACGTGTGCGTGCCATGAATGCTAGCATCAAATTGCTCTTGATTGTGCGTGAGCCGGTGACCCGAGCCATCTCGGACTACACACAGTTGCGTAGTCATGCGGCCACAGCGATATTGCCGCTGGCCGAGAGCAATGCACCTGGCTCGGGCTACGGTGCCAAGATGCCGCCTACGGCAGGAGCCTCGCTCTATGCCAAGCTGCAGTCGGCCCATGGCCCCTATGACAATGCCCTGGGCAGCGGTGCAGGCGCTAAGGAAACCAAGCTGAGAACAGCAAGCGGAGCTAAAAGACGTGCGGCTCCAGGGGCTGCAACAACAATGAGCACGCCCACCACCACGCCCAGTGCAGCGCAGTTGGCGGCAAAGTAAGTAGAGACAGAGAGAGAGAGAGAGAGAGAGAGAGAGAGAGAGAGAGGGAGAGATGACTTTAATATGATTTATACTGTTAATTGCTTTATTTTTAGATCCTTTGAGGAGCTGGCCATATTCCCGAATGGCACTGTCAACGAGGCCTATCGCCCCCTGAGCATCTCCATGTATCATGTGCACTTGCATCGCTGGCTGGAGGTGTTTCCGCGCGAGCAGCTGCTGGTGGTCAATGGCGATCGTTTGATCGAGGATCCGCTCTCTCAGCTGAAGCGCATCGAGGCATTTCTAGGTAACTACATTTATCCACATATGTTTAGTCATATATACTATATATTCTTTCTATGATTTATGCAGGCATTGAGCATCGCGTGCGCAGCGAACACTTCTATTTCAATGAGACAAAGGGTTTCTACTGCCTGCGCTACGATAATGGCGATCGTTGCCTGCGCGAGACCAAGGGACGCAAGCATCCGCATGTGAATCCGGTGGTGGTGTCGCGTTTACGCAAATTCTTTGCCGAATACAATCAGCGGTTCTATGAGCTGGTTGGCGAGGATCTTGGCTGGCCGGAGGAGTAACTGAATACGGAGAAACATGGACTGAAACGAAATGGAAATGGAAATTGAAATGGGAAACACCAAACAACATTTTCCGGACTGCACTTTAATTATAAACCAAAAAAGAAATACAGCAAAAAAGAAAATATATATATATATGCTGTGCGTGCAGTAGCTGGGACACGCAGCAGGGCAGCATCCTTCCCTCTCGCTCGCCTCCTCCTCTCTGTCTCTCTGCGTCTCTGTCTGGCTGCATGCCAACCAGGCTGACAGTTCAATTATGCGAACTTCGGCGCCCACGAAAATGCTTTATGCGAAAAAAAGAAGCACCAAACGCAGATTTTCAGCAGCGCAAACAGAGAGAGAGAGAGAGAGAGAGAGGGAGAGAGACAGGCAGTGAGTGTGAGGGAATGAGACGCAGCAAAGCATGAAAATGCATTGGAAATGGAAAAAATAATATATTAAAGCAATATCTACATGATGTATGGGAGCTGTCCAAGGGCGAGACAAAAACGGAAAGAGAAAGAGAGAGAGAGAGAGAGAAAGCTGTAGAGAGCTGAAGCGTATGCATGTGTGTGTGTGAGAGAGATAGAGTGTGTATGGATTAATTTATTTAAGCAACTAAATGTGATTTTATAGAAACTAAGCGTTAAACAAAATGCAAATTAATTTGAAATTTATTTCAAAAAACTAAAAAATTTATTTAGAAAAGAAAAAAAAAAAACTGTCGGCTGATTTAAAAGTGTGCAGAAAAGAAAAAAAAAATAAGCTAATTTAATATATCAATTATACATAGCTAAATCGCAAACATATCGGAGCTACTCAACCTTAAGTATATCCATATATATATGTATATCGTATATATATATATAATTAGTCAAACGTAACATATCAAAAGAAGATGAAAAATCAACCATGAACTCAAAACATATCAGCGAAATGCTAAAGATTCTACAAAATAAGACATTATTTATATATACAAAATATTTATAAATATAATATAATTATATAGTATATTAATGAATATTATATGAACTAGTTGCTTAAGTTTGTATTCGATTTGTTAATTGTTATGCATATTATTTAGCAGCAAAATCCATTGAGTCAAATTTGTCAACTAGTTTTTTAGCTTTAAACAAACATACCTAAACAAAATAAAAATTAAAAAAAAAAAAAAAAAAACATATCAAGTCCTTAGACAAATTTAACTAGTTAAATGCACTGCCTGAAAAAATATATATACGTATATATACTATGCACCAATGTAATAAAATTTTAGGATTTTTTAAAACAAAATTTTTTAGCAAAAGTTTATTTGTAATTATTTAGACTAAAAAGATATATATATATACATTATAAAAAAAAAAAAAACTAAAAAAATTACATACTGTAAACAGTTTAAGATATATCTACATATATATCATATACATACATACATTTTCATGTACTTTCGAAACTAATTGTGAAAAATACCAAAAAAATACTTAATGCATATCAACTCAATGTGAGCAATTTAAATTAAGCTAATGAAAATACTATCCATACATATACATATATATACATATATATTTATGGGTGTATTTGTAATATAACTAATAATAATCATCTACTATAATGACCCAACGTAACGGTTTAATTTTTAAGTTAATTCTATGTTTAGTTAGTTTCAATACATTTAAGTGCTAGTTTTTAAGGGATCTTCAGCACAGAAAACGCAGCCAAGCACACATAGAGACACATACACAGACACACTCTATAGACTTCTAGAATTGTTCAAAACAATCCAAACACAAATACATACACACACATACACACACATACACACACAAATACACACAATTCAGAGGAGTTGAAAACACCTTAAATAATACTAAATCTATTCTATGAAAAAGCAAAAATAATTTCCAATGAAATCAAGTAAGCAATATCAAGTCAAAAAATATATGTATAACAAAAAAGAACAAGACTGAAGGTCCTCCGCAGAATGTTTTCTCAATTACTTACGTTTCAAATAATACCACAAAAAATACCAACAACAAATACCAATCAACCATATATACATATAGGTAGCAGCGAACAACGAACAACGTTTATAATTTGTTATATTTTTATACAACAAAACCAAAAGAAAGAGAAACCGAAACAAAATACCAGTAAAATACCGAAATTTGTTTTTGTGTGCTGAATTTAGTATCTATATATAAACAACATATACATATAGTTGATGTATATGAAGTTAACCTTTATCCTTTGAACTATGCCAATTAAATACCATAGTACATAAATATCAAATGTTTAACTCAACTCTAAAGCCTCCAATCGACATTGATATATATCTATGTATATATATATACTGATGTATTATTGTCTACTTAAAAATTTAAATATGTATGTGTATTTACATGAAAAAAAGAAAAAGATAAACAACAAAGCTAATCTATAATGTACCTTAAAACAAAAGCAAAGAAAACAACTATGTATATTTCTTAAACTTTCAACTCTCTTGACTCTTATTCAAATTTTCAATGTATATGACATAAAGAACATACGTTACGATACGAAACATATCAGCAAACCGCAAACGATCATTCAATAAACAAACGATATTATTCAATTTGTGTGACAATTTAACAGAAATCAACATTTTAAAATTACAAAAAGAAATAAATAAAGAATTAAATTTTACGCATGCAATGAATAAATGTATTAAAAAAAAATTGCCAAAATGTATGTGAATGGGCATTTTTGCACACGCTACCAGGCCAGGGGTTAAGGCATTAGCTAATATTCAAACCACTCACAAATCGCTGCCTGCTCAAGTGTATAAGGAATTAGTCAATACACAAACCACAAAGACAGCTTCGAAACCGAAACTTGAAACACTTACATACATAGCTTATTACGTATTGCCTGGCAGCGGGTTAATATATTTGCACAGAATTTTAGCCAATACACAAACCAATACCAAAGTTTTTTTGCGAAAAGCTTCCGCATAGGGAGAAAAAATTATGCGCAATTTAAGCACAAAGCTTAATGAAACATTCAGTTTTAGCTTGCTTGCGCTGGTGTGCGGTTTGTTTGTGATATTTACGAAAGTTGCGGATATTGAACAATTGTTTTTGAATACTATATAGTAATCTAAACTTGTTTAGAATTCTTTTCTAAGTGCATTTAATATGTGGAAGTCCAGACTGACCATTAAACAGCTAGGCAATAAGAGCCAGCTGATCAGGGGGCGGCTTTTTAGTGTGGGCAGTGCGCTTCAGCAGCAGTCGCAGCCGCAGCAGCAGGTGAGTAACAGCTGAGTGCCAAAGAGAGTGTGAATCGAAAAGAGCGCGTGAATGGATATGTAGATGAGTGAGAGTGAGATTGAGATTGAGAGAGAGTGCTTGAGTAAGCTTTGAAAACAAACAATCAGACCCGCTTGGAAATTTACTGCAATACAGAACCATTGGGAGGAACTGTTGGAAACAACGCCAATACGCAGCGATGAGGAATGGATGAAGGCGAAAGACTATTCAGACCTGCCGGGGCCAAGTGCTTTACGTCTACTATCCTACTTTCTGCCAGGCGGTAAGAGTTCTTATATGAAATATTTCAAATTTCACTTTCATGTGCTTATTTTAGGTAAACTACACAACACGAACCTCGTACAAATGAATCGTCGCATGCGTGAGTGGTACGGCGATATATATCGTCTGCCCGGCTTGATGGGAAAAACTGACGTTGTGTTCACCTACAACCCCAAAGACTTTGAGGTTACCTACAGAAATGAAGGCTTGTGGCCTATACGCATAGGTCTAGAGACCTTTACCTATTATCGCAAAGTGGTTCGCCCAGATGTTTTTGGCGGCATTGGGGGGCTAGTATCCGAGTGAGCATTATTTAAAATAAAACATTGATATGATATTCATATATTTTCCCTTTCGCATATAGACAAGGCAAATCCTGGGCAGAATTTCGAAATAAGGTGAATCCGGTGTTGATGAAAGTGCAAAATGTCAGACAGAATCTGCCGCAAATCGATCAAATTTCCAAGGAGTTTATAGAGAAGTTGGTAAACTAATTCAAGTCTAGCTCTCCATTTAATATTTGTATTTCGCTTCTAGATTGGAAACTTTACGTGATCCATCAACGCACACCCTGAACGCTGACTTTCATGAGCAGCTCAAGAGTTGGGCCTTTGAGGCGATTAGTTTTGTGGCTCTAAATACTCGCATGGGTTTACTGAGCGATCAGCCCGATGCGAATGCCTCACGCTTTGCAGAGCATATGACGGACTTCTTCAACTATAGCTTCAAGTACGATTTACAGCCATCGGTTTGGCCGTATTACAAGACGCCGGAGTTTAAAAAGTTCCTTAAGACCTACGATCATATCACTGAAATTACGACTAACTATATAGAGGCGGCTATCGAGCGATTCAAGCATGAAGAGCAACCGGATAATAAATGCGTTCTACAGCAGCTGTTGGCTATCAATAAACAGGTGGCTGTGGTCATGGCCATGGATATGCTAATGGCTGGCATAGATACGGTGCGAATTGAGTTTGTTATCTTAATTAGATATTCCTTGTAATACAACTCCAATTGCAGACCTCTTCAGCCTTTGTGACCATTCTCTATCATCTCGCTTGTAATCCCGAGAAGCAAGCACAGCTGCATCGCGAGCTGCAGCGGACTTTGCCCAGCCCCGATGATGCTTTGACCTTGGAGAATACCAAAAATCTGCCCTATCTGCGCGCCTGCATCAAAGAGGGTCTGAGGATTACGTCCATAACGCCGGGCAACTTTCGCATTGCCACCAAGGATCTGGTGCTATCCGGCTATCGTGTACCGCGCGGCACGGGCATTCTCATGGGCGTACTGGAGCTCTCCAATAGCGACGAATACTTTGCGAGCAGTGCGCAATTTGTGCCCGAGCGTTGGCTCAAATCGGACATAAATGTGGAGACGAAGGTGTGTCCGGAGGCACGTAATCGGAACCCGTTCGTTTATTTACCCTTTGGCTTTGGACCACGCACATGCATAGGCAAACGCATCGCTGAGCTGGAAATTGAGACGCTGCTGGCTCGGCTGCTGCGGCGCTACAAGGTCAGCTGGCTGGCAGAGACGCCGCTGCAGTATGAAAGCACAATCATCCTCTCCCCACGTGGGGACATACGGTTCAAATTCGAGCCGCACTCTGATTAAAGAATTGATGACAAAGCTGTGGTAAGTTCTTGATGTTTACTTTCTGTATAAGGCTAACAATATGGGAAGTAAGTAAAGAAACTATTTAAGAACAAGGATTTAGGGTAGAGGATATTGAGGTATAGGCTAGGCTATATGGAGCTATATTCGCTTAGCGTCGATTGCGTCCGCGATAACGCTGATGAGGATGGTTGTAGTGCCGTTGCTGCTGTTGCTGCTGCTGCTGCTGCTGTTGCTGTGGTTGCTTGAGTGGGGGCTGCTTGGCTGAGGGCGGCGTATCCTGTTGCTCGAGGGAATGGGCGAGAGCAATGCACTGCCTGGTTGCCTCCTCCAAATCGGAGCCAGCTGAATGTATTTCGTCTAGCTCAGAGTTGGGCGTCGAGTGGGCTGTGTGTGTGTGTGTGTGTGAAAGAGGAGTCAATTATTGGGGTAATTGATTAGCAAATTGATGTGGGGAGGAACTACTAAGTACTCACTGGGGACCGCATTGATAATGACATTACGCAACACAGACTGGCTGACAAAGTCGGAATTGAAGGTGTCGGGCGAACCTGTGAAATATTGAATATATATATTACACTATGAATTGGAAGCGACTAATTAAACGAACCAATCGGACTATAGAAAATATCTTCAGAGGAGGTGGCAGGCGTTAGGGTCTCAATGGTGGATTGATCTACACTCTCAGCGGATTGATCTAGATGGGCGGGCAACAAGGTCGGATAATCTGGCATGACGAGCGTTGGGATCTTAGTGGATTGAGCTGGACTGGCAGGTTTTAATATCTCTGCAGTGGATGGATCTGGGTTGACAGGCGTTGGGATCTTTGTGGCTTGAGTCTCTACAGTGGGTTGAGCTGTAATCTCAGTGGGATCAGCCACATGAGGATCAGCTGAGTGGGAGGTATCGGTGTCTTGTTGCTGCTGGGGGCAGACGGTACTTGTGCTGCTGCTATCCGTATCGGAGTTCGTGCTGGAGTTGGAGTTCGAATTGGAGTTGGAGCTCGAATTGGAATTGGAGTTCGAGTCGGAGTGGGAACTGGAGTTGATGTTAATGGAATCAGGCACAGGATCAGGTTCATTGGGTTCAGTATCAGTGTGGGAGCTGTTGCTGCTCGTGGACTCAGTGTTGGCTATTGTGTTTGAACACATGCACAGAATAACAAAAACAAAAGCAAAATACTAAAGTTTAAAATGTTAACCCAAAATCCAAGATTGGGGATGCTTGAAATTACCTGCAGCTGCTGTATTATTGTACAGTCGCGTGTTCAGCAAGGCGGCGCTCAAGTGTCCGGGCGAGGACTTCCATTGCTCCTCCTTCAGGGCAGCTAAATGTGAGTAGAAAGATAGGGTATGTCAGGGCAGGGTTCTGGGTTAGGCAAATGAAGAGCTTGTTTCGGGGCACAATTATTATTATTATTATGTATTTCAGTTTATCGTTTCAACTATCAAAAAGAAAACTTCAAAAAAATTCTTAGACTTAAATCGTTAATCGATACTTGCTATTAAACTAGGACTTAGACTTAGTTGTGTCTATATATGCTGAAGGGGGTCTGTCTGTTGACTTTGCGTGTGTGTGAGTGTGTATATGTGTGTGTGTGCAGTTGTGAGGGTGTGCGTGTATGTGTGTGTGGGTGTACTAAACAACAGAGAGCTAGAGACGAAGTTCAATATCCATTACCAACTTCCATCGGTTCCCTTTCATTGCCATTGCCGTTGCCCTTGCCTTTGCCATTGCCATTGAGCGTGGCCTGTGGTTCCTTCGGCTTCTGCACATTATTTGCAGTGGCTTTATTAGGTTTGATGTTCTCCTTGTGCTAGCGAGAGAGAGAGAGAGAGAGAGAGAGAGAGAGAGTTACTTAAAGCTCTATCAAAATATTCTTTATATCTGATCTACCTGATCTGCCTGCTCTTGCTCCTCGGTGCTGCTGATCTGCTCGCTGCTGTTGGATTCACTTTCGCTCTCGCTACTGGTGCCGCTGGTCGTGTTCTCATCCTCGGCATTCGGCACGAAGTCCGAATCATCCTCGGAGTTCTCATTGGCATATTTAGAGAGCATCTCATCAATAGTTAAATTATGATCGGGATTTAAGTCGTCATCACGCGGACGCTTAGCGACGCTTTCATTCTTCTGGTTACTCTGAATGGAATTAGAATTTTATGAGCTCAACATTTCAGAGAGTTGCACCCCTTCTCTCTTACCTGTTGCGTGTTCGTTGCCATGGCACGTGAATTGAAGAGTCTGCCGGTATTGGCGCGCTGCACACCTGGTCGACAGATGGCACGTGAGACCCATTGGCTGAGCTTTTCAGCGTAGCTGTTGCTGCTCGCTCTGCTCGAGGACTCCTGCTGCCTATTGCGCATAGTCCTCAGGCCATGGACGCGAATGGCGCGCAGCTTGCGGCGACGCGTTTGTATAAAGTATATCATATCCGTTGGCGTCACGGGTCCATTGCCTATCATCAAGGCACCAACTGACAGCCAGATGCGCACCAGGCGCAGCACAATGATCAGCAGTAAGAATGGAGCCCAGGGCAAAGGACGTTCCAGCACAGCGGAGCTCGAGTTCTTATCTAGGGAGAGAAGAGGAGAAAGAGAGAGAGAGTGAGAGGAGTAGATTAAAATCTAGTTGATCTCTTTACTAACTGCTTAGCTAATTCTTACCCTGCGGCAAACTCCATTTGGTTGTATCTTCGATCAGCTTCAAGCCACGATCGGCCCTCTCAATAACGAACTGACCCAGTCGAGTGCTGGCAAATCGTTCCACCTGCTCACGCACCTTCTGATAGAAGCTGGGCGGTCGCTGCAGTTCGCTGACTTCATCATCACCGATCACATCGTGCTGCGTATGCTGATCTTTAACCCCCATCGTTGTCTCCTGTGCCATGCTGCGGATGCTGCTTCTGCTCTGCTCTGCTCGGCTTGCTATGATTAATGACATATTTTATTTAATTATATATTATAAATATATTAAGTGTATGTAATAAATACTCTCCCAGGGGGCCTTTCAATTCATTCAATGAGCATTGTCAATAGGCGAGTACGCAATGCTGCTATAAGCTCAATAAATATTTTGAAGAGTTTTGATTCCTGCTTTATTTTACATATATATTTCTGAGCTATAGATCTGATCTGATATATATAATCTATATATCTCTATATATCTGTTTCAATATTTAGTCTTGACAACTTTGTCTCATCTCTCATCCTGCCCTACCAATATCGGTATTTCTTAATGATATACATAAATGTCCTACCATTCGAAGCTGTACTGTAACATATTTACTTTTAATCCTTCTATGCGACATCCTCGAGACATTTAACTCTCATTAATACATGTGTTCATATACATACATACACACAAACATATCATTTCATATACATCTATAATATAACTATTTGTGCTAATCCTAAATGATTCAATTCGAGCTGTGACAGCATTTGCGGCGTGATTGGATGCTGACAACCCCAAGAGCGACCCGTACTACCTCTATAAGTAAATAGGTAGGTATAACTGACACCGTCTGACATCGCGTCTCTCAGCTCATGGCCAATGCGCTATATATTGAATATTCATATTCATATTTCTATTCGCATTATCAGCCAGCAGCATCGTGTCGCATCGCACTTTTCATACACTTAAATGCAAATAATGGAAAAAAAAAGAGAAAGAAATTTATTGCTTTTATTGTATATTTGTTTTTGTATTTGTTGGCTGTCTGGCAAAACTAATGGGAGCTATCAATAGCTGTAGAGATCTTCAGCTTTCCGGCTCAGTGACTAACAACAAAAATCAAAACAAATTAAGTAATATATATATATATTTAGACTTGTATGTGTATAACAAATTGAACTTTGTTCTAAAGCCGGGAATGCTCTGAATAGTTGGCTCCAGCTTGGTGATAAGTGAAATGTGATTATAGAATACTCTTAATATATAGTTAATATATTCTAAATATATGAGATACTTTAGAAATATATAGTAAATATAATGAAGATAAAATCTCTCCTGCATAAACATGTGTCCATGAAAATAGTAGTGCTACTGAGTGGTAAATATTGGAATACTCTTGCGGTGCAACTATAGCTCTATATATAGAGAGCGATATGCTTTATAAAGTGCGCCACATTTAATGACTAAAAGAGTATACCCTTTCACAGTCTACATATATTATAGGGTAAAGCCTACTCATAGCTAAGCTAATCTGTTAATTAGTGTGAATAATAGGTAAATATTAATAGTTCATCGGTGCTACAGACTCATTTCTAATCTGCGAAATTTCGCTCGCATGCTTAACGAAACAATTTCGCATTTGGCGCATTTCGAGCCTAAATCATTTCCAAATACAAATATTTATTATAAACATTTACATATGCATGGCGTTTAATTTGATATTTATAGCGCTTATTGCATCGTCCAACACGAAAAAAAGTGCGAAAAAAAATTAATGAAAAAAGAATAAAAAAAAAAAACAAATTAAATAACAAATATAATAAAATTATCAAAATGTATTGGCGGGATCAAAGTGTATCGAAAACTGTATGCAAAAGCAACGACTGCACACGCATATACAAACGCAAAGTCACTCATACTCACACACATACGTAGTCAAGCACACATGGATCTAGGCATTTAGATGGCAAAGCGGGAAAGAGATAGCTGCATGGGAATGTAAGGCAACAATGCAGTCAGAACGAAAGTAGAAATTGCGAAAAGTGCAAAAACTAACTGCGACGTTGACAGAGAGAGACAGACAGAGAGTGGAAGAGAGAGTGCTTGAACTCCAACATCAGAGTTGTCCTCTATTGCGCTCCTCTCGCCCGCCTACACACTGAGATAACGGTTGCCGTAGATTAAATGGCGTACAAGAAATAGCCTAACAAAGCGCACAGCCGATTACAGCATGGACTTACCGGTGTTTCTTTTCTCTTGCACTTGTTAAAGCTTTTACTTCTTTCCAGCGAATTTTTCGGCGTTCCCTTTTGCCGCTCTTTTTTAAAACATGCGTGACAGCCGTTATACTTAAATTATTTTCTTAACAAAAATTTGTATAGATGATTTTGCAAAAGGCACTGAAGCAATCGACTGGCAAATAGACCTAACGAACGGTTGCACAACTCCCGTGTGACTGACCAAGGCAGCACTAGCCGAGCGCTGAGCCACCGGGAGCCTAGACGATCGGTAATTGCCGAATGCCGTTATCAGAAGAGCACAGCGCAACGAAGAGCACGAGCTGCGCTCAGCGCTCAGCACAGAGCAGCACGAAAGAGAGGCCGACTAGCTATTTTAAGTAGAGCTTGCTGGAAGGATATAACTGTAAACTTTGAGTCGCTTGAAGTTGGGTACATTTACACTCGGCGGGAATTAGAGCGCGGTTAGAGCATAGCAGTAGAGCAGCAGAGCAGAGCCCTTGGGCTGAGTGGAATGCACAAAGCAGTGGCGCCGCCACAAAGCTCAAGTGGCTGCTTGAAAGAGTACGCACATTTAAGCACAGGTTAGACAGGTGTTAGTGCAAATAGAATGATAACAGATGCGTATTAAATAAAAATTTAGACACATTGCCACTGCCATTTGTTACATTCGATAATATGTACACACACAGCAAACAGAGCTATTTATTTGGCTACTTGAAGTGTATGAGCTTTATCTCATCCTATTGAGCCGCCAATTTATTATCCTGTTTACAGGAGCCGCCCACAATGGACACCCACAAAAAAAAAAATCCAAAACGAAAACAAAAATAACAACTCAACGAGGCCTACTACTACTACTACGACAACACTCAATTGTCGCTGCGCTGAGCGCAACACACAAAATTTCGTGAGCTTTCCGACCTACTGCGAGCGACAAAAAGCTCTCAGCGGAAATTCAGTTGCGCAAAAACTCTCCACGTTGCCGGACGCAGCAACACGGCAAAACGGAGCGTTTGCCAAGCAAAGCGAAGTGAAGAGCGCGCCTTTTGTGCTCTACATGCGACTTACGCAGCCTAAATAGGGCTCAGTCCAAGCGCCATTCAATTCATCTCGCGTGTGTTCCAAAGCTGCAGGATAAAAGGGCAGCTACTGCAATTAGTGCCAGAGTGTGTGAGAATGTGTGTGTAAAGTGTAATGTGCAGTGAATGAAGCTGAAAGCAAATCAAAGCTTGTTTTTACAAGTGAAAAAAGACAGAAAAAACACAGGAGTTGCGGCAGCAGCATCAGGCGGCGGCGCCTCCGAAATGTGTCGATGTAACCAGCAACAAACGAATCAACGCGCAAGCAACTGAGGCGCCCATCCATCACGAAATCCTCAAAAATTATAGTTCATTTGTATTGGTGCCGAGTCGCGTGCCTGTGAGCACACACGCACTCACTCTTATATACTCACACACGCTAACGCTTGGCCACTAAACATGCGTAAGTAATAAGTAAAATAAAAATACACTCACACACACACACACACACGTATTCACTTTGAGGGCTTATGAAAAATGGTTTTCCGCTTTTGCCAAAATTGATAGAAAGATGTTGACACAGTGGAGGAGCCTAGTAAAGGTAACGGGTTCATCGCTTGCCCTCTGCCACCTACCCCCGCCCCTGCCGCTGCAACAGCAGCTGTTTGTGTATGCGAATATTTAAAGCAGCTTAAAGTGGTGGCAAGCTGTAATGCGTTATCCTTCAGGCACTCGCTTGACTCGCTTCCACACGTGGCCCCGGCTTGCTCGGAGCCAGCTAAGCTCGCAGCTTTGAGCCCTACTCGAGAGTGGGGCATGTTTAGCATGCTATGGCCACAGTCGCAGCCGCAGCTACAGCCAGAGCTAGAGCCAGAGCCAGAGCCAAGCTATTACTGTGAGCTATTTTTATGCACTGTGCGGGCAAAAATTAGTTGGCGCATAAATTTGTGGAACGAGAGGGGCTTCACATTTTGTAAAATAAGCAAATGTTAGAAAAGGAATAGGAATTGAGAAGAAATGTGTGTGGAATGTGCAGAGAAAGAGATAAATAAATGTGGCACTAAAAAGGAAGTGAATAAAACATGTAGACGAGAGATGAGAAAAGTGAGAAAGTTCAAGATGCAGAGAAAGAGAGATACATATATATAGACTGAACATAGAGCCGAAGAGAAAGATAAATGAAGATCCATAGTGAAGGAGAGAAGAAAGAAAACGATGAATAAATAAGAAGAAAGTGCGTGAAGAATAGACGAAGAGAGATAAAGGATAGAAAAGGCAACAGCTACTGACGGAGGAGCTCCGATAAAAAACGATATAAGACGTGAGAGCGAGAAGCAACAGAGAAAAACCCAGAAACAGAAAGGAGATAAAGTAGAGAAACTTAAAGACGGCAGAAAATAGAGAGAGTAAGAGGCAAAGACTAACATTATATACATTTGCATGGGATTGTTGCTTCTTGCTTTAGCTGAATTGATTACTTTGTGTCCTGCTTTTGTTTTCACCATTGTAAATACTTTTTAATCTCTCCTCGCTCGCCTTTTTTCATGTTTTTCAATGGGTTAGCCGCTCTGGCGATTCCACGCACAGTCACACGGATATTATTCGTCATGGGGTTATGGCGCCTTAGCATGCCGCAGCACTTCCGCCAAACACACACACACACACACACACACACACATGTATAGTGTATGCATGTTAGCAGAGCTGCGGCACATGCCACAGCTTACGTGCCGCCTGACATTTGCTTATGAATTTCACTTGTGGCTAATATACAATTGCTTACAAATACCCGGAGCCTCCTCTCCACCCGAACTATCCCGAACTCTCCCGCTCTCTTCTCTCTTTCTGCTCTAAGTTTTCTTGGCTGTCGCGTGTCATTTGATTCTAAATTTTTTTTCTCTTTTTAATTATTGCTGCGCGGTCTTTGCCGCTGATAAATTGTGGCATTAGTTGGACGACAACATTTAGCTGTATCTCTCTGTCTCTCCCTCTGTCTCTCTTTCTCTTTGCCGCTTGAAGCTGCCTCCCAATTAGACGCCCATTTGACTTGTCAGCATCTCAGCTGCCGCGACGTGCGGCTGGGCGTGAAGGGGCGTGTCTGTCGCCGCCGCCTGTGGCCTCGACTTGTCATAAGTCTGCTGCCCCACAGTTGCTGTCCCGCTGTGTGCCGCAGCATGCCGCAAGATCTGGCCAAAGCAGACGTCGCCTGATTGAAATTTGCAGTCCTATTCGTAAATTGGCTACATGAGATTTTATGTAAACTGCGAATGCCAACAGCAGTGGACATCGGCATTGTGTCTTGCTTCATTTAAAGGCAGGTGGCAGCTGCCACCCAAATAATGTGGCAGCAACATGAAATGCAAGAGACCAAAAGAGAGAGAGAGGGAGAGAGAGAGACGTATTTATTTGTCGCTTCATCTGCCAGCTGCCAGCCAGAGCACATTTGTTATGCTGCTGCAACATGATACTTACCACCTTGCCACATGCCACTCAGCTGTTTTGTGTTTTTGTGCAAAAGTTTTAATTACTTGCCGTGACATTTCAGCTACAAAGAGCAAAGAGTTAATTAGAATCGGAGCCAAGGCCAAAAGCTGTGCAGTTAGCCCGCACTCTGATTATCACTCACTCACTCACTCACTCTCCCTCTCTCTCTCACTGTCTCTCACTCTATCCCCCACTCTGCCCCTCCATTATGGTCTCTTCACTTTCATCTAATTAAAGCATCAATTTTCATGAGTGACCCGCAGTAATTAACGCCAGCCGCCTGCAGTTGATCAACAATGCACCGATTCTGCTTTCGCATTCATGGAATGGACTTTTATGGCCCTGGCTTAAGTGTGCAGCTTGTGGCATGTCATAAATGGAATGATTTGATGGGTGATTAGCGCGCAGAGCACAGCTACACTGCCAGAAATTTCGAATAAAGTCGTGTCAAGTTTTGTTTTTGTTTTGGCAGCTTATCAAGAGCTTATCATAAAAGTTGAGCTCAGCTTGATAGATGTGTGGCAGTGTGGCAGTGTGTGTGTGAGTGTGTTAAATGTCGGCTTAGGCGCTAAGCAACATTGTTTATGCAACTTCATTATGCTGATTTATTATGACATGCTTGGATTTCCCAACACTTTATCCGCAATTTATTAAATTTGCATGATTACCCAAAAAGGCTTTGCTGAAAGCTTTTTATGTTTCAACTACTTATATGATATCCCTCTATATTCATAAAAACTTTAAGATGCTTTTACAGGAGATGTACACTTTTTTATGTATAGAAATAACATTGATGCAACAGTTTTTATATGATTTTTAAAAAGGTTTTTTATATGCCACATTTGCCCAGCAAAACTTTTACATATTTACAAAGTTGCTTAAAATGAATTTTAAAATTCTGTCTGCAATTAAAACGTGCCAGTAATCCTATCAAAACTCCTTTAATATGCCTAGCTTTTAACAGTCTTTAATGATATTCACAGCAAATTTCCTAAATTTAATAGTGATTTATTTTCGAGCTTGATTAAAAATATAATAACCGGCCAAGCCATGCCAACTCAGTGAACAGTGAAAGCAGATTTCATTTCTAGTTCTCATTCATAGAAAATCGATTTTCTTATTTAATCGCGTTTGATTTGTGTTTTCATACAACTGCAACAGAGCGTTTCAGTTGACTTGGTTTCAGCTGCCTTGATTGCCTTTGATTAAACTCGTTTTCTTCTCTTTTTTGTATTCTCCTCGCTGACTGTGTGAATTATTGCCCCTTCGAGCAGAAAAGAAATCACGGTAATTCACAATACGTATACGCCGTGTGGCAGCGCATTGCTCTCACCTTTACATTACGTATACGCCGCTTAGTCACACTGCTCGCCTTACCTTACAGTCGCTCTTTAATTGCCCTTTGCACGCTATTCTTTTTCGTGCCCTCTTTGTATGCTGTGCTGCAGTTGCACAGTCTGATCTCTTTACTTGCCCCTCCCCTCTCGAAATTGTGTTGCACGCACGAAATTGTAAAGCAATTTGTGCCCCAATAATTTAGCATAGTCAAGTGAATTGTGAAAAGCAGAAAAAGTCCAATAAATTGAAGCGTCTCGGCAACAGCTGTATGCGTCCACAATCTAAATGGCAACAAAATGCGGCATGAATTATTCAAAGCCAAAAACGAGGAAGAAGCAGCTCGAGGGAAACTCATTTGCGTCGCACTTGACTTGAGCAAGTGGAAATTCACTTTTATCCCAAACAACAAAATTTGTTGGCCAAAAAGTTTTGCGGGCTAAAAACATTGTGTAAATTTCTACACGCAAATATATATACACATACATATAAACGTGCATATATATGTAGTATATATCATCATGTTTAATCATAAATTCGAATGGCTTCATCTGGCCAACAGCTGTGTGAAAAAAAAAGAAAAACTTTCATGATTTGTTTATCAACTGCGAAATTCTGTCGCTTGCAATGGGATATATTTATCACAGCTGAATATCTAAATATTCTGATCCATTCACAATGAGCGCTCGTTAAAAACCCAGCTGCTCCTATCAAATTGTATGCCAAAAGAAAACCACAAACTGAATAAAAACACTCACAGCTCCTGCGGAATCGGAACTAAAAAATCTATGGTTTTTGATAAGCGACCACCAACTAGGTTTGCGTGTTAGCCGAACATGCGAATTAAAACACTAAAAACCCGAAAGCCACTATAATCAACAACAACTAGAACTGCTCGAATAACCATAACAATATTGTGCCTAAAATGGCGAAGGGTATGATTTAACTTCTAGCTGGTGGGGCTCTCTATTATGCGGATAGACAAAAGAGATATGCATTAAAGTGAATGGAATGGAATGATTTGGAATGGAAGCGTTACTTTAATTGAGCCATTAGTATAGCTGTTATATGACAATAGAAGAAACTGTCATACATCATAATTATTGGATCTAATAACATAAATGATATAGCATATGGTTGAATAACTATAATAATTAGAGATAGTTAACAGCTTAATTTATGTGCCGTATAACAATTGCTGTGTAGATACGAAACTGTTCTACTAGATATACATATATACTACTATATATATACATATACTTTTATTTGATATACTATTTTTAAATTGCTCTATTAGAACACATAATTCGACTTTTTTTTATATCACATGTTTATTAGAGATTATAATTTTTATAAAATTAAAACTAACTTAAAACTTAAGCACTAACAATTGGGGCCTTCGGCTTGTCATACCTTTATACCTCATTGCATTCTAACTATCCCAAAATCAAGTTTTTCGTCCCTTACTCAGATTAATTGTTAACAATGGTAAATAAATTTATAATATTTGGAAAGCGTCTGCAAAAGACTCAATCTATTCATATTTAAAATATATGCATTAGTCCTATACATCCATTCGCCAGCACTATATTGCAGGGTATATCGCTAACAGTGCACATAAATCACATACATGCTGAGTCCTATGAAAAGTTCCCAAAAAGACATCTCCTACATGATCTGCACAATAAATGTACTTTAGTTCGATATTCCCTCTCTCTAATGGCACACACATAATGCAGGGTATAACACTTTGTATCATTAGCAACAGTAACAATGTTAACTACCATCGCAACGGGCGTTATGCGTGTCTCGTTGCCCGTTACTCGTTGCTAGACAGCCACATGACGCCAACTATGATTCGCAGTTTGGGGCAACAACAATCACAGCCCAGCGGCGGCAGATGACGTCATCTGCTGCTGCTTGTGCTGCTGCCGGGCAACACCACCACCAACAATAACAAACAACATGAGTAAAGACCAAAAAAAAAAAGAAAGAAAACGAAATGAACTTTAAGCATAGAAAACAACAAAAGGCATATAAACAGCCAGAAGCCAAGCGACAAACTGTATACAAAAGGGGGGCAAAGGCGCTCACTGAGCACAACAGAGCAACAATACACCTGAGCTACAGCCCACCTGACTGACCCTAAAAATAACAGCAACAAGACCGAGAATAGCATTTATTGAAAATGTCAGCAATGTTTGCCTCAACAGGTGAGCGGCAGGCAGCAGTTAACGAAAATGCCAAACAATTTTCATTTCCTCTCATGTACAATATAAGACAAGTGACACACACACATACACACACACACACGAATATGTATTTGTATTTGTATTTGTGCTTATACGCTCTAGTATCAGCTGTTAAATAAATGATTATCGACCTCGAGCTTGATTTATTGGCTAAACGCAACCATTGAACTACAAATATTATATATACTAATATAATACACCAATACATATATACATACATATATGAATTGCTCATGCCTCCAAGTCATATTCATAATTGATATACCCCATGCGCTGGCCTGCGTGGCATATTAAGTGTCATTTGTTCGGTTGCATTTACCTGATTGCTTTGACAATATTTCGATTTAGATATGATCCACTCTTGTAATCAGACGAGCGACGCAATAATGCCTGATGTCATTTACGTTAATGCAGGCTGAAATTGCTTTACAACAACAAGCACAACAAGGCAGCAGCAACGGCATGACCCATACGCATTTCCGTATACCAATAAAAATGCTAATAAAAATTACATAGATACCCTATAAATATGAAGAGCGTGCTGTGGGGTATTTTAAATGCACACAAATAACAGTCTATAAATATAAGAGCATTTAGGTATTTTAAACGAGGGTAGTCTGATCAATTTGGAATTATATATTTTTATATACTAAATATTTTTAATACAAGACATTTTTTTAACGTAAAAAAAAAAATACAATTTTTTTTTAGCTTAATTGACGTAATATTTCTTTTCATTTTTAATGCCTTTTAAATATATTTTTAAACATTATAAATATATAATATGTTTTATAGTATACCTTCAACAATTTAGATAATGGGAAAAAAATTATTTAATCCTAATTTATTATCAATTTGTAGTTTCTTTGACATATATTCATATATATTTTAAAGATAAATATTACTTATATTGTTTATTGTATATCTACATCAATTTAGACAATGAAAAAAATTTACCTGATTTATTAATACATTTTTTAGTTATTTTAGAGTTGTGTTTGTCTGTATAAAAATGTATAAAATATCTCTCTTCTCGATCTACAATACATAAATGCCAATAATTATTTAATGGGTATCCCTTAGTCAATTATTCCTTAATCTTCATTTGCTTTTCTTTACCTCAACTTGGCTAAAATCAAGTACAAAAGTCAATAAAAAGCGGAAGTCATTAAATTGGCAAAAATGCTGCTGCGTATTGACATTATTTGGCTAACGGTCATAAAATGTACCACATGCCACTCGCCACACGCCACACACCACACACCACACGCCACATGCCAGTTGCAGCGTTTGACAGCAGCCACAGTGCTCCTGGCTGGCAACGTTGCGTATGTGTGTTATTCGAGAGGGTCCTTGTGCGTGGCCAGGCGAAACTTTTAATGGGCAACCGAGCTGAATAATGCTTAAAAAGTTTCACGTTGACTGCCTAAAGTAGCCTAATTATAGCCATGTGTGGCAGCTAAACAGTGAACGACACTGAGATACCCTGTACTATGCTCTAGTTATATCTAAGAGTTATATAATATTTATTTTGATTCATTTGCCGTATCTTATATTAAATTACTTTTTTCAAACACTTTTCTAGCATTTTCCCTGGACATTGGCTTACATATATACCCTGCAAATTGACCGTACTAACAGAACTGGCTAAGAGCGAACGAAGCTTCTTTTGTGATACGCAATGAGATACAGAAAACTAACTGAATTTGAATTGTAAATTTTATTTTACTTATTTGTTGTTATATAATTTGCACATTTGTCATGTATATAAATTTTATTGTTGTTCTTTGTTTTAATGTAAAATTCTTGTTTAATTATAGACGCAAAGCAAAAACCAAATATACGCGTTTCATTTCGATAAATTTATGTTGCATAATTTTGGGGATGAGCAAAAATCGTATATTGGTTGGCTAATGATATCCATATTCCTTTTGACTTTGGCATTCTGAGAAACTTGGAATTCAGATCGCGAGAAAAACTGCAATTCATCTTTGTTCCAGCATTTTTACTTGACTTACAGAAAGACTCCTTTGTAATCCAAAAGCCAGTAGGACAACTGTGGTTGAGCGGCATTCAAGTATTTTGTGATCTCCAATTCCTATGCCTGAAACACACATAGTACAGCATATTTTGCCTGGAAGTTTCCTCCTTCTGGCATTGCTATTTCTGGTATTTTAGATAAATTGAATTAAAAAAAAAAAAACATTTTCAATGTGATTAACTTTTTATTTACATAATTTGTACAATTTTTTTTTTTTAATTTATCAAAATACAAATTAGAGTTATATTTTTAACATTTAAATTGCTATATCTGGGGTCAATATCAGTTGCTGTCAGATAACTATAGAACCAAGGATGCGGGCAAATCATTTATCCTGTCGAACCGCAAGGTAATGAATTTGTAATAGACTGAGCTGGTCAAAAGATTACAAATTCGTCCTTTGAGCTCTTGACTTATTAAGAATGCTGTGTGGCCGTTTTCTTTAGTCCTGAAACGAACCACATTTTAAATTAATGTTTTATGGCAATAAGTAGATCCTTGTGATCCTAAAGCATCATGACATTTGCAAATGCAACAGAATATAACCAATGAAGAAATGATATCCAGTCCAGTTGATGCAACACTCGCCAGTTGATTTACCTGCAGCAACTTAATTTAATATTCGCATGTTAAACCTGTACAAAGATATACATATATCTGTTACACCTTTCCCGTTTGTGGAGCTGCTGGAATTCGGCTCCCATGCGCTCAACTTGCATAAATAACGTTTCCATTAGGTTTTCAAGCATGTTTGCTTAATTATTTACACTGGCGTCGTAAATATTCGAGCAGGTGTCACAAAACTAAAAAGTTGCGGCCAATTGTCATCCAATTGAATATTTATAATGCACCGCTGCTGCTCGGCGCCAGTTGTAAATAATTCCCCAACTGCCAGTTGCCTACTCCGGGGAGCGTTTAATGAGGGGGCAGCAAGCGAGCATATAGTAATTACTATAAGTATGTGTGGGCTAAAGCACGCCCCGCCCCACACACAGTGGCACTTCATTCGCTGCCCACTCCTTGCATTAAATTAATTAAAATGTGAAGCAACCAAAAAAGCAAATAGGAACTTTGCAGTCTCGTGCGCCACTGACTGCTTGATGCTCGCTCATGTGCTGAAAATGAAAAAGTTTACATAAAAGCCCTAATTTATAATATATTATGCCCTGCAGGGCAGCCTAGAGGAAATCCACGTTCAACTATAGCGAAAGCTTTTTAGACTTACATAGCCGTAAAGCTATAAATAACTGCTCAGATTGCCACGCCCCTATTGCCCCTATTGCTGTTTATGCTATTTTAATTTTCAATTTTTCTCCCTACATAATACTCTTCACTTTAGCTGTCAAATATTTATACAGAGAATTCCATTGTTCACGCTTTCTCTTATGCAGCAAACTAATATACTCCTTTTGCTTAGTGAGCGTGCAGCAGCAGAGCTCTTTGTTACTGCTGCTGTTTGTTTGTAGAAGCGCTTAGAAATAATTAAACGTTGTTTTGGCTGTTGCCTATGTACAAAATCTGACGCTACATTACTCCAGCCCTCCGCTTGGCCTTGAGGGCAGCTGATATACATAAATATAAATATATAGACATAAGTGTATGTACATATATCTATAAATATACATTTTGTGCTATATGTTTATCATAATTCTGTGTTTGATTTTTCACAAAAAATCATTCATAACAGCTATTGCCAGCGGGCTCTTAAGTGCGAGTGCGGCGGCTGAGCTGAAGCTTTTTCCTTGTTGAGTGCGTAAAGCTACGCTACGCAACACGCACACAAACAGCCCTTTACACACACACACACCCACATATATATAACTATATCAGCGCCTTCATTTGCATTTTATGAGCGCCCTCTCCAATTTGCGATGCAGCAGCAGCAGCAGCAGCAGCAGCAGCAGCGCAGCATTCGGCATTAATAATGCAACAGCCAACGCCGCAGTAATATCACCAACACTCACACACTCACACACCCATACACAAACAGATACAATCGCGCCTTGCGCTTCCATTCAATGCCAAACAATAAACACACTCACACCCACCCACACACACACAGACAGCGCCTAACTAGTCAACATTGTTATTCTTCCCCCGTGTGTGAGTGTGTTTTCGCTGCCCGCCTATAGATGGCGCTCGCAACTGGCAAGCGCTGAGCTTGTGCGCGCAATTCACACAATCCGCTGTGGCAGTCTTTTAGGAGCACTGCTACTGTGAGGTTCGTGGCGCAACGCGTGGCGCCTCGCGCAGTTCTTCGTTTTGCACAACAAATCTAATTTTTTTGTTGCTGTCTTTGCCCTGCTCAAGTTATGCAAAATTTAATTTTCTCTATTTGCCTGAGCACGGGCAATTCGGCAGTGGTGCGGGCAGAACATGTGCTTGATCCACACATGCTTCGTTATTCACGGCGCGCCTGATGGAATTGCAACCCAAGTTGCACAAGAAGCAGCAGCAGCAGCAGCAGCAGAGGCATGCAACGTTCGCGCTGTGCCACAAGTTAAACAAAATCTTTCCAATTGCAGGTAAAGCAAATAGTTGCAGCTGTGCCGCCCTAGCCGACTGTGCAATGCCCTAAATTGTGTGGGTGTGTGTGGAAAGCAGGTTGAGATTAAAGTGCCTATAAAACTGTGTTTTTCAATGTGCAGCTGTCGAGGGAACTTAGAATAGAAAATAGCGTGTGGAAATATAGTTAAACTAAATAGTTGTAAACATATTTAAAATAAAATTAAATTAAAGTTAGTATAAACAGAATGTTTTTTTTTCTGTTTGCTCTGAAATTAGAAATGACAGCTATAACTATAGTTGTTGTGACTAAAGTCTCATAATGAGCTGTAAGTGATTTATATAAGTCAAAACCTGTGCGTGTTATCATCAAAGTGTGACTTAGATTGTGCTTCTCAAACTGTTGAGCAATCTTAGTAAATAGTTTTTTTTTTAATATTCAACTATATTTGTTGGCTCTCAAGTTTTACTACAGTTGTTCTAAAAGTAAGTTATAGACATATCATTTTATATAAGCTGATATGCCCACTTAAGTTTTGGTTGCAGTATATGAAACAAATGTGCGTGCTTTAAATTCCAAATTTAATATATGGCTCCAAAACTTATTCTTAGACCGTGATAATTCTTTAACTCAAAGTTTTACAGCATCTCAACGCATATACTCTATACAAATTTGTTTGAGTAGAGTATTCAATTTGCGAGTCGCTAAAAAATAACTAGACTACAGACTCTTTGCAGAGTTTCGTATGTGTGGCCCAGTTTTGTGTTAAATTATAAATAGCTAATATATCCTGTGCCTAGTTGATTACAGTCTTTGTCATTTTACAGCTTGATATATTGAACTTTGTTAAGCTGAAGGCCCGAGGGCTTCATTTAGTACATTTTTAATTTTTTATTAACTCGAATCTGTGAAAAATAATATATAAGTAAATTTTACAAAAATTCCTATTTAAATTTCTTGCTCTACAAATATGACTTCTTTATTTCTTGAATTTTCATGCACTTGAATAATATAATATAATAGATACCCTCTATGCTCTAGCTGCATATATAATATATAGCATAAACTTTCGAATGATTCCCTCGTGAATACTTCCTCTTGATCTACTGCACAGCTGACTCTCTAGTGTCTAACTAATATACCCATTTCAACTCTGCTGCAGCGTATGCAAGTGTTTGGGCTCGGTCGAAACTTTGCGATTCGGCGACTGTGATATAAGCCAGCTGCGGTTACTCGGCAAAGGCAAAAGAACACTGACCGCCTTTACTCTCACTCTCTCTCTCTCTCTCTCCACTCTCCCTCTCTCCTTCATTCTATCTAAATGATGTCATGCGGCAGCTGTATGCCGTTTTTAGTCGTATATGATTCGTGTGCCGAAACGCAACGCATTCAAAATTTTGTTGTTAAATCGATTCTTGAGTTGCTACGCACAGAAGCCTAACTCACCTTCTATCTCTCTCTCTCTCTCTCTCTCTTTCTCTTCCTTTCTCTCGCACAGCTCGCATTCACTACTTGGAGCGTGAGGAGCAGCGTCCGAGCAGCAGCAGCAGCCGCTTGGCCAACGAGGGCAGCATCGATGCCAGTGTAGCCAGCGCCTCGCCACCGAGTGGAGTTGGTGTCTCGCCACAGGGTTCGCCCCAGCTGCAGCAGCGCCTGGGCAAGCATCTGAGCAAGTCCGCTTCGGAGCTGAACGGACACGACTGCCATCACAGCAACGAGTCGCCGCATTTATCGCCGAAGCGAGCCAAGAGCGCCGCCTCCCCCCAGCAGCTCGTCGGCGGCGGCGTCAGTGGCAGCAGCAGCGTTGGGGGCGTGGCCAGCGGTGTAAGCGTGCTGCAGAAGACGCACGGCTTCTTCAACAACCTGAAGCATCGCTGGAGTCGAGCGAAGAGCAAAGATCGCATCGGTCGCAAGTCGCCCAGCGACTTTCTCGAGGAGAGCACCGACTATGCCGCCGACTACAGCTCGGAGAGCAGCTCCGTGACCCAGAGTCCACGACATCGAGCCACCACCATTGGTGGTTCGCCGTTGGCGCGCGACTTTCGTGCCACTGCCAAGATGGCGCAGGTGATTCAGCGCTTCGGCGGCTCCATGGAGGGCCGCATAGACGAGCAGCCCGAGAACGGGAATGCCCACAGCACGGCGACAACGGAGCAGCAGCAGCATCAACTCGAGGCGCTGCAGGTGAGTCTCAGTGCAAAGCTTTTTCTTATAATTTGATTTTGTTTTCTCTTTTTTCACTTTTGATTTGCAAATATTTCAATTGGATTTGTTTTTCTATTTCCACTAAAAACACGGCATTCATTGTCGCAATTCATTTGATGCTTTTTTCTGCAAAACTTGACGCACGCATAACGGCAAAATCTGCCGTTGATCGATAAACGATAACAATTGCAAAATTGCCCATCACTAACGACCACAACTGCAGGCCGACGAGCTGCGTCGCAAGCGGGAGACACAATTACGACAATTCGTCTTCTTTCAGCTGCGCGTCCACCTCAAATCCGGCTGCGACCTGGTGGCCATGGACAAAAACGGTAAGCCACGACCCACTCTGCCCTCTAGCCAAAGCAAAGGACTCGACAAGCCAAACATCAACACCAACACCAACACACACACACACACATAGACACCCACTCACACACGAAGCCTAGCTGAGCTACACTCCAACACGCCCTGTCTGTCAGTCACTTATGTTTCCTTTGTGTTTTCATCCGCGCATCAGGACTGAGTGATCCTTATGTGAAATTCAAGGTGGGCGGACGTCTGCTGCACAAGTCGCGCACCATCCACCGCGACCTCAATCCCGTGTGGGACGAGGTGTTCATCGTGCCCGTGGAGGACCCATTTCAGCCGATTATTGTGAAGGTAAGCCGAGCTGGACTAACCAACTGAAGGACTTTAACTGGGCCACAGTTGCATAAAGCATGAGCCTTAAGTAACAGGATTAAGAGTGTATTATAAAAACAAAGTACAGCTAGTTGGGTTGGTTTAAAACTTTCAGTGAAAAAAGTATTCGGGTAGAATTTAAAGTACACACTCATTGTCAAGTTTCTTGTTGAAATGAAGACCAAATTATTCTACATATATAAAATACCGATAATAAAAGAGGACTTACAGTAGGAAAAGAGAACAGCATTATGAATTATGAACCTATAAATATATTTACTATGCAGGTATAGGAATAATGTTTTGTTTAGAGAACATTAATATTTATGAAATCCTTAAGGCTAAATAAAAAGTAGATTTTCAGCTTTTAAATATACGAGTATATAAATAAATATATAGGAATATATAAGAAATATTTTACTAAAAATTACTGAAATATATATAACTAGGTTTCTTAACGGATAAAGTAAGAATTTAAAGTGAGCACTAAAACGACTTCTTTAATAAAATACCTGAGAGTTACAAATTGGTAAATTTTATTAATCTATTATTATACTTGCAAAAATAAATAAGGAATATAAATTGACAAATTATCAAATTAAAGAACTAACTAATAAAGCTTCAAGCTTCTAGCGAAAAACAACTTACAGACAATCCAACTCAATGCTAACAAAACAGCAATAGAAAATGGTAAATGGTAAATTATTACACAGCACAAAAATCAAAGCCCAATTTCCCAGTAGCATCAACAACAAGAAGCAACAAACAACAAACTAGGAAAATAATTGCCAGCATGACGTTCAATTTGGCGAATTGAATCGCATTTGATGCTCAGAGCAAAATCAGTTAACTGAAAATCAATCAAACGATTCCCCACAGGTCTTCGACTATGATTGGGGACTGCAGGATGATTTTATGGGCTCGGCGAAAATCGATCTCACTCAACTGGAGCTGGGCAAAGCGGAAGATATCAATCTGCAGCTGAGCGACACAACCAACGGCGAGCCGGGCCTCAGCATGGGCGAGATACTCATCAATTTGACGCTCTGGCCGCGCAGCCAGGAGGACAAGGAAATGGTAGGTGGCTGTCACAATAAATGCAATCAACAATTTGTACAGCGACAAGCAATTTGGCAAAGCCAACAAGTCCCAAGGTGAAAGTCAAGCATAAGATACAATGTATCTTAAAGATAGAGATATTACTGTTGCGATTGACAGGCCATGATTTGATTGAGCTATTGATATGGCTCCTCTCCCCTTTCCTCTGTTAGCTAATACTGTAATACATGTGTATTATCCACTCCTCCATTAAACCAAAGGTTTTGTATTGGGCGTACAAATACAACTACACAGACACATAGATCTATATATATATACAGATACAGAAACAGATACAGATACAGATACAGATACAGATACAGATACAGATAGAGATAGAGATAGAGATAGAGATAGAGATAGAGATACAGATACAGATACAGATACAGATACAGATACAGATACAGATACAGATACAGATACAGATACAGATACAGATACAGATACAGATACAGATACAGATACAGATACAGATACAGATACAGATACAGATACAGATACAGATACAGATACAGATACAGATACAGATACAGATACAGATACAGGTACAGATACAGATACAGATACAGATACAGATACAGATACAGATACAGATACAGATACAGATACAGATACAGATACAGATACAGATACAGATACAGATACAGATACAGATACAGATACAGATACAGATACAGATACAGATACAGATACAGATACAGATACAGATACAGATACAGATACAGATACAGATACAGATACAGATACAGATACAGATACAGATACAGATACAGATACAGATACAGATACAGATACAGATACAGATACAGATACAGATACAGATACAAATACACATACATATACAGATGCACAGATTGGCTTGATAATGTTCAATTTAAGCTACTTTCCACATTTCCCTTTCTCCAGTCATTCAATTTCGATAATCGAATCGAAAGTCTCACACATATAGCGCATACATTGCTCTATTAACACTGTCGCCCCGATTTAGCCACCGCTTGTAGCTCATCCATCAACATTTGGCCCACTTCCGGCCTTTCTCTTTGCGCCCATTCACTATTTACATAATCGTCACTTACCTTATTGTTCTGTCATTCTTTGGCAATCGAAACTCTCTTCAGATAGCGTGCAGATTTATGGCTCAAACTCTGAACTGTTGCCAAATTGCTCAATTAACAACCTCAAAGCTCGCTGAATAAGCGACTCAAACCACTCAAAGCACTCGTGTGGCTCTATTTACATGTGGGCGCTATGTGCTCAGCCACGACCTTCCACACCCTCTCACACATTAACTTTGCTTTGTTTCGCCTGCTTTGATCGCTGCCATTCGACGTCTCATTACAAGTAGACGTAAACCGCTCAACTTGAGCAACAAACAGCAACAACAACAACAACAAAACCAACAGCTAGCAATGACACAGGGAAAATACCCCGAATTGTTAAATGTGAACAGCAATAAAGCTGGCTGGTGGGGCTAGTCACACCATGTAAACAATTGTATACTCTAACATTGTGAATGCATACATACCTTTCCATGCGATTCTCAAGCATGACAGTCTAGTGAGTAAATAATAGAACAAGTTTTTTTTTCTTTCGATTTAGTGGTGTGTCTTCTATCTCCCTCCTTTTCTCTTGCTATCATTCTCTCTCTCTCTATATATATATCCCATTTCTTTGTTATTTTTCCACATTTTCGCCAATTTTCTCATGTTTTTCACTGTCTTTGTATATTGCATTTACTCCCCCTCGTTCCAGCTTCCTTGCTCTATTTTCTTTGACTCTTTCTCTCCCTCTCTTATCTTTGACTCTACTCATCTCTCTCCCTAACATTCTACCTCTCTTAGTATTTTTCTCATTAGCCTCATTTCAATTTTCATACCCCTGCTAGTCCGCTTAAATATATGTTGACCATCTATTACCTTTAGCATCCATTATATGTATGTTTTTTCTTCATTACCCAGCCAAAGGTTAGGTAACCCATTGGGCATACAAGTTTTTAAAGTTTGTGCTCGAAATTAATTATAGATACTACTCGTGCAATCCACACTCATAGGTCTGCTCAGTTAGGGGGGGGGGCAATTAGATTCATGGCACAAAGGTCGCTCGACAGCAATTAAAGACAGCCGCTGCTTATCAGCGACTCAGGCGGGCAGGCGAGCTGATAGGGTGTGTGCAGGGTGTATGCCTCAGTGTATATGCCCGCCACAAGGTTATCTCAGACTCGTGTGCCGAGAGAGCGTAAAGCTAAAGCCAATTGTTGCTTTAGTCATTGCGCGTTGCTTCGCTTGCGAAGTGGCACTGTGATTTAAGTTGTGCTTGGATTATGGATTGGCCTGGTCCCATTTACCGGGTTGCGCCGCGCATGTTGCTCAAGCTTCTGCGGCAGCAGCACAGCGAATTCCGCGAGCACCTAGAGCAGGGCTGCGAGGAAATAAAGGAGGTCAACTTGAAGCTTTACTCTGTTTGTAATTTGGTGTCTCAATTGTGATTTGTTTTCCATGTCGACTTACAGCACTTTCAGCGCAACTCCAAATTGGCTGAGTCATCGAAGCGACTTAAATCACAAATCTGGAGCTCCGTGGTGACAATACTGCTGGTCAAGGCCAAAGATCTGCCGCTAGCCGAAGACGGCAGCAAGCTCATTGACATACACTTTAAGTTTAGGTAAGTCCATAAAGATAATATGAGGAAAGTAGAAACCTTTTTGGGAATACCCTCCTTCAGGCTGGGCAACGAGAAGTACAAGAGCAAAACGTCATGGACGGAACGCTGGCTGGAGCAATTCGATTTGCATCTCTTCGACGAGGATCAGAACCTGGAGCTGGCCCTGTGGAATCGGAATACCCTCTACGGCAAGGCCAACATCGATCTGAGCGTCTTTCAGCGCGAGACTACGCATGGCATATGGAAGCCGCTGGAGGATTGCTCTGGCGAGGTCTTCCTCATGCTGACGATCAGTGGAACAACGGCTCTGGAGACAATTAGCGACCTGAAGGCCTTCAAAGAGGATCCGCGTGAGACGCAGCTGATCAGAGATCGCTACAGCTTCTGGCGCAGCCTGCAGAATCTGCGCGATGTCGGGCATCTGACAGTCAAAGTATTTGGCGCCACGGGACTGGCAGCTGCTGACATAGGCGGCAAATCGGATCCGTTTTGCGTGCTGGAGCTGGGCAATGCGCGACTGCAAACGCAGACGGAGTACAAGACGCTAACGCCCAACTGGAACAAGATCTTTACCTTGTAGGTCGCCAGCTGGAGAAGTTTTCTTGATTATCGTTTGACTATTTTCTGTCTTTAGCAACGTCAAAGACATCACTCAAGTGCTGGAGATCACAGTTTACGATGAGGATCGCGATCATCGTGTCGAGTTCCTGGGCAAACTTGTGATCCCTCTGCTGCGCATCAAGAGCGGCGTCAAGCGCTGGTATACGCTGAAGGACAAGAATCTGTGTGTGCGTGCCAAGGGCAACTCCCCACAAATACAACTCGAGCTGACTGTGGTCTGGAACGAGGTGCGAGCCGTTTGTCGCGCTCTGCAGCCGAAGGAGGAGAAACTCATCCAGCAGGAGGCGAAGTTCAAGCGGCAACTCTTCCTGCGCAACGTGAATCGCCTCAAGGCGATCATTATGGATATACTGGAGGCAGCACGCTACGTTCAGTGAGTAGATTCAAGTAGATTGATACTCAATGGAGATCTTTAGCTGATCGTCTCCCCTCTGCTCATTCTCCTTCTGCAGAAGCTGCTTTGAGTGGGAGTCCCCGGTGCGTTCTAGCATTGCCTTTGTGCTCTGGATCGTCGGCTGTGTCTACGGCGATCTGGAGACTGTGCCGCTCGTGCTGCTGCTCATCATATTGAAGTAGGTGGCACACAATGCCCAATGCCTTGGCTAGAGTCCTAACTGTATTGCCTTCACAGAAAGTGGCTCATACGCTTGATAACGGGCACCACGGATGCCAATGCGGGTCACTATGATTACGACTACGATGAGGATGACGACGACGACAAGGAGAAGGAGGAGAAGAAGTCAATTAAAGAGCGCCTTCAGGCCATACAGGAGGTCTCACAGACCGTACAAAATACGATCGGATATTTAGCCTCACTAGCCGAGAGCACCATCAAGTGAGTCCGGTCTATGAAGTAATATCCCATTGCTGATATCTTTCTGCTTCGCCAGCACATTTAACTTTTCCGTCCCCGAGTTGACCTGGCTGGCGGTGGTGCTGCTGCTGGGCGCGATCCTTGTGCTGCATTTCGTGCCGCTGCGCTGGCTGCTGCTCTTCTGGGGCCTCATGAAGTTCTCCCGACGCATTTTGCGTCCCAACACGATACCAAACAACGAGCTGCTCGACTTTCTGTCTCGTGTGCCCGACAACGAGGAGATTGTAAGCACTTTACATATATCCAAATTATATAAAGTCACAACTCTCTCTCTTCCTCCCTCTCCCTCTGTCTTCTTGCAGAATCAATATAGGGAGCTGCCGCCATCGGCTGCCACAGATCTGGCACGAAATAATCCCAAAAAGAAATTGAAGGGCTCATAGTCTATAACCAGCGCTGATGCGGTAATTGGGCCGCTGCAGCACAGCGCATCTGGTACACAGCATTTGATGCAGCGCTTCCGCGCCAACACCAGCCAACTGAAGCACAAATTTAGCCAGGCCAAGAGCCATAGTCTAAGCCAGGGCGATTAGCCGTTTAGTCCATTAGCAAGTATTCCATTGATGGCACAAGAATCCAAGACGCAACTTTAACTAAATGCACCAAACGTTTTTATGCTTAACTTAAGTACTTAAACAACCAGACAAACAAAATAACAAGTAAGAGCTTCAACAGTCGGCTCGCCTCGACTGTGCCATACTCGTTCACAGTTTATTAGTATTGAGAGGATGAGCTCGTTAGTAATATTCATTCCAAATATTGCTTAATCAAGTTGTTCTTAACCAGTGGCAGATTAACTTATCCGATTAGGTATACTACCCCAGTAGGCATAACACCGTCTCGGCTATATATATATCTGAAGCTTTATGTGTTAATCAGGCTTAACTTGCAAATGAAAAACTCTTCTTATATACCGAACCAGCATTATAAAACTAATATGCTCTCTTTAGCTTCATAACCCAAGTTACTAAACGAGCATATGAAAACCAATATACCTCTTTTGCACTTTCTGAACAAGCATAACATAACTAATACACCCCAATTTAACGCTATAAACAAGCATAACAATTCTAATATACTACACTAACTTTTCTATATCAGCATATCAAAGCCAATACACCCCATTTTTTAACTCTTAAGCAAACATAATGAAATAGAGCCAAGCTAATATATTATTGATAATATTATTAATATTATTGATAATGTGAACGAGTATTTAAATTCAATTCAGGCAGTTTAATCTCGCTTTCTCTCTCTAACTCAGTTCAAAATCGAATCAAACTATTTACACAACTTTTAATATAAATACACTGAGCGAAACGATTTGTTCTGCAGTGTTGTAAATACACCGAAAGCATATTGAACTTTACCTAAATACTATATATGCCCCGAGTATATATAGCACAAACATATATAGAACCAGTGCGTGTACCTAAAATTATTTTTAAACATCTATGTGTATTTACCAAAAAGAAGAACAAGAAGATAATAACGATCAAGAAGAAGAAGCAGAAATCTACCAAAACAAAATGCTAACCGAGCAATTCCTTTGCAATCGTATAAATATTAAATTTAATTATTTATTGTATATTTCAATTTGTGATATTTTTCAAAGAATTGCAACTAGACGTACTATGTGGCTTATCCAAAAAAAAAAAAAAAAAAGATTTAAATATATATATATATACATACAGATATCTGAATACCTTTACTTTTGAAGTTACCCTACGATATGTATTTATATATATACTTTATATACATATATGTATTTCATTGGCCCTTGATTTAATTTAAGGCTTTTTATATGCATACCTAATGCATATATACATATATATATATATTATATACTACAACTAACTAACCATATGGCTGCAACTATTCAATTAATTATTGTAATTAACTCATCTAACAAGAACTACCTAATTAAATCTGTGTGTGTATAGCGCGGATGCCATATGAATTGCAATCCACAAAAAAAGAAAAAGCAAAAACCAAATCAATTAGATAGTCAAAAACTATTTTATATTCCCGCAACAAGCAACGTTTTTTACATATACAAATCCAAATTAATTAATTGATTTAATTATTAATTAAATAGCACCTAAGTTAAGTTTGTTAATTATTTTTCAAAAATATGACAACCAAATATTTTTAAAAAAAATACAAAATATTTTTGGATTTCGCTCAAAAACTAAGCAGAGTAAAAGCTTTTTGGAATTTGATTTACGCGCCTCTCAAACTATTAGCTGGTTGGGTCACTCTCAAACTGTGAGCTTTTCGCTTACATTGTTTTGTATTTTCGTTTGTTTTGCTCAAATTTCTGTTTACTTGGAAAAGCTTCAAATTACGTTCAGTTTTATTTATATTTTCTATTAATTAATTAGAAACACATGTTTGGCCACTGGAAGTGCGTAAGCTTTCAATGCGTGCTGGAAACCAATTGTTTGAGCATAAATTAAAACCTACTAGAATCCAATTAGATTAAAGTAGTCATATTCTCATATGCTTATCAGACCGGAATTCCACTTGAACTTGGCAGCTGTTATGCAATCGGGCAAAAATCAAATTAGATAAACAGACTTCTGTATATAAATACAACTTTAGTGTATATTTTTAGCAAATATATATATCAATATAAGAAGGAAGCCTTAAAAGTCGCCAGCACATCGAAACCCCAATTGGGATTTTAACATAATGCGCAATAAATGCAAAACTGGATGTTGTACGGAAGTCCAATAAGAGATGCCACCCGCGTGGCAATCAGATTAGTTATTCTCGTTCTTCATGAAGTCATAGACGATGGAGAAGTCCTTGCTGCCCAATCCCTTGGACTTGAGTGTGCGGTAGATCTGATGGGCCAGAGCACCCATTGGAATGGGCGTGTTGGAGGAGGTGGCCACACCGGAAGCCAAGCCCAGATCCTTGGTGATCAGGTCCGTGGAGAAGCCACCCTTGTAGGAGTTGTTGGCCGGGGCAGTGGGAGTTACGCCGGGCACGGGATTGTACAGCTCGGAGGCCCAGCAGCGGCCAGTGGACGAGTTGATAATCTCAGCGAAAGTCTTGGGATTCAGGCCCAAGCGGATGGCCAGATTCATGGCCTCGGACACGCCAATCATGGAAATGGCCAGCATCATGTTGTTGGCCAATTTGGCAGCCTGACCCATGCCATAGTCACCGCAGTGGGTGATGCGCTTGCCCATGCACTCGAGCACAGATTTGACGGCATTGTACTCCGCCTCAGTGCCGCCCACCATGAAGGTCAACGTGGCCTGCTCGGCACCGGGAACACCGCCAGAGACGGGAGCATCAATGAAGCGAGCGCCCTTGGCGCTGATGCGCTTCTGCAGGGACTTGACGAGCGTGGGATCGATCGTGGAGGAGTCAATGAAGATGGTGTTCTTGTTGACGCCATTGGCGGTCATCTCCTCGTACGAGGCATCCACAATGTCATTGTTGGGCAGCATGGTGAACAAGAAGTCCACATTCTGCGCCAACTCAGCGGTCTTCGAGTAGACGGTGGCGCCCTTGGCCTTGAGGTTATCGCACGCTGGCTTCGAGATATCGAAGACATGGAGCTTGTGGCCGGCCTTGATCAAATTGCTGGCCATGTGGCCGCCCATGTTGCCCAGACCGACAAAGCCGATGTTCTTGGAGCCACCCTGGGTGGACATGCCACGGATCAGGGTCTGGCTCCAGGCATTCAGAACGGACTGTGACACAATGCGTAGCGACATGATAAAGACTGTCTGTGGAAGATTTTATAGTTATGTAAGAGTTTGCACTATATCTGCCCCCCCGCCTCCCTTTGCTTTTCAAGAACACACCCACCTGTATTAAGCTCGAGGCGCACAACAAGAAATAGCTGCTAAAAAAGTTCTACACGATCGGACCACTGCCAAAAGCACACTGAGCACACACTCGCATCAACCGGTCGACGTTGGCTGGTCACGTAATGCGGCTTCTTTCCAGTGTTCAGGCTTGCCAACGTTGCGACAAATGCGGAGCAAAACCGCCTACTCAACTGGTTTAGGCGTGCTGGCAACTCTGCAAGATCAGCTTACTCGCTCTCACTCTCCCGTTCTCCCGTTCTCCCGTTCTGCCGCTCTCCAACTCTGACTCTCAGCATTTCCAGCTTGTTAGCTTTGACTCTCTCGCACTGGAAGTTTATTTTTATTTATTATTCTATTAGCGAGGCACACACGCGCTGGCGACTTATCTAGCGTCTACGCAGACATCGTCTGATGCTTGTGGGCATGGCATAAAGTGGGCGTGTGTGTGTTTGCGTGTTTATACTCTGCATATGTGTAGATGCGAAAGCTGCGCAGTCAGCGCTGCTCAAACTGTGCGCAGCTTTTATGTCGCTTGGCAGCAGCTGATAGTATTTTTTTTCTCCTCCTCCAATTCCTCCAATTATAATGTTTTTATTTATTTATATATTGCTGTTGTGATTTTGGCTTATCTTGCTGCCCATTCCAACTAGTTCATTTTATCAATTGAACTTGAACCAATTCGTTTTGTTTATCTTTTCTGCGTTGCTCTCGCTATTATTCCATTCCATTCTGTTGTTTTTTCTCTGCTTTTGTCCAATTGCGGCAAATATCGTGCATAACTGTAAACGCACGCGAAATTTCCAAATCTATTTGTACGCCCCACTCACTTTCGTTGCCAATATGCGCCCTTCATGATTTGCCCAATTGTTGTTTGTTTGCAAAACTTAAGCAAAAATATAGTTATAAATAGAAATACCAAATTTCGCATATCATATTTCATATCTTCGTTGATAACTTTCCCACCGAATGCCGGGATCACTTAACTGTTGTCGATGATGTTGTTGTTGTTGTTGTTGTTTTGTCAGTCGTTTTGGCATGCATGAAATTGCAACTGGGTCTGCGTTTCGCAAATTTCGACCATTTTCTGTGCTGCTTATGCAACGATAACGTCGCAGTCGCAGTCGCTGCTGACGTCGCTGCTGGCGTCGCTATGCTTTCGTTATAGTGCAGAGAACCTGCTTGCAGCGAGGAGTCTGCCACTGAGCCGATCTGGCAATTACTTTGTCATCATTTTACTGATATCTGTGTCAGAGCGTCTGCAGCATCATGTGTAAGCGTATGTGTGGGCAGTTTATCGCGGCCTAAGTGCGTTCCGATTGAGGTGTGTTGCGGGCTAGAGCAGACAGCAAATCACATAACGAGGACATCTGCTCAACGTTTCAATAATAATAGAAATCACTTTACATAAGAGCTGAGCACTTGTCAAACAGTTGACAACAACAACAACAACAACAACTGCAACAACAACAGCAACAACAGCCACAACACCTTCTTATCTAACAGCGTATGATTAACATTAACAACAACAACAACAGCAACATTAGCAACAACAACATTAAACAACGCCAAACAACAACATTCACATTAACATCAACATCAACGGCTACAACAACAGCAAATGACCGAGTGAGAGCGCGTTTTTAAACAATTTACACCAAACAAACAGCAACAATTAAAATATGTTTGCAACAGACAAGCAACGACTAGCAAATACTCTGTAAAATTGTAGAACAACGAAAAGCAGTTCAAGAATATTCAAAATTTCTTACTAAGAAATTATAGAAAAAATTTTAAATTAAAATTGAACAGAAACTAAAAGCAAAGTATTTCGCTTTCAGTTATAATAAATGAGTGAATAAATTATCAAACTATATTTATGGAAATTATTGTAGGAAATACTTCAAAATACTTGAATAAATTAAATTAGTAAAATAAAATAAAATTAGTAATTAAATAGTAAAATTAATAAAATATTAGTAGAGCAATAAACAGTACCAGAGCAGAAAGAGTTCTTTCAGCATATCAAGATCTTTGCACACTTTTAACAAATAATAAAATATGTAATCAAAGTTGTCTTCAATTCCAGTCTTATATACACTAACAGAATATACATTCAGCAATTCACTTAAAACAAAGAGCTCTTCCGCTCTTCTATCTATATAATCAACCTTCAGTTCCGCATGCCCCACACTATTACAGGGTATACATGTACATTTAACAAAAGCACCTCATTATAGCATACAGAAACCCATGAGCATGAAGTGGGTTGCCATATGAGCACAGCAACAGGCAGCGCCTGTGCTCCACATTATAGATCGCATCGGATCGCGACGCATCGCGTATACGCCACGTAGTGCGCTGCTCATTAGGCGAGTCCGAGCGAGTGGCTAGCCGTACTTGTTGTTCGTAATGATATTTTATTGTAACTGTTGTTGTTGCTAATTTCCATGCAACAATAATGTCAAAACCGATGCTTATGGAGCAGCAAACAAATTTCACTCGCATAGCCAAAGGCAGCGCAACGCGCAATGCACTTGAGATTGACAGCGACAAGGAGCTGCCCAGATTGGAGTACAAATTGAATTCATCAATGAGCTCAGCCATGATTAGAGCACTGTCGCTGTGCATGCCAAGCCCACATTAAACACGAACACTGCAGAGATGAGCAAATAGCAGTTTCTTGACCCGATCACGAATTTTTATCGCATCGATGTTAATGAATTTGCGTGACTTTTCACAACGCCTGCGCATGCCGCAATGCTGATCTATACAAATGCCGCATAACGAGCTGGAGCTGGAGCTGGAGCTAGAGCTATTGGCACAGATCGCAATGGAATGGAATGGACGGACAGACTAACGAACAGTGATTGTCATTTTGGGTAGCTGTATTTTCATTATTTTTGTTATTGTTTTTTTTTTTGCGGATTTCGATTTCCGGCTGGCACGTAATTCGAAATTACATTTAAACTCTTTTTATTTTGCTAAGCTTTTTTTTTTTTTTTTTTTTTTGCAGTGAAATTTGTTTTAATGCTTCCCATCGGGTTTTAATTAGTCAAGACATTATTAGCTTTCGCTAAGTAAGTGGAGGGCCTGTTGAACAGTTCCCAGCTGGCTGGCAGTTCCATATCCACTTGATTCACACCTGTCCGCACAGCAATTAACATGAAGAGCACTCAAAAAAAAATTATATATATTTATATATGTAGGTATATGGAAAAACTCCAAACGAAAAGAAAAATGAAACGAAAAACAAAAATGAATAATAGAAATAAATTGAAATGCAGTGCAGTCGCTGCACCAACTAGGGAAAGGAAAGTGAAAACAGTGATATACAAACATATTTATTATATATATACATACATACATGTTGTTGTTGTTGTTGTTGCTAGGCCGCGTTCGATTTGTTTTCAATTTCATTTGGGTAGTTCGAATGTTTCTAAGACGCCGCATGCATAATTATTTGTTTAACAAATTGCCGTTGCAAGGCCTCTGCTGTATGAAGTATATAGACATATCTGCCTCTCTCTCTCTCTCCTTGTCGCTCTCATTTAGTGAAATTGTAAAATCGTTTTGAAAGCGCTTCAATTATTTTCTGCCAACAACATTCCATGCCACAGCGAATTTTGTGTTTTTTTTTGCTTGAAGCAAATGTTTTGCCACAATTTTATTTGCTGCTGCTGCTCGACATATTACAAAATTTTAATTGCAGCCCGACTAGAGAAACAGCTAACAAACATAAATGACCAGAAATGGGCGATTATGGTAAATGGAATACCCTCCTAGAGATACATATCGACCATTATACGATTATCAAATCTTGGCAAAGAATCGCTAAAGACTTTGACACTAATATCTTGTTAAGAATCGGCCAAATACTTAGACTGTTGGATACCCTGGATTTAAACTTAGCAAGCAATTTATGCAGTTTAATTTGGAGTGATTGATTTCATGGTCAAAAACTTAAGATTAAATCAAAATAATTAAAATTTTAAGTAATAAATAAACATGATTAAATGCACACCACAATTTCTGAACTAGTGAACATTATTAATATCTGAGTTCAAAAGCAATAGCTAATTTCTGCAGAAAAAATATATATAAAATATATATCAAAATATATGATTTTTAAAAATGTCCATGGAAAAACACGAACAAGAAAAAATCTTTTTGTCATTAGATCACTATAAACGTATCAAATATTGAAAAGACATATTTAAATATTTTTATTTTTATTTATTTATTTATTTCTTTTTTTTTTTTTTTTCAAGATAAATATTTAATACATACTTCCCTAGAGTTTTATTTACACATAAAAATTAAAATTTAAAAAATATATATATAATTTTCGTTTTCCTTATTTTTAACTACCTTTAGCAATATAATTTTATAGCTAACTATATTTCATAATTTCAGTTAATTTCTCTTTAATATTTTCTCCCCAATATCCAACAGCTTTCGGCCCAAAACTATAGGAAATGAATGCTCCAAAAGAGCCCAGTCATAAAGCGCCTTTAAAAGGAATACACTTGGAGAAAAACTGGTAGCAAAGCCACAGCATGTGCCAGGCATGCCCCATATTAGAGTGCAACAACAACAACAACAACAACAGCAACGACGACAATCCAATGATGCTTGAATAAATGTTTAGCTAACCCAAATCCAAGACATAAGGAAGGAAACCAAACTAAACCAGAAACCCATGTATGTGTGTGTGTGTGCCTTGTGTGATGTCTCTGGGGCGCACTTGTAATCCATTTTACGACCAGATCTCAGGCAGCGTTGACCACAGGCGGCAGCAGCAGGAAGTGTTTTTCAAAGAGTCCCATATACTCTATATATGGCGATTGCAAGGCATTTTGGCACCAAGCCAAAGTTAGATATAGAGTTGTGGCTGCATAGGGGGGCGGGAGTTGTTGCAGGTGCACACACACTCAAAAAAAAAAAAAAGTAACAAAAAGGAAAATGAAATCACACAAAAAGTTGTTTTAGTTTCGAGAAATGGCTGACGGCATTCGCGATGGCTCGATGGCTCGATGCGTCTCCTGGCCAAATCTGGTCTGTTGGCCAGTTGGGATGTTGCATAATAATTGGCCAGCCGACGCGTCGTCAGGCATGTCACTGTTGCATCAGCTGCCGCAGCACGCCAATATTATTATGCGAAAAGTCACAAAATTTAATTCAAAATATACTTGAAACAAAATTCTACCACAAATTAAATGCGACACATAACTCAATTAGCTGTGGGAAAAGATTTTGCTTTAGCGGCTGAACTGGAGCATTTTGGCTCGCATTTTATGCAAATTTATTTGTTAAACTTTTCCGCATACGTCTTGGAAAATGCTTGGGAAAAATAGCAGGGAAATAACCAACCAGCAAAACAACTGAGTTAAGCATAAAATATATAAACGAATACTGAAGGTCGCTATTGTCGCTGTTGCTGTAGTTGTTGTTGTTGCTGTTGTTGTCATTGTTGGCATTTGGGCGTGTGAGCGCCATTTGCCACGGCAATAAACACCTGTGAAAAGGTCAGCAAATGCATCGCCAATTGGCTTCAATTGCTGCTGCTGCCGTTGCTCGTTGAGCTATAAAAACGAAAGTGTTTCGTTCTGCTTCTAGACAATGGACTCAGAGCTGCAGAGCGGAAGTGCCGTTACGCTTGAATGCACGCCGCGTAGTTCAAGTCTATTATCAACCAGGTAATAGTGCTCAATTGGGAAGGGAGTCTATAACTGGTAGATACCCTGCAATCAGCAGTGATATTTATATACAGAAAGGAGTTCAGAGAGAGAGAGTGGGTGAGAGATAGAGAGGGAGACAGGGAGAGAGAAAGAAGAGAGGGAGCAAGACAGAGAGAGAGAGGACAGGGAGAGAACTAGAGAAGAAGTCGGAGAGAGAGAGAAAGAGAGAGGGAGCGAGAGAAGAGAGGGAGAAAGAGAGAGAGGGATGCATAGATAAAGTTGGTAAGTTGGGCAGACTTAAAGAATAAAGAAAGTCATAGAGTCAGTGAAAGAGAGACAGATACATAGTTATAGAGCTTAACATACAGAGAATATTATGAAAGAGGCACAAGCTGGAGAAAAACACTACAGAAGAGAGAGAGAGAGAGGGAGAGAGGGAGAGAGAGAGACAGACAGAGAGAGCTCAACATGGCTGCGAGTTCAACGTCCTCATCATCTCGCCTCTGGCTGTTACATACACTGCCTCGAAACTAATCAACTCTCATTTAGGCATTTGCAATGCTTTCAGAGTCTCAAAGAGAAGAAGAAAACCCCGTAAATGAATTACATGCTTGCCACATGCCACATGCTACATGCCACAGGCCGCAAGCCGCAGCCCGTTGATGGTTTGCGTCTTTGACCAACACAAATTTTGACAAGTTGCAGCAACAGCTTCGAGTCGTTACCTAATGCACACACAATTTGCATAGACTGTAGCGTATAAACACATAAATATATCTCTATATAACTATGTATGCATGTATATATGTATGTGTGCATATGCTAATTAACTCAATTTCCACGATCTATAAAAGTCGGGCCAAAACAATTGCAGCCGCTTTGATAGCGGAAATTAAGACAAAACTTTGCTCTGAGAATATTTTAATTGCTTTATTGAGAGAGAAGTACAGAAACAGCCTAAGGCCAAAATTCTTGACAAGACAAAGCCACATTATAAGCGAAGGCTGTTAAGGGTGCTTAGAAGGTTTTACAGTTTGGCTACAGAGATTAATCGAACTATATAATATAATGTGCACATAATTTCTGGCAATGTCTGACAGCTAATTTATATAACATATTATTTTTACAGACTTTATTTATATAAAATTCCGTTGACTCTAGTTTTGATTTCACCAAAATAGCGGAAATATTTTATTAGATTTATGTGGGTTTAGTTTATTGAATTTATTTATGCTGGGAATATTTTTTGCAGTTCTTATAAAGTTTTAGCTAGTGCTAAACAGATTTGATATTTTAGGCTAGTTTATTAATTTGTATTATTATAATTTATTTTTATTAGAAACTATTATTTTTTATTATTATAAATTAGAGTAATTTATTTTGAGTGTATACTATTATATTTTATTATTGCAAGTTATAATAATTTTTGTGTTTTTTTTGAATTTTTTTTATTAAAATTATTCTGAATTAGGAGAACTTATTTTAGTAGAAAATTTAATTTTTGCATGATTTTAAATTAATTTGTATTTTTGTATAATACTATTTTATTTTATAATAATTGCTGAAAAGGAATTCTTAATCTGTAGTTCAAGTTTAACTACTTTTCAAGTCTTCTGTGTTTAGAGTCTTCTGCTAATTATACTTGCTTTTCTTTTACATAATGTCAAGATCTAAGAGAGTAATTTAAAACTGCCAAACAAGTTGGAGTTATAAGCCAACGGAAGCTCTTTGATTAAGAATATAAACAACATGACTCAACAAGTAAAGCTGAATAGTTTTAAATAAAGAGAAAACAACCTCAACCCCAGCTTCAGTTTCAGCTTCTTCAAGATCAACTTCCCCAATTTATGCGCACTTTAAATTGCAATTTAATTGTAAGCCAATTCTGATACAATGGAATATCTTTAAATGAAACCGAATTCAAAGCCAACTTCTTATGCCCCACACAAGGGCTGCTGCCCGCACAGCATGAACCAAGTGCAGAGAGTACAGCAAACAACAAACAACCTAATTAAATACAATGGAATTTATGTAACACAGAATTGACTCGCTAGACGACCTTGAGTACCACATGCCAGCAGCGAAATCCCATTAAAGCTTGATATACGGATCTTAGACGTGGCAATGAGTCAATATAGTAAGTATATGGAGAAGTATATTTCCATTATAGCGGCCAATGTTGGCGGGGTCTCAGCTCATGATTCATGAAATGCCACAAATGCAGCCAGAGTTGATTTCGAGCCAAATGCAATAATCGATTTAGCTTGGCGACAATTGCAAAATACCGCTAAAAAAAGACAAAAAACTCTGCTTAGAGTTACAGAAGTTAGTCTCGCCAATTAAGTTAAGGTGACATTTATAGCTTTGAACTAATTTTCCGGTCGCCTACAACAACAACAACAACAACAACAGCAACGAATTCCTGTGGCAGAAGAACAGTTGAAGAGCGAGCAAGTTTGTTGCCTAAGTCTTTTGTGCGCTACTAGTGTATGGGTGTGTGTGTCTGTCTCTGTCGCATGTGTGTGTGTGTGTGTGTGTGCGTGCTGGTACAGTTTTTGTGGCCTGGCTAAAAGCTGCAGCTACACAAAGCCGCTTTAAGCGTCGCGTCGCGTCGCTGCCGATGCCGATGCCGATGCCGACGGCGCAGTCAACGTCGGCGCCGCTGGCTGAAAAGCAAACCACAAACCACTCTTACTTACTTTTGGCCACAGACGCTTTTCATTTCTTCAGTCTGTTAACGGCACGCCAGCGATGCAGACGCGTTAGCTCCGGCTAAGAGAAACAAACCCAACTACGACAGCCAAGCCAAGCGCTCACTGTTAACTGTAAATTGTAAAACTGTATTAACTAGTGCACAGTGGTACCAGAGCGGTTTGAAAGTGCGTGCGCTTCCTGAACGAGTTGCTTAAGTGTTGTTGCCGCTATTGAAGCTGCTACTGCATTTTGTTGTGCCATCCAAGTGGGAGATATTTTTTGTACAAATAGCAGCAAGTGAAATTTTTAAACGCGTTCATTGCACTGCCAGCCACGCCCACCTTTGGCCCCAAATACGCGAGTGGCGCCTGATAATTCAGCAAATTAAAACCAAATTTCAAGCATTAATAGATACCCAGAGAGAGAGAGAGAGAGAGAGAGAGAGGAAGATATATCTAAGCTATAGAGCTGCCCACTTGCAGCAGCTGAAGCTGTAAAGGTAAGTAGCAGCTGCCAAAAAAGGCAAATAGAAATTTATCAGCCAACACACACACACACACACACACACACATCGAGCGCAATTTGCTGTTTATTTTCATGCTCTAATTATTTGGAAATTTGATTTTTGTTTTCATCTTCATCAAGTGGCATGCAATTTGTGCGAGACAGAGATAGCAATAGCGCTAGCCTCAAAGACGTCTGTCAATAATGTTGAAGCGATTTATTGTGCAGCTCAGCGGATGCTCCTCTGCAGTCGACCCATTGACACAAAGAGCCATCTAGATAAAGATCTTAACAAGACGAACTCAACCCAATTTTCACTTAAGTGAAATTTTCGGCTAACAAGAGAAAAAAACCTGGTTTATCTATTTACATAGGCAGCTAGACAGTTGAGCAGACCAGGGCAGAGTACATTTGTTGTTGTTGTTGTTGTTGCTGCTTCTGTTGCTGCTTATGACAAATGTTGGCAACGCGCTTTTCGCTTTCAATGGGCCATCATCAACATGGGCAACAATCCATCAAGCCAATGTCTCTCTCTGTGTGTATATGTGTGTGTGTGTGTGTGTGAGTGAGTGTGGCACATGACCATAACGAAACTAATGTGCCGCATTTTGTTGTCATTTTGGCAAAAATCAAAACATGAAAGCGAAACTTGCCTCACACATATTTATATGGAATTTATCTATATATATACAAATATATATATATATATAGGTATATATATATTGTTTATCATTTCTGATTTTCTTTTGTTCGTCTGCGAAATTAAATACTTTCTAATTACAATAAACGCAGGCAATGTCCGTTCAACGTTTTTTCTTAGCCTTTGGCTGTGGCTAAAATCACGTAGCCGACGCATTGGCCAGCAAAGTCGCGAAAGTGTCAAGAAAACAAAAACAAAAGCAACAACCAACCAAAACTCACTTTTTCTTTATTGTCATAATTTATATATAAGCTTGTGTCTGCGCTTCATGTTTATTTATTTGGCTCTTAACCGTATTTATTGACAGTCGAAAAAAAAAAAACAAACAAAACTGAAAAGTAAAAAAAAAAACCATAAACATGTGGTACGCCGCTTAAACCCTTCGTGCCCCTCCACGCCCAGCCGGCTGCACGTCGCGTGCCACAATTGTTTTGTAGTGCGAACGAAAGTGAAACGTGCAAATAACTACACACACACACACATACATAACACACACACGTATATTTTTGGATTGCCTAAATGCCCAGAAGCTATGCCATTGCACGTGCCAGCCGCCCTGTGCGGTCTCAGCCAGAAACTTCGACAGTCGCCACAAACGGCGGCAATTTGTGGGCCAATTTATTTGAATTGTTTTTAGCTATTTGTTTTTTCTTCAGCCTTGTTGCATTTGAGTGCTCTCTCAACAGGTATTACAATAGGGAAAAAATGGTTTTGTCTTAACCAACGGAAGCTATAAAAACTCGTCTTTTCTCTGTTTTATGTGGCTTGAAGCACAATAAAGAAAGGTTTTCCATTGGTCATTAGAATTGGCATTGCTGCAGATCTCTCTTGGACAAGAGATAATGTGTTATGCGCATATATAGCTATTCATAATTTATATAACTATAAAGTTTTATATAACTAGAAGTCTTGCTGGCTTTTATGCAAATATTTTTTGTGTTTGCTGGAGTAAAACATAAATGTTTTCGGAAGGAAAGCTGGGCATTTTGATCAGCATCAAATATCTTACAGCTAGAGACGATTTAAATAACTGAAAGATAAAGCATAATGCAAGAAGCTTAAGGCTGAATTTAGAGTTGAATTTGCCAAGCCAAATCTTTTATGTAAAAGTCATAAAACTTAAATCTAAAACTGCTTTTCCAATTTCGAAAAAATATAACAAACTAAATTAATAATTAAATTCCAGATAATTTAAAAATTCCTTTAAAATATAAAGGTGTATATTAAATTTACTGTATTCTCTATATACATAATTTCTTTAACTGTACCTATTTGAGTTAACTTTGAATTTTTAACATTTTTCTAAAAACTTTTTGAAATCAAATAGAATTTCTATAAATTTCTGGCGATTTCCTTTATTATATATGAATAAATATTTATTATTCGGCCCCCTTGGATTTATCTGAGATTATATTAAAAAAAATCTATTAATAAAATATAACTTTTATAAAAAATGTATGTTTTTTTTGTTATGCTTTTATCTATGCAGCTATATATTTCCATACTCTATATATTTATTGCTTAATTGTGAAAAAAAAAATAATTATATATTTTAAAATATTTCGAAACCTTGAAGGCTCTCATAACTGCAATCATAATTAGCAGCTGCTCCCACGCTTTAGCATTAAGATGCCAAAACATTTCGTTAATTGTTATTATAATTACTATGATGCGCATCTATAACAAGGCTAAGACTGGCCATTTGACGTTCATTTCAATGACTTCTACCTGGCTTTGTTCACTTTGACAAGCCCCAACTGACAAGCTTTAGCTATTTATTTGATTTGATTTTCAGCTTTTTTTTCCATTAACCAACATAGATTAACGTCAACTTAAGACTAACCCTATCCTTCACTCTCTCCCATCCTTCACTTAGTCCCATCTCATCTTTAATTCAACAAACACCAAAAACACTTTCAGCTTCTGCTGAATTTCACATAAACACAAAAGACTTAAGACACAAACTTGTTAGGCAAACAGCCCAAAGCAGAAAATTCAAATTGAAAAATCAACTAAAGAGCTGCGTAAATATGCTTAACATGCACAACTACAAATACAACAATGTTTGGTATATGCCTAGAAAATACTGCGCAAATACCGCACAGATCAAAAGACCAAATAAAAGCAAATATTGTTGTTGTTGTCGCATAAATCGTGAGCAGCGGCTGCTGTTGCTGCTGCTGCTGCTGCTGCTGCTGCAGTTGCAAGTTGCAGCTGCCCCCTGGGTGCATGTGCCAGATCAACGCTTCGACAGTTGATTAGTCAGCCGTGTCAAGCAAGGCGTACAATTTCGTTTCTAGACCAGAGTCTAGAAAAAGAGAGAAGCAAAAACAAAAAACAAGTTAAGGCTAGCCAAAGCTATTTGTTAGCCAGTTTCAGTTGCCGCTAGACATGTGTATGTGTCTATGTGTCTGTGTGTGTTTCTATATATATTTGTCATTCGCTGCAATATTTTCTCACAGTCCGAGCGACGTGTTGGTATCTACTCCATATATCGTGCCGCTGAATTGATTGCTAATGTGCATCTATAAAGCAGCATCTATGTGTCTAAATGCACTCGTTTATGTAAATTTCAAGCAGCCTATTGCACAAGCTCACTGTGAGAATGTAGACATGTATACACTATACATATACATATGTACATGCATGTATATATATTCGGAGTCAACTTTTGCTTTCTTTCGGCTGCCTGCTTCAGTTGACTCGACGGCCACACTTGGCTGGCGCTGTGGCTTTTGTTTTGTCAACTCGTAGTTATTGTGTCTATACTTAGTTAACTTTTGCAATTGTCACATTGTTTTAGCTCTTTGCAATTGGCTCTATGTAATTAGCGTGTTGCGCATCCTTACGCAATTGGCTGCGAAATCAATCAGGTCAGCCGATAAAACCCGAAAAAAAAAAAACAAAAACAATTTTAACAATTTTAGCAATTTAACTGTGCTTTTGACTCACTAAGCCTCGGGCATCCGCTTTGGCGCTCTTGCGCAATCTAAATCATATGTATATAAACGATATATTAATATATATGTATGTGTAATTTGTCGATACTTTGGCTTGGCCAACAAATATTTGTTCAGCGTTAAGGCCAAATCGAACGTGATTAAGGCTTGGGCTATTTCCAATTCTTGCTCAATTGAGCATGTCCGGCTGTTGAGCTACTGTGCGACGCTGGGTGCCCACTGTACAGTGGTCACATACTTACACGCACTTTCACGCGCAAAACACTTTCGCTTTCAAATGCAAAACTCTGGGCATGACTCAGCATTTACAATTTAATCTTAATGAATGTTAATGAATAAAATGAAATTTTCTTGCACAGAAAATAAAAGCTTTTTCGTTGCGGGAATAGAAAATGAGGACAAATTTTAAATAATAATCTACTTCTTTTTTTTATAAGAATTTTTTCATTAATTGAAAATGGAAAATCAGGGTATATAATATTGGCAGAGCCAGTTTGATTGACTGCAATACAAACACAGATTTTCTAGAGCTTGAATTTTTAGCATAAAATTGGCAGATAATAATTATAAATTATAAAGACATTTCTCAATCAGCGCAGCTCAAAAAATTCTGTAAAATATTTCAAATAGCAGCAGAACTTATAAATAAACATTATTTGCGCCAGAGAATAAATGTCAAACCCGTTATGAAAAGCTAAGAATTTTTTAAGCTGGCAAAGACTTTCAAGTATAATAATTAGGTCAGCTAGAGCTTAAGCTTTAGTTAGTATAGTATAAATAAATCATTATACAGTGATTCACAGCTTATTTCAACCAACTCCTCAAAAAAATAAGTTTGTTGGTCTATAAAATGTAAACTATTATGGATATCCATAAAACGTAAATGCAGATTGTTGGTGTGATATATAAACTAATAAAAATTTAATTTATTTATTCTTTAACTATTTTTTTTTATATTTAATAAAGCTTAAAAACGTAAAAATATGACCAAATTATATATAGAATTCATGACGAATCACAACAAACTTGTGCATAGATCTGCTAAGTACTAAAAATATATATATGATACATAACCTAATTCTTCATTAGCCCATTCTCTTGATCTAATCGATCTTCAAGGCAAAATCTTGAAAGTTAAGCCTCCTTTTCACAACTTGATTTCAAGAGCTTCAAGTATTTCAGTTGATGATGACATAAAGCAAAGTGAAAATTATTTAAATGGAATGCGGACATACTCTTTGCACTCTTGCTCTTGCTGCAGAGTTCAACTCACACTACTACATTCCCTCTGCCCGCTGCGTGTACTGAAGACACTTAAATATGCAGAGCGTATTGAGTGGGCAAGCAGCTCATTAAAATCCGATAAAGATCGGATACGAATTGGTTGCCTCATAAATAAACTAATAATTAAAAAATATTATAAAATTAAAAAAAAAATAAACTGTAATAATGCGCTTCGCATTCCAACACATACATACATAATGTCCGAAGAAGAGGAAGAGCGCAACACTTTCTAAATCGCTTACCTAACGAGGGTTGTCATAAATTCTTGAGATTGCGCAAGCCCTTGCTTAACGAGGCGGCATATTTGATTCCATTTGATTTCTGAGCAGGTGCCTGGCCTCGGCTCATTTGGAAAGCAAACAAAAATGAAAGTTTTCTTCTTGTTTTCAGTTGTTGTTGTTGTTGCTGTTTTTAGCCCGCAAGCGGCGTGAAATTTACATTTCGTTTAATAATTTGAAGCATTCCACGTTCACGTTTCGCCCCTTCATGTGCGTCGCGGCATAAAATTTGAGGAATTAGTCTGATGACGCCCAGCAAACCAAAAACCAGCAAACCAGAAATCGAAATTAAATTTGTTTTTTAGGCGCCCAAAATTGGGACTGTCTGCCGGTGGCGAGAAAAACAAAAATGTTGTTTAATGCATTTGAATTTTCCGGCAGCCAAAAACAAGCTTCAAAGCCTCAGCTTTGGGGCACTGGCCAGGCAATTTCTGTTGCTGTCGCTGTTGTTGTTGTTGTTGCTGTTGCTGTTGCTGTGGCAGTCAAAGCCATAAAATGCATTTCATTGTCGCTTTCGTTTTCATTGGAGTTCAATGTCCCAAGCACGCGGCGCATAAATTTTGCATTGTCGCTGAACGCCTTTGGCCCCAAAACGACGGAGCGACGTAGCGACGGAGCGACGGAGCGAGGGGCGCTTCATATTTTAGCCATAAATTTGCCTGCACCCAGCGCAGGCAGTGACAGCCGCAACTCCATAATTGGCCAGAGATTGCAAATTTCTGTTGAGTATCTTTGAGCTGTGTGATCTGTGTGAGCCCAAAATGTGTAACGGCATATCCACAGATCTATGTAGCAAGATATATTATATAGTTTTCGTAACGCATTCATTCAATTATCTACATATGTTTCTCTATAATATATGAGACAGTTAGACAATTAGCTATAGCTGCCTGTCATTTAGTTAGTCACACGTGCAGCTCGCAGCTGCCACTTAATGTGCAACGGCAACGGCAGCAGCAACAACAACAACAACAGCAACAGCTGAAGCAGTTTGTTGTGCAAAAGCCCTCATTAATCCAACTCTTTGATTTATGATACACTTTGGCAATAGGGTATTATAGTTTTAGCATGAACATGTTTATTAATATATGTTATTTGATATACTCGTGCATATATATTTTTGGCATGCTGAAAAGATCGTAGGTATAGAAACACAACAACAGAGCTTTTTTAATTGTTGTTATTATTTCACTAAAATTTTCTTATATATACAAGTCAATTGAGTGAATTATTTATGAGTTCAATAAATCCTCATTGAGTGAGCTAGGAAATTGTAAGAACGGACCATTTAGCGCACTCTCCAGGCCTTTCATGCTGTCTATGCTAAATGAATTATAATACTCTAAAATTGCAATGAGAGGCGCTCGGAAGAAGAAAGAAGATATTTCTTTGCTCAGACCATATCTATAAATTTACGATGGCGGTACAAGTTCAAGAATTGGTCTTTCTTTTCACTTATTCAAATAAATTTTTTATTATCTTTGACTTATTTTCTGCATTTTACATATATGCATTTTTTAACGTTTTAAAGTATGTATTATTAATTTATTCACATTTATATGTACAAACGACGCTAAAGTTTCTGCACATTTGAATTGATATAATTATAGCTTAAAATATAGTCATTTGGTTTATGAATAGCTGAAGCATCGGAGAGTTTAAATATGAATATGCCTTATTAGTATATTCACAATCTTTGCATATTAAATATGCATAAAGATTGTGAATATGCTAATATGATATGATCATATGGTCATATCATATCATATCGCTATATTATATAAAAATACATTTCTAATCAGTTTTACAGCTCTTACATATACATATGTACGTATTTGAAACTATAAGGCAGTATAATCATAATCAGATAAGCTACATAGCCTATATGTATATATGTACATATATATGAAAATAATAAATTGATAGGGTACACCTGAACATCAATTTAGACAGATGTTTGGCACAAAGTTAGTCATACATATACATATATACATACGATAAACATGGCTTTGTGCCAAACATCTATCCAATATGTTTTTTAAGGAATTCCCTATTATGTTATTATTTATAAGACACTGCCAAGGCGTTCGTCTAAGACACTACAACACAACATGCATTCCGATCGTAGTTGCTGAATTGCTGAAATGGCAAGGTCACTTTTACAACTTATCCCCATAGAGGAGATGATGATGAGGAGATGAGATGCAGCAGAGAGAAAACATGTTTTTTTTTTTTTTTTTGCAGATTTGCAAAACTTGTTTTTTTATTAGTTGTTAATTGAAAAAAAAAAAAAGACTTGAGCTCTCTTGTAAGTTGTAAGTTTCTTTTGATAGCCTACTGCTTACAAAATCATATAAAAGCTGGACCCATAGTAGAGTAGAGGCAAGAAGATATAGAATTAACGACCTTAGACGAGGTGAGGTTGAAGTAAGATGACTTTTTATACAAAAATAAAAATTAGAATAATAATAAATAAATAGAATAATAATAATAGATAAATAAATAGAATATTAATAATAAATAAACAAAAACAATTTCAATGTAAATCTCCCATATCTATATATGTAAACGAGAGTATCTATGTTTCGACTTTCTTCATTCCTCACATAGTTTTGCTAGCTTGACAAAATTTTTCTCGCTATGAGCTTTTGGCTAATTGGCTGCGTAGCATTTCAATTAGTTTGTTGGCCGTCAATTTTGGCAATTGGAAATTGGCAACTGTTGACTCATAAATTGTGAGCCAAATCACTGCCCCGAACAGGCAACAAGCCACAAGCAACAACTAACAACCGACAGCTGATTCAACAAGCATTTTTTTTCGCAGTTTGAATCTATTATTTTTGGCTCCATTGCCAAACGTGCAGCCTCCGAGGCGCAATGCGTTCGATGTGCTCTGATAATTGTGTGCGCTGCACTTTGTGGGCTTTATTTTTATTTTTTAGATTTTAGTTTTTACTCGTTGTGAGCACATACATAAGTATCTTTATCTTGAGCTGCAGGCGTTGCTGCAAGTATCCAACCCACACCCAAGTCGCGTCACATTCGGCGTTGAAGTCAACAAAGCGTGGCCAGCAACGAGGCGTTGATTTTGCCAGCCAAATGCAATTAAAGTCTTAGCTCGCATTCGAGATTTTTGTATATTTCGCATCTGTGTGTAGATTGTGCTTGGGCTGCATTGCAACATGACAGTGACACACTGAGACCGCTGTTAACTACTTATTGTACATTAAGCGTTCAGGTCTGTCATTATGTGCAAATATTTACACTACTTATGCCCAAAGATACTCTAAGAAGGTCTGAGGTGTTAAAGATCTGGCAAGCAATTGAATTACAGAATGAAAGAAATTAGTACTTAGCCAGAGATAAAAATAAAAATTTTTAAATAGGAAACAAACATTTTTTTAATAAAAAATAAATAAATAAATAAATAAATTGAAATATAAATATACATATATCACTTTTGTATATGATTTTTAAAATTCATTCAATCTTATATACTCTTAAAAAAGAAATGTTTCTATTTTTAGCATGTAATATAAACTAATATAAATTTAATTATAAGTTAAAAATTTATATAAAATTTTTAGAAAAATATTTAAAAACAAAAGCATAAATTTATTAAATATAGTTTTTATTTTTATTACTTTGAAATACAAATTAAAATCAAATTATTTTTTTTTTATTATATTTATTATGAATTTTTTTTGTTATTAAAAATATCTATATAATTTAAGTGAATCAAAAAGAAAATCAACTGTGCTTCCCCAGCATTTCTTCACATGAACAATTCTTGCCCTCAGCAATAATTTAGGCCAATTATTTAGGCAATTTTAATACCAGAAAACAGACGATTGCCACATCCACATAAGATCTCGAAATCAAATTCTGCCTAGAGTATTCATTTGCTTTATAGCACCTGCAATGTTTGGGACCTCATTATTTTGTAATGTCTTCAACACCTTTCCACATTATTTGCATATTTCTCTTTGCAGTTTCACAAAAATCCCATTAAGAAACAAAACGAAACTCATTTGGCCACTTGAATTTGCATTGTTGCTCTGTTGCTGCCGCAATTTATGGTGAGTGCGGTTACTTTTCTGCTAGCTCTATAATTAGATTTTGTTATTTTGGGCGCGGCTCGGTGTGGGCGTGCCGGCGACACTAAGGCCCACACCCAGTTAATCATGGCGGCTGGCCGTCGATGAGGCAATGTCAATGCCAGAGCAATTGTTGCAACTACGCACAAATTGAAAGCCGATTGAGCATAGGTATTGAGGCTGGAACAGATTGTAAGCGGCTTAAGTAGCTACACATATAGATCTATGTAGAGTTTGCCATATATGTGTGTTGTTTGGTTTTTCGGTTAACACAGTTCCGGCTGGGTTGGCTGCCCAACCGCAGCCTCGGGCATTCAGCTGACCAACTGCAATTAATTCAAGGCTAACAAAAGCCACATGCTCGTTAAAGCGACGCCCACACAATGTTGTTCAACTTTCTTAGCGATTACCAGATGAAAGGGAATTTCACTTGCAGCGTACCGAGAGACAATAACTAAGTTACAACAGATGCCCAACTGAGGGCATTGTCACATTTCACTTTCATTGCACAGAGATGGAAAGATACGGAAATATAGATACAGAGATAGAAAGAGACAGAGATGGAAAGCTACATATATACAGATAGAGATACAGAAATACACAAATTCTATAAAGATAAAGGTACAAAGATATAGATGCATGCATACAAAGATACATATACTGAAATGCTAATATAAATATACAGAAATATACAGTTACAAGTATACATACACACATGCAGATACAAACATACCGATTTAAATGCAAAGATACAGATATACACATATAAAGATACAAAGGCATGAATAGATCAATACAGATTTAAGAAGCAAACATATATCACACAAATACTTATATAAAGATGCTATGATATAATGATGAAACAGTGGCAGTTACAAAGAAACATGTGCATTGATTCGGATACCAAGATTCACATATATGTATATAGGCAAATTCACATGCTAGCATATACAGCTACAGATACAAAGACACAAAGATACAGAGATTTACATGGCTATAGCATTGCATACAATAAGTGCATATGGACAATCATTTCAAGTGCAGGCCAATGTCTCTGGCAGAGCTGAAGTCAGTCGGGTGTGACAACGGGTTTGGCTAGGTACGGCCCCTAGGTAGTGGCGACTACCTCCCCTCTGTACCGTCAGCTATTCAAAGTGACCGCAAGTGTGTTTAATTTCTATAATTTACCAGCTCTTTCGCTCTCTTGCTCTCCCTCCCTCTCTCGCTCTCTCGCTGTCTCTCTTTCTGTCCAGCGTCAGTTGAACTTTCTTCTTTCACTGTGCCACCTGTAGACCTCCACGAATGGGTCTATCTGGCTCCTGCTCTGGGTTTGAGTTCCGTTTTGGCGGCTGTTACGATATTTCGCATTTATTTTTTTATGTTTTTGCTGTTATTTTTGCAACTTTTGCTTTCGTTTAACCCATTTAATGCGGGTCTGGTCCGTTGTGTTGGTCTGGTCGGGTCGGGTCTGGCATCCGTTATAAGCATGTGCATATTTCATTGCAACGGTAACAATACCAACACACACACACACACACACACATGCACACTTGTGTGTTTGCCTTTAATGCAGTGGAAAAGTGAAAACGAAAGTGATCAGAGCTGCAGTTATCCAGTTAGCTGATCAGTTGCTCGCATGCTGAACCATCCAGCCAGCTCCAACTCCGGTCAGTTGACTTTCGTTTTGGAATCTCCACATTCTGCATGAGTGTGTGTGCGCCTTGATAATGATGATGCAATTAAAGGCCAGGCCAGCCCAGCCGCAACGAATTAACATATTATCCATATGCAAAATCAGTCAGCAATAAGGAAATCATTCGACAGTTGACCGATCACCGATCACTGATCAGTGATCAGCGATCATTGTGCACATGGATCACAGCAGCATTGTTCATGATGACAAATTATAGACACTGTTTATACTAAATGCAATTTCTCGCAATGACCAAACTGTAGCGACTGCTACAATTATGGCAATTGGTTGGCATTTATGGACCGTTAGGCCGACGACAGAGCTGTCAACTGGCTTTGGCCAAGTCCAAGAGCCGGCTGCAGCCGGCAATTATCAATGGCAGTTGCGGCTGCACCAGTCGCCGTTGTGGTTATAGCAACCTTTCACCTGTCCCGGCCTATGAAACTGGTTTCACATTCCCTCAAATGCAAATCAATAGAATCGACAATCGCCCACTGACCTTGCTTTGTGCTCGTTGCTCTTTGCACGTGTCGTGACGGTGTTCTTCTAGAGCTGCGCTGCAGTCTGTTATTATTATTATGTCACGAATTAAGAAGTTTTACGCTTAGTTGATTTAATGAAACAGAAGGTGAAATAATCTCAGTAAATCTCTTGAGACAAGTATTGAGGAAAGATAGGAGTTGAAGGAAATAAGAGTCTCAGCGGTACAGCAGTTGTGAATCTGTACTCCTATTAATTAGAGACTCTACAGGCATTATATACTTGCATTTACCTTTGGATTTACTGAAGTTTGAAGAACTCTGTAGATGCAGAAAATGTGTAGACTAGGCAACCCAAAAACATCTGATTTCATTTATATCCCACATTAAACGAATTTCCCTGCCGTAATAAAATTTCCCTTCATTTCAATGCAACTCTTTCTCTCTACTCTTCACTTCCAGGCAGTTTGACTATGAAACGTCGCATGCAACTCATTGCCGTTTGGCTGGGCCTTTTGGCCTCCGCCAGCTACGCACAGACGCAGAAGGAGTCCTCGGGCAAATGGTCGCGGCAACTGGAATCTGTGGGCACTGCTGACACTGGCGATGCGCTGGACTGGGTGCCCCTGGCACAGCCGCTGGATGAAAGCGGCAAAGATCGCTCGGGCAATGGCCGTGTGCTCACCTATTCGCAGTCCTTTCCGCCCAGCGGGCGTTTCGGCGAGCTGAGCAAGCCTTTCGATTACCCGTATCAGTTTCAACGTTTTCCCCAAGCAGCACCGCTGCGGCACCAGGGACCACCGCCGCCGCTGAAGAGCAGCGCCGCCCAGGAGCCCACCTCGCAGTCGTTCTTCAAGTTCGAGATGCCCTTCCACAACGAGGCCAATCAGCCCAATGCGCCGCCCACGCTGCAAACGGGCTATCAGATACAGCACTCCTTTGGCGGCAGCTCCCTGCCCGCTCCCTCCTCGCTGTTCAGTCCACCATCGCTGTTTGGCCAGCAGCCGCAACCGTATTCCGACTTCCAGAAACCACTCGCCCAGGCGCTGAGCAAGCCACTGCATCAGCAGAACTTCATACAGGACAATTTCCCACTGAAGTCTCATGCCAAGCCCATACCCACGCAGGCCTCCCTCCAGAGCGTAACGCCACAAGTTTTCCCCGTTGATCCCGAGCCGGAAAATGTGTTTGGCTTGAACAAGCCAGCTGCTCCCTCCTCTGCTGCCAACACTAACAGCCAACAGCAGCAGCAGCAGCAGCAGCAGGAGGTCCAACTGCTCTATGTGCCCTACGATACGCTCTACAATCAACAGCGACAGAATCCGAACTCCGCTGGACTCGGCGCGAGCAGTAACTTCGAGGTGAACAAGTTCAATGTGAACGCCGGCCTGCCCGCTGTCAATCCCTATCAGATCAATCAGTTCTACACACAGGATCCGAGTGTGGGCAGCGATTTCTTTAACTCCGGCACCACGACTCGTCCAAGCACCACCACAACTCAGCCGCAGCACATCTTCCAGAGCTTTGCCCAGCCGCAAGCCCAGGTGCAATCGCAGCCGCAGTTCACGACAGCCAAGCCCAAGCCGAAGGCACACCAGCCCCCATTGGCCATGTTCCTGCTGCGTCCCAATGCGCGACCCACCCAGTCGGATGTGGTTGCGGCGCTGCGCAATGCTCGCACCATTTCCGTCATCGATGCGCCCACCAAGCAGACGCCTGAGATATTCGTCGGACCCGCTGGCATGCCCATACCCGATGGCTATGTCAAGTTCGATCTGCCCTATCTGTCGCAGCTGGCGCACAGCCGCGATCTGCAGGACGTCTCCTTCTTTGTGGCACCGCTCAGCTATCGCACGCCCAATGGCTTCAATAAGATATTGCTGCCCGAGCCGCATGTGGGCTCCATTGTGATCAACCGCGCCAAGGATACGGCTGCCCGGCAGGAGCTCGTCCAGCCTCAGCCCGTGCGTCCGCAGCGTCCGACCAGCACACGCAACCCCTTCGAGAGCACCACGCAACCACAGCGTGGCATTGCCAGTCCAGCGCCGACACGTGGCAACAAGTTCAGCTACTATTACGTGCAGGACGGCAACCAGCAGCAGCAGCAGCAACAGCAGCAGCAGCAGGAGGTCAACACGCCTAAGCCCGCCAAGCAGGAGCGCCACAAGAAGAAGCGACCCCAGCATGTGGCCGTGGAGCAGCCCGTTTATCGTGCGCCCGCCAAGACACCAAATCCCTTTGATACACTGAATCAAATTGGAGGCGATGACTTCTTCAACACACTCAGCACCAAGCCCAGCAGCACCTCAACCACTAGCTCCACTTCCACCTCTACCTCAACCTCCACTTCGACTACCTCCACGACGGCTACGCCACAAACGCTCTTCACCTACAGCTCAAGGCCGCAGGTGGAATTCCCCAGCTCGAACGGTCAACTATATCCACAATTCGATCCCTCTGGACAGCTGCAGCCGGTGGTGCAGGAGCAGCTGCCACGCCTCACCACCCGGCCGCCCACTTCAACCACAGCCGAGGAGGAGCTGCGCATGAAGCAATACTTCCGTCAACAGGATGCCTTCCGTCAGCGACCACAAACCACCAACCCACCCTTCGAGCAGTCGGTGCAGTACGTCCAATCCTCCCAAGACTACGAGGCGCCACAGCCGTCAACGACGCAGAGGACCAAGCAGCGTGTTAATATCTATACGCCAGTGACGACCTCGGACGTGGGCTACAATGTGGATCCACAGGGACAGCCTCCGCTGAATCATCGTCCCAGCTACAACCAGAACGAGGTCAATGTGGAGTACGAACCGAATCCGTATCATGTGCCGTCCGAGCTGCCACCGCTGACACCGGACATACCCGGCCTGGTCAACAATCTGCAGGAGAAGGATAAGCTGCCAGCCAGCACAACACCCCTCAGCGGACCCGAGCCAGAGACCCGGCCCACACGTCGTCCCCTGCGTACGCGCAAGCCTGCCGTCTCAAAGGTAGTGACCACCTCGTCGGTGTCCTACTCCGAGTCGGAGAGTAATGTCAAGGTGCCCACGCATCGCATCAGACGTCCCTATGGCAGTCGCGGCACGGCAGCGGACAATGCTGGCGAGGAGCAGTCCAGCACCCAGACCAGCACACGTCGTCCGGCCACATCGCGTAATCCCTTGCTGCGCAATCCCAATCGCATACGCTACCAGCCCACCACGGAGGAGCGTCAGACACTCAAGACCAAGAAGAAGCACTACAAGGGCTCAAAGAATGGCAAGCCAAGCGAGGATCAGGATCTGGACTACCAGCGCGATGTGCTCAAGCAGAACTATCCCGTATTCAAGGCACCGTCACGTCGCCCCACCAGTCCCACGGCCATACCCAGCTCCTATGATGTGGGCAACACCGAAGGCCCCGCCTCAGAGACCCAGCAAGTGTACACGGTAACGCCCAGCAACAGCATCGACCAAGACGAGCAGAGTGTCTATGTGCCCAGCCTGCTGGAGCCCATGCAAATAGCGCAGCACTATAATGAGTTCTCCAAGGACAACTATGGACCCGGCTATTTTCCCAATCAGGAGGACCTGAATCCCACAGAGGCCATTGTGCGCAACGAAGTGAGTCCCATCTACACAACTCTGGCCACTACCACACCCTCCACTACCACAACAACAACGACCACAACAAGAACAACAACCGAGGCACCTGTGACAACAACAACACGTCGCTCGCCCTTCATACGCCGCAATTATCCGCGAGTAAGGACTACAACAACAACTGAAGCCCCGGTGACCAGCACCACCCCAACGACCGAGGAGCGTCCATCCGTAAGTCCTTAATAAGGTTTTGTTAGAAATCTATCCCAACATCGTTTATCTCTAGCTGCGCTCTCGCCTGCCACCGCGTCGTGTGGTCAAGGTGCGCCAACGTCAGCGTCGCCCCACGCATCCTGCCTCCTCGTCGACAGCTGCGCCGGAAGAGGAAGCGGAGCCCGTTACCCAGCGCCAGAATCTGCGCAAGCTGAGCCGCTACAATCAGGAGCAGAACGAACAGAAACCGGTAAGTGAGCAGATGGAACTTTATTTATATATCCCTTAACCCATCCCCCCTCCCCCAAACTGCAGCAGACAACGACACACACGCCACGTCGGCGTTACAAGCAGCCCTTCCAGCTGGAGGGTCAGGAATCGCAATGGTCACCCGCCTCGGAAACGAGCAACAGCAACACCAACAGCAACAGCAACAGCTTCAAGCCGCTCAATCCCAAATACGGCAGCAAGAGCGAGACGCACAACTTCGACAATGAGCCAGAGATTGTGACGGCGGGACCCACAGATCAACCGGAAACCTACGAATTCAACGTAGCTGCCAATCTTGGTGGATCTGGTGGTGCACAGCGCACCACACCGACGCTTAAGGAACCCAATCTCAAGTAAGCTCTAGATTTGCTAGAGAAGGTGATAAAAGTCCTTACCCCTCTCTCTCTCTCTCTTTCATTTGCAGACCCGAAAAGTCCTTTGCGGAGCTGTTGGAGGAGGTCATGGGCAAAGCGCCCGAGCAACTGGCCACCGAGTCGCCTATAAGCAGCACCATTTCGCGCCTCAACAGACGCGGCAAGTGGAAGAAGTCGCGCATCTCGGGCGGCTCAGACAATGGCGAGAATTTCGAGACGGCTGAATCTCAGAATCTGGGACCACAGCTCTACAACTCGCTCTATGCCGACAAAGACCAAAAGGCGGAGCTGGAGCCGAAGGAAGCCATAACAAGCACAACGCCCATGACACCAGCCACTGAGGCACTCACCACCAGCAGCCCCGCTGAGCTGGTGACCACCACAGCTGCGGCGCCCACAACGCCCGCGGAGTACGAGGTGACCACCGTCAAGGCGCCAGAGGCAACGACCACCATGGCCACCACGTTGGCGATGAGCGACGAGAGTGCAACGCGTCGCATGGACACAGCGGCCGATGTGGATGATCTGGACACGCAGCCGAGCATCTTCTCCGAGGTACGACAACAGCTGCACGATCTGTTTGCCATCGACGAGAGCGAGGATCAGGCGGTAACTGCAGCGCTGGCAGCTGTGGGCAAGCGTCGTCAGGATTACACCAGCATTAGGCGCACGAAGCCGGTGGAGAGCACCACAGTGGCGGCCACCGAGGCGCCCGCCGATGTGCTGGCCATTACGACGCTGGCAACGCCATCTGGCGGCAAGGAGGACAACTTCCACAAGGATCTGATGCAGCATGTCGTCTATGCGACGTCCACATCCACCAAAGTTACCTCCGAGACAGAGATCTGTTATCGTGGCCGTTGCATACGCTCCGAAGATTTGCCCGCCAATCACAAGCTACACTGAGCGAAATTGAAGCCGGTTGAGAGCTTCGCATGTAAATACGATAGGGCCAAGCGATACGAGATAGGTGAGGGCAGTACGAATTTGGATATTCGGAACAATATTAACCCTACATCCGCTTGCAATTAGCTTTAAATTACGAATTAAGCGTACATAGAGAGCTACATACATATACATATATACAAATACATATATACATATGTCGTATTCTATCTATATTCTAATCGAATCGCTTCGAACAATTTAGTAAATATAGTAGTTAAAATATTTAGTTGTTTAGCATAAACTTAATACCACTTAGGCAGCATAAGTTTTGTACAATAAATGATTGAAGAACTAACATAAATAAAGAATCTAAACCGATAATATACTATATAAAATATATGCTACAAATTAGTAATACTATTGGATAGGGGATTATATCTCAGCGTTGGAATGCTCTTCGATACGTAGACAAGGAGGAATTGTCGAGGGATATGTGATGGATCTCGAGGAGTATTGAGTAATACACTCATGGTATATATACATACATAATATATACATAATTCTATAAATAAAATAATCTACTGGTACATTAGTCAGATCTAATATAATAATATTTATATTTTATGGGGGAATATTACACACAAAAATCCAGAATAGTGAAAGGCGGCAATTTAATATACCAAGATTAAAATAAACAAATCATATTTCCGTGATATTTGACCCAAGAAACCCCAAGTAAACCTAATAATGGGAACGGAGAAACCTCATATATACATATACAAATATATATATTTCTTAGTAAATGCAACTGAGAAGTCTAGACATAATAGAGAAATATTCGTTATATTTCTCTTGTAATCAAAAAAAAAAAAAAAAAAAAAAAAAAAAAAAAACCTATAAATTGAAACGCAATATCTTATAGATAAGGACTAATTAATGTTTGTCACAGACACGAAATAAACATATACAGTAAAGGCCTTATACATTAGCTCTGACGTAGGTATTTGCCAGGGCAGATAAACCGTTTTCAGACAGAAAAACATAAGTCAGATAATAAATTGAGTAAATGAACTGCAAACATTACTGATAAATTTATGGGGAGGAAGTAAGAAACTAGAAAAATTGAAAAGCCGATAATAAAATTGCACAGAAATACCCTTAAGACATAACCTAAAACAGTTAATGATAAAATCACATACCTAGAATAGAAATACATAACATTAATAATATATTTAGTATACATACATATATATTTTGGTTTACATCAAATCCTTTAAATATACATACATATTTATTAAATAATTTGTTATCATATTTCATACATATCTAGTTGTAAAAATTCACTATAAGCTAACATAAAATAGCGGCAATCAATTCCATAATATAATACCCTACGATAAGGTACATCAGTTTCTTTGCTAAGACTCACCCCGGAATGTAAATTCGAATAGCATAGGAATCAATTGAAAACTATATATATACAGATATCCTTACTTAGGTATCAATTAAAGGCGCGCGTTCTGTCTCATCTGGGCCATTGACAGACACAGAGCGCGCCTGTCTGTGTGAGCTGGTGCTGTTCCAGGGCTGGACAGTGAAACGTCCAAACAGAATAAAAACTAAATTGCCAATGAAGTAGACAAAAGCCGTGAAGTAAAAGACAATGCGCCATTGCGTGGGATTGGTCTGTAAAGGGAAGAGAAATGTTTATCTAAGATGATTGTTCTTCCAGCTTTGACTTGTCTTAGCTCACCTCATCCGTAACAATAAGCCCCACAATGAGCGGGGCCAAGATGCTCATCACATTCGCGGCACAGTTGGTGATGCCCATCAGAGTGCCAGCGAAGTTGGGCGACAGATCGATGTGGTTGACATGGAAGCCCAGATAGCTGGCCGAATTGGTGGCCACCGCCAGGGTGAGCAGGCCGATGGCCAGCCTGGCGTTCGCACTGCCCTGGGTGATGAAGCCCAGGCCCAGCAGCGCCAGCATTGGCAGCCAGAGGCCAATCGAGTTGAAGAGCTTGCGCGAGAAGCTCAGCGACATCATGCTTCCATTACGTTTCAGTATATCCGACAGCCAGATGAAGAAGCAGGTGAGCAGGATCATGGCAAAGTAGGGCAACGCAGAGAGCGGGCCATTGTGCTTGATGTCCATGCCCAGCACATTCTTCATGTAGGTCGGAATCTGGGTGAGCAGCGTCCAGAAGCCCCAGTTGTTGGCGCAATGAGCCAAGAGGAGCGACAGGAACGGCAGCGAGGTGAAGATGCGCAGCCAGGGCGTGCGCAGGTTTTGATGTGCCACGAATTCTTCGCGACCCGCATCCGACGGGCGACGCAACTGACCAGAGGTCTCAATGTACCGCCGCTCGTTGGGAGTTATTGAGGAGTGCTGCGCGGGAGTGCTGGCGCACAAGTAGATCCAGACCATGGACCACACAATGCCGGCACAACCGGATATGTAGAATATGCTGGGCCAGCCCAGCGACGAGGATGCAATATATCCACTCACCGATAGCATGATCACAGTGCCAAACTGGGAGCCCGAATAGCAATAGCCCACAAGCCTGGCACGCTCCTCAGCTGGCGCCCATTTCGATAGGAATGTGTGGGTCGATGGAAAGATGACGCCTTGGCAGAGTCCTTGAATGGCGCGCAATACAACGACCAATTTCCAGCCTCCAGTGATCGCACAGAACGGCGTCAGCAGTGCCAAGCAGGAGCAGATGAGCACGCCAAAGAAGAGCATATACTTGGCTCCAATTATTGCCGAGAGATAGCCGCCCGGCACCTGCGTCACGACATAGCCCCAGAAGAAGCTGCTCAGCAGGTACGACTTGATGCTCTCGTCCCAGGGGAACTCTGGAAATGCTGGATTGGTGTGATTGCTATCCGTCATGGCCACAATGGCCACAGAGAGATTCACACGCATGGCATATGCCACGGCCAAGCCGAAAAATACTAAAATGCATTGCAGATGACGCACACCAAAACGGGGACCTGTCGAAAATAATAATGAATCACTGTTCCGGAACTACGCCATATTGTCCAGCGGAACGCTGCGTTTACCCGTATTTCCAATGGCGTCGTAGCCCGTGTGGCTGCAGCAGTCCGCGCAACCTAATACCATGTTTCCGTTGATTAGTTCTAGTGCCGTTGCTTTGTTGTCTTCGCAATGGCGGTGCTTGAGCGTCTAAACATTTCGCGCAACTGATAAGCCAACGTTGCACAGCAGGAAAAAAACTCGCCAACTCTTCTGCTTACGTTGCGATTTGTTATATTTTTCTACGTTGTAGTGGTCAGTACACACAGAACAGCTGTTGCGCCAGCTGCTTACGTACGATAGTTGCAACTATCGTCAAGCAAACACTTCAACAGGCTGTGTTTATTTTCAAGTACCGATAGCTGTTCACAATGGCCACAACTTTCGAGGTCAAGAAAAAACTATTGGGCAACAAACTTATTACTGAGCGCCAGATTGAAAAATTATTTAAAACAATAAGATCATTGTGTTTGTTTGGTTTGGAGTATGTAGATAACTGTCTTTATGTTGTGAATGCTTTGCATTGGCTACACACATGCAGCAACAAGTGCGCTGTGTTTAGTGCCCATTATGGCATTTGAAAACGTAAAGCAAAATAGTTGTGGAAACGCTCACTATCAAAATATTTTTTTATGAAAGCGTTTTGTTAGTTTACTAATAGTCAGTATTAATGTATAGTATAGTTAGTATACAATGAGACCTAAGCTGCATTTGCTGACCAAATAACGAGTGTGTATTTCAAAATGTAAATAGTGCGCGCCTTTACGATAGCGCCAGCTATTGCTAAGAGACAACTATCGGACAGCAAACACAGCTGCAGCAACAGTTGCACTTGCCCATGCGAATCGATTGTTTGCGCTTATCGATGGGCGCCAGATTCAAAATGTACTCAAAATAAAATAAATAAAGTTTTTGTTTGTGTTGATTTATATAAATTTGGCCCTTATTATTTGGCCTATATATTTCTTTCTTTTTTCTTTTCGTTTTGTTTCACTTTTATGTTTTTTGTATGCATATATGTATGTCTTCTTTTCTGCCTTTTTTAGTTGATTTAATTTTTCGTACATCACAAGTTGGTTGTTTGTTTATTACTAATTTAACTAATTGACTAAAGACCTAAGTTAGTTAAGGTATATATGATATATAGTTTCACTTTAAAACATAACAATTAATAGAGCAGCGCTTACATTTACTTAACGATAGCAATCTTTGCTATTTACATTGTCAACTAGCTGTGATTATCTCATTTGTTATGGTCTTGTTATTATGGTTTAATTGTTATTTTTTATGTACATTATGGAAGAAATACTGGAAATAATAATAATTTATGCTGCCTACACGCTAAACAATTATCATATGTTATTATGTTATATTAATATCGCTATTGGAAGCACGCGATCGTCATTATGGCAATTTTAAGGTGTTTCTTGATTAAGAGCTAACTAATTACTATTGTCTTAAGTTAGGCGCATAGTTTTAGAAAAACACAACAACTAGAAACTAATCATGCACCCATAAAGTTATTTTCCTATCATTTTACTTAGTTGGGCATGATTTAGTGTTAAGTCCAGGGCTCAGGATTTGCCATTTGCTATTGGGATTGGCTGCCGAGTTTTGTCGCCCGCTAACGGTAAGCCGGCCTCGATGCTCTCCTCGTCCACCATGTCAGGTGTATCCCATTTCTGGATGTCCGTGCGGCCGAAGACAACAAAGAGCAGATTGCCAATGAAATAGAAGAAGGCAGCCACAAAGAACACCGTGCGCCATTCACTCACGTTTTCCTGAAAAACAATCTCAAAGTTAGCCAAGTTTGAATACGTTTCGAGAGCTCGTTCCACTTACCGGATGCTTGACAATCTGACCCACGGCGAGTGGTGCCAGGCCACTCATCACATTGGCCGCCGCATTCGTGATGCCCATCAGGGTGCCGGCATAGTTGGGCGACAGGTCAATGTGATTCACCTGGAAGCCCAGGTAGGTGGCCGCACTGATGCCCACCGTCAGCGTCAGCAGCACCACGGCCAGGACGGAATTCTCTTGGGGCACATAGCCCAGGCCGATCAGCGACAGCATGGGTATCCAGTGACCCACCGAGTTGAAGAACTTCCGATTGAAGGACGTCGATATGGACTTGTTGTTCTGCAGCACCTTCGAGAGCCACACGAAGAAGAAGCTCAGTATCATCATGACCGTGTACGGCAGCGAGGAGAGCAGCGAACTGGACTTGATGTCGATGCTATAGATGTTCTTCATGTAGCTGGGAATCTGGGTGAGCAGCGTCCAGAAGCCCCACATGTGCGTGCAGTGCACCACCAGCAGCGACAGGAACGGCATCGACGTGAAGATGCTGCCCCATGGCGTGGGCGCCATCTTCCGGGCATCCTGCATTTTACCCACCGACCGCGTCTCCTCGATAAACTTCAGCTCCTCGCGTGTGATGCGCTTGTGTTCCTCCGGCGTGCTGGCCGCAAATATCCACCAGAGGAGCACCCACACGAAGCCACAAATGCCGCCGAAATAGAAGATGCCGGGCCAGCCAGCAAAGGAGTCGGCAATGAATCCGCTCGTGGCCAGCATCATGATCGTGCCGAACTGTGCGCCCGTGTAGCAAATCGTGGCCAGCATGCCGCGCTCGTTGGCTGGCGCCCATTTGGCTAGCAGCGAGTGGGTAGCCGGATGCACTGCACCCTGGGTGAGACCCTCCAGCACGCGCACCACACACAGCGCCTGCCAGCCGCCCAGCTTGAGCGAGAGCGGTGTCAGCAGCGTCAGAATGGCACAGGCCACCAAACCCACCATCAGCAACATCTTGGCGCCATAGCGTTGAGCGATATAACCACCAGGCACCTGGGTCACTATGTAGCCCCAAAAGAAGCTGCTCAGCATATAGGATTTCTCCGATTCCGTAAAGCTAAACAACTGCTGAAGTAGGAGAAGGGAGAGTGGGGGTTAGAGCTTGGCTTTACTTTGATTTCATATCTGGTGGTATTTACATCAACCTCCGCTGCCTCCTCGGAGCTGTCGAGCGTCGCATTGGCCTCCGTTGCATTCGATGGACCCGACATGGCCACCAGAGCAACGCTCAGGTTGACGCGCCATGCGTACGCCAGGGAGAGGCAGAAGAAGCACAGGATGCATTGCACATGCCGCACGCCAATGATTTTATCTGCAAATAGTGAAGAGATATTTGGGTTTATAATATTTGAATAAGCTATGGGTTGAGTAAGGAATTAAAGAAATTGAAGTTGAGAAGAGGAACTGAAGCGGGAAACTCCATATAGAACTATAGAGTCTTAGACAAAACACTGGAACAATCAAACTGAACTAAAAATCAAATATTTAATTCAAGTTGTATTACTTATAGTATAGATACTACCTATCGAAAATGCCTATAGAATTTTCATCATGAATAATCCAGAGATTCAGATTGAAGTGCTCTGCCTTTGTGTGAAGCCTTAATCAAACCACATTCCAATCTCTTTCTCGATTATTATTATCTTATGTCAACTCGTACAATTTTCTAGAACACAAAACGCGCTAAATAGATTATGGATTCACGGTGATCGTATGTCATCAAGAACCGAACCTAACTGCCCTGCAAATCCTGTCATTATTTACTTTCGTCATTGTGATTGGAATTAGATTATCAAAGCAGTAAACAAAACATGGGAATTATCTGAGTTTCCCATTGCAGATATGCTAAGAACGAGCTGCTCAAACCGAACCGAGAACAAAGAATATCAATGTGAAATATAAACTGAATACAAATTTAAGGCTTACGTGGTTTATTCTAGATCTATGATGCCATGTGATTTTAACAATTATTTATTATAAGTGTTGAACAACAATATGTTAACTATTTTTTTTTTTTTTTTTTCATTATTATTTTGACTATCAACTGTTGGATGAAACCAAGTGAAAGAAAAGAATATTGTCTTAGTATTATTAATTGTAGAATCCAGAACATTCAAAATTAAGAAAGAATGTTTGGCCTAGGAAAAGACCGCAAATCTTTTGAGGTTTTTAAATATATTAATCACACTATATAATATGCAATTGTTCTACAAATAAATAAATAAATATATTTTTAGTGATATATTTATAAATTAACAGGTTTCCGTATACAACCTGGCTCTAAATTAAGAAAGAAAAATTAAAATTCAATCAAAAGCAATGATTATGCAAAAGAACAAAGCACAAAGCAAAATATGAGACCATATTTTGTGGAACTTTTATAATTGAGCTAAAAATTGTTTATGCAACTGTTCAACTCGTGTTTCAAGACTCTGAGTTATAGGGCATTATATCATAGCATATGTGTAGCTCGGTTTGCTGGAGAGAAAAACGTGAGTTGGAGCACTCGTGCTCTTATCAATGCCAAAAAGGCAATGAGAGCGCTCTCTCTCTCTCTCTCTCTCTTTCTCTCCCTCTCTGTCTCTTTACACCTCGCTCTCTCGCTTAGTATGTGGGGCGCGTTTATTTATAAAACACAGTGTGTCAAAATCTTGTTGTGGCCGCAACACACACGCACACACACACACACACACAGACACATACACATATATATGTATATTTATACACACACGCGCAACGCCCACTAGTGTATGTGAATGTGAATTACTCGCGATATCTGCGCGCCTCAATGAAATGCAGCAGCAGACGATGACGGTGCTGTACCCAGCAGCGCACTTTAAAAACCAGCTACACGCGACACATACCACGACAGCACCACCAGCACCACCAGCACCGCTAGCACCACCCTACCTGCCAGCGCCAGCCACTTGAGCTACCTGCTAAAACGTTTTGCCAACTCGCACGTGACAGGCGCAGTGCAATCTGATGGACGGGCGGACAGACAGCCGGACGGACGGACAGCTGGGCAGATCTCTCTTGCGGCCATGTGCAGCTAGACGGACAGCTGGACAGACAGACAGCTGTTGGCTATCAATTGGTGGTTCTACTTCCATATATGTATGTATATATCCATGCAGCCGAAACTCGATTTGGGCTTTATTTTTAGCCGTGCAAAACTGGCCCTAAATGGACTTAGATTTAAGCTAGTGCGGAGGCTACTACGGCTGCCTCTTCTTTTTGCCACTTGTGGCAGCTGCTGCACCAGCAATTGAACAACCTTGCGGCGCGGCCTCAAACGGCGCGTCTATTGAACCGCATTGGCTCAAGGTGATTGTAATATTATTAATTTTAATTCTCTCTTTTTTTTTTTTAAATTTTCTATTGCTTTAATCATTAATTAATTAAATTCGCTCATTAATTAAGAGCGGTGGAGGTTGGCGCGCTGCTTGAACTTTGAGTTGTGTTAATTTGCAGACGATCTCTCTCTCTCTCTCTCTCTCTCTCTCTCTCTCTCTCTCTCTCATGTTGTCTGTCGTCATATTAAGCTGAATTATTTTATGTCGAAACTCTTGCCTTATTTAAATTTATATCTGGCACGTTTTGGCGCTTCGCTTTATGTGCTTCTTCTTCACGCTTAGCAACAATTTATGAGCAGCGCTTTTAATGCTCGCTCAGCAAATTATAAGAGAGTATATTAGAATATTTAAATTGTCGTTATCATTGCCTGAAGCCTGAATTCTTTGATCTTATAATCGGTTATGATTTTAATGCTACTTTTAGAGATTTTATGATGATTGTTTTTCAATTTGCAATTTTGAGCGCTAGTTGACCTATTTGAAATATAATCTCATAAATACCATTTTTTTTTTTTTAATTAAGCTTAGTAGATCGGTTATCTCTCTAAAGTCTTTGGTATTAACTTTACAGTTAGTTCAAAGAAAACATTGCCAACTTGGAGAGTTTTTTAACTATTAACTTTTGCTTCTCATGTCTGAGCAAGTATTAAACACTGAGTTGCTCTCGACTGCAACTCAATTGATTTTTGCTTTTTTTTATATGGACGTGCTCTAAATATTAATTTATACGCTTTTGTTTAATCGAAAGCAAAAAGCAAAAAAAAAGGAACTACAAGCAATTAAATGTTTGCTCCACAATTGGAAAAACAACAAAAACTGACCAAAGAGCATAAATATCATCAATAAACATTTATGAAAGTTGATTTTAAGTGATTGATTGCCAATTCTTGATACCCTGGAAAGTGCCTATATGTGTGCATATAGACTGATAAGTGGAGTTTTTGGGTGTTGTGAAGGGAAACTGTGGTACCAGATACCCTGTAACCTGATTATATATGTACATATATGCAGCCTAACTAAGAAAAGTTTCTGAAATTCGATCTTTTATACCCTGTATAATAGAGGTACTTATTAAATTCGGCAATTAATACCCTGTAAATTAATATAAAGTATATGTCATATGTATACATTATACCCTAGCCTAGTTTGATACCCTGTATAATTACTAAATATGTTAGGCACACATTACGTAAATTTTGATGTTTGATTTTCGAAGAGTGATTGCAAATGATACCCTGCAAAATACCCAAATATGCCATATACATATACATCTAAATACATATACATATGTACATGTCTGTAGCTCATGGCCGTTGCTGATAATTGGGCCGAAGGACACTTTAACATTTTGATACCCTACCCAAACACGTCCGCTGCAATCGTGCTGATAACCGATAAGGTCTAAAAGTAACTGTACGGCCATATAACGAGCACGATAAATTGGAGCAATAACAACAAGAAATCTCAAATACACGCACACGCTTAGGTGAAATATTTAGTATATTCTATATACATATATATATATATATATAGATTTCCATTTATATATATGCCATATAGCATGTCAGTCTATTAGATTAGATAATTGCTGTGGATTCATCGAAGTCGGACAGGCTCTCTATGCATGACATGGAAAACGTCCCAACAATAATGAATAGTATTTGTTGTTCAAGTTGCTTCGTTTTTTTTGACTCGTAATGCTCCCCGCACAAAAGTTGTAAATAATGTTAAGTAAACTTGAGTTACATCAGCAAAAAATAGAGACAGAGTGCGAGAGGCAGAGTGAGAGATTATTTTAAATAATATAAAATAAAATAGAGCTAAAGCTGAATACAACGTCGGATTTGGCTGCCTCTAGATATGGCCCCTTGTCGCCCCACCTCTTTTTTGTGTTTTGTTTATTTTTATCATTTTCGTTAAGCGTGCTAAAAATTCATTTTGTCAGCCAAAAAGACATTTAAATTCCACATTTATTTTTTATTTGTCTTGCTCTTCACACGCAGCTCGATTTGATCTGATGAAGAAGTTGTGTCTAGAGTTTGGTGTACGCGCAGCGGAGGTCGTCCAGAGAGCACTTTTTATATATAGTATATACATATACATATAAAGTGAGAATCGCGTACAAATATTTACAATTTTAGACATATTAAAAAAAAAAAAAAAAACGCACTTCAAATGCAATTAGTTTACAATTGATTTGCTCTATAAGGCAGCTACAACCGTATATGCTATATATATGCTGTAATTATGATGTTAAGGGTAGGGGTGACACAGAGGTGGGGCCTGGGCGGCTCTGTGCTTGAGGTCTTTGAGGTTTGGCAGCTGCTTCCGGCAACAAGTTTCAGACAATTGACAATTGCACTCGGCCCGCGAGACTTTGTCTTATATAAATGCACGCGACACGTGCACGATAAGCGCTAAGGCCTTTGGCGGTATTATTTATACGACTGTTCCAGTTTCAAGTGTTACTATAATTTTTTATATTTATTTTTGCCGTTACTTAAATTATTTTTGGTTTACATACCATTGGCGTATTTCCCAGTTTTCACCATATTTAAAGTGGTTGTCATGTGTGCAGCGCAGGTTTACAGTTGAGTATATGTAAATCTCCTTTTCTTTCTCTCGCTCTCTCTCTCTCCCTCTCTTTCTTTCTTTCGCTCTGCAGTCAGTGCTGCACTCAGTGGAAATTTTATATACTGGTTGGGACGTATCAAACAACGTGCTTTGACGACATTTAGGCTAGTTGAAGCACATGTCTTTGATATTTAAATGAAACGATTTCGTTTTCGTTTCCACGCTTATTTCACGGTTACGAACACGTTTTGCTAGCCAGCTAGCTCGCCGTCTACTGCATAGAGATACAAGCAGCTGGTGCTGCGATACAGCTTACAGTAAGTGAGAGAGAAATACAGCAATGGCTAAAGATACTTTTTTTTTTTTTTTTTTTGTTAAATAAATTTTCTTCTTTTATTTTTTATATTTTTTGACCCGTTCGAGTGAATTTAACGCGGCTTTTAGTTTGTTCTAGCGTGCGATTGCGACTGCTTGAAATACTTGCCGCAGCGATTCTTTTATAAATATGATGATCGCCGCGCTCGCCGCACTCGAGAGAGTTCGCCGCGTCCGAGAGGCGAGTTGCTGTCACTTTGTTACTGTTCGTTGATGTTGTTGTTGTTGTTGGCTGGCACACACATGTGTATCGCGTGAATTCCATTACCATTCGCTTGCGCTGGCTGCTCTTGCTATCAGTGAAATCCGAACACGCTGGCATGCAAGAGCACACACACAAATAGATAAGTACACGAAGCAGCCAGTGCGCGAGTATGTGTGTTGGTTGCTCTCCGCTCTCGAATTTGCCGGCCAATATGTAAACAACAACGAGTTATCAGTCACAAGTCACTTACACTCAGTCTCGCCCGCGCCCTCCCTCTCTGTTGCACTCTCTTCGCCTCTTCGCCGCTTCCTTTCTCGCTCTTTCCTTTACATCGCCTGTGTAATGGCGTTTCACATATTGTAAATACCAAATTAGTCACATAGCAGACAATGCTCTCTCGCTGCCACTCTCTCTCCCTCTCGCTCTCTCTTGCACTCGTACATTCTTTTGTTTGAGTGGTGAGAGCATTGTTTTAAGGACTCTGTTACCATTTCGTTTGTTTCGCTCATTTCTTTGTCTGTTGATAAGCTGAAGCCGCGCTCTCGAGGTCAAGCCGCTGATAATCTATGCGCTCACTTGCAAGGAAGTCTCGCTTGAGAAAAACAAACTACTTCTAGCTTGACAGCAGCTGTCGTCTTTTCTATATACACATACATATAAATATATTATTATCGCAATCACAATTGCTTGTTCCCAACTCTTACACAATTTATTAATTAAACTAATGGCAGCCATTCCAAGTTGACACCAATAGATGCCCTATAGTATAGTTTATATCAATTATAAGGTACACTTTGTAGGGCAGGGAAATATTTTAAAACAAATTAATTCATGCTTATCAATTGAGTTGAGACTTTGATTTGGCGAAAATGCTATCAAAGTACGTTTAATGTGATGCCATCAAAGACAACTCAATTTTTATTCATATTGAAAGGCACATACATATAAATATAAATGTTATTAAATTCTTATCAGGGTTTTTTTTTTTTTTTTTTTTTTTTTTTTTTTTTTTGAGGAACAAACATATTCTACACGTTTTTTAGGCACGTTTGCCGTGCTTTATCAATTAATGTGGTTTTAAGAGGCAATTTTTCGAGTGATTTTCAGTGATTTTTTTTAATATTTCCCAAGTCGAATTGGTAGAGTCTAGGCATTTGAGAAGCCCTTATCAGATCTTAGGCATATACAAAATCAATTCTCAGCTAAGAGCTAGCATATGTGACCATATTTAGCTAAGCTATAAATCAGCATAGCTGAGTTTTAATTGAGTCAACTACTTGAGTCTTACCAATTGACTATAGAAATGACTGACTGCCTGACTGACTGCCTGAGTTGACTCGGTCTGATCAATCAATCTAATCGCTAGCGATGTTATCGCCATTGTGTCACACCCACGCACTGAAAAGCTGCCCGAAATTCAACAGAAAATCTGTGCAAATGCTTATCAAAATGACAAATGGCAAACAGCGCACTTGACGTCAGGTGAAATGGTTGTGGATGCCATGTCGGCTCAGCAGACAGGAGGCAGGGAGCCGCACCTCCCACAGCTCCGTCTATAACAATTAAAATGCAGCTTGTTTGTGTTGTGATTTGATATCGATATGGAAATTTTTGCACGCCATCGATACAATTTACATATAAACATGGGTAAACATACATATACATGTATAATATATGCACTCCCGCCAGTTACATAAGTACGTCTTTGGCTACTACTAGTGGAATTTTTCCTACAGCTGCTGCGTTTGGTATGCGCCGCCAATTGAACTGCGTCAATAAAACAGGCCAAGAGACTGTCGCTTATACCACTGACCCATTGAAAATCCATTGGGTTAACAGGGTCTAATGTTTATGGGCAAGATTATGCTATGGGCTGCAGAGGCCTTCGCCTGCATGCATATCTATCGAGTACATATATTCAGAGCGCCATCTAGCCATATCTGTCTTGCTGTCTATCTATATTTCTTGCTCTCTGTTCGTATACCTTGCCCTCTGCTTCTCTTTTAGCCACAAATATTATTGCGTTATTTTTGTCTATTTATTTAGCCGTCTATTGTTTTATGCCCCTTTCCGCCCGTCTGTTTATTCAATTTTCCATTGTCTATCTACCGACGTGTCTGCGTGTACGTCTAGACTTTTATTCCTCTATTTCCCTGTCCTCATCTATCTATCAATCCACGTGTTTGTTTATCCATCTATTGTTCTAGACGCCTTCCAACTGGGTGTCTATCCTCCTATATATCTATCATTTAGTGCGTATATCCGTGTGAGTCCTTCTACCTGTACATACATATATTTTATTAGTATATCCGTCTATCGGCTTACTTATCCATTTGTCAATATATATGTCCACCTGTCTACTTATTGGTTTATCCGTAATTCGCTGGTATATGTATCGGTTTACCCGTCTATCTTTCTCTTATCCTTGTATGATTTTATCCGTTTATCCGTTGTTCTATCGGCTTGAATATTCTGCTATCCTTCATACAGCATATCCATATGCGAATCCATTGTAATTATATCATATTTGATACCACAATTTCCCACTCATCCCAGGGTATCTCCTTGTCAGTCATATCCCAATAAATCAAACTTCTTATTTTAGCATAGATTTCTCATACGCCGCGTATGATTAAGCTATAAATGTTTAGTCAAACAAGAGTATAGGCCAATTCACAATAGAATGGAATTCTGTCGCAGCCTGCATTGACATTGAATTAACATGCCAAGTTCAAATAGACTAGAGTTATTTTCCATCCGACCAGACCAGATCAGCCCAGACCAGCACAGCCTAGCACAGCCCAGCCCCCAAAGTAGATGGGAAGTGTGTCGTCCCGCTTTGTAGTTGACTTTGGTTAACACATTGTAACCATAAAGACCTTTAGGCTTGACTGGCAAATATTTGCCAACGATATTTCGTGTCGATTTCAATTGACAATCTAGCTACACATACGGATATATTCATATATGTATGTATGTCTATGGAGATAGATGTTTGCCCAGGTCATATGGCTGTCATCGAGACTAATTGAATTGTATGCAATCAATTGATGTAGCTCAATTGACATGAATTAGCATGGAAACTTTTCAGCATAGTTACTCATCCGTTTGAGCACCTGGTGCTAACCTGGCCCTCAGCCACCCTCAATTAGACTTGATTTGACTCGGTTTTGGCTTTCATTCTGCACTCGTTCAATGAAATTTCGAGCGCTGGCAAACTGTCAAAGACGCGTTTCTATTTTTCCGCAATTGCGATTGCGATTGCAATTGTAAATGCATTTTCATTTTAATTGCATTTCTCTCTCTCTCTATCTCCCTCTCTCTTTATCTGTCTTCTCTCTGTTGTTGTTGCTGTTGGCGGCGTCGGCGGCGGCGTCCTCTGTGGGACATAGTCAACAACAGCCATGGGCTGCTGCGTGGGCGTCACTGCTTGACAGCTGGCGCGGCACGTAGTTCATTTAAAATAGAACTTTTCATTTTCACAGCTCGTGCAGCCACTTGAATTTTCACATTCAACCACACACTTCAACTGGGCGGCATAGCACTTTTCCTCATTCAATTTGACAAGCTAAATTGGCGACAAAGACCAATATATATTTATACAAGTCGATATATCACGTGGACAGCTACTATCGCGTGCACAGCTCTTCTGGAATGTATCTCTATATGTATCTTATCAATTTATTGCAATTGTTGTTAAAAAAAAAAAAAAACCTTAAATTGGTAAAACTTTCAGGCAAAATGATAATTAACTAAAACAAGTGGTATTAGTTCATACTGATCATCTGATTTGAGTTCTCAATTTCAATCAAATATATCATATCTCATAAATATATACTCAAATATCACACATTCAAATTTATTATATCTATCACAAAGTTTTCGTAGACTTCATCAAAGAATTTTATCGTACCATAAACGAAAATAATTTCGTATTTATGAGGACGATAACAAAAGATAGGCTGATTAGTTAATTGCATGAGATAAGATCTAAATTTGAACAAAAGAATAGACGCAATAAAGGAAAGTATGTGAGAGCACTTAAAATAAATGTATATTTAAATTAATATGTATACATATTATTAAAAAAGTATATTTATCTAAAATCTGTCGATATCAGAAAGAAAACTTTAATCAGTGAATATAAAATTATATTCATCATACGCAATCCCTAACTAAAATTTGACTATTATAGTGTATCCCGGCATTCGTCTTACTTATTTCATTATTCTATGAATTGCTGTTTATTTATTCTCTTAAAATGTATATATTTTAATATTGTCAACTAACAATAAACAATGAAAGCGTCTGGCCAATTTGGCCAGTCAAAGTGCCAAAAGCAAACACAATAATTACTCGTGATCATTTGACTAAAGAGATTTAACGGCTAGTTCCGTCCGCTGTTGTGCGGTGCGTATACTTAACGAGGCGAGCGTCTGCAGTGGCAATAAATGGATATGGATTCTAGAACCTGTATGGTTAGTCATTCTGGTTCCATAATTTGATGCTTGGCTGCATTCTTATCTCGGAGCTAATTCGCAGAATGTGCAAATCTTATCATTGCGTATGCGTCGTGTGGAACCGCGTAGAGCTGAGTCCACTGCGGCAGCCAGTGAAACTGATTTATCACTGTGACATCATACAGCACGGCACCAACACAGAGATACAGAGGCACCGGACCGGAGACAAAAGATCAAGCGGTACAGTAAAACAGCAGTGGAACAGCCATTATTTGAATATTTATTTAACTCACAACACAAACAACAAGTTAATAACTTTGTGACAAGGCAACTTGATTCATGAATAACAAAAATAGTGATACATCGTGACAGTGCATAGATGATGATTAGCACACAAATCAGTAACTGTTTTTGTTAAGTTTATAGCAATCCAGTTGAATTTCACCTTTTTTAATGAGATGGCTATCTGAAAAAATAAAAAATAAAATAATATATATGTATATAATATTAAACAAGCTCTACAATATTGTTTATAACATCGCGTAGCATGAAAATCAACATTGAATTTCGCAAAACAATTTGCGATAACCTTAATGACAAAGCCAGGGAGAGCGATGGACGGGCAGAGAGACAGTGAGAACGAGATGGAGAGCGACTGCCTGTACAGACAATGGCGCAGGAAGAAAATGCAAAAGACCTGCTGAGAGCGAACTAAAAAGCGTTATTGAAAGAGAGTGAGAGAGCGCGCGGGCGCGTCAAAGTCAATAGTGCCAACGCTTGCTGTGCCGGCAACAACAACAGCTTTGGCGCCGCACAGTGTTAATTTCTTGCCATTTGTATGCAAACACATACTCACACTTATATTTCAATACACATACACACCCACAAGCATACGGGCATTCGTCTATATTCAATATACAGCCATGGCGCACCCACTCTCGCGCGCTCATTTGACGAACGTGTGTGTGCGCACGCTCGCTCTTCTACTCTTTCGCTCTCAGCGTGATCTTTGATCACGTTTCTCACACGTTCGGCTCGACACACAGCCGACGACGACCACGTTCACGTGATGCGCAAGTGTACAATGCCAATCGGCTCTCGGCCGACGCTGACGCTGACGTTGACGCTGACTGTGTTGCCCCGCTACTTTGGTACGTCTCTCTGTTTAACACACACGAGAGCTGTATTGTTGTTGTTGACTTTTTTAGTGCTCTTTGCGCTCACCATGCAAAATGATTTGCAGAAATTCGATTTTGGAATGGAGTCCAACGCCTTTGGAATGACGTAAATGTGCAGGCTGGAAATAAAATAAACACACACACTCACAATATGCATACAAAAGAGAATGAGAGAGTAATAGTTAGAGCAAGACAGAGAGACACAGGGGCGTCCCCTGTTCGATTACGATTTCACCACTGAAGCTGGCGCTCATTAGCTTTGCGTCATGCTGCTGTCAAACAATAAACTTCGGATGCAGATAATTTTTAGCCCATTGTTGGGCCCTTCGCCCCGCTGCAGCCGCTACCGTCCGCAAGACGACAAGAACTCAAGAACTCAATTCCATGTCAGCTATTGGTAAAAGAGACGTACGGGCGCAGCGTCAACTGATATGGCGAGTGGCTTATATTATTTGCACTGTGAAGCTGATAGCATCTGTCGATTCGAGCTGCTTGTTGACTGGAAATCGTATAAATAACTGCGTTAATATTCGAATTAAACGCTCTTCATTATCGGCAAGTTTTGGGATTTTTGTTTTTGCAGAACAGCTGCTCGTGCTGCACACGCCAACCGCTTCCACGTCTTGCCGTTCCCATTTCCTCTTCACGGCACGAGGCTGCAAATGGAAACTGCCCAAAAACCAGTTAATTTTGTTGTTAATCAATTTCGCGATTTTTTGGGAATCCTTTGGCTTAACGGCGTGTTACATACAAACATACATATATAGGTATGTACAGACATACATACATATGTATGAATGTATATTTAATCATAATTTATAAGCTCTTCTCGCTGTGATTTTTTTACTCGAAATTTACCGTTTTATTATGCGTATATAATTAGAAGTCGTTTCGTCTTGTGGTGTATTTCGTAATCTAAAATATTCCAGCGTGTTTCTGTGTACACAAATACAGTTAAATACTGGTATTAATTTACGTGTGTATGTGTGCTTGTGTATTTCTGTCTTTCTGTGTGTGAGGTCCATATCGCGTGCGCTTATTCAAATTCAGCCGCTTATCAACAGGTTCGCGTCACACGATCACGACCGCGACTTCCACATTTGCCATGCGGGCCCATTTCGTAGTCATAAAGTGTGCACAAACATTTGCTATCAAATGCCGGTCTAGAGCAGCTTAATTGCCCTAAGTCCCCAAATAAAACTGAACAAAAAGCAACAAAAAAAAAAAATGTCAAACAGTATGCAAATTCAAGTCGTTTTTGCTCAACTTAAATTGACATGCCAGAAATTTGATGGGAAATCGCGTATATTTGTATAATTAAATTACTAGAAACTCGATTGAGCAACATAGCTAAACCATAATTATTTTATTATTCAATCTGAATCGCTTGAGTTGTTTTTTGTGCTTCAATTATATAAAAAAAAATTATATACAAAGTAATGAGAACATATGAATATACAATATATCTATATGCATACATACAAATATGCATTTATTTTAAATATACTTTTTAATAATAGAAATAAAATTATATTCAAATATCATATATAATAAATAGTATTCAATTATTGGCACAACAATCTATTACAAAATACATATATTATTTATTTAAAAAAAATTGTATATAATTTTTTATAAATTTGTTTAATTATATGCATGGATTTGTCATGTTTGCCCTATCCAACTATATTAATTGTTAATGTAGTCTGCCACCCAATTAAGAGCTATAATTATTTTCTTCTTCTATCATGCACTGGCTACAGAATAAAAACGCCTGAAAGCAGGCTATGGAAAATAGTATAGTACCAAAATTATCCGATAGATGGCAAACTAAATAAAAAATTTACCATTTAAAAAAAATATTTTAAATAAATTCACAATGTAAGTTAACTATTAAAATGGCTAAGTGCGTTTATTGATACTAGGTCTAGTATTATTTGAATTTAAGTCTCGTCAGCGATCAGTCTTCTGTTGATTGTGTTGGTGACTAAAAAATTTTACATTTCGCATGAGATCCTATAATACAGATTTAACGATATTCTTTTACGGATATTCATTTTTAATTTCCATGTCGTATACCATATCCAGAAGCTACAAGATCAAGAGATAAACAATTAAATAACTTGTCCTCTACAGCTTAGGCTCTTCATTGGAATTTAATATATGCAGTAGAGGCACACATAGGCGACACCGTAACACCGTTGTTGTTGCCTTTAGTTATAACTTTGATAGCTTCTCTTTTCCTATATATCTTACTCCAGTAATTTGCTACACTTACATTTATTTTCAAAGCGACGATTTTTCACCACTTTGTATTTCTCTCTTTAATACTCCGATTGATATTCTCCTTCACTAGATTACTCTAGTATGATATCTTCTGTACGCCGCTTTACCGATCTCCACAAGATCATTACACTAACTGGAAGATGAGATGAAGATATTATAGTTTTTACCGGCTTTGAAACGACGGTTGACAGCTTCAGTATTTATGAATCCTAAGTTAATAGTTTTTATTTTGTAATATGATTAGATAAGATGCGACTTTACACATAAATTCTGAAAACTATTATAGTTTTTCTGGCACAGACTTTTTAGAACTAAAATTATGTGTTTTAACATGAATGAGAGATTACAGTTTCAGAACGAAGATCTTCGAACCGTTTGTGAAAACTCTTTGTTCACGAGTTCAAAGATTTCATTGACTTTTTGACTTCATCGAAAGTCTGGTTCTTCCATTTGTCTATGTACAATTTCCCGGTTAAAGATCTGCAGACGACGATCCTTCAGCCATTTCTTAAATTCAAGGAATTTTTTTTTTAAGATTGATATTACTTTACTCTTATTCATTTTGTATACAATCAGCAATTATGTAGTTTTTATAGTGTATAACACCAATACAAATATGCTAAAATAATCTCTAATCGCTTTAAGAAATCTCGCAGTAATGTATTAATTTTGATCTTGTGCTTCCAGCTCAGATGTTGAGTTCTTTCTCAGCTTGGTTGGTGGATCGTTCCAAGGCTGAACGCTCGTGCGACCAAAGATTACAAAGAGTGCATTGCCCACAAAATAGATGCCGGCGGCCAAGAAGAACACCTGACGCCATTGTTGGACATTGTTCTGAAAATGATCATTGAAAATATAATGAAATCTTTAAAGGAAGTATAAATCCCACATTATCGGTTACAATGCCGCCCACAACGAGCGGAGCAGCCAAACTCATGCAATTGGCGAAGCAATTGCAGATGCCCATGATGATGCCCGCGAAGTTGGGAGACAAGTCGATGTGGTTGATCAGGAAACCCGAATTGCTGGCGGATCCTATGGCCACGGTGAAGGTGAGCAGTACCACAGCTAATGTATCCATGCTGGCCGGAACATAGCCCAGGGCAATAAGCAGACCCATCGGACCCAGCATTCCAATCGAGTTGAACAACTTTCGATTCCACGAGAGCGAAACACATTCCGTTCGCTGCAATCGCTTGGAGAGCCAAGCGAACACAAAGCTGAGCACAAACATGGTCGCGTAGGGCAATGCGGAGAGAAGGGCATTTGCCTTGATGTCCTTGCCCAAGACGTTCTTCATGTAGCTGGGTATCTGGGTTAGTAGAGTCCAGAATCCGAAGGCATAGGCAGATTGCACGGCAATCAAAGCCAGCACAGCTGGTGACTTGAAGAAACTTAGCCACGGCGTGATCTGATGATGGCTCGGTAGTTCCGCATCTTCATTTCGCTCGCTCGCATGTCCCAGCTCTATGAGCTCTCTCTCCTCTGGCGTTATTCTCTTGGATTGAGCCGGTGTACTGGCGCCCCAAAAGTAGTAAACGACCGACCAAAGGCAGCCAGCTGCACCCGATGCATAGAAGATGCTCGGCCAGCCACCCATGGAAGCCAATAGGCCACTGGTGGCCAGCATGATAATCGTCCCAAACTGAAAGCCGACATAGGCGAAGTTTCCCATGGTCGCACGCTCATTGGGAGGCACCCAAGCAGAGATCACTGTGTGGCAGGAGGGGAAGAGCAGCCCTTGAAAGACGCCCTCAACCAAGCGCAGCGCGCAGAGCACTTGCCATCCACCCAGCCTCACACAGAGCGGTGTCAGAACAGTCAGCACGGAGCAAATGGATAATCCACTCAGGATTGTCACCTTGCCACCAAATCGACGAGCCAGCGGACCGGCTGGCACCTGTGTGGTCACATAACCCCAAAAGAAGCTGCTCAGCACAAGGGATTTGATTCTTTCCGACCAATTGTATTCCTATAAGGAGGGAGTTTATATATGCAGGTAAGTCAAGCTACCTTCTATTTGATTTCAACTTACGGGAAATTCGGCCATGGCCACAATAGCCACGGATAGATTCACTCGCATCGCGAAGCCCACGGTCAGAGCGGCAAAAAGCAAGAGGATTTGCAAATGTCGTATACCATACCCAGTAGCTGCAAGATCAAGAGATAAACAATTTTATACCCACTCCTCCACAGCAGCGTTTGATTTATGAACTACCAAGGCCAAACTTATCTATGTACAATGTCTTAACATTGACATGATTTAGTAAAGGTTTCTCTTTTAACTCAAGGTTACGATACTTGACTTGAAAGTGATTTATTTTATAATTAATTTGTGATTTGCAAAGAAACGTTATACATATTTATTTATTTGGAATATATTTAGAAGTCTTAAGTGTGAATTTAGTTTTGATGAAATAATTTTGTAAATTCAAATTTGTCTGTGATTTCCAGCTTCTTTTTAGCTATAGACCTTACTCCTACAATGTCCTTTACTTACATTTAGTTTCAAAGCGACGATTCTTCACCATCCTGTATTCCTCTTGACTGGATTCCTTTGACATTGCTCTTCTTTAGATTCTTTTTAAATTCTGTCTCCAATGCGCTGCATTACCGCACTCCACAAGATCTTTTTAGTAACTGGAAGTCCGTAGAAGATATTACGACTGCTGCAACAATGCTTGACAGCTTCTGTATTTATGCATCTTAAGTAAATAGTCTTATTTATAATATGATTAGATAAGACGCGACTCTTTAAATATATTCAGAGAACTATTATGCGATGATCAGACAAAAACTTTTTTGGGCTTTAATCATTTGGTTTAACATAAGTAGGAGATCACCATGAAGAGATGAAAAGTGAAAAGTAATTAATAGCATAGTACTCTGAAGGCCTGAAGCAATTGAGGTCGGAGATAGATGGATGTATAGATGCCATTCAGCTAGTATTCTAATCCCTGAGCTAAGTCCTTGCTAATAGATCGATTTGATTTCATTTATAGCTTTAGATCTACAATCTCCAAATGGGGCACCTCGCTTCCAACTGAGTTTTTAGAAATTCCAAAAATACATAGTTTTTTTTTTTTTTTTTTTTTTTTTTTTTTTTTTTTTTATTAATTTGAACTTTTCCTCTTAAGCAATTAAGACATGCATTTACAACACAAACTTAAACTAAACACAACACAGCATATGAATAATATGAGTTGGATTACAAACTCAGCTGAGATTCTATCAGCAGCCTTCATGACGATTACGACTAAGTGAGGTACGATAACGAACAACTACAATTGTGGGCTATCTTTTGTTATCATTTGTCACAGTGATCAGATTTTTGTGACTCCATCTGTGGTATGGATTTGTGATCACGTTTAGCAGGTGGATCATTCCAGGGCTGGACATCGGCGCGTCCAAAGAGAACGAACAGACCGTCACCCACCAGATAAAAGCCAGCGGCCACAAAGAAGACAATGCGCCACTGTTCCGCGTCGTGCTGAGGGAATAAAGTAGAGAGAAAAGAAGAGCAAAATTAATAAAAATCCAAATATAATCCCATTTGTGCGAGTGAGACCCACCTTATCGGTAACAATCACGCCCACCAGCAGCGGTGCACTGAGACTCATGATGCTGGCCAATGCATTGCTGATGCCCATCAGAGTGCCAGCAAAGTTGGGCGACAGATCGATGTGGTTCACCTGGAAGCCCAAATGGCAGGCCGTGTTGATGCCCACGGTAAATGTTAGCAGGATGACGGCCAGAGTGTCCTGTTCCTTGGTCACATAGCCCAATGCGACCAGCAGACACATGGGTATATATTGACCAATTGTATTGAAGAACTTCCGACTGAAGGCCAACGATATTGATTCCCTCTTCTCCATGCACTTGGCCAACCAGACGAATGGGAAGCTCAGCAAAAAGTTGGCCACATAGGGCAGAGCGGAGAGCAGAGCATTCGATTTGATGTCCTTGCCTAAAACGTTATTTATGTAGCTGGGAATTTGCGTGAGAAGCGTCCAGTAGCCCCAGGCCGAGACGCAATGCGCTGCGGTCAGGGCCAGAAACGGGCCCGAGGTCAGGAAACTCAGCCAGGGCGTCGCTTGCCGATAGCTTGGCAGCTCCGCATTGACCGTCCGCTCTTTGGCCAGCTGCATTTCAATCAACTGGACCTCCTCAGCTGTAATATTCTTGGAGTCCTTTGGCGTACTGGCACCCCAAATGTAATAAACGAACACCCAAACGATGCCACAGCCGCCCGACGCATAGAAGATGCTCGGCCAGCCACCAGCTGAGGATGCGAGTAGTCCACTTGTGACCAGCATGAGAATCGTACCGAATTGACTTCCGGTATAGGCATATGTGGTCATAGAGCCTCGCTCCCTTGGCGGCAACCAATGGGCGATAATCGTATGGCATGAGGGAAAGAAAACACCCTGACACAGGCCTTCAATGAAGCGCAGGCCACAAAGCAAGGACCAACCGCCTAGGCGGGCGCAGAGTGGCGTCAGTAGATTCATGAGGGAGCAGATGGAAACCCCCGTCAACAGGGTGACCTTGCCGCCAAAGCGACGCGCCAAGGCTCCAGCGGGCACCTGGGTCATCACATAGCCCCAAAAGAAGCTGCTCAGCACCCAGGACTTTGTCTTCTCCGACAGGGGATATTCCTGAAAGGGAATTCAAAATTGATTACAAATTCACTTTAGTTGAGAAAATTGCATACCGGAAAATCCGGGTTTACTGTCGTGGCATTGGTCATGGCCACAACAGCCACCGAAAGATTGACGCGCATCGCAAATCCAACTGTTAGGCCACAGAAGATCAACAGCATCTGCAAGTGCCGCATGCCAAATCCCGAATCTAGACCGGAAAACCAATTTGAGTTACCGAATGGGAATATAAAAATTTGCTTAAAAATAATATATAATAATATTATTATAAATAATAATATATTTCTGCAGAAATCAATTTCAGTTCTTAGAAACCATTATACTAATATAATGTTTTTTTCCAAAATTTTGTCGAAAGTATTTTGTTTATTTATTTATATTTTTTAATATTTAAAAAAAATTTTTTTTTTATTTTTTCCGGGCAAATAATTTTATTAACTTATTTAATTAGTCAGCAAAGTTGCAATGGAATTTTTTTTTTGGTAGAATTGAGTCTTATGACAGATTACGCGCTAAGGAAAGTTATCTGCCTTGATAAGGGCTATAAATTAAAAGTGAATTACCCTTTGTGAAATAGAACTTGACTGAACTTTTGCTAAATGACATAACCAATGCGTCAAAAGAGCTAAACATCTTGAATCAAAGGATATTTTAAAGGACTTTACGTACTCCAAATGGTTTCTCAAAATAGTTTTTTGTTTTATTTTTTTTACCGAAAGTCTTTCGCATATTTAATGAATTACTTTATTTATTTATTGTTTTAATTAAAGATATCCAGTTAATAATGAAATACCTTCATCTTCGAAGCGACGATTCTTTGCTATGCCGTTGCTGTTCGCCATTTTGTTTTAGGGTGTATCCTCTGTAGAGCATCACCGCACAGCACAAAACTTCTATGTAAACTAAGTCTATTCATGGCTCTGCTGTGTATCTTTAAAGAGATTCAGATTCACAGTAGCTCAGGCTGAGACAGATTACAGAGGATGCCGCTGGTTTTTATGCAAATATATATTTACGATCTGATAAGATAATGAGCTGTGAGTAAACGCGCGGGCAGACAAGGTATTAAAGTATTTGCCCAATAAATGGGCTAGTGAATGAAGCAAACGAACAGCAGGCGTAAGCGTGCTCAATATCAAAGACTTATGACATTAGGTAACTATGCTGATTTATGGAAAGAGGGAATACCGATTGCACAGAATTGATTGACAATATCTACAATTAGTAAAGCCCACTTCCCGAGTGAGTAACTGGAATTATTTAGTTACTGTTTGGGTAACTGGAACTATTTAGTTAGCACCTTGACATTGCTAGCTTATGCAGTGAATGTTTATTATCAAGCAATCGGACTTCCTGCCAGTCTAAGCGGGAGTGATAGACTGACAGAGACCTGTATTTTGCCCAGTGATTTCTGATTCTAATCATTCTAGACATGAGTGAGGGGTGGCTGTTCTTATCAGTGGATGTGAAGTGTATAAAACATAGGTTCATTATCAAATTTGATTTTTTTTTATTGTAGTAAATCATTTAAATAGATGATATACCGTTACATTTGATAGATATACCACATCTGAAGAGCTTAATAATTATAGTGAATAACGCGCACTTATCAAACTACTTAAGCTTAAGCCTAACTATCTGCTGTCCCTCGCTGTGCCTCCACTTGGGGCATAGAGCAGCGCTGCTTCTTAGCTGTTGGGTCATTCCATGGCTGAATCGAGGCGCTGCCAAAGATCAGGAAGAGCCCATTGCCAACCAAATAGAAGGCAGCTGTGACAAAGAAAACAATGCGCCATTGACTGGCATCTTGCTGTTGTTGCAACGACAGGGAAGAGAGCGAAGAGAGAGAGAGAGAGAGACAGTTATATAAATATATATACACACACAAAGGACAACCCACCTCATTGGTAACAACAACACCAACTAAAAGTGGACCCGCTATGCTCATGATATTCGCAATGCCATTGCTGATGCCCATCAGAACGCCGGCGAAATTGGGAGAGAGATCGATGTGATTAATGACAAAGCCCAGCTGGCAGCCAGAGTTGAGGCCCACGGTCAGGCAGAGCAGGATGACGGCCAGTGTGTCCTGCTCCTGTTGCACATAGCCCAATGCAACCAGCAGGCACATCGGCACAAATTGTCCAATGGAATTGAAGAACTTGCGACTGCAGCTGAGGGAAATGGAACTCTTCTGCAGTAACTTGGAGAGCCACACAAAGAACCAGCTGAGCAGCAGCATCACAGTGTAGGGCAGCGAGGAGAGCAGCGCATTCGACTTGATGTCCTTGCCCAGGACATTCTTCATGTAGTTGGGAATCTGTGTCAACAGCGTCCAAAAGCCCCAAGTGGAGGCGCAATGTGTGGCCGTGAGCGACAGAAAGGCTGGCGACGTAAAGAAACTCATCCAGGGCGGGGATAAACTCTCCTTGGGCTGCTCCAATTTGGTCTCCACTTCCCTGGCCTGCGCTAGCTGAATCAACTGATGTTCCTCCTCGGAGATATATTTCGACTGCGCCGGCGAGCTGGAGCCACGCAGCCAATAGGCAGCCACCCAAAGGCAGCCAAAGCCACCGGATATATAGAAGATGCTCGCCCAACCAGCCAGGGAGGCCAATATGCCGCTGGTGGCCAACATGAGAATGGTTCCGAATTGCGCGCCCATGTAGGCATAGGTGCCCAGCGAGGCGCGCTCACTGGGCTGCACCCAGGCCGAGATCAGCGTATGGTAAGACGGATACAGCACCCCCTGACAGACGCCCTCGAGCAGACGCACGCCGCAGAGCAGCTGCCAACCGCCCAGCCTCGCACAGATGGGCGTGAACACATTCAGCACGGAGCAGATGGACAAACCCGTCACAATCGTTGCCTTGGCCCCGAATTTACGGGCCAAGACGCCAGCTGGCACCTGGGTCAGCACATAGCCCCAAAAGAAGCTGCTCAAGACCAGAGACTTTGTGCGCTCGGTCCAATGATAATCCTAAAGAAAGTGAGGACAATAAATGGAATCGAGTTGCGCTTGGGAGCTAGGGAAATTTCTTACAGGCAGCTCGGTCATGGCCACAATTGCCACGGAGAGATTGACACGCATGGCAAAGCCAACCATGAGACCACAGAAGAGCAGAAATATTTGCATGTGACGCTCGCCTAGAGCTGAGTCTGGAAATTAAATAGTTGGGGAGATAAATAGAGTAGAGATATGTGGAGTATGTATAATATTTATATATATATATACTCTAGTAGACTCTATAAAGTAGATATATAAATAGAGCAGATATATGCATCGATAGACTCTATGCTCGCTTTCTACTGTAACTCTAGTGAACTCTATAGGGAAGAGACATATAGAGTTGATAGACATAGACTCTATGCTCGCATTCCACTGAAAACTCTCAGCATGGACGAGCCTCCCTACGCAATAGACGCGTGCGGATTATCTTTATGAAGACTAAGTACATTACTATCTCTTACGTGTTAGATAAGCAGATTGCTTAGCTATATATATTTAACTGGAAATGAGTCGATCTAGAGAGCTGACGCCATGAGGTTGATAAAATTAAATATATTACAGCAAATATTTATATTAAACATGAGGTAAAGCTTAGCTGATTTATGCAGAAACTAACGACTTTTCAAGTTAAAGGCCAATGACATTCAAATCACCTTCAAAGGCATGGAGTAAGGTAGTATCTTTGAGCTCTCTTACATAAAGTTCAAGCCAAAATTGATTTCGATTCTTCACATATAATCTATGCTCAGCTGAACTCGAATATTGGACAACGTACCTTCAGCTTCAAAGCGGCGATTTTTAGGCATCTTAATATTCCCTGACATGATATTCGAGCCTTACGTTCCTTTCGCTCTGAAAACTCTTAACCAACTAGATGATGCACAATATTGCCCAGCATCTTGAGCCAAGTGTTTTGGGCTCATAAATTTGGATTAACCCCTCGTCGCCCAAAACTGTCAGCGTCGCTTTGCTGCTGACGCCTCGTTTGATTGATATGTGTAAACTTGACTTCTGATTAGATAGCAAAAAAAGGTGCTAGACTTATTAGAAGGTACACGCGGGTCTATTGCTGTAGGGAAATACAACTCAAAGAGGGAAGAAAGCTGGCCAAGATAACGACATGGGAATCGAACGCTTTATAGACTAAGGCAAGTTTTGACTTGAAATACATTTTAGTAATTCTTGATACACTGTGCATTAAGAAATTAAAATAAAATAGAATAAAAATAAAAAGTTCATTCAAAATATATTTATTTAAAGTCTTTATCAAAAAAATTGAAATAAAATAGAATAAAAATTTTAAAAAATTCATTCAAAATATCTTTATTCAAAATCCCCAACAAATAATTTTCCTTTAATCCTTTAATTCCTTAATTCCTTTAATGTGGAATCATCATATAATCTTAAATATAAATAATCCATTTAAGACACATTCATTTGGTTTCTTAACATTTTATTATTGTATTTGTTTTCTGTTTCGTTATTTGGTCTTTATATACATATGCAACGGGAACTTAGTTATAGACTACGCACTAAACTTAAGACGACAAATTCAAATAGTAGCTATATATCTATACATATATATGTATATGTATATATAGATATACAAATAGCAAATGATGCTAGAATACATCAAAACTCGAATTACATTTAAATTGATGAGCTTCAGTCGAACACAGCGGATCGAAGCAGTTAGTGGGTTGGAAATGTTAACTAGATGACTAGCTAGACTCTCTCTCTCTCTCTCTCTCTCTCCCTCTCTCTCTCTCTCATGTTCGCTCGCTTTCACTCTCTATGAGTCTCTAGTGCTGAGACTCCACCTGGGGCGTAGAGTTGCGACGTGGCTTGGCTGGAGGATCGTTCCAGGGCTGCACACTCGCGCGTCCAAAGATGACGAACAAACCATTGCCCACCAGATAAATGGCCGCTGCAATGAAGAAGACAATGCGCCACTGCTCCACATCGTGCTGCAGAAAGAAAATCAATTAATATAATGTCCACCATCTGCCTTCCCCCTCTCTCTCTCTCTCTCCTGCTCTCTTTCTTTCAACCTACCTCATTGGTCACAATGAAGCCGACAAGTAGAGGTGCTATGATGCTCATGATGTTGCTCACACAGTTGGTGATGCCCATCAGAATGCCCGCGAAATTGGGCGAAAGATCGATGTGATTGATCTGGAAGCCCAGATAGCAGGCGCCATTGAAGCCGACAGTCACGGTTAGCAGAGCGACGGCCATAGTGCTCTGATCGGCGGTGACATAGGCCAGGCCGATGAGCGAGCACATCGACACCCACATGCCAATCGAGTTGAAGAGCTTCCGGCTGACCTCGGTCGAGATGCAGTTGCGCTTGTTCAGCTGCATGGCAATGGCCGAGAAGACAAACGACATGCAGAACATGGCGAAGTAGGGCAGGGCCGAGAGCAACGCATTCGATTTGATGTCCTTGCCGAGGACATTCTTCATGTAGCTGGGAATTTCGGTGAGCAGCGTCCAGAAGCCCCAGTTGTTGGCGCTGTGCGCCACGATCAGCGCCAGGAAGGCCGGCGACGTGAAGAAACTGAGCCAGGGCGTGTGCAGCTTCTCTTTGGGCTGCTCCGATACGGATTCGCTCGCCTGCGCCAGCTCAATCATCTTGCGCTCCTCCACGGAGATCTTCTTGTAGTGCGCCGGTGAGCTGGCGCCCCAGATGAAGAATAGAATGGCCCAAAGGCAGCCGACGCCGCCGGAAACGTAAAAGATGCTCGGCCAGCCAGCGGAGGAGGAGGCGAGCAGGCCACTCGTGGCCATCATGACGATCGTGCCAAACTGGTTGCCCGCATAGGCGCAGGTGCCCAGGACAGGTCGCTCATTGGGCGGCACCCAGGCGGAGATGAGCGTGTGCACCGATGGAAAGACAACGCCCTGGCACAAGCCCTCAACGACACGCAACGCGCAAACCAATTGCCAGTCGCCCCACCGGGCAAAGATGGGCGTAAGCACATTGAGCACGGAGCAGATGGACAGACCCACCAGCAATGTGATCTTGCCGCCAAATTTGCGAGCCAGCTGACCGGAGGGCACTTGGGTCAGCACATAGCCCCAAAAGAAGCTGCTCAAGATCAATGATTTAGTCTTCTCTGACCATGCGTACTCCTGCAAGGGAGTGAAACAAATTGATATAAATCATATGATTCATATAGACATATAGAGTCCACGTACCGGAAAAGCGGGATTGGCGGCAGCGGCATCTGTCATGGCCACCAGGGCCACAGACAGATTGACGCGCTGGGCATAGGCCACCGTCAGTGCGAAGAAAAACAGGAATGTTTGCCAGTGCCGGACACCCAGACCATAAGCTGAAAATAGATTGCGATTAGACGTGATTCAAGACAATTATCAAACGGAATATTGAACTTCAACTTGAGTCACAGTATAATGCCATAAGCGTGTATGCTTGTGTGTGTGTGTGTGTGTGTGTGCGTGTGTGTGTGTGTATGTGCTATATACAAATGTATTTACATACACTCAGCGTTAATCAATGAATGATTGACGCCTTCAATATATGCTCTGCTATCAGCCATATTGGCTGTAGGTCGCCTGTAGGTCATTAGCCTGCTGCTGTTCTTTTGCGTAGCACTTGAGAGCACTGGAATTACGCCAAAAACAAGTCTTAGCCTAACCACACATTGGCACGTGGCTGCCCATACATAATCGTATATTAAATTCTCCACTCCTGCCATCACGCATATCACAAGCAGATTTACGATGTAGCTTATCTGCACGGCAAACTGAGGAATCAGATTGCCCGACTCTACCTGTGTTAATTTGGAAAAATATGAGAAAATATTCCATTCACACAGAGATTGTTTATCGAGGCGCTTTAGCTGGCGCCTCTTCTGTCGTCACAGCCACGCTCCACACCCCACACCCCACATCCCACACCCCACGCCACCTGCAGCTGCTCAACTAAGTTCATTTAAGACTAGCCACCGTCTCTGATAGATATAACCGCTTTGTGCTACTTTTTTCCAACTGCCTATGACTTTGCTATAAGCCAAGAGGGGCTCGTCTAACAGGTGAATTTGCTTATCATAGAGATTACAAGTTTAGAGAGATTAGAACACATTTATGTGATTCACATCCTCTTCAGTTAAAGCTCCAACTCTTACAGTTATATCAGAATTTCTTCACATCAAATAAGTTGATTTTTTTTAACAAATATTAATCTCAACAGATCAAGATCACAATGCTTTACAGAACCAGTTAGATTTGCCTTTAAATATTTTCTAAATCAACTCGAGCTCCATTGTAGCGTAACAGAATTGATATATATGAACGCAGCCCCAACTTGGAGAGCTGTTTAAATATTTGTTAAATTGAACTATTTCCACAAACAATTGAATTGAATTAAATTGCAGCGTCGTCAGCTCTTCTTCATCATGTACCTGCGTCTTCTTCAAAGCGACGATTCTTAACCATCTTGATAAAAATTGAAAGTGAAAACTTGTTGATTAGGTAACTTAATCAGTATTGATATTTGTTTTGAATTCAGTTGCTTCCTTATTTAGAAATTTGATGCTAGGTGAAAACTGCTCTGACCGCACACCTCGGAGCCTGTTCAATAACTAACCTATTGATGTCTTCAAGCGCATCTCATCTGTGCAAACAACAAATTTCAATATTTTCCAACACCATGCGAACGCTCTGTTGTTTAACGAGATGAGTGTGTAATCTAATATAGACTCTGTCTATCTACATGTGCGCTCGTAAATTTCATTTTTATAGCTCTAGAACTTTAGCCTGTAGCTAGGCCTACATCGACTGTCTATCTACCGCTCTTTGAGTGCACTTAATAACAATCCATCAGGAATCAAGTGTTTTCAATCATATAGTTCTCGACTATTGGGCATATCTAGTTGATCTGTGATGCTCAATATGGACTGTTTATTAATAAGATAATCAATCAAATTTAGCTATAAAATGTATACATAGCATAATATAGCTTATCTGGTTAATCTCTTAGTACCCAATCAATCATGATCAATCAATGCTGCTAATAAACTAATAATTATTATTGCATATTTTCATACATTTCTACTAAAATATAGCTATAAAATTTTCAGCTTGAAAGCTAAATTAAAATATATATAAAAATATATACAAAATTTAAATATATTAAATATATATATAAAATATTTACAAAAGTAATCTTTTAAATTTACAGTATTAATATTTAAAAATATTTGTAGTATTAAATATATTAAGATTTAAGATTGAGTTCATTCAAAGAAATTCAGATCAGCATTTAAAAAAATATCCGTTAGCTGCCGTCAGTTATTTTCAGCTGGCAATGCCTTTGCTAAAGCTTTCAAGCAAAGCTTTTGCAACTTGTAAGCAGCCAAAAGCTGTGCTGTTATTGTTGACTGCAGTATTGCATCGCTATGCTGAACCAACCAAAGAGCTTTCCGCATTGACTAAGCTTTAAGTTTTTTGCATTATGTATTAGCTGAGCTGAGCTGCCGTTAAAGTTGACTGCTCGCAATTAAATGAATTGCAAATCTAATATCAATTATTTAGTTGGGTTTATTTATTTTTCTCACACAGCTGAAGAGCGTGGCACGCTTTCGTGTGAATATCGCATTAAAATGGTTTATGCATCGTCCCGAGCTCGAGTACCTTTTGCTTTCCTATCAAGGGCTTTAAGTCGTTACGTATCGATTCGCATTACTGATAGCTGATAGCTGGCTAGTGCAAATATTGCGTATACGCGCCATGGATCGTACGCTCAAGTGACGTTGATAAGCCTGAAGCACTTTGGAGTTAATGCAGCTTTTGTTCTGTGCCTTTGTTATTGTCTTACAACGACTTTGAAATGTCCATCAGATCGAGCTAATTGATAATGACGAAGCAGATAAGGCCAGCAGGTCCGCTTGTCGGATATGAGGTGGCAAATCTGAATTATAGATCATGTTGGCTGTCCAAATAGCAATCATTAAATGAAAATAACACGATGTCACCCAGCAAGGGTCTATCATGCACTTTGCGCATGCTCAGACGGTTTTTTGGGGTTTTCTATTTTCTGTTTTCGGGCCAAACCGCAAAGCGTGTTTTAGTTAACAGCGGCATGGAAAGTTATGAATGTATATATGTACATGTTGTTGTAGTTGTATCTCTGCTATAGCTGCATCTTTAACTGTATCTTTATCTATCTTTATATCTGTCATTATGTCTATGTTGATTTATATCCAGCTTTATCTGCTGCTTTATCTGTATCTCATTTTGTCGCCCAGACAACTTTGAACTTGTCACTCGATTGTGTGTCAAGTGTGCGTGTGTGTGTGCGTGTTCACCTGCTGTGCTGGTGTCAACATAAACATAAACCTAACGCCTTGTGTTGGCGCCTGGCGCCTGGCGCTTACCTTGCCAGCGCTGAATAATTTGCAATTCGTAAGATTTTCCATTTGATTTTGTAAAGTATATTACGATTACAGAATCAAAACTTGGCATCGCTTTTAATATATATAATTTATGTGCGTACGGAAGGCATGTCAAGTGTTAACAAAAATAAACAAAATGCAAATGAATTTATATATACAATTAAAAATATATATATAAATATTTTTTTTTTTTTTTTACATTTTACATATGAACTCTGTAAGAGAAGTACTCAGCGCCTTCCTGTAATTAGCAGTCGATCCCTTTTTTAATTGTTTATTACTCCGCTGGCAGCTGTTATATTTGCAACCCACTTTAGTCAAACCAGGAACATTAAATATCTGTGTGTGTGTGTGTGTGTGTGTGTGTGTGTGTGAAATATATGCGAGATTTATGTTTTAGCCATATACGTAGCTAATTGTTCAAAGAAAGTTACTCTAGTTGGCAGTTAGCTAGCTCAAAATCTATCGCTCATTAAAGTTGATCTATACCAAACGGGTAACTAGAGTGACAGCAAAAGAGAGCGAGAGAGAGACGGTGTGTGAGAGAGAGAGAGAGCGCCTCTGTCTCTTGAGACTCTTGACAGACGCTTGTCGGTCGATCGTTTGTTTGCCTGCTCATTGTTCAGCAGCGGCTAGACAGCCTAGACAAGCTCCAATTGCTCGACAAATTTGCATACAAACTTCTGACGAGCAAATGTTTGCAGTTGTTGTAGCTGTAGCTATTTAATCGTTTACTGTTTGCTATCAGTTTCCTGTCTAGGGCGATATGATATCCAGGCCAACTTGTGTATCGAGCGTAGCTTTATTTAAGCCCATGCCAAGTATATTAAATAATTAGCAGCAACTAATCAATAATATCCATAATCACATTTATTTTTATATATCATCCAAGCCAAGTCACGTTTTGCTTTGAGCTGCCGCTTGTGATCAAATTGTAAACAATTTCACTCTGCATTTAACAAGAGAGCTTCAAGAAACAACAACTAAATTTCACTTCACTTGAGCATGAAAACTTTAAGTGAACCAACAACAATAGTAAACAACAATAAACAAAATATTTCTCCAGAAAAATATTTGCATGTCATTCAAACGTCGATAGATCAAAATAGGGTTAAAAAAAAAAAAAAAAAAAAAAAAAAACAGGTTTACTTCAAATTATTTCTTATAAGGTAGATTAGCTCTTTTTTATTTTATTTATAGTTCGACCAAAACCCCCGCTTCATAAAAATCATTTATAAGTTTAGCAACCCATTTTTAAACAGGTTTTTAGCATTATTTATATAAAGACGTGCATATATAAATATAATACATATACAAATATTTTTGCAAAATATTTGGCATTTAAATGTACCATATCATTTTTATTTTGTTACCGTCTTAAAGTTTTTAATATAACCATATAAAATTGATATATAGCTTAAGGGCTTTGTTCTACATTCATTTGTTAAAATATTTTCGTGATGTACGAACTTTAAAACTCTTTTCATTTCTCTACATGATTTATATATACTTTCACCTAGATGCTTGTTCTACATTCTACAATTAAACAATTAAACACCTTTTCATATCTAATTATCTATTATGGTAATATATATATATATATATATATATTTTTTTTTTTTTTTTTTTTTTTTTGCTATAAAAAATGGTTATAAAATCTCAAAATAATTTTTAGAAATATTATTTATATTACTTTTTGTCCTATTATCTGTCAACTTTATTAAAGTATTATTCCTTATAAAAGAAACAACTTTCATCTGTTCTCCTTCACTTATATTTTTATTCTTCCTTTAGTATATTTAACAACTTTATTAAACCTCTTCTGCATGCATCCTTATATCTTAATTCCATTTCCATTTTCCACTTACTTGTGCTACCCTCGGCTTCCGCTTCCTTTTTGTTCTCAATATTAGCGGCATTCTCGTTGACCGACATGGCGCCCTTACTGCCACAGCAAATGAACTTCATTTTCGTTATATATTATTTATATGTTATAGAAGAAATATTTTATATATATTTTAGTTATATTTTGCACCTTTTTTATATTCTTCAAATTATTTTTAGCACTTTTGATGACCGTTGCCCGCGCAAATGAATTATTTATGTTATGTACTGATATTTGTATTTATATATATATATATATTATTTTATTTTATTTATTTATTTTTTTTTTTTTAGAATCTGTTTAATGTGGCGTAGCAATTGCCGCTCCGCTCGCTTTTAGTGCCGCACAATTGGCCGAGTATCGATCGTGCCTAATTCGTTTCTTTGCATTTTAACTGCAGTCAAATGGGAAACACAAATTGATTATTTCTAGCCAATGAATGGATCGATCGTGTTCGCTGATAGATCCGCTGCAATGCGCTGTGGGTTGGCTAGGACGCGTCGCGTTTGCTGTTTACAGATCGACTGAACGCTGAGCCGACGCTGCCAACTCCATTTATATATGTGGCAATGGCATTCGCGCTGTCGGCGCTTTCTTTACGCTCGGCCCACTCGAGCACGTTCCCGGCGTACGGTCTGCGGCGTCGCGGCGTTGCGCTGTAAGCGTCGCTGTCGCGCTGCGCAGTCAACGTCTCAGTCGCGGTCGGTCTCAGTCAATGTGAGCGGCACTTGAGCAGCGTCAAATGGGGAACAAATAAAAAAACTCCCAGCACACTTCTGGCCCGTGGACAGCGGAGCAATGTTTCGAATCGTATCAAATCTTATCAGAATCTTCTTTAGATTAGGTAACGAAATAAAATGACGCGCAGGGACACTGGGCGGCCTGACCCTGGCCCAATATCTGATATCGTCGATCAGACAGTATATCAAGCCAAAGATTATGGCCACTTTACGTCTGGCCACGATGTCCATTCATGATTTTTGGACAATGCTGTTGCTCTCTCTCTCTCTCTCTCTCTCTTTCTCTCTCTCTAATGGCTTTGACATGACTCCCAAGTCAAAACAAGCTAACGCGCAGTAAGAGCAACACATAAATAAAATCTCAAACTTGTTTTGGCAGCTCCCGCTCGAAAAGAAAAAAAAAAGTAAAAAGAAAAACATTTTGTCATTACTCTTGAATCCGTAACAATTGAACGCGCATTCCTGGCATTTCGAGCACTTAGCTCACTTCACCTGACTTTCACTCTCTCTTTTCCCGTTTAGAATGGCAACGCTTAGAATGGACAGCAGCAGTTAGTACAGTTACTACTAGTTGTTGGCTCTGTACTAATCGGAAATTCTTAGCCGGCTCTAGTTCATGCCTCGCTGAGCCAATGGAATTCGCATTGTTATGTCAGCTGGTTGATTTTGTATCTACTTTTTTTTTTTATCGTAATATATATATTTTTTGTGTTACTGGAATTTGTTAAAAAAAAAAAACACACACACACAATAATTAAATGTGATTGCCTGAGCGCAGGTGCTAATTGGTTTTCGGTAAATTTAAACTGCATTTCCATGTCATTTGAGCCCATCAAAAGGTTGACAATGATGCACAGTCGAGTATTTGCATGCAATTCAAATGAATTTCATACATTTGCAATTAATATTTATATATAATTTTGTATTTTGGTATTTCTAAGTTATCAAGTTTAATTGTTATACATATATATATACTATGTATATATCAATTATTTATATATTGTAGTCGTGCATCTTCTCAGAATTCGTTTTATACTGAAAATGCAAATATAAATTCTAAATTAAACTTGCGGCTCAAACAAAAATTCTGCTTTGAAGCTGGGCTCATAAATCTAGATTTATAACAATCGTGACATCTGCTATACATATTTAATCTGAATTTTATATTAATGGAGTGTATTGATTTTGTTAATTCGTCTGGATGTTTTTGCAGCTAGAGAACTGAATTTTTTGAATATAAAATATATAAACTTTTAATAGAGTTAATATACCAAATAAATTTCATAAGGTATGGGATATAGGATATATTGATACTAATATTTTTTAGAGTAATGAAAACAGTGCTTGATTATTTGAAAGAAAGTAGAATCTATACGAAAGTATCTATCTATCTTTGAAAGTATATCTATACAACTAGACTTAATATAATATAGCCCTAAGTTTTCTAAGAGATGCCTAAAGAAATGCCGGGTAGTAAGATGAAAGCAATAATTGACATATACATGAAACGGTCGAGGCCTCTGTCTATTTACAACACATTGAAGCAGTCAACTTAACTCATTCTCAACCAATCAATGAAAATTTACTGATTCAAATCTTTCACCACAAATCACTTTCAAGTCCAAAAATGTAAAGCTGTAAAAGTTTTGTGTAAAAACAGTTGTTGACAGTGTGTGTGCTTGAAGTTCCGGCTGTAAATTCATGATTTATGAAGTCTGAAAAAAAAGCGCATATCATTCAAATATGAAAATAATCATAAATCGTAAACCAATTAAATAAATTCTAATAGTTATATGAACGAAATGTTTGTAAGCAAATGATGAGGCGGCCAGCCACGCCACGCTGTGTGTCTGTGTGTCTGCAGCTGTAACTGTATCTCTAGCTGCATCTGTAGCTGTACAAGTTGGGGGCACATAACGTATTAATGATATGTACGATTTGTGTTTAGATTCCTTTTATTTAGACTGTTTGCAATGTTTAGGGGCGAAAATAATTGCTGTTTGTAATGCAACTGCAATGCGAAATGCCCGCCCGTTCATGTTCATGTAGTTAGATAGTTATATACATATATCAATCTGTGTATATATGTATATAGGTAATCCCGGTCGCAATTATACTATTGACATATTTTCTACAACAACGAAATTAGCAGTTGCAATGCAATGCATTTCATTTATTTATTTTACGACGTGTGGCCCGCATTGCTCTGTGCTGCCAGCCAAAAGCAGCTCATCGTTTTGTTTCAAATACCCTGTAATTAGAGGGGTCGCTTTGAATGGATAGCTTAAAGTGAAATTGCCAGTTTATGAGGAAGTGGAACTGTTTCACATTGTTCCTTTATACCCTGGATTAGTTTAGAAATGCAGTTCAGGTAGACAAACAAATCATATACCCTGCATTTATGTATGCTTATATTTGGCACTGTAAAGTAAAATGTGATTATGATAACATTTAGGAGCAGCTTTATAAATTATTATAATAATTGTTATTGTTTATATACTCTATATTTAGAGTGACTGTTCAGCTTGGGTAGCTTGCTTAAAAAAGCTCTCAAAGTAGGAGAACAGCTTGCTATATATAGGGTAAATAAATTTGTTTTTAAAATTGGGTATGCATCATGTATGATTTTGGCATCAACAGAAGTTGAAGAAGCATGCATATAAAAGGGTATACTCTATTCAATAAAAGTTACAATAGTCCTTAATTTTTCTTAGAATATTTTTTTTTATTGTTATTTTTATGATATAAAAGAGAATATCTAATATCTGCTTAACCGTACAATATATAAAGAAAAAATTTATAATAGATTCCCAGGAATTCCTGGGACATTTTTATGTGTTATATATAAGCTAGATAGGAAAATTTACCATTTATATTTATTTATTACTATTTATTACTATAAATTACTTTGTAATTACTTCCAGGGTATTTGCTATTCGCGTACCCTAATTCAACCAAAACATTGTCACTCTTGATATGCAAAACATTTTGCTGTTTGATCTTGACCATAGCCAAAGTTGGCCAACTATATTCAGTTCCTTAATTTTGTCATTACGTGAACACAGCGAGTCACATGTAAATTCAAGTTCAAGTTCCCCTGATTTTAGCCACCCGCTCAATGGAAGCTAAATTGGCGAATAGATAACTATAATGTTAGCGGTATCGGTATTATTCGGTGCTGTGAGCACAACGTGGCGCATGCTAATTACCAGCAGTTGAGTCGACATTCGATGACATTGATTGGCTACTTTATGGTCTAGGCCGTAGCTCAGATTAACTATGCCAAACAGCGATTCGCTTTTGCGTATCTGCGGTCTTTCAACCGAACACGAGGTACATTAAATGGGGATATAGTACTCAATGTATATATGTAAATCTATATTGTTTTGTTTATAAATATATTTAATGGATCAACTGATGTTCATATTAATTCTCAGGTTTTTTCTTATAATAAAATAATATGCGAATGCATTTATATAGCTCGATTCAATTGTAGAATTTTGCGTTTCTGTTTACGTTCAGCTAATTATATCTTGAGTTGATACAAGTAATAGACAGACGTGAGTGAAATTGACTGATTCATTAGTTAGTAGAGCATAAAATCTTGCAGATTTATCGACAACAAGTTCATCTCACAACAATAAGTACAATTCTAGCTATTATCAGGTACATGTCAAAGTGTTTCAAGAGATATTAAAGCACACAATAGAGCATACAAATGCTGCAGATTGACGCGCGAATTACGTCAATTGTCAAGCTGAAGTTTTATCGAAAAAAAAAGTAAAGTAAATATATATGGGAATCACAAATCACAAAATCGCACAACTTAAAGTTAACAACGCACAGCTAATACCCTCACAAATTTTGCAGCTAGTTGAATCTGAACTTTCTACTACTAAAACCAGATCTAAGTCTCTGCATTAACTATAATATTCAAATTTATTGCGACTGTCAAAAAAACTCTTATCTCGCACTTTCTTTTCCTCCAAATTGAAAAACCCAAACAGTCAGCAAACAATTCGTTTCCTTTTTCATTGGTTTGTAAACCTCAGTTCCAATCTAATCTGCTGAAATGTATAATTCAATTATAAGTCCATCAGGTAACGATTTATTGGCTAAGTCATAAAACACTTCTACCTGTCAGTTATGTTCTGTCTTACCGTTAAATACATACCAGATATTGAAAACAAACCCAAGTAGCACAACAATAACAAAAAAAAACCGTAACTGCAGGTAGTCCCCAGAACTTTTCAAGATAAGCCAAAACGAGCACAGCAACGAGATGAGTTTGAGACGTTGCCAGAGGCTAGACAGTTGCTGTGCCTCGTGAAAGGAGTATATTGGTATATTAGTTTAAATGTCAATTATAATAGAATGATATAAATTTAAATATGATGTATGTATATATCATGTACAACTTCGCCTGATGAATATAATTTCCGTAAAACTCCCATATGGGCGTGTCACTCTGTAATTTTTATAATATATAGTATGTGCTATTATTTATGACACTATTTCAGCTACACACTTGAAATATAATATATATATTTAACTCATATGCCACGCCCAGCTAAATATATATAATACAGCCACAAATATATCATTTAGTAGGATCTATATGTTTCCAACCCAATCACAGCTTACAAATAGAGCTTTAAGTCAAAAGGTTTAAATAGAAAATCATCGAGCCGTTGTGGAATAAATTAAGAAGTCTGATTTTTAATGGATCTAATCTAATTAATTAAAGGCCTATTAAAATTGCACTGTGCACAAGCCAGCTGAAAATATGTGAAATATTTTCTCAATTATCAATTGGAAGAAAATATAATTATTTTCTATAATATAAGTTTGGTATGTGAACTACGTTTTGGCTAGAGAGTTGAGGCGTTACTGTAGTTGGTGTAATGGCTGTAAACCAACATTTCTTTAGTATACTTTGTGGCTTTAGTTGAAAGAGTTCGAATTTATCATTTACATAACTACAGGAGTTGCACTTGGTTACAATTTATATAAATAGAGGGCTTCATATAGATATACCTATATATTTAATGTAATTATAATATGACCCTAATTCCTACCCAAATTTATTTTTCTACTTTTGATATTTCAAAGGGGCACTTTAATTTTATAATTGATACAACAACTCCGGCTTATAATAAAGCTATTGCTAGCCTTTTCATTGGGGCTCTTATAAAGGGAAAATCTTTTGTCTATGCGTTATCAGTTTCTGCCTCTCCAAACAAAAGACTTAAGCAACGAACTGATATATACATATGTATGAACATAAACATCTCTGATGATTTGTTTATTTCCTTAAACAGAAAACCAGATCAAGTTATAGATTTTTTTTTTCAATATATATGCATATATATTTTATAAAATAAAATAAATGTATGTCACAGAAAAATGTATTAGAAATTATAAAATGAATTGTTTTATTAAATTGTCATATCACATTTTACATTTATTAAATTCCTCCAATCAAAAGCGGCGCATGCTTTAAAGCGAACGAACCAATCAGCAAACACTTGATTAACGAAGTCAAGCTGAAATAGGTAACATACTTTTTGGCTCACTTGGTAATTATTATAAGCGGTATAGAAAAATCGAATGCTAGGATAGTCTCAGTTGTAGATAGGTTGGTAGACTATTTTATCCAGTTCAAAGCTTTGTATTTGCTTTTGCTTCTACATCTGAATTTGTTTTAGGGAGCTTTTTCAGCCTACACCTAATTGATAGAAAGATGGGTCTATATGCAATATAATGAATTGAATTTCTGTCGAAGTAGTTAGACTTATAATATTTTCAAAATAATTAAGATCAGTAGTCAATGAATAATCTCATTAATTAAGAAAAACAATAAAAATACGTATAGAAACATATATTTAAATTTATATCATTAGACTTGTGAACTCATATGTTTTCATATATGTGGAGTCACTTAAAGGTAAACACCAGCTACAAGAGTCTAGAGTGTAATGCAAAGTGTAAAATGTGTGTTCGGTACTTCAGCCAGTGGTGCTGTCCGTAACACCCAATTAGCGAAATGAAACAAATTAGTGCAAAACTAATTACTATGAAATGTGATATGTGGACAATTGTACTAGAAAAGCAATGAAAACGAATGCGAAACAGATTTCCATTTATAGCAAGTCCAACGGGACACTTGCTAAACGATTTAGTTGAGCCAATGGCAAAGCAAAGCAGATAAAGTCAACGACTCTATAATAGTTTGTTGATAAACAAAGGCAAATAATATATACATTTATAAATACATACATACAAAGTCTAGGCCATTGGACCTGGGCACACACACAATGACAAGCATTTGTTATCAAAGTGCAACTACTTATGGATGATGAATCAATTGAAATCAATTACGATCATAGTTTAGATTTTATCAGAAGCCGGCTGATTAGATAGAGAGGAAGACAGCGAGAGACAGACAGATAAACTACAAGTGAGTCGCGTGCCTGGCTTCAAGTTCTGTGATCGAGCTCTACTTGTGGCTGCCCCCTTAAAAGCAGGTGCCAAGCACATGAATAGCTATTAAATATATAGCGCTTGGTATCAGTTCGAATGGGATTGCTAAATCAACCAGCTGTGACAAATGTTTTCACAACTGCTCTCTCTCCCTCTCTCTCTCTCTCCACAGCTGACCGGATGGCTGGCAATGGCGAAAGACATCGCAGTCGCAATCGCTGTCACAGTCGCTGTCGATTGACCAAATATTTCACCTTAATATACATATAAATTGTCGAATATATATTTTATTGAAATTGTCCGATTAGATTATGACTCAAGAGTCTTGAATTTTTCGCCTTCCCTGCAGCTGAAGCACTCAACTCCGTCCCAACAAAAACAATATGTGAAATTCAATTGATTTCTATAAATATAATTTACCTAAGCTCACATTTACGGCCTTATAAATAAAATAAATTACATCCTGCTTATTTGTTAATACTGATAAATACAACTAATTCTTTGTCCGCTCTAAATCAATCTGTGCTCTTTGCCGCATAGCGATCCGGCCAGCTCATGCGCTGCTCCAGCACGGATTGTTTGGCTGGCGTAATTTCAGCAACTGGTGCCGACTTCTCCGGGCAAGTCTCGGCATCTTTGGGCTTCAGATAATCGTCGGCATCCCAGGGCTGAGCCTCAGCCGTGCCCCAAATCAGAAACACGCAATTGCCCAGAAAGAAGATGATGGCCGCAATGCCAAAGACAATTTGCCATTGGCCGCGATCGTGCTGCAATCGAATAAAGCAGATGATTCACATGAGATTTATGTGCATGGTATACTTTACGGTTATATCTCCAGCTCACCTTATCCACAACAATGACGCCGGCGATCAGTGGCGTTAGAATGGGTATCACATTGGCCACCGTATTGCTGAGGCCCATCAGGATGCCGGCGTGATTCGGCGACAGATCGATTGTGTTCAGGGAGCTGCCGATGGTGGAGCCACTGTTCACACCCACGCTGAGCGTCATCAGGGCAATGGCCCAATTGGCATGATCTTCGTCCAAGAAGCCAATCACAATCAATGCCACGGCCGGTATCCAGAACGAGATCGTATTGAAGAGTTTGCGCACCGAGGTGAGCGACAGCCACTTGCGCTTGAGCACAATGTCCGCCACAATCAGATAGACATAGCTGAGCAGCCACATGGCCAGGAAGGGCAGCGAGGAGAACACTGCATTGCTCTGTATATCCATGTCGAGTACGCCGTTCATGTACGACGGAATCTCCGCCTGCAGCGTGCTCAGGCCGTATGTCTCCGCGCAGCGGGCGACGAGCAGGGCCATAAATGGCACCGAACAGCAAATGGCACGCCATGGTATGGGTATGCTGCGCTCGTGGAAGTGCTCGTTGTGCTGCAGCGACGATTCGATATACTTGCACTCGGCCTCGCTGATGAAGCGCGACTCGGTGGCATTGTTCGCGGCAAAGATGAGCCAGAGTATGCACCAGACTATGCACAATATGCCCGAGACGTAGGAGATGCCCGGCCAGCCCAGGGCCCCGTTGGCGATCATGCCGCTGATGAACATGGCCAGCACAGTGCCACAGTCGGAGCCCGTAAAGCTGAAGGCGCCGAGACGATTGCGCTCCTCTGGCGGCGACCACATGGCCAGATGCTCGTTCACACAGGGAAAGATGACGCCCTGGAAGAGGCCCTGCAGTATGCGCAGGGCGCAGAAGGCCTGCCAGTCGCCCCAGGAGATGCACCACGGCGTAATCAGGCTAAACACGGCCGTGCCAATGGCGGCCACAAAGAACACAATCTTCGGTCCGTAGCGACGGCAGAGGAAGCTGCCCGGGCACAGCGTCAAAATGTAGCCCCAATAAAAACTGGACAGAATATACGACTTGTGCCGTTCCGTCCAATCGTATTCCTGCAGAGAGACGAGGTCAGCTTTGCTGCTGGCACTGCTTGCAGTTGGCATCTGAGACTTACCGGAAAATTGGGATTTGTGGATGCGGCATTGGTCATGGCCACGATTGCGACGCTGACATTCAAGCGCGCAATATGTATGACTGTGAGGCCCAGGAACAGCAGCAGCGACTGCAAATGTCGCACACCGATGCGCGGACCCTTGACTGCCTGGCACTGACTATTCATGGCTCGAGCTGTGGCCAGGTACTCCAGAAAGTTTCCTCTCTTTTAACTTAACTTTATTATTTATATATGGCTGTATCTGCGCACCAGTTGTTGGGTGGAACACTTCTGGAGCTAGTAGCTACGGCAATGTCGACTTTTATATGAAAACGCAACTGCAGGGCTCTCTGCGGCCGTCTGGCCGACGCGTCGGCTGACTAGACTAGACTGGCCACACAGCGCAATTCATTCATGCACATTCAGCCAAGTGTCTAAACAAGCGACTGCCGGCCGCTTGACGCAAAACTTCGAACTTTCATGGCAAGATCAGGCAGTTGACGTTCCACCTAGCAGCCAATGCAAATACGCCATCCAGAGAAATGCTAAAAATAGAATCGAATGTGACGTCTAATGTGGAGCTGTTTATTTGCCATCAGATTTTGGCCAACTGAAGTACACGCTATGGGGCCAACAGCTGTGGCCACATATAGCCCGGCCAGGCCAGCTGTTAATACTCAGCGCGTGAATGAGTCGCTTTAAATGTGCTTTATGAATTTAATCAAATTGTCAAGTTAATAATAATGCCCTGATTAACGGCGATGCTACCAGCTAAATAAATAATACAATTAATCGATATGATTTCAAAATAATATTTCGCAAAGAAATAAAAACGAAATATATAATCATAATAATCTATTGTCGCTCAAGTGGCCAATACACTGTAAAAAATCGGATATAAATAGAAAATTTATTAATAACTCACTTTAGTAATTCTTATCTTCGAGTTGCTAAATTTAAAATGACTTCAAAATAGTTTTTCCAAACTTTCTTCCCCACTTTTTCCACCTGTCGCCACCCAAACTTTTGTCGCAGTGCATTTTACCACTAGCAATCCACATAACATAAAAAAACTCTGTCCTAGTGAGGAATAACAATGTCAACAATTGCTGAATATTATTTATAACATTTTATTGACTCGCTTTAAATAAAGTAAAGTTTAGGTGAGTTATCAACAGACCTCAAAGTCTTGCGATTGCAGCGGCTAAGAAAGCAAGAAGCAGATGGACGGGACACGTTATTGTTTTAGCCACAACCGTAAAAGATGATTAATGCTTTCGACTATAAATATCTATAATATATATTATAAGCGCTCTTCCAAGAACATATTTTTAATTTCACAGACTTTGTCAATATTTAAATAAATATTGCATATGCCAAAAGCGAGTTCAATTGCCAAGCCCCCATTAATTTACATTTATAGATTTCTTTCATAACTTTCGTCTGCTAGACAGTCATAAGGAAAAGCTACTTGAAACACTTTACTTCCATATATTATATCTTATCTACATATTTCTATTGCAGTTAATAGCTTGACAACTCTTGAGTACTTGTACCAAAGTATTTCTAGCCACTTTGGCCTTATCGCCTTAATTCATAAGATACTCAACAGGGCTTCCACTCATATCATTTTATAAATAATTTAAGACAAAGCTCTAAAGATTAAAGTATTAATAATACTTCCAGTACAAAGGTTGGCTTTAATGATTATCTAGGGATTAGACTTGATCTATCATGAAAATTAGCAACTATTAAGCATGGTTAGATACTTGGAAAGCCTTTTCCTAACTAGATCTGCTATACAGATTTTATATATATAGATTAGAGATTAGAGAGATTTAACCAATAAAAGGTTTTTCATTCAAGCACAAAAATAATAGTATATCATGATCAGTTATGTGCTATCCTATCTCTACTTATATCTTACACAGGTTTACCTTTATCTGCCAAAAACAAATCCCAATGAAATATTTATAAGATAGTTGTAGCATGCTATGATATTGTAGTTGTATAAAAGATAAGACGACTTCAGCTACTAGTATTTTAATAAATCAACTGCTTTTGTCTACTCAAGTATTGCAATGAATGAATTGATTTTATTCATCAAATTCCAGTCTTGTTTACCTGTCATAATCTTAATTCAGCTTTCAGTCGTTCAAAAAGCCTTATCCTATAAGAATTATAAGGATATTAGAAGGCACGAAGATGGGAATATTATAGGAAGAATAATATAATAATAAATAAATAAACGAATAAATAAAATAAAATATAGTATAACACAGAAATATAAAAAATTAAATATATCTCACATTAATAAAAAATACAATATAAAACATAACTATAAAACTAGAATAATATTTTTTATTGAAATTTCTTCTACGGCACAATTTTCTGTCAGTGTCTTGCGATAACATTTATTGATAATGCTTAACAGTTTCATTAACATAACGAAGTGCTGTTAATAGCAGGGCAACTGTTGTGTATATCTAACATATTGTGTATACTTTACAGCATTGAGTTTTGGCGTGTTGTATTTGTGGCATTTATGTGATGATTAGCTCGGTAAATAATACTTGATTAGCAGCGCTATCAATTAGCTAATGGGCATTTTCGAGTCCGATTTTTCCTGTTGTCTTTCCCCAATTTCCAGTCCGGCAATAGGTTGCGGCTGCAGAAAATCTTCGGCATCCCAGGGCTGCGAGACAGCCGTGCCAAAGAGCAGGTAAACGCAATTGCCCACAAAGAAGATCACAGAGGAGATAATGAACACGATTTGCCACTGGCTGCGATCGGCCTGAGCGAAAAAGAAGAAATTAGATTAGACATTAGGAAAAATGGAGAGAACTCGAAGCTTACGTTATCGCTGACCACCTGACCCACAACAAGTGGCGTCACAATGGGCACCACATTGGCGGCAGTGTTCACAATGCCCATCAGGATGCTAGCATGGTTGGGCGACAGATCGATGGAGTTGAGGGAGCTGCCAATGGTGGCGCCGCTGTTGAAGCCCACGCTGAGTGTCATCAGGACAATGGCAAAGTTCTTTTGGTCCACATCGAGGAAGCCAATGCCAATCAATGTGGCCGCCGGCAGCCAAAAGGCGATCGAGTTGAACGTCTTGCGTATGGCTGTCAGTGAGAGGCATTTGCCCGAGAGCAGGATGTCAGCAAAGATCAGGTACACATACGACATGATCCACATGGCCAGAAAGGGCAGCGCCGAGAAGAACGCATTGTCCTTGATATCCATTTGCAGCACGCCATTCATATAGGCGGGAATCTCGGCCTGCAGCGTGCTCAGGCCCCAAGTCTCGGCGCAGCGGGCCACGATCAGCGCCAGGAATGGACCCGATGTGAATATGGCACGCCAGGGTATGGGAATGACGGTGTTGTGGTAATTCTCTTTGTGTTTCAACGATGATTCGATGTAGTTTCTCTCCGCCTCGCCAATGAAGCGTGACTCGGTGGCATTGTTGGCCGCCAGGACAAACCAAAGAGCGCAGCTGGCAAAGGCCACGCCAGCCGATATATACGAGATGCCCGGCCAGCCCATCGGACCCTTGGCAATCATGCCGCTCACAAACATGGACAGCACATTGCCAGCCTCGATGCCCGTGTGACTCAAGGCGCCCAAGCGGTTGCGCTCCTCTGGCGGCGACCAGCGTGCCAAATGCTGATGAATGCAGGGAAAGATTAGGCCCTGGGCGAAGCCCATCAGCACACGTATGCCGCAGTAGGTGGCCCAGCCGCCCCAGCCGATGAAGAGGGGCGTGACAGCACTGCAAACGCCCGATGCGAACGTGGCCCAAAACATGACGTTCTTCACGCCGAACAACTTGCACAAATATCCGCCCAGAAACTGGGTGATAATATAGCCCCAGAAGAAACTGGACAATATATACGATTTCTCTGCCTCCGTCCAGTCGTATTCCTGAAGGAAATTCACGCTTGTAAGCAGAGTTATGCGATCAACTGTAATCGGTACTCACCGGAAAATCGGGATTTGTCGACTCGGCATTGGTCATGGCCACCACAGACACGCCCACATTAAGGCGTCCAATGTAGACGGAGGTGATTGTTATGAATATAAGCAAAGCCTGCAGATGTCGTATGCCCAGAGTGGGACCTGAAAGCAGAACAAGAATATGATTTATTGGAATGCTAAATAGCAATTTCGATTTTTGCTGCGATTAAAGTCTAAATAATCTAAGCAGACCATAAAACACCTTGACATTTATTAGACAGCGTGGCCACACGACTTGAACAAGCGCCAAGTTTATATTTATGGATTATTTCCGATTGCACTTGCGCAGGGTATAAATTCTCTATATTATATATGACCAAATATCAAAGTAGCCATAGAAATTCTACAGTTTGCACAGACTTTTGAAGAGTTTCATAATTTAAATAAATTAAAAATAAGATAAAGAAGAAATGCATATTTTATTTATTGAATTTATTATTCAGCTCTAAAAATTTTATATAAAATAAGTTTTTGGCTCATTCTGAATCATATGCTGAATCAGCTTATGCTTCTATACATCCAAGTCTTCTTTAACATTTAGTATATTTATGTTTCACATCTTCAACTTACCTTTATTCACCTCAACTGTCATGGCGTTCGTTTCAGTCCTTGGCCGAAATTTATAAATACAAATATATTTGTTGGCTAGCGCGCTTTGTTTTTGCCACGTTTAATCCAAACACCTGACCACAGCCGAATAATTCGACCCAATGGTAACTCGGTTCTTGGCACTTTAGTCCGATCTTATCGTAGCTGATTATGGTCGCAGTTTTGGTTAACTTATCAGCATTGATTATCCTACGATAAGGTCGTGCACGTGCTACCCAAATATCCAAAAGAATAAAAAAAAAACCGAACTCCAGCAGCGAATAATATATTGAAATGGAAAACAATATTTAAGGCCATAAAATGCCATATTTGACAGGTCCATAAAGCAATGTGAGATCATAATGATTCGCTGACCTATGGCAACAGTGAATTGTAGATAGGTAATATATGATTTCAATATAATCACGATCTGAAAGCTTAATGAGTATACCGTCCTTCGGGTTTCATACCATTCAGCTCCTGTCATAGTTATCGAAATCGATAAATAGTTATCGATAATTGATTAGTTGCTAAACTGATAGCTTGTTGATAGATTGTTGGACTTATAGATTTAAAATGCTTTATGTCAGGGCTTACACAAGCTTCATAATATGCAGTCTTTGGCATTGATGTCTCAAGTTAGTTTAGTCTCGACTAGAGCTTTCTTACATGTTTTTTTATTGTCCTTTTTTATGTTGTTTATTTAATAGTCTTTTATTGATAAGCTACTGACTTTTTTATTTCATCTTAAGTATTCCTATTTCCAACAATATTAAATAATCTTTTTCTGTTAGCTTTCTTGTGTTTGCTTTTTTAAGCTTATTATAATTAAGTAATTCTATTGTATTCTGTGGCTGTATAACTGTGACTCAATTATTTAAAACCAGATATATTAATATTTTTGTCACTTCATCAAGGGTTATGTTACTAGATTCTCAAAAATATTTATAAATTTCTATTCCTACCACTCACTGCAAGTTCAAAATCTATCAAAGTCACATTCAAATCAAATTCAATTATATATATAATTGAAATCGATTGCTTTAGAACATAATGGAAAAGAAGATTAGCTAGTAGTACGCAGTCATTCAGTGAATTCAGATAAGAGGTATTAGAAATTATTTGTTGAGTCTCTAAATACATATATATTTATTAACTAGAGTTTGCTGTTTATCTACGACCCAGCCGTGAGTGGTTCTTAATTGATACTACTATGTTCTATTAGCGCTGCTACTTCATATTTCCTGCTATCACTACGTTGGCCTACGTAGATCGAGTCACGGCAGCATTATGTGCTTCCAAGGCTTTGGATTTGACTTTGGCTGCTCGTCCCTCCTCCTGGCTGAGCGGTTGCTTTTGATGATCTAGAAAGTCAGCGGCATTCCAGGGCTGGTTCACCATGCGCCCAAAGATAATGTAGAACAGATTGCCAAAGAAGAATACGATAGCAGATATAATGAATACCCACTGCCATTGGACGCGATCGTGCTGAAATATTGAAGATTGATTTAGTATATCATAGGATATATTAGTGAAATTTCTTGAGACTTACCTGATTCTTAACTATCATTCCCACCAGCAGTGGCGTCAGAATGGGCACAGCATTGGCGCCAGTGTTAACAATGCCCATCAGGATGCCGGCATGATTGGGCGACAGATCGATGGTATTGAGACAACTGCCGATTGTAGAGCCGGCATTGATGCCCACACTGACGGTCATCAGAACAATGGCCAAGGTCTTCTGATTGCTGTCCAAGAAGCTCAGGCCAATCAAGCTAATGGCGGGCAGCCAGGAGGCCAGTGAGCTGAAGGTCTTACGTATGCCCGTAATTGTGAGAGTGCCTCGCGTCAGCAGAATATCGGAAAGAATCAAGTAGATTAAGGCCATGATCCACGAGGCCAAATAGGGCAGCGCCGAGAATAAAGCATTGCTCTTCATCTCCAGCAGGAGCACGCCATTCATGTAGGCAGGAATCTCGGCCTGTAGCGTCGAGTAGCCCCACGATTGGGTGCAGCGCACCAAGAAGAGTGCCCAGAAGGGCAACGAGGTTAGAATCGCCTTCCAGGGCACGGGTATTTCATGCGATGCCTTGATCTCCTCCTGCTTGCTGCTCGCATCGATGATCGATGATTCAATGTAGTTCAGCTCCGCTTTGCTGATCAGTTTCGACTGCCTAGGCGTATCGGCGCCAAAGATCAGCCATGCAACGCACCAGACCACGCCCACGCCGCACGAGATGTAGAAGATGCCGGGCCAGCCCAGGCTGGAGGCGGCCACCTGTCCGCTGACATACATGGCCAGCAGTGTGCCGCAATCCAGGCCCATGTTGGCCAAGGCGCCCAGCCGATTGCGCTCCGTGGCCGGGCACCAGTTGGCCAGATGGGCATGCAAGCAGGGAAACAACAGACCCTGAAACAGGCCCATGCAGCCACGGATGGCGCAGTATGCCTGCCAGCCGCCCCAGGGCACAAAGAAGGGCACCAGCAGCACCAGCATAGCCGAGCCGAACGTGGACACGAACATGGTCCAGCGTGCGCCATAGTGGCGACACAGCCAGCCGCCCAGAAACTGGGTCAGAATATAGCCCCAAAAGAAACTGGACAGGATAAACGAACGCTCCATCTCATTCCAATTGTATTCCTATTCGAATTCTTAATTCAGTTCAGCTCGACTTGAATTCTATTCACATGTACTCACTGGAAAATTGGGATTCGTGGTCTCCGCATTGGTCATGGCCACAACAGCAACGCCAGCATTGAACTTGGCTATGTAGTTGACGACGATCGAGAGAAAAAGCAAAAATGTCTGCACATGACGCTGACCCAGCATGGGACCTAAGAGCAGGCACGGAGAGAGAGAGAGAGAGAGAGAGAGAGAGAGAGAGAGGAAAAGAAAGAGAGATTTGAAATATATTTATATATATTTAATATATATCTTACATTAATATAAATAACTCATTTTTATTACTAAAAATGCAATTTTTAATATATATAAATTCTTGATTATATATAAATCTTATATTGATCCCTTATAAATAACTCTTTATTTTAGCAAACAAAATTCTAATTTAAATATATATAAATTCTAGATTTAATATATATTAAAGTATTAGATGGATTTTCTATAAATAACTCATTTCTGTAGTTAACAAAACTCTAATTCTGTTAGTCATTTGCTTCAATACTTCAATATTTTTGCACTCAAACAAGTCTGCGGCATATGTTTTGCAAATTACCACTTGTGGAACTATGTCCAGAACTATTTGAATATATATTTTTAACTATTGTATATCTTAGCCATACAGCAGATTGAGTTTATCAAGAGACAACTTCTGATACACATTCCAAAATTGATCACAATTTTCCAGACTTTTCATTACCCTTGTTCACTTCCGTTGTCATCGCTCGACTTTAGTTGGAGAACCGCGCTCGTTCAGCTTCGAGAAGCAACTCAAACTCTCAATTGTTTTCTGTTGGCTTTACACCTAACCAGCTGCACGTTAATGCTTCATACTTTTGCATTAGTTTGAAATCAGCGCACACAACTTACACACACACACACGCCCACACTTTCGCACAGTCGGTTACACACGAAATTTTTGATAGTTGGTATCAGTGATTTTTCACATGGTCTGATAGGCCATTGACAGCAAATCAAACAAAAATTTATGCATTCACTCACACAGACAGCCGCACACACACACACACACACACACACACTCAATTTATTTGCTTAGATAATGCTCACGACTAGACAGGCTGAAGACTCAGCTGAAATGTGCGCAGGCTCAAAAGATCTTTGAGTTGACTTCAGTGATTTTTTAATACCCTATAAAAATATTTACTATATACTATTAAAGTGTATATAGAATTCATTTACAAAAATCTTGGTCAATACCATATAATAAATGCAAAATATTTTACTAATATTATTTAAATATATATATCATTCGAATCCTTAAAATTTAAGGATTTAATAAAAGTCAACTTTAGTCAACTTTATGTCAACTTTTCTTAAAGCGTTCTTACTTTTCAGCTGGCACATCAAAATTAACAACAACAAAGAGTTATATAATCAACACTTAATAACGTTTTAAACGCGCACTACCGACTGCAGTGTACTCATTCGAAATGCTGCCAGCTCCATTTTCCGATTTGCGAACTCATCAATGTATATGTAAATATACATAAATAATTTTATTGGGTAGTTAAATTTGGAATGTCCATAGAATTATAGGCCATATTTTTCACGCCTTCAATAGCAATTTCCGATTTGCCACGCCCCTAATAGACTCATCATATAGACGGACAAACAACCAAGCAAAATTAATATACTCATTTGAATTTCGTGAATGAGTAATAAAATTCGTTTAACAGCTTTAGCGCACTCTCTCAATAATTGCATATTTAAATTCTTTATTTAATATATGGCCAGCTGGTTTTTAAATCAAAAAATCATTTTTATTCTGGCTCAACCCTAAAATCGATAAGCCCAGCGCATGGGAATCACAGCAAGGCCAGGGATTTGGTCGTAGTCTTATCTCAGCATGTAACAATTCCTCAATGACGTTGGCCAACGCTCAGCACTTGACAGTCATGAATGGGGGGATCGCGTGGCTGCTCAAGGCAGCTTAAGCAAATCTTCAGGCTTATCTCAATGGGCCACTTGGGCACATATCATGCGCAGACTGTGTGACGTACGAAATGAGTTACAATTAAGTTCGATCATTGCTAAACGATTTTCATTTTTATTGAACTAGAACAGAGCTTAGAGCTGGTTGAGTTTCTATACATCATAAATATTGCTCAGCGACTTTCCTCCTCCTCCTCCTGCAGACGCAGGATGTCCGCCTTGTTGATAAAGTAGTAGCTCGGCTGTCTACCCTTGAGATCCTTCGCCGTGCGCTTGGCGCCATTTTGTATAAGGATGCGACTGACACTCTCACAGAAATTGGTGCCCAATGCATAATGCAAGACGGTGCGCTCCAGCTGAGGGAGAGAAAGAGAGAGAGGGAGAGAGAGGGAGAAGGAGAGGGCAGATGAGATAGAGATGGAAAGGAAAAGATAAGCAGAGCTATAAATGAAAGATTGATCAGACTTAACATCCAACTCACATTATCTGTAACTTTGAGTGCCTCTGGGCAAAGCTGTACCAGATGCTGTACCATGTCCTCCGACTCCTTCAGCACGGCTATGTGCAGAGCAGTGCGACCTAGAGAAAGAACGGATTAGACTAGATTGGAATTCATACACTCTCCCCCTCTCTCTCCACCACTCATTCTCTCTCCTTATCACTCTCCCACATACCGTAATAATTTTTCGTCTTAATCAGCCACTTGACATTGGGCACGGCGGTTAGCTCTTTGAGCCTTTCCATATTCTTGTCGCGTATCATTTGATGCAGTTCCTCGCGTGTCTCCTCCAGCATACGTAAATTGCTTAGGAAGGTGAAAAGTGCCTCGTGCTGATGCTCTGTGGCCACATCTAAAATCGACTTGCCATTTTCATCCTCCACATCGAGTATATGATCGTAGCCCTGCAGCGCCAGCTGCTCAAAGGGTTCCACTTCACCTGCAAATGGCATGGAATGAATTTAGGGAATTCGAGGAGCAATCAGTGTTAATAAGCCCACCCAGCACTGCCTGGGCGAGCACATATCGATCGATTTCCGTGGCGTTATTTGGCTGATTCGCCTGCAGCGCCACATCCCTGGCCGTGCGATACAGCTCATCCCTGTAGGTGATATCGATGCGTGACTCCTCGATCAGAGTGTACAGAGCACCGCGACGATGCGAGCGGGCGCAGGCAAAGTGCAACATGCTCTGGCCATGCTCGTCGCGTTCCTCCAGGTGCTGCACAGCCAGGGCAGCATCCTCATCATTCTCCTCCTGGTCCTCGGCCAGCGAACCGGCATCCAGCTCAATGATATCCGCCTGGCTCTTGCCCGTTCGACTGCCATTGAGCTTGGACATTGAGTTAGCCCGAGCCGTGGAATTGCTGCTGATCTTGCTATTGCCCGAGTGGACAACGACCTCGGTGATGGCCTTGCGCTGACCCATAAATTGCTGCAAGTAGCTGGTTAAATAGGCAACCGGATCTTTCGGACGTTTGTTGGCAATCTCGGTCAGGGCCTTGATCAATGGATCGGCGAGAGCTGACAAACGAAACTTGATTATTGGAGCTGAGCGGATGATGATGATGATGATGCTTCACTTACTGTCTGCCAGATATTTGCCCTGTTCCGTCTTGAAGATGGGATTGGCCTGAAAGGTAACGGGCTGCGACTGACCTGCGAATGCAGAGAAGCTTTATAAGACACAGCCGAGGATCAGGATAACATCTAAGTACACTAAATATATAAAATATATAAAATATATATATATATATAACTATTTATATATATATACAAAGCGAGAGTCGAGTCAAATAACTACATTGTAACTGATAAGTGTGGCAAATCATATCAAAGAACGGTACACATTGCTAATTAGGATCGGGATTAGCGGCGGGGTGTAGCAGGAGCAATAGGTACGTACGTGTATCTCATGAAAACTTTTTGCGTGCGACGTTGCGGCCGAAGCTGAGGATGTGGTTTTTGGTATTTAATTAAAACGATTTATTTTATTTTGTTTGTTTGCTTGTAAGCTCTATGTATCGATCGAGTAGCTGTATATATGTTTATCTATATATATATATTACAATTTGAGTAGTTTTACTTTGCTGTGCTCGGTTGTATTTACAATACAAATTGAATTTGATTAATGTATGAATTGTGCTTTTCATTTGGTTTCTTTTGCGGTTGGTTTCTTTGATTAGTTTCGATCGATAATGCTATTCTTTTTGCGCTTGAAGATCTTCACCAGCATGGTGGCAATATGCTTGGAGTTCGTCAGCGACATGTCCTTCTCCAGCGACAGGATGTTGGTGACGGCGGTGCAATAGTCCTGGAACAGGACATACTCCACAACGCCCATGCTCTGCATGTTGATCAAGCGCACGGTCAGCTTGGACAGGCGATTGGTCACCATGCTCAGGCCGCGCACGGAGCACAGGTGACGCAAGTTATCCAGCTCCTTCATCAGATTGGGCAGCTTCACAATGGTGGTCATCTTGAGGCCAGTGCCCAGATAGGCTGGCCGCGACTGCAGATAGCCCAGCAGATAGCTCTCCTTGAAGTGCAGCTGTGTCTCCAGATAGGTGACGGCGCGACCCACCCGGGTGTAGGCGGCGCCCATATCCGCCGGATCCTTGGCACTGCTGGCCGAGATGACGCGCAGATGCTCCTGACAGTTGAGCCACAGCGCCATATTGTGGGCGGAGTTGACGTAGACACCGCGGCCATAGGGCCACAGTGCGCCATTGAAGGCCGTCGACTCGGCTGCCTGCACCAGATCCTTGTCATCGAGCAGGGGTATCATTAGACCCAGGCTGCCCAGCAGCTTGGCCACCTCCGAGTCCGGCTCCATGAGCTCTGTCAGCGTATAGTAGCTGCCCGATTCCGTTTCGCCAATGGCCTCGGCAAAGCTGGCCGTAAATATGCGGCCCATCATGAGGCGTTCGGCCTGCTCGATCTGGCCAATGGTCAGATTGAGGGGCAGCTCCAGTTGGTCCAGATTCCGTGATGCCTCCACAATGCAACGCGTCACCAGCTGCGACTCGTCGTCGTAGACAAATGCGGCCGTATTCAGACGCTCGCCGTTGTCCATGGGAAAGTAGGCGAGTCGCGGATGCGGCTTGAATTCCGCATCGATGCTCAGGCAGTGCATGTCCTTGAGCAGCGGCACCAGAAACTCCTGAAACACCACAAACACATCGAAATCGGGCGCTATAATGCCACAATTGATGTCCTCCTCCAGGTGGCGCAGCTTCGACGTCTTGCGCATCGCCGGCCACAGCACATCGAAGAGATTGTGATCCAGGCGCGTTTGCCGGCGCTTTATCTTCTCGTAGACGGGCCGCTTGAGGAACCGACTCAAATAGCTCGTCACGGACAGCTGCAGCGAGGAGGCACTCAAGGGCTTGCGATGCGACAAGGCCGAGACGGTCGAGGCGCTCAACAGCTTCCCGGACTCGGTAATGACGCTGTAGCAACGTTCGAGAGTTCGCGCAATTTCGCCATCCTGGAGCTCACGACGAGCGCTGTGCAGATCATCGGGCACTGGTTGTTGTTGTTCAAGTAGTTGTTGTTGTTGTTGTTGTTGTTGTTGTTGGGCAGCGTTGGGTGTAATTGTTGATGATTATCAGTACAGCACAGCGGGCTAGTTGTAATACCAACACACACACAGAGACAGACAGAGAGACACGGCAACGAACACAGAGCAGCTCAAGAGACTTGTTGTGTGTGTTGTGTGTGTGCTAAAAATAGGCGCATGTGCTCAAACAGGTGCATATGTAGTTCAAGTCGAGAGTGTGATTGATGAGGTCTTGTGTGTATGTATGTGAGTGTGTTGGGCATATATTATTCATGTTTGTGGTTGGGTAATACTACGAAATATGACAGCATACTTAAAAAGGCTACAGCTTTAAATAGACAGCTATATATGAAATTCTATTTGTGTTGTTGTTCTAAATTGGAAAGCAATTAACTCTTCATAAATTACAATACAAAGACAGCGCACATTTTAAATGAGCTCAAATATTAAATATAAAACAAGTAAATTATATTTATTTTATTTTTTATTTTTATATATATTTTTTTTTATTATTTTATATATTTTTTTTATTTTTATATTATTTTTTATTTCTTATAATTACGTTTATAATTTTTTTTTTGCCCTTATTTCTTATATTTTCTTTATTTTGATTATATGTTTTTTCCCCATTATTTTTTAGTTTTTACAACAATATTTTACTATTATTTTTATTTTAGTTTTTAATTATGTATATAATAATTTTTTTGTGAACAAATTTATCTAAATTTTTTTAGATAAACTTTAATTTTTAATTTTTTATTTCATTTATATCTAATTTTTAATTGTTTTTTATATTTTAATTTTAAATTTCTTTTCAGTTAGAATTTTAATTTATTTAAAATTTTTTTTGTTGGTTTAGGTTTGTAATTGTTTACTCTTTTTTTTAGTTTTATGATACGCCGAGCTTTATAATTTTTTATCTCATTATTTCTCTATAAAATAATATGAAATGAATTGAGAAACTTTCTGCTCTTTTGAAAAAAAAAAAAAAGTTGGATACTTTGGTTAAGCCCATGTAATTGCTGTTAACTTTCGAGAAAATGTTGGAAATATATCAGCTTAAAACAGCATAGCCATAGCCTTGTCCTATAGACAATATTAAGTGTTTTGTTTTTTATAAACCATTTAAATTTACTTTAATTGAAAGCAGTCAGTATCAATTACATACCGAATATATCGTCTATATTATTGATAATCTCATTGAAAAATTCTCGATCTGCCGCCATTTTGTTGCGTTAGGAACTGTCCGTGGCTAACTGTGAGACCAACTGCGCGTATTAGCCACCAGAAGTTGACTAACTATGCGAGCTATACGAGGTATACGAGGTATGAATACGTGAGTGCGCAACCAGCGAAGGACGCGTATTTGTGTGTATGTGTGTGTGTCAGCAGGTGTGTAGCTGTGTGCGTGTGTGTATGACTGAAAATCGATGCTTGGCACGGGCAAAGTCAACGAGCCAGCCAATCAAGTCCGGAAGTTTCGGTTAGTAAACAAAAAAAAACGTATTTAATTATTTTCACTGCGAGTGCCTTTTGATGACTAGTCAAGTGTGTGGCTATGCATGTGTGTGTGCATGTATTGGTATATGTGTGCGTGTGTGTGTATGTTGATTATGCGTACAACAACAACAATGCTAAAGCCAAACAGCAAAGCAAAAACAAATGAAGCGCAACAAATAAAAAAAAATGGTGGATAATTGAGTGTTTACCTTGATCGCTGAGCAACTGGTTCTCCAGCTCCTCGGCCCCAAATACGGTCAGCAGCTCACTGTAGGTGAGCACATCTTTCGACTTCTCCATATCCACATAGAACTCGGGCGTATGGCCCAGCTGCGTACGTGTAGAATTTTTAAATATATGTAAGCCTTGTGGTTAATCTCTTATTTATAAACGATATTGATTCAGGCTCGAAGACAAGGCTCTTCAGCTAACTGCGACCTAAATGAATGTCACATAGGCCTTAACTTGACCCATTTTCAGGAACTAAATTTATAGTTTCAAGTCTATGGCTAAGCCTTTTCAATGCTAACCACAGAAAGGAGTAGAAGGATAATGCAGCTGTTGTTCTTTCCAGCCGAATAGAAAATGAGTTGGGAAGGTTATTATTAAGGAGACTTTCATTGAGCTGTTGGAGTAAATAGTAATGAAACGTGAATCCGGGTTGATAGGTCAATTAACAAGCAATGCAGCAGAGCATTTCATTCTGCTAAGGGTACTCAATTTTATTTTGTGTTTAGGTTAAATATAATATTCTGTTAACAATGTCATCGGACTGAACTATGAATTAAATTTAATCAGCTAGAAAATGAGCTAAGACTTGACTATTAAACTTTTGAAACACGATCCAAACAAAGACAAATTTGTTTAAAATACAAACAAATTGGTGAGTTTGTGAATTTTGGCACAAATTTTATAGCAAGTATATAGTAATAAATCCTAAAAGGGTATATTAGCTATTTTAATTGTATATATGTTTATATACAGTATGTCCAGTTATAGCGACACTCAATCGAGAATGAACTGTCTTCATATTCGGATGACGCTGTAGCCATATAAATTTACTCTTGTAAGTTTGAATCAGAATTTTCGTCTCAATAACCGTACGAATGCTATAAGCGGAGGCGTATGACCGGATTCTACGGTATATTTTGTTCTAAGTCATCTATATTGTGGTAACTGCATATACATTAGAGGTTGACCCTCCTAGAGCCTAGATAATTGATTAGCAGTGTCTAATTACTAGGCAAAGAGAGGTATATTAGGTAAACTATGATTTCAACTGCTATGTACAACTCTTATAAGTCACTCACAAAGAAGAATGTATATATTTCTTAAATTAATTTTATATGTAATTAAACATATCTATATGTTTATTCACAGCACAATTACAGGGTAACTACCTCATTGAGGCGTCTGTCTGAAAGACTCTACTAACCTAGCATAAATCCATCTATTAACGGTGTAGGGTTATTCTAGCTGCAAGCGCTAACAATTCTCCATTTTCTACCATTAAAAACTGCTTAAATTAAGTAACGTTGCTCTATGTAATGCCTTTAGCTCCTAATTATGCAATAGTGTTCTACATAACATATACGTATATACCTTGTCCTGCGCTTTTGGATCGGCGCCCAGCTGCGTGAGGACATTGTAGAAGTGGCCGTTGTCCTTAATTGTGGCCGCATAGTGCAGCGGCGTGCGTCCGTCATTATCCGTAATTGCCATGGTCTCCGGAAAGCGTGAAGCCAAATAGCGTACGATATCTGAGGGTTGGTTGGGATTTAGAACAAAACTGTGATACAAGCAGCGTTGAATGGGGGGGGGTTTTGCCACCACTCAATCCAGGCCAACCCAAACCCAAGTTCCCCCAGTCTCTCTCTCTCTCTCTCTCTCCCACTCTCCACTTACCGCTGTGGCCAAAGAGGACGGCAACGTGCAACGGCGTGGCGCCATTTGGTGATATGTCGTCCTTAGCAATGGCAAACTTCCGGCGATCCAGCGCCTGCTGCAGCGCCAACAAACTGCCGTCACGTGCCGCATCGTGCACGCGATGGATTTTCTCCTGCAAAAGTCGAGCAAGTGCAGCAATTAGTGGACAATTGCACATAAATAAAGCAAAGGCTAAGGCGAAGGCAATCGCCGGCCCTGGTACAGACCATGTAGCTGGGCACGTTGTTGAGAAAGGCCTGAATTTCCGGCTCCTTGGACTTGAGACCCAGCAGCCGTCCGCCCTCGCCATTCAGCACTATCTCGGCCAGCTGCTCCATGTCGCCCGACTCGATGATCTGCTGCAAGCGGCCATCCTGTGAAGAAACCACGAGTTAAACTTTGCTGCGGCCGGCGAGAAAGAGCGACAATAGTTCTGGTGTGCATCCTAGTGAAAGCGGGTGAGTCGGTGCCGAAAGGAAAGTCAAAGGAAAATCAAAGTAAAATAAGTTGAAATTTAGATTGGGCAAATGATAGAGCGAGAGAGCGTGATTCAGTTAAACTTTGATGGGAGATAGAAAAAAGGTTTAGCCGCTTATACTTCATCCACTTCATCATAAGCTGCTGATGTTTGAGACTGAACTGTATAATCCTCGGCGGCGCCCTGTACGAAGCCCTCGATGGCCAGCGACGATGTGAGCGAATCGCCGCCATCGTTATCCTGCACCAGTTGCTGTTCGGCATCCTGGACGCGAGCTGGTTTGGCTGCTACCACATCCTGCAGAGAATTTGCGCATTTATTCGGTTGGCTTAAATGGCCTAAACAGCTAAGGATTAGTTAAAGAGTGCGCAACAAGGATACGAAACACAGGACTAAGAACAACTACGACAAACGTAATGGAGTGGTGAGGGTGGCGTGAGGGGTGAGGAGTGGAGTGGTTTAGTTAGTGGTGCGAATGGGTGCCTCCTGCTGCTGCTACTACCGCTAATCCTGCTGCTGCTGCTCCTGCCAGCTGCCAACTGCAACTCCCCGTCGTATACGTAATATTGCGCATACGCTGCATTAACTTGATTACATTGCAGCCAAGCACAGATACGATCTCGAGTCATTAGAAATTTGTTGTGCTGCAAAAACGCCCACGCAAATGTGTAGAAAACAAATTGAATGTAATAAATTGCAGAATATGAATAACTAGTATATGAAGAACATATAGTATATATGTATATATATGTATGCCTGCAATATCTAACGTTTACAACTGTTCTTGACGTATTGCATGCTCAGTTGCCATTCGAATCGCTGCCTGACAGCCAGAGGCGAACGTCAGGGAGAAGGACATGCCAAGCGAAAGTGAAATGCCAGAGCACACATGGAGCATACGATTATTTATAGATGTATATAGAGCCTACTCCTGCCCCCCCTCTCTATTAGTTGTATACAAGAAAATAGGGAAAATGTGGAAAATGAAAGTGTATCTGCAGGCAAACAGCTGCTGATTTGGTTTCGTTTGTCAAATCGATATGCGCATTGCATTGATTAGATCTACAAACAAACAAACAGAGAAAGAGAGAGAGAGAGAGAGAGAGAGAAAGTGAATCGGAATGTGGGCGAGAGACATACACAAATGGAAAATGGAATATGGAACAAGTAAGACGGAAATTGAGTTCGAGTGCAAAACATAAACAAAAAACACACGAGTTGCGTTTACTTTATTGCAGAGTTTGATATTATTTTTATGCTTGTTTAATTAAGTTTAAGATTTAGAATAAGAAATTTAACACACGTTTACAAAATACAATTGATTAGATAGAGATATCAATATGGGGTAATAGACGAAATCGATTTTAGCATTTACTAAGCATTCGTATATTGTATATAGACAAGAGATAGATATAGTTGTGTTTTGTTGTTGTTGTTGTTGTTGCGGTTGCGGCTACGTTGCTGTTACTGTTGCTGTTGTTGTTGTTGTTGTATAGAGTAAAGTTATACATATACATATATATTTGAGCTAATTCTCGTTTTTGTTTTTGTACAGTTCACAATTTGAAAACAACAAAGGAAATGGTCAAAACGCTTTGAGCAAACGTCACACAAATAACATCGAATCGTTCAAACAATTGCTGACTGCACATTAATTGGCAATTAAAGCAAGCCAATCTGTACCTCATCGTCGTCCTCCTCCACTTCCTCCTCCTCAGCAGCAGCAGCAGCTGAAGTTGCCTTCTCTTCTTTATCCTCCTCTTTCTCCTCGTGTACTTCTTCTACAGTTTCCGTTTCATGCTTCTGCTGCTGCTGCTCTTCCGTTTCGGTTTCAATTTCCATTTCCGCTTCGTTCTCATTCACAATCGCTTCAGTCTTTTCGTTTGCATTTTGCTCACTCTCCGCCCCAACAGCATCATCCATAACTCCATTCTCAATCGGTTCTACACTTGTCTCTGCCTCATCGCCCTCCATCGCCGGCTCCGCTGCCTCGGCCTCAACTTCAGCTCCGTCAGCGCTTACAGCTCCTGCAATATTCTGTAAAAGTAAACAATTGTCGACTGATTGCTTTCCTTTGTGAACACTTTCTAGTTGTTTTTTTTTTTTTTTTTTTATATATATATATCTACATTGATCAGTCGAGCTGACAAAGCGCTTGATATGCGTGTTCTTTATTATTATTTATTTATTTTTTTTTTGTGTTTGTGTGGCTGTGTACTTTGTTTTTATATACAGTTTACGATGTGTGCCTCTATCGCCAATTTATCGCGTTCTTATCATAGAAGAATTTATTTATATAAGACTTCTGGGTAAAGACCTGAAAGCTATTAAATTTACGATCTAATATATTAAAGATATGCATATGAAGTATCGTTATCGAGTATGCGACACTATACAATAGTTCTTATATTTTCCCTTTACTCGCAAAGCTCATGGTCTCAGGCAAGGCTGATTTTTCTTGGAGATTATATACGAAATTATATTTTTAGTTCTGATTGTATTGAGCAAAATTATAATTATAGTTAAAGAATCGATAGAGCATTAGGAGTATTTACAGGGAATGCGAGAGCGTGTTTCTTATACAATTTCTTGGTTACGGTACGGTAAAGGCAGCTCTTAGGTTATTTAAGGACAACTAATTGATTCCTTAACTTCAATAAATGCAATAACTATTGCTCTATTTCTGATTAATTATACAGTTTTTATACAGTATATAAGGTTGCCATACTTAAAAGCTAATATCTCAAACATTTAAAGGCAAATCTATTTTTATTTTCATTTTCTTAAGCACAATCATCAGAGTCAAATAGACTTTCCAAAAGGAACGTAAAAGTAACTTCCCGAATAGACAAACCTGAAGTTCCTTTCAAGAGGATGGCCAAAGACTTTTTTCACCTACAGACTTCATTAGGTTAGCAGGATATCAGTATGAGTATATTTATGTGTGTGAATACGTTTCTTTATGCATGTATGTGTGTGTGTGTGTGTGTGGCTGGGGCATAAAAGAAAGCCGCATCCTAGCCGACAATAGCTTACTTTGACAGCAACTAAGACAAACGATTGCAGCTGCAGCTGCAGCTGTTCGCTCGGCTAATAGACCCAAAGAGAACTACTGAACTAAACTGTACAGCAAAAGCGCAGGGTGCAAAGCGTCTAAACAGCAAAAACCAAAAGAATGGAACTCAGGCCATGGGCCTGGCTAGCCTCAGGGGACTTACCTCAGCTTCGCTTTCGGTGTCGCCGGCTGTGTCGTTGCCATTGCCGGTGACAAAAGCTGCCGGAGTTTCCGGACGACGCTGTGGGATCGGCGATGATGCATTTGCATCGACATCCGCATTGATATTCGCATCGACATCCGCATCGGCATCCGCTGCGGCAACTCCATTCACATCCGCCTCCGCCTTGGATAATTCATCATCCTCAATGGCGCTGGTACTGCGTGGATTTTGTTTCGATTTCGATCAAAATGCAAAAAACTCTCAAAAGCCATGCCCAAAACCAAAACAGAAAATAAAATACGAAACGTAGCAAAAGCCTTTAGCCAGCCCCAACTCAGCCCCCCGCAGCGTATCATAAAGCTGGCCATGCTAGAGGCCAAGTCAATGTCAAAGGTGTTTGCCAACAAACCACTTACCCATCATTCGTGTCCAGCTCGGAGGTGTTCTCAGCGCTGTCGTCCAACGATTTACGACCGTTCTCAATGGCTGCCGGCTTGCTGGACAATTTCTGTAGAGGACGAGACCACAAGCTTTTCAATTAGCCAAGCAGCAAAAGCCTCAGCTCTCTCCCTCCCTCTCTCTCTCTCTCTCTCTCTCCAACCTTTCATCTCCCTCGCACTTACCTGCTTGCTGCTGCTGCGACTGGCGTCACCACCAGCATTACTATCGTTATCATCGCTCAGCGCCTCCCAATCGGTGACGCTATCCGGGGAGATGCGCGGCGCCTCCGGCACATAGACCAGAAAAGCTCGCTCGATTTCGTGTGGCTTATGGCGATAGTATGAGGGGGTCTTCATTTTCTGAGAAATTGAGTCGAAACATTAGTTAAATGGAGAGTTAACTCCCAGTTCGTAATGTTGTAAAGCACTTGAGATAGTCAATAAGTCAACTATATATTTTATGAACTAGGCTTTCATCATAATCATTGGCTCATTGACTCATTTATGGAATTATTATTGAGGGCTTTATAGGTATAAAACAAAACCTTCAAGAAAAATCCCAAAAGAATAGACGACCTCAGCTATTTGCTGATCTGGGAATGTTGCACTGATTGATTGAAGAACTAGTTCACCAGTTGAACCAAGTAATGAACTAGTTTAGCAATTTATGAACAAATGAATGAACTAGTGCGCCTGCACATGAACCAAAAACTAAACTAGAAACTAAACTAAACAAAAGTCCTGCTTTAGCAATCTAGAAAAAAATAAACTAGTGAACTTATCATGTAGCGAACCACAACTAGTGAACTGTTTCTATTAGCAGATTTATTCAAAAGAACTTTCCCTTAATAAAGCCTTTAATTCAGTAGCTCTCTAGCTACAATACTATTAAGCTCTTTCATTTGTGCTGTTGCAAAAATGAACTAGGGAACTTATTCATGAATGTGCTCTCGCTTCATTTCATTCATTTGGGATACTTTAAAAGTGTTTTCCAAACTAGTTCATGAACTTTGACTGTTCTTTTATATACAAAACGAACAATTCAAATAACTTGCTCAGTAAAAATCTGTTCAACGGAATATCAGAACAAAATGAATACTTTGTAGTCATCTGAAAGTTGATGATAAACAAAAAAATAGAACTAGAAAATGACTGAATTTGTACATCTATTAGCCTCAGTGTGTGTATATGTGTTTATGAATGTATGTGTAGGTGTCCGTTACTCACATAATCCTGCGCCTCCTCATCACAGCCGGCCTGTGTGAGCAGCGTATAGCAGCGCATATTATTCTTGGCACTGGCGGCCCAATGCAACGGCGTCTTGCCCGTGATATCGACCTCGTGTGCGCCCTCTGGCCAGAGTCCCACTAGGTATTCCAGCATCTTGGTGTGACCCAGGCCAGCGGCCTTGTGTATAACGTTCAGGCCATTGCTATCCTTGGCCGTGACCAGAGCTGGCGGCACCGGCGGCTCCAGCTGCATTTGCAGCGACTCCAAATTGTTATCGATCACCGCCTGGTGCAGATCCTTTGTGGCATTCTATAGCAAGCGCTGTACCGTTATCTGCGCACAAGTCAGTTGCAAATGATAATAATGGGGCTTACCATGACGTGCGGCACGGCGGCTAAAAATCGCTTGACACGCCCATTGTTGCTCGCCTGCTGACAGAGGCGCTGTCCCTGGCCCGCCCACAAAATGCGCGTCAGCTTGCCAATATCCTTTTCGTGCATCCAGATGCGGATGGTCGATAGCTTCACCGAGAAATCTATTATCCGAAAACAAATAAATGAAAATCCAAGTGCAGTCAAAAATTAATTTAACACCGAAAATTTGCATAGTACCAGACACGCCCAACGTGCCCGTTGCCGCCCCCACATTGCCCTTCGACTCGTGCTCTTCCGGTTTCGATTTCAGCACAAGTTTTTTGATATTTTTTTTCGGCTATTCGTGTTTGCATGCAATTTGCAAGTAAAAACGAAATTAAAAGCCAAGCAAATGCTCAACTTAAAGTCTCAACAACTTTCGAATTTACTTTAGCTTTAGCTTTACTTTTACTTTTTCTTTTCTTTTTTTTTTCCTTCCTTTTTTTCTTTGTTGACACCTTGAAGGTCGTTGCATTTGCTATGCAAGGCGTGTGGCTCTTGAAATATTGAGCAGTGATTTGGGAAACTGGCAGCTGGCGGAGAGCCTTCGGCCATAGGCCGTTTCGAAATACCCGACCCGACCGAAAATACTTAACAAATAATATTACTCATACGCACCGTCATTGCTTCGCTGCTTGCGTCCATTCTGGCCCGCCGCCTGTCCATTCATTGGCATGACTGCAAGGGTATCAGACATAGTTAAATATTCTTGATTTCGTTGCTTGAAAATAATGCTTAGAAATCGAAATAAATGTATATTTGCTTGATTTTTTGTGTCTGTATGTACATATGTGCCGGTGCTGTGCTGTGCTTGATTAATTATGAAAGGGCCTTCGGAACGAACTGCCTGCCTACTTGATGAGCTCTATTATTTGCTTGAAGGACTTCTCTCTGCAGCCGTTAGTTGTGCTTCGTATTGCGTGTGCCAGGCAACTAACATGGCTGACCAAAGCAAGGTGTTGAATTTAGGACAGCTCAATGTGTTATTTCTCATTTTTCTTTCATTTCTTTTTTTTTTCTTTTTTTTTCATTTCTCCACTTTATTTTTGCTTTTGTTGTGCCTTTTGCCATGGTGGCCAAGGTGGGCGGTAATTGCGTCCTGTCGTTCGCCTTTTTTTCTGTGTATTACTGGGTAAATATGTTCGCTACATATTTGTATACTATTTATATGCACTGTGAGTGTTAGCAGTTTTATTATGGCTCTATCGTTGCTTTTTTAGCGCTTTCTTATCTTCCATCGGGCAGCAGTGACTCCCCCATCGAGTGAAAGCTCACAGCTCGGTTTGAGTGTAGCCTAATTGTGATGTCTTCAGTTTTGGCTAAACACGAGTATCAGCTGCAGGATAGATTTGCGATAGCTGCTTGCTTGAAATGTTCCTGCAGGCGGCAAAAGGAAGCCCAATGTGTTTTATAGCTAATATATAGCTATAACTTATATATAACTATAGCTTATAGCTAATGTACTTCTATATTAAACTATATCACTTTTTAAAGCCTATATACTACATCACACTCCCCAGAGTTTTTTTTTTTTTTTTTTTTTTTTTTTTTTTTTTGTATTTCATTAGTAAATCTCTGTCTCTTTCTACCTCTTTCTGTCTTTGCCTTTTATGCATTTTTGTTTTTCACTCTTTATCTCTTTAACTGAAATATTCCTAGACTAGCAAACGGAAAATAAATCTCACCAGGGAAATAGATTGCCAACATATTATTAATTTAACAGTTAATCACAAATCAATTAGGGCTAAATATTAAGCCTGCTTTTTAATAATTATCTATATTCTGTATATGACATATATATTATATATAATGATATCATAAATCAGTCTATCTCTCTTTATATTGCTCTCTTTCTCTCTCTCTCTCTTTTTCTCTCTCTCTCTCTCTCTCTCATTCTTTCTGACTCAGCCTTCCACTCTCTCACTTTCACTTCACTTTGCTACCTCTCTACATTGTTATTTCTCTATCAATCCGTCTCCCTCTCTCTCTCTCTCTCTCTCTCTGCTTCTCTCTCTTTGTATCTGCTTCTCTCTCTCCCCAACTCTCTCACTCTCACTCCCTCTCTCTCACTCGTCTCTCTCTCTACATTGCTTTCTCTCTATCGATCTGTCTCCCTTTCTCTTTCTCTTTCTCTTTCTCTTTCTCTTTCTCTTTCTCTTCCTCTTACTCTCTCCGTCCCCGCCCTATCTTCTTCCTTCTCTCTCTCTCTCTCTCTTACACTCCATCTCCCTCTCTAGCTCAAGTCCTTCCCGGAAGAGACCTTTGCGATATACGTCCTTAACATTATAGCAGCATTTATATTTAGCCAGTTACCTCAGCTTTTGACAGACTCTAAGTAGATAGACCAGGCCACTTCACAGCCAACTTCTCTACATAGAATAGGCACGCTACCAAGTTGCTCTATAGCCACTTGTTCAAGCAACCTGTTCATTAGCTACACCTGTAAATAGTTGGCAAGAATTGTTCTTTATTGCCTTGCCACTGGTTCATTTGTAAGCGCTGGCCATATATTTAGCACACACATGTAAATTAGATTCGAGTGTTGCTCTGTGTCTGTGTGTGTGTGTGTGGCAATAAAACACAATAGCGAAAAAAAAGGAATGAAAAAGGGCAACAATTGCCACGGAAATGGCGCATTAGCGATTGCCACTCAATGTCGTCGCCAGTTGCTGTTCCAACTACTCCAACTACAACTCCATCAACTCCTGCTGCGCCTCCTGCTACGCCTCCTGCTGGCTAGCTTTACTTGTTGAGCCACCATTGGGGACTCACGCAATATGCAAATTTTGGCCATGTCTGCGCTTTGTCACGCATGTCGTGCGCCCACTCTCTCCCCCCACTCTCTCCCTCTCTCTCTTTCACTCATTCTCTATGGAATTCCCTTATATGTTACTTAATTGGCTGGCACACACATCAATCGTAATTGGCTCAATTAGCTGTGCACAACTAATGAATACGAATGGCACTCAATATCCCACTGCTATTCATAACTTCATAATGCACTCACCCTTTGGCGGCGATGAATGGTAATAGAGTCCATGAAATCTGCGTCTACGCTTTGGTGGCATGCTTTCAAACAGTTACCGTTACCGTTATCGTTGCAAATTTCTGAACAGCAAAACGCTTAAAGTCCACGACTCTGCACATTGCTCCAGTCGCGATTCAAACGATACATGTTTCCTTTTCCTTTTTCCGGTTTTCTTTGATTTTTCGTTGATCACAAACTTTGCACAATTTATTTGTATTAAATTATATATTATTTTAATTTTAATTCTAGTATTTTATTTTGTTGTCCGTTGGTTCGTCCGTTGGCTTTGAAAGTTCAACGACGTCTGGCGCTTAGTTTTAGCTGTTGGTCAATACGCATTGAGCATGAATGTGTGTGCGTGTATGTGTGTGTGTGTGTGTTGCGGTCACTCAACAATTGCCAATGCTCAGCTCGGGCTGTTGTCGTTCATTTGGCCAACTGCAGTGCGCGAATCGCGTGCCATTGCATTAAATATGAATGGCCGGAACACTTGTATGGGGCGGATACCATATGTAAACATGCTCAGCCTAGTTTTAAAGCCAATAGATAGCTATGTAGGTGGGTATATAGGAACTACAAACTTTGTAGGTGCCATTGCTACATAAATCATTCAAAACAATTATTTCGAGTATTTTCTTTACTGCTATAAAAAAGTAATCTAAGTCATTTTGATATTTTCAATTGAGTTTTGCAAAGAATAAAATTATATATACCTCATACAGGGTGCAATAAAATTCCTGCTCAATTTATATTTTGTTTTGTGAAATATACATATAAAGCTAATATATATGATTCTCAAAATGAAATATATAAAACTAATACAAGTATGTAGAATAATAATGTATGACATTCTCAAAATTAATATATTTTCCCTTTTAAGACTCTTTAAGGTAAGGTTTAGGCAAACTTTATGTGTATATTTTTTTATAGTATATAATAGAAATGTTAAGTAAAATGTATATATTCATTATCTATATTTTGAATATATAAGCCCAAAAAACAAATTTTTTTTAATCTTTTAAAATATAAGACTTGTTCACATTTCTTTAGTTGATGAAAAGCAGTATAAAGGTTTTTTTTTTTTATTTAATATGCATTCAGATGGAAAGAAAACTAATCAAAAGCAACTCTAAATCAAGTTACTATCAATTATTTTAAGAATTTACACAATTAAAGCTCTGAGTTAGACAAGTTAACATAATAATATTTTTATAGTATAAAAATGAAACTTTATATTTTTTAATTTAAGGAATTATTTATGACTCTATAGCGCAGTCATCACTAAACCCTATTCTATATATGGTGCGATAATTGTTTTTAAGCGCTGAATCTGTACAATGCAAGTATAGTACCTTAACAACACAGTTAGATTATATTACATAGAGTCTAACCTTCTGATGTACTCAGGAGGACTTACATGCGATAATTGCTAGTTAAAAAAATGAATCTGCTTTCAAATTTAAGAAATGTTTATCATTTTTCATGCCTTGTAAGAGTATAATATTTGATGTACAGACTCTCCACCTCATCATAATAAATAAGAAAAAAATCCCTGATGATATAAGCCAAATCTTAAAAAAATATAACATAAACATTAATGTTAAAGCACAGGGTACAAAGCTGTTTAAATGTGTTTAGACATATGACTCTCTCTCTCTCTCTCTCTCTCTCTCTCTCTCTCTCTCTCTCTCTCTCTCTCTCTATCTATTTATGTCCAATCTCTAATGCAAGTGAAGCATTGGTTTAAAAATTTATAGCATTCTATTGGGTGCAACGACAGCAGCTTGAGGACTGACCAAAGCCGTTGCATACTTTTGCCGGCAGCGGCGACTAATGAAGCAACTAACGCATGTACATACATTCAATTGCCGCACCTGCGGGCGACGACAACGAAAACAAACCAATTAGATACAGGTCGATAATTCGAATTCGAAAAATAGGAAAACAAAAACAACAAATGAAATAACACGTTACTATCAAAAGTAGAGCAGGACTTCAAGGTCCTGTGTACGTGGCAGGAGCAAGTGGGCAGCTGAGGCAGGTGTTGTAAGTGTTTGCTTAGCACGTGGCAGCAAATGCTGTGAACTTTCAGTTCAGCCAACAACTGCAGCCAATTGCCAAACGGCTTCAATTGAATATTTTCTGAATGACTAATTGAGCGCCAAGTGTTCAAATGGACATTGCGTGAGCAAAAAAAAAAAAAAAAAAAAAAACACAAGAAAATAAAATGAAATTGTAAAAAAATTGGAAAACCAATTGACACAGTTTTCGCTCTTAGCTGTCTTCAGAACTGCGTGTTTATGACCAAATTAAGGAATTAATTGTAAAAGCCTTCAAGGCAAAGTCAATTTTCTGGGCATGTGACCTAAATTGAATTGAGTCCCATGGGGCTGGTCAGAGGCAAGGAGAATGAGACACGGGCCGAGGAGCCATCAACATGTCAATGCCAAATGGCCAGCAATTAGAGCGGCTAATTAACCGTTAATAGCACTTATATCTACACCGATTAATGCATTCGAAATATGCAAATGCCACGCGCGAACACGATTCGATTTGCAGCTGGTGCATTGAACTTGCCACAAGCCGAACGCTGGTCAAGTTTACAATGTAAAGGCCACAAAACAGCTAACACAGGACAACACGCACACACACGTAAACACAACGTACACCACGTTCCAGCACTTGAAATTTTTCATCAATTTTCCTTTCGGTTTTTCTTTGTTTTTCTAGCTCAATTTTTTTTTTCGGTCTCGGTTTGCTCGGGGCGCGCTTTAGTTGTCGACTGCGGCATATTCAGCGCTTTGTAGGTGTTTTTATCTAATTTCTAGCGAACGCACACATAGACACACCATCGAGTGTCTGTGTGTGTGTTGTTGTTGTTGTTGTTATCCCTTTTTGGTATTGAATATTGGTAATGGCTGCGGGTGCTTGCATGCAAACGCCAAAATTGGTAACACAATGGATGAGCTAGACGAATGCTAGGCGCTCAGCCAGTGTGTGTGTGTGTGTGTGTGTGTGTGTGTGTGTAGTACTCTGTGTGTGTGTATTTGTAGTGCGTGTCTACTTTTGTGCGCCCTGTGCAGCGTTTTATCGGCCAGCCCAAAAGTGTGCCACACACAATTTGAAAAGTCATTTTTATTTAAAGGCGATGTCGAACAACAACAAAACATATTTAATTGGATGATTTGCTTTTTTGGGGTCACCTGAATAATTATTATTGGAATGTGAAAGGTCAGCCGAGATTTCAAATTCATTTGACTTATTTACTATTATTAAAAGAGAAATCAGGAAATACGCTGAGAAATTTCAATTGGATCAAGGAGCTAAATAATTAAATAAAATATAATTATGTGAATATGCATAGATAAATTAGGAGATATTCATGCATTTATAAATATGAATAAAAATGTATATATATATTTATTTATTTATTCAGTTAGCATTTCGAACTGATTTCAGTCACATTCACGCACGTTTATTTCCACTAATATTCGTACAATTTGCAGTTAAGGTTTTACATCTAGAGCTCTTAAAATGCTAGGGATTTGTATTGAGAATGCCAGGGGCGGGTGGGGCAGTCTGAGCAGAACGGCAGCCACAGAAGCTACATGAAATACAAGTACATATATATGTAAATATTTATGCATATAGAGAGAGGGAGGGAGAGAGTTGTATAGTATAAAAAGAATCAACTTAAACTTATTTGTTGCTTAATTCGTCCGCAGAGACGTGTATAGGATTGGATAATTCGATGTTGTCCGAGGAAACGTCTGTAAGAAGCAGAGACAAATATATGGTTATCTGGATAGATATAGATAATAGATATAGAAATGGTAGATGATAGTCAGATATATATAAAAAGACGAACAGTTGAATATACGATAAATACATGAGTAAATCAATAAATAATTAAATGGATAATGGAAAGATGGATAAATGGATGGATGGGCCAGGCAATTCTATAGATATGTAGTCGGATAAGGGTGTAAATATGAATAAATGCGTAGATTAATGACTGAAAAGACAGAGATAAATGATAGGATATGTAAACACTTATAAAGCAAAACCAGTAACTATATAACAGATTAAGAAATGGAAAAATATATATGTATATAAAGAGATAGAGAGAGACAGAGGGAGAAAGAGAGAGAGAGTGACTGAGACAGACAGAGACAGAGAGAGATAAATGACTTGCTCAGTAAATTAAATGATAGATTATTCCAGTTCTATTCATATCGTCAACTATATATCGCATAATTATCCTGCGACTACCTACCCAGATGTTGCCTTTCAAAATCTATAATACTGTTGACAATGCTGTTTAGAAAGTCCTGGGTAATTGTTTCCGTAATGTTGACCGGATCGTAGTAGAGGAAGCTGCGCTTTGTTCGCCTCAGCGCCTCGCGCTTGCTCCGGAAGAGCGCCAAGCTGATGTGCGACTGCTGCAGCAACAGTTTATCCGCACCGAACTCCAGGCACTTGCCGTCCACGCAGTAGCGCCTGCCCACCTGGGAGCAGCGTGTGCCGATGGGAAAGTGGCCGTGGATGCCGTTGACCAGATAGTAGCGATACTTGATATGCTCATCCTGGCAGCCCACGCGACAGCTGCGATCCGGTTCGGTGATGCTGGCCGAGATCTGGGAGCCGTGACCGGACAGACCGCGCACCTTCAGCTTATAGCGGGCGCACGTTTGCTCTGCATATTCCGCTGGGGTTTGCAGCCGTTCGCATGGCTTCACCTTGTGCGTGCATAACTGTATATTGCGCTGGCCCGTGCGCCGTGACCTAACTGCCTGCACGCCCATTGACTCTGTCATGCAATTGGAGTGACAGCCGGACTCCACCTGCCACTCCGACGACAAGTCCGATTCGACAACGAGCGAGGCGGAGGGGGGAGGCGGTGCCGCCTTGCCAAATGGATCATGCACGTGGTAGTTGTATTTATAGTCATTCGAGTAGGACGAAGAGGATGAGGAGGAGGACGAGGAGGAGTACGGAGGAGATGAGACCTTGTGCTTGTACGGCTTTGGCTGCGGCACTAAATGATTGTCCTGTCCGTGGAAACTGCGCACAGCTACCTCTGCAGTGAATAGAGAAACGTTAGAGCAGTTAGAGAAAAGAGCTAAAGCAATTCTCTGCTCCTGCTCACCATTCTCATAGCGATTCCTGTAGGGCTCCACGCGCTCTGCATTGCGCTTATAGCTAATGTTATTCGTATAGCTCGGCTGCTGTTTGCTCTCCAGCTCCGTGGAGTCGCGCTGTGGGCGTGGCGCCCGGTAAGCACAGAACGTGTTATCCATTTTGAAGAAATTGTCCGTGGCATTGCTGCACGAGAACTTCTCACAGCGTCCGGCAATGCAGTAGGCAATGTGCTCCGGGCCGTGATCCTGCGCACGGCATGTCGTGCCATCCGGAAAGGTCCAGCGACGCGACTTGGTGCCATTGCTCTTGGTACGGCAGAATATCTTACAGGAGTCCTCTGCAAGACGAGCAAAATAATTTAGCTATTGATATAGATATATATAGATACATATAGATTCTGGTCACACCCACCGATGGAACCAACCAGCTGCAGCCCCTCGCCCGTCAGTTCGCTGTCGGACTTGCGCGCCTTGTTGCACACATTCGTGGCAAAGTCGCCGATGGTGTGCACCGGCACCACGTAGCACTGTTTGGCTATGCACGCCTCGAACTTGCGATCCCAGCCCTCGCAGCGCTTGGGGTAGCTCAGGCAGCTGCGATTGTAGGTGCGCAGGCCGGTGCTGCCCTCACGCAGACGATTCGATGGACCGTACAAGCAGCTGGAGTCACAGGCACTGGCCTCGCCCCAATCGCTCCAGGTGCTCAGGACGCCGGGCAGCTCATTGCCACTGGCCTTGTACGGCTGCTGCAGCTGCTCCATTCGGCTGGAGGACTCGGCATAGATGGCGCTGTGCTTCTCATAGCTGGGCTTCACCAAGCCGCCGCCGCTGAGCTGCTTCATGGAACCGATGGGGTATTTGTTGGGACGCGGCTCACAGGAGCCACCGCGACACCACTGTAGAAGAGCTTGAGGATTAGCAGGGATTCCATCAAGTTAATGTTAAGCTCTTCTGCTTACCATGCCGGGTCCACACTCGGTGCCCTCCAGTGCTGGATGCGAGGTCCAGGTCAGTCTCTCGCGCTGGCAGTGCAGATCGCGACAAATCTCCGACTTGCTCTGGCTGCTCGCGTGCACCGAGTTGCGTCCGAATTTGAGCATGCACTGTTGATTGGCATCGAAGCGTTCCCCGGGCAACTTGCCCTTCGCCGAGTGATCCCACTTGCCAATGAAGTGTCCTCTATCGAACAGGCATTCCGCCTGCTTGAGACTGAAGGAGAGATAGAGTAAACGAAGGAGAGACTAAGTGAGCTTATGAGGGCCCTTTACTTACGCCAGAAAATCCTCCAGATAGCCGCGGGAGCACTTCGACCAGGTTATCTTGCCGCTGCCCAAAGTGGGCGACATGATGTGCAGGCTGGGATCGCAATTGTTCTCCTTGGAATCGTGACGCATGCCCAAGCTGAAGTGAAATATTTAAGAAATTAAAGAATGAGGGCTAAAAAATCAATGGAACATTGGAAATGGAACGCAAATTTGCAATAATTTAAAATTTTTTATAAAGAAGAAGGACAGAAGCTGCAAGCAAGATAGAAGCGGATAAGAAAGAGGAGATATAGAATTGGTTTAAATGGTTTGTTGTGGAACAATAGATGAATATGGTCATACACGAAAAAAAAAAACAACTATAGATCACTCACTTGTGTCCGATCTCATGGGCGACCACAAAGACGCTCTCGAAGTGCTTGCCCTCGTTGATGGTGCAGGAGGAGGTGGGCGTGCACATGCCGGCCACGGGCGCCAGGCCCACCACCTGGCTGGTCACCTTGCCGTTCTTGCCGGTGACATGGAGATCCAGGCCGGTGAGAATGACAGCGTGATCGTAGTGCAGAATATCGGCATCCAGGGGCGGATTCAGATTCCTCTGCCAGAGGCAAAAGTTGCTCAGATAGTTGTCAATGTCGCTGGAACGGAACAGACCCGGCGTATCCTTGGGCAGGATCTCCAGGCGCTTGAGCACAAAGTTGATGCGTCGGCCCAGCGTGTCATGGTGATAGAGCAGCTGTACGCCATTGATCATGGCGAGCACGAAGCGCATCAGTTCGTTCTCCGTATTCGTGGGATAGTTCTTGCCCATGTGCCGGTACAGGTCGCTGTCCACAAAGATCGCCGTCTCGATGTACAGCTCGTCGGGCACGTAGGGGCGACGCGACGGCTCGTCAATGTGCCGGCGTAGACGAGGCGTGCTGGACGAGTTGCTGGCAATGCCAGTGCCATAATGATGATGATGATAATGAAGCTGCTGCTGCTGCTGCTGATGATGATGTTGACGATGATGATGATGACGCGGCTGATAGCGCAGTCGCAGCTGTGATTGCAATTTGTGACGCAGCTGCTGGCGTTGCTGCGGCTGTGTTGGCTGTTGCGGTTCGTTGAATTCATCTGCATCGGGCTCGAACTGCAGCTGACTGTCTAACGGTATTGTCCGGCTCTCGGCGTTGCCGCTGTCGCTCTTATCTAAGCGCGCCTGGTAGAGCACATGAGCTGACGCTCCAAATCGCGCCGGCAGCGGTTGGATGACAAAATTGCTGGCATTCTGCTGAAAGACGCCACGCTGCAAGTTGTTGACAATTGGAAGTTGTTGAAAGGTTAGATAAGACTGGGTAACAGCTGGCAGAAACAGTGGAAATGAAACGACAGCAGAGCGGTAAATTCGACATGGGAATAATGATTTGGGCATTGTGGATTATGGATTTTGAAACATTCAAGCAAGGCAAATATAATTTGGGTGTTCCAGTTCCATTGTTTCATGACCTTAAAATATGTTAATGGAAAATTTCTATTATCTCTGGCTGATTTGTCAAAGCTTCACATTGCGTGTTTTTATTTCATATGTTCCATTTCCAACGTTCCACTAAATACAAAGCTGTTTGTTCAGGAAAATGGTGGGAATAACTAATCTAGTTCAGTTATTCCCACCATTTCCCTGACCAAACATATGAGAAATGAAACAATAAAAGTGGAATATGGACCAGTGGAATTTAGTGGAACACTTTGATTAAATATTTAAATATTTATGCGCATAATAAAATGGAATATGAAACAGTATCATTTAGATAGATAATATGTGTGGAACAGTGGAATATGGAACAGTGTGATTATTATGAAGCAATAGAACTAGAAACAATCATAGTTTATGATATTTACAAGTATAAATATCATGTGGGAGCCCACACTGAGTTGTGGAACAGTGGAATTGAGTGAAACTTTAGCACTAAATAATACAATATGACAAGATATGTTTTGCTGTGATGATATAATGCTCAGCTTAGGCAAACAAGGTTAGCCAGCAATCAGACTGTCTGCTAGATGCGATGACGGAGGTAATGATGGGCAGACAAGATAAACAGCCCCATGGCTGCCACAGAGCTGTCTGTGGCACGTTCTGCTACTTACCACGCTCTCCTCGTCGCACAGATCGAGGGCTGCCCATGGACTGCGGTAGAAGCAGCGCTCGAGGCGCTGCAGCAGCTGCGGCGAATGCTCCACAAACTGTGTGCTGTTCGCGTTGCGGCGTATAAAGATGAAATTATCGTCAAACAATTGCGGCGTTTGGCGCAGCTTCAGTTCAGCCTCCACAGTGCCGGCTGGCAAATGCATTTGAATTAATTAAACTATTCGCATAATGAGTGCGCCCTGCAGGCGCAACTGGAGCAGCACGAGCTGCGAGTGTGGGTGTCTCTCTTTGCGTATGTATATATATATATATGTGTGTGTGTGTGTGTGTGTGTGTGTGTGTGTGTGTGTGTGTTTGTTTGTTGGTTTGTTTGTGTGGCATTTCAACTTACCTTCGGCCGCACTGCGACGCCTACGCGAATGCTGTTGCTGCTGTTGCTCCTGGTGCACGTTGCGCCGCTCCAGCTGCACCAATTTGAACTCAGGCACTGAACGTAAAATAAGCAAACAGGTAAAATGCAATAGCCAAATGCAAAGTGTGCATTCCATGAATCAATAATCATAAATAATGACGAGCCACAAATGTGCACATCTACACGCCCCCGCAGGTTGCGTCTTCTGTGCAGCCTCTGGGCTGCGTACCCCTTGCAATTACACTGGCCAGCAAATTGTTGTACATCAATATTAATAACTATAATACTAATATTTACGTATCTAAAATGAGTATTATTATATACAGAATATTTAAAATTATAATTATCTTCTGATATAATATTAATAGAATTCGAAGAAGTATTTTCGATCTATTGAGAGCTTAGAATGTATAGATAAATATATAATCTGTTTCTCTCTCTCTCTCTCTCTCTCTCAGACTAACTCTATTTAACTCTCACTAGACTGAAAGGCCATCACCCTCAAGACCTGCTGGATCGGGTCTTGACTTAAACGCCTCCACATTTGTCAGGAATTTATGTATATCAATACCCATAAATATCTTCATATATAATATTAATTAATATTAATATAGCTTTTAAGTAGATAAATTAATGTAACTCTCCCTCTTTCTCCGTCTCCCTCTCTCTCGCTCTCTGTTGTAAGCTTAGAATGTATAGATAAATATATAATCTCTGTCTCCCTCCCTCTCAAAGTACCTCTATCTATAATTCTCCCTCTCTCACTCACCCTCTCTCTCTCTCTCTCTCTCTCTCTCTCTATCTCTCTTTAACTGTCTCTCTCTCTCTCTTTACAACACAAACGTCAGCTCTTAAGTAAACTCTTTAGATTTATACACATTCCCCTGCCTAGAACCATAATTCTGATGTATAGTGTAATATTTAAAAGTTTGTTCATTGCGCCTATTTAGCCGTCAGCATTTGGCATTGATCTTAAACCCAGTCAAAAAAGAAGTCAAAGGCAGCCAGAGAGAACTCCAAAAAGAAGCCAAAACTTTCCACAACTTTAAACTTTGGTATTTACGTCCCGTGCCCCTGCCCCTTAACCCGGCTAGCCCACTTGAACTAGGTTAACTGGTCTGATGTCAGCTGTGGCTAATCTTTCCAATCGGTTGCCCTTCCCGCCACAGAAATAGAACTTACCTGACGCCGTGCCAAAGAGCAGAGTGCGTTCATGGCCCGCCAGCTGCTCGAGCAGCGCGTTCTCGTCCAGCTGCAAAGAGTAAGAGTAAATGGGTGTTCGGTGTTTAAGAAATGCTGGCAAATGTGTAACACAGCGCAGCAAAGCGTAAAAAGAGCTGAGCCATTGGCCCAAAAGGGTTGTCTACTAGCAGCCAGAAACCAAATACCAACAGGGCAACAACAAAAAAATAAAACAGAAAATAATAAAAAACACTTTCACTGCACGCAACAATAGAAAATTAGTTTAGGAAAAAACCCATTACGTTTTTCATTTTCATTTGCATTTTCTTCAACTGCTCCCGAAACTGAAACTTAAATGGGGGAAAATTAAGTAGCTGCTTTAAATGCTCATTGTTATCGCTTATCGATAACAGAGCGTCATTCGTGTGCTTTCGTAAGTTGGCCGGCTACAGTTTTCATGAAGTAACGCGTTTTTATTTTTTGCTTTATTATTTGCTTATTGATAACAGTTTCTTAACTTCATTTAGGAGCTGTGTTTCATTATCATGTTCTTTAGCTCTGCCTAATATCATGAAGAACATATGAGCACAGTAGCTGCCCAAAAGCTTGATTCATATCGGTTATCTCAATGTTATCGCTTATCGATAACTGCCAAGTATTCATATATATTGATTTTCTACCCATCTCTTTCATTTTCATTGTTAATACTCTTCCAAAAGAATGCAGCAAATTGAAGAAAATTCGTATGCTTATCGCATATCGATAACTGTCAAGTTTATGTATATATTTTCTACTGATATTCATTTGAAAGTAACTTCTTTATATTCTTTAATCTCTACGTAAAATTACTAAAATAGGTCAACAACCACATACTCATAAAGCTCATCGTTATCGTTTATCGATAATTGCTAGTCATTCGCCTATCGCATATGCACACTTATCTTAATTTAGAGGCTGTGCGTGTGCCCCTTTTTTTGATGCTATTATTTAATTTCATTTGTTGTTACATTTTTGGAAAAGCGCGTCGATGGGCGGCGATGCGTGAAGAGCGCTTCGCTGAGCTCCAATGGCTGTTGCTCGTGTCACGCCCCCACCCCACCTGCAAAAGTGTTGCACAAATTGCTGTGGGCGGTTTGTCTATGGCAAACAGAAACAATATTGTTGAAAGGGGGCGTGGCTGTGGGAGTATTCGATTGGAATGAAATGTGATTAAGTGGCAATTGAGAGGTTTAAAGATCTACAACAAGACGTATTATATCATAGATGAAGTGAAGAACGTAGTTAGCAAGTACATTTGAACATATATTGGAGTAGTTATCGATTACCGATAACATTTAGAATATGTAGTATTACTTTTTATGTTGCCTATCTTTAGAATCTATTGTTATCGATCAACGATAACAGCTCGTTTTGCTCTAGATTTTAACAAGTATTATTATAATCAATTGAAGGTATAAATATATACCTATATCGATAATAAAGTATCTCCGATAACTTTCTGTAAGACAATCGATAGCCATGCGCCTGCACTCACATGGAATAGCTGTCATTCAGGCATTCACTCAACCACTCATCCACTCATTAGCTTTGTGTCTGAGTGCATTCAAACAATGTTCAATAAAACGACACTAATTGACGGCAAGGGCAACAGCATAAAAGACCCGACCATCCATACCGGAAAGCAGAAAAAAAAGAGACGAGTAGAGAAGAACAACAACAAAAATAAAGCGTGGAAATGGAAGTGGAAATTGGCTGCAACAACATTTAGAGTCGAGTCGAGTACTCGAACTCCAGCTCCAGCTCCAGCTCGAATTGCTCGCACTCGATGCTGAACGCTGTAATCGCCCGCTGGCTGATTATGTGATGAAATTTTGCGTGACCCGTGGATGGCAAAAAAAAAAAAAGAAAAAAACAAGTAAAAAAGCACAAATAAAGAGAGGCTAAATTGTAAAATAAACAAGAAAGAAAATGTACGACAAAGAGCTGAAATTAAGTCACAGAAAATCGACGGCAACTAGGCGAGGGTAAGGCAGGAGCGGAGGAGCATGTGAAGTCGACGTCGAAGACTTGAGGGTTCTTCAACTGCGACGGCGATGGCGACTCGACTCGACTTGTGTATTCGCAACTAATTTTCAGTTGGGTCAATAACTTGGCTAAGAAAAGCTCTTGCCACGCGCTCAGCTATAAAATTTAGCAGCTGACAAAAGTCGCGCCACACTTATTGTGCTGCGCGCCCCCCTCGGAATGCTGACGCAGAGAATTTTTTGTTTTTTATGTTTTGCTGTATTTTGTTGGATGTTTCAGACAAATCGTGCGATGCATTCCGTCGAGAAGTGTACGAGGGTGGGGTGAAGAGTATGATGCCAATTATGGGATATGATATAAGCAGATATGAGATATACGTAATAGATGGCATATAGTACTATATAACAGTTGAGATATAACAGCAGAACAGTTGTTCGAATAGAGAGCATATAACATATAACACTTAACGTATACCACTTGCCATATGTCACGTCATGTATAACATATCACTTAATAATATATCATATATTATATATACCACATATTTTTAAATGTTATATGTTATATACAATATTATTTTATACAATAAATGTAATATGTTATATGTCGTATAACGTATTATATATGTATAAAAGTTAAATTACGACATGCATTACATTACGAACATGCAAAACATATGGAATATCAACATAATTCGAACTTAGGCCTTTGTTCATATTTAACTAAGAATATTCCCAGCTAATAAAATACATTCCTCAAACGACCCTCGTCATAGTCAAATTGTCAAATCGTCAGCTGCAAAATAGCTCATTCGACTTGTTGGAGACGGTTGGACGCCTTCTGGGCAACCCGAAATACAAATTTTTCTGTCGCTGACTGAAAATCTCAACGCTGAGAGCGCTCATCAAATCGTGTAATTTGACTTGTTCGACAAAAGTTTACAGTTTTTATTTCTTGGTGTTAAATGTGTGCATTTTTTATTAAGAGACCAGCTGCGAGCGAGCGCAATGAGGAGTGTGAGACTGACTAGGACATACCCAGTATGTAACATATCGAGTTGGTGACTCTCATTTATTATGGTAATAGGTAGAGTTATGTAAAAAAAAAAAAAAAAATGATTTTTATAAAATGAATAAGCATTCATATCAAACTTTATAGGTCTACCTTTTAAAGTCTACGAGTTATAAATAAAAAACATAAAATAAATATAAATGAGCTCAGTTATCATAAATTTCATACAAGCACACAAATTATTCATACTATTCTACCTATATACCCTAGAGGAAAACTCCCTTTCAGCCCGTTACATGCTCTGCCTATAAACCTATATACCCTACTTAAACATTTCTGCAAATATTCCCAGCTCTGAGCAGAGGTCATTAAACGCTTCACATTTCAACTGCACTTGTTTCAAAAAATTTTTACACAGCCACGCCCACCACCACGCTCCCCGGCCCCGGCCGTATAGAGTGCATATGCAGGCAATTCTTAATGAATCACGCTTCAGTATTCTCTTGCAGCTTTTGCATGGTCAGCACTCGATGTGACACAGACAAGAATCACCTGATTGGTTAGTGGGTTAAATGTGATACGATATGAGGACGAATGACGAACGGCAAGTGACAAATGACATGAATCAATTAGAAATATGCAATTCGAATCGCGACCATAATTACCTCAATGCCATTGAAGCGAACGCTGCGCCTGCGCCGCAGCTCAATGTGAACGGCGTTAACGTTGGCGTTGGCGTTGACGGCGGCAGAGGCCAGTGCTGCCCAAGTGTCCAGCCATAAAGCTGCTGCCAAGACAATTAGGCACAAACGATAACGATGCCGATGATGATGACGATGACGATAACGATTAATTGGCTGATTAGCCGCAATTGTAGACATAACGACGCGTTTATTCAAGTCGACAACAATTAAGCAGCTTGTAATATACTATTTACATTTGATGTTCACAAATCGCATTTGTTGCAAAATTTATGTAGTAAAATTTTGTTGGATTTGTTTGCTTTATTTTGTTATTCTGCTGCGCAAGCTAATTTAAACTGCGTATTTACGTCATCATTTTTAGGTTTTTTTTTTGTATTTTCCTTTATTTTGTTACATTTTCTGCACTGGAAAGAAGAAATATAACATAAATAATAATAATACTTTTTGGGTTTTTTTTCGCCTAAATTTTGTCGATTGCAGCTGTAGAAGGAGAAGCAGAAGCAGCGGGGCAGAGAGAGAGAAAAGTGAATGCACGCAGCCAGGCTTTTGCGGTAGTTAATTTAACTTTTTTATGCACTAATTAATTGCTAATGTTCGCTGTTGTTGCTGCTGCTGTTTGCTTTGCTTTACTTTGGTTTTTAGTCGACTTTCGTAAATTGAGCAGTCAAATGCAAGTTTGTTGCTTAAGTCGTTTGTGGCTTTCGATGACGTTAGATTGAATAGAATTTCAATTGGTCGTGCGTTAGCCGATAGTTGTGGTAATATGATAACGATAGCAGACAAAAAGGGTTATTCCACAGAATTTCAATTTGGTAACACTTCAGATTAAAGTGCGAAATGCGTTAGCTGACGCTTGATATATTAAGGACATCAGCGAGAATATTTGAGGAAGTCGGAAAAGCATCAATTCGGTCACACTAAGAAATGGCGTGCCTTACAACAGCTGATTGCTGTGGAAAAATGTTAAGGATAACAGGCAAATGAGAGATCACACTTAACAGGAGCTTAGCCTGTTTGGAGCTCTGTTAAGGATAACAGAGGCACGGAGATCGTAGCTTAACACAGTTAAAGCATCTTGTGTAGCCTGTGTATGTTGCTGTGTAATTCTGTTAAGGACAACAGACGCTAATCAATTGTAGATTTAATTAAACTTGAAGTTTGGTCCTACTGAAGTGCTCCGGCGCCTTGCAAGTTCTTAGCTTAAGTCCTTTGGGTTTTTAAATAGTTTCCTCAGCAAGGCCACACTTGATAGACTTCAGTTGCTTTGCACTTCCTGATCGCTATATAGATATGATAACAGATAACATTGGCAAATAATTTAAGTTTTTTTCAGTTATTTTAATGTGTGGCCGCACTTCAGATTGAAAGCGCCTCGCACTTCCTGTTTGCTTTACACAGCCGATAACGATAACAAAAGCTGAACGCACTTCAAATCATAAACAGCCACAAAAGGCAATTAAAAATTTCTTTATTTAAATAAATGTTGGATTAATTTTTATAGCTCTTTTTTTTTATTTTATAGATTCATTTAGTTTTATTTGAGCATCAAACACACACGAAAACACAGCAGCAGCTGCTCTCAAGCAGAACGTTTGGCTAGCACAATTTATGATTTTTATTACACTTTTAACAGACTTTTTGGATAAATCAAAGCTGAAACTAAAACACGGCTTTAGTTAGCTCAGCTGGAGGTCAGCCCAATTGATTTTTGAAAACTTTTTCTTCTTCTTCTATTTTTATGGTTGAGCTAAAAAAGAATCACAGCGAGGCGCGCGCGATCGTCTGCCGAACGGGAAAAAAGATGTTTTCACGGCAACGAAACATTCGCGAATGACGAAAAACTCACGAGTGCGGAAAACTTTATTCATGCCGCGAACGACACAGAAATTTATATGCACGCTCTCTCTCTCTCTCGCTCTCGCTCTCCCTCTCGCTCGAGCGCTCTGAAGTTTTGAAGATGAAGCTATATGCTAATGAGTGGAGCGAACGAACGGAAAGGAACAATAGAGAATGGCACCGTTAAGCAAAGCAGCCGAAAAATTAGCAGCAAAAAAAGAATCGTAGCAAGTGCAGAGAACGCCAATTGCTGTTTTTTTCACTCTTTTTTTTTGTGGCCAGACGAAAACTTGACACTGATCATCACAGTGGAGTAGAGAAAAAAAGAACAAAGTAAGAATTATGCTGCATTTCCGTTGTGCTTGTTGAAGGAAATCTTAAATCAGCAATGCAAATGCAACAAGTGCTGAATTGTAAGCCGAAAGAACCTTTGCAAAATGCCAGTCGATTGAAGTGATCAGCATTTAATTGATGCAATCACTCACGAGGAACAGAAGGAAAAAATAAAAACAATAACATCACTAAATCAACAACTGACGAAGAAAAACTCTAAATGAGCCTATTAAAATTAACAATGCATTCAAATTCAACGGTTATATTAAATAGTAGCTGCTAGGCAGCACTTTCTGTCGGCTGACAAAAGCTTAATGCTACAGCGTTGCTTTTCATGTACGGCCCACAGCTGGTCACACTTAGGTGGCGCACGTTTTGCGCCTAATACCAGCTGGTCACATTATTTTCATTACCTGGCGTGCATTTCAAATCCAAACGGCAGCGGCTTGCGTTCGCATCTTGCGCAGAGCTCGGAAGACTCCAAAAAAGTTAAAGAATTTATATTTTCGAATTAAAGTAGCAATCGTTGAAATATATACATACATGTTAGATTAAAATTGTGCAATCGAAAACAGGCTACAAAACAAATAATATCAAAAATTTCAACAATATATTTTTGCGTTCAATAAAAGAAACGAAATCAACGCGCTCAAGTACAAAAGAACCCCTAAATTAAAGCATTTTCGTCAATAAATAAGTAAAAGGAAAAAAACAGCAACAAAATGATGAGCACAGCGCCTAAAATGATCATGGACGAGGTAAGCAATAGTTATTAGCATTTTTAATCTGGAATTTTAGCAGGCTGCGTTAAGCAGCGTCGCAGTCGCTGCCGCCACCGCCGCCATTGCAGCGTCGGCGCTTAGCGCATAAGAGAGGGGTAAAAATGCCGTTTGGCTAGCATTGCGTTTGTTGTTGTTGCTGGTGCAGCGGTATTTGCGTTTGGCGCTTTTTTCGGTACTTGCTGTCAGTAATGTTGCGGTACCCTAGTACCGCTACTTTTACCTTCAACTCTCTGAGCATCTCGCCCTTTTGACAAAATGGCCGCCCAAGCATTGACCTCTTGCAAATGATTTCTATGCTTGCAGAATGCAACGGAGAAATACAATCAAGTCCAAGTGAAGAAATTGACAGTGCCTTCAAACGAGGCAAACACAAAGCGCGCCGCATTCGGCGATCTGCAAAATCGTGGACTAAATCGTGGACTCATATCCAAGGAAGCGGCACAAAAAGAGTGAGTGATAAAAGAAATTTAAGAAAAAAAAAACATATTAAATAAAATAATTGAATAATAAATAAAATAATAACTTAGAAAATAATAAAACAAAATAAATAATAATAAAAAATAAATAAATAAAAATATAAATATAATATATAACAAATTAAAAAAAATATATAATAAAACTCTTTACAGATTGAAAGATGTAAAATTGACCAAGGCGCGTGTGGATACCCACTGGAAGAAGCAGCCGCTGGGCCTAAGCAATGCTAATGCTAATACTAATGCCAATGGCAACGCCCAGGCAGCTGCTGTCACTAAGACAGCAGCCGGTCCACTCCTGCGCTCCAATTCGATGCGCACGAATTTGGGTCAGATTGGACGCCAAATCTCTGGCCGTACGGCAGTAACGACAACAGCCACTGCAAAAGTGGCCGCCGACCCGAGCAACAAGCGTAAGTATCCGGTTATAAAGAAAATTGTGCCCCCAATTCGAGCTCGTCTTCCTGCAGTTGCCAAACAAAAGTCCATTTCCGACGAGAAGGTGAACACGCTGCGGCGCGAGGATAGCAATTTGTCACGCAAGTCCCTGACCAAGCTGCGCGCTGCATTGGCCAATCCAACGGCAGCAGCAGCAGCAGCTCCAACAGTAGCAGCAGCAGCAGTTAAGAAGGAGCCACTGGTGCCCCGTGCTCAGCCACGCACTGCGGCCAATGCGCTGGCCCTGAAGAAGGAAGCGGCTGCTGTTGCTGTCGCTCCACAGCCCAAGAAGGAGATTGCAATCCTATCGAAACTGCCATCCAAGCTGCGAGCCGTTCCAGCCGCTGTCCCAAGCCAGACGTCATCGATGTCCTTGTCCACCAAACGCTTGGAGGTGGAGGACATTGATGCCGATGATGGCGAGAATTTGGTTTTGGTCTCGGAATATGTCAACGATATCTATGATTATCTCTACAAGCTGGAGGAGGAGCAGCCCATCTATCCGGATCATTTGGCCAATCAACTGGAAGTTTCTTATAAAATGCGCGCTGTGCTCATCGACTGGATAAACGAGGTGCATTTGCAGTTCCATCTGGCGGCGGAAACTTTCCACTTGGCCGTGGCCATTATCGATCGCTATCTGCAGGTGGTCAAGGATACCAGGCGCAAATATTTGCAGCTGGTGGGCGTTACGGCCCTGTTTATAGCCACCAAATACGAGGAGCTGTTCCCCCCAGCAATCGGGGACTTTGTGTTCATTACGGACGATTCGTATACGGGTCAGGAGATCAGGCAAATGGAGATGCAAATACTGAAGGCCATCGATAACAATCTGTCGCGTCCATTGCCCATACACTTCTTGCGGCGCTTCTCGAAGGCGGCCAGCGCCGAGGATGAGCATCATGCCATGTCCAAATACCTTTTGGAGCTAGCTAGCATGGATTACGAGCTGGCCAGCTATAAGCCCTCTGAGGTGGGTGTTGGCTGAAGCATCTGTATATACTAAATCTATATGAATATCAAATACTTCCTTTACAGATTGCTGCAGCTTCGCTCTTCCTCTCGCTGCACTTGCTCAATGGCAATTCGCGTGCGGCCACCGGCTTTAGCGACAGACACTGGACGCCCACATTGGTGCACTATTCCCGTTATACGGCTGCCTATTTGCGTCCGATTGCACGACAGATTGCGAAATTGGCTCGGGATGCGCCCACGGCCAAGTTGAGGGCCATCTACACCAAGTACCAGGCGAACAAGTTCCAGAAGATCGCCTTGCGTCCGGAGCTGAGCAGCGCGTTGTTGGACTCGATTGTGGGCAAGAAATAGTTGAAATTAGCCAGAAATACACACACACACACACCCACTCACAGAGGGAGAGTGAGAGAGAAATAATAGCTCACCCCACACACACCCCCCTGCCCAGCAGTTGGCGTTAATATTGACTGCAATTCACGTTTAGTTCAATTTTTTGTTTTCTATTTTAAATTTGTGTAATTTCTCTTGCTCGTTCTTTATATTTGTATGTGAATGTGAGTGTGAGCGTGTAATTGATTAATAATTGTGCATAATTGAGTATATTTAATCGTAGTTAACCCCCCCTTCAGTTTACCCCTAGCCCTTCCCTAACATCTATATATCTATACATATAGTATAACCGGATCCAGCGTCAGACTCGGCAACATTTGCATCGTTTGGCTAAAAGTTTGCTTGAGTTTTGTTCTTCTGGTCGACGTTTTCCTACTCCCCCCTCACCCCTACTGCTGCTATATATATGTTATATATATATATGTGTATGTTTGTATGTAACTTGTTTTTAACAATGAGCCCTCAGAGAAGACAAGCAAGAAAAAAAAAAAAGAAAGAAAGAAGGAGAAGAGATAAACCGGTGAGCAACGGGCGCATTTACTGGCTAAAGATATCGGCGTTGCCTCTCAAAGTATTTTAAGTTACTTTCTCAAAAAACAAAATCACAAAAAAACAAAAACCAAAATAGAACCCGGCAACAAATACGCCATTTTTATATGCAGATTATATTGTATTTAGCTTAAGAAATTTGGATTTGGAAATTGTGCTCTATGTATTAAATAAATTTTTTAATATAAATATTTAACAAACAAAAATCCATTAAAAATTCGATTAAAACGCAATTTTGCAAATATTTCACACAAAAAATGAGCACCGCCATGTTTTTTCCTTTTAACTATTTGTCCCCTTTCCAGTAATTTTTATTCATCTGCAGATTCTGTGAGAAAGTTGAAAATTAAAGCGTAACAAAGAGGCAAAGAATACAAAAATGTGATACGCCGCGACCCCTGTGCGCCCTTATCAACTGCCAAACATACAGCAAAAAATCAACAAAACTCATACAAAGGCTCGCTTGCGTCTTGGCATTTCGGTTTTGCAGTCTCTTCTTTGAGATCGCAGGTCAGTAATTTCCCGCCCTTATATTTTGTCTTCAACTTCATTTGCTGGCTGGAACATGTGTGAGCGCGTGAGTGTATGGGTGTGTGCGTGATTGCTTTCGCTCGCTCTCTCTTTCGGTCTCTCCGTTGTTCTTGCGTTGGTTTATGGCAATTGCCTGGGCAGCGCATTGGCTCAACGCCGGCAGCGACGTCGGTATTGTCTGCACGCGCACGTGTATGGTAATGTGTTGCGTGCGCGTGTGTGAGTGTGTGAGCGGGTGTCTCTCTGTGTGTGTGTATGCGTATGACCGAGAGCTGAACTGTGAGTGCGAATGGCGGCGACTGCGCCGCACTCGCTGCTGGGGCTTCTGTTCGCCTGTTCGAAATTCAAGTTTGACGGTTTTATAGCGCTCATTAATTTCGACACTTTTACGAGCAAACAAATGCAATAAAAAAGAAAGAAAGCGGAGAAGCAACGGCAACAACATTGGAGTGCCGCTTAGACATTTTCTCTCGCTCTCACTCTCTCTCGCTTGTTGGCTCTTTGACAAATCGCAGTCATTTTTTGCGGTACTCCTTCTGAGCCCCTCGGCAGGAGTCGACAGTCCTGGATATGGGCATCTGCAGTCGACTGAGCCTTGCGCCCTTTTCTGCTTGGCTGTTACCCAAATATGCAGAGCGTGAAACGGCGTCTAGTGAACTGTGACCAGACCAGACTCACTTTATTTGTTATCCTTGTCCAGGTAGTTGCCGCATAACAGATCCTGCTGCGCGGCTGCAAGGTCACTGCGAAAGGTTGTGAGACGAAAGAGACACAAAGCAGAGAAAGAGAACTGCAGCAACAGCTGCTGCTGCCCAACGGATCAGCTGAGACTGTGCACAGCTTAGTTAAAAGGTCCTCGTCCTGTCTGGCTGTCTGTCTGGTGTCTGCCTCTGACAGCATTTCAATTAGCAACATCTTTTGGTCATTGTTTACCTAGGACATCCGAAAAGGTGCTATGGGAATGTCTAGCAAGATGTTAGAGCTGGGCTCACTTAAGGTGAGCTAAGTTGAATTGCGTTTGGGGGATTATATGGCTGGATTACGAGGAATCTTTATTAAACTATGCATATTTTAGCAATGTATAAGATTTAGGCCTTTAATAGTTATACCCAGAAGCCAGTTTCCGGTAATGCACTATCAAATTAATTTTGCTTTGAACAGAAGTGGGAAATACCCAAAAATGTTGTATTAAGTTTCGAGGCTTTTTATTGCCCTCAAGAGAACGAGTTATAATTCAAAATATATAAAAGGCCAATTGCGGAGAATCCTTTCATAGACAGCAAAGGGAATTTTTCATATAATTGAAGAGTATAAATTCATTAATATATTTCAGCCCATATATAGTTTAAATTGATTGAGCTGTCAGTCAGTAGGTCAATGATTTATAGATCTATTTAAATTTTAAAACAAATCATATAAGACAAATATATAGTATCTATTTCTATCGCTCAAGTCCATATTTCCAGAAATAAGCTCGACTATATAATTGGAACTTTTCCGAACTGCTTCAATAAAATAATATTCTTCCCCAACTATGCAAATAGCAGGTGTATATATATACATATAGAATAGTGCCATCGTATGGTTAAGTTAATTATAGTATCGTTTTTATTTTCATCGTTTCACAATCATCCACAAACTTTACTTTTTCGACTATTCTCGATTACAATATGTCAAATATTGATTATAGATTTTTAAACAGTATTATCATTTTAGTGGGGGGAAGTGTGGCTAATGCTGAAATTCGAAGTGGCATCCGTTCGCTGAGACGCCTCCCGCGTCCGTCCCGCTCTCTCTCCCTAGTATGTGGCAAAGGACGAGACACGAGAAGTGCAGCAAAGGAAAACATGAATGCGCAAAGGTTTTTTTTTCATTAAGTTTTATAATTTTTATGTTGTTTGTATTTTCTTATGGCGTATAGAGTGTTGGCTTTATCTTTTCGACGATATTGTTGTTCTTGCTGTTGTTGTTGCTTATCATCGACGCGCAGTTGGGCAGTTTTAAATCAATTATTAACGCGGCTAGCGGCTTAGACAGTAATTTATTTATTAGATTGAAAGGATTTGTTGGTGGTTTCTGCTCCATATCTAGGATATGACTGCACGTTTCTGCTTCCATTGTTGTTGTTGTTGTTGTTGTTGCTTAACCCTGGAAGGTGGACATGAACTTCTGGACAATGTCCTTCAGCTTGGCATCGGCAGCCTCAGAGATTTGTCCCTCCTTGGCAATGCCATCGAGCAGACCCTGCTCGGAGGTCTTGATGTGCTGCAAGAACTCCTTCTCGAACTTGGTGATCTTTGAGGGATCCATCTTGTCCAAGTGACCGCGCACACCGCAGTAGATGACAGCAACCTAGGTGTGGGTGGGGAGAGTATGGTATAGTGTTCTCAGTGATCTGAAGTATAACATGATATTCATACCTGATCCTCAATGGACATGGGCACATACTGGCCCTGCTTGAGCAGCTCAGTTAGGCGCACACCACGGTTCAACAGCTGCTGAGTGGCAGCATCCAAATCCGAACCGAACTGGGCGAAGGCAGCGACCTCACGGTACTGGGCCAACTCCAGCTTCATGGAGCCGGCAACCTGTTTCATGGCCTTGGTCTGGGCAGCGGAACCGACACGGGACACAGACAGACCCACATTGATAGCGGGACGGATACCCTTGTAGAACAACTCGGTTTCCAAGAAGATCTGACCGTCAGTGATCGAAATGACGTTGGTTGGAATGTAGGCGGACACATCACCGGCCTGGGTCTCAATCACGGGCAGAGCGGTCAGGGAACCGCCACCCATAGCGGGCGACATCTTGGCGGCACGCTCCAATAGACGCGAATGCAGATAGAACACATCACCGGGGTAGGCCTCACGACCAGGGGGACGACGCAGCAACAGGGACATCTGACGGTAGGCAACAGCCTGCTTGGACAAATCATCATAGATGATCAGGGCGTGCTTGCCCTTGTCACGGAAGAATTCACCCATGGCGCAGCCAGAGTAGGGAGCCAAATACTGCAGAGGAGCGGCATCAGAGGCGGTGGCAGACACAATGATGGTGTATCCCATGGCGCCGGAGTCAGTGAGACGCTTCACAATCTGGGCGACAGTGGAACGCTTCTGGCCAATGGCAACGTAGATGCAGTACAGCTTCTTCGACTCATCCTGGCCGTCGTTGAAACGCTTCTGGTTGATGATGGTATCGATAGCCAGGGCAGTCTTACTGTAAAGTAGAAATATAAATGTATGAGTGACCAGTAAATTGGAGTTGGAGGGATCCACAAGGGGTTCACTCACCCAGTCTGTCTGTCGCCGATGATCAACTCACGCTGACCACGACCGATGGGCACCAGGGAGTCGACAGCCTTAATGCCAGTCTGCATGGGCTCGCGCACAGACACACGAGGAATGATGCCGGGGGCCTTGATGCCGACACGGAAACGATCCTTGGTGTTGATGGCGCCCTTGCCGTCAATGGCATTACCCAGAGCATCGACAACACGGCCGAGCAGCTCATCACCGACGGGGACATCGACAATAGCACCAGTACGCTTGACAATATCGCCCTGCTTGATCAGCTTGTCGTTACCGAAGACGACAACACCGACATTGTCGGGCTCCAAATTGAGGGCCATGCCCTTCAAGCCCGAGGAGAATTCCACCATCTCATCGGCCTGGATGTTGTTCAGACCATACACACGAGCGATACCATCACCAATGCTCAGCACACGGCCAGTCTCTTCCAGATCGGCCTTGGGTGCAACGCCCAGGATTCTCTCCTCCAAAATGTTGGAGATCTCAGCGCTGCGCTGTGTGCTGGCCACATGGAATTTGCGGGCAGCAAGAGTTCCAGCTGGATATGCAGCCTTGCAGGCAACCTGTGGAATAGATGCCAAGCATTAGCTTATCTTATATAAGGAGCAAAGGCACTACAAGAAGAGAGGTGGGGGTGGGGGCAGCATTGAATAACCACATGAGCAGAACAGCTGCTATCTCACTCTAACACACAGCAAAGCAGCCATAAGCAGGCCACCGGTAGACCTAACAAATTTACACCAATTCAATTACACTTGGAAGATATTATTAAATTCTGTCGTTTTTTCGTTTTGCTTTATAGGTTTATATTCTTCTTTGCCAATTGGCTGATTTGCTTGAAAGCACACCCACATAACCTCAAACTCTGCTTGGCCAACACGCAGCAGAAGCGGCAGCGACTGCAGCTGAGCCCCGTTGATAAAACTTATGTAACCGTTTTTAATGAAAACACAGATCATAACAGCAAATGTTTCACTTCAATTTCGATTTGAAGAGCTTTAAATTAGCAAAATACTGGCACACAGAACACTCAATGTGTTATGTAATTTTTTTTTTGCGTGCGGCATTGCGTAACACAAAACTAAAACTTTGGCCAAAACTAAGTCAAATATAATTGGCAAATGGAAAAGCAAAGCTTGAGTTATTCAGAGGATTTTAATTGAACATTAGAGTTTGGAGTTGGAATCAATGGCCAATTGGTTTCGGTTATGTATGTTTTATATATTTGCATTTTTGCAACTTTTTTTTCTTGATTCTTTTACTCGTTTAATGATTTTTTATACCTGTGCGGCCGCCTTGGGCAAGTTGCGTGCGACCGACGATGCCAAACGAGCAGAAATCATCGTTAATTTTTTTTATATTTTTAACTTTTTATAAGCCGCAGAAATTATTTAATTCCTACACCGACTGCTCTCCAGACTCGTAGGTATTTTTCACAAAGATGGTTGCCGTTCGGCTCACGTTCGCTGTACGTCTGTGTGGCCAGAGTCGTACGAAATGTGCCAACGATACTATCGATAAGATGGAGAGCAACGTTATTGCGCATATCGATAGGTTATAATATCAGCTGAGCGCTGCACATAACAGCAGCATGTTGCTCACTAACATAAAGTACTCCACCTGCTTAACAGTGCGCAACATAGATAGCGGTATGTTGGGTGTGGAGAGTTTTCAACTGTTAGTTGGCGCGTTCGGCAGGCGGCGGTTTTGGGCTGGAAAGCGCACACGAGAGCGCCCAGCATCCTGCGCAACTCTACACACGCACACAATTGAGTGCCCTAGCCGAAGAGGAGGCCTCACTGAATCTCAGTACTAAATTGTAGAGCCATCCACAAGCACTCGCCAGTTCATAGTCGGAGTCTGTGCGGTGTTGTGAACGCGCAACGCGGAGATGAAAATATACACAGAATGAAAAAGAAATGTAAGAAAGGGAAATACAATAAAGTGAATATAAAAATGTAAGCGTGTGGACCGAGTGAACGCAGTCGTGGAAAAAAATAGCTGAAATTTAAATCGTTTAATATGTGCGTGCGCGAGTTTCAACGAATAACGGGCGAATAAAAAAGCAAGTAAAAACGCGAATAACTGTAAATAAAAGTGCCGCACTTTAGCCGAACGTCGTTCAATGCGTGGCAGGATTTATAATGTGATTTTGGCCAATTTGCATTCGTATTGGTGCGGAAAAATTACGGTAAAGCTTGAATTGCTGTAAAGCGAGCCAGCTGTTTGTGGGCCAAAAAGCAAACGCAATTAGGCAGACGAAAATTCGAATTGGTCAGCGGGCGGGCCATCTTTGTTCCGTTGTGCCGTCATTCCGTTTGGTTCACGCTGTCAAATCGATGCTAAATGCTGACGATGATTGCCACGTGCTAATGGGTATCATGTTCGCACATGTCCACACCTCCCCTCTCGCTCTGTCGGTATGTCGGCAATATCATCATCATCAGCTCGTTAGCCAAGTGCATGCGACTGACGGAAAGTAAAAGCGAAAGCGGAAAAGTGAAAGGATTAACGGCACTTGCAGGCGCTAGCCTCTCGCCAAATTATGCAAACAATGCGCTGAAAAGAAACGGCAGCCGTAGCAGTAGCAGCAGCAGCGACAGCGTTGCCAATTATTAAAAAAAAAAAAGATAATATATAGACAGCCAGACAACAAAGCGTAGCCAAGACAAAGGACAATAGCAATAGTAATAGCAGCATCCAATCTCGAAAAAAGAAAATAAAAGGAAATAGCAATAAAAACGCTACAGAGTGCAGGCGGCCAGAAAGGGAAAGCAAATCCTCAGCAGCGACAGTTAAAAAAATAATAAGAGAAAAAAAACAACTGGAAGTTTTGTGTTTGTCTTGCAACAACAACAAGGCGAACGTGTGCGAAAAATTTGTCATCAGGCTGGCAGCGCCCGCGTGCGCGTAGAACAAAAGAAAGACCGTAGCAAACGTTCCAAGCAAAAAAAAAAAAAAAAACACCAATACATAGACGACATACTAACACACACTCAGACACACACACACAGAAACAGACGCACTCACGCGCACATTGCGAGGCGCATAAGCTTCGCACTTGACTTGAACATTAAACGTGTACGGCTCCCCCCCCTCCCCCCACACCTCTTGTATTGTTACTGTTAGCCAGCCACCCTCTCTCACTCACTCTCTCTCTTTGCACAGCATGGAAATCATCGCAGCTTACTTTATTCTGCTTCTGGTGAAAATTTCGCCGTACCGGCCGCCGCAGGTTGTCGCGGTTTGCATTGTGCGTCTGTGAGTGAGTGAGACGAACGCGCTTCGAACAGTTTTGACAGCTGTCAACGTCGCGTCGTGTTGTTGTTGTTGCGGTCGTTGGCTCGCACTATTGTTGTGTGAGTGTGTGCTAGTGAGTGTGTGGCATAGTTTTTTAGCACTTTGCACCAAGGTCAGCCAGCAGGAGCAGCAGCAGCAGCATGCAAATAGCAAAGCGTCTAGGCAAAAACAACAACACTAATACAAAGCTAACGCCAACGCCAGCAGAACAAGGAGCAGCAGCAGCAATAATCGGCCGCAGTAGCAGCCGTCGCAACATAAATAACTGACGTCGCCGATTCGCCTTCGCCGTCGCCGTCGCCGTCACCGTCACCGTCGTCACACGCAGCGAAAATGTTTGAGAAATATGTCGCCACATATGTGCGCGTGTGTGAGCAAGTGAAATTAAAATTCCCGCATGCCTAATGAATTCTCGCGCTCTCTCTTTCTGCAAAATGTGCCAAGCAGCAACAGCAGCAGCAACAACAACAACAACAACAAGAACAAAAGCTTTGTGTGTGTCTGTGTCTTGTTATTGTATATGTGTCGCTGAATTCTAAATGATGGACGCCGCATACTAAACAATGGCGTGTTAACCAACAACAACAACAACAACAGCAACAACAGAAGCAGCATTAAGCTGAAAGTGAAACGGAGCGTTGCTGATAAGTACAGCATAAGCGCAAATAGGAAAATAAAAACAACAAAAACCAAAAAAACAAAAACAAAACGAAAACAAAGGATCTGTTGGCAAAGCGTAAACGGCAAAGCAATTGGAAAATCTATTGGAAGTGAGCTGCATGCAAGTAAGTGAATTTTATGTCTATCTCACTCTTTCACATTTACTTTGAGCTATGTAACTGTTAAATATGGTTAAAGTACTTGTAAGGCGATTAATTTTGCAAGCATTTGTATTGAATGAAAGAGTTGCTGAAGAGTTTTAAGTGTCGCAGCAGCAATACCCTGTAGTAAATTTATGTTTAAATATTGAGCGATGGTTTATGTATTATTATTATTATTTTTTCTCAATATTATATTGATATAAGCAGAATATATTTCAAATTTTGTTGTTTGCTTAATTTTATTATTAAAACTTAAGATTCTGTTGCTCATATACCCTGCAGCAGTGGGATATTATGAGTTCATATAAGTAAATGATATAGCAATTCAGCAAAGTTTTTAAACTTTTACGTAAAAAAAAAAAAAAAAAAAAAGTTCGAGCTGCTGCTGACAGAGAAAACTGCTTTTCATATGCAAATTTTGTTTGTGAGGTTTTATTACTATTTGATAGACTTTTTAAGAGGAGAGCCTCCTTATATCTGTCATCAGCTTTTTAATGGTGAATCTAAGCTAAGACTCTTAAAAATATCTATTTAGCGACAATATATTATTCGTTGAATCACTCTACTCTACTCGTAGAAACACTCTACATTTTAAGCATATTTCACAAAAGATATTTTTGCCAAATTGCGCAAATGCAATGTAGCCAATGCAGCAATATTAAATTTTCCAGCCAACTTGCAATTTGCTGAGATGGAAAAATAACATTGTTTTTGCAGCAGTTCAATGCATTTAAATGTCAAATATGTGAGCTACAAACTTACATATGTGTATATATAAAAGTATATGTATGTAAGCACATACATATATGTATATCTATACATACGTTAATATGAATGTTGATAATACTTCTATATATAAATGTTTCTGCGCTCAAGTTTATTATCAGTGTGCAAATGAACTAGTCAAAAGCCATGCAATATGTAAATACTCTCTCACACACACACACTCAGGCACTCACGCATTTATGCAAATTATGAATTGATTGATTTTCCAATTGCGGTTGCCAAGAGCGCACACACACACACACACGCATACCCGCACAAATGTTGAATTGAAGAACTACAACTTTTATAATAAGATCTACAAACATGACAAGAGATGTGCAAATAAATATCTACATAGATGTGTACATACACACACACACACGCACACATACATATAAAGTCGCGCACTGCAGTTGAAATCACTTCACCATCATTTCCTTCGAATCGAAGCGTGTGCGGGCGCGAGGACAGGACCGGTGGGGGAGGGGAGGGGTCGGGGCAAAACCAATTAAAATTATTTGCCAGCCAGGCAAAGGGCAAAGGCGCTGCCGAATGGCAAATAAATAAACGTGGCTCTCGCAATGTTGTGAACTGAAATAAAATGAAATGTAATGAAGAAATGTGAATGGTTACGCAGCGATACACACACACTCACTCACACACACACACACATACAACAACAACAGCCACACATACACATACCCCACTCATCTTCACGCCCTGTTTTGGCAGTGTCAGCCCCCATCGTAAATAATGCGGGACCTTAGAGAAGAGAAGCGCCCATTTTGAAGCTTATGCTTTGACTGTGATTCTGCTGCTCCTCCATCTCCTGCTCGTCTCCTGGCGCTGCTGCTGTTGCTGTTGCTGCGTGGCGTCCTTTTCGTTCATTGCAGCGGCGCATAAAAATGTTAATTTATGTCGGCTGCGCCTCGCCGTTTGCATATATATATAAGAATATATATGTGTATATATATATAAAAGATATATACTTCTTTGTAGATTCTTATTTTGGCTTTTTCAGATGCTGTTCATTTTGAAAAAAAAAAGATGTTGTACACATACAAAATAACAAGCAGAGAACCAAAAATAATAAAAGTTGCTAGCATTATGCAGATAAGAACTGTTTGTATACCCTATAAATTGTGACGTGGAGCATACTGATGAGCGGGCGCAGAAAGCGTTTAGATTGTATTTTAAAATGAGCTTCCTTTCAATTTCCAATGGAAAAACTACCATTTCATTTGATCCATTACTAGGTATAACTAACTGGGCTTATCTGGCTTATTCCGTATCCCATTAAGTATGCTACATATATTTTCTACACCTTCTTCGTCTACACTTTTTAGCTGATCTCTAGTGGAGTTATAGCTGTAATAAAAACTTTTGTTAGATAGTGATATTTTCTCTGTATTCAGTCTCTCCTTGATTGATGCCAAAGTCTTATCATTAATTTTCTCCTCGATTGACCGGGAGTCGCACTGATGCTGGGTATCTCTTACAGCATTGCTCTCAATCGTTGCTGAATTACTTGTCTTTATTCATATTGTTGATTTTTATTTTGTTTCTTTCGTTCTCTGTTTTGTTTTTGGGACTCTGCGGCTATTTGGTACGTGACTGTGTCCCAAAATATTACGAGGCAAACAGTTGGCCAATCCGGCGCTGGCTACAAATTTGAGTAGATATTTTCCATTGAAATAGAGTTTTTCTTTTTGCTTCGTATTTCTCTTTATTTTTTTATTAACATATTTTTACATTTGTTTTTCTTTTATTATTTTCCGAGCTTCTCTTTTTTTCGAGTGGGCTCACAGGGTTGGGGATTTCGCGCAATTAACAAGTTGGCGCTTTAAAATGGCATTTGGGCCGTAAAAGGATTCGCGGGCCAAAGGATTCCTGGGGGAAAGATTGTGTGGCATGCGTGCGTGAACATTTAATTAAAGCAACTTATTAAGTATGCAAATTTCCGCAAATGATTAATTTGCATATTTATGAGACTAAAATGAGAGCCATAACAGCAGCAGCAGCAGCAGCCACAACAACAACGAAAAATCTCTGACGGCGGCAACTGTCAATAATAATGAGGCGTGTGCAAGGGGCAGGGGTAGAGATAGGGAGGTAACTCAGCTAGACCAACTAAGACAAAACTGGCTATAATAACAATTTCAAATTGAAATTATGAATTTAACATATCGCCAAACGGCGCGCATGAGTTTTATGCCTTTTAACTGCAGCTTAAGAACTTTTGCCAATTCCGACGCTAATTAGGTGGAGCCAGCCAAATGAGCGCGGATAGTCGAGAGAGAGAGAGAGAGAGAGAGAGAGCGTGGAGGATAGTCTGTGGAGCTGCGGGCGCTGCTGGCGCTGACTGGGGCTACCACTGGCTGGCCCAACTTATGCATATCACGTAAGCGGCTTAGACAGTCAGAGAATGACAACAGAAAATGTTAATTTGCTGTGACTCTGCCAAAAGGCGGCCGCTTAATGTGTCAAACGTTAGATGTTGGGGCTAAGCGCCCTTACGTTACTTAAAACTTCCTAGAAACACGCCAGCTAGCTTAAAGGAGTAGACAAGAAGCAGAGAGAAAAAAAAAAAAAATAAGAGGATGCTCTAGTTAATTTTTGATGAGCTACAAACGGCAAACTTCTTGGAAGAATTCAAAGTAAATCTGTTGGGCGGAAGTTAATTGAACCAAAAGCTGAAGTTAATGTGAAATTATTAAGAATTAAATTTGAATTAAATGGAAGATTGGAAACGAATGATAAATGAATAGAAATTATAAGAAATGAATAATGAATAGAAGAAATTCATAATTATAATAATAATGGAAATATGATACAGATGAGGATTGCAAAATTAGGTAGATAATAATGGGAATAATTCTCAGAAAAAAAAAGAAGTCAATTATAAGTAATATTAATTTATAATAATAATATTAAACTATCAAATTCATAATCATCTTCAATTCGTTACAAGCTGTTTATAGAATTAGGTCATGAATGATTTCCTAAATATAAAAAATAAATAATCTTTTTCACTAGAAATTCACATACGAAAAATATAAATTTGTGTGTTTAAACTTGATTTGAAGTCATATTGGGGCAGCTTTCATAATTTTAGTGCATACATTCCGCACTTTACATACATTCAATAATTCCATGAAACAGTTCTAGCTGATCAACTTTCATTTAACTTTATGCCAAAATAGTCAAATACGAATTTTCATTTCCTTTTTTTTTTTTTTTTTTTGGGGAGTTTTTGTCTAATCCAAATCGAATCTGAATTGAATGTGAAATGTAGTTTAGAATTTAATTGCATTTGTAATATCATATGATTGGAGCGTGCATCTATGCATTCCTAATGGCAAACAAATCGCGCATAGTTTATATTTGCCATGTTCTGTCTCTATCTAACTGACTCTCCCTGTCTCTGTCTGCTCTTCACTAATTAATCGTATGGCATTCACGACTGTCAGCCAGCAGAAACTAACGCACTTCGTTCGGTCCAATTAAGTGCATTTCTTCATTTTACGTACCTTGCGTTGGGGCTCTGGGTTGTCCCCACTGTCCGCTACGTGCTCCAATTAGCATGTCACTGGCAGACAGTGTGGCAACTGTCGGTCGGTCTGTCTGTCTGTCCGTCCGCCTGTCTGTCCTTCTGTCTGTCGCCCATTGGGTACACTGTCCTACACAATTTGGCCACATTTGGGCAACGTGTTCGCATTGCGTGGCAATCAATGGAAACAACTATAACACCATTCTATTGATGCTATTTTCTCCTTCTCTCTTGTTCGCCTTTGCCGTTAATTCACGTAGTCTTTGACAGACTTGCCACATTTTCACAATTTTTTGGCAGTTTTTCCATTAAGCTGCTTACAAAGAAAATGCCAAACAGCTTTAAGATTGACAGCGTGCCCTTAAACGTCTGCAACTTGGATGTCATAGCTGTCAATTATATATATATATATATATATATATATTTATATATATAAAGAAGAGAAGAAAATATATTATATACTGAAGTAGACGAGTTCTATTTCTTATGTATATACAGCACTGTTCATCAAAATAAAAGTGAGACTGAATATTTCAATATTCATCCTAGTCATTCAAATAGATTTTATATTCCAATTAGTGAAAATAAAGATTTTTTTAAAAATTACTTTTGCGTTTTGACAAAGAAATTTCGATAGAATCAAAGGAAATTTTCTCATAATTATATTTATTTCATTTTAAACAGAAAGTTAATTAAAACAGGGAAAGTTAGTTAAAACAGGGAAATATTTATAGTTTTGCAAATAAATAATAATTAAAATATAAAAATAATTTTTTGAAAATATTTTTATATATATTTTTGTATATATTTTATATATTTTTGATATACATTTTTAAATATGTATATTTGTATAATAAAAAAACAAATTTATGAAATTTCCAGCTAAGCTTTAATTGTAGCTGTCCTACCTCCTCCTCCTCCTGCACCTGCTGACCTTATTCAGCTTCAAAATCTAGTTGCCATTTGTGAGGCGCGCGTCATTAGCGAGCGTTTACTGTACGTTTTACTACTGAGCTCTGTTTGCTGTGCCACTAATTGAAAGCATCAGAATTGTGTGCGCAAATAAAAGCAAAGACGAATGCTGCCACGTTTCGGTTTTTTCGCTCTTCGTTTTTCTTTTTTTTTTTTTTGGCATATTTTTGCCACGTTGCTGGCAGATTGCGACATTGTCACGTTGTTGCCACATTTCAACCCGTTGACTGTGCCGCAATTTTTGCCAAAGTCAACAGTTTTTAATTTGCCAAACAAAGCGTATATAATTAATTAAAGTTAAGCTGAAGGCAACTGGGCCCGAGTCGACTGACGAGCGGGAGGAGGCGGAGCCGGGCGGCGGCTACTTGGTGTTGTGTTGAAATTAGAAATTAAAAAGTAGCCATACAAGTACAGTAAAGCCTGGCAGCACTTGAGCAAAGGTCGTTTGGACTTGTCGTCATTGCTGTTGTTGTTATTGTTGTTGCCATTGTTGTTGTTGTTGTTGTTTTTGTTTCTCTGCATTCATTTTGTTTTAATATGCAAAGTCAACAGCGTTCTGTGTCAGCCAAAGGGCAAAATCAACACAGCTATAACACGAACAACAACAGAGCGAGAGAGGCTGATAGAGTGAGTGAGAGAGAGAGAGAGAGGGAGGGGGAGACAGAGACTGAGTGAGTGAGCTGGAGCATTGGCTCAGCTGCCCAGTGGCCGCATTAGCAGTGAGCCGACCATGTCAACTGGCCGAGCCAACTGAACTGAATCCGTCTAATAGAGCAGCAGACAGACAGCAGATAGAGTGGGGAGAGCGAGAGCGAGAGAAAGAGAGAGGAGAAGAGAGTAGAAAAAGAGGGAGACTAATGCCAGGCGTTGGCATGCGAGAAATTTGCATAGCCCTCAATTGCTGTCGCCATATGCAGCCTCCCCGCTAGTCCCTCTAGTCCCTCGCCAACCCTTCTCACTATGCTGGCCCATTATCTTTGCAAGCTCTGTATGTGCGTAGCTGCAATTGGCATTTAATAGGCGCGCAGCGACACACTTATGCACACAGACACCCACACATATACATGCACAGGCAGCTCAGTGAGTTGATGACGCAGGAAAATTGTGGCATTGCCTGAGCTATGTGCAGCATGTAACAGGTGTAAAATGCTGCAACATTGCCAAAGAGACACTTGCAAAGCAACGCAATTAAATGTCGAAGCATTCCGTTTGATTAAGATGTTGCTGCTGATGCAGATGCTGCTGTTGCTGTTGCTGCTGTTGCTGTTGCTGTTGCTGTTGCTGCTGCAGATGCTAATGCTGATGCAGCTACACCACAGACAGTTGCTGATGCGATTTTGCTATTGCTGTAATTGCCATAGACTCTCTCCAGGTGGCTTATATTGAAAATGAATGCAGCTGCACAAGACTCAATTAGCACACATGCCTGACCCCTTTGCTATGCAAATGTTTGCCCAAAACTAAGTCTAACTTTAATTAAATCAAATGTTTTCTAAATGAATAGGCTGAAAAATGACTGAAGTTGTACGCAAATTGATAGCTGGTTCCTAATAACTTGGTTTGACTGCAAACCTGCTCAATTTGCTTGCTTTTTAAATAAACTAGTTCTTTGGAACTGGAACTAGTTCCAAGTAAAATCAAACTAAAGTTGACGCTTCACAAAAGTAAATGTAGTTCTTAATTTGCAATTGAACTAGTTCTATATGTTCAAGTGAAGTTTAGTAAAAGTGCTTCCAGAACTAGTTCACTGTTCATCAATATAAGCTATAGTTTTAAGACTTGATACTACTTCCTTTATTCATATTATTATTATTGAAAGCAAGAGCATTTTCATTCCTTTTCTATATGAACTAGTTCCTTATATAAATTTCCACTATAAATTTAAGAAATCCTAAATGAACTAGTACCAAATTGAAATATAAGCAGCTATACTTGCTTTTCCAGGCTAATAAGAGGTTGTATAATTAGACCACCTTACTTTTCAAATGAACTAGATCTACTTTATTTCCTAGCTAAGCTGCCCATTGAACTAGTTAGCTAAGTTACCCAATGTTGCCTAAAGTGTAAGCACGTTTAACTTTATTTTAAAAGCTAATAAACCAGTTACATAATTCAGCAGTTAATAATAATATAAATAAATTAATGTACTTCGCTCAATTAAACTAGTTCCATATTTATCTTCATATTCACGCTCAATTGCCAAACCAAATGCAATTAAATATATAATGTTAATTGTCGGAGAAACCTGTTATGCGAATTTTACTTGAGAGATAAGTAGCTCACGGAGCTGCTACAAATGAACTAGTTTAATATACCGCTGATGAACTTCATGTAAATTATGTGAATCCGGCAGCGTGTAAAAATGTAATTTAACGCAAAATTACTTGTGTGTGCTTTGCCTGAGTGTGTGTATGTGTGTGTGTGTGTATGTTGTGGGGCAACTTTCAGTATGTGTGTGCATGGGTGTGTGTGTGTGTGTGTGAGTTATTGCCAATTTGCCGTCAATCAATGGCAGACGCTGTTGAAGCCGCATAATGTTTGCCAGCGCATTTATAAGCCACATGGGCAAAAGCTGAGATACAACATGTGTACTTGCTGCATATATGAAATAAATTTATATTAATATATACACATATATATATATACTATATATATGGATAAATGTGTATATCTATAAATATATATTTACGTGCATTATCGTTTAACATGTTTGTATAGCACTTTATGCGTGTGTGTATGCGTGTGTGTGTGTGTGCTTGTGCGTGTGCTTCTGTGTGTGTGTGTGTGTGAGCGTGAGCTTTTTAATGGCAGAGACAATATATAAATATGTTTTTAATTGCTTTGTAATTGTTATTGTTGCGGTTCGGTTTGTTATTGATGCTGTTCTTGTTGTTGTTGTTACTGTTATTATTATTATTATTATTGTAGCTGTTGTTGTTGCTGTTGCTGTTGCTGTTGCTGTTGCTGTCGGCATATTGAACCAGCGATTTTGATGTTTGTTTAATAATTAGTGTATTAAATGCATTTTAGCTAAACAGAAAACCAAAGCTCATAATTGAATTGTATGCAAACAGAAAATGCACACGCACACACACATAGATACAGCTGAACAGCTGCTGATGAATCGCTGGTAATTTGCTGTGCATATAAAATGAGCTGAGTCGACTATTTAACTACAGCTGCATTCACATTCACATTCACATTCACATTTGTGTTTGCATTTGCATTTGCATTTGCATTAGCGCAATTGCATTTGTACAGCAATTTTTGGGCTAATGTATAACTTTATTTAGATATCAAGCGCATATATAAATGTGTGTGGGTATCGCTCTCTCTCTCTCTCTCCCTCTATCTCTGTCTCTTGATGGCGATTATAATTAAACAACCACAGAATGGCGTCGTAAAAAAGCGTTGCCTACTTTTGCGGGCACTTAACGCGCCACATTCGAAATTTCAAATGGCCCATTTGGCATTTGTGTGTATATGTGTGTCTGTATGTGTGTGTGTGACTGTATTTGGTGCGTCTTTTGTTGTGCCATAAAATGCAAAAGCAAAAGCGTAAAGCTGCGTAAAATTGAACTTTGACAGCGAAAGCAATCAAAACACGTGCGCTTAAAAGTTGGTCACGCTTCAGATGCAGATAAGCAGCAAACAAATGACAGACAAGTAGTATAAGAATCGCTCACTCTCTCCACAGTTCTCTCTCTCTCTCTCTCTTTCTCTTTCTCCCACTTGCGCTCTCTCTCACTCTCTCGCACACAGCTGGCGTTGTTTTTGGTGTTGGCGGTGTTGTTGTTGGTGGTCCAGTGCAATCACAATAAAAACCGCACGCATACGCACAATTTTCATTATAATAAAACAGCGCATAAATATCTAAATGAGCAATAAAAATGTTTTATGTGCAATGCGACGCAGCGCATAAAAGGCGCCACCTAATGTGGCCAAGCACACGCACACACACACATACCTATATTATTGTATATATATGTGTGTGTACTATATAAAAATATATATATTTTTTCTATATATTATATAGTACTAGCTGGCTATGCTCTGATACCGCTGTGATTGGCAGCCCAAAAGCAAACTTGACCTGCCGCCCACCTGCTCACCTCATGCTCTCATCCACTCATACTCTTAGCTCGTCACGCCCATCTTTTTGGGTTTGGCTGTCAGTTGAAATGCGTTTTGTAATTCATATATTTGCATGAAAATGCCAAACGGCCAAAGTGTCATAAACATTTTCTAAAAAGCCAGCCAGATAGCCAGCCAGATAGCTTGGGTGCCACAACTTGTGCAAGCCAAGTCAATACACATGTCTAAAAATTCATATTTAAAAAGAACAGACGGCGCACAAATATATATATGTATATATACATACATATATAGACAGACTCTTCTTTTGACAGCTATAAAAATGTCGAATATTTTGCTTCTGTTTTTTTTTTTTTTTTTTGGCAGCTGCGTGCTTGTTATTAAAATGATATGCAAAAGTGTTAAAGCCATGACTAAAGCGTAGCTCAAGTGCATAAATATGTGAAAACCGCATTAATAAATAATGTATTTATTTAAATTTTATATAAGCAGAAATGTGCGTCAATATATGAGACGAGTAAAGAGTAAATTTATATAGATAAAAAATATAAAACATTTTTTTATGCAGCGAGTAAATTGCAAGAGATGTTGATTAATGCATTTCACAGGTGGCAGCAACCGCAGCAGCAGCGGTCACAACAGCAACAGCAGCAGCAACAGCAGCAGCAACTGAAGCAGATTACTTAATGACAGCAGTTGCAAAGAGTTGGGCCAACGGGGCGTATGCGTAATGTTAATGCAATTGCACGAACGAGCGTGCATGCGTGTGTCTGGCCGTGTGTGTGTGTGTGAAAATGTTAATTTGCGTGATGTGTATTCAAGTGTGAGCGTGTATGTGTGTGTCTGTGTGTGTGCAGTGCAATAAGAAACTTGTAAGCCCGCATCTGTGACAAGGGCAACAACAACAACAACGGGAGCAGCAGCAGCAGCGACAATATGAACAACAATCGACAAGGCAAATGTTTATGTCCGGGCAACAAAAAGACAAAAAAAAAAGAAAAAATGGGGAAGAGCAAAAAACCAACTGTTTATATATGCCCTTTGTAAGCGAAGCAGAGCAAGCGAGCGTGTGAGTGAGTGAGTGAGAGGGAGAGAGCGTGACTTGGGCTTCATTCTGAGTATGACGACTTGGCAGCTGTGTGGCGCCTGCTGCGTGCTGCGCTAAATAAACCCACTGATATATGCTTGATAGCCCCGGCAGCCCTCGACTCTGGGCACTGAAACAAGGCCATAGTCATCGGCACTCTGACTTCCTGTCAGCTGCAGCGTCCAAGCTGCTGCTGTTGCTGCTGCTGCTGCTGCTGTTGCCCGGCGGACATGTAAAAATATGGCACACGTTGCGTATACGTCACGCACAACATGCACAAACAAATGAAGGCGATGCCAGCCAAGTACAAGTGGAACAGGCATTCAATGAACTTTAAATACGCTTACAACAAAAAGCAGCGCAAGCTAGTGTGAGAGCTGATGTTCAAAGAGGTGCAGGCAGGTGCATAAAGCTGGTTGAATTGAAAGCTAGTTTGCTTTTTGATATATATCAAATATCAATATATTAAAGGAATAAAAAATGTTTTTAGCTGGTTAAAAATTATGCAAATAAAAGATTTTTATATGGTTAAATATTTGCAGACAGTTTTTTCATTTGTCAAAAGTCATGAAAGCTAAATATTTGTATTTTAAATATATTTTTTTACGTTTAAAATTTCAGTTTATTATATATTAATATATATATCAATACTAAAATGTGTATTGTTTAAAATATCCATGCAATGAGACTTCTTTGTATACTTAATATTTTAAACAACAAAAATTTTAGTATTGATAAAAAGTCATATATTATTTAATGTTGTTAAATGTTACAAATATATTCCATTAAGTATATTAATTATTAACTATATTATATTAATATTAAGTATGTGCAGAGCCCAGCTTTAAGTGTTGGTAAAGTTGTTTTGTTGAATGGCTTGCTTCTATGATGATTTCAGTTACAGAATAATTTGTCAAAGACTTTTCAAAAGTAAACCAGATTTCGATCGATAGTCTAATCTAGCTATCCCCTTTTTTATTTATCTGTAAACCTGTGAAGGTGGCATATGCTTACTCTTCATGTCTTTTATGTAGAAAAGTAAAACATATTTGCCAACAAGAATTCCAAAATGTCGACTGGTCGTATACTTAATATGGCAAATATATTCCATTACCTCTGGCCAACACAGTTTTTAGCATTGAATGATAGTTACATATATGTATGTATGCTTGCCTCTACAATGATGCCATTTGAAGCATGCTCTATCCAAGCCGCACACACACTCATACAAATATCATAATGCTGAAGCACAAACACACACATATATATATAGAGGATGATTCTGCTGCTGCTGCTGCTGCATAGTCGTAGACTGTCCAAAGTTATTTCATGCAATACAAAAGTGAATTGTCAAAGAGAAATGTGAAAAAGAGTGCCACTGCTGGTGTGTGTGTGTGTGTGTGTGTGCAGGACATTCAGGCTGGTCCTTGAGTGCCTCTGCCTGCCATTGAGCCATGACGTTAGGCTCATTTATTTATTATTTCTGCTGATTGAAGTGCTATCAATAACCCAATGCAAACAATGCCGAAACGAAGCAGGAGCCGAGCTAAGGACAAAAGATTGAATGAAGCAAATGCAAAAGAATTTGGCCAGACGTAGCCCTGGCATTAACAACATCAATTCAGCAGTTATCGGTCTATATGTATTATATACATACATATATATGTACATCAAAGTTAAAGCTGCGCTACGTTTGGCTTTTGCGATATCATATTGCATAAAACACTTTACTTTTTCGTTTCTTTTCTTGTGTTTTTTTTTTTTTAAAGCTATTTACATAAATCAAAACTTTTTTTCTACTCTTTTTTTGTGTGAGGCTGTAAACTTTTTCCCACGTGTGCCATTCATTTACTGAATGTGTGTGTATACACGTGTGTGTTTGTGTGTGTGTGTGTGTTTATATATGTGTATTGCATTCTTTTCATACATTTTGTGTATGGACATGATTTAGTGCCAGCGACGCGCCTACCCTATAACAGCTGACCCCCGACTAATGATGTCAATCTGCGTGCTAGCGTGTGTGTGTGCCTGTGTGTGTGCCTGTGTGTGTGTGCGTGCGTGTGTCACTTTAAACTACGCAACCTGCTGCCCGCATATTTTGGCCGAGTTTATTTGACCAACGGCGGCCCGCATATTCATCATAAAACTCATATATATATATGTGTGTGTGCGTGTGCGAATGTGTGTGTAGCTGCCACACATGCAAAAGCTGCTTGGCTTGGTGGTGCGTGAAACAGTCAAGAGGCTGCAGCTGGCAGGGGCCCATGGAGATTGGGTGCTGGAAATTGAAGGCAACACGGAAAAGCAATCGCACATACAAAATGTGCGCATATTTCATAAACCCCCCTCAGACTGGTTGAGCCGAGAGCCGAAAAAAAAAAAAAAACGAAACAGATCTCTCCCTCACTCCTTTCTGGCCAACAACTACGTTGCCAAAACATTTTTTTATGCGGGGTCAGGTCCGAAAAGGGTCGTTCGCCTCTGTTATGAGGCTGCTTGCCAAAAAATTACATGGCCCATTGGTCAGCAACAGTAACAACAACAACAACAACAACAGCAGCAACAACAACATCGGAAGTTGTCCACTCGCATATTCATAAAAAAAAACACCTTTGATGTATGTAATTTTGTTACCGTTTTCATATTTTGCCTTTATATACATTGTTGTTGTTGCTGTTGTTGTTGTTGTTGTTGTTGCTGTTGCTCTTTATGCTGTCCCTGGCGTATTTTACTGTGCCACTGTTTTGTTATGCTCTCTAGCTGTCAGTGTGTCTGTGTGTGTGTGTGTGTGTCTGTCTCTTCATCTCTGTGTGTGTGACACAGAAAGCAGCTTGCGAGGTGCGAAAATGTGACGTAAGCAGCAGCAGCAGCAGCGACCATTAAATTGGGTTAACACCACCAGAAAAAAAAAAAAATTCCAAAAAAACGTCATAAATAGCCACACTACGACTAAAAGATATCCTATTAATTGGCTTCTAGAAGAAGTATGCACACCAGCTATTGCTTTTGTTCTTGAATACCCTGTAAACTGAGTGGTTTGCTAAGAGTTTATGCAAGCTGCTGCTCATTTTTCTACTTTCAATTGGATTAAATAAAAGCAGATTGATATTAAACAGTTCTGAATGCATATATACCCTGTAAAATGATGGATTTGCAATTAAATTCTTCAAGTAGTTTTAAAATTTGCTATTGAAGTCCATCGTGTGCTATTTACAATTATATTTTTTATTGGAAATTATTTAAAAGAAAAGCCAGTTCTAGCTCAATTTCTGCTTAATGCATACATACTTAACTAACTGCTTATATGTTTAGCAATTTATTTGAAAAGTTTTGTTTTTGCTCAAGTAACTGTCGGACTAATTAGCTAGCCTATAATAATCGATAATTGGCTTATACATATACAGTTTAGTTCTTGATATAAACTGAACTTACTTCATGTTTGCTTAAGGCTGCTCAATTTTTATTTTCATTACAATTTATTTTCTTAGTATTGCTCATTAGCTACTTATTCGAGTTGTTTTACAAATGCTGAAAAACTTGTTCTGCTTACTTACTACATTAGTGGTAGTAGTAATAAAGATACCCTCTAAATTTGTCGACTTTGAAATGCTATTTGCATAATCTTCTGGTTTGCACTACTTTGTGGTCTAACTACTTAGCAGGATATACATACATATATAAAAACATTTGCATTTAGTGCCAAAAAGGTGTGTCCAAGGAGAATGTCAAAAAGAGTTGAGCTAGGAGATACCCTTTGCTTACATATATCGAAAAATATGTATATAATATATGTATATATAGTAATATAGTAAATAAAAACACTTGACTCCAGTTTCAGTTATGAAAATATATAAAAATAAATTTAAAATATTAATTTAAATAAAAATATGTACTATATGGCTTCTGCTTTATAATTAATAAATTCCAGCACAATCTGCCTTGCATGTGACATAAAATTAATACGAAAAAACAAACATATCAAGATTTTACCTCCAAGAGCTGCGCCCTTTATGATGTTGAGCAAATGAGAATTATATATAAGAAAGAAAAAAACAAGAGAAACTTTTGGGGCTGTTAGCACAGAATCAAGAACATATATGCTTTATGGGCTCTTTAACTTTATGATGCCCCGCAATGCGTACTTTTATGGCAACAGGGTATTAAACAAGCCAAAAAAAAAAAAAAAAAAAAGTAAGCAAGAAGAAGATGTAAAAAAACCCCAAAAAAAAAAAAAAAAATCTGTGTATAAGTATATATGGTTTATACGCGAGTATGCTTTACTTTTTGTGCTGGGGTTTCCTTCCCGTTATATTTTTTGCGCTTTGCCGGCTGCTCGACTGCTGCTGGCTGCATGGCGCCACAAGGGAAATGAGATTTGCGCCTCTGAGTATGCGTCGTGTCAGTTTCGAAATAAGTACGTGGGAATTTGGACATCCAGTGGCAGTGGGCGAGGCAGCTGGGCAGATAGGTAGGCGGGCCAGTCAGTCAACCAGGAAGGCAGGCAGCCAGGCAAGAGGTACCTTTGTGGTCGCAAAGGGACAGCACCACTCAGACTCTGCCTCTTCCTCACACACACACACACACAGACAAACGTACGTACGTACGTATAGAAACCACAAAGTAGTCAAACAAATAAATAAACAAACAAAGCTCAAGCAGCAACTGAATTTTAAACTGAAATTCGCAGCTGTGAACTTGACAGAGAGGCAGAGAAAGTGATTGACCAGCAGACAGAGAGGGAGAGAGAGAGAGAGTGCTAGATTCCATAAATGTGCTCAATCAGTTTTCAGTACTTCTTTAATTGCCAACTAGTTAAAGTACTTGGCCAAGAAGCATTAATAATTACAGTTATATCATCAATAACTAATGTCCGAAAAGTTTGTTCAATTAAGTCGGGCTGTGTCGCCACTGTGACAGAGAGAGAGGCAGGCATATTAATAGGGCATAACTTATTGCGCTCGCTCGAGCATATTTGCTGAGCCATTTTTCGGCTCCTTCAAGAGAATATTTGAGCATGTACGAAAGCTGCTCAGACTTGGACTCATTCGACTCATTCATTCACTTGGCATCAGTTGAAAGCAACAATAATTAATGCTGAGCGACAGTTTGCTTTTGCTCTTTGGCAATTCAATGGAATCAGGGAATTTACAATCTCTGAATGGAAATTTTCGCTTTTGTGAAGGGAATATATGCCAAAATATTATACTCATTCTATACATATATACAATTTGCTGTTATATCTTATCAAAATAAAATCTATTCTTTTATTGATTAAAATTGCTTGAAGCGACCTCTTTGGCCCAGTTAGCGGGGCTTGTTAGCCAACTTAACTCTTCCACATTATATGTTGACTTTGACGCTTCAAGTTTCAGCAATAAAAGTTTGATGTCCACCGACTCTTAACTCTTTTAAAGAAGTGTCATAGCCACAGCAGCTAACATACACATAAGACAAAAAACTTTTTGCCCAAATTCAATACAGTTCGTTAACATATTTATTTGATTTACTGACCCAAATGTTTTTCTACGAATTCGTGGATATTTTTTCTAAATTGATTTAATTTGGACTTAATATATGTGTTGACTTTTGGAATGAATTATACATTCGGAGCATTCGAGGGAAAGTTTGCTGATGAGGCACTGTTGTGTAATGCTTATTTAAATAGTTTTCGTATTTGATTTTAATTGGAATTGATAGATTGTGACGTCTGCTGCTTTGCTACCTCAACGAAAATTCCAAATAATGATTTTGATAAAAAAAAAAATAGCTTGCATATTTTCCCAGTCAAGTGTAAGGTGTTGCCCTTAAGAAATATGATTTGACTTTTGCCCTGACCTCAGAATCTTACAACCTGATACATTACAGAATTTTCGAGAATTTTATAGATGGCGCAGCAATTCGTCATGCAGTTTGGGTAGCTTTTGCCATCAAAGTAAATTTGATAGACTGTAACCTGAGTTCTTTTCCTATCTCACAAAACTTGTTTGATTTGGAAATGATTTTTAAAGCTTTTTGATATTTTCCGGTTGAACTGTCAAATTTGTCTGACTGTATCACGTTCAGCATCAATTTGTGTGGATTCCTGCTCGATTTAACTCAGTGTCTACTGTGAGTTAACTCACTCACAGAATTGAGTTAAAAGTGAATCAATATTTGTTTAACATTGATATCTATATATAATAACAATACAATAATAACCTTATATACTTATATAAAAACTTATAATCCTTATTACTTTAACCACATTATATAACCTTAGCATAAATGTCTTCACAATGCCTGCAGCTAAATGCCTAATTGCGCAATTCGTGATAACGGGCTCAAAGCATATAATTAGAAACATCTCTAAAGTGTTTCAAGCATTTCATGGGCATTGTTCAAGAACTGTGAGCTTAATTATTCTAAACTAAACTCTAGAGCAGCAGCAGCAGCAGCAGCAGCAGCAGCAGCAGCAGCAGCAGCAGCAGCAGCAGCAGCAGCAGCAGCAACAGCACTCGAAGGCATCTTTTTAGAGGGCGCAGCAGAAGATGAAGTAGCAGAAGAAGAAGAAGCAGAAGCATAAGAGGCATTAAAAAGCTGCGTGTCCATTTGGGCTATAAGTTTTTCTTTCTTTCACTTTATTTATTTTGCTTTTTTGGCCATTTTCCCGGTTAGCTGACAAAGTCATCAAAATTTCACAGCCACTTGGGAAAGCAGAAAAGCGCAAAATTTTTATTGTTTTTTCATTAGGCGTCGGCGGTAGCGGCTCGGTCAATGTTCACGAATTTCGACCAGGGGCCAAAGAGCATAGAAAACCAGCCTGGCAATTGACGCCTGGGACACACGCAAAGAACGTGGCGAAGAGGTGAGCCAGTGGAGGAAGGGGAGAGGAGGGGAACCGGACAGCGAGTAGTGGGCGGAGCGACTAGTGGGCGGAGGTGAAAGTTCGGCGCGTGGGGCTTAGGCTGTGGGGCGGGAGGCGTGGTAAACATGGTCTACAGGGACTCTTTGGCTTGGAGGAGACAAGTAAATGGAAATTGTTGCTGCTGCCATTTGTACGACTTAAGCGCTGAGCTTTATATTCATTTAGAAAAGGAATAAACGAATTTGTAGAGCTGATTGTGCAGATACGCAAATATATTGTAGATATATTGACAGAAATTCGTTGGATTGCAAATTGAATTGAATTTCTAGCAAAGTTTTTCAAAGATATTTTGGGTTGAATTAAATAAAATTTCCAATGACTGTATAGGATGTATAAAGAAGCTAATTTAGAAAATAAGTTAGTTAATTATTTGATAAATAAATTTAATTATTTTATATAAATATAAACATATAAATATATACATTTGTTTTAATTTTATTTATTTATTTTAATTACTATTTAGGCTTAGTATTGTCATATTTACTGCTTTACAGGGTATAACAGGTCATAAAGATTATTAAGAATACTAAATATCGCAAAACAATTCTAGGCATAAAATTAGCTTACCTAATAGATAATATACCACGTACATGCCTATATACAGGGTATTTACGAGCCAAAAACACGCGCATTGAACAGACAAATGGATGAGCACGCGAAAAACTTAATGAACTACATGAAAAGCGGACGCGGCTGATTGTTGCTACGTTTCCTCACTCTCAAGCTGTCTGTCTCGCTCGCTCAGTGTGCGTGTGCGTGTGCGTATGTGTATATATGTGTGTGTGTGTGTGTATTTGTGTGTATGCTAACTAAGCGCTGCGCCATTGGGAGTTTGTTGCTGGCGCTCAAGTATGCTTAGAAAATCCTCCAGAGCACGTTTCCGGAAATAAATAAATAAAATCCAAAAAGAGAAGCTCGAGCAGGCATTGGCATTGGGAGCTGGAGCTGGAGTTGGAGTTGGAGCTGTGTAGCTGTAGCTGTAGCTGTAGCTGACCAGGCTGCCTACATTCCATTGAGGGGGAGCGAAAATAAAAATAAAAGTACAAAAAAAAAAAAAAAGAATAACGAAAGAAAGGAAGCACAACTAAAATAAAAGGCAAACAAACGAGCTTTGCATAGAAATTGACGTGTCCGAGAGGCGAAGGCAGGCAAGGGACGTGGCGGAGGCAGAGCAAGCAACAGGGAGATATAGAGCCAAGGCAAGGCGCATAAATTCCCTTAAAATTTTAATGATACAAAATTATTTTTTGCTAACTGAAATGAATGAAGCATTCACAAATGTTGCTGCCACAAATAAATTCTCTTTGTGTGTGTTGGTGTGTGTATGTGTGTGCTGTGATTCGCATTCTTTCTTCTGTCTTTGCTACAGCTGCAGTTGATTTGTAATTTGTAATTTAATATTAATTAAAGCGTAGCTGGAGTAGCAGCAACAGTCGCAGCATCTTCTCACATTTTGGCCCGCATTTCTGGCTTTGAAGCTCATAGTGCATAGTGCTTTTAACTTGGCCAGCAGCAGCAGCAGGAGAAGCAGGAGAAGCTGCCGTAGCAGACTGCCAAGTTGAGGTAGCTGCTGGCCAGCAGTCAACGAACCGGAGCTGAGTAAATAATTTTATTGCAAAGACATTAAAATTTTAAATGCCTCTCACTCTCGCTTACACTCACCCTCTGTCTCGCTCACACTCTCTCTCTCTCGCTCGCCCTCTAGTGTCTGCTCTATTCAACGTGTATATGCCTGTCTGTCGCACCTCTTTGCTTTGCGCCTGTGGATTTTGCGTCGTCAACAGCCATGCGGCATTTTCTGTTGCTCGCTCGAGTCTGCCCCTTTCCCCTCTTACTCGCCTCAAGCCCGCTCAAATCCCTGGGCTAGGGCCCACAGCTCCTTTTTGTTGTTGTTGACTGCGCCAAAAAACTTTGCCACTGGGAGATGTTGCCTGGCGTCTGTCTTGGCGTTTGCTCGGTTTACGAGCTGCTGCTGCTGCTGCTCCTGCTGCTTCTTCTTCTGTTTTGTGTTATCGTCCAGCATGTGTGCGTGTGTGTGCGTGTGCGTATACATATATGCTTGTGTGTGTGTGTTTCTGCATTAACAAAACTCAATTTCAACTTTTCACTCTGTTCATGTGGAAAAGTTGCCTGCAGCCTCAAGTCTGGGGCCAAAAAAAAAAAAAAGGAACAGAAAAAAAGGAATACCTAGAGAGACAATCATTATGCCCTGTACCAAATTAGTTTCAGGGTATGCCCAATGGGAGGAAACCTCATAAAATTTAACAAAGTTCTTCACAAGTATTTTTATTTTTTTTTTTTTTTCGCGCATAAAAAATAGGCATAATTTTTTATTTGTTTTTATGCCGCCGAAAGTTGTTTTTATTGGCCTTGCCATGAAGAAGCCAAGGCATTTGATTTGATTACAATATTTATTAAAAATATGCGAAATTTCTGGAAAATATATGAAAAATAAGAAAAATGAAATAAGCTCAATATAGGTAGTACGTACATTTTCTAGGGTATTTGTGTAGTTGATCAAGGGGGGTTTAAAGCTCTTCATATAGCTTTGCTAAAACTGAAATTGAAATACTTATTTTGATGTATGCATTTTTTTAGCAAGGAATTTTAATAAAAAAAAAAGGAAGTAGAGAAAATCTGTAATGAAAATGTTGAACTCGGGTTGCATAAATCAGTTTTATAGTTATGTAAAAATAATCGTAATGCACAATTAAATATGCGCCGGACAAGGCGAAAGTTGGCAGGCGACCAGAGCGTAGAGACTAGTCCCGATGTAATTTATGCTGCCAGCGACAAAGCCAAAACACAGAGCAAGATAAATATAGTAGAGAGATAAGGAGAGAGAGCGAGAGAGAGAGAGGGAAGAGAAGGAGGGAGCGACTTGGCTTTTGGCCGGAAACCGGATGCAGGAAGACGCCATAAAGGCAGCATTTTTCATGGCTCGCCTGGCCTCAACTGCAAAACGTGTGCACGCTGCAATGGGGCGTGGCAGCAAATGCCTCTAATTAGATTGAATAAGTGCTTGGTGTCTAGTTACCCACATATATAAGTATATATATGTATTGATGTATATACATATATTTGGGCAGCTCTCATCGATAAATCAATGCTACGACAGCTGGCCGACAGACGAGGCGCTGATTGATGATCCACGAAATTACAAATTACACAAATGTTATGCGAATTGGCAGAGATAAAATCGGTCGGCACTTGCTCACCGAATCACTTAAGCGTAACACCTTATTTGCACTGCCACGCTCGTCTGTCGACCCTCGCGCCGTTTGGCTAAATGGAATTTGGCCCAATACAAAATTTGATTGATTATTGTCCATCAACAATGCTGAGGTGCCAAAATCCGAAGCCCAAAGCTCGCAGCTCGAAGCTCGAAGCTAAGCCAAATGCAATCTTTTGTGAAGTGATTAAAATTTAAGATGCCAGCAGACAATTTAAATTGATTTTAAGACAGCTTGAAAAAATGATTGTCAATTTATTGATATACATGGGAATATTATAAAACTCATCTTTGCTTTCGATTCTGTGGAAAATAGAAATTTAAATTTAAATGTATTTTTGCTACTAATCTAAAGCAGCTCCAGTGAACAATTCCTTATGTATTTTCCATGAAATTCATATGATCTTATCGCAGCCAACATCCTACTTATCATTCCAGCTTTTGAAATGTTTTTGCTATTTAATAATAAAGTAAAATAATAATGCCAAATAAATTTATCAATTCATTTGAAATCTAAACAAATTTTTGTTAATTCAATTTGAAGGAATATAAAATATACATTTATATATTTTTAATAATTTATTCTTATTCATTTTATTTTTGAAATTTTTCTATATATTTTTATACCCTGAACCCATTGAAAATGGGAAATCAGGGTATAATGGTTTTGTGAAATGTATGTAACAGGCAGAAGGAATCATCGCAGACCCCATAAAGTATATATATTCTTGATCAGGACGACGAGCTGAGTCGATATAGCCCTGTCCGTCTGTCCGTCCGTCCGTCCGTCCGTATGAGCAAAAGGATCTCAGAAGATATAAGAGCTAGAGAGCTGAAATTTGGCATGCATACTCGTGTATACCATAGGCAGTACGAGTTTGCTTTATTTTTTCGATAACTCATCCGATAACTTTTTTATCGAGAATAATCGAAAAATCGACTTGGTTTTTTCAGCCTAATTTGAACACTTTTAAACCTGGAGACTTCAAATTTGCGTTGTATATAGAGTTAATGGATACAAAGACTTTGTAATTTACAGATTTTGGATACCACGCCCCCTTCGCCCCCAATTTGTAAAAAACGCATTTGAAGTACTAGAGGCTTGTGCTTTGGAATGTACACACATTTTAACCATATGATTACGCTCTAAAAGTTTATTTTGTATTTATTATATTTTGATATAAAATTCAACTATATGAACCACTTTATATATTTATATTCAAAGAAAGGGAAGGAAAAGGCATTCCTAGTATATATTGCAAAAAAATCTCATTAGCTTTAGTCGTGCCACTTCAGAGAAAATCAACAGTATATAAATAGACCATAGCTTAATACTTAGCTTTAGTTTCTTTTGCATATTTAAATAAAAAAAACATCATATATTATTATATTTAATGTGTATAAAATTTCGATACACTGCAAACAAGACTTTGCAATTTGAGCTACTTCTGATCTACAGTAAATCAACATTAAATCACATTATGATCTTATGCGCCTAGCCACGATTAATAGTTTTTGTATTGTTTATTTGTGCACGGATCAGACTCTGTAGTCGAATTGATGGGGATCCAGCTCGAAGCGTTTGATGCGCTCCGCATATTGGCCAAAGAAGAAACTCTCGAGCTGTAAGATTTTAAAGTTGCGATATTCCTGCTCGGAATGGAAGCGCGTGTTGTAGGCGCAAATGCATTGGTTGGGCAATGTCTCGATATATGTGGGCAGATTCGGTAGATCCATGTCGCAGGGCATATGCAAAACGTTGACATCGGCTAGAGCGATTTGGCACGACATCAACTCTCTGGGTCGCCGAATGTGATCCATGGGTAAAGAGGCAGCCTCTAAAGCAGTCGTAACAGCTGTGAAGCCATCGGATGACTTGGGGTCCCTTACGGCGTCCGTTAGGGGCAAAGTAACGGATCTGGCCCAGCTGCTGGGCAAACTATTCTGCGGGCGGTCAGAGATTCTGTGTGTAAGAAAGAGTGAAAGAGAGAGAACAGCAGATAGGAGAAGTCTAAGAGACAGTCTTACCAATGCAATGAGTGCGCCAGCCATTGTAAGTAATATTTTAAGTGGAAACTGCATTTTCATTAGGTATTCATTTATATATGTATATATAAATATGTGTATGTATTTGTGTGTTTGTGTTTTTGTTTTTGTTTTTTATGTCTGTAAAACATGATGTGTGAAATGTCGAGTCGTTGTTTACTAGGACCTTAGTTGGATTTATGTTTATTATGGCAAGTCAGAGTTCGTTTAAGCCAAGCCGACGCCAAACGATGGCTCATAAAACGCGCGCACACTTGCAAATTATGGCCAACATGTGCGCGAGGCGAAAATTGATAACCACTTGGCTGACATTTTTCACACACAATCAACACACACATATACACACACATAGCAGTACACACACACTAACCCGATATAGCATCAATTACCCACGCCATGTGGTGGTCAGACAGCAACGCTTGAAGACTCGCAGCGGTAGTTGGCTGGGAATTGAAACAGGCAAGCGTGTGAGTAGCTGGGGTAGACTAAACTATGATATACCCAGCATTCATCATAATTTTTGTTGCTGTTAATCAAGAATGTATTAAATAATAATTCAGTCTTTGTTTAGTTCTTGATAAAGCCGACTAAAAACATAAACGAAATCTAGTTTTTAAATTGATAAAGTGCAATTTATAATGATTATTTGGGCGGTACATAATCTTCCTAATCTTTTAAATCAGTAGTGTATATAGTTGATAGTCCTGTCTAACAACATATACAAATTCTAGTTCTATGATAAAAGAAGTCTCTAAAAAAAATTTTAGTTGACTTTTATGTATAACATATTACGAAAGTCAGTAGAAGTTTTTTTCAAAATCAACCAACTATAATTTTTCCAAAAGGATATCGATTTCATTTGAAAAACTATATATACAATTTCGATAATTATCGATTTAGTGCAGGAAAACTTTTGTAAATTAAACTGATATGTAAAAAATGAAAGCTTTAGTATTTTTTGGGAATTTTAAATATAGATAGAATGGTAATTTTTCCCCCTAAGCTCTTGAGAACATTTTAAGCCTTTCAATTAAAAAGTACAGGGTATACAAATACATCAATTGCTTCATGGCTTGTAGGGTGCAATGACAGCGACAGCGGATGCTAGGATATTAGAAAAGCCACACAACCCAACAGAAGCATGTAAAGTGACAGCCAAGTGCCACACACACACACACGCATGCACACACGTATACGCATACTCTCGTTCACACACACTCGCTCACCCACACACAATGGTCAGCACTGATAATGACCAACGCTACAGATCGATATGGAGCATTTCAAGTGTGAAAATAATATGACAGGAGTAATCAAGGCGACAACTGGGGAGCAAGCCCTAAACGAAGCTAACAGAATTTGCGCACAGCCATTGATATTGATTTCAGACGCGGTAAAATGCGTATACGCAACGTGGCAAAATGTGTAGCGCCGGCGTCGACATCGGCATCGGCCTGAAAGCCAGGGCAACAGGAAATGGGCAAAATAACTGTGCGGAAATGTTGAGAGCGCATTGCAATGCGTCCCCAGTTGAATGACTGGCTGGCTGGCTGGCTGGCTGGCTAACTGGTTGACTGTGCTGTTAACACATGTCACTGGGCCATAATTGCAAGCCATATATACAATACATATGTATGCATGTATGTGTGGGCGAACTGGAGCTGGAGCGGTAACTGGAAATAGAAATGGCGATGGGAAGTGGAGATGTGAATGAGCCACAGACAAGCTGGGAATGAATGACAATTGTTTTGACACGCCTGACAGCTGGCGGGGCGAAGAATGGCCGAAACGATCAGAGGCAGCTGTCAAAAGCAGACAACAGCTGCCATTACACACACACACACACATGCGTGGGGAGACAGAGAGAGTGGGAGAGAGAGCGAAAGAGCTAAAGCACAGACTATGCACAGGCTGATAAAATTCATAGCACCCGTTTACCCACACCCACACACACACACACACACACACACACGCACTCACCCACTCCCACATTTAAATTGAATTCTTCATGCTGTTTGACGTCAAAAGTTGATGTGAAAATTAGTTTGTTGTGCGTTTTTCGTTGAAATGCAACTTAATTAGCAAAACTTTAAGCAGTTTTCAATTATGCAAAAGCAATTGCCAAGCAGGTCTACTATGTGTAAGCTCTGCCAGTGCCTTGGCAGTTAATTTCACATTCAATTTAGCCAACGGCAGCAGCACATGACAAACTGTAAGCTCCAAAGCGGAGCTAAAGCTGGAGTCAATGCAGGCAGCGTTTAGCCACTTAAATTGGCAACGTGTAGCAAAGCCAAACCAAGTGCGTTTGCCACGCAACGAGCAACGAGCGCTGCTTGATTATGGCTCTTATGGCAAACCTAACAAATCTCTTTAGTTGACTGCTCTCAAAAAGTCCCAACCATTGATTAATAATCTCTCTCTGTCTGTCTCACCCTAACACACGCTCTCTCTCTCTTTTTCTGTCGCTCTGCTAGTCTACATTTTTGCCGACTGCATGCCACATGGGTGCTGTCTGGCTGCCTGACTGGTTGCTAGGCTCCCCAGCTGGCTGGCTGGCTGGCTGGCTGGCTGGCTGGCTGGCTTGCCTTGTTGCCTATGCCTAAAGCTGCCTCTGGATAGCACATATATTTAGCCTGCGACAGCAAATTTGTTGCCAGCTGCAAGTGTTGACCCGTTCCTGCTCCGGTTGCTGCTGCTCCTACTCCTGCTCCTGCTCCTGCTGTTGCCCCTTATCCACTGTTCAAGCACTTTTATAGCTGCAACTGACGCTATGTTGCCCGCTACCCGCACTTTGTTGCCTTTTGTAATACCCTGCGCGAGTTGGCAAAGATGAAGTGTGGTGTAGTTTGGTTTAAGTCAAGATTCTTTTACTATAGCCTAGACAAAATATTTTTACTGTATAAGCGATGCTAATTATATAGCTACATAGTTTAAACTCCACGATATCATAACAGGCAGCATCGTATATATACTAATTCCTGGCGTCCTACTGTGCTTCACTACTACGTGCTCTTTTTCGAATTTCTCGCAATTTCTGGTCGCTTCGCAATGTCAACTGACCCCCACAACGTCCCTGTTCAAATGCCAAAATAGCCATCCCACTCCCACGCAGCAAGAGCCGTGACTACGTTCGGCAACCATCTTTGTCTCACTCTCGCGGTGTGAGAACTGAGAAACATTGCCACCAACACGCAAATTCACTCCAACCATATCTCCACAACAACTCTGTATACGCTTTCAGTCTCTCACCAATACTATTGTAAGAGTGGGAGTCTCTGCTGTTAGACTGAGCTGTTGACTTCACAGTCTCGCGTTATATTATTGTAGTAATATGAAATTTATGTGTATAAGGCAGACTATATTTATATTTATATGTCTTATAGCTCAGTTGACGGTTCGAGTAGTAATTCTTTTTTGAGATTTGTAGAGTTAAGAGCCTTGGAAACCGTTCTTTAATTTTTTCCGAGTTTCAGTTCATTTCCATTTATTTACACAATTCGCTCTATGAATGGAAAATATTTCCAATTTTATGTATTATGTATAATAATAGAATATCTTTTCTTCTGACTTTTTTAAAAACTTATAAAAGGAGTATATTTTTATTATTATTAAAGGAATTTCAATTTGTCTTTGAATTGAATCTCGGTATGCAAAGTTTTATATACTGTGCTCAGATTATCATCTGAATCAATTTTAAGCGCTTTCTCTTTGCTCCAGTTGTCAAGTTTCAATTTCTCACTTGCAAATGCAGCATATCGCTCATGTAGTCGTGCATGGCCACGTTCTTTGAATATTTATGCTTTGTTTTTGTTTATTTTTTTATTGTTCGTGACGTCGCTCGTAGTTGTATTTCATTTTGTTTTGCTTTTTGCACGAAGCGAACCTTTTGTTTATTTGCGCTTCGGCGGATCACAAAAACTATAATAGCAGCAGCAGCAGCAGCAGCAGTCCGGGCTCGGGTCCGGGTCCGGGTCTGGGTCTCATTCCAGGACATGCAGCAGGACGCGAACGCGAAAGCGGACTCTGGCACCTCGGCACAAAAGCGAAGCACCGTCTGTGCAGCTAAAGCGCAGCTAACAAAAATGTTTATGTGCTGCTGGCGCTGTGCTGGAAAGTGGGCTGCTAAAAAAAAGGTGATGACGGGAGGAGGAGTGGGGGAAGGGGGGGACGTGGCAAGATTGTAGTATGCACGTATGTGCAGTTAAAAATTGCAGCTCGTGCGCAACGTTTGCCAGTCAGAGGAAGTCTGAGCGAATCGGCATACGAGATGGCGTCAAAAAGAGAGCACAAACAAGAATGGAGTGTGAGAGGGAGTGAGTCAGAGTTAGGGAAGAGGGAAGAGCAAGTCCGAGTGTATAAGTGTGCGAGTGCAGGGGGCTGGCTAGTTGGGTTAGTTGTTGTGTGGCAAAGCCACAGGCAGAGCGCGAGGTCGCTCCAGCTGCAGGTGATGCATCTGTGGTTGTCCAAACACGCTGCGTATGTGTGTATGTGTGTGTGTGTGCGTGTGTGCGTGTGACGTGTAAAGGGCGGAAAATAGTTAGTGTAATAGAATTAACAAAACAAAATAAAAGCTAAGCACAATTAAATATTTGCGCTGCCAGCCAAAGCAGAAATGTGGTGTGGCAACAGCTGCTGCCCCGCAACAATTGTTGTTGTTGCACCTAGAAATATTGCCAAAAACTCAACTGACAAACAAAACAATTGCAATAGGTGCGAGACAGGTCATCATTTAGCTGCCACATGCAACACACTGTGTCAACATGACAATTTTAGTCATCAAAAGACCATTAGCAAATGTTTTTGTAACACGCACAAGCCCAAAAAGTGGAAAGTAAATAGATATATATATATATATATATATATATATATATTGAATGGCACTTGCTCAACTTTGTAGTAAAATTTGTTGGTCAGGGTATTTGCTAGTCGAGTACTCTCCATTAGATCACTTTGTTTCAACGTATTTCAGCTGCGGTTGGCTCCATTTATGTTTATTTGCATTTTGTATTCTGCAATTTGCATTTTCGCCAGGTGGGCGTGGCACACTCAAACGCCCTGCTCCGACAGCCATCAATATGAATCGCTTCAATAAATAACGTAAAGCGTAACAATGCGGGAACCTGAACCCAAAAAAAAGTAGGAGGTTTAAGTGCTTTTAATTTGATTTTCATTTACCTGGAAAACACAAAAGCGAAAAGAAAGCAGATGAAGCGCACGGCTGCAAAGCCCTTGACTAAATATATGCATGTTTATGTTTATACACAGAGCTCTGTGCAGCGACAATTAAAGAGATCTCTTAAATAATGGAAATATTTGGGGAAAAAGGAATTAAGATGGATATGAATGTATTTATGAATATGTATATAAATTTATAATTCTAGGTAGTACAGAATATGAGGTGGGGATTGTTGCTTCATAGAGCGATGCTTTTTATTTAAAATTCTAATGGAATTGAAATAATCCTCTGTAATATTATAATTTTTGATTGTTTTATATGCAATGCTTTTACTTAAAGTTTTGTAGTGAAAGCCAAATTAAAAGTCTATTAGTGCATTAAAATCTATCGTTTATATCGATTCTGTTATCGATGTCCCTCAGCTGCTGAAATTAAGATATGACAACTAAATAATGAAGTTACTAAAACTAAAAGCTATGCAACAGTTTGTACAATTTTATAATAAACTTCATTTTTATGAGCTGCAAAAACTCTATATACCATTGATTTTACAAACAACTGAAATGCCCACTCATTCTAAAGGTTCAACTAAAAATTTCATGCAATCATAACTTTTTGTCCAGCGAGTTGAGAGCTCAATCACTAAGAGAATCATCATTAAATTTCCATCATCATCGCTTGCTGGGGAAATGGTTCATGAAATGCTAAACTAAACTTAAGCCTTTAAGGCTCTTTGAATAACAATATTTGCGGGCAGCTGAAACTTTTGATCGATTTTAATTAAATTAAAATAAAATCGGAGTCTGTTGCTGTCAATGCAGCAGCATTAAGTTATTTCCATTTCAAATACGTTTGCGCTTATTCAAATTCAAATATATGCATGTTTTCATTGAATGAGAGCAGTGCTGGTTATTAATCTGTTAAATGCGCATTTTATTGAAAATATATAAAATGGAAGCGAATATTTCATTTATCATAAATCATTTCTGTTATCAGCACACTTGCTCAGAATATGAGAGCACTGAAATACATATCCAATTACTCAAAATCAATAGCAGCTAGTATTTCGAGACTACCTGGGTGAAATTTGCCAAGTAAACCAAAAGTTTAATTTTAAGCAGCTTAGATTTGAGAATGCAATTAGTTTGCTCAGTGATAAGCGCTGTGTGGGCTCTGATCCCAGGCGCTGTCCTTGGGCCAGTTGTCCGGTTGCCATTTGATGCTGTCACATTTAGTTGACAAATGTGCGCGCATTTGGCATAATCTGGCTACTGTTTTTTTTATCTGTATACCCTGCATTAATTAAGTGCTTAGATGGAGGTGTATAACACAGTAGACCAGAATTGATATGCAGCCAGATCGAGTTCCCTGTTTACGGTGCGTATGTTTTAATATTTATGAATTAGTAGTTATATAAACTACTATATAATACAAATACTACTATTGTACTATACTACTACTACTATTACTGTACCATACTACTACTATATTATACTACTACTGTGCTATACTACTGTTACACTTTTCTACAACTACTACTACTACTGCGCTTTACTACTACTATACTATTCTACCACTGCGCTCTACTAATACTATACTATTCTACTACTATACTATAAAACTATTATACTATTCTACTACTGTACTATAGTATAACCATACTATACTACATACTGTACTATACTATTACTACTACTTATTATGGATCACACTCTACGCATACCTTTAAAGCAAATTTCAATATACTTCTCTTCTATTTCTACTTCTTCTACTTCTACTACTCTACTCTTATACTCGTCTGTTCGTTCAATGATAAATATATTGATATAAATTTATACTCAATCTCTTTCGAGATAATAGAGCTGCATATAAAACATAGCTAACACTCAGAGAGTAACCGATGGCTTCGGTTCTTGAACGATCGGCCTGAAACGCATTTTTATTGTTTTTCTCTCCGCTCTGGTTTCTCTAAGCTAATCGTACTTTGTGCATGTATTGGTTTGTATGCTAAACACATCGATAGCTTGTGTGTGTATGAAAACCGTTTGCATTGGCTCTTTGAGTTATTGTGCGAGCGTCAATCGTATCGCTCTCTAAGCAATGTTCGGTGAACGAACTTCACACGAATTAGTCAACTCAAGACGCTCAATAGAAAACGAAAACAAGAAGAACCGAAGTCGCTCGCTCAGAGCGTAAGGAATCAAAAAGTACGCTGTTAGCAAGGTATGATAATAATATATTATCGTATAGCTATGATAGAAGTACTTGGAATTTATTGTACTCCACTTATACTACATTTCCTTCAATTTACACCCTTAGACTTTCCACTTTCCCTCTCTCTCCCTCTTTGCCTCCCTCTACAACTTTTCATAATTTATGGCTATATCTGCCTTAAATCATAGCAAGAACACTCCACCCTTAACACACCTATTAAAGCCATAATAACAATATATAATAAGATGTCAACTGTCAGAGCTTACAGGGTATTGCCCTATCAAGTACACATAATTCAGGCGTTGCTTAAGCGTGTTGCTTTTTTTTTTTTTTTTTTTTTTTTTGGCTAGCTTTTGGCCAGAGGATAGGATATCAGAGCCCTAATCTGGCAAGCAAGGCGAAACCGAACCCCATTGTCCGCTATCTGCTGTCGCCGTTAACTCCTTTTCGCATGACGCTGAGGTACTGTCAACAGCTTTGTAATTAGTTGCCTGTTTTTGTGTGTGTGTGTGTGTGTGTGTTTTTTCTGTTTTTTGTTCGTTTGGTTCGTTTTTCTTGCTCTGCACTCCATGGTCACCATCGCTCTTCGGTGCTGTCGCTGCTAATGTCAGCGCTAGATTGATGGCGATCCATTTTTTAGTTCGCTGCCATGCGAGATGGACAAATGCTGACCATCATTTTTGAGCTGTCTGCTGTCTGATGTCTGCTATCCTCGCAGGCGGCGTCGCATTGCGTATACATAAGGCTTTAATTAGCCAAGTGCCATTTGGCTCGACTCAGCTCCACGAATGCTCAATGCCAAACTGAATTCAGAATCCAGATTCCCGAGCGCTGAATGGCAAAATGATAATGAATTGTGCCCAGAGCAAAAGCGTATCGCAAAATTCAAATATTGTCAGCGGGTGGAAATTGTTAAATTGAAATGCGTTTGCGTTGGCAAATTTGCATAACAGCAAAAATTATACTACTCTGCTCTACTCTCTTTCACTCTATTCTTTCTCTCTCTCTCTCACTCTCTATCACTCTTTGTCTCTATGTATTCTTCAAATAAGCATTGCAATTGTCATAATATTGACTAAACTCACTTTTGAAATGCATATTGAAATAAATATAAAAATATATTTCCCTTTAGAATTTTTAATTTATTCAAATATAAATCTCTCAATTCTGTATACACAATATGAATAAGGGAGAGAGCAAGAGTGAGAGAGAGATAGTGAGGTAAATTACTAAATTTTCACACTCGGACAGGCAATGCATACAAAATATGTAATAATAAAATTGTAGTTTTTACACAACTTATGTGAACAACTGGTCAGTGTTCGGCTGATTAGATAAATTATAGAGAATATAAATTTGCATAGATAAAAAAGGTTTTAGTATAGAAATTATTTAAAATAAAAATTGAATTTTAATAACTTTAATTAGAGCAGTTTATGCTTTGAATATAAATAATTTTATTTAAATTATTATTATTTTTTTTTTTAATTTCTTTATATTGTACAAAATTTTTATTTGAAAGACTTTTTTGATTATTCTGTTATTTATACAATGAATTTAATTAAATTAAAATTTATTTCAAGTAAACATTGTATGTATATAATTTATTTTTGTGATTTTTAAGTTAAATTACTATATTTTGCTTTTAATAATAAATAAATTTATCATAAAAAATTAAAAAAATCCACAACATAATTAATACTAATTTATCATAAACTGAAAAATATTTATTTGAAAATAATTTGAAATATACCAGTATATATAGCAGTATATTTTAAATACATTCACATATTAAGTCCGGTTTTCATATCAATTATTTCGCCCTTACAAACTCGTCTGACATCTAAATTGCTTTTGATAGATTCAAAATCCTTTAGAATTCTGAACAATACACCTAGCTGGAGCTGGCTGTCAATAACAGGGTATTTACAACAACAGTTGCCAAGCGAAGCGTTGACAAAACCCCAAAGAGGTAAAAATTTAACGGAATTGCAAATGCTGTTGACACTTGCACAACGCAAACAATTGTCCGCAATCTGCTGCTCTCTCACCTAGCTACAGCTACAGCTCCAACTCCCTTTCCCTTTCCCTCTCACTCGCACACACTCTCCCGCTTTCTGTGTCAGTCACCTGCCCTATTCTGCTCCGTCAGACTCGGTGCTTGGCTTTGGGTTTGTATTTGAAATCTGGTCTGGGTAGCGTTTTGGCAATTTTCATGTTTGCATAGTTTTTGGCAACACTTGATTGCCTTTTGGCTTTGGCCGGAACGCAGAGCCAACCTGGCTAAACAAATCCAGCCAGTGAGCTTGACAGAGCGCCCATATCTGCACAGCACTTTTGTTGTTGCTAAAATTTTTTATTTTTATTTTTTTATCTGTCATCTTTTTTTCTTTGTCGCCTTTGCGTAATCAAAAACCAAAATTTAAATAATTGCAATAAATTTTTTCTTATTTTCTCATTTTGTCATGCTGACAAATTAGATAAGTTAGCTGTGTATGTGTGTGTGTGTGTGTGTGAGCGAGTGTATGGGAGTGTGTGTGTGTGTGTGAGCGAGTGTATGGGAGTGTGTGTGCGTGGCACATAAATCATATTTAGCTTTGCGGCGCCAGCGAACATTCAATCAAAGTGCAACAAATCCCTCAAATTTGTTATGCGTCACGTACAACTGTCAAGTCGCAGATGTGTGTGTGTGCGTGTATACGACTGTGTGTGTGTGTGCGTGTTTGCCATTTATATGAGACTTTAAAGTCTAGCGAGCCTAAAAGCTAATACAAACACACATATCTATAGATATTTTAATATTATTTAATGCAAAGTGCGGTCTGACTTGGGCTCTTGTTTATGCTTATGGAAATAATCGTAATAGTAATCGTTATCGGAATTGAAAATCGTGTGCCAACCACCCGACCGTCTTAGCATTTGACTGGGTTATCAGCTTTACACTCAACTGAATATATTCTGGGGTATTTGTAGATGCCAGCCACGGCTTATTAAATATTAAATTGATAAGGCAGTGACTGACTGAATGACAGTTTCTGTTGTGGTTGTGGTTGCCTTTTCCTTTTTTTTTTTTTTTTTTTTTTTCCTTTTTTTTTTTTTTTGCGGATGCCCTAAACTTATTAAAAATTGGAATGTAGGATATTATGTATTCACAGCGTTGTATGTGACGGGCTGCAGGAGGCGTGGAAGAGTAGAATACATTAATGTGTGTATGTATATATTGTAGAGCCTATAAAGTATATTATTTCTGTGGATGCACAGCTTAGATAATCTGGGCATGTCTTACATCTGTGCATCACTTCATCTGTAAGTATTTTTGTAGTCGTTCTTTTCAGAGAGTATGAACTAGATATGCAGACGTTTTATGTAATCGATAAATTCTTAAATATTCATGAAGTCGAATAAAATCGATATAAGCCTAAAGTCATTTAGATATATTTGATAACTGTTGAGTGCTTAACTCATTAAACTAAATATTAAGCATACGCACATATGGCGCACTTTTAAGTAACTGAAAAGGGTATCTTCTAGTCATGCACTTCCTCGGCTAGACTACTCCTTTTGTGCCCATTCTTTTTGGTATTCGCATTTGTTGCCTATTTCGCTTGTTGTTGTTTTTGTTGTTGCCTAAGCGGCTTTTGCTCGGCATTCGCGTGTATAGCACGTGCCACGCCCCCGCCCATTGCCCAACTGGGATGCTCTCAATACAATGCCGTTGTATGCTAATATTGCGGGCATATTTTTCATGTCGCAATCATTTTGTGTGCCATTTTTTTTTCTTTCTGTTTTTTGTTTCTACTTTATTTTATACTTTTCATTGTTGTCGTTGTTGCTGTTGCTGTTGTTGGCATTGCTTAAGCGTTGATTGCAAGCATTTGCATAATTTAAGATTGTTCTGTTCACTGACACTCGACATACTCATACACAGACACACACACACACACACACATACAGACACATACACGCTTGCAGAGTGTATTCCAACATGGTGTCCCCACTCTGGCGGCGCATTAAAATGAAAATTCCAAGCTCAGTCGACGCTCGTTCAAGATTAACATATTTCTTTGAAGCTCCGGCTAAATTATTAAGGTTATAAATAGCAGTGTTGGTAGCCAGTGTTGTATTATACCAAGTGCCCATTAAGTGAGTGTAATGGTTATATTAAGATATTCTGCAGGCAGCAGCAGCAGCCGCAACAGCAACAGCAACAGCAATAGCAACAGCTAAGTCAATTGGAATATGACTTAACAAATTAAACGAATTCATGTGAAAAAGATCATTTCTCGCTTGTGGGTGTGTGTAGATTAATTATATCATACATTAATCTGATTCTTGCTTTCTTCTCTGCTTTAATTTCCTGTCATATGATATTGTAGAGAATTTGTTTTTACATTGTTTTACGACTTCTCTTTCATTTCCTTGTTATATGTATCTCTTATTTGCCTCCATCTATTTTGATCTTTATATTTCTCTCATATATATCTCTTCCTTTTGCATTCTGTGTCATTTTATTCGTTCCTTTTTTTTTTCGATTTACTCTCGCATTTTTTGCCATTTCTTCTCCTTTAATATTTAGCCTTTTTTGCTAGTCACTTCTTCTCATTCTCTCTTTATCCTGTATAGCTTGTCATTCACATTTTATACTTCTATAGGGTATCTGCCACTGCGAGCAATCTCAGATTAAACAACTTTATTTTATTGCAGTCTCTGTTCTTTAGTTTCGTTTCTGCTTTTGCAAATATTGAATGACAAAAAAAAAAAAAAAAATCAAAAGAGAAATAAAATAAAATAAAAGTTTCTCATTTCCATTTCAATTTCTTATTGCAGTTTCAGCCGGTGGCAGCCGGTGGTGCAGCCTGAGCAAAAATAACCACCACGACGACGACGACGACGCCAACGACAAATTCACCTGCCTTTTGACAGCGACAGCGATTGGAGGGAGGAGCCGGCAGGTAGCTGTAGGCGGCAGGCGGCGGTAAGCATCCTGTGCTGTGGGCATGTCCACAGCCAAAAGACTGGTGCTCTCGCTACGTGGACGTAAAAATTCGCAGGGCAACTCGGCGACATCGTCGACGCGGCTCGTATCCGCTGGCACCTCGCCGGGCCATGAGCTGGACGAAATAGCCGTTGTCTCCGGCACCGGTTCGACTAGCCATCATTTCTCCTATGGCGGCTGCATTGGCAATAACAACGACGCCATCAGCGCCGCGGCTGTGGCCTGTTATTCAACAGGTAAGCTAAGCACACAAATACATGCATAGATATATAAGATCTAGAAGTGTATTATACACACACATACACACACACACACATACAGAGACACACGCTCTACCCTCCAATCCAACCGCAGCTCCTGTGCACCCACAACAAATGAAATGTTCATCTTCCAATCCAATGCACAATGCAGTTAAACCACCAATCAGAGAATCATAATCGCCAAAATTGAATTTATAGACTTGGCCACGCCCACCACCCCACCTTGTACACCTTGTAAAACCCCACGCTCTCTGCATGCATTCGCATTTGTTGTGTAGATTTTAGTGGCGCATCTCTTAAAGATCTATACACATATATATATAACAATTGCTTATCAAGTATATTTTAATTATTATATCATTAGAGGTTAGAAGAAATTTACATTAAAATAAGTCAGTAAGCGATTATAGGGTATAGGGTATTTTTATTAAAATTAAACTCTTAACTTTCATGGAAAATGGATTTTTCAACAGAAATGAAATTTGTATAAATATATATAAATATATATATTTATATATACTTGACTCGTTCTCTCCAGCTATTACCTTTGTCTGCATTGCAATTTCTTTGAATGACCTGATTTTCTGCTCCTTTATTTGGCATTTAAATTTTTCATATAGCTCTGGCTTTGGCTTTGGCTATGGGTTTGGGTTTTTCGGTTGAAGCGAGAATTGCATTCGACAGTTGCAAACAACTTTTCTTATTTTCCTTATTTTTTTTTTTTTTTTTTGTTTGTTTGTTTGCCATTGATTGGCATTTCGATAATGTCAGCCAAAATAGACAAAGCCAGCGCCGAGTCAAAGGTGCGATGCTAAACGATGGCATTTCGCATTTGCATATTTAATGCAGTTGACTGACTCTCAAATGGCACAACTTTAATGCCATCAGCAGGAGCAGGAGCAGGAGCAGCAGCAGCAGCAGCATCATCATCATTGTCAGCCAAGCTCGCAACGGATTAAGTTATGGAAAATCGCAATCTCAGTGAAAAGGCAACAGTTTAGACACTCACCTTTCACCTTTTGTTATGTGAACTCATAAAAGCAAATGGTAATGTATTAAGCTCTGCATACTTATGCAGTGACACCATAAAAACTCCAGCTCAAGAACTATAAAGTTCATATATAGATACATACATATATAAATTGGTATTTAGATACTTTGCAACTGTGGTGCAGTATTTGTTGGTTTTATATAGAATTGCAGTCGATGAACTTAGTAAGTAACGAGCAAGAAAAACAGCTTAGGCAATGCCAAATGTCTTTGAATAGTTCTTGATACAGCTGAATGGCCGAAAATGGCTAGATATTTGGCATTTTATTGTCACTAGAATATAGCGTATAAAAATACTATAAAACTAGCACGACAGATCGATAAACACATATATATATATAAGCTATAGAAATAGTCTAAGGCACTCTAAAGCCTTACAGGGCTATAGCCTTAAAACTCCAAATCTAGCTAAATTTACGCTCAAGCTTTATTTAAAATCAATATCAGCATTCGCTGTCTAGAATTTCAAACAGGAAAACAGCTAAAAACCTGATATATACCTTATATATTTAAGATATTCAAATCAAGCCTGGAACAGTATCTAATGGCAGACATTTCCTTGAGTTCGCTCACGATTGCATAATAAATAAAATGGCCATAAAGAGCAGCTGGCTGGCAGGCCAGGTGAGCAGCAGCTAGCTGTAGTTCAAGCTGTAGCTGCGACTAGCCTACGTGTGAGCTGCTTAGGCTGCTCTGATTTGACAAAGCGCCTTAGCCGGGTCGCCCATTTAGTGGGTAAGTTGTATTTGTGAAGCTTGTCTGTCACAATTGAGCCACAAGTCTGTTGGCTGGCTGGCTGCCTGTTTCTGTTGTTGGCCTGCACAAATCTGGCGCTTTTTGTCTTATGTGCGTGTGAGTGTGTGTGTATGTGCGGAGAAGGCAAAATAAATCAATCAAACGACAAATATGCTTAGACAATTGCCGGGCCAGGGCGCTGGCTATGGCCTACAGCTTGTGTCCTAATTTCATTGCCAGGCTGCCAGTAGTAAACTTGACACAAACACAGACACGCAGGGACACACACACACACACGTACGCAATGCCTGGCGTTGTCTTTGGGCTAGCCACAAACGTAGTTCGTTTCCTTTTGCGGTTGCTTGGCTTGTCACATTTTATAGGCCGCATATGTTGCGACCATTTTTCTTCAGCCAGCTGTTGTTGTCTTTATTATTGTTGTTGCAGCACGTTCACTTTGGCTTACAGTTAATTTTGAGCGAAATTCAATTTATCATTGTGCGGCCCATAAATCCAAATTTCGTTTGCCAGGCCAAAGAATCAGAGCTGCTGCTCCTCCTGCTGCTGCTGCTGCTCCTGCTGTTTCTGGCCGTGCAACCTGGCCTACTAAAGTGGACAAATGAGATTTATGTGAATGATTCTGTTGTCGCATTCCATTTGTTTTCAACATCAGTTAAAAGTGACTGCAATTTGTAAGCCAACAACAACAAATCCAACAGCCGTAAGCAGCGGCAGCGGCAGCAGCAGCAGCAGCAGCAACAGCTTCACAAAATGAGGGTCAACGTGACGTATGCGCAATATGTTAAGGACTTCAGCTGCAATACATAATGCTATGTGTATAAAGTGCAAGTGCTTATACGTATATGTATTTATATGTGAGTGTATGATGGCGAGTGTGCGTGTGTGTATGTATGTGTGTGAGCTGTAAAGTTTTTCAGGCAGTGCTATTGACATTTATCGCTTGGTGGCTCGAATTTAATGACTGTTAAGTTGTTTATGTCCAAATGCACGCTTTAACGCTTGCACTGCAGCATGGATAGTGTTCGAGCAATAAATGACAGACTATAAGTTATGCTGTAAATGAGTTGAAGTGAAGGTGAAGCTCAACTTTTGAAATCATGTAGCAAAAATCAAAGTTGACTTTGTCTTGACTGAACAAACAATTAGACTATGTAGATAGTTGACTATCAGATTATATATATATAATATTTGCATCTGTGTATATCATATATTGACTCAATATCGGTTATTTTTATGTTTTTTATGCATATGTTTTGAATGATTGTATCTCCAGACAGCTAAGTTAACTAAACTTTGACTTGACTAAATGATCAATCGAACTATCTAGTTATCTGTCTATTAATCTATATATAGTCATTCAATTTCACTTGCGTTTAAGAGTCTTTATCCATTTAAATTGAGTGACATTACATACTCTCCGGCTAGCTAAGCTATCTATGCCTCGTCTAGGCTTTGCCTTGACTGAAAGACCAATTTCACTATTAAGTTATCTGTCAATCAGTCTATATATGGAATATAGGCATCTCTATTGACTCAGTTTCATTTACGTTTTATGCTCTCTATCCACTTTTATTGAATGACGACATTACATGGCAACTCCTGCCAGCTAAGCTAACTCCTGCTTCCACTTAGCTATAGGGTATTTTTGCCGTCAAAAGCACAGCTTCGGCCGCAACCACAACAACAGCACCAGAGGCAGCATCAGCAGCAGCAGCAGCAGCAGCAGCAGCTGCTAAAAATAAAACGAAACTTTTCAACTTTTGGCATATTTTTTTCCCCAATTTTCTTTCTCTCTCTGTCTCTCTCTCTCTTTCTTTCTTTTACGCTCTGCCAATGAAGTTGACAATTTTTAGCGTGTACGTACATTGCTCTTTCAAGACTATCAAGCGAACTCCAAAAGTATGTGTGTGTGTGTGTGTCAGAGTGTGTATTTGGTCGTTGACAATAGCAATTTGGTCGTGGCTTTGATCAAAGTTTATTTTTCCTTTTTTTGTTTTTTGTTTTTAGCCTGCTATAGCATAGCTAAATTGAATTTGACTCTTACAAAGAGGCAGCAGCTGAAATGGAACATATTTTCGGCTCTATTTTGTTTCTCTTTTTTTTTTTTTTTTTTTTGTAATTTTTATTTTTAAGAGCTGCACGTGCGAAATAGGCGTCGAATAATCTAATTTGGTGTGCGCTGTTTTTAGCGTCAGATTTTATTAATAAACGAACGCTAAAATCAGGCGCGAGCTCGTCGCTTTAATGCTCTATCTGAAGGGGATGAGCAGAAAAATCCAGTTGGGCATTAGAACAGAGTATATAATATATATATATATATATATATATATATATATATATATATTTTTTTTTTTTTTTTTTTTTTTTTTTGTAGCATTTTTTTATGTTGTTATATTTATCAAGCTACTATAATTGCATTGTTCGGACTCAACGCTTAAATATAAAAAAAATAAAATGTTACATTTATTATATATTTATTTTTTTTTTAATATTATTTATTTAAAATTTTATATTTAATGTTATATATTTTATATTTTCTAATCGAAATATTCGTATATAAATAAATCAAAATTTTTATTGCATACTTATTTGGGCTAAGTCAGAGAACTGCAAGTGTGTCAAATTTTGCCACCTTACTCGCAGCGTAGCTTTTTATATGTGTTGCTATATAGCCTTCTCTTATATTCTTCTCAATATATATACATCTATAAAATCTCGCTCTTGAATTTATCTATATAGCCATCAGATTTGCTGTTTTAAAGCACATTTCAATGCTTGGCTTAAGCTGCAAGCGCTCGACTCATCATCAAGAAGGGCCAAGTGCATGTCTTTGTCTATTATTGCATTTCACTCACTCTATGGCTCTCTCTCTCTCTTTCTCTCTCGCTCTACGCCTGCCTTTGTCTGCCTGTCCGTTCATGCCATAATTGAGCTTAGAGGTCTTATGGCAGCTGCATCATTGATTTGGCTGCCCAATACCCTGGCTCAGCTCTACCTAGTGCTACCACCTGCTATCCTTCCATGGCTGGACAGCAACGTCAAAGTTTTGTTGAAAGTATTTTTTTTGTGTGTTGTTTTTTTTTCGTTTTGTTTTCTTGTTGTTTTTGTTGCTGCCGGACCGTTGCGCTGGCTGTTGTCAGCTTTGGAGGCGAACTTCAGCAGCAGACATAGCTGCTGCGAAAAGTTTTTCCATCTCATTTTAAAGGTGATGTAGCGCAGCCCCATACTCGCACTAAGTCTCACTAACTCTCCCTGTCTCTATATATAGACTGTCGATGATTTGCGCATGTATAATTAGTTTTATTTACCACCTGGCGCACAAATTTTAATTAGAATTTATGCATAGTGCCCCAGCCTAACGGGGCCTGTGTGTATTATCTGGCCAACTGGCTGGCTGGCTGGCTGGCTGGCCGAGCACCTCAAGTCTTAATGGCTGTAATCCCATCCGGAATGCCAGCCAGGGTGGAACGAGTGGAATAGGGGGTGGGGAGGGGCTGCAGACAGTTTGATTGCCATGGCTTTGGCTCGACTGCGGTTGTAAGTAATTCGAGCATTTCAATTATAAAAGCAATCTTGACGCTCGATGTTTGTCGAACGCTTGGACAGTCGCTTACATTGTTGGCCATATTAGTTTACCAATTTGATGGCGCAGTTTAGATGGCGCCCCAGCGCAGTTAACGCCAATTGCAGCGTGAAATTGAAATCCACGTAAATGCACATGGCAGCGGCAGAGCGGTGCTGGGGTGGTGGGGTGGTGGGGTCGAGCAGTTGACTGCAACACCCAAATAGTTGGCAACGTTTCGGATTGCCACAAAGTTGCATTGGCAATGCGACATGGCTTACGGCTGCGTTTTAATTGTCATTCGTGTTTGTGCCAAACGAGCTGACGGCCAGGTTGCGTATACGCCGCGTCTGCCTGCGACAATGTTGCAGGTTGTACACAAAACTATGCAACAGAGAGGGAGGAAGAGAGGTGGAGTGGGAGAGTGAGTGGGAGAGTGAGTGGGAAGCAGGTATACAGCAACACAAAGGGGCACTTAAAGTTCACACACACACACACGCACACATACACACACTCTCACATAGCCTGGCAAGTACTTTCAAAAGGTTTTGCTTTGTCGGCCCCGTAATGCAATTACAAAATGCCAACAGTGGTGCAAGCAGGTGAGAGGCACCTGGCGACTGGCCAGGCAGCAGACCAGCCAGTTGACAGGTGTTGGCCAAAGCACGCCTAAGACAGGGAAAGAGTGCTCGTCCGAGAGAGAAAGAGAGAGAGAGAGAGAGAGAGAGAGAGCTGCCTAAAGCCGATAGAGCGACGACTGAAAGCCAACATAGTCATGGATTTTTGCCGCTTTGCTCAAGTGGTTGACTTATCAAGTAAAGTGCAGCATTAAAAAAATTACCAAAGCAGTTTGCCTTTTCTTTTCCTTTTTTATTTTCCTCCATCTTTTTTTTCTGCTCTGTTTTTCTCTCTTTACATTTTGTTTTTGATGCCCCGGGCAATGCGTCGGCGGCAGTGAGTGTCATCCTTTATGAATGCAGAAAAAGGCCACAAAATGCTGATCAGACTAAGCGTATAAAGATGAGCAACTAGTGCAATGCCATTACGTCGTGTGGCTCAAAGTGAAGGGCAGTCCATTGAGAGAAGTGACCATTGACTGCTTCAGTAACCATGGAGAACGGGGACATTTGCCTAATGCCAGTTATATGAGAGCAGAGGCGATTGAAACTCAATTTGTTTTTTTATAGTTGGCTTCAAATTGTGTGTGAATGAGAAGTAAAGTTCATGTGGCGGGCGTATTATAATATAATGAGAGAGTAAAAGAGAGAAAGGGAAGAGTTATGGAAGTGGGAGACAGAAGTGGTGGGAAGAGAGAAGAAGAGAGTGTGGAAAGATGGAAAGGGAAGAGAGAGAGGGAAATATATGCATAAGAGGAAAAACTGCACATGGAGGACAAATTGATTTCGTATTGTTAAAATGGAAATTTGAGGGAGAGTCATATGAGAGGCCATTTGATTCGCGAAATGAACCGGTTGAAAACATTCTTCGGTTCTTTTCGTCTTTGCTCTCTGTTGAGCGCCTTGAATTGAACTACTCGTGTGAAGCTCATTAAACGAACATTGCTTAGAGAGCGATACGATTCAGCTTCGCATAATGAGAGTCAGTCAGTGAACAAACAGCTGAAGGAGTCAATGCAAACGGTCTTCACATACACATACACAAGACCTACCTTCGCTCACGAACCCAAATGAGGCGAATAACATAAGACGAAAATCGATTTCTGGCCGATCAAACGAACGAACTCGTTTCAGAGCCGAAGTAAAGCCTCTGAGAACCAAAGTAGTTATCATCCTTCTCTGAGTCTTTGCTCTGAGAGCTAGAAACGATCAAGAGCTATTTGTATTAGAGAGAGAAAAAAAAGATAAATTTAATGATAAAGAGAGCGCAGTTCATCTAAGTAAGAAAATTGACCAGAAAACATTTCAGGTGAAATATAAAAAGAATACAAATAATAGGTCAACGTAAAATTATACAATTTTAAAAGTCTAAATGACATCACACGAAATAAGATAATTAATGCCAAAGAAATTATGTAAATATAATTGTTTTAAACTAAGCCAAAACATGTTTATTAACTTGATTTGTCACAGAGAAAAGTAACCATGGCAAGAGTATGAAAATGTGGGCGGTAAATGCTGTGATGAGCCGCGGCAAAGATGCGAGCAAACTTTTTCAAAGCCGACAATTTACTTAAAACTTGATTTATAAACAGCTCAAAAATGTCTTAAGACAAACTTAAGCTGTTTGCGCAAGGCCAAAAAGTTGCATATAAATTATATATGTATATGTATATGTAGCGAGGCACGGCTCTAATGAGTATTTAAGAACGCGCCGTGCAAAAGTCGGTGACTAGGGCGAATATGCACACACACACACACACACACACAGAGTCGCACTCGTACACGCACGCAACCACAAATCAAATATTAAGCACATTAAACTTGAAATAGGCTTTCGGGCATTTGGTTGCTGTAGTTGTTGTTGTTGTTGTTGCTGTTGCCGTTGCCACAATTACAGCTTCAGTTACGGCGACAGTTTTGGAATATCAATCACATGAGCAATGCCTGCAGAGCATAAACCTATTATTTTTCAACCACAGACAGAGACAGAGACAGAGACAGACGCAGAGAGAGAGAGCGATAGAGTGGGTGAGCGAGTGTGAAACAGAGATGGCTAAGCTCTGGTCTGTCTCTGCTGTCGGCTACACATGTTTGGCCTTATCAAGTTTGGTCAACTGGCAGCGATAATTTGCTAGCCAGCCAGAGTGGCCTTCTCTCACATATGCTGACCCCGGGATTAGCTGCTAGGTATTAACAGCTAGCCAGACCGCAGACATGGGAATGGCTTGGACAGCAGCAAATGTAGCCACGACTGAGAGGCTGAGAGAGGGTGCTGCTGCATCAGCATTTAATGGCTGCCACGCCTCTTCTTCTTGCTTTCTACTTGCTTCCTTTTTTTGTTCTCTTCTTTTAAAGAAGCAATTTGGCAAATTTATGTTGTAATTACCCGCGCTCTTTTCTTTGCACCTACGTGCATCTCTTACCCTCTACCCACCTATTCTTCTTCTTCTTCTTTTTTGGCTGGCCCGCAGCAAATTAAGTTTTGCGCTTTGGCTTGGCCGCGCCGCCTCCTGCCAAATGGCAACTGCCAACTGGCGATGGCAGCTAAGCGGATTACACAACAACAACAACAACAACAACAACAAGAACAACAGCAGCAACAACAACAACAGCAGCCGCAGCAACAATTACTGTAAAAAAAGAAGAAATAAAAAATGAAAAATATATTTTTTAATATTTCTCTTTTATACTTATTTTTCTTATGCTCGTTGACGACGTGAAAAGAGTATATTGTGTTTGGCGGAATGTCAGTCAGGCTGTCGGTGACTCGGTGTTAATGAAAGGCATTCGTTGCCATTGAAGAGCAGAGAAATATTTTAAATACATAGTATACCAAAGTATATTTGCTTGTATATGATGTTAACTCCTAGACGAATATGAAACTCTGCCAGCTTATATTTCATAAAAATTCATTGTATATGTGAATTCTTTTAGAACAAGTCAATTACTGTTTTTACTCTGCTCTGCAATCGAAATAATCAACAAGAAAATATTTTTATTACAATTTAATAGAATAAAAATGCCCAGCAAATCAATTAAAGGCGAATTGCAATTGTAAAGATGGGATTTCAAAATCTCATTTAGTTCTTGAATACTTGCTAACTTCTCTACAATTTCTCCTCTACAAGTCTCATCTCCATCAAGAATTATCGAGAATAAACAAGTTTTGCAGTTGAATGACTACTGAGCTTTGTTTTCCGCTGAAGCGTGCTTACTCCGAATACATTGATTTCTGAATTGATTTCTGGGGCCTTTGTATCATGAGCAAGTATCATGCAGTCTGCGATTATGCGCAGCTCCTCTTACTGTTGCCGCCGTGTTTGTTTGTGCCGTGTGCCAGTTATCTTTTACTTGTATTTTTGCTCGCTTTATTATTGTATTTATTTTGCTGGCTGCTGCTGATTGGGCACGTGGCGCTGCGGCAAATTTGCCTTCTTACATAGCGATAAGCGCAATTATAGCGCCAAGGAAATTATAAGAGCAAGCAGCAAGAGTAGCAAAAATAACTGCAGCAGGAGTCGAAGGGGGGGGGGCATGAGCAGGAGTAGTAGCTGCGGCTGCAGCAGCCGCAACATTTTGCAGTTGGCGCACGTTTTTTGGATGCAACACAAGAAAGAAACAAAAAATGAAAGAGAGGTGGCAACTTTTTTGCAAACAATTTTGATAGCGCAACGAGTGTGGCATGTGGCAGTTGCAGTGGCCAATGTGCGACGCCTGCAACTTTGTAGCTGTAATCGCATTTGCTTGCCAATAAAAATGTTAGCCAAAAGCTCTCGAGAGCCTTGAACCCGGCGAATGAATAAAGCGAACGGACATATTCACATATAGTATATATATATATGGGAGTGAATAGCGAAAGGTAACTACAATGAGCAGCTGCACAATGTAGAGGAGTTGCATGAGTGAAATATGAATGGCCACACTTCACGGAGTGTCTGACGGTTTGACTGGGTCGCATTGATAGTGGCGTAAAACTCTTATGACCGCAATCAAATAACCAAAACGGCAAATGCGACAGTTGATGCCAAAGCAGCAGGAGCAGGGGCAGCAGGAGCAGGAGCAGGAACAACAGCAATTGTCATTTAATCACAAAAACTGGACAAGCAAACACATAAACACACACTTACGCACACACACACACACAATAGCTGCTGCATATTTAAACACACCAATAAAATAATCAAATTGAGGCGTGTCCAGGGAGAAATCGAGAAGTGAAAATGCTGCGACAAATTATGAAATGAAAATGACCAAAATGAAGTTCGTTTTTATTGTGTGCAGACGGACGGCAATTGACAATAAAAAGTTCAAAGTATGTTATTTTCATGATGTTTTCAAAAGAATTTACCACGCACACACACACACACACACACACAGACACAAAGAGACTCTGCACACACATAGCCATAGAATTGAGCAGCAATGGCAGAGCAGAAGAGAGAGAGAGAGAGGGGGAGAACAAGAAAAAAGACAGAAGTAAAGGAAAGTAGCAGGCAGTCGTATGAGAACAGAAATTGCTTGACATTAAATTCAATGCGATTAGGTCACATACACACACGCACGCACAAGTATTGCTATGCGGGCGAGGGTCGCTCGAGCATTTAGTTAGGCTATTACGAATGCATAGCAATTAAAATTTTACTACCTTTGACTTAATGCTCAATTTGCTCTTTACTTCATTATGAGTTTATTGTTTCTCTTAAAAATCTTATGAATTATATATTGCACTCAATTTAGCCTAAATCTTAATTACATTATGTGATTAATATGTTGGAGTAACATTACTAAATGCATTTAGCATTTAATGTGTTAGGCAGATGTGCTTATGTTAAATGGGCTGTTACGTTTAACAGAGAGAGAAAAATTAATATCTACTTGACACAATGTTAAGTCTCGTGTTACTCTGTTACTCTTAATAGGTAAATATGCTTGCTGTAATGTTAAATCTCTGGCACCGTTTACAGTGTGAGTAAGAGATCAACCTCTATAAATCTCTGTTAATCTTAACAGTGTAATGATAGCATTTAAATGACTGTTACGCTTAACAGTGTAAGACTTTTCTCATACGAGTGCATCAGCATAGTTTTCCTTCAACAAACTTTTGTCACAGCCCTCGCACCTTAATGTCTGCTCAATACTGATGTGTGTCTGTGTATTCGTGTCTCTCTGTGTGTGTGTGTGTGTGTGTGTGTGTGTGTGCACTTAAATTTGATATCCTTTGTGCTGTGCCGTGCCCTGTGCTGATGCTTGGCTCGAATTGACTGCGACTTGAGGCATTCACATTTACTCAGCTGCTTGCCTGCCAGCCAGCCTTACGCCCCTTTTTGTGCCGCCCAGTAGGCGTGCCAGTGTGCTGACTACTGTATTGGGCTCTTAATATATATATGTGTGGGTGTGTGTGTGTGTTTTTTTTTCGGGGGGCTTTTTGCCGTTTGTCCGGTTTGTCGTTGTGCTGGAGCCATTAATGCAGAAGCATTGGAATCATGTGACCTAAATACGTTGGCCCACAGCTAATGGCATAATGGCGGAAAGCCGGAGTAACAGCCAGCACTAACCAACAACAGCTCAAAGCAAACATGCTACCAAAATCAGCAGCGAGACAGCGATGGGGGGAGGAGTGGGGGGCGGGGGTGTGGCAAGTAGCAGCAGCAGTAGCAGCAGCAGCAGCAAATGTTGGGCAATTTCTCATCTCGGCGGCGGCTGCGGCCACTTTAAAAAGTTGCCCACAAAATGAAATTGAAAAGTCAATACAATGTAATTGGTTATTGTTGCTGTTGCTGTTGTTGTTGTTGTTGTTATTGGAAGGCAGTCCTTTTTTTTGAACTCTTTCAATTTATTTGCAATTTTGTTTTGTATTTGAACAATTTAACAGTTTTCCAGGGGCAAAGGGCAAAGTTTTGCTGCGCGCGGCTAAAAACAAATAGAATTATGCAAACGGCCAGCCGCAAAAGCTGTCCCAACACACAAATTATATGTCTATGTAAAGGGCAACGAGCCACAGCCACGCCCACACTTTTTAACGCCAACACCGCCCACTTGACCCGCGTGCCGCGAATGTGTAATTCATTTGAAAGTTGCGTAGCTGTCGACAGAAATTAATTTAACTTTTTTGTTTTTGTTTTTTGTATCATATTTATATTTTTAGCCAGAGCGTAAGGTCAAGGGTCGCGGCTGGCTATTGTTGGTGTTGCTTCTGCTGTTGTTGTTGTTGTGCATTTTGTCAATTAGCAAACGCCGCAAGCGGCTTAGCGGGCCCAAAGCGATTAATGCATTAATTCCATTTAAGCATCTGGCTTGAGTGTGGCGCCCAGCATCTTTCGTGTTTACATGAACTACATACGTGATGTGTCGATGTGTAGCTCTCACTTACGTGCCCCCTCCCTCTCGCTCATTCTGGCTCACTCTCGCTCCCTCTCTCTCTCTCTCTCACTCCCTCTTGCTTTCATGTATCTGTGTAAAGTTTTAATTATAGTTACAGTTTGTTGTTGGCCCTAGCTGCTGCTGCTGCTGCTGCTGCTGCCGCTCATATCCTTGAGGCATTTTTGTTGTTGCTTTATGGCTGCAGCGTCGGAAATTGCAACTTGAAGCGGTTTTAGCTTAATTTGAGTTCCAGCAGCTCACATACGCACACGCACTCACACACACTTGCACACACACACGCATACTGTGCAAACATAACAACATGCCAGCTAGGCAGGATGCGTCTGCCATGTCCTGCCTTGTCTTGGCATTTTTGGCATTGCCGTAGAACTCTCGGCGCAACAATGAAGCCAAACTGCCTGCTGGCCGCCGCATAGGTTGCTCCTGCAGAACAGCTGCCAAACTTGAAATTATTTGTGGCATGCAAAATAAACTGGCAGCAAAGTGGAGTGAGACAGAGACACACAGAGAGAGAGAGAGAGAGAGAGAGAGAGATACAGCTACATGTTTGCCTATGCCACAAAAGAGACTAAAAAGGCCCAACAGCCAAAATGCGCCAGCTGAGAGTGCTCTATTAGAGAATACCCTTTAAGATGGCTATCAGTTAATAAGGGCGTACCTTTTATATAGGCTTGTGTTTTAGGTATATGAGAGATAAGTCTAGGTTTGATTCCCTATTCTTCTCTATTCATACATAACACGTAATAGAAGTCAAGTTGAGAGCTAAATTTTAACAGCCTCTAAAATTTCCATTTAAAGGTTTTATTTTGAAGAGCAATCAAGACTTTTAACAGTTTCTCTACTTGCTTCGATTTTAATCAACTATATACTAGATGAAGATTTATAGCGTGACAGAAAAATCTCTAATATAATATGAATATATAAAATTTAAATTAAATTATTGCAAAATACCATTTACAAAAATCTGTATTAATATCAATGAGTGAAATAAATTAAAAATAATTATTTTTTATCGACATTTTAAAGGTTTTCTATCGACAGCTTATCTAAATAAATATATAAATTGGTATATATAGTTTATTCACTCTTATAAACTATTGTAACTTTTAAGGTCCACTTAAGGAAAGATCTCATATATATCTGATATCGATTTCTAAAGGAAGTTAGCTTATGAGTCAAATTTTCAGCTTCTGCAGAGCAATAGGTACAGCTAAGAGGGATATCTATTTAAATTAATCTACCATAAATGTATATATATGTATACAGATCCCCTCTTTCATTTGTATATACTGTTCGATAATAATCGCTATCGATAAATATTTATGTTTACTCATTCATTTTTAAGCTGCTCAACTCTTCGCATCTCCGATACCAGCTAAAATGGTTTTGGAGAGATACGCTTAGCTCGTTTATAACTAGCAAACATATGCATACATACATATACATATACATATCTATATATGTGCGTGTGTCTACACGCTATTCAAGTGGCTGGCTACTCTCGGCCACATGCTACTACCCCATTTATTTTTAATCTGGCCAGCTGCAGCTTAAGCCAATGACGTCAGAGCTGGCTGGGCTGAGCAGAATGTCAGCTACGGCTGCTGTTGCTATTGGCTTGATTGATTGATTGATTGACCATTGAACCGATTGATGCTATTGCCAGCTCGTGTGACATATGCAGCAAAAAGTTTGCAGCTTTTGCAATTAGTTAAAATTTGATAAATTTGCCACGAACACACACACACACACAGATGCTGACATTACGCATACGCAGCGTGTGAAGCAGCAGAAGTTAAAGAGTGCGAGTGATATATATGTGCTTATGTATGTATGTATGTATATAGAGCATATGTATATGCGTACATGGCATACATATTACATTACAACCTGCCAGGCTGCATAGCTAATCATTAAGCCCAAGTCCCTTTCAGGGCTAGAGCCTAGTGGGCGTGGCACTTTTATCGCTGACAAAAATTAAAATCTAAGCCCCGAGAAGTTTGGGCCCAACGCAAGTTGGCGACATTGGCGGCTTTGTGCTAATCACATCACGTGCGTTGCTTTGTCTTTTACACACAAACACACACACACACACACACACACACGTATACACTTTTGCTGATGGTGTTTATGCAACTATCTTCGTCCACAAAATGTGTTTTTTTTTTGTGCTTTTTTTTTTGTGGTGGGCAACAAATGATATGCCATGTGCTTATGGGGCGACTGCTTTGGCGCTTGTGGTATTTGTCGCAATTGCCGTTAACTGTCAGCGCGTGTCCGTGTAACAGTGTCTGTGTGTGTGAGAGTGTATGTGTATGTGTCTTGCTCGTTTCATTATCAAAGCCAAGTTTGCCACTAAGCACGTCGTAAACAATAAGTTGGCCCAACACGGTTATTACACTCTGCCCAGCAAACGGCGACGTTTATGTCATATGCATGTGTGTGTGTGTGTGGGTGTGGGTGTGGGTGTTTGAGTTGTGCGCCGGAATGTCTTTATGGCATATATAATTTTTGCTTAAAATTGTTTAATATGCTGCTCGGTCCTGTTGCTCATGTCCTGCCAGAACCCCTTTTATATATGCGTGTGTCTGTGTGTGTGTCTGTGTTGTGTGTATATTGATATTAGTGTAGCTTATGTTATTAACGTTATAATTTCAATTTGGCCAGTCCCAAATGCGAGTTTTATAAGAAACTTCCGTTGACACTAATTGATATATGTAAATTTGATTTGGTTGACTTGAGATTGGCAGAAAGTGGGGCAAGTGGGATCGAATATAAATTAAATTATATAAAAAAAAGAAGTTGAATTAAATAAAAATAATCTATTAAAAATTAAAATAAATAATAAAGTAAATAAATTAAAAAAAAAAAAAAATCAATACAAATATTAAAAAAAAAATTTTAAATAAAAATAAGATAAATAATAAATAAAATAAAATAATAATATATACTAATATAATATAATATAATAATAATAATTAAATAAAAACCCTAAAATTAAAGTATAATGATATATTTTAATTATTATTAATTATATCATTATTTTATAAAATTTATCAGAATAATATAAATTAGAGATAAATAAGTTAAATGCAGAATCATACATCACTTGTGAAAATCAGTATAATCTATGGTTAAACTGAAATTAAGCCGGCTGAAAAGGCTTTATGCGAATTTATATCGGCTTTTTAAACTAAATTTTTAGCTATTTTGACATTAGGCATCAGACTAAGTAAAAGCTTATTTAAATTATTTTATTAAAGTATAAATTAATAGTGCTGATCAACGGAATTTAATAGCCAAGCATCACATTTATATGAGAGCATTGGCATTAAGCTTTTGCATTTAGCAAATAAGCTGAATAAAAATGTTTTCTACCATTAAAAGTTTTATTCATTGCATAAATGGCAAGTTTATGGCATATGCATAAATATATATGTATATATTTATATATGTATTTATGTGTGTATATTCTTGTGAATCAATCATCTCAACAGCTTGCCCTTGAAAGTATGCTATAAAATGTGCCTTGCTGCAGTATGCTTAAAAGCTTCTCTAATAATTTCAAACTCAACAAATGTGGCTGCAATGAGCCTCAAGGAATGTCACACTTATCCAAAGAGTCAAATACATATATGTACATACATATGCACTTTTATATATGTATTGTGTATATCTGCGTCTGCTCAACTTTTTAATTAGTATATAGAGTGGCTCGGGCTTTTGACTTATCCAGTTAGCAATTGACATTTAAACTAACTGCTAAGTGCTTGTCTCTGTTTTAATCAACTTCATTTACTCCTTTCTGTTGCATTCTACTTTAAATTAAACTAATTTGTAAATCTTAAACAAGCGCACGCACACACAGCTCGGCACAGCAGAGCTGAGCTAGAGCAGAGTACAGTTGTATATGCCCTCAACATGCCCTTGCAACATAAAACACACACACACACACACACACACACACATACATGTACACATGTACACAGTGTATTTTTAACCCAAATCCATTAGAGCAGTTACTCAAGAACGCTTTAGATATTTATGTGCTGTGCACAGTTACAGATACACAGAAGGCAGCTAGAGAGACACTCAACAGATGCACAGATACTGTGACAGAGGTCATACAGACACACACACACACACACGCAGAGAGAGAGGGAGAGGGAATGTAAGAGACACACACACACACACATACACAACAGCTCAGCGGCAGGAAACATCAAGTAAATAGCAAACGGCGACTGCACTTGGGGGCAAATAACGCTAGCAAACAAATACGCAAACATTTATAAGACTGCTAAGCTCATAACGAAATGCACTTACACTTGACAACGCACACACACACGCACACACACACACACACGGACGCAGCTATACCTCTAGTATACCAAGGCAGCTTTAGAGTGTCAAATGCCTGAGCAACTGCATATATCTATATATATTTGTATATATATGCGTGTGTGTGTGTGTGTGTGTTTGGGTGTGTGTGTGCGTGACCCCCAGTGCCCGGAGTCTGTTTTTTGCAGCGAGCTCATCTGACATTCATACGGCTGCCCCATGTGGCAGGCATATGTGTGCGTATGCTGCAGCTGCAGCTGTTTGGCTTTGGCTTTGGCTTCAATAGCGGCTGCAGCTTAAGAGTAACCAAAAAAAAAAAAAAAAAAAAATAAGTACGTCTGTGTGTGTGGCACGTGTGCATCTGTGTGCGTGCTGCAGCTGCGGCTACAAATCGCAGCTGGTCAAATGTAATTAACTGCATATTTCAGGGGAAATTAAGAAATTGCCTGGCCAGACAACTGTGTGGGCCACACGTTTGGCAGCTGTCTGCAACGGTTTGGACCAAGCAGCCCGCGTCACTCAATGCCTGCATGTGGCACCCGCATCGCACACACACACTAACACACTCGCACACATATTGCTGCACATGCTCGCGCATATTAAAAGTTTAATGTAAATGTAATGAGCGCCAGCGCATGCAAATGAACAGTTTTTGGCGTTGGCCCTTTTTACTTTCTCGTTTCGCTTTTTTAATGCCCTAAACCCATTTCCAAACTGAGTTCTCTGGGCATATTGGTTTGTCGGACGAAAGAAATGTTAGTGGTAGTAGCTTTTGTGTACTTTAGGTATAAACTGCTTTAAGTGAATTTGTGATGAATATTAAGTTTGAAATATTATTATCAATTTAATTGCTGTTATTGAGTTACTAAGACTCTGCTCGGATTCTCTACTATATATTATAATAGAATCTCTAATTGATCGGAGCGATGAGCTGAATTGTACTTGATATTTTAGCATGTTCCTCTGCGCATAACGGGTAGAAATGAAATGAATTTTAAATATAGGTATTACTCAAGAAAAGTCAAAAAAAAAAATTTTTTTTTTTTTAACTATGTTAAAAATTTTCCCAGATATAGTCTTAATCAAGAGCTATCAAAATTCACAATTAATTAAAAAGAAAAACTTCTTTGGCTTCAAGATACAAGAACCCAAAAGTAGACTCTAGAGAAATACCCATATGTCTTCTATCGTTAACCCATATTGTTTAAGATATACTGCCCAGAAAAAAGACCTATTCAATACTTTACTTCTCAGAGAGTAACCCAAGTTGCATATCTATATTTTCTATATATTTATATTTTTATATTTCATAGGCCTATGTATATATGCATGTTTACAGGGCAACTCCTAGTCGTTGGCCTCCGATTCGCCTTTACTTTATATACATATAGATCTGATTGCGTGCTGCATGTGAATGTGGCACGTGCACGGCGCCCACTAACCACTGCTCCGGCTACAGTTTGCGGCTACTGCTCCTGCAGCTCCTGCTACTGCTGCTGCTGCTCCTGCTGCTACTGCTGCTAATGAGTGCAGTCACTTAAACGCGCTGCATTTGTTGAAAAATTTAATATATGTGTTTAGTGCATTGACTCTGGCCGACATGAGATGAGTCATGGTATTTGGTAACGCGCTGCTAACGGCATCCGTACACTTGCTACAACATGTTGCAACTTGTGTGGCCTTTAATACCCTGAGTAATTGGAGACTGTTTTGGAGTTTGCTTGAACGTAATTACGAGGTTGCCAGATTGCCAATAGCTCTATTCCTTGAATTTCGTCTAGTTCGATGAATTTTTTGGTAGCTAATTGAAGCGAAAGTTATGTTAGGACGGCACATGTTGCTTTCCATGCTTTAGGCATTGATTCCTTATAAAAGTTGAGCAATCCATGCCGTCGAAATATATTTCTAAGGTAACATTAAATTGCTAGACGATATACATTACATAAAGTTTTAATGGGAGACTTTTTGTTAGATGTACATATATATGGTGATATATATATGTATGTTTAAGTAATAGCTGAAGAGAGATAAAGTGTTTAAATGGGCAGTAAATTAGAGGTTACTCAGCTGCAGAGGATGTTAATCATTGAGTAATTTTGACCTATGTTCGATGTTCAGTAACGATGTAATAGTGAAACACTGTTCCGTTAATTTGTATCTAGAGCTTCACAAGGTTTATGATTATCGTACTATATGTATATGTACCTATATACACGAGTATAATTGTAAAGCTGTCGCCGCACACAGAGCTGCAATGAGAGCTCTATTCCGCGCTGCTTCTAGAGCTGCACTACTCAATTATATTCAAATTTTAATTACGCTCGCGCTACGAACGCCTCAGTTGAGCTAGACAAAGCCGATGGGAACGAGGAAACGGACCAAGGGAGTTCATTCTCTTTATGCATAGTATGTACCGTCGCTCTTAAAGTAAAGTTCTAATTGTGATTATAGCAGTTGGACATAAAAAACTTGATGTAGTAAAGAAAGAGTAAAGTGGATACAGACTTTGTGTAGACAAAGAGGGAGCCAAAAGAACAGATGAGAATAAGGTAACGAAATATGCATAGTAAAATAGAGCAAAATGTGAATATATATAAATTATATGTCTATGTATTTTTTGTATATATTTTTTTATTTTATTTTTTTATGTATTATTTTATTTTATTTATTTTTATTTTTTATTTTTTTTTTTTCTATATATTTTTCTAATTTTTTTTTTCTCGATATTTCATGAAAAGTTAAAGCAAGCTAAGGATAAACAAAATGGAGACAAAGATATAAAAATATGAGCACGATTTTTTTTTTTTTTAAATATCTTCAGCTTGTTGTCAATTTTACTGAACTAAATATCTATATGTTTTTAAAATATATATCGAATTTAGCTACAGAAATATACACATATGTATATGCAAAAATTCAATGAATAATCAAAAATATATAAATATCCGGGTCAGTGACAATAGATTAAGGCATCAATATAAAAATATAGTTTCAACTTTTATATAAAACTCACATTAGCGACTGACTATTATTTGTTTAATGAATAATAGAAATGTCAATGAATTCGCTTGAAATGTTATAGCTTGACATATTAAATAAAATTGCAGCTGACAATTAAAATATTGAAACTTGGCAAAAATCGATGCTAACAATTTTAGTTCTTTTATTACACTTGAATATCTATCTATCTATCTATCGTGTAAATGTTAAGCCCAGTGGCTATTTAGCTTTATGCAGCACTCATATATAATATTTTGTTCAAATTGAATTTGTGTCTGTGGCAAAAGAACGCAGCAAATGATGGCCATAATTCTTGTTGGCTGTGGCCAGAAAAGTCCACTTTTGGCCAGGTTATTAAAAGCATTATGAATAAAAAACCAGCTAAGCTTTAGTACTTTGCCAACAAACGAATGTCTATATGTATGTATGTGTGTGTATATATACTTATTAAATGTATATATATGTATATGTATATGTATATTTGTATGTATGTATATATACGTATGTATAGTATAAGTCGGCTGTTACTTTGTGGATCTGTTGCAGCTGCTGCGGCTCTGCGTTTGCTAATTGAATTGGCTGCTGCTGCTGCTGCTGCTGCCTGCTGCTGTTGGACATTTGTACACCTGTCGCACACACACACTGACATTAATATACATACATATATACACATACACATATATATATAAATACATATATACATAAGTATTTACACGCACGTGCGCACAACAACTATTACACCAGCCGGCATACGCCAGCATGCCACGCCCACTTGTCGCACACCCACACACACACACACACACACACAGGCACAGACAAAGACACAGACACAGGCACCCACACACACAAATTGAATGCCCGAATCAGCATTCCCCACGGCGCGCGTGCACCTTAATACGCATTCATGCGTACAAAGAGGCGTATGAGTGCTGCGATATTTACCAGATATCTGCTCTTATCTGCCTCAATGATGACTATGACAAGGAGACCATTTTCAGTTTCGTTTTGGGTTCACTTCTGCAACTCTCCCCCCCTCTCTCTCTCTCTCTCTCTGCCTCTCTGTCTTTCCATCGCTCTCTTTGTAGGCGTTTAATTAAATGAAGTCGTTTGCATTAATGTCGTCATTACGCATTTGCCAACAGCGCAGCAGCTCGGCCAAGTGTCGAGTGGCAAAAGGAGCAGCGCTGTTGTCGCAGCAGAAAACTCTGAGTGCTTGAGACGCGGCTGTCACACAAAATTCATTACACAAATGGAGCGCAGGTGGCGTCTATTGTCCATGTTCCATGACATATGCGCAGCGGCTGGCAACGGCTCCAATAGACAAATTTGTATTTATCAGCTCAGCACTCATCGAGTTCAGTTCATTCGCATTCGATATGACAATGACAATTTCCAGCTTAATGCTGATTGCAATCATTACGTAATTGCATTTAGACTAAATCTATCTGTAGCTGTGAATTACGCTTAAGATATTGTATCTTAGAAGTGCCTGAGGGCGAAGTTTCAATGAAGTGAGCAGCTGTATATGTGTTGGGAAATGAGCATTTATTTGTGTGTAGAAATGAGATGAATTGATTTGAGTGTATTCATGATTATGAAGTTAAACATAGTTAATATATATGGAATATATATTATATAAAATATGTATGTAAATATATTTTTCGATTTCATTCACAATAACCTTGCTGATGCCTTCTTATCTCCAGCTTAGACTGGTTACATAGATAAGCGCTTTATTATGATGACAAACTCTGTAGCTTAAGTATGAAATTTTTATTAAATATTTATTTATTGTTAATTATAAAATTAATATTAAATATTTATTTATTGTTAATTATAAAATTAATATTGAATATTTATTTATTGATAATCATAAAATTATTATTAAATATTTTGTTTTATAAGCTAATAGTTACAAATAATTTAAAAAGTTCTTTAAAATATAAAAAAAGCGCTTTTAATAATAATATAATAATTTAATAATAATAATAATAATAATAGTTAATATATAAATTTGTATGCTAATACTAATATATATTAAATATAATTTACACTCAATGTAGAAACTCTTAGTGCTGCTCTCTTTCATATTACTTGCTATATCCACACATGTAGACCTCTCAGTTCATTATATATCCAATATCAATACTGACTCAAACGAGCTTCAATGCCTCTGAAAATTTCTTTGCTGTTGCTCTGAGCGCTCAAAGAGAGAAAAAAAAGTGGATAGGCAGAGTAAACGATGTCGACTCTCTGCTGTATATAAAGTCAGCTTTCGCTCTGCTTCAGTTCAGTTCAATGTCAGTTATGTGTGTGTGCGTGTGTGTGTTTGCTGCCCAGACAGGACTCAACGTCAATTTGACAGCTCCAATGCGTCTGCCTATCATCAGCAGCTCTCGATCGGGTAGCTTTGTGTCTTGTGGAGGCTCGGCTGTTGTCTTTAGCGCACGCTGATTGTTTGCTAGCCAGACGCACGCATATTGGGACACAAATCAAATCAAACACGGCTCCAGCTCTAGCTGAAGCTGTTGTAGCTGTAGCAATAGCGGGCCATCAAGTGGGTCCGAGTGGGCGCCAGTTGGCTTGGGTGGTTACATCAACCTGTCGACAGCCACCTGCCACCTGCCACCTGCCACCTGCCAACGGTCAGCCTGGTGCCTGACTACCTGGCTGCCAGCTACTTGTCTCGATTGGTTTTTCAGTCAACTCTGCTGCTGTTGCTAGGTCAACATGGACTGCAAAATGTTTCGAACTGGTGACCAGCCAAATGACCGACTGACGACTGCAAAGCCGTGCTCTTAATTACCACAAGTTCGAGCCGCGTTCATGCCTCGCCTGCAAGGCATTTTAATTGCCCCGAAAAAAAAAAAACGAAACAGCGCAATAAAGAACTCAAATTTAGATTTGGCAGCAGCTGACTGCGATGGACGGACGATGGCCTTAACTTACTTCAAGAGCTACTTGAACTTAACGCAAATTGAAGTGGGGCCGGCAGTAACTCGAGCTGATTAGACATGGAGGCATTGGATACCACCATAGGCGCTACTAATAGTTGCTCAGCCAAGCAGAAGGTACTTTAGGCAATATATCTTAGATACCTTAACAATGTATTGATTGAAGTGCTACTACAGCACTGCTATACAAATGCTGCAACTAACACACACACACACACACACACACACACGCAGCTTCATACCACTTAAACAATAAAAATTGATTCAAGTACTTCATGTAAATCTTGTTAAGAGTTTGATTTGCATGCCTGCTGCGGCAGGGGCATTCAATCAGCATGCGTAACATGGGCAATACACTGATTCATAATTCAAGAGCAATTATAGTTGTTATCGCAAATATATTCTAATTGGAGAGTTAGTTGGGCACTGCTTGATCTGACTTGCTTTAAAAATTGGATAGAAGTTTTTTTCTTATGTTCTGAAGCTCGCTTGGGAAATTTTGATTTATGCTGTCTTGAAGATTTGGCCTTTAGTTATTAACCTCTTGACTCTTGGCTTGCCTGGGATTAGGCAAGGACCTATTTATAATTGAATCTATTTGCTTTGTCTTCTGGCTCATTTTAAGGCTCAAGGCTTATTTCAAGTTCACTTTGAGTCTTTAGTTCAAAGCCTTACCTAAGTATCTACTCTACTTGTCTAAAGTCTAGGGAATAATTGAATAATTTATCCTGAATTCTGCCTCATTTTAGAGCTCAATTTGATTTCATGTCTAAGCCTTCGATGAATTGGTACTAGAGCTGTACCTGGTGCCCTATTCCTATTTCTATGTCTTGATTTTAACTACTCGAACTATTGCCACTGAGACCAGATTGTTTAGATTCATTGACCTACATTAAGATTATCTTAGGGTTCAATTTGTTGCTGTGCCTTTGCACTCAGTTTAAATGATTATAATACTAATCAATAGTTGAATCCAAATGCTCACTATAGTCGGATATGATTCCGTTTTTCCTTAAGATCCTATTCAAAGTAAAAAACATGATTTTGCCCTTAGCCTAGGCATAAACAGTGCCTTGAGCTAAGGTTCTGCGAATCATAGTTTTTTCTATAGCCTAGGCTTACTATACGACCCACTGTAATACCCAAAGACTAAGTTCTGTTTGCACAATTCAGTGCCCAAAATTTACCCCTAGGGTTCAAAGTTTGCACTGGCGTTTGCACTAACTTTCGGGCTCGAACCTTGTCGAGGCCATGATTATGCGTCCATTCAACTTGAACCTTTGCCATGCAAGCTGCAAGCCTGACCTCAGGGTCTGCCTATTCTTTTTTTTTTTTTTTTTTTTTTTGTACAAACCAATACTTGTTCACTTCATACTTGTCAATGAGTGTATTTACGTCTCAGCGCAATAACTAAGAGCCATAGGAGTAGAATATAAATGGTATGATTTGCAGTTGGCCTAGATGACGCGTTGTGGAGCGTATCGTTGATGAAGTCAATGTGATACCAAACATCCGTGTAGAGCGATGGCATTGCCTTTGCGCCGCAACCCAGACGCTGCGATACGATGCCCACTAATGTATTGTTAGCCATCAGTGGTGCGCCCGTATCGCCCGCACATGGGCTCTCGTCGGCGCCCACTTCGAATCTGCCAGCGCAGATTGTCTCGGGATGCACAACTTGGAGTATTTTCTCACACGCTTCATGATCCAATAGCGTTACACATATATGCAGTAAATTACCAGATAATGGACCACCCTGTGAATTGTAGTGCATGGTAGAGTGGTTCAGTGGTTCCAGTAGTTCAGTGGCTTAATGGTTCAGTGGTTTCTCTTACCCTATACAGGCGACCCCAGCCAAAGACCATATGCTCAACACTAAAATTGGGGGCTGATTTGGGCAGTTGTACAATATCGATGTTGGGATTATCGGTCGGCCATCTTCTCGTCAGCCTCAAAACCGCAATATTATGTTTGAAGTTCTTTGTGAAATTTTTGGATACGGTAATTTTTTGAACGCTTCTCACGACTGTGCTGGCGACACGGATCAGACGATTTGGCGTACCGCCGACTACGACAATAGATCGGAGTTGGTGCGGTACCATGAAAGTGCTACACAAATACAAATACAGAGATGAGTAGATATATCTCTCCGAGATATACTATATACATATATGTGGCTCACCTCATTGTACAGGTAGCAGCGGTTACAACGTACCGCGGTGCTATTATAGTGCCAACACAGTAGTGATTGTCCCCGAATCGAATCTGTGGCGCACGCGAACGTATGGAGACCACATATTTGGCCGCGGCATGTGTCCGATCGTCCAAAATGGGTGAAGTCAGACGTTTCGTACGCCTCAGTATTTTGCTTTCGGCACGCAAATTCGTTTCCAATCGCACAAAGAGCAGCAACAACAGCAGCTTAGAAAATATAACCGAACAATTGCAGTTGTGCATTTATATGTGTTGAGACGTTGCCCGCAAACATGATCTTCCCCATCGAGTGCAGGCGATCGCGGGTGTGTGTGTGTGTAGGGTAAACTTGTGGAAACAGTGGGGTGGGCGTATTCTTTTTTTTTTTTTTTTTTTTTTTTTTTTTTTTTTTTTTTAGATTTTCTTTTTTGAGTTTGACAACAAAAACAAGTAAGTGTGCACGAAGAGATGCCCAGAAAAATGGCAACAAACAGCTCATACGATTATGCCTATGTTACTCTTGGAAACGGGGGAGGGTTAAAGGTAGCTATCCGAAATATAAAGTATGCAACACCTATGCGCTCAATACAGGTAAATTGCATACACTCATCTGTTGTGGAATTCAATCTACGCTTAACAAATGTAGAACATTTTTATCGATAAGAGAGTAGAATGAGTTATCGAATAGACCATCGGAGGAATCGATTAAATTTGATCTCTTGATCTTGATCTAGAATCAAGAATGTTACGCTGAGACGCCACTCACGGTGGGTTAAGGTTAACAGAAATGATGAGTAACAAATTTTATTAATTTAGACATTCGAAAAAGACAACAAATAAAAATAGTTCCATAAGAAGTGCAAGGGGATAAAAAGACTGAATATACATATAAATATATATTAGCTCCAGTTGTGAAAGAAACAACCAGAATAAATATGCCCAATAGATTAGAGAGATATAGACAGTGCTTATAAAATTAAACATTCAATATATTTACAGTGACTACATAAATTTAAAATACTAACACAGACAGTGAAAGCAGGACGATCGCTGGAATGCATTGCCAGTCTGCAGCACTTATTATACTGTTGATCCAGTCTTTATGATAATAGACATTCGTATAGACCGATGGCAGAGTGGGTGTGGAACAGCCCAAACGATAGGTGGTAATACCATAGACGACATTATTCCTGATCAGTGGGGCACCTTCGTCACCCTGACAGGGACTCTGATGGATGGCGGGGTCCTCATTCATGCCGCATAGCATTTCCTCTTTGAAGGTTCTCAGCATCGATTTGCAGGTGGCCGTATCAAATATGGTAACATTGATTTGCAAAATGAGCGATGATAATGGTCCACCCTAATAGTTAGTATCGAAAATAGATAACGATAATCGATTGCTAGGCTCCGCTCCGCTCACCTTATACATTCGACCCCAGCCCAATAAAAAATAGCTTGAATTGACTGTGGGATTCTCATTGGGTATCGATATAATGGCAACGCCTGGATTTGTTGTGGGCCATGCTTCGGTTAATTTAAGTAGGGCAATATTGTTCGTATTTTGGCTGGTGAAATTGATCGGTACAAATATCTCCTTAACTGGCATATTCACAGATTTGTTATCGATGAACTTCAGACGGTTTGGTGTGCCGCCTACCACCATGATCGTACGACTTGGATATTTAAATTTGCTCTTACTAGATAGTGTAGTGCATGCAAAGATAGGAGATATATGAAATCAATGCTTAATGTTTTTCAATATGGATTATTCAGTATCTACCCACTCCATGACGCAATGTGCAGCTGTCAAGACGAATCTGGGTGCTACTATCGCACCACCACAATAATGATTATCGCCATAATATCTCTCCGGTATCCTTGAACGTATCGATATCACATATTTGGCCATCTCTAGTGTTTGATTCTTAAAGAAGTCAGGCGTTGACAGCCGTTTAACTCGATTTTCAGATAATATTGGATCCAAAAGTATTAATAGCAATAGTATCGTCTCTTTCACTGAACAATTTTGGCAGTTCATGTCCAGCTCCAACAGAAAATTTTGAATAAATTTCTTTCCGAATTTATCTGTTGACCACTGTTCCCATCCTTCTGCATTGCAAACTAATACAATTATTAGCACTTATTAAGGCTATTTTCAATATTAATATGATTTGTATTGAATTTATAATACAGTTAGAACAAAAAACAAGTGTCTACTGTCAACTATTTCAAATGTATTTTGTGGAATATTTGATTTTTTAATGTTGTATTTTTCACTACAAAAAAATATGAAAGAATCATATATGAGGAGTGCTGGGATAAACACCCAGACAGAGCTGTTGCTCTCAGCATTCTTGGCTTATTGTCTGTTAACTGGGCGATTTCCGTTAGAAATACGTTGCATATATTGTTGCATTTTCAATTAAAATCGATAACGATATGGTATCAATTATCGATAACAAAATAAAGGACTTATATTGCGTATACATATTGATGCATTCAAATAAGGATATATTCATGGATATATACAGACACATGTAACGGACGGGGTGGACGAGCAAAGAAAAAGCCAAAGATGGAGAGAGAGAGAGAGAGACAAGAATATATAGGGAGGGAGAGAGAGAGAGACAACACACACTTATGGTCATATCGATGTAGTTTTCGGGTCTCTGCCTAGCTCATATCCTTTACCTGTTATATACATTCACACAACCCGTATGCGCGTTATGCCCATTTTCGATTCAAATCAATTTGATGGAGCTTCTCACTTTACGCAGCTAACTTGTTGCTGTAAACAATGCCAAATGGAGTTTGATTATTTGATGAACGTCGTTTCTATTTTTGATAGCATTTGAAATATGCCGCTCGGCTTGGCCAGTTGTCTATCAAGTGTTGGCCAAAACATACTTTTGCTGTAGTTAACGAGCAGCGTGAAGTCCTTTTAGTTGTTGTTGTTATTGAGTTTTTGTGTTTTTAGTTTGTTTTTGTTTTTGTTGTGGCATTTGAAGTTGTTCGAGCGAGCAACCCGGCTCAATGTCAATTCAGTTGACAGCTGTAACGGCTAAGCACTTGACTATTGTAATTTCAAATGTGTCAGAGAGCAGCCGTGGTTGGGAGTGGAGCAGGAGTGGAGATTGGTGGGGTTGGAGGTGGTGTTGGTGGTGGTGTAGCTGACTGCTGAAGCTTTTATTGCTTGACTTCCCTTTGCTGCAGTCACAAACTCTTTCAGCTGTATGAGTGTGCGTGTGTGTGTGTGTGCTAGTATGCGTGAGCGCTCTCAAGTATGTTTTAAGCAAAGTTTGCGCATAAACTTTTTACCAAAAGTATTTGTGGCTCAAATATTTTCATTTGCCTGTGGCAGCTGCACCAAATAATTGTGGCTCTCATCCGCTCTCTTCCCCGCTCACTCTCCCTTTCGCACACTCGCTGTCTTGTTCTCGCTCTGCTTGCCTTACGGCCACATCGTGACTGGCCGCTTCGCTGATTTGTGGCAAGCAAATTTATTGACAATTCATGGCGCCAGCACCACCACCACCATCTAGAACCACTCAACAGCCACAAAAGCTGTTCAAGCATTTTCTATTTTTTTCTTTCCTTCTTATTTTTGTTTTTTATATACTTTTTGCTGTGTTGAACTTTGGCGCAAGTTTGTCGCAAGTTGCGCTTTCCGTCTGGCTGGGGCTGGAGCTCATGACAAACTGCCTGACCATTTAAGTCGTAGATTTTTCATTTTTCATCTTTAGCGGCGCCTCGAACTTGCGCTTGAATCTCTGCGCCCAGCAGCTGGCCAAAAAGACAACAAAGTTTAAATTAATGGCACTCAACTATTAGCAAAAATTAAAAAGCCAAGGCGTTTGCCTAGCACAGCGAGAGAGATACAGAGAGAGGGGGAGAGAGAGAGAGAGAGAGAGAGAGAGAGACTCTGATGTGTGGAGCGAACAAACTTGTGCTGGGCGTGGCAGCAACGCCCATTGTTTTTGAGGCCAGAAAGCAGCAGCAAACTGTGCGCCAATTAGCGCTGACAGCGCTTTAAGTCAAGCAACAGGCCAAGCGGAGGGAGGGCAGGGGGAGCGCAACAGTGAGTAGGAGTATGTGAGTGTGTGCAGTAAAACTTTTGTCTACATGACATGGAAATGCACTTGCACTTGGCCAAAAAAGATGGCCAAGCAAATATGATTGCAGCTGCAACTGCAACAGCTGCTGCTCTTAACTTGGTCAGCGGGCTGTGGCTTAAAATGTCAGCAGCTCAACACATTTATAATAAATTTATGCAATTGTGTTAATAAATTAATTGGACTGATTTGTATATGAGAAATGTGAGAGTGTATATATATGTGAGTGTGAGTATGTGTGTATTCATGGCAGCTAAATTAATTTGAATTCATTGCGCAAGTCGAGCAGCTGTAAGTGCAAATACATGTCGCTCATACGCCGCCTTTGCCGCACAAAATTAATTAAACAATTTTGCATTGTGCGCGGGATCATTAAGGGCTTTCGGGAAGGAGGGGCTTTGGGGGCTTTGAGTGGAGCTCAAGTTACTTTGTCCTGGGGTCAACTGTAAGTTTAGCCAGTGAGCTCCCTGATGCATTGCTTTGCGCACGCTAATTGAATTAAAGACGTTCTTTCAAGGCAGCAATAATTAAAAGCGGTTGACCAATAATCAATTGGCAGCACAGCTGGAGACAGGTACAACAGCAACAGCTGACAGTTGACAAAGCAACAACAACAGCAACAACAGCAGTAGTAGTAAAAGGCCAGCCAGGCAGCTCAGATGTGTTGTCCGCATTCGAGTAATAGAAATAAATTGGCGCCGCATGCAGCTTTGGGTCTAGCTCTAGCTTCATGGCTATTGTCTTGCCACGGCAGTCAAGTGGCACTCGTGTTAGTGTATGTGTGTGTGTGTGTGTGTTGGCTCATGAATTGCCAAGTGCGCCCAGTTGCCAGGCAGCTGCTTAGAGCTAATGAAACGCTCGCTCGCTTGCGTATGTGTCTGTGTGTGTGTGTGTGTGTGTGTGTGTGTGAGTCTTTGCTCGCATCCCTTTATGTGTTTGGGTATCTAATTTTTATTTTTGTTATTCTCTCGACTCTTTGTTTCGTTTCGTTTCGTTTCTGTTTTGTTGCATGCCCCATAAAGGCGCACGTAATTAAATCTAACTTTATTAGCACATTTGTTCAAGTGCTTGAAGGTGTTGCCTTTCCATGCATGCGGCCAAAAGGCGAAAAACTTAACTAAATAGGACCACAACAAATGCCTTCATACCTGTCCAGGTGTATGTATGTATGTGTGTGTGTGTGAAGTGTTTAATTAACATTATTTGAGTATGGTAATTGGGGTTGTTTTTAATATATTCCTGAAATTCCAGAAATTTTCCACAGAAATTTCGATTGAGTTTGTAAATTTTTTTTTACGCAGAAGTAAATAAATTAAATGTAAATAATTTTATATTTAAAGAAAAAAATGTATAAATATATTTATAGTATAAATATATCATATATCTTAGATAACAAAACAGAGATAAATATAAATTTCCATTTGGGAAAAATTTCTTGTTTCTTTTAAAATGAAATGTGAACTATTGTTAGATAGAATTTTTAGAATATACAGCTATAGAATACTTAAAACTTTTGCAATTTCAACAAATCAAGAGAATTTTAAGCTTAATTGATCATGGTCAATTATTGTTGTAATTTTGCAAAAGTTTAAATGATATCAAAATGTAGCCCGTTTTACATATTAATTACCACAAATCCACGCTGGAAAAATCTACAATTATTTTACACTTTAATCCATTGAACTGTAAAACAAACCCACAGCATGTTTAATTTTACTAAAAAAAAAAAAAAAAAAAAAAAAAAAAAAAAAACCAAATCCCTCCCGAAACTGAAACTGAAATACAATTAGTTTTAGCTTTATTCGAGTCATGTATTTATATATATATATATATAGAAACATAAGTTGTTAACCTCTTGTTGTTGCTGTTAATTGTTGCTGAATGTTGTTGTTAATTGCAGTTGTTGTTAAAGGCCCAACCACCTGTAGCCACCAAACCACCAACCAACCAACCAATCAACCAATCAACCAACCACTACACCACCCACTCTCTATATATCTCTGTCTGTTTCTTTGTTAATCCATATGTGTCTCTCTTTCTCTCTCTCTCTCTGTCTCTCCATAAATGTGTTTCCCTACCAAGCACACACAAATAAAAAAAAAAAAAATGTTTATTATGGACAATATGCAATTAATATAACTTTCTGTACACATTTCTCTTGTTTTCCACAAAAAATTATAAAAATATAAACAAATTAAAATTCGTATATATGCAAAAAAAAAAAAAAAAAAAAACAAAACAAACAAAAAATTAAATAAAAATACATACACACAACTTGCATATGCAGCTGAGCAGCCGAACAAGGCCACGCCCACTGGCCGCCTTTGCCGTACTGCGGCTATTGATGGCGGTGACGCAGACGCCGACACGATTGCTGGCTATGACGTCAAAGCCACTAAAGCAAACGATGCCAGAGATGACGATGATGGTGATGATGATGATGATGATGACGACGATGATGCTGCAGCTGAACGATGGCGGCCAAGTGTGCTAAATGCAACAACTGTCGCACTGCCCGATAGCAAACAAAACCAAACAACAACAGCAAAACATCAAAACAACATAAAATATACAACAACAACAGCAACAACAACAATAACAACAACAACAACAACAACCAGAGCAACGAGTCTTGAGAAGGCGCCACGCGCTAGCTTTTTGAATATAATGCAGCCACGGCTATCATTGAACGGCATGCTCAATCCACCATATCCATCGCTGATGCCATCACCGCGTCCTCTGTACCGTGATCATAGCTCCAGGTCCATCAATCCGCTGACTGCCTACGAGCAGCAAATGGCGGAGCTCGATGGCAGTTTCTATGGCAGCAATGCGGGTTATTTGGGCGGCAGTGCCGGTGGTGGCACCACTTGCACCAATCTGACTGCGGCTGGTGCTAATGCAGGCGGTGGTGGTGGTAGTGGAGGTGCTGGTGGTGGTGTTGGTATAGGTGGTGGTGCCAGTGGCACACAAAGTAGTGGTGGTGGTGGTGGTAGTGGTGGTGCCTTTCATACAACTGAACTTTCAATAACACCAACAATGGCAGCCGATGAGCAGTTCATTGATTTGGGTAGCCTGCGTCGCTTCTCAATCGATCGACAGAGCTTTCTGGGTAAGGCTGAAACACCGTCTGCATGTGTGTGTATATTCCCGCTCTCGAACCTTTATCCTTTCACTATATATCTATAATTTCAATTAAATTTCGCTCTCTCTCTCTCTCTCTCTCTCTCTCTCTTTCGCCCTCTCGGATTGCAGATCTAGGCCCCAAGTTTGGCATGTCCCAGCCGAAATTCGGTCAGAGCGTCTCGCAACAAGGTTTCTTTACGTCGCATGACAGCCTGGCCACACCATGTGCATCCAGAGCATCGAACTCGCATATGGCCAACGTAAGCACTGCCTCCGAAATGGATTTATTGCACAACAACAAGCAACGCCCCAACAACAACAAGTCGCGCGGACGTCTGAAAACAATTGGCGGCGATCAGCCACTGCTGGGCACCTGGAATCGATCCACAGGCCGCGGCTCGCAGGATAACACGCTAGGTGGCGGCGGTGCTGGCAGTGCTGCTGCTGGCGGTGGTGCCACCAACATGCTCATGGGCCACACACAATATGGCGGCAACTACTGCAATGGCACAGATCGGTAAGTAACGGCATCTAGCTCTGCTCGAAGTCGACGTTAGTGTGTGCTTCTCTCGCATTTACAGCTACCCGCGCTCACGTTCGCAACAGCACCACAATGCCGGTCAAGCAACGCACCACCCATACCAGCTGCAGCACTCGGCCTCCACGGTATCGCACCACCCGCATGCGCATGGCCAATCCGCACAAGGCGGTCCCGGTCCACCTCACGGCGGCCATCCACACCATCAGTCACATGGTGGCATTGGTGGTGGTGGTGGTGCTGGTGGCAGCGCTGGCGGCGGCCACTCAACCCAGCCGCACCACCAGAAACCGCATCGTACTGCCTCGCAGCGCATTCGCGCCGCCACAGCTGCCCGCAAGCTGCACTTCGTGTTCGATCCGGCGGGGCGGCTCTGCTACTATTGGTCCATGGTGGTTTCCATGGCCTTTTTGTACAATTTTTGGGTGATAATCTACCGCTTCGCCTTTCAGGAGATCAATCGTCGCACCATTGCCGTTTGGTTCTGCCTGGACTATCTGTCCGATTTTCTCTATCTCATTGACATATTCTTTCACTTTCGCACCGGCTATCTGGAGGATGGGGTCCTTCAAACGGATGCACTGAAGCTGCGCACTCACTACATGAACTCGACGATCTTTTACATCGATTGCCTGTGCCTGCTGCCGTTGGACTTTTTGTATTTATCGATTGGCTTCAATTCGATACTGCGCAGCTTTCGTCTGGTGAAGATTTATCGATTTTGGGCCTTCATGGATCGCACCGAACGGCACACAAACTATCCAAATCTGTTTCGATCGACGGCCCTAATACACTATCTGCTTGTGATATTCCATTGGAACGGCTGCCTCTACCACATCATACACAAGAACAATGGGTTCGGCTCACGCAACTGGGTCTACCACGACTCCGAGTCGGCGGATGTGGTCAAACAGTATCTGCAGAGCTACTACTGGTGCACACTGGCATTGACCACCATCGGGGATCTGCCCAAGCCCCGCTCGAAGGGAGAGTACGTCTTTGTGATATTGCAATTGCTATTCGGCCTGATGCTATTCGCCACGGTTCTGGGGCATGTGGCAAATATTGTGACATCAGTGAGTGCGGCGCGCAAGGAATTTCAGGGTGAGTGTGATGCAAATTAGTTAACTATAAATATTAAGCTCTAAATGGGCTAAAAATTTGAGATATTAACAGAAAAAAGTTAACTTTTATATTAACCGATTATTATTTGCTGCAATACAAAACGATAGATAAACGATAGACGATAAGTTGAGCAAGGGAAGGGTAGATAGATATTAGAAACTAAAATGTATAAAAAAATATAGAAGCTATAAAGCCTAACGTATTAACTAATCCAAAAGTTCTTAAAACTCTTAAACTAAATAAAATAACGAGAAAAAAAATAAGCTAAGAAGAAAATGTTATCAATCAAAATGAGATTAAACCCTAAACTGCCGTATGTAAATATCATTATGACTATATCCAAGCGAAAATAGTGAAAACGATAAGCAAACATGCTGAATATATTAAAAAGGAAACCAAAGCTGGCTTAAAGAGGCAAACCCAAACAAAGGGGCTAACCACACACGCAGCACAATTTCCACTCCAAATGTTGCTTGAAACTAGCTAAGCTTTAAATGAAAGACAGAAAATAAAAATATGAAAAGTGAGCAACATGCTTTTGGGCCCGAAACGAAAGAAAAAATAATTGTGAAACTCTGGAGAGTTGCATAAATCACAGGACAGAATGTTGAAATGTAATCATTATCCGTTGCATGTTGTTGGTTTTGCTTTGTTGTTGGTATCCTTATCAAGACAATTTTAAGCTGGAATTTATAAATTGTTGTTGTTTCTCTTCTGTGTTGTGGCTTCAATATTTACGAGCTGTCTGATTAAACTGTTGCTCAGAGCTAGGTCTGTTACGCACACACACACACACACACACACACCCAGAAAGAGATACAGATATACAGAGATACAAATACATATACATATGGGAACAATAATCCGCAGCCAAGATGCGGACAGACATGCAAAAGGACAGACGAATAAACGAATAACGGTATGGGATACATGCGAATAAAATCTGTGGAGGGAGGGTGGTGGGGGGAAGGCGCTTGGATACATTTGACAAAACAGAACAATGAGCAAAGCCCTCGAAAGTATGCAAAACTTTTTGGCTTTGCCATTTCAGCTGCTTAAATTGAGGAAAATTTGATGCGAATGTGTGCGTGCGTGTGTGTGTGTGTGTGTGTGTGTTTGCAAGCAACTGTATACAATATATATTATTATATATGTATATGGAAATCCTGACTGGCTTACGTTTAGATGTTTGCTCCTTTTTCTTTTGTTGTTATTGTTGTTGTTGTGGCAGACAAGACACAGTTGGTGCTCATGCAGCTTGAACAAGCTCCTTGAGCAGTAGACTCTTGTGAGCTCAGTAGGCCATGCGACCATTAGCTAAATGAACTCGTTTATTTGCTCCATAAATAACTGGGCAAAAATGCAAGTGTCGCCATTGCAACTGCGACCGACTCTACTGTCCTTCCGGCCGGCGTCCTGTCGTTTTAATTTCAAAAGACCGCCTAAGTCAAATGGTTGGCAAGCAATTCAAGAAAATGAACAAAACTGCCTGGGACGGGGAGACAGCGGCATGGACTTTCATTAGGCGAACGTCAGCTGAAAATATTAAGGCCACTCAACGAACCAAACGAACCGGAGAGGGATGAAGAGAGTGAGTGAGAGAGAGAGAGCGAGGGAGAGGGAGAGGCAGACACAGTCCTTTTCAGCAGTGGACATTGGCCGGCTGGGAAGTAAAAGCTGTAGCCGTTGCTTAGGGCAAACAAAGCAATTCCCCTAGCTTCATTGATGGGCGTGGCCAGAGTGTTGTCACCTCCACACACATACACATGCAGCCACATGCAGCTTTAACATGTTTACACAACACTTTTTCATATGTGCGACTGGGCAGGACGTGGCGGGGCAGGGCAAGGCAAAAGTCAGCAAGCGAAGCTCAGCGGCTTAATGGACGAAACGTGCTGCTGCATTAATTTCTGGTTTTATGCACTCAAAATAACAATTTTTTTGGTTTTTGGTTTTTTTTTTCATTCTCATATTTGCATGCAGCAAATCTAAATTTTTATTGCCACACAGAAAATTTATAAATATATGTATATATGTATGGGCTATGAACGCTATGAACGATGCATCCTATCAGCTGTATCTGAGAGCAGGTAATCAAGAAATGCTTGCAAATACACGCGATTTTCATAGTCGCCAGAGATATCGGCCATTAGCATCATGCTGTCCGCTTCGCTAATCGCTTGACCCATGCTGGTCATAACGAGCACCAGATCGTGTGCATTGAAATAGCCCTCCTTGCGGCGATCGAACACTGCGAAGGCTTTGCCCAAATTCTCCTCGCTAAACATCTCGTTCAGCTTAGGCGCCAGCATTTTTATGAACGCATCAAATCCAATATACGAACTATCATCCTCATCTGCCTCGGCCATGAACTCGTGGACCTCGCCTTCGGTGGGCGCATAACCTACGTCAAACATGATCTGATACAGCTGACGAATATCTATTTTGCCAGTCCGGTTCACATCATGTTTGTCGTAGATCAGACGCAACTCATTGATGAGCTCCTTGGATGCGGACGACCGAGACATTCGACTGACACAAAAAAAAAATGAATAATAATAATAAGAAAGTATATAACAATTTCTCAACGACGAAAAACCAACTGACAATCAACTCAGAGTCGCAACTTGAGCTCGAGGGCTAATAAAACACTTAGGTGACCGTTGCGCTTCGCTGAGTTGGCAACTTTTCACGTAGTTTTTGCTTCCGGTTGTTTTTTTTTTTTTGTGGTGTATGCCAAAGGCAGGCACGACTTTGTGCCCCACTCCTTGCCCCTTGCCACAATAATAATACATCATATAACCATGAACATGCAACGAGAATCATCCATCAATTTGTCAATTCAGCAGCGCTTGCCGCTTCGAGTGCCGCCCGACCACAAGAAGCAAACAACGATGCTCAATGCTTCATGCCTAATGTCAGCTGCCCACAGCCTGATGCTCGCTGATGCGAATCGCTGAGCTGTGCGGCAAACACAAAAAAAAAAAAAAAAAAAAATCATTATCAAAAAAAAGCAAAAACATGACCAAAATCAAATGCAGCGATATTTTTTTGGTGACGTTCAAATGCTCTTCAAGTGCGGCCACGCTGCGTATGTGTAATGTATTTGTTGTGTATAACTCATGCGCAGCGTGAACCGCAACGCAACGAATTGTGTCAACAGCAAAGAGTTTAAAAAGAAAAATAAAAAACGATCTGCCGAGAGCAATTGACATATTGCTGCAAGTGCATTGTAATTTGAATACTCAGCGCAGTTGGAAAAAAAATTCCTAAGCGTTGTGCAACGCTCGAAGTTTTTATTGACTTTAACAAAATAGCTGCACTTTAAATCTATGACACTTTTTTTTACCATTAAATGAATTGTTTTCTTTTGCAATATCTTTAAGGAACAAAGACTAAATAAATTCGGTGTTCCAGCTTACATTTTCAATTTATATTCAATACTAAAAATACTTAAAAATGTAAAAGAAAATGTTCGAGTCGCTCTTTGCATTTATAAGTTGGCTCCTTCTGAATTCCTTTTAGGGAATAATAATACTAAATCAAAGTATACAGTGTAAACATTTGCTTACGATTCACAACACTGAAACACACTTTAAATAAATTTTCCCAACTTCTAACCATCGTCATTTATTATGAAGATCTCTCTCTCTCTTTCCCTTCCGGCTTACGTTGCTCAATACTAAACTATTAAACTCAACACATAAATCTGTTACCAAAGACCTTTACGCACAGTTTAAAGTTGTTTTCACTTCCAGTAACTTTTCACTTTCTTCAATAAAACTTGAAATCCAGCTTTACATAATTTCTTAAGGGTTGTCGTCGCCTTAAAAATAGTACAACAAAAGCTGTCTAACTAGGCTGTCATTAATCTTGAAGTTTGCTCAAGTGCTTACAATTCCTAAGATAATTTATATTCATTAAACTTTTACGCTCACTTTTCTGATTCAACTACACCTAATCCTTTTTTATAATGAGAATTCGCTGCATCTTCTTCTCCGACGTCTGCTACGGCTTCTCTGTTTGCTATAATTACGAACCCTGGAGCGTGACATTTTTGCGCTGATCTCTGATACCTCAACCTTTCGCTTGGCATTTAGAAACTACTTTAGCTCCCTCCTCATTTCACCTCTCTTTATTCTATTTTTTATTTTTTTTTTATTTTGTCTCTTTTTCTTGAGCTGCTCCCCCTTCTTTGCATTTCATCTTTCTCCATTGGAGGCAAATATCGCAAATACCTCTAGTCATGGCTTAGGGCGCAACACTTTAGTGATGGCCTTCTGCTACATTAAGCAAACTCCCTCTGGCCAACAACTTAAAAACTTATATATTTACTTAGTAACACGCAGGCAGGCAGAGCGGGCTCCCAGCCAGCCAACCAGCCAGCCAGCCGGCTCCTGCTTCTCATCTTAACTCAGTTGCGTTCTCATCTTGGTTTCATCAGGGCTTCTGCTTGTGCTCTTCTTGTGTTGCGCATGAAAATTGATTTTCAAATAGTTGGCCTGCCTTTTTTCAAATTTGATTGACGTTATTACATTACATAACATCACATCAACCATACACACACACACACGCGCAGGGGACTTATACAAGCAGCTGGTTTAAGTTATTCATCCATTTAGCCCCACTTATGGAACGGCTGGCTGCCTGCCCCACTGCCACACAGCCCTCCTCTCTGACTGCCTCGCTGACTGGCTTGCAACAACAAGTGGAAAACTGTCATTATATTTGAGTTATTGATGGTTTTTCAAAATCATTTTAGCAACAATGTTGTTTGTCTCACACACCCACACACACACACACACACGCACGCACGTCTGCACACCCGCACACACCCTCACACCTACACAAGTTACATTCACGCTTAGTTAAACGCCATGGCTGCGGCTTGTTAACGCTAAACAGGCGCAAACTTTAAATGCTCTGCAAGTGCTGCTGCTGCCGTTGCTGCCGCTGCTGCTGTCATTGCTTTTGGCGCTTGTGGCACAAATCCAGAAAATGCTTTTCGAATATGCCATTCAAAATTATGTTAATTTGTTGCCAGCGCCCGGCCTGCCAGCTCCTATGTAATTATTATTGTAAATAGTTTTTTATGCAAATTATGCGTCAGCAGCGCTGTCAACGCTTGTGATTGATGTTCTGCATACAACACGACAATGTGGTATACTGTGAGTGTGTGGGTGAGTGTGTGTCTAGTTATTCGCTCTGTTGCTGCTGCTATGGCTGTGGCTGCGGCTGCTTCAGCTGGTCACTTGCTTGCTTTGCCTTTAGCTGATGTTGTTTACTGCAATTAAAACAATTTATGCGCTCAATTTACTCATACAAACACACATACACGCACATCCAGACTCTCTCTCAAACGCACACACACATTCATATATATGCTCCTGCTGGGCACTGACTCTTTACTTTGAGATTTGTAGTGCTCTACGTGCAGCCATTTTGAGTTGAACCCGTTACACCGCTCGCCATCTCACTCTTGCCCTCTTCATTTTTATTAGTTTTTTTTTTACGTTTTACTTGCAGCAATTGTTGTTGCTGTTGCCTTTGCTCTCGCACAATGAGCGCGTGTCTAAAAATAGATATGAGCGACGTACGCACGAGTTAAAGAGAGGGACGCACAAATTCGTATTCGAATTTCGCTCTTTCGCCTTTTGCCTTTGCCTTTTGCCTTTGCTATTTCCTTTGCTTTGCCTTTGCCTCAGTCTTCAGTCAAGGCAGCGTCCATTATCCACTTTAACTTGGCCGCTTTGCCTGTATTGGTGAGCGTGTGTTTGTGTGTGTGTGTGCGAATTTCGTTGGTTTCAACTGCTAGTTGTTGTTGTTGTTCGTTTCGCTGTTTGCTCTCGCTTGCCACAGCGAAACAACAACTACAAAAGCAACAGCAATGCTTCGTCGCCCGTCTGGCATGGTTATGTATGCGTGCATGTGTGTGTGTGTGATTTTGTGTGAGTCTTTCTAGCTGTGTATTACTGTGTGTGTTTATGTTTGCTGCTGCTGCTTATGCCCTACAGCTGTAACCGTGAGTGCGCTTCTATGTGTAACTATGTGTGTGTATATATTTGTGTGTGTGCGCGTATGTATGTGTGTGTGTGTATATTCCAATCAATATTGTAGACGCAGTCGCCGCTGTTGGCCGCTTTTGCCCATTAAGCTGCATGTACGCCAACTTACCGTCGTATTTTTAGAACATGGCTGTTTTCTTGTTGCTGCCGCAGTTGTTGTTGTTGTTGTTGTTGTTGTTGCTGTAGTTGCTGATGCTGCTACTGCTGGCATTGTGTGGCATGCATGTAGCTGCTCTTTAAGGGCAAAATATTCCATTATCCTTGAAAAGCGAATTTGCCAAGGATGTGGCGAGTGTTCTGACTGCAGCTGAAGCTGGCATGCGCATTGTTATTGTTATTGTTATTGCATCGCTGGCTAACGGAGCGCATTTATATTTGTTTGCCGCCCGAACAAATCTACGAGAGCATCAAGCATTACACATACTTACACACATAACATACAGCGTTCAGCATTCAGCCAACAGCGTACAACAACATTTAGCATTCAGCATTCAACATTCAACATCATCAGGCACTTCATCAAGTTCGCGTGCTCCAGCGGCAACCGCATATGCATAATTAATGATACAAATTGGTTTTTCTGGAAAACTTCAGGCGAGTGCACATAAGAAAATCCCACCAACCGGGGTTTTTACAGCGGATGCTATAAGTGCTTAAGCAAGCTTTTTCAACTATATTCAATTATATCAGCTTTTAAGATATTCCTCTTCTTCTCACTTACTCTCTCTGCCTCTCGCTCTCCCACTCTCTCTACGTTAAACCTTTAATATTTAATGCATTTGCAAATAGCTTTGAGGTGAAAAACATATTTGAAATTTAAATGAATGTATATATAAATATCGAATTTTTTTTCTAAATTTATAGGTAGAAAGAGTTTAAAATTTTGGACTCAAAAAAATATTTATTATTATTTCAGACTGATTTAATGTTAATTATTTTTGGCTGTATGAGTGCCCTGAGGTGGAAAAAATAAATATAATTTAAAAAAGGATACAAAAATAGAGTTTATAAATTAAATCTAATATTAATACACTATTTATAAAAATAATGAAAAACATTCCCAAAATATATAAACATTCTTCAGTACCTCTCCAATATAAACTTTCCCACTATCAACGCTCTTCACTTATTCAAATTGCTTACATTACTCGTAAATATTTAATATAAACATATTACTCGCCCATAAATCAAATTGAAGCCCGCGAACTTACAAACTCACTCCTCCAGCTGTGGGAGGATAATTTCTTTGCGCTCAGTTTTAAGCTCATGAAATTGATGCATTATTCGGCTGAAACTACTTCTGAATCATTTCCCCATAACATATCAGCTCCATATTAAGCCATTTTTTTTGCCGACATCAACTTCCACTTATTTTTGAATGCAGTTCCGCCAAGAACTTTTAGTTTGTTTTTGTTTTTTTTTTTTCATAGTCAGGGCTCGAAGAGCTCTTTGTTTTGAGCTCAGCGTGCAGGCGCTTGCACATCAGCGTCGCTCTTAAGTGGTTTCTAGTTAGTTTGCAATTTTCACTTGGCCAGTTACCCACAAGTTCACACACTCCCATTTATATATATATATATATGATATATATATGTATGTATTCAGAGACCAAACACCATATAACCCTGGCTATCAGCATGGTTCATGTGCTTTTTTGTCTTGGGCTTATGAAAAGGCAGGAAGAGCAAGTTTTTGTCACGCATATTTACTGTTTGTATAAACTCATGGCACGCCCACACGCCTCCCCCAGCTGCTGCTGCCGCTGCTGCTGCTGCATCCTGCAGCAGAAACTTGACTGCAGTTTGTTTGCCACAGACAATGGCCTGAACTTTTGCACCCCAGATTTTTATATTGTTGCGCCACAAAAGGCAAAAACTCACACATGACAAGTTTTTTTTTTTTTTTCATTTCTCTTCATATATTTTCTTCTGCTTTTTCTGTGTTTTTGCACTTTCTTTGTTTTCCTTGGCAGCACGCACTTAATCCCAAGCCCAGCGACAATTGTCTTGATTGCCAGACTGTCGGACGACTTGTAGCTCCGTGGTCACAATTTTTGCTGGCCATTGAGCTCTTAAAACTCTAAATGCAATTATGGTTATAGATTAGTGCTAAAGGTGGTCAGGCGACACAAAAATGTGTGTATGCTACACGTTGATGCAACAAGAACAGGAGCAGCAGCAGCAGCATATCAAAATGCGCCTGTGGCAACTGTGGCCAAGCAGAGCATAAAATGAAAAATAAATATGAGAAGAAAAAAAACAAAAAAAATAACGACAACGGCAAATCTGAAGAAAAATGTGTGCGGCCAAGATGTGAAGCCAAATGCAGTTTACAAAAACCCCAACAACCCCCCTATGGCTCGTGCTGCCACCGAAACCCCACCGAACCGCAATGCCCCTTGGCTAGCCACGCCCCAGCGCTGTGGCTTACTTCGGGGCAAAATGGCAAATTAAATTTTGTGTCGGCAAAATGCAACGGAATGGAAAAATGCGTTGAAAGCAGAATGAAATGCAGCTAAGGATAAAACTGGGCAGCAACAGCAACAGAAGCAGAAGCAGCCACAGAGAGCAGAAATTAAATCTCAAATAATTGCTACATAAACAACCGAACCACAGTTATTGAGCCGAGAACAAGCCAGACAATGGATATACTTGTATATAGTATATATGTATGTATATGCATCTATAGAAGGTCTTTATTACTTTTTTTTTTTGGGGAATTTCGATTTGAATAAAATGCTCTGCCTGGACTATGCAATTAATATTTAGATTGATTTTCAATTGTTAAAAAATAACTCACAAAGCGTAACGTGACATGCACAAACAAAGCTAACACACACACGCACATGCACACACACATAAATCCACGCCCTATTCAAAGACCCTCACGTCGCTGGTTTCATTGCCGGAATGTTAGCGGTGTCATGCAGTCAAGCAGAACCGCAATAAAAATCGCTGTAATTTTGCATACTGTCGCCCTGCTGCTTCTACACAGCTGTGTATATATGTATATATGTATGTGTGAGTTTGTTGAGTGTGTGTGTGTTTTTGCTATCGGCAAGAGCAAGGATTTATATCCGTTGTATGTAATGGTTATGTGTGCGTGTGTTTCTGCCAAGACGCTGTCGCGTTGCCATGCAATAATCCTTGCTTGCATTTCGTTGCCAATGAGTAAAGTTTTTTATGTTTTCCGAAGGACGAAGCGGGTGGAGGGAAGAGGAAATAGGGAAGTATGATAATCGATACCTCGATATCCGATACAGCTGAGAGCATCCCTTACGCAATATTTCTCACACAGCAGCAGCACCAACAGCAACAGCAACAACAACAACACAAATGGAGAACCCACAAAGTAACACGCTTCATGGCGAAGCATGCAAAGTATTTAAAACAGCAAACGGATAAGCCCAACAGTATGCAATGTCGTCAATGCGAGCAATGTGAGCTATAAAGCATTGAGAAAGCTGTAAATAAAGACTGAGCATAAAGATAGAGTAATTGGGGAGAGAGCAAGGGAGAAAGTGAGCAAGAGAGATAAATTATAAGATTGAACTAAGACGTAAAGAGACCTAAAATAGATCCAAGCTTAAACAGTGTCGATGGCATAGGCCCAAATGCAATTCCTACATACATGTTCTCTTGGAATACTTTTATTGAGAATCTAATGAGATATATTGGAAAATTATTATATTGGAATCTAAATCTTATCATTGTGTCTACCATTTTACAGTTTATACGATTCAGCTTAGCATAGATCGTGGCATTAGTTAACAACGAGCTTGCAATTAAAGCCACTTTATTTCTGTTCACTATTTTGAAATCTTTCTTTATACAACAATATCAAGATCCATATATGAGAATTTCTTCACCTCAATTTTTTATAGTCCTATATTTCTATATTTAATTTCCAATCACTTGCACCGTTTCATAGGCATTTGGCTTGAGGCAGATGCGTGTAGTCGTATTTTTGGCTGGCACCACTTCGCACACCGAAGCAGCCCATTCGGCGCAACTGCGAACCACCAGGCGATAGTTGCTAACAGATGTGGTGGAATAGGTGCCACTGAGCATCAGGCAGTCGCCGCTAGTTGGTTTGGGCTGGCCTGTGGCCCAGGGTAGATAGCGCGCCTGCTCACCCGTGCTCTGCCAGTAGTAGATGCTCGAGCTGCCCAGCTTGGAGCCCGAGGTCCACAGCTCCAGGGTGAACTGCATGGTTTTATTTAGCCAATCAGTGACCAACTGCAATTCCTTATCACTGTTCAGGCTAAGCACTCCAGCGCCCTTGGTGCGGCAATTGCGATCGGCCTCGTACCAGTTGTACACGTTGCTCACGCCAAGCAGACACTTCTCGCCCACCAGGGTGAAATTCTTTGGGCAGGTGCTGACGCCAGCTGTTTGGCTGCTAGCCACGTGCAGCTGGGTGCACGCAAGGGCCACAATGGCGAAAATAATTAGTTGATGCCACAACATATTGCAAAGACTTTAGAATTCGTTACTAACTAACCGGTTGATGGATTTGCTGCTTATATACTGCTTGCGGTTCTGCTTATCATTTGCTTTTGGCGATATGATAAGCGGGTTCACTTTTGATTGACCCGTGTCTCATTCATAAAATTTTGTTATAAATAATTGGTTATCTATTGGCTATTGGAATCCCAGAAGACTTAGCAGGAATTAGCTGATAACACAAATTGAAGAGTTGGTGATAGGAGGAAGTTTAATAATTACAATGGGCAGCTTTTTGTTTTGAGGGTTTCCTATCAGAGTTGACTTAGGCTAATAGTTTTCTGGTATGACTCATAGCTGACAGCATTCGAATGAAAGATACTTTCCACATATCCTAGACCAACTTCACAGCTGATGAAATTGTTCTCTATAGTTTGCTAACTATATATTGATATACATATAACAGATGATTAGCAATAAGAAGCCATTTTTAAACAGAACTTTAATCTAAAATTTCTTTAGCCATCTAACCTAGTTGACAGTCATAGTAGACTTTGGTTGTTAATGTTCGAGGTCCAAAATTCCAAATGCGTCTCGTGTCGAAAACTTATCACGCCAGCTCCCCTAGAGCGACAGTAGCGATCCGCTTGAAAGTAATCGCTCCACTTGTCTCCAGGTCGAGTGAAGTTCTCGCTGCACTCCTTAGCAGCAGCATCGCCGAGCCTGGCCGAATGCAGCTGAGTCAGCGACAGGCTGACTAACGCAAAGGCCAACAGCTTCGGCCACAACATGTTTTCCATTACTCAATAAACAGACGACGGGAATAGACCTTTTATAGCTTGCAGAGGGGTCTGATAAAGATGACAATAGCGATAAGAATACGAATAGAATCGATAACGCATATCAATTGTCCATTGCCAGCTTAAAAGTATTTATTCCAATGATAACAATAAGTAAACAAAATAAAATTTATAGACATTTCGAATTATTCATAGTGTCGTGAAAATATGAAATACATTCGACTGGGAATTCAGGGAATAGACGATAGATTCTTCTTCCCTCTCTCTCTCTCTCTCTCTATCTCTTTATTTCTCTGTCTCTCTTTCTTTAAAAATATATATTGTCATTTGGGCATACGTCATGTATTCTAAGAGATAAATGTTTTTTAAGTCGAACATTCCAGCTACGTATATGAATATACGATTCAAAGTAGTATAGATCATGATATAGGAAACAAAAAATTGTTTTTTTTTTTTTTTTTCATGCAATTTTATTTCTGTTCCTTTATTTCCTAACAATTTCGAGTTCTCTTTTCAAACATATATATGAGACTTCCTTCACCACAAATTTTTATAGTCTTCTATTTATATATTAAATATATTTAATTTCCAATCACTTGCACCGTTTCGTAGGCATTCGGCTTGAGGCAGATGCGTGTAGTCGTATTTTTGGCTGGCACCACTTCGCACACCGAAGCAGCCCATTCGGCGCAACTGCGAACCACCAGGCGATAGTTGCTAACAGATGTGGTGGAATAGGTGCCACTGAGCATCAGGCAGTCGCCGCTAGTTGGCTTGGGCTGGCCTGTGGCCCAGGGTAGATAGCGCGCCTGCTCACCCGTGCTCTGCCAGTAGTAGATGCTCGAGCTGCCCAGCTTGGAGCCCGAGGTCCACAGCTCCAGGGTGAACTGCATGGTTTTATTTAGCCAATCAGTGACCAACTGCAGTTCCTTATCACTGCTCAGGCTAAGCACTCCGGCGCCCTTGGTGCGGCAATTGCGATCGGCCTCGTACCAGTTGTACACGTTGCTCACGCCAAGCAGACACTTCTCGCCCACCAGGGTGAAATTCTTTGGGCAGGTGCTGACGCCAGCTGTTTGGCTGCTAGCCACGTGCAGCTGGGTGCACGCAAGGGCCACAATGGCGAAAATAATTAGTTGATGCCACAACATATTGCAAAGACTTTAGAATTCGTTACTAACTAACCGGTTGATGGATTTGCTGCTTATATACTGCTTGCAGTTCTGCTTATCAGTTTTAAATAATGCTTATCTATTGGCTATTGGAATCCAAGAAGACTTAGCAGGAATCAGCTGATAAAACAAATTGAATAGTTGGCGATAGGAGAAATTTTAATAATTTTAATGGGCAGCTATTTGCTTGCAAGTTGCCTATCAGAGATAACTGTTTATATTTAGCTAATGGTCTTCTTGGCTGACTCATAGCTGATAGAATGTCTTTGATTTCTATGCTGTGAAGTTATTCAAGCAATTTTCGAATTGAATGTAATTTTCCGATTGCAATAATATTGCTAACGAAAGTTTCAGGCCAACACACACACACACAGAATTGTTTGTTGTTGCTGTAATGAAAGTTTCAAGCTGTTCACACGGACGGACTTCGACTGACTGATTGGGCGACAAGGTATTGAGCTGGACAAATGATGCTATGATAAATGAATGTGGGCCAAGTGGCCTTCACTTGCATTATAGATGAGCTGCAAAATTAGTTGAAGTTGGGCTGGGAGCTGGGTCTCGCTTGGCATTTGTGCCTGCTGGGCCGACAAGCAATTTTATTTATTTGTTTTCAATCTGTTTGCTTGTTTGCCAGTTGGTTTGCTGATGTTTACACGAGCAAACAAAACTCGGTACTGCTCCCAGCCACCCATGACGAAAGCTCTCAGTCGTTGTCTGTCAATGTGCCACCAACAACAGCTGCAACAACAACAACAACAACAACAGACAACAACAACACCACCAATATCTACAGCAAACCGCAGTTGTCAATCGACAAATTGTGTCAATATTTGTTGCCTGTGACGTTGAGCCAAGTAGAGATTTAATTTCCTCTCATCGAGCACCGCTTGGTTATCCACTCAAATATATACACACACACACACACACACACACACACACACGCATATCCATTCACACAGCGCCTGAGAGCAAAACAAAGAAGTCCGGAACTGCACTTAGCTGTCGCAAACGTACGTAAGTTTCGATAATTCACTCTGTAAACGTTGCTCCGACTGTGCATTTAGCACAATTTTTGTGGTGAACAACCGTTATCGAATCTTCTCTTTTGTTTTCTGTTTCTTTTTTGTTTTTTGCTAATATTGACTAGCATTTACAAATTCCCAAGAGCAGAAAACATTTCCTAATAGCCATAACTAATTACAGACTAATATTACGCATACGCCAGGTGGTGCCAATTGAATTTCTTTTCATGTTGAAACTTTTGGCTAATCAGCTAAAGCACAATAGGGCACTTACACTGAGAGAAAAAGCGATGGCAAAGGCTGTATAAAATGTTTAAAAAATATAGACTATAATAAATATTATGATACAGATTTTATGCAGCATTTTCTCTCAGTGTAGGCGCCTTTTTATGCAGAAAATTCTTGAAAATTTGTATTTATAAATATATTAAAATTTATGCTAAAATTGTGAGTATTAAATAAAATTAAATATTTTTTAGCTTATTAAAAAAAATGTGCAAAAAATCTAAAGAAGAAAAATCTGTTAAATATGTATGTAAATTCATAAAAAAAAAATTAATTTTAAATGGTAAAAATTATATTTTAAGCTAACTCAACTCAAAAGAAATATCACATTAAAATTTTTCGCTCAGTGTGGGCGCATAATGAAATTTATGCAGAACAAAACGCTGATTTGGTCGGAAGCCATAGCGATTAGTGGTGGATGAGGTGGCTGTTCGTTGGCTTTGGTGGTGCGATTGGGCGTAGCCGTTGCCCAGCATCCGCACCCAAAATGCCGCTGGTCATTCGACATTTGTATGCGGCAACCGTTTCGATTTGCGTGTAATCCAAAGCACAAACAAGCGTGCATATATTATAAGCTACTTTATATGAGATACATACATACATACGTATGTATGTATGTATATGTAACGAGATATAGATAGCTATGGAGAAAGTATGTGCTACATGTATCGAGTACTTTTGCTATTTGCAGCCAAGCTGGACGGAGTTAAGACGTACATGCGCATGCGGCGTGTTCCGAATCATCTGCAGGTGAAGGTCATCAAATGGTTCGATTACCTGTGGCTCACGCAAAAGTGCTCAGACGAGGAGCGCGCCGTATCCTGTCTTCCTGATAAATTAAAGGTAAATAATCTGCCGCAGTTACAGTTTTTCCTCCCCTCTCCTCTCTCTACTCCTAATCTTGCTCCTGCTCCAGCAGGAGGCTGCTGCTAGTTCGCTTTGAAAGCAGCTGCTGTGGCAACACGAATTGTCCATTTGGTGTGGCATGTTGCCGGGCTTTCCTTTTACTTTCATTCTTCTTTTTTTTCATTTCCTTTTGTTTGTTCTGTTGTCCTTTAATGCTCTGTGTAACAGAGCCGAACCTCTCCTTCCCTCTCCCTCCTGGCTCGCTCTTAATACTGTTTCTGTTACTGTTGCTATATCTGTTTCTGTTTCTGTTTCTGTTTTGCAGGCTGAAATAGCAATTAACGTCCATTTAGATACACTTAAGCGGGTTGAGATTTTTCAAAATACCGAAGCTGGTTTCCTTTGCGAATTGGTGCTGCGACTGCGACCCGTACTCTTCTCTCCGGGCGATTACATTTGCCGCAAAGGTAACTGACCAGCTTATATACACACATATATATAATTATATACATATATTTATATTTAAAACTGAATAACTCTTTCATTCTCTTTCTCTCTCTCTCTCTCTCTCTCTCTCTGTCTCTGTTTTTGTCTTTGTCTCTCTGCGCTTTGCAGGCGAGGTGGGCAAGGAGATGTACATTGTGAATCGTGGACGATTACAGGTCGTCGCTGACAATGGCAAGACGGTGATGGCCTCGTTAAAGGCAGGTTCCTATTTCGGCGAAATTAGTATACTGAATATGGGCACCGCAGGTAAAGAACTTGGTAAATATCCCGTTTTAGTGCGACAGGCGGAACAATAGCAACAAATCAAATCAAACAAGCAAAAAAATGAATTAACGTAACTACAACAACTACAGAAACAACAAAAAATACATTGAACATCTACAGCAATTAACCATAAAACACACACAACCAGTTTTTAATCAATAATTCCTTAGCTAAGTGTTTTTGCTCGTCTATATATATATATATATAACTCTATGTGTATACTTAGTGATATACAAAACAAAGTTCCCTTAATTATATATTCCGTTGCACAAATCACTTTAAAGTGAGTCAACGCTCTTCAAGCGTTTCATTTAGTCGCACAACTAACTTATCTTGTATTAAACCCACGCACACTCACGCTCACACTCACACTCACACTCTCATCACATCCACTTTATCACTGTCTTCATTATTTCGCACATTAATTAATTACTTTTACCCTCTTTGGCATAAAATTCAATGGAGCGCAACATCCGAAAAATAAAAATAAAACAAATTGCAGTAAATATTTGGAAATTATTTTTTAAAATTTATTTTATATATATTTATTTTCAATTGTTTTTCGCATACACTAACAGCGGGGGTATTTAGCATTTGGTATTGGGTCTGTTATAGATTAAAAATAAATAAAGCAATATTTCATTTTCATTATTTTCGTTGGTGATAAGCTATAATTACCTTATTTTTGGCAAGCGATATAAATTATAAATTTAGAGTATTTAAGATGTCTCAATAGCTGCTCTACTAGTGATTTTGGACAACTTTTGATAGCTCGTCAGCATCATATGATAGCATATATAAAACCCTGTCGCTTTACAATCTTCTAAGATAATCTACCATCTACTAATTTGTATACCAACGATCTACTACTAAATATACTACGATTCACTGCAGTATACTACTAAATTTAATGCGGTCTACTACTATTTTCTACTATAGATACTACTAAATACTACCAAATTTACCACGATCTAATACTATATTGTACTATATATACTACTATATAATACTATATACTACCATATACTACTATTTCTAATACTACTCATCTACTACTATTCCATTGATTGACATAATCAGCTGTCCAAAGCGTTTTTCAATCAAATCTTGACCCTACTCAAGAATATTTCACTTCAAATATGTGACACAAATGTCAAAAAAATCTTATCAAGCTAACATGTGCGCCAGGTGTGCTAAATTAGGTATTTGTATGGAGTTTCGTGTTGCCCAGAGCAGCTACAAAGTCAAGGCTCGAAGCACGCACAGCTCAGCCTTTGAACTCTATGAGGCATAGACAAGGCTTATTCAAGGGCCATCGTGTATATAATAGACTTGCCTTACAACTACATACAGCTTAACTACCTCTGAGCTCTTTCCCACTCAGCTCCGTTAGTGTATTTAAACTTCGTCTAGCTGTAGTCATAGTTAAATTACATTTCAACATTGTTTTATTTAACTTTTTTATGCTCTGTTTTCATGCACTGTTTGCAGTAATGCAAAACAATTTTTGTTTCTCCTTCACATATTTTTACAGTTTTGTGCCGAAAAATTGTTTTCATAGCCCGCTCCTAAAAGTATGCAATGCGCTTTTAAAGCACACACCCACAGAAACACACAGACACACACACACACATGAATAAACAACAAGTTATTGTTGTCTCTTTTAAATGCCCTGCTGGCCGCACACAAAATTAATGAATGGCAAATGCAATTATTACACCTGCATGCACCACGTTTTATTGAGCTGCAAACACAATATATATTGCATATACCATAAATATATATTGAAAAATTAAACAATTGCCATAGACTTCAATAAAATCGGCTTAAATCAGCAATAATAATGCGCAATTTATTGTCAATGTCAAAGTAAATTTTGATTTCATTTGCAACCAAAACCAAAATTCAAGTGGGCGCAATTTAAAGCCTTGTCACAATTGACTAAAAGTGAACGCAAGTCGACCGTAAATTGCAGCGATAAGTCACGTGCTGGCAATTGCAAATATATATATTGTATATGTGTGTATATATAGAAATATGTATATATATAAAGAGCTCTTATTTGTGGCATTTAATTAACAACAATGCACAAAATTAATCTTAGCGCATGCATAACATGTGCCCATATGAGTCTCTCTCTCACTCTCTCTCTCTCTCTCACTCTCTCTCTATGTCTATGTGTGTGTGTGGCAGGCATTGCATACTTGACTTGCAGCTGCCTAATTCGATTTGCAGCAGCAGCAACAGCAGCGGCAGCAACTGAGCAACTTAATTCTATTTGATAAAAGGCTGACAAAAGTTAAGTAAAACTTTTTGGTTCGTCTAGCTCAATTAGTTGTCGACTCCTGCTTGACAGACAATTGGCCAAGTTGCTGTCAAGCTGTTGTCAAGCTGTTGTCACCTGCTGTTGCTGCCGTTGCGAAACTTGAATCGAATCGTTTAGTTTACCTGCATGACTTGAGCGCTTTCATCAAACCCCACCCTCCCCACACACACACCCACACACACACTCTACACAATCCAATTAGTCCTTCCTATCTCTCTCTCTCTCTCTCTCTCTCTCTCTCTCTCTCTCTCTCACTCACTCACTCTCACAGTCTCTATGTCTCGTAGTTGTGATCGAATATTGTCTATTAAATTTATTTTTCTACTCAGCCCAACCACTGTCTCCATGCCTCTCTTAACTGTAACTGTGTGAGTCGTTGTTGTATTGCTTTGCCTGGCCGTAATTTAAACGTTTTGAATTGTGTTTTGACAGTGTTTTAAATTAAGTATACGCCCTGTTGTTGCCACAATTAAACATGCACCACACACAAACACCAAAACACACCCACACACACACACACATTTAAACTCAAATACTTTTCAAATTGCACGTCAACTTTTTCTATTCAATTACACTAAACAGTTAACAACATTTGCTACAACTTCACTACAGCTTTAAGGTATTCCAAATTTATGCACTCTGCATATAGTTTACGTAACAGTTGCGCAGAGCGCTTTTAGAGGCAGCTTCAAATTACGGGATTTTGATCAAGTTTACTAAAGTTGTATATATCAGCAATGTGGCAACGCCCAAACACCATAAAATTCTTTCGTGTCAAAATTAGAAGCTTCTTAGGTAGATGCTGTCAAAAATAAATAGAAGTTATCAAGTTTATGCTTAGCTATAAAGTATGTCAGACAAGGTGGCAACACTGTGCATCATAAATATCTGAAAGGCTCTTATGCATGAACTTACATGTAAACCTAGCATTACACTCAATTCAATTAGCATTGCTTTTTATTTATAAAACAGAACTAGGTGGCAACACTGTCTTCTATATAATAATGCGTATAGTTAATAACACAAAAGTATGGACTGTGTTTAAAGTCGATGTATGAAGATGATGCCACTATAGTTAGTGATGATGCTTATCTAGTAAAAAATTCGGCGTTGCCATATGTGCCCAAAATAAGTTGGCCAAAATTTATAGTTTGTCACTATGATGCTATTATAATTCCCATATAAACTACTGTTCTAACTTAGCTACAGATTACTTTTAACAAGGTGGCAACGCCATAGTAGATATTTACCAGCTGCAATACTAAACATAAGTTTTGAAGTAAACTTGATATTAGCCTTTTCGGCATAGCCACATGCTCAATATTAATAAATTACAACTAGGTGGCAACGCTCTGCGGTGCAAATATTTAACAGCTAGTTAAGTGAAAAGTGACTGTTCTAGCACTTTACCTAATGGAACTTGACAATAATTTAATGCAGATATTAACTTGAACTCTAAAGAGTCTAAAGAGTATAACAAGTAAAAGCGGAAATGTAAATATTCTGCGCAAATAGTTACGTATTCAGATTGAAATTCTTGCTGAAAGAGCAACTCAGGAACTGAGCAGGTCGCAGCTTCAAATTGTATTCCATAAAAATGCAAAGCACAAATTTAGCTGTTGAGCTGAGTAAACTGTTGCTGTTATGGCTGCTAGCTGCTAGCTGCTTGCTGCCTGCTGCTTGCTGCTTGATTGTAGCAAATGGTGGCCCCAACACGAGCGACAAACGAAACGACAGACAACACAGACACATACATAACTGATCTATATGTAGCTGCTGTATGTGTGTAGCACTTGTGCATCCAATAAATGCCTTCTCTGTGTGCAACTGTCAACCCAATTGCCCAACTTCCAATTTCCAATTGCAACAAACTGTCTTTCTATCTGAATCCAATTCAACTGTGCAGCTTGCAACCAATTGCCTGCATACCTTTCTGGTTGGCATGCAATTTTAATGTGTGCATATGTGTGTGTGTGTGTGTGTGCGTGTGTGTGTCTCTGTTTGTGTGTGCACTCAACAATAAGAACAACAGAGAACAACAGCAACAACAAGAACAATAACAAACGTAAAATACCTTTGGCAAGTTATTGATATTAAACTTTTTATGTCCCCCCCCACCCCCCACTCACCACCTGCTGCATTCTCTTCGATTGTTTTGTCGCGCGCAACAACGTGCAACTTTGCCACATTTGCCAACTTAATGCAACTTGCCACATTGCGGCACTTTGCTGCTGCCCTGCAACAGGCAACAGACGCACCGCCAGCGTCCGCTCAGTGGGCTACAGCGATCTGTTCGTGCTCAGCAAAAAGGACATGTGGGACGTGCTCAAGGAATATCCAGCGGCTCGCGTTCGTCTCGAATCGATAGCCGTCAAGCGCTTAGAGAAATACAAGAAGGCGCCACTGGAGAAAGGTAGGAGAACTCTCATCTCATCTCATCTAGTCATTAACTCGACCTGCAGCTGCTGCACAACTGCAGCGGAATCACAGTCCCAAAACAGCACACGCCCCGCTCGAAATTGAAACCAAATGAAATCAGTGCATGTGCCAGATACACTCAGAGAAAATTCAATGCACTCGAAGAAGTGAAGAAACTGAAGGAAATTTAAGTAAATTTTATTTAATGAATACTGATTTGAAATTAACAAGTTCATAAGTAAAAAGTGTTTTAAAGACTATAAAAAAAGAGATTAATTTTATTGATGAATGTTCAATTATTAATTATTAAAAATGTGGTAGACAGAAATATTTTCAATATTCCATGCTCAAAAGTTAATGAATAAAATAAGGAAATATTCTCTAAATATTTTAGAATATTTAAAACTCGTAAGACTTCCATTAGCAAACCATAAAAAATTTAAAACAAAAATAAATAAATTAAAATTAAAATTAAAAAATATATATATAATAAAATTATTTTTATATCAAAACACTTGTATTCTTTTTAATATTATTATTATTATTATTATTATTTTTTTTTTTTTATCTTCAACTTAAAAAGAAATCGAATATAAAATTGTAATATATAAATATTATCGTTCAAGATATTCTCTATCTTATTCAAAACTTCACAAGGCTTCAAACAGCACTTTTCTCTGAGTGTATCGTTAAGAATACGAATACGAATACGAAATACGACTTCCCCCTAATTCTGAATAACACAAATCGATTGTTTCTTTTGCTTTTCGTTGTTTCCCAACTTTTCCCCCAATTGCTTTGCGGTGTGAACGTTTTTGATTTTAAAACACAGTCAAATACTTTAATGTAGTTGCCATGGGCCGTTGCCAGTCAACGCCGGGATTGGTGGAGAGCTGCGGTCGCACCACTTTGGAGGACATGTGGCTGCCCCCCGCTGCCGGCAATATGCTGCATCATGTGCAGCAACATCAGCAGCAACAGCAACAGCAGCAACAACAGCAACAGCAGCAGCAGCAGCAACAACAACAACAGCAGCAGCAGCAGCAGCTGCCCCATTCACATGGCTACAGGTGAGTCTTGATTGTTGCCTTGTCGCTGCGTATTCCACACTGAATGCTTGCAGTCCACGCAGCTATACGGAGCATTTGGTGCGTGCCACCGACTCGCCGCGTTCGATTAGTCCCAGCGCACACGGCTCCGAGGAGAGGCCAAGGAGTCGCGCCACCTCGCACCACTCAATGCGGCCGCAGTCGCAACCGAGTCATACAGGTAAGCCAACATGGAAGCCCACACCACTCAACATTCACTCATGCCAATCACTATCTATTTCGCTCTCCCCCTCCCCCACTCTCTCTCTCTCTCTCTATTTCTCTCTATCGCCCCCAGGTCACATTTGCGATTCGAGCTCGCAGCTGGAATGCTATGGCGGCGGCGTGGGTGGCGCTGGCGGTGGCACCACACCGCTGCTCGGCTCTCATGAGGCACTCGAGGATGAGATTAAGCGGTTGAGAGAACGTCTGCATACCGTTGAGTCAGAGAATCAGGCTCTGAACACTAAGCTCTCGCAGCAGCAATGGGACTTGGAGAATCGTCTGGCTGAGATTGAAATGCAAATCTGTGGCGTTTCGTCCACGTCCAGCGTGGATCCAGAGAACGAGGCCGAGGAGCTGGAACGGAATCGCGAGAGTATCATATAACACGGGAGCGTGCTGCCCCATCAGCATCAGCCGATCGGTATGGTGTACATATCATGTTCCTCATGACTCCATGATTCATACAAGAAAATCGAAAGAAAACCAAAAAAAAAGAATGCATACAATATATATATTATATATATATATTTGAGAAATGGGCGTGGAGCTGCCGCCCGCTACGAAATGCGCCTCATATGAATTTGCATCATACTCTCTGTCTCTGTCTCTATCTCTCTGTCACTCTCTTTTGCTCTCTCAAACTCACTGTGTTCGTGTGTGTGTGTCACGCCCCCATACGCCCACAATATGTTGTACATGTGTGTTTTATACTGTTTCTATATCTGTGTGTGTGTGTGTGTGTGAGTGCGTATGTGATTGTGTGTGTGTGTGTGATTGTTGTGCATGCGGTTGAAATATTGCCAAATTGCCTTACTAACCAACTGACCCCGACGCGAACAGGAGCAGCAGCTGCTAGCACAAGCAACAGCCACACATCGAGGGAGGAGCAACAGGAGCAGCAAGAGCAACTGCAACTGCAACTGCAACACCAGCAGCAGGAGCAGGAGCAGCAGCAGCAGCAGCAGCAGCGACTGTTGCGACTGCAACAAACTGGTCAAATCTTGCGACGCATGCAACGCGCCAGCAACAATGCAACACAAACAACAACACACAACAACAAAGGCAACAACAAATATTGCTCGCTGTAGTACAAAAGAGAAATGAGATGGCAGTTTGGAGAAACTAGAAGAGACAAAAGAGCGCAAAGTGCTGGCTAACAAAAGGCCATTCAACATTCACCCCCCCTCCCTCTCCCACTAAAAGGGCACTGCCACTAAGGTCTGCATAGGTCAATGCAATATGTACATAAATCTAATATCTACAAAATAATTCTAATAACCAGTAAACTAAATTGCAAATTCAAAACCAAAAAGACAAACTTAAACTTAAGCTAAGATTAAAACGATTAAATTAGTCGAAATCGGAAAAGCTTTAATAGATATTCCGATAAGCAGCTCATGGAGTCAAGCCATATAAACTGTTATTTAACAGCTCTAGCTGTAGTCCTCTATCTCACTCTATCTCTCTCTCTATCTATCTATCTATCTGTCTCTAATTACATAAATATAAGATATATATAGACGAACCTAAAACTTTTTGCCATACACACTTACATTATACGCATAGAGTATATAGCATCATTAGGGTTTTGTTTGAACTTCGCTAATTTTAATAATTAGATAAACAAATAAAATGTAATAATTTAAAAACCTACATTATTAATCCATTGCGCATTGTATGTAATTTGCATTGTAAATATTATCTTTCTAAGGATTCAATTAGAGAATATCAAAATGAAAAAAAAAAAAAAAAATCGAAAAAAAAAAAACTACAAATAATTAACTTGAAAAGACACGAACACAAACAAAACACACAAATAACGGTAATTACTATACAAATAATTTAATTTAAAATTGAAATTAATATGAATAATTAGCGTAATGTAATATTTGCTAATTGTAATTTGACAAACAACAAAAAATTTACTAGATGTGTATATGGGAAACGATTTACTTTAAAAAATTGAAAATAATATTTAAAGAAGAAAAAATGTAAGACAAAACACAAAAAAAAAAAAAAAAATATGCAAAATATTTGTACTATTGGAAAAGAACTGCCACAGCATACAACAGACATACAAAAAAAAAAAATACTAAAAAGAAGAAGAAAAAACATACACATAAATTACATTTAAAAATAATAAAAATAAAACAATAGTTAAATAGAGAGAAAAAAGAAGCAGTCGAAGAACTTTTAATGCAATATTATATTGTACTACTATATTAGTAAATATTATATGTAATATGGCATTGGGTATAAAATTATATATTTAATATAATATATAATATATGATATATATATATAGTTACTCTTAACTGAAAGATCTAAATGTATTGTAATGTTAGTTAGTTGCCAAGCTATAAAACGAATGCTGAAAATCACATTTGAGTTAAGACGAGACAAAGATGCTGATGATGTTGACGATGTTGATGATGATGATGATGATGATGATGATGAGATGATGATGATGCTGTAGAGTAAGTTCTGTAGCAGAACTAAGCGATGATTTTTGGTAAACCCATAATATGGGAACGCACTGCAGGCTTAAGTGATCGAAGACCGAAGAATTTAGATATATTACAAAAGAAAAACAAAGCAGAAACAGAAACAGAAATGAAATGAAAATGAATGAATTCTAGATATAACTTAATTAGTTACCAATTAGATCTGTACAAGAGAAGACCAAAAATAATATTTCAGACAAATGTTCTGTGTCAACACACACACACACACACACCCATCTACACTACACACTCAAATCGAAATGAAATAATATTTACGAGTATATACGAAAAACAAAAACAAAATGAAACTAGGCTACTAAATTAAGTGTATCAATGATTGATTGATTGATTGATTGAGTGTCTATAAGCCGCTAGTTAATGTGCTATTTGTCGCTCGAACTGTGAGCAAAAATCCCATTAAAAAAAAAGACCTAAAAACAAACACAAGAAAATCTTAATTGAAAACTTCATGCTGCTGGATGGAAATTCCATATGAAACACAAAATTCATTTTGTTAGCATTTTCTCTTAGATTTTTTCCTCTAATTTACGTAAAAAAAACCCAAAAATAAAGCTCTAACAAAATTTACAAAATTCCTTTTCATAGTTTAATACCTAATTGCATTTCGAAGCATTATTGCAATTTATTATTATAGAAATCAAAAACCAAAAATGAAAATAAAAAAAGTTTATTCATTAATATGCCTAATTAAATAATTACAATAAACATAAAAAATGGGGTTTCATCTAAGACAAAACAAGTATTTAAATGAAAATGAGACAAAAACTATAAACGAACACTAAATGAGAAGAAATTTATGCATAAAGAAATTGTTGAAGATTTTTTGATTTTTTAGTTAGCCAAGTGAGAGAAAGAGAACGTTATTTAATAATATTACATTGAATGAAACTTATTGCTTCTTAGCGTAGCACACATAAGACGAGAGCATATATAATCCAAATATTTAACTTACGCCTTTCGGTAGTTTTTGTTGTTTTTTGGTCGGCTTTGAGTTAACCTCTGGATTCTTTTGTTATGCCATTTGTTAGGGGACCGCAGGGATGGGATGGGACGGGGGAGTGGGGTTAAGGAAAGTGTTTAGAGAAAGAGAAGAAACTACATCGATTTGGTTGTGTTGTTGCTAATTATAATAGAAGAAATATTTGGATCGTAGAACTTCACAGATGCGAGATGTGCTAAATAAGTTTATGAATTCAATAAATAAAAAAAAATTAAAACAAAAACAAAAAAAAACAAATATAAAAATTTATAGCTTTATTTTGTGACTATAAATTAATTAATTAATTTATAAGGTTATACAATAAATTAATTCAGCATGACTTCATTCATAAAACAAAACCAAAAATAATAAAAAATAAAATAAAATAAAAACACAAAAAATATAATATAAGAACAGCAGTAAAATGAAGACAAAGCCAAATCATAACTAAAAATCGAAAAAGTCGAGAAACAAATGAAACAAATTAAAGGCATTTTTTAAAGATAATATTCAGAGCAGCGCCGATTTGCAGCAAGTGAATCGAGCTTATCTTAAAAACACCTGTATACCCGAAATAATTATGTACTTATGATCGTTCAGTTCGATCATATATATATATATACATCTATATATATAAACAAAGAACCGCATTTTAAAGCCGTGTGTGTGTTTAGCCACAAGCCAAAAAAAAAAAAAAAACCAAGAGAAACAACTGCAAGGGTAACAAACGAACAACAAAACAAAATACACAAAAAAAAAAAAACACTAAAAAATACAAATAAAATCAAAACAAAACAAAAGAAAAGAAAAAAGAAATTCTTGAGAAATGAAAGAAAACTTATTGTTTCGACTTATTATGAGCTAGGGCTGGCACTAAGGGTAAGTAAGGGACGGGGTGAGGTTAATAGCTCAAGCTGCGTTTACTTTTTTCTGTACTTTTATTTATTTATTTTTTTTTTATAATCAATAACTTTTGAAATAAGCCGCAGCGAGTCAACAAATTGTTCAATTACGAGGAGAGAAAAACCACAAAGTCATCAATAATTAACGTGAAGTCCATTAAAATAGAGTGGGAAAATCAAATAAGAGCACGCGAGTCGGCTGTGAGCGACTGCACAATGCTCGCTTGCATTGTGAAGGAAAGAGAGAGTTTATAAGAATGCAAGCAGCGAATTCATTCAGTGGTAAGTAAAAAAGAAAAGATAGGTCGAATTTCTTAATGATCTGAAGAAGCTTAATTTAAATAATCTGAATAATAATCTCAATAATCTAAATCTGACTAATCTGAAGAATTCATTTCGATTTTTAACGTCAGATGTATTACTTTTGCATACATATCTTGCATATCAATATTATCTGATAACTATAAGTTAATATATAATTATTCCAACTTCAGCAAAAAGCTATTAAATTTAAAATATTATTACCAGACAAATAGTACTATGAGTTCTTCGTAACATCTAAAGAATAAATAAATGTGCTCAACAAATCTCTAATATTATATATGCAAGTCCATATTTATCATAAACTCATCTCATCTCAACTCATATATTTATCTGAAACTCATCCACTCAAATCCACCTTCCAAAACTGCACCACATACTCCCTCTTCTCACTTCTCACTGAGCGAGCATAAGACAAGAGAGATACAAAAAATCTTTCAGAACAGACCAAAATGCGTTTCATAAACGGAAACGCCACGAAAACCACTCGCCACTCTCAGCTCTCAACTCTCAGGTCTTTAGTGAGCAACGGCAACTGGTAACTGGTAAAGGCGAATGGAGAGCCCAAAACAAAAGCGCAAAACCAAAGCAGTTAAGCAAAACAAGCCAAGATCGCGAATCGTGGAATGAGACGATGACGATGACGTCCACAAGTGGCGCTTCCAAAGCTTTGCGCTGCACTGGAAATAACTTGGCTTAAAGCGTGTCTAAGCTAGTCTCATTCAGTCGTTGTGAACAGCTCGTGCGCGCTGGACGTGTTTATTTTTGATCCCACAGAGCTACAAGCAAAACGAAAATTAAGACCTAACAACAAAAACAATAACAACTAAAAAAAAAAACGAGGCAATAAAAAGCCCGCAACGAGAGCCAAGTGTAAGAAGAGGCGCAAACGAACGAAGCGAACAAGTGCTAAAAAAAACACAGAAACAAAACAAATAAAAAATGAAAATGAAAAATATAAAAAGCTAATGAGAAATGCTATAAAAATAAAAAAATAAAATGCCGCTTGACTTGGGCTAAAGCAAAACTTCTTAACCATAAAACTAAACCGAAAAAAAAATATCTTTAACGAAAAAAAAGTGCATACATTCCTCCAACACAAATATTTATGCATAACTCCGCGCTTGACTGTTTTGGCTTTTGGCCAAGTTTAAAGCACATTCCCAGCATGCCTAACGTGCTGTTCTAATTTTCAGGCATATATTAGCGCTACACATATAGGTTTAGATATATATATAGATATTCTATAGCCATGTTAAGCACGTGAAACTCGGAGCCGTGTGAACCAAAAGCAACGGCATTCACAGTATTATAAAACATAATATCAGTTCACAATAGTTGTTAGAGGGCGTGCAAATATCAAAAGTCGAGCGAGCGTGCGGGCGTTGTCTTCGAATACACACATACATACATACATGACTACCTATGTGTGTATGTATGTACGTTGTCTATCTATAACTTAGCTGTATTTGCATTTTCTTGGCCCATTACGTAATGCCGCTAGACACCGCGCAAAATTAAAAAAAAAAAAAAAACCGAAAGTTATTTTTTGCTGTTGGAATCTTTATCTGAATCTGGTTTTTCGATTGGTTTTTAGTTGTAGCCGTTTTTTCTTTGCTTCTCCCGGCTCGTGTTGGCCCGCATTCAGTTGCAGTTAGTTAATGGTAATTGGGCTGTTATGGACTGCCTAGCACGCAGTTATACGTCATTGTCGTTGTTGTTGTTGTTGCTTTAAGTGGCTTCCCTCCCTAAAAAAAAAAGTCGAGTGTGTGTGGAAAATAATGAGCAAAAATTAAAATCTCAAAAAGAACAAAAACAAACCCAAGACAAGAGAAAAGACTACAATAGAACACACTCGCGGCTGCGCTTTGGTGACGTCTAACGGCATAAATCAAATGACTGAAGACACAAACTTGAAGCGCGCCTCAAGTGTGCTCACTGCATACATACATAGCTACATATATATATACGTGTGTGTGTGTGTGCCTATTCTTTATTCTATTTATGAGCAGCAATAAATGCACACCCCAAATACAGCGAATGATAATAATAATAATAATACGAATAAAATATAAAATGCTCGTTTGCAAACAATCCATAGGAAACGCAACGTTAATGAGCTGCCACATTGACTCAAGGCGTGTCCGCTAGCTGAAATTTATAGATAAATAATGGCTACATAGCCGATTGAGATAGCATTTAGCCATATGCCAAAAGCTGAAGCAAGAGCGTACAAGGCGATTTCATAAATTAATAATATGAATATCGTGCAAAGCCAATGATAATTACAGCTAAATTTATTGGCTTTTGAAATTTATGAAATATTTAAACAATTTTTTGGTAGAAGGCAAAGTTGTTTGTTGATGACTTTATATGCATTATATTTATATAGAAAGAGTTAAGAGCGTGTGTAGTATAAAATTTATATAACATATAGTATATCAACATGAACTTAAGAGAAATGCAATTTGAATTGCATATTAACAGACTATTAACAGCTCTGTTCACAGCGCATCTGCGTCAGCTACCCGGGATGCCTTCGTAGAGTGGGCTAACAGAGTAACGAATTATTACGTTTGATAGATATTATAGGTAATTCTATTCTCTGTCACGTCGAATATGACTAGAATCATATAACGGGCTTATATGCTGCAATTCTTTAACAAAGTTAAGGCTTGAATGGGATCTATGTATATTTTGCTCAGAGTTTAACATGCCTTTAACATCACACAGTAACGTTATTCCAGCTGACCATGAAAGCGATTCTACTGTACTTCTATTAACTCTAATGTCATTAATAGAGAAATAAGTCTGTAAAAGCGCTGTAATCTTAATAGCAAATGTTGATATCGATATACATAAACTCATTTGTCATCAGTTCCGTAATACAAAAGCTTCAACATCTAGTTAAAGTGCCAGCTTATAAACTAAAACGCCCCACGTAGAACATCATTTATAAATTGCTTTTAAAACATGTTAGTTCTATGTTAACTTTCCGCAAAATGCATAAAAACAAAACTCTAATGAAAGTAATTTAAAAACAAGCAACAAAGGGTGCCAAAGCAACTTCCTGCTTATAAACCAGGTTTTTCATATGATTCAAATCAGGTTTGACTAAAACCTGCATACTATATACAATAGTAGTAGAAAACACACAACGAGGCAACTTCATTCATAATTTGCAATGAAAATATTCTCAGTCTTATATACCTACACATATTTCCATACAGTTCACATTCTCTAGCCTAGATTTGGACAACTATCAATTACTTGCCTTAAATAGTTTTCTTTGAAGTGTAACTGAGATATTTCTATGTCAAGCATTATGCTGCTCCGTTGAGTGTTGTTTCCTCCATGCATAAAAATAAAATAAAATAAACTGTGAAATAAGTTCAGCTCTTTCTGGCTTTTAGGCATTAATTACTCGAATCAACTTCTAGCCCACACAAGAGCAATTATTATAATTCTCGAGTGACTTCCCCCTTCGCACACACACACACACACACACACACACACACGCATACTCAGAGCGTTAAAACAGATATGAAAAAATGTCGTAACTTACAGTTTGTTCTTGTTGTTGTGTTTTTTAGTGTTCACACCACTAAAGTCATTCACAATTCAATGCGCATTTGTTGCTCACTTTGGCTTTGGCTTTGGCGCAAATCAAACTTGAAAAGTCGCCCACGCTTAGAACGAGGCGTTGAACCAGCAGCAGCTCCACAGCACCACCAGGTGGGTGTGCGTGTGTGGGTGTTTGGGCAAGGCGAATTTCGGACAGGCAAATATCGAATCGAAACGAAACGTATCGACAAAAATGCCAGAGATTGACAAAAAAAATGGAAAAAAATGAGAGAAACTGCCCACACGTACAGCAGGCGAAATTCTTGCAAAATAAGATACAAATTTAGTGACTTGATCTAAAGTACATAAACATATATTTGTGCAGCTTACGTAATGTAAATGGCATGCGGCCCTAAAACTAAAACTGGGCGTGTTTATCGAGACGAGAAAAAAAACGTATTGTTTCGGCACAAACAAGCCGCTCGACTCGACTCAGTCACGTTAAAGATGTTAACAAAAAGCAACAACAACAACGACAACAACAATGACAACGACGACGGCCAAATGAGGCAACTTAAGTCAAACACTTTCGTTGACTGTTTGCTCTCTTGACCAACTGTGCAAATAGCTGGCTTCGCCTCAACTATGAGCTGGCTGTTAAAGTGGAAGTTAAAAGTTAGAGTCTCTCTGTGCTCATTCCCATGACCTTGCAAATAAAGTCCCAGTTGCAGAGAAAATACAACAACAACAACAACAGTAGCAGCAACAATGAAATAAAAATACAAATTAAATATGACTCGATTTAGAACGCGTGCTCATTAACAGCAACTAATTACGGTCAGGTTCATTGCCAATGCCAATTGCAATGATATGACATCAGAAACAACAACGACAACAACGACAACAACAGCAGCAACAGCTCGCAATTGACTTCACTTGAATTGAGTCGAGTTCAATTTCAGTCACATATAGTATATAGCTTTATATATGTATATCTATATATATATATATCTCTACTACATTCCTCATTTACTGCGAGTACATAAATTCATAACTCATTTCGCTGGCGGCCTTTCTAAAGCGTTTCTAACAGCCTCTGTTGACCGTTTGCTCATATGGAATTCACTTCCACAACAAATTTGTTGTTGTTGTTTTTGTTGCTTTTCAATTTTGTATTTTTGTTTGCTGTCTATATAAATTTATGCAATTTGCGCAACGCCATTTGTAATGTAATTATACCCTGTAAGCCAGAAAATTGATGCGCCAGCAAGCTAGGGTATCATGAGGCAAGCAGAACTTGAGATTGATAAGCGTCACATGATCTAAATCTTAGGTATGAGCATGAGAATATATTTGTAGAATAATGTTAAGCTCTCTGTTATTGCATATGCCTGTAACATTATGATATTAAAATTTCTCTACGTAGCGCCAGCTAACAGACTGTTAACTGTGTATGACAACAGCACCTATGAACATAATGCAAATGCATTTTAATGCATACATACTTATGAATGAGCTCTTTTATTGTCTGCCTCTCTCTCACTCTACAACGCTTACAGCAAGCAGACTACAGACTATGGTTTCATTTATAGGAGAGGGACTTAAGAGAATTCTAACGTGTAGCTAACATCAATTTGATTACAGACTATTTTAATTAACATTTCTGGCAACTAAAGAGTCTTTTAACTGATCTGCCATGCTGTCAAGTGAATAAGCATTAGCTGGCATATCATGTTATATAAATGTTAAAAGACTGTTAAGCACTTGACATTTTAATTGAAATGAACAAGATTAGATTGTGGAAATTATTATGTGTAGACAGATTAGATCTACACATAATATTTGCTCTATGAAAATGATTCATAAATACCCAATTAAGGAAGTTACAGAAAATACATATAAATACATAAAATCATATATGTAGATTTCTCTTAACAGAAGTCGTCATTCCAGTTGAAATAACATCTCACTTAACAGTTTCTGTACATCGCCTCCCACTTACATCATGTTATGTGCATGACTAAGAGTCTTGGGGCGACTTACAGGGCAGCTGCTTGTCGCATACCCGCATCTGGCTGATTCTTGCTTATTTTCAATCAGTTTTTGTACAAACTCAACTTGTCGCTGTGCTTCCATGAAAGATGCGTGATGTCATCATCGAAATAAAGTAAACACGCTCAACACAAATTGTTTCTCAATATGCACAAATAAAACAACAAAACGTAAAAATGTTATTTTTGGTATATGAAATGTGAGCAGCGCTCTTAAGATGATCTATCTATGCTGAGTGACTAGTGCGACGTATATGGCATATATGTATGTATATATTATATATATGTATGTATCTATGTGCAGTTCATTCACAAATGAAGTGCTTCTAGAGTTCTTTGGCCGAGTAGTCGAGTAGCATTTGGCAGGGGCAACCGCAGTTAGTTTTTGGCATCATTTGCTAATTGTCTCATCAAGTGCCAATTGGCAATTGGCGCATTTGCAGGCCGCTTTCAATTTGGCTAAGAAAATGCTTGCGGTAAAAGTGAAGTGAAATTTCGTCCACATTGATCAATTGGCCACACAATTGCAATTGTGTTTGGGTTGTGCGTAGAGAGTCGCGACACCCACCCAAACACCCAGACAGTCAGACACGGCCATAGAGACCGGGCTCAAACATATGTACACACGCACATACATACATACATCGTTGTTGTCAATGCCTATATGGGCTGTAAGCAGAAACCTTGACGGCCTTCTAAACTTGCTCCATGCTGTGGCTGTGGCTGTGGCTCTGGCTGTTGTGAAAGACTTACAGTTTCCTACGCTGTGCCAACAGAAACAACAACAACATACAACCACACACTATCTATACCCTGTATATAAAGAAAGTGTGTAACGCGGGTGCTTTGATTTTGATTAGAGAAATGTAATTAACTTTGTATTTGAAGAGTTGAATCTAATGCAAGAGCAAATCAGCTCAAGCTTTGCTCTGAGGTATATCATTTTCTATATTATATATGACAGCTGTATGGGCACTTCTATGTTTCAGGAAGATATATACATTCCTCAATGGCTCACTTAAATAAGATATAAGCCAATTGGCCAGCTATTAATTCATCTATTTGATTGCTTATCCTTCTATCTTTCTGTGCATCTGTTTCTTACAGATCTTTTACATTTACAGATCTATTCTATTTAGGATCCATTCAATCATTTATCTATTTATTAGTTCAGCTTCCCCTCGTCTGAATATCTCAAATTCTGTGTAACTTTAGAGAGCTTTGCTTTTCTCTCATCAGCTGTATTCATGAATTAACTCAATTTGCAATTTGTTTGGCTATTTTCAAGCTATCAATATATATAATTTGCTCGTAAAAGTGTTTGGCTTAATTTTTGCTGGTTTTGTTGTTGTTGTTGGCGTTTTGTAGTTGTTTGTGTGCTTTATTGTCAGATACTTTTTTCAATTTTCCTTTTCGCTCGCTTCGCTGTGGCTGTGGAGCGAGCGCTCTAAACCTGTTTCTACACAGCCAGATTCGGATTCGGAATCAGTTTCAGATTCGGATTCGGATTCCGATTCGCATGCCCACATTTTTGTGGCACTTGTTGTTGTTGCTGCCGCTGCCGCTGCTGTTGCTGTTGTGGTTGAGTCGAGCTTTAAGCTCGGGCATGACGTCATTGTTTTTGCACTCGTCAGCGCCTGCTGTTTGTTTTGGCCCGAAAGCAAGTGGGGCCCAAAGTGTTAGCCGCTCAGTTCGCATTGGGCAATGATCGCGTGCGCTCGGAAATCGAACTCGAGATCGAAAACGAAATCGCGTTGCTCAATTAACAATCGAAAAGAATATTTATTTATTTAAAGGCATTGCAAATTATTGAAAGACCAATAAACATAAATAAAAGCAAATACAATGAAACAATTGCCAGCCCAGATTGCATAGAAACTGAGGCAAGCGAAACGCAACGAAAGTGAAGTGAAGTGAAGTGAGTGAGAGGAGAGGCGAGCAGAAGAGATCGTCACAATGGACGTCAAAGGCATCAAGGGCGCCAAGGTGACGCACGCGGGCCTGCTCAAGCACAACAGCGACGGCACCACCGAGACCCAAAAGATCACACATGCCGGCCTGGTGGCTCGCAGTCCCGAGGGCACCGCCGCCAAGGGCATGAACATACGCGGCAACGAGGATCTGTGGGTGGAGATCCAGGCGAACACCTTTCGCAACTGGGTCAACGAGCATCTGCGCGAGACGGGCATGCAGGTGAGTCGAATATCGAATAGACGTAAGCACGCGAGGGCTATTCAATAAGACTTTCAAATGTTAGCTGAAGGCGAAATAAGGTAGATGGGCAAATTAAAATATATTTATTAAAAGGCTAGCAAAGTAAAATAAAATAAATGTACAAGTATGTTTACTTAGAAGAAGAAAAAAAAAATTATATTGAACGTTATTTATTTAGAAACTAAAAATAGAGAATGCAGTGAAAAGTGATATCATAAAGAAAAATAAATTTCCAATGATAGAATCTTAAAGAAGCAAAAAAATAAACTAAAAATAAATAATAAATAAATAAATAAATTTAAAATAAATAAAAAGAATGAAAGCGAATGTAAAATGAAATTTTATAGTCTTTTAGAGAAAAAAAATCCATTTAGCTAAATTTTTATTTGTAGTCATCTTTAGTGTGTATTAAAATATACATATATGAGAAAATTCTTTCAGAAGACAGTAAATATAAAAATTATAGTTTTTAGAGAATTTATAAACAAAGACATTTAAATTTTTTATTAAAATTTTCTTTAAATTATTCATATAATATAAGGCTATATATTCTATAATACTATATATTATATATATTATACTATATATCATTTGATATTATCATTTACTTTATACATATTATTGACTAGAACGCAAACTTCTTAGCCGACCCACGCACATTGCTATATTATGGGTTGGTCAATAGAGAAGCTCTTATATAAGAGTTAAGCGTGCATTGAAGCGAAACTGTTAACAATGCGACGTTTACTCAGCCAATGGGTCGGGCAGTCAATAGAACTATCGATTACACTCGAGCATATATAATAGAAATCTCTCCATATATAATTATATGTGTACACATTAGATAAGTTCCTCAAGCAGGGCCTGCTGCAGTATGCTTGGACAGTTCCCAGTTCGCAGTTCGCAGTTCGTTCGTTTGTTCTTCCGCAAGGCCTTTAAAGGCCTGGACATCTGTGCATTTACAGCACCCCCGGTACAGTCATAAAGCCAAAATCAGTTCACAGCTCGACTCATTGTCTCGCCCACACACACACACACATACACACACACAAATATGAATTGACGCACGCACACACGGCGTATACGCAACGCCCACACTTGCAGCAAGTGCTTCAATGGCAAAGTTGACTTACTCGAAGGCAACATAACAATATACTACACATATACATATTCGAGTCGGTCAATTTAATTACAATTCCAATTGCAATCGCACTCACTTGGCATGCATTTCATTAGTCAATTCGAAAGCCTGTTTTTTTTCCATTTTTTTTTTCTCACACTGACATGAACTATCCATATTTGGGCGCTTGAATGCCAAGGTCGCACAAATATTCAAAATAAATGTATCTTTATATATTGTATATGTATATATAGCCATTTACGTGTTACAAAACACAAAAGCACAGATTTTTTTTCGAGTCTTTTTTCGGTTTTGTGCATAAATTTTGGAGAGAAACGAGACGACAATGATGAGCGATGGAGCAAGGCCGCTGCCCTCCGAAACGGGCAGAGTTCGCTCGCATGCGAGCTGCAGGTTGTAAACGGCGCTAATTGAGCACCCAATGACAAAAAGCCTTAACAATAACAACAGCAACAACAACAGCAACAAAAAACAATCTGGCTCCATATATTTAGGTCAAAAAGCCAAACTGAGACTGTCAAGTGTGCAGTTTATATAGATATTCTAGCTTATGGCTAATCGAATTGCAATCAACTTTTTTTGCGCTTTTTTTCTGTCTGTCTGTCTGTCTGTCTGTCTGCAGCCTAAATACTCTATCAACTGCATTTAATTGACTTTGTTGTTTCAGTCGACTTATTTACTCAAACTGTTCCCATGACAAAAGCCAGCGTGCTGTGTTCCCAAGCTATTTGTATGTTAACTTAACAGCGCTCGATAATGCCGCGACTTAAACGTTATTTCATAAAATTTAATAGCTAATTGAAGGAAACCCATTGTGCATATTGTGTATGCTGCCTTTTGTTGCCTTTAATGGCATTTAATTTGGAATGGCTGCCAGTGGGGTTTTGTTTGCTTGAATAGTGTTAACATAGCTTTAACAGCGCTACTTGTTGTATATTGTGTGTGTTTGTACAATACATACAGCTGCATAAATTAAAGCGAATATCTATATACATACATACAAAATATATAAACTATACGGAAAAGTTAACAACTAGCTAACAGTGCCTTAACCTACTCCAATATTATTAAAGCTATTTCCTATATCTCCTACATTTCAAGCTGTATAACTTTTGTAAACAAATTAATTTATGCAAGTATTGAAAGGCTAACATGCAGCTTACTGAGTCTAATGCTAATTAATTAACAGTGATTCAGAATTTTTGTATTATATAATTATAAACATTTAGAGCTGTAAATAAACAGTGATTCAAAATTTTTTTTATATGTCTGTTAAGCATTTGCAGCTGCTAATGCTAAATTTTATACACATAATTTTATTAGTATTTGATATACAATATTAACATCTTGTTAACATAGCCTTTATTGAATTTTTGATTATGTTATATGCTAGTTATGCTACATGAAATGTTATGATGATGGATGTGCTATACGGCTTTTCTCTTCTTTATTCATATTTTAATATGCCTTTGCCTAACAGCTTAGCATTTCCAGGGTTTTAAAATCCATTTGATGTAAAACTTTTAATAGGAAAATATTAACAAATTTTAACATTCAGTTAACAGATTGTAAATTATCTTTCCATATGCATATCTAACTATACTTCTGCTCTATTGCGTGCCTTTAAAAGTCGATGTGATGCATAAGTTTAATATAAATTAAAAAACAATATAAGCAAATTCACATTTAGTTAACATAGATTTAACAAACTTATCGCTGAAAAGCATCTGCCGCTAGCTAGGATAGCTGGGATATAAAATGTGCTGCTGCTTCTTCAGCTCGACTCTGCCTCGACTCGCACATATGTTTAGCTGCTGGGACATATGAGATGAAACTTTTTCACAGACAATAGCAATTTATGAGCGCTTGTTTATAATATCCAATCTCGCATAGCTTTTCTGCTCACACACACATGCATACACACACACACACATATTCGCAAGTCAAGAGACTTGCAAATTCAAAGGTTATGCGCACATGACAACAACATCAACAACAGCATTATGATAACAGCAATAGACAACACCCCCACTACAACAACAACAACAACAACTCTGGCAGTTTAAGTGGAGCTCTTGTTGCTGCCTCTTGTTGGCAACTATGTGCGAGATTTTTATGGCCATCCATAGAATATTTGTGTGCGCTGCATGGCTCGAGCAGGAGCTGGCCGAAGCAGGGGGAGGGGAGCGGCCTGGGCGGTTGGCTGGAGCAGAGCAAACAAACAGCAACAGACACGCGATTGTCTCGCCGGCTGCTGACAGCTGCAGAGATAAAAAGCTTTATGTCAAATGGCAGAAATTGCAAAGACGCATGCGGAGAAAGCTTCGAAACTACCGTTCATGTGTGAGAGAGAGTGAGAGAGAGAGAGAGACAGAGAAAAGAAGAAGCTGAACAAAAAGAAGCAGCAGCAGTAGTCGGAACACGCCCCAAATGTGGGCCACAAGCGAGCTTCACTATTTATTATGATTGTTGCTTGGCTGTCAGCTATGTCGGTACATTAAATAAAAAACAACAACAACAACAACAGCAAAAAACAACAATAATAAACTTTACATGCTTTCGCACAAACAATGCTAATTAACGCCCATTGAGAGATGCGCTGTTAATGATTAAAATACATATATAAATATATATATACATATATAAATATCTCTCTATATATGAGACCCATATAACCTTTTCCTTCGCTCATTTCGCTCAGGTGCATGACTGGGCCACGGACTTCTGTGACGGCACCTGCCTGTGCGCCTTGGTGGAGAACCTGCAGACGCGTCCGCTGAAACCGTCGTGGAACCGTCGGCCGGCCAATCAGCATCATTATCTGGAGAATGCCACGACGGCGCTCAAGTCGATCGAGGCGGATCACATCAAGCTGGTCAACATCGGCAACGTGGACATTGTCAATGGCAATGTGAAGCTGATACTCGGGTTGATCTGGTCGCTGATCGTGCGCTATCAGATCGGACGCAGCAAATTCCCGCCCAGGAAGCTGATGCTGGCCTGGCTGCAGGCAGCGCTGCCCGACTGCAAGATCACCAATCTGACCACCGATTGGAATAGCGGCGTCAACCTGGCCGCACTGCTGGACTACTGTCAGCCGGGCCTGTTCCCGCACTGGCGCAGTCTCGATCCTAGTCAGAGTGTGCGCAACTGCACCAATGCCATGAATCTGGCGCAGCGCGAGTTTGGTGTGCCCAAGGTGCTGGAGCCGGAGTATCTAGCCTCGCCCTGGCTGGACGAGCTATCCGGCATGACGTATCTCTCGTACTTCATGAAGCCCGGCGGACCTGGCTACAATGCCACCATGCGCTGGGTCAACACTCAGGTCAAGGAGCCGGTGAAGAATTTCACGGTGAGTCGAAATCGGAAACTGTTTAACTGTACTATACGAAAGAGACGGCAAGTGCAGGTCATTCCACTGTACCTGGTGATCTCTCTCTCCCTGTCGCTCTTTCACTTGTTCCCTCTATTGCTATCCCTCTCTCTCTCTCTCTCTCTCTCACATCAATTCCCTATTCTCGAATTTCATTACTTAAAAATCCCTAACTCTTTCATTCGCTTTTCATTCCTATCTCTATTAGTCTTTCTCATAGTCTCATAGTCTATACCCTTCATATTTTACTGGTTCCCACTGCTCTCCCTCTCTCTCTCTCTTTCTCTCACTCTCACTCTCTCTGTCTCACTCTCTCATTCTCTTTAACTCTGTCTCTCTCCCTCTTTCTCTACGTTATCTCTTCATCTCTCTATCATTCTGTTCCTGCTTAGTCCTCTCTGCTCCTCATAATTTTCTAATATTTTTCTTCGCCCCTCTCCCACTCTCTCTCTCTCTCTCTCTCTCTCTCTCTTTCACACAATTAAAATATATTGATTTTTATTAAAGATTCCGCTCTCATTGTGAATTCCCTTTCACTTTCTCCCCTTTCACCTCCCCTCGTCATGTTGGCCCCCCTGTTCGCCTCGTTGGGCTGCCAATCCAATTGCATGACTTTAATTTTAATTGTGTATTTTGATTGTAATTGCTTGAACTATTAATTGCATGGCATTGTAGACCGACTGGAACGATGGACGCGTGCTGTGCGAGGTCATCAAGGGATTGGGCGGGTCGGCGCCAGCGCCAGATAAGCTGAGCACCGATCCCTTCCACTTTGAGAACAATATACGCAAGGCGGTCGATGCGGGCGCCAAGCTGGGCGTGCAGCCCATATTGACGCCCAAGGACATGGCCAATCCGGAAGTGGAGCATCTGGGCATCATGGCGTATGCAGCCCATCTGCAGTGGGTGCCGCCCCGGCCGCCGCTCTCCGACCTGGTCAACGTATACTTGGAGAGCACATCCGGCCGTGTGGGCGAACCGGTGAGTGAGCTCGCCCGAACCCGACTGGGCATTAATGCTTAATAACCATTTCACACGCAGACGCATTTCCGGATCGACGTGCTGTCGCGGGACGTCAGCCTGAGCTCGGTCCGTTGTCACGTGGTGCCGCCATCCGGGCAGCCCGGCCAGTCGGTGCGCTTGAATGTGCACGGCGAGGGCGTCTACGTGCCGGAGCGCTACGGCATGCACGAGATTGTCGTCGAGATTGGCGAGGACAGCCTGGGTGGCCATTTCTTCCGGGTGCTGCCACGACTCCTGCAGGTGGCGCCGCCCGGCATGGCGCCCTGCGCCCTGGGCAGCCTGGTCGAGGTGCTGGTGAATGCGACGGGCGCACCCAAGACGGAGGACATTTTGGTCACGGCCGTCTCACCTACGGGCATCTCGCACAACTGTCCGCTGAAGAAGATCGACGAGGGACACAGTGCCATATTCAAGCCGGATGAGGCGGGCATCTGGGAGATAGCGATCACCTACCAGGGCCGTCACATCCAGGGCGGACCCTTCACCTGTGCCGTCTTCGATGCCTCCGGCGTCTCGGTGCACGGCCTGGACGGTGCCATGCCGCTGCGCGCTCACACCTTTGAGGTGGATGCCCGTGGCGTGGGCGTCAACGGGGAGCTGCACGTGGACATTGTCCATGACAAGCATTCACTGGTCTGCTCCCTGGAGAAGATCGTGGACAACAAGTACCGGGTGACCTTCATGCCGCGCCAGAATGGCAAATATCGCGTCTACATCTACTTCAATGGCTACGACGTCAAGGGCTCGCCCTTCATGTGAGTGAATCTCAATTGGTTGACATATATGTATGTAGGATTCCTTGTCTTATTGAGCTGGTCTCTCAATCCACAGCATGCGCGTGGGCACGAAAGGTCGCTCGGGCAAGACGCGCAGCAGCCCGCTGCACGAGAGCAAACACCGCTCGGAGAGCCCCTCGATGCACTTCATCTCCACGACGAACACACGCCACAACGATTATCGCAACAGCTCGCTCAATCGCCGGGATCTGCACACGCACAACACGGCGGAGCGCACCAGCAGCTACTCGCCCCAATATTCGCCGAAGCTGGACACGACCGACTATCACAGCTCCAGCTCCAGGTACTACAAGCGGGAGAGCGAGGTAAGTGCAGGAGGCGGAGCATCGCTGAATTTCATTCTAAGCACGTGGCATGGGCTCTGGGTTTAATGCTTGGCACAATTCAACACAAAATTCAATGTTTTGGCTAACACACACACACACGTACCGCCCCTGACCTACACACACACACACACACACACTCAAAATTGCATTCGACAGGAGAACAATGGCCCGTCCCCCACACCGAACTCACCCACAGTCAAATACCTGAACTCAGCCGATCTGTATACGGAAACGGGCGGCGCTCGTCGCGACTCGAAGGCGTCCAACAGCAGCTCCACGAAGAACGACTACTACTACGACAAGGAGAACGAGCTCTATAGCCAGCGGCGCATTGTGAGCAAGCCGAAGCTGACGCCGCCGCGCGAGGAGCGAGAGCAGCTGAACGGCATCGGCATCAGCAGCAGCAGCAACAGCTATCAGCGGCATCAGCAGCAGCAGCAGCTGACTAGCTCGCTCAGTCCAATACCCAGTCCCACACTGAATGTAACTAAATTTCAACTGTTTGATATGATAACTAAAGAGATGCCTATGATAGGACATGCTATGTGTATGACAAACAACTAAAATCTGGCAAACTATTAATACTCCCTCTCTCTCTCTCTCTCTCTCCTTTTGTTTCCTCCTCCTGCTTCACAGACCCGTTCAAGCGAGGTGCACTCGCACAGTCCGCTGACCATCAAGACATCGAATCAGTTTGAGAGCTCGACGCGCAACATCACCAGCAGTCCGCGCCACGCGTCCGCCTCGCCGGTGCAGCGCTATTCGCCCAACAATGCGTACATCAGCACCGCCACACATCGCATTGGCAGCCCCGTGACCAGCACCCTGAACAAGGTAAGTGGGTTAGGGTCAAGCGTTGTAGCCGATATACCAACTAAAGTCGGAACTCCTTTGCCTTTACAGAACGGCTACGAGTCCACACGTGTGGAGAAGTCGTCCACTTACAAGTCCACTTCAAACTATGTCACCGACTCGAGCGTGCGTGCCAGCCCCTCGTTGTATGGGACGGCGGAGCGACTGCGTCGCACTGGCTCCCCCGAGCCGCGCATCGATCACTCCTCCAATGTGCGCGTCTCGTCGATGAAGCCGGCCTCAGCTCGCCGCGATAGCTGGGATGTGATCAACAAGACGAAGCATATGCTCTCGCACAATTCGCTCGAATCGCTGGCGAATATGACCGAGACGCAGCTAAACACGGAGCTCAACTACACACGGCCGGACCTGGACAATGAGACGCAGCGCAATACACAGTACAACAAATTTGCGCTGCACAAACAGCAGCAGCAGCAGCAGCAGCACCATCAAACGGACTATCGACGGGATTCACCTGACGATGTGGATCGCTACAAGTAAGACCAGTTCTTGATATATTCTTTGTAATCCCAAATTAAAATACCCTCTCTCTCTCTCTTTCTCAGACCGAGTGCCATCACTGTCAAGTCCCATTCGAATAATACCTATACCGATAAATCGGGCGGCTATACGAAGACCGTGAAGGAGTCCAGCGAGCATATCGTCACGGAGAGCAACGGTCACAGCTTGACAAGTGCTCCCGGCTATGGCTACAGTTCGCTGTCGCGCTTTCGTCCCATAGACAGCAATGCGACCGGTGCTCGAGCCATACGTGTACAGGACATACCCAACGGTTCGATTGGACGACCTGTGGAATTCGAAATCGACGGCTCCAAGGCTGGCTCTGGCAATCTGGAGATATTGGTCAATGGCGGTCGGGTCACCTCATCGGTGCGTTCGCTGGGAGGGCAGCGTTTCATTGCCAGCTTTACGCCTCACGAGCATGGAACGCACACCGTGCAGATCACCTTCAACGGAGAAACGGTACCAGGTGAGCGGAACTAAATTCATATGTGACGTAATATCTGTGTATTGTATAGCGTTATAAATCTTATAAGTCGACATCGGCATTCTTACGATGCGAGTCGTTTGTTTTTAGCCCTCGCCCGAATTGGACATGCCTAGTAGATGGGCATTTGTGCTTTGGGTTGAGGGGTTTCAAGTATTTGCCAAAGTTGAACTATTGATCCCATATAGAAGCTGAAACTGTAATTTGCGAGGGTAGTCTGATCGATTTTATATTATAATAATTTTCTGATCTAGTCTGACTCAAAATTGACCAGATAACATTGTTTAAGCAGACAGGTATAAGATTGTTAGGAATCCATAAATTCATTATATATTTTATAAAACTTATCTTATCTTTTTAAACTTCAATACAATTCATGTATTGAAAAGTTTCTGATAATATTAATAAATAAAATATCTTATTTTAGATTGCAATACATACTACAAAAAACTACATTTAAAATAGTATATTAATATATTTATCATATCTTGAATTCATAAATGAGCTGAATCAATTTAAAGCTCACAATAGATAATATTGAGAAGAGAACATATTGGTTGCTATGAAATGCTCTGTTAAAGCTTGTTATTAAGAGTATTATACGCATTTACTTCAATTAAGATCAACCTAAATTAAAATATTTAATCATTATCATCATATCAAATGCGTTGCACACCACGGTGCGGCGAATTCAGCACTGCGCTCAAGAGTTTCTAAGCTGCGCTGCCACCACTTGCATTCCTTCGGCTCACCTCAGTTTACTATCTATTCTATTGTACCAATTTCGTTTCCTCTGAGCAAAAATATGAATAGAATATTTAGTCGTGCTACTATGACGAATTCGCCTCGCCATTAAAGAGTGCATAATTTTGCCCGAGCCGAGAGAGTCTAAGCTGCGCTCTTCGCGCTCACCACTTGCATTCGTTCAGCTCACCCTGAAACTCACCACAGATCACTTGTTGCTGCGCCTACCTGCGAGGCGCTCTTTTACGCTCCGGTGCTCGTGAGCACTGAGCGACCTGCTGAACAAGTTTCTGGTGTGAGTTGAGTTGGCAGCAGCAGCAGCAGTCGCAGTCAGTCATAGCTCGCGATTCGAACGTAACTGACACGTCGCCGCATTGTCATTTGAAGCGGATCGCAACGGTTAAAGCCAAGAAAAAAATACACAAGAGAAAGAAGAAATAAGAAAACGCAAACGCTTGAAGTTTGTGTGATTGTGTGATTGTGCAGAGTGAAAAAGAAAAGAATTGTTTGTAATCAAAAAGCAACGAAGACAATAACATTGTCAAACGGTTAACAACTAAAAAAGAAACAACAAAACAACACAAATTAGATAAAGAATTTGTTTCTTTTTTTCGTGTGGAATGTTTAGCGAAACGAGAAGATTTTTTCGTGAGATTTCTATGGAAAAGAAATATGCTAATATTCCAATGCGGACGTCGCGTTCCCGTTCCCTCACCCGTCATTTCGCCGTGCCGTTGCCTTCCCCTTCCCGTTTGCCATCGCTCCAAAAACTTAGTTGCCCTCGTCGCATTTGGATTGCTCTCTGTCTGCATGTGTGTGTGTGTGTGTTGCGTGTGTGGGGCGCGCGCTACCAAAATGAAAAAAAATATAACTCGACAACAATAAGTAAAATAAAACTAAAACCAGTTTAATGAACCTTTAAGCTGAAAATATTTTCAATGGGACTAGACAGCTGCTGCGGCTTAATGCTCAAAATCGCTTGGAATCAACGTCCAAAAGCGTAGAAAACTGTCGCCCTGCAATTTGCAATGTTCATTGAACATGATTCAACTTTGTTCAGTGTATTGGTATCTCTCCCTGTGTGTGTGTGTGGCAGCCATTTTGTTAAGAGCTTGCAACATGCCACAACCGCAATTTGGTTCGTTTATTGGCCAAGTTAAAGGCCCCGTGCAGCAGTGCAGCAGTAGACATAATCGAGCGACAGGCGCGCATAGTTCATAGTTGCACACACACACACATATACACACACAAGCACAAGCGCTTGCAACGTTGCAGCAGCGGAAAGTGCTCTGCTATCATTTTTTTTTTTGCGCAGCTTGATGTTTGCTTTGCAATTTTCAATCTGTTGTCGTCGACGTTGCTGGCTTTGCTATGTGGCACAAGGCGCACTTGTTGCATGCCTTTGTTGGCCGTTACAGCAGGAAGTTGCACGCCCTACGACAAAGCCACAACAACAAAGCAACAGCAGCAGCAACAGTAACAAGAGAAGCAATATCAAGAGATACGCACACTGTTTGCCTTAGCACTTAATGCGGCTGCAGCTGGAAACCCGTTGGGATAGGTTGTCAGCCTGTTGTTGTACCTGTACAACAATATATAAATACATACATACATACATGCACATGTATGTATGCAACTGGTGGTATGCGGCAAGGGCGTGCCGGTGGGCAGTTGGCCAAGTATGCGTGAGATCAACACAGATTGCAATTTCTTTTGCAGCGACAACGTGGCTGCCACTTACTTTCCCACTCGACTTGACACAACACAAATATTTAAGCGAACATTTCATTTTCGTTTCGTTTTTTAAGTTGTTTTCTCTTCACATCTCACTCTACCCCCCTCCTCTCTCCCTCTCTCTCTCGCACGCGCTTGTATAATGAGCTGTAGCCACACCTCTGTCTTCAGCTCAAGCCAAGCTGAGCTGCGCTGCGCTTTTACCCCGCTGCTGCTGCTGCTGTTGCTTTTTGGCCATTTCCGCTGTCCAACATATTGGCATACATGCCCAAAATTTCACAGCTATTCACTGCCACTGCCCCGCCCCCTCTTCCTCGCCCTTATCGCCTCTAACTCTCTGCATTTTTGTGATTTCATGAGCCACATTCAAAGTGAAATTTTTTTTTTCTTTATTTTGACTGCCCGCATGGCGCTCGAGCAACTGGTTTTTTGAGCGACGGTCAACAGAAATATGTGTGGATAAAGAGAAAAAAGCAAATCCAAATGATAAATTACAAATCGTTTGAACTTTTAATTGTAAATACAAACATAATACATTTTCTTTTCCACTTTTTTCTTTTTGCAACGACCGCGGAAAATGTCGGTGAAAAAAACGCGATAAAAACGTGCGCGATTCGTGATTTTCGTGACATCAGTAAAGTGCTCTGAAAACTAAATTTGTTTTTCTCTGTTGTTGAAATTCGCGTAGTGCAGCATTTAACACAAGCAATACATATAATATACATATAATTTACACAAATGAAACACACAAAAGCTCTCGAGCTTAAAAATAAATAATATATTTAAAAAATTTAACAAGCCGCTGACATAATCGCAGCGCGTTTCACTTGACTTTCAAGTGGTTCAAGTTCAGACGTGCCGCCCGCTCAGCAATTGTGAATTGATATACAAAAGAATAAGGTTCCAATCACGCGTTTTCAGCCAACATCTTGCACTGCCCCAACAACACATTGTCAGCCACAGCCACAAACCAACAATAACAATTAAAGCCACGCTACCAACGCTCCACGCATCGTCAGCAGCCAACAACAGTCAGCACAAAACGTAAATCTCAACTGAAATGCCAAAATTGATAGCAATAGATAGATATGTATGGATAGATAGATGAATGTATATAGATATATAGACATATAGACATATAGATGTATAGATAAATAGATATATCGATAGATAGATATATAGACTATAGATATATACAATAGATATATAGGCATCTACGTATTCAACCATGAATCCATGTATTTATATATATGGACTAAATGACACAGATACATTTATATATATAGGTATGGATACGAAGTATATAAAGATATTCAGATATAGGTCAATTTACCTCTATATCAAAATATACTATTAGATATATCAAATATATTACTTGATACACAGTTCTATATGTTCAACTCATTTGCCACAACACATCCCCAAAGATACTTAAGCACAGTTACACCTATTAAAGTCCACGTGCCTTAGTAGCATAGATACTTTAACATAGATACATTTTTTTGCCTCAACTATTTGTAACGGTCGCTGTCAGACATTCTAGCTTTGAGTTCTGCTTCTGCCTCTGCTTCGGCTTCTGCTGCTGCTGCTGCTGCTGCTGCTGCTGCTGTGGCGACAGCTGCTGGCCATCTAACGGTTTGCATACCGCAGTCACGTAACCGATTTTGTACACAGACGCACAATCGCTCGCTCTCTCTCTCTCTCTCTCTCTCTCTCTCTGTCTCACACACACACACACATAGGTAAATACTTTGGCACTCACAAACACTCGTATGCATATTGAATAACAGCATTCAAGCATCTATCTACTCTTAGCTGCACTTGTTCTCTGGCCACATGCCGGAAAACTTGGTCGCTGACAAGCCGATAAAACCGGCCAGCGAAAAGTTGCTGATATCAACGAATAGCAAAATACTCTTGAATTTTATAGAATTTGAGAGGAGATATTTTGTAGTAGTAGAAAATTGAAACTAGGCTAAAGGTTATGAATAATTTAAGCTCGATTCAACTAACTTGCCAATTGGATTGTGTATCTAATTGGAGTGTGAGTCTGAGTCTAATTTAAGATTATAGCTAACAAGGGAGCACCTCCTTATAGCTATATATAGACTGGAAAGACGATTTATCGTACACTAAACAATTTATCTTCAATTGCACTTCAGTTGCTCTTAGAGTAATTTAGGAGAAAATATGATGCTTGAACTAGATTGAAGAACTAAAGACGATAACTGACGATATGATCAATGACAATTAGATGTTAGTTCTATAGATAGATATATATGTAAATTTATATGCAAAAAAAAAAACTTGTATAATGATATATATAATAATTTTTCAATATTATTATATTTATATAGAATACTTATATAGTATAGTATAGTATAGTATAGTATAGTACTATAAGCAACTCTCTATCTAGTCTCATGAGTCCACAAAAACAAAAATGCAAAATTGAAACAAAGAATTCTCTTGCCACAAAAGCCACGAATTGTGAATAAAACTCATCAGTCAATAGATAAAAGCCGACAAAAAAGAAAAAGAAAAAGAAAACGAATGCCGTCAAAGAGTTAGACCGTTAGTTGGCAATGCAACCAAAGCTCGCGTTGCAGGCATTTTGTGTGGCTGCCACATGTTGAATGTGCCACTGACAAAGACACAGACAGACAAATAGACGGACAAACAGACGGACAGAGCTAAATTTATGAGCATGGGAAACTTTTACTTAGATGTTGGCGATGTTTATTAGACGCAACAGCTAACTGTTGTTAGCATCCGAGCTGTTATTAGGTGATAAATGTGGCAACAAAGTGTGCCACCAATTGCTGGTCAACGATATTCAAGAAGCAGAAGAAGAAGAAGAAGAACATGAACAACAACATGCAAATTGAGCAGCTTTTTGTTAGCCAAGTGTGGCAACAACCGAGTTCGAGGTTCGAATTTGAAGAAGTTTCTCAGGGCTTCATATTTTTTCCACTTTTTTGCTGTTGCTGTTTTTGTTGTTGTTTGCGCAACTCAAGTCGAGTGTTGAGCGACAATGCAACAGTTTGATTTTCCATTGAACTGGGCAGCTGCTGCTGTGGCAATTTTCATGGAAAGCCATAAAAAGTGGCAAATGCAACCGAAACGAGCGCTAAAAGGAAAAGTGCAGCACACGAAAGAAAAAAGTACGAGAAAGAGAAATGTGGTGGAAAGTTGAAAACAAAAGTAAATTTCTTGCAACAACAGCAACAACTGCAACAACAGCAACTACAACAACAATAACAGCGGCAACTACAACAATTGAGTAAATCAATAAAATAAGCAAACATTTAACGAGCTGCTCGTAATTGCCAATTGCTGCAAGTTCAACTCGCTTAGCTCATGCAATGTGTCTGGAGCTCAGGTTTCAAGCAGTTTGCCGCATGCCGGTACAGTCGGGCCCAGCTAAAGCAAACAGCGTTGGCCAATTAATGTGCCATAATGTGTTCGAGTCGATTGTCCAAGCATTGGCACAGCCCACTTAACTGCCGCAAATGCAGTTGCAGTTGCAGTTGCAGTTGAAGTTGCAGTTTGCCACTGCAATTGCCATTCCAGCTACAGATACAAATGGAGATACGGATACAGATACAGATACAGATAGATTTCAAGCTTGGCAGATACGAGAAATGCGCAGCTCACGATACGCACTCATCGCTCAGCTGGCAACGAGGCGGCACAGATTGCGTTGCCATGGCAATTGCGACAATTATAATGGGAGGTAGCGGAAAACAATGCGAGTTTAACTAGAAACCTTGTTTCGACTAGCATACGAGGGCTGCCACGCTAATTACAAGTTTGAAAATTTGAAGGAAAAGTGAGGCAAAGCATTAAATAAAGAAAAATATATAGGATTTTTTTTTATATATTTATGAATTCAGACTTTATATATTTTATCTTTTATATGGATTTATTTTCTATTTAATTTATATACATTTAGTCAAAAATATATAGTAAGTTATAATGGAGCTTAACTAAATAAATTGATTGCTTATATATGAGATTTTTTCTAAGACTGATGATAATAATATGTAATATAATATAAAATAATATAATCTAGCTAAGATCTATTCCCATTTATTAAGTATTAATAACTTTTTTAATATATTTATGATAATAAATATTTATTATATTATTATTATATTTTTTCATTGTTATTAGAATACATTATAGCAGAAAATCTTGTATATTTACCACAAATAACTTTGCAAACTTATCGATCAACCCTCGCGCTACCTTTTACAAGCAGCTATTTGATAGCGCTGTCTCTTGGCTTAGTCAACATCTCAATTACCTGTGCTGGCGCAGCATAAAGTTGCTTTTTGGGTCAAATAATTTGCCCAATGGGCTGGGCTATGCCAGCCCGGCCAGCCCAGGCCAGGCTCAAATAACATAGATTCATATCGTAATGGAATGCATATTAATGTTTATCTTGAATCTACGCTCTATACGCTTTACTGATAATCTGCTCGTTTGCATTGTGATTGCAGGTTCACCGTGGCACGCTGAGATCATGTCGTCACCCGGCCTAACCGCTCTGGGCGAATCCACGCGCCTTGTGCCCGCCAATACGCCGGCGGTTTTTGAGATACTGCCGCCTCCTGGACAAAGCCTGAGCAAGGGCGAGTGCGTGGCAACGGTCTTGACCCCAAACAAGTCAAAGCTGAATGCCAGAGTCACCCATGAGGCGGCAAATGGTGCTGCACGCATTGAGTTCGTGCCCACCGAGGTGGGCACGCACATCATTGATGCGTCCATCAATGGCACGAAGATCGCTGGCGGCCCTTTGATAGCAAAGGTCTACGATGCCAGCCTGATCCAAGTGACCGAAGTGAACGGCGGCGTGGTCGGCCAGCCATGCCAGTTCCGTGTGGACGCGAGTGCGGCTGGTGAGGGACAGCTGGAGATATCCATCAATGAGGGCGAGGTGCCCAATCATGTCCAGGTCGTTGGAGGCGGCCGTTGTCTCGTCTCCTTCACGCCCGAACAGGCCAAATCCCATCTGATCGACATCAAGTTCAACGGCGAGACGGTGCGTGGCTGCCCCTTCGTCTGCGCCGTGGCGGACACCTCGCGCGTCCTGCTCAATCTGTCCAATCTGGAACTGATACCCGTCAACCGGCCCTCCTCCTTTCACATCACAGTGAGCGGCGGCGGTGCCGCCGAGCTGGCCGTCAGCGTTCGTGGCCCGCACGGAGAGCTGCCCGTTCGTGTCACCGGCGATATTCACGCCGGCTTCACGGCCGAGTTCACGCCCACCAGCGTGGGCGGGCATTCCATCAATGTGGAGTACAATGGCTTTGCCGTGCAGGGCACACCGTTCCTGGCCAAGTCATATGACGCCAGCAAAGTGGTCGTTGGTAGCGTCTCGCGTGGCACCATGGGCCGACCCGTGCAGTTCACGGTGGATGCCGGCGATGCTGGCGAGGGCAATCTGGAGATAACCATATCGGCCAAGGGTCAGAATATACCCACACAGGTGCATCCGCAGGGCAGTGCAAGGTGAGCCATATTTGCAGTTAGCTAGTCCATAACTGTTACTTATACTCTCCCTCTCTCTCTCGTTGTCTCTCTCTCTCTGCAGATTCTCCGTTTCGTTTGTGCCGACAGAGTCGTGCGAGCACACAATTAATGTCTCCTTTAATAAAATGCCTGTGCCCGGCTGCCCCATAACCGTTGGCATTAGCGGCGGCGTAGCCGGGCCTCAGGTGTCCCTTGGCGGACCCGGACCCGTCCATCAGACCAATTCTTTTGTTATCAATCACAATGGCGGCCGTTTGGAAGACATTGAGGTCAACGTCGAAGGTATGTTAGCCGCGCCCAAGGCTGGCCGGCTGAACGCGTGCAGTGGCTCGCTCGCTCGCTCGCTCTAACACTAACACCCACAGCACACGGCGTATTCATCTATGGATACTGCACTCTAGCGCTCTCTATCTCTCTCCCTCTGCCCCACCCAATCCACTCCCGTACTGTTCCCTCGTTCCAATGCCTTCTCGCCTTCATTATTTTGTTTGCGTGTGGTTTTGATTTTGCATTTTGGATTTTGCATTTTGCATTGCGCATTTTCGATATTGGTTTAAGTTATTCGTAATTGTAATTAAATTGCTCGTTAAATGTTAATTATCTGTGTGAGTGTGTGAGAAAGTGTACTTGACACACACAGCCACACACACACACATACGCATACGCATACGCATATACATACACATCTCTTTATGTATCTCTGTATCTTTAGCCAGCATCTTATCCGTGTTGACATCGGGCAAGAAAAATACTTTTTTTTTTCCACACTTCTTCAACACAATCGACGGAAATTGTTGTTGAAACTTGTAAGCATGCCAGCACCCAGCCACGCCTACACCGCCCGCCTGCCACAGTCAATTGTAACAACTTTCCTGCTCTCTCTCTCTCTCTCTCTCTCTCTCTCTCACACACACACACCCTATTCATAGCTCTATTTCCATTTCTGCTTCACACGCAGCACACTTGACAATAGCTTTGTGAACTTATGCGGCAGCCCCAACACTTAGCCAGCGGTTATCTATGTGTATGTGAGTGTGTGTGTGTTTGTGGTGCTCATTTAGTATATGTAATTATGCGTCATATTTATCATTTGGGGTATTTGCAACGTTTAGGCTTTAACGCATCTGTGCATCGGACGTACAGCTCAAAGCTGGGCTTTACAAATTTCGGATTATGCCAAAACCGCAAATGTGTGGCCGTATATGTGTCTGTATGCCTGTGTGTGTGTGTAAATTTAAATATGTATGTTTGCCATGTAATTGATTCCACTGTAGTATAGCAGCACTTTCAATATAATTACTTTTTAATCGTATTGTATATATGTATGTGTGTATGTGTGTGTGTGTTTGTTTATCTGTGTGTGTCTGTGCCTTATATTTTTTTTTTTTTTGTAATCTTACGCCCTTTAATTTGTAATAATTTGCTCACTTTTATATCTGTATTATATTTCAGGACGGCGAAAACTTTTGTACTAGACTCTATAAATATGATTATACTTACCTTTATATATATATATACATGTGTATATATATATAACTTTATATATGAGTACTTTCTGTCTTTCTCACTCTCTCTCTCTCTATATATATGTATATACTAGCTTCTTATATTTGACTCCTTATATATGCATTCCGTCTAACAGTCCCTTATAATTGAGAAGAAATAATAATAATAATATAACTAAGCTGCGTGTCTACCAAGCGATGTACTACTGTACCAACCACATGTGAAAGAGCCACAACAACAGCTACAACAGCAACCACCACAGCATCAACTATACCCACTATACTCTATACTATACACTAAACAACAAAGTACTCGATTTTTTCTATATATATATTATTTTTTTTGTATCAACTAATTTCCTTTTGTTTACTAATTTGTTCGATCAAATAATGAAAGAAAAACAATAAATGTTTTACAAACATGAGATTTATAGGATTGTGTATTGGTATTATATATGATGAAGATGACCAGGCCAGACATTTTCAGTATTGTATATAAACTATATATGATAGTAACTAGTCTATAACTAATATTAATATTTATATATATATATATGTCTGTTAGCTGCACTGTCTCCCTCTCTCTCTCTCCCTTTCTGTCTGTCTCTCTTACACCGAAAAACATCTCAGTTACTAACTGTTTCTGGCACGTTCGCGTTTTAAATACACAAGACTAAAGCAACAATTGCAACAACAACACAACAGTAACAACAACAACAACAACACTAACCTAACCACACACTACAACGATTACAACACCAATAAAATATCACCCCTACCCCTGTGACCGCCCCACCAGCCCCACCCACCTCAATTAACCACACCGTTGGTCAGCATTCACATTAAGCACTTTACAAACAAATCCAAAACCTAATGCCGAATCGTTACTAATCTGAGTCAAAATTTTTCCAAATTTTTTACCAATTGCGCGAAAACAAAAAATACCAAATTATACCGACAATAAATACCACTAACCATACCACACAACAAACAAACAACAACTACAACATGCTCTATATTTGAATTTCAACAAAACCAAAAAAAACAAAAACAAAAACAATTGAAACCCTCTCAAAACTCATTTCCGGACGCGTCGCAATCGAATTTTTTTTAATGAAAACAAATCAATCTTAAACTTCTAATAATACTAAAAAAATCAAAAACAAAATCAAATATATATATAAAAAAAAAAAAAACAAAACAAAACAAAATGCTATGCAAAATCGGGGCAAAATCTCAGGTCCCGCCGGTCAATCAGTGCCCGCACAGGTGCATCAATCAGCCGAAGGTGTCTTCAAGGCCGAGTTTGTGCCGCGCGTTGTCGGCGAACATCGCGTCAATGTCACTGTCAACGGTTTGCCCACAGCTGGCAGTCCATATGCAGCTAAGGTAAGTCGACTCCATCTATATTCCTTGAGCTGGTGTAGTTCCTTCCCTAAGGGATCTAGCTGGCTTCCCACAGATTCCCATTGTATTCAAGATCGTTAATCTCCCTCTAATGTCAGGTCTACGATGTCAGCGCCATCAAGGTGAAGAATGTGAGCAGTGGCACGGTGGGTAAGCCTGTTACGTTCCTGGTGGAAACCTCACAGGCTGGTCCCGGCAATCTGGAAGTCACCGTTAATGGCGGACGTGTGCCCACCTCGGCCCAGGCGCAGGGCCAGCACACCTATGCGATTAGCTTTACGCCACGCGAGGCCGAGAGTCACACGGTGGAGCTGCGCTTCAATAGCCAGGATGTCCCCGGATCTCCGTTCACTTGCCGGGTTGCGGCTGCTGCGCGCATTCAGTCACCCGAGTCCATGGACAAGGTGAGCGTGGGGCGACTCTTTGAGTTTGTCGTCGAGTCGGACACGAAGCCAACCGTGGAGGTGCTGGGCCCGGCCAGACGCAGTGTGCCCGTAAAGATCGATCCACTTGGCTCCGGACTGGGCTATAATGTCAAGTTCGAGCCCATGGAAGTGGGCGATCACTCGGTGGAGGTGCGCCTACCCGGCGGCGGTCACGTGGAGGGTAGCCCCTTCCTGCTGAAGGCCTACTCGGCCGAGAAGGTCATCGTGACGGACATACGGCCCGGCGTGGTCAACAAGAGCGTCAGCTTCGGCATCAATGCCTCCCAGGCGGGCGCCGGCAACTTGGAGATCATCGTCGCCGTGAATGGCAAGAATGTGCCGAACTTTGTGCAATCCGAGGGCAATGCCCGCTTCAAGGTCAACTTCAAGCCCACTGAGGCGGCGACCCACTCGCTCTCGGTGCGCTTCAATGGTCATCCGGTGCCCGGCTCACCGTTCAGCTGCCACATTGCAGCTGCTCCGGCTAGCTCGCAGGGCGCTCCACGTGCCCAGGCGATGGGCGAGTGCCTGAAGCAGGCGGCCGTCAAGATGGACAACACATTTGAGCTGGAGGGCTTCGAGGGCATCGAGCCACAGATATTTGTCACCTCGCCCGCCGGCGACAACGAGCACTGCCAGCTGAGCCAGCACGACGGCGGCAGCTACAGCGCCTCCTTCCGGCCCAGCACCGTGGGCCGCCATCTGATCAGTGTGCTGGCCAACGATCAGCATATCAATGGATCGCCATTCAGCTGCAATGTGTTTGACGTCTCGCGCGTGAGCATCAGCGGCCTGGAGCAGCAATATGGCCCGGCCACACTGGGCGTGCCAGTTACCTTCAGTGTGGATGCAGCAGGAGCCGGCGAGGGCACCCTGGAGCTGGTCGTCTCCACGGACAGCAGCACCGTCAAAGCCGAGGTGGTGGCCTGCGCCCGTGGCCTCTACGATGTCACCTTTGTGCCGCAGAGCACCGAGCCGCATTACGTCAACATCACCTTCAACGAGGTGGCCGTCGACGGCAGCCCCTTCCGTGTGGACATACAGCAGCACACACAGCACATACAGATCGGCAGCTTGGCCGCCATCGATTTTCCAGCCGATGACCAGATCGTGGAGATACTGGCGCCCGACCAGAAGCCCGTGCCCTACACCATCAATCGTCAGACGGCGGAGTTCCGGACCCACTCGACGGGCAACTACACGCTGAGGTTCATCGATCGCGAGACCCGACAGCACATCGGCACACGCACCTTGTGCGCCTTCGATCCGATGCTGGTGAAGATCACCGAGGTGGGCGAGGCCATCTGCCATCGTCCGGCCAGCATCAGCGTCTCCCTCAACGAGGCTGGGCAGGGTGACCTGTCCGCCCTGGTGCGCTGTGGCGTCACCGAGGTGCCGCACACCATACGCGGTCCGAGCAAGTCGGGCGTCTACGAGATCGTCTATCAGCCGACGCGTGTCGCTCCGCACAAGATTAGCATTCTGTTCAACGATGTGCCCATTTCGCTGAAGCCCCTGGAGATTAACGTGCTGCCCGCCAGCGCCGGCAAGGAGATCAGCGTCAGTGGCCTAGGCCTGTATCAGGCACGCGTGGGCAAGACCACATCGTTTGCCATCGACACCGTGAAGCGGCCGGCACGCGAATTCGATGTGGTTGTCTCCGGGCCCGGCGGCCAGGCGCTGCCCGTGCGCTGCTACCAGACGAAGAACGGACACCTGCAGGCAGAGTTCAGCATCAACAAGCCGGGTCAATGCGTCATAGGTGGGTTCAATGCAGTTGCCTCTCATTTCTCGCCTCTAATCCTCCTACTTTGCAGAGGTGCTCCATCAATCCAAACCGCTGCCGGGCAGCCCATTCACCTGCGAGGCCTTCGACAGCAGCAAGGTGAGCGTGCAGGGCGTCAGCAAGGAGCCGCTGGCACTGCATACCGCCAACAGCTTCACCGTGCGCACCGACAGCGCCGGCACAGCCGAGCTGGAAGCCTTTGCCATCTCGCCCACCAACCAGAGCCTGCCCGTGCACATTACCGAGCAATCCGAGGGCATCTACAATGTCGAATTTGTGCCCTCCCAGCCAGGCAACTATAAGCTAACTCTAATGTACGGCGGCGAAACGATTCCCAGCTCCCCGCTCACCTTTAGCGCCTCCTCCAGTGGCGTGCGCAATGATGCACGCGCTGCTGGCCACGGCCTGGAGGTGTGCCATCGCAACAAGGAGGCCTCCTTCGTGGTCTACTGCCCCATTGCGCCCAATGTGCAGATCGAGCGCATCGACGAGTTTGGCGAGCGCATCGAGCCCAAGATCAAGGCGCTGGGCAACAACGAATGGCGCATCTCCTATGTCATCCTGTCCGTGGGCACCTACGAGATCCGCGCCAGCTGCCCCAATCGCGGCAGTCTGCCCGGCTCGCCGTGGCGCGTCTGCTGTGTGGAGTCGACAAAGGTAACGCCCGTCGGTGGCTGGGGCACGCTGGTGGATCACGACGGACGCTTGATACTGCCGGCCCGCATCATCTTCGATGTGGAGAATGCGGGACCCGGCAAGCTGGTCTGCAGCATCGATGGCATCGAGATACCCGTGGACAAGCTGGCCGATGGCAAGATGTGTCTCAACATCACCGGCGACAACTTGGCCGCCGGTGAGCATGACTTGGACCTGACCTGGTCTGGCCTGACCATCACGCAGTGCCCGCGCAGCGCCTTTGTCACCGGCCAACAGGCCGCTGACAAGGTGGTCCTGATGGGTCGTGGCCTGGCTGCCGCCCAAGCTGGCGAGGCTGCTCACTTCACCATCGATGCATCGAATGCGCCAGCCGGTCGACCGGAGGTTATATTGATCACCCAAGATAATACGGCACTGCCCGTCAGTCTGGCCCAGCCGCGACCCAGCGAAAATATCTGGCTAGCCTCGTATACGCCGCAGAAGTCCATGACGGGCACGCTGACGCTCTCGGTAAAGTGGAACGGACGCCTGGTCAAGGGCTGTCCGCTGACCGTGGCCGTTGGCTCGTCGATGGACGCCTCCAAGGTGATTGCATCTGGCGAGGGTCTGCGCCACGGCATCGTTGGCAAAGACATCAAGTCCTGGATAGACACGCGACGCGCTGGCCCAGGTGAGCTGACCGCCCACTGCGCCGGCCCACGCAAGGTGGCCTACTGTGAGCTGTACGATCATGGCGATGCCACCTTTACGCTGAACATCAAGCCACAAGAGCCGGGTCGCCATCTGCTGACCATCAAATACGGCGGACAGAATGTGCCGGGCTCTCCCTTTGCGCTTAAAGTGGCTGGCGCTCCCGATGCCAGCAAGGTGAGTTCAGAGCAGACTTAAGGCGGAACATCAGTTATCGATTATCGTTATTTACTCTCCGACAGGTACGCGTCTATGGACCTGGCATTGAGCACGGCGTTCTGGCCACCTTCCAGTCACGCTTCATATGCGACACACGCGGCGCAGGCGCTGGCCAGCTGACGGTGCGCGTGCGCGGACCCAAGGGCGCCTTCCGCGTGGAAATGCAGCGCGAGAGCCAAAAGGATCGCACCATTTTATGCAAGGTAAGCTAACGAAGCTCTACCAACTATTTAAATTTTAATTAACATTCATACCTTTTCCAGTACGATCCAACGGAACCGGGTGACTATCGTGTCGAGGTGAAATGGGCCGGCGAATTTGTGCCCGGCTCGCCGTTCCCCGTCATGATCTTCGACACTGAGGAGGAGTTACGAAGGTACTTACAGGGCATATGAGGCCAGATCAACCATCCCATCATCGTCTTCCCCAGTGGCCTAAGCCCGTCCATACGCTATCAGCCGGCAGCTTTAACGTATCAGCGTAACCAGCAGGTGTCACGTCGCGACGCCTGTGTGCCGCTCTAGCGAATGCCACAAAAATAATATATATATTTATATATGTATTCATAGTTTATATGTGGGGTATATACAACTAGCTAAAAATCTAGATCGCACAGATCAACCAATTTATATATATGTATAGATATATATATATATATCTGCATATACAAATATGTTACGAGTACTAACTAGTTAAGTTTTAAAACCGAACGAAACGAATCGATTACGATTAGGCTAAAACAAGAAAACAAGAAAATGGGAAGAAGCCTGGGCTAAAGGGCACAATGGCTTTGGCGCTACGATAAATAGCTTTCTGTTCTTATAGTTTTAGACATTATCTAATACATACATATGTAATACAATGTTATTATTGCACCTACAATTTGATCCAAATGTGTAATAACCTATACAAATACAATAAAAAATATATATACTAACGAAACGTAATATTGAGTTTTTATTTCAATGCCTCTTCAATTTTGTTGGCTGAAAATTTGTAGAAGCACAAAAGTATGCAATGAAAATTGTAAACTGCAAATAAATTTCTGCGCACGAAAGTATGCCATGAAAATAATCAATGGAAAATAAATGTTGAGCACAAAACTATGCACTGCAAATATTTACTTTCTTGAACAGCATCCTACTACACATTCCTGTTCGCCTGGTATTTCACTAAAATCTCCAACCAAAATTCACGGCTAAACGTTATGTTAGCTGGGCCATGCTTGCGAAGAAGCTGTTGCACGACTTTTAAAGCTGCAAATTTTGAAAAAATTAAATAAATAAAATAAATTAAATAGTACAAGTAATTTTTTTAATTCTCTTTATTATTTTTTTTTTTTTATAATATAGTTTTTTTATTGCGGCAGACATTGAAATTATGACAACTAATAACAAATAATATAATAATAAAAATGTATTGTTAAATATATTATATGAAAAAATAAATAAATAAAAATAAATATAAATAAATATACCAACGCAAAAATCGATAATGCAGAATAAAATGTTCCGCACAAAAGTATGCAATGGTTCTGTGCATATTATATATAGATACAACTTTTGTTGCATATCTAATCTAGACCTGAGAAGTGACCTAAATTAAATTAAATTAAAGTAACTTTTAGCAATAAAGGCATTTAGCCACTCCACTAGTTAAGGTACCCTTCTAAATGCGCCATAGAGTTTACGACAAAAGCTGCAATAAAACTATATTAAAAAAAAAAAAAAAAAAAAAAAAAAAAAAAATTTCTAAATTAACCATCTGCAGATCCTAAAATTCACAAACGATCAATAAAAATGTATCTTTCGTATATTTAGGCTAGAATACCTGTGAAATAAATTATGATTCTTCTGAATTATACAAATTTACACACCACAATGAACCTTGAAGAGAAGCTAAAAAACTGCCCGACTGAAACCTCGATATATCAAAAAATTGAATAAACCATCTACGAAGTCCAATCCTCCGGCAGGGCAAATTGATTGACAAACTCTTCGCGAAATTCGCGCAGAAATTTGAGAAGATTCGCTTCCAGAAAATGTTTGCCCGCCTCACTGAAATCGGAATCACCAATATTCATGCCCAGGGCACGTGAGGCTATGTGCTGGTACAGTGACTTGAGAGTATCATGATTTATCATCTGCAACTCATCGAAGCGGTCATGCATTATATACTCTGTCCACGGTTCCTGGAAAAAGTTTATAAAACTCTTAATCAAACCCGCTTTCCAGCGATTGTGCACATTATTCAGCAGCGTCACATGTCGCCCACAGAAAAATTCCAGAAAAAATAGAGGTCGCGTCAGCTGTAAATTTATAGATATATGTATATAGGTATGTATGTATGTATATATATATATATGAGATCCTGTTTACCCTGCGTGTCACACACACGATTTCCTCGACAAATAATTTGCGATTCAATCGCACACGACAAAAGTCGCCGTCATAGGTGCACATGAAGTGGCTGTACTCGTTGGGCAGAGTGGCTAAGAGATAACGCTTGGGTATCGTCACTTTGATAATCTTGTGATTTTCCGGCAGTTGAGCGTGAAATAGAAAGGGTTTGGAAAATTTTTCCTCCCTGGTAAGCGTCTCCTTGCCCAGATTCAAAATGTCCATTAGCTGTGAGTCGAACGGATATAGCAAATCAAGAGATATTATAGCAAAACAGTGTTGGCCACCTTTTGAGCCATCTCACGTTCGCTGGTGTATATATACTGATGAAAGATATTCCACAGACAGACGACACTGTTGCCAGCCGCATAAATTGAATCATCATTTGTCCTATAATCCTCATCGATCACAATTTTGCGATCGTGCAACTGAATATTGCTCCCTTCTAGCACTGAAAGTAAACTTCAAGTTTTTACCCAAAACTCCAGCTACAACAATGCTAACTCACCTCGCTCAAATGCAGCTGGCAGGAAATTCTCCATGAAGTTGATGAACAGGTGGCAGGGCACAAGCAATTGTGATTTGCTGGGAAAGCGCTTGAACTCGACTTTCTCTATAAAGTTAGCCGTAGCATAGCAATGGAAGTTTTCGAAATTCGCCGACTCATGGACGGTAACGCCCAGATCGATGACCATATCCATCAGGATATTTTCCAAATTGCTGTCACATGTGGGATTATTGATATACTCCGGCTGCACAATCTTGTGCGGCTCCACAAACACAATCTGCGAGGACAAACAACCGTGCCTCAGCAGAAAATCAATGCACTCGTAGACGGCCAAATTGTGGCCATAGACGATAATGCATTTGTCCTGCAAATTGGTCTTGTTGAACTCCATCAGTTTGTGATAGAGCTCGATCTTATCCAGCCGTCTATTGATTGTCATATAGTTCTCGGGCAGGCCGGTGCCTCCAGTACCTCCAGATTGCACAGGGAATCCGAACTTCGTGTCGCTCAGCAACAGCAGCTTATCGTAAAAGACTTTGCAGTAGCTCTCCAGAGCGATATACTTCTCTTGACTGTAGAATAGAGCGAATACGTAATATATATATTTGAATATTTAGAGAAAACTAATATATACCGCATAATTGATTCCACTTCGCCGGGGACAAAGTTAATGTAGTTACGCATGTCCAGCCGCTGCGTGGTGTCCATGACGAAGGGACAGGTGTTCGCACTGTGCAAATAGCATTCGTTGGGAGTAACGCAGTACTCGCACTGGACTGTCTGATCGTACTCCGCCTCGACTTCGCCATGACCCACGATCACCGTGATATCCAACAGGGGCAGACAATTGCTAACACTCACGTATTTGTAGCTAAGACCGGGAGAAAATCAGAGAGGGAGATTCACAAATCAAATGCAGCTCGTACTCGGGCGTATTCCAGCTGAAGACCATGAGACGCAGAAAGGCCTTGCAGATGTCCGAGAAGCCGATAATGACCAGCGAATTTTTATTGCCCATATATTTGGAGGGGAATAAGTTGTGACGGAACAGATAGAACTCGTCCATGACGCAGTTAATTTTCGACAGATCCACCTGATCCGAGGCACGCCGATAGCATTCCTTGGCCCTAGTATCAATGAACCAATTGCGACGCATTCGTCGCGGCTCCACGGGCATCATCTTGCTGGCCAAGTCGTTGGTCATGGCGTCGCCCTTGATTTCCTGAAAGTAGAAAATATCCCGAAAACCGGATCGAACGGCCACCGTGCGCAGCACCTCATCCGACCACATATGGAAGTAGGGATGGAGACACAGCATCACCAGTTCGCCGCGATCAAACGTCAAAAAGCCCTCATCGTGGGGCAACAGAAACTGTTTATAAACTGCCTCATAATCCGAAAAGGGACTAAACCAAACGAGCGAATTCTTCATTTTGTGATTAGAAGCCAAATGCCACGCCCACTCACCGTAAAATAGCAAAGCCAACGGCGGTGGTATTCGCCCTATTCGTATGGCCACAACGTATAACCCAAAAGTTAAACTCCGACATTTGATTGTACAAGACATCGGAGCAAATCTGTTTGATAATCTTCAACTGGATGCTTTTTTTCATCCGGCCATGCGACTGCCTGAACGACCGGCGATCCCCCGGTTCTGGCTTTATTTTACTGCCCGATGTGAATAAGCTATAAATATCATCTAGATCCTCCTTAACGAGTCGGAAAATACTTAGCTCAGTATATATCGAGGAACGATGGGCGACAAAGACGTCGTCCGACACATTGCAACTGGGTCGGTGTTGAACGCGCTACGTCAAGAGAGGGCGAGAGAAAGAGAGAGGGAGGGAGGGAGATAGAGAAATAGATAGAGAGAAACAAACAGAGAGGACGAGAGAAAGAAATGAGAGCTCAGGCGAAGGTATTTCCCAAGCCAAAAGTCAACTCACTATAAAGTACTTGAGTAGTGCCCAAAGGCTAACCGAGTACTTGGCACCTGGTGGAATGGGCACCAGACAGTAGTCGCGATTTGGATACGCGCTGAACATGGCGCAAAGGTAGTAATAGGTGTACTCCAAACGCAGACTGGGATGTAGTATGAAGTTCTTCAAGACGAACGCCCTGGAGGCATTTTTCAGTGTGTACTTCTTGAATTTCGGCAGGCGCGCGGGTATATCATATGATACCTTCAATGTTTTCAGTCTTTTGTCCAAATAGTTGCTGCTATTGTGAAGCTCTGCAAGGGTCGGGGCTTAAATTTATGGCTCACATTCAGTTCGACCTTACCATAGCGTATGAAATTGAATTTCGTATAGAGTTCCTGTGTATTTAAGCACTCCCTATCCGGTTCTTCAGTACTTCCTTTTATGCTTAATTGCACCATCTCTCTTTTCCCGAAATACGTTTTTTTCTTCAGATTAAAATATTGTCGCTGGTCCGCCGTGCTGCATATGGACATACGAATGGATTCTAAGTGAACTAATTCGATATATTCTATTGGCTTACAAGACTTCAAACTGAACCGTGGCATGCGGTGCATCGGGCGTACAAGCAACCAGATTGCCCAAACTCTCCAAATCAAAATTCTTAATCAACTGTTCGATGTCCGTGTCATCCGTTAGCCACATCATGCCCGTACTGCCAATAGCTGAAGGACCACTATCCTGAAAGAGAAACCATTGAGAAAGCATATGAGAGCCAGCTTGGGTAAATATCCGCTTTAGCTGGCGCTTCAGCTCTCCATGCAATCTGATTTCAATAGATGGCGCTTTTACCTCTGTTACAATAATTTTATCATTCTCCATATTGCCACCCGACGTGCCCAATAGAATCTCGGCTATATAATAGTCTCCATACTGCTTACGCATATGTGGCTCCTCAACGTCGATCATTTCGATGACGTCATCATTGTCCTCAGGCCTGCAGATCGATTCAGCTTGGGATTACAGCAATTCAGAGATTAGATTAGATTAGCTACTTACAGGGCCTTGCGAAAGTTGATGACTGGCATAAAGTCATTGCGCGATATGATGATAATTGTGGGCAAATTCCTGCATCCGTACATATCAAAGGTGTTTGGATAGTAGACCTTACCAAAATCCTCCAGCAGATCGTACTCCTTGGCTGAATAGTTCGGTGGCCTGGCTATGATCAAATAGTTGATCTTGTGCTCACAGTAAAATACCTCCATGATGACCTGTTTCAATATCTCGACATGCTCCCGAACATATATATAATAATTAAAGAACATTGTATTCATAAGCGAAAGGGGCACATCGATACTGTGAGGAATGCAAATCAAATATATTTATTATAGTATTTCGTTCTTCTTTTTTCTTTTTCCTGATTTAAGAGATCTTACCAGAAACGGCACTTTAACCATTGCGGCCAGAAATCGTTGGACAGCACCGGTATATTGGGATATATACAGAACTCACAGTAGGCCAATAGCACATTTGGCGATTTCTCTTCGAAAACGACAAAACGATGTGTTTGATATTCGACGAATAGTTGAGAAAGGGGCGCGTCTAGCTTCTCTCCAAAATGGCTGGTGTAATCGTTGTTAAAAAGTGTTCCAATAAGCTCTAGATCAAATACGCTAGCCGTGCGTATCACATACTCTTCCAATTCAGCCATTATATATATTATAGCTATATATATATATACATATACTATAGTATATAAATGTAATACATATGTGTTCGTATTTCTTTGTATTGTATTGTATGAGTGGAATCTCATTCAACTACTCAGTTTCGATTGTATTTGTTCACATCTAAAATTTATAATCGGGACCAACGTGTTTACAATTGCCGCCCGAAGTGTCCTCAGCGCAGTAGTCCTCAGGTAGAGCGAATTCGTTACAAAAGTCCTGGCGGTGCTTTCTTATGAAATCTAAGAGATTTTGTTCCAGTATATGTTGATTAAACTCTCGCAATTGATTTGAGGGGCCCTGGAATTAGATAAATATTATCACACATTAGAAGCCCAATCTTGAGATTCAGATTCGAGAAAAAATTAAAAGATGTATCATATCTTTTTATAGAATTGGACTTTCACGGAAATCCTTCGGAAAAATATATTTATATTCTTAAACCTAGAGCTGCTTTAGCTTATTTTAACTACCGAAATTACATTTAGTTTTTACTTACCCTACTCATATTTTGTAGCATAGGCATAAGTATCTTATGATTCTCGGCTTGATAGTCTTCGAAATTCACATGGGTCAACAGCTCCGTCCAGGGCTCCTGCAGAAACTGCAGAAAACACTTGATGGAGCCGGCGACATAGCGGGCCTTCAAATTGTTCAACAGCGTCTCGTGCTTGCCACAGAAATGCTCCAGAAAATCAAGAACTATCGGCTGCAAAGGGAAGAATCAACACGAAATAGTTATGCTATCAAAGCGTACGAGGAGGCGTAGGATCAAGATCAAGATCAGGATCAGGAGGAGGCTCACATGTTTCGTAACTATGACAATCTCATCCACAATCATCTTGTGATTGAGTCCAATGCGACAGAAGGTGCTATCTTCATTATAGGTAGTCATAGTGCATTTCTGGCAGGGAATGCTTACAAAGCTGGCCATATATCGACGCGGCATCGTCAGCTTCGTGATGTAGTAATCGAGGGGCAGCAAAGCCGTAAAGAACGTGCACTGAGAGTACTTGTATTCGAAATTCAGATCGCTTGGGGATATATGCAGTATGTGCATAAGCTAATGGGAGATCAGAACAAAGAGGTATTTAATTCCGATTTTGAACCTATCAATCAATCAAACCTTTTTCGCAGTCTCCATCGCGTTTGTGTACTGATACTGATGATTGATATTATCAATCATCTTGATAAACCTGCCAGCAGCGTAAATATTTGGATCGTTTGTCTGAAAGTTCTTATTAACCACTACCATGCCATCTTTCACTGTGATTTTCGATTTCCTCAGCGCTACATCGGAACGTATAAGCAATTATTTATATATATATATATATATATATATATATATATATGGTTCACTTACAATGCAGAGTCGCAAAATCCATGTAGCCGTCCTTGAACGATATAAATAGATCACAATCGAATGTAACTGTCTTATTGAACTTGAAGCTGGTGAAGATCGCTTCAATGATGTAGTCTTTCATATCATTCGTTTCCCAGTGGGTCAGAGTGAGATCTCTGTGTATGACGATGCCCAGATCCTCCAGCATTTCGTCGAGTAAATATTGCAGATTCTGATCAACATAGGGGCAATTCAGTTTCTGCTCCTCCTCGGTGCCAATTTTTACTTTGGGCTGAACGAGCACAATGCGCTCCGGGGCAACGCCATGGGACATGAGAAACTCGATGCCTTCATAGGTACTCAAGTTGGTGCCATACACGATGATTTTGTACTGACGCTTCCGGTCCTCGTTCAACACGCGCAGCTTATAGAACAGCAGGAACTTATCCAGGCGACTGTTGATCTCAATGAAATTGCATGGCACCACGGAAAGATGCAAGCCTTGGATAGTTAGACTGAAGAATTTGTAGTTCATGAGCAGCAACGTATCGTAGTGCACGTCGCAGGTCTGATTGATCTTCACATATTTGCGCTCCCTGCCGTAGATTAGAGGTGGATTCTAGTGGATAACGGATTCTCTTCATAGCACAAGTCTCACCTGTTGATGTAGTCGATGTGTCCCGCCACAAAGTGTATGCGCAGCCGCAGATCCATGCGCTTGATCGTGTCACGCACGTAACACGAATGGTTCTGACAGTGCATATAGCAGTGCTTGCGCGACTCGCAATGCGAACACTGGAACATGCAATCATATTCAGCTTCGACCAGGCCAGGTGCTGCTATGACTGTCACCTGTAAGCGTGGCAGACACGTAAATGACTCCGAGTTGGAGTGACTGCCGAGAAAAGAGATAGATCGATGGTTAGATAGATGGATAAATGAGAAAGACAAAGACGGATAGATAGATAGAAAGATAGATAGATAGATAGATAGATAGATAGATAGATAGATAGATAGATGTATGGATAGATGGATACATAGATAGATAGATAGATAGATAGATAGATAGATAGATAGATAGATAGATAGATAAATATATATAGATAGATAGATAGATAGATAGATAGATAGATAGATAGATAGATAGATAGATAGATAGATAGATAGATAGATAGATAGATAGATAGATAGATAGATAGATAGATGGATAGATGGATAGATGGATAGATGGATAGATGGATAGATGGATAGATGGATAGATGGATAGATAGAAAGATAGAGAGATAGATGGATAGATAGATGCATAGATGTTTAGTCAGATGCATAGATAGAGAAAGGATTCAGAAAGTACTCGCTGTGCACTCACTCTTTAGTATTCCACTGAAAGACGAGCTGGCGCAAAAAGGCCCTGGCCACAGGCGTGAAACCAAGTACGACCAACCGGGTGTTCTTGCCGAACCATTGCGTAGGACTCAGCTTGTGGCGAAAGACGACCAGCTGATCGTTGAAGTAATCCAGCTCGGGCAGACCCTCAAAGGTGGGACCCACCGTCTTGGTTTGCCTCCGTTTGAAGAAGCTCTTCTTCTTAGGACTAGGCTCGATTTGCATCATCATCGACTTTAGATCGTTGCTAAAAAGAAATCGCTACAAACGGCCAATAATTAATGTCAATAATCGTAACAGTAATTAGTACATATATATAATCCTACATTACGTGCGTATATGAAATAGAAATCGTAGTAGTTCGTCTTGGCCGCCAGATTGCGTAAGATCACATCGCAGCAATTGTGATAGAGTGGATGCAAACGCAGTGAGATGATCTCGGCCCGCTCGTTCTCCAAGTGGGGATCGTTGTTGGGCAAGTGAAAATGATACAGCAGCTCGTGACGATTCAGATACTTACGCAACACCACATAGCCCACGGCCGTGTTCTCATGGACCGATTTGGTCGAATTGCCACAGCGTATGGTGAAGAAATTATACTCGCTGTTCTCATTGCTCAGCACATCGGCCATTATCTGCTTTATCACCAGAATCTCGTTGTCAATGTCAGCTAAAGCATTGATCTTCGAGTTGTACGCGAAACTGACCGAGGTCGACGAGAACAATCTCTCATGGGCCGGCTTACTCACATCACGGAACATATCCATAATCAGTTCGATGTCTTCGCTTTGCAATGGAAATAAGCTAAAAGAAGTAAAAGCATTTCAGTCGGGCACAACCGACTTTACAATACTCGTTCAGACTTCATAATAGTCTAGCTTTATAGTAAAAGTTATCCCATTGGGAATATGTCTATAGGACGGCCTAATAGAACCGTACTACACGGGTAATATACATTCAAAATATCATACGGACGACGAACGAACGGCCGGATGAACGAACGGACGGGCAAAGGGACTGCCGAATGGACAGACACATGTGCAGTTAGATGGCGAGCAAGATAGACTCATTTCATTTCATGAACAAGCATTCACCCACCTAATCTCTCCAAAGATAGTGCTACGATGCGTTATGAAGATATCCTGCAAATTGGTCACTTCAGTCGGGCGCTGCGCCACGGGCTGTGAGTTAGGCAGGGTTAGAAGTGAATACGAATATTCATTTTGGGATTTTAAGCTTAAGCCGACTTGCCATAAAGTATTTGAGCGCCTCTACATGACTGCGCAATGCAGTGGCGGTCTTTGGTATGGCCATGATGCAATAGTCGCGATCTGGAAACGCCGAGTACATGGCGTTCAGGCAGTTGAAGAGACGCGGCAAGGGGAAATCGTTGCTCACACAAATGAATCGCAGTTCGAAGACATTGGAGGATAGCTGTAGGCCGTCCTTTTTCCGATTTTTTGGGTCCACATTGTAAAACAAATTAACAACCTTATCGTGCTTGTTGATATAGTAGTGCAGCGTGCCGAACTCTGCGAAGGTATGTATGACGATGAGACTGGAGAGCTTCTGTTATCACTGGTCTCACTTACTCTCGAAGATATAGCTAAACTTAAGATATAGATATTCATGTGCATAGAACTTGTCGATGCTCGCCTTCTTGGGTACATCAAGAATATTGCCATCGATCGAGCTAATCCTGATCTTGCCTAGACTAGTCGTACTGCGGGAATAAAATAAGTAAATAAAAGAATTGTAGAAACAATAACAAGTAGTAATAAGAGTAGTAGTAGTAATAATAATAGTAGAAGTAGTACTAATAATAGTAGTAGTAATAGTAGTAATAGTAATATTAGTAGCAGTAATAATAGTGGTAGTAATAATAATAGTAGTAGCAGTAATAAAAGTAGAAGTAATAATAATAGTAGTAGCAGTAATAAAAGTAGTAGTAATAATAATAGTAGTAGCAGTAATAATAGTAGAAGTAATAATAATTGTAGTAACAGTAATAATAGTAGAAGTAATAATAATAGTAGTAGCAGTAATAATAGTAGTAGCAGTAATACTAGTAGCAGTAATAATAGTAGTAGTAGAAGCAGTAATAGTAGTAGTAGAAGTAGTAATAGTAGTAGTAGAAGTAGTAATAGTAATAGTAGTAGCAGTAATAATAATAGTAGTAGAAGTATTAATAGCAGTAGTAGAAGTAGTAATAGTAATAGTAATAGCAGTAATGGTAGTAGTAGTAATAGAAGTAGTAATTGTAATAGTAGTAGCAGTAATGATAGTAGTAGTAATAGAAGTACTAGTCGAAAATGTAGCAGTAGTTGTAGTAATAGTAGTAGACAGCTAATTACAGGGTATATAAGCGTAGTTGTAACAACGTAATTACCTCGTGCTGTTGCCATTGCTCTGGATGCCTCCGAGAAAGGTCGATTCACACAGTTCATGCATGGCAGCGGCTGTGAATAGCTGGGCCTCCGGAGTGCGCTCCGTCCACCTGCATAGGTGCTCAATTATAGTGATGCATATTTATATAAGAGAAATGTGATAAATCGCTCACATGACGGTTATTTCCTCGAAGCCACTTGGCTTGGTGGGATTAAAACTGAGCAGATTGCCAAACATTTCCATCTCGTAGTTCCGCACGTAGTAGCGTATGTCGACGTTCGCATTCAGCCACATGAATCCCGCAGTCATCGATTCGTGATTCTCGTTTTGTATCTCCGTGACAATTATCACCGAATTCTTGGCATCCTCGTCCGTGCGCATTAGCTCCTCGGCTATGTAGAAATCGCCCAGAGCCGCTCGCATCTCGGGCAGCTCACGCGAATGCATTTCCACAATATCGTCGTTATCCTCGGCGCTGAGATCGGTTAGAATTTAGATCGATAGATATCTAATAAATCGTAGGGTATTTACAGTGCCTTGCGATACGTGATGGCCGGCAGGAGGCCATAGCGTTTCACAATGAAAACGGATTGGGTATTCGCATTGCTTTCGATGCTAAACTCGCGCGGATAGAAGATCTGACAATACTTGGCCAGGTCATCGAAGTGCTCAATGTAGTGCGTATGCTTGGCCAGATAGGGCATGCGAACGGCTATCAAGTACAACAGGCGATTCTCGCGATAGAACACCTCGCGGATCAGGGCGAGCAGCGATTCGGGTTCATCCTCGCGGTAGATGCAAAATGTAAAGAACAGGGTGTTCAGCCAGCTGATAGACACTGTAATGCTATACGAAGCAGGCCGTGACAAATGTATATAGTATACACACATATATGTATGTATGTATGTATACATATACACATATTTATCTGTCAGTCAGGTGAATAGAATAATATTTGTTTTTGTTGCTCATCTTTTACCAATATCTGTGGAGTAGCCAGTCTAACCAATTGTCGCTGGGCAAGGGACCGATTGCCGGATAGTTGCGAAACTCCGCGAAGGCCACGATGCTATCGTCCCGCAGGGCGATCAGACGATGGGTCTGATATGCCTTGAAGGACTCCTTGACGTCATATTTGATGCGCTTGTTGCCAAACCACTTAACATGCGAGTCATGGATGAGCAGTGTTAGTTCTTGCGCATTTTCCTTGGTGGCGCTACGCACTGAGTACATTTGTATTGATGTCTATGTATGTATTTATGGAAACTGTGTATATGTATATATGTATTTGGATGTGTATATGTGTCGATCGAACAATAAAGTGAGTTTTTTTTCAGTTTTACTTTTTATTATTTTGTATACACAGTGTGTTCGATTTGATGGGTAGTACAGCTCCTGCATATCCTAGTGCTCGACAGGCGCCGGAACTCCGTCGAGCTCATAGCACTTGATCTTTGCATCGTGACACGACTTTTTGGTGTTCGACTTTTCTCTGCCCTCCCACCGAAAGTACGGGCATTCGTGCTTCTTGTGATACTCCGACTGACAGAGGTACACCATCAGGAGGAAGGGTCGACAGGCATTCTTCAGCATAGCCTTGGCGCCCGGACTGGCCTTCAGCAAATTGTACAGATTCATAGCTGGGCAGAAAGTTATTTATTGAAGGCTCATATGGCTAGTAAGTATGAAAGGCTATTGAACTGTCTCACCATCTTTGCGACAATAGTCAAACATTTTGATGTGGTACGCCTGCTCCTTGGGCCGATCTGCATATAGAATCTCCGCATCGAGCTTTACCATCTTCATGTTGATCGTATCGCTCTTGCCCACATACTTTCGCTGCTTGTAGAGGCACTCGACGAAGCACTGAAAGGTAGCAGAATATGGGTAATAGTGCTTAAAGTCGAGTGTGCCCGACTGGCAGATACCCCTTGCATACAAATACAAGAAAAAGAAATCTTCCGTTCCTAATACTCGTATGATCTACATTCCTTTTGCTGTGTGTTCATCACAGATATATAGGATCGAAATTTGATGCCTCTACCTTAAAGAATCCGCATAGCTTATTACGGATGATATTATATAGAATGATATATGGACAGACTGAAAGGTAGATCGGAAAACAGATAAACGGAAAACTCGATAGACTGGAAAACATGGATAGACTGATTCAGCTTCCTATGATAATCAAGAATAATTATAGTTTTTAGGACCTGCTTAGTCCTCAGCAATCTAGATGAGCTCAGGATATAATCTATAATCTGATAAAGCCTATAGGGGTATATACATATAAACAACAGATAAATATATACATATAAAAATACAAATAAAATACATTTAAATTGTATATTTTAGATACGAACCGATAGAAATTTGAGGGTCTTGCTCATATCCGTATCACCTTCGGCTGGCAATCGATCCGAGTGTATGGAGAAGCACTTCATGAGCGTCTCATCATCGCCCAGGTACAAATCGGAGCAGCAGCCCCTGCGCTAGCATTGAAGTGGAGCTATTCAGTATGTGGACTTGTATAAGATGTAGCTGCTAACCTTTTTGTCGCACTGATCCAGCGTAAGATTATCGATGGGACTCGCTTCCGCCACTTCCTCCTCAGAGATGTCCTGCGCCTGGACCAGGCCAAGCAACGGGAGCAGCAGCAGCAGCGAGAGGAATATTGGGTAACGCATTATTAGGCTAAATGAAATGGAGTCTGGGTCTACACTCAACTTTATAACATTTCGGATTTTTAATTGTAAAAACTAATTACATTATCTAATTACAATTTACTTGCTTAATTAAATGTAACGCACAATTACAGCCCCAGTTGTGTAATGGCTCGCAACATAAACAAATCCATTAGTCCCCTGATCTATTAACACACTCAAGCCTCATTTAAGGCAATATTTGCGAAATCACCGGAGAGGTGGCTATATAAAGACCCCAACGGAACCATGAGATCAAGCTGCGGCGCAACAGAATGTTTCTGCTAAGAACCTTTGCACTGTTCTATCTCGTCTGGGTAAGCTGCGAATTTCTGTTTGATTTTCAATATTTTGTATAAAAATTAGCGCCATCTACAGTACGCCAGAGCAGGTGAGATTGATTGCGATAAAACGGATGCCGTGAATGAGGATCATGTGCACTACTGCTGCAAGCATCCCGATGGCCACAGCGACATCATTGATAGCTGCTCCAAGGAGACGGGCTTCAAGATGCCAAGTGCCAAGGAGCAATCCCTGGTGGATCTGACGGCCACACGTGCCATCTCGGGCACCTGTTTTGCCAAGTGCGTCTTCGAGAAAATGAACGTCATGAAGGACGACAATTTGGACATGGACTCTGTTAAGAAGTATCTCAATGAGAAGTTCAGCCAGGATCCGGAATATGTCAAAGAAATGATCAACGCCTTCGATCACTGTCATGGCAAATGTAAGCAGACTTAATCTGAATCAAGATATATGTATTTCTATATATAATTTATATTCTTTTAGCTGAGGAGAATGTCGCCAAGTTCATGTCGAATCATGTCTTTGTCCACATGTCCCAGCACTACTGTGCACCCAAATCCAGCGTCATTATGGCCTGTGTCATACGTCAGTTCTTTCACAATTGTCCCAAGGATCGTTGGGCCAAAACAAAGGAGTGCGAAAATCTATTGGCTTTCAGTCAAAATTGTCGCGATTCTTTGGCTACTTTGTAAATGGAATTTTGGATTCACAAATAAATGATTTAATACAAAATACTAATAATATAAAATTTAATTAATAATTACAGTTTTTTGATTCAATATTAATATGATCTTTCATGCACATATATTTGATAATAAAATATGATCTTAAGTATATTTTGTTTGCTTGATGTTCAAGTTTAGTTCTTATCCTGACTTAATCTACGAAAATCTAGATGAATATCCGTACTTAACCTTTTAAAGACTTTAGGATATCTCTCTCTAAGATGTATTAACTTATCTTCCCATCGTCGTCTTTAAATATCGTCAATCTATTCTTTCAACAAATTCCCTAACAATTAAAAAATTCATAATATCTGCGGATCAAGCTCTTCCAACAACAGTAGAATCTAAGCAGCTTTAAGCCATATAAAATTCTTCCTGCCATCTACTACCAAATTCTTATATTGTATTTTGTCCTGATCTTCTCTAACCCAAAGAGTGCAGGCCCACTCTTCTTTAGCTCTCAGATTCTTTTAGTCTGTGGCTTATTTAACCTCTCTTATGTAGCTGCTTTTTCCGCATTCTTGAAGCATTATGCATATGTATATATGCTGATCTTTTCATATAATTCCAGTATATAGATATATAGAATTTAATGCTAGTTTTTCAGTTTCCTTCATTCACATTGTGGTTAGCACATCCTTGCACCGCTTGGAGAACGCCAGAGTCTCGAGACATTCTGTGGTGTTGGACCAGCGACTTCTCGGACAGTTATGGAAGAACGTCTGAATCACACAGGACAAGATGACGCTCGACAGGGGTTTGCACACATTGGCACTGCTGAAGGCGCGTACGATGGGCATCGAGAGGAAGACAGATGTTGCCTCCACAGCTAGCAATATATGGACACCAATATATATATGCTTATCCGATTTGGGTCTCTTCCACTTACCTTTCGAATGGCATTCGTCAAAAGCCGCCAGCATTTCAGTCTCGTACTCCGGATCCAATCTGTGCACGCTCTTATAGTGACTCCTGACCGCCAGCATGTCCAGGGTGTCGTTGACCAAGAATTTATAATGATCGAAGACACATTTGGCCCAGCAATTGCCGGTCATGACGGCATCCACAGTGTTATCCTCCATGGCCTCCTCCGTCTTCGAGGGCAGCTTAAAGTTGGTCTTCTGGGCGCAGAGCTCGCTGACGTCGTTGTGGCCGTCCGGATGCTTGCAGCAGTAATGGATGTGATCCTCGTGAATGCGCTCCATGTGACGGCAATTCACGCGTATGCCCAGCGCAGTGTACACCTGTGGGGGCGTGGCAGGGCGGTATATAAAATATATAAAAGCAAGATTTGGACTTACCAGCAGCAGAGCCAATACAAATATAAATCGCCACATGCTAGTTACTAACCTGAAGCTGCCCACTGGATGGGCCCCATTTATAGTGTCAGCTCCGTCACAGCCCGCATCAGTTGTCAGTGCCCTAATGGGCTTTGAAATGTACGAATCGTTAATTTAATGCACGCTCAAATGCTGAGCATTAAAAATGATGAACAACCCCTTGACAACCGGGGCAGGTGAGGGGAGGCGTGAAGGTCGTCATGGCAGCAACTTGTTTTTTTGTTTTTCTTTCTTCGATTTTCATTCATTTATTTTGTACAATTTTTTCTGTTCAGTCTGACCTCTAGTCTGGTGCGCTCAATTAGTTGAACCAACTGGCCTTTGAAATTTGATAAGCAGCTTTCGTCAAATAGCAATTAATAGAAACACTTGAAGATGGGCAAAAAGGGTAAAGGCAAAGGCAATAAGCTGGCCAAAATGTCCGAGGAGGAGCGGGCCAGATATTTACAAATGCGCGCCGACATGGAGGAGGAGACGAGGCGCCGCAAAATGCAGCTAATAGCGATGTACATGAAGGTAACGAATGACAGATACCCTAGGTATTGTTAAGCCCATAACCGTATATATCCGTGCAGAACAAGCTAAAGCGCGAGGATGCATTTTGTCGCCTGAATATGGCCAAAATCAATCAGGAATGGCGTTCCATATTGCGACAGGTGAAAATTCAGGATTTGCGTCGGGAAATTCTCGATGTGGCGCAGTTTTTCGAGCAGGCGCTGAAGCGCAAGGATCAGGTCATACAGCGTCTAATAGGCGATATCAATTCCACGGAGGATATGTACGCCAACTTGCAGCAGTCGCATATGGAGAACATTGATCATATTATTGGTGAGCTATATCTTTAATATTCATATTGTATATCTACATAGTATTTAATAAAAGTGCTTCCCTTTTACCAGGCATACATCGCAGTCGCATAGAGTTCTTCTGGCGCATCTACGAGGACGACAAGCAGGCGGTACTGCGTGAATATAAACAGGATGCGGCTATCTATAAGGAATTGCAGGCGGAGAAGCAACAGCAACTCGAGTGCGTTTTCTATCAGCTAGAGGAGACCGCCGATCGTACTATCAAGGACAACCACGAAGACTATCTGGATCGTGTGGAGGATCTGAAGAGCGGCGTAAGTAACGGGTCAAGAGTTTAGTTGAATAACATATTTCCATGCTCCTCCCAGTCATCGCATTGCGCTTTGGCATACTCGGACATGCATTTGACTAGCTCCCTTGCCTGGCTGCACTTGTTGTTGCTGTTGTTGTTGCTGTAGCGGGAGTGCTCTATGTAGCGAAAGCATTGCTGCACGGTGTCCATGTAGAAGTTGCGCAGCTCGCGATCGCGCAGATCCTTTGTCAGCAAGTAGCTGACCTTGCGCCGATCAGGCTGACCACTGCCATCCACCTAAAGAGAGAAATCGTTAGACAGAATGTACACTACATGCATATGCATGTGTGTACATACGCATATACAAATATATGAATATAACAGTTTTAACAGTTTTGCCTGCCTTTTCCCTCAAAAGGGAAAGAATGAGAGTGAGTATGCGGTTTGCATACATGCACACAACCATTTGGGAGCGCAGTTTAATACTCTCTATATATACACTAAGCAATATGGCAAGTGCTCTGAAAATTCTGCAATGCTGCAAAAGTAACGAAAATAGCTTTATGCTCTTTCTGCATACATACGTATGTTTGAGAGCGCAGTGAGAGTAGAAAAACAGCATGAAAGCTTGAGTAACTACTTAAAAGCGAGAGAGAGCGTCCTGCCTTTTCAAGCGCACTAGACTTAAGGCGCTCGACTTGTATAAGTATGGGAGAGCTTGGCGAGAGTAAGTAAAACAAAATGGAAGCTTGAGCAACCGCTTAAAAGACAGAGAGATCGACCTACGTTTTTAAGCGCACTAGGCTTAAGGAGCTCAGCTTGCATATTTAAAAGAGCGGTGAGAGTAAGGTGAATGAAAGCTTTAAAGAAAGAGAGAACAACATGGCTCAGCTTGTTGAGTCAGTTAGCGAATGAGAACATTAAAGGAAGAAGACGAATTCATGACAAATAGTATTCATATGTATGTACAAATGTATATGTGTATGTATGTACCATTATATACTTAAATAGTGTTGCAGCTGACTTACCATGTTCATTTCCTCAAAGAAACACAGCGCCACGCAGCCGCCCGATTCAGATGTGTTGCTGTTGTTGTTGTTATTATTGTTGTTGTTGTCAGTTTGCTTAACGCTGCGCTGCCAGGAATTACCATAGGACTGCTGCTGCTGTTGTTGTTGCTGCTGTCTGCCTTGGCCCTGGCCTCGATCCTGAGCCTGTCCATAATCATCGTTATCAAAATTGTATCTGCCATTGCCATTGCCATAGCGTCTATTGTCGTTGTCCTCCTGGTTGCCGTTGCTGCCACTGCGTTGCATGCAAGTGCGCACAATCCGCTTCAGCTCCGCATCGCCGGCGCCATCCTGCGAGCGACACTTGAGGCAGTTGATGCTGCAGCTAAAGCTGAGTAAAAGCAACAGCAGCAGGCGCATCTCAAGAACTGTTTGCCGAGCAGCTCTGAGCTGCTGTCGACATTTATAGCCAGCGACTGTTGACAGCTGACGGACTAATGGACGTCGTGCTTGACTGGCACACAATGGGCCAACGGCACACAGAGAATATTACATAATTCCCATCAAATCACAGATGCAATTGAAGCTGGAGAAGATTACGAGCCGCGGCGAGGGCAAGCTGGAGGCCTTGTGGCAGGAATATCAATCGGTGCTAGCCGACTATGGGAAGCACATCGAGGGCTTCTACTCGGAGTATGTGGATCTGAAGCAGCGCGACGAGGAGAGCGCCCAGCAGATAAGTCAGCAAAGCTACGAGATCGAGCACCTGATCGATCAGCTCTGCAATCTCCGACTGCTCGCCGAGGAGCAGCAAATCAAGCAGCAGGCACAGCTGCACCAGAGGCAAAACATCAAACAGGAGCTCACCGATCGGCTGAGAGAGTTGCGCAGCTACGTCGAAAAGGAGGTGGAGGAGCAGCACAGGCTATTCAAGGAAATGACCGTGGAGAGCTATGAAGCTATACAGGTGGGTGAGGTGAATAGAGAGAGAGGGAGTAATAGGGAGAGAGAGAGAGTGAAATAGAAGAAATAGAGATGTATACTTTAATTACTCAATTATTATCATCCTATCTCTGTATATAATCTCCCCCAGACACTCAAGGCACATCTGAGCAAAGTAGAAACTTTGTCCCAGCTATCGCGCATTTGCTCCAAAATGGAAACGCAGCGAGAGAAACTGTTTCAGCTGCCTCAGCTCTCCAAAGAGATAATAGAGATACGTGAGCTGCAAACACCTGGAGAGGAGGACTCTCACTTATCTAATGATCCACTCAAGGTAAGCAGACCATAAACAGCTAACCGGAGTACAATGGAATTTTCTTTGTAGGAGGAAGTAGCTGCCTTGCCACAAATGGAAACCTTTTGGCGACGCGTCAACAATGTCTCCGTCGACGTGGCCTGCCTCAAGCAGCAGAAACGCAACTTGGAGGCAGAAAATGCAAAATTGAAGGCCGAGCTGCAGGACTATCTGATTGATCTGAACATAGCCAACGGCTCCAATAGCCACATCCACGATTATCTGTCGCGTCGACCCAAGAGCATGTCCGTGGATCGGGTCACCCAGCTGCGCTTGCAGCCGAAGCAGGTGAAGAGCGCTGTGGCAGGTGGGCGACGTCCAGCCCCACGTCCAATTGGAGCACATGTGCCGAGCTGCGAGGCAGGCATATCGAATCTGATACGTTCACGTAATCTAGTCAGGGGCAAACCTCAGCTGGCCAAGCTTAGAGCTTAGGAGGCCTAGGCACGACAACTACAAACATAAAAAAGCAAAAAATAAGGAAAATACAAAAACAAAAATTTTATAGCTATAAGACTCAAAATAGCATATGGAAAATTCAGTTTTGGTTGTGGTCCAAATTCCAGCTTAAGTTCAACTCGAAATAATGCAACGTAATCGCAACATTATCAAGTGCATCTCACTATGTCGCTGCCCACCGCAGGCGTTTGGTGAGCTGACTGGTACCAATGCCATCGTCTATACCCAAGCGAATTTGGCCAACAGCTGCCGGAAGCTCTATACGGAGCTGATGTCTTCCGGCAGACGGATAGCTGAGATACGAAAGGCGATAATAGCGCGCCAGCAGAAGGACGACATGACCTGGGTGAAGTTGACCTGCAACTTGAAGAATGGAAAGAAAAAGCCACCGCGCACCGCGACAGATTACCTGAGCATGCCGCTCAAGCGATGTCTCGATCTCAGCCCGTGCCACATTGGCAGCGTTAAGCACAACATTTGCCCCGAATGTATTGGCAACGATACAGCCGACATAACGCAAAATACGGATGATCCACTATACAGTCCAATGATCCAATCAGAGCCGAAATTGAATAACTTTACCTATCGTGGACGTATTGTTTGTCACGAATGCGTCCAATTAAATAACGTCGATGATATGGACGAGCCTTTATGTAGTGGCACATCTTCTGGGAAACAATCTCGTAAACTCTCCAAAATAAATGTGCAAGCTTCTGCTACATCAGATCCAAATATATTGAAGTCCTCCTAAGCTGATTTATAAAATTCATTAAAAAATTTTAAGTCTTGACGAACTTTTATATTTTGGCGCCGGGTGTCGCCTGCAAGGCTGCCAGATGGTTGAAGGCAAACCCCAATAAGAAAATTATCTGAATATATGATTCTGCAAATCAAGAAGTGCGGCATCAAAATCTACGCATTTTATAAAAAATAACATTGACTACATTAATATCTTTCAAAAAATAAATGAATCAATATAAAATTGTCTAATTTTACAATATTTTGATTTTGGCGCCACACCCAACGTTATGGCAGCGCAAGCAGTGCTGCCAGATCTCTAGCATGGTGATTTGTGGTATTTTTTGTTTTCTTTCGTTCCACATTCACATTGTTCCGCAGTTTTCCACAGACACAACCCACGTCCAGTAGCTGCTTACACAAAAATTGACTTAAACACAAAGAATAGTGAGAGAATAATTAATAAAAGTTAATTGCAGCTGCTGTTTAATTCAGCGCACAAATTAAATGCAATGGACAAGTGAATAAATATCAAAATCAAACCCGCATTTCGGGTGTAAAAATCGGATGTGTTTTCTTACATCTGTGTATCTACCGAAACCAAAGTGTACGTGCGTGCGTGTGTGCGTGTTCATGTAAGAGAGTGCATGAATGTGTATGTGTATATATTTATACGTACGCTACGCACTGTTATAGATACAACAACAAGCCAGCAGGCAGGCAGCAGGCTGGCCTGGCAGTTGGAACGGCAATAGCAACGGGAACGGTGGTCGGTGAACTGATGAACGGCTGAAACAGCAGGAGCATGTTCTTGTTCTTGTAAAATTACCAAAAAGAAATTTCATTCGGAAAATGCGGAAATGAGGCTGAGAAAGAGAAACAACCCCAAAAACGCAAACGACTAAAAAGACAAAAACAACAAGCTAAAAAGGACAGAGACAGCGAGAGGGAGAGAGAGAAGACGCAACGCTAAATCGTTTTAGTTACGATTTAAAGTTTTTTGTTTTGTGATTAATAATAAAAATAACAACGAAAATAAATACAATACGATACGAAGTGAGTGAAAAGAAAGTGTGAGAAACTCTTAATAAAATCGAAAAAGCAATCAAAATCAAAACTTCGCCTCGCTGCATTTGGATTGTAAATTCTGTCTTTTTCTTCTACTTTTTGGGCCACGCCGTCGCCGTAGGCGCTGGCGAGATAAACATAAAGAGAGATAAATACAGAAATAAAAAAAAAAAAGAACTCAACCAAATTAATGGGAAAGCATAGACACAAATAAGTATATATAATTTTATTGGTGTTGCGCGCTGAGTGCTCTGCATTGCTTATCTATATATGCATATGTCGTCATTGTCGTCGACGTCGACGTCGCCTTCGATTTTGGGCGCCTCGAGCTGCCTGCATGGAAATCTAACTGGAGCAGGCATCGAAGAATAATAATATTCAACACACAAATTCGAAGATAAAAAGCAGAATCAAAACTGAAGTGGACGCAGATAGAACGAGTGAAATTGGAATAGAGGTTTGTAATTGTCAAATACTTTGCATTGTATGCAAATGCCGACACGCCTCTCACGCCCACAAATATACAGCACATTGATGCATACAGTATGTTGTAAAAGTGTGCGAACAAAAAGATTAATGAAAAATTTAAGTGCTTAAAAATAAATAAAATAAAAAATTACTAGTAAATAGACTTTTATGACACATTGAATATTGAAAATATATACATATGGTTTTTGTTTATCAAATTAATAGTTAAATTTACATACTTTTATGACATACTGTATAGTACAAGTATATGCTATGTATGCTTCCAGTTTATATTAAGAATGAATAATAAAATATAATTATTTTTAATTACTAGTAAGCATACTTTTATAGCATACATTATATTACAAATATATACACATATGTATGTTTATTGTGCTTCCCCCTTAACTAACAGCTGTCACATTCTTTGCCATTTTTCATGCCATTAGCAAAGATAAATAATATATACATATAAGAAAGATATACAAAAAAAAATGATTGCCACCACTCACAACTGCGCAATATCTATATATATGTAATATACATATGCATATGTATATATCAGCATCACATCGACATCGACATCGACATCGTTACATCTGGAGCACTAACTACTATCATTCAGCATCAAACATAAACAATATGCCCAGGCAGCAACCACTGCATCAACTGCTGCTGCTGCTGCTGTTGCTGGCCCTAGCGCTGCCCGCAGCCAAAGGTAAAGCCATTTAAGCCACATGCATATGCAATTATCTCAAAATGTACAAATATTGATATATATATATATGTATGCATGATCTCTTCCCAGCTCAATATCAGTCGCCACGCATTATTGAGCATCCCACAGATTTGGTCGTCAAGAAGAATGAACCCGCCACGCTCAATTGCAAAGTGGAGGGCAAGCCGGAGCCCACCATTGAGTGGTATAAGGTAGATTAACTAATCAAATATATGTATAAACTATCAACTGTATACTATATATAATATGTGCATTCCCATATAGGATGGCGAACCGGTCAATACGAATGAAAAGAAATCGCATCGGGTTTTGTTTAAAGACGGCGCTCTATTCTTCTATCGCACCATGCAGAGCAAGAAGGAGCAGGACAGCGGCGAGTACTGGTGTGTGGCCAAAAACCACGTGGGCAAAGCCGTCAGTCGACATGCCTCACTCCAAATTGCTGGTAAGCAACCACAACCTCAACCACCACAACCACCGCCAACTTGTTAACCCACACTCGCCACATGTTTGACACCTTGTTTGTTTCTTTGCTTGCAGTATTGCGCGACGATTTTCGCGTGGAGCCCAAAGATACGCGCGTGGCCAAAGGCGAGACGGCGCTGCTCGAATGTGGGCCGCCCAAAGGCATACCAGAGCCGACCATTATCTGGATGAAGGCAAGCCAAAAGCAAATCTTAAGCAATACGTGTCCCAGTTTTCACATGTTGTGCCTCTCTCTCTCTCTCTCTCTCTCTTGTGTTTTTAGAATGGCGTTCCACTGGATGACTTGAATTCGAAACCTTTTAGCACCAGCTCACGCGTCCGCATCGTGGATGGTGGCAATTTGCTGATCAGCAACGTGGAGCCCATCGATGAGGGCAATTACAAGTGCATTGCCCAGAATCTGTTGGGCTCGCGCGAATCCAGCTACGCCAAGTTGATTGTCCAGATCAAGCCATACTTCATGAAGGAGCCCAAAGACTTGACCATGGTCTATGGCCAGACGGCGACGTTTCATTGCTCTGTCGGCGGTGATCCACCGCCCAAGGTGCTGTGGAAGAAGGAGGAAGGCAACATTCCGGTCTCTCGGGCACGCATCCTGCACGACGAGAAGAGTCTGGAGCTGAGCAACATAACGCCCAACGACGAGGGCACCTACGTCTGTGAGGCGCACAACAATGTGGGCCAGATCAGCGCCCGAGCCACGCTCACCGTGCACGGTACGCCGCTTCATCTATGGTTTCATCTGATTGCCTTAGCTAATTCTGCAATTTCTGCTTCACAGCTCCGCCAAGTTTCTCCAAGAAACCGACCAATAAGAAAGTCGGCCTCAATGGCCAAGTGCAGCTGCCTTGTGTGGCCACAGGCAATCCGCCGCCATCTGTGTTCTGGACCAAGGAGGGCGTGTCTACGCTCATGTTTCCAAACAGCTCGCATGGACGACAGCACATCTCAGCCGATGGCACGCTGCAGATCAACGATGTGCAGCAGGATGACGAGGGCTTCTATATGTGCTCCGCTTTCAGTGTCGTTGACTCAGCCACCGTGCGCGTCTATCTGCAAGTCAGCACGGTCGATGAACGCCCGCCGCCCATCATACAAATTGGACCCGCCAATCAAACGCTATCCAAGGGCTCCGTCGCCACAATGCCTTGTCGTGCCACGGGCAATCCGACGCCACGGGTCAAATGGTTCCACGATGGCTACGCAGTGCAGACGAGCAATCGTCACAGCATCGTTCAGGGCAGCTCCCTACGAATAGATGGTATGCCTAGCATATATAGAGAGCTATTTAAAATAAGTGCCTCAACTTGCTCTTTTTACTTCAACAGATCTGCAGCTAAGTGATTCTGGTTTATATACATGCACCGCCTCTTCGGAGCGTGGTGAATCCAGCTGGTCTGCTACTCTGAGAGTAAGTCTATAGATTAATGTCCTTTTAACTATTATATCTAATTATTTCCATATTTCAATATTTCAATTAGGTGGAGAAGAGCAGCTCTGCCACGCTGCATCGTGTGGCGGATCCCAGCACCTATCCCGCCCCACCAGGCACGCCCAAAGTCATCAATGTGACACGCACGAGCATCTCACTGAGGTGGGCCAAGAGCCAAGAGAAACCAGGCGCTGTTGGTCCTATCATAGGGTAAGCTATAGTTTAGCTGAGATGCTTAAATAATTAGAAATATCTGAAGAGATATGTAAATAATATTAAATTCTTTTCTAAACTTAAGAAAATTGAAGAGGAGGAATGAATATTTTGAATATTTCTAAATATATTAACAAGTATGTAGATAAGAGAAAAGTTTATAGAATTGCGAAAAAGAGGAATGATACTTGGGAATATTTGTAAATATATTACGAAATATATAGATAAACGTGTTGAAAGCAAAGTTTATGGAATACAGAAGATTAAAAAAGAATCATCCTTTAAAGTATATAGAAATATATTAATAATAATTTAAAAAAACTGAAGGAAATTTTTATATTAAGATCTTATTAGATAATGTATTATTATTATTATTTTTAGCCATTTCATATGTATTTTGTTTCTATATTATTTATATATTCACTTCACATATAATTTATTTTTACATTTCTAGCTATTCTGTGGAATACTTTAGTCCCGACCTGCAAACGGGCTGGATAGTAGCCGCCCATCGCATTGCGGATACCCAAGTAACGGTAAGTCGTAGCATCGCTCTCTCAAATACATTCATACCTTACTCATACTCATTTGCTCAACAGATCTCCGACCTGACCTCGGCCACATCGTATGTGTTTTTGGTGCGCGCTGAGAATACGCAGGGCGTGTCTGTGCCCTCAGGCCTCTCGAATGCTATTAAGACCTTGGGCGAGGACTTTGACGTGGCGCCCTCCAATGAGCTGTCCGCAGCGCGAACGCTGCTCACCGGCAAGGTGAGAGTACATTTGAATACTATATAGGGATGTGCTATAATATATATATATATAAATTTGTGCAGGTTGTGGAGCTCATCGATGCCTCGGCTGTAAATGCGAGCGCCGTGCGCTTGGATTGGATGCTGCACGTGAGCGCAAACGAGAAATTTGTGGAGGTAAGCTCACGTTTGAAGGACATATCGAGACTTTAACTAAACTATGTTTATCATATACTACTCCAATAGGGTCTGCACATACGCTATCGCGATGCCAGCTCCCATTCGCATCAGTATGCCATGGTCACAGTGCTGGATGCTGCCTCGGAATCCCATGTGATTGCCAATTTGCGCAAATATACGAAATACGAATTCTTTGTGACGCCCTTCTATGAGACCATCGAGGGACAGCCCAGCAATTCGAAATTAGTCACAACCTATGAGGATGGTAAAGCAGAATGAATAGCCATAAAATTGATATACATTTCTTTAAATTAAAATGTTTTTTTTTTTTAGTGCCCTCTGCTCCGCCGGATAATATACAAATTGGCATGTATAATTTAACAGCTGGCTGGGTGCGCTGGACGCCGCCGCCAGCTCAGCATCACAATGGCAATTTGTATGGCTATAAAATCGAAGTCAGCGCCGGCAACACAATGAAAGTGCTGGCCAACATGACGCTGAATGCAACAACCACATCTGTGCTGCTTAATAATCTAACCACAACAGCTGTTTATAGCGTGCGCCTGAATGCGTTTACCAAAGCAGGCGACGGGCCCTATTCCAAGCCAGTAAGTAACTGTAATATACCTATCAGATTATTTCTGCTATAAGCTTCTTCTGTCTTTGTTCTTTTTAGAAATCCTTGTATATGGATCCCACGTATCATGTGCATCCGCCGCGTGCCCATCCCAGCGGCACACACGATGGCCGCCACGAGTCCGGCAATGATTTCACATACCACACGAATGGCATGGTGAATACAGAGCCGAATCATGCCAATCCGACGACACATCGCAAGACGACTGTCATACCGCATGGCACTTGGGTTATGGTGCTGGTTATCGTAGTCCTATTGATTGTGGTTGCTTCGACGGCAACGGTCATGATTTACTTTAGGCGCCGCCATCAAATGACCAAAGAGCTGGGACACCTGAGCGGTAAGTGGAGCGACTTAGCTAAATCTGGCAGTTTACTAATTCGATTTCTGCTTTTGCCCCCCTTACAGTGGTCAGCGCCAATGAGATAACTGCTTTGAACATCAATAGCAAGGAGAGCCTGTGGATAGATCGCGGCTGGCGCACCACGGACACGGACAAGGACTCGGGCCTGAGTGAATCCAAGCTGCTGTCGCATGTCAACAGCAGTCAGTCCAACTACAATAACTCCGATGGCGGCACCGACTATGCCGAGGTGGACACACGCAATCTGACCACCTTCTACAACTGTCGCAAGGTGCGTTCGAATGGTTAACAAAAACAAAAGACTTGAACTAATCACCTCTCTCTCTCTCGCTATTCCCATCTTAGAGTCCCGATAATCCTACACCCTATGCCACGACCATGATCATTGGCACCTCATCCAGCGAAACCTGCACCAAGGCCACCTCGTTGAGTGCTGATAAGGATTCGGGCACACATTCGCCCTACTCGGATGCATTTGCAGCTCAGGGCGCAACGGCGGCGGCGGCGGCAGCTGCAGCTAGCAACAAATCAAACTACTTGCAATATCCAACGGAAACGATTAATTGGTCTGAATTTTTGCCACCACCACCAGAGCATCCGCCACCATTGTCCTCCAATTATGGCTATGCGCAGGGCTCGCCGGAGTCTTCGCGTAAGAGTTCCAAGAGTGCCGGCTCTGGCATTTCAACCAATCAAAGGTGAGTTGTCTAACTGTAGATCAGATCTCTCCAATCAGATCTCCATTATATCTATGTATATTCACCTTCTCAGCATTTTAAATGCCTCCATACACAGCAGCTCGTCGGGTGGATTTTCCGCTTGGGGCGTTTCGCCGCAGTGCGCCGCTGGCTGTCCACAGGAGAATCTGTATAGTAATCCGCTGAGCACTGTGGGAGGCACACAGAATCGCTACCAGATCACGCCCACCAGCCAGCATCCGCCGCCATTGCCGCCCTATTTTGCGACTACCGGTGCCGGGGGCGGCGGCGACATGGCCACCCGCAACATACATATCCACTATCCCACGCAGCGGCACGCCGTGAGCGAATATCAGGCGTCGCGTTGTGGCAGCAACAGCCGCGCTTGCAACAGCTGTGATGCCCTGGCCTCGCCCATGCAGCCGCCGCCGCCGTTGCCGCTGCAGCAGCCAGTGGAGGGCTGGTATCAGCCGGTGCATGCGCCACATGGCAGTCAGATGCCAACGGCTTCCTCCAGTCATCAGATCTATCAATGCTCCTCCGAGTGCTCGGACAACTCGCGCGCCTCGCACGGCCACAACAAGCGGCACCAGCAGCCTCACCATTCCGACAGCAGCACTGAGCACAGCGGCAGCAAGCGCTCCGCTCAGCGTCGACAGGCGGCACAGCACGCCCAGCAACAGCAGCAGCAGCTGCAACAGCAGAACTCCTGCGCAGAGAGTGAGAATGAAAATATGTTGTCGTCCGGCTATGAGCTGCATCAGCGCAACTATACGAGCGACTGCTGCAACAGCTCCCGGGAGGGTGACACCTGCTCCTGCAGCGAGGGCTCCTGCCTGTACGCCGAGGCTGGCGATCCCGTGGGACCGCCGCAGCGCCTCATGACTGCTAAAAATACTTAAGCCAATCAGCACATTGGAATGGGAATCGGAATTGGAATCCCAATTGGATCTTGCAAACGTATTAAGAAAACAAAAGATAGCATCTAGTCCATCATTTTTCATTCATATCGAACCTAGCACACAATACTATATAGAATTTTATATAACTAGAACTGTGCTATATATACATACATATATAAAAACAAGAATAAGGAAAGATCCTATGAAAACCGAATACGTACACACTCACAAAACGAATGCAGAACAACTAAAAAGCAACAATCAAGGTGCACAGCTCGAATTATGATCTTAAACTTAGTTATATAGACAAACAACAGGCAAATAGAAGTCAACACAAAGCGAAAGAGAAAACTCAAGAAGAAGAATGGAAATGTACTTAAGAAACTGAAATGCTGTAAAAATGCTTCGAAAAACAATAACTTAAAAAATTGCTAAAAACATAAAATACGTACTCAAAAAAGAAAACAAGAGTTAGAGAAAAGTCAGGCCATAGCATAAAAAAACAACTTTTTGATAAATTCAGACATTAGTTAGATATTAAATATTAATGTTTACAGTTGGAGTTGGCTGGCCCCCCTAGTCATATAGGCTTGATATAAAAAAATGTTTTACTCACAACAAGAAAAAAAAAACAAAAACAAAAACTCTTTCATATCTACGATCACAATCGAGCATTTATCGACTATGTTCCCTGAATTTGCATTTACATACCTACTATACGATATACATATATACATAGAGAGATGAGGAAGTTTCGATCGAAAATAATGTGAACAATGGCAGTTGCAATGTTTAATGGTTAGTGCTTTTCTATAAAACGGAAAACTAAAAAAAAAAAAAAACACAGTAATACTTCATAAATAACGACTTGAACTAGCGCTTAGTAAAACTTTAACTCTAATTAAAAACAAATAACTTCTACTTATAGCTTATATAAATGAAGAAAATAGGTAAAGCCAATACTTCGGTGCCATCGAAGAGTACTTTATGATCCCCTTATTCTCCTGTCCCTGATACCTTCATACCTTCTAGACAGACTCTCTTAAATACGATTGTGCATACGCACTCTCTTTAACGAATCCTCCACATACACTCTCTTTAATAAAGCTCCACACATACACTCTCAGCGACACTCTCTCTAAAATACACATACATAGAATACTTCTGTCCGATCCTTTGCCTATTCGCGCACTCTTTGCCAATTTTGTGGGTTGTTAGAGAAGGGCTAGTTCTCTCTCGCTCACCCCCCCCATAACGTACATACATTTTTACAAGCTTGCATTTGAAAAAAGTCTAAAATGTACCTGTGATATATATAATCCCATTAAAGTATTTAAATAATATTAATTTTTTTTTATGTTTTTGTTTTTCACTTTTTTCAAGCAACGAAAAACCGCACACGCCCACAAAAAAAAACCAGAAAAATATAGCATAATTTAGAACTTAGGCACGTACGACATTAGAAATGCAAAATATATCATCATCCCAGAAAAAAGCACACAAAATTAAAATATATTAGCCCCAGTGAAACGTAGAGGAGGTCGAACACTTCTCAAAAATTTTCGAATCGTGTTTGGGTTTTTTAAGTAACCAAAAAGAAAAATAGAAAACGATAAAAATGGGCAACGGCTGCATTGATTAATAAAACAATTTGGACTAAATTCAACGAAATGAATTGTTTAAAATGAAATAAAAAAAAAAAATGAAATAAATAATCATAATATTAATATTGATAAGTATAGCATATAGCACATAGATCGCGCATGTATCAAACCTAAAGAAAAAGTAAGAAATCAAAAGAATGCTTTAGCATATAGACACATAAAAAACTTCCTTGCGTGCACCCTACATACATACATACATTACATATATCCCTAGAACGGTGCTCATGCATGTAAATATACTATATAGCCTCATTATACACTACACTAAGCAACATATTTATGCGTCCCCATGCCATATGCCCACATATAACTCATATATTATATTATTGTGAGCCAACTAGCTTGAGTTGAGATATATACCCTTCCGTAGCATAATGAACTCTAGTTGGGTATTTGAGTTTTTAAACATGATTAGCGACTAGTTATTAACTACGTACATACGAGTATTTTAAAGTCATAGAGTAAACGAATTTTAAGAATAAAAACGAAGCAGAAAAAAAAAAACGAAAACTAAAATCAACATTAATTTTTAGTGCAGTATGCCATATGTAAACGAAATTTTTCAAAAAAAAAGAAAAGAATGAAAAAAACTGACATAAATCTACTTACCATACATAATATAAATATATATATATACATATAGCATTTAAAATTACATAAACAATAAAGGAACATTTTACATATATGTGGAAAACTATGAAGAGTTTTTATTGTGCAAGAAAAAAATTAAATCTAAGCCTATACATATTCATATATCTCTAAAATCTGGATATGTATTAAAATAATGTTAATGATTTATTCTCCTTAGAATTCTAGAGAGACTATTTTTGGTACAAGTGGTATTTCTATTCCCATTCATTCCCAGCCTCTCATTTTACCTCTGTTCGGCCTTTCTTATTAGTGGAACCTCTTCATTTATTTGGAAACCACTTATGCATTCTTATTAAAATTGCACTACTCCTAAGTTTTTTAGATCTGAAGGGCTGATTGCATTTCCCAGCGGGAGTTTTTCCAATAACATGCCTCATTCCTTAACAATTCTAATCCTTAGAGTCCCTAGAGTACCGCCTTTTTTCATCGGAAATGATATTGAGCTGCGGAACTTGGCACTTGAGCCAAATGCTGAGAATGTCGTTTCAAGTTACAGTATTTTTTCATTCTAATTGCTTTTCAACATGATTTTTCCACATAACTACTTATCGTAGTTAATATACCCCTTAAGTTGTCGGTTTCAAGAGGTAGAAGTTTTCTCTTTGTCATTTCGTTTTTGCTTAGTTCTAATTCCAAGCATAATTTGGCTCTCAACTAGTCAACACTCCAATAGTTATTATTCATATGAGAAATAAACAGATTTAATACCGATTTGTCATTTAAATGTTCACTTTGCCATTCCGACTGGGTTAAATTCGCCGCAAGGCAAAGCCGAAGTCAGATCGAATTCGGAAAGTAGTTTAGGAAAGTGTGTTTAAGTGAAAAATAAATAAATACCTTAAAGATGCACAAATTAAATGGTAAGTTATGTTTAACTATAAAGTGGATGTTCATCATTTAAAAAAAAAAAACTTGCCAATACTGATGTTTGTGTACTATGTAAACAGTGCAAAAATTAAGACTAAATCAAATTTTAGACAAAGCAGCACAGCGACGCAATAGACGCTGCGCTTAGTTCCGTTAGATTTACTCTCATCTCACATGAATATGCATACAAGCAACTTAAGAAAGTTAAAGAGTAAAGAGATTTTAATCTCTGCTCTCTTTTAAGCATTGGCTTTGATTGGCATATTCTCTTTTAGACTATTGCGTAAGTAAGAGAGAATAAATCAAATTTATGCTTTAGGCACTGCAATTATTGTTTTTTAGTTTGATTATTGATCGTGCCGCGAGAGGCGCAATTCCTTTTTGCCGCTGAAAAACTAAAGCCTGTGTAGTATGTATGTACATATATACACATACATTTATATGTATGTATGTTAGCTGCCATCACATCAAATCTTAATACGATCCGTTACACTCATTGTGTGTTATGCTCCCCTTGTTAAATTGTGTTCTCTCTTTTCCCTTCCTTCCCACAATTTGTTATCAGAGTCGCTTAACCCTGGACGAGGCTGCGTACTGTGTTCTGTCCTCCATGCGGGTTAACCAAATACAAATTGAAACCAGATTTCGATTTACATCAATTAGATGGAATAGCGGCATCTTTTGTTTGTTTGCTGGACTCATTTGTTTACATGCTTATATCTCCAACTAGATCAGCTATAAATTAATCAATTGAATATATTGTATAGGAGTAAATTTTGAATAGATTAAAGAGCTGAATTATAATTGCGTAATTAGAACTTGGTGTAAGTAAAGAGATTAAAAAAATATGTTTGTTCAGTTTTCTGTAAGAATCATTTCTTTTCAGTTGAAAGATGTTTATAGATTTTATGATAATTCATAAAGTTAATTTGTGAAGTTTTTAATACACGCTAAGCTGATTTTGCCTATTCCAAACATTACATTTTTAAGAATATACCAATTTCTATAAAATCTAGATCCCTTGAACATTTCTCAGTAATTCTCCAAATAATTATTAAATTGATGATCTGTAAATTTTGTGCAGAGTCCAAAAAGTAACGCCCATAAGTCGAAAATACAGTCTTTAGAGCCAATAAAGCAATTTGTTTGTGCGTAAGCACGCATATGCCTTGTCATATATAATAATGTAGTGTGTATGTATGTGTGTGTGTACGTGACAAGTACAGATATTTATGCACATCTTTGCATGTGTATGTGTGTGCGTGTGTGTGTAGAGTCTTGTGGTTACCAGTTATTGGGCTCGCCCTGCAGAAGAAGAGAGTTGGCATTGGGGTCGCGGTCGCCTGATTTGCACTTGTTGCGTGGGCTCCCCTCTGTGGGCACAGCTCGCCCAGCAAAGTCTATTGCGTGTTGCACCTTTTCCGCAGATGATGATGGTGATGATGATGTTGATGCTGCTGTTGCTGCTGCCTACCTGTGCTGCAGCTAATGATGATCACAGTGTGCGAAACGCACAATGAGGCAGCCAAAAACGAATCGATTATTATCTTCTTCACATATATTTTTCTTACGGAGAGCGAGTTCCAACGAACAGATTATTTTGCGCCTCGGCACGTCCCCAGCCGCTGGCACTTCCAGAGATTGGCCCTGGCCCTTTTTTTCGCCAACCGGTTTGGCAGGTAGACAGCCATGCAGTGCGAGAGAGAGAGATAGAGGGAGAGGACGAGAGTGAGTGTGTAGCCGTAACTGGCATAACTCAAAGAAAGCACGCCTTGTTCTTACACACTGTCCGCGCTCTCTCTCAGCCTATTCCTATTCCTCTCCTTCTCCCTCCATCTTGCTCCCTCTCTCTTGTGCAGGATAATAGCTGCGAGTGACTGTACGCGTCCCTTCTAGCCTCTCTAGACAATGGGCATGAGAAATCAGCGTAGGCATATTTTCTTTTTACCGTTTGCTCGCTCTCTCTCACTTCGACATGATCTCGAGGGTGCGCTGCTATGCGGGTGTCTGTTATGCTCTATGTGTGTGTGTGTGTGTTCATGTGTGTTTTCCCGTGCAGGTAGCGGCGCAGATTTTCCCAATTCCCAATGCTAGAGATCCCTTTTTTTTAAAGACGGCGGCGTTTGGCTTTCCTTTTTTAAGGGACTGCAATGTGCGTGTGTGTGAGTCTTTCTCTCTGTGTGCGTGCTGCATTGCTTTCCTAGTATCAATAACAATGCGTGGCCCGCTATTGTGGCTCGGCTTTTGTGCATCCCAGCGGGTTTCTTTTTGGCTGCTCTGCAGCTCTGCTGCTGCCTGCAACGCGAGCTGCCTTCGGGGCTTGGATTTGCCTCAGACGTTTGCGTTTGTGTGCGGCAACGTTTTGGGAGATATCGTTAATATTTTCTTGGAAACCGGGATTGTTGTGCGTCGACGCAGACGCAGGTAGCGACAAGCACCAACACGAAACGATCACACAGATGCAGATACACATACACACACAGAGACACTCTCTCACACACATGCGCTGATAAAGAGCCAGAGGCTGAGGCAGGGCAAGACAGGTACCTGCTCATATGGAATGCAACGCAGCAACAACAGCGGCAGCGGCAATGCGTCGGAGTTTTTGGCATAAAGCTGTTATAGAATTCTATATTCACATTCTATAATACATTGCAATCGAAAACTAGAAAATGGCGATGTGTACAATATGGACCTGTTGAGAAAAACAAATGCATGCACAAAGAAAATAATAATATTTAATAAAATAAAACTAAATATATAAGGCTAATATTAAAATTATTTAGAAGTTGATAATCCCACCATAAATTGTGATCGGTTTGTCCATATTCCTCTCTCTCTCTCTGTATAGAAAGGAAACTCTATCTTTGTATGTATATATTTCTCTATATTTTCTCCCTCCATATACTTATGTCTAATATTATCAAATCTTCCACTATCAAAACTTGTACATGGTATCAAATTAAAATTAGAAATCTCACTTTGTATCTCTCAAGTATTTTATATGGCAAATATAATCAAAATACTTATCTCTCCCTATCTCTTTCAAGAATTTTATGTATCGAATATCAGGAAATACGCTTTTATCTCTCTTATAAATGGTTTATAGAGATATAATACTCAGATAATGTCACAAAGTCTATATAGAATATATATATCTGTAACTGTTTAAAGAAATACATATGTACACATAGCTCTAGCTAATCCGCCTAAACTTTTCTTTCAATTTAAGATGTTACTTATATTTAGCATAAATCACAAATATTTCAAAGTTGTCTATGCTTTCTTCAAGATAGAGATAGAGCGAAAGAAAACAAATTTATGTAGTATTTAAATTTAATTGAAAACATAAATTAGTATATAAAAACATTTATATATATATACTACATACATATGTAGTGGGAGTGCGAGCTGTCTTTGCTGAGAGTGTTTACGAATGAAGCTAAAAGTTCGACTCTTGTTTGGCTAGTAGCAATGTAGTTTATTTAATAAATAAATATAGAACATCAGACTGCTTACACTTTAGCTTGATCAGAAAAATAATACGAATTCGACTGCTATAAATAAATATATTTAAAATAAATAAATAAAATCTAGGAAATCACATCAGCTTAAAATCTAGCCAGAAAACAGTCAATGCACAGCACTCATAGAGCGTCACAGAGTGTGAGAGTGAGAGAGCGAAAGAGCGTACGCCGATACCTGCTTTGCCTTATTGCTGAATTCAGAGCGCCTGCCTGCTATGGTTTTGTGCATGTGTATGCGTGCGTGTCGGTGTGTACGTGTGTGTGCTGCCGTTGCCTCTCTCATTTATTGTGTCGCTTTGTCGCACTGTGGCTCATTCTGTTACTCACCATCGAACCGTTCGGACGTCGCTGCGCAACTCAATTGTCGTGTTCCGGTTTTTGGTGTTCACTTGAAGCTCGTTTAACGCTCGTTCGTTCCAGAGTGAAGAATATAATACAGATAAAAAGCAAATTTAACTGGACTTAAAGTGCTAACGGAATTCGTAATCGTATTTGTGCAGTGCTCATCTAGTCCACCCACAACAACAACAACAACTACACCAGTGTATCCCCCTATTTAAAGAAACTGTCGCAAATGCGACGCATATCCAAGTATCTAGAATAAAGTTATAGTAGTATCTGAAGTCTAGGAAACTCAGACACTCACACACCCACAAACACACTTACAGCAATGGCTACCAATACAGAGCTGCTGCCCTTCCATCATCAGACAACAATCTCGCTACAGACAGCCGCCGCCCTCACTAACTATCATGGTGGCGGCGCCGGAGGAGGCGGCGGTGGCGGCGGCGGTGGCGGTGGAGGAGGAGGTGGAGCTACAGCTGGTGGCTCGGCGGCTGCTGCAGCTGCGGCTGCCTGGAACCGAGACGAACTGTATCAACAGACTGAGCTGCCCGGCTTGACACGCAACGCCCACCACCTGCTGCGCTTTACGCCCTATGCACTGCACCATCGGCCCCAGCTGCAAACATTGCCACCTGCGCTCTACTTGCAACATGCGGCTGCCGCGGCGGCAGCAGCAGCCGCAGCCGCAGCAGCGGCACATGCCCAGCATCATCATCACCATCATCATCATCTTCATCACCAGCACAGAGCCGCCTCGCCGGAGAGTCCGCCGCCCGTGGAGGGCACACACATTAGCAACCTATTTCCGGAGCTACTGGAGCAGATCTTTGAGCATCTGCCGGTGCGAGATTTGGGGCGGGCCGCACAGGTGTGCACCGCCTGGCGGGATGCAGCCTATGCGAAGAGCGTGTGGAAGGGCGTCGAGGCGAAACTACATCTGAAGCGCTCCAGTCCCAGTCTCTTCAATTGCCTCGTCCGACGGGGCATCAAGAAGGTTCAAATCCTATCGCTGCGCCGCTCGCTCAAGGATCTGGTCGTGGGCGTGCCGGCGCTGACATCGCTGAATCTCAGCGGCTGCTTCAATGTGGCCGACATGAATCTGGGTCATGCGTTCAGCGTCGATTTGCCGAATCTGAAGACCCTGGATCTATCGCTCTGCAAACAGATCACGGACACCAGCCTGGGCCGGATTGCACAGCACCTGAAGAATCTGGAGACGCTCGAGCTGGGCGGCTGTTGCAACATCACGAACACCGGACTGCTGCTGATCGCGTGGGGTCTGAAGAAGCTGCGCCATTTGAATCTGAGATCCTGCTGGCACATCAGCGATCAGGGCATCGGCCATCTGGCCGGGTTCAGTCGGGAGACGGCCGAAGGAAATCTGCAGCTGGAATATCTGGGCCTGCAGGACTGCCAGCGTCTGAGCGATGAGGCACTGGGTCACATAGCACAGGGTTTAACCTCACTAAAGTCCATCAATCTGAGCTTCTGCGTTTCGGTGACGGACAGCGGATTGAAGCATCTGGCCCGCATGCCCAAGCTGGAACAGCTGAATCTGCGCTCCTGCGACAACATCTCCGACATTGGCATGGCCTATCTGACGGAGGGTGGAAGTGGCATCAATTCCCTGGACGTGAGCTTCTGCGACAAGATCAGCGATCAGGCACTCACCCACATTGCCCAGGGTCTGTATAGGCTGCGTTCGCTCAGTTTGAATCAATGCCAGATTACGGATCAGGGCATGCTGAAGATAGCAAAGTCGCTTCATGAACTGGAGAATCTCAATATCGGACAATGCAGTCGGATAACGGACAAGGGATTGCAAACACTGGCGGAGGATCTGTCCAATCTGAAGACGATCGATCTCTATGGCTGCACGCAGTTGAGCTCGAAGGGCATCGACATCATCATGAAGCTGCCCAAGCTGCAGAAGCTCAATCTGGGCCTGTGGCTGGTCAGATGATGCGTCCATCATGATTGCAATGCCTGCGCAGCGGCCGAGGCAGAGAAGTCGGCGCAGGCGAACGCTTAGGATGCAGACATCTATGTCTATGTCTCTCTCACTCTCTCTGAGTGTGGTGTCTGTGTGTGTTTGTGTGCGTGTGACTTTAGCTCAGGCTTCTTTTTGACTTTGTCTTCCTACTCGTCTCCTTCTACCTGCGTGCCGTGTTGCATGTCTGACGTTGAAGGCAAGGCACGTAATTACACACACCAGCACACACAGAAACACATACATACACACAGAGAGCTGAGCAGACAACTAAGTAAAGTAAAGTATAAAAAAAAAACAACAACAAGATACACTGAAAACTCATAGCTTTCGTTTGCCATACCACACGCTGTACTAAATTTTTTCGTACGAATCGAGTAGAAAACGAAACAGCAAAAGCAACAGCAGAGACAGAGCGCAGGCAAGTCGAGCGAACGAGCGAGAGGCAGAAAACAACAAACGCCAACAACAAAAAGCAAACAATGAACAAACACACGTACATACATACTGACAGACGTACATACATACATACGTACATGCATACACAAGCACAACTACGGCAACGGCGGAGCTGAAGCTTGCTATGTTGCTGCTGCTGCTGCTGCTGCCGCCGCAGGTTCCTAAGGGGCTGGCAGCGGCGCACTTGTGGGCCTGGTAGAGGTTAGCAGGGTTGGGAAGGGGGCGCGACGCGTCAGCTTACACGCACGCAGCGCAGCGGCGGCGATAAAAAGAAACAAGAGAAAAAAAATAACACGGCTGCAGCTATGGCCGACGGCAGCAACAAAGTGCATGGCGATGGAGACGCGCGATAAGCATAGCGCAAGAGTGGAAGAGAGAGAGAGAGGGAAAGAGAGCGGACAAACATACACACATACACGTATGCATATGCATAAATGTGCGTGCGTGTGTGTGTGTGCTTGTGTATAATGCAGGCCGCAGTTAAACAGATGCAAATAAATTTAAATAGTTTATTTTAATTCACGCTTCGGCAACAACAGAAACAACGGCGAAAAAAATTGTAGAAGCAGAAACAACAAAAGCCAGCGTCCTCCAACGCTATAACAACTACAGACGCAGCAATGGCGTCAGCTGCGACGCCAGCAGCTACGCGGGCAGCGCTTTAAGCTTGCCCGCAATAGCAGCAACAACAACGACGACTACACAGAAAAAAGTTTGCTCTTTGTTGGCGCTCTCTGTCTCTGCCTTTTGTTAGAAATGTTTTTTTTTTTTTTTTTTTTGTTTTTGTACTATTTTTATTTCATTTGAGATTCTTTGTGTTAAACTTTAGTTTATATATTTTTTGTGTGTTTGTTTTGCTTTTTGCGTTTTGTTTCGAATTTGTTTAGTGCAGCGTCGTTAGTAATGCCGTTTAATTTAGTTGGCGATTAAATTTAAAACATGTTAATAGTAGACACTTAACGCAAATTTAATAAATTTACATTTAGTTTTAGTTCGTAACTTGGTCAAACAATAACAACAATTAGTCAAATAACTCAACAAAGCAACTAGCAAAAAAAAAAAAAAAAAACACAAGACAAAAAGAAAATAACAACAAAAGAAACGTTAAAGAAAATTCTGTACATTTTTTATTGTTTAATTTATAAGTAAGCAAAAAAAAAAAAGAAAAAAAAAAACAACTATAACGATTGAAAAGAATATGTGAATTAATTCTTTTTTCTATTGTGATATATAAAATATATATGTATAAAAAAAAATGGAATGAAAAAAAAAAAAAAAAAATGCTAAAATACAAGAATTACGTAATTTTATTTTTTGAACTAAAGCAAAGACAAATTGAGGAGAAGATAAAGAGAGGAAATAAACTATGTTATATAGTAGCTATATGTTTTAAGTCTTAGCTAAAGCTCCGATCTGTCAGTTTTGTTGAATCTGTGTTTCGATTTCTGCAATATTTATGTAAATGTAATTGCCTTATTTGACGGAATAGAAAACATTATCATTATAATTATCATTATCATTGTCATTGTCATTGTCATTATTATTATTATTATAATTCTAATAGAACTATGTTGAAGTCTTTCACTGACAATTATTTAGCATTAAGTTTTTTCTAAACAATTATTTGATTCAACATTATTTTTTGATTTTGTTGTAGTTTCAGGCTAATACACACACACAGACACACACACAGACAACCATACACACAGACACATACACATACACACGTATACACTTAAAGAAACTGAAATAAAATTCAATATGTAAAAATTAAAAAATAAATAAAAAATTTGTTTAAGTTATTGAAATGGGAAAATGGTGTTGGGTGAGATATAAATACTACATATATATGGGATTGGCTGCTAAACTTATATTTAAATGACAAAAATATTAATATAAACTTATTTTGTCGTTTTAATTTTAATATAATATAATATTTTATTAACATAAATAATAAAAATAAACAATTATCAAATACATTATTGTGGAGTATATTATATTAAAATAATGTTATATGATATGAAAGGATTTATATACACTGCTAATATACATACATATATATTTTTATTAAGTGTATATATCATTAAAAATGTATATTAATATATAATGTAATATATATTAATACATATTTATTATATATTTTTAATTACATCGAATTTTTTTATTTTTGTTTATTTTGATATGCATATATAAATTGAGATCGAATTGAAATATTTATAATTTAACATATTATATTTTTAATACCTCTTATGCCTTTTTTTTCTCCTCAAATTTGCACCCAAATACATATGTATGTTCAAGCAATGGACATTCGAGTGTGCACATACATACGCATGTATATGTATATGTATGTATGTAACATGTACAGTTTAAGTTGAGCTTTCACACTGTGCAACAACAATTAGCTGCATAGATCTGCATTTGCTGTCCAAATTTCGGCTTCTATATCTGTCATCCAATCCCTCTCTTCCGCTCTCTCGCTCTTTGTCTGCCTTACGCCTTTCCTCTGCTCCATCTCCTTTTACTGACGCTGCCGCTGCCGCTGCTGCTGCTTGTCTCATTTAACAAATGTGAGCGCATTCGAGTATTTTGCTGTAGATTTATTTTATGCACGCATTGTGCGTGTAATGAACAAAAGGATGCCTCACTAATGCAATTGCAGTTGCAAATGCAGCAGCCATCGATGCACATTTAAATGTGTGTATTAATATATATGTACATATAAATATATATATATATATGTATTTATATATAAAGCTATGCTTATATAGCATATGTAATCGGCAAATGTGGTTATGCAACGCATACACATACACACACACACACCCACACATAGACAGCTGCAATTTATATGTATTGCAATTATTTATATTGCCCTGCATTATGTATACGCAGCAGCAGCACGCACACATACGCACACTCATGGCTCTCTCTATATACATACATGTACATAACGGTTTTACTTGCTTGCTAACTGCTTAAATTTGCATTAAATATGCGTATGCATGCCCACGCATCTCTCTCGCTCTCTACGCGTGTGTGCGAGTGTGTCTGTGTGTGTGTGTATATACTTCACTTGATTATGTATACGTGTAAGTACACACAGTCACACATCTCTCTATATGTGCATATAGCAGCCATCCAATTGGAAATGTACCGTTAATGCTGTGCAATCAATTGCAGGCAAGGCCCTGGCCACATTTTGGCATTTACTTTAAGCTTTAATCAGCTTCCTGCTGCCTCCTCACTGAAAAGCTTAGCCAGAGTCAAGCTTTGAAGCTTTTGAGCTATGTTTTGCCAAAGCAGCTTAGAAGAAACGGATGAAGTGTGAAGAGTATTGGATTTGTTGGGGTTAAGCAATTGATGTGCTTGAATATATAAATATAATACGGATCCGGTACAGTATTTTTCAATGAAAATTCTGAACTGTAAAGTTAAGGCGATAGTATTTTGTATGAAAGTTTCTATATGTTGTACAATATGTGTATTAATTGCTAACTTGAACAAGAAAATAGTAAATACATATATAGAGATGTATATCGAAAGATATATCACAACCAGAGATAACATATATTTCTTGTATATTTCTCGTTATATACTTACATACATTATAATGTTATATATTATTTTAAATATGATAAAAGCCATCTGAGAGCAATCTAAATGATCACAAAACTATCAGCTCTATCATTAGCTCTATAGTAACTCCATGGCAACTCCATTGAATAATAAACACAGTAGGTCTATAGCCGAAGTCTATGTCTATGGATTGTTAAGCTAGGCACATTTTTAGACAAAGTCGAAGTTGAAGTCGAACTCCAAGTCTGTGGGGCTGTTTACAATTTTTTGTTGTTTAGATCTAGTTTCAGTTACAAATTCAAGTCACAGGCGACGGCGACAGCGACGGCGGCGGCATCGACGGCGACAACAACAACAACAATAACAACTCGACTCGACGCTGAGCCATGGAAAACCTCTGGCTCTGCCTTTGCCTCTACTAGACCCCTCTACCAGACTCTCCTCTGCCAGACTTGCTCTACGCTGCCCCTTGCAAAGCAAACACGTACGTAGAGCGGCTCTCCGAGAGTTGCCTCGGGTTGTTGTTGCTGTTGTTGTTGCTATAGCTATGGCCCAACTGTGCGACCTGTGCTTTGGCTCTGCTCTAGCTGTGCTCTGCTCTGGCGTCTCTGTGTGGTCTTTTTTGGCTACGACGAGGGTTTGGTCGTCGTGTGCGCCTGGCGAAAATGTTGTTTAACCAACATTTGCATTCTATGAATTTTGAATTTTCAACTGAAAACTCGCTCAAAGAAGTCGAGCTGGCCATGGGCAATGCCCGGCATGTGTGTGTGTGTGTATGTTTGAGTGTGTTGGCGTGTGTATGTGTATGTGTGTGTGTGTGTAGGTAAAAGCGACTTTTGCTTATCTTATCAGAAGCGTCAAAGTGGGTAAACAAAACAACGCAGCAAATAGATGAAAAGTCGAGCGAGCCTTATCAGTCAGCAAAAAAAATGTGTGTGAGAGGGAGAGAGAGAGAGTGAGGTAGAGACAGAGTGAGATGTTGACTGTTGCAGTTGCAGTTTCTCATTAGCCATGGCAATGGTTAACTGGCTTCTAGCTCTAGTCCTTGCTGCTGGTCGCCAACGTCTCTCGGCGTCTGTGTGAGACTTTCATTTATCAGCATTTTCCACACATTCGCATGAGACGAATTTCAAAATCGATTCGCTGCTAACACTTGGCGTTGCTGTTGCTGTTGTTGTTGCTGCCGTTGTTGCTGCCATCGCATAATGTCACACAGGGCGTCGCAACTGAGACGCAGTCTGGCATCCAAATGTGTTCCTTACACACACACACGCACACACACACACACACACAGAGAGGCATACACACGCACGCACAGCGAACAACCCTTCGCACGTTCGCTGGCTCGGTCTAGCGCTTTGAATTTGAACCCCCGTTTTTCAAAGGACCAACTTCAAATGCCGAAAATAAATGCCTCCTGTCCCTTGTGCCCCGTTGCTGTGCCCCCTTCCCTTTGCACAGCTCCCTTTACCTTTTGCCCTGCTCACTCTCTCTGCCGCTCGCCTTCTCTCTCTCTCTTTCTCGCACTCTCTCGCCTCAAGCAGTCGTTAGAGAAATGCATTCAACATATAAAAAAAAAGCAAACGCAAGAAATTTTTAATCCAAAGCGGTACCGTATATGCCCTTTATAAAATGTCTCTCTGTGTGTGTGCGTGCGTGTGTGTGTTAGTGGATACACATTTTGTAAATGCCGTCCAAGGTGACCAGAATTTGATAAAGCACCACCGCGGCAAGGTTATCACAGCAGCAGCAGCAGCAGCAGTAGCAGGAGCAGGAGCAGCAGGAGACGGAGCCAGAGCCTGGCATTCATCCTCATCCTTGTCAGTGTCAAAAGGGCAGCCGTCTTACCTGCGCCTGCAACCGGATGTTGCATACACTAACACACACACACACACGTACACATTCTCACAAGACAATGCAAAAAACTTTCCCCTTGTCAGGCTGCAGCCAAGGATCAGCGCACAAAGTGTCAAGATTTCTTCGCTGGCTGCAGCAATATTGAAACAGGTGTCCAAATTGCTCCAAGATTACAAATAGTTTCCGCTGTCGTCGTGAGGGTGGGAAATACCTATATATATGTATGGATAAATAGCTAGGCAACTAGCTGGCGTAGACCCCAAAGAATGGCAATTTTTGTGAACTAGTTGGGAACTAGAAGAGAAAGGGTTAGAGATGGTATGAAGAGAGTAACGTAGGAGAGCAGATTATAAATTTGAGTGAGATTTTTAATGAAATAAGCTGTAGGATTTCTAGACTGCATTCTAAAGAGAAGTCTGAACAGAATTCTCGAGGGAAGTGTAGAGGTATGTCCAGATGGATGTCTATAGAGAAATCTAGAGGGCAGTGTGAAAGGAAATCTAGAGGTAAGTCCAGATGAAAGTCTGATGGGATGTCCGGAGGTAAGCCCAAATTGAAGTCTAAGTTGGTTTTATGCCCTTAATCTGAAATCGATATTCAGATATATCTGGTATATATGTATAAATATATATTTTAATATTACATATTATTTATAGTATTCACATTCAGATACTAGAGGTGTCGTTTATTGATATTTATCTAAGATCTAAATAAACTTAAACTTCGGCGCTTATTATAGCTAAACATTTAAAAAGAATATTTTCTTTTGTTAAAGCTTTATTATTTTGTATATACTACAGTCTTATGTTACCCTGGTATAACACTTTTCTACTGCGTTACCAATCTACTACAAAAAGAAAAAAAAAAACTTTTTTATGGGCATTTCAAATGGGGGAAATTCTTGGAAAACGTTTAACTAATCACATTTATGACGGGAAAAAGCAAAGTACGAGATGTTTCCTGGAAGCAACGATAGTGTTGTTTTAGCTGATTTGTGATACTACCTTCGTTGTTGTTGATCAAATAATTAAAATGATGGCAAGGAATGCAGCTAAATGGTTCTGTAAACTTTTGTGTGCAAAGACAAAAAAATAATGCGAGCTCAGGGTCAAAGCATCTAATGCAGCTCAGGAAATGCGAGCAGCAGCGGCATCGACAACAACAACAACAACAACGACGACGGCGAGAATGTGTATGAGAACAATGCGAAAAGCAAGCGCTGAGATACAGATACAGATACAGATACTTATTTTTAATTTCGATGAATCACCGTTGCTTGAAATTCAGAATTCAGCGACAACAACAGCGCGCAACGACGATGACTGCATGCCTCGTTGGAGACGCTTGTAGAGAGACTGTGTATAGACTGCGAAGAGACTGAAGAGGGCAGAGCGTGTGTAGACTGCGCGTCTGTGTGTGTGTGTGTGAATGTAGAGTGTAGAAGGAGAAGTGAGTCGCGTAGCGTTGGAGACGATGTTGGTCCGCGGCCCAGGCCCGGTCGAACGAATGCGAGCGCAAAGCAGACTGAAAGAATGCACAAAGAGCAAACGACGATCAGCAAAGCAGAGGAACGCGAGACGCTTTCAAATGTTTTTGGTGGAATATGGGAACTTGCCATATAGACAGGCAGACAGACAGACTGAGGAACAGAGATAGATATAATAATATATATATTTATATATCTGTATGCATGTTTATATATACATATAAATATATATACGACATTCCAACAACCCTGCCTTAGATAAGGGTTTATCGCTAGCTATACAAACTGTTATACATGCTTACATAGCCGTCTCTGTATGTGTGTGTGTGCGTGTGTTTGTCTGCCTGAGTGTGTGTGTGTGTGTGTGCTTTAAAGCTTGTCATATGCCAGCTTCCTCCTTGGCTTGGAATTCTACACGTTCCATTGCAATAGCTAAGCCCTTTGGCTGCGCTAGGCAAAGAGTGTGAGCGAGAGGGAGAGAGAGAGTGGGGTTTAGCACATGTGACGCTTTGTGTAACTGTTGTTGTTGTTTTTACTGATGTTGCTGGCGCTGCTTGATTAGAGCTGCGATATATTTTTATATATTTTCTATAGTTATGTTCTTCTTTATTTTGGTATGTTGCAGGAACGTTTTGGCCAGGCTATTGTGCGTAGCGGAAGCGCTTATTGTCGCCATTTGATGTGACAACGACTTCCGCTTGACTTTCTGGCAGCGCTGCGGCCAGTGCTGCCAGCTGTTGGCTAGCTTCGCAGCTTGACAGCTTAAGTTAAAAGAAGAAAAAAATAAAACAACAACAACTATCGATTATTATTATTGTTGTTGTTGTTGTTTTGGTTTTGGCCATTGCGTGCTTGCAGCGCTCTGGCACATCAAAGGCTTCAACAAAAATGTTCTCGAGCCGAGCGTCATTTGCATTTTTGTTGTTGTTTTTGGCGCTTGCCCAGGCGAAGGTCTGCGAAAAAAGCACGCAAGAGAGTGCGAGAGAGAGAGAGAGAGAGATATAAGTCTGGGAAAGACCTTTGAATATGCATGTCAAGCGTCGAGTCTTGCAGTTGTTGCACTTAACCATTGTTGTTGTTGGTGTTGTTGCTGTTGTTGCTTGTTGCAGTTGTTGTTGGTTGCTCTGGCTGTCGTTTGTCTGGTTTTCTGTGTCAGCGTCAGTTTCAGCCACCTGCTCTCCGATCATGGCTAACATGGCCTTAGGATCTTTTTGCTTTGCCAGACTTGTTTTGTTGTTATTGTTGTTGTTGTTTTGTTGTTCGGCTTTGGCAACCTAATTGCAGTGCTGCCACGCCCGCTATGCATATTGAAAATAAATAAATGCGAAAAACTCATAAATAAATAAATATATATATATGCATACATATGTATATATATTTGTGTATGTAAATAAAATGCATTTAACCGCAACAACATGGCCGCCACTTCCGTTTCTGACCACAAAATGGCGTCGCTTTAGGTTCCTAGCCTCAACTAACTACTCTATATATGTACATAGATATATAGAGCTAAATATGAGTTATTTATAGATAGGGTATATATACCTACATATATAATTATTAAGTTTTTTCAATTTTGCAAATTTATAAGTATTTATCTGACAAATATTTTAATTAAAGTTATATAAAAGTTATATTTAAATATCGAGTTCAAGCTAAAAATTGAATCTATAATTCATAATACTCGTTTTAGTCCGAAAATCTTGATCTGAACTACAATGGGTGTCTCGTTGTTAATTAGAAAAATCTTAAAATAAATATACTATCTATTTAATTCTAAAGAATTCTATTCCCAAATCTATATAAATAATTTTCCAGTTTTATTTTCACAAAGCTTTAAGGTAAAAGAAAAATAATTATGGTAAAGTTAACATTAGCAAATCATATATACATAAACACAAGAATAATACATAATATTTATTATAAAAATTAATAAAAGCAATTTTCATAATAATAATATAAAAATTTAAAAATAATATAAAAATTTAAAAATATGTTCTAGTAAAAATAAATAAATTTAGCTCTATTATGAAACACATTTAAAATTAGTTTTACAATAATATAATATGCCTAAAAATAAAACTCTTCCAAATCTGTTGCCTAATTTTTTAAAGAGTATTCCAAAAAAACAAAACTCTTGCAACACAATCAAAAATTAATACAAAAATTATGTGCGTGCTGCAAAAATGCAAAAAACATATAGCATGTACATACATACACACATACTTATATACATACATATATAGTATATATAAATATACATACATAGCTACATAGGCCTATGGCACATTGAAGCAAATGGGAAATATATTATTGTATATGCTTAATGGTGTCTGGTCAGTGGCTATGGTGGAGCAGACATGGAGTCTGGTCTGGTCTGGATTGTGGGTGCGTTTGTGGGTGGGCTGGCCGGTTGGATGTTGCCGGACAGGAAGCTTGATAAGTTGGCTGCACAAAGGAAATGCATGAAATGTGCAACATGCAAAAGGGCGCGAGGTCTGTGAGTGTGGAAGGCGGCGGGGCTGGGGGGAGTGCTTAAAAGGGAAACGTTGCCATAGCTGGTTATGCATGCAAATGCGACGCTGTGCGTATGTGTGCATGTGTTTGTAATATACACACATACACACATACAGCTGCCTGCATACGCAATACAGCGCCATAGATAATTGCGACATTTTGATTATTGTCGCAGCCTCGAGCGCTGCAAAGTAGGCAATATATATTTTTAATCATACAACAACAAATTGCCATGCACACGTGCATGCATGTGTGTGTGTGTGTGTTTGTGTGCTTTACTGTTATTTTAAGCATTTTTCTATGGGCCATACATTTGTCACTATTTGCTGCATTTAAATTCAAGTGCAGCCCCAATGTCAAATTGGCTGCGCGCACACAACAGACCGTTGGATTTTCAAATGTGGCGCGGCTGCTCATTCAGCTCTCAGCTATATTCAGCGCGCGCTCTCTTCCTCTCTCAGAAACACACACACAGACACGGAGTGCAAATAGAGAGCGAGAGTGAGAGAGCGCGAGCGCCTGCCCGCCGCAGCCCTCGTTGCGCTGCTTTGCTGCTAACTCCAACGACTACCCACCACTGGCAAGCGGCGGCGACGACGACGACGACGACAACAACGACGGCGACGGCGACGGCAACAGCGACGACGACGTCGACGGCAACAACGACGACGCACGGGTTGGGGGCATAGCCAGCATGCGCCAGCAAGTATACGTTTGCCTAGCACGCAGCACATCCAACGTATTAATGCCATACTTGATGGGACGCGTCGTGCCAGCAAGTAGCGAGTTTTATGCCAATGCACGCTGTGCACCCATCAAGTTGAAACATTTTGGTGGCGTGCGCGCCATAAAGTACTCAATACTTTTATCTTATTTTAGCCCAGCCAATTTCTGTGCACTTACTGGCGCGCCGCACCATCAAGTATGGGGAAATGTCAAACGCTGTGCGCTGTGCAGACAAATGCGCTAGCTGATGGCTCCCTCAAATGGGCGCTGCCAGCCCCGCCAACCCTGCCCGCCAAGCTCCAGCTCTTCGACGTCGTAGCCATTGCTGTAGTTGTAGCTGTAGCTGTAGCTATAGCTGTAGCTGGAGCTGGCTCGGCTGGCTGGCTGGCTGGCTGCCTGGTCGCCTTGCCTTGCCTTTGCCTTGCTTTGCCTTGCTTTTGCCTTGCCGGGTTGCCAGGGCTACGTTGCGCACTAACTGAAAAACTGAAAAATGCTTAGAATTAGATTCGAAATTCTCATTCCATTCGTATAGCGATTTCTTTTGTGGTCTACAGCGAGACTTTTTCCACTTCAAGTCTACAGGGTATGTGAACAGATAATATAGATAGTTAGTTAGATGTATATATAAAAGTTCTATCTCTACCAAAAAGCTCTTTAAAAGCTGTAAATTTGCGTACATATGTTATATTAAAGTGCTTTAAAGTGTTCTACAAGCTGAACTAAAACTCTTGAATTTTAATATAGGTTGATGATTCTGGATTAAATCTAGAAATTTTCACATTATGAATATTTTCAAATTTTTTATTATTTCCAAAGATTTTTTCATATTTTTTATTTATTTATTTTATTTTATTTTATTTTATTTTATTTTTTATTTATTTTTTGCATATATAGTTTTTATAGCATTTTTTTTTTTTAGTTTTCTTTGTATTAAAATTTGAGAATCCTCTTTATGGATGAATATTCAAAAAGTCTTTACAAAATTTTACATTTTAAATTTCGTAGTTTATTTAATAAAGTCTTTCATCTTTATGTATATATCTAATCTGTCATTAACTTTGACATTTTTGTCAGTGTAGGCCCAAATTGTTATCAGACTCAGCTGTACAAACTAAAATATCATTTTTAGGTTTATTCGATAAGAAACTTGAAATTCTCTAAAAAAAAATTTCAACAGAATTTTGTAGTTTTTGTTTGTTTTTTTATTTTATTTTTAGTTTATTTTATTTATTTATTTCTTTATGATCTGCATCCTAAGAATGTTAAGAAAAGTGCATAAAATTTCTATATAATTTAAATTTATAAACAGTTACGAAAAAAAGTTATTGATCTTAGGTTTGCTTGACTTTTTCTGTGACTTCAAATAAAGTCTGACAAATGTAGACTAAATAAATAAATAGATATTTCCTGTTGAAACAGTTGGTATTTGATATATGATATATATATTTACGCATATACATATGTAGATATGTTTGTCTAAATACGTTCCATTGCTGCTGCTGCTGCTGCTGTTGCAGCCCTGGTCTTTTTGGCTATGTTGTCGCATGGCAAGTATTTTTCTTTCTTGGACTTGGACATATAGCGCTCGTCCGTGAATTTTCCCCTATATATATATAAACGTATATATATATCTTTAGGTGTATATATATATTTATATATATACAGGGTGTTGCAGCAGCAACTCTCTTTAAGCTGCAGAATTCTAAATGCTGTTTGGCAATGGCTTGAAGGCCCAGCTATTTGTTTTAGACACATTTATGGGCAAATGCTCGTGGGCCCTGTATAAAATATACTGTGTAGCTGTGCGTGTGTGTGTGTGTGTGTGTGTGTGCGAGAGTTTAAGCTTAAAGCTATTGTACACTTGGTGTCGTGTCTGCCCGTTCTGCTGCTTGCCCTCTGCCATCCTCCCTCGCTCTCCGCTCTTCGCTCTCCCTCCTGCTAGCTCTCTCTGTGTATCTCTCCTTTTCATATCCTTGCGGGCTTCAGCTGAGGCAGCAACAAAAATGACGTTGCTTTTGCTGTCGCCAGCTGCCTTAGCCCTGCCTGCTAGCTGCTCCTGCCTTGCCAACGCATTTTGTTTTGTTTAGAGTTGTGTGTGTGTGTGAGAGTGTGTGTGTGTGTAGCATGTTCCTTTGCCACTGCTACCTGTCGACGTGTGTGCGCGCCTATGCCGCTGCTCCTGCTGCTGCTCCTGCTGCAGTCTCTCTTTAAAGTTGGCACGCTTTAAGGGCTCTGCCCATTATTACAGACAAGGACAAGGCATGCCGCCGGAAGCAAGCTCTGCAACCCCCAAGCAGCACACACACACACACAGACACACACAGGGACGCACGCACCTTAACACATTTTTCCACTTCCTTTTCATTTTCAGGCCAAATGAAAAATTGCACACGCGGGAATTTGATTTTAACATGAGAAATAAATACAATGACGTTGACGGCGCTGGCAGCAGCAGCGGCGCTGCTTTAAGCTTGCCGCAAGGGCAGTGGGCTGGGTGGGTGGCAGCACCTGGCCACTTCACCTGCGCCTGCAACGATAGTTTTGAATATACATATGCATATATATATCTGTGTGTGTGTGTATATCGATAATGATTTAATTAGAGCCGCCATTCAGACAGCCAACGGCGACTGGTTTTTGCCACAAACACAGCTACCCCAAGTCATCTCCAGCCCCCACCCCCACTCCGAGTGCCACCTGCAAGCCGTACCTGTATAATTGATTTATGGGCCGTGTTGCTGCGCTCAATGATTGCAATTTGTTGCTCATTTGTTGCAGCTATGCGCGCAATGCGGCGCAGCATCAAAAAATTTCAACTCAACTCAACCCCTTCAACCCTTAGATAGGGGTAGCAGCAGTAGCAGCAGCAGCAGCAGTTGAATTCCTTGTCTAATGCCGGAATTTCAATTTAAAGCCTTAAACACTAAAACTTGATTACGCGCGACTCACTGAACACCAACTGCCGGCAGATACAGCACAGGCACAGGACTTGGTGTCCCTTTGACTGGGTGTGGGTGAGAGAGCGAGAGAGAAAGGGAGTTGGGGACGGACCGAGAGGGAGACTGGGGCTCATTGTCTTTGTCGAGGGTTGGGCGAGGGTGCGGGTGCGGGTGCGGGGCGGGTGGCCCCGTAAGCTGAACAGCAAAAGTAACTTTTGGCTCTATGTAGCCGGGATCAAAGTGACATAAGTTCAGCGCTCAGCTTCAATTTATTTAATGCCAAAAACTTTTAATGTAATTAAAACGGATAATGCCTAAAACGCGCCAAACTTTAAAAATGCGACAAAGGAAATGCGGGAGCTTTAAGAACGCACAAACATATCAAATATGTGCATATGTAGATATATGTGTGTATTAAATATATGCATGTTATAAAGTTCAAAGTGACATAAAACTCTCAAGCTGTGACTACTACGTCCAAGTCCTTCAGTTATATATAAATATTATTATATATTATATATATGAAAACAAAACAAAAATTCAGAAAAAAATATGTATATGTATGTATATATATAATTTTTTTTTATATATATCGAAAACTTATCCCAAAAACTGAGCTTTTTGACATTAAAACTGATTTCAAGTAAAATTTTAAAAATATATATATATTTTATTTATTTGAAAATATATATATTTTATTAGAAATATATATATATTCTATATATTTTTGCATAAATATATATTTTATAAAACTGTTTGAATTTAATTGAAATTTCAAAATTTTTCGTGTTTTTACGAGTAAAGGAATGGCCTACTAAAACCAACAAAATATTGTAATTCTAATTCACTTCAATCATTACAATATTACATTATAAATCTCACTTGTTCTGGATATTTTATTTATTTATTTATTTTTTTTTTTTAATTTACCTTTTCTATTTACCATTAAAATTTCTAGGAACAACCTATTTTCAATGCATTTTGGTAAAAGCTTGATAAACTGTAGTTATTGCACGTGAAAGTATCCGAAATTTTCTGTAATTCTCTTCTTCAGGTTTCATGCTAAATAAAAATTGGCCATCTATTTAAATTCCATCGAAAAAATCCTATTAATTTAGTCTATGTTTTGTATAGTGCAGCACTACTATTTTAATGAACGCAGCTGTATACGTAATATATATTAACATATAAATATGTATACAAATATATATTGATATGTATAGATATAAATTTGCAAACTGTCCAGCTTGATGATCGCGCTGGGTGTTGTTTTTAGCTGCTGGTCAATGCGGCGTATGCGTCATGTCAAAAGAAAGGGCGAGAAAAAAGAAACGCACAGACTTCGGCAACATTTTCCAAATGCTGCACATTTTTGTTGCTGACTACGACACAAATACGCACACACACACACACATACACAGGCAGACACCCGCACACGCACACAGACAGTAGAGCAAGTGTAACAAAGGATGGCTAGCAGGGAGCAAGGAAGGCGGGCGGGGGGTGTGACGGCAGCTAGAATGGAGCAGGATGTGCGAACGGTCGCACAGACGAGTCGGAAGCACGGACAAACAAACGGATAAGAAGGCAAAAGGAGCAGGCCAGGCAAAGAACGAAACGAAGCGAAGAGTGGAGAGATGAGCAGGGTGGAGTGAGTGGGCGAGGAGAGAAGTAGAGAACGTACAACGTACATGCAGAAGATAAGCGCACAGAGCGACGCTGATAAGGCAAGTTGTGTGCGCTAGCCGAGCAGAGGGAGCTGGGGCCTGGGGCAGGCAGCAATAGACAGACGGAAGGACAGACAGAGAGGGAGACAGAAAGACGGACAGACAGACAGACAGACATACAGACAGCGGGACAGGCAGGCGGACAGGCACAGTTGTGCCTGCGTGTGGAGGACTTGTGAATTTTAACATTTTAGAGAAAAGCGAACGAAAAGCGAATTTTCGAATGTCAGCTCGTCGACTGAAACGAATTGGTGAGGTGGTGGTCGGTGTGGGGGGGAGTGCGAGGGCAATAGAAATGAGCAGAGGACGGCTAAAGGGGGGCCCGGGGCGTGGCAGTGTGTAAGTAGTAGCAATGCAAGGCAGCAGCAGCAGCAGCAGCAGCGGCAGCCACGCTGGAACGAAACAATTTGTAATTTATTTGCGAAGCGTGCGAAAGTTGAGGCAGCTGCCAAAGGCGTAGCCAGAGTGGAAGTGAGAGGGAGACGGGGAGAGCGCGAGCGAGAGAGGAAGGCAGGAGCAGCAAGCGAGCAAGCAGTCAGTCAGGCAGGCAGGCAGGCAGGCCACACGCGTAAGCAGAAGAGGAAGAACAGTTACAGATGAGACCAACGCACACACACACACAGCATATACATTGTTTATGTGTGTGTGCGTGAGCAGTTGGCGTAGGGACATTCCTTCTCTTTAAAGACAATTTTTTAAAGTGTGTAATTTTTGAAATTTATTTAAAACTTTGTTTTTTTTTTTTTTTTTTTGCGCTTTACACAAGTTTAAACATATTCTCGTGTGTGTGTGCTTGTTGTATTTGTTTGCTAGCCTTGATTTAATTACATATTCATATATAATATACATATATATTGTTTTATTCATTCTTTTGCTAAGTATATAAACTATGAACGTTAAATACTTAATACAAATTTGTTGTAAGCTGTTCTTGGAAGTTTCATTTCTTTATTTTTTGACTATGTTACTCAGTCGGGCAGTTTTGAATGAGCTTTTCGCTGCAAAGCTTTTGCCAACTTAAAGACTTGAACAACTTGCTGTACGTGTGTGGGTGTGTGTGTGTGCGAGTATGTGTAGTAAAACCTTAAAAAAAATACACAAAACAAAGATATCATTTGAAACATGCATATCTAAACCATTTATCCATTGCTAAAAAGTATATCAAAATTTCATTGTTTCAGCTAATATTCCGTATCTATATATATATGTATATATAAGTGTATATATTTATGTGGCCAAGCTAGTAAACTTTGGCTGGTATAAAAAGAAATTGTTGTTATTATTGCAACTATTGTATGCCAACTGAACTGTGAATCGGTGCGGGCTATCGTTATACATATCATAGTACATATGTATGTATATATAAGTAATTTTTATATGGTCTTTAGGTATTTGCTTAATCAGTCTTGTATACAAAAAGAACAAAATTCAAAAAAACAATCATTGATTTAAATCAGCAAATTCACTAAATATTATTCACTTGTTTCGTTGTCGTGCAGCATTCAAAAATATATATAGGTCGGTTTGTCATTTGTTATTGTTAGTATAGATTAATAATACATAACAAGTTGAATGGAAACACAAACCATTTAATAGAGACGCATTGAACTTGGTTATTCGATCTGACTGCAACCTACATATAGTACACAGAATTTGAGAATCAGGTATTCATATTACTATACAAACATATATATATATATATATATATATGTGTGTGTATGTATGTTATGTAGTTACGTAGAGCGACGTCGTTTTGTCTGCCCCATTCATTGGGTAGTTGAGTTGTTTACATAGAGAACATTTTCGCACTTGCACTTAATCAAATTATATTTTTGTTTTTCATTTGACACTTACATATAAACAATAGATTTGCAGAACATATAAATATGTATCTAATTAGGTGTATGTATAAGATGCGCTTACAAATCAATAAATTAGGAATCAAATATTACAATACGAGACAGTTGTGTTTGTTTGTTTATGTGTGTGTGTTTGTTTTCTTTTTCTATATATACAAGGTTCTCGATTTCACATTGTTGCAGCCGTGTAAATGCAGTCATCAGCTATGAAAAGCCGAATACATGTGGAAGTTCTTATGCATGGATAAATATCATCATCAACATCATTGTTAGATGTTGCGGCTGCTGTTTCTAACAGAGAACATGAATATCGCTTAATACTTGCTAACTTAGAGAAACAGGCTATATAGATTTACAATTGTACTTAGGCCTAATATTAGAATTTACAATTTTTTGTTTTGTTGTACACTTAGACATTGGATTTGTGTGTGTGTGACTGTGTGTGTGTGTGTGTTTGAGGAAGGGGACGAGAAATTGTGGCTCCACACCGACAAAGACTATCTTTATACATATACAGATTCGCATACATGAAGATAAAGAAAAGTTTCGTAATTGGGATAAAAACACAAATTGCGTACTTATGTCATTAAAACCTAACTCCGGCTATCGTTGCTCTCACTGAAGCTCTGTTCACTCGACTCCCGTCGACTGCTCACCGGCTTGGCCTTGTATTCTGTGATGAAAACCGTAACCGAATTGACGGTCACCTCACGGGTCTGCGCCGTCGATCGATCAACGTTCTTCAAGCGGGCTGGATAACGTTTGTGTCGCTGCCTGTCATGTCCGCTGCCATGTCGCGAACTGGACGCCGGCTTCCCATTCGGCATGTTCCCACTAGCGCCTGGCAATGTGGCCGCCTGCTGAGCGACTAGCGCAGAGTTTAAGCGCGGCTTACGCGTCGATGTGCCTGTCAGCCCAGTCCCAGATACCAGGGAAGAAATAGACAACAAAGAAAATATGAATATCAGTTAAGTGTGTACAATCGAAAAGAAAAATTATGTTTATACTGTGCCTGAGCATTTCACAATTCACTCAGAGCGACCCATTTAGCGGCCGTCCTTCAACGTAATTCAAACATTCGACATTGCTGTCGCTGCCTCAGTCGCAGTCGCAGTTGCCGTTGCCGTTGTCGTTGACGTCGCTGGCGCTGTCGCCGCTGTTGGAATCGAGGTCACTCACCTTTTCTCACGTCACACATGCGACACTTGAACGCCTCCGCCGAGTTCCTGTACGTGCAGACGCTGCAGTCCCAGAAGTTCTCCTCAATTACTTTCGCTTGGCGCTTTTGTCGTCGCACGGGCGATGATTTTTTGTCCATAATAATTCGACGCTGGCCAAATGTAGATGACAAATGCAGCTGGCCGAAAATTTTTGCAAATGTTGTTCGTGCTGCTGCGGCTGCTGCTGCTGCTCTTGTTGTGGCTGCTGTGGCAGAAATTGCTCGCAAACGTTCCCTGCAGCGCTGCTCGCTAGCCAATTGTGCAGAATATCAATATTTAATTACTCCATTAATGTGCAATTGGCGAATTATTGTTATTGTTGAAAATTTCTATTTTCGAGGTTGAAAAACTTTCTGCAATTGTCTTCTGGCCAAATAGAAAATTGTTGCGGAGTTGCCGTATGTGACGCGAGAATAAACACAAAATGTTGCTGAACTACCGCGAGCGACTATCGATATATCGGCGGCAAGCAATCGATGTGAATAAATATCGCAAATTATTAATTTGTTTGTTTTTGTTTTTTATTTTTTTTTAGAATGAATTTTATACCGCCTAAAAATATTTTGAATATCACAATATTTATTTATAATGCGAACAATCAATTGTAAGTGTAAAATGTAAGTGTACATTTATTTTGGTATTGTGTGTGGCACATAATACATATTGTAATTAAGTATATGCTAAATATTAAATAATTAATTATTAAATAATTAAAGTTATCAGGTAGGTCTATTGCTCCATCATGTTTTCTAAGTTCTTAAGCTCCTGTTCACGCTCCTTGATCTGAGCAAAAAGATTATCCAGCGTCTCTTGCATGCGCTGCTTCAGTGTAGCATTTTGAATTGAACCTATTTCTATAGATTTTTGAGATTGTTGTGCCCTTAGGTCGCTGATCTGTCGATTAAGGTTATTTATTTTGTCTTGTATTTGCTGCTGTGTATATTGAGGATGTGAATCATCCATAAACCCTAAATTCTCAAATTCTTCGCGCTTATTCATCATCTTCTGATTTTCATAGAAAGCGCACGGAGCTGCCAGATTCGAACTTGAGCCAGCGGTACTCAGCTTGGGACTGCTCGGCTCCCTAGCGAACATGGACTTAGTAAATTCATTATGCCCCTGTTTATCACCCCCTCCCTGACTATTACCGCTTACCCCAAAGAAATCAGACATACGTGAGTCTTCAGCAGATAAACGCGAGGATTCTTCCAGACGCGAATCATTCCCCGGCAAAGTAGGCTCATCCTCGTCATCTGTAGTGGACACCTCTTCGCCAAATATATCATGTGCAGCGACACCCATATTGGGAGCACGATTAGTCTCGAAATTGCTAGCCTCATCATCATCCGATTCTACATTAATTTCACGCTGTGAAGCGCCTTCATCAGCCCCCTTATCACCAGCATTCATTGTCTCCTCCTGTATATCATCGTCGGCCTCGTTGTACGGCTTGACATCGGACGGGTCCATGTCATCGTTCGGCTTGTCCTCCTCATTGATAATCTCGTACTCGACACGCACTGCCTCGTTGTCGATGCGCAATAGATGCTTCACTTCCTTCTCGATTTCGGGAGTCTCCACATTCTTCTTTTTTAGAGTTTTGCGAAAACGTCGTTTACGCACATTTTTACAAGGTGGAGTAATGCCATGGGGCCACAAATACTTCTTGTCCACCTTGTTTGGATCCTTTTTCTTGTTTTTGTTGGGCGATTCCTTTTCAGTCTCGTCCTCCGGCTCTTCCTTGCAAATGAGCAACTGACAAATGTCCGCCGATTTGTAGAAGCTTTTATTATCAATTGTCTTGTAGCTTTCCATAATAGTGGGCAAGTCGACAAGTTTGGCATAGAGCATTTGGTCATCGAAACGCACTTCCCCATAGCGCAAATCCTGGTCGAATTTGATAAATAGGCGATCCTTCACATTGCCTGTCTGTATGGCTTCATGGATGCCTTCGGCCACTTCCTAAAAATAAGTCGAATAAATGAGATGTCCTCAAAGGCAGCTAAAAAAATTCACATACCTTTGGAAAGCGTATAATAAACTGATTTTCCAATTCAACCCCGTCATCTCGCGGCTTATGTTCAGTTTGCTTTTTTTTCTCAAACATGATTATTTTTTGTATATTTTAAATTATATTTATATTTTATTAAAAAAAAACAGAGAAAAGAAAAAGAAATTTTCGACGTCTATATTCTTTCACAGTTCCGCACGAAATAAAATCAGCTACGAAATTTCCGACGTCTATATTATTTCACAGTTGCATAAACGATATCAGAAAAATAAATGTAAGTTGAAACTTATCGAAAAAAAGCGAGTGCTGTAAAATGCTGTTCACTAAGGCAGTCCGGCAACCTTACTGAATAAAAATAAAGGCGCGTAAGCAGTTAAGCAAAACAAACGATGACATGATTTTCGATGGCTACTGTGTTTTATTTTTCCTGTGTGCAGTTATTAATAGTTATGTGTGTTTAATAACCAAGTGTTACGCCTACACAGTTTGCAAAAATGGAGCCCAAAAGGCCGTCAAGAGTAGACAACCAACCGCAACTCGTTTTCTACACACAACACACACACATACATTCGAATTTACATAAACACATCTTTCTACATCCATATGTATGTATGTGTGCATATGCGCAATATATTTATATGCATGAATATTGGACTTAAATACATATGTATGTAGGTATATTATTATAATACAAACAGCTGACATTTGAGGCTTAAGCGACTGCTTATTTATATAAATCAACATCTTTCGCTTATCTTATCTTAAGTTATTGCGTTCATCAGTTTCCGTTGAGTTTGCTCTGCATCATTTGACGCCCTGCGGATCGTAGGCGCCCAGAAAGGTGTTACACTTGCGGCAATAGTGATTACCTGTGCGGCAGCTATTCATGCAATAGGGCACAAAGCATGCACAGACACACCAGCTGCACAAGGGCGAATAAGATTAGTTTTTAATGCAATTACTAATATGAATGTACGTATGTATGTGTATTTGCACGTACCCCACTAGACAGATGAGCGCCGCGGCCAGGTGAGTCCTCGCATTGGCTGTGTGCGTCATGCGTGTGGTCTTCTGTGCACCACAAGCGGGACACAGCACGCGGCATGGATTCGGGCCCAAATTTGTGGGTGCTGCATTGAAATAAGGTTTGGCTAATTGCTGGCAATTATAAAAGTAAAATCCAGATTTCTACCTGTTTGCACTATTGTGGGCTCTAATAGTTCTGGCTGCTGCTGTAGTTGTTGTTGTTGTGGTGGTAGTGCTGGTTGCGGTTGTGTATGTGGCTGTGCAATCACAATTGGAGTTTGTGCTGAAATTGCCACATCGTAGGATGGCGGCGCCTCCATCGTTGGCACAGTCGATTCATTTGTTGGCGTTGGCAGCGGAGCGCTGGGCGTGTTGAAATCCACTTGGGGATAGAGCATGGCGCGCTTCTGATCCATGGTGCGAAGTTCAACTTTAATTACCAACTATGTGTATGTATATATATATCTATATATGTATGAATCAGATTTAGACAAATCACAGCTCCAAGAGCTTTGCTTGATTTGCTAATTGGCAGAAGCAGTAATACTAGCAGCACCAGCAGCAGCAACTGCGTCAACCACGGCTCGAAGTTTCGTTCGCTGTCTGCTTGACTCTCTCCACCTCTCTCGCTCACTCTCACTCTCCCTCGCTCTCGATAGATTGCAGCTCTCGCTGAATGACTTTTGCGCTTCACTTTCAACACGCGACTGAATTTGGGTTGAGCGCTAGCCGAATCAGCTGCCAGAGATCTGCTGCTGGTGAGAGCGAGCGAGTGAGCAAGCGAACGAGCTTAAAAGCTAAAACAACAACAAAGAACAGGTACCGAAAATGCGTGTGTGGAGAGTGAGCGACTAGGTGCTACCCTTTGGGCAGTTCAGTATGTATATATAAACAAATATTTATTTTATGTTAAATTTAAGCAACGTTGCCAATTAGATTCTTATTGGAATGTCGCGGTAAATTGATTGAATTAGGTCTTTGACTATATTTAATTCAATGAAACCCTGTGTATGATAATATTAGCGTAGGGAACTGCTTATTCCTAATTTAAATTACTTTATATATAAAATTAGTTAATTAATAGCTTATCTATATGTTGGAAGACATTACAGACCTCTAATCGTTAATCCCCAAAAATCAGACTAACAATGAAATATATACGCTAGCTACCCGCCTTCCACTTGGCACAGGGTATGCATCTAAAAACAAGAAAACTTTGGCAATTTTTTTGTGGCAATTGCAAAAGTGAAAAACACGAAATTAAGATACTAACTACAAATGTATTTGACCAATTTATCTAAGGTACACAAACAAACACCTGTGCACAGGTAACAGTGTACCTGCACTACTGAACATATAATCAACTATATCTACGTGTTTGTGTGTGTGTGTGTGTGTGTGTGTGTATCTCACGTATAATTCTTTACTTTTAGCCAATTTAGCCAATTCGGTCTGCAGATAAATGTTAATTTTGGAGCTGCACATCCGGCCGACGCGTCGCGACAATGCAGACAGTGGCGTCACAGGTGCAACTCACTTGCGCAAATAGGTGCCCAGATAACGGTTACACATGCCACAGTAGTGGTTGGCATTCATACAGCTCGAAATGCAGTAGGGCAAGCAGACGAAGCAATAGAGTCTACACAATCCGAATAGAATGGTATCAGTAAATATCAATAGTGTTATCTATAGCTGGTACTCACTGTAGCAGGCACAGCACCAGGGCAATCAGATGCGTGCGGGAATTGGGCTTGTAGGAGATGCGTGTGCGTGCATAGTTATGGCAATACGGACACTGCACATCCTGTGGCTCCGGTCCGTACGGCGAATCGGGCAAAATAATCACCGTATGCTGGGTGGCCGAGCCGGTGGGTGGGGGCGGTGCTGGCGTGGGTGCTGGTCCCGTTGTCACTGCGGGCGTGGCCGTTGCCGTGCCCGTTGCCTGATCGTATGTGGGCGGTGCCAACAATTTCTGGTGCTCCGGATGCGTCTCCTGCACCAGGCCACTCACATCTTTGGGCTGCTCTAGCGGCTCGCTGGGATAGACGCGTTCCATAATAACTGTATCGATGACTGAGCGATGACAAATTTTCTGTCAATTTCATAAAACGCGACGCACCCAATCGGCTCTTATCACAATAAACCTTTCTGTGGTAGGTTTCCGAAAGCTTTGCTCTGATTGTTTACCTTACAGGTAATGAGTAGCTTTTCATGTCTGATATATGTATGTGTGTGTGCACGGGTTTGTGTATTTGTGTATGTGTGTGTGTTTGTGTTTGCATCACTCAACACCTAACAAAAAATGTTCGCATTTCGTTTGTATGGAGAAATTGTTTACGTTTATTGTTTAGCATTTTGGCCTTAATCGCTGCTATAGACGCCCACGAATTTGTTGCAATTGCCGCAGAAGTGATTCGCATTCATGCAGCTCGTGGCACAGTAGGGCAAACAGGCGAAGCACCAGAGTCTGCACCACGATTAGAGATAAGTTAAAAATTTGGAGACAAGATAAGATAGAGAGCGAGAGGAAGATAAATAGGTGGTAAATCATGTTGTTTCTCTTACCCCACTATGCAAAGCAGCGCGGCCATGCAATGTGTGCGCACACTGGGCGAATACTCAATGCGCGTGAGACCCCGCACCTGGCAATGGGGGCAACAGACGTAGCACGGATCGGGTCCCACAGCTGGCGGCGCTTGTTCTGCAAGTGTTGCACATGTGCGTTAGACAATCAAAACAATCAAACATCGAAGCCGTCAAGTGCGTGTGCCAGACTTACGCTGTATGATGACTACGTTTGCGGTCGTTGGCACCTGGAATTGTGTTGCCTGCGCGTAGCTGGGCGGCACCTGTTGCGCCTGTGCATACTGATAGTTCATGTTAACACCTCCAGCGGCTGGCGTACTCTGCGTGTTCATGATGCGTTTATCCGTGCGCAGGTCTATTGATAGACAGCTTTCATTCCAGACTCGTTTACTTGTGCGCTGCGCTCTCGCAGCAATGTTGACGCAGTCAAAAAGTGCCAGCTCATTTGTTGCCAGCGCACTTTGTATCCAGCTTGCGTGTTGCGAAAGCTCATGTGATCAGCGCTCATGCTAACAAAGCGTATATTAGCAACATTCTGGTGCGCACATGTTGCTAAAGCTCATGTTGCCAACGCTCATCTTAACTGCGCTCTTATTGCTGTAGCAATTGTATGTTGGCATCGCTCATTTAGATAACTGTCGGCCATCTTAGTTTCGCTATTGTTTCTATTGCAATTCTATCCAGCTAACATGTTGCTCAAGCTCATGTTGCCAACTCTTAAGTCCACAGCACATCGCGACGCTCATGTTGCCAACGGTCATTTTAGCTTCGCTCTAGCTGCTGTTGATGCTGTATCCAGCTAACAGCATGTTGCTAAAGCTCATGTTTGGAACATTCATGTTGCCAACTCTTGTGATGGAGATTTTTACGCTTGGGCTTTTAACGGGTATTATAATAGGTTTAGGGCGCAGAAAGCTTTGTATGCATGACTCATAAATTATTGAGAATTATTTCATAATCATGCATAATAATGCATCCTAACTATGTTAACTATATTATTATATTAAATTATCATGGATTTCTACAGTATCAAAAGCATTAATCTGTTCTTATTTCTTTGCTTTATTGTTGCTAAAATCTGTGTAGAATGAAAATATTTCATTACGAATCGCTTTATTAAATTTGAAAAAGTATGGTCTTAGCCTAAATACATAATGTTTATATAAAGAGTTCTGTCGCTACCAGCAGCGGCAGAACGGGAGTATATAGCATGCCGTATGTGTGTATATTTATGTTTATATGTACATGCAGAAGGCACAGACACTTGAGTGCTTAAGCTACATCGTGGGCGAGAACGTAATAGTGCTTACGCTGCAGATCCCATGCTGCAGTCCAGTCCATACATAAGTGACCGATCATATTACGGTTGATATTGTATAAACAAAGCAGCAAAGGATTGCTATGTGGATGAGTATGATACTCTTACTTTAAGTGGGGTATATGCAACATCAGATGTTGCATACACAACAATACGATGGGCATATGCTTATTTGACATACAACATACTACATCTGCACACATACTACATACATATACTATAGTTTCATTCATAGGTGCCAATGAAGGCATTGCAGAAGGAGCAATAATGATCCACGTTGCGAGAAAAGTCCGTGCAGTAGAGACAGATGGCACAGGGCCACAGGCTGCAAGCATATAAATAGATGCTACTTTTAATAATCTCTCCCTCTCTCTCTCTCTCTCTCTCTCTCTCTCTTTGGAATACCCTCTCTAAGCTTTCGTTTAGTTACATCCACTTACAACGTAAGGCACATGAAGAGCGCTATCATATGAGTTCGATATGTGGCCTTGCTCACTATGTGCGTCATCATTTCCAAATGGCAATTGGGACAGACCATGCGAGTGGACACCCGACCGATGGCAGATGGCATTTCGTAATACTTTAGGGATATACAGATATATATGAATATATATGTATATGTATTACGTATATGTATATATGTAACTTAGTGGCTTCAGCTCTGCCTTGGCTGCTGTTCCCGGCAATACTGTTGCGCCTTGCCCTAGTTTGAGTCTTTTAATATTATCGCATTTCATTTACATGAAAGTAAGTATATATATGTATGTGTAAGTGAGTCGTATAGCTGCATTATAATACCCCATATTCATTTCTGTGTAATGAGCGTTATTCATAGAAGTTGTTTATGGATTGAAACTATTAAAAAGGACTGTTTTGTGTATGGAGCAATAGAAGAAAGGCGGGAAACGCAAAATAGAATTTCGAGTTAGGATAATGAGTCAAGTCAATCAATAGTTATTTCTATCCGTCTGTCTGTCTGTAGCTTAGAATTGTGTCTCTTAGTCGGATACTCCCGACTGCAGCTCTAAGCCTTAGCTAGTGAGTTTGTCAGAATCTATTATTATACATTCCCCATTATACGATATTCTACAGTACTTCAAGTTCATCTTTTTCAGATGCGAGCTGGTTTGAATAAAATAGATATCTAGATTTTTTTTTTCATTGCACTGTTTTAAGTTAGACTATAACTAAAATTTACTATATATACAATAATACCATGTATCAATATACATATTTCACAGGATAGCTGCGTAGACAAGTTCTTTGAACGAATCCATTAATGGGTATCCAGATTTAATTAACAATTAACCCTTAAGCAATTTTTACTTTCATTTTTCTTAGCATTAATTTCAGTAATCTACAATATATATTCATAGCTGTTTATTTTTTTTTATATATGTTTTATTATGTATCAATTACATCACAAAATCATGCGCATATTTATAATATCATATAGTATCTGTTATTTAGGTAAAAAAATGTTTCATAACGAATTTCGTTCGCGTAATATTAAGTATTTAGTGCATACGTGTTGTTATTGTAGTTGTTAATGTTGTTGTAATCCGTTGCTCAAACTTCAGTTCTGATAGGTGCCTATAAAGGCGCCACAGCTGGAGCAGGTGTGCACAGCGCTCTGGCAGGAGTCCACGCAGTAGGGCACACAGCAGCAACAGATGCCGCTGCAAGGATATAGTTATAGAATATATATACATACATACATACATATATACACATATATATATATATTAGAGCTTGGCTCACCCCACTAGACAAATGAGTAGGGCCAATAGATGCGTCTTGGTGCTCGGCTCGTGGCTCACCGTCGTCTGCTGTCGGGCGTGGCACGAGGGGCAGACAGCAATCGTTGGCATGCGGCCCAAATTGTTCTGTGCTCCACCTGATCGGGAGGCGGATAACAAACACATTGACAGTTAATTGTTCACTTGAATTAATGATTGATGATTATTTGATTAACCTTGCATATAGACCTGGGGCTGTTGCACATTAATCACGGAGGGCCTCAACGATTCGGCCGGTGCGTTTACGTCCCCATATTGGGGCGGAGCATCTGGCGGCGATGGATATAGATTCGGTTTCGATGTCATTGCAACTCAACAAGTTCCAATTAGTCCAAGAGTTCAATTGGTTGACTGGCTCACTGGTTCACTGGTTCACTTGTTCCCTTCCGTTTGTGGTCTGCTTCGCTTGCGCCTCGCTTTGGAACTGAACAGCGAGAAATTTTGTTGCTCAGCCATTGCCTGCGCTGGGAATAGGCGTCTGTGTGAGTGTCACAGTCGGTGTGTGTGTGTGTGTCTATGTGCCACAGTGTGTGGGTGTGCGTGTGTATGTGAAGCCATTTTGCAGTCGTTATCGAGCTTAATATCCGACTATCAACGGAAAGTACCCGTAGCGCTAGGATAACGATTATGACTCACAGTTATCAATTAAAGAGTAAGCTCATACCTTGGCTATTGGTTCTGAGAGCGAAATTAATTATAGAAAATCTTATAATAATAAAAATGAAAAAAAAGATGTAATGTCATATATAATTATATAAATATTTTTATATATTTATCTGAATTTTTTTTTTAATTTTGCTAATTTTATTATTTTAATAATAATATAAATATAATATATTGATCTACTCTTTTATTAATAAATAATAAAATATATAATAAATTAAAGCCTAAAACAAAGCGAGTTTATTTAAATCAACTCTTCATTTAATTTCAGCTCAAATTCGTTTATTTAAAATAGCGATTCGCTCATAAAAATATTAGATATTAATGGAGCTCTGCTTGAAGCTCGGGAAATGAATATTTTGTTATGTATGTATAAATTATTGTATGTAGATTAATTGTATGTATATAATTGTAGATAATAATTCAGCAATTGTTATTTCTCAAAACTAAATGAATTTATTAGTTAATTTCTGTTTAAAGTGAATCATAAAATTATTCGCAATTAACAAAATTCGGCTTGCAGTAAATACGTTAGGTCAACATGTGTATAACCCGTATTCAGTTGAAAATGTGCTTGATCAAGACTTGCTATATTTTATGTCATTGCCCGTTTATCGATAATAATCGATATTTCAATTTGGCATTGTTAGCTTCAGGATTTCTTAATCTAGGAATCTCTAAAACAGAATCAGCGCAATATTCAGAGTACTGGATACACCCGACTAACCCACTCCATATTTATTTAGTCATTCTTGATTGAAAATTTTACCGTTAGACTTTTAGTAGAGAAGAGTAACTTAGACCCCTGGCTAAGCCAGCAAAAGAAAACGCATTAAGTTGACATCTTGCTGTTCCATAGCCTAGACAGCTCATATTTACTATAATATATATTGTATATAAATGTATTATTTGTGTTTGCTTTGTTAATTGAGCATATCAGCAATCAAAAACTGGACACAATTTTAGCTTGTTTTTTAGCATTTAATTGCTTTGATTTAATTAGGGCTTAGCACGGATGACAATTAGTTGGCGGCCTTGCCCAAATACTGATTGCAGCAGCTGCAATAATGATAGAGGCTGCGGCAGCTCTTGAGGCAATATGGCAAGGGAACCAAGCAAATCAGGCTGGAAAGAAGAAGAGAGAGCAAGGGAAAATATAGATGAGATATAAATGTATAGTATGGATATATCATATATCAGCTAACTCACCCCGTTACGCAGAGTACGAGTGCAATAAGATGCGTGTTTTTATTGGAGCGCAGCTCTAGGCGCGTTTGCATCACGTTGTGGCAACTGGGGCACGTCATGCGCTGTGGCTCGGGTCCCAGTGGCGTGGCGCCTGGCAGTAATTGATAAGAGTTTCACCTGGTACACCTGGATATTCATCACTTACCTGCTGCATTCACCAACAGCACTGTGGGCGGAGCAGCAGCAGCAGCAGGAGGAGGAGCTGTGCCCACTGCACTTGCTGCACCTGGAGCACTTGCCATATAGCTAAGGCCCAGCGGCTTCAGATCCATCTCCATGCTAAACTCTTTGATGAGCATCGCAAGGCCCTCAGCGGCCTTTTATAGCCAAGCACTTGGCACTAGGCATACGCTGCGTATGCGCGATTAATGCCTAACGGCGACCCATTCAGAAATAATTCACACATTATTATTCGTCATTTGTTTATTTGGCAAGAAGGCGCAAAACAGTTAATCAACAAAATGGGAAATTCTATTCAACTAAATTCAGGCTAATTGCAGAGTTCTACGCATTAAACGCCGTGGGGCTGAACAGTGGCTTGTGGGCGTGGTTACATAAGTTTTATAAAAATACAATTTGTTTTATCTAAAAAAATCTATATACTCTTGAACAAATTTTCTACAGTGTTTTGAGCTTTTTTTCAATAAAAATGTCACACACAATTTAATTACAATATTTGTTTTAGAAACTTATTTTTTTATGATTTTTTTTTTTTTAAATTTTAATTCAATTTTGTACATTTTTTTTTGTGTGTCGTTTTTGTATTCTATTTTTTTTTTTTTCTAATAGAGAGGCCCTTGAAAATAAAATCAGGGCATGATTGATATGTTTTACAATAAAATAGTCAATGAATATTTTTTGGAAACATTTGTTTCAGTGTGTTTTTATGCCAAGTAATTTTTGAAAATGGGAAATTGACTTTAAGATTTTATTAAACTTGTAAAACATTTTATAGGGGTTTTTATTTCTTTTTATTTATTTATTTATTTTTTAATTCTGAGACTGCTTTTTTATCAATTCTAAAATTTAAAAAAAAATTGTAAAATTTAATTATATCATTAAATTATTTTTATGGAATTCTGTAGTTTTTTTTTTTTTTTAGCCTTATTGTATGCTTTTTTCATATTTTTAAAAAAGCTCAAGGCGTTTATTTATATTTTATTTTATTTTATTTTATATATTTTTTATATATGTTAAAACTGTTCCATGCAAACTCATTGCTAAAATGCGATTTATATTAGTTAGCATTTGAGTTAGAGGTATATTTGGTATAGTAAATAGAGGATACCTAAAAATGTGCATTTAAGCGAAGCTTGACTGTAAAAACAGTTACTTTTGCAGCTGCAAATTATGAGAAAATAGAGAAAAACCTTTTGCTTGTATTAAAAGCCCGCAGCAGTGCAACAATATGAATTGGCATATGTATATACTATATGTGTGTATATATGTGTATATACTATATAGCGCCGAACTATCTGAAATCATGTCAACGCACGTAGGTGCCAACGTAGTTGTTGCACGAGGGGCAGAAGTGATCCGTGCTGCGCGCACACTTCGTGCAGTACAAGGCGATGGCGCAGGGCCACAAGCTGCAATCAAAGCAACACAAATTAAATGGTAGTTAGTTAGCTAGTTAGTCCAACTATATATATATATAGTTGGTTTCATTGATGTCTTACCAGAGCGCGGACAGTATGAGGGCCAATAAATGAGTTTTGGTTGTGGCCTTGGGCTCGGTGCGCGTGGTCACCTGTTGATGGCAATTGGGGCAGATTAAGCTGCTTGGCTCCGGTCCGACAGGTGTGGACATGTTGCTATATAGAAACATATACAATAAATGAGAGGGGGCCGTGGAGTTATTGATTTTGGAGTTGGTGTTGACCTTGACCTACGGCCAGTCGCGTGCATTGACAATTTCAATTGCAATGGCAATGGCAATCGCTGCTTTGACATCTGGAAAACCCATTTTGGAAAAACAAGTGCACTCTCACATGACTTCGAATGGCTAATCTGAGCTAATCTGATAACGGCTAATTGGTCTGGCATGCAGCAGGCAAATTAGCTCAATGTGATGTCAGCGACAGTGTAACGATGTCGTCATTCACAGGAGCTGCCCAAAAGCCGAGAATACCCCATAGGAGACAAGCAGAGCGCCTGTACATAAACTTCACACTTAATTCTACCTAACCCTGACAACAAGCCCCTCACAACATGGCCACCCTCCTCAACTGGACAAGGGCGTGTCCTTCGTTGTTTTTGGGCGTGTTTCGCTATGCTTGATTAACTATATGAGAGAGTAAACAATGTTGTAGCATAACGGACTGCTTAATACTGGCTCATATATCATATATCATATCTAGATTTGACAGGCCATATATTGTTTAGATGATATATGGTTGCTCCTGAAATTTAACTATCTTTAATCTATAATTCGATATCTCATATATTTTATCATATTTGTATGATATATAATAAATAATATATAATATATACAATAGAATCCGGTTATAACGACTCCGCTTATAGGTCTCCAGACAAACTTTTACGAGCAAACTTATACGGCTATAGCGCCTTCCGGATATAACGACGGTCCCTTGAGTGTCGTTATAACTGGATTCTACTGTAATATAAAATATATCATATAAAATATATGCTATGATAATAGCAGTTAGGCGTTGATTTATGTACAGCACACACACACACACACACACACACTCTCACACAACCCGTTTAAAAATAATCTTCACATTCCATTTATACATTTTTATATAAAAATTTAGCTAAATAACAGATTAGCTTAGAGCCTAGTATTACTCACATCGCTTATATGTATATACGGATGTGTTGCGTATATATATTTCTATATTTATATAGTTTTCTGATTATTTCTAAACTAACTTTGAACTTAAATTTCGCGAACTTGTTACGCGCTGTGGCAACGAAATCGTTTTGAAGTTTGCAGCGCAGATAAATCGCCTGGACAGTCGTTTGTCGTCATGTTAGTTAGCAGCAGTGCACAGTGGCCTTGTGTTCATTTGCATGCGCAGCAATTGGCAGGCGACATAATAACTGAAAACTATGCTTAAATTAAAGCTTTCTATACATACAAATATATATATATAGATATATTAAAGACGTTTACATTACTTATGATGCTAGATCCTGCCAATTCAACTGCATTTCAGTCCATGCTAACAGCACCTAAAGCACAGTGCCAAAGCAATGGCCGTTAGCGACAATGTTGCGCGTATGTTGCTGCAACAAAGGCTTAGCAACATTTTAGACGGAGTTCCTACTTATTTTCGATAACTTCAACTTTCAATAGTCGGTTTATTGAGCAAAAGCAATATACATACGTATGTATATCAAGTAAACAGTTGCTTATACGTAAAATATTTCAGTAATTTGTTTGTTTACATTAAAATCAGATATGGCTATTGTTTATGCTAATGGAACGAAGCGAAGCTTCAAGTGTCGGAATCTGATTCTTGTTGAATGTATATATTATACATACATACATAAATATATGTATGAATTTGCGATGATGTGAGTTTTTCGGAATCGTATAAGGAATATGTAAATAAGATGTTTCTTATATATGTATATATGTTTCTTGTATATGATACTGAGCTCTGCTCGGAGAGCCTCCGAGTTTCTTCTCGCCGGCGTCATCGCTTTAGAAGCGAGCATTGCATTTGGGGCAGACGGGGCTCGTCTGGTAGCCCCACTCGCAGCAGCAGGGCAAGCAGACGCATGGCCAGCAGCTGCAAAGGGACAAAGAGATAAAGCGCAATTGGCAAATAGATTTTCCTAGAAATTTCACAATTCAACACTCACAATAGGGCACAGAGCACTGCTGCCCAGCAGTATGTTGCGCATGTGGCATGATGCTTCATACGTATCAAGATCCGTTTGTTGCAACGGGGACAGGTCGTCAGGCCAGAGCTGTCAACGACTACGTTATTCGTCTGGACCACGTGCACATCGGGACGTGGTGGCTGCGCCGCTAGCGGCGCATGAATCTGTTCAGTTGGTGGAGCACTTGGTCCTGCACCGTACTGCTCTTGAGAATACGGTGGGGGTTGCGGGGGCAATTTGCTGTACTCCATGATCTAACAAAGAGACTTGTCTTAATATTTATTGCAGCATACAGCAAATTTGCAGGTATTGCGCATTTACTCAAATAGTATGCACACATACACACTTATACGTTCATACATGCATCCATACATGCCAGAGTATGAGCATACATATTTATAAGTGTATATGTATGTGCGCACATACATACATACATATCCATATGTACGTACATTTATGCACTTTAAGTATCAAATTTTGCTCCTCGCGCATTCTTAAATTTACACACACATTCATTACCTTTCTATTTACTTTATGTATTTCTATTCACTTTATTTGCTATGCTCAGATAAAGCGACCGGCGACTTCTTCGCAAGAACATAAAAAACGGAATGAGCGACGCTGAAAAATAACCGAGCTTCTTCTCTCATAAGCCTGGTGCTGCCAGTGGGAGCGAGATGACTAGATTGTCTTGTCAACGTTTGCTGCACAAAACGGAATTGCACACCAACAATTGTAAATCCATGCAGATCTTTGAACATAGCCCAGCAAACAAATATGTGGTGAGTAGAGTGAACACTGATAATTATCAAGGTTAGGTTCTATATAAATAATCTAATTGTGTTGTTAAGGTACTAAACTTGCATTGTACAGATTCAGCGCTTAAAATAAATATACAAAAAAAAAAAAAAAAAAAATTATCAAGTTTACTTAATGGCAAAATATATAAGGATCTTAGTTTTAGATAATATATAATTAATACTGTGGAAATTTCAACATTTGTGGTTTGATAAACTTGCATTTGCATTACAGATGAGCAAAGGCTTAGTCTAGAATGAACCAAATGCTGTAAAATAACTGATTGCATACTTTTAGGCGGCGAAATAAAATATGCTTATTGCCTTCTTTTAGCTACACGATTTAAATAGGCAGTTGAATGTATTTATTTTTAGATAATAGGATTCCTATCAGCTCAAACTGTTTATTTTTTGCAGTTAGCAAGCGTCAGTGTTTTATTATTAGTCATCCAAGCCCGTTTAGTTATAAGTTATTTTAGTGACTCGATTAGGTCAGTTCCGTTCCTATGCGGCTCGACTGCCTATGAAGGCATTGCAGACGGGGCAATAATGATTCGATTGCTTGCAGGAGTCCATGCAGTAGGGCACACAGACGCAGGGCCAGCAGCTGAAGAGAGAGAGAGAGAGAGAGAGAGAGAGAGAGAGAGAGAGAGAGATAGATGTTGATAAGGCTCACAGGTTTAACAAGCTCCATTGAAACCTGAATGCCAGTTGAATGGGCGCATTCAAACTCACCCGATTAGACATAGAACCATTGCCCATAGATGCGTTCGCCCCGTGGGCGTAGCCTCGATGCGGGTTATCACATCGTTCTGACACGCCGGACAGCGCACGAATGTTGGATCTCGGCCCACGGGCACGCGCTGCGGTATTGTGTGGATGATGACTGTGGAGCTGCCCGGCGGCTGTTGCATGGGCGGATATAAGGGCGGCTGTGTGGGTCCAGCCGGATACGGTTGATAGGTTTGGGCGGGCACATAACGGATTTGCGCCTGGGGCGTTGCCTGTGCCGGCACAGCAATAGGCACTGCGTCCACCTGTGGCTGCAGTGGCTGCGGTGGTAGCGGTGGCTGCGGTGGTAGCGGTGGCATTGGCTGCTCAGTGTATGGTGGCGGATCCTGCTTTTCCATGTTAATCCAATTATTACTATATATATATTATTATTTTTTTTTTATTATTTAGAAATTCGTGCTTTCGACCTTATAGTTTGGCGTTTATTATTTTACTAATTTAGCCTCGCTGCGAGTAAATGTTGATAAAGTGCCAAAGCGTCGAACTGATATCGAACTTATCTGCTAAGGCGACACTAGATTAGATTTAGCACGACTTTAGCTCTTGGAATTGGGGGATTTTTATGGTTAAAAAGGGGGGCGGCTACACCTGTTCTACCTTCGAAACATGACAAACGGGCAAAAATTAGTGTGAAATTGTCACTTTCATAGGTATTTGGTATTTAGATAATACGCAATGAAATTTTTCGGTAAAGCTCTGTATGCACCAGTTACTGACATGTGAGAATGCGAGAGAGAGAGAGAGAGAGAGAGAGAGATAGCGTGAGTGGGAAAGAGATTGCAGCTACTAAGTAACTATATACAATCGCTGTATAGGGCATAATGACAGAGCCAAACAATAGATATGTCATATATACAAATGTTCTATACAATATGATATACCAATTGTGATAAGCTTCTCTTGGACTCACTTGAAGAATTTGTTAACTAGAAATTTATGGCCATAATCAAAGTTGACTCAGCAAAGCATTCATGGAATGCCCAAGTTAGTGCAGCGAGAAGCAACTGATGGAGTTAAAGTTGAAGAAGTTGCAACCAGTTACAGTTTAGCTCATTAACAAATCATCTAAATTGAATATTTGTATATTTAAAAGAGTAAAGATATATCAAATAAAATGAAACAAACGCATATCCTTGATTCACTTGATGATGATCGTTGGTGGCTTTTATTTAAAATCGTTTAGCTTAGCATATTAAATAGACAGATCGTTGCTTATAGTTAGTTAATACTTTATTGCTCGTAGGTGCCAATGTAGGCGCCGCAGTTGGGGCACGAGTGCTCCGCGTTCTGGCAGGAGTCCATGCAGTAGGGCACACAAACGCAGGGCCAGCAGCTGCGAAGGGCAGAGCGAGAGAAATAGAAACAAAATCAGCGACAAGAATGCAATTAGAAAAAAAAAAAAAAAAAAACAAAAACAAAACAAAAAAGAACAAAAACAAATGAAAACATGTTCACTGATTGCGCCGGCGATGATTCATGAGTGATTCAATTCAATTCAATTCAACTTGATTCAGTTGCTGTGCGCTCAACTCACAATAAAAGGCACAGGACCAGGGCCCAGCAGTGCGTGCGTCCGGTCGGGGTGCGCTTCACAGTTGTCAGGATATCAGCGTGGCAGGAAGGACACTGAACTCGCGACGGCTCGCTGCCGATGGGCACCACATTTGTCGTTGTCGTCGTCTGTATGATCACCTGTGGTGCACCGGGCTGGTAGGTCTGGGCGGGCGTATATCCTTGATTCATGTTTGGGGCCGCAACAACTCAACAACTTTTCAACGGTCGACGTGAACTGTTTGATGATATCTCAATAACTGAGGCATATATAGTGAAGCTACCGAAGCTACAGTTCGCTATGATATGTGCTTATCTAAACAGGCGTGGCCATAACTGATAACAAAAAGGCAGACAATGACAGTTACAGAGAACGTGAGAAAGAGAGAGAGAGAGAGAGATTGTAAAAAATAACAAAAGTGGGAGTTTTTGTTTTATTACTTGGCTGATTTGCTGTCCAAGCTTAGCACATTGCCGAAATGTACATATATAACTGTATCATGTATCATATATATATGTACCCATTTTAGAGTTACGAATCGTAAAATGTATGTATGACTCATGCCCTCAAGTGGTCTATAAAACAATTTTCATTTCAGCTATTTACAGCATTTAGAGTTGACTCATTTCAAAGAAGTGCAAATAAATTGGCAATCTGATTAAATTTGTATAGATAGAGTATTAAGGAATTTACTGAATGAAATATAGGCTTTTATTTCTGCTCAGTTATCTAAGATAAGCTGTTTGTGCATTAAATGTTTCGTTTCATTTCATTCGAAAATTGATTTTTAGCTTTTTACGCCTTTATGTTTAAATAAATGTAAATCTCCAATTTGTGTATAAAATATAGGGTATTCCATGGTCTATCATGCTTGTGCAACTGTAGGTATTTCCTACATATTTACTTTCTTATCATTCCAAGTATATTTTTTCAAGTATAAAACAATCTGTCAGCCTAGAAAAATGATAAGAATATCATGTGCCGTAGACTAAAAAACAAAAACACAAAAAATCGATTAATTAAAACCGATAATTATCGTTTATGGCATTTTATTTACTTATTTATTTTATTATAAACTGAGAATAACAAGAGAAGCGCTCATAACAAAAAAATATATACATATATCATTAAATCAATTGAGAATGAAATTAAAATAGAACAACGTGGCGTATACGTAATAATTTACCTGCTCTACTCGTTCGTATAGGAAACAATGTAGGTATGATTAATATAGTAATTCATTCAGAGAGTAAAGATCTATAGGCTTAATAAGATAATGTAGTTTACACACGTATATAAATATATATGTATATAGGCATATGTATATGTGTGCGAATTTATCTGTCTTTTTTCGGGCTTAGTTCTCGTAGGTGCCAATGTAGGAGCTACAATTGGGGCAATAGTGATTGGCATTCTGACAGGAATCCATGCAGTAGGGCAAACAGACGCAGGGCCAGCAGCTGGAAGTGGCAGAAGAGCAGAAATTATTAATATATTTATATTATATGTATATTATATTATATTACATTATTTTACATTACATTATAATATATTATTATTAAAAAAATAATCGTTTTTTTCACTCACACATAGTTGATCATATTTGATATTATGTTTTATCAAACTAAACTCCAGCTGAGATAGTAAAGCCACGCACACACACACACATACACATATGTACATACATATGTCTACAATGTAGACTCTACACTCTCTCTACGCACTTGCTCTCACACGCATTCGCTCCTCTCTCGCTCTCTCAGCACACATTTCGATAAGCAGTCTGTCTAGCTTATTTTGCTTTGAAGCGAATATCACTTGCATCTGTAGCTGAATCACCACACCTACACACACACATGCTCACACATATGCATCTCTACTTACATGAAGAGGCAGAGTATCAATGCCCAGCAATGTGTTCGGCCCGAGGGTGTGCTCTTAACTGTTGTCACCACCTCGGCATGGCAGGAGGGGCAACGTATGCGTGTCGGTCCACTGCCAATGGGCACCAAATTGGATGTGGTTGTTGTCTGTATGATCACGGTGGATTGCTGGGGCGGCTGGGGCATGGGTGGATACAGTGGTGGCTGTGTGGGTCCGCCTGGATATGGCTGATAGGTCTGTGCGGGCGTATAGCCAGGCTGTGGTGGCGGCACTGCGCTGTATGGCGGTGGCTGTTTGCTCTCCATTGCTGAATAGATCTGTATCTCTCTTTCTCTTTCTCTCTGTCTTTCTCGCTCTCTCTGTGTATTCCACTCTCCTTGTGCAGCTCGACTGCACGGCTTGCTGGCTGTCGTTCGACTGAATTGGCTGTTAACTATACTCGACTTTACCTTACTTTACTTTTGCCATATCTGGCTGCCCTATTCAAGCCAATTCGTGCGTATCTTATCAGCTACTGCTGCTGCTGTTGTTGTGGCTATTGTTGGTGTTGCTCAGCGATTAGGCTCGAGCAAACTTTTATGCAAGCAAATTGGCTTAGCGAGTTTCTGGCTGTTTGTTAGCTTGTTTCCGCTCATCACAGTTTATTATGCACTCAAATACAAATATATTTATAAAGAGATCAGCTCACAATTCTGTATATGATGTATGTAAATTTTGTGACTCACAGGGGCTGTGACGTCGTTAGTATAACACGTTGCTTAAGTTCAATGAGACTCATATTGAGTATTTCACAATGTATGTACATATGTACATATATGTAAATATTGATATGGGAAATTGAATATGCGAAAGAAACAAAACTGATGCAAACACTGTTTGTAGAGTGAGCTGAAGGTGGAGCCAATGATATTTATAGATTGGCTATGGTTTATCGGCATATTAACCGTTAAAAATATACGAAGACAGTGGTTGTACGTATTAAAATTATTTTTAAACTGAGCAGTTTCCTTTTTGGTTTTATCTAATCTTGAGACTTATGAATCTGCACTATACAATAGACTTTTTCTAATATTAAAAGTACGTATTATCTAATCTTGACACTTGTAAAACTAAACAAGCATATAACAAGCCAATATACTTCTTATTAAATGTTGGGCAAAGCCTAAGAAATGATAAAATAATATATGAGTTAAAAATGATTTTGTATTTAAATTAATTGATTTTTATATTATGTTATATTTTTTTTATGTATTACTGTAGTATAGTATAGTGATATCAACTTTTCAGCGATCAATAAAGCAACCAAGCTTAAGGACCGATAAAGTTTTAAAATATGCCCACTGTGCAGAAACCACTAAACGCTCAATTCATAATGACTTAAATGACTTTTCAGAGCTGGGAAAAGAGAAAGAAAACAAAACAACAGCTCGGAAATATACATACATATGCTAGTTAGTTCCATGCATTCTCTAGTAGTCCAAACGGTTGTTTGTTTTGCAAATCAGTTCATCTGTCAACAACAACACACACACGGTTCGGAGAGCGAGCACTTTGTGCTCCCAGAGAGACGCGATGCATACTACTCGCACTCTCACGCATATATATGTACACAGACACAGCCTACGCGCAACTGCAGTTGACTACAATACATGTTACGCTGTTGTTATTTATTTTTTCACCCACGCGAGAGCTTTTTTAGCTGCCTGGTGAAAGCTTTTCCAGTGGCTTTTGCTTTTGCCATTTCGCCTTGGCGCTCTCAAGTTCAAACGTTAACATTTGAAGCCATGAAAATAATGTTAAGCAAATATGATAAAACATAGTTCGAAGAGTAGAAAACTAAATACATAGAAATATAATAAATATGAAAATAGTAGCCGCAAAATACAGACAACTGGTTTTTTCAAAAAAATTACTTGACAAACATTGAGCCAATGTTTCATTGTTTTTTGCTTTTGGTAGTATTGTGTTTCGTTTCATCTGTTTCTCAACGCGTCTGGTACTTTAACCCAAATTAAAATCAAATAAGAAACACTTGCGCACGACAGGCGACGCAGTACGCATCTAACATGAGCCGGCAATTGAGGTTCAGCATCCCGCAGCCAACATCCATGGAGACATGCCCATCCGATCTGGTGGAGATAAATTTAAATGCCGATAGAAAGTACACTAAGCAACAGTCGGCTCAGGTGCTAGACGAGTTGCTGCAGTCGAGAACAACAAAAACACTGCCCACGCATCGCGGCTATCCCTATGGCTATGGCGACACAGATGATGAGGCGGACTTTTACTTCTGCAAGAAATCCAATTCAACTGGCCAGCTGGCCGAGAAGGTATCGCCGCCGCCGCCATCTGCAACCAACATCAGCTGCTTGAGGCAAATGTACTGTCCGGAGTGCAACGAGCGACTGCATGAGCAGGGCGTGCGATTGGAACGTTTACTCACCATGTGGTAGGTTAAGTAAATCGTCTGCTGCTCACTTAACTTTTACTGTTACATTTTGAATTTATTTCTGCCTCAGTTGTTTTGCTTTGCTGCCCATTTATCCGTGCTGTATGCGTCGCTCCAAGGACGAGTGCAAGGTGATTTGTGGCAAGTGTGGCTATCTGCTGGGCGCCTGGAAGCGCCAGTGACACACGTATCTAGCATTTAAGTTTACTTTTATTTAGTTAAAATTTGTTTTTGTATGACGTTTGTTACTCTTTAAGCACCAATTGACCCTGCATGCCAAAAAAAAAAGATGAAAAATGTTTTGTTTTGTATTATAATTTTTGTTGAAGATGTGCTCGTAATATTTCGGCTCTCTCTCGTTCATTTGCTCTCCTTGCGCTCTCTTAAATTTGCTGTGTTGCTCTCCATCCCTCTCTCACACTAGTGTTTGCTGTGCCTCTCTCGTGTTTTCTGTTTTGGGCTAATGCCGTGTGCCGCCTGTTGCTGCTCACAGTCGCAATGTCAAACGCTTCGAAGGCAGCCGAGTTGCAGCTGGACAATGTGTCCGCTGCCACAGCCACACTGGAACAGCTGGAATTCCAGGAAGAGCTTCCACTGAAGCCGCAGTTGCGCTTCTATAGCGTTGGCCCTAGCACCTATCGCGTGCTCTGTCCACTCTGCCATCATCGGTCGCGCTCCGAGACAGTGCAAATGGCTGGAGCTTTGGGTCAGCTGAGTTGCCTGCTATCCGCCCTGTCCTGGTGGGTAGCTTTGGAATTTTATGTATAGACCTTCCGTATTCATGGCTCTACTCTTGCCTTCCAGCTGCTTTCCCATCTTTGCGCTGAGCTGCGTCTATACCTGCCTGCAGAGCCGCCTGAAGAGCAAGCGTGTCTTTTGCAGCAGCTGCGGCGGACATCTGGGCTTCCACTGGCGTCCCATTTAGTTATAATTTATTAAGTTTTCGCCACAATTTTTGCAAATGCTCTATAAATAATAATAAAGAATAAAAAAAGAAACATTCGCGCAGCTGTTGCCAATTTTCAACTATTTTTTGTTATTAGCACGCATATTTCCATCAACGCCTCCACTTAAGAGAGCTCCCACTCTCTATCTGTCTCTCTCTCTGTTTCTCTCTCTTCCGCTCTCCTCTCTCCTTTCACTAAGAATTGAAATTGATTGCCTTTGGCAATTTCGTTGATCAGCTTTTAGTTGCTCTGCGTTCGTCGTTGTCATCAAATGGAAAGCACTGAGAGCCTGGACGGCAGCGATTGTGATTTCAATGGCATCTCTGAGGTGCCACAGGTGGGTCACCTGCCCACTGAGCCGTTTGAGTTTGTTTGTCCCGCCTGCCAGCAGCTGCAGACAAGTCAGGTGGAATACGAGGCTGTCACCTACCTGCAAAAGATCACCTGTAGTTTGAATAAAGTGCTATGCTGGTAAATATACCTCATCTATACTCCTCTACCTTTTATTAATAGTATATTTTATATATTCTTCCTTTTAGTAATCCCATTCGCTGGAATGGTAGACAGGACATTAATCACTATTGCAGCGCCTGCGGCTGCTTCATTGGCCGCCACATCACTCTCAGCTGGTATAAGCGCGCTCTGTTCCGCATGCAGCGCTCCGAGGTGGAGGACTATGGACGTTGGCAGCGCTTCCGAAAGGTCGAGAAGGAACAACTTGATGAAAAGAAGCTGGGCAAACAGCGTGCAGCACTCACAAAGAACTAGTTCCAGGTTCAGTTTCATAATTAAAATATCATTTATTTACAAAACAAATTTAGTAAGCTGAGAACCCGTGATTCATTTAAATAAAAATATGAGCTATATATATTATGACAGATTGATGGTTTTTCATTCATACGAGGTACATTTTCCATGTTATACTCGATGTTTCTGTTCTTTTATATAAAATAATTAACAAAATAACACTTCTAATTCATTTATATATTCATAAAGAACTCAGAACACCAACTGTAAGCTTATTACAGTTTTCCGAAGCAAACCTTTAATTTTTGTGTACCTCTTATCAGAGCTAGTTCAAAGAATATGTATATAGAAACATACGAATATTCAAATTTCTGTGTTTATCGAAGCAAAGTGTAAAGCTTAAAGCTTTCAAGCTTTAATCAAGCTGCAGCTAAAAAGTATTAATTGCTTTGAGCTAATGAGCGCCAAAGCTCGCACACAGAATCAACTGTATTCGCTCTCATTTAATTTCAGTGCCAATGCAACTCGAAAAGTTCGCAAATACAAATACTAAAGCAAAACCGCACAAGAGAGTCTTCCAGCTGATTGCTGGCAAAGCAATTCCTATCACTAGAAAGCTTTTCTATATGCTCTCCAGCTGGAATTCTTTGAATACACTTACAAGCGAATTGCATTCTTGACTGGAAGAAACGCTCTCCTTCAGTATGCTTGCATATTTCGTCAAGGGAGCGGCTTCGTTATGTATTTGGTTCTGCTGGTGACCATTTTGTTGATCTTGCTTATGCAATATATAAGACGTATTTACAGTTATTGGCAGCGCGAGGGCGTGGATGAGGAGCCAGCGACATTTCCATTTGGCAGTATGCTTAAATTGCTGAAGAAACAACGTGGCTTTGGTTTGATCTTAAGCGATATCTACGAACGTCACAATTCTAAGATTGTGGGACTCTATGTCATGCACAAGCCCGTGCTGCTGGTGCGTGATCCTCATCTGGCCAGGCAGATCATGACCAGCGATTTTGCCAGCTTTCATGATCGTGGCATGTATGTGGACGAAGAGCATGATCCTCTGTCGGCCAATCTATTCAACTTGCAAGGCGCCTCATGGCGCAACTTGCGCCAGAAGCTGACGCCCTCCTTTTCCTCGGGCAAGATCAAGGGGATGTTTGACACGATCGACGACGTGGGCGATCGACTGGTGCAGCATTTACAGGGCATCGTCGACAAGGCTCCAAATGAATCTATCGAAATGAAGGCCATACTTACAACGTTTGCCGTGGACATTATAGGATCGGTGATCTTCGGACTGGATATCGATAGTTTTACCGATCCGAAGAACGAATTTCGTGCTATAAGCGATTCACTTCTATCAGAGATCGGTATTCTGCTTAGGATTCACAACTTGGCCACTATTATATTTCCTCCGTGAGTCTTCGACTCCAGATCATCTCTCGATCTATTTCTGATTAACAGTTTATGTCTACCTACAGATTAGCGAAGCTCATGAATCGCATGGGTTTTGAGAATAAGGTTCTTGGCAAGCTGCGCGATATTATGAAGCGTACGGTCGAGTTCCGGGAGAAGAACAATGTAGTACGCAAGGATCTATTGCAGTTGCTTATACGACTACGTAACACAGGCAAGATCGGAGACGACGACGACAAAGTGTGGGATGTTGAAACCGCGCGGGAGGAACTGAAAGCCATGTCTATTGATAAGATAACCGCTCAAGGTTTTCTCTTCTATATCGCCGGCTCGGAGACCACGGCGGCTACATCAGCCTTTACGCTCTACGAGCTGTCCATGTATCCGGAACTACTAAAGGAGGCACGCGATGAGTTGGACGCGGTTATGGAGCGACATCAGTTGAAGAGAGGAGATAAGTTTACCTATGAGGCAGTGCAGGATCTGAAATTCTTGGATATGTGTATTATGGGTGAGTATCTTTGATATCTATATACATATGTATTACTAATATTTATCCTTCTTCTTATTCAAACAGAAACTATCCGTAAATATCCGGGTCTGCCTTTTCTCAATCGAGAGTGCACTCAGGACTTTCTGGTGCCGGATTTGAATTATACCATAAAACGGGGCACAGGCATATTGATTTCGCTCTTTGGTCTGCATCGCGATGCCAAATACTTTCCCAATCCCGAGGACTATGGTCCGCATCGATTTGATGCCGATAATATGAACTACAACCAAACTGCATATATGCCCTTTGGCGAGGGTCCCAGGCACTGCATCGGTGCGTTTCTTTTCCATTATCTCAATATACTATATACATATATTCATATCCCTCTATATTTCTTCTCTATTCCAGCAATACGCATGGGCAAGGTCAATGCCAAAGTGGCTGTGGCCAAAGTCTTACTCAATTTCGATTTGGTTCACGCTCCACGCAAGGAGGTCAAATTTCGCTTTGATCCGGCGCCCGTCCTGCTGCCAGAGGGCGGTCTGCATGTGCGCCTGGTCAAACGTGCCTGATTTTTAATTACATTCTATCAAAAATAAATGTAATATATATGTTTGTGCTTTATTGATATGCAAAACAAACACACCGCTAAACACATATAGAAACTTTGCAAATAAAAAATCAAAACAAATCAAAGCAAAGCTGAAATGTAAACAAAATGAAAATGAAGCAAACAAAGCTTTTGCTTGCTCTTCAAATTTCAAGTTCAAGTGAGAGAGCGAACGAGTGAGTGAACGAGAGAGAGGTTCACATTAACTATGTGGTGTGTGTGTGTGTGTAAACTGTGAATGTTAAATTATGCTCTGCCTCTCTCGTTCGCTCATATTTCGACAGTACTGACTTGCTTCAGCTAAGCCGGCGAAAGCAAAGAATCAAGAATCAAAACAAAACAGGAAACAGGCCAAAAATTTAAAGTTAAACTGAGCAAGTTAGAGTGAGAGAGATCGAGCAACAACAAGTGTGTGTTTTCAGTGTTTGAAGTAATCAAACAAGCTTCTGTCTCGCTTGCTCTCTCTTGGAATTATGGCTGCCTTAACTCGATTGTCAGCTGCTATGCAAAATGAAGTCATGGAAATTATCGTCAGGCGGCAAAAAGAATCCATATAAAAAGGCAGTTGAATATGGATAAAAATGTATTTGATAAAGTGTTTTGATTCAGTGCATGTGTGAGGATCGGGACTATGGACTGGCCATATCAATTTGTGTATAGACGTCAATACATGGGAAATAGGCAGACTAACAACAGGACTGCTCGAATATATCAACCGTTAATATATATCCGTTTATTCCATTATAAATTCCTAACCTTCGATTATAGCTTTAAGCATTGCATAAGTAAAATATTTAAGTTCAAATATGAATATGCAATATTCTTATTGGACCATAATATTGCAGGTCAAGAATTGGCTTTTGGATATTTGGCTATACCCAATTTTATCTCATATCCTGTGCCGTCCAGATGCATCCATATGTTCCATCGAGGCGTGCCAAAAGTCAGAAAATATTCTATAAGCAAAAATAATGAAACGCAAAAGTATTTCGGAAATCTGACAGCTCAAGTGTACTATTAATATATATTTATGTATATATGCACATATATGTATATAGATATCTATGTGTAGATAAATATATATGTGGCCGATCTTTCGATGGTATTTCGTAATGTTTCACATTTGTTAAGCATATAAACAAAAGTCAATTTGTTTGCTGCTCTGGTTTTTTAGTTTTGTAATTTTCGCTTTGTCTGCCAAACAGAATGGCTCCAGTGGAATGACGATAATGATGATGATGATGATGATGATGACGACGATGACATCATAAGCGAACCAACAGAACAAGAGATACATATTACCCATACGCCCCGTGAGCGCATGCTCTCCCGCTCACTCTCTCTTTTGGTCGCTCTCTCTCTCCCTTCCCCTCGATAGTGAAACGTTTGCTGCTCGTCGCTGGCATCGGCAGCTGCTCGAGACAGTTAACATGGAGCCGCAGACGCTACAGATCAAGCTGCTGCCCGCCCGGACAGCGGAGGAGCGTGCCCGAAACATCATTGCCAATGTAGTTGTGGAGGGTCAGCAGGCATTCCTGGTGCCCTATATCGATGATCATGATGTGGGCCAGCCGCTGGAGAAGATTACGCTGAATACGCAGCTACAGGCGGCAGCTCCAGCTGCCCCTCGCTTGCGGTACTACAAGCCAGGCCCATCCACGTACAAGCTGCTCTGCCCGCTGTGCCGCGAGAGAAGTGATGCGGCTGTGATGCGTGCCGCCGGCTGCAAGGACATCAGCTGCTGCCTCAGCCTGCTGAGCTGGTGAGCTAGACATAGCTACACTCTGGCCATACCCTGTAATTAATTTCATAATTTTATCTTCTATTAGTGTTTTTCCCATTTTCTGGATTTGCTGCATTTGCACCTGGTGCGGCTGCAACCGCGAGTGGATCACCAAGGGCGTCTACTGCAGCCACTGCGGCGGCAAGCTGGGCATCCAGACGCGTTCCGATTAGGTCAATTAAAATTTGTTACAAATGTCACGCATAGTTTGTTTTTAATTCTATTACGCAGCTAACTCAATTAAAATACGCTCGCTCTTGCCGTCTGTCATCATTCCTTCGTCTCTCTCCACTCTGCCACTCTCCCTCTCTTTGTTGCTCTCCCGCTCTCACTCGTTTACTGTTGGTCGCTCTCTGGCTGCTGTCCAAACAGGTTGCGCCTTGGCTCTGGCCACATTTTGCTTTCAGTTTGGAATTCGTTCAGCTATGGCCACAACAACTGAGGAGCAGCAGCAGCAACAGCAGCAGCTAAAGCAGGCAAAAAAGGAGCTGGAAATCTACGAGAATTTCGCCACACCTTTGCCGGGCACCTTTCTCAATTTGCCGCAGGAGTCCGTGCTGCTCAAGTGTCCGTCCTGTGGGATTAAGGATAAGACAGTGGTGGAAAACGATCTGAAATGGTGGGCCAGTGAGCTGAACCGCATTGTTGGCTGCGTCTTTGTGTAGGTCATGATTGAACAAGTGAGAAGTGAGGCAACAGTGCTAATCCTTGAGCATTTTCATTCCAGCACCTTCTGCTGCTGCTGCTGCCTGGACTACATTGTGCCCTGCAAGCAAACCGATCGCAGTCATTATTGCGGCAACTGCGGCTGTTACTTTGGACGCGCCATGAAGCGACGAGCTCCACTCAAAATCAAATAGAGCAACAACCAAAAGTTACCTTTACCCAATAAAAAATTGTATGATCTAGCATAACATTAACTGATGCTCGCTCTTGATTTTTTCACACAGGGGTCAAAAGTACTCAACGAGAGAGCGCAATGGCCAATCAAAATTACCCACCCCCAAAATATATGCACAAGCATAAGTCATTTCGTATCTCTCCCGATACCGCTCTCTCATCTTCTAGTTTCTGCATTTGTCTACCATTTCGCTCTCCAGAGCTTTTGTTCAGTCTCCATTAGTACGCGCTGCTAACAACACGCTGTCGCCTGTTGCTCTTCACTTTACTTTACACTAGTCAGCATGGTTGAAGAACTGACGCCCGTCTATTTTGCCGTTGGCCCCAATGCTCGGGAAGTTACCTGTCCGTATTGCAAGGTGCTGGCGAAGACTCGGCTGGTGCGTTCCTGGCCGCACTTATGCACTAAACGTCATCACTGCGGCGCTTGCGGCGAATATCTGGGTGTCTACAGGCGACCCCAGCTATAAGCAACTTAAAACCCTTTTAGTTTTTATATAGTAAAATAAAAAAATATGCCGCTGTTTTTATATCGAGTGTGTTATTTAATTGCTAGTGCATAAGGAGAGCAGCATATACATATGAGACGTTCACTCTTGCTCCTTCGCTCTCAGCTCCGTTCTTTAGTTGCTCTCATTCGGGCTTTTCAATTGAGCGTGCCAGAACAGCACGTCTCACTGTCGCTCTTTCACTCTGTCTGTCGCTCATTTAGAATTCTTTCCGCTCTCATTTGACTCTATTCGTTCTGCTGGGGCGTCGCTGGATTCAGTTACGCCTGTTCGGTTACAGTGTGAGCATCATGACCGCAGTGGAGCCGCAAGTTGTTGCCATAAGCATCGGCAACCTCAAGGCCCCGGTGGGTTACTTGCAGCCGGAGCCAACTATGGTCAATTGTCCAGCCTGCGAGCACTTTGCCATGAGTATTGTGGCCCATGAGACAGTCAGCTATTTGCAGCGAATTCTCAGTCTAACCAGGCTATGGTGAGTATAACTATGTAAGATATCTCTACTATATACTATAACCGTTATTCTTGCAGCCGCAAGTGGTCGGGTCGTCACGATTGCAATCACTACTGCGCCCACTGTGGCTGCTTTATAGGACGCTATGTGCCCATTGGATGCTACGAGCGCTGCCTGTCCAGATCGGCACGACGAAAGGCCGTTTTGGACGAAATGCATCTGAAGGTGAAGCCCAGGGATTGTGCTGTGCGTGCCCAAAAGCTAAGATCAGAGATTCTGGCCAAGCGAGCGGAGAAGCGCGCTAAAGCTGAGGCGCAGCAAGCGAATCAAACTGTGCTGCCCAACCAATGAGCACGAACAGTTGTCATTCGGCGAATTGGCCAGATGGTTGGTGTCTTGTCTAATTGTGCATGCCAAAGCATAAGTTGAGCTCTGTTAAATGGTGCACATTTTTTGTTGTTTTGACTAAGTTAGCTTTTAAAAATGAGTTGCATTGAAATAAATGTAATTCTTTTATTTGCAAAATATTTAGCAAATGTATATAAATTAAAAATTAAATTAAGACCAATTGATCTCATTGAGCAGTTGTCTAGGCTAAATTAGCTTTTAAATAAGGCGCATTCAACAGGTTGTTATCTTAGCTAAGCTTGCCGTGCTGCATATTCAACAAGTCCCAATTGGGACATTAGCAGTTGGTGTACTAGCTAAAACAACAACTTTCTCTTAACATTTCAAATGCATGGAAATATTTAGTTTTATTCGTAATTGCAGCAAATAAAATTTATTTAGTACTTGGCACAAATTCCCGATTGGGTCGTATGCAATTGCTTTCGCGATCATAGATGCCCAGGAAGCTCTTGCAGTTGGCACAGTGCAGATACTCGCGATTGTCCGACGACTGGAGGCACGGCAGAAAACAGAAGGGCCAACAGTTGGCCACACAGGAGGCCGGACAGCCGGTGCTCGTATAGAACTCGCTGCTGGTCTTGATCACCGGCCGTCGATTGACGCCACAGCTGGGACAATAGATGCAGCCCTCGGTGGGTACCCAGCGCTCGATGGAGCTGCGATAGAATTGCCGACGGCCCAGTTCCCTCGAATCCGTTGTCATTGGAGCTGAACGAGTCGGCTCGCGCGCATCGCCCTGAGACTTGCGCTGCAAATCTGATAAGGGAGCATAATTTGTATGCCTCAGCTATATACCTATAGGAAGAGCTACACTTACAGCGCTCGGCTTCGTCGGCCATCTGCACCTCGGACAGGCCGGTCATCTTGCTAATCTCCGAGAGACGCTCCTGGCTGATGCCATGCTCGGCGGCCAGCTTGTGCAGATTGAGCAGCTTCTCATTGGCCGTGTCCGCCAGGATTTCCGGATGATCCTTCTGCACGTGATGCACCAAGCAGCTGGTGTCGTAGCGCGAGCACTTTATGATCTTCAAACACTTCAGACAGCGTAGATACTGCACATCGGTTGGTGCTGCTGGGCTGGACATAACTGATGGGCATATGTATGTATAAATATGAATATATATGTAAGTATATTCTTAGTTAACGCACAATTTATGAATATGTTTGTGTTTGATCGTTCGTGTTTAGATAGTCAAAAAATTACTAGTTTCAAGATCCAACAGTTTGGACAGCTTTAGGTGAGCCAACTCGGTTTGAATAAGTGTATAGAAAGCAAAGTTTTACGTATTGCGTATTACGTATTGCGTATTGCGTATTGCGTATTACGTATTGCGTATTACGTATTGCGTATTACGTATTACGTATTACGTATTGCGTTTTACGTATTACGTATTACGTATTACGTATTGCGTTTTACGTATTACGTATTACGTATTACGTATTGCGTTTTACGTATTACGTATTGCGTATTACGTATTACGTATTACGTATTGCGTTTTACGTATTACGTATTACGTATTACGTATTGCGTTTTACGTATTACGTATTACGTATTGCGTTTTACATATTACGTATTGCGTTTTACGTATTGCGTATTACGTATTGCTTATTACTTATTGCGTATTACGTATTGCGTATTACGTATTGCGTATTACGTATTGCGTGTTCCGTACCGCGTATTACGTAACGCGTTTCCCGTAACGCGTATTACGTAACGCGTCTATGGGTAAAGCTTTCAAAATCTTTGATTATTATGGAATCTTTGCTTAATATCCTTGCTTTCAATGCTGTATCTATAAATAATTTTATGCGTATGTGTATATGTTTATTTATATTTATTTAAATACTATATATTCCAAAAGACACTTTAAATATTTATTTCGCTACCTCAATACATCAGCCTTAAAGGAACTTTATGAAAAGGAAGTCCTTTATCTCTTGTAGAGACAACCCATTAACAATGTTAAGCGTAGCCTGCAGCAGTGGAGTTTTTGTTGTCGACTTTGTATATAAAAAACGCAAATCTTCCCCTCTCGCTCACACTCTCGTCTTCTCTGCCACTCACACATTCATCTATGTATCCATAATTCCATTGAAGCGTTGAAATTTTATTGTCTGTCATGTGCCTCAGAGCAGATTCATTCATTTCTAGTCATGGCAACATGGAAAATAAAGTCATATGAATATCCCGGCGAGATGTTGGCAAGGGGGCGTGGCTAGGGCCCGGCACAGGTGCGGTGTCGTAGCGGAAGCGACACAGCCTGAGACACTTGGCAATTCGGTAGAGGGTTTCCTTTATTCTTATATTCGAGTCTTATTTTTTGTCTATTTCTGTTTTTTTTTTTGGCGCATTTCATCAAAATTGATTTTCTTTTTCTTTTTTTAGGAGCAGAATGAGGTTGTCATTTGGCTGTGCGTGGCTTTCACTTTCACTTTGACTTGCGCACGATTTGTTGACTGACTGCCGCCTGCCACGCCCGCTCTACCCAAAACCCGTCCGTTCGTCCGTCCGCCTTGCTTTTTATTTGAGCGCGTTACTCATACGCAGCGTGAAACGCACGAAAAAAACGAACACGTCTGCATTTCTCAGCGTACTTCACGTAATTGCTGCCTCCTTTGTCTGCCTGCGTCCCTTATTGTTGGCGACGAAGGCGAAGGCGTGGCATGGCAGCTCTTCCCACTTATTGGCCAACAATGCTGGCCAAGTGCTTAGATCTGTTATTGAGTGGATGCTTTAAAAGTTTTCTCTTTACATTTTATTCATAGTTTTCTGCTTACATGTACATATATAACTCTCTCCCCCCTTCTCTCTCGCTCTCTCTTTCTTGCTTATATAAAAATACAGTTTTCCACATGTGTGAGTGTGTCTGTGTTGTGTGTTTCTTTGTGTGTTTTGGCTTTGGAAGCTGTTTCTCTTAACACTGAATTACTTAAATTAAGAATTACAATTCGCTGAATCCAAAAATGTTAACATGATTTCTCGTTATTTGCCCAACTCTAGACACGCACACACAGACATACATCGATTTGTATACATATATATGTATATATATATATTGTAATTGTAGGTAGCATCCGTTTCGCTGCAAGGTGCAACCAGGTGTGGCTAATAGGAAATGCGTTACTTGTTTACTTTACTTCCGTTGTCTCTCAATTTCTAGCTTTCTGCTTCAGCAAATTGGTGTCTCTTGGTGGTTGTTGTTTGTTGTAGTTCTTTGCATATATAATTATATATCTCTAAATATATGTATATATACCTGCATATAGATGTATGCATTGTTGTACCTAAGCGTATTTGAAACGTCTCTCGTTTCATAGAAAAATAAAATCTAGCTTGTAAAATTGGACTATTGCCGAGTTGGCATTCAAAATGCCATTTCAGCTTTCGCATATGTACAACGATCTTCCCACTCTCTCTCTCTCTCTCCGTCTCTCTCTGTGTGTGTGCTTTACAAAAAATGAATTACTTTTAGTTAGTTGTGTAATTTCAACTTGTTTTTCCCACGTTTCTGTTGTGTTCTGGCTCTCTTAACTAATCTACTTTTACACACTTTGAGGCACATTCAGTTTGAATCATTTTACAAATTTATAAAGTTGCGCTACATAAAAACAAAACCTTCCCCCTCCCCTCTCTCTCTCTCTCTATCTCTCTCTCTGTGCTGGGCACCTGCTTGGCGCTGCCCTAAAACTAATTGTTAAAATTAAAAATTGATTTGAAAGCGCACGAGCTGGCGCTCAGCCAACTCGAATCCAACTCCAACTCGATAGCAACTTTTTAATCTGCAGCATGTCCATGCTCCATATTCCATATGTACCAACTCCTTGGCCTGCTGCGCGAACCGTCATGCATTTATCACTGGCGTGTCGCCATGCGGCTGGCCCCGTTCGGGTCGCCCCCCCCTCTGCCCGGCCTTAGAGCGTGTTCTGTTTGGCCGCATCGCCGCATTTGGCAGCTGCCTCAAGGCGGGCACGTGGGCGCCGCTTGGTCTGCAGGGAATAGAGACGACCGCTGCGTGTTCGCATCTGTGGCTCCGCACCGTCCCGACCACCAGATCCGCCACCGCCACCGCCGCCGCTGCTGCTTATCGTGGTATGATGAAACGCTTTAGACTGAATTGCACAACAAAATGAGCCGAATGGCTGGCTACTCACTTGAGCTCCAGCTTGGCCAGACGCTGCTTGATTTTGGCCTGGCTGGCCGTGTACTCGGCCAGCAGGCGCGCCAGTCGCATGTTCAGGTTCTCCACGGACAGCTCCAGCTTCTCGATGCCGCCCTCGATGCTGTCGTGCACGCGCTGCGAATCTGTGTGTGGAGCAGAAACGGAAGAAACGGAAGAAACGGAATAACGGAAGTTAGCTAGCTGCCGGAAGTGGCCGAAAATGCTGTGTGCCCACATATACGTAGATATATGAGCGGCGATTACCCGCAAAGATCTGCTCGTCCAGCAGCCCGTCCTTGCGCAGCAGCTGACAGCCGCGCTGGGTGAGCGTGGAGCGCGCCTCGGGATAGTCGGCTAGCGTTTCCCACAGATCCCGCTTGGCCAGACAGAAGAGATCCGAGTAGCCGAGCGAGCGTACGTTCGCCGTCCGTCGATTGCCCGTCCGGTTGCCCGCTATCTCCAGCACGGACACCTCGCCGAACACCGAGCCAGCGCCCAAAGTGGCCAGCACGGTGACGCCATTGTCGCCCACGACGGACAGCTTGCCCCGCTTCACAATGTACATCTCCTTGCCGACGTCGCCCTTGCGGCAGATGTAGTCGCCGGGACTGAAGACCTGCAGCTTCAGCTTCAGCACCAGCGCCTCCAGCAGGCCCGGCTCCGTGTCGTGGAAGATGCGCACCTGCTTCAGCGTATCCATGTGCACCTGTATGGCTATCTCGGCTTTCAGCTTGTCCGGCAGCGCCGCCAGCACTCGCTCCTCGTCCAGGGCACCGCTCTGCGACCAGGTGTACGCGAACCAGCGTATCACGCGCGCCTCCAGCTCATGGCCCACACGCCGGAAGGCCATGTACTGCTTGACGCCATCCATGCGATTCTGGAACTCCACCCGCGCCACATTCATGTTGGATATCATCGAGCCGATGTTACCTGCGGAGCAATGTGGTTTTCATAAAATGTTTTGTGGTGTAGCTATGTGCAATGATTCGTATGTTTACAGGGTATCTGCAGGGTATCTACAGGGAGTCTACGGTGTATGTTCAAGATATATACAGGATATTTAAAGGGTTTGTATGGGGTATCTCCAGGGTACTTATAAAGTAATTTTAGGGTATACATAGTGTTGCTATATGATATCTACAGGGTATCTTGAGCGCATCAAGCTATCTATCAGCTAGTACAGCTCAGACAGTAGTCAATCCTCTACAAAATCTTTTAACTCTATGATTTTCCTGCGCATATGGGCATTATTAATGTTTCATATTCACAGGGTATTCGCAAGTCAAGCACATTCCTGTCTAGCAAACGTGCATCTACTACATTTTCATCTACATACATACCTACATACATATCTTTCTCTTACCCATATCGACGCCATTATGAGACATTGTCAATCAATATTATCAAATATTCAAATAATGGATCGGGTATCTGCCTAGTCGAGCATGCATGCAATTCATACTTTTATTGCCTGTTTTGTTAGAGACTCGTTTTAATTTCGACAGCCATTTCCGTTGCGCCACTTGTGTGTCGTAAATTCTTCAAGGGGCCCACGCGTAACGCAACGGAACGCGTGGCACAAAGGCGACTAATGGCGGCACTTCCGGTGCACAGAGGACCACGCAGACAGACAGACAGACAGACAGAGAGAGACAGACAGCATTAGCATCTTCTCCATATGTACATATGATGGTAAAATATGCCACTTTGACGAACTTTGCATTCATCATGGGTAAGTAAATTTGTTTGCCCAGATGTCAGACGAGGACAAGAGCAACAGCACCAGCGGCAGCGGCAGCAGCAGTAGCGGCAGCAGCAGCGGCAGCAGCAGCAGCAGCAGCAGCAGCAGCAGCGGCAGCAGCAGCAGCAGCGGCAGCAGCAGCAGCGGCAGTAGCAGCAGCAGCAGCAGCAACAGCAGCAGCAGCGGCAGCTGCCCGGTAATGGCAGCGATAAGCAGGACGACAAAAATGATAAAAAGGCACGTTTGCCAAAAAAAAAAAAAAAAGAGAAGAAGAAGAAGAGGAAGAGCGTGGCGAATGTGAAGGCGTTGACAGCAACAAATCAACCCTGCACATGCTAAAATGAAAAACAAAACAAAGTAGAGCAGCAGCAGCAGCAGCAGCAGCAGCAGCAACAATAATGAATAATGTGGCTCGGAGACGGTGCTGGGTACGGACTCCGAAAGGGACACGGACGTGTGGGTCGTTGTCCCTGACGTACGTGGCGGGCTGTAAATTAATACCCATTGATGTCACAGATGTCACTCGGCAACCAATTAAACGATCAGACGAAATATTTGCGTAAACAATGCGCCAAAACAAACAGGCGAGAACCCAAAATGAAGCGAGCTGTCCTCAGACTCTGACTCTGTCGCTACAAAGGACCTTAACTAGAAAGCTATATATGTATATGTATATATATACAGTACATAGATTTGCATTTGCGTATCTACTCACCCACAATGGTGGCAAAGATGAGGACGCCGGCGAGAAAGTCGGCGACCACAAATAAATATTCAACATCATTCTCGGGCGTCGGCGTCTCCCCAATCGTCGTCAGCGTCAGCGTTGACCAATAGAAGCTATAGATATATTGTCGCTGCAGCGTATTGTTTCGCGTTCCATTCAAATTGTAGACCCACGAGTCGGAGCTGAAGCCAATCTCGTAGCTGATGGCAAAGTACATGCACGCATTCCAATGGATCAGCACCAGAATGGCCAGCACCACCTTGCAGATGCGAAAGGCATTTGGGTAGCCCGTGGCCGTCTCGGTGCGATCGAACCACTCCCAGAGGCGGGGCAGGCGCAGCAATCGATTCAGCCGCACAATCACCGGACAGGGCAGATACAGGCTGGAGCAGGTCTCCGGCGGCCACCAGATGTAGGCCAGGTCGGTGGGCAGCATGGACAGCACGTCCAGGTACCAGCCCTTGGTGTGGAAATAATGACGCCGCAGCCGGAACGCATCGCGCACTAGGAGACCCTGGTCCAGAAAGCCTGCGGATGGAGACGAAAGTTGTATTAAATACGGCCGGGATCAGCATGCTGTGTGCGGTTGGCCCTGTGCGTGTCCGTGTGCGTGGGCGTGTGGTTATGCCTTTTGGTTATTGTTTTTCCCTATGCCACATGCAGCGTGGCATTTCACAGTTGGCAGCGCAACAGAAATGCAAAACTTGAACTAAAACTTTGATACCCTTGCAGCAGCCACTGGATAATCCGCTTTGTTTATTTGCACAAATCCTTTGCAGGATTTGAGCATTTGACTGAGAAGTCTTCAGTGGGCTAAAGCTGCGAGCTCAGTTTGCTTGAACAAGATTTCCAGCCGGGCTAATGGAATTCTTAATGCGGACACTACTTAAGAGCTTGAACTGAGAAACTGTTAAATAATTTTCAATTATTATAGTTCGAATTAGGCATATTTTCTAAGTGCTATTAACATGGCGAAGAGCTGAACAGAGCTTTTATATTAGCAAACAAAAATTCGCCTGAGCTAAGAGTCCAAGCGCAAGTGAGAGTCGAAGTTGAAGTCTAAGCTTAAGTTCATGTCCAAGTCAGAGTCGAAGTCTAAGCTTGAGTTCATGTCCAAGTCAGAGTCAAGGTCTATGATCAAGCTTATGTCCAAGTCCAAGTCCAAGTCAAATTCAATTCAAATTCCAGGCCCAGTTCTAAGTCCAAATCAAAGTCAAAGTTCAGGACCAGGTCCAAGTCCAGGTCTATGTCTAGTTCTAGATCCAAGTCCAAGTCAAAGTCCAGGTTCAGGTCCCAGCAGGCCAGACCCAAGCCGATGTCCAGGCTCAGGCTCAGGCTAGGTCCAGCTCCAACTCCAGCTTCCGGTCTAGGTCCAGGCTCAGTACTCCTAGTCTTAATCTTACTCAGCTAAAAATCGCTGTACGGCTAAATTCTACAGCCCAAAATCAGTATTTTGAAATGCAAAATACGAAATGTTAAATTCTGAACCAATACAATATGCAAATAGCTAGAATCCAACTGATTTATCTGCTACTCTTAGCTAAGTCCTAAGCTAAGACCTACAGCTCAGATAAAGCCGCACTCAAACTGTTGCAGGGGATTTGTAGCCGAGGCAATTCAGTTCTCATTTACGCTGCAGCTGCGTCTCTCATCTTATTTTCAACAGAAAAGCAAGAGAACCTTAGTCTCATTATTTTGAAGTGTAAGCTGTGAACTGAACTAGTTGTGAACTATTACAGTTAGCGCATTCTTTTCCATCAAATTTCGTGTTTGCTTTGCTATTCAGTTTTATCTCGACTCGCTTCACAAAGTGACAATGCTCACGGCGAGTGTATTCCATAGAAATCCCTTTTGTTGTTGCCGTCTGAAATGTCAAGGCTGGCTTATTCCTGCATTTGGCAACTCGCAGACAAACACACACACACACACACACACACACACACACACATACATACATATGCTGATGTATGTATTGTATATGGAAGCACAAATGGTTTTTGCTGGCAACCATTGTCTGCCCCGGCTTAGTCAGAGCAAAAGCCACCAAGTCTCATTTGCATAAGCAGTCGCAGTCGCAGTCGCAGTCGCAGTCGCAGCACTACCAGCAGCATCACTTCTCTGCCCCTACCGCCGCCTCGACCGTCGCCAGTCTGCTGACTGACTGAGATGGGCAACTTACCTTCGTGCATGTGCACCAGCGTATCCAGCAGGTAAATGAAATCGCACAGATAGTCCAGCGTGTACCAAACGGCGGGCGCATTCTTGTTGATCTCCCAGAAAACGGAACGGCCCACCACAAAGATGATATTATAGAGCACCGCCAGCGAGACCACAGCGAGCCACTGTCATAGTACATACATACACATATACATATATATATATATATATATATACATGCTCGATTAGCTAATGGATTGGCATGGGTTACAAGTTCTTGATGACTTACCCTGTAATGGGACTGCAGTGTGGGATCCACGGAGAGGCGATTGCATAGAGCGCTGCTGCCGCGAATTTCGCTCGATAGCGCCGCATCGTCCATGGCACCGGTTTTGCCTATTTTGTCCGTGTTGGTGGCATTCGAGAACTTCTCGAGGAACCAGTCCGGCGGTTTGGCGCGATTCCGTTTTGTCAGACGTTGACGCAGCGCCTGCAGCGTGCGTCGCAACGCTGACGGTTTGCTCCCCTTGCTCGGCTCCTGCAGATACAAAATGTCAGAGTATGGCATCAAGTTTATTTCACAAAAAGTTTATCGACCCTGTTCCCGCTTCTGGCCGTCCTCCTCTCCCCCTCCCCATCCACCATCCCCGCTAGTCATGCGAAATGTGCCACACAACTGGCGCTAGCTAATTGAAACATTTTAATGGCCATCTACATTGCCTTTGTGCGCTCGGTCGGGGTAACCACATTAAAACTTGGTCAGCATCTTGTAAGTTTGACGCTTAAATTTTGTTATGTCTGCACAGCTGCAGCAGGGCAAGCGACTCTGGAGCTCGCACCAAGGGAAACTATGTATTCTCGCTGAAGTTTGTATAGATATACACATAGCTGAGCTGTACAAGTCTTCCTATTGAGTGCGTTATGTTTCACTTAAGCTTTAAGTGATGGATCACATAAAGGCGATGCCATAGATGGAGGATTATTCAATTATTGCTTTAGCTGCTGCTTAGGACTTGGCAAGCAGCAGAAGCTTTGGTAAGCATAAGCAATCAACATGTTCTGGGAATGAATAGTAAATTAAAATTGCCCTTCTATGCGATTTTCATAAGTGTCCAACATTTATACATATACTCTTTAAGAGGAGTATGCTTATACATACTGATAATAATCTAAAGTGTTCAATCAATGCTTGGTCTAAATGTCCATGACTCTTCTTTGCGATTCTCATGCAGTCAAGTTAAGCTTTTAAGTGTTACACTGTTTGTGATTTTTGTCACGAAATGCTTAATAAGCAATCAATATATATGTTGTATGTTTTTTGTTTTGGCTAATAATAAAGGGTGATTCACACCAAGTAAACCTTGCCCTTCTCTGCATTTCTCATATATCCAAGTAGGGGAGTTAAATTTGTATAATATTAATGTATAATATATAATATTACTAAAATAATATAAATCCATTAAAACGAGCGAGTCATTGCTTTAATATACAAGAGCAACCATCTAGACGATTCTCGAAATTTCATAAAGCCTTTTAGCTAACATACATAGAAGTGTCAATACAAATTACACTCTCACTTAGATCTGTTTATCTTTTGCTATCATATGTCTTGACTACAGGGTATCTCCTTATCAATCACACTCAGTCATATCATCATACTAATGACACTGAACACTTTGAGGTCAAGAGGGTAACAGCACATTTAGTTAACAGACAAGTTAGTCTTGGTGCTTATGCTAGGGGTTCCCATAGCATCTAAAGTTTATACTACATACATACATATGTATAAACATTGTACACATACGAATACATATGTTGGTATGTGAAAACTTTATGGCTAGCACGCACACACACACACATGTGCCATCACACACGTGATGCTTGTTTCGCGTTTACTCTGCACATCCTGAGATTAGGGGCGTGTGCTTGACAGTCTAATAAACGCGTATCAGTCGCTGCCAGCGGTTAATCCATTAAGCTATATAGCAACGCATGACTCCCTATGCGTGGGAGAGTGTGTGTGAGTATGTGTGTGACAGTTGGTATGAAAGTTGGGATTCAATGTGACGCATATGTATATCGCTATCTATATAGCAGCCCTTTGGGCGCAATGCTAATGACAATGCAATGCCACGCCTCCCGCTGCGCCCAGCTGTAGTGAAGGTCGCACACACACACACACACACACACAGACACACAAGCAAACTTTTGGTATTTATTTATGTACTACTTTAAGCTGACATTTACCGCATCGTTCTGTTGTGGCAGTTGTTGCTGTTGTTGTTGTTGTTGTCCGGCTATGGCTGCTATATCCAAAGATTGCACCATGGCTTTGACTTTGAAATGTCGCATGCAAACGCGACGTTAATGTCGCACGCGTCTTTTGTCTCTCTCTCTCTTTCACTTGGCACTTTCAATTTGAGTCGTTAACTTTAACCTACAACTGTTAGGAATAGCGTTTTAATTAAATACCGTTAGCCTTTTTCGCAGCTGCGCATGCGCGTCGACGTCGAATGGCCCGTTAGCACTGGAAAAAAAAATGCGTTGCGCGCTTTGCATCTGCCATTGAAGGCAATACTAGCAACGTCGCGACGTCAGCAGCGACGCCGACGTCGAAGTCGACGTCAAAGTCACGAACGCGCTGCTCTGGCCACGGCAGGCATACACAATAACTAAATGTGGTTTGTTGTTGCTGCTGTTGTTGTTGTTGTTGCTTTTGTTGCTGTTGCCAATTCGAATTGCCGTTTTTTCTTTATTTTATTTTGTTTTTTTTTTTTTTTTTTTGCTGCTGCTGCTGTTGTATTTTGCAATTTTCTTAATTTGCATGTGCCGACGTCGGCGATGTCGTCGGCGTTTAATTAATTAACCCGCAAAAGTCTCAAGTGACTTGAGTCCTTCATTGCCAGCGCCACCTGGCAGCCGCAGCCGCAGCCGCAGCCCCAGCCAGAGGACAAAAGACTTGTTATTGTTGTTGTTGTTGCTGGTGCTATTTGTGTGGGGTGTGGATACTATAGCCATTGATGGCAATTTGACAAGATTGATGACACTTTCAGCTGAACTGCGCGCGTTTTTGTAAACGTTTTTTAATTGTCTGGCCATCATTTAATTAAGCTGAAAGCCGTTGGCAGGCGGACAAGCAAACTGAACGAAGGCGATCAAGCGAGAGCGGAGCGGCTAGATATCGATAGTTAATCGCTAATTCGATATGTTTGGCCGGACAGTGTTTACATATGCATTTAGCGAAAACTGGTGCATAAATTAAGCTGGCAGGAAGCAGCCAACCAGTTGTAAATTGTTGATGTTGGAAACATGTTGATTAAATGCTGATGAGCTCATCCACTCACTAGTTGCATGTCAAATTATTTATGCAGTTACTGTATATACAACTTATATTTGTTTTATTTGCAAGGTTACAGCCAAAAACTCAACTGATTCGGATTCGCAGCAGCAGCAGCAGCAGCAGCAGCTCTTGTGCTTGAAATTACAATCGGAATTGGAATCGAAATATAATTTGAATTACCCCCCGCCGGCGCCGCAATCATCCATGAGCTGTGCTGCTGAGACCCCAGCGGCTGGCTCTGGCCTGATTGGCATTCACAGCGCTGCGTCGTGAGCTGCACAATAAATTTCCATAATTGCCCGGCGTCCGTTAGGTGTTGACACAGCTGAGGTGGCCAAGTGGGTAGGTGGGCAGGTGGGCAGGTGGGCAGGTGGGCGATACTGCCAGGCGGTTAGACGCACCAGTATTATGCTAAGCAAATCAAGTGCCGCCGTTGATGTTTATTGCATGCGTGAATTTTATGCCCAAATAAAATTGCTTTAAGTGACTTTTAAAATCCCCCACAAAAAAACATAGACTACAAGACCTTTCGAAATGACCAGTGGACACGAAATTGAAATGCCAGCCAAGCCGTGCGCTCCCCGAATATGAGAAGGTCAGGTTTGGGCACGTGGCACCAATTGAAGCAGACAAACCCAAAGCTCTCAATGGAAATTGTCTTGCTGCTAACCGGCTGGGCATGTAACTGAAACTGTTCTCAATCAAATGTGTTTACAAGTGTAAGTGTGTGTGTGTGTGTGCCTGTGTGTGTGGGTCTCCTATTTCCGTTTCTGACATGGGCAAGCCCCGAAAAGTAAAAGATTGAATGTCAAGTGCGAAACACAAAATATTTACTATTTCATTTATGTTTGCAGATGTGCTCCTGCTGTTGGAAATAGGCCTGCTTGAGTCTTATAAACAGTGTTGAGCAACGTTTGCATTTGATAGATATGACAAGTTCTCTATCGGCCATCTTTAATTTGCATGTAATTGGGATTTTGAGAGATTATATCGTCAAATAATTTGCAAAGCTGTGGCAGCTGCTAATCTAATCAAATCTAATTGAACTGGAATTACGGATAAATATTAAATGTATGGAATTATGCAAATCCATTTATTTTAATTAATATCTATTTTTTGTTTAATCGAAAATGTATGAGTGAATCCTACAGGAATTTTACAGATAGAGAAATGTAGTTGAATATTCTTGTGTTATTTAATTCTTTTATATATATATATATATTTAAAAATTTAATGCGTAATTTTTGATGAATTTATCAGCACTGTAAATTAAGGCTTTAAGGCCTTAAGACCAGCTCTGCTTAAATATTTAAGCGTGAAAATTGAATTTAAGTGAAGGGTCTCATTAATAAGGTCTCAATAATAAGGTCTCGCCGTATCAAAAGGACCTTCTTTAACTTTTTGGCTTCTGAGCTGAATCGTAATATGATTTACAGCTCGACGCACTGCGAATAATACGAAATACATTACAAAATTGCGAATTTATGACTTGACACATTCGTTCTTCCGTTTTCCATATGCTGGCTCCGTGTATTAACGGGGGACACGAGCCACTATCATAAACAACATTCAATTGTCAGGCTGATAACCTCTTTATACCTCCATTTCTATTTCTATATGTATTTTTTTTTGTGTGTACTTGAACTTTGATACATATGCCAGAAATGATTATTTACTTGTTATTGCGATATAGTTATCTGCAATATTTGTTCTATTATTTGTTTTTCCAAAAGAGATTTTTTCCGTGTGTTTGGGCTTAATGCATCAGCGAGCGACGTGGGAAATTATGCAAATGTGTCGCAAATTGGATGACGATGACCATAAACAACAGCGCTTATCGATGACAGCAGCAGCAACAACAGCAGCTGAAATGACAAACATACACACACACACACACACGCGCACAGGTTGACTAGCAAGGCATTTGCTGCTGGTCCAAAAAGGACCCTCATCAACACAAAATCCAGCTGCCCGGCGTCCTTTTTTTTGCTGGCTTGAATAATCTTTTGCGTCTTGTTGGTATTTGTTTACACAGCGAATTAGTCAATTTTTGATTTAGTGCCAGTATTCAAAGTCAGCAACTCCTTTTATTTTATTTATATATATATATGCATATATATATATTCTTTATCAATTTGGAAAATTTTTTGTCTTTTGTTTTGCTGCCGTTGGCGAACGCGTTTTTTGCGCAACTGAAAATTTGTACAAAATTGACTAAGCGTCCTGCTGCTGCTGCTGCTGGCTAAGAGCGCGGGGAGGGGAGTGGGGGACAGGACAGGACATTCAGCGTTTTGTTTGCTCGAGTGTCCTGCCAGCTCAAATTGCACAGAAAACAATAAGCAAAACAGAGTCACAAAACGGCAACCAATCGAAGGCAGTAAAAAAAAAAAAAAAAAAAAAAAAAAAAATGAAAGAGAAATGTTGTTGAGCAATGCTGAAAGTAGTATTGGAAGGTATGGCAGGCAAATAGAGCTCATTAATCGGTTTAATGGCCCCAGGACTTGGTGTTCTCTGTTCATCGAACTTCAGCAACACGCTAAAAAACAAAGAACAAACTCTTTCCAACTTTTGAGTTATGTATAAAGCGCTCGAGCTGAAAATATCTCTATGTACATATTTATATGTAGCTATCTATGTGTATGTGTGTGTGTGTGTGTGGCCTCCGTTTTGCGGTTTTTGTGTTGGCCAAATTGACAACACACCTCAAAAGCATTACAACAACCAAGCCAATGTTTGAATGCGGGCGGGTTGCTTGATTGTATTGTGTGGTTCCTGATGCCCGCCCAGCTGGCCGATTGGGGTGGCTTGGGTTGGCTTCCACTAGCTTTTTGTTTTTGGTTTGGGCTGCTCTACTACCATTTGTATTTATTTCACTGCGTTTTCGTTGTTTCGCGTCCCGCTCCGTTACCTCTGCCGTCATTTATGAAATGGCATTGAAACAGTTTGGTGTTTCTGTTGCTTTTGCCGATTCTCTTTCTCTTTCTGTTTCAGTTTCATTTTCATTTTCAGTTTCAGTCTCTGTGGCTGCCTTTCCCTTTAAGCGACGAGTGTGTGTGTGTGTGTGTGTGTGTGTGTCTCAATGCTCTTATCTATCAAATTGGTCGTCGGCCAAGATTCCGATTCCCCTCCCTTGCCCGCAGCTCGACGTGACCAGCTGATATGGCTGTGGTCAGTCGGCGCTGAGCCTCGGAGCCTTTTTACTCACTTAAGTATTTATAGCTTGAGGGTCAAATTAAGTTCTAAACAGACCTTTATTTCTGTACATTAATTTTTTTTTTGTTATCTCCTTTACTGGGACAAGGTCTAAATAATGTAATTATCCAAGCTTTTTCAAGTTGGAGTTGCCTCGAATAAGACATGGGATTTAGGGCGTTCTTTGTGGAGCTTAATGTTTGACTTGAATGGCAGTAAGTGTTGGAAAATGTTCCAAAATTATTTATTATAGGATTTATTTTGGGAAAGTTTTTTACTTTAGAGGTCAAATTGAAATTGAAAAAAATATTTTTAATATTTTAATTTATATGAAAAATATTATTTTTATTTTACTTTTTTTTTTCAATTTTTAGTATTTTTTTAAAGATCTACAAATTTGTCGAGCGTCAAACTCTTTATATTAATTTTTATTGATAATTTATAATTATTTATATAACTATTATACTATATTATTATCTAATATTCCCCTAACATATTCCTTAACCAATCTTGGCTTCTTTGCCAGCGTATGAAATTGTCGACTTAGTGTCGCACTCTCTGTACGTTTCATCATTTTTATTTATGTAATTTGACACGTGCTAATAAAAATTTCTGTGGCCATACATAAATGGCAGTCAGCGGCAGCGAGCTCCCAGCATGGAGTATGAAAGCATGATGGCTTCGAGCTTCGAGCTTGGAGCGTGGTCGGCCGACGCGTCGGCTACGTGACAATAGAGGAAGTAATTAAAACGCGATTTACGGCAAGGTCAACTTTATGAAGGTCTGCAGTTCATTTGCATGGCAGACATGGGTTACGGACGCACACGAAAAATAAAAAAAAAAATTAATAAAATAGCGCAAAAAAGATAGAAGAACTTGGGACTCGGCCGCTCTCTCTCACTCTCTCTCTCTCTCTCACACACACAAATTAAATGATGCGGGTGTAGCAAGTGATATTGGCACTGTTCCTCTACCTATGCCCCCTCTCTCTCTCTCTCTCTCTCTCTCTCTCTCTCTCTCTCTCTCTCTCTCTGCTCAGTCATAAAATGTAGCATAGTGTTGCACTCCCACTCCCGCCCACTCTCTGAAAGGCAGAAAGAAGTTACTGTCACTCTTCCACTCTCTCTCTCTCGCTGTCCCGCTCGCTCTTACAGCGCTGCCCGCAGCTTGGCAAGTGCCATTGTTTTATTGTTATTCATATTGCTGTTCCTGTTTGTTGTTGTTGTTTTGTGGTTGTCGCTCTCGATGGCGTCAATCAATTAGCGCAATTACTTAATTACGGCCCACATAATTGAATTGGCCGAGCGTCCTCAGAGTTATGACCGGACCAAAATGAAAATGAAAATGAAAATGAAATTCATGCAACAAATGCGTGTGTGTGTGTGTGTGTGTCTGTGCTAGAGCATCGCAGTGCTTATCTCTCGTATCTCTGGCTATTTATCTCGCACTTCATTAACCAGCGCCTCTTGTCTATGTGGCATATTAAATTACGCATACGCCGTGTGATTTATGTGATGTTAAGACTCGTTTCGATTGAATCGATGCCGCGCCGCACTTGTACTCACTTGTATCAGTTTCCTGCCATTCTCCAGATAGTTGGCGTCGCTGGCACGTGGCTGGGTTGACTTCTGCTCGGCCAGGTCAATCGCCTCTTCTCTGTTATCCTTGGCAAAGCCGACCTCATCGAACGGCAGCTCCCTTTGCCTGCTCACCTTATGCTGGTGTTGGTGTTTGTATTGGTGTTGGTGTTGGTGTTGGTGTTGATGTTGGTGCTGGTGTTGGTGCTTCATCCTCGCCTCCTCCTCATCAGCATCATCATCGTCTTCGTCGTCATCATCGTCGTCATCATCATCATCATCATAGTTTCTGCGCTGCCAGCTGCTGTTGTTGCTGCAGCTGCTGCGCGGATAGTGTAACTGCTGCTCATCCGGCTCAGCGCCGTCGGTTGGACCCATGGGCAATGGCATTGCCGTTTGGTTGGCAATCAAATGCTTGCGCGGCAGACACACGCCGCCCTCCCCGCCGACTGCCGCCAGCGTCGGCTGAAATGGGGCGTAGAGGCCGCCGCTTACCTCCAGCTCCTCGTGCGCCGGATTGCAGCTGGAGGGGCCCAGCTGGGCGGGCGCCGAGGCGACGGGGCTGACAAAACGTGTCGTGCGATACATGGGACGGGAGAGGCTGTAACCGCAAAATAAAAGCAAAACAAAACAAATGAAAAGGGGGCTTGCCACAATCAAATAAACTTGATGTAGCCATTCGCACTCACTTGTAGCCGTATTTGGGCGATTCGGTCTCGGGGCGGCGTCTGCTGGACATCATTGTGTTGACCCGATCTCCGCGGGCGGCTGCCATCATATAAGTCCACATTGCGGCTCATCCACGGCCGTGCTACGCTAAGCACATGATGCACGGTCCCGGGAAATAGAAAACAGCGTCAGGTAAGAGTGGAGCTGCAACGGCAAAGGCCAACACATTAAAGCACTTGGCGGGGCAATTGTGGTTGAAGTGTGGCAATCATCTACTAGCCAGGTCATAAAACTACCGTTTGTGGCCTATGAGGGCGGCGACGGGGGTGTGGGTGGTTACGGTAATTAAGCAATTAAAATGGAGCTCAAGTTGCAGCGCCGCAAGGTATGCAACACGAAAATTGCAGAGCTCAGAGGCAGATCCAGGGAGCAGCATCAAGAGCTCCCGGTGGCAAGTCGCAAGTCGTAAGCTGCAAGTCGCCCGGGCGCCTTTTTGATGACTTCCTGTGGCCATAAAATCAGCATAGAACACCCACTCGGCTTACTTTTATGTCAGCATTTTATTTTGCTCGCTTTATAGTTCTCTGCTACGACTGAGACTGCGACTGAGATTGAGACTTTGATTTTGGTTTTGGTTTGGTTTGATTTCAAGTGCAGCTGCGCCAGCCAAAGGCTTAAACATATTTTTATTAGATGATTAGATATCAGTTATAAATAGTTGAAGGACTTGGCATTTAAGGCGTTTCAATTATAACACAAAAGGAGAAGAGCCTGGAGGCGGAGAGTGTGCGACTCACACTGAAGAGCAATCTTCACACTGCGAATCCTTCTGCGAATGAGTGTCCTGAGCTCGAGACTGTTCCAGAGAAATGACAGCTCTAAAGCGAGCAGCCGAGGCTACTAAACGACTTAGCGCTACTCGAGTGAGTTGCACACTACGGCTCGAGTCGAATGATGCCACACTTGTAATCACCGAAATGCCATCCAATGAGCAGCTGCTCGAGGCGCAACACCAGAGGCGACACCAGAATGCAGAGTGCAACACACAGCGAGCGCTCAGTGAATAGTGAGAGGGGGGAACACTGAGAAGGGGAACAGTGCAGTGCGAGGAGGAGCAATGAGCAGAGGCTGTGAGTGAGCAGCAGGAAGAGCTCGACGAAAGGATGCTAAACGCAAACACTTATCCCGGACATAAAAACCAGAGCTAAATCGTAAGTTAAATGAGGCTAATTTTTTTTTATCTATCACAAGCGCTCTCTGGCCGCAGATGCGGTCGGAGCTGAGTCGAGTGTGAAGGAGAACAGACGAAGGATGCTTAGCGTAAGATACGAGAATGCCAGCATGGCAGGAAGTGCCGAGCCCCAACCGAAGAATGGCCAACTTTATGTCGGCATCGAAAAATAAATGAAAAATGAATGAATAATAAAAAATGAAAAATGAATTGAAATTTTATCCAACAGAACTTTGCGGCTGTCCACAGCTATGGCGTGCAGATAATCCAATTAAGCAGAGGGTATTTATGTTGCAAAATTAATATAATACAAACAATAAATACAAACACACACACGTATATACACACATATGTGTGTAAAAATGAATTCTTAAATTTCTTTGTAGTCTATGAATGAAAACTTTTTATTTATTCTGGACAACAAGCTGAGCTTTGGTGCAACTTTTTAAATTGTATATATATTATATAATACGCAATACATACATAAATATACAATATATATGTATATATGAAGCTAGGGCATAGACTGACGTCGCTTGATTAAATCAGCAACATGCTGATCAGCAATATATATGTATATATATGTATTTATACCCTAACCTAACTGTTACATATAGTTATTAAAAAGCTGAATACCCTACTCCCTCTTTTTGGCACTGAGCATTGCAAAATATGCGCGGCTATTTCTGAGAAAATTTCGTAGCATACTTTTCTGGGCAGGAATAATTGCATTTCAAGTTAACGGGAAAGCAAGCAAATGCTAATAACGTTTTATTGTATGCAAAGTTTACAAAAGCTTTTAAAGCGTTTAATTGAAATTTAAAGTATTTAGAGAAATGGGCTTTTTAATGGTTTAGCAAATTGTTTTCTTTTTTTTTTCGAGCTGATTTTGAAAGGAACAAAAGTGAGAGTGAGATAATCTATATAAATATATCTAAGTAAAAATTTTTATGAATGTACTACGAATATAAACTCAAATTATTAGAAATTACTTCAAATAAATATATATAAGTATAAATAAATATAACACCAAAGCCAAGGAAGTTTTTTTATTAACTGCAGTAAGAACTCAACTCAATTTACTCGACCTTCTCTATTATGTCAAATTTATGCATTTTCAAATGTATATTTATGCCTTGACTGCACATGCTAAGCATATGTCATATCCAAATAGAACCTTAGCTAAGCTCAACAAATAAAAGGGAACAAAATGATTGGAGTACAGTTCATGACCCCCGCTGGTGCAGAGCGAGCGACTTTATCCAGTTGTCCACGAATGTGTATATAAATAATGTGCTTTAATCTAGCCGCAAGCAGCATAGACAACAAACTAATGAGGCGCAAATGATAAATACAAGCTGACAGCGCATTCCAGACAAACATAAGCAAAAGCAGAAGAGGAAGCAGAAACTGAAGCTGAAGCTGAAGCAAAAAAAAAATAATAAAGAAAAGAAAACTCGACCAGCTGCAAATGTGAGTCACAGCAACATTTTTTTGTACAAATTGAGCTAAAATGCAAATTGTATAAAATGTGTGTTTTTATTTCGTTTTTTGCTCATCTCTCTTTCTGCTTTGGCAGATAATCAAAAAACGTGCGCAAAAATTAAGCAAAATGCGAAATTTTCTTTACATAATTTCCACTTGACTAGAGAGTGGAGACTAAACAGGCGGCAAATGGAGCAAGGGCAGCAGTAGCCAAAGGAGCAGGAGTAGCCAAAGGAGCAGGAGTATCAACAGTAGCAGCAGCAGCAGCAGCACTGCAGCCAGTCCTTCTTTGTGTGTCTTTTTTTCTTGCCTTTGTCTGGCATTTAACTGTCGCGTGATTTTATGTCATAGATTATCTGTGTAGCTGCACGCTTCAGCTCTTTCGCAGCATTCAATTTTAAGTGCAATTTTTGGTTTGCCAAAGGAAAAAAAAGGAGCAGAAGACTCCACTCCCATTCCAATCAGAGAGCAGCGAAACCTTTTGACTCTGGCTGCAGTTCTGATGAGTCAGTGGCAAAGTCTTTGACCGCATCAAAATCTGAGAAACTTGTATAAAAAAGTAGAAGTAAAATAGGGTGTGAGTGTACGTGTTCGTGTGTGTATGCGTGTGTGTGTGTGTAGGCACGCTGACATTCAAAAATGGGCTGGCTAGGTTTGCGCTGGGCAGGATGTTAGACAAAGCAGCGCAGATCGATTTTTAGCTATAAAATCAAAGTAAATCCATTTATCAACTTCAGCAGCAAACAGTTTCGTGCAGATAACAGCAGAGAGAGAGAGAGAGAGAGAGAGAGTGAGATAGAGACTTGACTTTGATAGAATGCAGCAACGGCTACAACAGCAGCAGCAGCAGCACGCACTTGACCAAGTTTTTAAGGCCAAGTGCCTTAGAGCCATTAAATACTTGTCGAGCAGCTTTAGACAAACAAATTGTTGAGGCCCATCGAGGCACGGTTCATAACACGCCCAATCAGCCCAGCCGCAAAACGTAGCAATTAACGCTTGAGCTGCAGCCAGCAGCCAGCAGCCAGCAGCCAGGACGAAACAAGGACTCACTTGGCATCAGATTACACATCATCTGGCTGGTCTCTGCTGTGGCCCGCTGTGTTGTTGATGCTTTAGCCAAATCGTTTGACTCGACTTGGAATTGCTAACGAGCTATAAATGGGTGATGTGGTCTCTCTCTGTGTGTGTTTGTGTGTGTGTGTGTTAAGTGTGTGTGAGCCTCATTTGTAATGATTAAGTTGCACAGCGAGCTTGTGGTGTTTATGCCCCAATGGAATCGTTTACACGCATGCCAGCAGCTTATGAAAGAAGAAGAAGACGAAGAAGAAGAAGAAGAAGCAGCAGCAACGAAAGTGAAAGATTAGCAGCAGCAGCTGATTTATATTCAATTGCTGCTTAAATAAAACATACAAAGAGAGAGAGAGAGAGAGATACATGAAATCAACGAAAAGTAAATAAACTGAACAGCAAATAATAATTAAACGAGCATATATAGTCCATATAGTACATCGGACAAATATGGCTGACAAAACTGGCTGGCCGAAAAAGGGCAGTTAAGTGCTTTATAACATGACGCTTAAGCACGATATCACGTATACGCCATGTGTGTGGCGTTCGAATGAAAAAAGGCCTGAGACGCTCGCCCGACAGCCAGACGGACAGACAGACTGGCAGCAGGTACTGCTGCTGCTGCTGCTGCTGCCGCTGCTGCTGCACAGGCGTCAGGAGCACAAAATATGCTAATGTCAATTATTTTGTGCGTAATTTGCTTTCATGCTTCAAGCACATATCAAATTTGCTCCCACCTTCACTCCACACGCCCCCCATAATGATGAATATTAATTTTTTTTTTTTTCATTTTGCTCGCATAACACTTAGCACAATGCGCTAATAATTTCATGAGCTCTAAGCGACACGAACAGCAATCGACAACTTATCTAATCTGTGCATACAGATTATATACAGATATACACACTTGTATAAATATAAATATAAATATGAATATCTATCTATCTGCCGATATACATATTCCTGCTGACACCGGAAAGGTGAGACTGGCTTCAATTAACATTTGTGCACGTAGACGCAATAACGCAAATGGATTTGGGTTTCATAAAAATACGTTATTTATGGAGTTTACTGCCGAGTGGGCGCCCCTTTTGGCAGGTTTAGTTTATTAATATGCTCGCTTATAGTTAACAATTGCGATTGGCATTCAAATCAGCTGCTAAAAGGACACTCCACTCAGCGCACAGGATCGCTGCCATCGGACAGGTGGTGATAGCCTGAATCTGAATGTGGTTCTGGGGCTTACCTAAGGCTATGTGCTTCCTCTTTGAGTTGAGTTGTATTAATCCGGCAAAACTGTCAGGCAGCGTGTAATCCTATTAAATGTGGCTACGCTAGCTGCTGCCTGCTGGCTGCTGGCTCCTGTCTCCTGGCTCCTGGCTGCTGGGGGCTATACCAATGCCACCTCACTCTCACTCGCACTCCCTCTAAATCTTTCGCTCTCTCTCACTCTTGATTTTTCTTTCTTTAGTATTTGAATTTTTTCACTTTTTTACACAATTATTTAAATGCGTGCAGTAATTTCAAATGAAATTTGAATATGTATTTTTCTTATTGTGCCGCGCATATTTTTACAAACACACACACACAAAGAGACGGCATGCACACGCACATACACCGAGAGCAAGAGGGCTGTGAATTAACAGCAAAAATGGCGTTGATTTTTGCACTTTAATTGAATAAAAATTCAAATGTTGATGCTGTGTATCAAAATAACGCGCGCGCCAACTAACAGACACACGCACACGCACACGTACACACACACTGTCAAACGCAAAAAGGACGAATAACGGAACAGCAGCGGCAGAAGCAGCAGCAGCAGCAGGGAAACGTTGCGCGCCGTGTACGTTCGCATGCCTGGCTAACGGCGCAATGAGCGCCTGTGGGAGAACACAGAACCAAAGGCGAATGCAAATGGCAAAAGCAGCAGCAGACGCAGCAGCAGCAGCAACAGCAGCAGTTGCTGTGGCAGCGGCAGCGTTCGCAGCAGCAGCAGCCGAGCAGAGCCGATAGCAGACGCGGCGAGAGCAGCTTATGTGCGTGTGTATGTGTGTATGCGTGTATGCGTGCTTTTCATTCATGCTTAACAAGAGCTTTTTGTGTGAGAGCTTTGCGCGCATAATAGAAAACCTGTTGCTTGCTTTTGTGCTACTGTTGTTGTTGTTGTTGCTGGCAATTGTGATTTTTGCCAGTGTTGCCATACGTCTAGCAGCTGTTGCCAGGCGGCGTGCGAAATGGCAACATAAATTAATTAAATTGATGTTTAAGCATTGGCATGCTGTTGTTTTTGTGGTTGTTGTTGTTATTGTTGTTACTGTTATTGCTGAGCCTGGTTTATTAACCCGCCTACAGCGCGATTTGCCTGACACATTGACAAATTGCTGCAAATCCAAATATGAGATAAAGAATCCTGGAGACTGAACTTGATTAATGTCGGTCTGGCTGCCTGTCTGCGAGCTGTCCCCGCCAGCCGTGGCTCTGGCACAGTTCATTTGATTTGATCGAAACATGTCGCCCGGCCATGCCCAATAGCTCAATTAGTTGACATACCCACTTCTTTTATCTACTAGAATTTTTTGTCTAATTGAATAAAGATTTGCATTTACATGTTGGGGGTCTGAGCTCAAACATCTTTGAAGTTCATGTTCAGTATTTTGGCACCTGCTGCTGTTGCTGCGTACGTGTTCGATTCGCTTTATAGTCGCATGCACATATGATGATTATTGCTTTTTTGTCTCTTCATGTACGACATACGACATGCTGACAAAGGCATGGCAAGACCAAGACCAAGACCAAGGATAAGCCAATGCTCATATGTTCATTGTCGCAAAGTTCAAATAGTTCAAGTCGAAAGTTCAGTCACCAACCCAGAAGTCAAAATCCAACAAGTGGTTAGTTATATATATAAATATATGTGTATATATGATACATGTATAATATATATACTTTTACTTGAATAGTCAGAGACACACACACACACACAGAGAGAGAGAGAAAGAGAGAGAGGGATATAAGCACTGAGCCTGTGGAGCTGTGCATAAATTTAATTTTTATGGCGCGCCTAAAAGCATGCAATGAAATACTTGAATGTGTGTGTGTGTTTGCTTATGCGTACGTGTATAAGTATTCACAATAGGCTCTCGTACAATTCACAATTTGAGTAATTTGTTATTCAAACACATTGCGAATCGATTATACGCTTGGCATGCTCCCTCCAATCGAGCAAATATGTTGATTGACTTTTGTCAAGGCTTACGGCTTTTGTGTGTGTACGTGAGCTTTTGTCGCCGTGCAAAAGGCAAATCTGTCAAAGTGTGTGTGTGCGTGTATGATTATGTGCATGTGTGGAAATGCCAACGCAAATATAAATGAGGAAATGCGGGTAGTCAGGCGGACCACCTTTCACTTTCAACCTAAAGCAAGTCATGAATGTGCGTATGTAATGCTTGGCTGACTTTATGCGCGCGTGTGTGTGAGTGTGTATGTGGGTGTGTGAATGTGTGAATGTGTGATAACGAAGCATTTGCTGCTCATTGAAAAGCTCATTATCACGCTCACACACAACCACACACATGCAGCAGCAGCGGCGCTCAGGCGAAGGCTACATTTTTGTCATATGAGTAGAAGAAATGTTATCAAAATGGGTTAAGGTTCAGCTGATGGGCACAATTCCAGCTTGAACTATAGATATAGATGTATATATGTATATATCTAGCTGGCAGCTGCTGGCTGCTGGCCCAAGCATCTCAATGTCAGGCCATAGCCTTTACCTGGCAGCAACTTGTTGAATTGAATTGATTGCCGCATTGAAATTTAATTGCAATTGCACTTGGAGCACCGTTTGAATGTTAAGCGTGCGCAAGGACATTAATTAAGAGCGTCGAGCGGGCGAGCAGCTGAGCAGCCCCACTGAAGTGGCTCTGATTGCGTTGGCTGGCAGCAGCAACAGCAACAGCAACAGCAGCAACAGCAACAGCAGCAACAGCAAAAGCAGCAGCAACAGTTGAGCCGGCTAAACGATGGCCTGCATATTAATTAGAATGCTGAAAGGAAACGAATAAAATAACGTCCCATTGCGTTGCCATGGCGCATATGCAAATATTTGGCGCATGCCAGATGCTTTATCCACTGCATGAAAATAAACTGCAGTCCATAAATACACAAATAAACGAAGTCTTGCTATAGAATATATGAATGCCGTTCGCTCTCCTTCTTTCGCTGCCACCCCCCTTCTTGTTCTCTCTTTCTGTGTATTGTGCGGCCCTGTCAAAAGGTTAAAGTTAAGCATGACAAATTGCGCGGCACTGGGGCGTATACTTCATATTGACAGCATTATGGATATAGCATAAATATATATATGCATGTATATACATGTGTGGGTGTATGTATTGGCACTACATTTGTCATGGCTCAACGAGCTCTGCAAATCCACATAATTGCTGTCATGCTACGCCAGCTAGCTCTAGCCGTAGTCCTCGACCAATTACTGCAAATCAACTTGAATCGGTGAAATTTTCTAATCAGCTGCGAAAGTTACTTAAATGAAAATTTATTTTTAGTTGTTTAAGCGCTATAAGTGCTCTCTATTTTATGTCCCCCACGCATAGTGAATTGGCTTAAGTGAATTTATGAATACAATAATTCGCTGTCTATCTTTCTGTTTGACTTGAAATTTGATATACGACTACAAACTCAGACCAAGTGTGACCTCATCTTAGATGTTTTGGAATTTCGATTATATAATCAAGTATATGAAGGCCATTTCTCATAGGTTAGATAAACCTATGACTATATTAATTCCATTTCAATTTTAAAGAATTAGTTTACTTTAATATTTTCAATAACTTAAGTTGCTGATTTAAGATTATGGAAACAGTTTTTTGGACTGCTTATAAATAGGTATATATATGTATATATTACAGCTACAATATTTTAATAAACAAACATTATTTGGACTCTTAACAATATTTGAAATTGAAATTTCCTTCCCATTACTTTTGAATTGACTTGAGATGCTGCTGCAGCTGCTCGCAGCGCTGGCACTCTCTGGTGAGCTGCTTGACAGCCGTTGCGTATTGGCGCTGCAGTTCGAGCAGGCCGAGCAGCTCCTCGTTGAGCTCGTCGCGTCGCATGCGCTCCTCGTTGTACTTGTGACGCACCTTGTCCTGGGCGCTCTTCACACCATCGACAATCGTCTCGAATTGCCGTATAAAGTCCTCGCGACCGTGCGGACTGAGCATGCCCTCGTTGTAGGCCTCGCAGATGGAGTTGAGCAGCGATAGCTCCTTTTCGAGATAGCGCTTCTTGTCGTTCAGTGTGTTGTAGAGTGTATAATATTGCTTAGTCTCTAAATGTTTGGCACTCATCTCGTTGTACAGCTCGTGGAAGCGCCTCTGGTACTGCGCCAGCTCTGTGCGATCGGGTATTGCATCTAATTTGCGCTCGATGGCCACAATGCCACGATTGCGCTTGGCTAAGAGCAATCGCAGCTCCTGCAAGCGCTGCTGCTCGCCCGCTATTGCCGCCGCCTGCGCCTCCGCATCCTGTGCATTGAAGGCCTCCAGCTCACTGTAAAGGACATATAGTTAGTATTCCCTCTCATCCATAACATTTTTAATTGCCTCACTCAATTTGCTGCTGCAAGTTGGCCAGATCCGCTCGGCAGCTTTCCTTGAACTCCGACTCACTTTTCTTTAGCTCATCGTGTTGCTGCAGCAAACCGCGCACCTTCTCCAGCAGACTGCAAGGATATATCAATTAGAGATATATAATACTGATATCAAGCCAAAACTTACTCCGTATCTGCATTCGCTTCCGTTTGTTTGTATGCATCCAGTTGTGCTTTGAGCGCTAGCAGCTTTTGTTCCTGCTGCTCGGTTTGTTGCTTTTGTGCTTCCATCGACGCTTCCAGCAGCTCGTTGTCTTTGTGGTAGCGTTTGATCTTATGCTCCAGCGCTGTTTTGGCCGCCTCCAAGCGTTTCTGTTGATTCTGTGATTTGAGCTCTTGTGCATCTGTTTCCATTTCCATCTTAAATTCCGCATAATGCTGTTGCAGTGCGCTACGAGCCACGGGATCTAGATCGATGCGTTTTGTGGATTCCTTTGTGATAGCGAGCTGCTGCAGCTTTCTCTCTAGCTCGGGCTACATTGCACAATTACATACAAATTAATATTTATGTGAAATATACAGATAAACTATTCATGTTTAACCTCCGTTTCCATTTGCTCTGCATTGGAGCCCATCTTTAGATCGCCGTACTCCATTAAAGTGAGACGCACGCGCAATGCATCATCATCGCTGTTTGGCTCCTGGCGTTCGTATAGCCTTTTGGGACTGTACAGCTCCTGCAAAAATTAATTGAACTTTAGTTTATATTAAATTTGAGTAAACTGCCCATACCTGTATAGCTTTGATGTTAACGGCGGCATAACGTATTTTTGTTAGATTATCTTTATCGCTTTTATACTGATAGTCATTATGGAATTGTCCAATTGCAAATCTCTTCAGGCGCTGGCCACGCTCCTCACGATTTTCCACCTGCAAATACGAAAAAGGATGTTTTATAAAGAAAACTCTACTATGTATACGTGCGTTTGTTTGTGTGCTAAATGCTGCCCTCCTCCTAGATTCTCAAAAATTCAAGTAAGCCTAACAGAGTCTGCTCGACGAATATAAGTATTTTTTCAAGTGATGTGGTGTACTGCAGAGTTTGTGTGTGATTGTATGTAAATGTACCACTGTACATGTGTGAGTGTCCGCATGTATATGTGTGTATGAGAGCACATTTACGTTCCCTGCCTGCATACTTATATACTGCTGAGCATATCAACTTACAGAGGTCTTCACAAGCCATTGAATAACTGGATGTATTGCTAGAAACTCCAGGCCCTGCACCTGATGCGGTTCCAAGCTATGCGGGCACTTCATGTCAATCAGGACAGCGACAATCTTCTCCACAAGCGCGCTGCAAATGGGATTCAATTAATATATGCATATGTAATAAATGATATGGCTGCTCTAACATCTTTTGCCCAATCGTTAGATTTTCATGGAAGAGTAGGTCGACGTCGACATCGTAATCGCAGCACTCAATGCACCAGGTCATCCCGCCCACAACTTTGTCGAAGGCGGATAAGCCCTTGATACGTGCTCTGTAATAGCCGGCAGCGACAAGCATATCAAATGTGTCCAACTCTTTGGCGGCAGCATCTGAATCCTCGCGGCGTTCCACCTACAAAAAAACTTGCTCTTGGATTTGTTTACACATCAAAACTATATGTAGCCACCTGAATTTCGCGGCCCTCCGCATCGTAGCGCGTTGCCAACTTGACGTTGGGCAAGATCTTGGAGAACACATCGCGATTAGCCATGTACGATAATAATTACATACTATTTTAAATAAATAAAAGCCGAAAAAAGGCAGAAATGCCCATTGTCTTGCAGTGAGCCACAAATACAGAATAAAACTATAAAGAAGTGTGTGAACACTGATCAAACCTTATCGAAATAATATCGTTGGTATTTTATTATCGATTTCATTCATATTTACTTATTTTAAAGTTGTGTACGCACTGAAAGCCGGCGCACGCTACATTTGATTAAAATGCATTACTACGTTTGCCTGCATCAAGAGAGCACTAACAGCATACCTAAATTAATACAAAAAGCCCATGCAAATAATTATAATGTGGTGGCCACATCGATTAACGCAAATATGCTGCCCATGGATCCACAAGAAACGGATCCCACATATCCGGCCACTGTGTTGAGTGCTGTCGACTGGATCTCCAAGTTGATATTCCAGGTATCCGATGTGGATGTGGACTCGCCCAATGCAAAGTTACGTGAATATTCGAAAGCTATGCTGATGCGTGATGTCATTTGGGCAGAGCACTTGCAAACTAATGGGAACATAATGGTGCGTCTACGAGGACCCAATAACGACAATTTGGCGGAGATTATTAACTCAAGGTCGAAAGGTTTGTTTGCCTGTGATGTTAAGTATATTTCCTACAATGAGTATGTTTTATATTTCAGGCAACTGGTTTATAAATGTGCCCATTACCAATCCAGAATTGGCCAGCTTTGAGCATCGAAAAGATGCCACTGAATCAGAGATCGAAGAGGCTCAACAGGTGGATCCTTGGAATTGGTGGAACGAGCTACGTTTTGCTATTAAGCACAATGCCAGGACGAAAGTTGTGGTGGAGCTGAGTGACTCGGATCGGCCCAGTCGTGAGTGCGTACGCCGCTGGCTAGGTGAACCCATCGAAGCCATCATCATTCCATCCAGTTTATTTGTGCTTAATCGCTCCAATTATTATGTGCTACAGAAGGAGTGGCAAACGATTGTGGGTCACTTCATTTCTATGAGGGCCAACATTATTATCTCCACGAAAATCAATGATAAATCAATAGGTCAATATTCGGAATATATTAAGAAACTCATCAGCGATCATGGAGATACGCACAAGCTCAACAGGTAAACATGTAGATCTATTAACTTTGTTGCTTACTATAATACATTCATTAATATTCTAGCTATGAAAACATGTTGGAAATACCGCTACAGCCGCTGTTCGACAACCTGGATAGCTACACCTATGAAATCTTCGAAACCGATCCAGTCAAGTATAAGCTTTACCAGGAAGCCATACAGCAAGTGCTCTTAGATCGCGTTAGCGAAGCGGAGGCTAAACGCAAACTGGTTAGCAAACAAAACTTTTGCCATAAACCAAAATTACTTATATGTATTTATCTTTTACAGACCGTCGTTATGGTTCTGGGAGCTGGTCGTGGTCCTTTAGTACGTGCAGTATTCAATGCCGCGGAGATAGCGAAGCGAAAAGTGCGCGTCTATATTATTGAAAAGAATCCCAGTGCTATACGCACACTGTCCAACATGGTGAAGACGTTGTGGTCAAAGAAGGGTAACAAATGAACTTAATAACACTTACATCATCTACTAACATTTTATGTTTTCCAGACGTTCATATATTCTCTAAGGATATGCGTGATTTCTCGCCTCCTGAATTGGCCGACGTGCTTGTCTCCGAGCTGCTGGGATCATTCGGCGATAACGAGCTCTCACCCGAGTGCCTCGATGGCGCCTTGAAACTACTCAAGCCGGATGGCGTTAGCATACCCTGTAAATCAACATCATATATTAATCCCATTATGTCTGCTGTGCTGCATAATAATGTCAGCCAACTGACCTCCACTGTGCCGGCCTTCGACTCTGGCTATGTGGTGCTGCTCAAGAACATTTACCACATTGATGAGCCGCAAGCGTTGTTCGAATTTACGCATCCCAATCGGGCCGCGATTATTGATAATACGCGTCACAAAAAGCTGTCCTTCACTGCTCAAAAGGATTGTGTGCTGCATGGCATCGGCGGCTACTTTGATACTGTACTGTATAAAAATATAATCCTAAGCATAAATCCGTTAACGCATACGCCAGGCATGTTCTCCTGGTTTCCCATGTTCTTTCCAACGGTAAGTAGGAGTACCTCAATTATATATGCTCTGTGCTTCAACTCAATTTTATTTTGCAGCAACCGCTTACAATCAAGGCAGGCGACACAATTTCCATTGAGTTCTGGCGCCGCGTGGATGCCGAGAAGGTCTGGTACGAATGGAGGGTTTGCGAACCGAAAGAAAGCGAGCTACACAATCCGGGTGGCATGGGCTACAATATGCGTTTATAAACATAACTGAAATATTGTATTAGGTGGGGACCTATACAAAACGGACGTTAGCTTTGGCTATAAAACCACTTTGTAATTTAAAATTAATCACCTGAACCCTTCGAAGCTCTCATATTCTACTACATCCATTTTTACTCTAATTTCCCATATTCAATGTATAAAAACAAAACAAAAAACAAATGTAGAAAACATGATGAAATAACAAATGTCATAGAAATTCCTTGTAAAGTTTTCTTAACTTAAAAAAAAATAATATAGCTTTATTAGACACAATAGGTCAAGATTCTTCGCTGAATTCCATTAAAAACGATGTTCACTTCTGTATTAATCCATCCACCTGCTATTGATCTCGATTTTGTGTTCTCTACACCCATCTAGGCAGCAAGGCCAATTCCAACTAGATATATAAAATAAGGATGGTATTTTACAACATTATAGTATCTTTATTACACAACTGTAACGGAAAACGAAAACGAAACCAAAAATGAGGTGGAAAAAACACTCAAAGCATAAATTGTCTGCGACTTTTATTTAAGTTTATATTTGAAAAGTTTATAAATATGCTTATACTTATTTATGTGTCCTTAAATATCTGTGGGGTTCTCTTCTTGTTGTAAAATTTAGTTAATAATTTCCTCTTTTTTACGTTCCTCTCATTTATTTAATTACTTTTATTTATATATAAAGCGCTGCACATGATCGCAGAACGACATTCTTTAAGCGAAGGCAATTATTTTACGGTTAGGTTATAATAGATTAAAGCGGAGCTAAACTGAATCATTGCGGAAACTGGGCGGCGATTTTGGGTGTCAGGAGTTAGGAGTTAACAGCGCCAACCTGAGCCAATGTGGCACCGCCGGCGGCACCGCTGCCACCACCGCCGCGTATTGCAATCGCACCCTGGCCAGCCCTGATGGGCTTGGCGATTTGTGCCTGTGGTCCTCGTCGTCCCAAATGCTTTTGTCGCACCGCCTCCTTGATGCGATCCACCTCGTACTGATAGCGTTTGCGATCCCGCATCGCGCCCTCCTTGGCCTCCTTCAGCGCCGTCTCCAGTGCCTTCACACGTTCCATTGTTGTGCGCAAACGCTTCTCCAGCTTGGGCAGCTCGCAGCGCAGATCGGCATTGTCTCTGACCAATTGCTTGTGCACCTTGGTCAGCTGATCGAGATTGTTCTCCAGGAAGGAGATCTTTTGCTTTTGCGCCAATGAGCCACCGTCCTCTTCGCTCTCCTCGTTCACCACATTCTTGCGAATGCGTTGCTACAATTACAATTACAAAGATCAGTTAGTGTGCACAAAGTGAAATAGATGGATGTGATCTTACCTGCAGATCCTGTACGAAGAGTTTGCGTAGATTGTGCAACGTTTGCAGCTCCTTGGCGACGGTGTCCTCCAGACCCTTGAGGTCCTTGCGCGCCTGTTCTCTGCGCTCGTTGGTTAATATGATGTCCTGCAATTTGTTCGATTTTTCCGCCTCCTCCTGCTTGAGCTTCTCATAGTCGACGGTCATCTGCTGATGCGCCAGCAACAGCTTCTGATGCACATCCTTCATCTCGTTCATTTCATGCTGCTTGGCGGTGATCTCGTCGCGCAGCTCGGACACCTGTTTAGTGTGCGCCTCGCGCAGCTCATCCATTTGCGAATCGAACATGGAGCGCAGCTCCTCGGCGCGTTGCTTCTCCTCGGCATTCACTGCGGACACATGCTCGGCCGCCTTTAGCTTGGCGCACTCTTCGCGCAGCGAATCGATCTGCTCCTCGAGATTACGCTTCTTGTTCTCGGCCTCGCGCATCGATTCCTGCAGCGACTTCATGCGCGCCTCATGCTGCGAGATGAGCAAGCGATACTCGCCAAGATCCTTCTCGTACTCGGAGATCTTTTTGTTGGAATCCACCTGTTGGGTCTCCATGTTGGCGCAACGCTGCGCAATGTTCTTTGCCTCCGTTTTCATTTTGCTAATGTACAGACGCGCCATGGTGAAGTCCTCCTCCACCTTGGTGGCATCGGTGCCAGCTAGCGCACTCATCTTGAGATCGATTGCGGAATCGCCAGGCGCTATGGCCTGACCAACCTCGCCCAGATCGCGCAGTAGATTGGTTAGCATTTCGGTGATTCGTTTCTTTTGGTGTGTGGACATGTCCTTCAGCTGCTGCAGCTCCGTTGACGTGGAATTTAATTGAGATTTACTTTGCTGGAGTTCTTCATTGAGGGCATCGATATCCTTGTTCTTGTTGTCGATTTCTTGCGATTTCTGATCATAGTTGACGGCCAGCTCCTCCAATGCCTGTAGCACCTCCTTGACCTCCTCCTTGGCCGATTCGTTCTCCTGCTGTATGCGCGCCATCTCCGATTGCAGCGCCTCGTACTCACGTCGCGCATTCGCAATCAGCTCCTCCTGCTCCATCACCTGTTCCTTCATTTGCTCCGCATACTGGCTCTGCTGATTGATTTCCTCATCCTTATCGTCCAGCTGCTGATAGAGCCGCTCACACTCCGCGGCCAAACGGGCACGTTCATCCGCTGCCACCGACGAGGACATATTGGCAATGGCCGTGCGTTGAGCAGCGGCCGCGGCCGCTGCTGCTGCACCAGCTGCTTGTGCAGCGGCCTCCACATCGAGATTGGGCGTGCTGGCCTCCATGAGATCCTCCATGTTGATTTGCTCCTCCGCCTTGACCGTTTCGCCGGCACGCCAACGCGCCAGTTCGAGTTCCAGTTTCTCCACCTTGCCTTTGAGTCGTCCATTCTTCTCCTTCTCCTTTTCGTAGCGACGCTTCCATTCCTCGGCGGTCAGCTCCTCGTTGACACAAACCACATTCTTCACTGTCTTGGCGCGACGACCAAAGTCTAGCGTTGACTTCGTTTCCGATTCGTTAAAGCTAGCCGGCGAGCAGCAGATGACAATTGTTGTGCGTGCATTGCCACCGAGCGACTCCTGCAGGATACGCGTCAGCTTGGAGTCACGATACGGTATGTGCGTTTTGTTGCCATCCGCCAGCGCTGAGATGACATTGCCCAGCGCCGATAGCGACTTGTTAATGTTCTTTGCCTCATCCAGAACTGTGCCCTCGGCGCCTGTTTTCGAGACCTTTTCGGAACCAGCCAAATCCACCAAATACAGCTTGCCGGACAATTTCTTTTGATTCTCCAGATTCTCCTGCTTGACATTAATAAGGAACACCGAATGCGAACGCGACGAGTGCTCGTTCATGTCTAAAAGGATCATAAATATAGACACGATTTAATTAAATACCCAAGATTTAATTCATATGATCTACTTACTTGTCACGGCAATGTGGCGATTGGATTTGCCCTCCTCGATCACCTCGAACACATCCTCGGGCGAGGAAACAAAACGCTCCGTGGCGCCCTTGACGAAGGGCACACGATTTTTGTCCTCGTGCACGCTCAAGTTCACCTTAGATACATCGAGCAAATCCCTAATCTTGTCCATATAGATCTCATAGTACGAGACCTTGATGTGAAACTCCAGATTCTCTTCCATTGCGTAGATGTGATTGAAAATGTCATTGACAATGCGTGGAATGATACCCTGTTTCACCGAATCACCGATGACACCCTCCATTGTGTGCGTCTTGCCGGAGGATGTTTGACCATAAGCAAATATAGTTCCATTGTAGCCGGCGAGCACGTCCGTGACGATCGATTTGGCCGCCTCATTGTACACCTTCTCCTGGGATGCGTTCGGCTTGAAGACTTTGTCAAACAGATACACTTTACCCTATCAAAAGGAAAGAAACACGAATCTTGTAGCATAGTGTCTATTTTATTTTTATTTTATTTTTTTTTAAGTGTATCTACCACAACAAGTGCTAGCAGTAGTTCCAAACCCCTTCTTGCTTTCCCCAAAATAAAAGCTGCTTTCAAATCATTTTCAACGCATCACAGCTCGTAATTATATGATGAGCAAAGAGGCAGAAGCACAACAAATGAGTGGAACTTGAAAATTAATGGATAACCGGGCAGTAGTGTAAAAGAAAAAGCTGAAAGAGAGCAGTCAGTACGGCGTGTATAGAGATATGAATAATAGCAAAAAAGCTAACGCGAAGTATACGACTAGTAAATGCTCTACAAACGCACAATGTCAAAGTTGAATACGGGGCAAGACAAAATATATTTATATGTATATAATTTTTTAATTTAATTTAAATACTTATAAGTATTATTTAATATGTACATATATCAATTTCATTTCATATTATTACAAATTTTAAGCAAATTTAATGTAAATTTAATTTTATATTTATATTTATTTATATTTACAATATTTTATATTTAATTATAAATTTAATTATTTTTTACCTTCACTAAATTTTGTTTTTTATTTTTTGTTTTTAGTTTATTATTATTGTTTTTGTATTATTCTTTATTCAATATTTCTTTCATTTCACATAGCCTTTTACTGTTTTTCGCAGCTGTTCATTAATTTCATTCTAAATCCACTTTTTTTTGTTTGTAATTCGATGCCAGTTAGTCAGTGTCTAAGCAAATATTTACCGGGAAATGCAAAGCAATACAAATGCGTAGAATATACATAGATTAACAACAAACACACATACATACATACATATGTATGTATGTATATGTAAAAAATCTCAAGCAATGAGTAAGAATGACTAAAATCTAATGGACAAAATGATTTGAAAAGCTGATTAACTCTTGCTGCTTGGTGGTAAAGGGCATACACACACAAACACACACACAGACGCACATAGATATATGTATGTATATTTATATATACATTTATATGTATAAGTACAACTAACTTTATCATGGCGGCCATAACTTGAAGACAGCTGAACTTTTGGGGCATTAATAATATTCAGTAAAATCGAAAACATGTATATTCATGTTTTTGTTTCTTTTTGCCGACTTGCGTGGCATGACTCACTCGACGGGCAGCAGCTGGTGGCAAGTAGCAAGCATTCGAGGGCGATGTTTTGTTTTGGGGCCAAAGCTAACTGAACGAACACACACACACACATACAAGCAATCCCACATGCACACACATACACACTGACACAGGTATATAGAGTACCTACCTAGTTTTATGTTTGCTAACTGAAGTTGGGCGACTAGGTAGAAGAGTGTACATGTACATATGTACATACATATATGTATATGTATACCCATGCATATATATTGCCATATCAAGTCAAATGGCAATGCAAATTCAAAATACAAGAAAAAAAATCAACATTCCCGGCAAAATGCTAGTGGGTGGCACTTGTCAGCCACACACAAACACACACACACAGGTCAGGTTGCCAGCGTGCGTGGAAAATCAATTGAGCGCCTGCAATTTTGGACACTAAGTGGCAATTGTGGTAACAGTTTTTTTTTTTAGAGATTTGCCAACAAAAATGAAAAAATTGCACAAGGCACGCGCAAAAATTTGGAGCGCTAATTAGTTATAATACATAAGCAGACCAGCAAATGTACATACATATACATCTGAATATAAATGTTACTCTCTTTCACTGATACTACATACATAAGTGTTTATATGTGTGCGTGCCCGTGTCTGTGTGTAATTGTGGCGGTAAGGAAAGGCTAATGGACTGCGCTAATGTTAGACAATGTTCGGCATGACGTCACCGCCACAGAACCGCAACGGCACGCAGAAATATGTGTATATAACAATAAAAAAGTATGCACGTGTGTGTGTGTGTCTGTGTGGTTTAATTGAATTGCTTATTAAAAATTGTCTAATTACCGCTATGGATATGCAGTTCTCCTCCGCATTGTTTGGAAACCGAACAACAAATTTTGAGCCGGCGCGCTCCTCGCTGTCATTCAGTGGCCGAAAACGACAAACGACTTTAATGCTGTCCTCAGCGGGTATTTCACGTTCCGCAGACATTTCAATGCAATTCCGTCACCCACACACTTGCAAGCTGTTGTTCTTGTAGTTGCAGCTAAAATATTTGGTCTTTTTCCAGCCAAGTTAATTCAGCTTGGTGTAGATGCGTCGCAATTTTAGTAGTACGTCAACTTTGACGTTCAGTGTTATTAATCGATGTAATTAATAATATGAACATTCAAAGCTAATGTTAAGCACTGAAACTACGACGACAATGACGAAGTCACAGGCACTGATTGTGACTTCGATGTACCGTCACACCGTTCTCCGTTTTATTTTCTTTTTTCGCTAGCTGCTTGTTCTTGCTTGTTCTCGCAGCGAAATTGGGGCTCGAAATGCAGAGAAAATTTTTTTGTGGTTATACCAGACAGCAGTCACAATCTCACACAATCAATCGGATGCAAATGTTGTTGTTATTACTGCTGTTACTGTAACTGCAGCGGCCCGATTTTGATAATAAGCTCGCTTGTTTGGTGGCCCGGAATGTTTTGCAGCCCGTTAAATGCACTCTCATGCGTTGTGCTGTTAAATTTGTTACACTTAAATTGTTTTTCTTTTGCTTCAATATCACGTTGAATAAAAAACTATTTGTTGGATAGATTTTCGTCAGATTGTGGCGGTCGGCTGATACGTTTTCGATAGACGGCATATCAGTTCGATAAATATAAGTACTGCATTTTTGTTCATTTTGTTACAAATATGTTCACCTTTCTGAAAATATTTATGCCTAATTTTTAATTCTGTGAATAAAAATGGATTATTACTTGTTAATGCTGTTTCGTTAAGTGAATGTATGTCGCTAAATATCGATTGTCGATCCTATGAACTTTTCCAACACTTATTTACCTCTTATTTGAATTATCTGCCAACAAGGCTTGGCGACTTTCAAAAAATTTTTATTTGTTTATTTTTTTTGACGTGTTCACTACATTTAACATTTGGCATACAAAACTACAAAATTTGAAATTGTTCAATACGTAATAGACCAGCTACCATAGCCTAAGAAGGGACTATGCTATGGTAGATTGCTAGTGAAAACGGTTGGCTAGTTGACAAAATTTTGGTTTAACATGGGGGCCACCGGTCAAAAGCGTAAGCTCAGCTTAAAGGATATATGCAAACTAATACGTCTTTATCGAGCCAATGATTGCCTATGGAATCCCAAATCGTCCAGCTTTCGAAATTTGGAGATGAAAGAGAGAGCCTGGCAACGCATTTCCCATTTATTCAATAACGGATTAAGCGTCGATGCAATTAAATTGCAAATATTATCGTTACGTTATTATTTTGCAACCGAAATGTTGGCCATCAAACGTTGCAAACTGCGAGGATATCCGCATGTGCCGAAGCAACCTTATTTCAAAGAACTGCAGTTTCTCAAGGACGCGATAGAGCCCAGTGTTAGTGCTAAGGCTATTGAGGTATGCAATCTAATGGCCTATGCGGTGCATTTGAAAAATATTCTATTTTTATTTTAGTCAGAGGTGCAGGATCAAATCAATTGCATTGTTGAGGATGGCTTTCTGTTGAGCAACAGCGAGAGCAGCATTCACAGCGAGCAAGTTGATTTTCATATCCCGTCATCATATGAACATACCTTTGCAAATACTGGGCTACAATCGCACGATTCAGAACCCAGGCAGTTACTTTTGCCGCCGTACGATATGGATGCAACGATTCTGCTGCCAATACGTTGTGAATCCGGCTGCGATCGTTGGCAACAGGCATGCTACTATGAGGATGAAGATGAGAACTATGTAAGACGACCGAGTGGATCAGAAAATCCAAACGAACGGAATCAAATTTATGGCTATTACAGCAGTCAAAGTGTCAACAATGAATATTGTAGTCGAAATCGTAATAGCCAATGGGCTCTAGCGTATGCACCCCAAATGAATGCGGATTATAGTAATACATTAAATACGAATATGTATGCCGAAGTCACCTATCCGAAATGCGCTTGTGCACCCAAGAAAAAAGTTCTCACGGGTCGGTACAAAATCAGGTCGAAATCAACAGACGGCTATTACGATAGTGAGGGCTTTCAAAGATTTGTGGAACCCAATGCGCAGAGGTTACAATTCAGATGTACCAATGATGCCAACTATAATACTTCAAGTGATTATCATCGTGAGAGATGCTATCGCAATGTCAGCAGGCACACATCGGGTGATGAGCAGTTAACGCGAAGTAATAAGTGTGTTGGTGTCAATTGTGAAATCAATTATGGAACTTATGCGCCACTGGAGGCTGATTCGGCTGGTTATGAGGCCTATCCGCAGAAAGATTATGGAGCCGTTTCTGGCTATAATCGAAATAACCGACAAATGACAGACAAGGCGAATGATCCATTAGCGGACGATGAACCGGAAGCTTTTCGAGGAATATGCAATGAAAGCAATTGCCCTAAATCACAATTATATAAGCAAACAGCCCAAGACTTTGAAAATAATGATTATCAGAATGACAGAGTACCTGCTCAAATAAGGCATAGACCCTGTGACGACAATCCTGATTATGGCGACGAACAATACTGCAGAAATAATCCAGAAATGCAAGATCGTGAGTGTGAGGCGACTGGGAAATGTAGGATTGGTCGACAAGACTTGTCTAAAACTACGCCAGCAGATGACTCGGCACGGCAAACCTCATCTAATCGGCCAGCAAATAAGCATTCAAAGAAAAAGTACTGTACGAATGACAAAGAGAGACTGAGAAGTCTTAATATTGAGAACGTGATACTCTGTCCGTCATCAAAGAAGCCAGCTGAAAATGATGAGTCTAATAGGCCGATGCAGCAAACTGGAGAACCTGGCTTTGAAGCTAAACAAGCTAGAAGCCCGCGTCGTTACCGTGATGAGGAAAATACCTCAACATCAAAGCGTCAATCACTGGATACTGCACGGACTAGGGAGGAGAATAATTCACTTCCACAAACAACGTCCCAAAAAAGTCGTAGGAACAGTGCTCAGCAGCAACAGGGTTATTCAATGGAAACAGTACCTGAAGATGCTCAGCAAGGGAAGTTTGACACAATGTCTAATGATTCCAGAGGTGATAAACTAAGATCTACTAATATTGAACCAAGTAATAGGCAACAATCAGAACCGGAGTACGATCGCAGCCGAGACAACAAAGGAATGAGCGGTGAAGAATACAAACCAAATCATTCTCAAAGACAACGTGAAAATATTTGTAGATGCTCGAATTATCAATCGGGGAGTAGTACTCGAAAAAATCAAAATTATACTTCATATCCAGTAAGTAATACCCAAAGGAATTACTATGAAGTAGATGCAGATTATGATCGTCTCAACGGTCGAAGCCGCCAGGAAGATTACAGAGAAATCCGAGCATATAATGCTGATACTCCTGAAAGGTTCCAGACCGATCCTAGTAACGTCCGCAGTCGAAGCAATGATAATAATCGTCCTAGATCTCCAACAACTGATAATTATAGAAATATGCCAGAGTATGATTCTGATATGCCTGATAGATTGCAGACTGGTTCAAGGAACGACGGTAGACGAACTGATGATAAGTATCGTTCCAGACCTCCAACAAATGAGAATTATAGAGATATGCCAGAGTATAATTCTGATACGCGTGAAAGAATGCAAACTGGTTCTAGAAATACTGGTAGACGAACCGATAGTAATAATCGTTCAAGAGCTTCAAAAAATGAGGTTTATAGAGATATGCCTGAGTATGATCCTAATATGCCTGAGACCGGAGAAAGAAAGTATACCTGTTGTTACAGTGGTAAATACGATCGTGCTAAAGAATCAGCATATACATCCCCTATATATAATAATGATGTTATTGACGACGATGAGTATAATGCATGCGTTAGGCAATGTTTACCTAAAAAATATCAAAGCACTGACTATAATCGCAAAGCCTATAACAATGACAATGGACCGACTGTTCAAGAAAACTTCAGGGGAAATGGTAATTCGAATCTGAAATATGAGGTCGAAGAGAATGGCTATGAAAGACAACAGGGAAATCGAATCGATGAGTATACTGCCTGTAATTCTGAATGTCCGGTTCATCAGGAGAATTCAAGATACACTCGAACGTATCAGAATGAAGAACCGGACTATCAGAATCAACAGGCACCTCAAGCTAATCTGTATGTGTCTTGCCATTCCGAATGTCCGTTTCGCCAGGAGGGGTCCAGGTACCAAGATTGTAACTCACGAAAATATCAGAGTGAAGGAAATAACTATGAAAATGATCAGAAGATTCGAGCTGAGGAGTATGCAACAAGTCCGTCTAATCAATATAAGGAAGTCTATGGAAAAACATATGAGAACTTTAATAATCAAAACGACGTTAATCTGGATTGCCAATGTGAAGAAAGTCTGCTACCTGTACATAACCAGAGCACAGTGGAGCACATTACAGATGACATCAATGTGATTCGGTACATTGATTGTATACCAGAGAAATGTCCGGCTCAACAGGCAAATTTTGGAAATCCTGTGGAAGAAATGCTAGATTGCGAATGTCCTACAGACGAGGAAGAACTACAGAAACCAAAAGTCGACCAAGCTGAAGTGTTTAAGACGAACATAGTTTGTCAGTGCGAGGCAGCCGTTGAGACTGACCTTGATATGTCCTTACATGACAGAAATACTCCACGAAAAGAAAGTGCATGTGAATGTCCCGAAGCAGCCGTAAATGCGACAGTGGTGTCCCAAAACGGGATTGAGGACAAAAATTACAAATCAAATGACGGCAGTCCGCTAAATCAAAAGCCCCGGCCACCAAAGGTTATCAGAAGAAAGATTTGTTCATGCAAGCAGGCTGTTTTATACAAAAATAAAAACCTTAAATCGACAAATGGAGTGACAAAAACTGAGACTTCTAAACAAAGATCTAGCTCACCGGCGGGTACGAAATCTCGTCCATCTGGCAAACGTCAAAGTCGTGTGGAGGATGATAACTTAAGCAGTAAGTTTAAATATAATGAAAGTCATGTTATCTGATCGGCGGCATTACCTAGAATTCCAGGGTCACGGCGGCCAACGATGCAATCAAATTTTTGGAATACGGAACGGCGGCAAGAACATTAGTCTAGGTGCCGAAGAACTCGGCTATAGTATACAGGAACAGACAGTTGTATCTCAACCATGCGATGGCATGTCCATGATATGCTCATTTGAAGTGCCAGCCATATTGGCGGAGAAGACAATAGATGTGCTGAGCAATCACATCGCAAGCAACGCGCCGCCAGACGTCGATGTGAAGCCTGCAGGTTCACGCAGAAGTTTGCCAGGAGAAATGCCACCGAAGAATGGCGGATCTGGTACTGAGACGTCAAACTTAGGCTGTCGGTATAGAAGTAATCCATTTTTAAAACTAAACTACGAGGTCTCCAAAGGCAATATAATTGTATGGCATCCCCCGGCTCAAGGCTTCCGAGCCTCGAAGAATTCGTTCAGCATGAAGGATTGTAAGATTGACAATAGCCAAGCGTCAAAGTTGGATAAATCAACCCCACCATTACCAACCAGATAGAAATACGATCAGCAATGCCAACCGAAAGCCCAATCTAAACATAGCTTCAGTTCCTTTACACATATCACAACCACAACCCAACCAAACATAAAATGTTATTCAACAACTAAAAAAAACTGCATTTGGCCTTTTGGTGTGCGCGTAAAGGGATATTATTGGAACACCCCATTTTTAAGCACGCTTTAGGGGCGTTACGCATCAGTGCTGTAGGAGTATAACACTCTGTTACTCATCTCTTAGGGAGTTTTCGCCCAAAACTTATTGTTTTCCTATCAATGAAGTTTTTACTTCAATTCTTGTAATTAATTTATGAGTATTTGCTGAAAGCATTGAAGCGTAGAACGTCTAATTGATTTTTGTATGTAGTTAAAGGTTAGACATCGTAAAAAACTTTTCAATTCTAAATTTTCAGCAACTGTTTTGTGTTTTTTTTTTTTTTTTTTTTTTTTTTTATGCAGTTTTTGGCATATATATAATAATAATATTCCAAATATTATTTTTTATTTATTTTATAAAGTTAGATATAATTAAAAATTAAGATCTAACTTAATTTTAACAGCACTGGCTACTATGGCCTTCGGCTCTATTCCAAATATATTTTAACCACTTATACTAGAATACTAGAGTTTGAACTTAGACTACAGATATATCAGCTTTGTACCATTGATCTGCGCTGCAAACTGTTTCAGCTAGATACCCAAATAACCGTTATAGCTATCCCATTAAGTGAGAGACTCAGCTGCACATCTTTGTTTTTACCTTTTCTTTATTTAGTACAATATCATTTATGCTAATCGCTAGAAGAGAAATCACAAACCTTAAATCTTAGAGTCTAGAAATATAAGTCGAGCATCAATGTGGAGATGCCAGCTCGAAGCTGTTTTCACTGCCGCCAAAGATCGTGTAGTCCGCAGCATCCACATCCTCGCCATTGTTGTCCAACAGATCGCATAGGGCCAAGATGTACGATTGAGCCATTTGTAGGGTCTCGAATTTGGATAGCTTCTGATCGATCGAGGGCGCTGGCACCACCTCACGCAGTCGATCGAAGGCCTCGTTCAAGCCATTCATGCGCTTGCGCTCGCGTGCATTGGCCGCCTGCCTGCGGCGCTTCTGCACGGTGGGACTGAGGATCAAGCCAGTGGAATCGGATAAGCGACGTGACTCCAGCTTGCGCTTCCTCACTGGCTGCTCACTCTCCACGCTCCACGCGACGCTCGCCGGCATGGCAAGGGAATCATCATAGTTGGGGATCGACGTCAGTTGCTGTTGCTGTTGCTGCTGCTGCTGCTGTTGTTGTTGGTGTTGTTGATGCTGCTCCAGGAACTGCCAAACGGGCGTCAGATAGCTGAGCTGGTTGAAATTCTGCGTTAGATTATAGTTGGGACTGCCGAGATACTGCGAGGAGCAGTTGTCCTCCTCCGATGAGTAGTAGCGACTCATGGTTGGCGTTCGACTGGACGACTCGAGTGCTGAGCCGCAACTGCTGCCGCTGCCGCTGCCACTGCCATTGCCACAGAGACTCGTGTGTGGCACGAGCTGCTGAAGCCACCCTTTGGGCTAGTTGTATAAATATTTTTACCGCCGCGCTGACCAAGTTTGAGGCAAGCAAATGACCCCTTGCCCAGTCAGTCAGCCAGGCAGCAAGGATCTTCATCATTAACATATCAAGGATCATCAACAGGGGCGGATCTCTCTCTCTCTCTCTCTCTCTCTCCTTCCTCTCTCTTTTCAGTGTTAACATTTGGGGGTTAGATGTGCGCGCACTCTCTCTCTCTCTCTCTCTCTCTATCTGTCTATCTCTCTTGCACCCGCCTACTACTTTGACCTTTGCTGGTCCGCTCTCGCCTTGGCACGCGTCATAGCTTGCCAAATTGCCGCTATCATGGCATCTGATCTCTTTTTCTATAATTTGTGACTTTCACGCTCAACGGCACACACAGTGTAAGCGAGAGGGAGGATGAGCTACCGTCTGACTCGACTCGGACTCGAACTCAGCTCGTCGGTTCGTCGACTCGTCGACTGGCTGTGGCACATCAATTAACTCGCTGTTGAATTTCTTTAGTGCCTCCCCGTCTACTGACCATATGTTGCAGCGCAATGCAACCGACACCATATGGCCAGCACCAAGCCGAGCTCTCGACTGGAGTGTTTAGTAAATGTCCTTTGGATTACCTTTTGAATTACCTTCTATTTATAAGTGTATTTTTTTTTTTAGGTTTTTAGCTCGACACGCGACTATTTTGTTGTGCGAGTCTTATACATTTTGGCTCGAGTCCTAGGTCGTACAGCTTTATCAGATAGAAGCTTACAAATGATATGATAGCTGAAAAAAAAACTAGAGAAAAGTGAGTTTTAAAGTATTTATGTAGATTAAGATTGGATTATTAAATCATTAGCTGTATCAGTAGGTTAGCTATATATTTATATTTTCTTTATAAGTTGTATAAAAAACTACTCGTTCATTGTGTAAAAATAATTAAATAACTTTTACTAAGTCTTCAGCTAATTAATTGTCAAATTTAGGAGTTTAAAAAGTTAAAAAAAAAAGTAACATAAAAGCATAATAAATAAAAGAAAAAAATAGATCTCCTATTACTATTAAAATTCTATAAATATATATATTATAATACCATTCAAATTATATGTATGTAAGATATCACATGGCTGTACCATTTACCTGGCTTCATCGGAACTTCTCCTTTGTTATTCTTCTAATTGTGTATAAATGAAAATAATCTGACCTATTTATACGGTACTCAAAGCACTCAGAGAACTGCTTCTATCGTTATAAATGCATCTTCATTAAATTAAAGAACAGGAAGTGGGGCCAAAAACTTTGACTGTGGCTAGCCTGTGAAATGCTCAAAGCATGAGACAAAGTGAGAGAAAGAGGGAGAGAGAGAGAGAGCGAGAGAGTACAGTGATGCTGCGCATGCACCTACCATTCGCTGGCTTCTCAATGCCATTCGGCGGAATGTTTTTGTAGAGAAATATGAAAATCGAGAGAGCTTCGTGGAGCAGCAGCAACAGGACCACAAGAATGTTGTCCAAGTATTTGCATGGCGAATAGTTGACAACATAAACATTGTCGATGCAGCGCTGCAAGCGGTAAAAAGCCAAACGTATATCAAAGCGGATAAAAGTGAAATTGTACCCAAAAGACTTTTTCCATCCGAGATTGCTGAGTTTGTGAGTTTGCGGTGAAAATGTGTTTGTATTTGGGCGTCGTGGAGCATTTGGTGGATGTGGTTGCCTATTGTGTCTGCCGGATGCTGGAGCTAACGCTGCTCACCTTCGTGATGATGTGCAACACGGCCAAAGCCAAGCTGAGCAGCAGCAACAACGGCAACAACAACAACCAACTTGTCCTGATGGAACAATGACCCAGGTTCACGTTTGGACTCCATGTCCACTGCACGGGCCAGTGCCGGGAAGCCGACAGACGCTGGGGCGTCGGCAACGTCTAGGAATTCTGAATGGAATATTGAACTCTACTTTATTTTGATGTACTTTTTTGGCTTTGATATATGTACAAAATATATATATATGTGAATAAATTACATGCGTGTATAAATTGAGGTGTCTGAGTGTTGCTTGACTATTGCACAGTGGCTCGAGAATCTCTCTTTGGAAGTATTATTTTGTGTGAAACTGAAATGTTGCGGATTATTATATATTTAGCATAAATAAATAAATAGATTTGGGAACAAATTTTTATTTTATATTGAAATATAAAATGTATGTTTATTAAAATACTCAATTATTTAAAATCTGCAGAAATAATCAGTATTGAATTTTTGTTGCCATCAGGAATGAAAAATGGTATTATATTATTTATTTTAATGATTATTAACTCTCTACAAATCTCTTTCCATACGAAGTGAACGGCTATATTAGATTTGTTCAATGTTCCTCTAAGTTCCGTCATCTAATATAAAGATCTTATAATATTTTAAATATATAGATATCTTATATACATATCTCATATTTGGTCAATGAGAAGTTTTTTCTGTTCCATCCTGTTCAGGTAGTCAAGAATTACCTTTGGGTCTCATGTAGAAATAAGCTCTTTGTCTATCTCTCATAGCATCGAGTGAAGTATGGCAAATTGTGTAGAAATTTATCTTTCAAAGATATATATCGAAAGCCAGTTGAGTTATAGTAGATTCCCCCTTTAAATACTATATATGTATGTATAAAAAAAATATATACAAAATCTTCCAATGTATCCTGAACAAGCATTAACTTGTTCACAATGTTAGTACTTGTTTTCTATCATATGGTAATATAGCATATAGTAATATATATATATATATGCATATCATTTTAAAATCCACATTGAAAAGTTTTGTTAATTTGTGCGAAATGCATTCAATTTGTCCCATCGTCCATCGGAGCCATAACTTAGACGTGGCCTGAGGCAAGGATTTGTCTATTTACATTGTGTGTGTTTGTTGCGTATTATTTGTTATTTGTGTTGTGCGCGTGTATCGCAGTGTCTCAGCCATTTATTGTGCTTATTAACATTGCGGACCCAAATGCAGCAACCCATTTGCATGATGATAAAGTATCGACTAGGGGCTTACACATGTAGCAATTTATTTATTTTTGTTCTGCTTTTCGGCGCCTCTAAATATGCTACATTTTATTAGCATCTCTCTCTCTCTCTTTCTCTCACTCTTTCGGCCTGTTGTATTCAAATATGCTACTCTTCCTCTCTCGCTCTCTTAGCACTTCAGGCTTCAATTATATTCCCAGCTCTATAGTCTCTATTACAATTGCTATCTCTCTCCCTCTCTTAAGCTATTTCTCCTCCACTGTCTCTCTCTCTGACTGTCTGCTGTATATTTATGTAGTTGTTTACAGTGTTTTTGCTTCTGGCGCTGCTTACGCATAAATTTATTGAAATTGTAGCAAAGTTTATTGCACACGCACAGCACCTAATGGCCCATTATTATTATTATCATCATGATTATCATCATTGTGGGCTAGCTTCATTTGCAAGCCTTTATGTGAGCCATAGCCATTGCTTGGACTAAACCAAACTCTATTTATAGACTTGTTATCAAAGAGCAACAATTATATTATAATTATATTTCAAGCTATATATTCATATGGGATAGATAAATTTAAGTTCTGTAATCAGAGATTCTTTATCTTACCCCTTCGATTCACTTTCCTTATTTAACTCTATCTTATTTACCCTATGGCATGCTCGACTTGAAAATACTCTCACCCATTCTACAAATTAAAGTCACAGAGAACATAGAGCGAACTCCAAGTTTACTTTATTATTTCTGGCTCGACTGATGGATACCTTACAAACACTTCACAATATTAAAAGCACTTAGCAAAGCTAATCAAAATACAAAAAACTCATTCAGAGTGTTACTTGTAACAGAACCGAATCTTGATTTTAACAAAATTCCTTCACCCAGTAAAAAAATAAATTTCAAATACCTCATAGCTGCATTTTAGTTAGGCATTTTAAATCAAAGTTGGAGCAGTGAAAGCAAACGTGTTTTTAAATTCAACAAAATTCTAAGCAATCATGGATGAGATCGATAAGACAGAGGAGAAGCAATCTATTTCTGAAACAGGCGGTGCGACAGAGTTGGGGGACAAAGCGGAGGAGAAAGCAGAGTCGCCGACCACATCACAAACGGAGATCGAGGAGCAGCCCATCGTTTACGACTACATGAAGTATCCCAACAAGAAGAAGGGCCGAGTTCTACACAATCATCACCACAATCGACTCAAGATGAGGAAGAATGTCTCCTTCAAGTGTGTCGTGGAGCTGGTGACCTTTACGGACGATTGGAAAATGCAGACGACCCAAAGCAATCTGCGCACTGAGGATCAGCAGGTGCGTCACATATATCTACATATTTGTATGTATATATATCTATTCATTTCCCTTATTCCCCGCACGCAGAGAGAAAGATCCAAAAATCTGAGACGCAACTTTTGATCATAATCGATTGATTTGAATTGCACATAATTCTTTTTAAATGTATTTTGTGAATTTTATGTATATCGAAATCGAATACAGAAATAAATTTAGTCAAGATACTTTCTCGTAGATATATATATATGTATATATATATGTATGTGAATATTTGTATAATAAGAAGATAAAATGTGCACAATTTTATATATACATATCTAATTATCGCTGGATATTTTGCTAAACATATTGCAACGCAACTTGTTCATGATGTTACATATCACATATTCGCCCCGATCCTTGCCATCAAAGTCGCCCGTCTTGATGCCCTCCTCCATGGTGCGCAGCATTTCGTTCCACAGCGCCTTCGCGCACTGATGATGGCCCAGATGGTGCATGAGATCGACACAGGTGGACACGATCCCATACGGACTGAGCATCTTGTAGTTGGTCAGCGATAGTTTCGTTTGCAACGGCTTGAACACCGCATGATGATCCCCAATTTCGATGGACGAGAACAGATTGGAGCCACCGCAGATCGCGCTGCAGATGGTGGCCATGAATGTGCCGTAGAGATCGCTGGTCACCACCACATCGAAGTTCTGTGGCTCGAGTATGAGACGCGCTACACAGCGATCCAGTTCCATTGGCTCCGTCTCAATGTCGGGGAACTCCTTCTTCACCAACTTGGAGGCGACGTCCAGCAGGACGCCCTCGGTCTTGGGCCACTCGGACGACTTGTGCACAATGGTCACCTTTCGCCGCTTCTTCGCAATGGCCACCTTGAAGGCAAAGCGCAGAAATCTCTTGATGTCCTTGCTATTGATGACGCGCAAGCCCTCGATGACGCCCTCCACCGGCGAGTACTCCAGCTCGGCATAGTTGCCCATGTTGTTCTGTGCGATCAGCTGGATATCGACGTTCGGAAAACGACAATTGAAGCCGGGAAAGCTGCGCAAGTTGGTCATAAAGACATGCAAATCCAGATCGTTGCAGATTTTCAACGATTGGCTCTTCGCCTTCGCGTCGTGCTGTATATCTACATGAATCGCAGCGCGATTGCGCAGCACCGAGTTGTAGTACTCCTGGCCCTGATTCACGAAGATGCGCTGCACATCGACCGGCACCCGGGCGCTGCTCAGCAACGAGGTGACATACTTGGCGCCCTGTTTCCCGATTATGGTCTCGCCACAGAGCAGGGTGACATGTGTGATACCTCCATATCTGGAACGGGGTAGAACACTGACGTCCTTCGTGCGCAGTTCGCCCTTGACCACGGCTGCCGTGGCCCCCATCACGTTCGCATCATCGCCGTAGTTGCGCCTCCACAACAGAGAGATTCCAACTTGCTGATATTTGCTGTTCCGCAACCGTCGCATTGTAGCGATACAAATTTAGTTCGAAAAATTTTGAAATAAAATAATTATCTAAAAATTTAACCTCAGCTTACTAAGCTATGAGCTCTCTGGCTGTCAAACCCCCAAGCCAAAGTCAAAAGAAAAACAAACTTGACAGCAAATTGATCTCGAAACATTTTATTCTCCAAGTTGTTGTTGTTGTTGTTGTTGTTAGTTCAACCGACTTAGTAGGATCTCCATTGGTTATGCGACCTATCAACGCCCGTCCCTCCGCATGTCATTTATATGTCCCAGCAAACGTTCTTCTGTGCGCACGGACAACCATCGACTCCATAGTTGCCAATCAGGATTTCAGTTTGCGTTCCCTTTTCCTGTGGATTCTCATAGTTGTACACGTACTTGGTGTAGTACTTGTCCGGCAAGTAGTATATGGGTATCTCCTTGACGATCCGTAGGTGATCCTTGAGCAGCATTTCCCCCATCTCTGGTGACGTGTACCTGGCCTTCAGGCTGTATTGCTTCTGCTTGACCTGACGCAGCGTCGGCTCCAGGTGGAGATGATAATGCGGTATGAACTCATCCAGGTTCACATCCAGCTCGTCCAGCTGCTTTTGGCGTATGATATCGCATTGCTGGCAACGACATTTGCCGCCATGATAGCAATACCTCTTCTTGCCATCCGTATCGACCATCATCAGTGGAACGCATTTTGGTTGCTCGATTGGCTGAGGCTCCGTCTGAGTTGACCTCGTCGCCTGTGGTGGATCCGAATACAGCATGGCGCCAAATGTGTTGTCGCAAACTGGGAGAATTCAATGATGGAATAGAGTTGTTGACAACAACGAATTTTGTTTCTAACTGAGACCAGTTGACATAAACACGACAAGCAATGAGATTTTTGGACGCACACGTTAATTTATTCGATTTTATTTGTAGACCAAAGCAGGCCACGATTATATGCCCAAGATGGTGCTAACCACTTGTGGGAAGGGCACTCTGTAGATCCATTCTCTCACATGAGAGCATAGCTGGGGAGAGCAACTATCTGCTCTCTCGAACTATACTCTGAAGGGAAGGAATGTCTATAGAGCAGCATCCTTCTGGACAGTGGGAGTGTATTGACAGCAGCAACTTCTTTGACCTTAAAAATAATGGAAGGTCAGGCTCGTCAGATGCCTTGTCAATCTCTCAGCTGAGAGTATGTTTGGAGAGAGTAGTTTCCTTGACATGTTCTCTCGATTTTACTCTGAAGTGAAAGAATGATGGCAGCTGCACCTTCTTTGGCATGACTTTATCATAAATTGGAGATCTCCACAGCCTCCCTCAGTTGAGAGCGTAGTTTGAGCAGCAGCTTCTACGCACTGCCAACTCAATCGACACTCTCAAGTGAAGGAATACCATTACCATCGGAGTCAACTCCTGGGCAGCATCCTTGAGATTTCAGCTAGATTGCCCGGTTTTCATTCTGCAGCATCGTGTCTGGACCCGAACAATACACATTTTTGCTGATGTCCTTGCGGACATTACGAGGCTTAACCAAGCCGCAGTTGGGACACGTTCGGGCGTATGTTTTATCCGCGCTTCGCTCCGACTCAATTAGTTTGGCATAGTAGCGCTTCAGCTCACGATAACGCAGTTCTCGCTCGAATTGATTTAACGCTGAACATTGCTTGATCTCGAATTGCTCGTCTACTTCCAGAATTTCGTTAGGCTTTTCGGCCTTTGGTTTGCTTTGCTTGGCTCTCGGCCGTCTGACCTTCTTTGGCAAAGGGGCTACACTCGAGGTGGGCACTTCAAAGAAGGTCTCAGTGTACTTGGAGGCTTGTCTCACTTCGTGGCTGCCGTTGGATATCTTGCGAATGACATAGTCGTTGGGGGAGGTCAACGAGTCAGAGAACGAGAGCCTATACCATTTCGGATGATAGGGCATTTGTCGCCTGCTAATTAGAACCGCAAATTGCACAAATGGCGTTAAAATTTTGAATATTTTATCAAAGCAATATGAGACGAAATAAAGTAAAAAGAGAAAGTGAGAATGTGGAGTGAAAAATGGGCTGGTTATAATCTACGCAGATAATAGCGAAGATCCATAGGTAAGATAGATAGATATAATTCTATTTAGATAACAGTCAGATAGCGTATATATTTATATCATATAATACAGACAGCATTCAAGTTCAGTTGCAAAAGGTTTGTCCAGCTAACAAGAAGCAAAAAAAAAAAAAAAAAAAAAAAAATGTCTCTGATAGTCGAGAATGAGATCAAATGGCTGACGGAGATTATTTTGCCAAAGATTCTGCGTAATGGAAAACTTCTCGATGAGTACGACGAATCCCTGGCGGAAACATTCGAAGTGAAGAGCGTTGAAATCAATGTAATTGGCGTCGATGAGGCATATATGCTGACCATATGCTACAGAGCTACGGTAGAGCTTAAATATGCAGGGCAGCAGCTGCAGAAGAAATTGGTAGTAAAGGTAAAACAAAAGTTCTTATCGTAACTTTTAGCCAAGATAAACAATATTTTATAGCAGCAAGACTAGACAAGGAATTACATTATTAGAATCTACGTGACGATGATAACCTAAGCTATATTTACAATGATTTGCACAGAAAACGCCCAAGCTATCGACCGAGCTATACAATGTGATACAATTTGAAAGCCTGTTCAGCAATGAAGTTATCTTCTACACCGAGATACTGCCAGTCATACAGGAGCTGAGCAACGGCAAGTTCGCTGCACCCAGATATTATTATAGCGAGATCAAAGCGGATGCTGCGCTGATCATACTGAGTGATTTTGCATCCGATGGCTGGAGTGTGACCAAAGACATGTACGGCCTGAGTCTGGAGCATGCGCGCATAGCAGGTGAGTCTGCAAAATAATATCAATTTCATGAATATATATATATATTTATATTTGTAAACTTGTAGTTAAGTACCTGGGCACATTTCATGCCTTTGGCTTTGCCATGAAGCAAACGCAGCCGGAGCGCTTCCAGCAGCTCACTGCGAAGCTGCGGGAAGCTCGTTACGCCAAGGATACCCTCAGCACGGAGTGGGCATTGAAGCATAAAGTCAGCCTAAGGCGAGCCGAAAGAGTTGTAGCAAAATATCAGCCACAAGTGGAGAAGGAATTTATTAGGAAATTCCAGCAGCTCGTTTACAGTTATGTAGGCTATGGACGCCAGCGAGTGGCGCCTCGCGAGCCCCTCGCCACACTCTGCCACGGCGACTATCTGAGGAACAATGTGGCCTACAAGTACGACACGGACAGCAGTGGAACACCCCTGGATATCATGATGTTCGATTACCAGACAATGCGTCTGTCCTCGCCCATGATAGATCTATCCGTCTTCCTGGCTCTTTCTCTGCTCGCCGAAGTGCGTTATGCGAATTTTGATACTCTCTTTGATGACTACTGCAATGCCTTGGCTGAAAGCTATAGAAAACATTCAAAGCAACAATTGCCGGAGTTCTTAAGGTATACTAGGTTAAGATTTAGATCGGTCCATATTAATAGCCAATTTAACTTCTTGCAGCCGTGAGAATTTACTAAGGGAATATATCCGATTCTTGCCCTATGCCATACATATAACCTCCTACTTTCTGATGTCGCTCGTTGCTCCATCGAAAACATCGCCAGCAGAAAACTTCGAATCAGAGATCTCGACCAAGGAAATTGTGCAGACAGCCATGCAACAAGGCGGCGAGTTGGTAGATCGTGAAATAGCTCACCAGCTAATGGAATTATACGAACTGAGCCGCTTGCACAATGTGCAAATAGATGAGAATATTGATACATCCAAGTGGTCTGAAGAGGCTGCCAAATTTTTAAACGACCCAACTGAACTGTACGAAATTGATTGAATTTTACAAAGTAATATAAATGCTCTTCGCAGAGCTTCCCACCACGTAGCAAATATCTTATCTTATCTTATCACTATTATTATTGTCTTAACTACTAGGGGGTATACATAGTCTACATTGTTCCTACCTCACAGCGATAAATTCGTAAACATTTCGGATGAGACCAAACAAACAATGTTAGACAAATCAATCGCGCGAAGAATACATACATATATACTACATTTGCATATACACACATATATACATCTATATTTGTAGTATTACACACGATCGTCGATTGTCGCTTAAAACTTGGCCACATTGCCGTCCAACAAGTAGTTGCTTGTTATTCACGAAGCTGAATGGTTCTCGACGAATGCTTAGATAATGGCGTTGAGTGTTGATAAAGAGATCGACTGGCTGACCAGCACAATTTTGCCAGAGATTCTGAAAAATGGACGTCTGGTTGAGAATTACAGCGAAGCACAGCTGGCGAGCTTCAAGGTTGGGGATATAGAAATCACTGTGATTGGGCCCGAGGAGGCCTTCATGTTGACACAATGCTATCGAGCGACAATTCAATTCGAATACGCCGGCGAGCAGTACCAGCGTAAAATGGTTGTTAAGGTGTGTTATATACTATATATGTATATACGTACTGAATGATATATACTTAACTATAGATGCATTATATAGTATAAATCTATTATGGTTACTTTGCTTTACATTATATACTTCATATATATGCTTGACTATGTTACATGCATCACAAACTATATTTAACTATATAAACATTAGAAGCTATACTATATTAGACAATTTGTAAGTGGGACAATGGGATTGCGCAAACTAAGCTACGCTTAATTGACTCTCCCTCTCTCTATCTCCCTCTAACACACACAGAAAACGCCAGAGATTCCAGCTGAGGCTTACAACGACGCTCAATTTGAGAACTTATTTCACAACGAAATTTGTTTTTATACGGATATACTGCCCATTATACGGAAACTGAGCGATAACAAATTTACCGCACCCACGTATTATTACGGAGAGATCAAAGCGGATTCGGCTGTGATCATCTTGGGTGACTTTGCTTCGGATGGCTGGAGTGTGACCAAGGCTAGATATGGTTTGAGTCTGGATCATGTGCGCATTGCAGGTGAGTTCAAAGATGAGCAGCAGGTATTCTTATTCTCTATTTTCCTCACACATTCTCAGTCAAATATCTGGGCAGATTTCATGGCTTTGGCTATGCTCTGAAGCACAATCAGCCCCAACGTTTTAAGGAGCTTTCGGGCTGCTTTAGAGAATCACGTTTTGCTAATGACACCATTAGTCCCGAGTGGGATTTAATATCAAAAGTTGGACTGCAACGTGCTGCTCAATCAACTCACACTTACCATCCCGAAGTGGATAAGGAGTTTGTCAAAAAGTTTCAACAATTGGTGTACAGCAGTGTGGGCTATGGACGCCAGCGAGTGGCGCCTCGCGAGCCCCTCTCCACACTCTGCCACGGCGACTATCTGAGGAACAATGTGGCCTACAAGTACGACACGGACAGCAGTGGAACACCCCTGGATATCATGATGTTCGACTATCAGACAATGCGTCTGTCCTCGCCCATGATAGATCTGTCCGTCTTTCTAGCCAATTCTGTGCTGGCAGATGTGCGCTATTCAAATTTCGACACTATTTTTGATGATTATTGCGAGGCGCTGTTTGAGAGCTATACGAAGCAATCTAATGAACAACTTCCAGCATTCTTGAAGTAAGATGACATAATGAAGTTTATATAGATTGTAATTAATGTTTCCTTTCAGTCGCGAGACTCTGCTGCAGGAGTACATACGCTTTTTGCCATATTCCCTGGGCATTTCAGCATCATTTCTGCCGTGGCTGGTCGCACCGCCACAACTCACGAGCGCTGAAATGTTCACTCAAGAAAAGACCGAGGTGGAAATTGTTGAAGCGTCCTTGACACAAGGTGGCGAAATTGTTGATCGTGAAATTGCCCACCAGATGAAGGAAATGTTTGAGCTGAGTCAGTTGCATAATGTTCAAATTGATGAAGATATTGATAACAGTGAATGGATTACAAGTGTTAAATTTGGAGATAACAATTCACTTAAGCTTGGTCATTGTGAATGAGCAAAAATAAATATTGCCAGATGCAATGACTTTTAGTTTTTAGAGCAAGTTATGATTAGTGGTGATAGCTAAATAAGATTTTGCTCACGTACATACATATGTATTTACACATTGTTATCTGAAGTTAATCATAATATGATTAACTGTAGATAACATGGCCAGCTGATTAAATTGGCGTAAAAATCCGCAAAGACGATGTGGCAACTCCGGTTTTTATGACGATAATGAAATGTGTTTTTATTTTTGGATATGCAGACTCCATTTACTATCATCAGCTGATTGCCACCGACTATGTGGCAGCACTCTTATACGTATTGTCTGGCAGCACCGTTCATTTACGTATTTAAGAACAACAGGTTCTTGTAGAAATTTAGGAAAAAATATGTTAAGTCCTACCCGACAGCAAGTGCTCCGGCTTTATAAGCATCTCATCAAATACGGCAATCATTTAAAGCTAACGGATAAGAATTATTTCCTTGGTCGAGTGCGACACGAGTTCCGCGAAAATAGACAACTAACAAACGCTCAAGAAATTGAATTTAATTTTAAGGTAAGTAGTTATATCACAAGAAAAGGGAACTAAATTTCATTTAAAATATTTACTTAGCGTGGTGAAACGTTGCTGAAAAAAGGGCGCATACTCTAGTAATGCTCAAGTTGCGTTCCTTAGCTGGTTCACTCTCCAGCAACCTCTGTCGGCTGGCCTCCAACGCCCACTTGGACTACTCACGTTACCCAACCCTGCAGGAGTCGGATATTGAGGAGACATTGATGCGTGGCAGCGGACCCGGTGGACAGGCCGTGAACAAAACCAACAATTGTGTCTTTTTGCGTCATCTGCCAACGGGCATCACCGTCAAATGCCATCTGCACCGCTTGGCCTCCAAGAATCGTATCGAAGCCCGTAAAATACTGCTCGAAAAACTTGATGTCCACCTAAACGGAGAAAAGTCCATTGCAGCTCAGCAGAAGGCGCTCGATCAGAAAAAGTCAACGGAGCGCAAACGCCGGCAAGGAAAACTACAGGAGATGAAAAAGAACTGGCAAAATCGCGAGCGCGAGGAGAGTGAATGAATGAACCAAAGGACTTGTTAAACAATAAAATTTGTGTATTTTTTCGAGCACAACTACCAGCTGGCAAAGTCGCCGAAACCATTTGCAACTTTCTTCTTTTTCGCCGGCTGTGCAGCTGTCAATTGCTCTTGAGGATCTGGTTTCTTAGGTGCATTTGGTTTCAGGTATTTCCCAACTCCTGAGCGATATACTTTCAGCGGCTCGTTCATGCGTTTTTGCTGCTCCAGCTTTGTGGCGGCCACCTGCTTACTGGCCGCCTCTTCGGCGCGTTCCTTGGCCAACTGTTCTACGGCTTCCTCGAACGGGTTGACAAACACTTGGGCATTCTCTATGATAATGTCCTCGATGGGTCGATCTTTGTTGTCCACCTCAATATTCTCCATTTTCTGCAGCGTCTCCAGTCCGCCAACAAGCTTGCCAAAGATTGTGTGTTTGCCATCGAGCTGCTTGCACGAGCGATAAGTAATGAAGCTGCAAGGAATAATTTAAGTTATTTGTTTTAGTAATTTAAGTAGCTTTACTTACAACTGAGAGCCATTTGTATTGGGTCCTGAATTGGCCATAGAGAGAATGCCGCGTCCCGTGTGCGAAAGATTTGGCTTGAACTCGTCCTCAAACATTTTACCCCAAATCGATTTGCCGCCAGCTCCAGTGCCTGTTGGATCGCCGCATTGTATCTAAGGAGACACAAACATTATTACTATCAGTTATATATAGATTCAAATGTTACTAACTATAAAGTTCCTGATGGAACGGTGAAATAGCACATTGTTGTAGTAGCCATCTGCACAGTGCTTTATAAAATTATCGCAAGCGCGTGGCGTCTGATCACAGTAGAGCTCCAAGTTGAGTGGCCCGAAATTCGTGTTAAGTCGTACGTAGCCCTTTTTCTTGACGCGCTCGTACTTGACCAGATCATCATCTATAATGGCTGCCTCAATCTGCGAGACGGGCACCATGGCAGTGGACGTAAAACTGGCTGCCACAGCACCCGTCGAGTAGTGAGCCGCATTGAATTTGTCTGCTGTGCGCTTCGAGCTGGTAGGTGCCTCTTCTGCTGGCTGGTAATCCTTTTGCAGCTGTGCGAGTGTTTCTTTTGTTTCCATATTCATTGTCTTTATGCGGCCCTGGGGATCTTTGCGCTCCAACTGCTCTTCCGCCGATAGAACACGCAGGTTTTTCTTGATGTGATAGAACTTGGATATATCGAACTTTTCTAAATGTTGCGGATCTTGTATTGTTATAATATCCTTGCGCTGGAATGGCGTATCATCAATCAAATCCTTCCAGTTCTTGGTCTTGATGTTAAGCTGGTCAATTGCCTCCCAGCAGTAAACGTTTCCCGTTGTGCCCACAGCCACAATGTGTGAGTTTTTGCTGAACGGCTTGAAGAGAGCTGGACAATGGTATTCATCATTGGCATTTTTATAAAAGTTGAGCTTCAGCAAGGACTTAGAATCCATTTTTTGACCAGTAATGGGATTCACTTTGAATGCCTTCAAGAAAGTTAGTATGGCCTCATATTCAAAGACATTGCCATTAGGATCGCAGTATGGCGTTTCAAATGGTGCCATGGTTATACAGCAATTGCCAAATGGCAAACGTTTAAATTTAATATGCTCATTTTCCAAAGATTCCACCTTTTTGCCACCATAGAACTCGCTCCACTCGGTGTACGTTAAGTACCTGCCAAAAAGCGTTATCAGTTAGTCCATAATTTTAAATTAAGCGTTAAATCTTACATTTTGTCCTTTTGATGCTGTCGTTTACCCATCTTGGAGGCTTTTTATGCAATTACAAGTTACAAGTAAACAAAAACAATCTTCGCAATTTTATTAGATATTCCACCCAAACGATAAGCTATTTGTTATGTGGAGGTCTATCGATAGACACTGATAGCAACTGTATTTAGCAGCTGTTCATAGCTGCGGTCACATTGCCAACCCAAGCTAAAGCCGCGTCAAATTTGTTATTGTTGATATTTATTTAATTGATCATAAAAGATGTCGCAGCCGATTAAAAAATGTGTGTCTGAGCCGAATATTGAGGAAGCTTTCCAAAGGCACAGTCCAATCGCTGCCAAAGTGAAGGGAGAATATGAAAAAGCATTAATTGACTTGTTTGCAGATATGGGGTAAGTCTTTCGTTGTCTTTAAATTATATGTTATTGATATATTTATATTGCAATTGTAGGCCCATCTGCCTGGAGCCATTCGCAGCGATTCTATTGGAGCACGAGAACACAATTCTCAACAAGGACACTTTGATTGAGCGTGTGCGCATGCGCATGAGCCAGCTGCTGCCCAAGATCAATGAAAATTTCTTTATTTCCAATGATGTGGGCAAAAAATTAATAACCCTTGAGGTGCTCAAAGAGAAATTTGAACCCTATAAAGGCACAAACTGGTAAGAAGGTTTTTGATACGCATAGACCAAATGGAACTTTGAAAATATAAATATTTCAGGCAAGTGCATAAGCTGACACCTGAGGAAAGGACAAGACCTGTGCGCATGCGTCTTATGGATTCCAGCATTAGATTTATACAAAAGCAGATAAACGCACAGGAAAAAGCTATAGAGGTAAGCTTGCATTCATCATTGTTTTTTCTTTTTTTTTTTTTTTTTTTTTGCTTATATTTGATTATGATTTCTATCTATCCTAGATTGCCTTGGCAAAGAGTAAAGAAAACCGGGAACGCATTCAAAACATTCAAAATGAACGCGTTAAGCTTTACGCCCTGATGCAACAGCAAATGAATTACTACGAGGAAATGGAGCCAAAACTAATGGATCTAATAAAAGTAATGATAGGAAATGTGGATTAGCTTTAAAATGACCAAATTGTATATACTCCAAATTATAAATAAATTAAAAGCAGTTCATTGTGAATACATTCGACATTGATCGAATATTTTAGATTAGTCGATTAACATCAGCTCCTTGCAGTGCTGTAATCATTCATAAATAACATTATCATAAATAACATTATTTTGTATCATTTACATATGTATATATGATATGTGTATTAAATAGTTTTCGATTATTACATATACATTTTTGAATTTTAACGAGTGTTTTAGTATACAGCACCAAGTAATCGAAAATTGAATTAATCGTCAGATCTATAATCGCCTCTCTGAGCTTAACAGCAGGATAACAGCGATATGCAGTAGCCAAAATTCGCTGGTAATTTTTGAGCAGCTTTTCATTATAATTTATTCAGTCTTTCAGTTAACATCGTTCTGCTTTCAAGCTTAAAATTTATAAATTTTTTTTGAGGATATTTTTTAAAATTTGAATTTAAACGTTTGAGGGATTTTCAATTGTGTATTTTTTTTTTTTGCAAATGCTTCGAGTGAAACTTTTAGCCAAGCTTTTTTGCATTCGTTTTCCGGTTGTGAATTGTGTCAATTCTTTTTATTTTACAAGTATTGCACTTTTCACGGCCGGAAAAAGGATAAAATATTTAACACGTCTTAATTCGCAGATATTATAATGTGTAGTCTGCAATTTAAGCTTCTTTGCTATCATATTCCCAAGTAAGTTTCAAAAGAAAAAACGAAAAATGTCAAATTTTCAGCTGCGTTTGCAGGACGGTATTTGTGACAATATGAATTATTGAAATCAATTTATTCAGCATATTGCACATCTCCCGGCCTATAAAACAGTTGTGAGCCCGTCGATTTAAATGATTTGTGTATTTAAAATAAATTTTCACCATAAATATCGTTTAAATGTATCCATTTTTAGGCCGTGCTATGTGACAATATGTATTTAAATTGTATTTATCATATTGCACATCTCCCGGCCTACAAGTGTAAATGCACAATTCAACTATGTACATAATTCATAATTCTATGGTATGTCTGTATGTAAATAGAAATTGTACCGCGGCGTTTTTGTGCACGAATATGTATGCATAAAAGTAGAGTCCCGTTAGGAGAGTGATCCGCTTTAGGCGCGATGAGTGTGAGCGAGACGAAAAGAATGGCGCCGTGCACAATCTGTTTTCTTAGAAATAATCTGACGTTAACTTTGTGCCGTCGAACTTTTTCGGATTCTGCTTTAGCCTTGTTTCCGCTCGCACTTTTTAACATTTTCTTCTCGAGCTGTGTATATCTGTGCATTTGTGTATGGATAGTAGATTAGTGGCAGACGCAATCTTTGCAAAAGAATATGACAATAATACAAATGTATATAAGATATAATTGCTTTGTATATTTAATATTTAGAGCTGCAAACAATATGTGCTCAAGATTGGATTTTGTACCTTAAATATGATTTTATCGCAAAATTGTTCATTTTAAAATTAACGTCGGTTTGCAACTAGCGCCACCTGGTGTAATATTCAGAAACTTAACCGTGCGCGTGTATAACAAGCGTTTAGCCCAGACAACAACCTACCGTAGCACAGATAGCAGAACATAAGCTAAATATTTTTTTCTAGTTTATGCTATTATATGTGTACATTTGTGGTTAGCAGGGACAGTAACCATTATCTACAGAGCGAATAGCGTACAGTAAACTTGACAGATTAAACAAATTTGAATATAGCGCGCTAAAAAAATAATTATTAATCAAGATGTGAATATGAAGCTAGAAACAAAACTATTTTTTACTGTTTTTAAATGAGTATCAAATGGATTATATTAAATATCTAGTGTTAGATTAGTTCACAGAATGGAAATATTTTGATTTTGTTTTAGTGATTTGCGGCTTTGACTGATTGTAAATCCCCGGCTTTAATTGAAACTTAATATTAATTTACGACTTTAGGAATGGTGTTAAATCAATTGTTTTTTATAGACATTTGCTTAGTATTCACTTAAATGTAAGAAGCAAATTTAATTAGCGCGCATCGTTGGCTGCATTTGTTTTCACGTCATTTACCGTTGCCCATTAGCCCGCCTACTGGGAAGCAGGTAGGGGGGCACTGCAAGCGGTCAGCTGGACTAATGATAGGCGCAGAGCTTTTGGCACATCAGCTGCTTTACTGCCCATTCATTGGAAAGCTAACAAGAGCAGAATGCAGCTGTGTCTGAGTGGGGGAGGGAGGGAGAGAGAGTGTTTGTGTGTGCGCATTGCCCAGCAATAAAAGCTGTGCATTTTGGATGGAAGAGCACGCGCGGCCAACAAGTGTGAAATTGAGTGCATATAACGTGGCATAATGGCGCTCTGTAGACCCGATCCAAATGACCACCAAAAGAACGGTTCTGGCTGCTTAGAGAAGCGGAAGTAGATGCTCAACATGCAGTACAGTGAACTGCAGCTTTAAGTACTTACCAGGGTCTGCTATCACATAACATCACAGATAAGCGCAGCTGAGAACAGCGACGATAATTAAATGTTTGCTTTAACTACATATAACAATAACAAAGGCCATATTATGTAATTGCTTGGAAAAAAAAAAATGGAAAAATGAAATAACAAACAAAACTGCTCTCCCACAATTTCTCATTTTCTCATTGGCAGCCGGCTGATTTTTATCAGCAAAAAGTTGAGCGAGTGTGTATGTGTGTGTGTGAGTTGTACTGAGAGCGATCCTGCCAGCATGGCTGCCGCAAGCTTCCACTCAAGCGCTCTCTCAGGTGCGCTCTAAAGTTAGCGAAGCAAAAGCTCGGCTTTGACTAATTGAATTGTTATTGTCTGTGGCATAGCTAAATTACACATAAACACATCTAGTTACTATTATTCATTTGTATATTATACTTAATTATTGTTATGAGCGCATTAAAACTCTTGGAGCGCCCCGCGCAGGAGCTTAAAAACTTAACTGGCGCTGCACAGTGTAGCCCCACGGGCCACAGTGGCTCAGCGAAGCGAGCGAAAAAACAACAACGGCAGACGTCACGCGCAAGCGTCGCTGCTGCAGTCCGTGTCGGCGTCGACGCTGAGCTCAGCTCAACTGATGCTCGGCTGGCTGTGAGTATTTAGTTACCTCGCGACCATCGTGCGGCCTGGACGTATTTTCGCCGTGTGAAGTAAGGCGCGCTGACGTACTGTGTTCACGTTTCTCTGTTTTCGTCTCTCTGTATGAATGTAATTGTATGTGAGTGTGTATGTGCGTGCGTGTCTGTGTGTTTTTTGTGTGTTTATTTGCCGTTGATTTGCTGACTTTTCGACGTTTACCACTAGCCGTTGGCCAGCAGCAGCCTCGGCCGCTACTTGGACTGGCATTCTCTTTAGCACTACGGCTTTGTTTCATAATCTATGTATGCGTATGTGTGTATGAGTGTGTGTGTGTGCATGAGTTTGACTGACTGTTAAAGAATACAAATGATATGTGCGGTTGGCTCTTGTGGAGCATGTGCCGTTGTTTTCCTCTGCCCTGTTCTTTTGTGCAATCTAATATATAATAACGCCGTTTGTCTTTCCGTTTCGACCAATTAGAGACGAAATTAAAAAATATATATAAATCATATTTCGGCGGTGGCGAAAATGCTTGCAACTCAACAACTTTGGCATGCCTTATGCCTGGCAGCTTTCGTATATTGTGGATTAGCGCATGCGAAGGGTAAGTAAAAAAATCAAAACAAAAAAATACATTTTTGTATACTTGCAAAATAAACGAGCTTTTTTGTTCATACATACAACTGCAATTGAGCTTTGACTCACACAAACACACACACACATGCGCATGATGTCATTTTGTGGGCAATGAAATACAAAAATGGTTATATCGCCGCAAAACTGACCTCGTTTTCGCTTGAACTGCGCTCGCTCGATCTTCAATAGAAGTGGGTGCATGTTTGTGGGTGAGTGTGAGTGTTAGCACTTAACGGTTTATCAGGGCAGCTTTTGTTTGCTTAAAATAGGAAAAATAGAAAATAACTTCATAGCGAAACAAATGACTCTGACAACGAACTTGGCTAATAAAGTGTAGCTCCAGCGTGGGCCCTACCATGATTCACATCGTGTGTCTGTCTGCCTACCTTATAAGCACTGCCCAAACACCCCACCCACAAGGCGACGCGCTCATCAACTTATGCACAGCCACAAAAACAAAGCCTCACACATTAGTCATTAACTTGCAAGTTGCCATACAGAGTCAGACTCACAGACACAAACAACAAAAGCGGCAAAAACAAAAGCCAAGAAAACAACAGCAAAGCAACAAAAATGAAAAGGCAAAACACCCACACAACAGGCAACAGACAACAGCCAACGAACAGTGAGCAACACAACAGGAAGGGCAACATGACACGCTGAAAATGAACTGAAAAAAAATTAAATACTTTATATGTAAGGTTAGAAGAAGAAGAAGAATAGCAATAGCAATGCAATACCCTAGACTTGAAGTGTTCATAAAACGTATTGTTAGCTTACAAAAAAAAGCGAAAATTGATAAAATAGGGAATAAAACTAATAAATGAGAATTAATATAAAAAATCTTTACGTATTAGCAATTATGGCAAAATTGGAGAATTTCAATATATAATAGTTGAATATATACATAATACAAAAGATATGTTTTATAATTCGTTATATCTAATTTATGTTCATATTTATATCTATAATTATATATTGTGTGATAATTATCTACATTTTCTGCGCACTTAACTGGATTTTGTCTAAATTAAACTTGTTTTAAAAACAATAATTGGGGATTTTAACTGTATTTATATACGTTCAAAACATCGATGTATATATTCCACTAAAACAAAAATTGGTTTAACAGCTAAGAAAGTCTTAAATAAACAGTGTGAGATAGGAAAGTGAGAGAAACAAAAGAGAGATAATTAAACAGTGAAACAGAGTCTGTTATATCGAGAGATGAACGAAAGTAGAGAGATCTATATAGATTATTCATTCACATCTCTGTGTATCTGATTATTTTCTCCCTATATATTCTTAGAGAAATTAAAATATTTAGAGAAAGATAGAGGGCAGGTGAGAAAGTTACAGATATAAATATGAGACGTAATGCGACAAATTTTGAATTCGATATATAGAGAGAAAGATATAAATTCCTATAGAGAATGAATTAGAGAGGGTTGCCACTGGCTTGGGAGATCAGAAAGAGAGAACCAAAGAGTGTGAGTGTTCTACGCCCACATACTAAATCTATACACATACATATATACTTATATATATATATATGAACTGACGTGCTGCTGCTGCTTATTAAAAAGCAATCAGACACTTCGATATTTTTACTTATTATAAGTACAGCAAAAAGCGAATAAGAAGCAGCAGCAGCAGCAGTAGCCACTCGCCTGACATTGGCCTTTGTGCGAGTGAGTCTGAGTGCTGCCTGACCATATACGATTACATATATATATATATATATATATATATATATATATATATATATATAAAGAAAAAAACCAAGCAGCTTTATTTATAAAGGCGAAACTCAAGTGCAGAAAATGAAGCGATTAAAAATTGGAAAAAAAAACGCGCGACAGTCGAGAACATGTAGGCGAAACAGGTCTCAATTGAGTTGGCTAAAAACAAAATGCAGCCTAATGTGTCCAAACAGCAAAGCAGATACAGAAATAGATAACAAATATATATATAGCTATATATAAATATATATATATGTATATGTGTTTGTTATATATATTATAAGGCAGACATAATTTACGAGAGCGCGAAAGACGCAACTTCATAGCCGGCATGGCAGCTGTGTGGCTGACTGGCTGACTTGTGGCATCTGTGGCAGACAGAAAGCAACAGCAGCGGCAACAGCAGCGGCAACAAAAGCTGAAAGCTAAATTACGGGGCTGCCAGCATGGGGCGTGTCACAAAGAAACTAAGAAACAAATCAGTGCTAAAGCGAAACTCCGAGAAAAAGTAAAAGTTAAGGGAAATCTAGCAGCGGCTTAGCTAAGCCAAGCCAAAGCAAAGAAAATCTGTTAGCTAACCATAATTATTTTGTCTATGCATATTGCTTGAAAGAATACAAAAAAAACATGTCTGAATGATCTCATTGGCATGAGATCTCTTGCTCATCAAGCGTCACAGCTGAGCGCACAAAGACTTTGACTTCGACTTCCAGTTCGACGTGGCTCCGCTTTAGAGGCAACTGACAAATCATCGAACTGTGATTAACTCGTTTAATTGCTGGCTAAGCAGCGCACGCGACGTCGACCTTGCCTTGCCAGTAAGGCTGAAGCCCTAAGTCTAAGTCTGCCCTCCGCTCTCACCATCCAGCCTTTTGCTGTGTCTGTGCAGCATTTAATTTATGGCCAGAACGAATCAAGAACAAACGAATGACTTAGACAGCGAACTTGCCATGGCATAATATATCGATGCGCTGACCAGTTGTAAATCTTTGCAGTCAAGCAGCGTCCATTTAAATAACATGCGACACAAGCAACAACAACAACAACAGCAGCAGCAGCGAGAGTCGCATTATGTGGCATTAAGACAAAACATTGACAATCGCATTGTATGAGGGGGAGCAGCATCCAGGCACAACATAAACTAGCCAACCACAAAAGAGCTGCAACAACAATAATGATCAGTGCGCTTTGACAAGCGACAGTTGGCCCGAGCAAGAGCAGCCGCAGCAGCAGCAGCAGCAGAGTTCTCTTGCCACAGAGTTGCAGGCAGTCCGAGTTGCCTAAAAGGACAACAAACGAAATGCTCGTAATAATAAAGAAATTGCGCGCTGTTCCAACTCAACCCGTCCACATTATGCCAACGGGCTGGCCAGTCCCCAACTATATACTCACACTAACACACACATACACCTATATGTATATATATCGGTGTATATATGTTTGCCACGGCGAGGCACAGACAGGATGATGATGAAGCTGATGCCACACAAGGCAAATAAACCGCTTGACTCGGCCGCTGCCTTCTGAGTTGGATGCGGCGGACTGCGCTTTACATTTTTGCCTTATGTGTGTGAAAAATGCCAATTTTAGAGCAAGTCCAGCTCATGTGTGTGTCTGTGTGCATGTGTATGTGTGTGTGAAAAATTGCCCGTCTAGACAAGCGCAGCAGCCGGAACAACAACAACAAAAACAACAACAACAACATGAACAACAATCAAAGCCTTTTGCTAAGCTAATAAAATCGAGCTGCGATTGGGGCAACTGGAGAGCACAGACTCGTGTCTACCGAGTACCGACTGGCCTCCTGTTGTTGTCCAGCCCCTCCAGCCTCTGAACTCTTAACCCATTGTTGCCATTGATCCAGTGCTGACCCTCAAACAGCATTTAAAATAATAAACTATAAATAATATTGGATTTCATTTCGATGATAAATCAAGCTGTTCTGTTAAGAGTTTGATAACATTATGTTAGGCTGCTGTTGGCTGTTAATGTAGAGTTATTTGCTATGTTAGTTGGAAATTAGTTTTGCGATTTATCTATGCATTTGCAAATCACTGTTAATTAACAGCTTTATGTTATATTCAGCAAATGTAGAGCTTCTACAATTCTATCAAAAATCTATTATTATTCTCTTTTGCTTGTCTGATTCATTTTGGTAGTCAATTGATTTTTAGCACTTTTTATTATGTTGTTTCTGTCTATGACTCTAAAACTCAGTTTAGCGACCTTTCCATTCATTCGAACTAAATGTATATTTAAATTTATATTATGTTAATTGACAGCTTTTGTGTGTTAAGCATGGCTGTTGTTTATGTTATGATTATTGTTATAAAATGTTAAGCTGTTATGGACTTTTATGCTGAAGTTCTTTGAAAATTGATAAAAGTTAATGACCTAAGAATTTAGTCTTATGGGTATGTGGGTTAGGATCGTTCTCTGTTAAGTGGCGTTGGCACTGTAAGATTAACAAATGATGACATGTTAAGAAATGTATGCTATGTTATCTATCTGTTTCGATTCATTGGAAGAGCATTTTGATTTTATGATTTAATAACAAATCTCCGCTAACAGTGTTAGTGTAATATTAGCTTTCATACACAAATTTCTTTCGAATTTAATCAAATAAAAACCTTTAAATGATCTAATAAGCTGCTTATGTTACATAGCAATTGTCAGCTAAGAAACTCGTCTTACATTCATATATGCAGCTGTTGCTCTGCTTCTGCCAGCTGTCAATCAACTTAATCCTTTTTGCTCGCTCACCAACCGCAAGCGTGTCAATGGGTTAAGGTCGCCGTTGGGCTTAGCAAAACAATGCGTTGCCGCGATTGCCGCATGTTGCCCGCTTGTGTGTTAGCTGGAAAAAAGAACATCATAGGCAGGGCCGAGATGCTGAACTGGACTGGCTCTGGCAAGGCTTAGCCTGACCCTCTGCCCAAGCCTCAGCCAGAGCCAGAGCCAGAGCCAGAGCCTGTGCGGCATTTGGCTGATTAAAAGGCAGCGATAAGAAAAACGAGCAAATCGAAAGGCGTCGGCGCGTTTTAAGGGTCTGGGCGAGAGTGCAGTCCGTACTCCCCGGCTCATTGCTGCTCAGGCATTTTGTCATCAAGTGTAAGCCATCTTTGTGCGCCGGCATTTTATTGAATTACAATCCGATTGGATGTATATCGCAGTTGGAGCTGCCTATTCAAGCTCAACAAGGACAACTCACTTGCTCACGAAGCTTTAATTAGCCAGCCAGACATGCAGTACGCCAACTAGACAGTCAACCAGGCAGCTAGCCAACAGCTATGGGAGAACACAATAAAAAAAAATAAAAAAATAAAAAAATAAAAAACATATAAAAATGTTTGTTATATTCGATTTTTGGCCAGCTTTGCTGTGTACCGTTAGCTGCGCTGACCATTTTGGCCAAAACACAAAATCTGACAAACTGCCTGGCAGGCGGAGCGACGCGGCCAAAATGAAAGCCTAAAAGGCTTTCAGCTCGCCACTAGCCAAGTTAGCCAAGCTAACCAATCCCCACAATCAATTCGCGCTCCCAAGGCATTTCGAGAGTGTGTGCAAGAGTGTGTGTGTGTGTGTCGCGAATTGCGTATCATGAACCTGGCCAAGAGACCAACTCCTAACTGTATAAAGCAACAGTCGCAACACTTAACGGGTTTGGCACTCCTCCGAGCAAAAGCAAAAGCCATGCGTATTACACAAGACTAATTGTATTAGGAGGCAGCAGCAGCAGCAGCAACAGCAGCAACAGCAGCTACAGCAGCAACATTTACTGCAACTGCAACATGGAAATGTGTAACAGCAACTGTTGCTTAGTTTGTCTGCTGGCGAGCTCTTAAATCGACCTCATATGATATCGCTGGGAATGCATTTGCCATGCGCATTAGGCATAGGACTTAAAGCTAGCCAGCTCTTGCTTAAAGCCCTGGGAAACTATTTGAATTGCTGACGTTTTATTGTTAGGCCATAAATATTTCACTATAAATTCGTTATTTTTTTCGCATTGCAGTTGTCGTATTAGGCTTTTGCTTAAGATCTGAGAAGATAATAAACATAATAATAGCCTAGAGAACTTTTATATATTCTAAATGGAATTGTTAGTTTTATGCATTTATTGCTGGAGTGAAGAATCATTCTGAAGATTATAGGCAGATTTTAAATAAATATGTTCCTATATTACTTTATTATATATTCAATCATCAATTTTAGTATCAATTTCAAGTATGCAATCATTTAGAATATATTTACTGACTTTCCACTATTATATAAAGTACAATAATTATAATATCGAATAATCAAGCATACTCTTCTATATGATTGAATCGAATTTATGTTAATAATGTTATTATTGTTCATCATATACATATATATGCAATTTGAGGCCTTTTAGTATGATAACAGGGTATCTGCCAGTCGTTTAACAATAAGCAAAAGTGACAAATGTAAAAATTTACAATATCTATAACTAATTCTTTTTGCTTCCATTATTGATTGTGCTAATGAGTTTACGCATTTGCTAGACTACTTTATTTACAGGGTATGCCAGCTCGTTTAGCATACTCTTCGTAACACTTTGCTTACTGTTTATGGCTGCAAATGTGGCAGCAAATTGTCAACCGTTGCCATTGCAAGGGCTCAGCGCGCATATTTATGAGGTCTGTGGCCTGATAAGCGTCGCCGCTGGCCATAAACTTGGCTGAGCTAAGTAAATTTTTTTTCGCTGCTGCGTGTGAAAGCAAGTGACAGGTGATACAGTTGAGTGTATGTATGTGTGTGTGTTTGTGAGTGTGGAATGTAGAGCAAATATTATGTAAATTTCATGAGCAGCAAAAAGAGAAGAAATGAAGAAGAAGATGCAAACCTGAAGCTAATCCTGAATGCAACCTACGCGTTTGCTTCAGTTGGCTTGGCAGGCCGCCAGCTAGTCAGCTAGTCAGCTAGCCAGGCAGCTAGCCAAGCAACTGCTGCCGCTTACCGTTAGACACCACTCCACGTTGTCCAATACGTAGTCCAGGTGTCCGCCAGTCCAGTTGTCCAGGTGTCGAACTGGCCAAGTGGCTCGTTGGGTTTTTAATTACCAAACAGTGCGTAGAGCCGCAACGCGTTGAGACTTTGAAGCGCAGCGACGCACCGACGCAGAGGTAGAAAAACTAACGGCCTAGCGGTGCTAGAACAGGATCAGCGCCCCATGCAAATTAGTAAGCCACAACAGAGTGCAGCAGAGAGATTGCGAGAGCGAGAGAGAGAGCGAGAGAGAGAGATAGAGGTGGGGTGCGTAAGTTTTAAGCGCCCGCAGCGGCAGCTGGCTTGAAAAATATTGCTCGCCACAATTGCATAATTTATGCGAAATTTATTTAATCTATTAGACGCACTGACCCGCAACGGGAGATGCAGATATACGCAAAAGACAGAGCGGGAGAGAGGGAGATAGAGCGGGAGGCAGATGGGTAAAACATTTACAGACTTTTGCATTTCGCCGGCCGCATCATGATGAATTGCATGTCTAACTGCATGTGGCAAATTAATCATATTTATTTGTTGTCGGTGCAGCGTTTGTTTGTTTAGTTTGTTGTTTGTTTGTTGTTGCTTGTTCTGCATCTACTGCTTCTTCCTCATCATCATCGTCATCATGTTCTTGTGCTTTCGTTACACATGCAGTTGGGCTGCTGAGATTGATGATGGCCTGGCTGACATTCTGTGGAGCGCATTACATTGATTGCCAGCCATTCAGCACGGGCAGCACTGACAAAAGACTTAGGCAACAAACTTGCAAAACATGAAACAGACTTTGGCAACAAACCTGAGTTTGGCATCATATTAAAATTCATTAGAATGATGTTGAAGTCGGAGGCAGCCAAAAACAGAGGAATTATACTGACCATGTTTGAGTGTTGACTGTGCCACGTCTGCGTGTTGTTGTTGTTTGTGTTGTCGTTTTCGCATGCGAGCTGTGGCGCTTTGGCTGCCGCAATTTACACACGCACAGGCGTTGGCGGCCCAAAGTCAATGACACTGCAAAAATAAAACAAAAACTAAAAGACAAGCAGACACAATAAACGCATGACTACTCAGAATTGAACAACGACTATGATATACCCTATGAGTGCAACTAAGCAAATAGCAGAAGAGGTTTTGTTAGACTAAAAGAGTTTTGCTGGCGCTCGAGTGGAGTAGCATTTAAGCTAAGAGCTCTCCAGCTGAAGTTAGAGACTTAGGCTCGAGTCAAGCATATATACATACAAATTCTATAGATAAAAGCAGAAGAGCCCCAGACAATAGAGCTCGACGAAGGCAAACAGACAGCAAAGCGAACAACTGCTCTATCTGGGGATGTTGGCCATAAAAATGTGCTCATTATTATTGTAAGAGCTTTTAATGACAATAATAACAGCAGAAGGAAGGGCAACAACGACAACAACAACAACAGCAGCAGAACATAAACACTTAATGTCATATGTTTTTTATTTCATGTCTATTATTTGGGTTTCTTATGTCGGCCTGTGGCCTCTTTAATTAACAAACAGAGAGAGAGAGAGATAGAGAGTGAGAGAGTCAGGTGTAAGAAATTGCGAGCACCTCGAGAACAGCTGGCTAGACTTGGATAATTATAAACATACTTTAGTGGAGATGTGCTGGATGTTATCGCTCAGTTGGCCATTTGGCTGGCTGCTTGATGAAAGCTCGTACGATAAGATCAGTGACAAAAATGCTCACTAATTAATTTATTGAATGCCAACTGTAAAGTGAAACACTCGACTGCGGCTACGCGGCCTCATAAAACTGTATGAATTATGATGAGCAGGAAGAACTCTCCCGTCCAGTCCAGTCCAGTCCAGTTCGTGTCTTAAGTCTTTTGATAGGCGAGCTACGGCTTGCCGCGCCGCTGGCTGCTTATCAGAACATGCATGCGTTTGATGGCCAAATTACATGGCCAAACCGCAAAACAGCTAAAAGAGAGATGAAAAAGGAAAATGCAGAAAAAAAGGAGTAGCGCCCGCCCGTAATTGAAAAGAAATGCCCAAGATGCATATCGAAACGAACTGCCAGACTAAATTAAACAAGAGCGAGGAGCACCGACTGCAACTGCAACTGCAACTGATGCTGCTGCTGCTGCTGCTGTTGTTGTTGCTGTTGCTGCTCTGGTCACTTGCCTGCCGGTCAAAATCAAGCCAATTTGCTCAAGATCCCTAAACCAGGAAGCAAAAAATCATTTTTGGTTTCGCTTTTCTCCCTCGAGTCAAGGGCAATGCTCAGTGGCCGCCAGAGAATTGCCTCGGTTAGATTTTGATTTGAATTTGGATTGCTGGCATTAAGATTAGATTGAATTGGATTGCCTGGGTGGCTCGCTTTGTGATGTTTATATATGTGTGTGTGTGTAAGTGTGTGGGAATGTGTGTGCCTAATGCGCCCTGCGGTTGATCTATTGTTACATTTACACTAAACCACAAAACAAAACACTTGAGCGTACATTACGCTCGTAAAATAATTGAATTTGGAAAGTTCAGATTAACACATAATAGATTTGATTATGTGGGAATGGAATGATAGTTTTTTAATGAAATTTTTAGATGAACTTAACGCATATGAGTTGATGCAAAGCAGAAGTAATTTCGATGCTGTGAACGGGAAATGAGTTTTGTTGAAATTTTAGAAGAGGGCGGCTCTATTAAGGAATGGAACGATCTGATTTCGTAGCTCGAGTATTGCTGAGGGATCTTTTAGTCTATCTCTTTGAGAATCCTCTTGCTTACTTCTTTCGTGACTCCTACTGCTATTGAAATATACCAATGCCTCTCTACTCGATTCTCAAGAAATCATATATATGAGCTTTCTTTCTGCTTCGTCTCTGAAATATTTTATATTTTGCCTTTGGCATCTTCTCGTAATCCTCTTCCATACCCGCTATCTCGTCGGATTTTTAATGGCCAAACGGCTTCACTTGATCAGTTGCACCGTAAATTGTCAACATTTTTCAAAGTAATGCTCTTCTCCGTAATTCTCAAATTTGCTATAAAATAAAATTTTTATAACGATTTTATTCACATAAAAGCAGCCATCAAAAGATACTTAAAGCATTCCATCTACTGACTCATATCGCATCTTCAGCTCCCGCTGTTACTGCTGCTGCTGCTGTTGTTGTTGTTGTTGTTGTGGATGTTGTTGCTGAGTGTTATTAGGTTTCGAATGCAATTTCAGTAGAATTTCAATTAAAATGTCGCCCAGTTGGCAATTAAAAGCGCAGCGCACCAAAAAGAAATGCTGTTAACAATGCAGCGCCGCGCCATCGCATGGCGTGGCATGGCATGGCATGGCCTGGCCAAAACGGTTATTAACGTGGCCGCAGCAGATGGCTGGCCAGCGAAGCGTTCAGGCCAAACAGATAAACCGCATGGCCAGCCGGCCGGCGGAGCTAAGGCAGACGCGAGACAAATGCTGTTTCAACAAGTTTGTTGTACAAGCGCGGTAGATGGCCATCCGGCCTGACCCGGGCCATAAACTACGCGGATATCAAGATGCGTGCCATGGAATGTCTACCCAGAGACCCAGTTGGACAATTATAAATCATGATGCACTCTCTTGTTGAGCGTTGAGTGTGCGACGCGCGCGCTCACGCAAAAAAAAAAAAGCGAAAAAAAAAACGCGTCGACTACGACGACTGGCCAAATAATAATGTCAATTGCAGGTGTGGGCCAGCAAGCCAAGTCTCTTGGCCATGGTCCAGTCTGTGACTGTGGCTGTGGCCCACAGGCTAAAAGGCTAGGCCAGACGCTAGACGCTCCACGCTCGCCGCATTTGGGCATTAGCTGCAGCAGACGAACGCCCACAGCCCGATTTGGTCATCGAGTGTGTAGCTCTCTCACTCACTCACTCTCCCTCTCTCTCTCTCTCTCTCTATCTCTGTGTAAGTTTGTGTTGCTTGCTGCTAATTCAACGCAAATCGCAAATGACCAAAATAAAATATTGCAGCCGCCGCAGCCGCACGGAGTGTTGCAAGTTGCAACAAAAGGAGCTGCATACACGTATGCAATAAATTTTATGCCTGCGGCATCGGTCACTTGGTCATGCGGTGGCTTGTGTACACGTTTCTTTTCTTCCTTTCTGTCCCATATTGTGCACACACACGCACACACAGTGAGCCACAAAAGTGTTTGGCTGCGGCGCTTCAGTTTAGTCAGTTGAAAAGCCACAAATACCACAAAAGTGCATCAATAGATTCGTCTCTAAGCCCCTCTGAGCTGCCGCCCTCGCTCTCTGTTTACCTTGATTAGTCAGCGCTGGCTCTCTGTGCCCCTCCCCCACCCCCGCGTTGCGTGCTCGTAATTAGCAATTGGGTCGCACAGTTCAGAGTTCACTTTCCTCGCACCCAAACGTTTGATTAATGCTCGCATCGACGGCTGGAGCTCTCTGACAGCGTATCGCATTACATGGCCAATAGACATTGGCCCAAAGCATCGGAATTCGGTATTTTGTGTGTCATCGCCGCGGGCAGCCAGTTGGATATGTGTCAGCCCGATGTTTGCCATGAAAATAACAATTTTTTGATAAATGATTAGCGACAACTGCCGAAAGACTATCTTTCTCACCATCTACGCCTCTCTCTCTCTCTCTCTTTCACTCGTACTCTCTCAATATCTTTCTATGTATCTCTCATTCGTTTGATAATCCATTGGCCTCTCTGCGTGCGTCGCTCGCTGTTTGCTCTTTCGATTCTCTAGCTGCAGGCAACAACTTTATTGCCAATTAAGCATAAAAAGGCAGCATAGCCTGCCATTACATTAGGAGAAATGCAATTATACGGCGTGTTTAAATTGCAAAGGCGACGTAGTTGCTGCTGCTGCTGCTGCTGTTGTTGTCGTTGTTGTTTCATGTTGCTGATAGTTGCTTAATGTATTTAATTGCAAATATGGTAAGAGCAACGCGCTACAGACACAACACTTTCACACCAAAATGGTAAAACGGGCAGTCAGACAGTAATAACAGCTATAGAGTGGAGTGCGACTCTTAGATACCCTCTAGTTTAGGTAACTAATTATGGGAATTAAATGACATTACATGTGACACATGAATATATATACATATGCATACATACTTACACAAATACATACATACTTACACAAGTACATATAAAACATATTTATATATATAAGAGGTAGATAAGGGTATATTTGTGAATTTGCTTAATTAGTTGGACGAACTTTTAACTAATTAAATTACATTTAGTTAAGCATTTAAACATAGAATCTTTGAATCTTTGGATAGAATCTTTGCTATCCTCAGATTCGTCTACACTTGAAAGAAAATATAGAGCATGCATCTGAAGAATCAGCATCAGCTAATTTTTGTCTAGTCTAGTATACAAAATATATACTACTAAAAAATTATTACCACTTTGATATATAGTTGGTTCCCTTCTAAAGAGCAAGACTTATAGAAGAAGACAAGACTTTGATTATTTGCCTAAGTCTCTGGCTGCCATGGCAACCCTAGCATACACTTCTTCCAAGGCTCAAAAGGTATTCGAAGCAAAGTTCCATATTAGTATGAAGTGATTGTAAACCTGTTTCAAAATAGCCGTGCAAATAGAGCTGTAGCACCCACAGTTAGGGTATAAAGGCAACAGCAACTACGAATGCAACTGCAACTGCAACAACTGCAACTGCAACTGTAATTAGAATGCCTTGGCAGGTGAACGACGCTTGTTGGCCATGGCTAATAATTTCTGTTAACTGCCTTTTGCCGCATTTAGCTGCAAATTGAATTAATTTTCATGATTGGGGCCATGTTGGGGATTTAGTGATTAACTTGCCTCAGTTACAGTTAGGCGGGGCAGCCTAAAAACTGTAAACGCATTTTTCGCAAATTACTTAATAATGCAAAGGCAAAAAACAAAACAAAAAATAATATAAGCAAAAGCACACATAACAATGCAACAATTGGCTGCAACTCGCTTTCGTTGAGGCACTTAGCGGTAAATTGTGTTGCCACTGCGCCACAGCCTCCCCAGCTGCTGTTGATGTGTGAGTGGCATGTGGAGAGCAGCAGCAGCAGCAGCAGCAGCAGCAGCGGCAGCTGGGCTCGCATATTTTTGCCGCTTTTTCTTTTCATTTTATTTATTCTTACCTCGGTTTACCCAGCGGAAACGAACAATTTAGCAAATGCCACCGCGTAGCGCCAAGCTCAAGAATGCCTGAGAGTAAGAGAGAGACAGAGAGGGAAAGGCATAGCTGCAGTTGAGGCGCATTGTGGGTGTATGCGGCATTTGTTGTTTGAACACATTAGCCATGCAAATAGCTGACTAACTGCCTGTCGTCTGTCCCCCGCTCCTCCACCAAGCTCTGTGGCAAGTCATGCCACATTTCCCACATGAGCGCTAGTTGCAACATTTACAGCTGTTGACTTCTGTTGTTGTTGTTGCTGGAGCTGCTGCTGCTGCTGCTGCAGCCAAGTTCAAGTTTATGTCCAAGTCATATTGCTTGGCCAGCTTACAGTTCTTTTTGGTCGCCTTTTTGTTTTCTGTGCGCTCTCATGTCTAAACTGTTGTGTAATTTAATTAGCCAGCTGCGCATAATGTTCACGCCAAGTGGAAGCACAAATTTACCGTAAGGCAACGTTGTTTCTTCTCTGCTCTCTGCTGTTTTTTTTTTTTTTTTTGCATCTCATGTTTGAGATGTGGCTAAGGCAGAGGTAAGACGAGCCGCAGTTAAGCTGTGCCTGCCTGCTCATAATCTATCTAGCTGTCTCTCTTTCACACTCTCCATCTCTCTTTGTCGCTGTTTCCTCTGGGCAATTAATCATGCGTCTACTTTGAGTGAGCAAGTCGAGCAGAAGAGTTTTGAAGTTTTGGCTCGGTTCGGGTTTATGTGTAGCAACTGAAATTCAATTCATTTGGCCTTAATGCGCTTTGGTGGGCTCTTTCCGGCTTGACTGTAAAATCTGATGAATCTGGCTAAAATCTATAAAGCGGCAAATTGCGTCATTTCAAAACAATTGGCAAATAAAAAAATTAAAAAAAAAAAAAACAAAAACCAGAAGCAGATAATAATATAAATAAAAAGCCAACGAGTGAGCAAGAATTGGCAACAAGTTTTAATGTGGCTAGAAAAAATGATAAACTGACAGCAATTTTGTATTTACTTGACTCTGACTCTGACTCTGTATGCAATGCACACGATCGATCGTCGCTGTGCGTCTCTATGAATGCCAAGGTGTGTGCTGCGCTCAACTGGCCAAACAGCTCAAGGATAGCAGCTGCATCGATACTTCACTTGGTGACATCACATCACATCACATCACATGGCTTGATAGAAATGAGATGCTGTGTGTGTACGTATGTGTGTGATTAAATTAAACATGGAATTATGAGAAATTGCTTTTCAAATTATGTTTTTTTTATTTTTTTATTTAATAGAGTTATTAATTAATGAATGTATAAATAGATATTTGTTAGCTTATTATTATTCTGTACAGCTAGCAGAATTTCTTTGATTTTTCTATTCCTCTGTTATTACTGTTAGTGTAACAGTCCCTTTTTAAAATGAATTTAAACTTTTAAAGTTACTCCTGCTGCTATATACAGACATTGCTGATATTTTTCTGTTACTATTACTCTTGCTGTTGCTCGTTCTGTCGCGCCTGCAAATTAGCATTCCTCTGTCGCTGTAGCAGTTCTTATTAGTTTTGCTATTGCAATTGCTGTGGCTGCCTCTGTTACTCACACTGCTTCTTCTGGAATTAACATTGCTCCAGTTAATAGTGATCCTGCAGTTAACATCGCTCCTGTTGCTGCTGCTTCAGTTGCTATTGCTGTTACCGTGGTCATTGCCTCTGCTATTGCTGTTGCTATTGTAACAGCTGTTATTGCGACGGCTGCCGCTGTTGCCACTGTTAATCAAGCTTTTATTGTTGCTCCTGATGTAGCTGTTGCCATAGTTTATTTTGTTGCTCCTATAACAACAATTGCTGCATATATTATTGTGTCTGCTGTTGCTGTTGATAATTTTGTCGTTCTGTTCTGCTGCTGCTGCTTTTAGTGCTACTGTTAATCTTACTCTGACTGTTAATCCTATTGTTTCTGCTTCTGATTTCAGTATATATTATTAGATTTGAATCTCTTAACATTTATCTGTTAGCATAACATTTTAGCTGTTATTGCTGTTATTCCAATCGCTGCTGCTGCTGCTGTGATTGCTGCCCCTTGCTGTTAAGTGCAGCGTATGTCTTCAATTTCAAGTGTTATCCCCTTTAGCTGACTGACTGTTTCGCCGTGTACTCTAACTGTGACTGCAACTATATAATAGCACAGTAGGCAGTCAAGTTTTTCAGTTGACTGGGCCCAGAGGCAACCGACTCGAACTGCTGCCAGCTAAGCACTTAACAATTATCACATTTGTGGCCACATTGCGAGCCGGGCCATAAAAAAGCACACACACACACATACACACACAAGCAAGCAACATCTGCAATTTGACGCTGGATGTTCGTCTGTCTCCGCCTCCGTCCGTCCGAGTGACCGTCGTTCCCATCAGTTTTTTGCTGTGGCTAAACAAGTTTGTTTATTGACTCGCCCACTTTGATGAATTTACGCGGCAACATTGACACATTGACACTGCTTAGCATATGAGAAAACTAAAAAGAAGAAGAAAAGGAAGAAGAAGACAACACCCACTTGGCTTGCGGGCAGACCTGTGGCTCGCCGGCGCTGACCTGCTGCCTGGAGCGACGTTTTCTAATTTATTTTTGATGCCCGGCCGTTAGGCGTAATTGGTCATTTGGTGCGTCAATGAGACGGTGGTTCAGGCCCCGCTGCTAACCAGCCAGGAGGCAGCGTTCAGCGTTTTTGTAACCGCAACATGTGACTGCAACACAGTTAACTGGGGGAACTGCCCCTTTCTCTGCCTCTTCCCTTCTCTCTCTCCCTGTCGCTCTCTCTCGCTCTGTTGAGTAAATTACCAGTATTTCCTGTGCTTTGGCCAAGATTGATGATAATCGTGCGTCGTGTGTGTCAAGATTGTTGCTTTTGTTGCTGCTGCAATTTGTTTTGCAAAATGCGATAACAAAACGCTATCAGCTGCAGCAGCGGCAGCAGCAGCGGCGGCAGCAGCAACAGCTGCATCATAACTGTGCGAGTCACTTAAGGATTGCTGCTAATGCACAACTTTTGTCTATCTCTGTGTGTGTTGGTGTATGTGTGTGTGTGGGGGGCAGCTCTTTACATGCATGTTTACCGTTCGTTGTGCATTCAATTTAAGTTTTTGCACAGCCGCCAGGCATAACACTTTGACCAAAATGCAGCTATATATATAAATGTATATATATATATATATATATATATACAGATATGAGAAACACGCAAGAAGACCTGCAGCTCCTTCTGCTTGGCAGCCAATGCAAACGTGACTTCGTTCGCTGACTCAGACAATTGCATAATCTTTGCCAGCCAATTGCCAATTGCCTATTGCCAATTGCAATTGCACTTGCAATGCAGACGGCAACAGCAACAGCAATGGCAATGGCAACTGCAACTGCAACGACGCCAATGTCCATGTCGTTGCACGTCGCCACACAGCGCGCCTGTTGGGCTTGGCCATTGAAACAATTGCGATGCGGGGGGTGTTTGGGCAACCGAAATTGCCTGACAACGTGCCGTGCGGTGCGGTGCAGTGTGGTGCAGTGTGATGTGGTGTAGTGCGGTGTGGTGCGGGTGGCTGACTAACGCTTAGGTGCTGAGAGATGCTGGATGATGTCTTGCCACCTTTCACGACTGCCTATCTGTCTGTCTCTCTGGCTGTCCCACTGTCCCACTGTCCGTCTGTCCCTCCGTCTGGCTGGCTTCTTAGCTGCAAAACGATGCCATTTGCATGGCAATCATTTTGAATTTGTTGGCTTTGACTATTGGCGTGGCTTGTAAAGCATTTGCCACTTATGCTCTTCCTCTCGGCATACCCTGTAATTGTGATTGACAGACTGAGCTGTCAGCTTAACTTCTATTGACAGTTGGGTGATTTTTTTTTTATGGTGGGAAAGTTTTTCTTGATTACAATTTTGACAATTCAGTTGGGATCAGTCAGGGGAAATAATGGATATATGGAGAAGGCGGCATTGACAGAGTTTTTATGGAGGATATCAAAGCATATTAGCTAATTGATATCGAATGGGTGTCTATAGACCTTAGGTGTGCCAACTGGATCAAAAAAGGATCAAATGTTCTAAAAGGTAACCAATTCGACTGAGCTCAGTTAATGAAAGGTCTATATTAACTTGTTAGTTAAAATAACGTCTTATTCAATACTTTTGTAGTCCTGCATCTACTATAATCTCGATCTTTTTCATATGATATAAATAATGAATGCTGTAGGGTATATGCTATTTTTTTTTTTTTTTGCTTAGTTAAATTGATTAAGAAATATCTATTAATATTTAAACATATTTATTTTTGCAATCTTACAGCGTGTCTGCTGGTCGAGCAGACTCTTTTAGCTTGCAGTCTTATTGATTTGTGCATTCATTTGATTGTGCGCGCGCATTTGCTTGCCAAATTGTTGAAAGACTGTGCATCCAAATGTCGTGGCTGTTGATGCCGGATAGGAAGTCAGCGGACAGGAGTTTGGGAGTTCGAGCGACACAGTCGGGAGTCGGAATTTGGTAGACAGTGCCAGTGACATAGTCGGGGATGGGTCTGAGTCGGAGTCGGAGTCTGAGTCTGGCCATGGGCCGTGTTGATGCTGCTGATGGTGCTGATGATGTTGCTCTAGCAGCAGCTGAGCAGCCCAGCTGCCCAAACGCCCTGCCAGCATTCGCTCCCCTGCCACTCCTCCTGTTACCTTTCTCTGTTTAGCTTTTCTTGTGAATTTCGCTCCGGGTCATTTTCATTTTAATGTAATTTCTTTTAAATTTATTGTTAATGGAAATTTATGCTTGAACCGAAGCTGAGGCAGCGGCTGCAGCGCCGGCCGAGGCCAAAATGTCTGAGCTGAAGCATGTTGCATGCATGCTGCACGTTTTCTTGATTTGTCATGTTGCAGGTTAAATGCTAATGGCAACTTTTTCTCCTTCTATTTTTTGTCGTTTTTTGTGTTTTTTTTTTTTTTTTTCTCTCCTTTGATTTCGATTCCAAGAAGCTTGAAGCTGCCCCAGTCAAACGGCATTTGATGATCTGCTTCGTTTCGTTGCACCACACACACAAATTGCCTCTTGTTGCAAACACATATCTAACAAGCGCCAAAAAGGCCAAGAAATCCATTCGGCGCTGGTCATGTGCGAGATGTGGGTTAAGTCTTTTACAGATATAAGTATATATAGATTGTGTATATCGATGTATGAGTGTGTGTGTGTGTGTGTGTGTGTGCAGAAATAGTTTAAGGTACAACAAGATTCTCACGAGTCAAGTCGAGCCAAGCTGAGGCGAGCCAGGCCAGGCCGTGCCATAAAAATTGTGTCAGATAAATCGTAATCAGTCGGCATTGATATAGTCGCAGTCAATAATGCGATTCTTACGACTTAGGCTGTAAAAATTCAATAAAAATGCCTTGGCTTGCAATTAACGCCAGCCTTGGGTGTCTCGTCGAATCAAATGACTTAGGCGACAAACTTGCGTGGCTGGCGCACATTGAGAGCCGAACTCGATTGAGCAAGGGCTCTCAATTATTGTCACGAGCTGCCGACAACATTTCCTGCTGACTGCAGATGGGGAGAAACAGACAGACAGAGAGAAAGAGAGAGAGAGGGAGAGCGGCGAGGGAGACACAGTCAATTAACTGCTCAACATGTGGGCGTGCCCATTTGCAGTTCCAGTTCCAGTTCCAGTTCTAGTTCTAGTTGATAAATCAATGGGTTGTTGTCGTGTCATCGGGCACTTAGGCCTGCGTCTGCCTGGGTTTTTATTTGTTTAGCCGCGGAAGTACTTAACAGTCGAATGCGGAGCGCTCTTCACATGCTATGCCCAGTGCTTCTTCTTGTGTTTTTCCCTTGTAATTGTTTTAGGCGCCGCTTGCATTACGCCCACCTTGACGCCGCCTCTTGAATTACCAAGTGGGCAATGGCAGCGGCAGTGGCAGTGGCAATCGCAATCGCATTTGCAGCTGCTGCCGCTTTTTAATTGCCTTGCCATTTCTATTTCCTAGTTTTTATTGTCTGTCTGCTCTCATTGTCGGGTTTCACTCTCTCTCTCTCTCTCTTTTTGCTCTCTGTATCTCTCGCTCTCGCCAGCTAATTAATGCCAAACTTAAGCGTTTCTTTTCTCTCATTATCGAGCTGTGGCTGCGTGCCAATTGCAAGCACGGGTTGCCACAGCAATTTGTCACACTTTGGCTCAAGCGCAGTTTGTAGATTAATAAATTTAGATTATTTTTGGGATTAGTTGTTCTGCTCTAGCTGTCAACAGTAGCAGTTGGCAGGGACATTAATTAGAAACCATAAGTGAATGATTATTCACGCTTCTTAGTTTTTAGACTTTTTGCTTTAGCTATGCAGAACGAGGCAGCCTTAACAGCAGCAGTAAATACATACAACAAAAATATTAAAATACTTTATAAATAATATAATACGTATTAAATTCACTTATAAATAATTTACAATTTTATATTACTTAACTCGATATTTCTACTTTAAATATATATGAATATTAACTTTAATTTTTATCCGATTTCTTAAGAAGAAATTTTTTTAATAAAAATCAATTTTTTTTTAGAGAAAAAATAGAAGTATATTACACATATAGAACCATATTATTTTTATTAGATTTAGTTTATGGCAAATTAATTAATATAATTATAATGGGATTTGATTTACGTTTTTGGTTCTGTGTAAAAAATAATCGACTTCAAACGAAGATCGTTCACATATACATATATAATATTTGTATTTGATATATCATTTCTCTACCCATCAGCGAGCTCTTCAGTTCTGACTCTTGACTTTTACACAGAATTCTGTGGCTGGTTTTTCGGCTAATTTTTGTTGGTTTTATTGTTTCCATTGTTCGCTGCGTCTGTTGTTTGTTCTGCTTTAGCTGTTGCTGCTGCCTTTTGTTGTACAACGCACATTTAATTGGGGGGCATTTCTGTTGAAATGTTTTGGTAATGCCTGCCCTTGTGCTGCTGCTATTAGAACGAGTTTGAAGCACTTTGTGCGAAATTATTCAAATTACGCGGCAAATGCGCTGCTGATCAGTCCGCAAATGAAGGCTTTATCGCACCGGATTGGGGGGCAGCTACAACATTTAAGCCTCCCCACACATGTACGAAGTATAATCAGATTTTGATTACTATGGCAGCAACAGGAGCAGCAGCAGCAGCAGCAGCATCGGAATTATGCCAAAAGCCCAACACTCCAGCCACAAACTAAACCAAAGCAGTGTGTGAGTGTGTCTCGAGTGTGTGTAGACGAGCCTGACAGCCTCTGACGAGCTGACCAGCTGCTGCTGTGGCTGGACTGTGGCCAAGACATTTTCTCCTTATATAAATATATATAGACTGCGTGATACCCTGGCTCACTGTCACATAGCAGCTGTCTAGCTGCATTCTTATATGCTCGCATTGGTTTCGCTTGTGCTGGGCATCAAAAGCAGCCCTGCAGCTTTATGTAGCGCGGCAATAAAAACGAAAGACTTAGGCAACGAACGCGCTCCACTTCCATAGTAATTATGCGTCAATTGTTTAGTGCGGCCTGGACATGCCAGCCAGGCGTCGCATTTGGCTCAGGCTCGGCCATGCCAACGACATGCTAGCCCACTTTCCTCGGTAGTCTATGCAGACAGCAATTTAATTTCCATTTTGCATTCTTTTCGCTCGATTGTATTGCAGGCGCACACAAGGTACACTGCTCCGAGGATCAGATGCGCGTCGAGATTGGCTTGCCCGCGGAGACGAATGGCAGCGCGCCAGCGGATCGTACGCAAATCTACTTGGAGGGTCTCAAGGGCTATCCGGATGTGCGCTGTCAGCCCGCAATCGATGGCGCTTTGGCCGTCTTTCGCCTCTCGCTCAGCGACTTTTACGAGTGCGGCGTGACGCGAATGGTCAACCAGTTAACGGTATGTGAATGCTATGAAGAGATGAGAGAGAGAGGGCGGGCAGAGAGAAAAATAGAAATAAGAGAGAGACAAGAGACATTGAAGAGATTGAGAAGAGATTAAGTAGAGATTAAGAAGAGATAGATAAGAGATAGACGTAGAGAGAAAGAGACAGAGAGAGAGCATGTGAGAGACATAGAAGATACTGAGAATATATAGAGAAGAAATCGCGAAATCGAAGAAGTAGAGAAGACAGAAAATAAAAAGAGAAAAAGCTGAGATGAAAGAGAAGGCAATAAGATACTAAATAGAGACAGAGAATCTTCTCTAATATATCTTATCAAAAATAAATTAAAGAGATAGTAAAGATAGCCAGAAGAGATAGGAATAAACCAAAAAGAGACAGAAGAGAATAGAGTAGTGACAGAGAATATATAGAGATGAGGGCGAGAAAAAACGAAGAAAGTGAAACATTATAAAGATGAGACCAAGATGATATATGATAAACAGAGAAGTATATGGCATATTTGGTGAAAACGAGATCTGAGGACAAGAATAAGAATAAGTCGAAGCGAACAGCAGCGAAAATGAGAGAAGAGAACACAAAAGAAAAGTAAGAAAATGAAAAGAGAAAACAGGAGCAGAGCATAGAAGAAAAGAGAAATGAGCTAATCAAAGCTGATCAGAGGAGCGAACCCAACGACTGCAGACTGTTTTATCTGCTGTTTTGTCACCACAGGGCAAGAAGGTGTATTACCATAAAATCATCATTGAATCGGCCAGCAGCAAGGAGATTGTCAGCGTCAAGTGCATTACCACAAGCGGTCCGGTTTACAACGTCATGATGAATGGCACCAATGCCGCACGGGAGCAGACGCAAGTTGTGCTGCAGGAGCAGCAGCCATCTTCGCATCATGGTCTGGTCAGACGTGATGTGCTGCCGGCGGGCTTTCAGGAACCAGAGTAAGTTTTTGGCCAAGTCAGGCGCATCTTTTAATTGCCCCATCAAAATGCAACGTCCTCAAATTGCAATTATGCATATAGTTAGTTCGTCTTTTTTCTGTTCGTTCGTATTTTATGCGCAATCTATGCAAACGTTATGGCATATTAGGAGGAGACCCAACCCTACGCCAAGGCTGTGTGGTCATAAATCAAGCGACTTGGCTGTTCGAGCTATTACCAGCCGGTAATTAGCCATCAAATCAATGCCCCCGCTAATGCAGCCAGCTCGCCTCCCCGCGGTTAGTCAATTTAATTGCTGGGCGTGCCAGTTGGACAAACGGACTTAATGGTACAGAGTGCGAAGATAGAGAGATAGAGAGAGAGAGAGAGGGAGGGAGAGGAAGAGAGAGAGGAGGCATTACAATGTTTGCTTTGTTGATTTACGTGCCTTGGTGTCCTTCAATTGCTTCTTCTTTTTTGTACAGCTGCGGCATATATTTAATGGGCGTCGCCACGCCCAGACCCTCAATTACGACAGCTCTTTTTATTACGCGTCTATTTTTTCCTTCTTATTATTATTTATTCATATGCTCTGCAGAGATCTGGAGATAACCACCTCGTTGACAAAACGCGCACCGGAGCCGCGGCTCTCCATTGGCGTCAGCCAGGATGGACAGAAGTTTACACAAGACTTGACTGTTAAGTCGGTAGGTAGATATACTTATATATACACACACACACACGCATGTGTACATCTCTCATCTATTTATGCTCACTAATATGCTCGCAGGGCACACCACTGACCATGGAAATCAACTTGGATGAGGACTCGGCGCCGGTTTATGGCCTGGGCGTCAATTATTTGGATGTTACAGACACGCACACCTCCTCCGAGACGCTGATCTTCAAGGGGTACGTACGAACAACAACAACAGCAACAGCATCAATTATCCCCAACTAGTTTGTGTGTTAATCTTTTGACTAATCTTTCTGTTGCAGCTGCACTGTGGATCCGTATCTCTTTGAGAACTTCAACACCATCGATGGGGATATATTGAGCGCCAAGTTCAAGGCCTTCAAGTTTCCCGATTCCTCCTATGTGCAGTTCCGCGCCACGGTCAATGTTTGCCTGGACAAGTGCCTGGGCACCCAGTGCTCGAACAATCAGGTGGGCTTTGGCCGGCGCAAGCGTGAGATTAGCGCTGCGAATAAGGTCTATGAGATCTCATTGGCCATGTTCCTGCGGGTCAATGACAATGAGGGCATTAACAAGAGTACGTTTTTAAGACAGCTGTAAACATTTTTTGATTTTGCCTTTTGCTAATTGCTGCATTTCTCTTGGCAGATGAGGTGCTGCAGCTGGAGGAGAAGCTGCGCGAGCTGAAGTTGGCCAATCAGCGCTTGGCGCGCAATAGTCGAGGCAACTTTGCGGAGCTGAGCCGCAGCATGGAGCAGACGCCCGCCAGCAGCGCAGTGCCCGCCTTCGTGGTGGATGAGCGAGAGCTGGGACAGCTCAGCTCGGCTGCTGTCCAGCCTGTCATGTTCAGCCTTTGGGCGCTGGTCGTTGCGCTGTGTTGGCGCCTCATGTAAATAGTCGCGAGAATATGTATGGCAAAGTGTATATCTCAAAAAGGAGGGCGTTCTGGTTGTTAATCAGGTCCAAGCTGCGTGTGTGTATGGCAATAATAATATTAATAATAATGATAATAATTAAAAGATAAAAGCAAAAATAACAAATACGAAAGAGAAAACAAACAATATATATGTACTACCTATTACTAATAGATACTTATGTAACTGCCATTTATAAAACGTAATTACAATTAATTTTAATGTGAGCAGAACCTAAGGAAAACAACAACAACAACGGCAACAACTTAAAAAACAGCTACAACAAACAGTGATTCTTATAAACATTTCGATAAAAACATATTAAATTGGTCTTACGAATAAGCACCTACTAGTCTTATAAGTGTAACTGTTAAGCTAATTTAATTAATGACTAAAACTAAATGAATTAATAAAATTAAACAATCCAATTTGTGTGTAGTTTTGTATATAACAGAAAAGGCACGTTTAAATTGCGCGCGTAGTAGCTTAACATATCACTGTTATGCGTACAGTGCCATTTTGAGTACGAATAACAGCTATAGTGCTGCTAAACATTGAAGAGCAAAACAGCTGACAGTTAAAGTGTGACCGGATCTGTGCTCATTTAGAATACCATAAGCACATCTAACAACAAAACCGTTTTTATAATTAGGTGGAAGAAGCAACGTGTGCGTTTTCGTTTGGTTTACGCTATTGTAACGCTTTTGCCAGGCTGGCGCATTGTGCGAAAGAACAACAGAGTTGGCAGTTAAACAAGGCGCTGGTGCGTAACGCGCGATCCAATTGATAAATGTAGTAACATCGCTAGCCACCACTACCCGCCCCCAGCAGCCGTCGATGCAGCATCAACCGTGTAAAATTTTGCCGCTGCAAGGGCTGCTTTTGCCCAACGCATCGACGACAGCATTGCGAACAACAACAAAGCTTCCACACCCACCGATACATTCAGCACGGAATAGATGAGCGCACCTGGCGCTTCATATAAACAATTTCTATTTTCACGTAACAGACGACCAGTGCCAGCCACAGCGAACAGATGCTACGCGACTAGCTGGAAAGAGAAACGAAAGAGAATTAGTAACGGAAACAGCAACAACCACACTTAATGACCACCTAATCTCACACACCCACACATAAACACAGACGTTGCAAAATGCGTACACGTAAGGTACAAATTTTGGTTATTGGCGTCCTCATCCTATGGACATTCGTCACGTACTACATATTGCTGCACAACAGCAGTGTTCAATCGGATACGAAGCAGAAGGAGCAACAGCAGCTGAAGCAGCTGTTCCCGAAAGCATTACTGGAGCAATCGAAAAGTTTGAAAATAAGTGATACACTTGTGAGTTTTCTCAAATTGAGATACATGAATCAGGAGACGAGCACCACGCCGAAAATAACAATTGTTGCCGCTGAAATATCAAACGAACTGCAGGAGCAGCAGCCGAAGACAACGGCCACAACTTCCGCGCAAATACCAACGAAAACATATCTGGCAAATGGAGAGCCTGTCATTCCCATTCTGGTATTTGCCTGCAATCGCATTTCGGTGGTCAAGTGTCTGGAGAATCTCGTGCAATATCGACCCAGCGTCGAGCAATTTCCCATCATCGTATCGCAGGTAAATCTCTGACATTCAATAGCCACATACAATATCTAATGTACCTCTCCATTACAGGACTGCGGCGATGAGTTGACCAAACAAGCCATTCAATCCTTTGGCAATCAACTAACGCTCATCGAACAGCCCGACCAAAGCGATATTATGGTCCTGCCCAAGGAAAAGAAATTCAAGGGCTACTATAAGATAGCACGCCACTATGGCTGGGCTCTGAACACCACCTTTCATGTAGGATTCGAATATGTAGTCATTGTGGAGGATGATTTGAATGTGGCGCCAGATTTCTTTGAATACTTTTTGGCCACACACAAGCTGCTCAAGCAGGACAAGAGTCTTTGGTGCGTCTCCGCATGGAATGACAATGGCAAGGCAAATGTGGTGGATATCGGCAGCCCAGAGCTGCTCTACCGCACCGATTTCTTTCCCGGCTTGGGCTGGATGCTAACCAAGGATCTGTGGAGCGAACTCTCAGTCAAGTGGCCCAAGTCGTATGTATAAAGTAAAGTATATTCTATGTAATATTATTAATCATTTATATTTTAAAGATTCTGGGATGATTGGATACGACATCCAGAGCAGCGTAAGGATCGTGTTTGCATTCGACCAGAAATCTCAAGAACACGTACTTTCGGCAAAATTGGTGTTTCCAAGTAAGTGCCCGATTTTGGCTACTAATGTAATTTCTATAAATCTTATAAATTCTTCTTTCAGCGGTTTGTTCTTCGACAAGTATTTAAAGCATATTAAGCTGAGCGAGCACTTTGTGCACTTCACGAAAATGAATTTGAGTTACTTACTTAAGGTGCGTATTACTTATGTCTTTATATTGCTGTGCTTTTCACTTATGTATATTTGCTGTTTTAGGATAACTATGATAATACGTTCTTGAAGCAAGTGTACGTGTTGCCCTTGGTTACCTTTGACGAGCTGCGTCGGAATCTCATTGCCAAGGAGGGCCCTGTGCGCATTCAGTACAACAATCGCGATCAATATAAACGCATCACTCGAATGTTGGGCCTCATGGATGACTTCAGGGTGAGCTTGACGCTAATGTTGTTAACATCGATATGTTGAAACATTTATCTTATCTAATTGATAGAGTGGAGTGCCACGCACAGCATACCATGGCATCGTGTCGTTCTACTATAACAAGCGACGTGTACATTTAGCGCCAAGTGCTAACTGGAAAGGTTACGACTTATCATGGAGCTAACATCACTAAATTAGTTATCTATTAGCTAGAGTCTAAGCAACAGCTCAATGCAACCCGTAACGAATCAAAATGTTTGGTTAAAAAACAATGTTTGCAATACCAAAAAATAGTACTAATAGTTTATATATACATACTATTAAAATGATATATTTCTCATGACATAGCTTAGTCGTAAGTGTAAAATTAAATGGAAATTTCGCAACCAGTCCTAAAACAGTGTAAGAACAGACTAGAACAGTTTCTATATATATGTATGTATATTAATTTGTAATACCTGTGCAGCGAGGCAGCTCCAATCGTGTGTTGAGTCACAGACCGCAACTCCCCCCCCTCCTAAAGATATGTAACCGAAGCAATAGTAAGCAACGACCAGAGGCATGTTGGAAAGTATTAGATTTTATATATGTATATGTAAATAGTCAGAGCTGTCGCTGACTTTGTTGCAATGTTAATTCTGTTAATTCGCGTTAATTTACTGTACAAATAGACCTTTAGTTGTTAAGTTCACTAAACTCAACTCCAACTCCAGACCGAGCTCGACATTAAGCATAAGTTGTATGTGATTTTGTTTTATATAATTGTAATTTGTATTTGAATGAACGAAAGAAAAGAACGAGAAAGAGAGAGAGAGAGAGAGAGAGAGCAGCCAACAAACAACCAACCCACTTGTAACATAGCATAGCCATAGTTAAAGTTAACTCTTAAGCATTTCTGATGACTGGCACACAAACACATACACACACACACACACACACACTCACACAGAGACTCCAGTGAATCAACACAGACTCGATTGCCATCAGCCCCTTGTGTGCCACTGTCATATAGTGATAGCGACCCCAACCTACAGACAACACATGACAACAACAACAACAACAACACATAACATCTATATGACTTTAGGTATTTATATGAGCATATTTTTTGCGTGTGATGCATATAAAACATAAAACTGTAATAATAACTAATAACTAGTTTCATTATACATATAAATTGATTGGGCTACTCCACAGCTTCCTCATCTTCGTCCAGCTGCTCGCAGTCAATGTCGCTGCACTCGGACTCGGACTGCGTGCCACATCGACTACGTTGCGCCTGCGCCAGTGCCTCGTGTCCAAAGCCGCAGGAGATGCTGTTGCTGTTGCCGTTGCCGTTGCTATTGCTGCTGTTGCTGCTGTTGGCAGCTGGCAGTCCCTTGTGCAGCAGCAAATTGGCATTGGCATCGCCGAAGACACGCTCCAGTTCGGCCAGGCCATTGCTGGCACTCGGTTCCGTTTCCGGCGGCAGCGTGGCATACTTCAGCTGCAGATAGGACTCGCTGTGGCCGTGTGGCTGATAGTCAACGAAGCTGCTTGGATAGGGCTTGCAGCGTGGCACATAGCCAGCTGCTGTGGCAGCTGCTCCGCTCGTCGCCTGTGGCTTGGCCAGCCCGAAGGGCAGCGCAAAGTTCAGCGGTTGGCCACGCGACAAGATGGCATTCCGGGCACTCTCCATGACGCTGGAGGCGTGCAGCGGCGTCAGACCGGGTGCACTGGCTGGCGGTCCGTAGGGGCGCATGGGCGGGGCTGCTCCACTGCCATTCAGCATGATGGACTGTATGGGCGTGGGCCCGGCAGGTGTTTGGCTAAACAGCCAGAGGCGATCGCCCACAACCATGGGGCGTGCCATGCCGCCCATGCCCAGCTGTGAATAGTAGTGGGACGCAAGAGTTTCCACATCCGAGGTGTACTTTCTCTTCCACTTGGTGCGTCGATTCTGAAACCAAATTTTAATCTAAAAAAAAAAAAAAAAAAAAATTAATAATCATATTAGCCAATAGTTTCAGTTTGGCTAAGTGCACCTGCGTCTCGGTCAGCTGCAGCTGCTTGGCCAGCGCCGTTCGCTTCGCCACGGACAAATATTTGCCCCGCTCGAATTCCGTTTCCAGCGCCTTGATCTGTGCAGCGGAGAAGGCAGTGCGTGGACGCTTCTTGCGATCATCGTGCGCTGCAATCGAGAAAGGAATTTCAATTGGAATCTCAATTGCCATCGCCTGCCAAACAATTTGCGACTAATTCGAATTAGCTGATTGCCTGTTCAATCCAATTAGATGCCAATTGGCATTGCGATGGCACCCTGTATGCAAAACACTTTTAATTGGCAACATTTCATTTTGATTGTGGTCAGTGCATCTAATTGGCCATTTGGCAGACAAATTTACCCCCGCCCCTCTCCACCTGATTGCTAACAAATTGTCATATAAATTCTCTGTGACATTCAGTCGGAAAATGAGATAAGCTAAGATGTTGCCAATGGCGCAGCTTTTCCGCCCAACATTCTGCATCATTAGCGGGCGGCGCATTTGTGACGCCCCTCGGAAAAGATAAGATCTTGGATTATTTGTATGTGGATCGTGCAAATGACAGACGAGATCAGTCAACCGAGACATATTAGAGACTGATGCCATATTATAAATATTCCAACAATTAATCATAGATGACTGAAGAGAGGGAGGGAGGTAGTGAAGAGATATGAGGTGAATACACAAAGAAATTATTAAAAATAAGTTTCGATTTTGTTAACCTATTTGATATAAAAGTAATTTTTAAAAAAGGTTTATATTATTGTCTACAATGCTTCAGACAGCTACAATCATATTTCTAAAAAAAAAAAAAAAAAAAAAAAAAAATGGAAATTTTATTGGACCCAACAATTTATATTTATGCAAAATTTTGTTTGTAATATCTTCATATTATACATTGAGAATTGAAGTTCACCTAGTCTAGTGCCTAGCCTAGTGTCTCTTGTATGGAGATCTCGGTTATTAACTCCCTTATTTGTTTTCTCGGCGCATCGGGCTCGTCTTGTTAAGCTAGTGTTCGTACTTTGAACATAATTAGAATAACATTGATATAGTACAGCTGCTTGTTTACATAAATATATACAGATAATGACGAACAGCCCACTAAACACATTTTCGTGATCCAGCTTAATTAAGCTTTGACTAACTAAGTAGTCGATTCATTGAACTAATTAACATTTAACATACACTTGGCAGTTCAACAAGGAGTTTTTAATAATTTTAATCATTCGCTTAAATATTATAGTCAGTCCGTGGTTTTTGGAATATGACTTAATTTAAATTTGCAGCAATCTTTTCAACTTATTTATTTGTTATTATTATTTCTTTTTTTTTTTTAAATGAAAGCTTCTATATTTGTAAAATCATGCATAGCTCGCTCCACAGTCGATAGTAAATATAAAATAGCATATAATTATAAACTATGTGTTAATTATGTGATATGCTCTGTATATTCTGCTTTAAAATTGCATGAAATTATTTACAATTATAAGAATTAGCTCATCATAGAAAAGTTTGTATTTGATTGGAAGTTAGATGAACAATTTCCGTTATACATTTTTTTTTTTTTTTTTTTTTTTTTTTGTGCCCCGCTAATAATATACATTTTTTAAATACCTATTAGACTGCCTGAAAATTCGATAAATTATATAAAAAATGCTACCAAACATTCTGTTTTTTATTCAAAAAGACGGATTATGGTTTAATGATATTTGATTTTTCAGTACTGTGTCTATATAGCTATATAGGTACTCCCGGCAATATCCCGCCCTCTTGCCAACCAGCAAAATATAAATGAATATATATGAATATATCTACCCACCACTGCCATCGTCCGACGCTAGTTCGATATCACTTTTGTTGTCGTCCGGGCCATCCTCCAGGCAGCTCGATGTGGCGGGACTCGAGACACGCGAATCATCACAACTGCCACGCCCACTTGCATGAGACTGAGCCTCATGGATCACTTGATAGCTAGCCGCTTCATCAGCATAGTTTCTGGGCAAATGCGATTCGGGCTTGGCCAGAATTTGCTCGATTGAAAAACTGTGCGGATGGCGACGCACCACAGATTGAGCATTCATCGTAGACACTTGGACGTAGATCGGCGCGATACGGATCTACAGAGATGATCACGATTAAGATCGGAAGCAGAGACAACAGTGCGCGACGACTTGCTACGAAAAACTAATTTGAATTTCGAATATGCAACATATCCTGCGTATTATAGAACTCAGAACAGAAAATTGTGGGCGGGGCCTGTGGCTATATAGCGCGCTCTTTTCATTCGCCCGATCTGTGATCTGTGTGCTGTTGGAGAGAAAGGGAAAGCAACTCAAAGATGAAGACGAAGACGACACACACACACACATATACACGCACACACATGTGTTTATTTATAAAACATGTGTGAAATTGTCGCAGCCTCTCGTTGTGCCAGGGGCGTGTCCACTTAATGTGTATCTCCGACTGATATATGCGTGTCTCGTCTAAATATTATTTACTGGGTTCTTAGTCTGATCGCCGATGATTAAAAGTCATAATTTTTGGCTAATTGTTAACAAGTCGAGCTATTTAATATTTCGATTGCTTTGCTAAATATACTTAATAAGTTAGCCACCATAATTCATCAGCAAGTGCGTCTTACCATGTGGATGTATGAGTGAGTGTGCCTGTGCGTGTGTAGGCGTGAGCGTGTGTCGAGTTGTTGCTTATAGTCTAAAGATGAATGTACTCATCAATTTTTGCTTATTTCAAGTATGCGAATTCAATTTTCTTGAAGTTGAAATTGATTTGCAGTAAAATTCTTAAATTAAACTGAAATAATCTGAGCTTTGTATATTCCCAGTATTTTTTTTTTTTTTAATTATTTTATGTAACTCTTATAATCTAAATTATGATTCTGTAAGTATATTTTTATTAAGATTGGTATAGCTGATTTTTTTTTTTTTAAGAAAAATGTAAGAAATTTTAAGAAAATTTTCCACATATTTAAGAGCATAACTTCAGCTAAAAAATTAATTATGATTCATAATATATAAGATATAATATAATAGTAGTAGGCAGTAGTAGTATTTTATATAGTCGATTTTAATATTAAACATTTTCAGGTGATGATAATTTTATTAAAATTTAAAATATATAATTTATTTTAATTTATTTTTCTTTTTTGTTTTAAATAAATTCAAGGTGTAGAGGAGGAGATAATATAAATTTTTGATACTCGTTATTATTATAAATCAAAATAATTTTATTTTTTATACATGTACAAAGTATATATATATATTTCATTTATATATGTATTATAAATGAAATACTTAAATTAAATACTTAATCGACTTATTCTTAATGAGAAGAGATAGGATCAGTTGAGTTCTTACCTAAGCAAGCTCTGTTCAGAGTATTAAAAAACCTTTTCCGCCATTTGCAATTTTCTATTTTCAAATCGAATTTTCCCTTACCCCTCTTCAGATTTATTACCAATTCGCATTGCTGGCAGCCACACTTTTCGTGTAATAAACATTTTTGCCTGCTTGGATTTCTGAGGAACATGTAAAACGTTCATTAATTCCAAATTATTAACACATAATTCAGCCGAAAGAGACGGCAACAGTGCGAGCGAGGCAGATACAGAGAGCGAGAGGGAGAGAGAGAGAGAGAGAGAGAGAGAGAGAGAGAGAGAGAGAGTGAGAGGATGAATGCTGAGAAATTGCCTGTGGCTGAGGATAGTTTTCAATTGGCTGCCGGCCAATTATACAGGGTGTCTGGCGGCACTACGAACGCATTGCGATAATGTCTTCATTATTCATGCACAATTTGAGCAAACTATGTGAAAGCACGTTAATTAGTCGGCTAAACTATGGAGAGGAACCCGAAGGGCTGCCAAGAGCAGCAGCTGCCTAAATGGGGAGATCGGCGCGATGGTGGATCATCGTGAATCGTGGGCCCATCTATTTAGCCAGGCTGGCTGTCAGTTTGATTTAATTTAATGAGCATATTGCTTATGAGCCGCATGCCACATGCCGCATGCCGTATGCCGTATGCCGTATGCCGCGCATGCCGCCACATTCAAATCAAAATGACAACTTAATTTTCATAATTGCGCTTAATGAATATTCGACTATTGCTTGCCATATTTTAAATTCCGCCTGCCACAGAGACCCAAATGCACATCAAGCACTTGGCACTGGCATTCCAAATCAATTACCAATTTGCAGCCGGCCCACCGTGGCCAGTCCGTATAGTCAGTTCTTTAACGGCTAAACAATATTTTCTGCTCCTCATATTCAGATATCGCGTAATTCGATTCCCAACTTTTGGAGCCACAGTTCGAGTCGCAGTCGAGTCGTCCTCCGCTGGCATTTAACGTTAAATGGAGCGCAACCGTGTCAGCCCGCTGGCAGGAGACAAAAAATGAGAGAAAGAGAGAAAAAAGCATTTAATTAATACGAATGCATGCATCTTCATTATAAATCATCACTTCTCAAGTGTTTGTCAGGCGCACGCAACATAAATCACGACTCCGTCCGACTTCGTCTTCGACTACGGCTTCTTTTCCATGCTCCATCCTCCGTCGCGTGCATCACTCTCGCCCGTTTTTTGTGCGTTCTTCCCTCTGCTTCTTCTTCTTTTGTGTGTGTGTGTTTTGTCGACTAATGATGCATTCAAGTTAGCGGGTGTCAGTCTCTAGCGAACGGGGCAGCCGGCCTAAACATCTGTCCGAGATACTCCCACGCCATTTGGGTTTCCGATTACGTCAAAGGTGAAAGCTGAATCTGTATCTGAATCAGTCCCTTTGGTCACATTCTGTGGCTGTGGCTGTGGCTGTGGCTGTGGCGGTGTCGTGCGTTGAACTCTTCTTCTTGACATTTTAGCATGATTAATTTCCTGGGCTGTTTGTTTGCCTCGACGCTAATTTGTGTCAGCAACAAATAGCCTTGCAATACGAGACACCATGTCTAAGGGACTCTGAATTCGAGCTCTACTAAATCGGTTCATTTCCCTTTCAAGTATTTTCAATGTTATCAAGCCGCAAAGGAAAGTGTTTCGGGTGTGTTTTTCGCCGAATGCATTGCTAAATTGGAATTTCATTTTATTTAAATGAAATATGATTTAGTTAACAAAAATATATATAAACTACAATATTTAAGTTCTTAAAATTACTTAAACAGTTTAACTAGTGTTCTATTTTATTTAAATATAATCTGATTTAATTTTATTAAAAATATATAAAATATTTTAATTTATAACATTTTTATTTTATTTTTTGTAGCTTGAAATATACTAAAAATGTAAATTAAAAATTTTTGCTGTTATTATTGTAGATTTTTCTTTTATTATAAGCCATATAAAGGTATATATATATATATTTTTTTTTTTAAATATCATTTCGCTTGGTACTAAAATTATTATTAGCATAATTTTTTTTTTTTTTTTTTTTTTTATATATATAAAATATTCTAGATTCCTTATTTTATTCTAGTCTATATTTAAAGTTATTCAATTTACTTAGATAGTATATACATGGATTTTATTTTTTATTGAATCTTAAGTTTCTTCTTGTCTTCTGCCCTATACCACATCTTTTCCGCAAATTCAAAATGTTTAGAATTTGTACAGGTTTTTAAAGATGCATAGCATTTAATTAGCATCAAACATATTATATCATTTTTAACTAAACATCATTAAAAAAAGAAACATCACTTAATAGCTTTAAATATGCTTTAACATAAATATATTTAGAATATATTTTATAGTGGTGATCTGCCGCACATAAAAGCTATTTTAAACATTTTTTATAGATGTTGTTTTTTACCTCACTTAAATTTCAGCTGATTCTCAAATTTCTGCATCCTTAAGGATTACTTAAAAAAAAAGAGAAGTAACTTACCTCATTCACTTCCACATTAAGCAACGGCTGCATTTCATTTCAGTTCATTCATGAAAAAACTCCCTCAAGAGCTGACAGAGATATAAATAATAATTAAGAAAAAAACCACAAAATGAGAAAAATAAGAAGCAGAGCTGCATATTAATTTAATGTGAGCTCATTTTGTGTGTCTGTGTCTGTGTGTGTGTGTGTGTGGAGTTCTGAGAAGCATAAAAGGCGTCATTTATGTATGTTTTGTACATGCAGCGACAAAACTCATAAATTACAACCAATTATCAAATTAGATATTTACAAAACATGCACTTTAAATCAACGTCTTCTTCTTCTGCTTTATGAGTGGGTGCAGTGGCTGAGCAGAGTGTGGAGTGGGCGTGGCATGGCGTTTGCTATTTATGAGATTTGTCTTTGACTTTTTTATAGTCGAAAAAAAAGAAAGGAAATTGAATCAAAAATACTTGCAACAATCAATTTATTTTAATCACGTGCTGATGGCTGCAATTAAGCCGCGTTGCACGTTGCATGCCGCACGGTTGCAATTGGAAAAAATTAGCAGACAATGCACAAGTGACAGGCCTCGGAGCAATTAATTTAGTGTAATTACTCAGTGGACGACAGTTGACAAGTGGCAACTAGAGCAGCAGGGAAGAGCCCGCAGCACTCGATTGGGAGTTGGGCTAAGTTGCTGCTGTTGCTGCTGTTGTTGCTGTTGCCACCTCAACGCATCGATGAGATTTTGTCGAGCTGCATTTCGCTTAATTTCTTTGAGTTTGACTGCAATTGCGACGGCATTTTAATGAGCTGCAACCAAATGTTGTTCCCTTCTCTTCAAGTGGCGGCAAATTGCGGCCCCAAAACAAGGGTTAAAGAGTTGTAGTTGCTGTTGCTTCTGCTGTTGTTGTTGTTGTTGCGCTTGTCTGGGGTCTAGCTGCTTGTCTGCTAATTGGCCTGGGGCGCTCCTATTGCTGCCGTTGCTGCTGTTGTTGCTGCTGCTGCTGCTGCTGATATCAAACAGTTTTACGCACAAATTGAAACTGATTATTGTCGTTGTGTAGCCCTGATTTATGGTACTGAGTGATGAGCATATGTTTTAATTAATTTCCAAGAAAGTGTTTTGGCAAATGCCACTTAAGACAGACAGCGCCGTCGACTAGCTGCCGCTGCTGCACTTGTTGCACGCAACATCGAGCTGCTAAAAATGTAAACGCCACAACAGAACAAATCGCATAATCCACGTAGCAGCTCAGCCCAAAAGCCAAACGAGACGTAATTTAGATGTTGCTCTTATGAAATTATGATTAATGTCTAAGCAAACATGAGCTGCCCCTAAGACCGCAGCAGCAACAACAACAACAACAATAGCAACAACAACATTAGGCACATCTGCATGACATTTTCTTCTATCTTTTTTTTTTTTTTTTTTTTTTTTTGACTCATTTGAGGAACGTGCGCCCCACATCCTACGGCATTCGAGTGAGATTAATGCGGTGAGGAAAATCATAAATTAATTAGAAAATCAAGTTGTTGTTGTTGTTGCTGGTGCTGCCTGGAAATACTCTCCCTCTCTCCTGCTCGCTGTCTCGCTCTGACACTTATTAGTGACATTTAGCGGCAATTTATTGTGGAAAGTGTTGTATTCATGTAGCACCCAGACACACACACACACACACACACACACACTCATAACTTATACAGGTGTTGTCACAGTAATGCTTAATTAGCTTTTATTATTAGCTACGATGTGGCAACTAAATGCAAATGCTATCAACTAAAAAGCGCTGCCAGTCCCCAGATCCCAGTTCCCACTCGTAATCCACATAACAAGTTTCCTCATTCTCTCTCTTTTACTCCCTCTCCCTCTCTCTCTCTCTCTCTCCCTCTCTCGTTCGACTATTTCCTGTGCCCTTAGATGGCTGTTGGCGCCTATTCGTGGCGTTTAGGCGCAATTAGCGAACGCCTTCGGGCGCCAGCTAGTAAATAAAAATGTCTGCTATGGCTTGTGTAGGTGAAAGTGTCTGGGCATTAGCTGTGCCTGCAGTGGTTGCGGTGGCGGTGGTGGTTGGGGGCATTCCAAATTGTCGTCAGAGTGTCGCGACTGTCGCATCCTGCCATTTATCCAGGCGACAGGCTGCATGGCATGTAGTCCTGTCAAAGGTTGGAAATGGAATCAGAGCCTAGGAGTACTTAATAAGTTATTAATGAGTGTTATTCAATCAATTATTGATAAGAGATTACAGAGAGACAGACAAACGAACGGACGGAAAGACGGACAATGCACAAAAGCAATATACTCATTTGACTTTGATGAACGAGTATTAAAATGATCACAGTAAACCATGAATGTGGCTCTAGCATACCTAAGAAAAATCGCTTAGGTGTGCGAAATTCACTCATACACATGGCTAAAAATGTGTGTGACTGATAATCAGCCACAACATTTCCTGTTATCTCTGCAGCGATTGGCTGTTGCTGGCGCTGAGAGCAAAATATGAACAAAAATGTTAGTGAAGTAACAGGCGAACAGAAATGAGAAGTAGGTCTTAAGAAGCAAAATTAAATTTTAGTTAACAGAGCACTGCTATTTAACAGTGTTTATTATGTTAAACAAGAGTATATCAACAGTGTCACAGTAATACACTGTTAACTATAATTTTTCACCCTGCTACTCATTTCTGCTCGCCTGGTACTTTCAAAAGTTGCAATGCTATTTTAATGAAGTACCAGGTGCACAGAAATGAGAAGTAGGGAGGTCTTCAGAAGCAAAATAAAATTTAAGTTAACAGTGCACTGTTATTTAACAGTGTTTATTATGTTAAACAACAGTATATCAACAGTGTCACAGTAATACACTGTTAACTATAATTTTTCACCCTGCTACTTCATTTCTGCTCGCCTGGTACTTTCAAAAGTTGCAATGCTATTTTAATGAAGTACCAGGCGCACAGAAATGAGAAATAGGGTGCCAAACGTTCCATAACATTGTATTAACAGTGTACTGTTATGTACCAGCGTTTTAGCATGATACTGTTAATATTCTATTAATTAACAGTTTGTTTACAAATTTCTGTAAACTAAAAAAGCAGTAACAGCGCACTGCTAATATGCTGTTAACTAACATTTTTCACCCTACTGCTCATTTCTGTTCGCCTGGTACTTCCAACAGTTGCACAGCTATTTTGGTGAAGTACCAGGCGCACAGAAATGAGAAGTAGGGTGCAAAGTGTTCCGTAACAGTACACTAACAGAATACTGTTACCATACTGTTATTTAACAGAGCAATACAGATTTTCTGTTAAATGACACTTTACGTTCTTCGTTCTGCTAGTCACTTCTGTTCGCCCGGTACTTTTTAAAGTAGCCATTCAAATTTTGGTCCCAACGGCCACAGCAATAGCCTCACAATAATTTGTATTGCATACTTTTGGGCTGAACAAGGAATTGGCTGCATTGCATCGCTTGGGCTGAATAAATAATTAGCTTTTTTTTTTTTTTTTGATTAGCTGTATATCATAGATCATAGATCAAATTCTACGTAAACTAAGTGTGCCTATTTTATGAATGTTTCTGTTTTTTTTTTTCATAGCTTGGATTAAAATTAATTAGTCTATCTATATATAGAATCATATATGTTTACTTTTTTTTTTTTTTTTTTTTTTTTTTTTATTTGTTAAAGCCATACGAGGTTTTTCGATAACCCCTTTGTGAGCTTATTATCTGTTCATTCAGCCCTTTAGGGCGCGCCGGCAACTTACGTTGCTGTCGCATATATGTTTACTTCGCTTGTACGCTTGCTTACTGGCGTTTATTAAAATATTCATTGCATACTTTTGGGATGGCGTATTAATTGCCAGCATATTGCAACAGATATTCAGTGGGTACCAGAAACTAATTTTATTAAACTTAATTTAGCTTAATTCTTAAATTAAACAAATTTTTTTATTCTAAGCTTAAATTAGTCCGTTTTATTAGATCAATATTTGCCTTTGTGATTTTTTTGATTTTGTATATTTATTTTAAGCGCTGAATCTGTACAATGCAAGTTTAGTACCTTAACAACACAATTAGATATTTATATAGAACCTAACCTTCTGATGTATTCAGGAGGACTTACAAATATATATTTACAAGTATCCTTAAACTAAACTTATCTAATATTTTTGGCAAAACCCAAGCGTTTTAATCGCCTTAGTCCGTTTTATTAGATCAATATTTGCCTTTGTGATTAATTTAACAAGCATAGCAGACAGCAGTATGTAATGGCATAGCATACTCCTGAGCTGCTGGTTTGTATAACAGCCCTGTTTAAAATTCAGCCAGTAAATTCTTTTTGTATATCGTTGCACATATCAGCAGACAGATTTCATTAACAATCTTTGCACTCGCTCGTTTAATGTCTGTGAGTAATTGGAAAATGTGTGAATTATGTTAATATATTTGGACATCAATGTGAAAAACAAAATCGCAATTTATTTATTTGATGTGTGTACGATATTTGTGAATTTATTTTTATTTCGGTTAGAGAGAACGTGCTGAGGTCAGCTGCGCGACGAGAATTGTTTATGCAATTGAGATTGAAATAAATACTACAAACGCACTCTGGCTGCCAATAGAGCTGGCTATTTTAATATGCTGATTCTGCGGAAATTGCTACGCACCTCTTTATTATTATTTCTCAATTATTGTTTATGCTTTAGTTGCGTTTCGATTGCCATGCTTAGCTATTGTACTTGAAGATAAATGAAAAACCCTCGCGCCGCAACCTTTGTTCGAGTGTTCCGGAAGTAAATCTCATGTACATTGTGCATACGTCATGTGCACAATCGCAGTCCAATTTCTCATTGCCTGTCGTTGTCGCTGCGCAGCCGAAAGGCCTTTTCGTAGACTTGTTGAATGACGGTCAAGGTTGGCGCTTGCCAAAAGCACTTGCCACACGGCACGTTCTACGAGTCGAGTCGAGCGAGCCGAGCGAGCAGGCGAGCAGCCCGCAGCGTTTCATTGAAACGCATCGCTTTGAGACATTTTTAGCCGGCTCAAGGATAACGCAGTGTGCCAAAAAGCGAGACGCATGTCAAGGCCGGCGTCAAGATTCGCCGCCACTAGCAGCTCAACGGCTGCGGCTCGAGATTTGAGCTGACTATGACGGCACGGCAATTGGTGCACACAGTTCAATGCACAGCAATTCCCAGAGTCGGGAATCGAATTGAAAGTGGATGGGGTTATGTCATCGAGTTATTAGCGGCAGCTCTGTTTGTTGGCCTCAGCTGGCAATCGCGTTAATTTGCACAATATTTATAAATAAGGCCTGGAATGCGCCTCGCACGCTGCGTTTGGGCATGAACCCAGCATCACATTTAATTAATTGGCAATTCGGTTCTGATCAAATCAGAATTTCTACCTGAACCGGTTGCACATTCAGCTTTCATTTTCGAAAGTTCCTGTTTTATTTTGAATATTTTTTGTTTTGTTTTTTTTTTTTTTTTTTTTGCGTGCACAATTAGCATGAAATTGCATTCGAGCTGCTAAATTTAGTGGCCACACTTAAATGTACTTTAGCCGGAAGTCATATGCCTATACGTTTATTGTATAAATATTAAGCAAAGCTGATCTTCAATTAGCTGACTTAATCGCTGCTTCAGTTCGTGCCTGCCCCAAGCTGCTGCAAGGGGGCCACACAAATTGCATGTGTTTTGGGGGGTCGTTCGCCATCTGGAGATTAAACCACATTAATGTTATGCAAGCTGCACGCACAGCTTCCCATAGATACACACACACACGCACACATGCACAGCTCTACATTCATTGCAAATTTGTAGCCATGAAGCTGGAGCACAGCTCCTTTGCCCACGCTTTGAGAAATGTGCGACAATTAGTTCAGCGCTAAAAAAAAACGGGTTTTGCACTTTGGCTTTGGCTTCACATTGTTCGAGTGGGCGGCGCAATGCGTGCGCAGCTCAAGCAACAAAAAAAAAAAAAATCGAAAATAAAATACAAAATATATTGAAATATTTTAATAAAAAAGTGAAAAAGACAACAAAAAAAAAAAAAGACAAAATGTATATATAAAACATGCGAATACCTTGGAACCACAAAAAAATCGCACACGCACGGCCAACGATTAAGATACCGATTGGCGAAGTATGAGTACTTCAGCTGCAGCCTAAAACAAGTACATGCTGTGCGGGAGCAGCTCAACCCGACTGCACGATGCCCTGTTTTTAGATAAAGTGGATATTAAGTATACTTGGAAGTTATAGAGCAAGCTTATAGAATGGGAACAAACTCAAGAGTGTTAGAGTGACAGAGAAGTGCAGTAGGCAGAAGTAGGCGTGCCTAAAGAATAGTAGAATAGAATAGAAAACAATTCTCAGGGTAGCTGAATCTAGAAGTTAACTGAATGCAGCAAAAATCTTATCCAGAGCTGAGCAAAGCTAATATACACGTTTCATTTCAGCAAACACTGCAACAAAAGCAACCGCAAGCAAATACCAATAGCTGGGCAACAATGCTAACGGCCGCTTTATGAACAATTACGAGCGTCTGAGCCGCAGGCGGGCAATCCGAAAGGTTTCGGAGCGAGGGGAAGGCGCCGTGCCGTGTGCGAGTGTGAGTCGAGTGTGGGGGCTGTAGGTGGGGTGTGGGAGGCGATGGGTACTTGGACTTGGCGTTGCATGCGTCACGCGCTCACAGACTTGGCACGGATCGTGTGTCACAATGTGTGTGTGTGTGTGTGTGTGTGTGCGAAACTCATAAATGCGCATTTGTGTATCGATAATCAAATTCGCATTCAGAGCTGCGATCATGAAATCTATTTCATTTCGCTTTCACGTAGCTAACAAACAAATGTCTGCAATTGGAAGCTGTAGCGGTAGCTGTGGCTGTATCTTTGTATCTATGTATCTATGTATCTGTGTATTTGTGACCTAGTTACCTTCGCCTCAAACGGTTCTCGAGTGGCGATGCTGGAGTTGTGAATTGTTTGCTTTCAATTTGCCAATTGCGCAATCTTTCGCATCGACAATGAGTCGACAGATTTTGGATGCTTCGGCCAGGCCTTGGGGAAGACTCTTTCAAGTTCAATAAAAAGATAAACACAATTCATATATATTTTGTTTAATAATGATATATTTGCAAAGTATTACAATAGGTTTTTGATACATACATATATATTTATATATATTATATAATAGTTTATTTAATTGGCACCTAATCGAATGCATAAATTTGTGATTTATGTCTGCACAAAAGAAAACTAAAAGCTAAAAATGAAAAATATTTTTATTCTCTCCTGTATTTAACCGTTTTGCTGTTTCCCTTTGCAAGGACAATTAAGTTTCCTAAGCCTAAGTGTTTATTAGCTAGTTAAAATATTTTGTAAGAATCAAGAACAAATTAATTGACAACTGAAATACAAAATGTGAAATAAAAATTAATAAAAAAATCAATTCAAATTGGAAATGTGGCATTGCTGTTGCTGCTCTCTGCATAAACAAATTCTAAGCTAGAAACCTGAGACTCTAATTAACTTGATAGACTTGGTTTTTTATTATAATTCTTTTTTATAAATATTTTAATTATGGCCACTTATATTAAGTTCTTTACCATGTATAAATTTATAGAATTTCTAGTTCGAATTTAATTTTTCCAAAACTTTCAAGTTACAAAAATAAAAAAATAAAAAAAATAAAAATAATAATAAAACTAAGAGTAATTAATGCTAAAAATATAGTTAATTTTCTTCATAATTTTTTAACTAATAATGTTATAGAAAATTTCTTTTAAAAATCATATTCCTATAAACTAATTTGAAATTTAGAGTAGAATTTCTTTTCAAATTATTTTCACTTGAAAATTTTGCAATATTTTGTTGAATTTCAAAATTTTGTTTTTAACGCTAACTAAGCAAAGTTTAAGCTAATTACTAATTGCTGGCAGTGATACTATGCAATTAAGTATATTTCTTAATAAGCTGGCTGCACAGTGGGGCAAGAGAGCGCAAGAGAAATGCCACATTTTCAGCACTCAAATCAAATTCCACTTATGAGCTACAAAATTCGTTAGATTATTGTTGTTATTGTATAAGAGTGTGGGCTAGGGGGCATGGTCATGGCTTGGCCGTGGTTCTGGTTCTGGTTCTGGTTGGTTCTGTGGACAGTTGGACAGTTGGACAATTGGACAGTTGGACAGCAATCACAGTGTACAGCCATAATAGAAACAATAATAGATTACCCACTAAAATTAGTTAACAAATTGGCAGGCGGCGTCAGCTAGACGGGCGACACGGTCTGGCCGAGCTTGCGGGCCCGCTGGCCGAATCCCTTGCTGCCATCGGGACCAATGGGCGTGCGCACCAGACTCTCGGCGGCCCGCTGGGCAAAGGAGCCCGAGCGCGACCGGGGCGAGCCGTCCAGGAAGCTGCCCGTGCGCGATCGGGGCTGGCCGTCGTAGTCGCCGCCGTGCTTGTAGTTGCTGAGGAAGCTGCCGGTGCGGGAGCGCGGCGAGCCCTCAAAGCCCTCGGAGCCGAAGGAGCAGCGGCGATCGTAGCCGGAGTCAGTGGAGATGCGACGGCCGCCAATATACTGGGCATTGTCGTAGGCGGCCAGCTTGCTGTTCAGCTGCTGGAAGTTGTTGGAGTAGCGACGCGGCCACACCTGATAGCCGCCCCCACCGCCGCCCACCAGCTGATCCGGCTCGCGCTCGCGCTCGCGCTCGCGCTCGCGCTCCACATTGAAGTCGTTCGAGGGACGACGATAGAAGCCGTTGCCGTCGCTGCTATTGGAGAAGGTGCGCTCGAACTGAATGGAGCCGTTCGAGTAACGGCGCTCGCCATTGCCCGAGCAGCTGCCGTTGGAGCAGACGGAGCTCTTGCGATACGCGTCCGGCTGGCCAAAGTCGGAGACGCGCCTGGAACAGGGACAGCTCTCCGAGCAGTTGGAGTCGCGACGCTGCGGCGCACCCGTCTCCGAGCAGTTGCTGGCGCGTCGCGACATGGACAGCGCCTGCGTGGCATCTGGACCGTAATTCTGCTCCGAGCAGTTGGACAGACGACGCTGCAGGCTGCTCATGGGCACAGCATTAGGATTGCTGCTGCTGCTGTTGTTGTTGCTGTTGCTGCTGCTGCTGGCGCCGACAGCGGCAGGGGGCGAGGAGGGCTCGACCAAGCCAGCGGCAGCTGTGTTCGCTGATATGGTGGACGTATTGCTGTAGCGCCTGGGCACATAGCCGAAAAAACCAGGAGATGTGGGCGATTGCTGCTGCTGCTGCTGATGCTGCAGTGGCTCCATATTGATGCTGCCACGTGGCTGATAGTGCTGATAGCCATGGCCATGATAGATGGGATGATGGATGGGCTGCGGCTGCTGCTGGTAGTAGCTCGGCTGGAAGTCCGAGTTGTTGCGCTTGAGCTTGAAGCGCAGATCGTGCATGGGCAGCTCGTGGCTGGGCATGCCGGAGAAGCTGCCGCCGCGTGTCCTCTCACAGTTGGCATCGTTGTAGTAGCGATAGTTCTCCACCATGCGGGCGACGGGTGCAGCGATCTGGATGACGGCTGCCTTCTTGCCCGTCTTCTTCTTGGGAGCGACCATCTCGTACACCTGGAAGGGCCCGGCCAGATGCAGTGCCTCGCGGGCCGACGACGACTCCAGATACTCGACCAGGGCGCACTCCTTCTGCTGCAGCTCCGGATACTTGTTCATGAACTGGCGCACATCCACGGGTATGGCCATGCCCGGCTTGAGAATGCGAATCAGCGCGATCTCGCCGCACTTGGAGAACAGATCGGAGACCTTCTCGATGCTCAGCTTGTCCAGCGGCAGGTCGCAGGCGACAATGGTGCGCGAGGGCATTGTCTCATCGAAGCTGGGCAACGGCTCCAGCCGGCGCACCTTGGTGCCCTGCTCGTTCAGCTCAATCTTGCGCGACATGCGACGCACTGCATCGCCCACCACCTTCCACTCGCGGGTCAGCTGGCGCACGCGCTTGAAGCTGGACACCAGCTTCAGGCTGACGAAGCCCTCCTTGTTGCGGCGCACGTGCTTCAGCAGAAAGGCGTCCTTCAGTATGCTCTCATTGGAGAAGTAGAACTCCACTGCGTCCGCTATCTCGGCAGCCAGCTCATCGCTGGGCACCAGCGACGGCTCCAGCGTATCAATCTCATTCGGTTCCACGGGCTGCTGCGGTTGCTTCTGTTGCTGCTGCTGCTGTTGCTGCTGCTGCTGCTTCTGTTGCTCCGTCTCCTGCTCAGCTGTCTTCTTTATGCTGAGGAACGAGCGATGCACGCGCTTCGTCTCCATCACGGGCGAATTGGCTGGTGCCACAGCCGGCGGGGGCGATGAGTCCATATTGAAATTGGGATGCAAATAGATGTTGTCCACCTGGTGCTTGCGGAACTTCTCTAGATTGGCCTCGCTGAGCGGCACAGCTGGCGGCGATGCCGCCTGACCTTCCGCCAGCTCTGGCTCCGGTATAATATGATTATCCACTGCCAGCGGCTTCAGCTCATCATCCTCCTCAGACTCCTCGGAGTCACCGATGGACGAGCCCATGCCCACGTCCAGCAGCTTATCATCGCTAGCCGGCGACAGGGGCGGTGACAGGGGCGGCGACATGGGCGGCGCACTTGGACTGCTCGTTGGTGCATCCTCGGAGCCGGAGCCGAACTGCGAGTCCAGTGATTCCATCTGCTGCAGCAGCGCCTGAGCCGAGCGTTTGGCATGGAGACGCAACAGCTTCGATGGCAGCGACGAGGACAGCGGCACCACAGCCTGCGAGCTGCAGCACGGCTGCTCCTCATCGTCCAGCTCCACCAGCTGAGTCGTGGACGGCGTCGTGGGCTTCATGACGGGCACAGCAGTCAGTATGGGTGCTGCTGCTCCTGCTGCTGCTGCTGCTCCTGCTGCTGCTGCCACGGGACTAACCACAAAGGTGTGCCCCTGCGGCGCCTTGACCTCGTAGCTGCTGGCCGCCTCCTGCTCGCTCATTCTTGAAGATCTGCTGCTATATATTCCTAGTTGACAATTGGCTAATGCTCTGAGCACTGGGCACTCCAGCAAAAGCAGCTGTAAATTGCTATGACAACTGTTACCACAATTGTATCTGTATCTCTCTCTCTCTCTCTCTATCTTTAGCTCTATCTCTGTCTGTGTCTGGCTTTGTATCTCTATCTGCAGCTAGAGCTGTCGCTGTATCCGTAACTGTTTTTGCTATGCGTCTATCTCTCTTCGATTTGTCTGTTACGAATTTCACTTTCACTTTCAAGTTCAGCTCGCTGGCGCTGTGCACTTACATTTGGCACTCACTGTCTGCATTTACGCTCAGCTCTGGGCGTTCATTGAACGTCAGCTGTTTATAGCTGCTGTTGTAATTGTTGCTGTTGTTGTTGTTGCTGCTGTTGTTGTTGTTGAGTTTATTTATTTTTTTGCGTAATTCTGCAGCCTGGCTAAAAACGTGCTTGGAATTCTCTGACTGTATTTGGCTATAATTTTAGACACATATACATATAGAGTTTATATAGTATATATATATAGGTAGGGGTCTGATTGTTTTGTTTTCTAGGCCGCGCTTGACACCGACACCATTTGATAGTCGTTAAAAAACGGCACCGCAACAATTTCTTGTTGTTGTTGTTGTTGCTTTTGGTTTAACAATTTCGTATGCAATTGGGTTTTTTTTTCTTTTTTTTGATAAAACATTTGTTGCTGTATATTTGATTTGTTATTATTATTCCGTTTCTTTCTTTCAGTTGTTGTTGTTGCCCGTGCGAGTTTCTTAATTATTTCCGTTTGACTGGAGGGTGTATGCCAAGTGCTCGTCGTTGTTGTTATTGTTGTTGTTGTAGTTGTTATAGTTGATTATTTATTTCACGTATATGCAATATAAATATGTTGATCCGTTTACGTACGCGAGTTCATGCAACGCTGCAACGCGGAGATAGACTGAAATTGCAAATTGATTTGAGGTCGGTTAAATACCCTCTGCTTTCGTTTAATTTTTGTATTTTTTTGTTTTTTTTTTTTTCGTTTTTTGTTGCTGTTGTGTTTACAGCGACTGCCGGCGGCAGCGACGCCAACAACAGCAGCAGCAGCAGCAGCAGCAGGCAGCGACAGCCGCGTCGAGCGTTATTGAGCGGTCCAAGTACGCACGAAACAGCCGATAACAACAACAGCAACAGGGAGAGACAGCTGCGCTGACTGCGCTGCCAGCGGCGACAACTTATTGGCAACTGAGCAACACAGCAACAGCAACAGCAGCAGCAGCAGCAGCACACGAAACTTGTTGCGTTGGCAACAACAGCAACAGCAACAACATTCGCTTGCTGCATTTGTCAGGCTGCGTTTGTTGTTGTTGTTGTAGCTTTTGAATTTTATTTCTTATAAATTGTTCTGGCAAGATACAGCCACACACACACACACACACACACACACACACTGCGAGGTGCTTCCGATTTATTTATTTTGCAAATTTTAATTTTTTTTCTTTCGCAGGCTGTTTGCATTGAGGCAGAGCGAACGATCGCGCAATGTTCGCTCGCATTGCTCATACGCCGCGTTCGCCGACAATTTGGAAAGTGCTTCACTTGATTTTTATTTAGCTCTCACATTGAGTGTCATTGTTGTTGTTGTTGTTGCTCTGTCGATTGGCGACCTTGTTGCATCCAATTTGCAGTCGAAACAAATTGCAATGCAGCATGCAAGTCCAGCATTCTAAAAAAAACACACACACACACACATACACACACAGTTATCTATGGGGAAGCAGGAAGCGACACGAATTGACAATTCGCCGAGGGTTAACAAATGAGCAAGCAGGCACTAATGGAGTATCTGCTATGTAGTCTAGGTGTCTACTCGATAGAAATTCGGTCTGTGGGCAGGAAGTTTTCCAACAACGTCCAAGGGAAATGTCTACGAATTTGAAATGTATTCAAATATACATATTTTCTATTTAAGTATTCAAAGTGTAATTATTTTAAGCAATTGTTTGAGTTGATGTTTGTTTACATTCATAATATTTAATATTTTGATCTTTAATAATTATTTACATTTAAAAATAGTTTTATTTAATAAAAAAAATAAAAATAATAATAATAAGAAATGCTTTCTTTTTTATATATTTTTAACTATATAATTAATTTTTTATTTATTTTATTTATTGAACAAATATTATTATTTTATAATAAATTGCATAAATTTTAACATATCAAATTTAATGTAATTTTATTCATTTTAATATAATGAATTTGTTACGGATTCCTTAATGGGCCATTCCTTAAATAGGCCATTCAAATGACACAATGCTGTAATCTATATCTCTATAGATTTCTCTAGATACCTCCAGTTCCCTTCAGATTCAATCAGACCCTTCTAGATCCCTACATATGTCTTCAGTTTCCTCCAACTATTTCACCAACCTCCAAAATCTCTAACAATCAAATCATATATGTATGTATTTATATATATTTCAACTAACAATTTTTTGCCAATACTTTACTTTCACACAAAGTGAATTTTGCAACAAGGTCAATAAATTTTTTTTTTAACTTTTTACATTCTTTTTAGTTACTTAAACGATTTCTTTAGTTTTTAGCTAGATTCCCGCTAACTGATTTCAAGCCAGCTGGCTGCAGTTTTCGCAATTCACTTGCCAAGTGCAAGTTCAAGTGCAAACTGCAACGAGAGGCGCCTCGACCACACAGCCGTTATTCCGTTATTCTGCCATAGCGTAACTTTCTGTCGCTATTGCATTATAATCCCTTTAGTTGGCTTTCGCATGGAACGTTGCATCAGCTGTGACGCGAGACGTTCGGTTTACCATATTCAATGAACTGATCAAATTATACAATCTCCAAGTGCTACAAACATTTGCAATCCAATTACGCATATTGTCAATGTGTGTGTGAGTGTGTGTGTCGCGTGCGTGTAGCTAGAATTCTCGCATACTCAATTTGGGCTAATGGGGCGTATGCTTGATGTTTGCTTGTGTCTCTTTTTTTTTTTTTTTTTTTTGCTACCTGTTCGATAAGGTCAGCTGTCCATTAATTGGCAATTGACGACAGGCATTTGCGGCCCATTTGATTTCGAGTAGTCATACATTTTGATTTGCCAACAAGTAAATTATGATTATTTTTTCAAAACAACAGCAACAACAACAGCAACTACTACAAACACAAAAGGCAAACTTAACCTTGCGGTAAAAGACACAACAGCCACAAAAATATAAATTCAAGTATTTCTCTTGGCTCGACAGAAACAAAACAAATGATTTATTTATTTAGCAAAAATATGTTTGTTTCTCTCCCTCTTTTGGTAATTTGTTGCTTGTCGCACAGCCTCGAAATATGAAAAAAGGGCGTGTCTATCAAAAGACATATTAATCTGCAATTTTGGCCAAATCTAACCCGGAAATTGGCAAAGAGTTTTTTCGCTCGCCTTGTTCAGGTAAGTCGCAGCTACTTAAGGCCCAGTTTGCTGGCCTAGACAGTTGGCTTACTGACTGGGATGTGTGTAAGAGTAATGCCAGTGGAATTGCCCGACTAGTGGATACCACGTAATAAACTAACATTCAATTTTGTGTAGATGAGGTAACAATGATTTCTATTTAATATGAGTTCAATTTGAAGGACTTGGAATAAGAGAATACATATTTCAGTAGTTGGCAATATTTGTATATTATTTCATTTATTTTTAATGGATTTTAAAATATGAAAATAATATTTGTATTTTTAGTATACAAAGAAATATAATATAATATAATGTTATAATATAATATAATATAATACGAATGGGCACTCTGGAATTTTGAGGGATGGACAGAAAAGGAAAGGATAGATAGAGAGATCAACAGACGTATGAAAGCACAAACAGAATAATAGGATAGACAGGCAGCTGGGCAGATAGACAGACAGACAGCTAAATTTATGTATAAGACGTATGTATATGAAAAACCGATTAAATTGATTCCATTTTTGAAACTAATAAAAATTATTAGTGCCTTCTGCCTCTTACATACATTAACCCCAAAACAAAATACCCCATTTAGCAATAATTATTTGCAATGGGTATATTTATCAATTGGGTCTAAAAGGCGCTTTTATCAGCATTGTGTTGGCCATGTTTGTTTGCTTGTTGTTGTTCACGCATTTATTTGCTTTTATGAAACGTTTATTTACTTTTTTTTGCACACGCATTGAGATGTTGCAGTTGTTGTTGTTGTTGTTGCCCACACTCTTTGGAGCTGTTGCCGTCGCGACGCGTCGCTGCCGCTGCCGCTGCCGCCGCTGTGGTCCAGGGTCGTCCAGGCTGTCGATCTGCTTATGATCAGCAGTTGAAGCATTATAATTATTACTTATGGCTGTTATTGTTGTTAATGTGTTGTTGTTGTTGTTGTAGTCATTGTTATTGCTGCAGCTGCTTTACACTCTAATTTGTTTGTTGTATTCGAGTTTGTCCTTCTGTTGACATTTTGCACGCGTTTTACCTTATTTCGGCAATTGTTCGCCTGAGCCCACGCAAAATTGTTACCAACCAAAGCAAAGCAAAGCAAACCGAAGCGAAGCAAAGCAATTCAAATCGCATTGAATACATTGAGGTAGGTGGCAGCTGAGGCGCATTTAGTGTAATATAACTTAAACGCAATTTAATGGCAAAGTTGTTGTGTTTAGGAAATACCCATTGATGATTAAGAAACCTAACACGAGTGCAAACAAACCTTTTCTGTAAATCAACCAAATTAAGGGCAATCAAAAAGTTTGGAAAGGACATCGAACTGCCGGAAAGTTATTTAATTGAGCAGCTTCGCGTGCAAGCAAACCAGTTTTCTGTATGCACAAAGTAAATGTCTTACAAAATATAAAATTAAATATGATATACTATATAATAATTAAGATACTAAATGACTGCGAGATTGCTGAAGAAGGCATAAAGATAAGCAAAGGAAAAAGTTGTATTTCAATTAGTGTATAGACTTATCTATTGACTTGCATCAATATTAAATATTTATTAAATATCGAGAAAGCCTGAATAAGCTTTAGCTTTAACTCGGCCTTCAGCTAAATTCCCAACTTTATATCTGGTTTCTAGTAAACTCCAATTCAGATATAAAATTAGTTAGGCAGTATTATTATTTTATTTTTATTTTTATTTCTTATTAATTTTTTATTATTATTTTTGTCTTTAATTATTATTATTATTATTTTTTTTAAATTTTATTTTAATTATTTTAATTTTTATTTATTTATTTATTTTTTTGTTATATAGTCTGGTTTCTAGCAAGCTCCAATTCGGATATAAAATTAGTCAGGCAGTATTATTCTTTTATTTTTATTTTTTATTTTTTATTATTATTTTTGTCTTTAATTATTATTATTTTTTTTTTTATTTTATTTTAATTATTTTAATTTTTATTTATTTATTATTTTTTTATATAGTATAAGTCAGTCTAAGTTTTATAAGTCACCTAGTTCTTTATTATGCATTCCATCTATCTACAACAGCATATGAATTGCTGTCATATAACAAACTTACATAATTTATGTTTATATTAAAACGCACCTGATATGCGGTATACACGGCTAAGTCTGTGCCGTAATATGTGAATCACCTCATTAGATTGCATGACAGCCATTGGCGACGCGTCGCGAGACACTGGCTAGGCCCAAAAGCCACAAAGAAAATATGAAATTAAATAATATAAATAATAATAAATAAAATGTATACAAAAAATATTTTTAAATATGACGCTATTCACCTCAAGTTCAATGTTAATGGCGGCAAAACATGGAAGCGCAGCTATTGTTAAAAAAAGCAACAAATTCGAAGAGAGTAAGGCATCTGAAATCCTTCTAGATGATGCGATTTATGATGTCTAAATGAGTGGAGAGCCGTTGCGAATGGATAGCTAAGCTGCATAAACTGGGTCAGCAGGCACTTGGCACTGGTTGTTGCATAAGCCAGAACCTTTTGGACCGGTTCAGCGGAGAGGACACCAGCCAAGGGCAGCGCAGCCTTGATGCCCCGATAGGCCTACCTTTTGTCTGGCCACAAGTTGCAATCACCACCTGCATTAAGCTAAGCGACTAAGCTGCTGCTGCCGTCTGTGAACCGGTTGCCCCGCAACGAGTTGCAAGTGCCACAACGCCTGGCAACGAGCCCAAGTTTCGGCACTTCATTAATGAAGCTCCGACAAGCCACAACCTTGACAGACCCAAAAGAAAAGAAAAAAAAAAGAGACTCGAATATTTATTGCATTGTAATCAGAAAGCGCGCACTGACCAGGCCGGGTCGGGCCTGGCTGGGCCAGGAAACCGCAGATTGATCCGAGTGCGTGGAACAGGTTGTCCAGCTCGGCTCCCTCTTTGGGTTAACTGACTGCAGTTGACCTCCACAATTGGCGCTACATATTTCCTGCAGTTTATTTTCGTTTTATTTGCCGAACGCACGCTTTTTAATTAAAACTCTGCTGTTCAATTATGTTGAAAAATTGCAAGTGCAACGCCTCTCTCTCACCCTCCCTCCCTCCCTCTCTTTCGTTTGCTCTCTCTCTCTCTCACTCTCGACAGAATTGGGTTACATGTGTCAAGCGTGCAGCCCCATAAAACACGCTTTGGGCCTATGTAGAACTGGGCCCGGCCAACTCGAAAATTGTTGTGCAATTAAAATCACATTTTGAGCCCGCAAACGTTTTTGTGAATGGCTTCACACAGAGACGACTGAACGAATGCGAGCTCTTTGCTTGGTGCGTGCCGCACCGTCCGGGCGGGTGTATCTGTGTAAGTGTGTATGTGTGTGTGTGCCTGTCTGTGTGTGTGGGTTGGTCTCGGTATTTGCAAAATGTTATGGCCATAATGAAAGACATGGCAATAATGTAAAGCACATTTCAAGCACTTTAAACTCTCAACATTTATGGGCTGACAGTTATTTTTGTTGTTGTTGTTGTTGTTATTTTTTTTGAATAAAACTGTTACCAAATTGCGTAAGCGCACAATGCTGTTGCCAGCCACACACGTGAAAAAGTGCTGCCCATTTGTAGCATTAGAGCAGCTTAGCAAAGATTTCTTATATTCAGGAAAATGTCTTATTGGTAATTGTTCTGTTAAGCTCTGATTGCCGCAAAGGTGCTGCAATAGGCATTATTCAAGCAGCTGTACCATAATAATATTTATGTATACAATATTTAATATATTTATATACATTTTCAATAAAGAAAAAAGTGTTGCAAATTCATATTCTGCTTTTGACAGAGAAAACAGCAGCTCATTTGTAGATAGTATTAAGTTTGAAGACTGGTTGTGGAATTAACGATATTCCCACTATTTCTCGAGATTACTCCAGTTAGTCAGTGCTGCCTATCACAGCCTATCAATTACAGTGAAAAGTGCTGCCCATTCGCTCACTAAAATTTCATTATTTATTTTCATAGTATTAATACAAGTGTTAATCAATTAAATGCTGCACATTTAGCTTAATCTATTCATTTAAAACACTTTAAGCCTTCCTCTCTCTTCTCTCCCTCACGCTCAACAAATAAATCAACATTTAATAAAGCACTTACTGAGCTATTTTTTTTTTTTTTTTTTTTTTTTTTACTGAGCTATGCATAACAATGTTTAAGTACAGTTAGCTAGCTGGTATTGCTATGTTAGAGTTGGAATTTTTCTTATGCATTTATTAAATTCTATTCGTATTAAACAATTGTTTTAATGCCTCAATTAGGCTATTTATATTCTGTAGAAAAAAACAATTTCTATGCAACGGCAATTGTTAGCAGATAATAAATAAATGACAAAAGGACAAGTTCAATGCTAGCTAAAAATACAAATATAACAATTAAATTGAAATTAAATATATTTATAATTTTAAACAAATATTGAACTTAGATTTAGATAGGTTTCCTATTATAATAATATATTTATGCAGTTTTTTATCGGATGCATCGCCTCTAGATTTGCATTGTCCGTTTCCATTGCGTGACACATGCCACATGCAACTGTTGTTGGTGTTGTTGTTGTTGTTGTAGCCGTGGCTACTGCTGTTGTTGCATCGTGATTAATCTGCATATGCATAGAAGCTGGCCGTGCGGCCTTCTAAAAAATCGCGACATTAAATTATGCGCCTAGGCCTATTATTTTATGCAATTGATAAATTGACAAAACGGGCCGGCACAACATTTTGCTATGCCGCTCACTTTTCTAAACAATATTGTTGTTGTTGTTGGTGGTGTTAGTGTTGCTGCTGTTGCTGCTGCCGCTGCTGCCGCTGCTGCTGCTGCTGCAGTGAAAATCCGCTCACAATGCGTGCCAAGTTTGTCAGCCAACACGCTCTCAACTTTCATACGTGAACTTTTCATAGCTGTTGTTGTAGTTGTAATTGTTGTTGCTGTTGTTATTGTTGTTTGTCTGTCTGTCATTCATTTTCAATGTCAAGGTTGCAATTGTGTGCATTTGTAATTAAAAATGTTTATAATGCATTTATTGACTTTCAATTAGCTACAAAGCATCCTTGTAATCAAAAGGCACTTAGTATGGGTGTGCGAGTGTCTGTGTATGTGTGTGTGTGTGGGTCTATTCTTAAGTTAGTTAGCTGATAATAAAACGGCAGCACAAGTGGCACAAGCAAATGAAAATTCATTAACAAAAAAAAGACTCAAATAAAATAAAATAAAGTACAAAAAAAATTAAAAAGAATAAAAATTTTAACCAAAATATATTGAAGGCAATTTGTCGACGTTGTCAAGCTGCACTTGCCTATAATAAATTCTATTCGCAATGAGCTTGTTGCAGATATATATACATAAGTGTATACATACATATTCATTTATATATACATACATATAAAACATTGAACTCGCGTTGCAATTTGACAAATTGCAAGCAATATTCAAATTGGGATTTTGTGTCGTATTTTTAACTCGATTTTCTACCTTTTTCTCTTTTTTGGAGGTGGAGTTGCAGCCGTCAAGGCTACGTGTGATACGCATAAATCATGGGCATGGACAAGTCATATATGTACTGTAGATATATATGCATATGTGCCATATATAATGCACCTTAATCACTTAAACAGACAAACTGACAAAATAGACCACATTTATTACGCATACGTCTTGTGGCCCTAAAAAAACAATGGGATAAACAATTACGTGAATTTGTTAATATTTAATTTGGATCATTTGCTTAGCTATTGAAGCATTACTAAGTATGTACACGGTTAGTTAAGTTGATAATTACATTTTAATTGATGGCTTTAACTCAACAGGTGGAAATTGGCAATTTCATTTAGTTCTGTCATGGAGATGAATCGCATTTGTTGTTACCTCTGTCTACTCTGGCTGCTGGGAATCGGCTTTACCGTAGAAGCAGCACGAGTGAGTGCCCTAAGGATTCAATAACTATGACCCTACTGCCATTATATGCTCTTCAACTCTGCAGCGTCTGCGTTATATGGTGAATTTTCATGGCTTCGACTGCATCAATAGCTGGTCGATCATCAAAAACTGGAGCTGTGTCATCGTCGAGAATGGCAATATCAACACAGAATTGACACTGCTTGAGCCCATGCCTGTGGTCTGGATCAACTGTAAGCTGATTGTCTTGCGACCCCCACAGAAAACTGAAATGGTTATCTTCAATACAACGTTGGATATCTGTAAACTGCTAAGCAGCGGCAGTACGGCTAACAAGCTAGTGACCTCTGTCTATCAAACGATGCTGAAGGCGACCAATTTGGTACCACAGTGTCCCATTAGGAAGGTAAGTGCATAGGATGTAGAGGTCGTCTGCTGTATAGAAGCTCATTCCTCTTCTATAGGGCCTACTGTACTTCCATAACATGGGTGATTTGGAAAAATTGCCGGCTTTTATGCCAGAGATGGATTTTAAAATCTATATAAAATTCTTTAAGCCTAACTCCGCAGAGAATTTAGAAGTTTTCTTGAACGGGAGTCTTATCGAAATTAATCGACTCCGTCAGAAGTTGATTCATTGAATATATATGTATGTATAAATATATAGACATGTGAAAGGTTTGAAAAATATAACCAAATTTTTAATTTCGTTTTAATCAATCATTGCTGATTCATTTGTTGAACTTGTTAATGCCTGACTTTATATAGTCACGCCAGTTAGAAGGAGCACCGGCATCATCATCATCATCATCATCATTGGCTGACCTCAGATGTCAAATTCTGTTGCCAGTGAAATCGCAATTGTGTGCTTTTGTTTTGCTTTGTTAAGCAACCTTGGCCTTACATAGAATCGAAACGAAAACAAGCGTTTGATGACTTAACGTTGAATACAACTATATATATAAATATGTATACATATTTATCGTATTGCTCGATTCACACAGATCTGTCATAATTCTAACGGCACTTTGTTAAAACAGCTGTTAATCAGCTCCACAGCTGCCGTCCCTAGACACCGCCCATTCACGAAGCTTAGCGGCTGACATTGCAATGCTATAAATAAAACACAAATCTAACAACAATCCAAACTTAATAAATACAATTGCAATAAAGAAAAAAAAATACACATAAACAAATAATAGCCGTTAGTGCGGCCCGACCCCGTCTGGGGGTCTGTTAGATTAATTGCACATTGATTACAGACAATTGCAATGTCAACGAGCCGCGCTAAACGGAAATACAAAACGCTAATCGCGCACAAAACGCCAGAAAAACGCGTCAAAGTCGCGCGCGATCGCGTCAGACGCCTACAATTGAAGCAGCTAATACGGAAGTAGCTCAAGTTCGAGCATTTGTATGCCAGCACAAACGGGAGAGAAAGAGAAAGAGAGAGAACGAGCGCGAGCTCACTTGATGACCCAGCCGAACTTAGAAACGAAGAAAGCTGCCGCCACCCACCTTTAAAGAACAGCTCGTCACTGCACTTTTCATGCGCTCAATTTCAGCTGGGTCTGCTCTAGTTCAGCCAGAGGCGAAGGTGAAACACATTCCGTCACTCGTCAATATTTGAGTTGTTGTTGTTGTGAGTAGTCCAGTTGAACCTAATGCACTTTCCAACGGCGTCTGTATGGGAAATCAGTATTATGTGAGCAACTCACTGCTGTTTTCATGATGCACAGAATGCTCTTTGAGTTGACTGGGTAGGTCGATTGCAGTTACAGACGAAGGCGCTAGTCTCAGTGTGTGTGTTGTTGCTAATATTACACAATTTACAGTAATTGAGTGGAAGCTGATAGCAGAGTGTTTGTCTTTCAGCATAATTGTGAACTTTGATGCTATTTATTTTTCATTTTGCACTTCGGATTGGTTTTTAGTTACTTAAGTGTTTCAATAAATACTTATAGGCTATGCGAAACGTGTGTAGCACACGCCTCTTTAGGTTAGCAACTAAAATACAACTTCAACGGATGTATGGAGGAAGCTAGGCGGGAAAATTGGAGTTGGGAGAGAGTGAGAGGAGGGGAGGAGTGGGAGCGGTTTAATTAGCCGGCGGTCAACGAGAAACAAAAGTAGTTTGGCCTCAAGAGTTGCGTCTACTGCACGCTAGGCGGCACACCGAACAACCCGAGGCGAGGCGGCCCAGCCTGGCCAGCAATATAGGAACACAATACTACAACTTAAGCTGGCGCTTGGCCAGCTGCTTCTGTTTCCGTTCGCGATGCAGCAGGAACTCGCGCCGTACATCGCTGGCACGCATCTCCAGTATGCAGTTCAGTTTGTTGCGTATCTGCTCCGCCGTATGCACGTCCGTAACGAAGTCATAGTGCTTGAAACGAATGTTGGATATGGTGGTAGCGCCGAACCGTGAACTGGAGTGCATCCACGGGGAGCGCGGATTGGCAGGTGAGTAGACACCGTTCCCGCTCGTGATGCTCGTCATGCTGGGTGCCGAGGTGCAACTAATGGGCAGGCTGATGGAAGAGTTAGCTTTTAGCCAAATGCGCAGCATCGCCCTCAGCTGTCCCTGGTCCACAATCTCGCAGTGCGCCACCAAGTCAATGGGCGTCGACAGGGGCTTCCGATGCATAAAGAAATGGTTATTGAGCTGATCGATCTCAATGCGTTCCCCCGAGACGGCCAGCGTCGCATCATACTTGAAGAAGGGTCTGCCGATGATGCTGACTCGATAGGTGCGATGCATGGGTGCCTCCAGCATATCATTGTGATTAAGCAGGCGCTGCTCATACTCCTTGACATGATCCGGCGGACTGTCTCCTCCGCCCGCATCCGGCACATCGCCATTTAAATTGATGTTTTGCAGGGCATGCAGTGCAGCATCCGCCATTGCCGCCTTATCCTCCTCGGATGTCATGGACTTTGTGCCCAGCTGATTGTGATAGTCAATGCGGGTGACTGGCGCCAAGGGCCTTCGTTCGGCCAGCGTCAAATGCGAGAAGCCAAATTTGGAGCATGGCTCACGATTGTCTAGTGGCGGGAAATCATCCATGTCATCGTTGTCCTCCGTCATATACAATGCATAATGCTGCACAGATTGCAGCTGCACTGCATCTGGATACTGTAGGGTAGTCTTGTAGCAAACCAGGCCAATGACCTCTATGATCTTCGCCGTAGATAGCACACAGATCTTGAGCGGGTAATTGCGCTCCGGCTCGGGCAGCATATTCACATAAACATTTATTCGCTTCGTGGGCATCCCCACCTGGGCGGTGCCATCGAAGCGCGCATACTCAATGAAACGATTCTGTGCCTGTTTCGGACTTCTGGCTAGCTGCTCCGACAGCTTGCTCCTGACACGACCTTCGGAAACTTCATCATCGCTGACTGTTTCCGTTCGGCTCACTTTTGTTGCTCGTACTGCTGCCGCTGCCGCAGCCGCTGCAGCGGCGGCTGATGTGGAGGGCTTATCAATGGGTTGTTCGTTAAGCACTTTTCGCTTGAAGAAATCTTTGCGATCCGGCGGGACCACTTCCTCATTGTAGTTGACGCTTTTAATTCGCGCCGCTTTGCGCTTGGCTATATCCAGTTTTTCGAGTTTCTGCGCTGTATTCGAGCGAAACCGATGGGCGCCCACTTCGGGATACATTTGTATGTCAAACGAATGCGTCGACATATCTAGATCCTCATCATCGCTCAGATCGAGTCCCGGGTAGCAAACGAAATCGACCTCTTGCAGCGGCGGATCCGCTATTCGCGGTGGCACCATATGCTGCAGTGGAGCACTTCGTTGCATAGGCGTGGCAGTGTCTGGAGTTTTGGGAACTTGCGATTTACGCTGCTGCGCGGCTCGATGGCTGCGTCTATAGGCTTCCATCGCTGGGTTGGCAGTTTGAAATTTCCGCAAATAATGCTTGGGCATGTCGTCGCTCAGCATTACGGTCTCGCATATGCCCGTATCATCTGTGGAGATGAATGAGTTGCGTATGTGCGAGAGGAGCCAGTGCGCATTGGAATACGTGGCCATTGCACTAGGTAACACGTCTCTTTCTTCACAAAACAATACAAAATTCTTAGTTATCTCAGCATTTGTAGCTGCCAGGAGTTGTGTTCCTCTTAATTATTCTTCTTCTTGTTTAGTTTTTGTTCCAAACCAGCACTAATTAGAATATGTGGCCACCCCTAAAATTTAGCATTGCTACCACTGTTGTTAACAGTGGTAAGCCACTATGCTGGGAAATTGACATATTTACTTTTTTTTGGTTTGAAAAATAGATTTGGTAAATGCAGATTGTTAATAAATTATCCTGATTATATTTTTATGTTAAATATTAGTTTGTATTTACAATAATACTAGGAGAAAACGACATTGCCGCCGCTAGATAAACTATAACATTAGTTCATTAACAGCGCTATACAAGTTGTAACAGAACAGCTGATTACGAGATGCATCCCTGTTAATGTATTTGCCAGGCATATTGCACGGCGAAGATTACGCCACATATATTCGCCTTAACATTAATGTACTTTTTGAATTTCTGCTTAATATATTACAAGGCATATGCTGATTATAGAATATATTGTACATATTGTATTAATTTTATGATGCGACAAGAGGTTATGCCTGACAGATGGGAGTTATTTACTATTAATTAGAATATGTTTTGATTACTTCTATGTATTATATATGCATTATGTATATACATGTATATTTTAATAAAATATAAAAAATTTAATACAAAAAGTGTTAAATTTTCGCACATTGTAAAATGTGGATATGATGGATTAATTATCGATATATCTTCGATAAAATTCAATATGCACTATACCGATAGTACGATGTATTGATATGTAGCTCACATCGCTACTACCATATGACTTTTCTACAAGACGCGAAAAAATTACATATAATTTAGGGAGTTCAAAGTAAGTTTTAGTACACTTGTACTCTATATGGATCTGTTATTTCCAATAAGTACGATTCAGGATTTAAAACCGCATCGGATCGATGTTGTAGCAGCGCCCAAAATGGCGGGCATCCCGGTGGAATTCGATGAGACAGTAGTCAATCAGTTTAGCTGCAAACGTTGCGACCGCGTAAGTTTCCCTGTCATAGAGTTCACTATAACACATTATCTACAAAATATATTCCTTTTGGCCCGCCCGCAGACGTTTAAAAGTAAACGCGATCAAACGCTCCATCGCCAGGAGGTGCACAATCATAACAAAACTACCTACGAATGCAAACTGTGCGCCAAAAATTTCTGCAACAGCGGCAATCTGGATCGCCACATGAAGGTCCATAACGATGTGCGTCCCTTTGTATGTAACATATGCTCGAAGGCGTTTGCACAGGCTGTCAATCTGCAGCGACACTATGCCGTACACAGCGGCGAGCGTCCATATCAGTGCACCTTTTGCAATAAATCCTTTACCCAGCAAAGCAATATGAAACGCCACAAAATGACACACACGGGCGAGAAGCCGTTTCGATGCCAGCGCTGTGGCCGCTACTTCTCGCAGTTGGTCAACCTCAAGAAGCATAAGCTGGGCCATTTGAATGCCAAGCCGTATCAGTGCAACTATTGTGAGAAGGGCTTTACACAGCTCTCCAACTTCAAGCGTCATCTGCAGTCACACATAAAAGAGGGCGTCGATGTCGATGTGCCCGGTGCAATACAACAGGCAACGGCCCTAGCACGGGAGCGTCTAGAGGCTGAGCAGAAACCGTAAGAGAAAATGATCTCTGAGTAACCTAATCTAATCTTATTCTCTTGCCTTTGTAGAAGCTTCTTTGAGTGCATGATTTGCCGAGCCATTTTCGAAACATTTGGCGACTATGAGAAGCATGAGGGCAAGTGCCATGTCGATCATGAACGCTCCCAGATAGAGGTTAATCAAATGTCGCATATGCATACGGATGACTACTTGCCGATGAAGTTTTCGGTGCCCGATCTGGATACGCACGAGATCATTATTGAGACTACCCATTAATGCTATATACCGATACCTACACCAACACCTACACCTACAAACACACTTATACACACACTCACAACACAACATCAAATTATACATACACATAATTATACATGCAATCAAGTGAGTGCAACCCCATATATATATATATTTATAAATATATATATGATAAATGCGACTGCTACGTTAATGAATATGCAGGCCAACATATTTCTTCTTCTTATAAATAAATGCAAGACATAAAAAATGGATACAACCAAATTGTTGCTTATAACATTCATTTCAACGTATTTTACAATCTTCAACTGCAATTGCATTTGGAAAGCAGTAAAACGGGAAATGTATCAAAAATCATATGTGGAAATTTATTGACCCTAAAGATTAAGGACTTTAACTGCATGTTTATTGCGAGAATTTATGGCTATATGATTTCCAGCACTTGGCTTTGTCACGTGTCGCGAGTAAAAGACCTAAAAAGCGTAAGTTCGCCTTGGCCATAAAATTGGTCAAATGTTTATATACTCGTCGTATACTTCGATCCATTTGGATTTTAATGCAAGTGCTAAATTAGCAAATTAAAAGTGCTTTGTTAATAAGAAATGCTTTCACAGGTGTTGCTGACTTTATTGTGTATAGAAATAAAAAATTAATATCCTGTTTGTTATTGACCAGATCTAAAAACTAATTAAGGACACGTACGTGTTTACGCAGGTTTCCTTATCGCATTGCAATCTTTATTGCCAAAGGATAGCATTTGCTGTGTCATTAATGTTCCTATGCGCTTTTTTCCTTTTCCCAGCGTAGGGTGCGTAAATCAAACTATAATGCCGTCACTTGCTTGGTTACGCAGTCGCCTCTGTGTGCGCTCGGCTTCTGTAATATTTCATGTGCGCTCCCGGCCGATGGTTCATCTGTTTTTTTTGGTGCTGACGTCGCATCGCCGCCTGTGCGTCGTGTGTGCGTTCAATTGGCATTCAGTTGCTTAAATAGCCGCCTTAATGTCGGCACCGACAAATGGGCCACATTAATTATATCAGAGCGCGACATTCGCTATAAATTTATTTATGAAACTGTTTGCTTGTCCACTTGACCGCAAAGAATTACGTTGCGTTCAAATGCCGCGACTTCGGTTTCAGTTTCACGCTTTCGCTTTAATTCACGCTCTCAGCAATGCGTGATGAAAATGATTTCAGCTTCTCAAATTGAATGCAATGCATTCGAAATCAATATGAATATCTCATATGGCAATAACTTGCATCATTCCATAGCAGGTGGCGCTGCGTGCTTTATCCACGGCAAATATTTGCCCAAGCATATTGTGTGGCAAAACGAAGGGGGATGGAGTGTGAGCGGCAGGGCGCAGCATGCAAATACGCGTAATCAAAGTGGAGTGCACAAACAGTTAGAGCAGGCAGTGCAGCGTGGCACGCCCTGACGTCATAGTTAATGCGTTGATGAGTTTTTGCTTGGCGCGTTTAATTAACGCTGCAAGCCCCCAAGCACAAAACAAAATGGCGGCACAGGAAAACGTTTTTTAACGCCGCGCCGGAAAGCAGGCAACGCTTTTTTTATTGTCCCATGCGAAAGCTAAGCGAGCGTTGACAGATGTTCGTGGGCGTTGATATTATATTTGTAATACTGCTGTTAATCGACGTGGAGGTTGATGGTATTTATTATTAAATATATAATAAATATATATATATATATATATATATATATATTTTTTTTTTTTTTTTGATTATGTATATTTATTTTAAGCGCTGAATCTGTACAATGCAAGTTTAGTACCTTAACAACACAATTAGATATTTATATAGAACCTAACCTTCTGATGTATTCAGGAGGACTTACAAATATATATTTACAAGTATCCTTAAACTAAACTTATCTAATATTTTTGGCAAAACCCAAGCGTTTTAAATATATTAAATATATGTAAACATATTTATATGAATGCTCAGCCTTTAAAACGTGCTAAAAATACTTATAGTTCGTTGATTCATTTTATATGTTTATACATATCTATTTTGCAGATTTTTACACTTGCCGCATTTACTTGCACCCATTAAATATACCAATATACCTTTGAGTCTCAACTCAGGTGTTCGCTGTCGACTCAATTTCAGACCGGACACTTGCATCACCCTATTCAATTCAACTTTAGTTTTGCGGTTCGGCTGTCACACACATAACCAACGCCAAATTTATTCAATTAAAATCAGTTTCAGTTCAGTTTGAACTGCTGCGCTTTCAGCCAGCTAGTTTCGAGTTCCATTCCCAGTGCCCCAATTGGGATGGCGTAAATTTGATAGACGTTTCAGCCATTGACATTAGCGCTTATAGCCACGCCCATGAACACGCTCACGCGCGCTGCTTAAATTGATTTGGCCAAATGTTCTGCCATCATCATTATCAGCTCGCCCGGAAAAGTGGCAATGTCATTTCTGGAAAACTGGCAGCGGCAACACGCAACACTCAGCTAAAGAAGCGGCAGCAGCAGACATCGAAATGGGAGCCACAAAAGACAGACAGCACGAGGGGCGGTGGAGGGTGCTGGGCGGTGGGGCATATGCGGCTGGGATTGTTGAGGCAGCTGTGGTTGCCATCATCGTTTTAGGTGTTAGTGGTTGCACATTATGGCCAACTTGTGTAGCTGCCAACAACAGTTGGCCACATATGCCTCAGAGTCAACTAGCCGGAGGAATCAAATGCAGTTGCAGTTGCAGTTGTTGTTGTTGCAGCTCTGATTCTCGCTTTAATTTGCCATTAGAGCAGCTTAGCCACAGCGTAATTGAGTTTTATGCTGCTGTTTGAGTAAGTGAGCAAACAACACGAACAGGACTCGCAACGATAATTGCGCATACGCACCATTGTGCGGCACAGCACTAAACGCAAACAGCGCAAAAATGTTGCAGAAACTTATGAAATTGCAATCGAATTGAAAATCAACGATATATTTAAATATTGATATACTCCAGAGTAAATATTATGCGTTTTTCGCACGGTCTGGCAAATTGACAAGCTGAATTTAAATAAACAGACAGATTTTTTTTTGTCGCATTTACAAACAGATACGCGCCTCTATGCATATGTGTGTGTCGTGCATGTGGGCGTGTGCTTTTGTGTGTTTGGACTATAATCCAAATGAAGTCATTGCCAAGCTGTCATGGAAACTGTTTTATGCCCTGTTGCCATAAAATTGTCAATATAGGGTATTATTACTCCAATCGAAGGCAGCAGACAATCAGAAGCGATAACAGGGTATAAGAGTAGAGTTGGGTTCGATGAGATATCTCGAGCGGGAATTGCTCTAAACCTGCTCTCCTTTGAGTATCCTAAGACTAACAATCCAATTGATCCAAGTTCGTCTTTAAAAATACTAAGAATATGTTGACTTTCCAAATAAACTTCGAATTTTGTTTATATTTAGTACCTTTATAGCGTATCTACTCATAGATTTTCCTCTTATATGTAGAATACATTTGAAAGTACTAAATAAATATTAAAAATAATTTTTAAAGCGTTTTCTTTGAATTAACTTTTACATTAACTATTTCTTTTATATATTAAGAATTAAAATAATGATAATAGTAATTGAATAATTTTCCATCTAAACATTTGAAAATACTTGATAAATACTAAACATGCTGTCTTATTCAGCCATTTCCTTTAAATGCTATTCACTTTTATTAGGCTTATACCAAAAACTATTTATAGGGTATCTGTATGTTCTTCTCGTTCCAAACATTTAAATAAATACTAATTAGGGGAGCTACTTTGCTTTGGCAGCTTCAATATTTTAATTTCGTTTATTTGCTTCCGTTTCATTTATTTTTATAGGGTATTCGCCGACTGAGCTGGGCCACAGCTTTCCACTAAGCCATTCTAGTTTGTTACTATTTGATTATGTTTTGTATTTTTGGCATGCCAGTCACAGCGGATGTTGTGTCTGTGAACGTGACACAGCCGTGTGTGGATAGGCCCATAAAAACGCCTACTCACACACACACACACGCACGCACACTTAAACATGTATAAATACATATGGAGACAGACGGCGTTTGTGTGGGAGCGGCATATGTAGATAGCTATTAAGCACGCAAGTCGCTTAAACTAACGCGTTGAATTTGCAGACAGCGGGCTAAAACAAGGCAGGTTAATTTGGAAAATGGTCTCGAAGTCGACTCGTTGACATTGTTGTCATTGCCCCCTCCCCCACTGCCCTCGCCCAACGCAGACTGTCAGAACAGTAGCTGTAACAGCAGTCGTAACAGCAGTTGAGTTGTCAAGTGTTTGCTCGTTGATAAACAAACACAAGCACATACACACACAGAGGGAACAATGCCAGCCGAAAGGTAATCAACCTGGCCTCTACGGTGCTTATTGTTATAGATGTTTGGCTTTAGTTAACTTTTAAATGGGGCAAAATTATTGCCAAGGTAAGAGATAGGGAGAGTTCGGTTAGCTAAACAAGGCAATCAGTGTGCATGAGATAATCACACACAGTTTCCATTTCAGTTACAGTTTCTAGGGACATGCCTCCTGCCAAAAACAAAAAACAAAACAAAAAATTGTGCTGGCCTTTTGTTCTTGTGCTTTGGCACAAAATGAAGATAAATGCTTGGCCAGAACGCTCACAAGTTATGCTTAGATAACTAATGGATATGCCCGAGCGCCTAAATGCTCGCACACGTTTTGAGTGGCTGCGGCTCAGAGCCATTGTTGTTGTTGGCCCGGCCAGTTTAGTTTGACAGGTCTTTAAGTTGAGCTGGCCTCACCTCGTCTGGCCCGGCCCGGCCTGGCCTGGCCTGGTCTGGCCTGGCCTGGTTACTGGAGCGCACTTAAAGTAACGTCAAGCTGTTGCCCTCAATATATCCAAATTACAAATGCAAATCAAACTGTCCGATCTGCTTGGTTCCGGCTCTCGACAGGATTTGCCTTTGGCTTCCAACATACTGTTTATAACATCTATATATATATATATATATATATATATATATATATATATATATATGTATATTTGTATAGCTAAAGGGGCACGCCAGGATGTCAGAGTAATGTGCAAACTATCAGGCATGCATAAATTACAGGGTGTGTGGCCGTTGCTGTTGCCGTTGCTGTTGTTGTTGCCGTTGCCACAGCAGTTATTAAATGCATTTCTGGTTGCAAATTTAAGCTTTAGCACGTTCCCTCGCTTGGCTGCAGCGCACAAACTCAGCTGCATTTTATTAAATTGAATGAACAACAAAATATAAAAACAGAGCAAAGCAACAGCCACAGCCACAGCTACAGCAGCAGCAGCTGCAACAGCAGCAACAGCAACGGCTGGTTAAATGCACTCTGAGTGCCTCTGTAATGTCCTCGACTGCGCTTCAAAGGAACAATTCCCGTTTGCCCTTTATTGTTCGACTCGTTTGTTAAATTAGAGCTGGACGCGTGCTCTGTGCTCCGCTAATTGAGATTCAGGCGTCGAATCGTATTCTTCTATCAAAGCAAATTGCAGGATTTAATCAAAAGAATTTTTTTTAGAATACTTTTAATATTTTTAAATAAAATTAATTAGGCTTTAATATAAATTTTATATATTGACTACAAAATTAATAAAAAAATTTTATATTTAATTTTTATTTACTTTCAAATAAAATTATTTATTATACAAAAGATAAGAAAATTATATAAATTTTATTCGTGACTTAAATATGTCATGTAATTTATATATAAAAAAAAAAATCTTCAAGATAATACAGTATAAATTATACTATGAATTTTCTTCCTCTATTTGATTTTTTTTTTTTTTTTTTTTTTTTTTTAATAACAAATTTTGAAGCTAAAGCAACAAAGGCCTTCAAGAGGTCTATTTAAATTAATATTTATAATTGTAAGCAATTGTAGGGCAAGCCTCTAATCAAGACGATCAGGTTGCAAGCAACGATAAGAATTTCAAATCTGCAGAGACTGAGCAGCCTTTCTGGCTCTAAGACTTCTCGATTCTATCAACAGCAGACATTACCATCCAGACCACTCGTTCGTCATCCTTCTGCTAGACTGGCTTATCTCTAGCCAGTTGTAAACTATGTGGTTAGCACTTATGCAAAGGCAGCCGAACGAGCCAACCAGCATCCATTCTCAATGGCAATGCCGAGCCCTGATGGCATGAAACTGATTAGTGAGCGAGCGCCGCTATCAGCCGCAAATAATGTTTGTCTACCAATTGTGTCTATAAAGAAAAAAAAAAGCCGAAAAGGTCCTGTTGGCGAATCTTTATTAAAATTTAACAAAAACGAATGGCAATCTGACCGTCTGGCATTTCACAATTGGTTTATAGCGACCTTTCTATTTTAAGCTTTTGTGTTAAGTTGTCAGGTTCGAGGTCATGAATTAGTTCAGAGAAAATAACCACAATTGTAGCATTTTATTATATTTAAATGTTTATTCTGTGTTTTCGCTAAGGTCACTGCTCGATATTAGAAGTTATGTTTGTTCTTCTCCTCAGCTCCAGTTTCATTTATAGCGAATCCTAAGTGTTGAATCATGTTTTTGCCCATTGACAACAAACAGACGAGCTTAGAACACGTTTCCATCTCTATGCCGCAAGAACTTTCGAAACTTTTAGCTACAACTGTTGCTCCGCTCAATTTATAAATATTACATGAGCGAATGCGAGTGCGAGTGGCTACAAAATATGCAACTGTTGAATTCCTAACATTCAAGTGGAGTCTCTCTAATGCGTATATGCCATATGCCATATTCTTAAGTGCTGTTGAAGTAAATTAGACAAGCAAACAGACAGACAGACGGCATTGAGTTGCACAAATGCTTAGAAACCATCTCTTATGTGCTGCACATGTCTTGCATTCCAAAATTATGTATGCATTGTATTTTTGTTATTGCTGAGAACCTTCAACTGGTGCCCTTCATCATCTTCGTCCTGTCATCTGCATACAGCTAACAACATTTTGCACTCTCATCTGCTGAGTCTGATTGTGGGCGTGGTGGCTGTGGCCCCACCTTTTCGCCTGACTGTTAATTTGTTGCTATTGTTTGCTGCCTTTGTAGTTAATTAATGCTGCTTGTCTGCACACACACACACACGCACACACACACACACACGGACAGAGACATTCTTTAATACCATATTTGTTATTTGATATGCATGGCTGGGCCCTTAATAACTGCAACAATGTTATAAGCACCGTACGAAACTTCAACTGCGTCTTTGTCTTGCCAACTGCTGCTCCTGCTCCTGCTCCTGCTACTGCTCCTGCTACTGCTCCTGCTGTTGCCTTTCAGCATAAAGTCAATTTCTAGTCGGCAGTCCATTGTGTATGCAGCTGCATTGTATATAGCACATTATGTTTATCAAGTAAGACGAGGCAACAAAAAAGTAGAAAGAACAACAAACTCTGATTAGATGACTATGCAATGCCCTTACCAGCAGTTGTTAAATAAAATATGTAGACATATATGTATGTATATACATAGCTGCAGTTGCTGCCGTCTCTCTCTCCCTCTCTCACTCTCTCCCTCTTTATATATCCACAACTTTCTCCATATGTTACGTATTACAACACTCTCTGGAAATACTCCCCCCGCCTCTAGAGTATTGTAAACTTGCTGTTTTATTAGAAAATATGCTGCAGCCATACGTCTGTTCAATATTGCTCATACGCCCAGGGGCGCTGCAGCAAAATTGCAAGTTTTTCCCCCTTATTCATTCACACACTAAAACTTGCTTCGCCCTAACTTTAATTGAAAATTGATTAAGATTCAACTTGAAGACAGTTCAGGATTCAAATGAATTTATGAGATAATTACAAATATACACTTATATACATATACATATACATATACATATACATATACATATACATATACGTATGTATGTATATATTTATGTTATTGATTGTTAGCATATGGCCTAATGGATAATGATGGCTACGCCCCAAGTTACCTGACTTATGCATGTAACAACGTAGATAAGAAAAATGGAAAGACATTCGCCACGCCCCTGCCAGCTGGTTGAATAACCTCCTCTGGCAGACAACCTGTTCGCATTGATTGCCAAAGCGAAACGATTGCGTTTGCTTTTCAGTTTGCGTTTGCAACTGATTTGCATTTCAAATGAAGGCCAAAGCAAAAATTTAATATCTATTCAAATTCGGTAGCGCCATCTGAAAATATCAAATTTGTGGCCGCCCCTTGCCACGTGGCATGTGCCCCATGCCCCATGCCCCATGCCCCATGCCCCCTGAGCCGTGGTACTGTTGCTTGGCACTAATTAGAAACGACTTTGCTGCGTATTAATGTCCCATTAAATATTTCATTTGATTTGTTTTGCCCGTTATTAAAATTCAATTTCAAGTGTTTACGTTGTCTATTTTTGTGCTGTTTACGCAAAATTCGTGAGACGCTCTCCTGGCGTTTCTTGTGCCTATAAATCGAAATAAATTTGTTACGCCCATTAAATGGGGAATGAACAGGGGATAACCAGGGCGCCACAAGCACACATATATGCTATTTATGGAGCATGGGCGGGGCTTAGCCTAAGATTTATGCGCTATGCGGCGCAGACTACAGTTCAATTCTATGCCTGGGGCTGGCTTAGACATAAACAAAGTGAGCCGGTCGGGTCTAGGTGAGTTGCTGCTCCTGCTGCTACTCCTGCTGCTGGTGCTGCTGCTGCTGCTGCTGCTCCTGCTGCTGGTGCTGCTCCTGCTGCTGCTGCTGCTCCTGCTGCTGGTGCTGCTGCTCCTGCTGCTGCCAGCTGAAACATTTCAATTGTTGCCACATTTGAGCGGAAATTGCGCGGCAAACACTCCACGCCAAATGCTGAGCTGATTGCCTCAAATATTTTACAGCTGTCGCCACAGACAGCAGCCAAGCTGTCAGTTTTCAGTTTTCAGCTTGCAGCTTTTAGAACTCAGCTCTCAGCTCTTAGCCAAATGCCAGCTTTAAATTGCCGCATAAAAATATCAATTGATGCATATAAATTTTATTCAAATCAGCATTTCATGTCTCTGTAAAACTCTCGTCTAAGTAAAACTCTCGATGGATTTACGCATCAAACATTCCAATTTGCTGAGGTCCTTTTGAAGTTCAGCTTCAGGATTCGCACAGCTGGGATTTGCAACTCGATTGGCGGCATATGTGTGAGAGCCATTTCTTATTATTATCGGCTTGCTGGACAGTGCGACGGTTGGGCTAATCAGATGCGGATGAGGCGAGTTCTCCGGGGACTACTGGCACATTGGAGTGCCTCAGTAACTCTTAAAGTTGCTGCAATTTTACAATTCGTTTGTTCCGCGCTTGGCACTTCACATTTTGCGCAAAGTTTTGCGAGTTTTGCACAATTGTTGCAATGAGACAAACATGCTAAATAGCTGCGCATATTTAACACTGAAAATGTTGCACAAATTGTTTAACATTTGTTGCTGCACTCGAGTTGGGTGTCAGAGCAGCAGCAGCAGCAGCAACAATGGGGCGACAACAACAACAACAACAGCAACAAATACAATTACAAGCAAGTAAATATTGTCAGGCAAAAGGGAAAAGCGAAAAGCAGGAGCAAATGATTTATATAGTATTACAATTTTATGCTGATGAACTAGAAGAATATCTCTTAAAATTTTTAAATATACATATGTATTTTAGTCTAGGCTAAAAAATCGGAAAAAAAATATTTACAATTACCCGAGTTTCCTTTAGCTAAATGAGTTAGTTGTGAAGGACTTGGGAACTTTATTGAGTCATCAACGTGTTCATTTCCGAACTAGTTCATGTACTAAGAAGTTTATTTGTGAACTTGTGCATGTCGTGATAAATGAGTTGATTTGCAAACGAATCCATTTATGAACTTCCATTTGGAACTATTTCTTTTGTATACAATGGAACTAATTCTTTGAAATTTAGTTAAAGTTGCATTATTAGAATTAGCATATTTATATAAATATTTACAATTAGCATAAACATCACACATGTCAGCTCCATCAGACCCCATGTCAATGCCGTCTACAGGGTATAGGGACACGCAAAGTTTTGTTACAAATTTTCCAAATTAAAAGTTGCAGGGTCTAGCCAACCAGCAGCTAGCAGCCAGCAGCCAGCATGGGAATAGCCAAGAGGAGCCTCAGCAGGAGCAGCAGCAGCAGCAGCAGCAGGAAGGAAGAGTTGTTTTGCTTTGTTCTGTTTTGCTCTGCTTTGCTCTCAGTGCTGGAATCCCAAAGAGCGAGACCCTCAAAATAACCAAGCACTGATTCCGATTCCAATTCCGATTCCTATTCCGATTCCGACCCCAAGACCCAGCCAATTCGACTCAGTCATGCAGTTAAGCAAACAAATTTTCGTGTGCTGAGAGCATTTTGGGCATTGAACACATTGAGCACATTGTCCGCCTGCTCCGCACGTCTTTTGGGCGCTGAAACTGGCGCCGTTCTCCATCAAAGTTGCACAAAGCTCGGCGGCTGCTGCTGCTGCTGCTGCTGCTGCTGCTGCGGCTGCTGTCAGCATTTATAACCAACTGCCTGTCCACTGTCTGCGCGTATTGCCTCTGGCTAAAGCTGTGCAATATTTCCATTGAATTTTTTATGCCTCACGGAAGCTGCAACTTTGTCGATTTGTTCGCATCAGTTGTAACGGGCTATAGATGGATTTAATTGCAGCCCGTGCAGTGGAAGCGAGACCAGGAAACTACGTTGTGGAAATCTCGTTAGCAATGCACAAATACAAATGCATATATCATGCATATGCATATATAAATCAACGAAATATTTTCGCGCATTTCATTTATTTAAATACTTCCACACTTTTTTCACTTTAATCAGCTTAGCACGCAAATGCAATTGGGATTTGTGACAAAATATGTGAATATATTTGGATATGTATAATTCAATTTTATTATTTACAGAGCAGGATGGAAATAAATTATTATTAGCTATTGCAATGTAAGCTAGGCTTGCAGATATCCTGGACATACATATGACATGAGGTAAGAGTGTACAAAAAATTAAATACATAAATAAAAAAAATATTTTCTTGCACTTTAACTTTTATTGTGAAATGTAGTTAGATATCAGGTTTTCCTACATTTCGACAAATGCCTATTATGGAATGTCCATCTTGTTGTCCAACCCTCTGTCCGCCTGTCCACATGTACAATTAGAGCTTTGAAACTTGAAACATATATTTGGTATTGCTGGTATTGTCTCATGCTACAAATATATTGATTGTTTTGTTACGCCCACAAATGGCGTGGCAGTAAGAGAAATGCCATTACTTAAGATGCAAGAGACTTGAAATTTAAAACATATGCCCGCGTTGACAGACAGATAAATAATATAATATATATATATTGTATATGAAATTGTCATGTATTGTATATTACTTTAATTTTATTAATAAGAATAATTTTAATGACTGAAAGGAAAATATTATTTAGTAAATATGTAAGCCATTATATATTGATATCTATTATGTTAGATTTAAATTTAAATTATATTATTTACAATTATATTGTACTTCCGTATAAATAAATAATTTATGCAGTTCTCAGCTTCTTCTTTACAGGTTTTCCTTTCATAAACATCAATTAGCCTTAAAGTTAGATAAGATAAACTTAAATTTAAGTTCCACGTAAATTCACAAATATTTTGTTTGCTTTTTTAGGAACTTTTGAACTTTTCCTTTGTTGCTGCCCTTGAAGTAACACAATGAAATGCTTAAGGCACAAGCTCTTGCTACTTTATCCGAATAATCAGTATGGAGAAAAAAATAAGAGAAACCAGAGGAAAAATATACAAGTTGAAAAGCCTAGCGGACAGGCTTAGGGCGTCCATTTCCTATTCCAACTCGCTGGAGCATACTCGAGACAGGTAGAGGATGAAAAGCGCAAACTTTCTATATACACACAGTGCATAATTCTAATGCTAAGTAAGCAGGTGGACCGAGCAATGAGAGAGAGAGAGGGAGGAGAGTGAGAGAGGGAGGAGAGAGGAAAGAAAGTCAACTCGAAACGGCAAAAGCCACTCGGAAGACCACATGCACATTCGAATGTCATCCGCAACTTTTATGAGAGGTGCCCCAACAAAGGCAACGGCAACAACTGCCATCGCCCATATCGTATGCCAGTTGCTGTTGGCCATCTTCTGACTGAGAGCAGCGGCAGCTGCAACGGAAGTCAACGTCAATGCCAAACACTTTATCAAAAGTGCAGAGCGCATAAATCAAATTGTGGCCGCAGCAGTTGCTGCTCCAACTGTCACTCCCATATGAATGGCTGCTGCTGGAACACTCGAGTCACTCGCAAAAAAAAAAAGCAAAAAACAAAGACAAAAATCCAATAAATGTTCAATGGTTAAACCATTAAAATTGGCCCGGTTAAGCAAGCGGTTGCTCTGCGTGAAACCGTTCAATTATGCGCGCTTCCTTTGCTCCACTCTGACAGCTTGATGTGGCAGCAATAAAGCATGAAAGCTTTTTAAAAGGCAACAGCTATTCCTGTATTTGAAAGGAATTGAGCAGTATTCAATAAGAAGAACATAAAATAAAGTACAGTTCTTGAGTCTATATGTCTGTTTTGCATGTATGTTAACTCTGTCTCTTGTAGCAGCGCAATTGCCTGATCCTACTCTCTGTTATGTTAACAATAACTTACATAGTTAACAGCGCTCATTAACAATCGCTGTTAATGGGACTGTTACGAGCAGAACTGCAATGTTAAGCCAGATTCAAGCGAGCTGAAATGCAACTACTTGCCTCTAGGTTAACTTTAACTTAAATTTTAAAGCATTTAATTTGTATTTTTTTATTGCGCTTCATACGTCTAAAAATATGTGTAAACGTTCATATTTTCATTAACAGAAAGCGCTTTAATTATTATAATATATAATTATATTATTAAAGTTTAGTAAATGAAATTATAATATATAAAATAAATACTTCTTAACTAATATTAATATTAGTATATATTTTATATTTTATTTATGTTTAATTTACATATATATCTGCCTTCTAGATCTGCCTTCATTATGGGCCTGCAATACAACTTCTTATACATCTAAATTATATAAAAGAGAACTTACTTACGCAGAAGAGCCTAGAACTCTTACAAATGTATATTAATATTAATTATTGTGAAATGGAATGAAAATGCAATTGAAATGTTTATCCCTTGAAACTTTTTGTACTTATACAGCTTCTGCGCATCTCCCTCACTTTCAAACTTGCGCAACTTTATCAAAGTTAAATTGATTTTTTGGGGCTTACCAGCTCCCTCAGATTTCCATTATAATTTCTGTTTAAATATATAATAGACATTAAATAAAAAAATTTCCTTTTATATTTCCAACAGATTTCATTCAATTTAAATGCTTCCTTGACTTGTTTGTGGCAACTCAATTAACACAGTTGGAGCATGATTTGGCACTTAAGGCCAACTAAATTATATAATCACTGTCACTCATAAAAAACACCCAACTAGCTGAAACATGCCTGATTTCGTATATTTACCTGACAGGTTAAAGAGCTTTCCATGAAATTGCAATTCAATTAGCTGCACTTTTGCCAGCAACTTTTTGGGAAACTGTGAAGAGAACTAAAACTCGTTTATCTTCTTTTTAAGGGCGACGCAAGTTTTAGCATTTTAGACTGAAATCGCAGCCTGGCAGCTGAGGTTTGGGTCTCACTGTGGGTCCCAGTGGGTCTGGCCGTAAACAACTAAAAATGACTTTGCGCTTTTTGACAATGGGGCGCCAACAAAGTTACATTTTTTTTTTTTCTATTTTACTGTTGACTGTCAAGCACACACTAACACACACAGAGATACTCATACACTCTCACACTGAAGTGCTGTCAAGGTGTTAAATATTTTATGGGGATTTGCTTTGCTGGCGCCCTGCGCTTGACGCTGCATGCCACATGCCAAATGCCACATGCCACTCCAATCCAGACTATCCTGCCAGTCACTAGCTCTGCAGCGCCAGTGCCCTAATTAGGCTCCACATTGCAGCTAGCAGTTCAGTTTTTCAAGTGCGAGACATTCGTAAATTCGCATATTCTAAAACTCGCGATTCAAATTCAAATTCCCATTGAAATTTCACAGTTTTATTTAGCGCTAAGCTCGTAAACGTAAAACGCGCCTGATTAGCTTCATTATGCAGCATTTTCGAAAAGCCATTTTAAGCTGCGATGCGTGTGAGTATGCGTGCGTGTGCGTGCGTGTGCGTGTGCGTGCGTACGTGTGTGTGTGTGCTTGTGTCTGTTTTTGAAATTTTAAAGCCTTGGCAAACTGCTTAATTAGTATGCATGTCACAGGCGTGCGAAACGAGCTGCACGCCAGCTGCTTTGACAGCTTACAAAAGGCTCAATGCCAATGTCAAACAAACACACACACACACACACACACACACACACACATGCGCACAAAAATTGAACTGTGCCCCAGTGACTATCCATGAAGTGTTCTAATTGCTGCAATGCAATCAACAAGCCAACGTTCAAGCAGCACCTGCCATACGCTGCGTATGCGTAATATATGGCTTTAAGCACACCTTAAAGTCCAAGGAGCTGCTGATCGATAGAGCGTTGTCATCGGCACGTTTGTCGCTTAAAAAATGAGGCATGCTGACAGTTGAAGTTGTTGCAACATTATTGGAAACAGACCAACCCACAGGTCTCTCTGTGTGGGTGTGTCTTAAGGACAGATGCTAAGACTTAAGTTAAGACACGTAATCTTGCGAGTAAGAAAGCCAAGACAGGACCATACCTACGACCAAATATATTGAGCAGCAGCAGCATGGTTGGCCACCGCGAATACGGCAGCCGAGCGCCATTTGAAATGCCAAACTGTTCGAGCGCCACTCGCCAGGCGGCTTAGATTAATGTGTTTTAGCTGCAGACACACAAAAGGATTTTTGATAAATGATGTACAATTTTTTTACAGGCAGCTCAAGTTGTTATACCTTAAAGCACTTGCACTTAAACTAATTGCCAGCATTGCTGCAGACTTCAATTGCAATGATTGACAGAGTATTCAATATCTGAGTGTGTATGTGTGTGTGTGTGTGTGCAGCAGCTGTGCACACATATATAAGTTTAATTGCTATGGGCTCAAAAACTAATTGACATTTACAACGCAGACAGGTGTCCACATGGCAATGCAAACACAGGACACGAGCTACCTAGCTAGCTAGCTGCCTGCCAGGCCAAGCTGCCTATCAAAACAGTAGACAGGCTAGAAACGAGACAGATAGAGGGCGAGAGGGAGCGGGACAGAGCGATTGTTGTGGCTAAGCAAGGCATTTCACATAAATGCCATATTAAAGTAATTAAGTGGCATAATAACTTAGGCATAGCCTACTCCTCCTGTCCCTCTCTCTTTCTCTCTCGCTCGTATCTCTCTATTCTCATTGCGTGCGGTCCCTGGCCACAGCTCATTGAAATTTTTTGCCAGTCGGCAAATTGCCTTATTGACTCATTAGCCCAATTTTTGAGTGTCATTAGCTTTGGGCTTTGCTTTGCCGCCGACGACCAACAAAAATTTAATAAAAACAGCAAGCAAATAAATTTACATAGAAATGTTGGGTCCAGGCAGGCTGGCAGGACAATGCCACTGGCGATGACAATGTTTGCATAATCTTATCGAATGATTTAATTCAGCTGTGGATGCTGCTGCTGCTTTTGCTGCTGCTGGTGAGCCTGTCAGCGGCAGTCGCAGGCTCTTTGCCATTTAGCTTTGTGATGCTTATCGCGTTATCCTGTTGCCCAGCCACTATTGTTAAAACAAATGAGCTGGCTGTGTGGGTCTGTGTGTGTGTGTGTGTGGTTGTGTGTGTGTGTGGACTGTAAGCTGCCTCAGCCAATTACTTACTTACTTTTGCTGACTGCCTGATTGCCTGACTGGCTGGCTGACTGGCTGTCATGGTGATTATGTGGGTGTTTACAGTTTACGGTTTACAGTTTTTTGATGGCCTTTTCGGGCCGCCCAAAATATGTGACAAACTGTTTCACATATTACAAACCCATGCACACTTGATTCAATTTGGCCGTTTGGCGCTTGAATTACCAGACAAGTGTCGACACAAGTGCTTTTTATTAAAATACGTACAATACGATTTTATAGTTGTACCATTTAATATTGCGCGCGTAAGTATGCTACACTTTATTTTTGGACAAGTATTTTTTGCTGCGCTTAAAAGTATGCTACAGTTTATTTTCGACCAATTGCTTTGCTTTGCACTACGATTTGGACACGTGCTTACTCTTTTTTTTTTTGGGCGGAGACTCACTGAAGTGGCAGTGGTTTGCTTTATTTTACATAACTGATTTTCACTTGAAGTCCTGCTTGTTGCTGTTGATTGCGCAAATCCCCAGCGCTCCGTTTGCGCAAATGCTGCAAGAACTGGCCACAACAGCCACAGAAAAAATGCTGTGAAATATTTTGCGCTTTAAACGCAGCCATTCGTATTGCACAATGCGAAAGTAGCTTAGAGTTCTTACTGCTGTTGTATTGGTAACTGGTGGCCAGCAAAAAAAATACACAAAAACAAAAAAAAAAAAAGGGCTTAGCATTTAGCAGGCAAAGCGTCTGGCGATAAAAACCACTTAGAGTCCCAAGTATTTTGCAAATGGATTTTATGTGAGGTAACTTTCGGGTTCCAAGTAAAGGAGACTTGCAAGCAAACAGAAAATCGACAGCATGCTTAGCATAGCAAGAAAAAAAGTCAACATTGGGCTTGCGCTCGTATATTGACCACTCATTAAGGGCCAAAAAGGAATCCACAATTCCCTGTTTTACTTTGTATTGAAATTATGAAAAGAAAAGGTTAAACGAACAGCAATCAAAATCAACAATCTTAAAGCCACAACTATGCCGGGCGGAACGATGAGTGGAAGGCTTTAAAAAGGCCTCAAAAGCAGCTCGCCAAGAGGCAAATATCAATAAAGGTCTTGTAAGCCACAGAAAACCAAACAAGGCCCATGCTAAAAAATTTAAGTACCAAAAACCAAATATACAAAAAAAAAAAAAATTGGAAGAGAGCTGTGCGACTAACGGTTACCCTATGCCGTTGCATAAAATAACATCTATGCTGTTGTGTTTATATAAGCGTGAGATTTCGAGCATAAAAAATAAAAACGTCAACTCGTCTTTCACTCAGAAATGCGAAGCGTTCTATGTGCGGTCGTAAAACTCGCTGAAAAGAAAAAAAAAACTCGTCGAACCCTAAAACGTGAAAGCTAATGGATGCTTAGGGTGCAGGCAGAACTCGCGCGGGAGAGGGTGTGGCGGCAAGGAATCAAGGAATGCAGAGAGATTGGTGTAGCGGTTTGCCAAATTTAAATTCAAATGCGAACGCAGCGCATCAGTTGTTAACTTAAAGCTATTCATTTCAGTTTTTAAGCAGCTGCGTCTGGGCTCCAGGATGTGGATTTGCGGCAAAGGACATTGTTTATTTCTGGGCAAATCAATTACAGCTGTACAACTCCGCAAGGCAACTTCGTCGCTCTCTTTTTTTTTTTTTGTCACGGGCTTCACTTGCTGCGATTGCTGGGAGCGAGTTTTGATTAGCTTCCGCCCACGCAGCTTGGCGGACATTTGACGTCAACGTGGCGTATACGTAATACGATTGGTCCGGATGGAGCCTGGGCCAGGGCCAGGGCCTGGGCCTGGACCTGTATCTGGCGCCTGTCTCTGTGCCTGCCTGGGTCTCCCTCCCCCGCTTGCCGCTTCGAGCAGGTAATAAAATAATAAAATGCCGTTTTCTGATGTTCCCTTAAATTTGCGTCAACTGTGCAGACTTTTCGCTGTCATGGCAGCCATTTAACAAGAAGAAGAAGATGAAGAAGACAAAACGCACACACATAAAAAACAGAAGAACACTAAAGCACTTAAAGCTAATTCAAGTGATGGCATCAGCGAAGCCAATGCGATGATTGCCCATGTCAAACTCCGTATAATATTTGCCCAGAAATACATCGCCCAATATCCAAAGTGGTCCGCTGGGCGAGGGCAGATCGACGGCAATGAATGCCGAGGCGCAGACCGTGCGATCCGGAAAGATATCATGGAACACATAGTCCTCGCCCTTCAGCTGGAAGCGACGATTGCCCAGGGTGAAGGTCAGTGTGGGCAAGTGGGCCACCTGGTCGCAGGGCACCGAGAACTGGCCATAGGCAGCGGGCGTGCCGCCTATCGACTCGTTGATGAGTATCGCCTGCTCGTAGGGCACGGCCAGGAAGGAGGTGCCCGTGTCGATGATGACCTGGCAGCCGTTCAGGCACAGCTGCAGCTTGCCGATGCGCGCCGTCTCCAGCTTGACCTGCCAGTAGGCGCGATGCGTGACGGGCACGTAGGTGAAGTTGCCGCGATAGTAGCGCGAGCTGGAGCCGCCGAAGAAGAGATAGCCGCCCTGGTTGCTGCCCAGCTCGCGATTGAGATAGACGGAGAAGACGGGCCGCTTCAGCAGATTCTGCTCCATGATGGCATAGAAGGGCGGCTTGATATTCTGTATGGAGATGCCGCGATAGCCCAGCCCAAAGATGCCATCGAATTTGGCTGCCAGAAAGATGGGGCCGGGCATATCCGTGGCCTCGGCAAACGTCTGATTCGGTATCTCCAGCCCGGCGACGCGCACCGTGTCGTGGGACAGATATCCGGCCAGACTGCCCGACCCGTATTGTATATCGAAGCGTTTGCCATTTGACCTATAGCTGCTCGACTTTTTGGCATTGAAGCGACTGTGTATCTGGCAGGCGAGCTTCTTCTGGCACGACTCCGAGGGCACCCACAGGTTCGCCGAGCCCGTGTCGAAGATGACGTTGAACGTCTGCTGGGGCGTGCCAATGCTAATGGGGCCAAAGTACTGTGCGTCCAGATAGTTGCTCAGCGGCACACTGCGCGCCTCCTGCTCGTTCGCCCAGATGCCGTACCTGAGCCGCAGCCGATCCATGCGTATCCCGAACTGCTGAAAGCGATGCCGCACCGACGCGAACCGAATCAATGGCACGCGATACAATTGGGAGCCCCAGCCGTCGGCAGCGAGTGCCAGCAATGCCAGCAGCAGCAGCAGCAGCTTCATTATGCCAGCCAACAGCTCAACAATACTTGTAGCTCTTAATATTCAGATGTTGCTGCTGCCTCTCCTGCTTCTCCTGCTGCTTGGCAGAAAAATCAAAAGCTGATATGCTTGACTGTTGCCGACTTGTTATGAGTGTATAATACATTGCATTTAACTGTTGTCAGCAGCTTAAATTTCTCATGCATAAGAAATTTTATTTGAGTCGAGAAAGTGTGAAGCTGGCAATGCCCGACTAGCAAATACCCTTGAACTGCAGTTGCATTTAGTTGGTGTACAAAATGTGAAATTCAAGTGTGAAGTGTGAACTAAAATTTGCCGATGCTCGACTGGCAAATACCCTTTGAACTGCAGTTGCATTTAATTGGCATACAAAATATGAAATTTAACTAAATGAAGCGTAAGTTTAATGATCTTAGATCTAATCTAGTACAGCTTATTATTTTTATTTGTTGCATTTTATGGCATTGACATAGTATTTAAGAAGATAATATCAAATTATCCCAAATTTAGTGGAACGAATGATGTAGCAGCTTATTATTTTATACTCTATAGTGCCTTCTGCTTTAAGCCTTAATGAGTGGGTGAGTTATTTTCTTAGACTGTACAACCCATTTATTAAATTCTATTCTGCTACATTACAAGCTCATCAGCTTCTCCTGCTATGAAGGGCATATTATTCTTTCCGCCCTCGCCTGTTTTTATTGGCTAGTCAGATTAGATGGGAGCTGCTTTGGCTGAGCTGTCAGTCCTTCCGCGTATTCGGAGCTATGGCTCCAAATGAGCTCTGCATTCGTGGGCAGAACTAAATCCTATATTAATCCTCATAAACCAGTCAGCTGCAATCCATTTTCGCAGAACTTAATTCAGCAAAATTTAAATTTCGTAGTTATTAAAACGCGCCGTAGTGACACAGAGAAGCATTCCTATATAGACTATAGCCTTGTAAATGCTGAATTTTGCTGTTTAAACATAATTTGCTGGAGGCTCTGAGCATCGAATTCAGTTTGTTAAAATTTAAATTTTATACATGGCGATTACCTGACTTATTCATGAAGTCTGCTTAATCTGGATAGAGATGAATAGGCCATTAAATTATTTTCATAGAAATTTGTATTTTTATTTTTATTCTTAAAATTTTTAAAAATTTATTTCATTCTTTTATTTTATTTATTAGTGCTCCGCCATTTTTAGTTTATTTTATTATTAAACATTTTTTATGCTAAATTAATTTTTGTTTAGTATTATTAGAGCTTTATTTTTATGGAAATTTCATTTTACTTTATTTTTTTGTTAAACTACCTCGTATGGTTTTAATAAATCAAAAAAAAAAAAAAAAAAACTTTATTTTTGTTTTATTGTATTTTCTTTTACGTTAAACGTCTGCTTTTATTTTCATGATAATTTTATTATTATTTTTTTTATTTTTTTTTTATGAAATTATTTTTTTTTTTATATTATTATTTTTTTGTTGTTTTTAATTAATTTAAATTAAATTAATTTTTTATTATATTTTTATTTATATTTTATTATTATTAAGTGTTAAATCATTCCCATTCAAATTAGGCATCTTAACAACACAATTAACCGAAATGAAAAAGTTCTCGAAAGGCAATAAACCAAGTAGCACTGCTTTACTCCTGCTCGAGTAGGCACTCTTCATGCCTTTAACGTCTGTCAGCCACGCGATAATATCCAAAATTTCTCAGTTTCAGTGGGCGCAGGGTATATTAGACGTAATTGGAAATGTGAGAGCGAGAGGCACAAATGAAATCCAGCGCAGCCCTGGCAACAGCAAAGCGAGCGAAAGTGTGCCAAATCGAAGTGAGCGTCGCTGCGCTGCTCCTCAATTATATTTTTGACAGGCAGCTCGATCTATGCTATGCTCAATTACAGCGGAGGTGACCCGGCCATGATCTAGCTATAATCAATCACATTAAGCGACACGCCCACCCACACAGCCAGCAGACGTTCGCCTTTGTGTAGCATACTTTTCAGCGCATTGCCAAAGATTTCTGACAGATTACGACAGAAGCAAACGAAACTTGATTTGTTTTGTGTATTTGTCTTAAATGTTAAATGAATGACTCACTGACTGACTGAGTTGACCAACTTGAATGACTTTTCGAGCGAGGGGGCGGTGGGCGGGGAGCTCTGGCCATTAGAGACGAAGTATGCCAATCAAGTCAAGAGCGACAGAGCCGTAAATCACGCATTCGCCTTGTAGCACGCTGACAAATGTGTTGCAATTAAAATGACACTACGGCTAATGCGGCAACAACAACAACAGCAACAGCAACAGATAAAAGAATAAAGGAGAAAAGGCCACCAGCTGCTGGTGCTGTCAATGGCAGCACTTACCACACCTGCCACACGGCAGGCTAATGGCCAAAAGCTAGACGACAACAATGGCTTGGCGCTCCGTGCTTGGTGCTTGGTGCTTGGCATTGTTAACTGCTCTCGGCTGCTGAGGGCTTGCCAATATTTGAGGGCAGGCACAATTAAATATGTATGGCGCGCGCTCGTTGTTCTGTTTGCTTTGGCCTGGCAGCAAAACAAGCCTTTGATGTGATATATAATTGACAGCGCTACCAAAAAAGAGAAAGCCAGAGAAAGGGGGGAGAGAGGGGGAGAGCGCGAGGTGACGTAAATAATATTAAATAGTAATTGAAATTGCATTACTGCCATTAGCAGCTGGCTGGACAAGCTGTCAGCTTCTGACAGAGCTCTCATTGAATTAGTAGCAGGACTCAGGACGCAGGACTCACCGGGCGCAAAGAACTTTTGGCCAGGCGCCGAACAAGTTGTCAGCGAAGTTTAGGCCAAAAGTTTTCAACAAGTGTCAAACTCAAACCGACAACAGGCGCCATTGTGTGTCAACACTTGTTGCCCCAAAAGCAAAAAAAAAAAAAAAAAAAAAAAAAAAAAAGTGTAAAAGGTAGCCGGAGACAGAAATAATAAGGTAAAAGGCTGAAATGAAACGAATCTCAGACCGGAAATTGCGAGGCAGCATTTGTATCCTTTTGATGCTCTTAAATTAAGTTTGCCCAGCAAAGTTTTCATTTCTCTTTTTCATCCTTTCTAATAATGTGGCCAAACAGCCTTAAAGTTTTTTATGCTCTGCAGTTGACCTTTCGCCAAGGGACAAGCCTGCGCCTGTGCTCTCCATTTAGCTGGCCGCCCATAAAACTGCAAGTTCATGCGGCACTTGCAACTTGCACTCGGGCACACTGAATAAACTCTAAAGTGCTCGATGGCACTTGAGTCTTTGATGAGCTTTGTGCTAAAGCCAAAAACCCAATTAAATGGCCAGCAAAACCAAATACACTAAACTTTATCAAAAGCAACCACAAGCGCAGCTCAATGTGGTCAACTCTCTCCCTCTCTCTCTCTCTCTCTCTCTCTCCCCTGGCTCTCTGTTTCATGTGTGTGTATTTTTTTAACTACCAGCTGAAGCAGCCAAGTTTTCAATACACAACACAAAGCTCGAACTTTGATCTACCCAGCCGTCCTCATAGATATCAGATGGCAAACGCCCAACCACAATGAAGCTGGAACCATGCCTAAAATAATATTTTTGGCCGCAAAGTTTTGTAGGTACAAGTCGAATGACTTGTTGCCCTATGAAATATCAGCAACAGGCCGCATTATTAATGGCCCAATTAGTGGTTCAAACAGGTTGCAACAGTTTTCCGCACGCTTGCGTTCAACGGCAACAAAAAAAAAATAACGAAAAACAAAATGGTAGGAAGGAAGGAAGAAAACTTTCTGCAGCACGCACAAAAGTATGCTACAAATTCTGCTGGCAGCCATTTCTCCCCACAGAGTTGTTTCTGCCTTTACATTACGCTACGCACGGCAGCAGCTGTTGCTGCCGTTGCTGTTGCTGCTGGTGATGCAAATGTCGCCGCAGCTGCTGCAAAATATGAATATATTGCCGATGCGCCGGCGAGTGTCGTATGTTAAAGCTGAAGTTGAAATAGAGCACCGCGTTGCATTAAAGTGTCATCTTCTGTTGCTTTATTGACACACACACACACACGTACACACACACACTCTTACAGCAGCTACTTTTACACTTCACTTTGCTGCTTGAAACGTGTTTGAGCAGCTAAGCTTACTTGAGTGCGTTGCCTGTTCGCGATAACCCGTTAGCCACAACAACACACGACGTTGGCTTATTAGATTTTGGCACTCAAGCACTTGCAATTATGCGACATTTTAACTACCCAACTGACTGCAAAATTTAACTACATAAACACAGCGTCTACTTATTGAGGTAGTTAACGCATTCAAACCTTTGATTGGCAATAACTCAATTTTACAGTTTGAAATGAGCTTAACTGTAAGCTGTTGCTATTGTCCATTGCTATTGTTGCTGCGGCTGGCGCAGGTTGCAGCCTTTGTTGCTGCTGCTAAGATTATACACAGCTGTTGATTATTTCAATGTTTGCTCTCTGCATAGCTGCAGCTTATGTGTTAAAGTTTTGTTTAATAATCCCACTACTGCTGCTGCTGATATTGCTGCTGCTGCTACTGTTGTTGCTGGTGCTGTTGCTACTGCTGCTGATATTGACTGGTTGTTTGCTGGTTGCTGCTGTGAATGTGGCAATTATTAGTTAAAGCTAAGCTGCTTCTATTGTTATAGAAACTATTGTGGCTGCTATTATTGGGTGCTTTGTATTCAATGTTGCTGTTGCTGTAGCTGTTGCTGTTGCTGTTAAACTGTTATCGTTGATGTTGCTGTAGTTACTATAGTTGTTGTAGTTATTGATGATGCTAAAATTGCTGATATTGATAATGATTTTGATGTTGCTGATGTTACTGATATTGCTGATATTGCTGATGTTGGTGATATTGCTGATGTTGCTGCTGTTAGTGATGCTGCTGATATTGCTGATGTTGCTGATGTTGCTGATATTGCTGATATTGCTGATATTGCTTATGTTGCTGGTGCTACTGATATTGCTGCTGTTGGTGATATTGCTGATATTGCTAATGTTGCTGATATTGCTGATGTTGCTGATATTGCTGATGTTGGTGATGTTGCTGATATTGCTTATGTTGCTGATGTTGCTGATATTGCTGATGTTGCTGATGTTACTGATGTTGCTGATATTGCTAATGTTGCTGATATTGCTGATGTTGCTGGTGCTACTGATATTGCTGCTGTTGGTGATGTTGCTGATATTGCTAATGTTGCTGATGTTGCTGTTATTGGTATCTGCTGTTGTTATAGCTGCCTTATATAGAGCAATAAATTCTTGTGTTGCTGCTACGAATAGAGTTGTTACTGATGCTATACATGTTGGCGTTTTCTCACTGCTCTACTGTTGTTGCAACAGCATAAACTGCGACAGTTACCAATGCTACTCATAAGAGTAGCTGCTAACAGCTGCTTTGTTGCTGGTGCTGTTATTTTAGTTAATGTTTCGCTTGCAGCTGCTGAGGATATTGCTGCGGCAGCTACAGATGGCCATTGCTGCTGCTGTAGTTATTGTTGTTGCAGTGCTCTTAATACAACGGATGCTGCTGCTGCTCAGATTTGATTTCCTTTGTGCTCATTGCTATTGTCATTGAAGTAGCTCCTTTCGATAATTCTATAAATGTATACCTATCTCGGATATATGCTCCAATCGTTGTTGTTGTTGTCACATATGCTGCTGCTATTGTTGCTCTAAATGTTCTAGTTTAAGTTGCTGTTGCTGTTGGCAATACTTCGCTAGTTGTGGCTCATGTTTTTATTGATGTTTGCTGCCATAGCAATAATTGGTGTTGTTGCTGCTGCTCCTGCTGCCGCTGCTCCTGCTCCTGCTGCTGTTGTTATTGTCAGCTGACTGGCACATGCAATCAATTAAGTCTGCGATTGATCTGATGTCAAATGTTTTGCTACTTTATATTGATTGATTTCTTCCTTTCGCTGTGTGGCGAATAGAAAGCAATCTTGGCTGAATTCTATGGAAACGCCGCAATTGTGCGCAAAATGCTTGGCGGGCAGGCAGCTCGACTGAAGGCGGAGCTCATGAGTTGGCAACTTGAACGTTTAAAGAGTATTTATAGACGGGCTATCAAAATAATTGGTATGCATGACAGCCAACAGCCAACACAGAGTGTAAGCGAATAGATGATAATACTGATGATATACCCTGTATAAGGAAGTGAAGTGAGAGTGGTTAAAGAAAAACTCTCTTTAAGACTGTTAAAGAGATTTTTTGCCTATGGTTTTTCTATGTCTATGCTAATTCTCAAGGGCATTGGCTATTGAGCCGGAGACATAGCTGGACACGCTTCGACCATCAATTTACATGTACGAGTATAACTTTATACATAGTAACTAAATATAGTCAAGTTGATTGACAGCCAATTCCATTTTGTTTTGGCGGAAATTGTTTTTTAAACGTTAACGGGCAGTGCTTGAAGTTGTCAGCAGCAGCAGGAGCAGCAACTTCGTCAGTTGGCGACAGCAACTTAACGGGAAGAACTTTCTTCACTAATCTCTCGACAGCAGTGACATGCCTTTGGTCAGAGCGAAAATATTTAATTAGCTATAACACAAGACACGCCCTGGGGACTGTCAGGCGGCCGTCCGACCGGCCAGCCCGGCCTTGCCAACCAGACAGTCGAGCAGTCGAGCAGTCGAGCGGGCGACTGCCACATCCTGTGCCTGGCGGCCCAGGCACATTTTCCGTGGCATTGGAGCGTGAAACCATGTCGATGGAATTCATTTTGTGGCCGCTAGATTAAAGAGAATTCCCCAAATGAGTCGCCAACTTGGGCGCACAAAGTTCAAGCTTTAATGCCAGCTACTCAAACTAAAATAAATGTGCGAGTCGAGCATAATTAAAATGGATTTGCCGCGACGTGCCATAAATCACAGCAGCATATACCAGAGCGCTGAGTGTTACCTACACTCGAGCTTCATTAATAAGAAATAACTGTAATAAGTTGCTTAGTTATTCATTAAATCCTGGAAATTCCACTGAAATCCATTTTGACAGTCTGCTATGAGCTATTAAATAATTTTTGTCAAAATAAATCTATTTCAGGATCTTAATTATCTTGCCTTTTATAGTTCGACATATGAGCTCAAGGGGCGTAATAATTCTTAATACAATTATTATTAAGATTTAATATTTTTTATTCTTAAATTTAAATTTTCTCTTACAAACACAAACGCAAAAAATATTTGCGTAAAAATTTCATTGCATACCCAAAGAAATGACACAAACAAAACCTTTGCCTCTCTTGAAGTAGACCTGTATATTTATATACTTATATTTTCTCGTATAATGCTTTCAGGGTATGACTGTTTTATAACTAAAAAAAATATATGTATATATATATTAATTTCATAAGAAATGTCAAACTCAAACTTTCAGAACTCGCATCTCGTAAACAGGAAATTATTTAGTTTTCTCGGCATGTTCCAGACAGAGAGTTATTACTTCGCTCTACCAACTGCTAACTTTTCAATAAAAAACAAATAAAATTAAATAAAATTGTTTACAAATAAAAAAATAAAAATAAAAACAACCCTTTTAAGAAATAGTTTAATAAAACATTAAAAAATATATATTAATTTATTAAAATATCAACTAATAATTTTTACGAGCTACAAAGGGTTTATTTAAATACCTCGTATGGCTTTACTAAAAAAAAAAAATTTAAAAAATTAATTAAATTTAAAAAAAATTTAAATAAAAAAAATAATTTTATAAAAGCATAGCTAAATAAAAATAATTTACAAAAATGTATAATATAAATATCCAAAAATGTGAATAAATGAACATTGCTTAAGCTTCTTTAATTGATTATTAATTTAAGCATCAACTTTTTCTTGAAATAATTAAAATTTCGTGTTGAACTTAAAGCTGGAATTATGTGCTTTAAGGAGAACCAAATGAAATATTGTAAATTGTGTTTTGTGTAACTTGGCTAATTATTTAGCCCTCCGCTGCTGTAGCTGTTGTTGTTGTTGTTCTGCTGGCTTTGTGGCAACATTTTGCGGCCGTCAATTTGGCGACCCAGCCACACGGCTGACCTTAAACATAATTTTTGGCTGGCAGCGGGTCGAGTGGGTAATGTAACTCACTTTTGATAATGCGGCAACTGGAAATTATGCTCGCCCGTCCACAGTTAATTAAAGCGCCTTCAAAATTGAGTGTGTGTCTGTGTGTGTGTGTGTGTGTGTTTATATCCTCAACAGGCGGCAGCAATTTGAGCGTCTAAGCGACTTTTAATTGAGTTTGCATTTCGCGCTCGTTATGTTGGGCAAGCTTTTGTGCTTCTTTGTTGAAAGGAATGAAGGAATGAAGAAAGCAACGCACAATTTGGTTAATTAAAATGTTACAATTGACGTTGGCATTTTTGTGGCAGTTGCCAGTTAGCAATTGCCAGTTGCCAGTTGCCAGTTGGCATTCTGCGGTTATCATTGTGCGGGGCCACAAGCAGACATACTTTCAAGTGGAAACGGCGCAGTCAGGTAGCAAGTGCCAAGTGTCCTTGTGCTCAGCTGCATTTGATGGGCATGTCTGTGTGTGTGTGTGTGTGAGGGTGTGTGTGTGTGTCTGTGTGCCAAAAGTTGTGCACTTCATCAACAGCAAGCAAGCAAGGACATTGCCACAGCCCCACACACACTCACACACATACACACACACACTCACACATATACAAACGCTACTTAATTTCTACAGTCTGTAAAAATCTTTATTTATTGCAACTAATTTACATAAACATAAAAAACCTTTGCAATTGCCGCCACACATATGAAATGACGCCCACAATAAATGCTCGATTGTTATTATTATTGTTGTTGTTGTAGTTTATTTGGCACTTAAGTGCTTTGAACTTTGCCTCTGTGTGTGTGTGTGTGTGTGTGTGTGTGTGTGGGGCCCGCAAATATTGCCATTAGCTTAAGTGCAAGCACTCGCTGTTATAACTGTTATACATTTTCGGCACTTACTCTGTTTAACTGTTATATTACTCATACGCCGCGTAGCCAGCGCATTTCCTAACTGCCATTCCTTAGCCGTGCTATGCACATATATTAATAAACATATTCATTATTTATGCACTTCATGCGGTTGCCTCTACAGCAATGCTCATGTTTTGCATTCATATTGCCCCCTACACAAATGTGTATATATGTATGTATGTATGTATATAAAGCCAGGCTCGGCTAGCAAAAATATGAATAAGTGGCAGCAGACAGCATGGCTGACCCTAAAATATTCAAGTGTTCTTTATATGCCTTATCAGCATGCACAAGCCGTGTCCTTTGAACTATTTTCAGCTACGTGAACCCATTGAACTCGAGAACTATAAAGTCTGAGCGGCACAAGTTTTGCTCAATTAAAATAAATTTTTACTGAAGACAACAAAAACTAAATCAGTGAAATCGGTGAAAAGTTAAAGCTAGATATAAAAATTGAAATTTACAAATTTGGGTATAGAAATGAAGTTCTGTAATAAAACATATTTTACCAGTAGAAAAACTCGCCCCAAATATTTGTTTTAGGCCTTGTCCAGGGTATTTGCACGCCTGGCCTACTCTTCACACACAATTTCCACTTGCTTTCTGTGCTCAGCTTGGCTCGGTTCATGCAATATTTATAGCCCGTGGAATTGGACGGTGGCAATGCATTTTTACGGGCGTCTGCTGCAATGGTTTATTCATAAAGACGCAAACGTCAGGCCAGTGGAGCAAAGTCCTTGTTAAGGAGTCCTGCTACGGCACATAGGCGCGATAAACCCATTAAGCTTACGAACTTACCTAGTCGTGATCCATAATTAACAAAAGGCGGCACTGACAAAAGACGCGTCAGGCAATCAAATTTGAAAGAAAATTTTGCATTAATTTTTATGATTCGGTGAACCACAAAAGCAAACACTGCAGAAATGCAATTAAAATAAGAAAAGAAAAAAAAATGATTGCTGCCATTCAGCAACTGTTGCTGGGCGCAACAAAAATTGCTTTGATGTGTGCAGCCGCCTTCCATGTTTCCGCTCGTTCGTTTTTTCTGCTTTTTATTATGAAAACAAGAAAATTAAAATTTCATTGCAAAGCAGCAGCACAATAAGCTATCAAAATTAATGATATTTTCCAGACCCCAAAGAGTGAGAGAGAGAACGAGACGGGAGATAAATAGAATATGCTGATAAAATTTATATGCAAAACATAAAAGAGAAACGAATTTTATATTTACGAATTGCAGAGATTTATTTATGCTGTGCATTGCAATTATTCAAATGACAGATTCCATTTAACATTTACTTAGCCAGGTGGATAAAATGTGTTGTTGATGCTGCGCTTCGTATACACTCAAATAAATAGTTGCTTTATTAGTTTCATCTTTGTCGTTTTGCTGTGTTTCTTTAACATTTAGTTCTTGACTTATACATAAATACATTTATATAGATTTGTTAAGGTAGCGTTCGCATAGTTACCGATGGGGCGGAAGGAAAACACTTACAACATCCAACAGTTAGATTTAAAACTACATTTAGCTATGCATTAGTGGAAAGAAGGAAAGGAGAGCTTATCGAATGTTGCGTGTGTGAATCGTGGATTAAAGTAAACTAAAAGTCGAAAATGAATAATTTCAGTTCAGTCTCTTAAGATGCTTGCAACTTGCTTGCCATTTGCTAAAATCTTGACTACTTAGTTGTATAATTTACAGTTTCATCAATGCCAACAACAACATCAATATCCTAGGAGACATCATTTAAGCTGTATGCGAGTGTCTGTGTGTCGGTTCGTGTGTGTGTGTGAGTATTCGTCTCTGTCTGCGCCATTCGTTCATCTACACAGAGTTCTCCTCGAGTCCCTGCTGAAATTAATCAAAACTTCCTTACGTATTCCATGTATATAAAAAAAAGAAAAACAACAGAAATTTCTTATTCCATTTTGCATTTACCTTCATTAGGGGACTGACTGCACGCGGCATGACGCTTAGCGTGCTGCCACTCGCTGCATTATTCGTGGGCAGCATATGCAACGCATTGTTCGAGCCACGGTGCAGGGTCAGCGGTGCATGCTGACCCACCAGCGTGGTGGTTGTCGCCGACGATACGCACGATTCCCGCTTGCCACGGCCGTAGTACGAGGTCAATGGGCTGATTACAAATAGACAACTTAATACAAATCAAATCAGCAATTAACTTGGGGCAGGGCAATTAAATGGGGAGCTAAACTTATACATATGTCGAAAACAGTTGAGTTAGAACTAGCTCAAATAAATTTTGTCATTTAAGATATTTAAAAAAAAATAATAATAATAATAATGATAATTATATAAAAAAAAAAATAAAAATAAAATTTTAAATTAATATTAATTATATTATATTTGAACTAGCTCTAACTCAAACCATTGCAATGCTTATTAATGGTTTTATCTATACAACTTGGTAGAAGTGTCTGGAAGTCTCTTAAAATTAATTTTAATATAAATTGTTTTTACTATTTAAAAAAAAAATACAATTATTTATATACAAAATATATATATTTCTGTAAGAAAATAAATTATAAAGAATAAAAAAATATAAGTAAATAAATAAATAAATAATATAAAATAAAATAAATAAATATTCTAAAATATATTTAATTTTTTATGCAGCTCTCAAAATTTAATGCCTAAAAATTTTAAGACAAGTTTGTTTTTTTTTTTAGTTTTATAAGAAAAATGTTTTCAAATATAAAAATAAAATTTTATATATTTTTGTTATATATATTTTTATATTTGAATATATATATATATTTTTGTTATATATATTTTTATATTTGAAAACATTTTTTTATAAAATTAAAAAAAAAAATATATATATATATATATATATATATATATATATATATATGTATTCAAAAACAAAAAAATATTTTTTTTTTTATATTTTATATATACAAAAACTAAACTAAAATCTGTTTCTGTAAATTGCTCGCTTTACAGCCTTTTCGTTCTTAATATTCCAACTTTACTTAATGGAACTTAACATAGATTTGAGTTTAAAATTTTAATAGTAATTAACAGCAAAATGAACTAGTTCAGGCGTAACATAATCTGATTGTAGCACCTGCCCGCTCATTACGCTCCTAACAGACACTCATTAAACGCAGCAAGTGCGTGTAATTAAAATCTCCGAAAAAGACTTTAAGACAGTTTTTGCCTTACCGCATGCTTTCAGCGCGAGGCGAACCACCGCCTCCGCTCTTGGAGAAACTTTTTGTTGTATACCTGTCCGGATATTCGAAAACAGTTTTTAAACCAGCACAGACATGCAGAGAAGAAGAGAGATAGATAAAGAAAGAGAGAGAGAGAAAGTATAGAGTGAGATAGTGTTAGTGTGAATAACTATTTGAGGGTAGCACCCACCTTCTGTTCTGGTTGCGTTGGATGTTGCGTGAATCGCGCCAGGTGGATACATGATGTCGCAACGCATTGCGCACCTCCGAGTTGAGGAAGCAGTAGAAGAGCGACACCCAAAAGCCCTGTCAAGCGTAAGAGCAAATATTTGTATAGCCAGCAAAAAAAGAAAAAGCAACAAAAAAGATGCAAAGCCGAGAACTTGCCTGGGTGCTGAGCAGAACGGCGCGCAGTACGGCAAACATGTGACCCATTAGGCCCGATTCGGAGGGTCCTGCCAGCACCACCAGGTAGGTGATGCCAAAGAGCGGTATAAGCACGAGCAGGGCCTTGGCCGCCTTGCGATACTGGCGCGTCTCAACGGTATTCGCCGAACGGAGCTTGGTAATGAGTACCTAGGCGAGAGAAAAAAACAAAGCAAAAAAAAAAAAACACAGTTGAGCTGTTTGCAATACTCTGTGTGGGCATTTCAAAGAACTTACAAACATGATGCGAAGCAGAAATGTTAAATTGATGATGAGCACCGTGCAGACGGGTCCCTGGAATATCCAGTCAACGTTCGTCTCCTCCATCCAGGGACAGTTGATGTCGTACTGGGCGCGAATAAAACTTTAATGAGCTACCCAATCGAAGCCAAAAGTGCAGCCCTCACTCACCTTCTCCACGTTGCTGTTGTAGTTCACTGTCAGGCCCTTGGCCACGGCCCAGGTGACCACAAACAACGCCGGACCGCCTGGCCAAAAAGAGACGAGAAAGCAAAAAGCAGCGGGATAGTAGAATTGGAAGTGTGTAGATGACAGCTTAATTACCCAAGTAGAAGAAGAAGAAAAAGAAAAAGAAGAAGCCGATGAAGACTTACCCCAGCCAATAGATGCGTAGATATTGAAGCGTATATTATCGCCGGAAAAGGTCTTGACCACCAGCATATAGAGGTAGAGTCCCTCGACCAGCATCCAAAAGAAATTGGTCAGCGTAAAGAAATGAAAAAGCGTGACCAGGGCGATGCAGCTGCTCAGGCCGCTGCGCACCGAGATCTAAGGGCAGAATAGATAGAGGTAAAAGGCAAACAACAAAACGAAATGAGCAATGGACGCTGTCTGGGCATGACTCACCTGCACGGACAGCAAGAGTATCCAGAACAAAGCCGACATGATGTACGTGAAGAACAAATTGGCATGGATGGTGTTGCGTAGGCAACGCAGCTCCCTGCGAGAGGAGGACGGAGCAGGCAGGAGGTAAAGAATATATAGCTATGTAGTTAGATAGAACAGCTAGACACTCACTTGTAGTAGGCGAAAACAATCAGCGCCAGGGTGAGCGAGACCAGGCTTAATGCATAGCCAATATAATAAATGATGGTCGGCAGCTCCACTATCGTCTCGAACTCCGGCACCGTCTCCGTCTCCGCTGGCAAGTGGGCGCAGGCATCGTAGTTTGTGTACTGCGCCCAGCTGCCATTCAAGTGGCAAAAGCGTGTTGCATTCTCTGTGGAGTCCGAAATGTTGCAAAGGTGAAAGGTAAAGGCGAGGGTTATATAATGTGTACAGTGAAAACTCTATGAACTGACTGTACTTTGGGTACAGTTTTAGAAACGAGATACATTCTTTAATTATGTTTAGTATATACTAAATATACTACTATATATACTATATATACATTCGAAAGGTGCAGGATATATAGTACTAAAAGTAAATTTAATGGATTTTAATGAATTTTTTTGTCTAGAGCATAGTTAATTTGCTTCCCATAGCTAATGAATTTAATTAAGTACCTTTGGACTTAGTGTGATAAGTACATTTTTAGGCTTTATCGTACATTTCTTTGGGAAATTTAGTACATTTAAAAAATAAGTAAATGTAGTCAATTTAAATGTAAAGTATAATTTCTAGTACCAATAGTTCATTTACTTCATAAAGATAATTTAGTAAATTTAGAACATTTGGTACATTTAGTACACTTAAAGAAATTGTAAATATCTAATAAAAAAATGTTTAGAATATTTCGTTGATTTTAGTATGTCCAGTAAACTTTTAGTATTTAGTACACTTAGATAATTTAGTACATGTATGGGAATTTCATGTTTTATGTAAGGAAAAGAAAAGCTAAAGACAAATGAGGAAATATGAAGCAAAATTGTTATATATTTGCTATCAGCTCATTCAATAATACAAATTCATAGCCGTTGTTCAACATTGGCAGTTTTCACTGTATTTTCATAGATGATTGCACTGTACTCACTGCTGCTGTCGTAGTGTATGCCCTGCAATTCGTCCATGCACTGCAGCACGGCCAACGTGCCCCGGGCCGTGCGTGGCCAGCAGAGTATCGAATCGAATTGAGTGAGGCAATGGTCGCTGGCATTGCCATAGGTCAATGTCTCGATGTGCTGCTGCAGCAGGCAATTCAGCTCGACGCTTTGATTGATCGCATCCAGATTGCTGCCTGACCAAACGTTGCTGCTGCTGCTGCTGCTGCTATTGTTGTTGTTGTTGTAGATGTTGTCACTGTTGTTGTTGTTGTTGTTGTCATTGCTTATAGTGTCGGTGTTGTCGTCGTTGTTGTCGTTGCTCATTGCTGCAACTCTCGTGCCCGCTCTGGCAGCGGGCGCCTCTCACACTCGGCTCGATCCTGGCATGTCCGGCATCTACAGTGTTGTTACCTTTGGGTACATTCAAATTAGAAAGAGTTGCGCTGAGAACAAAATTGTTTGATTGAATCACGTTCTATAAACCAGAAGCCATTAAAAGCCAATCAAAATGACTGAGAGATGACAGAAACTTCCCGTTCAGGCTGGAAGCCTGAGTTTATTAAATGCTTCCAGTAGGAAATACAGAAATATATATATATGAGCGTGTACTGAAAATATATATATATTATTTATTCGTTGAATGTTTCTTTCATCGGATGTCGATTTTTAATTTTTCGATTAAATCAGCAACAAAAAAATTCGCCTCTATCCTGAACCACTCCCACTTTTACTCTAAGGACTTTAAGGACAAGAGACATCAAATTTGATATATCAGTTCATATAAGGCATATACGTATATATTTCGAGCAGTTCCGCTTTTTAATAGCTCAACAATTGGCCCAGTTACAAGGGAACTGTTAATACCTTAAAGCCGTAAACTCAATACTTCTCATATACGCTTATCTTTACATGTGTGTTTATGAAGTACATAAAATGATGTCACATGTCAAATAAAAACCGCTAGCAATAACTCTTAAAAGTGTTGCGGCCTTAGACCGCACTTAAAGCATGTAAATTGTGCCACGAAATGGCTTGAAGCTAACCCAGAACAGGACAAACCGCAAAATGGCTAAGAAAACAATGTTATATGGCTGCGTGCCTGTGTATGTGTGTGGGTGTGTGTGTGTGTCTAGGTTGAGGCTTGGGCACGGCAACAGGGATCTAGTCCAAACAACCGCAGCTTCCGGCTACTAAACTTTCTATATAGATGTATGTGTGTGCGTGTGTGTGTGTGTGTGTGTGTGTGAGTTAATTGCACTGGCCAACAAAGAAGCCAGCGTCAGGGGCAACAGTTTAAAGGGCTATAAAATCAATGAGGAAAATTGCATTTGATACCCAACGGCTTTAACTTGGCCTAGACACATTCTGTTGCCTGATTTATTAATATCACATGAATCTCCCAGGCGAGCAGGCGTGGCAGGAAGCCGTAAAAATTCATTAGCCAGCACAAAACTTGGCCATCAACGATTGCCTGACTGACTGACTGACTGACTGATAGTGGAGTAAGGGCAGCGAAAAGAAAGCAAAAAAACATATAGGATATAGACCAAAAGGTAGCGCACGTTAGAGAAATTAAAGGCCAGACAGTTAGCAAAGGGGCGTGGCCAGCAGGGTCTACTCCTACAGCCTTCAAGTCAGCAGGACCCAAATCTTGCATTTATATGCTGATAATAAATGGCATAAATGATGCATCGTTACATTAATGCATGGCATAAAAAACTCGTACACACACACTCACACACACACACACACACATGGACAAATATAAACAGATAATAAATATGTAGAAGCTGTGCCCAGCCAAGCGTGCAGCACAGTGCGCGCGTGTAGTATGCGAACGGGTGGCATGAGAAGGCGGAAGTGGTTTTTGTGCTGCTGTTCAGACCGTAAAAGGGTTTCGCATCCAATACTCGCAGTTGCTTTTAATGCATGTGTAGGGGCGGCATAAATAAACACAGTTTACGGTAAATAGCTAACAATTATTTATGTATTAGCAGACGGCAAAAATAAGGGGCAAAAAGATTCAAATGCAAATGGAATGTTGAATGCTGAAAGTTCAGCTCATGAATATTTCAGCAAATATTCAACTAATAAATAATGAAAATGCATAATTGAATCAAAGACTTGTAAAACATTAGTTTATAAAATAGAAATGTATGAAATGAATTTATTTTCATTTTTTACAACGACGAATGAATTATTTAATAGAATAAAAACAAAACAAAAATGTTTATAATAAAAATGCATATTTTTGTATATATATTATTATTTATGTACACATTTTCTTAAGGCGGAATGCTTTCATTTGTTATTAATTATCATTATTTAATTTGATCAATATTTGATCAGAATCTTAATAAAACTCAAAGTTATAAAATAATAAAAGTTATAATAATAATAAATAATTTGTATAAGTAAATTGAAAATGATATATGTATGTAATATGATATGAACATTCTTATTAGCACTAGATGAACATTGCTGTGAAATTAACACAAGCTCTTATATTCATTAATATGAACATTAATTTAATAATACTATATTAACATTCACAATAAACTGATTTCATTTACATAGCACAAAATATTAATATTAATATTAAATAATCATTAAATAAAAAAAAAACACCGCACCGCACCACACTGCATCCGATCAGCACCAGATCAGGAGCTCGACTGATCGAGCTCTGTAGACTACCATCTGGCTCTCCCCTTTACCTGACAGAAGATCACTCAAAGCTCAGCTCATGAGTTCTTTTATGCTAAGCCCTATTGGTGACTCACTCAGGAAGTCTTTGTCGCAGAGCTGAGAGTAATTGGTGTAAAGAGATGAATGCTTTTATAGGCAGGTAGACGAAAAACTTTATATGGATGACTCTGGCATTATATTTCTACATTACTGATCAAATTTTTATTTATATTTCCCTTTATCCCATACTCCTCTCTCTCTTCAACTATTACTAAACCCCACACTCTCTGTGATACACTTGTCTTACTAAACATTCCCTCACTTTACTTTAATGAATGCTCTGTGTACAATGCATACATAAAATTTTCATTATGCCTGAGCTCTTAATGTTTCGTTGCCTTTTAGCTATTACTCACATACAAATAAACACCTAACATATACATATGCATATCTAACTGAACGGTCTGCATGTGGGTGCTCTGCATTTCTGACTCACTGTGCACTCATAATTTCTTTTCTTTTGTTCAACGCCTTTTTGCTGTAATTGTCTGTGTTGTTGTTGTTGTTGTTGTTGCTGCTGATGCCGCCTAGCTCGTAAATTAGCGTCCTATAAAGCCGGCGAGTAGATTATTTCTGCACATGCCCGAAGCTTAGTTGCTTTTAGCCCAGCTTTCATTAGCCACGTTAGCTGTGGTTAGCAATTGCGGCCTGCCACAATTTTAAGGCCACAATTTTGCTATTTTGCCTAGCAACCAAACTCGAGCATCTAATTGGCTCATAAATAATACACGAAAAACAAAAAAAAAAAAAAAAAAAAAAAAGAACAAGAAAAGGAAATGGCAAATATATAAAAATTAAAATGGAAATTTGATTGCTAATTGCATATTTGATTTCAATTAGCCGCAACGAGATGCGAGCACAATTCATTGGACCCAAATGCAAATTCGTTTTGACAGCTCGACACACACACACACAACACACAACACACAGCACACACATACATATATGGAAGGAGAGAAATGAAATGTGTTCATCTGACAATCTCATTTATGACGTTCACAACTTGATGAATGTCCGGCTTGCATCATAAAATATTTTCAGCTTGGCCAAATCAACGTAAATATAAAAAGCACATTAGGAAAACTGCTGCCGGCTGGCGAAAAACTGAAAGGAGAAAGAATGAATGTATTCAATATGAAGGAGGGACTACCAAATATCCCTTAGGCTTACAAAAAAAAATGTAAAAAAATAGATAATATATTTTGTTTAAAAGTTTTACTGAAGTTTACTTAGTTATAAGATGACAAAAAAAATACTAAAAATAATTTACGATATTAAATTATTATTATTAAAATTTAATACCAATATACTAAATGGATTTTACTATATTCTAATTTTATATACTATCAGAAATAAAAAATAAATAAAAAATATACTTTTTTCTCTATATTTATACAATACACAATAAAATATTTTACAATCCATAATAAATGAATTATTATGCACTAAATATAATATACGATACTTAATATTGCACATACGATAAACAAAAAACTTTATGGAAAGCTAACAACTTTATACGATATTCAACAGAATATGCGAAAATCAGTCAAAGTCCTCCCGCAAAGTGCTAGAAATCAAACTTTTTATTTAATTTGGAGTGCCCAACCTAATTTCTGATAAACTCCTCGGAAAACATTGCCCTTTATCTGCAGGGTATCAAAAGGACACATATGTACGTAGTTGAGGAAATAAAATGCAAACGCACATTCACACACACTCACACACACACACACACACATAAATAGCAGCAGAGCCAATGGATATACGCTAAAGGGCATCTGTGGGCGGGGCGCCGGCCCAGTGGGCGGAGGTAATGTATAACGTTTGCTTATTTGCTGTCGCAGCCTTGCCTCGTAGCTCCCAAGTCCCCATTTCTTAGAGTCCTGCTATTATAGAAGATTGTATCTAATCTCGTGCGATTGCACACAATGGATTTGCCAAAGGCGACAACAAACACACACATACACACACGCACACATAGAGAGATAGAGACGTTTAGTTTGGTGTGTGCAATGCCTGAGTGTGTGGATCGAATTCCTGCGGCCGAATGAGTACCGCAGTATTAGGAATGCGAATTGCTCACACCTCACTCCACGCTTCTTGTTCTCTCCTCGTCCAGTCTCCATCTCCGTCTTCGTCTCCATCTCCATCTCCATTCTGTGCGAGCTTCTGCAATTTCCGGCTGCTGCTCTAATGCTTATAAATGTTTACGCTCCTCGTTGCCTCTCGTAATTGTCGAGCATTCCGATATATAGAATTGAAAATATAATAATAATCATACAAGAGACCAACTCACACACACACACGCACATTGGGGCAATTGTTTGGCAACACTAAATGGCAGCGGTTGAAGCGGCAGCTCGCCAGCTGTCGGCCTGCCGCTGACATGCGTAGACAAGTCGCGGTTGAATTGAAGACATTTTCATTATCAAGAGACAATAAAGCGCCAGGACGCACACAGGCCACACAATAAGCCAGGATGCGCATGGGCAACAAAAGGACAGCGCAGCTTGATTGCTATTTTTAGCTTTTGCTGCTCTGTTTCAGAGCTCATTATTATAGCTCATTAAATTTTATATGAATGCACACACATACACACACACACACACGAACAATGAGACAATGGCGCACTTAAAAATTTATAAGCAAGCATTACGCATACGACGCGTGCGTAAATGCGCAAATGCTAGAAAGCGATATAGCACACCTCTGCACATACCTTATCACATCTTCATTTAAGAAATCATTAACCATTAAATTAGAAAACTATGCATTTTCACAAGTGCATCGAAAGCTGATTTAGATATGCTTTAAGGCTCAGCTGGGTTAAGAGTTTTGATGAGATTTAAGATTTTTAATATGGAAAATAAGTACAAATTTAGCGATATGAGTTAAATATATTTATAAAAATACCTAATGCTGGGCTGAACTATTAAAAACTAATCCCAACAACGACGACTATAGTAAATATATATAAATGAATATACTATTTGTATTGTAGTATATGAAGCATTAGCCATTTGAATTATTATCTCTTACAAAATTAACATAATTTTATAATGTAAAACCAATATCTGGATATGGATTGAAGTAGCTCGATTATTATTAATGAACTGAAATCTCTCTAATAATTTTAATAAGTTTCATTAACTTAGTAAATATAAATTTCTGCTTTCCTTTCTTGCTGCTTTGGTTGTAATTATTATTATTATTATTATTATTATTATTATTATTATTATTATTATTATTATTATTATTATTATTCGATTATATTTTAAGAATCAATCGAAATTAATAGATTTTCTTATTACCTTATTGTTATTTATCGATAGCAAGCAAGCGATAATTTTATATCATCGATATATCAGTCTACGTTGATTGTATTTCTAATATTTCCTGGTAGTTCTTCATTTATTTTCATAATTCTAACTATACCCAATAAAGGCTAACTTTTATGCTTCAAGAGCTATTAACTATAATCTATCAATTTCTATTTAAGCCCATACTAAACCGCATAAAGAGTTTCAATATTTTCCTGAATATTTCTGTAATATTCGTATATCCTTTGATTTTCACCATTCAGAACCCGTTATCTCAAATGTTAACCAAATTTCATTTGCATAAGACTTTGATACGCGATCCGTTTACAATGCCTTAAAAGTAGGAGTTCGCCTAGCAAGATGACTCCCTCAGGCACAATCTCAGCCACACATTAACGTATACAATGTAATATAGATGTGTGTGTGTGTGTGTGTGTACATACATAGATCGACTGGGGCATAAAAGTTTTGTGGCAAGTGTTTTATTTTTTCTCATGTTCTCTCCCAACCGACTTTTATGCATCCGCAGGCAGCAATGAAATTTGATGATGGGCAACATGAAAAGGCACAAACGTCAAAAGGTTGGGCAAAGGTTTAAATATTGCCTTGCGTCTGCCACACAGCGGTGCGGGTAGTGGATGAGGGGGGTGGGGGCTATTACATACGTGGGCCAGGCTGAGCTAGAAGAAAGCGACAAGCGATGCTTGTCTAGACGACCATCATAATTTGCACACATCCGCTTGGCTCTCGCTAGGACACGCCCACACCTGGCTGTTGCCCAACAAAAACTTGATGGTCTGCCATTTCGAACTGGATCAGTGGCCATTGCCAACAAGTGTTGCGTTTTATTGTCTCGCCATTAACGGTTTTCCGTTTCAGCTTTTCCTTCCTTTGGTTTTTTGTTGTTTTTTTTTTGGGACACGTGCAGCATCACAGCCCGGAACGGCACGCGCTGCAACTACGTGAGAGCTCGAGTGGCTGAGTGTGGCTGAAGCTGTGGCTCTTTTGGAGATGCTGCTAACAAGCTGGGGACTTATATTCGGCTGCTGGCTCGCATAAATCCATAAAAACTTGCACAACAAAAGCTAAATAAGACAAACAGAAAACCTGAGTGTATTTAGGGTGTTGGAGGAGTCGGACTGCGTTGCTGTGTGTGTGCCCATGTGTGCTGCGAAATCTGTTATTTATTGAGTCAATAAAAATTTGGTTTAATGCATTGCAAGTTTCCTTTTCTTTTTGTCAGAGATTTGCCAACAGATTTACGGCCTTTGTTACGGGGTTGTCGAACGGCTGCTTCATAAAGGAAATCAAATTTGTGCGAGGCCTAAAAGTAGGCAACAAGTTTTCCCAATTGGCAGCCATTGTCCGCTCTGCGTTGCTAGGGCTATCCATATCAATATGTATTAGAGTTACATTCATTCATCTTCTCTTTTTTTGTGGCAATCGATACTGCACTTGTTGTGCACACACACACACACACACACAGGCACACGCACACCCAACAACAAGGAGGCCAATTGGCAAGCCTTTGTGCGGCGTGTTGCTGGGGCGTGTATTGCTTACTCGCTTGGCATTTTAATTAAAGCTGCAAACAGTAACTGATTGTTGTTACACACCACTCCCACTCCCACACACACACACACACAGACACACGTATTGCACATACCTTTCGTGTGCTGGACGCAGCTAACGCTAGATTTCCCATTTGACCACAGCTTGGGCAAACGATTTGCTTATCCTTTCTGTTCCTTTGCGCTGGCTTAAATGTACTTAACGCCTGCTAAGCTGCGAAATGATTATGCTTAAGCGTTTATTACTTGTTTGTTGTGGTTGTCTTGGATATAATATGCACAAGCACACACACACACACACACACATACAGCTACACACATCAGTTGTTGTTCTGATTTATGCTGGATTAATTGCCATGACATTTGCTTGCGGCTGCTGATAATTTATATATAAAAATTATTATTATATGTATATTTTTGTTGTGCATTTAAACAATAAATTAAATACATTTTTTTATAAACTGGACACAATTTTTATTAATTTTCTTTTTTTTTAATATTTTTTTTCGTATTTTTTGCGATTTTATTTAAAATGTTACTTTAGACCCAGCCTAAAGCCTAGCCGCTCGCTTTACGAACCGCACTCGCCGAGAAGCCGCTGATAACTGAAGGCTTCGCATCTTAACAAGCTTCCAGTTCTTACCACTTTAAGGGCTCGGCAAAATGGCGCGAAAGTTTTTGCGTTCCACATGGAAAAAGCTCTGCGCAAAAGCTGCGTTCCACTCAAGCAACAAGACGACGGATGCTTCGGCTGCCAAGCAACAGGTGTGCGTGTGTGTGCATGTGGGTGTGCGTGCGTGTGTGAGTGTGTGTGTGCGTGTGTGCTTAGCGAATTTTGTCTAAAATTTTGTAAGGAAATGCAATTTGTTCTTTTTTTTTTTGTCTACTGCTAATCCGCTCATTTGATTTATGTAAATATTTATTAGAGGCACTGTTTGCTCGGCACTTTCAGAGCGGCAAAGGACACTGTTTGCTTAGGTGGCTCTGTTGGCCATGGTAAACATGCTGGCAAAAAAGGATATATTAGTTTTGAGTGGCAGCAGCCGCCATATCGTTCTTTGAAGCAGCGTTCAGCTCTAATCAAATTAAACTCGAGTGCGACGCGTGTCGACATTTATTAAAAATCCCAATATGCTCCAGGTGCGCCGAAATTGCCGGAAAGCAAACTCAAATTGAAAACGAAGCAAAACAAATGGAAAATGGAGAATGCAAAAAGAGAAAAAAAAAATGAATCAGTGCCAAACAATGCTAACCCAAAGCACACATACACAAACAATCATACACAAACACTCAAACACACACAGGCGGGCGCACTCACGTATTTAAATAAAAAGCCAACATGGAGCCTACTGATAATAACACAATGACAAAACATTTTTTTTTTTTTTGGCCACCTCTCCTCGTAATATATAAACAGCTGAGGGCTGAAAATGTGTCTGACACATTCGCCAAGCGTCCTTAACAGCTTAACAACAACAAGAACAACAACAACAACAGCAACAACAATAACGAGAACAAGCGAAACCTTCTAAAAATGCTAATGTCAACTGCCAGTGGAGAGCATTTAAATTCCATTTGAAAAATTCATTGCCAAGAGCAAAGACATGTTCGCCGTAAATGTCCTGCGTGCGTTGTATGCGCATATCCTTATGCATATTAAAGCAGCGAAGGACATGTCAATTGAATTAAATGCCAAGCATTTTAGCTCTGCTAAACAAGCCATAAAAGTGATTTTCCAGTGTGTGTGTGTGTGCGTGTGTGTGTGCGTGTGTGGGTGTGTTGAGTCTAAAACGCTTTCACTTCGAATCCTAGATTGATTCGCTAAGACAGACAAAAGTTTTTCAATTTAACAGCAGCAGCAGCAGCAGCTGGAAAAACTATCAGAGTTAACTGTTTGATTTTCTTTTTAGCCAAAGAGCTAAACGAAATTTCTTGGCAAAGGGTGAACGAGTGTGGATGGCTATTGTTATAAATTAAGCTTAGCTAATGATAGACAAGCGAATACCCTGTAATTCAAGTAGCTGAAGTCTTTAGACTTTGCAAAGCGTCAACAGCTTGGCTGAGCCAAGTTTTGCTAGTACAACAGGACGTATGCGTAATTGAAATAGATTTAAAGCCTAACTGCTGCCTAACTGCTTTCACTTTTCACTTTAAGGTTATTTATATTTTATAGGCTTTTTAATAAGGCCAACTTCTTTAGACCCCTCAAAGCTTAGCTAACAAGTTCTAGCTTTTACAGCATGTCGCATGCTTAACTTCACTTTATATGTATGATTAAAGTCCGAATACTTTTCAAATTCCGCAGCAAATCTTAAAAGCAACCGCAACATCAAAGATTTGCAGTCTATGAAAAAATGTCGTCAACTCTTGTCTTAGCGGTTCAGCCAAATGTCGAACATGTGACACCGAAACCAAAGTTGAGATGAATACGCAGACGATGCTGACAAAGTTGTAGCTGAACAATGGGCTAACTGAGCCAGCAGACAAGAGAGTAGCATCAGCAACAACAACAACAACAACCATGGAGAATCTTGTTATGCATAAAGCTCAGCCAAGCATGAACTAACTTCTTCTGAAGGCTGCCGCTGCACTGATAAACGAAATTGAGTCGTGAAATAATATGTGAGCAATGCTAATTAGATTACGAAATATTATAAAATTTTAGAAATATGTAAAATATATTTTAAAAATATTTTTATTAATAATAAAATGACAAATCCTTTATGGCATAGCTGTAACCTTTTCGACTCAGTAGTAGTCAAATATTTCAACATGAACACATAAATAAATTTGAAAAAAAAAAATTTTTAAATTACATAGCAAATTTTAGTCAGAAATGGAGCGTACGTAAGGTAAAAATATTTGAAGACGTAGCACAAGTGCTAGGTGTGAAGTATTACTAAAAGTAGTGTAATTTATGTTTTTATTTAAACAAAAAATTAAAATAAAATTATTTATTATAACCAATTCAGTATAAAATCAATTTGCCAAATCTGACATCACCGAGTACGCCTAGAAGGTTCCCTAAAAAAACACCCCATTGACAATGGCAAAGCAATGTCTAGTCGCACATTATTTTGTCATTTTAAAGCCTGATTGAATCTAAATCAGAGTGTTTAGTATGTATTAGCTGGCATTTGGTTTATCTGCTGGTATTTCCCCTGAACTACAGTTTAGGCGCCCCACGGTCACGCACGGTGTCCGCTCAGCTAGGTGAAAGTAATTCCCATATCAGTCGACGCACTCGAGCCATCAGTTGGTCAACATTTTGTTATTCTCGATGTGTCACCTTCAATGGACGCATTGAACCACGTTGACGTTAAAGTTATGTTTTTTATTATTATTTTGTTTTTTGTTTTTGTTTTTTTTTTTTTCCATGGCGATGACGATTACAAACTCATTAAACCATAATATCTGAATGACTATATAAAGCCTCGTTGGGTTGGTGCACAAATTTTATTCGTTTTTCCGCCACACGTTCGTGCGAAGGCAAAAACTTGCGCAAAATGCAGACGAGAAAAGTTGAAAAATCTGCGGGCGTTGCATTGTTAATGGTAAGTAAATACCCTTTAATGTTGGGACTCCACCTGCTACTGATTACTAATTCATGCGCAGCTGCTGATGATGCTGAGCCCCGCCCAGGCAGCCGCCTACAATTGTTCAGCGCCGCCGAGCTTCGACAATTTCGTAAGCACATTATGAATGCCTGAATAATGAATGCGATTTCGCAAATATTTTTTACATTTTATGTTTTGTTGTCTTTCAGGATGTGAACTCGTGCTGCCGGACGCCGGAAATCAATTTGGGCAATGTGCCACAGAAATGTCAGCAGCATGTGAACCAACTGAAGTCTGCCAATCCCAAATATCCAGCCTATGCGCATCTGGTAAGCTAAAAGTTTAGATATATCAATTAGATTCACACTCATATGGGTTCTTTGCTCCTCTGTTCTTTCAGTGCTATCCGGAGTGCATCTATAGAGAGACTGGCGCCCTGATCAATGGCCGCTTGCAAATGGACAAGGTGCGCGAGTATTTGCAGGAGCATGTGCATCGACGTGATCGCGAGGTGGTGCCACACATTGTGCGCTCCTTCGACACATGCCGCAAAAACAGTGCGTATACGTAATATACAAGGGACTTTATATGCCAACAAATATATGTTTCTTTGCTCAGTTCACGGCCATTTGAAGTCCGCTAACCTGGAGAGCTATAAAGTGCTGCCCCAAGGCTGTTCGCCCTATGCAGCGATGCTCTACAGCTGCGTCAATGCGGAAACCTTTCTCAACTGCCCCGCCAAGCTGTGGAAATCGGACGAAAAGTGCCTGGTGGCCAAGGAATTCGCCCAACAGTGCAATCCACTGCCCCACGTGCCGCTGCCCATAAGCTGAGCCACCTGAAAATATTTTGTAATTTGACTATATAAAAATATAAAATTTTCAAAATTATCTAAGCATTTTTGTTACTAAATGCAATATATATTTATTTTTTATTATATATATGTATATAATAATTATTTGTGTAATACTTTTCCTTTATCAATTTTTTTTTTTTTTAATTTTTTACCTTTGTTTATTTTAAATATTTTTGTTTCGTATGTTTTTATCTTTTTTTTTAATTTTTATATAATTTCTTTGTATATATTTTTTTAAGGAATAATGTCTACTTTATTTTTTTTATTATTTATTTTTTTATTTGAATAAATTTTGAGTTGTTTTTGTGTAAAAAATTTTTCGAACTTTTTATTTTTTTTTAATTTTCCACATTTTCTAAATTATAGTTTTTTTTAAATATTTCTTATACTTATATTTATATTTAAATATTTTATATATTATATTTCATTTAACATATACGTATTTAAAAATTTAATATTATTTTATATATATTTGATCTATTTAAAATATCATTAAATACTTGTGTAATAACTGGAATCTTCCTATATCATTAATATTTATATTATAATCTGAATGTTTTGATCGATTTCCATGCCCATTTAATGAGCCATGTCAAGCCGCGTTCGGCTAATGATCTCTCCCAGGGCTCATTCAAGGTCCAGTTACCAAAGAGTTCGGTTCGATCTCCGATCTGTGTAGTTTTTACTGTTATTTGTCATGAATTATTCCATTGTACTGATAATTAGCTGTCTGCTGCTGTGGAGCAATGTTCGAGCTGCGTTCAAGGACTTTGTTGTGGAGCCAGGAGATGAACAGGTTTACAGTAAACACACACTACAAATAACTACAAATATATAAATGTTAATTCATCTACCAACAGTTTGAGTCCAATAATGATTTTAGCCTGGGCTGCGCTGCCGAGGAGTCTGAGCACTTGATATCCTTTCAGGATGTGGAACAGGATGGCGTTATAGATACACAGCTGCTGATCTCAGCGCTCGTGCAGCATGCTCAACGTCTGGGCATGAGCCTGGACCAATTGGGTGGGTATAAAGCTCTATTCGTAAATCATTTCAATTTACATACATATACATTAAATTTATAGCAAATCAAGCACAAACAATTGAATCAGATGATTTACTGGAAGCGGAACTTGGCTGCGGCTCAACCGAGTCGCTCAGCTATCATGAGCAGCCCAGCTGGTATGATGTGTTTTTCAGCTGATTCTCAAGAGCTGCTCGAAACTGATCTCCAATGAAAGATCATTCGTAATGAAACTTTATCCGAAACATTTTTTAGTACAATAAAAGTTTCTAAAAACAAAATTATATTGTAATGCTATAACAAAAGCTGTTTAAGAGAATCATCTTCAGGGTATATTCTAGTCGGACACTCCGAGCTATAGAACTATTTGATAAATTTAAATTGATGCTAAAAACAGTTGAACTTTATTGCAATAAAGACTTCCAAATAAGAACCAAAGATTGGCAGACTGATAAGAATTCATGATTATGTAATACCCACTCATAGATATCAAATAATTACTCCATATTGCCAGATTCTTAATATCTTGGTCTACATAGTCTTCCAGTCAAATCGCACTTGCAGTTCACCTTATGCTCACGCGCCTCCTCGCACGCCTTGCTGCTCTTCCAGCTGCTCGGTGGGCAATTGACGTAAATATAATCCACGGCGCACATTCTCAGATAGAGCGGCAATAGGCTGCATTTGTAATTGCCAAAGAAGCGTCGCTTCTGAAACTTCTCCCACTGCTTTCGATTGGCCGAGCAGTTGAGCAGCGCTGCCACAGAGACGTCCACAAAGTCGGGATTAGCCCTCAATAATATTTCAGTCATGTTGCGTGCATTATCCGGATTCAGCTGATTTACAGTTAGCACTTGGCTGGCATTAAAAATGCAGTCCACTAGGCACTACGCATAGCAGGAGTTAAGATATAAATATGTCTATGGCTTCTTCTACTTACTGGTATCAAACCCAATTGATTTCTGCCCAGAAAGTGAGTACATCTCTCCAGATATGGATCAATATCAACGTCTGGCATTTCACAGCATCTAGCTGTCTATATACATATATATTTATATTCGAATTTCGGTATATATTCAGCATATATCCTTTTTAAAGCTACTCACACTCGCATCCAAACGTTTGCTGCAGTTGCTCCCTGAGCTCCAGCCCAAGCATGGGTTAGCCAACAGACAAACTGTTAAAGCCACCCAAATGGCCAGCATTGCGATTGCTTTAAGCCATAACGGTCGGAAATTGTTGCTTTATATATACAATTAAATGGAATCAAAAAATTAATGAAGCGCTCACAATTAACATGCTTAATTAAATATGTTTATATTTTTAAAATTCACATTTTCCATCTATAAATAGCATTGGGGATTGCCTTTTAAAATCTTTTTGCCAACTTCGGTTTAAATTTAACATGTACTTTAACAGTGAAGCTAAATAGTTTATTTATTTATATATTATTTAATCATTACATAAATATCTCTCCATATTTATAACCCTTCACAACAATTTTCATTTCATACAACTTATTTAAACTTCGTTGCAATATTAAGTAATCATCAATGTTTTATTAAAAACGTTAAAAAGAAATAACTGTTATAATAATGTTGTTCATTCTATTTTGTTAACAGATCTAAAATATTAATCATTGTGTATCTTAGTGCACAACATGCAACAGCACTTGTCAAGTTGCACATGCAACAGCAGCACACGCAAGTGCAATATGTACATAATAGAGCTGTTTATCCAAATGAATTAGGTCTAGTCAGTTACTATTCAGAGCTTTAAGCATGTGGTCGCATTGGATATTCTTGTCATTAATTCTACTTCCAGCTGCCGTTAGCGCAGCCAAGTGCAAAGCCGCGCCTAAATCTGTGCAGGTATCTTATTTGAATTAACGCATGTTATCGATTAATCGCATGCCATCGATATTTGCAGAACGTTCAAATGTGCTGTCCCTTACCGTTGCCCAATTGGGGCGCCTATAACAGCGAATGTGGGCAATCAGGAATTCAACCTAGCGTAAGTTTAACAAACTATGTACCCGATCAATATATATTATCGTTGTGATCCACATAGTGCCGCCTGGCTTGCATATTCAATGCCACTAGGGCGCTGCAAGGTCGACAGCTCAACTTGACCCACGTACGTCCGATGTTGGAGCGCGCCTTCACTAATCCCGACATCATCGATGCGTATGCCAGCAATTTTGCCAGTTGCGCCTCTTTGGTACACAGCAAATACCAGGAGCTGACACAGATCAGTAAACAGAGTGATGCCTGCGATCGACACGCCCTCTTCTACAGCCTTTGCGCCTACTCGCGACTGATGCGGCGCTGTCCAGCCAACGTCTGGCAGCGCGCCAATAAACAGTGCCAAGAGGCGAGAGCTTATATGAAAACCTGCGCCTGGCCAGCGCTCAAGATGTTCATGAAAAGCACATAGAATAAAGCCAGATACACGTTTGCTACAGCAGAGCAGTTTTATTGCCTATATAGTCAATCAGGGGACGCGTTATCAAGTCCAGTACGCTGCGTTTACACTTGGTCGAGAAGTCCGCGCAGTTGTCGGTCTTTCCTTTACGCTCCGCTTCGTAGTAACGCTCGGGCAAAGCCTCGTACTGCGAGCTGCTGGGACTGAACATCACCCGCATCAAGCTGCCCAGCACGCCATTTATCTCATGTATTGGGCCGCTGTTCACCTCACAAATGAGCCGTAGCAGGCAATCATCGCCAGTGCCAAAGCCATGTCTAATGGGAATAGAAAAGCTGTATTTTAATAGTTGACTTAAGCAAGTCATCATACGAGGAATATAAATCGTTATAAATGACTATCCAAATGAAAATACAAACATACACACACATATATATGTGTATGTATGTATATGTGGTGTGAAGTAGGAAATATCAAAGGCATCTTATTCTAATTACAATTCACTTCAGCAAGCAGCAAGTTTTACGCACACAGTTACATAAATGTGCGTGCTTGCGCGCTTTTCTCCAAAAAGCTCTTCACATCTCACTTTTATACTCTTCTCCAATATTATTCTCTGTGAGCGCAACAAACCGTTGGCACAATTTGCTATGCTCACTTACTCTCAGAGCGCAAAAAAACGGAAATTCACACATATGCATTTATGAGCGCAACGAGAGCACACAAAACAAAAATGAGAGTGATAGGCCATCTCGCTCGATCGCGTAAGGGCATAAAGGCAGTCAGTTTCCTTTACACTTTGGGAGTTAGAGTGGGAGGTCCGAAGCTGACTCTTCACACATAAGAGTTTGTATGTTCGCTGCAACTGTAATTGTAGCTGCAAGCTTTATACATACATACGTACTGTTGGAATCGTTGGCTGAGTATATGATAGAACTTTGTGCGGGAGAGCAACGATTGCTGCTCCAAGTCGCGCGCCCAAGCATCCTCGAAGAAATCTTTGTAGTCATCTTCGGGCGGTGGCTTCGGCTTATGCTTCGGCTTAGTTTTGTGTTTGTGTTTGCGTTTGGGTGGTTTATGTGGCTTTGGTCTCTTGCGCTTTGGTGGCCCTAAGATGGGCGGCCTGTGGTGTGGCTTATGATCCTCATAGTCATTATAGTCATCATAGAAATCGTCAAAGTCGTCCATAGGATGTATGTGTGAGTCCGAATGTGTGTCGTTGCCACGGCGCTAAAAAATATAACAAACTCATTATATAGATATACCAATAAAACTGCTGTGTTGGTTCAATAATCTTAAAATTAACATAATAATAAAATAAAAATTTTAGTGAACTTACAAAAAATGGCCGTCTTCTGTGCCAATGCCGTGGCAATCTGTAGCTGGCCTCAAAATTATAGGAGACAAAGACATGTCGCGTGGGCAGATCAATTGGTATAGCTATCGATATAAAGAGCTGTCAACACTAGATTAGACTAACAGATTTATAGGTAAGATATAGATTTACATAGCTAACAGATTTGGAGTTATTTCAGATGTAGACGTACCGCCATCTCGCCACCTGTATTCCATACAACCGCGGACCTTACGCTGTGCGCGAAGCAGATGGCCAACAGCAGATTTATCAAGCACATAATGGCCATAGAACTTGATAGCTCCGACGCTTCTGAAAAACAACTGAAAATGAAAATGTTTTGACAAGTGCCAACAGCAGAAAACTGTGTCGACTGACGTGCCAATTAGCAGCAACAGCAACTGGAATCGTTCTCTGGAAGTGAAAGTTGTTAATTGAAATGGAGCTGGATATGAAATCAGGTCATACAAGAAAGTTGTTTCCGATTAAATATATATTATATATTACAAGAAATAAATATAAACTAATTTAACTAAAATTAATGAAATAAGGTTTATTTGCAACTACATTTCTATGCGCTTGAGCATCTCTTCAAAAGGTTCCGATATCAGCGCCAACAAGCTGTGCCCACAGCTTTGCTCATAGTGATGACAATGACCATGCCAGCCATCCCGTTCCGCCTGATAGAACTGCAGCGGCAGCTGCTCCGGCTCCGAGGTGCTGGGACTACAATGTATTTGGTAATCCATGTAAAAAATTCCAGAGATTATAGACTAACCTACCTGAAGAGCACATGCATGAGACTGCCCAGCACGCCATTCAGTTCGCCCAGCTCAGCGGCATTGGTCTCGCAGATCAAGCGCAGCAAACAGGACTCGCCAGAGAAACCGCTTCTAAAAGCAAACATAATCAACACCACCATCATCATCATCATCATTATATATTCTATACAACTCTTATATACCTTTTAAATTTATCCATTAGTATATGATAAATATTGCTGCGTGTTAGCAACGCGCGTCTCTCGCGCTTGGGCATTGAAGTTGCTTCTTCCCCCTCTGATCCGCTGCCCTCCACATCAGCCTGCTCTAGCCTGCTTGTTGCCTTGCGAGACAGCTCCAGTTCTTCGGATTCGATGGGACCATTTTGCTGAGCAAACAATAAACAATTCGATAAGAAAGTATTGTTGTTGCCCGTGACGGTGCTAATTGACCTTTTAAACGCATGCTAACTGACATCGTGCAGCGCTAGACTTACAAATAACGTTGGCAGACTCCAGTTGTAGGGCGAGTTATAGTTGGCCTCAAAGTTATACGAAACAAACACGTTGCGATGCGGCAGCTCCAGCGGCACAGCCAATGCGGCGAAGACCTATCGAAGAAGCACAGTCTTAGCCGCTAAATTAGAGCCCAATTTATAGACAACCTACGCCATGCGTGCTGGAGGGCGTAAAAGCCAAGTAGCCACTGCAACATTGTGCATAAAATACCACACACAGGGCCAAAAGCCAGCACAGATTACGAACTAAACCCATTTCAATTGATCACTCTGAGCTTCAGTTAAGAACTGAATTCAGCTCTGCTGGCAGCAGCAGAAAATGCGTTTGCTCTATAGGAAGATCTCGTTAACTCGCAGAGCAAACAGTGAGTGCGAGAAGCCATTATGTTTATTTTAGCATATGTACACTGTTTTATTTTCTTCTTCTTCTATGTACAAGATCTTGTATTACTCGCTCCACGGGCACCGATATTAGATCCAATACATTGTGTGGACAGTTGTCATCGTAGTTCGCACATCGCTGCTGCAGTCCATCGGACTCGGCTTGATAGTAGGCATTGGGTAGTTGCTCATCCCTGGAGCTGCTGGGGCTGCAAGCAAAACAAGAAAAGTTGACCCATGCCTTATGAAACTCGCTTGCCACCTTACCTAAATATAACATGCACAATGTTGCCCAATAGTCCATTGATCTCGCCCAGCGTTGAGGCATTCGTCTCGCATATCAAACGCAGCAAACAGGCCTCTGCGGGATAACCAGATCTGCAGTGGAATTCAGACTATTATTATAATAAGTGGAGTATTTTTGAAAAAAGACTCTCACCTATCTAACTTATCCCTGATCATAGCGTAGAAGGTTTTACGCGATAAAATCGGCAAACTGCGTTTTACTCGATGTTTTGCTGGTGTCTCTGATGTTTTCTGCTGCTCCGCTTGAATTTTCATGCTCTCTGTTTGCGTACTATTAGCACTCACTGTACAATTCACACACGATCTACCTTCTCGAGCATCGTGTGTGGGATATGTCAAATAATCATCCTCAAAATCTTGTCCCATCTTTAGACAGAGAATTGAAATATAATATAATAAAAGACTTATGAAACAAACTTATCAAAGTAGTATACATGTAGATATCGAAAAGACTTAGGAAACAAACTTGCTTAATCATACCAAAATTGATGGAAACTTATAAACATGCTCAGGTTTATAGTAATTAAACTCGTAATTATAGGATAGAAAAACATTGCGATGCGGCAAACTAACTGGCACAGATATAGCCATAAAGACCTGCAAAATAGAAGGTCGTTAGCCATACAAATACGCAAGGCTCTAACACCAGTTAACAAGTTACACCAGAATACGAATTTGTGGGATAGAGCAGCGCCGCGTGATTGAAGTATATGCAACAGTTGCACAAGAGGCACAGTGCAAGAACCGAACTGAACAACCTCTGCATCTTAATGTATTACTAAACTAAAATTCTTGAACATTCGGCGGTTTAAACTGGATTGTTCTTGAAGGCACGGCTCGCACTGAACTGCCGTCCATTGTATCCACAGTCAAGCAAGAAACTTGTCTATTCTATTCAAAAGTTGTTAATTAGAATAAAAGTTAGGGTTTCTTTAACTGATGCGTAACATTGGAAGTGGGTCAGGTTGAAGTGAAATAAAGTTAAACAATAGTTGAATTAGCAATCGGATGTATAAATTTGGGATCCCCAGATCATAAGTAATGCATGTACATATGTATTTGAATGCGTTGCGCGCAATCATTTATTTTCTTCTTCTTCTGTGTACAAGATCTTGTATTACTCGCTCCACGGGCACCGAGATCAAATCCAATACATTGTGTGGACAGTTGTCATCGTAATTCGCACATTGCTGCTGCAGTCCATCGGACTCGGCTTGATAGTAGGCATTGGGTAGTTGCTCATCCCTGGAGCTGCTGGGGCTGCAAGCAAAACAAGAAAAGTTGACCCATGCCTTATGAAACTCGCTTGCCATCTTACCTAAATATAACATGCACAATGTTGCCCAATAGTCCATTGATCTCGCCCAGCGTTGAGGCATTCGTTTCGCATATCAAACGCAGCAAACAGGCCTCTGCGGGATAACCAGATCTGCAGTGGAATTCAGATGATTATTATATATTATTTATTTATAGAATCCCTACTCTTACCTATCTAACTTATCACTGATCATGGCATAGAAGGTTTTACGCGATATCATCGGCAAATTACGTCTTTCTCGGTGCTTTGCTAGTGTCTCTGATGATTTCTGCTGCTCCGATGGAGTTTCTATGCTCTGCGTTTGCGTACTATTATCACTCAGTGTACAATTCGCACACGATCTACCTTCCCGAGCATTATGTGTGGGATATGTCAGATAACCATCCTCAAAATCTTGCCCCATCTGTAGTGAAATATCACATATTAAAATATATTAAAAGACTTAGGAAACAAACTCAACAGAATAGTCCAGTGGACCCTTGGCCAACGAAAAACTACGTGTAACGAGCACATTTTTTTGGGAAAATCAGTTTTGCTTAACGAATACACATTATAGTGCTTTCCATCGACCGTCTTAGCATTTTGTTATTCACTATTTCGCATCCCATTAAGGCGCTTAACGAACAAGATGCTGGAACGAATTGTGTTTGTTAACCGAGGGTCCACTGTATCTGAATATCGCACACTTACCAAAATTGGTGGAAATTTGTAAACATGCTCGGGTTGATAATAATTAAACTCATAATTGTAGGATAGAAAAACATTACGATGCGGCAAACTAATTGGCACAGATATAGCCATAAAGATCTGCAAATGAGGATATTAGTCCCAAAATGTGCAAGGCTCTGGCAACATTTAGAAAATTACACCGTATTCAGAATTTGTGGGATAAAGCAGCGCCGCATGATTAGAGTCTATGCAGCAGCTCCACAAGAGGCACAGTCCAAGGACTGACCTGAGCAAGGTCTGCATCTTAATGTACTAATCAACTAAATTTGTAGAACTATCGTAGGTTTGTAATCGGAATGTTCTTCTCGGCACGACTCACATTGAACTGATGTCCATTGTATCCATCGTCAAGCAAGAAGCTTACCGTTGAGATCTATCCAGCAGTTGTTAATTAGAATAAAACTTGGGTTTCTTGACAGCGCTGGATCAGGTTGAAGCTGGTTAAATGCAGTTAAAACTGTGCACGTTAATTGAAGAGAGGCGCGTCTGAAATATATCTAACATAACAAATCTCATAACTAAATATATCCAGTTAAACAACTGTTGAGTTGACAGTCTGATGTATACATTTATAAGCACCTCATAATGGACACGTTACAGTGGTTATATGACTTAATATATTTATACGTAATTCAAATATGTATATATGCATGTATTTGAATGCGGCGCGGGCTCAAAACTAACGCCCTTAATATGTAATGCTCTGCTATTGTTGATTCTTATATGACTGGCTGCTTCTGCTGCTGCTGCTGCTGCTGTGGATGATGCTGCATTTGTTATCTGTTGTTGCGCAGCTTGCGCTCCTTCCATGTTGCATACTTGGAGTTGGCGGTGCGCAGCAGCAGGTTCATGTGTTGTGTGAGTGATGAACGCAGAGGCGAGAGCTCGTGCATGGCACGATTCTAAAAGAAACATAAATTGTTATTTCAATAATTGTGATTTGAATCGAATATTATAGCATTCACTCACCTCGAAAGGCACTAGTTTGGCCATTTTGAAACGTTGTAGAGTTTCATGCATGCGCTGCAGCTTAGTTTCCAATTCTTCAGTTGTGGGCGGAAAGCAACTCCAAAAGTGTTTCAACAGCTCCAAAAGCGACAAATACAAATGCCGCAAGTCCCGCTGAAAGTCGCGTGGCACCAGCTCTAATGGATTTGAAACATGTTTTTAATACTAATTATAAATTACGATAAGAGATCTCGACTTACGTCCTGCTGACTGCTCTTGAAAACCACGCATAAGCTGGCCACCGGGGCTAAGTTCACCTAAAGCATTGACAGCCGCCTTGGGGCAAATGACATGGCGCTGTGCGTTGCGATTTAGCCAGGACTCGGAATCGCGCACCAGCTTATACTGCACTTCGTCCAAACTGAGTGCATCCTGTTGATTCTCGTATATATTATGGTGCAGCGGACCGTTGAGGTAGCGTTCCACTTTGGACAGTTCGAATTGTTTGCTTTTATTGGTCGATTGGAGCGGATCTTCGGCTTCGATTACTGGATCGCCCAAGTCTTCGTAGTGTATCTTTTCAATGAGTCGTTGCTTCTTGGATGGCGGTGCATCATTACTACTCGTGCTGGTTGCATTCTCAGTGACCGCATGCTTAGCTGCCTTGCCATTGAGGCCATTCGTGTAGGCGGATTGTCCTAGCGGGCCATTGGCCGCATTTGTACCGTTGGTGACAGTGGATGGAGCGCCATTAACATTTGCGCACGTTTTCAATACCATTATGGAATGCTGATTGAAACGCTTGATCATGTTTTGGTGGACAATGTTGCCACTGTTGACCACATTGCGATCTCCAGCCACGCTTCCGAACCCTTCCTCCAGCGGCACATCCTCAAACTTTTTCAAATCTAACAGCGGATCACCTGCGCCCTGCTGCACGGCTGCCTTCAGCGCTTGATCATCAATTTTACCGCACTCCGTAAATATGTCCTTGGTCCCAGCGGTCAGACGATCCCGATGAAAGTAGTGCGACTGAAAGAATTTTGTCCAGAATTCCGATTCGGGCATTTTGGAAGGAACGTTCTCCATGTGCTTGCGCTTAACGGCGGGATATGTTTTAAAAATGCAGTGTATGACATCAGAGGTAAGATTGTATTTAAGACCATTGCAACCGTCCGTCTGTGGCTTGATGTCGGCCAAGAAAGCGCCCGACACACCTGTGAACCAGAAGGGGAATATTAATATATATATAAACATATAAAATAAATGTACTTACCGATTTCCTGGCTCTTGGCCATCTTCTTAAGGGCATGGTCCTTAGCGTGCGTTGCCCAGAACTCATCGCTGGTAAGTACTTTGGTAATGACCAAATCCTTGTAAAGCTGCAGCAAATTTGGATTCTCCACCAGAATGCGATTCTTGTCCTCTAGATCTTTGTCAACCTTACGTTTGAAATTGGGCAACAGCTGCTGCAGGAGCTCTTTAACTTTGTCCCGATCAGCCAGCATGGCGGCCTGGCCCTGACGGTTAACAAAATGGAACGTCGACGTGTTGCCATCGTGCAGCACCACCTGTAGCTGCACCTTCGGCTTGCCTTCGGGCGAGATCTTCTGTGCTGTATTGAAGAAAGGCAAATAAAGTCAATGTCGTGTCCAGTAAACGACGTTAACGCGCACTTACTTTTGATATCCGCATAGCGATGGGAAACGGTAACGGTGTCCCGGTGCTCCGCCATCCATGCCAAGCGCTCGTTCATAACATAGAGTGTGCCATCTCCCTTCTTGTAACGAACCTCGCCCATCTGTAGCAGCACATCTTCGCTGCTAGTGGTCATTGTTGTCGTCTCGTCTGTCTACGTTTGCAGCCGGCGGCAACGCTTCAACAAAATCCCCAATGACAGCTCACATCAATTTCACAAATGCCAGCCCACACACCTGCAATATGCAGAAAAAGAACAAAAAACACGCATTTTCATCGTATCGCATCACAAATTTCATTTGCACAGATCCCAGTGCCAGTCAGTCACACGTGGAATCATAGTGCGCAACGTGGAATAGCCAAATAGCACAATACTTCGCTATTTTCACGAGATTACTAAAAAACGCACCTCGCAGCAAAGTGAAATTGCCCAACAGCGTTCGTGGTTCGTGATTGAGCGAAAAATACAAAGTTCACTGAACTAGTTTTTTTGGTTAAAAAGTGTAACACGATGGCAACACTTATTTGCAGTTACTTTATGTGCCGGCGCCAAAAATGCTTCTCAAAATAAAACAAAAACAATACATTAACAAAGGTCATGTAATTTTTCAACTGTCAACTTAATTACGATTTAACAAAATTGTGAATGTGTAACAATGATTTCACTTCAAATAGATATGGTATGTACTTAAATCAAATAAACTCTTTTATATTCATACATATTTAGGTATGACTGTATATATGTCTAACTGTAAATGAACGTATATATGTTTGCATATATGTATGTATGTGCACGTACACTTGCACATTTGCCGTTGCTCCGTCTCAACAATCGCCCTCTGTTAGATCAATTTGTACAAGATTTTCTCTCTTCGTTGCGGAGTTTGCATTAGAAGTTCTTGTACGTTTTTTCTCATCAATGTCCGATTGCCAGGTGAGACGCTCTTCGTAAAACTTAATGACCACTTGCGGACATTTTATGTTGGCCACCTTAGCAGGTACCAGATCAATGTAATTTGAATTTTTCCAAGACATCAAAAACATAAGCTTTCCCGAAGTATCCGTAGCTCCCAATATTTTCGAAGCGATCAATCCACGTTGAAAACCAATACTGCCATCTAATTTTTTCTCCGCCATAGTAATTCCGTTGCTTTCTACAGAACTTTGTGTCGATAGCTTTCTCTTCCTATTCTTGGTCTTCTTTTTTTCCGATTCTTCGAATTCAGCTATAAAATCGGGACATGAGAGATTTTCAAGCGGCTCCCAAGTATTTTCACTGCGTGGATATCCCAGCCATTTTAGATAGTATTGAACTTCTCCATTTACAATGCGTTTTCCCTCAATGCGTTCAACAACGTAATCCGACATGATTGCCTTTCTTTTATATATATATATATGTATTAAAATTTGGATAATGGTATATTCTTCACTAAGATCGGTGGCTTCCCGGTAAATTCTGCTTGAAAGCAATACACGAGCTGGTTCACAACGCCAATAAAGCTTTTGATCTGGTGTGGCAATACTGCTTCTTCAGTATGGCAACGCAACAAAAAGTCGCAGAACTTTTGAATTCTAAGAAATAGACTTCAGAAACATATAATTTTTAATTGAATTATTGTATTATATATAGTATATTTTTATATTGCACTTACCCTTTTCAACGCTGAGCTTGTATGTATATGAGTCAAACTGCGTTGGATTTCATTAATAAACAAACTATTTATTGCTGATGAAGCGTTTTTGTCTCCTTGTGCATATGTGAGCGAGATCTACACAAACTTTGCTTACGGGCTTGTATATGTGTATAGTTAAAGAGCGCGTCTGCTAAAGATCAATATACATATGTATACATGTGCACATACATACATACATAAATGTCACGAGCCAAATAGCTTCCACTCTTTCATGATCGTAAGAGAACGTAAGCATGCTCGACTAATTAGGATCCAAGCCTGCTTTTACGCTCTTCCTTTGCTTTTCAATATATATTTACGTATGGGCGTAAGTACAATATTGTTTTGTCTGATAATTTTGAACTCTTGTTGAGGGTTTAACAATATATATATATATATATATATATATATATGTTTGTAATGTGGATATTAATAATGTATTTATTGTTTTAGATTTCGAGTTAATTATATGTAGTTTGCCAATATTTAAATCAGGCGCAAATGAAATCGTTTATAGTAAATGTCGATTTTAATATGCTTACCATATTCGTGTATAGATGTGCAATCGATATTTTGTCCATGTCTAAAAAACAATTACTCATTTGGCACTGCTAGACATTACTTTTAAAACATGTAAATCTTGATAACTCATTGGGATCTGTTTCACTTACGAAAATAAACTGAACAATTACTATAGTAAAGTTGTGCCACATATATTTTCATTTTCCATTGGGATACAGCTGTGCAAGTATGGAGCAATATTTCCATTTTTTAACAAACAGCTAACAGTTCCACCGTTATATTAACTGTTCAATATTGAATTTCAACCGTTCGAGCAAAAATTTACTGTGGCTGCCAACAACATGTTAGCGAGCTGTTAGTTAACAGACAGACAAGAAAGAGAGCGTATCGTAGAAACAAACAAATATATTATTAAATGCAATAAATAACTGGCAATCAACGTATAAATATAAAAAAAACTGTCAAGGTACGCAATATCATGCAGTGTAAACGTGGCAATTATAAATATGTGTAAAACAAATCCAAGACAAATTTAGACTACCAAGCTAAATTAGCAAATAATAAATTAGTGTGAAATCTGCTAGTTAAACTAAGGCGTAACACATCGTTAAAGAAAATGTGTTACTACATTTTAAAATGCCAAATGCTGCCGCTGTGAAAAATTCAATTTGTACTGTGCGATGATTCATAGTTAAATGAAAAAAGTTATACAAAAAGAAATGGAAAGGTGGCAGTGACGCGGCTGCACACCAACCACCTCTATACCTTTACCTTTACCTCATTACCTCGGAGCCCCCGTTACCCAACACTCACAATAATAAACAGTCAAAGACAAACTCCAAAGAAAAAAAAGAAAATATCTGCAATTATTTATTGTACAATTTGAATTTGTACATTAATAATGCACGTCAATATGCGTGTATGACAGTGTTTAGTGTCCTTCGTATTTAGTTTAACAAACAACAAAAGAAAGCGAATATTGCAACCGTGTTAAGCACATGTATGAGTGTAATTACATACATACATATACACGCATTTTACAAATAGATGCATGTCATCATGCTCTATGTAGCAATAGTGGCAATACTTATCTCATATTATCTTTTGTTTTCCATTTGAGATAAGTGCAAATAAATGAATTTGCTTTCTAAAAGTTGTACGACAAATGTCTAAGTAAATACTTACATATACAAACGCAAATATGGTTTATTGCTTCTTATTCTACCGCCCACAAACACACTACGATCAGCTTGATAACGCTCTCTGTGATTGTGTTTGTGTGTGAAATTTGCAGGCGTTACACTCTACGCATGGACTTTGTTGCGTTTGAACGCGACCCAATAAGATAAATCCCAATTAGAATCGTTTCATGTATTTTCAGCAATTGCGATGTCCCGCATAAAAATCAAATTAACTTTGATGATGTTTTGTATGGTTTCAAATTGTCTTTGCTTTCGTAATTTTATTGCTGCTAACCGTAACAAAACTAAATTTATTTTATATTTTTATTAAATAATGTTAACAATAGGTTTTATTTCCTCCTTATTGCTATAGAGATTGATGGAGGCTTAAAAATAAATAAATTACAGATATCAAGATGTAAATACATTATTTATTTAATAATGGAAAATATTTATTTTTGTAATATAATATACAATTTTTAAAGAGAAAAACTTAAAAATAAAATAAGAAACACATGCTCAAATTTCAAGCTCAAATTTGCTAGTATTTAATTTATATTTAAATATTTATACTTAAAGAAATCCCACAACTTATTCAGTGACAACTTCATAATACCCATTAAATTAAAGTAATCAGAAGTTGAGGGTGGTTGTCGCTGCTGTGTTTTTATACGCTGCCGGTTTCTTATCTCCGATTTATTTCTTCTATTTTTTTCAATATCACACGTTTCGGCTTTGGCCGAGGTGTCAGCAAACAGAAGAGTCCATGTTTGTTCTCTAATGCGTGAATGTTTCTTTACGTTTTGCCTTACCATTGCAGTGATTCACCCGCTCTTGGCCATTTAACTTGTTGAATTGTGATCAGAGGGTTAGCTTACGAAAATGGATATTACGGTGCACGATAATGGCTACCAGAACAGCACCTATTGCCAGGCGAGTAATCGCACCACACTCTTCATCAGCGCCTACAATGGTATACCGGAGACTTTGATATTGAACACGATCTTCTGGGTGCTGCTCATTCTGTTGTTTACGATGCTGCGACATCAGGCGAGCGACTATCGTCTGGCTCTGGTCAATGCCAATGGGACTAAGAAGCGTTGGACGGAAATATTCTATTCCCGAGCCGCCAGCGTTGTGGAACCACAGCCGAGCACGTCAAATCCCTCGAATCCCTCGAATCCAATGCCCCGGCCAAGCACAACATCTCAGCAGAGCGACTCGACACCGCTGTCGCCCATCCAAACCGAACCGGGTCTCTTCAATTGGATTCGGGTGACCTTGAAGCTGCGCAAGGAAACAATTCTGCTGCACTCCGGTCCGGATGCCGTTCATTATTTGTCCTTTCAGCAGCATATGATGGCTGTCATGGCGGTGGTCACCGTCATTTCGCTAGCTATCATCTTGCCAATCAACTTTCTGAATGGCCCGCGCGATGAGCTGTACGATGTGAATGCCTTTGGACGCACCACAATGGCCAATCTGCAGCCGGAATCACCCTGGCTGTGGGTACACACCATCATAACCATCCTGTATATACCGCTGGTGGTGCTCATCATGCGGCGCTCCTCGGGTCGCAACGCCTTCAAGAAGGCTGCCACGCGCACCATCATGATATCAAATATATCAAACAGGTTGAACGAGCTGCTGTAATTTCCAATTAAATATATATTTAATAAATTCCCTTTGCTTTTAGTGATCGGAACAAGACCGTCATACGCAACTATATGCAGGAGCTGTTTCCGGATGTCACCATCGAGAGCGTCAGCATTGCGTACAACATTTCACGTCTCTTCGTGCGCAATGCGGAGTTTGAGAGAGTGCACGAAGCGCGTGTCTACTGTGAACATCATCGGGACCGGGACACGCTGATGGCCAAGCCGGAGATGTGCTCGTGCAAGAAGGAGAATGCCTACGAGTATTATCAACGCGAAGAGCGTAAGCTCTCGGGCGATGTGGCACGTTTGCGTGCCTCAACGCTGAATGAGCCCTTGGATATTGCCTTCTTGACCGTGTCCACGGTGCAGGAGGCACAGAATATTGTAAATCATTTCACACCAGGCACATATAGGCAATGGCACATCGTGTTCGCACCCTCGCCGGATGATATCTTCTGGGAGAACCTGAATGTCAACAAGAGCCATTGGTATTTGAAATTTGTGTGCGTGAACGTTGTGCTCTTCATAGTCCTGTTCTTCCTGACAACACCGGCCATGGTGGTCAATTTGCTGAACAGCCGTCCGTGGGTGTTGGATACGGAGAACAAAATCTCGCCACTTGTCTCTGAGTTCTTGCCCACATTGATGCTGTGGACGCTGTCGGCACTGATGCCAGTGATTGTCTCTATATCAGATAAATGGATGGGCCATTACACGCGATCCAAACAGAACTACTCGATAATGTGCAAATGCTTTGGCTACCTGCTGCTGATGATTCTCATCCTGCCCTCATTGGGCTTGACGTCGGCGCAGGCACTTCTGGAGTGGGGCCTGACGAACGACACGGGGCGTTGGCAGTGCATCTTCTTGCCGGATCGTGGCTCATTCTATGTCAACTATATTATAACTGCTGCCTTTATTGGTACCTCGTTGGAGCTGTTGCGGTTCCCGGAGCTCATTGTCTACATTTGGGCGTTATTGAAGGCCACTTCCAAGGCGGAGACGCCCTATATACGTAAATCCATATTGATTGAGTTCCCATTTGGCACACACTACGCCTGGACCACACTCGTCTTCACCATATCGATAGTGTACAGCGTATTTTGCCCATTGATCATGCCATTCGCCATGATCTATATATGTCTCAAGCATATGGTGGATCGCTACAATCTGTACTTCGCCTACGGACCATCCAATATGATATCACGGAAGGGAGGCAAAATTCATTCCACAGCGGTGACCATGACCAAGTTTTCGGTACTCATTTTGGTGCTGGTTATGGCCATGATATGCTATTTCCGTGGCGATGACGGCATGGCTAGATTCCTGATACTGATCATCACGCTAGCTATAACCGTAACACTGTTTATCTTCATGTCGCCGATCAAACGTTGTGCGGCCACGCGACGTCCAAGTATTGTGGAAATCGCCGGCCCCGCACCCGCCTACATACCGGACGTGCTCCGAGCTACAACCACACAGACCAGCGCCAGGCCGTCGACAGTCGGTTTTCCTGGATACGGCTCGGACAATATATCTGAATACGATAGCTCCCAGTATAGTGTCAATAGCGTGGAGGCGTAAGCGAAGCTAGTTTCTGTTGCTCCTTTCCTTGGCTAGAAAGAGACTCGCTCGAAAAGTAATTAAAATGTTGACATATTTTTGTATAAGGATTTTATAAGCCGTTGATAACTTTTTCAGAAATTTATATGGACTTTGCTTGCAAAAATCGATAATGATCAGAAAATGTGATAGAAATTAGCCTCATGATTTGCGTCTGAGTTCGGTTGCGAAACGCGTTTTCAAAAAACACGTGCCCCGCTGAGCCCCCTTCTATTAAAATTATTATTTTTTATTTTATTTTTTTGTACATAAGCATATACCTATAACTAATATATATATACATATTCTAATTTACCCTTTTATGATTATTTGTATTCTTAAATTTTAAATTGTAAATATTGCGTCATTTTGATCAAAAAGTATAAACTGGAAGTCCCCTCCATAATATTTGTCAGTACTTTAGCGATATAGCAATAAAAGACCACAAAACAGTGCATTATATTTATATATACACACATACATATATATACGACTAATTTTATAAACGGAAGATGGAAGGAAGTTGTTTATAGACAGATCCAAAATTACGTGTATTTTAGTTTATTATTTATTTAAGTCTTCGTTTTAATAATAGACCGAAATTTGTAACTTTTATTGTTATTCCAAGGAGAATTATTATTAATAATAATTAATTTTAAATTATATATAGTAATATATCAATAAAATATTTTCAATTTTATCAGCTTTTTGTTTAATCTTTAAATCAATTACAAGTGTCTAAAAAAAAGTATTAACTAGATAAGATATACATTTGTGTGCCCCTGACTGTTTCATGAATTGCTTTGCAAGTGTTTGATATAAAATTTTGATAATTTTTTGCACTTTTCATTGTTATGAGGCGCGAAATTCGGAACCGTATGGCTTTATCGAGATGTATATGAAATAATATTCGTAATAAACTAAGTTGATAAAATGTCAAATTATCTTCTCTATATATCCGGGGTAAAAAAAGTAAGCCATGGGATCTTGTTATATTGATTCTTGTCAAAGGTTTATAACGTAAAGCCAGAGCTGCCATTGACCGATATATTCAAGTTGCAAAAGTATTAAGTAGATGCATGTATGACGTCATCAATCGTTGCCAATATCGTAAGCACACCGTAGAAACTTCTAGGTGAACACCTGCCGAAATTTCTAGTCGCCCGGTAGATGCGCCAACTCTCAACCGATGGAAACTCAAAGAAGCAGCAATAAAAACTCCATTAAATACATATATGTATACAAGTATTTCTTTTTGTTTATTTATCGAAAAAATCATAAATAAAAACGATCTAGTTTATGCGCATCTGTTTTACATACAGATGCAGAATTACGTGTACAATTTTTCATTATTTATTTAAGTATTCTATTAATATTAGCCTGCAAATGTTTTTTCTATTGTTATGCGAAGGGAAATTACTCTCAGCATCGAATCTAATCAAATTTCTGAAATCCAACAAAGATATACAATTTATTTTCTTTTCCCTTCTCTTAGCAAAAATTACACAATGTTTAGAATTTATCGTTCTTTTCTCATAAATTTCAGTAAAAGGATGCTCTTGACGATATCTTGATATATGGATATATATGTATATATTTATATATCACTCTCGTTGAGGAGAGACAAATGTTTGCTGTTAGTTTTCGTAAATAAAACGCCTAATTTATTAGATGATACAGTATTAACTTACAAAGGGAAACGGTTTGCAGCAACTACACTAGCCACCACAAACGAAACTTTCGTGTGGGCTCAGCATGTGTGAACAGCTAAGAACTACAATAGGTAATTGATATTTGTTCCAGGCGCTCGCTGCACGCAGATACCAAATGAATTTTTTTTCGCTGATCTCGTATTCGAAACAAAACAAAAATAGAGAGAAAACCTACAATCTTTCTATGTGTGTAGAGGTGTGTGTGTTCAAGTGTGTGTGTGTGCGTGCATATGTATGTTTGTGTTGCTGTGTTAGTTGGCCAAAAATAAAAGTTATCCTTCGCACATTTATGCCACATAATTATATTGATTTTGATTATCCTTGTCTCGCTCCATATAATCACGATCAATCAGCGACTCAATGCGCTTTTTCAGATCAGCAGGCTAGGGAGATAAGAAGCAAAAACAAATATAAAAGCCATTCAATCAGCCTAATTAGTAGTAGTCTACGCACCTTAACGGGAAAGGTTAGCTGGTTGAACAACTCGGTGATGAGCAAATTGTGGCTCAGTGTCTTACGCATTTTCATAATGCGCACAATAGCCGCATCGATCTGATACTGGCGATCCTGGAAAACGCGCTCCTCCGTCGCCTTTTGCTCCTCGTTCTGCAATAAGTTTAGTTTTAGCTGTAGTGAGTAATATTTTTTTTACAACTTTTGCTTACCGTTTCCTTCATTTGAATTTGATTAATCTTGATGCGGAACAATTTGTTAACGAACTCATTATTAAAATCAAATTGATCCCGATCCTCAATGTCGCGGCCTTTCGGCGTTTTGGTAATGACACGCGCACGTCCGCATGCTAGTGACTGCAGTGTGCGTCGCAGTTCACCATCCTCAATGTTGGTGGCAGCCAAGATCTCCTCGTAGCTGAGCGTAGGCTTGTCGTTAAACAGCAGCAGAACGAGCGCTTGAAACAGCGACACCATCAGCTCCTTGGGACCCTGTGTGTTGCAATACAAACATAATATATTAATATAAATGTACAAGTTTATGTCGCCCTAAAATGTTGGCAATCTAAACGTTTCAGCTACCGCATCGAAATGTGCCCGCAATACGCAATTGCCTAGAGTAGGCTGCCATTGAAGTTTTCGCCCGCTGTGTTTCTCCAGATAGAACTTGTTGAATATCTGCTGGGGATTGATAAACTGTGGTGGCATTGTGACCTCAGTGGGCGCATATGTTGGCCAATAGCCCATGGTTAGGATGCTGACTGTCAAGTCCAGATTGGTTACATCCCGATCATTGCTAAGCGTATGACCGCGGAAAGCCAAATTCACATCACGACTTAATTCCATATCCTTGAACATGCCCTCCAGCTTCGATGTAAAGCCGCCGCCGCATTCCTGTTTCAATTTCGACAACATACTCTTCTCGGAATCAACCGAGGCTGATTTGCCCACCAGCAAGCGTTTGGCCAAATCCTGCAAAGATCAAATTATAATTTCTTTACATACTAAATATATTTATAGTGTCTTTAACCTTTTTGTAGAATGCTTCAAAAACGTCCTTGCCGTGTATAAAACGAAACAGGACCATTATCTTGTCCAAGGTCTTTTCCAGCTCCTCGTCGGTGGTGCCCTTGTTGCCAGAGCGCAATTTCATATCCACATATTTAGCTACAAAGATATATATATATACATAATCATATTACGACATTGGTTGTCTATTTATATATAAACAACAAGAGAGACAAAGAAAACATACCAATAAGCTCAGCGGGCTTGTTGGCGCGCTGATTGATGAAGAATTCGAAGGCCTCTCGCAACGAATTTGTGAATTTCTCATTGTGCTCAAAGCAAGTGCGCACAATAACATCCATTTTATCCTTGAAGTCCAACAGATCTTGCACCATACTCTTATCCTTCTCTGGATCAATGACAATAGTGCGTCCTTTTTTCTACAATATATAAGAGTGTGATGTGTAAATGATTTGCAAAATACGTGCACTTGGTTCCCCATACCTTGATGTAACCATTAAAGTTGCCGCATAGCTCGGAAGTGCCGTTTTTGACGCGACTAAGCAGGCCATACAAAAGGGTTAGATCGTTCAGTCTGTTGTCCTCTAGAAGGGAGTCAAGGCCCTTTTGCAGAATGGTTGTTAAGTGTTCGGCAAGCAGTTCCTTTTCCACATTGTATATTAAAGGATGTCTGAAAGAGCATTCAATGAAATTAATTGATAGGAAATAAATATATATATTATAAAGCCTACTTTGTGCTGGAGTCCAGATAGTGCAACAGACGCTCATTCTCCTCGGCCAGTCGCTTGCTCACATGCTGTAAGTACTCGGGCACCTCCAATTCCTGCATCTTTCGTTGACTCTCAGCCTTGTACAGTTGATTGGTCGCATCCAGGAACTTTTCCTCAAACGCACTGCTATATATCTGCAGATCGCACAGCATACGCACTAAACTCTTGAGCAATCCACGATCGACTGTTGAGCCCTGGCGTTCCTTTTCGATCAGCGTCAGTAAACCATCAACGGTGCGTTTCTGCACGACGCTATTCTGGGCAAAGTGTATGCGAAAGAGGTCCAGCCCCATGTCCCAAATAGAGTGTATGGACGAATTTTGCAGCACATAAGTCCGATCCATATATAGAAATATGCTACGTATCATGATCATTTGCTGACAAAACGATAGCCACCAATTGTTGATCTTTTCCAGCAAAACCTAAAAACAATTTAAGTGCAATATAATTGACGATTGGCTCTCACTCTCACTCTCTCTTCACTTACCAGTTTATCCATACTTCCGCCAGTTAGCTCTTTAAGTTTGATGTTTCTTTTGACGTGCTGCTCGGTTAGCTCCATCAGTTTTATATATAGCTGTGCATCCATTTTATGACTGCACATATTTACAACGGCCTGGTAGAGCTCCTCCAGTGAATATTTGATGGGCTTTGATAATTGAATAGCGATAACGGCCTCCTCAAGTTTCACATAAGTGTCCTCTGAATAGTTATCGGGCAGTGTGGGTTTAGCTATAACAATTATATGTAAATGGTATGTGAATCGTTATCGTATATCGCTTATCCTTATCGGGGGCTCACTCAATGAATGCTTAATGCTTACCCTTAAAGTTCTTAATAACTATCTTTTTGACATCACCCGGCTTGGTGTTGTGTATGGCGCCCATCCGATTAAGCAGATTTGAGGTAGTTGATGCCGAACGCATATCGCTGCCATGATGCGAGCCCAATTTCGAAAAATTTGGCAATCGTTCGCCGTTTGTGGACGCTGCTGAATTCATATTTTGGGCAGCGAAGGCGCTACGGCCAAGGTTGCTCCCAGTCGTTGCGTTGCTGCTGCCGTTGTCCCCCTTCTTCAGGCAGGAGGCAATATTCTCGGTGTCGTGCAGTTCAGTCGTATCCATGAGCTTGTATTTCTTTGCTGCACTCATTGCTTGGAATGAGTGTGCGGTGCCCAATGCGCTGGAGCTGGATGTGCTCACGGCGCTGGCGTTGGCGATGACGATTGCAGATGACTACTGCTGACCAGACACTCGCCTGCTCTGAGCACTGTCACCCTAAAGATTATACTGCTCCCAAATTTATAAGATTTTGGTGATAATCAAACGAAAAAAAAAATTGCACTCGTATTGGCATAAATTTACCCCGTGCTAGTGCTAAACAAATCCGACGATATCGATAGAAAATGCCTTTCGCTAGTTTTGCACACTTCTCAGTGTCGCCATCGGCAATAAACGAATAGCTTTGGTAAAAGGCACTTTCTTTATTGAATTTCAAGTGACTTATTGTGACCGGGCACTAAAATTCCAACGGGCAAAGACAATGATTACTATTTACGCGTTAATTCTTTATTTGCACTGCACAGCTCAATTTATGCATTGGAGATTAGTGACAGTAATCGATAATATATTTACATACCACCACAAATCTATACCGCACACGGCAATTCCAGCAATATCGATACCTATCCGATAGAATGAAGTATGTGCGAACGTATGACAGCACGACCATGCGTAACCTGTATGATGAGTTAGCTAGTTCACTCATACCCGTTTACCCGGTCATTATTTACCGTTTCATTCAAACATAGATTTTGTTTTTGGTAAAAACACAACCTTATATGTATGTATATATGTAATAAGCGTTGAGTTTTTCTTTTATTTGTCTTAAATATAATATCAAATATGTTTTATAAAGTAATATTAAGGTTTTGCTAAAATAAATACTGAAACGTGTATACAAAATGTAAAGGGTGGCGTGTACATTAAACAAAAATTGTATCTACAGTTTACATATACATAATGATGATGTGTGTGGTATACAACAAAGTCAAACAAGTCCAGCACTCTATGTTTCTCCTTCCTTCCTGCTCCATTCCTTCGACAGCTTGCTTTGGAATTAGATATATATATTATATTATATATGTGTGCTTAATTGGTAACAACTTCTAGGTACAGAGGGTTGAAATGTTGACTTATCGTTTTAAGAACTTTATGTATATTATAATTAATATTTTTAAATATGTTCTTAGCATTTGGGCTTTAGTTTTACGTTTGCAATTGAGTTAAGCTTTAATCTGAGTAAACCTTCCTTTTTTATTAACGTTGTTTTATAAACTTTCATTTAAATCCATCAACAGTATTACATAATTTGTGTACGCGTTCTATATAATTTGTAAAGCCAGACCAGGTCGGCTTTTTTATTGTTAATACATATTTATATATATATATCTGTATATGGCAGCGTATTGTTAAGCATTTATCAATACCTAATTTCATCGATTTCGATATTCCATTTAAACACACAAATCTTGCATTAGTTTTTTTTACAGCATTGGGAGATAGACTTTTTGAGGAAAGCGTGATGTTTTTTGTTTTTTTCATTTTTTGAGCTAGCAAGTAAACCTAATTAAATATACCATAGGATAGGATAATAATGAGTAGGTTTAGCTATAAATTATAGCCTATAACACATTTGCAGGACATATTCAGTTGTAAAAGCAATTCAAAGCGGCGCCTACTTATAGTATATGCTTTATAAAATGATAGCAATATCGATTTAGATATACACAGTAAGTGTTTACATATAAATTTAGTATACTTTAAATAGGTTTTTTTTTACAAAAAATTATAATAATAATAGAGAATTTTATAATAATTTGGTTTGCGTTGATAGCACAACAAAATAAACCAAAATAATAATAAAAAAAAAATAATACATATAATTGTAGTTGTTTGCGATTAAAAAGTGTAATAAATAATATCTTCTTTCTTTTTTGTATAATACATGCACGCAACCATACAAATGCACACTCGCACACACACACACACTCGCACACCTCGACAATCATACTCTCACACAGTTGTACAGACGAACAGGAGCTGCCCCTTTTAGTCGGGCAGCATATGTACAAAGCTAACGGGGAACATTCCGCGCCGTGCCGGATGCCCCTCTATGATGCCCTCCATCCAATTCTCGTCATCGGTGCGCTCATTGAGCACAATCAATATTTCACCTTCCTTAAACTCCAGTTCATCATCGTTGTCCGCAACGCAATCGTAAAGCGCTCGACAGCGACGTTGGCCATTCTAAGGGATGCGAAGTGGGTATAATAATAATTTCAATAATATTTATAAATATATATAACAGCTTACATAATGCAATTTGGAAACGGAGCCACTTGCATTCTTCAGTTGATTATCGGGCGAGCTGTTTAGCCTGTCATTGTCGCTAGAAGAAATATTCGAGTCGGCGGAATGATCCAGGCCGCCGCCAGAGGAGTCCATATCCGTGTGCCACGACTCATAATCCGTAAAATTGGCTGATTGATTGATGAGCTAAGCAAAACAAAGAGTTCAATTAGTTAAATTTATATAAAATAAATAATTAAATACAATGTCTCAGTTAGTGCAACAAATATTAAAAACATAGAAGATAAACAGACAAAAGTTTTGGGTTGTTTGAGTTTGATTTTGAGTTTGAGTTTTTTGAGTATGCGCGATTGGAGTTAGAAGAGCTCTAGAGAAGATGCACACGGCACATATTTAGTAAAAACAATCAAAATTAGGTATATAGATATATATATAATATAATTTATAGATATAAATAAACAAGGAACAGAACAACAACAAGAACGGCATAAATTGGTTTGATTTGATTTGTTTTGAATTGATTGTTTGAGTTGTCTCTGACATTTACCGTTTCCTCGCTGGAATGCTCTAATCTCAACAAGTTCTGTTGCTTGCGCTGAAATTTGTTGGAATTACAGGAGATATACACATGGATACATTGATCATAAAAAAAAGAACTAAGCACGCGCGCGCCTCTTCCTTGTCTTCGAGAACGGAACGACAAGGATGCAAACAACTTACCTTCCGTGGCGGTGCGATTGGACCCTCTTCCATAGAGCTGATGCTCTCATTCGATTGTCCATTTGGTATTTCACGTTCTGTAGGGGTTCAAGGAAAAACTATTATTCTATATGTTTATAAATAAGAGATGGTAAGGTTTACCTGCTGGCGGACCGGGCGGTGGTATTTTGGGTCTCATCAGCGCCGATTTATCCACATGTTTGAGTGTGGGCAGCTCTCCAGTGGGCGGCAGCACTAGCTTAGCGCCCGCTAAATGAATATTACGATTCAATGATTCTCCACTGGGCGAACGCTTATGGCCAAAGGTTGTCATGGGCATTAGGCTGTTATTGCTGCCATTGCCAGCACCTGCACCACCACCACCTCCACCACTTCCACTAACGCCGCCTGTTATCCTTGGTGAGCTCTCCATGCTCCGCATGTGCGGCAGCGTGCCATACGCATCCATGGACTGATTCTTATGATTGATAGAGCGAATATCGTTGGCATCCATATTCTGTGAATGCCTGGGCGGATGTGGCAGTGTGCCATAGAATATACTGGCCGGAGTACCGGGCGGCGGTGCTGGCGCTGTGCGCTTCTTCAGCGAGTTCATATTGGCTGTGGACGTAGATTTCCGGGCCCCTGTCACATGACCCAGCTCGCTCTGCATGTTCAAGCTGTTCCGAGTGCCACGCATATTCTGGCTGCACGCCGAGCTGGGACTGGAGCCACCGCCGTTGCCGCTGTTGCTATTGTTATTGCTGCTGCTGACCACGCCCAAACTGTTGCCACTTCCCAGATATTGGCCAACATTCGTGTGCTGTTTGGGCGATGTGCCCGCCGACTGCGTATAGCTGGGCAACGTAAACTGTCGGCTTGGACAATTGGCAATTGGACTAGAACTGGACTGTATTGAATCGCAAGTCGATGATCGGGAGCGCAACACTGGCGAATCGCCACCAGCAAAGCTGGGCGGACGTGAACGCGATTTCTGCAAAGAGTTGAAATACTTTGTGACTTATGGTAAGTTCTGAAACGATATATATATATATAATCCTATATATACTTACGCGCTCATCTATGACAGTTTCATCATCGCTGAAATCTGTAGAGCCGTCCTCGTTGGGCAGATTCCAGTCAGTGTTGATGTGATCAAAGGCGCTCTTCTCTCGCTTTATGGCACACTCAATCTGGATCATGAAAGCGAGTTTTAGGACCGAAATTTCATTATTTTTATGAACTATTGGCTTACCAGCTCCTTGCAGCTATTGTGACCCATCTCTTTGGCAATATCCAGCGCTGTTTTGTTCTGTGAATTGCGCAGCTCGTAGTCAGCGCCTGAGCGCAAGAGCAGCTTCATGCATTCGCGACGATCGTGTAGTGCACAAAGATGCAAGGGCGTATTCTTGCCCGTCACATCTAGCACACCGGCCGGATTGGTGGCCTTATTCAGGCCCTTGGGCGGCATATTCTGTATTAGAAAATCGACAATGTGAAGCGTGGAGCCGGCCTCGCGTAGCACAGCCAAATGGAGAGCTGTTTCGCCCGCATCGGAGCTGGGCAAACAGCAGGTGAGATCGGCGCCCTCGGCCCACACCTGCAGCAGCTGACTCATGTCCGCATTGACAATGGCCTGCTCCAGATCGCAGCGCAGATCATTGTCATCGGAGCAGGTGCGCATCACATAGCGCTTGGCCACATATTTGGCGCGTATGAAATCGTATCGCTCCTCCCTGTAAATGCAAAAGCAGATTAAATATGTATATCCAAAGGACTGCAACTGTTTAGCTTACATGCTGCTGTCGTGGTTAAGCTTGCCCCTGCCCAACTTGGCTTCCATAATGTCATTCAACGTGCTGTTGCCCATGGCGCGTGCTATCAACAGATTGGCCGTTGTTAGATTGTCCAGCGTAAGACTTTGGATGCGCGAATGATGCACGCCCAGATCCCGATGCACGCCCGAGCACTGTATGCAGACGAGTATGCCAAAGTTCAGGCTGATCCAGGTGACATCGTTGCGAGATCCACAATCGCAGCAGCGATCGTTGCCCGGCAATAGCTGCACATATCGAATCACTGTCTTTTGTAGCTCCACCAAGCTGGGACTCATCTGCGGATTGGCATGCTGGAAGGCCTTAGTTAGGGCCTTCTCCTTGCAATTCACCAATACTGCCATCCAAGCCTTCTGATCCGATTCGTCCTCCGCTTGAAAATGATACGGACGATTGTCTAAGGGATATTAGAGAATATTAATATGTTTTCGGAATTTACAATTTGAGTATGGCTTACAGCTGATCAAGTCGAAGCCACGCTTATCATCTGGCACCGGCTTTATCTGACAGGTGAGCAGATTAACACGCGTCGGCGGCTTCGATTCGTCTGCATGGAATATATCCAAGAAGCCATCACTGGTGACCCGGCAGCGTCGCTTCTGCCACACCCGCCGCACCTTGCCTTCGCTCTTCTTCAGCAGATGTCCCTGCCGTGTTACACCATGATGCTTGTCGCCCTGGAGCTGATGGAGCGAGTAACCGGCACCCGCTCCACCACTGCGATTCTCCGATGACTGTGCATTGTCCACACGCTCGAAGTCCGGCGTGCTGCGCAACAATGTTCGCAGATCCAACAGACTGCGCCTGTCCTCGTCCTGCTTCTGCTTGATCACATGCAACTTATCGCTCAGATCGCCGATGTACGTGCCAAAGTGTTCGATCGTTTGCAAGCCATCTTTGAAGTAACTGCAATGTCAATAAATTCGATTATATAAAAGCGTACACAATCGAGCCGTAAACAAAACAAACAAAAGCAAAGCGGCCAATTAGCATGCAGCTCAGCAGGTTTTCGTAGCTTAGCCTGCTCAGCGAAACTTACTTATTCAGCGCGTGATAATACTCGATGAAGTGCTGCAGCAGCTCAATGCCAGTTTTTGTTTTGATCTCTTTGTATTTCAGCAGATACTCGCAGGTCTGCAGCTGATAGAGTCTGCGCTCCTTTTCCATTTCATCCGCCACAACGGCAGCATCGATCTCCGTGCGCACCATGCCCGCCTCCTTCGCCTGGGCCTTTTTCTCCTTCTCGATTTTGATAAACTTGGCCTCGTAGTCTTTGGCCGCCTTATCAAATGGCCGCTTCATATCGCCCTTAACGCCGCGCAGCTCGCTCTTCAGCATCGAGTCCACCGGAAACATGACAATGTTGTTGATGTTTTGCATCTGTCAAGTGAAAGTGGGACAAGATAAGACTCAGGGTTAACTTAAAAGTCACTTTTAAAGTGTACTTGAAGTTTTAAGATTTCTTTTTGAATGCTTATCGTGAATTTCATAGAGTAAAAACTGTATAACTTAGTTGAATTTACTTAGTTTAAGCTTAAGTCCTTCATTTGCTTAATGTTTGTGGCTAACTTAATATGTTGCCCTCTAACTTGTCCAATGCTATAGAATGCTCCTTGTTACTTGACTTGAAGCTTACAATGATCCTTTCAAATCAGGCTTAGAGTCTTAGATGTTAGCATTTGTATCTAGTATCTACTTTACTGGATGTAAAGTTTACAATGTGCACAGTAAAAATTATTATCAAGCTATAAATATTCTATAGTTTTACAGAATTTAACACAAAGTCTTCCTTCATTCAACTGACGCTAGCCTATTTAGCATTCACACGTTACTTCTATTACTTCTATTGCTTCTAATTGTCTTTATATTGTGTTATAGTGCGAACAAACATTGAAAGTTGACAAAGCTAGCAAACAGTTCACTTGACAATAATTTTTGACATGGACTTAAGTAAATTCCCATTAATATTATAAATGTGTTTTATGCTTGATCAATCAAAATTACGCTTACAGTTCTAATACAAAATGCTCACTTCATAAGCTTTATCAGCTATTGTAAACTTAAAAGTAATAAGACTTATATATAAGTCATATATATGTATATTAGTTAAATCTAACCCTTACCAGTGTTTTCATTAGCGCACTGAGCTCTTTGGTCACCACTGAGAACTTGAGAAACGCCGCCCCAATATCGGGCTCATCCTGATCAATGACCTTGCCGCCCAAGCGCTCCAGTGCGCGCACCATAAACATTTCATTGTCCACATGAGCTAAATGAATGAACAAAAATGTATATAAATTAATATATAAATCAAATAAATCCGAATTACAATGTGTCACTTACTATTGCCAGAGTTGTGTATGGCTTTCACGGCCTTCTTTAGCTTCGTCAGACCCTCGCGATCAAACTCCAAACGCTGTAAAGAGATAGAGCAACATATATCAATTATTATCTTATCATGCTTATTATATGAGTTGCATAAGATAATTCATATCCAAAAATTGTTTCCCTAATTGATATGATGCATTTTTCAGTTGTTTTTTTTTTTTCTCCACACTTGACTTGTTTAACCTCTTGACTTTTTCAATTAATTTTAATTCATTTCATTGAATTAGTGACGCGTGCAATCAAAGTTCTCTGCTACATAATTCGTAAAAACTTTTCAACATACAAAAAAGAAGAGGAAAAAAAGTTTTCAATTAAAACTTAGCCAGCTATTGAGGAAACAAAAGTAAAATTATAAATTTAATAACTTTTATTTACTGTGCAGAAAAAGGAATGATTAGATAAATGCTTCAGATAGTATATAGCGAAACTTAGAATCGTGAAAAGCACAATTGAGTTGAGGTATTTGAGCTATAAGAACTTAAGCAAAAAATGGGGAGTAACTGACTGCTTAATACTCAGCTAAATACATTTACTATTTGTGGTTCGAAGTTTGTACTAAATGGATTTTTATAAGCAGCTTTGCTAGCTCAACTTAATAGTTATTTTTGAATGTGGAATATATATTATTATTTATTAAACCACGCCTCACAGTCTATGTATAAATAATATTTAGATATGTTTTTAGGGATACACCCAAAAAGTCTATAGATCCTGCCCAGAGTGATGAGACCTACAAATCTTCATCATAAAATTTCTAAAACTGTAAAATGATTTGATTTTGAGCAATTAGCAACGCCCCCTCTCGGCATGCCCGACTGTGCCAAATATATATATATCACAATTTATTATACTCCCTTTAGACATACATGGCAATCGCCACCCAGCCAATACACCCCTTTTCCAGCTCATGAACGAGCATAAGCTAGCAAAAAAAAAAGGTGAGTGGGCTGCGATAAGCGAGCTGCGAAAAGATGTTTAAAGCGTGCTAATAAAGATTAGTCATGTTCATATAAACAAAGTTGATGGCAAATATTTGGAACGCAAATCGCTTAGAACAATAACGAAAAATTCTTAAGTTGGTCAACCTCGACAACTGGTTTCCGTTTCTCTTTCTAGCAGCCGAGTGAGTTTTTTTTTTTTTTTTTTTTTTATTCTTATATTTTTTACTTCTGATATTCCGTTGTGTGAGGCTTGATAACAAAAGAGGCGAAGTTCAGGGGAAACACAAAAAACGGTTAAATGTCTGATCAAGTTACTCTATTTTTTTTTAACAGAAAACCGCATTATATTTATATTTATTATAAAAAAATACATGTTGTGAATAAGCTGGACTGTAAATAATACGCTTACTGACGAATTTAATAACATTTTAAATACATATATAAATTTATATATATATAGGCCAATCATCTATATATGTATATATATGCACATATATGGCGGCGTTCTTGCTTGATTGAATAACAATTCTATTTTGGGGCAGAGCCAAAACAAAGACATCAATGAAATGAATGAAAGGAAATAAAAGGAAATGATATGAAAGGTGTGTCTTACGGGCACATTTATTGATTTGTTTAGATTTTTAGGTCGCGCTTTGACTAACCCATCGCCCATCACTGAAATTAAATATTAAACATTTGATTTGCTGTCAAATGGCAAAATCTGAAAAGCTATCAAAATACATAAACATTTTAGGCTAATTTGTTGCACAGTGGTGCAAGGGTCCAACAAAAATCTGGGATGTTTTAATTTGGAATTTAAAATATTAATAATTTAAATACATTTTATGTTTGATTTTAATATATATAAATTTTGTTTGATTTTAGTATACATAATAAACAGTTAATCTAAAATTTTAAATTTCCTTTTTAAATTAAACAAAAAAAAATCTATTTTCTATACATATTGATTTTCTTTTCTTTGTATTTCTACAATTTCTTTAAGTATCGTACATATCTTATACATCTAATATTCTTATAAATGTCTAACAGTTCTTTCAAAATCCTAAATATTGATCCATGTCTTATACATGTTATTTCTGTTATATTTAGACCACAGTGCGTCGTCTGTCAGCTAATTTTAGCAAAAAGAATTGGAACGCCGCACGATTTCACAGAGACATATTTTAGGGAGCAGCTTTAGCTCCGAAGAACTAGAGCTATAGCCAATAACCAATTGCCGGCAGTCGACAGACGACGCCTGACAGCCAATATATTTATTGGCAGACAAAAGCGAGCATTCAAACTGAATTTCATGCGTAATCAAGTGTGGCTACGCGCCTCTACTGCAGTTACATGATTAATAAGCTGCGATCGCGGGAATGCAGCAAACAGCTTTAAGCTAAATATGCGACACACATATGCCAGCGTCTGCTTTATCAGAGACGCCTTTCCGCCCGCACTTGCCCTTATCAATGCATAGCAATGGGTATATGAGCGTGTGCGTGTGCGTGTGAGTGTGTGTGTACGTGTGTATTTTTTATGGGGAGTAACAGCAGCTGCAATGACTAAAAATAAAACATTGCGTTCTCGAGTGGCAATGTCGAAAAATGGACAAATTGGGGAAGCATTGGGGGAAAGGGAACAGCGAGCAACGAGCAGCGACCCAGCTGCATTGATTTCAGAATATGCACTTTCATTATTTATGACTTTTAATGGAAACCAAGAGAAGAAACCACCTGCAATTGCCTACGCCGACGTCATCGTAGAACAAATGCAAATGCCTCAAATGAAGCCAAGTAGAGAGAAAGAGAGAGAGAGAGAGTAGCGGGAGTATGGGATTCAGTTGGCACAGCGCCAATTTAATGCAATACCTTTTTTGCTTTCCCTAGGTCGTCGCATTGTGAAAATACATAATAAACAAAATCGTTTTTGTGGGGGAGAGACTATAGAGTATAGAGTATATAAAAAATGAATAAGCACTATACGTATTTGTGTGTGTGCATGCATTTTATAACGCTGGATCATTGATTAGCCACCTTGAACTTAAGTGAGCGAGAGAGACAGAAAGAAAGAGAGAGGCAGTGGACGAATGCTTACCTCTTCCAATATGCTAATCGTTTGACGGCAATCCGGCATGCGGGATGCAAACGTGGAGGTGGTGGGCGAATTGTAATCGTCGCGCGTCTCCTCCACGAACTCGGCGATGCCAATTAAAGCTGGCGGCATTTTGATATTGTTGTTGCTGCTTCACTTACTGTTGGGCACACTTTTTGTATCTTTGCTTTTTTTTTTTTTTAATTTTGCACACACTGGAAACGGCACAACGGGCGCGCACTAGCGAACTTCAAGGACACCCAGGCAACAACAACAGCAATAACAGCAACAAATAAACGAGTAACGACGATTGCAAGGCAAAGCTGAAACACGAACCGGAGACGACGAATGTGTTTTGTATAACGACGGCACAGCTGCTGCTGCTGCCGCTGCCGCTGCTGTGGGCAACAATAAAGGATCACACAACGAGGCAACAGGAATAAGCAGGATAACAGCGACAACGTTTACGTTTTGCCCTCTCTTTGTGTTTAGAGTGTGCGTCCCGTGTGTATGTGTGTATGCGTGTGTGTGTGTGCGTACTTGTATTGCGGTATTGGTGTTGGCACGTTAGTCTGTATGGGAGCACTCACTTATTACTCTCTTCCTTTATGCAGCAATTTTCACGTTACTCCTTTTTGAGTGTGTGTGTTTTTTTTCTAATCACTTTTACACACGCTGCCGTTGCACAGTTACTTTACGCACAAACCATTTTATTCTGTTTGTCGTACACTTTTTAGGCGCGCCACCTGATCGCCTCATCTTGCAGCAAAATTCGAGTCGCACTCGCAGTCGAAGCGCAATTAATGTTACAGTAGTAGAGAAATGCGCCGCGCATATTTACACCCAACTGCAACGGTTTTTGTCACATTGCCATCACTCAAAAAATCATTACTAAACACTTCAACATAATTAACGGCAAATTGCTTTTTATTTATTTATTTTTTAATATTTACAACTAGCCCGAACCGGAGTTGGGACTAAATATTATTAATATTGCAATTTTTGCTGCTCCGCTGGCGTCGTCGTTGTCGCGTACGATGTAGCAATGTTGTATATACTTCGCGATCCAAAATGTACTAAAATTGGCCAAAGTACAAAAGTCGTACAGCCAGCACAGAGGCAATGAGTTTCAGGGCTGGTCGTAGATGATTCCACTCACGAGCATAGAACGGAGCTGGTTCACACAAGGAACACAAGTAGATTTTGACAAGAAAATACATACAACTTATTCAGAAATATACAATATATAATTTAATAAATTAATTTAATTTAATAATAATATTTTGTACACCGACTACATTCACATAACTAAAGTAAAAATTCCGTACAAGAATTACCATTGAGCAGTGTTTGCGGTAGTTCCTTAAAGAACCAAAAAACAAAAAAAAAAAGACTGCAACAAGCAAGTTGAGCTGTTTAGTTCCATGAGCCTGATACTGTCACTCGTTACTGAGCGAACAAACAGTACGATTTATTTCCTTTTTGATCAGTATATATTTTTTGCAATTATATTAATAACAAATGGCTGGCAAACGGCAAGCTACATCCAATCTAAACCATGAAAACTGGGATCAAGAAGACGAGCCAGAGGAGCGCGGCACATTCCGAACAGCGCCCCCCGAAGAACTAAAATCACGCGTTATTAAGAAGGCGACAAGGCGCAAGCCTCTAACCGGCTCATCAGAAGGCGAAGATGCCGGCGAAACTCCAAGTAAAACTGTATTCAGCGGCTTTTCAGGTGGGTTCCGGCTGCATTAAATGTGTTTGCTTCATTCATAATATACGTATATAAATTTGTAATTGTAGGTTTCGGCAAGCCAGCAACAGCTGCTGCGGCCACCGGCACACCATTTGCATTCCTGTCTAATCTGTCGGCTTCCGCTTCTGCTCCGGCTGTATCTAAATCTCCAACTACAACAGCCGCCGAGAATCCTCCAAAGCCAAGTGGAATCTTCGCCAAGAATGATGTAACATCAGCTCCACCAGCTAAACAATCAAAAGGAGAGTCAAATTTAAAAACCAGCATCAGCAGCACAGCATCAACTGTACAAGGAAGCGCAGTTCCGTCGATTTTCGGAAATACCTTAACTAACGATGCACTAAAGGCTCCCGCCTCCAAGCTCAAGCCAACTGTGCCTGCCGACAAGTCAGAGGCGTCGGGCAATACAATTAACGCCTCTAAGGAATATCGTGATAATGTCGCCGAATTGAATATGGCTGTAATGAAATTTCTGCAGGAGCATATGGATAAAAATCCGTATTGTATATTGAGCCCAGTGTTCGAGAGTTACGATAAGTATGTGAAGGAGTTGCGAGAGAAGGATGGAATTAAATTAAATGCAGCAAAGACTCCGTTGAAGGCAACAGATGCAACAGCCACACTAACAACAACAACGGCAACAGCAACATCAGCTGCAGCTCAACCTGCAACTACAGTTGCTTCCGCTGGCAGTGGCTTCTTTGGTAAGCCGAGCACAACTTCCACCGAATCAACGTCATCATCATCGTTGGTATTTGGCAAACAGCCAAGTTGTACCGTAACAAGTGGTGGCACCACAACCGCTGCTACCACACCACTGTTTTCGTTTGGCACCGTGCCACGGTCCTCGTGGGCAGGCACCACACCAACCAAGTCGGAAGCCACGTCCAGCACAGCTTCGCCAGCAAACATTTTCAGTTTCGGTACCAAGCCAGCAGCCGCAGCAGCTGCCGCCGCTGATAAAGAAGAGCAGCCCAAGAAGGGTTTCTTCTTTGGTGGCGCAGATCCACCCGTTGTGGCTTCTGCTACAGGTATAACTCCGCCAAAATCAAATGGATTCACATTTGGCGTAAAGAATGACAAGCCGACCACATCTGTTTTCGCGGGTTTTCCCAAATCGAGCAGCGATACAGCAATAACAGCACCTAGTGGTTTCTTTTCCAGCAGTTCAAGTTCCGTTAGCTTTGCCAATGCTAAACCCAATCCAGATAATGCGAATGCCGACAACAACGAAGATGAGGAGGATAAGCCACCAGTTGTGGAGTTCAACAAGGTAATGCTCAAACACTACCTGAATAGCTAATCTAATATTGATCCGTTTTTATTATTATTATCTTTTCAGGTAGTTGAAGATGACGCCGTTTACTCGAAACGCTGCAAAGTGTTTGTGAAAAAGGAGAACGATTTTGTTGAGCGTGGCGTTGGCACCTTATATTTGAAGCCAGTCAAGGACTCGGAAAAGATACAAATGTTGGTCCGTGCCGACACCAATCTGGGCAACATTCTGGTCAATCTTCTATTGACTAGTGGCCTGCCCTGCCAGCGAATGGGCAAAAACAATGTCATGATGGTGTGCCTGCCAACGCCCGAGGAGTCAAAGCCGATGTCCATGCTGCTGCGTGTAAAGACCGGAGAGGACGCTGATCAGCTATACGAGGAAATTAAAAAACATACAGTCTGAACCAATATTGCATTCGCAAGATGAGTGAATTTTTAACTCCCATTTATGTTATTTGATGAACGTTTATATTAACAAATTATGAAAACATTATAAAACACAAATACAATCAAGTGTTTTGGACTTGGCAATCCCAGCTTAGTCCACAGAGGTCACAATTACCTTGGCCTGAATCAAATCTCTAAAGTTAACATTTAAAATGGGGGCGGCATCTGTAGTGTCATCCAAACGGCTGGAATACTGCTGCAGTACATCAGCAAACTTATCGGAATATGCTACAAATTGAATAGAATTTTTATTTAAGTCAGTTGCTTATCTCTTCAGTTGTATTTACCGATTACAGCGATTGTGATGGATTTTGTACGACGATTAACGTAGGAGCAGGTGCCCGCTATATTTTCCGTAAACGCTGTTGGCGGCTTTGCTCCCTTCACTTTGGGCAGCTTAAAGATTATCGTTTCACCCACATTGGGTAAATTCTCCAAAGGGGCTGCATTTTGTAGCATATCTTTAATAACGTCCAATGACGTATCCTTCAATGGCACCGCTTGAACATCCGAATCAGAGTCATCCACATTTGTGTCATCCAACACCATAACATCGTCATCCGAGTCGGAGTCCAATAAACTTTGTGTTAGTTCCTTGGCCTGCACTTTATTCTCCGATTCTTGCTCCTGCTGTGAGATCTCTAAAGAAAGCTGAGGTAAACTCTTTGGTGTCATTGTCGTATGCTCCAAGTCAGCTTTATTTGGTGTAACCACTGCTATAGATGTCTCTACTGACGGTTCTAATTGCGTTTTATCCATTTCATGCTCGGCTGCAGGCGCCTTGGCAGGAATCACAATTTCCTCGATAATTTGAATATCTTTGTGTTTGCGTGAAAGCCTAAAGATGCGAACAGAGTTCATATCTAACTCCATTAGTTGACTACGAAATTCGACTTCAGGTTCTACGTGCTCCAATTGCAGGCTTTTCTCCACAGTTGTGCCATTTGGTGGCACATTTTCTTCATCTTCATCGTCCCTATATAGAATATGATTATTTGAAACACTTTGTTTGTTGAAACTGCTGAGATTCCTAGTAGTGCGATTTGATTGATTTGAGATGCTGGACTCAGTGGCAGCCGTGGCTGCTGATTTATTATTATCAACGCTGTTAATATATGAGGCCCGTTGATCTTCTTGCATCAATAATGCAGTTCCAAGGTTTGATTGATCCTCGCTCCCTACTCCATTTATATCATCTCTGATTGAGGCCGGCTCCTCATAGGTGACCTCATTTCTTGTTATACTTTTGCATTTGGAACGCTTGGGCAGATTGGGAGTGGAGCTTATCAGCTCATTTTCTGTTTCAACCGAGCGATTTTTGCGTTTTTTGCTTGTTTCAGTCGGATGTGAAAGCTCCTCATTAGAATTGCCGGTTGGATCTAGTTGAAAGGCCTTAAGCGATTCTGTCGACTTGATTACTTTGATGGACTCCTTCGGGGGCACATAACATCCTTCGCTGGTCAACAAACTTATGTTCTTCTACATATGGATTTAAAAACACTTAATTTGAATTAATAATTGAGCAATCAAAACTTACCAAATTGAACAACTTTTGAATGTGATCTTGTAGATCTTTAACATTCTCCCAGGATACATCAACTAACACCAACGAGCAGCGGCGTTCATCACAAAAGAAGTTGGATAAATCCAATTTTATGGGAAAATTATGCATTCTGCTCAAATTGTCATACCGTTCAAAATATACTCATGCACTAACCAAACAAGCTTGCATGTGAATACAATATGCTATCGGTGGCTTATCGATAAGCAAAAACAAATCAAGTAACGATGGTCTTATTGTTGTGAATTATTAACAGATAATTTACAAGGCTGCAAGCTGTAGCCAAATTACCATATACATTATTTAAGTTACTAAAATTATAATCATTCATTTTTTGTTATTATACAAAAATATACATTTCATATGTAAATATGTATGTACAAATCTGTTACAGGGTATTGCACCGTCAAATAACCGCAATTGTTGCATTTGTACTCAAAGTGCGCAAAGTATCGATAAATGGAACATCCCTCACAGAGAGCCATACCACTTCTTGTATACTACTCCAACGAAAACGAAAACAAATAGTTTCCTTATCACTTTAATATTAAGTTTAGTCATCCGAATTCCTAGTATGGCTCATTATGTGATAATGCAACGGATATAACAACCAAATAGAACTCGTTCGGAAATTGACCAAAATGAGTAACGGTGAGAATAACTCAAATGCACGAAGCCAAAACCAAGGCCAAAGTGCTGCTGGAGGCAGCGCGAGTGGGAGTGGATCAGCGAGCACGGCTAGCTCTTCTACAGCCCAACATCGATCCAGAAATGCAGCCAGCCAGGAAATTCTAGATGCCGGCAGTGATGAACAGGGTATGCATATTAATTTCAAGTTCAGCTGTTGTCTAGCTAGCCTAAGCCTAGTGAACCAATAGGCACTGCTAATAAAACTAAACTAAAGACTAAAGTCTATAAGTTTTAAATGTAATCTCCACTTATATTTCCTTTCCATGTGTTTTGTAGCTGCTGGCGCAACGTCTGCTACAAAAGAGAAGCGCAGCTGGTTCTACTCGTTGACCAGGCGTAAAAAGTCAGATTCTGCGTTGGCCAGCTCAAGCTCAACAGTTGCTGCCACCACCGCTGCTGGCGGCTCCCAATCAGCGCAGCTGCAAAACAACAACAATGAGCCACTGGGCGCCGCCATGGAGGCCAGCTGTTCTAGTGCCGCTGCATCCGATAGCAATAGCAGCAGTGTAGGTGGCGCTTTGCGTAAACGTAAGGATAAGAAGAACATGCTCTCGCGTATCCGGAAGAAAATGGTATTGGGTCTGAGTGCATTGCGCAACTGGCACTCCATGGGCGATGATTGTGATTGTGATGGCGGAACCACAGATGCCATGTACGAATTTCTGGCGCCACCAATACGTGTAGAACCGACGCTGCCCTTCACCCATGACTACATGCGTTTCATAAGAAAAAAGTGGCTGGAGCGGCAGGATCCGCCAAATGAGGTCATGTACAAGGCATGCTCCGAAATGCTCAAGTATGTGGAAAAACCTGTTCGATGAATCATGCCCTAAGAGATGACGAATTAACTTAAATTCTTACTTTCTTTCATTTCTTCTTTTGCTTACAGTCAAGTCTGGTACTGGGGCGAGATTTCGCGTCGCGACTCGCAGCGTCAGCTGAGCGATAAGCCCACCGGTTCGTTTCTGGTGCGGGACTCGGAGTCGACCGGCTCTCATTTTACGCTAAGCTTTCGCATTTTGAACGTGACGCTGCATTACCGTCTGGAGTATCGTGATCAGTTTTGGCATTTTGAGGAATTGAAATATGAGTCGATTGTCGAGATGATTGAGGACATTTTGCATCGCTGCACCAATGATAATTTCGTGTGCTTCGTGAAGGTGCCGAACGAGATGCAGCCGCCATTTCCAGTGATACTCAAGTATCCATTGAGTCGCTACTTGAACATGCCCAAGCTTCAGGATCTATGTCGACGCGTGCTGCAGAGACAGATGCCAGTCAGTGAGCTGGCCCGGCTGCCAGTGCCGGCACAGATGCTCGAGTATCTGTCCGTGGAGCGTGAATTGGTATTTCAAAGCTAGGCAAATGGTGGTCCTGGTATTAGCTTTAAATCCAGTGTTAGAAACCAAAGAAGGTTAGAAGAGGCAGCGACGCAATTAAACGGCACTGCCACAAATTATAGATATATATAGTTGGAATTGGAATATCTTAATCGTGATCGTGGAAACTTGAGATCGAAAACAAACAAAGAAACACTCAAACACATGCCATAGATAAAACACAAGCAAAATGTGACTAGTGTTTCATTTGCATTTGTAAACAAGCAATTAAAACACGCACAAACGAGAAATCGACACTATATATAGGTATATATATATACATACATATATACATATACCATAATGAATACTGTGCATATGTATGAGTATATGCATGTTTTTAATCTATAACTGTATTAAATATATTTGTATTCTTATATACACACACGTATATACATAGATATATATAGAATACACATATGTTATTGGCCAAAATTAGTCTATTAACTCGTTTTCCATTGGTCTTGGTCAAAGTCTGTACGCCTAAATGATATTGATACTAATTTATACTAAATATATATATATATATATATATATATGTGTGCTCTTTCAAGAAAAGTATTTGTATAAATAAGCTCAAAATATTTGTGTTATACTACATATGCATTTGATTCCTAATGTCAAAACTAACTTTTGCTATTATACTAGATATAAATATGCTATATACAATATGATATACATACTTATATGTATATTCATAGATCACTTGAACTGTGCGGCATATGTTTAACTATTGTTACAACGTGTATTGACATTTATTTAACACTAAACAAAAAACAGTATCTCTAATTTATGTTTGCATATATTTTATCAAAATAAAAGTAATATTAAAATTAGCCTTATATTTATCTACATTATTATAATTAACTGATTTCATCCAAGTCCCCGCTATTCTCATCACTGCTGCTGCTGTTTATGTCCGGCGCGTTTGGTGACTGGCATACGGCGTCTTCGTCCGTGAGATCCGCCAGACCATAAATCCGATATGCTTTAAAGTCTCCCACCTTTTTGCCATCCACATAGTTGAAGCTGAAGAAACACCTACGACAGAGATATGAGGGATCGTGCAGTTGCCGGCGCGACTTCTCCACTATGAAATGATAGCCACGCAGGCCGCACATATAGCAAGCGCGTCTATTGAAGGTACTGAAGGAGCGCAGAAAGGGATAGTGACTAGGGTTAATAAATTTACTGCCCGGCCTCAACACCTCCACCTGTGAGAACACAAACAAATGCTCGCAATTGCCATGATGCAGATACTGTACAGGTGCACCCAGGCTAATGGTTAGATCGATGAAGCGAGTCGCCTCCATTGAAGCCACCTGGAACTCTTCTTTCTCCAAGCCGTGTGCTGTGCTTGCCCACTTGATTACAGTTTCAGAGTAGTCACAGTTGTTGGGATTGCGGGTATCATTATAGAAGACTCCGTTAATGAAGAAGTAGCCAGGATCTGTTTCGAGCACAGGCAGCGGCGCATGTGGCTGTTCGCTAATATCGACAAATCGTTTGCCATTGCAGATGCAAGAGATTTTATCTCGTAATTCGCTTAAAAAATTGCTGCCAAGGCAGACGAACTCTTCCGCAAAGACAGGACGCTCCAATTTGAAGCTACGATGCGCTGCACGCGGTGGCCTATAAAACCGAACGGTTAGCTCCAATTCGAATTGCTCAAGGGTCTTCCACATTACAGGTGAATCGCCACTTGGTGACGGTTCGGCATTCAAACGATAACTGTATTGTGTTCGGCTAAATGGATTTTTGCGGGACTTCGCCTTGTGCTTATATATGGCTGTATAGGTCTTTGGCACAGGCTTATTCATGTTTGGTTTCGATACATTGGGACGCTGTATCTCGGCGCCCAGCTCAAAGGTGTCTATTACATTGTCGTCCGGGGCATCAAGCAGTTGCAAGGAGCAGATTTCTGCAACTTCTGGTGAAACAGGTGGGACCTCTGAAAAGTAGAACGGAACATTCTCTGAACTTTTTTCATCTGGATCGTTTAACTTCTTGGAATAATCCTCTAGGAATTGACGTAGGTTTATTGCTGGTTGGAGTGGTTCGAGTACGTTTTCCATAATTTACTGCAAAAGATAATCAAATCATTATAGGTACTTTTTTGAATTGAGATGGCAGCGTGTCATGCACGATCTACGTTCTAATTGTTTGTATAATTATAAGCATTTAATAACATGCAATTTAACAATTATGGAGTTGTATAATTCAAGAATTATATGAATACATATATCATAAAATACATTTGCTAAGACTTCTTAGAACACGCTCCCATCTCTAACGTAAACATACATTTCTTATTTTTCCTCAAGAAATTTGTCAATCGCTTCTTTATATGTAATATTTAGCTTTAAAGTATGTGGCTTTGGTTCCTGTTGCTGTTCCTCGTCCGCCTTAATATCTTGTGGGAGATTCTCAATGTAAACCCGATCAAAATTGATTACCTTGTCGGATTTATTGAAATACTTATATTGCTGTCGGCAAACTGGCTCATAAAGTGGATCGCCAACTGCGCTCTTGGTGTCTTTTTCGAAAAACACATTAGTGCCCATACTCATGTCATAGGAACCTGCAAATATGGGAAGGTTAAATAAAAAAATCCCTTGTTGATTTGTGAACACACATGTCGCATGCTATACCTTTGTATATATTGCCATTGATTTCAGCCATGGGCGTATCGCTTTCAATGGCAATTATGCGAATAGCAGCATCCTCGTGCTTTAGCTGATGCGGTGCAAGATGATTTTTAAAGTCAGCATACACCAAATATTCAGTTTCTTCGTACTCAGAGTCAGAATCGGTCATGATATTAGAAACTGAATGCGGGTTTGTTTAGCTACTGCGATATGTTTGTTATCGATAACTAGCATGCTCTGAGCGATACTTTCAATGTACCTTCTCTAACAGTGAGGCGAATACATTTTCGCTGCGTTTTTTTGCGTTGACAAAATTGTTTCTGTGAAAATTTTGTCGAACTGTTGTAAATGCAGAAATATCAGTAAATTTAAATGCTGCTGTTAGTGCCCGAAAGCGTGAAATAGATAAATATTGATACAGGTCAATCGACAAATTATCAAAACTAATATTAAGATACAGTTGTTTCCGTCGTTGGTAGCGTGCGGATTATCATTGGGCAGCGGCCATTTTGAGCGAACGCAGAAACGTCATCAGCAGCAGCGCCTTGCCTTGTATTTTTGACGTAAGTGCTGCTGAAATCGTAATTTAATGCGGAAAATGTTTCTGTATATCCATATACAAAACAGATAAATGTGCATCGCCAATTGTATTGTTTAATTAAAAGCAATAACAGCGCCAAATTGAGAATTTATGACACGTACATTACTATAAAGTGCGCCTCTCTTTGAGCATGTCCAATTAATCGAAGTTTCGCTTGCTCTTTTGCCACACGTTCTCTTTACAGTGAATTATAAACATCGATAAATACCACAGTGCCGCTGTAAGCTTTTACGCGACAAAGTTAAGCTTAGTAAATATAAACAAAACACCAAAGTTCAAAACTCCCTCCTCCCCTTAAATCAATATAAAATAATTATAATGGCTGATGAAGATATTACTTTAAACGAGGATCAGCTTCTGGAGTCGCTGGAAGAGACAAACGGCGAACAGGAGACTGGGATTGCGACTGAAGCAGAGGTAAGCGTAAGGCGTCAACAAACCAGTTTTTTTCCCATTCGCCTTGAATGTAAAAGCACATTGAAATTCGCGGAAAAAGCTTTGTCTGCTTGCAAAGCTCACAAAACAAAGCGGCAGCCATTTTCGAAGCGTCTTCTCCCCAGACACACTTCAAGTCGGCTAAATCATAAAGCATTCTTGGCATTATTATAAATTAAAAAATAGCAAAAAAGTAACTAAATTATATATATCTAATTGAAATATTAAAGGAGGAAGGCAGTATGCAAATCGATCCAGAACTCGAGGCCATTAAGGCCCGCGTCAAAGAAATGGAGGAGGAGGCTGAAAAAATAAAGCAAATGCAATCAGAGGTAGACAAACAAATGGCCGGCGGTTCGACAACCGGTTTGGCCACTGTGCCGCTTTCACTTGAAGAGAAGCAGGAGATTGACACACGGTCCGTGTATGTGGGCAATGTTGACTATGGTGCATCTGCCGAGGAGCTGGAGGCACATTTTCATGGTTGCGGCACCATAAATCGTGTTACTATACTATGCAATAAGGCTGATGGACATCCGAAGGGTTTTGCCTACATTGAATTTGGCTCGAAAGAGTATGTAGAAACGGCGCTGGCTATGAATGAAACACTCTTCCGAGGACGTCAAATTAAGGTGAGTGCTATCAAAATATACGTATAAAAGAGTTTTATATTAAATGTTCCTTTCCATTACTATTGCAGGTCATGTCGAAGCGAACCAATCGACCTGGACTTTCAACTACAAATCGCTTTGCACGCGGCAGCTTCCGAGGCCGAGGAGCTCGCGTCTCCCGTGCCTGCTGTCATTCAACTTTCCGTGGCGCTCGACGCGCAATGTAAGGGTTAAATATATACATAGTTCCGATATTAAGATGTTTTGGCTAATTCCGGTCTGTTTTTCGTTTCAGAAGAGGTTACCGCGGACGCGCCAATTATTATGCGCCGTATTGATTTTTGTTTTCTTAACTTATGTTTAGTAAGGTAAGTTGACTGATGATAATCAAAAAAGAACTATAGTCTGAATGGGTATGCCTTGTAAAATGGAAAAAGTGCTCAACTCAATCAAACGATTTAAGCACTTTTGGTATTTACTATAGCATTTATGCCCTCCTTTGTAAATACGAAACAGTCCGCTTCCAATTGCCATAAGGTATTGCCTGCCATCGATTAGTTAGCCAAAACAATCTTTCTATGAGGCTTCATTATCCAACTATGTATATATACAGCTTCTTATATGAGAGTGCACTAATAATTGTACACATCTTAAATCCTTAAGAAATTCGTGTTTTGTTCATAATAATTATCCGTTCATTGCCAGTTTGGCATTGTGCCTGATTACTGTCTATCGCCTGCTCTCTATATTCTAAAATTTTGGGATCAACTAATTACAACTAATTAGTTTTATTTATAACACATTTCTTTAATCCAATTAATATTTGATTTCAGATTTTTTTAATATATAATTTCAAAAAACATTTTATTGCCAAAAACTTCTTTGCTAACAAAAAAAGAAAAGAATACAAGAGAACGCCAACAAAAAAATATTATGCATAGAAATAATAATAAAAAAATCCACAGCAGAGGCGCAAAAAAAAAAAAATAATAAGATGAAACCCAATAAAATGAAAATCAACAAGGAAAAAAAAAGAAAATATATAAATAAAAAAAAAACGTAACTTGGCTATAATGTTTTTTGAAGCACCCAAAACACCACAAACACCCCTTATCACACTTTTTAATTTTTCATAAAACAGTATACATATATATATAAATATATATATATTTATACATATATAAACTACAAAACTAAAAAAAAAAAAAAGTGGAGAGAAAAAAGTAAACCATGTAAAAAAGAGGACAAAGAAAAGCAGAATAAAAAATAAAAACAAAAGAAGTTCTAAAGAAGGCAAAATCAAAAAAAGAGAGGATTAAAAAAATTAAAGAAAAAAGATTATGAAAAAATTGCAGACAAAAGGAAAAGATGAAAAACACCACAAAAAATAAAAATAAAAGCAAAAAATAAAAAAACAAGATAATTAATAAAAATCTTGCTGTTTCCGAAAAAAATAAATCTATATATACATAATAGTATACAAAGAAAAATTTGATAAAAACCGAAAAAGATGATGAAAAATATAAACGAATTAAACAACTTTTCTATGCCTTTCCTTTGGGTGGGACAAGGTTTTGGGAGGAAGAAGAAGAAGAAGATGGCGATGATGATGATGATGATGAAGAAGAAGCACAGCACTAGCTATCCATAAACTGGGACAAACTTTTCATTGGCCGGCATTATTATGGCCTTGCATAATATTAGGATCATATAGTTTATATATATATTAGAAAGATCATGTTTCAAAATAAAATAAAATATTAGCTTTATGGCTTGCTATTATACGATTTTTATTTCAATTTTAAAGAAAATGCAGCAAATAGCACAAAAAGTTTGTGTGATGCACGCGCAACATTCGATTGCTTGACGGGATGCGCCGCCTCCTGGCGATGACGGTGGCGGTGCCGGTGCATTGATTGTGGAATGCTTAGTTCTTCTTCTGGATGGCGGCCTGCACCAGGGGCAGGTTCTTGCTGAGGAAGCACTTGAAGCCGCGATAGGCCCAGACGTTGGCCGGCGACTTCTGTTCGTTCTTATCGGCGCACTTCTCCACATCGGCCTTCAGTTGGGTCTTGTCCTCGCGTCCCTGGCCCAGCTGGGCGACCAGGTTGTCGACCTTGAAGCCCTTGGTATCCTCGAACAGATCGAATTTGTTGAAGATGCACTTGATGTAGTTGCGTGTGATCTCATCGTCGGGATACTCGAAGGTCTTGTATTTGGCAATGAGGGCTTCGGTCACCTTGTTGGCCTCGGCGCACTCCTTGCGCACCTTCTGCAGATCCTCGGCGGTGCGCAGCTTGTACTCGGCAGCGGAAGCCTGGCAAAGAGGAGTGTGTATTTAGCTAGAGGAAAGTATACTTTGAAATGCGTGGGCGTGGCACACTTACCAGGCCAATCAAGGCGCACAGTAGAATGGCAACGGTGTTCTTCATATTTGCAGGATTCGTTTTTGGTTTCTGTTTGGGCTGTGCTTTAGCTGTGTGTTTGGACACCAGAGTGATAACTAATGATTGACTGCCCAGTCGCATGGGCTTTTATACAAATCATTGGGGCGCGCACGACTCGAGCCGCCGAACGCCACCGCGTCGCGACGCTAGCGATGGAGGGTTGGCCGTAGAAGGGGGCAGCTTCAATTGAGTCAACGATTTGTACGGCTACGTCGAAAATTTCAATTGGATTTGGAATTTAAGTCGACTTTAAAAGTCACTAGCACTTAACTAAGGCTGAGATTAATATGACTTATCTATTTGCATGTACATATATAATATATATTATTTATATTTACATATAATATATGGACTACAAGGAATTTTTCTTGCATTTGCTAGAAATTGTTCTTTGCTCTTTGACCTCAGATTCAATTTGACCTTTATCGGTAATCATAATCATTAGCATCATTATCATAATCAGCCTAAGAGTGCTCTTATCTTGCTAAACAGCCTCCCTGAGCTGCATAATAATCTTAAATTTAATATCATTTAAGCGTGTTCTTTTTTTTATTTTCTGACTGTAAGCCAAATAATAGCGGAAAAGTACGGCACATAATCAGTGTGGTGTATCTATAGATCTACATATCTATGTACGTGGAAGTGTGAGTATATTTATATGCACATGCCTTTGTCGCTTTACTTATGCACATCACTGTTTCGCTAGGTACTTTAAGTACTTAATGACATGACCTAAATATTAATTAATTAAAAACTTATTAACTGTTTGTTTGTTTTAGAAAACTAAAAAATGATTTAGATGTATTAATAAATAAAAGAAAAAATCAATAATTGTTGAACAAAAAAAAAAAAAAAAAAAAAAAAACTAGTTTTTGGAAATATAATAATAGATTAGTAGGTCAATGACAATTTAGTACTCATATATAAATTGGCCTAATTAAAAATATATTAAGTATATAGATGTATTAGCTAAATTTGCAAATATATAGAAGTAATCACATATGTATTTTTTTTATTTATCTTTTATTTACGCGTTTAACTCTTCATTTAAATTACTTAAATTAATTATCAAAAACATAATTCTAAATTTATTACAATAGAAAAGCCAAATATCAAACATATACACAAAGAGAATTTTTTTATATTTGTACATTTTCAAACATATATCTATTTATTTATTTAATACATGTATATTTTTATAAATTTTATTTGGCAACTGATTTATTTAGCGTAAGCACAATTCTAAAAAAAAAAAAATAAACAATGATCATTTTATAAAAAAAAAATGAAAAACTTTGTAAGTATTAAAAAAGAAATTGTACCCACATTATATCTGAGCAGTAAATGTATAAACATTCTTTATATTTTTAATTCCTTAAATTTATTAAGTTTACTATGGAAATAAAAACAAGACAAGCAGCTGCTCAGTATCCATCAACCCCTATATATATACATACATATTCAAAATCAGCTGAAATATATACATACATATATGTATCTATTCTCCTTCCACTCACGTAAACCCTTATTATTTCCAGATGTTTCTTTATGGAAATCATGCTAAATCTTTTTTGATAACCTCTGATAATGTCTGCCTATTAGGCTACTCTCCGGCTTTTGTATGCTGATCATGATGATGACAATGCAAATAACGATAATAATGATGACGATGATCATCATCATCATCATGTTGCTGCTGCAGTTGCTTGCCGCCTGGGCTGTTGCTGCTGTGCTTTAAATGAGCATTAATTGAATTGGCAAAAATTACGTTGACAAATACTACTTGCCCTCATCATGTCTCTGCTGAGAGATCTCAATTCCCATCCCCCATCCCCCACTTCCAAAAATCCACCCCCACCCCAGCAGCGACCCCCTTGTTTGGCCCACTGCTCCCACAACGTTGATTTGATTGTGCGGCTGGCGCTGGGGCTGGGACTGGGACTCGGGGCTGTTTGGTTTGTCCATAATCGCAGATTTTCTACTCGAATGTTCTCATATTTATGTATGCATGCTAGACGATACAATGCCCACAGTAACAGCAACAACAACTACAACAATAACGACAACAATTGTGTCTATGAACATTTGAAAAATTTCCACTGCAACTTGAGTTTATGTTTTATTTATTATTTAGTTTTGCTGCCGTTTGCCTGTCCCGTTTGAGTGAGTGTCGCCTGATTTTTCTGTTTACGAATAAAGCTCATCTCTTATTCAAAATTTACAGCGAACCGGTTCGAGCAGGTTCTCTTTTAACTATGTGCTGCAATCTGAACTGCATCATGGCTACAGGAGAAAACTAAACATGGCTCAAAAGACAATTCTGATTAAAACAGTTTTTATTTAGCCTGGAACTGCAGAATTATGAAACTAATCAGAAAAGGGCCAAAAGTGAATCATACTTTGGTGTAGACAGTCTAGAACCAAAGTCAGTTTCAATTTGAACAGGGATTTTTTTTTGAGATCCGGTCGGAACTGAATCACATTTTATATTTATGCAATATACAAAGTTCTTTAAAGTGGTTAATTTTTTAAGCCTATATAATTTCCAGCTATAAACATTCTTGTTATGCTGACAGAAATAACTACGAGAAAATCATAGCTAAACATAAAGTCATCCACATTTCTTATTTGGTTTATAGATTCCATTCAATTTAGTTTTCGTATCCTATAAAATGACTCCAGCTCACGTTTCTTCCAATGAAAATATACAAACATTGTTTTAAAGCCTTCAATTATTTTTTATTTAAACATTTGAAATATTTATTTTGTATACGTATATATAATTTTTGTTTTTTTTTTTCAGGCTAAGCAGATTTAATTATCATAGTTTTTTAAGCAATGATTTAGGTCCATCAGCGCAAGAACTTAATTGTAAGCATAGGTATTTTATCATTAGCTGATCATCACAACAAAATTATATATTAATAAATTATAAATGTAAACGAAATACGAAATTATCATTTTTAAAATTATAAATCACAAGATTTCAATATATCGTAGCTCAGGAATTTCAGTTTACAGTTTGATTTGTAATATCTATAAAGATTAAAATAAATAAATTCAGTTCGAATTTTAAAACAAATCAATTTAACTAAATAGTATTTTCTTTTAATGCAAATAATAGGCTAAATCACTTTCTCTGGTTGTTGACGAAAAAAAAAAACAACTTAATACTTAATTAAATTTAATTAAAATATAAAGTATACATAAGGATAATGTACTTCGAAATTTCAAACAAACTCCCCTTATTGTTTTTTTTTTTTTTTTTTTTTTTTATAAATCAAATTTGTGTGCGAAACGAACATTTCTAATATATAACTCGATAGAAAGCCTTTAACTACATTAATGAATGGGAATATTGTTTAAATATATGTTTAGATAATGTAAGTTTTTTTTTTTTTTTTGGTTATGAATTAATTATCTCATTTCTCTGGAATGGTTTTCAGTGCGGCTGCATCTGTTTTTTTTGGCGCCACCAGCTCCGTAGCCAGCTCAGGTAGATCCGGTATGGGATCACGCCAGTAGTTAAAGTTGGAGAACTCGATGTCAACTTCATCATGCTTCACGGGTGGAAATAGTTGATCCACAATATAGGTCATGCTGCAGTACCTATAAAAAAGTAAGCAAAATTAATAAAGTCGAGTCAATAAACAACATGAATTATGCAACATTATTGAATGTTGGCCATTGGCTCAGCGCCCAAGCGTATGCAACAGAAATTCGATTCGCAAACTAACCTCAAACGTAACCTAACCTCAAAGCTGCGCAGCAACCTAACATAACCTCAAACTCATGCCACGTGTTTTGCAAAAGTAAATAAATCTCAATGATAAACAGCCAAAGAGTATGCACACATTTTATTTGTGTATAAAACTTAGAAAGTAAATAAGAAAACAACTAAAACTATAATCCTTACGATCTAATTCTAATTGTTCGCCAGCTTTTAAGACTAGGCATACTTCGTGTGGGTTGTTAACTTATCACTAATAATAATAATAATAACGGGGAGTTAAAGCTATCAAAGTTTTGCTCCCCGCTATAAAGCTAATTATAGAAACTTAATAACTAAAAATATTTGAATATCACAAATTTAGGATAATTCCCATATTTTTGACTTAGTCATGGGTTAGGTTAATTTAGCCATTTTGTTGGCGATTCTAGTAATATCTCATTTTTGGCACCATGTCTGTCGCCCATTATGAGGCTCATATCCTGATCATCAGCTTCATCAACGTCAACGTCGTCATCATTATTATCATCATCATCATCATCATTATCGGTGGTGTATTGTAGCTCATCAGACAATTCCTCATCCTCGAACGTATCGGTGCGATATTCGTATTCATCGTTTTGCGTCAACAGGGGAAAGTATTCATCGACCTCGAGCGACTGATTGATGTAGCCACTATAAATTTGACAATCGAAATGCTTGAGTAGAATTTGTTTGTACTCTCCACGCTCTTGATCTTGATTTGCGATTGATAGTGCGAATTTTGAATTTTTGGTAGTACATTAAATGAATTTTCCTAAACATACAGATCTACATACAGACGATATATAGATGGTAGTACTTATTAACTATAGACACACCTAGCTTTGCTTTATGAGGTTAATCAATTAACAGAATTCGTATGTGGCATGAATTTGCAAGGCTTAAGCTCCCTAATAACCGTCTTTTGAAAGCACATGAAAGCTATTAGCGAGCTTTTGTACAATGAGTGTAAATACAATTAAATGAGCTTTAAGGCACATAGCTTGTTTGAGCTTTTCGCTGAGCCAAAGGTTAACAAATGTATGAGTGATTGGACCACAACCATTTATAAATACATATGATACGATATTTGGTACTTACGATGACTGGAATGTTTGGGTCAATTCGTGTTTCAGCTCACCCTTCGTGTTGATCGTAAATATACGCATAATGGGTATACCAACAGCTCGATAGGCCCACACATCCTGCATAATAGAATATTTCTTATTAATAAGTATTTGAGCTCATACAAATAATAAAGTTTGACTCACATTAATACGATTGCCATAGCCCGCATAGAAGGGATCCTTCTTCGGGAATAGATCGCGAATGTCCGATAGACAAGCGATCTTAAATTGTTCCGGTTTCTTTTCAATGACTTCCCGATGAAAGGCGGAAATCAATGAAGTGGGATTCAAGAGCAATGGGCCTTCGGGCAGCATTACATTCCCCTGCCTGATCGATCTCAAATATTCACGTGTCACGCGTGATTGGCCAATGGCGCGTGCCGATAGGTACAGCAACTTGTAGCCATTCTGTTCAATTTTTGAAAAGAGCTGAGCAACGCCCAGCTGCGCCCAATCCTTGCCAACCATGGGCAATATGTGTCCCAAAACATCTGATTTCGTAATCGTGCCATCGATGTCCGATATGACGACCTTATCATTATGCTTCCAGCGGAACAAATAGCACTTGCAGCGCGTTGTGCCTTGATAAGCGGTCGTTACACTGAACTCGATTTCATTTATGCCCTCCTTAAGATTTAGTTTTTTCTAAATATAGAGAGAAAGATTAGATCTGGAAAAAATAAATATGGTAAGCTGTAGAAGTCACTCACAATAGCCGACGAGCTGAGACGCAAAGTTTTCTTGTATCGCTCCTTTGTCTCATCGCTCTTATTTGAGCCCATGGTCAGTTCCTCCAGATTATCCACTTGGGTAGATGTATTTTCGGGATTTACCAAGGAATCGGTCTTGCTGAGCGTTGGATCGCTCAAGTCTGGAGAATTGGGCCGCGATGTTTGTGTGCTGACAGCTGCTTGATCGCCATCTAATAGAAAAAAACATAGGCTTAAAATCAATTAAGAGATTGCTTCGAAAAGAACTTTACCCTTCTCATCCTTAGATATTGAATCATTCTTATGAATTTTCGCCTGATTAGGCACCGCATCTTGAGATCTACGCCAGCTCCACCAGGAACGCTTGGTTTGACCAGGATGTTCCGTTTGGTGCGACGCTTCCGGCTTGTCATCATCCGCTGCTTGGGCCGAAGGCGAGATCAGCTGTTCTATGGCATCCTGAAAGCAAATAATATGAAGCATTAAAGAGTTTTCCAGGTAAAAGGGATAGTAAGGTCCTTCTAATCAAGCATTAATCAACACTTACATCAGTTAGTTGCTTCTGGAATGTTATCATTGTCATTACAATGGGACATGCAGCCGTCCACGTATAGTATTTGCCATTCAGACGTACAACTAGATTTGGTGATGCGAACATATTTGGATTTTTGCATACCTAAATTAGGGATACAGCGGGTCGCAGGCAAGCATGAATATACATGTATTTGTATTTGTATTGTTTTTTGTTATTGTTAATTTGTGCAGCGTGCAGTGCTGTGTAATGCCAGTATTGTGGGTGGAAGTGCAGACAGTTGCACAAATAACGAGTTACAAATTTATCGATTGGTAACGATTATTACCTATATTATATATTGGCCTGATATAAAATGAATAAAAAGTCATATTCAATGAGCTTGGGAAATTCCGCAATTTAAACGAAAATCCAACGCCTGAATACACCTAATAAAAAATATCGCTTGCTCGCTACCAATCGATAGTTGTGTAAGCGGTTAGGGCTAAACGGGTTTGATATGTTTAAACTTACATCAGCATAGGTGACCAGCTGTCTATCGAAATCGTCATCCTTGGGTGGTGCACCATTCTCCTGCATGCCGCACATGGACATGGCCACGAAGTCCAAATATCTATTCAAATATAAATTCAGTGGATAAGACATAAATTCTTGATAGTCGCGCTGCAATCGCATTCGCCGAACAGCTACCCACTTCTTGCCATGTGGTGCGAGCTGTTTGTTGTGGGTCTCATCAAAGTCCGAATCCAAGCTCTTCTGATTCTCCTCCAGTGAACTGGGTGAATGGGGCAGACTAGTGCCATTGCCACTCTCGCGATCCGTCTCCTTGGGCTTGGGGCTGGGAAAGTAAAGAGCTGCCATCTCTGGATCCATGCTGCCCACTTCCAGATCAGATAGATAGATATCGCCCGCCTCTGTGGCGCCCTCCTTGCGCAAACGATTCGCCCGACGCATAAAGCTAAACATATTGCTTATCATCCAATGCCGTTCGCTCTGCTGGGCATCTGCACCATTGGCTGCTCCCTTGGCCTGCTCCGGTGTGGGCAGTTCCCCCCATTTCCACAACGTGCTGTTCTCAACGTCCAGATGACGTTTCTCTCGCATTGTGGTCTCGAGTTCGCTGTCACTTTGGATTGGCGTCGATGGTCGGCCCGCGTTCCGGCCAGCGCCAGCGGCCCCGATGCCCGTTGGTGTGGTTATTTCTGTGTCGCTGAAGAAATGTATGTCCAGATCATGGCGCATCGAATTCGTGGGCGTGGCAGCATGGTTCAGTTCGCTTAACGGACTATCATTGCCCGTGTGTGCGGTTAGGAGTGCTGCCGATGCCTGCTCATCATTGGAGGAGGAATTGGTGTTCGCATTGGCTTTCAGAGCCACCACATCCGTCTCATCAATGTTGCTGACCAGCATCGAGTTGATAGAGTTGGCGTCTGCATTGGTCGTCTCGCCGCCAGCGGCGCTGCCCGCAGAGCTGCTCGATGATGTCTTGCGTTGTGTGTTCTTCTTCTTCATTTGCGACTTCTTGCGTCGCTTCTTCGTCTTGTTTTTGGCATCATCTTTGTTGGCATCATTGGAGACGGTTGTGGATGCCTCTGCAGTTGTGCTTGTGGGTGTTGCTATCAACACCTCCGGTTTGGCGGATGGAGGTGTTTGAACTTCCTTTGCTTCGGGTTGGGATATTACCTGTGTCTTTTCAAGGCTTTCTGGTTGTGGTTCCACTTTGGTTCCCGCTTCAGATTCGGGTTTTATATCCGACGATTTCTCTAGCTTTTCGGGCTGCTTTTTCTCCTGGAATAGCTCCTCATGCTCGGCCCACTCCTCGCGCATCTTTTGAGTGGTATACTCCTTGAGTGATTCATTCAATTTACGCCGCTCCAACATGTTGTCTGTGTGCCTGGAGGATGCAGTGAAGCAATTGAATTAGCAAGTTGATAATTGTGATGGAGAACAAGATTTCTAGCAAAGCTTTGACTACCTGCGGTGCGTATAGTCGGAGGCCTGATTCTCGAATTTCTTACTGCCCTCGGTGGCAATTTCCTTTGGCTCCTCTTTGGAGAGATCAATTGAGTTGCGACGCGGCATCGGCAACGGTATTTGCAAATCATCGCTAGCGGTTCTATAACATAATGATAATGATGTTTTAATGTAGCTAGCTGCAATTTAGCCAAATGGAATTTACAAACAGAATGACCACCTACTTGTCAGTTGTGCGCATATCCTCCAGTGTATCTATGCTCTTGTTGTTCAGAGATTGCAGAAAGCTCTTTGGTATGGGTGAAGTGGCTAGATTGGCGGGCAACTCATCATCGTCATCCTCCAGGCATTCCTCCACAAAGAACGCCTCACCCGAATCGCCCAATTTCATTTGTATATCAACGGGCACGCCATTGATTTCAATGTCCACCTTAAAAGAGAAAAATCAAAAGTCTACTATTACTACCTGTTCCCTTCGTCTATATTTCTGTCCCTTGTTACTTACCACCTTCTCTCGACTGCGCAGCACGCCCAGCTTGCCGAAGCGCACGTGGAAGGGCGAACAGACGAATTCGCCATCGGGCTGCTCTACGGCGATCACATCGATGGCTCCAGTCAGTGTGGCCGCATTGATGTCATTGTAAAAGTCTTGCAAATTGCTAAAAACGCGCGCCAAACTGTTCATTTTGTTAAACTTTAATAGTTGTCGATATGCGCACACTTGTATCTTCTATCGATATCGCGTTGGATTCGATTCAATTCGATTTAATTCTTATTTGCTCTTAAATCGTGTGCGTGTTTCTTCCGCCTTTAATTGTATGTGTGCCAGTGTTTTTAATAAGTATACATTTTATTGCACGTGATGTTGTTGCTGGCGTCCAGTTCGCTTTGCTGGTGAATCAATCGTTGGCAACTGCAAATGACAGAAAAAACACAGCTGTAAGTCATACACTGATATATTTAAATATTATGTACATATGTATGTATCTATATGTATTCTGATTCTTTTTCCGTTATGCTTATAAAAATAAACCCTTGCGACATCTAGCCAAATCATTTGTGACATTTCAAATGTAGCGAAAACAAGTGCAATAAATGCAAAAGATGAAAGCAACAAGAAATTGGCTAAAAATACTCTTATTTTTATTTTGTTGTCGCTAACTGTTTTCAATTTGCGCGTGTCTTCCTTCTGCCATGCTCAGAAAGTCAAGGTTAATGCATTGCGAATGCAAGCAAAACAAATACGAAGAGCGAATTATGTGGAAGGCAAATTTGTTCGAATTCGCTTTGGGTGTTTATGTATATATTTTTGGTGCAGACCATATTGGGTATATATTGTGTAATATTTGTCTTTATGTTAAGAGCCAGATATCCTAGTAACATAGCGTATATAGCGATACTTTAATTAATACAAAAATAAACATCAAAGAGAAAGCCTGCCCACGCAGTACATGTGACATTCAAAGTGCATTCACTGGGCTTATTTGCTTCAATACAACAATAAAGTTCACGGGCAAACAATAACTCTACGCAGGTACATGTAACTGTAACGCTTGTTGCCTTTAGCAACAGCAACAGAGCTTTCTGTATATGTCTGTGTGTGTACGCGTGCATATCTATGCAATTGTTATCGATAAAAGAAGATGGTGTAATAGTTAACCGTTTTAGTGGCGTGTTTTACCGATTTTATGCTTGTGTGTAATAAAACAATAATATCGCAGAGACACACGGGTACAGACACACACTCACACAAACACGCTTATTACTCATTTCTCATGCCACTGGAAATAAACATCACGCGATTTCACAAGACGGCATTCAAAGCAAGCACACATACATAATAAATACATTCATAGATTTGTAAATTTATAAAAAGCAAAATATTGTGTTTATCAGCTTAGTGACATGTTGATTAAGCTGTGCGTTTCGTAGTATATATGTATGTATGTAGGTATGCGTAGGTAAATCGTGCTCAACTGCTCTACAGACCACTAACGCACACATGCAAAGTGTTTGGCGTTTAATAATTAGAATTTGCCCGTCTACTGTTAAGGTCAATGTACAACTGTGTTCAGCAATTTCATTTTTTTTTTTTAGCTAGATTTTTGTATTATTTTATCATTGAACTTTTATTGTTTTTGCTTATCGCGCAGGAAACGGTCAAAAATATTATGAGGCGTCTATTATTCTTGCACTTAGACATGTTCGTCGTGTAGTTGATAAGGGTTTTGATAAACGCGCTTTCTTTTGTTGAATTGACTAATGACAACTTGAGCTGTTTAAATTAGCTATATTTAGTTCATCTCCAATGGTAACGCAGACAACACGCCACCTATCACGCGTCGTCGGCTTCGGCGTTACTTTCACCTGCAAACAAAACAAAACGCAACTCAACGCAACGTGCGAAAAGCCCCAAGCAAAACAAAACGCATAAAAAAAACTTGCAAATGAAAAAGCTTGTGCAAGAGAGAGAGAGCGAAATGGATAACAATGCAATTACTCGCCGCAGCAACAACTGTTAGAAAACCAGACGGCATTCAAATGGGCAAAGCGAATTAGTCGTAAGCAGCGCAGCGGGCCAACCAATTGACGTGTATTAAACAAATTTTTAATGTTTGTGTTTATTTATTAGTCGCAAAGCTGCTTAGTGAATTGTGTTGAGTCACGATCAAAGTCCAAGACATGCACACACACCCCTATGTATTTAAAACAAGAACAAAAACATGAACAAAGTCGAACAATTTTGTGTGCCAAGAAAAATCACATTGAATTGCATGTTTCTAGTATAATGGAAATTTTATGTGTCCGCTACCTTCGTTGCCTTTTTTTTTGGTCTTTTGGTTTTCTTCTTTAAAAATCTATTTATTTCGCTTTTGTGGTTTCCTTTGTATTTTTGTTGGATTTTCAAGAAAAACTAGGAAGACCAGATTAGGCCTCACTCTATTTCTGCAGCAGCAGCACTTTAAATTGTTTGCTGTAGTTTATAAATTTGTTTTTTTTTTTTGTTTTTTGTTGGCACAATTTCTTGTTTAGATCTGTACAAAATGTTAACAAGTTTTATTTTGTTGAACGGTTTTATTTTTAAGTCTTCTCCGTCTTGCTTGTCGCTTCGACGGCAGCGTTTGCACAACTGAATGCTAGAGCTACGACAGCGCCTCTTTGTACTCGACCCGAGCAGCAGTCCAAAGCTAATTAAATTAAGCAGCTGTCTGTGCATGTGTATGAGTGGGAGAGCGGCGTGCACGTTGCGCGCACTGCTTAAGAGAAAAAGAGCTTTCTGTTGTGTTTGTTTGACTGAAGAAGAAGAAGAAGAAAAATAAAAAACCTGTAAAACCGGAAAGTATATCTTGTAAAAACATTGTCGTCACAAAAAGTTGTTGCTATGGTTGGTTGCTGAGCAGCTGTTTGTGAGCATTTTGCTGGATTGTCTTTTTCGTTCTCTCTCACCCATTCTCATTCAGTTGCTCTCTTCAAATGTACACAACAAGAAATTTAATAACTGTGCTTATCAGCTGTGCCTTAAGCAGCTGCTGTTGTACATTTTGCAATTGCAGTATTTTACGTACATGTGTTTATATGTACTTGTGTGCGTGAGTATGTGTAATATGGATTGATGGGGATGACTTCGTGTCGTTCGATGTTGCATTCGATAAATAAAAGCTTTTAAACTAACCGACCGACAGGAAATATCTATATGTATTTAGTATACACATGTACACATGAGTGTATGTATTTATGTATGAATGGCAGCCGTCAAGAAAATTCGATCAAGAGTCTAAAACGCACGTGCTCACGACCTTCTCGTATTTGCGAAAAAAAAGGAAAGAATAATATAAATTCTGAATATATACTCGAAAAATTTGTCACAGTTTTGTTCGGTGGAATCTTTTCTGCAAAATGTGTCTACAAATTGTTGCCGAGTGCCAAATGATAAATAATACATAGCTACACTGAGGGAAAAGATAGAGTAAAAAAACAAAAACTTACCGTAAATATATGTAAACAAAAAAAAAAAAAAATTTAATTGAAAAGAAGAAAACTTAAAATCAATTTTAAATATTTTATAGATTTATTTATAGATATAAATAATAACTCTAAAGACAAATGCGTAATTATGTATGTACATTGAACATATTGTACCAAAATAATATAATATAAAATGTAATAATTTTGCTTTCTACTTCTTGATCTTGTTTAATTGCTATGTTTTGTCAATTTGTATGTATGTATATAAATATAAGTATATATATTTATCATAGATAATTATAACAAATACAAAATAATTGGCAAATGCAGGGCATACAAATAAATACAATTGTATATAATATATAAATATATATATGCGTATATATATGTTTATATAAATATGTTTATGCTAAGATCTAACAATTAGGAGAAATAAAATAGCTGATGAAAAATGAAGTTTCTTTCTAGTTTGCTAATAGATTTTCTTTTTAGATTTTGCATTAGATTTATTACTAGTAAACAAAAATGCAAATGTTGTTGTTGTTGTTGTCGTTATTGTTGTAATTACTGATGATCGCTTGGGATCTGCTTAGTTTCTATTTGCCTTTACGACGCGCATCCGTTATAGCACCCCAGAGTTCGATAATGAAATCATCGGTAAAACCAAAAGATTCTAAATCGGAATTATCGACAGCTTCCGCAAAGTCCATCGAATTCGATTTGTTGTCACCCAGCTCCCAGATCTGAGACGCCAGCTCCGTATCATTGATGCCCATAAAGGATTCCAGCAATCCATTGATGGCTTCGACGCCCGCTTTGGTGGCCTCGTCGAATTTCGGCTCGATCTGTGCATTGCCATTGGCCTTGAAGCGTAATGTTTCCTTGCCGGAACCATAATTGCGACCGCCATTGAGTCCAGGCGCCGAACCAGATGCACGCGATTGGCTACGCGGTCCGATACCCTGGAAACCGCTGCGCACCGGCTCGACCAGACGCAACGTGAACGTCTCACCCGTCGCAATATCCTTCAGCATGCGTGCCACCTCATAATGCCGTTTGCCCACCATATTCACTCCATTCAGCTTCTCGATATGATCTCCCACCGAGATGTGCTCGATGCGATCGATAATCGAATCCTCCTTGATGCGCTTAATGAACGCATAGCCAGCCCCATTGTCGGTGATGGTCAGACCCAAAGCATCCTGCGTCTTGACTATCTCAATCTCTTTGGCCCGGCCCTTGCGATGGGCAAATATAAAATCATCTAGACCAATCTGTCCGCCCAGCAGACGTGTCATGTCCACCTTGTGCGAATTGAGAGTACAGAATAAAATTTCATCTTCGGATATATCAAAGCATTCGGCTATCTTTTTGTACAGCTCCCGGACGCTTGCGAAGCCAGTGATCAACCCCGTCGGACTTCCATGTGCTAATTGGCAATGGAAGATCAACGGCGGCTTCTTGTCCACATCATTGTTATTATTCTGATGATTGTTGTTGTTATTCTGTGTATGGGAATCATAGGATTTGCTGCGTCCTTTGCTATCCTGACTGACATCACTGTGATCGGAGCTTTTCGACGATTTACGGGCAAAGAGCGGCATATTTGTAATAGAAAAATCCTCTTTCCTCTATATATATATTATGATAGAATATCGCTCGCTTTATATATGTATATATCTATCAATATATGTGTGTATATTTATCTGTGTACGTAGAAGAAATATGGGGCAGTGTTTTTTGAATAGTTCGATATAATAGACAGTATAAAGGTTAGCTTTATTATTAGTTCCGTGTCCATATAAGTGAGAGATGTGTGTATTTGTATATACGTATATTTGTGTGTGTGTGTGTATGTGTTTGTATGTACATATGTATAACACCCGTAAACCGAAACACTTATAGAATCTTATCTAATCTAAGCACAACAATTTATAGTCGCGGTCCAATATTATATTGAATTATTAATATTGAATTATTTTAACAAATATCAAGTGCAAGTGAGGTTAAACACGTTGAGCAACAATAGATCGTTCGGCTGCTTGTTAAATTGAACTGTTTCCTCTTACCCAGACTAAGTTGTGAATTAAACAGTGGAAATTTAGCTAATATTTTAAAATTCGAAAAGATTGCACGTCGCGCAGCAGAAATAAACCCGATGAAATAGAAATATAAATGAAATTTTTACTTTTCTGTAAAACTGGCAAAAACTTTTGTTACTGCTGACTTTTTATATTTGATAAGATTTTAATGTGACAAGCGCGTGATAAGTGCACTCGAAGAGAGCAGTGACAGCAAAAACAGAGAGCGGGAGAGAGCGAGAGAGAGGAAGTGAGAGTTGTTGTGAAGATAACGTATGCTTAGCCACATAGCGGCATAGCTGGGCGAATTAACTTCAATTCGCCTCATTCCACCCTCATTACGTTGAGTAGAGATGCAACTTGAAGTCGCTGAGGTCGATGTGACCAGCTGCGCTCAACAGCTGTAACTATAATGGTATATTTTAGGAAAATGTGTTTTGTTATCTTCCGAATTGGGCTTTTGCTTTGATTTGTGTGATTCTTACATTACTTTGTACCCTCGCTGCGCTTCGATATTCCTGTAACACACTTGCTAAACGTATATGGCAATAGCACACAAAAATTTGGAAAAACTAAAGCTAAACAAATTTTAAAATCGAAATCGAACATCAAAAACTAACAACACATGAAAGATTAAACAAAGTGCAAAGTTATATATGAATTATATATGACAGGGCTTATGGTATGGTTTACTCATCAAGATATATGAAAGAATTTCAGACAAGATAGACAGATGCAAGACATGACAAGACATGACATTGAAATATGAAGTTTTTTATAATAATAATATAAAGATTCTAGTTAACTGAAATGAAATACTCATAAAGATTCAATATTAGAAATTTGATAGAGTGTACAGGTAAAGCAATTACTTTCTAAAATTCCCCGCTACAAGAATCTTCACAGAAATTTTAGCAAAAAAACTGAAGAACTTAGGATTTTAGCTAACTATTTATAAGGGATACTGAAAATGTGTTTACAAAAAACAAAGACGAAATATAGTTAGAGCAATCAAATTTAGTCATCGAATTTAAATCGTTCAAGGCGTAAGTATTACATAGTATAGTTCTTTTTTATTAGTCTAGACTATTCAATATCAAATATAAGTTCAGTACATACGTTTCTCTATATATGTATATTAGTGAATTTCATTTTATAGCTTGTTGACAATTTCTTGGCTAGATATTTTTCAATGTGTAATATTTTATACATATGTATATCTAAATGGTTCAGTTTGTCTATATGTAGAGCTCTATAGTATGTTATTTTCTTGTGTTGTTCTTTGATTTGGTTTGTGATTTCGCATTCGTTTTCAAGTTTGGTTTACCTTGATAATGTTTTGATATTGTAGTTTTATAGCGAGCATAACTTAGCAAAATTTGCATTTGGAAACATCCGGTTTTTTTTTTTTTTTTTTAAAGGACACAAATAAAATAAATAATTAAAACGATTTTTATATGAACTTTAATACAAATATTGTTTGATAAACTACTCAGTTTTATAATTTATTCGCAAATTGGCGAGCTGTCAAAAGTACACCATAATATAGTTAAATATATAGCTTTTAATATATTTAAAGCGATTTCAAGGCGTCAATTGAAAAATTTGTGTAGAGCAAACTTGAAAGCAACTGGAGAGGCAACTCGAGACGAGCCCCTTTAATCGAGCATGCGTTGAATACATATAGACATGAATACACACATACATATGTATTACATATTCATACGGCATATACTTGTATCGGTATAGAGGGGCAAACTCTTCTATATGTATATACATAAGCTTGTATATGTATATGTTTTTCACAACCGGCTATTTCTAGCTGAGCATAGCAGATAGCCCGGCGATACCCATATCAAGGTCGAATTTGTTAAGCATTGAGCGCGTGTAGAGCGCTATTCGTACCTTTAACACTAACACTGACAAATAAACTAACAACAATAACAATAACAACAACAACAACAATATAGTAAAGATACTACGCATTAGGGTTACAGTTGGAACGAAACTGACAATTGGTGTGAATAAACAAATAATTTCGGTTGAAAGAACTTTAAATGTCAGCTGGTTTTTTTATTATACCCTGAACCCATTTTCAATGGGAAATCAGGGTATAATGGTTTTGTTGAAATGTATGTAACAGGGAGAAGGAGGCGTGGCAGACCCCACAAAGTATATATATTCTTGATCAGGGTGACGAGCTGAGTTGATTTGGCCCTGTCCGTCTGTCTGTCCGTCTGTCCGTCTGTCCGTCTGTCCGTCTGTCCGTATGTATGAACGCGTCGATTTCAGAAGATATAAGAGCTAGAGACTTCAAATTTTTTTTAAAATGTCCGTAATTACAGCGCGCATATCAAGTTTATCATTAAAAATCGATAACTCATCCCGATCTTTTTTTATCGATAAAAAACCTTATCGAAACCCAGTTATAAAATTATATCTTCTACACCTTTATTGCTAGAGTCTCCAAATTTTTAATGTATGCTTATATGCAATTTATACAATTTCGGTTTTTGTTAAAATTTACCCCCCACCTCTAAATTCACCCCCTCACCCTCACTTTTGTAAAAAGCGTATTTCAAATACTAGAGACTTGTGCTTTGGCAATTACATGCATATTCATGTTATAATCATAATCTAAAAGTTTCATGAAGATCGTACGTCCATAAAAAAAGTTATTAAACAATTAAGTTCTCATAGTAAGCGCACACTGCAGCCCATGCGTGTTTATGCGTGGTTGCTTGTATGTGTATGTGTGTGTGTATGTGTGTGTGTGTATGCGTTTGTGTCTGTATGCATGTGTGTGTGTATGTGTGTCTTTATGCGTGTGTGTGTATGTTTACTTGTGTGTGCGTACGTGTGTGTGTGTGTGTGTGTGTGCGTGTTTCTTGTGTAAGCTGAAAGTCGCGAAAAAGTATTGAAATATCTATTGCTCCAAGGGTTCAGGGGATCTCGTAGTCGAGCAGTCTCGACTAGAGCTTTCTTACTTGTTTTTTTTTTATTTTTTAACGATTCAATGTGAGCTTAAAATTAACAAAGGCGAAATTACTGCCTGTTAATTAATCATTTACTTAATTAATTGAAAATACAGTAATATATATACATAAACATATTTTAACTATTCCAATTCAATCAATCAATATTACTCAATCAGTCAATCAAAAGCAAGTTGGCAAGTTGTCTTACACTTCTGACGAGTTGTTTAACTCTTATGTGTATTATATGACAGTTCTAAATAACAATTCAAATGAGATGTGCGACGGCTGACACGTGTAACAAATCTTATTTGGGTTGGGCGTCTAATATCTAATTGGCGGTGCAATTGGCGCGAAAACAACAATACGAGATATCAACAATAGCAATAACAACAAAGACATCAACAAGTGACAACAACATTTCCGCATACGCAACGCAGCAGGTTCTATGAGAGCACAAATGTGTTTGCATATCTACACGTATATATAGTATATATGTATATATACATATAATATATATGTATGTATATTCATGTATTTGTTGTTGCATGTTTACGCGGCCCTGATTGGCTGTAATTTGTGGGCCCGACTCGCATAAATGTGGGCATAGAAGAATCTGTTTCTCTGCTTTGAAATGTATATCTGTAGCTGTTTCTGTATCTGCTTATGTATCTATATCCATGTCTATGTATTTGTATCTTTAGCTGGCATCAACAACTCAAAACGTAAACAACTTGAACTGCGCGTGGGTTTCGCTTAAGTACACTGAAAACAACAACAACAACAACAACAACACAACAAAAACTATATTATGTTATAATGCACATGCATAGAGCAATGACTAATTTTGCAGCTACTTAATACCCTAGAGATAAGGTGTAGTAATATACTATACTATACTCGTATAAACAAACAGTGTTTTTATTGGGAAAGTTATTTACTTTGAAGATAAAAATGCAATCGATTCTAGTTTAAATTTAAGTCAAGATTAACTTTATTAAAAAAACACAAGCAATGCACACAAAAATAGCGAAATTGACAAATATGCATTATATTGTGATTTTGAACCATTTGAAAGCCGAATTTTTAATTTTTAATCGTGAACTTTGCAAACCTCGCATAAAACAACCAAAGAATCAAGGCTTGAGCCTTGCTTAAATGTGGAAACTAGTTTTATGAGGTAGATAGGTTCCAATCGTATGGCAAATTATAAAAATTTCTAATAAGTAATATTTGCATATGTATATTTTATAATAATTTTAATATTTTGTTTCATTATAATTCTATTTTTCAGAGATTCTCTTGCTGTCTTTCCCATTCATAAAATCTATAAATATTTCAAACAATTCAAAATTAATTAAAATTTTTCATTGACATACGTAAAAACTTAATATATTCGATGCTCTGAGTCATAAATAACTAATATAGTAAAATATTATATTAGAAAACTAAAAATTATCATGTGACGAGCTACGAGTTACGTACATTTTCCCATTAAATTTAAATCTGATTAAATTGTGTTTAAAAAGGTTTTACAATTTAATTATCGCCAGTTTGAAAAGCGATTGACGTCGTCTAACATGGCATAGGGTATATGTAATACGTAATACTCTCTCCCTATAATATACATATAGATTACCTGTACAGCAGTCACACTTATTCATTCAGCTTTTGTTTTGTTTTTGTTTCGCTTAATTAATTTGCACTCGTACAAATGTTTTAGTTTGTTTATTTCTCAAGAGTTTGAAAACAACAAAATACAACTATAAATATATGTATATACATATATAAATGTAGGTATATAGATAGATGAGAAAGAATGTTCTATAGCGAAATTTAGTTGGCTCGCATGTTGTTTGTCTTATCGCATAAAGCGTACACACATACATATGTATGTATATGTAAATACATATATATGTAGTTGATATAGTATATAAACAAATAGTGCGGTTGCCTTTAGTTGTTTTCAATTCTATAATTTCGTCAAAAAAAAAAAAGCCTCCTAGTGGGGAAAAAAAACAAATACACATCAAGGTTATTTAATCTAGCAGAAATATTAAGTTACGTACAAAACGAATATTTATTATCATTATTATCATTTATCAGCATGGTATAAAGATTTTTTGTATATTCTGTTTTATTTTATTATTAAAGTATTTTAGTTTTGCAATATTTTATTTTATTTTATTTTGTTTACAGAAAATTTGAAAATATTCATCTTTCATTAAAGTAATGTTCAAACCCATTTAAAATTAAGAACTCGACTTTGTGCTCTAATAAGCTTTCACTGCTTATTACGCGCTTAATCATTGCATAACTAAGCCATATGCAATATAATATATGTACAATATACAGTACCGAGCAAAAATGAGTGAATGTTTCACAACTTTGACTTTCATCACGCATAAAAATTAAACCATACAAGCAAATTAAGATTTTGTTTTTTATACTTGTTTATTAGTTTGTTCTTAACAAATAGAAAAAGTTGCAACGCTAAATCAGCTAAACTCAATTAATGAAAAATAAAAAACCAAAAAAATCCACATAAACTCAATTTTGCACGTTTCATAATTGTATATCGAATTAAAAAAAAAAAAAAAAACAAAGCTGTTTCGATGACGACAACAAAATAAACTGCACGTAAACAAATTGTCTTTGTTTATAATATATTGTTGTTGTTTGCTCAGTATTATTAAGAATTTATTTACACGCGCTGCAATTGCTGTTGAAATAGGCGTGGCAAATGGCAAATAGCATTTTACAACCAGCCGCAGCAGCTGTTAACTGATTGCATATAATTGCATTTTATTGTCGTTGTTGTTAGCCTGGTTTAATTGCTAAGCACTTAACAAAGGTTATTCTTTATGACACATACTCATACACATGCATATACATATATATATTATATTTATTTGTAACCTATATAATATGCATTTGAACCAGGCTCAACTTTCTTGTTTTACAATTAAAAACCTTCAGGGCATAAGGTTAAGTATTTCTTTACAAATGTATTTTACTGCAACAAAAACCACAACTCAATGTCGAAAACAAAAACAGAAACAAACAAAAACTTAACAAAGAGAATACCTTGCAAAGTTACTCTTAGCTTGCGCTCTTTAAAAGCTTTGCTTCAGAGCTTTGTGCGCGCGAAAGCTTATTGGCAAACTTTGCAACGCTCAGAGTGATCGGATGAACTTTTGCATGTATGGAAAATATACATATATGTATATGTATGTATGTACATATATGAAAAAAGTTCGTTGTCATCGTTAAGGTGATTCAGATTTCGTTGACTAGGTCAATATTTGGTACGAGCGTATGGAGCCGTTAACGGTGAAACTTAATTTTACAGTGATTTTTCATTTAAAATCGCTTGCAGGCAGGCAGAAAATTGATCTGAGCATTGGAGGTAAATACATATGTACATATATAAACTGTGTGAAATATGGTAAGAAAGGGAAGTGCTAATGACGTTCTTCGTTGTTGTGTGCCACTTAAATACCCTGTTTGTATTGTATGAGTATGATATGTTGTATAAGTCTTTTGTACTCAAGGGAGAGGAAATCACAAAATCACAAGATAAATGCTCTTCTCTATAAGATCATACATGTAACGTTTTAACACTAACGTTAAGATTTTGTACTTTAACATTTTATGTATCGACATACATTTATAACATAAAAATGATAATAACATTAACTCTAAAAAAAAAAAAAAAAAATAATAAATAAATAAATAAATAAATAAATAAATTAAAAAAAAAAATATTCTTTACATTTCAATATTATAATATTAAACAAATAACATTTATTTATAAAATATATTTAAATACAATCGAATATTAAACAAGAACATTTAATATTAACAAAAAAGCTTAACTATATTAAGTAACTAACTAAACTACGTCACTGCACTTCACTGTATTAAAACTGACCCGGTCCAGGTCAGGATCGTGACTGATTCGATGCGGCAACGGACGCGCCTTTTATACCTAGGAAAAGGTCACTCAAAATATGAGAAGAGTATGTTGAGCCTTTTTAAACTCTCTATGAGCGTTCGTTTAGCAAGCATCGAATTCACTGAGTAGTTGAAATATGGAGAGAATATTTATGGAAAACTCTAATGATTTATACAAGAATATATATATTATAATGTTTTACAAATATATATACATATATATCAAGCATGCTACATATTTGCATAAAAGTAATATACCCTTCAGATCAGTTAGGAATTTGCCATAGTTTGTTGTTCATTCTGTCTATATATATTTTATGAGCATTCTTCACAAACATACATATATAACATATGTATAATTATTGTTTACCCTTAGTTTTTGGCGTATGATTCAGTTTTTGGGCTAGACTGCCAAATTATGCGCCATATACGTGAGTCTATATGTATTTTCTTGATACTATTATGGTGCGTTGCTCCCCGGACAGCAATTGTTATTATTTATACGTAGCATATATATATATTTGGTTTTTATATATTTCTTTTCAGTTTATTTTATTTTATATCACGTTTTATTTTTATATTGAATCGCATTATTCATATTCGCTGACAGCAGAGTTAAACAGAAAAAAAAAAAAAAAAAAACAAAAAAACAACAGCAACGTGACTATAAGAGAAATGCATACATAATTTGTAGTTTATCATGGGCCAAGTGCATTGAACCGATATTTCAGTGTAGCTGAAGCACCCTGTATCGGCAGAGTAATAAAGGCTCATAATGTGGAGCACAGATAGATACATGCATACATATATAAATGTATGTATGTATATTTAGTTATGTCTGTGTTGTGTGCGACTTGGGGGCAAGTTTTTGAAAACATTTAACCGTTTCACCTCGCTGAACTTTGCGCACAGGGCAGGTAATTTAACCAAACAACAACAACAAAAATTCAACAAGCTGCAAACCAATTTGAATCTATGGCGCGCCAGATGAAAGCATATACATTTTTTACTTTATTCGTTGAGATTTTTAAAGGGAAAAATGAAGGAAAATAAAACTGTTTTATTACTTGCCGAAACACAAAGCAGAAATGTATGTTCCCACATTAGCTGATTTTTATTGTTAATTTGTATTTCGTCAAATTGTATTTAAAGCAATTACTTGACTTTATGATCTAGAAATAACTCGCTCAACTATACAGCTGAAAATATTTATTTTAAAAAATGTGTTAATAATTAAATAAATTGGCTTAAATGTCAAGGACAACAATTGCCTTTGCAGCTGCTAAACATATCGACGTAAAGAAAGCTTTTAATATAACAGTCGATCAGCCAAATGAAAAGGGCTTACGCTTCTATGATCACATAAAATGTAGGGAAATTGTTTATCTTTGCCTAATTATAATAATGTTAACAGTTGTCAATTTATACAACGAAATACTTAACATAACTCGAAAAGCCATTAACAGCGGATCGCATTTCTGTTATATTCACATTACATTAACAGCTGGCTCTATGCAAATTTAAATTTTACTGTTGTTTTTCATTATTTTTTATGGCAAATTGACTGCTTATGGTTGACAAAGCGCAGCCGCCATTGAGGAGAAAGAGGAAGGGAGAAACGGAGGGTGGGGGAGGCAGGCTGAGTTGGCTTTCGTTCTGGTGGTAACAATTGTTTGCCTTTAATGCCTAGGGGCGTGCGTGTACCGGTTCATAATATGGACTCTCTATAGCAATGTCACGCAAACAATTTACATAAATGACGTCGCTTCCGCTTGGAGCAAGCGGACAGCGCAGCCAACAAGAACAGCAAACAAAGTATGGCCAGCAAATGAATGATGGCTGGCAAAATAAATAGAAGAGAAAGAACTTAATAGACAGACACGAGAATGAGAGAAATGAATGAGAGTGTAGCAAAAAGTCAATTGTTCCGTCTGTCTGTTGGTCTGATTGAATTGTTCAGTGCGGAAGTGTGAAAGCAATCGATAAAAAATAATTTACAAAGCGCCTGCTGCCAGCTACAACTAACGGCAAATATTCGTCTGACAGATAACAGCAGACAGGCGAGAGGGGGCGAGAAAGAGTTGAAAATGACGAAGCGGCGTAAAAGAAAAACAGAAATGAATGCAACTAAAACTCATATCTTTTGGCCAAAACAACAAAACCCACTAACCAACTTCACGGTTTGTTGGAAATTTAATTTGACTACAAATGGGTTTTTTGTATCTTTTTTTTTTTTTTTGAGATTTCTTTGTGCCACCTGCGTCGAATACTCATTGCCTTTGGGGCACGCCCTCTCAAAGTTGAGAATTTGTTGGAGCAAAGAAAACGAAAATTGTAAGCGGCACGTGTTGGCAACACAAATTAAAAAACATTAACACACTTAACGCTTTTTGGTCAGGCCCCCACCCCCACCTCCTCTATTAAGACGAAATTATTTAAATTTTGCTTGAGCAAAGACAATGGTCGGATATAATGTTTACCACAATAATAAAATCAATGAAAGCTGCAACCCCTGCAAAATAAAACTACCCGGCTAAATGCAGACTTAACCTCAAATGTCTGAGATTGCATGACTCAAATCGTTTGAGGTAGGAAATGGCCAAAAAGGAGAGACAGCAAGAAAAAAAAACACATGTCTGAGGTCATAAGCATAACATCCTACATATGTTGCTATGGTGTTTTCAGTTATTTGGGGGTTGATTACTAAAAAAAATCATTATATGCATAAAATCCTAAATATATCCAAGTATGTGTAGATTTACATATATGTACATATATTTTCCCTTATGACATAAGCTCTACTATGTGCGGGTGGGTGACAACACTCCAGAACACATTTGCGGTTAATTGTTTATCTACTTTAGTGGTTTATGTATACACTGGTTCCGCCCAGCTGCACAGCTGCAATGAATCGAGTCTAACTGCAACAATTTGTTATTTATCGATTGCCAATTTGTTACTTCTGTTATCATGAAAGTGGTGCGCAGCATCTCTTTCGCACACACGCACATCTCATCGCTTTAACAGTGGTTCTTCACTCTCATTTTTCTCCACCGAATCAATCAACAATAGAGTTTTAGCATATATACATATATATTTAGTATATTATTAGTAGATTACAATTACATGTGCTTCATCTTTTATTATCGTTTGTTATTTGTATGGGAGGGGACAGACAAAAGGCTGAAGATGTGCCACCACCTTTCACTTTATTTATACATAAAAAGTATTTTGGTTGAATGAGTTAATATCTATTGTGATGGGATGCTGTAGTGGCCGAGCATTTGAACAATCAATAAATAGCAAACAGAGTAGACAGAAAGTAAAAAACCTTTGTGTACGCACCTGTCGTCGATTCTGCTTGTGATTATTCCAGGCTGCACTTGCCTGCACTTTGGGCACAGAAAAGCACCGTAATGAGCAAGGAAAGCGGACATACGAGACCAGGTTGTTGTTGGTGTTGTTGTTATTGCTTTTCCTCACACATATAGCCACAGACTAACACATACACTTGCACACACATACATATATCAAATTTCTTTCTTTCACCCGTTTTTAACTGGTTTTTAAAAAAATATTTTTTACTACAATACCCCGTCGATCTTCTGTCCACACCACACATGCACAAAAACAACTTTTAATTAAATTAGCACGATTTATGTGTTGAAGACAAATTAACTATTTCGGCTACTACTGGCGCATTAACTATTAATTCTACTGCTCTTAGCAGCTCATTTTTCACAACTGTATGACCAGCTCGCACACACACATGCAAAGAGTGTCGCCGTCGACCAGTCTGTTGTAGTTGTTCTAGAGATGTAAGTGATATAAGAAAACATCGATGCAACGATATAAGTCATCGATTTAAAATATTTGACTTCTTTCAAACCATATCGATATTAGTTGGTAGATGTTTAATATATTCATGCATATATTGCGTTTATAGAAAGAATAACGATTACTATGGTATATACACATTTATTTATGCTCGAGTTATTTACATTGTTTATATATATTCGATATGCGCACAAAAGACTATCGGGCAAATAGTTGCGATCGCCTATAAAATCGATATTGTGTTTGAAATATGACCGCGAACGTAAAATAAGATACTGCGCATATTCTTTGAATTTAAATAGTATCAAACTTTTATTTAATATAATTTTATTTAAAAATATACATATTTTTAGTTGTAGTGTTTATAAACGCTGGGCATTTCTGGCGTTGTAAGGAGCAGCAAAGCGGCTACACATATGAATTAACAATATAGAACAGAGCAAAGATATATAAAAGAAAATAATAACATAAAAATTGCATAAAAAATAATAAGACAAATCAGTGTTATCAGTATTTTGATGTCTCTGTGTGTATGTGTGTGCTCAAATATGAAGATAAACGGGGAAAAATTATGCAAAAAGCTAAGCACACAAAACTTAAGGTCACTGGAATTATGATTCGTGTAATTTATGGCGCTCTGGATACCGCAGCTGCATCATTATCATGGTTCAAACGACCACCCATGGTAAGGCCACGGTCGTCGGCCAGTTCATCATCGTCCTGGTCGGGATTTTGCAGTTGCTTCTGACGTTTCAATCGCAGTTCAAATACCTCACTAATGGCATCGCGAAAGCATATAAAATTATAGTCAATGACACCCTGTCGATTGAAATTCTCCTCGCGCAAAATGCAGACCAAAGCTAAGAACTTGTTCACTTCACGCATATAAAGTATCGTATTGTTATTTAGTTTGATGAGACTAGAACTGCCGCTGTCAAACGCCGTTTCCTCAGAGCTGTGGGGAGAGGTGATGAACTGTATTAAATATTGTGCTCGTTTATGAATATATTATCGAGTTTACCTGTAGATACTTGACAGATCAATGACCATATCAATCATGTCACAGCACAGCTCATAGATTTGCATATCCACAGGTGATGAATCAGTAGCAATATAAATTTTCGATACGACATCAAAGAGAAACGCTTTCTCTATCCCAGAGTTCTTTAGGGCAATAACAATAATAATATAATTATTTACATTGATAAGAATTTATCAACTCTACTTACTGGTATGAATATATTTAACAGATTTTCTAGCGTGGGCAGTTGTGGTATTAGCTTTTGCACCACCTTCGAGAACGCTTCGAATATTGAATGATCGTAGATCGAGGTTAAGTGAAAACTTAGATGTATCTGATCTAGACCCGCTTCGCTGAGGTCATCCGACGAACGTTGGTGTATATCACGTTGTGATTCCATTTTCGAATCATCGCTAATGCCATCAACCTATGAGAAAATAAACACCTGCATTAACAAAACATATTGATAAGCGATTGTCTGTCTTACCTTGTGTATGAAAACTTCGAATTTGATATGAGGATTTACTTTGTACGCTTCGATGACCGTATCCTTGAATTTCCTCAAAGCTTCGATGTAATCATCCTTGGCATCAATCACAAATACGAGGGCACCACAGCCCCGAAAGATCATATCTGAATCGAATGGCGGCTTTATGAAATCAATTTGTCCCGGAAAGTCCCAGATTTGAAATTGTACAAAGCTGGAATTGTTGATATCGTCTTTGACAATTTTACTCGTCGATTCAAGGAAGACGGTCTCATTCGGTGACATCTTGTGGAAGACGACTTTCTGTATGGAACTTTTTCCCGATCTCCGCAGACCCATCAATAGAATGCGAGGTTTTGTCTCGCTGTTGTTAGACGCATTCGCTTCGAGATCGAGGCCATCCTGATCATAAGCACCATAGCCGAAATCTTTTGGGAACGGATCCTCGGGATAGTCTTCATGTTCGTAGCTCTGTAAAAAATTTGAAGATCAGATCAAAGTAGATATTTTTAAAAAGCGACTTGTGTTGTTGAACTTGATATTAAATACGCATATCAGTTGCTCAGCCATTCTTAATCTCGTAAGCGTTTAGGGAACAACGTTTTTAATCCAATTTACAGCTATCAGTTGTGGAGCGATTCGACTTTGATTTGCTAGGGCTTCTTTGTTTATTTACCATGGTGACGTAAGCGTGCGTTGCTTGTACACAGCTATTGTATTTAACATGCAGTTGGGTTAACGTGCGCTATATTACTATAACAAAATTGTGTAAATAATGGATTAAATTTAATAAGTTTTAAATTGCGGAGCACACAACACAAAAACTGTTTCTTATCGGAGACAAGGTGTGTACACAACAGCTGCCACAAACAGCTGATCAACATTTACATCAAGTGTGTGCACACCTGCTGCGCAATAATTTTAAATACTAAACGAATGAATGGCTGTTTTGAATTTTTGTAATGGTATTTTTGGGTGCTACAATCTGGTCACACTTAATTCATAAATTACTTGGTTTTGAGAAACGTGAATTAACGTTGTTTTTATTATTAAATATTTAAGTGAGATGGCATCTCGTGGATTACTACTATTGGGTCAATGCATGCCCTGCATCAAGCAAAATGCTTCCAAAATACGTGTTCGTCGTATGGAGCTGGACACAAACCTAAATATGGTGTGTAAAGTTCTCTTCGGCGGCATGTGGGTATTTTATTAAAATTCTTTAATTGCAGTACTTTAAAAAGGATACATTCTTCTTTGCACACGATCCTGAAAAGGTGTGTAAAACGGGCGATGTTGTATTAATAAGAGAGCTGCCCGAACGTTTGACACGACTTATAACGCACAAGGTGGAAAAAGTAGTTTACCCGCTGGGTGACATAACCGATCCAATTAGCGGTAAAAAAGTTGTTGTTGGCAAATACCGCGAGGACATCGAAATGGCCAATCAGCTGTTCGGCAAATCAGAAAAGGCATTCGATTACGATAAGGCGCCGCCACGTGGTCGTCTGGAAGGTACCAAGGACTTTACACACGGCGAAACCTACATCAAATATCACGAGGATGGGAAAGATCAGCCCTTCGCCGTGTAGCCCTAAAGTACCTCCAATCTTGCTCTAAGTAGGCCTCTAAGTAGTTAAACAATATAGTCGACGTTACATTTTACTAAATATTTTTATTTAAAATGTCGATAAATGTTTTTAATGCATTTTTGTATGGTTTTGTTTTTGAAGTTTTTTTTTTTTTAGTTGTCAAATTTTTTATTGCGGCCCACATTCAACTGCGATCAGTCGCCGCTGAGCCAGGAATGAAGTCCATTATCTTTGTTTTCGTTTTTGATCCGATCCGTGCCATAAATTAAATTGTTAACTAATCACAATTTCTTACGATGCTAAAGTTGTACTGCAGTATAGGGTTTGCCACATGGGCGTTGTCATCGCATAGTTTTTGCTGCAATTCAAATGTAATTAGGAGTGAGTTGAGATACCCTGTACTATTTTTGTGGCTTACTTGTTCCAGGTCTGGACTGGCGCGCAGCATAAACTCGCGCAGAAAGTCGCCACGATTGGGCATATCAAGCGCTAGAATGAGTTTATTATTGCCCAGCTGCTTGAGCACCTTCACCCAGTTGCTGCTGCTGCCGCTTGGTAGCGCATCCTCATCCTCGTTTAGCTGTGCGCCTGTGTTTGACTTCGACTGCTCCTCATCGCTGCAGATAGACCACTGCAGCGGCCTGCTGGAACTATTTGGGATAAGAAATATCAAAATATATCAGCTGCTAAAGGATAGTCATCCCTAATCCAACCTGAAATGCAACTCCAGGCTGGCAGCCTGCAAAAACTTGGACACAGGCACCGTGTAGGTGATGTTCAAAGAGCTGCCGGAGCTGGGACAAAATTGTGCTATATCAATAGTGTGATTGTTTAGACCCGCGATCACGCAGCTGCTGATGCTCCAGCAATCCAAGGGATGTGGCACAGCAGTTGCTGTGGCCAGAGGTGCTGCCGCGTCCACGTGCTCATCAGCTGCAGCGGGCTCAGCATTTAGCACAGTGTATATAGCATCCTCGCCAGCAGCAACTCCCGCTTCGCTGGCCAATTGCTTGGATCGTGCAGCTGTGTTGTGCGAGGTTTTGCCATGGAAGGCGTTCGTCTCATTGCCCACCACTGGCTGTATGATCAATATATCTGGCTCCTCCTGTTCCTGGTCCTGCTCGGCGGACTGCAGATCTTCGTCCACATTCTGCTGCTTGACGTTCGCATCCACATTGTCCGCAGCAGCTGGCTGCTGTGACTCAAAGCAGCTGGACTGAACGCAAAGATTAGGAAGAAAAGAAGCATAAGATAATTAGATTAGAGTATAAGATGAAGTATAAGAGGGAGTGGAGCTACTGTAACCCACCTGACATGTGGCGGCATTTGCCTCCTCACCATTGCATTCCTTGGGCTGGCCAAATAGCGGCGTCTTCAGACTCTTGTGCCTAATCCACTCCAGGCTACGCTGATTGGCCGAGCGACGACCCACAGCGGAATCACGCAAACCAGCATCCGTGTACTCGAAGCCAAAGAGCGCTGTTATGGGATTATCGACAGCTTCCGATTCATTTGTGTTGCTCAGATTCTGCAGGTCGAGTGCATCGGCATTCTCTTTGTTCCCGCTGCTGTTGCGCACAGCTGCGGGCGGCGGCACATCCAAGGCAAGGGAGAGTGTGCTCTGGACATGAGTCTGCTCCGTGCTCACCTTGTTGGTGGTCAGGGCCAGGTTGGCCGTGGGTGGCGAAACTGTTTTGTATACATTATAAATGGCCGCATCGCCTGCATTTAGCTTACGGATAGCCTGCCCAGCATCGGATGAGGAAAGATTATCGACAGCTGTGCTGGGGACAGTGTTCACAACGACAATGCGCTCGTCCAGCTTGGAAGAAGGCTTCACTGGCTGTTGCTGCTGCTGCTGTTGTTGTTGCTGCTGCTGCAGTAATCTTTGCTGTTGTTGCTGCTGCTGTGCATCCACATCAATGGAATTATTCTCAAAATCCTGAGAGAGTGTTATGCCCTGCGGCTTCTCGGAAGAGCCTTCCGTTTCATTAGTGCTGCTGGCTAGAGCACGACTAACGGCTGCAACGCGCACGCTTTGCAGCAGCTTCTGGGCAGCAGCTGGACGCAGTGCATCCTGTGAGACGGGCCATTTCGATTTGTTTTTGCTGACGATCGTTTTGTTGCGTGGTGCAGTAGTTGTGATGCGTGGCTGCTGTGCATGTAGTTTGGGCAACGGTAAGTTCACCTGCGGATTGTTCATAACGGCCGTCAACTCCTCCTCCTCCTCGACATCGCCTTCGCTCAATCGTGTAGCTTGGCTGCCTCTGCCAGTGGGACGCGTTGTACTCGCCGCATACAGAAAACTGGGCCACGCGCCATGCGTTTTGTTCCTGAACAGCGTTTGCAAACTCTGCTGGAAATTGTATCGATCCTCATCTGTGAAACGAGTCGCTCCGTCGGGTCGATAGAGGTGACCGTCGCCGAACACGGGAAATCCTTCCAAGTGCTGCTGTTGCTGCTTATTGTGCTCCACAAAATACAGTGTGGAAACAGCAGCCAAACTGGATTGGAAATTCATAAATATTACACTTTATATGTATAAATTTTATATGTCATGCTTGGCTCACCAGGCTGCCATCACAATAATCAGCAGAAAGATGATGATCTGCATCAAGCGGCTGGAGCAGATTTCATAGCCCTCATTACTGCGATTATTTGATTTGAGAACGCGTGGTGGTAGAATGCAACGTGGCTCTAACAAATCCTTGGCACGCAATTGATGGTTATTGTGAGTGTTGTTGGCTCGCTCCAGGTTCTCGATGCGCGTCTCCAGCGATCCGGTCACCTTGCATAGCTCCTTAACGGCCCCAATGTTCTCCATTAGTATACGATCCTAGAGCAATTAAAGTACAAGTTTTTCAGTATCTGTATTGTTTGGCTTGTGTTTGAGTTTTGTTTAGGACAAATATAAATAATATTTAGCATTCCTTTTGTATTGTAAACAAAACTGAGTTCTTTTTTTTTTATCAAATAGTGGTTTCCAAAGTGTTTCAACATTCAAATCAGAATAAGTGTGGCCATGATGTACCACTGATTTTGGTGTGTACATACATATTTAATTTGATTTAACTTGGCAAAAATGTGACCCTAAATATGCACGGCTTAAAGGACACATTTTAAATAGTTGGGAAAAATAAGAAAATTTGCGTATGCCTAAACCAAATTATAAATTTAATATAAAATACTATATGCATACCATATCCCTAATTCTAAAGTCATTAGAAACATTGTGACTTTATTATAATTTAATTATTGTCAACTAGTCCTTTTTAGTTAATATTTACAGTGTGACCATATGCGCCAACTGACTGCTCAAATTTGAAGTTAGTTTGAATTTCTTACCTTATTGACCAGCAAAAAGTTCTCAATAACATTTCCATTGGGGAGTACAACGCTGCCGGCTTCTTGGACTGCATCCGGTATTACCTCACGCACCTCCTGCGCTATGACGCCCGTGTCGACAATTTCCCTAGTATCACTTTCACGCCTCAAGCCCGAGTGCACCGCAAATTCCGGTTCATAGCGATAGCGGACAATACGAATCTTTTGCATGTTGCGCAACTGCACCGACGTATCCAATTCGGCGATTTCCTGTTTGGCGCGACTATCGCTGGGCTGGACAATATGGCCGGATACCTTGAGATTGCCATGCACCACCAGACTCTCGTCCGGCCGATCCGTATTGATGCCCACGCGACCCGCATGAAAGATGGACTCCTGTGTAATGCCACGCTGCCAGCACAGGTCCACATCTGACTCGAATTGGCCTGGATTCGAGGCACGCACAATAATACGCTCGCTGCCATGGCTAACAACAGGAAAGTGTCCGGACGTGGTGTGCACATGCAGGCCGACGACCAGCTGAAAGAAACGCTGCTCCGGATTGGGACGTCCCTTCTTGCGCATGTTATTGTTGGTCGTCTCCGAGAAGTGAAGACGACCCACGGTTATCTTGCTGACAATATGGCTCTGGAGATCGATACTGATAAAGGCAAATGTGATATATTTATATATAAATATATATATATGTATGTACTATATGGTAAAATATCCTTTTTGATCAGCACACTTACGGTACAGGATAGAATGGCTTCTTGGAGCGATCCGATTGGCTCTGCTCCACGCGTATCGTTTGGTTGGGCGCCTCGAATTTGACACCGTAGAAATGCAAGTGAAAGGATTTGATTTTCTCTAAGCCGGACGGTGTCTTCACAAATTTGGCATCTCCTTGAAGGCGCGCATGGCACGTGACCTGAAAGTGATTCTTCTTCTGGCATACATACGCGTCATCCGAGACGCTGAAGTTGAAGCCCTTATCTGCATCCACGCGATAATAAATGACGGACAGCTCCTGCAGGCTCTGATCGCACAGCTTGTGCCAGTTCTCTGGCTGAAAGGGGCTAAAGCGGATGCATTGCGTCAACGTTGGGTCACCAGCCTCGCTGCCTGATCCACTGCCCCCAGCTGCATTGCTGGCCTGCCCATCCAGGCTGTTCTCTGCCTGGGAATTGATGCCGGACAGGGCTGGGGAAACGGAGGCGGAGCAATGTGAGTGCGCGGGTGTCTTGCTCGGATCGTGTTCGCTGTGATGGCTGCTGCTGCTGCTGCTACTGCTGCTCGGTGCAGCAGCTGTAATGGAATGATGAGAGTTGCGTAACGGACTGATCAAAAGACCCGTCTCATGCTTGGGCACACTGGGCGCAAAGTCCGGGCAATCCAATTGAGTGGACATCTTGCGCTTTCGGGACAGCGAATGCACAGGCGTCGAGGGTGTGGAGCTGCGATTCAGTGACAATTGGCTGGTGCCAATTACCTGAACACGATCGCCCAGGCCCAGCGGCGAGGTCAACATGCAGGTGGACATGGACGACAGATTTTGATAGCTGCTAGCTCCATATAGACCGTGTCCATTATCGTAATGCTGATAGAGCAGCTGCTCAGGCGGCAAATCGTGCTGTTGCTGCTGTTGCATTGACAGCAACTGTTGCTCGCTCAGCTGCTGCTGCTGTTGTTGTTGTTGTTGTTGCTGCTGTTGCTGCTGTTGCTGGCAGAGCAGGCTGTTGGCATTCATGATCAGGCCAGTCTCATGCTTAACTCGTACATCCTGTGCAGGCGCCACAAAATGATGTCCTTGCTGTGGCGCTGCGAACTGAAGATCTGTGTGCAACAGTTGCTGCTGCTGCTGTTGCTGTTGATGTTGCTGCTGTGGCTGTTGTTGTTGTTGCTGTTGCTGCTGCATATTTGTTAGGCCTGAATAGATGAGCTCTCGTCCGTTGAGCGCATGCACATCTCCCAGCGGACTGTAGGCGGGCTCCGAGCCCGAATCGGGCGGACTCTCGGGCAGATGTGCCAGCGGCATGGCCATCGCGCTCACCCGCCCTGTCGCTCCCAGCTGCGCATCCAGCACGTTCATTGGCGGCGTATGCGGCGATTCCAATTTGGAGATGCCACCCATGCCGGCTGTCTGCTCCAAGCTGAGCGCCTCATTGTTGCCATGCTGTGCTGCATCATCGAGCGATCCGACGCCAGCGGCTTGCATAAACAAATCGAGTGCCTCATTGTCGATGCCATCCATGAAATCTGGCCGAGCTGCAAGGGAAACCAGAGCAGGAATGAGACAAATATAGTGTAGAAGAGTTGAGAGTATGTTAAGTATAAGTTCAAGTATACTTAGCTGGATAAGTATAAGATTATACGTAGTACAATATATTGCTAACAGTAAAAGTGGGAGTATATATAGAAGTATAAGCGGGGAGCATAGTATAAGTAGTACAGCTAGGCATAGGAGTACGTACATATATATATGTGTGAGTTTAAATGGGATATATTTAAAGCCATAGTATAAGTGAGAGTATACCTAGAAGAGAGCATAGGAGCATGTGAAGTTATGAGTCATGAGTTATGGATGAGTGTAAATATATTAGCATGCTTATGCTAATGAATACTAGTAGTAGTATAAATAGGTTGGTATGAGTGTAAGAAAGATATTGACTATTTGTTGTAGTACCTATGATTATTAACAAATTATTTGTGCTCACAAGTATAACTATGGATATAAGTGCGAGTATAGTTAGTATATCTACAAGTATAAGTACAAATATTTGTATGAATATGATTAAGAAATTGAGTAAATGGAGTATAAGTATGTATCTGAGTATGATTATAACTGAAATGAGAGAATAAGTTTGAGTATACATATAATAAATACAAGTAACTAAGGAGCCAGAATTAAGGCATGTGCGTGACTAGGAGTAAGTCTATAAGCATGAGTATATCAAGAAGTATGAGTAAAAGTATTAAAATAAATGAATATGATAATTATGCACATAATTATGTGTATAATATAATATACATACATGTAAAAAAAATGGATTATGAATAATAATAGCAATAGAGAAAATATAAGTAAGAGTAGGCGAGAATTAAATCTTATACTTATACTTAGTATAAGTAGAAATAAAAGCTAGCATATTATCATGTAAATAAGAGTAGAAAATATGATATAGAGTATTAATTAGAATTATAATTATGAATAAGAGTATTAATATGTAATCATAAGTATAATGTGATGATGATGAGTATAAGTGGAAGTAAAGGTATGCTTATTAAATAGTATAAGTATAGTATAAGCATATAAGTTGCATTGAGTTACTTATGCAGAAGCAGATTATGAGCAGTCTGTGTAGTATACTAGTTGTAAATATATGTAGGTGTCTATAAATAACTGTATAATTGTGAACTGAGAGTGTAGAAGAGTGTATTAGATTGACTGCAAACTGCTGAGAGGTCAATTAGCTAGACAATAGAAACAACTGAGAATTGAGTTCTTATCATAATACTTAATTGCCTTTAACTATAATATTTTCACATTTATTTTCTATTAATTGGCTTTCTATACAGATGATTAAAGTAATTGAAAATTTCCGTCTGATTTTAATAATTAAGTTAAAACAAAAACTTGTTAGCTAAGCTATCCCTAAAAATATCTCCAAGTAAATATTTTTAAAATATTTATTTTGTGCACACGCTTGCTGCAGCTCATTGAACACAGTTTATTGATAATTTTTTGTTTTTATTTTTATATTTTTATTTATGTTTTTTTTTAGGAGGCGTTGACAGCCAAATGCGTGCCACAAAATGAGCGATAAAAACGGAATTCTAATTGTAATCAAGCGAAACAAAATACACAAAAAAAAAAGAAGAAGACGAGAGCAGAGAAGAGAAGTGAATTGATAAGCGGAATGTGTTTGATCGATAAAGAAGTGAGGCAGCGCAAGAAAGAAATGCAAATGCCAGGTGAAATAAAATTATACAAATTACCATTTAATGTTTTAGGATAATCCATAGTCAAGTTGATTTAGATATAACAAAATATATGTATATATATATGTATATTTCGAGTTTGTTTTTGTATTGAATGAGACGCGTTGGCCAGGCCCAAACAAATTGCACTAATAGCCAAGTTAACAGCTGCTGTTGCTGCTGCTGCCACACAGCATCCACAATAATTATTATAGTATTATATACCAATCGACAAAGAGAGTGAACAAAAAAAATTTGAAATAAAACAACAATTATCTAATGCACAAGCGGTTGATGCACTTTTCACAACTCGCTGAGCAGTGAAAATGCGCTTTTCCAAATGTTTAATACCTTTTTTTTTTTTTTTTATATGTATAGCAAAAGAAAACAAAATTATAATCATATAAACAACTTGAACAGAAACAGAAGCTCGTCAAGTAATTGAAAGCGAAAACGAAACCCAATTAAAAATCATAAAAGAAAGAGACCGAGAGAGTGTATGAATGAGAGGGGGTCAAAAAAAAAAAAAAAAAAAAAGGAAAAACTAAACCATTTGGAAATTGAAATCAAATATTATTTTTGCAAGTGTTTTTTCATTGTAGATTTTTAAATGTTTTTACATATGCATTCACAATTCAAAACATTGCAGCAAAAGCTGTTTTTCAACTAGTATACTATTATTATTATTGTTATTGTTATAAATATTTAATTTGATTTTTGTTTTTAGCCGCGCCTCAACGTCAAATACGTTGAGTTATTTCTGTGCACTGAAATTTGATTTGGCCTGCAAAATGATTTGAATTCGCGTCCTGCTCGCAGCAATATTGATCAAACAAAGCTAAGCAGGCGACATTATTTAGCAATATACATATAAACCTACACACATATTTATCTATAGCATATAGTATATATCTCTGTATGTATATATGCCTATAGCTATGCCCAAGTCAAATGCTGTTAAGCATTTGCCGACTGCTACATTCAATTTATTTTTTATTTGCCATCTATTTTGGTAGCCACATTTAGATTTGGTTATTGACGAAACGGCGCATATTTTGGAGACCAGTCGAAGGACAATTTATGCCACTGATATTTTATAACCCTGCCATGGGCCATTATCATTCTGGCTTTTTATCATCATCAACAAATATCGAATCTATTTGCCTTTAATTTTCCTCCAATTACAGAAAAAGAAAACTATATTTTAAGAGCTCCACTTTTTTATATATTTTCAATTTCAATTTCAATTTCAATTTATTTCACTCTTTGCTATAACTACATAATGGTATTTTACAATATTTTAAGAGTTTCGGCTAATACATATTGATTTGATTTTGATTACTTTTTCATACTTACAAAAGTCCGGAAATTCGAATTCCATATTCATATCCAAAAATAGTTAGTCCAATAAATGTTTATGCGTTAGTCGTCATCCTTTCCAGATCTTATCAGACTCTACCGCAACATTCCGATTGTAGTTTCTGCTGTAAGAGTAGAAGTAAAGCAGAGTTCATATATACAATGTTTAATGGAATCTTTTTTAATAGTTAATTTTCACAATATTCACAATTTCTGTTTATTTCACTCGTATTGCAATTGTTTATAATTTATTTTTCAGTAAAATTGCAATATGAATATATGTATATACATACATATAAAGCGAAAGAAAATAGATACATAAATGGCAGCTCTACGACAAGTCAAAGTTTTTGTGGCGTCTTATTGTGTTTATTATAAACTAACTCTGACTTTCCATAATTCCGGGAACATTTTATTTATTATAATAAACAACAATTCCCGTTGAATATTGTGTTGAAGTATTCTCTCTTATGCGACGTTGGCAGACAGCTCGATTATAGATTTTTTTTTTTGGATTTAAGAAACATGTTTTGTTTTTTGCTTCATGATATCGACATGACGTCGCAGTTATTATATATAATACATATAGTATATATATTTATATGTACTTGACATGATATCTCATTTGTACTGTGGACCAGGCGAAACGCAAAAAATAAAAAAAATGCAAAAATTACAGATAAACAATTTGCATTGCCAGCGCACGAGCTATAAACTTATGTCTACTAAGTGTTTTGTTGTTGTTGCTATATATATGTATGCATGTATGTGTGTATAAGTATAACTGAGTGTTAGGTTTGTGTTTTACCCAGAATTTGACATTAAACTTTAATGGGCATTAAGCTATAAGAATTGAGCCCGTGCCGAACAGTTCTTTTAAACATTCCAGCTTATAACTGTAAAAATATACAGCCACACTCATACACACACACTAACACAAAACTCAATGGAAACGTATTGAATAATTGGGATCTTTTTGGTTGCATCCTAATGAAATTTGCAGCTCATCTATGTCATGGCGGATCATAGCTTAAGATAAATAAAAACAAAATTTTATACATTACTTATACTTTTGTATACTGCATATACTATTTATAATACATATATATAGTATATAACAAATCATTCTAACAAATTTCTTGAGTGGTTTAAACGAGCTAGCTACGCATAAATTTTAAATGAATCGCTCTTATAGGCTTAATGGGCAGATCTTTGGTTCTTAATTATGTTTAAAAATATAGCTACGTCACGCCTTAATAAAATGCCAACTTTCCTATCTTATCAATAACTTGTTTTGTAGATCACTCTTTTATATGCGGAACGAATGGGAATTCATTCAGTTTTCATTTTAATAGGTTAACATTTACTCATTTCTTCTTATTTGCAGTCTATGTTTTAAACACTTCCTTATGTATTTTTATTAATATTCTATTTTTAGTGAGTTTCCCAAATATATTTAAAAGAAATCTTCGATTTTTGGCGCAGCTAAGTATGCAACGAAATTTCGTAAAATCATTTTGAGCTGAACGTAATTTTGTTAATGCGAAATCTATGTAGCACACAGACTAGAATATATCTTTTTCAGTTGTTGAATTTTGTTGTTGTTGCTTTTGCTTTTTAATTGCGTTTTAAGCGACGAAGTTTTTTTTTTTTTTTAATTGTTGTCTGTCTGTCTGTCTATCTGTGCGCTTGTTTTTGTATGTCTGTTTCTTCATTTTTTATGGCGGCTCTGATTGTTGTGCGCATTATATCTGATTTATTTATATTTCATATATATGTATATATGAGTATGTATGCATATACATATATATACAGTTATATATATATATAAATATGGTGCATTGAGATGAAATGCGGAACTACTCATATCGGCCAGAGAGCGTGACTTAATTGTTTTCATTCACTTTCTAAGACTTTGCTTTTAAGTTCATTCATAAGAAACTCTTAAGAAAAGCAAATATTAGAATACTATATAATTTGTTAAAAAAATATTGGTATTTATTATTAAAATTTTTTATTATAATTATTATTATTATAAATTATTAAACGAGTTGAAAAAAATAATTAAATAATATTTATGTTGTATAAAAATTTAAATTTATATTTTACTATAATATAAAAATATATATGTGTTTTAAAAAAATGCTATTTAAATATTTTTATATAAACTATAAACTTTCTTCAGTAGTAGTAAAAAGAGATACTCTCTAAAATATAGATTAAAGACATTCTTCTGAGTACGTCTCAGCTATCGTCACATTTGTTGCTGTTGTTGTAGTTGTTGTCGCATTCATTGACGTCGCATTGTCGCAATGATTTTGATTAAATTAACGCTTCGACTACAGCTTCAGCTTCAGCTTGAGCTTGAGCTATGGATATGGATATGAATGTGGATTTATATACATATATACATATGTATATACTATGTGTGTATATACATACATACATATATGCAAAGTTCCCAAGCAGAACAGCAAACAAAATGCTTTTCATACGAAAATAACTCAAGTGAGTTGATTTGATTTAGTTTAACACAACAACAACTACAAACAGCAACAAAACTTGATTTGGAATTGGTAAAAAAAAAATACTTAAATGAAATAGAAAACAAATCGAAATGGAAAAAAAAAGTATAACATGTTGAATAATGACAAGAGTTATTTTATTCAAGAAGCAGCTGCGAGTTCTTTAAATAACTAAACTATGAAAGAGCTGAAAGACTAGCTGATTTTTGAATACTCTATTCTTTTTTGTATATATTTATTTTAATTTTTTTTTAAAATTGTTTTTAATTTGATTATTCATTTGAATTTTTTACATTTTAATTGTATGTATTTTATTTCAATTTGTAGATGATTTTCTTTTCAATAAATATATTTTTATTTTATTTTGATTTTAAAATTAAATTGTTTTGCATTAATTTTTAGCTGATAAAAATTTTTTCAAATCTTGTGTTTAAGTTTTGTCATTTGATTATTAAACATATTTAAGTCTTTAGCTTTACTTCATAGAAGACTTATCTAAACTGTATAAGAAATACCATATAACATTTATACGCCAGCTAATCAACTCTTTTTGTATATTTACGAACGGACAGATGAAAAAGTGCTATAAAAACCTGTCGCTGCTGCTGTTGCTTCTGCTGTTGCTTTAGCTGTTGTTGTTATATTGATTTAGCCGGAAGTTAAACTGAGTGGCAGTTTGTTTGTTTTTGCTATAATTCTTCTTTTTCTTCGTCTTCTTCTTACTGGTGCTGTTTGCAGGGCGCTCATCCTTGAGCCACAGTTAATAAACAGCAGCAAAATCTGTAAAAGTTTCCGCGGCTTTACGATTTTTGTATGTGTCAAATCTTTAAGCATTTCAATAAAACTTTTGCATTGAGCTCCATGATTTGGCCACAAAATTGGTTAGCCATAAATCTAAACCTAACCTACCTATGTATATAAACACTCAATGAGAGAGAGAGCTTTGCATGCTAATTGTTGCGAGTGGCATGTGATTTCCAAAATGTTTCAATTACATGCGGATTAGCTGAGTAAGATAAGAGCTCGATGCTCAACCAGCCAGAACTGAGCAGCAACGCATGATTTCAATTTGTACGTATGCAAATAGTCGACTCTGGACTCAAGCGTCAAAAAGTTTATATATCTATCTACAGGGATTTATTGGCATGTGTCTCAAAGACCAAACAATCAAATTAGCAGCTCGACTCTAAAGAATTACGCAAATATGTTTGCATTAGCCTCCAAAAAAAAAAAAAAATGTATATATGTATAATACAGACCAATCTAACTGGCTGCGATTTCAGGGCCTTTTCAATATTCATAGTATTAACATGCATATATATATCTGTATATAATATCATAACTATATCTATTATGATTCATGTGTAATATATATAAATATATATGTCGATTAGTCTGTGCCGCTGACTCGCAATTAACACTGCTTTGTTAAGTTCGATGAAAGCATGCCACACATATTGGAAAGTTTGTAAATTTTTGAGTTGTTTCAGCTGTAAAGCCTGGCTTTAAAGTTATCGATAATTTTGTGGATAAAATAAATTACGTTAATGACATAAAAACTTGTTTGTTTTTAATGCCTCTGTTCAAGTTGTGCTTCGATCTATTTCTATCAACGCATAAAATCTTTCTTGGCCTTAATGAGCACGCTCTTTTTAGCTTTCGCGTTATCGATAAGTCTTGCATTTGATTGATTGTTTTTTATCTAAAAAAAAAACTTCTTAAAATTTGCCTCTCTTTCTAGCTAGGATTCATTCCAGGAATACTGCTACTTTCAAGCCCCTTAAGACATTTATCGATAACTTTCTGTATAGATTTATAACCTATAAAGAATATTTAGGTGTCTCCCTAATACACATTTATGTACCAAAATTGGTGTCAACTATTATTTGACACTTATAGAATAATGAAGGGTTATTGAACTCTTAGATTTATGGCGTTGCTATACTTTTTTCCTCCTTAATATTGCTATTTCAAAAAGTGAAATTTTACTAATAGGAAAAATATAATAGAAAAAATTTTTTTAAAAATCTTTAAAAATGCGTTTTAAATTAACAGCTTCCCACTAAGCTAGGCACGTTTAAGCGTCGCCGTATTGCTAGCTTTCAAGCTACTATTGCTCACAGCGTTTTTATTGCCTGCTAAACATTTAACAACTCGAGAGATTTGTTTTTATAGCCAAAATTAAGCTCTTGATATTAGCCACAAATCACAACGAAATCATTTGATACCACGAAAACAATTAACCGTTGCTTTGCCCACTAAGTCGCTTGAGCGTTGCCAGACTTTTGTGCCAATTACTGGAAGCTAGGGGAAACATGGATCAAACTCTGATATAATTAGCATAATAAAATTATAAATAATTGAATATGTTTTTATATATAGATGTTATTCTGCACAAAATCCGGTATTATGCCACTTGGCAATTATTTCAAGTTTTTGTGTGTGTGTATTTTTTTTTTTTTAAGAAATCCCAAGAATAGAAACAGAAGCGGATATATACAAAAGTCGTATGGTTTTTACCCGCTGATAAATAATATAAAATATATATTTTAATTTGAATAACCAAGCAATAAAGAAATATTCAACAATAATTTAAATAAATTAATTGAAATATTTCTACAGCTCAAACTTCTTGCTCTGTGCTAGAAGAAGTCTATAGTCTTAGGCATGGCTTTTGCCCCCTTTTCATGCACATCATCTTCTTTCTCTTTCTCGCCGATCTGCGCTTTGTTTTTATTTCATTTTACAAATTATTGCCGCTGCCGCCGCTGCTGCTGCGCTGAAACCCAACCAACCGGTTGAATTTGATGTCTTTTGCTGATGATATTCCAATTGCTTTTTGTTGTTGTTTTCCTTTGGAGACGCGCTGCTGACGTCTTAGTGGCTGCTGCGGCCACTTTTGTTGTAGTTGTTGCTTTAGCTTTTTGGGCTATTTGTTGTTTTTGCTGTTGCTGCTTGTTTTTGCGCGCTTGGCACAGGTTGAAACGATGTGGAAGAAGCAGCGATAAAAACACAAAAAAAAAAAAACCGATAGCAGAAAGAGACGCAAAAACCCCAACTGGCCGAGATCTTGGCTTGTATTTGAACTTGGTTACCATCTCCGGCTGTTGTAGGTGCCCACCACTCCCTCCCCACCACTGTACAGCCCACCTGTACAGCATAAATTAGTTAAATCGTGCGGCATGTAGGCGGCCACTTTACATTGAGAGGAGTCTCTCTCGCTCGAGTTGAGGTGCCAGACACCGTTTAAGCCAGCAACAATTAAGTTTTGCATTCTTTAACAATCCTCTACTGTTGTTGTTTGCATATTATTAAATGAAAGGTAAGCGCTTGTACGTGGCTTTAGCTTGGTGTGAGTATGGCACTCACACACGCAGTCTATCTCGCTCGCACATCAACTCGCGCTTAGATTTGTGTTTTTGTGTTAGTGCTGATGCTGCGCGAGCTGTTGTTATTGTATTTGATTTTTTTTGTGGGAGTTTCATTGTTTTTGCACATTATTATTTGAGCTAAGATATACATTGGAATCTGTGTGCAAACATGTTTACTTTACACACGCACACAGACACACATACACAAGCACGCACACACACACACAAATGTGCACACGCAGCATTTGTTTTGCCCATTTGCACAGATTTTTTTTTGTGTTGTATCTTTTTTATGGTTTTTCTTAATTTGCAACAATTTTCCAGTTTTTCACTAAGTCGCTAGCTTTGACTTTGATTTCATTTGTTGTTTGTGTTGCTTTCTCTCTTGCACTTGCTTTTTATACTTGTACATATTATTGCACTTTTATTTTGCACACACACATTATTATATACATATATAGAAATATACACTTACACAAATTTCCGTTAGTTTGACGTTTGTATTTAGCTATAATTGTTTACGTTTATTTGATCGCTTTGGGTTTCACGCTTCGTATACGCGATTTAATTTTACTAACAACAACTACGGCGCTCGCCTTTTATTATTTGTGTGCCGTGATTTCTATTTGATTTGATATATGGTGCACATACACATATATCAAGTTATTTCTTTTTTTTTTTTTAATTTTTTTCGTACAACCAGAGCGCGATATCTAAATCGGTTAGAGTGTGAACAGCAACTGGGCGAGATCATGCGCTCCGTTTGCCTGCCTCTCTATAGCCGCTGCTTAATGAAGCTTAGCTTCGGCTGCGGAGTTGCCAGTGCGCTCGCCACGCTTTGCGCTCATCTGGCAACTACGTTAAGCCGAACACGCGCGCGCTCTCTCACACACACACACACACACGATGGCCCACGAACGATAAGAAGCAACAAGTAATGTAAATTAAATTATAACTAGCCGAGCCAACAACAATGGGCCTTAAGCTAAGCCCGGCACATTTACTTACTGTACAGCCGAGGAGTAGCGACGCGACGCCAGCGTCGGCGCTCTCACGCTGACACAAATCTGTGCTGGAGAATATTCTCACTGAATGTTTTTGTTTTTGTTGTCATTTGCGCCTTCAACTAGTGTTGTAATGCGTTGCAGTTAACCCATCAACGCATAATTTCAACTTTAAATCACTTAATGGAGCTCTATGTTTACATGAAGAACCCATATATATGTACATACAAATATATGTATGCATATAAGTACAGATGTACGCACACACACCAGCACATTTTGGGTAGCAGCTTTCTCTGATTGAATTAATACGTTGATTTATGTAAATTACACTAATTCATATTACTCAATTTGCTATTTAATATTCATTGCTCGACTGCGCGACGTTCGTGCTCTCGTTCTTCTTTCATGTGAGAATAGTTTTTATTTACTTTCAGAAAGAGAAAAAAGAAGGTAATTTATCTTGAATTCGATAGAAGAGCGTTGAAATTAACGAGCAGCTCGAATGCATTTGAGAGTAGAGTAATAAGTATAAACATTTTAAAACATTTAAGAGCTTCATTGTTTAGATAAACTAGAAGTTCGACATAATCTAAATTTACAGTGTGAACTAAATATATGACTATTATAAATATTTAAAAATATTTGCCAGTTTTTGAGCTAACAATTTGAAGCGATTCAAGTACATTTATTGTTTATAACAATTTTTAGGCTACATGGTAAAGCTTGCCAAGTTTTTCCAAAAGACCTGGATTGTTTTTGGGGAACTTTGAAATTGCATCCAAGATACAAGTAGCCACTGCAATTAATAGAAGTATAGATTAATGTAAAATATTATAGATATACATATATAGAGTGGGGCTACTCACTATTCTTGTCCTCTGGCGACATAAATATGGATAAAATGCTGAACTCATCATTTTTACTTATTTCTAGCATTACTGCTGCTGTAGTTGGCTCCTTGTTGGGCACATAGAAGTCGTTCAATGTGCGCAACAAATCCGTAAATGTATCCGAGTCAAAGCCAGCGCCAAGTATTTTACATAAATTGGGTATTTCAATCGATTTCAAATATTGATATTTCTGATTTGGTGACAATTCCTTCCAAGTCATATAAAACTGGGCTGTGCCGGACGGAGCAGGTGGTATGCGCTGCAGGAAAGGCATTAGAATCAGAATTGAGAAATAATGCTATACTTTTAGGCTTACCTCCATTGCTGTAACTTTTTTGTCCTCTGGAACGATCTTAGTTATGTTGCTTGTGCTAGGCTTTTCAATTTCACTTGGTTTGGCTACAGTTGTGATATCATTCTCTTTCATTATTGGCTGTGACGGAGTTTTATTGAGGTTATCCGGTTTCTCTACAATTTTGATACTTTGATTTGATTCAGTTGCTGGCTGTACCAAATCGGGAAGAACAGTTTCAATGCCTTTTTTTGTAGATTGTGAACTATCTTCCTTGACAGTTGACTGATTGGCTGTTTGCTTAGTTTCCTGAATCTTAACATTTAATTTTTCATTGACTTCCAAACTGCTATCTACTGCTACCTTCCTCTTGTCTGGCTTTTTCACCTCTTCGAAGGGTCCGCAATTGCTATTGAATATCTTATCAATTTCTTCATCCGAGATGCGTAATTGCTTTTGCTCTTCCTGACCAGGACGGGGTGTTACAATATCTACAACAGGGACACGGCGCATGGATTGTTTGGACCGCCTGGATGCAGGCTTCTCAAATGGCAAAATATCCACAAAATCTTCACGATCTGGACTAAAGTTGGGACCATTTTTGGTAGCTAGGGAATGCGACATAATTAGCTAACAATATATATTATATATATTATATTTAAGTACCTATTTTTCGCAAACGATCATTGATGCGTTCCAAGCTGCGTTTGGCTTCATAATTCTTCGGGTCTATGGCCAGCACAGTGGTGCAATCTTTAAGGGCTTCCATGTTGTTGCCCAGTGATTCGTTTGCTTGCATGCGTCTATAGTAAGCCTTCACGCACAACTTGTCCAGCTCAATGGCTGCATCGCAATCGTCAATGCAGTTATCATAACTAAAAGAAGTAAAATTGATTTGTTTTTCTATGCGATATATACTATATTCACTATTCACTACCTTTCTTGCTTCAAGTAGCACAAAGCTCTATTGATAAAGAAAATGGGATCCTGAGGATAAACTTCAATAGCTTCGGTATACGCTTCAATGGCCTTCTCATATTCGCTCAATTTCACATAACTATTGCCGCGATCCTTGATGTCATTTGCCTTCTTATGCTGCTGGGCCAGTGTATCTATAGGAAAATCCTTTTTCTCAGTTGGGGTGCTCGCTGCGGAGTCAACTGAGCTACCTTTGGCAGTGCTTGTCGCTGGCTTCTTGACTGTCTCATCCGATTTCTGTACGTGGCTGCGCACGGGTATATTCTAAAAAAAAAGTTGAACTGATATTTTATGTACATACGATCAAAATTTTGATTACTCACGTTTGTCTTAATTTTTGGAGCGGGCGCATTTTGCATTGCCAGCTCCTTGCTTTTTATTTCCTTCTCCCATGAGTACAGATCTTTTACCGAGTTCTGATACTCACGTGCGTTTTGACGCACCTGGAATTGCAAGTCCATTGCTTTCTTTTCGCTACTCATTTTATTTTATTAATTAATAATTGTTATTATTCTTGAAGAGCGCAATGTTTTTTGGTTGTCATGACAGCGATTTCTTATGACAATGCCGACTGCAGCAATCTGCCATCGATAAGTATGCGATAGTATTGCAAAGAATATTATCGATACTCACACACACACAGCTCGCTTTTCAACACTTGAAATTTTATTTATGTTTTTTCGTTGGAGCAGACTAAATTGAGCAAAATTATTAAGTTATTTACATAAACAGCTGCGTGTAATTTCGGACAAGGGAGCTCAGTAATTATGCTCCGCCTACCGACTTTAAAAGTGTTCACAGAGACGGCCACTAGACACAAGTAGGTATCACTAGCTGCTTTTCGCTTTTTTGTTGTTGTTATATAAAATAACGTATAAACTTTTATTTTATTAGTAGTTTCAACAACAATGCAAGATATCAGTCGAAAAAACCGGAGACCTACTACGATGTGTTAAATGTTAATCAAGATTGCAGCAAGCGGGACATACGCAATGCCTATTTGAAACTGTCCAAGCAGGTGCAACAAGTGTGCTTCATTATCAATTTATTTAATTAATTATTTGCGTATTAATTTATAGTATCATCCCGATGTGAAGAGTAATGCAGCGAGTGTAGAGAAAACAGCACGATTTGTGAAAATCACAGAGGCTTATCAGACATTGGTGAAGGCGTCATCTCGTAGAGATTATGACGAAAGTTTATCTTGGAATCCAGGCGCGGTGCGCGAAACAATTCAACCCTGGGATGTTAGGCCCAATTATAGCGCAAACCCTGGTCCATATTATGGCATTAAGGGTTTAAATCGTGTCTCCAACTGGCAGGTAGCCTTATTTCTCCTCTCGCTCGGCTTAATAGGTGCAATCTTTGGTTTCAGCTCAGTGAGGTGAGTACGCTAGACTCAGATGCGTCTCGGTAGATATTCTAACTGGATCTTTACAGACACTCATTCGAGCTAAGCCGTCAGTATCAGGACGAAGTCTCAGCGGAGGCGAATTCTCACCATGCGGCCGTAGTAGCCGATGCGCAAAAATATGGCAATGAGGAGCAAATGCGTCGAATGGTGGAGCGTCTGGCCAGAGATCCGATTGCCAGGGCTGCAGCCAAATAAAATAATGTTCTTAAATATGTAAATAGACCAAATTCGTTGTAAATAGATTTGCAAACAACAATATCTTTTGCTCTTGTGATAAGCTGATTAAATCATGTAGTTATTGCGAAATTCAGGAGGCGCCGCAGAATGGATTTCTCGAATATAATTTTATAATACTTATTTTGTGATAAATTAATATGCAATTAAAGGTTAAACCATTACAAAAGTCAACAGATTTAGATATATATGTATTTATTTAGCTAATTTACTACACAAAACGAGTTAAAATATTTATTATTCTTTTTAGTTTCCTATGCAAATAATTATAATTAACGATTGCAATAAATTGATTTAAATATGTGCTGTAAAAAGCATAGATAGTGGGATCTACCGCCAATTATATTTTTGTTTTTATTTTCACATACTTTTTTTTTATTTAAAAAAATCTGATTTGGTTTTTTGAACTTTTTAGCGTTTGCAAAAGTTTTACATTTTCAATTGACTGAAATGAAGTTAAGAATTTCTGCTAATTACAGTTTGTTTATTGAATTTATTTATCTTTTTTTTTTGCAATACATAAAACAAGTTTTTCTTTTCATTTATTTATTTTCTCATTTAGCAATGTTTGAGCAAATAACGGAACACTTAAAATTAACATCGCGAACGGGCGATTTAAAATTGCATTTAAATTTATATATATATTTATTTTTCTAAAAATTGTACTTAGCATATTTCTCTACTAGGTTACAGAATATTTAATGAAATGAATTCACGATTCTTGAAAGCCCACCACCGAAAACACAAACTAAATAAAAATCACATATTTTTGATTAAAAATGCAAAATTGCTCTCGCAACTAGTAGAAGCCAATTACAAGGTCGACTTGCTCTTGTCCACCTCCTTGACCAGTACTCGGATAGCCACATGTGGCTGGGCTGGCTTAAAGACTGTTTCACCATCTACTTTGTAGTCGGCATAGTTCAGTTTGTAGACCTCATGGAAGCCGAGTTTCTCCATGACACGGGCCGAGTATTGACTGGAGCAAATCACGTGATAAACGGATATCTTATTGGAGCGCATATACTCATAGGCGCGTTCGGTGAGGCGGCCCGCAATGCCCAGACCCCGGTAGTTGCTGTCCACAGAGAGAATTTTGCCATCCAGGATGACATCCTCATTCGGATACAGATCAAAGATCTTAAAAGTCTCCTCTACATGATCCATTAGATTGAGTATCTTTTGGAATTTCGGATGTGAACAGGTTGACTTCTTAACGGTATCTGTGGGGGACTGAAGGGGAAATCTATTATTGTTATTCTATATAGATATATTTCTCATGGGAACTCACAGGCCTTTTGATTAGACCATTGATATAGACACCGATAATTTCGCCCTTATTGTTGACTGCCTTATATGAGCAATTATCCTTGATAGGTTTCATTGAGTACTCTTCTAGTTCTTTGCACTCGCCAAGATCTAGATATGTATTGAGTGGCTCGTCCTGCAAATGAAAGAGAAAACAAACATAAAATTATACATATGTTTCATCAAGCTCATTCAAATCAGCTTCTTATCAGTCTCTTTACTCACATAGCCTATCATATCATATCATATCATATCAAGATCTATTAATTTAATTGTATGCACAAATCTTAAATTGAACAATCTGTACAAATTATTCAAGCAATTACGTGACATCAGCGACATTAGAATTATACGAAAATGATTTATGTGCACGCATTTGTAATCTATTATCTGCATTTATTATATACCCTGGAAATGTTTTACAAATGGTCTAATGTTTTTCTGAAATCATGTGGCACAGGTTGAAATTTTAAATATATTAAGCTGCCCAGAAAGCAGCAGAACATTAGCTTGTAAATATTTCATCAAAAAAATCTTAAGGTATGGAAATATTATTAAAATCATAATGTAAGAATCAAGTATCTATGTATCTATTCTTATATGTACACACAAATTCTAATATATTTTATTTAACGCCAAATTTCAGGGTAATTCTTAGTCAAGCTACACCGACGCCATCGCATTTACACGTTTTAATCAAAGATTATGCATAATTTATGGCAAATGCAAAACGGAACCGGAGCTACAGCTCAGTCAGTTAGTCAGGTTTGCTTACATTTATATATATATGTATATATATATATTATATATGCATATACATATATATCACGCTTTTAAATTAAATGCAATTCAATACAGATTTTTGGCCTCACCAACTGGATTTGAAGTTTGCCATACGATAAGATCGATACAGATTATATTATACAATATATGTATATATAATATATGATAGCCTGCAGTGAAGTGTTAGCTTGGTAGCCAATTAACGATCCCCAATCGTGATCTACAAAGGCAACTGACGGTTTCTCCAACTGGTTTTTGGCAGATCTGTTTAGTCTTCAGCTAAACCTAGGCGATGGGGTTTTTTTTTTCATTCATTCGTTAGTCATCGCAAGGATAAAAAGGTTACTCACTTCTGGGTGAAACAAAAAACCCCCATTTAGGAGCACATAAAAATGCTGATTTAATGCATAAAATCGAGTTTCGGTGCAGTTAATGAAGCAAATCTTGTTAACTAAGGCTCATTAATTATTCCTATGCTTTATTTATACGATTTCTGCTATGTTTTGAGTCTCGTTTCGAGCGGAGAGTGGCAAATTAAATAAACAAATAATTTATCAATTTGTAGGAGTCATTAGAAAGAATAGCAAAAATTTGCAAATTTATTTGAATAAGAAATGAGTTTAAAAATACGAAATGTTTTTGTTTATTTAGAAGTAAAAAAATGAGATAAGCTTAGATTAAGTGAAGAAAAAAAATTGTATAAATTTATACAAAGCAAAAAATTTCAAAGTGTATTATAAGTATATATAGTATTTAAATATATTACCTTAAAGAAAAAAGTCTTTAACATGGCAAGGACTGCCTCTGTGTCTTCTGGCTGGACCAGCTCTATAGTATAGGGGCATTCCTTATCAATTTTTGACGACGACGACGACATATTAAGCACGTCCAATTTCTGTGTCAAACGGGTGATCGGATATAAATCGTTCAGCTGTGAAATAGACGAAACAAGCTGTTAAAATTTATGCAATTACAAATATGCAAACGTTGCATTGCCCTTTCCATTATTTCTAGGTAAAAAATTGTTGAAAGCTATGTTGTTCAGGTTGGGATACACTCTGATTAATTTATTAATTAATCGGATTTTCATTCAAGCACCTTGTGGTAAACGACAGATAATTGACTCGCGATATTCGGTTGCCTAATTGCATCATGGGTCCGCCGGGAAAGGTTAGATCTTCTAGGACGCGGCATTTTTATTAATAGTAGTACTGAATATGCCCTCGCACAAAACCACATTTACACAAATTTATGTTTGAGATAAACTTTCGAGATATTTAGCTTCTGTACGCACGCGTATTATTTTTATCAAATGTGTTTTTTTTATGTATAGTCAGGTTCGCCTGAGGCTGTGGCGTAGACTGACTGACTACATTTGATTATTTACTGCTATACTATTGTATAATATGAGAGCAGGACCGAAAACTGTCACTGTTATCAAGCCTACTGAGTATCAATGGAAATTTGAATCTTTAGGGAAAAACCGCGTTTTTCAAGTATTCGTCAAATTTTTTCAGTATTTTTAAGATCTACTATCCTACTCGTAGCGGAGACAAATCCAACAAATCAAAAACCATGAAAATTGGTCCAGCAGATCTCGAGTTATAAGTGGAAGAGCACTTTTACACAACTCTCTTATATATATATATAGATAATATATACATTCACACATATATATACATGTTTGGATTTATTACGGTTATTTATTGCTCTTAGATGAAAGCTAGACATTTTAATTTGAAGCACATGTTCGCGAGCCGACAGCAACTACGCGCTGACGATGGCGACGACAACAATTTTCACTTGCATTTCCAATTTTCCATTTTCAATTTTCAGTTTTCAGTTTTTTCCATTGCCATAGCCTACAGCTGTATTTTCATTTGCTTTTCATGTACACTTCTGACAACTCGCATAAATTATGGTTTAATAATTAATTCTTCTACTTGAAGGCAACGGCTGAACAAATATTTTCCATTTTCTTTTCTTCTTCAATTATAATAGAAACTTTTAGATTTTTCTATATATGCGAATAGTTTTTAGGATAAGATCAGAAAACTTATATAAGTTATACATAGATATTGTGTAGGAATTTTAATTAAACTATTTTCCTCAAGAATTCAAAGTAGTACCATAGTTTCTGAGATTCCGGAAAATAGATTTTCCGATTTGCCATGCCCCTATTATAATTATAGCTTCGATAGTGTAGAAATGGTTTGCACTCATAAGGTCAGACGGACGCATGAACGGACGGACGAACAGCAAGATGGACATTACAAAAAACCTATATAGTTATTTAAAGCGTTTTTAGTGTTCTAAATAAATTAATATTAAATTTTTTTTAAACTTAAGTTTTCAATAGTATACATAACGCTTTATTATAGTGTTTTTCTTATAATGTAGTCAGAAGTTTTATTATTTGTTTTGAATAGCATTAAAGTTCTGTTGAATGTTTTAGTATATCTTTTTATTTATTTAACAATCAAAATACGTATACTACACATTCTACTTCTAAAAATGTAGCACCTATAATATATCGTCTTTAAATTCCAAAATTTGTATTTCAAATATTTCCTCCTTTCGCTTGTTTGTTTGCCATATTTCGCATTGGATTTAATTGCATTTTAAGCATCCATTTGAAGAGCTATCAAAGCACAGGCCCCTTTATAAATTGATGTAGCTAGACATATATTTCGGCAACTGTTTACACTTGGGCTAATTAATCTATATCTTGGATCGATCTATTCGATCTATTAATGGCACGCAGTCTTCCTCCTTCTCTATAGTATTTATAGAGCCACTCAATCCTACGGATTCGGAGGTGCATACCCCACGCAAATGGCAAATGTTTACGAAAGTGTTTATAAAAACGGTTGATCAACCACGACTAGACTATATAGACACTATATAGCTATGATATACACTTACCGCACATCTGGAGTCAAGGATGCGGCATTTGCTTTGCAGCGATGGCTGCTCGCGCATTTTTTCTACCTCCATTTCTTTATTATTATTTTATTTATTTTTTTTTTTTATTGACTTTTGTCTGAGGCGTGAGAAAATGTTATTAAAAAACGTATAGGAAAATCGCTATCATATATACATACATATATTTACTATATATAATATATGTATTTTATTTTTTTTAACAATATTGTTTTTGCTTTTTGGCGCGCGCGTTTCTAAGGTATTTTCTGTTGTTTGGCATATGTTTATTTGCCAGCGTATTTATATTTATTGTTGTGGCTTTTGTTTTGTTTTTATTTTTTATTATTATTTATTTTTCTTTCGATTTTGCGCACATACACTTTTGCACCTTTTGACAGTTGCAAATAATGGTAATTTATTATACAGTCAGACACACATGATTGCAAAGGGCAAAAACACCAAATGCGATTTGATTTGAAGAAAAATGTTTATAAAAATGTTTATCCTTTCGGCTGGTTTTTTGATCGAATTGCTTAAGTTGCTTCAGAGAGCTTCAGCTCTTCCCTAGTGCAAACAATGAATGCTTTAGCATCGCTGCTGTTTGCACTTTATATACATATGGGGTTGGGTTTACGTATACGCCGTGTGTGCTGAACCTGAACCCGAACCGGACAAGGCAGCAGCCAGAACGAGAGCGCGCATGAGAGCGTATGAGAGAGCACATAAGAGCAGCTGAGACTGAAGGCGCAGCGTAGGACAGCGAAATTTCAATCTCTTTTTGGCAGGCGCGCTAGCGTTGACGACTGAACTCAGTTCCGTTGTTTGCCTGCTGCCGATCGCGACTGTGCACGAATCACGAATCATAAGTAACGAGCAGCTAACGTCGCAGCAGTAGACACACGATGCGACGCCAGCAGCGACGCTGACGTTGCTTTTAAATGTGTGTGCAGATGATGGTGGTAGGCAGAGGCAACATTTGCATTGGCTTCGGCTCCACACGAGCCGATTAGACAAACAACAGTATGTGTGAGTGAAGAAAACGTCGCACTCCTTCCCTCTCTCTCTCTATCTCTTTATTTGCACTCCCAGCAGCTGATCTCAACAGAGAAGGGAATTGCGCTTTGACATCGTGACAAGTTGTCACAAGCTGTCGGTCGCTCGCTCACTCACAGCTGCTGCTGCTTTCCGGCTGCTTTGCCTGTTTTGGAGTTGGGCTGAATGGGAGAGGTCAAATTGGAGCAGTGTGTTTCCGGTGTGTGAAATCGCTTTTCGCAAATTAGTGGTTTGAAGTTTTGACGGTGTACTTAACTAATTAAAAAGTGTCACATAATTTCATTAACTTTAATTATTAGTCAGGCAAGTGTTTTTTTTTTTTTGATTTGTCTGTTGACAACATTTTAATTATGGTACATTAGATTATTCATCGTCAGCAGATGTTCAGCAATTAAATTTAAAGAGCGAAAGCGTTGAATAATTAACATTTCTATAGGCATATGTAATGTCAATACAAAAAGTAGCCCCTCCACCTCTCTGCGGTCATACACGCTCTCATTGCATATTTATTTTTAAATCAACCGCAATGCTAACAGTTTAACAGTTACTTGCAGAGCTTCAGTAGTGGCTAATAAAAGAGTACATGCATGCACAAAGAATACAAGAAAGTGAGAAAGTTCAATGCTTTCGCTCCTTATTTACACTCTCTTCAAATTATCAAAGTCTCTTGAAATATAACGCGTATTGCGATTATTAACAGTTAAGTGCAAAGCAACAATGCAATGCACTCATGTAAAGAGCTTTTTTGGTTCCCCTGCCCACTCTGCGCTCTCTTTGACTTTGAGCAGCTCTTCACTTGCAAACACCGCAAATATTTGCCGCCTGTCAATGAGTGAAGAGTTATCTAGATCGACTGACTGTTAAGCAAATACTCTCGCAGACATACCAATACACGCACAGCACGCCGAGTGTGAGGCTTCTCAATGCGACACACACATACATGATTGTCGAACTATGAAGGTGGAGGCGGAGGTCGCGTTGCGTTGCGTTGGGTGTGTTTGCATTGACGACGCCGGCAAAAAAGAAAAAAAGGCAGAAAGAAAAACAAAACTGCGAATTGGCTTTTTTTGCTGTTTTGTTTTTGTTTCTCTTCTTTTTTTTTTTTTTGATTATTTTGTTTACTTTTTTGTTTTGTTTTTGCTAGCGTTGTTTGCGTTCTCGAGCTTTGTTTACATTGACGGGCGCGCGCTCTCGCATCATCAATAGAGGTCTCCAAAAATTTATGAATATCGCGAATTAAATTATTTTGCTTCTATATTTTGTTAGTTTTATGATTTTTCACAAATCAACTTGTTTATTATGGAAAATTGTCGTTGATGAGTATGAGGGGATTTTTTAAATAAAAATTTTTTAATAGCTTTTTTTGTTATTATTATTATTGTTGTTTAAATTTTGTTTACCTTTTGCGGCATATACATATTTCTACTTAAAATCTATAGGCTGTTTATGCTTAGTCACACTGGAAAATAACAGTTGATTAATTTGCGGTTAACTGTAAACCTGTTTTTGATATATACATAGTATAAGTTTATATAATATATACATATATATATGTATATGTGTATGTATATATTTGGCTACCCTTGATAGAGGGCTGTGAACTTTTTGGAAGTTCTTAAGGAGCTTAATGTATAATCTCCATGAGCCAAGCCTTCTTTTTGCTGCACAACAGCTGTTGTTGATTTTTCAATTATTGTCTTTTAGTTTTATTTTTTTTATTTTTGGTGGATTCATGCGCTTTGTTGTGGTCAATTGCAGGTGTTAAATGCGTATTTATAAATTCATCACAGGGTTTATTAATTAAGGTAATGTGATTACAGCACTTTTTACTAATTTGGCACGTCATGCATGTGACTAAAAATTATTCATATTTTTTGTCATATTTAATTTTAATTTTTTTGATTGGCTAACAGTGCGTATGCTCGTTGCGTATGCGTACAAAATAAAATTTCCAAGTTATTATTTTTTTTTGCCTGTGTAATACCTGTAATTATCTCTGTTGGTTGTTCTCATCAAATGTGTTTCAAGCTCACGCTAATTCATTTTAGTTTTCTATTGAAAATTCCCCTATTTTTTACACGAGTTTAGAGCGTAGATACCGAAATATTACAATATCTAATATATATATTGCATATTTAATTCTTATTTTTATTTGATTCTAGGACATAATGAATTAATGTAAGCAGAGTTGTTACAAATAATTAGAAAATTTATACAAACTTTTGAGAATCGCATATAAAGGCAGTAGCTCGTTTTTTTGACGAAGCTGATCAAATTATTGAGTGATAAAGAGATTCAAGAAAATGCTAGACACATTTATGGAAGAATATATATGTATATATATACATATTAGTAAACCTAGACTTGTTTTGCATGTCGAAGACTGAGATTATCATAAAATTTGCTTGGTTTTGCACTAACCGCTACATAGATATAAGAAGTTATATAAACAAGAATTTGCTGTTATATCTTTCACTGTTTGCGCAACTGGATTTAATTTTGATCAGCATAATGTATAAAATTATTCAGATATGATAAGCAAATTAGGTAGTTTGTTGATTTTTGGTTTTATTTGAATTGTAAAATTCTAATGAGATTAGAACAAAGCATAAAAGTTAATTTGAAATCACGCTAATTGGCTCAAGTTCAGGTAATTTCATTCTAATTACGCTATCAAACTCGCATTGCGCAGATATATGCTCAATCTGGCGTTTTTTTTTTCACTTTTTTGAGCACCTTGTGAATTTGCAATTTGAATTTGGCTTTTGAAAGTTTCGATTGTTGCATTGTTTCAAATGAATTGCATGCAAATTCCGTTTGTTATTTTCCTTGATTTTGCATATTTCATTTTCATTTCAAATTTCCGCTTGATTTGCTGTGTGCATGTATGTGTGTGTATGTGTGTGTGTGTGTGTGTATGTGTGTGTCTGTTTGCTTTAATTTTTGTCATGTCATCTGGCTAACGAGCTGTAACTCCTCCAAAACTTCAGCCTGGTGGCAATTAAATGGATTGCATATGCACTATTGGAATGGGGTATTATGATTTAGTTACGAAATTGGGATCGAATAGATGTCTATATAGGAACTAGAAAAGTTAAGACATTTCATTATTCTATCTATCTATGTATGTATTATACCAATCAACGATGGAAAACCCCGTTTCCAATGGATTCCTCTTATATTATTTCCTCTATATTTTAAATATTATAATATTGGAATATCTATGGATAGCAAAATATGAAAATAAAATAGTTTCTTGTTTTTTTTTTTTTTTTTTTTAGCATGGAATATCCATATTTATTATTCATATATCACATTAGAATAAATTGATATAAATATAAATAGAGAAATTTGTTTATATTAAAAATCTTTGGCTGTAATAGATTTCCCTCGATAGATCTCTATGTAAAATTAATGCACAGCATGAAAGTGGCGCTGTGACAATGTATACCATATTTCTTATATTCCAGGGTATTTTATCTTCGATGCACTTGACTACATCTACTTTGCTATGCATTTTTATTGGCCCGAAATATTTGGTGCCATGTGTTGAAAGATCGTTCAACGCTCAAGCTCTGTCATTATAAACAGACTAATTGACAATTTACATGTGTTCTCTGTTCACCTGTCTCTTGTTCTCTGTTCACCTGTCTCTTGTCTCTTGTCGCTGTTCGCTGTATTCACTGTACATGTCTTGCGAATCGCAATTCATAATGTTTAGTGAATTTCAATTAATTTTAAGACACGGCTAGAAACACGTCTCTATTAAAATTCATTTTCAGTATTTCATTTTTGTTTTGTTTTTGTTTTTTTCATTCTACTTTTTTTTACCCGCATGAGTGAGTTTTTAGTGCACGTTTAATGATTCTTAATGATCGTGTCGCCGTCGCTATTTTGTTTGCATATCGATAATTATAAAGACATTAACGACTCTCAAGCTGAGCATTTGCTGCGATTTATTTTTGCATTTGAATTCGAATTGCAAGCCAAATGTGATATAGATATTTGACGACCATTTAATACTCGTGTGCATGCATAAGGTGTATAGATTTATTTGCGGTAATTCATCAGTATTAATGTACAATCCATTAGTTTTAATAGTTGTTTAATTAATAAAGGAAAGTGTGATAGAGTTTTCTGAGGAAAGTCATTTACTTCAGTTTTGCTAAACTTAGAAGAATTTTTTCTGATTGTTTTTATTCTCGTTCTATAATTTTTTCTCTCTTATCATTTGCCTTCTGGTGTTGCTTCGAGTTATGTTTAGTTCTCTTATCTTGTCAGAACTTTTCTTCTCATTTCATTTTACTTCTTCTGTATGCTTTGCTTTAAGTTTTATTCTCCATATCAACTTGAAGAGAATATAAGGAATTTATTTCCTCTCATATCTGTTCTCAGTTTGTCTTTTCTAATGCTGCCATGTTACTTTCTTTTCTCTGTCTTTCTGTTGTCGTTTTCTTCTTCCATTTTTCCAGCTCATTATTTTTATACTTTATTTAATATTCTTTTTTCGTATCCTTCCTTCTGACCTATTCTATACTCATGGCCCTTCTTCTTCTCCCTTCTACTCGTTTTTACTTCTTTTATCTTTTCCTATCGTTTCCTCTTTTTCCATCTCATCTCATTTTCTCTGTAGTCCACTTTTGTTCCTTTTACATAGTCTCTGCATTTCTTCTCTTCTTTGACTTCTTTGCCTCTATTTATAGTTTTCTATTTATATCTTATATAGAATATAAGCCCAAGTCTTAGTACAGCCTCACGAAACAATAGTTCTAGTCCCACTTGCTGGATATAATTATAGCTGTGTCTTAGCCAAAGGTTTTAAACCTGCTTTGCATTTGCAAAAAGACTTTTTTTTGTTTTAGATGTAGAAACTCTACTGTGATTGATTCTAAGCGCACCTGGCCTACACACCTACCTGGCGTTTGTTTAATAAAAAATGCTTAAACGATTCAAGGTAAAGTTTAGTATGAAATTAATATTAATTTAATGCCGGCCAGGTTAAACTGTAATTAAGTTGTGTTGAGTTTCTAACTATGTGTAATTAATATAAATATAAGCGCAGTGCAACAAATATATTTCATATGCAAATCCCAAACTAGAAGAACAAGCGAATTATGACACGATCAATTGAATAACCATCTGTGTATATTGATCTTGTTGTAAGCTCTCTATATTTTATATATTATATATTATATCAAATATATAATTAAAATTATTTATGACTTATTCAGCTTACAACATGTTTATCAATAACTACAAAGAATAATTTAAGCTTAAGTGAAACGACATGAAAATACGCTAACAGACAATGAGAAATTGGGAAATGGAAATATATACATACATACAAACATTTCCCCATTTCTGTGCGAAATTGAAGAACACTTTGTCGACTTCTAACTGTGTTATAATTAACATATGTTAATTATGAAGCCTTTGCTATATGTGCACCAGCTGTTATAACATATAATAATATATCTACTGCTAATCAGCTGTCAAAAGTACACTCTTAAATCAAATATTTGTGTATACTCAACATTTCTTTGTCATAGCTCTAATAGAGCCTCTGTTTATAACTTGAGAACTTTGCTGAGTGTGATTATAATTTAATGATTAACTGTGATGAACATTTATTATTATATTATATGCATAGTTATAATTATTGAACTGTTATATAACCTAATCATAGCTCACTTTGTATTGAGTAGCATTTAGTAATAAACAAAACTAAAAAAATAGTAGCTGTTATACAGAGGAGGCAACTAATGACCATGCTAAATTGTTATATGAAGTGTTATACGATATTAATGGTTATATTAGATGTGCTATTATATTATGTGAACTGTTACGGCAATTGTATGACTTTCTGCTACTCCTGCTGTTATATAACCAAGTCCAGCTCATCCTATGTTACGCTGCTGTTAGCAGCACATACAAAGCAGTTTTAACATTGTAGAGCACTGTTAAAGTCTTGAATACCTTAGATTTGCGTAATTGACGATTTCCATATTGCTCTAACTGAAACTAAATCTGAATCCCAATTAGTTTTCGTTGTCATAAATTAAACATTTCGAATGCAAATGTGCAATAAATCAATAATGACAAGTAAAAGGGCGTGAGGTGAGCGTATTGCTTGGGGTAATACCCATTAAAATTGATTGTATAGAGACAATGTTGATAGCGCTGCAAATAGAAACACACTGAAATACTTCTGTGCTAAGCTACCTTTGCAATTAGGTATAGGTACAGGGTAGTCCACGTGTAGCCATTTACATGAAAGTAAATATGCTAGGTTCATTTGAAAAGAATTGGGAACTTAATGAGAGATCGATGGGAAAAATGTAAAAAAATCAAACAACAGTTTGATATGATTTGATTAATAATCAATATTCTACTAAGGTTTGAGAACTTGTTAAAGTATTTGTTTGTATAAGTTACCACTGAATTCGCGTAGCCCTCGTAGTTCTTAGTCAATGTAGATAAAAGTTTGACTTGATTGAATTCATTTATATTATACAATATATAGAATATATTTTATTTATTATTTCTTATTTAGCTCATCAACTCATTAGACTACCCTCGCATGTGGTAATTTATAGTATATATTTGTTATATAATTTATTGTATACACTTGCAGCGTTTATTAAAATTTATAACAGAGCTTTAAATTGTTTATTGGAAATAAGTTCGGTAACAAATTGTGTTGACTTTTCCGACAGGTGTGTAACGATGTATCTCTCTCTCTCTCTCTTTCTACCACTCCTTCTCCCTCCCACCCTATCTCTCTCTCTCTCTCTCTTGGTATGTTTGTGTGTCCGTGTTTGCTTGTGCTTGACAAAGCGGAATTGATTTGACCCCACAAACAAACTACGACGACGACGTCGACGACGCCGACGGGTGGCAACGGGCGGCAACTGGACAAATGGCCCACGGTCGGTTGGCGCTCAGCCGAGTTGAGCTGAGCTGAAGTCCGACTCCGAGTTGGTCGTGTGGCTGGCTGGCTGGCTGGCTTTAAGTCAACATTTAATGCTTGAACGTGACTTGAAATTGAAAGCCAATGTCGCCGACGTCGCGTTGTCGCACGCCACACGCCACACGTCACCGTCGCCGTCGCCGTCGCCTCGCTGCACTTTGCCAGCTTTTCCAGTTACCCGTGGCCAGGTTTATTTTTTGCTTCTTTTTCATTTTAATTTCAATTCAATGACTTCAAATTGCGCCTTATCAGCGCAGCCCACCCGGCTGTGGGTGTTTTCTTATGCACGCTAATCAAGCGAAGCGAGTATATTGGTTTTTCCTATGAATCTATTCGTTTGTCTATGTATCCTTTTAGTTTATCTTTTTATGGCATCCATTTCTCTGTCCATCTTGTGGCCTGAACGTCTATCTACCCGTGCAACCTTCTCTCTTTCCATTTGGCTGCATACTGATTCCTCTCTCCTTCTACTCTTCTGCTCGACTGTCTGTCAGTCCGAATGTCTGTCAGTCCGTCTGTCGGCACTATCGATTGCCTTTCCGTGCATCTTACTCTTCTTCAGTCCCTCGTTCTGTCAATTCGGTTGTATATCCGTCCATATGTCCATCTGTCGGTTGAATCATCTTATGGTCTGTCCGTTCATAATTCTGTCCGCTTGTCCGTTTGACCATTCGATCATCTGTCCGTCCGTCAACCTGTTTTTGGTGTGCTTCCTTCTCTCTGTGTGTCTCTTAATCTGTTTTGTATGTCTGTCCATCTGTAGTCCAGATCGGCTGCCCGATTATGCGTCCGTTTGTCAGTCATCAGTCTATCCTTCAGTCCGTCTCTTCGCTCTTGATTCCGTCCGCCTGGCGAGTATTCTGCAGTCGACTGTCACCGGATTCTGAGCCCAAGCAACAATTAAAGCTCAGTTGGCAACCGCAACAGTGCCAAAGCTTTGTCAGATTTTAATGTATTCTAAGTATTGTTATTTTGTGTTATTTTATTTTATTTAAGTTTATTTTATTTATTTGATTTGCGCTTTTGCGAAATTAATGTTACATTCTAAAGACATTAAGGCGCTTTTATCTCGCATCAATGCCATAAAGCAGCACGTTTTCAGCAAAAACAACAACAACAACAACAAACAGCGGGGCCGAACTATATAAACTATTATATTATCTTGATCAATGGACTACTTAAGAATGTTTAAAGTGGTGGCTGGACTCCCCCGCCCAAATGAAATCCGACTCAAATTTGCCTACTCTACAATTTGCTGGGCTCATGGAAGGCAATAAAGATTCGTTAGCTCTGCTTGTTTATTAAATTGCACCCATAATATCAGTCCGATGATAGTAGATGTATGTAAATATATCTATATGAATATATATATATATGTATCTATCTGTCTGTGTGCATTATCTGCCTGTGTTTTCATAAACAAAACAATTTGACTGGGGTGTTTGGAAAGTGTGTCATCTCTCAATGCGCACGATTACAACAACAACAAATAGCTGTGGGATAACCTTACACTAGGTATACTGTATAGATGATATCTGGGGCATAAGCCTCTCCCATATAGCATATATGATATTAGAGAGATAAGCTAACATTATATAGTATGCATGATATATACTGCATATATTATAGATCACAGCTGACTCATATATATGCCTATACTATATATGGTATTATTCTTATTATATTTGAGTATTATATTATTCTTACATAGTTCGTAGTATTTTTATATAATATAGATTTTACCGGGAGATAACTATATGATATAGATAATATTCTCTTTAATATCAGCTAAGCAGAATACTTTTTGCTTATAACATTTCATTTGTTCATGGAAAACCTATGTAGATTCTATAGATTTTCTTCAATGACTAAAAAAAAAACTAACACAAAAAATTGACAATATTTTCGTGCCTTTGAGAAAGTAATGGAGCACCAAAAAGTTCTAAAATGTCTTTATTTATACAATTAAAATTATATTATTTCTATAATAAATTACTTTTAGCTCGAAAAATATTAAAAAAAAAAAAATTAATGATTAGTAAATTGACGGCAACATGTAAATTTCTACAACTAACTATACTCATAGTTTACTATCAAAAAATATATTCATACTCATACTGTAGTTCACATAGAATCAAGCTACCCCACTTATACCCTTGATTAAAGGCATTTGCTACGCTCATTCGCATTTAAAATTTTGTGCATTTACAGCTTTAGCTGTGGCTCGCAGCACTCGCAATTTATTGGATCATCCCAGTGAGAGGGAGAGAGAGAGAAAGAGAGAGATATATATATAACTCTATAAATATCGTTTAACAGGCATTGCATAAATTGCATAAATTTTGTGCGGCATCTGCACGACATACGACATATTCATTGTCGCATTTGCATTTAGTGGCGCTGGATTGTAAAAAAAGAGAACCAAATGGGATCTGAAATGCAAATGGAATTGTTACAGAGGCAGAAGAGGAAAAACGAAACAAAACTAGTGCGAAGTGGCAAATGGAAGTGGAAGAGCTTAAAGCTCAATTAAAATGAAATGCTGCAAAATGCAAGATAATTCCTTACATATGCAGCGCACTGCAGCAGAGCTGAAATCTGTTGCTGTTGTTGTTGGCGATGTTGTTGTTGTTGTTGTTGTTGTTGTTGTTGCGACAGCACACACAGCTAATCTGGCAGCCCCTGCGGCATGCCTGGCACGGAACAATACGCATACGCCCCGTTGCGCCGCGCCCCGCCTTGCCATTGAATGAAAAGCAAACAGACAGCAAACTAAATTGTTGGCAGGAAGCCAGCCCGGCAGCTGCCGCACATCAGCAGCACAACAACATCATCATCATCGTCGCTGTCATCATCATCATGCTTGTCATTATGGTGTTTGCCGCCTGGCTGGAGTGCAGTAGCAACAAGCTGTGCTGCCTAAGGGCTGCCATAGCTGCCAGCTCTGCCACCCACCCCAGCTCTCTCTGTCTCTCTCCCACTCACTCCCTCACTCCCGCACTGTGTTAAGCCCTGACACAATGTTGGCGCCATTTTGCTGTTTGCCTTTCCTCTTGTAATAAAATGAGATCCGGCACGCTGTTTCCTTTGACGCAGCTGATGCTGATGCTGCTGCTCTGTTGCTCTGCTGCTCTGCTGCTCTGCTGTTGTTTTCTGTTTATTTTATTCTTGTTGCTGACGGTGTGCTAATGATAATGGCATCTATATAGACTCAAGTCAAAGTACATTTTGCATTTAAATGCTTGAAAGATTCAATGAGTCAAGGGTCTCCTCGACTACAGTTGCCGTTCGCTAAGGCAGCCATGCAGGGGCACCGCCCCCTCGAGGCTGTTAAAAGTCCTTCGGCTGACAGCACTTGACAAAGACTTCGAGTGACAAGGAGAGATAGAGAAAGGAAGAGAGAGAAAGAGAGAGGGAGAGAGTGGGCTTTGTTGACAGATTGATTTTGATGTGTTTTTATTGTCATTGTTATGTTTCTATCTATATCGGAGTGGAGTGGGAGGCGTGGGCAGGTCCTGGCTCATACAGACAGCCAGGACGGTCTTTGCCTTTGTTTACTGAAGCATCATCGAGGCGAACATTTCAACTTAATTGGTTTGTGCGCGTAGGGCGCTTACCATTTGGATTAAATCGCATTTACTTTTGCCTTCTAGACTCATTAGGCTAACGAAAAGTGAACATTTTCCCACTTCCCACTTCCCTCTCCACACAAACCCCAAGCCAAAAACCCACAATCCAATATACATATATATGTGCGCACTCATTTATTTAATTGCATGAAAAATGGTTTTTCCATTCAGCTGCTTTTTGGTCGACTGCGCGCATATACATATATTTCATCCAGCAGAGACCATTATTCAAAAGGCAGTTCTGTATTCTGTGCTCTATTCAACAACTTTTTGCCGGAATGGAACTTTAAGTCAATATTGACTTAATACTTGTGTTAGAAGTTCGCTAGTATTTTTTCATTTGTGGAATCGGGTGATAACGCTCTCTTCCACTATCTTTTCTCTATCTATCTTTCCTTGTCTCTCTCTTTCTCTACCTGCCTCTATGTCTCTTGTTCTGTGTCTCCTCTATCTGTCTCTTTTACTGTTTTCCCTTTATGTCCCACTCTCCTCTTTTCTCACTTTTCTGCCCACCCCCACTCTCACTCTCTCTCTCTCTCTCTCTCTCGCTTTCTTACTCTTCTCTTTCTCCCCTCCCTTATGGCTCTGCCTAGGATTTCATTGCGCCAGCTCTAAAGGTCTATCAAAATATAAATAAACCCACAAAAATAATGAGAATTGCATATAAAGGCGCTTCTGATACTTAAATAGAATAATATAATAATAATAAAATTAACTAGTACACCTCATCTCCTATTTATCGCACTATCTATTTATCTATTTTTTTCTAAGAGTAGTATGTATAAACAAAATACAACTGTCAGATTTATTTGCTCGTAAAAATCCATATATTCTATATAAATTGGCTATATATTCAATTTCTCCTGCCAAGTTAAGCTAATCATGTCTGAATCCTTCGACCCGAACTAATAGTATTTGCCAATTGTCCGGGTCCGCATTTTATGTGATACTCACACACATACACATGCATATACTCACACATACAACCCTACCACACATGACCTTCTCATCTGTCATCCATTTGAATTCAATTAAGTAGACCAAGCCGCAGAGCCACGGCGGAAGCAAGGAAATGGGGCAGCGTATTAAGGCACAAGCATTCAGCTTACATTTTCTTTTTTTCCCACTTTTTTTTTTTTTTTTTTGCTCCCCGGGCTGAACTTTATTGAAGCGTGTTAAACACAACAAACTCGTAACACGAAATCCAATCAAATCGATACAAAAATGTAGCATATAAAAGAAGGAGGGCAGAACTCTAGGGAAGCTCAAAACGGGGGCCAAAACGAGAGTTGACTAAGAGAAATCAGTTGGGCTCTGGGGGCGTATACGCAACTTTAATACACGGCTGGACTTGGCGTCTTGCTTGAGCAACTGGAATTTACTCTTTGGCAAGAGTTTGGCCCTCTCCCTCTTTGTGTTTGTTTCCAATTGATATAAATGCCATGTGTAAGTTTTTTTTTATTTTTTTTTTTTTTGCCCCTACATCAGTTGGACGCGACTTAAATGCGGCCCCAAGCAATGGCAAAGGCTAAGAGGAACTTGGAGCTGTGCCTGGTCCTGATTTCTTGGAATTTCTTCTTTGTCAGCGTTGGGGGGGATTTTTGCTCCAATCAATTGAAATAAATTCCATGTGTAAGTTTTTGCTCTGATTTTCCTTTCGTCCTTTCGCCTTTTTCCCTCTTTCCTCTTCCCATTTCTCATTTCTATTTGCTTTGCATGTTGTCTACATGAGTTGGATTTTCATTGCTTTTATCGTGTACGTGCTGAGTTTTTGCTTGGTTTCTGTGGTCTTTTCGACATTTTGTAGTGGTGCCACTCTATATGTCCTCTATGTGTTGTCCTGTGTATCTACAAATCGTCTGACTGCGTGCTCCACATCTCTAATTTGGTCAATTGTCACGATTTCCCACACGCTCCCCAGCAATTCAGGTCGAAAATTGAAATCTAAAATCTGAAATTTCAATTGCTTGTTGGGATTTCCTAATTGCTATCTCTAATAAGAGTCCAACTTGAAGTGCTGCTATCTGAGTTGATATACTACAATCAATATGATTCTTGAAAAACAAAAATTGTATTTCTTATCAGTTTTAATAAATATAGATAGCCTAGAAATTTTCCATGACTCTGTATAAAACCACAAAGTTGCTTAGGTCTAAAGAGGTCTGTCTACTGAACAACTTAACATATGTATATAAATAATAAACTGAATGACATGGTTTCATAAGAAAGCTTCAATTCTTAATATAATTCAGTAAAAAATTTCAATAATAAGTTCAACAATTTAGAATTTTAATAAAAATTGTTTTGATAGTAAAGAAGTTTTAGCTCAGAAAATTTTCTGTCTTTTTTTATTTATTATATCATGTATTATATTTTATTATGTTATTTTATATTAAAACAATATGTTATAAAAATGTCAAATAAGTATATATATTTTTTTATAATTCATAAGATGAAATCAACTTCTGAACTGCCTTAACATATATATATATATTTTTTTTTTTTTTTTGGGAAGCCGAACACTTAAGAATGTCTCTGGAATTTATTATACGTTTGCATTTATATTATAAGAGATAAGCGCAAGCTTTAATCAAAGAATACAACTAGCATATTGGGGGATTTGTTTTTAAAATCACTTTCGTTAACTTAGGGTCAATTGATATGAAATGCTTTATATTTTAACAAGAGTTCAGCTAGCTAAAAGAAAAAACATAAAACCTTTATTGTGATGTAAAAATTTTACTTTTAATATATAAAATATAATATATATATATTTATATTTATTTTGCTTCAGTATAACTAAATCCCCAGGTTATTATTTATCACTATATTTTTTAAAAACAAATTCTATTTACTAAAACATTCTGAACAAGAACAAAAGTGTTTCTTCAGGTCAAGCACTTTGAAATATCTCAAAAATTTTGAAACAATAAATTCTCAACATATTTGCGAAATAAGCTTGGGTCTAGACTGGCCAACGATAAAAACTATAAAGAATTAGCATATATTATAACTATTTAATGTGTGGCATATGCTTAAGTGAAAATTTATATAGTATTTTGTTCTGGTTCACTCGTCGCGGTATATTTATATATAAATATATATATACACATATATAGTATTTATAGGGTCAGACAATTTTTTTTATAATTTGATTTGGTCGCTTGCCAAAAAGTCTCGTAATTTTTGTTTCTTGCCGTATTTAATCAAGTTGTGCTTCGGGTATTTTTATTTTCTTTTTCTTTTGAATATATACATCTATTTGATTTTGTTTATTTTTCTTTGAGGTTTTGATTTTTGTTTTGCTTTCCAACTTGTCAAAGCAACACAGACAGCTAAACACATGGCAATAAATTGTAAAACACAAAGTACAGTAAAAAAAAAAAATAAGCTAAAACAAAAGAACATTTGCCTTATGAGCCATATACATAAATTAAAAACATATTATTTGAAGTGGGTTAAAGGACTTACGCGTTGGCTAATAAATCGGGTCGCCTTCTTCCTTGAAGTCAACTCGAGCAGTTAGTAGTTGAGGAACTTGGCACTTCGTGTTTGATTTACGTTTATGTTTTGTTGTGTCGTGTTTCTTTCAAATTTGTGCGCCCTGTGCGATATAATCTGTGAGCGTTTCTCTTTATTATTTTGCTTTGAGTTGACCGTTAGCGCGCTTTAACCACGAGGGCAACGCATTTGATACTGAAACTAAATTGTTGTAAACAAACTAATACAACCCCTCGCATTGGTGAAATGCTTTTGCGCCACTCAATTCTGCCGTTATTTGGGCATTCGAAGCACTCAACTCACGGCCAACCCCCAAATTGTGGAGACAAACTAAAGCGCACTGTTGATGCGAGAGAGAAAGAGAGAGGGCGTGCGTGCGAGAGCGAGAGCCAGACAGGGCTCTGAGCGAGCTTTCTCACTTTCCACTCAAATTGGAGCGCGACCGATAACAGTTGAGGGCATTTGATAAGGCAGCGCTAGTCGCTTTTCACATATGGCATTTGAGTAAATACAAAATGTTTGCGATAACAATGGTTGAGCAAGTACTCAGCAGTAACTGGGGGCAGTTTTAATTTCTTATCAGCCGAAAATGTTATGGAGCAATATTGTTAGCTATGGCTTGTCAGCCAAATTAATCATACCCATATATTGTAGATATATATTTTGCGTAGTCAGCATTATTATTTTAAAACGAAACGTGTTAAAAAAATATTGCTGCATTCACAATTCATTCATATGGATTACTTAATGACTGCATGAGATAACAGTCTATACTCTATATATTAAAAAAAAAAAAAAAAAAAAAAAAAAAAATATATATATATATATATATATATATATATATATAAATATATCTAATTCATGGTAATTTTTGCCATAAATGGGATAACTTGTTTAATAAAAAATACAAATATTAATAAATATATAACAATAATACAAATATATAATATAATTTCAATAAATATTATGCAATAATATTTATTCACATTATAGCGAGTTAATTTATGTAGCATGCTTTTAGACAGTTTGTAAACGCGCTTGATTCGATTTTACATGTGCTTTGAATTTGAATTCAGTTTGGCGCCGTTATAGTGCTGTTAAATACACTTGACAACTGCTGTGCACTTTATGTACTCTTTATCAACACTGCCGTTCACAATGAGAAAAATATTAGAAGCTGGGCACAAATGCGAAAAAGAGAAAATAACATTAGAAGTTGTGTTAGAGTGTTTACCTAATGTAAAAACACTATTGTTGGAATCATATTTTATTAGTATGCTTCTAAACTGTTTTCAATAGTTTTTATTTATTTTTACATATTCTTTGAATTTGTAACGTGTTTGGCGCCAAGCAAACACAGTGCTGTCAAGTGCGCATAGGTAAGTACTCTGTGCTCTGCGCTGCGCCTTACAGCACTAACACAAATCTTAGATGCACGGCACGAAAAACGTAAAAGACGATTCATAACACAAAAAGTAATAGCAATAAACAGAAGCAACAATTTGCCAAGCACCTGGGCGATAAAGGACAATGCACGGGACTTACGCCAGCGAGCAGCCAACAGATTTTCAGGCAGCGACCGCCGCAGCAGCAGCAGCAGCTGCCGCAGCCGCTGCCTCTGCCTCTGTCTCTTCAATGCGCACAACAGCTGAGCAGCGAGACATGGAACGGGAGCAAAATAGCAACGATCCCGACGAATGGAGCATGAGTGAATGTGGATTTGGGGACAGCGAAGTACAACGTGCAATACGCGGCGGCAGCGCCGCCGAAGACATTACACAATATCCCATACATGGTTGGGTGGACGTGACGGATGAGTTCCACGATGCGTGCTCCGAGCTGTTGCCCGGCGAGCTGGCCCAGGATATGCTCTTCGGTTTATTTGAGGCTATGTCTGCGATAGAGATAATGGATCCCAAGATGGATGTGGGCATGGGCTTCGATAAATTCGATTTGCCTCCGCCCTCTTTTGAAGCTGCCGTAGCGGTGAGTGGGAAATGCCTGTGGAGGGATTCTCAGCATAGTTCTTCTCTACATTTCAGATGGGTGCTATTAAGCTGGACGGCTTGGAGCCGGCCGAGCTGATTGGCATTTTTGATGCGCTTTTTGCCTGCTTGGTCTCTTGGCTGGAGGGCAATTCAATGGATCAAGTGATCTTCACCTGCCTCTATCTGCATGCCCCGTCACAGATTCAGGATAAGGCGCTGCGCGTCTTCTGCACCGCTGTGCGTAATCTCATCGTGGTCATTAAGAACATCATCATACTGGCTGCCGTTAACGAGGAAGAGGACTTTCAATTGTATGGCAATTCGGCGCTGCTGGCAGCGGAAAAAGCACAGCCCTCTACGATTGCCGGTCTATTGAAGGAGGTGGAGGATGAGCTGGTGCGCAAGTGCAAGCAACTGACGTCCACTGAGAATCAAAATCTGATGGCTGTGGTGCATCGATTGCGCTTCATGCGCCATTTATTTCAAGCCATCTACCAGGTGGAGCTGATGCCGGGCGCCGACAGTGCCGAGGAGGCAGTCAATGAGATTTATAAGAATCTCAATGTGGCTTCCGAGCTGCTGCCGCTCATCAAGCGCACCATCGATCGTGGCACACAGCCCGTGGAGGGTTGTAAGTATCCGGGTCTCTATAACAGTGAATAGTGTGTGAATCTCTTCGAAACACTTTCAGCTGAGGCTCCCAATCCCATGGGCTTCTCGCCGCGCATACATGACAGAAGCCAGCCGCCTACGTTTCCACGCAGCATCAAAATACGCGAGCGTCCCGCCAGCTATCAGTTTCTGGAGGAGATGGTGGCGCGCTTTAAGTACGCCTGCAAAGTGATCAGGTACAAGGACTACTACTCAGCGCTGGTAACAACAATCAGGAGAGAATTACTTAGGCATCTATATTAATTTGTTTCTTTGCTTCTAGAACTTCTTTATTGAATACAGCCGTAAGTCGGGACACTGCATTCTCTCACGCAGCGTGCTGCAGAGCCTCTTCAACTCGAGCATCCTCTTGGCCCATGGCAAACAGTCGATGAAACAATTCTTGAGGCATTCGGTGCAGGCCTTCAATTCACCTCCTGTACTGAACCCCAAGCACCCGGTGGCCAACGATCCCAAGGTGCAGCAGCATTTAGAAACCTTCTTTCGCTATTGCATCAACATGAAAACCTTCAATCAATTTATACGTCTTTGCGGCTTTAATCGTGCTCGACAGCGCGATAAGCTGGCGCACCTGATTGAGAACTTCGATCCGCTGCAGGTAGATGCGGCACGATTGGATTCGCTGATGAATCAGATGGCCAACGATCGTGCCATGGAAGGTAACGAGTCGCATGCAACGGCGCTGAAGCATAGCACTCACTTCTCCACCTGGGTGCTCTACAACTGTTTTCGTGCAATGCTCATCTATTTGATGTCCGGCTTTGAGTTGGAGCTGTATGCCGTGCACGAGTTTCTCTACATCTATTGGTATCCCTATGAGTTCCTAATCGGATTTCTGGTTTCGGCGTTGACGCGCACCGAGAATATATTGCTAGCACAGGAGGAATATGCCGAGCATCAAAGCAGAATTCAAGTAAATGGCGGCAATAGCGGCCCAGGCGGCAAGAATCGCAAAGCCGCGAAGCCCAAGAAGAACAAGAAGCAACAACGACCTTATCGTCAGGAAATTGTCTATTATCACGCCCTGCTCAGCCTGTGCGGCGGCATGTACAAAGCGATGGGCGCCCTAACCAAAGACGGACGTGTGCGTCTGCCCATGTCAAAGTTTGACAATGAGGAGATACGCTATAATCGACGCTTCGCGCCCTTTGTGCCGCTGACCAGTCCGCCGCCCGTATCCTATGCTGAGTTTAAGAATATACGCGATCATATGATGCTCAACAGCGTCGAGGAGCTGTACAGCTTTGCGGCCAAGCACTTCGATCAGGCACGCAATGTGCTGGAGAGCATACAGAATCCAGAGCAGGAGGTAAGAGCTGGAGAAGATTTTAACTATTTTATCTGATTGGCATCATTACATTTTCTTTGTAGATCCTGGACCTGCTGCAAATAGCTCGCACAAATTTCGTCGTTATGAATGTGCTCGCCCGTGGTCACCAGAAAGAGCTGAAGCGTCAGCCAGAGTTCGATTTCAGCAAGCATAGCTATTTTCCCATTATCAAACTAAAGTAGCCAGTGAGCATCGATCGATTCGTAATCATGTTAGTTGTCTTAGATCGTCGCCGTATTTCTCTTTTCATTCTTACATTTTGTTTCGTCCTTTAACAAATAAAATTGGTTTGTATACATACAGCAGAGACTGTAACCCAAACAGCTTAAGCCACTTATTCTGCTGCTGGTACTGCTACCACTATATCCTGTTTGATTAGATGCTCCTCCACGTAGCCGCTGATGGGACAACTACTCGCACAGGTATATATGGCCAGAACGCCCCAATCCAGGTTTTCGTCCTTGAGCAGCGTCAACATTTGTGGCATGAGCTGGAATTCAAATTGACGTGGACCACCGCAATGCGAGCAATTGGGCAGCTCCTGCAGCTGGCTTTCAATCGTGTCCTTCACGTTGGCTATCCACAGTGGTTCGCCTCCACGTTTGTAACGCACGATCTGCTCGGGCTCGGCTGCAATTCGTTTCTTAAAGCTTTGAAAGGCTTTATCTTCTATTGCAGCTGCATTGCCAAAGTATTTGTCCAGCTCCTTTTCGGTTACATCACGAAGTTCGCCCGTTTGACCTCTAGCTGAGAGCTCCTCGTACTCGGCCAGGCAAGCCTGTTCATCCTTCACAGCTGATTCACTTGTTGATTCGCGCTCCATGACTATTTCGTATAGGGGAAATTCAATCTCTGAAAGCGGTGCGGAGGGCTGTGCTGACTGCCCAGTGGCACAGCTCGGTTTGTGTTGCTTCCAGTGCGCGCGCTGATGGGAGCTGGAACAGTAGTTGATGTTTTTGCACCGGCTGCAGGCAAGCGGGGCCAAGCAACCACAAGCAGCGCAAAGTTTCCGTGAGCTGGCTATAGCCGGCTGCAAGCATGGGGAACATTTATAAGAATGGGCTAAAATGGAGAAACGTATTCTCCTCTCACCAAGGGCTCACCATCCTCCGAAGGCTCTTCCTCTGAGTAGAATTTATTCTTCAACGGCAGCTGTGAACGCAGAACTGTGAAATTTCTGGCCGAACATAATAGAAATTTTTAAATCCATACATATTTTAGTATTTATCCATACATACTCAGCGTTGTTAGTCCGCTGGCATTCGGCATTTCTGCACAGAAAAACGTAAATGCTGCGATGGAAATTATACTCATCCTCGAAAGCCGCATAGAGTTGACAAAGAAATGCTTTTTGTGAGTGACACTGTTTGCACTGCAGCTGTGCTACACTTGGCAGCGTGTCCAATTCTAGCCACGCCGGCTGGCCGCCTAATTTGCTGGGAAAGTAGCGATTACTTAGCCATGCTGCGTTATTTGGCTCCTCGGCGAAGCCCAGATCAAAATCCATCTCGTGTTTACGGTTTTAGCAGAGCGCGTGTTATTAATGCAGCCCTAGTCACTGAGATATCGATTACGTAAGCTGAAATTAATCGATAGTGTAAGTGCTGTAAGGTGGTAAGAAATCAGTGCTGTTAAGCAACCAAGTTTAGTTTGCTGTGAAAATGACACGAACACAACGCAGCGCATAATAATAATAATAATGATACGAAATATATGTGTGTGACAAAGTGTAAATTAATGTTAATGGAAAATGCGTCAGTTAATACGTACACGCATTCGGTGTTGAAGTGAATAAGCGAATAGTGGTCATTACAAGTCAAACAGAATCGATAAGTGTGCAGCTGGTGTTAAAACAATAACAACAAGCGGAAGCATTCCTCCGTTCATTCGCTGTTCGCGTTTCGCACGTCGTTTTGCTTTGCTTTGCTACTCTCGTGTGCTAAAAATAGACGTTTAACCACCCACGCCAAAAAAAAAACACGCACTTAATTCGGCAACCTTAGTGGACCTTAGTGTGAGTTTGACTTTAAGAGCGATGCAGATGCACAAAATTATTAAACAGGGAAACAACAATTACAATAACAACGATGAGGAATTTCTGTAAGTTTATTTCCGGTTTTTATCTGTAAGTTTTTCTGTGATGCTGTGAATGTGTGTGTGAATATGTGCGCTTTGCTAAATTTAGTGTTGCAAGTGTTGGGCTGAAAATAAGAATTGGAGCACCCTGCCGTAGACTTTGCCGGCTACGAACTAACGGGTCATACACGGACACACACATTTTCACATACACATACGTATATTCACGCAATTTTTGTCACCTTGCCAAGAAAAGTGCTTTAAACTGTTGCGCCAAATGCTCGCAACAGTAAAATTGAAAGAAAAAAAATACTTTAATATATACGTAAATGTGAATAATGCGAACACACATACACATGCACTTGCTTAGGTCAAATTGTCAAAATCAATAAATGCCCAATAATCTGAGTGCTCTGAAGTGATTTGTAATTCCAATAAGAATATTTTTAAATTTTACACGAATACCAACGATATTCACCCTGAATGCTGTCAATGTCAATGTGTGGGTTGCTAATTAATGTTAATTTGCACTCGCATGTGAAATGCTGAGAGACAAGAAAAATAACATTGCTGCGTTGTTTACTGTTAACGGCGCAGTTAGAGCTTCTGCTAGTTGTGTGTCTCCCACTCCCATTATTGAGAGTATACGGCGCGTAGTTTCTTTATTTACGCACAGCCATAAAAGCTCAGGCTGAGCTTAAAAGTAAGAGAGTGGGAGAGAGAGAGAGAGAAATTTACAGTTCATGACTTTCAAGCTTGCTAGCTGATCAGTCCGTTGTTTGTGAGAGTGTGTATACATGTGTATTTGTGTTTGTCTTAAAATTTTTTGTTATTGTGCTCGTTTTGCACTTCATTTGGTTTTTATTGATTTTTTGCTGCGTTGTTCAGCACTGCTGCAGTCTTTGGGCTGTTTCTTATTGTTGCTGGTGTCGTTTTGTGCAGCATTCACTTGGCTTTACAGTGTTACTTCAAAGGCTTTTGTTACCATCTTTGCTTCTGCAGTTGCTGTTAGCTGTTGCTCTTACTGCTGCTGCGCTACTGCTGCTACTGCTGCTGTTGTGTGCGTGTTTTTCTACCTTTGACGATTGTTTGCGCTCACTCTATACCCCTCTCGCTCGATCCTACACGCTCAAGCGTTGTACCGTTCACTTTCTACAGTTTTTCTTTTTTGTTGTTGTTTACTTTTTACCCATCTCACGTTTCAAGTTGCAACCATTGCCCTTTCGCTGTCTCTTTCGCTCTTTGACGGCACTCGGCTTGGCCTCATAAAATATACAAATTAAAAGTTGCATTGTTTTCTTTTTTCTTGTTTTGTCTCAGCGACTTATAAAATGTGCAGCCAACTTTGACAGGCATTTTAGCTGCCAATCAACTTTGTGGCTTCATTTAATTAAAAGTGCGTTAAGTACAGTGGCAGTTCCACTAGAGAACAAGCCAAACAAGAAAGAAAGAAACCTCTTGCTGCAGGACAGTTGCTGAAGCTAATAAGATTTCAGCAGAGCCTTAAAGCTCCAAAGTGTTTCACAACTCCGAATCTAGCGTTCACTCTTCATCTAGTCACGCTCTATTTCGTTCGCTTTAAATTGAATTTGTCACCGTGCAAATGCAGTGCCAACTTTTACGGTTCTTCAGCCGCCCCCTTTCCACCCGTCCCGAGTTCAAGTCAAGACACCATTTGCAAATGAAATATGCAGATTGTTGTTGCATATTTTTTATTTCTTTTTTTTTTTTTTTTTGCTACCGGGTGACTAATAAACTTTTAAAACAGTTATCAGCTATTCAAGCAGCTGTGCAAAGCTGAGCAGCTTTGTCTGTTGAAACGCATTTAGTGATACACACACCTGCAAATACCCTGGAAATTTAAATTGTATACCATATGCCACCTGACTGGATGCCTTTAAGTAATTGAGAAATTTCAGTATTTCATTCATTATTGCTAAAACAATAATGCAGTATTCAGGTTTTTCAATGCTGTCAATACTGTGGAATTCCCCCCCTTTTTATGACGCCTCCCAATTTTGTTGTAGATGTGAATTATATTATAGATATTCGCTAAGCTGTTTTGCTTGTATCCAAATCGGCATAAAATTATTTATTCATCGATTTACTCAGGCTAACCCAATTGCGAATTGCAGCTTCTTAGCTATATATACATATGTATGTGTATGTGTATATGTATGTATAGAACAATTAAGCAAACGCTTTATTGATTTACCAAGCTGTTGTGTTGGTGTTGTTGATATTGGGTTTGGTAAGCGAATCTAATCGTAGATTGCACATGCCGGTCCTCAGCTGTTTTCCCTCTGCTCGGTTTGCGGTGAGTAGTTGGATGGTTGAGTGGTTGGTGCTGCTGGTGCTGGTAAAGTCTCTTGATAAGTATTAACTAACAGTCATTATCGATGTGGCTGCCATAGTCAAAGGCGGGCAACAGCTAGCAAACATGTTGCCATTGTTTACTCTATCAGCGTTCGTTGATATTGTTTTTGTTGTTGTTCAATAAATATGGGTATATATGTATATATATATAAATGCATATATATGAATATATACTTATATATACATATATATTGTTGTATCTTGTTCTGATAGCTTGAACGTGCGTCATACCGGATGGCGATTTTTGTTCTCTGTCCATACGTTTGCTAGTGATTCATATGCCAGCCATTCGGGCAGATTCTGCATTTCGACTGGGCCAATTGAAGTGGGGTCTCTGAATTGGGCTTTAGTCCAACAAACATACATATATATATTTATAGAGATATACATATATAATGTGCAGTTGCTCGTAATTTTTAGCTGTTAAGAGCATTCGCTTTTAAAATCAATAAAAGTCTTGCTTTGAAGATGCAGCCTTGAATTCATTTTTATGAACGGACGGTTAGGCAGAGAGGGGGCTATCAAAGTTACGTCATGAAACTTGTAACGTGTGTAAGATATTCCAAATTTACTAGAAAGAAATATATTTATGAAATTTCAGTTTTAACAAATCTGTCTGTATATTTGTTTATCTGTCTGTCTGTCTGTTTTATTTACTCAGCTTTTAAAGTCCATTTGATAACAGAAATCTTGTTGTCCCATAGGAAATATATATATATATATATATTAGATTAGATTCCGACCATTCGCTTTAAAGCTAGATTTTAAATGTTTTTAAGTTTTTACTTTTTTTTTTATTAAATTATAAATTCCAGTTTAAAAAATTTTTTATATGTATATTCTATTTATATATATTTTGTAGAGTATTACATACTCGTATTTATGTGTTCGTCACACAATTTCATTGTTTTCCCTTGGCTTTTCTCACTTTTTGGCTTGCAGGAGCATCCGTTGCATTGAATGAGTGTCCTTGGCGTTGCTGCATGTCACGCCACGCCACAATGTCCGATTTTGTGCCCGGCGATTTATGGGAAGAGATACTGAGCCGCCACTGGACGTTTCTTGAAACCGAGGAGAGCCCACAGAAATTGGAGCAACGAAAAAAGGTTGAGGGTGAGTAAATCTGAAATGTTTTCGAATTGTACGAGAGAAAAGTTATCTTTCTCTCTACAGAGAACAATTTCACTTTGCAGCATACTAAAATTGTGTTTATCTTTGGTATAGCTTGCCTGAAGGAGTGCCTTAGCCTGGTGCCGCATGATCGCAAATTCTTTTTGCCGGAAACGGGGCATGTGCTGCGTAGAACAGTTCTCGAACTCCCTAATTTCACCGCACAAAATGGTATTGTTGGCTTCGAGGCCATCAGTCAATATGCCAACAACTTGTTCACCAAGCCCTGGCGCAAGGAATTTCGCACGCTCAAGGTAAGCCCATGCAGCATATGCCAAGAGTTATCAAATCTAATCGAGTTTCTCTTTCTTTTTACAGACCTACTCCGGTTCGTATCAGCATGAGGTGGAAGCGAATTTGATCGATGCTGAACGCTTGTTCCTGGCCATGGGCTATCGTCGCGTTGCCGAGGACACGTTTGTGCTGGAGGGACCCATTTGTCCCGACCAGGTGACAAATGTCAGTCGCGATGCGATGGCCGCCTATGTGGAGTGCCAGATAATGAAACACATTTATGCGGGACTGAGCGCCGAGGGTTTCAACTGCACTTGGCAGGATATCTTCCACTATCGGGAAAGGCATGTGGGCGGCCCAACACAAACCATTAAGGAAATGGCCTATAGACTGCACGAGAAGCGGCTGCGCAAAGGGCAACAGCAACAGCAGCAGCAGCAGTTGCAACTCCAGCAACAGCAACAGCAGCAACTTAATACTGAGAATACCTATAGCAATATTGCGCCTAATCTCTGCGACAACTGTTCGGCTGAGAAGCTGACTGCCCCGCCCGCTCCCTGTGCGCTGCATGGACCCAGCAATAGCAATACGAATAGCTGTGCCTTGCATGCGCCCATCCACCAATCAATCCCGCCCACGAATCTCAATTATATGTATCAACAGCCGCAGGGGGCATTGATGACGCATTCGCGCAGCTTGGAGCACTATCAGGAGCCGCATGCGACGTTACCGCATCGTCATTCGTTTGATCAGCATCCCAAGGAGTGCGCTGCACTGCATGCGCAGCACGGGCATTTGTATGAGACGCCTTACGATTGCCTGGATGGGCTCAGCTTGGGCAGTAGCGCCTCGTATGCAGCTGTTGCTGGCGCCTACAATGCTCCAGGCAATCGCTATCCGCTGCCCTACAACATCTCCAGTCAGTTGAATGCGCCCTATGCCACGCCCCTGGACACCTATGCCAATGCGGAGCCGAGCAATGTGAATATGTATGCGAGCATAGCCAGCAAGCCAATGGCATCGGTGCCCCATAGCTGTGGCTACCACGGTGGGCCGCCTAGACATCAGCCAAACACTGCTGCCGCTTTGGCCGCCATGCAGCATAGGCAGAGCACATATCCGCCGGATCATCTGATTGACTTTGATGAGCGGGCGCAGCTGATGCAGCACGACTTCAATGATCCGCGGCTCTATGACCGCAGAGGGCAGCGGGCACAGACAGCTAAGCATGGCATACTGAGTAACGCCATGTATGCCCAGCCACGGGATGTTATGTCTATGGGCTATGCTGGGGGCTACGAGGTGCCAGCGATGCTGCCCACCACGTTGCCCCAGCCACCGCCACAGGACATGTATGTGTATGCACGACCCATACCTAAGAGCAGCCGGATACGCAATCAGGCGGAGTCGGTCGACAAATCAACGGACAGACATCGGGAGCCAATGATGGTAAATGAGAATAGAAATCAAATACGTATACGCAGCTTGTTGTTAGCTGGAAAGCAAGCACGACCATTTTTATATTCGACACTAATTTGTCTTCCGTTTTAGGATTCGCTGGACAATAATCGCAAAACAATGCACAAGGAATTAAGGGAACGCATGAGTCTGACCGCCGGTGCCGCAGATGGACGTCAGCATGCGCGGGAGCGGGATCTGCAAGTCTCCGATGGCACCACCAGCTACGAATCGCCCAGCATGGATGACTTTACGGTTCTCAGTAACGCGTCATCGCCGCCGTTGATGCCTAAGGTTCAGGAGGGCGTTGGCAGCTTTGAGTCCTGGAATTATGTGTTCAAGAATCTTGAACGTTCCGGTTACTCCAAGGATTTGGGTGATCGTGAGGATTTGCTTGTGCAGAGTTTGGATTTGGATTCGCTAACTTTGGCCAACGGCGGCGGTGGTGGTGGATCTTCCGATAAGCGGCGCACCGACACCCACACACAGGCCGCCGCTGCGGGGCCAGCGGAGAAATCACGCACGCTGGAGAAGAAGCGTGAGCCGCGTGTTGTCCAAGCGGCGGCCCCTGCGCCCGCGCCGAACAGCAGCACGCCAGGCGTCAAGAAGATCAAATCCGCTTTAAAGACAGCCACCATAGACAATCGGCCAGGTGGTAGCACCCGCAGCGGACGGAACAGTGCAACAGGCGCTGTGGCCAAGCATCCGCCGCCGGTGTCCACGCAGCTGATTGTGACCAGTCCCAATGAGTGGAGCTGTCGCTTCTGCACGTTTCTGAATCCTGACACCAAACGCATCTGCGAGATGTGCTGTCGCAGTAAGGACTTTAATCTGGAGGCGGCCGCGAACGTGTCTCATGCATCCTCGACCTGTGTCTAAGCTATGCAACAATATGAATATGTATATGTATATATATATATATCCGTTATATACATTGATATATGTATATGTATGAAAACTGTACACCACGCAAGTGATATATGGAAGAAGTTTTGGATATATACAACTACATATAGAACTTATATATTTTTTATACGAAATTCGTCATTGCAAAACTGTGTGCATGTTTATAGAAAGTTCTCTAGTCTTATAGCAACTACGTTTTCAATCACAATCCCCAGCATTTTGTATATATATACATGCATACGAATTAAATACATTACACATATGTTATCTATATATAAGTAATATTATGAACATTATTATTATCGATTACAATTTTAAGTTCTCGATTAGACTTGTGTACACATGCTTTAATTAGATTGTAGATTTGTTTCCATTTGTTGTGGGCGTCGCGGTTTTTGTTGCAAATGATGTGCCTACACCTGGTATAAGACGTATGTATGTGTGTGTGGGTGTGAGTGTGTATTTAATACTAACTAAATATAAGTAGTTACGGAATAGAGGTGCGTGAGAGTGTGTCTGAATGAACCTTAGAAAAAACTTTGTAAATTTTGTGGTTTATGCCAAATTACATTTATTATATACAACAAATATATATATATGTATATTGGGAAAGCAAAGTATATTTATTATGCGTATATATATATATTTATTGTATAATAGACTAACTTTTCATAAATACCTTTACTAATTATACAATATAATCAATTCAACTTGAACGAGCTAAACCAATATGGAAAAATCCGCAAAAATGAAATTACAAGTAGTACTGAAAACGTTTTAAACTTCTATTTTATTAGCAGCTCCTTGAAAAACATACATAAATATTATATGCAATAAGAGTGAGAGACAGCAACTATACATACGTGTATATATATACAAATATATATATACCTGCTCTAGATATATAATGTATAGTACCATAAAATCTTTGGTTTTTGCCCACCCAACGCCCAACGCAATACAAATAAAAGAATAAATTTAATTTGTTTGTTAATTGTTGCTAAGAAAAAAAATGTTAAATAAACCTTTAAGCAAAACAAAAAAAAAATCATATTTTTTATAAAAGCAAAAGATGGAAAAATGGAGGAAAATAATGTACCTTTTGTTTAGTCGTTGTACTAAGTAGCAAAAGTCAGTGATTTATTTTGATTCGTTGTTAATTTAATGCGCCCGGCAAATAGACGATATGTAGTTCAAATTATATCAGTTGATATTAGCAGAAAAAAGAAATGAAAATGAAAAGAAATATTTAAAAGAAAAGGCAAAAACCGAATACAATCAACCGTTACAAAATTCGATTTTCAACTTTGCTAAAATACTAACTTTAAAAAAAAAAAAATTTTTAATGAAAATGTTAAAAACAAACTACATACAAATTATATTGAACACTAAAACAAAATATATGAATTTATAGGCAAAAATCTTCCTACAAATCCCAGCAATAAATACTAAAAAAACACTGAATTTTTCAAAAAATAAATTGAAATATTTCACAAACATCGATTTTGCGCATAATTTTTAAATGTTTTTTAAAACTCAATGTATTAATGTAGCAAAATTTATTCATTTATTTATCTCAGAATTCCCCCCTTTAGCAAGCACTCTATAGTGCATCCAACTTTGCGCCAGTCTTCCGGAAATGCGGGCATCTCCATTGCCAGGGTATACATAAAAACATTATATCTTAGCATAGTTATTCAATATTTTTTCACTTACATAATAATTCCAAAAAATTAAAATTTTTATAGTACCGAATTTTTTTTTTTTTAACCATATTTACTAAGTATTTTCTTCAAATTTCTAATGAAGATTCTTGCTTTACGGCTGCTGCGATTGCTGCTGCTGTTGATTCTGCAGCAAGCCCGCGCCTTTAATTTCTGCAATAATAAGCAGGGCTACTGTGAGTTGGCCCAATCGAAGCACTTCATGTGTCGCCTCAACACGGAGATGGTAGAGGGATCTGAGATCATTCAAGAATTGAAATTGTTAGTCAATCTTGTTTTCGAATTTTTGTAGAAACCAATCCACGACAATATCAGTCTGGTGGTCGCCATACCGGACACGTACCTATTGCGAGAGCGTATAATACAATATCATAACGAATTTCGTGATGCTATAGCCTCTGGCACCGTGAAAAATAAATTTAAAGAATATTTTCCGCCTGGCGGTAGCATGCAGGAGCTCGTCTGGGACTTGGAGCTGGCGTACATGGCGCGTAGGCATGTTACCACCTTATCCTTTAGGCATTCGAAATGCCGTGCAGTAAAGCGTTTTCCACTTGTCGGCGAAAGTTTGAGTATGGTGATCGCAAACACAAAGCATATCAATCTGACCGTATTGCTGGACTTAACACTCAGGGAAATGTTCCATGAATATAAGACGTGTCCAAGCCCCAAATCGTTTGTGACTAAGCTCAATATTGCCTTGTATTAGATTTGTGAATCGCCAAGTCAAATTTGAGCACTAATTAACTGCAATTTTCTTGCAGGTATCATGAATCCTTTGGCCACTTGGCGCTCATGGTCAATGATCGAGTCTCAAGGGTAGGCTGCGGCTTTGCTGTTGCCAAACGCTGCAATAATATGCAGAAAACAGGGTTAGCATTACATTCCATTTCCATTAGTTGTAGATTTTTATTTTATATAAATATATTTATATATATTCTTTTTTTTTTTTTTTTTTTTTGCAGCTATTGCTATTTGATGACCTGCCACTACAATTACAACATCATTGGGGGCTCACGTGTCTATAAGAAGGGCACGCCCGCTTCGGATTGCAAAAGATGGGAGACCTCGCCCAGTGTCAATTATTTAAATCTATGCGCCAATAGCGGCAAAATATTTCGCACTGTAAGGCCTATGGATTTTTTTTCTTTCTTTCTTTCTGGCACGCCTCAAAGTTCTGATTCTGATTTATTTTTCAGAAAACCGAGGAGGACATAAATTACATGGAAAGCTTGAAGCCCAAGATTTAGTTCGATTAATAGTACACTATTTCTTGTTTGCATATCTTACGTGTATTGCCACCTGATTTAAATACCTTAAATTATATGTAACATGATTTCCGATTACTTACCAAAATTTGTAAGAAAACAATAGTATTCACCAATAATTATAATATTATTCAATATAAAATATTTATAACAAATTAGAAGAAATAAAAAATTAATAAATAAAAACTGCAGAATACTCATTCACTCCTTACCCGGTTCCAGACATCAGAATCTATATAACGTTCACCACGTAATTGCGTTACATATCCGATTTCTTTAGCTTGCGCTTTTTTTGGAACTTCATTAAAGGATTTTGATCTCGTTTGTTCAAGCGGGTTGAGTTCGTCGAACGTTTTTATGTATGTATATTTTGTTTTATAATACATTTTAAATCTTTAATTTCGGTCTAGTTCGATTGATACATAAACAAAGTATTAACTAATTCATATCAACTAACGGCTAACAGACTTAGTTGGGGTTTTCTGATTTTGTTTACTTTTACATTTTTACGAGTTATAAATAAATATTTTTTCGATTTCTCTTTTCGATTTTCATATTCCTATATATATTTATTTATGTTTGATTTCTGTGCGAGTAATGCAAGTAAAATTGGCATTGGTTTTTGATAATGTATTCTTTTTTTTGTTTTAGATTTCAATTGAATCGAATGAAACCCGCTTGCTTAGTTAGTATGGAACATAGTTAAGGTATTTTAATCTGTGTGTGCCTAGGTTGAGGGTTCTAAATGCTTCTCGCTGCATCAACATAATCAAATATATAATAATAATATATGTATATTTATATTTGTATATAGTGAAATATAATGAAGGATAACGAGACCAGACTAAACATTTGCGTTTCGTTTAAAAAATATCAGCATATCGTAATTAGAGTTAACTTTGTTTCGCCTCGATAAGGCAGAATTCTAGTTCAGTTTTTTATTTTTATTTTATTTTTTTATTTTTTTTTAATGTATATATTAATATGATCCTAATGTCGCAGCACAAAAGTGCTTAGTTATGGTTAAGTTTGGTTTCTTCTTCATCTTGATAATGATAATCATATTGGGTATATATATATATATATATATATATTTATGGCTATATATACGTGTTCCTAGGGCACGGGAATGCCTGCTGCAGTTGCCTACTTTTGCATTTCTAATTCGATTTCGATTTCGATTTGCCAGCTACACATAATTCTTCGTCGTATAGAAAAATACATACAAACTTCTCTTTTTTGATACAATATATGAATGTCTATATATAAAGCAGCTTTACTTTATAATTTGACCATTTTATTTTTGAAAATTGTTGTGAAAAACTCTTGACAAGCTCGGATTTTGAAGTTAAAGTTTTTGAGTTCAAATTAGATATATTTTTATATAAAATTTTGCGTGTGTGTGTTTTTTAAATGACTCGAAAAATGGAACACATTTAAGCATATTCATAAATGTTGTCTTTCAAGGTGGGTTTTTAAAAGTTTTCTTTTTTTCGAGAAAATTAGAAAAAGAAAAACCAAATGCATTTAGTAGTTACAGTTCCGAATTGAATGTTTTTCAATACTTTTACACCGAAAAAATATATGAGTTTTCTTTCTTTTGAATTTAGATGTCGTCTTAAGTTATTTCTATAATTTTTAGAGCCCAACATTTGTGGCTATAAATAATTGTTTAATTGAATATTTCAGCCTAAGCAGTGCAACATTTTAATCTTCTACTTCGTTTTGTGCAAAGAAACATCGAATTGCGTTGCTTTGATGCCAAACATCTCAAATTTTCTGCCTAATTGATCTCTCATTTGGCGTCGTCTTGAAAACAAACAATTTGCATTTACATTTAACATTTTTGTTGTTCAGCAATCTTTTCTTACGACATAGAAAAAACAAAAACAAAAACAAACCAAGTGCACTCTTTACAGTATCTGACAGCCAGATCCATGCATTACCTCGCTAATAAACATGGGCGTGCCAGCGCCCAAGCCGCCATCAGTTTTCTGATGTTCGTTCTGAAATGGAATAAGATCAAATTGGGAATTAAATTTGATTTTAGATGGAAAATATGTATAAATAAATTGATGCTTACATCATCGTAATCGCAATCGAAATAATTACTCTGGCAGTCCATGCAGCGACAGCTCTCCGACATTTTGCAAGTGATGCCCCATTGCTTGGCGAGATCTTTGTAGATCTCCTTGGAGGCCTTGTTGCTCATCATCTCCGGCGTTAGCAGGCAGTTCTGCTCATGCTGTTGCTGCTGTTGTTGCTGTTGTTGTTGCTGCTGTCGTCGTCCGCGACGGCTTCTAGAGGCAACAGAGCCAGAGCCCGAGCCCGATGCACAGCAGGCCTCGTTGCAGGATTGTGTATTGTTGCCTGATACGGCGCCATTCGAACAATCAGCTGGAAGAGCGAAGGCTGGTTAGAGTTTTGTGATAAGACAAATGAATGGGAGCTTACGCTCGTTGCCATAGCGGTTCAGCAGCGGATCATAGAAGTTGTGACGTGCTGCAGTGCTGGTGCTCGGCTCCTCGCCGTCCTCCTCGGATTCTAGGCCAATGTGTGCACAGGCAGCCGCCTGCTCGCTACACTCTGTGCAATCGGCATCTGTGCATGACTGTTGCTGCTGCTGCTGTTGCCGCTGCTGCTGTTGTTGCTGGCCATCGCTGCAGGCGGCATAGAGATTATCCTTGTTGGCTCGCGCCGCTGCCATTTCGGTTTCCAATAGAAACTCGTTGACGCTCAGCGTGCACTCTTCGCTGTTCTCCAGCTCCAGCTCGGTGACGCCCTCAATGCTGCGCGACGGATGGGCCTGCTGCTCCAGTTGATCCACTTCTCCGTTCTCGTTGTTGTTGTTATTGTTGTTATGCTGGTTGCTATTGTTGTTGTTGTTGCGGCCGTTGCTGCCACAATTGCCGCCGTTGTTGTAGTTCTGCTGGCAATCTGGATCGTTGCAAATTTCGTTGCTGTCACTGTCGCTGTTGCAGTTGCTATTGTTGCTGCTGTCATTTAGGGTCAGCTGCTCCAGGGCGGTGCTCAACTGAGCAGCGCTCTGCCTCGAGCTATTCGCCGAGCTACGTCGACTGTTCTGATTGGGCGTGGCACTGTTGTCCGACGACAGCTGCCTCTGGTGCTGCGAGAGCCTTGTGTTCTGCATTTGTATATATACATATGTATATGTGTGTGTTAAACCTAATCAGTTTCTCTTCTGCTATTTCCATTTCTACTTACCTCCTCTAGGACATACTCATAAGTGGGCGGCGGGGTGGTAGGCACGTTGTTACTATCCGCTGCCGTTGTTGCTGCGCTGATGCACGATGTGCGACTCGGGTTGACATAGCCTGCAAGATAATCGAAAGAGGGCTTAGAAAACTTCAGCATACAAATTGCATAAATTTATTATTGATTTTGCTGCTGTGGTTGGGTTAAGCGGTAGAGGGATGTCATGCTAATTTCGAGCTCTGCATACACTCAAACTAAATATTCGATGCCTTGAAAGAGGTGAACGTCGTGTCAAGGGCTTAGTCTTTAATAAATAATCAGATATGTGAGTTGATAATATAAATAAATCAGTCAATTACCATTTTCTATTCTACAGAAGGCTGCAAGTGGCGTTTTAACCAAATTGGTTCCAGTTTAAAATTTAAATTTGTTCCTTGCAATGAACCAAATCAGAAATCAAATTAAAATTCACTTCAAATAGTTCTTTTTAATGTAGGAAAACCCAAGATCTGTAACTAGTGCTGGCTTAAATTGTGTACATATTTATTTTTATTGCAGCCCTGAATTTGAAAGGAGCTAAATTAAAAAAACAGTAATTAACGCCAATGCCGAAAGAATTTTCTCCACAATAAAGCACAATTGTAATTATTTTTTCACTTGTACGAAATGGAAGAAATCTTTTCTAAAAATAATACTTTGAGTGTGTGCAGGGCTTATTGTTGTTGCATTGAAACATCAATGCGCCATGCATTGTGCATTTGAAAACAATAAGAAATTTCAAATTGTTCGGGCAACAATTGTTGGGCAAATAATAAACGCCTCAATGCAAACATGAGCCATTAAAAAAATAGTGCTGTCATGCTTCAAAATCACATTTAAAAGTGGGGCATAATCAGTGTATGTGTGGGAATAATGCGATTATTTAAAGATTGAGCGGCTATAGTTTGTGGTATTTTTTAGCCTATTCTTACCCATACGCATACTGTTGGTATTATTGACAGCTTTATTTGAATTTGATGGCAACAGCAGCTTCCGTTCGCTCATTGAACCAAGACTGTTGCAATCCACTGAATCAATGGTGGAACTGCTTGCACCAACAGCCTGTTGTTGTTGTTGCTGCTGCTGCTGTTGTTGCTGTTGCTGCTGCTGTTGTTGTTCCTGCTCCTGCTGCTGTGTGCCAAGAAGTGCCTCATTCACGGTCGGATCCGGATCGTGTTCTTGCGATGTGTTCGTGCTCCGCGAGCTGCCCATGCGAAACTTCAGCTTAAATGGCGCCATATCCTGGCTTTTTCTTATCAGTTTCTAACTCCGAGTACTCCAATTAGAATTTGTGTTCGTTAACGGTTTAAATGCGCATTGGGCCAGTGGGCTTTTTTAATTTGTTTTTTTTTATTAAGTTGAGCAATACTGATGCAAAGAAAATGAAGGCACAGACAGGAAGAAAGAGAAAGAGAGATAGAGAGAGATAGATAGATACAAGGGACGTGTGTTTATAAAGGGCAATAGTTTAAGTTGAGAGTTACAATAGTTACCACATCAATCACAAATTAACACAAAATATCACAGCTTATAGCTATAATTATTTATAATCGTAAATTATTCAATTTTACTTTGATGTATAGTTTTGAGTGGCATGCAAATTTATATAAATAAAAAATTAAATTAATTTATTTTCTTTTTTTTATAGAGTTTTACCTGCAATGCGAACAGAACAGAACTGACCCAATCAAGTGCTGCAAGTAATTAATGAAATGTAAGTATATTTATATATCAATATTTATTAACAAACATATTTACACTATTTTAATTAATTGTGAGCAGAGCTCTTTTAATTAATCAATTAATATTACGAATTTGTTTTCTTTTTTTTTTGCGATATTTAATGCATTTTTGTAGGCTGGCTGTCAAAATGATTAATGCGAATTCCTCTGATAGGCAGGCAAACACCTCACCCACACACACATGCACACGCAGACAGATACAAATACACATGTGGCACACGTGCCAGTTGCTGCTCATTATATGCGGCACGTGTCACAGCCAACATTGCGTATACGCCCCATGCAACTAGCACATGTTATGCCAGTGCTTATTAATTGCCCGCGTTGTGGGGCTTTAAACAGCGCACCTAACATGTCCTTGAGCGCCAACTGTTGTATGTGTTTATAAATTTTTAGTTTGGCCGACAAGTTGTTGGCCCAAAATGTGGCACGCGCTCTGGCTAAAAAGGCGAGCAGCACAGCCCACTCGGCGAACGCGCTCAGCACGTGGCATATGCCTTATTGTCATGCAGATTACACAAAAGCCACTTAACGCTTTGAGCGTTCAGCATGAAGCTGCTGCTTCTGTTGCTGCTATTGTTGCTGCTGCTGCTGCTGTACATGTACCTGCTCTACATGTACCTGGTTATTATTATGCTTATTGCCACCCAGTAGAAAGAAGAAACTCATTTCCTTTGCGGTAAGTTGCAAATTGGTCGCTCGCTTGTTCCTTCCTTTCGCCTGAGGCTCTCGCCACGCAGCTCAGCTTAAGCTTAGCTGCAGCATAAAGGGGTACCCGGAATTCAATGTATATGTATGTGTATATATGCATACAAATACACATGTGTGCCTATGCTGTGTATACACCAGTCAATTTATTTGTTCGCAAAAAATTCATATTTGCGTTCAATAAACCAATCGAAAGCCTATTGACATAAGCCAAAATATTGCTGCTGATCAACCAAACATATTTATTTAACACTTTCTTGATTGCAGGTAAATTTTGCAGGTGATTGCAGAGACTTGCCGTTGATAAGGAGAATGGGTATGTAATCCAATAAATGTTCATTAAATTTATAATATTCTAATAAATATATTTCTATCTCTTTCAGATTCGCGATATATAGTATATAGAGGCATACAGGAGCTGTTTAATATTAAGATTTAGTATTATGATATATGTATATGCATATTTATATAATTTATTTTGCTCCATAAGAAACAATGTTTTTAAATTTTAGCTTCAATAAAAGAAACGAATTGAAATGCTAAAAATTGTGTTTTTATTTCACAGCCTAAAATTCAAATTTGAATAAATACGTTGCATCGGCTCTCGGGAAGTACCAGACGAGCAGAAATCAGTTACAGGGTGATGTTAGTTTAAATTTGGGCATGAATAAAATTTACATATACATGACACAGTAAATTCCAATGTTAACTTAATGTCAACTAATTAATATTGGTCATTACTGGTACATTTGAAAAAGCGTTAAATTATGAATTCTCAACGTCCGCACTTGCCACGTGAGGCTTTGGTTGAGGCTTTTCTTCTTTAAAAGTATCAGGCGAAGAGAAATGAGTAGTAAGATGACTCCACTATAAATTAACAGTTTCATTTGAGATTTTTAACTAAACATGCCTAAAAGTATGCAATATAATATTCACTGTTAGTTAACATTTCACTCTTAACTCAAGGTCAAATTAATGTAAACTAAAATTTATCATGCTGCTGGTTATTTCTGTTCGCCTGTTACTTTAGGGAAATACAGCTTCTCTTTGAGGCTATGGCCACGATGTTATTTAACATATTGGGATGGCTACAGCGGAAACGTTGCTGCTGCAGCTTATTCCAGCTGGAAACAAAGATGCCGTATCAGGCGAAGAGAAATGAGTAGCAAGATGACTCCTCTTTAAGTTTACAGTGTCATGTTATTTTTTAATCGAGCATGCCTAAAAGTATGCAATCTAATTTTTCTGTTAACTAACATTTCACTCTTAACTCAAGGTAAAATTAATGTAAACTAAAATTTATCATGCTGCTGGTCATTTCTGTTCGCCTGGTACTTTAGGGAAATGCAGCTTCTTTTTGAGGCTATATCCACGATGTTATTTAACAGATTGGGATGGCTACAGCGGAAACGTTGCTGCTGCAGCATATTCCAGCTGGAAACAAAGATGCCGTATCAGGCGAAGAGAAATGAGTAGCAAGATAACTCCTCTTTAAGTTTACAGTGTCATGTTATTTTTTAATCGAGCATGCCTAAAAGTATGCAATGTGATTTTTTATGTTAGCTAACATTTCACTCTTAACTCAAGGTCAACTTAATGTAAACTAAAATTTGACATGCTGCTGGTCATTTCTGTTCGCCTGGTACTTGTATTTTTCAGCAGATTGAGAGAGAGGCTACACCTGATATGTATGTAATCCTCTTTTCGCATGGCATACATAACCAATGATTTGTGGGTCAACTGGTAGATCTTGAGGAAACGCCTGAGCATTCAGGTCGGATTAGTGAAGGAAATATTATTCATATTTCCGTTCACATTTTGACCTACTTGACTGGCTTAATCGGACAATATCCTTGCTATGACTGAAACAAGGATATATAGAAGTCACTGGAAACCAGCTCGCTCTATTGATCATCCAAAGTCAATTGGTATCAATTAGCGAGATGCTGTAGAATATAATATTTAGAATAATAGCTATATTTAAGCTATATTCAGTTGCCTGATTTGGCATTAATCTAAGCCAACGTTGAAGTTGAGCCTGAACTGAGACTAATACATTAATTGGTACAGTTACAAGCTATATGAATGATGATATCTGTCAGTTAACGTCTTGTTCTGAGTTTTTAATACTAACTATATTAGTTTTCCATTTAGTCAATGTGTCCATGTCTGTGTATGTAAGTGTATTTGTGTGGCATATACAACTTTGAATTGCAACGATTTTCGGCTTTGACTTAACATCTCTCCATCGCTCTATCTCCGTCTCGCTCTGGCACTCCGCGTGGCATAATCTATTAATACCTTTTAAACTGGGTCACAGTTTCAATTTTCGTTGCATTTGACAGCCTAATAAAAGATACATGCGCTCATACATGTCAAACTAAACTCTAAACTACATTTTCGATGAATGTCCATTGAAACGGAAATGTTTGAATTTTGAGGTGTGCTGTCAATGTCAATGATGGGGCATTGATATCTATAGAAACTGGAGGAACGAAAAATTCTTTGCTGAAACTCTTCTGCTTGCTTGGACGCCAGGTAAATTGCAATATTCATAAATATAAACTCTAGAGATGAGATGAGAATCATAAGTTGGCTGAAAGCACATAAGCACAGACCATAAAATCAAAATGATATTTTAAGCCATAAAAATAAAAGCGGGCAAACGCAACGCAACTGTTGCATGCAATCAAATTGATGGCATATTTTTTATTAAAGGAATTAAATGCGACAGCATTCAAGTCAAGAACGCAAATAAAGGACTGGCCCACTGAAGACTGGCCAGGATAATGATATGCAAACACGAATTGTCTTTGGACAACATGCGGCTTCATTAGGCAAATAGGCAAACAAGTGTCCTGCGTGGACGGGCGAGAGTCGAACGATGATGGAACGTTTCTATTTTTTACTATTTCCTTTTGGTCATTGGATTTTTTTTTTGTTTTTTGTTGGCATGGCGTCATACAGAAGGAGGATTTCGTCGTGGCAGCACACATATTGAAGGCGAAATTAACACCGAGCAAACAAATAATTCTAGTGTGTGTGGATGGGGCGTGGCGGGGCGAGATGGAGCGGAGTGCGTCTTGCTGTTGCCCAGAAAACTGATATCTAATTGAGTAAACAGCAAAGTGAATGGCCATGAATTAGCCAGAGGCGTAGTCATGGACCCATTGCCATTAATTTGCTGATATATGTATGTATATAGGTATACTATATAAATATACATATATACACATCTATATATATATATATATCTGTATCATGTCTGCAGCCTTGCATCATTCAAGTACAATTCATAGTTGTGTTTTGGATCCCGTGGGTTCTTTCAATTGTCTTGGACTTCGAGAGCGGTAGGAAAAATCGAAAAGCACACACAGCCAGACATACACAAACACAGAAAGAAACATACACACACACATACACATATGACCCAACCTTGAAGTGAATGCAATTGTTCTGCAAATTGATGTACTTACCCTCGGTTCCTACGTGGGTGTCAAACGGAAACTGCCCTTCGTCTGACAATTGACTAGCTATATTTAGATCTGCTAGACAATTAACAATTTGTATAGCATGTTTCAAGTTTATAAACAATTATAATGACATTCACATTTTAGTTGAATGCTGCGCACTTTAAAGTTTTTTATTCTTCTCTATTTCTTTTTTGTCGAATGTTTCAACTCACTTGAATCCTGTCACAGACTGTGGAAAGTTTTGTACGCATACGAGCTTTTTATTATCCTGGCTCTCGAGCTTTTGTGGATTTTTGGCCAGCACAGCGCATGCGTGCTTCGAGCTTCCGGCATTTGCGGCGTAATGTTTTGCTTCGTTACACGCTTTGTCTTCAGAATCCTTGCGCTCTCTGCTTTGACTCGCTGATTCGCGTGAATGAAATGAAATTAATTGAACAAAATATTTAACTATCATACATAGCTTTTCGCATTAATATATACATATATATTCTTCTCTATGTTGATTATTAAACCTGTACCTTCAACTGATTTTCCATTCGGAGTAAATATGTACATCTAACATAAATTAGCCCATTAAATCGTTAGTAGATTTATAATTAACTAAATTTACGTTAAATTTAAAAAATATACATTAACAGGGCTACTATACTGCAGATGATTTTTTAGTATTTATTTATATGAATCTTATGTACACACTGTTTCTTGCTTGCTTGCTTTTTGCGGCAAAACAAAAATACAAAACTATAAATTAAATGAATCTAAATGTTAGCAACAGTTTTGGATTTACTTGCCGGGTAAGTTTACCTATTTTTATTTTATTTTATACATAAACATATTTATATTATATTATTATATCATATTTAAAGCTGCTACGGAAACAATGCGACAGTGCACAGACGAGCAAACGTGCCACCGAGGATCTTGTCGATCTGCTCAAGAGTCTAAACGCAAAGGAAAAGGTGCGCTGGAAATATCAAATGAAACTGAATTTTATTTATTGAAACAATGTTTATCACAAAGCAGCTCTTGTTATCAAAATACTTTTGTCAATTGCCTTTAAGTGTTGGTAGCTTTCGAGTGCTGCGACAGTTGCAAAAACTAAGAATTCTGACTGCCACAGAATATATATGCAGGTAAATATTTGATATATAGCCATATAAAACTTATACATACATATATATCGGTGCTATTTATTCACAGTATTGAGAACGATGAGCAGCTACAATTGATATTAATAGAGTTCCTGCAAAATGAAAATGAGTTGCTAATAAATCTTTTTATTTCGGCTCATTATGGTAAAGCAAATAATTTATGGAAATTATATAATAATTTAATTGTGTTTAATTTGCAGATTCTGTAAAAATGCTGAGACTGAATAATATACTCGAAAATTCTTTAAGAAATCTCTTTACCGCTCTGGCTGTTAATCCTAAAATCAGCGATTTGAGCTATATTGCGCCGCTGTGTAAATCTTTGCCTGGTAGAAGATTTTGAAATTAATTTAACATTTTCTATTATTATTATTATTCTTATGCTTATCTCTTTTCATAGATGATGTATTATTAAATGTATGCATACAAATGCATTTGAACTGTCTATTGGAGTTGCATGTGGCTGCCGATATTAGCCTGGCATTTAAGCATTTGAGCGCCTGGATTAATGAGGGAGTCGATGAATTAATCTTCATCAAACGTCTCGCAGATACAGTAAATATATGAGAAATATATAGAACAATTTAAGAATTAATAATGAAATTTCATTTTAGCTTCTTGGCAGACATCAGGAGCAAGCACTAAGTCATCTATTTAAAGTATCTACGTCAACCAGTTTTAAGTATTGGAAATTCTATATAATTTTGGTGCAGTCCATAGCCAGCGGCGCTAATGCAGACACGGCAGCATTTATTAAAAGTATAGTATATTTAATTGCTTATGCATATAAATATATGTATATTGAATAGCTAATACTTATTATCTGCGCGTAGAATACCTCAAGAATCGTCTGCTACATGCGGCTACATTTCGCTGTCAGCTTACCTTATTGCATTTACTACTCACGGCGCGAGCTGCTGCAGCGAACACAATGAATATACAACAAAATTTGGATAATTATGCTAAGTGGTATAAGCAAAATATAGGCGAAATGTCCTATGTGCTAAGCACTGAACAGTTTAAGGTGGTTTTAAATATGCTAGAGGATTCCATACATTACGAACAAGAAATTGATTATGTAGAGGTAAGCATTAAGTAAAATATTTTTATATATTTGAATTGTAATAAATTATTCTTTCAGATTCATGCAGCAATTGCCATTTCTCCTGGTGGCAAACTGGTGCAGTCCTATAAAACCAAGTGCAAGACCCATTTAGCACGTTTAAAACTTGCCAGAAAGCAAAATGATATTATTAATTGTTAGATTTTTGTCATATGCATATTTAGTATTAAAATTTATCTATATATTTACAATCATCCCAGACAATGTTACAATTTCACAGTTTTGTGGCACGCCCTTTGCCCGCCAGCGGCTTGTTTCGTTCATCCCAAAGCGTTACTCCATCACAGGCACAGATTCGTTTAAAGTTTTGCAAAATGCCAGCCGATCGTGCAATTATTCCACAGGCGATTCTAAAAGAACGACACCATTATAACCAGTTTAAAAAAAAATATATATATATTTGTAAAACTTGCCTTTCACCTGAATTGCCATCGATGCGACTTTGTGGATTGCTGCCGCAACCCAAATCATCGGCATTGGCTGTGATGACAATAGCACGTCCGATAATCTCCCAAATATCCAGGGCTGGATCTACAAAGCGGAATGTAGCGCGACCCGTTTCATCGGCTCGTATATTTCCCAAATCACCGGCATGTCGTTCAGCTGCATCTGCATTGGGGCTGCCGTGCGGAGAATTACGTGGATTGTAATGATTGCCAACCGATGCACAGCCATTCGACACATCGCCACTTTCGTGTATGTGGAAGCCATGTAGCCCAGGCTCCAGTCCATCCACAACGCCGTCCACAACTACGCCTGCATGTTTGTCAGTAATTGTGGTGAATCGCACTGCGCCCTGCACAGGTGTTCGGTCCACTACACAGCCAGTTGTGTTGATGAGTGCCACCGCTGATTGGCCACCAAAGCCGGAGAGTACAGCGCGTCGACCGGTGCTTTCGATTTTATCCTGTACTTCGGACCACGGTGCTGTGGTCTGCACAATCACACGTCCCTCGGTCGCATCAATGTCGACATGACCTATGCCCTGCAAAGCACGCCGCAGCTTATCCGCACACGATTTAACATCTTTATCCATTTGCACTGCAAACTCAATCTGTATGTCACAGTTAGTATGTGCTTAAAATTATTTAATTAACTATTTTCTTACCTTCGTTGAGTCCATTACGTTGCTTATAAGCAGTTGGTCAAAAAAACACAAATAATGTTTGATAAGGTGTCGATAAATATACAAATATACAAGACTCGATAGCTCGAATCGATATTCTCAATTGCCGGTTGTCGATGTGCGATATATTTTTATATCGATATTTAAATAAAAGAGTCAGTGTGTCATTATTTGAAAAAGAAATGAACTAGTTAATCTGTAAACATAAAACGTATAAATAAAAGTCACAGAAATTTTGTTTTAAGAAAGTTCTAGTAAAAATTTTTAATAGAATTTGCAGAATAACAAATCGTACTTTTAATAAATATAAATAATTCGTTTTTTAGATACATAATAAAAATTTAAAATAATGTAGAGTACATTTTATTTAACCAGTTGTATTAATTTGCTTAATTAATTATTGCGCCTTAAATTTATAAATATGTACAAATATTTACAATTATCGAAGATCTACGCTTTAATACCTAAATATATATGTATATATTTATAATTTAAAAATCACACTTTTATTTCTCAATTGGGGATCGCACACAAATTCGGAGATTTGTGCGGCCCAGAGTGGCACTGGAATGCTGCAGCGACAGGTTCACACTGTTTGTCCTGGGTCTCTGCGTGTCTGTTTGTTTGTGTGTGCGTGGGAGTTGGGGATATGTTGGTCTGCATTAGATCACTGGGGCTATTGCTACGTGGTAATTTGTGCAGCACGCGAGGTAGAGGGTGAGGGCTCTGACATGTTGACAGTTGTAACAGTGGCAATTGAAGGAGGTGGCGCCGCAACGCTTCGGTGCGGATCGATCTCCGAATATGGTGGAGCAGGCAATGCAGCAATGCCAATGGCACTCGTTTCCATCATGGGCGGTTGCGTTAGTGCTGCAGCAGCTGCCGTGGGAGTAGTCAGATTGCACATACGCATGACCTCTTCATAGCTGGGCAAATCCTTCTCATCCTTCTCCAGCTGCTCCTGTATGCGTGCGGCCTCCTGGCTGTTTGGTTCAATGTAAAAAATATCACCGTAACGACTGTGCTGACGTCCAAGCTCCACAGTGTTCTGGCGATCTGCAAGATAAGCATATAATTAAAAGACATATGTTAGCAATATCTCAGATCAAATCGTGATATAGACAGTCGACGCAAGTACCAAGCCTTTGACGTTGACGTTGTCTCTGGCGGTTCAACAAGACGGATTGATGAATGCGCATAGCCAGCTAATGAAAGAGATAAACTTTTAAGATAATTTGATTCGTCGATCGATGATCTGCACGATAATTACATAGATTGACTGGCTTATTACGAATAAGGCAATCAGGAAACCGAATACCAAAGCCAAATACGACGTCAGAGTCATGTTACGTCTCAATTGTTATTGCCAAAAAAAAAAAAAAAACTCCTTTATATATACATTATAATAAAGTAATAAAAAAGTCAATTGTCTAGCAAAATAATAATAAAGCAAGCAGCAAACTCAAATGGTGCTAGGTGTTCAAAAACCAGCGATTAGATAAACCCCGCCCTCATATTTTGGCACACGTTACCACTGCGATTGCGATTGATTCGCCTGGGCTGGCGTTGGCAGCGCGGCGGACAAATCTTTGCCAGAGTTCGGTTCTCGATGCGCACATAAAAGCAAACGACGGGCACTACGCCGAAGAACAGGAAAACTAAGCCCAAATAAATGGCCACATGCAGGCCCAGTTCAGCGCCCCAATCCATAAGCGAATTGATCTTGAAGGTGGATTTCAATTGAGACCCGGTCTCAGAGAAGGTACATAATTTTTTGCACGCCCGCCGCAGGCAACGATACGTTGGACACTAATCATAGTGCCTATATACCCAACTAGTAGGCTATGTATTATATTATATACGAAATTGCGTACGTACATGTGTATGTGTGTAAGTGTGTATATATATGTTTATATACATAGTTGTATACGTTGGTATTTGTTTCGTTTTTAGTGATAAGATTATGTGTATACAGCCGCACGCAATACGATAAACGAAGTTGCTAAACTAGACGTATATACATATGCAATATATGCATATGTGTGTGAATATGTGTATATGTATATATGTTTTGGCGGTCACATGTAAGAATTAGCTCACCTATGCTGCAAAAGCTTAAAATACCACATAGGTAAAGCTTACTAGAGCCAACTCTCTCTCTCTCTCTCTCACACACACACACACACACGAACTTACTACTTCGTCTTCTGTTGCTATTTTGATTCCCCGCAGGACAACAGCATCTGATAATCCAGATAATCGTACACTAACCGAGAAACGAAAGAATCAAATGTAAAGCTTTAATTTAAAGCGACTTTAAGGCGACTTTAAGGCGACTTTAAATTTATAGCGACTTTTTCCACGACGTTTTACCTGCAGCAGCGCATAGGATAGAAAGCCAACTAGCAAAAGTACTACGAAATAGAAAACTGGACCCACTTCCATATTGCAGCAAGTTCAGATGTAGACTGAAGCAAGCATGCTTATCAAACCAAAGAAATAAAAGAATAATAAATAAAGACATAAAAGCTGATTTTTGAAATGGCTATATGCCGTAAACAGGGCTAACTGAGAGTCTTATCAGAGACACTTCAAGCCGCGCATAATATACATACATGCATACATATACACATTCCGTACTATATGAAATCGTGTAAGTAGTTCGCACTGGATAGGTATTCTTGTACATACCAAAGGAGCTCAGCTGAATATCCCGATTATTGCGCGGCGATTCGGTTCGAGTGGAACTGCAGGAGAATAATAGTTTCCACATCACATACTTTAAGATGAATGTAGAACACTTTTAGAGATAATAATAGGCGAAGCAAACAGTTTCGGGCCTTTGACTTTTACCTGTATACAAACATAGATCGTGGGCAGTACGACAACCATTATGAAGAATAGAAAAAAGTAGAACGTAAATATATCGTTCATGATTATAGTTTGACGTATTCTAATCCGTTGGGTTTGAAAACTCAGAGAGCACTGAAACTGTCTGCCCAAATCAAGTTAACAGTGATAACCTAAACGCGACAGTTCAATAACATTCAGTTAACTTTTCGAATTGGGCCAACAGTCATTTAATGACTTCATGAAAGTTTGTATATTTAAGTTTGGCACTGAGCTTATCAGAGTCAGAGGTAATAAACGATGATTAGATTAGCCAATTGAATGTATATAAAGAAAGTCGAAAACCAGTAAGATCCTCTAAAATCCAGTATATAGCTTACATATATTCATGTACAATCTTGCACATACCTGTGCGTGTCTGCCACAGTTCGTAGCAGGCCCAAACGGCGAAGCGCAGGCAGCAGCAGCAAATGGCACAGCAGAGAAAGAGTATGAATACGCCCGAGAATATGGACAGTAAATCCAACATTTTAGCGTTAAATTTTAAAATTGCCAAAATGGAACAACTTTTATGGACTCAATCACATCGGTTCACGCAGACGCCGTTGGCAAACTGTTTGTATTTTCATGCTCTGCGATTCTTTGGAGCATCTTATCAGCTCCTATACACCCACAAAGAGAGAACAAGAATGAGAGTGAGAGTGAGAGAGCGAGAGAGAGAGAGAGAGTGCCACTATTCCAAGGCAGGTGGCAAATATATAGGTTGTGCTTCCAGTTGAGGGTTCCGCAGTGTCTGATAAGAGTCTGGTTCACTCTGATTAGATAAGATTTGCATCATTGCATGGAGCTTCGTGCACTCGCAGTTGCAGACGGTTAAATGTCTAAGAATACATCACAAATATGGACGTTCATAAATTTTGACAAAGTTGAAATCCCGCCAAGCGCGGAAGCATTCAAACAATTGTAAATTAATTCAGTGTGTGTTTATGTGTGTGTGTGAATTTATATTGTGTGAGACACAAGCTAATTAATTATTACACAAGCATAAACAAAGCAGCAACTAAAACAAAAAAAAAAACCAAAAACACTGTAATAAATCTATTACGGACAAGCCACTTAAGCGGGCAGCGTAAAGCAATTATATTCCATTATTTCACTACCAACATTTTTCACATGCTCCACAAAATTTAAATGTCGTGGGGAATTCGTAAGATTTCAATGTCAAAGGTGCAGAACAGAGCGACAGCTGCTCACCTAGGAAATACTATATGTTTTAACTTAATTTATCGATGAAGCTTCACACTGAACGAACGCGAAGCAGAATGAGCGATTATTGCCTATCACAACCGGAAATTGAGACGGGAGTCTTAATCTTTTTTTTTATAAATTTATAATGGCCAGATATTGCTAATATAGTATACTATGTTCGACCTGAGCGAAAGGGTACATTAAACGTAGCTCAAAATGTACATTGAAAAGTAAATTTTACATATAAGTCTAGCTATATAAATATATTTTAGTGTACATTATGTAGAGTGGAGCGCATATTCAAGAATACCTTAAAGGGTATATTTTGAAGAGTATACTGAATAATCCTTAAAAAGAAAATTTGGGTATAGTCAAGAGTCATTTAAAGCTACATTAAAAAAATACCTTAAGCGGTTCTATCAAGAGTATTTGAAAAAATACATTTAACTGTTAACTTTTCTAAACATAGTATCGTACAGTCAAGAATGCTTAATACATTTGAATATAAGAATAAATTTCACATTTCAATGAGAGATATATTTAAGCATAGCTTGAAAAGTATATTTGGGATTACTTTGAAGAGAACATTCTGTTGTACTTTCAATTTGCTTAATGAATCTATTGAGTAACTGTTCCACCTATTTATATTAACATTAAAGAAACTGAGAAGACTGCAGAGAAGTCCAACTCTATACTACTAGATTAAACTGTTTCCTGATATAGCTCTTCTGGCTCGGGATTGGAATTCACCACGTCGAAAACCTTTGAAAAAGTATAGTTCAGTTAATACATATTAAATAGTTGGTTTTTATACTATCATTTGAATATTCTAATACATCAATAACAAATTTAAGTTTAAGCCAGGTCAGTGCTGTTGCTGTTAATTCAAACACTATTTAAAAAGCTAACCACTACTATTTTAGCTACATTTTACTATAATCGATTACCAATTGGAATTTCAAAGTCAATTAGATTTATTTGGATTAGAGAGAGAAAGAGAGAAAACTCTTTTTAATATAAAAATACTAATTATCTATACAAATTTTTATCAAACAGCTCTATCAAATTGATAAAAAAAAAAAAAAAACAATTCTATTGCGAAATTCCTGCTTAAGTTATTCGCTCTGCCTTATCAATTAAATCTAAGAGATTTAATAGTTGATATTTGACGTCATTCTCTGTTGATAGTCAGAATTTTTATCTCGGCTTATCATTTGTTTGACTGTTATCAAACCTGAGAGAAAGTCAGGAATAGGAAAGACGCACTTGAAAAGCTCCTTTTGGCACAAGAAACGCAACATCATCAAAACAAGTTGCGATGCTCGCGTGTATGGGGGGTATAAATGGTAATCGTATTGCGATAAATGGTTATAATTATAATTATGAGGGTACAGAAATAGCCGCCTTATAGATAAGGCCTTTCTAACTCGACTCAACTCATTGTAAATTTTTGCGGCAGCTCACCTGCGGTAATATCGGTCGCCGTGCCGGATGGATCGATGCGTATTTGTCTGAGCACACGTGGCGGGCCACGCCCATTCACGGGCGGTGGCGGTGTGACAACTGGCTTACGCCTAGCACACATAAGGCACAACTGCAAGAGGCGAAAGGTGAACACACTGAAGGTATGAAGGGGACTGAAGGGAACTCCACAACTTACGCGCAAGAGAATCAGCAAAATGACAAGTGAAATAAAATAAACAAGATATAGGGCGACATCGACGGCCATGACTGAGAGCTTAAACTAAATCGACGACGATTTATGTTCGACACGGAACAAGTAACTGTTCTATAATGGTAAAGTGTCTAGAGCCAGTCACGATAAATAGAACTTGCGCCTTATCAACATTTCAAATGGTGGAGCGTGATTAATTATGTATATATATAAATATATATCAATAAAAATATATAAATATAGACACACATATATATGTATATTAGTATCATATCTGAGCGGCAGCATATTATCAGTTGAATGCTATATGATGATATGATATGACATTTAAAGTATTGGGCTAGTACGCACCCGTTAGGCTGGAGGCCCGTCTAGATCGGTCAAACGTGCTCTCTGTGTCCTCAAAATTCCCATATTGTCGGCTCTTAAAGGACAACTATCGAGCAGAGAGAGAACTTGAAGAACATTGAAGTGGAATTCGCATATACTCTACACACTTACAATAGCCACCAAGAGAAATAGTAGCAGGATATAAACAAAATCGATCGGATTCATTGCCCGTGCCAAACGGTTCGAAGTGCGAACACTGACAGAGCTTAGAAAACTTAGAAATTAGCTGAATGAGTTTAGCAGCACTCGAGGAACATATCATTTAATGGTAAGGATTGTTATCTAATCAATTGACAAGCTTTTTACTGCGTTTCGAGCTGTGCTGAAGCTTTCCCAGCTCGTCCACTCATGAGTGGAAAGGGGGAAGGGGAGGGATCTAGAGTGATTTTGATCTATGGTCGAATCTTACCCTCGATTGCCAGCCGCAACATTACTTCACGGCGCATCAAGACCCGTCTATTCCATGCCTCCAATTTCAGTTTTACAAATAGATAGCACTCCTTCGGAGAGTTGAGGGGAATTGAGTGAACTGACGGACTCGACACATATCGAGCTAGAGACGGCTTACCCGTAAGATTAACGTGACCGCGATCCCAATAAGAATGCCACAGAACCAAAATTCCGTGTACATTTGAAATGTATCTGCTTTAATTTTGACAGCTTATGCTAATTGCAAAGTTTATAAAATGTAATCTGATATCTAAGCCCCAGGCTGCTTAGCCTTTTGTAAGGAACTCACCCTGCTCCGTTCGAACTTGACTGCAGGAGCTCCAATGCCGAAATGGACCCAAATATGTCTAAAGAGAAACGGGAAATGCTTGACTATAAAGGATATATGTATCTTTCCATATACTACACAACTCACCCGCAAGAGTATAAGGAGTATTAGCAAAAATGATATAGCGTAATACCATTCCATAATATCCATTTGAATGCGAGCTAACTGAGCTGACAACTGGACAGCAAATGAATGAGGATGAAACTAGGTTGCTATCTAGATACGAATGGCACTGATGATGATTAAACAGAAGCAGATAAGGGCTGTACTTCGAGCTTTGCTGCTTTACTACAGTTTACTCAAGTTCTCCTCTATATTTAGCTAATAACTGATTATCACATTTTATCTCCATAGAGCTTACCATATAAGTCGTCCAATTGTCTAATGCTAATGTATTCATAAATCAAATTTGTATTTAAACAACTGTAAAGCTCACCCACACAATCGCAATAGATCCAATTAGAAAAGAAGGCAGTAGCTCCCAATAGGAACGTGTTCGATTCATTTTTCCCATGGGCAAACAACCAACGACTGATGCCCGCAGATTGCATTGTTTACTTTCACATAAAACATGTATATGTACGAGTACACAAATACATATATATATATATATTTATATGACTGTTCTTAAGCTCATATCAAATATGTATCGCACACACATCACAAGTCAAAAGCTTTACTATCTAATCTAATCCATGTGCGCTTGCTTGAAGCCCGTGATGCGAAATATTTAACAGAAAAAAGCTCAATGATTAAAACTCTAACAGGTCAATGTAAATAGTGCTGACTAAGTATTATGCAGCTATCAACATTAATAAACAACTAACAGAAATAAAGGCCACAAAGAGACGGTGCAACACTTGGGGATACCCTGAGGTCTGCGACTGCTCATATATATTCAAAATAGGCAAACATATAGACTTCATTGACTCTACCCGTCACGCCTTGCTCTGTCAATTTCCTATATTTTTTACAAAGTCAATATACCCCAAAGTCACATTTACAGGGCACAAAATTATTGTTGATTTTGTATAGGTAGGTAGCTTACCCAGAGCACTTGGGGCTGGCATTACGGCATTACGTTGCTGAGCAATTCGAATTCTCTCCTCATTGATTTTGTGTAAAATATTATCTACAATCTATAGATAATAATTTGAAAATATATTAGACTGAAGACTTGAAGCATCTTTTCACAGTGAAAGCTCACCCAGGCGAAGTAGATGACAATAAAGAAGAAGCCAATAAAAATGACGCTCCATAATATGTCCATATTATGTCAAGAACAAGATATTTTAGGGACGACTAACTGTATTGCAAACTTAACAAAGACTGAACTGATCGCAGACTCACTTGAGATATGAATCTGTTTTATCTGAAAAGCTTACCGCTAACTCTCGTATCTCTGGCTGCTGTTCGGTTGGGTCTGCGGTTAGTTCTTTGCGTAGACGTTTCTTCATGCGTTGTCTCACCGCGCCTACAACTTGTAGCGAACACCTTTCGGAAGTGCAAAGATTCTTATCAGTAATGGTCTTCGACTTTATACCCTTTCCTTTTTGACAGTCACATGTCAGCTCACCCATATCATGAGCACAATTATTAACAATACGCAGTATGTCAGTTCCAAATATCCGTGTTCCATTTCGCAAGGCGCTCGAATAAATAAACAGTAAAAAAAACAAAACAACAAACTTCGATGACGGACTTTCGGGAAATGCCGGATTGTGATTGGCTACCTATCCGTATATCGCTTAATATCATTTAAATGCTATCAATGGAACTTTTATATATTTCAGAGCTGCTAACTCGTGCGATTGGTTATCTAATCATGTTTTACCTGTCAAAGACAGGGGTCCCCATTTGAAAGTTAATCTACTGACAAAATGTCAGCCAATAATGACTTTTGCGAATAGAAGAGGAAAGAAGAAGAAGAATAGAAAGTATATCATTTATATATCATTTCATATATCATTTATATGTTTATATACATGGAACTTTATCAATAGAAATAGAAGTACAAATGTCACACTTGAATTCGACCGACTGCATAATACTCGTTCAGGTTTCAAATCGAAAGATTGTTTATGTTTCATGATTATGATCATATATATACATATCTATAGTTTATATATTGATCTGTAGGTCCATTATTTTACATATGGAAACCTGTATAGTTTGAGTAAAAGTTTGAACTTATCAAACAAGCTTATGCCCTGTGTTCTTTTAGATAAAAGAAACCGAAACCGTATATACTCTATTCACTTTATGAGCGAGCATTACTAATTACACAAAAATGTGATCAATTGCGTTGACATATTCGTTTATACAGTCATTCCTTAGCCTTATCAGAATACTTATCGCTCACACAAACCGCAATCAAGTTAATTTCGATGCGAAATAAAAATACTCTTTAATTAAGAACCAATTAGAAACACTTGAGATGGAAACAAAATAAACAAAATTTAAAAAAAAAAAAAAAAAAAAAACCCAACAAGAAGTATTTATTTTTATGAAAAAGTGTATTAAGGTGTCGACTATTTGTGTGAAAAAGTTTCTCTCACAAACTTTAAATCGAGCCTATAATAATAGAATGACGAAAACTTACCACGTCTAATCCTCTTACGCAGGAACATTTTTAAGGCCTATAAATACAATATTTAAATTATAAGCAGAGAATACTCAGCTGACCCTCCACAAATCCAACTTACAATGCAGGAGAAGAATAAGCTGAATGCGAAAAGGCTGATGCCAATCACTACAGCGCCAATCATTTTATACTGAACTCTGTACGAATACAACTGAGGCACAAACACTTTAATCATGTATATATATGTATACGTATATACTCTATCAGTCGAGCGAAATTGTAATCGTTCAAGAATGTGATAAACATAATGAAATAATTGTTCATTTAAGCTAGACAGGTGTGCAGACAAACATGAATGAATGCATGCTATATAGATCATGATTTCATATTTTTTGATATGTTTTGGTTCACTTACTCGATGTTCTGGTACGTCGCTTACGCGTTAGCACGATTATGGCCTTTAACAAAAAAGAGGATGATGACTTTATAGTTATAGATGTTGATTATTTGAAACTCCTCAAACTTACAAGGCAATACATGAACAGCATGGCAATTAGCAAAAAGCCCAACATATCTGTTCGACTCGTTGATATTGACTACAGGCGAATACAAATGTAACTGACACAAGAGAAACAAATAATTTTGGACGAATTTTGATAGCGCCCAACTTTCATGGGGCTGCCAGCTGTAAGGGGCTTATCAAAATTATAATCGAACAGTAAAAAAGCTGTGATGCCTGGCTAATCAAATATTGATTAAGTACACCCACAATCTCCCATATAAGATACATTGTATATGTAGCAAAGCTTTTAAAAGCTCTGACCAGAAGAATTGAAGCCAAAAGCGCAAATTTTAAATTTTGATTGGCTCGAGAGAAGACGCTTCTGGAAACACAAGTTGGAGATTTAAGGGTGAAATTGCTTACTCATAATAATTGCTTACTCATAAGACCTAAGAAGGAAGGTAGAAGGAGGTATAACATTTAAAAAAATATTCAATGAAAACAAAATTAAATAAATAATAAATCAACAAATAAATAATAGTTATAATATTGCTAGCCATGTATACAAAGTTTAATAATAAAAAAATTAATAAACAAATATTTTATATTTTATATATACATTGGGAAAATGGAATGATTGTTGCCAGAGCCAAAACTTATAAATACAAAATTAAAAAAAAAAAATATATATATATATTCATATCAAGAAAACTAAAGATAAAGCTATTTTTAAGACATCTCCAAAATTTTTTTAAATCTACATTTTTTATTGATTTGAATTTAGTGTAAAACAAGAATATGTATATTCTCTGTTAAACATAAAAAAAATATAAATTTTTTAATTTTGTATATTTGTTTGCTTTTATAATAATATTTAAAGCCTAACCGTCTTTTAATATTATTTCACTTGTAAATCTTTTACTTTTTTAAAATTGAATAATAGTTGTTAGTATTCACAATTTAACGATTTATTTTATTTTTTTTTTACGAATAACGAATATATTTCATCTACTCACCAGCAACGCGTCGACGATTCACACTTGCAATGCCCAGGCAGGCGATCTGTAAAGAAAAGTATTTAAATAAATAAAGTTAATAATAGCCCATGACTCTATGCTCACCTTAATGAATATGAAAAATGCCAGAGCTAGAAATATGATGCAGATACATAAGCCAGTTGCCATTAAAAACATAAAAATAAATACACTTGAGCTGGGCAATCCTTAACAGCGGCAATTAGGAATCGAACTGAAGTGCTGCTAGTACGAGTGGCTAACAAAAAAAGTGGAGACATAAATTGCTTTTGTTTTATTTTATTTTTTGTTTTACACGGAAACAAAAAGCAACGTTGCGATAAAGAATACAACGGTATATCTATATATATATATATTATACATATGTATTTTAATCATGAGCCTTATCGGTTAAATTACGTACAGCACAATCCAAATCTTGACAGCTCGATATTTTGATTTCTTTTTAATTAAAGGTAACGCATTTGCTACAATTGAAATGTGAGCTATAAAAGGTCACAGATTTCCAACAGACAAGCTTTAAATAAATACTCAAGTCAAGTTCAGAGCAAAGACAACAACAACAGCAACAACAATAACAATTGACCCATTTACGTATAAAAAGCAAAAGCAATTACAACAATGATAATTATGGGGGGTAGCCCGAGACATGCTGAAATGTTAATGCGATGAATAATAAGCCTTTGGGAGAGTCTGGGCGACTTGGAGGGCAGCCCCGCCCTCAAAAGAGCCAAAGAGGCGAAAACAATGGAATTTGTAACAAAATGCGAATTTCTTGCCCCTGTTTACAAATCGTCAATGGATTTATGGCCAGGGCAGAGAGCACTTGCCTTGAACTGAAATTAATTAGACCGCATAGCATAGCATAGCATAGCTCAGCATTTCTTTTGTTGGCCACACCAATTGGCAACGCCTCACAATCAGCCAGTAACCAGCGAGCCAAAGCGCTGACGGGCCATCGAGCCATGCCCAATTCGTTGGAGGTGATATCACACAATGACAGGGCGACAGGGAGCACGCTTCACGGCTCTCAACCCACAATCCCCAGGCGTTGCAATTGATATTGAATTGTACAATAATATAGTGTAATGAATGAATGTCTCCATAAGACACATGGACAGTCGTAAGACATTGATATGATATGACAATTACATAACTGTTGATGGGGTAAGCTGAATAGAGAGAGAGAGATAGAGCTGCTAGAGAGGGACTGCTAGCTGACTAGATTAGTTTATATCTGACTAGTTTATATCTGCAGTGAACTATTACAATTAACTAACAATATATAAGACAAGATAAAAGATCATCAACGGATTAGCTATCGATCATCATCAAATCAATCAATCAATGACGACAAGATTAAACTAAAAGTAATATATCACATCGAGATCATAATCGGCTCAGCTAAAAATCTCACATCTACTGTTAAATATCACTACATCATAATCAGCTAACGAGATCATGTCTAAACTTAAATCATATAATAAATTTTAAATTTTAAATTCAATGGCTTTTACTTGTTGGTAACTCGCAGTTTACTTCCTTCCGCCTCAGCTGATAATTATGTGTGAGCCGCTCATGGAAAATTCATTTGCATTTCTTTGAAACGCCCACTCTGCTTCCCCCTGTGCCCGCTCTCCATGCGCCTGCGCTCTTGGTCAATGTCAAGTTCAAGCCATTTCCGTCAGCACCAAATATTGCAATGGGATTTACGTTGAGCAGAGCTAGCAGATCTTGATAGCTCTTAGACTGTAAGCCAGATAAAAACAGAAATCTTACAAATCATGCGGCTCACAAGTTCCGGCTGCTGTCCGTTGTTGTTGTTGTAGTTGTTGGTTTTATGGTCTTTAAGCTGGTCCATTGTTAGACAATGTGAAATGAAAATTCCCCAAGTGCCAAAGCGGCGAGCGCCGGGTGGGAGTGCTGTCAGCTATGAATCTCTTTAATTATCGTAGCACCAAATCGAATCGTAGCACACACCCAGCATAACTAAAATACACCAAACTGCGCACAAATTAGATAAAAATTACTTAATCCAACTGCTAACTGCGTATGAGCATTAAAACTTAATGACCTGACAGACAGCCAGCGCCCAGAACCTCAAGACTTGAGAAAATATAATTAATTTCGATTCGCCATCCGACGTGCGATAAAACCTTGAACTACGTTTTTTCTACCATTTATTAGAACGTTCACCACTGGAGTTACTTTCGCTTTTTTGATTACCATAACATAACAGGGGAAACGAGCGCTTGAATCATATTCGTAATTCTTATGAAATACTACTCCAATTATACTGGGCCCATCCGTAAGGAAAGGCAAATGACATAACTGAAGCCATTCACGCATTGTCTTTATTATTTCTTTGCTGAATTAACTGGAGCAGTGTGCCTAATTAGTTAATGAAAAAAAAAAAAAAAAAAAACATTTCTCTGTGTGCTCACTCTAAACATTTTGCACTTCAGCTCAAGTTTATCAATGTGAGCTGATCTCAGTGCTCACCCTATGAAAGCTTAATCATAGCTTAACAAACTTGTTGACTATTGATAATTAAAATGTTAAACTCAACTATTAAAATGATATCTGCTTGGCATTCAAATATTGGCTTAAACTGTTAAGGCTGTTAAGAGTTAACATTTATCAGTTAACATGTTACTGTTAGCTGCTAAGTTTAAAGTGTTTACATTTCGATGTTAACATTTATATTTAAGTATGTAGACACATGTTAATATTAAGATTTTCCCAATATAAATCCCAGTCGTAACTAGATTTCTCAATTGCCTCAGAGTTTTGAGAAAGTTGAGGTTAAAGTGTGACAATAATGAAACTTTGGAGACAACATTTACAGCTACATAAAAATGAGTGGAAGGTGTTATTAGGGCTCGATTAAAGCTTGTACCTGTAGCTTTATTTATATGCTAAGTGTTTATTAGCTAAGAGTCGTGGAAGTATTTTTTTTTTTTTTTTTTTTTTTTAATTTGTCATCTACAAAAATATTACATTTTAACTAAAAACAAAGAAGTTTATTTTTTGATTAAGTTTTTAAATAAATGCCCAGAGTAAATCAGAGAAAATTAAGCAATTGTTTAGTTAATTATGCCAATTTTTAATGATTTACATAAATTAAGCAAATATATATTAAGATCTCTTAATTAATTGTTTAGTTTAGGTATGATTTTAATGATTTACATAAGCTCTTTGATAATTTGCAGCCCTTCACATATTTAGTAAGAGTATAAAATCGTCGGCTTAGTTTCACAACAAATGTCTATATATTTATAGTTCCTTTGTTATTATGACCATAATTTCGAGTTGAACCTGACCGTCGCGTCGGGCCACCTAAGCGAACCGCAAGCGCAAGCCCAGTCACAATGGCAGTCACAGTCACAGTGCCAGTCGCCAGTCCCTGTCCCTGTCCCTGTCCCTGTCCCTGTCGGTGTCTCTGACTCTGTCTCTGTCGCAGTTGTGCGACAATCAACAACAACTTCCTCATGTAAACAAGCCACCGTTTAGGCCCGTCCGCGAGCAGCTGCCACAATCGCAAAGTTGGCCACTTGCACTGGTGAAATTTGATTTCGTTTTGTTTTATCCGTGCGACTCTTTTATGACCGAGCGTAAATGCGAGTAAATTTGTTGTTAAGTTTTTGGCACTCGAATTGAAAATTCAAATAATAACGCTGACTAAGCAGCAGCAGTAGGTAGTGCCAGTGAGCATTTATTAATTATGCATGATAATTGAGGCAAAGGGAAAAAAGTGACGACTACAACCAGCTGGGAACTATTTTGATTGGCTGCAATTATAATTTGCTGAATCAAGTCATGAATTTCGATGCGGTTGCCGCCCTGCGACTCACTCAATGTGCATGCGGGCTAACAACTTTTATTTTAAGACAACTACAAATGCACATATACATATGTGAGTGTCTATGTCTGTGTGTGTGTGTGTGTGTGTGTGTGTGTGTTTGTAGTGGAAAATGCAATAATACAAAAAAGAAAAGCTAGCGAAATTATGTGAACTTGTTATATCACCTGGCCAGCGCGCAGGCAACAGCCAAAAGACAAACCAAGCAACAATCAAAGCAAAAGCTGATGGCAAACACTTTTCCAAAATTGCAACAACAACAGCAACAACAACAACAAATGCACTTTCTTTGCGTTACGCTTCTTTGCATAGCCTCGTGCATTACCAAATCATTTTAAAGCGTATATCTAATAAATAAATCTATATATATTTATATATACATATATAAATCATTATCTTTCTCTGTCTCTCTCTCTCTGTCTCTCTCTCTCTCTCTGTTGGCAGCTGCGGTCAGTGTCCATGTCTAGACATTGAACGCAGAGCCAATTGAAATGAAATGCTTGAATGCTGCTGCCCAAGAAAATGCAAGAGTTAGAGCTGCAGTTAAATCTTGTGGCAAGTGCAATCGACGACAAAAGTTCAACAGACGCGCTAGCAGCCTCCTCCTCCACCTCCCCCTCGCCTGCCGCCTACCGCAGCCAAAATCAAGCGCCTCGCTCACATTTTTAGGCGTTGCAGCAATTGTAAATTAATTCATATTAGCAAAACAAATGCGAAGCTTCACTGTAAAGATGTGTGTGTGTGTGTGTGTATACTCTCTGTCTTTGTCTGTGTGTGTGTTGCTTAGCTTTTAGCATTTCATTGGCGATGAGTTGTTGTGCAGGTTTCGCGGTCTGTGGGAGCATCGCTGCATAAAAAACCGGCGCAAATTATATTCAAGAAAACAAAATATATATAAAAAGAAAAAAAAAAAAATCACAACAACAACAACAGCAGCAGCCATATGTAAATGCAACTGTGTAAAAAGTCGCGTCGCGAAGGCTGAGAAAATCAACACAGCACAAATGTTAATTACGAGAATATCTTTTAACTAGCCAAGCAGATTGCACTTAACTTACATAAAATATCTGATGAATGCAAAATGCGAAAAGCTCTCAAATTTTTGAGGGTGAGTGAGTGTATAGATTATAAATATAAATATATTTATATTTTGCTCAAATTTGATGTTGCACTTGGCTTACGTGTGGTATGCGTGATATTCGATATAAATGTAGAAATTCTAGTTGGACTAGCGCATCCATCGCTTGGCGAAGTTTAGTTGGCAAGCAAGGCAATTCCAATTGGACATATCATAAATGCCAATCTGAATCACATATGTATGTATATACGCGCATTGAGCATGTAACTGCTATGCTGGCATTTAATTAATATGTTCATTAGATTTCAACGTAGGAAATAAGCTGGTAATTAAGTGAAATTAGCGTTAATTAACAACTCATGAACTTAACTGGTATATAGTATACTAAAATTGTTTATATTTAATTATATAGATACAAAGAGCTATACAATAAGAAAAATAATAATTATTGAATTGATTTGCTATTAAACCACATAAGTAAAATAAAAATTGCTAAAATTAAATATGATTATAAATTTGATTTATTTTTACTCTTTATAATATTACAATTTACTGTGAGAAATCGATCTAAAAATGCTAGATATAGAAAAATTACAAATAAAAATTTTATATATATTGAATAAAACTTATAATATATTTTGTTTTATAAATAAAATAGTACACATATAAAAATTTAAAAAAAGCTCAATAAATGTTTAAAAAATTGAATGAATGATCAAAACACATATTTTAAATTTTATTTATCTTATTCGTTATTTCAAGTGGCTCAAGCTAAAATTTAATTCATACACCACATATATTCAATTATATTTTCCCACAGTTTAGAGGACTCGAACAATTAAAAATTATAATATATTTTTTTAATATATAATTTCAAGAATAATATATGACTGGCAGTGAAATAGTGCAGCTGTGCTAGAAATAAAATTATGTTGTCTTACATTTGTTTACTTTGACTACTCTCGTAAAATTAATGTTAACTGTTTTATCAATTTAATACGCGCAACAAATCTAGCAATAAAACAAATTATTAAAGAGATCTCAACAATATTAAAAATTAACTTCTTATGGCATAGAAACAATTACGAACTGAATTTAATTTTGCTACAAATATGATATCATAATGAATGTTAAGTTTTGAGATATCAATCAGTTTGATATTCTAGTGAATCACTGAAGACTTTTCATGGCTCACCGTGCTGCATAACAAATGATTGAATATGAATGACAAAAGCAAAAGCAAAACCAAAGGCAAACGACTCAGCCGTTGAGCTAAAACTCAGAGATCAGCTAAGAGCGCCGCTAAGAGAGCCGCTTCGCTGCTTGCCACTTGCCACTCACCACTCGACGAGCTCTTGTTTGGTATAAAACATAAACAAGCCAAAGAAAGCCATTCATTTTGTTGTTTGAGCTGGCGCGAAACGTTTGTCCCAGCAGCAGTTGAAGTCCAAGTCGAAGTCGAAGCCAACGTCGAAGCAGCCGCACAAGTCAAGCGCTGTGGCATTTAGAGTGCAACATAAAGTGAACACACACATACACATACAGATACAAATACATATGTATATATGTATGTACACACATTGATATCTGTATATAAACAGAAAGTAAACATTGATTGAAGTCGAGACTCTCTAAGTGCACTGTGACAAAATACGACTCAGTTCGCAGTGTGTGCTAAAGTGCTCAAGTGTGCGTGTGTTTGTGCGAGTGCACAAGAATCAATTGGCTTTTCCTATATACTACCATTTGGATACAAACTCAAGGAGTCGCCGCCACAGCAATGCAGTAAGTCAGAGTCGCAGCTATGAATCACAAAGCAAAGCCCCCGAAAAGAATTTTCAATGCAGTTGCTGCCTATAATTATGCCAGACTGAAGGGTGGAGTGAGGAACGGGGGGGCGAAGGTGGGGGCCGTCAAATTTGTGTCGCTTGGCAACCACAAAAAAAAATATTCTTTTCAAATTATTTCAAAACCCATAGAGCATACGTAACTGTAACTGCGCGTTTGTTGTGAGACCTTTTTCTGGCTTTTTTCTAGCTATGTGTGTGTGTGTGTGTTTGTGCTTGGCGTGGGAGTTTTGCTTTGTTTTGCTTTGTTTGTCTTAAGTCTTGTTGCCTGCGGCTCAGACTGAATTTGGTTTGGACAGCCGCAGCCGCAGAAACAGCTAGCAGAGCTGGAGCTGGAGCTGAGTGTCTTTTGGACGTCTTTTGAGGCTTTGCCTTGGCTTATTACCTAATCTCATTGTCTGAACGCCTTCTGAGTGCGCAAAAACTAAAAAAAAAAAAACAAAACAGAAGAAGTAAAGCGTTAAGTAAATAAGCTTGGAAAATGCGCTCACAGCTAAACAACAAAAAAAAAAAAAGCTAAAAAAAAGCGAAACTCTTGCAGCACAGTCTGAATTGTTAGCCTTTGTGTCAATCAATGGTTTTTAGCGACTGTCCCAGCTGTCCCGCTGACTCATTGCCAGGCCAGGGCCAAACTCTGCGCTAACTGGAGTGCATTCGCGCTGGTCAGCAAATAAATAAATGGAGTCAAAAGCAGCCAGAGATCAGCGATTCGATAGGCGGCGGCAAACAGCGACAGTCAAATTGCAACATTTGTCAGCTTATGACAATCCTTTCTAAAAAGAGGCGTATAAATTACTTGGGCTAACTACGGGGTATTATATAACTGCACTACGCTAGCTGCGAAATTGTATCGCTTGCACACATGCACATGCGGCGTATACGCAATATTTCAAAAGTCGTCGCGTTTGAAATTACAGTTAGAGCAAACGAACGATTGAACGAACGAGCGTACGCACAGCAATGCGCATGCGTGGCCCGCCAGCCCGCCAGCCCGTTAGTCCGCTGGGCGAGGCCTCGTGCGTCCCGTTGCCTCAACTATCAAAAGACATGCCAAATTGTCGACGATTAAATCGGTTTCTTTTTCTTATTATTATTATTATTTTTTTTTTACCATTTACCACTTACCATTTACTATTTGCCATTTGGCATTTGTTGGGTGTGTATTTAATGCAATTAATGAATTTGAACGCCCCAGCTACGATTTAATGTTTTGCAGATTCCCACAAAACCTCGCGCGAAGGTCACTCGCAAACTGTAACAAATTGTTTTTGTTGTTGTTGTTTTTTCAATTAAAGCGAAACTAGAAAGAAAATGTTGCACATCAAATTCATTGCCACACGCAATTATCCTCCACATAATTCACATGCTGAAAAATCAACGGCTCGTAAAGAGAGGGCCACAGCGATTCACCATTAAGCAAAAAAAGAAAAAAGAAAAGAAAAAAATGCACGCACATTAAACTTGTTTAATTTGTTGTTGTTGTAATTGTAGCAGTGCAATGTAATTTAGTTTGCTTGATTTTTGTTGTTGTTGTGTTTTCAATTTTTTTTTCGGTGCTGCTAACGAGCGTGCGGTATAATTAACCAATAAAATTAAAGTACATAGCACTCGCGGCTTAAGTGAAAACAAAAGACTTAGGCAACAAACTCAGGTGTTAAATGGCAGCTAATGGCATTGTTGAGCAGGCTCTAAGAAATGAAACAAACAAGAAAAACACACAAAAACAATTTGCTTTACTTCAGTTAACTTGAACCAAAACGAAATTTAATTGGGAAATTTAGCAAAATTGTATTCAAATTGATAAACATTTGTTTGATTTAAAAAGAAAGAAAGACTTGGGCAACAAAATTGGTTGTTAAAAACAATTTGCTTTGAACAACTTGCATTGAGAAATTGTTATACTAGCATTCAAATTGTATGGGGTTTGATCAAATAGAAAGACTTAGGCAACAAACTTGCATGATACATGATATGAAAAGACTTAAACAACAAACTGGCATGTAAAATATTTCTATAGGCTATAGAAAATCAATTTGTTCAACTGGATGAACTGAAATAAAAAATAAAAATTGGAAAAAAAAAATTTAACAAAAATTACTTTAAAAAATTAAAAAATAAAACAAGAAACTATTTAAAAAAATATGAATAGAGTTTTAAAATATATTTATATTTAATTTTCTATAATCGTCGATGTATTATATAACATACATACGTATATATCATATCTATACAAACTTCCATTGATACACTTAGTTACTCTACATTATTATTGCACTGGTCAGTAATTTTCTCAAGCCCCGCATTTAGCCTGAATGGCTCAAGCTTCTATTTCATAATCAATTGAAAACAACATGTCTTATGTCACAGGCGTTATACGCCCAGCTTTTAAGGAAATCAAAACGTATTCAGCTCTTGGCCAAAATAAAAACATTGCTAAAAATTCAATTGGCAGTCAAGAAAAGTCACAAACACACACATACACACACACACACGCTTAGATTTTCTATATGAATGTGCATAATGAAACCATTTTTGCTACGATTGCGACTTACGACTGCGGTTAGAGGCGAAGAGACAAGCGATAAGCGACAAGCGACATAAGAGACAAGGAGACCAGTGAATAGGCATCCACAGACTCGAGAGACAACGCATCGCTTCTTGGCGTCCATGTGATGTAATGTGGTGCATGTCTGGCATCTGGTTTAGGCATCTGGACTACTAACACCAACAGAAAGCGCAGACAGCGCCGACTGGAGTGGAGTAGAGTGGAGTGGAGTGAAATGGAGTGAAGTGGAGTGCTCCATTTATGGCAGACAGTGCGGCCACTTTAGCTATGTGGCATGCAACGCATGATTATGTGGAGCACTAGGAAACGTTTTGCTGGCAACCCAATTTAAACGAAATTGATGAATCCAGTTAATGACTTAACCAAGGCGGCGTTTCGCCTCTTTCTCTCTCTCTCGCTCTCTCTGTTGCTCTTGCTCTTGCCAATAACTGATGGACCAGGATTAACGTAATCAAACAGTAGCTGCCACAGTAGTGACAATGCAACACGGCAACAGCTGCAGCTGCCGCAAAGTACTTAACTCACTTGGCAAAAGTTCAAAGGTGGCCAACAACAATAGCAACAACAACAAATTGGCTAAAGGCCAGAAAGACGGCCAGACAGCCAGACAAATTGCCAGCTAGAATTGCTGAAACAAATTGTATGAGCACTACATATATATAGTTTGTGTGTGTGTGTGTGTGTGTGCGTGTGTGTGTGTGTGTAGGCAGTGGCCATTACATAAGCTTTCGCATTCGCTTTATTAACATGCCTTAATTAGCGCCGCGCCGAATCACCATTAGCATCAACATTAACAGCCACTTGGCCTGACACATTGAAAGTAAAAGTTGGGTTTTTCGCCATTGCTCTACTCTCATACATTTCATATTATGATTATCGCTCATAATATTATTTATGTTCCACTGTTTCTGCTTTCGATTGTAAATGCCTTCGATTCAATTGCACTGCACGCGAGCACGTAACATTGGCCAAGCCGTAACAGCGTCAAGCCAACTCCAACTGGCTGCCGGTCAACTGGCTTTGGTAGTTGGCCACAATGCGTAGCTGGCCCGCCGTTGACATTCAGCCAAAGACTTTCGGCCAACTTGTTGGCTATGCTTCTTCGTGTGGGTTTTCACTAAATGGCGCTTAAATTGAACCCGTCGCTGAGAAAAGTGAGCAACTAAAAAAAAAAAAAGAAACAGCAGCAACAGCAGCAGCAGCAGCACATCTTCATTTTATACCCTATCCCAGGAGACGATTGCCAAAAACATAAATACAAGTTATGCGCCTTAATAGGGTATTCAAGCAGTTAGCTATGTAGGCTAAGACAGAATGTGCCTCGAGGGAGTTGAAAATTAAAAAGAATATCTATAAATTCATGCAACTGTAGATATTTATAATATATGAGTCTGAGTTATGACTAAGCAAACGAAGGTTGAAAAGAAGCAAAGCTCATAGAAATATTCCATATATAAACGAAAATAAAAGTATAAAATGCAGGCAGAATTTTTAAAAGTCAGTCAGCCAACTGCGATCTCGCTTATTGATATTTGTATATGCATAAATTCATATTATTTATTTTTTAATAATTAAAAAACATGTACTTTTGACACTTGGAGTCTTTGAAAAATTGATTAGAATTTTTAAAAAATAAATAAAAATCAGCCAAATAATAAAATATATCTATCTATCTATATGCAGCCCTAGACTAATTTTGAATACTTTATAAATTAATTAATTAATACAATATAGCAAACACATGGATAAACAGCGGATAATCTCTTGCTGGGGCTGTTCAAGATTACTTGATTACTTTTTCATTCATAATAAATTATTAATTTAAAAAGGATTTATTGATCTTAGATTTTATATAATATTATAATACGTACATTGAGATTTGATTCCAATTTTGCTGCAAAAAAAAAGAATTTTGCAAACAAAAATATTAGCTAAAGTTGTCTAAGAAATGCAAAGCTAAGCTACTACAATAACGTTAATCCATTATAAAAAGAAATTACTACGATAATGTGAATCCATTATAAACAACAGTTGACTACAAATCTTCAGTGTTTCACGACTTACGACAAATCAAGATTTGCTTTGCAAAGTAATTAAACAAGAAAAATGAATACTTACTTTGGCAGAGATTAGAGAATATGCCATATCATGACAATATGATATGATAATTTATTATCTGCCAATTTCGAGCTCTAAAGCACACTTCACATAGAGCATTCCAGCAACGACTTTTGGCCATCGGCATTTCCACAGCTGCTGCAGTTAGTGCAACTAACTGCACTTCTTAGCCGTAGCTTGACGACTGCCGAGAGTCCCAGCTCCGCATACCCTCAATCTTTTAGCTGTGATGCGATTACCTTATAACTAGTTTCTGTGCTGCTGCAGCGGCTGCGGCTGCTGGTGCCTTGGTCTTGCATAACGCGTCGCTGGGCTGCCGCAGTTGTTGCCTTCTTTGGCTGCAATTTGGCGGCATCTTCGCTGCATCTTTTTTTTTTTTTTTTTCTTTGTGCTCTCTGCGCTTTTGTTGGTGTCTCGCGGCAAAAGGTTCGCGTAAAATCAAATATTTTTCCCGCGTTTTGCGCATTGAGGTTGCCACAAAAGTTTCCCATATCATAAAGTCTTACTTATTGATGGCATGACTTGGCTAATCTGATTGCTATTGCCAATTCCCATTTCTTCTCATTGCATGTGTGTGTGTGTATCTTTGTGTTGTATTTTGCAGAAGCAATCGATGCCTGACGTTGATCCTAGTGGCAATGGGCCTGTGTGCCTGTGCACATGCTGCCGCAACGGGTGCCCCCACAGCGACGGCCACCACGGAGAAGCCGAAAGGCTTCTCGGCACGCTCCCTGGATGTGAGCGCCAGCGGCGATGATGATGACGAATTCGAGACGCAGGCACAGACACATTTGGCCTATCGGCAGCAGCAGCAGCAGCAGCAGCAGCGGCCACTGTACGAGTACAGCGAGGAGGATCAGGAGGAGGCGCCGCGTCAGGTGTACATCAATCGCAACAATGGCAGGCAGCAGAGCAACTATCTGAAGAAGCAGCCGCTGAGCCGTGAGGAGAGCGAGGAGGAGGAGGAGGAAGTCGAAGAGCCCGATCGTCTCTCCACGCTGCTCAGCAAATCCTCCTTCAGCTGCACAGATCGCAACTCTGGGTGAGCACAGCGACAACTCTCATAATTAGCAATTTAATTTATCCGAATCTCCGCAGCTACTATGCCGATGAGTCGCTGAACTGTGAGGTCTTCCACTACTGCCAGGAGAGCCAGAAGCATTCGTGGATCTGCCCCGAGGGCTTCACCTTTCATCAAATCCACTTGATCTGCATGCCTCCATCGCACGACAACATCTGCAAGCAGTCCTCCAAGTACCATATTGTCAACGACTATCTCTACAAGCCCATCAATCTGCAGGAGCATCAGAGCAAGCCGAACGTCACGCTGCGCTACTCCGAGCGCTATTTCCCAGAGAACTATTACGAGCACGAGCGCTACGACGAGGAGGAGGAGGAGCTGCCCGCACCCCGTCCACGCATTCAGCATCAGCAGCAGCAGCACCGTCAAGCGATTGCCTACCAGTCGCAGCCACAGCCGCAGCCACAGCACGCGCCCCAAGTACGCGTTCAATACCAACAGCAGCCTCAGCAGCAGCAGCAGCAGCAACAGCATCATCATCAGCAGCAGCAACAGCAGGTTGTTACACAGATCAGACACCAGCCGCAGCCCACAACCATTGCCTATAGGAAGCCATTGCCCACGACAACCATACAGCCGCAGATTCAGCCACAGCTGCAATTGCATCAGCTGCAGCAACAGCATCAGCATCAGAGGCCGCAGACATTGGCGCCCACAGTGACACCGGCGCCGTACCGTTTCTTCACTGCCTCGCCGCTTCAGCATCTGCAGCAGCAGCAGGTCTATCGTACTCCAGAAGAGATTAACATATCGCTGCAGCAGCGCCGGCCCCAGGTATTCATTGCCTCCACAACGCCCCGCTACTACGAGGATGAGTACCTGTACGAGCGAAGGAAGTGAACGTGAGAGCCGAAGCAGCTGCTGTTCCAGCTGACCAGCTGAGCAGCCCAATGTAAACAGTCTTGTCGTTCCACGCCTTGTATGAGTTACCCCCTAGGCTTAAGCTGCGCCCACTTATCATGTATATTCTATAACAACTATATAGTCCCAAAATTTAGCGCGAGTTTTATGTACCTTATTTGTAATATTTAATGTCCTGCTAGAAGAATCCGCCTTCTAACTCATTTCGATAATAAAGTACGCAACGTTTTAAGTTAAGCATCTTCATTGTATATCAATTTCCATGTATTGATCTGCATTGGAGAGCTGCATGGCTTGGCTTTTGGTGCCCTCCTCCACGACATAGTTGGGTCCGACCAGACAGTTATTTAGCACCGAGCCACTTTTCACATGCGCACGATGTCCAATGATGCAGTTGTTGATATTGCAGCCTTCATCCACAATCGCATTGGCCATGATGATCGAGTTGGTTACAATATTCTTCGGACTCACAACACAATTGGCGCCAAAGACGCTGCAGTTGAGCGAGGTCTTCTCCGAGAGCTTGGCGTTGTCCGCGACAATGATATCCTTGGTCTGTGTCGACTTGACCACAGCACCAGGTGCAATTAGCGGATGCGAGTCGCCGCATAGCTCCGTCCAAATGCCCGAGAGCTTGCGATTGATGGCCAGAAAACTGAGTGTCGTATTAACACGCACTCCAATCGCCTCCTTTGGCGCTTGCACTGCAAAGCAGCGCACGACGTCGCCGTGGTAGGGTATATGCGACAGGGATTGATTGAACAGCGAGGTCTGTGTCAGTTTCTGATCCAGCGCCGTGTGCGTTACATACTGCATATAAATGACATTTTGATTGCGGCTCACAAATGAAAAGAGTATCTTCAACTCACGTGCAAAATATTATCCTCATTCTTGGTGGCAACACCCACATCGGAGATAGTGTCCGGCAACGTTTTTGTCGAGCGCCTCGCATGCTGTTTGCGAATGAGATGTGGCAGAAACTCGCCTTTGAATGTTGAAATTTTCTCTTTCTGAATGAAATTAAATAATTGATCGTAAATTTAAATAATTTGAATAACAGATTTTTCTCTCTTCATACCCTGTGCAGATAGTTGATCACCCATTTCTTGAGCACATAGATGTGTGCATCCAGCAGTCGCCCATACACATCCAGTTGTCCCTTGTTCTTGAGCAGATGACGCTGAATGTTAAGCGTATCCTCACAGTCGCTGGCAGCAAAAACAAATGCCAAACGCTGTGTGGCCGTATGAATGCCAATCATATCACGCTCTGGCTTGTGCTTCGTCTTGGGACCGGGCATAATGACGTCCGACTCGAAGCCGCTCTTAAAGAGCAACATAGCCAGCGAAGCATCATCGGCACGAAACTTGTTGATCAGCGGATATAAGCTGACATTGGTAACGATATCACAGCTAACAACCAAGAAGTCCGATTTGATTCTGAAAGCGAATAGTACTAATTATATATTATGAATAAATAGTTAATATTAACTAGTTATACTTGTCGTATATGTAGCGCAGGCTGTCGGCTGTGCCAAAATCACTGTCACTTGGCACTGTCGCATAGTCGATTTTCACTTTAAGGTGCGTGTGCTCCAGTGCCACCTGTATCTCTAGTTTATCCTGTTCTTGCACCACAACAATTACCTCTGCAGAAAAAAATAACATAAGAACTTCACTAGATATTAATTATTATTTGCATTATTGATATTGATCACCTGTAAAGTTATGCCTGCTTAGCATATTGAGTGGATACCATATGAGAGGATATGGACCCACGGGCAGCAAACACTTGGGCGCATCGCCAAGCACTTCTGGCAGACGTGTGCCACGGCCCGCAGCTAAAACTACAGCTTGAAATTCGGAATTTGTCATTTTTTATGCCAGCACAATTATCAAGAGTATTTTAAATTGCCAACACGCTTGACCGACGACGAAACAGCTGTTCGAGCAGCTCTTGGCGTTAGCCAACACTGTTGCCCATGGGACATATGTTGCTGTCACATGACTGCATTTGCATTGTTTTTGCAATTGTATAAATCTAGTCAGATGACCCATTTTCTCCATTGAGACTCCCATAATTTTATGCACTTTTCAGCAGAAATTACAACACTTTTAGAACAACAAAAGACTTTAATGTATGATTTGAGCGCTACATAACTACAAAATTGGAATACATACATTTTTCTTATTGGAATTAGACTATATACTTTAAGCTTACAAAGGTTGCAGTAGCTACATTTTACATACAATAAGTTTTTGTTTGGGGTTTTCTTTTGCGGTTGAAAAATGGAAACAGAACAAATATTTTTTCTTGAAGTTTAACAATAACATATTGCTGGAATACACACACACGTAGACACGTATGGGATTAATACTTAGAAGAGAACATCATCATCGCCCTCATCGAGTATGTTCGTCTGCTGACGAACATCGATGCCCTGTTCAAGAAGCTCTGCTTTCTTGGCATCTGCCTTCTGACGGGCCTCACGCTTCTTGTCCTGAATCTTCTTCAAGCGGTAGAACTCCTCACGCTCAAGCTCATCCAGCTCCGAGATGATGTACGCCAATGTACGATCGATACGAGGTATGATGACATGCTCAATGGCATTGACACGACGATTCGTGATCTTGATGACCTCGTCGAGGGTGACGAAGGAGGTCTGGAGTGAAGCCAGTTCAACGAGCAGCTTGACGGCGCTCTGGTAGTTCTTCTTTAATTTGGCCAGCTGTTGACCACCACGGGCCAGACCAGCCAGCTCATAAGTATCAGCGCCATCCTGATAAGACTCGAACACGGGCAGCGTAACACCAGCGACGTTGTCTTTCTTGGTACGTATCTTGATTTGGGCTTTGGTCACGTTTTGCAGCACCACCTGATTGATGTCGCCCGATGTGAACTTGGCTTCGGCCAACGAGAAGGCGGCCTCTTTCATAACATCGCCCATCAAAGTTTTCGTCTCGATGATTTTGCCAAGAATCATACGGAAGCGCATTTGCAATGCATCAGCTTTTTTCTTCAACAGCCCATGACCTTTCTGAGCACCCGCAAGACGGGCCTTCATTAACATTTGGGCGCCACGAGACGGGAAAATCGGTAATCTATCTTTTCCAGACATTTTCGTATAATTTTAATATTTGTACAGGGTTATTAGCTCGATTTTTTTACTGCGCACCACAAATTTTAACACACCCGTCGAAGAACACTGAAAAACTCCAACTGGACTGGATAAACACAGTGCTGACTAAGCCTCAGAAAGTGAGGTGTTGGACAATACATTGTAGAAGCAGTAATGCAAAATGTTAAAGAAAAATACCTTTGTTCTATAATTACAACATGTTAAACTGTAACATAAGTTAGAATTTATTTGTAAAACAACTATGTTAATTAATTTTAGTTATTGCTTTACGCATTTTATATAGTGGCCCCAGTATCGAAAAAGTAGTACTGCACAGTGGCATGTAGCATTAGTGTTGAGTAACATCTCATAGAAACAGCTGTTTAGTAAACATCTGTAAACAAAGCAGTGGCTCTAGCGGCATATTTATAAATAATGCAAATTTTGCAACGTTTGTTTTGGTCATCACCAAAAACAATACAAACATACTGCCGTAACTACGCCAAAAAACCAAAGGGGGCCATGGCACACAACCGACGCATGGTGCACAAGGAATTGCTGCGTTATGTAAACCCATATGCATGCATTAATATCAAATCGGATATCGCCATCCATGTGGAGCCCGCCGATGTCCATGTGTATACCAGTGGAGATGTAATTATAGCCCAGCTAACTGGTGGTCCTGTGTCCAACTCAAATGTCGATCTGAATATGGATGTTGAAGACGGCGACAAGGTTGTCAATGTCTTGGTTAAAAAGCTAAACGAACAGAAGTCGCATTTTAAATGCCTTCTAAAGATTCCCGTGCGTGCCGACGTCAACCTGGAAGCAAAAGAAAAAGTAACCATACAGGGCATACAAGGCGAGGTACTTAAGATCAAGGCAGCTGGAGATATATTCACCAGGAATGTACGAGCCACAGAAATATCGCTGAACAGCGAAAATGGCAACATCATCTGTGAGGGAACGCTGCTGGGCAAGAGCACCGAAATCGAAACACAGAACGGAGTAAGTAGCTAAGATAGCCAGTGTCAACAATATAATTTATGTATTGCTGCTCAGAACATCAATCTGGACAAGCTGCAGGGTGACAGCCTAAAGTGCTCCACACAGGCAGGTGACATCAATACGGACTGCTGCTACGTAGAGAAATCAAAGTTTGAGACAACAACGGGCAGCATGGAGCTAAAGAATGTGCACAAAACTAGCGAAGTATATGTTCACCAAGCGGGTGATCTGAAGATGAGTGAGTATGGACATTTTCTTATCCATGAAATAATTCAGAAAATCTCTCTTTTCTAGCTGGCGTCCATGGAAACCTGAACGTGTTCTCTAAAGGCGGCAGCATGAATCTCCAGCTCTCTGAGCTAAATGGCAAAAGTGAGATTGTGGCACAGAATCTTATTGACGAGGCCATAATCAATATATCCGAGGCAATAGAGAACATAAATATAGAAGTTAAAGCCAGTCAGGTTAACCTAAACAACGAGCTGGACCATGTCTCCCATGCATTGAGCGAAGACAAAAGCAAGTTTTTACTAAACAATGAGAATGATCATCATCTGGTCATTAGCACCACAGGAGAGAATGGAGTGCGCCTTGGCAAGCAATCGTGGACCGATATGCTGAGGCAAAAAATGAAATCGAATAAATAAATTTAAGATATTACAAATATTTATAGTATCTTTCATTATGAATGTATGTACGTATGTATGCTCGTATGTATGTATATAAGTAGTTATAAGTATAAGAAATATGTATTAATATGTATGTATTGTGCATTCATGCAACAATTTTTCAGTCCTGTTTTTATGAGTATTATTTGGCTTTGCCAGCTACTTCGTTTAAAACCACGCCAAGGCGCTGATGTGCCCTCTGAATCAGTACATCATCCACCTGTTCCGTCTGCAAGGCAGCTCGAAACATATCCACTTTCATAGCATCAATTTCTTGTATATCCCTAACTAGAATTGGAACATCCGCGCGGACGAACATGTGCGCCAATAGGCGCAACACTTTAAAAGCGTTTTCCTCGTACTGTGAACGAGGCTCATCCTCGTAAGCTTCAAAATCATTTTCATCGTATTCGGTATAGTCTTCAATATGCTGACGTAAAGTTGTCCACACGCCAAGTAAATTGGCAAAGGCAGCCTTGTCATAGAAATATTTAAGACACTGTAAAAGTAATTAGTTTTTAATTTAAAGATTTTTATTATTTGTATGTATTTAGCTTACGCTGCATATATGCGCTAGGTCCTCCAAATACTCCTCCTGCCGCTCGCCCAGTGGCAACAGCTGATTGGGCTGCTGCAGGAACAGTAAGATGCGGGTCAAACAAAACATAATGCTGGGTGTATACACATCCATGGACATCTGCGCCTCCGGCAGCTGCACCAGTATCGTGCATATATTGAGGTAGGTTTGAATTACTTCGATGTCGCAGTTTATTTTTGGTGTACTCATCTCGTCCCCATCATCGTCAATACCATTTGGATCGACGGTGATGGGTGCCTGATCGGTAACGATTCCATCCACTTCATCCGCCTGCTTTGCCAAATCATCACGCATTAGACGAATAAAAGCATTATTAACGCCCTCGCAAAGCTCCTGTACTAAAAATACTTCCGAGAAGGGCTTTAACTTGAGATCCGGCGTCTGGGCGTTCTCCTCCTCGACCAGGGCACAGCTTGCCAGCACAGCATTAATGGCTTTAAGAGCGGCCAAAAGGAGCTCATCGCTCACTGACTGCTGCAGTATAAAGCCGAGATTCTTTGCTGAGCCCTCGAAGGCGGCAAAGCAAATGTACCACTCAATGGCCAGTTGCTCCTTGCCACTGACCACATGTGCCATCACATATTGATATACACGCATCAACTGGATCAGCATGCTCGTATCCATGCAGGTGCTTAGCTTCAGCAGCATTTCAATCCAATCAGCGCGTGCCGTCAGCTGCTCCACACACTCCACTTGCGCGCACATGTTCCCCAGCAGTCCAATGAGAATCTCATACAGACGCACATCCTCGCTGGAGGAGATGGCAAACATAATTAGCTCAATGGCATCATTCTCGAGTAGCAGAGCAACTACTTCCGGGGAGACAGACATATCCCACACCTTGCACAAATCATCCTCTAACTCCAACTCCAATGCTGTATGTGGTAGCTGCTGGCTGAGTTGCATCAATGTCTGTAATATAAATTTCTTGCTGAACATTGTCTCGCCAACAGCATCACCACGCATGCGCATTAACAGCTCGTTCTCATCAGCATCCGAAGCATCATCCTCATTGTTTTGAATTCCGTGGGGTTGGGGCGAATTCGACTCCGATTTATTTTCACCATTTCCAGTGCCGTTTGTCTCCGATGCAACAGCCTCGTTTGATTTAGTCTCCATCCGAATTAGACCGTTTGTCTCGTTATTAACGGTAACAGCACCAATATTATTATCTCTTTCCGCACTATCCACATCTTTGGTCATTTTGGCTGGTGTCTGGTGTCTGGGCTCCGAAATAAGTTCGATCGAGTGGTTCACAAAAGCGGAACTGAAATGAACAAAGCTGTTTGCAACCAATTCGATAAATTTAACATTTTCTGTTAACTTTCAAAAGCTTGGAGTGCATTAACAGACGGCGATTTGTCCATACAATTTTTCAATTGTAATGCCAATTATAACTTAAAATTCTTATAATATTGCTATCCTATTTCATTTTAAGCTCGAGTCTAAAAGTTGTAGCAGCTTTGATCTGAGCCAGGCAATACTATTAAATAAGTTTTTAAATTTTTTTAAATAGGTTTTTATTCTAAACGCTGTCTTTTAATAAACACATCCAGCAAATGAGAAATGGGAATATCTGCAGAAGTTGGCGGTTGCGGAGGCGCAATATTATTGCGATGCTGTGGAAATGTGGGCATCATGCGCGGATCACAAGCTACACAAAATAGAAAAGAATTTATTAAAAATAAGTTGTAATATATATACAAACTCGGCTTACGCTGTGGCGGCTCAGTGAAATATTTACTGTTCAAGCAGTCTTCGGCTGTGCCTCGCGTGCTGGGATTGTAGATGAATAGCGAGTTTAGCAGGCTTCTGCCCGCTGGACCAATCATTTGGAATTTTGTTTTTAAGTTATTGTACGGCTGTTGGCTAAACGTAAAGTTCTGTACGGCAGGCAAATCTTTATAGCCGGGCCAAATCGATTCCGATGGAGCGCCAAGCAGGTCAATAATCATGTCCAGCTGTGCAATTTCCGAGGTGCCCGGCAGTAGCGGCTTTCCTAATAACAGCTCTCCCAGAATGCAACCGAAAGCCCACATATCAATCGACGTTGTATGAGTTCTAGAGCCCAGCAACAGCTCCGGTGCACGATACCAAAGGGTGACCATTTGTGGGGTCATTGGCTTTGGGGGGTCGCCAAACAAGCGAGCGAGGCCAAAATCAGCTGAAATTGAGATTGTGTTTATATATGATGTGTGACGAAGTTCAGCCCATACTTACCCACTTTGATGCAGCCTTTGTCCGTCATTAGTAGGTTGGAGACCTTCAGATCTCGATGTATAATATAACGTTCATGCATATACTTCAAGGCGCGCAGCACCTGCAGCGTTATGCACTTCACCTCCGATTCCGTAAATGGCTGTGACATATTATCCAGCACCGAGGCCAGATCCTGCTCACAGAAATCCATTACCAAGAAGATGCTAAGCGAGAGAATATTACAATTTACATAAATCTCTCAAAATCGTCTCTTCCTCTTACCTGTCCAGACTTTTGCCCACCACAACTTCTCGCAATCGTACAATATTCTCGTGCTGACAACGCTTTAGTATCATAATCTCACGCAGTCCACTTACAGGCAAGCCATCCTTTTCCTGGTCCATGCGGACTCTCTTCAGAGCCACAATTTCTCCACTGCGAGTGTCGCGCGCTCGATCTAAACAAAAGAGATTCAGTAATGATGCGAGTACAATTGATTGAGCTATGCACTTACATACAATACCATAGCTGCCCTCGCCCACGCGGTTGAGCTTCTCGAATTCGGATACTGGACGGCAACGGCCATACTGAACAAAAATATTGATAAGGGAATAGAAAAAGCCGGCACATGACAAAATGCTCATTTAATACAAACCACATTTTGTTCCGGTATGGGCATGGGCGTGCCGCTGTTCTTGAGTGATATTAGAAAACCTTTGCGGGTTATTGGTGCTTGAGGATCTGGCGCAGGATTTGTATCCAATTCATTTGACTTCTTGTCGCTGGACATGTTTATTTTGTTTTAGAATGGTTGAACGACATAAACATAAAACATAAACAGCTCAGAAAGAATCGATACTTTCTCAATTACTGCAAGAACTGTGCTGCAGAAACCAGGGATACAAGCACAAAAATGTTATCAAAGTGCGCAAAATGTAGAGAATTTGAAATGTTGCTGGTACTTTTGGTCATTGTGAAAATAGTAAATATATTTTATATTTAAATATATTTTTGCACATACTAATTATGTGAAAAAAAAAAAAAACAAGAAAACAGAAACTGCGTATGCATTTCATAATATTCACTAATTTATAGATAAGCATAAAAACAAAAGTAGCAATAGAAAATATAAAGCACGATTTATGGAAAGTGAAATTCCGCCAGTTTAAAGAAATTTCGTTAGCATTTCATTTCAAATGCATGCTCTAGACATTAAGAAAAAATAATAAAAAAAATATAAAAAAAAAAACGGACCCTGCTCGTCATCATCTACCAGCTACGCATGTGTTAAAAGCTGTTGGATAAAGCCACAATGACTCCACTATCAATTATCACCCTGAACTTGGGATAAGCAACAACAGTAAAGCGAATGGGCAGAGGTATATAAATGTTGGACCTGGCGTAGAGTGCATCATCAGTTCTGCAGCAACTGTGCAAGTGATACAGTGATATACCCAAACACAGGAATATTAACTCAAGAAAATAATGAATAAAACAACGATATGGTATGCGGCGGTGCTGCTTGTGATCTATTTCACTTTGGTGTTCTGCGATGAAACGCCGGAAAATGCTGAGACTCAAGTAATGAATACGAACACGGATATGGATATGGAAACATTACTTAATACTGGCCGAGAGCTTTTGGAATTCGAAGGACGCACACGTCGTCATCGCCATCGCCTATGGTGTAAGTTTCTACGATACAATTATTACTATGTAAATACCGGGTGCCTGTAATTGGACAGCATCGATTCTGGTGTCAATTGCAGTCTATCGATATATTGCATTTATTATTACTATGCAATAGTTGAGCGGTAACAATTAGCACATTTTAAATATGTTTAATCACATTCTAAGCTATTTGGTTGTCCACCTGCTAATCAGCAAGTGAAGACTTTCTTTTTGAAAGTTTCCCAGCCCAGTCAGTGGGCCGGTCATATGTATATCACTTCCAATTGGAACATCACGATGTGCACGTACCGTTCAATAATAATCAATTAACACTTTTCACTTTCAATCGACGCCACAATTCGACAATTGTAAATTGTCGTAGATCAGTAGACCAGCATTGGGTTCTGTTCGTGTTCAGTGAAAGTGTTGTCTTATCTGTTATCTAATCAGATTTGATTTTCATTTATAGTTCGCCATCTGTGGCCATTGGCAATTGCCTATTGGATCAAGGTGAAAGTAGTCATCGTGTCTTTCTTTGTGGGTAGCGCCATTTATTTGGGTCTGCGCTACTTCTGGCCCCACGCCCGATGCAATCAGGAGGTGATTCTTGATCATCCGTAAGCACTGAATCTTCCAATCATTTTATCTATATTAAATTATTTTTGTGTTCAGCCCTCCATCCTTTACCCAAGATCATATTCCATACTCTCTTGAACATCATCATGAGCATGAGCATGAGCATTATGGATCACCTTCCTCGTACGACTCGAGTCCCTCTTTTGACCCCTACTCGGGCTACTCCAGCTACTCGGGTTACTCTTCCAACTCCGATATTGTGTCTGATATACACAGCGATTCTCCACTGAGTTCTGCACCAAGTGGGCCGACTGGACCCGCTGATGGTTCTAATACGCTTCGCCGCGGCAGACGCAGCGTTGATAGCTTCGATGTGGAGGATAATGTGGAAGTTGATCAGGAGGATCATGTGGAGATTATTGATGAGGAGATCTCTGAGAGTGTTGCACGCCAGCAGCCCGCCGAAGAACAGTGAGCAGCAGTTGAAGATCATCTAATCCAATTTAGTTATAAGCTTTATTTCTTTTATAGAATCGCCGAGTTTATGTTCGCATTTTTGGGTCTGGACTCCAAGGCTTGCCGTCGTCGCTTCGTCTGCGAGATGGAGTTCCGCTCAAAGCTGAATCCGCTGACCAGCATGGCATTCCGCATTGTTGGCCGCGGCTTCTTCGAGAAGTACACCAATTCACGCAATCCATATAAGCGAGCTACCAACTTCCAGGAGTGCGCCGCAGTGAATCCCGACTGTGTGTTCGTGGAGAGCGCAGAGCCAGAGGTTACACCAGCTGCTGAAGAGGAAGAATCCACAGAAGCCAGCGAATCAACCAATCAGGAAAGCACGGCAGAGGCTCAAAATGAAATCAACTTGCAGGCCGAACGTCGCCTGACGCAGCTGAAGCGTCGTCGCGGAGATCGAATGCTCCGCCCCATTGCCGAACACATTTTGACACAGTAGAACTCCAATTACTATTTATTTATTTTATTTATTTAATTATTTATTTTAGCTATAAGAATGATGAACAAAATAAACTTGCCTCAGCTTTAAAAAAAAAAAAAACAACTACCGTTATTTGTTCCGGAAAATGCAATCAAACAAATGCTAAATTTGTAACTCAGGTCCGAAAATCTCAGGAGCGAAATTAAATAGAAAACAAAAAGAAAGGAAAAGAAAAGGAATAGATGAAAACCGAATACCGATGCTGACTAAAATTTGTAAGGGCTAATTTAAGTCTTTTTGACCTTTTTCTTTTTAATTGCATTTATCTGATCGGCCATCTGCTCGATCTCTCGCTGATTGATGGGCTCGTTTTTGCGGACGGCCGCCTTTCCCTTCTGCCTTTGGGCGATATCTGCGACGATGTCGTTCAGCTTGCTCCACACAAAGCTGAGGAAATTCACAGGCAGGTCCTGTTTGAAGAAGGCAATGGCCACCAGTGCAATGAGCACCAGTGCTGATATGGAATTCTGATTGAGATCAGCGTCAGTGGAGCGCACCTCGGCATTGAAATCCAGCTTCACATAGACGGAACATCTGTCCGCCACAAAGGTGAAGGAGGGCAGCTTGTAGGAGTACGTCTTCTCCGAGAGCGTCGATTGCAGTTCCACCACATAGGTCTTGCCATCGCGCGGTATACGCGGGAAATACACCATAATGCCCGGATTGTAGCTAGACTTGGGATTTAACGGAGACGCCACGCGCTGAGAAAACACCGGCGAGTCGGAAGCTCCTTGCTTGTACATCACAATGCGCAACGTCTTGTAGAAATCGTTATGTGAGGCCATAATTCTGGCCGTAATATCCACAATTTTGATAGGATTAACAGCAATCAAATTTATATTTCGCACATCCTCATTGGCTACGGTAACCGTGTGGTTTTTCGGTATCGAGCGATACACTTTGTCGTCGTCCGTCACCACGCGAACGGTGTAGGTGCAGCCGGGCTGAAGACCCCGAATGCGATATTGTCCATTAGTTTCGCTGAATGCCTCCTCTTGCTGATGCTGGCAGCTCTCTGTTGCGATGGCCTGTACATTAACCTCCGGGAAGGGATCGCCATTGAGGGATGTGATTGTGCCGAAAATAGAGTAAGCATAACGCGTGCCACTGTAAAAGGTAGTCCATTAATAAGAGTTATACAAATTAGCCCTAAATAGTTCTTACGTTAGGGTAACCTGCACGGTTTCGCCATCCTTGATGTCAATTATTTTGGAATTCGGCTCGAATTTGTATTCCTTCATCATGGGCCGCAGGAAGTACTGTGAAGGCGACAGCGAATGGAAATTGATGACGCCTTTGTCTCCAGTGACCAGATTCTTGCGATAGCTTTCGCCGCCGCTTAGCGAGAGCAACACTCCGCTCAGTGGCTGACCGGCATCGTCTTGTACTTTCACCTCAATCTCACAGAGTTTGTGTGCGCTGAAGGAGTTCGACTGGCGATTGTATTCACTGAATACATAGGATTCCTTCTCAGCGGAGAGCTCGAATTTGAGCGTCTCATCGATAGGCCCAAATTTGAATTCACCTGTAATCGAGCTGAGCACTTCAATGGGTTCAAGTTCTGGTTGTTCGGGAAAACTCAGCGTTATCTTGGCATCCTTAATTGCGGGCACAATTTTGCCGCGCAAGATGAGTCCTCGCGTGGCCACAAAATTGAAGGCAATATCAACGCAATCACTGCTGCCCACGATCTGCTGATGCTGTGGCGTAAACAAAAGGACATCACTCAATGGCTTAACGTTCAGAATTTCCTCTGGCTTCAGATATGTCTCGTAGCGGAATGCGAATTTCCCATCCACCTTATGCGCCTCAGCTATTGGTGTAACGATTTGTTTACCCAACGATTGCGATTCCACAGCTAGTTTCAGAGAATCCAAATTGGGGTCTGTGGACAGGACACGCACGCCCGTCTTGTGGGCAATGGCATTGACAATCAACGTCTGCAGCTGATCTGGTTCTGGAGTGATGAATTTACTGGGCAGCGAGTCATCGTAAATGTGACAGCCTTCCAGCTTAAAATCGTAGCTGCCGTATTTAGAAACGCAGAAGGTGTTCACGCCTGAAAGAATCTTCAGGGTTTCAATGGGCGCCTTGGGCTCCGATGGTCCTGTGACATGAACGTAACGCATCTGTAATTAAAAGAATAATTGTCAGTGGAGAAAATAAACAGAAATATATTACAAAAGTTTACCAGCGCGCGATGACTAGATATAATGGACACTTCGTAGCCCTTGTGTATGAAGGGCGGCGCCGTCTCCTCTGCAGCGGCGACATTTAGGAAGACTCGCGTCGATTCATAGCACAGATTGCCTTGAGGAATCGTTATCTCATAGGGACCAGGCAGAACATCCTTAAAAGCATATTTGCCACCTGCACAGAGGAGCTCGTTAAAACAGATGCGTGCTGGCAAATTGAATTCTATACTCACGATATGCCCTGGCCTTCCATTTGTTGTCCGTGGGCTGTCCGGTGGCATCTAGGCCCTGCAGCGTAATCTCTGCTGAGGTGCAAGTGGCCGTGGCATCTGGCAGGCACTGCAGCTCACCTCGAATGGTGGCACGCAGCTGCGAGAAGGTAATGCCATTTAGTGGTGCATCACGCACTTCAGCCTGCTGTTGCACAGGGAAGAACTGAACACCGCTCGTCTTATCCACTTCCGTAGTGAGGACTTCAATATTGTATTTGCCGGCGGGCAGATAGGCACACCAGATGCCGCTCTCTGCCTTCGTGGCAGTTGTCGTATGGAAGGTGGAGCCGATTTTCGTGATGCCAACGACATAGGATTTCGGAGAGACGACTTTGCCGCACACTTCGTAAGCGGAAGGCACAATTGTGGGCAGTTTGGGCGTAGCAATCTGCGTCTTCACCTGCACCGGCTCGAATTGCAGCTGTGGATACTCGACTTCAATGTTGTAGCTGCCTGCTTTAATGTTCTCCAGCGTATATGTGCCAGTGGCATCTGTTTCGGCGACCTTTTCCTTGTTGAGCTTGACAATGGCAGACTTAAGTGGTGCACCGTCCGCGGAGCTCAGCACCTGGCCAGAGACAGTAAAGCCGCTAATCTTGAACTCCTCTTTGATCTGCAGCGTATCCTTGCCCAAGTCCACCTCCAAAAAGCTCGGCGTCAGATGAAGTTTCAAGTTTTGGTTCTCGTTAACGGCCTGCAGCAAGTACTTGCCTGTGGGCACATCCTTGAAGCTATATTCACCCTTCTCGACCAACGAATAGCAAGCGGCAGCGCTTTCGTATTCATTGTTGAGCTTGTTCGCCGGCGCAGTGGGCGAATTAGCACACTTGATCGGTAGAGTTTGCTGTGGGAATGAAGAGAAGAAAAATAATATATCATAATATAAAAGATTAGACTGTTTATCTACTTACGCCCTTTTTCTTATAGAGCACCACAGCGAGATTTGACGGCAATTGGGAGCTGGTATCGAAACGTCCATTGATATCAAAGCCAGATACCACCAAAGAGTTAGCCGGCAGCTCCGTGTTGCCACTGACCACAACCACATTGTGCTCCGCCTTGGCGAAATGCCATCTGGCATGGCTGGCACGCACCACATATTTGCCGGGTATAATTGGTGTAAAGAAGAAGACACCATTGATGTCCGTTTTGGTGCGGCGAATGTCGCCCTGCTCCGATTTCAGCTCCACATCAACATCCCGTGCACCGCTACCGGTGGCTAGAACCACCTTGCCCGTAATGCCAAAGCCCTTGAATACGAAATTAACATCTTTGCCCTGACTGCACACGTCATTCTTGCCATCGAAATTGAGCTCAACGTGTTCCGGCTCGAAGCTCCAACCGGGAGGTGGTGCAATGCTTAGCAAATATTCACCCTTGTCATAGATGGGCAGGAAATAGTAGCCATTCGATGGCGAGCAATCGGTTTTATCCTTCAGTGAGCCCTGCTTGGTCAAGCTGAAATCGAATTGGAAAAAATTCTTATCAATGATTTACAATTCCATTAATGAAAGTCACCACGTACAGTTTTATTTCCACCTTGGAAAAGTCAATTTCAGCATGGCTTTTGATAAAGCCACCACAGCCGACCACTTCATTGGACTGTGCGTTAATTTGACTAATTAAATTAATTAAAATTAATATAAAGCCGGAAAACTGACTTCGCGACCTCATTTTTTTTTTCGACTCTGCGCTGCCAGCTGAAAGTGTAGAGTTGTCGAGTTAGTTGGAAACACAGCTCTGATAAGCATAATATATCGATATATTGCATCCCACAGGTGTTGCGATAGATTGTTAAATAGTGCTGACGATAGCTTACTTCGATGTCTATTAGATGTTAAATCAATTTTAAATTCTAAATAATGCGATTAAGACAAATAAATTATATAATATAATATTATATTATTATACGTTATTGAACTTTGTATAAATTGAAAGCCGTATGAAAAATTTTTATTCGACGATGAATTATTGCCAGTTACCGACTATAAATTGGAGATGAACATAGAAGAGCTGTGCAATATCGATAACATTTAATAAGAAGTATCGACTTGGCGCAATTTATTGTCACATTCAAAGGTTGTGATAAAATAAATTGAACCATGAGTGTAATGTTTTTGTGGAAAGTAACAACATTTTCAAATGAATGCTAATAATTAATAATTCAAATTCTTCGTTCAATTAAAACGATCACAAACGGTTTTATTATCTGATTGTCATTTACTGTGTGTGTACGTACATATCTCTGAATGATTAGGACTATATACAATCTATTGACATTGAAATCATTTGATTGTTGCAGAAATAAGCTTGTCAGATATTAATTATCGCAACGAATTTTAATTACGCTGAACTACGTACGATATGGCTCCAAGTGCGAGCCAATGTGTTGGGAATATGCTTTACATGTATGTATGTCTATGTTTGTTCTGCGCAGTTAAGCGATCTGCCAGGCAGACAGCACAGAGACAGATAAAGCGAGACAAGCGCCGAGTTGTTCACAAGAAATTCATTTCAAGCATCGTTGAGCTGCGGATTGCCCTCAGTGCCTATAAATTTTGACCGATGCTGGCACGATAAATACATACATATGTATGTACATATGTATGTATTGGAAAAAAGAATAAGAAAGAAAATTGAAACACTCATGGCACACAGACAAAGCCGCATAACTGTAAGCTATAAACGAGCAATTGTACATATAAAATGTCTGAAGTGTGCAACATCAATTACTGACATTGACTTTGAATTGCCGAGGCAAAGCAATTACCCATTGCCATATTCTATACAGACAAGTATTTGGTTTAAGTGCAGTCCGATAGCTGCATTAACCGGAAGTGAGCGGCAACTGTCAACTGTCACTTGCTGGGCGCCATTTTGGTTGGCTCGACGGACTGACTACCTGTTTTAGCCATCAATTCAAAACTAATTAGCTGGCCACAGACCGAGGTAGCGCCTGCATGTAATCCACACGAAAATATAGACAGCCAGACAATTTGTCGAGACAGTAGCATAACACATTAATTTTATGGCCGGGTATTATTAGAATCTAACAAAAAAATAGAAAGAATAGAAAATAAATCTGCTGGGTTGTCCATTTGGGCAGATAAGCCAGCGTCATAGAGATTCGCATTAACTAAGTAAGAATAAATATCATTTTAATGAAATGCACAATATACCTTATCGCCTTATATAAAGACATATGTATGTATGTATGTATACATGCATCTGTCTATATATTTAAAAAATTTAAAAACTGGCAATTCTCGATGCGGCGATTTGGCATTTGTGCTGCATTTATTATAGGGGTCGTTCGATTATCGCTTAAAGTCAAATAACATCAATATTTCGGGGTGTGTTTGTGTCATATATAAATAATAAACCATGGACTTTGTTATCAACCCCCCTACAGTTAAGAAATCCATAATAACCGAAAACAGGAAAAAAAAATCCCCGTCGCAAAAAAGAAACAGCAACTACTACGCAAAATTTAAAACAGAGCATACCACACATTCGCACGCACATTTGTTCCCTTACGAACTGTTCCCAGCGATCGCTTGCGTATCCAGGCAGCGGCAGCGACAGAGACACCCCATTGCGGTTGCCAAAATAATTGACAAAACGCGCTTCGCTTCCCTGCGCGCTCAGCTTGACTCTGCTTTGCTGTGCTCTGCTCTGCTCTATTCTGTTCCCGATTCTGTTGTGCTCATGCGGAGAGCGCGTGCCAAACGCTACCGCGGGCCGCGGCTGCGACGCCGCTCAAGGCAGCAACGCAGACGCCGAGTCAGCAATCAGTTCAACGCAAGTTGCAGCCGCTAACAGACGTATTTAGAGCGCGTGCGTGCCAGCAGCACAAAGAGTATAAATCTTGTACTTGGTTCTTTTTTTTCCCGTTTGTTGCTTTTGGCCATTGCCAGTGGAACACGCGCAGGGTTCTAGCTAAATATAAAACAAGATATTTTATCGAACTACTGATAAAACGTCGTTGTAAAAATACAAGAATTTTCGATACAAGATCTAGTGCAAAAACAAATAAAACTCGTTTCGTTTAGTTCGCAAGTGCGGCCCATTAAAAACGTAAATATATAAAATAAAAAGTGTAAAAATAAAAGCAAACTTTAAAGCAAAAAATCTGCAAGGGCTAAGTGCAAGTGCAAAAGTTGTTATTGTTGTTGTCGATCTTGTTTGTTGTGCTCGAAAGACAGACAGCAAGAGAGTGGGCGAGAGAGAGAGAGTAAGAGAGCTGTAAGTGCACTTGACAGTTGGTGCTGCAGTTGACAGTAGCTGACAACATTCCAGCTAGAAAGAGTCTCTAACGAGAGGGAGCGAGAGAGGGAGAGAGAACAATTACAATTATGACAGCTGAAACACTTAAACCGTTTATAACACCAACGAGTGCCGTTAATACTTTTCCGGCCAAGCAATCAAACGGAACGCACTCGACAAGGAAGCATATACCAATTGTCTTAGGCATTGTCGCACTCGTTCTCATCGCTCTTATCTTTACTTATACGGTATGTATTTCACATGCAACTAATATTAGCGAATGATTAAACACCTTAATAACTTAATTGATAGAGATTATGGCTGCTTATCACGCATGTGCAAGCTCATTAGATTTAATCAAATCAAATAACCTGCCTGCGACATCAGCATTGACTATACTAAAGTTTAGCTTTATGAATTCCCGTTTCATAATTCCACAAGAAATATATAAATAAATAAGAAGAAGAAAATCAAATTAAAATTAAAATTAAAATTCCAATTCCAATCCCGATTCAAATTCAAATGCAAATCTATAAAGCTCGTTTTACGAAGCGTGACCGTCAGGCATTTAATTTGGCACAAGCTATACCTAGAAACTCTATAAAAATACATTTAAAGAAGAAGAAGCAGCAGCAACTGAGTCAGTGGCAGTGGAAGTAGGTAGAGCTAGAGCTGGTCAGGGTGCTGGCCAATAAAACCCGTCCCGTCTCAGATCAAAATCGAAGCGTGTCTCTGACCAAATCGTTTCCTAATGATCGTCATAAAACCGAACAAGCCGATCATCATTCCCGAGCCAACAGAAAGAGCTAGATGATAGGTATGTATGAGAAGGGAAGCTATAAACAGGGGAAGTGAATACATAGCGAGGTGCTAAGAGATGTACTGTTTGAAGTTCAAGTGGTAGCATATTCTTGAAACTGTTTATATAACTGAACAAATCCAAAAAATACTAAATTAGGGTAGATAGAAAAGGGAATATACATATGAGGGAAAACCTAGCAGACTGAAGAAGGCAACTTAAAGCGGAAGTTGGGCAATAAATAATAATAAAAGAGGGAAATAACCGATTGAAAGCAGATATTTTCCATTATCAGCGATAGACCTTATGGTCTATGAGTTTATCTAATTGCTAAGTAGGTCGGTTATTACTTCCAGAGTTCTAAGTATTTGTCAGCAGGCAATACGAAATTGACATTATAAGCTGGGGAGTAATGAATAATTATAACGATATAATATGATGATAATTAAATATGATAATTAAACATGATAATTAAATATGTACTTGTAATATTCATATATTTATCTAAGATTTATCCTATCACATTTATATATATATCTGCTAAAGTAATATATAAAATATTTATACAGGGTATCTTCCAAACTTATTCATTCAACTGAATCCCACGTTGTTTACTCAAGAACCGATTTCCTATGCCAAGCTAAAGAAGTGTTGATAGACATTCATGGTTTATCTTGGTATTTTACCATTTTTATGGCATGCTCGATAAATGTCCGACTATATTCCATACATATTATATGCACACATATACTATATATGACACAGAAAACTCTGAACTTTTGTATTCCGATAGCTTCCGATGATGCTCCGCAATCGCTGAATAATAACAACAACAATTTGCATGGCTTATGCATAAGTGAAGAAGTCTCCTATATGCCACAGATCGGCTTTAAGCACTGCGCACTTCTCCATGCACCATTCACTGAGTGCGCATGTACTTTGGAGTGCTTCTCTGAAACGGAAATCGTACAATTGTCAATTGACTTGTAAATGTCATTTCTTATTTTTCGTATTGCCTTGGCTTTTGAGGGGCGCAGCTAAATGGACATGTGTTCTGCAAAGCCACATACATAAATCTTTGTTAAGATTTTTATATAATTTCCCACTAGCCGAACAAAAGACCGATGGCTATCTGACGTATGTAACCCTGACCACACGGTAGGGTGGGGTGGGGTGGTGTGGGGTGCGGATTGACCCTCATCAGAGTTGGTGAAAGTGGAAAACAAAAAACTTATTTCTTGTGCTGTGTTTCTGCTGGTGTAACGAGATTTGATTGCGTCGGCTACCAGCAAGATTTATGGAGGCGAAACTCGTTTACATTTTCGTTTACATACTATCCATATACGGCTGTCATAATACCTGGCGACAAAGTGAACTTTAAGTGTTTACAAATCAAGTAGCAACCGTTCGAATTACAGCAAGTGAGCAGTAACTGAGATCACAGTCAAAAATTGGCTATGCACTGGCCGAAAATAGACATCAATGTGAGGGCTTCAGCTCTCAATCAATCTCAATTTAACAACTGGGAGACTCGTTTGATATACGCGTTTCCTGGAAACCACAAAAATCTCAAGACTCAAATGTCAACTCGAATTCTAACTACAAGATGGATGAGTGCTGCATGCTAGGCGAGACTGCTCATATAGAAGTTACCCTGATGATCCCTATATAAAGTTAAAAGATTATCTGTATATAAATCTTTTTATTTTCATGTTAAAGCTACGCTTTAAGCTTTACGGCGTCAAAATTGAATGGAATTAGATGTATTTAATTGAAAATAAAATATTGATAAATATATCATATCATATCAATATGTGATCCCTAGTTAGATTATTGCATCGTATATTAATTTATACTCATATAATATGCATATTGAATTCGTATTCATATTAACACTGAATATGTTAGTATATATTTGAATTTTAGTATTTATATTTATATGATATTCATATTCATATATACATACTAATGCTGATACTAATATTTATGTTCAACTAAATTCGGCCCCAACTCCTTCCTTGCCTCGTCTCTCGTCGTCACTCCAACAGTTCTAACACGTCTTTTTCTCACTGTGTAAGACCCAGTGTGGAATGGAGCTTTGTCACACGCTCTGCCGTTTTTTCACGATCAATGCAAAAGCTTAATTCAATAATTTCGTAAACAAGTTCCATAATTTATTCAGACAAAGATCTTAAGAATCTCCTCACACATAGCTGCCAAGTTTCAGCCCCGACTTGTCATAACCAGCGGACATTAACATTAGCTTCTTATTTAATTTAATTTAATTTTATTTTATTTATTTATTTATTTTTGGGGCGCGAACCAGCAATAAAAACAGAGAGCGGGAGAGAAACACGATGTTGTATATAGACAATAATGATAGGAAAAGGCGATGACAGTCTCATATTGAGCAACGCGTCGAAAGTTTGCGGCTGTTCGCACAGAATGTTAATGATCCATTAAAAAGATTATGCGCCTCGACGGTCGTACACCATATTTTGTTTTTGGTTTTGTTTTTTTGTTTGTTTTTGTTTTTTGACAAATGCCCTGGGCAACTAATAAACGAGGTGGTTAACATTTGTTCTACATTTTAAAAGTATTTTAAATGATTATATGTATTGGGCAGGAATAATTGAGCTAATAATAATAATAAAGCAAAATGGCTCAACAAAATTGAAGTATTTCTTATATACGTATATAAATGTCCTTTGGCTGTAAGCTAAGCTCAGCTATGAAGCATAGCTTGAGCCTAAGGCTCTACAGTTTCTAGCCATATATTTCGTATAACGAAATAAGGCTAGAATTCTAATTTAGCGCATTTTATATATGAAAATATTTACAGTGTTCAATATTTTCAGTAGAAAGCGCATTTATAATATACATATATAGAAATAATGACAATTCAGTATTTATTATTAACATTAATAAACAAATTTTTAAAGGGTATTTAATGTTTTTCCTGACTTTCGAAACAGAACGAAAATGCTTAAAGATAATTGCTTTACAGACCAAACAAAATAATTAACATCAAAGGATTTGCAACCATTTAATATTTATTACAATTTGAAAACATTTTAGTCTAAGTAGAAATAGAAATTAAACTTTTGATTTTTGAATAAGGAAAATCAGCTATTTTTTGTATTTTATTTATTTACGAATATTTGGAGTTCACATACTCATACCATGGCTTACTTTGAAAAATATGATTTAGTTTATATATATAAATGCATTTCAAATCAAGGAGTAGTGCCTAGTCGAGCATGTCAGAGCTAAGATGAAAATAGTAAAAAATTATAAATCAATTTAGTTCACAAAAACTTGCACTCTATAGAGTATTGCCCAGTCAAGCATGCCTTAAGTCCACAAAAGAAGGAATTGTAAATGAGCTTTTAAAGATATAAGAGCTTTATTAGCTTCAATGGCTTTTGCTCAGTCAGGCAAGACTTTTATAATTTGAAAATGAAAATTGATTTATTTTCACATAGGCATTTGGATGATACAGCGTATAGCAGAGTCGTGCATGTTTCATTATAACACCTTTAAAGGCTTTATGTTAGGGTATTGTCCAGTCGATCATGTTAAAGCCAAACACGATTATTTCTTCATCTGCTGTGCATATCAAATGCTTGCTTTCTATGTCAGAGCATACACACATACATGCATATAGATGTACATATATATACGTATATATGCATGTACATATTTTTTTGGGCGCTGGTGTCAAAGTTCGCTGCTTTGGGATTTAATGATGTGTGGATTTTAGCACCGCCTATCGCCATAATTAAAGCTCATTACATTAATTGTATATGAAGACTGAAGATAAGCATAAAGTGAATCTAGAAAACAGCGAAGAAACATATATATATATATATATGCTTATCTATATACATATATGATATGTATATATATTTGCTATTAACATATATATTCTATTAAAGCAAAGAAATTTTCTTAAGTAGAATACAAATTGATATCATTTCATTTGATTTATATATTTATATATAGATATGTATATATACATACATGTTTGCAATTGTCTGTTTTTTAATGAATTCCGCTTTCCTGGATTGAGCATAAACACATGATCATGCTGTGCCATAGCCATGGCTATACTTGTGATTCTATAGTTTCTTTATTCAATGATCTCATGCACTATTTATGACGCAGAAAGTTTTATATAATATAAACATATCTCTCAAATCTCTTGCAGATCTGGCAAACGAAACGCGTGCAACAGCTTGAAGATGATCTGGGCGCTTTGAGGCGGGATGTGAGTAGCTTGCGGCAAAGACTGGGCATTGATGTTGTGGAGGAGTATATGGAATTCGAAAAGGAGGTGAGCCCAAGTCTACGAAAATAATTCACATTTCTATTCATAGTAGTCCAAGCATTGCGTCACATTCCCAACTTATTTTATATATAAATATCTATATGGGACATGTGTATTTATAGACATAATATATATATGAAAAATGCTTTATTTTTGACAAATGGTTGCGAAGTGATAGATGTAGATTTAAATGGGAACCGTTAGTTCAGGGGGCCATAAAATACTTTTGCCATTTATTAATGGGTATTTCTGACAAATCACTCAAGCAGCGAAAGACATAAGCCAGAAGCTCTTAAGAGCTAGCACTCAATTAATATTTAATCGATTTCGACCATACATTCTTTTGTGCTATAATTTATGATGCTGGCTATTAGAGCCAAGGCAATTGCTAAATGGATTTCGTGTTGAAATTATTTACTTATTTGAGGAACGCAAAGATATGTAATTATTAAGCATATATAGCAATAAGTGTTGACTGATCTGAACTGTACTGGACTGATCTGATCTGATCTCATCAATGGAATCATGGATAGATCGTTTCAAAACTCAAGAGAGCTGTGCATGTGAGGCAATCTAAATGGGTAAAAGAATATAATGTGCGCATATATATATCTATATATATGCTAATGACAGCGTCTCTAGAGAGTTGGGGGAAGGCGCCAGCAATTAAAGCCAAAGCAAAAAAAAAAAAAAAAAAAAAAAAAAAAATGAAATGAAAAAGTATTATTTAAATGAGTACGCGTATTTATAAATATATATGAAAGACATACACACACACGCCCATTTGTGAAATATGCATTAGAGCCATAAGTTATGGGGCCAGGTCCCCTCTGGCAGAGGCAAGCCACAAGTCACGTACTTGTGGCCCAAGTGTTTGACCCACAAATCTTATGGCATCCACTTTATATTATATTATACGAACTTGCTCATCCATGATCCCAAATAGCACGGCGAACTCGAGAACTACGGCTCCTACGATGACAATGTTGATGATGATGATGCTGGGGTGGAGGATGGTGCGGACAGATCGAACAGTTACGAGGACGAGGATGATGAGGACTTGGGCAACGAGCAAACGGACATGGAGGAGTACTTGGATATGATTAATCAGGAAAAGAGTGCGACTCAAGCCCTCTCACCGGACAACAGCAGCGATAAGTCGGACACAGCGGCATCCACCGCCACCTCCAGCTCCAGCTCATCGGCATCCAATGATGATAATGTGTTTGAGGACTTCACTAGCTATAACGATTCCAAAAAGAAGAGGGAACGGTAAGTAATTGATTAAATAGTATAAATATTATATATCAAAGTCTAAATCTGTTTCTAAATAGAAAAACTCGCTCCATTGCCGAGATGCGCAATGAGCTGCCGAGCAACGAATTAGCAGAAATTGCGAAGAACCAAAGCCGAAGTGCTGAGCAGACAAAGGAAAGGTATGTTAAAATAAAAAATATGAAATATGCACTCAAAAAGGAAATTACACTCTTCACCATTTAAATTTATATTTAAATCAGCAAAAGCATAATTTCCTTAATAAGCAATACTTCTCTTTATTGGCATTTTGATATAAATAGTTAAGAGTATAATTACCCTTTTGGGAATACCTGTGTTCTCTATATCTGTATTACTCTCACTTTACATGTGAACTCTGTTCATTGCGCGCCAATATGAACGTCTTATTTCAAAGTCTAACAATAGGTGTATCAACCATTTAATAGGTGTATCAACCATTTAATAATAGGGCCTAACTACTTTCCTAACAGCACAGAGGACGCGACCGATCAGCAGGGCAGACGCGCACAGACTAAAATGTCCCCACTGAGCGCCTATGCTAAGCCGGCACTGCAATAGTTACCGACACTAATACTAATAAGCACTAGATTGAGAGAGAGCGAGAGAGGGCAGTTATAACTCTTTAACCTTCAAATGCACCTAGTGTGCCTATGCTAAGCTGGCACTGCAATACTAACGCACACTAGTACTAATACGAACTAGAGAGAGCACATATGAACTATACAAACCGCTCACGCACACTTTCGACTGACAAGGAGATCGTACGAGTTGCAACCAATGACGTTAAGCGAGGGAACATTTAAATTCCCTTCTTCTCTCTTTTACTCAACTGAAAGCATTATAATTGGGAATCTAAAGCGCGCCTGACCAATGGCGTCGGAGTAATAAAGCTCAATGTTTGGCATTAAGTTTTGCTCCAGTTGACAAAAATTGAATGTTTAAGTTGAGCGATTAAAAATATAATAACATACTTGTATAGATATACCTTATAAAATCACAGAAGTGTCTTAGGAACATTTAGCATCTTAACAAAACGGCATTTATTAAAGGATATTTATTTTTAATTTCCTCCTACAGCACTGTTACTCCCAATAGCAACACTAAGCAGCATCTGCACAAACAGCGACCACGCACACGTGAGGGCCGTCAACGACTTTTAGTACGCAAAGGTGATTATTTATATATATACCTATAGTCGCATTTTAATTGGCAATATCTATAGCAACCAAAATATTCCTTCACTGTCATATGTGCGTTTGTTAATTCGCAGGCGAATCTCCTGTTTCAGCGAAATCCGCAGATTTCCCTGCCGCAAGCCGAGCAGCTGCACATTTCCACTTGAATCGCAAAGTGCCGCAACACGAGTCCCCCATTCAGGTGCACTGTGAGTATTACTTGTCTAAATATATGTACATACATATATACACGTGTGTACAATAAATTTATATGATTCAAATTTCCTTTTATCTACAGCTTATCACGGTGATATGTATATGGGGCATCCCACGGCCAGCAGCGACAATCAGTGGCAGCAGCACTTCAGTGTTCACAATGGCATCCTGACAGTCCATCAGGCGGGTCTCTACTACGTCTATGCCCAGATTTGCTACAATAATACGCACGATCAGAATGGCTTTATTATCTTCCATGAAAATAAGGCATTCTTGCAATGCCTCAATACGGTGCCCACGAACATGCCCAAGGTGCACACCTGCCACACAGGTGGGCTAATTCAGTTGCAGCAGCACGAGTCAATACATGTGCGCGACATCCATCGGGATCGGAATGTAATGCTCCGGGATAGCAACAATCGCAGCTTCTTCGGCATCATTAAGCTCTAAGCGAATATTCTCTGCACCGAACTTAAGCTTTAGTAGTTGCGACTACTCAGTTATACGAATACGTATATACAGCTGAGTAGATGAACTAGCCTAGAATTTATTTACACTAAACATATATCGCTCTATATACACACACACACATTTATATAAACATATATATAAATATATATTTATATACCTATCTATTCATAAACTTAACATGCATATAATATCATATTTATTTTGTATATACATCTATATATTTCTAATTGATACAGAAATGAAATTGCCATAATAAAAAGAGTTTAATAAAATTATATTTTAAATTGCATTTTTTAATTACATTTAATAATGAGATAAGGAAAAGGATAAGATCAGGAAAATTAAAATATATTCATATAATCTGCTGCATAAAATAAAACGCAGACTGTCAAATGATATTTTAATGCAATTATAGCAAATACTTCTGATTCTGGGTTTAATAAATATTTTTGTTGACCTGAGCGGGCCCAGTTTTACCTTAAATTGCCTTATATATACTTTTATCCACTTAACTCAATCTTTAAAGTATTTGAAATCCACTTTCTGTCATTTGGCAAAGCAGAGAACACAAAAAAAGAAAACCAGAGAGAACCTCTTGATAATAAAGCCTCTTAATAAAAAAGAGCAAATCCTTTGGCTCAAACAGACATTTCTACACAATTTATCTGCTCTAAGCTTGTTTCTTCTGATTTATTTTTGTTTTTTATCTTATTTGACAAGCACAAAGCGCACATAACATGGTCAATCCTGGCGAATGGATTCTGTCCGGGTTGCCGGACTCATTCACAGATGTTCCATTGCAGCTTAACAAAATGTGACGTCAAATGGAAAAATTAAGTTGCACTCACACATACGTGGACATGGATGGGTTGGGAGCGGGAAGTGGAAATGGAGCTGGAGCATGCATAGATTGAGTGGACTTGGCTCATGCATTCCAGCCTCTATCCAGGACAAAATTCAGCTCCAGCTCAATGCCCAAAAATAGATGCAATTGAAGCTGCAGTAGCTTTAAGCTGCAGCTCCACACAGACACACACACGCACATACATACACTCACACAATAGCCACACACACACACACACACAGATTGATATCCGGGCCTCGGCCAGCGGAAGTAATTGCCGAATGAATGCCATTTCGCATGTAACAGGTGGGCGTATTAGGGTGGTCCAGGGTGGTCTTCGGCTGCTGGCTGAAGCAACAGTTCGGCTCTGTGCAGGAATCGGTTTAGCATTGCCCCAGGCAATGTCGAGCCTTCCACCAGCTGCTGCTGCTGCTGCTGCCTCCTCCATGCTGTATGTACACATACATCCAAAAATGAGCATTTTGAAGAAGAAGAAGAAGAAGTTTAAGCTGAAACAGAATCACTTCCCCGTCTAGCCCGAAGTCTCGCCCATGCGCACTCCAATCAATCCAACTTTCGATTGCATTTGCAAAGCTTTACATCAGTCGCTCGTAGGTGTCCCTTGCGATTTGGCTGTGGCCCAGGTGCATAGTGTCTCTAGTGTGTGTGTGTGTGTTTGTGTGCGCCAATTTATTACAGCTAAGTAAATTGCAGCTCAACTGCCGCTGAGGCTATGGTAAGCTTTGTCTTTATCATATAAACAAATTTGATTTTCAGATTTTTTGCTCAGCCAACAGGTGGCAGATTTTTCTTTAACAGTATTTAGCAGTATATAATAATTATATATACATGTGTATGTATACATATAATAATTAATATTATTTAAAAGAACACTTGTATACATATTTATAAAATTATTATTTTTTAAAAATTATTTTATATTAATGATTAGGTAATAAATTGTTAATGTTCTGTAAGTTTTTTTTTTTCAAATTTTGTATACATATTTTAGAAGTTATATTTATATAGTTTACAAAATGTTGAAGTTACCAAAAACATATATGAAATTATTATATATAAATTATATCATAAATTCATTTTTTTGTTTATTCAAAATCAATTTGGTTTTTTAATTTCATATATATTATTTAAATAAATTTTCTTATATTACAAAAAATTTGATTGTTCTGTAAATGATTATTGAATTACATATTTTGTATATTTTTTTAAATTTTCATATACATTGTAATTAAGTAATAAATTTTTAAAACTACCCGCTTATTTTTTATACAATACAAATAATAAATCTATATATTTTTTAATATTATAAATATTTAAATTAATAAAAAAATATTTATATAGATTTAAATACTTATTTTTAATAAATAAAAATAAAAACAAAAAAATTCTTTAGTAGAGCTCTCGGATTAGTCTTTACAATATTACTAAATAAAGCACATACTTATATGCATTGCACATATAAGTATATTTTTACATAAATACCCATTTAGTTGTACAACAATTCAGAGCCCATTATGCTACAACTCGTTTGCTTTTGTATCTAATTGCGCACTTGACTAATTAATTTGTGATTTCAACTGGGATTTCATTACGTCTCAAAGCGCCACATACAGACACAGTCATGCACGCATAGACACACGCACAAAGGACAACCCACCTATACATACATTTGTATAAAGCTTAAGAGCACTAATGAAGTTTTCATAAGGAAAAGCAAAGCTCGCGCGCGCACAAAGTAAATGGCAACAGTCATGTGTGCAAGTATGTGTGTGTGTATGGATATGAATATGCTTCTACCAGAATAAATCAGTTCAGATGCAATCCCTATGCTGCATTGGGTAACTTTTGCAGGACTTATACCGAATGAAAGACGAGCAGAGAGCAAACACCACCAACAACAACACGAAAGAGACAATAAAACCTCCGAAACAGTAACAATAACAGCAAAAAGAGCTTTTTCAAGCAACAGCTTCGCCCACACACAGAAATGCGCTCTCTCTCATCGCGCTGTCTCCCTCCCGCTCGCTCTTTGGCTGGCACAGTGCGAGTGTGGATTGTGTGCGTCTGTGTGGATTCTGTTTGCAGTGTGTGTGTGGTCTTCGTTTCCTTTCGTGTCGTAGGCTGAGCCGAATAGTATAAATTGCAGACGCTTTGCGAATTTGATGTCACTCTTGGTTTCGTCTTGGCTGTGGCTGGTGCTCAACTGAATCAAGCGCGAGTCCTTGTAGCAAGCACAGAAAAAAATATATATAGAAAAGTAAAGAAGGCGTAGGAGTGACGCCATGTTGTGAAAAGTGTCTACCATTTTATTATTTGCCAACAACAAATAAAGCACACACATACGTAGATAAGAAGACGCAGTGCAACACACTGAATGCTTTGAGGAAAATACAATTTGAAAGGACATCCAGAAAAACAGTGCAATTTTTCCACATTCTCAAACGGAAGAGACGTCCGTGCCCAAGCGAGGAGCCGTAAGCTGCCATTGATTTGTTTGTTGGTAAGCGTGGGCGTGTTGTGTCAATAAGTCAAAAACGAGCCTCAATGTGTCAATATTTTATATGATTGGCTTGATTAAAGCGCCGCTCTTGTGCGCTGATAAACCGTTGCGAAGGCTAAATGAATTATACAGAGCGTACATATCAAGTTTGTAAAAAGAAGAAAGGCGAAATGGCTGAAGGCTTAATAGAAAAGGTCCTTTTTTTCTGCGCCAGTTGCCTAATTAGACGCAGTTCCTGGTAGCGAGTATATAGTAGATATATATGCGACTCAATCTGTTGCGGCAATTGAATTTGTCAGTAAATTGAATTGCCAAGCAAATGCTTTTGGGACTTGCTCCTGGGTCCCTCAAATAAATATTCATCACATAAATCAAATTATGTTGCCGCGGCACGAGCCAATTTGCATCCACTGCCCAGCATCAATATCGACAGTTACATTCCGTATATACACTCACACACACACACACACACATATATACATATATATAGAGACATAATGTGTATCATATAATTGACAGCTTATTGAAGCTGTCTATCAAATTAGACAGCCACCATATACCTAAAAATAACAGGTTCCATATATATTATATATTTCATATTGTTTTTATTATATTATGTATACGCCCAATGGTACGGCCAGCGCTTTCGTTGTTCTGCGCGTCAGCCGCAAAATCCGCCGCAAACTTTTTTGGGTATGTTTTTCTTTCGCAAAGCGTATCAAAAGCTAATCAAAAAAAAAAAAAAAAATATATATATATCAGAGATCAAGATCTCAAACCAATTGCATTCTTTGCACAATTTAAGTCGATTTTTATTTGTTTCATATTTGCAAACTTTTCGAAAAGCCTGTTCAATTTGCATATGAAATAAATTGCTTTTGGCATTAAGTCAGAGAAATGTCACATGAAGAGAACAATAAGTCCGCCGTGCACATCAAATAAGCTGTTTCGAGCATAAATCATTTGAAATGCTGCGTAAAATTCCTGGAAATTAAAAGCCCAAGTAAAAAGAAGAAAACACAAATTGTCTTCAAGAAAATAAATGATGGGTACACATATAATATATAAATAATAAATTAAGTCAAATTTGCTCTCAAATTAAGTAGGTAATTTAATATTAGTAACCAACACAGGTCAAAAAGGAAAAATCGAGCATCATAATTTTAGATGATTTAATTTTAGATTAACTAAATAGTAATGGCTGCAAGTATATTCGTTGAGCTATTGTTTAGACTTTCTTTACGTTAACTACCTTAACGCTCTTCCATTTTAGCTTTGCTGAATCGTTAACCAACACTGGGCAAATAGCACTTCATCTTCATCAATATGAATAACTTATGCATTAGCAATCACTTAAGCCAGAGCTTGTGCCGACTTAGTATATCGCCCATCTCTTACGTAAACCGTTATTAAATAAGCATTAAGCAACACTGGTCGAATGATGCACGCACGCATAGTTTTTATATGAGAGGTAGAGATATTCGAAAGTAACTAAAGTTTCTTTCCATGCAATCAGTAATGCCAGAGCTTACAGTTTCTAAGTTTCAGTCATGCTGAATCCTTAGCCAACACTGGCCAAACATTACTCAATCTTCGTCTTACACAGTTTTCCATATAAATCACTTCAACTTTTCTTTAGCAATCACTTAAGTCGAAACTTGTACTCTGAGCCCCTCACCCGTGCATACTCGTTAGCCAACACTGGTCAAGCTTATTCAAATCGAATTTGCAAATGCGGTTTCGCGAACAGATTTATTATCTTTAACCTTTGTTTAAAAGCACTCACTGCGCGTCCATTATGCAAATGCTAAAGAATAAAACGAATGGCAAAAGCGAAGGGAAAATAATTGAACTCGAAGTAAATTAATTTTATGCTACTGCGAGTCGAGTCGAGTCGCGTCGCGTCTAATCGTGACTAAGACTCCTCCGGATGCCAGACATCAAGCAGCCAGGCAGCAGTAATAATATTATAATAAAGTACAAAAACAACAATAACAAAAGGCATTGAAACTAAAAAAATATAAACAGATAGTAAGCAACAACAGCTGCAGGCGAGCCGCTGGCCCAGTGGGCGGGGCCGCGACGAGGGCCAGCTAAAACGTATAGCAGCTGCCTTGACATTTAATGTCGCTTAAAGGCAACCGTCTATCATAAATTCCAAAGCAAATGCGACTAGGGAGCGGGCGACAAGAAGAAGAGTGCCTTTTGCTATCTATATATACACTCGGGTGTGTGACGTGTGTGTGTGTATGTGTGTGGTGTGTGTATTTCTTTTACAAAGGGAACCGCAGCAGCAGTAGCAGCAACAGGCAGCTAGCGTGGCGTATACTTCATATTACGTATACGTCAAGTGTGTCGGTGTGTATGCGCCATTCCATTCCATTCATTACGGCGACAACTATAGCATACTTCTGTGCGCCGCAAATAAAATGCTCACCCGGAAACCGGCTTGTCAGCGTCATGAACATAATTGTCCTTTCGCCTATGCTGGCATGATGAAGAAGAAGAAGAAGAAGAAAGAATATAATTCTGGAAGAACTTTGGCAGTTGCGGAGAAATGTGCGCACATTGGAATTTTATTGATTTGTCTGCAGCATGGAGAGTGCAGAAAGCTGCGACGTCAGTCGTTCATTAAAAGTCCAGATGAACAAATAATTGAAATGCCAACCGCTATAGCTCTACCTCTCTCTCCATCTGCCCTTCTCTCTCTATCCACCTTGATCCCACGCTCTCCTTTAATTTGCATAGTTATGCGCATAAAACACCTGAAAATTCACATAATTGCGTGGAAATCTATGTGGAAGATGTTTGAATATTGCGAAGGGTCGATCGAAAATATGTGGAAAACTGTGTGAGATATGCGAGCAGGATAAAGTTTAAGGCCTCGCACAAGAAATAATTCACTCAATTATGCAGAATATGTGTGGAAAATGTTGTATTTAGTGAAGGTTTACTCGAATTAATGTTTAATCAGCAGCAACTCCTAGGGAAAGTCACTTAATTATGCTGAGTATGTGCGAGAAAGGCAGTAAGGACTCGCTTAGCTGAAGCAGAGGACATAACTCAGGCTGTGGAAAATATGGAAAATGTTCTGCGGTGACGTCAATGCAATAATTCACTTAATTCCATGAAATATGCATGGAACGTGATTGATGTAGTGATGCACTTAATAATGTGGAAAATGTGTGGCAGGAGATGTGCTAAAGACAGTCAAGCCTCGCTTAGATGAAGTGGAATGGATAACTCACTCAATTGCAGGGCTGACATATGATATGTGTGAGATATTACCGAACAGTAAAGCTTTGCTAAGCTGAAGGTAATGCTATAAATTATTTAATTATGTGGAATATGAGTAGAGTAATATATGAGTAGATTGAACACTTGCTCCAATTAATGTAGAATGCATGGAAACCAAATTAATTGATAAGACGGAACATGATATGATATATTCAGTAAAAATTCATTTAAGTATACACTGAGAGATATTCTATTATAATACTTTCAAAATCTTAACATAAATTTATAAAATTTATATTAAATATAATTAAAACTTAACCATAAATACCTGATAACTTTTTAAGAAAGCTAAAAGTCCAATTCTAGCTTATAATAAAATAAACCTGTGATACGCAAAGCTCCTCTCAGCTCCGCTGTGCACTTAGGCAGCTTTCACTGTGGCTAAGCCGTCTGGCATTTCATATGCTATTAGCTGTGCATAATGAATCGCTGGCTGACAATGAGCCTCTACGCTGCTGGCAAACCCACTTGATATCCGATATCTAATGCCGCAGACACACAAGCACACACACGCACACACACGCGCACACTCACACACAGAGAGACCCTCTCTGCACCTGACTTTGCTTTAAAGTGCAAATGTAATTAAAAGTTTTTTTTTTTATATATCTTTTTATTTGCGCGCCTGGGGCTAGTATCTTTACGGGCCTGAAACGTGCCGGGCATAAAATAATATTAATGCGTTGATCCTTTAACATCTACTTCTCCCTCTTCATCTTCTTCATCTTCTTCTTCCTCCTGTTCTTCTCGTTCAGCAACAGAGGCAGTTGTAAGGCAGCTGTTGCCATGGCCGGCCAATTTGTCGATGCCGGGGCCATCCTGGGACTGTTGCTGCTTGGCATTGTCCTGGCCACGCCCCAACGCGCCGCCTACTCACTGCAGGCGGCCGTCGATGAGCTGCATCGCCGCGAGGCTGCCAAGTTTCCATTGAACGCACCGCCACCATCTGGACAGCTGGACGACTGGGATGAAGGTGAGTGCTCTACTAACTCAAGGGGCGGGGAGGGGCAGCCGGGCCATCACAGCAGGCGAACAGCAGCAAAAAAAACCACATGGTGAAGTAGTTGAATAGCTAGCATTGAGTGGGCGAAAGATTCACGAGAGATAAGTTACAGAATAGATATTCAATGCTTAGTTCCCAACCCAAAAAGAGTCCTGGCACTATGTTAATCAACGTATCCCCTCCTAGCTATAAGGACCAGTTTCAAGCACCTACTCAGAATTAACATGTAATGTAATATAATCACTGTATTTAGAACTTATTTAGTAGAAATTGATATTATTTTTAGATAGAGATACATATATGTGTAGATCGGGAAAGAGAGAGAGATAGAGAAAGATACAGATGGAATTAGGCAAAGTGAGAAAGACATAGAGAGAGTGAAAGAGGACAGAATGATATAAAGCTGGGAGAAACAGAGCTACAGAGGGGGCTTCTAAGAGAGAGAGAGAGAAAGAGAAGCAGAGAGAAAGATAGAGAAAAATAAAAAGACAGAGAGTAAATAAAAGTTAGCATTTATAATGGTACATAAATGATAGGGATAGACAAAAATATAGATAGAGATAGCGAAGGTAAAAAAGAATTAAGCACAATTTAAATAAAAAGAAGGGAAAATGAAGTAAAGGAGATGTAAGCAAAATCAAGTCATGCAATGAAAAGTGTAACATACATATTAATATGCATTTCAAATTTATCTCATATGTGACTGCAAATATTTAAAATAGCAAAGAAGCATACCTCTGCTGCTAACTGCTTAATAAGGCCACGATAAAACGATATGTTGTAATGAAAAGTCCCAATGCACAGACACGTGGAAATTGTATGTGTGTTACTTAACGTGGGTAAATCGCATAAGCTCAAGTTAAGCCGGAATGGCAAGTCAGGAAAGGACACGACACGACAGGGCAGGGCAGGGCAGGGCGGCATGGGACAGCTGTCAGCTGCAGGGCAAGCGAGAGAAGCCAATTCGTAACTGATAGCAGAGCAAGCCAGAGGAGCAACAGAGAGGTGGAGAGTGGGAGAGAGGGGAGGAGCTCTAGAGGTAGGGCAAGGCAACTGGAGGAGGCAACTGGATACAGTAGCAGCAACAGCAGCAGCAGCAGCATCAGCTGTAGCCCGCATGTAACAGAGCACGTGACCCATGGCATGTCTCCTGCACTCACACACACATACATACATACATATATATGTCTGTATATATATACACATCACGACTTTCAAGTTTCCTTTGATTTTCCCTTTTTGATTCCCAATTTTTGTATTCCCGTTACTTTTTTGGGTTTTTTTTTTTTTTTTTTGCATTTATCTCCGTGCACAGTTGCAGATAGCGATTTATTTGGCACCGGCACCAGCAACAAGTTTAAGAATCGGAATCGCCACAGAATAAACAAAGCACTTGCCAAGTATTTAGAGCGCGAGAATGAGCGCGAGAACTACGAGCAGGGCGCCCTGGGCGGTCCGCCATTCGATGGCTACGAGTTCGACGATGAGCGCGAGCAGCAATCGAATCCCAGCAATCTGTTTGTGGATGACAAGCGCAAGCGTTCATCCTCCAACTTTAGGGAGCGTGATGAGCAGCCGTACGGTAAGTAGATCTATTTAGGGGGCGGGCTGCGGGGCCAGGGAGTTACTTGAGTTGCGTCAAGTTGAGCTGAGTTTTATGCTCCATATGCGTGTCCACTTGAGTGCCATAAATGGATTGGGATAACAATGCTTTTTCGTTGTTGTTGTTGTTGCTTTTGCTTTTGCAGCTAAAACCACTTAGCTCAGATTAACTTGAGTGTGTGTGTGTCTGTGAGTGTGTGGACTTAGGCTCAACTCTTACTTGAATGATATATGCAATGAGCTGGAAGCGGGCATCCTGTCAGCCTTCCTGTCATTCGATTTAATGGCCTGAAAGGTCGCCAACAACTTGATGCGTGCCCATAAGTCGCACACTCACACACACACACACACACACAGAGAGAGAGAGAGAAAGACGTGCGCCCACACACACGAATTAATTATACAAGCTGAATTTATAGCCGAAGCACGCGGTCCGACGGGCTGTCTATCAATGCAACCTGTCGCCTCCTGCTCGTGTGTGCCTGAACTGAAGTCAATGTCAAAGTCCTGACACGAGCTTCCCCTTCTTCTTCTTCTTGTTCTTCTTGTTCTATTTCCACTTCTATATATAGACTCGGCTCCATCTGTCTTCCGTGAACGTGAGAATCTGAACGGAGATGCCACGCACAGCGAGCTAACGGAACAATTTCTGCGCGAGATCGAGGAGGCCAGCGAGCATGAGCGGCAGGAGCGTTACAAGCTGGCGCTGCGTCAGCTCTGGGAGAAGTATCAGCAGCAGGAGAACGAGATCCACAACAACAACAACAACAACAATGGGGAGAGAGAGAGAGAGGCCGATGAGCTGGATGATTCGCCGCAGCAGCAGTCGCAGCTGTTCGAGCAAAAGAAACGCATGCGCATGCCGCCCTACTATCTGCTGATGCAAAAGAAACGCTCGTATCCGGTGCTGCCCTGGCTGCCATACAATGCCGACAAGAAGAAGCGTTTTCCGGTGGCCAAGCGTGCGGCGGGTGAGTCGCCGCTGGCCAAGACGGACGAGCGTGTCGCCCAGGAGCTGAGCGAGCTGTTCGGCAAGCCGTTGAACGACCAGCAGCCGGAGGAGAAGAAGAAACGTTCCACGGAGGAGCAACTGAAGGCAGCCTCGACCACACACCAGCCGGAGACAGCGGCGGCCACGGCCACCGCTTTGGGTGACATGCGCCTGGAGATCAATTTCCAGCGCGTCAATGTGAGCACTGCTGCCGCGCCAAAGGAGACGCCGACACAGGCGCCATCAAAGCCCGCTGGCACTGGGGAGTCGATCTCACACGGACACGCGGGCTACCATCACAAGCGCAGTGAGCACCACTCGGACGAGGAGTATGGCGAGCATGAGGGCGAGGGCGAGGGCGAGGAGAGCTCCGACGAGGAGGACCACGATGAGTTTGACGACGACGAGGATGCCGATGCCGAGGGCGAGGGCGAAGGCGACGCAGGCGAGCGACGGCGCAAGAAGAAGCGTGCCGCTAGCCATGCGCACGGCTCGCCGAGTGTGGGACACCTGATGCTGCGCGCCAAGAAGTCCATTGATTGGTCGCAGTACTTTGGCCTCGATCGCAAGAAGAAGTCCGAGCAGTTGGCAGAGTGAGTGCCAGGCGAAGATATGAGAGGAGTAGTCCCTTAACTCTGACTTCATCTATTTCTAGTGTCGAGTCCAAGAAACGCAGCGGGGAGAGCAACAGCAGCGGCGGCGGCAACAACAGCAACAACGAGGAGCTGGATGAGCTGGAGCAGAAGAAGAAGAAGAAACGCGACATTGATCCCGAGAAGCTGGAGAGCATGGACAAGAAGTTGCAGTCTATTGAGGACTTCATAATCGACGAGACCATCAAGTATACGGGCGCACACGAGGGCATCAAGAACCAGGAGGAGATCCGCAAGCTGAAGGAGCACGTGCTCTCGCGCCTGGCCACCGCCTACAGCCTGGAGAAGATGCGCCGTGCGCTGGACAAGTTGCGTCAATCTGTGGACGCTGAAAATCATCTGCTGCGCAATGTCATCGAGCCGGACTCGGAGGAGAACTCCCTGGACAGCCAGTGGCCGATGAAGAAGCGCTACAGCGTCAAGAAGGAGCAGGCCGAACAGCAGGCAGAGTAAGTCCAGGAGGAGGGGAGGAGTATGAAATAATAGTTAATCAACTGAACTCCCTAGGGATGCACAGCAGCTGAAGAAGAAGCGCAGCGGCTATATGCGCTACCCAGATCCGCCAAACACCATGGACGAGCCGCTGGGCGTGCAGAGCACCGGCTACGAGACACTCAATGATGCCTACCTGGGCAACAAGAACTACGTCATTGGCTCCAATCAGTGCCCCATCATTGAGTCCATGGCCGAGCGTTGTCGCAGCGTTGATCTCATCTCTGGCGACTTGAATCAGGAGCTGATGCCGCTCTGTGGAGTGCATCAGATTTGTTATCTTTGTGTAAGTGATAGAAATCAGCCTGGAGAGGGCAATGAGAGAATAGAAGCGGAGTGAGTGAGACATACAGAGAGAGAGAGAGAGAGAGAGAGAGAGAGAGAGAGAAAAACTTTTTTTGTTTTAATTTATTTTTTTACATCAATATTCTTATATTTTTTTTTTTCTTAAAATATATGTATTATTTTTGTATATTTTTTTTTTTTTTTTTTTTTTTTTCTTAAAATATATGTATTATTTTTGTATATTTTTTATAATATACTATTTTATTATTATTATTTTTTTTATGAATATATATACAATATATTAATTAATTATTTTTATTTTTAATACTAATTTTTTTGTTTACTTATTTTTTAATTGCAAATTTTCGCTTACTTATTATTTAGATTTAATTATTTTATTTTAATAAATTGATTTATTTACTTATTTATTTTTTTTAGTTGTTCAAAGATAGCTTCAATGCTCATTCCTGCTCATCTAGGTGTTGCTGGAGTGCAGCCTTAGCCTGATATACGTAGCTGAGGGAGAAAGAGTTGCCCTACTTACACCGTCATTAACTTTTACAGGGCGCCTCGCAGGTGGCTTGCGACTATCAGTACCTGGCCGAGGCGGACACCATTTGTGGCAGCAGCAACGAGTGCCAGGCCTCGGCTCGCTCCGTCTTGATGATACTGCGCGGCACGCCCGGCCGACAGCTGGGACCGCGCGAGTGCTTGAAGAATCCTTGTCTGTACCGGGCCATGCGTGAAATTGGGCTCTAAGCGAGCAGCAATAAATGAAGCCAAAATATTAAAACAAAATGAAAAAACAAGGAAACAAACTTACAAACATTTCTTAACGTCCTTTTGTGCGTTTCAAAAAAATACAACAAACAAATACTAAAATGATGTTAAAACCAACAAAGAAACTTTGCTGAACTAGCAAATCAAAAGTTATTTGATTCAAAAGAAAAAAAAAAAAAAAAAACAAATTTTAAAAATCAAAATAATATTCTATATAAATGTATTAAATAGGTGGCTAAAAATATTTGGATACATTTTGCTGTTGTCCTCCAATATGGCAGCAGCTCAACTAGAGACCTAAAACCAAAAACACAAAAAATATATTAAAATGATATAGACAAAACCCAAGCGAATTTCCAAGCTACAGATTAAACATATACCAAAAACCGTACAACATGAATATATATCTATATAACAACATATACATTTATATGTGAATGTTGATTTGAGATTTTTCGCCAAGCAGTAGGCATCAGATTTGTAGTCCTTTAATGAATGCAACAGCTAATTGTTCATTTCGTTTTGAATGTAAACAGCAGAGTCTTTTTGGAAGCACATTTCAGACTATATAGTGCATATATTTGTATACAGTATATATATATATATATAATCAAAAATATTCATATGGTATATTCATGAATGTATTAACAGTTATTATTATGTGTACAAGTTCACTCAATGAAAATAAAAAACTCAAGCAAATTCACGCAGGCAGCTAATTAGCAAATATATAGATACATATATATACAAATATGTCTATATCTTTTAGATACCGCCCATCAAATGCTTACGAGACAATTGCAAATATAAAACTATATATTTATATAGTCCAACCAGTTATAGAGACAAATTTGACGCGCAAACAATGACACAAAGAAAATATATTTTAAAAAATATATTAAATATACATATATATATATATAAAATATATATCAAAGAAAAAATATATATGAATATATATATATATATGAAATATAAATTTTGAGCACATTTAGTGTATATGAATGGTAACTTGATAAATCTTTTTTGAAATGTATTTTCCAATTTATTACTTGAGCCCACAAACCGAAAACGAAACATGACAAAACAAAAACCATTTAAAATGCACAATCTTTATCTCTTTGTCTTTAACTAACTCACACACTTAAACAATTTACTGTACACATTTTGCAGCTTCGTTTTGTTGTTGTTGTTTTCATAGTATAATTTAATATACACAGAAGATAGCGAAAAAGAAAAAGATTTCGAAAGTTACTAATTGAATGTCAGCTAAAGGTATGTATGTCTACGAATAAAGCATATACTTAAATGTGTTTCAGTGTAAAAACAATAAATGAAAATAACTAAGACAAATATTCTTTAAAATCTATAGATGTGATTATATAATATATATACATAAGGCAAAAGCAAAAACAAAATACAGTAAAAAAAAAGTGGAAAATAAGCGAAACAGAAAAATACACAAAAGACACGTATGAAAAAGAATAGTAAATGAAATTTGCATTATATTGAATCAAAATATTATTATAAATGTATTTACCTAAATATATATATAAATATATTGGTGTACGTACAAACCGCAGTTTGAAAAAGAATTTAAATAAATAAATAAATATATATATTGCTATACAGTTATTAATGTAAAAATATATATTCGAGGTCTCACACGAAATGCTGAAAATATTTAACGGCATACAAATTCAAATGATGTCGCATGGGACCTCGAAACAAAAAAAAAAAACACACTTATTCGACTTATTCAATTGGTACTGGGTTACTTTCGAACTCCAATATATCGATACTTGGCTCACTTCAAGAACATTAAGCTCGCATTTATGAACTACTTTTGCAAGTCTCAAACCACATTTCGATTATTTCTGTTGCTTTCGCCAACTTTGTCGACTGTTTTCTTGTCAAATGTTTTTTTTTTTCGAAATCCAACTAACGACACTTTGTTAAATCTAGTTAGCAGTTTCACAGTGATTTGCAGTAAGTGTTAAAATTTATTCAACGTATATATAAATTTCACTGGTTAACTTGTCAAATAATTCAAGTACTGCTTTCAGAGAGTTTCAAATTATATTTCGATATTTCTTTTCATTATTTAAACATCGATAATAGTCGCGCCACTTTCAAACAGGGCTGTTAAATCAAACCAGCTGTTTTTAACAGAGTTTGCATTGCTTACGCTGTATGATTAAGAGTTGACAGGCTTTGTGTGTGTTGCCACATCAGAACAAGTTGTTGCTTTTTGTTGTGTGTTTAAAAACAATAACACCCGATCGAGGCTTAAAAATTTTGTCACAATAAATTAATAGTATGTTTTAGGCAGTAATAATACATTCGTGTGGTGCTCGGTTGATTACACATGTGTAAATAACGTGCAAATCGTCAATACGTTGAACACGTCAGATCTCTCTTAGTGCAGCATCCGTTGCCGATAAAAAAAAGAAGCAATATATCAAAAGAGTTCTTTATCAATCGGAACCGGAGAAGCACAACTGAGTCAGGCCAAGCAAATCAAATAAGTTTATTTATTTTGACGAAACCAAGCGAGCATTAGAATACAGGCAAAACATGGCCGAAACGAATATTGACGTTAGCGGCGAAATGGAAATGCCGTCGCGTTCATCTGCTGGTGAAAACAAAGTCAACATTGATCTGCAAAGGTAAGTAGAAGAATCCAACTGAACCAAACATATGCACCGTACATAATATGCTACTTTCAGCATCCCCGCACTGCAGAATTTGCCTTCACCATTGGAGCTGTTGCACTCGGTGCGACGATCGCTGCGTCCATGGACTGTATTCTTTAACTTGAATAACTTCAAGTCGGCTGTCAGTATGCAACGCCTGAAGAACCGTGTTTCACGCAATCTATCATATTTCCAAAGCAACTACATATTCATATTTTTCGTACTGATGATATACTGCCTGTAAGTACGATTATTTATTTACCTCAATTCCAAACAGTTGTTTAAATAGTGTTTACTTTCTTTTTTGTTGTTATTGTTGCCGCTGCTGTAGAATTACATCGCCGCTTACTCTACTGGTTATAGCCGCCGTCGCCTTTGGCTGTCATAAGATACGATCGATCAACAAGAACGTCTGCGTTGTGGGCTGCGATGTTACACCACAGCAACAGATTCTGGCTCTCAATTTGGGCGCGGCACCGCTGCTCATATTGGCTGGCGCTGGCGCCGTTCTATTTTGGACGCTTGGCGCCTCCTGCTTTGTGATCTTCATGCATGCGGTATTTTACAATATTGATGCGATTGTGACCGAGGAAAGCGACAGCTTCTATGTCTAATTAACGAGCCTGACAACGAATACGAATATACTAGAATCTTAAAGCCGTAGCTAATTAGTTTCGCCACACAGGGGCCTTATTAGACAATAAGTTTGCAATTTCTATATATAACTATATATACATTAATATCTATATATATATATGTGGTTATATATATTTAGAGTATAATTCTAACCATATCCGATATGTAATTAAGTTTAATCAGCAGCGCAAGAAATGTTGCCTTCAACGTATTGACCAAATACACAACAAGAAACGATTTCATTTGTTTAAATATATGTATAATATATATATTTCTTTTAATAATTGCACATAAATGATGTATATTAATTATATAATGTGTAGTTAAAGCAATTTTGGCAAGAGTAGAAAATATGGAATGGTTGAAAAAGGAATGCACATAGTAAATAAAATAAATAATACATATATCAAATAAATTCACTGAGGTATTTAGAACTAGAACTATATGAATGACGCTTAGTTAGCTTTACAAAATAGATAAGTCTCTTGGTCCAGGTGTGTGTGTGTGTGTGTAGAAACTAGGCGTACTGTGAGAGTGATGTCGTTTCATGCTCCTGCTCCTCATCGCTGGCATTCTGATCGAGCTTCTCGAACCCGTTCCGGTCGAGCAGGCCGCCCAGCTTAAAGCCCTCCGTCTTCTCCCAGGCATGACGGCGGTTGTGTGTGCCAAAGGGCAGGCAACCTGTTGAATCACAAAATTGAACAGGTAAAATCAAGTAATAAAAGTGTTACAAACACAGAGAACATGGATATATATATATATGTATGTACACGCCATGCAGCTCTTACGATCATTCATGCAGCAGCATTTGACTTTGCATCAATTTCATTCGCTGCAATATCAAAGAAATCAATACAAGGTAAACAAAAGACATTTAAGAATAGAGATTATTTCTTACATACGTATAAATTTATGTGTATATGTATTTTGTATAAAAATATATTGATGTATGTTTGTTTATAGAGTAAGTAAAGGAGATTACAAAATGAGATTCGTGTTGGAGCAAGTTCCAGCTGATGAAGGCAAAGTAAAGATCACGACAAATCAACTTATAATAAACAATTACATTTTTACACACAACTACAAAATGGAACTGGAACATATATGATATTGGTTAGCACAGACTTTGATTGGATGCTGCCAGCTGGCGATAGACCAAATCACTGGGCGGCATTGAGCTGATCGCTTGATTACCTCGTTTGCGACGGCGCGCCATAATCAGCGCCAACGCAAATGTTGAGCCAGCGAACAGGAGCATCATTGATGCCACCATTATCGCCTTGCCACTGGGATGATGCGCTGTTTGCGTTTGATCAATATTGTTCATTGTTTCCGACGTATTTGTTGCTATTGCTGGCTCGCTTTGAGCGCTGCTAATGATCTTCACAGCAGACAGGGACAAAGGCTTCGCAATGGATTTGTGCACAAATTTGTGAATACGCATGGGGTTCAGTTCAGCCACATAGATGCAATTGCCATCTTCGGTGACGGCCACATCGTGTGGATTCTCGAATTGCAGATTGTTCGGACCGAACTTGGAGATCAGCTGCTTGTTGCGCATGCTCATCACAAAGCCATACACTTCGTTGGAGTCCGTTGGTGCCACGCCCAGTTCGGCGGTGGGCCCATTAACAATCACCAGCTCTCCGCCTAGCAAACGAATTCACATTAACAATATTCAGCGCATGTTAAGACAAGTCTCACCTGCAGCAGGTGTATAGGCCATGCTGAACAGACGATCGCCAATGAGTGGATTGTGGTATTGCGAATGGAATGTCCCATTGTTTGAGTAGAAGCATTGCACGCGTCCATTTTCACGATCTGCTGCGCACAGCAGCTCCAGTTCGGGCACCAGCGTCAATGCATGCGGAATGGCGAAGAAATTGGGTGGCGCTACATCGTAGGAGAAGCCAGCAAAGGAGTTTTGTCCCCAGACTAGGATCTGTTCGCCCTGCTTTGAATATTTGATAATACGTGCATTACAGTAGCCATCCGCCACAAAGAAATCTCCATTATTCAACACAGCCACCGCGGTAGGCTTACAGAATTTCTTCCTAATGCCAGGATGAAAAGCAGAGCCGAGGGTAAGCAATGGTTTGCCTCCTGCGCCTCGTGGTGGGAACTTGAATACCTGATGCATGGCCACATCTGTTACCCAGACATTATCCTCGGGATCAATGCTCAAACCATGGGGCATGTAAAAGCTGTACGAACAAAAGGCATACATGAAAAACAACAGCAAATGGTGGTAAATTTTGGGAACTTACAAATTTTTACCCCATGAATAAAGTACTTTGCCCGACTCGGGCTCTAGACCGAGCACAGTGTTCTCCCTAATGGGTCCCATGTTGCGCTCCTGATATACGTTGGAATTGTTAAACGTTGTCTGGCTCCAAATTCGATCGACCCTATGAAATATGACCACATTGCCGGCCTTATCAAAGCTAACAGCAGTGACGGCGCCCAGTTTCACATTATTCGCTGGCCAGGCGTTCTGGTAGACGTAAGCTGAAAATTAAGAACAGGTACAGCTAAACTATAAAACAGCTTTGTAGCTTACTCACTTGTATTCAGTTTGGCCATCTCTGTCTTTACGTCGGTAACTTCCTGCTTGGCACGCTGCGGCCAATTTGGCTCAGCTGCACCGACACCTTTCAGCATTTGGTGCAGTCGGTCGTTGTTGCTCCCAATGGGCCCATTTTGTAGATAACGTTGATTATCGACATTCTGTGAAAAGATTAGACTGTTTTTAGGTTTCGATTTCAAATTTTGCCACGGTTGCATAAATTATTCAAAGCAGTCATGTACACACACACACCCACGCACTCTCACACATATGGGCACATGTCAGTGTCAGTGTCAGCGTGTGACGTCACAAAACAAAATCAAAACATATGTTATTTTATTTAACATGCAGCTAATGAACTATTATTGTGATTAACATGCAATTTACCTCGGTTACAGCAATGGATGCTGTCAACGGACAACCACAGCACAAAAGGACGCCAATTAACGCCAGATAATTGTAACAGCTACGCGCACAATTGTTATAGCTGAGAATGTCGTTTTTTTTGTTGAAGCGCGTCATTGTTTGCGCGTGAATTGGAATGTTGATCGTTGTTGGCGAACTGCTTAGGCTAAGCGTCAATTCCTGCGCTATACACGCACTATAATTCTCAATACGTTTTGGAAATAACTGATTTATGTGGTTGCAGCAGCCATTTTAACTGGTTGATTGTTCGAACAGCTGGTAAAAGTGACCAGCTAAAATTGGACAAATATATGGTCAGTCTAACGATATGTATCGAAAGTGTACACAAGTATCGTTTTTAAGTGTGTATAAAAACGGTTCAATATATCATTTTTATTTAGTCAGTAAAATTATTAGAAGCAGGTAACATTTGAATTACTTCAAAAATTCAAGTAATAGAAAAAAAAAAAAAAAGAATATAAAAAGTAATTGAAGCTCCCGTGACTAACAGTGCAAACACACAGATCAGAAGCGCTGTAAATCGCAGTTGCTGCAAACACGAAAATATCATACATTTACAATGAAACTTGTAAATAGCTTTATATTTTTATTAATAATAGCAGCTGTTGTGTTTGACAGCGAATGTAGCTTTATTGCAGCGGTTTCACAACTCAATAGCTTCAGGCATGACACTGATCCCGGCGATCCTTTGTTTCTAACGCCTCTCTTGAATAATAAATCACTGCCCAAGGAAGAGGTGCGGAAGATGGCACGCGTTGTAGGAAAACAGTTTCTTAGAGTCGAAAGTTATGCGGGATATTTGACCGTGGATGAGGCTTACAATTCCAGTTTATTCTTTTGGTATTTTCCTGCTGAGCAGGATGCGGATAATGCACCTGTTTTGTTGTGGCTTCAAGGAGGTCCTGGTGCCTCCTCGTTGATTGGACTCTTTCTAGAGAATGGTCCATTTAGGGTAGTCAATAAAAAAAAACTGCAGAAGCGAAAATATAGCTGGACTACCACACACAATGTCATCTTCATAGATAATCCTGTGGGCACCGGTTTTAGCTTTACCGATGACGATAAAGGATATGCACGAAATGAACACGATGTGGGCGAAAATCTTTATGAGGCAATAGTCCAGCTCTACAAATTATTCGACTGGAGCAATTCGCCGGGTTTCTGGGTTACTGGCGAGTCCTACGCTGGCAAATATGTGCCTGCGTTAGCCTATCATATCCATCAGGCTCAAGCATGTGAGGATCACCAGGATAATATACCGCTGAAAGGTATGATCATTGGCAATGGTCTCTCAGATCCTTTGAATCAGCTAAAATATGGCGATTATCTGTATCAATTGGGACTCATCGATGAGAATGGCTTGGCGGAATTCCATCTCGCCGAAGCTGCTGGAGAGGATTGCATTACGCGTGGGGATATGGACTGTGCTGCTGATATATTCGACTCCCTAATTCTGGGCAATCTGCCAAGGAGTTCGCTATTCAAGAACTTGACGGGATTCGATTGGTATTACAACTATTTGCAAAGTCAGGATGAGGATTTTATTGCACCACTTGCCCGATTCGTTCAGAGAAACGTCAATCGTCGTGCTATTCATGTGGGCAGCAAGGCCTTTAATGGTATCGAGAAGGTGAAGGGGTTCATGAAGAAGGATATGATGGATACTGTGGCACCTTGGATAGAGGAGCTGTTGCACCACTACACTGTCTGCATATACGCTGGGCAATTGGATATTATAGTGCCTTACCCATTAATCCGAAATTTTTTGAATAAGCTGAACTTCCCATGCACCGATGAATATAAAAAAGCCCCTCGTCGAATCTGGAGGGTCGATGGAGAAATAGCGGGCTATATCAAGCAAGCTGGCAATTTAATTGAGGTATTAGTTAGGAATGCTGGACACCTGACTCCGTTGGACCAGCCCAAGTGGGTGTACGAGTTGATCAATCACGTGACTCACAACAGTGATTAAATTTTAAACTATTTACACCTGGTAAATGCTATTTAGCTCAATTACTATTTTTAAATTTTATATAAGTTTTGTAAAACTTTGTACTATTTTTATTTAATTAAAGTCATGAATATCCAAAGATTTTTTTGTCTTCATTTAAATATCTATACTGGTGTTATCTTAATTTTAATTTTATTTCTAAGTATAGAATATATTAATTATGATCCCAAGCGATCTTATCAGCAAAATATATGCCAATTTAACTATTTTTTTTTTCAATTCCATTTATTTTTGTATTTTTAAAAACCGCTTACCGGCAATACTCAAAACTGTTAACATTTATCACGTTACTCAAATTGGTACTGTTAGTTGACTGCGTCGTGCAACACTAAATAGCCTCGTTTTGAAACACTGAAATGCTCAACACACACAAGCACCCCGCTTCCCGCTTTGCCTAAATGTCATTATTATTTTTCGAGTTTCATCCGCAGCCACAGTGCAAATTGCTGCCGCACGTTAATAAATTATAATATTTAACAATAATAATACAAACTTAAAGCTAAAACATAGCTTTAAACGTTCATCAACTTAATTTAAGTGTTAAAATAGTTCTAAAGTGTCATTAAATCGCAAAAAGAAAAAAACGAAAAGCAAATACAAAACAAAAAGCCTAGAATAAATAAAATAAAAACCTCTCAAGGCACGCAGCTAAGCAAGAGGTCGTCGTCGTCGTTGTGCTATTTGTTGTTATTTGTCAGCGTCACATGCGCCTCTGCCGTTGCTGTTGAATAAGTTTCACATGTACAGCTAATGTGCATACCCTATAGCTGCAATTGCCCTGGTGAATGCAAACTAAAGTACGAAAATACATTGCGAAGACTTTAAAGGTGAGTGCGCGGCATCAATACAGAATGTACCAACAACAAAAATTGAAACTGTTATAACATATGCGACAGTGGCGTAGTTTAACGGGGGCCAATGGACGGCAGAATGTGCCGAGCGAACGAGCGAGCGAGAACCTGATTTGATCAAATTGCAGCTGCATTTTATCGAATTTCAACAGCAAAAACAACCACAATGTAAGAAACTAGAAAAGTGCAACAAGACATTTAGATATATGGTATATATGGGCAATTGGTAGGGTGCATGCAGCGAAATGCTTAACTCCCTTTCGGTGGTTGCAATGCGCCCCTTCTTCCTTCTGCCTGTCACAATTTGATTTAGGCACGTCGCCTTGTCTCGCTCCGCTCTGCGTCTTTGTATCCCTCTCCTTCTACTTTTACTGCTACTTCTACTTCTACTTCTTGCGCTGCTGCATTGCATTTTAAATTGCAGTTTACATGTTGCTAAAAACTCCACGCACAATTGCAAGACAAAGAGACACCATTTGTTTGCATTGTGTTGCCAATAAAAATATTTGCATTGTGTTAACGCGCTCTTTACCAACCATTGCAGCTGTGCAGCGGCAACAACTGAAGGAGGATCAAGCAGGATCATGCAGCATCATGTGCATGCGACTCGGGCAGCTCCACATTTACGGCATCACAGTCATCTGGCGATGCCGTTTCCCACCATGGAGCAACAAATGTTGAGCACACTAATAGCAACTGCACCAGAACAACAGCAACAACCGCAGCCGCAGCAGCAGCAACAACAGCAGCCGCCGCCACCGCAACGGGAACATGGACGGTAAGGAATGCTATGTATGATGGAGGCAATGCTCTTAGCTTATTTGGGTAAAGACGCCGTCTTGTCTAGGCTCTTGGTCTTCTTTCTTACGTACGTTGCGGCAATTATGTTAATTCCTGTCACTGACAATCGCCTGTGAGACTCATCATCCCATTTTCTCAACTCATAAATTATAATTTCAGTGGCTCTTTGTTCTTTAGCGCTCAGCATGACTTCCGCTCGATAACGGGTTTTCCAGCGACAGCAGCAACAGCAACAACAACAACATCGGCAGGCTACAATTATCCTTGACGTTCGTTGGGATTCGCCAGTTTCTCTCATTTTACTTTTTTTATTTCATTTTTTGCTCAGTTTGTCGCCTTTTGTACGATCAGATGTTTCGCTCAGAGTTCAACCTAATCGACCCGCCGCCAGTTGCTCTGCAGTCGCTGTTCGTCTCGCATCCGCTGCGAACGTTTCGAAGCTAACGTTTTGTTTTATGCTAAAGCATGTAAAAGACTTGTGTCAGGTGATGATGCGAGCACTATTAGTAACTAAATGCTTGATAACTGCATTACAAAGTGAGCAATTACCTGGCGAACCTATTCATAGTGAGTGTGAGAGAGCGCATTTGCTTAACAATGAATTCGGGAAACAGTTGTGGAAGTGCAGTGTGACATGGAATTCGAATGACAATTTGATTAACATGCGAAAAGTTTTGATATATAAGCATTGCTTTGAGTATTGTTTTATAACATTCTTGAAGACCCTCAGACCTTTAAGTTCTGTCAAGTAAAAAGCTATCTCTGTTTATCTGAAATCGAATGGAATTTCATAATACTGTTAAATTCTTCTAAAATTCTATGAGAAAAAAAAAAAAAAAAGAAATGATTACTCCCTGACTACCCGTTTTCAATGGGTTCATATATTTGTGTAGTGCTTTAATTTTTTAGAGAGAATTCAAATTGTATAAGGAACCAATACTCCTATAAAGCAGCCTGTTTTAAATACTTAAGTAAAAGACCATGTCGAGAGCCAAGTTGTAATCAAGTAAGATATATGAAATTCCTTTTTATTATAGCAGGATATGTTATAATAAGCAATCTTCCTTTTAGTTTTATATATTAACTGCCTAAGTTGAGAATTTGTCCAAGTGTCAAGCATCTTATCTGTTCCATCAGAAAGTTTCTGAACAAGTGCTGATAATTTTATAAAATATTAATTATAAACAAATTTGGATATATTGCAGCAAGTTTGACATCCTGCCTAATTTCACAATATTTTTAAATAATTCAATTATGAAATGCATTCAGTTCCGTTTCCTGTTTATTAAAGCACAGCAGTTCAGTTGAACAGCTTTGTTTAAGCTCAACTCGCTGTGATAATTTCTTAATAGATTTAACAATTGCAAATTAACTCGACCAGTGCCCAATACACAGAGGTTTATTGGCCAAGAAGTGGTCATCCACAGATTTGCCGGATTTCCATGTGTAAGCCCATTCTCTCTGTCTTCCTCTCCCTTTCTCTCTCTTTAACTCTATGTAGCTTTTGGGTAGGTGCGTCTCAATTGAAGCTGACAGTTGGCGAAAAATGACACGATGCGTAAAAGAATGCGGCTTTTGTGCTTTGTTAGGGATTTTTGCCATTGTTCAGGCCTTACCGCTGTTGTCTGTAGCTGCAACAACAACAACAACAACAGCAGCAGCAGCAGCAGCAACAACAACAACTAGGGCCATGGCGCAAAGGGTGAACCGCTGTATTGCCTTTGACCGTGTGTTTTCTTTTTGTTTTGTTATTTTTGTTTTCGATGGCCACTCAATATAGCATTTTATGTACTTAGCCCCAGCACTTTGTGTGCGCTCGAGCAGTTCAAGTTTATCATTTCACAAGATTAGAATAGTTAGAGGAAACCAAAAAGTTCTATAAAAAAATATTTTAGAATTTATTAAGACTTGGCACAGATTAACGAATAAATGTATTAAGCAGTTTATATTTAAATTATCAAATATTTATTAATTTACAAAAATATATTTTAGAGATTTAAATTTATTTTATGCAATATGATTTCATAGAATTTTCATAATTTTTATTATTTCAATTCATTAATCTTTATTGTTTTCTTACTTTTGTTCGTTTGCTTGTATTTGTAGATTAAACATTCATCACATAGGCTTTGTATTAATATAAGATTTCGTGCACAAACGATTTTTTTTTCAGAAGTCAGACAATTCCAGTAAATTTAACTTTTGTATACACCTGAATGTTTTTAGTGCAGTTTTGAAGTTGCAGGTGTTGCTAAATTTTTAGCGGGGTCTTCTGAACCCAAACAGAAATTCGTCGAGTATTTAAAGAATTGTTTCTTTATAGGGTATAGACAAGTGTAAATATTAATATAGCAGCCGTAGAAAATTGTTGGAACAGAATTTTCGATATCAAAATTATGGTGAACAATTGATGCGAATTGTTAAGACTATTTAGCAAATGCTGATGTTTCTTTTATCAAAGTCCACTACATTTTACACACACTTGCAGCCTGAATCATCATCATCATCATCAGCAACAGCAGCAGCAGCAGCAACATCATCAGCCGCATCATCACGCCCTCGCACAGCAGCAGCAGCAGCAGCCACAATTGAATGCCGCATATCACAACAACAACAACAACAGTAACAGTAACAACAACAACAACAACAACGCCAACAAGAACAACAACAATAGCAATCAAATGCAAAAAATACGACAGCAACATCAACATCTCAGCAATGGCCATTTAGCAAATTGCAATCAAGCACCGCCGCCAGCAGCAACTCCACAGGGCTTCAATCATCCAACGGCGCTTGGTTATGGCCAGCTGCCACATCACATGGCACATTTGGGCAGCTATGCGACACAGCCGCCGCCGGCGGCGCTGCAGAGCGGCAAACAGCCGCATTACTACCTGAGCAATGCCAAGCCCTCCAAGTACAGCAATAATGCCAACAATAATAGCAACGGCAACGGCAGCAATAGTGGGAGTGGCAACGGCAGTAGCTATGCCCATTCATCGAAAACCATTCTGCAGAACACCTATCGTCCGGCCAAGATCAATGGCCAGGCGTGCGGCTCAGCCACAGAGCCAGTAGCAGCAGTTGCTGCGACAGCGGCAGCTCCTGCTCCTGCTCCTGCTCCTGCAGAGCACTCGCAGCGCAATGTGGGCAGGGGCAGCAATAGCGATAACCATGTCCTGGCCAATGAGGAGATCTGTGAACTGGCGCCAGACGTGACGCCCAATTGCTGTGAGCCATCGGCGCCGTCGGCAGCGCAGGCCGACGATCGCAGCAGCAGCGCCGAGCATATGGATGCCGCTGGCACGCTCTCCAATGAGGATGGCAGTACGGGGCGCAATGGCAAGGACAAGACGCCCATGTGTCTGGTCAATGAGCTGGCCCGGTACAACAAGGTGAGTAGCTAAAGCCTCTGAATATATTGAGAAATATTCATATCATCTCTGTGTGCCCCACAGATCACGCATCAGTATCGCTTGACGGGCGAGCGCGGTCCGGCCCATTGCAAAACCTTCACAGTCACCTTGAAGCTGGGCGAGGAGGAGTACTCGGCAGATGGTTTCAAAATCAAGAAAGCCCAGCACTTGGCCGCCTCCAAGGCCATCGAGGAGACCAAATACAAGCATCCGCCACCAAAGATACGTCGCAACGATGAGAACAGCTCCACGCGCACCCACATCACGCCCACCGTGGAGCTGAATGCGCTGGCCATGAAGCTGGGCCAGCGCACCTACTATCTGCTGGATCCGACGCAAATGCCGCCTGCCGAGCAAATGCTACCACCCGAATATGCCACACCGTTGTTGCCTACACCGGCGCCTGGTCTACCGCCACCGCCACCGCCGCCATTCGCACTGCGCCGCAATGCCAACGGCAGCTACGTGTTGCCAGCACCGCCCATGCATCCGCATCATGTGGCGATGCAGACGCAACGCGCCATCTACGGCCATCAGCGCCCGTATGCGCCGAAATATCAGTCACGCTTTACTTTGGCCCCGGCGCTGGGGCCGCATATGCTGGCCGGGCCGCATGGGCCCTATGCGCCCGCCCTGCCCGTGACCCCGAGCAAGATAACCCTGTTCGTGGGCAAGCAGAAGTTCGTGGGAGTGGGCCGGACACTGCAGCAGGCCAAGCACGATGCGGCGGCGAGGGCGCTGCAAGTGCTCAAGACGCAGGTGAATAGCGCAACAGAGGAGGCGCTGGACGATTCCATGGATGAGGGCGACAAGAAATCGCCCATATCGCAGGTGCACGAGATCGGCATCAGGCGCAACATGACGGTGCATTTCAAGGTGCTGCGCGAGGAGGGCCCGGCGCACATGAAGAACTTCATCACGGCCTGCATCGTGGGCTCCATTGTGAGCGAGGGCGAGGGCAATGGCAAGAAAATATCGAAGAAGCGTGCGGCGGAAAAGATGCTAGCCGAGCTGCAGAAATTGCCGCCGCTCACGCCCACCAAACAGACGCCCATGAAGCGCATCAAAGTGAAAACGCCCGGCAAGGGCGGTGCGGCAGCGGCGGCAGCTGCCACAGGCATGACAGCTGCCGCCGTCACACCGCTCGCCAAGCCAGAGCGACGCAAGCGCTTGAGTGCACATCAAAAGGAGAAGTCAACGGCCGACCAGGATGATGCCGAGAATCCCATCACGAAGCTCATACAACTGCAGCAGACGCGCAAGGAGAAGGAGCCCATCTTTGAGCTGATTGCCAAGAATGGCAACGAGTCGTGCAGGCGGCGTGAATTCGTCATGGAGGTCTCGGCCAGCGGACGCACAGCGCGCGGCACGGGCAACAGCAAAAAGCAGGCCAAACGTAACTCCGCCCAGGGTGAGTTAAAGTTGATTAGAAATGCATGACGTATGCTAATGCCACCTCTCTTATATATGTAGCCCTGCTGGAATTGCTGGAGGGTACGGAGCACAGCGTTGGGGAGATGGAGCATGTCGTGGACCATAATGTGCCGACAGTTGCAACGGCGGCTGTGCCGGCAGCTGCGCTCACTATGGAGCCAACTGTCGGCCTCGAGGTGCCCATGGTCTCAACGCCTGCGGGTCCTGTGCCCGGCATTCTAATACTACGCCAAAACAAGAAACGTAAGTGAATATTTCGTGTGGATGTGGATTTACGCTCTTACTTAATTTCACTTTCACGCAGCAGCGAAGAAGAAAGATGCGGTGGTTGTGGTCAAAGCCAACATGGAGACAGCTAAGGAGAAGCAGGCCAAAGCAGAGGCTGCACCAGCTGCAGGGGATAAGAGCACTCACAACAGCAACAGCCACACAAATATTAATAATAGTAACAACAACAGCAACAACAACAACAACAACAGCAACAACAGCAACAGCAGCAATGAGTCTCATGCCCATGAGGCGGCCAATGAGAGCAGCCTGAACACCTCGACGGGCAGCAATACGAGCGGCGTCAGCAGCAACAGCAGTAATGCGCCCGGAGCCAGCAGCAATGCCAGCGGCGGTGGTGGCGACGGCAACAACAATGCTGGCGGTGGTGCAGGCAGTGGCGGTGGCGGCGGCAGTGGCAGCGGCGGTGGTGTGCATATGAAAGAGCAGCTCATATATCTTAGTAAATTATTGGATTTCGAGGTGACTAGCTGCAGTTGAAATATATAGCTCTAGGGTGTAACTAACGCCTCTCTCTTTCTCTCTGTGACAGGTCAACTTTTCGGACTATCCCAAGGGTAATCATAATGAGTTTCTAACCATTGTCACGCTGTCGACAACGCCGCCGCAGATCTGCCATGGCGTGGGCACGAGCTGTGAGGAGTCACAGAATGCAGCCGCACGCAATGCACTCAAAATCTTAAGCGAACTGGGCCTGAATAATGCCAAGAAATAAGCCAAACTAATCAACTGCAATTTATGTATTCTTTTTATTTTTATTGCTAAAAAGCAAAGAGAAAAATGCAAAAAAAAAAAAAAAAAAAAAAAAAATCACCCGTCCACAAATCAAACCTGAAAAAATGAAAAACTAAGTAAAACGTGAAAGAAGAGTAGAGAAAGAAAAAACAGAAAAAAAAAAAAATAAACAAACGCTGTGTGCAAGAATGAAAAAGAAGAAGATCAAAGAGCAAAGTATGCAAGAAAAACAAAAACGAAAGGAAATCAAAGCAAGAAACAGTAATTTTTGAAATAGTAAATTATTAGTTAATACCTATTTATTTATTTATGTGCAAGTGTGCGCAATGTGCATTGTTTATTTGAATATTTGTTTTATATAAATACAATGCGCAGGCTGCATAAACTGCAGCTATATTATATTTAATTTATTTGTTGTTTAAAAATGTTATTGAACAGAAAACCGAAACTGAAACTGAAAACAAAAAATGAGAGCTACAACTAAACATAAACAGAGCTAAATAAATTATCAATTAAAATGTACAATATTGCAGCATACACACACACACACACTATAAATTAAATATATTTATATATATTTAAGATGAACGCTCATTAGGCACTTGAATTGAATTGATGAACAAATTGTATTAAACAAAGCTAAATATTTATTAACTGCATGCGGCTGTTGAGAGGCTTATGCAGTGCTTTCAAAAAATAAATACAAAAATTTGTTTGCCACATAATTAAACAAAAAAAAAAAAAAAAAAAAAAAAAACAAACAAAAAAGAAAAACTAGAAAAAACAAAATTTGTAAACTGCACACGCTTGTGAAAATTTTTCATTTATTTTTTCAAAGCCAGTAAAGGGAGCATAAGAACTGCTGCTGCTTGTGGTAAAAATGTATGATGGAACTCGTCGAATAATGAATCTATATAATACTATTATTAATAATACTATATATATAAATGAAACAAAATATATATATGTGTAAGCCTGAACAATTACAACGATCAAGCAACTAATTGTGCAGCTAAACAAATTTCTTGCTAACTTTTGCACTCACAAATTCCGATGCTCATTATCATGATCATTATTTTGTGAATTGCAAATTGGAAGCTTGAAATTTGTGGCAGCCCAATTGAGTGCCACAATTTGTGGCAACCGAATGTATGGCATTGCTGTGAATTGTGGCCAATTGTGGCGTAAATTGTTGGCTTGTAGTTGATAATGAAGAAAATACAATTTACATAATCGTTAATTATTATAATTAAATGTTTAAAAACCATTTTGTAAATGCTCAGTTTTTATTCGTTTTGGCATTTGGCTTACAAAAAGCTGAGCATCTTTATGAATAGCGTGTTGTTTAAATGTTCACCCAGTTTGGTTATTGTTTAACTTATGTTTTATCACACAACAATTCTATACTTTATTATAAAAAAAACACACACACACAGACACAAACAGTTGATATATTCGCATGTTATGAAACGAAATTCTTTGTACAATAGTTTTTAATGACTTTATTAATTTGCCCAGTAAACAGCACAGATTAAGCGTTAAGTTGCATTATGTCAAATTGTATTTTGTGAAAAACAATTCTCGTCTCGCAACAATGTGCATGCTTTAACTAAAAACCCAAATGAAACGAATAATTAAAAAAAAAAAAAAAAAAAAAAAACTAAATAACAAGAAGAAAAATATATATGGCAAAAATCGTATGAAATAATAATTAAAAACAAGAGTCTTAAGTCTAAGCGATTTATATAAACAATTTTAATAACACATCCAGTATTAAAACATAAAAATAATGAACAAACGCAGACACATAAATCAATGATAATTAAATATATATATTAAATATAAAAATAAATAATACAAACAAAATCTTAAATCATGCACATTGTTTGCATGCGTCGTACCCCACTCTTCCTCAACTGCCCTCACAATTTGTTAGAAGATTTTGCAAAATTAAAAGGAACATACTAAATTAAAAAAAAAAAAAAAAAAAAAACTAAAACTTTAACGAAAATTCTTGCAAAATCTTCACAAAAAATTAATAAGTAGTATAATAATATAATATATAATATAATATTGTACAACTCTATTTATAATGAAGGAAACCAACTAATCTGTTCATTAAGACCAAATACAAAAAAAAAACAAAACAAAAACGAAAAACAAAAAGTTGTGAGTACAGCTAATCTACATTTATTAACTTTTAAGCAACAAGAAAAACAATAAAAAATAGAAAAAGAAGAAGAAGACGGTGAGAAGAGGAACAACAAGAAGTGTTAGTGCTAAAAGGAAAAAAGTCTTGTCTTTTGTGCGAAAAGAAATACCTAAAAGAAATTACAAACTATATGATTATATGTAAAATGTAATACTTGTAATAAACATTCAAATAAAGTTGAAAACTGTCTTTGATTTTAATGGAGCTGTCTTTTTATAATGAATATATGGGTAGAAGATGGAAAAAGAATATATATATATAATAATTAATTATATATAAATTAATTTAATAATAAAATATATTTATACAAAATTCTTAAACTAGTTGGAAAAAACTCAAACAACAAACTTATCCAGTTGTGAATGAAATTCTATTATTTTTTTTTTTTTATTATTGTTTTTTATTCAAGCTAAACCATAAAACTTTTATACTGACTCAATTTTTTGTTTTGTTGGGGCTTTTTTGTGGAATGTATTTATAAAAATCTGCTGATTTATAAACTGCAAAGTCTTGAATTTATGGCACCTCTTAATATAAGCCATAAAAAATCAGACTTATATAATTGATAATAAAAATTAGTGAAAATTATTTCTAAATTCACAATCAAATTTGGTGACAGCTCGAACACGCATAAGGCTGAACAAAGAGATAGTGAGAGAGGTGAAAGGGGGCGAACAATTAACGCATCTTAATTTGACAAACATTTCACAATTTTGAAACTAAACGTTGAACGTCGAAACGTTTTCCATAATTGATATGCTTATTGGCTGCGATATAGATTATAAAGATTATCTGATTGCTATGACTAATATCGAAAATATTTTAATTGGCGTTGTTATCGGGCAGAGAAAGAGAGAGAGAATAAAAGAAAGAGAGAGGAAGGAAAAGAGAGAGAGAGAGAGAGAGTGAGTGAGAGGAGAGAGGACGCAAAGAGAAAGGTAAGCTCTTAAGATTGGATTCTTAAGAATATTAAGGATAATGTAAGACAAAAGGAATATTAATAATTTATATGAAATGATTTTTATATATTCATATTTTTCGAAGATAACCATTCCAACTTCCTCAAATTTTTAAAAATATTCTTTAAAAAAAAAAAATGGCTTAAATAAAATGAATCAAGCTTAAAAATGTCTGCTCATCAAATAATAAACCACTCTAGACCCTATTGAGCCAGTGATGTCTGTGATATCGCTTACACCATCAAAATGTATTCAGATCCATTAATATTACAATACATATTGTTTTTCTATCTTTTGAATATATTTCAGCAAATAAACATATTTGTTCCAGATATCCAGTAATACCCATTGCGTCGCTGGGGCTTGGCCCCTGTTACGGCGCTCCGATCTGATCGATTGCAACTAAATGTGGAAGTAGGCGCGCCTCTTGCAGCGCCTCATGCTCGTTGTTTCACTTTCTCCGCTGGCATTTTGTATTTTGGCTAGCGATTAAAATACAAGAAATTGTTGTTTGGTGGCCAAATGCATAATAAAAACATAAACTTAAATAAATGCCTTTATCTTGGCCCATATGCACATGCTAGCCGCGCAGCCAAGCCAATGGGATCTCTGCACTGCTCCAGCTTCCAACAACAAATCGGAAACCCGGCTAAAAAATGAAATGAAAAAAAAAAAAAAAAAAAAATCAAAAATCAAAATCAAAGCGCTGCCCGCGCATTTGCATATGCGAAGCGACTGCACAGATGCGCAGCCGGCTAAATGCTCTCCCTGTCCGTGTATGTGTGTGTGTGTGAGTGTGGAGAGTATGCGTGTCAGTGTGCGTGTGCGTGATTAATTTATGGCGCTGATAATAATCCGGAGCCGGCAACGCCAAGCTACAACGTGTGATTATGAAATTTGTATGTTTATTTTTTTTTTTTTCTTTTTCGCCAAAAGAAATCAATAATACGGCGGAGGAATGAAAGATGTGAAAGACGTAAAAGATACGACACGAGAAATTAACATGTGTTTGTCAGCGCCGGCAAAGACATTAGTAATCGCATACCCACACACACACACACACACACACACACACACACACAAACATACACACATATGTGTATATAACTCTATATGATGTAATAGGCATTTGGATTTGTTAGCATGCGCGGGAATTGGGTTTTTGGTTTTGGTTTCGGTTTTAGTTGCGAGTTTTTGGGTTTTTGGAATTTTTTCTGGTGCGGAAATGGAAGTTGAACTTGTTGTAATTAAAAACCAAATGCTAACTATGAATTTAAGCCACATTTTTGATGCATCGTCTACATATAAATATAGATTTTTATATATTTTTGTTGTTTGTTATATAAAATGGGAATTTGAGTGTTTTTTTTTTTTTTTTTCATCTCTTAAATTTCAAGCAGAAAATTTTAAGGCGTTAGCCAAATGAAAGTGAAACTTTTTTCTACCACAAACTGGAATATTTATACATTTCTTTTTGATGCGCTTCTTCGTCTTCTTCTTCTCTTTCGATTATAACATTTTTGTTGATGCGCGCTTTGGCTAATTTTGGGATTTTGATTTAGGTTCGGATTTTGATTTATCTGCATGTCTGGCTTAAAGCTATTTGTCTACTGATAATTTGGGGCTTTGACAAGCATTTAGAAGCACATGCCCATCCGTCTGTGTCGGGCTATGGAATGCCTATCGGTTGTAATCGTTTGATAATAAGTCTTGATAATTTAGCTCAGCTGCGTGCGGCTGCATTTCTGTATTGGATCAGTTTTTGGACTGGCGTGACGCGAATCATCATCATTTTGTGGAGCTGCATGCGCTCAAATTTCTTTTAATCATGTTTAATGAGCCGCCAGCTAGAGCCACCTGCTGAGGGTATTAGGCATTGTAGATGAAGCTTGTCAGGATTGGTGGGAGGACACATTAGGTTTAGATGAAAGATGTGATTGACAGCAAGTTGATGTGCCACTCACTTCTCATTAGCACTATATCATTAAGATATTCTGGCATATGGAAACTTAAACTTAAGGAAACTATTGAAAAAACCAAAGGTGGATAGGATATTAAATGTATAAAGGGTATATATATAAAGGGTATATGGTAGTAGAGTATAGAACAAATACATATATTTTTCATCATAGTATATACCATAGATGCACTTAATATATTTTTTACCGTATCAGCTTAGGGTAGGGTATACCCTAAAAACTCTTGACACACTTTTCGCATCAATTCGAGATAAGCTGTAGAAGTAAGTCAATTCCTCAATAGGAAAATTTACCTAAAAAAAAAAACGAAATAAAATAATATGAATAATAGTTAGTAATATGAATAATAGTTATATTTATAAAAATAATAAAATATTAATCTAGAGTATTCCGACGAGCAGAGTATTTCGACATTCCGTCCAGATCTTTCCACATCTCTCCCGATTTCTCTCTCTCTCTCTCTCTTTTACCCCGTTGAATGCTGTGCGTGCGTGTGTGCATGGCCAGAATATGAATTATTTATCTCAATTTGATATTGCTTGAATTTGCCTTTAGCCAGTAGCAGTTTGCCTAATGTGTTCACATTTGCATTTCTGTACGTAATTTGGATGCTGTTTGGATGTTGGTTAGCTTGCCCAATGATTGACTCGATTGCATAGTTGTTTCTGGTGCGTGTCTATGTTTCCTTTTTGTCTGTTTGCTTGCTTAAATGTCTCGGGCGACCCTCGTTTCATAGCGTTTTACATGTTTTCCAAATTCCAAAAAAATAATTCATCTTCTTTACTTCCATGTTAAGTTGGAAGTTTTCTGTGTTTTATTTTTAATTTAATTAATAGCAAAAAAAAGTCTTGTTTTAAAGGTCAACTTTAAAGCGAAAAATCCGAAATTGTTCATGAAAAAAAAAAAAAAATAAAATAAATAAAATACAACAATAAAGAAATAATGAAGTGAATAATCTTTGATTAAGTTAGCGTAGCTACATTTTAACTATGTTTATTTTATAAATTGCCTATACATTAATTTCTTCTTCTTCGTCGTCTTCTGAAATTTGAATAATTAGTGCGCTTAAATATATAATAAACACTATAATTATGAAACGCATGCAGGAAGCGAATTACAATAAGCAGAAAGAGAAAATAAACTTTGAATAAATAAAATCAAATAAAATAAAAATTAACGCGCCCACATTCGCATAATTAATAAGATCAATTTATGTATATACGAATATATATGTATATGTATATATGTATGCATAGATTTGAATTATGCCTAAAAAACGTGTGAAGTGCCAACAATTGGATTACTTTTGAATTGAAGTACAGTGAAGCACTTGAATGGAGAACAGAGCAGCAAAGTCTTAGCTCACTCGGTAGGCGGTCTAGCCAGTTCAGTCAGCTCCTAGACTTCTTTTTTTTTTTTTTTATTTAGCAGACAATCAACAGTATCATTAATTTCAATATCGAACTGAAAATAGAGAAATAAGTTTTGGTACAAGTGCTTGCATAACGATTATTTATATACATACATACATACATACATGCACATATGTATGTCTCTCTCACACAGGTATTTTGCATAAAAACGAATGTCTAGCGATCAATCGATCGATCTATCTATCCATCTATAGTTATGTGTACGATTGACGGATGCCACGGAAAATAATAAAAAACTCATTTATATTAAAGCATCACGTGAATGCTTTTATTTGTATGCAAGCAAAATAATACCCTGGAAATGTGTTTAAGTGGGTAGCTACGTATGCTGCGGTCAGCTTTATAGTGGACTTAAAGAAAAACCTTCTACTATTGAAATAGATTATATAATTAGCTGCGTTGCGCGCGACTGATAGCATAATACTCATTCACGCTCCAAAAATACATTAAATAGATTTAAAACTCTTTATCAATTTGCCATGCGATCATTTTGAGGCCTACCTATAGGCGTGCCTAAGTAGGCCAATTATGTCGAACTGCAGAGTTTTGTAGACACAGCTCTAAATGTGTTCAAGATATAATGAAATGAGTGGAGTGGATATGGCTGAGAAGAAGCAAGGGAATGGATAGATGAATATTTGAAAAAAAAAATTAATAAAATAATAATAATAATAATAAATAAATAAATGTCTAGTATATCCTCATTTATTTTCCTTTCTTTCAATCTATTGTAGAATTTTAGCTTTATAGATCTGATGTGCTTATACAAAGCAAATTTGATTTTAAGCCTAGCTAAATTTGAATATTAATTAAATATACTGAGAAGAACCTACAGATAGATAGAGAGATAGATAAAGAGATAGATAAGCAAAGAGACTGAAGGATAGGGCAAAGTTGTCTACTTTAGAGGCTTCGCTATCTTCCAAACGTCATAAAATAAATACATAGAAAAAATGTTCCTAAAAAAAATAAAAATAAATAAGTAAATACAGGGCAATTACAATGCTCATACATTAGTTATATTTGCAAATTTTTGCACACTTCTAATATGTATGTACACAACTATTTTTTGTTTGGTTTATTTTAAACGGATTTGTCAATAGAGAAGATGATGATGAATGACAAATTTGCCAATAAAAGAAAACATATGAAGTGTCATGTTTATAGATAAGGCACAAAAAAAGAGCTCAAAAAAAAAAAAAAAAAAAAAAAAAGCAGCACAGAAAACATTCAATCTAAACAAAATAAAGTAAAATAAAATAAATAATCAAATACAATGCACTATGGGGAAAAATCCAAATTATCGGGTATTAATTAATAACTTAAAAACTAAGCCAGATTTTTTGATCCGGTTTTTGTATTATTAATATGTATACCATCAGAAATATATTTTAGAAAAATGGGCGTGTCACCGCCCACCCAAAAAAAATTTATTAAAATTTTGTATTAAAAATTTTTTTTTTTTTTTAAGAATTTTGCTTGTTCATACTTTAAAATAATAATTTTAATTGAAAACAATCGAACTTTCATAAAATCGAAATTAGTTTTCTTCAGTTTCGAGTTCCAAATCAGCCAGAAATATTGATCCGCTAAAAAAATTCGGGTTCTTCAACTGATTTAATTGTGCCTTCAACTTTACATAATACAATACGTACAACTTCATTAGACAGCGACCTTTATGCTTTCAAACTCTTTTCTAAAGATTTGCCGAAGAAATAATCTGATCAGATGTATCCATTGTTAAAAACCATCAGCGAAATTATGGATTCTGCTCTCATGCTCTCATGCATGATGAAATTAGTCTGATTTATAGACCTGGTTGGGCAAATCAGACGCTTCCTTACCAAAAAAGCCTACAGGATGAACAGTACTTTCCATAATCTGCCTCAAATGAACAATTATTTTTATAAACATTTGCTGTCATAGGCAGTCATTCATAGTTGTCAGCTAGTTTTTGTTCCTGCTGCATTTCTTCCATTTGTAATTTATATTTTGGCAAAAAAAAGCGGCTTTTGCTTTTTTAATATCATTTATAAGTTGAATCAATATTAGTCTTATTTAGTTTCAAAATCACAATTACTATTTCTTGGTTAGAGTTGCCTTTTTCATTGAGCCAAATATCACACAGGTCAGCTCATAGTCACCTGCTAAAAATTGATTTGCGCCGGTTGTGCGCAAAAGTGCACATTGAGACAAAGGCACTAAGATCCCAATTGATTACTCTATAACATGCAATTGGAATTACACTGGTGCGCCCTGGTGGCTGTTTTATATGTCTTTGCAAAGTTTAATTTTATTTACAAGAAATGAAATTTGACAACATTTGCTAATTATACAATAAATGATTAAAATAAGTTCAAACATCAATTGGTTTTTAAGCCAACGCATAGTAGAAGCCCTAAAAATTCATATCCTTTTTAAATTTCTCAAAAATAATGTCTGGTCATTGAATAACGATGATTTGAAAATCGGCTAACACAAATTGTAAGCTGAAGGCAAATGCTTTTCGAAGATAACAGCTGACTTTAACAGCTGTTAGGCTTAACAGTGGACTGTTATTCAACATTTTGGGTACAGTACCTTAAAGTTTGGAGTTTTATTAAGATGTTAACATAAAAAAATTATAAATTTTCATACTTCGCAAAAATGACTAAATACCCGAAAAACGGCAAAATTCCCCATAGTGCAATGGTTTGAATTGGTCTTAATGGGAATAATCATGGTAATGAGAACTGAAGCGGGCATAATTAAATTGCGCTCACTGTTTTTTTTTTTTTTTTTTTTTATTATTTTTTATTGATGATGCCCAAAGAATGCGATTATAATAGATAAATATATAAATGTATTATTGTTGTTGTTGTTGTCGCTCTCTCTATTGCTGTGCAGTTCTGAGATGCTGCAGCTCCTGTGCATAGTCAGCCGGTGCCCAGTTGCCAAAGAGCGCATCGCCCATGGCTATGTAGGCACGGAATAGAGTGTTAAAGTTGACATAGGGTTTATCCTCCAGCTCCTCCTCGTACTCGGCTGCCGCGTGTTGTAACAAGTTGAGGCATAGCAGCGCCGCCAGTGCCACCAATAGCCCGTGTCTGTGTAGCTGCCACATGCTTGCGAAATTCTAAATGCATATCAATTGCAGCTGCGGCTTTTATAGAGCGATTGCATGTGCCAATTGGGCCAAGTGTTGTCACAGTTGGCCAAAGAACAACACTATTAAATATTGTTGTTAAAACATCAGAAGCGGATCAGGGGCAATCGATGCTTAAATAGACACATTTCTATGCTTGTTTAGTGGAGGAAGCAGCAACAGCAGCAGCAGTAGCAGCAGCAGCAGCAGCAGCAGCAGCAGCAACAACACCAGCAACACCAGCAGACATGACATGGCACAGGCAACGTCAACGCCAACGCCAGTGCCACCTACTGCCATTAATCATGCTGGCCAAAAAGCCAAGTGCAGTCAGTTAATTGCCTTAGCCAAGTTGCTTTAATTGATCGCACGAGCTTTTGTTTAATTATAAAATGACTTTACATTTGGGTCACACGATACTCAAACGCATTTCAAATGCGGAAACTATCGAGCCCCCAACCAAGTAGTACCCAAAACCCTACTATAACGATCGACCCTCCTCTGGCAGGAGCCTTGAAAGCCAAGCGCGATATAATAAATTATTTATTAACATATTATACATATTATACTAAATATAATAAATTTGCAGTGCTCGGTGTCGCATTTTTCTTAAATATATTTTGATGCCAGCTTTTGGCCAAGTCGTGAGAAAGATGCTTGGCCCAATGAAAATGAAAGTCAACTTCCCATAAGCCAAAAAGGGCACAAGAAATGCAGTTTTATTTTTAAATATGTTGCTGTGGCAGCAACAGCAACAAGAGCAACGCCAACAGCAACAGCAGGCTGTCACCGGTTTACAACCGGAGCAACAGCAACAGCAACAGCATCTATAATAACAGCAGCAACAGCAGCAGCAGCATCTTCAACAACAACAACAACAACAAACAGCAGCAGCAGCAACAACAGCTTCATCATCAGCTCACATAATACGCAATCGATTGTTATTTTATTTTATTTTATTTTGTTTTTTGTTGTTTTGTCTTGGCGTTTTGTGTGTGTCTTCTTCTTTTACGCATATTATAAGACAGTTGCTGGCGCTGCCAAATATTTGGATATCTTTGGCTTTCCAGTTCAGTTCAGTTCAAGTTCGCGTCTCGAGCGGTTAAGTTTCGAGTTAACGCGTCAACCGGCCAAATCCAAGTTCCACTAAAAATAAAACAAAATCTAAACGCGTCCAGCTGCAGGACTCACAAAGGATATTAGCTCGAGCTGGATTATGATTTTGTGCTGCTTCGTTGATTTGTGAAGTTATAGACAACAGAAAGTGTTTGAATAAATAGGGAACAGAAAAGAATAAATATAAAATACAGTGAAATATTAAAATATTTATTTAAGGTAAATGAAATTGTGCATGGAACTAAATGGAAATAAAATATATTTATATACAACAGAATCAAAACTTTAAGGAAAACTCAGTGAAGTGTGCTGCAGAAGAATAAAAAAAAAAATCACTTGAGGACAATAAAAAAATTAAAAATGAATTTAATTTTTAAAATGTTGTTAAAATATAAACAAAAGAAATTTGGAGTTGGATTATTTCCTAAAAAGTTAACTCTGCTAAAATTAATAAAACAAAACAGAATATATTTTATGTGATGTATTTGCATGGCATAATTTAAAAAAAAATATATATTTTATAAATTTAAAAATGTGTATAAATATTTGAGTACTTAATTTATAATATCTATTTATATACACGAAAAATAACAATTTTTATGTATATTTTTTTATTTGAATATATTTTTGGTTTGGATTTAGATTTGACTCATATTTATATAAATTTAAAAAATAATAGTCATTTTTATATATTTTTATATTTATAATTATATTATTTTTTTATAGTTTTAATTTAGAGTTCGATTTTTTAAATTAGACCAATTGGAGTTTTTTTCTGGATTTAACTGCTTGATATAGACAGTATATACAATACATTTTAATTTTTATATTTAAAAAAAAAAAAAATGTTGTCCTTTAATTGCCTAAAAATTAATTTGTTCAATTATTAGTAAGCAAAAAATTTATTTAAAATCTGGACAAATTTAATGAACTCAAATATATTTTTAAATTATATAGAATTTTTATAATTAAAAATTTATGAACATAATAATATTCAACAAATAAAAATTTATATAATTATATATAATATACATCAAATAGCTTGCTATATATACATCTTTCAACAAGTAAACTAAAATCTTTTTTAGTGACCTATCATAAATTTGCTTTGTAGCTGCAGATCCTTAGGACAGTTCATTCTATAAATTATGCATCTCAGCAGGTAGATCAGTCATGAGATGAATCGGCTAAAAATAGTGTACAAGCTTTATAAATGTCAAATAAAACATAGAACATGAAAGGTATATAAGCTAGCCATAAAAAAGTGCCTCGATTTGTAACCTCTTGCCACACATTTTATATCAATCCACACCAATTAATATCATTATGCTAGCCATTCAGAGTGCTGTTCTTATTAATGAAGATAGCCAGCGAATTGTGAATCATCGCAGAGAGAATAATGTCAGTTCATATAAAGTAAAATCATTTATCAAGCAGCTAAAGGCAGAGATTCTTGTCTCTTCTGACAGAGACGCAGAGCGTGAAAACGGCCAAGATATTTATCACATAGAAGAACAAGCTTGTAAGTCGATCAATAATTAGTTAACACTCCTTCGACTGTCTGCACTTAATTGTACTGTAAATTTGCTAGAATCTTACAAATGAAGCTAAAACATTGCTCAACAATTGAAGCTGGCTGTTGAAAGCAATGCGGATACAGAATCGATGATGGTTAGACACAATGCGATCAGCACTATTTGAAGTGGGCCACATTTTCAGCTTGTGTTACGCACTCAATTAACGTCAGTTTGGGCCATAATGACAGCCACTCGGGCTTGGGCTGCGGGCCAACAGACCAGCATCTGTGAGAAAATCCCCAATACATACGTGTACATATCAAGAGAAATACATTTATTTATATATTGTATTTAGCTATTATTGTGCACACTTCACGCTTGATATCATTGAAGTAGACATGTTTTGTATTGGCCATATCCTTAAGCCCAGCTTCAGAAATTCCCATCTGATGACGTACAGGTTGGCTAATTATAGAAATTCTATTGCCAAGCAAATAAATAATTTATTTATAAATCCGATTTTATAGCTTTATGTTTATTTAAGCTACATATCTTAAACAAACAAGTGAAATAGATATTTGAGAGTTCATCCTGTTGATCTTGAGAGCTAAACGGTTGAATGACTTCTTCTGATTCTGATTGGTTAGCAAAATGAGTTCGTCAGAGTCTAAAGTAAAGCGAAACCAGTAGTTAGACAAATGTGATAAGAAAATCTTCTTTGAAATACATGTTAAATACATTTAGGTATATATAATAAATTAATTAGATAATATTCTTGCTTAGGTCATGACTCTCAAGTTGTTGAGTAAAGAGAAATCACTTGCAAGGAAAACAGTAGGAGAAAATCTGTTATAAAATAATATACAAATAAATATATGTATATGAGTATAGCAACAAGTCCATTTACATAATCATGAGCAGAGATCCTTAAGTTCAGGCAGCCCGCTTAAGATTTGAAGAACTGATTCTGACTGTGAAGTGGTATTTCTCTCACGGCATATCAGAATCAGATTGCTATAATTAAATTCTAAAGTAAAGCGAAACCAGTTGCCAGACAGCGACTGCGGGCACATAGAGATATCGTTTAAATTGTATTTAAGATTTATGGTTGCGATGCGCCAAAACGTGCTGCTAATTTATTGCCAGACGAGACAAGAAATCGAAGTAGAAAATGGAAAAATTAAAAATTAAAAATAAAATAAATAAATAAAAAATGATTAAAGCTACAATTTGAGAAATTAGTAATTATATAATGCGGAATCAATGCACTTACAGCGGTTCTTAGCTGTAATATAATAATAATAATAAAAAAAACTATTTTTAATTTGTCTGCCTCTGAGCTGAAGTTCAAGAAATGATTCAAATAAAGCGATTTAATGGCCATAGCCATTCACTTTTGAGGCCGGCTAGCGCTGTTATCTATTCGAAAATAATATATATATTTATATTTATATATATTTGTGTATATGAATATATAAATGTTTTGCTTTCTGGTTACGCATCTTCTTCTACTACTTCGGCAGCTTGTCTCAGCGTATTTTGATGGATCATTGAAAACAATGTGAAGTAAAACAGTTTTTCAGCTCGTAAATATGATGTGAAATATGATTGAAGATGATGCGGCTAAATTGCTTGCCTATGAAGAGGGAATGCTTCCTCATTGTCAGCGGGCATTGTGGCTGCTGCTGCTGCTGCTGCTGCTGCTGCTCTTGATAATGACCCTGAATCTGTCGAATGTACATACATATTGCAGATTGTTACACTTTGCTCTTGGATTGTTTTTAGTAATTGTACATCTGCATTTGCATAATGGAATTGTAATGGAGGTTAAGTCATGAATGTCTTTTTAAAGGTCTTCAAAGGTCTTCAGAGGCCTCTTTAAGCATCCTCAGAATACGCATTCTTCGTGCAGTCATTAAAATACAATTAGTTGTTGCCTAGATAGTCATTATAGACGATTATATAGCTTACAGTTTATTGACATCGGCATACAGGTTATTGGCTCGCTATATCTGTCTACTATATATTTATTTTTTTATTTTTTATTTATTTATTTTTTTTTTATCTCAAGTATGTCACAGCCAGTGGGACACGCCTTCGACAAATATCTAAATGCTTAATTGTCAACAAATTAGTTTTGCATAGCTCTTTCATACATATTTTATTGAATAAGTTTTACATCATCGTCGGAAATGAAGGCAGGTTATATAATTGATTAAGTTATCTCAAATGGACAGTTAAAAGTGGCAAATAATTAAATGCTGATTTCTTATTATATTTTATTTTATTTTCATTTTACTTTTCTTTATTTTGATGTATTTTATTTATTTTCTTGTGATTTATTTCTATGGCCGCTTTGTTGGCCCAACAATGCCAACAATTTAGCGCTCTTTAGCTTGGCAAATTGTGTACAACTACTGTTCAGCAATATATATGTATATACTTATATAGATAGATATCTATCTATTCATTAAGTTTGCCGACAATGCTTGATTTATTCAATTCAGTTCTTCAATTTCATTTCGCGCACTTCATATGACATGATCCACACAATCGACCACTGTGCGGCGCACACACGAGTGCACCAATGCCTTTTGGGCCTTTTATGCAATACTCTGTAGATATTGATAATAGATGTAGGGTATATTTGTTTAGTTGAAAGGTTTAAAAAAGCCAGCTGAGTCGATTATACACAAATAATATAATTATTCCTAATTACGATGAGCAACCTAATTTATTTAGGTAAGATCTTCTATTCTATCTGTCTGCATATCTAGACAAATAAAAAAATATATATATTTAACTTCAGCATATATTAAAAATTTACCTTTTATCTAAAGCGTCCAGCTGCTCGTCCAGGGTGTCTCTTAGTCGTACAATCCTCAACTACAATTGCAGGCAATTTCAGGGCAACAAACACTAGAGAAACTGCACAATGAGCCAAACACAAGTGAGCAGTTGGCAAGTTCGTTGCCTAAGTCTTTTGTTTTCACCCAACTAAAAATAAATAAAAAATTAAAAAACATCAATGAAATGACATTAATGATATGCAATATACAGTCCGTCAGCCAAGTGTACTCATATAACAATCAAATAAAAATCAATATTAATAAATATCTACAAATATATTTTTCCACAATTTATACAACGAGCTGTCAGAGATTTGACCTCACTCGAAGCACAAAAATCCATTTGAATAATCATCAATTAGACGCATTCTGAAATGCCGTTTGATAGCTCAAATAAACAAATAGGCTTTTGATTAATGAAAGATTAAACAATAAACAAATTGCTCACCCTCAGCACGGCTTCAGTTTGGGTTTCAACACGTGACACGACGCCTGTCAATATTGAACGATAACAGATTTATGCTTGGCCACTCCAATACTTGTCCGAAATGTAGTTCAAACGGAAATGGTGAATGTGAATTGAAGGTCAGCAGTCAGCACAGCTATGGACTTGGATTTCCTTTTATTGAGTTTCCAGTTGGAGATAAGCCATCGATACACTTTGCCCGCTGGCATGAGTCTCGTCTATATGGTCAATTGATGAATCGAACACGGGCTCCCACGCAGACTCCGCTAATGTTGTGCACAGTGCCGTTAAACAGTCTACGCACCACTGTTTTAATTAAATATAAAATATATATAACAGCTCTAATGCGATGTTAAATATGGTTACGTCGCTTCTGCCCGCTGAGCCGAGTTCGGGTCACGCCTCGATTCGGACTGTGCCGTGGTTTATGCTAATTCAGTCGGATCTTGCGATGCTTTATCTTCAAATGTTTTCAACAGCATGTTCGTTTTAATCAATGAATGTTTATTGATTCATAATTTATCAATCAGCCTAATGCATAATGTTTTGTAAGCGTGCAATTTACATATGATTTAAACATTTTGCTTACAGCATGCCCCGGTTACGATTGCCAGCCACAGTTGGCCCACTTTCGGTGGGGCCGCTGCTGCTGCTGCTGATGCTGGTGGTGCTGTTCGCGTTTGACGACGCCGGCGCCCAGGGCAACTTCGAGGATGCGGACAAGGCGAACGAGTACACGGATCAGCAATTCGATTTGCGTCACACCATACCCGGTGAGCCGGGCATCGACTATCCCATATTGAGCGAGGTGCCCAAGACGAGTTTTCTTTGCAGGGGCCGACACGAAGGTGGGTCTACCTCTTATATAGATACTACAGCTCCCAATTTGAGCTGACAGCATGCTAATTGAATTTGTCGCGCAGGCTATTATGCGGATGTGGAGAGTCGCTGTCAGGCGTTTCGCATTTGCGCCCACACCGCACGCTCGGCGCAGGGCTTTGGCTTTCTCTGTCCGAATGGCACGATCTTTAACCAGCAAAAGTTCGTCTGCGATTGGTATCGCAATGTGGACTGCGACCAGTCAGAGCAGTACTATGACATGAATAACGAGAGCACCGTGGGCAGCACACAGGAGATGATGGAGCGAGTGCGCCAGATGATGGAGTATCCCACCAAGACCATATCGCAAGTGCTGCAGCAGCAGGAGCTGAACCAGCGCAGGCAACAGCCCAACAGGCATCACACCCTCAGCAAGGATCTGAGCACTGTCAGCGGAGTCCTCGACCAACCAGCGGCCGTTGCCAATGAGAAGCAGACGCTGCGCGGCGAGGACATCAAGAGCGAAGCTCTGCTGGCTCCGATTGTCACAGCTGAAGCCAATGAGCCCGACGACGGCGAGGACATCTATGTGAACAGTCTGGGTGAGCTGTCCTCCGATCCGGGCATCCAGTTCGATCACACGAATGCGCACATCATAGCCGAGTATCCGCGTGAGTATCACTATCAGAAGCAGAAGAACTTTGCGGCACGCGTCAATGCGGGCCTCGAGCTGCTGGACGGCAGCTCAGCTGCTTCCAATGAGCAGATGGCGCCCGAGTACATCAAGCAGACACGCAACACCAACGAGGAGGCGACACAGCTGGATCTGGTGGCCAACATCAATAACTTGCTGGAGGAGGTCTCCACCGACCTGGATCCCAGCGTCTCGGGCTACCAGTCAATGAGCCCGCAGAAGGTGAAGCAGCCCTTTAGATTCCTCAGTCGTGGATTCTCCATGCAGGCCAACGAAAAGGAGGCCGGCAAAAGCCACTCATCCTATGTGTACAACAGACCCAAGCAAACGCCGGGCACGGTCCGATTTACGGTAAGCCCCATAAGGCTATCAATAGTTGCCTAAAGTCATATATATCTGATTATTTCCTTACAAGCATGATCTACTCCTACATCCATAAACTCTTTCAACTCTCTTTTGATCTTTCCTCATATTCTCTCTCATTTTATCTATTTCTCTCTGTCTCTCTCTCTCTCTCTCTCTTTCTATCTTTATTTGGCAATCTCTTTCGCTACTCTATACAACTATTCGCCTACAACATTATCATTTACAACCACATCTTGATAAACCACACACAAAAACCACCAAACACCACTAAAGTCCAATGAGATACCCATTGATGCTCACAAAGACATTGAACACAAGCTTAAATTCAATAATGACAAAACCACAAGCAGCAGCAGCAGCACAACTACCACCACCACCACTACTACTACAACCACAAGCACTGAAACGCCTCTTGAAACTTTGTTAATTGCACCCACATTGCCGCCAGCATTCGATGAGCCAGACGCCACCACAGCGCAGACAACAATCGAGCCAGCTGTGGACAATAGCAGCGAGCTGCCCATTATCGAGTCGATTGGCCAAGCTGCGGCACTCACGGCCAGCTTGAGTGAGGACTTGGAGCAGGCTGAGCCCGCACCACTGAGCGCCGCTGCGGCGGACAAGACGGATGTGGATTTGCAGGCCGAGAAGCTGCTGCTGGCGGGCGTCAAGCTGACCTCGCACGATGAAGAGACGGCGCTGCGGAGCAACAAATTGACGCTGGGCAGGACCACAACACGTCCCACTCGCACCACCCGCACCACCCGCACCACGCGCACCACCACAGCGCGGCCAACCACCACGCCCGCGATGAGCACCTCGACGGAAACTGTGACGGAGATCAGCAGCACGCAGGAGCGCATCCGCAGCTATCGGCGCTTTGCCCAGAAGCGCGTGGGTAGCGGCACATTGCGGCGGCAAGGGACAGTGAAGCGCAAAACCACACCACCAAGCACCACCAAGGCCACAACTACAGCACGCTCAACCACGCCCACACGCAGCTATTCTGATCGTTTGGCCGCAAGTCGCTTGCGCTTGCAGCGTTTAACCAGCAAATCCGGCACCACCACAGCAGCAACCACCACCAGCAGAGCTACAACTATCGCTAGCACCACCACTGAGTCGTTTCTAGCTCTTGCGCGCCCTGAGCAGAGTCCCAATAAAAAGGTTGCTGTGCGGGACATTGAGAAGGAGACGAGTCAGCAGCAGCAGCAGCAGCAGCAGCAGCAGCAGCAGCAGCAGCAGCGTGCGAACTGGGACAGCGTGCAGAGCAATCTGCAACGTTTTCAAGTGGCGCGCGGCAATCGTGTTTACACGCCAGCAACACGCGCCAGCACCACCAGCAGCACCACCGGCAGCATCACCAGCACCACCCATCGACCTTCGCCCACAGCCAGCGCTCAACGTGGACGCAATCGTCACTCCACGTACCGTACACACGCACCACAGCTGCGCACTCGCGGCACCACCACGCCACGCAGCACCACAACGACAACAACAACCACACAGCGCACCACACCTGCGTCCGCCGCTCTCTCCACACTGACGCAACAGATTTCTGCTTTAGCCGCCGGCTACAGCTATGCACCGCCACGCACACACACACACGACTATCTAAATGCACCCACAACCGCCATACCGCTCACAATTGTGGGCAACGCACAACAGCAATCACACTCACAGCAGCAACACATCAGCTCAACTCTTATTCCCTCCTCCGCTTTTCTGCCCTTCGATAAGCTAACGCGTGCCATTGTTGATGACTCCATTTTACAGAACTTTAAGAGCAACAGCGCGCACCGAGGCAGCAGCAGCAGCCAGCAACAGCAACAGCGGCGGCAACAGCAACGCCTCACGAAGCCTGCAACCAGCAACAGCTATCAATATGCTAAGCCAGCAGCAGCAGCAGCTCCAGGTAAGCAGAGCGATAATATCTGACTCTATATATTATATATGAATTATATTGCAGCTTTAGCTAGCTTGACCATACCACCACGCCCGCAACAATCGCAGCAGCAGCAACAGCCACAACAGCAACAGCAGCAGCAGCAACAGTTGCCTCCATTGGTGCTGCCCACGCCGCCAGGCATTGTTATTGCTCGTGCCGAGGGTCAACGCATTGCTCCCAGCTCTGCCAACAACATCATCTCCTCCCTGGTCAATCAGCCTCAAGCAAAGAGCAATCAGGGCAGTTCATATGTGGCACTCAGCGATTTTCTTAACAACAAATTTGGCGCCAGCAGCAACAACAATAATCCTACGACATTACAACAGCAACAGCAGCAGCAGCAACTGCAACCTATTGAGCAGCAATTGCAACAACAACGTCAGCCAGTCAAACAACAGCAGCAGCAGCAGCTGAGCTACATTACACAGCGCTATCAACAACCGCAAAAGCAACAGCAGCAACAGCAGCAACAACAGCAGCAACATCAGCACCAACATCAGCAACAACAGCACCATCAACAGCACCAACAACAGCAACAGCAGCAATATCAGCCCCAGCAGCAGCAGATTCATTATCACCAGCAGCGCCAACAGCAACTGCCACAGCAACAGCAACTGCCACAGCAACAGCAACTGCCACAGCAACATCAATTGCCACTCCAACAACAACATCAACAACTGCAACTTGTTCAACAACAACATCAGCAGCTACAACATCCTCAGCAATTCAATTATCAGACACAATTCCAGCAGCAACAGCAGCCCTACCAGCAACAGTTGCAGCACTACCAACAACAACAACAACAGCAACAGCAACAGCAATCTCAACGTCCCTCCATTCAGTCCATACAACAGCCCTACCTGACGCCCAACATTTTCGTGCCGTACCAGCAACAGCAGCAACTGTTGCCGCTCTTCCCGCCGCTGGCCACAGGAGCAACGGCACCAACGACATTTGCAGCAAATGCAGCTCTGGTGGTCAGAAAGAATGAGAATGGACCGCAGCTGGATCACCTGAATATTGCACTGCCAGCTCTGCCCAACGCCTTGATACCATCGCCCGCATTGCAGCTACCGTCGCCCCCATTGCAGGTGGCGCAAAAGCGAAACGATGTCCAGATCGGGCGGCTGCAATTGACGGACAGCAACGGCAAGGGCATGGTGGGTCAGGGCTCGGAGGCGGCTTTCTATGCGGGTCGCACATCCTACCAGGTGCCACAGAGCAGCGTTGGCCGCCTGCCCAACGACATAACGCAGTTGCGACGACTGCGCCAGCGACGCCACTGAGAGGCCAACAACAGGAGGAGGAGGAGGAGGAGGAGGAGGAGCAGCAGCAGCAGCAGCCGAGGAAGGAGACGGAGTTACTACTACAAAAGCTTAAGTTATTATTTATATTTTGTTAGTTTAGGCTAATGTTAATGCAATTGTAAATTGTAAATTATATACATATATATGTGTGTATATATTCCATGCTATTCAATTTGCAATATTTATTTAATAAATAAAACGACGAATTTGTTGAAAACGTTTCTTTGGTTGGTTTCATTCATCTTTCATCTTCTTCTTTCTTGTTTGTTTATATGCAATTGTTCGCTCATGGTGAGATTAAGTTTTATTGTTTAAAGTGTTTAGAATTGGTTGCTTATTTTTTATGAATACAAATACAATACAAGTGTTTTTTTTTTCTGTTTTTGTTTTTTAGTTTTACATGTAGCTAATATTATTATTATTTATTTATTTATATTGTTGTACAATATTCCATTTTGAATAGTTTTCGAATGTTGTTTTGTTGCGTTTCTTTTCATTTCATTTGTTTTTGCGATTTATTTAATGGGTGTCAAACATTTTCTATTTGTGGTTATATGCTTACCTTAATTAATGCTGTGCACAATGCATATATCATCATAATAATAATAATCATCATCATCATCATCATCATCGTCGTCGTCGTCACTATCGTTATCATAAGTATAATTATTCTCGTTATAAATATAATTAAACGGTATGGCATGGAGTATTCGTTTTATACATACGAAAAATTGAACTAAATTATCAATTGGCATATGCATAAAGTAGATCATATTTTCAGAACGAACCAAAAATGACAGAAAAACATATATATAAACAACTTGTGATGTGAGGAATCTCAGCACAAGAACCATCGTAGTCAAACATAAAAAGAGGCAATGTAAACTATTTGCATTGTAGATATATAATTACAACTAAATAGGTACAAATACTAAGTACTATATGTATATATATATGATTGTATATATAATCGAATTAATAATAATTTAAATAATACGTATAAACAACTAAATATAGTAAAATATATATATATATATATGTGTGTGTATGTGTGTATATGAACTATAAACTAGCATTAAAAACTGTCGCCCACAGCGTCTACGTAAAATGTACAGCAATCTTTTTACACAAGTTTTAAGTTTCATGGGGATTATCGAACACATAAAAACAGGAAAAATGATTAACAGCAGCGATTGCCTGACTCCCGAAACAGCAAAGATCAAAGATCAACAGCAGCAGCAGACGCGGCAGCGACAGCGGGAACAGCAACGGCAACAGCAGCTGTTGCTACCTGAATCCAGTCTCGCGCTTTAAGCCATTTAGATTATATTGATTATATACAAAACAGGCAGCTGTCGCCGCTAGGCCGAGGAGGTCCTGTATCCGAGCTCTTAACGTGCGCTCAATGCTTGACGTCCAGACGACATTTCTGCACACGCACGCGTACTCAGGGAAGCGAATTGATGTTCAGTGTGGGCGGTGGCGCTGCCGCCTGCTCCCCCATGCTCACGTTGGGCGTCAGAAATGTCATGGCTAGCTTCTCTCTCGCTGCTCCCTCGGGCACATGCAGCTGGCAATAGACTTTGCGCTCCGCCTCGCATAGACTCCAACCGGCTAGCCGGGCACACGGCACATGCGCCGCTGCCTTGCAGGTGCGCTCAAAGCAGCAAACAATGGCGCCCGGCTGTGCACAGTGCACGCACTGATACCGTGTGCTGTCCCAGACGGCTGCATCGAGGCCACTGACATGAGCGCCAATCAGCTGTATGTCATTCGCCCAGATGGCGCAGTCCTCGTGCAGCCAAATCTCGTAGCAATGATCCGATGTTTTCGTCATGCCGCGAAACGTCTCAACGAACTTGGCCTCATGGCTGCAGTCGAGCGGATCCTGCGACGAGCACTGCGATTCATTTGGATCAGCATCGCTGCAGGAGTAGACGCTGTCGTGGGTTTGCTTGCGCTTGCGTTTGTGCTGCAAGGAAACGCAATGACATATTAATTAAAGTTATATATCAATTATGGTTATCACTCACCATCGTTATCTTGGGCGCCTGCATAATGTTCGCCAGCGTTGCGGGCACCACGGGCAGATTGCGCTCATGCAGCTTGACCATGTCCGAGCGCTTGCGCTTGCTCGCGAACAAGCCGTCGATGTCGTGCACACCTGCCGGCACCTGCACCGCCGTGCGATATTCCTCACAGTCTATGGAAACCAGATACGGACCGAAGAGATCGCCCAGCCCCAGTTTGTGGGGCCCGCACTTGCAGAACACACAAATCCAACTGGAGTCGGTGGTGTCTGCATCGTAGCGATTGCTCAACGTCGAGCTGTGCATGCCGCGCAGATTTTTGCGCTCGTGCGGCGCCTTTGTGTGCTTCTTCTTCGTCTGCTTCTCGTTCACATCCTCGGCATTGTGCGTATTCTTAATGCTAATGCTGCCATCGGGCTTGATCTGTATGAATGGGGACTTGAACCTGAGATCTGGCGCAGCAGCGCCATTGTTATTGCTGTTGCTGCTCTCACGATTGGGCGCCGGAGTGCTGTCCTCGTCGGTGCTGAAATTTTTGCGCACGCTTCCCTTTTTCCCCGCGTTGGCCTTGGCGCCATTCTTGGCCGTCGGCTTCTTGCCCTTGGGCGCATTCTTTTTCTTTTTCTTGTTGTTGGCGTTGGCATTCCCGTTGCTTGCCTTGGGCGCGAGTGCCTTGGCTGCAGCTGCCTCGCTTAGCTTGCGTGCCGCCAGAGCAGCTGCTGCGGCTGCCGAGGTGCTCGGCTTATCATCATCACTGTCCAGCTGCATGATTTCCGTTTCAGGCGGAGGAGGAGGCGGTGGTGGCGCCGTCTTCTTTCGCGCGGGCATCTTCTTTGGCTCCTCAATGGTAAAGCGCAACAGGGATGGATCCATGCCCATTGAGAGTCGTCGCGGTGGCAAGCAACGCGTTGGCGGCGTTCGTGGCGGCACTTTGGCGCTTGGCGGCGTCGCAGCCGCAGCTGGGGCTGGTGACTGTGCTGTGACGTGCTCCTTGGCTGGCGGTTCGGCCAGCGGCGTAGGACTGTGTATGGGACTGGGCATTGTCGATTTCATGGCCGCCTTTGTCGCCATAGGTCGCAGCTCGGGTGTGGGTGCAGGAGTGGATGCTGGGGTTGGTGTTGGTGTGCTGGCCGCTGGTGGAGTGCTGGCTAATGGCTTATCCTTGTCTAAGGCTAATTGTGCAGTCAGATCTGCTCTTGGTGCTCTGGCCGGCTCATCGGCTTGCTGCTCGGCCGGCTCATCCTCAATGCCGGCAAACATTTTCTCCAGCTTATCCTCCACCTCGTTGAAATGGCACGGCTCTGTGGCTCCAATTGCTGTGGCATTAGTTGCTGCTGCTCCTGATGCTGATGTTGCTGTTGTTGCGACTGCGGGCGATTCCTTTCCAACTGGCGATTCCACTTCATCCTCATCATCGTGCACGCTCACCGCTGGCTTGGCATCAATGTCGCCCTGCTCGACTAAAGCTGGCGAGGCGGGCGTATCTGTGATGACGGCCTTGTTATTGTCCAGCTGCTGCTGCTGCTGCTCCAGTTGATCCTTGCCAGCAACCGCTTCGCTGGCTCGACTGCTGTGGCTGCTGTGTGTGCCAGCACTGGAGCTGCTCGAGCTGCTGCTGCTGCTATTGCTCTGCGGACTGGGTGGTGGCATTTGCGATTCACTGGCTGACTTTGAGGCGGGAGACTGGCGCTGCTGCTGCTCCTGCTGATCCTCATCGTCAACCTGGCGACGATGCTGCTGCTGCTGCTGTTGCTCTGTGAGATTGCGTTGGAGCAGCGCTTGTCGCTGCTTCTTAGTCTTGGGATTATCCGTATCGTTGTAGATCGTGGAGCTATTGCTGCTATTGTCGGCTGTTGCAGCAGTTGGCGGCGATGATGCCCGTCCATTTTCTTGCGGCAGTTCGTGTTGTTGCGGCTGCGGCTGCTGCTGGTGCTGGTGCTGTTGCTTATCCTTAAGGCCGAACGGCTGAAACTCTTGCACATCGGCTCCATTCTTGGGCGAGTGCTTTGGACTGCAACTGTTGCTATGCGGGCTCGGGGTACGCTGTCTTTTCACATTTTCACTGGGCGTCAGGCGCATCACCTGGCTGGCTTTGCGCTTGCGCCGCTTGCGACTATTACTGCTGTTGCTGTTCGACTCCAGCGACTCCTCATTGGATGTGGTCATGTAGGGTGATTCGGGCGCCTCTACCAAGTGTTTATCCTCGGCAATTTGTTGATTATTGCTGCGATACGAGGCTGTTGTAGAGAGATCCGTGATGATCGGCTGTGAATCTTCCTGCTGCTGCTGCTGTTGTTGATGTTGATCCTCTGGCTTTTGCTTGGACAGCATATCGAGATTCGTTAATTGCGTATTGCGGGAATGCATTTGAGACGTTTGTTGGGTCGTCGCTGCCGGCTGGTGCTGTTGTTGTTGCTGCTGCATCGGCGGTTGCTGTCGCTGCTGAAATTGTGCATTTGTCATATGTGACAGCGGCGGTGGTGGTGGCGGTGCCAGATGCTGGTTATGATGTGTTGCTGGTGGTGCATAATGTAAATGTTGCTGTTGCTGCTGCTGTTCCTGTGGCATAAGCTGCTGCTGCTGCTGCTGCTGTGACGCATAACTCCCAATTCCTGCGTGCAGCGGATGATGCAAATGCAATTGATTATAGTCCAGCGGCGACTGCGGTGTAGGCGGCGTTTGCGGTCCGTTATACTTCGGCGGCGTCATGTTATAGGGCGACTGCTGCTGCTGCTGTTGCTGCTGCTGATGATAATTGCGAAGCGGCGAGGCTGTAAGAGAAGTCGCTAAGTATTAGACAATCTCTATGTTTATATTGCATGTACTTACGCTTCTTGGAGTGATGTTGCTGCTGCTGTTGTTGTTGCATGTTGTGCGTAGCCAGCTTGCCTGTGTAGCTGCAATCTTTTCCGCTTAGCTCGCTGCCCTTTTGCATGTTCTTCAACTGCGTCAGCTTAAAGTTCTCATCACGATTTTGCATGTAATGGGGCGGCGGCACATTGTTGTTGTTATTGCTACTGTTGCTACTGCTGCTGCTGCTGCCTGTGGTGGTGTTGTTGTTCGCATTGCTGCCATTGCCGTTGCCGCTACCGCTGCTGCTGCTGTGATTATTATTGTTGGGCGGGGTACTGGGCGGCGGCGGCAACAGCGACTCGCAATCTCCTGGCCCCGAACCATTCGCATTGAGATATTTACTGGCAGAGCTAGCTGGCGAGGCCGATGCAGGCATGCCCGGCAGATGTCCTGCAGGCGTGCTTGTGGTCAAATTGTGACTGTGAATAGTAAATATATATATAATATAATCTATATCCATAGTCGGCAGAGCAAAGTGTAGCTTACATCGTTGGATAATTAGGCGGTGCATGTAAATGCGATTGTTGTTGCTGCTGTTGTGATTGCTGCTGCTGTTGTTGTTGTTGCTGCTGCTGCTGTTGTTGTTGGCCAGTTTTGTTCAGCGTGGGCGCAGCGCTGCGACTTGATTGCAGCGACAAATCCATGGAGTCAAAGGGCAATGTTCCAGTATAAGGCGGCGCCAGCAACGGATTCATTTGATGATGATGATCCAGCTGCAAGGGCAATCAAATGCGATTAGATATGAAAAAAAAAAAAAAAAAAAACAAGCAAAGGCGTAATCGAGGCAATAAAAACAAGCGATTGGACAAGAAGCAACTACAAATGCAACAAAAGAGAGAGATTTGAAGGAAGTTCGGGATTTAGCTACGGGTGGCATTTGGATTTCATTGGAGTTTTATTATTATTTTACTTTTTTTGTGGATCTAATCGAAACGAAAACTACGCTAATTACGTTTTTATGATTGGCCGACATAAAATTGTAAATGGCATCGGGCGGTGGCGGCGGCGGCTGGGCGGACGACGCATGCCAGGCCAACGGTGAGCGAACCAGCGATCTTTCATTGGACATGTGCGCCAATTGGGGCTGTCGCGGTATATACGAGGGTATCTGCAGAGATGATGGATGCATCTGTTTTTCAGCTTCGTTGTCAAGGCATTCTATGTCTGTCTGTCTGCATGTGTGCGTGTCTGTGTGTGTGTCTACTCGATACTTACTTGGAGGGGATTCCATGAGGGATTCTGTGCCGCCTGACTCAAATGTCCGTGCGGATGATTGTTGTTGGACATGATTAGCTAGTCAATAACATATGTGCATATGTATATATAATATATATAGATAGATGTATCCCTAACTGAACAGTTGATGCATGAGACTCATCTAAAGGGGGAAATTGATTGCCGACAATCGAGGGGCGGCCGTCATGTGACAAACCGACATAGAAGGAACGGGTCGTAGTTAGTGGAAATAGTTACAACTATGCTCAGGACTCACTCATAGGAAAACTAAACACACTTTTGACTGTTATTACTACAAGGAAACACATTTAATTGGTTTTGTTAACACGAGCACCTGACACTGTCTATGGGGCCATACGGCATAAGATGCTGTGTCCTGTCGCTCATTTGCTTATGGTGGCGGCTATGACTATGCCGCCGTTTGAAGCATCATTTGCAGTTAATTAATTATTGCAGCTGGTATTTAATTCGAGTATAAACAAATTTCGCACGCACTTTTTTCACACCAACCACACGACCACATCCACCCACTTGCAAAAGTTTTCAGCGAGCGGTCCTTGCGCGATAATTGTAGACAGTCGATAAATAATCGGCAGCGTTGTTTTGCATGCCTGTCCCTGGTATGCGCTGCTGCTGCTGCTGCCGCCGCTGCTGCTACTGCTGGAGCGGCCTCTGGGCGCTACGCGAAAAACACGCGGTCTTTGTATCAATGAATGTTGTCTTATGTTGCCTTATGGACATTTTGTTGCAATAGCATTTGCCACTTGTTTGGTAATTGAATGTGGTTAGAGAAGTATGTGACTGGCTGGGCATAGGTGAGTGTTAGTTGGGGAGTTTTGCTTGATGATAAGCACTCTGTTTGCACAATACCTCAATCTTGCCTTCTCACTCACTCAAGTGCAGCGCATTGCAGCTTCGTTGTGACTGTTTTTGCGAATTACTTGTTTTGGGCCGAAAAGGCAGGCCAAAACCAAGCCTTGCCAAATAGCACAAACACCCGCACTTTATTGCTAACACATTGTAACGTTTCGTTAATCGAATTATCATTTATTTTTTACAAATGCCGTATTAGTTTTAGACGATTTTATGTGTGTTTCAATTTGTTTAAAACAAAATGAAATTTACGTGTGCTTCTGCTTCTGTGTTATGTGTGTGCCTATGTGTGTGTGTTCATGGTTCATTAGTGGAGTGGATGAACCACGGTACTGGTTCATCATCAAGTGCAACATTGCGAGCTCAGTCACCACACATAAATCAACGAAATAAAAAACCTTACAAAGTAAATATTTAATTGGGAATAAATATGAATTGAAATGGCCTTAGAATTTAATTATATTGTTATTTTTTTTAAAGTCATTGCCCTTGGGCATGCGATGTGTATTTCGCGGGTAAATCAGTTAGCTTTTGTCACGCAGCCGCGAATTTAAACAATTCTGTAGCCCTGGATTGCAGAAGTGTCTGCATTTCACTATTGTAATTAAATCCGCTTATCACTTGAGTAAAAACTACAACACAATATTAATTTAACATGGAATCAAATAAACGTGGTGCCTTTATAGTATTTGAAGGCTGCGATCGTGTTGGCAAGTCAACGCAAAGCAATCAACTGTGTAAGTAAATAAAGTAGATAAACCAAAAGTGAGTGAGAATGTTTGGCACTTCATTTGTCTATAACTTGTGAAACTAATTGATTTAATATGCTTCAACTTTAAGTTTTGCAATATAACACGTTAGATCTAATATATAAACCAAAAACATTGTATACTTTTGTAATTTTGAGTTTCGCGTGCATTGGCAATCGTGGCTAATTTTGCCGCTAAAATTCTTTGCAATGCGGTTAAGAGAATCTATTGTGAACTTTCCCGCCAGTCAGCGTAGAAATTTGCGCTTCTGGCAAAATTCTGATTAGAAAAGAACTATGTTTAGAAATCGCCTTGTTTTAACATTGAAATGAACTTATTAACCGATTGGTAGCAGATCTTAGTTGTTTATCTTTCCTAATCCATACTTAATGAAGTCATAATTGAAGATTATATCGCGAGCATTCATTCCATTAACAGCGGCTTTGCTCAAATTTTGCTGTTATGGAGCGGCCACAGAAGGATAACGAATACATCCTATATTTCCACATCTGCTAAGATAAGAACTACAATTGAAAACTCCTGTAATATCAATCTAATCCCAGGCGAACGGCTAAAGGAAAAAGGTATTGCTGCGAAGAAAATCAACTTTCCGAATCGTAGCACAATAATTGGTGATGTCATTAATCGATTTCTGAAGAACACCCAAGAGTTGTCCCATGAAGTTATTCACCTGCTCTTCTCAGCGAATCGCTGGGAATGCATGAGCAGCATCCAAGCGGATCTGCTGGCCGGCACGACAATAATATGTGACCGCTATGCCTATTCCGGCGTGGTCTATTCGGTGGCCAAGGGACTTGACTTGGATTGGTGCTGGGCACCAGATCTGGGCTTGCTGAAACCCGACGCTGTATTCTACTTAAAGGCAAATCCCGATCAGCTAGCATCTCGAGGCAGTTTCGGCAACGAACGGTTTGTATTACACTATCAATTTGATCTCATAAATAGGGTAGCTTATATATAATTGTCTGTCTCCTTGCAGGTATGAAAAATTGGAGCTGCAGCGCAAAGTGAGCGACCTATTTGATCATTTTAATGAAAAGGAATCCAGCTACTGGCATCAATTCGATGCATTCGAAACGGAACAGGAGCTGCATTCGAAAATTTCAACAATTGCTGAAAATCTATTACTGCAGGTGGCAGATAAACCGCTGGAAAAGCTCACATAATAATCAATGCAATGGATTTCCATTGATTTACGTTTACGTACACGATTTACATTTAATTTTCGTTTGGCGCATTGTTATAAATGCATTTGTAAATAGTATAAATAGTATATAGTATAAGTAGCATAAATAACAGCAATTTCAATGGGATTATGAATTGAAATTGGTTGAAATAAAAATGCAAAAGTTCAATTATAAAGACATCAATATAGATTTGCAAATGTGTTTAAGCCCATTGATTTATCGCCCGTGTCTTTGGTTGCTCCATTGTTTAATTCATTATTATACTTAAGTATACCATATGGTGTTTTTTTTTTTTTTTTTTTGATTTTGTTTGTTTCGTTTTTACAATTACAATATGAACAAAGAGTGTATTACGGCTAAAACCACAGCAAGAACAAATTAGTATGTTAATGTACACCTTCAACTTAGTTGCTAAATGATCCATAAATTTCGTTTGTGATGCGCTCCCCATTGTGCTTGGCACGTGGCTCGCCCTCGCTATGTCATTCCATTTATATCAATTCATAGTTCTCGTAGTCCAAGAGATCTTCACGTCGATTGCGTCTAGTGGCGCGGACCCCTGTTTTTATTCCGGCTTTGGGTTTCCGGGTGCGCAGCGTCAACTGGCGATAGCCCGTGCCCGGCTTGTAGTCAATATTGCCAGCTGCGTTGTGTGCTTTAAATATGCTGACCGTAGTCCCGAATCGTTTCTGTGCCTGGTGATAGGAGGCAATGTCGCCATTGCTATGCTTCGGCCACATGCACTCACAGCCCGAGGGCACAGTTCGCGTCTCCGACTCCCAGCAGCCGCTGCCCTCATTGAGGCGTATCAGGTGTATGGTGCGATTCAGTTGAATGCACGATAAGCCAATTGCCGAACAGATCTGCAAGGAATTAAATATATTAATAAATATTAAGTCTATAAAGTTTATAGAAAATGATACAAATATTCATCGTATGGGTAAGCACTATAATTTTTTTTTTTTATTTATTTATTTTTTTTATCTCTCTTTTTCTCAACTTTTTTTTTGTATCTGCAGTGTAAATATCAAGTATACGCACCTCACGCTCGTGCAGGCGGGCAGGCAGCGGAGCATAGTTGTTGGCACAGGTCACCTCGACATAGTGATTGGGCCGATATTCGCCATTGTCCAGCTTCACAGTCACACGCTTCGTGGGGCACAGCGATTGATAGGTGACCTGTTAAGAGTTCAGACACAACTATGAATGTCAGTTAACCTTTTCGGGTGCCTGGTTGCTCGCTCTACTTACACCCTCGCTGAGGGGCTGCTGCTGTGCGGCCAGTGGAGGCTGCAGCACGCTGCGCACGCGCCGCTTGCGCACATTCTGTATGCCATAGGGTAGCTGGTCGTTCAGCTCATCTGCATCCATTGCGCCCACAGCGTAGTCCTCCTCGCCCTCAATGTCCACGTCGTCGTCGGACGTCTCGCTGGGCATTTCATAGCGCTCCGGTTGACCGATTGCTGCTGCTGCTCCTCCTGCTGCTGCTACTCCTGCCGCTTCTGCTGCATACCTACAAATTGCATATGCATAGAAAAATTTAAGCTTTGGCAATGAATTAGCGGCGATGCTCGCTCACTTGCAGCTGCCGGAAACGGCTGTGGCCGTCCGTAAAATGCGCTCAAAAAAAGTAAAAGAGAAAACAAACAGAAAAAAATAATAAATTCGCTTTTGACGTTTGCTATTTGCATGGCGTTAGATAGTTTTTAGGTTCCTTTTTTTTACTTTTTTTTCTACTTTTACTTTTTTTTTGCAGCTGGGCAACAAAAGCGCATCATTTTGCATTCAACTGCAGCAAATGCCAATGAATTTTTTAGCTTTCATTTTGCGGCGTTTGCCATCCGCGTTTATATCTAGCGAGTGGGACGCAAGGGGGCGCAAGGAATGCGGGGCGTGGCATACACAAAGCTCCCATAGTAACGCGACTGTCGTTGGCTGCCAGCGGATTTCCTCTTTTTCGTTGTCAATGCTTTGCGCTGAGCGGCAAAACCCAACAGCGACACCACCAAGCACCACCCAGCACCATCCAGCCGCCCACTCAGACAACTGCAACTGCAACCACTCACCGCGCTGGCTCCGAGGAGTGGAGTGGGCGCATTTTGAAGCGCACTTCAGGGCAAACACAACGGCTTTGATAGTTTTGTCGCAAACTTTGCGAAAATGTTTAGAAACGAATGGCTGTGTTTTCGAATTGTTGCCTTGGCCGTTGACTTAAATGAAAACTAGCCGGATTGCTAACAATACCCCCCAAAAAAATAAAAGATAAAATGAACTTTGCTTTTGTTTCAACGTAATGGCTAAAGAAAATCTCAGAAAAATTTAGTTTCTAGTTCAACTTAAATTTAGTTTAGTTTCAGTTAAAGCACAATTTTAAGAAATTTTTTTTTGATTATGCGTATATACGTATTATCATTTTGTATTTTTGCTTTGATCTTAACCGCTGCTAAATATTTTGTTATATTTTATTTATATTTATTTTCTTTAAATAAATTTATTTAATAAAAATAGTTAATCATAATAAACTTTGCCTATATATTCTTAATTTTTGTTTGTTTAAGTATTATTATTATTTTAGATATTAATATATATATATATAATTATATTTATTAAATTTTTAAACATGTATATTTATATATTTTATATTTATTTAACAAATTAAATTCAAATATTAATTTTGTGAACTTTCTTTTATTTTATGTTTAAAATACGAAGCCGTAAACTCTATATATTCAAAAAATGTGTAAATATATGAACTCTATATATTTAAAAAAATGTGTAAATAAATACATTTTGAAAAAATCCATCTGCTTATTTTAAAAATATATAGTTTTATAATCAGCAGCCTTTATAAGAAATTATAAACAACTAAACCCTTTTCAACTACTAAATTTTGTTTGGAGAAATTCTTGTGCCGACTTTAATTCAATAAATTTTATAAATTCTCTGCCTGAGCAGCGTATTCATTTGTCTACTTATGCCCATACAAGTTGTGACATTTGTTTTTTTTTTTCCTTTTTCGATTTCCCAGTCTTTTGTCTTCGTCAATCTTTTGTTGCTTGATTTCAGCTTGACGCCGAATTACGTAATCTTTGGCATGGCGCAACGCAATCGCCTGATCCTGCTAAGCCTGATCTACCCAGCGCACAAACACAAACACACACACACACACACACACACACACACACACACACACACACACACGCATACACGCAAAATAACAAAGAATGATAAAGAAAGAGCAATGCAGGCGAATCAGCTTAAGTGCATGAAGGTCTGGCTTTCAGTTGATATGCAGAGCAAAGCTGCAGCCAAATCCAGCAGCTCAGCTGTGGGCGGACGGGACTTACGGCTATCATATTTGGGGCACATTGAGGAATGTGGCACAGCCAGTAGCCGTTGCATGTGCAACGTGACATCAATAGAGAGAAAAAGTAATGTCTGCTGCTAATTTGCACTTGTTGTCCATGGCAAGGACCATAACATGGGCATGCATACATACTACAATATATGTATATATACCCTGTACAGGTGCTGCGAGTCACCTACCTGTTCATATAGCTGCCACGACTGTATCGCTTCTGTGGCAAATGCGTTTCGTCTCTTTCAAATTCAGCTGCGGCTTGCCACACATTGTTATCGTTGTTGATGTTGTCGTTGTCGTCGTTGTTGTTGTTGTTGTTGTTGTTGTTGCTGTTGCTGCTGTGCTGGGCAGCAAACATGCCTGCTCCTTGCACAGCCGCATTTAAGTCAGACAATTGCGAGAGAAAGTCACTGCGAGCTGCCTCAGGATCATCAACAAATTGTTGCTGCTGTTGTTGTTGCTGTTGTTGCTGTTGTTGCTCTTGTTGCAGTTGCTCTTGGGAATTTGCATATAGTTTTTGCTGCCATTTGGCTGTTGCTTCGTTGTCATTGTCTGCGATGCCATCAATGCTGCCATAATCGTTCTCGTTGCTGCTGTAATAACTGTTGTATCTATTGTCTGGAGCGTTCTGCAGCCTGGACTCCTCAAAGGCCAATGCGAGCGTTGAGCGCCGCGTTGAGCTGCCAAATCGTGCAGCAACAATGGCCAACAGCAGCAGCTGTAAATGTAACAAAAAAAAAAAAAAAAAAAGAGAATACATAACTATAACAATTCATTTTTTTTCGATTTTGCTTAAAAGTAGATGAACCGCATTTCATATGTACACTGAGCAACATTAGTGGCTTAAATCTGGCCACTAATGCGATGGGAAGGTCTCTCAGGCACTTGCTGCTGATTGATAAGCGAGTGAAACAAGAGCCCAGACACAAACTTCCTGTCGCAGAGTTCAATTCCCTTTTTGGATGTTGACAATCAATGCGTTGGCATAATGTCACAACCTTTACCCCATCCACCCATCCAACACAGCAGCAACTGAACAGACCTAAAACCCAAAAACCAAAACCGAACCCAAACAAGTTGTCTAAAACTTTGGAGCCTTGTCCAATGCCGGGTTTCGCACGGACTCGGAGTCAGCGCGTGAGCGAGATGGCTGCATTCCACGCGCCTATTCTCGACTGTTTCGGACATGAAAAACTTTCGACGAGAGCAGCACTTGGACATGCTGCCACACAGTGGAGACCCTCCACTCACTGCCCCGCTCTGGCTGACTTTGATTATGTGGTCTGATGCTCTATTTCTCTGTTTCTCTCGCTTCGCTTTGGCTCTATCTCAGCCTTCAGGCCAAATAGAGCCGTCGCGACGCGTCATCGCATTTTGTGTTGTGTGCTGTGTGCTGTGTGTTTTGGAGTCCTGATAATGGCCCATGGCTGCTGGCCCTGGCCAGGCTCTTGGCCTGCCGTGCGAGCCATGCGATAATATGCTGCACGCGCTGCTCTCTCGCCATACATGCGGAGCGGAGCATATGTATATTATGTACTTTATAGGTATGTAGTCCTATATATCAGCACATTCATAATAAGCGCACGATACGTGACCAAATAGTTGGCGCCTCGAAAAAAGAAAATGCTCAAAAAAGGAAGAAAACTATGCAGTTCCTGGCGGAGCATGGGTAATAGGCGAGAGATTGAATAATAAATACCCTGTACAAGAGTAATGTGAATGCAGCATGTCTTTGAATAAATATACAAGCAATAATATGATTTATATTTAATGTGATATGCATAAAAAATATTAATTTTAATATTAATTCTAATTTAGAAAATATGTTTTATGTAAATTAGAGAACTATGTAAAATATTTTTTATAATTTCCAAATATTTATATATAAATAAACAAAGATTAAAAAATTTTTATTATTAAAAAAAATATTTAAAAAATAATTATACATTTCATATATACATAAAATCAATTGAAATTTTGTATGTACTTTTTTTTTTTTTTTTTTTTTTGTTTGGTTTGAAAGATATATAAAAAACATACAAAACAATTTTCATATATACATATAGAACAAAAAAGGAAATATTTTTTTCTATTCAAATAATATGTAATTTTTTTATATAAACAAACATTTTTTCTATTTTAATTATTTATTTATTTTTTTAATTTTACACATAAATGTGAAAAGTATATGCAAATTTTTTTGTTTTAGATATAAAAATAAAAAAATTTTTTGTTAATAAAATAATTAAGTTACATCTTTAAAATACTATGATATTAATATTATTTAAATTTACAAATTAAAAAAAAAAAGCATTCCCAAACTCTACGGCAAATTGTGAAGGTATGAACCGCTGTAAATGGCATAAATCTTTCACTTTGGACTACAAGTTCTTTTATCTCCATCTAGTTTTACATGCATACAACACACACACATACAGAAATGGCACCCATCTATATGTGTATGTGTGTGGATGCTGTATAGAAATATAAGTTTCTTGTTGCTGTGGCTTTATAAGATTTCTTTTATGTCTGCTGTTGTGTGGCATTTCCTGCCTATCGTCGCTTCGCACTGCCGCAAAACTTCTTTCATTTGCGCTTTTTGCCTTGGCACCCAAGTTGCCATATTCTCGTCGCTTGTCCTCGGCCCCCCCCGGCTCCCAGCCACCGGCCCCTTCGCCGATCCACCACAAACCAATTGGAGCCAAGTTTTTGGGGCAAGTTTGTCAAACTATTTGTATGGAATTCACAATTTCTGTTGATGAAGTTTCGCCCAAGCCGCTTGCTGCTGGCTTACGATGGCCGCGTGATCTGCGTGTACAAGTGTTTATGGAATTGAATACTTAGTGCCGGGGCTGACGCAGCCATGGCGGCTGTGCAGCGGTAGGTGACAGTTGCGTGTTGTTGTTAGTCGAATCGACTGCCTGTTGGTCTTACAGGTGGCTTTGTCTTAGTTTAAGGCATCTTCTGCCGATTTAAAGTTGTCAGCATAAGCTGCTTTTTCTCAGTCCACTTGGGTCAAGCCGGAAAAGGGTCGCATAATCCCAGCTGCAAATCCCTGTCACATGCTCGTCTCAAGTATTTTTAAAGCCTTGCTCTCATTGGATTTCAAGTTTTGTTTTGATTTCTCGCAATTTAATTTAAATATTTGTAATATGTAACTGTTGTATTATTCATTGTTAAGCAAACTGCATAAGGCATTTATCATGCATATTAATCCTTGCCGAGGTTGTTTGAGCATTTTTTATGCCTTTTTTAATGAACATTAATTAAATAAATAATTGCTTAAATAAATATGGATATGCGCACGTGTCGAGCACAATTGAAATTATAATTTCATAATTTATTAGTTCACATTTAAAGCCGTTTCTCTGCGTGCTGCATTATGCATAACTCTTTGTATATATATATATATATATATATATATATATATATATATATATTTTTTTTTTATATTTGCTTTGGTTTACTTTAATACCTCTGTGATATACAAAAAAAAAAGAGAGAAAATCTAGAGCTTATATTTGCTGTGCTGTGTACTGTTTTTTAAGTTGCATAAGTCAACAAAAATAGGAGTTCTGTTATTGGCAGTGCCCGACTAGTTTATACCCAAAATGCATTGCCAAGACAATTTTCAGTAATTTAGTTTTTTTTTTTAGCAAGCCTTAACTAATACATACTCTCCATCCAAATTATAATTTTCCTTGTTATTATTTTTCATATAACTATTTTATAGCATTGCCAATATTATTATTAAATAATACAGAAGTAAAATCAAAAGAATATTGTTTAACCATTATTAATATGTATACTAATAATAATTAATTGTATCCTAATTAATAATAAGACAAAAATAACACACTTCACCACAGATCAACCGAGCCACACCAGATAAAACAAACGACTGACTGAGCTGCGCTGCAGACTTGCCTTTATAAGTATAATAGGTAAACGACTCACTCAAAACATAACTCTGAAGCCTTTCTCCGAGTGTAGCTTGATCGACTGAGAGGGCTGACTGCTGATTGGCGGTTGGTCTGATGTCGCTGCAGCAAGTGCTCTCGTTACCTTCTACATACACACATATACACGCACACATACGCATAATCCGAAATTGAATTCTAGTGCCTTTGATCGTCTGAGAGAGCTGAGTGCTGATTGGTGTTTGCTCTGTAGCTACTCTTGCTTACCGCTCTCAAGCATACGTACATTACCACGCACACATACGCATTATCCGAAATTGAATTCAAGAGTCTTTAATCGACTGAGAGAGCTGAGTGCTGATTGGTGCTTGCTCTGTAGCTACTCTCCCTTAAAGCTCTCATGCTTCTACACACACAAGCATACGTACATTACCACGCACCCATACGCCTTGAAGCCTTTCTCGGAGTCTAGATCCACTGAGAGTGCTAAGCGCTGATTGTTGCTTGGTCTGCTGTTGCTCTCGCTTTAAGCTCTCTCCTTACTTCTATACACACATGCACACTCACACGCTCATATACGCCTCACTCAAATCTTCAGCGTCAGCTGCAGCTGCAGCAAGCTTCAGTGCTCTCGTTTACTTGTATTTTTTTTTTCATGTATTTTTCACATTTTAATTTCAATTTCCTGCATTTTGTTTAGGGCAATTACAAATCCTAAGCAATAAACTGTTTGTATTAAAACTTATTGGATATCACATAAATTCTTGCATATGCATTTATGCCACAAAATAAACTTATTTTGCATTCATATTTCAGCAATATCTGGGCAATCGTACGTCCATATTTGTGCTTACGTTTTGACTGTCCAGAAAATGTTTACATACTTGATTTGTTTATTTTTATATAAATTTTTTCCAATATTAAACTGATAACAAAGTTTTGCCAATGTATTTTGGTCTTAGTTTTCTATTTTATAATTTTTTTTTTTTTTTTTTTTTTTTTTTTTTTTTTTTTAGTTTTATTTTACTGCTGCTGTCATTCAATTACATTTTCAATCAAACAACAATCCAACGCTCCATGTTCAACTGTTTCACACACACTCACACGTGCCACAAACATATGTAAAGTGCCGATATATATGTATGTGTGCACATATATACATATATTGCATAAATTTGTGACCTTTGAGTTTTCAATTCAATTTTGTGCACGGCAGCAATTGTTCGAACAAAACTTTGTCCTTACACCCAAAAAGCGCAAAAACAAGCAACAGAAAATACAAACACACACATGCACACAGCCGCACACTCATACACACTTGCTGCGGCACGTTGGGGCACACTCTGCCTCAATTTGCATGCATTGAGCGAGTGCCCACCGAAGGGGGCGTGGCGCCGTTTACACTCAAAACATAAAACAACAGCCGAAGTAAAAAACATTTTTTAGAACATGAAAATTTTACATTGCTTTTTTCGATTTGTTTTAATTGTTGCGCTCGCCTCATGTTGTAGCCGTTGTTGTTGCTGTTGTTGTTGTTGTTGTTGCTTTTGTTGCTGTTGTTTGTTCAGCAATACTTTGCTGTTGTTGTTGCTGCTGTTGCTGTTGCTTGTGTTTTGGCAATCCATGCGGCTGCTCTGCCGATTATTGGCAATTGTCAAATATTAGTTTTTGTTATGGTTTCATCAGCGCGCAGCATTGATGGCGATTTTAATTAATTTCAAAGTTTGCCAATTTCAAAACTTGACTACAAGTTGCCCTTTCATTTATTTAATTTCGCTACAAGCACACATTTTTCGAGAGTGTTTATAGGTCATTTTGGCAATTTGGATAAGCACATTTATGTTGGATTGCTGTAGAAAAATGAGAGAATCAGCTTGAGCTCAGACAGACTTTGTTTGAGCTATTTGTATTCTGTCTCTCCATGTGTTTGTGATATGCATGAGCCATTCAATGCTTATAGAAGTTAAGACTTGATATAAAAACTTTAAAGAAATCTAAGAATTACAAATTATTATAGCTTCAAATTAATTTTTTTTCTTTTACTTCTTCTCAATCATCATTATTATATTTAAGAGACCTCTTTTATCTCTAGAACTCTGTAGCTCTATTTGCCAAAATAGTTTGTATATATTTTACTTAACTTACAAAATTTCCTATTTATGTATATACTTTACGCATGGCCACATTGAGCTTGGCCATGTTATGGCACGTCTTTGATTTTTGCTTCACCCAAATTAAGCAAAGAATTTGTGTCAAAATGTTGGCCAAAAGCAAGAGCCTAATGATGCCCCAGCTAACGTATTCCCCAGACCTTACCCCTTTCCCATTACTTGTGTCCGAAACAGAAGAGGGACATGAAAGGTCGCCGCTTGAGCCGGTTGAAGAGATGAAGCCGACTTCCATTGGGGAACAAGAAGGAGAGCACAACAAATTGATTGTTGAAGTGCCTTGCGAGTGGGAAGAAATGTTGACACAAGCTTATATATGTGTTATAAATAAAATACTTATTAAACCATCCGATATATATTTAATAATATATAATGTTTCCTCTCTTCACTGGCAAATGCTTAAATCATGCTCTGTGCATTTTTGGCAATATAATATATAATAACACCACATATATATAAGATATTATTCCCTCTCATCGCGCACATCTCCCTATTCCTTCAATCTGTCATTCTGTCTATAGCTCTCCCTTTCTCTCAATCTATCTATATAGATGTATATATATTTCTGTCTCTCTCTCTCCCTCATTCCCTCACTCTATATATATTTCTCTCTTTCTCATATTCTGTCTGACCCTATCTATATCTCTCTCTATATTCCTCTCACTCTATCTATATCCGTTTCACTCTCTCTCTCTGTCTCTCTCGCTCTCTCTATATCTCCCTTTCTATTTCTTCCTCTCTCTCTCTCTCTTACACTCTTTCTCTCTCTGTTTATAATACCAAACTCACTCAAGTTAAATCAACTTTTTTTTTTTTTTTCCAAAATTTGCATTTATAAGAAAAATTGGGGCACAAAACCCTGATTCGACTTTATTACTAGCTACTTAGCTCTAGACTATATTAAATTCCTCCTATATCCCGAATGGCTTCATGGAGTTCATTAAGCATAGCTCATATGAGAGGCGCCTTGCTGAAGCTCTGTTCATTTTTGCTCTGGTCTTTGAGGTTTTCTACTTAATGTTGCGCATACGTCACGTGCGCCCCATAGATGGCACTCGGTGCGTTTATTTGCCAAGTCCACTTGCTGTGCTGCTTTGGCAGAGCTTAATCACCTGGCCGCAGTCGCACGTGCATTACCTTTGGGGCACACACACATACACACACACATACACACACACATACACATACATGCTCGAACTGTTTGTGCAATGTTTTTTCATGCTAAGACCTTGAGCTTGTTGTTGGCTCAGCTTAAATGCAACAATTAGTGGCTCACATTGGCTTTTGTTGTTAGTCCTGTTGCTGCTATTTTTTTATGATCCGGACTTTCCCACAATCACCATCTCCCTCACACCCTCACTCACTCACCATCTCTCTCACACTGTCTATATTAACTTTTGTCATTTGCTCTCGTTCCGCGGGATTTTGCATTGATTAAACCACTTCATTGAAAAGCTATTTATCAATTGTATTTTGCAATCTGCTAATGCACGCACACACACACACACACACACACACACATGCACAGGCACTTAATGCAATTGTCAATAAAAATAGCTTTGGCTTATACGTTTATCGCTCGCATTGCTCTGGCTGGCTCGCTCGCTTGCATTAGCGAGTGCAGAAATTATAAAAGCAAACTGTTGAGGTTTTAATGAAAATGCGCTCTATAAAGAGTATATTAGTTGGTTGCCTTAATACCCTATCTCTTGTGATAACAGAGACTGCGAGGCTTAATCAATTAGTTTTAATAAGTGAACAGAATAGATTCAAATCATGTTTCGCTCTTTAAGTCAAGTCAAGTTTCAAGTTTGTTTTAATCAGCTAAAAAGTTTTTTAACTCACACATACACACACACACACGCACCCATACAATCATACACACAGCAAAAGTTTGTGCCACCAGCTTCACGCGTGTTTGCCTTGATTTCCATATTGATTTATTTAATGCACATAATGGCATTTGGCGAGTGTTCGATTGTGTGTCTGTGTGTGCGTGTGTGCGTGCGTGCGTGTGTGGCATGCAACAAGTGCCAATGTGTTAAATGCAACTCAATATACATAAATTTATCGAGCATTTGGCTCGAGGCATGCCACACAGCACTGCATTGCACCTAGTGGCTGAATAACTTCACCAAACTTCACTTGGCTGTTGCCATTCAAGTCAGCTTATTGGCATGCATTTGCATGTGTGAGACTCTCTCTCTCCCTCTCTCGCTGACTGTGTGTAAGTTCAGCATATTGAAATTGTTGCCATAGCAGACGTAATCCTTGCCAACGTTCCGAGCTCACAAACATGAAAAGGCCAAGGCGCCAGCAACGCGAAGCTGATAACAAAAAAATGTAATAAACGCCAGGCAAAATATTTGTCAAATCAATTTCAATTTCAATGTAGTCTAGTGTTTGTGTCAAGGACATACACATTCGCATGCACACACACACGCACACACATAGTATAAAAATTGAATAAGTTAAGAGGCGTTAGCTATGTGCGCGCCAGTTAAGGTTAGAATCTTTTGCTGATTTTCCATTTTATATGCATTATTTTGCCTTTGGCAGCGACACACACACACATAGAGATACTCTCCCACATGTATGTGTGTGTGTGTGTGTGTAACCCACGCATAACACTTTTGTTGAGCGACGCTTGGGCGAAAGTTTTTAAGGTTACGTCGACAAATGACACTTGAAGCCATTCTTGGGCCATACACTCTCCCACTGGGACTATCCATGATCTGTTCAAAGTTCCTGGCATAGTAGACGTCAGGGTATTGGCCTCAACTAGTTTGGCTAAAGCAGAGCTGCAGCAGCACTTCAGTTTTTACTGCAAGTTTTATGTAAATTTCAAGGATTTACTAAAGTACTTTGATGGCTTTAACTAAATTTTTAATATGAAATTTTTTATTTTTTATTGAGCAATAAATATGTTTGTAATATTATCTATAATATAAATAATTATGCAGAAAAGTTTCATCAAAACTAAATTTTCATTTAAATAAAATTGGTAGTAACATTAAAATAAAATAAAATAAAATAAATAAAGTTCAAAAATTGTTTTTCAATAAAATAAAATAGGCTATTTGATAACATTTCTATTAATTTTTATTTATCTATTTGTCATGTATTAACAAATAAAGTAATTGTACAAAAAATAAATATAAATAAATAAATTTAATTAAAAAATTTTATATTAAATTAATTAATTTAATAATTTTATATTATTAATTTAATAATTTAATATTAAATTAAATACCTAAATTATAATTTTAAATTTGTTTATTGAAATAAAATACTGCAAATTAATGGTATATTCAATTATATTATACACCAAATATACTCTAAATATATTCGAAGCATACTCTAAATATACTACTCTATATACAACACGTTCACAATGCGATCTTTGCTTTTAGTGTATTCGGTATTCGTTGTCTCGCGATATTTGCATTTATCCACTTTATTTACGCAGAGCAGTTATTTTTTATATTATTTGTGAAATGCGTGTATTTCTTTCTTATTTGCAATTTTGGTCCTTTGTGCCTAACGGGAATACAACATGACAGTGTGACAGTACAGTTACGACTGCCTGTGTGTTGTTTGTGTGTGTGTGAGTGTGAGTGTGAGTGTGAGTGTGAGTGTACTGGGTTGGGTGAAAAATTATTGAAGACACTGTTGATGGACGACGCATTGGGGCTGCCTTGCCATTGTATGCGACATGTTTTGATTGAGGTATACCACAGCAACAACAACAACAACAAAGGGCACAACAACAACCACTGTGGGAAATAAGTCTAGAATCTTTTGGTTATTTATTAAATTTACTGCCGCTTTCAGGTCGCCTGGTCGCTAGGGGAAACGTTGCCAGCGCCTCTACCACGTGTATAAATTCTGTTAAAGGCCGCTAAGTAAAAGGGCTAACACATTTTGCTCACATACCAAATTAAAGTTGACCAACTGTGAACGGCCTTCGGGCAACCACTCAACTGCTGACGAGTGGGCGTGCCGCCCATGATGGAAGCAAGGTCAGAGAGCAGGAGCAGGAGCAGGAGCTGGAGCTGGGGCAGGGGCTGGGGCAGGAGCTGGGGCAGAGTGTTTGGAGCAGCGGGCTAAGGCAGTATTATAAATTCGCATTAAAATATGTCAAAATATGACAAAAGTCTCTCAACGTTGCCTTTTGCTCTTATTTCCTTGGTAGCTCGAGTAGTGCTTTGATTGTTTGCTTTCGGGTCTTGGGATTTTATATGCCCTCTCTTTCTCTCTCTCTCTCTCTCATAATTTCTTGTGTATACAATACAATTGAGTTGCCGCCGTTGTTGTTGTTGTTGTTATTATTGTATTTATTATTGCTTTTGGCACTGTGATTGCTTTTGAGCATCCCAACCAACCCAGCTACCCCGCACCACCCCACAGCTACCCAACCACCGACTGGGCTCGATGACAAATTGCTGACTTGACACTGGCTGAATGCAAAAGTGTAATCTCACATTGATTAAGTTAAGTTTCCGACAGTTTGTCAAGCGTCAATTGGGGGCGTATTTATAAAAGTGTGAGTGAGAGAGAGGGAGAGAGAGAGAGACACACACATAAATCAAATATGGCAAATGTCGATAGGATGGGATATTCAAGTTGCTCTAGGGTATTATGCAACAGAATCTAACGCAATTTCTGACCATACAATTCATGGCCTTAGAAGGAATTCCGGGTCGGAATTTCTTAATTAATTTGGACTACATCATTATGGAATTTATTTTGTTTTTCTGATTTATGAAACAATTATTTGGGTCTAGCAAACTTACTTATTGAAAGGTACGAATAATTTATTAAAAATGTTTGTGCGGTGAATTAAATACGTTTTGTCTGTAGTAATAAAATATTTTATGTCTAGTGTGTCATCTGATTTCAATATTAATATTATCAGAACTTAAAGAACTTGATGTTCTTTAACTTTAATGAGTTAACAAACTTACAAATAATCTAACGTCTCTCAATTGCATGTAAATAATTTATAAAATACAAAGCAAGTATTTCTCTCGCACCTGATAATATTTAACATAAATTCCTTCTCTCATTTACTATTTATATATTCAATGTAAGGCCAGCTTTCTCTTTATTAGTTGATACATTTGACAAAATCTCAGCCAGAGCCATGTCCTTACTTTTTTTTCTCTCAGTGTACGCTCGTGTGAGATGTGTTCATAAAACTGTCGCCTTGCCTTGGGCGCATTATGCAACTCTTGTTTGGTATTTACAACTATTTCTCACTTATTTCTTTTGTGTGTATGTGTGAGTGTGTGCATTTCAATCAGCAGAGCATAGGAAATGGCCCACAATTTGGATGGGAGTTTCCGGAACTTTGTAGGACAGCAGCTGTCGCACTGTGACAAACATTTTTGCAATTACACTTTTGCAGTTTGCTCAAAAAACAATTTTTAGTTTGGCCCAAACGAGAGATTTACAATTGTTGACATTATTTTCGGGCCATAATCTATTTTTTCTCTTCTCTTCCCTACACTATTCCACTTCTTTTTCTTCCATTTCTCTATTCTATTGCAAATTGTTTAGTTACGTCTTCGTTTTTGATTGTCGGAAAGTTTTATTGCAGGCGTTGACAGTAATAAATATTGTGTGCATCTCACTTCCGGTTAGCTCCATTTATGGCTACGCCACAACTCCGAGCTCCTAATGGCCCAGCCTGTATGTCTATGTCTACACACACACATGCAACTCAAATGGCAATTGAAATTCTTTGTCTGTTCTTATCGTTGTTCGAGCAGTTGTTGTCCTCGTCGAGTCTTTTTGTCTTAGCGATGGATGCGTGATAATGTGAACACTTTTTGAGTAAAACATAAATTAAGCACGTTATTGTCGAAGTTTTACAAATAATTGAGATTTTTTAGATTATGCTGCAATGCATTCTGCCCTGGCTGAGTAGAATAAATATTTGAATTCAGTTGAATCTTAGGCAATTTGTATGCGATCTGATATAGAAATATTCAGGTCCAAAAAATATAAAATGTGAAAATATAGTATTATAAGACAGTAAAAATATAACACAATACTCATCGAATAATACAAAAAATATTGCCTTCATATTTTTTATGTTTTACACAGAATTGTAGTGACTTTTTTTTTTTTTTTTTTAAATTATATATAATATTTTTGATCTAAGTAATTTAAAACACAAATTTTATAAAAATAAAATATTTTAAAATTAATAAAACAATATAATATTATATTCGTATAATAATATAAAAATGTAAATATAAAATAAAACTAACTAACTAATAAAAATAATCTAATATATATTTTTTATATTTATTTATTTTTATATTATATAATAAAGAATGATTTTTTTATGTTAATTTCTTATTATATATATTTTTATATTAATTTTGTATTATATTTCCCTAGGGTTGATTTAATATTCAAACACACGAAAAAATTATAAAAATGACTTTGATTCATTTATGAAACTGTTATAAATTTTTGATGTTTAATATAAAGATTTGAGCTCATTCAGAAAAACGTTACATGTAAGCTTATGTTAAAGAATATCAAAGTTTTCATTATAGTATCCAATTATAGGTTATTCCACTTAACGTTTCCGGGTACTATATAAAGGCAGCCCTTGTCATAATATACATATATGAATATGAAATCGACCAGCTATGAGCAATAGCAAAACAAATTGAGATCTAAGAAAAACAACTTGAGTTATTAGCTAATTAATATATGTATTTTCCTGCTACATGAAAGACATTATCAATGATGTGTGATGTTAAACACAGGCATTGAGCCTCAATTAGGTTCGAGTCGGTTCTATTTAGTACAGAAAGAGCGAGGCGAATGCTGGTAACGTATCTATTTCCTGGACCTGCTTCCCTCCATGCAGGTTGCTAAGGCATCTAAATTTGACATATCAAAAAACATTCTATCTGGATGGGGAATCCGAATGATGTACTTATGTTTAAACTCTTTAGCTGAACAGAAATTTTCCGATTAGATCCCAGCCTGTAATTCATGTAAGATACTCTGTACTTTCGCTAAAAGTTTTTCAATAATTTAATTATAGTTCTAGCAGAGTTTATGAAATACTTCAGCAACAAAATTATGCAGCTATCGCAATTTAATTATCGCAATTAGTATCACTCTAGCCTAGCCAAACACATATTTCCATTAACCAAATTTTCATTTAGTCGAGAGTTCTGGCATGTCTCGTGACACGTGTCCATCTTTGTTGCATGTTTGTGGGGCATGTGAAGCGAGCTTTTCTAGTTTTGTTGCAGCATAAAATGTTGCGCACTGTTTGTGGTTGGCAAAGAAGCTCTAATTTCATGCAACTCGACGTCAACAACAAGCAGATGCCAATTGGTGCACAAATGCATCGAGTTCTGCTAATTTCCTGCATTTGTCTGCCTTTTGCCGGCTGAATGTTTGCTGAATGTTGGAACACTTTAATGAAATTCCTCTCCGAGCAGATATTAAATTTCATTTCTTTTATGTGATGCATAGCTGGCTAAGCACTTTTGAGAGTGATATCATATTATATAGTCTAATGCCTGATATCTGTGGCACTTGTGAATTGATTGCAGCTTAGCAATGATTTTTTTTTTCTTCTCAAACTGCGCCAATTTGAGCAGCACTCGAGTTATTTTATGAACCAGCTGAAGTTGTTTCTGTTTGCTTTGGCTATGGTCAACAGACAATCAAATAGTGAAAAGTCCATTGTGTGCAGCTGCGGCTCCTTTCTTTGGCATTGACTTGAGAAATAACAAAATACACAGCAAGCAGGGAGAAGTAAAAAAAAAAAGAAAAATGAAAACCCTTTTCACAATTCAAATTTGGTTTACTTTGGCATTATGCATGACTTCCAAGTGGTCCAAGTAGCCATAATATAGCATTGTGCTTAGTGTTATTTACATGCAATGCCAAAACAGATTGCACAGATACCAATGTCTGCAAGTGTGAGTGTGTGAGTAAGTGTGTGAGTGAGTGTGCGTGTGTGGATAACGGTAACTCGGCCGTTCGAGTGGCAATTTGTGCGTGCAACGAAGCGAACATTTGCCAGCAAAACACTCGAGGGACTCAGCGCGCAGCTTATAAAGTGGTTATAGAGATATATACATATACATATATATATATATATATATATATATATATATATATATATATATTTTTTTTTTTTTTTTTTTTGTAAGAAGTTATACAAAAAGGAAATAGATATATATATACGTACAACTTAGAGGTATGCAATTTTGAGAGGGCTGTATGGAAAGTTTTTGCGGGCTATAAACATTCTAGCTCGCCCTCTCATAGTCTCTCAGAAAAGGCATGAACCTCTTCTCTCTTATGAGATCACTTCAGATAAGTTTGTATTCACTCCACATGATTCTCTTTTATATTGAGTTGAGATTTTCTCTAAAAAAAACTTATATGCCATTAAAATATTAAATATAAAATTAAAAAAAAAATATTTCATTGCCAAACAATTAATTAAAAAATATTATTAATTATTTAATAAGTGAATAATTGAATTTTATAAAAAAAATATTTTTTAAAGGTCCTTTTTTATTTATTTAGTTTTTTTTTTTACTTCTGAACTTTTGCCTTAATAAAGGAAATATTCAACTTGACTATTTTAGTTCTTCATTGTTTATATATAAACATAAATTTCGTTTAGTAAAATATATAGCAAATATAGTGAAATAATTTTCTAGATATCCTAACTGTATAAACTCGGCTTAAATTATCAGTTCACACAAGCCAGATATCTGGAAAAGTATTTGATATAATTGAAACATATCAATGAGTGAAGAGAATAAATATATTATATACACTTTTTAATTAGAGCTGTTTAATAACTTATAGCTTAAATTTGATTTATGAGAACTTAATAATAACTTAACTAAATAAAGTTCATTTTTTCATAAATAAATAAAATTAAAACTCCATATAAAACTGAAAGAACACACTAACTTGTCTAGCACACCTCGCATATCTTGCCATTGCATTGCACAAATTGCTGAAGCATACCTGGCCTCGCCTTTACACAGGCAATACATTTAAATTCGCATAAAAAATATCGGCATAGAACAGTTCGATAACTGCAGCCAGTTGAGATTTTTGCCAGCATTCGCAAAGAAAATATTTTGCCCGGGCGTGGCTCGCCCGCCTTTTGCTGTGGGCGGGGGGATTATTATTTTGGTCGCGCAAACTTTTTGCGAAACAGTTGCGCAATGCTTGTGGCCAATATACAAACATATATATATATATATATATATATAAGTATCTATGTATATATACAGACATTTCTAAATATGTCAATAGCAGCTCGTCGAATAATGGAAATGTGGTTAAATAAAAACAAAAATAAACATAAAATACATGGAATATCCGATTTGGAGAACATTTTTAGAAATAGATAGCCGTAACGTGGCTGAGCAGCTGCTCAATAAAATAATCATGGCTTTCTCTCTCTGCCTGTCTGTGTGTAGATGTGTGTGTGTGTGTGAGCCGGAAAACAAATGCGCATTTAACATTCATGCGGCCGCAACGATGAGTGGCCAAAAATCAAGAGGGCAAACCAATGCAGCAATGCAAATCCCGGGCAAAGGATTAAACGCAAATGCTGCTAGACCAAAAGACCAAGGACCAAAAGGACAAACGGACAAACGGGCCAACGGACAGACGGACGGACTGACAGACCACAGTGAATCGTTCGATGTTGTCCGTGCGATTTCTTTTGGCCAGCACGTTATGCAAAGACTAGCCACAAAGTCATTTCACTGGGTCGGATGTTTGCGGCCAAGCCACAGAGAGACAGAGACAGCAAATGCAAACAGCGAGAGCGAGACAGGGAGTAATATGGAGCGAGGTAAGGGAGCTTGTCTGGTCGCTTAGCACGAAGTGGTCGTAAATTTCAGCTGCAGCCTTTGGACAGTTTAATTTCGATTTCCCTTTTAGCCAATGGCTGCGAAAATGGCGCGTGCTCAGTGCCCAAATGAAAAATGGCCAAAAACGGATTCGGCGGAAGCGAAAGCGACAACAACTGCCGGACCTGCCGATACAAGCAGCCGATACACGGCCATAGCCATCTCCATAAGTAAATGCGCTCAGCCCGGGACATTAAGAGCAATGCAGCTGTCTTGCAAGATAAATACATTAAATGTCAACAGTCGAACACCTACAAATATACATACATATATACATATATATATATATACATATCATGCATATGAATATATGTATCTGGGGCGCTCCATAAATGCGTAATTTCATTAGCACACGCACACGTGCTGAGCGCGTCCTTTGGGCATCCTTTAGACAGCCAACAATGCCTGTCAGCACTTGGAAGCTGCATGACATTTAAATTAGTTTTGTGATTTTGCAATTTATTTTGATTTACATACGCGCAGCTGGATAGATTTTCATACACGCACATACACACATACACTCTATAAGCATATATGTACATTTTATTCACTTCTGCAATTGTTGACTGTGACAAAAAATATATATTTAAAGCTCTTTCAAAATTTGCCCCCAAGCAACAGTTGTTGCCAGACCAATAGCTATCCTGTAAAGCACTTGACTGACTGGGAGTTTTTGCAGCTGTAGCTCGTTTGATCTCATTTTATTTGTTGCCATTAAGTAGCTTATAAGCCATACAGTAAGCTATCTTCAAATAATCACACTTTGATTAGATTTTGCACAGACTTTGGTTGGATTAAAAAAAAGTTTGTTTTTATAAATTTTATATTTTTCTTTTATAATTATAAAAGTTTTCTTTAAATTTATACAAGAGAATAATTTATAAAAAAGAATAAATTTAATATTTTAATTAATAAATATCTAATATATTAAAAAAAAAAGATTTTTTTTTATTAAAAATGTATATTTCTAAATTAAATAAATATTAATTTTTCTAAATAAAAAAAATGTATTCTTTCTTTTGTACACAAAAAAATTATAAAATAAAAAAAATAAATAAAATAAAAAGGTAAAAATAAATATATAAAAAATTAAATATAAAAATATATACATTAAAAATTTGGTATAAAAATAAATTATTGAAAAAAAAAAAAAAAAATTAAATAAAGTTATTACACAAGAAACTTTGTTTAATTATATATATATATATATTTTTTTTTTTTTCAATAATATATTCTGCAAGTCAATTAGAGCTAAATATATTGACATAAAATTCAGCAGACAGTAAAAACATAGAAAACAAACACAAATTTAATTTCAAAGTTAAATGAACTCACTTTGCATAACTGTTATTTTTGAAAATTATATAGAAAAACGCTTTTCAAGCTATATTTATAAAAAAAAAAATATATATATATATATAAACGTTGCTATTCAACTGACACGGAGTGTAGCCTAACATGTTAAATGCACTGTCATCGTGTGATAATTAATTACAGCTTTAAGCCTTAATCAGCACAAAATGTCCGGCTGCAGCCAAACTATAAAGTTGTTAACTATTTATCACTAAATATATGTATGTATGTAAAAGAGCGCCAAATGTATGAATATATGTATGTATGAAAAGTAAATATTGCGCATACGCAATGTGGCCGCTGGCAAATTTCAATGGCTGCTAAATAATAAACGCAAAAAAAAAAATGGCCAAATGGCCAAATGTTCACATAGAATAATATAAATACATATACACATACATATATCTATATATGTATATATACATATACATTTATATAATATCAATCAGAAGAAAAATATGAGGCATAGCACGTGCGGCTAAGTAAACGGAAATTCGACTCAAATGAAAATGAATGAATTTATCTGCAAATGAAGAGCCCAAAAAGCGCAATGTGTGTGAGTGTGTTGTGTGTGTGTCTGTGTGTGTGTTTGTTGTATTCAAGGAGATTATATAGCTTAGCTCACAAAAGCGTCGGCATACGAAATTGCGGTGCGTGATTTTGATTTATAAATAATATAATAGAAATGCTCTGCACATTTTTATGCGCTGCTCGTTTTGCAAGGGTTACAAACGGAATTCGTAAAAATATTTTGTGAGCTGCCATTGCTGCAAATTGCTGATATGCGCTCCAAAGAGTAGCCAAAGTCCATGGGCTCAGCAGTGCAGTGGAGTGCTCTCTGCATTGCCAGTGTATTGGGCTGTTCGGCCTTAGTTCGGCTTCGCTCAGCTGTTTTATATTTAGCATTTCGACTGTCAAACTGTCCCACAGTTTGTTGAGGCACTCGCAACAGCTCCATGCTTCTCTCTCACTGCCCTATAAAACCTTTGACTGTCTGGCGCGCTTTTCACAAACAATAAGTCGGATTTTTGGTCCTAACTCATTTTAGTGGCAGCTAAAAATTTTTGTTTGCCAATAAAAATGTATAAAAAAAGGGTCAAGTGTAGGCAGCACATATAAATATACACAAGTAACATGCGTTTATATGGACTGTGCACACACACTCAAATTGATTGGAATGTGCGTGTGTGTGTGAGTGTGATTGTGCCACTTAGTCAGTTGACAACTGTACTTGCTGCGAGTGCATTTAATATTTATTTGTATCTGTATATGTGAGCGAGTAACTTAGCTGAACCGATAAGAATTTGATACTTTGAGAAAAAAAAAAAAAATAAAATAAAATAAAATAAAACTGATTTTAATTTAAATAATAAAATGTTCATCTTTTATATATATTTTATTTTAAATATTATTTATATATTTTTATTTAATTTAATTTAATTTAAGTTTTTAAAATATTACTTATATGTTATATTATTTTTTGATATATATTTTATTTATATTTTTATATATTTTTCTTCCTAATCATAAAATTTTGCAATAATTTAATTTCAAATATGCATAAGTTGTGGCAATTTAATAAATATTAAAATTTAACTATTTACAAAAATAATTATATATTTTTAAATACATCCTACTTTATTCAATAAAATTACTAAAGTGTTTCCCATTGTTAAGCACACATTAACTGAACTTAATTAAAATAAAAAGCTTTTAAATAAACATGCACAAGTCGACTCTACATATATCATATTTTTTTTTCTTATTATTTTATATGTCTATTTTCAATATTTACACAATAAATTTGTGTTATAGTTAATTGTTTAAATCTGCATCGATTGCAATAAATTTTTACAGTGCGTATAAAATGATTTTCCCGTTTTTTTTTCGCTCTCCCCCAATTCAGTGCAGCTCAGTTCAGTTTAAGTAAATAACGGCATATTAATTTACAATAATTTAATTAACTAACAGAAGAGCGCACAAATTTTGTGGGAAATTAATATTAAAATATTTAAAGCCCCATGACATTAATTACATTTTCGAAATGCAAATGGGGGCTAAAGTTAAATGAAAACAAACGAAATCTAATTTCGCTAATTGTTAAATATTTGAATATATTCGAAATTCGGTTACCAAAAATGTATGCCAATTTTTATTTATTTATTTTTTTATAATCTAAATGAAAATACAGCGTATACTAATAGAGAGATATATATATACTAATACAAATGAATGCGGCTTATGCTGAAACCAACTCACACACATTTTCCATTTGATGCAATTCAATATTGCGGTTTCCATTTTCATTATTTGTAAATTTGAGGGCGGACTGAACATATATGTATATATATTTGTATATACATGCATATTAATTTGTAATTGAGTAATGTGTGATTGATGTACGCTAATTAGGTTGATACAATTTATAGCCTTTGCACACAATATACATACAAATACATAGACAAATGAGCCAGAAAATTGGCTAATAAAATTTCGGTTTTTCCTACCACATTAAAGACCTTTGTTAGGCTAACCTCACCTATTATTGCACGGCCGTGCTGTATTTAAACATTTGATTGTGTTTTAACTTTCAACTTTATGTAGCCATAAGATAAGATTAGCCTCAAGTCGGCAGCAACATGGCAACACGAATAATTAGTCAAAAATAAATGCGGAAAACAAAAAATCACAGAGCGAGTGGCCCAGAATTAGGCGCCATTCTTGAGGTCGAGCCGGGCTGGGCGGGGCTTGGGCGTTCGCCATTTAAATGGCAATTTGAACATTTTCAAATTATTTGGCAAAAGTTTTTCGATTAACCTGCTCAGCCGAGGCAGAGGCAAACGAGGACAACAACTATTATGGCAAACAGACGACAGCCATGAAGATGGCTGCCAAGAGGCCAGCACAATGCCATCGCCACACACGCACACACACACACACACACTTGAACACTTCTACTACAGCTGAGCTCACTTGGGCAGCTCGGAAATTTGTAGCTCAAATTTCGTTGGTCGCACTTGTGGTTCGCATTTTACGAGTGAACTTTTAATGATTTACGAGTATATTGCCCAAACACCCACACTCCCGCCCTCTCTCCCGCTCTCTCTCTCTTTCTACCATTCCGTTAAGGAGTTGCTGGAGCCAAGCTGAAGCAAAAAGGGGACAGTTTTCAGCTGAAAGATAGTAAGCAGTGAAAAGAAATCGTGAGAATTAAGTGTTGCGCCTTTTAAGCAACTTTAACAGCTCTTCATTAAGCACTCAGCCTCTGGGCTGTGAAAGTTTAACGAATTTCCGCATTACTTCAAATAGGTGCGATCTTAAGAAAAGCTCTTCTGTGATTAAGCAAAGTAATAAGAGTGGAGTAAATGAACTTTTAAGCGCATGCAAAAATGATTTGAACTGCAGCTTATTGCAAAATATATATAAAGCAGCTTTAAAGCTGATGGCAATCGATATAACTTTATATAAGCTTTAAAGCATATTTCAAGGAAATTTTTGCCAAATTTCACAGAGTTTAACAAATAAACTTAAAGGCAATAGATAGGCATATAGGCTTTTTTTTAAAATGAAATATGTTTGGGAGAGCTGTAAAGCACATTAAAATTGAATTCAAGTTTACTTTCATAAACCTAGTCCAAAGAGCACTGCAGTGTGTGGTATAAGAATTATAAGATCTAAACGAAATATGGGATAATGTATGTAGAAATATGATATTGCTACATACATATATACGAACTATTTTATAAAATTAAATAAAATAGCATGAGCAACAAGAGAGTTTTATAGATATTTTATGAAGTTTGTCTAAGAAGCTTAAAAGACATGAAAAATGAATTATTTGCTATTTAAAAAAGCCGCCAAATTTAAATACATAAAACAAAATACGAAATGAAAGCGTTTATTATTACTAAAAGCTTTAAGTACTTAATAAATTGTAAGTTTGTTCAACAAACAAAAAGCTAAAACTTTCTAGTTACCTTAAATAAACATAATTACTCTTAGTATCTCCATTTAATTATATTGCTTAGATCAAGTACTTTAAATTAAAGTTAATGAACTTAAAACTGCAAATAATTTGTCGAGATTCACCTGCCGCTTTCTATAAAAGATTATAAAATATTCGAATGCATTCAGTAAAATAAATAAAATGAAAATGTATTGACTTAATAAACGGTATAACAAAAGCGCATTACGTGAGCTTAATTCTACATTGATTAAAGTATATAAAGGATCAGCTAAAAGCTTTTATGCTGCAAGCATCGCTTATTCAGTTTCAGCTCCAACTCGCTAGGCCCTACAGCAACAAATTTGCAGTTGCCAGTGAGCAGAGCCATCAACACAGGCGCACACACACCACACACACACACACACACGCTGACACACTGACACACAAACAACATGGAGGTGGAGGGCGTGAAGGCTATTATTGGAAATTGTTTGGAGCAGGAGACTCTCTATGACTTTTATTGTCAGCATTCAAGCTCAAAAATGGGATTTGCAGCAATAAAACATGAGTTAAGTCGCCGTCGATGTTTGCCCGAAATGTGGGCGTGGCTGACTACAGCCGGCCAGATTGTCGGCCAGTTGAAGGGCGGGGGCGCGGCCGTGAGGTGAATGAGAGCCAATTCGACTGTTTGTCATTGAGTTTCTTCTTTTTCTTTTTCTTTTTACTTTCGGCTTGCGACGGTGTTGATTGAAATTTACGATTTGGGCTGGCTGATTGTTGTTGCTGCTGCTTGTTGTTGTCGTTGTATAGATGTTGTTGCTTATGCTGCTGATCGCCTTGTCGACTGTCGTCGCTCCATAAGCGGAAACAGCGCCCGCCATTGCTGGGCGCCATTTCGCTTTGTCGCGCGCATCAGTTTTATGGCAAACGGAAGCTGTCGCGTTATTTATGGCCTATGAGTGAGTGTGTGTGTGTGTGTTTGTGTGTATGTGTTGTTGTGCGTCAGCTCAATTATATATCAATGTGTTGAATTCAGCTTTTGGCTTTGCGCTTATTTAATAGCTTATTACGGTGCAAACGCCTGGGAAAACCCAATTAAATGTGACATCTGCCTTTGACCCGAGCTCGGCGTGATTTTGATAAATGTTATGGCCATCTATATATGTATGTGTATATACATAAGCATCCATGTGTATGGCATAATCAATTGTTGTTGCTGCTGCTGCTGCTGGGCGATCAGCGACTCTTAATTTATGACACTCAGCCAGCCAGACTTTTGTTTCAGCTATCGGATTGCTTTGCCCTGACTAGCCCCGGCATATCCTGGCAATTCCTGGCTGACTGTCTGACTGGCTGACTGTCAGCCTGGCTGACTGTATTCAATGCCAAATGATAATTGACTTTTGCAAACGCTTTCGGTCTCAGCCACAATTAGTCGAGCATAATGATGAGTCATTATGGCCGCAATTCATCAAGCGAAAGTGCTCTCTCCCTCTCTCTCTCTCCCTCTCTCTATATCTCTCTCTCTCTCACTCTGTGTGTTTGTTCAGCTTTAATGGGCATAAATCATCGCAGCAAACATCACGGCCCGCTGTGCGTATGCGCAATATGATAAATATTTTAAGGCCCCCACTTAGCGTGTGCTATAATCAGCTAAGGCGACAGTTTTGCATGCTCTGGACTGGTCTGACAAATGCAAATTTAAATGCGACATGCAAATGACAACTGTGTGCGAGATAGCAATTGAGTGATAGAGAAAGTGAGAGAGAGAGAGGGAGAGAGAGAGAGAGAGAGAGGGAGAGTGTGTGTGTGGAAGAGCAGGCGGAAGTTGGCAATACTCGCTTTATTTATTTGAAAGCATTTCTCACATTACCTGCAGCAAAGATGTGCCCACAAAAAAATAACAAAATCATAATTATACCCTGTAAAATAGCAGCACATAAGGTGGTTTGATTGAATGCTTATTTATAACCTGAGATTATTATTAGATAGGAAAATCTGAATTATTTAATATATTGAGAGAAATAATATAGAAAAATCGCTATATAATATATAAGTAGAAAAAATATATATTATAGTTAGACACGCTTAGAAAGTTGTCTTAAAATATAAAATATAGAATTCTATTAAATATTTGTTTTCACTTCGGGCAGCTTTACTAAAATCCTATTTATTCTCAAGTCAACAAATTCGATTTGCTCTAAAGCCAAGGCAGTTGCTTCAAACCCAATCTAACTCAAACTAAAACCAAAACCAACTTTATTTCATACAGAGAATTTGTCAATCTTCCCGAAACTAACTTTATAATACCTATTATATTAGTTTAAAGCGAGCAGAGTTGACTCCCAGCTGAGTATCTTGGGCGTTGTGCCGCGCTCTATTGTAGCTCTTTCAAACTTGTTTAATCTCATTTTGCTTCATATTTTTTTCTCTTGTTCTTCTTCCCCTCTTTTGCATTGGGGGCTCGTCGACTCATTTTATCTACGTGGAAGTTGGTAAAATGCAAAAAAAGAAAAAGCAAATGGAAATTGGTGGGAATGAGGCTAAAAGAAAATATAGAAGACACGCTAATAAGTCTGCAACGTGACACTCGGTCGGAGAACTTGAGCGGACAGCCGCGGGCCGCAAATGAGATGACTCTATCGGGCGCGGGCATCAAGCTAGAGAAATGGCTGACATTTTGCAAGGACGAGCGGTCCTCCCCTATCCAGTCATCCGGCCGCTTTAGATTTGTTGTTTTTGGTACTGGTCGCAGTTGTTGTTGTTGTTATTGTTGTGATGGCAAAATGTAAATAGCAGACGTGACGCCGTGAACTCAGAGCTAAATGTGACAATAAATGCCGGCGGTTATGTATAAATTGCTAAAGTGTGCGGAAAGATTTACGGTCGTCCAATGCTCAAGCTGAAACGGACCCAGCGGCTAGAGCTGGAGCAGGGTTATCAAGGCGGGGCAGATGTAGGTATAGGTAGCCGAGGCCGGGGTAGGGGACAGACGAGGGCGCCCAGGTAGCATCGGGGCGGATATGGAGTAATAACAAACAACAAATAGGCAAAAGGACTTGGCACTCAGACGGCAAGCAGCAAGCTGCTAGTAGTGCGGCGTCAGGTGGGGCTTTTAGCATGATTGCCACCATAGAAACCAGCAGCAACGAGCACCCAGAATACTCACACAATGACAGTTTGGCAAGCACCAAAAAAATAAAAAAAAAAAAAAAAAAAAAAAATAAAGAAAATAGCAAAAGGAGAAGAAACACTCGTCGTCCAAGTGGACAGTGTCTGAGGTAGCGGCAGAGGCTCGAGTAGCTGCTGCGGCGGCTGTGGTTGAGTGTCATGACTGCTGCAATCATGATACCCTGTAACTATCGAAGAGATGATAGAAGCAAAGTCAATAAAATTGAGGAGAAAAAGCAGCTAAGAGTCAACATTTATGTCAAACGATATAAAGAGACTATATATATTTAAAAAAAAATATATATATATATATCAAAATCAATATATGTTTGAAAAATAATTTTTTTTTAATAAAAAAAAAATATATATATATATAAATACAAAAATATTTATAATATTATTTAATTTTCTATTGTTAATAAATATAAAACTTTTACTAAAATACTACTACTAATAATAATAATAATAATAATAATAATAATAATAGTTACATTAATAAATTATAAAAAAATAAGCAACATCTATGTGAATTATAAAGATATGTATAGAAAAGCAAATCAAAATCTAAAATAGAATAAACATCTTCTATTAATTAATTTCAAAAATATAAATACAAATTCTTAGCTGTTTTATTTTTTATTTATGATTTAACTTTAACTACAATACTGTCCACTCCATACTCCATACAAAAACTTGTATACAAAATATAAATTCTTTGATAGAAAATAAATTTAAAATGGAAAATTGGAAAAAAAAAAAAAATAATAAAAATAATTAAACATAAGAAAAATAAAAAAATCTGAGATAGCTGTCTAGGCTATAAGGAACATAGATATGAACAAACATTAATATTTCTCATTAAATTTTACAAAATTATTAAATTTAATATGTTTAATATGTTTTAGTCTCTCATTTATGATTCCAGCTTTGAAAGCAGCTCGCTGCACCTATACTGCCTACAATAGTACGAGACACAGGGTATTCCATAAGTGACTAGTCACACTCGACAGCTGCTCAAGTAGTTGCTGTCAGTTTGTTGGCCCTTTGCCTATCACAACGGCTGTGCACGTGTCTATGACCCGGACTCAATGATTTGCATTGGGTCAGTCGATTAGCCAGCTAATTTGAATTCAATTAGGCACGTTATTAAAAAGAATCAAAGTTCAAAAGTCTGCCCAACAGACGAAGCAGCAGCAGCAGCAGCTGCTGACACATTTGCCACGGTATGTCAGTCAATTTGCTGCTGCTTTTTTTTAATATTATTTTTATTTTTATATATACATATAAATTTTTTTTTTTTTTTTTTTGTTGGCACATTTTCGCCTTAATGAGCTTTTCCGCTGACTTCGACGAACACTTATGCCATTTGTCGCCATATTTATTTTAATGGCTGCTCAATTTAATCACTTTGCCAGCAGGAGCAGCAAGAGCACCCGAAGCAGACGCTCGCTCTGTTGCTGCCATCGACTTTTACTTGCAATACACTGCCAAAGGGCATAATAAATGACTGGTGTATTATGTAACTGAATATAGAGCATAGAGTCTGTAAGCCGAAGGCATAAATATGTTGAATATTGATATTTGTATTTGTCTATACGCGACATATTAATTTCTAATGAGACTCAGGCATTTAGCATTGGCAAATTCCTATTAAATTACAGTTCATAAATTTCCTACAATTTAATAATTCAGCTATCAAATTAATTCTTTGAGCAGAAAAATCTTCTCAAATAATTTGACAGACTTTATTTGTATTTATGAAACCTTTTGCAAAATTTTACACAAATAAATTTTTGGCATATTTTTATATAAATAAATAAAATAATTTTTTTTTTAAATATATATATAAATACATTTGTAAATTAATTAAGTTAAATGTCTATATTGTCATATATATTGCTTTAATTTTATATTATTAATGTATATATATTTTTTAATAATTGTAATTTTTAGCTTAGCATATTTAGCTTGCTTTTGCTCATAATACCTAAATATTAAATCCAATTTAAACTAAGAGTATACCAAGTGTTTGTATTACGAAAATTCAAACTTTTCAGCTTTTTTTATTTTTTATTGTTCAATGCTCAAGATTTCCCTTACGCGAAATTTAATTAAGCGCGCAAGTTTTTAATGGAACACACAGTCAGCCAGCATCCACACACACATACGTCAATATATTGTAAAATTTATAGCTTTTATTGATATATATATTTATACATATATATAAATATATTAATTTGCGACACTTTGACACGCCATTTTATTGAATTGACTGCGTGTAAAAATACTTTGCGTGCAGTTAAGTTTTTCTTCTTATTGCTTTGGGAAAATGTATTAAATCAAGCGACTGCAGCATCCATCTTTATCAACTGGTTGCTGCGCCTGATCATGCTGCAGGCAGGAGGCAGAAGGCAGGAGGCAGCAGTTGCATGCTGCAGGCTGCAGGCTGTGCTGGCTGCAGGGTCTGAGGCTTGGTCTACATTTTTGCGCTTGCCCAAGTGAAATGAGTTGCATCCGGGAGCTGGAGCTGGGTTGGAGCACGGTGCTCGACTCCGGCAACTGCAAGCGTTGCATTCTTAACGCCCGAGCACTTTTTGGCCCCAAAAACGAAAAAAAAAAAAGTTCGGACAGCCAGCGTTGCATCCGGGCGTGCATGTATGCCACGTAACGTATACTTTATTCCTGTTCCTGTATGTTGGCGCATTTCCTCACATACACACAAAGATACAGACACACAGACTCACACACACACTCGCGCAGCCGTAACGAATTTTGATGCATTTCCTGGGCGAACGCTCGAGCGCGCAAGCAAGAAATTTATGTGCAATCTTAGAAAAATAATGATTATCTTTTATTTTATGGTTGAGCTGCTATAGCTACAGCCTGCCGCTCCTGCTCCAGCTGCTGCAGCTCCTGCTCCTGCTCCTGCTGCTGCTTAGTTGGCAGCCATTGTGTCATATTATTGTTAGCGTCAAGCGAGTCGTAAAAGCGCATAAGCTTTCAAATATTTAAAGCCAGTTTACGACTGATGCTCAGAGACACGTGAGCTGCGCAATTATATGGCAATACGCCCACAAATTGATTGCCACTGCCACGCCTCACAGCACCACAGACATTTCAGTAGGTGTATACGAGTGTCTGTGTATGAGTGTGTTTGTGAGTGCGCACTCGAGCCTCATTCATTGATTCAGCTCACTTGAGCAACTTATTAGGCTCGACTAGCTACTCATTGAGCATTATAAAAATACATAAAAATAAATATTTTTTTAAGTAGATCTTTATAACCTTTTACCGATTGCTTAATTATGCGTCATCTTGTTCAAATGATTCAACTCTCAGGTTTTATTAAAAGTAGGCAACATTTTGGTTGCTATTCGAAATGAAGTGCTGTAGCTACAACAACAACAACAGCAACAACAGCAACAACTTAAGCCGATTAGCAACGGAAAATGTAAATATTTGTTTTTGATATTCTCTAATTGGACTGCAAATAAGCCATATTTTGTTGTATTTATACAAATATATACACATTTATATTAAATGAAACAATATACAATCAGCTCACATTGCTAACAAGTTTTAAAGCTGTGAAAAGCCTATTTTCATTTGTTTTTTCATTGGGTAAACATTTTGGTTTGCATGAGTTCATTGGAGTTATCCAATATAAACGATTTGTGGGTTTTACTGATTATTCTCTTGAAATACTTTGCTACTTTCTAAAGGTTATAAATAACCCGTATATTGAGCATGTTAAGAATGCATAGAAAATCAGAATGCTTTAAGACAAACATATAGAGTGTTAGAGCTTATTTCAATTCATTTGTTATAATAGCAGAAGCCTGTTAGCCTTAAGTTTGGATTTTATAAATATCACTTTTTCAGTGAAATTTCAAAATCATAAAACTATATTGTGATATCATTTAGTTATCAACATATATATGAAAAGAAAATATATTTATTTTTCAGTTTTTTTCGTATAATTTAAACATTTAATAAACAACACATATATAAAAATATATACTTGTTTTTTTTTTTTACATTTTCTTTCTTGTAATTTGAAATTCATAAACCAATAATGTAAAAATATTTCGTAAATAAAAGTATAAAAATATTTTTGCTCTGAGCTATTTATATTGATTTAATTAAATTCGTTACTAAAGTATATATTTAATTTATATATATAAATAAATATAAATATATAAATATTTATAAATGTGTAGTTCCTAAGAGATTTTAAATATATATTTTTGTCTCAGTCAATAAAGTGTATAAATTTTAAAATAAATACAATAAATATATAAAAATAGTATATTTGACACTTTTATTGCCACAGATTTTAAAAATTATTTAATAATAAATTATTAACATAAATATTAAAATCTATTTTTATGTAGCAATAAATTTGCCTAATGCAAAAAATTTAATTTAAAGTTTTTTTTTTTTTTTTTTTTTTTTTTTTTTTGTGAATCAATAAAAAAAAAATATATATGTATATTCAATTATTCATTTGCATTTTATATAAATGGCAGCTTAAATTTAATTGAAATTATTTGTTTAAATAAATATTTAAATATTCGCCTAACTTTAAGATTTCGTAAATACATTAAAATCGAATTTATATTTTAAGGTTATATATATAAAATATCTATTCAGTTATTTATTTGTATATTAATTACTTAAAAAAATATATAAATGTATTTTAGTTCAGCAACAATATAGCCTAAAATAAACCAATTAAAGTGGACAATTCCTCGTACACTTCACATACTTTGCCTCCACGCAGGGAGAGCACTCTTTCACTGCCTCTGGAGGCCAAGCGAAATTCTCTGTTTCGAGACAAGTTTTTTAATATACGCAAGTTTGCTTCACATTTCGCGCTGGCGCCTAGTGACACGTACTGAAATGGCATGGGTTAAGGCAGTTCTCTAATGATTATGAAATATGTACAGCATCCAGCTGCCTTGGCATGCCGCGAAGTAACCTTAGCCTTAACTCAGACCCTATATCTCTATCCCTCTTTATCTCTGCTTGTGTGTGGCTGTGTGTGGTTGTGTGTGTTTGTGTGTTGGCGCGTGTTAAACTTTCAACGGATAACGTCACTCAAGTGCGCATTCGAGCATCACAAATGACGTAATGCGCCATTTGAATCTAGCGAATATTTAGTTCAAAGGGCGTCGAAGCGCAAATGCTCGACGGCTACTCCTTGTCGCTTATTAAATTTACATAACTAATTGAAAACATTACCAAAGAACAGATACTGAGTTGAGCTGAGCCGAGCCGAGTTGAGTCGAGTCGAGTCGAGTTGAGGCTAAGCTGCAAGCTGCGGCTGTCGAATGTCAACCATAAATTCCAATTAAACGCTCTGTGTAAGGGGCATGCTCGTGCCTTCGAGCCACCCAGTGTGCCTCTGTTTTGGTTTTGATTAAGTATACGCCCCCGGTTAGCCAGCTAGCTAACTGTCTGGCTGTGGGGCTGGCATGCATGCAAAATGTGGTTTGTCTAGCAGCAGGAGCAGGAGCAGAGGCAGCAGCAGCAGTTGCTGCATTTTCTAACATTTTCCATTTCCATTTCACATTTCCATTTTGTATTCCAATTCATTTGGCAGGCAATGCAGGGCGTGTTCTCGTTTCTATATTTTAAATTCACATTTTTTTTCTGTTTTTTTTTTCTTCTTTTTTTTTTTTTGCGTTTTAATTGTTTTATTATCCACAAAGTGCTGGGCGCAATATGCGCGCCGGCCAAATCCCCAATTTGAGTGCCCAGCATTTGGCACTGTCGTTGACCTCGTTGCCATTGGCAGTCACACACACACACACACACACACACATTTATCTCTCTGATATATATATCTATATAAATACTTTTTTTTTTCGTACACTTGTCGAAGTCAGCGTTGCCTGCTGTCTGATATACGAGCCTGTGGCAAGTTTCTGGCTGCTGCACAAATTATGCCAAGTGCATACTTGAGGCGTGGCCTGACAGCAGCAGCCGCAGCAGCAGTAGTAGCAGCAGCATTTCGAACCAAAAGTTGCCACAGGCATCCTCATTTACTCTTAATAACGCCATACTTGATGGGCTGACTGCCTGCCTTCAGCTGCTGGACACAAAATTTTTAATTAACTTCATAAAAAAATGAAGGAATCTCATTATTCCATTTGCCGTTTGTTTGCCATACTCCACGTATTATTTACTGAAATTAATGCAATTGCATTTCGTATATTCGACAATGCGAGACAAAACAAACATGTCTGAGCCAGCTTAAGACTTGAGCAGGGATTTACATGCTGAACTCAACTGAACTCGAATCAGGCAACTGTGTTTAAGCCGGGCTTTAACAAGACATTTAGCTGACATATATACACACACTCACACACACACACACACTCACACACTCACACACTATATAAAGTTCTACTACCACAACAACAATGGCTACAACAACAACTGAAACTAACAATATAGTCCAAGTCCAAGAGCTGTGGCATCTGTGCTGCGGTCTGCCAACTACGTTCCACAAAATAACTTTACGGCAATGCTTAACTTTCAGATGACCTTTAGATTGTAGCCTGACCGAACTCTTCTCAGCTAAATATGTATATTATTAAGTTGACGTCGAGTTCATTTAAATATTCAGATTATGAAAAATAGAGAAATATGTATGTCAATTATATTTTATCTCAATTATTTTTCCGTCTCATTAATCAATAAGTAAACCTTATACTAAGAGCTTTCTTGATTAAATTTTTATTGAAATTAGTGAAACTGAAATCTTCATTAACTTTAGATCTCTCCTTACCTCGCCTATCTCTTATCTCTTTTTTTTGTAAGCTTTAAGATATTGACGTCCTCTCTTCCTTTAGTTTTCCATTTTATATGCATCTCACGCAAATTCTCTCTCTCTCTCTATCTCTCTATCTCTTTCGCTTTCTTTCTCTGTTTGTTATCTTGAGCTCTTATTCTTTGTCTTGCCTCTTTTTCAGTCCTACTTTTCTCAGTCTACCTTTCCGTCTTCCTCTTTCCGTCTTTCTCCCTCTGAATAATAAAGAATATAAATATATTTAAATTTCCCTTAAAGTATTTTCTTTAGCTTGCTAACTACCACTACTCCTCGTTGTGTATACCCTGTAAAACAGTATTTAAGATGTTCTCACAGATGAACAATAAATGCTTAGTCACAACAAATTGCAACTACAATATGTATGTATGTATGTGTGGCTGTGGTCAGGTGCAAATGGTAGTCAGACCACGAGTTACGCCAGAAAATGTATACAAAAATAATAGAGAGAGAGAAAGTAAGAGAGAGAGAGAGAGAGAGATGAAGACTAAATGTGTGTGTGTGTGAGAAAACAATGAAAGAATTTAGTTTAATGGTCTCGCATGTTGCGCATACTTAAGGCCCGGCTCTTCAGGTGGCCAAGTGCTGTTGCTGTTGTTGTTGTTGCTGTTGTTGCTGTTGTTGCTGTTGTTGCTGCTGTAAATGCTGTGCGTGTTGTGTTTATTAGTTAAGATGAAGGCAAAACTGCATGGAATACATAAATTTGGGCAATCTGGTCACATAACTCACGAGCGAGCGCCAGGCTCTCTCCCGTGCGCACGTTCGCCTCAATACAGTTGACTTGTCAGCGTGTTAATTTGCTAAATAATTTTCGAATTTCTGCCGGACTGAGGCTGAGGCTGAGGCTGCGGCTCGGGCTAAGCAAATAGCCATAATTCAACAAAAGCAGCGAAAAACACACGCTCGACACGCCCACTTAGGCAGTGGCCGGTCAAGGCGTAAACGTGCCAAATATGCCAGCGACGGCAACAAAAACCAGAACGAGCGCCAAGTGGCTAGGGCTAAAGGACACACAACAAATACACACACACACACACAGATAACCAAGCTACAAACAAGTTAAAGAGCCTTAGTCGGAGCTGATGGACTTGTAAATATCCTGTGAGCTCTGTAATGAAGAAAAGGAGAGCTTGTGCTGAGCTTGAGTTCAGTTGAAGCTCAGCTTGGGTCTAGCTTGGGCTTAGCTTGAGCTCAGATTTGGCTTAGCTTGGTTTTAGCTTGGATTAGCTTGGGCTCAGTTTGAAGTCAGCTTGGGCTCACCTTTGGCTCAGCTTCGGCTGTTCTTGGGCAAGACTTATGTGCTTTACAATAGGAAATTAATTGATGAATTCAAAATTAACTTTTTTATAATATTTTTTAGATATTATTGTATTATGTATTATATATTATTGTAAATAAATAATAAAATAATAAATATAGATTTTTTTTTTTTTTTTTTTTTTTTTTAAAAAAAGAAGCTAGATGCCCAACATCAAAATGTACAAAATTACTGTATTTACTATATAATGCTGCACAGTAAATCGAAAAGAAAAAATATATATAAAATATAAATTTCAAATTAAAATTTAGAGTTCTCAAAAGCAGTAAATATTTGAAATTCAATTTGGCGAAGCCTTTAAAAAAAAAATAAATAAATAAATATAAATATTTTAAGAGGTCTACCCGCCACATACACTTTAGCAAAACCAATACACCCCAAAATCTCATTTCAATGAGCATAAAAAAGGGAAGCCAAGCCAAGCACATCAACATACATGGTCAAGACATTTTAACTATGTGTTTGTGTGTGCTTAATACAAAAAGGATACAAGCTGAAGAGTGAGATAAGGGGTGGAGGAGACGTAGGGAAAAAACTGTTTATGATTTCCTAACACGATTTCAGTAACTTTTTTCGTTTCCACTTCTGGTTGTTGCTGTTGCTGTTGTTGTTGTTGTAGCTCTACCTGGGCCACTCGTTTATTTGTTTGCCTTTGCCCAGCTACGTGAGAAATTTTTTGGGCTCTTCTTTGCGCTTCTCAAACCAATCTCGTTTCAGGTTCATTTTTTTTTTTTTTTTTTTTTTTTTTGGTTCTCGGGCATTTTGCTTAAAAATTGCGACGATTGGACATGCACTCGCACACACGTTCATCAATTAGTGTTGAAGATTTAATTGTGGCACGTGTGAACTTAATTAAATGGCATTAGTTTTGTAATTGTACAGACGAGGAAGACACACACACACATGCTCATATTTAATTGATTCGCGGGCAGAGGAACGTGCAAAGTATGCAATTAAATTGCAGCACTTTGTATGCGAACATATTTGCATTCCAATTAATTTTTCAAGCATGCATATTTCGGATTTATTAATATGCATTTGGGCTCACACACACAGAGAGAGAGAGAGAGAGCTCTAGTACAGCTAGTTGTGGCCTATTTACCTTTTATTTTGTTTTTAATTAACTATATGCCATAAAGTTGGGAATTGCACAGCTGCACTTAATTAGCATTGTAATTGTCCTGGCAGCCACAACAAAACTTTTCGCACTGCATCTTACTGGCTCCGACTAAACCAAATGCAAATGCAAAATGAGTGCAATGTAAGCCGAAGCTGGGATATTATGGAAGTATATGCTATAAGGCAGCCATCTTGCTAAGTGCAAAACTATTCAGAATATCTAGATTGACTGCATTTTAAGTGTGGCCTAGAAGGGTTTAATTACCTTTGACTGCTGCTAGCTTGACAACTAACTAGAAATTAAAATTAAAATATTAATTTTATCATACTTTAAAACATTAAAAATACTTTTTGTTTAGGGTTTTAGAAAAATAATTGTATAAAATATCTGATAAGATATTTTATTTATTTTTTATTAAAGCATATATTATACTATAAAGAACTCACAAAAATTTTAATATTTAGGTAAGAATAAATTATAATTTTTTTGAGCTCTTTTTGATTTTGAAAATATTTAGCAAAAATTTATTATATTTTTTTGCATAGTCCCCCCGAAAATTAAATTTATATAAGACACAAAATAAGTAATAAGAATATAGTTTTACAATTACATTTTGATTGTCCTATAGTCCATCTCATTTTAGTCTATTGAAATTGGAGTTGACATTCAAGAGAGCATTAAGAATTTTACTACTACTATCCTAAGCCGAAGTCTTCCCTTACTGGAGCACCAATTCAATTTCTATTTTACTCATTCCACATATCAAGCAAGTACTATAGAACTCGGTCAGGGAGAGAAGATAAACAAGTTCACTCTTATAAATGCAAACTTCAACTGCCGCTCTCACAAGTAAATTCACACCTTATACAAATTTCTGTATCATCCTGCGTAAATGTCTCTTAGCACACACAAAACGATGTTTTCTTTCGATCTTCATGCAAGTTCACCTCCATTCACATAATCATAATCATAATAGCTGTAGGGTATCTGCTAGTCATGCATATGTTCATTCTTCTGCCATCTACCAAACAACCATTATATGCGTGTCAAAATAAATAATAAACAAGTATTTTTCTTCTTTTTTCGGTTTTTTAGTAAACAAAACAAAGCTGCTTGCAGGCGAACAGGCAAAACATTGCAGAGCCGCGCATATCAAATAAATTATGAAGCTTAACATTTTCGGCCATGGGCAACGGAATATTATTCATGTGTCCTTTTTTCTGGTCCTCAATGTTGTTGTTGTTTCTGTTGTTGGTGTGGAACGCGTTTTAACGAAAACATGCGTCGAATTTTAAGTATGCAATTTGCTTTTTGCTCTTCTAAAAACACACACCGAAAAATACTAGACATATATATACATATGTACATGTGTACATGTACATGTATATGTATATATATTCTTATGCATATACATATAATTTGAATAGTGTTTTGTTTGTGGAATTAAGCTTTTATTGGTTGCTCGCTCAACCAAATATTAAAATAACTAAGAAAGCTGTAAACGGGTAGAGACGACTGCAGAATACTACTTAATAGTGAAAAAGGAGCAGAGGAACAGCCGATAGATGAAAAGGCGAATGTAAGAAGAAGAGACAAACGGACGAAGGGATACTCAAAGAGAAGGATATACGAAGAGCCGGTCAGACAAAGAATCGAGGAGACAATCTGTAGAACGGCTAGAAGAGCCGGACGGACAGCTAAAGAGGCCAAACGGATTGTCGGAACCGCCGATTGAGCAGCAGCACGAACACTGCACCATGAAACCAATATACTCCTCTGCCTTTCCTAGACAAGCATAATGAGATTCTCCTTCCATTTCAGGCCTCCCTCGAAAAAAGGCGTGGCAGCTTTAGCTATAATGGCAAAGCTAACAAGCACGCTCGAAATAATAAACATGGCCAAATGCCACACACACACTCACGCACTCTCTCTCTCTATCTCTCTCTCTTTCTCTCTCTCTCTCTCTTTCTCTCTCTCTCTCGCTGTGTGCTTAGTTGCTATTAAAATTACCTGAACAACAGAATTTTGCAAATGCGAAAAGAGCTGCTTAATGCTGGCTGCATTGTTGTTGTTTGCTCTACGCAATTTAGCCGGTCCGGGGCAATGCATTTAAATTATGTAAATAAATTTTGAAACTGTTTGCCAGCGATTTAGCTTCGAAAATATTTTGGCTGCTGCATTTTATGCTCGGCCATGTTTGAGCATTGCGACCATTAGTTTGGTTTTTGTGCCAGCTCGCAATTCAGGTGACAATGCAAATAATTATGTAGCACACGCTCAATGGACTAAAAGCGAGAGAGAGAGAGAGAGAGAGAGAGAGAGAGTTTGTGTGAGAGTGTGTGTGTGTGTGTGTTGGCCATTAAATAAATCAGAAAGTAATTAAAACAACATGAAATGCGAGCTACAACTCGCAGCGGAAGTAACTCCCCACACACACACACACACACAGACATACACTTACACACACACACGCACTCGAGTTTCCTCTGCTTCTTCCTATTTAGCAAACACACAAAAAAGCGTGAAAAACGCGACCAACGGACTAACAACAGCAAAGCAGACAAAACAACAGCAACAAGAAGAGGAGAAGAGAAGAAGAAGCCGCAGCCGTAGTGGTTGAGCAGTCCGTCTCTCCGTCCGTCTCTCCGTCCGTTTGTCTGTCTGGCTGACTGGCGCAAAGAAAATGCAAAATAAACTTAATTTACGTTTATTTGTGTTGACAAATGTTTTTCCGAACGAGTGCAACTTTTAATTGCAAAAATTTATTTGATTTGCCAGCCACTCTCTCCCTTCACCCCTCTCTCCACTCCACACACTCTCCAGTCGCTCTCTCACTCGGTATTGGTTTCATGTTTGTCTTTTTGTGCCTTTCGCGTAGGTGGTATCAAATATAGCACAGCTCTTCTAATAAGCTCTACTGTGTGACTTGGCCTTCACTATTTAACTTGACAGTTGACTGGGCTTAAAGCTAAATTTGTTAGGGTATTCAAGGACTTTCGCCGGGCCAAGTGCTATTACCTTTCGTTTTCTCAAGGCATTATGCAATTAGCTGTAAATTGCACACAACATTTGATTCGATTCGATCAGGTGCATTATTTATTTCACATTAAATTGTTTGCTTATTTGGTGCAGAATAAATTGTCTAATGCAAAGAGAGTGCAAAGAGAGTGTAACTGAAGTAGAAGGCAATCTTACGTATTACTGGCGCCATCTATGTGTCAAGAACATACTAATTATATTAGAATTGTCACTGGGATCTAATGTGAGACTGAATGGTTTTTAATAAGCATCTAGTAGGTTTATATTACATACGTTTGCCATTGCTTGAGTTTTATTGTAGTTGAATTTCTGTTGTTTTTTTTTTTAATGTTTATCCATTTTTTATATTTTATAGAAAAATATAACATTTTTAGATTCAACCTCGTTTTTATTAAATATTAATTTCGTTAGTATATAAAAATACATATTTATACATTTATATTTTTACATATTTTTATTTTTTATTATTATTATTATTAATATTACAATTTTTTGTTTGTTTAATTTTTGTTTTATTTTTATTTATTTATTTTTTCTGCAATTCTTTTGCAGTATTGAGATAATAATTGCAGTTGTTTATAAACATACACATCTATATTTTTTAATTTAAAAATTTTGCTCTAAAAAATGTTCATATATATAAAAAAAATGCACATAATGAAATAAAATCAATTTAGAATCTCTTAGTCAATGCAATCTAGAGAGCCACTTGATTATATATAAAGCTTTTAGCAAATAGGCTTAAATTCATAGAAGCAATTCAACCACAACAAAAAATGCAATTCAAATCGTTTTTTTTTTTTTTTTTTATATTAACGAAGGAGCATTACAAACACATAAAAGACCATTTAAGCTATAGCCGTGCGGATTTATAATCTACAGCCATTTGTCTCGCTTATGTTTGTCAGTGCACATGTTGCGGCCAGCTTGATGTTGCATGCCACATTCAAATGCTGCACTAGCCACAAACATACGCAGAGTTCTGTGCGCTTTTGTTGCAAGGTTTTTCAAACATTATTTGGTTTGGTTTTTTTTTTTTTTTTTTTTTTTTTAAATGTTAAATGCTGCGCCTTTGTCTGGCATTTAGTGCCGCAATTTTTTGGCAGCTGCAAATTTTGTGTTGGGTCAGGTGAAGTGCCTCACTAACCGCTGCCAATGGCTGCCCATGTGTGTGTGTGAGTGTGCGTGTGTGTGTGTGCCCTGACATATGCGCATAAACACATGCATATTGTAACAATTTCAATTGCTCCCGCAATATTTGTTTGAGCTCAATTTTATTTATTTATTTTTCTCGCTCTCTCTCTCCCTTTTTCACTCATATTATGCAGCAGCTGTTGCGGTTTTTCCTGCTCCGCCAACATAATAAAAATTTGAAATATTCAATGGCAATTATGCTGCAGCTATTGCTCTCTAATTATTCGGTTTCTTCAACGTTCATTGCTCTCGCAGCAGCGGCGACGGCAAAAATGCCGGCAAAACAATTTTAACGGGTTTTGGTGTGAAATTTTTCTGTCAACTTTTTTCACACTGCCTCCCTTAAGTTTTTATCCCCTTCAAGTGCATTGAGAGTGTGTGAATTGTGTGTGGGTATATTGTTACAGTTGAGTTGATTGGGCTGGGCTGGTGGCTGAGCTTATCATTTCTATATTTGTGGATATATATATACATATACATATATATGTAAATGTATGTAAATGATAATTTCTAATGAGAATCGACTCTTCAGTAGATCTGACCCTGTTCATGCGTGTCTCTTCTCTTCTCTATACATCTCTTTAAGTGTCTAATATTATTATGATCATCTTTTACTTTTACTTTTACGTATTTTGCTAATTTTAAATTTCATAAATAATATTTAAAATAATTATTTTCTGCATAAGAAAAGGTTTTTTATATTTATAGGATTATTTATTTAATATTCAAAGACATATTTTATAGCAAAGCATTATGCAGTTGGCATGCAAATAAGTAACTTTTAATTTTTTAAATAAACTCCTTTTTTTTTTTTTTTTTTTTTTTTTTGATAAGCATAAGCTTTAACAAAACTCAATTTCAAGCAGTAGATTATTTCCTTCCAGGGTATTTGTTTTTCAGGCACTTCCAATTAGAAAGTCTCCCCCCATTTTTTCCTGTTAGCCATGCCTGCAGGCGGAATTTTCATTAAAGCATTTTTGATGTCTAATTTGCGTAGTTTTTCGTTTTTTTTTTGTTGTCTCCTGCTCCCAGCTGACTGAGAAGCCGTCGCCTTTTTAGCAGGCGACTGACACGTTAAGCATTCAAGGGATTGTTTTGGCCAGAAGAGGCGAAGCTGCCTGACTCTTTTGTCTTCTATGTGCTCCTCTTTTCTCCCTTCTCTTGTTGTTGTGCTGCAGTTGTCAGTAGCCGCTGTTGTTTTTGTTTTTGTTGCCTTTCAGCTGAACTCTGATTTGGGGCCCAGTTTGCTGGATGTTTTTTGTTGCTGTTGTTGTTGTTGTTGTTGTTTGTTTGTTTGTCTGTGTGCTTGGCCTGCTTCTTTGGTCGCTCCTGCTTGTCGGACAAACTGTCGAGTGCCAACACTAATTCGCATGCAGCAAAACAACAAATGCACATGCCCATGCACATGCACACATTTGCACACTTTTTGTGTTGGATTTTCAGCTAAATTTGTGCCAGCGCTTTAGATGCCTGCTTTTTGTTAATTTGCAATTTTCTAACCATATCCATTTTGACTGCGCCAGTTTGCAACTGTATGTGGGTATATGTGGGTGTATAGATATAGACGTGTGTGTGTGTGTGTATGGCATATATGTATGTCAGAATGCTTCACTGGTCTGCATTTCGTTTGCTGCCTGCCTGCCTGCCTGCCTGGCATTAATTCAATTTCTGTTTGCATATTGCCAGCTTCTGTTACTCGTCCAATTCGGTCTATGTGCATTTTTTTTGTCCTGCTCTGTAAGCCTTTGCAATTGCAGCTCATGTGTCAGCAGGCCTAAATGAAAAGCCACTTTTTTTTATATTCACATCGGTTTTCAACAGTTTCTGTTCCACTAAAACGATTTTTGCATCAGATTTTAATATCGTGTCAATATGCCACGTTTTACTGCAGCTGACAGCTTAATTAATTTTTTTATTGTTTATCATATATATTTATATAATTTTTGTATACAAAATAATCTTTTTCTTTAATTATTATTTTTTGATAAATATAAAAAAAAAAAATAATTCAATTTTATTGTATAAAAATTATAATATTTATATAAGTAAATCGATTTAAATATATAGAAATAATAGTTATTTATTTTAAAAATAAAACTCTTGTTAAAAGTATAGATATTTAAAAACTATGCAGATTGGAAAAATTTGAAGGTTTTTCATATAATTAAATAGGTATTTAATATATATGTATGTAGGGTTTCATAGAGCTTTAATATTAAATTTTATTAATTTTAAATAGTTGGTTGGTTGGTTGGTTAATACATTTTTTATTATATAAATTAAAGCTTTTTTTTTATTTTTATTTATTTATTTATTTTTTGTTTTGTTTTTTGAAATATAATTATTTTGCTATCTTATATATTTTGTTAATTACTTTTAAAAAAAATTATGTATTTGTTATACTATTTTAATTTTGAGTTGATGTTTTTAATATATGTAGTATTTAATGATGCTTATATATTTTATTAATGTATTTTTCATTTATTTAAAATTAGCTGTTTTTGGTGATTTATATAGCAGTTTTTGTATCTTTTATTTATATAATTTGTATATTTGTGATCCTTCTTGATAAAGTAGTTTCATAGAAAATCACTTGCACTTACCAAAGTCTTGGACACCATGGCGTATGCGTATTCTGTTTATTTTCTTGCAATACTTTTGATACCGTTTTAGTTTTTAAGTCTTTTCCCAGTAATGCAGAACGAAAACTTTAAATTTTGCAACCAAACAACACTTGGCCTAGACACGTGCACACTTTTGTTGATTTCAGGGTTGTCTGATCAATTGAATATATCAATATATCTATATATTTTTAGGAAGTATGCTGTAAGTTGTGATCGCGCCCGGAGTTTTGTGCGACATGCTTGGCGTGACGAGAATTAGTGGCCAATTGTTGCGCTACGGGCCATTTATAATGTGGCGGCGCCCTGCAATAGGCAGCACTTATTTATATTTATATAGAACTATTACAATGTGCTGCCGTCTATTGTTAGATATGCCACCAGATCTATGTAGCTGTATCTGTATCTGTGTATATGTGTGTAGCAGTACCTGTATCTATGTGTGTGTGTGTGTGTGCATTTGTCATTGGTTAGCCGTCACTTTGATGACAGTGGGAAAAGCCCTTTGGCAAGTGCGAATTTTTGTTGCTACCAACACGCAATTAACTAATGCAATGCGCGAATAGCTGTTGCTCTTATCGTACTGTGTATAAATAAATATGTTTATTTATATATATAAGTCTATATACATAGTTAGTATATATAGCTATACAAATGAGGAACTGCATAGTTTCCATGGCAAACCGACTGCAAGCTAATCCATCGAGCAAGCGCAGAAGAAACTCAAGTCATTATACTCGTTCGGAAAGTGAAGAGGGTATATCGGGGCCAAACTGGCCCTGTATACATATGTATATATTTTTGTATATTTTTGCTAAAAATAATTTTGAATTATTTGAAAATAAATTTAAAATTTTAAATTTTGGGACTATAGCTGGCTATATATGTTATAGAATATATTCAAGAGCAATAGAGCTTCAATGGTGTTATTCCGATGAGGAGCAGCGTATACTTATATACATGCTATAGTATTGTATGAAATGATATTTGCAAAATCAACTCAGGTTTTCAATATTTACGCCTACTGGAAGCAGTATTATATGATGGTATAGCTAAAAGAAATATATATATATATATTCGTGCGTATAATACGAATCAAAATGTAAAGTATTAATGCCCATTATGGCGGGGTATATTGACTGAAATTCTATTTTCTAGCTGTTATGGAAAACACTTCAAAAAAAAGTTGACAAACAATTTATTTTAATGCAATTAATATGTGTTTACTTAATTATAGTATATTTATTTTAATTATATTATATCTTTTTAAATATAATATCTTTTAATTATATTATATCTTTCTCATTTTGAAGCATTAGATCCACAACTATTCTTTTTGACTCGCCTTAAATTTAACCTTCCCCCCCTCGATGCATGTTGCATTTTGTTATCATTGAATGGCTGAACGAGTATGTTGCAGTCGCTTGCACCCTGCAGCTGCAACAGTCTTGCTTGTTTCCATTCAGGCAATAAGACAAACAGACAACGCAGCCACGCAATGTTAGAGTAGCGAGCCTTATAAACAAGCTGTATATAGTGCCTGCTGCAGTGGCACTCGCTTAGCTTACTGGGCAGCAGCCCGTTTTGCTTATCTACCAAACACGCACACACACACACACACATGCATAGGGAAACATCTATTGCTATTACGTAGTTTGGGAATATTCCGCATACTGATAACATTTGAATTTTGGCTTGATTTATGAGCCATTGCATGAAACACTGTGTATGGCTTATCAACAACAATAGCAACAACAGCAGCAACAACAACAACAACAGCCGTGTATCACTCTCATGCTAACACCAACACTTGACTGTTTGTTGGCTCGCTTTAACAAACCCATTCACATTTAATTCACCATAGCTCACAATAAATTGATATACACCGCAATACATATGCATATCCGTTCACAAAACAGGAATTGAAACATTCAAATTATGCTGGATTTATGATTTGGGTCAGTGTGCACTTCATTTTCGACATCAATTATTCAAAGTCAACTGCAAACGAATATATTTGCTGTTGAATTTAAAGGATTATCGACATGGATGGATGCAGTGTTTGCCTTAAGGCTGAACTAAGCTCGGGCTTATGCCATGATTCCATTTATATGAATATCTCATTTATGCCCAAAGAACTTGAATTCTATGAGAGCAATTGGATTAGGAGTTAAGACCCTGTCATGCTCACTTGAGTCGAATAAATTGCCAAAATGTATTTATTAATGAATGTACATTTTATCTGCTTTAAAAACTTTTTTAATGTAATAAAAAACAGTGAAAATCGTGAGTAGAAATTAATATGAATTAAGTGAAGTATTCATGGCAATTTTAATGTAAAGTTTGATTTAACAAGTCCAAGTAATGCTATCAAAAAAAAAAATAATAATAATAATAATAATAAAATAAAATAAATAAATAAATAATAATACAAAACAAAATTTTAATGTTAAAATATAAATAAATTAATAATAATAAATAAATAATAAATTAATTACATAAGGAAATAAAATAAAATAAAACAAATAATTAAACAAAAATGAAAATATAAAAATAAATAAATAAAACTATATGCAAAATTTTAATATATTTAATCTAGTCTGTATAGAAAGTATAGGAAATTAATTTTACTTACCTGGCCTATAAAGGCATTTATTTAATTATAAGCCAATTACTGCTGGTTATTTTTGGTCTGCATTGCTCTTGCGACCATATAGTGTTCTAGGAATTCGCAAACTCAGAGCACAAAAGTCCTTCAATTCCTCGAACATATTCACTGGAAAAATTTAAGGTGACATTTGAGAAAGCTGCAAGTCCTTAAAAAAATAAGAAAGCTTAGCCTTGAGGACTTGACCTTGATACTATGTGTCTTCTCAGAAAACTAACTGGGAATTAACTATATTACAAGAAATTTGCCGAGAGGCTGATGCAGAGGGTTTTTATGAATTAACTTAATAAATAGCTAAAGTTGATAAAATCATCTAAGATAAAACTATATTATTATCAGCAAATTATCATTCATCATCATTAGCCTCATTATCTGCCACAGCCTCTAAAATTATATAGTTCATTAATAATTTAAGCTGTTACATGAAGACATTTAAGAGATAGAACATATAAGTAGAATACAAATATGTATTTTTCTTTTTCTATTCCCTGAGCCTTTTAGTCCTTGCACACTCATGTGTCCATTTCAGAGCTATATGAAAAGAGAAGAGTTCTGCAATGCAAGCAAGTCATGCTTGCTTCTTTTCTTTTACTGCCACATGCATAAGGCAATTGAGCAAATGCTTACAAAGTTTCTGAGCAAAAAACTCTACACACACATACATAGACACACAGGCACACAGACAAACACGATTGCATATTCTAGTAGCAGCTGCTGCTGCGCTGAAAAGTATGCAACACAAATGTGTTTGAGTAGTGAAAACTGTGGCATGCTTTGCCGCTTGGTATTTGATTGACAACTCGACGAAAACAATTTGTGTGCATAACCAATTTGAAGCAAAAAATTCCATAGCGCAAATTGTTTAGCACCTGGCACGAACAGCAAATAAACAGAGAAAGAGAGGGAGAGAGAGAGAGAGGGAGTGTGAAAGAGAGAGAGAGAGAGAGAGAGAGAGAGAGAGACAGACATGTGCCCAAAATACCTAGTTGATTTGTTAGACACGTATGTTTAATGTCAGACAGTTAACGAAAGCAACTGAGTGCGTGTGAGAGTGTGTGTGTGAGTGATTTGTTTGTGCACCCCTTATAAATAGTTGTACTAATGAATTGCAGCTCAGCTCAGACATGCACATTTCCAGGAAATGCATTTGCTTTTACCTGCATTGACTGTTCCTTTTCTGCTTTTCTTGACATTCATTTATTAACTCAACTCACTTTGTGGTTGACTAATTAATTTTAAGTGCACGCACACACACACACACATACACATATATGTATGTATAGACGTATATTTAAATATGCTTTATATATACCCCATTGTTGACTAACTTTTCTAGCCATCTTTAAGTATTCGTCAGAGCGGCTCTCTGTGGCCTTTAGTTTGAGTTTTTTTGTTGCTTTCTTGACCGCTTCCTGCCGCTGCCGTTGCCGTTGCCGCTGCCGCTGCCACTGCCGTTGCCGCTGCCGCTGCAGTCGTCGTCAACATTTTTAGTTATTTTTTAGTTGACTTCATTTTGTTTTGTGGCCTTTATTGTTGGACAGGCTTACTGTAACTTTTTGACTCTTTCGCATCACTCATTTTCATTTTGCACATTGCTCTGCTAGTCTTTTCTCTTCTTTCTTTCTTCTTCTTCTTCCCTTTTTTTCCTGTTGTTTCTGGGGTTTTTCTTTCTGCCGCATGGCCTGCAGTTGGCATCTTAAAGTTCTTGAAATAATTGCCCAACCAGCGGCTAGGGACAACTTTGTGCGCTTTATTCTTTTGTGGTTCTAAATTCTCGGTACTCAGTTTTGACTTTTTATTCCTTTCCGTGTTTTCGGGTGGAATTTTTATTTAGTTTCTGTTTCGTTTTGTGCTGGAATTCAAGCTGGAAACTAAAAAGAATACATTTATGGTGAATTATTATTTAAAAAGTATATTAATGTTGAATATGGAAATTTAACAGAATAAATTGTTAAGAGAGAACTAATTATTTTTTATATTTAAAAAATTAGTCATAACATCTTTTTTATGTATTTTTTAATTTATTATATTTTAATTACTATTTTTTTAATATATTATATCAAATATTTTATTATTAAAATATTTAAAGCTTACATTTATATACCTTTACTATCCTAGTAGTTGTTTGATATTTCAATAAATATGTAAAAAGCGTTCTTATAAAATATGTTCTTATTGTGTAAATTAAAAAATATATTATTTTATAAAAAAAAAATGTATATAGCTATATATATTTTATTTATTTACATATTTACAAATGTCTGCTTAGTTTTATCTAACAAAATATTCCTTAACTTTCTTCCGCCTTGCGAATCAATCACAAGGCACCGCTATCAATAACAATTACTACAATCGCACCGCACATTGATACTGAAATGCCTGCAATAAGCCATAAGACATGCCAATAGTGATATATGGCAAAACGTTAACACTCGATCATACTTGATGTTGCGACAGTTGTCTAGGTTGCTTAAGAGGCGAAGGGTCCTGGTACAATAAATATATATAAACTGGTATCAGCTCTGATTTCTGCTTGAAATACGATTAACAATCGTAGCTAAATTTGTACTAGACTTGAGTCAACTATTTTATTTTGATTTGTCTGCTTAGAGCTTTAAATTTAAATCTTTGTACATATACATAATAATATAAAATTAAATATTAAATAAATATCAAACAAATTCAACCCATTCATTTCAAATATTACTGCTTAACTTTTGAACTTTATCAAACTGGCTCTTTCAGCTTAAAGCCTTCGATATTTGTGGGCTCAAAGGTGAGTTAAGGCCAACAGACGTGCGGTCAGTCACAATGTTGACTGTTTGACGTCAGTCGTTTAGCTGGGTCACTCGAAATATGCGTCATGAATTTGATTTCATTAGTGCGCGCGACTATTAAGCAAACCTTCAAAGCGAAGCCCTTTGGCTGTTCGTCTAACAACAGCTGCAATTACATGCAATGCAGGCCGCTAAAGCTGGAGTGGAGCACAGCTCGCCTAATGTAAGAGCAGAGTAAAAATTTAATTAGTTCACATTCCATTCGTTGCACTCGCTCACAATTGTCCAGGCTAGGCAAGGCAAGGTGCTGGAGTGGGGGCAGGAGCAGGAGCAGGAGCTGGGCCAAGAGTCGGAGCAGGGGCAGCTGGGACATGTTGTGTGCAACAAGCCGGAAGTTTCCATTATAATGCAACAGTCGCCAGTCGTTGCAATGGCAACTGCACTTTATGCCAGTTGCCAGTTGGCTGTTTCAAGTTGGCCTGGTTAACGTTCCCCTTGCACTTGGCCAATAAAATTCTGTGTGGCTTAGACTCATTAAATTTTTCATGGCTATAAAATTTAATTAATTCTCACTAGGGTCGCCGCCAGCTCGACTAGTTGTAAGGTTTATAAATAAATATAATAAACATATATAGATGTGATAACTGATCATAAGCAGCATATAATCTTTATAGGCATGGCCATTGATATGACGGCTAATCGGCAAAAATTGACGCACGAGCTGCAGCCAGGCGGACAGCAGGCAGCAGGCAGCAGGCAATCAAACGCCCACAAGGCATAAAACATATGAAAACTATTACCGATTGACATTTACACGGCAAGTTATCGCGAAAAATATATTTTACGAGGAATGTAAGAGGCAATTTGTGAGTTGTGTGTGTAGAGATACCCTGTAATTGCATGAACATTTTAAATAAAGTCAGCTCTGTTAACTTGATTTACTTAGATTTCGTCTGGCAAGCATGAAAATATAGATATTTTGAGATTGGTTAGGTTTTATATGGGGCTTTCCGAGTAAGTCTCCCACAAATTTTTATTTTTTCATTTTTTATTTTTTTAATATATAAAAAACAAACTTTTAGAGTAAACGATTCAAATTACAGAAATCATCTTTTTTTAGGTTTGATAAGCAAAAAATAATAAAAAAAATAGAAAGTTTTTCTAGAATTTATTGGGTGTATCAGAAATTGTATTCTTCGAGAGCTCTGCAACCAAGTATGTAAGTTCCAGCACTAACAAGTCTCGAGATTTAAACATCTTATCTAAACATTCTTAATTATTATCTTGCAGCCCTATACCACTGCCTTGTTGAGTATGTCTCGAGATTTATGAGATTTATCTTTTAGCTGTTTAGTCTTCAAGACTTTAATATATAATTTACAGTAGCATCACCTCATTATCTAAAAGCAGCGTACAGGGTATTCAAACAAAAATTGTCAGTAGGAGTTGCCACTGTGGCAGTTGCTGCTGCTGCTGCTGCTGCTGTTGTTGTTGTTGTTGTTGCCCTTCCATAGTATTCAATAAGCTTGTTTATGGCTTAGACAGCAGTCACGCATTGCAACTAATATTGAGCACGCGTTTTAATTGAATTTCACGCGCTTTCATAAACTCAACGCATGCCGCCAACTCCGGTCGAGTTTTTATGACTCTCCCACTCAGGCGGAACGCTCCGAACTACAATTGCGATTTCTATTTCGAACTCAATTTCTATTTCGGTTTCACTTCGCCACGCAGACAATGCGACAGCAGGAGCAGCAGGAGCAGCAACAGCAGCAACAGCAGCAGCCACCCACAAACCAAACAAGCAATACATCCATCCATTCACATCCATCCACATCCATCCGTTTTCATTCACATTGAGAGCGTGTTTAATTGCGCGCACTTCTTGTTATTGCAATCGTAAAATCTTTTGTTATTGCCTTACAACAATTTGTTGTGTGTATTCAGTCCGTGCCAAATTGCATTGTAGTATATGTATATATATATAGAAGTATATATAAAAATAACAGTGACATCAGTGCGTATACGTAATGCGTGTTGTAAAAATAATTATCGGAAATTATATTGGTTCGCGTAGTTCATTACGAATTATTACCAAATACTGCTACGGCTCTTATCTGCCTGGAGCTGCCCCGCCGGCCCACTAGCTGGCTAATTATATTTAGTCTTTTCCTTTTAATTACACGCTGATAGCTATCGACTTTATAGCCACAAAACACCTATCGGAACTGAAGGAAAATCGTTCGAATCTGCCATAAATTAAATTTATGTCTAGAAATTTTATCGATATCAGTTTTTCAATTAAACTATTATCTTTAGCAAACCTATGAATCAGAATACAGAAATATATTTTATAACGATCCTCAAGTTATTATTTATGCATCCAAAGTTCTACTGATAAAGCTAAAGCAAAGTTTAAGTCCCAAATATTTAGGTATTAACTGTTAATTATGAACTGATATGACTGAGGTTTAAAATTATAATACGCCCGAAATCTCTGCTAAGCACATATATGTTTATTTTTGTATACACTGAACTCATTGAAAAGGGTTAGGCTGACTTTTTGAGCATGTATGTAACAGGTAGCAGGAGACGTGGCATACTCTATATAAATTCTAGATCTTGTTGACGAGCCAAGTCTATTTTTCAATGTTCAGTAACAAATGCTACAGCTTTTTATTAAATAATATTGCATATTTTTATCTATATACGATTTTTTTATTATCGATAATAATCGATAATAATAATCAATTTTGCACACAGAGCTCAGAGCATCTCCTAGTCGAACACTGTGTACCTCATGCTAACTTGTTTGAAATTTTTGCGATTCATGACCCATTTCAAAGTGTGACGAAGTCACTATATTTTGTTGATAACTATTTTGCTGATAAAATTAAAATGTTTACAGTGCAATAAATCGTATTTTAATTGGCATGTAATAAATTTGGCAAAAACAATATTGTATTGAATTTTTTGGGCGCTGAATATTCATGGGGGATTCCAAATACGCAATAAAGTTATGTCAAATCTCAAATCTGTTCAAGTATTAAAATTTATTTGTTTATAAATTTTTATTATTCAATAAACAATGAACTAAATTTGAGATTAAGACTGGAAGAAGTGCGTAAAGAGGCAAGTTTGATGAGCTGTGATTGATTGTTATAGACAGCGTTAAGCCTTAAGATCTATGTCATTTGACATAGTACGATGATCTAAATTTACTACAAGAAAACTCAATTATCAGAGCTAATGGACTAAATAGATAAACTTCGTAATCAATGTTACAAAGATTATAGTAAACGTTCCCATATAGTCTAGCAAGGTTCATATAATAAACATTCGCAACATTCCATAGAAAATATTATCTTTGAAGAACATGTAATTCCTAGAATGCCACTGTCTAGCTTCTCGAGTGTTTCTTGGAATAGCCACCATGGGGAGTACTTTATGTGCTATAAATATAAAGACAAAAGACAAAAACCAAAACAACGTAAAATTAATTATCGCAAAAAATGTATTGAAAATACTATCTCTAATTGATTGAATAAATCACCTGTTACTCACGGTTGCTTTACGGTTTTTTAATTAGTGTAGTTAAACAATGAATTGGCAAAAGAAAAATGGCCATAAATTAATAGAAAGCTTATCAAAATTGTGGTTCACTTCACTGTGAATCAGCAGACGATGACTCAATTTGTCATATGGTCAATTGAAATGAACCTAAACTTTGATATCCCTATTTATCATTAAGCCATTATACTTAGTTAGGTATATTTTATTGTTTTTTTTGTTTTGTTTTTTCTTTTTGCTCTACATAATAACCAATTACACTGCTAGTAGTACTTAAGACACGCTCGCTGACGCGTAGAGCCCTCTGAATGTCTGACAATCCATCAGATGTTAACTCAACGTAACTCAATGTCGAGCAAAACGGCGCTGCAGTTGCCACGTCTTCATTTCCGCTGACAGCTCTTGAAAATGGCTGACTGGATGGCCCGAGGCGCCCCACTGTGGTTGCTGCCCCACTCGTTATCGCTTAGTATGCCACGGAAGGCGTGGCATTTGCTTTTAAGTAAATAATATTAATCATACGCCCGGTGGGGCCGCGAGCAAACGAACGCTCCGACATGCATCAAAAACAACGCGCGAGCTTCTGAAATTGGAAAATTGAAAATGCATTGTAAGCGAGGGGATGAAAAATAGCTGGCATCGCGTAAAAATGGAAATGAATTACGCTCTCCATACTCTTAAAACCATTGGCAATGCATAAAGGGGCGCAATGTGTGCATGCAAATGCATATATAGCAGGCAATTGAGTTGAAGCTAGACGGCTTATAACTAGATTGATTGTGTTGAGTTGATCTAGATCTGTCTAGCTAGAATTCTATTTGTATATTTGTCTGTATTATCTGTTAGCTCGACAACTGAACTGTAAACACAGATAAAGACTTTCAACCATCTGTACTGGGTCCTCATAAGAATAAAAGTATTTTCATTAATTATATTTCAACATCTGCTCAGCTATCGATAACACCTTTTTATAGAAATATTCATTAGAATTCGCCATTAAGATCTCAAGTATTTATGACTTGAAACTTCTCGGAAAGTATTTTAATTGCACTATAAAATACTTTCCGAGCTATACTCCATATTTTATTACTAATTTAATTATAATTTTACCTTGTAATTATTTTTTTTTATTTTTTATCTTTTATATTTTATATTTTATATTTTATATTTTATATTTTATATTTTATATTTTATATTTTATATTTTATATTTTATATTTTATATTTTATATTTTATATTTTATTTTTTATATTTTATATTTTTTATACTTCTTTATTTTAAATTTTATATTTTATTTATTGCTCATATTAAATAGATTATATTTCAGAATTTACTATTTTTAATGTTATATCTTGTCATTTAGCGGGTTTTCACCTGGTGAAGTTATCTATGTGCAGCACTCCCATAAAATTCCCGCATTGAGGCTATTGCGTTTATTGCAAATTATAAATTCTGGTTCCCCTTTGTCTATCGTATGTTTTGAAGTTTATTCTGCAGAATTTGATTTAATATTGCTAATTCTTCGAAAATTTTCAATAATTGCACAATCTATGGTTGCATTGTTTTTATTTGATTTTTTATTTCAGCTAAAAGATATTTTCTTACCAGATAAGAAACGGAAACGTTTCGAGTGCTTAGTCAGCCACTCGAGTTCGAGGGTTCACCAGCGGCATTTCAGTTATTTGTTGCGCAATTGTTAATGCCTGATAAATGTATCGAATGGCTTATCAAAAACAATTTATTCTATGATAAAATGGCATTTAAATTAAATCAAATTGATATCGATAGAAAGTCAATTAAAATAGCCAGCACCGGCGATGCGCTACGCTATACAATAAAGAAAACAAGACAGACAGACAGATGGAATTCTGAGAAATCTACAAAAAAATATAAATAAATAAACTATGTTTACTAGAGACTTGAACTTGTTATTTAATCTAGAATCAGCTTTTTAGTTAATCTTAAAGCACTTTAATTATCTTTTATTATTATACATACATATAAACAAAATTCACATGTCCAAAATATGTTGACGTATTGTCTGTCAAATTATCATTTTTGATAAGACATTCAAGTAGTGCGAGCATAGAACTAACCTATGCATAAAAATGAAAATGGGTTCAGGGTATAAATAGCTAAAGAAACAAACAACTTTGGCAAGTAGGGTAATCGAATATTTATATCATATCAGTTTGTCAGAGGCTTAAGACCGATGGTTTTTCACAAATTTCATTTACTTTTGACATCCACAACTTGTGCTGCCTATAAAAGGTGAACCACAATTTCTTGGCCACCGAAGTACGCATTTTACGACCGTGCCACAAGCACATACGAAAGAATAAGCGAATTATCTATTATTTCAATATCGAAACGAAATGAAAATGTTTTTGCTAACGATGTTGGCCTGCCTGGCGGCCGCTGTGTGCGCAGGACCCAGCCAATCGCTCGGTGAATCGAAGCTGCTGCAGGCGATGCGCAGCACCAACGCACTGCAGCAAAACAATCCGGCTCGCTCTATAAAGTGCTTTCAGTACTACAGCGAGGTCTTCGATCAGCTGCTGCAGCAGTACGAGGAGCAGTATCAAACCTGCGAAAATGCCAGCGAAACTCAGCTCGCGACTCTCGATTGGCTGTACGAGTCGAAGCTGTCCGGCTTGAGCAATAATGCTCAGTCCGCCTGCCAACTGATTCAAAACTGCGATAATCTAACTGATACCGCTTCAGCTCTAGCCTGTTACGCACAGGTGGTAAGTGGGCTCAAAGTGAACTATAATTATGATTATATTATATATGTATATTTGATATTTTATGTACATTTACAAACCTCCTTCACAGGGCACTGAAGATGCCAAAGTTATGTACAACATTTCGGGCTCAGCCAGCCAGTATAACGGCGAGTTCAATCAGAAGAAGCAGGTGATCGAGTACCAGCTCGAAGAGTGCTCGAATGAGGCGAGACGTGCATATGAGGTTGACACGGAGCAGACCTATGTCAGACTGCAAGCTTGTTTAATGGGCACCGAGCCGGTGCCAAGTACCACTACGGCTGGGACTAGTGCATCGCCAGTGACCACAACAACTACGCCCGTTCCAAGCACAGCGGGAAGTAGCACAGCCGATACTAGTTCGTCTACGGTGATTAGAACAACAACAACGCCCGTTCCAAGCACCACCGCTCGTTCAACAAAAGTGCCAAAAACTACAACAACAACAACAACAACCGATATTCCAGTTACAACAACTACAACAGGTGCTTACACGACCAGTTCGATTCCAGTTTCAAAAAGCACTACAATTGCAACAACTTCAACTTCCAGAAGACCCATTCCAAGTATAAGGCCCACAACACCGCCAGTTCCGTTGACAACAACACCTGACTTCACATCCACTCCCACTCCCAGTTCCACTCCCAGTTCCACTCCAAGTTCCAGTTCCAGTTCCCATGCCACACCACCAGTTCCACTCGATTCCACAACAGCATCACTTATCAGCACAACACTTCCAGTTCCCCTCTCAATGACATCGGCTTTAGCTCCAGTCAAGCCAACAGCTTCGGCCGCGCCCAGCCTCAGCTCAGATCTTAAGAAACTGCTGCACTCGCTGCTACACTAGACAACATGGTTTATGTACTGCATTAAATAGGTAACGAGCTGACAAACCCTCGCTAACATTGAAGTTGCAAAACTTTTGTAATCTCTTTGGCGTGGATGGGCTGGGTTGGGTTGGTTTGGGTTGGGTTCGGTTCGGTTCGTTGCTTGGTCACAGCAAAAGTAACGGTAAAAGGGAAAGTAAAGTAAAAGCAATTTTATGGAAATGTTGGCCAAATATTGACAGAGTCCACACGGACCAGGCGACAGTCGCAATGGAAAAGTTCAGCTAAGCCAATTGCAACTCTACAAGTGTAACTTACATAATTAACGCTTGTAGATGTTAACTAGTTTGGACTGATGCGCCTGACCGACTTACCAGATGCCCTGTTAACTGCTTCAAGCGAAATGCCAGCATATCAATAGTATTTTAGTATATATTTTCCGTATTGTAAACTGAATTGGTGAATGTTTGTATTCAATATAAAAGAGCGTATAACAAAAATTTAATGATATATTATTACTCAGTAGTCAAAAACAAAAATAATAGATTTTTTTTTAAATTTAATGATAAATAAATAGATTCTCTTTAAACTAAAAATTAAAGATATAAATAAAAATCATTATTAATTTTAATACATGCATATAGATGAGGAATTTTAAAAAATTATTTTTACTATTATTTATATATAAAATAAAGCGCACTTTTTAGATAAAAATATATTTAATATATATATTAATATATTTAATATCTTAAAAATATATTTAATAGATAATATAAAAAATACATTAAAGTAAAACCAGGTTCCAATTATACTCATTTTTACTCATCAATTTTATATATATATTTTTTTTTTTACTTTGCACATTTATATTGATATAAAAATCATTAAGTAAAAACTTTAAAAAGTTGAGAGTAGAGAGAAAATCCAATCAGAGTTCAGAGATTTGATAAGAAATATATAAATATCGCTCTATCAAATCATATCAGTCTATCAATCATTACTCTAGCGGTGCTCTGTAATACCATTTGATTCGCTCTGAGTACAGGGTATTGTAAAATATAATTTGCATATTCCTGCACCTAGACAAAGTTTCTGCAATTGCCGAATGCCATTTGAAATGATTTTTTGATATTGCCGACCTAATCAAAGATAATTAAGATTTTGGGTTGGTCTTGAAACATAAATTGAATGGCAATTAAAGGCTTTAAGTCTTAGCATTTAACGGTTAAATAAACAGTAGCTATCTTTTGGCTCAAGGGTGTTTTTCATTTAAATTTAATTGCATTTGCTTTGCAGCATTGACTTTGGCTTTGACTGTTGATTGTTGTTGCCTACGGCATTGTTGTCACTGCAATTAAAACAAATTAGAAATGTAGCCACACACACGCAGAGAGAGTGAGAGAGAGAGAGAGAGAGTGGCAGAGGGAGAGGGAGCAAGGGTGCACGCAGTAGTGCCCCTCTAAAATGAAGCCAATAACTGGCGACAGTGCCGCGTGTCCTTGCCACAGGCTGCAGCTGGCGGCTGATTTAAATCGTTGCCTAGCTGCTCTTTTCACATTATTTGTGTGTATGTGTGTGTGTGTGAATGCAAGTGTGCGTGTGTGTGTATGTGTGTGTAGGAAATGTTAATGCAGTTCAAGCTATGTTTGCCTGGCTCGTTGAAAATGCTTTCGCACAAAGAACGCAATTAAGATATGCAAATTAGTGTGTGTATGTGTGTGTGTGCTCAGCAGGTGCACAGCAGGAGAGCGGCGCTGCTTGATATTTAGCTGCACTCCATTATTAATACGCTTGCACATACAAAAACCTTAAAGACACTGAGATAATTAAAATACGATTCACTAAGATTGAAATTTAGGGAATATGGAGAAGAAATTCATGGAAACTGAAAATCAGATCTGTGAATGCTAGAGTATTATGTCTTAGCCAATCAATGCATTTTCTTGGCATATTCATAGTCTGTATTCAATGAAGCCAGAAATTATTCAACTATGAAATGCATTTGCAGCATTTGCTTTGAGTTCAGTGCATTCCTGTCGAGCTTTGCCTAGCTATGCGCTCTTACTAGCTTCAAGTAAGTTCAATATCTGAACTGAACCCTCAAAATGGGAGTAATTTCATTATCTATTTCTGAAAAGAGGCTCATAGACAAGTCTTGGTCAGCTAAATGGGTTTGTTCTTATGCCAATGCTCGGTAGGATTTATCTCTTGAATGGTTACATAGAAACACTTATATAGCTAGGAAAATATTTATAGCATAAATGCGTATTCATTTTGGCTCACCTGAATAGGATTTTTGATTCATTTGGAGTATAAATTTAAGATTTTAGGAAGACTGTATATAATTTTTGAGCTTAAATGGTGAATTGACAAGGCTGAAACATAGAAAAAGTAATTCGATCTCCAATTATCAATCCCCGGAGACTACGTATTCCAATATATAAAGGATATCCCTAACAACTTGTACTGCCTTCGCCTTACCTAATTGCTATGCATCAATCTCTCACTAACTGATTCATACGAAATAGCATTGTTGAAGTAAAACAGATTGATCTTCTCATCAACTATTTATAAACATTTCATATCTTTACATATGTAGGTCACTTACTTTGCTCTCACCTTGCCCAACTTTGATAGTCCTACTGATATCTACCAATTGCCCACAATTCCATAATGCCTCTATAAAGCGCCTTAGCAACTGCTGTAATATTTTGGACGACCTGCAAAATTCTTCAATTATATGTGGCTATAAAAGATTGGCTGTAAAACTAAGTCGAGTTAATAAAATTCTGTGCATTGTTCCTGCGTTACCCAAGACGTTCGCAACAATTGAAAATGTAACTGAGACTGCGAACAGCTCGCGTGATTCCCAGGAACAAAAGCGAAATGTGCTCGCCAAGGAAACGACTTGTCATAAATAATTGCAATATATATTTCATTTAATAGACTACTCAATCTGTGAATCACGAAACGCTCTGACCATCGATTTGTAGTTTACGATAGCTGGAGTACAGCACGTGGCATGATAAGCGACTGAAGACGACACGAATATAGATTACATTCCTACTGGGTCTAAAAAGAACGATCAATGACCCTCATAATGTGAGCAATATGGACAGAAAAATAATAGAAAATCAAAATAAATACATGTAAGTGTAAATTAATTTCGAAAATGGTTAAGAATGTCAAGCGCAAGACTAAATATTTACTTAATAATTGTGTTCGGGCTATAAAATAGTTGCTTATCTAAGCTTATGTGTGTGCGTATCTGATAAGTGGAGCTGACCAATTGCAAAGGCGGATTACGTTCCTGAACCTTATCAACATCGGGCCTAACAGGAACGCTACCTACATTAAGTGGACAATGAAAAGTTTCTTGACTGTCGGACACCTTTCAGTTGAAAAGAAAACGGTATTTAAAATAATATACACTGGACTGTCAAAATTATAGACAGGACACCAGCCCTTAACAGCAAACATAAATGTTCGGGAAGTCATAGAAATTATGTCAAATGTCTTGGAAATGGTTTGTGATTTGCACAAAACTCTTTGCGCTTGTGTAAATATAATTTACGCTTTCTATTTGTGTTCTCGGGAACCACAATGATTTCAATGATTAGAGTAGCACGGAAGCAGATTAGAAGACCGATAGCTGGTATTGATAAGGCGTAATGCCTTAAGTGATAGAGCCCAAATTAAAAATAAAATGCCTATGTCGCTTTTCACATTGCCTCAGTAAGAAGTCCGACGTTCATAGCAAACGAATCAATAATCGAGTTAACCATCTACCAGAAAAACTAAACGAAATATCTAACATGTTTTCGAGAGTGTGTGTTCTGCTTTTGGCCATTGGCCTGAGCCAGGCTGTGCGCCTGCCCCTGCTGCCCGAGTCGCCGATGATTAAGCTTATGATGCGTACCAGCGAAGCCAGCCAGAACAATCCCCAACGTTCCCTTTCCTGCTTCAACGAGTATCTGCCTCTGTTCAACCAGGCCAATGAGAACTTCCAGGCCGCCTATGCTAAGTGCTTGTCCGATGCTGACGCATCCCGTGCGGGCATCGATGAGAGCACCAAGGATGAGCGCGCTCAGATCGACGGATCGGCAACATCGGCCTGCAAGGCTCTGGACACTTGCAGCCAGATCACTGACTCCGTCAAATATTTCACTTGCTACTCAGAATCGGTAAGTGAATTTTTCATTTGACGATTGAATCAAACGGATTATTCTAACGGCTTTCTATTTGAAAATTTGCAGGGCGGTGAGAACAGCAAGACCATGTACGAAATTTCGGCCGATGCCGCTGAGTGGTTGGCTAAGGTGCAAGAGGAATACCGTCTAATCGATGTTAACGAATACGCATGCACCAACAAAACTCAGCGCGACAATGTAGAGGAATCAGCTGCGATCTATGCGAACTTTGACAGGTGTCTCCTCGGCTTGGAACCACTGACCACTGCTCCACCCGCTGAATCCACCTCAGAGCCGAGCACTACCGCTGAAGATGAAGATGAAGATGACGATGACAATGACGATGAAGATGAAGATGAAGCTGAATATGAAGCTGAAGATAAAGATAAAGATGAAGATAAAGATGAAGATGAAGATGAAGATGACGCGTTGCTTATGGCGCTATTATTGTCAAAATAAAAGTCAATTGCAAAATCAGTATAAATATTAATCAATATATTTTATACAAGTGTTATCTATGAAGAGCGCATGACTTTTTTCTATATTCAAAAAAAAAAAAAAAATAATAATAATAAAATAAATAAAAAAATAAAAATAATAATAAAAATATATATTCATTTCATTGCATATTTAGTTCCAATTGTTAAATGTTTGTCGATTATTTCAATAAATAACTATTTTTAATAATGGACTCGGCTGACCGTGAGTTTCTTTACAACCGAGGAAAAATAAACATTCAAGTGAACTAAGGAAAAATTAATTTAATCAAATAATAATAATAATAATGTTATGTCTTAGGCAACCAATACGTTTTCTTGACATATTTATAGTCTACATCCCATGAAGTTATTAGTCTGTGAAATGCATTTGCAGAATTTTCTATGAGTTTAGCACATTGCTGTCGAAATGAAATATAGAAAAATTAATTCGATCTAAGGAAGACTCTAGGCATTGAAATAGATTATCGTTAAAAAATGTATTTTAAGGTCTGTTTTAAAAGTTTAAATCTGTTAAATACTGCAATCAATCAAACAACTATCAATCCCCTGAGAGTACATATTTCAATATACACAAGATTTCTACAACGACTTGCGCGTCCTTCGCTTTACCTAATTTCTATTTAAACTGTTTGGATTGAGTTTTATTCGATTCGATCGATCCATGACCCTCACAATGTTCAGAATCACAGGCGATTACTAGGAAATCAAAATATATATATGTAAGTTTAAATTAATTTTAAAAACAGTTAATGGTTAAATATTTGCTTAATAATTGTGCTCGTGCAATATAATGGTTGCTTATCTAAGATTATGTGTGTGCGTAGCTGATAAGTGGAGCTGACCAATGACAATGGCCGATGACGTTCCTGAACCTTATCAACATCGGGCCTAAGAGGAGCGCTACCTACATTAAGTGGACAATGAAAAGTTTTTTGACTGTCAGATACATTTCAATAGAATAAACACTTGATAGATATACACTCGACTGGAGCTAAAAATAATATATCAAAATAATAGACAGGACACAAGCCCTTAACAGCAAACATAAATGTTCGGGAAATCATAGAAATTATGTCAAATGTCTTAGAAATGGTTTGTCTTTGCGCTTGTGTAAATATAATTTATGCTTTATATTTGCGTTCTAGGGAACCACAATGATTTCAAAGATTAGAGTGACGCGATTGGGGGATCGTCGGCAACTGTTTAATTGTTTCATGGGAAATGTATTTCCCTCTGCCGGAGCTGTGGCAACAGACGATAAGACCGATAATGTCAGCAGGCATTGATAAGGCGTAATAGCTTAAGTGCCAAATCTAAGGTAATATCTTGGCCATAACATGTCGGCCGTATCTCTGGAGTAGCAGAACAACAACACTTGAGCAGCACACCTATAAATGCTGATGTCGCTTGCCACCATACCTCAATAACGAATCCGACGTTCAAACGAATCAAATATCGTGTTAACCATCTACCAGAAAAACTAAACGAAATATCTAACATGTTTTCGAGAGTGTGTGTTCTGCTTTTGGCCATTGGCCTGAGCCAGGCTGTGCGCCTGCCCCTGCTGCCCGAGTCGCCGATGATTAAGCTTATGATGCGTACCAGCGAAGCCAGCCAGAACAATCCCCAACGTTCCCTTTCCTGCTTCAACGAGTATCTGCCTCTGTTCAACCAGGCCAATGAGAACTTCCAGGCCGCCTATGCTAAGTGCTTGTCCGATGCTGACGCATCCCGTGCGAGCATCGATGAGAGCACCAAGGATGAGCGCGCTCAGATCGACGGATCGGCAACATCGGCCTGCAATGCTCTGGACACTTGCAGCCAGATCACTGACTCCGTCAAATATTTCACTTGCTACTCAGAATCGGTAAGTGAATTTCTTCATTTGACGATTGAATCAAACGGATTATTCTAATGGGGCTCCATTTGTAAATTTGCAGGGCGGTGAGAACACCAAGACCATGTACGAAATTTCGGCCGATGCCGCTGAGTGGTTGGCTAAGGTGCAAGAGGAATACCGTCTAATCGATGTCAACGAATACGCATGCACCAACAAAACTCAGCGCGACAATGTAGAGGAATCAGCTGCCATCTATGCGAACTTTGACAGGTGTCTCCTCGGCTTGGAACCACTGACCACTGCTCCACCCGCTGAATCCACCGCAGCGCCAAGCACTGCTCCACCCGCTGAATCCACCCCAGCGCCAAGCACTGCTGCTCCCGCTGAATCCACCCCAGCGCCAAGCACTGCTGCTCCCGCTGAATCCACCCCAGCGCCAAGCACTGCTGCTCCCGCTGAATCCACCGCAGCGCCAAGCACTGCTCCACCCGCTGAATCTACGCCAGCGCCAAGCACTGCAGCTCCCGCTGAGTCCACCCCAGAGCCCAGCACTGCAGCTCCCGCTGAGTCCACCCCAGAGCCCAGCACTGCAGCTCCCGCTGAGTCCACCCCAGAGCCCAGCACCGCAGCTCCCGCTGAGTCCACCCCAGAGCCCAGCACTGCAGCTCCCGCTGAGTCCACCCCAGAGCCCAGCACTGCAGCTCCCGCTGAATCCACCCCAGAGCCCAGCACTGCTGCTCCCGCTGAATCCACCCCAGAGCCCAGCACTGCTGCTCCCGCTGAGTCCACCCCAGAGCCCAGCACTGCTGCTCCCGCTGAGTCCACCCAAGAGCCAAACACATCGACCGAAACCGAACCGACTGAGAACTTGCCCGAAGAGGATCTGTCCCGTCTGGCCGAGGAGCAGAACAAGATCAAGCAGATGTTGGATGAGTTGAAGAAATGGTTCAAGCGCTACTAAAGCATTTAAAACAAGAAAAGTCAAATGCAAATTCAGCATAAATACTATTAATTATCTATTAAATACAAGTAATATTTATGAAGATCGCATGACTTTTTTCTATTGCCAAAAAAAAAAAATTAATTCATTGCATATTTAGTTCCAATTGTTAAATGTTTGTCGATTATTTCAATAAATAACTATTTTTAACAATGGACTCGGCTGATCGTGAGTTTCTTTACAACTGAGGAGAACTTAACATTCAATTGAACTATGGAAAATCTTAATTTATTTGATCAAATCATAATTGAATTTCATTGGAATGGCACCACTCTGAACTGTCTCAGCGATTAGAGTCGTCTAGTCTATAAATAACGCTTGAAATGACTATCTAATAGACTTTCTTTCAGCTCTTTACTATGCTAGCAATATTTTTTGAAATTCATAATAAACGTAGATTTGGACTAAGAACTTATAAATGCCAATAGTTTATCGCCTTGATAAGTTTCACAGTGTCAGCTCATAAAATTTGTAGTAGTAGCTACAGTGATACCTCCACTGGTGCACCTGCGCCTCAATTGTAGTAGTCAGCCTTATCTAATGCCGGCCATACTCATGCGTTGACCCAAGCGTGTTGGCCTTGTGATAATATTGACAACACTCACAGGAGTAGTGATAGCAAGTGTCTTCTTCATAATTGTCTTCGGAGCGATGCAATCATTATACGAGGTTTGCGCATTTGATTAGTTTTTAATCTGAAATCTATTCTAAACTTCCTCTAGATAACTGTTCACGCTGTCCAATTTTGACAGCTATATAAGCAATGCCCGCATAATTTGGAAGTCAGTTCAGTTATTACATTCGCCCACGTCCAGGATATATTCACAATTCGGAATAGCTGTGCAGCAAAATAACCAAAAAAAAAAAAAAAATAAGAAGTGTTCGCTATGAAATATACAATTGCTCTGTGCTTGGTGTTAGCCGCAGGCTGCAACGCCTTCTATTCCACCCAGGATGTTGACTTCCAGCCATTCCTGACGCGCCAGCAAAATGCGATGCGTTTCTTGATCTCTGCTCACGCTGTCAATACCCATGCCGATTTGGTCAACACCTGTTTTGATGAATATCTCTACAATCAGCAAAATGCCATGTTTAACTACAACAAATTTTACACCGGCTGCGTGAACACAGCTGAATCGGAAAAAAATGATTTGACCGCCGAGAGTGCTGCGATACGCCAGGACTTACTGTCTCGTAGCGATAACATGTGCGGTGTTCTCAGCAGCTGTGATAAATATGTCGATGGTCTCGAGTTCTTCGATTGCTACCGCAATGCGGTAAGTACTCAGAAATATACTGAAATTCTTTACGAAATGACCTTATCGATCGTTATTTCGGATGACAAACTGAACAGCTTAGTATCAAATAATATTTTACTTATACTCCTTTGCATACTTTTAAAACTATTTTTCAGTCCACTGACAGCTACAAAATAATGTTCACACTGAACAGCGATGCGAATATTCAGTTCAATACGATTTCCGCTAAGTACGATATCATCAATTTCGATCTGAAAACATGCGTGGATACTGCTCGTCTGGATTATGCACGTGAACTTGAGAAATGTGATGCAGATTTCAATGCTTGTCTTAATGGTGGTGCTGAGTCAAGTACTACTGAAGCTCCAATCGTCACTACCGAGGCTCCAGTCGTCACTACCGAGGCTCCAGTTGTCACTACTGAGGCTCCTGTCGTCACTACTGAGGCTCCAGTCGTCACTACTGAGGCTCCAGTCGTCAGTACCGAGGCTCCCTGTCGTCACTACTGAGGCTCCAGTCGTCACTACTGAGGCTCCAGTCGTCAGTACCGAGGCTCCTGTCGTCACTACTGAGGCTCCAGTCGTCACTACCGAGGCTCCAGTCGATACGACCGAAGGTCCAGTCGTCACTACCGAGGCTCCAGTCGACACTACCGAGGCTCCAGTTGACACTACCGAGGCTCCAGTTGACACTACCGAGGCTCCAGTTGACACTACCGAGGCTCCAGTTGACACTACCGAGGCTCCAGTCGACACTACCGAGGCTCCAGTCGACACTACTGAGGTTCCAGTCGACACTACCGAGGCTCCAGAATCCATTGATACTACAGAGGCCCAGGTATTCACTACTGAAAAGATGCCAGAAGAGGACATCGATATGATGTCGCTGACCTTCGGAAAGCTTATGAATAAGCTGAAGCGTGTTTTCTAAACTTGCGTCTGATTGTAAAGCGAAATTAGCATAGTTCGTCAACGCAAGCATATATATGTATATATAAAAAAAAAACCGTTGAATTCATAATTTATTAATAGTTGAAATGTAATGAAATTAGTGGAGGGGCTGCATACTTTTAGGATGGAAAAGAAATGCAATTCATTCATAAAGCTTATCAGTTGTTTGCATACTCAGGTAATAAGCCAAGACATGTATATGGTATATAGGTATTTTTATGACATGATAAGATAAATGGCTATGAATAATAATTTTCAATAACAAATTCTAATTTTTTAATTATTGGAAAAGCATATATTTCGTCATTAATCCCACAGTAGGGAAAATATGAATCTGATGTATAGCTTATGACTGATCAAATTATTCATTTTTCTTTCTGCATAGAACGAGTTGGCCTTGAATGTATTATTCCTTTGTAACGATGGATCAGCTACGATCAGAAACGAATTTTGCCAATTGAATACGAACATTGTGGGTGGCATTCAGTTTTATAATTCTCTTTATTCTTCAGTGTCGGGGGCTTTATACCCTGAGTCGAAATTATATCTAGTGTCTATTATATGTGTGTTCTTAACCTGTCACTGCATTTGTAAGACTCAGCGCTCATCTCTCTAATTTTTAAGCTCACCCACGTGGCCCCCATATATATTTTTATTGCAAGGCAAATTTACAATCGTTTTTATATGTTTTTTCTACTCGTCGACCAATTGTTTATCAATAATAGTCTATATACTACTACTGCTCAAATTGTGTTTATGTGTTATACTGTATGATTGTGTGAATTAGTAGGAAATATCAATTATACAGAATTTCAGCAATAACACACTCGAGTCTCACTTGAGACGGCAAACTGTTCGAAGCGCCATTCACAATTTATAGCTAAATGTGTGCGGTACAAGTTGAGAATCAATTGGTTGGCGAGACCAGCCGACGCCGTCTGCAACAACTCGGTCAACACAGGCAGCATGTGGCTCTGGCTGCTGTGCTACTGATGGGCATTTGCATGCGTGGAGCATGCGACACGACTCCAAGTCTGACTGCAGGCATACCCATTCCATGGCCCGACGCGACACTCGACGAGTGTCACACTGAGTATATGCAGGCGTTTGCCAAGGCCTCGAGCGCCTATGCCATTGAATACGAGCGATGCGAACTGACAGCGAATGAGACACAGATCGATCTCACCATCGATGTCCAGCTGGAGCGTGAACAAATCCAGCTGGGCCACAGCGCATTGTGCAGCAATTTCGAGCTGTGCAATCAACTTGACGACGATCTCGAGTACTTGGAGTGCCACAAGGATCATGTAAGTGCTATACTCTAGGCAACAGTAGCTAAGACCTACTATATGTGCAATTAAAATTGAAGAGCACTAGCTGTCTAATCGTACACTAATAAATGCCCTATTAAGAGCTTAACTTATACTTTAAATTATTGAATCCATAAAACTAATCTATATTGATTGTATAAAGCCATTGGAAGCATGCCTATACTTAATAATCTAATTATGCTATGCTCTGCGGCGTAACAACCCCACCTGAATGTAGGCAGTTTTTATAGAACTTTTAATCTAAAACGCCTCAGGTATTGACCTCAAGTGCTTTAAAGCGGAAAAATTTAGAAATTTATCAACAAGCTTTTTGTTGGCAATAATCATGAGTTTATAATAGAATAATAATAACAATTTTTTGTTAGTTCGTTGTAAACATTATTTACGATGGAAGTTTTAGTGAACCGTTTAAAGCCATATATATCTATCTATATCTATCTATCTATCTATCTATATCTATCTAAAATTAAAAAAAAAAAATAAAATAAAATAAAAAATAAATAATAATAATAATAATAATAATAATAATAAAAAAGAGTTTTGGAAGTATAATTAAAGGCTATATGTTAACATCAAAACAAATACTTTCATTAAAAAGCTCATTAAAAGCTTTTGTAAATATAAACTTATTAAAATAAATAAAGCTCATTATAAGCTTCTGACCTAAAGGTAATATGAAAAAAATCAGTTTATTATCTAGAGTTCATATAAAATGTTCAAGTTTTCTTTAAGCTTAAACTAACTAAGCCCATAAATTGTAGTTCACCTCTCGTCGAATGAAAAAATTCAATGCAGCTTGCATAACTTTTATCTAGATCAATTGAATTTCGGCTTTTCTCAACTATTGGTTCAAAGCTCAAAGGAAAGTTTAAGTTTTTATGCTTTTGAAAATTTATTTTGATTCTTTTAAAAGCTCAATGTAAAGCTCCCTGATCGCCTTCAACTAATCCATGTCTCATGCATTTGCAGGGCAACGAGAATCTGGACCTGATGACTTCGATTAATTACAATGCAACAAGCGCCTACACACGCCTGCGCCAGGATTTCGATGCAGTGCAGCAGACGCTGATGTTGTGCACACTCGATGCCCAGGTGGCGTATATAGGCAGCATGCGATTGGCGAACGAGGAGCTGCAAGAGTGTCGCAGAGAGGTGGCCGCAATGGATGCGAACTGATCGATCAATATATACACATATATACATATACATATATATATACACATATAGAAGCATCAAAATCGAATATAGATATATTAGTAAAGCATTTGGATAGAGACTTTTGCCTATGACCTAGGCCACCTTCGCAGCATCCTGCAGGCATTTGTCCAGTGCATCGAATATCTTCGCTGTCTCCAGGACATAGTTATGCTCGCTGCGATTCGTGCAGAGATAACGCTCCTCGTCGATGCCATTCAGCTGTTTGGTTATAGCCAGCGCATTTTCCGACGCATTAAACGAGATGTTATACATCGTCATGAGCTGCTGCTTGGACTGACAATGGAAGTTGTTGATTAGGCCATATTGTCGTTTCGCTTGCGCACTCGACTTACCAGCTTGGCAAAGCAATCGAAGTAGTCCAGCACATTCGTGATGTTCAGGCAGCTGCCGATGTAGCTATCTATGCGCATCGCTGCCTGCCGTATCTGCTGCTGCATGCCACCCACCTGGCTGAAAACGGTGTCACGCCCACTATTCGCATGCTGTTGGCAGTCAGCGTATGCCGTCTCCCATGTGCGGCCTACCTGCTTCAGCTGCGGCAAATATCTGGCAAAACATTGCTTCGTATTGCCCGCTCCAGCCAAATCATGATGCTCCAAATATTCCGCCAAACTCTCCAGAATTCGTGATGTCTCGGCCTGCTCCAGGTGCTACATATACAATATGCTTATATATAACTATTCAAATTTCAAGAAAAAATAAAAATCCCTTGTAATTTTTACCAGCAATTGGGTAAGCAGCAAAAATGTGAATACAGCTTTCATGTTTTCTGTGCGTCTGTTTGGTTTGGCCGACAACGTGATACTGCGGAAATAATAATAAAGTTCAAGGCATAGGGCTTATTTAACTAACTTGACATTGATTCATGGCTTTTTAGCCGCTCCGCTTTGTTGTTATCTAAAAAAAATCGTACTAAAGCCCTTCAGTACTGCTTCAACTGTGAATCGCTGAAAGTTTGCAGCATACTTTTGTATGCCAGTGTAGTAGTAGTTCTTTTTGGATATCATGATCTAATTGTTGCTCATATTTGAGGTGTGTGAAGTGTAAGCATTCAGGTGCACACAGTGTAGCAGCTTGATAAGTATTAAATAGTTTGTACATTACTTTGAACGATATAAAGTTAATATGGCTATAAACAGTATTCTAAGTATTTTAAATACATTTTCATATAATAAAATATAATATAATAAATATTTTTATATCAGCACTATTTAACAATTCAATTTTATTCTTAATAATCATTTATTTGTATTATTAAAATATTTATTTTTATTTAAAATTTATTATATAAATATATATATCTATTAAACAAATTAAAATATAATACAAGTTGTAAAAAAAATGATTTTTTTTAAATTTTTCTTAATTAATTAAATATATTAAAATATATGTAATCTTTGATTTTATTCTTTATATATATTTTTATTATTCAATTATGTAAAACCTCATAGCATATGCCCATATTAATTGGCATCTATAACATTTGCATATTTTATTATTATTCATTAATCCGCTGCCTCAATATATTTGCCTTTGACAATTCATATTCAGAATGCCGATACGGCTGGCTGACGTTACAGCGGCGCATTTTTGGCATAGTTTTCGATTATTTATGAAGGCGATAGCATATGCTATGCTAAAGCCGATAAGCCAAAACAATCGAGTTGTAGACACATTGGCGCATATATTGGCTTAATATTTCATTAGCCGGGCTAAAGCGCACGAGCTGGCTGGAACAAGTGTTAACGCGTTTTGGGGCGCTTATCAGGTCGAATGGGCGGTTCATTGTCTATTTTTAGCCTACAGGGTCACAGCCTTATTCGCCTGTTACGTGGGCATCACAATTAAAGCGAAACAACAACAACAACAAAACAGACACAAAATAAATAAATAAATAAATGCACATGCAAAGCAATTTGTGGCGTCTGGCATGAGGCGCTTTGTGGTTCCGTATGGGTTCGAGTTAATGCCACCTAATTGATCGGCTTCACACACACCTTTCACCTGATGAGGCAGTTCGTTTTTATTTATTTTTTTATTATTATTAATTTTTTTTTTTTTTTTGTTCTTTTTTGGCCAGCTACACACAATAATTTTGACCAAAAATTCACCATTGCGAATGCATCAATCATTCCGCAATGAATTCGCCAGCGCCTCGCACCATATATAAAGCATAAGCGCCCATTGCGCTCTATCTACAGTGCTTGACGAACCGTACAGAGTCTCAACATGAAACAGTTCTGCAACGTTCTAGTGCTGGCCAGTTTGGCCATCTTAGCTCAAGTAATTGACAGTGTGTGGGATTTGCAAATAATCAAGAATACAATTTCAAGTGTCGTTTCGTTAACTGCAGGCCATGCCGAGCTCAGTGCAAACGCAGCTGCAAGGCGCCCTGGATAAATATCTGGTACAGGCGAACAACCTGGACATGGTCTCGGCGGATGTGACCTCACAGTGCTTCGCCTTGTACTTGCCGATGCTGAACGAAGTGGCCGCCTCATTCTCCAGTTCGTATCAGGCCTGCATTACCACCTACAACAATGAGCTGGCCAATTTGACAGCGCAGGCTCAGAAGGATCAGGTGGTCTACCAGCAGGACGTGGCCGGTCTGTGCAGTGCCTTCACCAGCTGCAACAACAGCACCAGAAATGACAGCACAGCCTTCTTCAGCTGCTACGCAAACGCCGTAAGTGAAAGTCAAGAAACTCGCTCAAGAAAAAATAAAACCCTGACTAATCTCGCTTTAGGCTCAAGCCGATGTCTCCATCATCTATGACATTGCCACCAATGCAGCCAGCACGGCCAACACTCTGGCCGAGTCCATCAAAGCCAATCAGGACTTGGAATATCAGTGCACCAATACCACCGAGAGCAACTATGTGCGCGACACGGCAGCCACATACGATCTGCTCGACAGTTGCCTGAAGAACGGTCTGCCCACCACATCGACAGCTGCTCCAGCGCCGACCACTACGCAAAGTCCTGCTACGACTGGCGATGACAATGCTACCGGCTCGACTGCTGGCAGCTCAACAACTACAGTGACAGTCTAAAGTGAATGTCTAAATGTGAGGGGCATTTCAATTAAACAAAATATAGAAAAATATATGAGCATTTATTCAAAAAACAAAACAAACAATGTGAAGCTGCATTTCGTTATCATTTGTTGCTTGGCACGGATATTGCATTTGACAAGCATTTCACTCTCTTTCTTGTACGTCAGTCAAGTGTCGCCTGTTGCAATGTCTGGCAACGCTCAAATGCGGCAACTTTGTAGCACATAAATTGGGCAACTCGCTTTGTCAGCCAAGTCGAAAAAATGCTGTTAAGCGCATTGTTTAAGCTGTCAATTAGCTGTCACTTGATAGTTCTTTATATTTTTAAAATATATGAGGGTGTGGCCACTACCAATTGGCAACTCCAGCTTGTTGTTAAGCTGTCAGAAGCTCTTCAATTTCATGCTAGAAGTTGTCATGCTGATTGTAAACTTTAGCTTTTATTTGAAAGAGCATAAGACAACATTTTTATCCAAAAATGTACATTACCATGATTTTGTTCTTAAATTATATAAATATATTATTTTGAGAAACAATAAACATCAAATTTATATTAAGTTTTCTACGGTTTTCTATATGCCTAAGAACTATTCTTCATTTTTTTTTTTTTTTTTTTTTTTTTTTTTGCAATATTAGATACTGTTATTTTTTTATTTAAAAAAAATATAAAAATAAAAATAATGATTAATAAATACTATTCTTTGATAATTAAGAAAAATATAAATAAATAAAAAAAAAAAAAAAAAAAATAAAATAAAAATATTTATCTACATATACATAATAATAATAATAATATTTATTTTTTTATAAACAATTAATAATATAATATTAATAAAAATAATAAATTAAATTAATTATTTAAAATTTTTGAAAAATATATTCTCCTATTTTTAGTTTATTATGTTTATTATAATTATTATTTTTTATTTATTTATTTATTTTTTATTTTTTATATATATATTGTATATATTTTAAAATTTTCTAGTTGTTTTAGCAACGTCGTTTTTTCTGTCTTTGACTGTCTTATAATTTGTATACGTTTTCTGGAACATCCCCCGCATACTTTTACTTCCAATTATATTTATTAAATCAAGTAATCTCACAACTTAAAAGATTTTTACAGTTTTTTTCAATTTCTAATCTAAAGCTGACAAAAAAGTATGAAAAAAACAATCTTATCAAAGCCCTCAGAAGCAAAACAAAAATCATTGACCGTTGGAATTTCGATTGTCGTAGGATCAATTTACTGTTGTTATTTACTACAATTTCACTTTTTGTTTTGGCTATAAAAGTGCCGTCCAGTTAGCAATTGTGTTCAGTTGAAATTTCGGCCGTGAAACGTTCAATATGAGATTTATTGGAAGTGTTTGCCTCTTGGCCATGGCCATTTGCCTGCTGCTGTCCGCCGTCAACGTAATGAGAATTGACCGACCCAAAAAGTACTGAGGCACGAGATTCATGCTAAACCATACACCATTTTAACAGGCGCTGCCAGTGCGAGTGCAATGCAGCGACAACAACAACGGAACTCAGACGCAAACCTCGTCGGATGGCCAACAGACACAGACGCAAACTGGACCCGGCTGCCAAACACAAGAATCTGGAGATGGACAGCAGAGCCAGAGTCAGAGCCAAAACGGCAATGGCACCCAAACACAGACACAGTGCAGTGGCTCGAATTGCTCTACATTGCCGCCGCTCTTCACGATGAAACCACTCGAATGGAACACTCTTCCACCCATCCAATGGAACACTTTTCCACCCATGCAATGGAATTAGAAATGAACTACTCGACGCTCCACTGCAGAGTCAACTGATATAGGAAATAGATATTTATCTATATACATTGACCTTGCTGTGCTTTAAGCTCTGTGTTCCACTTAATTGTGTTCAATTAATACAATAAATCTAGCTTAAGACTGTCAAGCCTTTAAGCACCTTGTCAGCTCTCGTTTGATAGTTTTCTGAATTTACATTTATTTGCATTTTGACAGTTCTCTTGGGTAGCAGAGTTAAGACTAACGAATGGTCTCTGTTGCCATGGCAACCTATCGGAACAATATGTATATAAAGATATGTTGATAATAATAATAATAACAATATAAGCAAATCAAACTTTTTTTTTTATCACCTTATCACACATTTAATAAACAACAACTATATTTGGGCCTGTTGAAAATGTAATTTAATAGGCACGGCAAAAAGCTTTTCGTTGGGGTTCGTTGAATATTTGATAAAGGTTTCACATAATCGTGTAGGCTCTTACAGTGCTGGGCGAGGAGGTTAAGCATGTGCTAAAAGACTTTTTGATATGAGCAGATAGCTTGCAGTCTATCCGGAACTAAATGTTCACGCACACAAGTCAAGCTGGTTCAAGTCCTAAACCCCTGAGTAGGGTATGTGTAAAAAGTGTTTTATAGATTTAACTTTTTAATAAGCGAACGTATGAGAAAAGTAGCTCAGCATAGATGAGATTTTATAAAATGAAAAAAAAAAGTTTAATAAATATTAAAAAAATAAGTCAGCGTAGCATATACTTTAATCATACATATAGGTCAACCTGTCGAACATCCCCCACTTGTAGCACTTATTTTTCAGCGGATATGAAGTTTATAAATGCATTAACTAATTTCGTTTATAAGTTTCGTACACTTATAAAGATAATAATGCAATCAAAAATCAAATATGGTCTTAGCACAAAATATTGCTCCACTCGAGGCAAGTTGCTGGCTTGCGAACGCATATTCTCGCTCTTATCTGCTGGCGCACTGTATTAAACAATAATTCCCCGATTTACGCGCTGCTTAAAATTTGCCAAACTAAGAGCTGAGGCTATGCGGGAGCAGTCCAATTGTTTGCATAAGATTAGCTAAACCATTTCTCCTGCTCCTGCTACTGCTTCCTGCTCGCTGTGGAACTTTTCGACTGTCGGAAAGTGTTGCATTAGATTTTTCGCCCAGCAAGTTGCGGCTAATGCAATTTTTCGCTGCTGCGCATATCAAAACTTTTAAATGCGCACCAAAACTTTTAACTGGCGAAGCTGCCGTGCCGTGCTGCCGGAGCAACTGCATCCAATGGATGTGCCATGTCAGCGTATGCAAGTAATTGCGCATAAGCGCTACAATAATCAAAGCCAGACATGAACTTGGAACATATGCTTCGCTGATCTGGGACTTCTCCGTCGCCGTGTCGGAGCTAGCTGGCTTTTAACTCATTTTCTGATTAAAATCTTGGCCATTAAGCGCGAGCGCTCAAATCGGACTAAACTTTTTTAATGGCACTGATAATAGTTGCGCCTGGGTTTGCTAGTCGCCGTGTCGGCATGTACCTATCTCTGCTCCCTCCCTCTCTCACTCACTCTCTCTCTCTGTCTCTCTCTCTGACTGCTTCTCTGTCAGTCATGCTCTGAGGTGGCGCTGAAATTGGCGCCTGCAATGAACGACATGGCTCTGAATTCGGGCTAAAATTAAATTAAAACTGTCGCGCAAAATGGGCGCAGAAAAAAAAAACGAAGAAATAAAGGAGCAAAGGCAACCAGGCAGCAGTTGAAATTGTGAAAATATTTGTGCTGCTTCTTTCTCCTTTACTTTCTCATGCTCTTTCTCTTTTTTTATGTATATATATATTCAAAGCGAGTTGGCAGCTCCAGCTGTCAGCGCTGCCAGAGCAACGATGTCAATTAGTTTTTCAAACGGGCTCGCCTCACCTCACCTCTCTGCCTTTGCCTCTTTTCTCACCCTTGGCCTCCTCTCAAGTCAAGTTGACTTTAAGTTAATTGCATAAGATTTCACTTTGCACTTTGTTGCCACGCCCAGCGCCGCCCACAGTGGAGCCAACTCGCTGTTTCCTGTTGCCACTTGCCGCGTGTTGTTGCCATTCTTTAATCAAGTTAAAAGTTATTTTTAAATGAAGTGCGAACAATATGCAAGAGCAGTGCAAACATTGCATTCCCGTTGCCCTAACTACCACTCCGCTACCCTCTGCATTCTGATACCACAGCACCACCCCACCCCACCCGCATTCATTTGCATTTTCATAAATATATCTGCATATTATTGCACAACTCCTTTGCGGCTCTGCGACCGAGCTAATTAAAATCACATTTTCTTGCCAGCGCCACTCAAAAACTTGACAAATGATTGTGAATTAAATGGAAAATGAAACACCTAGCGTGACTTTTTATTACCGATATATAAATGTGTATATCTGTATTTATCATGCGAAATGTATTATCTGTGACATCACAGCTAAATCACGAGATAGCATTTACGCACGATTTTTCCTTCTTTTATTTTTTTAGTGATAAGATATCTAGCTACTCAGCTGATAAGTGAACCTATTTTTAACTGTACTGAATAGGGAATACCCTTGTTGTGCACACATCGATATATTAGATGTATACTTAAGGAAATACTTGCAAATTAAGCGTAGAGCTTAATTATCTAATTGAACAACTGTTGAAATGTGCGGGAATACCCTTAATGATGAGCTGTTATCTTTTATGTTAGAGTGTCTAGTCTGAGTGCCAAAGTATAGGCGTGTAATATTAATAGAAATTGACTCTAAGAAATAAATGGAATAAGAGCGTGCCTATACCTGGCTTGGGGTTGTAAAAAATTTCATTTTTTTTTTTTTTCGCAAATACCTCAAATTCAATTGAGAGAGATTTTATCGATACTATTTATTATATTATATATAGAAATTTTTATATTATTCCGCACAATCTTTTTAAACTTATCTTGCTATGAACATTTGAAATGAATAAAATATAAAATTAACTGTAAATAATGAACACTTGAAAATTAAATGAAAATTAAAAATATTAGAACATTTGAAATAAATAAAATATAAAATGAACTAAAAATAATGAACACTAGAAAATTAAATAAAAATAATTTATTAGATAAGTAATAAAATGAAATATAATGGCTGCAGTGGATTATATAAAATAAGAAAGCCAGAAAAAAAAAAATTTTAAAAGCCTAAAAATATAAAAAAAAGTATAAATATAAAACATTCATACGCCATATGAACCTATAAAGAAACAAAAAAAACTGTTGTTTTTTATGAGGCCTTAATGAATTTGGTCTTAGACACATAAAATTTCATGTGGCTTAAAAGAACATTAAAAGCTTAAAAACAAAGCGAGTAAAGCATAGATGAAAAGCAAGTTTGATGAGTGTGGAAATGACAAATAAAAGATCAATCAAACAATCAATCAATTCAGTTGAACTCAAATTTAAGCTCTTCTACTTGGGAGAATTTGATAATATTTGAACAACAAATAAAACATATATACAGATATGCATAGGTCTAATCACCTACAGGGTATTAATTAGTCTGCACACTAAATGCTTGCTCTCTGTATAGATTTTAGGCTGCGTGTTACGCCTGTTGAGTTTCATTTGTCATTAGTCAGATCTCTTTATATTTTTAACAAATTATCTGCGCCAGCAAAGCAGACAAGCGCAACCACAGATACACACACACATAGACACACAGACACACACCTGCAGGGCCGCGCTAACCGGCAATTGTAGGTGCTTTACACCTGCAAAGCCCTTGATTGATGATGTGAGCAATTGATAATGTGAGACCAAACCAAGCGGGCGGGTGCACGCTGAGTGCTGGGCGGTGGCTACGCTAATTGGCGCCACGTTCACCAAGCGAAGGGGGAAGGGGAAAGACAGAGAGAGAGAGGAGGCAAAGCGCCAGCTGGCTGTCCCTATGTATGTATGTGTGTGTGTGTGTTAGCGTGGGTCGCTGTTTAAAAATGTAAAGCATGCTTTCATTCATTCCTGCTTGTGTTTTTTTTTTTTTTTTTTTTTTGTGGGCCATAAGTTTTTTGTTTTTGGGGTGTTTTTTTTTAGCTGGCTGGACTAATTGAGCGCTTAAAGCGGATTTCGACACGCGTTTTACTTGCATTTTTTGCTTCTTTCACATTTTTTTCTTCTCGTTTTTTGTTTTTATTCTTCTCTTTTGCGTGCCTTCCAATTAGAGAGTCTAAAGTTAATTGCAATTTGAGGCACTTGCCGCGACAGTTACTTTGGCTTGTCACGTTTTAAACTATAGAAAGGAATATACATATATATGTATATATAAATATATATATAAATGTAGTAGCTGTGTTTAGTCTATACGACTTCATTGACAGCAGCTGTGCTGTCGCGCGATATGCAGCTACGTGTTGGATTCAGCTAAAAGCTAAATTCTGTATATCGGACGAAATTGTAACTCTAACACACACACACGCACACACATTCTCTCTCTCGGTCTGTCTGTGCTCTTCGCTTGACAGTTGAGCCAAAAATTTTCTAATTTTCTACTGCAGTGATTTGGCATGCAGAGTGTGGACTTTCGACTCGACTGGTGTCTCTTCCGTGTCTCTCTGACTTTGGACTCTGACTCTGGCTCGATTTCGTGTTTGCGGACTCTGGGACTCGTTTCACTGATTTATGCGCATCAATAAGTTGCCCGAGTGCGATACTTAGGCGAAATGTGCCGCAATGAGACGTGAACTAGCAGCAGTAGCAGCAGCAGCAGCAGCAACAGCAGTTGATCAGAGAGACAAAGGGAGAGAGCGAGAGGAGGTAGGGAGAGGGCATGGGAGAGTCGGGTAAATAGCAGCCAGCAGCAAGCACGTTCGCATGCAGCAGATGCTGCTACTGCTGCTGCAGCCAAAATAATGATTTGCATTTTCAGTTTTCCGATTTCGATGTGCGATTTGGTATTTGGCTGCGGTTCTGCGATTTTACTTCACACCACACCACACCACACCAGCCAGTCGGCCACTCCCAGGCAACCGTTAAGGATATATGGGCTTAACTTGTTGGCCCCACAAAAAAAAAAAAAAATGGCTAAACTTTGCCGGCAACTGTGGCCGAAGTAAAAGTTTTTTCTCTTAATTCTTTAAAACGGCGCTAATGAGACGCCGCCATGCGAAAGCCACAAATAAGGAATAGATGCCAAAGTTCAGATAAGCCGACTCTAGATACCCTTTGCATTTTATTTTGGATAAATGACTGACAGAGCAAGGCTTAATTTAGGATACGTTTATTATATTAATAATAAAATTTAATATTTAAATAAATATTTATTCAATCACTCACCCGGGTTTTAGCAGGCTTTAAGCTCCAGAATGCTAAAAAGAAAGAAAATATTATATATTAATAATGAATTGGAAATATATCAAAAATATATTTATATTTTATTTTTTATTTTTTATTTTTTATATTTTATATTTTATATTTTATATTTTATATTTTATATTTTATATTTTATATTTTATATTTTATATTTTATATTTTATATTTTATATTTTATATTTTATATTTTATATTTTATATTTTATATTTTATATTTTATATTTTATATTTTATATTTTACATTTTATTTTATATTTTAAATCCAATTGTATACATGATTTAAAAATTAAAAATTTGTATTATAATCTAATTAACATGTTGCACCATCTCCTGCCTATTTCTGCATACATATACAGGGTATGCAAAGCCAGGGCGCGCCGCATAATTCATTTCTGCGCTTTTGTTTGTCAGCCACGTTTTGTGCTTATGCCTTCTCTTCTCTTTTTCATTTTGTTGCTTGCGCTTCTCTTGCTCTTTGTTTTTTCTCTGTTTCCCTGCTTCATTTTTTTAGCTGCTGCGCTTATCTTAATGGTTCAAAGGTTACGCACAGGCCTGCGGAGACAGTGCTGAGCGCTTCCGACTGGGCGCCTGCTGAGCTAACGGTCACTTCCAGCTACACTTACAGTAACAGTAACAGTTACAGTTACAGTTACAGTTACAGCTACAGCTACAGCATCTGCATTAGAAATGGCCGCAACACCCATTAAAAACGTGGCGCTGCTACCCCACTGTGCACCGCGGTGGGTCTGGGCCCACAGCCAGATTAGGCCTTCTTATAAATGGGCTTATGAATCGGTCTAGATAGGGCCAACCGGACAAACGAAAACACAAAATTTGTTGGGCACAATTAAGCAAAGAGCCAACACACAGCTTGTCGCAGCTCGAGTGGCGCGTTATGAATTTTTGTGGCACAACTCAATTCAATGGAAAGTTAGGAAAGCGGGAAGGGCGAAGGAAGGCGGCGGCTGAAGAAAGGTGCATGAATGGCAATGTAAAATTGCATGCAACATGCAATTAAAATCGCACAGGCAACGCGCATTTAATTAATTTGAAAATTACGTTTTCTCCATATATGTGCGCTTAGTGCCGGGGTAAGTTTTAGGCGGACTCCCATATGTAGGTGGCATTGGCGGCATTGGTAGCATTGGTGGCATTGGTGGTGGCATAGCTTGAGTGGGTCGGTTGGCTGGCTGCTGGCGCTGCTTCAGGCTCAGCACTCAACTCATTTGCTAAATCAAGCATGCACCACTTAAATTTTCATTAGACTGCTTTCTTTGACTATGACTGCGTCGTTGAACCCGCCCATTGGCGTTCGCCCATCGCCTCCTTGGCTGTCGGAAAAGTTGAGGGAAAAACCGCAAGCAGCGCACTTTGTCTTAATGATGTTAAGGTGAATTTAAACTTACGTGATTTTTACGTGCAGCTGCAGTAATTGCAGTAATGGAGCTAACAGGCAGCGAGAGAGCGAGGGCTGACTAAATTAATATGTCGGTTGGCTGGACGTGAAGATATCCTGTAAATCAGCATCAGCAAAATTGTTAATTATTTTTATATATTTTCAATTATTTTATAAAACATAATTTTTTATATTCAATGTTTTAAGTTTTGAGAGTTTAATGCAAGTATTAAATATCAATAAAATAATTTAATATTAAATAATGAATTAAATAATAAATTTATACAAATATATAATCAAGTTAAATGATAATGATAAAATTATTGAACATGAATAAAGTAATTTAATAATAATTAATATTAAATAAGGAATTAAATAATAAACTTAATTAAATATATATTTAAGATAAATGATAATGATTAGTTTATTATTTTTTGTATCACTTAATCATATATTTTTATCCTGAAAAAAATCCCATCACTATTTTCTTCATTCTTCATTCTAATTCCCCAATTTATAATGCAATTCAAAGGAAATGCACACGTGAGAATACCCTTTAATACCTCATCCTTCATACTTACAGGGTATTAGGCAAAAGTGACAGCAATCATGATATATATGCGCTTGCATATAGCCATATAGCAAATATGCTGGTCAAATCATTTTGCAATACGCACAGAAAGGAAAGCTGAGTAACAAAGGGAGCTGGAGAGTTTCGAAGAGAGAGAGAGAGAGAGAGAGAGTGAGGTAAACTTAGATTCAAACCGAAGCTGCAGCTGAAAGCCAACAACCTGCTTAGCTCTACTGCTCTACTAGAGATTCAACGATGTATGTGTGTGTGTGTGTGTGTGGCTGGCACATGTGCGCACGTATTAGCCATAAATATATGAGACACATCGGGCTGTGGCATGCTGCCCACCCACAGAGAGGGGAGCGGGATAGGGGCACGCCTGTTCGGTCGGACGGTTGCTTGGCATATTGGCGCTGCCAAAACGAAATCAAACCATAAATTTAACACGTTTCAGCATGTGCAGCTCCTGGAGATGCCGCAGCTGAGTGCAGTCGCCAGAAACCAAGCTGAGTTGGTGTTCTGGACAAGCGAAAGCTATGAAACTTGTACGGTATTACGTATACGCAGCGTGAGCAGCCGCTGACATTTCACACGCTGCCAAACAGAAAAGCGTGTCATATGCATAGCCACGTGCCACCTGATGATGCTAGACAAATGAATAAAATTTAATTCAACCAGAATAAGCAGCAGCAGCAGCAGATTCAGTTGTGGCATGTGACAGCATCTGTCAATTGCCAACTAAATCTGTTTTTAATTTCACCTCAGCAGCAGAAGCGTATTGAGTTCGCTCAATAGAATACTTAGAATAAACACGAACTGAAATCCGAGGCGAGAAGCATGCCAATTAATCTTATTTATAGTGTTAAAGCGAAATTTTATTTTTATTAATGCATTTAATGACTAAATCTTGACAATATATCTAAGCAACTTGATATTGACATATTAAATACAATAAAATAAAATTAATAAAATAGAAATATATATTTAATATAGTATTATAATGTATATTTTTTTAATACTTTGTATATTATTTTATTAATATTTGTATTTCTAATAAAATAATTTAACATTTTAATTCAAATATTTTCCGTTTTATTGATTTCTTATATTTTAATACTTTAGAGCATTTCTTATTGTTAATATACTTATTTTCAAAAATTCGGAATGCACTTAAATTTTGAAACTCTTATTTTTCAATTCAAATATTTTTCAAAATTTTTAAAATTTGTAATAAAAATATATTTAAGTATTCTATTTATGTTTTATTTTATTTATTAAAATTTTTTTATTATTTAATTTTTATTATTTATTTATTTTATTTATTAATTTTTTTATTTTAACTCGTAAGGTATACGAGCGAAACTCTGATTTTTTCAAATTTAAATATTCCTTGAAATTTGTATAATTTAAAAAAAAAAATTTTTTTAAATCTTGTATTACCAAACATCAATATGTTATTATTTACTTCCCCCTCTACTTCGCTTTGAAGAATTTTACTGCTAATACTGTATGCGTTACAGCTCACAGCTTAGGCGCATTAAGTCCTGAATACATTTCTGCCACATCAACATTACCATATTGCCGTATTGCCATTCTATATAGCCCGTTGCTTCGGCCCAACAATGCAGTCAGAGACTGTGCGGCTGTTTGATATTTCGCTAGCAGCGGGCGGCAATTCAAAGTTGACCATATCGAGTGAGCGAATAAGCGAATGAGGGAATAAAAGGGGTAGGAGCGATGGCCAACCGCAACGGCAATTTCAGTTGCTGTCAGCGCGGCCCGAATGCTACATGGCCAGGACGCGCTGTCAAGGAAACGCAGCAAAGCGCTGCGAGCATATCCTGTTGCTCGCGTTCAATGGCATAAGGCATAGCCAAGTTAGAAAGAGAGAGAGAGACGGAGGGAATGAGAGAGTGTGGTGTGTGTGTGTGTGTATTGTGGCATGACGCGCTTGAATTAAATAAACAGCAAAATCTGTAAGGCTCAGTCCAAAAGGGGGAACGTCTGGCTTTATCGCCTGCTTCAAAGCGGATTTCCCACGCCAGCACACACACTCACACACACACACCCACACACATACCCCCACACACACACACACACCGCCCACGTTTAGCAAACCTTATCGAATTGCACACATTATCGTTAGATTTTAGTGGGCCAAGGAAATTAATTTCTTGAGTAAACCCGTGTTCAAGTGCTTAGAGCAGCTGCCCTGACATGTAATTTCGTGTGTTTGAGACGGGCTGGGCTGGGCTGTGTTGGGCTAGGGGGGTTGGTGAGCTGGGCGTGGCTGATGAAACATATGGCGCCCCATAATCATCACAAGAGCCCCCCCCATCTCCCCGACGTAACGTAACGCAACGTAAGCCGCTTGTGGGCGGGGCTGCGTGTTGGTGTTATCGACTTTGGCTGTCTTAAAAGAACGTAAATAAGTATAAGCGAGCGTTATTTCAAATTAAATTCGATGAACAGTATTACTCACTCTCGCTCTTGCTCTTGCGCTCTCCCTCTCTCTCTCTCTCTCGCTCTACTCTGCCTTGGCTCACATCGATCCACTCGACGTCGGCACTCAGCGCCAGACAACAATCTCGTTAATATTGCAGAAATTCACATTGCACATAATTAAATTTTGTGCTGCTAATGGAACATGCTGCATGTAGCCAAAGATCACAAGCAACACCAACAACAACAACAACAACAACAACTACAGCAACAGCAATAGCAACAAAGTTTAATAAGATGCTAAGGTTGTTTGTGGTCGATGGAAGCTTAAATGCCCTTGCAGTTAAGTGAAATGTGTGTGTGTGTGAGTGTAGGTATGTGTGTGTGTGTGTGTGTGTGTGTGTGTGGCCTGTAAAAAGACTTGCTAATGCCTTGGAATTGGGAGACTGAAGACATCATTTTACACATATTAATGGAAGACATCAGTCAAGTAGACCAAAGTCTTTGTTTTTAATATAATAAAATTTTAAGAAACATTTCTAAATTGTAGTAAAATTAACTTCCTGCACCGTCGCAACAAGAGCTCTTCTAATCTTCATTTATATATAAGCTATAGAAAAACATATCATATTGTTAACACAACTCTCAGAGTTTTAAACAATTCCCATATAAATAAATAAAGTGCCGCTAAGACCTTTACTACATGATACGACGTACTCGTAGCACTTCCCAGAAAACTTTATCAAGAATAACACGTTTAACGGAACTTAGTCAAGGCAGTAAAGCGACATAAATGTATTCTGCTCCTAAGCTCTTAATCCCACTTAAATGTGTATATGAACTGTATATATACATATATATATTCGATGGGCTTAAACATTGTTGTCTTCAATTTATAATGCCAACTGATATACTCTACGGCGGCTGTAAATTGTTAAAGTTGGCAGTCGCCACAAGCTTGCGGCAATTAGTTTTCATTGACAGCGCCAAATCTCAACCACTCTGCACCACTACCACCAATCTCCTCTCTCTCTCTCTCTCTCTCTCTCTCTCTCTCTCTCTCCTCTTGTATAGTTTCCGCTTTAGTTGTGGACATCATAATATATGGTTTTGTGTGTGCGGCATTAGGCACATAATTTCACATTGAGAATCAGTGGATGTCAATAAAATGCCAAATCGCATGACAACAAGCGGATTTCATGTTAGCCAAAGAACGAAGAAAACACGCACACACACACACACACACATGCATACACACGCACTTATATGAGTTGCCCTAGGGAGTTGTGGCAATGGTTTGGGGCAGCTCTGCTCGTATTAGCTGTTGTCGTTGTCAGCTGCTTAGTTACTTTAACCAAATATGGCCATTATTATTATTATGGCCAATGGCCTCTATGTGTGCGTGTGCGTGTGTGTGTGTATTTGTTGTGGCTTACAACTTTGGCTGGGCCGAAAATCAAAATAAATGACGACGATCAACAACAATTGTCATTTGTTATCCTATTAGCCAGGCCAAGAAATTGCCGCAGCCGCCATACATTAATGCAAACGCTTTTAATGGAAATCAACACATGCCACACCCCCTCGCCCCTGTCCCTTCAACTTAGCCCAGAGCTAGTTAGAAGTCCGTCTCCAGCTCCTTTCCAAGTAATAAAGCAATAAATGCTCAGCAACAACTCGACCACAAAATCAACGTATTAAATCCTTGTAGCCCTTTGGCCCAGCCGATAAATATGACCCTCCATAAATATTGTACAAATTTATATAGATAGTCGGCCAGTCGACTTAGGGACTTGAAATTATTGACGGCAGTGGAGTATGAAGCAGCTTTTGTATACAAAAGCCCAAATGCACTTGGCCAAAACATAGAATTCAAGCTATATCTTTGGTTTGTTTACTTTGAAGAAATAGTGAATAATATTAAAGTAATTTTAGTATTTAAATAACTTAAGCAAAATAAAGAAAATTAAAAAATAATAAATTATAAGGCAAATTTAACTATTTTAGTGAATATAAACTTAATTATGAAACTTAATATATACATTTTTTTTTATTAAAATAAATTAAAATTTTTTATGTATATTTAATAATATAATATATATAATATTTATAAAAAATTTTATAAATGGAAAGAATAATTTTGTAATTAAAATTAAAAAAAAAAAATCATTCAATCACACTTAATATAGATTAACATGGCTAACACACACACACATATTTCGTGCAGTGCATTAAATGGCAACAATATGCGCCTGGGGCTTGCTGTTTTTCAATTATAATTTTAATGGACGGCCACCTGGCCAATATCGGTTGGCCGGTTGACCACAATAATGGCCAGCAATGAAGTGTGCCGTTGTCTGCTGGGTATTGGCCAAATTGCAAATATGCTCATATCTAAGCCATTTTGGTTGCAAGCACAAAAGCAAACGAAGCTCATTAAACAAACAAAAAGCATATCTATATCTAAATCTATGTATATGGGCGAGTGTGTGTGTGTGTGTGTTTGTGGATATAAACGGAAATGCAAATACGCCAACGGAAGTATTATAGTTTGCACAAGGACAGCAGCAGCAGCAGCAGCAGGACAGCTGCATCCACACAGGATGTCCTTTCTAGCGAGTGCGAAGCAATCATAAAAATTGCATGCGACAATTGCTGGGGGCAATCGTAAGTCCCATAGATAAGTATTACGAGTGTTATAAAGTGCGGTAATTGCGGACTGATGACCACTTTAAGCACTACAGAGAAAATAAGGAAAGAGAAAGAGAGAGAGAGATAGAGAGACAAAGAGAGAGGGACAGCCCTACATGAATATTTGAAGCAGCTGCTTGAGAGGCACTTGGATTCGATATTGATGTTGATTGATAATGTGCAAATATTACCGTAACTTTGGTCAACTTGACCTCACACGCACACTTACACACTCACACACCCACTTGAATACAGGTTTGCTAGAAATATTTTTGGTAGATGTATCTTCAACGTTTAATGAACTGAGCTGTAGCTTGATTTATTTTGTCTAGACTTTTTCGGAGCACCAAATTTAAGCTTAAGCAATTTACTTTTAATTCCTTTGTCGAGGCCCTTCGCATTACTGAATAAATGCATATCTAAATATTCCAGTATTGATGCCGTGGTGTGCTCGAAAAGGTCTTATGCATAGCTAAATAAAAATAAATATTTCTTTTTATGCGCCTTTTGCCTACAAATTGTCGTTTTTTATTGTGGAGGCTCAGATTTTTATTGTAATTCTTTTGAGAAATGCCTTTCATACTAAAAATATTTTGTTAAATCAAATTCAAGACTAAATTAACTTTAAATTAGCAGACAATTTGAATTGCAAAACCTTTTGCAAAGGTATTTTAGACGAATTAATAAGAATGTTAATAAAAGTCTATTTTAAATTTAGAAATTTGCCCTTGGCTAACATATAAAAGAATGTAAAAGCACTTGCAGCGTAAAAATGTTAACTTAAAGTCTTATAAGAGACTCTTCTGTTAATTAAAGATGAGGGAATGTAAGGCATGTTGCAGAATTTCAATTAGCTGCATTATGTACACGCTCTTAAATTAAACAGGCACTGTGAAGTGACGAAGCCGCTGTTAACTAGCAAGCAAGCAGCAAGATTGAGTAATACTGTATGTATGTGTGTTTTAGCAGTGTGCAAGCAGGCGCTGCTAAGCAAAGCAGACACTGTTAATTTAATCAGGCGATGATCGGCTTAACTTTGTGTGTGTGTGCGTGTGTGTGTCTATGTCTGCTGTGGCTCTTGCCTGCATGTATGTATGCGTACGCGAGTGTTTACATGCGTGTGTTCATAAGTATGCTTGAAAAACTGCGTAGCATTAAATATTAAAAATATTAAGGAAAATTATGTATAAATGTGATACTTTAAGGACTCTCATAAATTTTGGTCTTGGTGTCTACTTAGAATAAAATATATATACATGTGTATATAAAGTTAAATATTTATATACACATGTATGTACATACATTAGAGCAAAGCCTACCATTAATTTTTGTAAAAAATTGACATGTTCTATTTTCTGTTTTCTGTTTTCTATTTAACTTTTCCATATCACTTGTTTAATATCACTATAAAAAATAAAGCAAAAACAAATTTATAAATCTTTGCCGCAGCACTTTGTCCTTTGCACTTTATTTTCACACTAAACTGATGCCGCCTTAAGAAAACAAAAGAAAGACAAGGAAACTGACGCGCAAGTTAACCGTTACTTTGTGCTGCCTCTCTCTTCCTGACCTTCTGGAGCATGCTTTGAGCGCTCATCAGGGCAAAACGGGAGAACAATAGGCGATGGTACATAGTACATACATACATACATACATACGTATGTATTTTGTTGGTATGCCTGTATATTTTTTTGCTCCTGCCCTCTGTTAGCTTCGCAGCTGACGAGTAGCGCGCAGATTATAGTATTTAATTTTTTGACATTTAACGCAGCAGACGAAAAGCATGTGCATTTTTAGTGCTTTTTTTGATGTCACTAATTCACACAATTAATGCAAATTCGCAACTATTAAGCGCTAATTGTAATTAGTATTTTGGGTATTTAAAGTCTAAGGCATTTAAGTGATCGCATTAACTGGTCACACCAATGGAATTACTTAAAATGCAATAAATGCTTAAATGTGATTGGAATATATAAATTTTCTAATTAAATGTGATTGAGACTAAGTAAAGTGATAAACTCAAGCTTATGTAGAATGAATATAATTCTGATACCTCATTTGAAATTCTATTTCATTTGTAAATACAGGCATTTATGAAACCAACCTCGCAGTCATACGTGCATACATACATACATACATACATACATATATTTACTGCGGTCAGAGTTCACTTCGCTGTGACCTGCTTGACTATGGGAGTGCTTGAGCATATTGTAGTTTAGCTCAAGTGTCAGTCCAGGAGTTCACTTGCTTTCAGTCAATTCAAAATGCTCAGATTAGACGCAAATTTGTCAAGCTGTTGGAGCAAGGGGCGCAGGGGCAGCGCCTGTGGCTCGGGCACTGGCTGATGGCAGGGGCGGGCTGCGGGTGAGTGGTGTAAGCTCATTGGACAGCTTGGCCCAGTGAGCAGTCACCATATGGCCATAAGCGTCACAATATGGCCAATGTCAACAGAGAAATGAGGTCAACTATGGACGGAACGAGCGTCTGTTCCAGGCGCTGTACCAAGGCTTAACTTTGCGGCCATTGCCAAAGTATTTTAATTGGATTTAGTATAAAAATGAAACGAATGTACGGAGGAGACGACTAGCAGATATCCTGTGAGGGGCTATGGAGTATAAAATGAATGTAAGAGAGAAATCGTTGATTGAATGTTTAGGACGACCCTAGTAAACTGAAGTGAGAAGAGAACGACAAGCAGATACCCTTTATCAAGAGGACGGTGTCGCAGTGCTCACATTCTCAATTAATTACAGGGTATCTTTGGGCGAGTTTTCTCTCTTTACTACAACTAGACTCAACGTTCAACAAGAATATTGCATGCTTCTTCCAAACTACCCTACTATATATTCTTTATCAATTACAGGGTATCTAAGGACAAGTTTCTACAGTGTACAACGGGGCTCAACATTTAACACAAACATTTTTAATAAACTAGCTGCTAATTTACTTAGACGAACATCAAATTGAAAAGCCAAACAGATGGGCACACACACACAGATACACACACACACACACACACACACACACACACAGACACACGCTGAGTTAGAGTGTTAGCGAAGCACCTGCAGTTATTTAGGGCTTTGACTTCACTTTGCTTTAGCTGCTGTCGAAATCAAAGTCCGGAACACACACACACAGCAGACGCCAAAAAGGGGGCGTGTCTGCTCGCCCACTTTATGAGGGCAACAACAGTTGGTGAATGGTTGTCTCTGGCTACGGCTACGGCTACGGCTACGACTCTGACTCCGGCTCGAGCTGTGGGCTTTGCCGCTAACCTTTGTCAATTTATGTGTTTCATTATTAAACTTTGCCACCTGACGCACATTTAGCAACAGCAGCTCACACACAGATACACACACACACAGAGAGAGAGAGAGCGCACCAGCTTGACCATTATAATTGGCCCAAGTGTTGGGCCATGGCGTACTTAACAAATAATGGGCTAAAAATCAATTGAATTGTAGATGCCGGGTTAAGCATAAGCGCAAACACGCGCCCAGCGTCTAAGTAAATAAAACCATCGTAAAGTTGAAAAGGACACCAGGACTTGGGCAAACACAAATACACAAAGATAAGCACACACACACACGCACACACATGCATGCTCATACCTCTTGGGTCTGGCTTTTACACACACGATTGAATGCGGAATTTATGCGGCGTAATTTATGAAAACAAAAACCGGAAGCAATATTTTTCTTTGTTTGTTGTGTGTGTGTGTGTCTATGGAGTAGCCAAAGGCAGTGCTGCCATTATGCCACACACACACACACACACACACACAATTACAGTAATTTATGCGCTTGGGCAATGCAACGTCATCGTCGCCGCGCTGGCTGGGGCTGGGCTACATCAGCTCTAGCTGATAAACAATAGAAAAGTATTATTATGGTTACAAAGTGGCACAGGTTTTTAGTGGCACTGTGCACGCGAAACAAGATACCCTGTAATTATATGAAACATAGCAAAGGGGACTACAGAATATATCAGAAGTAGTTAAAGACTAAGAAATCTTATATCTAGTTGGGACAAGTCAAGCCACGCCCTATGGGGCTTTTATCGATAAGTCAATTACAAATTTCAATATTGTTTATCGAGACAAGAATGTAAATTTTAAAGAGGTATATTATTATGCAAAATTGAGTATATAACTATTTTTTCTTATTCATATGTGTATATTAGATTATATATATAAAATACTTTGGTAGTTTTGCCATTCGTGTATCGATAACAAGTAATCGACCTGTCGATAACAGTAATATCAAAAATATTAATCGATATCTCGCTAGCTGATAGACGAATATTCTGAGGTCTTTTTGTAATGCTCTAAATTTTCATAAAATAGCATAAATAATGTATTTAAGCATTCTACGGGGTATTTTGAAACCCATCAACCATATCCAGATGACTTCAAACTTCATTTTATTTGACTATGTTTGGCGTCTACACAGTGTAAATTGTTTTTATGGCAATGCTAACTGGCTTTAATTTCGAAATCAATTGCAGCTTAACAGCAAAGGGAGTTAGCGCCAGAGATACAAATGGAGAGAGAGAAATGGAGAGAAAGAGAGAGATATATGTTTTAGGAAGCTGAGTTAACGGGAAATGGGAGCTGTAATACACTCAGCGCTGCAGCAAATGGCAAATGGCAGTTGCTGTAAAATGAAGTTTTTTTATTTACTTCTTTTTTTTTTGTTCATGAATGAAATCCAATAAAACTATGTCAAGCATTGGGAGGGAAAAAAATAAAAGACGTACAGCTAAACTGCAAAACTATAAAAGCCATTTCCGCAAATGACGCCTCGGGCAATGGACATGGAACTAGTTCCAGTTCCAGTTCCAGTTCCACGAAGCACCCACAAACCATTTTTGCTTTGGCTGAGTCGCTTTCCGTTTTCCGGCTGCGTCTTTCACTCGTTTATTATTACTTTCTCTTATTTTTTTTCGTCCCTTTTTCTAGACTTGTTTCTTGCGTTTCTTTTTTTACATTTTTTGGTGTATTTTTTTATATTATTCTTGGAACCCTTTGTTTGTTTGTTTGGGTGTAGGCATATGAAAATCACGCACTCGCAAACAAATAAAATGCTGACAGCATTTATTTCCGTTTCCGTTACAGTTTTGAGTTAAGCAAATGCGCAGGGTCTACTCATGTGTGCGTGTGTGTGTGTGTAGGGTACACCCCTATGTCTGTGTGTGTGTGTGTGTGCGAACGGATGTATTACGATTTCGAAATATCCACAAAGAAATAGAAATAGTTTTGCAGCAGCTGTAGCCATAGCTGAGGTGGAGGCCTCTACCCGTTGCCCGCTGCCCGCCTTGCCTCTACCGTCTATTCGCTCCCTCTATTCGCCTCTGCCTGCCCACTTCTCCCATTTGTTAAACACTCTTTGACTGCCCGCCCATTTAACCCATATATCCTGCATTTGATTTTAATGCTAATTCCGTAGATCCTTTGTGCATGTGGCACTAAACTCCCCGCACACTTCCGCTCGCTCCACCGCACCCTCCTCCCCCGCTGGCAATTGTGTGCCACTTTAAGATACTCCTTTTGTGGCACTAAATTAGTGATGGAACATAAATGGATAGATAAGAAGTCGTAAAAAATAAAATGCTGCGAATAAGAGCTTAACTACAGTAGTGCAGTCGTAGTTATCCCGTGTATACCCTGTAGCAATTGTCTTTGGGTGAATAATATACATTTTTGGATTGAGCATGTTTAGAGTTGATTAGTGACATATTTGTTATGATTTTACTGATGACTTTTGTTTATAGGGCAAATCTGAGTTGAGGAATTGTAAGCAATGCAGTTGATTTTGTTGGTAGAAAAGAGGCGTATTTCGATGAGTTAATCATGTATATTGTTATCATATTATATGTTGGTGAGCCATATATATCATATATCATCTTCCCAAATTTCAGATAAAATATTCTTAGCATTCGATATATTCTTTACACAACATAGTACAACTCTTAGTCCATCATACCTTAACAAAATTCAAGCCTTCTAGGGAATACCTAGTTTTTCAATCTGATCAAAATGTCTGTCTCTACCATTCCATTTTAACATAAAAAGCAATATTTCTTGCTTGAACTACCCAATATCAGATATTCTCTATTTACAGGGTATTTACAGCTTTTGTTAAGCTCTCGCTAGCTTTCGCTGATAGGAGATTAGACTCCCACTTCACTTTCACAGCGATTCCACTCATTCCAACCAGCCCACTCCTATGCTACTTTACAGGGTATCTCACACTTGTTGTCAGCTTCGCTTCAAATCCTCTCGACTGGCCATTTTTGCAGCTTCCTCGTCTTCGATTTGATTGACGCAAAGTTTTAGAACAAACATTCGGCATGTGCGTGCGGGCAGTTTAATAGCCAGCGCAGCGCTGTTTGTAAATATAGTTAATTAAATTTAAATATTTGCATTGTGCGTTGCTCCTTGGTGAGGCACACACGTATACATATACATATACATATATTTACCCAGTATATATCTATATAATTCATATACAATATTGTGCGTGTGTGTGAGTGTGCTATCTGGATTTTGAGCGCACAATGGAATGAATAAAAACCGCAGCGTTAACCACGCCGTAGCCTGTTGGTTGTCAGAGTTTTTTTTTTCTTTTCTTTTTTAATATACCCTGCAAAGGAGAGTGAATCCAAGGCATGTTAATTAGTTATGTAATGAGTGTTGGACAAGGCAGTGGGATATTTGCATCTGTTTAAGTTGCAGTAAGGCTAATTTTAAAGACGCTGTACAGCTGTTGCTTAACAGTTGCTTTAGAATCTATCTACACTCTGTTGACATAAATTAGATTTACAGTTGCTTAGCAGTTACTTTACAGTTTTCTTTCATAGCTTTAGCTTTGGAATTACTCTATAGTTGCTTAACAGTTAAATTTTACAGTTGCTAACCAGCTGTTACTTTACAGGTGATGTACAGCTGTTACCTTACAATTGCTGTACGACTGTTGCTTTACAGTTGATGTACAGCTGTTTATTTACACTTGCTAAACAGCTGTTACTTTACAGTTGCTGTACGGCTGTTGCCTTACAGTTGCTGTACAGAAGCTTTGCTGTTTGCTTTACTGCTATAGTTTTTTTTACTGCTATTGCTTTACAGTCGCTTTCTAGCTATTATGTTACAGTTGCTTTGCAGTTACTTTACAGCTGTTGCTATGCACTTTGCATTGCACCAATCCCTTAACAGTTGCTATGCATTTTCTTGATAATTGTAGCCATTACTTATCACTCTGCTGTTGGTATCTTATCTTCCATTGAGTATAGTTGGCATTTACTCGAACTACCTTTGAGCTAAAGTCAAGGCTAGATAAGAAATAGATTCTCGTGTTGTAAATTTACGATAAATAGCTTCAATTATTTATGTGTTTTAGATTAGACAATATTCTAGGAAATATTATATATTTTTGATTGACTTGTAGACACATGCTTTTGTTAATTAATTAATTACTGTTGTAAAGTCATCAGTGTTTGTATCACATTGATTATTGTAAAGCTATTGATATCTGTATCACATTATAGCCTAGTGAGTTAACTACAGTATACATATTTATATATGAAGTAATAGAATATTTTAAGTGTTTAATTGTTTTAGTTCTCTGAAGTGAACTGTCTCAATTGTCGTTGATAACGTTTCCCTCTGATAGCTGTTTAAGTTCCTAATTTGTTTTTTGATCTCAAAACGTTTCTTATTTAGGGCGCCTGCAAAGTTGACTGAACTTGGTTCGTGTGTTCGAGTCTCATGTTTCTTATCTCATATGTTTCCTGCTCTCTAACGATCGATGCTCATTTGAGTCACACTTCAATTTTAATTGAAAAAGGAAGAAATCAGGTTAATTAAATTTTACTCGGAAATTAATTTTCTCTTTAAGAGTTTCCTACCTATTTTTGAATACCCTACTAAAATTTATTTTCTACTATATTCTATTTTCAACTTAAGCATTAATATAGTATTTAATTAGTATTTCTTTCTTGTCATTTGTACTATATTTGATTGACAACATAAGAAGCATTTATATATATTTTGTAATAGTATATAATCTTGTCTCGCTCACTCACATTTTCACACTCTTTATCTCACTCATTTTTACAGGGTATTCATTGCAGCTTAACCTTAATGGTTGGCAAGTCAATGCAGCGTTAAATTTTGGCATTGTCCAGTGGCTGGTTTTTTTTTTTTCGGTGGTTGGCGGTGCAGGTGTCGCTGTCAACTGGTCAGTCTCGGGCCGCAACGTGTTGTCTGTGGCATAAATGCTGGCAGCAAAAAATAAAAGACACGCTCTCGAAAATATATTATGAAATAATTCATAAAAACGCATGAGAACGCTTTGCACCATATTCAGCAGTCGCGGTCGCTGCTGCATTCGCAGTCACAGTCGCAGTCGACGTCAATGTCGTACCTTTCAGGTGAGCAGCGACCTTTTAGTATACGCCTATATATATTTTTTCCTCTTTTTTTTTTTTTTTTTTTTGGCTGACTGAATGCCACCTGGCGTGTCGGCTGCTGCCGTTGCGACAATTTGGAGCCTGGCACCGTTTACATTGCGTATACGTGTTGCCCCGCCCCCTCGACCGGCCGTTGGCCAAAGTGGCAAAAGAAATTGTTAAATTTATATTTATTTTTATGGCTTGGCTTTGTTTCAATGCAGCCGCACGCTGCGTGCCACTGCGCTTTATTTGCGGCATTCAACGTTTTTAGCGTTTGTCTCCTACCACCTGAAATGTTTACACATTTCCATCCAAAGCAAAAAGAAAAAAAAAACAAGAAAAATAAAAGAAAAACGTTTCGAATGTTATAGTCGCCCCACTGAAGTTCCATTTCCATTTACCATTTTTGTTTTTTTTTTTTTGCCCAACAGTTTAACTGTAGCTGCATTGGGGGTATTCCCACTTCGCTTCTGCCTGGGCAATTTTTGGTTTATTGGTCAAGCGTTTTTCAGCTGGGCATTTGCAATTTTTTTTACAGGGGTCAGCAAATGTTTGCGGTTTTACTTGTCAATTTGAAGTGCATTAAATGTGCGATAGTGCATATTCCATTTCATTTTTTTCCATTTCGTTTTCCAAAATAGCGAGCAATTTTTTTGTATGTCAATGTCTATTGGCAGCTTTTTTTTGCAATAAAAAAATCTCTGTTGTGGCATTGCGATTGCGACAATATTTACTAAAGGTCAAAGTTCACATTTGTATTGGAAATTTGAAACAGCTTTTGACACTAAACATAAGTTAAACTAATGGAGGACAGTTAAAAAAAAATAAATAAATAAAAATAAAAATGGTTTGTAAAAATGAAAAATAATCAAATTAAAAAAAAATTACATAAACAATTTTTATATATTGCTGAGAATGCTTTGTCTTATTTAAACTTTCACACTAAAAGGAATTTGCAATTCATTTGCTAAATTAAATTAGTATTATATATATATATAAATATTTTTTTTTTTATTTATTTATTTTTTTATTTTTTTGCAAAATTTAATTTTTAAAATTTAAAATTGTGTATTCCGTTTATTGTAGATTATGTATAAATATTGTATATATATATTTTTTTATCATCTGTTTAAAATAATATATTTAAAATATAGCAAGCTATGTAAAAATATGGCTTTTACTAGACTAGAGGACTAGAAAGTCCTTGATCCTTCTAGTCCTGTCACACTCATGTGTCCATTGCAGAGCATTTTAATCTCAAGATCAAAAGAATTGAACCAGAGTCACTCTGTTCATTTTCTTGTTTCATGGAATACCTAACTTCTAGCTCTACTATTTCTTGGGACTCTACATATTTCATATATTCTCTTTTTTATCTAAAAATACAATTTTACGCATTTTCTATTCAACAATTTGTAGAAGAAATATTTTCAGTAAACAAAACACGCATTAATATTTTAGTAGAAGAGCTGACAACAATTTTCATTGCATGGGAAACCAAAGTCGGGCAAATATTTTTTTTATTTATCAAACTCAACATTTGGTTTTTGTTTTTGGTATTGCTGCAACTTTTGTGCACATTTTAGCCTTATTCTTGTCAACTTTTTAGCACCTGTCAGAGCCACAGCAAAGTTGGCAAATAAACAGAAGCACAGTTATACGCATATATGTATATATACAGTTATGTATTGTATATATAAAATATATATTGCAGTTGTATATCAAATGTGCCAAGTCAACATTTGCACTTTAACACACACACACACACTCACACACACACACACTTGGGTATCTGTTATGCAATTTGTCATGTTTCGCCTTTGGGCTGATTAGAAAGTCGCGTTTGCTCATGAATATTCACGAATTTGGAGCATGTTTTTTCTCAGATTTGCAGCTGGAAATTGTGTAATCTAAATTCGCCAATTAAGCAAGTCCGAGCTAGATAACTTTGCACTTGAGGAGCGAACAGTTGCATGTGCCAAATGCCACACGGCATGCAGCAAGCGGCATGCAGCATACGGCATGCGGCATGTGGCATGTACATATTTATGGTGTTTGCCTGCTTTGTATGGGATGCACAAAGCAAACAGCAATAAAGCAAATCGTCAAGAGAGTTACAGAAACAAACAGAGCAGCAGAAGCTACACCGACAGCCAAAGGATATGCGCAACGTAGTAGCTATCCATTCAGCTAGCGCCAAGGCTGTGGCTCCTGACGGCAGCGGCTGTTGCTGCTCGCCTTGTGCCATACTCAGCATTCGCCCTCCCTCTCTCTCTGTGTCTCTCGCTCTCTCTCTGTCTCTCTTGGCATCATTCACAATTTGTTTCAATTTTAAATGCCTTGTCGTGGGTTTGCAAACACACACACACACACACACACACACACACACACACACACACACACACACACACACACACACACACACATAAAGACACACGTGTGTTGTAACAACAGCTGCTTGAATGTTGACTGCGGTACGTGTAGTTTTAGCGCGCACTGTGTATTTATGCTCTATGTATGCGTGTGGGAGTGGGCGTGCCTTTGTGCCTTTGCTTGGCGCCTTTCGCTGGCATTTCGCTGTTGTACACTTAAAAGAAACTAACAAAGTGAAAAAAAAACACAGTTGACTTTAAGCAGACGAAGCTTAGATACCCTAGAAGTGGGGAACTTTGTTGTTGAAGCTAATAATGTGGAACGAGGCTATTAAATGCGATTTTCTTTTATATAATATATAATAATTATTAAAGCATATTTATATGAACATTTTATTTATATTATATTGAAAAATTGAAAACTATTTTTTTTAAATTATTTTTTTAAAAATATAATTTAAAAATTTTTTAATTTTAAATAATCGACTAAGAGTTCATACAACAAAAAAAAAATGTATTAACATTTTTATATTTGTATTATTAATTACAACAGTATTTTAAAAGCATTTATTTTTATGGGACGGACGGGAAAAATTAAAAAAAAATTATAAAATAATATTTTAAAATTAATAACATACATATATATATTTTCTTTTTAATTTTTTTATTGATTTTTTTTTCCTTGGAGTATATATTTTTATAATTAATTATTATATTATAATAATAATAATGATAAATTATTATGTATTTTTAAAATTTAATTTTGTATATTTAGCTGCTTTAAAAACAGTAGAAAACTCTTCAAATGATGTTATTTAAAAGCTGTAATGCAATTTAGTCTGGTAACTAGAAATCTTTTTTGGCACGTTACACATTTGCCAACAAAACTCTGAATGCCTTGTTTTTTAGAGTACTCTAAAAATTACCACTGAAAATGTTTCGACGTTGCGTTCGAGTGCGAAAAGGTTGGACCCGCACTTAAGCAATGTCAACGGCAACGGCAACGGCAAACTGGCTGTACCCAGGACTTGGTTGCTCCTAGTAGAGACAGGCGGCTGCTGCTGCTGCTGCTGCTGCTGCTGTTAGCTGCGAGAGACTCGTCCGGGCGGATAGCAAAAGAAATGCCAACCGGAAGAGCCGGAACAGCGTGCGGTTGTTTGTCGTACTCCACGCGAGGGGCATAAACGTATTTGCTGAAAGTGTAACGCTTGTTAAAACAGATAAGAGAGCGCACAGGATATATGCACTCGACTGGGGGATGGGATGGGAGCAGAGTGATTGTGGAAGGGGGCGTGGATGTGGGTGCGGGTGTGGGTGGGGCCAACTGGCAAGTGTAAGTGCCAGTGCCGGCATGATAAATGACATGTTTCATTTGACATTTTAACAAAGTGTTGAATTTTTGCTGCTTGAAATGCTTTTTGTGACGTGACGACACTTTTTTCTCTCCCTACTTTCCATCTATTTTTTTTTTATTATTATTTTTTTTTTGCTTTCGTTATGTTGCTCGCTTTTGCAGCCAAGTGTTAAATAAGAGCCCAAGGACCAAGCAAAATAACTGCATAATTTTTCAAGCACATTTTGCCAACAGGCAGGCAGGCAGTCAGTCGACGATGAAACATTTAGAATAGATAGAGCAGAAGACAGAGCGAGAGAGAGAGAGAGACAGAGAGGTGGGAGAGGGAGTAATAGAGGCGGTGCTCTGTCAAGCGCAGCATTTGACAGTCGATTGTTTTGCATTCACTGATCTGCAATGGCTAATGATATAGCATTTATACCCTGAGTCAATGTTGCGGCATAAACACTTTGTGTGCCAGCATGGGGTGGTCTATTTTATTTAGTCAACTTTGTAGTGGATTATTGATTGGGAATTTAATAAGCGAATTTCAAAGATAGGATAAGATAGAGCAGAAGAAATGTATATTAGGATTATTAACTCATATAATATATATGAAAATATATTTAAGATCTGTACTAATATCATATGAAGAAAATTCTGTTAAGTTTATGTATATACACATATGTATATTATATAAAATGTATTTCAGTTAGCATTTTGATATGCAAATTGTGGATGTTTATGAAAGCGTTCTCTATACATATTTGATTAATAATTAAAATATTTTAATTATATATGTATACACATAATTATTATTATTTTATTATATTATAATATAAGGAAAATATTTCAAATTATTTAATTTAATTATAATATAACTGAACTGGATTATTTCTCATGAATTAAAATTTTAAACATTATTTGTATATATGTTTACCTTATAGCAATTTCATTTTAAATATATTACATATATGATATTTAAATTTAAGTGTGTATATAAAAAGAAATTTATAAATAATTTGTGAAATGAAAAACATAACACTTTTGTATACCGAAAATTGATTAAACATAAAGTGTCCCATATAAATAAATAAATCCAAATAATTTTTGAAAAACTGATATTTAAATACATATATTCAGGAAATAAAATTAATGCAAAAAATATTCGAAAAGTAATTTGACAAAATATATATTTATTTATAAATTTAATATATAATTTTTAATTTAAAAAAATTGTTTATATATTTTTAAATGAAAATAATATAATTTTTAATATAAAATTAATTTTTAAAATTAAATTAATAAATTAAAAAAATGATATATATACCTTCAACACACACACACTGCCATTATTCACATCTTTTAGAGTAGCTAAAATTCGAAATACACATGAAATACATAAACTTGAGCCAGTTTGCTCAGGGCATTGAACTCTTCGCGTTCAAGGCGAAAATTTTTCCGCTTGACTTTAATCGAAATGAATCAGTGAATCAATTTATGCGCACTTAAGACTCAATACGCAAATTCACTTGAAAATTATTTAGCGGCCAAAGATGAAAGCTCGAAAAAGTTTATTAATCATGGCCCAGAGCATTGGCGTTGGCAGCTGTCGCATGTTACGCATACGCCGTGTGGGCCAAGCAAAAGTTGCACTACAAAGACAATGGCAGCGACAGAGCGAGAGAGAGAGAGTAAGTGGGAGAGAGATATGGGGGAGGACATTAAATTATGGCGCGCATTTATCAACATTTAAAACGACGCTGATGACAATCTGCCGACTGCAATTTAAATATGCAAATGACAGACAAGATGCGGAAGCTGCCTGCCTGCATTTGCTGCCACAGGCTTCACATTGCTCTGCCGCACGCACCGCCGCACCGCCGCACCACCGCCCCGCCCCACTGTCATCTACTCGAGCTGCTCTGGCGCTCTGTCTACGCCACATAGTTCAGCTCTGAGCTCTGCGCTCTGTTGTGGAGTTCTGCGTGCCACGGCTTGAGTCGCAACTGCGTCTGCAGGACTCAACGCCACATATTTTAGAGTGCACTTAACTCGTTTGCTGCTAAGGATATTGTGCCACGACGCGCCTGAGTGTATGCTATGAATATGCCAAAGCCCGCAGCAGCTGCAACAATGCAACAGCAGCAACAGCAACAGCAGCAGCAGCAGCAGCAGCAACAGCAGCAGCAGCAACTGGTCCATCGATGTTGAGTGTCTGCTTTGCTTTGACCTCGTGAACTTTAATTACAATCTAACGCTCACATTTGCTGCCTGCCTGTGTGTGTATGTGTGTGTGCGTCTACAGCACTCGAAGTCAGCCGCTGGCCATAGAAAATATGTAAATCATAATAAGCGCCAGAGCCGAGTCCTTTAGCGCCCATACCGCTGCAAGTTCTTGCCAACTGGCTTTACATTCGGGGCTCTGACTTCTGGGCCACGCAATAAAGGCCGCCATCGTTTGCTCTGCTGCTTCATTCTATTTGCAGCGGCGGCAACGACAGCGACAGCGGCAGCGGCAGCAGCAGCGGCAGCGGCAGCAGCAGTGGCAAACCGCAAATTAAAAATTTCTGCACGTCTCCACATAAAAAACTTTTCTCTTTTTCTCTGTATTATGTATATATGTGTGTGTGTGTGTCTGTATGCTCATATATATCTATATGTTTATATATATACTTTCTTGCTGCTTAGTTTTTTTTGTTTTTTTTTCTCAGCTTCTTTATTTTTCTTTTTTTTTTATGCTTTCGTTTAGTTTCTGCTCATATTCAGTCGAGCTGCCTGGCAGCGCTGTCGCCGGTTTATTTCCTTTTATATTGCTTTGCTTTATGCCCGCACACACACACACACGCACATACTCATATACAATATGTGGCTGCGTGGCATTTCAAAGTTTAGCTTTACAGTTAGTTGTTAGCATCTGTGTGCGTGCGTGTGTGTGTGTGTGGCACTTGGCTTCGAATTGTCATATGTGTGCAGGCGCGTGTGTATGCTTGCCGGCGTCTTTCTTTCATTGCGAGTCCATTCGCTCAATCCCTTCTCGCTCACTCACACTCACACATCTTGCTCTCGCTCTCGCTCTCACTCTACCTCTGCCTCTCTTTCTGCCCCCGCAGTGCGTGTGCAGCTAACACAAATGTCCTGACGCGTTGATTGTGTTTGCATATTATACACGCCCTTTTATGTCCTATGGCAATATGAAATTTATTGTACGCACGCCGCCCTCGCCCAGCCACGCCTCACCTCGCCCAGCCACGCCTCACTCCATTTGCCATTCTTTGGTCCCAATGTCACTCTGCTGATGTGCTCCTGCAGCATCCTTCAGCCAGCCAGGGTCTGGCCTGGCCCTGACAAACTGCCTGCACTGCACGCAACGAGGACATTGATTTTAATCTCAGCAACCGTTCGCTCCCTCCCACCCTCTCCCCACCATCGTCTCTTCCCGTCCCTTATTTGCAGTGCAGCAAAAGGCAAATTTTTTAAATTAAAATAACAAAAAAGGTTAAGCGTTCAAACACTGAGCACACACACACACACACACACACACACACACACACACACACACACAAAACTACAAATGAACAACAACAGCAGCTTACACAAAGAAAAGCCCTCACATTTATTACTTGATGGCCATCAGAAATTCTACTTGAGATCTTTGAGATGAATAAAATTAAGCTCTTGAATCAATAGAAACTCTTGTGGGATTATAGCAAACTCTATATTATATATAATTTATTATATATACGTTAGCTTAGCTTTGATTATGTAATATGCGCGTAAATGGAATTCTTAAACATATATTTATACATATATAGTAATATTTGTAAATATACGTATTTAAAGTATATTTAACTATATGTAAATATATATAAATATATACAAAATTAATATAAATAAAAATATATACATATTAAAATTAAATTTATTTACTAGTGTTTTATTTATTTATTTATTTATTTATTTTTTTTTTTTTTGTTGATTTATAAAATAGATGAAGCATACTAGTAATTAAAAATTTACTGTCATTGCTTAAATTTTTATTTATTTTTTTATCCATTGAATGTATTATATATTATTAAATATTCGTCTATCTATTTTTTTAAATTTTATATATATATATATATGTATATATATACCTTTTTATTATATTTATTTAAAAAAAAATAAAAATATTTTTCGCACATATGACATATGCTTCTTCTTCATAGATTCGAGTTTTCATTCAACCCTATGAGCGAGTATTACACAATCGTTCAGATGGCTTTAGAAAACTTTCACTGATTCCAGATGCTGTCATAAAAAATAAAATTTAAATAAATTTAAATTTATTAACAGAAGCATAATTAATGCCACATAAATATTATTTTTATAAACTATGCTGTATTTATTAAAAACTTCTCATGCAACTAATGTAAATACAGAGAGAAATAAATACGCATAAATTACGCACGCATATTAAATGCCACAGCGTATAATTTAACTAATAATTATTTAGCGTTTGTTGTTAATTCTTCAAATAAAATATGAACGATAATGGATATATTAATGAGCGTATGCATATGAAAGGGTTGGGTCTGGGGTTTTTATGGCGATTACGACTATTGCACTGGCACATTAAATGTCCATTTATGGCTTGGCTTCCGCTGAGCTAGCTCCAAAATGTTCAATTGCGGTTGAATGCCGCAATATAAACAAATGCATTTCACCGCACATGAACAAATGCAAATACCAACGAAACTATCCGCAAAAAGTCCGGGCCGGGCCACACCCGGCGTATACTTTACATAAAACCATAAAAACACACACACACACACACACATACATACGTAGAAAAAGGAAGCGATTACCTCGATGCAGTTATAATGCGCTAATTTATGTGCGAAAACTCATTGTGATTGCGAAAAACTCGTTGGCCAAATCAGAGTGTATGCCCTTTGTTGTTGTTGTTGTTGTTGTTGTTGTATTTTGGGGTTAGAGTTTTGTTTTCCAATTGATTGAATCCTTTGTGTGCGCGCGCTAATTATGCCGAATTATGAGCATAATCATGAACGAAAATTTGATTAATACCTCAACAATATCAACAATAAATAAGCTGGCAACACAAAAATATTTTATAAATTTTAATTGAATATAAATGCAACGCCGTACCATGCGGCGTATGCGCAATTTCAACTTTTTCAGTGCCAGCAGCAACGACAGCATTAAGTTTCGATTTATTTCAATCAGCGGTTGGCCATTTGCGCCGTGGCTCGTGGACGCCATAAAATTGCAGTAAATTAAACAGTTGTAAAGTTAAATTACGTACTCGATATGCATACATACATATACACACTGTGTATATGTATACAAGTGTACAAATGTATTTGTATATGTTTGCAGGTTTATAAAGTATTTTACTGTCTGTGCGGCTCGTTTTTATTTTTTCTGTATTTTTTTTTTTTTCTGTGCTAATGCTGAAATGGGTATGATGTTGCTTTAAAAAGAGCATAGATTATAGCTGAATCAGGTATTCACATAATTTTTATCTTACACAGCTGATATATATATATATTTATATTATTATTTAGTTTTCATAAATAATATAATTTATTCAATCGAATATTAGTTGTGCTTTGCATTTAATATATTTTTAAAATATAAAAAATGCTCTGTATATGATTTATATTTATTTTTTAATTTTTCTTGAAAATATACGTTTGTAATATTTAAAAATTTGGTAAAAATTATTTATTTAATCGATTATTTATTGTATTTTTATGTACATCCGGAATTTTTGTTTTTTTTTTTTGTTTTTTTTTTTTTTCTGTTTTTTAGATAATAGTATCTATGGTTTTAAATTTATACATATATTTTTATAGAATAAAAACAATGTATTTTATTTGTTAATTTATTTTTTTTTAAATTATAATTTCTATAATATAATATTGAAAATAATCAGATTTTTTTTTTATTTATTTTATTTTAATTATTTATATAATATATATATATATTTTTTTTTTTTCATAATAATATTCTAAAAATAATAAATAATCTATCTATATTTTTTGACAGAATTTTTTTAGATCAACCTTCTAATTTAAAAAAAAAAAAGAAAAACGTTTCAAAGAGTGGCTTGCCCTATGCAGGATATCTGTCCGCGTATCATATTGACTTTTCAATTAAATCCTCTGCTCATTTCTTTTTTCTCAACTTGAACGGCATTTGCGCCTGGCTGAGCCAGACTGTTGCGCATTGAAATCCAATGGCATAAAATATTCCTACACTTCCTGCTCCGCACATTGCTGCACAATGGCAATTTTAATGGAGCTGAGATCCTCGCGCATTTGCGGCTAAGACTCCCGTCCGCAAGTGTTGACTACCGCAAACCGCTTACTTAGGCCATTATAGGGGACCGGCTGAGGCGACATTGTATTAAGCGTGCAAAATTTATGGCAATGCGGCTGCCGCAGCGGGTGCTTTAAGAGAGTCTCACTCTACCTATCTACCTCCCCACCTCCCCCTTTCTCCATCTATCTGGCTCTGTCTCTGCTTAACAGCAGAGTCTTAGCAAAGCACTTGTGAATTTATGGACATGGCCTGCGGTGTTCCTGACTAAATGCACAACAATCAGCTGATAAACCAGATGGCTCTTCAAATAGTTAATTAATCAATGAACTCTCTCTTTCTCTCACACTCGTGCGCATTTTGAATAGATGGCCTCGAGGTTGGCTTGTTAAATTGCACAATTCTTGGCTGATAAAAGGCAAAAATCGTTTTTAAAGATTTTTCCCAAATGGTTTGCCCCATCCCGTTCGCTTTATGCATTTGGCTAAACAGCCGCAGGCCATGTCCATAAATTCACAAGTGCGGCCCATTAATGCCAAAGACTAACAAACTCTTTAAAAGCAAAGCAGCGGGCAAACTTATACGAATAGTTGAAGAAACTTTATGTCTGCGCGTAGCGAGAGCTACTTGAAGAATATGAATTCTGATTTCCATTTATCTCTAGATTGTTTTATCATTATGAAGCAATGAATTAATAGCAAATGATATATGTGAGATAGTTCTAGATGAAATACGGGGCACTATAATAGAGCACTTTAAAGCTTTTAGGACTTATTCAAACTATTTCTATTTCTAATTTTTAAGAGTAAGTAAGTATGTAAAAATAAATATATGAAAATAATTAAAGAAATTAAAAAATATTTCCCAATGCTTTAAGCTATATATTTTTAAGTCTTTTGTACAAAAAAAAAAAAAAATAAATAAATAAATAAAATAAAAAATAAAAATAATAATAATTTAAAATACAAAAAAAATAAAATAAAAATAAATAAATAAATGAAAATATATATATATATTATATACCTACATACTAGAAATCTCAGTGTGCACAAAATTCCACTTTAACTTATCAAAATTCAATTTAAAAAAAATTAATTCAATAAAAATAACACATACCTTTGGGACAGCCCTCGCTCGTGTAAGTAGTTAGCTGTGTGTGCTTGCGCCGCTTGAGCAGAGACATACGCGCTCATATCGTTGTGATTGTATTGGCACTGCGTGTGGAATACATTTGCCATGTTTGGCTGCCATTTTATGGTCTCGGCCCTGCTTCACACCTTGCCGCACTATACAAATTACAATTTTTATAGCATGCGATTTTTAAAAATGTATACGGCACATAAAAGCAGCCACGGCACGTGGCAACTGCGAAAACTCAACTGAAAACTGTAAAAGAAGAAAAAAAAAAAAGAGTTTGTCTCGCAGAAAGGGTTTTATTTTCCCCTTATATAAATTTATATATAGCGGGCATATATATAGCTAAGAGTAAGGGTATTGTACAATAACTTGGACATGATATGTGCATTTTGTGCTCATAAAGTATTTATATTGAGCTGAGGTAATAGATGGGCCATAGACTTTTCCCAGAATTTGAGTTTCCAGAAACTTTAAATTATTGATTGAAAATCTAAGGCAAGTCAAATTTAGTATTTCAAGTAGTTTGTTTATGGATCGTGTACAAAAACTCGTTTCATTTTTAATCATCTAATCACATTTGATAGATCTCAGCTTGCATCATATTTTATTTAAAGCATTTTATATATAGACATATTAAACGTTTGACATATTTCTGTACGAAGTGCGCGCATTTCTAATTTAAAAGTTTTTGTTCTGAGTTATGGGAAGATGCTGAAAAACTTTGATATGACATGTTGAATTATTGAAGAGCTGTAAACTGATTTCATAAAATTAACTGACTTGGCAAGAATGCAAATGGAGTATATTAGTTCATCTTAGTATCTGACTATCCAATTATGCGAATTTTAATAATTATTAATTTGAATTTGATTAACTATTAAATTGATAATTTTAAAAATTGTAAAAATACCAAATATTTGCATACATTATTCCATTAGAATTTAATATTTACTCTCTAAAAATGAGCTCCTCAACAAGAGTATTTGAGCTTCCACATTTCACAGATTTCTTCAAGTTCCTTCCTTTCGCATTAATGTTTTATTTATGATGTGCCAAAAATGGAATCCGCTCGCAGAATGCGCGGTTTTAGTTATTTGTTTGCCTTTTTTTTAATATTATTTTTTTATATTTTTATTTTTTTTTTTGTTATTTTGATTTCCCCAGTTGCTGTAGATTGAAAGTTGATTTCCGCGTGTTGCGTGCCGCACAAATTGAAGTGAGTTTATGTGCCTAATTTTTGGGCATTTAACTTGATGCGGAATTACTTATTGTAGTTCTTTGGTTTATTTGATTTAACCTCTTCTCCTGCGCCTGCTTCTCGCAATTACAATTTGGGCAAACTATGCGCAAATTGTGTTAAAACACGCAGCAAGAAATATATTATTTTTTCCCTGCTTTTGGTAATTGTTTATGTTTTGCGTTTATATAATATTTTCCGATGTGCGATTGCGTGCCGTTTGTCGTTTGTCGTTTGGTTATGTTAATTTGACTGCTGTTTGCAGTTTTTATGCTGGGTTTTTGTTTATTAAATATGCATGACATGCAAATGGCGGTCGCATGCCAATTAACTTTGATCGATTCAACAAAATGGGCGACAAGATTTTTATGAGCAATTAATGTGGTTGCCACACTGCGGTTGCCGCAGCCAATCGCCATTAAATTGTTTGCAACTGGGCGATGCACTCAAGCCAAACCGATTCAGATCTTGGCTCAAACCAAACTAAAAATAAATTGAGAAATTTTCAATCAAATTAATTTTCTTCTCTCTCTTTTCTAATCAAATTAAATCAAATTTCTATGGCATATTTTAAATAATTAGTATTTTATTCTTCTGGTTCTATGTGCATTTTGTGGGATTATTTTTTCTGCAAATATTGTTTGGCAAAATATATGCATAAAAATTGTCTGAAATAAATGCGAAATGTGCAAATTTGTAGAGTTTTTGGTTGGCTGCCGGCCCGACAGACATCATATATATTGAACGCCCCGCTGCATGCGCCAAAAAGTTGCATAAATATTCGCATATGCAGCGCGCATTTCCCAAATGGAACAATTACGGCGCAATCAGAGCCACGGAATACCTACATAAACACAATTTATTTGCTCGACGCTCTGTGCACATTTCAAAGCTAATGGCAATGACACGACATTTTGCGTTTAAACAATAAAATGTGACTGACTGAGACTGAATGTGGCGAATGGATATCCTGTAAATTAGTTGACTGCGATTGTTGCATGAGAAAAATTAAAGAGTTGAAGAAAAAAAAAAAAAAAAAAAAAAAGTAATAAGAAAAAAAAATACAATAAAATAAAATAAAAATAGGAAATTAGCGTCTTATACTTAGATATTGCAACATACAAAGATAGAGGGAGAGAGTGCGATTCACTCACCTTTCTCTGGAAAGGGCGAGATAGAGAGGCTAAGAGAGCGTGAGAGAGAGAGTGACAGACAGAGAGAGAGAGAGAGAAGAGAACGCTCTCTTGGGAGAGCTATAAGTATACGAAAAGCAGCATCATTCCAGAATGTCACAGATCAAAGTGAAAATAGATTGGCTAAGGCATTACCTATACACACTTCCGATAGAGAATACTAGCCAGGTTGCATAACTTTGCGAGAATTATGTTCTGCTTAATATTTTGAAAGATTGTATTGTTTTAATTATATTATATTAATCTGATACAGCATAATTTGGAATATCAATAAAACTTTCATCATGAACCACAATTGTAGTCAGTAGAGAATAAATATCAATTTATACTCATAACACAAATAAAACGCTTTAATATTTTCATTGTACATTAGTTAAAGCTGTGATTGTAAATATGTCCCAAATTAAAAAATAGAGCAAACAAGATGCTCTAAATAAATAAATAAAAAAAAATAAATAATAATATATTCAGTCGAAGTTCAATTTCGCTGTCCTTATTCTATATTATCGTCTTCTAACTTTTTTTTTACTATAACTCATATTTGTTTTTTAATTATGAGTTTTTTATTATAATTTTTAAAATATATGTATAAATATATGTATATATTATTATTATTTATTTATCTCTTTATTTATTTTTTGTTTGCTTCAGTCAATTTTTAGTGTATCTCAATATTATATCTAACCTATATCAATATTGCTCACAAAATGAATAATTAACTCTTCTAGTTTTGTGGTTATTTCAATTACATTCTACAATATTTTACACTAAATATTCATTGAAATTATCTCTCTCAGTCTTCAGTCTGTCACACCTTTAATGAACTGAATTCGCCGCAGCACTTGGCTACCTGTTGTTACCTGGCGAGGGCAGACGTGATGCCTACCCGCTGTTCGGCCGGCACTTCAAAGGCAGCTGCGTATAATTACGGACAAGTTTAGACCACATGGCGGCTGGCGTTTGGTTTCGGCTGGCAATGGCTGCGTTGCATACTCTGCAGCGCCTGCAAATTTAATGGCGCCGCTTTAACGAGTGTTGCCTACTTTGCAGCGTCGCGCACGCATCTCAAGTGGTTGCTGATGGGTTCATGCAACATTCTGGTTGCCTTTGCAAATGTCTTTTTCGCTTCACTTTTGTTGATGCTGTTGTTGTTGTTGTTGCTGTTGTTGAGCAAGCACCCGTCTCTCATTATTCTTGTTGGCCTTATTAGAATACTTGCTTCAACTGCTGCTGCTGCTGCTGCTGCTGTTGACTTAGTCAAGAGCAATTAACATGCAAATAAGGCCTATTAGTTACCTAAACGTCAGTCTGTCAGCTGCTGTGTGTCGCTCTTAGCCAAGTTCGCTCGCCCCTCGTTTCGGACACCTTTTCGTGCACTTATTGGCCTTTTGGCAGGTCGCACCGTGGCGTTTGCTTTTAATGACTTACTAATTTTCAGTTAGCTTTGTGCGCACCAGACTCCTATTTAAAAATTCTGAATTGTCGTTTTAGGGGAAGGCGACCGGTTGTCCGTTGTCCGTCGTCCGTCGACCGTTCATATCATTAAAGTTTACGTTTATGTTGAGCAAGATATTCAAAAAGTTTTTGATTTCCAAAATTACAAGGCCTCCAAACATTTCCAAAACGAAAAAAAAAAAGGGTTTAACCCAGCCAAAGTTTGCCTTTATGAGCTTAATCTATAAAAACAAGCCCCTTTGCTAAGCAGTTAATCGTGGAGTTTTAATCTGGTTATTTCTTGGGGATTTTGAAAGCCAAGAACTTGTTTTGAGAGAGCTTAGAGATGATCTATGAGCAAGTTGGACTGATTTTTACAGCCAAAAAGTTATTTAGCTTAGGAATTTTAATATAAATGTTTTTATAAGAATTGTAGAAAAATATATGTAAATTACTAATTTTTATTAATTTTTTAAAGGAAATATATGGTGGTCTTTAGTCTGATTTACCTTTAAAAAACTGTATTTGGCATTTTACGAATATTAAAAAAATACTTGAAGCTTAGATACCATTGTAAATGCCAAAAAAATATATTTTAAAAGAATACATATAATTTTTATATTTTTATAAAATTTATAAATGAAATGACGAGTGTCTTATAGAGGGGGAAAGATTGAATTTAATATTTATAGCTCCTACCTAAAAACATTTGAAGACAATAAAGTTTCTTATATATTTTCTTAGCTTGCATAATTTTTACAGGGTATTTCTTAGCACATATTCCTTATGTCTAACTTTGCTATTTCTTTTTATGTTTGTTGTTTTTTTTACTTATGCTAAGTTAACTCGTACAGCGCCTTATCTAATCACTGTTTCGCTTTGTTTTTGGCCCATTTATCGAATGCTCTTTTCTCGTGATTGGCGGATGAAATTTTTATGAACTTTGCCTTCTGCAATTAATGTTAATTGATCACTTGAATTTGTGCATTTTCATTAAAACTTTTTCAGCTTGGATCACGAATCAGAAAGTCAGTCAATTACTCCAAAAAAAAAAAAAAAAAACAACGGCAACGACATAGAGGGGGGGGGGAGAGAATGAGAAGAGTTAGCAGAGAAGTATTTACACAGCTTCTGCGGTAATTTATCGTTCTGGCCAAGGCAAAGGCAGCCAGCCTCGGGGCTTTGGTTTCTGGACTCTGGTCAGTGGCATTGGTGCTGGCAATGGCAGCAGGTTTAACACCAGACCAGACCAGGCCGCAAATCGCCATTGAATGTGCAGCACCTGCAGTGTGTGTCCGTGTGTGCACACCTACACTCACACACACACACAGACATAGTAGGTCACATAATGGCGCTGCGGTATGGACAATGAATGCTGAGGGTGATGATCCAACGTGATTTATCTACTGACGCTGAGGTTAAAAGTTTTGCGCATACTCTCATTGTTTAGGTCAGGATTCCCTTTGTATGCACAGCACATACACACGCTCCCACACACACACTCACATACACTCACACACACTCACACACACTCACACTCATACCCACATGCAACCACACGTGCTATAGACACTGCACTGCACTGCGCTCAATGGCTATGCAAATTCTCGACCTGACAGAGCTGTCAGAGTGCGTTGAATAATATGCTCGTCCCAACATTGAACGCTCAACGCAATTATTAAACTTTTGGCATAACTTCAGTTCCAAGCTTAACTTTTGGCTTTAACTATGATTATTTGATTTGCCTTTTATGTGGATCTTCGTCCATTTAGCCAGATATCTGACCTGCACCACAAGATGCTGACAGCCAGCTCATTATTTAGCCACGCCGAGTGTAACTAATTATTGCCAGTTCTCTCTCACTTTTGGCTTTTTTTTCTGCCGCACTTATTGACACAGCTTCATATTGCTCCTCACCCCCGTGATTCCTGGTCTGCCCGTGTCCTTGTGCAATATTTTGCTGACGCTTCGCTCAGATCCATCATTTTGTGCAGCCATCTGCGACACGTGGCCCCTCGGTTTGGCTAATAAATCTTAATCAGACGGCGGCTCAGTCGAGCCGCAGCTATGTGGGCGTGTCCTATTTGCAGACTTTTACTGCCATAAACACTTTTTTTCGTTCGCTTTTTCTCTGGCTTATCACATTACTGGACATTCATTGCCCTGTGCGGACCAAATTACAAGTCTGGCAAGTCTTATCAAGTAAACACATTTGAATTCTGATCAATTTATTATTTAGTTTGCTTAATATATAATTTAGAGGTGCTGCCCTCAATCGAGCCTAGCAATGCCCACTACCGCCACATTTTAGAGCCCGAGGTCATTCATCAGTTTGTCCCACCAGCTTAGAGTGGTTGTAGCGGGTGTCTCTGTAGTCGTCAGGTTCCAGCTAGGGGTAGACGCATTCAAGCCAGGAGTGGTCAAGTTCCAGCTAGGTGTTCCGGGAGTAGTCCAGTTCCAGCTGGGTGGAGTAGGAGTAGTCCAGTTCCAGTTAGGCGTAGTCCAGTTCCAGTTAGGCGTAGTCCAGTTCCAGTTAGGCGTAGTCCAGTTCCAGTTAGGCGTAGTCCAGTTCCAGTTAGGCGTAGTCCAGTTCCAGTTAGGCGTAGTCCAGTTCCAGCTGGGTGGAGTAGGAGTAGTCCAGTTCCAATTGGGCGGGGTAGGAGTAGTCCAGTTCCAGTTAGGGGTAGTCCAGTTCCAGTTGGGTGTAGCAGGAGTAGTCCAGTTCCAGTTAGGGGTAGTCCAGTTCCAGCTGGGAGGAGTAGGAGTAGTCCAGTTCCAGCTGGGAGGAGTAGGAGTAGTCCAGTTCCAGTTAGGGGTAGTCCAGTTCCAGCTGGGTGTAGTAGGAGTAGTCCAGTTCCAAGTAGGCGGGGTAGGAGTTGTCCAGTTCCAATTAGGCGGGGTAGGAGTAGTCAAGTTCCAGTTAGGGGTAGTCCAGTTCCAAGTGGGTGTAGTAGGAGTAGTCCAGTTCCAAGTGGGCGGGGTAGGAGTAGTCCAGTTCCAGTTAGGGGTAGTCCAGTTCCAGCTGGGTGTAGTAGGAGTAGTCCAGTTCCAAGTAGGCGGGGTAGGAGTTGTCCAGTTCCAATTAGGCGGGGTAGGAGTAGTCCAGTTCCAGTTAGGTGTAGTCCAGTTCCAGTTAGGTGTAGTCCAGTTCCAGTTAGGTGTAGTCCAGTTCCAGCTGGGTGGAGTTGGAGTAGTCCAGTTCCAATTAGGCGGGGTAGGAGTAGTCCAGTTCCAGTTAGGGGTAGTCCAGTTCCAGCTGGGTGTAGTCCAGTTCCAGCTGGGTGTAGTAGGAGTAGTCCAGTTCCAAGTAGGCGGGGTAGGAGTTGTCCAGTTCCAATTAGGCGGGGTAGGAGTAGTCCAGTTCCAGTTAGGTGTAGTCCAGTTCCAGTTAGGTGTAGTCCAGTTCCAGTTAGGTGTAGTCCAGTTCCAGCTGGGTGGAGTTGGAGTAGTCCAGTTCCAATTAGGCGGGGTAGGAGTAGTCCAGTTCCAGTTAGGGGTAGTCCAGTTCCAAGTAGGCGGGGTAGGAGTAGTCCAGTTCCAAGAGGGTGCAAAAGCATTTCCAATGCAATATTCAAGGTATCGGAGTGACCTTTCGAGTTTATGCAAAGTTTTGCTGATTTCATATATGACACAGCGTTCCGTCGTCCAGAATTGCTTCAGCATGGGACGCACACCGACAAACAGATTCATGACCTAAATTAAAGAGGCTTTGATTAGTAACCCGCTCGTTTGCTTGTTGTTTCCCTTGCTGTCTCACCGAATCCGTATAGCATTTACGCGTGCTGCAACCGGCCAGCTGCTGCTGGAAGGCAGCCCTCACTCCATCGGAGCTCGGCTGTTGCAAATAGCTTTGCAACTGGGTTTGATCCAAATTGGCGCACTGACGCAGCTTCTTGCCCGCATGCATTAATATCTTCGCATTTCTGACCTGAAAATTGGCCGAACACTGCTCCAAATCATTGAGTATACCAAATTGGGGTAATTGAAGATCTCCAACGATGGCATCGAACAGCTCATTTGATAGGGTCGATTGAATGGATTCAGATGTCTGTAAATTATGAGAGGTTTCGATAAGCGGAATTCTGAGGTTAGGCTTGGATTATACCGAGTTGTATGTTCTATGGAGCCAATGATTCAATGTATGATAAAGTTCCTTATAGGTATATGAATAGCTTATAGCTTTAGAGTAGTATCTACTCTGACTCTGTTTAGTGATCTCTTCCTCGTTTCTCTTTAATCTATTATTTTAGTCGTTTTATTTATAACTCACTTCACAAATTTTTTAACACATCATAAATCACTTCATAGATATGAAATTTAATAAAATTCAAATTAATAATTTTTCAAAAATATTTGACAATTGATAAATTTAGAACACAGATATGATAGAGTGAATCAAAAATAAATTTTTTTAGTCTTGGTATTACTTGCTCTACAAATATGCACCTGGTAAAGGTGCCAATTAACTAATATCCATTCTACATACCGTTGCGCTGAATAACAGTGCAAATAGCACAAAAATTTTGCAGAGAACCTCCATGTTGAGGCCTTCGTTCGTTAATGACTTGGTCACTGGATCTGGCCAAGCATTTTAAATCAAAAACACGATGACAATTTTAAATTTCTATTTTTGCCTTATCGCTATTACCGCTATGAAATCACAGCCGACAAAGTAATATTTGGCAAGGTGTCCGCCAAGTGATAAGGCCACAAAACCCCTGATTGATAATTACATTTATCTAGCCACACATACATATATGTATATACATATGACTAATTAGATAATTGTGAATAATTCCCAGTGCCTAAAGCACTTGACAGTGCCTTTTGACAGCAGCTATAAATTGTTATTGTTTTATAGGAGCCATTGACTTGTGGCTAATTAGATCTTGATATTCGATAACGGCATATTGAGGAGGTCAAGTAATATATGAGAATATAAATATATTGAATATTAAAGCTCTTTATTCAGCGGCAATAAAACTGAAGTTGTTGCCATAAATTCTATAGCTCACATTTAGTTGGCTGGCTGTTCGACGGCCACGGACTGCTGAGCGGACTGCTGAGCGGGCTGCTGCTCGAATGGCTGCTGCGCGAATGGCTGCTCAGGTTTCTGTTCCACTTGTTGCTCTGGCTGCTGCTCCAACTGCTGCTGTAGGTGCTTCTGCTCCAGCTTCTGCTCCTCCTGGTGGGCGGGCAGCTCACGCTGTTGCGATACCTTGACCATGCACATATCGAAATCGTTGGCTGCCTCAATGGACTTCACCTTCAATTCACTCACGGCGGCCCGTATGCAGCTAGAGCGCTGAGTCTCCACCACAGAGGCATTCGATACAAACTGCGATTGGGTCTGATAAGCCAAGGTGTTGCAGCTATCCAGCAGTTCCAGGTTCCTATCCAGCTAAGCAGTTATAAAAGCGATATTAGCTTTAAATATTTATATAAATTGGGGACTGCACCTACTGTCGACACGGTGCAGTTGATGAAGCGCTGGCTGTCTGTCTCATTCAGGCACCTTTGCAGGTTCTTCTGCAGCTCAATCTGCTGGCTGCGTATGGTGTTGACGGTGGCATTGCTGCGCTGGAGATTCTCCACGACGGTGCGTTTGGCCACATCCTCGCACTTGGTGGTTTTGCTGGACAAATCCGAGCCGATCTTGCTGGTCGCATTGGTGTACCGACTGAAGCAGGTCGCCTCACCAGCAGACGCAAGGGCGCGCGGCTGAGCCAGCGGCACGCCCAGCTGCGACATGACCATGCGAAGCAGAGTCGTCTCGTCGGTCATGCGGGGCCAGGCGCTGGCCTGCAATGGAGCCAACAGCAAATTCAATTGTAATTAAATGAAAATCGGTCGCTCCCTGGTCGATTACTTACGCCCAGCACTGTGACGGCGAGCAGTAGAATGCGTGTAAACAATTTCATCTTATTCCAGTTGCTTTCTCGAGTGCTAACTAATTGCTCATCTCAATGTTTCAGTTGCTTTTATAGCTGACTAAATGCTGCAGCAATATCTTCTGGTTTCTGCTCTATGTATCGTTTTTCTGCTATATCTTCTTCTTCTTCTTCCTCTTTTTTGCAACATTCGATTAGATAGGGGAAAATGTACAAGACAATTGGCAGGCTTAATTGGCTTCTGTGCAGTTTTAATACAAGTAGGAACAACCCTTTGCAGTGATATCGTGGCCGAGGTTATTGTGTAAAGCGCCAGCTATGATAAATTGACACACACACACACATACATATATGTACAGTTAGACATACACTAATAATCAGTGTTCATGTCCCATTAGTTGCTGCCTTATCAGACAGCTTCAAAACGGTGTCTTGTTGTCTGCATTTTTTATCGTACCACAAATATGATATAAGAACTTATTTTTAAATTGTAAACCCCGACTGAATCATCGGGGCGCTTGTAAAACCAATTTGTAATCAAATCGAATTCAAGTCATTCACTTAACACCCATGTCTTAATTGATTTGCCGCTTAATTCTCGAGTACCTCATCGATAGAGTCGCATGATTTTCCCATTGCACGTGCACACGTTTATCTGGCAAACGTCATGATGAAAGCCTGTCTGTGCATTTTCTCAGAAGCAATAGGGGAATCGGCCCATGCCATCATCGACTATAAAGCTTTTTAATCAGTTCATGATAATGGAGAGCATTTCTATATAATTCCCTTATCGTTTCCTCCAATTATTTTTTCCTCGGTCAGTTGTTATTCAATTTGAGCAAATTATGAATATAAAACATTTAAGTGCATATTGTGTAATGAACTTGGTTTTTTTTTAAGGTTTAAAGCATTTAAGAGCATATTGTGTACTGAACTTTATTCATTTACTTCTACAAGAAAATAATTGGGCCCTTATCTGAGGGCCTTGACAGATAGCATTTCTATTAATATATTGTATATTGTTGTTATTTATTTATTTTTTATTTTTTAATTAATTGCATTCGTTAATATAAATGTTTATATATATTTTTAATTACTTAGAATTTATTTACTTGTTTTTATTATTATTTTAAATTGCATTTGTAGATATAAATATTTATATATTTGGTTAATTACTTGTTTTTATACTTACTTTCCTTACTTGTTTTTATTTTTTCTCTTTTATATATTAGTCGTTTAGGCCTGGAAAACAAATTAATTAAAAAATATATAATGATATATCGACTTCAAGCAGCCTTTGTCTAGCTTCATTAGAAAGTCAACAAAAAACAATTGCTTCAGCTGCAGGTAAATACATTCAAAATGTCAATGAAAACAATTTTGTTGTGCGATATATATTTGATTGATTGCATGAGAAAATCAGATAAAGCAACACTACTTTCTAGCGTGGCCAAAAGAAAAATATGCAGAGAACCGACAGAATTCGACTGTGGAAGGTTTTGGTAGAGTATTAAACCAAGATCGAAAAAAGTAAAATATAAATTTCTAAAGAGAGGTTCGAATCATTGGTATTAATATTAGAAAAGTTTATTAGCTAATAATCTAATAAATATAACGAAATAAATAATAATAATAATAATAATAATAATAATAATAATAATAATAATAATAATAATAATAATAATAATAATAAAAAAAAGTTAATTAGTTAGTAAAAATAAAAATATATTTTTATATAAAAGTGTAATAATATATATTTATAATACATTATTAAATAAATAAATAAGTTAGGTCTTTGGCATCTTTGCACAAATATTTAATACATATTTATGATGATCACAAATAAAAAATAATTATTTATTAAATACATACAATATACATATTATTTGCTTACGATTTTTTTTTTTCTAAATATTATTTATAAATTCCTAAAATATCTGCTAGTCAACAATTATAAACGAAATTTGTAAAAACATGGAATATTTTCATGTTTATTGAATTTCTCATATTATATATTTATAATCAACACATTAGATTTTTATGCATTTATTATATAGTCTTCAGCTACAACAATTTTTATATATGTGTTGGCAGATTTATTTTTAATATTTTCATATAATTCATTACATTCAAAACTCATACACACAGCATTTGAATTCTAGGAAATCCTTATAGGAGTAAGAGCTCTTAATTGTCAGTGAAATGAAGTCAGCCATTGTTTCACACTCTCCTACATGTTGTTCTTGTTGGTTGTTCGCCAATAAATTTTGGTAGCTCATTAGGGGCGTAATACAGGTAGTCAGGTAAGGCCTGCAGTCAGCTCGCAGTCAATTGGCAAACAATCAGGTGGAAATTCAATTCATTTATCAAAAATGGTTTGAGGTGCGCGCGCTGCCTGGAAATCAGTGCCAAGAATTTCATGTGAGAAAAGCTGGCAAAACAAATTTTGAAAAGTGGCAGAAATTCACAGTTGCCAACAAATTTATCACAACAAGCCAGCAACACGCACACACACACACCTGCATATGTAGATGTGCGCTGTGTCTCATATATCATGCGACAGGGCAAACAAGATTTATAAGGTAAAACATGGTGCGAGCAACTCTAGAGAAATAACGTCAACATCTCGCGGCTTAAAAAGAAAATGTTCCCCTTTTTGTTGTTGTTGTTGTTGTAGCTGTTGTTCTTTTTGCTTATGTTTCGGCGCACAACTCGAACGATTAATCAAAAAAGTATAAAGTGCAGGCGGGCAATGCCTGCAACTTTTTGCTAAGGTGTGTGGAAGCAGTGGGCGTGGCAGCTGCTGCTAATGGCACAAAAGCTGTGGCAAGCCACAACGCAGCCTCTTGAGAGGGTGATAAAGGCAGAGAGACAGATAGAGGGAGGGAGTGAGAGAGGGAGAGGGAGAGAGAGAGAGGGAGAGAGAGAGAGAGAGGGAGAGAGAGAAGGGGACAGTGACAGCGCAGCTCACGTGCTGATCATAGAGTATTCATAGAGCAAAAGAGAGTTTATTAGTTTTTGAATAAAATGTATTAAATATTTAAAATAAATAGAGAAGGAGAGAGAGAGGGAGCGAGAGAGAAAGAGAGATAGAGAGAGTGAGGAAAAGAATGAGAAATAGAGTCAAAGAAAGTGTGAAATATTGAAGGAGACTGTGAGGCAGAAAGTGGCAGTGACACAGGAACGAGGGAGAAAGTGAAGGGGGCTGAGGGTGACCGAGACGGAGGGAGGAGAGATAGATAGAGAGAGAGAGAGAGAGAGGGATGGACGGAGAGATCAAACAACTTTGGAGATCATAAAACAGAAAAAAAAATGCAAATTGAAACTGCGTACAAATTGATATTAAGGAATGAAATATGTGAAAGAGAAAGACAATGGCTGTAGAAAGAGAGAGTCGAAGTGCGATACGAGTTGACAGAGAAATGTTAGACAGGAAGTGCCACAAATGAAGTGAAGAGGAAAGAGAGAGAGAGAGTAGCAACAGTAAAAATATAGAAATATGATGGGAAGAGAGAGAGAGAGAGAGAGAGAGAGAGAGAGAGAGAGAGAGAGAGATAGAGAGCAGAGCAGTCATATTAAAAAAATAAAATTGCAGAACACAGATATGGAAAAAGACATAGCATTCGTTCCTAGACAAACGTTGTCATTATAGAGTATCACACAGTCGTCTTTATGGTCGAATGCAACAGATTTTGCCAATGTTGGCTAATTTAAATGTTGGCTGACATCTTCGTTCATTTTGGCTGTGGTGCAAAGCCAAGTGCACGTCCTTAGCGCTGAGCTGTCAGCGCGTCAAGTGTGACAGCTGCTCGGCTGCTCGGCTGCTCGGATGTTGTATGTTGTATGTTGTATACAGCTGTGTGTGCTGCATGATGTATGCTGTTGTTTGTTTCTTTGTTTGTTTGCTTGTTTCTCAATGGTCTGGCACTTTTAATGACACCATTGTCACCTTGGCCAACCCCAAAATGTGAAATGAGCCCAGCTCGTGCGCGCCTTTGCTCATTTGTTGTTTGCCGCTGTCGAGTGGGCGTCATGTAATGCGGCTTGAAGTGTCATTTACACGCGCATTGTATTGCGTCAGCTGCCACAGCTGTCACTTTGTCGGCTTTTTGCTTTATTTTTGCAGTGCGTGTAATTTTTTTCCATTTTTTTTCTGTTTGCGTTTTAAGTAGCTGTTAAGCATTTTCATTACACACGCCAAAATGCACAATGATTTATGCCAAGAACCCGACTACCGTTATCACGTGCTCGTACCGCTGTCAGCGGATTAAATACTCATGCCACAAACCATAAAGCTGCCATTGCCACCTCATCCACTTTCAAAGAGTCTCCCACCCACTCCCCCACCCACTCTCTCTGCAGTTATAACTGTGACCAGGGCAGGCGCTTTGTGCGCAGTTTATCATTAAAAACAATATACAAAAAAAAAATGGCATTTCATGCCTCATGCAAGCGATTCCTGGTTATGTGAGTGTTGCGCATTTTCAAGACCAGCCAACAGCAGACGGACATTGCATATTGTTGCACACTGTTTGCTGCTGCCGTCAGTGGGGTTTCGCTTTTGTTTGCTGCTGCAGCTTTGTATGCAAATAAATGGGCGGTCTAGACGGGCACGCACAATGGCAGTTTTAATTTGAAAAGTGGCTGTTGCAGCAGCAGCAGCAGGAGTCGGAGCAGGAGCAGCAAGGGCAGCAGCAGCAGGAGCAGCAAACACCAGCAGCAACCACTGCGAGGGATGAGTGCGACTGCAAGCCATTTTTATTTTATTTTTTTTTTTTAATAGTTTTTATTTTCGATTTTTGCAACAACCGCAAAAACTTGTGCCAGAACGTGTCGACATTTGTGGCCTAAACAAAAGACCAGGAGAAATAGCTGCAAAAATAAATAGATTAAAAGTGCACACACTAAAATATATTTCGTGTTAGACAGTGTGTTTGCCCAAAAGCAGACAAAAGAAATGCTGCTCGAATCGAGAACCAAATGTTATTTAATAACATTTAACTGGCTTATAAATTTTGTTTCCCCAAATGTTTGCAAATTGCAAATTTGCTTTTTTAATTATGAGCACGTTTCGGGGCGAAACTGAAGAGAAATAAATCACGCCATGCAAGAGCCACTCCAGGCTGCTTGCTTATAAATATTTTATTACCAAGTTACTAGCCATATAAAATTGGTCAATGGCAAACGAGTTGTGATAAGATATGCGAGTGAGATGATAATACTTTGAAATGCGGGGAACTTTAGCGAGGGACGATTGCTGTCTTCTGAAGAATAATGAAGTCAGCTAAAGGTCATAAATATATTCAAGCTATATACTAATATAGTTCTGAATGACTACAATATGCTTTGTATATTGTTTTTCACTGTATTTCGATCATAGTTTACTTTTAATAAAAATTGCTTGACTCAATACTTAAATAGTTACTTGATAAATGAAACTACAAATATCAAGTAAATATATTTAGTAACTGCCGACATCATTTAATTAATAAATTATCCCATTTTGATACATTATTTTGTGCCTAAAATTTCTATTTGCATAGGCAAGTAAATAAACTTAATTAGTATTACATAGAATTTATTTTATAATTATTATTAATATATGTTTCTTCCCTCAGAAATCATATTTTTGATGGCATATCAATAAATTTAATTATAATTAAATAAAATTTATTTTTAGAATTTTTTAGCGCACAAAAAAAAGTCCCCTTTAATAAAAGCCCCTGGACTAGACTTAAAATGACACACTGAATTTTTTTTGCGTGTTTGATATAAAAACAAATTCAATTTGCTAAAATTAAAATCAAATATGAGCAAAAAAAAAATAATAATAATAAAAATAAAATAAATAAGCTAATAAAAAATAGTAAAGCTTTGAATGCATAACAAAAATTGAAATATATTTTTTTTAGGTATTTTTTTTACGCTTGCACAAAAGCTAAATTTTAAATTTAAATAAAAATACTTTTTTCCCTTGGCCAGCGACACAAAAGCAAACATTTATAAAACATATTTTAGCAGTTTTATTTATTGTTTTTTTTTTCAACTTTTTTTTTTTTTACAATTTTTTCTATATGAATTTTCATACTTTATACATCCGCTAATGCAGCAACATTGACTTTTCACGTTTTCCCGTGCGCTGCTCACAATAGAGTTGCCATTGTCGCCTGCATCCTTGAAAGTTCCTGCTGCTGGCCACTAAATTGAAATTCATAATGAGTTTTTTATGCAAATACAACGCCCGCCCGTTCGCGACGCGCTGGCGTGTTAAACTTTTGACTGTCACATTTTATTTCATTGTGAATTTAGTTTACTTTCTTTATTTTTTATTTTAATGCTATTTTAGTGCAACTTTATTGTGTAGTTTTCAATAAAAAATGTGATATGACGGATGAGTTTGTTGGATTAGACTGACAGATGCTCTGTAATGAATTAATGAATATCAGACCTGAAAGCGAAAATTATCTAAGGATATAATAATACGATTTATAATGAGGTTATGAATCAGATAAAACTTAATACCTTATAATATTTAATGAGATGATGGCTGAGATGATTTGCATTCGACATTATACAAAAATATTTTAATTTATATTATAATAAATATTTAAAAAAAGTAACAAGCTTCTAGAATACCCATTCAGTGCCCAAGCGAAGTCAGATGAATTTTCGGATTTGCCACGCCCCAATTGGGGGCATTATGGATATTTGTGCAAAATTAATATAGTATTTAAATAGCAATTAAGTCAAATTGTAAAACTGTAGAAAATTCAGTATTTTAACTGGGATATAGGAAAATGCATTTTCCGATTTGCCACGCCCATAGTTTTTTATTTTCGGGTATTTCCGGGTATATTTTTCAAATTTGCGTTTGCACACAGATATTGTACAAAACCAATATGCTCATTTTACTTTCGTGAATGAGTATGAAGCCTTTTAGATACATGGATAGCTACTTGGATAACTATATCGCTCTATACAGCCACGCTCCCCGGGTATAGAAAGTGTCAGCTATAGCCTCGATCTACGCTCATTATGAATGCTTAGCTGAAATCATTGTTAGCTTGGCCAACAAGTTTTCAGAACTCAAGAAACAAAATTTTTCAATATTTTTTATTTTTTATTTTTTCTTTCTCATTTTTACAGGGTATACAAAACATAAACATGGCATATACATGTAACTTGTATTTGTACATGTTTTTTTTTTTTTTTTGTTTACTTTTCTTTTGCGTGTGTGTTTACATATGTGTGTGTTTGTGTGTATAACGGCAGTAGAAATTGTTATATGTTAATTCAATTCAAGCATTTCGTGCTGTGTTGCATGTTCGTATAAAATGGTAACAAGCCATGTGCCACATGTGTGTGCCACATTCGTACAACAATTTGGCTACAAAAAAAATAAAAAGGAGTAAAAAAAAAAAAACGAGCTTGGCTAAAAAGCAGCGCAAACGCATTTGAGAGACGGCAAGGCGCGAAAAACGGCTAGAGGCCAGAGAGCAAGCGTTTTGCCCTGATTTTGATTTGGTCCACAAAACATTTTGCGGTCTAATGGCAAACGGCATTTGAATTTAGATTTAATCCGATTGTAAAATTCTAAAATGTGATTTAAATTGAATGCCTGGCGTGGGCGGAGTGTCGCGGCTGAGTGGGCTGGGCGGTGGTGGGGTGGGGCTAGCCAAATGAGATTTGCATTTGAAAAGAGCGAGCGAGCGAGAGAGAGAGCGAGCAAGTTTTTATGCGAGCTGCGTTCGGGAAATTTATTAAAGCTTTTCATTGCACGCTGGGGAAATGCGCAACTGGAAAATGATGCGAGGACTAGAACTAGGGCCTTTTGTGTGCCGTAGATTTACAGTTATACTTTACATAAACACACACACACAGTGTGAGAGAGTGAGAGTGAGGCAGCAGTTGATCGGAATAAGTGCGCGATTAAATTTTAGTGCGTTTGTGCCTTTTGTTAGCGCATTTAATGTTCAGCTGGCTGAGCTTAGTTAGTTGCGCGGCACGCAACTTTAATCAAGTTAAATGGTACGCATGAGGCGCCACCTGCCACCACCTCACTCTCTTTTAGCCCGAAAGCCACGTTTACAACGCTAACGGCAATTAAAGTCCATTAACCACATGATGCGTTTTGCACTTAAAACCAACGCATAGACACATACACACAGGCGCAGGCCCAGGTGTGTGTGTGTGTGTGTGTGTGTGCAATCAGCAACGCATGCTGCAACCTGTAACTGGCATTGCCATTGCCGTGCAGCTGTGCACGCCGATTCCGCATCCGCATCCGTTTCCGGCAGGCGCCAAGCCACGTCCTGGTTCATGACGCACCCAACACGGCCACCACCTGTCCATTGCCCATTGCCCAGCTGTGCCCGCTCCTCTCTCCCCGTGTCACTGGCCTGTCCATTGCGTCAGGTTAGCGGACACGTGTGCATCCCAATGAAAACTAATTAGGCTGCTCGTCTGCTCTGGTTAGCCCAGGGTTGCCAGTTCAGTTTTAGTTCGCTCCGATCCGGTCTGCTAGGGTCTGCTCTGTGCTAGTCTAGTCTGGCTTGGTCTGCACATTTTTGGTCAGCTCAGCTCTCTGCAGTTGACCAAACCTGGCCACAGCGTCAGTTGCAGTTGTGTGCATTCGTAAGCCGCTTCAGCTTGTTGATATTCACATTTTTGTGTTTTTGATTTTGCGCTTTTATGCAAAATACCTCGCAATATACGCTCATCTGTCCAAGCATAATCCAGTTGACAGCTAAGAGATGCTCTGGACAGAATATATATTGCCTTAAGGAATAATAATTGCCTTTAAATTTTTGGGTACTTGGAGCAGATGTTGTTAACTAACTAATTCATTTATTTATAAGATAATGAAAAATAATAATAGAAAGTAATAGTTGTAATGCTTCTATAGACTACAGAGTAGAACGGAATTTCCATTTGTTATTAGTTTAATTATTAAAAAAAAAATTTATTTTTAGCTTTACAAAAAGTCAAACCATATTTTGAAAGTAAACAAAATGAATTTCTAGATAAAATTGTAAAAAATAAAAATAGAGGAAAATATACAAATTATTTAAACTTTATTTTAATATTATTGTCCTTAAATTCAACTTGAATAGAATTGAAAAATTGATTCAATCTTTTAATTTATTTATATAGATTTTTTTTTTTGTAGTATTTTAATATATTATAAATTTTATATATATTTTTTGGTTTTTGTTGTTTTTAATTTTAATTTTGATTTATTTATTTTATTTTATTTTTTTAATTTTATTTACTTATTATTTTTATTTTGATTTATTTTGATCTATTTTATTAAATTTTATTTATTTTTTTATTTTTATCCTTTTTTTGTGCTATCTTAGCAACCCAACTGAGGTTTTGTGACAAACCAAGTAGTCTCTAAAAATTGTATTAAATTACATATTTCCTTTTCATTCATTAATAGTTCACCCAGTAGATTCCATTCCTTCAGTTAGCAGAATAATAAATTTATTAAATTTCAGTTTGATAGGTTTATTACATCTTTTGCATTTCCATCTTCTGTCTCTTCGAATTTTGAGCTTATTAAATACCACAAATACATACAATCAGAATAATTGTGCCATAGCCCTCAGCTACAAGATTTTCACATAATCCAATGCTACATTTCGCGTCATTTTCCCAAAGTAAACCAAGGAACAGTTCGCAATTTCCTTGAAGTAATCATTGCTGGGTATATCGCAGTGCTCATGCCTAGCAGATATATATTCAATTTTTGGCTTTAGTGCTACGGCTGGGCTTAGTTGCGGTTGGCAGATGCAAAATTATAGCAGCAACTGTTGCTGCGACGTAATGCGGCAACTGGCAACAGTTGCTGTCATCAGCGGTTTTTCTCTCCTCATAGGTGGTCGGCCGAACAAAGGAGTCTATCTCTGTCAGTGTATAGGTGTGTCTGTGTGTTTGTTTGTGTGTGACTTTGTCTATGTTTGTATATCCATTTGATTTCTTTTGCTCTTGTGCAAGCTAAAAGTTAGACCTTTGGCTCTGATTTTGACAAGTTTCACAGCGGCAGTCCTTAGCTGCGTTTGCAATGGGAAAGGAAAAAAAAAGAAGAAGAGCAAAAAGAATTGTCGGGTTCAAATGTTAAATGTTCTTTTAACTGACACAAGAAATTTAATTTATTTTCGCCCAAGACAAACACACAACGACAGATGTCAAATTAGCTGCAGAGAGCGCCGGCACACACGTGTCGTCTTTTAATAAATGCCTTAAGGCTGTTGCCACAGAATTAGTTGGTTCGTTCGTTCGTTTTAAAAAGAAAAGGGCCAACAATTTATGTATTGTTAAAGTTCTCTGACGTCAGCCAAACTGCTGTGCGAGACATGAATATGAGTTGGGTTGCGTCTCTCTCTCTCTCACTCACTCACTCACTGTACCTATCTCCCTCTCTCTTCGTGTAAGTTGTGTTACGGTTTACCTAACAAGCCATCGATATTGGCCAGCTAATTGCATTGTTTTAGTTGTGTGCCAAGCAACTGAGCAACTAAACGTTGTTGCAATATGAGAACACTCACTTGATAGTCCTCTCGACTTCCCTATCTCTCTCTATCTCTATCTATCTCCTGTGCCCTTTCTCTTACTGTCTTGTTCGACTGAGTTGGTCGTAATGAAGCGGCTTAAGCGGATATAAACTGAGCCATAAGCCAGCTTTAGACTTTTAATTTAAAAGTTTTGCACTCTGCCAAAAGGCTGGCGACAACAACAAGAGCAGCTAGAGCAGCAGCAGGAGTACCAGTAGCAGCAGCAGTAGCAGCAGCAGCAGCAGCAGCAGCAGCTGAAAACAAAGTCGAGTAGCAGAACGTTCGAGGACAACGTAATGCAATCAGCAAACAAAAGGCAATTGCCAAAGGACGAATGCAGGATGAGAAGACACCAAGTGCGACAGTGAGAGAGAAATCTGGCCTTCGATTCCAGCGGTGCTGCGCCTCCTACTTCAGCTCCTGCTGCTGCTGCTGCTGCTGCTCCTGCACGCCACATGGAAATTATCAGCCTCATCTTTTTGGCCAAGCATGCCATTGTTTGAGGCAGCGGTTAAGCGTGGATTATGTCGTAAAGTGCAATATTTGGACATGCAGAAGGTGCTGTCAGCGCCGAGCATTGTCATCATATTTGGCGACTGACAACTGGAGGCAAGAGTTGTACACTCAGCGAAATTGAGAGTTTTAAGTGATATATACAGAAAATATCTTAAATATAATTAAAATGTCTTTGAGGGCAAGATTAGCTTTTTTTTTTATTTTTTATTTGGCATATCTGTATAAAGTAATATCCTAAGAGTTAGAGTTAGCTTTAATTATTTTCTTAGAATTTTAAAATTTAAATTTTGTCTTCAATTATTTGACTTGTTGAGGCATTTAAAGGCACGCAAATAATTTCACCTGAACTCTTTTCTGAGAATTTATAAATTACGAATTCCGCATTTCAACAGAATTTTCAAATGGAACCAGGAAATGAAAAGTAATGTCACAAAAAGTCAACAGATATTTAAATACTCAAAATAAATGTGAAATCTTTTAATAGATTTAAAAAAAAATCTGAAATTTCTTTCTAAAATGTGTGTGAAAAAAATCAATTAAAAATATACTTTAATTTTTATAAAAAGTATTTGTTTTATTTTTTTATTACATTTTAATAAAAAAATATTTATATGTTAAGTTTAAATTCTATTACAAATAAGAATAAAATAAACAAAATATTCTGCGGACTCAGAAAAAATAAAAAAATAAAAATAAAAAAAATACAGTACAAATTATAAATTTCCTAAAAATTTCTCTAAGGTAAAAAATTGCCCTCAGACTTGACGGCTGAAATTATATTACTAAATATATAATGCAATTGGCCTTTATTAAATTCAACTCGGTCTAAATTTGTATACTTTGTATTTCGATTATGTTAATGAAAATTCTGAAAAGAAAGTTCTTAACCGGAAATTTTCATGCTCAGGCTTAATAGTAGATAAGACTTCTGGCTAAAATTGGACTGGTGAAATGAAGAAGCGCTTGATATTATTTCTTTCTCTAAGTGTTTCAGCTGGGTGGACGATAAGCGAAACCACTGGGAAAATTTCATAGCTGCTGAGCCAGTGCGGCTCGCGGCTATAATTAACAAGATATAATGGCAGAGAAATATGCGAAGCTGAGCGGCGGACCGGGCGATATGTGTGTGGCGGGCGGGCATTTTAAATTAAATCAGAGCATTATGACCGATAATTGGACGACAGGCGACAGGAGACAGGCGACATTTTCATGAGAGATACGATATTGTGGGTAAAAATAATTAACGACTTGCCGACTGAAATGTAAAGAAAAGAAGAAGGGTAATCAATGCAGTTGGCGGTGCGAGCGGTGCTACAACATAACTCAAGGAAAAGAAAGCCAAAGTCCATTGTGTGTGTGTATGTGTGTGTGTTGTGCCTTTGTTGCGTATACGCAGCGCTGCCACTCATGGAGCAGTGGTAGAGGCGGAGGTAGAGGCAGAGATAGAAGTAGCAGTAGAGGAAGAAGTAGGGGAGGAGGTAAAGGCAGAAGTAGATGCAGAAGTAGAGGTAGAGGTAGTGGCAGTGGTAGAGCCAGAGGTAGAGGCAGTAGTAGAGGCAGTAGTAGAGGCATATGTAGATGCAGAGGTAGTGCTGAGGTGGAGGCAGAGGTAGTGCAGAGGTAGAGGCAGAGACAAAAGTAGAAGTAGAGGCAGTAGTAGAGGAAAAAGTAGAGGCAGAGGTAGAGGCAGAGACAGAAGTAGCAATAGAGGCAGAGGTAGAGGCAGAAATAGTGGCAAAAGTAGAGGCAGAGGTAGTGCAGAGGTAGAGGCAGCGACAGAAGTAGAAGTAGAGTCTGAGGTAGAGGCAGAAATAGAGGCAGAGGTAGAGGCAGAGACAGAAGTAGAAGTAGAGTCTGAGGTAGAGGCAGAAGTAGAGGCAGTGGTATATGACGAGGTAGAGGCAATGGTAGGAGTAGTGGCCGCGGCACATGCTAAAGCCAGCCTTTTACACTTGTTTAATGATATAAGAAGCAAACGATGTTCATTTGCGTTAAATATTGAAAGCCATTATGTTGGTTACTTTGTGGCAACGGCAGCGCCAACTTTCTGAACTAATTTAGAGCCCAGAAAAGAGATGGGAAAAAAATGTGGAGCAAGCGATAAAAGACTTTCTGTAAATACACTTGCAAAAGGTACTTGAAGAAGCGGGAAATGAAGAAGCTTTATGAAGACTGCTCTAAAAAAATTTGAGTTGCAAGAGCTTTTAGTGCTTGCCTTAATGAATTCTCTTTCATACATTTATTATTATTTAAAGGATTATTATGGCTTACACTATTATATACCTCGCCTCATCAAGATGTCAATTCAAGTGTTTTAAATACCCTTAAAATACTCCTGTAGTATCTTATCTCATAGGTTTACTTCTGAAAAATTTGTACTAAAATTTATTTAACTCATACGAAAAATCTAAAAGTTTTTAAATCATATCACGTTTCATAAATTGCCAATCGAGAGGGTATTCAATTTTCCGACTAAACCTTTTTAACTCTTCCCTTACTTCTGTTACCCCTATTTTTGCTTTTTTTTCGCAAGTCGCGGGTTGCCTTTCAGCTTTATTGGAGTTTAATCTTTGCGCTCTGATTTGGCAACTTATTACTTAAGTTTCTAGCTAAATATTTCAATAAACTTTCTGCGCTCCAAAACTTGGCTATCTGCTTAGCCTGGGCTTCTTGGGAGGCATGAAAGAGGCAACCAAAAGAGAAAGAAAATAGCCGAGAGAGAGGAAGGAAGAGACACAGAAAAGCAAAGGCAAATCAAATTTCATCTAATTTCAATGTTTTAAGTCAGACCACGACCGCCTTTCCAATATAAATAATCGACAAAAATTACAATAAAAATCAATTTCCATATTCAATTTGGTTAAGTGGCACGCACACACATACACACACACACACCAACGCACACACATACTCAGCAAAAGTTTGACAATGGTTGAAAAATAAAGAAAAAAAAAATTACTGCTCAGCTCTATTTGCCAGCTGGTCATTTGATGAGAGAATGTAGAAGAGACAGGGGCAGTGGTAGGGCATGGCCAGACGGGGCAGTTTGGGGGCGGTGTTCGCTATAAATAATACGCAGATTTTTGCGCTGGCCCTAAATGAAGTTAAACTATGGCCAGTTCGTCAACGTCAGCAATTTAGAAGCCATAGCCATGCAATTCACTTGACTGTGGCTCATTTATGCGTTTAACACATTTTCTAGCTGCTTGCCGGGTTCCAGCAGGGGCAGGGGCAGCGACAGGGCCGAGAGAGATGGGCTTTGGCAGTTGTAACTACGAAATGTAAGGGACATGCGACAGCAACAGCAAATACAACAACAACGACAACGACAACGACAACGCCGACATTGTGTGACACATTTCCATTTTGGTTTGGGGAAAACGTTTTACAGAGTAAAATTTCTTCATTCTTTGCTTTTGCTGGCGCTGCTGCTACTGCTGCTACTTTTATTTACTGCGGGTCCACAACAAAAGCGAGCCGAAAGTGAAAAGCACAAGAAATGTTTACCAGAAAATAGTGCAAAGTTTTCCTTTTTATTTTCTTCTACTTTCACCAGCTCGTTTTCTGTTTCTTTTTTTTTTTTTTCTCTTTTTCATTCTTGGTTACGTAAAAAATACCAGCACGTTAAATTCAATTTAACTTGAAATGCAATGAAACGTAATGAAATTTTCGCTGTCAGTCGTCACAAGCGGTCAATCCGCCCTCGCTTTCTCTGCAAATTATACGAAAATGTTGCTCTATAGAACTAAACTAAAACTAAATCTCGAATTAGTATGTTTAAAGTCAAACGAAACGAATGAGGAGCAAGTGTTTATCAAAAATAAATATAGTTGTTAAATAATCATCAAAAAAAAAAATTTAAGAACATTTTTGAGACACTTTTGATACATATTCTAGACAAGTAATAAATAATAAAAGAAAAAAAAGTTATTTACATTATTAAACAAATAATGTCAAATTTAGTTAATAAATAAATAAGACTATAAATTAGGAATACAAATAAAATAGAGACAAGTTTTCTATATATTTAGTCGAAATAAATAATTTAGAATTAAATATTCCTAGCTCTTCTCCTTCCCTTAGTCGTACAATTTTTTTAATGTAATTTAAATTAATTAATTATTTATTATAATTTGTAAATATATGTGTCCATGTTTTTCATTCAGACGCAGTAAATATGAAATTTTCTGCAAACTTAAAACGTCATTTTAATATAATACTACTCATGAGAAATAAAATAATATTATTATATATATTAGAAAATTATATATATTAAAAAAATTAAATAAAATAAAAATATATATAAAAAAAAAAAAATGTAAAAATTAAAAAAAAAAAAAAAAAAAAAATTGCAGCATACTTTGTAGAGCGTAGATAAATAAAATTCGACAAATTCAATCAATTGCTTAATACTCAATATTAATATATATATACATATATATATTTTATATTTAAAAAGCTGTTTTCAGTTCTAAACATATTTAGAAATTATGTTTAACAAATTTAAGCAATTCCTTAACCCAAAATGTCGTTCTTTGTCTGCAAACCCCTCCGCAAATTATTAAAAGCGCTAGCTAGTTATAGCAATAAATTGCTTGTTAAATTTAATCTTTGTCATGTTTTTCACAAAAAAAAAAAAAAAAAAAAAAAAAAAAAAAAAAAATTTTGTAGCTGCGTAGCAGCACAGAGAATGGATTCGAATGGAATGGAATATTTATTGCCTTTATTAGCGAGTCGATTGAAAAATTTAGTGCGCTCGAAATTCTATCTGAAGCGCTTCAATTCACTTGCTGCCAGCTGAGTGGTTCGGTGGCTCGGTTAGCATCGTTCGCCCCGCCACTTGGCGCCCTGTTGAATGGGGCCTAGCAGGAGTCGAGAGTGCCAACAATTCATCTTCACGCTAGCGAATTTCTCACGCAGCTCGAATTCATTTTATTTTACCTGTTTTCCTGTTTTTGGCAATTTTTGGCATGCAGCTTAAGGTGTGGCACTCTATGAAATTCGCTCAATTTGCCCAGTTGGTTGCTGGCTGCAGCTTGTTGAGAAGCATTTCCAATTGCGTCCCGCCCTCAGTCGCCTGCCGCCCACGACTATTTCCCTAGCTGTTGTAGGTGCTAAGCATGCTCCTGTTTGCCTTCTACCTTGGCCATTGTTATTGTGTATTTGTTTTCAATTTAAGCAGCTCCAATTCACTCAACTGTTTTTGGGGGGGCCACGTGGGGGCCATTCACTATTCGCAGCTGCATTATTTTTTGCTGCTGCTGCTTGCCTTCATTCGTTTTGCTTTTCTTTTTTCTCTCTCAAATAATTGCAATTTGTTTCTGTATTTGGGAATAATGTTAATTTTATTGATTTCTCACAGCTTATTTCTCACTGTTGTCCATGCCAAAAGCAATTAGTTGAAAGTAAAGAGAGCAGGGCAAAAACATAAGACAGACTTAACCTGTTGTATGTAGATGGGAAATGCATTAGCAGCCAGTTGGAGCTACGATAATTAAACGAAAGCAAGTGCAGGCCGAAGCACAAATGCGCTTTGCAACACTGGCGAGGCTAGAAAATGTGTGCATTTCGTTTTGATTAAGTTTTGCATTTGAAATTTATGACTGAAATTATTGCCTTTTGCTTTTCATAACTCAGGCAATTAATTTGCTGGCTAAATATTTGCTATAATTGGAAAATGCTAATGAAAAGTTTGGCTGGAAATGAGTTTTATATATGAGCTGGGCCAATAGCCTATCCGTTGCTTATATATTTGACTTTAATATGTTATCCCGCATTACGTAACGAAATAGCTGCTGAATGTAACCAAATTCCAGCTCGATTACTTATACCCAGAGTGCATTTCGTCTGGGCTTAAGTGCGTCGCATAGCACGGAAAACTTTGAGTGCGAGCAAATTTCTTTTGTTTTTAAGCCAACTTACAGACGGAAGTTGGCAGGAAAGGAAGGCAAATGCCGGCGCCGTAGCAACCCGTAATGAAGAAGACCCAGAAACGTCGCCGTAACGCCAACATTCGAGACGATATTGCGGCACATGTCGAACAAAGTCATCAGAAATTACGCCTTAAGCCTGAAAAACTGTTAGACCTCGACAAGTCAGCTAGCCACGGGAATGATGTGTGTGGAGTACACAGGGGCTGTCTCATGCTTCCATGAATGAAAGACGAAACAACATAATGCTGCAATTTCGTTTGCCATTGCTGCTATTGGGTAGCTTCGAATTCGTAATTAATTATGACTTAAATTCTTTGAGTAGCTCTTAGGCACTCGTTGTAAAGAGTCTTTACAGAGCTATAAACGGATTTTATTTATGTGGCAACTCTTTAGAGCTGCTCTGAGAAGGTAACAGGCAAATGTGTTCTGTATATCTTAAAGATATAATTTAAATGGTTATCAATATTGAAAAGAAGACTTTTATAAATTCTTCTAAGGTGTTTGCAAAAAATAAAAAGAAAAAAAAATAAAAACAATTTTTTAAAATATATATAATATAAAAAATGAATAAAATAAAAATTTTAAATTTAATATAAAAAAAAGTAATAAAATAATATAAACTGAACAAAAAATATGTAAAATGAATAAATAAAATTTTAAATAAAAATCAAACTTAAAAAAAAAAATTAAATACATTTAATTCAATGATTAAAAAGTGTACAAAATAAAGTTTATTAAAATTAAAATTTTAAAATATAATTACAAAAATCAAAGATGAAATAAACAAACAAAAAAAGGGGGGAAAAAAAATTGAGAAAATTATCATTAAAAATAGAATTTCAAATAAAAACCCAAGTAAAACAAATAAATAAAAAATATTAAAGAAAGTAAACTAAAAATGTAAGAAAACCAAAAGCTTTGTGCTTATAAATAATGTAAAAAATATCAAAATTAATTTAAACAAATATAGTTTATTTTGAATCTAATTCTTATTAATAATCAATGCGCCAATTGCCTATCATAGACTTTTCTCTATCTGTAATCCCGTTACCCATATGCAATTGGAAATTCAAGCAATCTAATATTAATTCCTGGTAAATTAAACATAAATAAATTGATAATATTTACCGCACATCCTTAGCAACTTGTGCTTCCTAATTGAATATCCTTTAACACTTGCCGCGTAATAAAATCTCGCTTGTAACCCCCTTTTTTTCTAGCAACAATACACAGCAAAGGAGCAGAATAAGAAGAAGAAGAAAAGACCGTGGCTCAACCCGTTTCGAACACCGTCTGGCACATAAAGAAGCGCGTTTCGTGGCGTAGAATTTCTGAGAGCAAGCGTAATCGAGCCATGACAAACAAAAAGTTTCAGCTCGTTAACGTTCAAATTAGGCGTTGGTTTTCCAACACACACACACACACACACGCACGCACATGATTTAAAGGGTATGCCACAGTTGTTGCCATGTCGAAGAAGCAAGAGTATCAGAAAATAATAATCAAAAGAGCCCAGCACAGAGCAGACATGCAGCCCGATCAAACATAGTTGAGAGCCAAAGCAGTTGCAGTTATAACTATGTTGATTGACTGCGTGTGTGTGTGTGTGTGTGTGTACATGCACACATATACATATACATATCTGTGACTGGCACTATGTCATAGGGGACATTAGCATGAGCTCATAAAAAAATACTTGGCGACTATATAGAGCTGTCTGTCTGTCTGCTGTGTGTCCCCTGAGCTGCAGCGCATTGTGAGCGTGTTTGCACAGACTGTCTGCGTATTTCCGGTGCTGCATGTGTGTGTGTTTACCTAATTACATTCCGGAAATAAAACGTTGACTGATTGCGCCAATAAATGAAAATAATGACGTAGCCATTGACTGCAAACTGGCAAAGCGACGGATGCGGCAAAACTGGCATCAAACTGAACTCAGCCGACAAAGTTTTTGTCGGTCTCTCTACCTCCCCCTCTCGTTCTGTCTTTGTCTTTGTCTGCTATGTAACTTTTGTGTTGGTCTTTGACTCTGCGTGCGTGTGTGTGTGTGTGTGTGTGTGTGTGTGTGTGCCGTTAAAACACAAACTCTTGACGAGTTTATTTCCCCACGCACTCGCTAACTGATTGTCTGTGATTTTCTTGTTTTTAGATAATGAAAGAGCTCACACACACACACATACACACACACTTGCACATGCTCTCTTTCTCTCTTTCCCTCTCAGCTTGGTCCATTATTTCTGCGGGCACATAAAAGTAAGAGTTGGCTAAAATGTTGCTTTTTATGTGCCTTGGCTGCTAGATATTGTGGCCCATTTATTTGCCAATGCCCAGTCAAAGCCAACAAAAAAATTAACGTCTCTCGAAATTGAGCTGCTCGGCTTAAGCATCTCGACCAATCGCACATAAATTATATATCAGCAGTCAGCGAAAATCCATTATATATATAAAGAGTTCAACGGCTAGCAAAAAGTTTTTCCACGCAAAAATTCTCTTCATAATTCATTTAACACGTCTAAATGCAAAGAACTGTGCCAATGCAGGGCTGCAGGGCTGCAGGGCTGCATGGGCCAAAAGCCAAGTGCTTTTGACCAGCTAGCTAACCAAGAAGTATGCTAAATATTTGGCTATTTACCCACAGCTACACTATTCGTGTTGGCCAAAAACTGGTTACAAGAGCTGCTGCTGCTGCCGCTGCTGCACGCAACTAACGCAGGGCTAAGGCAACAAACTGAAAAAAAAAGAAAAAAAAAAAATAGGCAAACTTGGCCCTCTACTAATTTCAGCACAATAACCCAAATTAAAGCGGTTTTTGTGTTTTGTTTGCAGACCTCGAAACACGAGAGACGAACCGAAGAGCTGCTAAGACAGCGCGCTACAGAGAGAGAGAGAGAGAGGGAGAGAGGGTGGCAGCAAACTCTCGCTCTCTCTCGCGCTCTCTTTATGGCAAGTCCAGTGCGCAGAAGCGTGCGACAGAGAGAGTCCTCTGTGAGAGCATTTTTAAAAATGTTTGCTATAAACGGGAAACAGCTGTTTTTATTGTCCTCAAACGTAGCAGCATCAATTAAGTCCACTCAAGAAAGGCGCAAACGAACTAACGAACTAACCCACAAGTTGTTCACGGGGGACCTACTACTATGATGAAGTACTTCACATGCAATAAAACTAATTAAAATACATCATAATCATAATAATGAGCGTAGCATTAGCTAGTTGTATTAAAGTAACTTGATACATCATGTTGTGCGGTGGGCTTTAAGTGAATAATGTAGTAGATGATATATCATCTTACTAAGAATCTCTTAAGTCGAAAATATTATATGTATAAGGTATTAGGTTTAACGTCTTCGCTTGACACTTCTTTCTTATTTTATTTATTTATTTTTTTAATATTTAATAATAATAATGATATATCATCTTACTAAGAATCTCTTAAGTCGAAAATATTATATGTATAAGGTATTAGGTTTAACGTCTTCGCTTGACACTTCTTTCTTATTTTATTTATTTATTTTTTTAATATTTAATAATTAAACATGACGCATGGAGATTATATAAAAGTACAGAAAATCTTTCTTTCATGATAAAATAGAAAATTAGTATTGAATTTTTTTTTTTTTTTAATATAAAATCTTATATAACAAACATTAAAAAATATTTAATCAACACTGACATTTATCTAATATATATATATTTATCTAATATATATATATTTATAATATTTTTAAAAGTCGAATAAAATCAGAGAAAGTGTTTCTGATATAAAAAATTCTTTAAATTATAATTGAAATATATATATTTGTTTTTCTCTTTTTTCTTAGTTTTCACATAATCAAGTTTTGTAGTTTTTATCTTAATGAATCTTGCTTATTTCTATAAATATTTAATTGAAAATATAAATTAATCTAAACTCAAATTTAGCTTCAATGATATTTTCTCAGCAAATTATATTATTTACATTCCAAAAATTGTTTATTTTAATATGTTTTTATATTATTATATATTATATATTAATATTATTATTTTTTCAAGAAGTGCAGACTTAAGTAGGTAAGATTAAAACTAAAACACTTGTTCCCCTAATAAATAATTGACTTATATGTAATAAATATTAAATTGAAATTGTTTTTATTTTTAAATAAAATAATATGTGTGTATGTATAATATAATTGCATAAATTTCTTTAAAATGTCTTATGCTTATTTGTAAATAATATGTGAGCCAATATGGACCATATGCGCCATGCCAGCGAAATGCACGCGTGCCTTCTTATTATCAGATGCTTCTCAAACTTTTCCTCCATGGACCAATTTAACGCACTTTGAACGCAACGTAAAGAAGTTGCCATAAAGAGAGCGCGAGTATTGCTCAAGGGAGAGCGAGTGATGAGAGAGAGAGCTCGGCTAGCGCTGCTGCTGCTGCCTCTGCTGGCGTCGCTGCCTGTGCAGACTGTGCTGCTGCTGGCTGGCTTGTCGCGTCGCATCGCGTCCCATCGCATCGCATCGGTGTCGTGTCCGTGTCCGTGTCCGTGTCCTCGCCAACAGCAGTTGCCGTTGCCAGTCGCTTGCGAAAGCGTAAAGTAAACAGACAAGCGTCGTCCGAGCAGGCCAAAGCAGCTGGCGTCGCCAGCGCCAACGACAGCCACAGACAACAGCAACAACAGTAACAGGAACAGCAGCAGCAGCAGCAACATCAGCAGCAGCAGCGACTACGACAAGTCGCACGAGTTCGCAGTAAAAGTGACGCAGCTGCCGGCAGCGACGTCGACAGCGACGCCTTTAATCGGTTAGACGCAGCAGCAGCAGGCAGTAGGCAGCAGCCAGTTTGTGCTTCTGCTGCTGCTGGCATTGCTGTTGCCATTGCCGCTTGCCACATCCTTTGACGCCGCATGCATTCAGTTAATTTCTGACTACAGCAACGGCAACGCGTTGCGTGCGCTTCGAGTCGCCTCGCTGCGGCATTTCACTTTTGTTATTGTTGTCATCGGCTCAACTCAACTCTGAAACTGAACTGAAACCGAACTGATTTAACGGGGCGTAAACGCAAAATGCGCATTTTTTGTGAATCCAAATGCAAATAAAATAAAAAATAAAAAAATTAAAAATAAAAAAAACACAAGCATTACGAGTGCTCAAGTTGAAAAGTCAAATGCGGGGCAAAAGTTGCAGGTGGCATATGGCAAGTGGCTCGTGCAACGCGTGGGGCAGGCAAAGCCCAAACAAAAAGCCAAAAAAGTGAAAACTAAAAAACCGAAAAGCGCCAAAAAATAAAGCCTAAATTAAATGTGGGCTGGCTACTCTGCGTCTGTGTGTGCGTGTGAGTGAGAGAAAATGTTGGAGAATGTGTTAAAAAATAATTGAAAAATAAATGAACCCTTAATGAAAGCGCATGAAACGACTTGATCAACGCTGCAGCAAAGCTACGATTAAACAATTTAATCAACAAAAATTCAATAAAGTCCATATATATATGTATATGCAAGAATCAAGCATACGCAGCGTACGCGCGTGCACATTCAAGTGAAATGGCGGTGACAATGCCAAAATTGAATTAAACATTGATAAATTGATTTACGTATGCAAAACAATTGAAAGCAAAGTACAAAAAAAAAAAAAATAATAAATAAAAATAAATAAAAGAAAATAAAAGAAAGAAAACAAAGAGAAATAAAGGAAAAGCAGCAGTAGCAGCAGCTGCTGTAACACCTACAACAACAACAACAAAAACAACGGGAGCAGGAGCAAAATGCCGGCATCAAGTGGATTATATCGCATCAAGCACGGCCGTGTCCTTGGCGGCCTGCAAAAAGCGTCGGCACTTATTTTTATAGCATACATTGCGGCATACAGCACTTGCGGTAAATATAACAAGCACACACACGCACATATATACAACTCAAACCTTTGCTCAATAATAATAAAACAAACTGCAAAAGGCCAAAAGAGAAACAACAAAAATGAATGTATGAAAACAAAATGTAAAAAATTTATTCATTTCGTATTCATGGCAATTATGACATATCAAATTTTCATTGCGGTTTCTCGTTTAACTGGCAAAAGCGAAATGCATACAAATAATTAAATTTGTGCTTCAAATATGAAAAGTTTGAGATAGAGTGAAAGAGAGAGAGTGAGAGAGAGGGAGATGCATTGAGTTGATCATAATATGGCTAATTAATAATGCAATAAGTCGCATATTTGCAATCAAAGAGCAAAAATATTTTCGAACACATTTGAGTCAATGAAATGGTTTTTATTGCTCATTATGGAGCATATAAAGAGCGTTAATAATATTAAATAATACAGCTATAGCTATAGGATGAACGTGCCTCATATGCTGATAATTTGATATCATATCTTGATATAAGTTTTCATTCTATCCAGTCTATCTCTATCTCTCCCTCTCTCACCCTCTCTCCCTCTCTCCCTCTCTCCCTCTCTCTCTCTCTCTCTCTCTCTCTCTCTCTCTCTCTGATTCTGTCGCTCTGGCTCCCTCCAAGTTTTACCAAGTTACTCGAAGCTGTCAAGTTGAAATATTTTTGGATCTCTTGATGCGCCCAAGTTTCCATAAGTTGTCAGATAAAAATCAAGTCAAGTTCTACTTGAATATATAATTTTCGACATGTGAAGTATTAATATATAATACCATATTACATTTACATATAATATTTACATACAAATTACTATGACTCACAATAAACTTCTCTAACTGAAGACTAAGCATTATCAAGGCTTTACAACAAGCTGTGCTAACCAGCTTTAGCCAAAGCGGCTTAAATGCTTCCACATTTTTGCTAATTTACTTGAAATTTTCTTATATTTTCTTTATTTATTTATTTATTTTTTTTTTTTTGAGCTAACCAAAGAGAAAAATAAATATAACTAGGCAACGTAGCCTCAAGTAGAGCTGATAATTAAAGCTTTAATGAGTTTTCATATATATTTTACAATTTTTTATATCAAGCCACATACATATAAATATAATTTATAAAAAAAAAAAATTATAAACATAAGAAATATTATTAATAAAACTAATTTATGATGAACTACAAATAATACTAGCTTATGATTAAATATAAATAATAATAATTTTGTAATTAAATGATAAATTATAATTTTTTTATATAAAATAATAATTTATAATAAAATGATTAACAATATAAATTCATACTAATATAAACTAGTTATATTTTATTAAAAAAAAAATAAAATAAAAAAAAAAAAAAAAAAATAAATAATAACAAACAAAACGAAAACCTAAAATGTGCTTTCGGAATAATAAGTTAGTTAATCAAACAACAAGAAAAGCTTCCAGAACACATTGAATCTAAATCATGTTTCTGCTTTCAAAATTGTTTAATGAAATAAGCTGATTTACAATCTTTTTAGCTAGCACAGTTTCTAGGTAAACCAAACCGTAAAGCTTTGCCTTTAAATGAAAAAGCAAATAAATGCTTAACTCTTGCTGCATATTGCCCATAGAAAAGGCGCCACTCGAGCTGAATTTACAGTTCGTGCTATTCAAAGTTAGCACAACAGTTTGTAAAACTAATCAAAAACAGATTTGGTAATCTGTCTGTCCCACTGGCTGACTGGCTGACTGGCTGAATGGCTGGCACCGCCTGCACCTGTCCTTTATTGCATACCTATGCTGCTGTAGTTTGAATCCTTTGTGAGTGTGTGTATGTGTGTGTGTGTGTGTGTGAAGGGCAATATGAGCAGATGGTAAATGTGTTACATTTTATTGGCAATGTCGCCAATGTCAGCGATAGCGCGGAAATCGTGCATCACTTGTCAATGCCTGACAGAGCGACAACAACAACAACGACTGCCGGAGGGGGGCAACAACAAGAAAGAAAATAAAATAAAGAGAGCAAGAAGAAAACATGAATGCGAACACTTGTCTGCAGTGCAAACTGTTTGCCCCACAGCCGACTGCTGCTGTTGGCAATTTGTCAAGCAATCAACAAAGCCAGAAATTGCCCCCAGCCCGTTTGGATCATGGAGCCGTGAGTGTGAGTGTGCATGTGTGTGTGTGTGTGTGTGCCCCAAGGTGCTGCCGCTTGACGCTTGAGCTTTGCGAATGTTTGTTGCCAAATCATTGAAACAAATAAAAAGCAAAGTGCAAAAGAAAAACCGATCAAAGAGCAGACACATGCGAGTATCGTGTGTGTGTGTGTGTGTGTGTGTGTGTTTGTAACTGCTGGCCCTCAAAAACAAGAACTGGAGCAACTACAGCCGTGCTGTGCGTGCCATCTATCGCCAGGCACGCCCTTTTTTTTTATTTGCTGCCGCTGCTGCTGCTGCCGCTGCCTCCTTTGGGGGCTACAAAACGGTCTGTGAAATCGTCAAATAAAGCGACCCAGTTGCTGGCCCTGGAGCTGTGCACTTCTGCCGCAACTAGAGCAGCCATTGTTGCATGTGTTATGCCAGCTTTTTGGGTTACACACACACGCGCACACGCACACGCACACTCGCACACTTGCTCACTTCAGCTGTCACTGTCAATGTTGTAATAAAGAATTCTTGAAAACAACAAAGCAAACAAAAGCTTAGTTCTTAAATGAAAACAATTTTAATGCTGTGCTAGCTGCTTTTCTTCTGTCTCTCTCTCTCTCTCTCTCTCTCCCACTCTAGCTTTCTCTATTTTGTGTGTGTTGTCTCATTTTCTTTCTGCTTATTCGGGCCACATTAATATTTAGCTCAGCATCAGGCTCTCGTATATCAATATTTATGCATGTCAGGAGCCCTGGAGGATTCGAAGGACAGCTTGAAATCCAAGCGCGCACAACCGCATTTTCTGCAGCTCAATGCACGCAAACATTTCCATAATTCAGGCAAGGCAAAAACAAAAACAGAAATAGAAGGGATATATTGAAAATATGATATCGGATATGATAATATATGGCCTAAAAAAAAAAAAAGAAAATGCATGGCCCACAGCTATGCACTGATTTTGTGAGAAAAAACACAAAAAAAAAGAGAAAAAAAAAATGCGCATTGTTCATGCAACTAAAATGTGGGAAAATATTTCAGGCGAATTTTCTCTTTTTTAATATGACTCTCAGCTGGCTTGGCTTAGAAATTGTTGTGCGTATCCTTGGCCAGCGTTAAAAAGCACATTATTTAAGAAACAAAATCCCAAATGAAAGCAAGAGACTTAGCAGCATGTTGTCAAGGCTTAAAAGGATTCGCTTAACCTGACATGGCTAAGATGCAAAGCAAACAAAACTTTTAAAATTTGTCTGAGACAAGCCTAAGCATGCTTAAAGTTGGGCTATTATCAATGATGCCTAAGATGAAGGGGCTTAATAATCATTTTATATTTATTATTTAGTAGTATATAATTATTTTATTTTTTTACTATAAATAATTTTATTTTATTTAAGTTTTTATTTTTTTTAATACATATATACATATATTTTTATTAATTATGTTATTTTTATTATTTTTTATTTTGTATCTATATATTTACTGACTGTATACATATAAATTTATTTATGTGTATTGAATAAAATAATATATGGCAAGTAAAAATATTTTTAAAAAAAATTTTCATATTATATATACATATTTATTCATATATATTTATTCAATTAAATACGATAAAATATTTAAGTTCTTTTGTACAGTAAGAGGATATTAGCTAAACCTCTCAAAGTCTTTTCAAAAATTTGCTGCCAACTATTGCTCAATTATATTTTCACAAGCAGCAGATTTGACTTTGTAAAGAAGAAAAACCGAAAATTTTAAATGCTTAAATATTTAACAAATATTAGAAAAAGGAAAATAAAAGTAGACTTTAACAAAAAGTATATACAGAATACTCGCATATAAATATTTATATGTACATTTTATTCACACAACAAATCCTATACAAGCTTACATCCATTGCCTAAAACTCTGCCCAAAAAAAAAAAAAAAAGGCAAGCGCCATTGGCAATTTGTCGAGACACAGGTGTTTTGCCCAGCTACGTGACGGCATTTGAAATATTGGCAGCAATTGCAGCAGTTGAAAATGTAGCCAGCTGTGCAGGCAGATAGCCAAAGGACATATCTGTCTGCCTCTCTCTCTCACTCTCTCTCTCTCTCTCTCTCTATCTCTCTCTATCTATCTCTCTCTCTCTCTCTCTTTCTCTGTGTGACAATGAAACCTTAAAGCAAAAAAGAAAATGCAGTCAACAAATATTCAAAGCGTTGTCTGGTATTTACAGCAACCGGCGATTAGTTGGCCACTTTGGGGCAAATCTAGTTAATTGGGGCACAGCAAAGGCAAAAGGCAAAAAAAAAAAAAAGGAGCAGAGAGTCGTGTAAATTGAGCCCGTTCGATTGCCTAATTGCCGGGATATGTCAACCCGTTTAGCTACCCAGGGCGTATGCGTAATATGAGCCGCGGGGCGTATACGTAACGTGGCATAAGCTGTGTTTTTCAATGGCGCTCAAATTGATGATTTTAATTGAAGCGAAACAAGCGCAAAAGCAATTGGAAAACCTCATTCGCTTAATGGCAGCTGCTGTGCAACAAAGAGTGGCACGTGGCACGTACCACACACGCACACTTCAATATTTCTTCATCTCGAGCGTAATAATTTTAAATAAACTGAAGTCGGGCTGTCAGCAGCCGCGGCGCAAACCTTCCAGCGGGTCAAGGCCTGAAAGGGGCGCGTTTGGTAAATGCACATACATGCGCGCGTTGCCAAGCATAATTTAATAGTGCTGGCACACACACTCACACACAGTGTGTGCCGCTGCAACAGAGCCATAAAGTTCACCTGTTACAAATGCAACGACACGTGGGCGTTGCTGTGGCCATGGCAGCCATAATAATCAGCACAAAAACTAATGGTCGCACACACACACACACGCACACACATACATGCACACACTTACAGCATACAGCTTACATGTGCTCTACACACATGCGAGTCTTTGCCGCTGAGCCTGCACTTTCGCCTGCATGCACGTAAATTCTACATAATTCAAAGGCGGCGCCACCTTTTTGGCAATCTCAATACGGATACAGTGAGCAGCGGATGCGAGCGAGCGACTGCGAGCTGAGATTTGCGGCTGCGATAAAAGGGTGGGGAGCAGCGAGCCAGCAGAGCCAGAATCCGAATGCGGGGTGAGCGAGCAGAACGGAAACAGAAATGAAAGAGAGCGCGCATATAGAGTTCTGAAAATATTTGCTAGCATGTGCCTTAGGCAACTATACACACATACACATACATACATATGTATAGGTTGTATTCCATATGGATATACAAATATATTTATATATACACTTGCGTAAAAAGCAACAAACGCCAAATCATTTCCTTCCTCACATTTGGCTGCCTTTAATCATATGGACTCGATGCATGCAAGGGAGCAGCTGAAGAGGGGCGCAGGGAATTCAGCAGCTGCTCTGCATGTCTGTCATAATTAGGCAACTTATACGAGACGAAACTCAGTTGCTAATGTGCCAGGGAAATTATGATTATAAACACTGGGAGAAAAGAAAATTCAGAGAGTTTTTCTTATATAAAACTTGTGTGATTTGAGTTACAGTTCAAAACGTGAGTTTGGGTTGAATTGGTTTGCGGCGAAATAGGCGTGGCAGAAAAATATATAATTTTAGTCTGGATAAGTTGAGGTAGTGTCTATAGAAGTGTCATTCCATCTGATAGCTATATTAGATAGCTATATATAAATATATTTAGATGTTTAAAATAAGTGTAATAATATAAAGTATAATATAAAATATTACGATAATGCTAAAAATAATTTGCTATATTATGCATCTAAAAATATATATAAAAAAATTCAAAAAATAATATAATGCATACATATATTTCATTATTAAATATCTCTAAATAAAAATATTAAATTATCAATATAAAATATAATTTTTATATGCAAAATTCTATATAAATATATATAAACATATTAATATAAAATATTGTTTCTATATAATACAGTCTAGAAATATAAATAAAATATTAATATAATGGCATATGGATATATATTTCATTATTTTATATATTTATTATGTATTTTTATTATTATACAATAAGTTTTAAAATATATTGAATTAATAATAAGAGTTTTTAATATTTTATATGTATTTAACAATACTTAATCTCTTTTATCGGACTCATTTTATATGCAAATTAGCAAAATTCAATTTTGCTAACGATTGAAAAGTATTTAAATTAGACATGAGTCTTTCTACCTCATATTATATTTGATTACCATATATTTTGTATTCATTTGATCTATATAAAAAATGTATAAATATATAGAAATTTCCCCATCGTCAAATGTAATTGTAAAGCTAAAAGAAAATCATAGTTATAAATGCAAAGCATTCTCGCTCTCCCTCTCTCTCCCTCTCCATGGAAATACTCTTCTACTTTTGCTACAGGTTATATCTATATGCAGGGTATATCTATAGCTCACTTTGCACATGCTCTTCGTTAGCTCGGCAAGTGTGTTAGCTAAGAGCTGGTTATGCATTTATAATACTTATGTCAATCTGTGCGCGTTAAAGTCGCTTATGCGGCTTCAGTTAGCGGCAGCACAGCTCGACTAGGGTTTTGGGCTGGGGTGTTGATTGTAGGTGTAGGTGTGGGTGTGTGTGTGTGGGTGTGGGTGTGGGTGCCTGGATTGTGTGTGGGTTCTTTGGGGTGTCGTTTTTCTTGCAAATCATGCAAATCCATTAAAGACAAGCAAAGAGTCAACTTACCTGAGCTGACAGGCACTTCAACTTTCCACTGCTTAGCTGGCGTATATGCAAATGATTTTCTGATTTACCTACTTCTACTTTTACTTTTACTTTTCTCCCTGCCCTTTTTTTCTTTTTCAATTCCGTTTTACTTGTCGTGTTGTTGTTGTTGTTGTTGTTTCTGAGCAACTTCTATTTTTGGGCATAAACTTTTGAGCCGCAACATCGTTATGGTCTGATGCTGCTAAGGATTCGCATTGGGAGGATGCTGATGACGTGCATAGTTGCCGCCTGGACCCTTTTTGGCTATCTGCTAACGAGCTGCTGGCCGAACGAACAACTTTGACAAGTGACTACTGCACTTCCCTCTCCAACAAGCTCTTTGTCTCTCCTCTCTCCCTCTTTCTCTGCCCGCAGTTCAAGCCCTTTTGTTTCTCTCTCTCTCTCTATCTCTTTCTACATAATTATTAGGCTTAACAATCTCTTTGCGCAATTTATTTAAGCAATTAATTTAGCTGGTCGTGATTTCATTTCTGTGTGTTTCGCGTCACTCTTGATGTTGCCTGAAAAGACAAGCGAAATGCAAAGCCAAAAAAAAAAGGGGAAAGTAAAATAAAATTGAAATTTTCGAATGGGAAAAAGGCAACGCGCGCCAGAAACAAAATCCCGCTGACACAATTTCATTACAGAACTTGTCAGCAGAGAGCAGAAAAAACGAGGAGGAGGAGGAGCGGGTGGAGCAGAAGCAGAGGCGTACGAGGACGAGGCGAATTTGCCTATAATTTGTCTCGGCAGCTCGCGCAACTCGAGCTGCAAAACTCGCGCCGAAATTGAAGCTTTTCAAAAGCAATTGCTTGAATTTCAAGTGAAAACTTTCGGGTTTTGCCTTCCATTTTTTTTTTTTAGCTGCTGCTGCTGCTTCTTGGTTAACTTTTGGTACTCACACATACGCTTTAGATATTTTTGGGGTTTGTTGTGTGTGAGCGTATGCGTGTATGTGTGCGCGTTTGTGTGTGTGTGTATTCTAAGTAATTGCGCGCTGAGGCAACTGGAGCAAACTGTCTGCGCTTTAAATGCCAACGAGCACATTGACGCCAAAATGCAAAGCTAAATGCCAAATGGCGTCGTATCCTTTTAGCAGCTGAGCCAGCAGCCAGCAGCCAGCAGCCAGCAAGCAGCTACAGCTCAGCTCCAACAACTCCTTCAGTTTCGGCTCCATCTCCAGCACCAGCAGAAGTCATCAGAATAAAGTATTGCATGTTGTTACAATTCTCAAAATTGAAATTATGTTGCATGCTACAAGAGTTGGGGCAAAGACATATGCGGCACACTTTGTCTTGCAGCCTGTCGACGGCAAATGAACTTGCGTTTGCTTTTGTTTCTGTTACTTTCCTGCTACAGTGTGCCCTCGCTATGCGGATTATCAGACTTAACTACAGTTTTAGTTGCCGGGAAGTTTCTAGTTTTCTTCTCTAAGGGCGTATTTAGTTTTAGATGTGAGCTGGGCATTAAATGCAAGCCAAGCTGCTGTCAAAAAAACAAAAAATTAAGCAAAATATATGTATATATCTTTTAAAGGGCTTAAAGGGTGAGCAGAGTTATAAAACTATAAACTGTTAGCTTAGCTATTTAGCATCTATATGAACTGAATAGAAAATAAATCTTTACTTGGTTACTCTATACTGTCTAAATAATTAATTTTGTCAAAAAAAAAAAAAAAAAAAAAAAAAAAAATTAAATAGTTCCAATAAAGTTTTGACTACTAAAATAATGTTAAAAAAATAATAATAATAATAATATTTTTAAATATATACTATACGTATGTATATATAATTATATTTATATTAATATGTAGTATTATATATTAAGACTTTTTCCAAAGTTTTATAAATTACAAAGTATTGTTCATTAATATATTAATGTACTCAAAGCAAAGAATTACAATTATTAATATATAATAATTTTTTTATATATATATATATATATATATTTTTTTTTGTATATTATTAATTATTTTTATTTTTTAATTTGTTGATTTAAATTTTTTTAGTATAAATATATTAGTATTGGTTTTTTATATATATACAATTTTTTTTTTAATATTTATTTTTGGTTATTATATTATATTCTATTATATTTTCAAATTTTAACCTATTTTGTACACATATATGATTTTATATATTTTTATTATCTATTCCATTATTTTCAAAATTTATATTTGGTTAAGCTCTTTAAATCACATAATAATAATTTGTAGTTTAAACATTTTTTTATTATTTATTTTTATTGTTTTTATTATTTATTTTATTTTTTTTTTATATTATGCATTTTACAAATTATTATCATCATTATCATATATTGCTGAAATGTACAATAGTTCCATTTACTTAATCACGCTCTCTATACGCTTCCTCCGTGCACTGCTGCACGTGTCTACAGCATTTCACATTCGTTACAGCAAAACAAAAAAAATTACTTCTTGATTTCCCGCTTTGCATATTGCTGGCTGCTGCGCTCAACTTTTGCCACATGTTCGACATTAGTGAGTTTGTTTTAAATGCATATTGCCTGGCTTTAATGCAGCAAGTGTTTTATTGGAGGCTTCTCTTTCCCAACGGGATTTGTCGTATATATATGTATGTATGTATGTATGCAAGTGTAACTCGGCTACGCAACGCTGTCTTATTTCAGGCTGCTGCTGTTGATGATGCTCGCGGGGCCCAGAGCTTCCCTGCTTAGCAGGTTTTCTAATGCGCCGAAACGGCTGCGCCCCATATCAAACGGAGGCGCGCTCCGTTTGGCACATAAAGCCGGATTATGGTTTTAAGTGTAATTACAATTTACATGGCTTCCATTCTGTCAGCTACAGTCGGAGCGACAGCTACAGCTACAGCTACGGCGAGAGCTGAAAGCTAAGGCAATGGCTACATATAGTCACACTCCAGTCTCCTGCTACCCTATGTCAGCTCTCTCCCTGCCGCTTCTCTCTCACGCTCTTTATATTAAAAACTTAAATACGATAAGCGACACCCGACAGCAGCAGCAACAACAACAACAACAACAACAGCAAATAACAGCCCTCATGTCCCAACCTCTGCCAGTTAACTGAATAAAAAGCCGCCAGCCGCTTTCACGGTCGTAATTAGAAACTTTTCTGTTTTTTTTTTTTTTTTTTTTTTTGTAGTTGGCAGCGCACAAAAAAGTTAGGAACATGACTTTTGAGGCATTAGCAAGAGCGCCACGGCGCACATTTTTACACCATGATGCGGTAATTAATTTTCCAGCATAGTTGCTAGAGGCAGCAGGAAGCGGGCGACGATGGGAGGCAGGAGGCAGATAGCTTCAATTTCAGTCCGTACATGCTGCATTTAGCTGCCAAGGTTGCAATGGCAGTTAATAATGTGTGCTGTCCACCAAGCAGCACTGCGATTTATGCCCTTCATCTGAACAATGAGCTCAGTTTCATAAAAAAACTAAAAAGTACTACGAGTGCTATGAGTGCTACGTACGTGTGTGTGTGTGTTCACATCCATCTCCATCTGTGTGCTTGGGGTGAAACTGTGCTGCTATTAAAACTAGTGTGCAGCACTTAATTATGTTATGATATAATCTAACGTAAAATTTATTGTTTTGCATGTATTGTCTTAAATTAAAGAAAGAGAGCAGAGCAAAAAAATGTAATAAATTAGCCAGTTAAAAGGGTATTTGATAAGAGCTAATAAGCAGTTCGTTTAACTCTGAATTTCGTTTGGTTTTGTTTTAGATAAAATGGCTCATTTTTAGTGGAATAATTTATGATATATTTATTTTAATTTAGAATATACTGATTAAAGTAAAATTCTGAGAAAAATAAAATCACGTCTAAGAGATATTTTGTTCTTGAATATTTCTCATTGGCGAGTCTGAGGTATAGACGTAATTTTAATATTATTAAAATGTTTCTGCTAACATTTTATATACGAAATATCACAAGAATCCAGTAGCTGTCTCGCCTTCAATAATTTAGATCCAATCCGCCCTGATTAGATGTTTCTAGGTATTCTTCATTACGGGTTGCTACGGCGGCTACGTCGCCTTTCTTCAGCTCATTCCAAACGCTGTCTGCGTTTTTGTTGGCTTAAAAATCAAAGGAGTGTGCTTAAGCTAATATTTCGCATTAGCTTAATACATTTGTCAATATTAAAAAAATGCCAAACTTGCAAAAAATCTTCAAGAAATAAAAAATAAAAAAATAAAAGTTCTAAAAATTGTTAAGAAGAAAATAATATTTAAGGCGACAGTTAGTAAATTATTTCCGCGTATTCCGTATTTTATTTAAGAATTTTCGCATTATTTACACTTTATATATTAAATAAAAAAAGAGTCGAGATTCTGAGCTCAGAAATAATATAAAGAGCGATGGAAAAATCTAAATAATAATAATAAAAAAAAATAAAAATCACACGAATAAATTCCGAGAAATATATTCTAAAAAAAAAAGTGAGGAAAAATTTTAAAAGCACAGTTAATGTAGCTTCAAAATCAGTTTAACCAAACAAAGCTCGAGGCAGGAAATTTACGTGCCCTGCTTCGATATAAATAAAATTGATATACATGTATATGGTATATTATTGAAGTCTAATATATTTTTATGCAAATTGGCTAAATGTATGCAAACAAAATGAAATTATTTAATTAATTTCCCAAGGGCGACCGCTTAATTAAATGAATCGATTAATTGCGGTTTTGTGACGCTTATATAAAATATTTGGTATTTTTTGAATGCATATGATGAATGTGTTTTAGGTTTTACGCGCTTTTTCCGCAAATTAAGCACGCCCACAAATTTTTGTGCGATCTATGAAAGCGCGTTTAGGGGGTGACAGAGGGGAGCGACGGCCGATGGCGGGGCTTTTGCGGTTTATGCGCTTGTCTTTGGTATTAAATTTGAAATTTATAGGCAGCGCGAAGCCTACAGCTACAGCTAATGGCTAACAGAGTGAGAGAGAGAGAGAGAGAGTGTGTGTATGTGTGTGCGTGTGTGCTACATGTATGTAGGGCTTTACTTAATTACCGTTGATAATTTACACTTTCGCTGGCAGCGCGCTTTAACTTTAGCCCATTTGGCTGCACATTTGTGCGCTCTACATAAATTAAAGTTTAAAGCGCAGTAAATTTAGATGGCCTCCGCCCAGACTCTAAGCGAGCCACGCCCACTCCCCACGCACACACACACATAAACAGAACAGAAATTGTAACTAAAAAGCAAATGCAAAGCGAAGAGGGAGGGGAAGTAGGCAGAGGCAGCACTCTGCTTGAAGCATTTGAATACACATATACATAGACATGTTGTGTGTATGTGTGTGCGTGTCTGTGTCTCTGTGTGTGTGTGCAGATGCGTAGGAAGACCTTGCGTAACAATTTGGATTACGCTTGAAGTAGTTGACAGTTTGGAGGCTGTTTGCCAGTGCTGCCTCGACGATGCGGGGAGCGAAGCGTGTGACAAGCTAATTTATGAAAATTGCTCTCGAAATTATTGGTAAAGAGCCGCAGGCTGGTTCACTGGCTGGCTGGTTGGCTGGCTGGTTGGCTGGAAAGGGTGTCTCTTTGCACTGACTGCATGACTAACTGACCCACTGACAAACTGACAAACTGAGTGACGCAATTCCACAGGCCCGACTGCTGCTGCCGCTGCTGCTGCGGCTCTGTTAATGAGCTAAAAACATATTGAAAGGCTCTCTTTGTGGCGCCCTAAAGTATGCAAATGTAGACGCTCGCTGCGTGTGTGTGAGTGTGTGCGAGTGGTGCTGTCTGTGTGAGAGTGGAAAATGAAAAATTGAAAATGTAGGTAAGGGGTAAGAAGTGGAGAAACTCTGAGTTGTTCCAAGTGCCCAACAAGTGTAATTTATGGCTGACTTCTTAAATTTCCGCTCATAAAGGGAAAAGCCACAAATTATAAGCAAATACATGCATAATAAACATCTCTATATATATAATGAATACAATGCAGATAAATTTAGATGGTTGCTTACAAGGCAAAAAAAAAAAAAAAAAAAAAGAAAGAAAGAAATCAAAGTACAGCAACTTTTATTGACAGTGATCGATGAGCAGTTACCCTGTAAAAGGGTTAAAAGAAAAGTTTCTATGGAAACAAATTTTATAAAATAAATTAAAAAAATAAAGTTGTTTTTTTTTTTTATAAATAAACTGTGTGTATTGAATAGAAAAAAATGCTAAGTTGATAATATATTATGAAAATTATTTTTAATAATATTATTAATAAATATTATTAATAAAATACGAAAATCGAGTAGAAAAATAAAATTAATAAATAAACAATAAAAAATTATAAATAATAATAAAAATATAAATAATAAAATAAATAAAAAATATCTTCTCTGAACTTTACATAAATTAATTTTCATAAAAATTACATTTTCCATTTTATATACATATGTATTTTGGACAAAGAAAATTGAATAAATCAAAGACCGAGAGTAAGGCTAAGGGAATAAAATTCATGAGAATCGCATAGCAATGCCAAAGGTCAATCTTGATTTTTTTTTTTTTTCTTATTCCCTGTGAATGTACCTTAAAATAACACATATATCTAGCTTATACGAATACTTTTATCAGCAGCTGTTCTAATGTTCCTCCGAGTGTTCATTGCAAATAAATATTTCGGTCAGATCAGGAGCATATGTACTTTATGGAATTGCAGATGTCTCTGGGCTGTCGCACATATATTTGCAATACTTTATGATACCCTTTCCACGCATTATTTATGCGTACAGGGTATAATAAAAGCACGACAAACGAAAAGGAAAAAAATTAAAGAACCATGACAAGTTGAACAAGCGCAAGCGAATATCGTCGTCGTCTTTTGGCCCTGCGCGGCCCGGCCCGGCTATGTTATTTGTTGCCTTTAATCTTTGTTTGCAGGAGGCGCAGGGGCTGGGCGGTGGCTCGAGAAATTTACGCGATTTCAGTTGCGCTTACAAAAGATTTGAGCGCAACTCAAGGACAACAAATGATAACGGTTAACACACAGCGCCAGCAGCAACTTCGACAGAGCCACAGCAATGCCTCCTAATGATACTGTCAACAAAAGCCAAAAGGGTCCAAGCGGGGGCGTAGGTACTAAGCCGCTATATGGGCGGAGCGGTGGACGTCGCAGCAAAAAAAAAAATTATATATATATATATATATATATATATATACAAAAAAATACGAACGAAGAAGAAAGACAAGAGGAGCTGCGACAAGAATATGATGATGACAGCAAAGACTGCGACTGCGACTGCGACAACAAATTTTTGCCATTAGATACTGTAAGCGAGCATGTATTGTTAAGAGTATCTTCTGGTTTTGGGGCATGTAGCAAATGTAGAGACAGAGAGAGGGAGAGTGAGAGCGGGGTGGCTGGGTTAGTGAGGAAGGGGGACAGCCAGATACCGCATAAGACAAACACGCAAGCCGCAACCCCATAGCAAAAGGCAGTTCCTCAGTTCCCCAGTTCCTCAGTTTCGAGCACTCGGCGCAAAAATCTACGTTCATTTGCATTTATTCACTTGACTTTGCTTTAACAATGAGGTAACTGAGGACTTGGTGAGATTGTGAGTGTAAGGGTACATATATATGTATATATGTGTATAAATGTATTTATGTCTGTGTGTGTGCGTGTTTGTGCTTTTGTTTTCCATACACGCGCCTGCCGCATAGATTGAATATTTGCTGCCTGACTCGCAGATTTGTTCGCATGCCGCGAATAGAATCATAGAATAATAATTCTAGAGAGTGTGAGTGACTATAATATACCCTCTAGCCAAATTGTAATGGCTAAGGGAGCAATGAAGATATTATAATGAAATTTTGGTACTTGTAGTAGATGGGGGCGAATGGCAAGAATCACAATGCCAGAGAGCGTGGGTGACTATTGGCATACCCTATATATAAGTATTCCAATCAGCTATGCGAGCAATGCAGAAATTATAATAATGCAGAATTATAATATTATATTAATTTTTATGGAGGGTGTGAGTGACTATAATTATACCCTATAATTTATTTTCTATACTACATTTTCAATAAATCCTATAGAGAATCAATATTTGAGAGCTTTCATTGCAAATTTTAGAGTCGTAGCACTTTTAGCTCTTGAGTTCCCTGAGCTAAACTTATAGGAGTAGGAGAGTTTAGAGTAGCATGAAAATGTCATTCAGCTTTTGTTACATACGCCCTCACAGGCACAGCATGCCTTACCTAGCTCATTTTACGGTATTTGGCATATCAAACATCATGTTTGGATGTCTTCATTTTTTTCACTTTGCTTTTTCTTCTTCGTATTGCCTAGCCTAACATACTTTTCATAAATGTATGCAATTCCGTACACACAAAAAATGCTTGTGCGTAGATCTGGGCTTAGTCTATGGGGGCGTGGCAATAGCAACGCAAATAGAATTGCAAGCGAGTAAATTTGAAAATAGAATTTAATTCGCAATGCCTGCAGCTTTGAACGTCTGTGTGTGTGTATCAGTCTGTGTGCGTGTGTGTGTCAGTCTGTGTGTGCGCGTGTATACATTGCAGTTAAAAACTCAAAAGTGGAAAACTTTGTTGCTTAACTCAGTTAATGCCAAACTTGCCAAGACCACGTCCCAAACTGGGGTCCGGCCATGAGCTCTCCTGAGGGCTATATTATGAGCCCTATATATATGAGCCAGACTTGAAAAATGTTATATGTTGTCTCCGTCTCTCACACTCACCTTCTCACTCACTCACTCACTCTGTCTCTTGCACACTGATTTACGGGAATCTATCGTATCGTCAACAGATTTATTGATCGAAAATTGTTTGGTGTGTGCGCTGAAGCGTATAAATTACTTTTGGGCATTTTGTGACAGGCCTTCATTAGGAATTTCGTGGCTTAATTATCATAATTCATAATGAATGCGGCAAATCAATAAATTTATGACAGTCCACTTTGTTAATAACAATAAATACTTGGGCTGGCTGCACAGAAGTGTAGGCGTGGCTGCTGTTGTTGACGTTATTTATAGCTTCAGGAAATGCAACAACAAATCTGAAAAACTAAATTTTCTTATAGCAAAAAATCCTGGAAAATATGTGATTAAATTATGGCAAATATACGCAATATTTAGGAATGTTTTGCTGCATATAAATATACAAAAATAAACTGAGATATCTCTAGCCCCATTGAATATGTACGAAAAGCCAAAAAACTTGGGCAAAAAATTAATATTAAATCCAGCAAAGTCTGTAACTGAGCTGAATAATAAATGTCTTATTGGGTAACACATAATGTAAATATTGAAAATATATTCAACAAGACTTTAATTGGTATTGGGCAACTAAAATATACCCTAAGCATTGAGCAGCGCTCCTAATCCAAGCTTCATTTCGAAGCAGGACTCAACTTCTGCTGCTGATCCAGAATATTTATAATTTATAGGCGCTGTCTAGTCTTCTGCTGCCCGTTAAACAACCATATTTCCATTTTCAGCATATAAAAATATCTAAAAAAAAATATCGTATATGAATAGTTAAAATTTCACATTCTTTAAGTATACAAATACAAAATATATTGATAAAATCAACAACTTTAGTCAACTCAGCTCAAGCCAAGCTTCGTTTGCTTTATATGAATATGCAAAGGCTAAAAACATGAATTCATTCCAGATGTAAGACATTTGGTTGGAGCATGCCGTTGCCAAACAATTGCAACGAAATCACCTGCCAGCTATTCGTGTTGCAACATTCGAGTCCAACTTGCAACATGGACGGCTTGCTGCCTCCTGCTGCCTGCTGGCCGTGGTCGCTGCTGCTGCTGCTCAAACAGAGCACAGTGAATATTTGAACATTGGAAATGTTTGCTTTGGCAGTCGAATCAGACTAGCGCTCGGCTCAGCTCTCCGGGCTAACCGGGCTGATGAGTTTCTTTATGCCAGATTGACTCTGTACGCTATACATGTGACTCTGACCACAAGCGACTAATCAAATATGCTATGCAAACACACACACACACACACACACACACATGCATGTGCACAGTCGACTTTGGTAAGTTGTAATGCGCATGCAAAGGAGTTGCGCATATGCCAAAATTGATTAGTGCAACGGAAACTGTTGCAATTAGCTTGTCTACAGACGGGGCACAGTTTTCAGCAAAATGTTGTCCAGACACGAAAGCCAACGGAGCAATTGCCAATTACCAACTACCAACAGCCAACAGCCAACAGCCAACTACCAACAGCCAACTGCCAGCTGGCAACTGCAGCTCAATTCTTACATAAATTGTTGCACTGCGAACTTAATGGCCGGAAATCATGCAAAGTGCAGCGCGGCGCCAGTTGCAGCAACAACAAAATTAAAGTCAATTTGTTTAGATAATAACTATAAACACGGCGCAAGACTAAGGGCGAGAGAGGCTAAGAAAGAGAAGCGGCTAGAGTGAGAGAGAGGGGGTAAGAGTGTTGCAAGTGGCAGCAAAACTTTGGCAAAGAAGGTTAACTTAAATTACGTATACGCAGCGTGCGCATAAAAGAAAAATTCTCTAACAAAAGAATTTTTTTTTTTTGGCATAATTCTCCATTGCTACCAGCTGCTACTGCTGCTGCTATTTTCTGCCAGTTGCCTGTTGCCTACTATTGTAGTTAGCAGTCAAGTGATAGCCGCAAACGTTAACAACAATGCCACCTGTTTAGTGCTAGGATTTGGCATCCTTGAAAGCCACAAACTGCTATCATATGCAGGCAAGCATTTGCATTCAATTTTCTAGCTGTCTGCCTGTTGGCTGGTTGCTTCTGTTAACCCAATTTTTAAACCGTTTTTTGTGCCATAGACAGGGAGTATTAGACTTTTCAATTTTTATGTGTAGCAGAAAAATGGGAGGCTAGGTCATTTCAATAGACGAATGAAGTCAGTTTGTATTAGACATAGTAAATGTATAAAATGGGCGATAACAGATTTTATTTCATTAGCAAAATAAAACTAGAAATAAATACAAACACATACAAAAAAAAAGAAAGAAATAAATAAAATATAATAAATTAAATATAATAAAATAAAAAATACAAATAACGAAATATAAAAATAAAATAAAAATATTGAAAGGAAACCCACATAAGAACATTAAAATAATGATTTCCAATTTTCAATGTGTTCAGGATATAAAAACTAATTAAACTACTAAAAAAAAAAAAAAAAAAAAAAAATAAAAATAAATAAATAAATAAAAATTAATATAAATTAAATACAATGTTAAATAAATAAATAAAAATTAATACAAATTAAATACAATGTTAAATAAATAAATAAATAAATAATATTGTAGTTAAAAATTTCTCTAAAATAAACGAGCAAAAAACAGCTAAAAATAAAATGCCTCTAATATACAGTCAAACAAATATATAATAAATTTTAATATAAAATAAATAAATTTATTGAAAAAAATAAAATGCCTCTAATATACAGTCAAACAAATATATAATAAATTTTAATATAAAATAAATAAATTTATTGAAATAAATTCACAAATTCTAATAAACTGACTAAAATACATTGTTAAACTTAAGAAAACGAAATATATATAGGTATGCTCCGACTGAGAGGCACGACTGATCGAGCACTGCAACAGACGCGTCTTATATAAGACCCAGGTAACCCGAAGTTGAGCAGTTCGATTGTGTCTTTACTCTGCTGCTCAATCGAGAAGAGAACTGAGTCGGAAAGCCTTGAGCTTAGAGTAGCTGGTATATAGAGAGTGGAATGGAACAGAGTGAAATATAATAGAGTGGAATGGAATAGAGTGGAATGTAATAGCGTGGAGTGGAATGGAGATGGAGGCTTGAACACTTGGACTGAGATCGCTGAAAACAACTTTGGCATGCTGATCAAGATGATATATATTATATATACTAAATGCTATCACTCTTCTATACCAAATGTGTATATGCCATATGCTGAGTATTACCTAGTCAATCACAATTCCATTTACAACCCTCCGCACCGCAGCAGCTGCAGTATTTTGTGGCAGCAAAAATTCTTGATTCAAGCCAAACAATTGCGGTCTGTGCAACTGCAGTGACTGCAAGCTGCGTTGCCTGGGCACACCTCGGCAGCCGAACCCCATTAAAAATGCTGTAAACACACACACACACACACAGACACCTGAACGCATGTTTGATTGAATGTGCATTAGCTTTGCCCTCCCTTCATCTCGCCCTCAATAAATTGCCAAAATATACTCAAAATATAGACCGCAATTTGATTTGTTTCCTGCGTTTGGGTTTTATCATCCGTCAGCAAATCAACTAGAAATGAAAAATGAAAAATAAAAAAAAAAATAAATAAAAAACGAAAAAGAAAATGAAAATGAAAAAGAAAAACATTTCAGAGCACTTTCGTCTGCTGCCAAAGTCAATTGGTCTTTGGGTTTGGTGTGTGGAAATGTCAATGGCATAAAACGGATAAAGGCCAAACACTGTCAGAGCTGTTTCCTTTTCTTCAACTCCCTAGCTCTGTCTCGCTCTGCCACACACTCTCTATCTCTCTCTGTCTCTCTAGTCATCCCCAATATAAAATGTGACATTTCACATTGCCGCCGCATGAAAATGTTAAGAAGCAACAACAACAATGAGAGCAACAACAACATAAAAGACAGGACGAGATTTGCCCAATCTCAATGCTCGGCGCCACATTTCAAATGCGAACTGCGGAATGGAAATAGCCAGTGGCTGCTGATGACGAAGAAGAAGAGGAAGAAGAAGAATGAGCTGGGGGCATAGCAATAGGAAATGGGAAATGGGCAAGGGGAATCGATCAATGGCATTCGTTTAGCTGTCCTTTCGGCCGCAAATAAATTGAACTTAAATAGGTGACGTCAAGGACATTTTAACCTAATATGCGCCCAGGAGCTAGCCAAAGGTATGCAGTGCGCTAAAAGCTGCAGAATAGCAGAAGCCCAGATACCCTGCAATTCAAGTGAAAATGGAGAGAAGTGAATTTTTCACAAGCTGAAAACTTGTTTAATAAATAAAATATATATGTAATGCTATACTAGGCATTTCATATATTGCAATGCTCTATTCCTCATTTCCTCTTCTCAAAATTCAATTTTACACAGTTAATACTATCTCATTATGCTAAGCAACAATTTAGCTACTTTGGCAGCTCTGCACTGCTCGGCGCCTTTGTTGTCAAATGGCAAATCTATTATAATGAAATGGAATGACTGTAAAAGGAAAACGAACCTATTCTATGTGCTCTACAGAAAACCTATTACAGTCAAAGCAAATTTATTTAACAGAAAATGCTTCAAAACGGCCAAATCGATTAGAAAAGGACATTCGCTGGCAGCTACTACGTGTGAGTGTATGTACCAAAGATACCCTGGCACCTGCTACTAAGTGGGGCTCAATGGGGACATTCTTGACGAAATCTAGATGCCCTACAGTGATGGGCTGTGGCAGCTATGAGTATTTCCAGATATAAGACTTGGTATAATATGCTATATTGAAAAAAAAAAAAAATATTAATTTAATTATTAAACAGTTTGTCTACATGATATTTTAGATACCCTACAAAATGTTTTTATTTTTTAAATTATTTTTTATGAGTATTTCCAGATATAAGACTTGGTATAATATGCTATATTGAAAAAAAATATTAATTTAATTATTAAACAGTTTGTCTACATGATATTTTAGATACCCTACAAAATGTTTTTATTTTTTTATTATTTTTTTTATTAATAAACTTAAAGTCCAAACTCTTAGACCTTCAGCTAGCGCATTCATCGGCCTGCTATTCCCTCGTCTGTTTGCCTTTGATTATGCTCCGAGTCCCCACAGAGGAGCCACCAAATTTGCCACATCCTGCGCAGCAGCTGATATCGACAGCGACGCGACGTCGCCTCTCTAAGTGTGTGCGTGTGTGTGAGTCAAGTGTGTGTCTGGGAGCTGGGCTCAAATTAAGTGGACTGGCCAAAGAAAAAAAAAATTGAAGAAGAGGAAAATTCCAAACTGTCTGAATTTTTTGTTCCGTTTTTGTTTTTGTTTTTGTTTTTTTTTTTTTTTTTTGCATTTTTATTATTATTTCTTTTTGTTTTTGCTTTTAATAATATTTTTTTACTTTGATGCAGAGGCCACTTTGGTCAACATTTGTCCAAGACTTTGCCTAAATCTTTGTCTGTGCTCACACTCACACTCGTGCCTCATCTCTTTCTCCCTCTCTGTCTCTCTCTCTCTCTCTCTCTCTTTCTCTCTCTCTTTCTCTATTTTCCATTTTTCCGCTCCCTCCTTCTCTCTCTCTTTCTCGCTCTGTTGATGCGTCGCATTACGGAAGTTGACAATTTAATTTTATGTACTGAAGGACTCGCCGGATCTGACCGGATCCTGGCCCATAGCTGCTGTGGCCCGTATAGCATTCTGACAGACAGATACTAAACATTTATTGAAGTCACAGCCGTTTGGCATTGCTGTTGCTTGAGCTGCCCTTTTTCTTCCGCCGTTGTTGTTGTTGTTGCTGGCCCCGAGGTCGACTATTCAAAGTGCTTAGTCAAGCAGACATTCACTGTATTCACTTGGCATTCGTAATCGTATTCTAATTTGCACGTGCTTGCAATTTGGCACAAAATCCAAACGCACTGCCAAATGCCTCTAATGTGTGCCTTTTGTGTGTGTGTGGGTGTGTGGGAGTGTAAGAGTGTAAGGTATAAATCTTCATTAGGCTCAAACTCAAACTCAAACTGAGGCACAAGCTGGCGGCATTCACATGCCCTCCGCACCGTCAGTCATACACAGAGATTCACTCATGCCACTTGCCACATGACGCACTTAACTTATGCTCTTTATATATTTTGCGCTTTTGCTGACTTTTCCATCTGATTTCACACACACACACAGAGAGCGAGAGTCGCCCTCTCTCGCTTGCCTCTCTTTCTTTCTTTCTCTGTCACACAGAAATGTGAACACAGCTCAACGGCTTTACAGATAAAAAAAAAAAAGGAAAATCAGCTGCAGCATATTTGTACCTTATTTATTTTGCTTCGCATAATTTATTAATGTTGCGCATACTTTTCTTCAATTTTTTTTCCTTGCCCAGCCTTGCCTGGGCTTTTGATACTGCATATTCACATAAATATTGATGGGTATATTCAATGCAGGAAAAACGTATTAAATAAGTTGGCATTGCGAAAATCAATTGGAATTTTTAATCGTTTTCATTGAATGTGTTTATAACTCAATAATGCTGACTTCAGTAGCTAAAAGCTTTGCTTAATAGGCACTCACAACTTGATTAAAGCTGTGAAAAGCTTTAAAATCAGCCTTGAAGGGGCAAGGTCCTATACATATGTAGTATATATCTCTAGAATATATATCTAGTATATATCTGTATATATCATATAGTGTAATTCAATCATTTTATTTATTTAACGCTTCAAGAGCTTTCATGAGCTTTGTTGTTCCTTCATTTCGTAGATTAATCTAAGGGGCAAGTGTCAATGCCAGCTACTGTCTATAGCAAGACAGGCATTAGTTCTTCAAGCTGTTTCGTCTACCATTTGCTTATTCATCTTACTCACTCTCTCTCTCTCTCTCCCACACACTCTGCCTATGCAGGCTCTACATATATATGTAAGGCTGTAAGTCTCTATAAATATATAAGTAGACGCTGACAATCTCGCCCCATCGAGCAGGCTTCAGCGCCGAGGCGTCATTTATTGACAAAAAAGAATAAAAAAAGAGCGAATGCTGATGCCTCATTTGATGAAGTGGCATAAAAATCAGAATTTGATACTTACGACAGCCCCAAAAGTTACCAAAAATAGAAATTGAGTGATGAATTGGTGAAAGGCGGAAAAAAGTAAGTATGCACACATACATATACATATATATATAAATAGGCACAAATATATGTATATGAATTAAAGTAATTGAATCACTTGGCTTATTGTTGGGATTTGTGAAATGCTCACATAGGTTTAGCATTAAGTAAGGCTAGCCATAAGATACTATATAGGGTATTTGGCTAAGGCCCACTTAAGTTGCGATGTGTTTGTACAGGTTTTTGGTAAAAGAATTTAATAAACTGCTGCATACATAATTATCGATTGATATAATCAAAGACAAGAATAATGATATAGCCATATCAAAAAATTGAAATAAATTTTAAAATTCAAGTAAAAATAAAAAAGTATATATACATATACAAATAAAATAATAATAATAATGAAAATAAAAATAAATATTACAATTAATATAATATAACAGTGAAATACAAATTTCACCAGAAATGAAAAAAAAATGTTAATTAAAAAAAAGAAATAAATAAAAATTAAAAAATAAGCTAAAATATATTTTTTAAAGTTTTTAAAATTAAAAATTCATAACAAAAAAATTAAATTAAATAGAATATTTTTGTTTTTTTTTTTTTAATTTTTAAAATTAAAAAGAATAATACATAACAAAAAAAAATTAAATAAAATTATATATAATTCCATTATAAATACATACAGAAGTGTTTTACTTTATTTGCACAAAATGCGCACAAAATGGGCGGATAAGAAAATAATTTGCTTTATGCAACTTACCAGGCAGATTTTAATTTAGCCGCACACAAACTTTCGCAAGAATTAAATTGGAAAATGCCTACAACATGAAAGAGAATAAGAATATTAATACAAAATAAAAAACCAACAAAGTTTCGCTATAACTTTTTGCAGCAAACAGAAAATATGATTATATATGGCTTACTGCATATTCCCAGGTATTAATTAAATTTTTGGCTGCCTCAAAAGTGCGGCTAATTAGTGTAGCGCCGTGCCTTCAACTGCCACGCCCACGCATTCAAAAATTGTGTAAATATTATTGTAGACATTTCGAAAGCAGAAGAAGCAGAAGAAGGAGAGCAATAAAAACAAAAACAATTTGAACTATGCGCAAATTTATTGCTAACAAAATGGTGAGAGAATTTGTTGAGTTTTCTCGATTTTGTGCAATAGTCCAAGTTGAGCACTTAGACACGCATTGAAATAAAATAAATAAAATTACAAGAAACGTGGCATCGTCTAAGGCCAGCTGAGCGCCCATTGTGGCTGGGTTGCCTGGCAGCCACTAGCCTTTGTTGGTGGGGGGGAGGGACGCGCCTGCTGGAGCTAGAGTCCTGCGACTTGGGGCTGCCATTTGGCAGATAGAAAGCCAATTTTATGACTCAACTTAAATAGGCACTTTACTTTACTCTTAATGCCTTCTTATGGGGCGCGCAATTAGTGGGCCTCGCTGGGGCAGCTGTTAGTTTTTGGGGGCGTGGGCGGCCCAGGAAGAGTGCGCCATTAATGATTGTTAAGATCGCTGGCAGCGGTGACGTTTTATTGTTAAATAAATGGCAAATAGTCGGTCGGGGCTCGTCTAGCAACTGCAACTGCCACACGACGCACTTATCTGGATTTTACACTACACCCAAAAGCTGTGTTTGTCTTGGCTCTGTTTTCTTGTTGTTGTTTGTTGCTTTTCTTCCTTTTTTTTTTTTTTTGGTCATTAATGTTAACGCGTTCAATAAAAATTATGACAGTTGCAAAGTTAAACGCTCTGGCGGACATTCGACGCTGTACGTGTGGGCGTGCCACAATTAAACTCTGCCACATTGCCGTCGGCTGGCTCGGCGTGGTTCGGTTCGCTTCCCGCCCGGCGGCCAGTTGACGCATTTTCACTAAATTACCGCCAAGTGTCAAATGCAAACATTTCGCTTCAACAATATTTGCAATAAAAACAGCAACAGCAGCAGCAGCAACAACAAAAACAACAACAACAGCAATAACAGACAGCAGAAGATGAAGAAACAGCCACTGAGCTTTTCGCCAAACTTTTCCCGTTCATTGCGCGAACTCAAAAACTTGGCAGCTGACGTCAAGTGTATCCGGGCCACAAAAGTTAATAGCGAAGTTCAGTTCGCTGGAAGCCTCAGAAATGTTGCCAAAATTCAAAACTAAATGCTGCTGGTCATACACACACACTCACACACACTTAGATACACCCACATACTCATAACACTAATTGATAAATTTGGAGCATTTAATTAAAAGTTTTCAATTTGCTTTTGGCCTCATTGTTGGAAAATGCATTGCAGCCCGAAAATTACTCGTGTCAATTGTTTTGTATGCCCTATTTCAAATTATTGCCGAACCGCAAATTTAGTTAAGAGCGACAAATAAATTATGTGCACAGTGAGAGAGAGAGAGAGAGAAAGAGGGAGGGAGGGAGAGAGAGAGGGTGCTGCTAGGCAGCAAATTTTGCGGCGGCAATGCGAATTTAAAAAGCACATTCATATAATTTATATTTGTGTGTGTGGGTGTGTCTGTGTGTGTGGGTGTAATGCCTATCATTACAGACTCTCAATCTGACTGAGTATACTGCTATTGAGGGTAAAATATATTTATATATCGGTAGCTTATGAATGCATATAACATTTATGCTTAGAGCTTGTATAATATATACATATGATTATTTATTATATATACCTCCATATATATTTAAGCAGATAGACCCTCAACTTACTCACTTTTGTAAGTCAAAAATCAGACATCAAATCAAACCTGAGTCTAGCTTTGAAAAAAGTTTGATTTGAAAATAAAGCAAAAGTTGTGAGCGAACCGCAGCTGCCAGCCATAAAAAAGTTTGATTGATTTTCTATAGAAAACAGAAATGTATAATATGTAATATAAATATTAATATAACATATATATGTATGTCTTATAAGTATAATATATTTATACATTTAATTTTAAGGAATATTTATAAATCCTTTAAAATATAAAACAAAATTTTTTTAAATGTTTCATTTATCATATCATATACATGAATTTATTATATATTTTCCTTGTAAATATCAGTCCTCCACATTATGTGTTTATATTTATATTTCAGTTCAGCTTATGTAAAAGTATATTTTATTTTTTTATTCACGCATATTCAACTATCGTGTCCCTGCTATATTTTGATTATTTTATTCACATTAGGCCAGCGCTACGCTTGTTATCTGATTTCATATACAAAAATAACAAATTGTGTAAAATTGATGAGCGTGCAATTATATATTTATTTTATATAATACACACACAATCTATATACAATATATATGTGTATATACTTAGCATATTTATCAATTAAAAACACTAAAATGGACTGTCATTAAAATTGCAGCCTGCGGCTAAAAATCAAATTAAATTTGGCAAATTTGCCCATGAAATGCAATTAAATGAATATATTATATATAAAAATATATATGTTTAAATATATTTTTAATTAAATTATATTATAAATGAAAGACATCATTGAAGAGATTTTCTGTGCATATTACGCATACGCCCCGCATGCCGCAAGCCGAAATGATTACCAAAATATAGCGACACACGCAATCGCATACACACACACACACACACAGATGACAAATCATTGCTTTAACAGACAGCATAACAAACAAGACGCAACTTTTGATTAAAATGTCATGATACACACACACACGCACACACATGCAGACACACACACACACTCGCTGACAGCGTAAATAAATGCTTGCTTTGCTGCTTGCATATGCAAAAGTTTCGCGAATGCCGCAGCGGTAATAATCACACACGTAAGCACACACACACACATACACACACACGACTGCACGTGCATGTTGTGCAGCCAAGGCAATTTGTTGCTGTTGTTGTTGCCTTTTGCGCAAAATGTTTGTGGCGCCGTTTGCTGCTGCTGCTGCTGCAGTTGGGTTTTTCTTGCACCTCACTGAGTTGACAATGCGCAGCGCTTGTAAATCCACAAAGAACCACAACGTACCATAGCAACAACAGCAGCAACAACAACAACAACAGCAACAGCAATAACAACAGCAGCCAAAGCAACTGCCGCCGCATCAGCTACTCGTTGTGAAAAATTCAATTACAAAGTCGTCCAACAGCAGCCAAGGAATGCAAAATAACAAGAAAAAAAGAATAGAAGACGATGTTGCGGAGGCAAACAGTGAATGATTAAATACTCTAAGGCTATGTTCTGATTGAAGAAAAAGGCAACGGAAAGGAAAATGGGAAAGGCAAGGAAAGGGCAGAATAATAAGAAATAAAATATATAAAGGAAAATGTATGAAACTGTATGAAATCCTCTCAACTCTTGAACTTAACTTTAGAGAACTATTCCTATGACATTTTTTACTGGAAGCTTTATTAATTAGGTCAAATATCACATATATAAACCAAAAAGTTTTTAAAATGATTAAAAAAGGAAATAAATAGAGTATAGCAATAGAAAGAGTGTCACTAAAAAGAAAAAAAGCAACAACAGAAACTATTTTAGAAATCCAAAATATTTTTGTATTTTTATAAATTTTTAAATAAGAAAACCAGAAAATATATTAACATATACAAATATAAAGATAATAAATACATAAGTAAATATTCAAAAATCATTAAATTTATTTTTTACAGAGAAAAGAAAGGAAATATATTAACTTACATATATTTATTATATTTACTTATAAAAAATTAAAAATAAATAATAATTTCATATTATTTTGAGAGAGAGAGTTTCAATCTTATAAGCTTTAGTAATATATAACACTAAAAATCTGAAAGACAACAAAGAAGAAGCCCATATGGTTTATTAAATTCTGGTTTATTAAATTCCAATAAGAAAATATATATTTCATGACTTCATCCGAATCAGCTTAGGAAAATTTGATATGCATAGTCGAAGCAGAGTCATAACGACTTCGGACTATCGTTCACACACAGTTCGCAACAAAATTATAATGCAGCGCGTTAGAGTATAGACAAAACTTTTTTATGGCATTTGCAGCAAATGCAAATGCCGAAGCAACAGCAACAACAGGAACAGCGATAGCCAGTTGTATGTGTGTGTGTGTGTGTGTTGTGCGGTCGTCATTTTGTTCCAGCTGAAATGGAAAAAAAGAGAAGAAAAACGAGAAAACTCTGCGAGTTTGCGAAATGCGAACTACAAAAGTAGAAAACGGCAACGGGCAACGGGCAGCTGGCAAATGTTAGCCGAATTCTGTAAGCAGTCACGTGCGAACGTGACAAAAATGCCACGATGATGCGCCAAGCTCTCTGGACAAGTTTCTCCCAGAGCCGTAACCAATGGCCATAAGCAGACAGAGCTACAGAGATGGAGATGGAGAAGGAGAAGGAGACGGCGATGGATATGGCGATGGAGACGAATGCAAAGCTGCAAAAGCTTGACTCGCATTGTACTCACACAGCAGCTGTGTGTATGTGTCTGTGTGTGTGTGTGTGTGACTGTGTCAGTCTTTATATTACACTGTTTTCGTAACACGGCTTATGACCGAGGTCGCGCCACAACATAGCAGAGAGTACCGCAAATGCGATATAGTTTGTAAGAGATTCGTGGGTGTTGCCATGGCCGAGGCAGTGCGCATTCAAATGCGAAACTCCTGAAAATAACTGTGAATTATGCGCACACAAATAGATTGTCAATTGATGCATCAGCTGCATCATATGTCATCAGCAGCAACAACAGCAGCAACAGCAACAGCAACTGCAACTGCAGCTGCTGCACTCAAATGCCAAACCATTGAGAATGGTTTATCTATGTATGTGTCTCTGGTTCGCTATCAACATGACAGATTTGTCTGTGCAAGTGCTTATCATATTTTAGATTATTTATCAATTTTATTTAATTTTTTTATTTTTATTTATTTATTTTTTTTTTTTTTGCTAAACATTTCTGTACAAACTTATTGCAAATACAATATTTGATTTTTATTGATTCTGCGCTGGCTCATAAAATTTAGCTGAAATTTGAGCTATGTTTGAAGTTTTATTTATCTAGATATTATATTGATATGGCAATCAATATGAATAGTTATTCGTTTCAGTTTCATTAAAATGTAATATTTGTGTAATTTGATCAAGGCTAATTGAACAGAGATTCAGCTTAAATTAGGGATTGACTGATGGCTGCGTCAATCATTCAAAGTTTACGACACATGACACTATTATATCTATGCACTCATAGATATACACATGCATACACACACACATGCACATGCACACTTGCATAACTTTTGCTCTAGTTAAACTTTCTTCATGAAATTTTGAGAGAGCATAAAATATGGAAAAATAAATAAATAAATAAAATGAAAATTCAATAAACTCTACTTATGTTTCTACGATTTGCAATATCATAGATAGACAATATAAATTTACAGCTGATTCTGATTGCAGCTTTTGTGATTATTTCGGTTATCGATTAATTCTAGATGTGACTGATGAGGTCATTGGGCTTATGCAACTCAGCTCATATTCCATATATGACACATGAGCTATGCCACGCCTCCTTCTCTTCAATACATTCTAACACATTCCATTTCCATCTGTATTTGCACTTTCAAAAATGATCTGATTTATGACAGTTAATTTTCATGACTCAATTCAAAATTATGATGAACTGTAATTGAATTGCAAAATGGAAACTTATTATAATTAATTATTGCAGCTGAATCACATCAATTCGTGGTCTTTATTGCAAATTCAAATGATTTTGCAAGCAAGCAGAGCTTAAATGATTTATGGGAAATCAAATATTGTTGCATTTCGGCGTGTTTATTGAATCAACTGATAGTAATAAATGTAATAAATGTTGAGAAGATGACAATTTGTTGAACATGTCTTTGGTGCAGTCTAATGAGAGCAGCATTAAATGCAAATCAAATCAAATTGCCAATCCAATCAATAGTTGTCACTGACATTCACAAATTCATTTCTGGTTTACAAAATACTTTCTCTCTCTCTCTCTCTCTCTCTCTCTGTGAAATGAAATTTTTGGTTTAATTGTGGCTTAGAAGTGCGTGACCAAATTAATAGAAAGCAATTGAGATTTGAATTTTGGCATTTTGCCCTAATTGATATGAGAGGCAAATGCCAATCAAGGACAAATGCAGAAAACCAAATTTTAAATTGTTCAATGCAATTATGTTTAATAGGGAAATATTATTGGGTTTACACAAATGAGTTTCAGTGATGCCGAAACGTGTTATGCGGTCGCCTTAATGTCAAGTACCCAGTCCCATCAGCATCAGTCCGCACCATAAAAGGTTAATAAACGTGGCATATAAACAAAAAGCAAACCACAAGCTTCCACTCTCTCTCCTTATGAACTCCTCACTCTTCCTCCACATATTTATGAAATAACACAGAGATAAACAAGCATTTGGCTATAGCCCGGTGATTGTGCAATGGGTAGCGGGTATTATTGATTGGCGGAAGGAGTAGCAGCAGCAGTAGCAGCAGCTGGAGGGAGTCGAGTTGTTAATCAAGATGTTAAGCTCATGAATGTTGGCTTCTTATATAATTCAATTATCAATTATGAACTTTTGATACATGAGCGCTCAGTCTCAACTGACTGAAGTCAATTACATGGCGTATACGTAATATATTTTTAATGAAAGTATTTAAATAACATTTGAAAGTTAATTGCGTGTGTGCTCAGGGGGCGTATACGTAATTTATGCAATGCCTAAGAGTTGTGTAAATACAAATATTTATGAATTTCTATTTAAATGAAAACGATGCGATTGAATTTATTAATATAGAAACTCGAACGGCATATTGAAATGGAATATTAAATGGATTTAAATGAATTGTAAATTTATTCAAATTTAATGAACTATTCAATGAAATAGTAGCTCAAATTTACATTGCTGCATTTTATTGTATTTCATTTAGTGTAATATATTTTTATGACAACAATAGAATTTATTTAAATTTGATATTTTAATATTTTAATGAATTAACCTAAAATAGTTGCTCAAAATAATATACATTTTACTATATTTAAATCATATTCTGGAAATTCAATGAAAGCATAGCTAAATTTTATATAAATTAAATTATAAATAAATTTTTATTTATTTAAAATTTAGCTAATTCATTGAATTTTTAGTAAAGCTCAATAGCTTAAATTCAAATATATTTTATTGTGCAATTTTAAGCAATTTAAATTCGAATTTCATATTTTATGTGTCTGCTATAATTATATTAAATTGCGACAATTTAATAGCAATATAAAAATATTTTATATATATTTTAATTTGTGCAAATTTTGGCTACTACTTAAGTGATTGCTATTCATTAGAAATGCAAGCTCAAATTTAAATATATTGTATTAAATAAATACGAATTTATTATTGTATCAATTCGAGCTGAGCTCCTTTGTGTTCTATCTCGGCTCTAATTTGCTGAAATTGCTGCAAATAAATAAAATGTTTTTATTTGTACAAATTTTATTTGCTTTAGCGCACGAGCACCAACAATTGCCTCCAGTGTGTGTTTTGTGTAATAAACAAGCTGATATTTATGTAAATATGTCCAAGCCTGACATTTCGCGTCTTCCTCTAGCCCATATGATTTAGCTTGTAAAGCGATAAAGCAAAGCTTTCACAGAATTATGCGCAAATAGTAGCTGAGCGTGGGTGTGGCTCCCATATGGGGCGGGCCGAGCCAGGCAGGTGAAACACTCAGCTTAAATGCGTCATAATATTCGAGGCACCTTAATTAGCTGTGTCATATTATGCAAATGTTATTTAGATGGGGTGCACGCCACCCGCTGCTAATGAAAATCCCAATGAAAGATATTACGTATACGCAATGCTTATGCACATTCAAATTAATTGACTTCACGCTGTTATTGTTTATCCGACGACAGACAGCGCATATATTAACACATTTTAAAATGCTTCCAACTTCGCTCTCTACCACACTCAACAGGCAACATCGCCGCTGTGGCAGCGACGGCAGCAACGGCCCCAACAACGCCAACAGAGCCAACAACAATGGAGCTGGCGCCAGCGCACAGCGCGACGTCGGGCGGCCCAAGTGAGGAATTACAACGGCATATAAATCAAAATTTAATTATGTCGCCAGAGCTGGAGCTCGGCTCGAGCTTTGCCGCCGCATCGGCGGCCGCACTGACAGCTCCACATCCAGTTTCATCTGCTGCTGTTGCTGCTGCTGCTTCTGCTTCGCCCTCCTCCCCGTCATCGTCCTCATCCGCTTCGGGCAGCAGCATAACAAGCTTCGACTCCAACAGCTTGATCGATGACAAGCGACTGCCGCAATCCACACACCAGCTCCAGCAGCACCAGCTCGAGCAGCAGCTTCAGATGCAGCAACACTCACGTATTCAGGCCAAAGATACGGCCGGGCCGTATCCAATACCTGCCCACAGGCCTGAGCCCGTTGAGAACCATCTGGAGTCGACGCACGGCATCGATGGTACGGATAATGTGTTCGGCACGCCCATGTACTTTGGCACCGAGAACTCCACCCTCGTTACGACACAAATTGGCGCCACAGCCCACATACCCTGCACCGTACATCATATTGGCGAGGGTGTGGTAAGTAAATACACATAGATATATTCACTCTCATCTACTCTGTCAGACTCGAATGACTCGCACAGAGTCTCACATTTATAATTGTGGTCCGTTTCCCGTACCTGTACCTGCACCTGTGCCAACAAATGACTCATTCAGGCAATGGCTATGGCATACCGCAATACGCATTCACTCGCGGTCCTCCGCTTGTCGCGCCATTGTTTTAATATTTTATTTAAAATCAATTCATCAACTGTTTTGTTTGCCCTCGCCGGGAGCTGGAGCAGCTCGACTTGAAGTTTTCCTACGCTCGCACCTTTCTTCTCGCTTACTCACTCCCATTCTCTTTCTCTGTTTCATTGTGTCTGTTATTGCCTGTCGCATAAATTAACAAAGTGCCATTCACAATGGCAAATAGATCGAGCGCATTTCCACTCCATGTTTTAATTAAAAATAAAAGAAATTAAATGTGAATTGAGTTCAACTGGCTTTTATATACCGATAATTGATAAAAATATTATTATTTGTTTTCTACATATTTATATAATTAAATAATTCATTTTATTTAAAAATTAATAATAATAAGTAAGTAATTAATTTTATTTAGGATATTAAATTATTATGTTCTAACATATTCAGTTAATCATATAATTATTTTGATTTATTATATTAAAACAAAAATTAATATATGTATATAAACATATATTTATAAATATCGAAATATAAACAAAAATAAATATTTGTAGGTTTTTATTTATTTTTTTTTATTTTTTATTTTATTTTTATTTAAAAAAAAATTGTTTTTTCTATTTATTTAATCACAAAACTATTTATATTTATTATATGACAAAATTAATTTATATATAAATATATGCACGAATATTTCAATATATTTTTATAATTATAAATATAATTTTCTTATAAAAATTGTATAGCTATTTTTAATTTCAAACAATTAATTCACGAAATTCAGAAATATTTGTGCACTTTTCTATATCCTCTCGACTTATTTGGCTTTCTCAATCATAGGAAATAATAAATTAATATCTTAAATTATTTTCTCCACCTTCTATATTATTTCTATAATAATTCTTATTGATTTTCCAACTAATTCTTAAGAAAAATCCCAATTATTTTCATCACACACTCAGCGTAAGTGGAAAGCAACAAATAAAATAAGACACTCTTCTCCATGGTTAAGTTCAAGTGTATTTGGTATACACGCAGCTCTGGCTATATTTGTAGCTCTGCCACACCCACTTAATGACACCGGCGCCCCCCTAACACACCTGACAATTTCGCAGAATTAATTAAATTTTTCCTTGTGTTATCGAATGCTGCACTTGGTGAGCATGGCTCATAATAATAAAACGAAACTAAATATTGTATTACACAGACACACGCACGCACACGAGCCCGAAACAGTCATCAAACACACACACATACACACACACACTTGATCATCGTCTAGGGGTAACAAATTACAGCAATGGCTAATGTACATCAACTACAAATAATCAAGCAATACACAGAGACAAATTCCAAAGCCAGAGGGAGAGAGACAGAGAGAGAGGGAGAGTGTGAGAGTGAGTGAATGAGTGTGTGAGTGAGTGAGAACTACGGCTGCTGCTATGTGGCCTCAAGTGGTATTAATTTTACGCTTGTCTAGAGTTATTACTCATACGCAGCGTACGCCTCACGCACGCTTCGCCTATTTGTTTAAGCCTAACCCCCCGTCGCCCCTTGCCATAACCCATCGCGCGTTCAGGGAATTCGCCGGAACACAACGTGTTTATGCCCCAAAATGCTGGACACGATTAGAAACGTGTGACCCTCTTCGTCCCTCCATATCACTCCCTCTCTCACTCACCCTCTCTTTCTGCATATGTGTGTGTGTGTCTGGTTTAAATTGACGATTTCATAATTGCGCCTTCAAGTGTGTAGAAGTTAATAAGCACTTAAGCGCCCGTAGGCCAAAATTCCAGCAAGTTGTGTGGCTTTTGGACCGCACTCACACACACACACGCACACCCTCTCCCACACACACATACACTTGTGCAGGGAGTGTGTTAACTCATCGTCCGGTTAGCCAGTTTGCACTTGAGCCGGGCCATGGTCGTGCTTAAGTGGCCATTGGACAGCTACTAAACTTGAATCGCCTAAATGACAGCAGTCGTCGCCCCCAAAACAGCTTAGCCACTGGCTTGAAAATGATAATAATTCCCAAATGTGATGTGATGTTATGGCCACGGTGTTTATTTACCCATACGATTGCAGCGAGCAATCGTAAGTGACTGTGTGTGTGAGTGTGTGAATGGTCTGTGTATCATTAGCAGAAAATACGTATACGCACATATCACGCATACGCCGAGTAATTGGCGCACAAATTAAAGATGAGGCAAGCAGAGTAATTTTCATCGAAGCTGAGACTCATTTGGACACACACACACACACACACACACAGTCGCACAGATACTACGTTGACATCTGCCTTTCAGCTTCGATTCGGTTTTTGCTTGTTAAAGTCGTTTGTCTTTGGCATTGAATTCAGTTTTAAATGCATCGCCTTTGCTATTTTAAGCTGCTTATGGCCTGCCAACAGACACGCACACATATGCATGCTAGCAATGCATACACAATACACACACGCACACACTTCAACACACGCTTTTACACATCGATGATAGTCTCAAGTTGTTATAAATGCATTTACATTTCACAGCATTTTTCATGCATTTTCATAAACGTTTCCCTGCCTGTAACTCTGTGTGCGTATGTGTGTGTGTGAGTGTTTTTATATGTATATTTATAGTTTGCCCCTGCACACCTGCTGCACACACACACACAGGCCAGCTGCCTTTGCCGACTGCGCATTAATATTCGCAGAAATTTATGAACAGCATTAAGGGCACACACACACACACATACACACATCACTGTAATATGCAAATGTATTTTGCAATGGGAAAGGTTCAATGAATAGGAAATATGTACATGCATGTATACAAACAAATGGGACACATATATACAAATACATATACATATGCATATACATATGCATGGGAGTGAAATATGAAGAGTATAAAGAAAAGTCAGCGAAAGCGCAGCTTGTGAGTTCTTTAACAATTTCAATACATAAAACTTGAAAGTTGCGAAAAAGTTGCGAATACAGGTTTATGAGAATTGCGTAGAGAGGAGTTCCTTATTTGAAACAAATGAGTGGGGGTTACAAAGTAGAAAACAGTGCACTGCAGTGGTTCTATGAGGAAATGAAAAATGAAGTACATCACAACTTCTTAAAATAAATAATAAAAAATAAAAAATAATAATAATAGTGAGAATAAAAATATATGTGAGGAAATAAAAATAAAAATAGAAGCAAAATATATATATATTAAATATGAAATATGAAATAGGACGAACTTCTAATTCGAACTGAGTATTTCTTCATTATCAAAATTAAAAAAGGAAAAATAAGAAACAGATTATTTTTTCTAGTTAGAGTTTTCCTTACATTATAAATTTAATTTTTGAAGAAAATTAAAAAAAAAATATATATATATATATATATATATATATATATATATATATATATATATATATATAATAGAAACATTATAGGTATATTATTGATCATCGTATTATTTTAGTTATATTTGATTAAATTCATTTTGATGCAAATAAATAAAAGCGTATGACTTTTCAAGTTCTAGCTCATTCATGATCTTCCCTTGCTCTTAGCTTTACACAATTCTATCACGTCTTTCGTTGATTTCATTTCCATGTGCCAGCCAAGCCAGTTTTTTGCCTTTGTACAATGCTAGGCAAAGGTTTGCCCCTTGTTTTTGTGCTTTGGTGGTTTGTGCGTTTGTCGCTTGTCGCTTGTTGCACCCTTAATGAAGGCTGTTTTTAATACATTTTTATTTTGTATTTTTGTTTTGCTTGCCCTTCTAAGCATTTTGCGTACTGCGCCGTCGTTAATGTTGCCATTGTCGTAAATTTTGTTCAGTTTCAGACGACAATAAAATGCAGGAAACATTAAATAAATGAATTGCTTCCGCGAGAAGCAGCACGTAAATGCGTTCTCTTTGGCTTTGCTCTGAGCCTTTGTTTCACCATTTTGCTGCAATTTTAATTTTTGTCGCGCTGCGATTTTGCAGTCGTTGCTTTTGCCTTTCCCCGTGCCTGTGCCTTTTCCTTTGCCACGCCCCTTTGCCACACAGCAGCAGCAGAAGGAAGCAGGGCAAATGTATAAATCATCGAAGCATATATTTATTCAGCGTATATTTATGAGTGTGTGTGTGTGGGTGTGTGTGTAGGAAACACCTTTGGAAAACAAAGTTTCTCATAAGAGTTATGCACTAAGTAATTATGTGTGTTTCTGTTGGTTTTAAACTGTAAATTTATGGGAATTGAGGGTGAAGCCAGAACTATTTCTATTTAATATTTGTAATTTCAATGCGAAACAAGTAGGAATTTTGCAGACAGGCACTTCCGACTACAGAATACTCATTCACGATAAAAAACCATTATTTACTAATGAAGAGAGGACAGAGTAAGAAAGTAGTCGGAAGAGAGTCGAAAAGGAGTCGGCCTTAACTTATCTAATTACTACTAAGATAGCCAGAAGGAACCTTTGTGGAGCCTTTTAAGCAACAACGTCTCTGAGATACCTTAAATAGCATTTCCCTATTCGCCACGCCCCTAAATCAGACGAGGATATCCACGACTATATATGCCAAATTTCGAGTCTCTAGTTTTAATAGCAAGACATACATTATACACAGTCAATATACCCGTTCAACTTTCGTGAATGAGTATACAAAATTTTGGAAAAACAATATCAGGGAAATTCTTGCGTGCCACAATTCAATTGATCTAGATTTCCATATGCCTTTACATGCTCTTTTGACAACTTAATTACACAAATAAAATTATACGGAAATTCTTAAACATTCTTAATTTATATAAATATTTTATGCAGAAAATCTCTGTCAAGTTGTCATTTAAGAAACTTTCCAGCTCAATCATAGAAAATCTGGCTGGCCGAGTGGATGCGCTTGCCGAATTCCAATTAAGTTGTCTTGGAAAATTCGCAAAATGCGTTTGACAAAAGCAATTGGCATGACAAACAACAATAAGGCAAATCTTTGATTAGCTAAAGAGGTAGACAGACGGGCAGACAAACAGCAAATTTAAAGCGTATAAATCAAATTGCAAACAGCAAATAAAAGCCAAAGACACTAAATGTCAGTTGCTGCAGCAGGAGCAGCAGGATTAGCAGGAGTAGCAGGAGTTGCAGCAATAGTGCTAGTTGAGTGGATAAAGCTCCATTGGAAATTTTGAAATTACGACACATTTCGGAATCAGAGACAAAGTTGACATTAAAATATGTCATTTGAGAAATGCTGTGTGTGTGTGTGTGAGAGCAGCTTAAATGGCATTAAAAATAAACTAAGGCAAATACATTTAAACTGCAGCAAATAGGAAGAGCACAAGCCAGCAGCTCCGCAATGGACTTTAAGCAACGATACACACACACACACACATGTATACTATATACATATATATAAATTGAACTTAATCAGCAGCCCGAGCAGAGGCAGCGCCCTGGCCAACTAAAAGCCCGGCTGTAGGTAGCCAGGCTGTCATCCTGTTTGCTGGGTGCGCGTGTGCGTCCTTGCGACTTGAGCACTTAATTACTTTTTAGATAAATTGTCGTTTTTAATGTTTAGACTCTTTAGATATTTTCATAGTAGAAAAGTGGCAGTAATTAAATGTGCTCACAGCATGTCACCAGGCACAAGACCGAGAGCCAAAGTAAAAGCATTAGCAATAGCAAATGGCAATTGCTTAAATTCCGAGAGCAACTTAAGCGGAGCTGCTCCGCTCGAGCAACTTGGAGTGTTAGAAAAGTGAGCATCCGTGCAGTTAGATAACTTTTGCAGATACAGCAGCTAATTTATATATAATTTGCTAGATTACAAAAGGAATATAATTATAAGGTAAATTTCATTTCACACACACACACACACACACACACACACACACACACATGCACAGTCGCTAGCAAGTGCAAACAAAATTCGAGATAAAAATGCCGAAATTGGTATTTTATGAAAATTAACGCTCAAGGGTTTATGCTCGCTCTCTCTGGCTCTACCTTTCTCTCTCTCTCACTCCTCGGATTGAATTTCTGGTTAGCGGCACCTTCACCCCGCCCCACTCAGATAAGTCGTTTAGATAAAAAAGGTTACGCAAATATTTAAGCAAAACCCAGCTCTATTTCTACAGACGCACACACATACATACATATAGCTCGCATATAACTTGTTAGAATTTTAAAAGTTTAAGATCTGATATGCTGCAACTTGCCATTGTCCAAGCCAGCAAAACAGTCTGGAAAAACAAGAGAACGAATTATGTGAGTGGTAGACTCACAGATATTGTCTATTTTATTTTTATTATTATTATTCTCTCTTTTTTTTTATTTATTTTTTTTTATTTATTTATTTTTTTTTTTTTTTTTTTTTTTGAATATAGCATGTCACAGTTTGTTTTTTTTTTATTTATTAATATGAAAAATGGTTTGCTGATGGTTTGAATAAATAATAATAATAATAAATAATAATAATAATATTTAATAACAATATTTATTATAAAGTAATATAAAATGCAAAAAAATATTTGTTAAATTTTTTTGGTGTTAAATATACAAATTTTTTTTTTTTTTGGTTTTTTATGTTAATAATGTTGATTGGATATGATTTTCTTTTTTCATAACAAAAAATATGAAATATGATTTTGGATAACATATAAACATTTTTCCCATATTTAATAAAGTTCGAATTTGAAATTAAATGTTATAAAAATATATTTGTTTATTGTTTGTTATGAATGAATGAATGAACTAATTAATTAATTTTTAATTATACAAAAATACATATTTTTTATTTAAAAATCAGAGCTTAATAGAAAACTGTGCTCAAAAACCATAAAGTTAAATACCCAAGTCAAGTCCTTTTTTATACAGGGTATGGCCTAACTGTTTCACATTGACGAGGGTTACTCTAAACTTGCCAAAAATCACTGCTAAGGCATACAAACACACACATACTTATATGTATATTTATTTTGTATATATGTAATTTCAGGCTATGACAAACAGGCGCGTTTTTAATAAAAACAAACACATAATTCGTGTCTAATAATTTGTATTTATTGTTGCTACAAAATAAAATACATTCTGTCGTTTATAGAGCAGAACCGGAGCTTGTTTTGCTTAGCTTAGTTTGCTATAAATTATTTTTCTCCTTTTCTTTACAGAGTTTTCTTTTTGCCTCTTTTTTTTTTTTTTTTTTTTTTTTTGTACACATGAATTACTTTTTATGTATGCGAAGGCTCAGAGTTCGTAATATTATATAGTCCGACTCGCACATACATATATAAATATATATATATATATATATATATATATATATATATATATATATATTTTTGTGCCATTTTATTTGAAGTTTTGTTTATTGTTCGCTTTGCTCTGCTTTCTTATTGTTTTTGTTCTTGGCCCGTTTTTATAGCTCCCATTTTTGTTACATATGAATTGTGCGAGCTTTAAGGCACTTGCATTCATCTCTCACACACACAACAAACATACACACACACACACACACATATGAAATACATCTGTGCAATGTGGCATTGAGGCTCGCAGCCTGAGCTTCTGGCATTCTAGCCAGAGTCGCCGTCAACGCTGCTTAAAATAGCATCTAAAATTATAAAATATTTTTGTAGTGCCCGGCAGTCACAGTCGCTGTTATATGTATACGTATGTACACACTGCATACTTTTCTTATTATTGTTTGCCATAGCAACCAAGTGTGAGTGTGTCTGTTTGTGTGAGTGGGTGCATCTGTAGCTATTCGTAATGCCCGATGCCAGAGGTAACAAAGCAGCTTTACGGAATCAGAATTTAAACAGAAAAAAAATATATATAAACTTCTTCAATGAAGTTAAAATAATACAAGCTGTACGAATATTAAATTTAATTCCACTAGACTTGTTGCAGAATATAAAAATTTATTTATGAATAAAACAAAAATTTGCATCAAAAATATAGCCTCGGTTAGTTTCATAGGCAGCTGGCCTTAAGTTCTGCTCACACTTGTCATAGAATCACAACTTTTCCTTTAAAATAAAAACCATGTATTCCCTTCTACTCCATCTTTTTTTTTTTTTTTGCAGACATTTTTAATAGCGTCAAAAGTTCCATAAACCCACTCGAATTAAATAAAACTTGTCGCCGCAGCAGACCGAGTTTTATTTTATATCAAATTCTCAAGTGATTGACACCAAGTTTATTGAAGCCATCAATTTGCAGAAAACATTTAATATGCATATATATATTCAGTTTATAGTGTTTGTGAGAGGGAGAGGGAAAATGGGCCGAAGCAAGTGGCAATTGGACTATTTTATGTGGATCGACGGTTGATTTTAAAAGTAAATGAGAATATTTATTTTATATATATACATATATATATATATATATATATATATATATATATTGAGATAAGAGATGTAGTATATTCGTTTCTAGAGCTGGATGAAAAGTAAAGTATTCTCACATAATATTGCTAATTTCAATATATAATATTGCTACGTTCTAGAATAAGAGGAATTCTTTGATCCCCATCATAAAACTTTCCATCGGACTTTATGCAATATTAATATCTGTCTTTAAAAAATCATGTATATAAAATCTCGCTTAATTGCCTTTTTGATTTTACTTACACTCTGGGAAAAAACTCAGAGAGCTACTCAGAGAGCAAAGTCGATTCTTCAAGCAGTTCGTTACCGATCGTTTATTTTATTACGCTCTAGGTTTTCATCGACTGCATTCGGGGTGAAATGAAGCAAAAGGTCTTTTGTGCATGTATTGGTATATATGTTGCAGCACATCAGTGAGTGATTACATGTGTATGTGAATGTGAGACTCTCTCAGTAAGCACTGAGTCTCACTGTGCAAATTCCAATCGTCCCTCTCCCTGAACGATGTTCGTTAAACGAGCGTCACACGAATAGTTCGACTCACAGCACTCAACAATAAACAAACACGAATAGAAACGAATCGAATGATCTTGCTCAGAGCGAGAGCTATTAAATATGTTTATGTTCGGTTGATCTGTGGAACAGAGCGTAGTGAATAAAATAGTTGCCAATCAGTTCTTTGACTCAGAACAAGTCTAGCTGATATATTTAAATTATATATTATTTAAATACATAGAATTTCACTCACTCATCTCAAATATGATATATATACCTCTCTATTTGATGTCAAACATCATTTCATTCAACAAACTCTACTTCTCCCGTCATACACAGAGGCCATTCAGTCCCCCACCTCCCCTTTCGCTGCTTCAACCGCCTTTAGTTCCATTTTCTAATGCACTCAGCACTTCATTAAATGTGCTTTATTTGCTTGCCATGCACCTCTGACATACCCATCAAATTGCTAAGCATTTAATTAGCATAGAAATAAAATCTTGGCATTGTCTGTCGCCTGTTCGCTTGCATTTTCAGGCAACTGCATTTATGGCATTGTTGTTGCCATTGCCATAAAGCCGCATGGCTTGAGAAATTTGTCTGACTTCGTCTTGAGCTTGGCAATTAAATGAGAAAACTTTATGACAGCTACAAAAACCGCATACCGCACCACAGCCCCCGCCCAAAAAGAGTTCACATCCTTTGTATGCTGTTGGCTAATTTAACATTAACTAAACGTCAGCTTCACTTGGCTTAGTGGCAGTAGCAGGCACCGAAGGGGAGGGGACGTTTGTTTGGCAGCCTGACCGAAAAGTAAATGTTGCTCAAAATTTGCCATAAACCTTTCTAATGAATACAAATCATTATCACTTTGTTCACTGGCAGCCTGAACCCTAATTACACAAGTGACGGCCAATGGCAGCGGGTGCTGGGCGAGCGGAACTTGCAGTCCTGCTCGTCCTGTTTGTCCTGTTTGTGCTGTTTGTGCTGTTCTCTGCCATTAGCCAGTTTGTCAGCTAATAAGGCATTCAGGCTGTCGCCGCTGTAGCTGTAGCTGCTGCGGCAGCTGGCCAAGACAACTTGATAAAGGCTTACACTCAAGCAGTCAGGCAGCCAGCTGCTCGCCCGCACTGAATGAGTTGTGTCCTTTTGTTTGGTCCTGTCGTTGCCTGTCACAATGTTTATTAAAACAAATGCTACAACAAAAGACAAACAATTTTTGACCCACATTTCACTCTATGACACAGAGAATGTGTGTGTGTGTGTGTGTATGTGTGTGAGGGTGTAAAGGTGTGTGTGGGTCTATGCTAAATGGATTCATTATTTCTATAAAGTTTTATGTGCATTGTTTTGACAAATGGCTCTCTGAAAACAATTAAGAAAAGCTGCAAATTCCTGCACTGCGATAGAGCTTCGACGACCCAAAAAGGTGAAAGTTCAATGTTGAGATATAAATTGTGAATGAACTCACCTACAGAAATTTACAGAGAAAAAATTTTAACTTATCAGGCAAAGAAAAGAGCGACTGTCAAAGACATAAAAGGGCCAAGATGAGGAATCCGTTTAAGAAATGTTGGGAATTTTCATTGATATATAGAGATGGAGTAAAATTTTGTTTAAAGTGTTAGCAGCAAATTGTATACATACCTAATATAATAATCAGAAATCGAATTAATAATCTCATAAGCTAGAGCAACTTGGAGTAAATATATAAAATACAATAATAATTTAGCTGAGAGAATGAAGATTTTAGAATTTTAGAATTTTTTCCCACTAATATATGTTTTAATAATTTTAAGCTCTAAACTCTTTAATTATTTAAAATTAAATTCTCTCATATTTTTATAAACAACATTTCAGAAATTTCATTTCTAACTTAGAAAATAGTTTTAGTTAATTTTGTTCATTCTCTTTCCAATATATATGAAAATATGATTTATAAAATATAAAAACCAAATAAATAAAATAAATAAATAAAAAAAACTGCATTAATTATATTAAATTTATAAAAACTCCCAGCCCTTCTATAACAATAAATAAATAAAAATATCAATATTCAGTTCGAACTAAAATTTTGTTCCCAAATTTTTTCTCAGATTTCCTTATATACAGTTTCAGTGCCTTGCCTAATTGTTGCTCTTAGCACTTTAAAATTTATAAGAAAAAAAATGCAAAATAACAAAATGAAATTCAAATTGAAAGCCCTCAAAAGTTAAGCAATGCCACGCTGCGCTGCATTTCGCTTTTAATTATTTTAATTGCATTGCAATTACGATGACAACAAACAATTGTTGTGGGCGTCGTTAATGAAAGCCACAAAAAAAAATTAAGAAATATGAATTATGAAAAATATGAGAAATGAAAGCTGAGAAATATGAAAATGTGAAATGGGTGCCTGCAGCACACCACAAAAAAAAAAAAAGACGAAGAGAGAGGGAGAGAGAGAAAAAAAAAACATTCGCACTCAAACACTCGAAATTGTTCACATTCATTTTGCAGATTCGCGTTGCCTTGACAGCTGAAAAGTAGGCTATGGTAATTTCGCACATTGGACTGGGCCGTCGTCTTCTTCTTCCCTTTATTATGATGATTGCTATTAATGCTCATTCTATATACATATATATACCTATAGAATGCCTGGCTTATTGTGTGTTGGCAAAGGAGGCCCATTTTTGTTTTGTGAAGGGGTTCGAGGTTCACCTCGCTCGCCTTTCCATTTGACAGGCTAATTTGAAGGCGTGCGATGGGGTCGGCGCACAATTAGCAAATGCTCAATGTTTAATTATGCATTAATTGCATTTAATGCGCACTTCCGCTCCAAGAATAATGAATAATGCCCAACCGAGCAGCACAAGGTGCGCGACCTCTTTCCTCTTTTCTACAATTTAAAGCATTTAAAATTATTTATTGATGTTAAGCTGCTGAGTGCAAGAAAAAAACAAACTCACAAATTGAACTTGAAAGTTGAATTAACAAAAAAAAAAAAAAAAAAAAAAAAAGGGTAGAATTTTTGTTGGCTGATAAAACGTAAACTTGAACAATTTTTGCGCATTTTTCGTAAAAGTTTTCCTTTGCGTACAATTTTATTTATTTTTTGTTATAAGTTGTTGACCCATTTTTGTCTACAGTTTGTTATGGACATGGCGCGCACTTGAATGGCCACACAAACACACACACACATGCATACTTGTACAGTTAGTGCAAAATATTCGCGCCCGCTAGTTGAGCACTGCTATTTTTTTTTTTTTTTAACTGTATGCAGCTACCCCAAAATGCCACATAGAGCGCGTTGCTACAAAATAGTTATCAGACAACACACACACGCAGACGTATATACAAGGGCAGACACATAACAAGCCACACACACACACATACACACACATGTGTACAGCAACACTAAATTGAGCGTATTTTGGTGAAAAAGTTTTCAGCTCTCGCTTTTTTTTAGCAGCTATTTGTACCTTTTTAAATTGCGCGCAAATGCCACAAAAAATGCTAAAACAAACACTATAGTATTCATATAGACATATACTTATATATCTTTACATCTATGTATATGTATCTCCTCTCGTTTTGCTGCACAAATGGCTGCCAAAAAGCAGCATCTAAATAGAATTTTATTAAAATCGCTTGTTAAAAACTTTTGCGTACAATCGAACCAAAAATAAATAAACAACAAGTAAAAACGTTGCAGTTGAGCTTTACCGACTGCAGAATACTCATTCACGACGCAAAACGAAGACAGATTCTACTTTTGAATTGCTATGCACAATATTTGTTTCTATATATATAGAGTGAAGATATTGTTCTACCACGCCCCCAATAGGCGGGGATAGGCCATATTTTATTGATTGTGGGCTAGCATTTAAAACTACCATGATTTTAAACAGCACGAAATATGCATTACCTGATATGCCACGCCCATACTTGGCTGATCATGAAATTCTTGTCATATAAATGTATATTCCAAACTTCAAGTTTCCATCTTTAATCGAGTCCACTTACTTTAAGATGGACTTTTCACAAAACCAATATACTCATTTCACTGACGTGAATGAGTATAACAAGCAACCGATGGAAAGTTGTTACAATTTGCAACTAACTGCCCTTTCGACTGCCAGCGAACGGCAGAGGGCGCTCTATTCGCTGCAGTTTTTCGTGTTGCATTGACCCGCATGGGCTTGCGGCAACGGAAATTGGATGGACAGCGCGAAATAAAGCATACAAAATGCTCGTCAATAACATGCAACAACTAGTTACAACGAAAGCCAATTTAAAGTTGGTTGCTAAAAAAAAAAAAAACAACAGACAAAAAACAGACAAAAACAGCAACCGGAAAAGATAAATAAAAAATATAAAAGTAAAAGCAAAAAGGGGAAGGAAAAAAATCAATTTTTGCAATCGGCTTTTGTATTTGAATTTTCTCGTTTACAATTACAAGCAGCTGCCTCTGCCACTGCCCCTGCCTCTGCCCCTCTGTCTCTGCCACTGGCTCTACCTGCATTTTAGACAGTTTGCATATGCGCGCAGCTGTCGGAAGATTCAGCGATAAGCGCACCGCTCACACTCTATATAGGGGCAAGAATGGCTCAACATATCGGCGCGCAAATAAGTATGCTACAATTTCTGCATTGGCAGCCAGAGACAGGCGGACAGGAAAGGATTCGCGCTGCCTACCTACGTGCGCCTGCCTGTTGGCAGCTTGGCCAGGACATGTAGTTAGCATAAATTTGCCATAAATTTGCTAACAAGTGATTTGTGGCTGTGCGCAGCGCACTGACTCCATACAGCACCCCGCCCTCCCGCCTATACCGCTGACACCCCTAACAAACAGCGCCCCCAGCCAACGCTTGGCCATAAATTAAATGCTGATTTTTTATTTTTGCAGGCGTTTTTTTTTTTTTTTTTTTGGGTTTGGGTATTTTTTTTTTTTTTTTTTTTTGTGTATTTTGTAAAAAAAGGTAAAATGTAAACAATTATCTGCGCTCTCGCAGCTGCAGTACACACACACGCACACAACCGCAGCAGCCGCAATAGCAGACACCACACACGCACACCACACACACACACACACACACTCAAATGACAGCCAGCTGAGATTTATGCGCCACGCACACACATGGCAAACATGACCAGTTATACACACACACACGCACGCACACACACACGCACTCACAGCCACAGAGACACTTTGGCAAAGGAATTCGTATGCTTTTGATTAATTGCCGCAACATTTTATACATATATTCCAATGTTTTTTCTTTTCTCTTTGCTCTTTTTTTTCGAGCGCTTTGTGTATTTTTCTTTTGGCTTGCAACTTGGCTGAAACGGGCAGACACATTTTTGTTCGTGATGGCTTCACTGCTGCCACAGCAGCAGCAGCAGCGGTAGCAGGAGCCGCAGCCACATCCTCACATTCCGCTTTACGCTTTTTGCAACATTTTGCCTTAGCTCTGCGCACGGTTCAGAGTTTATTTGCCGACACGTCGCAGCTAGACCCAACTACACAGCCATCATAAATATCATAAAAAATAAGAGAGAAGCAGAACAAGAAGAAGAAAAAGAAGAGCCAGCAGAGTTGTAAAGAAAGCCAAGAGAGAGACAGATATATGACAGCAGCTCAGCTCAGCTCAACTGAACTCAGCTCGCTTCAGTTTTCTATGTTTGAAATTTATGCGCCGCGCATTTTGCAGCTCTTTCTTTTTTTTTTTTTATTATTGAATAGATATATTGATTATATAAAGCTATTGCAAAATCACGATAAAAAATGACTTTCGAGGCTCGAAAACAATTCAATTTCAAATATGCTCGGGCATTAAATATGCTGTGAATAATTTAAGATGAACAAAAAAAAAAAAAGTAGGTGGAAAATTCAGGCAAAAATATTTTAAGCGCCTTAAGAAGTCGGAGTCAAGGATATACCTAGCCGATGTTTTGTACATGTTGTAGCTGTTGTAATTCCTGGAAATTTCCTACACAGCAGCTGTCATATATTTTTTTATTTCATTTGTGGCGCATTGCGTATACGCCGCATTGTACATTTCAATAGCAATTCGAGCGAGTGGTTTTTATATTCTTCGTCTCCCTCCCTCGCTCTTTTTCTGCTGTTGCCAATTGCTGACGATTTAACAATTTACTTTGTAGTTAATTTCAACCTTTGTTCCTGCTTTCGCTCCGTCTACTGCGTGTCAATATTGGCCTCAAAGCTTTTTCCTTTCCATTATGTGTATTATTTTTTCTTCTTTTTTCTTTTTTTTTTCTTTTTTTTTTTTGTTGAGCCAATAAATACAATTTCTCTATCAATTGCGTATTGATTGATACACGCGCGTACTTTAGGCTGTACAAAAAGTGGGATAAACTGCACAAAGGGCATTCTAATATGTAAGGGAGAACCCATATGCTGAATACACTGCTCTGTCTGGCATAAAAGTATTTGCTGTGCTTTGCGATTTTTTTCTGAAACATGTGGGCTTTTGTCTTTGAGACATTCAGTTGATGGAGCTTAAAGATTTTAAGCACAGTTTTTTTTTTTTTTTTTTTTTTTTTTTTGTTAACATTTTTTTATAAAAGTCTGGCGTTTATTCATAAGGATTTTGTATACATAAAAATATTAAAATGCATACAAATTTGGCAAGCTTTTTATATTATATATTTAAATAGCTGAAGTTTAATCTTTTCTCATAATAGATTTAAAAGACCTAAAAAAAAATATTTACGGAACATACATTTGAAACAAAAATAAAATGCATTTTCCAGCATTGGGAATCCTAAATATGAACAAATCTATTTTATAAATTAAAGCTAATATATATAAAAAAATTTAAAAAATATATATATACAAAAATATTATATATTATTATTATTTATTATTATATATAAATATTATAAAATAATAATGTCTAAAATAAAACAACAAAAAATATATATGTATATGCTATAAATAATTTTTGGTTTTATTTTATTTTTTATTTATTTATTTTTTTTTTTTTATTAATAATATAAACTCGATAATTTTTTTTTTTTTTTAAATTTAATTTTTCTATTAAAGTTTTTTTTAGAGTTTTATCATAAAGAGTATTTAAAAATTCATTAGAAAAAATCTTGCTCTTACAGCAATAACTTATAAGGCAAATGAAAGTAATTTAACAACTCATTAGGATTGTATTGGAGCCTTAAGCTCAGTTACAGCCTAACTTCAACTGCCATGCACAGCCCACTGGATCCCAAGTAGAGTAACTTGCAGTCAGCACAGCCCACTTAAGCTGCCATGCCTGGGCAGCTTTTACGATTGCCTGTCAAACTTCAGCTAGCTGGCGTAACTGCGGTGCTCAGCCGACTCTTTAGGCTTCAACTGAGCCTGCTGCTGGGCTAATAGATGTTTGCTTAACTGTATGTCTAACGGTGTGCGTGTGCTTGTGTGTGTGTGTGTGTGTGCTTTGAGCTACCTCTCAGCCAAAACGTGGCTGCTGTCGAAATCGAAATGATTAATGGTCATTTGAGATTAGCTAAAAGTCGACACACACGCAGCCAAATAGAGAGCGAGACAGAGAAAGAGAGAGAGAGACGTGGGCGTGGTCTTGCCAGGCAGTTAGGTAAGAGGCCCTTCACGTGTCTGTTGCCTTTGTTTGTTTGCTTGTCTATTTACAGTTAAGCAGCCAATTTGAACTTTGAACCTGGGATCAATCAATCTGCTATTATGTTTATTATTATTGTTGTTGCTGCTGCTATTATTATTGTTGTTGTTGTTTATATTGCTTTCTTTACGTAATTGCTTTTTGATATATATTTTTTATTTTCGATTTAGCAACCGGTCTTAAGTTTGTATCTTATTTTCATCTCCTCTTTTTCTCTTTTTTTTATTTTGAAAAATTGCATCATCATCGTGTTGTCGTCGTCCGCTTTGATGGATTGACAAACATTTGCTGGCTAGGAGCAACGCACGACTGGCCAATATAATGCTGGCATATGTTAAAAGAAGCGTCTATATGTGTGTGTGTGTGTGTGTGTGTGTGTATACGTTTGTTTGTGTTAGGCCTAGCCTAACCTAGCCTTAGGCTAGCCTCAATCGCATTTGACTAATGGCGCCGTCTGCCTTTCACTCTTTTTTTTTTGGAATTTCTGCAGGTCTCCTGGATACGCAAAAAGGATTATCATCTGCTCACGGTCGGCCTAACAACCTATAGCAGCGATGAGCGCTTCAGTGCGACGCACTTAAAGCATTCCGAGGTGAGTTTCACAACTAATTTGCATTTGCTGCCCCCAACAGCTGGGCCATGCCAACGAAACGCAACGCCCGTTGCATGCGAAATCAACAACGCGGCATAGACGTGACAGAAATCAAATGTCGAAAACTGCAAAGAGAGAGAGAGAGAGACCACCTCACACTTCTCACTTGTTCTTTGTTGATGATGGTTTTTGTTGTTTCTTGTTTTCCACTCGCTCTGCAGGATTGGACATTGCAAATCAAATTTGTGCAGCTACGTGATGCCGGCGTCTACGAGTGCCAAGTGTCCACACATCCGCCCACATCCATATTCTTGCACTTGAGTGTAGTCGGTAAGTAGAGCGACGGGGGCAACCGAAAGAGTTGCATAGATATTGAAAGCAATCGAAGGAAAAATTCATTTATTTGTTGATAAGATACTCTACCCAATTGCAGGCAAGTGGCTGTGCTTAGAGTTATACAAATATCCCAAATAAAGTTCAGTTGAAAGTATGAATATTATCAAAAAATAAAAATCAAATTATTCAAAGGAATTAAAGCTCTTTATAAATCTCACTCACATTAAAGTCAACTATATTCCAAATGCAATCGACTTGAGCCACAATTATGAGCCGACTACACAAACTGTGCAGTGCTTAGACGCTAAGCTCAGCTGAATTCTAATGCATATAATATCGTATTTCTCGACACAAAGGAAAATGCCGCTCAACAACTCATATAGAGAGAGAGAAAGAGAGAGAGAGAGAGTTGAGCTAAAAGCATGAATCTGATTAAGTGTGTCGCCAGTTTGTGTCTGATTCATGCGAGACGTTGCCAAAAATGTGTAGCAAACTTTTATTTCACTTAATTTTTTGCTGCTTTATTTTTTTCTCAACTTCGCATTTCACATCACTTTCAGCCAGGCGGCGAGTGTGTGTGCGTGGCCTTTTTGTTTTTGTGCAGAAAACGCCATTAGGCGCAGCACATTCAAAGTAAATTGTTTGTTAAATTCAGAATAATGTGTGTCAGTTAGCGTTAGCCAAGGCCAACAACACGACGACGACGACAACAACAACAACAACAACAACAACAGCAACAACTACAACAATGGACCACGTCGACAACGTTGTTTGCTGGGAGGCAACTTTGCCGAGTCGCTGCCATTTGGGCAGGTGTCCCTTTTTTATGCCTTTGCTTTTCATTTTCAGTTTTAGCTTTTTTCTTTCTTTACTTTTTTTTTTTTTTTTTTTTGGCTGCCAAATCTCTCGCAACTGGCATATGGACATTTCTAATTTCAGCATGAGCGCTTCGAGAAAAATAAAATAAATATATAAAACACGCAAATGCTGGCAGAATCATGCTGAACAAATTTGGTCGAACCAGTTGATGCGCAGCTCTGACCCACTGCATTCAGTCAGCCCAGCGTTGACATGATGTTGGCCCAAAACATTGGCAACAATGGGAGTGGAGGGGGGAATAAAAAACAAAAACAAACAAAAATTGTGAAGTCGTCGTAGATTTTGAAAAGCTTGGCCGAGCAATTTATTTTTGCTTCAGCAAGTAAATAGTTTGAATGGCTTAAATCATCCGACCGTGAAATTATCAGCAAAGAAAATTTTATTTTCTTTTATAAGAGAACAGATTGTCGAATATGCCAGGAATATTCTAGCAGATGTGATCTAAGCCGATATAAATGATGATGATGCCAAGCTAATAAAAATATCCTTAAAAAAGAGTTTTAAAAATTTATTTATTTAAAATTCAATAAAAATTCCTTTAGGGGATAAAGCAGAGCCACAAAAACGAACTTCTAAAAAAAAAAAAAAAAACAACCAAAATAAGAAAAATTAAAGTTAAAATAAAAAATAAATAAATAAATGAATAAAATTATTAATGAATAAAATAAAATTATTAATATAAAATATTAAAATTTGCAAGTTAGTTTGACTTCTCTGAACCAGAAATAAACAAAATATTATGATTGGAAATTATTAAAAGACTACTTCTGGTTAAAAAAAAATAAAATAAAAATTATTAGCAGTATTAAGTATAATATTTTTATAAAAATAAAAATAAGAATTGTCAACGTTACTAAACTATCTTAAATTTCCAATTAGATAGCTCTTTGCATACGCCACTTGTGTTAAATAGTCAAATATCGGATTTAGTATATAATATACATATATATATTCTGACATGAATTTGCATTTACATTGCATTGATTAAATTACAAATCTTTCATCTCTACTGCTCTGCCACCTTTCCACATCTATCACACACACACACACACACACACACACACACACACACACACACACACACACACACACACACACACACACACACACTACATCCGATTGTGGCAATGGCAATTCAATTTCCCAAAATGTCATTCAATTCGGTTAGAAGCGCGCGCCGAAATATCAGGACCCCCCATACGTTATCTGACGCCCGGCTCGACGCTGCGCCTGCAATGTCGTGTGGTCCAGAATACCGAGGCATCCGAGTACATATTCTGGTATCACGACAACCGCATGATTAATTATGACATTGATCGGGGCATTAATGTGTCAACGGAGCCAGGTGAGTGCTGCCGTCGCTGCCCGTTCAGCCTTTCCAATATTTACGACACCTGCCTTAAAAAACCCAAACCAAATCCCCAAACCCCAACATCAAACCCCAACATCAACCCCAACCCCAACTCAAACCCAGCATAACCATAACATCGATTGCATTTTTGCGTTCACTTCACTGCAGACTTTCAATCATCGGAGCTTACAATTCAGCGCACCCGTCGTGAGCATTCCGGCAATTTTACCTGTGTGGCCAGTAATACGCAGCCAGCCAGCGTTTTGGTGCACATTTTCAAAGGTGAGTCAGTGCCTCGGCCCGCTGCAACTGCATCCATCGCTCGCTATTTTTTATGTTGTTTAACTGTGCGTATACTTAACGTAGTTGTAAAAAAAAAAAAAAAAAAAAAAGAGAAGTAAATGACTGCAGCTTTGCAATCAATGCGAATTGAATCTCACATATTCTGCATTTGATTTATGGCTTAAAGTTTTTATATTAACTCGTTTTTATGGTAAAATAATTTGTTACCCTTCAATATGAGATAATTAATTATATATGAGATAAATCGTTTCTTAAGATGATAATTAATGATTGCGTATCAGATAAAAAGTTGCAGAAAATGAAGAGAGAAATGTTGAAAATACTATTTATAAAATATTATTCTATAATTTCTTTAAATAGTAGTACATATAATTCATTTAAATGGGATTGTTTTATAATCGAAAATTATTTAGAGAATTTTAGACTACATTCTGTAAGTCTATTTTATATAATTTTATTATATATATATACTATTTTATATGCTTTTTTTTGCTCTTGAAAATTTTCCTCTTAAATTTCATGAATAAAAAAAAGTATTATTATATTTTAAGTTTATGTGTATATATTTTTATTTTTTTAACTTTAATATTTTAATTAAAAAAACTAATTTGAGTATTTTTTCTTTTATATATTTTATAGTGTTTTTTTTTTTATATTTATTTATTTCTTATTTTTAATATAATTTGCTTTAATTAATAGACGTTGTTTAAAATACTTTAAAAAAAAAATTAAATTACTTTAATATTTATTTTAGTATTTTTCGTTTTATTGTGAAGTATATCAATGGAACATAATTATATAAAATACATTTGAGCATGTAATCGAAACATTTTTTGAACTTTTCACGCATTTTCAATTGATGCATTGTCGAATTAAACTTCGCCATAAAGTATAAAAAGCTGAAAGCCTTCGGGCTAACGCGAATGCAGGAAACGTGACTGAATTTATGCAGATGAACTTTTCAATGTTGAAATTGCACGCTGTGTTTATAATTGAATTAAATAAAGTAGCGACCAAATGCAATTTACAATAGTCAAAAAAGCTGAAACCGAAATAAAATTTAAGCTCACAGTAAACCCGGAAAAAAGTAAATAAAATAAAAATAAAATAAAATGAAAAAGACGGACAACTGCGTCAACCCACATAAATGCAAATTTATCTGTAACTGTATACGTATCCGTATCTGTATCCGTATTTGTGTACGTATCTGCATCTGTATAGCTTTATTTGCAAACGTATTTGTGTTGTGTGTTGTGCGTGGCGCTTTTACAGTTCATATATCAAGTGCGAAAAGGCAACAACTGCAACAACAATATGCAAAAGAGAGAGAACAATAAAAGTAATTTATGAAAATTACAGGGCCACAGAGTCAGGCGGATTAAAAATGCCCGAACCACCAAGGCGGCCATTAAAGCCAGGCCATAAACACTAAACCACACACACACACAGACAGACACCTACAAGTGGTGTGTGTGTGTGTGTGGGCGTGGTAAAAGCTCATAACTTATATGGCCAGCATAGGTTGTGCGGCAAGCGCTATGGGGACACTGCAAATGCTCTCATTAGCATTTGTTTTTTTTTTTTTTTTATTATTATTATTATTATTTCTACCTGAGCGTATGTGTGGGGCTTAATTAATTTGAACACATTTTTACCTTGATTTTTATCTACTCTCTCATCTCTCACTTGCTCTCAGGCGATAATCCTGCGGCCATGTATCACGGACATGTGGGTGGCTCGACCAAAACGACGCAGAGGCAGCTGCTGCATAACGTGATGGCAATGATTGCCATCGGCTATCGGATATTCCACACAAGTGTCTATATGAAGATTGTCTAGAGACTTTCGCTGCCCGCAACATTTGTAACTAAACTTCATCAAAACGAACGTAGAGGCGATAATTAAGTTAAATGCATAAGTAAAAAAAAATAAAATAAAATAAAAAAAAAAACCTTATTACAATTCTTCAACATTTAATCATCTCTAAGCTCTCTAAAAAAAAAAAAAATATAAGAAATAAAAGAAAAGTCAAATAACATATGTGTATGTGTGTGCGTGTGCGTATGTGTAATTACTTTTATATATAGCTGTGCGTGCCTGAGCGTGTGAGTGCGTGTGCGCGACTGCGTATGTATGCGTGTGATTTGACTATGCATGTGTTTGATTGAGCCTTTCGTTTGCTAGCTTCCAATGTAATCGAGACACGTGCGGGAGGGGAGGGAGTTCAAGCAGCGCTTTTTCACTTGTAAGTTAATAGTTATAAGAAATCAAGTAAATCAAGTAATCAAATAAATTATTAACTGTGCATTTAATACAGCGAAGTGTATGTAAAAGCGAAACAAAAACACAAATCGAAAATACAAAATACATTCTCTAACTAAAAGCTAATTGAAGCTTTTATGTAAGTGATTTTAAGCAACAAGAACAACAAAACAACAGAAATTGGCATTAAAAAGTAGCAATAAATAAATGAAAAATAAACAAATTAATTAATATGTCAACTAAATAGTTTAATATAAAATACGAACTACCAATTCCAAGTAAACTAATATGAATATATTAATTGTAAATACCGTTTAAGCTGCAAATTTAATTTAGGCCAAAGTTCCATTCAAATTGTTGTTTCATCAATGCTGTAAATACAAATATATATATATATTATTTTGGTATAGTTTTTTCTGTTGAACTTTCGTATAGCCAAGTAAATATTTAAGCATAAGATGTTTGCTTAGAGGCAACAAAAACAAAAATAAATAAAACAACAACAACAAAAAGAGAAAACAAAAACAAAAGCGAGCAGAAGCTGCCGATGCAGCTGAAATTTCAATGTTGGTTACTACAAACAAAGACTTTTGGCCATGTGTAAAAGTTGCTAAAATAAAATAAATAAAAAAAATATCTATATACAAAATAAATATATATAAGAAGAAGAACAAACAATGCTGCAGCAGCAGCAGCAGCAGCAAGGAACAGAGTAATCAAAATAAACTATTTTCTAGCTTAAGAAATATTTCGTATTTTTAAAAGCAAAGGGTAAACTCGAGTAAATGAAATAGAAAATTCTACAAAGTGCGCCCTCGCCGCCCCCCTTTAAATACTATTTGCAGTGTACATAATATCTTTAATTGATGTGTATGATAAACTAAAAAAAAAAAAAAAAAAAAAAAAAAACAAAAACAAAAAAAAATAAAAATAAAAACAACTTATTTGAAACAATGAAAAAAAAATACATAAAATGCATTCAAAGAAATACTAGCTATTAAGTATGTGTAGTTAAATGTAACAAAAATTACAAGAGTCAACAAAAGTGCAGAAAATAAAACATAATAAAATTATGCAAAATATTTCAAAAACAATTTCTTTTTCTTCCACTATTGATGGGGCGTTGCTCGTGAAGCTTCAAGCTTAGGATTTGATTAGTTTTGCAATCTCAAGTGATCCCATGGGCAAACACAAAAGAGTTGAGTCCAGCCTGGCTGGCTGGCTGGCTGGGCTGGTCTGTCTGGCCTGGCTGTCTGTCCCTCTGTCTGTCTGAGTGTGCAGATTGGCTTATGCATGGCCAACAAAAGCCGCTCGTCGTTCCGGCCAAAGGGAGCTGACCGGGCGCAGAGGGGCCGTCCCGGCATTGTTTGCACCGCCAAGCTACTGTCAACAGGCAGTCATCAACATCAGCAGCATCAGCAGCGACAAGAAGTGCAGTTCATTTTTCTTGGTGCCATTTTCCACGCCCCGTTCACTCTTCCTCCTCGACCATCGACAGCTGCTCGCCTGGCTTGGTTAATAAAACTAAATTGTGTGCTGAGAATGATGACAGCGTGGAGGCAACGACAATGAGCAGCAGCTCACAATGACATTGACTATGTATAACCCTCTCTCACTCCCTCTCTCTCTCTCTCTCTGCCTCCCTCTCCCTCTGCGATTACACTCAATTGAAGCCTGATTTATGGATGCTTGTAAATACAAGTTGTTCAAAATGCTCTCAATTAAGATTTAATTTCAACATCAAAGTAGAAATTTAATAAAGAGTTGCAAAAATAACAAAAGTGAAACGAGACGAAATGTAAACAAAAACGAAAACCAATATGCAAAATAGTTTCTAAAGAAAACTTCCACTTAGTTGGCCCAAAAATCCAAAAAGCCCACAAAATAGTTTGCCTTTGGGTTAAATTTGGTTTAATTGGGTTTAATTTGATTTAATTTCTTGCTAATTTGATAAACTCAAACCAAATTTGCTGGCGTAATCTAAAGCCAGCCGAGTTTTGCAGCAGTTACTGGTATTTGTGGTCGGAAAACACACATTGAATAAGTGCAACCAGACTCTAACTAGATGCATAGAGTCGGTGTAATATGTGTTTCATTAGCATTTGGTATTGGCCTAACAACACTTGAGTAGAAAATCAAATTTATAACAGAAATTTCTAAAGCCATTTGCACGGACTAGCTACGGCCTATGTATAGATATTTTGTGATCAAATTGAAAGTTTCAATCAATCAGAATTTTGGTTTGGTAGACGTTTGTATGAAAGTGCTGAAGGTTTCTGGGTTTGTTTCAAATTTTTGGGAAAACTGTTTGGGCACAAACAAAAAATGTAGACTATTCCAGATAGACTACTCTTTAACTTTATCTGAACAATTTTCAAAATTAAAAAAAAATAAATAAATAAAATAAAATAATAATAATAATAATAATAAAACTCTCCAATTAAAACACAGTTCAGCAATTATTATAACTGAATTCGCCTTAAATATTTTCCTGAAATTCTTCAAGTTTAAGCAATGTTGCATACATAATTTGCATTAATTCATAATTCGAGGTACAATTCATAAGATTTATTTGAATTTTCTTTTCTTTCTTTTTTTTCAATTGAGTTTTCAGGACAAGCGCCACAAATTCCGGCATGCTTTATATATTTGTTGTTTCCTTTCTGGCTTCTCTTAATAATTCAGTTATTAAATGGGGCACAGAGTGCTCCCTATGTATATTTGTATGTAGGTATGTATATAAACGTTTATATATATTTCGAATTTCGTTTATTTATTCATAATTAATTCGCATGGGCTATCATAAAAGATTTTTGTACATATATATTTCCACATTTATTTCCACATTCAAATAGAAGCAATTACATTTCTTTGAATTTAATGCGATTACATGGGAAACATGGTCTTAGTCAATAAAGCCGCCTGTTCTAGGGCTAATTAAATTTTTGCCTAGACTCCGGAAGGGGCACACAGCCTAAAGAACCTGCTTCATGGCTTCTGCTGAATTTTTAATTACCATTGAAACAGTGTTAAAAGCCTCAACTTCCGCCTGGCAGCAAATACTCAAATTAAATAGCTTAGCTCAATGAAAAAAAAAAAAAAAAAGCACTGCAAATAGGAAAATACATTTGCCTTCGATATTTGCAATTGATATGCGATTTTGTTTACCAAATCTTAAGTTCAAATGAATTGCGCTATTTGCGCCGAGCACACACAAGCTGAACGAACCGCACGAAATGCTTTGCATTTGCCAGCCTCAAAAACCGAATAAAAAAAAATACCCAATGCTCCAACATGAAATGCACAAAATGTGGTTGCAGGCGAAAAGAGGAAGAAGAAGAAAATAAAAATGTGTGAGAGAGAGAGGAAGCAGCCGCAGCAGCAGATTGTGGCAAAAGTGTTTGTGAATGTGTCAATAGCCCCGAGGCAATTGCAGGCAGCAAAAATAGTTAACACACTCGCTCACATGGCACAGAAATAGCCGCTAGCCATGCGAGCTGCCAACTGTTTATGCAAACAACACACACACACACACAGGCACACACACACACACATAGGCACACGCACACACAGAGGCAAACACATTATATGCTGCCAATATGTGCACAAGTATTTATCAAAAGCAAAGCCGTTGGCTGTGCGCGCAGCTACGATTTTTTACAGCCACGCCCACCGTCCTACTTGGTCTCTTCAGCAAAATTTCAGCAATTCCATGTATCGAGCCACAGATTCATTTATTGCATCTAAGCGAAACAAACAGACGCTTGCCACACTTACCGCAAGTCAATAATCAAAGCCAATTTCCAATCGACTGCTGACTTTGTGGCAGCCAAAGAAAGAGATAGACCGAGAGATAGAGTGCGAGAGAGAGACAAACACTTGTTGATTTAGTTATGCACAGCAAATTGCGGCGCTGCATTTCATCGAATTATATAACTATGAATCATATTGAAATTTTCCAAAAATAATAATTGTTGCACCTAAATTTTATTAGCATATTTTTATATTTATTTATATAATTTTTTTTATCAACACATTTTGCGGCACATTGAAGCGTAGCAATATTCTTTTATTTAGTCGCTTCTATACATTTCTTTTTGGGGGGTGGGGAAGGCGACAATTTTTCATGGTCGACTAGGCAGCGGCAGTCAAGTCAGGCGTGAATTTTAGCCACGTCAACATTTCATTCAGACGAACGGGGCCTAAGGGAAATTTTATAAATGCTCACATGCAGCAGCAGCAGTCAAATTGTGTGTGATTGTATGTGTGTGTGATTGTATGTGTGTGCGTGTGTGTTTGTATTGTTGTTGGGCTGTCGGTCAAATGCGCACACACAATGCTCAGCCACGCCCCCTGCCGAACCGAACTGAGTCGAACTGAGTCGAACTGAGCTGAGCTGAGCTGAGCTGCCTGATGCCTGTCGTAAAAATTCCAATTTAGTTTCCAATTGCTTGACTTAAAGTGCGCCATTTGCACATTAAAACTGTCTCTGCATGTGTGCGTGTGCGTGAGTGTGTGAAGAGTCCTTCATAATCAAGTTAACGACGCACAATTATGCTACAAGCAGACAGTTTGCTCGTTTGGAGGGGGAGCGCAAAGCAAAGCAGTTTACAAAACGTTGCTCATACGCCCTGTACAACCGAATTGAGTCGCCTCAGTCGCCCTGGCATCAATTCAACATGACAGACACGTACGACTGGCAACGGCCTGTTGAAAACGTTTTGCGAATACTTTTATTACGGCCACGCAAATGAAATGTAATCGATAGTCGATTTGTCGATTGTTATTCCGCTGAATTTAAAGACGATAGCCCCACTCGAGCGGAACTTCAAGCGCAACGAGTCCTTCAGGGTTCACTTCATCGTCCCCTAAACTAGAATTGACTCCCTCCCTCACTCTCTCTCGCTCGCGCTCTTGAAGTCGACCCAAGGGCCCATTAAATTTGAAATACGAGCAGGCAATTAGCTGACATCTGAACTGTGCAGCGACCGAAGCATGCAGCACACGATAGAAAACAATTCAATAAGTAGCAGATTTAATTGCGGCTACAGCAGCTGCTGCTGCTGCTGCTGCCAAATCATGCATCGTAATAGAAAATCAATTCAAATCAACTTGTTGCCCATTGTTAAGCGGCTTAAGCGGCCTGCTAAGCTGTATGCCAGAGAGCGAGGTAAATGCAAAGATTTTCTAGTTGTTTTTCCATTTTTTTTTTTTTTGCAACTGCTGCACCTGCTTCCAATCCAATTTTTAGCATTTTACATGACCCAATGCACAGCTCATATTACATATGAATCTATAAGCATTGAATCTGTGTAAATGTGCTTAGAATTTAGAGATGGCTGAGAAGGGAACTGACCATTGGCATACGAGCAACAGTTCTAAGCTTGAACTGATTGAAGAACTTGATAAACAGGCCGCAGTTAATGATCAGAATAACTGCTGGTTTCTAGGTGATAGCAGGATAGGAAAATTTTCGTATTTATCTATTTATTTATTTATTTAATTTTTTTTTTATATTTTTTTATTTATTTATTTATTTCATTTTTATTTATTTATTTATGTATTTTATTTGTAGTTTTATTTATTTTTTTGTATTCCTTTTATTTTTACTTATTTATTTATTTATTTATTTATTTATTTATTTATTTTTGTTTTGTTTTTATTTCTTTTATTTTTATTTATTTATTTTATTTATTTATTTTTTAATTATTTATTTTTTATTTATGTCATTCATATTTATTTATTTTATTTTATTTTTTATTTTATTTTATTTTTTTGATAAGATATTTATTGGAAATTTCTACTAGATAAAAATCAGTTGAACGATGTTATAAAAATATTATATAACTGATGTGAGCTATATGAATGGGAACTATTGTTTATAGACGAATGTGAGGATTCCACAAGGAAATGCGGTCTGGTAAGTGTTCAAGTTGGGCTCTTTTTAGCCCTTATATGGAAGGATGAAGAGTATCAAAGGTAAGTAATTGCGCAAGTGATAAAATTACCATAATTACCAAAGCGAAATCTCCGATCCTTAGCTATAATAGACTTGCAGACTTCCATTCTACATGCATTACTTTAAAGCCTTTCACTTTGCTTAAATTCTCTACTTTTCCTCACATAAACCCAGCTCATTTAAACTCCTTTTCATGCAAATCCATTTCAACTCACAATTAACCACATCAGCTGCGACATTAACAAATGATTTATGCGGAATTTCGGTTCGGCTTTTATAAGTTCAATTACAACGCCTCTCTCACAGCTCAGTGCTCGCAGGCGTCGGCGTTGTGCCTTAGAATACCTTTGCATGTTTTGACTTTAAGCCCGTATCATGATGATAATCCCGCTTTGCCTGCACTCACACTGTGGCACATCATCGTCATCATCATCAGCCCAGTGTCCTCTGCGTAAACTAATAACGTTTGATTGGGCAGCATTGCGGCATTGCGGCGTTAAGCCGCGCCGAAATGGATGCCGTCGCTAACGGTTCTAATTGAAAGCCATTAGCCTGGTCAAAACGCCTACAAAGAGTCGAACACACACACACACGCACGCACGCGTTATTGCATCTCAATAACAGATTAATCGTTTAAATATTACGTATACGCACGCGAATATGCAACTATGTGTGTGTGTGTGTGTATTTGTGGTTGTATTTGTGTCACAAAAGTTGTTAGCTTAATATCGAATATTAAACAAGCTTCGAGAAAACCAATTGCTGGTCAAAGTCGTCAGGCAATTGCCTTTGCACGTTTGAGCCAAATCAAAGGAGCTCAAAGGAGCTCAAAGCAGCTTGAAGGTCCTGTGACTAGGGGTCATCGCACACATGAGTTTTATATGTACGTGGAATTCCCCACGCAAAAACTCTTTCATATAATGAGCGTCAATTAGGCCAGCTTAGCAGCTGACCATAGCTAGACGTAAAGTGAGTTTTCTTTTTCTCTGCATTTTTTTTTTTTCGTATATTTTCTGTTGTTGTAGGTCTTTGTGGCATTAGCACAGGGAACATCTGTTGCGGGCATATTGAATTGTTATTGTTATTATTGCAATTTTGTAGCCAATTACTTGTGTGTTTAAGTGCCAGGGTGTGTATGACTGTATGTGTGTATGTGTGTGTGTCTGCTCCAATTGCGCATTATGTCTCTGTGCATGTGTGTGTGTGCTACAAAAGACTCGTTTATTTGCGCTCTGGCAAAAATTGTGGCCAATTATTGTGACGTTGCCTGAGCCTCAGCCCGGTCTTTGGCCTCCTGTTGCATGTGCTGCGGTAGCAGCAACTGAAGCATGCACAATACACACAAACACACACACACAGTTGCTGCCGTGTGTAGTTTGAGTGCGTAGCCTCTGCCTGGACAGGCCATAGGGAATACATGTGTATTTGGCAGCGAGCGCACAAAAGTATGCTACACTTTTTTCTTCTTCTCTCACTCTCTCTCTCTCCCTCTCTATCTGCGCTGCGGCCTATGAAGGCAAGTTGTGAGTGCGGGCTTTAAAAATAAATTAAATGCCATAAAACAAAAGGATTAGCTCGTTACACACGCACAGAGTGCGGGCCGGGTTGCCCGGGCGGCAATAAACAAAGCGTGGCAATGACAAAACTTAACCCCAAGCAAAGCACAATAAAAACACTTAAAGCAGCCACACACACACACATACACACACATAGTGAGAGAGAGAGAGGGAGAGGGAGACGGACAGACAGACATATGCAGTGCTTGGAATGACCCAGCTAAACATAAACAAAAACGCAAAATGGCGCAAACACGCCGCACACACACATACACAGACACACACACACACACATACATACACTGAGACAGAGATCAGCGCAAGAGAAACAAGTGTAGCGCACATGAGAGATATGAACTAGAAATAAACAAATATTTTGTATACGCCATGTATATAAATGTTTGTGTGTGTGTGTGTGTGTGTGTGAGAGTGAGTGTTTGCTTATGCCTGCACGCTGTTGGCCCATGCCTTAGCCCCACGCTGCTGTGAAATTAGTTGGCAATGATAAAGATAAGTAACGTAAAATATGCGGCCTTCGCCAAGCCCCATTGAATTTGCCTTGCGCCATTTTTGCCTCTGCCTTACGGCTTATATTTATTCAGATACATATATATACAATTTATATATATATATTTATTCTCTTTCTTTTCTTTTTTTTTTTTTGCTTTTGTTTCTACTGTCGCCATTTTTGTTTTTGTCTGGTTAGCAACAATACGGCCAGGATTTTTTGGATTTTAGCCACACATAGCGGAAGGAGACAACACACAATTTTATTATGCTTATACACACACACATACACAAACACACACACTTATAGAGTGAGCATGGCGCATATGCATAGACAAGTGTAGACTATTTGCATAGAAAGGCCATAAGCGCTACTTGAAATTATATATACATATATATACACATATACATATACATACATGCATATAGAAATATAGAGTAACCAGTTAGATATGTACTACAAATATTATTTATCAGAAGAGCCTAAAAACAAAAAACAAAAAAATAAGAGCATTGCAATCGGGCAGTATCGGCTGTAGAATACCCATTAATAGCCTAAATGTTGTCAGAACCATTTTACAATTTGCCACGCCCCCAATTGGTATATATTGTATAAATTAATAGCGAATTTCAACAGTTATTTAGTCATATGCTTAAGAGTTTCGAGCTCTAAAACAGCATTTTCCCATTTGCCACGCCCCATGTGGGCGAATCGAATATATCTTGACACTTATATAGACGAGTAAAGGAGGAGACAGACGCCAAGACGTACTTTGCAGCAAACCAATATACCCTTTTCCCTTTTGTAAATGTGAAAGATTGAAAGAGTTCTCATTTCTCACTCTCTCTCTTTCGGCCATTTACTTTTAGTATTTTTATGGTCCTTTTGGGTCGGCTAGTTCACACAATTTAAATGAAAATTGTTTTATTCAATAGTTTTTTGCACAACAACAACAAAAACAACAACAATGGCAACTTGAACGCAATAAACAATTTATAAATTGCATAAATTAAACATTTGTCTGCATCTGTATGTGTGTGTATGTGTGTGTGTGTGCCCATCACTGATTGTGCATTCGTGTTTTTCAATCAATTCTTTGAATTAAACTGTCCAAATTCATGGCAAATGCGTGCCAAATCAACACAAAAACTTTCCAGCTGAGAAAAAAGTTTGCATTTTTGTGTTCAATTGTGGGGCAACAACAACAACAACAACAGCAGCACCTGCCGATGTAGCTGTTGTTATTGTTGCTGTTGTTGCATATTTGCATTTGAATTTGTATTTTCTATCAAATATATATTTATATATATTTATGTGTATATCTGCATAGAAGCCCCCGAACGCTAATTCTTTGAGCCATGAAAAAGCTGCTAATATTGATTTGTTTGCATCGACATGCATACAAAATATCTTTATCCCGTTAGGCCAGACAATTTATCTAATTCGAAAAACAATTTTGATTTGCTGCAAGTTTTTATTGTTGCATAACAAATGAATATTAATGAATTGATTTCAGTTGGTCAACATTAAAGTAAACATATATGATATGCATTTATTTGGCTGACAAATTTTACTGCAGCTATTGCATTAAATTATTCAAGAAAAAAATAAATAAATAAATAAAAATTTTAAAAATCTTAAAATGTGTTGATAATATGGCAAAATTGTAATTTGACATTTAAAAAAATTCTTATAGTTTTTGCTGCATTTTTTGGTTGATAGAAAAAAAGTATAATAAATCAGAAAAATAAAAAATATGTCTGCAATGGAGAATAGTGAGAATAATAATTTAAGAAACTATATATATATATACATATATATATTTTATTATTATTTATTATTTATTTTTTTTTTATTTATTTTTTTTTTTGTATTTATTTTTTTTTTTTTTTTATTTATTTTTATTTATTTTATTTTATTTTTTTTTTTTTGTAGTCCGCTTAGCTTTGCTCAAAAAATTAAATCTCTTTGAAATGCAGCTTAACAGAATTTTAAATATTTTAAGCCACTTAAACATCTTTTTCTGGACAAGCCAAAAGTCTTCTACTTCATAAATATTTAAATAAGCAAATTAATATTTATTTTATAAATATTTAAGCAATATTCTTTCCAACTTAAACTCACAATTAGACAGACAATGCTAAAATTTAACATTTAATAATTGCACATTGAGAATAGTTCTAAAAGTAATTAATATTTAAAGGGTCGTGCAAGGATCTAACGACAAAAGTTTGTAGTGTGCCTGTGTGTGTGTGTGTGCGTGTGTGTAATTAAATAATCCTTCAACTATATGTGGGCTGTGCGGCAAATGCTGTCATAAATATGCATGCAGCAAGTGCAGCAACTCAATTAGAATGCATTTGATGTGTGTAAAAAATAAAAGCAGAGAAGAGTATTTATCTATCTACTATTCTGGGCTGGGCCGAGATCTGTCAGGCTGTCAGTTGATTGCTAATTGCTCAACACTTTTCTCTCGATGCTAAATAACTGAACTGGGAACCAAATGGCAAGCGCATAAGCCGACGAAGCCGACGTCGACGTCGATGTCGATGTCGAGTCCAGCACCCGCTGACCGCAATGAAATGCATCGATTTGGCATACATGTAGCTGTATATGTCTCTCTCTCTCTCTCTCCCACCCACTCTCCCTTTCTGTGTGCGTGTGCGTGTGTGTGTGTATTTGATGGTTTTTAGACATCAACAGATTTTCCATTCGGGCTATTTGTCATGCACACAGAGTGCCTAGCTGTTGTTATTGTTGTTATTAGTATTGTTATTGTTATTGTTATTGCTGCTGTTGCTGTTGCTTGTTTTTCCATGTCGTCATCAACGTTCATTTGCTGTTGTTGCTGTCTTGTGCATATTTGCCATGCGGCATGTCCTTGTGGCATGCGCCCTGGTTTTGCATGTGCATTATTATGCGAGTGTTAGCTAAATTGCAATTACATGGCAAATCACATTGCATGTAGCATTGTTGCATGCCCCTCGTCGTTCCACAAGACTAGACACAAGGCTTATGGGCTATAATCACAGCAACAGCTGCTGCTGCAGCTGCTGCAGCTGCCTTTAGCCCGAAGGTGTTCCATTTGTATGCAACAAATATTTCGAGTCTTAGCTAGTCCGTCCAACTCATTAGTTGAGCCGTCCCTAAGCCCTGCCCCATTAGAGACATGCATTATTAACGCCTCTGGCATCTGGTCAAATAAAATGTTTTGTATATCCGGCTAAATGCTTGCCTGCATACTCTATCTCTCTCTCTCTCTCTCTCTCATTCTCTCAGTCTTTAATAATTACTTATGCCAATCGCCGTCACTCACAAATCAATTTAGTTTTGGCATTATTCACATCATTTTCACAGCGTCCATCAAATTGAAATATTCAACTTGAGCAACATTATAAATAAATAAATGAATAAATTATATATATGTACATATATATATGGGCTTACATATTAACACTTTTCTAAGATTGCTGATGGCAACACAGCTCGAACTTGGACTGTTTACTTTCATATGGTATTTGTATGGCAAATTTTGAGAAGCATTGCGCAAATACACTTGTCGACTTCTGAAGAGTGTAGCGCTCAGTTTTAGCCGAGGCCACACCCACACTTCCACACACATCCTATAACCTATTGTAAATAATGAAAACTGTGAGCAACGCTTCATGATGAAAGTCGCACATGTCCAGCACGCCGAAAATCGAATTTCAAATATATTTGTATTTTATATTACATATATACATATATATTTATATATGGAAAAACGCGTTTACACCTGAAGAAAAATAGAACAACTATGCAATATATACAGCTATATCAATAATATCATATTTTTTATTCATCTTGGTTAAATAATAAATCATAAATTTATGAAGAAACCAACATTAATTTTTGTTTTTTTTTTTTTTTTTTTTTTTATTTTTTATTTTTTTTTTATTTATTTATATATATATATAAGTCTGAAAATGTCAAATATTTTAAATGATTTTTTTTTTTTTTTTTTTTTTTTGCAATCATAATAAAAAACTTATTTATTTTAAAATATAATATATAAATTTATATTTAATTTATTATTGAAATTTATTCATTTATACAAATTTTATAAATATTTTTTGTAATCTTACCAACAATACTTAGGCTAATTTAAAAATATTTTTTAATTTATTATTTTCCTACGAGAAGAATCGAATCATTAATTAACTTTACGATGATCAACTTGATTTGCAAGTTGATTTTGCTTATCTAGTATTTCATGCATCATTAAAAATACGAATGCATTAGCATATCAGATGCTCGCCCTCTAGATATATACGAAATTGTTTTCAGTGTGAATGCAATACCAGTAGAGATTGGTTTTCTGTCTGTTATCATATATGCACTTGAATTGCCAACGAAATTGCATGTGAACGGAAGTTCGTGCTGCCAAAAGTCAGCTGAGAGATCTGACTGAAAGCTGAGCGAGAGCCGAGATTGTTGAGTCGAGGAAGGTTCATGCGGCGGCAGCAGATGCGTTGCACTTCATTTGAAATCAGATTGCTTGATAAATATTACAAACACATACATACATACATATATTCATATTTTCCATATAGTTATTATATAGATACATATCATAAGTATTTCTGTGCTTATGCAACAAACTAGTCAAAGTGAGTGCCATTAAGTGAGGCACAACAACAAAATTATTGAAGTCACGTTGCTAAAGCTAAAACTTAAATAGACCACAATTTCCAGTTGCCTTTTGTGCGTGTGTGTCTGTGTGTGGGTGGTTCCTTCTTTTGCCAGTGTTGTGCAAGTCGAAACAAAAAGCTGCAATTTCGCAGTGCATACTTTTGGGGGCGCACTAACAAGCAATGCGTGCGAACGGCAAACAAAAGCGATGGCAACAAAACGGAGCCAACTACCAACTATGACGACTCCTTGCCACAGAGCCCAGACGCAAAGTGTGCTCCAAATAGCAGCTCAAGTATTTTTAGAGACAGGCGGTAGTAGAGGCAGCAGCAGCAGCACAGGAAGCGGATATAAAGGGCCACGTTGAGGCAGGGTGCGAAAGGATGCCAAAGGGTGCGTTGCGCATAGGAAGCTGCAGCTGAAGCTAAAGCTGAAGCCGAAGCCGAAGCCGAAGCCGTTGCTAAAGCCGTTTGCTGCTGACTGTAGCATGCTGCCAGAAGGAATCCAGCAGAGCGAGCAAGCATAAAGCAGGCGTAACAGAGACCCACTTAAAGATTGAGACACTCGCAGCATTTGGACTTGGCGTAGAAGTGGCAACAGCAACGGCAACTGGAATGGAAGCAAGTGTGTGTGTGTGTGGGAACTACTAAATGGCCAAATGCTGCTGCTGCTGCTGCTGCTGCTTCTTCTTCTCCTTCCGTTTCTATTTCATTTTATTTTGGCACCTCAACAACGAAAACATCTGCACAAGTGGCGAGCGCACAGAAAATATTGTTACATGAAAAATAGCAAACAAATTGAACCAAAATACATAAAATAAACCCAAAAACTTTTCCTCTATGCTTCATTTCCTGCTGCTTCTTCTACTGCTTTCTTTCTGTTGTTGCACTTATTTGTTGCACATAAAAAATGCTTGTACAAATGTTTGCCACATGCATGTACTACAATTTTATGGGAGGGCAGTGAGCAACTGCAGCATTCGGTTGATCAAGAATTTAAAATCTTTTCGAACTCAGAAAAGGGCATAAAAGAAGTCTTTAAGTGGTTTTTAATTGAAGTTTAATATTCATATATTTTCATTCTTATTTTTATACTCATTCATGACAGTTAAAATGAGTATATTGGTTTCGTGTAATCGTATATCTCTATAAATGCAAAACCAGCAGCTATCCGAGCATAGAAAGAGTATTCTGAATATTCAACGTTCATTAATGTCTTAATGTATTTTCTATATCATAAATGTATATAATTAATTTTTTGATTTCTTTTAATATTTATTTATATCCAAAGCCTATTTTTGAACTTTTTATAAATATGAATTTAAAAATTTGATTTATTTAATTAATATTTGTTATTTTTATTTTTTTTTTTTATTTTAATTATTTAATGAAATTAATTTATACATATTTTAAATACCTTTTACATTATAAACATGAAAGGAAAAATTTGTTTATTTAATTTTAAATCGAAATTAATCATTCTATTTATTTTTTCATATTTTTATATTTCATTATTATTATTTTTTATTTTTTTTTTTTTATTTTTACATTTTTTATTTTCCGCATTTCAGATTTTTTGTGAGAGTCTTCGCCTCTATAAAATAATTTTTTTGTTTTCAACTAAATTTCAATTGTTTCTGATTTACAACTGCTAAATTTAATTTGCAATTGAAACAAAAACAATAGCCAAAAATTAAATATTTATGTATATCGTATCATATTTTCGGCAGGCACTGTGCAGCTTTGTTTACAAATTCATTTAAGCAGAGCGTTAAAGTGTTAATGAGCTGCAGGTCATATGAGTAACAGAAATGTAAAGCAAACAACAACAAAAAATGGTCAAAAATGTTAAATGGAGTCCGTGGCAGCTGCAGCCTCAATCTGCCACATACACATGCAGTTTTTGGCAACGAAAACTGACCGCGTTGGCCGCAACTATCCACACCAAAAGCCATGATTGATAACATCTCAACATAAATATATACACACACAATCACACACACACACACAGGACACGTGCGGTGAACATTTTAACGCCAGCGCGAGAAACGTGGCTGTAGGCTCATTTGTTGCAGCTGCTGTTGTTGCAGTTGTTGTTGTTGTTGTTGTTGTTGCTGCTATTGTTGTTGGCTGGTTGACTGGCCATTGGCTGGGTTGTTGGCCTTATCGCATTCAGGCGAAACACGTGTAACTGTTGGCCATATCACGGCCAACAAGCTGTATGACTGCGTGTGTTCGTGTGTGTGTGCGTGTGTGTGTGTGTGTGTGTGTGTGGCAGTTTGCATTCTGTCAGCTGATTATGGTTGCATGCTCGTCGTAATAAATGCAACATTAAAGCTGCAACAGCACGCCACAAAGTTAAGCATTCACGAGACAGTGCATGCAAAAAGTTGCCGCTCAAGTGGATTTTGTGTTATTTTTGTTGTAAAAAATATTGCAAAGAAAAGGAAAAACGCGTTAAAGCTTAACAAAACAAAACACAAATTGCTGAGAGTCGAGAGTCGTTTTTTGTTTTTTTTTTTTTGCTATTTCTACTCCTGCTGCTGCTGCTTCTGCTGCTGCTGCTCCTGCTGCTGCTGCTGCTGCTGCTGTTGCCTGCATTGGGGCATGAAAAACAATGCGGCAAGTGTAATAAAAACTAAGTAGCTTACAAGCCCATTGCTTTGGCCTCACCCTCAGCCAGCATAAAGAAGCTGAAACATTATGCAAAATTGTTGTCCGGGCTGCCTCTGCTGCGGCTGCTTACTTAACGTTTTGTGTGTAGGCGTGATTGTTGCTACATGCTGCTGCTGCTGCTGCTGCTGCTGCTACTGATGCTGCTATTGCTACTGTTGTTGCAACAACATTGCTCTGCTGCCACACTCTTGGTGAGAATGTGTCTCTAATAACCTAACGTGCCGCTCGCATTAAATATGCTAATTTTTACAGTGAACACATTTTAAGCCAGCAGCAGGCGACACAGAACACAGTGGACCCCTGTGAATGCCACCTGACTGACGACAGACGGCCAAGGACAGACGACCGAGGACAGACGACCGCCAACAGCACCGACGTCTCTCCCCTTGACACGCCCATACTGTCACAGCGCCCGCATTCTCATCAGGCATATTATTTGCAGGGCAGGCAGCAGGCAGCGCATATTAAGTACATCTTGCCACATGTACGTGTTGTATGCCGTCATGTTGCACGGACCGCCCGTTGACATTTAGCGCGACAAAGACAACAACCACAACAACATCGTCATCAACAATAACAATAACAACAACAGCAACAATGCTGGAATTGAGAAAAATTACGTTGCAAATGCTTGAAGAGAAAATTTTATAATTTTTCTTTTCTTTCAGCCCTGACGAGATTTTTGCTTACGCTCATTTGTTGTTCGCTGTTTTATATATATTATATGTATATATGTGTGCTTAAAATCAGCGCTACTCTATGAAAAACAATGTAAAGCATAAAACGTAATACGATTAGTCTGCGATTTCCGTTATATTTGCACTGAGGCTTGAATTTTAAATTTAAATAAATTGCTTTTTTTATGTTGCTAGAACTCAATTTTTTTTTTTTTTAATTTTAAGTTCATCCTGTGACCCTGTAAATTAATTTAATAGCTCTTGAAATTTATTATAATTAGTAAAATCAGCACATGAAAGCACATTGGAGCTTTGAGATTCTTGAGAAGCTTAAGTGGACTTCAGCTAAGAGCTTTAACAGAAAAGAAAATAATTGAAATCTCACACATTTTATTTTTATATAATTATATTTGAAATTTGTTTATTTATTATTTTAGACAGATATATTTATAAATATATTTTTGTTATATCTTATGTAGCTCAATTTTTATTTTTATTTATATACCTGTCTCTATATATAAGAACCTGTAAAATGTTTGAAAAAAAAAAAAAAAAAAACATTTAATATATAAAACAATTAATTTTAGTTTAAATATTAAATTATTTTAAAAGAAAAAAATAAATTTTGGTTTAAATATTAAACTATTTTTTTAATAGAAAAAAAAATTTAAATATTAAATCAGCTTTTAAGCAGATTAAAGTTCTTCTAGTAGAAAATTAAGAAAACGAGTTAAATATACAAATATTTTCACTCTCTAAAATCCAAAATATAAAATAAAAATAAATCTGAAAACTGAAACTTTCAACAAATGCACACAAGTTTTAGCCAAAATTGCTCCCAGAAGGGTATTTAGCAACTTGCTTAGATTTACGCAAAAATTGTCAGCAGTGTAAAAAGTCTTTTGGTGTGTGTTCTCTGTTGTTTTTGTCGTTTTTTTGTTGCGCTTGTTGTTTTTATGTTGAAAATATTCAAATTATTCTATGGCAACTGTCGTCAGCGTCTGCCTGGCAACTGGCAACTGGCAACTGGAAACTGCCAACCGGCAGATTCACAAAAATTCTCCATTCCCAACGTATTTTTTTTTCTGTTTTGTTCACAACCCTCGGCTGGCACACGGCGCTGCTTCTCTCACCTGCCGTCATTGTCAGTGAATTAAAAACGTCATAAGGGCTTATTTAAATAAATTATGAACATGCAGCCCGAGGACGTGGCAACGTTGCGTGGGATTTTCAATAAATGTAAATAATTCAGCACATAAGTGAGCCAGCAAGCATATTAGCCAAAGCGTCGCTTAAGACATCAGAAAGCCATGTGAGAAATAGCAGCAGTTGCCTGGCTTATTCCTAAAGGAAATTAAGATGCGGCCTACAACAGCGGCCAAGAAAGTTCAAAGTTTTCCACTCTTAATAAATATATGAACTTTTTTGGCTTGCGCTATTTTTGGTTAACTTACAGATACCCTGTATTGGGTAAACGTGATATTGAGTGGGGAGTATATGGGGTAATGAGTTGTAGTTATATATTATATAATAGTAATAGTAAATATATAAATTAAGTATACGCAGCTTAAAGACAATATTAAAAATAATATACAAGTTAGTTCAAAAATAAGATATATAGAATTGTATATTAAATATTAGAAAAATATATACATTTTTTATTATTTTTTATTTTTTTTATTTTGTAGAAAATAATATTGAAGAAAATTCAATTTTTATTGAATTCATCTCTAAATTTAACCCTGAAAAATAAAAAAAAATATTCTGAGATCTATTTTCGTTAACTGTTTGCTCTACAGTCATTTGCAGGGTATACACAAGTCCTTCAATATCAACCTCTATTTGTGTTGCGTTAATTTTCTATTGCGGCTAAATGCAAAGTTGTTGCGTCGCACTTCTGCGCCTCGGGCGCTGTCATAACTTTTCTTTTTGCTTCTTCTGTGTTTTGCTTGGCCAAAAAGCAAAGAAGAGAAAAAAAAAAAAAAAGTAAAAACAATAATAAAATTAAGCGAAATTACTTTTGGCCAAAAGCAAATAGGAATCCAAGCGTTAACGATCAAAACAAGCCATAAAATGTAGTTGGAGCTAAATGTAGTCAAAAACAGAGAAATAGAAATAGAAATAGAAATGTAGAGGGACAACAGAACTTGAACCAGTTTAACAGAATTTTTATGCACTTTTATTTCTATTGTGGCAATTTGGCAGTTCGCAGCTCTCAGCTGGCAGTTGGCAGTTGGCAGCTGCAGCACAGTCGAGGAGCGTATTCACACACTCGCAAAGTGGCAATAATCAGCAGCCGAAAATGCAAACGAAATGCAAAACGTGCCTGGCTCAAGATGCAGGTGCCTGTTGCTGTTCCTTCGTCCTGGCCAAAGTGCTAAACGAAGATGGGGATAGACAAGAGGCGAAGGATACAGCAGACAAAGCGTGAGCTGGGGTGAAAGTGAAAGTGAAAGTAACGCTTCATTGTTATCCTGAAGCGGCAGCAGCTCGTCCTGTTCCTAGCACACAATTGCTAGAAGATAAACTCTTGCTGCGTTTCGGGGCGTGGCAAAACAAAACAGATGAAAAACAACAACAACAACGGCAAGAACAACGACAAAAAATACCCCACAAAAATAGAGAAAAATGTAAATAAAAGTGGTGCAGAGCAAATCTCACAACAATTTGGGTCAAACAAGCAAATTGCATTCTGTTTAGTGGCTCTTGTTGTAGCTGCTATTGTTGCTGTTGTTGTTGGTGTAACCATTGTTGTTGTTAGTGCAATTGCATTGCCTCCTTTGAGGTTAAGCGCCGGCGAGATTTCCATGGGGAGCAACTGCTCCTTCACTGTGCAGCTAGTCAGCTTCCTCTTAGCTTCTCAGAGCTGTGTACCCTGGGCAAAGCAAACATTTGGCTCAACTCTTTTGTTGATTTAGTCTACAGTCCAGTCACTATATATATTTATATATAGTCTTCTCTAGTAGCTACATGACTTCTTCGCCTGCAACATTTTTGTAAAATCAAGCAAGAACAAATTGAAAAAGTTCAATTTACGCCAAAGTTTGATGTCATTTTTCATGTTCATTTTTTATTTTGTTTTCTGCTTTCATTTTGTCGCTTTGATTTAAGCGTTCGTCAATGTCATTAAATTGCGCAAAATGCACGCGCCAGCAGCTGAAATTGTGGCCACAGGATGCTCGATGCTCGATGCTCGAGGATGCTGCGCCAGACGTTAGCTGGCAACTTATGCAAATTTTCATGCAATTGAGACGCACTCGCGGCGTGCGCTCCCCCAAGGCATGTGTGTGTGTGTGTGTGTGTGTGTGTGTGTGTGTGTGTGTGTGTGTGTGTGTGTTGATGTATAAAGTATGTGTATAAAGCCTGGGTAATGTTGCTAGCAGAAGTGGCCCTAAACGCGTCGAGCAAAGGATAAAAGTCATAAGTAAATTGCTTTTCAGCTTGAGCATGTGCATTAAAAAACAATAACAAAAAACTGGCAAGAAGTAGAAATGGAAGATGTACGATATCATATTAGAATGTATATTAAAATAAAGAAAAGTAGAGAAAGAGAAAGAGAGAGAGAGAGAGACAGCTGTGGAGAGGCTAAGTTAGCTTAGAGTCTTAAAAAGTTTTTTTTGCTCTACAATATTTCTAAATATTTTTTTTTTTTTTATAATTCCAAAGCTTTTTACGCTCTAAAGGCAAATAGCTCTATTTAAATACAGTTTTACTCAGTTAAAAAAAAAAGATTTTCTTTCTACCTCATTTCATATAATTACTGCTAATAATTCCTAAATATTAATTCATGATAACTAGTTCTATATACATAAATGTCCCATAATTCATATAATATTATCTAATATGATTTCCTTTATGGTAAATGTCCTAGAGTATTCATGAATACATTTTCAATACAAATTCAAACCCTTTTCCATTTTACCTTGCTAACAGTAAATTCTAATTAAACCAACTAATTTAATTTAATTAGGCTACTCAGTGAATCAAAGGGAGAGCTAAATAGAGATAGTGGGACATAGAGTGGAAGAGAGAGGGACAGAGCGTGAGCAGGTGTTTCGCAACTAATCAAACTGAAGCACTCTGATGCCACTCTTGATAAAGTATTTAATGTAAAGTTCAATTGAAGCAGCTTTGGTATTTTCTCTGACCACAAAAGATTCGCATCTCATTGCGCAGCAAGATTTATGCAGCATGCGATTGAGCTTTAATTAAATTGCCACTCAGTGGTGGCAGCTGCAACGGGTGCCAACAACAACAACAACAACAACAATCGACTTGCAACCGGAGTAGCCATCAATGTTGCTGTTGGGGGAGTTTGGTCGACAATTGGACAGCTGGACAGGATGGAAACCAACACCAAGGCGAAGGCGATGGCAAATATTAACTGTGCCAAAGCGACAACAACAGTTACAACAACAACTACAACAGCAACAGCAGCAGCAGCAGTAGCAGCAGCAGCGACTGTGTCAACTGACAATGCCAATGGTAGCAGACAAAGCCATGCCACAGCGACACTCCACTTGCCACTTGCCACTTGCCACTTGCCACTTACCACTTGCCACCTGGCAGTTACAAACCGCTGCGCGAGCATTTTCATTTACTTTTTAAACAGAATGAAAGAAATTCATGTCCCATACATTGTATTTAAAAATTGTATATAAATAAAATATCTACAGATATAAATATATCTATGATATAAAAAAATTATAAATTAAATTAAAAATAAAATAAAAATAAAAATATATTGTATTATAAATAATAATATAAATATGTAATAAAATAAATCTTCAAAAAATTTAATATTATGTATATATGTAATTTATATATAGTATATATGATATAAGAAAAAATTATAAATTAAATTAGGAATAAAATAAAAATAAAATTATTTTATATTATAAATAATAATATAAATATGTAATAAATCTTCAAAAATTTTAAAATTCTGTATATATGTAATTTATATATAGCACAATTAATTAGGATATCTTCATAAATTTTTTTAGTTGCAGACAGATGGCAAATATATCATGACTTAGCATTATGTTTTTGTTTTATTTATTTATAATTTAGATATAATTATTTTCATTAAAAAAATAAATATATATAAAATGTAATAAATATTATTGAAAAAAAAGTTTTTATAATAGTATTTCAACATTTCAAGCATTATTATTATTTTTGAAAAATATTTAACATTCTTTTATTATAAAGATAGAAAAAAACATTTTTTTTACAATTAATTAAATTAATTAACAGGGTATTGTTAGCTGTGACTTACGTTTTCTTTCTTTTCTACTCCTCTTGCTTTTCGTGCACTCTTCGTCTTTTTGTATTTTTGCTAACTGTCTTTGGTGTTCGTGTTGTTAAGCACAATTTTAATTGATAAATTGCCACTTGGGCCATTACTTGTCGCTCTGCTGGCGCTGCTGCCGCCGCTGCCACAGTCGCTGTCGACAAGGACGCTTTGAATAATTTGCCAAGTTGCCGTCGAGAATTGGAGCTGGCTGTGTGGCCTGCCCTGGCCTGGCCTGCAGCTGGTGGACGTGCTCTAAGTAACGTTTACATCATCAAATAAAATAAAATGCTTGGACTCATTTAAAAAGCAATTAAATATTAAAAACACTTGTACAATTGTCGCTGACGGCGCCAATTGGAGCACTGGGCGAGGCAGACGGGGCGTTGCGAGGGTCGCACCACTGACTTTTGGAATTTTGATTGTTTATTTGCCTTCTCATTTACAAGCGTCGCGTCGCGGTCTCTGGAGGGTTTTGCGGTTTTGTTTGAGTGATTATGCAATTAATTAGAATCTCTTTGGCTGCGGTTAATGCTAAGCGGATAGCGGAGGAGAGAGAGAGAGAGAGCGAGAAGTCGATTGTAATTGAAATTTAATAAATACCGAGCAGCGCGCTGCCAAACCAAAAGGGAAAGCAAAAACAAGCAATGAGCAAGCAACAAAAAAATAGGAGAAACAGTTATTTGCAAGCAAAACGCGTTTCGCTATCCGACAGAGTTAACGGAATCATTTCCTTTGCGGCAGTCAGTTTATTAAAAGCGCGTCCGCACACGAAGCGAGCGAGCGAGAAGAAAAAAAAGGCGCACGAAAAACGGTGAATAAGCAAAAACAATGCGCGACACGATCAAACACACAAGCATCAAGAAAAGCCAACAGACAATAACAGCAAAAAGCTACACCAACAACACAAACACGAGCAACAACAATTGCTATGCTATGCTATGTCGGCCAATTTGATACACATCCGCAAAAAGAAAACAACACAGAACAAAAAAAAAAAAAAAAAAAAAAATATTACACGAGCACGACGCGCACTCACAAATAGAAGCAACGAAAACTTAATACACTTCACTACACTAACATTGCAATAAGGCGACTAAAGCGAAGCTGGTGAAAGCTCAGCTTAAGAGCGCGAGCACGGAAGAAGAGGCGATTAAATAATGGTGAATTTACACATGCATACGCATTTCACCACGATCTAAGCATCTACAACAACAATACATACATACCTAAGAGCGCAGCCATGTGAGCGCATCTCTTCTCACCAGGGATAAGACACTAGTGCGACAGCGACAGCTAGTCGATAATGGTGAGATGACAAAAGCCAGGCTGTCAGAGTGAAACGCATAGATATGGAAGACGATAAGAGACAAGCGATAATGAGATGTTAATGCAAGCTGACAGAGCAAGGCGAATAGCACAAGGCGAGGAGAGTAAAATGATGACAAAAGCCAGACAACTAGACAAAAACAAAGATGATGCGATGCTGAGATCAAAAGGCAAGCAGTGAAACTGAGAATTGCGAAGCAGGATATGTTGAATGAAATCAAAGAATGACGAGACTGAAATGATGAGCGAATTAAGCAAAGGCATGCGGCGTATATGTGCGAGAGCGAGAGAGGAAGACATCAAATGCAATGACGTAAAACGTATTAAACGAAAAATACATGAACATAAACTACTCTGTAAAACACAAGAAAATAAAAATATATATCTAAAATATGTATAATAAAATTCAATTTACATATTTTTTTTATATTCATAAAAAAAGAAAAAAGAAACAATTTCATCAAATTCCAGTTGACCCAAAACTATTTAAAGCCCTTATGGCCAAGCTAAAATCATAATACTCGCCTTATAGTGTATCAAAATGCAAAGATATAATGTGGGCTTAGCCGAAAGCAAGAGAAGCAAAAAATAAAAACAATATAAAAGTGACGTCCCACATAAGCGTTCAAAATATTCCATTAATTTGATTAGACTTTCGGGCAGGACGAGTCGTTTGAGGGTTAAGCCCTCGCTATAGCCACTGCCGCAAGCGTTGCGAATCGCATGCAAAAAGGCAGCCAAGAAAATCGGGCAGGCAGCCGGAAAGAAAGTCGTGAAGCAGCAGGAGGAGGAGGAGGAGGAGGAGAAGAATGGTAGGAGGATACAGGAAAGTGAGCATATGGCAACATTAAGACTGCATGTTGTTGGACACACCTCAAAATGGAGGCTCGTGGCTTTATGAAGTGCCGTTATTAACTATGGGCGAAGAGAGGTTCAGAGGTTCAGAGGGCGAGGGCGATGGCGAGGGCAACGGCTGCTTGTTCGCATTATGCGTCATAAGAATTTAACGCACAAATGCTCAAATTGTCAATAAGAAACTTGGCACGCCCCACCCACAGCGCCCCCCTCCCGTGAAGCTAACTTATTTACTTTTTATACCTCAGCGGCGCGCACACATTAAATGTCCAGCGCTTCTTCATTAGGCCGTGGCAGCCTGAGAGCGAGAGCGAGAGAGAGAGAGCAAGAGCGAGAGGAAGAGGAAGCAAGACGGCGATTGAGCTTTGGTACCGTTAGCTGGCAAGCTAAAACTGAAACAGTTTTCCGGCCAGGCAATCATTTTTTATGAAGGCACTTGCCAGAAGGGGCAGCTGGTGGGGCGAGCTGACTGGGCGTATGGGCGTGTGGGCGTGTGGGCGCGCGCGTAGCGCATCAAAAACCCATTTGGCCGCCATTAACTTGATTGAGTCGAGCTGCTGCTGCTGCCACGAGATGTTGCCGCACTGCGTTTTTCTCTCGCTGTTGTTGTTATTGTTGTTTTTTTAGGCAGCATTTAAGTTGAAGTCGGCACATAAATGAAAATTGATCATGTGCTTTGTCTTTTCTGTTTGACCCATCCACACCTCGCCCCCTCAGCCAGCCCACACCCGCACCGCATGTTAACAACTAATATTTCAGCTTTTTCGCTTGCGTTTCGTAGAGGTGTGCGCCGTCTTGGCCCACAGCTCGTGGGCCATTAGTTGTCATTAGTGGCGTTTTGGCCTAATTAAACTTTTGCTGGAAATACCCTTACGCCAATCACTCATTAAACTTATCTCCTTCAGCATTTGTCATCAGATATAAGCACTCACACACACACACACACACAGCCCTTTCACCTAATTAAATGCAACGCTTTACGCATCAGGTTTTACTTCGTCTTCGTCCAACTTCACGGTGGGAGCACTTGACCCAGTTTTCAGTCCAGGCAAGTGCTTGGAATTGACTGGCCATCGAGGCTGAGGATTAATACACATTTTCAGTGTTGTTTAACGCTGTAATTACCCTACTGTCGCTGCTGCTTGCCAACTGGGCCAAAACAACTTTTCATAAATCAATGAGTTTGCTCTCCACAGCAACCTGAAACTGCTTTCGCAAGACATTCTTTAAGCTGGTACCAAACATTTTTACGTTTTCCCGATGTTAGAGTTTAAGCTCCTTAGCATAAGCCATCAAATGTTGGGAGAAAAACGAAAAGGAAAGATGTGGAAAAACTACGTTACTGAGTGCAACGAAAAGTTGCGGAATATCTTACAAATTGAATGTTATATTGTACTAAGAAAAATATCTTTAAAATATGTATATTATTAAAAAAAAAAAAAAAAAAAAAAAAAAAAAAAAAAAAAAAAAAAAAATGCAGTTTACATTTATTTTTCAACGACAATAAATAAAAATAAATAAAAAAATTAAAAAAAAAAATAGTTTAGAAATATCTTTAAAAAATATATAATATTATTTTCCTTTTTTTTTTTTTAACATATTTAATAAAGAAATAAATAATTATAAAAAATGTATTAAAATAACAAAAATAAATTAAATAATTTTGTTTTTATTTTTTTTTTTTTTCTTTTTTTTTTTTTTTTTTTTTTTTTTTTTTTATATATATAAATAAAATGTTTTTTAATGGGTAGCTTCATGTTAAATTGCAGCTGCAGCAACCATTTATTGCGAGTACACAGGAGCGTTACCTTAAAAAATAGCTTTACCTCTGCAAGAAAATGCATGAAAATATTTGAGATATTTTATCTCCCATGAGATGTACATATATGTATGTACGTTTATGTAAGAATTTATGTTGCATGCCAATCTATCAAAAGAGAAACTATTTCAGCAGCAATTTGTTGAATATTCGGACTCCAGGGCTGAATTAAAGTTGTGTAGATGCTTTTTATCAGATGATTGCTGAAGCATGTCAAATGGGTTTTGCTGAGGAGCTGTTGCATAACAAATCGATTTCACAACCGAGAGAAAATACTACGCTTAATGCTTGGGAATCATTGAGTCACGTGTCAAAATAATCATTCGTATAGCCTTTAACTCTACGGACTCAAAGGCCTCAACGGTAGCTGGCTCAACTATGCATAGCCAGACAGAGCAGCCATGACACAGACAGCACATACGTATGTGTGTGTGTTAGTGTGTATATGTGTTTGTGTAGGTACAAAATAAATAAATGTGATTTGTCATTTTCCAAACAGCAGAAGCAGCAACAATTCAAGAAGCTGCTTTTGAGAGAACATTAAATTGCAGTCAAATGGCACACACAGTGCATGCCAAATGTGCACGCACACATACAGATGTACTTACATATATGTATATGTATGTATTTATATGTGGCCAATGAATACGTTCGCTTTTGGCTTTGGCCTTGCTTCGCAACTGCTAGTAAAAAAGTGGAAACTCGTTTGTTGCTCGCCATGTAGAGTATTAAATTATTCGAGCGTGCGGGCAACGCAAGCAACAGACTCCACACGAATATACTTTTGTATGCAACACTGCGCACACAAAACCAAATCCAAACTTGACTTCGCCTTGGCCCCCCTTGGCTCCACTGCCGCTGCTGCCGCTGCTGCTGCTGCAGCGTCATGAACATCTGTGAGCCTGGCAACTGTCAGGCGACTTTCAGCAGCTGTAGCAACGGCAAGGAAACTCTACTCGAGGACTGCAACAAAGTGTGGCAACATCAGCATCAGCGCTCATTTGCAGCAAATCAACTTCAAGAGTCAATGTTAAGCGCCATGTAAAATTCATTCGACTGAGCACATGGCTAAAACGCCAAAAGCTAGACCCAGACGCCAACTGCAAGAAGTGAGACTAGACTAAGGGCTAGCAAATACTCTTAAGTTATGCTTATACTAAAATTTATCAAATATGCAAAAATATAATAGTTAAATTGTGAAGTGGTAAAAATATGTACGAATCTGAAAAAAAAAAATAATTAAATATAATAAATGAATTCATTTAAAAAAAATCAATAAAATAAAAATAAATAATTAAATATAATAAATAAATTAATTAACAAAATTTGTTTAAAATATTTAATATTAAAAAAAAAAACAAATATAGTTTTTCAAACTCTTAAAAATCTTTTAAAAAAAAATAGATTTTTTCTAACTCTTAAAAATCTAAAAAAAAAAAAAAAATTATAAAAAAATTAGAAATTAAAAAAAAAAATATAGTATTATTTTCAACTAAAAAGTTATATTTAAAATTAAAGTGCTAATATTTATATAAAAAATTAACAATTTTTCGTATATAGTAAAATTATTTATAGTTAACATCGTAAATTTGTATAAGATATTCTAACAGATCGCAAAAAAAAAAAAAAAAAAAAAAAAAAAACAAAAACAAAAAAACATAAATTTAAAAAAATAAATATATAAAACCTTTTTACATATAACAATTCTTTTGAGTTAAACGTTAATTTAAATTTATTAAAAAAATATACACAAATTCAATCAAATGCCCTTTAGTAATATCCATAGCCAAGCAAGTTAAAGAAACAAACCGCAGCAAGAGCCTCACGGTCAACACAAAATAATATATTGAATATAAAAATCTCTTCCAGCAATTAACTACTATGTCAACTAACAGCTTATTTTAAAAGACCTAGTTTAGTCTAGATTGAGTTAAGTAAATCACAGATATATATTGACAATATCTTCAGCAAAAATCTCTATCGAATCTTATTGGCTGAGCTTAAGAGCTTGTTTGCCTATGAGCTGCCCCTGTGTGTGCTATATAATCGATGTTCAATAAGCTGCCAGCTATGCAGTCATGCGTTACATATTCGATGGCAAACACAAGCTACCTTTAGCAGCAGCACATCAAAGGCAGCAAAAGAAGAAAATATCTGAAGCAGAGAGTGAGAGAGAGAGAGAGAGAGAGAGAGAGAAAGAGCAGAGAGTGAGAGAGAGAGAGAGAGAAAGAGCAGGAGAGCGCAAGAAAATGCGTGCAAAAGTTCGAGAGGCCGTCAGCTGGCGTTGACATGTGGCGTTAGGGTCCAGGGTTCAACGAGCCCAGCTGTTGACCTTTGTACAGGTTGCGACCTGCTGTACCTGCCAGAGCCATCAGTAGGCATATACTCGCATATACATATACATGTATACACATAATCGACAGCTCCAGATGCACGTCAAATATGTCTGCCCGTTGAGTGAAGCCGAACGCTTTGATTTCCATGAGACTCGTCTTGGACATGTTCACATTATATACATATATAAAGTTACAAAATCAGTTAAAAAGTTAGCTGCTGGCAGAGGAGTAGACACCGCGAGGCTCCATCAGTAGGGTGCAATCGCCTTGTCCAAGTCCTTGCTGGACGCGTTATACTCCATGGGCTTTATGATGGTAAACGAGCAGGCCAACTTCCCACTGATTCGGAGCACAGCGCCCGAATTGTTCATCTGTCCGCAATAGTTGGGCGCCGAGAAGATGGTGATGAGCAGGCGACGTCCAAAGAACTGATAGCCATCCTCGACCACCTCGTGGGCGCGACAAATCAAATCGAAATCATTGCGAACCAGAAACTCGCGCACTATGTCCTCCGAATAGGTAATGCTAACGCCGCGATCATTGACGCCCCAGCCATGCCCCTTATAGTTCAGATCGGCCCAGAGCAAATCGCACAGCAGCCCCGAGGTGGGCACATCCGTTGGCCGTGGCAAGTCCCGGATTTGCTGCAGGCTCTGCAATTGGGGCGACAGTCCGCCGTGACAGCAAAAGATTCGCTGGCCAATGACAGCGGCCACGGGCATATTATTGAAGCAATCCACAAAGCTGCGCCAGAGCTTGATGCTATAGCGACGCTTCATCTCATCAAAGAAGCCTGTGCAATATGGGAATACAGTTATTCATTTCTACAGTTATTTGTTATCCCAGCCTCACCGTAGATCTTATTGATGCTCGCGCACTCGTGATTTCCGCGCAGCAGATGCATTCGCCTCGGATAGCGCAGCTTGTAGGCGAAGAGCAGCGTCATTGTCTCTAGGGATTTCTTGCCCCGGTCCACATAGTCGCCGAGGAACAGATAGCAGTGCTTCGGCGGCCAGCCGCACACCTCGAAGATGCGCAACAGATCCTCGAACTGGCCGTGCAGATCGCCACAGACATTGATCGGCCCGTCCATCTCGAGCAGCATCGGACTCCGGCCGAACTCCTCGCGCACCTGTTCGCAGAGGGCGGCCAGCACGTGCGCCTCCAGCTCGCAAAAGCCGGCCTTGAGGCCGCACAATTGGCTAATGATGCCATCGATGTCCTTCTCAGTTAATAGCATTCTATGAATTTAAACTATACTACAAATGGTTGTGTAATTGTGTAGAAATATACAAATTGTTTTATTGGCTTTTTTGTGTGTTTGTGGCACTTAACTAATTTATGAGTATCCAAAATAAAACTAAATATATGCCTACTCACATATGTTACTGTGAGGGCTGGGGCCTAATTGACAATTCATTTATGCTGAAGGCTCCGTAGAGCCAGCCAAAGAAAAGCCTCAATCATGCCCAGGAAATAGAGATGACAGCGTGAGAGTGAGCTTATGCTTAGAAATTGCCTCGTGTCACGAAGTTGCTAATGACCAAACTCTGATTCGATACGATGAATTTCGATCTCATATTATTTACACAATGACAAACAACTCTTGGGTGTATGAATGTATGAGAATAATAGAGACTATCCCGGATTGTCGGCGCTTGCCCGAAACATTTTACAACTATCTTTTATTTTATCTATCATATTTCTTTCAGTCTTTCTCAATTTAAATTTTTATTTTATTTTATTTTATTTTATTTTTATTTTTTATTGAAAAATCTTTCAGACTATCTAAATATAAAATTTAACTGCACAATATAATATATATATATTCGAAGATATATAAATAATGTATATATTACAAATTATATAATAATAAATTTATAATTGTTATCATTATTTTTCCGATAACCGATTTTTAAAAATTGTTATTTAATATGTGCAAACTATATTTATTTGTTTATATTTTAATTGCACATATTTTATTATTTAATATGTGCAAACTATATTTATTTGTGTACATTTTATTTTATTATTTAATATGAGTTAACTTGATTTATTTATACATATTTAAAATATATTTATTTTAAAATTATAATATTTATTTTAATACATTTTTTTTTATTTATTTATATGAAAGTGTGAAATATATCATTTTTGTACATATGTATATTTTCTAAGAAATACACATAATGTATATATTTCTTATCACGTATATTCATAATTATTATCATTATATTATCTGATAGCAGATTATTAAAGAATCTCATGCACATTTCATTTAATTTGACGCTTCTAAATTTCTCTAATAAATTGTGACAAATGCGTAAAAAGCAAACACGACACATGACCAACTCTAATCAACACAAGCACACACACAGACAGAGAGGACTTTGCACACACACCTACACACCCACACACACACACACCCACAGAAGATGAGCGACCTTGCGCCGTCCGTTGGACAAGTTAAAGGAGAAGCGTTAAAGTGCAAAAGATTTATGAAATTTATTTATGTGCCTGTAAAAATGCCAACGGCAAGTGCTGGGCGCTATGAAAGGAAAGCGGACATAGGCGTGTTTTAAGTGGGCTGGGCGCAGTGGGCGTTGTTGGGGGATTGGCGTGTATTTGGGCCAGGCTAACATCACATTCCCATCAACTCAACGCGGACAACTCGAAGCGGGTGCCATCACACTCTTGTTGTTGTTGTTGTTGTCGTTGTTGTTGCGACGTCGTCGTAAGCGGATTTGCGACAAAACTCATTCGACTCGAACCACGCCCACGCCCAGGCAGCAGCTGGACTGGACAGCGGTTCGGTGCGGTCGGTTGAACACAATTGTTGTTGTTGTTGTTGTTGCTTGTTTCTTGTTGTTGTTGTTGTTGTTCTGTTTGGGGTTGGAGGCGCCTTCGAGGCTGCAGCTTGTTAGCAATGACAGCGAGGAGCATCAAGGCTAAATCCTGTTAAAATTTAGTGCAAAATAAGATAGAATGTTGGCTCTTGTGCCTAGGCAGCGCGACAAAAGAAGACGACAGAGAGCCGAGCAAAAAATAAACGAAAAATTGAGGAAAGTAAATTCTTTTAGCTATACAGATATATGTATATATAGATTTATTTCTCTCTCTCTCTCTCTCTCTCTATATATATATATATATATCGTTTTCTTTTGTGCACTTTCACTGCGCGCCAAGTTTTGGGACATTTTCCATTCAAAAGTAAAATGAAATAAAATAAAATAAAAACTGACCCAACTTGCTCAGATATATAGGTATATAGAAATATCTAAAATATATATATTTACATATATACAAATATATATGTATATAATCTGCCGCTGGACCCATAAATTGCCGCCAAAAGCTGCAAAAAACAATAAAAATAAATGAACTTGAGTTCGGTTCTCGGTCGTTGGTCTCTCTCCCACACACACACACTCTCTCTCTCTCTCTCTCCCACTCTCATTGGCAATTTCATTATTATTACTTCACTCCGCAACGCCAACTTTTCTTCACGGCTATTGTTTATGTGACTTTTGGCCATTCTGGGCATTAGTATTTATCGTTGGGACCCGCCGGCAAGCAAACGCATGTTCTAATGATAAAAAAATATATATATAAATAAATAAATCTAACATTTATCTCTATAAATGCGAGCATGCCAATAATATAATTTTTTTGTATGTTTTTTTTTTTTTTTTTTAAATTACTTGTCAATAAAAAGTTAAAATAGAAAGGGTTAGACTCTGAAAAAATATTGCAATGAATGGGAAAAATTTCATAATTTTTAGTAGTTTAAAATAAATTTGCAAGCAAATTATTTTATTTTACAATATTAAAAAAAATATATTTTGAATTACAAGAGCTCATTTATAAAATTATAATTATTTGATTACTTTTATTATATAAATAAGTTAACGTTCAATTCAATTTCCCTTTCTGTTTTACTTTTCCTGTTTGATTGCTTATTTCAATCGTTGCAATCACTCTGTCTCGCTCTGAGCACTCTATCTCTCTCGCCTCCCCCCCAAAGCTCCATTTCACTCTATTGCTCTCTCACTATATTTTCTCTTTATCTCTCTCTCTCTCTCTCTCTCTGTGTGTCTGTCTCTCTGTCTCCCCTCACTCTCTATCCTTCTCACCCTATCTTCCTCTGTTCATCTATTTTCTCCCTCTCGTTATTTCTATCTCTCTTTCTCCCACACTCTAAACCTCAATCCCTCTCCTCTCTCTCTCTCTTTCGCCCACTCGATCGCCCTCTCCCTCTCCTCGCTCACCCCCTCTCTCTCTCTCCTCTATTTAAAGTCTTCATTGCTTCAAATCAGTCGATTTTGATGTAAATTTTCTGTAAATATGTATTATATAAATTATACTAATTATTAAATACCAATTATATATACTACTAAATATTAGTACTTTTTTTAAAAATATTAATCGCCTATTGTTATGACTACCAACTCGTTTCATACCGCAATAACACTTAATACCTGATCATTCTAGCAAGTTTTTGTTTCATTTCATAACATTCCATAGAGCTTTTAATACTATGTAAAATGCAAAAAACGAAGAAAAAATAAAGTCACAAAAAAGTCAAGTCATGTTATGTAACATTGCTTAACCCTTTTTACATAAAATGTCCTTTTGGTTACTTTGTTTACTTAAGCTTTTGCAATCGGCTAATGCCGCACACTACAGCAAAATCAATGTGTACATATATAAGTGTGTGTGTGTGTGTGTGTGTGTGTGTGGGTATTTGTGTCTGTGTGGTAACAAAAAGGAATCAAAATAAAATACTCATAAATACCCGTGTATATAGCAACGCTTACAAAAAGTCAACTTTATAGAGAGACGAGCAGCAGTGTGAGTAAGGAGAAGGAGACAGTGTGAGAGTAAGAGAGACCGACGTCAGTTGTTGGGCGCATGCAATGCAGACCGCTGGGCGACTTAACGGAAACGGAACGAATGCTGCTGCCATTGCTGTCAAGCAGATCCTAAGTCGCAGCACGTGCGAGTTCCCTCCACATTGTTCTTGCCGGCTGCGTGAAGCGTTTGAGTGGAAAAAGGCAATAACAAATAGTGACAGTTACTTCTTGTTGCTTTCACTCCACTCTCTATTATTGCTTTCATTCCTTTTCATAACCTTTCATTTCAGTTTGCAGTCGGTCAACTTTTAAATTCTATAAGTATCTGAATATGAAAGACAGTCTGCGCTTCAGACTTCATAAGCCGATAGAAACTTCACAAAACAATTCGCCCAGCCAGCTGAGGTGGCCACAACAGTTATATATATGTATATAAATATTGTGGAGCGTAAAAGGATTTATACCCAATTTGGACTCTCTATAATGTCCAGAGTGAAAGCTTGCCGAAAAACCTCAAAGTCATTTATTTGCTTTGCGGCTGTTAAACAATTTTGCATTGCTTTGAAAGGCGGCGCACAACAGAAATACAAAAGGCAAATCATTCATGGTTTTCAGAGCATGAATCACATGCAAATCGGCACTCGGACTGCATGGACTAACGGCTGAACGGACGAGTGGACGAGCGGACGAGCGGACAGCGGTCAACGTAAATAGATTCATAAATCAGCTTGAAAACATTATTTTGATTTCCGTTCCACAAAAGAAACGCAACGAGTGCTGTAGAAGAAGCAGCAGAAGAATACGATTCGGAGATGTCGACGGAAACAACGAATTGGAGCATAAACTAAATTCAGTAAAGAGCAATGCGTTTTTGTTTATACTCTATGTTTGATGAGGCGGCTATGAATGAGACTCCGCAGCACTTTGATGCGTTCAAAATGTAAAATTCAAAAAGGCAGAATAAAAAAATATGTATATAATAAATAAAACAGATAAATTAAAACAATTATTCGAAAGGCTTATGAAAAATAAAAAAAATATTTCAAAATAGATATATTTACAAGTTTTCTGTAAAAAAAAAAAGGAAAAAAAATAACAGAAATGCTAAAAAATATCGCAGCTGTAGATATTTTATAAATAATTTCCAGCCTTTGCCTTTATGTTAAATCTCTCCTATTATCTTATTATACTGCAGCACTTCATAATATTATAATATTATTGACTAATTTTTATTAAATCATCCTTGTGCTTTATCCAATGTTTTTTTTTTTTTTTTTTTTTTTTTTTATCATATTTGTTTGTAAGAAAGAAAACTGTATAAGCTATAGTTAATATTAACATTTAATATTTAATAATAATTTTGTATTATTTAATATTTAACATTAATTTTTAATAATAATTATTTCTAATTTTGAGTATTACTAATTTTCGAATAAATTATTAATATTAATTTTATTTTAATTTAATTTTTTGAATTTTTTTTTAAATTTAATTTTATTTTTTACTTTTTATTTTATTACTGTATATTTTTTGGCTATATTTTAACAAAAAATGTCTTATTTTTTTCCGAGATAATTTAGCTGTAGTAAAGTAAAATATTTCTAAATTTTTTATTTTTAAAATTAAAAAGGCCAAAGAGAGGGCAGCTGCCCAATGAATCGCTACACCTCTCATCAAAATGTGCACTGCATTGCATTCAATTTGAGCCTCTTCATTATTTGAGAGAGTATTTAGAGAAATTGTCTGCCCAAACTGACCGATTTCATTTCGTATTTGTTTTCTTTTATCGCTCATCGGAAGGATGCAAAACGTTGACACAACGTCATGTGGCTGGTGAATTATGAGTGGTTGCTCCTGCTGTCTATTTGCTTACTTCCTTTATTCGTTCTTTTTTTTTTTTTTTTCGTCAAGACTTAGGCCATTGGCAGTATAACAATGAGCACTTCCGTTTGTCAGCCTGTCACACTCTCTCTATATATCTTTGTGTGTGTGTGTGTGTGCAGCTGCTGCTGCTGCTGTTGCTGGCAGCTTTGCAATCAACTCAAGCGCGCTCAAAAGTATGCTATAGCAACATACACAAAAAAATGGCTTGGAATGGAATGGAATAATACAAGAAGGGGGCAACGGCAGCGCCTTGTGCATTTGCTGCATAAATGTCAGTGCACAGCTCATGACATATGAAATGAGTTTCATGGCGGCTGCTGCTGTTGCCGTTGCAATTGTTGCTGCTGCCAGCTGGCGGCATCTCCAGCCGCTGCTTAATATTTCCGCTTGCACACTTGCTTATTTATTATGTTTTCCGCCGCCATGCGGCGCACACCGAAAAAGAAAAAGCGGGATGAGAAAAGAAAACAGACGAAGCCGGCCACAAAAATGGGGGGCGTGGCTCAGTCACCACTGGCTTTGGCTCAAGTTGCTCTTGACGCGCCATTATCCAGCCAACTAAGACGAAGTCCACATGTGTTGCTGTTGCTCGCTGCCCTCTATGCCCTTTTTTGCACTTGACTTCTCGCCATGCGTCTGGGCTGGGCTCTGCCCGAGTCCTGCTGGTGCTGCTTAAGTGCCTACATAGGATAATCTGCACATCTCAAGTCAGCGCGTAATTGTAGTCCCTCAATGCAGTCAAGCTGTGCAGTTGACTGCACAAATCCCACTTACTCCGGTTGCGTCTCCGACTCCTGCTGCTGCTGCTCCTGCTGCTGCTCCTGCTACCAGCTACGACTCCTGCCACCATCTGTGCAGCAGTTTTGTGCCGTTCACAATCCACATGAGCTTTGCATTCTGTCGAGCTTCCTGCATGCGGCCCTTTAAGTAATTACCATGTGGCGTTCTTTTGCCGTCTGCCAAACACAGCAGGAGGCGGCAGCAGCCGCATTGAGGGCCAATGGCCAATCGTCAAGTTTGATGAATGGCTGGCATTTCGTTTATTAAATAAACCGGCAAACCATGCGCGCCACACAATGTTGCATGCGTGTGGCATATTGCATGTGTTGCATGCCACATGCTGACCGCGGCTATTTAGTTTGCTTGCTATTGAAAGTGTTTTCCGGGGGGGGTGGGGAGGCAACGCATTGCGCGTTGATGCTAATTAGGCACGTGACATGGCAACCAACAAGGTGTGTGTGTGTGTGGCAATGTCATTGACATTGGACTTGCAGCAGACACAGATTTGTGCAACTTTAGCCTGGCTGCTTCCAATTACAGACGAAACACGTTAGGTGCTCAAATGTTTGCTCGCATAATCAGATGGTGGCACATTTGATGCCTTTTCAATTTGCTACACGAAAATCAAATGTGCGTGTGTGTGTGTGTGTGCGTTAGCAACAAGGATATGCTATGCGCCAAGGATACAAGGATATGTTGCCAACATAAACCCTTGATGTGCGTAGTGCGTATCAATAAAATGAGCCAACAGCTCGACTACGTTTGATGTCAATGTCTTTGCTTTTGTGCACAGATACGCTGTGGTCATAAACGCTTGAAATGGGGCATGATGGACTAAGGGGTAAGTAGGTGCAAGAGCAAGGAAGAACTACTAGTAGTAGTAGATTGTGTAGGCATCGAAAATTCAGTTTAAAGTGGTCAACAAACTACTGCGAGAACTTGATAAAAGTTGTAGCCGAGAGTAATCGATAATGATCGATCATTTGTATATCGATTCGATAGCTTCTTAGAAAAAAAACTTATGTGTAGTATAAAGAAATCATCAGAAGTAAGCGAAGTAATGTTATAAGAAATACTAGAGGAAGGGATGTCTGCAGCTCCAGTTAATCAAGAGGTTAACTGTTATCGATAGATCGTCATTGGCAGCTCTTTAAATGAATTTGGTCTAGTTCAAGTCATCTTTTTAAACCTGAACTTAATATGTAATAAAGCAATATCTAATTGAGAGATGTATATATGTATGTGCCCATAGCTAAGCAAATTCTCAGGAGGACATTTTGTATGTTGCAATAATGCTAACAATGCGGCTAGGCCTTTGACTGTCTATGGAGATATCTGACACTTGCACAAGGCGCGAGCTCTGCATAGCTCACATGCGACTGCATTCCTGCCCAACAGCAGGACTAGTTTCGATTTCAATTATGCTCATGCACGGCCTAAGCAAGCTCACACGCTATAGTCGTGGTGATTACTGCCGAAGGTCCCAAAAGCCAGTGCTTGATTGAAATTAATTCAAATTTTATATCAATCTCCATCGTCTAAAAAAAAAATTATAAATGACCCTTCTGCAGTAACTCACATATTTAAGATAACTGTATTGTATTTATTTATATAATGTAACTTGAATTAGACAATTATAGCAATTAAGGGCATCCTTCTACTACCTTTCGATATGGCTCTTTGATTTCCAAAATATCTTTGAATATCCTAAGGATATCAAATGTCGATGAATATCGAAATCCGATTGAATAATTCTAATCAAATAGAAAAAAGGCAATGATACTACAATTTATTCTGCATGAAATAAATGGCAGTATAATATATTTATACTACTACTACTACTATTTTGCTTGAAATAAATAGTAGTATAATTGTCTTTTTATACTATATTGATTTATACTACAATTTATTCTGCATAAAATAATAGTTGTATAATTACCTCTTCATACTAAATGTATACTACTATTAAGTCTTTATACTACTATTTGTTTTGCCTGAAATAAATAGTAGTATAATTGTCTTTTCATACTATATTTTTATACTACTTTATGAGCTACTTATACTACTATTTGCTCTGCATGACATAAATAGCAGTATAATGGCATTTTAATACTACATATCCTTGCACTACCATTTAGTGCTTATACTACTTTTTGTTCTGCATCTCATTGATGGCACAAGCATATTATGCTTTACTCTCTATTTACATTAGCTCCCACAGGGTACTTCATAGTTCAACACATTGTCGTGCAGCAGCTTCGGTTGCTTTTTTGTTGCGGTCGTTGAAGTTCACGCGGCGTAGCAGTAAGGTGCTTACGACAACACGCAGGTGTTTCGCACATCAACGCCACCACAGGCACATGTGTATATATATATATATATGTGTGTGTGTGTTTGTGTGTCAGTATAAATTTGTTGTTAGAATTTGCCATCAAACAAGCAGCAAACTTTCATGTTATTGAAAAACGAGCAAAAGTAAAGGAGAAAAGAAATCCTTAATACTTACTTGCAGAATAATATCGAGTGACAGAGCACTGTATATATATACAAATGTGTGTGTGTGAGTGTGTGTGTCTCCCACTGTGTTAGTCCTTGTTAAGCATTTTTAAATGGATACCTTTCATATGTTGGTTTGTTCAGTTGCTTTTGTCGCATTGTGCGTTGATTAAATTGTTTCTGCTAGTCTCATTCTCCCTCTTACTCTCTCTCTCTTTCTCTCTTTCACTACACAATTTATTTGGAGTGCTGTAAGTATTTGAAAAAGATTATTTACCCGAGTGAACAACACACACGCACACACACACACAACTGAGTGACTGACAACGTTGTGTATTAGCCTGCCTTTGATCGATAAGGTGTTGTATATCTGTCATCTAAATGATTGCTAAATTTGCTCAGCTTATCAAATATGCAGAGGCAAATTGCCAAAAAACCGAAAGGAAAACTGAACAGAAAAACAATAGCAGGAGGGAGGCATATCAACGATATTTCCTATTTAATTTTTAACATGTTAAACGAAATATATTATCAGAAATAAATTTAAGCTATGCATCATTAGATATAAAAGAGAAAAAAATATTTTAAAAAATGAGAATATATACATATATAATGTAGTATTTTTTAAATACATATTTTTTCTTATTATATTTCTTTATTATATTTAATCGTAGATAATTTCTTATAATACATTTACTCCAGTACCAGTAAAAAATGTTTAGCTGACTGAAGCATATGAAATAAATAAATATAAATAAAAATATAATAATTATACGAAAAAGATATTTTAGTGTATAAATAAATGTATTTTAAAATTAATAATTTTAAAATTAATTTAAATTTTAATTTCATATTAATTCTAATTTACTAAATTATTATTATTATTATTATTATTATTTTTTTTTTTTTTTTTTTTTTTTTTTTGTGCAATAAATATTAGCTAATAATTATTTATTCCCATTTTTCCAATAAATTCTGCCCAATGCCAATTCTCTAATACTCCTAATAATCTCAAAGTCTTTCGAGTCACCTTCAACAGGTCAAAGACAAAATTCCTACGAAAAAAGCAGCGAAACCCCAAAGAACTGATAAAATTTAATTAATAAATCAATGTGAATAATTGAATCGGAAACATTTTATTATCGGCCCACACCAGGATATACATAAGGATATACATAAGGCTATGTCCGTGCATATATGGGAATTCGTATTGATATGCTTTAGCCTGATGCCATATGCGTAATGACTGAGGATTTGCAATAAAGGCGAAGCATCCACTTCAACACTTGTTGGCCTGACACCTGAAATCACCTGGCCTTTGGCTGAATGTAATTTATGCAGGCATATTGTGTTTCAAGGACATGCTCATTACACGCAACGCGAACCTGTTGTGGTTAGCTTGGCTCAACAACCAAAGGGCAGGCCAACTGCGGCGACCACAACAACAGCAGCAACGGCAACGGCATCGGCCACGGCTGAAGCTACAGCTGAAGGTACAACAACAACAACAACGACAACAACAACAACAACAACAATAACAACAGTTCACATTAGCATTTTTCGCAGCTTCAGCTGGGTTTTTGCTTTATGACCAACTTATGCCCTCTGCGTATATATGTATATGCTATGCAGTGAAAGCCAATGTTGTTGTTATTGTTGTTGTAATGCCCATTGAGTAGGGTTAACAGCAAGGGGTATATTTAGCTTAAAGCAAATGCTTCAAATTGGCGGAAGTTGGGTGTATTTATTAGCTGAGCTATGGGAGATTAAATTACGTATACGTAAACGCTTAAGCTACGTAAACGTATACGTGATTTAAGAGCTAAAAGAGAGTTAAGCTAAGGAGCGTAACAACTGTTAAAGCAACTATGGCTGAATGTAAAAGCAACTTAAGCATTTTTTACTCTCATATGGAAATAGATCAATTAGAACTTCAGTTCGATGGAAGTTTTAATCTAACAATGATTCGTTCAGTGGGAAATTTGCGAGAGCGAGAGCGAGCGAAGGAAGAACAAGCAAAATAAAAGTAACGCTCTAACAACTCTGATTTCGAATGCTATTCATAGAACTCCAATTCATATATTTATTATCATTATTATTACTATTATAATTTTTATTAATTATTATTATTAGCCAATTAATTATTTATTATCATTATAATTATAATTAATTATTTTTTTTTTTTATTTTATTTATGGTATAGTATAGCAGTATAATATTCCAAATAAAATGACAAATAATATATAACTTCCGCTCTAGGCTGGTCGCTCTATTTACACTATATATAAGATTTTTTTTTAGGAAGACGAAGCTATTCACAGTACATGGCATATACAACTCTCTTTTATAGTCAAACTCTACAGGGCAGCTGTCTAGTCCAACTCTTTTATCTATGCACACCTTTAACATATTGTTGCTGTTACTCTTGCCGCTGTTGTGGCTGCTGTTGCTCCTCTTGTTGTTGTTGTTGTTGGCCTGTGGGCTTAGTTAGAGTCGTGAGTCCTCTATCTCGAGTTCTGTGGCTCCCATGCAGAGCAGAGCTATTCGTGTTGGCCGCAGAAGTGCTTTTAGTAGTTGCCATTGTCTGCCACAAGATCGCCAAGCAGCGCCCTCCCATTTGCCTTTTGCCCATTGTGGGTGTTGGCTTTGGCTTTGGCTATGGCTTTGGCTATGGCTTTGGGGCTGTGCCACGCCGCTTGTCATGTCTTTGGTTGGGCATTAAGTTAATGCGCTGCGCCCGCATGCCTGACAAATCCTTGACACTTGCCAGGGCACAGACAGGGCAGCATCTACCTGGTTTCATTAAGTCATTTGGCATTGTTATGGCTGCTGTCTGCTGGCTGTTAGGCTGCCTGTCATGCTGCTGCTTCTTCTTCTGCTTCTTCTACTACTACTTCTTCTTCGTCTCGTTGTTGTTATTATTTTTGGTCAGTTGGCTGCATTTAGCTTGGGCTAAGCGACAGGCGTGTGCGTGTCTGTAAACAGGTGAGAAATTGCTTAATTGTAAGTTTAACGCTTAACGAACGGCATTTAAGCACTCTGGAGCTGGCCAACAGTTCATGGCCAAATCAAACACACACACACACATATCGCTTGCTGTTACATGATGATGAATAATGGCTGCTGACCTGCAGTTGCTCCTTGGGGGCAGTTCAATTCAATTAACCAACATTTGCTGTTTCTACTTATGCTGCTGCTGCTGCTGCCTCTTCCGCCCTCTACTGTCCCCTTCCCCTTTCAGCTATCATATTCATATTAAATTCGAGTACTTCAATTTGTTGTTGCAGCTGCTGCTGGAGTCGAGGGCACTCCGGTTTGTTGTTTAAGCGCTAATTAGCAAATGTCTGCAGGAAAATGTCTCGACTTTAACTCAGCTCTCTGACATAGTTAATAATTTCATACTTCTTTCTGCCACGCCCCTCGCCCCCCAGGCATACTCTCATCTCTCAGCTATTGCAACTTCCCACTTTGGCACGCTAATGAGCAGAACGTGAGCATTTTCAGACTTTCTGCCGACTTACTTTTAGCTCTGTGGCAATCTTCTTGAACAACCTGTGTACAAGTTTTTCCTGTTTGACTTGATTACCCATTAGAGGCTGAACGGTAAGGATGTGATGAGCCTAGGTGGATATAGTTCTAAATGTGGCCAAAAGCTATCTTTTGGCTATATTTTGTCTTAAAATTAGGAATATATATTCAATGTTATTTATCTGATAAATTTGATAAGAAACTAATCCTAATAGAAATACCTGATACCCATGCTAATAATATACTCATTAACGAAAAATGATATGTAAATATCAATAATATAAAAACACAGAGCTAATGCTAATGATGATGCTAATACTAAAACTAGTGCCGCTCTTGATTCATAATTGATAAGAATATTATTCCTAATTATAATGCTAATCCTAATGCTAACGCTAATGCTAATCCTAATGCTAACGCTAATGCTAATGCTAATGCTAATGCTTATGCTAATGCTAATGCCAATAGAAATTTTAGTGCTTATGTTATTGCTACTCATACTGATGCTAATGCTAATGCCAATGAAAATTCTAATGCTAAAGCTAATGATAGTGATTATTCAAATGCTAATGCTAATTGTATTACAATTCTAGTGCTAATGGTTATTCTAATGGTAATGTTAATGATAATGGTAATACTAATGCTAATGTTAATACTATTAACTAATAATAATGATAATGTTTTTCTTTTTTAATACTTGCTAATGCCATTTCTAATGATAAACTAATAAAAAGTCGAATTTAAATATTAATACTAAAACTAATTCTCATACTCAGTGATAAATGTCTCTACATCTTCTTATATATAAATTTACAGAATATCTTCTAGTTGGATAATCTGCATAGATGCATCCACCTGACTCCCCTCTAAAGTTGTTTGTTTATAACTCTGCACTGTCGGTATTTAATTAAAGCATGTTCCACTTATTCATACACAGCGTACTATAACGGTTAATGCACTCACAATTGTGTATGCATTGTTGTTATTGCTGTTGTTGTTGTTGTTGTTGTTGCATGTGCTGACACATTTGTGCATTAAGTGTCAGCTGTCAACGTATTTGCCGTATGAAATTTGCATAAACAAATATTTTGCCAGCTCAAACAAAATTATTTGTACATAGTTTTATCACTTCATATATATGTATGTACATATGTATGTATGTATATAGTATGACATTTAACTGTTGTTTTCGTTTTTTATATAATTAGTGGCAGCAATTAATTCAACAACAGCGAAGTGTTGAGTGTTTCATTAATGCAAATTAAATGTTCTACAACAATTGGCTAAAAGTTTAACCAGCGCCCAAACAGACGTGTTGTCGTTTTTAATCAGTCTCTAGCACCAGTTGGGAATTGCAAGCATCAGCTAACCAACAAACATTTATTATTCATGTTGCGTGCATTTGGGACGTTTGCGACGTGTTTTTGTACAGAATACCTTTTGACTAGCTTTTTTTTTTGGCTTTTCTGTAACTACAAACAGATTGGAGAAATTTAAATGATTTAGACTGTAAGTTAAATGAATTTAAAAAATTAAAAATTAATACCTATAAATAAAAATAATTAAAAAATAAAATAAAGTAGCAAATTTCATAAAAAAAAAAATAAGTTTTAAAAATAGAACATATTTCTTGGTATGTAATTAAGTTGCAATAAATTTCTATAATAAAAAAAATAAATAAATAAATAAAAATTTAACTATATATTCACATTCAATAAAAGAAAAAAGTCTGGATCGTCCTTTGTGTGATAAAAGATATAATATAAATATATAAATTATTATAAAAAAAATATAAAACTGATATAAAATATTTATATATATTATTGTTTTGTTTTAAATAACACAAATTTATTTTATTCATAAATTTTGTAAAATATTCCTAATGTTTTTTTTTTTTTTTTTTTTTTAATAAATTATATTCAGTATCTTCCTTTTTTCTGAAGAAATAAATTGAATATATTTTATTAATATGTATAAACATGCTCTTTAAATCACATTACACTAACTGCCGAAGGCAATGCCAGGCTGTTTTTATTTGATTTATTTTGATAATATTGCATAGAGAAAAATATCCTATAGCTCAAGCTCCAAGCACTTGGCAATCAAACTCTGTTATACATATACATAAATATATATATTTGTATATATATATTTATATATATGAATCATCCATGTTTAACAGATTTATTTGACTTGCCTATAAGGTAGGCGAACACTGAAGCTGGAGCGGCAAGACGTATATAGGCTAGACAGGTAATAAGTTGTTCATACAGACAGAAATACGTTTGCCCAGCCCTTTAGCTAGCTATCTAAGATATTTTGCCAGTTTGTTTGGCAACGTTGCGTATGCGTCACCTGGCTGGCTAGCTGGCTGTTTGGTTGGCTGGCTGGCAGACAAGCGAGCAAACAAACAAACAGCGACATAAACAAACAAGCCGAAACGAACATATGGCAAATGACGACGCCAATGGCAAACGATGTCGCCAGCAAAATGACAAAAAATTACAATTGCGTTTGGCGTAACACACACACTCTCTCTGTCTCTATGTCTCTCTCTCTCTCTCTCACTCTTTCTCTCTCGTGGTGCGTGTTTTCTTTTTGCCTTATGTCACGCAGAGGAGTTGGTACAATTTTATTATCATTTTGTTACGTGTGTTTTTACAGCCAACAGCAATAACAATACTCTCTCTCTTGGCTGACTAACGGCCTGGCAGTTTCAGTATATTTGTGGTTGGCATAAGGTGCGTATACGTTGCGTATACGTGATGTGTGATTATCTTGTTGCCAAGCATTTTTGCTGTTGGCATTGCATTCCGCTTGAAATTGAAATACTTTTCTGATATTTAGTACAGAAATTCGTTTAACTCTCTCTCTCTCTCTCTCTCTCTCTCTCTCTCTGTCTCTCTGCTGATTATTGAAATGCCAATCATTAATGTGATTTTGTACTGTTGCTGGATATAAAGCATATCGTTTATGTAATATTTAACATGCAAATATTTATGCAAGAGTGTGTTTAAAGTATTGCCTGATATCTGTATCGTCATTAAACTCATTTTATCAATGAATAATGTGATATAATAATAATAACAATAATTGCACTGATCAATGCATATTTCCATGAATGGACGGACACACAATTGTGTCAGCACTAGAGTGAGCTCACTCACACTTGCAGAAATTGTCAGCACATTATTAAATACCAGAATAGCAGAATTCTGTGGAATGAAACACAAAGGACGATGATTGTGGAATATGTGTATTTAATACCTTTAAACATTATTAATTCCATAGTAGCTCAATAGGATACATATACATGAATAATTGTATAGACTGATAGCATAGGTATGTACATGTGAATAATTTTACCATAGCTCGCAAGTAACTGTTGATGGTTTCTCGAGATCTGCAATTAAGCGCATTTTATTGACACTCACATCGTGAGCTTAGATGAACTAATGATGATCAGTTGCTCTCTTACTAATTCTTATTCTGTGAACATCAATTGATCTCTCACTAAGAAACGTCACAAGTTCCGTTAAAGGAAAATCATACGAATATAAAAGTGCCGAAATCTCTTAATCAAAGCATTTGAATACATTAAAAAAAAAAAAACAAAACATTATTTTTTTTTTTGTTTTTTTATGTTTTTTAATAATTTTTGTTTATGTTTTATGTAACATTTGTGTAAACTGTATATATTAAAATTTTTTCTATGTTAAGACAAACTGTAGTTTCTTTACCAGTGCTCAACTTAAGAAATTGCATAAAATAAAAGAAATGCTAATAAAAATGTAACCTAACTTTGTAAAAACTTATTCTTAAATTTATGCGAAACAAACAGCAAAACTGGCATCAAATTCAGGCCAAAATCAAATTATTTAATGGCTAACAACAGTCGTATGGCTGCAAGGGTATTTAAACTTTAGCAGTTCTGACAAAAAAAAATAAAGAAAAATAAAGAAAAATACATTTTAATTCTGTTTATATACCAGTTCTTCTTCTTCTGCTTGCGTTTCATTTCTTCTCGTTTTTTTTTTTTTTTTAAGTTCAGTGCTCGGTCTGTTGGCACGGCACGTGGTTGCGTGTGCTGATTATTTAAAAATTTATGAAGGCAACGAAGCACAGCTGAAAAGTTTTCAACAAAACTAAACAAAAGTGCAGCAGGCAGGGACGACGACGACAACAGCGAAGACAACAGCGGGGAGTAACGTAACAAACACGAGCAACATCAACAACAACAACGACAACAGCAACAACAACAATAAAAGCAACGATGTGAGCGTGTTTCGTCGAGCTTTAACCACAGACGCTAGCCGGGACAACCAGCCACCGTGACACGCCACGCCCCTCCGCCCGCAGCCACCTTACCACTCTGGGTCCGGCCGTACGTCCGTCCTGCTCCTGCCCCTGCCACTGCCCCTTGGCCATTGCCTGCATTGATAATGTGCAGCGTGGAAAAAGTTTTCAACATAGTTTGCTACTTAACTCGAGCATAATAATAAAAGTGCTAAATCTTTGGCTATATTCACTTTGTGAGCAACCCAATGGGCATGTGGGGCGTGTGGGGCGTGGCATTGCAGCAAATATTAACAAAACCACAAAAGAAACGCATTAAACTAAAGCTCTGCGGTGGCCGGCGATGTCGGCTTGCTTAAAAAGGTGAAAGGTGAACGAAAGCAAAGCGAAAGCAATTAAAACCAAATGCAGAATGCAACAACAACAACAACAGCAACAACAGTAATCAGAACATAACAAGCGAAAACAAAGAAGAGAACAAATAAAAATTTATATATATATATACAGATATACATATTCTCTTTATGCTTTCTTAATGATATCCCAGAAATGGATAATATAAAAGAGCCAAGCGGGAATAAGTGGAGCCAGAGCAAACCATTTTCATGCAGCAAAGGAAAATGTGAAACGAATTGAGTTCGCTTCGCAATCGAGACAAAATTAACAAAGGCACTCACCTCTTTTTGAGAAATTCTAGATTAATGCAAGTCGTATAAATACTTTAATTTTGTTTAAATTTATTTTTTTTTATTTTATTTATGAGCTGGTCAGTAAATTGAGTTGCAGATTTAACATCAAACTTCTGCAGTTTAACACAGCTAGAAAAATTCTATTGAGCACTCAATTTTCATTGACTGTGCTTAGCCAAACGACATTCACATTTGGAATATTTATATTTTTGTAATTAAAAAAATGAAGTCAACTTTTAGGGTGCAGTAAAGATTCTTTAATGTAGATATATTATTAAAAGTATTTAAAGTCTTGCTTCGTATTATTATTAAAAGCAAAGATTCATACTAAATTAAAAAAGTATTTGAAATTTGAATTTAAAAATATATTATTCAGTGTTAAAAAATTGACAACATATTTTCTATTAATTCTATTATTCTATTAATATTATTATTATTTTTATTTTATTTTTTTTTTTTTTTTTATAATACTTTAAAATGTTAAAATTTTGTTATATAAAAACACATTTCAAACATAGTCAGATAAACAAAAAAAAAAAAAAAAAAAAAAAAAAAAAACATTCTAAACAATTTTTAACCCAAACCTAAGAACATTTTATTTATTTTTATCTTTAATAATACCAAAAAAAAAAAAAAAATCTAAATAAATAACTGATGTGCATTCTTGGTGAAAACTTTTTATATTAAAATGCAAAAAATAAAATTTAGATATTTTTATATTTAAATAATGGAAAATGGCAAAAAAAAAAAAAAAAAAAAAAAAAAGGAGTAATTTTTAAAAGTTAATAAACATTAGCATTAGCAGATATAAAATTTTCTTAATATTTAAAGCAATTGAAGTGAAACAAAAAAAAAAGGAAGAACTGATTCGGAAACCATTTTTAATATTCCTAAAAATTACATGAAACCAAATACAAATTTACCTAAAGGCAGAGCTTAATTTCACACAAAATTAATGTAGCTTCCACACAGAAACCAATAGCCGGAAATCCTCTTAAATATCTGACTTTCTCTCTCTCACTCTCCCTCTCACTCTCTCTTTATCTCTCTCTCTCTCTCCCTCTCTCTTTGATTATCCACAGCAATGCGCCTGAAGCGCGAATGATGCTGAAAATTTGTGTCAAATCAAATTATTTTCAAAATTCTATTAAGAGTAGCAAAAGCGGCAAATGATTACAACTGGCGCGGATTCGTTAACAGAATATGCAGATATATTAACAGAGAGAGAGAAAGGGAGACAGAAAGTAAAGAGAAGGTAGAGAGAGAGAGAGAGAAGGGAAGGGGAGGAGGTCTTTGGCAATTTATGGCAGCGCACAAAATCCGTATAACCAAATAAATTTTGTGCTGTTGCAATTGGTGCTATGAAAATAGTGCTATGGATATATCATATACATATGTATATACATCGAATATATATGTGCCGAAATCACAAAACATCGGCTGGGGAATCGATGTAAAACAACAAACCAAAAATGAAGGTAGAAATAAAAAAACAGCAAAGTTCATTTAATAAATACTTTTTCGTGATGAATTCGACTGCTGCCGTGCAAATGTTCGTTCTCTGGCACGTATATTTTTTTTATTACTCTCATTTTTCAATAAATTTGATTACGCGGCGCTTTGTGATTATTGGCGCGTGAAAAAATAAATTTAATTTTTGCTGCTTTTCGTAGATGTATGCATGTATATATATTTACTTTTTTGGGGCCAAACCTTAGCTAAGCTGCTCTGTCATAAAATGTGTGCGGCCGCTGGACGCCAGGGGGCGCCACCGGCTCAGCGGCTACGTTCCGTGTGCTCGTAAAGTTCGCACCAAAATAAATAATAAACTCGCCTTTCGGTTTTCACCCAGAAATTTGTTACAATTTTGTTGTTCTTTTCTGTTCTTCCTGCTTTTTCGCCTTTGAGTTGGCCATGCTACCTTTTTTTTATAGACTTGTTAGAGGTACTCTACATTTGTTAGGTTGCTTGCGACGCCTGAAGAGATTCTGTTTGCATGTAGTAGATTTATACGCTCTGTCCTTGTTAATCTCTGTTTGAAGAAATCTTAAGGAAATCTTGTTAACAAATTAGGATATCTCTAATCAGCTCACAAAAATACGAATTTCTCTTTACTATCCTAATTCGATTTCACATTTCCTAGCAGCTGCATCCCTTTTCGCAACATCACGCTGCTCTTCGATAAAAGGCCCACATGCCCTCTCACTCTCTTCTACAACAACTATATCTGTCTCACTCTCATGTAGTGCGAATTGGAATCAACAAAGAAACTTTCTAACAACTCGAGTAATATCCAACTCTACTCTAACAATAAGACGCTCTCTTGTCATATCATATTCCATTCGCTCTAGGCTAATCAAAGCACCTATATCAATTCATGTTGGATTTTAGTATATAGCAACCACCGTCAACCCATGCAGAGCATCAAATCGTCGTTTTGTTTGCGTTGCCTCGTTATTTTTTGTCGCCAGTTTTGTGTCCATTGGCCGTCGCTGATAAGCTCGACGCGGACTTGTATTGCCCGCGCGCTTTATTTATGATTTTTGCTTTGCTTTACATTTATGCAGGAATACATACAAACGAGCACACAAATACATCTACACACACACACACATATACTTAATGGAGCTCTGTGCACGCCTTCTGATCGCTGATTGGATGAGGCGAAATGCAATTTTATGGCGCTTAATTCTTAAATCCATTCTTATCAGGTATACAGCACGGCCGGGCTTATTACTTTATCAGTGTAAAATTAAAATTCCTATCTCTGTGCTCTCGCTCTCGCTCTGCTCTGCTGTTATTTTATGTAAATAAAATTGAGGCTGGCCGCTTGAATTGGACATGACATGAATGCATAAACAGAACGTTTATACAATTAATATATAAAATACATACATATATATGTACGTATATAATATAATATATATATATATGCGGGTATTAATTGTATTAACGTTATGCAAGTACGTTTAATTGCCCGTCACGCCCACGCCACATTTGAGCACATTTTGTTACCTTCCGCCCACTTACATAATAATGCCAATTTTTATTGTGTGGCTTTGGCGTTAATCCAGTTGCCATGAATAGCAGGAAAGAGGAAGAAAAAAAGGGCTCATTACATTAATTAAATTGTGGATTATTTATGCAAAATAAAATATGCATTAATTTAAATATTGTAATGCCAGCATTAAAATGGCTTAGCTATGTAAATGGATGGCCAATGTCGGTGAACACCATTCGTGTATGTGTATGTGTAAATGTGGAATTGCTTGTGTATGCATAGAATGGAATCAAAGGCCCTGCTTGGATAAAAGCTCTGCTTAACATAGCTTGAGTTATTAAAAATAAACTATATATTAAAAAACATACAAAGTGAAATATATATTACAAATGTTACATTAATTAAATATTTATAATATATGAAAAATAACAAATACATATAAATAATATATTTAAAATATTCATGTATATTTTTTTATTATTTTATAATTAATTTTTATGTATTTTATTAATTAATTTTATTAATTAATTAATTAATTAATATTTTGTATATATTTATATTTTATATATTTTTTATTTCTAGCACAGTTTTCTAGTCAAGCAATTCCGACTATGCGCTTCCCTTTATTTATTTATTATATTTATTTTATTTTAATTTTTTTTCTTACATATAAAGGCAATTTCTATAGTCAAATCTGCTCTTGCTCTTTTGCATATTCAAACATAAGTATATTTATTTGCCTTGCCTTTGCTCGAAAGCCCATCAGAAGCAAATAATGATGGAAATTTTTAGCCATTCTATATATTCAAAAGATATCTGCTCAATACTTTTACATTTTCTTTACATTTTCCAGCTAATATTTGCCAATTTGCTTATTTTCCGCAGTTGCCTGGCCCTTTTTCATTTGAAAATTGCATTGCTCTACATTCAATGCACAGCGCATTGAATAGGTATATATTTATTTATATGTATATATATAGGATGGTCCATGCCCCACAGGCTCAGAGTTTCATCGTAATGTATTATTAGTTTAGAGTAGATAAATAACTGAACTTTTGCGTAATATATATATTTATACAAATTAGACTAAGTCCAAGACCCTTTATTAGCTGACTTTTAAATCAAATATTAATATAATAATTTCTAAATATATAAACTATCTCTCTTAACAGTCAGTTATGTATATATTCCACCTCATGCTCAAATATTTGTGTATAAATAAATAAATCTTTCGCATTGATAACATGCGCTCGGCCATGCCACAGAGCAATAAAAAATTTTGAATTGCAAAATAAACGTAAACTAGCTGTGAATAAAGCGCGGGATGCGCACTTATTCCAAATAGAAGAAGTCATGATTTCTGCGAGTAACAACTGGAGCAAGCCGTGTCGCCTCTAAAACTCAATTCGACGAAACACTTTCGCCCTTTATTCTTATTTTTATTTTTTTTTTGCTGTGTTTTTTTTTTTTATATTTTTTATGGCTAGCAATAAAAATAATAAAAATCGACAGCTTTATTTATGGCGCATGTTTTATCTCTGCATGGCAGCGGCAACAGCAGCAGCGGCAGGAGGCGGGTGGAAGGCAGCAGGAGGCAACAGGAGGCGCTGTGAGGCTGTGCTCCCTGTCTGAGGCTTGGCCACTCCTTTTTGTAGTTTTACCGTTGACACAATTTCGATTTTAGCCGATTGCTGCTGCAGCTGTTGATGACTGACTGGGAGAGAGTGAGTGAGAGAGAGAGAGAGAGGGAGAGAGTGCGAACGCACAAGTGCTGGATGAGCTGCACGAGGGGCTTTAGTTGGTTTGGTTTGGCTTGGCTTGGCTTGGCTTGGCTTGGGTCGGCTTGGTCTGGCTTGCCACTGCATGCCACTTTTTACGATGCAAATCGAGCAATTTGCACTTTTATCGCACGAACGGGACTTTGCACGCTTAACACTTGCGTGATTTATGTGCGAAGCGGCGTTGCTTGGTTAGGTAGATGGGCGTGGCTGCAACACCAGCTGCAATTGCAGCTGTATCTATCTCTATATATCTCGATGTCTGTATCTATATCTGTATTAGCATCTGCAACTGCAACTGCAACTGCATCGACATCTGGCTTAGATAATCCGTAAAGTGTCAGTTAACACTTCATTTGTCTATGTCGCCTGAAGCCAAATTCGAATTCGCATAAGAATTCGATGGCTCTGCGCGTTTACGCTCGACTCGAACATCATTTAAATGGGCATAATTAATGCGGCTATTAGCTATTAGCTCCCAGCAACAACAGCAGCAACAGCAGCAGCTGTTGACTATTCAAATAGCACCACCGCCCCCCGCCCACAAGTCCCGACTGGCAGCAAGTTTATTGGCATTGTCAATGTGCTGGAAGCAAGTTTGTTCACTTGCGAGTAATTGAAAGTCATTCTTTATGCAATAATAAATGAGTTTATCGCACACTTGGCCAGCCTCTCACTCACTCTCTGCTGCTGCCTCTCCCTCTCTCTCTCTCTCTCTCTCTCTCTCTCTCTCTCTGTGTGTGGCGGGCACATCAAAGTCTCCATCTATCTCGGCCATGGCAACAGCTTCAATTTCAGCTTGCCGCTTTGAAGCGTCACTTTGATGCATGCGGCCGCAGCTGGCGCAACGCCAAGCCAAAGGCTAAAGCTAAAGCTGCACAGCTGTATCTGTATCTGAAGCTTCTAGCTGTCACTCTCTCTAACTCTCTCGCTCTCTGTCTCTGTCTGAATTGGTATAAACAACTGATTGCTGGTCGTTTGAGCACCATTAGCCCCTTACTGCTCACCCCTTGCTGCCAACAAACGCGGCACGGCAGAGCTGACCGTGTCTCGACACATTGCCAGTTCATCACACGGGCCCAATGACGGATTTACTTTCGGTTTGACTTGACACCAATGGCCTCAATGTCTGTCTCCCTTTTGTCTATCACCAGCTGTGTGGGAGTGTGGCTCTGTGTGTGTGTCTGTGTGTGTGGTTGTGTATGTCCAACAAATGTTTGCAAATCTCTGCACAAACTGCTGCCATCAAAGTGCTTTACAAGCGCCATCTCTTCTGGTCAGCTATCTGAATGCTCCAATTGACGGCTGGAGCTGGAGCCGGACGGCTGGACGGCTGGAGCTCGAGCTGGAGCTGCTCTCAGTGCGCACTCAAGCTGAAGTTTTTAATTTCAATTGTGTTGTTTTTATTTCCCTCCCCCCTATATATGCATATATTTTAATTCGCTATAAATCTAATTAGTGAAATCAAAAGCTAATCATGCGTTAACAATTTATGCCCATCCGTTTCATTCCAGCATAAATTTCACAGCATTCGCAGCCATTCCACGCCCAGGCGCACAATTTTCCTCATTATTGGGGAAAGACAATAAAAAAAATACAAGAAAGGAAGAATGAAAACGCAATGCTTGCACAATTGTTGACCCTCTTTCATTTTCTTTTACGTAATTCGATTGCGAAAACATTTTCAGACAGTCTCCGTGGTTGCAGAAATATCGACTATATTTTGCTTGAATTGTCAAAATATAAACAAATTAATTGGGCACAAAAGTCAACATATTATTGTGAAGGCAGCAAATAACCCAGGCGCTGAGCTAAGTAGCATAATCAATAATAATGAGCTAATCAATCATAATTTATTAGACTTAAGCAGCAGCTACTTCATAGACTAGACCTTATGCAAAAAGTAATAGAGAAATTGCTGGGAAAGTGCATTGACATTTTAACAAGCAATGCCAGTGATACACTGTGAGAAAATATGCTAACGATTAGAGTCCTTAAAAAAATAACCGAAGAGAAGTAATAATTATATATGTAAAATAATTTAATATAAATAAAAATATTATTTAATTATAATTAATAAACGTATAGAAAATAAATATAAAATATAATTGTTAATTAAAATATGTATAAAATATAGTAAACATATAAATAATAATTCAAATACGTATATTTTTAAATGTAATTCAAAATTAATATACGCATATAATATGGTATAAATATAAATAATATTTATTATACTTATATTATATATAATAAAACAAATTATAATTAATAAACACTTTATGTATATTAATAAACTTAAATGTAAATAATACTTAATTAATTAAAAATTTAATTAAAATATATTAATTAAATAATATTAATTAATTAAATATTGTTTACTATTTATATTTTTACTATACGCATATTAATAATCAATATTTTATATTAATATTACATACGTGTAATTAATATAAAATATAATTGATTATTAATATTCGCATGGTAAATATATAAATAGTAATGAATATACGTATGTATATGATATAATTGATAATTGCCAAATGAATAGGGCTTTCTGAAAAAAAAACCGCTGAGCAAGCCGTCGGCATAGCTCTTCCAATAATGTCCCAATGCCGTCATTGGCGTACTTCACTATCCACCAACCACTGCTGTTTTCTCATCGCCTTGCCACACTTGTGTTCAAGCATGAACATGATATTAATAACCATCATAAACCCATCGAGCATAAGGACTTGAGAAAAACACTTTATGCCAAATGCTCCAGTTACATGCCGAAGAGAGGTGGAGAGTGGTAAAGAGGGGTAGAGATAGGAGATGAGATAGGGAGACCAATAGATATGAGCTATTATAGGAGGCAAATAAATGTTTGTTTGTAAGAATCTTCACAGTTGATAAGAAATTTAAATAGAAGCCATTTGAGAATTTAAATTCTGAGAGCGAATGAAGTCTTCGCTCTACTTTTGGCGCATTTATCAAAACGCATAAAGGTGTAAAGCTCACAGAGAACAGCTCAAACACAGCGTGAGCGGGTTGTCTGCATAGCTCTTTCAGCTACCTGTCTGTTCTATGTCAACAGCAGACTTCTCCAAAGACTTCTGCTACAGCCTCGACTTGCTCAGCTATAAATCTCTGAGAAATCAAGCAAAAGCTAATTCTGATTGCTTTTTATATATTTTCATACAAATATTAAGTAACTAAGCCTTATCAAAAAACCATTTTGATATACATAATAATTAAAATGAATTTTATTTTATTTATATATATTATATATATATTATATTTATTTAATATATTATTATTTAATATTATCGATAGTTTTTGCAGCTTTACATGTGAGATTTACATAATTTTTGATATTTATAATAATTAAAATTAATTTTGTAAATAAATATTATCGATAGTTTTTGCAGCTTTACATGTGAAAAACTATCGATAATATTTATTTAAAAAACTAATTTTTATTATTATAAATATTAAAAATTATGTAAATCTCTATAAAAGAGTTATAAAAAATCATTAAGATAAACCATAAATGAAGTCGCTTGCTCTTTTCTCTCTCTCTCTCTCTCTCTCTCTCTTTCACGCTCTTTGATTACATAATAAATTATTCAAAAGTAAAAGCGTAGCAAAGGCTTTAAATAAATTTTGAATTTTCTTTATTTATTTGTTTGCCCACTCTTGGCTTAATTGGTATGGCAATAATATTTTTTATGGAGCAAACCAAGCGCAGCTTGTCAGTTTTTTATGCAACGGAATTTCATATTCGACAAATAAATACATTTCCACTGTGGTCAGATGCTTGACTCAAAGCAACACATAAAATGCAGATTTTTACCAATTGTCATGAATATTTATAAATGAAAAACTAAAAAAATAAAAATAAAAAAAAAAGAAATATTTAACATGCGAGTGCTGTAATTATAAAATGCTAGAGATAGCTATGTATTTAACTGCTCTATATATTCGGTATGCGTCGAGCGTATAACTAAAACTTTTATAGTCGTTGGAGGGGGGGCCAAGGGGCCATAAACAACAGTCACTCACTTTGTTTCATAGGCCATTAAAATTTTACGCCCCATTTTATAATGATTTCCAACAATGATGTGCAAATGGGGCGCCAGATAAACGACTGATTTCAATTTGAGATGCGAGTGCGCTTAATTGAATTCGCGCGAGGGCTGCTTAATTACCGAGTGTCTAAAATTTTACAACAGCGGCGCGAAACAAATCAAAGTTGTTAAAAATAAATATGTATATACAGACCTCGATTTATATACATGTAGATGTATTGTGTACTAAAATAAGTTTTAAGGTTAATGCAATGCAAATTCCGTCACTGCTGTGCATTATCAAGTAGCCGTCCCGTTGCCCAAAAGTTGTCCCGGCCGGTCCGTCAAATATTTGCGCAAAAATTTATAGCACGCGCTTGTTGCTAAAGCAGGTTTCGCTCGTCGACAACAGATAAGGCGGGGCCTGGGCGGCAGCACCTAAAAAATAACAATAAATAAAAAGCAAAAGCAAAAACGAAAAGTTGACAAACAATGCGTCGAACGGGCCAACAGGAAGAAAAATAAAATAAAACAAAATCAGGTTAAAATTAAAATTTCGCATGAATAAACCAAACAAGTGCGAACAATCCAGCGCCCAGCTGTGCCATGCTTGGCGGGGTATATCAATGTGGGCGTGGCAACAAGTCAAATTGTTAACCTAATAAAAATTATGGTCTAGTTGGCACTGAAATATTTATATAAAAGTATTTTTTTTTTTAGTAACATAAACCAAAGCTAAAATCTGAATATATAGATTTTTTTTATATTAGATCACAATCAATTTTAAATCTGATAAAATGCTTTAAACATAGTGGGAAACTGTATATATATTATATTTATAGAAACCCCATATATATTTTTATTGAAACTATTCTTATTTGAAATCTTAATATATATTCTCTTTCTTCACAACAAATATTATCTAAAATTTTGTTGACTTTTATCCGTCTTCCTTTTGCTTAATTTTCCCTTGAATAACATTTACTTTTCCATTTTTCATAATTTTCTCACAGTTTTCAACTCTTCACAACAAATATGCCCGCTCAACTATTGGCCAACAGTGTATTGTAACAAAATGGCAACAAAAAAGTAAACCTGACACAAGCCGGAACGATAACGAGTAGCTACCCACAGCAAAAGTCACGTTTCATACGCAAAATTATGAAAATGCCAAATAAAAAAAAAAAAAAGAAAGTGGCGCATAATTTTGAACTTTTAGCCGAATACCCCCAACTGTCCTTAACAGATTTTGGCCAGCCCAGAGCCCAGCGCCCTGCGTAGTGTGCCATGATGGAACTAACCATCCTCATCAGGCTGTGCATATTAGACACACTTGATTGGGCTGGCCAAATGAGGCGATTTTAATTAATTCATCAGCTGATGCGCTCAGCGATGTGTAGCAAGAGTCCCAACGCTTGCATAAGTGGAATGCTAATCTCTACAGGGTATATTTGAGAAGAACAAAAATTCTATGAAATTCAACTCTCCGATATACATATAGATCAAAGTTGCCACAGAGCAATTAGGAGAAACAGCTAAAAATCAACATTAAGTTCATTAAAGATTTTTATTTGTCTGCTGTTGGTGCTGTCGCTGCTGCTGCTGCTGCTGCTGCTGCTGCTGCTGCTGCTGTTGATTTAACTAATGCCATTCATAAATATTTTGTAAATTACTTAAGATTTCGCATAATTTGAAGGCCGCTTGGCATGCGGATTGACAGTGGCTGTCACGGCTTTGGCTTAATTAGAAACTCGTCGTTCAAACCCGCAACTCAACAGCTGTAGAGCAGCGAGACAGCGAGACAGCGAGACAGGCGTCTCATCCTTTGCCAATGTCCTGGCAGTTGCTCTGTCAACGGCTTAATTCAAATGCTTCGACAAGGGCACACTGAACATCAGGGAGGGAGGGGGATAGTCAAGAGGCTGAGGGAGAGGCCTGCCTTTGTTAGGCACCCAGCAGGCACTCTGGCATTTTCCCGAATGGACGTGGGACTTATGCTTTCGTACACTCATTAAAATTCAACAAAATTGTTGCCAAATTAACTCAAACATAAGCGAGCAATAAAATTTCCATATTTTCCCTTGCCACCAAGACGAAAACACACAAATACACACAAACACACACATATACACACACATAGCCGTAGGGAGAGAATTGACAAAGTGGTTTGCCTCCTTGCGGCTGGATCCAGCCAGCGTTGCCAGCGGCCCAACCCTTCTCTATCTAGCTGAGTGACAGATTCGCAAATCCTTAAAAATGAGATGGCCCAAAAACTCGGCTGAAACTACGCATTGAAAATACAAATATTGAAACGGCAAAAGCGAAAGCGGCTTTATTTAAAGTGTTAATTACGTGCTGGAGCTTAAAATGGCCGAAAGCAAACATATTCTAGCTAGAGCCTTGCGGAAAGTCCTTTCAAGTCCGTCCACCTTTATTGTGTGGTTTGCCACACGTGTCCCATATCAATGCGCACACACACACACTAAGAAACACACACGTTGATATATATACGTTATTATACCTTTTTTCTAAGAAAACTAAGCCTAAGCATGGCCTTGCCCACACACTTAAAGCTGAATGATTTGGCCTTGACTTGAATGAGTTTTCAAGATTTAAAAAGTTTGAAAAAATGTGCCTTGTTCAAAAATTCTAGATAAATAAGGAAACTTTCGTAATAAATAGATTATTAATTCATAAGTATATATTTTATATACATGATAAATAAGGAATATTTGGCATCTCTAAATTCTGTTTGCTACTGTACTACCTTTTTCGTTCTTTAATAATAATTCCTATATAATACTATATAAATATGTAACTTAAATAAATAGTATATAAACAACATTTATGTACTTACCTAAGCTTTCAAAAGTCAATCATATTTTGCCTCTCCAAATGCTGCTAAAGTAATAATTATGGCTGCTCTATTTCTGCCTCGTTTTCTCTGAATAATATAATGCTATAGCCACTTGCAAACATTCACTTATATCTGTTTATATTCACATACCGTCTCGCTCGCACTTGCACGACGCTGCCATGGCTGGTCTCGCGCACAGCTCTTCTCCATATATATATGCATGCTTCGCTTGAACATTTTTATATTTCTTCTCGCTCACACCAAACTGCCAGCGAGCGTGATCAGCTTTCTCATATGAGAGTCACTCAATTAAATCAGCTACTGTGATTGGTCGGCCACGCAACCGCATCGAACACGACTGCTTCGTCTTAGTCTTCGTACCGATCACGAAGTCAAGCGAGCACTGCACTGTACACACACGACCTGAGAAGCTTTTATGCTGGTCAGATTGAGAGAGCCTAATTAGTTCTCTTTACAGTGAACGCTGAAGGCTTAGGCTGTCTCTTCTTCTTCTTTCCATCGTCACAACGAAGAATACTCTTTCTAGCTCGCTTACTCCCATTGCATCAAATATGTTAAGCTTATTGTTGAGTGGAATATCACATGAGATTGACTACAATTTATATGCAATTTTTACTCTATTTACATGTAATTGACAAATGAAGGAACACTCTTGCTAGCTTGCTTGCTCGCATTGCACTTACTTTGCTGAGTCTGGAATTGAATGCATTTCATTTGCAGCACTGCAAACAATAAAAGAAAAATAGATTTTAAAAATTGAAAACGATTTCTCTTTGAGTCAAATTATATTGATAATCTTCAATTATATTATCTGCTTGGGTAAATAGCTAAAACGATTTACATGGAAAAACTAGAAAAATTTACGACAATTGCACAAACAATTTTTTACTCTTGTGCAATTCTCTCTTTTTTTATATTTTTTGTGAACAGATTTCAGCAATTGCAAATAAGATTAATACTTTTCAATTCGCATTGAGCTGAGCTGAAACCGAAAGGAAAGTTTTCCTTAGAAATTCTTTTTGGCGGTGTCAGTGACACCGTTACAACTCGAACTTTTCGCACAAAGCCTTCAGATTTTATTCCATTTCTTGGTGTACTTTCTTTTTATAGCAACGAGATTTTGGTCTATTTGATTCAGTTTTTTTGGCACTCTTTTCGGGTATGTCCTTTTCCATTGCTTTCATCTTGGCAGAACTTCAAGAGTTCTTTTAGGGCCACTGGCCCTATTGACGCCTGCAGCGACCGCGACTCATTGAAATGGGTGATAATTTACCATTGATTGCACTTTGTCGCTGAAGTTTTGTGCTGCTGACAACTTTGGCCACGGGGGCCACCAAGGCAACCAGGCCAACCAGGCCGGGCCAGCCAGAGCGCAGCTAGGCAACTGCAATTTGGCCTTTTTCTACTTTTTCCATTTCATCTTTTATCTTTTACTCTATTCCGTTTCTTTACTTTTTTTTTTGTCGCCCTTTCGAGTGCAATTTTAGCCATTTTCATATTCTAGCGCTGGTCTTGGCCAGTTGGTAGTTGGTTCTTTGAGGCAGCCACTGCTTAGCCGCTATTAAGTGGAACTTTGTGTATAAAAGCAATTAGTTGAGATTTGGCAGCTCCTGGGGGCTAAGCCTCAGCGATAAGCCAACCAAAGCAACAAACAGGCGACGATTTGAGCTAAATCTGACTTGTTCTGCCACGCCCCATACGCACCTTATCTCCGCTTGCGGCGAGGCGAGCGTCCTTGGCTTGGCAACTGCGTCACAAACTTGTCACTTGCACTTGGCAGCTTCATCAATTTCGGTTAAGCCAGGCGAGCTCAATTGCTTAGCGCAGCGAAGATTGGAGATAGAAATATACAAGAATACATATATATCTCTCTGTGTGTGTGTGTGTGTGTGTGTGTATATGTTATTATATTACGTATACGTAACGTGGTTAAGCTCTAGTTGCAACTGTGTAAATTTTCTGAAAAGTTTTGTCTATAAATTTCGTTGCCATTATTTGACCTGCTTGCATACAATTTCACACACACACACACACAGAGCACACACACTGGGGCAACTTGAGTGAAGCGGCCTCAAGACACAGGCATTCGTGCATGGCAAACACTTCAATTGCAACGCACCAATTACAAGCCTCTGTGGGCTGGCTGCTTGGCACCGAAGCATAACTAATCTTTTGAGATTTCCAATTAAAAGTAAAACAAGCAACAACAAGCTGTACTACAAAAAACATAGAGATATGCAACAAACTTGCCAAGATGCTGCCTGAGCTGGGCTGCCCACAGAATTTTGCCCCTCTCGCCATCTCTCTCCCTCCCTCACTCTCTCTCTCTCACTCACTTTTTTAATGTTATTTTCTCTTCATACATTTTACGTGCAAAGTGTCTAAATTAACAAGGACGACAAAGTCAGCCAGAGGAGGTGGCGGGCGGCGGTTGCTATTTGCGGCTGCCTCCTGCTTTCAACTTTATAATTATGTTAAGCATGCTGCACAGCTGCAACTGCTGCAACGCGCCAGCTTAGCCCTGCCATGGCCATCATATTTATTCTTGCAACTTGGTTGTCTTGGCGCACATCAAAATCGCTGCACGCCTTTGGTTCGTTTAATAGGCCAAGCGACTGATGCCGCCTCAGGCAGCATGCACTCGAGACCCTTACAAGAAAACACACACACACACACACACACACACACACACACACACACACACACACACACACACACACGCACACTAGCACACACGCACACATAGAGCAGGCCCAGTGGCTGTAAAGCTGAGCTGAGTTTGCAGTTTGGCTTTTGTGTTGTTGCCGGCTTAAAGTTGTTGCTGGTTTTAGCTTTCACTCTCTCACTTTTTCTTTACTTTCTATTGCAATTTTTATGTATGTATTTTTCTTTTCTTTTTGCTTTATGCAGCCTGGCTATGAAAATTACTTTTACGTCAGTCATATGCACCACTCGGGCAGCCGGTGCGTATGAGTAACTTAATTAGAAAACTTTGCCCATAGTCAATGTGCCAGCACATCAGAACGCCAGGACATAAGTTTTTAGTAGCTGCTACTCCTGCTGCTCTAGCTATTTATGCCTTGGCCTGGCATTGGCTTTGGCTTAGATCTGCAGCCGCATCGACTTCTTGTTATCCTTTCAATGCATGCCTGCACGCCGAGCCAGCCGAGCCAGCCGAGCCAGCCGAGCCAGCCGAGCCGCCTCCTGCCGGGCTGACTTTCGACTTGGGCTGCCATCGATGGCATTCCACTTAATTTGTGCACGACTTGCCATTCATTCAGCTGCATTAGCTGAAATTTGCTTGCCAAACTCGGCTGCACTCGCTCCGTGCTCCCTGCTCCCTGCTCTTCGCTCCTCGCTCCTGGCAGCTGAGCTGGCTATAAGTGTTCGACAGGCGCCTGCCATCTGCCTTTCAAGTGAATTTCTTTTCAAAAGCAATTACTTTCCATACAAAACGTATTGAATGCAAGCACATATGGCCAGGTGACAGGTGGCAGGAGGCGGATCGCAGCTCGCAGGAGGCGGCTGGCAGCTGGCAGCTGGCAGGCAGATTGAAGTCATGCCAAATCCAAGTTTACATGCTCTTTGAGGTATGTGTCGACAGGATTTCACTGGGATTTCATGTGAAAGCTTGCTTTTCAAGCAATTTTTGCTGGAATATGTTGGGCGGAAATGCGACATCAAATGATTTTAACAGTTATTATTGGAGAAATGTGTAGCTAGAGTTAAGTATTTGCTCGAAAAAAAAAAAATTTACGTATAACGCCAAGAAGAGAATAATTCCACTTTGTATTATTTTATTCACTGAACTATTTTATAAATAGAGCATGGAAAGAATTATCCAGAAGTCTTCGGATATATTTAGAAATATTTTTTTTTATAAAGCGATGCTAAAAAATTCTAAGAAAAACTAATTTGTTAGCTGAAGATTTCTAAATAATAATAATAGGAAATCTTTTGTAAATAAAAAATTTGTAATAGTTATTTTGAATCATTTATTTTGCGGCATATTTATATATATATATATATATATTTTTTTTTTTTTTTTTTTGTGGCAAACAGAAAGACAGAAAGAGACAGAGGCTGAAGGACGGACGAACGATTTTGGAAAGAACAGAGTCTTGGCTGCTCATCCTGAATAATATATACTTGATCCCCTGCAGCTTGCTTCAATGCAATTCCATTGAAAATATGATACTCTTACATTGACATCAGGTTATACAAAGCTAAGCTTATGAAATGAAAAACAAAGTGTGAACAATTTAAAGAAATTATTTAATAAATCAAATATTTACTGCACAGCATTTCCAACTAATTCAATTAAGACAAAAATAGTTTTAACTGCAATTTAATACGCTCGACTGCCTTCTAATTGTGTAAAAACAAATCAATTTTGATTGTAAATTTATTTGTGTAGAAAAAGAAGAAGAAGAAGAGCCAGAGGAAGCATAAAAACCGATTCGTTTATTTATAGTGCTGAGAGTTTCATTAATAACACTTTGGTCACCAGCCAAACACATGTGAAAAGTTGAGCAAATTTGTAGAGCTGTCCCCGCCACACACACAAACACAAATCTGAATCAATCATTCAGGGCAGACAAGGAGAGTGTGAGAGGGAGAGAGAGAGGAAGACTGCTGTGTGTGTGTGTGCACCTATATAAATATATAGTAAAAATCGCTCATGCCAGAAATGGAACATTTTGCGCTATGCTTCGTGAAATGGCCAAAACAAACAAATAAAACGGCACAACAATAACAACAACAAATAATTGCGCTGGGGTAGCGTTTAAATCAAATCGATTTGAAGAGCTCTTTAAAAATATCCAAAAATAACACAAAATGCCTAAAGGGGCGGGACGAAAGGAGGAAGAACGAAGGAAAAGGTCACCAAAAAACTGAAAATCGAAAAGCAGGCAAAGGCAAAGGCAAATACATAGAACAAACAAATGTGGAATCAAGCAAAACATGCTGTGCCGAGGGAGACAAAGAGAGAGGAAGTTAGAGAGTGCGAGTGGAAGAGTGAGAGGTAGAGTAAAGCTTTTACTGCTATACAGCTGCTGCTGTTGCTGCTGCTGCTGCTGCGTTCATTTTTTATTAGAGGACACATTCGGTGCGACGCTATTGGAAAATGGCGAACATATTTGTCCCTGGACGGCAATTATTGTTATCGTTATTGGCATCGGAGCTTGAGATTGACTGAAATTTATTTCAGTTTGAGTGCATGGCCGAGACGCTGCTCATGTCCAAATCGATGACCATGTCCATGTCCATGTCCGAAACGAAAACAAAACATGTTAGCAAATGTTAGTGGGCGAGAGTCAGGCGACTAGCAGATGCCCTGAAAGCCACGAATTAAATGAAATTTGAGGTTTATATATGATATATAATAAAAATCGAAATTACTTCAAATAAACATGAATCTGAATTTAAAATTTGAAGACTCTAGGCTGAAAGACCTTCGAGTTATATTTGCATAGTTGATTGTGGAAAGGATGTTTTTTTATCGATTGGATAATGAATTCTTATTTATTTATCAAATAATTATTTATTTATTATTATTTGTTTTTTTAAATGATTAGAAGAAAGTTACAATATAAACTACATATGTATATATTGGGTCATTCACTGAGCATTTTATTTTATTTTTATTTTATATTGAAATTTAAACACGATTTTTTGTATTATGCAAAATATTTTATAAAATTATATATTGCCCATTTTTATCTACTACATTTTGCCATCTTTCGAGCAAGAGTTTGATTACATGCTGATAAGAATATATTTTATATATATTTCTAGCTCTTTTAACTTCAGAAATCAAGACTCTCATATACGACCAGTCAGACCTCTGGAAAGACGAATAGAGCTCAAATCAGCTCATCATAATATATACTTCATTATACATATACCTTAAGGCGCCTGCCACGCCTCCACTCGCCTGTCACATACATGTTAACAAAATCATTATACCCCGTTTCCCCATTTGCCATAGGTTCAACCAAAAAAAAAAAATTAAACCCAACTGAAAACAGGCTCAAAAACTCATTTTGCTGCTGGACGAAGCAACAAATCTCTATGCGTAGCTAGACAAAAGACTGGGCCTATCCCCAGTCTGAGCCGAAGAGCTCGACTCTTTTGTTGGTCTTTTGCGGGGCTGCAACTCAACTCCTTTCTTGGCCATATTTAAGGTGTCGCTGACTAAGTCGATTAGTTAGCCAGGCACTCCCGCAGTCTTTGTTGTTGTTGTTGCTGTTGTAAGGGAATCGAAATCTAAATCGTTGTTGCCACACAAAACCCAACGCATTACGTTGCGTGTCAATTTCGATACACGCCCACACACACACACACACACACACACACACACACACGAACAGAGATATGACCTGGCTTACAATTCCTTTTGGCTTTGTCTTTGACTTCCTCTGTCTGTGTTTTCTCTCTTTTTTTCGTTTCTTTGCTTTGGTTTTTGTGTGCGACCCCAAAATCATGGTCAATGTTGTTTTTGCAAATTGTGCGGTTTTGTTGTTTTTGCCAAACCAAAGATAGTCAAAGCTGCACCTGCTGCCCGCACCCGTTAGCTAATGCTGCTCCTGCTCCTCCTGCTGCTGCTTTTACTCCTCCTGCTCGTGCTGCTGCTGCTGTGGGCGTTAGCTAAACAATGTGCCGCACGTGTTACTCTTCGACTCGTTTCGCCTCTCGCCCCTGGCCACGCCCACTGCCACAGATTTTCTAATCAGTTTTGTAATTGTTTCTTTTTGCTCAAATTTCTGTTGTAGTTGCTGTTGTTGTTGTTGCTGGGCTGCCAGCACCACAAAGCGGGTCAGGCAGGCCATGCGGCACGCCTACTTAACCTTCAAGCTGCCAGACACAGACCTTTATGTCGTCTCCTTCTTCTTCAGCTTCTTCCTCCCTCAGTTTTTTTTTTTTTTTTTTTAGCTTTGCTTGGGCCTTGTTTATATGCCCGGTTAGCCTGATTTGTGTTTCTAATTGCTTTATTTTTGGCATTTGCTTATTTGATGCCAAATTTTCAATTTCGGCCTTTTTGGTTTGGCTTTTTGTGGCATTGACAGTTGACTTTGAGATTGTCGGTTAACGGGTTTTGGGGACGAGATTTGCAAATTATGGCACAGGTCAAATATATATATAAAATAAATGGATAAGCTTTTCTTTGGTGAACATAAATCAACAGGCGGCTAGAGAAGGTGCTGAGAGAGGTCGAAATACGTAAGAAAAATATACGATTTCACAACTACGATAAAAGATAAATGTATTTTTGGGAATATATTTTAACTAAATATGGCAAATAAATAATACTATTGAAAAAAATAATATAATATTTTATAAGCTGTAATTAGCTCTTAATATTTTAATATTCTATTTATATTTGTATAAATTAATTTTATATTATTATATTATATATATTTTTATTTATTTATTATATTTTTTAAATATATTAATATAATCATAATAATCTCCTATTTAGTCCACATAAACAATCAACTAACAAATGTTAATAAAACTATTTACAAAGTTCTCTCAGCGCTTGATTTAATTACAAAAATTACAAAATTAATGAACACGTTAAATATTTATTTAGAGTCTACTTAGTGTAAGCCACTCACTTAACTAAATACTTGCCGGTGATTAAAATGGAATTAAACAAATTTACCGTTTGTTTATTTAATGTCAAAACAAATTTAGAAAACACTTGAAAAGCAAATGACAATTTGTTTTTCCGTGTTTTTTTTCTGTTTTTTACCAATAAAAAACATGTGTAAAATAATTTTTCATTTCCCTTTTTTCTGTCATTTTAAGTTAATTGGGTTAAAGCAATGCCTGGCCTTGTGCAATTAAAATGAATTAAATAATTAAAAGCTATTGACAAGCGAAATTAAATAATCGTTGACTGCAGCTAAAGCAACAGCAGCAGCAAAATAAACATTTGTTTATTCATTTTTTTGCTGGTGTAAAAAAAGAAATTTCAATTATAATCAAGTCTTAAACTTAACAAAATAATCGCACATCATAATAAAAAAACGGAGTGAAAATAAAAATCACGCGTCTGTTGCATGCGGCGTATACGCAATTTGCAATTTTTGCGCCGTCAACGGTTTTTCTTCATACCCATTCGCGAAAGTGAAATGAGTTGATTGGTTTTGTTCGTTTGTCTGTCTACATGAATGCAAAACATTTCATTGCACCCATTGTGGGCGTGGCATTACCTTATTTGCCAATATATCTTCGATAGTTTTAAGGCTTAAGTATATCCAGTTGACAGCCTCTACCAAAACACAGGGCGTGGCAAGTAGATCAATTCCGCTGACAGCATTTGGACCGTGAATGAGTATTCTGCAGTCGTTAAAGCCCAATTTGTTTTTGTTTTTTAAGCGTTCATACATAATAATAAAAGACGCTGCTAAGTCTGAGGTTAATTTGCGTAATGCGCTGTAATTTTTTAATGTGCCACAAAAACGCGCGACAAACAACAACAAAAATTAAGAGCAACAAAGCAATGCAAAGAAAATGAAAATGAAAATGAAAAAAGGGTTGCAAATGAAGCGAAAGCACGTAAAATGCGTAAAAATTCATTGCCACAAATGTTAAAATCGGCTCGAATGCGAACTTCGGCTTAACTGGGTTTCGCGGCATTTTCACTGGCACTGAGAGCGTGAGAGAGAGAGAGAGGTAGAGCAGATCCGACTGTCTTTCTCAGTCGTTGTCTCTCTGTCACTCAGTCTGTTTACGGGCTGAAAATAAAAATCAGCTCGACCTTCGGCTTGCGGCACATTGTGAGGCAATGCGCGAATCGAGCGTTCGCATCGCATCGGCGACCTTTGCAAAATTTAATTTATTTATTTTATGTGCCTCCCTTGAATGCCAATGCAAGTAAATAAACCAGCAAGCAGAAAAGAAAAATACAAATAAATAAATAAGAGCATAAATAAAAAGCCAAAGTGAAATGAGAGCGAGAAATAAGCTGCAGACAGGATTGGCACAATTATACGCTCGTCTTTCGGCAATTAACCAAAACCCGCTTGCAAATACAACAAAAATGCACAAAAAATCAGCAAGCCTTTAAAATTGCAAAAGGAGAAAATATAATACATACATACATATATGCTTCACCAGCACTCGATGGAGTCGAAATACACTACGATGATCGATAAATTATGAGGAACTCAATTTAAATATAAAGATGGAGACAGAACAGGCTGAAAGCGAAAGATAATGATGTGTAATGGGAGACTGGGAAAAGGTCAGAGAAAACGAGGTTATAAAAAGAGTGGATGAAATAGAGAGAGAAAGAGAGGGAGAGAGGAAGAGAGGAAGGGAGGGAGAAAGGAAGAGAGATAGAGCGTGAGGTAGCCATTGCAAGACAGACTGAGGCCAGAAAATGAGAGAGAGAAATAAAGTGAGTGTGAGTGTGTGACGGATAGACGGAAATAGAAACAGAGAGGAAGAAGGAGACAGCGGGAGTGACTAAAAAAAGAGGAAATAGAGACTAGAAAGAGAGAGACAGAGAGAGAGTGAGAGAGTGAGAGAGAGAGAGGGAGACAGAGATAAGAAAAGGATCTTCTTATTTTATCTCTCCGAGGCCAGAAAGACAGAAAGTGAGATATAGAAAGGAAAATAAGACTGAGGCCAAAAGAGAGAGCGAGAGAGAGAGAGAGAGAGAGAAAGAGGTGTCTGAGGGACAAAAAAAGACGCAATAGACATAGACATAGCGAACAAAATTGGAAGACACAATGGGAGGTAAGCAGAGTGAGAGATAGGAAGAGAGAGAGAAATACGCAGACAGAGACAACGAATCTATATTAATTTATTTATCTCTGTATACTTAATGGAATCAGCTGGTCTTTCAATCATAGCCAGGCAGACAAATTTTTATTATTTAAATGGAATCAGAGTATGTTATAAAAATGTGATAAACAAATAACAGCAAAAATTAGTTTAATAAGCTCTTAGCTCAGTCTCATTTAGCTATGATAATTTGTAAGACATAGCTGAGTCACCCAAGCACAGTGAGTGTGTGCAGTGAATCAGGCAAAAGCAAAGCTGAATCTCGTTGCCCATTTCCCATTTCCCATTGCCCGTTGCCAGTTGCCAGCTGCCCAAAGCAATTGTGGGCGAATCTGCCCACTTATTTATCAAATCGGCGTCCGCGTCGTCCATTCGCAGCCGCAGCCGCGATTCTGCTGCGCAGCCTGGCTGGCTGCATATAGAGTCCTTTTTCGCAGCCATTTATCTCAAAGACAGACTGATGCAAAAAGCGAGCGCTTGGTATATTTATTTTGACCTTAATTAAGGAAGCATATTGCCCGCTTCGCATATTTTCTTTTCCATTTTTTTCTCGATTTTTTTTTTTTTAAGTTTTTTCCTTTTTTTAGCTCAAGAGTAAGGTTTGTTTGCATGCAGCAGCTGCTGCTGTTGCCGCTGGGCGGCATTTGGCAAAGGGTTTATGCCGCCAATTCACTGTGTCTTGTTTGGCGCGAGTTCAAAAAGAATTAAATAATAAACCAATATTTGCGTACATGGAACAAGGCTGTCTAATTGCAAAATAATGAAATTCATTTTGTGCTGGCTGCAACAATCAACCAAATGTGCTCTGGCCACTTGGCCCCCATGGCAAGCCAGCTGCAAGCCATTTAATTGCAAACTAATGAAAAATGAGCACTATTTAAATAGCCAGCGATTTCCATATCGAAATGGCAGCTAAAACCCAATGACCCAATGCCTGCAAATGCAACAACAAAATTGTTATAAATTCTTTTGGTAATTGCACCTTTTTGTTTCGTTTGGTTTTGTTTGAAAAGTGAAAGTAAAGCTTATTAGCTGATTTAGCAGGACACCTAATGAGCTCTAATTATCAATTTCGGTTTAGAGTTTTGCATGCTCTCCAAAGCTGATTATGTAAAAGCAAAGCTATGCAAAATTGATATGTGAGGTGATACAAATGAAATTCAGGTGAAGACACCAATGCAAGTTTTGTGCGAAAAATAATGCTTTCTTTGCATTAGTGGTGCTTATGCTTTCAAAGCTCATTAGTGAAAAGCTTTTGTTGTGATAGGTGCAAACGCATATGAGCATGTTGAGTAATCAAGCTAAAGCTAACCTAGAAAGCTTTCAGCTTAATGCAAGCTCAAATTCCAATATATTGCTATTCTATTCTTTATATTATGCAGATGTTTTGATGCTTGAAGGAAAGCAAATTTACTATAGGAAACTAATTAATTAGATATATAATTATATATATTTATATTATATATTTTATAAAATTACAACAGCAAAAGTAATATATTTAAAAATTATAGAATAAACTCAGTCTTACGCTCATCATAGCCCAGACTTTTGAGCTATGGTTGATAAGGCATAAAGATATATACGCTTTATCTTGCCTTAGTCTTAGGCTTAACTTTTAATTAATTGGCATAACTATAGACATACGCTTTACCTGAGCTAAACACTATACAACATCATTTATCATACTTTAAAAAGCCCTTAAAATTAACATAAATTGTAGTAGCAGAAAAGCATTTAAGCTCATAGCTCAAAGCACAAAGGCTTTGCCTTATCTGCTTTGATCAAATATTCTCAAAAAAAAGAGAGAGAGAGAGAATAGGTTATCATGTTAAGCCAATGTCATTGTAACATCAGATGTAGCGCATGGTAAACCTGCTCAAGTTGAAATCGCAGCGCAGTTTGTCGCTTTGCCTTCGGGTTGGGCCCGTGGACAGCGAAAAGCGACGTAAGCCGCAAAAGAGTTATGCTATTACATTTCTCTTGCGCCTTTTCATTTCGAGTCTCATTTTTTCTATTTGCTTTTTTTTTTTTTTTTTTTTTTTGACTTGTTTTTTTTTAGATTTTATTTTTTTTTTTTTTTTCTTGTGTTTGTCGGTAAAGCTGGGGACTTCAATTACATAAAATTCACATTATTGGGCGCTGCGTTGCCACATTTTGAGGCGAGACGGCGTAAAAGAGTTTTTAAATTAAAGGCCAGAGGCTGCAAGTGTTGTTCCAGCTGCCATTGCCCCTGCCGCTGCCACTGCCTCTGCCTCTGCTGCTGGCATTGCCTGGCAATGCTACGCGGCTCCGGGGCACAGGTCAGATTGATAGCATGCTCCGACACCAGCCAACCAACTGCCGGAAATATTTTCTGTGGCAGCGGGCACCCTTCACAAATACAAAAAAAAAAAAAAAAAAAAAAAAAAAAAACCAAACCAAATCCAAACACAAAGCACAGATAGGGCCAACCGAGTGTTGCCAAATGAACGCCAAAGGCCAAAGCAATCGACAAAACAGCAGCAGCAGCAACACAACAGGAATAAATAAAACCAACCGCCTTAATTTGCCCATGGCAAACCGCTGGCCATATACCCTAACGAACTACTGTTCTAGGCCATAAACAAGCTGAATTTCAAACAGCCTAGCTTCAAGGCCGAAATACTGAGGCTAACTAAATAAAAATTTTTCTGCTAACAATTTTTGTATGTTTGATATGGTATTCAAAAAAAATATATATTACAATTAAAACAAAAATATTAAATCAAATTATAGTCCAACTGATTAAATATTACTATATATTTTGTTTTATTTTTTATATTAATTTTTTTTATAAATTTATTTCACATGCCTCTTTGTACTCCAACTTATTAAATATCATTATATATTTTAATATATTATTTATATTAATATATACATATTTTATTTTACATGCCCAAATCTAACAAATTTAAAGAAACTATAATAAATAACATCAAAGACAAAAATGCAAGAAATTACTATTTTATATACACAATAAAATACATATAACAAATTTCATAAATTAAAAAATAAATAAATAACAAAATTAATTAAATTACAAAAAATTTTAATTAAAAATTAAAAATATGTACTCAATAAAAAAATACTTTAAACATATATACATATATATATAAGAGAAAAGAAAAATTCCTCATTTTTTAATAAAATGTGATTTTTTTTATTTATAATGCATGTAGAACAACAATAAATAATGTTTCCCTTATTAAAAAAAAAAAAAATTAGTAAATCAATTTAAAAGACAAAGAAAATGACTTAAAACCAAAAGTTTCATAGCAAAAACATTTAATATAAAAAAAAAATACAACAAAAACATAACTTAAACATTTTTCTCAGCCCCTTCAAGTCAGAGTCAAGGACAAAGCTTTTAATAAACGCTTCAAGCTTCTAATAGAGTAAGCGTATCAAAAGGCAAGAAGTGCTCATGTAACTACAGCAAAAAAAAAAAAAAAAAAGAAAAGAAAATAAAAATAAATGAAAACAAAAATAAAATAAAAACGGAACAGGAAAAAAAGGCATTGGGCAAAGACAAAAGGGAGCCGTTTCTAATTTACATGCCGCTGCTGTTGGTTGGGTCGCTTGAATGCCAGGCCCCTAACAATTCATTTAAAGCTGTGCCGCTTTTCGCGCATTTACCGTTAAAAATTAATGCCCCCACTTGGCCAAGACAGCGATAGACTGAGAGAGTGTGTGAGTCAGAGAGAGAGAGAGAGAGAGCGCGCGAAGAGTTGGCAACTCAATTCGGTAAATAACGCAAACACAAAGCGGGCTGAGGCTGCGTTTGGGGAGTGGGTCCAAAAATTGTGAACTTTGTGTTGTTTTTTGGGCCAGGCCAAACAGGACACAATGCAGTTAAAAAGAGCGAAAAAAAAAGTAAATCGCATTAGTAGGGCATTGCCGACTGCAGAATACTCACTCATACCAAAAATGCTGTGAAATTATTTTCCCATTTGCCACGCCCCTAATTTGTATATGTATACCGCTTTAATTTTTGCTACAAACTTGAGTAGATACTTCTCAATTGCAATCACAGACTGGAAAATTAATAAGATCAATCTGCCACGCCTCTATTGGGCGAATCAGTAAAATCTACAATACAAATTTCTAGTCTCTCACTTCATTATTAACAAAATGGCGGGCCACAAACCAAAAGCCAATATACTCATTTCACTTACATGAATGAGTATCAAAATAACGAAAATATCGTGGTAATTTTTTATTTGAATCGCTGGGCAAAACAATTAAATTAGAATGTCTGCTAAGCAGCGTTGAAAATGTGCGCCAGGCCGTCGTCGAGCGTCGGGCGCGGTCGGGCGAAAAGGGGAAGCTAAATTTAATGCGCACTTCGAATGCCTTCACAGATTTTTTTTTTTTTTTTTGTTCGGGCCGGAGGAAAGTTTTTGGGGCCAAAAAATATGCGTAGTGCCGCAAGTAAATCCCATTCCAGACAATTAGGCGCAATTTGCATGATAAACGTGTAACTGTGTGTGAGCGTGTGTGCGTGTGTGTGTATGTGTGTGCACCCATCAAAGCAAGCCACAAAGAGCATGCTTAAGTGTCCCATATGCGTGTGTGTGTGGAGCGTTTACAAAAGTTTTGCAAGTCTGGGCGCGGGAGGAAATCGTCTTGTGTGCGCTTCCACTTAAACGCTTTCGAATGAAGTTTCACGCGTAAAAGTCATAAATAAAATGCCAACCAAGCAGCGCCAATGTGTGTGCATATGTGTATGTGTGTCTGACAAATCTGTAAAGCAACGCCCAGCGCCATAACGAAGTCGAGCATACACGCACTCGCATATGAAAAACTCATTTAACTCATAAATTATGCACTAAAAAACAAATAACTCATCATTTTTATGCGCTCGTCGAAGTTACTCAATGTGTATGTGTGTGTGTAAGTATGTGTGTGGCATGCATTGTATGTGACATATATCACATAAATACACTCGTGCGAAAAAAAAAAAAAGATGAAAACAAAACCAACAACTGGCTCAGCTAGACAAAAAGTCGTAAAATTCCAGCGCTAGAAAAAGTTGAGTAAAAATGCCCAAAAGAAAAAAAAAAGTGTAAAAGAAGAGCAAGAAAAACTTGCCTAAAACAAAATCGTCTCTACAAATTGAAAATCTAGATTAAGGATTAGATATGTAAGTAGTTCATAAAACTGAACAAATATGTTAAAATGTGCATTGCTTTGAGGAGAACTAAAAACTATTATTACACTAGCTTTTATTTTGACTAAGTAAACAAATATAATTAAAGCTAAATTTTCAATGGGAATGACATATATTAAATAGAGTTAAAAATGGAAAAAAGCTTGTTTTTCATTGAAAGAAAATTTTATAAAACAATAAAATAAAAAATAGTAAATAACAAAATAGTTAATAAAAAAAATAGTAAATAGAAATAGTAAAGAAAAAATAGTAAATAAAATATTAAACTGTTTTTTTTTTTATAAGAGATTATATGTTTAAACAAATTTTGTTTAGACATTATTATTTTATTGTAAAAATTTATAAATATTTAATTTTAGTAATTATTGATAAAAAGAAATTAAATATTAGTATATTTATTTGTTCATTTTAGTTTTAATATAAATATATGAACAAATTTTTTATTTAATGTATATTGTAAAAAAATAACATATTAATACTCAAGATTTATATAATACGATTTAAAATAAAAGCAGAATATTTCTAAAGTAGAGAAAGAAAATATATAATTTTAAAATATATATTTTAAATTCTAATAATGAAAGCTTCTAATATTTGCTCAAAGCTGGAACGAAATATAACCTAAGTTTAATCATTTCCACAAATCTAAATAATCTAAACTCATAAGTAACTGCACCGCGAAAATGATATCACGCCCACTGTGGCGGTTTTCACTTACGCCCCTAAACACAATAAACCGCCAAAACCTCAAGCGCTCATAAATTGCTTTGGTTTTACTTGAGGCCAAACAAAGTGTAACTAAGATTTTCGCGGGGCTGTAAGAGCTCGATCGGGTGCTGCGAATGATATATGTAAGGGTGTATATGCGTGTCTATATACACATGTGCATGTGTGTGTGTATGTGTGTGAATGCTTTGAGCGCTGCTTTACATGCGCATATCTGACATATAAGCACACTCGAACATATCTTGAGGCAGCCATTTAGCAGTATTTAAAATTTATGACTTGACTATTAAGTACGTATTAACGGAATGCTTTGTGAATGCCATACGCTTCACAGACTTTGGCCAAAGAGAGTTGGCTAAGAGAATGTGGTGGGCGGCTGAAAGAGGCCGAGCTGAGCTGTCGAGCTGTGGAGTGAGCCTGGCCTGCAGGCAAGCCTCTTACCCCTTTTGTAAATCGCAACTTTTTCCGCTTTTATAAAAATTGTTCAGGCACAGGATAGGAAAATAAAAACATAAGGAGAAGGCATATAAATATGACTGAGCAAGTGCAATATACCCTGTAATATAATGTGGATATGTTTGATAAACATATATGAAAATTACATATACATATGTTTTTACATTATTTAAAATGTTTTTCAAGAATTTTTTTAATTTTCTTATAGTTTTCTTAAAAAGTTTTCTTACAAAAAAAAAAAAAATAAAATAAAAAAAATAATAATAATAATAATCAATTTTATATTATATAATATTAAGTTACTTAATATTGTAAATAGTATCATAAAAAGGAATTTAATGTTTTTTTAACATTTTTGTGTTAAAATAATAATAATTTTGTGTTTAAATAATAATTCAACAATTCAGTTTGAATATTCCTTAAATGTTACTGAATTATATCTACACTTTCCCTTAGATTAAATTGAAAAAAAAAAAATGGTTATACAACATTCACAGAAATCATAAATAATTTATTTTTATTGCATTTTTTATTATATTTTTATTTAATTTATTGCTGGTTATAACATTTATAGCACATTTATAAAAATCATAAAATGTATAATATATTTTTTATTAAAATATTTGTTTAATATTTTAAATAAAATTGTGTTTAAATATTTATTTTACAAAAATTCAACAATTCAATTCACAAATTCAGTATACCTTTTTCTCCTCAACTTCACCCTTTTTACAGGGTATAGAAAAGTAAGAGCTGCTTGACTGAAAGTTACCACAAACGGCAAAGTTGCAAGAGCTGCTGCCAAAAGTTGCAGCAAAAAAGCGCAGCAGTTGCTTTGTTACCTGTGCTTTACCGCATCAGCCAATCGAGACAGTTTTTTACGACTTTACTTCTTCACTTTTTTGCTTGCATTTTTTCTAGCGACTTTTTTTTCATATGAGTTACGATTCATATACTTTTTTTCTTCTTTTTTGCATTGGTGGGCGTGTCAGCTAATGGGCAGCAATTAGAGCAGAACTGCATTAGGCTAATCAAATGTTGAAGCCGAGGCTGCAACTGCTGCAGCTGGCAGCGAGCGACAGCCGCATGGCAACTGCCAACTGCCAACGGAACACTTGGACAGGAGCTGAACGCATGAACGAGCCAAAGCAACGGCGCTTTGCTAATTAGTCCCTAGAATCCTTTTAATACGATTACGCGTTTGCGATTGAGCAGCTGACCAGCTGCCGGCTTTTCAATGTGGGCGTCTACATTCATGTGTGTGTGGGTGTGTGTGGGTGTCTGTGTGTGTGTGTGGTCAACTTTGTCTAATGAACCGCACATTAGTGCAGGCGACAGGCATTCAGCCTGTTTCCCTGGATATGCCACCGGGACGCTGACTTATTGGCATTTCTTGCTCAAACGCATTTAACGCGCGCCAGAAATTACGCTGGCTGGCATTTCCCACTCGATGACTGCACAAAGTGTTGCCCCATCGACCGAGTGCCGAGTACCCGTCGTTGCAGCTCGATTCAATTGAATTTTAGTGTAAAACTTTGCCCAGTTACTAAGCCGAGCGTCGGCTGAACTCCATTCACATTCTTTGCGCTAAAAATTTGGTGCTTTTTATGTAACGTTCGCCACGCCCACGTCGACATCGATTAGAGTGGGCTGGTAATTTGGTTTATGTGCATTTGCTTTGGCTTTGCGGCTGAGCGAAATAAATTAGAAATTATTGGAGCAGCATCATCATCAGTTTTTCGGGGGTAGCTTTTCTCGACTCGACTCGACTTCCATTTATTTATTTTTCCTTTCTTTTTCCCCCCTCTTAAGCAGCCGGTCAGCAGCGGCTACCAATTGAATTTAAGTGGCAGCACAATTTTTGTAATAAACATAAATGAGAGAGCGGGCAACAAATAAAACTTGAAGCATAGCCTCAAACTAAAATTCGATTCCGGGAGGCGGTGTTCGTTAGCAACAAAAACAGGGCTGTGCAGTGCAGCCCTTACCATGTGAAACGAAACTCAATTAAACACACACACATAGACCTACGCACACTCTCACACACATACGCATTAGCTTCGTGTTGCCATTGTAATGGAAACTGCAACAGAATTAGAGCAGAAATTACGCTTATGACAGTGTCCATTGCACGACTGTGCTCGGCTAGAGCGAATACCCTATAAATAAATACACATCATTTTTTATTAGCCGCATGCGGTGCACAGGGGGGGTAAACAAATTAATACCCATTTTCTTGGGCTCTTGAAATTGCTATTAATACGGCTAAGCTAATTACAATGGCGGGAATAAACTGCTGACTATGTACTTATTATATATGTACGTACTGTGGTACAGAAATTCCCAGAAAGCATCGGCTTAAAATATTATCTACAAGTTTTGATATTAACAGATTAAAGCGCTACCTTGCTCGCCTTCCGCTCTTAATTCATTATTGAGCACGCTTTTTTGCATCGTGTGCTCTTTCATCCAGCTAATTTCTAGTCGAATGCTATTCGCCTGTTCAAATCAGAATGCAGCTGTCGAAGAGAGTAGATAGCTAACTCGCTCTTATTTAGCAACAGGTGGCACTACTCCCAGCAACAGCTATTGTTGTCTCACTCCCTCTCGCAGTATGCAGAATGAGAGCGCAATTCAAACGCAGACTCATTCAGATTAAGCTTTTACAAGCTCTCAGCCGCTCACTAATACCAATGCAACAGTCGAAGCCAATCGGGACAAAATGAAGAAGAATTAGGAGAGCGTAAGTTCCAATGAGAGCGAAAGAGAGAAAGAGCAGCAACAAAAGCGAAGCAATATCATTTCAAATGACCAAAGCGAGTGACTTACATATGTGAAAGTGAGAGCACAAGCTAATGCTTATATGCTAATTCAAATTCAAGTTCATATGTATGTATATCCATATACTCAATTCATATGCCTCTCTATCAACTAAAATACAGGGCATTTTAGCGAGCCACTGCCCATATCATTGTCTCTAAGTGCAAGTCGCATTTTGGCTGGCTGGTGCATGTAATCAATACCGATTGTTATGGCTGTGGTAACAGCGTGGCTATCATGAATGTCTGCCTTGTGGCAATGGTTGAGGCTCCATGCCATGCCACGTGTGGCCAGGTGAGGCACAGCTCAAATTGCAAATACAAAATCAGCAGCATCAGAGTGCATGCCATATACCAATTTGCAAGCGAGCTTAATTAAGAGCCCGGCCGCATTTTATTGTCCCATACACATACACACACTAATTGCAGCTATTTCATGCTAGTATCTAATTAAAACTATATATAAACCAAGTCAATAGCCCTTAAATAAATGCAGATAAGAGATAAGCAACTTGATGAAAAAATTTCGATAGACTTTAAATTATCTTTATCATTTTCAGCAAAAAAGTTAAAAAAAAAAACTTGAAAACTTAATTTTCTTTGGTTTTTCTATGTTTTCCTTAGTTTTCTCGCCCCTCTGGTGTTCCATAAAAAAAAACTTCAGCTATTTCCATAAGAACACGGCAATGAGTTTCATAATAGTTGCTAGTTATTAACATAATTATTATTAGGTTTTTTTCTGCATGCCCCACTCATGGGGCTGCCTGCAAACTTTTGTCAGTTAAATTATCTCAAGTTCTCGATTTAAGCTTATCGGACTTCAGTTTAAAATTCTTGCCAACAGCTGCTAACGACTGTCAACTAATTATGATCTAATTTTTTTTGGTTTAGTTAAAGTGGCTTAAAGACTTGACCAAAATCTTGTCATATTTAAATTAATAAATTGTTGAAAGTTTGGCTTGAATGAGAGTTAAGGCTTATAGAACTCAAGAGTTTTGTGACACACAAAAAGTCCTTAAAGCTACTGAATTTCCCTCTTTTATAACTTTGTAGTTAAGTTTCTAACCGAGCAGCCAAAAGCTCGAAGTTTTATAAAAGTTTGAATATAAAGCTTGTGTTTGGAAAACGTTCCAAAACTTGCAAGCTGTAAAAAAGTATCCATTGCAAAGCTCCAATCCTGAGCAAGCTTTAAATACCAGAAAAACAATGGAATGTCAAGGAATTTTCCACACAGCATGCACGCCTTTAAAGCTTGAACAGCTTTAACTGGCCTCAAAAGCTTATCAAGCTTTTAGGATTTTTAGCTGATTTTCGTGTACTTCGTGTGAGGGCAACTGCTTTCAGCACAACGCTTTAGAACACCAATGTCAAGCTGATCTAAATTCTAGAAACGAGGCACATTCCTAGGCCTCTGTTAACAGGCAGGCAGCCTGCAAATGCATACACATAATACACATACATATACTCTGATAAAAAGAGACAGATACACTATAAAAGCTGTCGCAAGTGGAAGGGCAATTGACAACAGACTTTGGGGAATTCCCCGTTACTTTAAGACCTTGATTGACATATGGACCTGACATCGACAACAAATAAAGTTGACAATAAGTTTATCGGCTTATGGTTGATATATACCATGCCAAAAGGGGAGCGTTCACTATCTCACTTGAGCTCCAAGCCCAGGCAATTGAGTTAATCGCATTAAAGCAGATATACGAGTATTGCCAGGCAACGTGGGAAGCAAAACGTACTGAAAATCAATGTTAAGCTAAGCTGCTAATAATTGAATGAAATCCATAATTTGAATAATAATTAAAATACTCTTCCTTGTTTTTGAATTTGACATCAAGTTTATTGTGTATTTCATTTAAATATTGAATATTTCCTTCTGGATTTTCGAATAACATTTAATTTAAAACATTTAAAAACGTTTGCAGAGAATTTCGCTGAACTTAGTGACCAAACATATATGTCAGTGTCATAAATATATATATAATAAATATACATATTTGTATATGTATATAATATAATATAATATAATTAACTCTATAATACATACAATACAATAAATTCTGCTTAGATATTATATAAAACACACATGAATTCTGTTTGGGTTAAAATATACGAATACCATACTCCATATATATATATATATATATATACTATATATCATCATATACATATAAAAGTCATATGCACAAACTTACACAGTTAAGTTTTATTGTAGAATGCTTACATCGAGAATAGAATGAAGCACAAGTCTTTATAGTTGTTGGGAACATTTACATATAGATACATATATACACTAGTATTTTTGTTTCTTTCTCTCTTTCTTTTTAGCAATTACTAGATAGCTCGAAATGTACAGTATTTTTTATTGGTAATTATACCTTGCTGAAGTTCTAATACATTTAAGCTTAAATTAATCTACTTACTAGACTTGAGTAATTCACTTTCTTTCGCTTAGGTGGATCCTTTTACAATTGCCACTCTTTGAGGAAAAGTAGCTGTTCTTTATTGATATTTATCTTCTTTTTTCTGGATAGAACCTATCGACTGACAACTACATGAAATCACAAATTCTAAACACTTTTTTACTTTAGAAGTAAAATTTCTTAAGTTTCTCTCATAATTTTTGTTTTCTATTCTTTTTAGCGCAAACGATTGTCAAATATTTAAATTTAATTTGAATATTTAAAAACATGTTCTTTTTTGTAAATATTTTTAGATTTATTTTTAAATACATATATTTTTTTTATCAAGTCGTTTGTCAAATTTTTAAAATATTTCTTAATTTTTGGGGTATTTATATTTGTAGTATTTTATAAATTTCTTTCAGTATTTTTTCTCACATCCTAAAAATTTGTCTCTTACATGTTGCCTAACTATCTCATACTCTCTTCCGTTGTCTGTACATTTTCTTTGCATTTTTTAAATTTAATTTACATTTTTTAAATTTAATTTAATTATTAAATAATTAAATAATTAATAATTATTTTCATAAACGTTTTATTGAGCATTAAACATTTCACAATTGATCAACAACTCCAATATTTTCAAAGACTCTTTAATCCCACCCTTCCACTTTCTCTGATATCTGAATTCTCTGATATTTTGTACTAGCCGACCTCACAGTTGTAACCTGACAAATTTTATTTATTTCTGTACATCAAAATAAGCATTTCAATACACACAGATTATATGTGACATTTAACATCCAGATATACAATATTTTGCTGTTTGAATTTATTAAATATTTATATAGTTTCTTCTTATGTAAATATTTATATATTTATGGTATGTCTGTTCGCTTTCAAATGCATAGTCTGCCATTTAGTAAAATATATTTATATATACATATATACTGTAGTTTTAGTAGAGTACAATTCCTCAACATTTGTTAAACTTTTCATCTTTGCACTTCCTATTGACAGCCTCACATTCACTTGATTAGTGTTAATTGTTAAGCTTAAATCTTAAATAAAAAAATAAATAAAAGTATAGATTATGTTTTGTTCATAAATCAATAAATCTGATATGCTACGAATAAATATGCAATGTATAATTTTTTTAAAGTTTAATTAATAAATAAACTTATTGTAAATGAAAAAGGCTAACCTTTAACTGAAATGCTACTTAATAAGTGGATTAATCTTAAAAGAGCGAAAAGAGAAAATGTATGCATTTCAATTATACTTGATATTAGTTCAAGCATTTCAAACTTTTGTTTGTTTTTTACAGCTATTTATATTTTATGATCTTTAAGCTTTTAGCATCAATGCCAATAGCTTACCTATAACATTAATGTGCTTTAAAAGCTTTTAGAAATGTAGAAATATTTTAAAATAATGCCATGAAATGCGCTTTCCGATTACAAACTAAATCGATCAAATACTTATGAATATTTTCATATACATAAGTGTGTCTTTGAGCTTTAACGAACTTTTGAAGTTCAACTTTGTTAGCCTGTCTACATTGAAACTAAAATCAAGTACACTAAAGCCCATCGCTATTTCATGTACTTCAAAATAGATATGCTTCTAGTCAAAGAGCTTTGTAGAAAAGTATATGAAAGCCTTAAGAAAACATTTTTAATATACATATATTTACAGGTTGAAAATTTCTTTCTTTTCATTCTACCAAAAATCTATATCATTGATATTCGATAACACGCTCTATGCACAAATTAACCCAATTAAGCAAAATTTCAGTATAATAAATTAATAATCAATGTGTGTGTGTGTGTGTTACTGTTGATATCTTATAGATATTAAAAGTACAAGCGTCTTCGTATTTCAGTATTAATTAGGAAATAAATCACGCACGTCGGCATGCATGTAAACGAATCCACACACGTCTGCCTACGTTTGGCAACCTTGAGGCTACCACAAAAACCCACTTCATTCCACTGCTGCTCCTGCTCCTGCTCCTGCTCCTGCTCCATATTCCATGCGTAACCCAACCCCACACAAATTGCCAGCAGCTGGCAAAACACAGGCACACTGAGCTCAGTTTGCCAGTTTTAGAATTTACTTGGCGCTGGGATCGCGCAGCGAACGTGTGGATGGCAAACCGCGTAGGCCCTTCTCCAATTTGTCAGCATCGCCGGCAGAAAATCGGAAATTCATTGCCTGCCCCTGGCTCTGGCCCTGGCCCTGGCCCTGGCTCTGACCTTGCCCCTGGCTCTGATTGACGCCCAACAGGAAACGATTGCGTTGTTTGCTGCTAACCATCCCATTGGCTGCCTCATTGACGCCGCTGGCCACATCGACCATGATGCTGCGTGAGCCACGTCTAGGACCCAAGAGCTCCACGCTCTCCTCCTCGTCGAGGCCGTAGCTAGCGACGCTGGCCGTTGGCACGCCCATGGCCACATTGGCCACCGGCACTGGCACTTTGGCTGGCGGCGAGTATTCGGCATTCGCCTCCGACAGCCGTCGGTATTCGCCGCTGCGCGAATGCTGCAGCTTCCAGGAGGCGCGTCGCGTGTTTGCCACACTGTGCGTGCTGTTGCTGCAGTGCACCGATGCATTGGTGGTGGTCAGATTGCCGGTGCTCTGCGAGACCAGGCAATTGGAGCTGGAGCTGCTGCTCGAGAGGCTGGAGTTGCTGCCGCCGCTGCCGCTGCGACGCATGCTGCGCTTACAACGCTGCTGCTGCTGTTGCTGTTGCTGCTGCTGCGCCTGCTGCTGTTGCGCCTGCTGCTGTTGCTGCTGCTGTTGCTGCTGCACCTGCTGCTGCTGCTGTTCCTGCTCCTGTCCAGCTGTTTGCTCCTCTGGCGTTAGCAATGCATCGGTGCTCTTGCAACAACTTTGATGGCTCGCTGAATGCTTCATGGTCCAGCGAAAATCATTGGAATTCTCATCGTCCAGCGGCGGATAAACGCGTCCGCCAGCTCCTGCCGCTGGCAACGGCGCCTGGCTGCCCAACAGCCGTTCCTTGGAACCGCCTAAGCCCGGCTCTGTGGCCAGCGGTGAGACGCACTCATCAATGGTATTCAGTGGAGAGATTTGCAACGTTTGCTTCTGCTGCAGCATTTCGATTTCGTTCTTAATGACCGGCTCAATGCCCAGCAGACCGAGGACCAGCCGCGGATTGGCGAGCACAAAGCGCTCAAAGGTGGGAAAGTCGATGCGATAGAAATCGGTTTGGCAGCTGCGACTCGTCTTCTGCACGGCCTCCACGCTGGCCGGCGAGCCGGCCTTTGAGCTGGGCGCCGTTGCCATGGCCGGCAGCTGCATTTCGCGGCCCCACACCTCCGGCGGATGCGACGAACAGCGCTGCATGGCCGCTGCCTCGCTCAGGCCCAAGGCCAGTGGCCCGCCCATCAGCTGAGCATCGCCCGCGGCCAGGCCCAGGCCCAAGCCCAGACCCCGCGCAGCAGCGACGCCACTGATGTTGGGTATGGAACGTGCCGGCGGAAACTTGAGCGAGCCACCGTGCGAGCTGATGGCAGCGGATGAATATGCCATTTCCTGCAGTGCGCTAATTGCATTGCGCACCTCAACGCTCAGCTGAGCGACATCCTGATGCAGGGTCGAGACCTGCGAATCCAGGCGCTCCAGCGAGGGGCGTTTCGTGGCCGCCGACTCCTCCTCAATGGGCGGCTCCAGCTCCTCGAACGAATTGCGATCCAAGCTGCTGGCCATGTTGAGAGGACGCTGCCGTTTGTTCGTCTCCCGTAGCGTTATCAAGGAGCGACCACGCTGATGCAGACGCTGATGACGCGGACTATTCATGCCCAGCAGCGGTGAGCGCGTGATGCTGTGATGTGGCGACGATGTCGACGATAGGGGACCAGCCCCAACGCCTCCACCGCCAGCGCCGCTCTCCTTATCCTGCTCGTTGCTGCACTCGCCCTCCTCCCGATTCTCGTCATCCTCACTGATGCTGGGCAATGGAAATGAGGGCCCAATATCCGATTCTTGATTCTCGTAGCCTTCGCGCAAATTGAATGTCAGATCATGCTGTATGTCATTCGCGAACTGCTGCTGGTATTCCGGATAGAGACGCAGCACCTCCACCAGACCGCCCATGTGTATGCACTTCAGATCGCAGTAGGTGAGCGCCTGCAGAAATGAAAGCACGAAAACGTTTTATGTTAAATGATTATGCACTACTCTCAAGTATGTTGTCGTTGTTGTTGTTGTTGTTGTTGTTGCTGCTGCTGCGGTTGTTGTTGCCGCCTCCTGCTCAGCTAGCACTGCCAGCCTGCCGCCTGACTGCCTGCCAAGCTGTTTGCCGGAGCCTCTCAATGAGTTCCCAACAGCAGGCGGCCTTATTTACTAAGCAAGCCTGCCTGGAGTCCATTGAAATATTCATCCACTTTGACTGCTACTCAATATATTATATAAAATATATGTGTACATGTATATATGTACATATATATATATAAATTTGTTTTTTTTTTTTTTTTTGCCTCAAAATATTATTCAAATTAATTACTATTTTTTTGTTTTCTGCTTAAAATATTTTTTAATAATATTTTGCCTCAACATATTATTAAGATCATTGCAATAAAAAAACCTTTTTCTCTGCTACCTAAGATACTTTTTTTTTATTAAAATTAATTACAATTTTTATTATTATTTTTTTTTTTTTTTCACATTCACATAATAATAAAGTCAATAATAATTCAATAATAAATTAAGTTAAGCAACATAAATGTATAAATGAATATTTTATGATAGAATAAAAAATATTAATTAATTGTTTATTAATACATACTTAAACACTTTTCACAAAAAGCGCAATTAATATGCTCAATTCAACAAACAGTAAATAATTAAAAGCAAATAATTAATTGGCAATTCAAAGACGACTAATGAATTTATAAATATTTAATATTTAACATGTAATATTTATAGCGAATTCCCCGGCAAATTCATGTGCTTCTTCTCTCACTCTTTCTCTCTCTCTCTCTCTGTTTCTCTCTCTCTCTCTGTTTCTCTCTCTCTCTCTCTCACTCTGTCTCTCTCTCTCACTCTTTCTCTCTCTCTCTCTCTCTGTTTCTCTCTCTCACTCTGTCTCTCTCTCACTCTGTCTCTCTCACTCTGTCTCTCTCTCTCTCTCTCTCTCTCTCTCTCACTCAGTCTCTCTCTCTCTCACTCTGGCTCTCTTCTTCTCTCTCTCTCTCACTCTTTCTCTCTCTCTATTTTGTTTCATTTCAACTAAAGAGCAACACTTAGTCGATTTGCTCAGGCTTCATCTCGTTTCACTTGTTAATGTTGACGCCTTGGCGTCTTCTTTACATGCTCAAGTGCACCATCTTGGCACACACACACACACACAAGCACACAAACTTGTAGCAGAGCATCCCCTCTCACACACACTAACACTCACGCACATGCACACATTACGTTTAAGTATCACTCATACGCCCCGTTGTTGTTTTTGTTAGCTGACTGCCACTTCTGGCTGTACCTGAAGTGGCGCCGCGACTAGCGCTCGCCGCGTGCAGCCCCTGGCCCTTGGCACATGTCTGCGCTTTATTTACGCTCTTCTTTTTCTCCACCTCTCGCAAATGTAAACTGCTCACAAAGGCTGGGACTGAAGCCCATGCAGAATATAAATAAATGAATAAACGACTGTGAAAATGGACAAGGAAAAGCAAAGCAGTTTTCCACGCGCTATCAAAGTAATTGCAGCGCTGGCCACTAATTAAGCGATGATCTCTTAATTTAAATTTTAAGCGTTTGCTAGCAGCCAGCCGCATTGTTGCATTAATTAACTGACAGTTATGTAAGCCACAAGCACACACACACACACACACACACGCATAACTCCTGTGGCTTAAATTTTACGCAAAGAAAATATTGAATTTTCCTCTGTTGCAGTCAAGTGGAAAGTCCGCTTCTGCTATAGCTTAAATACAGCGTCTACACGCAACGTGATAAAATTTACGACAAGCTAACAAAAATAAACAAACATGAGAGACAAAATAATGAAAATAAACAAATGTACCAAATCAAGAGAGCTTTAACCTCTGGCTTTAAACAAGAAGAAGAAGAAGGGCCGACCTTAATAAAAAATATAATTAAAGCACTTTTAGAGCACAAAGCACAAAGCACAGGGCACAGGACAACAGCACGGCAAAAATTCGTATAAACATAAAAAAAAAGCCAAGAAAAAAAAAAAAAAAAACAAAACAAACAAGAAGAAAAAACAAGAGAACAATCTATTTAATTAGATGCCCATGCAAGCCAGACTAGAAAACATTCGAGGCCAAACAGAAGGCAACAAAATGCTTAAGGGATCATTAACATTAAGTTCAGTCAGCATTTGAATACTAAGCAAATGACATCAGGTGTCGCTGCTGGCTTTGGTACAATGTAATCAAATGGCTCTTAAATACAAATAGTTTGAATAAATGACACATAAAAATTTATTATTTATGCATAGAAATTTCCAAGAAATAGAAGATGGGAAGCATATATAATCAGCTTAGAGACAGACGCAGTCCAGATCGATTTGGTTGTCAATCCTGAGCCATATATACACACGTGCCTTTGTCTGCCTCTCTACATATATTTCCACAGAAGAGACTTTACCGTTAAAGCCCACTTTACCAAGGGTTCACGACAAAAAATAAAAAAAAATAAAAACTTCAAAGACTTTACATATGCCGTCAGCACGCTTTCAAGTATTTTTAATTTAATGTGATTTTCAAAAATTTCATTAATATTGCAAATTGAAATTATTAGCGCAACACTTTCAATCTTCAATTTTTGTATTGTTAACTTAAATTTCAATGTTTATTTAAAGCGGGAAAAATTCTTGAAAAATCTGCGCGGAAAATATGGAACTGCATGTTAAAAATTCGAATTTCTGGTAAAACAATTGAACACTTATGTTGAAAAATTAAAGAAAATAAAAAAAGGAATATATAATTAATAAGTTTAAATAATATAAACAAGATTTTTTTTAAATACACTAAGAATTTAACAAATTGTCTATTTTTATACTCTTAAAATATTAATTTTTTTTTAGTAAAATTTACGCCTTTTAAAATTGTATATTTAACATTATATATAAAATAAATTAATTTCAAACAACTTTCCAAAAAAAAATAAATAAAAATAGAAATAAAAAAAAATGTATACAAAAATCAAAATAATAAAAAAAAAATAAATACTGCTGAATTGAACAACCCAAATAAAGTCTTTGACATTGCATTAAGCTTACACAAAAAAAAAAAATGTGCACTATAAAAATTTTCATAAGTCCAGTTATAGCTAAGCTGATTTATTAAATTCAAGACACTACGCATTTCCAAAAAAAATTCTATTTAATATATATTTATTTAAATACATTTTCAGCTATCTTCTGTTATATAAGCTACGCCAGCAAATAGTCTATAAAATCAGTTTTCTATGACTCCAGTTACGGCTTGTGCCACAAATATTTTTCAAACAATTTAACAGCCAGCTCAGGCCAAATGTAATTTTGGGTTTTGCTTACCTTTATGTCGCTGCTGCTGCGCACGACAACATCCTGGCCAGCACTGTTGGTGGTAGCCGTCATTTGGCCATTGCTGGTAGCCACCAGATGCACATTAATGTCTGAGCCCACCAGATCGCCCTTACCTATACATGTAAGTACACACATAGATATATATATATATATGTATAAAGATGCGTACAAAGGTGTGTTTAAAACAAAAGGTCAATCGCTAAGTTTGAATCAATAAGCATAAAAATAGCGAGCATTTGTCTAGGCAGCATCGTGAATGACTAAACAAGCAGCCAAAGCTGACAGCGTTAAAGCCAGCTGCGAAGCGAACGAACTTGCGAGTTCAATAAACGCTTGGCAAACCATCGAAAGCAAATAACAACAACAAAATGGATAGAGTAAATGCAGATAAACCAAATGAAAACATGGCCATTTAGTCGAACGCGACTTGAGCTTAAATATGCTCGAATGGAAGATATTGAAATAGACGAAAATTTCCTCACCCAAGATGGCAACAACCATGTCGTCCTTGATCACCTCCATGGAGCCATTGCATAGATAGTATATATTGTTGAGTGCATCGCCTTTGTGTATCAAGTATTCGCCGGGTGCGCAAAAGTTCGTCTTTATGTGCAGCGACAACAATTTCAAGCAGCCCTGCAAACAATAAAAGGTTCACGTAAATACCATTTGCTTACACTTTCAGTTTGAGTTTTGAGTTTGAAGTTTTGAGTTTTCAGTTTGGTGCCCTGGGCAATGGCTTTGCGTTCTTCTTTCTTTTTTTTTTTAATTTTGTTTTTTATCTCTTTGAGCATTGAGCTGGTCAAGAAGCAACAGGACACTGAAAACATCCAGCGGCAAGTTGCAATATTGGCCGTGTTGCTGTTTGGCATTGCTGCCACTCCTGCTACTCCAGCTGCTGGAACGAAAAGTGGCTTAAAGCGCGCTTATTGCCGTTGAGTGGTTTCTGTTTGCCATCTGTGCATAAGCTTTATTAATGTTTGCACTTCGTATTGCCGCTTGTTTTATTTCACTATTTTATTCGCTGCTCACATTTTGTTTGCGCTTTGGCCAAAAGCTTTAAATTTAAGCGGCTTCGAAAGTGATAGGGTCACGCAACAAACGGTTAGAATTTTAGAATAATTGAAATTTCAGATATTTGCTGAATTTTTTGCATATTGAATTTCTTTTACAGAGTATTTATGAATCAAATCTTTATGATCTTAAAGTTCATCTATATATAAGCATATTATTTTTTTTTAATCATTTATCTTAGCTTCTTTTAATTTCTATACAGCTTGCGGCAAGCTTGAAGATAAAGGTGAAAGATTAAAGGCAAAAGGCTAAATTTATTTACACAGTTAAAGACAAGAAAGTAAATAACTCTAGGCAAGGCAAATATATTTATAGAATTTTTTTTTTTAATACTTATTCATATTTAAATTAAAGTTACTTTTTATTGTATTTACTTTTGATTTCGCTCTATAATTTAGGAGCATAATAATTAAAATATGATGTGAAATATCAAATAATTTTTAGTGAAAGGAAATTTTATATTTTATATTTTATTTATATTTTTTGTATTTCAATGAATTTTATAAGCTTTATTGAAAGGAAATATTTTATATTTTATATTGCATATATTTTGTAATTCACTGAATCTCAAATACTTTTTAATCATTTTTAGCCATTTAAATACATACATATATATATTTTTATTTTATTTTATTTATTTATTTTTTTTTCAACTTTAACTGAGTATTAAAGTTAAGTAAACAAGAAAATGCGAAACAGATTTTTTTGTTCTTAAATAAAAAATAAATCAATTATTTACAAATATCTAAAACAATAAATTTAAATTATAATTTACTACTTATTTGTAGAAATCTTTATTTTTAATCATTATTCATTTTTATAATTTTTTTATTTTATTTTCAAACTTTGTTGCGGCAGATTCATTTGGAAAAACTTTATTTTTAATCAGAATTTAAATTGTTAATTCATATTTTTCATTCACTTTTGTTATAGTTGCTGCTGCTGCACTGATTATTCAACAAGCTACTTACTATTCCGAAATAACTTTTGTTTCAAAATTTGTGTAAGACTAGGTTTTATCCGGCAAGTAGCTGAAAACAAAGTTCTGTGCTGTTTCTGTTCGGGCTGAAGTTTAGCCCAGAGGAGCAAATGTAAACTTGTCTTATCTGCTCATTCTCTTTTTGGTTTAAGAAACTTCTCGAGAATCGAGGGCAAAGTTTCGTGGATTCGCTACGAAACAGTGAGCCGGTGGCGATAATGCAAGTGAAACTTAATTGGAAAATCAATTACTCAAGCGATACACGGGAGCATGCTTCACATTTAAGCACCATTTGCCAAAATGGTTAAGAAGGTGTACCTGCTTATGTGTGTGTGTGTGTGTGTCCCACAGCTGAGTGTGCCGTATGACAAGGGTATTGACATTGTCGTCTACGATAAACCTCACAACTCGCACCGTTGCATTTGCTTTTACTGCTTGTCGCACTTTTTCTTTTGCTACACTTTGCTCTCGCATTTGCTCTCTCTTTTCGCCACTTTCGCTCTCTGTCTAACTGGCTGCCTGCATGTGACCAAAACTTTTGCCTAAAACCTTTTTCATGCTCCGTCGAGCTGTTGGCCAAAAGGCACACACACGCATATCATTCAATGTATAAAATGTAAGTTTTACCTGTGTGTGTTTGCCTCTGTGTGTGTGTGTGTGTGTATGCGTGTGTTTGTGAGTTAAGCCCGCAGTTGACTTTTGACTGCCCTGGCCAAGTTAGCTGTCGATTATTTTGGCATTGCCATCAGCATCAGCATCATAAGACCGTTTGTTTGAGAACTTGTATGGCTTTTAAAGCAACGACGACCCCAGCAATAATATGGTAAAGCACAAGGGAAACAAACACACTCAGACACACAAACATACACATACACACATACATACATATATATATATAGCTACACACTCACCTGTGAGGCAGCCTCAAATATCGGCAGCTGTAATATTTCACGATGTAGATGCATGGAGACATCGCCACGCAGCTCCTCCGGAAATTCGCGCAGTGTCTGTGAAAGAACCGAAAAAAGATAGAGAAAGAGTGGGAGAGAGAGTGAGTGAGACTGTGTGAATCAGCTGTGTGAGTGAGGGAGAGACAGAGTGAGAGTTGGTAAACACGAGTGTCAAGTGACGGAGCCCAAAAACTTACATAGCAAGCTTTACACACACACACACACAGACGCACACATTCGCACACTGTTGCAAATTGAATTGAACGAAATTGTCAGCATTTGACAATATTTTAGCTCATGCACTTTTTTTTTGTCTTTTCTTTTCATAAGCAATATGTAAAATAAATAACTTTGTATCCTGCGCATTTTCTTTCTTTTTTTTTTTTTTTTTTTTGTTTTTGTGTTTCAATCCCCAAGGTGTGAGCAAGTGTATTGAATGAAATTGTTGAGAGGATTAATAGGAAAATTGAAAAGCTTTTGCATTTTGTTTGTTTACACATTTCCTTTGGTGGTTACTTTCGTTACACAGCCGTAGCTACAGCAACCGAAATATATACACATACATACATACATATTCTTCTGGGGCTTTTCATACAGACAATTTTAAGCGCGACAGACTATCTGTTGAATTTATGAATGAATATTATACGGCATAAATTTTCGACGTAATTTGTTTGACAACAAAGCCATCAACGAAATGCGTGAGTAAATATTGTGCCTTGGCGCAGGGCAAGACACGCCCTCGAATTCACAGGCAAACAAACAGAAAGGCTTAGTCTGGCTAGCCATGGCAAGTTGAGCTCAAGCTCTATGCATAGCCATAGCATATATTTAGCGCAGATGAAATTTTCAAATTTCCGGTGAATTTTAGTAAATTTATACCATATACAGGCAGAGCTATGAATCCCGAGAAAAAGGGTTTAGAAGATAAACAAGTGAACATAAACTGAAAAAGAGGGAAAGAAATTTTAAATCATTGATGAAAACTTAAGTAATAATAAAAATAATAAAGAAATATATATTTAATTAATAACCATAAAAGATTAAAAAATATTAAACTCAGTAATAATTATTAAAAAATATATACATTTTATAAAACCAGCCATAAAGATTTTGCTACATAGATTTTGGGCTTACACTTTAAAATATACATAAAAAAAAAACTCATTTATAATTGTTAAAAAAATATATATGTATGTAAGAACTTTAAGAAGTAAAAGAAAAATAATAAAAAAAAAATATTATATAACAATAGAAAGACTTTTTATCAAAAAATTAATATATCTTAAATTGAGAAATACAAATATATACAATGATTATTCATTAAAAGGTTCAAGAGCAAAAAAAATTTTAATGAAAATTAAAAATTCAACTTTTTTAATTATTAAATAATAGTCTATTTTATCTATATTTTAATCAAATGTTTATTTAAAAAAAAAAAAAAAAAATGAAGAAAATAAATTTTCAAAACCTAAATAACATATAAAATAAAAATATATTTATATTTAAATATTTTATGTTATCTTTAAAATTAAGTTTTCCATTGAGTTTATGAACCAAACAAAATTTCCACGTAAATCAGTTGAGTGAAAGGACATTAATTAAATTATTTTCTTTGGTATTTCAAAGCCTCAGCAAATTCCATTTAATATATACTATATTCGCAAAATATGGCAAATGTAATATATGAATATTTTAGAAAGTTACTTTTAGAAATATTTACGTTTTAATTTAGCTGAAATTCGAATCTCATTTAACTCATTCAACTCATTTGCTGCCTAAATGAATAGACGAAATATTTTGCGCAAATAACTCGAAAGGTTTTTGACAATTATTTACATTGACAGGGGCCAACAAATTTGCAGCCACGAACCAATACAAACACCGAACCAAAAACTAACCCATGTGTAGAAAGTTTCCAAAGTTTACATACACTCTGTGTGAGTTGGCGAGTGTGTGTGTGTGTGGGTGTGTGTGTATTTACTGTTTTAATGGAACATTTCCCCGGGGGGCAACTTTGGGAAATTGTTATTTATGTGTGTTACTCAACCACAATATCTAAAGAAGTGTAAAATATTTTACACTAATTGCATGCAGTGGTTAAAAAAAACACAACGGGTTTTCTCGACTGCGAAATACTCGTTCAGACTTCAAATTTAAAAATAGGTGAAAACTATATTGTCTTGTGAGATTAAAGAGGCAGTATATCCAATTTATCAACTTTTAATTAGGTTTACGAAAGATCTCAATTGTAGCTCATATATTTCAATTTAGAGATAATACTTATGAAATCATCGTAGCTATTTTTTTTCTGTGTCACACCAACAAACAGGCGTAAATATAACTATATTATATATACATACATATATCGTATGCCAATATAGTTCTAAAAATTTACGACCCTAGCTAACGTTCAATCAGTCACAGAAATTTCCAATGAGCCTTGCTCAAAACCTTTTGGAACTTTCAACTTTAATCTTTTATCTCTGACAAGCGCCAAACTAATATACCCTTTGTCCTCCCTACCGACGGAGCTTAACAAGTTGGGCTCCCGAAAAATACATTTGGCCACACAATTCAGAGGGCGTATGTCAGCGCCAACTAAACGCAGGGCATTCCATTTTGTTGGCCAAGTTCGGCGAGTTCGCTTTCAAAATTACGCGCAAACACGCCAACACAATTTCTGATACAATGAAACACTCCGAGCTGGCGAGCAGTTGGGGGCAGTCTGAGGAAAGGGGAGCGCCGCGGAAGGGGGTGTCAGAGTAGAGCTCTGACATTTTGCCAGTTAATTTTCATGAGCAATAAATTAACAATTTAATTTACTGCCGCCTGGCAACTGGCGCAACGCTTTGCATGCCAAGCGAAGCTCAAGAGCAGAATGTGTGTGTGTGTTCATGTTTCCCAAATGTAATTAAATTAAATTTTGATTTAAACGTATTTGTTTTCGGAACAAATCACATGCATTGCCAACATAAATCAGCAGCATATTGTGAGTATTTATTAGAAATAAACAGCAGAGTAGGTCTGGCTGAGTTTTGAATCTTTTACTTTGAGCTAGACTCTCTCTCTCTCTCTCACTCTGATTACATATGTATATATATATATATATTGTTATTAGCTTATCAAATAATCCAAGAAAGACAATTGACTTAGGGTATCTTTTGCAATGAATATGTAATGAAAGTAAAGCATATATGTGTTTGAGAGAGTGAGGTATAATGCAATCCTATAACCTTTTTTACTGAACGAACTGATGCTCCATGACGAACAGTTCTATGGAAAAAATTGTTTCTAGATTATTTCACCATAAGTAATCACAGATATAGCTATTGCTATATCAATTTTATCCTCGCCATATTACCTACTACTTCCTACTTATTTCACTTATAGTTCTATTACTTATCCTTTAACTGCTTCTTTTACTACTAGTAGTAAGATTGCTAGCAGTAAAAATACCTTTTCTTTTTCCTTTGTTATTCTCAATTCTACTACTTTTTTCATACCAATGCTGCTCCTTTTTCGACAACTACTTTCACTCAACATCAACTTTTACTTTTCTACTTTTAATAATACTAATTACTAATAATAACTAATAACACAAATACCACATCTTGTACTAAAAGTTTTACAACTTTTGACAGCCAAGCCTTTTGCTAGCTCCTTGCACTTATTCTACTACTAAAATACTTTTACTATAAACATTTCAACTACCATGAAGTTACAGACATCTAATGGGCGTTCCCTAAGAGCACATGATTTGCATGGATTTCGATAAACCGAATTTCAAAAAAGTTTTTAACAGGCATCAGCCCTTGTTTACTTTGCCTGAGTGTGTGTTGATGAAGAGCTTTACTCGGATGAAATACGTCCTTCACCTATCTCAGTTCAACCTGATGCGCCCAATATTCTGGCCCGAATGAAGCACATTTGTTAGTAGCTGCTGCCAGAAAATCGTTTTGCAAGCCGAAATTAATTAGGCCAGTTTGTGTGGGATGGGCGTGGGCCAAGGCAAGCCTCGGCTCTGTGAAGAGTTACGCTAAAAGCCTGACTATGCCATCGAAGCGTGCGACTGACAGACATTGAAAACTTCTGCTGGCTGAAACTGTCAGCATTTCGGCAGTATTACGGAACCAGAACATCAAAGCAAAACATTTGATGTGAGCAGCGCTAATTAATTTGCAGCTAATAGCAAATGGAATTGCAGCGCAAACTGTTAACACTCGCGCTGCAAGAGTCCAGCCCAAAAAACCCCAGCGCGAACTTTTGTTTGACTTTTGCTATGATAACGCCAATTAGTGAATGGCAATGCCAAATTCACGTACTTGTCCTCCGTAAAATACACGCGTTGCACTGCAACAAAGTTGGACGCACTGTGCCAATTTGCCACGTCCGCAAGTTGAATGAAGCGGAACAGCGACAGAGTGGGTGGCGGCTGGAGAGGGGAGAGGGGAGAAGGAAGTCATCACAGTCGAAGAACTTTGCATGCTGTGTGCGTAAAAGGGCAAAAGTTTGCCGTATAACTTCAGGTGGAAACAGAAACTTAAATGGATTTACCCCATGCTAGGTCGGATTTAATGAAGCCACAAATGGAATTATTATTGCTTTGCACTGCGGTGCATTATTGATTCCGCAGAAAGGGCACAAAAACAAATGCAACTTTCCAGCAGTTCAATTAAATTCCCAACTATAAATAAAACTCAATTTATTCCCCACAAGCATAAGCATGTGTACTCCCCATGTTCATATTCAGACTGATTCGATAGACCAGCATATGCAATTCAATTATGTCTTTCGAATATGCTTGCGATATCTTATCGAGCCACGGGCAGACAAACGTCGTCTGGTAGCTGCGAGAGTTGCTTCAGGATAATGGTTGAATGTTGGCAAATAGGAGAATTAAGAAATGTATATGCAAAAACTGCTTAATATTAACATTAATAATAATAAAGGATTCGTGTTTGTTAAACAAATTATTTTTAATAAACTTTAAATTAAAAATATATATATATCAATATTTTTTAAATATAATTATTATTATAGTATGTAATTATTATAATTATAATTGTTGCTGGCTATGATAATATTTAACTAAATATGGTTAATAAAATTATTATTTTAAATGTGGATAATTCATATTAAAAAAGAAATAAAAATAAAAAATAAAAAAATGTTGACAATATTTTTTATTGTAATCCATTTAAAAGACTTTAAAAATTAATATGACAGATAATTTGGTTTGTAAAATTTATGCTTTCAATATTCTTTTATGCTTAACAAACGCAACTCAATAAAATAACCCTCAACAAAAATAAAATACTTAAATAATCAATATTGATTAAAAATATAAAATTAAATTAAATACTACAAAATATAATACTCTCAATGAGATTATAATAATTAAACTGCAATAAAATGAAATGAAATGAAATACTTTTTGCCGTATCAATTCCCAAGGCAGCTATCAATACATGTTACCTGCTGGCCGACATGCAATCAAAAAGGATTCAGTCTCTTGGCAATGCCAATCAATAAGTCACATAGACGACACACACACAGGCACAGGCACAAGCTGACTTATAGCACAGCTGCTGTATATATATATATTTATATGCCCAACAGGCATTTGCTTAATTAAAGGCACACAGACATATCAAAATGCCAATGAAGCTGCACCGATTGTTCGATGCCAAAAGATGTTGCGTCGACAACTTTTGTCTGTGGGCATAAATGATTTACGTATGGAGACACACACACACACACACAAAAGGATAAATACGGGCAAGAGTCTGTGGCTGAGTTTCATAGTTTACCTCGTAGATATCAATGCCATGGCTGAGTGACCATGAAGTCTGAAAGTAATCCTCAATGCGCTGCTTCAGCTCCTTGGGCATCTGTAAAAAACAAACAAATGGAAATGCAAATAATAGTTATAATGGCTTACGTTTTATCTTTTATTTGCAACAGTTATTTAGCTAATGAGCTGCAATGCACAGATGGGCTTAAAGAGTATTGCTGGTATATTGGTTTGAAACAAGGTTTGATTGAAGGGAATTTTTATGTGGTATATAGTATGATTTGATATGATTTTTTTATATTTTATATTTTTTTTTTTTTTTTTTTTTTTTTTTTGTATATTATATGTTATATTATATATTATATTTTATATTTAATGTTTTATATTTTATATTTTTTATTTTATATTTCATATTTTATATTTTATATTTTATATTTTATATTTTATATTTTATATTTTATATTTTATATTTTATATTTTATATTTTATATTTTATGCTTTATATTTTATATTTTATATTTTATTTTTTATATTTTATATTTTATATTTTATATATTATATTTTATATGTTATATTTTATATTTTATATTTTACATTTTATTTTTTATATTTTCTGCTTAGAGCTCTAACTCATTTATTATATTAATTTTAATCTCAATAAAGTTTAAGCTCCCACTGTGCATGAATTTTTGAGCGAGCATTTAGCAGTCCTGCTCATATGATTACAATCCTTTCGCCTGTTTTTATATCTGCTCATCTCATTTACATGCAGTTTATGCACGCGCGCTGCACAAATGCACTTAATTACGCTGCGAATTGCGTATACGCCGCGTGGCTAATGCAGGCAAGCGGAAATCTTCGCCGTACTGGCAGTAATATGATGTGCGCGTGCAAGATTGCACCATCAACAGGTTGGGTGCATACAGTCACGTCTCCCACCTGAACATTCACAGCCAAACCAGGCAGCTCAAGCGCTCGCGTTATGAGTTTGCGCTGGCATCCTGCCGACCTAATGTTGCGTGCCATTTGGCCAAAGTGTGCTGCATTCCATTAAAAAATAGAACAGAGCATTTTAAGCGCCCAGCATATGAGCTGTATAAGGTATCAGGCAGCGCCAGGAATTCATTTCCTCTAACCCAGGGCCATTGGCGGCTTTCCAATCGCCCATTCATTTTTAATGAGCACAGCCCCAGGGGACTGAAGCAGCACTCGAGTGCAGCCGATAGCAACAGTTATGAATCACTTGTGATAGACAATGGACTTGGAACAGCAATCGCTCTGGCCGGCTAAGCAGCTCACTTGGCTCGCAATCAATGTTGAAAATAAGCTAGGTCTATCCAGGGCACTGTCTATGCCTAGTGTTGGATCTGACATTAAGCTTAAATGACTTTAAAGATTCAACACTTTTAATACTCACATTATGCAGAGCCACGAAATCCTTCAGATCACGCCATTTGCTCTCGTAAAGGGAACGACGTGAGTACATGCGCTGTATGATGGCCGTCACATTACCAAAGACCACGGCATGCATCAAAGCTGAACGTATAAATGGAGTAAATTTATGAATACAACAAGTGAGAGTGGGAGAGAAAGAAAGAGATAGAGAGACAGATAGACAGCCTGGGTGTTAAGGGCTGGCTGATTACCTACCGCCAATCAACATCATTATAATGGTGAAAACCTTCTCGGCCGTTGTATTCGCCGACACATTGCCAAAGCCCACAGAGGTGAGGCTGGTGAATGTGAAATACAAGGCTGTCGAGTAAGTTTCGGCCGTTGTCAGTATGGCAACGGAGGCATTTTTACGCTCGGCCAGCAGCTGCAGCCAACCTGTGAACAAGACTTTAATATTTTTAATAGGAGTAGAACGAAAAGAAACAGAGGCCGTACAAGAAAAAAATATATTTAACAAAATATATACATATATGTAATACATGTTATGTGTAAGCCATATATAATAAACTTTGTTTAGTCAAATCAGGCATTAGCAAATCCCAGCTGTCTGCACGCACCCACACACAAATACACCCACACACACACTTATATGTGTGCTTGTAATTTAGCCGCTTATTAAACAGACAATGACTCGACCCAAACAAAATAAAGATAGTAGCAAAGTTTGGTCTGACTTTTGCTAGCTGTCCATCAAACAGTATCAAACGATAAGCTGTCGGAGCACACGCAACACAGAATCCGTGTCAAATCCGGCCAAATGCTTGGGCCCAACGGAAACGCCAAACGGGCAAACAGGCAAACGTCGAATGCCAAATGGCAAATGACAGTTTGTGAACTTTCTACCAGCTTCTCTTTGTGTGTGTGTGTGTGTGTGTGTTAGCCAAGTCTAGGAGCAGCAGCGGCAGCAGCAGCAGCAACAGGGCCGTGCGAGCATTTAATGTATATCATTTTCACAGTTTATTGATGTGAAAAGTAACTGGCAATTTGTTGTTGCTGTTTGCTCAAATTATTTAAAAATAAACATACACACACATACACACATACACACACACACACACACACCCATGCTTAATGCATAAATAAATACTAATTTGCTTACATGCTAAAAAGTTCTCGTTCTGATTCTGAGATACTCTACAATGTTTCGTCTTTTATAAAGGAATATATTTCAAAGAAATTTTTACTTTAAAACGCCAACTCTCTAAGAACAGCATACCCTGTTTAATCACATCTACAATGCATAATACCTAATAAATCAAAATACAAGTTTTGTCAGCCAAAAGACTTAGTTCTCGTTAACGTCTGCAGGAATTAGGAAAACTTTGCTTTTCGCCACGCACTGCCAAAAGGTGTTTGCTACAAGTTTTAATAAGGTATGAGCACTCTGTGTGGGAGAGAATCAGCTGACCAGGTAGCCGGAGTACCTGAGAAGAAGTTGTATGCTTAATGGCTATCATTAGAAAGTTTTGTTAAGCTTTGCTGTGGGCTGACTCATTAAGCTGAAATATTGTGTAAGTATAAGTAAAGGATCCAAAATGTGTTCATCAAATCTTTTAATTATTATATATTTTTAATTGAAAACTCATGTTGAAATTAATTAAAATATTTATGTATTTATGAATATTCATTTCAAAATAGATATAAATAAAAAATTTGATCACAGTATTTTGGGGTTTTTTTTTTATATTTAAGCCAAAAATATGGCAATAAAATTTTTATAAAAAAAATTCTCCCATCAACTAATATTGTTTATCAATTTGTATTACCCATCTACTTTTTATATACAAAATATTCTTAAACAATTTTGTATTAATTTTTAAATTAAATTTTTCTATATATATATATTTTTATTATATATGTACATACAAACATTTTTAATAAATTTTATTATTAAAAAATACAAATAAAAATTCAATTAAACATATTAGACGCTGATAAGAAATTATATCGAAAAATTTCTTCATCTCTTTTCTCTTATAGCAGAAATATTATTTTTCTCTGTATGAAAAAATATATTTATACATAAATGTCGGTCCTATCATCTCAGCCAGCTATAGGGTAGACTAACTGGCATTGTATACTCAAATATTAAACTATGTATTGAGAGAGCTCTCGGAAAATCAACTACAAGCCCCGAAATGCCGAAGCTCAGACTCCAATATTTGACAAATAAATCTCTCACTCTCCTGAGACTCACAGAACAATACTCAGCTGTTCGCACACCATGAACGAGCATCAGGTAGTCGATTACGCCCGACTGCAATATACGAATGGCTCATATTTGCTCTGCCTGCCTACGAGCTACCCAATGTCAGCTTAGAGTATTCACAAGGTAGCAATAAAAACTTTTTAGGGCTCACTCACGCACACTTACACACACACACCTGTCTACCTACTTAAATTACAATAAACGCTGATTTGATATTGTTTGGCTGTTGCTTTATGCAAAACTTTGCGATTTGTATGTGTTAATAAGCAAACATTTTGGCTGCTGCTCCGAATAGCTTTACACATGAGCTGATTTTAAACTTTTTGACGTGGCTTTCACCAACGGAATACATTAGTCAAAATAGATATATGTATATGTGTTTGCGTGTGTGTGTGTGTGTGTGTGTGTGCGGCAAGGCAACAATTTCATTTGGCGTTTGACGAGCCAGGCAAACACAATCAACGCTGGCGGCAAACTAACCAAATTACTGTCCAACTAACACACACACAGGCAACATTCATGTGTGCGTGTGTGTGTGTGTGTGTGAATGGATGCTGCTGGGCTGCCAACTGACCTTGGCTTATGGTCCACTACGACTGGCCGGCTCATCTAGAGACCCGCACACCCAACACCCGCCACCCCCTCACCCGTCTACTCACCAATGTTACTCTCGGGAAACCATTCGTACTCCTTCACAGCGATGACATACCAGATGCAGGCGAGCCAGTGTGCCGCCAGTGTAAATGAAAACATCAACAGCGTCAGAATCATGGCCGTATGCTGTGAATATCGATCAATTTTTTGCAATAGCCTGGCCAGGCGCAACAGACGCGTCAATTTGACAAGATGAATGTGTGATTCCTATCCGTTAGATACAGTAAGCGAGAGAGAATGAGAGAGAGAGAGAGAGAGAAAGAGAATAAAAATTGTTGGTAATGTAACGAGATAAATTGTTAGACGAGCTGCATTGTTGTTGTTGCTGCTGCAAACTTAGTTAGGTTTTACGTTTTATGCACACGTCGATTGCTTGCTCAACGGCAGTAAAACTATCGATAGAACTATGTAGCTGTAAAATAATATTTATGATTTCTGTTTGCTCGTAAAATATGGTGTCTCGAATTTATGGAAATTTGTTGTCTCTGGTTTATTGTTGGCTGCACCCATAGAAAATGGAATGCAGAGTCTGAAATTCTGATTTAAAAATGTCAGAAACTTTTACAGGCACAATTAAGCCAGCTAACGCATATACAAATATTATATATAAATATACATATATACATTAACTAAATTCTAATAGAGAGAACAATTTCCAAACCTAAGCTAAGCTTCAGAAACTTTATTGGGCCAATTCAAAAACCCAACAAGCGTGTGTTTAAATATATATTATATCATATATGGTATACCAATATATTCCCCATTTAACCCCCAACATTCTATGCCCTCCAAGAAAAATTAACTATGCAACAAAAACTCAAAACTCAAACAGCACTAAAAAATTGAGTTTTTCACTTGAGTTTATAAGCAAAAAAAAAAATTGTTTTCAACTCTAGCCAAACGAATAAATTAGTTTTTCATAGCAGCTAATGGCATTTGGTGCTAATATCATTTTTGGACCCCTCGCCAATTACGTTGCCTACTTTCGCTGGGGCGTAAATTTCATTAGAGTGCAAGCACACATGCACACACACGCACACACACATAGTACACCCACGCAGAAAGTACCCTAAAATTTTGACACATGCCCATTTATTAGCTAGTATTTCCGGCCAGCTTCCGTCCCAGCCTTCAAGCACAAGCGAGGCTAAGTAAAAAGGGATAGTTAAATAAAATCACAAATAAAAATAATAATAATAAAATAAAAGAAAGGAAAAAATCAAAGGGGCTGTCATCAACAAGCCGAAATGTAAACATAAACAAGCTTATCAAGCCAGCCAGCCCCCAAAAAGGACAAAGGCTACAAAGTTGTCCAAATAGAAGGTTTCTGCTGTCATTTCAGCTTTAAGCAGCAAATTCATACACCTAAATTATTGTGGATAAAAAAATAGTAAAGTATGAAACGTCGAGAAAGAGGAAGAGAAATGTAACTGTGGCTGACGCAGCCTAAATTCTAAAATGGGCACAGTTTGTGCTTTGGTGAAAGCAACAACAACAAAAATATATAAAAATTGCGATCTAAGCATTTAGCGTGCAACAGCCTTGCAACAAATTCGATAGAGGGCGTGAGAGAGACAGAAAGAGAGAGAGAGAGGGAGAGAGGCAAAACTAAGGCAAGGCTGTCAAGCAGCTATGTGAATGGCATTTAAAGTGTACAATAAAAATTATGAGAAATTTACGAGAGCTAGACTTGAGTATACCCTGGAGAGAGAATGAGGTATGTGTGTATATGTCTGTTAAATCTCTCTCTCTCTCTCTCTCTCTCTAATTTTGTTTTTACTAAGCACAAAAGATAAATTAATTTTAATTTAAATATTTCGGGATTTATATTCAAGTCTATCACTTCGACAATTTTCCGAGCAATATATTCCAATGCCTGATTGCTTAATTTCAACAATTCTCAGCATGCTTGAATTAACTATGAAGTGATTGATGAAATATGGATTGATTGATATAAGGAATACATTTACAAAATTTAAGGAAAAAATTCAGTCTCATCCTACACCATCGACACACACACAATAATACAGAGTATACAATAATATAAAAAAAATATATATATAATAATACACACAGACAGATGAACAGACAGCTGAGAACATGTTGAGGCGCTGTTGCTTTAAGAACGACGGCACAATAACTGCTTTTGTGTCGTCTGTTTTCTATAAGGATTTTCGCATTTACAAAGCCGTGTGCGTGTGCGTGTGCGTGAGTGTGTTAGTGTGTGTCTGTGTGCCGTTGCCAGGCTAAATTGTAATTCATGTTGCAATTTGTGCTGCGCTTTCGCTTTCATTTGCTCGCCTCCCTTAGCCTCTTTGACTGGCTTTTGGCTAAAGTTTTGTGCCGCCCGCACACATTTTGCTTACTTTGTCGCGCACAGCAACAACAACAACAACAGAAAGAGAGAAAGCAACGTATCGTGAAGCAAGCTGCGTCAACTTGACTGTCATGGCAACTTCCGCTTCCGCTGACCAAGCTTCTCACACCTTAACTCACTCTCTCTCTCTCTCTCTCTCTCTCTTTCTCTTTTCTAACTGTTTTCGTCTTCTTTGGGGATCTCAAAGATAATTAAAACTTTGAAATCAACTAAATATGTAAAGTTTTTAGTGCATTAGCTGGAAATTGGTATGCAGCAGCAGCAACAGAAGAAGTAAAACCAAAAACAAAAACAAAAAAAACAAAAAAGACACTTTACTTATCCAAGTCCAACATTTGTCAAAAGTAGCCAAAATAAAAAGTATATTAATGTTTTTCTTGGCTGCAGCTACTTAAGAGCTTTAAAGCCACACGAAGAGGCTTACAACGCAAGCCAGAGAGGGACAGAGATAGAGCAGAGTGTGCGTGGGTGGCCCGACGAGCAGGACGGCGCCAATAATTATAACGCATTTGGGTTGCTTAAAAATATAAAGTTTTGTGGCCTTTTAGAGCCAGATTTGTTTTTGCGACCTTCGAAAATATTTAGATAAAATGAGCGAGACAGAGATCGGACGAGACAGAACGAGATAGACAAGCTAGAGAGAGACCGAGCCAGTTAGCCTTGTTATGCTTGGCCTTGGCAGGAATTTCCACTTTGATTGCAACATGTTAAGGAGCTACACACCATGCCTAAGTCGACTCAAAACAACTTAAGTAGCTGACTCATATTCACAGCAAGTTGACAGCAAAATCAACTTACTAAGTAATTTTTTATTCATTTTGATTTTCCTCAGATATTTGATGCTCGCCCGAGCGCAAAAGTATTTCAACTTGACTCAACGAGGCAGCTAAAAATTTGTACTTGATTTGATCGACTTCGGCGTTAAACGGCAACTTTCTGTGGCTAAAAACAGCAACAGCAACAACTACCATAAAAACTTTGTTAGCCATGACAATGCATAAAATCAGTTAAAGGCCAGCTTCGAAAATTAAGTCAGAACAAAAAATGGCAACTTAAGACACAAGTGGCAGCATGCTTGAAATATGCTCTTGGCAGCATTTCATGTTGATTTCTTGATTTTTGTCATGCCCTATACCTGCAGTGAGAAATGGGGTATGGATAGTTTCTAGCCTCATATCTATTATTGTATAAGGGAATCCATTTCAACAAAAACAAATATTTGAAATAAATATTCTTTTAAAGAATAATCTTAAAACTTTAGATTCCCGTCTCCCATTAACAAAAAAAAAAAAAAAAAAAAAAAAAAAAAAAAAAAACACAACTTTGTTCTTTAGTTTAATTTTTGTTTAATTATGTATTTTTTTTTTTATGTATTTTTTTTTTATTTTTATATATTTTTATTATTTATATATTTTTTCTATTAATATATATATATATATATATATTTTTTTTTTTTTATATATAATTTTATAATTAATTTTTATTATTATTATTTTTTTTTTTTTTTGGATTTTAATTTTAAAAACAATTTATTTTTTAGCTTTATTTTTTTAATGTAATTTAATTTTATATAAATATATTTTAATTTTATTTTTATGTTTTCTTCTAAATTTTTATACAAATTTGATATTTTAATTTTTATATTTATTTATTTATTTTTTTTTTTTTTTTTTGCTTTAATCTATTTTTAAAATTGATGTTCAAAATTTTTTTCACTATCCTACTTCTAGTAAAAAAGTTCCCCAGCTGTAAGCCGAATCTTTCTCTCGAACTAAAGAAAACTATATTAAACTAATTACGGCATTAAATTTTCACTTCTCAAATTAATTTTGCACCTTTGTAGTTTTGGCCAGCGAAACACGCGATGTCTCGTAGCTCAGCAGCCTACGCTTTCAAGATTCTCTTTTGTCAAGGCCTTTGGTCCGAGCACTTCAAGTGGAAAGCTGACTTCGCCCTGCAAAGTAGGAAACAAAACAAACTTGCGAGACCTAAGTAAAGTGCTTAAAAAGACGCGGACAAAATGATGGAGCAACAGCAGCAGCAACAGCAGTCGCCCCATTTTCAATACCTGTGCGCAAAGCGAATGAAGCTGTAAATGCCGCAAAATGTACCATACTTTTCAGCGCTCAAATTTATTTGAAGCACATTTGGGTCAGAATAGAACAGCGACGAGGGCGCACGCCTTTAATCCCTTGCAAGTGCGCTCAAGCGGATTCCATTCACCGTGCCACATACTAAAGCTGCTTAAACGAATTGCGCAACGAATATAAATATGAAAACTATGCTGAAACGCTAATTACAACAGTGCTAAGCGATCTAAAATTTCTATCGTGCTCTATCTCTTGCCCCAACAGAAAACTTAATTAAATTGCAAAGGCTATTAAAGCCAGACAGACAAGTTAAACTCAGTCAAGTTAAACTGAGACAAGTTGAAAGTGAATAAAAAAGAGAGAGAGAAAGAGAGAGAGAGAGAAAAACTCAACAAAAATGCTAAGAACACATGCATTATGCATGCGCTGGCACAGTTTTATGCAAATCCTCTTTCAGCTATTTACCACTTGAAATTTCAGCTTAAATATTTGATGCCATCCCTGCAGAGGTTTCGGACTCGAGCCGACGAAAGGCCGTCGACAGCTAGGGTTCATTGATAATCCGAAGTGAAATGCCGATTGAACTCTCAATGCTTTGAGGCTAAAATTCGATTTCTTGTTTAATCTGCTCAGCTATTTCAAATCAAGCAATTGTCTCAATCGAAGCCAATTAAATTTGTTTAGTCATGCAGGAGTACAAGCTTAACCAAATTATTGTTGTGCAACAGCAACAATATAAATATATATTTTTAAATAATTTTACTATCCCAATTGATTCAGCAATTAAAATAAATTATTAATAAATATATACAAAAGAAATTTGCAAACTAAATTAATATATAATAATATAACAACAATATTAAACAATATTAAATAATAATAATAATAAATAAATAAATAAAAATTGGAAAAAAATAGTAGAAAGCTGATTGAGATCATAAAGCTAGGTAAACATTTAAGACTTGAATGATATATAAAAATATGCCGCAAAGAGGACTGCAATTGATGAAGATGAAACAGTTGAAACAGAGAAGATGTCAAAGAGCTAAAATTATGAAAGCCAAAGGCAGAAATGGAGATTCAAGAAAACCTAAGCTAAGATAAATCCAGCAATAAAATACGAAATTAAATGAACTAGCTTCAAGGCAACTTATGTAAGAGAACAAGTAAATCTTAAATGAAGAGAACTTAAACTAACTTAACTAACTCAAGACTAAGGAAGCAATTGAATATGCTATAAAGCTCAGAAGGGGAGTGAGAGAGAGAGAGAGAGGGGTTAATATCTGCTTGTACACGAGCTAAAACTAATTAAAATAAAAACAAATATTCAGTCACATCCGCTTAGAAAACCCAACCCAGACAGTGTATGCATATCAAATGCAGCATATTCCTCACACACACACACCCAACCAACCAGCGTAAACCAACCACAGTAAACCACCTGCTATAGCAATTTCCTGTGGTATGCAAATAGCAAATTTAATTTTTCAATTGCCAGGGCAATAAAACTATTTGTAAACGTTGTTTGGCAAACAATTTACTCACCTCGCCGTCGTACAAATCGGAGGCATACAAATGATCAAAGGGCAGGGCAGCCAATAAATCGACGGCAAACCAGCCACGGAAATAATTGATGGCAATCTGTTTCGAATTGGAGACGACCTCACCTTTGCGTGAGACAAAGGTTGTGCGAAAATTCAATAAAATATCTGCAATAGAAAAGAGCAATAAATGAAAGAAGACAGAGAAAAAAAATAGAAAAAGGTTAAATGTGGTGTAAGACACAAGACGGAATGCTACGAAACTAAAAAGCCATATTTAGCCTTAAGCTAAATTCAATTCCCAGTCAAGAATACAAAAGGCAATTGATGGGAATCTAAGTATGGCTAACAGGTTGTCCACACACACACACACACTTGCAATGCCCAAATGGACATTAAATGGTCATCGTCATCTTCATCATCGCTCACGCCAATATCATGATTATCTACTTTGTTGTATAGTGGTACTCACCCACAATAAATAGCGCTTCAACAATCACATCGGAGACCATCGTCTGTCGATCCGCTTTGGCAAATGCGGCATTGTAGGGCACCATTAATGCCACATAGAAGGTCGCCACCAATATGACCCAATCCCATATGCCTTTGAATACGCCATAATGGGGTAAAATCAAGCGTGACTTCTTTATCGATTGCGTTTTGTATTCGGGAAATGGTGCCTCAGTTGAATGCATAAAGTTCTACAAATAAATAAATCACATCAAAAGTCAATTTCAATAAACGAAAAAAGCTAGAAAAAAGTTTCACTTTAAGTGCAAAAAATGTCGCAAAAAAATGGAATATAATTAATGTTATTATTTCAATTAATGCTGTGTTTATTGTAAAAGTATTGAGCTTTCATATTCTTAAGCAAAATAGTTTATATAAATTTTAAAGTAGAAATTTAATAAAATTTTCACTGGCTTCCAGTATAAATACATTTTTACGAGAAAAGTATATATTTAATAATTTTTTCCTTAAATTCTTTGAAAAATTGTACTCTATTAATATTTTGTTTTTCTAAATTTATTTAGAAATTCTGAAGAATAAAAAAATCTGTAAAATTTCATTGTAACTTAAAAAATTTCAATGTAATAAAAAAAAATATTATAAATTTTCTACAATAAAAATATCTGTCAAAAATTCAGTATTTGTAAAAAAAAAATATAATAGTTACAAAAAGTAAGAATCAATAAAAGAACAATTATTATCTAAAATATCATGGCCCATTTTGTTATTTAAATCAGATATAACTTTAGTTATACAACATAAATATCTGATAATAAATGAAGAGATCTCTTTACAAGTTTAAATAATTCAAAAACTAGATGATATTTTGTATACCATCAACAAAAACCATTTATTTTATAGTAAAACATTAAGTTATTTTTAAAAAACTTAAATAAAAAAAAATAAAAATAAACTTTAAAACTAGTTTCAGTATTGCAAAAATGTATATATGTATATATAGAAAAATAGCACAGCTTAATATCCTCTAAATTCAATTTAAATAATACGTTACACGTCGAGTGTGTATGTTGAGCCATTACCTTCAACAGGAACCAAAGTGGATTAAAAACGATATACGTTTAATTGAATTTGGGTCGAAATGGCCCTGGCGCCGCTCTCGTGTTTGTATTAGGATAAGTGTGTATGTGTTTGCATTGGTATACGTGTGCTTGTATATGTGTGCATGCGCATTTGGTGGTAATTCAGTGGATTGGTTATTATACTCACATTGCCCAGCTTCAATTTGGTTTTGACACCGCCCTTCTCGGGCTTGTAGTGCCCAGATAGCTGATATAGAACCGCACGACTGCGACGTCTGCCCATATTACAGCCGGCAGGTACATCCAAATTATTGCCCTCGCCGGCTTCCGTATCGCCGCCATCCCCGGCGCCCGGTCCGCCCAGGCCGGGCAGGCCGCCCAGGCCCAAAATGCCGGCATTCGATCCGGCACGGAATCGAGCGCCCAGTAGTGCAGCTGTAAGGGCAAAAACTTACAGATTCGCAACGCAAAAATTTCAAATTTTGGAAGCAGCAGCCGCAGACGACAGTCGCGATTTATTAATTAATTAACATATGTGAATTAGTAAAAGTTGTTTGTTTTTTTTTTTGGATTTTGGATATTATTATTTGGGGTTGGTTTATTTGTTTTTATATGTCGGTTTAATTACAATGATGATGCCGGTTAGAGTAAGAAAAAAGAGCATAAAGAAAGAAAATATACAGATATTGTACAAATACAATTTGAATTAAATTTAGTTAATTAACAAATTTTATTTTAATTATTTTTTTTTTAGTCAATTAGTTATACAAATTTTTTAGCAAGAAGACTTACACACACATACATACAGATAAACACACATAGACAAAAGTGGAGTCTCGAAGCGACACAAAGCACAAGCTGTAGTGTTTTTTATAATCGTAATTTTAGTTTATTTCTGTTTTAGTTACTTTCACATTTACCGTTATTGAAGTGCTTTGGAACAGTTTATTAGTCAAAATGCAATTTCATTTAATGCATGCAGTAATATTTATGTGTTTTATACCTTAAGCAAATTGAAAATGGCAATGTTGGGTATATTAGTTGTAGGGAACATCCCATAAAGGATATGCAGATGCTTGATCAGAATAATGAACTGTGTTGTGCGTTCGTCCGCCTGTCCATCTGTCCGACTAATACTTCAAACTATACGATTTTATATTTAAATTCACATATTTTATACTATGCATTTTTGAGCTCGGCCAATAGACAGGGTATCTCTTCATTTATTATGAGATACTTTCTAATTTTCCATAAAGTTGCATAAATGTTTATCATTTTTCGCAAAGTTTATGGCTTTAATTGTTTTTCGGCCAACTGATGAAAATATTTATATTAAAAACATTTCGCCATAAAAGCATTTCGTTTGCCATTGCAGCAGCTATAAAAAAAAAGCATTTAATTAAAAGCGAAATGGAAAAATTTATTTGTTATTTCAATTTTAATTCATAAATGCATGCGAGAGTCAAGCAAATGCTCACCCATATCATATCAGACCAAGCCAAAAAGAAAATATATAATGAGTAGTTAAATAAAGCCATGGCACATGAGCTTAAAAACAATCAATCACAGCCTAGACCAAGCTTCGTGCCAAATACTGATGTCTGTGAATCTGCGGGCATGTAAACACGGCTGGTATGCCAACTGAGTGTCAAGAGGTGGAAGGTGAGCGGAGCCTGGATAAAGGTAGACCCCAATCTCATATACACCAAGCACAATGGCTGCAACCTCAAACAATCTCAAACGATCTCATTAAATTTAACTTAATTTTGTTTTTTTCTCGCAACTCAAAGGCAGCGCGTGCTGCTATAAATTACAATTAGCTTGATTGTGAAAAATTTGACCCAACAAACACAAAAAAAAAAAAAAAAACAAGAAAAAAAAATGAAACAATAATGACACAGAAATGGGGTAAGCAACAAGAATCACAACAAATTCGGCATACTAATTATAAGGATTTCATTTTCGATATGCTAACAAAGTGTAAAAATGCTTCACGCTTGCTTCATTAAAAACGTTTTATCTTAAATAACAAAGGTGAAACGAATTTTTAAACACAATTGGATTAGGATCTGACGGAATATGGGCTCACAGAGAGAGAGAGAGAGAGAGAGTATTGAGCACGAGAGAAAAAAATTTAAGAAGGTGTACTAAAGAATATAACAGTTCTAAAAAGAATAAAACAGTTCTATAAAAGTTCTAAAAAAAAAAAAAAAAAAAAGATATGTGAACTAAAAATATAATTAAACAAGTAAGAAGGCTTTAATCGAGACTGCTTGACTAGGAGATACCCTGAGAGAGGCCAGTGACCTTGAGGGGTCAGTGAGCGTGACGGGTAACAGAGTACCAAATTACATAAATAATATAAGTTATAAAACTAAAAAAAAAATATAAAAAAAATATATATATATATATAAATTCAACAAATTATAAATAAAATTATATGTTACATAATTTTAAAATTAAGAAATTTTAAAAGTGCATAAAAAGTTATCAAAAATTCTATATATATAATTATATAGGTAGACGCACTATAAAATTAATAAATTATACGAATATAATATTATAGTTTTTTTAATTATATTTATATCCATTCTCACCCCAAAGGGTATTCAAACATAGCTGCAACTACTTTTCGTAGATATCTCTCGAAAAGCAGTCGTAACAAATTTGATTTCAATTTCGAAGCCAAAATCCTGACGCAGTCCCAAACCCAAACCCAAACACAGACCCAGACCCTAGTCCAGTGTGAGGCTCAAAAACCCCGAAAGCGAGCCGGAGTACCCTGCGAAGCTGTCATATCGAAATGCCAATTAACCTGCCAGGCACCTACTCAATGATCCGGGCCGCGGGCTACCAACATTTTTTTTTTTTTTTTTTTTTTTTGGAGTTACCATCGCCCCCAAAAATTGGAGCCGCACGTTTCGTACGCTCCACGCATACAGAAAACAACTCCAAAAGCAACGAAAATAAAGTGTATTGAAGGGCAAAACAGAAATATGGCAAAGCAACTGCAAAATATGCGCGATTCAGTCGAGTGTGGCAAATGCCGAAGAAAAAAATTGCTTATATATAAAAAAAATGTCGCACATGCCGCACTGGCGAAAAATTGTTAAGTGTAGCTCCAGCCGCATTCCTGACAGGCCTAATGATGTGTAAAATGACGGTCATTTGAACTGTCGCTGGCCGTGGCTCGCTCACACACAACTGTCGCTGCGAATGATAATTCAATTGGCCTGCGAAGCTCGGCTCATCGGCCACATCAAACGTGGCAAATTCCTTACAAATTTACAGCCTAATTACTTGTTGGCCTCACTCTGTGTGCATATTTCATTTCACATGGCGCTTGGCTTTCTGACAAACCGCAACGCTGATGTCAATTGCCCACTCAATGTGCGAGCCAGCGTGACAGATTTACGGCAAATGTCAATGTTTTGTAATTAAATATTATTACCGATGTGTATTTTCGCCGGATTACGTATACGTCGTGTGTACGCTGATGCGCATTAATGTGAGAGAGGATGCCGACAGTGTAGTAGACAGTTTTCTCTAAATAAAGGAGTGAGCCATAATTTATATTACGTATACGTAATAAGCTGGATAAATATTTGCAGATTCGGCGTTTAAATCTTAAAGGCCTCAATAAAATATATACATAACACAATAAATTTGCTCTACTCTCTTCATTTAACCAGCAAATATCTAGCTTAAATGTTAAGCTCAAAAGAATGTGTATTACGTATACGCAATGTGTCTGACATATGTACACACAATATTAAATCTTTTACGACTTAATGTGACAAAAGTTCGTAATTAATTCAAAGTGCTTCAGCGCTAAGTTCTTCTGCAAGATAAACTTTTAATACTTCAAATTATTACGCATACGTCGCATAGGTGTCTGCAATTGGCATTTATATCGCAGCAGACAATAGCTTAAGGCTATCCATAAAAGAGAAGAGATTTTGCTTGCAAATTGATGAATCCAGGCAATTGCAAATATCACGTATACGCACTGGAACTCTTTATATCTACCTTTACCTATACGTAATTGCATATTAAATTATTAATTTGCCTTTGCCTTGAAAATTCAAGACCTTTAACTGTTTCTTAAAAATTGACTTATATTACGTATACGGCAGTTAACCAACATTATGTAATTTAAAAAAATTATTAAATATGTGTTAAATCAATATGCAACAAAATTTTATGCTGTAAAATTTTGCATATAATTTAAAAGTTTACTGATTAATATCGCAAAAAAGTGTCCATAAAAATTAAATTCAATTTACAATCAATTCAATTAAATATGCTAAAGGAGAAGCCGCCAACAAAATGATATATGATTATGTCATATTCCTTTGCCAGACTCGCAAGCATCTGCAAGAAATGCCACTGGACACACGCTGTAATTAATGCAATATAAATTGCAAATTTCCTGCATATTAACCGCATTACATGCGCTCAAGTGCTGTCAGAAGCAAATGCATGTTAAGCAGCTGGAAAGTCAAACCACATTCCAAACCCTCTGGCCAATGCGCATGCAACAGCTGCAGATAAACTTGAATTTTTACAATTTATTTTTGTAATAATCTGAGAAATAAAAAAAAAAAAGAAAAGTATTTTAAGTGCTCATTTCAAGCTGAGTGAAAACTGTGAACGAGCGTTTGTTTGTTTTGAGCTGCTCATCCTGTCAAAGCTTTGCATGAGTGCACAAGCCCACAGAAACCACAAACAGGAAACAGAGAACAGACGACAGACCAAACCAGACCGGAGCAGCTCAAGACAAGTCGAGACAAGTCGAGTCAAGTCAAGAGTCAAGAGCAGTGACAACAAAGCCGCGACTGCTGAATAATGATGCTAATAAAACTGCAAATGAAAGCAGCCAGAAAACGTCAGAGTGCAAGGCAGCTAAACAATGCCAGGGATCTGTCCACAAGCCAAAACCCTCCAGACCTTAGTTATGTACCCAATAATTTACCCAGTCCGCTCACTAATCCGCATTAGTTGAATGCGCAATGACCTACGCGAATAAATTCACTTCATGCGCACAATCCAAACAATTCACTTGGCATTTTCTGTTTGCAATTGTTTTAGTCCCTCTCTCCCTCTCTCTCTCTCTCTCTCATTCTCCCTCTGTCATCCTTTTCTTTGAGAATTGTCTGCCTGCACATCAATATTTAAGCATGCAAGTTGCTTAATTCACAGCCCTCGCTGTATTATTCAGACTAAGCTAATTCAGTAAATTCGGTTGTCAGCATATTTAATGCGTAATCGGGTCGACCGAACGCAGGTGAGTAATAGTTGGAGGCCTAATTGGGTTCCTGACGACGCTCAACATGCTTAATGACAACTAAATTATTGACAAATTAAATATTTATTTCATTTGACGTTATTTCAATTCAAATCAAAGCTAAAGCTTTATTACCTGAATATCCATTTCATTTACAGAAAATAAATAAATTATATTGAAACTAAAATGAATTTGCTATTAAATTGAAACTAAAATGAATACAGGGATAATCCGATTGTAAAATGTATTCTATATTTAAAATTCAATACATTGAATACATTTATATTGAGTGGAAACTTTGCAATTTTAGACTGAATTCAGAGGAGAACAAATAGAAATAAAATTTGTATTAAATAATAAAATAAAAACGATAAAGTCTTAAATATTTCAATCAATTAATTTATATATTTTTAAAAATTAATTTGAGTCTAAAATTGAATTAACAGCAGATAAAAATAGTTATAGATCTAAATTTAAGCAATGAAAAATATATACAATAGCAAAAACAAAATTCAAATATTAAAAAAAAACTTGAATTAAGTAAAATATACATAAATTGAATCAACTTCAAACAAATCTCATTTTATGCTTTGCTGGTATTAAACCCAACTTTAAATATCACTTTAAGTTGAGTTAATCCCATTAGGCAACTACGTGATGGAAAATTTATCAAATCTCCGTTAGCATAAGGTATTAAAAAAAACCACAGCTCAGTCGAAAAGTTGACAAAATGGAATTAAAAACACTCAAAAAAAGAAAAGTGCACAGAGTTCGAGTTAAATATTTATATGCACAAGCTCAAAGCATTCCACAAAAAGAAGGAAAAATCAAAAATGCTGTTAACTAACGAAACACGAAGAGGTTAACCAAAAAGTCAGTCAAAAATAAAGTTGACATGACAGAGAAATAAAAAACACTAAGAGTGCTCTCGTCGAGACTGCTCGACTAGAAGTTCACCTGAACCTAGCATAGAGCTGATATTGCATATTGCATTCTCTTAATATTTAATTTATGCAAACATAACGCACACAAAAAAAAAATTCTGAAGTCTCCAACGCTAGCAGTATAAAAAAAGATCGATTACTATCGATAATAAAGAGTTATCGATAAACAGTTGATATAGAATGTTAGTTAGGGAGATATCTAGATATCTACGTTCAATCGGACTAACTAGATCAACTCATCTTGTCATTCAGTTCAGTAGTATATATACCGCTTCTGCCATATATAGAGCTTCTGTCACGCCTCCTTCGCAAAAATTATATATACCCTGATTTCCCATTTTCAATGGGTATACAAAATGAAACAAGAAAATGTGAGCAGCACACAGAGCAACCGCAGACAGGCGTGACAACGTTTGATATATGTACATATATATGACAATATATATAGACATATATGTATGTATATGCTCATATCACGATGAGAGTCATTTATACATATATCATGATTCGCCTTCTGACAAGACATTTTGCTAAACCAATTTTTCAAATATTTTCACATTTGTTGTTGTTTTATTCGTTTATGGATTATTTAACTTGGGGCGCGTGTGATTTGTGCTTTGTGTATTAACAGTTGATTGTGCATTTTTAGTGTGGGCGTGTCAATTGTTAATAATGCTTGCTTGATACTTTGTGCGCGAAAATGCATTTGCTATGTGGCTTATACAGTATTTATAATATAATATATTGAGTTGCTTTATTTCTTGTCATTTAAGCTATCAAGCATGGCATACTTACCGCTATCACACTCCTCGTTCACATTCATCTCGAGCATCTTTGTGTGCGTGATGTCCTTGTGGGAAGCCAGGAAGAGCACCACCTCGCGCTTCTCATTTTTAATGGGCACAATGTCAAACAGACACCAAAAGGGCGCACCTGGATTGAGAGATAAATTATGACATTGACGTGTTAATTAATTAAAGTGACCCTGGCCACGGCACAGGTCTCTGTTGCCAGCTATAAACACTGAAAAAAAACATACACAGATACACAAACACACACACGCCAACACTCACACAAAATAGCTGTATATAATCATAATAAACGGTAAATAGCGCGCATTTAAGTTGAATAGCTGCAAAGCAGATTTAGTGACCATGGCGAACGTTTGATGTAAACAGCTACAGCTATTTGAGCGATGCTAAAGACGGCTTTGTCTGCACAGCAGAAGGAGGTGTGGCAGTCGAGCCAAGGTCTATTATGTTGGGTAGTATTTAAGCGAGCATTGCTTTGATGCTGCTGTCCATGGAGAAGACGTTTCTGAGTAAACACAAAAATAGTAGAACAGACACAAGGAAGTGCAAAAAGCTCACCAAATTTAATGAAACTGGAAAGGTGAGGTTGGCTAAATTAACAGAGCATATAATAGTGAGAAATATTTGAAGGAAACGTGTATTACTGTTGAATTGAGTAAGGAATCTTGTTGAGTTTTACACTGCAACTGTGAGAGATAAAACACTTTCAGTTTCTATATTATGCATTAGATGCATTTCCTATATACCCTCCATAAACGATTCAAATATATCAAATGAATACTCCTTGCTAGCTGTAATATATGTATTTATTACAGAACTTGCAAATATCCCTCGAGTGTTTCTCAAAACTCACAATTTATATACACACTTTGAGAAAAATAAATCTAATTTATTTATGATTGATATAGTAAATTCTATATATTATTTTAAAAATCTTATTTAAATTAAATTATTAAAAATCTTTATAAAATATCTAAAATTCGAAAAAAAATCATATTTTTCATATCATATTTAAATATATATAAAAATATATTTTAAAATAGAATGAATATTCATATCTTTCGAGAATATCCACAAATATATTATTTATCCCAACAAGTCCAACTCTAAAGAAGAGCAGTTCACAAAACTAATAAACTCTTCATAAACAGAACGACAATAAATTATACTTTTTTTGCTATTGCCTCATATTCATACATATTATATACCCACACTTGGATGACCTCACAACAAGAATAGTAAAACTAATATACTCTTTATAAATTCTTCATTTTGCAGAAAGACAATAAAATATATTTATTTATTTACTTTTTCTATTGCCTCAAAGCGGACAACCAACAAATAAACAGACATACATATCGACTTTATTATTTTCATTCAAATAGCTTTTAACAATTTCATTGGACCATATAAAATTGAATCGACAAATTTCCAACTGCATTTGACCGCCATTTTCATTTGTGGTTGAACAATTTGAGGTTTTGCTGCATATTTTTGATTGTTTTTTTTTTTTTTTTCTGTTAGCAAAACACTTTAAAACTTTGACTCGACAAAGCGAATGTTAATTAACATTTAATGTTATGCAGCAAATGATTGCATATCAATTTGATTAAACCATAATTATTAATCGCCGCCAAGAGTTTTAATTACAAATTGCTGCATAATTTATAATATTAATAATTAATAATAATAGATGGGGCTATTTATCAATTAAAAGTTGCTTAAACGAAGTGCAAATTGGAAAACTTGTTAGAATGGCGCGTGGATAATATTTAATAGCCCGCCTTAGCCTTTGGCCACTTGGCTGATTAATCGTGACTTCATTAAAGCACAACAAAAAACAAATTGAAATAAAATAATGTGAAACACGCGATGAGAACGTGCAAAAATGCTGCGAACAAATTTATTGTTTTGTGCGCACACACAACAAGTGGCTGAGTGTGGTATGGGTGTATGGGTGTGTGTGTGTATAACCTCTGCTCCTGGGAGACAGCGAGAAACCACAGGCGGTTACTGCTGCTGCTGCCAATGGAAACTAGTTCAAGGCGAAGCCCCTCTAACTCAATAAAGTCAAGCTCATGCGAGCCACGCACCGGAAAATTGATGCGGCAACAGGAGCAGGAGGAGCAGGAGCAGGAGGAGGAGCAGCAGCAGCAGCAGCAGGCTGTATCTTAAATTAAAAGTCAATACGAAGATGGTTAAAAGCGGCTATAGCCGAATGCCAGGGGCAAACACTTGAGCCACTGACAGTAGCACCACCGCCTCCTCCTCCCTCCACCCGACTCCTGCTGACTGTTGCTGGTTTACCAGCAAACAAAAACTTTTTGTGCAATCGGCGCACGTGGACGTGTGCCACAATTGACTTACAGCTTTTCACTTATTACACAATTGTGTTGCTGTTGCTGTTGCTGTTGTTGTTGTTGTTGTTGTTAATATTGTTTTTGTGGCTGCTGTTGTTTGGCCAGCAATTGTGATAATCCTTTGGCAGCTGTTTTTCAAAACTTTGCACAATTTCCTCTCATGTGGCAGGCCACAGCTTTTAAGTTGGCTGCGGTTGCCTCACTCACACACACACAGACACACAGATATCCTCACACACACACACACACAGCTCATGCTTAGATGACTCTTGCTGAAAGTGAGACTTTCATGAGCCAGGAATATGCCACAGTGGATTAGGAAACAATTTCCCAGCGCCTCAACAGATCAAACTAGGCCTTGAGCTTCTTTTATCGTGGCAGGCGTGAAATTATGTTAGCTTGATAGACTCCTGAAAGCTTAAGCTTGCATAAATTTCATCGAAGAAAAGTGTTGTCTAATAATTGTGGAAAACTGTGTTTTAATGCAAATGCTTATAGGTAATACAAAATAGGAATTCCAGCTTTATCTAAAGCCTAAACAAAAAGTCTAGTTATACACAGTCGGCCAATATCTACGTTTACTTAATGCATTCCGCTGCGCTATGCCCCAATTAAAACTTAGAATTAGTTCAGACGGCTCTCTCTCTGTCTTCCCCTCTCTCTCTTCTCTGCAGCTTGCAGTCAATAGTGCGCTACCATTAAAACTTCGCTAACTATGCTTTAAAATTCTGTTAGCCATAGTTTCATCCACTCTATGAAGGCCACAACTGCCGCAGCTGTAAAGCTTTCATATAGTTAGAATCTGTTTTCAACTTTGATTATCTAGAATGAAATGCAGCCATAGAAATACTGTTTATATTCTTAATATATACTAATTCAGTGAATGTGGAATAAGCTAAATTTTTGTAAACAATTTTATGAAGAAGAACACTTAAAAGCTCATTCAAGAAAATTTTCAGGCTTGCACTAAAAACTGAATACACTGAACTAAAGAAATATTAACTGAAAGTCTCTTAAAGCTCATTGAAATATTTCCAGCTTAAGCATAAATAAATTATGATTTTCAATAGGATATATCCAATTTGCTCTCATAACTGGATTTAATCTCCACTCAATCACATTGTGCCCTCTCTCAATTTCAAAAGAAACTTTAACGAATTTGTCTAAACCTGACCGCAGCCTGTTGTCAGCTGTTGCAGCAGGAGCAGCAGGAGCAACTTGGCATCTTTTGCGTTTTAGCTGCCGCAAACAGCTGGAGCATGTAATTTCCTCTTTGTTGCTCACAAATTACCTCAAATGCTAAATGAACTTGAAACAACAGCAGCATCACAACAACAAAAACAACAACAACAACAGAAAAAAGAAATGCTTTTAATTAAAAATGAAAACAATTTACAGCAAAAATTTCTCACAATTTGCTGGGCAAGTGTTTAGCTTCCTTTGTTTTTGTTGTTGTTGCTATTGTTGCCAGTGTCTTACCTTCCTTTTTGTAGAAAATAACTTCCAACTTTAGTTCCGTCTTATTTGAAAGACTTTTCTCAATTTGCTGCTTGTGCTCCTCCTTTGTATCCGGCCCGTAAAGGAAATGACATGAACAGCCTGTTTTTGTGTTGTTGTTCATTCATTTTCGCATGATTGTTGTTGTTGTCGTCGTCGTCGTCGTCGTCGTCATCGTCGTTGGCAAACAATTGAATAAAATGTACAAATACATTCAACTGAGTATTGAAGTGTTGAAGCAGCTTGTTGCTGTCCGTCAATTTGACAGTCAGTCAAGTTCGGTCGGCGTCGCTCTTAGCTCAATTGTCTTACCCTTTTGCATAATTTGCGCGCGTGAATATCCTGTCAAGTCCACGAACCCATCCGAGCAATAAACAATTGGATTGCCATTTGCCTGCGCATTGCCAAGCACAAAATTCGAATCTGCAAAAGAAAATTGAAGGACAGTGAGAGAGTGCGAGGGAGAGAGTGTGAAATGACAGACGAAATTTATATACATACATACATATATATACATACATATATAACATTTCATCATTTTTTATTTGACTTCATAAATAAGTGAGTTCCATAATAATTACTTAACTTAAGCGCTTGACCTTTGTTATTTTTCCACTGCATTTTATTTGAAATAAAACAAATAACAAATATTTTCATTTTCAACACACAAAAAACAAATTTAATTAAAATTCAGCTATGCTCAATTCGCTCACTCTGCGCTGTCTCCGAGCTGGACGTAAAAAACAAAAACAAAAGCTTATTTTTATGTTTTCTTTGTTTCTGCCTTGCCAATACCCAAAAGAGAAAAACTTAAATATGAAAACATGAAAATGATTTTACGTATTTTTGTTTACAATAAAAGAAAAATAGTAGAAAAAAAATGATTAAAACCTTGATATTTCATATTGTTTACAGAAAATTTAAGAATTTTCACATACAGTTCTGATAGCTGAAATAAATATTACGCATACGACGCGTATGCTTCATCAACTCTTAAGTTCGTTTAAGCTAATGCACTTGAATTTAATCACACCAATATTTATTTAGCTTTATGGGGAGAAATTAACGCAACTGTTTAAAAGTCTATTAAAAGCGCAGCTGTCAATGGGGTCGCAACCCCTGGCTTAAGCAATTCTGTATAAATAATACGGAGCACACATGCATGCAGCCAGAGCTATGAATAGCTAAAGCATAAATATCAATTTGCATTTACTCAGCCCCATTCAGAAATGCAATAATCGATCTACACAAGAGCTAACAAGCAGCAAATGCAATGTAAATGTTTCACACAGCCAGCATGAATATTGTTAATAATCATTTTTGATAGCATTACAAAGTTAACTGGCCCAAGATAAATCACATTCTTGGCTGCCGGCCACATTCTGGGCACATTAAACACTTGACTGGGCCGCACTCAGCTTCAGCTGCTGCTGACTAGTCAAAAATTAAATACATATATGTACGATATATATATTTATATGGATGGGAAATTTATGTCTATGGCGCTGCGCACTTTATCAACGCATTAAACTTGCGTACAACAACAATCATACGCCATGTGCGCCCAGCAGACAAATCACTTGCAGGCTTTGCCAGCACTAAAAATTATTGCCTGTCGACTGTTCCTTACGTGTGAGATATATCAAAATATGCGAGTGTTACTTAAGGTCACCAGAATTATTAATTAAGCGAGTGCTGCTAAGGTCAGCCAAGACAGACATTAATTATAAATAGAGGTACATTTGTGGGGGGGCGCAAGACTTCATAAGGCATAAGCTACAGCAGCGCAAAGAGGATTTAGTCAAATAGATATGATTAAGTACATTATTAATTTACTTAATTTAATTTATCATGGCTGTAAATTGAGCAATAAAACTTGGTTTGTTATGCTAATTTTAGTACATTTATCTTTGGTATAAACTATAAGCTTATTCTTTGAGAATTGCGTAGAAAGGTAATTGTAGTAGCAAAAATAGTTAGCAGCGCAAACTTTTATTGAATTTAAATATGTAAATTTTTTTAATTAATTAATTATTAAAATTTAATAAAATTAATTTTTAAAATTAAATGTTAAAAAAATTTATAAATTAATTTATTAAATTAATTAATTCATTAATTTATTAAATTACATTTTAAAATGTATTTATTAAATTTATTTCTTTATTTATTAACAAGTTACAATTAATATAAAATTAACTCTATTTATTAAATTTATTTATATATTTATTAAATTATTTTAATCAAAAGAAGTTTGCCATCTATTCTACTATATATACATACAAAACAATAAATAAATCAAATAAAATGAAAAAGAAAAGGAATTGCAATACAACACAAACATTTCGTATAAACGAACATATCTTAAATCATATAGGGCAACAAAACTCATCAAATGAAAAAAGTAGTTTCAAGATAACATGGAAACATCTCATATCTATCATCAATCAATCTTCTTGCAGCTAACCGAAAACTTTGTAACTCCCATCGACTGCTACAGATGACAATCTTCACATACATCATAATATAATATTCATGTACACATGCGAACAGCAGCAGAAAACAATTCAAAAACAAAAACTATTGCCTCCCCATGTCTGGGCGTTTATTTGGGAAACATGAGATGACAACTCATAAGCAGAGCGTGTTCCACGCCCCTGTTTCCCATTGAGATGCCAGATGTGCACTAAATGTCGCTGGCGGGCAGAGTCAAAAGGTTAAGCGATTGCATAATCAACAAGTTGATTATGAAACGCATTTACGTGTTGTCAGCTAATGTTATTTCCATTGTTTAAGCCATAAAAGTTGACAGTTAAATTTGGCATAAAAAAGAGAGAAAAAAAAACAAAAAATAAAAATATAGCAGAAAAATTAAAAATGAAAAGCTTATGACAAATGGAAAGCATTTTACGAGTTTCCTTGTGCTGGCGGCGCCTTTTGTGCTTGCCGTTGCCAGGCGACACAGGACACAGAATACACAGAGGACAATAAGCACACAGACACAACCACACACACACACACACAGTCACAGACATACACACATATGTAGTTTTAATTTAACAGTGCAGATTTCAATTGGGACACGCATTGTCCTTGTCACTGTGTGTTCGCCCTTTTAGCCAATATGCTGCCTGCTTTTGTCTGGCTCACAGCTTGAATATATTTTCCACTCTTCTGTGGCTTCGCTCCCAGCATGCACCCGTTTAGCTCTGTGAGATTTTTTATGAGCTACCCAAATGCCGCTTTGGCTTATGCATATATACATAGCGTAATGTTACGTTATGTCAGTGGCCGCTCAATAAAACACGCATAAATAATACATTGAAAATGATATATACATATACATACAAGTATACATACATATATAAAGACAAGCTGGATGTCTAAGTAAATAGCGTTTAACTTTTGCTTTTTATGCCTGGCTCTGGGTATTCTCAATTTTTGTTCCGCATTTCCGCCGGGAGGCACTTTCATGCCCATAAAGTATTAATCAGTACATTCATAGCTGTTGCTGAGTCGTCAAACGTGCAAATAGCTCCGTGAGAGAGTTTCAACTTGTTAATGGAAGCTATGATAGCTCTATAAATATATTTATATATTGCGTGACAAAATTATAATACTATCTAAAAGGGTGTATACATCTGTATATTGAAGTATTATAATTCTGTCACGTTTAATGTTTAATGCCAGGAAGGAGGGAAAAGTAAATAGTCCCGCATGGACCTTTAAAATCTGTTTTTTTATTCACTTGAAAATCGATACAGAATGCATTAATAGGAAATTTAAAGTTTATTTGTGAGTTCAGGCTCGAATCAACAATATAATATTTTATGAGCTCATTTAAGTTTGAGAAAAGAATTCGACTTATCAATAAACTATATATATAAGCTACTAAAATATATCGAAAGTCAGCTCAATTTTATAACTAAAATTTAACCAATATTCAATATGCAATTTAAGTTTACTCATATCTCGCATTAAATCTCTTAAATGTGTTGCTGTTTCCATTTATTTTTATTTATTTTTTTTTTTATAAAATTTAAAACGCTTAGTATATTTAAACATAAAATTTAATGCGTGCCCCCTCCCGTTGCATCTATTTTTGCACATTTATTTTAATATCAAACGCTTTCCCCCAGCTGCTTCGCATTTTATATTTAATTCATTCTACTTACGCGTGCCATCGAAGCGTGTAGCGATTGTGTCCAGGAATGTATTTTGGGGCGCTAACAGCCCCTTGCGGGCTGGCATAGGAATCTTGATGGCCGGTGCGCCTCAAGTAGCGCCGCTACGGTCTGGGCAGAACTGCAAAATTATAGCCATACAAAAGACAAACGACAGACGATTAGTTTAATTGACAAGTTAATTTAGCCGTTAATCATTTTGTAGAACATTTCGTAATCGCAATTGTTATGCTCGGATTTGTTGATGGCTTGTTGGTAGCCACACCAGACGTACAACTAAAGTCGTTTATCAACTATGCAACAGGCAGCACGAACACACACACACACGCACACAAAAACAGAAAAATTAATTCCATTTGCCACACAGCGCTCACATTTACAGTTGCGGCCACAATTTGTGGTTAGAGAGCGGCTGAATAAAAATATGTATATATTTATAATAAATTGTGTGTGAAAAGTATGTGTAGAAATTTCAATAGTGGACATTCAAGCACTCTGTAAAAATGTTTATCAAAAATAATAATGTATTTATAAAAAAAAATAAAATAAAATAAGAAATAAATAAATAAAATAAAACTTAAATTTATTTCCTATAAATCGACAGACCTCGCAGCATTTAATGCCCTATTAAAAATATAAATTATAAATTGTGTTTAAAAATTAAGTGTAGAACTTTATTATCAAATAATAAAAAAATAATAAAAATTTTTTAAATTAAAAAAAAATAAGAAAAAAATTTCAAGCCCTAAAAGCAATAAATAAATAATAAATAAACATTAGCATGAAAATGTTAAGAGTAAAAAGTTATGCTCAACACAAATGAAGATAGTTTATGCTGTAGTTAACTAATTGCTAACAACTTTCAATGTTATACCTATTTACTGGGCCATAAAGTTTGCGGCAAGTTTAAAATGCTCGTTAGCCCTTTAACACAATAAGCCAAAGTCGATGTGAAAAACATCAATTTTACTGACGTTTTAATATTTTCTTTACGCTTTTTTGCACAGGCAGCTGCAACAGCGGTTAGCACTCAGGTGCTACGTTGGTATAAATGCTGAGTAAGTAAGAAAAAAATGAGAGAGAGAGAGAGAAAAACTTCCTGAGTAGCAACAGCAGCAGGCAACAATAACCGAGCAACCGCAACACTGACAGCTGTTGCGCCTGAAAGCATCGTTTATATATAATATTTTTTATTATTGAATGGGAAAATGAGTAAATGGCATTAAATTTCTAAAGGCGATAAGGGAAATGATTACGTTTATATGTATTTGTGTGTGACGCAGAGAGAGAGAGAGAGAGAGAGATGGACAGTGTGAGACAGCGTGAGCGCGAGCGAGGGTTAGCCAAATGTTTAGATTCTTATCAGTCAACATTGACATTCCATACATAGCCCCACAGTGGCAATTGATTAAGGTTTATGGTTATGACCCAATGACATTGGCTGCGAATAAGACAGATTTTGGTGTCGAGAATAAGGAATGCTTAAATTTAGAGTTCAGTAAGGAAAGATATTATGAATAATTAGGCTTGTTTAATGCTAAATGAGGTAACGTAAAGCTTTACAAGGAGAAGCCAGTTTCATATATATTAAAGAAATGTTTTTTTTTTTTTTTTTGGATTTTTATCAGGGATTTTTAGTTATTCTTTAAAAAATATGTTCACCATATTTATTTATTTATTTTATTTTTATTATTTTTTTAATATAAAAATATACAAACAGTATTTTTTAAATGTTGATTGAAAAAACAAATTTTTAAATTTTAAAAGTATAGACTAAAAATATATTGAAAATATTTTTTAAAATATTAAAAGCAACTTATTAATTAAAAAAAATAAATAAATAAATAAATATTTTCTAAAATATAGAAGCAATTTTTTTTGGTCTGTATTTATTTATTATTATTAATTTTTTTTTTTTTTTATTTATTTTTTTTTTTTTTAATGAGATATAGAACCGTAAGAAGAGGAGTTTTAGGATAGCTTAACAATTATTTTATGAACATAATTTTTCAAGAATTTTTTCTTAAAAAAAAAAAAGAAAAAAAAACGACTTTCTCTATATAAACCTATATAGAACCTTGCTGATATCAATAAAAACAATTTTGTTCAATTCATTTATACAGCTAAAGTCTTTGAAATAAAAATTTACGAACCAAGAGCTAACTACATGTTACCTCATCTTTAACAAAAAGTTTCCAATTCAAATTAAACTCTGCATTAAAATTGCACAGAGCCTATATATATTTCGGTTTGCAATTTGCGAAATCCCTTACCAAATATTTTCAACTTTAATTATCAGCCATTGTCATTTGAATACGACGGCCGGCCTAAGCCCACAAACAATGCAGTGAGGCGATAAGAGCTAATGTGCCATGTGTGCTCGACGCTGATAACATGACGCAGGTTGCCCTCCTGGCTGTTAGCAGCCACCCACAGCGCCAATAATTGCAATACCTAACTTAACCCCATGGGATATATGCATGGGCAGGTGCAAATTTTGGCCACAATTTTCACGAAATGCAGTTATAAACCAAATGCAATTTTAATTAATAGACCAAACTCGAATTCCGTGCAACATTTCCTGCCGCACACTAAAATGTTTGACATAAATGTCTAACCGCAGCAATGTCGTATCCAACATATCCGCAACAGTTGTGGGTGTGTGTGTGAGTGTCTGTGTGAGTTTGTGGGTGTGTGAAACAGTTTGAAACTGTAACTACTAACATATAGAAACTTGAATCTGGTTAACCCATAAACACACACACACACAATCACATGCCCTAACTGACAGCCAACTTCCACAACTGTGCATGTGTGTGTGTGTGTATATGCAATTTCCGTTTCCGCCTTATTCCACATGATTAGGCTGATGATATGAGCACTCTTCAGCAGCTGGTGCTCATGTGAGTGTGTGGCTGAGCACCGGCTGAGACTGGCAGGCGAATGCTTCACGTTCACGTTAACGTTAAAAGGTTTGTTGGTCAAAATATCTAGCACAGGACATGGTAGAGGCAATATAAATAGCAAGAAAACGAAGAAGCAACCAAAAATCAATTCAACAACTGCAGAATGTGAGCAATTTTTAAAATGCATAGGTAATTCCAGCAAAGCAGCATGCATGCATAATTTAAAGAAAAGGAAGAGCTACACAAGAGATTTTATTTCAAGAGTCCTTTTCACTGGAAATAATAAAAAAGTAATTTACATAAAAGAGACTTCCTTTTCATTCAGCCAAAAGACAAAATCAAAGAAAGGAATACCAAGAAGAAACAATATTGTTAAAAATATTAAAGTTTGCACGGAATTGTAGCAGCTCTTCAGATATTTCATGAGTGTAATTGTACAATATTTAAATATTTAAAATAACAAATTATGTATTTAAATATATCATAGCTATACAGAAAAATAAATGAAAAACGAGATATTTACTTAATATAATCATGAATATATAAGAAAAATTAAGAAACAAAAAAAATTAAATATAGTTCATTAAATAATATTAATTATGTACATATCAATTCGAAGACCTTAATTGCTTAGCTCATACCTATAATTATAGTTAATGGTTATAAATAAAAAATATAAAAAATAAATAAATTACATTTGAATGTGGATTATATTATATGTTATATATATAATTTTAAAGTAATTGTCTGCCTGTATATCTGTCTCCCTCTCTATCTCACAGTCTGTGTCTCCGTCGGCCTCTCTCTAACTATCGAAGATCAATTAAGTTGTTTATATGTGGGCAGCAGCAGAGAGTGCTACCATCGGTCACTTAATGTTCGGCTGCAACGATCCCTCCCTGACTTCGGGTTGACCATTTGAGAGCGACTTAGACTTTGAGTGAAAGTAGCCCTTTATAAAGGGCAGCAGCTACAGCATTTCTTCAGTCGGCCAGACCTCGTGGTGGGGGTCAGTCGTGCGGTGCAAGAAATACTGAGAAGAAATACTGAGAAGAAATACTCGGAGCAAATACTGAGAAGAAATACTCGGAGCAAATACTGAGGAGAAATACTGAAAATAAATACTGAGAGGAAATACTAAAGAGAAACAGAAAAATATTTACAGAAAAAAAATAAAATAAAATAATAAAATAAAATAATAATATATATATATATATATATATATATATAAACATATTTCATTTATTTTATTCTATTTTTTTTCTGTAAGTATTTTTCTAACTGTTTCTCTTTAGTTTCTCCTTTTTAATTATTCTTAAAATACTATAAATAACATAGGTAAATTAAAAACATCTCTTTACTAAATATATATAAGTTCCACCTATACATAACAAATACCATAACAACAATTACTTAAGTAGAATAAATAAGCATGCCATACTATGAAAAATGAATTTGCTTTCAACCAACTGCTGAAGAGTTAAGCAAACTACTTAGCCTATTGACTAGCTGCTGGTTAGTTTGCCGCGTTGTTTGCTCGCCTGAGCATCTGGCCACTTTGAAGTGAAGTAATTTAATAACATTAAAATAGATTGCACAAATAAATCTGCAACCACAGTTCAGGTGCAGCTGTAGCTGCAGGTGCGGGCCCAGGTCGAAAGCTAACAGCTTTGGGTGCTTCCACACATTTACTTTAGCCAGCGGACAAAACAAAAACCGAACAACAATAATAAAAATAAAAGCTGGGAGCAGGAAGCTAAATGCTCTTGTAGCATGGAAACGCGTTTGGCATTTTTAATTCCAATATATTTATACAGATATCAGTGTACATATATACACATATATATATATATATATATATGGGAGCAAAAACTGGGCACGTGCTACATAAAACGCGGCACGGAATGGCGATAATACATTTCGCAATTTTTTTTATTTTATTTTATTTTTTTTTTTTTTTTTATGTATGGGCAACGCAATATGACAGAGTGTTCATTGGATACTCTCTTATACACAGCAAAATATGTAAATATATATGTAAACATATTTAAATAAACGAATTATCAAGAGATAAACTTTTTGTTATGGCAGCTTAATAATTAAGTAAGACTCAATTATAACTGCTAATAGCGACATCTCTATCACGTTTCACGAAAGTAGCTTAATACGAAGTGACTAAAAAAAAAAACCATAGAGAAAGAAATTTAAAAATATATATACATAATTTAAGATATTCTCTTGTTTTTTTTTTTTTTTTTTTTTTTTTTAACTACATACAGGCCATTATATATGGCATAGCAAATGACATGAAATGGCTGTCGAGAATTTCCGGAGATTGCTTTCAGCGTAAGGTTCAATTCTAATGAATTCGTCTGGCATCGAGCTCTAGCCAAATGATGAGCTCCTTAGAGATGCCTTGGTTTTGCAGCTCAGTAAGAAAATAGAGAGATTTCAAAATAATATTTTCTTGAGCTCATTGCTCATTGAGCTCTATCAATATGGTGGGCGTCATAGAGTGAGGAATAAATAAAAATATTACACAGATTTCAAAGTAATTTTAGAAAGGCGCTCAGCGGGCAATGACCGAGCCAGCTTGCCATACTTTGTAATCTATATATTCACAACCATAAATAATTAAATTTCTGCATATTATCTATAAATTATTTGTATAATAATTGATAATAAAAATAACTTTATATAGTTACCCTATACATAATCCTCACCTTAAGCAGTCAAAAGTTATCATAACCCTTCGCTATTAGGGTATGCATAAGGCACAACATGTACCCGAAAATTGCTCTAACCGTTTTTATACTCGTGTATATAACTGTATTTTATTACGGCCGTTGGCTCTACATGCCACTTGCATAGTTGTAACTCAGTGATTTGTTTTCCGGGTATCGAATGGCCGCAAGGACTACCGGACTACTCGTCCTTTTGTGCTGCCTCATTGAAGCTGAACATAAGTTGCGATAAACCTCATTATACGAACTGATTGCCATTAACGAGATGCGATTCTCTCTCAACTGAAAAGCGAGAGTAGTTGTCGCATTGGCAGCAGCTTGTTCAGCGCTATGAATGCCAGCTGATGTTCGTTGAGCAGCTAATTGACAGCCATTCATGTAACCTGGATGGCTTTGCATTAAATTCAGGCACTGAACAATGAACAGGCATAAAAAAAAAGTTTAAAAAAAATAAACTAAATAAATAAAACTTAGCCACAAGCTGCTGAAATTAGAGCTGCATAAAAAAAATTCTTTCCAGGCAGCTTCATAATAAATTTTTACCACATTTTAAACAAGCATCGTTATTGACCTTAGCCAACAAAAAAAAACATACGCATTGTAAAATGTAACACAAGGTTATGCCATACAATGAGAGTTTTGCAAAAAAAAAGTCATGAAAATTTCCAGTGAAAAAAGCCAACTAAAACTTTTTGTATACAATGTAAACAATTATGCATTAATTGCTGCACTAATTACCCAATGTAAATAATTATAATTTTTTGTATAAAAAAATATATATATACAAATTTATAGACGGCTTTTTTACTATGCATGAGAGATTTTTTGATAACTGCCTAACAATAATTATATTTCAATTTATACACAAATTCGATTAAAATACAATTGAGCGGCTATGCATATGTTACATTTACAAGCAAACAAGCTTAAATAGAGGTAATTAGCTGGAAAACAAGCAAAGAGTACTCTAGCAGGCAGTGTATGAGGCTAGCTATGGTTAAATCTAGCTTTAAAGCTATAGTACACATATATTTGATCAAACTTGGAAAACCTACAGCTGACACATTGCTTAAACTCTAAGTCTATTTATAGAAAAAGTAAAGAGAGACATCTCTTTGAGATTTTGACCAAAAAAAAAAAACTCTTAATTGACCGGCCATTTGTTGACTAAATCAACAGTACACAAATTCTGCTGCATGTGATATGGGCTCTCCATCTCCATCTCTTGGTATTCACTGGCATCCTTTGAGTTTCGAGAATCAGATGCACAGCAAGACATTTCCTGGAACATGGCCAAAAATCAATACATGGCTCGTCAGTTTATGAACAAGTTTCGTTGTGAATTTTGTCCAGATACCAATTGGTCTAACTTTTGTATAGGGAAACATTTTTTGCACCGAATGTCAGAGAAAATATTTGGTATACGAAAAATATTTGAAAGCAAACATTTTCTAGTTTGAGAGCATAGCTAATCAAATTAATTAATCGAAAATGGCATACACTCAGGTTAGTGCAGTAGACCAAAGAAAATAGAAGCTAGATTTTCAATGCAATTTCTTTGCAGTCAGGAAAATTTAAATTTCAAATATGTATGAAAAAAATATAGAAAATATATTAGAAAAATATTTAAAAAAAAATAATATTAAATAAAAGATTTACTAGTATATTTCTATATTAAAAATTTATTTATTTATTAATATATATTATATATATTGAAAAATTATTCTATAAAATATAATGTAAAAGAATAATATAGAAATATATTAAATTAATGTATAATATACTTAAATAAATAAACAAATTTTTTATATATTCTTTTTTAATTTCATATTACACTTCCACTGCCCCAAATTAACATTTTCCATTGATTCAGGGCATGAAATTAATCAATTAAGTTGCTTGCTTTACATATTAGAATTCACATATACTAGTATATGGACTTGTTTTAGTTCGATTGCTCATTAGTCTCGCCTCAGCAGGTGGCAATATGCGCGGCCATTATTTAGAGATTTGGGTGAATGCATTGAAATTTACAATCAGTATTTGGTATTGTTTGCTTGTTCAACAAGTTCAGTGTGAGATAAAGAGCTGAAATGCATCCGACGCGCTGGGCAATTGTTGCCTTGATTTGTGTCTATCAACAGCTGCAAATGGCTGCGGCCAAGGTGCGTATACGTAATCCGCGAGAGTTAATATTTCTCTTTATATAAATACACCCACACCCACACACACACACACAATACCATTGCAGAATGACTTTGAGCTGTATTTTGAGAATTTTACATGCAACAGCGACAGCAGCTCAAAGGAGGAAAATCCGCTGGAGAGCGTCCACTGTGGTCTCAGCAAGAATCCCAAGCGGCGAACCCTGCACATGGAATTTTTACTGAGGGAACTGATGCACGAGCACGATTTCCACATCGTCATCATCTTGCCCCGCCGTACCATGAACTTTGTGCTGATCAATGTGACCACCGATGGCTGCCAATTGTTATCGAATAAGAATCAAATACCGCTGCTGCGCATCGCACGCCAAGTGCTTGACCGCTATAGCAATTTCCCAACTCAGTGTCCCTTTGAGCGGGCCAAGCCGTACTATCTGCGCGGCTTTCGTTTGGATTTGAGTTTAATACCCGCCGTGATGATGGAAACTCCCGTTACCGTCCAATTCAGCTACAGTCGCCAGCGTGTGCAGTTATTCCAAGGCCACATCACGGCCCATGTGCAGCGCACCGTCAATGCCAAGCAGAAGAAAAGCGGCTGATGTAAAAGCGATTGATTGAGCGAGAGATGTATTTTTCATGCAAGCCCACACAGAATAAAACTACTTTCAATAACAACAAATGGCCTTCAGAGGAATTTCATAAAGTTTCATCACGCTCGAAGAAGTGAGAACTATAAAATTTCATAGACTGAATACCAAATCAAATTTATTATTCTATTCTAGTAGAAGTCAGATACAGTTTATAAGAAAGGCATATGCTAGATCTGAAGTCGAAGATCTGAAGCCTATGGATAATGTTGAGGAGACAAAAAAAAAAATCAATAATCCCAAAGGCCTTTCATCTATTTCCCAGTATCCATCGCAATTCAAGACAGAATATAAAGAGCGAGCACAGCCAGATATCCGGAGCACTCTCAGCTTCATCTTTTAAACAGTCTTAAGCAATTGGTCTATAATGAAAATGACTCGCATCTGCACACACTCTAGTCCAAATTAAACCATTCGTTTAAGCTAATCAAAAAGTGCTGGTAAAGTAACTGCCGCGGCTGTCTGTCTGTGCCAAGAGACAGACCAAGACGAAGTTTATGGCAATTCCGTTCAGTTGCCATCTTTTATGATTTGCAGGGTATAAAACGTCGACAGTTGACAGCAGCACACATGGCGCAAGCCCAAATGATATAAAAAGAACTGAAAAAGTAAAGCGAGAAGCATAGAATAGAAATACGCCACCTGTCTGACGTTGACAGTGCGAACGCACAGTCGCCACACCTGCTGCTGCAGCAGTTAGAGATGCTCTGTATCTGTCTCTGTCTCAGTCTCAGTCGTTGTTGCTCTGTCTCTGTCACAATGCCGCAATTTGTTCCAGGCCATTCAACAAATGTTGTTCAATTACCTTGCTGCACACACCCACACATACACCCACACACACACACCCACACCCACACTCTCACATTGTTGCAGCCGCTAACACAGCTATTGTCTGGGCTGCTGCCACATGGCGTTTGACAGCAGCCAATGACAATTGCCAACTGGCAAACTGGCAACTAATAACATTTCCAACTGCCAGCAACTGCTGCCCCATCTGCAGTCTGAGCTACGTTTGCTAAATGATTTGTTACAGTTAACTATCTGGCTGCACTTCCGGCAGCTGTTACAGGTGACACAGTGAAAAGTGTGTTTTAATTAGACATTAGAGATTTGCCAGAGCCTCCCCAGTGCACGGTCTTCGTCTATTACTTAGGTAGCTAAGCAGCAGCCACGCCCACAGCTGTCAGCATCGATTTTCACTTTTTGGCATCTGCAAATGGAGCCCAGCCCTTTGAGACTGCCAATTGGTCTGACTTTGATTGCCCCTGCGACTGCCTGTCAGGCAACCTGGCAGCTTGGCCACCTGCTTTTATAATACCTTTTGGCCATTTTGTAGTTAATTTATGAAGTTTAGCTTGGCTATAATTTGCTATTTATTATGTATATGATTATTTCATTATGCCTTCCAATTAAGGTAAACGATTTTGTGTGTTTGGTTAAATGCTTTCAGCCTGTTTGTGTTTTGTTGCTGTCAGATTTCAAAGTTGGTATCATAATGTATATGTATATGTATAGGTATATGTACAGATACAGATACAGATACAGATACAGATACAGATACAGATACAGATACAGATACAGATACAGATACAGATACAGATACAGATACAGATACAGATACAGATACAGATACAGATACAGATACAGATACAGATACAGATACAGATACAGATACAGATACAGATACAGATACAGATACAGATACAGATACAGATACAGATACAGATACAGATACAGATACAGATACAGATACAGATACAGATACAGATACAGATACAGATACAGATACAGATACAGATACAGATACAGATACAGATACAGATACAGATACAGATACAGATACAGATACAGATACAGATACAGATACAGATACAGATACAGATACAGATACAGATACAGATACAGATACAGATACAGATACAGATACAGATACAGATACAGATACAGATACAGATACAGATACAGATACAGATACAGATACAGATACAGATACAGATACAGATACAGATACAGATACAGATACAGATACAGATACAGATACAGATACAGATACAGATACAGATACAGATACAGATACAGATACAGATACAGATACAGATACAGATACAGATACAGATACAGATACAGATACAGATACAGATACAGATACAGATACAGATACAGATACAGATACAGATACAGATACAGATACAGATACAGATACAGATATCAGATACAGATACAGATACAGATACAGATACAGATACAGATACAGATACAGATACAGATACAGATACAGATACAGATACAGATACAGATACAGATACAGATACAGATACAGATACAGATACAGATACAGATACAGATACAGATACAGATACAGATACAGATACAGATACAGATACAGATACAGATACAGATACAGATACAGATACAGATACAGATACAGATACAGATACAGATACAGATACAGATACAGATACAGATACAGATACAGATACAGATACAGATACAGATACAGATACAGATACAGATACAGATACAGATACAGATACAGATACAGATACAGATACAGATACAGATACAGATACAGATACAGATACAGATACAGATACAGATACAGATACAGATACAGATACAGATACAGATACAGATACAGATACAGATACAGATACAGATACAGATACAGATACAGATACAGATACAGATACAGATACAGATACAGATACAGATACAGATACAGATACAGATACAGATACAGATACAGATACAGATACAGATACAGATACAGATACAGATACAGATACAGATACAGATACAGATACAGATACAGATACAGATACAGATACAGATACAGATACAGATACAGATACAGATACAGATACAGATACAGATACAGATACAGATACAGATACAGATACAGATACAGATACAGATCATTTTACTGTCATATATTATTAAACAAGCTATAACTCTTTTAACAAAGCCCATTCGCTTAGATTTTTCAACGTTTAATTCAATTTCCTTATTTTGCATATCTTATGTAACCTTGTTAACCTGTTGAAATTCATAAACTCGCTTATAAGGTATGCATTATTAAGGGACTCTTGTTGTTGCTTTTGTTTTCAAAGCGAGCAAAGGAAATATTGATAAGCCCTGTACGCAAAAATTCTTGTGGTTGCCACTGCCACGCCTGCTCGCCCCTGCCCCTGCCCCTGCCGCCCACTGTCGCTTCAGCCACATCTTCATGATATGCCGCAAAAATGTTGTAGAATTTTCCCCTGCTAAGGCTGAAATGCTATGCATAATTAAGGCAACCCTTCCCGATCGTTTAACGAGCTGCTATTTGGAGAGTGTTGATGATGTTTGGGCCGACTCTTGTCTTTATCGACCTGCTGCAAAAGTTTGGCTTTAAAAAAGTTTCACTCTTTTTGCCCGGCCATTAAAAATTACTTTTTGGCTTTCTTTTGCGTAAATATTTTCTACTTTTCTCTTGCAAATTTAAAATTTCAGCACAAAATGCAAAATAAATGCTATATACATAATTAATTAATATTAGTTGCGGCATTGTCAGGCGCTTAAAGACATTTCTGTTGAAATATTACTTTGCATATTGTAAATGTAACTGACAGATAACAAAGGGAAGAAGCAGGAGTAGAAGGACGAAAAGAACAGGCAGCACCAACAACGCGCAAAACTTTGACATGAAAAGTCATTTTGGTGTTGTGGGCAAAACGTTGAGAATTCATCTTTAGAATTCCCCAACTCATTGGGCTCCCACCAGACGACGGCAAAGGCAACTGCTGATGGAATGAGACGGGGTAACATGATATTGTACAGTGGGACGAGTATAAGTATATCTAGCTAGATGACATGGCTAAAATGTTGAGTCACTCTGGTATCAAAGAATATGCCAAGGCAAGAGAATATATCTTTCCAGCAACTGTTGCGAATTTAGGAAACAACAAGCATAAATATATTATGGAATCGAAAGAATATTGTAAAGAGGCCATCAAATCCAGCAATCAACGTTGTTAGTATAAAAACAATTTTTAAAATTTAATAATTATTATTTTAGTAAAATTAATTATTATTTAGTTTTAAAAAATTATAAATTATTTTCCATAGTAAAAAAAAATAAATAAATAAAAACAAAAAAACTTGAACTTCACGAAAAAAAAAATTAATAAGTAAAATTGAATCAAAGCAATTTTTGAAGTTATATTGCTATATTGCCTGAAGGCTTTTGTTGCTCTGGCTTAAAACTTTTTATTTAGAATTAATTCTTTGTAACAATAAATAAATCAATAAAATATTGCTATATCAGCTATAACTTTTCATGCTATGTCTATTTACATATATATACGTCTACATATGTCTACATATAAATGTAATTATATATTATTATATATATTAATTATTATTTCTGCAGATACAAAAATAAAGAAACATTTTTATCTCTACAAAAAAAGTCGTCAAATCCTTATATTTATTAATTAATTTAATTTATGTTTTAAATAAACAATTTTATATTTCAGTTTCAATATATGTTTGGCTATACATATAGCATATAAGGAATATAAATTTACAATTTAATTGAATATCAACTATTTATATTTGCCTACACACTCAATCGACCCACTGTGTTCGTTTACCACACCATAGCCGCAAGTCTCAATGCAGTGTTAGTTCTTGTTGTTGTTGTAGTTGGTGTTGCTGTCAATTTCACAGATTAATGCGCACCCATTTGATCGCCTTGGCCGGTCAACAGCAACAGCAACAGCGCCTGGCACTCACATTTATTATTGACAATGGCAAAAGTTTTCGCTCTGGTCACGAAGGCGGCAAAAATTGATTTGCGCAAATGTTTTAATCGCCAAAACTTGTTCAGTCGAACAGTCCTATAAGGACTGTGCAAGTTAGTTACGCATTATGCATAAATTTATGGCTCTGCACTCACGGACTCCGACTCCGACTCCGACTCGGACTCGGTCTTAGCCTCAGAGACACACTCATTTATACGTGAGTTATGTGTGCCAGCTGAAAGTCCTGCTGCGAATACATATGTTGCCCAATTTATTTAACTAGCCGCAGGGCCTGAAACAGGGTCTCTTGCCATACTGCAGCATTGGCCAAACATGGGAACAACAAAGGCGAACATAACCATAATATTTGCCTTGGGGCAGTTTCATACATTTTTGGCCAATTTTTTGTTTTTTTATAAAAGAAAATGTTACTCTTTAAAAGTTCAAATGGGTTGCAAAGCAGAAATAATTTTGGTAGAAAATAAAAAAATATCTTGCCCAATTTATCGTGATATAAAGTAAAACAAAATTATGAATTTCTTTATAAAATGTTTGCCCAAATTTGCGTAGCAGAAATGTAAAATTTAAAAGAGGATTTAAATTCAAGTTTAAGAGTTTAAATATAAGGCCTAAAGCATATTTCAATAATACATATATATAATATAATAAATACACAATATATTTAAAAGTTGTAGCAAACAATTATCAAAGCAGTTAATGAAATAAAAAATGTTTTAAAATTCAGTTTTTAATTTTTTTATTTATATAAAATATTTGTAATATTAACTTTTTAAGTTATTTAAATTTTATAAAACATTTTTAATCTGCAATATAGTTTTCTATATTATTATTACAACATAAAGTGTTTTAGGAACCACAAAACTAATTTAGAGATATGAAAAAAAAATACTCAACAAATATTTATCATTATCAAAACACACAGCGCTGTAAGCAAATGTGAAAAAAAAATATATAAAAGACGCGCCCCTTTTTACTGATAAGCAACGCGTATGCCTGCTTGGGAAAAATGGAAACCGCAATGCAAATGCAAATTTCTTCTTCTACTACTAAAACGAGAAACTAAATGATAACTGCTCTTTGATAATGCTTGCGGCTGCCTAAAATAACAGAAATATAGTTATAAAAATAAAAATAACCACAATTACCATAAGAAATTATCAAACCAATTATAAAAGAAAACAAATCAAAATTCTAAGCTTTACACTTAACCTCCGAGGAGCTATAAAAAGTCCAGTCGTCGCCACTGGAAATCACAGTGCGCTGCCTTAGCTTGTGTGGAGCAGAACTATTTCTAGTAACTGAGTTTGGTGAATTCAAAACTCTTCTCTCTCAATATGAATACCGATTTGAAAGCCTTGGAATTGTTGTTTCAACGTCCTCTGGAGCCGGTGTTCACCACACGTGACAATGGCAAGACTGTGTTTGATCTGCCTGAAAGCGTCTACACGGATCGCTATCGCAACAACACCGAGGAGGTCTCGAATCGTTTTAGCCAGAATGTGGAGACGCGCATTCCCATTCGAGAAGTGGCTAGAAAGCCAAATCTTGAATTCGCCAGCAAGCTGGGCCGCAAGCAGCAGTTCTCGCTCTTCATCAACAAGCATAAGGAAATTGCCAGCCAGCTGATTCAACTGTTCCTGGATGCGCCCAATTTGCAGCAGTTCGTGGCACTGGCTGCCTATACTAAGTAAGTGATTCATTCAACTATAATCTGAATTGAATCTGAGTAACTTAGTTCATATATTATATCCATTTCACAGGGATCGCGTTAATCCTGTGCTCTTCCAGTACAGCTATGCGGTAGCCATTGCCCATCGCCCGGACACGCGCACTGTGCCCATTCCCAACATCTCGCAGGTCTTCCCCAGCAACTTTATTGAGCCTTCAGTCCTTCAAGTGAGCTAGACCCAAGTATTTCTTATAGTAACAGCATATGATTTGTATTACTTCTTCTATCTATCCTCTGCACAGGATGCCCGCCAGGAGGCTTCGGTGATTGCCAAGAGCGGCAATCGTACCGTTTTGGAGATACCCGCCAATTATACGGCCTCGGATCGCGAGGATGAGCAGCATTTGGCCTATTTCCGCGAGGATATTGGCGTCAATAGCCATCACTGGCATTGGCATTTGGTATATCCGGCCAGCGGGCCAATGGAGATTGTCAACAAGGATCGTCGCGGCGAGCTCTTCTACTACATGCATCATCAGCTGCTCGCACGCTACAATGTCGAGCGGTTCTGCAACCGTCTGAAGCGCACCATACCGCTCTCTAATCTACGCGAGGAAATACCCGAGGGCTATTTCCCCAAGATTCTCTCGAGCATCAACAATCGCACCTATCCGGCACGCATCTCCAAGCAGCAGCTTAGAGATGTCGCTCGACCCGATGGCAGCATTGAGATTTCCGAGCTGGAGCGCTGGCGCGATCGCATTCTGGCCGCCATTGACCAAGGCTACGTTGAGGATGTGAGTAATTGAGCAGACAATTTTGGAATTCGATATGAATAATCTTTCCCAATCACAGATGCAAGGCAATCGCATTCCCCTGGACGAAGTGCGCGGCATTGATATACTGGGCAACATCATCGAGGCGTGCAACACACTCTCCGTAAACAACCAGTTCTATGGCAATTTGCATAATCAGGGCCACACCATCATCTCCTTCGCCCATGATCCCGATTACCGGCACTTGGAGGACTTTGGCGTAATGGGCGACGTGACGACGGCTATGCGTGATCCCATTTTCTATAGATGGCACGGATTCATTGATACCATTTTCAACAAGCACAAGGCCTTATTGCCCGTCTATAATGACACCCAATTGGGCTTTGAGGGCATCAATGTGACCTATGTGGAGGCACGCTTGGGCGCCGCTAATGCCCGTCCAAATACTCTGCTCACCTATTGGCAAAGATCTTCGGCCAATTTGGCCGCCGGCTTGGACTTTGGACCCGTTGAGGATGAGAACATTACGGCCACATTTAGGCATTTACAGAACGCACCCTACACCTACACATTCAACGTAATAAATTCGGGTCCCAGGCGCTCCGGCACTTGCCGCATCTTCATCTGCCCCAAGACCGATGAACGCAACCAGCCGTTGCGTCTCGAGGAGCAGCGTCTATTGGCCATCGAAATGGATAAGTTTACAGTGGAACGTAAGTGAAGCAATATTTTTAATACTACTCTATATACTCTAGACTTTGAAGACTCTGTAGACTCTGTAGACTCTGTGGACTCTACAGACTCCATAAACTCTGTAGACTCTATAGACTCTGTAGACCCTCTGAGTGTGTAGACTCTGTAGACTCTATAGGCTCTATACTCTCTATAATCTATACTTTCTATAATCTAAAGTCTCTAGACTCTTTAAACTCTCTAAGCTCTCCAGACTCTCTATAATGTATACTCTATAGTTTAAACTTTCTAGACTCTCTAGACTTAATACTCTATACTCTCTATAATCTATACACTCTACACATTAATCTCAACTATAATAAATTTGACTTCTTAGTGATGCCCGGTGAGAATACCATACGTCGTGAATCGACTGATTCCTCGGTGGCCATACCATTTGAGCGTTCGTTCCGTGCCGTTGGGGCCAGCTATCAGCCAACCGCAGCGGATGACCTGACACGTTTCCGTTTCTGTGGCTGTGGATGGCCGCAGCATCTGCTGCTGCCCAAGGGCAAGCCCGAGGGCATGCAATTCGATTTGTTTGTCATGATTTCGGACTACACCCAGGATGCGGTGCAGCAGCTAAGCAAGTGAGTAAACCAAACACACACCCACACACACACAGCCATCAAGAGCAATTACCAAAACGAATATTGTACAACCCACAGCACGCCAAACGATGCCTGCAGCACGGCCTACTCATTCTGCGGCCTCAAGGACAAACTGTATCCGGACAAACGCACCATGGGCTTCCCCTTCGACAGGCGCCTGCCCAACGATACGCTGAATGAGCTTGTGGGCGCCTTCAGCAACATGGCCAAGACTGACATCACCATTAAGTTCAATGATCGCGTTATTGGCTAAAGATTGGTTGAGACTAATCGCTCGTTTGATTAACCCACAGATATCCGATTGACACTCTATATTTCATATATTATATATACTAATATTCTATGAAGCGCATAAATAAAAAAAAAGAAATTGCTATTTGCTACCAAATTTGCTCTTTATATTATTGATAATATTATATATAATATATAAAATATGAAATATAAAATATAAAATATAAAATATAAAATATAAAATATAAAATATAAAATATAAAATATAAAATATAAAATATAAAATATAAAATATAAAAATATAAAATATAAAATATAAAATATAAAATATAAAATATAAAATATAAAATATAAAATATAAAATATAAAATATAAAATATAAAATATAAAATATAAAATATAAAATATAAAATATAAAATATAAAATATAAAATATATATAAGGGTATTTATACTTCGACCTTAAACATGTCTGTAGCTTTTTCCTAAGATTAAGAGAAAATAATTTGCTGCTTTGCTTTTGTTGCTGCCAATTCGTTATATTTATCTAAGATTGCAAATGCAAATACCTGCGATCCCAATATATATTTATAAATGTTTTCTATATGATTAAATCAAAGACGCAGCCTGTTTCAATATTTGCTATACATTTAATGTTATATTTTCAATGTTGATTCTTGGCCAGAAATACAAATATGGCCAGGCAGAATATACACGTGCACACACACACAACCGACCATATGCACACATACATAGCAATTGTGACTGCTGCCGTTTATGTGCTTCATATAGCCACGCCCACTAAACGGTTATGGGCGCAAAGTGAAACGGCTGGAGGAAAGAGAGGGTAGAGAGGGGTGGCAATAGGGCAAGGCTAATCCTATTAGACTTCAAAGCCGTTTCGCACAACAAACTTTCGCATTGGTCCTGGTCCAGACACGAATATTGCTCCACCCACCCCCTTCCACAACACCGTCTCCTTCCTGGCAAAGCTTTTGTTCCTCGTGCTGCTGCTGCTGTTGCTGTCCCTGTCGTTGTTGTAATAGAGTTTCCGGCGAAACCGCTGCACGTATTGCGCTTATTAATATTCCTTTCAGCTAGCTTCACACAGCGAATGCCGCAATTAATTCTGCATATTGCGCGCCGTCAAAGTTCCAAGTGACTCGCCGCCCGAGCAAAACTAAGAGACTAACTCAAGCTGGTAGTTGGAAAATCAGTTGGATCTGGCCTGGTATTTGTATATGGACACACACATAATATCGCAGCTGTCGTTGATAAGTGCACAAATTGATTTCTAAACGCTTCTCTCCCAAACGAACAATTATTGAAAAAAGTTTTACAATTTTATCAGAGCCCTAGCTCGAAAACTTTCACATTTTATAAAATACATAAGTATTTATAACTGTTTTTATTTTTTAATTCTGAAAAGTTTACATTACACTAAAATTTTGCAAAAAATTTAGTTAATTTTTGTTAGGAACATTCACTAGAAAAAGCCTACTCAGTTAATTTAAAATCGAAAACTTATACTAAATATGTATAAATAAATATAGAAAACAATAAAAATTTTATTTTAATTTAAAATGAATTTTATAAGCAAGTTGAATAACCTTTCAGATAGACCGTTATCAATCTTAACAGAAAGCAAAACAAATGAGTGCGTTGCAGGCGGGCTTTACCGACTGCAGAATACTCTCTCAGAATCCAAACGCTGCTAAAATCATTTTCGATTTGCCATGCCCCCAATATATATATCACGCATATCTTTTTGAACTTTTGTTTTCAAAGTAATTATACATGTTACATTTCCACCATGTATCATTCATATAGACAGATGCACAAAACCAAAATACTCATTTCACTTTCATGAATGAGTATAACAATAATAACTGCCCAGGCCGTCATAAAATGCAGCTTTAAAATTTTCATTCTCATTTTCTTTCCCATTCATCCGAGCATATTTTATTAGCTTCACTTAAGAACAAATTTAATTTCAGTAGCAGTGAATTTTGTTTTTTGTATTTATGTAAAAAATAATAAATAGGCAAATAGAAAAAATGTGAAAAGATTTTGTTGAAGGCACATTGAAAAATACTTGAATTCATTTCGCTAGCCCACGGGCATTTTCGTGGAGCTGCCAATTTGGCATAACTTGGCCAACTTTATGTATACTAAAGCAGCTGAGGGCCAGCACAGGGAGGTCCCTATTTTTTTCTCTCTCCCTCTCCCTCACTGTTTATGCCCATGTGTTGGCGTATTTGTTATTTCTTTCGTTTTCGGCTTCTTCATGTTTTTTTTTTTTTTTTTGTAGTCCTGCTGTTTGCGTTGGGCATTAATGCTGCCAACGTGCTGCGGCTTGCCTATTTGATTTTGATTTTCATTTGATTTTATTTGACTTGGCTTTGGCGTTGCTTTATTTTCGTTCTTGTTTATGCAAAAATATTTTTTTGCCAACTTTAAGCCGGGCCTCGAGAAAATAGCTATTTGAAGTGGAATTTCTCTAAACATTTGAGTGAATAGCAAAAATATTATAGAGAATTTGCATATTGCTGCTGCCTGGGTAAACAATCGAACTGACGTTGTTTACCTTTTGAAAGCTTAAAATGTAATTAACTACAGCTAAAGCATTAAGATTTATCCTTCATTATACAAATTTAAAATTACGCCTATACATTCATATATACGACTTTTGTCTGCTGTTTAATTAAATTGAATGTCTGGCTGCCAATTTTGTTGCACGCAATTTCATGTTTAATTTTGCATGTGGAAATTTTCATTAAATCATTTTTGCTGCACACAAATGAAACGAAGCGAAAGTCTTCAAGAGCTGCTCAAATTTCCAGCAGCCTATTAAAAAGTCAATCAGTGATAAATAACGTATATACATACATATATGTATATACATTTATGCCACTGCAGAAAATACTATAGGAGGCTAGAAAATACTCTATACTGTGTATAGGGGAATATTTAAAAAAAAAATATTGTTTTTGAGTGGAAATTGTATTGTGTTAAAATTATTAAAATTATACATTTATAAAGTGATAAACAATTTTAAATAAAATATATGTTAGAAAATATATCATTTTATTGGAAAAATACTAAAATGTATACAACTATATAAGCCAAACAAATATTAATATATGATTTATGTATATTCAAGTATTTGGCATAAAATCGATAGAATGCCTTAAATAATTGGTTAAAAAAAAAAAAAAAAAAAACAAATATATACAATGACCTATGTAATGATCCAATAAGCTATCAAGAGCAAAAGATTTAAAAGATGTGCACAATTATCAGTATTTAATACCTTTATTGATATTGACAATATTTATTTGCTAATAAATATTTAAAAAAAAATTATTCTAATTAAAACCCAATAAAAAAAAATTAAATAAAAGCGGAAATTTATGCTACAAATCTGTTAAGTAGCAAATACAAAGTTTGATATAGCTTTATAATACTGAACGAAAAGGTAATCATTTCAATATATAGCGAAAGCAAATACAACTTAACGAAACAAATTGTGAATTTCATTAAATGCGTCGAGGTCAGAAATATGAAATAGTACTCTATCAACAGCGATATGTACATACATCTATACTCTATGTTTATAGAGAAACTATAGAGAAATATATGCATATTTATGGCTAGTGAATCTGACAACTTTTACACATGTTTAGATTCAGCTACACGGCAGACCTTGTTGCAATTGCACTTGTTGAATTGTTGTTGAATTATGGAAAGTAAAATCGAAGCACCTGCTAGCTAATGCTTTAGGCCAAAGCTAAAGCAATTTGATAAACTCAGTCAAAACAAAAACTGTTTGGAGCGTTTATTTGGCGCATTCTCTCACGTCTTCAGCCAGCCGAAGCAGAAACATGTGCTCATGTGAATTGGGATTCATGTACTATGTACTACATATATATATTTATGGCCATGCGACACGAACAGCTTGCTGTTTGCTTATGCCAGCCATATGCTATTTTTTGCCTATGCTCCAGCATATGTGTTAACAAGCATATATATATAGATATAGATGTATATATAGATATATGTGCTATTTTAATAATATGGCCAAGTTGAACGGCTGCCTAATTGCGCATAAGCCCAAATCGAAGCCAAAGAGTTGGGCATCGAGAGCTAAAGTCAATTCTTGTGCACTCATTCAAGCGCGCTCACTGACTAGATAATATGAGTAGTCAAGCTGGATTAGAAGTACATAACCTTCTACTTATAACACACACACACACACACACACGAAGGCATCTATTCACATCTCTTGGCTTATGTATTGGCAATCGGTAATGCGGAGCATTTTACGGTTTTATGACTTGCCCTAATGATTGCAGCATTTCTGCACAACAAAGCAAATCCGATAGCAGACTAAAGCAGCTACGTAGAAGATTTTAAGAGACATAATACGTACCGGAAGCTATACGGCTCAATTGGGGTATGATGGACTGAAGGCAAAGGCAAATAATGAAAGATTACTCTAGAATGTTGAATATTCTTATTCTTATATTTTATATTAATTACTTTTATACCAGCTCAATCTAATATTGTATACCAATCACTCTTATATTAGGGGATTAGTATGTCTTATACCAGATCATTTTAAATATATTACATCAATCACTTATACTATATCTTTCTGTCATCTTATAACTGCTCATACAATCTCCTACTCATATTATCATCTTATACAAGTGCATTCTATCTATCTATCTATTCATTTTGTTACACCAGCTCATTTTGATTTATTATACGGTTTATCTTCTACTATATTATTCTGTCTTATTTCGCTATATTATACCAGCTCATTCTGTCATTTAATACTAACTCTTTCGGTAATCTTATACTAGCTCATTCTATCATCTTATACTCTGTCGGTTGTCTTATGCCAGCTCATTTTGTCATACTTTTTCTTTATCATTCTGTCATTTAATAAAGCTCTGCTATCTTCTACCAGTTTATTCTCTTCTCTTCTGCGAGCTCATTTCTCAATTAATCCAATGCTGGGTATATTAACGTCCTGCAGCGGATATTCTGCGCATTTTTTGTTGTTGTTGTGTTTTTCTTCTTGTGCTATCATGAACATGCTAATTGTTTGCAATTATGCTTTGAGGCGGGCTTTACCTTACGAAATGCTCTAATGTAAGCAATGGAAATCGAAATGGAATAGACCATTAAATAAGCACGTTTCAAAGCAGAGCAGAGCACAACAGAGCAGAGCAGGGAAGAGCAGCTTGAATGCCATTGAAAAAGTGCAGCCATCTCCTGTTCAAGGACCAATTGAAGCAATGACAGAGAATAAAAAACTGCCATGAAGGTCACAGCAAATGTTGAATTTCAATTTAAATAAAAAACTGCACTGCACAAACTGCAGACCAAAGCAGTTTATAAGCCACATGAAGCTTCCTGAAATTCGTTAAATAAATTAATGCGTGTTAAAGTACTTAAAATATATGTATATATTTTTTAAATTTTGCTTTCAACGAATTCATGGCCTGTTGCTATGTATTTCATATTTACGCTTCTCTCTTTTTTTTTTTTTTTTTTGTTGCTATTTTCGTTGTATGTTTACTCAACATGTCCACGCCATTTCGTGTTTTTACCTTTCGGCTGTTAATATGGAAATTAATTGCTAATAAACGAGCAGTGCGACTGTTTATAGTAGTTCATCCAGGCAGCGCCATGGCCTTGCTTTACCGATCGCCTTTTTGCCACTGATTCGTCCATATGTTGTGCGAAAATACAATTTTAATATTTTCTCTTTCAATTTACTCTTCCTCTTTTTTCTGCATTCAGTTACAAACAGCAGAATCAATGTCTATCAAAGCACCTGTGTTATTTTAAGCTATATGCTTTATATGCACACACACGCGATACCGGGCATATAAATAAATAAATAAAGAACTACAATAATAAACAGTGAATACGAACGGTAAATGTAGTCGTCTGCCTGGCTCGTTAAGCACCCAAGAGCAGAGTCAAGAGGAACCTATCCATTTAACATAAACAAACCGTTTATTGATGCACAATACAATTGCTTTACTTTTTGATTTTTTAGATCAATGAACTGTCAAATCAGGTTGGAAATGAAATATATGAAACTGAATGGCTGAATGTTTACTTAAACTCAATGGGTTTAATGTTTACTCAAATATATTTAAGTATATATCAAACCAATTCAGTTTCTTATTTTATGAAAGCTACAATTGTTGCAAATTAAATAAAAGGTAATTTAATAAAAAGGTTTAATTTCTATCATAGTTAAATTATGTTATATTATTATTTTATGTTTTACAGCAGCTGCATATAAAAATTTAACATATTACGCCCGTATCAACTTAACAGACAGGTCCAACATTAAAGTCTATTATTATAGATGGCATTTCTGTCTCATATGCATATATATATATCTAAAATATATGCTCCCAAGCATCTGCAAGGGTTGCATATTAAATTTTACATGAAAGTATTACGCCCTCAACATCTGACATTTATATGCCCGAAGGTACATTGAAGCTTTATTCGTGTTATACAATGCGCATAGAATTACAGTAATTCAAGGCAGAGAAACAAAACTAAAAATATTTTTTTACATGCATAAAACGCATGTGTGGGCATGCAGTGTGAGTGTGTCGCTTTGTCTGTGTGCAGGGGTGTCTGTGGGGTTGTGTGTGTGAGAGAGGGTGTCTGTGTGATATACTTTTTTATGTGTTTTAAGTTGCAGCAGCGTGCTAACTGGGGAAACGCAGAAAACAAAGCGTTTTTCAAGGCAGACGCACAGCTGCCATTTTTATTATAAAGTTTTAACATTTTTGTAAAACATATATAAAAGTAAAGTGACGAACATTACAATCGGGCGTAATTACTCTGTATTTGTTTAAATTAATAGGTGCAATGTAACCTGCGTAGAAAAAAATATATATACTATAAAAAATACATTAAAATAAAAAAATATATGTGGTAAAAATAAATAAATAAAAAATATGAAAAAAAAATAAATAAATAAATAACTATTATAACAAATATATATTTAAAAAAAAAATAAACAAATACAAACAGTTTAAAAAAAAAAAAATAAATAAAATAAATCCAAAAATAAATATATTTAAAAAAATAAATATATTTTAAAAAATACAAAAGTTATAAACTATATATATTAAAGTGAATAAATAAATATTGTATCCAAAATTTAAATCTTATTTATAATTTTATTTTAATTATTTGAATTTAAAAAATTAGAAAAAAAATTTAAAATTAAAATAAAAATTACTAGCAGCAACAATTTTTTTAAATATATATTTTTAAAAGTAAACTGCAAAACAAAATGAAAATAATGCGAACCGCATGCTTACATTGTAAAGAACTAGTTCCAAAAGGAAAATCGTTAAATTTCAATTATTATCACAGCTGTTACGAATTTCAATTCAAGCAGATGAAACAAATTTACAGTTTAATAAATTGCAAGTGATGCAAAAATAGGAAATAAGATCTGAACAGAAGCAAAATTCTAACCATCACTAAATGTGATTGACTGTTTTTATCCAATCTTTAATCTAATCTACAATATTATGCGTAATTTGGGTCGCGCCTTGTTGACACTCAATGCCAACGGGCGGGCAGTGCCAGCGGGCAGCCTCTTGAATCACAAGTCGCTGCATCGTAAGTTGACGAGCATGGGTAATCAATTGAAAGGACTTCAAGCCGGACTGCAGAGTCAGGACACATTTCACAGCTGGTGGAACTTCTATGCCAATGGACAGAAGCCCATTTCGGTTGTGCAGCAGCAGCGCTCCAGGGCGGCGAATCGTGACTTTACGGATTATCTGCGCAGCGAGAGAGCATCCAAGTTTTTGAAAATATTCACAGCCATTGAACCAGAGAGAAATGAATATGATCGCATCTACGATGAGTTTAAGGGCTGCTTTCACAAACCCAACGCGCCAGTTAAGAAAAAGCAACGTCAAATATCTAGCCCATCTAAGGCAGAAGGTAGGGGAAAGAAGAACTCTCGATCGCTACCTGATATCACATACAGACAAACCCCAACCCAGGCCATATACACCCATCAGCAACATAAACTAAGTCGATTGCCATTAAGCGAAAGTCGCTGGAAGTCAGCAGATGATCAATTCACAGAGAATCTGTCCGAATTTGCGGATGAACAGCCTCACAAAAGAAAATTGGTCTACAGTCCGAAAAAATCAATGTCAGCGGATGATTATCCAACAGATGAAACGCTCGAATCGACAGATCGGCAGAGTAAGAAAAGAAAATGGTCTAAAATGTTTTTGTCGACAGATAAAATATTTATTCAGCCTCTGTATTTGAACAAATTGACAAATAACAATCTAAAAATGTCTGCAGATGAAATACCCAAATACTCCAAGAAACTGAGCAATAATAGTTCAAAGATGTCTACAGCTACAATAGATATTATTCCTAAGAAGGAATTGAGGAAAACCTCTTCCAGTAACACTTCCAGTAGCAATAAAGTTTTATTTGAAGAAAAACCCAGAAATATTATGCTTAAATATGCGAATCTAAGTGGAGCCAAACCTGCTAAAAATTCCATCGTAACGGGCAATAAAGTTTCAGGTAGTAGTACGATTCCATTGTCCACAGATCCCTATGACAATTTGCCAGAAATCTACAACAAATGGATTAAGTCCTATAACAAAGCACATAAAAGACCTTCGAAACTCATATCCACGCATCGGAGAAGTAAAAGAAGTTCCACAAAAGATAATATGCCTACGTTAAAGCACAAGAAATTGAAGATCTACAAAAATACACGAGGTGAGAAATTCAAAATTAAGCATTTGACTTTGGATGATGTTAAGATCGATGATGAGCACCAGAAATCTAAGAAATTGAGAAGAATCTCTTCAAAAATCAGTTACCGTACGGAGACGCCGATAGAGAATGTTCATGAATTGCCAAACCAAATGGAAGAAATAGAAAGTCCTGCCCCACAGACCAAAGAGGTGCAAGGTAAAGAGGCAGACATCTATGTTATGCCGATAAAGTTGGAGAAAAAACGATGGAAGATCGAACATTGGCGTATGAAAACTAAACGCATATCGTTGCAAAAAAGAGACAAACTCAAGCTCAAGAATCTTAAATCCTACAAAAGAGTAGCAGCTGATAAATCCAAAAATACATCCCAAACTGTATCCGTCACAATTGCACCTGATGTCATTACCGCTGAAGCTTATACAGATATCCCAGCTCTCGATTTGAACGATGATGATAGTCAGGATCTGTTAGCGGATGGACAAGGCGATAGTCGGAGGCCATCCGAAGCGGCCCCGATCTACGAAAAGAAGCTGTCAATCAAGAATTACTATACAAAGCTGGAGTCCAAAACGTATGATTCGGCCCAACAAAAATATAAAAAGATATTAGAGGCCGCACAGCGGGAAATGATTGTGGAGCAGAACTTATGTGAGATCGTCCAACATATAAATGCAAAGGCAAACGCAAGGGCTAAAGCCAAAGTAGAAGCTCTGACCATGACAGACGGACAAAACAATGAAGTTGCAGGGCCACAGAAAAAAACAAAAATACGAAAGACTAAAGGTAAATCGAAAACGGATCCAGTGAAAGAGTCAATGAACCTCGGTGATATCAATTCCGATAGCAGCATCTCAATGATGCATTTGAAGAAATTGAGGAAGTTTCAACGGATGGCCGCGACAGCAGCAAAGAGCAAATCCCAAATGAGTATGAGGCGTCGCTTATCATCACTCATATACGGAAAATCTCTGACGAAACACAAGAATCAATCCCAAGAATCGCTGACAAAGCGCAAACCCCAACAGACACAGCGCGCACAGTCGGAGCCAGTGCTGCAAGGCTCGAAATCGAAATTGACATATTCAGCCGAGACCAAGGACACGTCGAAAAGCAGCGAACATGCAAATAAATCTTTAAGGAAAAGGATATCTATACATTCGGTTCCGACGCCAACAACGAATCCATTCGTCTCATTTCCACACTTATATGGAAGAAAGTTTAGTTTCATGTCGCTCAGCACAAGGGGCTCACAATCATCAGGTGATAGATTAGGTATAGGCAGTCCAGGTGACCATCCACCGATCGATATCGAAGCGCATGTCATCAATTTCATGAAAGCGAACAAAATGACGTGGGACATGTTCAAGGCGCTGCCCCACAACTGGCCCTGCCCCTACGAGTCCGGCATCATTCAGCGCATGCGCAACGCGGTGAAGACCAACAAGAAGAGGACCAAGGCTGCGGCCAGAAAATCGAAGCAAAAGAAGAAAAGAACAAGTAGAAATGTAATCAAAATGCCAGAAACCAACGAACCAAACCCTACCAAAGTCGTCAGCTGTGGCATATGCCGTGGCCTAAAGGCAACGCTGCCCGAGGCGCCGTATATGATGGAGATGCGTAAGCGTATGGAGCGCGACGAACTGAAGCAATTCTATAGATCTCACTTGATGGCCAGCAATCCATGGTCGAGCCGCTCATCAGCTAGTGAGAGCACCCAAAATGCCGAGGACTTCATTTCCCAAACGCCATGGAAAGCTAAGCAAACGCTGACACAGAAGCTGATGGCGTGCTATCAGGTGCTCAGCGAGTGTGAGAAGCGCCTAGACAATAAGTTGATTCAATTGCAATGCGAGGAGCTCTAGCTGTGGCCTGTGCTGTGCTTGAACTAGTTCAATGTACCACGAAAATGAACTAGTTCAAGCACAGCACAGACTACAGTTGCAGAGCAACGCAGCAATCTTTTAACTATAATACATATATATATATATATATATGCATATTCATTTTAATTGCGCAAAAGCCTTAAAGACAATTATTAATAAATAAATTTTACAGAAAAAAAATTTTAATTTTCATTGCAAAATGTGAATACTTCGATTTATGTCAATCAAAATGACAAACATTTCTGCATTTCTAACAATTATAAACAAAAACGAAATTATTTTTATCCAAAAAACACAACAAAAAAATCTAAAAAAAAAAAAAAAAGAAAGTGAACGAAAATTCCTAGTGTAAAGATGAAAGTGCTGCAAAGCAGCGACATTCTGAGTTCCGAAATCGATCGCGCTCAATGTCAATTGCAGCCGTTGCTGCTGGATCGCAGCTGTTTCGTGAGGAAGCTCGGCCAACTGGATCCGTCTCAGATCGACCAGCTCGATTGGAATAATTTGAACAAGGATTTCTGTGAGTATTGGAACTATTTCGCCAGCGACAACAAGAAGCGCCAGCACGTGCTGCGCCAGATTGTCGACCAGAAAGCGAACATCGATGGCAGCATCGAGGAGAAACGTGCAGCATCCCTTCTCAAGTACGTCAGCCAGAGCAAGCAGCAGACGAAGGGCGAGCAAATAGTTTCTGATCTGCCCGTTGAGAAAGCAAAATGTAGAATTTCTGATGAATTTATCAAATGCTTTCGTGACGGGCAGAGCAAAGCTAATGCTACAGTGAAGCGTCGCAAGTGCGAACGACCCGAACCAGCTCCAGCAGGCTACCAGAGCGAGAAGCGTGCGATTTTAAAGCAACTCAAAGTCTGCCGAAATCCCTATGAAGTAGAGCTCTTAAAGCAAAAACTGAGGCGACTCAAGGAGCTGGAGCAGCGCAGGTGTGAGGCTCCCGAAAGGCTGCTTAAGAATAGCAAAAGAACAAGCGAACCAGCTGACAATTTGTACGGCCTCAGCGAAGCTCCAGCAGGCAGAGCTCCCAAGCCACTGAAGGAGAAGTTTCTGCCATATAATACCATACCAGAAAACCATCTGCAGAGGAAAATTCAAGTCGAGCGTAAGGCAAGGCCAACCTATATTGAAAGCATGCACAAATACAATCCATGGAATGCGGCCAATTTTGATGCAGCGATGCAGGCGGTTCGAGTAAAAAGAGTCAAACCCAAGGACTCTCCATATACAACTAATTACCAGGAGCAATTGCAGACATATGAAGCGAAGCTAATGAAAATACAAACTAAGAATCAGCACAATAATTTTGCTAAAGATCAGAAAGTCCATGAAGTACCGCCAGCAAAGGCCAAACCCCAAAGATCCCTGCAGGAAAATAAAAAGAATTTCAAGAATCCAAAAGCAGAAATTTCTATAAATTACTTCAGCAAAGAACAAATACTAAATAGAAGTGAAAACCTTTTAAGTTTCATTAAGAAAGAAAACACATTCGATAAACCCAATGAACCTACTGCAACGAAATCCAACGATGTTTTCCACTTTTCACGCAGACAAAGAAAATCGAAGGGAAGAAAGAGAAAACATAAAAGTCGCGAACCGCGTACGTCAGAGCGCTCAGCTAAACAGCCAGGAAAAACCACAAAAGAAAACCAAAAATCACAGACAACTCCTGCAAGACAAGCAAACGCCTCAAGCACACAGCAATATCGAACAGATCTGCAGACCTTGCAAAACTTTGAAAAGAAACTGAAAAAACTCAAGAAACTAATGAAGAGGAAAAAAAGGGAAATAAATGCAATGATGGAAAATGAATTCGAGCAGCGAGAAATGAAAATGAATAGCGAAAAGGAATACGAAATAAATCTGAAAGTGTTAAAGGCATTTGAGCAAAAAATTATTGATCTTAAGCAAACGAGTGAGGCAAACAAACAATCGAAAAGGAAATCGATTCATGTCGATGCCATTGAGGAACTGAACAAGCATGTCAGAAAACTATCGAAATATAGCATTGATAAGCAATCAACACAAGTTCATGATGAAGACACCAAGCTCAAAGTAATTTTACTTAATGAAAACTTCAACAGAAAATCTGTGAAAAATAGATTGAGCTCTAAGAACAAGGAACAAGCCTCGCAAGCTTCAATCCAACTACACAATTCCGATGACATGTCGTTTAATCGAAAGTGCAAAAGAAGCTCTAAGAAATCTCTTCACTCCCATCAAAAACAAAATATATTGGAAATTGAAAAACTGATACAGAAAGGGAATGAAATTGAAAGTAAAGTGAGTACGCAAAAATTCCAGAGGTTGGGCAAAGAGAATCATCCACTAAGTGATAGACAATTGCATAATCGAATACGGTACGAAAACCTTTTGACTATGTTAAAAAATATTGAAGAGAAGTTGAAAAATCAACAGCTGCGCGAAGTTCTGCAACATGTTAAAAGTCTTCAAAAGTTGATTGACATTGAGCGAAATTCGCCAGAGAGTCTAATTGATATAAATGATTTGCAGCAATTGCAATATCGTGTGGAAAATCTATTGTACTTAAGGAAAATCGAAAAAAACAAATTGAAATTGCAGAGGCAATCTCTAGATAAATTAACTAAACTCAAAAAAACTAAATCATATTTGAAATATTCGAGTAGCACCAAATATTTGGCAAGTGTAAAAAAAATGCAAATGCTTAAAGAGCGTGCAACTGATTATTCTTCTTCTTCTTCTGCTAAAGATTGCCGAGGTCAGGAAGTCAAACGTAGCAGAAGACAAAGCCGTATTTTAGGTGGCAACAACAACAGTTTAGTTTCTCTAGCCACAAATTTGGATACCCAAACATTGGCAGCCAATGCAGCGCCTGAGCAAGTGGAAGCAATTCTACCGCAGGATTTGCAAAATTTTCTAATTGAACAAAGAAGACGAAATAGTCATGCGAGTATTGAAAGCACACAGATGAAATTAGATGCAATAGACAAAACAGTGGCGAATCACAATCAGAATAATGCAGAAACTTTCGAAATGCCAGCAGATGAAAAGCACGAAATTCGCACATTTTTGTCGTTGAACAAAGTCGTTGCCTATAAAAATCCTTATGGACCACAGAAGACGATCGATAATGTTATGCAAACTGATAGGCAGAGGACAAGCACCGACGGCCATTGGCCAATGGCAAATGCTCAATTGCCAATGCCATTCGTTGCGCCAATAGCCAAAATATCACTGCAAAATCTGGTTAAAAAAACACAAACTAAAGAGAGAGACAAGCAAAGGAAATCTCTGGAGAAACATCCAATGCATCATTCCCATCCAACACAGACAAGATCGAAAAGTCTTGAACTGCTGCAGCTAGCCAACCCCAAGCTGCAGAAACAATCGAGTTACTCGACCCAAACCATTTCGAGCGTCAACGAACAATCGAAGCGGAGCACCAAACCAAAAATGACCACGATAGAGAGTGAAGATCAGTTAGCAATCGAAGAAGAAGAAGAATCGCGAAATGATAGTGAAATATGGGATATATTGAAGCAACATCCCCAACTGCCCATGCAGCCGTATATGCACGAAATGCTGCGCAAGCTAAAGACACTCGATCTGCGCATCTATTACCGCCAGATGATGAGGTCCAGCTGCAGCGCTGCGAGTGAACAACAAAACTCTTCCAATTTAAGTATCTGCGGGAATTGATCACATCAAGCAAGAGCTAAACTAGCAATAGACTTTTGAGATTCGACTTCAATTTGTGCAGAGACCTAAATGGGAAAAGGTGAAAAGTTTTTGTTCTGTCCGAGCCACACAAAGTGTACAATTTCTGTGTGTATAATAAATTTTAAAAGTAATATTATAGTTATTTATTTATTTATTTTATGGCGAAGAATATGTTTATTTAGTAATTTAAAAATCTTTTTAATTATTTTATTTTATTATTTTTATTACTACTTTTTTTTTCTTAAATTCTGCTCAAAGCTCTTCAATTTAGTAAACAAATTTTGATAACTAGATTTAAATAGCAATAAATGTAAAATTCAACATTATTATGATATATATAGATAGAAAATTATATAGGAATATTTTTTTTTTTTTTTTTTTTTTTATTTATTTATTTTTTTTTTTTTTTTTTTTTGTAAAGATTACATAAAATATTTATTAGTTTAATATATAGTTGATTCTATATTAGTAATTCTATAAAACCTTAGTTATATTCTATAGTATTTTGCTTTCCGTTCGATCGCTCTTGATTTTCTTATAAATAATTTGGTAAGCAACGGAAAATCATTATTATTCAAGCTGTCTGATTAAGAGTTATTTCTACTTATATGTGCACACGCAAAAGAACAGTTTTAAATATTCATGGGTTAACCTTTTCGTGACTCTAGAGATGTTTCGCCTTATGCAAATGCCAAACTGTTTGAATAATGTCAGGTGCATCGCATCAAACGTGAACCGCTTGAACCGCCATTGCGTTGTTCTACTTTTTTTTTGTATTCATGTTAAGCTTTTTTTATCTTTTTTTTTTTTTATTTCTTTATTTAAGTATTTTTAGCATTTTTTTAGTATTTTTACTGTGCTAAAGGCAATGCACAACAACCATTTTATAAGCTGGCGCGTTTACAAGCCAGCAAACAAAAATAATCACAACGGGGCTAAAGCAAAAACATAAAACTATAGCAACTTAAAAACAAAAAGTTAGACCACAAAATACCCTATAAAAATCGGAAATTTATATACGCTGGTTTTTTTTAATATTTTTTTAATTAGAAATCAATTTGAACTATTGAAAAATGTATGAAAAGATTTATAAATATATAAAAACAAATGTTTATTCAAGCGTCCATGCCCACATCAATTGTCCATTGCCTACGGATTATCTATAATTTATTGAACTTTAGCTAAGCGTAAACAGGACTGAAGTTAAGACCCATAAAATATCCGCTTATTCCAATTTAGATAAACCCATGACCCAAAATTTTATGTTTGCGTAGTAGTAAAATCAGAGCAACAACTGCGTGTTAGTCCCTGGACAAAAACAAAAATGAAATGAAAACTCGGTCAAGTGCCTTAGATAGACAGCCAAAGCGAAATATGTGCATAAAAACAAAATATGTGCATAACAAAATTTAAATTTTAATAAAAAAATAAATAAATAAAAAACTGCGGAAAAAACTGCAACTAGCTGTTGTTTCTAGTTTGTTAATTTTGATGCTAAGCAATGTGCGTTTATTGTCGAGTTTTTTATGGCTGCCTTTTATGGCTTTAAGCCACAGCCAGCTAGAAAGCCATGCAGAGAGAGTGAGAGAGACAGAGAGCGCCCTGAAATGTATGCTATGGAAATTTTTTTCAGAGCTCAGAGTGCAAACAGCTTGGGCCGGAAGGGAGGTGGGGTAAGGAGGGGTCACGCGGCTGAAGTTGAGGTTCAGCTGTTGATATTAATGCTGATGACAGGTGCTGGCAGAAGCTGTCGGCCCGGCCAGGTGAGGAAATTCATTTACGACCAATTAAATAGCTGACGCAATGGCGAGCAGAAAACGTAAATGAAATTATGAAATGTGCGCGCTCTACCTCTGTCTATATCTAGCTCCCCCTCACCCTCACTCTCTCCCTCACTCTGTGCGTGTGTAACTCATAAATTGGCTTAATTTATATATTTAACGAGCTAGCCAATTAAATACATTCAATTTGTGTGTTTTTTATAATTTCAACAAGAAATTTTTTAATTCGCCTGAATGTTTGTGTTAATTGTTCATTTCATTAGGTTGGCTTTGCAAATGAAATTATACTCTAATTATATAATTTAAATCTGTTTTCGCCACCACATGCCGATATACTTGGCAAAGTTACTAACTAATGTGTATCTATCAAGAAATTCATTCGAATTCCAGATTTAACATTCATTTTCCAAGCAGTTCTGCTTAATTCCAAATAAAATTCTTGGAACTCATTCCGCTTTTAGTATATAATTAATGCTAAAATAATTAGAAATTGTGCATATTTCATAAATTTAGATGTGAAGTTGGACTTGGAATGTGTATAGTATACTAAGAAAGTTAGACTAAACTGTTATCTTAGCAGCTGTATTTTAATTAGAATTTCTGAGTTTGTTAATCAAAAATACTCTCACTCGTTATTCAGCTCTTATAATTATATGCGAAGCATAAAAACTGGACGTTTGCTACACTTGCCTCAGCTCTCTCTTTGCAAACTGAAAATTCTCCAAATGCTATTGCTTGCAAATATTGACAAGGTGTAGAGAAAACGTCAGTCATTCGGCAAATCATTTGATCAAACAGAAAATATAATATTACATATCAAAAAGTTCTCAATACAAATTATTACTTTGTATATCATATATACGTCTAAAGGAAATCAACTAAGCCATCTCTTTGAGATAGATTTTCATTCCTAGAATTATGTATATAAAATATATATATCACATTTCTATAATAATATTAAATATTTTTGCACAGCTTCAATTTTCCCTTAAATTCCAAAAGCCAATTAGATTTCAGTTTAAATCCATTTTGTCATTCAATACAAATCAAGGAATATTAATTTCCGCAATTTCCACGGCGCAGAAAATTCAACTTATTAGCCTTTGACATTTATATTAATTTATTTTTTGCTTCACAATTTTTTTTTTTTTTTTTTTTTTTTTGCCAATTAAATTGCGTTAAGCCAAAAATGTTTGCCAATCAGTGGCACGTAATACACACTCACACACGCACGCACACACACGCACGCATAGACAAGCATCAATCAATCATACGCCGCGTGCACCGTTGCCATATCAAAAATGTCTTCATGATAATGTCGCTCAATAATCACATCCACCGCAAAAACCGCAAAAAAAAAATATGGAAAATTTGCACATATTCCCGCGAAATAGCGTGTGAGTGTGTGTGTGGGTGGCACATTTCAATGCGGCTTTGAAATGCAAATAAGTGCGTGTAAAGCGAATTTCGTACACAAGTCGCAAATCAAAGTGCACACACCTACCTTTTCGTCTCGAACAGCTGCGCGTGAGAGCAGCTCGAATTTTGTTCTTTGCTTCCTTCTGCGGTTTTGGCCTTCAGGCAGCGGCCTGTTTAGCGGTTGTAATTGTTGTTGTTGTTGTTGTTTTGTCGCTTGTTGCTTGTTGCTTCTTCAATATTGGTTACACATATATAAACACTTTTTTTTAACTGACATTGCGCAAATTCGTTTGAGGTGGCATGAAAAATAAATCAAGCAAGCGACATAAAAAAAAATGTATTAAAATATGAAAAGCAAAGAGCGCGTGAAAGACTTTCCAAAAGGAAAAGATAACAGCTTAGTTGATAAACATTTTGGTACAGTAAAAGCACGCTGAAAGGCTACAAGGCTTGTTGACAGGATTTTCTTAAATCGGTCCTATCATTATTTAGAAACTATTTAAAATAACAAAAAAAAAAATAAATAAATAAATAAAAATATTAAAGTTTAAAAGCCTTAAAAAATTTGTTTGTTTAATTTTTGGTATTTTACTATTCATACTGTTTAGTTAACATTTTTTAACAAATACCTCGGAAATTTAAACTTTAAAGTTTATTTAAAATTTGTATTTAGTCAATGGATTTAAATTTTGTCTACTACAATTGCATTTCATTTTTTTCTGAAAAATGACAAAAAAAATATATATATAACAATTTATAATACTTTTTAATTGTATGTTTAATATTAAAAAAAAAAAATACAAAGAAAAAATCAGATAAATATGTTTTTATAAATTATTTGCATTTTCTTTTAGTTTAAAAAATAGCGATAATCAACAAATAGCCTTAAATATTTTTAATTTTGTAATCAACTAAACCTTCTATATAACTTTTCCTTAAGCGAGCCCTTACTGTACACGATTATTTATATCTGTCTGCTTGTCTGGCAAGGCAGTGTAACTGATTTAAATTACAGTGACAACTGTCACATGTGTGACATTTTAACACACACATACATATATGTATATGTATATGATATAAATCATGCACTTGCATATTTTTGGTTAGCTGTGCGTGGCTACATATGTAAATTTTTAGCTTAAGTTCTAATTCTAATTCTTTTTGTTTTTTTTTTTTTTTTTTTTATTTCGGACACATTATTTTGATTTTGATTTTTTTTTTTTTTTTTTTGATTCGCTTAAGTGATTTTACAATATGTAGACGCGCACGATTTGAATATATTTTCTTCTCTTTTTTTTAGAATTTTGGACTTATGATTTCAGCACTTTGGTAAATAAAACTGAAAATGCTAAAGGGAAATTTGTGATTTACGTTTGATTAGGGGCTTGGCGTAGACATAATTTTATTTATTTTTTTTAATTCCCCGATTAATTTGTTTTCACTTTTCACATGGCTTTAAGAATTTATTGGCAACATTGTTGCCAGCAACACAATTTTTTGGCTTGCACTTGAACTAGTTGGCCAGTTGTCGTCTGCACTTTCCCTGACAATGTATCTCTTTCTCTCTCTCCCTGTCTCTGTCGCTGTCTCTGTCTACTTGTCCACTGATAACGTTCTGAAACTTGAGTATTTGCAATCGAGTTGTGCGCGTTCGTCCGCTACCTTTGATTTGCCACGTCCGCTTTTCGAAGACACTCAACAGCAACTGTTGCAAATATCGAAAAGGCAACTTGTGGCTGCTGCATCTTCAGCGAAAGAGCTTTGCCCAAAAGCTTTTTGCGTCAAGCACAAAAGCAAACTGTTGAATTCAAGAGAGAAAGAGAAAGACACACACACACACACTCACAGAGATGGAGAGAGTACTGAAAGCAGAGAGTGAAAGCCAAACGAAGAGCGCACGATTTATATTTTCCTGTTTTGCTTGCAGTTAATTTGCTTTTAATAATTTCTTATTCGACTAGCCTTTATTTGCATTTGTTTTCAAGCTCCAACACTACTAATTAAAAGCTTTTTAACTAATTAGTGAGTAATTATTTATTCAACCGGCAGGCTAAAGGGTATTTAAATGATTATAGTCGAAGCCTTTTATTAGCCCCTTTTGGAAATTGAATTGAATGCAGCGCGAGTTTTGCAAAGTGAACCAAAAGTAAATTTGCTTGAATTGCAGTAAATTAGAAATTAGAGTTTTGTATTTTGCATCTATATAAATTTTATATATAATAGAATTAAAATTAAGAATTATTTTAATAATTCAATGAAAGATGAATCAAGCTAATTTTAATAGGACAATTAATAATAAATTAACTGTTGCAAAATACAACAAAATACAAAAAAAAAAAAAAAAAAAGTATTAACATATAATTTTTTTAAAACTCTCTTGACAAATTACGACAATTCAAATTTTTCCAAATATTTTGTAAAGTTTTTTATTAAAATGCAGAAGGCCCTGCACTTGAAACATTAAAAATAATTAAATGAATAAGCCTTTATTAAATTTGATGAATTTATACGTTAAAATAAATATGTTATATAAATATGTTATATACATACATATGTATATATGTCTGCCTATGTATAAGAGCTATTACCATAAGAATTGCTTAATTCAGCAGCTGGATATTCTACTGAGCTTTTATTGAAGCTAATAACAATATTAATGTGGTCTTAACGCAAACACTCAAACAGGTGTATATGTATGCATGTGTGCAAGTGTGTGTGTGTGAGTGCGTGTGCGGGTTTATGTCAAGTTTACTTAAGCGACACTTGTCTGTCTTAAGGAAATCACACCCACACACACACACACACACGCACGCAACTTAACACTGTTGTGTGGCAGCTGTAGCAGCTGGAAAAGCTTTGTTTATTTTTGGCCAAACAAACGGCCACGTGTTACATACAGGGCTTCGCACCTGAACAACAGCAGGCGATGTAAGAGCTACAGGTGCAGCCGCTCAGGCAGGCATGATGGGCGCACGTTTGGCGAATTTGCGGAACGGAAGGACGCGCGCCGTTGCTTAATTAATAGAGCAAAGGCAATATAATATAGCTGAGATGCACGCGCAACGGCAAGTGCTGTCTCTTTCCTTCTCTCTCTCTCTCTCTCTCTCTTACTCTGCCACTCTCCGCCTTCTTTGTCTCTCATGTTTGCCACACCTTTAACGGCATGAAATCACAACTTAATTATGTGCATTAAAATTAACCGTTAAACGACACTTAAAATATTCAAAGGCCTCAAGTTCAGAATTGCGGCCTCCGTTTCAAAATGGCGCCTCTCTGTGTAGGTGTGTATGTGTATGTCTGTTGCGAGCCTGTTTGTGTGTATGTTAAAAGCTACTCAACGGCTTTTTTTTCGGTCTGTTTTCGACTGGCCGTTCATTGACTTTTTAATTGGCTAATTATAATCGATGCTCAGTCGGCGTTTCCTGTCTTTATTGCTTGCGTAGCTATGGCTATATTGGTCCACTCTTTTCTAAATTTACTCGCGCTTTGTTTTTAAGGTCTTCTATTGTTTTGCCTGTTGCGTTGGCTTAGCTATAATTAATATGCTATTGATATAGATTTCATTTGCTTTCGCTTTGCTGCTTGTCACGCCCAGAAGCACGTGCAGCCGCGACAATGCAACCTTCATTATGCATTACTATGTTTAATTACAATAGTAATGTATATATCGCCGACTTATGCAAACAGCAACATAATTTAATTAACACCTTATACAATGAATCACTATTTACTTAAACAACGCATATATTATTTGAAACATAAAAAAAAAAAAAAAAAAAAAAAAAAAATAACAAAAACTGAGTTTGACATGAAACACGTGACGAGTTTATAACTGCACTATTTAGAGTCGGCACAATTGTTGAAATATTACCGCATTAGTCTTCGATCATCGATCAGAACGATCGGTTCAACATCGATATGTATGTTTACGCAGTTCGAGTAGCTAGAAGCGTCATCTATCGGTTAGTAGCAAATACAGTTTTATTACACTTATTCATATTTCTTCATCTGCCCAAGCTGTACGCATATCAAAGACACAAACCATAGGCTATGTTAAATTTTACTGTATAAAGCGTATTCCAAATTCACCAGTTACTGTACAAAACAACTCTAATATCATCCAGCATAGACTACAAAATGCTACTCTCTAGAGAGTAGAGAAAAGTTCTCCAGTTCTAACACATTTCCGAACAGTGCGGAGTCACTATGTTATATGAGGAGCAGTTCTGGTATGCAAATGCCGCCAGCTGCTATCGATAATGGAAGATAAGAGCTACCCCCGATATTATCAGTAGTATTGGCGATAGTTGCGCAGCTCTAACATTCTTATCGCACATCCCTAGCGCTTTATACTGGTTGCTTTTTTGTTGCTTGTTGTTGTTGTTGGTTGGAAAATACAATTAAAAATTGATTTTAATATTTAAATATTCAACGTATCAAGGTAAGTCTGAATAGCGGCACATTGTGTACCCAAAAAATATGCCAAATGCGGAAAAGCTGCCGAAAAACGTGTCAAAGGGCCGTTTGAAAATAGCGCGTCACAAGTGTGTGTGCGTATAGATGGTTGTGTGTGTAAAAATGCGCTAACGTACGATTAAAGTACACACATGAGCAACTATTAACGCATTTTTCCAGCCAATATACACAGTAAATCATTTTCTTGTATATTTCCTAGACAACAACGCGTCGGGTGGCGGCGTCAAAAATACCAAGGAAGCACAAAAAAGAAAAATTTGCAAGGTGTTTGTGAGTACGCGAGTGTGTGCGTGCGCGAGTGTGTGTTCTTGTGTGTGACAACGACGAGCAACGACTTTGCTGCCGCTGCTTCTGGTGCGTGCGCGCTGTCGCAAGGGACCAACACACCAACTCATTCACATTGAAGCAATTTTCCATTGTATTGTATCCTTTGGCATTTCTGCGAGCTTGGTTGGAAGTACGAGAGAAAATTTGCTTTTACCAAATCATAAACAAGTGCAGCTGAAGACGTTTTCAAAAGAAATCAAAAACCACACCAAATAAAATGGAGAAGAGAATAGAATTGGAGAGACGCGCACGCAAAGCGAATCAGGTAATTTTTCTTTTTGTTTTAAACATGCAATTTATTAAAGGTGGACGGAAGAAGGAAGCGAAGTGCAAAACAAATACAAGCCGAAAAAACGCGCAAAATTAAATAGTTTGTTTTTTTTTTTTTTGCTGTGATTACACAAATTTTCAATGTGTGAGTGTGTGTGCAACAATAACTACGCCATCATGTAAATCTAGTTTCAATTTGTGTCGCTGTCGACGCCATAAAAAGAGCGCAAAAAGCACTAAGCGAAGAAGAAGAAGCGGCAAATAACATCCATCGGTGGAAAAAAAAATTGATCGCCATAAGCAAATTCACACACACAGCTACATGTACTACGTATGTGTGTCGCGAGCAGTGTTGCCATGTGCGCGCATTTTGCGCCTGTGCTTTGCTCAAATTGATGAAATACAGCAGATATTCCAATTATTACATTTATCATATGTAATTAAAAGTTCATATATGCGCAATAATATGTAGCCAATATTCGATTTATGATATGCATGCGCTTATGCGAGCTGATCGTGATATGCACAAAGCAGAAGTTGCGCCAGCTGGCAATGCTTCTAAAATCTGTTGTTGTTGCTGCCTTTGCCGGCCTTCAATTGTGACAAACACTGCAATAAAAACATATGTAAGTGTATGTATGCGTGCGTACGTATGTGTGTGAGTGTTTGTATGCCATGCTTGTAATTTCAGGTTATTTGATACCAAAATGTATCTATAACAACATTATAGCGCGCGCATCATTCATATATACACACATACATATATGTATGTATGTGTATATATATGCATACAGGCTAACAAGAAACGTGTATGCACATAATAATCGACACATTCTCGCCAATGCCGATGGGTCGCCAGCTTTAGCTATAGCTGCTGCTGAGACATGCACACACACAGGCATATTGACTGCGCAGTCATAAATACCCTCACACACACATTCGCACACAGAGACACACATCTGCTGTCGCAGGCTAGACTTTTCACAATGCAAAAAACCGGCCGCCCCAAACGAAACGGTACATGCACTGTTTACATGCACTTCCCTCTCTCCACTCATATTCGTATGTATAAGCATACACACATACGTATGTATGTATCTCTCTCACTCGTTACAAGAAATGCGAACAAGAACGGAACAGAGCAGACAAACCTGTCTTTTTTTTTTTCTTTTTTGGTGTGTGGCACTTTTGCTGATTAATAAACATGCGCTCTGGCAAGGCCTACTCAATCAGGCACCCACAACCCACCCCGCCCAACCAAAATGCACACACAGTGGTCCAACACACATACAGCTGTACAACCACACGCGGCCACACATAGTCAAAGCTAAGCTAATATGCACACGCTCCAAAGCTTAAGCTGCGTGCGGTTGTATGTGTGTGTGAGCACTCATTTAACTACGTCGGTATTTGTGTGCATGTAACTGTCCAGCAGAACAGATGAAACGCGCTGCTGCTGCTGCTCAGAACGTAAAATGTCGCCAGCCATTGTTGCCATCGCAAGAAACTGTAAATCTATAAACTGGACTACTCTAATTTGTCTAATCAGAAAATAATCAAGGGCAACTAGAAAATGCTAACGCTCTCAATCGCATATTTCAAGCGGAAGTCCAACGCTTATCAAAAGTCTCAAGTAAAAACCGTTTGTCTGATTCTCTTGCGCTTAGGCGCAACAACTACCAAAAAAAAAGTCGTTTGTCAACATACAATTTGTTATTGCTGTTATTGGGGTTAGTGCGGCTGCCGGCTTGTTCCATTCCGCAAATCGGAGGACTTGTATACTGTTTTCCTTTTCATCCCCATCTCCCTTTCAACCCCGTGCAACCCCCCTTGAAGTGCTTCATAACATTTCATTTCGTTTCAATTTTGTTTGTAACACGCGCGCGTATTGCGCTGCCATGTTATCAGCGCTTGCTCTTTGCGCTGCTCTTTCAATGCCCATTTTCGCGCATTCCGTTTTGTGGCGCGTACGTCACACGTACACGCACACACATACACAACGGCTGCAAAAAAAAATGCTGTTACATAAACGCGTTGCCACTTTTTCAGCTGGGAGCTAGGTGCGCAATATGTTTCAAAATCATTGTTGTTGTCTCAGCACAGTAAATTGTTTTTCATTTTTACCATAATTATATTCGTTATTCTCAATGCGCCATTTTGTGTGTGAGTTTTGATTGCAATCAAAAAAAATGTTTTGCGTTTGATCGATTTTTTGCGTATGTATTGTTTTTCATTTTGAGTTTTTTCTTTTGCGCTCGTTCTGGCACACGTTCACACAGACATGGCAGACTGTCAGAGACTCGCAATACGCTGAATACACCGGCAGTGTGACCAAATCGTCTAATGTTAAATATGCCCATTTCCTTATGCAGCACAGGAATCGCTGACAGTACGAAATACCAAAATGAAGTTATATGAGATGAATATTTATGAAATGAATTTGAATAATAAATTATTTTCCCTTTTCTATAAACGCACAGATATTAGAACTGAATCTGGATAACTGCAGGAGTACAAGCATTGTTGGCCTTACAGATGAATATACCGCCTTGGAAACATTAAGTTTGATAAATGTGGGTTTGACCACACTGAAAGGTTTCCCCAAGTTACCCAATTTAAAGAAATTGGAATTATCTGATAATCGAATTTCGAGTGGCCTCCACTATTTAACGACCAGCCCGAAATTACAATATTTGAATTTATCTGGCAACAAAATCAAGGATTTGGAAACGCTGAAACCCTTGAAGGAGTTCAAAAACTTAAATATATTGGATCTATTCAATAATGATGCCACACAAGTGGAAAACTACCGTGAGAAGATATTCAAGATGTTGCCCTCGTTAAACTTTTTAGATGGGTAAGGATTACTACTATATACATATGTGTATTTTTATATAAAGTAATGTCTTTATGTTCATTTTTCTTTTATAGATTTGATTGTAATGATGAGGAGGTACAATCGGAAGGTGATGATGATGATGAAGTCAATGGCAATGACTCCGAGGATGAAGGTGTGTACCACAAAAGACAGCATTTCTCCAAGGAACTGCTAATAATTGCCATAAATTTGCTGTATTATACAGATCTAGCGATCGTTCTCTCTCATTGTTAGTTTCGTACTTCGGATCATAGTCACTCTCATTTCTTATTGTCACATTCCCTATTTGCGCTAAGATCAGTTCAGTCCATATCGTATACATTACAATACACAGATTCTGTCGACTTTCAGATGAGCCCAGTGCCTTCTGTGTAAATGGTTTAGAAATCGATTTAGACGAGCTCGATGCATTGGAGCAGCGTGTTAAAGCCAAAAAACGTTTGCAGGAGATGCAAATTCAAAAGCAAAAGCCTCCCGATGCTGAAAATGATGAAGTAGACGAATTAGATGAATATTTAAAAGAACTGCAAATCAAAGAGAAAGCTAAGCTCGAGAGCCAATCTGTGATAGAGGCTAGCCATCTCACAGTACAGCCGAATAACAACCAATCAAACACGAATTTTGCAATTTTAATCTATTGGTTTTTAGCAATATTAAATCTGGCGAATGCCGCCTATTGTAAGCATTTGTGCGTAAAGAAATTTAATTAAAACCTTATCAATTTGCTTGCATTGCTTGCAGTTTCTGGTGGAGATGATGATGAGGAAGATAGCGATGAGAGTGAAGACGGGGAGAATGGCGACGTATCCCTGTCGGAGGTAAATCAATAATTTATATCCATATAACAATCAGTCAATTAACTTATTGTTTATATGGCAGGTCTATAATGATGATCTAGAAGAAGATAATTCTGATTGGGAAGAAGGCGAGGGCGGCGATGAGGATGAGGATGAAGATTCAGATATTGATGAAGCCGATGGTGATCCAAATGAATCGGCTGCATCTGTCAATAATGCCAAGGATGAGAAGGATGCTGAGAAGCCAGGTGAGTGAGAGATAAACATGAATATTTAAAAGATAGTTAATGTTATTAATGTTTGACTTTTCCAGATGAAACGCATGCTAGGGGCAAGAAGAGAAAGCATGATGGTTAGAAGCATCTACAAACTGTATCGTCTTTGTACGTTATAAATTTAAATATATACACCAATACAAACAAACAAACACACACATACACATACACACCCACATAATAAGTACAGTAACAACAAATAAGAAATCACATCATATTTTGATAAAACAAAAAATAACAAACAAAAAAAGAGTAAATAAGAAGGGCCCCATTAGAAAAAATCAACATTTGTTTCGTTACATTTTAAGCTAATTATTCTAATGAAAAGAAAAACAATGTAATAATCAAAAGAAAAAAACATAAAAATGATGATATATTGTAAGTGAATACTAAAACAATAAGAAACAGACAACACACACACACAGACAACTATAGCAACCGAACCCAAAATGTGGCACACAAAAAAGCAAACGAAAATGAAACAAAAAACAAAAGAAAACAAAATAGAGAGTTCCAATTAAATTCATTTTTGGCAATTAAATTTGTATTCTGAGACACAATTGTAAAATTGCTTAGCATTAAGTTAAAAAGTTTGTCAATATATAATGATTGCAAAAATAATGTAAAATTAAAACAAAAGAAAGCCCACAAACATTTTACAATGATGATAATGAAGATGATATGTTACATTTGAAAGGAAAAAAAAAAAGAAAACAAAATTTGCCAACTTGCGCCTGTAATTTTGTTTTTTACGTACTTTTTGCTTTATAATTTGAAAACTTATAATAATTTTTTGATTTGCTGCATCTCTCCGGTTTCGTATTACAAAGATCTTTAAACAATTTAACTACTAAGGAGGATTTTTAACTAACTCTTAAGTCATTCCTTTTTGAATATACATACATTAAACACTACAAAAAAAATTAGTTAAGCACAATTTTAATTTATATTTATGAAAAAATATTGTCAAAATCATTGTTATCCACATCCCACATTCTCTCTCAACTCAAAATTGTTTAAACAAATGAATATACACACATAATTTTAAGTACACACAACTATATTGTCATACAGATTTGTTTCCAGTTCTTCAAAAACAGTAGTAGCATGCAATACAATATATTAGACAAGAATATATAAATATATATATTTTTCATTTCATTTAACAACAAAAAACAGCAACAAATGCAATACGTTTGTTAAGGTACAGACAAATTGTATAAATACCGAAAGCGAAACCGAAATACATAAAAATTAAATAATTTTAAACAATCTCGTTTCACTGCCTAGAGCACATATAAAAAAAAAAACGGCATAATTTTTAGTTCAATATTAGAACTTCAATCTAAATATGCATAAACTATCGATGATGCCTATCGAAGCATCGGCAAAATTTTAGCCGGTATCCAACACACAGACACAGCTCAAATGTGCATTTCCCAACACTGAGCGGCACTTGAACATGCGCAAAAGAGGAAGCAAGCGTTGCACATATGCGGAAGCGAGAGAGTGATATTCAGCCAACGCTGACTACAACGTCGCGACGCTGTCGACGTCTCCTTTATTTGACGTCGAGTCGTCGCAGCGGCTGGCTGTGTTAAAATATACATACTAGAAAAGTAGACTGCGCTGCCTGCTTCATTCTTGGAACAAAAATTTCACTGTTGGCAGCGACTGAGAAATAAAATTGAACGTCGACGTCGCGACGTTTCCTCCTCGAAGAAGACCAAATCAAAATAAAAACAAATAAACTATAAAGGGTGCGTGCGCGCCAATTATTTAACAACAATTAGCAAACGAAAGAAACAAAGTGAGTTTTAGTTAGTTCGTTTCATATAAATGGCAATATTGATAAAGTGGCCAATTTACATGCATACACACAAATACATATAGAAATGTATATGTAGACGCGCGCACACACACATCGATACGAATATGCACATGTATAAGTAGTATATTTAATATATTTGTGTGTTTTCTCGCAGTGCACACACTGAGTGCAGCCATCGAAATGGACAAACTGGATGCCAACCTGGAGCAGCAGTTTGATCTCAATCTAATTGAGGCAGTTAAAATGAATCCCGTTATATATGATCGCTCACATTACAATTATAAGCATTTTGTGCGTAAGGCGCAGACTTGGAAGCAAATCGCTGAAACACTTGGAGTTAGCGGTAAGTGAAATTTTAGTGTTGTGAAACGGGTGTCCGAAGGGTGCAACCAGCCCATAAGCTGTGTGGCAAGTGAAATTGAGTATTGGCCGCGGAGGCAACTAAGGCAGCTGGCGCCGTCGTCGTCGCAGCAAATTGATTAAATTCTGTGTTCGTACACAAGAGAAGAGGCAGAGAGGGTGGAACGGGTGCAGAATGGGCTGGCAACAGAGGCGACATACGACGACATCGTCGACAGCGACAGCGGGCGTCGGCAGCAGGCGGGCAGCAAAAGCAAGTGTACAGAAACGACGCAAAAGTGAACGGCGACGCGACGGAGACGCGACAGTCGGTTGTGAAATGACAGGGGCGCATTGAGCTCGGAACGGTTTGGGCCTTGTTAAAACATATTGAAAATTATATAGCTCTATGCAAATTTTGCATTGAATCTAAATACAAATATTTCTTGGTTACATGCAAAAGTCTTGTTAGCTAACCGGTTATATGCGCCCGCATTTGGGCGCTACATCTACGCTCCTGACTGCGCTGTCGACAATATGTGCGCGCAGTCAACATTTTTGAAGTTGCTGTACTTTTGCGTCGCAGTAGTTGTCTTTGTCACACACACGCTGCCTACGCCAGCGTTTATTTTTATACAACAGCCACTGCTGCCGTCGCCGCTGCAGCTGCTGCCAACATTGATGTTGGCTGTTCACTCGCACACACGTACACACACATTCAGCCATAAACAACACGCATACAAATAAAGACAATCGTCGACCAACCGAACAGCTTTCATTTCATTTCATGACTGTATACCAAAGAAAAAAAAAATACAGTTTCGTCTGTTCCCCCTGTCTGTCAAAAATTGTGTGTTCCAAATCCGATTTTGGGGCTTTTCCATAAATGAATTATGCAAGTCGTTTTTTATATTGAATGAAAAAGAGTTTGGCGCCAAACCATTTGAGTTGGAGGAGAAGAAAATATGAAGACGACTCTGTCGTCAGATTTGCTGCCTGGTCCGCGCAGCTAGCGTTACCAATACCAAGCTGGCAGAATCAACTCGTAGTTGTAGTTGACGTCGACAGCAGCAGCGGGCGCACGCCTGCCGCCAGGCCGCTCGGAAGCTGCTGTCGCTGCTGGCGTGCCACGGATTCAGCTTCAGCTCAGCAGCAGCAGCTACAGCTGCTGCGACTACTGCGCCTGCTGCGACTGCTGCTGCTGCTACTGCTGTTGCTGCCTCAGCTGCGATTGCTGTAGCTGCTACTGCTGTTGCTGCTATTGCTACTGCTACTGCTGCTGCTACTGCGACTTCTGCCAATAGCTAACGCCGTTTGTTCAAGTGTCAGCGGGGGCGGCTGAGGCAACGGCGTTGACGTCTCGCGGTTTGTTTTGGTTTGCAATTTGACGCACACATATGGCTGACGTCTGGCAGCAATGCCGGCGTTGCCATCCCCCTAAAGAAAAACTTGACAAAAGACGCAAAGTAAACAAAGTTTCATATCAGCGCTAATATTTGTGAAATAGAATACAAAGCAATAGGATATAATTTTAATTAATTTTCATAATGCGTGATTACAATGAATGTATTTTATTTCAGAACAAAAATGTACAAAGCGTTGGAAGAGCTTACGCGACAAATTCGCGCGCGAAATGAAACTATGCCAAGAATCGCGCTGGCGCTACTTCAAGCAAATGCAATTCCTTGTGGACTCCATTCGCCAGTATCGTGAATCGCTGCTGGGAAAGTGTGCCAACGGCAGCCAGAATGCCAATCAAGTGGCCGATCCCACGCAACAGCAGCAGGCCCAGCAACAGACTGTCGTCGACATCTTTGCACAGCCCTTCAATGGCAGCGCCACCACATCCGCACAGGCACTGACGCATCCGCACGGTGAGTACACGATTAAACATAAAACATATCTGATTTTAATAAAGATTTCCCCATAGAAATCACTGTCACTGGCGACGCCCAGCTCGCCACCGCTGTGGGCAAGGATCAGAAGCCATATTTCTATGAGCCGCCGCTGAAGCGTGAACGAGGCGAGGAAGAGCACAGTGACAATATGCTGAATAGCATTAAGATATTCCAGAACAATGTCTCGCAAGCGGTCAGTGCCGAGGATCAGTCGTTTGGCATGGTCGTCACCGATATGCTCAACACGCTGGGCGTGCGGCAAAAGGCCGAGGCCAAGGTGCACATCATCAAGTATCTGACGGATATGCAACTGCTGGCACAGCATAACAAATACTAACTGTCGAGTCGTTTGTAGCATTACCAGCATCAACAGCAATTGCTGCAACTGCTCCAATTGGATAATGTGCTGGACGCTCGATGGTTAATGTAAAGCAGCTACATACAACAACAACAACAAATAAACAACCAACCACAATATAAAAAAAAAAACAAAAAAAAAAAAAAAAAAAAAAACAAAAAAAAATCCCAAAAACAGGAGTTGCCTGTTTTTTCTAGCTGTTAAGTCTTAAAAGTCAAACTAAAGTTTAGAATTAGTTATAAAACAACACACTTCATATACACTTACATAAAACAGAAACATACAATTACGTAGGCACATATATATATATACATATATATATATATATAATTATATGTATATATATATTCTTGTGCTTTGATCTTTTGTAGTTGGCCCTACGCCTCCGTTAAATTTTCTAACCCAGTTTAGATGTGTACAAAATGGTAAAAGAAAACTGGTTCTAGAAATTTTTAGTGTACGTAGTTCTTTTTGTAAAACAATTTATGAAATGTTTTTTGCCAATTTTGTAAAACACAGCATATTGTATATTTTTGACTACCATTTAGTTTAAACATGCCATCGGGTTTAGTTTTGTAATTTCTTGTAAAATTAAGACAAATTGTAATCACAAAACAAAAAGAAAAGAAAAACACGTTATTTTAATTTTTTAAGTTCTGCTGTAATATGCTAAAAAGAAAAGAAGAAAACGCTTGAAATTCAAATTGAAAGGCTTTAATTACAATCCTTTTAAGTATATATACACACATACATACAAACACACAACCACGCGTAAAGCATATTACACAATTACATTGAATATATTTCTGCATATTTATATATATATATTTTTCTGTATACATAAAAAGGTTTTTAAATAACGCTGAAAAACGAAGATTGAAAACATCATAGACGTGTACATTTTTGCCAAAAACAATATTGTAAGATGCAATGTTGTTTTAACATTTCAATTTACCTAATGTTTTTTGATGTACATTATATCATTAATTGTGCAATTATTTGCAATAAAAAAGGAAAACCATGATACAAAACCAAAAAAAAGTCTTTTCGTATTTGTAATGAAACTTCACATCATATTTTTGAATATTTATAATAAACTTTATTAAATCAAATATGCACCATTTTGGTCGACCACCTTTTGCCATTTTTCCACTAGAGACATAATTCCATCCGTGTAAAACTTTCGTGGTTTCTCTTTGAAAAACTGCTCCAAGTAATTTTCACAGGCTTCTCTTGAAGCCAACTTTACTCCATTAAGGGAGGTCTGCATTGACCGAAGGTGCAAGGTGGATGCATCAAAACTTCCCAGCCAAGCGCTCCCAATGTTTGCCGGGTCATCAAAGATGTGTATGGTCTGGCGTTGTCCTGATGGAATACGATGCCCTTTCTGTTGATCAGTTCTGGCCGTTTTTCTTCGATTGCTTGCTTCAATCTCATCAGTTGCTCACAGTAAAGTGTCGAATCAATCGTATGACCAGGCTGAAGCAGCTCATAGTGGATTATTCCTTTCCAATCCCACCAAACACACAGCATTGCCTTTCGAGCCGTCAATCCTGGCTTTGCGACCATTTGTTGAGCTTCACCACTCTTACACCATGATCTTTTTCGCACATTATTGTCGTATTTGATCCATTTTACGTCTCCTGTTACCATTCGCTTCAGAAATGGTTCGATTTCATTTCGTTTCAGCAAAGAATCGCAAATGTTAATTCGGTCCAATAAATTTTTCACAGACAATTCATGTGGTATCCATACACCGAGCTTCTTTTTGTAGCCAGCCTTTTCTAAATGGTTCAGAACCGTTTGATGATGAATGTTTAGCTCATTTGCGATGTCATGGCTGCTTATGTGACGGTCCTGGTCAATCCTTTCCATAATTTCATCGACTTTTTCAAAGATTGGTCGACCAGAGCGAGGTGCATCTTTCACATCGAAACATCTTTCACCAGAACGGAAGCGAGCGAACCATTGTTGTGCTACACGAACTGATAGAGCATCGTCACCATAAACATCACAAATTTCATTAGTGGCTTGCGTAGCATTCTTCCCTTTTTTATACAAAAATTTCAAAATATAGCGAATTTCTTCTTTATTTTCACTCATTTTTGAACAGCTGTAATTTTTTTCAACACCATTTTTTTCGAACACGATTTGGTAGTACACAAGGTGATTGGTAGCACTGGAGATATACAACGCCAACGACATCTATTGGCAAAATACGAAAAGACTTTTTCGACTACCCAATATTTATTTACAATCGTAGGTGCACTTTTTGTAACGGGGTGGCAGCCCTGTTGAGCGGTAAACAAAAAACAGCTGTTACTCTCTATTTTCTCATCTCGCAGTGCTCTACAAATTTTTATATAATGTCAGCTAATAGTCAAAATGATGAAACAAAAGCGCCCAAAGATGTTCCAAAATTAACTGATACATGGGCCGTAAGTAATGCAGGTTTAAATATGCAACAGATTTTAGAATTGCAAATTATAGATTCGGCCGTGTCACCTATATAAAGATGAGTATGACGATTGCAGCAGTTTCAAGGCACGCTTTCATCAATATTTCATCTATGGTAAAGACACGGATTGTTCGCAATGGTTGACCGATTTTCACAATTGCGAACGCTATGAGCGCTCCAATGGCAATGATGTGGAAGCGGGCAGTGCTATAATCAAAAGCGAGGAGCAGCGCCGATTGACAAGATTGCGTGCACACTATGCGAACGATACGTGGATGAAGCGTAAAGAGCCGCCAGAGGATTGGGCCAAGCCGTTGCCCGAATGGCTAGAGAAACGCAATGAAAATACATATTTGGAGTTGAAGCAAAAGGAGCTGATGGGTTTGGCAGTACCACAGGAAGAAGCGCGTTCATATTGTGCTATTATGTAGAAAATAAAAGAGATATATTTAAATCAGTTTATTGTTTATATCTGGCAACGCTGCGTCAACAGCTGTTTTGGATTGCGCGTGCTGCGATTGGGGGTGGACAATTTTGTTCAGAAGCAGCCACAAAATTTCGTTATACACATTTCAAAAATAAACAAATTGTTTCCATTAAAGATGTTAAAGGGCAGCACATTAAAGGCTTTGGATGTACGAATTATACAGCGTTACATGCAATCAAGGTCAGCAGGTAAATTGTTAATTATATAATCTCAAGTCTTGGCAACCTTTGCCACAGTATGTAAAAAAAAAAAAAAAATAACAAAATTCTATCGAGAGTTTAAACCAGATTATAAATGATTAAATTATTAAAAAACTGTTATTGACAAAGCGCAGCCTTTCTTGTTGCAGTTGCCAGCAGATCGGGCCGCGTCGCTATATAAATGGCATCCAGCGCTACTACATAACGTTCAATGATTTTCGCAACAAGAATCGCATGTACACCAAAAAAGAGCTTGTCGGGTGAGTTGTCGGAGAGATGATCTCATTAGTTATAAATTTGACTAACATGTGAATGTATATACATGCTTGCAGCTACTCCATGGAGGATATGTACAGCGTTGTCTCCGATGTCAGTAACTATTACAAGTTCGTGCCCTATGTTAAGAAATCGCAGGTGCACACCGTCGATCCCGGCGGAGGTGGATTTAAGGCGGATCTGATCGTTGGCTTTCCACCACTCAACGAGATCTACACATCGCAGGTTACATTGCAGCCAAACAGTCGCGTGAAATCGGAATGCCACGATGGCCGATTGTTTAACTACCTCCTCAATGAATGGCGTTTCAGTCCGGGCCTGAAGGACATACCGAATTCATGCGTTGTCGACTTTCGCGTTGCCTTCGAGTTCAAATCGCTGCTGCACAGCAATATTGCCAATATTTTCTTTGATTTGATATGCGACCAAATGGAGAACGCCTTCATCTTGGAAGTGAATCGTCGCAGTGGTCCGCCCTCTATACGCTCGCATGTCCTCAAATCAAGGCGATCCTGACAATAATAACAACAACCAATCCAACCCAGCCCAACTCTACCCAATCCAATCATAGTCAGAATTCCCTTTCATGTTCATGTTCAAATATAACAAAATATAGTAATGTCTGTTTAGTGAAATAGAAGATATACATAATATAAATGTTGACAGAGGCGTTTTATATTTCTTTTGTTATAACAAATTGTAAATAAAATTGAGAAAACACAAAGTTTACCCGTGTTTTAAGTACTTAATTGCAAAAATTAACATCTTTTTACTTAACAGTCTCGTTCGTTTTTCCTTTTCTTTTTAATACACAACAGATACGAAAACGATTTTATTTTTTGTTTTATAATAATTGACGGTAAGTATTTTACGTTGAAAATTAAATATAAAATTAGAATTATATTGGAATGGCATCGTTTAAGTTTGAGAAACTCTCAGAAGTGGCCTACAACATTACAGTTACATGCTTATGCAATATAATTACTCATTTGTTATTTATTTTAGTTTTTATATTTATTACTTAAACTACGTTTAGCTTTCAATTGCGATATTTTAGATAATATACATATATGTATATTAAATTATGTAAAAATGGTCTTACGACTTTTGTGCGCCACATAAAATATATATTATATATATTATGTGTGTTAAAATTAAAATAAATGCTTTAAATTATTTGAATTTTTTAAAATTAATTCATTTAGATATAAACATAAAACTCACATGATATATGTTATTTACAGCAGAATATCGCAATACTTTTAAACGTAGTTTTTATTAGGCAGTTAATAGATTTAGTTCCGAACACTAAAATATGCCTGAAGAAATGAAGTACAAATATGTTATCAGATATACATATATCTATTTAAGTATATGTGAGGATAGTCTAAAAAATCATCGAGTAAACAAATTTAATTCATTTGTATTTTTCTAACTTTTATCTTCATGAAATCTATTATTTTCAAGTTAAGATTGCAAATTTGTAAGACTATCCTCGTTTATGTATGCATCTAATAGATACTATCTATAACTCGAGTGGGTCCTATATATATAATGCTAAGCTCTCTACAATTTTAATTTATACAAGTTGGGTAAGGGGCTTGTGTGTAACAATCTCTACTTAGAGCAGTACAAAAAGTCGACTAACATACAACAGTAAGTGATAATATTTTTGTATACCCTTTCAGTACAGCTAAATTGGTTAGGGTATAGGTTAGATCACTTTGATTGTTTTTTTTTTTTTTTGTGATAGTTTAGGTTTAGTTTCTGATATTGTCCAGTGAAATTACGCGTGCAACTACTTAGGAAACAATTAAGCTACATAGATCAACAAATAGTTATACATATACATATCCTATACAGGTATGTGTATATGGCAAATAGCAGCTAATGATTATGTTTATGCAATACAAGGTATATACGTAGTAGATAGGTACAATTCCTTAAGCACTAAACGAACGAAACTAAAAGAAAAGAAAATTAAATACATATTTCGGACGTATATGAAAGCATGCCAAAAATAACAATATGAACATTAGGTCAAACAAATTCGTTGCGTTTAAAGGATAATTGGAAATTGGGATGCGGCTGAACCATTTCAAATGGTTTCTCTTTTCAAAAAATATCACTTGTTGGGCTTTTCGGCCTGGTGGCGATGTGGCTGCCAGGAGGCGGCAGCAACCACTGCCGCCAGTTTCCTTAGCTCTCAGTTATGCTTGGCCCGCTTGCCAAACATATAGCCCTTCCAGCGCTCGGCAGTCTGGGCGATCAATGGATCACTGTCGATGGTCGCCAGCAGCAGCAGCTGATTCACATGCGTTGCATGATAGTCCCAGCGTGCCAAATTTGGTGCCACACCCAAACTCAAGTGGCGCAGATCGTAGCTGGTGCCGGAGCCGGTGTCGTACAGCAACAACATCTTTTTCAACGAATGCATGCCCTGGGCAAACAATTTGCCCGCCTCGCGTGCTATCTTTCCAGGCGCTGTGCTGTTCAGATCGTACAGACCGAGCAGTGAGTAGATGAAACCGTTGAGCACATACGATGCCGGCGTTGTGGGATACTCCTCGTACCTGGTAAATGGCAAAGGGTTAAAGTAGCTCAGAATTTATTCGTAACTTACTCCACACTCACCAATAGTATTTATCCATAAACTGAGCCAGGACACCGCCATCCCGCGAGTAGATGCGATACGGTTGCAGACCTAAAGAAGCCGCCTTTAAATATCGCATATCTCCTCCAGAATGCCAATAGGCACGTGCCAGCACTGAGATGGCATGCCCTTGGCCCATGGCCGATATCCAGCCGGGACGCAGCTCCGCAAATCCATTCAAACTTCGACGCACTGGATTCGTCCAGCCGCCAGTTTTCATATCCTGATTGTGCACAAACCATTCGGCTGCATCATAGAAATGAGCCAAGTGATCGCTCGTCGAGAGCGTAATATTATCGTAGAAGCCAATGCCCAAAAAGGCAATGGAGAGCACCTCCAAGTCGCTGCGACGCACCTTCAATGGGGAACGCTTGTCGCCCATGACAATGCCCTTCTGTAGATCAATGTGCAAATCCCTGGTAATGTGACGCCATTTGTTCAGGGAACCAGCGCCCAAGCCATAATAAATATTGGACTCCTGCACACTGAGCAACAGCTCTGCGGCCAGGTAATGCAAATTGTAGCTGTGCTTCGTATCCCGGTTCAGGACGGTGACCATCAGGCTGCTGCTATTCGTGACCAGCAGCAGATCCACACTCAAAACCAGATCCTGCGTCTGATTCAGCTGTATGCTAATGGCGCTCTCATAGCCAATGGTTGTCTCGAATTGGACGATGCTCGTGTTGAATTTGTGATGCCAAATGCGTGTCATGTTGCTCGTCTTTGGCGTGTTCCATTCCATCTGATTACTATCGGCATCTTCCAGTATGTGGATGCGTGGCGTCTGTTCCGTTAGATTTTTGCTGTAATGCGCCAGCGCAAATTGTGCAATCTGTGTGGGATAGAAGTAGCCACGTTTTTCCCACTGCGTGCTCACTGGCACGCCCTCGGCGGCACTGATGCACTTCACCCGATCCCGCACCTCTACATTGTAGTTCTCGAAATACATAAAGACGCCGCGTGGATCGTATTTGCCCTTGGGCAAATTCACCTTTGCATTGCTGTGCATCCAATTGAATTTGGCTGCTTCGCTGCCACTGCTACCGCCAGTGGTGACAGCTCCACTGACATCGAAATACTGCCGCAGAAACGAGAAGGGCACATAGACCTCGTTGGCGTTCTCGTCCCGTTTGCAGTGTATGCTATATTCCTGATTGATGGCGCATTCAATGTCCTGCAAGGGGCTGGACAGCAAGTCCTGGCCTGCAGCTGAACTGGCCAGCGTGTCGTAGGTCTGCCGTCGACTCAGCTGACGCACGAAATCCGGCGAGAAACTGAACGCGGCACAGCGCATATAAATACCCAATGTTATGACCATCACGGCTACCGTGAGCAGCAGCAGCACAGCTTTCAGATTCAGGCGCATGATGAAGAATACCAGTGGCTCACGCTGCAATTAAATTACCTATTATTAACTATATATTTCAATAGTCAAAATTTGCTTTGCTCACCTTTAAATTGTGTGGCTTACGCAGCGCTGTTTCCCGCTGCTGCAGCAGCAGCGTTGACGTCGACGACGGCGGCGTTGGCTGTCCACTCAGTTTGTGGACATTGCTGGAGCTGGCTCTGCCACTGGCGTCCACAGACAGATACTCGGACATGCAAATTTGTAGCCTGGTCACACTTTGCGCGAGCGAAGGAGCCTTATCTGTGCTAATTTATGCAGTGCGCTCTAACGTCATATTCTAAATATATATGAATAGTACACAGAGTCACACACACTTAAACGCGACAACGTTGTTGTTGTTTTTGCACAGGTAACTGATGCATTGATTGGGTGCTATTTAACATGATGGTGCAATTGCAGGTCTCTATAAATACTGCCACTGCACGCGCGTCAATTGTACCTGCAATTGCAGTGATTTTGGATTTCGTTTGAATATATATTTTGTGATTTGCGAACAGCTGAGCCAGCACAACAATTTTATTTCATACAGCTGGTTTATAAAATAATTTCTAAATGTTTTCCATTCATTTATGACTTTTTCATCGCACTCAAGCACTACCCACACTATCAACTGCAAAAGCAAACACAAACACAACTGCAATGAAGGCGAGGAAGAGAGATACTCAAAGTTTATACGATAAATCAAGAACAGAATATTCATCGGTATGTCAAAAAACAATCAACTTCTATTTTGATTATATGAACATTTAAATCAATTATTATGTTTCTAGTAAGTGACGGGAATCGATCATACAACCATAGATAAACAACCTGTTTGGCTAACTTATTTTGAAAAACATTATATATATTTTGTTGAAACAGATGTTTGCCTCATCTCCATATCATGCTACCATATCGCAATAAATACGGAGGTATAAACGCTGATATGTTCAGTTGACTGTTTTGACAGCTGACAAGGGTTGCCACACTGTCAAATGGGTTGCTTCTCTTTGTAAACAAAAAATGAAAATATTTTGAAAATCACAATAAAATGCATGAAGGCAATTGAAAGTCGACAATTAAAATAATTTATTATGCATGCCATTCCTATATCTATTAAGATGGTGTGAAAAATATGTGAATATCTATTGTATGTTGGCTGGCATCCCTAATCAGAGATAAATCAATAGCGGCGTGATTTGTTTACAAAAATGTTTAACTAAATTTTATGTGAAGCAAAGCATAATGCTCAAAGTTAATTTGAAATTGAGTGCAATATGGCAGTTACTGTTCCTGCTGCTGTCGATAAAAAGCGCAACGCTGCCGGCGTTCGCTTCCAATGGGGATCGCACTCAATTCTTTCACAATTGTCGACAGAACTGCGAACGAACAAATTGCTCAGCCGGTATGTGGAGTAAATATATATATATACTATGTAGGCTATATTATTAATGAGCATGCATTACAGATGGCTTAGAGATACAGGAGCAAGCGGTTAGCTTTTATGGCCAAACGATATTTGATCGGCTCTTTGGATGGCGCTGCACTGACGAATGCTCCTATGGCTGCATGTGGCGCACGGTTTATGCATTCATGGAGCGAGGCTGGCCCATACCTCAGTTCTATGGCAAATGGCCATTTCTACGATTGTTTGGCATGCAGGAGCCGGCATCAGTTATATTCTCTGTTCTAAATTTTATCATGCATTTTCGTATGTTACGTAAATTCAGGTGGAACGTGCGCCCGGATAGTCCATGCTATATGCTCGCCCATATCTTTGCTATAGTAAGTGATTTAGAAAGTAAATATCTTCTTTATTGAATTTTGTCTGATTTCAGGTCTGTCTTAATGGCTGGGTTTGGTCGGCTATATTCCATACCAGAGACTTTCCCATAACCGAGCTTTTGGACTATGCGTTCGCTTACTCAATTGTTGTGTGTTCCTTTTACTGCATGCTAATGCGTATGCTGCATCGGTATTCACTCTTTTTAAGGGGCGTCATTACCTTGGCTTGCGTCTCGTACTACATCAATTACTTCGCCTATCTGAGCACGGGCAAATTCAATTACTCTTTTAATATGAAGGTAAATATTGCGACGGGCGTGCTCACGGCTCTGGGCTGGTTTATCTGGTGTCAACGTGTGCGCACTCGAAGGCCCTACTTCAGACGCATTTTACGGTTTTACGTGTTATTCGCTATGGCCATGAGCCTGGAGCTGTTGGATTTTCCGCCTATCTTATGGATACTCGATGCACATTCGCTATGGCACTTAGCTACAATTCCCATAGTGCCATTATACTACGAGTGAGCATATACATATACATATAAAGAATATGTAATATGAATCAACTAATCAATATTTAAATTTTCAGCTTTTTGATTGAGGATTGTCAGACTCTGCGCAAAGAGAAAGAAATGGTACAATCGTATTCCTACTTTAACAAGGACATTTAGACAATTATTTAGTAGTAGATAAATGGTCGTTATACTCGTCTTGTACTGTATTGTAAATGTATTATACAAACACACACAACAACACACGCTACATTTGTCCACATTGCGATATAGTAACCGGTAGTTTTGGCTTATTATTAGGTCCCGTTGGCACATTCTCAATTTTTCGCATAATCAAGAGACCATCTAACACACGTCCAAAGACCACATGTTTGCCATCCAAGAAATTACACCTGGCACAGGTGATGAAGAATTGACAGCCATTGGTGTCGCGGCCGCTATTGGCCATCGCCAAAAGACCAGGTGAATCGTGTTTTAACGTAAAGTTCTCATCGGCAAATGTATTCCCATAGATACTGGTCACACCAGTGCCATCACCTTGGACGAAATCTCCGCCTTGTATCATGAAATCCTTGATGACTCTGTGAAAGCTGGCCCCTTTGTACCCAATGGGCACACCGTCCGGCCGATATTCGCCCGTGCAGAATTGTCGAAAGTTTTCGGCTGTGCGCGGCACAGTGTCCGCAAATAACTCAAATATCATGCGTCCAATTTCCTGCCAAACGCAAGTGATTAAATTTTAATGAAATTATTACTTTCAAAATTATTGACTTACCGTTGTGCCCACAGTTATATCAAAGAACACCACGGGATTGTTTGAGCTGCGCAGTTGCGATTGTATTTGATTCCAGTTGGGCATGTTTAATATTAATATTACTAATAAATGCAAACGTTTAACAATAAAAGGCGCCGACTCTGGTTTGTTTACGTTTTTGCAGCGATGAAAATACAACAATCGACTAGTGCGATAGTGCAGTCCTACCTCTGTTATCGATAGTTTGCGCCAGCCGGCAATCGTATTAATCGTTCAGCTGTCCGCTCGCACATGTGGCTTCGTTTGTTTTGTTATTGTGAAAGATTTGTGAATTTATTATAAATAAACTGTATGCAAGTGCCTAACTTGGAAGTGACTTGAAACTAAAAACCAACATTTGTTTGAGATTAAATAGACAGACAGAAAGCGGGGAAGGCATTAGCAGAAAGGTAAGCGTAGTTGCATTGTTTTTGTTTTACCGTTGTTTTTTATACTGTCTTGTTTATTTGCCTGGGGTATTTATAAAAGTTGATTAGTCTGTATATTATTGACACATAATTATTGATGTTGATTATGCAAATGCAATCACACAAGTCAAATTGCATGCAAACAATTGATACGATCAATCAAGGGTGCACGATTGTTGCTGTCTCCCTTCCACTTAAGTAACGAATTGAAAGCTCTAAAAGCTTAGCTTAAAATTCGCTTACGAGATTTCTAATTTGTAAAGGGAAAAAACTTCTTTGTAGTTAATAATATATTTTTAATAAAAAATGCGCTTATTAAATGCTAAGTAAATGTTTATGTTTATAAATAAGAGTTTGTTGTGATTTTTGTTGTTCATGAGAGCATTAACTAAATAATATTGATATGTAGGAACCCGACAATAAATTATATGAAAATTAGAAGCGCGGCTTAAAAACTATTCAAATTCAAATCGTTCGATTCTAGGTGCAGGCCTCATTGCAGCTCGTAGCTAAACTTCAATAGAAACACAGCTAATACTATTTACATATTTGCACATCCCTCAATTGCTCGCCTCATCTGTGTCCACGTCAGATATATCCTTAAGCTTTGTATTATTATTATTTTGATTATCCTCTGTCGCCTGTTGAAAGTTTTGCTGTATCGTTTTGGGATCCACCACCAAAATAGGTGTACATCCATCCATAAGATGTTCGCTTTGACTCTGAAACTGTTCCCGCGATATACTGCGCGTAAACGAGAAACGCAATGACTTGGTTCGCGTGAGCTTCTTCTTGATGGGCGGCTTGCCCGAAACCGGCCCCACGGGCTCTGAGCTGGTGCGTTCTGTTTCGGGTGTGGTCGGCGCCGAGCTGATCTCCAGCTGAACATCGCGCAGTATTTCCTCCGCAAAGCCTTTGATCTGAGCCCAGGCATCCAGTATATCCTTCTCTGTGGCATGCTCATACGTCACACAGAAGCGTATCACATAGCGCCCATTGAATTTAGCCGGCGTCATGTGCATCCTGCCTGAATGATTGATCTGTGCCAGGAGCAGATGATTGGGCTCATCGCCGGTGCTGCGGGGGGAGAAGGGGAATATTGTAATATACGAGAGAATAAAGTTTTAGTCCAATTTTAAACTTACCGCATGCGGAAGCACACCAGACCCAGGTGCACATCGTTGCGCACCTCGAAGCGTTCGTCCTTGCGCACCAGCATCTCGAATTTCTTGGCCAACACCATGTGATTGCGTATGTACTCCTGCAGTCCCTTCACGCCATATGTACGAAAGACGAACCACAATTTGAGCGCACGAAAGCGACGACTCAGGGGAATGCCATAGTGTCTGTAGTCCACGCCATTTATGTGTTCGTGCCTCAGGTACAAGGGATTCACATTGAGCGCGCTCTTCAGTACCATCACATCCCGCACCCACAGAGCAGACGCATCGAAGTTGGTCAAAAGTAACTTGTTGGGATTTGTGTTGAATGAGTCGGCGTACTCCAAGCCAGCGGAGAACACACGCATCTCGGGTAGTATGAAAGAGTTGCCTGCATAGGCGCCATCCACATGCAGCCAAATGCTGGACACCTGTCGGCACACCTTGCCGATCTCGGAGATATCGTCGAAGGCACAGCCACCGGTGGTGCCCACTGTGGCCACCACAAAGAAGGGCGTCAATCCGGCATTCACATCATTCTGTATGGCCTGCTGGAGTAGATCCACGCGCATCCGACCGCGTTCATCGGCATCGATAATGCGCAGCTTCACCAGCGCCATTTTGGTGGCCTTCTCCACGCTGGAGTGCGCCTCGCGACTGGCATAGGCAATCAGATTGGGCAGAAAGACGCTGTCATGGACGCTCGTATGGCCCTTCAGCTCGTTGATGGCCCTCGCACGTGCCGTAATCAGGCAGACGAGCACACATTCCGAAGCTGAGCCCTGCAGGGCGCCGCCGCCAGTGCTGCCCGGTGCGTCTGATATGAAGGCCTTGGGCAGACCCAATGCCTTGGCATACCAATTCATTACGATTGTCTCCAGCTCCGCGGCAGCCGGGCAACTGGCCCAGCTAAAGCCGATGGAGCCAATGGCACTGCTCAGCAAATCGCCCAGCACCGAGGGGAAACTGTTGCCCGACGGAAAGTAGGCAAAGAATTTGGGATGATTCCAGTGCACGACGCCTGGCATTATCTTCTGCTCAAAGTCCTCGAGCACATCTTTAAACGATTCTGGTGATTGGGGCGCGTCAGCTGCAATATAAACAAATCAAGACAGCTTGTTAGTTGGCCCTGGAAACAGTTTGGCTTTGAATCTATACTAAATATATATATGTTATGTCTGTAGTTTATCTATGTATATCTTTTAGCACCTATAAAGCTGTTGGCTATAGATTTTGTTATTTTTGGCAGCGTGCGGCAAAAATCAGCATCATTCCAGCACATATCTTTATCTACTCCTTCACCTGTGTGTGCGCGCCTAATTAATTGATTTGTTTTGTTGCGGTGTTCATCAAAACGTAAATATTTAGCTTAACTAACTGTGCGCAATTCGCTCGAAATTCGCCTGAAAAAACACCAAAAATCTTATGACCCAACTGCCTGATGCCCCACATTGGGCCCACGCTACAGTTTTTAGTAAAAAAAAAAAAGCGCAGATTTTGTTTTGTTTTTTTTTTCATGGATTCACGGTTACCATGTGGGCTTCTAGAGAGCTACAAGTCAATTCGCGTTGTTTGCTCGCAATTAGTCAACATGAAATCCACAAGTTTCTCAAGTGTCTGTCGAGTGGAGGTTTTTTATTGTATTTATTGTTGTTGAAGATTTGTTTTCCATTTTCTTTCAATTCTTTTTTTTTTTTTTTTTTTCTGTGAATATTTTGTGTGAAGCGAAATTTATTTTTCGTTTCGTTAATTTGTTTAGAAGCCTTTAACTAATTGTTGTTTACATACGCGATCTCTCAACCAGCTCTGACTGGCAATATTTTTATAGTTTATAAACAAAATATGTAGTTCTCTACATTGCATCAAAATAGCGCAGACATATTTCATACTTATTTTTTTTTTTTTCGTTTTGAATGAATTTTGCATTCCATTGAGTAAAATAAAATATATCTATAATTACTTCAGCAAATTGAAACGCGCATTATTTATAAATTGTTTGTAAATAGACTAGCTTAACGAGGCTATTTATGCGCGCTCTATTTCTTACCTGGCAACAGTTTTTTCAAATATCCAGGATCCAGTGTGGGCGCCACATCGCGCTCTTCAATATTGCTGCCATACTCGCATATATAATCGATCACTTCCTTGCCATATTTACGGAATTCTTCCACATTCATTTTGCAGTTTGTTTTTGGTGCTTTTACAATTTCACTGAATGCACTTAAATTTTTATTTATTTTTAATAACTTTTTAATTTTTTTAAACACTTTGCCCAAAGCTAGGCAACACTTGTCTCTTCTCCTTCACTTCGTTCACTTTAACCCGTTACGTTCTGCTCGTTCTGCTCGTTGCAGCTTCCTTTGCGCGAATGACTCGCACATCGATGCTGCATTCGTTTTTATAACGAGCGCACGCACGATGCTCTCTCTCTCTCTCCCGCTGGCTCTCTGCTCTGCTGTGCTCGACTTTGCTTAGCTCTCTCTCACTCACTCACTCGTTCACTCTCCAGCTATTGCTCGTGTCTGTTGTCTTCTTTCTCAAATTACCTGCACTGTACTTTGCCGCCTTCGACGCCTTCGTCGTGGCATCGTTTTTTGGGAAACCCGCTTTGCCAATTTGTTGAGTCGCCTCAAGCTTCAGTTCGTTGCGCGCGCGCTTTGTGTAGGTTGTTTCGGTTAGTTTTTAATTCAATTTGAGAAATTAACGAAAAAAATTCCCTGCCGGGAAACATTATATATATTATATTTTTTGTTTGCCATAATTATATGGCTTGAATGCGAAATGAAAGGCTTTTCGTGTGGCGATTTGAAACTGATTGAGTCTTTATTAATAGCACATTACAATTGGTTATGTAGAAGAATTGTAATGGTGATAATTATATGTATTATTAAATGCATGCCATGTTGGCTAAAATACAAAAACTGGGCTTAAAGGGTAGTTGGGTAGGTTTAAAAAGTTTCCGTTTTTACTTTTGTTGAATGATTCAGAGCATTTCTTGAGTTTACGAAAATCCCTGAAAAGCGTATTATTAACTAAAATAAATTATTTAGCCAAATATTAAGTATACGTAAACCACATTGTTAGATAAATAGTGGGAAAATGCTTTAAATTTAGTTGGAGGAAATTGAAACAGTAAATGTTTGTTATTTCTTGCTGAGTGAATCAGATCAATTATTGGCATAGGTTTAATTTGTATTCAAAAGAAACAGCAGACTAAATTACGCCAACGTACTAAAATATTACGTATACGTCAAATATATTAATAGGCACGACACGAAAAAGAGCTCTGAGAGTAGTTGGGAAAATTGAGATAGTTTTGTTGATGTTTGTTAAATGAATCAGTTCTATTGTTAAGTTTCATTGAAAAAAAGTACACGAAGTATGTATAAGTAATAGAAGATATTAGAGTATTAAATATTTATAAAAAATATTAAAAAATAATAGTAAATAATCATAATTAACAAATAAATAATACATATTATTTAAAATTATATTAATAATATTTGAAATAAATAATACTAATAATACAATTGACCATTTATTATTGACCATTTTTGTTCATAATGAATATAAATGTCTTCTATAATCTGTCTAATATATTCGTATATTTTTTATAAAAATTGTGAGTATATTTCAAATTTAATATAAACCACTTTATTTAGTGCTAATATTTATATAAATGATATAATATCTAAATACAAAACGTATGATCTCTAAATGACAATTAAAAGTTCAAACTACAATCATTTGTTTTAATGATTACTTAATAGAAGCTAAATTAACATTGCGTTATGCATTGTTGTTGCATTTAATTAGTTTTACACAATCGTTGCCACGCCCACCGCAACTCGTGCGTTTCCCGTTTGAAAGCTCGAACCGGATTCGTTGCGGCTTCTTCTTATTAATCTCTCGCCTGAAAACATTTTTCGGGGAACTTTTTGGATAGGCACAAGATCAGTGTTAAAAGACGTGCTTGGCATACGAATTAGACAATATGCAAAAAAAAAAGAGGAAGAAGAAGAGCGTCCAACTAATTCTCACCAATAGTATTTAACTAAGCTTGTTGACTATTTTATTTATTTTCTATGTATTATTTTATTTTATTTTTTTTTTGGCAACGGGGAATAACTTTTGACACATGCTTCAAAAGTGGCAAATAATTGAGCAAATACATAAGTTGGCCAAAATTATTAACATTAGTGCGTGCTGTGTGTGTATGTGTGTATGCGTGTGTGTATTGCATGTGGCAAGCTATGACGTATTTGCCACTTCATTGGCATCTCATAAGCAAAATAATAATTTCTAAAGCGTGGGTGAGTGGGTGGGCGTGGGCGTTGTGTGTAAATAGATCTCAGTGAATACTCATTAAGACCTAAACAAAAGCATGAATGAATGAAAATGCTTTGTATGCCAACCGCAAGTTTTCCGCGCTGTGCTAATTAGCTAAATTAGTGCCTATGGCATATATATATATAGTAATTTCATCTGGACCCGCCAGATTCCAGAGTTCAAGTTAGTTAGCTGCTGCCAGCCTCCTCATGCATATTCAATCAAACGCAGTCAAACCAAAACTCTTGCGCTGATTCATGCGCGCACGCGCCTTGCCCACCAGGGCAAAGTGCGGGCTATGCGAGGCATTGACAGTGGATGACTTGGCGTATTTATTTTCTGTTTTTTGCTGTTTGGCCACGGCCTGACGATCTGCTTTATGTTGGCTCAACTCAACGCAACGCAACGCAACGGCACGCAACTCAACTCAACTCTTCACACACCGCGATATTTCGGCTTGAGACTTTCATTCACTCACAATGGGAATGACGTCGTTTGTCTAAATATAAATCGCATATTCAGTTTACGCGGTCACACTTCAAATTGCTCGAGGCTCTGTGGCGTCCATCCGCCTGGCACCATCCGCAGAGTCGAATTGATTACCGAAATTCGCCCATCAATTATACGATATTATATAGTTGGAACTGCCAAACATCATTCGTGGCTCATCTTTGAATAATTTTAATGGGCTCTGCTTAAGATCTGCTTTCGTCATTGTCGAATCGCTTGACAACATAGCTCAAATCTTTTAGGTTTTCAGTCTTGAACTGCTCTTCTTCTTGTTCTGCTTTGAATTTCGTCAATTCACAGCTTTGGCATTTCATTTATTTCGGCTGCTTTGAGTCTTATGTATGTTAATGTCACAAATTTAAATTTCAAAAATTTTATGGCTATTTTGCTATCGTTTTTACACTTTGCTTTGACTTTTAATTTGATTTATACGATTGTGATTTTTTATGTTTTATTCGACGCCAGTAGCTTAAACATTTATTTGATCGTTAATTGAAAACCTTTGCGCAAGCTTTGAGGCTATTGTTCGGCTGGAGATTTCATGAGAATTTGAAACTTTTGATCTAAACTAGTTAGGGGGTAAACTTCCTGGAATTGGTAAATTTAATGTGGCTTACTTTTTACTAAATTTGAATGGATTTAAGGGTTATATTCTCATATATATAAAATAAAAGAAATTACTATTTTCTTGGAGCAATAAGGAAACGAATTTCACTTTCAGGAAGCGTTTTAAATATTTTGTTATTGTATTTTCATGAATTATTTCATTTACAACAGTCTTTCTTCTCTTTGATATATGACATACAAATATTGATAGAGCATCACATCAGATCTGTCTAGTTTTTCATAATATATATAAACTACTCTAGCCTTGATCTAACACTCAGAGTTAGCTACAAAAATAAAATATACCTACATGTAATTACTTAAGAAATCGTTGGCCAAAAAGTCCATTAGTATCGCAATGCGTACACAACTGTGTTATCTGTGGATGTTTAGCTGTTTCTTAACTTATCTTGGGGCTACTGTGGATAGAGTGTCGATGGATAAGCTGGGCTTTCACAATAACTACAATGCAATTGTGCGGGACTTAATCAAGAACTGGGAGTCACCGATTGTATATCTGCGGCAATTGGGTTATCTGCCCAAGGACTATGAGGATACATCAAAGATTAAGCCGAGCTTGGATGCTCTAATGAGTCGCATCGAGCACGATGATCAGCAGAATGCTATACACACCGAAGGTGATAAGGGCAAGCAGCAATTCTGTGGAACAAATGATGGCAAAAAGATGGAGCAGAAGAAGAAGAAAAAGAAGAAGCGAAAGGCCATTTTGCTGCAGCCGCAGAAGGGCAAACGACGTGATCGCGAGGCGAGTGCCACACAGGGCGTATCCTATCCCACAGTGGATCAACTGTTGGCAATGGTGCAGCAAGCGAAACCTGCGACAATAGGCGAGCAGCCCAAGGCTCAGCCGTTGCAGGCACAGCCAAAGCCCGTGGAACAGATTGACAGCTCGAAATTGCAGCTGCTTGGCCAAATGTTTTCAGAGCAGCGACAGGAGCCAGTGCAGCAAGAGCAGCCAGTGCAGCCAGTGCAGTCAGTGCAGCCAGCAGCCGAGGCCACTGAAAATGAGAGTCTCCTGCAGCGTCTTGTCAAGAAAATCAATCCGAGCCCTGAGACCAAGCCACTGGAAGCGGCTCAGCCAAATATCGTTGGCAATCTGCCGCAGTATTCAATTGAGCAACCATCGCCAATGGGGGCCTATAACATGATGAAGATGCTCAATGAGAGTCCTGGCAAAAGTGTGTCCTCCTATTTGGAAAGCCAAAAAGCGGATACGAGTATGTATAGCAAATTGCTTAAATCCATTGATAAATCCGCTATCCATTCGTCTCAATCTAGTCGCCCGGATCCGGCGCAATCTGAAATCAAGATTAATACGGAAATTGAAGCACCGCAATATCTAAATTGGGATATACAAAACCATCGGCTCAAAGAGATCTCACCCTTACTCAAGGATAACTATGTGGATAAAATAGTGCGGATCTTTGTCAAGAAACAGGAAGCTTTGGACATCTTAAATAAGAATCAAAATAGAATATGAGAAAGCGAGCAAAAGAAACTTCTTCAAATTGTTTACTCATTGCCATTCATTTATATATTTTTTGCAAAGAAGAAAAAAAAAAAGTTCCTTAATTGGTTTGCCGACTGATTCATATTCCAATTTTTCGCTTAAGAACAATTGGTTTTTTGCCTCGTTCAGGCAACGTCATCTTCGTGGCATCATCACGAATTGCTTTGAAATTTATGTCTTGTTTACGGGGGTAAAAATCACAGTAGTAAATCAATTATTTACAATACACATCTGTCTAAATATATGTTTACGATATTGTTTTCAGCGTAATTGTGCCAGGCTAAGTCTAAAAAAAAAGAATATAATAATAATCACAGCTGCTCGTGCCCAAAATAAAAACTATGCCTCAGCAGACGTTAAGGAAATGCCTTGCTATCTATCTTCATTAGATTAGTGAATGCTATTTAGCTTGAATTTGACATCATCTTTTGTTTTATAATTACACATTTTTCGTTAAAAAAAAGATAAACTACAATACTTGGTAAAATCAATATAATTTTAGGTATGTGTACGTAAATTTCGTTTTGTCTGTCTGTTGAATTTAATGGATTTTAATTTTCTGCTTCATGTGTTATCTAGACTGATAAGAGATTAAGAGAACTTCAAGCAAAATATTTTATTTCATTTTAAATTATTTGTTAGACATAAAATGTATAAGATTGTATAAGATTTTATTTAAAGAGTTTCCTAGAACGAAAAAAGAATATTTTATATATATTTTGTTAAGCAAACTATGATTTTTGCAAATATTAAAGTATATTTTGACTGCAATTGGATGGCTTAAGCTTATAATTTTTATCGATAATTTACCAGGATGCTTAAAATGAATTAATTAATATACTATATATAATTTAAAAAAAAAGGAAATTAAATTAAAATAAAAAATCATAAAAAAAAATTAAAAAAATAAAAAATAAATTTTATATATATATATATATATATATATATATATAAAAAGAAAAACATAATAAAGTGTATATATTAATTTTTATTTAAAAACATTTGTTTATAATCTATATAAACATAAATATGTATATATAATATATAATTTTCTTTTATATATGTATATTAATTTATATTTCTATATCTTGTTTATAAGTAAACACAATTTTGTAACGGTGTGTAATTTGCTATTTATTTATTATAGATATATAATTTTATATATAAATCTATTGAGCAGCAAACAAAATTATGGAGTTGTCTAGGTTAATTAGTATTTTGATATTAAATAAATATATATGTATGTATATATATTTGAGCTGGATATTTATAAGGAATGTTTGGTAAATTGTAAATTGGTGTAGAATTCAACTAGGCGTTCGACTACGCGTGCATTAAATAGTTTTCGATTAGTTTTTCGTTTAGTTTGTTTTGTCTTTGGTATTCATATTAAGTGCTTCAATTGTGATTTTCCCGGGCGGAGGGGGCTTTACGTAGAACCATGGGCGATTTACGTGGCGATTGCATCTGCTGTTGTTGCTGCGGCTGCTGCTGCTGCTGCTGCTGTTGTTGTTGTTGTTGTTGATGGTGTTGCAGTTGCTGTTGTTGTTGCACATTCACAAAGCCCGTCTCATTCTCCGGCGAGGGCGAAGAACCAGCGCCTGAATTGCGACGCGACGAAGTCGGGCGCACATTGGTGTCCAAGTGTCGAAAGCTGTGGAAGTATTGAGTACTTGACGAAAAGAAGAGAAGACAGAGACAATAGAAAGCTCTCCCTACTTACCGCAGTGAGCAATTGTTGCCCTTTTCCTCGTTGTTGCTGTTGAAGAGAAAGGCGAGCGGCCACGAGATCCACGAGTTGTGATCTACCGAGCTTTGAGTGCGTATGATGGGTGCACTGCCGCGACTGATCACCGGCGAGGGCAGCTCCATGGAGAGCTTCGGTGTGCCCGCCTTGTTGATAGCCGGATTATAGATCTTCGGATCACTGACCATGCGCACGAAGAACGAACGCTTCTGGGCGAGCGTATCCTGTTTCTTGCGATTAATGATCTCGGTGATCTCGTCGTGCTGCTCCTTCTCCAGCAGCTCGTTGGCAAAGTCCACGATGGTGTCCCAGGCATAGTCAATGTCCTCGGCGGTGGCATTCTGCGCCACCGCACAGAACCGTATGATATAACGCTCGTTGACGCTGGCCGGAACCATATGCAATTTGCCCGACTCATTGATGGCGCTCAGCAGTTTCTCGTTCAGCTTGTCGGTGCCCTTGAGGCGAAAGCACACCAAGCCCAGCTGCAATTGTACAGTTGAATGGAAACTCGTTTCAATAGATCTAATCGCCATTGTTGTGTGGTATACAAAAAGAATAAATATCAAACAGACTTTTAGCTTGAAATGACATTGCGTATACGCAATGTGAACGCCTTATTACGTGATGTGACGTGCGGCTGGTCATGAAAGAAAAAAAACGGCCAATCGAATTTAGTGGCTAAGAAACTGTAGCACTCAAGCGGCTGTCAATTAGTGCGTCATGGCTCACTGTGAATACCCATTAGTTTTTCTATGAAGGGTTGCTTAAGGCATTTTTGGAACAATATTTGTATGTTGTAGTCCCTAATTTTTTTTATACCTATAACATAGCTAGATAAGGAAGATATTTATAATTGTATTCATTTGTATCAAACTTTTTATATTAAACCTAGTTAATATTTATTCCCCCTTACATTTGACCTAATTTATATTATTATACCTTTTAAATTAGACCTAATTTACATATATCACTTTTATTTTTATACCTAATCTATTTATATATGTTTTTATATTTCTATTTTTTTATACCTAAATCTTTTGAGCTTAATTTTAATTGTAATCTCAAAAATTCAAGATTTTCCATATGCAAAACTTTTATTGAATCAAAACCCCAAAAGATCTTCGCACAGGGCATTTGTACGTCCAGCCCATTCCACTCTAAACATTCACACTTCTTGTTTTTATTTTTCTTCTTCCTCTCCTCCTTCTTCTGCTGTTTGGGCTGCCTTTAAACACAAAAATTGTTGTATGCCAATTATGCCAAAACACTTCAATTACCCGATTTTCGCAGCAGTTTCGATTGGAATTTTGGCATTTGGCGTGCAATTCCGCACGTTCGTCTCTGCGGCTAGTGTGAATTAGTGAAATTTACAAATAGTTTTACAAGCCCAAAAGACAAATTTCATAATTGAATTTTAGTTAAGTCAAAGTCAATGTTATTTGCGTCACTCGCTGCCAAAATAGCCAAACAATTTTCTCAACAACAGCATTAACTTTGATAAATGTTTAACATGCACAACAAAAGCCCGCACGCCCAAACATTTCGATTATAAAATTTACCACTGGCCGAAAGAAAAAACATCTATATATATAAATAAATCTAGCTGGGTGTAAACAAAAAGTGCTTTGAACTCGTTACATGATTATTTGCTGAGTTGGGGCAAGTCCATAAAATGAAATGAAAATGGACAAAACGTAACTCACCTTGACTTGATTACAGATCTCGAAACGTTTATCTTTGAGCACCAGTTCCTCAAAGCGTTTGGCCAATTTGATATGATGTCGTATATAGTGCTGTAGTCCGGATATGCCATAAGAGCGTAGGACAAACCTGAGATGATAATTGAATAGTAATAGGCGACGTAGATAATAGATATAGCTATTATAAGGTATGTGGTATGAGGTATGAGGTATGAAGTACGATGTATGGAAATAAAAATAAGAGAATAAGATGAGACGTTGATTCTCTTTTGCTTCAGCATAACATCTAGAGCCCCTCAGCTGCTTATAAAACTTTCTCTAAAGATCAGTCATAATTTTTCTAGTGATTTATTTACTTAACGTATAAGTCATATTTCCTAGTTATTGTTGGATGAATATATTTAAAATGGTACTCCCAAAAAGCATGGAGCAAGATTTTAACCTCTTTCGAGGTTTTTACAAGCTCCAATACTATATATGTTCCTAAAGAAGCATTTCTATAAATAGATTACGTTTTCATCTCTTCAATATTTATTAGATATGAGATTTCATTCACGTCCCCTGCTTGCTCGCTTCAGTGAACACAATAACCCATATACTTCACAGTTAATATATTCACAATTAACAAGTCATCTAGAGCTTATCGAAACACTCTCAAGTGTTTCCTATGAATTATTCACCGTAGTCATCAAAATAATTGCAGCGAAAATTCGATTCGTAACTCAATCAAATCATAGGTGCGTCTCTATCCCAGCCTCATCTTCTGCTTCTTCTATTGCCGAAATATTTTGTTTTTATAACTAAATCGCAAGCAAATATTAAAGCCACATGCTTGTAGTGAAGTATACTTAAGGCTAAGCAACAAGTTTGGCACTTTACAAACAAAAAATGTAGAAAAAAAAAATACTCAAAATATAAATAAAGAAAATATTTGACAATAGTCAACAAAATCATTTGCGCCTCGGGTCGGTCTCTTTTTTTTTTGGTACATACCACAGTTTCAGTGAACGAAAGCGACGGCTGAGTGGAACTCCCCAATGACGATAGTCGATGGCCGCATCCGAGTAGCCGTGCTTGAGATACAGCGGATCGACGACCAGAGCTGATGTCAGACGGATGCGATCGCGCACCCAAAGAGTGGAGCAGTCGAAATTGGTCAGTAGCCATTTGTTGGGGTTCGTGTTGAATGAGTCAGCGTATTCGATGCCCTGTTTATTAGCATACTGAACTGTTTAGAGCGACATTTGATTGAAGAGATAGGCGGTGGCAGAGGGAAAGAGATAGATATATAAAGAGAGAGAGCGAATTCAATGTACCTTTAGCAGCGGCTTCAGCTCGGGGCATATGAAACTGTTGCCCGCATAGGCCGCATCCACGTGCAGCCAGACGCAGGGAAACTTTTTCAGCTCGTTGCCAATTTCGGGTAAATTGTCGAAAGCACAGGAACCGGTGGTGCCCAGTGTGGTGGACACAAAGAACGGCACCAGGCCCTGCAGTTCATCCTCCTCCATGGCCTCGCCCACGGTCTGACCACGCAGGCTGGCGTTCTCGTCGGGCTCCAGAATGCGCAGCTTTACAAAGCATATCATGGCTGCCTTTTCCACACAGCTATGCGCCTCCTTGGAGCAGTAGGCCATCAGCTTGGACAACAAGTGTCCCTCCTCGACGAACGGATGCTGGGCCTTGAGACGTTTTAGCGCCTGAGCACGTGCCGCCAGCATTGTGACGAGCACACACTCCGATGCGGATGTCTGTGCCATCAATGTGAAGCCATCAATTTTACTCCAACAAACAAGTCGCATTTATTACCTGTATAACGCCGCCGCCGGTGCTGCCCTCCTTGAGGGCCAGAAAGTGATCGGGCAGTCCAATGGCCTTGCCTAGCCAATCGAGCACTATGGTCTCCAGCTCGGTGCAGGCGGGACTGGCTGCCCATGAGAAGCCAATGCAGCCGATGCCATCGCCCAGCATGTCGCCCAGAATGGAGGGAAACGAATTGCCCGCCGGAAAGTAGGCATGGAATCGAGGATGCTGCCAGTGTGTAACGCCCGGCATTATCTTATCCTCCACATCCGACATAATTTGATCCCAGTCCTCGGGCTCCTGTGGCGCTTCAGCTATTGATTGAATGTGGGTTAATATTAGTTTGTGGAAATATTATATAGATAGTTAAAATCTGTCAATTTTATGCATAAAGATTTTTTATATTTTATTAAGATATATTTATATTTTATAAATGAAAAAAAAAAAAAAAAACTTAATAGTTTTTTGTGATTCGATTTTTTCTGCATTTCATTTTGTCTTACTAATTTTTTTATTAACAAAATTCTGTAGTTATTTTTGAGTAAATCCTTTAAAATATGTATCGATAAATTTATAATAAAACTTATAGAAATCCTCAAAAATTTGAAGCTTAAATAAGCTTAAATAATAAGTATCAAAATTCGCGTCTTATAAATAAATCTATTTTGTATTATTTTATACCCATATGAATTTGAAATCTATTAACAAATTTTTCTATTTTTGCTCATTTTTCCAATTATAAATTTTTAATTACTTTCGAATTGCGCATTGTTGTCTTAACAATTTTAGATATACTCGTGTAAGCAAATGTTTTTAGCTTGTGATATTATATATAAATACCTATGCATATATAAATATATATATATGTATATTTATATGACCACTTACTTGGTAACAGATGCCTTAAGTATCCGGGCTCCACGCTGGGCGTAACCCGCCGTTCACCCAAGGTTTCCAGATAATTGCAAATGTATTCGACCATTTCCATGCCACGTTTTCGAAATTCGGTGCTATCCATCTTTATGCCGTTTTATATATTATAGTATATATTTGTTTGCCTCGATTTTCTTTCTTATTATGATATTTTGAGGGAATCGACTTGTAAGCGTGTTGTAAGAATAGACAAACAAATGATTTTTGAACACATTATTATTATTTATAAACAAAATATTGTCAATGTTTGTTACATTCGTAATTAAGATTTAAGTGTGAAAAGGTTTATATAAATATATATTTTTTATATTTATATACATTTATTTTAATTCGATTTAAATTATACTTTTTTATTTGGTTATTATTAGATTAAAATTGTTAGTTTGTTTAGCAAAATTAAATTTCTTATGAAAAAAATTTTAGCTTAATAGCTTTATAATAACGTAAATAAAATATTAAAAAAATTATAAAATAAAATATGAAATAAATATACTATGTAATTAAGTACAAACAAACTTTTAAAACATTAAAATATTTATATATATATATTTATATATATATATATATATAGAGGCAAAAGTTAAAAATTTAATTAAAAATAATAATCAGAAAAAATACATAAATACTAAAATGTTAAATTTAATTATTTAACTCATTTCGTAAAAACATCTTAACGTTGCTAACATAATATTTGCAGAATATTTAATTATTAATTTTTAAATATTTTGTAATGTGTGTGTTTTTTTTTTTTTTTTTTTTTTTTTTTTTTAAGTTCTATATTAATATATTCCAATGTCTATCAACGACTTGATAATTTTTCCAATGTCGCACTGAGATATATATTTTTTTTGTGTAATTTGCACAGTTCTTATGTATTTGTGTAGCTGATTTACAACACTTTGTTTACACGTAATTAATTTGGTACTTAGTTAATTTAGTTGCCTTTCATTCCTTATGGTTTGTTTATTGGCTCTTAAAAATTGTTTTAAATATTTTTTTTCGGCTTTTATGTGTTTCATTAACAATGTAGTTGCAGTAACAAATTGCCACGTTTTAATTTGTGTGTTTGTATTTGTTTATAATTAAAATTGGCACTTAATTTTGTGTAATTTCAAATGCTTGAAAAATTGCCGATTTTTTGGCACTTTGTTAATTTCTAATGGGCCATTATTATCACTGCCACAGCTGCTTGCTATTTGCCACTTGCCACTTGCCACTTACTGTTTGTCAAGTCGTTGTTGGCCGCGTCAATATCAACCGTTGGCCACGGCTTGCAAACCTCAAATGATCCTGGCTCTGCGGTTTGGCCAGGAGCTAAGCTCGGTTCCGCTGCCTGTTGGCATGTCTAATAAATGCCGAGAAGGGGGCGAAGTGGGGGGAGTAGGTCGACCGACTCTCTCCCCAACTGTGAAGCGTACTATATAGGGATGGGTTGCAAATAATTGAAATATTTGCGCTGCACAGTGGATGCTGTAAAAAATAAAACGTGCAGAAATAAGTGAGTATAAAACGAATTAATTAAAAAATGGCAAAGAAAAAATTGCTAAATAAAAAAATATATATATTTATAGAACCGAGAATAAAACAAATATATTAAATTTTGATGTATTTAAAAATTAAAAAAAATAAATAAATAAATAAAAAAAATTTTCCAGTTGCCAGTTTTGTATTTTCATTAAATATAATATTTTGTGAAATATTTTTATTTAATGTATTTATTACATTAAATAATAATTATCATAGATTTATTATTATTACTTTTTTAAATTTTATTTTGATCTCTTATCAACTTTTAGAATAATAAAAGTTAAGAATGCACCCACAATGGTCCACAATATTCATATCATTCATGGCTAACCTCCTGTATTGTATGTGTGTGTGTGTGCGTATGCCTGTTGCTATGTGCGTGTGCGTGCAAATATGCAGCAGCGCAGCAAGACGTCTAAATCTAATTTAAAGCCTTTTGAAGTAATTTTCGAATTGAACTTAATTTATATAATGTTAATTCAAAGTACGTGCTTATTTTATTGTCAACAGACAAGTCTCACACAAACACGCACTCACACGCAAACCGTTTATATATAGATGTCCTGCAGCAATCCTCCTCAATTACAAACAGTTTGTCCTTTTGCTTTATGCCCAACGCTCGTTTTGTTAATAACTTCCGCACGACATAGAATTACACTGATTGACATAAAAAATGATACGCTTGTGAAATTTTGACAAAGAATTAACAAAAATAATTATAATATAATAAAATAAAAATAAAAATGAAGAAAAAAAAATATTAATAAAAAAAAAAATAAATAATAATAATAATACAAAACAATTAACGCTATAGACATTCAATAATTGAAAAACAATAGATAAAAAAATATATTTAATATAATAATATATTCATTATTTTTTACTACATATGAGTATTATGAAAAGATTTGTTTATCTTGGCTTAAATGCCTATATATATATTTTGTTGTTGGTTATTTTACTTTATATTTATTTTTTATACACATTTTATAATTATAAATTTCTTATTATACATAAATTTTTAATATTATTTCTTCATTTATAAAATTTATTTAATTCTGTATATTTATTTTCTTTGTATATAATTTTTATTTGATCATTAATTATATTTAGTATTTAAAAAACTCTATGTATATTATTCAGATATTAATTTTTATATATATATTTTTCTATATTTAAACATCTAATTTTTGCTTTAGCATTTTATCACAACTCTGTTGTCCAGTCTTATATTTGTGCTTTATATAGAATAGCGTTGATAATGTGATGATAATGCTGCTGCCTGTTGAGCTCATCATAATCATGATGATGATGATTACGACGATGACGATGACGCTCTCAATGAGACAGTCAGAGCAGTGCCTGTCATCTGGTATTTGGCAGGCATTCCTCGTAACATTCCAAGGCGACCATCGCAGGCTTCCCACTCGCTTTTATTTTATTTAATTTTTTCCCTCTCTTGTTCTGCTTCTTTCTATTTCTGCTGCATTGAATCTCTAAGAATTGTCTGCGTTTTCATCTTGCTCTAGGACATACATTAACTGTGTGTGTGTGTGTATGAGAGTGAGTGTGAGTGCGTGGGTGTTTGATTGGGTCATGAGACGCCACCCACAGCACAGCCACACACAGTTTTGTGAAAAGTTCATTAATAAACTTTCGTTTGCTGCTGTCGAATTCAGAGAGCTCTCTGCATTCACGTCCCCATTTACAGCTCCCTTGCCCACACGCTGCCCCTGCCCCATTTATTTCGCCCTCAACTAAATGTTGTTTAGCTTCAACAAGTGGCATGCTACGCTCCGTTCTGCTCTGCGTGCGTGTGTGTGTGTGTGTGTGGGTTCTGCTCTCGTTCTGCTGCTGCTGTGTTGGTTGTCATCCTTGTTGTCTAGAGCCCGACACCAACAGAATTTTATTTAATGGGAAATTTCTGCTGCAGCCGCGCGCATTTAATTGCTCTAGAAATGTCTTTTTATTGACTTTTACTTGAACTCCTCTTCATGCGCCATACCCAAACGCGCTACAATGCGGCACAGTCTCTAAGGTTTGAGCTAAGATTTTGGCCTAAATCATAATACAATTATGGCCTAATACATAGCTAATAAATTGATTAACTAATTGATTGAATTATGAAGAGGAAACTTGGAATGGAATGGAAGTTAAATTTATTTTATTTATATGGTACAGCTTAAAATGAAAATGAGGAATACAAATTTCGCTAAATAATTATTAAATAATGATAATGAATATAAATCTATAAACCTATTGAATAAATAAATGAATAAAATTGTAAACCTCGTGAGCGGCTTTATGTAGATTTTTTCCTAACTCTAAAGTTTTATACGAATTATTTTATGTTATGTAAATTATTTAAAAAGGAATTAATTTAATATATAGAATTGAATCCAAAATCGCAATATCTTGAATTTCTGCAAATATAAAATGCCTTTAAAAGCTTTTATTATTTTTATTTGCTTTATAGATTCAATCCAGTCTAGACATAACTAATTTTCATAATACTCAATTGATACATATTCCTTAAATATTTATAGTTATTTGCCAAATTTGATTAAAATTATATGAAGATTTAAGATTTAACTAAAAATTGATTCCATTTAAAGTAGAGTTAATAAAGTTCGCCTTAGCCGCACCTGTTGCTTGCTGAGCGTGGATTTTTTTCCCCCCGCTTGGCTCCTGGGCGAAGCAACGCAGCGCCGCTCGCGTCTCATAAAGCAATTATGCAATTTGCACAGACTGTGGTGACAATAACTGCGCAAGACAGTTTATGAGTGGATGGATGAACTGTGAGGTAGAAGCTAGAAGCAGAAAAGCTCTTATTATGACACCCGATTCTGGTTCAAGGTTGTTGCCGAAGGCAGACCCATATACAAATGTTCAATATGCTAATCCAAATTGCATAGCTAATCCGGTTCGTTTATTGCCCATAGGTTAGCCAAAATGATGCACTATCGCAAGGCCGAGAATGTGGAGCAGGAGTTGAGCAAAAATGATTTACCCTTTGAGGATTGCTTGCCAAAGGCGCACAAGGATTTTCTCTGGATGCACGTAAGTGAATAACAGTATTATATCCATACTGAATGAATATTCATGAAATCCAATCAACAGGTCAAGGGCGGCACCAAGGTGAGCAATGTGATTGGCTATGCACAGTCGGCGCTGGATAAAGGCGAATATCGCAGCCTGGTCTGGAGCGGTTCTGGTGGCGGTGTTGTAAAGACCATATCCTGCGCTGAGGTGCTGAAGCGCAGCCATCCGCTATACCAGGTCACGCGCATGGGCTATACGAGGTAAACTGTTAGACTAGAGATGGACTGAAGGGTGTTTAATGTATGTAATCCTTGCTTGCAGCGTGGAGGAGCACTGGAAACCACAAATGGATGGCCTAGAGGAGATCGTTGTCAATCGCAAAATACCCACATTACATATACTCATGAGCCTGGACGAACTGGACGATAGTATAGATGGGTTGGTGCTCAATCTAAATTGATTATAATTTTCATTATTTCTGATCTATTCTTATTTTATAGTTTACAGAAACCCAATACAACTAGTGATTTCTGGCAGCATGATGAGCCGCCTGCTAATCGACTTGCAGCTGCCCATAGATCTGCGCCCGCCAATGGACCTGCTCCCGTCAATAGATCAGCTCCTGCAGCTAGAGGCACAAATAAACGCCAAAGATTTGGACGCAACAAACCGCAACAGCAGCAATCTCAACAAAATCAGCAAAGCCAAAGCAAACCTGCAACCGAAAGTGGAGCCAGTGAACATACCTAACATACTAAGCTATTGAAAGGACGGTTTAGTAGTGAAATGGAAGGAATAGGCCGAATAGACCTAATCAGTGTCTTCTAAATAGAAATATAATATACAAATGTCAGAAATGGTTTGCTGCGTTAATATAAATCTCTCGAAATTTTCTTGTGAGTCATATATTCTGTAAATGATTTATATATATATTTTATATAATAATATTTTCACAAACAATGTGTGACTGAAAATAAAGTTTTAAGGCAGTTGCTCCAAGAGTCTGCCACTTCCCATAAAAATGTTATTGCATACTTTTGTGCTGCACAATTAAAACCACTGAAGACGCCTTTTAACATAAGCAGTTGCTGTAGCTTAACAGCCGCTTTTACAGTCAGGAAGTTGATTTTTAACAGCGTACCTACGCCTAGTGTATATGCAATGAACATTTTAATGATTAGGACGTTTCTCATTTATATTATTTAAGGCTGCCATTATTACTAATAGTTTGTCTAGTCTTATATATAATAAAGAATTCTTGAAAAATGTATGAATTCTTATGTTATTGAATGCGAAACATTCCAATAATTATAAATTTCAAAATATATATAAATAAAATGTAATTTATAATATATATATTACAATATTTTATAAAATATAAGTCAAATATCTATAACTAAATATAAAATATAATATAAAAGTAAATATAAAAAGGTTATAAATATATTTAAAATTCTTAAAATATTTTACCCAATCACAAATCGCATATACTCCGCGTATTTTAATGTATTCAATCCAAAAACCAACAATGTCAGCCGGTTACACTTTTATAATATTTGTATAGATAGATTTAATCGTAGTATTGTACCATTGTATAGTATATTTACTTAAGTTGATAAGCGGCGAGAAATCTAATCGGTGCCATAACACTCAATTGCCACGATGCTTGAGTTTCAGTGTGAAAAATGCTTCGCTTGGGACGTGTCTTGCGGACGGCTGCATTGCAGCAGCAATTGCGATTAATGAGCGGAACGCAGACGTCTGTTGGTGGCGGAGATGCGGTGCCCAAACATTGCGATGTTCTGATCATTGGAGGCGGCGGCATGGGCGCCTCCTCAGCCTATTGGCTGAAGAAGAAAGCCGAACAGAAGAAGCTCAGTGTGCTGGTTGTGGAGCGAGATGCGGGCGTAAGTTGCGTCTTAAAACTATAAAGGCTTATACAAAAGCGTTAGCTCCCTTCCACAGTATACGACTGCATCAACTGTGCTCTCAGTGGGCGGCGTGCGGCAACAGTTCTCGCTGGCAGAGAACATAAATATGTCGCTGTTTGGCTACGAATTCATATCCGACTGCCGCAGCCATTTGGGTGACGTGGAACTGAACTTTCAGCCCCATGGCTATCTAATCTTGGCCAGCGCGAATGGCGCAGAGATCCTCAGTCGCAACTCCAAGCTGCAGAATGAGCTGGGCGCCTGCAATGAGCTGCTTGGTCCGGCGGCGTTGAGCAGTCGCTTTCCCTGGCTCAGCACGCACGGCATCGAACTGGGATGCTATGGGCTCAATAAGGAGGGCTGGTTCGATCCGTGGGCCCTGCTGATGGGCTTCAAGAAGCAGGCACGTGCCTATGGGGCACAGTTCGCCAATGGTGAGGTGACGGGCTTTGAATACGATGCAGCTGGTCAGCTCTCTGCAGCTGTGGTAAGCTCAGCGGATGGCAGTAAACACTCCGTGAAGTTCGATAATTGTGTGCTGGCTGCGGGTGCACATTCCGGACAGGTGGCGCGGCTGGCTAACATTGGCACTGGCAAGGACCTGCTGAGCGTGCCGCTGCCCGTGGAGCCGCGCAAGCGTTATGTCTACGTCTTCAATACACAGGGACGCAATTGTCCGGGGTTGGCCACGCCTCTGACTGTGGATCCCGATGGCACTTACTTCCGGCGCGATGGCCTTGGCGGCAATTTTCTGGGCGGTCGCAGTCCGGCGGATCACGAGGAGCCCAGCTGCGATACCCTCGATGTGGACCATGGCTACTTTGAGTCCGATGTCTGGCCCACTCTGGCCAGCCGTGTGCCCGCCTTCGAGTCGGTCAAGGTGCAGAGCAGCTGGGCCGGCTACTACGATCACAATTGCTTCGATGCCAATGGCATCATTGGAAGGCATCCGCACTACACGAATCTATTCATCGCCACCGGTTTCAGTGGCCATGGCATACAGCAGACGCCAGCGGTGGGTCGAGCCATTGCCGAGCTAATACTGGATGGAAAATATACCACACTTGATCTCAGTCGATTGGGCTTTGAGCGTCTGGTGGCACAGCAGCGCATGCTGGAGGTGAACATTGTCTAGAAACTGAAGAAGAAGTACCTAAAATATGTAAATAAATTATTAGTTTGTTGTTTCGATTTATTGCAATTGTTTGGTTTTTCTTTCATTTTTTAAATATTTTTTTCTGTATATAGTTTATGATAGTAAACTTCACTTTCGTTACAATTGCTTTTCCATTTCATTGAGAGGGTTTCTGGGGCGGAAAAGAAAAAGGAAAAATCTGTCGCGTATAATGGATGTGAGTGTGTCTACATATAATTTATTTAAAATAAGAATTTAATTATATATATATAATCATGTAACGATTACGGAATCAAGTGACGCATCGTTTGTTTTACAGTTGCCTTGTTTTTGTTTTTCAACTTGTTTGCGTTTGTTAATAATTATATAGATTTTTATATATTTGTCGTTCGAACTACATACACAAGAATTTGCAAAATAAATTTTGTTCAGTTGTTTACTATTTGTTTTTCTTCTTAAATATGCCGCTCAATTCAAATTTCCATTTCTTGCTCTCTGTTTCTGGTCGTTCGTGTTGTGAGAACCAAAAAACATAATGCGTTTATCTCGGATCTAATGCAAGCTATTAGTAAATATATATATATATTATAAATATGTTTAAGTGAGTTGTGTGTATGTATGAATGATTGCAACAATTTCTTTTTGTTTGTTTGTCAATCATTTTTTTAATGCTTAATGCTTTTTTTGTTTGTTAGTTTTTTTTTCTGTTCGTGGTGTTCCTATTATTATTGTTGTGTTTGTTGTTATTGTTGTTGCTGCTACTACTGCTGCTGCTGCTGTTGCTTCTTTAGGCTTCGCTTTCGCCTGGTGCCGCATTCTCCTCCTCGTTAATGGGCACAATTAAATTCTCCTTGGACATGAGATTGTATTTTGTGACAAAGTGTGTAAATCGGTGGCATAAATACGTCTCAGCCTCAAATTCGTCAAAGATGCGACGATGATGGAAATACGCATGCGAGAAGATGCGATAGACACGCCGACATACCGATCCCAGCTTCGTCACCGACGACTCCTTGATCGAAACTCTGTGATTAAGCGTAACACTTCACTCATTATGTGGCTTAGTTGCTTTATGTGGATCAACAAACATACCTGCTTGGAAAATATTTATTGCTATTGAGCAGACAAGCGGCACCGTCCAGCGTGTGGCGTGTATAATCAATCGCGGGGCACTCTTTGGGCGTTTTGTGTGCCGCACACAGGAATATCCATTGATCGGTGGCCGTCATCTGTGTACATGTCGAGGGTGAGCATTGTTTCTGCAGTCGCACAGCCAGCCCATTCAATTCCATGCAAAACTGTCGCAAATGCTCATATTTCCAGACGCCCTCGTCCTGGGCCTCTGGCATGGTCAATATTAGCTCTACATTCGACGGATCTCGCTTGATCATCTGCTGTATATATTGCTGCACAGCCAGTGTGCTGTCCATTTCCTCGAGCGGTTCATCGGGCCAGCGACAGAAATCCTGTGCAACAGGGGAAAGTTATAGTAAACGAGGTTTACCATTTCATTTATTTAATTTATGACTTACCTTGGATTTTGTGCCTGGTCGGTTCCTACGCAATATTGTCGAGCCGTCAGCCATCTTCATGTTTCACCTTGCCTCGGCCGTAAGGAAGGAATAAAACAACACACACTCACACACACGCACGCTCAGACACAGGCAGTAAGACTTTTGGTGCCCAGCAGCAGTTGTGTAGACAACGAAGCTATGTAAAATCTGTGGGAGCCAAGCGCTCTACAAGTCGCAGGCGTTATGTTTGTTGGCTAGCCAAATGCAGTAATTAGTTTGAACTAAGTACCCTAGTTATTATTTTCGTTTACACATTTCACATTTAATTAATTACAAATTGAGCTACAACACTTCGCTTTGTGCGAGAAAATTTCTGACAAAACTACGACATACATACATATAGGGCTGGGTTATCGATATCGGTTTTTAGTCTACAGGCCGCAGTCTGCTGTTGGACACAGTGGCAACTCTGCATTCCCAATTCACTGCATCCCTGGCTGCATGTTTATCGTTATCGTTAATCAGCACCAGTCGTCATCATCAGTCAGCTTGCAAAACTATACGGATTGTAATTGCGTGTTATTATTGCTATAAACTGCGTTCATAATTATTTAAGAAGTGTCTATTATAGAATTTAAAGCCTAACTAACTGCAAACATGTCCTACGCGTATTTGTTTAAATATATTATCATTGGCGACACTGGTGAGTGCTGATCAAAATATCCATATGACAGTGTCTGAGTGAAAATTATAGTGCTTGAATTGTGTAGACAACACAACAACAAAACAAAGGCAACGAAAACTGCCAAACTGCGTAGTGTTTCAAATAGTGTGTTTGCCCTTTAGCTGCATCTCAAGTCCGAGTCGTCAAGTGCAGTGAATAGAGAGCAGCAGCTGCAATGCAGCCCACGATAAAGCCCACACAGCAAGGAAAAATCAATAAAACCATAACAACGCCTCGGCATAGAAAGGCGCGGGCGTTACTCCACACTGTTGAAGTTAACAGTTGCTTACTGTGTACATACGCAAGGGGGAGCAGTCGGTCGTATGTTAGCGACCTGCTGTTGCCTGCCTGCCTGCCTGCTGAGTCAACCGTTGCTCGACCCACCAACAGCCCAACAACCCCAAATCGGCAAACTTCTGCTTGCACGCATTTTACCATGATTTTTGCTCTTTTGGCTGTTGTCCATAAAGTCTGCAAGAGACAACAAAAAATATCTATTTCATTACATTCTGCTCCGCTTATCAGCACTGTCCATATGTATATATGCATACACACATACATGTAACCACACAGACAAAGCTTCTGATTTACAGCAATTAAACAGCTGTTGATTTCGTATAGGACTTTGCAAATTTCCTTCATGCTGTTATCTGCGACTTTTTTCTCCAATAAGGGTATTTAGCAGATTTTTGTTGCTCTCGATTAAAACAGTATTTTTTCTGATTAATGTTTGCGGGGTTTATATAATATAAGAAGCATATGGTATTGCTATGATATCATTATATTATTTCATAATAGCGATATTAAAATAATTTTTCTGACTAGGGAATTACAAAACCTATTAAGTGGTATTTTTATCATACAATGTGATTTTATATCTAGTTGGACATATTGAGAGATGTTTTTTGGTCAGATACCAAAAAATTGGAATAGACAGAATTGTTTACCTGATTACCCTCATTATTTTTAATCCAGTAAAAAAATGTTTTTACTATAATATATTCATGGGTTTAAAGAAATATATGTAAATTGAACAAAATTCAATTAGAGATCAGTTTATTTAGCTCTTATAATAAATATCAAGTCAAATAATCAATTGAATATTAATCAATTGAGCTCGAAACTATTTCATATATGGGTATTTGTACCGAACTCCATTTATTAAGATCCATACTACAATTATATATATGGAGTATTATTTCTCTAGCTATTTTTAAGCTTTGTTTATTTGTTGGGTGGAATAATTTTAATGGTCTACCTGTCTGGCTATCTTGTTTTACTTTTTAACAAATAATAAAAAAAAACTTTCACCTACCGTTTAAAATTGTATGAACAGCCAATTACTAAATGAGTTTTTTCTTTTGTTGTACATTTTTCTAGGCGTTGGTAAATCATGTCTGCTGCTGCAGTTCACGGACAAGCGCTTCCAGCCGGTGCATGATCTGACAATTGGCGTGGAGTTCGGCGCACGCATGATCACCATCGATGGCAAACAAATTAAATTGCAAATCTGGGATACAGCCGGCCAAGAGGCATTCAGGTGCGTTCGCAAACATATAGAAATTATAGTAATACTATATGTAATTTTTTTTTAATAATATATGTAATTTAGATCTATCACACGATCGTATTATCGTGGAGCGGCAGGCGCTCTGCTTGTCTATGACATCACAAGGCGAGAAACCTTTAACCACTTGACCACATGGCTGGAGGATGCGCGTCAGCACTCAAACTCCAACATGGTCATCATGCTCATTGGCAACAAAAGCGATCTGGACTCGAGGCGTGAGGTGAAAAAGGAGGAGGGCGAGGCATTCGCACGCGAACATGGCCTAGTCTTTATGGAGACATCGGCACGCACGGCGGCCAATGTGGAGGAGGCCTTCATAAATACAGCCAAAGAGATTTACGAGAAGATACAGGAGGGTGTATTCGACATAAACAATGAGGTATGAAACGATGAATTATTGTGCATAAAAATGATATGATTAATCGCTTTATGACCACTTCCAGGCAAATGGCATTAAAATCGGGCAACAGGCAACGCCCACAAATCCAGCGCTACCCGGCGCCGGCGGTGCGGGTGGTGCGGTTAATAGCGGCTGCTGCTAGGAGTAATATGTTTTTTGCCGTTGCCTGCACTTTGGATATCCGTAGCCGACAGCTGATAGCCGCTTCTGTAAAAGCTACTAGTGACTAACTCTTAGAAGGTAGTGGATGCAGACCTATTGTTTTCATTTTTTTTTATTCAAGTAAAGGAATAACCGTAAAAATAAACTTAGCTGCAAAGAAATAGTTAAACCGCAAAACTAGTGAAACGATATCGACACTAAGCGTAATGTTAAAAAAAAACCAGAACGAACAGAAAACTAAAATAATCGCTGAAAATGAAATAGTAAAAACATAAAATAAACTATTCATAAATGCATCATTAAATTCAATTTTAAATAAACTACAGATTAACAATTGTATATGTAAAATGTGTCGTGCGTGATTTCTAAATTTTGTAAACTTTAAACATACGTATATATGAAACAAAAAACAAAACAACAAAATACAAATATTTTTGTGTAAATTTAGTTAGTTCGCTAGTTACATTTTGGCTGAGCAGTAATTGATGAATGGCGTGTAAAATACATATACATATATTACATATTCTATATTAACGTACTATATGTGAATTTGTCTCATTGTGATTCGTTTATCTACCCCTCGTTTCTCCTACCCTCCATCGTGGTGGCTGCTTTTCTTCTACTGCATTGTACAACATTATTGTGTTTCTGATTTGTTAATATATATATTTTGTCGCATTTGATTTGTTTTTGTGTGATTTGCATAACATTTAACGATATATACATATAAAGATAACACAGACATGCATCAAAAGAATGAAATATATATATTATATAAGTTTAATACATAATTATTATACAAGAAAACAAAAACTAAATAAACACAAAAACAAATCGTGGTGATAATGCTAAATCAATTCGATTATGTCGCCGACAATTACGAAGTTTATATATATTTAAAATTAAAAATATTAAAAATCGAAAACAAACCAGAAATAAAATCAAATTATTTATAAACATTTGTATTTGCCAGACCCAAAGCAGTATAATATTAATATATACACAATAAATATTACAAAAATACAAACCCAAAGATTTTGTTATTTAAACAGGGAGCTCCAAGAAAACAAACTATATTCTTTCTTTTCTCATCTTTCAAAATTATTATTTAATTGTTTGCTGAATAATATTTTTAGCATATAATGTATATATCGATTTATGTTTAGTTAATTGATGTTTGTAAACAGTTTAGAATTGCATTTTAAATTTTATATAGTTTTAATTGCTAAATATTGTGCTTAGATCTAAAAAAATTGTTAGAAACAACAAGTACAGCTGTAGATGTTGTTATTAGGCGTTAGTTAATTTTGTTTTAAACTAAATTGAAATGTGCTTTATCATATATAGGTATATTATATATATATGTATACATAATTCTAGTTGCTTTTTGGGCATAGGCTAAATTGTTCTCAGTGCGCTACGTGTACCTCTCAATTGATTTATATTTTTAATAATACTTGAACTGTTACGGTTTTTTTTTATTTATTTAGTTTTTTTCCTTTAATGACAAAAATTGATAAAAACTTGTTGCATACCATTTGCAATTCGGGTGCTAAACTTTTATTTCAACATTGCTCCATTTACAAAAGTTGTAGCTATTGTTAATTTCAATTTGTTTGAAGACTTTCGCTAAGATTGTTTGAAAAATTGTCTTTGAATTTATTGCATACGTTACATAGATTGGTTTAGTTTATGTGTATATTTCTTGGTTGTTCTTTCAAAATGTAGGCATATTTCTTTTATATTAGATTAGTATATAATTTAGTTATTGAATATTACTTTTCGAACGTTTATCTCTAACTATTATTCGCGTTAATAAAGAAGACAATGTGGGGAACCCGTTTTGCGCATGGCAGTGATGCACTGCAATTGATATATTGAATTTATATTATTATAATCATATAATGTGTATAGTTTGATCTTTTTATTAGTATATCATGTTTTTCTTGTTGTTGTTGTTGTTTTTTTAATGTGCGGTATTGGAGTATACGTACAATGTAGTTGTCCTAGTGCTTTAGTTAACTAATATAGTTGTTTTAATAATTAGTTTTCAAGTCAAATTGTTTTTGTTTGCTTTTCTGCTTACATATAATGAATTAATTATCTACTAATTCGCTCTGAGTTTTATGTTGTTTTGTTTTTTTAGCTGCAACAGCATTTGACATAAGAAACTTGATAACATTTAATGCTAGTCCATTAACTTTTGTTTTCTCTTTTGTTTTTGTGTTTTTCTGAGGCCGCAGTGCTGCTTAATTGCACTGAAGTTTGTCAATTTTAGTACCTTGAATTATATATGTATATATTTTGTTTTCATTTTCTTCTACTGTATGTGTGTGAGTGTTCATCTAAGTAATCTAATGTAAAAGTTGAGCTTTTTTAGTCTCTGAGACATCACTATCACTCTCCTTAGTTGCTTTGTCCTCACAGAACTCAATCATATACGAACAGACGCCGGAGAGTGCTATAAATATGCCCGCATAGTAGAAGGAGTCGTCCCATCTGTTGACAATAGATAATATATACATATATTTAATAATATGTAAATTAAATTAATTTCAATTTGTTTAACTACATACCTGCCCGTATATTCAAAAATGGCACCTGCTATGGGCGGACCGGCTATCATGCCAACGCCCTGGATCAGCAGCACCAAACCGTAGGCACAAGTGAAATCATCCAAATCAACCAGACTGACCAAGATGCTGGGCGTAAACGAAAACGAGCTGGCAAAAGTGAATCCAAATATTACACACATGGTCATCAGTCCATTGTAGCTGGTTATTAGCATAGGCATAAAAAATACCGAAGCACCACAAACTGTAAAAACAAAAATTATAATTCATTAAAGAGCTCTAATATTCAAATTGCCTTTGCTTGAATTTATAAAAATTACATAGAGTGGCGATTCTGATTTCTTCATTATCTATCCTACTTTCCTAACTCCCTTATCTACCACTTAAGATACCAACTTACTCAGCATGCATATGGAATAGCAAATATTGATGTTCATCCAGGGCAGATCGCCCAGGTAGCCAAGGCCGATCATACCCACTGTTTGCGCAATGCCAATTGCCGATATGAGCACAGCGCTAACGCTCACCTCGTAGTTGTAAGTCTTCATGTAATCGGGCAGATAAAGATAGGGTATGATAAACCTGTAAAAAGTATATAGTTAGTTATATTATTTGATGTAGGTAATTGACATTGCATACAACAAAGATAACAAAATTTGTTTGCCTTTACGGTTAGCAAAACGAGCCGTGTGATACCCTGTAACACGTTTATTAGGCTAACGACTTGATGTGCGTGTCAGTTTAGTGTTTTATTAAGAGATTAGAATGATATGATGTCAGACAGAGTTTTGTATGCTTATATTAGTGGACTAAGCGATACCCTGTAGTATTTTAGAAATATGCACATTTAACTGCTAATAAACGTTAATCTTTTAAGCAATCACTAAATGCTATATTAGCTTTTTAGAATTATGTATTTAGCAATGCTTGAATACCCCTATGGGCACATCAAGGGGTTCATAATTTCATTAGAATAGGCGATATTTTGAGCATTTGCCAAAAATGTTTGCGACATTTGTACTTGGGCAGCTTTGCGACTCGTTATGGTCGTTGCTATTTCATACATATACCTATATATATACATACATATATACATTATATAGAATACACATTTTGACTTGCGCAGATAGAGACCTTCGGATTATGAATGATCTCTCAGTATTCAGTATTCAGTATTCCATACTTACCAAATGAACAAAAACAATGTCGATAGATTGAAGAGCGCAAACTTTTTATCCAAGAAGAGCGAGAAATCAAACACCGATTTCATGGTGTCCACAAAACTCTCATACCAGGTCTACAAACAAAGAGAGCGAGAGATGGAGAGTTAGATAACATTATAAATACTGTGTAAAGAATTAGGCAATACGGAAACAAATGCTGTCTGAATGGCCGCTTATCAGTGGAACACTTAACTCTGTCTGTATATACACATCATTAATATTGTATATATATATTATATATATTTATTTATTTATTTTTATATTTCAGAGCACCTCGATAATCGCGCCTTGAGCTGAATACAGAGCAAATGGTTGTCAAGCGACAGAGCATGATGTGGACTTGGACTCCAAGTCGCCTGATAACTGGCACAGAGCAAACGAGAGCGAGTTAAAAACTGACTAAGAATTGATCTATAACAGAATAGAGTGCATAATCTATGTAAAAGATTATGTATATATGAGCTCAAATGCAGGTCAAATAGCAAGCAAAATGTAATGATTATAAATATCTTACATATACAGTCGAGTCTCGATAATTTGTACAACGCTTAATCGAAAATTGAACAAAATTCTATTCTCTTGAAAGAAATTCGTCCACTACGATTCTCGATAGTTTGAATTTCTGTGTAAATTGACCCGATTTATCGGGCCATTACTGTATATATTTTAGCATACATTTGATCTACATGAATTGAATCTTTTTGCTCCATTAAAATATACATTTCAGCGGGAGCATCGACCTACACAAATTTAGCTCTAATCTAACACAAATTTTTAGTATATTTAAATTTGCATAACTTTTCTCAAAATCTTTCCACACTCTATTATCTTAACTGCGAAAATTTTGCAGATAAAATCATAAACTAATAATAACTTAGATAATAAACTTAGTATATATTATAACCTACCCATATTTTCGCCCTGTCTACATTCAACTTATATATCAACCCAGTTCCTCTACTCACGTCTTCTTCCTCCTTGGCAATGGTGGTCATTGAGTTGCGATAGATGTTGGGGCAGGAGGAGGCGCGCAGACGATATCGATGCGTATTGAGCATGGCACCGCGATAATGTATGGAGTTGCGATGTATGCGCATATCCTTTAGGAAGTTGGAGTTCCTGATGGAGATGTTACGACGCAGATTCGAGCGATGCGGATTGGGCTTTTTGGAGCGCGACAGACGGCGAATGCCCGTAATACTGTCCAGACGGGAACGGCGCAAGGCCAGCTCGCTGTTATCCTGTTCGTGTTCGGGTATGGCAATCACTGTAGAGGCACCGGCTCCAGCACCAGAACCAGCACCAGAACCAGCTCCAGCACCAGCTGCATATGGTCGGTGCCTGGGTGCCTGTTGATCGAGCAGCGCAAAGGTCTCTTCCTTGATGGACATGTAATAGGCGTGCATATCATCGCTCAGTATGTCCACCGAGTTGTGGCGCTGCTCATTGACCCTCAGATTGGACAGCGATGCCGAATTGTGTTTGCCCATAAAGAGATTTTCATTCAAGGAATACCGCGAGCTGGCATAATGCGCATCGTTGTGCTTCTGGGTGAGATAGCCCTCGTCCGAGGAGCGCAGCGAGCCAATGGGTGTGCCCGCCACCGTGGAGCGTTTCTCCGACGGCGACAGTGTTTCAATCGACGCCAAATAGCTCTTCTTGGCCGCCTCCGCGACCTCAGCCGGTATGCCGCCCATGAGCGTATCATCCGGCGAGCCGAGAATAGTAGCCGTGGGTCCATAGGCTGCAGCGCCCGACGACAGGGATAGAAGATTTTCCCGTGATGGCGCCTCGGCGCCCTCCTTAAGCCGCAACGAACGACGACTCAAGCTCTTCACCTCGCAAATGCTATCCAGCTCCTGGATGCTGAGAAATGTGGGCAAGAAGAGTTCGCTGCGATAGCGCTTGAGGCTCGAGTCGAGCGGATCGTCGATCTGCTGATTGGCCTCCGTGTTATTCTTGGTCACCAGCGTATCCAGCACGGCCTCCTTGGTGATGCCCGTATCCAGCAGCTTCCTGATCTCCTCCAGACAAACGCTCGAATTCGAAAATGTGGTCACACTCTGCGACCGGCTCTCCAGCCGGTTCTCCTCGATCAGCCAGTCCGGATCGCGCATCAGAGCGCCGCACACACACGCATTCAGCATGGTGCCGCCCAAAATAAGTGTGGCGCCTCGCCAGCCATACGAGTCCACCAAATACTGTGTGAGGCGGGCATAGATGAAGGTGCCAATGCCCGTGCCCGAGGCGCCGATGCCTGTGGCAAAGCTGCGCTTCTTATCGAACCAAAAGGCAATCGATACCACGGCCGTCACATAGCCAATGCCCAGTCCCAGGCCGCTGATGATGCCAAAGGTGATCATCAGCATTTCAATGGAATTGCAGACGGAGGAGATGGCAAAGCCAAAGGCGGAAACAATCCCGCCCAGTATGGTCATCTTGCGGCAGCCGTATTTATCCACCAGATTCGACCAGATGGGGCCCATGAGCAGCGGCACCGAGAAGAACAACGAACTAATCCAAGCCGTCTTCGTTGGCGACTCACCAAAGTAGGCCAACAGCTCCGTGTGGATGAGGCCAAAGGAGAAGGACAGACCATCCCAGATGAGCGATATCATCAGCGAGGCAAAGACAACGACCCAACCATAGCCGCCATCCGGCATCTTGGGCGTCTTCTTCTCCGTGCTGCTCGAGTCAATGGAATCACCCGATTCATTCGATATCAAACGCTTGCGCTTCTTCACCTGATTACCGGTCATCAGGCTGGTCAAGGTGCCATCGCCATCCAGAGCAATGATGCTGTTGCGCACCGTCGTGCGACTGTGGCCGGCGCCATCGTTGAGCTCCTCCACGGACAGATTGCAGAATGTCACCTCCGGGAAGAGGTCGTGCTTGATGGCCTTGTTCAGCGGCGTGTTGGCCGGAGCGGGTAGAGTTGGTTGGCAAATGTTGCCGTTCAATTTACTGCTACTATTATTCATATTATTATTGCTATTGTTATTATTGTTGTTGAAGGCAGCCGGATTTGTGTTGTTGTTGCTGTTGCTGCCGTTGCCACTGCGTTGATTCTTGCAGTTGTTGCTGCTGTCACTCCGTGTTGCTGATGGCTTGGCCATCTTGTCTTGGGCTCTAATTGAATAACCTCTCACTTGCAATATTTCGTTTTATTATATTTACTATAATTTGGTTGTTTAAAAGCAGCTCGTAAAAATTTGCACTTGTTGTTGCAATTAATTGTGAACACCGTTACATAGATTTCAGCAAGAATTTCTATATTATTTATTAAGTAGCTGTAGCTGTAGGTGGTTTTGGATTTGGATTTGTATTGCTTACGCTTCGCCTGAATCCCCAATTCCAAAATATCAACTCTGGGAAAGATACAGAGAGAAGAAATTTAATATGAAGTAATTAAATATATACATAATAATATAATATAATTGTAATATATTATATTAAAATAATAAATAATTAAATATAAATATATAATAATTATTTAGAATTTATTATTAGCTAATTTTTTAGATTATAGTTAATTTAACAGATTATAGAGTGAATGGCTTAAAGCTCCTATAATTATATCTTTTTTATTGCAAATTCGTACAATCTGACGTAGACAAAGGTAAACGATTAACTTTTCTAAATTATTTATAATTTTAGAAATATTTTCCCTAACAGCTCTCATTGCATCATTCTGAACGTATGATTGCCTCCTAATCTGAATTCTTAAATAAATATTTCTTGAAGCTCTAAGTAAGGTCATAACAGAATGTCTACAACTCAACCTTAAAATTCATTTATAAATGCTTTCCTTTCCTGAGTTATTTTTGTAAGCAAACTAAACTTTTATGTTTGTTTGTTTGTTTTATAACCACCGGCTATAAATAAATATATAAATTTTAAATGTTTTCTTTCCCTAAATCTCTTTTAAAAGAAAACTTTGCTCCCAGCTTAACTTACAATCTAAAGCGAGTCTTACTTGCAGCTCTCTGCGCTTTTAAAGCAGATGCCCAGATGTTTATGTGATTTGTTTGCTATTTAAATAAATTATTAATTACACAAATCATTAACTTTTCCAAGCTATTCATTATATATTTTTATAAATAACTTTTAACGATCTAAAATAAAATAAAATACGACTTTAAAAGTGTTAACAAACAGATGTGAATACAATTTATTTTACTTCATTTTTACTACAAAACGTAGTTTAAATTTCCTTTAGCCTTTAAGCCCTCACAATTTTTAAACATATTAAATCGCTAAGTTGCATCTCTTCTAAAAGTTTACTTTTCATTTTACTACACTTTGATTAATTGGAAAACTTTTGACATAACTTGAAATTGGGAAGTGCATGTTGCATGAGTTGCACTTACGAGCCACGCCTCAAACTTATATCTTGGAGCTTACGAAAAAAACACATAAAACAAATCACTCAGACGCCACATCAATTTGCTTTCAGAATTTGTTGTTGTTCTTTAATTGTTGTTATTGCAGTTTCTGATTTGTTTGCAAACAATTCGATTTTGTTGCTACTGTCACACGAACGACAACAACAACAACGAGCAGACATTTCGTTTGCAAATTCGCGCACAAACTGTTTCTGCAAATTGGCAAACAAATTTCGCAACATTTTCCGCAAACGAAGCAGAATCATTTCGTCAAACGCCTTCAACTTGACCCCATATAAATAGCTAAGAGAGCAAGAACTAATGCTAAATTTTAATTTTATCTCTCTTTCACACACACACACTGTCTCTCTCTCTCTTTCTCTCTTTCTGCCTCTCTCTTTCCCTCTCATGCGTCACAGAAAGCTTCAACAGCTGATTTTAAGTTAAATTTCGAAATTATGATTTTCAATTTGCTTGAATTCTATTTACGTTTTACGTTTTACGCTTTATTCTCAGTTGTTTACGTTTTTCGCATTTGGCAGCCAAAGTGCCTGTCTGCATTTATTTATAGAGCACTGTAGCGGCTCGAGCGGCAGGGCAAGGCGCCTATAGATGACTCGCAATTATTGGGGACAATTTTAGCCTAAAAATAATGCCAAAAAGTGAGCTGTTTTCTTTGGCAAAATTTTGTGAAAATTTTCCAAATTGAAATTTTGGTTTTTTATTGAATTTTAATTAGAATATTTGTGAGAAAAGCAGGTATATATATATTATTTATGTTTAAGGTTGATATGCATTACAAGCAAATTTAATATATACCGTAATTTTTTTTATTTCGATAGATAATTTAAAGAGCAAAGGTTCAGCTTATATACCCCTAGCTTCGATTTAAAATATATAAATACTTTCAACTATCAAAAACTTTCGCCCCAATATCAATCAATCAGTTGATACTAAAAATTCATTATATTTTACAAAATAATAATTCAAAATAAACTTCAAATTTATTTCTAGACAAGGTCTCAGTGAAGGTTTTCATATTAAAAATGCTTTATTGTTCCGCTAAACAAAGTGCTCAATGAATGGTGATAATGGATGTACATATATAATATATATAAAAAAAAATATATAAAATTAAAAGAAAAAATCATAAAAAACATATAGTATAGTCTAAATCTGTAATAAATTTCTAAAACTTACCTCTTCAACTCCTCACACTGTATGTTTGCCTAAGCAAACTCGGCGCGTCTCAAGTTTTTCCAAGAATGAATCGAAAAATTTTCTGTGCACTCGAAAATTTCTTTTCCTTTCGCTTTCTTTTTGTTTTATTTATTTATTTATTGTTTGGAAACTTGAATAGTTAGCCTTGAAATTTCAACTGTTGATTATTGTTGTTGCTATAATAATATTGTTGCTGATTGTAATTGTTATAGTTGTTGTTGTTGTCACTTGCACTACCAGGGCCGCCAATTAATTCACCATAATTACACAGATCTTCAGTTATATTCAATTCACTTAAAGTGCGTTTGGGTTGGGCCAAGTGTTTATACAGCGTGGCGGTTCTATTGAAAATTCTTAGACGCGGATCGCGTGGTATATAATGTAGAAACACTTTATTCGATTTGCTGCTGTTGTTGTATGTGCGCGGATTGTTGTTGTTGCTATTATCAAAAGTTGTTCTAGTTGTTGAAGAAGCGGAGGAGGAGGAGGAGGCAGAGTTTTTGTTGCTGCTGCTCTTTGGCTTTTTAGTTTGGGCTGTTGTTGTTGTTGTTGGTGTTACGACTGCTGATGTTAATATTGGTGTTGCTGTTGTTGTTGTTGTCTTTTTAGTGGCACGATAAAGCGGCTTTAACCGAAACACATTCATCAAGAACGTTAACGTTTTTAACACTGACCAACAGGAAAACACTAATTGAGCAAATTTTGGCCGCAAATCAAATTGGCTGCCTCTCTGTTTATAATTGATATTGTTGTTGTTGCTGTTGTTGTTGCAGTTGTAGCTGCCCGTAAACGTTTTTAGCCCGGACACGTACATGCGGCACTTCGAATGCACAAATCAATCGAATGAAGAAAACAAAGCGAACGAAACGAACGGAAAGAAAATCAAAATAAATTATTGAGATAAAGTTGGAGCAATTCGATCGATTGAGAATTGGACAACGCGTAACTGTATTGTACTGTTGTACTCGGCTAACGGTAACTCAACGCGTGTCAAGTGCGCGGCGCATTGTGCGGCTTTTTCGCAAACATATTTCGTTTTAGGACACTTCTCACTGGGCTGCTTCAAAAATGGCGCACACGGCGTATGATTAATGCGTTCGCTTGTTTGCAGCTCAATCACAATAGCTACCAGCTCACACTATTCCAGCTGCTGTTGTAGGGTGTTTGTTGTCCGTTGATGATGATTTATGTTTGTTGTTGTAGTCGATTAGCAGCTGATGCCACAGACAATGCTGCAATGAGAGATTGAGAGAGTAGAAGACAAAATTAGCTTAGGTTTTGTTTATAATGATTCCAAATTGACAGGCGCCAAGCGCCCAATATATCTGCCACAATACCATATATCATCATATATCACACCATTTAGCATTAAATAAAAAAAACTGTTTAGCACAAAAGCCGCCACAGCTGACACAGTACTTCAAATAAATCACACAGCATCTTGTAAATTGGCCAATAATGTGAGTTCCAATTTTCGCAGGCCATTGAGAAATATTTTCGCCTAGCTATAGATTGCTCTAGTGGTTCTAGCTGCAGCTCATCACGCCCCTTGCACATAAAATCCAGAATAACAATTGTCGCAGGCTTCAACGCAACTATGTGGGCGTGTCTACACTGAGCGCCGACATATATTTGCCTAGCATGTTTTATTTTAGGTTCAGTAAAGCTTTCTTCATGCTACAGAAAAATAATGTAACCTAGTTAGGCATAACTAAAGTTTTGGGTATAATAATATATAATATAATCAAGTACTAATTTTCAATTCTCTAAAGCAAAATTATTCTTTAAATTATTTAATAGAAACAACTTTACTACAATAATAAAGTTTACTAAAAGTGACGGATAAAATAAATGGATAAAGTTACAAACAGCTTTTAATATTGATTAAAGCTTTACTAAAAACTTACATTATATATTAATACAAACAAACAGCTTTCAAAAGCACATTAAGTGCTGAAATATGAATGATAAAAGCTTCTAACAAGATTAGACTATTTTAAGAATCTTATAAAGATTACAGTTGACCTACTTTATTTTAATTTTTTGTTTTTAACCATAAAATTAAATATTTCAGCACTTCTTATTTGAATAGTCCAATTTGAGTTTATGACGGAAACACAGTCGACTTGGTTAAGCTTCTAAAAATAATACAGCTTTTGCAATTAGCTCAAAAGTGCAGTTATCATGAGAGAGCGAGGGAGGCAGAGAGAAAGAGAGAGAGTGAGAGCGTGGCGCACCTAATTGATTTGTTGTCGATTGGTTGAATAAACGCTTGGTCGTCGCTGTCAAGTTCAATGCTCGATAGGCGCTGCATTTAATTATATACTGAAAATAAAAGTATATGCTAACAAATATATACACATACATACATACATAGATTCATATATGTGGACAGTGTAAACAATGTGCGGCGCATTTCTTTTTAATGAGACTTGAGAACTTAGCTAAAATGGCTAATGCGAACTCTCAATAAACTATTGCTGCTTATCAAATGTCAATTTGCGTTTTGACGACCTGATAACACACACACACATATGCACATACACTTATGTATATACATGAGTGTATTTAGCTAAAAGTACGTTAAGATTACTATCTTTATGATACGATTTGGCAACAGTGCTTACTATATGCAACGGATGATAAGTGGGATTACGTCTCCTTTCAATTACAATGCCCCCGACACGAGAGCCCCGAATGTTTAGTAACCAACAACACCTTAATGACTTTCACTATAAAAATGCTGAATAATCAATTAGCATTTCTTATCTGACAGCAACAAGCATACGACGTTTGTAATGCAATTTGCAATGTATATATAATAATACTAATAAAAGTGTGTCTATTTAATGGCTCTTGTTCAGAATTCATATTTTAGTGCACATAGAATACTAATTTACTTTAACTTTAATTATATATTGTCTTTGGTTGATATATATGTTCAAGAATGACATTATCAAGTATAAAAACTTAACTTCCAATTGCTGTATAATTTTACTGAATATTTCTAATTCACAAGTTATTCTTAATTATTTTTTTTTTTCAATCTTTTATTTTCATATTATTATATTTTTTTTTAAGTCAAAATTTAAAATAAATTAAGTGAATTTAGATTACATTTTATTCGATTTATTTGTTTATTTTGTACTCCTTTGTTTTTTAATTTGAGCTTCATTTGCCATAATTATATTCACATTTTCTTTATTCATAATTTATTTCACATAATTTCTTAATTCTGCTTTCATTATCACAATTTTAATTTAGCTTTTCAATTTATATTCCACTTCACTTTTAACTAAACGGAAACTAAATTATTGTATAAAAAAAAAAACGAAAAAAAAAGACACCAAATGTTTTACCTTAAGTAGGCATCACGTGTAAACCGAAAACCCCATTTAAAGCCATTTCGAAGCCTTTGCGGCGCCCTTTCATATGCAACGCTTTATGCAATTTCACTTTTCATATAATTTTTAAACTTTATATTTAAAGTGAAGTAAAGTTAGCATGTGGAGCGACGAAATCTTATGAAACACTTTAAGGCACATGTTGAATGAAACACAATTTGAAAACTGGCATCACGACGGGTGTAACTGTTACAACTTATAGTTTTGTTAGCTATTAGATTAGTCCGACTAAAGCGGCCAACAAACAGTTCAGTGGCTCGTCGCCTGGCAGACTAATAAATGAGCTCGCAAAGATTCGGTGATGAAAGCCTCGTGCAGAAAGACGAAACAAGTCGGGAAAAGAACAGAAAACAGAATGAAATAAAAACCGAGACGAAGGCGCCGGCGGCGGGGCGATGTCGCGTCTGTAATCGCGGCAATCGTTTTTGCTTTAATCTAATAAATTTCTTATCAGCAAGTCTCGGGCATATGAGTACTACGAATGTACACATACTCAAATGTCTTTCTCTCTCTATATATACTTATATATTTGATGCATTTGTATTTGTGCAGTTATCGCACTACCTGCCCCACACGCGGCCACTTGACATCCCCGTCGCGATGGCTGTCAAGTAGTCAGCCTTTTGTTATGGGTTTCTCTTTTATTTGCAAATACCCTAGGCCGAAGGGCTACATAGAGTATCTAGATTATACAAGGAAATATTTTTATAAATAAATAAATAATATATATTGAGACATTTTCTTCAAAAGAAACCGTATATCAAGATTTTGCACCTGAATAGAATTTTTTAATAAAGAATATATATATATTAATCTGTATTCTCATTAAAACTTTTTATATTTACAAAAAAATCTAAAAATTTTCTAGCCTAGTTAATTTCTACCCTAGGGTATTTTATAGTCGCCCCCGCCTCTTGTCGCACATTTTTACATGTTTCGTCTGCTCATTTCGGTTGCCCACTGTCGTGCGTAAATTATAATGCTCGCATATATGCATGTATGTATGCACATACATATATTTATTTACAAAATGGACTTAAGCATTACTTAAATCATATATACATACATAGTATATTTGTATTTTGCTGTAATCCTATTGTTATAATGCTAGCATAGTTCTGTATCAAAGCTAGCGACCTTCTTTATTATCATGTGCATTTGCTAACTTACATATTGTTATTTAAAGTTGATAATTAAAAGGCAGCATTTGCATAGTTGAAGACTTTGGTCTTTTTTTTTTTTATAAGTTATGCCCCTTAGAGAAGTTCTTGTAGACAGATTTGATCTATATATATATTCTTTATTTATTTATGCATAAAAGCATAGAATGATTGCTCTAGCAATTGTGCGTAGAGTTCAGGGTATTTCATAGTCGTGCATTCCCTACTAGAGCTCTGTTACAAGCTCTGTTGAAAGCAAAAATTAGCCTAACTAGTTTTAAGCCGAGTCTCGTTTTGTATAGACGTATATGTTAATTAAACACGTGCTTTAACATCGGAATTCATGAATATAAATGTATATTTTATACGGTTTGTAAAGCCTACTAACACTTATAACTCTAAACTGGTGTACCTAACGTATATATTTGTATTATATTATGCAACTAATATTTAATAATTGTATATTAGTAAATTGACAAATAAAATTTACATTAAGATTTACTCTTGCATCAAATGAGCCTTAATTTCAGTTAGTCTTACTAACTAATTAGGGTCAAACAGAGAAAGAGCAATAGCTAGACACATGTAGAAATTTTTTTTAATTATGCTCCACAACTCTGATTAGTTTTATGAACTTTCAGTGATAAACCTAATATGCCTGATAAGTGTAAAAAAAATGTTATATGCCAAGTAATTAAATGTTTTAATTACTAGAGCTAATCGGGCATTATACAACCACTTATGAATGTGAGTTGGTATTCGTGTTTGTTTGATACCAATTAAAAGTGGTTTGATGCTGACCTACGCCAGTTTTATTTGGGTATTCTGATGTCTCATTGTGATAGACGAAATGACATATGATATCGAAACTCAAAACTAGGCCAATATCATATAGTTCTTAGCACAGTCATTCTACAGCATATTCGTATTTACATTGCCAATCAGAGAGTTTAATTTGAGATACAAAAAGTAAGTAAATCGGTTTACACGGTCGCTTTGAAGGAAACACAATTTCTCAAGTCATCGTTGATTCTCAATAAATATCAATTGATATTGTTATAATTGTTATTATGCAGAAATAGAAATAAAATCGATTTCCATTGTTTGTGCTAAACAATTGGAAACTAATTGAATCAATTGTTAGCTAATTCGATTTCGATTCAATTTCAGATCTGAGATATGAAACGAACGGAAAGCTCTAGAATATTAAATGATTTTTTATTTGCAAAAAGAAAATCATTTAAAAAACGGTATTCTGCAGAAATAAAAGTATTTAATGGAAATTATATATATTAATAGTATGTCATAGTAGAACGCCTCTAAATGAAATTTTCATATGATAAATCAACTTTATCTAGTAAATCTTGATCTTAACTTTATCTAGTAAATATATTTAAAATATGTCTTTAATCTCAATATTCAACCCCCTCAGTCAACAGGAGACATAATACAAATGCTAAACTTTTTTAGCTTAACAATAATATAAACAAAAGTGAAAAGCCGTTGAAGCAATTAATTTACATACGCCCCCAACCTCGTCGCCCGCCCATGAAGGCGTGTAAATAATCCATTTGAACAGCTGTCAGTTAGTTTTGCACGCCTCAAATGTTATGAATGGATTCACTGGCCAAAGGCTAAGATTCGGTTTTCTGTGTGTCTCTGTCTCTTAAGCTGTCGCATTTTACACAGCTATTTGCTGACTGCTTAATTGCTGTGGCCCGTCTAATTGATGGCTGTCAGAAACCTAGCAAGTAAACCCGATACTAAATCTATTTCAAATGCAGTTAGCCATTAATTGATTTGCGGTTACTGGTTTACAATTGTAAATTGAGTATTAAAGCATAGCTGAACAGCATAGCAACAGCATTTATTATGGAATTAATTGCTTTAGTCGTTTTCTCAGCTCATTGTCAGCGGAACTCAATAATAAAGTGTGATATATCGTGTACTGTATATAGTATAAAATAGAATTTTTATTGTAGTACAATTTAAATAAATCACTAAGCAATCTGAGGCTGAAATGCTAAAGGATTTACCAAAAAGAGGCTGGCTTAAAGCCAATTCGTGCTGATTGCTCAGCTAAGCTATGTGAATATTTGCCTATCCTTAAAGCTCCAATCAAGTTGTGCATATGCGTAGAATGGAGCTGCCTCGAAATGTTTATGTTAAGTGGGTCTTAGGTCTACAATCTAAGCACGGATCAAATACTTGAGTTATATAAGAGCTTTTTTTTAAGAAAAGCATGCTGATCCCCCTTACTCTCCCTTTTTCTTCTTTACTAACTAAATCGATATCTTTTGATCTCTTTTAATATACTAATCGGTTTTTAGTTTGCCTGCACTTAATATATTTTTATCAAATCAATCAGCTCATTACTTTACTCGATTTCTATTAATTCTAGTGACACACCCTTTACCTAGATTTATCGCTCTTTATTCATATTATTTTTTTTTTCATTCAAATTTCATATTTTAGTTTTGTAATTGGATTATAAATGCACTAATTAGAATGAAAGTAGCATGCAATTAATTTCCAAAGCGCATTCAGGAAATACAGTCTTTCGCTTCTACCCTAACATAACATCCTTTATATATATTAAGCTCATAAGGGGACTTTAATGCAATGTTGCATTTGCTTGCTTTTGCAAGTGCAGCTAGCTGACAGCTACATGCCACATGCCACATACTTAGCCAGCCTTCAACATGCAATGCCAGCAAAGTTTTTATAGTGTGGCTCCTTGAAGCTTGCTGCAGTAAAAATATATATATAAATGTGTGTGTATGTGTGTGTGTGTGTGACAGGCAAACAAGTGCATGGAGAGAAAAGGTGTCACTGTGGCAAAGTCAAATGCGCACAACAAACAAAAAGCCACACACACACAGATTGGCGGCTTGGCTTTGATGTTATTCGGCTGACGCTGCGTTTTGCAACACTGACAAATAGCAACAATAAAGTGCAGGAAATGAGAGCAGTAGTGAGAGAGAGAGGGATAGAGAGAAAGACAGAGAGAGAGGCAGAGAGAGAGAGAGAGAGAGAGAGAGCGTGTGCTAAAGGATAATTTATGTTTTTCGCCTTAAACTTGACAAACTTTTGCGGCCATGCGAACGCATGCAAAATGTGGTTAATATTGATTTTTACATACATACAGACAAGCATGTTTGCTTACATATATATATGTCTGTGTGCACGGCTCTTTGTGCTCATTCATGCATACATATACCCATATACTGTGCATATAAAATGAGATTTGCTTTTCAGATTTTTCTCTCCAGATTCTTTTTTTTTTTTTTGTGATTTCGTTGGCCTTGTTCCTGCATGACAAATGGCTAACTTTGATACAGGCCATGTCCCCGGCACTCTTATTGGCTTTTAAATTGGCTGCTATGCTAAGATATTTGTATTGCCTGCTCATAAAGTCATCCAAAATTTACATTTATGTTAGATGAGAAAGCGGAAAGCAAAATAGATACCCTTTTCCTGCTGTTCAATATATGCAAACTATTTTATTAGACCTTATCAATGCATCATTTATATATTAAAATTCATTGTTTTCTATATCTCTTTCTATATATTCATATATCAATTGTCAAAATATTTTTGTGCTACATCAATAAATTTTTATTCAAATCTGATATATATATATTTTTTTTACAATTGATGCTCAGCTTTTCACATTTTCCAGAACAGACATATCAGACATATCATTTATCTTCAAATTTTTTATATTCCAGCACCCTCATTTACTTCTCCCTCATTTACTATATTCATAACAATATTTGTGTCAGCTTTAACTGCTACTTTAATTTATTTTTACGTTTTATGTATTTATTTTTAATATTTTACACATTTGATGTTCAGACCCGCGCCGTTTCAAGGCCAAACATCTCTAAGGGTCGCATTAAGTTTACGGTTACCTTTTCTTTTTATGTGTATACTTTTTTCTTTTTCTTTTTTTGTAAATTCTGACATGCACGTCAAGGGAGTTTAAAGGTTAAGCTCGAAATTGCAATTAGCTTAAATGCAAATGCGCCCAGCTGAACTGTAAAATTTACATAATATTTCATTTGCAATTTTTTTTTTCCATATAAATATGTATAAAGGTATATATAATATATAGCTATATAGCTAAGCGAATTCATAAAGGTATTTACGACCCTATAAACTGTGAAAAAAATATAACTGTCTTAGTCATATTTCAAAAGTTGATAAGTTTTTTTATAAACTGTAAGTATTCTAAAATTATTTTGTTTTGATAAATTTTACAATATACAAATTAAAGACTGGCGAAATTAATTGATTCCTAGTGTACTTTATATAGTCAATAAAATCTCTTTCCCTTTATTATCGTAACAGTCATACATATAAACAAAGAGTATGCCAACTGCATAAATCATGATCATAAATATTGCCAAACAAAACAATTCATCAACCACATAAAATGTTTTCATTTCTTTGCCATTTATGCGCTTCACTCAACTTGAATCGTTTTAATTGAATCAAATAATCAATAATTGTCATATTTGGAATTATATTTACATTACATTCAGTTGAAAAGCAAACGAAGTGGAAATGCATTCATGAATATTAAATGGAATTCAATTGAATTGATAGATTGGTCAATTTGTAAACTCCATTTGAAAAATGGCCAAACAATGTTAGTGAACTGTAGAAAACAGGTTTACTTCAAGCACCTGAGAAACAAGTTTTTTGCTAACGGTACTAAAACAGAAAAGCTAAAGCTAAAGCTAAATAACATCTTGAAGGTCGTCATTAAATTCGAAATTTATTATGCGCTGGCAATCTGTGTGACGAGACGGCTTGATTATCGTTAGGCTGTAGACATGGCTAAGCCAACAAGGACCAAGGACTCGGAACAAACCAAGCGGCAAGGACAAGTGGCATATGATGTAATTACACCAAAAGCGAAAGAGGGGAGGGCAAATAAATAAAAAAAGAAAGAATATACGTCAAGATATGGTATAATAATAATTTTGTGCACAAGTTTTGTCATCTTTTTTGTACGAGTATACCTTAGCAAAAGCAAATATAAACAAGCATACTCGACGCTGAAGTTTCATAGAATATATATAGCTATATAAATAAGCTTTTGATATGTGTGCAGAGATGCAAATAAGAAATAATAAATCTATTTCGTCTGCAGAGTTAAAAACTTTAACGCTTGATTATACAAGAAATTATATAATTTATCAAAAACTACATCATTTAAAAATAAAATAATATATGTAAAAATTTTTGCTAATGATTATTTGCTCCATTGATTATACAAAAAATTAAATAATTTTATAATATATGTAAAAAATTTATATTTTATATAATACGTCAAAAATTACTTTCTACAAAATATTCAACTGTTTGTTACGCCTTGAACGAGTATTAAGCAGTCGATGCGACTCAACAGCAACCTTCTTACATTACTTTTTATCTTTTTGTTTTGATCTGCGCATCAACACGCAATCGTTTCACTTACTTGACAAAAGTCTATACCCGATGACGATGAAATTGGCTTTGTTTGCGCAGCAAATAACAAGAAAAACCTATTGGCTGAATTAAAGCAGCAACAGTGATTGGCAGAGGAAAGAGCGAGAAGAAGTGAGAGCGAGAGAGTGCGTAGAAAAGCACAGTAAAACTCAATTTATTGTACGAAGTTTATGCTGTCGTCTTAAAGTTTTCACAGCTGACATCGCGGCTCGAAATCGAATCACTGACTGACTGCCAGAGCGGCTCGATACTTCGCCCAGACACATTCACACTTGATGATGATATATGTATGTGTGTGTGTGTGTGTGTGTGCCATTGCACACTCATCCTCTCTCCGCATACTCTATATGGATTGCCCTCTCTTTCTGTCGCTCCCTTCTTCCACTTGAGATGCGGAGTGCAGTTTCATATCTTGGCATTGTTTTGTTTGCCTATGTCTTTAATATTCTAAATGCCCTACAGAGCATTGCTTCTTTTTTTCTCTTTCTCTTTTATGTTTGTTTTCAACTTCGCCAGTGGAAATTTACCAGTTGAAATTATAAATTGTGCCTGTCTTATCCAGCGGGTCATATTCAAAACTAGCTATAAATAGGAGAAAATGGTTTTTTGTTTTAGCTGTTATTCCTATATATACGAGTAATGAAATAGCGTAATATTATAAATGTCATGCATACTATTTCAAGTGCTCATAAACTGATCTATTGTGAATATAAAAATATAAATATTCATGAATATCATAAAAAATATAGTTTATTATAATAGTTTCTTTTTTCAATATCAGTTATTGATTTAATTATATTAAACTTTGTTCCTCGGAGCAATTATAATTGCTATTAATATATTTGCAGTAATATATACATATTTTCTGCCTTTTCTAAAAAGAAATACTAATTTAATATAATCTTGGCTTTACATCTTAATTTTATTGAGCTCAACTCTGAGTTTATTTTTACCGCCTTGCCTGACATCTCATATACTTATAAAAGTAAGTTTTACACTTTGCTCGGTTTGCACGTCTGATAACAGCACAAAAAACTTGCATTGTGCAAACGTTCTTAACACGTTACAGTTAAGCAGCTTATGCAAATGCTTGCGATGCAGCCGCGATAAGCCAATGAAATCTCCGTATAAGCCAAGCGAAAAAGTTTGCATTGCAACAAATGGCAATGGCAAATTCGTGTTTGAATGTCCTTCGCCCTGGCAAAATGAGTTGAAAAGTTGGGAGCTAAAAAATTGCAGCAATTAATTCAGAAATTGCATGATTCGAAATGATTTATAATGCGATAAATTCAGTGAAGTTGATGTGCAATAATGAAAATTCATATTTGTAGCGTGTCAGAGTGCTGCAGTCGGGAGTGACCAACTAGATTATACCCCGAGCCGAGGTGAAGCATACATAGATCGACTTAGTTCAGTTACTAATCTGGCGGAGGAGGCGTGGCATATGTAATACTACTCTATGAGATCTGCCACCCCTTCACGTTTTCGTTTTATTTAATGCATATTAACAAAAGCAACATACCCTGAATTTCCATATTCATTTATTACAGGGTATACCTATAAATGTATCACTTGCAAATTATAATTGATTAATATTTTAAGGTCAATATGTAATATTTACACTTGAAATGAATGTTTGCACTGCCAGCACAAACTTTTCATTAATTTTATTTATTATTCTCATTATGCAATATTTAGCTTACGTACGGGTAATATAATTTACTGCATACGCATTCACGTAATTCACATCCGATGACGCACTAGATTAGATAAGTTTATGGATTATAAAACAAAAATGTTTGATATTATCTTATTTAATATCTCGAGCAAGATTTCTTGAGCGATAAATTCAAGTAATCAAAACTTGTCTGCCTTTAAGCAGTTCATTGACTGTTGGGATGCGGCCTGTGCAAAGGTCTAATGTACCTAATTAGTGCATGCTGACTACCCGCTGTGCATGTAGCTGCAGGGTATTTCTCAATAATCGACCAAGGAAAAATCTCTGCACAATTTGTCTCCACAGACAGAATTAAAGTCTCATTAAAACGTTATTAAAGTCTGTGCGTATATCACAATCATTATCATTGTCAACCTCATCATTATCGTCATCATAGTCATCAACATTATCATCATTAGCAGCTCATTTGAATGCATTGCACAGCTGTTGGGAACCAGTTTTTGTTTTATTTCTTTATTGATTTTTTTCATATATATAAATTTTCTTGCTTCAGGTACGCATGAGTGTGAGCATGTTTGTGTGTGTGTGTGTGTGTCAGTGTGTATTGTATTCACATAGCTATCAGCTGTTCGTCTCTTCACAGTGACACACATTGCGAGCACGGTAATTTATTATTGTTCGATTGCCAGGTATAATCATTTTCTTACGCAATATGATACATAAAGTGAGAAAAATTTTAAATATCAGACAGAGAAAAACTAAATATTAGAGAACAAATTTAAACAGGGATAATATATAATATAATATATGTGAGTTAAAAAATATACTACAGAAATATTATATTTCTATATATTTTTTGTATATTAACATTTTTATATTATTTTATTTATATTTCCTTTTATATATTTTAAATATATCAGGGCTTCTCTCTAGTTTTTTTATTCCATTTTCTTTTTATTAAAATGTCAGTCTCTCTGTTCGATAATATTCGATTGCAAGAGTATTAAGTCTTCGAGATTCTCATATCTAGAATTCAATTCTGATTGGAGTATACAAAAACTCAACCGGTTTTATAATCAGCTGAGCAGCTGTTTTTATTTTTGCACGCAAATATTTATTTTTTTCGACATACAAAAAAAATGAAATAAAATATTTATATAATTGAGGCAAATGTTCTCAAGTGCATATACCTTTTGATTAATATAAATTTATATTAATTATAAACAAATCAAATATATAAACTTGTTGCCTTAGATAAAAACTTGTTTCTAATCTGTTACTTGAAGCCAGTTTTCAAATGTTATTGGCTTCTAAGTGCATTACGACATCCAAGTGCTAAGACTTTTGGCCAAGGACAACGACAGACTGTGGCCCAAAGAATGGTTTTCGATTACACTAAATCAAATTTGTCGCTAGACCGAAGCAACAAACACTGAGGCATAGAAACCATCAAAGTGTCTGTAAGCAACCATCAGACATTTATGTACACATCAACATAATTCCATCCATCAATACAACTATGCATCTCTCTCTGTCTGTCTCTCTCTCTCTCTCGATATACATATGCATATATATGTATATTTAGATATGTTTTGCCACTTGACACTGAGTTGGGTCAAAGCTACCCAGTGGGACGCGGACTGTTTAGCAGACAAAAACAATAAAACTCAAATGGTGGGCATCAGGAGGCATAACAAAATGGCGGCGCGTGTGTTGACTTGTTATCTAAGTGTGTATGTGTGTGTGTGTATGTGGGTGTGAGTGTATGCCAGCCGGTTTCCTTTTACCGACTTATGCAAATAACTTGGCCTATAGCTGTGTTTTGGCTGCAAATCGCAATTTTCCTGGCAGACACTTTGTCGCGACCAAAAATTTATAGCGATGGACAAAGTTTCCTTTGACGGTTAAATCAATTATTTTTGTCTTAATTTTTGCCTACTAATTAAATCAGTTTGCATTCGACTAGGCTTAAGTGATTTGATTTAGACAGACTAAGCTGAGTTTACGTGAGTCAAAAAGGAAAATTGAAAGTTGCAAATAATATGTATTTACATATATTATATAATAATTTATATATTACATATTTGTTATATACTGTATTTTCCCTTATCTTTAAGTGCAGATATTTTACTACTTTTATATCTACATTTTATTTTTTGTCTTATCAGTAATAATACGGTAAGTAATTCGCATTTATCAAATTTCGCTTGTAAACAATGACGAATATCGAACTGCAGTTCAATATAGACAAAAGTCCAGACTAAACAAGTTTCTTTTCATTTATTTTAAGAAATAATTTTTTTTTAATTTGCGTTGTAGGAAAATCTTATTTTTTAGAGCACACGAGGCGGCAATGACGCAAATTTATGGAAATAATTTTTTTTCTTTTCATAGTATATAACTAAAAATATATATTGCGACAAACATATGATTTCAAAGACATTTTAACATGACAAAATAATAACAAATGCGTCGGTCAACAAGCATTAATCATGCTATATGTCTATAATGTATGTACATAATATCGAAATATCTATAAACTATATGTATTTATAGATAGCACATGTATATTATTAAGCCACAGAATATTTATGTTTGTGGAAGTGCGGTATTTTATATACTTCAGAGAAGGTCAATGAGACAAGAACATATAAAAACATTATCTATATACCGTAAAAGCTCTGCTAAGAAACAGTATATATTTTAAAAGATTTTGCTACATATACTAGAACACTACAGAGAAATAAAAAGAATGCTTTGAATGTTATTTTTTAGTATTTTCAAAAAAGCAAGTGTTTAACCTAGTTATTGGTATTTATCACTGTATGTATATTTATTTAAAAGTTAAAGAAACATACTGTTTACGCACCTGTTTTCAAATCAAGTTCAATTCGTTTGTCGAGTCCGTGAATTGCTTATTAGCTAAATTACAACCATTGTAGTAGTTGTTGTTGTTGATTTTATTGTTATTGTACCATTTGTAAACTTAAACAGTTTACATTTTAGGTCGAGTTACAGCGATTTCTTTTCTTATTTTTAAACATCCAGTCTTTTTATAAACCAATTTAAAGCACTTTTATATATTTTACTCTTGAATATGTTTACAGCTCGGAACAGTGGGCGCAAAACGTCCAAACAAAGTGCACAAAATGTTTACAGTTAAGTTTAAGCTCAAATTGGATTTAGCTCGTCGTGATTTCTTTTATTTCATTTATTGTTCGTATACAAATTGCTCAACAATTTGGTAAACAGTTAGCTTCAATGTTATGCGACGCGTTCGTTATGTAAAAGTACAAAAACATACACACACTCATACATATATACAAGTTTTTGATCTATTTTGAATAAATATTCGTGTCAAGCATTAATCGCATTCTCTTGCTATGCTTTAATTCAGTTTCCTTTGTGTACCGTTGTTTTTGTTTTCGTTTTGACGTTGTTCCGACTACTCATTATCCAGTTAAAGTGCGGGAGTTTCGATTTTCTTTCTGTTTTTTTTTTTTTTTTTTTGCACAATGTACTAATGAGGGGTGGGTGGGGTAATGACAGCACCGCCCAGCAACGCAGCGCGTGGCAAGTTCTAGTAAGAAATCGTATTTGGCGGTAGGAATAAACAAATGCACCCACAGGCACTCATACACGCACACAGGCACAGTTACGCAGAGTCACACATACAAACGCACATAAAGTGCGAGAGGGAAAAACGGAGTCACGTACAACTTTTTAATTCACTCGCACAAATTTATTAGGAAGACTTTAATTGGACTGTAGCAAATCAGACGATTTTTGTTTAATTTATAACTTAGCACGTCTACACGAAAGCTAATGGGGCAAACTCTCTACGAGTGTTTCTTTAGGTTGTTTAAATTTACTTTTCTCCGCAAACACGACCGTTCATCACTGCAACTATAAACTGTTCTGAGCGCAGCGATGTTAGCTCAATGTTATACTCAAATGTAGCTGCTCACTCGCTGTTCGACTCACAATGCACTGTAAACTGTTTTACTCTCTGAGTATCTTAAAAAATGGCACTAGAGATGCCGCATAGCTCACGAGCTTTTATTTCATTTCTATGCAGGCTTCTTATGTTGCCCTCTTCCCATTCTCGTAATTTGAAGGAGGTTTGTATATACATATACATATGTATGTATGTATTTCTTTTGTATTCATTTTGATTTTCGCGGCTTTTACTACGGTATCAGAGCCGCGTGTTATGTGATAAACTTTGTTTTGTATTAAAGATAATCATTTTAGTGAATAATTTTAGTTGGTTATGTGATTTTTGTTTGTAATTTGTATTGTCAGGTCCAGCTATGTGAAAGTGAATCAAATGATTATTTAAAACTATTGAAGGTCTATAAGAATAAAACAATATTTCTCACAGTATATTTTCTTTATATTGGTAAGTTAATATTAATACAATAAACCATTTATGATAAATTAGCAATATATAGTAACAAAAAATTAAATGTAGTGAGCTGGCTCTATTTCCTCTATAGTCTTAAGCTGTTGTGATCTTTTCCACCCATTTGCATAAATGCCATCTTTATAAAAAACACACATATTAATGCTGAATATGATAATCCTTTCAAAAGTGACGTCACAGCACACAATGTTTATTGTAGCCACAAATTGCTGACCTTTGCATATATACATACATATACATATATGTATGAACGGCGAGAATGCACAATAAAAACAGCTACATTGTTGACTCCCTTTTATGCATATTTTTGTTTTTCTCCCTACCAAAAGATCAAAGCAAAAGGGCGATGTTAAAATGGATGCTTCTTCGTATTGCAGTTTTATGAGCTATCTGTTTGTGCTTACTATACTATACTACGAATGCAAAACGCCCATAAGCATTAAATGTATAACAACAATAAATAGCCTAATTATACTTAAGTATTTAAGTGCATAATGTAATTATTTGTTCTATTTATGGTATGCAAATTAATTAACTATTATTCATTTTACACTAAACATTTTAAATTACGTTTATAACAGTTTTGTTTAAACCTTGTTCTCTCAAAGAGCGCCGCTGTTAGCTCTCTCATCATTTTAACATGTCTGTGAAGGCTCTGTTAAATTAACAGCTGATAGACAGTGTGTACATATAAAGTGTATAAAAATAGGGCTGTTGTGCGCGCTCAGTTTGAAATCAAAGTGAGATTAATCGAGTTGAATAGATTATTTATTGTTCATATATGTATGTGTTTTGTTTAAGGGAACTCGAAAATTAGTGAATCGGTAATGAATTAATGCTAGCACATATTAAGTAGAGTTGATAATAATAAATTAATAAATATAATATTGTTCAAATAATCATCCAGTCAATCTGGAGCCCTCTCTAGTAACACGAGTCGCTATCAGCACCTTCCGCTTCGTCAGCTGCAAGAGATAATAAAGAGTATTAAAGTGATTCAATAAAATCCTCCTGCATTTGCGTTAAATATCATTAATGCCCTTGGTTTAGAGAACGTCAATCATATATCTAATGATAACCGCAAGGCATGCGTATGTCAATCAAAAGCCAATAGCGGAATTGTCCGCTTATCATTTCACTTACAAAGTATTTGCAGTCCAAACATTAAAGCAAAGCCCGCCAGGGCAGCCAAGTAGGCACGCCAGCCCGCATGACTCTGGGTGAGAATCTCAAAGAAGACCACATAGAGCAACGTGCCGGAAGCAATGCCCTGCAAGATGCCAGAAGGGACATTCGTCTGATTCCCGTTCGACTGCTGGCTGATGGCGATGCCAACACCAATGCCAATTGGCGTCACAATCGAGAACGTTATGAGATAGATGATGGCCAGGTAGGCGCGTGTTCTAGCCACCAGCAGCTCCATGCCCACACAGAAGGCTAGAACCAGCTTGTGAGCGGCCACGGCGCCAAACATAAACCACACTGTTGCCACAGTGCCCTCCAAGCCGATGGCCATGCCCTCGAATAGCTCGTGCAGGGACAAGGCCAAGATAATGCCCAATCCACGCATTGAGGAGCCATTTGTGTCCACGGGCATGTGACTGTGACCATGTCCATTCTTTGCCGGCAGCCCGTGATCGCATGGCTGATGCTCCTCTGTAATTGGCTCCATTTCCTCCGGTTTGCGTCCTGTCAGCAATACGCTATGCCTTATGCTGTGGCCACGCACGAAGGCTTGGCTGGCCAGCGACTCCTTTCTGCTCAGCTTCTGCTGATGATGCTGCATCACCACATGCATCAGCTCATCCAGACCGTACATCAGAAAGAATCCCGTGCTCATCAGCATTTCGGTCAGGGCAAAGGGCGTGTCGGCCAGTATGCCACAATGCTGCAGTAGCTCCACCGTTTCGATCACCTCCGGCAGCATGTGCAGAAATGTGGTGCAGAAGAGAACGCCACCACCAAAGTAGAGCAGGCAGCGCACCGCAGTCGAAGCGCGCGTCTCTTCGGGATCCTTTTTGGTCCATTTCAGGCAGCGATCCAGCATATAGGGTAAACTGCCGCAGATCACAGTGACCACAATTAGCACCACCATAGCCACAATTTTGGCCACAAGCAACGCATGCCGATCACCTGTAGCCGTTGCCGCAGTCGAACTCACATCCACAACTTCCATGAGTTTAGCTGTGCTTGCTGGCACCACCAGCGGCATTTGATTCTTGTACATCTTCGCACCACCGACTGCAAGCGACAAGTGCAAACGAATTGTTACAAACACAACCACTTATATACCCCTCCCTATCTGCCCGGCCATAAATCTCATATATTTGAGCACTGATTGACACCAGAAATTATGATCGCCTGGGAAATAGATTAAATGTTCGTACTTTCCGACTTTTTCTTTTTACTCTATTTTATTTTGATACTGATTTATGTAACACTTTAAGTTTAATTGCTTAAAATGATATTGAAATGTTAATTTGCTCTGATAAGAATGATATATTTTGATCTACTTTAGGAAGACTATTGACAGATATCTGTTACACTGGGTAAAATTTAGTGTGTTTTACATACAATTTTTTTTTTTTATAAATTTAAAATAAAGTTGTATGTATATAAAATTGTTAGCAAAAATATTATACATATTATAAATATTTGTTCTTAAAATGTCCATGCTTCGATGTGTTAAATTTTGCTCAAAGAAGCGAAAGTCGGCCAATTGTTTGCTAAAAAAAAAAAAAAATGTATATAAAAAGGTTTATTTTTTAAAGCAGACTATTGACAGACATTCGCTACACTGATCAAAATTAAATAAGCTGAAACTTGAATATTTTAAGACAACGTACTTTGCAGATTAGATAAAATGAAATGAATTTGTTCAGAATATTATATATGTATGTATAATATTTTTAAGGCAGACATCCGCTGCAATGAATTTTAATGTCTAATCTATTGACAATATAATATTTTTATATTTTTAAAACATCAATTATGTTTTTTTTTAATCTTTCATAAGTCGTTGATTTATTTAAATTTTCACTTAATTTCACAAAATTGTTTTATAATCAACTTAAATTAAATTAGCTTTGAATGCTTTTAAAGATTTAAGCTAAAATCGTTATAGAGTAGTTAAGTAGTTGGTTATGGCTTATTAATAGAGCTCACGGGGTTCAGCTAAATATTAATTTGAAATAATTCTTCTTTTTTAAGCTTTTTTTTTTACTTCTATTCTTAATTTTAAAGTAGGAGTAATTGACTTTCGGAAAATTTTTTCTTTCGATTAATTATAAATACATTTTCTTAGCTCCAATTTTGAAGCTATAATTTTTCTAAATCTCTATTAAAGTTATTTCTTCAATTTGAAGAACGCATTAGCACATCATTTTAACTCTTAGCCGAGGGACAAACATATGCAGACTTTCCAGCAGCTTCAACAACTGTTGGAGAGAAAAAAAAATTGTTAGCGGACATATAAAATAATAAATAAATAATAAAATATAATTTACCTGCAATTTGCAAGCCAAACATGAGCAGAAATCCACCCAGGGAGCAGAGGAATATGCGCCAGCCGGCGTGGTTCTTGGCCACAATCTCAAAGTAGACGACGTAGAGCAGTGTGCCACAGGCGATGCCCTGCAGGATGCCCGCGGGAATGCTCGGATGATTCGCACTGGTGTTCTCTGTGATGGCAATGCCGATGCCCACGCCGATGGGCGTGACGATGGAGAAGACAATCAGATAGATGACAGCAACGAGCCAACGCGTATGGGCCATCATAATCTCCATGCCGATGCAGAAGGCCAGGACCAGCTTGTGGACTGCAATGGCGGCGCACATGAACCACACCGTATCCACGGTCTCCTCCAGTCCGATGGACATGCCGCCAAAGAGTTCGTGCAGGGAGAGGGCGACGATGATGCCCAAGCCACGCAGCCAATTTGGCTGCTCCGGCTCGACTTGTTCACCCAACTCGAGATCGACTTTCTCCTCCGGCTCGGTTACCTGCTCCATGGCCACCTGCAGTGCCTCCTGCATGGCCTTCTGCTTGCGCTTCTGTCGCCTGCCCACAATGAAGTACATCACCTCCTCAATGGCGTACATCAGAAAGAAACCCGTGCACATGAGCATCTCGGGCAGGGCGAAGGGCGTCGTGGCCAACATCTCACACTTCTGCAGGGCACTCACAACACCAACAACCGCCGGCAAGATGTGGATAAATGTTGTGGCAATCAGGACACCACCACCGAAATTCAGTAGGCAAAGTACAGCCAGAAATTCGCGTGCATTGCTCTTCTCTCGCTGTGTCCATTTGAACCAACGATTCAGTATATAGGGCAGAAAGCAAAATATTAATGTGACCACCAACAGCACCACAATAACCACAATTTTCGCCACTAGCAGGCTGTGATCGTTCATCGTGATGGCACTGATTGAATATGAACTCTAATTGGAAATTGCCTCCAACATAGCATACTTTATATACCATTTCTACCTATATATCTTATTGTAGATACCAAGCCATTTTTCTTTTTCATTACTTAACTTGACTTATATCTTAAAGCCCATAAGTTTTGTTAAAGAAAAAGGCTTTAACTAGTTGACTACTTATTAATTTGCGTACGCTACAGCAGAAAGTTGAGCAGAGCCACTATGAAATGGTCTGAAAAAGGTTTCCCATATTTTAGGAAATATTTTCTTAATTAATTTATTTATTATTAATTTATTTTTAACTATAGCAAACATATTTTTGGGCATTTGTTAAAAAAAAATGTTTCTATAGTTTAATGAATTTTAAAATAAATTTGATATAATAAATAATAATAATAAATTTAAAATAAAATAAAAAATTTTAAATACTTGTTTTAAAGAAATACATATAATATAACGAAAAATCAACAATTTTAGAGAAACACATTTTAAACAATTTTTATGTTAAATGAGAATATTCAAATAAATTAAATTTGCAGTTTTTCTTAAATTCTCTTAAAAATTATGTATTTATATTATTATTAATTATTATTATTTTAAAAATGTAAATATAAATTTACATAAAGCAACTATTATTCATTATAAAAAATAAAAATAAATATAAATATAATCTTTATAATAATATATCGAGTACTTATTTGAAAATAAAATAAGATCCACATAAGAAGTAATTAATTTATTTTTTTAAGTGTACCACCAATGTACTTAGAATTGATAATGGCAAAGCCTAACAGGTTGCCAACCTGAAATTTCAACAGAGATATCAGTTGCGGGGCGTGTCATGTGCGCCGAAGAGCTGAGCCTCATGAGCCCATTGTTGTTTGTTTGAAAATTCAGACTGATAACTTCAAATTGGCAAAAAGCGGGGAAAAAATAAGGCCTACATCAATGCACGCGATAATGGTAGAGATAGCTGAACTACGTTGATATCTCCACATTGAAATAGAAAGAGAAAGAAAATAATCTATAACAAATAGATTACAATGCCAAGAACACAGAACATGAGATAATTATTTATCACATCACTATATTTAGCAATAACATTCGATAATTCAATACTGTCAATTAGGCTATTGTACTGAAATTTTCATTTTACTTTGTTGTTGCCAACGGAAGTTTTCTAGAAAGCCGAAAAGCCCCCCGTGTTTACCTTGTTGAAATTTCAGACTGATAACTTAAGCTGATAGCTGAAGGGCATTCGCACAAGTTCCATTGAAGTGGTGAAGATTTTGCAATTGAAATAAACAAGTGAGGGTGCCCGACTACGATATACCCTGAACTGATATTTTAATCAAGACAGCTATCAAAAATAAAAAATCTAGGTATTATTTAGTTATCATCTTTTGTGGTATACAGGAATATTTATTTATAACTTCAAGTCTCTAGTTTTTGCGATTTACGGGATCGTTGCGTTAATACGGATCAAAAATATATACTTTAGGATGTCTACCATGCATCCGTAAATTCAATATACCCTGAGTTCCCCTACTCAATGGGTTCCGATAAAAAAAAAAAAACATATATACATATTTATTTTCAAGAATTTAAAGTAATTTTTATTGATCCGTAATAGTTTTTTGTTGTTGTAAAAATTATAATGATTTGTTCTCTTTTATTTAATTATTGTAATTTTATTTAAATATAATTTTTAATAGTAATTACTATGACTTGAGTGTTGATTTAATTATTTATGTGTGGTGAAATGTGAGATTCCACAAATATGGAAGCAGCCAGAAACTTGTCTCAAAAGGTATTTATATAAATGTTTACGTAGATCTGCGTAAAAGTCAACGGATTGTCATTATTATTATCATCAATATCATAATGATTATAGTACGTAATATTTGCAATGTTCTGTCACCAGGGACTTTCTCTCTCTCTCTCTTTCTCTCTTTGGTTCTCTCGCACAATACTTGGGGGCAGCATAGTCGGCTCTGTCGTTATAAAGTCATTTTGCTTAAAAGTCGTCTAATTTAGACGATTCCTTGATGATAGTTCGTTTAGTTTAATGTAATGTAATGATGATGTTTAGTTGTCTGCGTGTGTGTGAGTGTGTGTGTGTGTATGTTCGTGTGTGTTCGTATCGTTTATTTAGGTTTTTTCATTTGCTCTCGTACTCTCGCTCCTCTACGCATCTCTGGCACGCCCTTCTCGTAGCTGCCAATCCCTTCAACAATTCTCTAGTTGCAGTTGAGCTACAGTTGAATTTCACTAAGTAAAATCTCATCACGACTGCTTCGGATGCTGCACGGGCGGAGGCGGTGCCGGCTTGAAGCACTGCAGCAGAAACGCGGTATAGACAACGAATGCCAGCGCCAGGGCTATCAGAGCGTACATGAATATGTTCAGCTCTGGCTGACGGAAGCGATTCTTGCGCAGCCATTCGAGCACCTCATCCTCCGAGAGCAAATCGCCTGTGAAATGAGAAGGGGAACAAATTTAAATTTAATAATAATAAATAGAATAGTTGCGATAAGGCAAATGGAGTAACTACATTCTGATAATCATATTTAATAATTATGCTATCATAAGAAAGTGAGGCTCTTCCGCTCTCATATATCACTTTACTGCACTACACGACCGAACAGCAACTGCTCAGGCAATTGATCGATCGTAGGTACCCAAAAAGGATGAGAGAGTGTGCTGTAAGCGGGGGAAGCTTCACTTCTAGACTTACCTCTATATATGCTGGGAAAACGACGCCGGAAATAGACCATGGCTGGCAGTTTGGTAACGCCCCATTTTTTGGCATAGCGCGAATCGGCCATTTTGACAAAAGTTATATCCAGATTATCCGTTTCGCTGTCAATATTCTCCAGTTTCTCCAACGCGGCCACGCTATCCGGCTGATTGTGCTCATCTGAAGATATTTATATATTATAAATATCTACAATTTTTATAAACTATTTAGCACACTCACAAAAGAACACGGATAGAAATTCGTTTTCCTCAAGCAGCTTATCAAGCATTTTGCGATTAACCTCTTCAATTTCGTTTTTAATTTCGAATACATCCTGAGATGTTAGCCAAGTTATAACCTTATCATGCTGATGCAAATCACCATCATAGAGAACGGGCACTTGTTTGCTGGAAAGTAAATAGATGTTAATAATATATCTATTTTATATTAGAGCTGACTGAGTTCCTAACTTACCGGAAATATACCAACGAGGGTATATTGACAATTTCGTATTTCTTGGCCGCCTCAACGCTTGCAATCTTAACAAAGTCAATGCCAAACATATCTGCCTCGCCATCAATTTCTTCCAGTTCCTCCAGAATTTCCTCACACTCAGCACAATCATCATCATCTAAAAGAAAATTCGTTAAACTCTCATGGAAATTTTGGGTAATTCTTCCTACTTACAAAAGAACACAACTAGTAAAGTGGATTCAGCCATCAGACGATCCAACATGCGTTCATTAACCTCCTCAATTTCATCGGCCAATTCGCGATTATCATCGTCTATCAGCCACTCTAGGACAGATTGTTCATTCTGCAGATCGCCCTCAAACAGCAAAGGATTGCCATTGCTGTAAGATATATGTATATAGTATTATTATTAGAACCAGTTTTCTCTATATTTAAACATTACACACCGGAAGTAAACTAAAGCGGGGAACGTCTTAATGGAATATCTCTTGGCCAACTGTGGATCCTGTATTTTAACCATGTGTATGCCAAAAACATCGCATTCATCATCAATCAGCTCGAGACCCTCTAATATCTGATCACAGATATTACAATTGATTTTGTCTGGCAAACATAAATAAAATATATTTAATATTAAAATAATTGTATAATAACTATGATATATGAATGTGAAGCGCTCGCTGTGTAGTAGATAAGTTAGATAAGTTATAGAGGCAACGCATAAAGAGAAAACGCCAAAAAGTAAAGGTATTCGCGCCCAAACTAAATTTTAATATTTGTAATTTAATTGAATTGAATTTTTAATTTAATATAACTTTGAATTTTGTTTCTTTTTAATTAATTATATATGAAGTAAAAAGTATGTACCCTAAGTAGTTGGGTGGGGCATTTAGTTTGGTCGATAATACATTTAGTAGCCTTAGTTTTTATACTCATTCAGGGAGTGATAAACTCGTATATTTGTGGGTATACTTGTGTGGTAAGGTGATAAGATTTTGCCGATACAAACACCAGGGGCGTGGCAAGGCTGTTATCTAAAACGTTAGAAACTTGAACAGGGGCTGCCTACCTAGTATTAAAATAGATATTGGATAGGTTTTTGCCGACTGAAGGCGTGGCTATACCATAGTTGTATGTTTATTTTAGGGTAGCTTTTATTTTCTAGCTTCTTTTACCGAAAATTAATTTTGAAAAAGCTATATCTTGCAATTCGGAGCTAAGCTCTACAATGGGAAAATGAAGTAATTGCCTTACAGTTTACCACACAAAATTGAACTCTTTTTGGACCGTGAATGAGTATCATGTAGTCGGTGCTGCCCGACTGCAAAGTTCTTTCTTGTTAGTATAAGAGTTTGTAGAAGAGAGCAAAGAGATTGGTTTTTATGTTTTTTAGAATTTTTAGAATTGTTTATCTTGGTTAGCAGGAAACATGCGCGTGATTTTATTTAAATATATATTTAAAAAAATTCGTTTATAATTCGTTGGGCTTTGGCACGATTTGAATACGGAATACCTTGCTTTTGGATACGTTTTCTTTTGCGCGAAATGTAGCTTTGTACGAATTGGCTGGATGAGTATTTGGTTGTGGTCAGGTTGCTTTCTTTAAGACTAGAGGGTGAGCAGAAACTTCGACAGTAAGCGGGAGGCTTGCCCTTGCGCTCAGCCGGCACTGCGGCGTTACGGATATTGAATTGGAATATACACATACACACACGAATATATATGTGTGTATATATATATGGAATATTTGGATTGGTTGTGGTGGTGGTGTTTTGTGTTGTGGTGCATTTGGTGCAGTGGTGCAGTGGTGCATTTGGTGGTGGAGTGCCAGGGTATATAATGATATATAATTGATATTATATGAGATTATGATAGGATTTGGTTAAGTGTCATCGTCTATAGAGTTCATATACTTACAGAAATAAACAGCTAAATATTGCGTCTCTTCGACCATAGTCTCGAGCATTTGACGTGTTATCAGCTCAATGCGATCCTCAGTTTTCTGTGTTATAAGCCACTGTAGAACTTCCTCCTCCTCGCTGAGCTCACCTGAAGGTAGTTAAACAGATAGGTGACTGGGTTTCAGGTGAGGTTTTTTTTTTTTTTACCCTTACCTTCAAATACATTGGGTATGCCGCCTTCGAAGTAAACTAGCGCCGGATACTCGTGCACTCCATAGCCGTCCGCCACAGAGAAATCGCGAGTTTTCACAAATGTGATGCCATGCTTATCGCAATCATCGTCTATATTCTCCAGCTCCTCCAAGACTTTGGTGCACTGCTCACAGCCATCGGCATCTAAGAGAGGTTTGTTTCGTTTTTTTCACAAGGAGGAATATGCATATTATAAGAAATTGTGTGCACACTAAACAACAGAAGGTTTTTAAGGGTACATAAGGGGCGTGGCAAGGTATATAATATACAAAGAACACACTACGAGCAAGCAAACTACACAGAAACTAAGCACGGGTTCAACAACTTTGTGTGTTTGTGTGTATGTGTGTATAAAAAGGCACATAGAGTATATATACATGTGTAAGAAGATAGCACAGCTAGACACATTTAGAGAGTGTGAGAGAGAAAGCTAGAGAAAGACAGAGAAGAAGAGAGAGTGTGTGTGTGTTTGTGTTTTTGTGTGTGCTTGGAGTGAAGGTGCGCTACAGCAAATTTCTTGTTTTTTGTTTTTGGGTAAGACATTCTCACAGGTGTATGTATATACATGTGTGTGTGTATGTGTGCGTGTGTACAGGTGTTCATTGGTATAGGTGTAGGTGTGCTGGGTGTTTTTGTGCGTTGGTTAAACATTCTTGGACTCATTCCATTTGATTAAATTGTTTGGTCACGTTTGGGTGCGCTACCATCTTCATGTTTGCCCGCTGCAGCGGCAGCATCCGTTGCTCCACCCTCACCACCAGCACCACCAGCAGCAGCAGCACCTGCCTCGGCAGCCGCAGCAGTTGCCTCTGGATCGCTGCCAAAGGCGGCGGCCGCACTAGCTGACCCGCCATCCTGTTGATGCTGTTCGCGCTCCTTTTTCAGACGCGCCTTGCGCGCTGCTTTCGAATTGCAAATATCGCATTTGGTCTTATTCCCTACAGTATGTGATTTGTTGTTTTTTTTTTTTGTGCAGTATTTTTTGTTCAAATATTTTTTGATAGAAATATATAAATGTGGTAAAAAGTCTTGTTGGTTAGATACATTTTAGCGCTGATCAAATTTGTATATAGATAAATAAGAGCTTAAATAATAAAGACCTAAAGATGTGATTCACATATTGACTGCAAACTGTTTGCGCAAAAGAGTGAGCATAAAATATACCAAGTACTTGACTTAAGACAAATGTGACAAAATGCGAGACGTTAACAACATTAAATGCGCTGCAAAGTATGCTATGGAAAATTGATTACTTGACTTGTACTTGAGCATAGTTTTATGTCACCAAACCGCTTGCAGCTGTAAAACGTTTGATAGACTTAACAAACTTTCTACTTTTTTTGGGGGGTTTCTAATACGAGGTTTGTTCGAGAAATAATGTGAATTTGAATTTTTGATTGAATGGATGATTGAATGGGAAATTCAATTTAAATTTAGTGAATTTGAGTCTTCTGTTGGTTGAATAAGGCACGAGAAGTTCACGCTGCACTTTATGGAATGCTTCTTTAGAGAAGAGAATTCTTTGAGTACTTTGAAATTTTAATGGCTGAGATTCAATACTCAATAACTTAATATTTTTTACAGTTAAAAATTCATTTTTGTATTCTTAGGCTTCAGATTGGAGTTCACTAAAGTTGTATTGCTTTTAATACCAATATAATTTTTTTTAAAATCATAAATTCATTAAAAAAATATAAAAATTCTGCGGATATAAACAATAATTTATATTTTTTATGTTTTTATATGCATAGACTAACTTATATTAAATTTTCAAGTGCCAACAAATTCGATCATTTTGCATGATCCATCAATTGAACAGCTGTTCTGCTTGAGCTCGAAGTGAAGCCAAATTCTAGAATCTCTGTATCAAATTTATATGGAATAAAAGGCAATGAAGCTGCAATCAACGCATATCTCAAAAATATACCAAAATCTTTAAAAAAAATCCTAAAAATTCACAAATTTCGAACACACCTCGTAATTAGCTAGATTTGTTAAATATATCAGACGTTTTGGTTGTATTGAACTTACAGAAATAGACGGCAATGGAGCCAGACTCTTCGATTAATTGAACAAGTCTTTCGCCTTCGAGATCTTCAATAACATCTCCACTTGGATCCTTTTGCGTAAGTAACCAAGATAGGATCTGTTCTTCTTCATAAAGATCACCTGCAAACAAGAATTTACAATTTCAATAACTGAAGTTTGTCCATCACTGTTTCTTCTGATATTAACCGGCGTATATAACTGGCTCCTTGGAGGTGGGCTTAAAGAACACAATCGCGGGCAGTGCGAAGACTCCATATTCCTTGGCCATTTGCTTGTCGTCGATTTTGACAAAGTCAATGCCAGCCTTGTCGGCATCATCATCGATGTGCTCCACCTCGGCCAGGACGCGTGGACACTGCTTGCACTCGTCGCTGTCTGTGATGGGTATATAAAAGAGAAGTAATTCCCAAATATGCCAAAACTCTATGGAGTTTGAGCGGCTTACAGAATATGACGGCAACATAATCGGAATTTTTGCGTATTTTCTCAAACATTTTCCGATTGACCTGCTCGATGTGATCGGTCATTTCCATGTTCGCAGGACTTGTCAGCCAGTCGAGGATCTCCTCTTCGTCATCGATGTCGCCATCGTAGTTGATATATTTGCCCTTGCGGAAATAGGTCAAACCGGGCGGATTTCTATAGCCATATTTCTTGGCCATCAGCTTGTCGTGCATTTTGACTATATAAATGCCATATTCGGCAGCCTCATCGTCGATCAGTTCAATGTGGCGCAGCACGCGCGGCGAGTCCGGATCATCCTCTTTATCTGCAAGACATATGGGAGAAGTATAAACGTTTCATAAATGAGAAAATATACCTAAATAAAATTGAGAAATTCTTAAACAACTTTTGTTGGGCAGTTACAGTTTTTAGTGGGCGCGCAAAAAAAAAAAAAAAAATACTAAAGTACATATGTATATATTGATATCTATATTTATTTATTGATATTTTTATTCAGTTTGGTTTATGCTTAGGTTTACCTTATGCATACTTACAGAAGACAACCGCTAAAAAGTCTTTGGTGGCTATATATTCAATTAGTTGATCGCGGTTTATAAGCTCAATGCTTTGATCGGCCTTCTGTTCCAATATCCAATTGAATACCTCTTCGTTACTCTCCAAATTACCTGCATGGCAAACGAATTGTTAGTTAAATATTTTTGACAATTTTTTTGTTTTGGCATTAAATTTTTATTTTTTTATTTTTTTTCGGTTTCAGTTGCGCACATACCTGTTCGCTGCAGTTGGTCAATCAATCAAAAGTTCTTTTCATTGTTTTCTCTTTATAAACAAAATTAATAATTCTTGGTTTTGTTTTTCTTGTTGCTTTTTTTCCTCTCTCTATAACAATTGGGCATTGTGCCAATATTTGTGGCAACTGGAGGCAATATTTTTCATTTGGCTGACAATTTGACTAAAAATAATGCAAAATCTTAAACAAATTTTTACATATCTGTTTTCAGATCTATATATAACTGATGAATAATTACCGCAATCGATATACGAAAACCAAACAAAACATGATAAATTCTATTTTCTTTTTTTTTTTGTTTTGTATTTGTGCGAACGCTTAGAAAACTAAATAAATTTTGGTTTATTTTTTTATTCATTTGCAATTTACAATTGTTTCAGTTTTTCGCTATTAAATTTTACAAAAGTTTGTGGGTGTGATTTTTACATATAAATAGTTTAAAAAGAGTTCATAAAAACTTTAACAAAATACACATTTTGCTTGAGTTTTTTTTTTTTCTCAATAATTTTTGTGTTCATCTTTACAACTGCTGTTCAACAACAAATATATAAATAGTTTTATAAAGCTTAAAAAATAAAATTAGATAAGTTTTTCTTTTCGTTTCCTTTTTCTTTTGTTTGTGTTGCAAATATCGATAACAAATTGGCTAAAAGTGAGCCAGAGCAGAGAAAAGAAGACAGTGAAAGAGAAAGCGGTTTGCGAGGCCAGTGTTGCAAAATGTCGCAACGGATTTGACAGCCATTTTGCTTGTATATTTATATTAAGTATACGAACTGTATGATGCATAGAAGCGAGTATATTGAATTAGACAACAAAGTAGTTTAGTTCAGGCTTTTTATAGTTAGCTATGTAAATATATAGTATAGTATATAGTAGTTGTATTTGCGCTTCTCTCTCATTGTAAAATTGTTTAGAAAATATTTAGCATTTGTTTTGTATTTTTTTTTTTATACGCTAGCTACATACATAAATGTAAATTGTATATATCGTAACAAAAAAATAATAAAAGTAGTAAGTAGTATCAAAAGTAGTTTATGCTCAGTTATTGACAATCTAGACCTTTTTTTTTTTTTGATTTTTTGAATAATGTTAATAGTTGTTTTTTTTTTAGTGTTAATAGTAAGTTAAGTTGTTGCAGTAATTGCTTTGAAATTTGAACAAAGTTTGTTGTTTGGCGCAATTGAAATCGAAATCCATTGACAAAAAAATGCAACAAAATTGTTTATTTAGACAGGCAGCCTCAACAGAGAAAAAAGTTAATTAGCGCAAAAGTGCAAAAGTACCAAAAAGAGTTTAAAATTTTCTGTTTATTTGTGAGTTGCGTGGCCAACTTGATCAGCGAGCTGGCCAATTGGTATTTCCACTGCAGTTGACGCTGCAGCACGCGTGGAACAAAATGAGTGACAGTTCTTCACTAGAAAAATTCGTTTAACATGTCGTATGAGTAATATTCGGGTATTAAATATATTAAAGTAACGCATTGTGCATCCAACTCACTTTTCTTTCTGCATTGTTGTTCTTGTTGGGCAGTGTAGCTAAAATGTTTATGTTTTTAGTATGTATATACATATGTGTTTGCTCTTTGTTACACAACCAGCTGAGTTAAGTTGTTGTTGTTGTTGTTGTTGTCTTTTTGGATGCACTTACAAATTAGGATAATCATGACAATCACAAACAAAAATCACACATTACACTTGATCGTTCAGATAGGGTTATATATATGCATATATATATATATATATAAAGTAACCTGTTGTTCAAGGTTTTATTTTTTATTTTTACAGCGCTCTTAGATCTTAGACTTATGCGTGCTTTGCTTTACTTAGCTTTTTTTTTTAGTTTTTGTTTTTGTTTTTACATTGCATTTCAAAGTTTCGTTTGTTACTTTAATTTTACATTCATACAAACAGTTTTTGTGCGTGTTCTTAAATTGTTTTTGTTTTATCTAATATTGTTGCCTTACTCCCACAGAGAGATATCCTGAAAAATGAGGTCATACAAATTTTTTAGTCGATTTTGGAAAAAATTAATGCCTGCAAGACACAAAAAAAAAAGAGAAAAAAAAAGAGAGAGAGAAATATACAAATCAAATTACAAGCAGATATGTCTGTTTTGTGTTTTTTTGGATGGGTGTATATATTTATAAATATATGGGTTTCAAAACTGAACAATCTCTGTCTATTGATATATGTATGTTTTTTGTGTCTATCAATTTGGAAAGTGGGATTTTGGTTTCGTATTGTCACGCGACGTACCGGTTTTAACGTTCAGCTTATTGCCAGACTTTTTCGACGATTTCTTTGGTTTCTCCACCTCAACGGATTCATCATCCAGATCTTGCACTTTGTTCAGGGGCTTCTTGTTCGATTGGCCAGATCGTTTGTTGGCATACGACACTTTCACCAATGGCACATCATCATCGTCATCATCATCATCATCGTTGTCGTCATCATCATCATCATTGTTGTTGATAACCTTGCGCTTTTGTGTCGGCTTTTGGGCATTGGCATTGGGCTTGGGTTTGCTTGGTGTTTGGCTCGATGGTTTTTGGTTGGTTGTGCTGGCAAATTTGAAGTTGCCACCTTGACGCTTGCTCGATTCACCATCACTGTGTCCGATGCGCTGGGCGGTCATTTTAGGAACTTTCGTTGACTTCTCCAATTTGGTTGGACAGCATTGGAATGGTTTGTAATCGTTGGGCACATAACTGTTGCCGCGCTTAGCTGAATGGCCGTCGTGACCCAATCCAACATAGAAACATTCGTCATCTGTTGTGAGCAAACAAACAAAAACATTTTGTCAGATTGTTTAGTTCTTAATTTTGTTTTTTTTTTTTTTTTTTTTTTTTTTTTTAATTTAAAGAAATCACTAACAAGAAAAAAGTAAACAAAAGTGCATAAAGAGTAGGCGAGAAATTACGAAATAAAAGTCATAAAAGTTGCTTTTATTTAAAAAATCGTTTTATCATTTTTTGTTTATCATTCTTTCAACACCTTCGAAATTACCACAAAGAGCAGTTAGTACGATTTTTCTTTTTCTTCAATCTTTGATTTCTTTCTAAAGTAATTAAGCGTGCTTTATGAATGAACAAAATTAATTTTTGTTTATTTTTTGTTTTTGATCAAAAATCGTTTTTTCAATATTAATTTTTGCTTTTTAACTAATAACTGACAAAATGCTTTTGATGCTGACTGTACAGGTATTAAGTTCTAATTGAGTTTTGTACATTTTACATTTTTTTTTTACATCTATATAATATATATTTAATTATATATATTATTATTATTTTTTTCTTTCTTTAGCTTTTGGTTTTTCGTTTGTTTATAATTATTTAGCAGAGCAGGTTCGATTCGGTTATTATTCATAAATTATAACAAATAAAAACGTTTGCTTAAGTATTAAGAGAACATAATAATTATATCAATAATCCAAATAATTAAGTTATTAACATTTGCTTGATTTTATTTTTTTTTTTTTTTTGTATAATATAAAAAAAATAATATATGTTTTTTTTTTTTTTATATATATTGTCAAACATTGTGTCAGCTATGATTTTTGCATTATTTTTAATTTTTTATTTACCAAATTTGTTTACTTTATTTTAAAGAGAGAGCGAAAGAGAGAGAAAGAGAAGGTATAGGTTGGGGGGACTTCAAACAGTATTGAAGGTAAATCGAAGCATTGGATAGGTCTTTAATACATTCACGAGGGCAAACATTGACGTGGCTTTTAGACTGTGTGTGTGGATGTGTGTTTGTATATCATATATTCATATTTTTATATGTTTCGTATTTTCATATGGGTGTAGATGAATTGCTTTACCACAAAAGCTAAGCGCAACACACATTTATATATATGTATATATCGCTTTTGTTACCTTTATGAAATGCATTTCTTGTAATCCTTTTACCCAAGTCTGTAGATAGACAATGAAAATACTGTAGTGTATATTATGGTCGGAATTGTATTTGGTTTGGCAGTTCAGGGAGAGGAGTTGACAACAAGAAAAACAACTTCAGTTAGTGCGGCAATGGCAACTCACATTCACGTATTACCTATTTCATCTATAACATGACCCGAGCATAGATCAGAAAGCCGATGTATCGTTCTGCCTTTAGCTCTGTGCTTATAGACTTGCTTGCTGATATCTTCTTCTTCGTCATCGTTATCGTTATCTTTATCGTCATCGTCATCGTCGTCGTTATCATTATCATTATCGTCTTCGTCTTCATCTTCGTCATCATCGTCGTTATCTTTATCATTATCTTCATCGTCATCGTCGTCATCGTTCTGTATGTCATCGTCATCGTCATTATCCTCGTCATCTTCGTCATTGTCCTCATCATCATCGTTTTCGTCTTCGTCCTCGTCGTCGTCATTGTCATTGTCTTTGTTATTGTCATTATCATCATCATCATCATCATCATCTTCGTCATCATCATCATTGTCATCATCATCATTGTCATCATTATCTTCATTGTCATCGTCATCTTCATTGTCTTTATCGTTATCATTTTCATCATCGTCTTCATCTTCATCATCATCGTCTTCGTCTTCATCGTCATCATTTTTGTCCTCATCTTCATCTTCCTCTTCATCATCATCATCATTGTCTTCATCATCATCATTGTCTTTATCATTTTCATCGTCATCTTCATCCTCATTATCATTATTGTCGTCATCATTGTCATCGTCATCTTCATCATTGTCGTCGTCGTCATCGTCTTCATCGTCTTTGTCATTGTCTTTCTCATCATCGTCTTCATCTTCGTCTTCGTCTTCGTCTTCATCATCATTATCCTCATCGTCATCATCTTCGTCGTCATTGTCATTGTCATTATCGTCATCTTCATCATCGTCATTGTCATTATTGTTGTCATCATCATCGTCGTCGTCATCGTCATCGTTATCTTCGTCGTTATCGTCATCGTCATCGTTATTGTCATCGTCATCGCCATTATCATCGTCATCGCGTGAATGTTTTCGTAATCTTTGTTTTCGTATCGTTTGTTGCAGACGCTTTAGTCTTTCTCTTTTATCCACATCACTTTCTTTTGGATAGCTCATTTTAACAATTTTCTCATCACTTCCATCGTCATCGTTGCCTATTATATATCGTATATATATCGAAAGTATTCATTACGTTTTTGTCATTTTACAAATGGCTATAAACGGGTAGAATGATATTTGGATATATCCGACTTGCTTGGATTTGATATGCAATCTCTATATATATAGAGATTTTTGTTTTTTTGTAAGTTTGAAGTTTGGCCAAGATCTTGTGGGCTCAACTGATTTGGTATTGAATGTTTGGCTTATGAGCGTGAGTTAGAAAGCGGAGAAAACATTTGAAATATGAACGCTTACTCTTTTGATTGATTAACCACTGCAGCACACGATTTTCATTTTTGAGATTACCTATAGGATGGAAGACAATTCAATTTAGATTTCAATTAGCAAGCAAGTAATATTGAGGGCAGCTTACCATCATACATGATCGGAACGCCCGTCTCGTAGTAGACTAGGGCTGGGAATGCGAAAATGCCAATTTCATGGGCTAGCTTCACGTCATTCGATTTGACAAACTGAATGCCATGCTTATCGGTATCGTCATCAATATTCTCCAATTCTTCCAAAATGCCAGGGCACGTCTCACACTCATCATCGTCTGTGAAAGCGGATAGATTATTGCGATTAAACTCTAATTACATTCTCCTATATATAGACTCAACGCACAGAAGAAAACGGCTAGATGTTCAACGTCGTTGATCAAAACTTGCAGCGTTTTGCGATCAACCGATTCGATAACATCAGCAGTCGATTCATGCAAATCGATAACCCATTCCAGAATTTCCTCCTCCTTCATCAGATCACCTGTAAATCAAATTTCTCATTACATTTATATCCATCATCAATTTTATGTTTTTCTTACCGGTGTAAATTGTTCTAAACTTATGTCTATAAAATGCAAGCGCCGGCAAACCGGGCAGATCGTATTCCTTATCAATATCGTCATCGGATGTCTTTACAAAGTCGATGTCTTTTTCCTCGCATTCGTCATCGATGTTCTCCAGTTCGTTGAGGATCTTTTGCGCCTTCTTATCGCCCTCGGCGTCTGTCAGATGTATAAAAGTTAAATATGAATATATTTTTTAGGTTTTCTGTTAAGATTCTGAAAACTTACAGAAGAACACAACGACATGATCGTTTTCAGCCAATATCTTATCCAACATTTTTACATTGACCTCCTCGATTTTGCCGGGAATTTCGAGGGTTTCATCATCGGTGATCCAGGCCAGAACCTCGTCCTCGTCATCCAAATCGCCAGTGAAGTGCAATGGATCACGATTTCTGAAGAACACCAATCGTGGATAGGATTTGACATTATATTTCTTAGCGATGGCGGTATCCTCAGTGGTAACAAATATGATGCCAGCCTCATCGAGTTCATCGTCGATGCTCTCCAATGCGTTCAGTGTGCGATCGCAGGTCTCGCCCGGTTCGCAGGGACCCGTAAAGAATACGACAACATATTCATGCTCATTGATCAAGTTGACAAGAATCTCGTCGGTGACCTCCTCGATGGTAGCTGTTTTCTTCTGCACCAACAACCATTCGAGGACCTCGTCCTCGTTCATCAGATCACCTTCGTACAGAGCCGGTATCTTGTTCTCAAAGTAAATCAATGCTGGCAAATGATCGAGACCATATTCCTTGGCCTCGGCGGCGTTATCGATGCGCACAATGACAATGCCCTCCTTTTCGAGCTCATCGTCAATGTTCTCCAATTCGTTCAGAATGCGCATATCCTGTTTGTCATCCTTATCGTCTGCAAATTATATTTATATTAAATTTTATAGAGCACAAGATTTTATCTGAACTTACAGAAAATGACCGCCAGATGTTCGGTGTTCTCGACCAGTTTGTCCTTCATCTCATCGGTAACCTCGGGAATTTCAGAATAACGCTTCTGATGCACCAGCCAGCCAAGCAATTCATCCTCCTTCATCAGATCACCCTCATAGATGTGGGGAATGCCGCGCTCAAACAGCACTATCGATGGTATCTCATCGATGCCCCATTCCTTGGCCTCCTTGTCGTCATCGATTTTAACGAACGCGATATCATTTTGATCGCATTCATCATCAATGTTTTCCAATTCGGCCAGGATTTTCTGTGATTTCTTTTGATCTTTGTCATCTGCGAAGAATTGTGTTATCGATTATATTGGTTATCGAATGACAGAGATTGAAAATAAGAAAGGTAAACGCATCACAGGCCTTCTAAAGTGACTACTGAAAAGCTCTCAACTTGCAACTGTTTTCATACTATGATTTCGATATATAATAAAATATATATGTATATGACTATAAGAGGTCCTCAAACTTCTTCCTTTTTTTTTCATATTAATGTATTATGATTAGTTGAAGCGCTTTTGATGAAATGAATTAAGTTTTATAAGCACATTGAGCAGCTTTTGATTAAACGCCAGACACTCAGACACACCCCGGTTTTACAAGGAATACAACATATAAATATATATAGACATATAAGACGATCTATGTTACATTATCTACAGCTGCATGGGATATATCCGGCATGGGATTTTCTTTAATTTTGGATGGGTTTCTGCTGGGTTTTGTGGCCCAGAAATCACTTACAGAAGAGCACGGCTACGTGTGGCATTTTCTCAATGATCAAATCCAACATTTCATCGGTAATGTCTTCGATTTGATCGGAACTAGTTTGTTCTTCTAGCCATTTTAATAGTTTCTCCTCATCCTCCAGATTGCCTTCGTATATAGTTGGAATGCCTTTTTCAAAGTATATCAGTTTAGGAACTTTATTGATGCCATATTCGACGGCCTCCTCGGGATTGTCGATTTTCACGAAAGTAATGCCCAGCGCGTCGCATTCATCGTCAATGTTCTCGAGCTCTTCAAGCACCTTTTGGGATTTCTTGTCGTTGTTGTCGTCTGGAAAACAACAACCAAACAACAACAACAGATGTAAGAACAACAACAGCGCCTAAATCATGGGGTAGATATATTTACAGAACAGCACTGCAATGACGCGTCCTTCCTTAATCATTGTATCGAGCATTTCATCGGTGACATCCTCGATCTCATCATGTTCCAACTGACCCAACAACCATTTAAGTATCTGTTCCTCATCCATGAGATCGCCATCGTAAACGTTTGGAATTTCTTTTTCAAAATATACAATTGCCGGAATCTACATGGATAGATCATACACATTGATTGGAACTGCAGTTAGATGAATTTCGTTATTGTATTCCGTACCGAATCGATTCCGTAATCGGCTGCGGCCTTGGCATCATCGATTTTCACGAATTGTATGCCATGCTTGTCGCAGTCATCGTCGATTTGTTCTAGCTCTTCCAATACGGTCATCGAATCATCATTGCCGTGATCATCTACAGAGACGTTGATCGATCTAATTATCGAGCGAGTACATATATATATATATACCATGTATACGTACAGAATAGTACAACCAAATTATCGATATTGCTAATGAGCGTCGACAAGGTCTTGGATGTAACATCCTCGATCACATCATCCTCATCGCCGGTCGATTTATTTTGCACCAACCACTCCAAGACGTCCTCCTCGCGCTGCAGTTCACCTGGACACAGTTTCGATAATTACAAAACAATCGATTTTCGATACGTATATCTGTAAGGGGTGCAACTCGTTTAGGGATCTGGGCATGCTATACCTTCATAAATAATTGGTGTCTGATGGCGATAGTAGACCAATACCGGCAGATTGCCCAAATTGTATTCATCGGCCAATGCCTCGTCGTGGATCTTGACAAAGCCGATGCCCAGCTGATCGGCCTCGTCGTCGATATTCTCCAATTCTTGCAAGGCCTTGGCGCACTTGCGGCACTGCTGTTTATCTGATGAACGGATGGATGTGCAAAGATTAGACAAAATTTAACAGCAATATCAACGCCAGCACAGGTTGACATTAGACTTGGGCTTTGGTTTGGTTTGTGTTTGATTGTTTCATTTTTTTTTTTATTGTAGCACAACAAATTGTTTAGTTTTTTGCGTGCTGTATAGATGGTAAGGGTAGGGACACACTGTGGGGTAGAGTGTAGCATATGGGTGGGGCTATGCTATGCTTATTTAATGGCACATAAGTAACGTATTTATATCGTGTGCAGCGCTGTAAGGTTAAGGTTAATTGAGTACAAAATAGATTTAACGTTCAGGTGGGCATGCAACAATACAAGAATAGAATGGAAATAGTCTTGAGCTACGAGCAATTGGGAATCGTATTTGGATCGTTTATCGTTTGCCAGCGAATGGTATTGAAAATCTCATTATTTTCCTATCCAAACGATTCGATTTCGTTTGTTTACAAAAAAAAAAAAAAAAAAAAAAAAAAAAGGGGAAATGTACAAAGAAAGGAAAATAATTACAGAAATCTTTGTATACAACCTGTTGCAAAACGCAGCGGAAATGCATACTACAAAACAATTGAAGACGATTTCAAAGAGCTCACCTATTAGACCATAAATATAATTCTATATGTGTATGTATACAAATACAGATACCTACATATATATACTTATATATATCGAGCAGTTCTCTCCTTAACTGTATAAAAGCTCGCTCTTTCTACTTTGTCATTTGCTTTGCTAAATTTATTAATTTTTCTATGGGTTCGTGTTTAGCAAGCTTTTGCCTTTGTCACTCGCTGCGTATACGTAATATTCTATATTACAATTTAAATGTATTTATTTGACAAGTGTCTTGAAAACTTTTCACTTGAATATAATTTACAATATTTATTATTGAATCAATTTTTATTTTGTATAGTTTTTAAATTTTTTTTAAAATACGTTTTAAATACTTTATTTATTTAATGTTAAAATTTGTAAAAAAAATTTGTTATTTATTATTCTTTTTTCAATTTTTAATTAATTTTTATTTTGTAGAAATTTTTGTTATGTTGACTTATTTTATTTTAAAATAAAAAATAAAAAATTATATTATAATTAATTAAATTATTTTGCTGTTTTATACTTATTCGATATTTTTTAATTTAATTTTAATTGCTTTAAATAGCTATAAAAATGTTTTCATTAAATAAAATACCTCGAGAAAATTTACGAAAAATTCTTTTTTTTTTTGAGACAATAAATATATTTGCCATGGAGCAGCTATTCTGACCGGGTGAGTGGGTGTCGCCAAGGTGGCAAGGCCACAGACACATATAAATATATATATCAAAATGCCCACAGTCACACACACAGACACACATACACATACACCCACCCACTCACACACACACAATTTATTACTGTGCAGCGCCAGTGACTAAACATGTTTATGTTTATACTTTTGACAGGTTTCTCGCTGAAATTGCATTTAGTATGCAAAACAGCATTAATGAATTTGCCGCAGACTTGGGCAGAGACTAAAAATAGTGCAAGTCAGTCGGCTAGCGCACACACCACTAAATATATACATATATATTATATACATATATAAATAAATACATATATATTTATTATGTAAAATTGCATTTGGCTGCAACTAAAGAGCTTGCCCATAATGACATCCATGCCGGCTCGTGTGTGCCAGCATCTTGATGTATTGCTGTATGCAAAAGCAATTAAAACGGCTGTCTGTCTGCAGTTCTATGAAAAAAAAAAAAAAAAACAACAACACAAACAAAACTACAAAACTAGTCGGGCAGCTAAATGTGATAGACATTCAGATACTCTGCAAAAGTTAATAGAGAATTGAGTGTGTTTTGATGTTCCAGTTCTTCTGACTTTTAGCTTTAAAAATAAATAAATAAGTTTATCTAGTTTTTATACACATATACATATTTTAATTTATATTCTAGTCGACATAAATATAAAACAAAAATATATTTTCTTCTTTAATGAATCAAACGAAATAACAACAAAAACTTATTTACAGGGTATTAAAAAAATCCCTACCACAGAAAAAGAAGTAGAAATAGTAGAAAAAAAAAATAAATGTGCGTTTGTCGATGCGCTTAGAAATTTTCGACAAAAGGCAGAACAATGGATGCAGAACAGAGGAAGGTAGCAAAAATATGTTGTTCTTGTCTCACCTACATGCTGATCATCTCTATGCGAAGACCTTTGTGCGCTGTCTGCGCTTTATAAAAATACACGTACTATTGATCTATACATACACATAGACTATGTGAGTGCGTGTGTATACAGTTAGTTGTTTGAAAATTGAGCAAAAATAACAGCAGCAGCAACAGCAACAGCGAAAAATCATTTTGTTGGCCAACCAACTGCTTGAATTTCTATTTATAAAACCAAAATTGTAGGTGGCTTCTGATGTGTTGAAAAAATAAAAAAAAAAAAAGGAAAGGAAAAGAAAAGAAATAAAAAAAGAACTTGCTGCAAAAACAAATAAATAAAGCTGATCTACACTTTGTTGTCGCGCCCTTGCCCCAACTCCCTCTGCTTCTATCAGCCTCTCACTCACTTTATGCGCCCTCTCACTTGCTCTTAAGAGCTAATAAGTTGATGTGCTTTTTACGAATTAGTTCATTTCCTTTGTCCATATTGACTGTGGCCAAAACTTATTTCCCACTATAGGGGCTATCATGTCTATATAAGTAGCTCTGATCACTGATCTCTGATCTCTCGGTTACCCAAGAAACAATTATATCACAAATAGCGAGTTTTATTCATAAGACCAACAACAATTATAAGTTAGTTTCTCTATTTGCTATATTGACTTATTCCTGCACTTGATGTGTTCTTTTTTGTTTTTTCCTATAACAACTCGGTTAGGGCTGGTTGCGCCCGCCGGGCCAGAAACATGGTCTGGCGCTGAACCCAGACGTGCATGTGTGTAAATGCTGCTGCTGTTGCGTTCACTTGTTGTTGGAATCTTATTTTTATACGTATACGTAATATTTGACGTTATTTTCTTGTTTGTTTTTTGCTTTCTGTCTGCGTGCGGCGATAGCACAATTGAAATCAGCCAATTGGTTAGCCAGTTACATATGTCATTACCTATTATCTATGGATATAAATGGTTTTCTATGAGCTATCTATTCTTACAGTTTTATAGTTACAGCTACATTTAGACTAAATATATTCGCGTCTTAAATCTATTTTAAACACTCAAATTAGTAAATAAAGGTCGTCTTTTAGCATTTTAAAAATAATTTTGTAATTTTTTTTTTTTTACAATATATAATATATATATATAAAAAAAAAATAAATAAAAAAAAAAAACAAGTTTTTTATAGTAAATAAAATAAATTATTTAGACTTAAACTTATATACTTAAAGTTTGTGTATTTTGTTTTATGTATTAAATAGCAGTCTACAAATAACGCAAGCTAAGGCAATTTAATAAACCAAAATTTAACATATTTCTTCAAAGATTTTGAGCTGAATAAAATATATCCCTATTTACTAAAAAATAGTATAATAATAATATATGTATAAAAAAAAATAAAATAAAATAAATTTATAATAATAATATTTATAAATTAATTTAATCGAATATCTAATTAAAATTGCTAATATCGCTTGTCTCTGTCTGCATATTTGTCTCTTTCATTCACACTTTGAGAAAAAACTTAGATCGCGTCGGTTCCTCTACGAGTTCATTTGCAATCGGAAGCTTTTATTGGCTTTGTCACGATCGATTAGTGGAGTTCTTTGAATGTATTGGTATGCATGAGAGGGTTATGCTTAATGCACTCAACTGACGATAACCGAAGGGTCTTCAGTAGAGCGAGAGCGATTGAGAGGGTAAAGAATAGCAGTTACTTGTGAGCTATTTTATTTTATTTTATTTTTTTAAATATCTATTGAATTTCTTTAAAAAGATTTTGAATGATTATTTTTTAAATATTTATTTATTTTTATTATTATTATTATTATTTTTTTTTTTGGGGGGGGTGGTATCTTATTTAACGTATAAAATAATTTATATCTCATATTTTGTATACATTAAATTCGATTCCCAAAACTAACTAAAAAACCAACCAGCTTGCTCGTTTCGCTCAAAGGAAATTAAGAGTTATAACCATCAGATTAGGTAGAGGCAGATATAAGTACATTTATATATACATATATACACACATTTATACATATATACAGAAGGTGGAAGGGGAGATGAATAGGTGTTAAACATATTTACATATTTACAGGCGAGGTTTTTGTTGTGCATATGTTTTAGTTTACTTTTAATTTGGTTGATTTTGTTTTTGGGAAAATATTTGGAAAATTACGATGAATTGTACAAGTTTTGTTTAATCAATGTTTTTATTGGGTTTCTACATTTTGCATTTTGTTTAATTGGACTGAAGTGACGGGAAATTCACAAGTCAAAGGACAACCCATTAACATATGCACAAACTTACCCATTACCCGGGGTGGGCATGTTTCATGATCGGGACCTGTTGTCGTTTAAATAGATATAACGCATACAAATATATTGCAAATATACTATATATGCTTCGAGATATGTGTGTGAGGCGTTACATAAATAAATATATATAAATTTATATATATAGTTGAGAGATAGATATAGAGTTAAGTTGCCGCCGTACTTGGGTTAGTTACAAAATAGAACAGTTTAGTTAATATTTAATTATTTAAATATCTCAATATATATAGATAATAGTTTTTGTATAACTAGGTAAGATTGTATTCAAGTTTTGTTGTACCTAAGTTGTATGAATTTTTTTTTTTTTTTAGTCACAAGAGAGCTTAACTTTCATTTCTTTTGTTTTGTAAATTGTAACTCAATTCAAATTTCTTTTAACGCTAAAAACTGCAACTGCTTTGAAGTAAACATAATCAAAATATAGATATAGATAATAGATATATATATATATATATATAGATAATCGAACAAAGAATAGTTTGTAGATAGAGAGAGATAGATAGATAGATAGAGCAATGGCAAACAACTTGAACTTGTACTCACAGAAGAGAACGGCAACAAAATCTGTATCCTCGATAATCTTTTGCAATATCTTGGCATTGACCTCCTCGATGCGATCGGGCAAATCCATGGCCTCGAGTGATGTTAGAAAATCGAGCACGCCCTCCTCATCCATCAGGTCGCCATCGTAGATGATGGGCTCCTTCTCTCTAAATAGTACAGGGTATGTTTAGTCAGTTGTTGTTGTTGTTGATGTTGCTCTCACTCTTTGCTGTTTTACCTGAAGTAGGTGAGCGCTGGGAAGGTTTTGATGCCATATTGTTTTGCTAGTCGTTTGTCGTTAATTTTCACAAAGTCCACACCGAACGAGTCGGTGTCATCGTCGATTTTTTCGAGCTCCGCTAAAACCTTATCACAGGTAACACAGCTACGCGCATCTGCAAAGCAATTAAAAACAATTGTCTAAGTATATAGAAATTTCTATGATTTATTGTTGTTGTTGCTGTTGTTGTTTTTATAGAAATCTTTATGAAGATACCAACGGGAATTGACGGCTAGCAACTGTCGCGTGTGACGCCAAATGCTGCGGCGATTATTCATAGCGCTAAAAGGGATGCATCATCATCGGTAATGCCATTAGCCACGCCCCAGCGCCCCTCATACATACACACACATATATATATATAGTCAGAGAGAGCAAGAACCGCAAATGGCATTCTGGGCAGGCTGGGCGACCTGGCTAGTGAATGAAATGACAGCAGCAGCAAATGAAATTGCATTGCTATATAGTACATGACAGATATACATATATGCATAAATATATATAAATTGTATATATGCTATATATGTCGCCTATATGGTTAGCTATTAATGTGTGCACAACTGCCAACAGCATTTGGCTAAATTAATTCATAAAAATTTATGCAGCAACTATTAGGGAAATGAATTACAGCACACACACACACACACACACACACACCCACAAAGAGCTGTCTGTGCATGTGTGTGTGTGTATGGGTGGTTGCACGCCTTTCTCTCTCTATATATATTCTACAATATATAATATCAATACATTGTACACAATTCACATTTCTATGAACCTTTTGCTTAGTCAAAAGTAAATTTTTGTTTTTAATAACCAAATTTTAGCAGCTAAAAGCAGTTTACATTGGTTCAATATATATATATATACGATATCTATAAAATACTTGAACTTCATTTGCTGTGTGTGCGTGTGTTTGGTGTACGCTTTTTATGGCCGTCAAATACATGAAACAGATGCTCAACTACATATTACGTATACGTAATATTTGATTGAATTCGATTTTATGATTTGATTGCAATTTGCATTTGTTGGGCTATATGCGATCTATCCATCAGTTTACATTGTTTTCACAACACATTGCAATAACATTAATAGGCATTTAGCAAAAACAAATAAACAATTTCATTTTGATGGCCAATTGCAATGGAAATTTGCGTAGGCTTCACAAATAATTTGTATTTCGCATTGTTTCTTTGTCTGAACATTAAATATGTAGATATATCATTGACATTTTTTATAGATAGATATATATGTGTGCATATTTATTTGTTTATAGTATAATTTTTTTTTTTCAGTGTCAACAAATTAATTTCTGGAAAAATTGAAATGAAATTTCAAGTTTATTTTCTTTGGTATTAACTGGCGACATTGATAAATAATGAACACATATATTTAAATATATATCGTAAATTTGTGCGTCCACATATTCAGAAATGAATTCCTTCAAGCGTAACAATATCCACAATCCGAAGGTGATTAACGTTTGGAAAACTTATTTAACATGTTTATGGTTTAGCTATTTATAAGCAGCTAAATTAGAGCGTTTTGTTTATGCAAAATTTTAGCGCTCAATTTAAATGATATAGATATGGATATAGATATATACATGTACTCATACATATACAATTTTATAAGCTAAAAAACGCTGCAATAAAAGTTTCTTTATTGCCTTTAGAAATGGAGAAAGTATGCGCCTGTAATTAGCTTATTTTGATTCTATTTAGTTATTTTTTTAACCCACACAAAATACTTTTTAGATAGAAACTAAATGGGCAATTATTTAAGCTCTGGGAGGGCCTCGGGCATTGGCTAACTTATTTACTGGCCAATTTTTTACTTAAATGCTACAGAATCCAAAGACACAGCGAGAAAGGGAGAGGGAGAGAGAGTGGAAGAGGGAGAGAGAGAGAGAGTGAGAGAGAGAGAGAGAGAGAGCGCAAGCAGACAGCACTAAAATAAAGCAGAGAGACGGCAATTTCTCATAGCCAAAAGCGTTTTGCTGCTCATAAACAGAACGCAAAGGAAAACCACTAGAGGGAAAAATAGAAAAACTGAACAGAGACTAGCAACCAAAAAAAAAAAAAAGTAGAAAAAAAAAAAATAAACCGAATGAAAATCTCAAGACATTTCGTACAACGAAATTTTTCACATATTTTCACTTGTATGCGAATTTTTAGAATTTTCACTAGAGAAAATTTATATAATATGGCTTCTGTTACTATTTCGAGTCGCGCACGGCCATCAGCGTGCGTTTGCCCGGATCACAAAATTCTCGCACATTACTACACAACAACAAAGGGTGTGCGTGTGTGTGTGTGTGTGTACTTACACCAGAAGACGGCAACATAATCCTTGTCAGCCAATAGCTTTTCCAACTGCTTGGCATTGACCTCCTCAATAACGGCTTCGGGCTCGAGGGGTGGCGCCGCCGCCGCCGCCGCAGCTGCCGCTGGCTGTGATCCTTTCTTATTAGCGCAATTCACATATCCGGGAAAACTCAGTGCCAGTAGCGTACACACGAGCAATGTTAGAGTTTTTATTCGCGTGAAAGTCATCTTACGAATGCCTTCAGTATGACAGTCAATGCAAATTGGCCGTTGCGATTTGAATTGATTAAATTATGATTTATTATAATTCAAACTCTTAACTCAAACATGCGTGCGTGTGTACATTTATTTATTTTATATAAGTATTATTATAAGAATTATTGATTTAATATTTCAAAGTTAGCAAAAAATCGTCGTTTTGTCGTTTTTGTATTTTATTTTAAATTAAGGCACTATTTTTAGTTGAAAAATCTTATTTCATTCGCGTACACAAATACATGGGCGAAAATATATATAGGTTATATATATATGTATATATATGAGAAAATTAGATTATAAAAGTATATATATATACATAGAGATATGTATATATATATGTATGTGAATTTTCTATTAATTGAATGTTTTCCGCGGACTGTACTCTTTTCAGTTTTTCAATTTTGTTCCACTCCGTGCAGAGGTCCGCTCGCAACTGAAAGTCTTTTGGTGAACATTCTATGCCATTCAAGAGGCCTAGTCAAGCTTTAGGGATCTTATATTTCGGGCATTTCGAATCTTTTTTCATCTATTCTTTTTCGTTTCTTTAGCTTTTTGGCATAGCTTTCGGAATGAGCGATAGAGCGCCAAGTGAAACGCTGCATGATCGTGGAAAGAGTGTGGTGAAATTTGAATAAAATTGAGCGAATGCTCTTCACATCATCCGCTTTGCGTTGCAATTCTTTGTTTATGCATCTTGGCACCACTACATATATGTATATGTACATATATATAGACGCTCGGTGGTCTTACGAAACTTCCTGTAAAAACAAAACACAAAATAGCATTGTATTGGTATTGTATACATATATACGCAACTGTGCGAGCGAACGTGGAAGAAGAATTGTGAAATGCGTGAAACACATATTATATACAACAGCTGCGAGCATATGTGAAGGAAAACGAAATTAATAATTGTTGATTTATTTGTGCAAATGATGAGATCTATATATTTTTTGATTACAAAAGTTCTTCACATCAAAGGAAAATATGCGAATGAAAATCATGAAATGGAAAGTGATTCAAAAAAGCGTTATAAATAGCTGTTATAAATGGCAAAAGGTAATTATTCTCTTTGTAATAAATTTACTAAATTATATACTCATATTTGTAGTAGTTCTCATGAAATATAAAATAAATTAATATCAACATATTACAATATAACCATTAACTATCCAAAAATTCAAAATCTGAATATCAGCAATAAAAACTTTCAAATTACAAGTATCGATGTCAGTTACAAATACAATCGCTACTTAGCAGCGATATTCTATCGATATTTCAATGCAACGCATTATTTTTGGCTTTACAGTATTCGGTCACACTGCACATATATCACATAAATTTTGTTAGAGTAAGACGTCTCGTCGCACTCTATTCCGTCAACTCAACTATTTCGGCCATAAATGCAAGTGCAAAAGACCAACAAACAAACGTTGGTATGCGTAGTGCATGCTAAATTCGCAGTGAAATCCTCAATAGTCAAAAAGGTTTTTTAAGTGCGTCGCGTTACAAACAAAAATAAACGAAAAAGTCTTGAACAGTGCAAAGATAACGCGCGCATATAAAAAATCGATTCATATTCCTTCAATTTTTAGGTAAAGTGCAAATTGATGAATGTAAAGTGCATTAATTTAATGTGTGTAACGTGTATTGTGAACTATTGAACAACAACTAGAAATGGTTCACCTTGAACTCTCTGGCATTGCAGAGGCACTGAGGCACTGCCGCGCACATACCAAAGCAATAAATAACATAACAAAATGTATTGTGGGTGTTTGTTTTCTTTTTGTTGTGTACTTCCTCTTCTTGATATTAAGACACACATATATTCGATTGCTAAAATTGACATTGATAATTTGTGTCTAGCTCTTCAGCTAACAGCAACAATCGCACTTGTAAGCTTTTTATCGCATTTCAATGTGAAGGTGAAAGTTATCAGCTGCTTGCAGCGCTTTGGCAATTGTAAATTTTGTTTTTGTACTATTTGTCATGGCAATGGCGACTTTTGTATGCCCTCTGTATGTCAGTATAGTTATAACAAAGGTTATGTCGCTTTGTTTATAATAAAATTTACTAGAATAATTAAATTAAAAATGTTTACCAAAGTATTCAATATGTTTGTATAGCTTTTCGAAGGCCATTCCAATTTCTTATCAGCTGCTTGTAACGGCAAATTGTGGAGAAATTGTAGATATTTTGTTATGATTTTTTTTAGCTGAGCGATGGTGCCTTTTGTATAACGTTTTGGTTTAAATGAGATTAGCAAATGATTTGCTAAAGGAACTAAGTTTTTATTTGTTTATATAATATTCATCTGTAATAAATCTATTTTGAATATACTAATATATTTTACTTTAAAGACTTTGCTGAAAGAAGATATAATCTAATAATAAAATAAAAATTGTGGATCTCTAATCTAATCTAATCTTTATTTACTTTATTTTCGTTATATCGTTAGTTTTATATAATATTTTATTTTCAAATATGCTCAAATTAAATAAAGCTTAAATTTCAATTCTAGAAAATTCTGTAATCAAGACTTCAGACTAGAAAAAGTCAATATCAATATCATAATTTGCCAGTTGCTTACGATCCGTTGCGCATATCGAATGTTAGGCTATTAAAGTAAACAAATTATTTAATTGTAATCAGCCAAATGTCTAATGACTTAAATTATTTATCAGACAGCTGTCATTGAAAAACCACTAATCAGTTATTAATCACTTACTTCTTGTTAACTAAAGCGCTTAGCCAATACAAGTTCAAAGAAACCAGTTTATCGGTAATAATTGCAGCTGCTTAAGTGAAAAAAGAAAATACAATATTATGAATAGTGGAAAAAATACTCCAACAGATGAATTTCGATTGCTTGGCCAGTTAAATCTGCTTTCTGTAATTGTATAGCGCAAGTCGGTTTAATGGAGATCTTTAATGATTTGTTTGCTCTATTTTCTTAAACTACTTTTTCAGTCGGGCGCGTGACAATTTAGTGGCTTTTATGTCAATATTACTATGAAATTGGATGAAATTGTCGCAGGGTAAGTGAACAACAAATTGCATAACATGAATTTGACACACATTTGTTATTCGTTTGTTTATTTGTTTATCGTCTAGGTACCAGAAACGAATCGGCACCTATGATAAGCAAGAATGGGAGAAAACTGTCGAGCAACGCATTCTGGATGGCTTCAATAGCGTCAACTTGAAGAATACCAAACTCAAAACTGAACTCATTGATGTCGATCTAGTGCGGGGTACAACTTATATATATATATATATAAATTAATATATTCCATTCTATATGTATTTATGTATTTCTCTCCACAGGCTCGACGTTTCCCAAAGCAAAGCCGAAGCAAACCCTAATCACCGTCATTCGTTTGGCCATACTTCGATATCTGTTGCTGCCCCTCTATGCACAATGGTGGGTCAAGCAGACGACACCGAATGCCTTCGGCTTCATACTCTGCCTGTACATCACGCAATGGATCAATTGGGCTGTATACATTATGCACAGCAATCGGCTGGTGCCGCTGGTCTATGTACAGGAAACGAACGCAACGACGACAGTAGACGCCGATGCGGCTGCTGCTGCTGCTGCAGTCGATAAGCAGCAAGAGCAGCAGCACCAGCAGCAGAATGCGGAGGAGAATGCCGACTTGCTCAGCGCACTCCTCATACCCTGTGCGCTCAGTTTGCTGATTAGCTTAATACACTCACAGATTGTGGCAACGAATACGGCGCCGGGTGGTGCCAGCAATAAAAACAAATTGCGTCGCTTTTCCATACCCGCGTTCGGGGGCGACAAGCCCAATTTGCCGCGCGTTAGGCGACGCAAGAAGTTTGTGCGGCAAGTGAAAATAATAACTGTTTACATATATTCATAATAAATCTGAACTTATAATTTATTACTCACAGCTTGCGTCAGGCCGAGTCGGACAATTCACAGACAAATAGTAATCATGCATTGAGCACGCGACGTTCGAAATTGCCGCCCCTCAGCACCGAAGCCAGCCCCGATTTGAAGCCCTGCACATGCAATCCAGTTCCTAGCGAGGAGACCTTCCCTACCACAACTGCCATAACCATACTGCATCAACATCACCAGAATCATCAAGCAGCTGCAGCTGCAGCGGATAGCACCACGCTAAACGAGCCGCTCTACGATCTCAGACAGGTGGCAAACGCCGAAGCTACCGACAGTCCCCAGAAGAAGCGCAATGTCAATTGGCATACGCCCATCCAGATCTATGCGACATTCGATCAGAATGAGTTGCCCTCGTCCAGCATTGAGCTCAACAGGAGCAGTGGCCCAGCACCGAGTGGTGCACGCCTGGAGCCCAATTATCGACCCACAAATCGCAGCATTGGCGAAGACGACGGCTTCGAGAGCTTGAATAATAAAAGCTCCAGCGGCGAGGATAACAATCATTCGCCCAATGTGAATAGTTCTGCGCCCAGTGGGGCAAGCCCATCAAATGTCATCACAGCGACGCCGAATCATCTCCGACTGCGTCTCAATGTGAGCAGTTGCAGCAATAGCAACAACAATGCGACAAGCGATTCAAATGATAAAATCACTCATGAATCCACGAGCAGCTGTGCCGAGTCGGATGAATGTGACGACGCGGATATTATCTCAAGTCCAGCCTCGGCTGGCACACAAGAGTGCAATACATCGGCTACCGATTGGTTGGGCGTGACCACAAACAGCGAAGATTGTAGCTATACATCCGAGCTGGATCAATCCGATGGCGGCTTCAAGCATCAGGCCTGCAGTGATGAGGAGTTGCCAGAGCTGGATATAACACCGACGACCATACTCAATCCACACAGCAGTCTGGATCGCAGTGAGTTGGCCAGAATAAACTTCATGATTGTATCAATTAATAATAATAATTATTATTAAATATTCTTTCAGTTAGCTGCACCATTTGGGATCAGCGCGATGCTAAGAAGGCTCAAATGTCTGTCCTGGAAATCGCATCGTGCATTATCGAACGCGTCGATTCGCTGGGCGTGACCAATGACTATATATACATAGGCGTATTTTTCTCGTTCCTGCTGACGTTAATACCCACATTTTGTAGGCTATGCGAGGTACGGGACGAGACCAATAGCTTTCCCCTACTCTGTCTGTATTCCACCTCTTTCTCAGATCACAATTGATGCGGATAAGGCTAATGATATAAGCTATTTCTATATACCACTATTGTTGTGGAAGAAGTCATCGTCTTCCTTCTTTACACTCTTCGGCTTTGCCTTTGGTGAGGAGCAATGGGAGCGCACTGTGCTGGCGCTGGGCTTTGTGCAACGCCTCTGCCTGACGCTGATATTATTCATGATATTTGCAGTGGCCGAGCGCACCTTTAAGCAACGGTAAATTCAAGCGTATTCAATTTATTATATGCGTTCTCTTATTCTGTTTTCTTTTTAGCTTTCTGTATGCCAAGCTGTTTTCACACCTAACTTCCTCGCGACGTGCTCGCAAATCAAATTTGCCGCACTTTCGCCTCAACAAAGTGCGCAATATTAAAACCTGGTTGAGCGTGCGCTCCTACTTGAAGGTAGGTGCATATTAAATACCTTCAATTCAATTAAGTCTTACCTCTATATGCATACCTTTTGGATTGTCTAGAAACGCGGTCCGCAGCGTTCGGTGGATATTATTGTATCGGCCGCATTTATAGTCACACTGCTGCTGTTGGCCTTTCTGAGCGTAGAGTGGCTAAAGGATTCGGTTAATTTGCACACACATCTAACGTTGGAGGCGCTCATTTGGTCCATTACGATCGGCATCTATTTGTTGCGCTTCATGACGCTTGGCCAAAAGATTCAGCATAAATATCGCAGCGTTTCGGTATTGATAACTGAGCAAATCAATTTGTATTTGCAAATCGAACAAAAACCTAAGAAGAAGGAGGAGTTAATGGTCTCAAATAGTGTGCTAAAATTAGCCGCCGATCTGCTAAAGGAGCTCGAAACGCCATTCAAGATCTCTGGTCTCAGTGCCAATCCATATCTGTTCACAACCATCAAGGTGGTCATCCTATCTGCCCTATCGGGTGTGCTAAGCGAGGTGCTGGGCTTTAAATTGAAGCTACACAAAATTAAAATTAAGTAAGCCAACCCACAAACAAAAAAAAAAAAAAAAAAAAAAAAAATTACAATTTAAAAAAAATAGATATTAAAAAAAAAAAACGAAAATTACAAATTTAATGAAATTGAATTATAGAATGGAAATTTAGCCTAGAGCAAGAAACAGACGATGGCCCAAACATATGTTATATTTTTCTAGTACAATTTTTTGGAATGCTTTAAAAACGAAAGAGAAACACAAAAAACTCTACAGTGTCTAAATTATCTAAATATAGTTTACGAAATAACAAGTTTGAGTAGTTAATATATTAAGTAAGCCAATGTTTATGTTTTTGTCATGTGATGGTTTATCAGCGTTAACTATTTAAACTACTATTATACCACTAACTATGCTTAACAGATCTATCCTATATACATATATATAGATATATCTATATTTCTACATGTACGTATCTGATAGATATTAGAGCGCCGTGCACAATCACATTTAACATTGTTCGCAGAACCTTTTAGCATAGCAAAACTATTTATGTATATGTATATCTATATACCATCTATTAATGTTTATGTATGTCGTTTTCCTAATTGTAGTCTAAAAGATAATACCGTTAATCAGTCACACGTTCAATTCGAAAATATTTAATATCTAATAAAAATTTACCAAAGTATAAATTTATTGTGTAATATTAAATTATAAACAGCTTAAGTTTAAAAGTGTATTTAAAGTTGGCTGATAAAAAATATATATTTTGTGGATATTAATTTGTTAAAAATAGTTTGCTAAGCGGCTGAAGCTATTAAAATTTGGCGCTAAACAAATAAACGAAAAAATTCGCAAGTTTAGTATTTTACCTCAAAGAACATTTTTATGCCTTGGTGCTGAAAAATACTCTTCTTGTATTTTAAAGTTTGGTATATATTTGCCATCTGAAAAGTACAATAGTAGCTGCCGAGTTCTTTTCCATAGATGGCGCTTGAACAAACTTTGACAGCTGATCGTACCATGCAGTGTGACCAGATTTTGTTTACACACGCCGCAACACCTGACGTAACAGCGTTTTTGCATATGCTGTGATCTTTAAACTCGACAAATTTCAAATATTAATTTTACTTGAAAAAAGAAAAGCCCAAAAAATGCTGAAACTGCCACTAACTCAAATTCTGCGATATTCCCTGGCCAACCAACTGTTGCGCAGCCAAACGCGCCTGTTGCACCTGGGCGAAGCGAATGTGCTGAGCAGCGAAATTGATAAGCAATCAGTTGAGTTTAAGGTAAATATAGAAAGCATAATTAAACTATATGTTCATCAAATTCTTTACATATATTAGGAAAATGCTAGTGAGATGCGCAAGCTGGTGGCAGAGCTGCGCCAACTAACGAGTCAGGTGTTAACAGGTGGCGGAGCAAAGGCCATCGAGCGTCACACTTCGCGCGGCAAGCTGCTGGCCAGGGAGCGCATTAACCTGTTGCTGGACAAGGGCTCGCCTTTCCTAGAGCTGAGCACCTTGGCTGGCCATGAGCTGTATGGCGAGGAGGTGGTCAATGCAGGTGGCATTGTGACAGGTGTGGGCAGGGTGTGCGGGTAGGTCTCCGACTGTAGACTCTTTAGAGTAATTGATTAACTCCCTTTTGCTCTCATCTATAGTACTGAATGTGTCGTGGTGGCCAATGATGCCACCGTCAAGGGCGGCAGCTATTACCCGATTACAGTGAAAAAGCATTTACGTGCACAGGAAATAGCACAAGAGAATCGTCTGCCCTGCATCTACTTGGTGGACTCCGGTGGTGCCAATTTGCCACGTCAGGCAGAAGTATTTCCCGATAAGCTGCACTTCGGACGCATCTTCTACAATCAGGCGAACATGTCGGCGCAGGGCATACCGCAGATTGCCGTCGTCATGGGCAGCTGCACGGCTGGCGGAGCTTATGTGCCAGCCATGGCGGATGAGAGCATCATTGTGAAAAAACAGGGCACCATCTTTCTGGCTGGCCCGCCGCTGGTTAAGGCGGCCACCGGCGAGGAGGTGTCTGCCGAGGATTTGGGTGGAGCTGATTTGCATTGCAAGACTTCCGGTGTCACGGATCATTATGCGGTGGACGATGAGCACGCTCTGTATCTGGCCCGGCAAATCGTTAGCAATCTAAATCTGGATGCAACGAACGCCTACAATGAGCAACTACAGCATTCCAGTAAGAGGAACTTCGGATCAGCTGCGCCAGCAACTGCAACAGTGGAGGAGCCGCTGTACGATCCAACGGAACTCTATGGTATAGTTGGGCCCAATCTAACAAAGAGCTTCGATGTGCGCGATGTCATCGCTAGAATTGTGGACGGCAGTCGATTCACGGAGTTCAAGAAACTCTATGGCGAGACTTTGGTGTGCGGCTTTGCCAAGCTCTACGGCAACACTGTGGGCATTGTGGGCAACAATGGTGTGCTCTTCTCGGAGAGCGCTCTGAAGGGCGCACATTTCATCCAGCTGTGCGCGCAGCGTAAGATTCCATTGATCTTTCTACAAAATATAACAGGTGAGCAAGTGCATCATATCTAAGTGAACAAATTACCTAATGCGATCTCTACCTAATGCTAGGCTTCATGGTGGGTCGTGATGCCGAGGCTAATGGCATTGCCAAGAATGGCGCCAAGATGGTCACCGCCGTTGCCTGTGCGAATGTGCCCAAGTTGACGGTGATCATTGGCGGCTCCTATGGCGCTGGCAACTATGGCATGTGTGGCAGAGCCTATTCGCCGCGATTTCTCTATATGTGGCCCAATTCCCGCATCTCTGTCATGGGCGGCACACAGGCGGCCAATGTGCTGGCTCAGATCACCGAGGATCAGCGCAAGCGAGCGGGCAAAGAGTTTAGCGAGGAGGAAGCGCAGAAGCTCAAAACTCCAATTGTGGAGATGTTCGAAAGGGAAGGTTCGCCTTATTATAGCACTGCACGACTGTGGGACGATGGCATCATTGATCCGGCAAATACAAGGCAAGTGCTAGGCTTGAGCCTGAAGGCTGCTCTAAATAATTCCGTACAAGAAACCAAATTTGGAGTTTTTCGCATGTAGAATAATTTGGAATGCTACCAATTTGGCATTCACACATTTTTCTGTGAGAGATTTAGTGCATTTGTGAGCATTTAATGTTCAAATATGTTGTAACTGTTGCATTTATTAGTGTTAAGAGAAAATGTGTTGTAAATTTGTTTACCAATTTATATTGTATACACAATGGGCGTGGCCCGGCAAACTGTTTTAAAATTTTAAATAAAACTGCGATCGATACTGAGCTGAGTGGTTAACAGCGTCGATTAATCGAGGGGCCGATTTGACGCCAGCTCGTAACAGTGCCATCATGAGCATAACATTTGCGCGTGTATTTTGTCAAACCAAAGGCACAAATTTAGTTACACAACACTAGAGCAGTCGATAACACTACGTGAAGACGGTTCGTCATAGAATTTGGATTTCCTTTGTCATTAATAACGTTGGAATAATAAAAAGAGCGGTTTAATTTAAAACAGAGTCTATATAAATTACAATTAAATAGGTGAGTGTCTAATTGTCCAGTAAAGTGAAAGAGTGGCAAAACCTTTATCCAAGTGAATAGACAAATACATGAGTGTACGTGTGTGTGTTGGTGAATGTTGCGGCCGCGGCGGCTCTTTCTCTGCGTTATGTTTTTTGCCTGCTCCATCTTGAGTGTGTGCATGGCAAAATCTAGAAGTAGCGTCAGCAGAAAAGAAAGTTCAACGGCAAAAAAATGCGAGAGAGTAGCGCGTGTATGTGGCGATTTTAAAATAGCCTTGCCGAAAACTTCAAGTGCACACACTTGAGCACACATAAGTAGGAGAAAATATCTGTACATGATGCGCAACGATGCAGCTGTATGTGTACGTGTGTTTTATTCCCTGTTGTACGCATTTAAATGTCGCAGGCGTCTGTGCGCATTGTGTATCAATGTGTGTGTGTGTGCGCCCAAAATAAAATGTGTGCGTGTTGCTGCCTGCATATTCGTGTGTGTGTATGTGAGTGTGTGCGTTTGTGGCTTCTGCTGCGCGCTTGCAACAGGAACAGCCATAAAAATTCCACTGCCGCATTGCAATTACAAATCGTCAAGCCTTTGCGGCTAATCTGCCGAGTCGATGCCGTTACCATTTCTGTTTTTTTTTCCTTTGGCTTTTGCCACTTAACATTTCTACTAGCTGCCGCAAGTGCACTTTAAGGCAGACGAGTGTTGCCATACGTTTTTTATTTTTTTCATTCGATTTTTTTCTTGCATTTCCTGTGCTCAGGTGTTGCTTTTGTTTTAGCTGCTGCCAATTTCATTTTATTTGCATGACGTCATCGGCGGTATGTCAACTCGTTATGTGGTCTATATGTCAACCCCCGCACAATGTTGTCCACTGACATGTGTGCATGTGTGTGTGTGTCTGCGTTTGTGTCTTACTGATAGCTGTTTCAGGTTCGAACGCCCTGGCTTGTTGTCTTTTAGCTTGGCTACTATTTTTTTATTGGCTTCATTAAAATTGCTCAGCTAGCGGCATTGACACAAACGCCAACGCTGAGGTGCTCTCTTTAATAACTCGCCGGCTTTTTCACACATTCACATATTCCATAAACACACGCACACACACATGCATGCAGCAATATCTTGTGTGAGTATGTTTAGGTGGGGTACGCAGCACTTGGACTTTTGCTTACATTACATTATATTAGGCTGAGATTGAAGCTTAATTATGACGAGCGCTTGTCGATAATCGGTTGATCGATGTCGATAATTATATCGTTATGTAAAATTACTCATTTCTAATACATTTACACCGATGTATGAGTGCATGAGCACTTTGGTTTGTTTTGTAGTCGCGCTTAATTAGTTGGCAACGACATTTGCCACAACTTCCGCTGCAGCGCACACACACATACGCACGTCAATCAAAACACCCCCGCACACACACACACACACAGATACACGGTCTTAAACACACACTTATCATCTGCCATCATCGACAATGGCAAACAAAAACAAATCCCCCTTAATGAGTTTTCAACTTGTTGTGTATTTGGGGCAGTTTTGCCTGCCATAGTTGGCGCACTTCAATCAATAAACTACAACAACAACAGCAGCAACAACTGCAACAATACGGAATGGTAGAAGAAAATAGCTTGAATTATCTTTTGGCAGCTCGACAGCTTAAATACCCTTTAACAGCTGTGCGGTATATAAATATGAGATTACTTGAGGAGTTTTATGGTATGGTATGGCTTATGGTAGGATATTTTTTCTGTTCACAGTAGATCCGTTTAATATTTTTATTTTATTTTTTAAATTAACTCTAATTTAAATGTAAAAGAAAAAGAAACGGATTCTTATAGGAATTCTGTATATTTTCTTTTTGTACTTCTATAATATACAATATAGAATTATACATAATTATTATAATAAAACACATTTTGTTAGGCAATCGTATTATTACAGAAAGAACTAAATTATGCTTCGAAATGTTGCATGATTTGCCATTTCGATGCTCCCACCCTCTTCGATTCCCTTTCTCTGCTCTATTTCACTCTCTGCTGTGTGACACACTTTGTAACAATAGTGGTAATACCCCCATTGGCTAGGGTACAATCGCTCGCATTTGTATGAAGTTCCGGCATTTGCTTCCAACTTCAGTTTATATCACAACGCGCCCTTTTTTGGGTTCAATGCACTTGCCACACTAAGCTACAACGTGGCAAAACGGTACACACACACACACAGTGGCAGAGGCACACTCAGAGCTCTGGCCTGATATATTTTTAGGTACATTTCGGTTGCGTCTAAGCGAAATGCCGGCTAATTTAATTTTCTTTATCAACGTGTCGCCGCTCTGCGTGGTCCACGCTGTGGCATTGGTCATGCTTTTCTTTCTATTCATTTTCTTTACTCTTTGTTTCTTTTTTATAAAGTTCTGCTCTTGATAATGCCAAATGCCGGTGACTAAGAGCTGCTGCCGCTGCTGCCACTCGAACATCATCAACTGCGTCGGCAGCGAACCGTTGACAAACCGCAGCAGCAGCGGCAGCAGCAGTAGTGGCAGCAGCAGCAGCGGCAGTCGCTGCCACAGTCCAAGTTCATTGTTCGTTCGCTCCAGTCTCGCACGGATTGCGCTGCTATCGCCGTATTTTGCTTGTATTTGTTGCACTTTATTGTATTTGTTGTCTTTACGTCTTCCTCTTGCTTCATTCCAATTTGTATTTTTGCCTCCGATTGTGTCTTGGCGGGCAGACGCGCGCGTTTGCATGTCGCTTGCATTTTACGCTCTCGTAAGTTTTCTGGAGCTTACAAGCAACTCAAACTATAAGAAATACAGGAGTGCTGCTCTTCAATTATATTAAATAGTGCGTTTCATATAAAGTTCGCTTGTGTGAAAATAAGTTATACAAACTATTGGTAAGAATTCTATAGAGTAAATGGAGGATATAACTAGAACTCTTTGATCTCTCCTTATGTTTTCCTCTTTAAGTAAGGGTATACGCTAGCAGTGCTGTCTTGCTCTAACTACTATCTGCATTCCCCTTATGCACCATTCTGTTTTTATTTCTCATTTATAGAGCCTATCTCTCTTGAGTGAGAATAGCTGTTTAGTTCTTTCTTTCTCTCTCTCTTTATCAACATTCACTTGCACTTTCTATCTCTCACATATCTTTTCTTAATACAATGCCTTTCCCTGCAATTCTCACGAACCCAAGCATACTCCCTGCCCCACTTTCTTGCAAGTGACTAACTTCTAGCTTTCGCTCCCTCTTAGCTAGTTCTCTTTGCTATCGTTTGCATTTTTCTCTCTGCCCCTCAAACAATCAACAAAAGCAAAAATTCTTTTCTTATAATACCGTCTTACTCTGCAATTCTCACGAATCCACGCACGTCATTTGAGCCTTTTTATTGTTTATTTGTCACTGTTTATATAAATTTTGATTGGGTCTTCGTTTTATTGATACTGGAAAAACGTGTTTTACTGAATTTTATATATACTAAATGCTTAGAGCCGGGTACGGAATATCTCCTAGTCGCTTTAATTGATGTTTGTAAACATACTGTAATGCCTTGATAAGAAGTCAGACTTTAAAGATAATTATTATGTTGGATTATTTCTAAGTGAAAGATAACAAATTGATTGTGATTAATTGTATTATGAAGCATTTCCGAGCTATTATCTTAGCTGATTGCTTACCAATTAAATTTGTCAACAGCGAGGCTATTTAATTCTAGGCTGATTAGCTGACAGTTTAAAGTTATTTTTAGAAGAACTATTTATTATGACTTTAAATTGCGAATTAGGTTTTCTGCTTGAGTGGAATTTCTTTCGTTGGAGTAGTTCAACGTGGAATTCGCGTTGATGGGAACATAAGCATTTGACAACAGCTTTGCTTAAGCAAATATATATGCAAAGTGATTACTCATTCATTCTTTACTAATATATTCAACTATTTTCTTAACTCGCAAAGTTGATTTAAAATCTCTGCGAAATGCCACACATCATTCAGCATATCATTTCTTAGCAGTTGCTAATTAAGTTAACAGTCAGCTCTGTTAACTCGTTAACAGAGTCTAAATTACATGCGAAACATTTAGATTGTTATTTGGATTTCATTTGGTGACATTAGAAATGAATGTTTCTCGCCAAAAAGATATTTGTGAAAATTTATTTAGGAACTTCAATTCAGATGAAGTATTTCGATCTCAGCATTATCAATGTTTCATGCTTTGACGTAGGCCCTGCCCGAAATGTAGTTTGGCATTGTTTTTATTCTATCATTACTTGACGCAACAAATCGAAAAATTTGAAAAAAAAAGATTTAAAGAAAACAACAAAAAAATATTTTAAATTTTAATTTTCTCTAAATAAACCCAATAAGAAGTAAAAAGTCTCTCAAGATCAATGATTGGAAGCCACGCAAAAATGCCCAAAAGTATGTAATGGAACGGTATAAAAAAAAAGAGCGAATGGCAATTATTTTTTACAAAAAAACATTTGGCCAAAGTAGTAAAAGCCATTAGAAAACACAAGAAAAAACAAGCAAATGTTGCATACAACTTTCATGTGTGTCTCTCCAACTCCAAGTCTCGTGCCACTAATAATCAACTGCATGCCGCATGCCACTTTGCTGGCTGTTGCATTTGATTGTGTGATTATTATGATCTTGATATTGGAGGCACGCACATGATGTGGCGACGCTTCAATGCACAAATAAGCAAACACACAAAAAATTGTTGAAATGAAAAAAAAAAAAAAAAAAGAAATAAAGCAATTATAAGCTGAACCATAATTAACAGCATTAACCACTCCCACACAACTTACCTTATATGAAAATAATAATAATAATAATATCTCTTTGTCTATTTCTCTTCATCTATTTTAGATACGCCCAACAAAGACATGGCTGTTAACGTATACTCCACAAATGTGACGTCAGAGAATCTGTCGAGGCACGACATGTTGGCCTGGGTGAACGATTGCCTGGCGTCGCAATTCTCCAAAATTGAGGAACTCTGCACGGGTAGCTACAACCTTCTAAATAATTATTTATTGAAGTGTATTAATTGATGTATTTTCGTTTTCGTTTGATTGTTTTTTTTTTTATTTTTTATTTTTATTTGACCATATTTAGGCGCTGCCTACTGTCAGTTCATGGACATGCTGTTCCCAAATTCAGTGCCCATCAAGCGTGTTAAATTCCGCACAAATCTGGAGCATGAGTACATACAGAACTTCAAGATCTTGCAGGCGGGCTTTAAAAAGATGTCAGTTGACAAGGTAAAATTCTACTTCTTTGCTCTCGCTCTCTCTATCTTTATCTCCCTCTGTTTTTTGATTCCTTGCTCTTACTTTACATCGATTTTGTTCAAGTTTTACAATACTTGATTTGATTTGTTTAATGCTCGAGTTTTGTTTTTTTTAGTTTTGATTTGAATTCAAACACTTTTTGCACACTTAACAAATTGAATTGAATTTAATAAAAGCTCAGGTGCTGTGTGTGTTGTGATGATCCCTTGTGCACGCCACTATCAATGTAATTTTTATAGTAACTATTATAATTAGCTATAAATTTTAATATTAGAATCCTAAAGCTTTCTATTGGCTTCGGTAATTTGTTAGAAATAAATTTGATTTTGAATTTATATAAGTTAAATATTAGAAATTGGGATTATTGATAAAGATTAGTTTTTCATGCTACAGAACATTTCGTTAGTTAAGAAATTCAATTTCGAAATATTAGAACATTTTCTGTTTCACTTAAAAGTAGAATCGACAATTGATGTCATTTCAATTAAATTTATATTAAAACATTATTTTTAACTTACATGAAAATTTTGAAATTCAAATTTAAAAATTCTCTTGAGGAACACAAGAAACATTTTTTTATAAACAAAATCTTACGACACTTAACTTTAATATGTGCGTAACTAACTGACAATTTCCGTTACAAATCAACAACAACAACATCAACTACAACTATGCAACTGGCAACAAAAACAACCACAACAACAACAATCATAATAACAACAACAACAACGACGACGACAGATTATACCAGTTGATAAGCTTATTAAGGGTCGTTTTCAAGACAATTTTGAATTCCTACAATGGTTCAAGAAGTTTTTCGATGCCAATTATGATGGACAGGAATACGATGCACTGGCGCAGCGGAATCACGTGAAGCTGGGCAGCGGCGGACCCGGCAGTCACACGGGCAGCGGCGTTGGCAGCAGCAGCAATGAATTGCACACGATGCACCGACAGAAGCTCATCTCGCATGCCCATTCCCATTCCCAGCAACAGCAGCACCAGCATTCATCGCATGCGCAGTCGACGCACCAGCCGCATCCGCCACTTGTCAGCAATGGGCGCAGCAGCTCGATGCGCGGTAGAACGGGTATGGGATCGCTGCAGAATATTGTCGATGGTTTTGAAATTGTTAATAATGGAAGAGAAGCTGTTGACGGTGATGGTCGCTGTATGCGAGGGTTCCATTTTTGTTTTACTTTCATTTTGTATACAACCCAACAAAAAAAAAAAAAAAAAATTAATCGAAAAGTGAAAACGAACGTGAAGCACGCGGAAGCGTCGACTGCATACCATGAAAGGCGCGCACACACACACACACACACACACAACAACAACACAAGCACAACAAAAACTTCAATAAGCAAATTGGCACAAACACATACGCTTCAACACACACACACACACACACACCTACATACACACATTTGTCCTCAAGTACATCGTCTTTTGAGTATTTTGTTCGTCTTTGTTTTTAGTGTGCACATTTTCTCTCTCATTAATTTATAATCTTTAGTTTAATCTTGAGTTGATATCAAAATTGTTCTGTTTAACTGTCTGTCTCTTTTGTTTTTTTTTTTGTAATTTCTATTTTGTGTTTCCTCATATGGCATTCCCCACAGTTACACTTGCATTATTATTCTCTTTCTCTCACTCTCACACATTTTACTTTTAGATAATACCCATTGACAAATTGATAAAGGGTCGATTCCAAGATAATTTTGAATTTTTACAATGGTTCAAAAAGTTCTTCGACGCCAATTACGATGGCAGAGATTATGATGCCAGCGCTGTACGCGAGGGTGCACCGATGGGCTTTGGCTCCGGTGCTGGAAAATCTCTGCCAGGCACAAGCAGCGGCGGCGGCGGCGTTGCCAGCTCCTACAGGCGTGTGCCAACATCGGCGGCAACACGGCCAACAGCAACAACAACGACAGCCACAAAGCCCAGTATGTTCTCTTGGTTTGGTTTCGTTTGCTTGCCCGTGTCCCATTCCATATATTATTAATAATAATAATAATAACAACAACAATAACATTATATAACCAAACAAATTTATTGTACATATACTAAATTATGCTCATCTAAAACATAAACTACAACTACAATGAATACTTACTTACTCTAACAACTACTCACACCTATTTTTATTTCTACTATATATTGTATATATAATTTAACAAAACTTGATTGCACAAATTATTGTCAACGAAATTTTTCCAAACCCAACAAAGCGCTACTTGAACGCCAACCATTTGACGTGCTTCACGTTTGTTAAATACTCAACATAGATTCCATCAATAGTTGTGTTCATTGTATATTTTATATTGAGTGTATATACGTGATATAAACTAACCTATCAATTATGTCTCTTTCGCAATACAAGTAGTTTCTAAGGTACCGCCACGGACAAACAATGCGACGCCGCCGAATCGAATGACGGCGGGCACAACGGGAGCTGTTAAGAAGAACGATGCGGTGACAGCGCAAACGAATCAACAGATCGAAGAGCTGTCGAATCAGGTTCGTCCTGAACTAGATGTATGCAAGTGATCATTATATTATATTTTGTTTTGTTTGTTCATATCATCCTTCCAAAGATAATGGATATGCGTCTGAATCTGGAGGGCTTGGAGAAAGAGCGCGATTTCTATTTCTCCAAGCTGCGCGATATTGAAATACTGTAAGTGAATCAATTATAAATGAAACATGTTTAATTAATATTTAATATATATATTTTTCATATTTGCACAGTTGCCAGGAAGCCGATGAGGCCGAGCCAGCTCAGTTAGTTCAAAAGATTTTGGACATTCTGTACGCAACTGAGGTAAGCGAGAGAGATTTTTGTTTGCTTAAACAATTTGCATAATCTAATTGTGTTTTGGCACCACAACAGGATGGCTTTGCGCCACCAGACGACGCACCACCAGAGGACGAAGAATACTAAATATAGTCAAAGCCCACGATTACTTCTTTGATCAATACATATTCAGAAAAAAGGAGAAAACAAAACAACCCAACACAAAAACATATATAATAATAATAAACAAACATGGATTAGAATACAACGTGAAATTGCTGCGCTGATCAAACTTTTCAAAAAGTCAAACAAATTCAAAAATATATAACGGAAACTTTCTACAAGCGGAACCAAACTAACCAACGAATCAAACAAAAACAGATATTACAATATAATGAACGAGGAAACAGTCGCAAAACACACACACACACACTCACTTACATACAAATACAGAAACAAAAATGGATATTATATTTGAAAGTATGCGATTTAACACAACAAAAACACACACACACACATAGTATATACATATATACATTACACATATGTACACACAGTAGTTATTTATTAATTATTAATTCAAATTTGGCATAGTGATTATGTAAATTAAGTATTTACTAAATGACAATATGCAGCGCACCGATCGAACACGATTGTTATTATAATATATTATGGCATTTATAATATATTCAAAAACTGCTCAATTTTGTTGCAGACAAAGCTGAGTTACGTTGCCTCAAGCGAATACAAATGATCGAACCAATTAACAATATTAAACAACTAAAAACCGAATCGTGTTCTGTTGGCTGTTGCTGCTATTGTTATTTACTAAATGAAGTATCCAAATCGTTTGTAGTAAGTCAACAACAACAAAGCATCACAACAAAAACAATCTCAACCCCAAAATACGTCGTATAAAGTAGAGCGACGTAAGATACAAAATTGTTTAGAATATTTAATTAAACTTGTAACGATTAGTATGTATTTTGTGTTGTTGCCGTTTCATTTGATGATTTGGTTTCGTTTTTCCTTTTTTTTTCTCCAAATGCGAATTTTTTTCATTTTCTTTTCCTAAACAAAAACATGAATTTATAAGTTTTACGTAAAGGAAATTTGTCATTGACTTTTGTTGTTGTTTTTGAGTGTAGTTTTGTGTGTGTAGTCGAAAAAAAAAAAAAAACAATTGTAAAATGTGAAGTTCACGTTGTTTATGCAGATCAGATTGGCATATTATTTCAGTTGATCAACGTTATTTCTGTTCTAAAATAACTAATCATGTGGAATGCATGATGAATAATGAATATAGTAGTATTTAAGACAATTTTTGCTCTATCAACCAGCTTTTCTTTTTTATGTGTAAAAATCCGAACTTTAAAAATAAAACGAAAACAACTTGCTAATTTCTAAAAACATAAAACCTATCACTTTTTTTTACTTAAATTATTTTTAATATATACAGTGTATCTTGAAAGAATTTCTAAATTTTTATTTATCCAAAAGCTGTAAATATTTTGTTGAAGCTTGTAAAATCATTACTAAAAATATTAATAAATTTATAAAGTATACAAACAAATATATGTATACATATATTATACACCACATATACATGCATACATACGTACATATAATGTATGTAATTCGGGCTGCAAAAGCATTTATTTATGTGTATGTATGATGGTTCTATTAACTAGAATAAAACAAGTGTTGCTTCTTGAATCCAAAAAATGTCTGCGTGCATCTCTCATTTGATATACATACATACATACTACAAAATGCATTTCACATTTAACCAAAAGTTCTATTTATGTATTTTTAAAATTATTTAACGGCGTCTTGGATGTGCTGCTGCTTGTGGGTGCCATCGCAGAAGGGACGATGAGTGGTGTGTTTACAGTTGCAGAGCCAATAGTCGCCCGTCTTCTCCACCTTGAAGCGTATGGGCCTTTGGTGAATAACTTGTATTAGTACATTTAATATACCACGATTATACTAACATATTCACCTCAGTTTAATTTTAAGAAATTCGTTTTTGTGCGTTCCATCGCACAGCGGCTGAGATTTGGATTTGCCGCACAGGCACCAGCTGTAGGTTTTCTCTGCGTGCGGTCGATTATGTAAACATGCTTGTTATTTGACGAAATTTGCGAGCGTCTGGCTTAGCTTACCTTTGTCCAAGTGCAGTTTAAATGGGCGCTTATCGAATATGGCGCCGTTTTCCTTTTGCAAATTCGCCGTTTGCTTATCCTCGAGCAAATTTTTCGGTATTGTTTTGGCACTTGCCGCATCGTTGCTCGATTTGGCGCTGGTGCTGTAACAAATTTGCTGAAATAAAGCGTGTTAATTTATTAATCCATCAAAGTGAGTGTATGTTTAACTACCTTTAAAAGCCATTGCGTGGGCAGTTTATGTCTTAATATAACCGACATTTTCATAAAATAATATTTCCGACCAGCAACTTAAAAGTAAAACGCAAGTCTAAACAGCTGTTCGCTATTTCAGTGTGTACCCACTAAAATAAGCACAGAACAAATGGTCGCCCTAACCAAGTTGTGCCTTGAAAAAACACCAAAACAGTATTTAAATACTAAATAACAAACAGTAGCAAGAAAGCAACCTGTTGATTCGCTGAGCTTGCTAATGAAGTTAATTATAAATATTTGATGATTGCTCTTTCCACTATTATTCGTTGGTGCCGACTGACACAGAAGATCATTTAACGCCCGCGCTCCCCTTGAACTATTTTACTTTTGTACTTCATCATGAAATCCGTCAACTGATAAGACAGACACTTCAAATCCCGGCGACAAATATGACAGAATTTAGCAGATATGATTTTCAATGCGTCTGGAATAGAAACTAGCGAACGTAGCAATTGCATTAAATAACTTGTGCGCTTTATCTCTAAACACAATCAGGGTTTTTCGTAGTTCACATCGAAATGAAATACATATTAAATAAAGTTAAACTTGACAACCTTCTACTTTTCCTCACCCTATTTACGTAAGATACTAAGATAAGACAGCAGACTAGGTATTTTTGTTGGGCTTATTTCTTTTTTTGTTTTTATCAAATGAAATTCATTTACAAGCTGATTAGCAAGTTGTTGTTTGCAATACAACCCTGTGTTTTGTGTTATTAATATAAAAAATACTAAGCAAGCTTATGCGGTAATTAAACTTAGAATTGATCGTTAAATGGATAATATTTATGGCCAGCCATCCCACTAAATGGAACTGTGCGCACGCCCGTATGATAATTCTTCATAACAGCCATATCTTCAGGCTGCAGCTCGAAATCGAAAACATTGAAATTCTCCGCAATTCGCGCTTTATTCGACGACTTCGGCAGCGGCACAACGCCAATCTGTATGAGATAACGCAGGCAAATCTGTGCGCTGCTGCGACCATATTTCTTGGCCAGCTGCTGCGCACGCTCATCGTACAGGAATGGTGGCCAATGGCGTGCCGGCTGTGGTCTGGCCAGCGGACAATAGGCGCAGATGATTAGGCCGTGCTCCTTGGCATGCTGACGCAGTTGCTCCTGCTGGAAGGCTGGATGGCATTCGACTTGATTCACCACCGGCTTAATGCGGCAATTTGCAAGCACACGCTCTGTTTGAGCCGCATTGAAATTGGAGAGGCCAATGCTGCGGGTAAGTCCAAGATCCACAAGTTTTTCCATTTCGCGCCACGTATCCAAGTAGTCGACATCCGTCAGCTCCAAGGTACCGTGCACATTGTTGTCGTCGTGAAACTTTTGGCCAATGGGCATGTGCATCAGATACAAGTCGATATAGTCCAGACCCAAGTTGCTCAAGCTCAAGCGAAACGCGCGCTCCACCACCGCAGGATCATGATGAATGCCACCCAATTTGGTGGTCACAAAAATATCCTCTCGCCTGATCACGCCCTGGGCAATTTTCTCCCGGATCGCTTTGCCCACCTCATGCTCGTTCTCGTAAACAAATGCGGTGTCAATGTGTCTATAGCCGATGTCGATGGCGTCACAGGTCGCTTGATAGGCTTCCGATTCATATGATTTCCAGGTGCCCAGGCCAATTATGGGCATCTCCTGGCCATTGTTTAATTTGATTTTTGGCGCTACTTTTGGCATTGCTCTGATAATTGATTACAAATTTTATTTATATATATGTGTATTCTTTTTTATTTTTTATTTTTTATTAAGATCCGCGTGTTGTTCAATTGCGCAATCAGTTCCACCACGTCCAAGGTCTAGTGAGCGACTAGCGCGTCGTTCAGCCAGCCGGTTTTAATATACCATATATGATTCAGCAAGGGGCAGCGTGGTATTGCATGCAATAAAAAAGCCCACATCTCTCTAAATACCCTGTAAGCATGGGCATAGCTCAGCTGGTTATGTTGAACATGTAGTAAGAAAAGATGCACATTAAAAGGTTTATTTTATTTATTTTATAGGTCAGATAAAAATAAATGATAATTTTTATTGTTAGCTAAAATTTTTTTTAACCAGTAGTAAATAATTCTATATTTAAAAAATTCATTTATTGGATGTTTTTTTTTTAAAGAAAGTTTAGCTAAAATAAGTAATTTGTAAGTTCTGATGGTCTGTCATAATATGACCAACATACCAGATTTCCAGGGTATTTACGGGTCAGTTACTCGGCAAGTTCGACAAGTTCACTTGGTTGAGTCATGCGATGAATGCACAGCTGTTGCGGTATTTCCCCCTTCACGAAAGCTTTCGCTCACGAGCTTTTTTTCAACGCGCTGAGCTTTAAACTTCAAATCGAAACTACATTTCCATTTTTTTTCTGCTAACACATAAAGGTTTTTATTTGAATATTAGTTAAATTTGAAAATGTTAGACATTCAAAGTTACAATGCTGTCCATATGCTTAGGTTCTGTTTGTAACATTCAAAGATTATTGTTAAAATATTTTGTAGCTTTGCATAAATTTTTAAGTTTTTCGATTTTTGGTAATTGTAATTTGTTTAAAAGAGTTGTTGCTTGCTTTTTTCCATAAATATGCATTAATTATGTATATATATTTAGACATAAATATATATTATAATTTTTATGCTATTTCTTTAAGATATTTGTTCTTAATTGTTGTTTGTTTGGTGTTGTATTCTTACTGTGAGCTCTGCTGAGCATTTCTATACTCTGCTATTTAAATCTAGTCTATTTGTTAGTTATTATAGGGTATATATACTATGTATATAGGTTGCCAAGCAGCCCATATTCTTAATATATATGTATATATTATTATTAGGTAAAATTGTCTCGATTGTATTTGGTTGGTTTTTTAATTTTTTTAATTTTTTTTTTTTAACATTGATTTGAACATTTAGTTAGATTGTTTTTGAACATTCATTAATTTAGCTTTGCTGTTTGCTGATTTATAGTAGCTATTGTTTGCGCATGGTTTAACGGAGGTATATACGTATAGCTATAGCTTGGATATTTCATACAAATTTATGCAAAGTTGTTGAAAAATAAATGGGAGAAAATTTGTATTAAATATAAATCAAAGTCATAAAGATTCTTTTAAGATTGTCAAATCGAATCACAAGTTAAAATTTGAAATTTTTTCTGCTTTGTTTTATAGTATATATATAGTATATAGTATATGTTGGTAATTAATATCAATATATGTATATATATTTTCTTTTCTATTTTTGAAGTTTCTTCCTAACGTAGAAATGCTATAAAATATATATATAGCTGTATATCTAAATATTTGACACAAAAAGGAAACGTTTCTTAGACTATGTTTTGATGGGCATTTGATCGTAATATATATAAACCCGTTCCATTTTAGACAATGCTCTTGGTCTACCATCTACAATTGTAACATTTAAACTACATATTTGAAGAAGGTTTTTCTTAAATTGTTTTCTGGGAAATTTTACAGTTGTCTAATGGACGATGCCAACAGAATTTTCCCAAGGTAGATAAAGTAATTAAAGGCTTAAATTTGTTCATCATTCTCATAATCGTTCTTCTACAAAATTGGTGTTCTTTGCGTTGTTTTGTAAATCATTAAATTAAATATATATATTATTATTTATTCATATAAAAAGTTTCATTCAAAAAATTCGTACAACTTTTTATATATTTTGGTTTTTGCTGTTTTCTGTTGTAGGGAAACCTGTGAATTCGTGTCTCTTGTGTGTGTTTATTGTGCATAAGTCAAGAATTATACGATAGTTAAGAGTGTAGCTAAAAACAAAGTTTAAATATATATATATTTATGTATACATGTATATCGGCTAAGTATTTATGGTCGTTTAGGGCGTATAGATGTAGCCTACATAGTGGTTCTTGTCTAAGTGGTATATCGTTGTTTGAGAGACCTTCTTGGGAGAGGAGTTGGGTTTGGCTCGCTAATTTTTAATATATTTTTATATATATATATATATATATATATATATATATTTAAATCAAGTTCTCTTTGCCTTGGGATCCCGTTGTGGTTAGAGAATTGTCTGCTTATGCCTCACACTTGATTTGAAGAACTTTTCTGTGGGTTCTCTGTTAAAGTAATTCCTAATTTATGTACACGCAAATGAAGCCATTTTTTTTACACATTCTACAACTAATAAGGTCCCTCTCCAGTGTTTTTTGTTATGCTTAAACTAAGCATAATTAATATATATATTTTTTTTTCTAAATAAAGAAAATATATTTACAATTCTTAACTTAAAAAAAAAAAAAAAGCTTTCATATATTTTAACTTGCCAATAAAAAAAAATTAAAATGAAAATAAATAAATAAAAAATGTATTGAATAAAACAAAAAAGTTAGGAAATATAATTCAAATATTTGTTTTATATTTTATTTATGTATTTTTTGCATAAATTAAAAAATATAAAATGGTTAAACAAATTTTAAATAAATGACTTAGAATCTATTTAACTTATAATTATTAATAGCTAGACTCAACTAGATTTGATTATATGTATATATATATAAATTTTATTTTGTATGACCTGCCAATTACTATTTTATTTTTTATATTTAAAAAAATAGATTCCATTCGTATTAGACCCTTTAATATATATAAATTTTTTGGGTTAGCTGCATAGCCTTGACTGAATATATATAAATATTTAAAAGATTTTTGTAGTAGGAAATAGATTTAGTACAATTTATTTTTGTTTATCATTATCATTGTTGTTGTTACTGTTGCTGTCGCTTTCTCTAAGTTTTTAGTATCACACACGCCCATTTGTTTTGTTTGCAATTTCCATTTGGGTCTTCAATTCCCCAACAAACCAAAAGCCAAATGTTTTTTTTTTTTTTTTGTTTTCTTTGTACTAAAGCAAAAAGTTTTCTCTTTGTGTTTTTCAGTTCATTTAGAAATTGAGATAGTTGTTTTTTTGTTGTTGTTTTTTTTTTGTTTAGCCAAGCTTACATAAATATAACTTAGTTGCTCTCTAAAATGAATAAAAGTTAATTGTTTTGTTCAGTTTATTAGAATATAATGTTTGTATTAGTTTTCTTTTTTTTTTTTTAATTTTATTTTAGTTTTGAATGCACTGGTTGGTCGCTAGCGGGGCAGCAGCTAAAAATCAACTCAGCTAAGCTCATAACTGTGCAGTTAATTACAGTTTATACTCGTCATTAATGTATGTATATATGTATATATATTCATTGTTATTTATAAATTTAAAAGTTTCTGTTATAGACACTAAATACGCGCTAATACTAGTTGGGACTATGCGACGACTTGACATTTAGATTTGATGTTTGTTGTTTGTGTTTAGTTTAGCTTCCTGGTGGGCTCCACCTTCTGCGACATGGCAGTCAACACCCGCTGATTGTCAATCACACGAAAGCTGCTAATGTACGAGCGCACCTCGCCCTCGCTTTTGGGTGAAGGCGGTTCCAGGCCTGAAAAGTAAATAGTGAACAAAAATAAGTTAAGCTACACTTTCACCACATTTTCAGGCTACATTTCATTATTTTTTATGAGTATATATAATACATATATATATGTATCTTTATACAATATTATATTCGTCAATGAAGTGAAGAGTTTATGTATTATTAGCAGGATTTTATGCAATGTCCGTTTTGCTGTCTGAGCTCTTGTTTTTACTTTAGCATGACGATGAATAAAAGATGAGAAAATTTGAGTATTCATTGACTTTTCTCTAGGCCTTTGAATAAGCTTTAATATGTGGTTTATCAAAACTCTCTCGTTTTATTAGCCGTTTTATATTGAATGATCTGTTCGTGAGATCAACTGGAAAAATCATACTCACTTGCTCTCGCTCAAAAGACTTCGTTTCATTTCGTTTCGGTTTTCGGTTGAGTTCGTTCTATTCGTGTAACGCTCTTTTAACGAACATCGTATAGGGAGCGATACGATTGACATTCGCACAATGAGATAGAGAGAGTAAGCAAATATTCGCTCGAAAAGTCAATGCAAACGATCTTCACACACACATGCACAAACTCGACCCTCGTAAGCCATCGATGTGCCTAGCGAACAAGAGCCTCGCATGCCAATACATATACAATAGACCATTTGCTGCATAGTCGAGAGGAAACCAGAGCATAAAAAGCCAAAAGAGAAAGGTTTCTGTCCGATCACGAACGAAGTCTTCAAAGAACCGATGCAATCGGCTGCTCTGAGAGTTCTTTCTCAGAGTGTGAGTGAAGGAAATTTATTTGCAGACATCGAGTCATCAGCTATTGTACGCTCAACTCGTATAGTAATTTTAAAGCATTGCTTTAAGAACAGTCCACGTCTATTAGGCGACTAGATACTAGAAAAGCCAATGCTAGCTTGCTGTTGCTTTGATTGCTTTGAGAGCATAGTCACTGTATTCAGGATATACGAAGATATCCAGCTGTGATTTTAACTAGCACAAAGCCTTTAGACTCCACGACAGACTTATATCAAGTCTTTCGCTACAAAAGATTTCTTCACAAAAACTTTTACAGCTCTCTTTTTCCACTCCAAATCCAAGTCCCATTAATTATCTTGATGGCCCCAAATGCCAAAAGCCAAACTTACCCAGGCTGCGTGAGCGACAGAAGCGTATGGTGCGCATGGTCTGGGCCATCATGTGCATTTTCTCGAAGTTGACGAGGCCGTCGAGGCTGGTCTTGTTGCCCTCGTGGGCGAAGGTCATGTCCTTGAGCAGCAGCGGCATAAACGGAATCAGCGGTGGCTGCAGCTTGCCAACGAACACGCGATAGGCGCGATGATTGCGACTGGGATCGATCAGAGCTTCGAACTCCTGAAAGATTTTCCGAAATTTCGATGGTATCTTCTCCCAGGTCTGATGCAGTCGCGTAACGGCCATGTTGGACAGGCCCATGACAATGGCAAAGAAGGCATTCAGATTCTGATACTCTTTGCAGCTGTAAATTGGGGAAAATGCAGATTAGCGAGCTGTTTACTTATGTGTAATTAGTTTATTTAATACTTACTAAGCGGCTAGCTTGATGAATTTGCGTACGAGACCGACGCGTTTGCTCAGGCTGGGCGTTGAGACGAGCTCGGTGACAATCCAGTATTGCACCTCATTGAAGCGCCTCAAGAACACATCCAAATTGGCCGTAATCTGTGCAGAGAGTGAGAGAGAGAGAGAGGAAGAGAGTGAGCCAGAGTATACATTAGTATTAAACTTGTGCCAAATCACATTTGGGGCTGGCTTTAACTGCTTGAAGAGGCCTTGAAAGTTCGGCACCGACAACTCGTGCCAAAACTCAATTTGCAGCTACATGACAAATGCCAGACTTGTAAATAGTTGACGGCAAACTTGATGCCGCCTGTTAGTGTAGGTCCCGCTGGCAAAACGGAGGTACGAGTCCTGGCTTCTTCTACCTGCTCTTTCAGCCTAATTAGCCGAAAGCCTTTTAAAACTTGTGCCAAACAATGCAAATCGTCTGCCAGAGGCAGAGGCAGTGTCAAATATTTTACTCTTTCACTATCTTTCGTTTTTCTGTTTTGTCTGCTGCCTACGCATGCTGCAAAATGTGACATTTATGTGACCCACATGGCGTATACTTTATACAACTCTTAAAGTAAATATAACAAGATTTTCCATATATTTTAACTATAATTTTTTTGGCCTTTGGCTGTTGAGCCTTGATGTATATTATTTTAAAATAAATCAAATAAAATATCTATATTTTTGTATCTATATATAACGTAATAGCGTTTCAAATTAAATTGTCAAACTGTAAATAATGAAAAAAAAAAAATATTTCTAAAAGAAATTTGTTTGGGAGATTTGTTTTGTATATAGATATTTGACTGCATAAACAAATTTAATTTAATTTGTAATTTTTTAAATTTCGTTTTAATTTAAATAATGTATAAAAATATATAGATGCAACAAGTTTCCTAAACATATATAAATTTTTTTGTTTGTTACTAAAAAATTAATTTTTTGTTCCTAAAATATATATATATATATGTAGATGTTTTTTGATATATTTTATATTTACAAAAAAAAAAATGTATTTGAAGTTTAAACAATTAAAATTCAACATAAAAATATATATCTTAAAGTAATTTATATTTTCATATATTAATATTTTTTGTAGTATATATGTAAATAGTATTTTCTTGAAGTGTACCTTGCCAAAGTGATGCCTGCCGAATGTGTGATAGAGCAGCTCGTACTCATGGACGGCCCAGAACAAATCCCATTCAAAGATGGTGATGTGATAGGCCAACTCTTTGGTGCTCAAGATTTCCAAATCAATGTCAACACCCTCTGTGGGGCATTCCTGTTCCGGCAGCGGAGTCTGTGCGTAATAATTGCCAAAGTTAGCTTGCAAATTGTGTGTGGAAAGTTTGGCTGTCGACTCTTACCAAAGCATCCAGATGATCCTTGACGGACACAAAGAGACGGCCATTGAGCGAGAGGCCCGTAGGTATGCTAACATCGTTATCTTTGAATACGGACCGTTCGCCATTCGATTTGACCTCGACCAGACACAGGTCGTCGGGGCCGCGATTCAATTGCAGCTTGTCGGCGGCGCAGGCCTTGATTAGCTCGGCGGTGGTGTGCATGGGGAAGCGCAGAGTGCAGTAGGTGTGGTCCGCACAGTAAACACGGAAAATGACTGAATGCGAGACAAACATAGAGAGAGAGAGAGAGCGAGAGAGCGAGAGGGGGAGAGAGGGAGAGTGTGATTAAATGCCATCAGTTAGTGCAGTCGATTTGAATTGCCAAAGCCTAGCTGCACACTTACTGTCATCGTCCGGCCGTATGACGGTCTTTGAGGGCGTGGCATTGCCGCTGAATAGACAAATCGGCTGGCCATTTGTTGGCAGCTTCCACTTTTGGCCCGCATTCTGATTGCGATCCTCCTGATAGCGTGCCATTTGTGTTAGCACATTGTGTATTATGCTCGTCTCCTCGTTCAAGTCCGGATCGGCCTCCACCTCGGCGGCCAAATCCTCTATGAAATCGCACACGCTCGGCTCCTCAAATGCCGCGTGTCGCACTGCCATGACCCACTTTTGCATGAACTGAATGACGCGCTTCTTGAAGTTGATTATATATTCACGATCCTCGGGCGTTTGCGCCTCCTCATGGGCATCGCAATGAAAGGTGCACAGTGGTTAAGGAAAAATCAACAAAGAGAACGCAAAATGGAAAAAAAAGAAAAACAAAAAAACAATTGGAAAACCTGCGCAACCTAAACGTAGCACAGCTTGGGCACGCACCACGCACAATCAAGTGAAAGTGTGGGGGGAGGGGGGCTGGTGGGTCATAGCCTACTGTGTGGCTGTCCGAAAACTGGCTGCTTATTAAGCACATCACGTATTTCAATGCAGATTGAGGATTAGTTTCAAGCATCATTGAGCCCCGCCCCCTCTCAATTACTGCTGCTGCTGCTGCACTAAACATTCCCGAATTGTTGACCCAATGTCCAAGGACTCTGTTATTGTTGTGTGGTGTCTTTGTGTGTGTGTGTGTGTGTGTGTGAGTGTATGGCTGAGTGACTCTGTGTGTGCTTAGACCATTTTCAACTTCAGTGCGGCTTTTGTTTTCTGCATAGCATTGGAAACAAGTTTAACAGTTACTTTCGCTCCACAAAAGAAATGTAGCACTTCGTTAGGTCTCTATTTATACACTAACATAGAGTGCTTAGCTTTCAATGAGCATGATGCAACAGGTAATAAATATAGGATAAAATGTATGCTCTCTTCGTTTATAATAAAATGGATTCTCTGGTCCAGGGAAAGGGTTTTAGATAGACTAGCAAAAGCATTTCATAGGGAGTTTTCTCATAAAAATATAGGATTTTATAATAGAAAAATACTAGGATTTTTTCTCAAGCTGAATAAAAATTACATATAAACAATATTTATCATAAAATCAACAATTTAAAAAGAAATAAATATTAACTACTAAATTTCTTATAAATTTCAATAAAGTTTTATCTAAGGTAGATTAAACTTTAAATATATATACATATATATTTTTATATAATAATTTATAATAAATATATTTAGTATTCTGAGAATAAATATATATATTTGATGCATAAATATTTATTTAAATATGATAAATATATTTACTATAAGAATATATTATGCTAATATTTTCTTGAGATTATTTGTGAGATATAATACGAAAAGTAATTGAAAATGCGAATTTCTAATCTGCTATACGCAAGGGTATCAACTCAGCCATAATCCGGTTCAGAGCTCCTCCTTTTAGTTATTTCTCTCTTGACATTTTCGAGTCACGAACCTGACTTCATGTTTTGCCCGTATGTGTGGGCGTGGTTTTGTGTGTGTGTGTGTGTGTGTGTGTGCGTGTGGTTTGCATGCTGCCAACACTTATACACTGTCGCTCTGGATATGTTTGTTGACCTCCCCCAGAAGCTAGCTACTATACAGCCGAGCAGGGAACGTGACTCTATGGCCGAGTGCTTAGTTTGGTATGAAATGAAATGGTGGTGGTCTCTGGTGGGACGCCGGGTGCAAGGCGTGGCAGAGTGTTAGCATTTTTAAAGTGCTGCGCTTAACGTGGATCAGTTTTGGGTGCCAGCTACAAGAGGGTCTTTAAAGTCCGCTGTCATCGGAGTCAAGTTTTGGTTAAGCTACGGCACGTGGCGAGCATGGCATAAAACGAGGCTCACGAAATTCAATTAAATCTTGTATAATTTTATTGCCTGATTTGGGGCTGTAAATCAAATCATAAAGTTTCTATTGCCCAAGCAATAGAACGCAGTCCAATTAGATAGATTTTCAATGTAAGCAAGGACTACATTTTAATGTGAGCGATTTGAGCTATTTAATGGCTAAACTGTTTGGAATTACAGGGGACAGTGCGGGCAGTTGATGCAGTGCAGCAGTGGGGAATCGGGGAATTGATTTTATATGGGATATGTGATTAGAAGGTATGCAGAGCTTGATACGATAAAGTTTTGTCTGAGATCATAAGATCTTGTTTATAGAGATCTGTGAGAGAATCTATCTAGTTTCAAGCTGACTCTAACTGAAAATGGTTTAAAATATATCAGAATATTTAACAATTTTCTGAGACAATTCGAAACCTTTCTAGCTAAAGCTGTAAATTAAAATAAAATACATTGGCAGTTTGTTTAAAAAGGATATTAGTTGGCCAATTCATCGACGAGCTGCACCACGGGCATAAACACAATGTGCGTGAGCAGAAAGTCATCCAGAAATGGATCCATGCCGCTGACAGACTGTCCGAGGCGCGTCTCTAATAAATGCTCCAGCATTTTGTTTGGTGTGCCCGACATCACGGTATATCTATATAAAAGCAATGTATATATACATAGATATATATATAGTATATATGAAAATTCAGTCACGTTCAGCGTTAAATCGTAAATGCGCAATCAAATTGAAGCGTTTTACAATTTCAATTAAAATTAACGCGTGGACACACACAAAAAAAGGGGAAGTTTTTGAAAGGAATACATATAAATATATATACTATACATAGTATATATACATGCATACTGGCAATGCAATTGGCACTCACTTGAAAGCCGAATGTTGTCCACGTTGTTTGGCCACGCGTTCGAGCACTAAAACATCCTTGCCATGCTCCTGCAATCTCAATGTATTGGCCTCAACATCACGCAGAATGCGATTGAAGTGCTCCTTATCCACGCGCAGCAAATGGCAATTATTCTCCTTCAAAACGATTGTGGCAGCTCTGCAAATATATATTTAAAAATATATATAAAATATATAAGCAAAAAATGTGATAATTTTATATATAAATGTATTTTCAAGCTCTATTTAAATAGTTAATCAACAAATTGGACTACAAATTCCCCATTTTCCATTTATAAAGTTTTAATCAATCCTGTTTTAACATTTGTTTCATTACAGTTTGTCCAACTATTCACAGATATTTTGTTTAACTTGTTTTTGCGACTTGCTCCCATTTGAATGGCAAATTGTTGGCAAATTGAATTTCATGGCGTGAATTTTCCCACAATTTTCAGCTGTCGGAATTTTTGTTGACTGCTGGAAAAGTCAACGTAAATTGTATTTATCAATTGACATTCATCTTTCAATATTTATCTCGGCGGTTGCACTGACTTTTTATACATTTATCCATTTGCTTTCGCGCACTGAAATATATTTTAATTGACATGAAATTCTGTGGCAAATAAATCGCTTATCATCTTGCATTGCAATTTCTGTGATTGTTTTATTGATTTATTTGATGTTGAATTTTAATTTTTTAAATGCTTCTTGCTTGACTCTTTAAACGCTGATAACGTGAAATATGAAAACGGATTTCGTTTTGTTTGAAGAGATTAAAGTGAGTGATTTTTGCATTTTTATAATTTGCTATAGAATTACTTTTGCTTTTTTTTCTGTATGACTAAAAATGTTTTCTGGCTAATAAAAGGATAAATGATTTATTTACAGCATCAATTGTTTTGTGTAAAATATAAATACAAGTTAAGCTCCTTTGTTTTTGTATTCAGCGTTAATATTTTAAGCTCTTTGAGGTCATCTTTTTGAAGTACTTTCTTATTGTCAAGTGTTTTAGCTTAAATAATTAAGGTTTTATTTTATATTCATTCTAAGAGGAAGAGCTCTTTTCAAAATATTAATTCTAAAAATAAAAAAAAATATTTTAAATAAAATAAATATTCATCTAATAAATATTAATAATACATTATAAAATAAAAAAATAAAATTAAAAAAAAAAAAAAATAATATATCATATAAAATCTGAGAAAAAAAAATTATACATTGAAAAAAATATTATTAATAAATAATAAAATAAATTCTAATATAAATTCGTGTATAATAAAATAAATTCTAACGATTAGACGTGAACGTTTTCATCGTGAAACCCATAAGAGCTAGAGACTTGACGGATGTACTTATAATTAATACTCATAGCTGCCCTTCTACAACCCACTCTATCATTTGTGAATTAAATAATCAATAACATTTGTTATTTCCCATTAATCGACTAAAAGTGTTGAAGGGCTTAAGTTTCCAGATAATATTTCGCATGCTTAAACAACTAGAGCTCTTCAGATATCATCCATACTTTTGACTAGAGTAAGTTCCCATCAATTCAAGCTCCTATTCATGTGTGTGTCGACAATTATTTTAGCCCTCACTTCCACTTGATTTCATTTAATGAAAAGGTTTTGCACTCGCTTTTTGCTTGTGGCATAATTAATTATTTTATAAGTAAACCAAAAATACGCTTTTGGCAGACATTCTTTGCGTTTTATTTGACTACAACTAAAACTAATTCGATTTATTTTTGCGCTCGAATAGCTGTTGTAGTAAAATGCCCAACAACAACTAGTTCAACTATATCTAGGCAAATATTTTGTTTCAATCTGCAATTGTTGCCTGTAAATGGCGCACAATGGCTGCTGTTATCGGGCATTGTTATCATAGCTCTCTTCTCGTTGTTGTTGTTGTTGTTGTTGTAATTGCCGTTGTTGTTATCTTTGCTGTGGCTGTGGCAACAAAGTGTCTAATGCTATTAGCCAGCCGCACTTGCTGAATCTGTGGGCACATTGTTGGCCCTTGTGCGCACATTGTCTACATATACATATATACATACATATATAAATATATATATATATATATCTCTCTCTCTCTATCTCTCTCTGTCATTTAGTACAGTAACTTGGTCAAAAGCGATAAAAAATAAAATAAAAGTGCCAAAACGTAGCCAGAAACGATTTAAAGAGAATTGATAATGGTATACGGCTCGTATAGACAATTTCTTTTGACTAGCAAAAAATAGAAAAAAAACAAAAAATAAATAGAATTAAGCCAATTGACTGACAAGGGGGAAACGAGCTTATATTTCACTCTTTAACTGTAAAAGGTTTTCGCAGCTGGCTGACTGGCAGCATCACTTACCTGGGTGCGTCGTTAATCAAAGCCAATTTGCCAAAATCATCGCCAGTCTTCAGTGTGGCAACAGTGCCTTTGCCATGTATCACAACATCCACAGAGCCCTTGAGTAAAATATACCAGGAGCGCCCCTCGTCGCCTTGATTGAATACTGCAATCGGTGTTGTTGACATTTTTCAAACGTGGGATAAACGACATTTAAAGAGGGTTTAAAGTCTTTTCTTATTATGTTGGATATGTGTGTGAATATATTTAAGTATAATGTATAGGCTGTAGGTTATATTAGCTTAACTTAATGTGTAATAATTAGCTCAAGTTGCGGTTAATTCAATTTAAAGAAATTGCTCTTAGTCTGTGCTATACAAAGGGTATCTGAATATTCGTATTAAATATCTAACGAATTGAATTTAAACATGATTTATAATGATTAGAATGTATATAATATAACCCTAATATTAATTTTTAACGAATATATAAATTAGTTTTTAAATTTTGGATTCAAAAAATATATACATATAAAAAAATATATTAAATTATACATAAACCTATACAAATTTGTTGGGAAAAATATTTGAATCTTACTAAAAAAAAAAAAAAAAAAAAAATTAAATAAAAAATATTTGACTCTGACATCTTCAAGTCCTATGCGAAAAGAAATGTCTAAAGTACCTCAAATAGGTATCTAAATTTGTTTACAACAAATTAAGATGCTCGTTAAGCTAATCTATGCATATCTATCAAATATCTTCAGTCTTTGTCCATTATTTATTAACAGTCTACCAAATTTAGCTTAAACTTCTGGACAGTATTTTAATTAAGCCGAGTTAATTATGTTGTATATATCAATTAAGAGTATTTAATCTATGACAAGCTAAAAGCTAATATTTACGTAATGATATTTATTCAATTTGTCAGTTAATTAAAGCAAATGAGCTTTGAAATTAAGAACTAATTGTCCAATTCATATGGCAGGATACTCACATATGGTGCCCGCCTGTGCGTGGGCCTCGAATACAATTATTGAGGATAGCTCGCGCTTGATGCTAGTCGATAGATGAGAGAGGGCAGCTATATGGACAAGCTCCTCAAATACCAATTCCAGTTCCTCGGGTGTGCGTTCGTGTGAACTGCATAGAAATGTCGAATGGGTATATAATATATACTCTATATATATCTATACATTATATATGCTTGTGTGTGTGTGTGTGTGTGTGTGTGTAAATTGATTAAAACCAAATAAGAGCCATTGTGGCTTGTGTCTTGAATTCGGCAATGGAGTCGAGCCAAAGGCAAATGCAATTGCAAATATCAATCATACGCACTGTGTGTGCAGCACAACATTTGCATAAGCTTATATCGGATTGTGTGTGTGTGTGTGTGTGTGTTTGTCTTTGTGTACGTGTGTGTGTGTGTGTGTGTGTGTGTTCACTGTAGGTAGACAAATATTTTGGCATTCTGGCTTTAAAGCTACTGCATTTCATTCGCATACTTTCGAACAGCTCGGCATTGAATCAATTTATATTGCACTTACGGCTTGCGCAATATCATGCGCAACGTTGCATCGGGACCACGTTGGAAGAGTGCACTTAGTGCGTCACGTATGTGCTCATTAGCCGCATTGAGATCCTCAGCAGATGGTGTGCCGGCTGCCGCAGCGCCGCCTTCCTCGTCCAAGCGAAATCGATACAGAAAGCATTTATCCTTGAACGGCTGCTCCTTGTTAACTGTGGGTATCGGGACAATGTGTTAACCAATTTTAAATGCGTTAATTGTGTCATTAAGCTGCAAGCTGAAAGCCAAAGCTTTCTCTCACTCTTTCCTCTCTCTCTCTCTCTCTCTCTCTCTCTCTCTCTCTCTCTTTCTCACTCACCATGTGTCAGTACGCCTTCTTCGAGCAGGGCCTGCCACATGCCCGCCGCCTGGGCGCGTGTGTGAACAATCGGTGCCAAGTTGACCAGCCAATCGACGAGCTCTGTGCCGGGCGCACACTTGCGTATTAACTTGCCCGAGACCTGCCGGTAATTGATTGCGTAATAAAAATCTGACTTTTATCAATCTAATTGCCTGGCATCACTCTTACCTTACGATCCTTCAGACAGCTTGAGTTATCGACCACCAGTAATGTGCGCAGCGCCCAGCCCATGCGGTTCATAGCAGGACTCGGCGTCTGAAAATGAGACAAAATTCATGATAATTCGTTTACAATTTCCACGAAAAATTTCTCAATCATATATGTATATATGTAGATTTAAATAGAATATATTCCTGGTAAACTCACTTCTGTAAATACATTTCGGAATTACAAAAATTGCTTTTATCTATTTTGTATTTCTCTTTCTGTGAAGTAAATATAAATTTCAATTTCGTAAATTTTAAAATAGCCTTATAAAACTTGAAAGAAGGAATTTATAAACAAAAATCTAGTTGAATTTGATAAGCAAATTATATATATATATCTTCCTATATCCTCCATTCCCTTCTATTCTTTCTCTTTCTGCCGTTTCCATTCTCTCGTTCGCTCTTTCCATTCCAATGTTATCTGTTCCCTCCTCTAGCATTCACGATTTCTCGCCCTCTCCCATTCCCTGTTCTTCTCTATCTATTTCAGTCTCTGTCTCTCTCTGTCACTGTCTTTGTCTTTACCATCTGTCTCTCTCTATCTCTGCCTCATATTCGCTCTTTCCCACTAACTCTCTCTATCTCTATCTCTCTCTCACTTTTACGTTAACTTTTACTCTCCTTCTCTTTTTTTATCAGTCTCTCTACGTCGCACTTTCTGTCTCTTCCTCTCTCTTCGTTGCCTTCATTCCTCCATATCCTTTTGCTCAGCTTTAATTAATGATTCAATTAGTCAGCGTACCAGGCTGTCTAAACTGATTTTTCAAGAAGTTCAAGTGGCATAGGCTCAATGTCAACTAAGGTCCTGATCCATATATATACACATACATATTTAGGTAGCTGTGTGCGCATGTGTGTGCGTGTGTCTGCCTGACTGATTAATTGCAATTACACACGCACACACACAGAGACAATTCATAGTCTGTCGGCTTACCTCGGTTATGGGCAACGCTGGATTGGGATGATCCGGACTGAGTGGGCGTTTAGTGGGCGAAGTGGCAGCTGCTGGTTGTACGCCAGGACCAAAACCTATTTATAGAACAATAGAACAATATGCAAGTCAATTAATTGGCTCATCTGCGGCTATTTTATTTATAATATTCATTTTATTTTTGGTTGGTCAATAAAATATTTATTGCTGTTTCTTAATTAAAAATAATTATTCCTAATTAAAATATTCTATAAATGTGGGTACATTAAAGGGCTATAAAATTTGGTTGAGGAACGTCTAGAATAGACGTCATTACTACTTAAAGAAATTTCAAAAGATTATGGTTCAAAACGCTCTATCTTTTAGTCGATCATTTTTTAGTTTCAAAACATAATTATTTGTAATGACCATTATTTTTTTGTTACGAAATAAAGCATATTATAATATAAAATACTTTGATCCTATTTTATAAATCTTGACTGCCTAAAAGGTATGTCAAAGTCGATCATATTTTATAATTGTAAGTGATAAAGAATCTCACAAGTCTTTGCATATCTGTGTATCTATATTAAAAACTATGTTAAGCTAGTACTGGCTGACTTCAAGTCGATCATAATCTTAGAGTCATAATCTGAAACCTAAGCAAGCCTTATAATTTTTCCTAAATAAACTTTATTTTCAATTAACAATTTTAAACAGTTGGATAAGATGCCTATTTAAACTATTTTGCAGGGTAACTGCGAGTCTATCATTTATTTGTGAGCATATATTTCTTATGATTATTTTCCACTTACCGTTCTTTATTTTGCAATTGGTAATAATGTCATTCATCAACTCCTTGTTTTTCTGCAATAACAAAAAGTGAATCAGTTAGCTTTGGATTGTTGCGTGTTGTTGTTGATTTATTGTATTTATAGATAAAGCAATATGTGATGACTGTTGTTGTTGTTGTTATCTTTTGATTGTGCATTGCGGATTGTGGACTACTTTTCAGGCAATCACAGCTATGACGCGTACATTGCTAACTTCGAATGCCGTTGTTAGTGGACGCGGCTGACGCTGCTGCTGTCGACGTCGCAGCTTGATAGCTGCGGAAGTGGCGCCAGCTAATGATGTTGCCGTTGTTGTTGTTGTTGTTGCAGCTGCTGTTGTTGTCATAGATATTTCCGTTGCTCTGCCAATTGTTGCTGCTTTTGCTTTTGCTTTAGCTTTTCCTTTAGCTGTCGCTGCTGGTGGCGCTGCCGCTGCCGCTGCTGCTGCTGCTGCTGACGCCACTCTCTCACTATCACTGTGGCGCCTGTAGCTGAGCAGCATGCAGAGCGTCGCCTCATCGCTGGCCACAACTTGGCCAGAACGACGCTGGAACTGGCGCTGTTCGCGCTGCTGCTGTCGCAGTTGGCTCGCTGACATCTGGCCCCCTCGCTCGCCCCACGTGGCTTCACTTTCACTTTGCACTTCAAGTGGTTTGCTTTTTGCACATTCTTTTCACTCAATTTTTATGATGATTTTGTTTTGTTTGATTTTGTGTTATTTTTATTTTTATTTTGCTTTTTCCTTTTTCTTTGCGCTCTCCCTCTGGAGCAGGTAATTTCTGTCAAACGTTGTCGCGCGCACTGATAAGCCAGCTGGGTGGCAGTTGAGGCGCGTTTTGCTCACTGCATGCCTCATTGTTTTTGTTATTGTTTTTATTTCGCCTTATCAGCTACAGCTTGGCAGGGTTGCCAGAGCAATCGAACGAAACGCAGCTATAAATAGTTCCCTGGCAATTTGTCGTCGTGACATTCGCATGAATAAACATTCAAAAGGCTGCACAGAGCAAGGGCAAGGGCAATGGCAAGGGCATGAGCAGGGGCAGGAGTGCGGGGCCCGCATGCCAAGTCAGTTGCTTTACTATTCACTCATTATAAATATATGTATATACTGGGTATAATGGATTTGCAGCAGATATATGTAACAGTCAGAGGATGAGGCCATAAATTTTATAGAATATATTTCATATATTTATATTCCTCTTCAAGACGACAAGCTGATTTAGTCATCTGTTTTTACGATTCGCAGAGATAAGGATATCTGAAGATTTCAATTTATAAATTTTACGGCATATTCAATTTGCTGTTCATAGAACCCATTAAGTTTTTATTTTATTTTTTTTTTAATATTTATGGAGAAGGATACATTTTTCTCTTAATGTTAGCTTTTTTATAACTATAGCTCAAAGACTTTAAGAGGTAAGAACAACAAAAGTTGAAATGTAGATTCTCCTTATATATTTTTTTTTAATGGATTCGTCATATAGAAGTTTTTTACCATATCTATAGTACGTATAATACATGACCTTGAAATTTTTTTTTAGGCATCTCTCGAAAACTGTAAGGACAGAGGTCATGTCGTGCATTCTAGAGATAAAAAATAGTGTAAAATTCATATATATAGTCTCGAAGGTTAGGGTATCTGCTAGTCGTGTCACTGTCAGCCCAGAAGACATTGACTCGCTTTTTTGCCGATGACGCTTTGACAACACTTGACGCTCAGCTGATAACGGCGTTGACTTTGGCGTTGGCGTTGGCGCTAATTAAAACTCATTTTCACTTATCGAAACGCAGAGTGAGACCAATGAGTGAGTGCGAGAATTGTCGTTAGATATGATGAACTCAGCGGGAAGCACTTGGCTGCGCCTTAGCGCATTCGCCTTGGCCACAATGGCAGGCGAAAGCCTTCCAAACAATGGCAGCTCTGATAATAATGGCCATAAAGTTGGCTGGCACTAAGTAGGTCTATTCAGTGTGTCCAGACTGCAGGGGAAGAGTTGAACTGGCTAAATTCAAGGTCAATTTCATTCAAGTCTTTGTTTATGCGTTCAAAGGAAAATGGAAATTAATTATGGAAAATATTCGAAAAGTTGAGAAGGTGAACTTATTTGCAGCCATGCAAAATGTACAGTAACGCATTGTTGAAGAGCTATCCAAGCTGTGCATCAAAATATATTGAAATAAAGGAAAAGCATTCCGGCGAGAATTCCTGATGAATGCTAAACGGTTGACGGTACCTGAGGAATTTATATTACTTTGGGCGAAACGCTGAAGATGATTTGAAATGAGAGAATATGAAATAAGTTTTTTGAATGGAATTTTCATATTAATGAATATGCACGTCAATTAATATAAAAATAGCTCAAAATGCCAGGAAGCAAACGTTAATAAAATGTAAAATATTTAAAAACGTGATAAAAACAAAAAAAATAAAATTAAAATATTTTTAAATATTTTTCAAACATAAATTAAATATTGATTATAGGGAAAATCGTAAATAATTAAAATAGCTTAAACAGCAGATAAAAAGAATGCGGGGAAATGATTTCAGTAGTAGTAAATTCTTCACATTTTTTCCATATACATATTATCCTAGCTTAAATAGATTTCATAGTTTCAGTCTAATTATCATATAAATTCTTCCAATTATTTTCACAGATTTTTCTAGCCTAAATAGATTTCATGGCAAATCTTATATAACAGTTCAGTAGTTCAGTTTTATCGATAACTTAAAGAACTGCTGATGTAAAATTATCGGAAGTAGTATAACTCATAACTCATATTGTGTCAGCTTTGGCCTGCTTGATATTTGGCATATAAATGGCTAAGAAAGTTATACAAAATCTTTTGACTCTCTTGACTAAATGTATCATAACTAAGAAATCGCTTCAATAATTGATATTAATGACAAGGGGCAGCTCTAGTAGCAGCTCTGCCTTTGTCAGTTACCTCCAGCAGCTAAAGCAAAGCTATTTGCTGCTCATTGAACATGCTCTGGGCTGCAGCGTTTGAAGGGTCGTTAAAGAGCTCGTGATTTGGCGTGGCGAATACAATTATTTCCAGTTCACACGATTCAAACACGCACAGCTGCCAACTGGCTGGCAGGAGGTTGCATGTGGCAAGTGGCAAGTGGCAGGCGGCAGGCGGCAGGTGGCAGGAGGCAGAAGGCAGGTGACAGGTGGCGGAGCCGTTGTCTGCGGAAATTAGAGTTGGCATTTTGTGGCAGCGCCGTAGCTGGCAAATTGCAATCGAAATGCGATTAACGAACGATTTTAAGCATTCGCTTGCATAGTGCATAACTCAATTATTTAGCATAGATGCAAATTTTGTAGGCCCACTCTGCACACATTCAGGGGCAATCGATTAGGCCAACAGTTTTTCGCTTTCAATTTGGCTGATTCTAACGGGCGGGCATTTCATAAGTCGTTGCAGTCGTTGGTAGAACAATCGTTGGCACACGCGTCGTATACGTAATGCACAGACCATAAATAATGTAAAATGCGCAACGTTGTTTGGCATGCCCCAGCTGCTCGACATGCACCATTGCGTGCCGCTTGCATTGGACATGCGCTTTATTTATTTATTTCGAGCACAGCTACAGCTGATGCTTAGAACAGGAAGAAAGCACAAACAACAAACACGCACACACACATGCACACACACGCACACACACTCTGGTGCAGTAAATGACATAATAATCATGTAAAATGAAATCTGCACTCGCTGCAGCTGCAGAAAAGTATGTGAAACATTGTTCGAGCGCTGAAGGTAACATGTAATGCTGTAATTATTTGACCAATTACTGTGCATATTATGTAATAGCATAAATTTAATTACATGCATAACTATTGCAGCAGAGCGTAATGAGCTGAGTAAGTGCAATTTTGCAAGTAAGAAATGGAGAAGAGCTTTGAAAAACAAAAAAAATAAAAATAAAAGGAAAGCAGTAATAGTTACAGTAGTAAGTACTACAAATAGTAGTAATAGCAGTAGTATTAACTACTAAAATTAGTAATAGTATTACCAGTAGAAATAGTAGAAATATTGGTAAAAAAGTAGTAGTAGTAATATGATTAACAGAAGTAGTAAATAGTAATAGAAATATTAAATATAGTAGTAGTCGTAGTGGTAATAATAGTAGCAGAATTGTTAAGTAGTGGTAGTAGTAATAATAGTAACAAAAGTAGTGGCTGTAGTGGTAGTAGTAACAATAGTAGCAGTAGTAGCAAATAGTACCAGCCGGAGCAAATAGTAGTAGTAGTAGCAAATAGTAGTAGTAGTTGAAGTAATAGTAATAGTAGCAGTAGCAAATAGTAGTATTAATAATATATAGTAGTAGTAGTAGAAAATAGTAGTAGTTGCACTAATACTAGTAGCAGCAGTAGCAAATAGTAGTATTAGTTGTATTAATAATATATAGTAGTAGTAGTAGAAAATAGTAGTAGTTGCACTAATACTAGTAGCAGCAGTAGCAAATAGTAGTAGTTGTAGTAATTACAGTTACAGCAGCTGCCAATAGTACTAGTTGCAGTAATAATAGTGACAGTCGGAGCAATTAGTAGTTGTAGTTGTAGTAATAATCGTATCTAATAGTACATAGTAGTAGTGGCATATAGTAGCAGTAGTTGTAGTCGTAGTCTCTAGTTATAATAGTAGAAACAGTTGTAGGTACTTATTGTAAGATAAAGTATTCGTTGACTATTGCAAAAGTAAAGATAATGGTTACATAAAGAAAGTCTTGCCTGAAGGCTTCCTCTAATATCCTGCTATTATAACATTTCTATCAAGAGCGACCAATCGTATCGCACAGCTCTCGTTTAAGGCTCAAAAGTATGTTTAAAGTTCGTCACCCCGAGGTTGACTTTGCGCACAAGTTTTTTGCTGTTTCCGCTGTACAAAAGTAAATATTTGCGTGCAAATCAAACAATTGCCAGGCACTTGCAGGGCTCAAACAGCAACGCACACTCACGCACACACCCATGCACAGAGAAAGAGAGTGAGAGAGAGAGAGAGAGAGAGAGGCAAAGGAGTTGAGTGTGAAAATTTGCAGTGACAGCTCTTCGCGTAATATATTTTCAATTTAAACTGATTTTATCGCATTTACCAGAAGCTGCTGCTATTGCAGCAACATTTTATGGCAAGCGCGCATTGCGACTGTGTGTGTGTGTGCGTGGCTTAGCTACATTGTTGCACATTGCGTATACGTAATATATGTTTGCGCTGCGTGCTGCAGCTACTTTGTTAGCCACCATCGGCCGTCAGCTAGCTGCAGTGTGGCAAGTACCAAGTACCAAGTGGCAAGAGGCAAGAGGCAAGTGGCAAGTGGCAAGTGGCAAGTGGCAAGTAGAGCAAGTGACTATATATATCTCTCTGGGTTAGCCAATGTTGCCCCAATTTGAGGTTACTTTTCTCATTATTTATTATACGTTTTACTTTTCTTCTACTTTTTTTTTTTTTCATTTTTTTATTGTAACTCAAAAGGTAAATATGCATTCATTCATCTTATGTGTAACTGTGAGTGTGGGTTAGGGGAATTTGCGTGTGTGTATGTGTGTGTGTGTGTGTGGTTTATACCTTTTGTGCGTGCTCGCTTTCAATGTGCGAGCATTGTTGCCCCCGAGGGGCAAGTTCATGGCTCTGTGGCAAGCCCTAAAAAAACGAAATCTTCTTTAAATTGCCAACTATGTGGCTGATATACATATATACTATGTATATATACATACATCTGTGTATATATTCGAGTCATTTGTGATTGGAATTGAAAAGTTTTGTTCGCAAAGAAATGTCCCTGGCTTTCATTTCAGTTTTGGGCCTAATGCAAACATAATGGTTTCTGATTGTTCGCGATTAGATTAGAGTGGACCCAAAAAGCTGCAATTAAGTACGGCCAATATGCATGCAATTCAATTAACTTTGGCCAATTCAATACACTTAGGCACCATCTATCAATGTAGTTGCGTTTTCATATTTCTGTGAGCGGCTCCAATTAATTGGGCGCATTGGAACCTGTTGCTCATTAGTATTATTAATGAATATTCATGAATAATGCAATCGATTAAGGCGGCTCGAAAGGACTTTAATTCAATTTTGGTAATTGCTTCCATAACTAAATACAATAAAAGGCCAACGGCCCAGCCATTGGGCTCACTTGAATGCCTTGGCATATGTTGCGGTCGGGCGCTATGGCCCATCGTTAATTGTTAACTGAAATTTTAATTAAATATTTTGACAATGACGCAAATACCGCAAATGCTTCTTCGCCTCCGTCAGGAAGACAAGAAACCTCGACGACAAATATTTAGCACACAGCTGCTTATTAGCAAGGCTTGACTTGTCTCTATGGTTGAGTGTGTGTGGGGTTGCTTATGAAGGTGTAAATGTGTGTATGTGTGTGTGTGTGGGTGGGTGTTGCTTTTAATGAGCGCTCAGTAAATACTTCAAATTAGGTCTCAAACTGACGCCCTTCAAACTCATAAACAAGATGACACTGCCTGAAAAGTGGGCTTGAATAAGTCCATAAGGAAGGCCTAAAAGCTGAGAATTAAAAGGGTGTGAAATAATAAGAGGATGAAAATGAGAGAGGCAGAGCGAGTGGAGTGAAAGAGTATTAGGAGTAAGAATGACAGAGAGAAAAATGGAGAGATTATTGAAAAGCGATCTAGGAAGATACAAATGGATTTAGAGAGAGAGAGAGAGAGAGAGAGAGACAGAGATTCAGAGAGAGAGTTATCGATTGAGAGAGAGATAGGAATATAGAAACTGTCTCAGATATAAGGACAGAAATCGGGAGGGAGACACAAAGAAAGAGGTTGTGAGATCACGGGATGGTAGAGAGAGAGAGAGTGATAGAAGGAGAGATATGGACGACATATATATATATTATACGTCCAATCGATATATGCTCACATCTGTGATTGAGTGGAGAAAAAATAGTTTTATAATATATCATTTCCAGTATTGTATACAAATTCACTTTTAAGTTTGTTTTCCAAATCTACCAAATTTAATTTGATTAATTGAAACTTGACTTTTCATGTCATCATCCATTTCCAAATCTTATTTTGTTAGTTTAAGCTTGATTTATAGCTAGCTAGACTTGTGTGCAGACAATGAAGACAATGAATTATTGCCCTGATTAGATGACTTGTTTAGATATTATACAACATTGTGGCTCATTGTATATCTTCCATAATGAGTTGTCATAAATTTGCTCCAAGCTTTTCCCGTTACACAATATTCATTGATGATGCTCTTTGATACGCCATACTCGAAGACTAATTAATTAACAATTTGTTTGATGCGTAAATTTTCCATAAATCTTATTTTTCTTGCAACTCAACACATGCAACATTTTCAAGTTCTCTTAATGGCATTTTAAGCCCGTGTCATCGCGCAATTCACTTTGAGTTGTAGTGTAATGAATACATCTATATATATATTTATATCTATGTGTATGTAATGGCTGCTGTTAAGTATGTGTTTGTCTGCTCTCTTCTCTCTTCATTGCTTACCTCCCAGATGAGTCGAAAATCCTGCTGTTCGACGCGTAGCAGCTCGCAGGTTGTCTTCGTCACGACGGTGCTGTCCCTTGGCAGGTCGTGTAGTATTGATTCGCCAAATGTGGCGCCCACGCCAAGATTACACAAAGTGACGGAGCTCTGCAATGAATGAATGAGGGAAACGGGGTGTAAAAAGGATGTCAGCAATTGGGTCTGTCTGTGTGTTAAAGAAATATAGCTGAGGGCTACAAGCTAAAAGCTGTTCAGGTTTAGTTGCAGCTGTAGATTAAACCATTTCAGTTAAGCACAGTTGGCTCTAACCCAGCCAGCCATGTTGGCATTACGGCGTGTGCTCGGTCTCTCTCTTTATCTGTATCTCTCTCTACCTCTCTCTCTCCCTCTCTGTTTGCTAATTGCTCAATGTGCCACAATTTGCGTCAATGTTGCACAATCTTGTGGCAGATTGTTAACAAAACATTTGCTTAGCCCGACTGTAATCGCTTCATTGCACCCAAGTTTGAGCAATAAAATCTGTAACGGAAGCTGCCAACTTCTGTCAACCGGATATGTTGTGACAGAGCCTCTCCTTTCGGCATAGACCCAAAAAATGCAATTTCATTGAGAAGTGCTGACACAACTTCCCTCCCCATCACAAGCCAACCCAATTGCCTCGCACAAAAGGCCTGAACTGAGCGCCTTCTAACCGCAACATTGAAATGTCATTCTATTTGCAAGTTTTCTGCATAGCTGCGCTTGCCTATGCTCAGTGATTGGGCTGCTGTTAGGGTAGGTGAGACTATAAAGTTCTTCAATTAAAAAAAAAAATGTTTTAATGACTAAATAGTTAAAGAAAGTTGTATGTAAATTTTGAGAATTTAAGATTTGCTTATATTTTGAATCCGATTAGCATATTTATTAAAAATAAAAAATAAAATCAACAATAAAGATTTTATTTATTATTTTTAATAAATATATTTTGTTATATTTTTTAAAGAACATATTCATATATATTTTTTTAATTTATAATTTTCCATTAAAGAATATTTCAAATATTTTATGTAATTATTATGATTTTTTTTTTGCTTTTATGTTGATTCAATTTTTAAAACTATAAAATATATCCCAGTATTTATATTTTTAAATTTACTTTAAGTTTTATTTAAACTTTTTTTCATTGTTAAATGTTTTGTATGAGAGTCTAAAAATTAAATGTTTGCGCTAAATACATTCGGCAAATTTGTTTAAGTTGAAGCAGAATTTGTTTATACCCATTCTAAAATTAGTTGATTTATATGTTCTAGCATTAGATTAAACAAAGTAAATGAACTTTATCGTAGTATATAAAATACAATATGTAGTAGGGTATTTAGAAAGTCGTTTTTATGGGCTCTTAACATGATAAGTTGTGTATTCCCATATCAGCCTTTTCTTTTCGAGAGACATTTTTATTTATTTTAATTTATTAACTAATTTTAAAGAGATTAGATTAGACTAGGCTAGACTATATTATCTACAGAGTATCCTCTAGTGACATAGAAAATTGAAACAAAATTGTGGAGACAGGTGCGGCAGAAAAAGACATATACATTCAACAGGTCAGTTTAAGTAATTTATATATATGTATTTTCCTAGGGTATCACATGGTCAAGCACTGCTCAATAGTGAATTTTCTCTAAATTGTTGCCAAGTTCGCATCTGTGGTTTGTGCTGTTTGCGCTCGCTGTTTGTTTTTTTGCGTTTTCCCAGAAGACAACTTCTTGGCGCTGCCCGAGGGCCCAGCCTCATTTCAGTGGGCTTAAGTTAGGCCCTGAGACGAAAGTTGGGAGCTGGAGTGGCGTGGAATGGAGCTCTCTGGGCGCTGGGTGCTGTGTACAGCGCGCTTGGTCTGAGGCAGCGCATATAATTGGCTTAACAAGACTTACACACGACCGCAAAATTGTTAAACTCGCATTAGTCAAAGAGGTGTGTGTGTGTGTGTGTGTGTGTGTTTGCGTTTGTCTTGTGCTTGAGTTTTCTTTACAGTTATAGCACATGCAGTGGGCTATATGTTTTTATTTTATTTTTGGGGTAGAGGCAGCTACATACAATGCCACAGCAGCATCAAAGACTCAAGATCCGCTATAAAACATAATTTAATTATTTCTCGGCTGTGTAATTACAATTGTTGTTATTGTTATTGTTGTCGCTTGGTCAAAATGCTGACTGCTGAATACTTTCGGCGTCCCATTTTGAAAATTTCAATTTACTTTGACTTGATTTACGGCGACTTTTGTTTTTGACAACTCAAAAAGTATTTTCCGCTTTTGTGCGCTTTGTCGGCGCTATAAACGCTATAAATTATTTGATTGCTTTCTAATTGTTGTTTTGGGGCAAGCAAAGATGTGTTTTAGATAAGCGCGAGAGCCATGGATCGTTCATAAAATCGACCCACACACACACACACACACAACATATAGAAATCCGAATCGCAGCATAAACATAATAAAGTTTGTCCATTTTACTGAGAAATCAATTTAATTGCGAATTTTAATCGTTCAAAGAACTCAAAGCGACTGGGCTATATTAATATTTGTTTATCGCAGCGCAAAGAAAGTGGAATTCATTTAATGAATGCGAAATAGTCTGTTGAATGTATCGATGGGCTTTAAAATAATTATTTTTATGGTTTGCAATTATAAAGCGCTTTTAAGCACTTTGCTAAAGGTAAATGTTTCTATTGATTTTTTATACATTTGTATTTCGTAAATTTTTTTTTTTTTTTTACTTTGCAGATTTAATTTAGCTTTGAGGGCTTAATGATAAACAGCTGATAAATTATATAAATATTTATATTTAAGTGTATATAAAAATATAATATTTTAAATATTTACTTATATTGAATATTTGATATATTTTTTTGTTATATATAATATAATAAAAATGTTAATAAAATGTATATATAATTTAATTTTATTTACAGAAAAATCGAAATTAAATAAAATTTGAATCTGTATAAGTGAGAATGTTGCAGCTAAAATATGAATTTACAGATGGCAAAATTTCGGTAAGCAAATAAATCATTTATAATTATTTTATCACAATTTTAGTAAATAATAATACTACCCTAGTTTGACTAAAACTCATTAAAATCTAGCCTAACTACTTAGTTAATCTAATTCTCTCTGGCTTTCATTTCTATATCGAATGCTGCCAATTTCCACTTGTATCTCTTTCAACACAATTTTCCGGCGGAAAAGTCTGGCAGCATTTGATTTCGGTTGCATGGCACAAATCCGATTGAGCCAAACTGCTTCAATTTCCATTCATATTCCCATTTATTGCTTTGTTATGTTTCAGCTACAGTGCAGACCATTGTTTGGTATTTAATTGGAAATGGTTAAAGGGAGCTCAGCATAAGCTTTGTGGGCTTAATATAGAATTTCGATTTTAGTTTATTTAATATATTTATAATATGAAATAATTGCATAAAGATTCAGCTCCGTGAAAATGTTTGTAATATTATTTTTGAATAAATTTAAAAATTAAATTGCTGTAAAAAAAAAAAAAAAAAAAAAAATATTAATATATCGTTGCCTAATAGAAAGTTTTATATATTCTTTTTTACTACAGCTTTCCTATGTCTAGCTACTATAAATCAATTTCATTGACCATGTTACATTATGGCATAAACTATATAATATTATGTATAATGTATAGCTGTTATTTAGAAAATATCTATTCAAGAAATACTTTAAAAAAACGACAGCTTCTCCTTGACATTCCTCTATCATTTTGTAGCGGAAACAAAAGATTTATTACATTTGATTATCTGTTTCTATTTTCCACACAAACACACCCAAACAGAGAGAAAAAGCGCTGACAAACGAAATCCTTTTGTGCATAGATAAATACTTTAGCCTCGGCATGACATATGCAAAGCTCGAACTATATCGAAATGATGATGTCACCATCGACTCCACAGAGCACCACTGAACCACTGAGCACATTACGCCAAAGCTATCAAAGAAAGACTTATTTTTGTATCTCAGAAGGAAAGTAAGATACACACATTGCATTATATCTAGTAGAAATATTTAACTAAAGTGTGGGCACGTACATTTTACATATTTCTTTCTTTCTTCACTTCTGCCTTCTCTTTCTCTTTCTCTTTGATTCACATAAATGCAATGCACTGTTTTACCTTTGCATAATGTCGCGTTGATTGCTCCACATTATACGTACAACTGCGACGAAATAACATTTTCTTTTTATTTATTTATATTTTTTTTTTAGCTTTCTTTTAGCTATAATAAATAAATAAATATATATATTTTTTACGTCTCTCTCTTGCTTGTTATTATTTTAATTTTGCAACAAATTTTCGCTTGCTTTTTGTATCACATGCTGTAATAAATTTGTTTAAAAAAAACTATTCGCATGCAAATGTTTTTACTGCCGTTGTTGTTGCCTGGGTTTTTTTTCTGTATTTGTGAATGAAAATTTGCAAAACGTGTGCGGCGCTGCTTATGGCATAATAAAACATGCATATATAAGCATTTTTTTAGGCTAGTACTTCTGAAGCGTGCCAACAACAGCAACAGCAATAGCAACAACAGCAACAACAACGACGATAACAACATTTGCATGCGGCGAACACACAAATACGGCTCATGTAACTGGCATAATATCTATTATTATGAATTCTTTTTGGTTTTCATTTTGGCTTTTTAGCGCGTACCACTTTCGATTTATGGCCATAATTGTTTTTTGGCCAGCCATAAAAGTAAAACAGAAATTTTGTTTGAAAAACACGCGCTGCGAGATGTGCTCAACAAGTTGTGCAACCGCACGTTGTCGCGTCGCAAGCTGAACTGAATTGGAGTTGGCTGTTGAAGTCGTCACACGGCTGACTTTAAATTAGCGCCCAGATGTACAGGTGTGCAGGTGTGCAGGTGTGTCTGTGTGATTGTGTATGCCTTTGTCTGCTGCTTTATGCAACGCCGCTGAAGTGTGGCAGCAACAGTCTGCCGTGTGGCGTGTCGCGAATTGGAGCAGCCACAGTCGCAGCCTCAATCAGCCATGCAAAATACGCGTATCTCATGTCATGTAATGGTCAGCCAGAGCTACCACCGCCTGCAGCTAACAAAGTTGTCAACACAAAAATTTCAGCTCTGTTTACTTTGTGGCAGTTCTACTTCTCCCTGCCTCGCTCTGCTCCGCTCTGCTCTGCTCTGCTCCTATTGTTGCTGCTTTCACTGCGGCAGCTGCGCTACTTCAGCAAGCAAATGCAATTCATCCATTGACATAAGGCGGCTGGGCGCTGGGGGGAGCTGTAGTAAATTCCACCTACAGCCAACTGGCCAAATGCCCAACTGCTGAGCTGAGCCACATGCCTGGCCTGGCCAGCAACACTTCCGTCTCTGGCAGCAACTGTTGCTACCAGCTGCGAACTGCTGTTGCTTGTTGTCGCCGTAGTGCACTTGCAACTAATTTTGCTGCTGCCCTGTGGCTAAGGCAATAGTCATGATTGTGTTGTCTGATGCGTTCACTCTAATCGAAAATTGAATATGAAATGCATTTGGTTTGTCTCCGAACGCCTACACCGTGCAAAAGTTCAAGGACTGAAACTTAAACAGTTTTGAGAGAAATGCCAAAGTAGAGTGAAAAGGTAGAAGCCAATATTAGTTGTCTATCAAAATACTAAGTAATTTAATAAATATGTTTGACATTTATATAATATGAGATTTATTATCAATTTATTTAATTAATGCATTGTCAATAATTTTTGTTATCGAATTTATTTATTATAAGCTATTTTTATCTTTTAAATAATTTATATTTACTTTTTTTTTGATATATTTTGTTTTTTGTTTTAAGGAATTATTTATTTTAAATATATTTTTTTTATTTCATTTTTTTTCTTAAATATTTATTTATGTATATTTTATTGAATTTACCAATTCCTATTATTTAAACAATTTTATTTTGTATTATTTATTTTTAAATCTTTTTTTTAAGAATTATTTGATTTATTGCTTATTAATTTTTTTTTATAAGTATATTTTTATTACAAATTAATTTAGTTATTTTCTGTGCTTTAAAATTGAAGACTCTTTTTAGTTTTTAATTGTATTTGTTTTATTAATATTTTGTAATTTAATATTTTAATATTTTTATTTTTAAATAAGTTTTCCAATATCTTCGTTTTTTTTTTCAAATTTTGTTGCAAACATATTTTTCCCTCAATTATTAAGATATTTTTCAAAGTTATTTCACTTTGTATTTTTCTTTAAATATTGAACAATGCTTTCATTCGTTGCAGATTAACATACTTGTCCGCAAATATTCAAATAATGAACGCAGTTTTCTCACAGTGTAATTGACAACGTACATTACAAATAGTAAAACACCCCCACCACAATTGAGCATTGAACCCACTAGCAGCAACTGAGTAAATGTGATAGTCAGAGTCTTCCTTTAATTAAGCAACTGTTTCTGGTATTCGACTTATGCGAAGGTGTTGCCAATGTTAAGGTTGAATAACCTGCCCTCTTCACAGCTGCTGCCTGCTCATTGCGCTTATTTGATTTATTTCTCATTTCGCGTTTTTACTCTCTAACTGGCAAGTGCTTTGTGGGTTCAACCCAACCAACTTGAGACTAGTAATTAATTTGGTTTCAGTCAGTGTTTTGAGTGAAGTTGGAGCGCAGATCCAGAAAGCAAGTCAATGACTGTTCGCAATGAGTAAGCAGTGGCTTAAGCATTTCACGAACGGATCGCGTGTATCCGTAAGATACTCACAATCCATACAAATTAGTATTTGCATAAGCAGCAACGAAATGACTTTAAAACGTATTTTGTTTAACAACAAACACGTGAATAACATGTGCCGTGAACATGTTAATTATTCAGTTGATTTATTCAATGCGCTTAATTATTTATTCCTGTGTTTTTCCTATTGATTTTTTATTTGCATTTCATTCGCTGTTGATTAATTAATTAAATATTGAAAATAAACTCAAAAATAAAATGTTTGTTAAAAATAGAAAAAAAATTTCATTTAACTAAAAATTTCTTTAAAATATTTCAATATATAAACTAATTTTTGAATATACTCGACTAAAAAATACCCTGAAACCTTTAAGTTTGTTATAAAATAAAAAAATAAAAATAAAAAAATAAAAAAAATTATATATATATATATATATATATATATATATATATATATATATATATATATATATATTTTTTTTTTTTTTTTTTTTTTTTTTTTGACTTGGCTGAATAAATAGATATATATATATTCTTCCATTAAAAGACTCCTCGTTCTGTGACCCAACTTAGGGTATCTGCAAATCATTCAGCTGATTTGCACCAAAAGCAACTATTTTAATGTTTGTGACCACCGCAAAGCGTGTGAAAAACGTTTTTAATGACATTTTTAGCTGAGCCGTTAGAATATGACACAATTAATAGAATATTTCCACGCCTTTGGGACAGAGTAATGCAGTTTGCAGTTTGCACATTCCTCATTTTCCACGGGGTTGCATGTTCCGCTGATATTAGATAAAAACATGATGAAAACAGAAACACTTTATCTTCCTCATGCATAATTAAAATGCGAGTTTAATGTGGAGGGAATTTTAAATAGTTTGATTTACGCAGACGTGACCTGAATTTTAAGAATATTTTCATCAAATTGACTTTGGCATGGGAAATGTGCAGTGCTATATACATACATGTACCTATATATATATATAAATTCCCTGCACATGCATTGATTTCTATACATATGTATATGTATTTATTTACATACATATATTTGTATTTGTAGGGAATTTAATGCTCATGTGAGAGTATTTCGGTTAGTGGAAGATGCTTTAAAGCATTCGGTGCCAATTCGAATGTAAATAACTAAAATAGTTCAAGCGTGAAACGCTGAACAGATAAAATGCCAAAATGGAAAAGAATTTTGTTTTTTCTTTACGTTTTGATAAAAGTTCGAGGCGCTTAACATGCAAATACCAGATCTGAGATAATAAAATTACACAGAAAATGGGAAAATGTTTCATAGATAAAGTGAGCGAGAAAGCAGAGCATCAATGCTATAACAAAAATAATATTAAGGTAACTTTTTCAATGATTTTCTTCTCCGCTATTTTTACTATTTGCAAATTCAACTGCGAAAGTTCTACGCGAAGCTCATAAAACTTACAACAGCTGTAGCTGGCACTTGAATCAATATAGAAATCTTATTTTATTCAATATCTATCATAGCAACAAGCAACCGACAAGCAATCAAAAATTTGTGATAAGCTACTGATTACAGTTAGCATAATCTAACTATCTAAACGGCTCTTGAGGCTTAACAATTTAATTGTTGTGACTGCAAAAACAAAAAAAGATAGAAACAGTTTGTTATCGGAGAGGCTTATCAGCTGAAGTGGTTTAAAGATAAAAGATATCTTACAAATGCTTCGAGTTTCTACTTCAGAAGCCATTTGTATTTATAAAGGGTATTAATGAGACGGACTCGCACTACAAGTTTCGCATTTAATTATGTGTTATATTCAAACAAAAAAAAAAAAAAATTCTCATTTACATAAATACAGATGCCATATGTCATTAAGAATCATGCGTGTTTATATAAACATGTATGACCGCATCGCCAATTATTTTGTCATCTAATAACACGGTCCAGAACACATTTACATATTTCCACCTAAACACGTTCAACTCGCAAGTGAATACCGCCAACTGTGCCCAATACAAACGATTTGGGATCATATGTAAGGGGTATATCAGTCTTATCGCAAACTGTAAACTTAAAGTTCCTTATCAGTTGGGCCAGACCAACTCGGGTTTGCATTTGGCCGAAGCGCATTCCCACACAATTTCTGGGTCCATCCCCAAAGGGCAGCCACTCAACAGAATCACGAGCTGCCACTTGCTCGGGCGAGAATCGTTCTGGATCGAATTTCTCTGGTTCGGGATAAAGGTCTTCATCCCGATGATAGGCAGCGGCAGGAAGAATGATCTGTGTTCCCTTCTCTATAACATATTTGGGATGACCAGGTACCACATAATCATTAAGTGCTTTCCTCTCCAGGAAAGGCACCAGAGTGTACAGTCGGAGGGTTTCTGTTAACGATATCATGACTTAGTTGAGCTCCCTTTAAAGCCAAATAGAGCGGTCTTACCAGAAATAACCTGATCCAAGTATCGCATGGCCTTAACGCATTCATAGGTCAGTTTTCCATCGTGTTGCTGCAGAACTTCCTGAATATCTTCCCTTAGTCTGTCCTGAATGTCTGTGTGTTGGGCCAGTTCATAGAGAGCATAGGTCATGGTTGATGAGGATGTCTCGAAGCCAGCCAGGTAGAAGACAAAGACCTGAGCTGCGAGCTCCCCAACATCCAAGCCCGAGACTACCTCACCGTTATCCATTGTAAAGCTTCCCTTCTGCTTTAACTCGATGAGCATCTGCATAAAGTCATTACGTTTGATGTTTTCTCTTTCTCTAAGTGCAATGGTTGCTTTAACTAGTCCCATAAAGAACTGATGAACGTCTTCTGGAATCGCGCGCATACCCAGTTTTCTTGCCAAATTCGGAAAACTAAACTGAAATGCAGTTAGGAGAACTCCATGGCGCATTTCAACCAGAGATTTACTGGCCATTTTGCGGAAATCCGTATCAGGATTACGAAGCGTATTGCACTCGATGCCGAAGGCACAAGTGCCAATGACGTCGGTTGTGAAGCGTGCCATCAGATCCTTGATTTCAATGATGGCTCCTCCAGTCTTAGCTGGGACTTTTTCCATCATGATCTTTATGAATTCCTCGGACACTTTGATAACAGTTGGGAACATGAACTTCATCTTGCCGGATGTAAAAGTGGGTGATAGTTTCTGGCGCATTATTTTCCATCTCTTGCCATCCAAATTGAATAGATGTCCAGTGAGGGGATCGTCGCGTTCGTTATGGAACTGTCCACGATCGGTGAAGTTAGTAAAGTCTTTAATCAACACGTTCTTTGCCAATTTAATGTCCATAATGAAAGCGCTTCGTCTTTGCAGGAAACTAAAACCCACAAAAGGATGACCACTTTTTCGGAATTTCATGTAGTAATCTCCCATTATTTCATGGACTATACGGTTCCTCCTAAATCCGATCATGTTTCCGTACACTGGATGTGGAGGATCCTGAGGTATTCCCCGGTTTTTCCAATAGTTCATATTGTAGTACAAAAAATATGCAACTAATGCTGATACAGCAGTCAGCAAATATATAAAAAACAACATTTTGACTTCAGTTCTCGACGACTTCTATTCCAACACTGAGCTCGATCGACGAAATGGACTGGTTATCTATTGGATTTAGTTTGCTGCATAAAAGCGATCTGGTTCTACTGATATACATTTGTTATGAATTCAAAAGTCCAGATAGTAGTTATTGACGAGCTTCACATAGTTTCATACACTGAGTTAACGGTTTTTGTTTATCAAATTTTATGGAAAACTTTCGCAAAAGCTTTGTCTTTGAGCTTTATTTAAAACATAATTGAATGAAATCCCAAACCGCAATTTAGAGCAAATAAAGCTCAGCCTCAAAAGCCAGCTCAAATAGTCTCATCTGTACAACGATGCCTATTAAAAGTTGGTTTTACTTCATTTAACTTATACGTTATACAAATTTTTATTTCAATTAAATCCCAATGTTTAGTAAATTTTTTTTATCGCAAATTGTGTTTCAAACACGCTCGGCGCGCAAATAAATTCCACCGATAGTGCCAAGTACAAGTGATTTCGGATCATATGTAAGAGGTATATCAGTTTTATCACAGACGGTGAACTTGAAGTTCCTTATAAGCTGGACTAGCCCAATTCGTGTTTGCATTTGGCCGAAACGCATTCCCACACAATTTCTGGGTCCATCCCCAAAAGGCAGCCACTCTACGGAATCACGAGCTGCCACCTGTTCGGGCGAGAATCGTTCTGGATCGAACTTCTCTGGTTCGGGATAAAGGTCTTCATCCCGATGATAGGCAGCGGCAGGAAGAATGATCTGTGTTCCCTTCTCTATAACATATTTGGGATGACCAGGTACCACATAATCATCCAGTGCTTTCCTTTCGAGGAAAGGTCCAATAGTGTATAGACGAAGGGTTTCTATTAAAGCAAATGCACAACGTAATTACTAGTTCTCTAAGCACTAGCTGTTTGAGCTCACCAGAAATAACCTGATGTGCATATTGCATTTCTTTTATACATTCGTAGGTCAGCTTTCCATCGTGTTTCTGCAGAACTTCCTGAATATTTTCCCTTAGTCTGCCCTGAATGTCTGTGTGTTGCGCCAGTTCATAAAGAGCGTAGGTCATGGTTGATGAGGAGGTCTCAAAGCCAGCCAGGTAGAAGACAAAGACCTGAGCTGCCAGCTCTCCAATATCCAATCCAGTGACTACTTCACCATTATCCATTGTAAAACTTCCCTTCTGCTTCAACTCAATGAGCATCTGCATAAAGTCGTTGCGTTTGATGTTTTCCTTCTCTCTGAGTGCAATGGTCTCTTTCACCAATCGCATAAAGAACTGATGAACGTCTTCTGGAATCATGCGCATGCCCAGTTTTCTTGCGAAGTTCGGAAAACTGAACTGAAATGCAGTCAGAATAATTCCATGTCTCAGCTCAGTAAAAGACTTTTGACCCATTTTACGGAAATCTGTGTCAGGGTTACGAAGAGTATTGCATTCAATGCCAAAGGCAACTGTGCCTATAACGTCGGTGGTGAAGCGTGCCATCAGATCCTTGATTTCAATGATGGCTCCTCCAGTCTTAGCTGGGACATTCTCCATCATTACCTCTACGAATTCCTCGGACACTTTGATGACTGTGGGGAACATGAACTTCATCTTGCCGGATGTGAAAGTGGGCGACAGCTTCTGACGCATCTCCCTCCAACGTTTGCCATCCAAATTGAATAGATGTCCAGTGAGGGGATCGTCGCGCTCATTGTGGAACTGTCCGCGATCGGCAAAGTTCGTGAAATCCTTGATGAGAATATTCTTTGCCAGTTTGGTGTCCATAATAAAGGCGCATTGCTTCTGAATAAAGGCGAAGCCCACAAAGGGATGTCCACTCTTTCGGAACTTTTTGTAGTATTCTATCATGATCTCGCTAAGCGTGTGAGTTTTGCGGAATCCGACAGCATTTCCATAAATTGGATGTGGCGGATCCTGCGGAATTCCGCGGCGTTTCCAATAGGTCATTTGCTGGTGTACCAGGTATACCAGCAAAGCTGATATAGCGCTCAGCAAGTATATTAAGAAGAACATTTCGTGACCCACTCTCAACGACTGTCACTCAAGCACTGTCCGAATTCAAGGCAATCTGCTGGTATTATATTCGCTCTCTCGCTCACTCTCCCTCTCGTTCATGTTTCTTTCAAACAGCTTATATGATAATTTTTTGTTTTCATATCTGTATTTATATGTAGTCCAAGAAATCGTTATCAAAGAGTCGTATAAATGGCTACACTCTCAGTTAATGTGTTATTTGTTGAAAAGATGAACAGAATTTGAGCTATAAGAGTTGAGTTCTCAAACGAAATCAAGAGTGGAAAGTAATCGGAATAAAATAGGTATTCACAGTTAATGCATTGATGCATGTTTAATTCATTTCAAATACAACCCAAAAAGGTCACCGGCTTCATTTTGACACTAAGCACTCCCAAAGGGTAATAATTAAAAAATTTAATTATTAAAGAATTTAGTTAATCATGGGGAAATTTCCCAGATGTAAATAAAGTTTTCTGGTTTAATTATCACATATATTACAAAAATAAATCTTAAAAGATATGCATATTTAAAGTTTATACAACTAGCGAGATTTGTTTGATTATCCCGGCAAAACAATGAAATTCTTTGGCAAATCCAATGTAAACAACTAAACACGTTCGACGCGCAAGTAAATGCCTCCAATAGTCCCTATTATAAGCGATTTAGGATCATATGTAAGGGGTATATCAGTCTTATCGCAAACTGTAAACTTAAAGTTCCTTATCAGTTGGGCCAGACCAACTCGGGTTTGCATTTGGCCGAAGCGCATTCCCACACAATTTCTGGGTCCATCCCCAAAGGGCAGCCACTCTACGGAATCACGAGCTGCCACTTGTTCGGGCGAGAATCGTTCTGGATCGAATTTCTCTGGTTCGGGATAAAGGTCTTCATCCCGATGATAGGCAGCGGCAGGAAGAATGATCTGTGTTCCCTTCTCTATAACATATTTGGGATGACCAGGTACCACATAATCATTAAGTGCTTTCCTCTCCAGGAAAGGCACCAGAGTGTACAGTCGGAGGGTTTCTGTTAACGATATCATGACTTAGTTGAGCTCCGTTTAAAGCCGAATAGAGCGGTCTTACCAGAAATAACCTGATCCAAGTATCGCATGGCCTTAACGCATTCATAGGTCAGTTTTCCATCGTGTTGCTGCAGAACTTCCTGAATATCTTCCCTTAGTCTGTCCTGAATGTCTGTGTGTTGGGCCAGTTCATAGAGAGCGTACGTCATGGTTGATGAGGAGGTCTCGAAGCCAGCCAGGTAGAAGACAAACACCTGTGCTGCCAGCTCTCCAATATCCAATCCCGTGACTACTTCACCATTATCCATTGTAAAACTTCCCTTCTGCTTCAACTCAATGAGCATCTGCATAAAGTCGTTGCGTTTGATGTTTTCCTTCTCTCTGATTGCAATGGTCTCTTTCACCAATCCCATAAAGAACTGGTGGACGTCTTCTGGAATCATGCGCATGCCCAGTTTTCTTGCCAAACTCGGAAAACTAAACTCAAATGCAGTTAGGAGAACTCCATGTCGCATTTCGGTGAAAGATTTCTGGCCCATCGTACGGAAATCAGTTACTGGAGTACGAAGCGTGTTGCACTCGATGCCGAAAGCACAAGTGCCAATGACATCGGTGGTGAAGCGTGCCATCAGATCCTTGATTTCAATGATGGCTCCTCGAGTCTTAGCTGGGACATTCTCCATCATTACCTCTACGAATTCCTCGGACACTTTGATGACTGTGGGGAACATGAACTTCATCTTGCCGGATGTGAAAGTGGGCGACAGCTTCTGACGCATCTCCCTCCAACGTTTGCCATCCAAATTGAATAGATGTCCAGTGAGGGGATCGTCGCGCTCATTGTGGAACTGTCCGCGATCGGCAAAGTTCGTGAAATCCTTGATGAGAATATTCTTTGCCAGTTTGGTGTCCATAATGAAGGCGCTCTGTTTTTGGATGAAGGCGAAGCCCACAAAGGGATGTCCACTCTTTCGGAACTTATTGTAGTATTCAATCACCAGATCATTGAGCACGCGTGTCTTTCTGAACCCGACAACATTGCCATAGATGAGATGTGGCGGCTCCTGAGGTATTCCCCGGCTCTTCCAGTAGTTCATGTTGCGGTGCAGCAAGTACACCAGCAAAGCTGATATGGCGCTCAGCAAGTATATTATAAACAACATTTTGTGTTCAGTTCTCTCTGACTCGGCGGCAAAAACTGATCGCTGCTGGGAGGGCCGCAGCGTATTTTATGCCGATTGTTTGTAACTCAGCATGAGTTGCTATATTTCGTTTGTTTTGATCGGCCTGAAACTGAGAGTCATACTGATGCCGCAGTTGAGTCTAGTGTGTGTTCAGCGATAGCTGTTATTATCAGATGAACCGGTCACTAACGTGAAGTGCTTAACAAATACTAGTTTGGCTGAGGAACCAGCAGGTTATCCAGCTCGAAACAGCTTATCACGCCTTCTCTTGCTGTCTGGCTTGGCTGGCTAATCAGCGTCTTATGATTTGTAATAACTGTAATAGCATTTGTAAACTTATTCCATTCATAATGTAGGAGCACTCTAATGGAATGAATCTAGGGATAACTGTTATTATTTGATGTCACCTAAGTGATTATAAATTCTCTTTTCACAGCTCGCTTTAACAGTGTGAAGTGCTTACTCAACTTTGCTTTCAAAGCAAACGCAATTATTGGCACTGTGCGTTGCTTAAAGCTGCTCTCTCTGCAGCTCTCACTCTCTCTCTCTCACTCTCTCTCTCTCTCTCAGTGTATAAGTGTGTCCTTTTTGCTGTCCATTATGGTTTCGTCCTTGCGGACTACGGCTGACAGCAACAGGCGGTCTTAAGCGATGCAATCGCGCTACCAGCAAATATTTTCCAGTTGACGTTTATTTAATTATGGGCATTGAGCGCAAGTGTAAGAGTGTGTGTGTATATGTGTGTGTGTGTGAAATTAAAAATGACATTTAAGAGACGTGTGTGTGAGTGTGTGCCTTATATATTTAACACCTGTCCATTAAAATGAATTTCCCTTTGTTGTTCTTTCAACATTCTTTAAAGCTGACCTTGAGCTGCTCCCAGCGAATCATGTGAATTTTATGGCTATATGGCCAAACAAAGGGAATATATGATAATAAAAAGTCAGTCAAGTACGAGATGAAGAGCGGGCGCACTTCTTCTTCTTCGCCTTGCTCTTAAGCATAATGAATGCATGAGCTGAAACAAAAAGTGGAATGCATTATTTCAACACAGTCAGGTGCTGTGGTGCCCACAAAAAAGGGTGGAGGGGGATGGGGAGGGGGAGATGGAGACTGCACTTATGCGCTAAATAAAAATGCAAATCTAAATGTAACATAAGAGCGCGCACTATATGCGGGCTCAAATCTGCAGCAGCAGCACAAAAGAAAACCTCGTCAACTGTGTGTGAAGAGCGTGTGCTGGGAGTGCTCGACTAGCGTTTACCCTGTAGTAAAAATGGGTTAAGCATGTCGGGGCTGTGCTTCATATTTGAGTAGACTTATCGATTAGATTTGAGCCCAATGTATATAATTTTAGGATATCTTTACCCAAGCTGTATCTTTACCCAAGCTAATGACAACTTAAAATATGAGGCAAATCCTAATCAAGCTGATTTTCTTGATTACTAATAAATATTTAATATTTAATATTTATATATAATATTTAATAAATATTTAATATTTAATATTTAATAATAATATTTAAGCTATTATTTGTTTAGCTCTTAAGCAAATGTACATATGTTTTACAACAATATTTACAAAGAAAATCAATATAGACCAAAGTTCCTGTTTTTATTTAAAATTGTTGTTCATAAAAAAATCAGATTTCATCTTTAAGATTAGCCTTCATATATTTCACATAAAATTAGAAGGCTAAGTAGGAAGTATATATATATATATATATATATATATATATATACTTTTCCTCTAGGCTCTCCACTCTCAACGCTTCAATCTCCTCAATGGAGCTACTTTTGAGCGTGGGGATTACACCCGCTAGTCTCTTTAAGTACAGGGTAAACATTCAGCATCTGCTTCAAATGCATCCGCATTTACATTGGGGTATCTTTATCTACAAATGCAACTGCAACTGCTGCTGCTACTGCTACTGCTTCTGCTGCTGCTCCTCTTGCTCCTGCTTCTCCTGCTGCTGCTGCCGCTGTCAGTCAGCTGTGCAGCTGATTTGTTGCTATCTTCTTTTGTTGTTGTTGACTTGGTTGCTGTCAAGGTGACAGCAAGCAGACAAACAATTGCTCCCAACTATTCTTTCAGCCAGAGTCAGCACGACCACGCCTCCTTCCTGCTAAAAAAATACACATACAAAAATAAAAATAAAAAACGAGAAAAAAAAACACGTTTGAGCTGAGCGGCATTGCTAATTACGCCAGCGCAGGCTCCAGCATCTTGTGAATTCATGTAAACAGGCAGCTAATTGTTTGCTCACAGCTCGGAGGCGAGCTGAGACTGTTTGGAGGTGTTAAGCCCGCAGCGAAGACAGCTCTTTTAAATGCAAATGCCAGAAAAAGGGTCCAACGTCTTAGCCCTAGACAATTCAAGGTGTGTGTGCTCCGTCTGTCCGACTGAGTGAGTGAGTGACTGACTGAATGGTTGACTGTCTTTAAAGCAGTGTCTTCCCCTCTCACTCTCTCTCTCTCCCTCTCTCTGTTGCATAAATTAGTTTTGTTTGAGTCTGGCAGCTAACCCCGAGCAGTCAGTTTAAACAAATTGTGAATTGTGAATTGTGAATGGGGAGTAGTGCGCATTTCCTGTATGCTGAAGATGCGATATATGAGTGAAGCTAGAGTGCGTGTGTGTGTGCGTGTGTTGACATAACGACGTGACAGCAGCCAAGACAGTGCCACATTATGTAAATTTCAAAGCAAAATCACAATAAGAAATCCGCATCATGTAAGCAGAGCTGATTACCCATTTCGACTCAAAGGCAAAGGCAACGGCAAAGGCTCAAGGACAGGCCAATACCTTTTTTACGACTAAAGACACCCACACATGCATACACACACCCATACACACACACCCACACACTCACGCCTAGCTACTGCAGCTGGCAACGACAAATGCTTAAGGTAAATCCAACTCAAGTCAAGTCGTCCAATTGTTGCTCAAATTGGATGTGCGTTGCTTTTGTCAATAACAACAACAATAACAATAAAGTAAAAAAGAAAATACATCAGGCCAAAAGTAAAATATGAACATTTGTTGTGCGTGTACGTTTACTGTTTGAATTGAATGTAATTTCTTTCTCTCTCGCCCTTCCTCTCTGTCTCTCTCTCTCTCTCTCTCCCTCTCTCTCTCCCTCTCTCTCTTTCTCGCTTTTTCGTCAATTGCATGCGCCAAGCAGTCAGGCAGCCAAATTGAAGTCAGCTTCCTTCCGATTGCCTCTGACTGATATGCCCAATCATAATCAGGCGACTGTGTGCTCGGAAACCAGCTAACTTTAGATGAATGTAACATAAAACAAAATTGAATATGTGAGAGAGCTTGCCATTTAATCGTTAGTCTTTAGGGATTTCTATGTAACTTTTTTTGAAATATTGAATATTGAATTGAAAGTTCATTGAATTTTGAACATGATTTGATTTGATTTGCTTTCAGTTTAAATTTCTTGACCATAAAGCTTTCTAATTGATTATTTTATAGAATGCTGAAAGTAAAAATAATCTTATTCTATTCTATGTGTTCTATGTATCTAAGATCGTGCATAGTTAGCTAGAGAGTTTGCATCTGTTTATAAAAACGAATATATGTAAAAGCTCATTAATGATTAAAGCTTTTTTATTTGTGGTACATTAATGCTTCATTTGTGGTACATATATGAATCCTTAATCGACAAAGCTGTTTTCAACAATTTCTAACCGCAGCTTACATTTAAAGACCTATGTCCTTGATTTAATCAAAACGATAACTCAAATTCCTGTACTCTTCTGTAAAGTTCACCTTCAACGTTTATTCGTAATATCTATAAATAACTTGAACATTAACATTGCATATTTCATGCTTTGCTTCGCTCTGTCGCAAAACGTTTTATCTGTCGCTTAAGCCCCAGGTCTTAGCCGCTGTCGTTGGGGGCATTAGGTATTAGGAAACTGCCTGATAACGAATTCACAACTTTCGACATTTATAGCCATCCAGAATGAAGAGTAGCTATTTTTAAACGCTGCGCGCCAGAGCAGATAATTAGCTGCCAAACTTTTTTTCTCTTTTTTTATCTACATACATTATTTTTACCTTGTGCTGCACGAGTGGCCGCAGGATATGCTGTGGCTATAAAATTGTCAGGATGTGAAATGAATGCGGCAGCAGCTGTCGCTGTCGCTGTGGCAGTCGCTCAACTTGTTGCCTGACAAGTTCATCGAACAAAATGCTGATTGATTTTCACACACACACAGAAAGAGAGAGAGAGAGAGAGAGAGAGAGAGAGAGAGAGTGAGAAAGAGAGTGATGTATTTGGAAGCAGCTTTGATTGTTTGACATTGGAGACAAGCATGCGAATTGGTATGACGCATGGCATTCAGTGAGTGGCGCCAGGCAGCCAATGCGGCGGCTACTTAATATTGATTTAATGCCAATTCCATGGGAACAATGCAACAGCCCTGTGACATATAGATTATTTATGAACTGTTTTGTTCCTCATACGATTCCATAAACTGATTGACATATTCATTGAGCAGCAAGCGAAATTGCAATAAAACAGCCAACTTGATGAATGATTGACTGAGTGAGTGACTGAGTGAGTGAGTGAGTGAGTTAGTGAGTGAGTGGCAGTAGTACGTAGTTCATGGCCATTTAATATGCTGCACAAATTGCTTAGTTGACCCAGTGGGCTGGTTTTAACCGAGCTAACTCCAGGCCGGACATTCGCTTGACAAATGATGATTTATGCTGCAGTCGAGTCGGCAGAAAAACACGAATGAGGGGGAAAAAATAAAAGACATGGCCATCAGAAGCTGTATACACTGTACCTTTTACGATGCTACAATGTGAAGCGGAGTAAACTTCTGGGTTATTGGGTGATAAAAATTTCGATTTTAAATTTTCAAGTAACAAAAGCGAAAGCCGCGTGTGCGCTCGATAAAACTGCTCGGCCTCTGCCAGGCAGAAAATGGAGAACAAAAAAATAAAGAAATTCTAAAAAAGAGGCCAAATTGCCGGCAGAGGGCAGCAGATTGAGCAAGGGCTTAGGCAAATAGTTACAAAGTCATTTTAAATGAATTATTAGCATACAGCAGAAAGAAAAGTTGACCACAATTGTGCGAGCAGGACGCTAAATACTCTAACATAGATTTTTTAATTTAAATATTTTATTTTAATTTAATTAACTTTTTAAATTTTTTGAAATATTTTATGCATCTAAGTAAACCTAAAAAAAAATAAAAAACAAATAAAATAAAAAAAAAATTTGTCATATGTATTTATAAAAAAAATAAATAAATAAATAAATGAGAATGATATATGAAAAAAAAATTTAGTTTATAATTATTTATTTTAAAATAAATTAAAGGCATATTTTAGAGAACAAATTTACCAAAAGTCAAATAACATATTTATTTAAATATGTAAAAATATGTACATTCATCAGTCGATTTTATATTATATAAAATCTGAACAATACTAACACTTGCTCAAATCAAATACCTTTATAAGGCTCTGAACAACAGAGACGGAAATTAATTTCTCATATAATACATTTATTTTTCCAAGGCAGAGTGCTACAATTTCGTCAAGCAACATTAACCCTTTGTTAGTGCAGAAGCCACTCCCGCTCAAATGCCAGGAAAATAAACATAATATTTATTATTTGGACTAAGAATTTGTGGTAAGGCTGGCTTTTTGGTTGGCAAAAGCTTATAAGGCACGATTCAACACATGTTATGCCCGCCTCCTGCTGCTGCTCCACCTATTGATGGCTCCTGCTGCCCTGCCTCCTGCCCGCTTCCCCTCTCTGCCCGCTCAATCGCCTGCTGCGTCTGCTTGGCTGCATAACTCAACGCGTTTATTTTCGTTAACTGAAATTTGATTAGGCCACGTTGTGCCGCATCGGGCGCATAAACATGTGTGCCATAGGCATAAAAAACCCAAACATATATCTAACCAAAATCAACACACACACACAGAGAGAGAGCTCTGGTCTCTGGTCAGAAAATCTATTTGTTTTGACTGTGCCTGGAGCGAACGCGCTCCTCAATTCGTTATCAATGCTTCAATGGCAGCTGCAATTTTATTTATGTTGGACGCAGAGCAAAAATGCAAATCAAATTACTTTTGCTTGGAATATTAAAAGGTTTCATCCATTTACAAAAATAATTCAATATTTGATTGAAGCCTTTTAAAAAATTATGAATATTTAGTTGAAGTGAAGATTGGATTAAGCTTGTCATTTGACTAAGATTAGTAAAAGAATGACTTGAATATACCCTCATTAAAATGATCTCATTGCTTACGCTTGCTGAATTTTAAAATCAATTTTTTTTTTTTTTTAAATTAATATTCAATCATAATAGTTAATAAAAATTTGTTGAGCGAATTGAACGATCCCAGTTGAGTCTCTTGGAATTTTTAAAGACTTAAAGACATTTTAATTAATGTAATTTTGTAGTTTTATGGTTTTTGACTTGCTGTGCTTAAAATAGTAATTAATAAACTTCCTGTTGAAGTTTTTTATTGATATGAAAAAAGTTATGAGCGAAACGCACATAGAAGATATTTCTGAAGCCAAAAACTCTTGTCTATATATTTACCTATCTCTTACTGATTGTCGCAAAAAGCGCTTCAATAACTTTTATGAAAACACTTTTGTTGTCACTTTTGCTCCCATCTTTTTGTATATATAGAAATTTGATAAATTTTTTTTTACTTTTGCAATTGGCTTGAGAGCAAACCTTTTGAAGTTTTTAGCTGCCAGAGTAGCTCGCTTGGCTGCCGCTTTCTGACTTTTGGCCCCCCAAAATGCAAATGCAAAGCGTGAGGGAGCGGTAGAGTGGGAGGAAGAGCGAGTTAGCTTAGAGTAAAGAAAATAAAACTTTTTTCTGTGCTGCCTGGCAAATAACAAACATTGTTTAAATCAATTCAGCATACGCAACGCAACTGAACTCAATTTTTATTTGATAAATTCTTTGTGTGCTCGTTTGCTTCTTTTTATACTCATTCACGAAAGTGAATCAGTATATTGGTTTTGTGCAATGTCCGTCTTGCTGTCCGTCCGTCTGTCCGTCTGTCCGTCTGTCCGTCCGTCCGTCTGTCCGTCTGTCCGTCTGTCCGTATGAACGCAATCTATTTCGGCGCTATTGAAGCTAGAGACTTGAAATTTGGAACACATACTCGGGTATATCTCCGATTTATAAAGTGTTAAAATTTTCCCGATCCGCCCACTAGGGGCGTGGCAAATCGGAAAATGCATTTTCCGATATACCAGAAATCATGTTTGTTGAAGAGCTAGAATGCTGAAATTTGATATGTAGGTCCGCGTTGACCACCTAAGATCACGAGCTATGGCGGATATATGTCCGCCTATTGGGGGCGTGGCAAATCGGATAAAACTGTATCTCCTAAAGTTGTAAACCTAGAATGCTGAAATTTTGCACTGCAGCTAATGGTATGATTCTATAAAGTCTGAAGATAAATTATAAGTCTACGCGCATTGGGGGCGTGGCAAATCGGACCTGAAGATATAGTGATTTTTTAAATTCTCCTATATTTTGGACACTATTGATGGCAGAGACCTCAAATTTTGTATATATACTGGGACTGATCACCCAAGACCAAAAAGTTTTGTCGGATATATGTCCGCCCACAGGGGGCGTGGCAAACCGCAAAAGTTTATATCTCCTAAAGTATAATAGCTAGAAGCTTCAAATTTGGATAGTTGAGTTACTGGTAGCCTCCTCTATCGATTCTTCAAAAATAATTTGTACGCCTCTTAAGGGGCGTGGCATATCGAAAAATACCCTGCAATTTTCACATTTTTTGAGGGTAAGCATTCAAACTTTGCAGTTAGGGTACCGTTATCTCTTTCTAAAAACTGACCAAAAATGAGGTGTATACGCCCAGTTGGGGCGTGGCAAATCGGAAAAACCTGTATATTCTACAGTATTAGAGCGAAACTTAACTACTAAATTGTTGATGGGATGTGAATGAGTATTCCGCAGTCGGTAACGCCCGACTGCAACGTTCTTACTTGTTTTTTTTTAATTTTTTGCTGCTGCAAGCTAACAAATTTAAAATTCTTCAATTGTGCAAATATTGATTTTGCTTGTTTGGAAAGTTTGTTTGATTTTTTTTCGCTTTGCCGTTGCTGCTGGAAAATTGCTTTTCTAATTTGCGGCAAGCGAAAGGAAAAGTTGTGCGTGTTAGCGCATTTGCCAAAACAAATTGCAGTCGCATGGCGAACGGCACTGAACTTGACAAATGTCTGGGGCAAGGCTGATCAGAGCAGTCACATGTATCTAATGCGAGCCGCGACATTCAACGCCTCCACTTGTCGCGTCATGTTGCATATTATTACTCAATTTGATACAGCTCAAGTGGGTAGCTTAACTATGCTGAATGGGTTGAATAAAACAGAAGATTGTGGACAAGATCGTCTCAAGTGACATATTTGATGGAGAATCTTAATTTGTGGCTGTTCGTTTTATGAGTTTCTCGAGTGTTAGTTTTCTATTTATATATAACTATATAATCACTTGAGACGTTCATTTTTTATTTCTTTGCCTCTTCGAGCATCGTTTCCTCAATTACCTGTTTATTAAAATCTGTCTGTTTTACCAGAGTCTCTGAGCTCTCCATCTTCCTCGTATTCACTGTTTTCTTCTCTGTCTCTACTCTGTTTTTCTCACTGTCTCTATCTGTGCACTATTTTAAAATAATTCCTTCTCACTCTACGTCACTTTCACTCCGTTAATCTCCCCCTTCCACGCCTTCTTTTTCTATCTATCTCTCCCTCTCTCTTTATCTCTCTTTCTCTCTCTCTCTCTCTCTCTCTCTCTCCCTCTCTCTCTTACTGTGTTTCGCTCTCTGGCCTTCTTCTTTCTCTCCCTCTAGCTCATTTCACTCTCTGCATCTTTACTTTGATCTCCCTCTTTCTCTACAATGCTTTCGTGTCTATTACGAACATCGCCTTTCTATTCAATTCACATAGGCATTTGGATCTATAAATTCAACTCTCATACGAAATATTTATTCCAGCAATAAGAGTATTCAATCTTCGCCTATTGTCACTCGTCTGGTATTTATGGTAATTGACATCAAATGCTGGCATTAAGCTTATTGGCATGGAAAACGGCCAGAGTCGCATTTATAAATGTTTTCATACGTTGATTGTTGTTGTTTGTAGGCCTTAAATACACACACACACACACAGGCGGCAAACATATGTATTGTATGTGTATATATATATATATATACATGCATACGTAATCAAAATGATGGCAAAAATTTTATATTTGCATGTGTGTGTGTGTAGGCGGCTTTTCACATTTGTTTGTGTGGATTTTGGGCACGTTTTGAATTTGAACGTGCGTAAATTTACGAGCAACACGTTTCATATAATATATAATTCCAAAAACCCGCACGCGTCCCCCGCATGGCTTTTATATTCCATTTCACTGGGCTCTAATATGTTGTGTGGCAAAAAAAAAAAAAAATATATATATATATATTTAAATATATAATTTATATAATATATATGTCTAAGGCCTTTAGTAGCGCCTCGATGTGCGACTATATTTAGCACCTTATCAGCTCATAACAAACATTTGCGCCTACATGAAACATATATTTATAGATATAGATTTGTATACCCATATTAATAATGTTGTTATAGCGCATGTGATGCTCTGTTATCTAATTTTCGTTATGCGGATGTTATTCATGGAGCACACAGTCTGCAGTTGCTAGGCTTTTAGCACATTTGATGCGACTTATCTATAATTAATACAACATTGAAAATTTCGGCTAAAGCCGCTGCTGATAAGCTACACAAATAATTGTCTTGTGCACTGATTGGAAGCATATACAAATTTGTTTACATATTTCTAGTCAAATATTTTGCAGTTGACATGTCATTTACTTAAAGTATAAATTAGATTAGTGGAATAAATAATTTATATGAAATATATTAGCAAAAGTGCCCTAAAACATAAGAAATGTATATATATATATATATTTTCATAAATTTTCTGCCACTGGAATTAAGTACAAAATATATTTTTAATTTATAAAATTAAATATTTAAAATATGGAAAAATAATAATTAATCATTTCTGGAAAACTTCTTCAATAGAAAAAAATATTGTATTATTTTCACACATAATTCAAAAAAATGTTTTAAAATATTATGTCATAAATACTTTTAAATGCCAAGCAGAATTTTTGGCCTATTGCTTTATATATACAAAACTATTAGCTAATTAAAATAGTCAAGCTGACTTCCAAATTCACAGTTCCACTTTCGAATTTCATTTCGTCTTGAATTTTGTGCGTAACTTTTGAAAAAGTTTTTTTTCTATGCTAATTGCTTAAATTAATTTCCGAGTTTTTTCACTTGTAAAGTATAAAAATAAAATGAACAAAAAAATATATATAATGCAATTGGAACTTTTTGTCAGCAATTAGCAAAGTTTAAATTGCAAAAAGAAAGAGCTGGAAAAGGTAGATGAAAAGAGAAAGAGAGAGAGAGCGAGAGCGAGAGAGGTAGACAGGTAGTCACAGGTGTTAAGCCAAAATGAATGAAAAGCATAAATGCCTTAAAGTTTGTATTATGTTTTGTTATTCTTTTGGACGGGTTTTCCCGGAACGCCTGAGCATGTGCGTGAAAATGAAAGCCAAATGGAAATGTTAGTTTTCCGGCAGCGAGCAGCTTTCAGATGTTGAGAATCAAATTAATAAAGATAAAAGTATATAAACACACACGCTGGCCCGTCTTTATGTTGCTCTTCTTTTTTTCTTTCTTTCTTGTTTGCCAGATAAATAATGATAATAAAAAATAATAAAAGAAATGTTGTTATTTTGATAAGCGCGGCATGAGCACGGCTATGCAGACACCTAGCCACAAGCTGTGTGTGGGGCGTGTGGCATTTTTATTGCAGCACGCCCACGCACACACATGGAGAGAGAGGGAGAGGGAGCGAGAGGGAAGATACTTGCTAGCTGTAACACGCTCTCATGCATATAGCCTATTAAAGATTATTAAAAGCGCCTTGATCTCAGCTGGTGTTATTCATGGCGCTGTCTGCCGCACTGCGGCCAACTCTTTGCCGCACACGCTCAAACTTATTGATCCATAAAAAATATAAACCATAAGCATTATTAGTATTTGATGTGCCCCAGAGAGCAGCAGCAGGCAGAGCAGCAGCAGCAGCAGCCGAGCAGCAGCAGCCACTCAGCGCAGCTTATGCTTCTGGGCGTATATGCAACGCGTTGCACTTTAACCTTTGCCAAGGTTGTTGCAACAACTTGCGGCGCATTACATTCGCTAAGTAAGCTCACAGCCAGCATTTTTCTTTTCCCCTTTTCATTTAATTGGTTTATCATTAATTTTCATTAAGTGAAACGCACATAAATCTAAATGTTTCGATTGCCTTCGACCGCCAATTAGCTAATGATTATCCATATACATATATCTTCATAGTGCCAACTGCATTTTCATCTCGGACTGTCACTGATAGAGCAATTTATCTTGTTGGCTACGCCGTGTGCGCTCAGCTATGTAAATATTTATCGAGTGGTTGGCATTTCGTTTAGCAACCCAAATATAACCATCCATCATCATCCATAGTCATAGAGCAAACAGTAAACGCCTTTTCGTTGCCTCATCTAAACCCTTTGGGCACAAAGCGCAAGAAACAAGAAAATGTGCAAAGTAGGCAGAATGTGACCCAATCGAACTTAATTATAGCTGGAATTCCGCTCTTTAACTTTCCTTTTTCATGCACACTTTGCTTTGCGTTCGAGCGGCAAAAAGTTGGCTCAGAGAATAATATATATATATATATTTTTTTTTTTTTGCTTATGGGTATGATGAGCTACTAATTGGCAAAGGCAACATTTCAGGGGCTTTCATATACAAGAAGGTCATGAAAAACTGCTGCTTATGGCAGTGCTTATTTCATGAGTTAAAAAATTATTTTATAAAAAATTGAATATAAAAATCATAATATTTTCTCTAATTTCTAGCATCTCCAGGGCATCTGCCGTCGTACACACCCCATGACCTCTAAGCTGACTTCATTTCGATTTATTTAGATTTCATGCAATAAACATGACAGTCGATTCATTTGTTAACATAAAAATTATGCAAATCCCAATGAATTCGACTTTCTGTTAATGCGATCACAAAAATTTTTGGAACATAATTATTTATGTTTATGCACAGCTAAACTGTCGGTGAGAGTATTTGCATGTTTATATAATATTTTTGAAAGTTTTTTTTCTCTTTTTTAATGTTATTACAAAGTTTTATGTGATTTTGTTGTTGCTGTCATTACTCACTTAGCCGGAAGTGCTGAGCGAATTCTTCTGCTGCCCACTGTGAAGCCAGCAAATGCTGTACTTGAATTGCCAACAAGTTCTCGAACAGCCCACTGTCAAAATCTTGTTATCATCTACATATATAGAGTCAAGCGAGAGAGACCATATAAAGCGCCTCTACAGTTTTATCTCCAGCAATTGGCATTTGTTTAATTTTACAGCTGTTTGTGGCATGAAAATATCTGATTGTAAAATAAACAAGATACGAACCTAGAAAATTCCTTTGAATGCTCAATGCAATGCAAATTATCCACTGAGTTTGTGCAGCTGTCTTGATTTAATTTTAATTTTTATTTTTTTGATATTGTTGCAATTTCTAGTATTATTATTTGTAATTTATTTATTTTTTTTTTTTTAATTTCGTTAACCTTCGTTGCACTTGCATTTGGGTTGAATACACATGAATGGATATATTATTGCGTATTTTCAGATATACAAATTGTGTATTCATTTAGGTCATAATTTATTAAATTGCACTTTGTTATTGTTGTTGTTATTGTTGCTGTTGCAGTTGCATAAACAATTGCAAAAGTTGCACTCGAAAAATTTTGATTGTGATTTTTTTTTTTTGTGTTTACACTTGTTTTTCGTTGCTTTTACCTGGTACAGGTATTTTAGCTTGCCATAATAATAACTTAACAACTTTATTTCGTATTTCTGTGTAGTTTCGTTTCCTACTTTTTGCAATATAAATATAAATATTTACACACGCATTTGGAACGCCCGCGCATAGTCTCAACGAGCGGCGCCCACGTCGAGGATGGAAATGAAAGACGACAACAAAGCGGAACGAACAGACGCATCAGCTTGGATAGTCTTGGTTGACCGTAAAGCGCGATAAGATATGGAGTGCAGAGCAGTCAATAATAATATAAAATATATATGGTATCTTAGCCGAATACCGATACCGATACCGATGCCGATACTGTTGCCTGAAAGCCAACGTACTTTCAGGTACGTGCGGAAAAGCTGATCGCGCCGGCGCCCAGACTCCAACCGCAGACTCAAACTCGAACGCAAACTCGAACTGAATTCAACTTTTCGAACCGACAGCGGCGACTCGTCGAGCGAGTTGTGTGTGCGCTGTTGGAGTGTTCAGCACGTATTAATTTCTGTAGCGGCAGCGAATGTATCCAAAAGATACATTCGGTCGCGCACAAGCGCATACACGTCTGCCCCCTGCCCCTGCCCCTGCCCCTGCCCCTGCCACACAGCCATAGATACTTTTGTTGTTGTCTTTGTTTTGTATGTGGGCTACTTCGTTCGACGATCGCTTTGAGATTAGCGGCCCAACTTGTTTGACACAAACTGAACACACAAAACGTGCGCATATTGCTCTGATTTACATTTACATTTACATTTCCGAGGGATGTTACCATAAGCCATATACCATATGCCCATGCCCATGCCTATGCGTATATATATACCTATCTCTATATTTATATATGTGTCGTCCTCTGTACATGCGTCCATAAAGTCACTTTTAATGAGAAGCGACAAATTGTTGTTATTGCTGTCTCAAGTGGCGCGCAGCTTCAGCATTTCTCAAGCTGTGTGCTCTGAGTCAAGCACTAGTCAGAAGTGTGCATAAGCTCTGCAATTCGCCAGGTTTGAGTGACACGAGCTGAAAGTGCGCTAATAGCTATATATATTTGAAAGTATTTAGAGTGTAAAAAATTGATAATAATATAAAGTATTAATCATTATCTCTCTCTCTCTCTCTCTCTCTCTCTCTTTCTCTCTCAGAACTCAAAATAAATAAATTAAAAAATAAAAAAAAAATAAAAAAAAAATCACGAAATTTTAATAAAGCAAAATGGCATAATTAAAATATTATTTATATCAAAATTTATTTTACTTTTGAGACATTCAAGTAAATAACAAGTGAAAATATCAAAAGTGGCTTTGGATTTAAATTAAAATTAATTAATTTCAGCTGGATTACAAGCTACACTAAATTCATTAATTGAATTGAAATTTAGCTGGATTAAGCGTATTCAGCTGCTTCAAGCTCTTTAGAGGTTTTTAAAAGATGACTTCAATTTGAGTTAAAAAATATATTTTAGATTTATTATTCTCAAAGCCAGCTTTACTTAGCTCTGGCAATAAATATTTTGTTTTATTTATTAAATTATTATTTTTTTGTTTTTTGCTTAATTTTAAATCCAAAGAAATTTTCCTAAAATGAATTTAATTTTATTAAACATAAGACGCTAATCTGCTCAATTTCAACTGTTCCTTCTTTAAAACTGAAACATTTATGCCCTATTTCCCCAATTTCCTTTAAATTCACTGTTTTATCTACCTTCGTTCTATATTCCATTTGCCTCAATTTTCAGCTCCTGTCATTCGAGCATAAACAAGTCAATATGTATTTTGTCTACTGTTAGTTTGGCTGTCTCTTTGATTGTCTTTGATTGCGTCTGACAAGTTCATCAGCTGGCTGTCCCTCCGTCTGTCTATCCCTATCTCTAGCTGTCTGTCTGGCTGAGAGTATTTGCCTAGCTATTAATTACCAGTTAGTTAGTTAGTTGGTGTGCAAATGTGTGTTTAATTAAAGCACAAATGATTGGATTGTCCAAAAGGAAATTGCCAGCTTCTGATCGCTAACGAACTGATTGACGCCGGACGATAGACGATAGATGATTGACGATTGACGATTGACGATTGTGTTACCTGTAAATACCAATGATATATATCTTCCGAGTTTGATTTGCCGCTTTACAGGTTTACCCAATATGCAAATGCTTGGGTCATAAAACCGGCCAACTTTGGCTAGGCAGCCAGCCGTCCGCAGCGCAACACTTATTAACTAATTAAAGAACTGGCCAAATGGGGCCAGACAGAATGCTGTTCTTTGGCTTAAAGAGGTTAAAGTTGCTCAGGCGGCTCTTTGTTTTCTTCTTTTATATATCTCTTTTTTTTTTTTACCAAATGTGGAATGCTTCCGGCTTTAGTGTGAGAGACGGAAATTGTACTCGCCGAAAGCTGCAATATTTAAATGGGGTTTATTTTGTTGGCCAGCCGAGAAATTTCATACCATACTGGCTGCTGGCCGGCATTGCTGTGGCTATTGAACTGTTGCTGACAGTTCTATATATATGTAGATGTATATTGATTCATAGAGCTATAAATTTCTTTTACTACTTTCACTATAGAAAGAAAAAGCCCCGCTTGAGTCGCCGCCCACGTTTAAATGGAATTTGAACTTGAATTTCAGCTATGCAACTCGTGCTGGGTGGCCATCAGAGTTTCGATTAAGGCAAGCTGAGCTGGCCTAATGATTGTCTAATTATATGTGGGTTAACAACATTTTTACTTAATAAGTCTATATACACACTCATATATAATTAGCTATATATGTATTTTCATTAGTTTTGACGAGTTTAGGAAAAGCACATCGCAGAGCGCAGCTAATTTGATGGCCAGGCGCGCCGCCAACTATAATTATAACATAATTTTAATTGGTGTCGGCGTCAACACAGCCAGAGCCACTAAGATTAATTGTGTAATTCCAGACGAACTTGGCCGAGCTACTGCTGCTGTTGTTGCTGCTGGCAGCAATCTCAAAGATATACTTCGGTTGAAGGGCGCGCACGCTGGCTGCAGCGGATGGCCATTGCACTCGCATATTATGTAATTATAACTGTTTACAGGTGTATGCTGTCTATACGTGTGTGTGGGAGAGAATTTATGTATGTGTGTGTATTTGTGTGTGCGTGCTGCTGCTGTAATAAGTCTTAAATTCCTAGTCAAAAGTGAAACATTTATAAATGCACTGCAATTTGTATCTGTTCCACAGCTGGGAAGCTGCTGCTGCTGCTGTTGTTGTTGTTATATTGCTCTTGCTATTGTTGTTGTTGTTGTTGTTGATGCTGTTGTTGCTGCTGCTGGTGTTATTGTTGCTGTTCTGTTTCTGTTGTTATTTCTGTTGCTGATGCTAATATTGTATTTGCTGTTGCTGTTGTTATTCCTCATGTTCTTACGGCTGCTCCCAGTGTTGTTGTTGCAGATGGTTCTGCTGCTGATGTTGGTGTTGCTCTTGTTGAAAATGCTGCTGTTGCTGCTGTTGCTGATATTGCTGTTGCTGTTGTTGCTGTTACTATGGCTGTTGCTGCAGCTGTTGCTGTTGCTGTTGTTCCTGTTGTTGCTGTTGCTGCTGCTGTTGCTGTCGCTGGTGTTGATTCTGCTGCTGTTGCAGCTACTACTCCTGCTGCTGATGCTGTTTCTGCTGCTGTACCTGCTGCTGTTGCTGCTATTGCTGCTGTTGCTACTGCTGCTGTTGCTGTTAATGTTGCTGCTGCTGTTTCTGCTGCTGTTGCTGCTATAGATGTTGTGTCTGCTGCTATTGCTGCTGCTGCTGATTTTGCTGTTGCTGTTGATGTTGCTGCTGCTGTTGCTGCTGCTGTTGCTGATGCTCTTGCTGCTATAGCTGTTGTTGCTGCTGCTGTTATTGCTGCTGCTGTTGCCGCTGTTTCTATTGCTGCTGCTACTGCTATTGACGTTGCTGCTGTTGCTGCTGCTGCTGTTATTGCTGCTGCCATTGCTGCTGCTACTATTGCTGCTAATTTTTCTCGCATTTCATTAGATCGCTAAATTAGCAATGCTATGACGTGAGCTCATATCATTAGGCAGGTAGCCACACTCCGCTCCCCTTCTGCACAAACTGTGTCACGTGAGCTGCTGTCGCTGCCGCCGCTGCTGCTGCATGGAAATCCGGTTGAGCGGAACTCGCACCAAATGGTCGCCTCTAGTCTCACATACATTTTTTCCCATCTCTCTCGCTCTCGCTCTCGCTCTCTCTCTCTCTATCTGCCCCTCTCTCTTTGCCTTAATTTGTCTATTTTTTGTGATGCTGAATTCCAATGCCTTCGCAGTAGCACTTGAAATTAATTGTGTAGCTATTGATAGGGCCTCGACGCTCTCGGCTTCCCCCTTTGTTTGTCTGTTTGTGTGTGATATTTTTTGGCTTTTCCCTGGCTGTTAAATTTAGCTCTTCTTGTGCTTGTCGCTGCTGTTGATTTTTTTCCCGTTGCTCTTCGAATGTGAACGGAAAATTGGGTTTTGCGTGCCGCACGCCACACGCCACTCGCGTTGCCATCCACAAAAAAAAAACAGAAACAACAACAACAAAAACTTCATCAACTTTAACGCGCGCTGCTCATTCATTAAATTTACCTTCTTTCGACTGCTACGGCAACATTTTTTGCTCAGCTGCATCAAGTGTCAAATACAGTTGCTTTTTCTGCCGGCTGGCCCGAGAGATGGCCTAGAGCCAAGTAAATATGCATAATTTATGGGCCTGTAATTGCGAGCGTTCGCCCCGTGGCAAAAATGCTTCTAATGCTTCTGCCTAAATAAATCAAGTGAAAAATTATGCAAAATTCGCCAGCAACAGAAATGGGTCATAAAATTAACGCTTTAAGGACACTGATTGAGTTTTATTTTTAGCAGCTCAACAGACATCAAAGTCGTGAAAGGAAATTGAGAAGCTGATATAAAAAGTAGCTAATTTCTGATAGCTTATAATTTTCTATATTTTCTTGTTAAGTTACATTTTGTGATAGTTCAAGTTACTTGGTAATTAGCTATAATTAATTAACTATTCAAATGTTATGCATTAAAATGCCAAAGTTTCTACTTAAAGTTGACGCTAAAGTTTCAGCTCTTTTTTGCTACTTTTTCAGAACAATTTTTCGCTGAAGATTTCAGAGTTTAAAGCTCTAAATTATGCAGCAGCTTTAGCTATATTTTAAACAAAATTTATACATTTATACATTTCGTATAAATAAGCATCAAAATACGAGCTCAAGCTGTACAAGGTAATACTCTTTTGCTGACCCAATAAGAGTCGTAGAAAAAGAAATGGCCATAAACCAAAAAGGGTTCAAAGTATTACGTTGCCGCTGGTTTCATTTTGAAGCTAGAGCCGTGCCATTAGGCAGGCCTTATCACATCATTCAAAGGGGCGGCTTGGCTTTGCTGGCAGTGATTCCAGCTGAAGCTCTAATTGTGAATGACTCCATGCAGCATCCTCGAGCTCTTTGAAAGCGTGCGTGGGTTGGTTTCTCATATATAAAGGACTTGACTTTTCAGCGGAAATACTCAGCGCGTGTTTACGAGAGCTAATTGAAAAGTGCTAGATAACTTATTAGCCAGGTTGGAAGTGAAGGGAGTAACAGCTGTTGTAGTAACATGTTTGATTAAAGTTGATCAAATATTAAATATTGCTGAAAATTTGTACTCATAAATCATATCGATTGTATAAAAAACTGTAGAGCTATGTACATATAATTATCAGAAATCATATCACAGTCCTCATTATTTCCATATAAAAATTCAACTTGCTAAAAGAATTAAAATACTTGATTATCAAATCTAAATATAGATGGCAAAAATATTGAATATTAAATTGTTATCGATAGCTTAGGCTCAAGTATGGATATCGGAAGAGGAATAACTCTTCCAGAGCTACTACATATAAGAATTCTCCTAATTAAAATCCAGCTTTAAGTTTATAAAACATCATTATAAATCATTTATCAATGTGTCTGGTATATGTATAAGAGTCAAGCTCTATATATTATATTCACGACTACATTTTATCGATTTCCCCTGTCAATATATTTCAATATCAGTATAAGTCAATATATCTACCGAAAGTAGTACCCTTACCCACATTAAATTTCCCTCTTTTTTCACACATAAATTCCACTTAAAATAGTTTCTGATTTAAGCTCAGCAGACAGCGCGCTTGACACTTTTTAAGTAATTTATAAAATGTGCTCAACTATTTTTATAAAATGTCATTAAAATGCTAAAATGCTTAGGCAGCTCTCAAGAGCGTGGCCATAAATGAGAATTTATTTAAAAATTAGTTTGAGCAAACTTTCGGACCGATGTCAACCGCAGCGCTGATTAGTTTTACAGCTCGTGTTACAGCCAGCGAGCGTCCTTCATGGACCACTTGCACACATAATACTCAAATTTCTATGGCACACGTACACACCCACACACACACACACACGTGTACTTGCATACATATGTCAGTTAGCTTGGCCATGCGCCCATTTCAATTAGCCGACACCTTTTTGGAGTGGACATGCATGGAACCTAAATGAACTCGACCATGTACTCGAGCAGGTCCACTGACAGAGCGAGATAGAGATAGAGCAAGAGAGAGCGAGAGAACGGCATCGAAAGCCTGCAAATACGACGGGCCAATATCCGTGCGGAAATTAATGTCCTGTGGCCAGCACAATAGTATAAAAAAACAAGTAAGAAAGCTCTAGTCGAGACTGCTCGACTACGAGATCCCCTGAACCCTTGGAGCAATAGATATTTCAATACTTTTTCGCGACTTTCAGCTTACACAAGAAACACGCACACACACACACACACACACGTACGCACACACAGGTATACATACACACACACGCATACAGACACACATACACACACACACTCATACAGACACAAACTCATACACACACACACATACACACACACATACACAAACACATACACAAACACATACACATACAAGCAACCACGCATAAACACGCATGGGCTGCAGTGTGCGCTTACTATGAGAACTTAATTGTTTAATAACTTTTTTTATAGACGTACGATCTTCATGAAACTTTTAGATTATGATTATAACATGAATATGCACGTAATTGCCAAAGCACAAGTCTCTAGTATTTGAAATACGCTTTTTACAAAAGTGAGGGTGAGGGGGTGAATTTAGAGGTGGGGGGTAAATTTTAACAAAAACCGAAATTGTATAAATTGCATATAAGCATACATTAAAAATTTGGAGACTCTAGCAATAAAGGTGTAAAAGATATAATTTTATAACTGGGTTTCGATAAGGTTTTTTATCGATAAAAAAGATCGAGATGAGTTATCGATTTTTAATGATAAACTTGATATGCGCGCTGTAATTACGGACATTTTAAAAAAAATTTGAAGTCTCTAGCTCTTATATCTTCTGAAATCGACGCGTTCATACATACGGACAGACGGACAGACGGACAGACGGACAGACAGACGGACAGGGCCAAATCAACTCAGCTCGTCACCCTGATCAAGAATATATATACTTTGTGGGGTCTGCCACGCCTCCTTCTCCCTGTTACATACATTTCAACAAAACCATTATACCCTGATTTCCCATTGAAAATGGGTTCAGGGTATAAAAAAAAAAAAGCAGCAAAAAAAAAAAAAAAAACATAATATCAATGTGCAAAAAAAAAATGCTGGCAAAAATAGAGGCGAAGCAACTGAATGCACAATGGCGCTGTCAGCAGTTTCGTAGCAGATAAAAGACCAGCCACGGGCACATAAGCCACAATCCGAAGCCGAGAGCCCACACAGCGCCGCCCGTAACCACATAACCCATTTGGCAATCGAATCGACATATTGAGCATGCCCAGACCCAGACCCAGACCCAACTCAGACCCCGGATTCAGGCTGAAGCCTCAGCCGCAGTCGATGCCTCATCGCTGTTAGTTTATTCATGCATAACCATTTTTTTTCGCTTTTTTATTCCTTCTTTCCCCTTTGCTATCCTGGCGATATAATCGCCATCAATTATATTGTTCAAACCGTGCATTGTTTTCGCATGACATGACAGTCATGGTGCTTGACAATAGCTGACATGTACATATACCTATACAAATATATATATCGTATGTGTGTATATATTTATATGTATGTCTCTATTTGTGCTGCATGCATGCAATATTGATGTGAGTGCACTCACCTTTCCATCGGCATCGGAATGAGCGTGATAGCGCACCTCCAATGAGCCGCCGAGGACCGCATACCAAAAGCGTCCTTGTTCGCCAGCGCGAAAAACTAAAGAAGAAGAAGCAATTGTTATTAAAAAAGAAGAGAAGTGAACTAACTCATTTAATATGTTGTGCACATAATTAATGCTTAAATTTCACTTACGTGTGACGCCCTTCTCCAAGTCCTCGTAGAAGCCGCACATGGCCAACTGCTGCAAGGCTGACCCTGGCAGGCGACATAGCGGCTCCACGCGTCGCAAGCGACAGGATATTAGTTCCACATCACGTAGGTTGCGATCACAAGGACTGCAATAAAGAAAATGAAAATAAAAAAATAAAATAACTTCCAGCAAATAGCACGCAGTGTCAACACAAAACAAATTAAACTCAACTTCAAAAAACAATAAAAATTAAGTTGCTCTTTATATATTTTGGTGCGCTTTTATAGACCACTTACTCAATAAGCAATAACTGAAAAACAATCAATTTTCCTTAATCCACTAGTTAAGTCATTCTATTGGCCATTTAGCTCTAGCTAGAATATGGCCAATATGTTCGTTTATTTATTTTGCCAACAAATATTCACTTAATTCGCTCAGTAAAAGGAAATGACAATAATGAATAGTAGTGAATAGTAATGAATAGCAATATGAATAGCTTAGAGCTAATGATTTATCAACTAGGAAGCATAAAGCTTTAAATCATATTTATTACAGATGATGCTTGGAAAGGTTTGTTATCAAGAGATAAATTGAAAATATTTATTGAAAATGTCAAATGAAAATAATCTCAATAATATTCTCAAAATTTTTATACGTTATCATATAAATTTATTTATTTATTAGAGATTAGCATTGAATAAAAATAAAATTAAAGCTTAAAGCAGCATATATAACTTAAGTATAATATTATTTTTAATATTTTTTAAGATTTAGTAATAATTGTGTACACCATCTTCTTTATGTAATACATAATAATAAGAAGTCGTTTTCTTATCATTGTTATTCTTATTTATTTATTTTTTTATTTTATCTGATTTTATTTAATTTTTTAATTTTATTTAATTTTTCTTATTAATGTTAATCTTATTTATTTATTTTATCTATTTTTTTATTATTTTTATTTAATTTTATTTTTCTTATTATTGTTATTCTTATTTATTTAATTTTATTTTATTTATTATATTTTATTTTTCCCAGCACCTTAAGCTCTTTTTTACTCCCATTAAATCCTTAAAATATTTGGTTATTTTGACATTTTTTGCATCATTTATCAAAAGGATTTTATTATTATTTCTTTCCGTTCTATTATGTCTAAGCGCCTGTCAAAACCCCTTTTAAATAGTTTTGAAGTGATTATTCATTTACAAGCCCTCTCTCTCTCTCTCACTCATTCTTTATCTTTCCCATTCATCCTAATTATAAAAGTCTTTGTAAGTTCTTCCGAGAAAATAAAAATACTTTCTCGAGTGATTGGAGGAAGAGCTCAAAGTAAATGGCGCAACTAGATCAATCACAGCAGCAGCCGCCGCAGCCACCGCAGCCGCATCAGCATCTCTCTGTGGTCGAACAATAGATCCTAATAAAGTGCGCAAAAATATATATATATATATATCCAACATAAAAAGAGCTCCAAGCCCAGAAGGAATGCGAATGAGTTTGAGTATTTTGCAGTTTTTAAATGACTGCCATTCAAAGAGCTGTTGTTATATTTGTTTTATGTTTTATAGCTGCAAAGGCGAACAGACAAGGCCAGAGAAATAAAAAAAAAGATAAAGAAAAAAATGAAAGAATGCCATGAAATGGAAATGCAAATACAAATGGAAAAGGAAAAACGCAAAGTATAAAAAAATTTATATACAACAATGCTGAAATTAAAAAATTTGAATGCTCCTTGGACATGGCTGGAGCTCGAATTAAATATGCAAATAAAGCATTCGCAATTCGGTTCGTTTTCGGTAATATTCTTATTTGTATATCGAAATGAAAATGCATAAGTAAACACTTAAGGAAGGGGCTGCCGAGCGGTCAGCTAACCGGAAACGGATGTTCTGGCTGAGAAAAGCAGCCAGAGAAGAAGAAGAAGTGAAAGTCAACAACTAATTGCCCAGCGTTCAACTTTAGATAAGTTTCTCTTTGGTTGGCCTCTTAAGGAGTGGCCTTAGCTCGTGTCGGCTGCTGCATGGATTCATCTATAAAAACTTCAGACTGGACACTTGGTCCACTGAGAGCTGGCAGCTGTGAGCCTGCTCGACACTGACCTCAAGTAGCACGTAAGAGGTTCTTAAATTGTCAGAGCAACAGCTACAACAGCAGAACATAAGGCTACAAAATTTGTAGGCGATCTATTTTGGGAATTTGTTGTTTATTGTATTATTTATGGCTAGCTCAGGAGAGGCTTTTAAGGCTTTTCAGATATATTAAACCTTTTGCTTTACTTAAAAGCTTTGGACGAATTTGAAAGGCTCTTTGTGCAACTTATTTGAGAGTTGCTTTTAAAGCGTTAGATTGATATATGTAAAATCACTGTTTAACATTGAAAAGCTTTTTCTTATAATTCTTGAAGACTTGTTTTTAAAAAGCTCTAGATGACAGTTGATCGAGATTTTTAAGGTCATTTTAAGCATCAGACTAACTTAAGAGTTCTGCTATTTGACAATTTTTTTGTTGAGATGTTTTTTACCTTTTGAGATATCATTTGTTGTTTAAAAATATAATTTCTCAATTTTTTATTTTAATATAACAATTTTTATAATATATAGATTTAAAAGGCTTTTAAGAAATTTATATATATATATTTTTTTTGCCATTTATATTTTATATTATATTTATTTATATATTATATTTACCATTTACAATTATTAAATTTATTCTTTTCTATACATATTTATTTTATATGAAATATATAATATATATTTGACTTTTTTTTTTTTAATTAAAACAAAAATTCTTTTTCTGTATTATTATATATTTAAGACAATATGTCATATGGTAACAAAAACAAAATCCCATTTTGATTGGCCAAGTTTAGTGTCTTTTAAAAATAATATTAAAATATTAAGCACATGCCAACAGCTTTAAAAGCGCACTAAACTCTCTCATAAAATTTAAAGCTCGCCTCGCCACCGAAATCTTCAGCTTCTCTGACTAAATAAAGTTTCCTGTTGTTCTCGGCATGAAATTTAATTTAAAATTGAAGTGCTGCTTCTGGCTAATGTTATTCAAGCTCATTCTTTTGCTTGTGCCTGTTTGCTTTATAAAGCTCAGCTGCAGTGCAGCTGAAAATGGCAAATACGTGTGTGTGTGTGTGTGTGAGTGTGTGTATGTGTGTGGCTGGCAAATGAACAAACACGGCTGTGCGGCATAGACAGTCTAACTTGAATTCGTTGTGTTTTTTGGTTAATTAAAAATGCCATCAAATAGGCAGATGCAAGAACCGAAAGCAAATTTTCGCTCTAAATCAAAATCAACAAAGCTGCTGGCTGTTAGTTAGTGTGCCCCAGCTGTGCGTGTGTGTGTGTGTAGGTGTGTGTGTGTGTATGGCTGGCGCTGAGCAACTTTGCCGCTGTTGAAGGTGAGCTGTTGCTGCTGCCGCAGCCGCAGCCGTAGCCGTAGCCGTGTTGGAGCTGGAGTTTGTCTTTGGCCGCACTCATACATAATTTATAGGCCATGTTGTGTATGGGCCCTCAGCGACTGGGCGTTGCCAGTTGTTGCTGTCGTTAACCAAACAGCGGCACGGCTAAGTGCCATGTCTGCCACATGCATATATATATATATATATATATAGTACACACACACACATTTAAATATATATAGGAGCAGCCTGCTTAATAGGGAATTCGGGTACCGGAAGCGTCTCGCTCGCCCCGGCTTGTTGTTTATTATAATAGCATTTTGTGGTTTCTGTCGAATGCAAAGCGGCCTCTGTTTTTATTTTATAATTGTCCTGTGTAAGTCGACAGGCAACAGCAACAGCTGAAAAACAGCCTAAAGTAATAATTTAAATATTTAATGTGCTTGAAGCTCTTTGTGTAGTCGCACACGTGTCGTATGATAAATATGTGGCAACAACACGTATACGCCACGTAACACTTGAAGATAGAGCCAACTGCATCATCAATATCAATTGCCAGTTAACTTGCCTGGCTGCCTGGCTGGCTGTCTGTCTGGCTGGCTGTCCTGCCACACGAGCTGGCTAAACTGCTCTGATCGCCTCTGATAAGCCGCATTACCGCATTACGAGCCAAAGATTTGAGACTGCGTGACTTTCGAGCTGTTGCCATTAATTTTGGCCCCAAATTAAATCATTTATTCTGTGGCGGTGCGCGTATTTTCGGCACTCTGACATTGGTTTATGGCCAATCGTTACTTGGCCAAAATGCAAATTCACGGACTTGTCGGAAGAAGAATGCATTACATTTCGCTTGTAATGCCAATGGCAGCAAAACATGTTAATTGTACCCTGTATTAAGTCAGGTGCTTTGGATGGGTTTGCTGTGCTCAGTGAAATTTCAGGGGGAGTAGAAGTGATATGTAACGGATTTACATATCTGTTTGAGATTTGGGTATTTATGTTGCGGTGAGGTGTAACATAAAAATTATATATTATGTGTAGACTCTAGAATCTGGAAGCTTTACACTTCCCTATATAGCCTGTACAAAGTATCTTGAGTGGAACAAATAACTCAAAAAGCTTTTTTGTATAAATATTGAACCGAAAATCCTTTCACTTTCTTAGTAACATATTTTATGCAAAAATTCAAAGAGGAATATACATATATGATAAGCTCATTATATAGTGTCTATCAGTCGAGCATTGAGTTCTGATGTCTAAAGCTCCTTATACAAACTCCTTTAGCTAGAAACCTTTACCTTTTTTAATATGCAGAGCGTGGAAAGTAATCCTCTCTTTCTCTCTCTCACACACACTCTCTCTCTCTCTCGCTTTTGGAGTTAGTTACATAAAATAACGAGATTTACCCTAGGATGATTACATTTCCCTCACTATAAGTCACATATTTTAGCACACAAATGCTTAAAGCCCTTTACAGAGTATCTGCCAATCGTTTCAATATACGTTTCTTAGCCCAATAAAAAACAACTGTTAAAACAAATATAATTGTCAAAAGTTTCTCTATCTCAGAAATTTAGATTATTAAAGTTTCAACCGGCAACTTTTCACAGCTGCCCGCAGGGCATCCTTCAGCCGATCAGTGGCCGCGCTTTAACTCTTTGACCCGCCACTTGCAGCTGGCTTTTGGCCAGCAAGTACGCACAGCGTACTTATTGTTTCAGTTAGCGTGCAAATAAAAAATGCAACAAAGAAAGAGCTAAACAAATGCGGGAAACGCAAATATTTGCAACACACACAAAAACCGTCGCAAAATCACACAGCAAACAGTTTGATGTACGTGACTGTGTGCGTGTTGGCTTAAAGCCCTTTTTGCCCTCGACCTTTTTCGCTAGCTAACACACATATAGAGCCAGTCAGCTAGCTGACCCTGTTCTATGTTGGATTTCTGGCAAGTTGCTATGCTGTTCATTTAAGCCGCCAGCGGGCAAGTGCTGATTGATTGTGTGCGCCAGTATGTGTGCGTGGGCGTGGCTGGCCTGTAACTGTAACCGCCCTTGATATAGCATTTAGATTGTAACAATTTTTCGGTACATGCAGCTGAAACCCAAGCAGCAGCTGCCGCACGAAATAATCGAGCCGAAACGTTTTGCCACTTGGGCTAATGATGCTTTCTATTCTGCAGAGTGCCATGAAAAGTGGATTCTCATATATACAGATGTATATATGTATGTGTGTGTGTGTGTGTGTATAAATTTTGCTACTTTAGTTTGGTCTTGTAATGAGCACAATTTGCGCTTGAATGCGGCCCTTGAAAGCCGAAGCCAAACGCCGCCCATCGCCAATTCGTCAGCTCACAAATTTTTGCTACTCCAGTGCGCTAATCAAGTGGAAAGGGGCCGCCTGGCTGGTCCTGGCCCGAGGACACTTAGTTGGGTGGCTAAGCGGCAGCACTTTGGACAACAAGTGAGCAGCAGCAGGGGTAGCAGCCGCAGCAGGAGTCGCAGCAGCTTTGTAATTGCATTTGGACAAGAATTGTGCTTAAAAAGCGATTGTAATTTAATAAAGCGTATAATTTGTAGCCAGCCGTGTCCAGCATTTGGATTTGGATTTGGATTTGGATCTGAGTGGATGTGCCCGAGTGCTGTTGGCCAGCTGTTGCCATTTGACAGATGAATGTCGGGCATGATATAAACATTTGAAATCCAACATACACGACATTTGTTCGTCTGCTGCTGTTGCTTAAATAATGATGGAGCAGCATGTCGCCTGCCAGGGCTAACAGCCAAAAAGTTCTCCCAGCTGACAAATTGGAAATGTTCGCCTCGTGAGCGCATGAATTTTAAATTTTAATTCAATTAATTTCACTCGAGCTTGAAATATGATTGTGCATCTCGCATTATTTATTTCATAGTCGCATTTTACGCTCGGCTACAGTCTTAATGTAACTTTGTGAAGTACTTTGGTGCTTCAGAAAATGCGAAAGATAACAAAGTATATTGTGCTTTTTATTTTTTGTCTATTTAATTTTTTATTTACTTTTTTTGTTTAATGCTACAAGGAGCAGCTGAGATATTGTCAGAACTAATTTAAGTTCATATAATTTGTTGGCTGTCAGAGAACTAAAAAATAATAAATGAAATGATCTTGCTTGAAGTCCTTTGTTCCTTTGGCTTCTAACTTTGTTGTCTAGAATTAATTCTTTCTAACAATTAAATAAATAAATAAAATAAATAAATGAAATGAATTGTTAATGAACTACATTACATTGAACTCTATTACAATTTCGGTGCAAACTTTTTCTAATGCGCCTTTCTAAGTGATTCTCATATGAAATAATAATGAATAATATTAAAGGTGAATTTTATTATATTATCAATGCAAGCTTTTTATAAAGCAGTTCATTTTTTTTAATGCAAAATAAACTAAAATAAATAAATAATAATAAAACAAAAAATAGCTCAGATATTTATTAGTTATTATTTATTATAATTCAAATTTAATCCAAAATCTTTTTTAAATTTAACTAAATCTATTCTAAATAATTTCTGCAAACTTAGTTATATATAAAATCAAGCTTAATTATATTTTAAATATTCTTTTAATTATAATAAAATTAATTATGCCACATACCGTTTGTCCATAGCTGTTATCCATTCCATCGCCATTATGCACAAATTTATTTATTTAAAATTTTTTTTACCAATTTTTTTTATTTATTTATAATTTTGATTTTTTGTTAAACTTTTATGATTTTTGTGGGAAAACTCGAACTCAACTTAAAGCCACAATTTATTTTTCTATTTGCTTAACACAAGTGTCGAGGTCCGAAAATATTTGAGCTGTTAAATTGCCGACGTCGTCGTTGTTGTTGTTGTTGTTATGAAATAAATGTTGCATTTCAAAGCAGAAAAGAGAAAAGAAAATGCCGCGAAAAGCTGTGGCCCAGCCGAAAGCTGATTGTAAACACTTTGCACTCAACGCGGATTTCAATTTATAATTCCTCTTCAATGTGCCCAGACAATAAAACGAAACGAAAAGTATTTTGGGAATAAACACGAGGAAAAAGCACAATTGAATTTTAATTTGAATTTCTATTGTGTTTTATATGCTGATTTGGCCTGGACATGACTTCGACTTCGATTTCGACCTCGATTTCGATTTCGACAATTGTCGCACGCATCAGCTGTAAATAGAATTTAGTTGAAGGTTTATTAGTTAACAGTTGTGAAACAGCAGCGAAAACTGTTCTCTGAAAATATATCTACGAATAATACGAAGAAAGTAGAGAACTTATTGCAGGGACTTAAGGGACTCAAGCCACTGGCTCAACTGTAAATGTATTTTCATGTTTGCTTAGTTGGCAGCAAATGGAAGCCAAAGTAATGCGCATTGTTATTGTTGTGCAGACTTTACAGGATTCAAAACTAAAAGGGGTCCCACACATGTGTGCTCGAGTGTGTGTGTGTGTGTGTGTGTGTGTGTGTGAATATTTGCTAATGTGCCTTGTTGCCCACTGTTGACAGCTGCCCAGCAGGCTTAATGCATGTTGGCCCTAAACAAAGCAAATTTCTTTACAGCACATTTGCAACTGTTTTTATGTGTGTGTGTGTGTGAGTATGAATGCATGTTATCAACGTTATATGCATAGCCATAGAACTTTTCGAAAGGAAAAAAAGAAAACAAAAAAACTGTAATAAAAGGTGCTGACGCATGACGTGCGATTGCACATTGCGTATACTTGATATTGCGTATTAAAACACATTGCTTTTGGTATCTGTGCAGTTACGAATCGATTGACAACTAGCTCCGTCACAGCTGAGTCCGCAGGCAACGATTTGCTATTCTAATAGATATCTTTCTAGTAGTCGTATCAATCGGTTATTGAAACCTTATATGAGTTTTGAGTTCAGAGACGTAAAGTAGAAGCTTCAAATTAGTAAGCTTCTACATTATATATCGTAGATAATATCGATATATCTGGGTCAAATATTAGCTTAGCACAGTAGAAGATTACACCTTATATAATAAAAGCTGAGGCTAATTCGTACATTCTAAATGTTTTTAATGATTATTGCTTCTAACAATTTTAGCTAATTAGCTCACATGTTTTCCATCAACTTCTTGCAATACCTTCAATAATTGTCGCCAAAACTCGTTTCCTCTTATAATAGTCGATAATTTGATTCATTTAGTGCACACATTATTTTCACTCGTTAAACGAATGCCGGGAAAATCCAATTCGTACCACGTTTAACGCTAATCTATTTTCCAATCATTAAATGACAATGCAATGCGCCGTTGTGTATGCTACAAAAAATGTAACTTCGTAATTGGTTTGAGTTGTGTTCGCATCACATGACAAAGAAGTGACATACATATATAAATATAAAGCTAACTATCTATCTATAGTATATCGCTTTTCTATTTTATGTAATTTTTATCGCTGTGTGCGCAACTAAAACACCTTATCAATGGCCCGCTTTGTCTAGATAACAACTGATAAGGCGCTTATCAAACACAACGGCTCGTAACGGAAACAACAATGGCTGACGCGCGGTTGAAGGATTTGTTTTGGGCCATTTTTTGTGTGCCATTCGTCAGCGAGAAGAAACGCAATTAGTGCGTGGGCGGCAAATGTTCAAATATAACTTGCACTTCATGTGGTTTCATTTCTTCATGGTTTTTCTTTATTTTTCTCTCTTTTCTTTTCTGTGGCTGACTTCAAAGTTTGTGTAATTAAACTCTAAAGTGGGGAAGTGTAGACAGTCTTGAAAGTAATTGAACTGCCAACAGAATCAAGCGAGGCACAAGTGTTAAATGTGGCTGTGCTTAAATGCGGTTCAGGAATTGCCTGGAGGCAAAAGTGAAGAGAATGATCGAAAGTCTTGAGTCTTGAGTCTTAAGCTTAAGATTGAGTGTAAGGCGATGAAATAAAAATCTGATGAGTTTACGGAAGTTTTAAAGATAAATCATAAATAAATATATAATAAAAATGGCTTTAAAAGAACTAAAGAAGTACTTTCAGAAATGCTACATAAGATCAAATCAAAATAGTTTCTAAAAATGCCTAATAAAATACTAAAAAAATAACAGAAAATACTGATTAAAAAATTTAAAGAATTGGATAGCTTCTAAAAATACTAAATAAAAAAAATTATAAATGCTTGTTAGTCTTAATCCTTATACATTTTAAAATCTTTACCGTTATTCCATTCTCTTATCAGCCCGTATAAGCCACGTTCTTTGCATACGTTCGTTGTCTGCGAGAGCTAACGACTAACTGAACTTTTGGGACCAAAGCAATTCGTAATCAGGAAACTCAACACACGTTTCGCATTTTATTAGGAATATTTATGAAATTATAGAAATTCTTAAATGGAATATTTAGCATTTTCTTGGGAAATCGCGTTTTTTAAATTCAATTTTATATTTTTTGGAAAATTTGCAACTTTTTGTAATCATTTGGAATATTTTGGTATATTTTATTTCAGAAACTTTTTTGTATTGAGCTTTTGCGGTTCAAGCGTCGAGCGCTCGCACGTCCGTCACGTTCCTTAGTCGCGTCGCAACTGTTTTGGTCGAGTGCTCGCGAGTGAGCCGAGCAGCTTGCGCTGAATTCACCTCAGTTTCGGTTGGCCGTGGTGAATTAGTGGGCAGCAACTGTGACCAGGCATCCTGCGCCTAACAGGTGAGTTTTGCCACTGCTGACAGCTGAGGGGCACTCTGTAGAGTGAGGAGGACTTTGTTAAGAAGGGGGGAACTGGGATGGTTTGTCTTGTTTTGGGTGGTGAAAATTACTCATCGCGACGACTGCTGCGGTGCGCATTTTGGTCGCGTTGCTTCTTAATTTTTTTTTTGCTTTTGACTGTCATTCTGGGTGTGCGTGTGTGTGTTTGTGTGCGTGTGTGTGGGTGCCTGTTATTTTGGCGCGTTTTTAGCAACAAGTTTGGCAGTTGCACAGTGGCTCGAAATGTATATAACTGGCTGGATAAACTAAAAACTACATAAACTTTTTAAAATTGATTAAAAATGTAAATATATTTATATTATAATATGTACATTAATGCATTTATTGAAACTTTAAATATTTATTAATAACAAATTTATTTATAAATATTAATATTATAAATGAAAAAATTTTAATAAATAAGGTTTAAATATTCAACTTATTTATTTTTATAATTTAATTGAAATTAAATTGTCAAAATTTAATAAAAAATAATATTTGGGAAATAAAATATAGCGCTTATAAACCAATATATTTTTAATTTGATTAATTTTAAATATACACAAAAAACTAATACATTTATTTATTTATATCATTTTGTATTTTTATTTTTATTTTTCTCTTAATATTTGGTGTAATTTTTTTTCAACAAATTTCTTAGTTTAATATTTGTATTTTTGGTAACAGAATCTTTGGCAACATATTGCTGCAACAAGCTCTCTGCTTTCACAGCCCCCTTCCAATGCCCCTCTCTCTCTCTCTCTCTCCCTCTCACTCACAGCTCGCGCTGCCCAACCATCGTGCTCAGCAACAAACTGTTGAGCGCTCATTTGGTGAGTCGACGCAGTGGCGCCACACTTCAACAGTTGCTTGTCCGCTGGCCCCAACCAACTGAGGCCACCCACTGACCCACTGCGCTGCCCAGCCCGCCTCCCACTCCACTTATCGGCTGCTGCCAGTCAGCGTGAGTTGCACATCAAATCGAATCGCGCCATGAAACAATCAAAATGTCAATTAAAATATGCAACAACAGCAAACGCAACTGCAACGAAAAATATAGCGTTGCCTTCACGATTTTCTGATTCAGATCCATTAGGCCGCGCGCTCTTAAGAGTCCTCGCCGGACTCAGGTGCGTGTGGCCAAAGGTGCGAAATAAAAATGTAAAGTTTGTTTTGTATAAGTGTCTGTGTGTGTGTGTGTGTGTGTGTGTGTCTGTGTTTGTCGCTGTGCCACATTCTGCGCGCCTGCGGCTGCTGCTGCAACAATATTTGTGGCACTCACGAGTGCCTTTATTTCCGCATGAATCATTTGCCACGGTGCGTATAAATTCTTTGTTTTTACCATTTTATTTTGCTGCCATTGTTGTTGCCTTTGTTGTCTTTGGTACTTCACACTTGTAGGCCGCATTCACGCTGCGTCCTGCGTGTCCTGTAGCATTTTTTTTTATGAGCTGCTGCCATCATCGCCTGCCTGCCTAATGGGCTCTATTGGCATTTCGTTGGCGGCTTCTGACAATGGAATTCCCAGCATTTTATGGGCACATTTTTTGCGCCGCACTGGCGCATGTTAGAGAATCAGCATAGATTATATCCAGTGTCAGTCGGTCGGGCGTTAATTATGATAAATGTGCTGCTAATAAACCTGATGTCAAGTGTCAGGCTGTCATAAGGGCCCATCGCCCAGCCTGGCGAGACGGGCGTGTTAATGCATTTTCTTGTTGGGGAAACTCTGCTAATGGCATTTCCTGTACGGCTCGCCATTAGCACGGCAAATGCCGTTAGTTGCTTAACGTGCTGTTGTTATTGCTGCTGTTGTTGCTGCTGTTGTTGCTGTCGCCTGACATTGTTCCGGCTGCAGCTGCGAACGTGTTCAGGTATTAAGGCACTGACTGCGCCGTACAAGTAGTCAATCGATGAGTCAGTTGACCGGCGCACGTGTCCATAGCCTGAATGCCAGTTGATGTCATGCTGTGAGCAAGTGAATGCACACACACACACACTTACACTTTCATCTGTGTGTGTGTGCATCTAGGCCATAACACTTTAGTCAATGCTAGTTGCATTAACGCTTATTCAATCAACGTTTAACGCAAATTGCCCCTTAAACTGAGCCTCCACTGTCTGTCTGTGTAAATATGCGAATTATGGCAATATAATTTGATTGGGCCCTAAGCGTGCCTGATAAATGGACTGCAGTAATTGAACCGTCGCAAATAGGCGCACACACACACACACACACACACACATTTGTATGCTCACATAGCTGTGTAATAAAATGGGAACATTGTTCATGCCAATTACACACACAGATAACAGCAGCAGCACCAGCAACAACAACAACAACAACAACGTGCACAACATGTAGCAGCATAATGAAGCATATTTTTCTCTAAATATAGAATTCAGCTGCAGCACAGCTGCCACAGCCACTGCCATAGCCACTGCCATTGCCACAGCGGCTGCTGCCCGCAGACATTTTTTCCACATTTTCCGTAGCATACTTTTGTGCGCCATGCAAAAATTTCAACTTGCCTCAATTCAATTTGAATGAAATTAAGTAGAAATAGTTAAAAGTAAATAAAATAAGTCCTTAAATACACAAAGCTCGTTTATTTTTCATTTATTTAAGTACAGCTTTATTGAAACTATATGCTATAAATAAATAAAAACATTCGCAATGCACAATACATTTTTTTTTTTTTTTTTGCTGAATATTTAAAAGCGAGCAAATAAATTCTCGAAAAGCATCTGCCAAGGCCATAATTACAAATATATTTATATACACAAATATTCATTTATAAATATATCAACATTTTTTGCATTCCATTTTTACTGCATATTGTTTGCGGTGAATACCTGGGGTCGCATTAAAATGTGTGCAAATAAATTAAATTGCAAATAATGCGGCGCAGTAATGCATATTTCATGAAATTATATATTTTCATATCAGTTACTCGAATATTTCAATAAATTCTTGTTTACATATATTAAATATTATTTGATTATAATTAATATATATATTATTTTGATAGGTTCTCAGATTGTTTTTAGTTTATATAAATTAATTTTTTACTGTGCCATATATATATTTAATGAATGTTTCATAAATTCGAGGCTTATTCGCTTAAACATATTTTACCCTCATTTTCCAACTGACAATTCAAAGTCAATTAATTTCATATACGCATAGTAAACAAAGACAACAAAATATTGTATATATGAAGTGATTGTCATTGATAAAGCCTATCACACACACACAACTTAATGCCATTTTAAATGTTCAGCTCAATTGAGAATTGCTGTTGCTCTGGCTTTGGCCTCTGCCTGCAGCTATTCATTGTCTGCACTTATCAAATTTCATCTATGTGCCTGAGCGATATTCGTTTTCTCTCGAATCACTACTGACATTCGATATGCTCAATTTATTTCGGCTCAAGCGCAATTGCTTTGCGTATTTATACGGCCTTAACACTGACTTTGAGCATGGCAAATGCTTGGCAATTGATTTGATAATGATTTGGCCAAAGTGCCAGTTGGCTTGGAAATTTATTGTTATCTGCAGGCTAGGAATTCCATTTGCAGATTCAATGGCACAAATATGCAAAGTATTTGAATTTATGTTTTAGGGGTTAAATAATTAGAGGGGAATACATAGAATATGCCAAGCATGTGACTTCAATTATCAACCTATTAAATTAAAAGAAACAATTTTAAAAAAATACCCACAAAAATTTATTTTTAGAGAAGAAGAAGATTCATATATAAGAGAGTTTAAAAATGTATTTACTAAAATTATTATTTATTTCTTATGCTAAAAAAAAAAAATAAAATAAATAAAAATAAATAATAAAAAATAATAAATAAAAGAAATATAAAAAACTCAAACTCTTATATTTTAATATTTCTAAAACTTTAACTCTTTTGTCCTTAACATAAAACTTAAAGTCTTCAGCTTTCGACTCAGTCGCCTGCTCATAATTAAAATATTACGTATACGCCGTGTGCTGCACAGCCAGACACAATTAAGACTGAAAAATGCCAATAAGAAATTGTTCAAACGAAAAATGCATTGCCACAATAACAAAGGGCAATGCAAATGCAATTAAAATTGTAAGCTGTCAGCATTCTATATACACATATACGTGTATATTTTTTGACATACATATTTACATAAAGTTCTCTCTTTTTTTGAGCATTGGAGCAGTTGACAATTCAATTTGCTGTACAATTGCATAAAATTATGCGCAGCAGTGCGAGAAATTAGTTTTTTAGTAGCAAACATTTGCGACGTCAACGGTGTCAAGTGTCAAGTGGGGGCGTGGCATGCGCCTTTGAGCTCGAGCGAGTGGCAAGCGTCTTGGCATTTGCCTGGCTGCATGCAGATGACGACATCATACGCCCTGTAGATGTGTATGTGTGAGTATGCCATTGTGTGTGTTTGTGTGTGTGTGACATCCCCCTAACTGACTTGACTCACTTACCTTACGTTCTGCTATACGCTACCTCGCTCTACGCTCTACGTCCTGATTTTGAGTTCGTTAATTATTGAGGCAATCATCAGTGCTGCCCCCTCCCCCGCAGTTGCCCCAGTTATTGCCGCTTCCACTCGAGTCGCCATATTTTTCTTGGCTCCTTCAATCGCTTGCTTTTAGCCAGCTTAAGCTGCTTGCCAAATTATATGCGCAATTATGAGCTTGTCGCCTGCTAAGCAACAGCTGCCAGCCAAGGACAACAACGTTGTTGTTGTTGTTGTTTCGATTGTTGTTGTTGCTGTCGTCGTCATTAGCCAAGAGTTAATTTTAAAACACATTTCACTGAGCTCATTACGCTCATTGCCTTAACTTTTGGCTTATTTAAATTGGAGAAACATCATTGTGTTTATTTGCACTTGATTTAACTTGAAAGTTGAGTCAAAATATTTTACATTTATCTTTAAGCTATTTACATACTTATTTACTCATATATATTTATATGTGGCTGGTTTTTTGGTTTAGCGAATAGACAATTTAATTTTTTTTTATTTACTTAACTTGATTTACTTAACTGGTCTTGATTAGTTTTAATCATTACTTGAGGCTTGATTAGCTAATCATATTTATTATATATAATAATATTATTAATATATTAATGCTATATTATTTTGTATATATTTAGCTGTATTTATGTATTGGGGATAAAAATATTATTTTTTTATAATTAATTTTTTGTTTATTTTTATTTGTTTTTTGTATTATTATTTATTATTATTATTATTATTAGTAGTAGTATTTTTTATAGTGTTTTATATAAAATAGAACGCATTTTTAGACATTGAATACAAACTTTACCAACCATTAAAATTTCTTCTCCCTCAACTGCATATTCGCTCGGTTCTCTTACTTTCAGGTTCGATCAACCTGCATATGGAACAGGGAAATCAGTGCGCCTCGAGCGTTCACTCGAACTTTTCGATTTCTGCAATATTCCATTACTTTTTCCTTACCCTCACTCTTTGCTCTCTCCGTGTATATTGATGCATGCATATTTATGCATGCAGCAGCTGCAGCTCACATGCATTGTAAATCGTTCACCAAGAGGTCACATTTCTTCTCCTGTGTGAGAACAGATACCACAGGATACCAATATCATAACGGAGTTTGCAAAATTTTGAACATTTTCACTTTTATTTGTGATACGCATCAAAAATACTTTTTCGCTCTGCGCACGCACACATGCACAGGCTTATAGTCCCTTGCTCACACATACATATGTGCATGTATGCGAAACTTGAGTTGCCTGTCGAAATTGTAAAAACTCCAAGTTTGAAGTGCTTCGATTTCGTGCCCTGCACACACATTTTAATATATACATGTGTGTGTGTGTGTGTGCATGATCAAAATTGTCAAGTGCCTAGCGATTCTAGTGACAGTTATAACAAAAGTGTAAAATGTTGTTGTAGCAGAGAAAAATACTAGCAACTATTATCTGTTCATATATATTTATATTTCTTTTATTTCCAATTGATTAACAGTTTCTCTCAATTCAATTATCCATTCAGATGGAATTGTTGGCGGTTTCTCTAATTGATTTCTAAAATTGCACAGGCTTTGGATCATGTATTTATTGATTATTACTTAGCAACAAATTATCAAGACTTTGCAATTCATAAGCCTTGGCTGACTATGCAAAAGTTGTGAATTTTCGAATGGCTGGGTTGGGCAGGAGTAGAACTCGGTTGCTAATAGAATGGAGTAACTCTAGCTATAGCTATGGGCTATTTTATGGGCAATCTTCATAATTTGTATATTAATAATATATATAACGACATATGTATGTGTAAAACATATTAAATAAATATATATAAATATAAAATATATAAATTAAATGAGCATAGTTGTAAGTATTCTTATCTGTTTATTATTTTCAGTGCCCTCAATGCACTGAAAATGTAAATTGTCTTATGAAAATTCAAATTACAGGCAGTAGTAGGCGTGGCAGATACCACAAAGCATATATTTACTTAATCATGACAGTGAGCTAAGTCGATTTGCTCAAAGTCATCTGCCTGCATTAGCTTCTATTGAAAGGTCTGCTCGACCTCTCACCTTGAACCTGAGTTACTGAAAATTATATTAAATTTCCCACAAACAATTTAAGTATGAACAGAATTTTGATTTGGCCGGCCTGCTGCACTCCCTTGAACTGCCTCAACGACAAAATATTGCGCATACGCCACATGCTCACGCCCAATGTAAATTTAGCAGCACTCAAAATGTGCTGGCAGGTTCAATAGCGTTCGCCTCTGCCGGCTGATGGGGTTTTCGACTGGGCATTAAACCAAAACACGAAAGTGAAGAAGAACGACCAAGAACCCTGCACAGAGAGTGCAACGAACGAGCACGCATTATCAGCGATTGGCATTGGCCAAACACAAGCAAACAAGCGCGAGCGAGGGGAAATGCCGAAAATTAAGTAAAAACGCCAAAACAATTTACATTTTGTTTACCTTACACACAGGCTGGGCCCCCTCTTGGTTGTAGTTGTGTGGCTATGTGTGTGTGCGCTTTAATTTTATTTTTCTCACTTCATTTGGGGTTCCAGCTAAATTGTTTGGCATCGCTTCAACACTTTACATACATTTGCATAAAGCAGCGGCAACAGGCCCGAGTCAATGCTTTAATAAACGAACTTTCGGCTAGCGCGCCAGCCAAAATGGAATCCGCACTGAAACTGGAGCAAGTGAAGCGTTGCGGCCATTAAAGCGTCGCACAGAAGAAGAAAAAATGTAGCATACTTTTCTGCGCCTTCAGCTTTTTATGGCAGGTGACTGTGTGCGTGTGCGGGTGTGTGCTTGTTTGTGTGTGTGTGCGCGAGGTTATGCTCTGTGTAGATTTCTTGTCTTTCCGCTGATTATTTGCAGCTTATTGCGTTTATGCGACGCTTATCGCATACGCATGAAAATCACATTAAGGCCCTGTCTCACTCTCACTCTCCCCCTCCATCTCTCTCTGCCACTGGGATCCATATTAAGTAGGCATCTACTGTTACTGCTGCTGCGTAGCATAACTGTGATTCTCTACTTGTCTGTTTGCATAGCTCATTGTGCGGGCGCCTCCTGTTGGCTTAACTGCTTTTGCCGGCAACTGTTTGATTAGCCCGCTCAGCCATGCGCCATAAGTAAATAGGCATGCGAGGGCTGCCACAGCCAAGTGGATGCTAAGCCTAATCTAGCGTGTGTTCCTCAATTATCATAAATTAAAATGGTGTGTGGTAAATATTCATAATTATAATTTAAGAGTGAATTTTTATTGAAATTTTGTTAAAGGAATTTTTAAAGATTTTTATTTAATTTTAATTTTAGATAGTTGTAATAAATATAAAATTAGTTTCTGTAAATTTTTTTTTATTTTTGTTTTTATTATGATTTAAAATTTTTATATATAATTTTAGTTAACTTTTAAAATTTAATTTAATTATTATTATATTTATTTTTTATGTTTTTATTATATATATTTATTGAGCTCAATCAATAACTCTAGCTCTTAAATCGCCTTCCCTTATACTATATATTTATTATACTATATAATTATTATGATTTAAAAGTCTAGTCAATTTTTATTTTTTATATAATGTTTAAAATTTCCTTTTTAGATTTTGTTCCCATAGTTTAAGCTATTTTTTCTCTTATACTATATATCTATATTACTATATAATTATTATGGTTTAAAATTCTAATCAATTTTTTTTGTATATCATTTTTTATATTTCTTTTTAGTTACAAATTCTTTAGATTTTTTTCCCATAGTTTAAGCTATATTTGAATCAATATCTTTAGCTCTTTTATAGTCTCCCCTACCCCATTCCTTCACAACTTGTCAATTGCATCTCGTATTTGCTTTAGCCATTGCTAAAATTTCATCAATTTGCCGCTTTTGTCTTGTTTGGCCATTTAATCAAGGCCGGCAGCGACCGTTAAATGCGTCAACATTTGTTGGCAACTCAACCCAGCCGGAGCAACTCTAAATGAAAACATATATAGCATACATAAATATATATGTGTGTATGTATATAAATGTGTTCAAGGTTAGTTCACTTTGCTTTCTATTTGCATAAGTTGTGTTGACGGTCTGCCTGCGCCCGCTTATCGTCTTGACCTACTTAGCGTCTCATTTATTTATGAGAATTTAATGAAAACTTTTCAACTAAAATATGTAAATTAATTTGCATAATTTGCGAAGACAGTGGCTCGGCTGGGATGAGTGCTGCTTGCGTATTACGTGGCTGCCTCATAAAGATAGTTACATCACTCACACCAGCTACAACATTTGCCTTAAACTGCGTCTTTATTTAAACAAATAAAAATTTGCAGCCTATGGCTGTAGTTTACATAATATTTAATGCGCCTCTAGTTGTTCTATTAGCCAAATGTACTCATGTCTTATATAGTGTTTGTCCATAAAGTCCTATATTGTTGCTCAGATTTTATTGAATTGCCTGCCTAGCGGCGCCTGTGTCAAAGGACCGTTATCTGCTCGCCTTTGTCACTTACTTTTGGCCTTTTATGTGCATTTTACGAGCGGCAAGTGTTTATGTAATGGCCAATCAAAGTCTTAATTTTGTCATAATCTCATAGTGGCCATTCTCATTGATAGCTGTGAGAGTCTGGGGCATATTAGTAGTGATTAAAGGTTTTTAATGAGTTCAAGAAAAATCTGATAGGGTGATTTTTATAAGGAGTTCGTCTATGCGTTTGGGATTGAATAGTCAGTAATTGAGGCAGAGAGAACTTTATAACATCTAACAATTATAAATAAATATTAATTTTCATAAGCTACTCAGCAGAACAACATTTAGCCTTATCAAGCATATTTGTATATATTTTATTGAGCAGCGTAATAAAGTGATTTAATTAAACTATGTATGTTGGTTTGTCTATATATATCGTATATCTGTCTGTATCTGACTCACTGTCTATCTCTCCGTCTGTCTCTCAATCTGTCTCTCTGTCTGACTAACTGCAGAAGATCATTTATGTTGTCTATATGTATACAGCAGTATTCATTTCGTTTTTATATTTGAGTAAAACGAAGCTAGAGTGCCTGCAGCAGCAGAGAGTGTTCCCATTGGTCACTTGAAGCTGAAACGGCCTCTACCTGACAAGAGACTCAACATTTGAGAGCGAGTTAGGCCTTGAGTGAAAGTAGCCCTATATAAAGGGCAGCAGCTGCATTATTTCTTCAGTCTATCACGTTTGGTGGTGAGGGTCAGTCGTTCAGTGCGAGGAAATACTAAGAGAAAATACTAGCAGAAACTACTAAGAGGAAATACTAACAGAAAATACTAAGAGGAAATACTGAAACGAAATACTAAGAGGAAATACTGAAAGGAAATACTAACAGAAAATACTAGCAGAAAATACTAAGAGGAAATACTAACAGAAAATACTAAGAGAGAAGACTGAATGGAAATACTAGCAGAAAATACTAGCAGAAAATACTAAGAGGATATACTGAAAGGAAATACAAGCAGAAAATACTAAGAAGAAATACTAATAGAAAATACTAGCAGAAAATATTAAGAGGAAATACTGAAAGGAAATACGAACAGAAAATACTAGCAGAAAATACTAAGAGGATATACTGAAAGGAAATACTTAGAAGAAATTCGGAATAGGAATACTTAAAGAAAATACTAAGAGGAGAGGAAATAAGGGAAATTTCGAGTCTCAAGCTCTTAGAGTTTCTGATATCGACGCGTTCAGAAGTACAGGTCTGAATAAGAACTTATATATTTATAGGATTTGCCACGCCTCCTTTTGCCTGTTTCATACGTTTAACAAATTCAATTAATTTTCCTCATTTCTAAGTATAGTTGATTATTATTAATATATGTACATACTTTTTACATATCTCAACTAATACTTCAATTAATATTGCTGCATATCATTTTTAATTAGAAATTTTCTTTGTAATGCTTGCTCAACTAATCGAAATATTACGTATGCATTAAATTCTTGCAACTATTAAAGCTCTTCCTTCCACTCACTGCCTTTCCTATGTGACTCGAGCATAATGAATAAAATATATATTACGAAAAGCTCTCATAACTTAAACTTTAATGAGCAGACAATTAGATAGATGCGCCGCACCAATTTTCACTAAGTATTACGAAATTTATGAAGTAATAAAAAAAGTTTTGCTGCTGCGCAACGCCCCATCACCCAAGGGGCGCTGCTACCCTTAATGCATTCACGCAGCATTCAGCTAACCCTTTTATGCCTTTGGGCCAATGCAGATTTACAGCCATAAAGCCATATGAAGTTTATGAAGCACACAAAATTAAAGTTGAAGCACGAAACTTGTGCGTTAGGGAAATTGAGCTGTAAGCGGCTTTCGTGAGCATAAACTGAACCTGAACTTAAGCCAAGTTAAGTCAAGTATACCAAAATGCCTCTTAAATGGTCATTTGCAGTACAGGAAAAAATAGGATGAGAAGAAAAAGAAGAAGAAGGGGAAGCAGATAGAGAAAGGATGAAGCCCGAGCATATTGTTTTGCCAGGACAGATATTATGCAGATTCCACGAATATTTAAGCAGGTTGGTCAGGAGGCAGGCCGAGTCGAAGCCGAAGATTAAAGTTGACACCATTCAGGGAAAGGTTTGAGCGAGAGGGGAAGAGAGTGAGAGAGAGCTGTCTGTTCGCATTGCTTCATTTATGCCGTTCGTGTCTGTGGACTGTGGGCAGTTGTAGTCTGGTATTGAGTTTTGTACGTGCCGCTATCTGAGATCCTGGCGCGTGACTGAAGCATCATCAGCTCAGACCATATCCGCTTCCAACAACAACAACAACAACAGCAACAACAGCAACAGCAACAACTATGATGATGCGCTTTTGATAACTTGTTTGTGCGCTGCTAACTGACAAGTTTTTTGTTGTAAGTCGACAGGCGGTTGGCGTGTGACTCGGCGACAACTTGTCGCCATCACGGTTGATAAATAGTTTTTGCAAGCTTTGAGTCCTCAATGGCTCGACGTCTCGAGTCCTCGAATCCTTGAGTCCTTGAATTACACGCGCCTGTCCCGCATAAGTTGATTGAAATTAAAAACAAGCTCAGCGATTTCATAGCCAGATAGACGCTGTCACAACTTTGTGTTTCGCTCGCCTAACGCCTAAGACACCTACACACACACACACACACCTACACACACACATACACAGGTGCACGCATTCCCAGCTGTTTCTGATGCTATCTGTCTTTATTTTCCTTCCTCCTTCTCTGACAGCTTTAAAATGCCGTCTGTCCTGCCTGGCGCTGTTTAAGTTTCGTTTTTCTTCTTCCCTTATTTTTTATTTCATTTCATTTCGCTTCGCTTCGTTTGCCGGGCACATAAAATTTGATGCACTTGAGGGAAAGCGTGTAATGAAAATGTACATCAAACAGCAGCGCACATCAAATTGTCTCTTTTTTAAAATTACAACAAGATTTTACACTCAATGCCCGCGCACTGGCATTTACGGGCTGGACACCTGTTTCACTAGGATTAAGCACGAGCAGCCTGTGCAGCTAGGCAGGGCTATTAGCCCAGGCTGGGGGCTTCTTTTTGACAAGGCTTAGCTTGAGGTGAAGATTAGCCCGAAGTGAAGGCTAACTCTGAGTAGGTTTCTATATATAGCTAATGCATTGGAGCCAAAAATATTCGCTTTAAGGTGCTTACAGCGAAAGCTGACTGTAAATTGATTTTTTTTATATATATCAGCTTTAAGCTTCGACTATTGACTGCAAGGAGATTGAAGTGAAAGCTGATGTTAAGTAGATTTCTATAAATAGCCGTTGGCGTGAAGCTTTAGGCTCAGGTGTTAGCTTTAAGAGGCTTAAAGAGACTGAAAGTGAAAGCCAAGTCTAAGTAATTATTAGCTGTATAGCTAGTCAATTAAAGCTTTAAGCTTTATGTATTTGTTTTATTGTGTTGCAAGTGAAGTGCGAAAAAGGGTTCAATATGTACGGCAATACTTTAAATACATTGCAGCTTAAAGTATTAATTTAATGTGCTTGAAGTATAAGCTTAGTGTTAATTTATTACTTATAATAGTTATAAAGCTTTTGTAACTGAGCTTTCAGCTTTGAATGGTAAATTTAAGGTGAATGAAATGATAGCTGATCTATGTAACAATTTCATTAATATTGCCTTTCGAATTTTAATATTTCTGAAGTACTCTACTCCAAGCAGCTTTAAGCTTTACATATTAGCTTTAATGAGCTTAAAGTGAAAATGAAGTGAAAGTGGCAAAAATAAGATATCTATATATAATTAATAAATGTTCAGGGAAAATAAAGCACAAAAATAAATTAATATATTATCTATGCTGCATTTATTTATTTTTAATCACCTTCAACTTTAAGTGAAATTGAAATGTGATTCTGTTCTTTAACTACTTGTATATAACTAATTCAGTAAAACTCAAAGCTACAAGTAAAATCTTACTGCAAACTTTAGTATGTATCCAAAGATTATTTATCTACGCACAGCAATTCACATTCACAGCGTATTCCCCTTTCAAGGTGTTGCAGGCATCTGAATTCAATTCAAGGTCACATTCTTGGCTTCTTGGCAAGTGAGCCGCAGTTGGCCCACAGTCTGCTTAAGACGCCAGTTGGATGGGGGCCAATGTCTGCGCGTGATAGCAGATTCTCTATTGATTTGCTTCTGAAGTTGCCCTGACAACTGCCACAGACAGATCAGTTTTGTCAAGTCTGTTTAGTATAATATATTTTGTTTACAAGTTAGTTCAAAGTGATTTGGCTGTCAGCATTTTCCCAGAAATTCAAAATTATAGCAATTAGATGAAGCTTGAATTGAACTAAAAACAAGCACTCGATAGAGCCATTTGATAAGAGCTCTTTGAGCTGACTTTGATTGACCTCGATTGCACTCGAATATGTTAACTGTTTGCTAATGTACTCAATGACTGCAAGAGAGGGAATACGAGAGAGATAGAGATAGAGAGAGAGAGAGAGTGAGTTAGTTAGTTGAATTGGTGCTTAAACAGTTTTTAGTATAAGCCACTTGACAAATTCGAGTCGAGTCCGCAGCACACACGTCGTATGCGTAATAAACCGAAAGAGCAACAAATTTGCAATCAATCGAGAGCAGAGCAAGGGCGACAGCTACAAGTGGGACGAGGGTTGGGGTTGGGGGTGTGGGTGTGGGTGTGGGTGAACCCATTGCAATTTTAATGATATATTAAATGCCAGAGCAGCTCTAACGAGCAGCAATCAATGTTTACAGAATCGAACGGCACACAGACCACAAAGCGAGCATAAATAATTCATTTAGATATGGGACAGGGTATTGAATTACATGACTCTCCATCTATCTATGTCTGTGTGTCCTTTTTGTGTCTAGTGTCTGCTGCTGTGTCTACGGGCACTTTTTTATGGCACCCCGGGGATGTGACGCCTTATGAATGCCATTTTAATGCACATACAAAAAGGAAAAGACTTTGACAATATTGTCAATCGAACGGAGGGAGAGAGAGAGAGAGGGGAAAGAGAGTGATAAAAAAGAGATAGAAATGGAAATGTGACGTTTGTCTAGCGCATTGATACAAAGCTATTCATATGCTGTAACACATACGTAAATCTCTATCTATCAAAGCAATGTGCGTGCGTCATGCCAGTGATATGGACGACAGCAGGAGGAGCGGGAGGAGCAGGAGGAGCAGCAACAGCAGCAGGAGTAGGAGGAGGAGCAGCAGCAGCAGCCGCACAAAGCGGCAGATAAACTGAAAGTTGAGTTGGGACTGTGGGGCTGCGGGGCGGGGGGGCTGGGCGGTGGCTGGCAGAGGTTGGGCCTGCTAGTATATCAGACGCAAATGTATATTTGACGCACCACAAAACATTTATCGGGTGGTTCGCTCAATTTGCCAAAATCCAAACGTCTATCGAGCCCATTCATTTCGCTCGCTCGCTCGCTCTCTCTCGCTCGCTCCCACAGTTTTCGTATTGATTTTGCAAAACTTTTGCCCGCGATACTCTCACCTAGAGCATTCAAATAAAGTGACTCAGGATAAGATATGGGAATATGAAGTCTCTTTTTCAATTTGATTGATGCTGATTAGATAAGTTGATATCGGTTTGCTTTAGACTTTTAACTGCTTCTCACTTGCGTATTTATATATAAAAATATCTTTTTAGATTTAAATAATACAGTTAAGTTGTTACTGATAAGGCTGTTTAACTATCGCTCTGCTGTGAGACTTTCTTTGATATTGTTAGTCAAGTTTCAGATTAGTTTCTATCTCTTTCTCTATTTCTTTCATTTTATCTCTCTATCTTCCTTTCTCATTCTATCTCTTTCTGTATCTCTCTATCTTACTGTCTCTCTCTGTCCCTCACTCCATCAATCTCTCTGGCTCGCCCTCTCTATCTCTATCTATCTTTGTCACTGCGGCTAGGCGTTAGGACTTGCTATTTCTTAATCATTAATTTCATTAATTTAACTTAAAAAAACTTCAACATATGTATTGATTTTTTTTTAAATATTTTATGTTACATAGATTTTCTTAAATATATGTTTAGTTATTTATAATTTTAATTATTTCTCTGCAAGTGTATTAAATCTTTCGCCGCGCTCAAGAAACTTTTTCTTGCTATTCCTTTAGTTATTTTTTGTATGCTCCTCCTGCTGCTCCTCCCCCCTCCTGCTGCTGGCCATTGAAGTGACCCTCGAAAGTAGTCTAGGGCCTTTTCCGGGCCAAACCGCCTCGAAGCAATCGTATTTGTTTGGATTCGCTCGTTTGGGCTGTAAAGTTTTCTTTTCTTTTTTTTTTTTTTTTTTTTTGTGTGTTTTGTTTTAGTTTTGGTGCTAAGGCAGTTTTTTCTATGGTCGGCTAATTAGCTGTGCGCTCTCGTCATCATTGACGTCATTTGCATGCATTGCTCCGAGTCGAATTTCAATCAAAACACAATTTGCGCAAAGACTTGCACTCACTTGCAGCCACGCCCCGCCCGCCCACACACTTAAGCTGTTGTCTAAAGTTTTGAGGCTTTTGTAATGCCTTTTGCTTAACAGGTGACTCAGAGGGGGCGGAGCTCGGGGCTTGGGGCTTGAGGCTTGGCCGCCCACCTGGCCAAACGTTTTATTTAAGTTTTTGCATTGTTTAGACCTATGCGTATTTGCTTTGGGTGGGGTGGAAGGCGCGGGGAGGGTCTGGAATGGGGGCGTGGTTTGAGGGCGCTCTTTGGCATCCCTCAACTTTTGTGCGCTGCTCTGTTTACTTTAACATTGAAAAACTTTTTGTATATATATTTTTTATTTTTTTATTATTTTTTGTAACTTGCAACTGAGGCTTTTATGCCTTCGCTTTCGAAAATACAAATAAATATAAAAATGTCCTTTGCCTAGGTGGGAATGAGGCGCGCTTTTCTCTTCCTTTATAAAGGTATATATGTGTGTATATATATAAATTTATATGTAAGTCACATTGTCCCGAGCTGAACAAAAGGTCAATGAACAATTGACAAAGTCGCGCTGCTCTTGGCTGGCCGGCATAAATGGCAGTTAAGAAGTTTCATTTTATGTTAGTTTCGCCTGCAGTTGCCAAGTGCCATTAAAATCTCGGCAATTCACTTCAGTTGTTGTTGCTCTTAGAGAGACTCTCTCGCTCCATAGCAATGCAGCTTACGAGTGAGAATTGCATTTATCCCAGTCGTCAATTAAAACTAGACAAGCTGTCAACTTCTCGTCATTTTACGGTGCATCTTAGCTTGAGTTTAATGAATTGTTTAAGAATTATCGAGTGATATAGAAAAGAAATACATAAATATAAAATAGTAAATGCACTAAGAGAAATGTTTAAAATAATACAAAGTAAAATAGAGCCAATGCTGAATAAATTAATTTATTCATTTATTTATTGATATATTTAATTTTTTAATTATACAAATATTTTATTTATTGATATATTTAATTTTTTAATTATACAAATATTTTTATTTGATCACTTTTTATCGAATCTAAAAATCTAGTTAAAATTATATTAATAAAAATTTTAAATTTTATTTGTATTCAAACGTACAAACTAAATCCAGTTTTTATTTATTGCTTGCTTTGTAATATTATTATCAATAAAACCTACTATTTTTAATAATTTTTAATGGCAAAAGAAGCTCAAAATAATTGTAAGATTTTCTTATCAGTATTTGTAGATATAAACATTTCTTTACGAAAATACCTTTTTCTGACTAATTCACGGCGTATTGCCAAATTTACGACCTGCCGTTTGAAGCCAGCAGATATCGCTTATCTATATTTGGCATATTGCTTTCTGATTAGACATGGACGGGGAACTTATCGATGGGGCTCGCTCTCAGTACGCATTGTCCACTGGAAAGGCTGACAGCAAACAAAGTTCGAGAAATGGAGGCCTTTATAATATCGATCTCCATATGCATATCACTATTTATCCTTGTTTCGATTATATCTCTAATTGTGCGAACGCAAAAGGCGAGGAACAACGTGGGCTTTGTGATCACTGATGGTATGAAATAGAGTTTTTATATAATTTTCTATATCTATATATAATATCTCCCTTGAGCAGCTAACAGGGCTCCCATACCTCCAGGTGGAATAGCTGCTACCCATGGCCAAGCAGCGGGTCTGCCCAGCTACTATCCACCTCCTGGCTATCAAACACACGTTTATTCACCTGCATATGTATACCCAGCGCAGGCCGTGAGGTAAGCTACACAATAATGTTTACATTAAAAGCGAATATTTTATCTCAAATTTAAACCTTTTCAGCCAAATTCAAGTGCAAGTGCAGGGCATTCCCGCTCCCATTAATAGGTAACTTAAACTATAGAACCAAAGTAAAGAATTTGTTATATATTTATGTCTATTTTACATACAGCGTTCCACCAAGCTATCAACGTGCTGTAAATGAGGGAAACCCGACTAATGCAGAGCTAAATATATTGCCCGCCAACCTGGAAAAATCTTTAACTCAACAAACACAGCGAGGCGCAGTTGAAACTGTTAGTCAGATTTAGCCAAAACAGTTTTAATGGCATAAAGTATCAAAACACTGTAAATACAAATATATTTATTATTTATTAAATACTTATTCCCTCATAAATAAATTAAACTACTAAGTGTACAATAAATATCTTTATTTGAATTTTAAAATGCTGGTATGCGACATAGCTGGTCACACTTGAATGCAGCTGTAGTGTTATCGATATCTAGGCTAAACGATATATTACACGACAGCTGCCAGGACGGCTGTCTTATTGTGAAAATACCTTTATATAAACCATAAATTAAATACATTTCACTAAATGTAACATTTAATTTATACATAGTCTACTAACTCAAATAGATTTACATACATTACTTCATAATTTTATTTTATATAATATAAAGAATTTCATCATTTGGTATTTTTAGCTATTTTAACGCTAGCTTTTTTAGACCAGACCAATTAGTACTTCTTGACAACTCTATTCGAGAGGTCTTCGCTGTGCAAACTTCTCGATTGCAACTGTAATTTTCCAGTCGGAAAACAACGTATTATTTGATTAATTAATTAACAAATTGCAAACGCAGTGACGTTTCAATTTCATTAGAAAAATGTTGGTCAACGAAGCCAGACAGGTCTTGAGCCGCGCCAGCTCTTTGGCAGCACGTCATCAGGTGAGCGAGCGCGCAGTAAAGCTCTAAGAAAACCTCCTCTGGAGCCGCGAGGGTGTACGAAGTCGATTTTTGGGCAATATTGTTATATAATAAATAATAAAAACATAACTAATACGCGATCATACCTGATAAAATGCAAATCAAGTGCGTCGCACAAACAACAAAATTTGCGATTATGTAAACATTTTCGTCAAAAAAAAAAAAAAAAAAAAAAATTTTTTCTATGGCGTGATTCTAGCGCCAATTATTTATCAAATTAATTCAGTATCGCTTTTCTTTTTTTAGTTGCGTGCAATCAGCAACACGACGCAGCTGGAGCAACAGGCACAGCCCAAGGCTGCACAAGAGCCACAGATCAAGAAGTTCGAGATCTATCGCTGGAATCCAGACAATGCCGGCGAGAAGCCCTACATGCAGACCTATGAGATCAACATGCGTGAGTGCGGTCCCATGGTGCTGGATGCCTTGATCAAGATCAAGAACGAGATGGATCCGACACTGACGTTCCGTCGTTCGTGCCGCGAGGGCATTTGCGGATCGTGCGCCATGAACATTGGCGGCACCAACACGCTCGCTTGCATCAGCAAGATCGATGCGACCAGTCCCAAACCCCTGAAGGTGTACCCGCTGCCCCACATGTATGTGGTGAGGGATCTGGTGCCGGACATGAATAACTTCTACGAGCAGTACAAAAATATTCAGCCCTGGTTGCAGCGCAAGTGAGTAGCAATGGGATTCATTATGAAAATGGATTAATAACTCGCAAATCCTGCACAGAAACGAAGCCGGGGAGAAGAAGGGCAAGGCACAGTACTTACAATCAGTGGAGGATCGCTCCAAGTTGGACGGCCTGTACGAGTGCATTCTGTGCGCATGCTGCTCCACCTCATGCCCGTCGTACTGGTGGAATGCCGAGAAGTACCTTGGCCCGGCTGTGCTGATGCAGGCATATCGCTGGATCATTGACTCGCGTGACGAGAACTCCGTTGAGCGTCTGAGCAAGCTGAAGGATCCCTTCAGCGTGTACCGTTGCCACACCATCATGAACTGCACGCGCACCTGTCCGAAGGGCTTGAATCCGGGTCGCGCCATTGCCGAGATCAAGAAATTGCTCTCGGGCTTGGCCTCGAAGCCGGCGCCCAAATTGGAGACTGCGGCGCTTCACAAGTAGACGAAATGCGTGAAGCCTTTTCTGTGACTGTGAACTCTTCAGTCGATCCCCGCAACACCCCCAACTAGTAGCAAACTATAATGATAATAACCAACTATATCATTTGCTTATTCTGTTTATAATTTATTTAAGCTTAAAGTAAACGAAAATTGTTATTACAGTATGTAAAGGGAACTTTGTAATCGCAACAGTAACTAACTCTTAACTAACTAAATGGTGTATCTATGCAATGCCTTTCCTTTTAGGGTGCTGTGGGCGAGGTCTCGTCGTTCATTTGTATATCGTCCGCCGAGTAGAAATCCTGTGTAACGGGAATGACACGATCGTTTGTCTCATCGTCCTCCTCATCGTGACTATCGGTGTCCTCACTATCATCGTTGGCTGTGGGAAGCAAATATGAATATCTCACCCAATGTTATTATGCTCGCGACTTACCATCTTCATCATCTGTTTCGACGCCAGTGATAGTGTGCACCTTACCCAGTGGCTGCAAATCTGTAGCCGCAGTCTTTAAAGATTCCCGCTAAGGTAGAAAACACAATTGTAATTCAATTTACACATATACATATGTATGTATGTACACATATTTATTTCAGACATACCCAATTTCTGCGCTCGTCCTCATAGCGCTTTGTTTGCATCTCATCATCGGATGTCATATCAAACCAAAAACGATTAGCCACGGTTGGCTTGAGATTAGGAAAGAATGGAATCATGGACATCTTCGCAATAATTTAAAATATTTTTAATATTGCAATTCGGCGTCTATTTATTTTTGCAGAGAAATTTTTGCGGCATTCTGGCAACGCACAAACATATCGATAATGCAGCCATTGCCAGTATTGGCAGTTATCGAAATATATTTGTTGTGCATTAAAAAGGAGGAACACAAACATGATTGAGATAACTTGCAATGACCGTCTGGGCAAAAAGGTAATATATTTGCATTTAAACAAACCACGAATTAATATTATCAACTGTTTGGCAGGTGCGTGTAAAGTGCAACCCAGACGACACAATTGGGGACCTTAAGAAATTAATAGCGGCACAAACTGGCACAAAGCATGAGAAGATTGTGCTGAAAAAGTGGTACACCATCTATAAGGATCCCATTCGCCTATCCGATTGTAATTATACTTAATATTGGTAATCTGATTTAGTTTATATTAATATCTTGCCATTTATGGTACTTGCAGATGAAATTCATGACGGCATGAATCTGGAGCTCTACTACCAATAGGCTACTCGGTCCAAGAAGCTGTTGTACCTATACAAAAAGTCTTTTATATTCTATGATAATGCAACAAAACATAACATATTAAATGTAAATCCTGTTTTTATTTAAGAAATAAGAAATTTATAGGTTTTATGTTAACATTGCTAACATGACATAGGTACACATAGGTATATATCGAAATATTTGTTGTAAACGATATCTGGACAAAGTATCGTACCTGTGGGCCACTGGGTACAGCCTATCGATACATCGTAAACGAATCGTCTCACCGGCAGGGGTACATTTATCGAATTACTCGTAGTTTTTCTGCTGTCGGCGTCGGACGTGTTTAATTTGGTGTTGAAAATCTATTAATAAATCATAACAGCCGACAATAAAAACACAAATTGTGCAAAAGCACATTAAATAGAAATAAATTCTTGAGCTAATCGACTTGAATGTGTGAAAGAGTAAGTGATTAATATTCACAACGACTGTGTATTTGTGTGTGTGTGTGTGTGTGCCGCATTTCCTCCAATTGGCACGCTACGAAGAGTGAAGAAAAAATTCGACGCGGCGTTCGCTTCGGCGTTTGCTGACGCACTTGCGGCTCGGAAAACTTGTTTAGATTTTCACGCATATCACCGAAAAAAAAAAAATAAAATAAAAGAAGATAAAATAGTAGAGTTGAGAGTGCCTTTCCCCTCATCGCATTTTATTGATTCAAGCGAATTATTTGTTTGTTTATGGCGTGGTTACCTTCATTCTTGTTTATTTATTTTTTTGTATGTGTTGCCCACCCTGAGTGCCCTTAATGAAAAATTGTGGTGCTTCGCATGCAATTTGCCGACTTCTTTGCAAAGGCCCACCCGGCAACGCAGCTGCCCGTATTTATTTTTAGATCTATGTTGCGCTCTCATTGCGATCTAATTAAAAATCTAGCAACTGCGCTCATTTCCACACGCATTGCATAATTCTGTAATGTTAATGTTTTCGGGCCCGCAAACCGATTTGTTGTTGAGCAGTCGAGCGTTAAAGAAACTCCGTAGCACGAACGCACGCACGAATATGTAAACCTGAATGTTTGTGTGTGTTCGTGTGTGTGCGTATGTGCTAAGAGTTTCGTTAGACCTTGTTTCATTACCAATTGTAATGCTCGTTTGCTCGTTTGTCATTTGGCCCCCTGTCCAATGCTCAATATGAACTGAAATAAATTCACATGGTAAACAATCCACGCCCGTCACACGCACACATACATAAACAAACTATGCACACACACATAAACAAACTATGCGCACACACACATAAACAAACAAAAATTGCTGCAGACGAAAAGAATGAACAATTAATGTTTGGAGTCAAACGTTAATTGTTTATTCTTTTCGTTTGCAGCAAAACTCTTAAGCTATGATTGGAGAACCCTATCAAATCGAGACGCGCCGGCGTTCGCGTTCAAAGACGCCATTCCTGCACTCCGACTGCGACCAAGACAATTGTGAGCGTGCCGGCACGGAGGGGCATATGAATCACAAGAAGAAGAAACAGTCTGTGGCGCCCAATGTGCAGTAAGTATACTTGAGCATATCAAAACATAAATTCCTTCGATAGCCCCAAAAATAGAGCACTCATGAAAATGCGCTGCTTATCAGTTAGCCTACTGCACAATGTTTTGAAGAGCGGTGAGTGGAGCGTAGAGGAGAGTTAAAAAGTAACGTTACGTTGGGCAATTGAACCAAACAAAGGCGCGTCATAAATACGAATAAACACAGATACCAATGCCAGCCAAGCAGCACACGTTCAGCTTGTGTGCATTAGTGTACGAGAGCATGACGTCATCGCCTTGCTATTCACACTCGGCGCGAAAATTGTATTTTGGAATCGAGCAAAAAGAAACAAAATGCTTGGCTAGAGATGCGCTAACAGTCACTGTCAGTGATCACAGTGAGGCAGTCACTGTATATAGGCAAATCAGGTGGCAACGCTGTTAAGCAGAGTGAATAAGTAATTGAAAATATGTAATTAATTTGAGAAAACTATATTGCAAATATAATTCATGACCGAGCATGTGTGCTAGAGTGAGAGAGAGAGAGAGAGATATGTGAGATGACATCACTTCTCTTGCGAGCAAACACGATCAAGCACATGTGATTCATTTGCCAGCGATAGCAGAGAAAAACGCGTTCAGCTCTGATGAGAGTGAAATATACAGGGTCTTTGACTTGCCATACAGGGTGCGCTAGCGCGTCTAGCTTCGAGCGTTTGTTTGTTTGTTTTTTGGCGCGCGAATTGAATCAAACGTGCGCTTTGTGGTTTTATTTCGTTTCATTTCGTTGATGACGACATCAGCCGGGAGGCGGAGGCAATCTGGCCATGAGAGCGTCGTTTTCATGTTAAAAACCAAATGCCTGCTTGCTGGTTTTTGTTTTGCTTCTAGTTGTTGAAGGTCAGACGCGTTTCTATTTGTAAAGCATTTATGAGCTACCATATTTTGGGGTTTGTTTTGATTCAGATTTTGCGTTAATTACGCATGGGGGCTATCATATATCTGACCGTTTAACTTAACGTTTCCGCTGCTATCAACTAACTTGTTGGCTTATTTACAGAACCATTATGGAGGAACACGTGGTCGAAACAAAGATATCGAAGACAACTAGCAGCGGCAGCATCAGCAGCGCCACCATCACCAAAAGCGACGCCATTAAAACCACTCGCTCAAAGGCTGCGGCACAGCTGACCTCGGACTATTCGAGCGAGGATGCAACGCCAGAGCCTAAACGCAAGGCTGCCACGGTGACCACCATGATCACCAATACCGGCAAGCGCTTCAACGATGCCCTCAACAGCCTGACCGCTGTCACATCGACGCCGCGCAGCGAGCTGGAGACGGCACAGAATGTCTTGAATACCACACAGGAGTTGCATCAACAGGAGCAGGAGCAGCGCAAAAGTCGCACACGTTCCAATGGCAATAGCAAGGCTAACTTAAGCGATGATCATTTGGCCTACATCGAGTACAAAAATGCGGGCGAGTACTGGAAGTAAGTTAGCTGTCAGGTGTGGAGTCCAGAGAGGCCTTGATAAAGCAGTCAATTGCTTTTGTTCTCTCTGGGAAACTGCCAGCCCAACTCTGATTTCGATTTGTGTGCCTTGAGTCTAGTGAATCGAAAATAATTGTGTTTTTTTATTTTGCTTTGCAGCAAAACACCGAAAACTGATTATACGTATTCAGAACTGTCCCCGCATCGGCGCCAGCTGGCACCGGGAATCGTCGCAATGCCGAACATGTCGCGTCGCAGCCTGGAGCATCATGATCAGCGCGTGAATTATATGGTCAATCGTGATCCAGCTCAGGAGGAGTTCATACGCCGTCGCTATCAGGCGAACTATACGCATTTGAATTACGACTCGGCCGACGAGGTGGACGACACACAGTTCGACAAGCAGGTGCAGAGCTGGTGGCTGCTACGCATCATCACCACCATCGTGAGCAGCATTAGCAGCGTGTGGACCAGCATTGCGAACATATCGGAAACGGAATCGAGCGCCTATCAGAGCTACTATGCCAAGCGCGATCGTCAGCCGAAACACGGCCTTATCGCCTCCAGCCTGTTGAGCTTGATGCGTCACATCTACATCGGCATCGCCTCGGTGCTCAGCCTGGACACTTGGCTACTCAGGTCCAACAATGCGGAGAACAAGTGGAAGAAGCGTTTCTTGCTCTCTCTGCTCCTACTGTTGCCAGTATTGATGGTAGTGGGTGAGTGTTAACCTATGATAATATATGTAAACTATTAGATAAGTATTTATTATATATTTAATGTAAAATCTGTCAACGCGTGCACACGCCTTGACATTGAACGTCAGCCAAAGGCTTACCTTGAATGGCGGCTACCACCAATGCTACGAGTATATAATGTGTAGATATATACATATATCTCTCTGTATACATATAGTTCACCTTTCTGCTTGTCGCCTCTGGTCGTTGACAGCCATATGACGTCAGCAACAAGTTGCTTGTGCGCGTTGCGGTTGTTGATATTGATATGGAAATTGTATGCATAATTTGTATGAGAAAACTCAATAGAACGGGATTGATTGATATTACTAGACATATGGAATGCTTGACATAGCGTAATTTGCTTAGTTGCTCAGAGTTGAGTAGAAAAGTAAGAGGAGTATTACTACAGAGATATATGAGAAATATATGGGCAGAAAAATTAGAGTTGATTATATGATTTAGATTGAGATATATGTGTAAGATATACGTACGATATTGATAAAGTTTGTGTTGAGGAAAAAGAGAGATGTCTTGAGAATGAATGATATATATTCAGATATATATGTAAGAATTTCCCTAAAAATTGATAGACTCTGTAAAACTAGATTTGATTCTATAACAAATTATAGATTTAAGTGAAAAATCAACACTATAGAAACTTAAACAAAATAGATGAAATAATAATTTAGTTTTTTGTTTTTAAATGTTTTTATTTTATTTTATTTTTTTAAAATTTATTTTTTATATTTTATTTTTTACAATTTATAACATAAATTTTAGCATACAAGTAGGAAAACTTTTGAGACCTCCATATCAATTTAAAAGTTTTAATGTTTCCATTCAATTTGAAAACTTATCAATCACACTTCATTTTGTATACATTTGTATAGTATTGAATATTCTAAGTTATATTTGCTAATGTGGAAACTTTTGTAACTTTTCAGGTCTGTTCTATTATCTGAATCCCCATGAAAGCTTCCCACCCAGAAAAATAAAAATTACCATACTTGAACTACCCGAATTCCCGAAGATCGATATTGTGGCCCAATATGAAAGGCTACGTTCGCAGGCCATCGATCAAGCTGTGCGCGTGCGTGACTGGGCCGATGATTATTTGGTGTATCTGAAAACTATCGGCCAGAATGTGGTCAGCAAGGGGCGTCAGTGGTTTCAGCCGAACGTCTATTACGATCGTGTTTAATGATTATTTTCTGCAATTCTGCTTTCGTTTTGGCCATGAGCTGCTGCAGCAGCTGTTGCTCTGATGGCAGCTCGAAAATTATTGTTTTTTCTTATGCGCGTTAATCGAGACACTTTCAAGTCTTAAATCAAGATCAATTCAAGTACAAATTCAAGCATTTTGCTTAGCATTTCCTAAAAATCGACAAAACCATTGCTCACCTAATTTCATGTTAAATTTTTCGTTTGTATGTTTATATAATGATCTTTGACAAACTGTACATGTATATACATATATGCATATGTATATATAGATATATAGATGTTGTGTTCGGTCTGAAACCCACCAAATATTTACACCCACATCACACACACACACACTCACATGCATACTTACACTTTCATACCTCCCCCCTCATCCCTTACGTACCAAATTCCCCTACACCCGCCTACAATATGACGCAATATGGAGAAGGATAGAGAGAGAGAGAGAGAGAGAGGGCGAACAAACTCGCTTCGCTGTTCAAATTGTGTAAAAAAAAAAAAACATAAATATTAATTAAAAATTACATTAAATTCATTCTTTGTTGTTGTACGCCTTGTTTTTGGCCACAAAAATGTGAGCTTTGTGCAATTATTTATAATTAATTATAAAATGATAAATTGTACAATTAAATTTGGATCTGTTCTTCAGATTTGTCGCCAAACGCAATTTCGTACAACGTTTGAAATAAACTATTTTCTTTGTTGTTAAACAACGTTTCAATTGTAACCTTTCATTGTTTGCCATTGTATTTGTCTATCAAAAATTAAACAAGAGCCCTCAATTTATTATAATAAATGCAAACAATTTCATAATCATTGACGAAATACAGTACAAAGAAACAGAACAACAGAATATTTTGCAAAATTGTAAATTGTTTTATTTGCCATTTTATTGAGCTATGCCACGCGATTGCAATTGCGAGTTGAAATGGTAAGTAAAATAATAATTACGAACAATTTCCCATTGAACAGAAACTCTATCCTTCTGCATTTGTGCTCATTGGCGTCGCCCCGAAAATTCCCTATCGAACAGTTCCTTTTGACATGTGCTGAAAGAAGAATCAACGAAAGAAATCTAAAAAGTTGCAAATGTAGAAGGATATAAATCTGTTGAAATGCCTCTGCCCATTGGCCGTTGCCCAGGACTAATGCTTGGATTACTTCTCTTGCAGGTTGGCAGCAGTTGCCGGAGGAGCAGCGCTTGGAGATGGCGCATCGCACTGAGGCGCTGCTGCCTTTGCCTCTGACTGCCTATGCCTCGCTGCGTGGGGGATTGATGCAGGCTGGGGCTGCTTTGATGGCGCTGTGGCTGCCACGCGAGCAGCAGGAGGCGGCTGCCATTAGGCTCAATATGGAGCAAGTGCAGCAGAGCATGCAGAAGTCGCTTACCCCGGAGGAGTATGAGAACATACTGAATCATGTGAACAGCTATGTGCAGCAGCTGGTGGAGCTGAAGCTGCAGCAACAAGCCAAAGAGCAGCAGCAACAGCAGCAGCAACAATTGTCGCCGCAACAGATACAGATTATAGTTAAGCTCATGCGCGAGAATCTGCAGCAGTTTGCGGATCAGCGGGCGCAGCTCAGTGAGCAGCAGCTGGCTGACTTGGTGCTGCGCTTAAAGCTGGAGCTGCAGCAGTCGGTCGAGTGGCAGGGGGGACAGATAAAGCTGACGTCCGCGCAGCTGGAGGAGATCACGCGCTTGGTCAAGGCGGAGTTCAATCTAAAGGAAGAGCACTATACGCTGCTGCTGGAGCGCATCGATTTGGGTGCGCTGCTCGAGCGGCTGCTGGGCTCACCAGAGCTGGCAGAATTTGTCGACGCACGCATCAATCTGGGACTGCAGCAGCAGCAGCAAGCCAAGGAGGAGGGCTCGGGCCAGTCGAATGCGGATCAGCAAATTGAGCAGCTAAACAGGGAAATCGCATTCATCAAGCTGGCGCTCTCAGACAAGCAGATGGAGAACGCCAATCTGCAGCAGTCCATCAGCAATCTGAAGCTCACGCAGGACGATTTGCTGGCGCGCATGCAGCAACACGAGCTGGCACAGGATCAGCGCTTCAGCGGCCTCCTCGCCGAGATCGAGGCCAAGCTGGCGGCCTTGAATGAGTCGCAGTTCGCGCTGCTCAACAAGCAGGTGAAGCTGACGTTGGTCGAGATATTGGGCTTCAAGCAGACGGCGGGCGGAAAACTGGATGATGTGGATCTGCAGAACTGGGTGCGCAGCATGTTCGTGGCCAAGGACTATCTGGAGCAGCAGCTGCTCGAGTTGAACGAGAAGACCAACAACAACATACGCGCGGAGATCGAACGCTCCAGCCTCGTCCTGATGAGCGACATTAGCGAGCGGCTTAAGCGCGAGATCCTGCTCGTTGTGGAGGCCAAGCAGAATGCCAGCTCCCAGTCGCTGAAGGCGCTCATGCACGACGATGAGGTGCGCAACATAGTCAAATCTGTGCTGGCCGTCTACGATGCGGATAAAACGGGCCTGGTCGACTTTGCCCTGGAGTCGGCGGGCGGGCAAATTCTGTCCACACGCTGCACCGAAAGCTATCAGACCAAATCGGCACAGATCTCCGTCTTTGGCATTCCGCTCTGGTATCCCACCAATACGCCCAGGGTGGCCATATCGCCCAACGTGCAGCCCGGCGAGTGCTGGGCCTTTCAAGGATTTCCCGGATTTCTGGGTACGAGTAAAATGTGTATTAGAGAAAGAGAGAATGCTCATAGTAAACCATCTATTCAATTGCAGTGCTGAAGCTCAACTCTATGGTTCACGTCACGGGCTTCACGCTGGAGCACATACCCAAGAGCTTGTCGCCTACAGGGCGCATTGATTCGGCGCCACGCAACTTTACCGTCTGGGTGAGTCTTCAATACAAATTTATTATATTCCCCTACTAATTGCTTTACTTTGCAGGGACTGGAGCACGAGAAGGATCAGGATCCGGTGCTGTTCGGTGAGTATGAATATCAGGATAACGGTGCCTCGCTCCAATTCTTTCCCGTGCAAAATATGGACATCAAGCGTCCTTTTGAGATCGTCGAGCTGCGCATCGAGTCGAATCATGGCCAACCGGACTATACGTGCCTGTATCGCTTTCGTGTGCACGGCAAGCCGCCACCCTCCTCATAGATACCTAGGAGCTTTGGCTCCACCTAAGTCAGGTGTACATAATGTCAGTGCCTTAAAAAGGAAACTTTACAATACTTACAAGCAGAAGAACTAGAAACAGATATCAAGAATACGTTAACTACAAATAAAAAACGTAAGGCTATAGCGTATAAGTGTTTTTGTATGATATTTAAGTCGGGGCAGTGTGTTAACCTTAACCAGCATATGTATATATATATAGATATGTATAGCTTAAAACTAATAGTAGATGCCTCGAGCCGTGTGCAGTGTGTCCTATAATATTTATTATGATTTAGTTTTTGATTAGTTCGCTTATTTTAAAAATATTCAATTGTAATTGAAATTAATTTTAAACTGTTTTTGCCATTTGTAGAACGTTCTGAACTTAATAGTCATAGGCTAACAACTAACCTAACTAAGCCATTTACTTGCTATATATATAACAAATATATATATATAGCTATAGATGTAACTTTAAGTTATTCTTAGGTTTCCATTTTTTATACATGTTCAGGTACGAATTGTTTGTAAACTACGCCATAGAAAATTGGATTGAAAACGGAATTGAAACAATAGCTGAAGCCTAACTGAAACTCATTGAAATGTCGCGCAATTACAATATCAATAACAATAAATATCTCATTTGTTTATAGAGTTTTGAAGAATATATATGAAACAGAATTTACATATCTCGAACCCAGCCACATTTCATCAATTTGTGTACGTTCATAACTAATTTATATGCTAAGAAGTTGAACCCAAAAATAGTTAGTAAATTAATAATAATTTTAATATATTATTTATACACACATTTGTTGTAACTTAAGTACAAACGTAATAGCCTAAACAACCCTATAATCATTTACCCAGTTTCAACAGTTTGCAGTCTCTCCCGAGTGAATTCAAATAAATGCGTTGCACAAATTAAATGATCATCATAATTGTTAATGCAATTGTAGAAGTAAAAAGGCGAATTAATCTCGATTTATAAGTTTTGCTCGGCTTAAAAGTTGAAAAGTGCTCGAAGCCCAAAGTTTTTCGAATGGAACTTTTCAATTAATTGAATTTTGAGTTGACTTTGCCAACACAATATATATGTATGTATATACTGTATATGTATATGTGGGCGCACCGTTATAATTTGTTGTAAGCTCATTAACGTCTTGACGGCATTCCAATTAGAATTTGGCCGTGTGCGCCAAGACAATCTGCTGCCTGGCAGGCATCTCAATTCCAATTTAATTTGTTGCACATGTGCAGATTGTTATTTGACAGCATTCCACTTGGCCAAATTGATGCAGCAATTGCAGACGGGACTGCAAGATTTATATATACACACACATACACATACATATCCATATATATAGATATTTAAATATTCCACGCACTTGACGTAAACGGGGCAGCCATTAATATGTGTATGTGTGTGTGCCTGTGTGTGTGTGTGTGTTTGTGTGAGCTTGTATTTGTATCTGTGCATTCATGTTTTAGGCAAAGCAGCTGGCAAAAGGAGCTGCCAAAGGAGTTCATATTTGTTAGCGAGCGCAGGGCACGCACTTAATTAAAAGCCCCCACCTCCTCCGCCTCACCGACTGACTGACTCTGGAGGTACAAGCTCACGCTGTCAGCCAGTGACTGGCGGACTGGCGGTCTGACTGATGGGCTGATGGCTGGCTGAATATTTGCTACATTTTGGGCAAGGAATCGCTTGCAAAATAGATGAAATTGCAGCGCTTAAACTTGCTGAGAGCTATGCAAGAGTTGGCCATTCTGGTTGAGGGAGCTCTGGAACGTGCCAGCAGGCTTTTAACTCAACCTAGAGATGAGCGCGTAGGAGAGTTTGACTCTGGGCTTACCTCGATTTAGTCGTTGAGCTGACAGCTGCTAGTTATGGAACTTCTAGAGAACTGAATTTGGGCTGGAGGGGAATAGTAAAAAACATATTTGCATAAATAAATAATAAATAAATAAGCTGATTTTTTTGTTTGTTTTCGAAGTAAAATATGTTTCTCTATATCTCTAGGTATATTAATATTTTTTTAATTTTATTATTTATTTTTTTTTATTAATGTGTTTTTGGATAGTTCAATAGCTTACAAACCTGTCAAAAACAAATTTTTATTGCATTTTTATAATATTTTTGCTTAAATTATATTTTATATAAACATCAAAAAAATTTTAACTAAACACTGCTCTTTAATTATATTGGGAATTCATTAAAAATATTTAAAAATTCTCTCAGTTTATATCGCATCATAAGCACGACACGCGCCCATCTCTAATCGCTGGCTAAAGACATAACTCAAGTGCTTCGCTTATAGAGCCTGTATATGCCTTTGTGTTGCTCTGTGCCTTTGTGGCCTCTCCCTATCTCTATCTTGCTCTCTCCCGCACTCTGTCTCGCTCTGTGTAATTGCTGAATGACATTGCCCTTTCCGTTTCCCTTTGGCCATGTGCCCCTCGCCCTCACAGCCGCCTCCTGTGCGCACATTCTTTGTACGTGTTTATTGGCAAATCGCCCGAAATTAGTGGGCGTAACGGCCAATATATTTGCCTGAAAGCGGCTGGAAAGTAAAGTTTTAATATTTCTTTTGTTTGGCTGCTGCAAGTGGAAATTTATTTGGGCCTCATTAGATCTGCACAGTGAAGCGTTCATTAGTTCCAGCTCTTTCTTCTTCTTCTTCTTCGCCCATTTCACCTTGCGGGGCGCGGCTTAATTTGTTTACACAAATCTTGCAGTGCTAAAAGCCGCATTTGTTTGACTTGCGCTCAGGAATTTATTTTTATATAAAGTGCGAAAGAGAAAACTTCAAGAAAAAATGATGCACAATGGAAAATGGAAAACAACTTTAACTACTCGAAAAGTTTTGGTTTTTTTCTGGTGCGTTTGCAACAATTAAACAGCCGCTAAAAAATAGTGACTAATGAGAAAAGTTTTAAGCAGCAGCATTACAAATAACCTTTCGCCTTTAGACCGGATTTTTCATCTTTTCTTTTTCCTTACCGCTTTTTTTTTTTTTTTTTTACCGCTGCTCAACTTTTATTTTCTATTTTGCACTTTTTACTTCGTTTTTATTATTTCCACATTCTATTGAATTTGTACAGCAATTTCGGCATAAGCCGGAAGTTGCCTTTAAATCGTTGCATAGTTTATTGCCTTGCCCCACCCCCTCACCGTTGGCACGCTGCGCTCTTATCAGCGAGCAGCGCAAAAAAAAAAACAAAACGAAGAAGAAGACGAGGAAAATCAGAAACTTTGACACAACTTCAACTGGCGCTGATAAGCATTGAGAGCGCGCTTATAATATAAAATACTTTGGCCAAGTATTTGGCAATAAGTATATATGGGCCAGCGCCTGCCAAGCGACCTTTATGCGCATTTGGGGAACTTCAGCTCTAGCTGGGGCGGTCTGAATGCTGAAGCTTGTTGTGCCTGTCATATCCTGTAAGCAAAAGTGTCAAGGGATATTTGTTTGCTGGCTGAGATATTTGTGTTTGATTTCACTTTAGTTCTTGCAACCCAAAAGTTCGAAACAAAATTGATAAAAACATTTGCATGCGTAGATAATATCTGCAGCTGAAAAAAGTTTGGCATGTTTGCAGCTACGTAGCGCATACCCGCTTAGGCTTGGCTTGAAGAGGTATATAATGGCTATGACTTGGGGTGCCATCGGAGCTAGGGAATTGAAATGGGGAATTTCTTTTTGTATGTAGTATATATATAGTAGTATATTAGTAATAGTAGTAGATATATAGCAGCATAATACTAATAGGTAGTAGATAGATAACATATAGTTGCAATAGTAGATATATGTATCTGTATATAGTAGTATATTAGTAATAGTAGTAGATCAGTAGTAGCATATTAATAGTAGTAGTAGTAGTAATAGTCGATAGTAACATAGTAATAGTAGTAAGATAATAGTAATAGTAGTAGATAGATGACACAAAGTTTTACATAGTAAGCGAATTGTAGTATTAGTAGTAGTTTTAGTAGTAGATATATGTATGTATGGATAGTATAATAGTATAAATAGCAGTTTAATGGTTAGAGAATAGCAGTTGGTAGTTGATGATATAGAAAGAAACTTTTAAGCTACATGATCCGCCCCGATGGGCGTGTCAAATAGGAAAGCATCGCACTCCTTTTAGTCCTTCATCCAATTGTCACATTTTCACTTCATTTGTCTTAAATTCAGCCAAAAATGATTACATTGTTAATGTGTTCAGGCAATACTTTGACAACACGTTTGCTTGCCTCCCTTACACACACACACGCATACGCACACACACATGCACATAGACGACTGTGGCATGCAACAAATGAGCATTAGAAATGCGCATACATTCGACACAGCGCTGAAAACTTTCAACTTTCAGAATTTCAGATTCATGTAGCTGCCTGTGTGTGTGTGAGTGTGGGTGTGAGTGTGTGTGTGTGAGTGTGTGTGTGTGTGGCTAAATGTGTGCCGAAAGTTGGCAGCGCGTAGTTAGAGACATTTGTTTGAGTTGTGGCCATAATTAAATTTTGGCATTTGCTAACTTTTAAATAATTTTACAGGCCGTTAAGTTGGGCTAAGGAAAAACCTAGATTCAAATTGATTTCATGGCATTTTGGCTGCCATTTGCGGCTTTTCCCGGCATTTTCCAGGCACTGCCACATGTGCCCCAAATCGAGACGCACTCAGCGTGAACTGAGCAAATGTGTGTTGCCTTTGTGGCCATAATGAAATAAACTTGTCGCACGTTTCCCATTGTCCCCTGCCCCCTGCCCCCCGCCCCTTGCCTCTTGCCTAAATGCCGTAGTCAAATGTAATAAATGCTGGCTGACAGGATATTTGCATTGAAAGTTAAATAACGCATGAAACTTGTTGACAAATCTAAACTTAATCCTAGCTGCCAGTCAGTTGAGCCAGTCGAGTCAGTCACTCGCAGTCGGCCAGCGGGTGGGCGTGTTTTGTTCTTTGTGCTCACATTAACCTTAATTAAGTGACAACAAGCCGTTGGACCCAGGCAGTTGCTGGCCCGAAGTTTGGCTCTGTTACCCAGCGCCCGAGCTCATTTACAGGCAATTGAATTTTAATAGGATTTGGCCTTCGGGCCAGCACTGGGCCAGCACTGGGCCAGCACTGGGCCAGGACTGGTTCCATATACCCCGTTGAGGCATCTTCTTCGCCGATTGTCAAGTGTCCATTTGCATATTTGTCGTCGCTTTGCGTTGCGTTCCGTTCCTTTCCGTTGCGTTGCGCAACTTTATTTCAAAGTCCTCCTCTTTTGTGGCCCTTTGGCTTTCGTTCAGTTCGCTCGTAATTCAATTTATTTGCACTGCTCGCGAAACGATTTCTCAGCTGTTGTCTCTATTCTCTGCAGCTATTTTTGGACATTGAAGCATCGAAGTTCGTTGCGGTTAAAGCAGCCGCAAGCCAGTTTAAGGCCATCTTAACGCATCATTTAAGCCGCTGACAACTGGGCAAGGGGTCAGGCGGATGGGCGGACAGACGGACGGGTGGGCTGTGATATTGTCTTTGGCTCTGCTCTTAATTAAAGATTAAATGTGCAAGGTTTTGTGGCAACAGAAAATTCCTGGCTTTAATGTGTTGCCCGATTGCTTTTGTTAGCTACTGGAAGCAGCTGCTTTTGGTCGACTTCATTCATTCAGTCAGACAGCCAGACAGCTAGACAGCCAGCCAGCCAGCCAGCCATCTGTCCATCCATCAATCAATCAATTACGCTTAGAGTACATAAGAGAGCGGCCATTGCACGTGCCTCAAGTTCACTTCGGTCAGCGAAATTTACGACCAACTTTTTGCTAAAAACAATGAATTGAAATCTAAGGCAACAGCCCTAAAAAAGACATGGATATATGTATATGTATGGATCGAATATACGTGTGTAGCCAAGGGAACTTGCAGCTTCTGCAGATTAAGCTTCAACAAAAACTATCGCAGTTTCAATTGAAAATCTCTCTTGGCTAGCTTTAGAGCTTACATTATAAATGAAGAGCAGAAATGATTTTTATGCTCATTCGCTGAGGGCAAGTAGAGTATATTGGTTTTGTGTAATGTACGATGCCGTGTTGTATGCATGATTTTGGTTTATATATAAACTTGAAACGCGATGCTTGAAATTTAAGATCGTGTGTGTGTATGTCTTATATAATTATAATATAAAATTCATTAGATATTTCCCTCGGTTACGTTGAAATTGGAAAATTGCTTTATCTTTCGCAATATCCATGCCTATAAAATTATCTTAAAATTTTTAAAAATTTCTTTAGATATTTTCTATTATATTTATATTATTTTAATACAAAAAAATAAATATTTATTTTGTTAAATTTTTGCATATTTTTATTATTTTTATTTATTTATTTTATTTTTATTTTTATTTATTTATTTATTTATTTATTTTTTTTTTGTGTTGGAGTAGAAAAAAGCATTACATACCAAAGCAATTAATAACGATAATTTTATAAAAAAAAATGTAGAAATAAGTTTTAGTAACTTAACGCCTTCAACTTTTAGTTCCTATAATTAAAAATATCAAAATTTATATCCGTCGTATAAATTTAATTCGTTTTCGATCCTCAACAATATTTCTGCAGTCGTTTACACTCAGCTCTCTCTATATCACTCATGTATTCTAAATAAAAAAATAAAAATAAAATAGATATATACATATGGACTTATATAGAACAACCCTTTTAGTTTATACTTGTTAGTAAACATTAATTTGTTGGTTTTTATGTCGCGTTCTCTGTTCACTGTGCACAGTGCATTGATTTGACTTTTTAATCAACATATTTCAGGCCGCTCTCTGTATATATAGATATATATTCTTTTTATTTCATAGTACAGATTATTTGCATGCTGGTCACGCTTAATGGATTTTACGCCATGTTTGCAATTGTTTATTATTTACAGTTTTCATTTATGCAATTCGCATGTTGCAATTCTTTTGTCAGCCGCGCTCCCCTTTAATGCAGCTAAGCTGCAAAACAATTATTTAACTGAAAAGTGTTTTATTACAAGAGGAGTAAACTGGCCGATAGACAGCATCCGCATCAGCAGGAGCATCAGCATCAGCAGGAGCATGTCCTGCACGAGGCAGTCCAACAAAAGGACATTTTAAACGAATATCAACACAAAACACAATACAATGCAGACAATGTTGACTGTCGACTGTCGACTGTCCATTGTTGACATTGAGTAAATGAAACAATATCCAACGTTGTAAAGCTTAAATATAAATAATATTTATTGAGCAACGGCAGATGCATTGACTATTTAAATAAAACAAATATTTATTTTAGCTAATTGTTTGTCACCGATTCAAATTGCTTAACATAATAGCAGTAAATTAACTTAACTGCAACTTCATTAATTATAAAAGTCCATTCAACTTGCTGTACTACAGTTTAGGGTCTCAGCAAGCCATTGGAGGAGTTAACAAATTAATGACATCCTTTTCACAAATTATGGCCATAACTTACCAGATACCTTGCCTTATGTCGAGCTAACATCTGGCCAATAGGGACATTATATTCGGCCTTATGGTTTCTGAGTTATTAGGGATTTTTTGTTGTGTGTTGCTGAAATATTTCAAGTTCTTCTCAGTTCAGGCCAGATGTTTTCTTTTTTTTTGTTAGTTGGGACTCGTTCCTGCTGATATCCTTTGGAAATATTTAAGGATGTGTCTGAAATAGAGAGTTTTTATATATATATTTACTAAAAGATCATTTAATATGCACAGAAACGCTGCTGGTGATAAAAGAAAGAAGCTGGAAATGCATTTTTATTTAACATTGAGTTAACACATCAATGTTAAGTCAAAGACCGCAAAGAATTTTATGTTGATTCAACTGAAGTACCAGGCGTCTATAAGTAAGTAGTCGGATGACGGACGTTGCATTACTTAGAGTTAACATTGCACTGTTATTTAACAGTACGATAATATAAAAATGTTAGTTTACAGTATGTTAACATATTAATGGTTTCTAATTGTGCATTTACAAGTCACTGCTGTTTAACAGACATATGTTAATTATTAATGGGCCTACTGACAATTCTTCTAAGTTACTAATGTTATTTAACAGTTGATTAATATATCACTGCTACGTTAACCTTTTACTATTTACATGCATAAAAGGTAGAAGAGAAATGAAGAAGAAATTAGAGCAGAGGGAAAAAGACAAAAGTTGGGATTGGAGTCTCTTGTCTCTTGAGGGTGTGGCTATACAGTTAATAAGAACAGGGTATTTGTTAGCCCAGCAAACTTGTCAAAGGCGAAAAGTTAAGGCATTAATTCAGAACAGCCGCATGGCTAAGAGCGATAGCCAGCCCCCACATCATTATGATGCTGTGGCTATACTTAAGTCCATACAGTTACAGTTACAGTTGCCGTTGCAGTAGCAGTTGCCGTTACAAATGTGCCATATACACACTTTATGTGACACACATATACATATGCGTATGTGTGTGTGTATAAGTGTGTGTATATTGCATATATCATGGCTGGGCAAAAGCACTTTTCATGGCTGCGGCAAACTGCTGTTGACACAATTCTGCGCTGTGATTTCTGCTGTTGCATTTTATTTACGCGACTGCAATTTATCGAAGTTCGTTGAGTTTTCCACTCTTTGCCTCTCTCTCTCTTCCACTATTCCGCTCTCCTTCTCTTTCTCTTTTATTTAAGCTGTTTGCACTTGGCAGCAGCAGCGAGCTGCAATTCCCCAATCGCTGCATTGTCAAAAGTTTAAACAAGCTACCAATCAGGCACAGTGGAAGAGTGAGAGAGAGAGAGTGAGAGAGAGAGAGCGAGATGGGAGATTGTTTGCATTGCGATTAATTGAATCTGCGTGTTGTTTATTAGCTGACATGCAGAACCCTGTGAGCGTTTGCTTCTTTGGTCTGGCTGCGCTGACTATAATTGCCATGTGTTGTTCCCAATTAATTAAAAATAATTCGCATGCGATGCGCTAAAACACAAACACAGGCAAAGCCGCCGGGCTGACATGACGTATGCGCAATATTTTATATATACGTGTGTATCGTTCTCTATATATCAATTGCAAGCCAATTCAAGTGGGCTGCACATAATTCGTAATTATTTAATTATTGATGAAATAAAGTGTTGACATAATTAAACATTTAACAATTCGTCGCCAGCATGCAATTATTTATTCATTAAAATGCCGCACACGAAGGACTCGGCGCAGGAGTCGCCCACCAGAGTTTGTTAATACAATTAGCTTGAGCTTTTAGCTGGCTGCATGTGTGTGCGTGTGTACTTGGCCATTTGCTCTGATGGCAATTCAATTGCATTTGTATCTCGGACATTAACACTGATTTATAAGCCATAAAACATCGACTAGACATGCCAAGGCTTTGCTTTACTCTTCCTATCTCTCTCTCTCTCTCTCTCTCTCCCTTTGGTCATAAAAAAAGTTATGCACAGGCAACTGACTGCAAACGTACATATCTCAGCTGAATGCCTTAACGATTGTCAAGCCGCCATTGTCAGGGTGTAGGCCATATAAACATGGCCTCGCCTGTATTGCGGCCTCATCTTATGTTTGAAGACCATAAAAGAAAAGCTAACACAAATCGTTACAAATAAAAATGTCTAAATTGATGTGACTAAATGCAAATGTCATTTGCACAACTATAAAATATAAATAAATGTATTGGGTGACCGCAAACAATTTGCAATAAAATCAAAAACCGCTTTAGAAATTTGTTTGATTTGGATTTTATTTTAAAGCAGCATTTTTGCCATTATTGATGAAGTGTTAAATCAATCAAATGTGTCACTTGTCTCGTACTTCACGTTCAATAAGTTCAGATTGGGTTGATACAATACTGGTGAATACTCTTGTAAGTAATTTTCATATTTGAATTTTAGAGCTAGAGCTAGATTCATTTTTTATTCGGATATCAGCTTGAGATTCAACAGTTTTTTCTTATACCCAAACTTTCGAGCTGTACGCGCACTGAATAAAGCCTTCATATTGAGTATTCATATCTTAGCCGAAAAATGGCTATATTTTCTGTAGAACTTTTAAATACTACTTCTAGTATATATCCATTAGGTATACTATATTATCAATTGCCAGTTCTTAAGAAATATTTCAACACCTTAAAATTATCGATAACTTTTAAAAATTTCCAAAATTTAGCTATCAAAAGTAGATTCTCGCTTGCTTGGTCATATTCTACATATATATTTTCCCACCCAATGCATAACTCCCAGCGTATCTGCAAGTCGTCCCAGCTCAACTGGAATCATTTTATATTACTTGTGTTTATGTTTGCACATAAAAGAAATAGCAGATAAAAGCAAAGTCGCACATTTGTTTATTAAGGTTACGAGCACCTTTTATATAGCTGTCAATAATTGTGGGCGTTACGGCCTCTGTCTCTGTGTGAGTGTGAGTGTGGGTGTGTGGTCTTTCGCATTGCGCATTTTGGTAAAATTTGAATGGGAAACCCGTTAATGCAAAGTAAACAACAGTTAAATCAAGTCTCCAACTCATTGTTGATACAAGTTAATTGCGTACAGGTGGGACAGCCAAATGTTTGCTTATTTATTTAAGGACCCTTTCATTAGGCCAAGGCGGTTCGAGTACGTGCAACAAAAGAGGCCAGCTTTGGGTCATTTTGTCCCTCTGTACGTGCGTGTACATGTGCGTGTGCGTGTGTGTGTGAGGTTTATACTCACCTTTTATTATTATGCCGGCGACATTTTAATTGTGCTCAATGCATATTTCATAAGCCGAGCACTAAGAGTTTCAGCCCAAGCTAAGCCAAATTGGAATAAAAAAAAAAAGGAGCTGATACACGGCCAACGCCATCGCCATCGAGCCACCGCGCCACGCTGTGGTGGATCGCCGTAGTGCTGCAGCCGCAGGTGCGCTTAGCGTGCACTTTAATAAAGTTCTCAAAGTGCGCCAAGTAGCGCATTGTCTTACGCTCAGCAAATAGCGGGGGCTGTTTCTTCAGTTACAAGAGAGAGAGAACAACGCCAAAAGGTTGAATGCGAAATGAAGCTCTATCAAAGGAAAACGATTTTTTTATATTAAAGTCACTGAGACTCTTTTAGAAAGCTGAAGTAGAACTTGAATTCTCAGAAAGCATCATTCTCTATAATATTTATATATATAAATATATTCTTGAGTAAATTGAGTTTAAATTGAGTAAAATGAATTTCTCAATTTAAACAGCAGAATAGTAAAGAATTAGTATATTAATGAAAACAAATAATAATAATAAAATTAAATGCATGCTTGCTTTTCTCAATTAAACTTAACTTTACTTTATCAGCAATTTTCAGATTTTCCAATAATCCACTAGCTGTTCACTTCCATATGGAGTTATTTATTTTTAGCATCCCACAATTATTTTCAACGAATCTCTGCTTGTCAGACCAATACATCTTTTATATATCTTCGTGTTTTTTTTTCGTAAACAAATAGCTTACAAGGTCTCTGCTTGCTCCGTTCTGTTTCCCCTTTGAGTTTGTTTTGCCCTGCTTCAAATTAATTTTCCAATTTCGTTTTGTGCTGCGTTCTTGAATCGTTCACGATGCTTTTATGAACTCTGAAATTGAGAGGAAGCAAATCTAGTTTTGTTAAATAAAATATATGAATTTCATATGGAGCTATATCTGTACATATTTATACTTTTCACTATACTTATATGTACTTATATATTCTTGAAAAAAACCTGAAACTACATATAGTTAACTTTAACTGAAGTAAAAGCCTTAAAATGTAAGATGTTATATATTTATTTAATTGTTACAAAGAATGAATTCTAAATTAATTATTATATATATTATATTACGATATACGATACTTCTCAGTTTTAAATATTTTAAACATAACAATAATAAAAAAATTTTATATTAATAAAACTATATGATATAAAACAAATAATGCGAATAAATGTTGTTTTTATAATATAAAATATATTTTGCTTTCTATTGTAGTTTTGTATATTTCAATACACACATTTGCTTATAAATAATACGTTATTTCAATTTCAATTTATTTCACTCTTTGTTAATTCTCTACTGGATAATAATTTTAGCAGCACTGTTTGACATCTCAATTATTCCAGATTTTTAAAGAGCTCAAATTTATTCAAATTATTAGACTAACAGAAATATGGATATTTTTTATTTAATAATATTAGAATGTAGTACATATATTTTTATAAATAATATTACAATGAAATATATTAAAAAATATATTTTTTTATCATTTGATTTTTATGTTGTCAACAATCATTGCTACTTTTAGATATAGAGCTTTATTTAACAAACTAAAAAATTAATAACAAAAAATCGGAGATGATCTATACTTAAATTACATATAGTATTCCTATTCTTACATTTTTTTTTAATTTTTAATTTTTTATTTATAATAAATAAATTTAAATAAATTTATTTTTTTTTTGTCATAAGTATATCACATATTGGAGTTACTTTGACTTGCCAGTTTTTTGATTAGTTAATAAGCGGCTCTCTTGTGGCAAAGCTTGGAATAGCTTGCTTTAGGCTGATATGGCTGATACGAGTAGCTGATGCCGCTGTCGTTGCCGTTGCCGTTGCCAATGACTTTGCCATCTAGTTAGCCACTTTGGAGCGCGCTGCAACATAATTGCCATAGAAACCGGCAACTGGCAACGGGCAACTGGCAGCTGGCTGCTTGCAACTGGCAACTTGTCTGTGGAACGTTGCACGTTGCACGTTGCAAGTTTTGCATTTTGCATTTTGTCTATGGCTTGGTTGGGGCTGTTGTTGTTCTCAAATTGCTTTTAGTAATCTCTCATAGTTTGCGCTTCTGCTTTCACTACTTTCATTTCGCGGCAGCGCCCTCGAGAGGCCGGCTCTGGCGTTTACCTTTTTAATTCTACGACGCGATTCTTAATTGCAGGTGCTTTCGATAAGTTTTCTCTACTCTGCTTTTCTCGCTGCCTTCGCTTGTTCGTTCGTTATTATACTTCGAAGGGTTTTCTGTCTCTCTCTCTCTCTACTCTGGCGATTGCAATTAGAGTTTTTCTTTGTAATTGAAATGCGCAAATGATTTGATTTCAAGTTTACGCTTTTAATAAAAATAAAAAAAAAATATCACACACTTTTCTTTTTCTCTTTTCACAGCCTCCTTATTGTGTGGGTCATTTTAGCCGAGTGCAGACAACTTTTGCCAAGCAGCAATGGCAACAACAACAACAACTACAATTTGCGATAAAAATGCCTTTTGTGCAAAATGAAAAGTTTTTTGTTTTTGCTGTTTGTTGAGTTCATTTTTGTGATACAACTGGCTTGCATTTTGTAGCTAGTTCTAGCAGAACTTTTGCCTTCACACATAAATGTCAGTGTGTGGGTGTTACGTAGTATATGTGTGTCTGTGTGTGTGTGTGTCTGCATGTTTGTTAAAGTTTGTTTTTGTCAACTTTCCTTGGCAACTGGGCAAGAAGTTTGCACAATTTTTTTGTAACACTCCATTTATGCGCTTTTATCGCATCAAATGTGATTTTTATTTGCTCTATTCAAGCGAAAATGAGGAGAGCCTTAAATTATTTGCAGCTGCACAGAACTTTAATTAAATGCAATAATAGCCTGGCATGCTGCCCTCAAATTGGCAACAATTCAAATTGCTTTTGTGGCCGAGGAAAATTGTGAAAATTTCCGAAACTGTTCAATGGCCTGTGGTTAATTTTCGTTTTGCTTTCGTGGTCAGCTAAATACATAGACACACGCATACACATACGTTTTGTGTAAGCCTGCAAATAACTAAGCCATGTTAATTAAATTAAAAGCATCTTATGCGGTCAGCTGGCCAAAGGTAAATTGCTCTCAAATACATAGACACATATACACAGCTGCCTGTTTACTCGCAATAAATGCAGCATGCAAATCAACTCGCTTTGTATGCCAGCCAAATCTGGCAAATGCCATTGACAAGTGTGCAGCAGCAGCAGCAGCAGCAGCAGCAGCCTGCAGTAATTTACATAAAGCAGAGTGAGTGAGAGAGAGTGAGAGTGAGAGAGAGAGGAGGAGGAGGAGGAGGAGGGGAGAAGGCTTAGAATCATTTTAAATATTTACATACGACATTTGCATTGGCAGACCATGAGCTTTGGCACTAGCCGCTGACCTCGTCCCCATAAGACGAAGGGGTTTCTTTCGCTCTCTTTCTCTCCCTGCCTCCCTCTCTCTTTCACACTCTTGTGCTGTGACACAAAGCTGTCCTTTAGAATTTCTAATTGTTATTTAATTTGCATAAACTTAAGATCCAGCCTTGTGGCACGCCCCCACTTTCGCCCCCAGCAGCTCTCTTGAGCCCCCGGGGCACTTTTGTACGGGCTTAGACTGAAAGGAAACACATGTTCAATTAAATGAATCATTTTTATGGCCCGTCAGCTTTTGTCTAATTTATAAATCTCTCTTTCAGGGGTCTACTTAAAAATTTAAAACAATTTACATTAATATTTATGGCATAACTTTATGGCACTGCCTAGGCGAAAAGGATTTGAAGGACTTGAAGGACTTGGCGCATACAATCATAAATACTAAGAATTATTGCATAATAAAATCAAACAAAAGCATTTGACAGTTTTATTAAATTTTACCCCAGCCCCTGCCTATTCCTATGAATAGATTTTATGTTTAGCGGAAGGTGAGGGAAACGCCGGCTGGCAGTCTGGATGCAGGTGTGGGGTCTTACTGTAAAACAATTACTTAAGTGATTTGATTTTCGAGAACTGCCTCCCTACCCCTCCTACTGCTCACTGGCAAATGCCATTTCGAATTTCCATGAAATTTAGCAACTTTCTTTCAAGTCGCCAGTTTAAATGTGTCACGATAAACGAAAAAGACGAAATCGAAACCTTTAGAGAGGAGCACTTAAACTACCCAACAATCCTCATTAGTAACAAATTGAAAATGAAAACATTTAAAATTACTTTTGATTTAGTTAAGAGACTTAAGACTACGCAGGATGAAGAAGAGGGTGCTATGGGATGAGGTATCTGTATCTGAATCTGAATCTGTATCTGTATCTGTATCTGTATCTGAATCTGCATCTGCATCTGTATCTGTATCTGTATCTGTATCTGTATCTGTATCTGTATCTGTATCTGTATCTGTATCTGTATCTGTATCTGTATCTGTATCTGTATCTGTATCTGTATCTGTATCTGTATCTGTATCTGTATCTGTATCTGTATCTGTATCTGTATCTGTATCTGTATCTGTATCTGTATCTGTACCTGTACCTGTACCTGTACCTGTACCTGTACCTGTACCTGTACCTGTACCTGTACCTGTACCTGTACCTGTACCTGTACCTGTACCTGTATCTGTATCTGTATCTGTATCTGTATCTGTATCTGTATCTGTATCTGTATCTGTATCTGTATCTGTATCTGTATCTGTATCTGTATCTGTATCTGTATCTGTATCTGTATCTGTATCTGTATCTGTATCTGTATCTGTATCTGTATCTGTATCTGTATCTGTATCTGTATCTGTATCTGTATCTGTATCTGTATCTGTATCTGTATCTGTATCTGTATAAGCACCCATTTCTATATTTAATATTGTATCTGTTTCTCTATTTCTACCTATCTCTGCCTGCCTTTCTCATCTCTCTGTGCAGTCTCTACCTCTGTCTATCTTGAATTACCTTTCATTTCATATCAAACGCAATTAATTGTGAATGAGCACAGAATCTGAGCACTCGAATTATAATTTACAATTCTGGGAAAATTTATATTTTGATTTATATGTAGAAGCATATTTGGGCTTAGCTAAATTATTATGGCCATCAAATATGTGCCGCAACAACAACTACAACAGGGAAAATGTCAATGCTGCTATGCCTCATCATTTCACATAGATGATTGTTTCTGTTGTTGTTGTTGTTGTTGTTGTTGGCGATGCTGTTCGTGTTGTTGGTATTGTTGGTGTTGTCTGTGGCGCAAAGTGAAAATATTGCAGGCAATTGACATTTTTCAGATGTCAGCCCACATTGATTTCCGTTTAGTTCGTTGGCTTTTGGGGGTGGCCGGAAACAAATCGATTGCGTTGCCATTTATGACATATTCATGCCATATATCATACATACGCATATATCATATTAGTATATCGCATTTCGTCCGTCTATGGGACATGTGCCAACTGTTGCGTGCTTAACGGCATTTATGTTTATGCACATTGCCAAGATATGTGCGCGCGAAGTGAAGTGTGACAGCGCGACACTTGATGAATATGAAAATGATTTTTTATGTAAATGTAGCGCATGAAATTTATAAAAGAAATTAGCAACTGAAAGGACTCGCATGTGTGAGACTAAAAGAGATTTTTTTTTTCTGTCGGGAGGGGGCAAAAAGCGCGCGCGAGAGAGAGAGAATGGGCAACTGTTGACAGTTATCCTGACACAAACACGCATTGTCATGTCTAACAAGCGTCAGGCCCAGCCTGGGCTTCACATCTCCTGTCAGTCAGAGGCAGTGAAGTGATGCCATGTGTGTGCGTTGGCATGTGTGTGTGTGTCTGTGTGTGTGTGAGCCGGGACATTTACATATTTACACTTTACGCAAAAATAATCATAAAAAGAAAGCCAACGTTTATGGCGCTGTGTGCGTAAAGTTGCGTCTGTTGTTGCACTGTTAACGTTTAATGGATGGCAACAACAACAACAACAGCAACAACAGCGACAGCAGCAAGAACAACAACAATCAGACTGAGGGCTGCCCAAATGCAATTTGCACAAAGAGGCTGAGCAAATGGCTGCACAAAACTGAATCATTTTAATATAATTTACAGGCAGCACGCACACAAATGGCACACACATGCACACAGAGAGACTGTTGGCTCACAGCGTATTAACAGTGAGCGCGCTGTTAAGCAACTGCTCTCAGCTGAGCTGTGTTTAGCGCACACAAACTCATTCATAAAAAGCCAACAGCTGAGAGCGTAAGCTTAACAGCAAGAGAGAGAGCGCAGATTGAGCTGTTGATGCTGCTGTTAGTGCTTCTGTTACTCCTGCTGCTGTAGCTGTGGCATCGGCTGCTTAAATAGACATCGCACAGCATCTGGCGGCAACAGTGGCCGCTGCATCGTTGAGCCTGAACGACGCGTTTCTCTCACAGCAAGCATTGCGTAGCCGCCGCGTATCACTCTCAGTCACTCTGTCAGTTTGATTAGACGCGTGAAGCGTGCCGAGTGCAGCGCATCATTTGCATGACCTGCATTTGCTGATTGACAACAAATTTAATTATGTAATTAGCCGAGTGCTTTAACTATATATCTAAACAAAATATGTGTCCGTGTGTGTGAGTGCTTGTGTGTGTCTGTGTGCGTGCATGCATATAAATTAAATTGGAAATTTAATCAGTGACTGAGCATGTGCATCGGAAGTTGTTACAAATTAAACGTAAATCAAATATTGCGCATACGCCCCAGCGGCCACCCGAGGAGTCTGCAATGACACTAAAAGTTATCAAAGCATTGTTGTGCGTCTGTGTGTGCCAGTGTGTCTGCGTGGGAGTGTGTGTGTGTGTGTGTGTTTGCCTGATGTCTGTGCATTGCGCTAATTTCTCACACTTCAAACGTCTGGCAATGAATTTCCGCTTCCCCCCTCACACTCACTGGCTGCCAGCGCTTCGCACTTCACGTTCCACATTCTGATTTCCTGCTTTCTTTGGATTTCCCTTTGTTTGTTTGATTTTTTTTATTTCTGCTTCTTTTTTTTTGTTTCCACTTTTCGCTTTTGGCTTCTCACTTCCGCATTTACCTCGCAGCGAATTGTTTAGCTCAAGTGTTTTGTTTTACTCAGTTCTATGCTCTGATTGTGTCCCTCTATCCTTTTATGCCATAAATTAAGCACTCTGACAGTGCACTTACCTCAGCTTTGTTTGCCGATAAACACTTTATGCGAATTTGAGCTCTGCATTAGCGCCGCCGCGCTCCTCGCCAAATCCTTACAATGGCCAAATGGTCCTTGCTAGTTTTTGGCTTGACTGGGCCTGGCTGGATTATCCTGGGAGGAGAAGAGAAGAGAGATGATGTAGAGCTTGTGTACGTCTATTGAAATCTTTTATTTCTGTTAGGGGTATTCTGAAAGTATTCCTAAAAAGGCAAATATATCATTTATATTTTTATGTGTTTTATATATATCTATAGAGATATTTCTTAGGGATTTTATTTTTATTTTTGAGAAGAATCTAGAATATAGTTTTCTTTTAGTATGCAAGTAAACATATATGCATGTTTTATCATACATACATACATATATTTATTATATTCGATGTATGAATAAATTTCAAAATTAACATATATCATTTTTTAATTTTTATAAAATATCTTAAGGTGAGATATAGATAATTAGTCTAAGATATGTATATTCTATAAAAATTAAGAGAAGTATTCTTCTTTTTTTTTTTTTGCTTTTCAAAGTTTTACAATGAATATCTAAAATAAAGAATAACTTTGTATATTTATATCTTAATTTTTATATCAATAATTATGCTTTCAAGAAACTTCTACTCCTTTAAATTTGCATTCCAATAATCATATTTTCCATAATTATAAATGCCCAATTAAATATCAGCCTTGGATATTAGAGCAGATTCAAGCGTTTATCCATCATTAAATCCAAGTAGTTCATTAACTTTCATAGCCGTCTCTCTCTCTCTCTCTCTCTGTCTTTCTCTCTCACTCCCTCTTTCAGCAATATGCATGTGTAGTCGTAGTCATTATGTAAATTTTAATGAGGTTTTACTTGCTTTTACTATTTATTTTAGTTAGGGGCAGATAGCTTAGGGAACTAGAGAACCCATCAACACTTTCTTTTGATTAGCTAATGGCGTTTATTTGATTTCAAATTGTTTACAACACGCGCAGCTGAGCTGAGCTGAGCTGAGCCCTTGTGTCTTGTGCCTGTTGGCCAACTTTTTTGTTGCCGCTCTCTTATATAAGGCACGTAGCGCGAAAGTGAAGAAACACTTGTTGGTTGGCTTGGCTTGGTTTGCCTCACTCACTGATTGAATGGGGCTTGGGGCCAGGGGCACTGGAGAGTGAGGAGTGAGGAGTGGCTAGGTTTGGTTAGTTGGTTAGCTGTTGCTGCCTGGCACGTAGCAATGGCAAATCACAGTTGTGCGATTACCAACTTGGCAAATGAATTGAATATAAGCAATGGGAATGGTAATAGATGTTTCAAATAACACTCACTCACACACACACATACATATACTTGCTAGTAGATGGGCATTGAGCAAGCACAGAAAACTGTTGCCTACTTGCGAGGGCAGCTGTGAAGTGCGTAATAAAAATAACACGAGCAACAGCCCGCAGCAGCGCAGCTAACTGCAGTACTCGTACGAAAATAAACTACAGCTACAACATATACAAAATAAATAATAATAAAAGAAAAAAATAAATAAACAAGAAGAAGAAGAAGAAGAAGAAGCTGTAAGACAAACAACGAAAAGAACTGTGAACTGTGTCCTCTGTGTGTGTGTGTGTGTGCGAAGGTTGTTTATTTTGTGTGCAAAGCGCAGCAGAATGCGCCACTAAGTGCAAGTGAAATCCACAAAGGACGACGCCCAGGCACCGGCAGCGGAAACGGAAACGAGAACAACATGCCACGACTTATTAGCAGCTGCAGCAGCCACCAGCGGGCCATCAGCATGACGCGCATCAATTGTCTGTGGCTCGCCCTGCTGCTCGGCCATAGCTGCAACATCTTTGGATTACTGCGACTCGAACAGCACCTGGTCGAGGGTGAGTCTTGAATAGTAGCAACCCCATCTTCCGCTTGGCCAACCGATGTAAAAGACATTACACAGTTCGCTAACTGCTGGCCAATCTTGCACTGCATTCTAAAATAGAGAGCAGCACTGAAGGTTTACATTGTTGCAGAGTTGAGCATCTATTTTTCATTAAAAAGTTTTGTTTTAAGGGAGTCGTAAGTCGGAAGACAGTTGAAAAAGACAGAAGAAACTTGTTAACATAAAACTAAATTACAACATTATTCTTTAAATTATTTGTAAGGATTACAATCAATAAAAAATCTGTTGAAGATTCTTTAATTTATAGAAATTTTATTTATCAGTAAAAGTATGTAATTATTTTGAATTTATTAAATTTTTTGGTGCAGAAAAAACTAAAAAAAAAGAGAATTTTTAAGCATCATATTTAACAATTTTTCAAACTGATTATATTCATTTGATATTAATATTTATAAGAGTAAAAAAATGTAATTTGTTTTATTTTTTATTTTTTGATTTTTTTAGATCAAAATTAATCAAGATCAAAGTGACAATATGATGAAAACATTTCTTTTATTTTTATACCATGTTAAGCATATTCATCATTTTATTAAAAATTTTCTAATAAAATTTAAAGAAAAATAAAATATTCTAGAATGATGATGCTTAAAATCTGTGTCAAATAAATTATGCACATTTTATGAGCGCACGCTTCAATTGTGTTTTACGTTTTCCATTTGTGATTTGCTCCGCTTGGTCCGACTTCGCTTGATGTCATTATGAGCGCAGCCTTTTGATTTAATGACAAATGCCATAAAACACACAAGCTCACATGCATACACACACACACACACACACATACACGCACATCCACACAAATCTCCGCCCGAATGCGTGTGTGTGTGCGTGTGTGTTTGTGGAGCTTGTGTTTTATGCGCGCTTTTGATTTATTTCCAAGTGCTCGCAAATGTTATGCTTTTCATTATTTTTTATGATAATTTATCAAATATGTGAGCAGCATGAAGAACAAAAAGCAGCCAAACAAAAAATAAGAAAAATGAGAGAGCGAAAGCAAACAGTTGGCAGTCGTCAGTCGTCAGTCGTCGGTCGTAAGTTTATGACCTTTCAGAAAAGGTGGCAACAGCCTGCTGATTGCAGCTTAGCCTCAATAATAGCCCACAAAACGGTTTTAGACCAGTTAGCACAGCTTTAAATAACCTTCAAGCTGAAACAACAATAACAACAACAACACTGAGAGCCAAAAGCCAATTCAACTGCAGCTTATAGCGCCTTTTTTTTTGCCATCTTCTCTTTGCCTCCTGTTTACCTGCTGCTGCTGTTGTGACTCCTGCTGGGATCACAGCACTGCCCTTCGAGTATTTGGATGAGCACGTGGATGACTTCAACTACGACCTGGACGAGGCACAATCGCAGGCCAAATACGATGCTCGACTGCTGTCCGAGCAAATGCTGAGCGACGCTGAGCTGCAGCAGAGAGCCGACATGGAATCCGGCATTAACTCCAATTCCAATACCAACACCAACACCAACGGCAACAACAACCAAAACAACCTCAATGCCAACTCCAACAGCGACTTGGCGGCTGAGGACGACTTGGAGCCGCATAGTCGAGCAGCGGCATGCTTCACAAATGGCCACAAGTACACACACGGACAAAAGGTAAGCACATACACACACACACACACACATAGGGAAGGATTTTGCTACATTTACTGCACCTGTGCGCATATTCATATGCGGTTGCACCACATGCTCTAAACGGCATTTTCTTGCTCTTGGCAGGGCTTCAAAATGACTTATTCAGACCTTGATTTCACAGTTGGAACTCTTGGCGAAAGCTTTTTGATAAATGTTGTTTTAGCCACAATTTAACAGGATATATGTGTTATGATATATGCTGTGTACATTTACGGCTTGTGATTTATTGAGATTTAGTCCATTTCCTGAATGGGTTATTGTTATATTAATATTTATTTATTAATATTGCTGAGCTTAACAAAAATAATGGGAAAACATTTATAAAATAGTTTTCATAGTAAAAAATTAAATAGTAGTTATATTTTTAATTTTCCTTTTATAGAAAAAAAAAAAATATTTTATCTTTTTTTTCCCACAAAAAAATTATAAAATATTTTTCAAAATTACCTGTTATTTTAAATTTCAAGTTAAATCTGCCTAATATTTGAAATATATATTTAATTTTAAAAACATATAAAATAAAATTTCAAAAATATATATAAATTAAAAAATCTACTGAAATTCAAGTATATGTATAGTTGAAACTTTGATCGTATTCTCAAAGAATTTTCAATCTTTCTTCACATTCATTTCTTAATTATATTCTGAAAGAATTCTATGTCAACTAACTTTTAAACTATAAAATTTTTGATGTGTTTAGCAAACAGTTGCCAAATGCAAATTTAGTCTTATATTGCTGAAATTTTTTTTTTTAATAAATCATACAAAACTTTTGAGCGAGTAATTTCCTTGAATTTAAAATTCAACTTGGCGAAAACTTTTGTATTTCACTGCAAAGTTTGGCCATTTATTAATTAAAAATCAGTGAAATCCGGCTGCAGCTATTTATTCAAGTATCAGGCACAGCAATTTTATACACATGCATATATATCGTATAAATATACAAGTTATATGTTAATAAAAAAAATATTAAAATTATAAAGGATACTTTGTTTGGCTTAAATTGTCTACTCAAACGGAAAGCTCGCTACAGTTCAGTAAATTTCATTTTATTAAAATTCCATTAAACAAGCTGTAAAGATCTCTGGGCAATTAGCATATACTATATTTTTTTTTTTTTTGCATTTATATATTTTTTGTTCCTCGTAATTATTTCGCAATTTCAGCTCTTTTGATGCAATTTTAATTGAAGCTAAATTTAAAGCGTTTTTCTATGCTGCATTTAGCTCTGGCTTTGGTTTGGGGGGCCATTGCGAAGCAGCTGTTACTGCATTCGCATTCGGAACGCATTGTCATTCATTTCACTGTTTTTGGCTTTGCTTGTTGACCAAAAATAAAATGGCTAAAACAACAACACAACGAACAACGTGACATTTCAGACACGCAGCCAGCAAACATGTTCGATATTGTTTTTTGGGGTTTTGAGCGGGAGACAGATTTGCTAAGCCCTTGTTCCTTTTTTTCTCTCTCTATTTCTCTGGTTTCTCTTGACAGGTGCCGCGTTTTGATGCCTGCGAGGTTTGCCTTTGCATGGACGGCGAAATCTTTTGCTGGTGGGAGAAATGCGGTTAGTTTGAATTCAGTTTTATGTGTTTTAATACACAAAAATGTAGATGCAACTTTTTACTTTCTAAAGCAGATAAGACGAATGTAAACAGAGCAGCGACGGCAGCAGCAGCAGCAACGGCGACAGCGACAGCGACGATGACGACAGCTACTGCAGCTGCTGCTGGCGACTATTCGGATCCATATCGGTACGAGACCACAACGAGAAAATCAACAAAAGTGCACAAAATGGGCAGAAAGGCGGGCAAGCGGCACAAGCATCACAAGAATCAAAAGAATTTTAATGACTACGAAGTTTACCAAAGCCGCAAGCAGGCGCCGGATTATGAAAAGCCAGACATTAAACAGCAGCAGCAGCAGCAGGAGCAGCAGGAGGAGCAGCAACAAGAAAGAAGCGACAGCATTGGCAACCACAGCAGCAGCGAGGCCAGCAACTACAATATAATCAAGCAACACAAACACGAGCCGCAGCAGCAAAAGTTGGCAACAGCATCGCAGCAGCAACAGCTGAAGGAACCCTTGCAGCACATCTCGGCTGCTGCTGTTAATCAAGCAGCAAAGGAAACGCATTATCAACAGCAATTGCCAACGCCTCAGCAGCAACATCAGCACCAGCAACAGCATCAGCAACAGCAACAGCAACAGCATCAGCAGCAACAACATTTACACGCCCATCAGCAACCGCACTCGTCCAGCAAGATTTTAAATTTTCCCGAAAATTTGCCAGCGCTACTTTATTATGACTACAAAACGGAGGAGCATGAACATCATCAGCATCAGCATCATCAGCAGCATTTGCTGCATGAAAAGCAACGATTGCAACAACAGCAGCAGCAACAACAGCAGCAGCTGCGACAGCAACAGCAGCAACAGCAAAAGATATTGCAAAAGGCGAACGCAGTTGTTGAACTCCACACTGTCTTGGGCATTGATAAAAACTTTGATGAGGCGGAAACCGACAGCGATATTTTGCCCGAGCCACCAACCAAGCGACCAGCAACAGCATTGACAACCAGCAGCAATAGCAACGGCAATGGCAACAGCAATGGCAGGGCGACAACAATGGCTTCTCCTGCAGTTGCAACCACAATTGAAATGATGACAACGCCGCGCAGCCAACAAGCAGCAACAGCAGCAGCAGCAGCCACAGCCACAGCGGTTGCCATTGGAAATACAAATGTGAGTGCAAATAAAAAACAAAAATGAAATATAAGCAATCAGACTTTACATAGAGCTGACAAAATGCTGAATACTCTGCAGACAGTTAGACAGACGGGCAGCTTTAAGATAAGGCAAAGCACTCCTCTTTGACTCTGATCGATAGATATCCTTTGAGTGGCAAAATAGTTGTTTATGCAGCCAGTCAAGCGCCTTATCGTTTGTTCAATTTCATAGTTAGATGAATTTGCTTGAGAGTTGCTTCACGGCAAAGAGAGATAAATGTAAGAGGAAAGCTATTGTTGCTAAAGTTTATAGAAGTATATATAAAGGGTTTTATAGTTTGATTGATATATTTTCTCTATTTTATATATTATTACAATCCTTGATAAATTGGTTTAAAGCTATCGATAAAAATTAAAATGTAAAATAATAAATTGAAAATTTAATTTTCATTTAAACTCATATAACGCAATGTTTGGAAAAAAAAAAAAAATAATAATAATAAAGTAAAATAAATAAATAAATATATTAATAAATAAAAAAAAGAAATTAAAAAAAAAATTATTAAAGTAAAACAATAAATAATTAAATATATAAATAAAAAAACATAAATAAATAATAAATAAACTAAAAAAAATAATAAACATTTTTTCTATTAAATTATTTAATAAATAAAATAAAATATTTATCAAACTCAATCAAATTTAAATTATTGATATAACTTTAAAACAACTAAAAACATAATTTTAAATAAGAAATTAAATTCACAATACTTGAATTGGTACGAAAAAAAAAAAAAAAAAAAAAACATATATAATAATATATACAAAATATATGCCTTATCGGTATAGCGTAATCTTCCTGGTGATTTGAGATCTTTAAATAAAAAGTCAAAGACTTCAATTTCCATAAATATTAAAGCAGGCAGCATTCATTAATTTTGCAAATGAAGAAAGTTTTAATTATCGCTCCATACAGAAATAGCATAAAATGTAAATTATTTATTATTTTACGTCAATCAAATAAAAAATCCTTCACGGTTAGCACGTCATATTTGACTTGAAGCCTACTCAATAGTATCTTCAAATAATGCTCTAAATAATAGTCCTTAAACTACCTGCTTTTCGACTAAGCTCAGATACTCTCAGTGCAAGCGTATAACAAAATACCCATAAGCCGCAGCAGTAGCAGGAGCAGCAGCAGCAGCAACAGCAGCAAGAGCAGGAGTAGCAACAGCAGCAACAGCAAATGCCAGTGGTTGCCGTTGCAGTCAGTGACCCGAATGGGGGAGTGACAGACAAGAGCTGCTCCTAAAGTGTAGCCAATTATGTTTTTAAGGATCGTGCACTTTATGGACATGCGCTGGAATCTGTAGCAAAGCTTTTAGCAAAAAGAATATTTTATGCTCGACCTGCTTTATTATTTATTCCAGTTTAATGCTTACGTAGCTGACCTCAAGGCGGCAGCAATGAGACTTGATGAAGAATATTTAGTAGCCATTAGGCTGTCTTTGGCTGCCTCTTTAACGATCCATTAAATTGCATTATATTAAGTCTATTATAATAATCAAAATTGGATTAATCTTTCTCTGTGTGTGTGTGTGTGCTTGGATGTGTGTTTATGACTGCAACAGGATCAGGAAATTGAGGAAGCTGACGATGCATTTCATCGCTGGCTGACATCGACGGAACTCAATGTTGACAGCACAAACACGCTCGACGATAGCTTGACAGCAGCAGCAGAAGCAGAAGCAGAAGCAGCAGCAGCATCAGCCGGAGCCGTCGGAGCAGCAGCATCAGTTGCCGTTCAGCAGCAGGAAACACCAGCATCAACAATAATCGATGATGTTGGCATTAACAAAAGCAACAGCAACAGCAACAGCAACAGCAACAGCAACAGCAGCAGCAGCAGCAACAGCAAAGACAATGGCAACAGGCACGGCAACAACATAGCTGACAATGCGGATGCAGTGTTCTTTCGTAGCTCTTACAATGATTACAGCAGTGAATTCAATGGAAGCGTTGTCAATATTGACATTACGCTAACTGCTGTCGATGTGCATCCACAGCGTCTACAACAGCAGCAGCACCAGCAGCAGCAGCAGCAGCGGCAGTTGCCCAAAGCGCAAACGGATTTAATTGCAAATGACAACCAAACGTCTGACGTGGGCGCAAGACAACAAACAACAATGCAACCAACAGCAGCAGCCACAACAGCAACAGCAGCGGCAGCAACAGCAGCGCCGCGGGTGCCCATCACCAACAGCAGCGATGGCAGCAGCAGCAGCAGCAGCAGCAATCAGTATGTGCCGCCCTACACGCTGACAACGATTATAACAACAGCGCCGCTGGCAACGGGGCGTATGTGCAATGTGCTTGGTAAGTTGACAAGAACAACAACAACAACAGCACTATAGACAACAACAACTAACGTAAGAATAACTCTGTCTCTCTTTCTCTCTCTCTCTCTCCACTCCACTCCACTCCACTTGATTGCTGTTGCAGGCAAATTGTATAAAATTGGTGAAATTCTGCCACAGGACACTGGCAACTGTTTGCAGTGCATCTGCACGGATGCGGTGACACCTGATGAGCTGCCCAGCGTCACGTGCAGTCCGCACAACTGTCCGCCGCTCGTGCTGCCCGACCTATTCGATGCGACTGGTTACTGAGGTTACGGGTTTGTGCTGTAAGTTGCAAATAAAAAAATAAAAAAATTAAAAAAAAAAAAAAACGGAAAAAAATTCAGAAAACTTCAGAAAAATCTGGCAAATAAATATAAATTCAACTCAAATTACAATGCAATGCATACATATAGACACAAATTGCAACCAAAAATTCGAAATGAAATAAGGTAAAAAAAAGCGAAAAATAATAATGAGGTAAAAACGAAATTAATACAAATTAATTGAATTTTAATTGAATTGGAATTAAACATGGGCATTCATTAAAATCTTCAACTGCAGCAGATAACTCATCCATAAAAACGAATTAAATATATATACACAGACACAGACACACACGCACACACACGCACACACATACACACTCACACAGACTACACAGATACCCAGTTGCTCTGTGCTAGCTCAACAATTTATGGATTTCAATGTAAAGCCCTCCCTATCATGAGTGTAATGCACACTCACTAAAACAAATACGAAGAACCTATCAGCAACACTTACACACATTTACACTAGCACACACACGCACATGTAGTCGTATGTGTATGTGCTAAGTGGAACAGATCAAATTGCTGAGAGCAAAGTCTAGTTTATAAGCTTAATGTTTATGCATTTTACACACGACAAGAACAAATCTAGTCGAGCCACATACAACATAAAACTCTGCGCACCCTCTCACTCTCTCTCTCTCTTTTCTCAACCATTCATCCTCCCACAAACACAGCATGCAAATGAATGTATACACACCATTAGAAATTTTAAAGAATTTATAGATGTACTTGAAAGCCCAACAGACGACACACATCTCAATACCAACGTATACACACTATGCTATATACCCACATATATAGCAATATATATATATATATATATATATATATATATATATATATATACACTTAATACTAATCTATAAATATTTATTTTATCATAAGTATCATACATATATAATATACATATATATATCGGATAGGTACGTATACTCTGTATCCAGTAAAGTCTAAAGTCTATTAAACCTCAGCGGTATTAAATATTAAACTGATATTGATTGGGAATATTCATAAAAATATACTGATAAATATATATGTATATTCCTAATCAATACACATATTTAATTCCTGATCAACATCTGCATTCTCATAAACCACATTACCTTCTGAGTCCTATCCGTTTGTCTGTTCGTGAGAGTTTGGAAAACATAGTGAGGCTAAGCAATACTGAATATATTCGATAACTTCTACATTTGGCTATCGATAATATAGTTTATTACTATAGCTAGGTTGATGTAATTTAGAGTTATTGCAAACCCAGATATGAAACATAAAAAATAGCGATTATTAATTACTTCTTTGAAATAAATTATTGGACATCCGATAGTTTGATCATCGATATTTATCGATTGTTTGTTTGATTAAAAATTCCTCTTTTCTCTATACTCTGTTTGTATATATTAAATGATAGAGCAACTTGCAGTACTTTATGCACACTTGGTACAGGGTATCAGCTAGTCGGGCTCATTCGACTCGTAATACTCTCAACTTCATCACATTTGATTTACGATATATTTCTATACGAGAAAAAAACCCATACCGTATGGAAGCGTACTTTAAGCAACTATATCCATAACGTAAAAAACTGAACAATGACAAATAATGTATTACGTATCTGTATAATCAGTTGCAACTATGTAGTTTAAGATGGCAGTTTTGATTTATTCGATTGCAATGTCAACATTTTTGTATCGTTCAATTAATGATTTATAATTTCAAAGCTACTTATATGATAAATATATGATAAATTATATGATAAATACGTAATAATTTATAAAAAAAAAGAAAATAAAATAATATAAATATTTTAGAGTATTATATGAATAATATGTATAACGTTTTTAGAGAAGAAGAACACCATATCTCGTAGTATTATGAAACTTTTACGAAGCGAACCTAACATTTAGACCTAAACTAACAATCATTTATGCTATTTAGTTATAGTTCAGCATTATTCCCACATCAAGCAAAGACACAAAATTACAACTATTTTAGGCGTGATATTTAATTCACTTTAAAAATGAAAAAAATAAAAATAAATAAATAAATAAAAGTAATTAACTTAATTTAAGCATAAATGAAACTTGAACAAACATATACTTGAAAAGTAGAAAAACAAAAATGATAGTTAAAACGTGAATAGGCACTTGAAATTTTATATAAAACAAAGAGGAAATCAAACATGAAAAACATTTGAACTTATTCAATGCATAAATAAATCAAAATGAATTCTTGTAAAAATCAACATAAATGTACTGAAAAAAGCAAAGACAAAAACAAATATAATAAAAAAATGCAAACAGAATAATTGAGAGATATCAGACAAAAAATAAACATAAAATTGAAATATAAATTAAAATCGTGTACTCGTTATCCGTATTATAAAAAAAAAGGAAAAAACTAAAAATGTATACAAAATAAATATTTGCAAATATATCAAATATTGTATGTGTAAAGTAAATGTAATTGCAAAACAAATCTCTTAACTAATCTATTTACACACATATATATGTATGTATATGTATGCATATTTACAGGACTCACACACACACGTATGTATCTGTATATGTATGTGTAGATCTCTTGTGTTTTGAGAACAAATCAAATTGACATAAATAAACCAAAACTATGATAAATCACACAGCTTTTATTATTTCACTTTTCCATTCGCTAATAGAAACTTGGGTAAAAATTTCGTTGGAACACTTTCTCATTAAATTTATTAAGATATATATGCAACTGGACTGGTTTACCACATATCGCCCACACGATAGGCTATAACAAATCGCTCTCGCTGCCCGACTCAAACCCCGAATCGTCCGCCTCGGCGTCCAGATTGATGGGCAGCGCAAAGTCACGGTTCAGCAATCCCATTTCTTGGCCCGCATGGCCGTGCAGCGTCACATTGGGATTGCCGAAGGCCGCCGCCGGCTGCTCCCAGCGCCGATAGTCCTGCAGTATCATCTGAACACGTCGATTCAACGGCCGTCGATTGTAACGCACCGTTAGCTGATTGTCGCCACTGCCGTCCATAATTTGGTTACGCGCTCTTTTCTCTCCACAGTTCAATTGCGTATTTTAATTTACAGATATATAGAATTTTTTTTTGGCTTTTTTTTGTTTTTACTTTCGAATTTGATGTTGTTTAAACTTTGATGTCAAGTAAGGGGTTTTTTTTTTGCAGTCAAACCAGATATTGTTCCACTAACATTTTCGAATCTCAACTGGCATTTAAAACAAAACGGAAATGAATACGTCGAGCAGATTGACTGTTAATATGCTTAAATAAAGCATGAATCGACATTGGTTAGAGGAGCAGCCCAGGGGACAGAATAGCAGAGGAAGAGAGAGAGAGAGAGAGAGGGAGCAAGAGTAGAGAAAATACCAAAACTATAGCTCATATGCTGGACGCTTTATTAGATTTTTGGACCACAGCGCAATCAACGCGCTGCCAGCAACCACAAAGCACTTAACTATGTGTGTGTGTCACAAACACACACACACGTACACGCGTGCACACCTCCCTCTCTCCCACTCCCACTCTATTTATGTGTGTGTGCATGCGGAAACGGAAGCGAGTCAAAGCCTGTGTAAAGTGTTCAGCCTGGTTGACTGACCGCATAAAGCCATCTCCCATTGCCCATTGCCCATTGCCCATTGGTCTGATGTGGCCAAAGCCGAAACGCAGCCATTGGCCATGCACAGCTGGCCGAAAGTATTGCCATTGCCCCATAATGCTGCCACAGAGCCGCACAATGCTTTTTTGCTGTCAATTTGTGATAACGGCCAGCTTCATTTTGAAAAAAAAAAAAAAAAAAATGAACAAAAAATATCTACGACTTTATTTGTGGCAACTGCCACATCGCATGCCACAGCGCGTGCAGCATCAACGCATGTTGCCCGCTGTCCGCCGTCCGCCGTCCGCCGTCCCGTTGCCCATTTCACATTTTGTCCGTCCTGAATTATGAAGCCAAGTGAATTGTACGCAATTTCGCCAAAAGCAATCAAATTATTATTAACTGTAAACTGAAACTTGACCGTTTCACATTGGCGCGCTATATAATTTCGAAATTGCAATTTATTCGAGGAGAAGCACATTAAAAATGATATGAGCAGGCTGCAGCTTAAATCCCATTCTCTAATGAACTAATTTTAGTTCGAAATAAATGGCTGAAGTTGATTATTTTAGTTATTGAGCTAACTTCTTGATTGTGGGAAATAATAATTATAAATTATTATTAAAATTTAAATTAAAAGAGTTATTATATATAGCTAAAAGCCTTGCAGTTGCATTAAAAATAGCAAAATTGATTCAGACGTTAATGAGGCAACTATATAATTTATTGATATACCCGAAGGCCCCACCAGCCGGAGCTGAATTTTAAGTTACATTTTGATTCAATATTAGGTCTGTCTAATAAAAAAAGTATAAATCTGAGATAGATAGAGGTCAAAAGGGATTCAATTTCCAAGCTTCTTATGCAGATGATTAAACTAAGTTTCACGACGCATTGAAGCAGAGTTTATTATTATCTATATAACAATTTTTTTTTTTTTTTTTTTTGGAAATTTTTTATTATAGTTTTGGCTAATGTAATGCAAATTTAAATATGAATTAAGCTGTGCTCACATTTTCACATTTACTCAGCAATGATCATCAAGCATAACGATTTTCCCTTTGACTACGACAATAATGTTGTAAGCGCAACACAAATACAAAATCTATATCATGCATATGAAAATCCAACTGCAGCATTTATCGAGCGAGCGAAATGCTTAAATTAGCTCAGCAAATGCGGTGGCAATAAAAAAAGAAATGTGCAACAGCAGGCTGAGCACAAAAGTCAATGGGAGGCAAAGGCAACTTAAGCAGAAGAGGAGAGTGAGAGAGGGAGGGAGGAAAAAAAAGCGATGCACGCATTTGCACAATTTTAATTACGCTGCACATTTGCATTTGAATTGCGCATTTTACACGCTGATAAACTCAAATAAAGGGCAACAGTTGGGCGAGCTGCAGCCAAAGACACACACAAACAGAGCATTAACACACACACATGTGAGCGAGTGAGTGTGTGTGTGTGGCATTTTCACTGATTTGCAGTACGTGTAATTTTCAAGTTGACAACTTTTGTGCCAAAGCGCTGACCTCGTTAAAAGAAACACACAAACACACAAGCACACACACATACACAAGCACACACACAGGTAAGAGCTGCATGTGTATGGGTGTGTGCTTTAGAAATGGCTGTGCCCGCAGCCATAGCCTTATCCATTGCATACTTTTGTGGGCAGCACAAGAGAAAAATTCAGACAGCTGAAAGCGAAAGTCGCATGCGAACAAAAGCGCCAAGAAATTCAACTGGCAAACACAAATACATATTACATATCTATATATACAAAATATATATATGTATACACAAATACATACATAGATAACATATATATTATATATAGCCTTACATGCGCAGTCTCGTATATAAATACAAATAATTTGGCCATGTTAAAGGAAAAGTCGCACACAAACATATACACACATACACACACACACACAATTCCTTCCGCGCTTCAATCTGTTGCTCTGCTCGGGCCGTTGCTCTGCTTGGCCCACCTGCGCTGCACCTGTCGCCTGACCAGCTGCAGCAGCTCCTGCAGCCGCTCACTCTCGGCCATCAGCTGGCTGTGGGCCAACTCGCGGCTCGCACGCGCTTCTCGCTCCAGCGGCAGCAGCCAGACGCTGGCATTCAGATTATGATTCTGATACGGATTCGGCTGCTCGTTGACGGGCAAATTGTGGAAGCGCTCATCGCTATGCTCGCTGTTATTCATTTTGGTAAAAAAAAAAAGAAAAAAAAAAGTCAGACGAATATTTCAATGCCTCAAACATTAATTGGCACGTGTTGCCTCACCTCGCCTCGCCTACTCTCTGAGCCTGCGAAAATTTTAATTCTCATTCTATTAAAAAAAAAAAACAAACAAACAAACAAAGAGAAAGCCTTTTAGCCGGGCTCTTGTAAACTGTTTTTAATGACGGCCGCCATTTGGCTAATGATGGCAGCGCCTGGCTAAAGTTTTTAGCTGCAAATTGAAAATTTGCTGCCTACAAAATTGGCAAAACTTTTGTAGTTAGTTTGTTTTTTTCTGTTTGTGGTTGACTATTTCCGTTCGTTGTGAATGAAAAATGAGACACGTGTCGCCGTGTGGGCGTGTCGCAGCTGCCCACATTTGAGGTGACATTAATTAGTAGACGCAGAGCGCGCGCGAATATCAAATGAAGATTTCCGCAGGCATGCGGTTTCATTTCGCTAAGAAGTCACGCCGCAATTTAGGTCAACATAAATGTGGCGTGTGTGTGTGAGACAGAGAGAGAGAGAGAGAGACATTTGAGCCGTATTAACAGCTACACACACACACACCTTTACTCACCTGCTCGCCTTGTCACCTTTGACAATTTAAATACCACTATGATTAATAAGTCGGCTCATTGCGTATACGACCCGTAGGCCAGCTTTGCTGCGGTTTGGCGGCGCGGGGCTGGGTGCTGCCTGATGCTTTAATAAAAGCCAAGTTGACTGATCCGTTTGAGCCACTCAGCGCACTAAATGCTGTCAATGCCAGAGCAACAAATTGAAGTGCGTCGTCTAAAGGGTCATAAATATGCACAAGCACACATGCTACACACACACACACGCACACCCACTCACACACATACTTACACACCCACTACAAACACACACAGCCAGCGGCTGCATATGGCAATGCCCTGCGGCGAGGCCCAGCGTCGCTGGCAACACTAAAAGGTCGCACGTCGCCCTCACGCTCATTTATAAGCATTCATCATTCATTTGGCACAGCCTCCTGCCCGGCTACACCTACTACGGCCACTCGTCTGGTCCGCGTTTGCAAAGAGAGAGAGAGAGAGAGAGAGAGAGAGAGAGAGAGAGAGGGAGAGAGAGAAAAAAATGTGAATGGAGCACAAGAAAATAAAAAAGAAAAATTCCACAAATGTTTGCAGCATTGTTTGCCTCGAGGCCAGAAAGAGAAAGGTAACAGCTGCAGAGTGAGAGAGAGGAAGAGGCAGAGGGAGATCGAGAGCGAGTGGGTGCGATGTTTGTTACCTTAGGCCAGTTCATGGGCCGCTCCGCTCGCATGGTTCCTGAATTGCTGCTCTCGAGCAGCGTTCGCATACAAATTAATCTTCATCTCCATCTTCATCTGCACACACTGGCCGTAGGCGCAAGAAACTCAAGTTTGCCATTTGTTAGGCACTTACTTAAATGCAATACAACAGCCGCAGCAGCAGGAGAAGCAGCAGCAGCAGCAGCAGCAGCAGCAGCAGCAGCAGAAGCAGCAATAGCCTTAAATAGGGGCAAGCTTGCTTCGGTGCCGAGGCGACAATTAAACGTATTATACAAAGAGCTTGTAAGTTGGTTTCATATATGTATGTACTATATACTCTACATATATAGCACACAACATATATGTATGGTATTTATTGAGGGCAGCATAAATTCACTGAATGCCCCACTAGCAGACCTCAATTAAATACTCTGCTCCTCGCTTCAATAAGCAACGTTCGAGCCACCGTAAGCAGCTTAAAATGAAATCATATTTAAATATGGGCCTATTTGAATTTAGCAGCATTAATTTAATAGTAGATTCATGAGAAATCAGGGGGGACCACATGATAAGCTAGAATGGGACACTTGACATATGCTGTTACTTCAACAACAGAAGGAGAGAAACAGATAGAGAGAGAGGGAGAACATTTCTAATGAATAAATTTGCGTATATTAATTTAGATGCATCAATAAGCACAATAAACTATATATTAGAGGCTCCAGACAATATTACAGTCTGCTGAACATTGACTATGTAAAAAACGTTAATCAACTGTTAACTGATAAATTATCAGTTGATTCCGCTGTTATTTATGAAAATATGTGGATAAAAGTTGATTCAAGGAAAACATTTTTCATGTTTAGATTAATTAGGCTACTTGCTGAGAGGGAAACGCAGAGAGATAGAGGAGGATATAGAAAACACGAAGCCTATTTATTGTCAATAAAAATACAAAAAATATATATATAATCCGTGTATTATGTGTGTGAAATAAAATAAAATAGGATAGGATAAAAAAAAAAAAACAAGTAAGAAGGCTCTAGTCGAGACTGCTCGACTAGGAGATACCCTGAACCCTCTAAGCTGATATTCTAATCATTCTGCACTTCTTTTATGCACACATACATACACATGCATCCACACGCACGCATAAGCCTGCGCTCTGCTAACTGCGCAGTAAGCAGCGACTGCGCTTGGGCTGCGCTGCAGTGTGGGCAACATTATGATAATTTATCTGTTGAATAATTTCTTTTGTAGACATAAGATCTTAATGAAACTTTCAGAGTGTAATCATATGATGAATATGTGTGTACATTCCAAAGCACAAGTCTCTAGTACTTGAAATGCGTTTTTTACAAATTTGGGGCGAAGGGGGGCGTGGTATCCAAAATCTGTAAATTACAAAATCTTTGTATCGATTAACTTTATATACAACCCAAATTTGAACACTCCAGGTCTAAAAATGTTCAAATTAGGCTGAAAAAACAAAATCAATTTTTCGATTATTCTCGATAAAAAAGTTATCGGACGACTTATCGAAAAAATAAAGCAAACTCGTACTGCGTATGGTACTCACGAGTATGCATGCCAAATTTCAGCTCTCTAGCTCTTATAACTTCTGAGATCGACGCACTCATACGGACGGACGGACGGACGGACGGACAGACGGACAGGGCTATATCGACTCAGCTCGTCGCGCTGATCAAGAATATATATACTTTGTGGGGTCTGCCACGCCTCCTTCTGCCCGTTACATACTTTTTCACAAAACCATTATACCCTGATTTCCCATTTTCAATGGGTTCAGGGTATAAAAAAAATACAAAATACAAAATACAAAATAAAATAAAAAGTTGTGAAATAAAAATAAATGAAAAATAGAATTTAAATTCAATTAAATAAATACCAAATAAAATAAAAGAATTGTAAAACAAAATAAAACTTAATAAAATATATACTGAATATCAAAAAAGATATTAATAAAGAAATAAAAATGTATTTTTTATATAAATGTGTACATTTATTTTAATAATACATTGGAATAAATTTAATATATAAAAAAAAAAATAATAATAATGAAATAAAACACGACTTTATTCCTTCAATTCGTGAAGCCTGTAAAATTATTTACAGAGAGAGAGAGAGAGAGAGAGAGAGACAGAAATAATAGAATACATTAATAATAATAAATAAATAATAGAATATAGTTTTCTTATACCTAAAGAAACAAAGAAAGTATATATGTATGTGAATGCAGACCTGCAATCAATGCAGCACAAGCCTAAAATATACTCTATCACACTTTAAGTGTACTCCAACTCCAACTCCAACTGCAACTGAAACACATAAACATTTTCATTTGTTGCCACAGTCCGTCAGCCGTGGCTATCGCGTGTTTACACAGAATGTTAATTGCTGCAAACAAATATAAACTGTCGCGCAGCTTGGCAAATTGTTGTTGCAATGCAATTCCGTTTGACTGGCCAATTTATGTGGCAATTCGTTTCAGGCGGAAACAAAACAGCAAACAATAAACAATAAACTGCTGCATATGTTGACTCTTGGTGTCATTGATTGGAGTTTAAGTGTAGCTAAACAGCTAACTCAAATGCGCGTGAGAGAGACAGGGGGAGACAGGGGGAGGCAGAGCGAGACCAACACATTGCCAAATGCAAAAATTGTGTAAATTTCAAGTTAACAGCTCTTGACCCGGTTCGGCAGCTGGCAGCAAAACTTACCCGTTGGCAGAACGCGATTGCCAGTTCGTTCGTTTGCTCGCTCGCTTTTTGGCCAACGGCTGTTGGCTGGTTGTTGTTGCTCTGTTGCTGTTTACAAATATGCAAAAGCGCAATTGTGTGTTAAGTTGCCATTGCTGTGTGTGTGTGTGTATCTCTGTGTAGGTGCGCGTATCTGCTGCACACTTTTAGGCCCAGCCAAAGAGGTAAATACATTTTGTTCTCACCCATCCACACGACGGGCGCATAAAGTTTTTGGCACCTCGCGGCAGCCGGCGCGTCGCAATGCCGAGCTCCTTGCGTAAAACTTTAAGACTCGAAACTTTATAATACGCCGCCGAACAATTGCTGCCCCGGCTGGCTGGCAGCTGGCTCAGGCTTTTAGCGTATACATTAAGTGCTCCCCTTTTCAGTAGCCCATTTTAGTTTCATTTCTCCTTTCTTTTCTTTTCTGTTCTTATTTTTTTCGCCATTATGGGGGCTAAAGCGAAAGTTGTAAGCACACACACACACACACGCACATCTTGGGCACTGTGTTTTGTGTTACCTTTTCGCTCTTGTTTAACTAACAATTCAAGCTGGTTTACCACTCCAAGACAACAGTGCGATATGTGTAAAGGCGTAAAAGATGGAGACCAGAGCAGGAGGCCAGAGCAAGAGGCTAAGCTCATTGAACGAACTAATGCAAATTGCCAGACTAAAGGGTATCCTGCTAAATGCAAGTGCAGATGCATTTAATTTGCAATGCAAAACTTGATTTATATGATTTTTAACAAAAAATATAAATACGAATTAAAAGCACTTTAAAAATTAAATAAATGAATTACAGGGCTAGAACAAATATACCCTAGAATAATTAATTAAGTAGAATGAAAAAAAAAAAAAAAAAATATATATATATATATATATATATATATATATATATATATATATATAATAAAATAAATTATTTATTGTATCAATTAATAAAATTAAATAAAATACGATGTAAAAATATAATTTCAATAATTAATTTGTCTACAACTCTGAAAGCTACAATATAAAATATAAAGAAAATATAAATTTAAAATAAACTAAATGTATATTTTATTTACGTAATTATATTATTGAAATTTCTCTATAATATACTTACTTATACTACAAAATAAAATTCTTTGACTAAATTATGCTCATGGCCTTCACTTGAAATCAAATCAGATTCTTTGTGAATGTGAGTTTTTGTTGCAATGAGCATGCTGCATATCATCAACTAGAGAAGAGCTCTGCATGCAAGCATCGGCTGCTATTCTGTTCTCATCTCTTTCAGTGCTGCTTGCCCTTAGTCTCTACGAATCTCCGAGTGCTCTCTATGCAGCGCCGCCCGAGCGTAACAATGAGCTAAAGTGAGAGAAGTGCAGTACCTGCATAATTGAGTGCTGTTTGGAAGGCAAGAGCTCAAGTGCATGTGAGAGGGTGGGTGTGTGTGTGAGTGTGTGAAGCTATGCATGATCAGTGTAACTGTGACTAGACAGAGTAAGCTATAGCGTCTAGTGGAATAAAGACGTATAGGTCACACATGAGAGATATGAAACACGTAGTTGATAATATTTTATAATAAATCTCTCGCACATATGTTTATACTATATAATTGTTATTGTTAGGCTTATGACATTTTATCTTTATTTTTATTTATTTATTTTTTTATTATATTATATTGAAGTGGAAAGCCTGTATATAATATTTAATTCTTTTACTATATTTCATTGTTATATTTATTTTATCTTGCCTGAAGGCCTTTGTCGCTCTGGCTTAACTAATTGCTATTTAGAATTAATTCTTGATAACAATAAATAAATAAATAAATAATTTATTTTATCTATACTTTACTCTGTTACTTATTTTGCTAATACTGCTATACTTTATTCATTCAAGACTTCATTATTATTATTTTTTATTTACTCATTTCAATAACATTTTCTATTGAGTATATTTATTTTTTCTATATTCTTTGCAACTCTTAAAATTCATGTTCCACTGAGACTCTACTTCAAATTCCTTTTGCTCAACTTCACTTAGCCAAGCTCATTTTCTCTCCTTGCAGATGTATTTAAATATTGAGACAACTACCTTGCATAAACAGTTGTAGACAGTACAGGGTATGCTGCCTCAATGTTGCATAGTGCACAGGGTTGCAATGTAAACAAATGTAAAAAATACTCATATGTTTCAATAACAAAACACTCAACACTTGCACTGGCAACAGGACAGCAGGAGCAGGAGGAGGAGCAGGAGCAGTTGTAGCTGCTGTTTCAGTTGCAGTGGGTGTGGAGTGGCATAGTAAAAGCTGAAAAGCGCAACGACCGATTTACATAAAAGACTAACACCCACACAGTCGCACACTCACACATACACATATGTGTGTGCTGAGGCCCGGCAAACTATTGTTGAGCGAGAGAGAAAGAGAAAGAGAAAAGTTTTGCTGGCGCTTTAAATCAACATGCAAAAAAAAAAAAAAAAAACTTTGCAAGATTTGAGAAAATAATTTATGACCCAAAATTTCGCTTAATAATTCCGAATGTTAAACAAAATACTTGCCGTTATGCTCGACTAGCTGCACTTGCTGACTTTATGTGGCAAGAGAAAAAGAATAAATATAAAAAAAAACACGTGTCAACATGGCGGTTGGCAAGGCTTCAATATGCTGGCGGAATATCCTGGCGTATCACAAGCAGCTGAAAACAGTCCCCCTTCCCCCTTTCTCTCTCTCTTCCACGACCCTCGCTGTGTGTCACTTTGTGGCCATGCAAATGGCTGGCACGGAAATCGGCGTTTTTATGCACTTTATGCCTGCCACAGCCAGCCACGAGGGCAAACAATGAACGCAAGGCTGGCACAGGCGAGCAGAAGTCAAAACAGCAGGAGCAGGAGCAGGAAGGACACTTCCACTTGCATTATTGAGCAGCCTGGGCGAGCTATTAACAGCAGGCGCTCTGTGTGTGTGTGTGTGGATGGGGGGGCGTGGTTGTTTGGCTTGTAAATTTTAGCACCGCCTACGCAGAAGAAAACGCATTCAAAAAGTTGCTGGCCGGGTCGCCTATCAAATGCAAAAAAGTGAAGCAAAAATGTGCTCATTAGGCATGCGTCGGGCTCACTGGACTCGCTCTAATTATGCCACCAAAAAATGCCAACAAAGAGGTGGCCAGAGATAGAGGTGGAGAGACACAGAGAAAGAGAGAGAGTGAGAGAGAGAGGGAGGCAGAGAGTCAACTGACTTTTGTTGGCTGCGATGCTTTAACAATGGGGCACAGCGGAAATCGTAGCTGGTATTTCCGCTGCAAGCAGCAGGAAACGCCGCAACTCCGGATGGACACTGGCCATGGCTGAGCTGACATTTGGGGCATTGGCCACGTTTATGAAGCAAATCTGATGCAGGCCGTCAGGCAGGCGGCAATTGCTATGTGGCATTGTGAATGGTTCTGTGAATAAGGGTAGAGATGGGGGCGTGGTGGCTAGCTAGACGGCCATAAAAAAAAAGAAGAAAAAAAAAACGGGGCTTTTGGGGTTCATCGAAAAACGCTTTTGCTTGACCTTCGGCAAAGGGGCATTAAAAAGAAATAAATAATAAATCAGCTGGAGCATGAAATATTCAATAACCTAAACCGACAAAGATTTACTGCTTAGCCATTTAGTTTTCCGCTTTTTTCTCTGTGTGTGCCAGTGTGGGTGTGTGTGTGTGTGTGTGTGTGTGTGTGGGGCCCAACAACAAAAAACACTTTGTAAGCAATTTGTGCTAAAGGTGCTCTAACCAGGCTGTGGTTCAGCATGAGTTAGAGCCAGATACGAGCTGCCTTTTGAAAACTGCCAACTAAACAAGAAGTCATTTCACAACCCAAGCACACACACACACACACACACACACACACATATACTGACACATTCAACAAATTGAAAGAGTTGCCAAAGTTTATTGCCGGCTAAACGAAATGGAGAAGCTGACAGTAGCTCAGCAAAACGAAGTCAACTGCCGCAACTTGACTTGACTTGACTTGGCCTCTCGTCTTATGTGACTTACAGTTGAGGCTTTTCATAATTTGCTAGAGGCTAACCGCAGCAGAGAACTTTGCCTTAAAACAATTTTTATATAACAACTGTGAGTGGGACACTTGGATTAGCGACCAGGGCAACAGGGACAACCGGGACAACAGGGACAACGGGGACAACAAATATGAAATTGTCTTTGGACACGTGTGCCACATTAGGCAGATGAAAGGAAATGAAGTAATCAAAAGATAATGCCACAAAGCAGCAAACCAACTTAATGCGTCCAAAATGTCATCAGGCCCAAATGAACAAACTTTTCACTGTTGTCAAACAACAACGACGACAAAAACAACAACAATTGAGGCAACAAAAAAACAATTCAACTGAAATTGAAACACCACAAAATGCATATTGATGCGGGCGCCGCTCTCACGGTCACAGCTCGAGCTGCACGTGAGAAGGCAGGCGAAATGCTGTTGGCCTTGAAGATGCGGGCGGGCGACTGTTGCCACCAATTCCACCACCCTCAAGGCCAGCCTGGTTCTGCTTTTAGCTGCTGTTCTGGGCATAATTGATTCAGTATTTGTATACCCTGTTCTCAGAAAAGATTCGCACTGATTTTTGACTGAAAATATATTTGATTAGGATTTATATTTGAAGATTTTTTGTTTTAATATTTAATGACGAAACATAAAATATTAAAAATATATATTGAGAGCAGACTGATTTGAAGACTTGGGTAAGTTTTTACACTTTAACATTTTTTTTTATATATTATATATATTTTTTTACATTTTTGTATACATTCTAAATTTTTAAAAATTTAATAATTTTTTTTAATGTAAAATTTTTACAAAATTTGATTAATTTATGTATTATTAATTTTGTATTTTATTAATTTTATATTTTTTATAATTATATATTATTTTTACACTTTGTATATATTGTATATATTTTCTATGAGTATTATTTTAAGTTTTATATTTTTTATTGAAAATTGATTTATTTTTTCGAGTTTGGCATTTCAAAATATGAATAAACATTAAAAAATTCGACAAAACATTTTACGTTTTTGAACAAATAAATATAAAGGTGTAACGCTTTTTCGCATGCATAAAACGGCGCACAAAATAAATGTATATACATATATATTTTTTTAGTTTATCCAAGTGTTGTTAAAATACATATACATATATAGAGTAGATAAATGCATGTGGAATAGATTCTGAATAGAGGATAACATGTGGTTCATCTGTGTTATTGACAGGCTTTACTTTTACTTATTGCCATTCGTTGTTGTCGCCCGATTTGGTTGAGTGAGTTAACGCGCTTTGGGAACTACAACAGGCGAAATATTCGTACAAATGCTCTGAGCTCCAACTGTGGGACATTCAAATGTACACAGATATATATACACACATGCTTGCATGTGTATATACATACATACATACATATAACCGTCGTATTAGCCGAACTAATGCCGCCTGTTGGCCCAGACATGGACATTGTGTGCCAACACGGACCGCTTTTGCCACCAGACACACATATACACATATACATATATGTATATGTATGTGCACACAGGCAAACATGTGAAAATTCAAATGGATTTTTTTTTCTTGCTCTGCAAATGATAGAGCAGGAAATTCATGTCTGCTTGGGGAAGGGCACGGGGCGGGCAGGACATGACAGAGACATTTAATACAGGCAAATAAATAAAAGCCAAAAATAAACGCGTTCACGCTGTCTGTGTATACAAAGTGGCAAACAGCCAAGACAGCCCGGCAGGCAGGCAGCTGGCTAAATTAGTGGAGTTTTAGGGTCTCTAGCAGAGCACATAAATTGCCCAAATCGCCACAGATAGAGATGGAGACAGAGACAGAGACAGAGCGGGAGACTGTGTGTGGAAGTGGGAGTCTGGGAGGCATACCAAGAGATAGATATCATAGAGAAAGCATCATCATTTTCAATAATGGGGCGATAACACGTCGTATGCGTAATAACTTGCTATGCATAACTCGACAGGGCAACTGATTAGAATGCATATTAAAAATGCTTTAACTGCCAGTGAGCGCAGAGCGCAGAGCGCACTAAACACAGCTCGAACGGCAGAGAATAGTTGTAACAGCGCGTTAACAGCGCTGCTAGCTGCACTGTTAATTGAAATTTATGAAGTGATTTAGTGTATATAGTTGCATATAGGCAAGGAAACCCTTTAGCCCACTTACACCCACACACACACACATACACACACACAGACGCAGATGCGCCCATCCACCCACTCACATGACTTAAACCTCATTTTGTCAGCTTAGGCACAGAATGTCGGAGTTTATCAGCCCATAAATCATAATCAAATTAGTAGGCCCCAGCACTGATTATGTTGAAGCTGGCGCATGAAATTGATTAATAAATCAGGTCGCTGTAATAAATCAGCAACAGCCGCAACAACAACAACAATAACAGTAAAAACAACAACACGAGTTACGCACGTGCCCTAACACTTGACTTGAGCCTGTCGAGTGTGCTCACCTCTCCTGCAGCGCCGCCTGCTCGCCTGGCTAATCATCTATTTATGCCAAATGCCAAAAATCTGTCAACGCTTAACGCATTCACAATAAAAAAGAATTATTAAAAAATTATTTCATTTTTTTTTCTTTTTTTGGCACTGATTACGCAGCTCGGCAAATCAATTATTTGCTGACGATTTTAGCTGTTTGCATGCGCAAATCTGATTTACACGCACAAATGAATATTAAATTGCTTGAATCAATTGTGCGCGCACACACACACACACACGCACCTATACACACCTACACCCACACAGACAGCTTTGGCAATGATTGTGAATTTCGTGTTATGCGAAATCAATAATAACATAAATCGCACAGCGCGCACAATGAAATTCCAACAATTTGGCTCTACGCTCAATCCGACGAGCTTCGATTCGATGTGATAGCAAAATCGACTGGTTGAGCATGGGGAGAAACGTTTGTGTGGTAGAGCGAGAGGGGGAGAGAAGGGGAGCTAGGTTAGATTGGAGGTGGTTAGAGGCCAGCGCGTGAGGTTGAGATGAGCACAGCATGCGCTGATTTTTCGGGCATGCACTTTTCATACACTCAACTCAGGTGCCAAGGGCTGCTGAGGAGATTGGAGCAGCTAAGTTGGTGAGGAAAAAAATTATATTATATCCATATATAATGCCTGAACAATGGCATGACTATGGAATTTACGATCGAGTATAATGGTAGGGAAAGTAGTGGGAGAGCTTGGCAATAGGCATAAATTCTTTTCAGAAATGATTTTTTTTTAATAAAAAAATAAAGAAATGTAATAATGTGTTTTAATAGGAAATACTAAGATTTTTAACTCTAGCTAAGATCTTTTCAGGTAAATTAAATTGAAAGAAAAATTATATTTTTTAGAATTGATAAATATTAGATAAGTCAAAATTTAATAAAAAATAGGGTGAAAACTTTTTGAGCTAATATAAAAAAGGTTTTAGTTTTGAGGATTCTACAGTTTAATTAGTTTGGTTATTGTTTATTTTCTTTCCTTGTTATATGAAAATCTGAAATTTGTTTAAATTTTATTGTTGTTAATATTTTATTTTATTTTTTATTTATTTGTTTTCTTTTTTTTTTAGAATTTTATTATTATTTTTATAGATTTATTGTATTTAAGTATTTATTGTAATTAATATTTTAATTTAGTATTTTTAAAATGTAATTAGTATTTTTAAAATTATATTGTATTTAATTGTAGTTGATGTTTTATTTTACTATTTTTTGAATCTTATTAATATAATAAAAATTATATAAATAAATAAATTTATTTTTTTCATATTTTTAATGCATAGTCATTATGCAATTTCTATTACATCAGAAATGAATATACATATATAGTATAAATGCAGTCAGTATCATACCACAACAAACCGTAATCGAAAGTGTATCTAAATTTTCCAGTAGACTTACGAAACGCGTTACAAATTTATTTTCGTTTTGTTTTTATTGTCTCAAGTGTGTTGTTTGCTGCAAGCAAAACTCTTGACGTTACTGTCTATAAGAATAAACACGCATCCATATACATACAAATATATATATATATATATATATATATATATATATATATATACAATATATATATATAGGGATATATGTAGATGGAGATTATTGCCAAACATTTTGCTCTGCGCTGCGCTGTCATATGAAATTCCCCGGAATAAACTTTATTGAATTTTGTATTAATTTTGTTCCTGTTGTGTGTTTTATTCACTTTTTTTTATTTACTTGCATGCCTCAAAGTCAACTTATTGTTTGGTGTTATTGTTGTTGTTGATTGTTGTCGCTTGGGTTTAATATGAAAACGTTGGCGTTTATTAAATTTTGTTTTGGCTGCGCACAGTACAAGAGAAAACTTTTCGTTCGCACATTGCATGTGCAGTTGACATCTTTATGTGTATGAGTGTGTGTGTGTGTGTGTGTGTGTACGAGTGTTGAAAGGCTGCTTGTTGTTGTCGTCGTGCGCTGTTATACTTACTCGTTGACATTTTCAACGTCAAAGTGCTGTTTGGCCAAAAGTGTCTGCAGCTGCTATGCGAGTGTGTGTGTGTGAATGTATGTGTGTGTGCGTGTGTTGTAAGCAACTTTCATATTTGCAAAATTTTTAGCACAAAATTTAAACCATTTTTTTCAATTACGCTGCAGCTGCAACCAAAGCAATCCAGCAAAAGTTTAATTGCATGCCACTTTGTTGAATGAATGCGTGCGTGCGCGCATGTGTGTGTGAGTGTGTGTGGGGGGGTGTGTGGCAAGAGCAAATAATAATTATAAAAAACATAACAACATTGCTCATAAAAAATATAAAAATGTAATAAAAACAATTGTTAACAATTAATTACACATGCGAAACAAAATTGCTAGAGAGAGCGAGAAGGAGAATGAGAGAGAGAGAGAGTGAGTGAGTGAGTGAAATGCGTGCAGAAAAGTTACCGAAAAAAATCAGCAGCTCATATTTCAGCTGATAATAACGAAAAGGTTAAAAGCAATTTTCACACATACACACACACAGCACACACACACACACATACAGTTACACTTGCTCTGCTATGAATACATCATTGTTGCTGTGTCTAATTGGCATTGTTGTAGTTCCCTTGGCTGCTGTTGTTGTTGTTGTTGGCTGAGACTGTGTGTGTGTGTGTGTGAATGTGTAACAGGTGCGCTTTGGCATTTTGTTGTTGAAATGTATTTTAAGCCATAAATTAAATAATGGGCCATAAAAAAGTTTACAGCGCTTGGCTAAAGTGTTTAGAGCCCGGTTCATTTTTTTTTTTTTTTCACCCAGCTTCTGCAACCGATTTTGCGTTGTTTTTGTTTTTCTTCTGCTTTTGGCCAACTGTAAATTCCAGCAGTCAGCTGAAAACTCATTTAAAATGACCTTTCCTCAGTGTGTGCGTGTGTGTGTGTGTCTCAGTGAGAACTGCATGATAAGTACCCTCTTATACCCAGTGGCTCACTAAAAGCTGGCATAATCAAGTTGTGAACATTTTAGTTACAGCGAGGTGAGCTTACGACTGTATGCTCTCGATATACCCTTTCGAATTGGAAATACTTTAAGCGAGGGAGATTGCCAAAGTGCCCTAAGAGCTCTCAAGTGCTTTGAAGAGATTAAGTTTTCTTGTAAATGAAAGTAATACATTTCAATAAAGTTAGATAACATTATGCTAAAATGTTGACAGCAGTGAAGGGGCAGAGAGAGATGGATAAAGGCACACAGTGATAGAGAGTATGTGATAGCCTTACCTTTTTAATTTTTATATCATATAAATTAAATAAAAAATTATATATGTAGCTGTCATTCTCTTCTTCTTTTTTTAAGCATGTGTAAATTATATACTTGTATTATAAATAAAATCATAACAGAGCATCTGCTAGTTGTATATTCTGAAGCATTTTAAAATTAAATTCATAAGCTTTATGGCTGTTCAGAGATATTAAATGATAAATAGAAAATTACGCATGAATAAATTATGATAAAATAATCACATTTGAAAGCAAAGTAAACAGAAAATTTGTAAAACATTTTATTGTAGTTATAGTTAAGACTTAGATAAAAGAGAGAGCGAGAGAGAGTAATAGAGGTAGGGTGAAAGCGTAATATAGATTTTAATAACTGTATTCATACCAAATTCAATAAGAACAGACTGGGAGAATGACTTATATAGCTAAGAGGGACGAGCAATATTTTATAATAGGACATATGACTAGTAAATGTAGTAGTAAATTGTACTAGTCTTTCTCTCTCATTATCTTATACTCTCTCTCTCTCTCTTTCTCTCAAAATATCTCTCTCACTCTTTCTCTTTTTCTCTGTCTTCCTCTCTCTCTCTGTCTCTATCTCTCTGCCTGTCTCCCTCTATCTATGCACAAGTCCAACTCCCTATTTCCTTCTCTTTCTCTCATCTGATCTGATCAAGCTGAACAGCTCTACATTTATATGTTTTAGTAAACTCAAGTCAACAGGGTATTCACTCGTCGCGCTCATCTCTCAATCCAGTCTCGTTTTTTGCTCAGCCAAATGTCTGTCGCATTTTTCATAAGCCAACTCTCCCTCCTCTGCGCTCTCTGGGTTTAACTTATGTCTTTTAATAAAGCATTTAAAAAGCGCCATAAATTGCTTAACTCTAAACGAGTTTTGCTCATTTGTGCACTGCCATTGCCAGGGCATTTATAAATTTTATTAGCCATACACACAAGAAGCGAACATTGCAAGCACACACACACACACACACACACACATACACACTCGCATTATGCAACTTAGCAACTGAATCTGCATTTGCAAATGTTGCAAATGTTGAATTTCAAAAGAGCTGTCGAGTTATGCACAAGCCGGGTCACAAATACATATACAATACATATGTGCACATATACATATACATACCATATACGTATAAATGCAAAGCGGGTAACCAGACAGCAGCTCCTACAATGCTCCAGCCTCCACTTTGCAACTTGTGTGTGGCGCCCAGCACCTGTGCTGACAGCCACTTGAAGCGTGCGCGTGACATTCGGCGGCTGTCACCATTTTTACACCGCCGCCGCTTTCCGTTCTACGTTTTCCATTTTCCACTTTCCACTTTTCACTCTCACCCGAGCCCATGGCTGACGTCGACGCTCGCATATTTGAATAATGCCCGTCAAGTGGCAATGCCATTGTTGGGCCTTTATTTCTGTCTGGCTTCGATCCGAGCACACGCCCCACCCCCTTGGCACGCCCACAACATCCTGACTGTGATTGACGATACGATTTTATATTGAATTCATGCCTCGGCTCAAACTCTTGCGTAATCTGCTACTCTGACTCTGTCTCTCTCGCTCTCGCTCTCTCTTTCCGTCTCTCTCTCTCGCTCTCTATGACTTTGTACTGCTACACGTGTCAGTTATTAAATGTGCTGATTAAGTGTAAAGTCTAAAGTCGCATTTCTTATGGGGTATATGGAACTTTATTTATTTATGAATTTCCGCTTCCGCCTCAGCTCAACATAATTATGACAAATTGATCTACTTACTGGCTGGAGAATAGATTGAGTTTCTGATAATCGACCAGCGACAGCGGCTCATCTCAGATCTCGCAAGCAACAGCGAGCGACAGTCGCCTCCAATTTCAATCATTATAAATGATTCTCTGGTTTATTTCATTGATGCTGGAAAATGAAATAAAGGTAATCGTCATTTATATTCCTTTTCTTCAGTGATTTGCAATGTTTGAATGCTATTTGTTTCTTACATATTTATACATTTTGGGATTTTCATTGGAATGTGATGCCACGCCTTCAGTGGTGTAGATATCCACCATATGTTTTTTATGTTGGGTTTTCGAGGGTATATGCTCCAGATTTCAGGTCTCTAGCTTTAGTAGATTCGAAAAAAATTACATTCGTACGGACGGACAGTCGGACTGCCGGACGGACAGCAAGACGGACAATGCGTAAATCTAATATATTTTAAAAATTTGAGTTAAGAGGGTATCGTAACGCACTGTTATTTAACAGTATCGATTATGTTAGGCAACAGTGAATCAACAGGGTTAAGCTAATATTTTGTTAAATAACATTTTTCACCCTATATAATATATATATATATAAGAATATGTATGTATATACTGAACATTAAACGCTAAATGTGGCAAATGCCGAATTTAGTTTGCTGAAAACATGCCTAGATTAGGTATATTAACTTACGTAAAGTATTTAGATATATGTTTGCTGTAATCTTTATCGATTATTTATTAACTGCAGTTTCATATTAATTGTAGTTAATTGGCCGACAATGCAAGAAATCAATCAACAAAGCTTACGGATTGCCCATAAATAATTACATATACATACATAAGTATTAATATAATAACTTTTCAATCTGCAATAATCAAATGTTGAGAAATTATCATAATTTACTGAAATCTGACAGCAATAAAAACAAGTTAACAACTACTATGAATAAGAACAGTTCGTTGAAATTCACAATGCGTTGTTATTCATGAAGTGCTCGGAAAATTGTTAACGCAGCAATCGAATCGAATGCGCCGCTAAGTATGCAGTAAATTTTGTTGAATGCCAAGCCGAGTTCAGCGCACAATTATATATGCATAAATGCAGTTGTTACATTAAATATAATGCTTTATATAGTAAATGCCATTCATAGATCTCCCTCCGTCTCTCCCCCTCTCTCACTCTCTCTGTCTCTCTCTCTCTCTTCCTGTGTTGATATCTCACTCGAGCACGCAACACAATTAAGCGGCATTTTAATGCTCGACTGGCTTTTGTGCAACTGGCCATGCTGCATGTTGCCATGTGCATGTTGCCATGCTGCATGTGTTGCACTCGCTCGTTATAATTGATATTTCAATGGCACTGCAGCCCCACTGAGTGCTGCACGCATCCGTTGTGGATGCCACGCCCTACCCGGCAGCTGTGCCCCTTTCAGCGGCAACAAAAGTCCTGCGGCTTACGCTTAATGTTGATGTATTGATTTATTTCCTGACAATTTTTCTTTTATATTTAATTTAATTTATTTTTATTTATTTTTCTTTTTTGTTTGATTGCGTTTATAGTTTCGCGCAGCGGAAATAAAATAAAAGAGACGCGTTAAGCGGATTTTTATAAAGTGCAACAAATGCCAATAAGCGAACGAATCGTGACTCGCTGCAACAACAGCAACAACAGCAGCGGCAGCAACTCCTCTTGACTCGCACTCAAATGCAAAGAAGGAAACCCGCTGGCAGCACGTGAGCAGCATAAATCGATAAGAGTTGGGAAAGGCATTAAGTTTATGTATGCACATCGACGCCCTGACATATAAATGCGTTCTCCCCTACTCTCTCTCTCTCTCTCTCTTCGCTCTCCATGTGTGCTGGGTGTTAATGTATAGCGCGGTAAAATCAACTAACTAGCCTGATAATCAAGTATACGCACATTACGCCTGACCCTTTTTTTTAGGGTCTCCAAGGAATCATTTCTCAACATGGGAAAAAAAAAAAAAAAACAAAAACAGTTTTGCAACACGTAAAATTATGTAAATTTTTTTTTTAGCTGCTCATTTTATCAATATTTGGCATTTGCATATTCCGGCCGCATTGTTTACCACAGTTTGTGGCAGGCACACTTTGGCTCTCCCTTACTCTCTATCTCTCTCGCTCTGTCTCTGCCACACTTTGCTTTATTATGCATGGCACAGCCAGCGGCCAAGTTATGCGCTCAGCCATGTAATTCTTTCACTGTGTGCACTCGTCCATCCAGCCGTCCCGCAGCCAGTCAATCAGTCAGTCAGTCCCTCGGTTTGACTTATTAATGCCTTGTATATAAAAGGCTTAACCCATTCTCAAGTGTTAAAAAGTGGCAGTTGTTTGCTTTTAACCAAAACGCCTACCACACTCCAAGCTCCATCGTTGCGAGTGCCTGAGTGTAAATAACAATGTTCGGGATTCTCATGCTGTTTACTTGGCACCGATACGTTGCTCTCTAATGATGCCACACACACACACACACAGGAAGGAATCACACCCATACACCCACATCTAGATAGTGTGGGAGACAACCGCCCACATAATAGATCACTTAGCTGTTAAATTTATGTGCATGTTGCGGCTCAGGCATGCGGAAGATGATTTTAGCTGCTAGTTTTTGGCATTTAGCGTGACTGCGAATAGTCGCACCTGTGCACAGGTATGCCGCAGCGCTTGCCTGCCAGCTCGAACATTTCTATTAAGACGAAAACGTTTTAAGCAGCTATAACATATAACAGTAAAGAGCCTATCGAAAATCAGTGCTGCGTGCAGAGAAGGCGCGGAGGCGTGGCACAGAGAGCTGTGCGGATTAGCTGCTGGCGTTTTGTTGCTTGTATTTTGAGAAAATTAAGTGAAAATTGAGAATTTTGGGCTGAAATCCTTTATGAGGCTGTTTAACATTCATCGCTAATCATGTAGAGCGAACTAAAATTGAACTGCTTGTATGTACTTGATTAAAGAAGCTTCCATTGTTGGGTAATTACTTTGGGTATAATTGTTGATAGTTGTATTAGCTGATATTTTTGTAATAATATTATAATCATGATTAGAGCTGTGTATATTCTATGACCTAAAAAACTTATTTGTTTGAGCAAGAATATTTGACATAAATAATAAAAGTACATAAGATCCAATAACTTACATATTGGGCCCACATAGATCAGCAAAATATAAGTATATATAATACACAATATACACAAAAGAAAATATTAAGAAACATATATATTTTAATTATATTTTGAAAACAATTTTAAATCACTTTTTTTTATTTATATATACTTTTTATATTTATACTTTATGAATATTCTTATTTATCAATTTAAATATTTCGTTGTTTGAAAAATATTATATTACATACATACATTCATATTAAAAGCAAAACAAATAAAAGTATATAGATAAATGTAACTCAACTACATTCAGAGATGCAAATAAATGTATGTTACATTTATCATAATAGAGCAAAAAGCTGCTCTGGTGCTTCATAATGAATAAAGGAAAAAAAAAGTTACATTTATCAATATATTTATATATCTATATATATTTTTTTTATTTTATTTTAAGTCAGCTGCTGATACAACTTAATATCTTTGTAGAAATATTTCAATTTCAAATATATGTTTTTCTGTATGCATTTATATATACATATATCTGTATATGTATCTATAACTGAGTATATGTGTGTGGAAAATATATTTCAATTTAAATGTTGTATATTTTATTATTATATTTATTACATTTTCAAATATATCCATTTACATTTATTCATATTCGCTTGGTGCGCATGTAACTAGTATATGCATATAAATGTAATATATGTATTAAGAAATGTATCTCAATTTATATCAGATATATAATAAATAATATTTCCTCATATTGCCAAATGTATTCATTTCCATATTATTTGCATTATTCATGTTCATTGAAATAAAATCTAAATAAGTCTTCATCTAAAATAACTGTATGTATGTATTTATACAAGTCTATTAGTTATTAGCAACTGTAATTGCATCTAGATGCATAAATCTCTATCTATTTTTCTATGAATTTCTCAGCATTCAAATATATTCATATTTATGACTTTAATTATTTTTCACTCCCCATTTCGCACCACAATCAGCAGCAGCAGCAGCAGCAACAGCAGCAGCAGGAGCAGCAGCAGCAAACCCATTTTGAAAGTGCGAAATTTGAAACTGGAATTCGCAATCGAGCTACGCTTTATTGCCATTTGGCTGTTGACATTTGGCCCTGGTGCAGCAGTGCAGTGGTGCAGTGGTGCATGGCCGTAACCACTTAGTGCGGCTGAGTTCGGTGCGTCGTCAAGGCAACGCTTAGTTTGCCACCGCAAACTGTAGTCAATGCGGTTATGCAATGTGCAAACAGCGCAGTGGGAGCAGCGATTGGAATGGGGATATACTAAGGCAGGTGGCAAAGCCATTGAAACAAAAATAATTACTCGATTTTGATGCGAAATTAACAAATAAATTGGAAGCTGTTGCTGTTACAGTTACTGTTGCTGCTGCTGCTGCAATTGGCCAGCGTTTTGTGGCCATGTGGAATCACTCATACGCCCCGTGTAGCAAATGCAATTAACTCGCTTGGCCTGCAACAACATGATTACCATAAACAAATGCAGCCAAAGTTTGCCAAGGGCGTTGAAGAGGGAGAGTGAGAGCGCGAGAGAGAGAGAGAGCGCGAGAGTGAGTGAGAAATTCATTTCGTTTACACTTTTCGTTTGGCAGCCAACTGAAAGCTGAAAGCTGAAAGCCAAAAGCTGTCAGCCATCGACTGCCACACAATACTCAATGGCTCAGGCGTCGAGCGTTTATGGCAGCTTCTGATTGCAATCTCATTAGTCGGAGCGCAGAATTTGATCAGCTTATGCTGAATTAGTGAGCGCATTTAATCCATTTACCGCGACATCATTAGATGCTATCTCCACTTTCATTTACTCGCCCAGCCAATTAACCTCTGTGTGTGTGTGTGTGTGTGTGTGTGTCTGGCTTTAAGCACGTGCAGTCAGCTGAAAGTGCAGCATATTAAATTTAAATTGTGCGATTAGCCAACGGCGTTTGCAAGTTCAAGTTCATCAATATATGTATATATATATATATATGTATTTATGTGTATATAGGATACAAAAAGAGGAAATTTAAATGTGGCCTAAATGCTTCTGAAAAGCAGCAGCAGCAGCAACAACAACAGCGACAGCAGCTGCAAAGCAATTTGTTTCGCCACCGAGTAATTTGTCTTCAAAAGCAAATGTTTTGCAATTTGTTAACAAGAAAATTTCTTCGCTTTTCTGCGTCTTGGGCTTGTTTGCAGTCGCCTGGTTTTTTGGCCCGGCTTGTTTACATTGTTTGCGCCGCTGTTTCATTTCTTGTATACAAGTATTGGTTAGCACAGACACACACACACACACACGCGAGCAGTGGGACTCTATCTTTCGCTCTCGCTCTAGCCGAGTCTCTTTCCATTGCAAATGAAAATTGTACACGAATGCTGCGTAAGTGATAAGGGGCCAATGCCTGTGTGGGTGCTGTCGTTGCTCTCTGCGTCTTCTACTGTCGTATATATACATATATATATATACATATATTATTTATATATACACACAAACTTGTATACTTGTCCGTGTGTGTTTGGCTGTGTGCCGTCTGTTTTAGTCATTGCTGTTGCTTGTAATAAATGATTTTTTAGTCCAAAATTGAAAGTAAATACATATTGATAGGCCAAAGCAGAAAGCTCTGAGAGACGTATACTGACTTAAAAATTCCCAATAAAAGATGCAACACAATGAAATACTAATATTTGTATATTATGAGTAGTGCATTGAAATTATATAAATTATTTGATATGCTTAATTATAGGTAAATAAAAATATATTTTAACTAATTATGTTCGAGTGAAAATATATTAAATTATTTTGGACATTTTTCATCTTCAAAATATCTGTTTATTATATATATATTTATTATATTATTTTGCTGAGAACCTAGATATAAATTTTTGGCGAATTTAAGGAAGTACAATACATAAATCATTTTTATAATATTATTAAATGTCTTAAATATATTTTAAATATAATATATGAAATAATTCATTATAAAAAAAAAAAATAATGCATAACTATTTATGCATGCAATTTTATAAATATAATTAAATTTAAATTAATATATTATATTTTAATATTTGTAATTAAATACAATTTAGAGAAATTTATTTTTAACCATCTGCACATCCTTGCATTGCCACTTATTTACAGGGTATCCCTAGACATTGTCTAGTTTCCATGAAAAACCGGTCTAAGACCTGTGCATGAACTAGGCGCTTTAAGCTCGTAACTTGCTGTATATTTTCACTATATAGAGTCGAAAAACCGTCCGGACCCCGCCCACTGCCTACAAAACATGAGCTGCTACAAATTTGAGCAGCAAAAACTTCGCCAACTGGCGGCAGTTAGAGAGTTACGGTAGTTTCACTAGTTAGGCAAACAGAAACTCTTGGCGAAAAACTCTTTAACGATAATTGAATAATATGCTGAAGCTTAACCCTTCGTTTCCTCCTTTCTTTGCATGACATACATGTATGCATATATATGTGTGTGTATATGCATATATTATATCAGACAGCGCGGTCTGGCAACGTGTTATAAATGTAAATATGCATGGATAAGTTTATGCGCTCATGTGTGCAAATTCAATTAGCTTCATGACCGGACACGTTAATTGGCCTTTAATAAACGTTGCCAAAGTGCAGTTAAAAAATTCGTTTGCAATATGTGTAATTAAATGGGAGATATTTATTGAACAATATAGCTATATAGATAAATATATATAGCCGAATCAGCAAATATAAAATTTTTATCAATATTTATGCTTTATAAATTATATACATTTATATATTTTTTTTTGTTAAGTTGTAATTTGACAAAAGTAAAATACATATAGAGTTGAATGATTGATAGCGCGCTACCCTGTCAATAGCTTGAATTTCAAATGAGCTAATTACTGACTTCGCTTCATTTCTCTTGCCCTTCTTTATACAAATACAATTAATAGATATATGCAATATTTTATCCTCATGATATATGTCGTTGATGGATTACCCATTGCCCCTACACGCATTGTCTGTGAGAATGGGAATTAATAAATATAATTGATGCTCAAAGACTAAGAAATATGCAAGGAAATATATATTGATCATTAATATGAAGGAAAAGAAAAGAAATAGAATTATGAGAAATATTATTTTCATTATTTTCATTTATAAAGGAAACTATAAACACTAGGAAGGCAGCAGAAAGCTAACTAAACCAGCTTTTTGCTTCAAGATGGATAAGCTTTGCTTTGCTTCTTTGCCTAGCTTAAATAGAAGATTTACCTTAATGCAGCTATAGAGCTACAATGTAAAATAATACACGAATACCCATCCAAGTGCTGTTAAACTGCTAGCCGAGCTGCCAAACACTTTTTAATCCTTTGCAAACTACGTGGTATTTTCAAGGAAAAAAATCCTTTTGGTAGTTTGAGAATGTTGAATTTGTAACATATATATTTCATAAATCCAAGAACCTACCAGTAGCTCAAATATCGACAGATGTGTGTGTATTCTTGTGTGTCTGCCTGCCTTTCCCCCATTGCCATTTGCTCAGCTTCTGTGTTAGTTTTGTGAATTTATTGCCCTGGCTTCAAATCGTCTACATTGATTTGAGGTGGATTTTTTGCATTATTTTTTTCATATACTCTCTCTCTCTCTAGCAGTTTGCAATTTAATAAAGCATGCGTAATATGTTTTCAGTCCTTGTATGTGGATTATCGAAAACCTGCCGTCAGCTGCATAAATTTTGCACACGAAACACTATTTGCATTGAGTTGAAAAAGTAAAAGTCTGCACTTGCTTGGGTTCCAATATATGTTTTTTTTTTTATTTTTATATTTTTAGTAATCATGGCAAATGCTCACACACTATCACCAACACACACACACACACACACGCAGACAAAGAGAGATGGGGAGAGAGGCGAGGCAGAGAGACGCCCTCATAAAACGCTACAATTTGAACTTTAACACCTTCAATGACAGCTACCGAGAGTGACCCGAGGCGCAATTTTGTGTAAATAACATGAAAATAAGAAAAACAGCCTCAGGCATGGCACAGACGTCGGTTTTGATGTGTCAGCCAGGCGCTGGCAGGCAGACGAGCAGGCGAGCAGACGAGCAGGCAGGCACCACCCAGCACTCTAAGCCACCCAAAAACCACTCACGAGCAAAATTTTGCTTTGCCTTTTTATGAGTGCTTTACGGTTAGTTGTTGCTATTGCCGCTGTAGTTGGCCATTATGCGCATAAAATATAAGAGGGTTGTTCATATCCAAGACGACACAATAGAAACAACGCCTGATGCACACGCACACACACACACACACACACACACACACAGCTAAAGCATAAATCTGAGCTGCTTTATAACCCGCAAAAACAGACAGGTGGCGGGGCCGGCGGGTCAACGTTGGGCGAGAAATTGAAACTTCACTGCAGCACGACACAAGAGAAAAAGAAAATGAGCGAGTGAGCAAGCCAGAGAGAGAGTGTGTGAGCGAGAGAGAAGTAAAAATAAAATAAAATAATATAAAATGAAGGAAAGGAAAGGGCCAAAGCCAAAAAGATTTATTTTTACATTTTTATTATAAGTTTCTTGTTGTAAGTTTTGTGGTCATGCGGCGTTAGCTTTGCCTCTGGCCGTGTGGCTCTCACTGCGGGTCTGGCTGTGGCTCTGTCTCTGGCTCTGGTTGTGGCTCTGGCTGTGGCTGTGGCCTCGGCTTCGGCTTCGGCGTTGGCTTTGGCTTTGGCTTGAGCCTTCCATCAACATCAGCACAAATTGCTGTAAAATCGCGTTGCAAATTATGTTAAATTTCAGGCACTTCATTTTCAACTTGATTGCCCGAAACATTGTAAACATTTTCATCGTTTATGTGCACACTTTCCCATTTTAATTCTTTCCTCAAAGTAGTTCAATGACACCGGCTCAAAGCGGACAATAATGAAATGAATAAGCTGATTAGGTACGCAGCACGGCCAAAGCCATAAAAAAAAACTTTTGCGCTGACAGCTAAATCATAAGTAGAGCACTTAAATCTGGCAGAAGTACTTAAAGCTTGGTGAAGCTTTTAAAGCTGTCGGCTTATGCTTTACAAATTCATGGAAGCTTGCTCAGGATATAATGAAACATTTATGGTTTAGGATTTTATATAAAATGAAATCTTCTTTAATGTTTACCTGAAGCTTAATCCGGGAAACTTCTATTAAACACGTTTTAGTATAAGGATTATAGTAAGCACTTTTAATAGCTATGTGATCTGCATATCTCATATATTGTATATTATTTAATTTAGTAGTAGCCGTAAACAATGTTTAAGCTTATGTAAAGGCAACTTTATTATTAACTTCAAAAAAATGTTTTAATCTTAACAGAAAAATTATAAAAATTTTTCTAAATCATGATAAAGATATCAATATCATAAAGCTTTAAGGAGCTTTACTCTGAAGCTTAAATATTTGTCAATCTTAAATGTGAACTTACGGTTTACAGATGTTATTTATTTGAAAAGCTTTCACCTATTCAGTGTATCTACTTTATTTTAGTTTTTATATTTACTTTAAAAAAATGTTGTTACACTCTATTCCTAATAGCGTGGTTCAATTCCTTAAATATTAAGCTGAACGAAAAGATATTCGTTAGAAAGACTCTAAAGCAAATATTTACAATCGAGGCCATTGTAATTTGATATCAGCAAAAAAGTAAAGTCTTCAAAATGCCGCACATATTGTTAGTTTAATCTCCGGTTACGACAGGAGGTTTCCTGCACCCAAGAGCTTCCTGCTCATTTCCCACTCTAATAATAATTTGATATGCTTTTATAAAATAGTACATTTAATCTCACTTCAAGCATTTAATTAAAAGCTCTCTGGGGTAATGTGGCAGCAAGCGTCATTGGGTTATTTTCACAATTTTCCCCGTTTATCACACGCACTTTAATATTAAGATTGCGATGTCAGAGCTTATGAATTGGGGCTTCCAACTGAATGCCAGCTCGTAGTTTGTATACGGCCCGAACGAACATCAGCTGTCAGTGGCCATAACATTGGGTTTATTGTTTTTCTTTGCCAGCAGGCAGCAAAGCTGGCAAAATAACTGAAAGAACTTCCTTCCCATACAGCGTCACCCACACTCTCCCTGCCAGCTTTGTTCTGGTGCTGCTCGTCTCTCAATTCAGCTCGGCTCTCAGTTGCGACCCTTTTGTCTCACTTTCAGGCTTATTTTATGCTTGACAATTTCATTTACCAACTACGAAATGACCTCAAACTGAACAGTTTCGTACGTAATTGAACATCAGGCATCAACTTGTTGCCGTTTGCTTTGTTCTTTTTCGGCTCTTCGATTTCGCTTCATTTTTTTTCATTTATTTTTTTCCTTCCTTTGTTTTATGCGCATTAGAATCCTTTCGCCATATCGGAATTTCTATTAAAAGCCCCGACCTTATAGTATGTACATTTGTAAGCCCTGTAAATATCCAATTTGCTTTATGGTCAGCACGCGAAGCAGGCAAATGCGAAGGCAATGCGTTTTTCTTTTACTGTTTTTTTTCTTTTTGTTTCAATTTCCATTTAGTTTTCAGTCTTAATGCGGAGCTCCCCAGCGCCTGGCATTTTGCTTTTTGCCATACGCTTTCTGCTGACTCGTGCGCCTAATTGTCAGTAAGAAGCAAACAATTTTCAGAGCAAATGGCAATGAAAATGAAAATGGAAATGAGAATGAAAATGCTACACTTAGAGTGCCTTGTAGATAGACAAATATATGTACATTCATACATATATAAATATAGAAGACTTGTAAAAAACGCACACAAAAAATGACGCTGCAAAAATTCTTGGCCAACGCTTCTTTACGCGCTTGATTAATTTTGCTTGCCTTTTTGTATTTTGCCTTATTTTTTTATTTAATTTTATTAGCATTCGTTTTTAAGAGCAAAGTGTTAAATTGGACAGTTTGGAGCACAGGGCAAAGCACATTATGCACACTTGATTAAATATGGCCAAGAAAGTTGCCAACTTTTCTCGCCCAAAAAAAAGTTACATTAAAAAAAAAAGGAAAAAAAAGTAGAGCTCGTTATGTTAATTTTTAAGGAAATTTCTATCGGACAGCTGTCAGCTGATTGGCAATTCATTCAGGCCAAAAGTGCACAAAGCATATGTTCAGATTCTCAAGTTACATACATATATACAAATATATATAGATATATATATATTTCTATATGAATGTAAAATGCGGTCAATGCGCACATCATTAAGCCCTGGTGATTTTCTCAGGTAAATGACAAAGTTCAAGTGGCATTCAGCAGTTGTGTGCTTGATTTGATTGAATGGCGACTCCGAGCTGAAAAGCATCTGCAATACGTTTTATACTTGACTTCTTGTCTAGCTACACACGCACACACAGACACACACACACACACCATACAGTCAGCGCTACAGTTATGGCTTTGTGTGTGCGTATTTACGTTAGTATCTTGACTGCACGCATACAAATTGTTGCCGCTCTCATCGTCTACATAATGGGTACGTACTTTGCTTTCAATTTACTAATGCATCAGTGATGCCAAGCCAAAAGCTAAAGGTTGACTAGCTACCAGAGCACACTTTCAAGATGAAGATGTTTTTTTCTGCTTTTTTTTTTTTTTTTTTTTTTTTTTTCTGTTTGTCTGTGTGCTTTTCTCCTTTTATGTTTGGCTTCCCTTACGCAATAGGGTATGCTTGTTGCTAGTTTGGTAATGCATAATCAACAGGATTTCTTTTTTATTTATTTATTTTTTTTTTTTTTTTTTGATAACGTAATGATTGCGAATATTGGCAGCTCTTTGACCATTTACTCGCAATGACAGCAATTTTAATTGCATTTTTTTAATACATATAAATAAATAATTATTGGAAATAAAGAATTTTTTCATTGGCATTTATATATAAAAATAAATGGAAAAAAATATATATATTAAATTTGATTATTAATTTTTAAGGCTGTTCATTTTATGTCAAAAGTTAATTATGAAATATAATTTGATATAAATACGACTGCATGAGTAGATAAGTATTTAAATTAAATTTAGTTGCTGATCCTTGCTACAATATATAAAATAAATATATTATGTTAGAAATAAAATTTTTTTTTTTAATCTTAGCATTTATTACTTTATTTATTTTATAAGTACAATAAACACTTTTTTTTTTGCTTATGCTGTTCCCCATTTCTGTCCATGTTTCGCTCTCATAATACAATCTCAATTTACTTGATTTCATTTACTTATTTATAGGGTACATTCGAGTACAATAAATCCTTGGACAATAATATATTTGTCAGTCTATCACACTTCACTTGCCGCATTTATAACATGTTTTTCTCAACTTTTCTTTTGCCCCGGTCTCCCTCCTACCATTGTTGCATAGAGTTATTGTTGCACGCACATCGAGCGTGCCGGAGTCAAGTCAAGTTTGTTTATCGTTCGTGCATTGTAATCAGTGCTATGCATTGTGCTTGTGTGTGTGGCATCTGCCACTCGACTCTAAAGCGGCGATGGCTTTACATTGAATGTCAAATCGGCGAGCGAGCAAAATATGCTAAAAAAAAAAAAAAAAATCACAGACAGAAAAAAGAAGAGCCACAAATATTAGCAAAACATGTTTGTTGTCCCATTTGGATTATTTTTTATGTATAATTTGTTAAATGCATAAAGTTTATTTATAATTCAGTTTGTTGTTGAAAAAGCACAAACTGCAAACATTTGCGGTTGCTTTTTATTGAACGCGTAAATCATAATTAAATATTGAGTTTTTGCTGCCCAAATGGAAACGAGTGCAAAATATTTGATATTTAATTGGTTAACGTGGCGTATGCGTGATATTCGATTAAATGCTCAGTTGAGCTGGCATGTTATTTCTGTGGTTTCTATGGCAAACACTTGAGTTCACGCGAATTGAGGCAAACACCGATTTGTGCCTGTGTCTGTGTGCTTCGGTCTCTGCCACGCCCACAAAGACACACACATCACAGCACAGCCGCCCCGATGTTTACCTTGGAGTTTGTAGCGGGCTGTCAAGTACTTGTTAAGCTAACAGCAGCTGCTGTTGTGTGTGTGTGTGTGTTTTATTTTTACTTTTTTTTTCCATGTTCTTCGGCCAGCCAACAAGCAATTAATTAATGGTACAAAAAAAAAAAGAAGAGAATATGCATGAAATTAAGTTAAGTTTAGCAGCTGCTAAATTCTGAACTCAAACTCAAATTGGTTGACTTTAATTCATTTAAATAATACGCAAGCGAGCGCAGACACCAGCTCTCGGCAGGGCAATGAAAATAAATGAAGGCTCATCAAAATAAAGCGTTGAATATTAAGAAAAATTGCGTGCAGCCGGACACAAATTTTTAAAAATAAATAAAAAGCAGAGAAAAAATAAAAAAAAAAAAGTAAAATGAATTTAAAGCGAGTCACAGGTGCGAGCATTAAGTAGCCAAACAAATTGCTTCTTTACCTACCTTACTCAACTTTATTCTCACTCTGTCTCTCTCTTTCTCTCTCTCTCTCTCTTTCTCTCCATTTTTTTAAAAATACTTCCGGCAACAGTTGCTTTGGCCTTAAGGCCTCCCCAACTACGGCATCTAAAAAATTTGAAAATTACCAATTTCAAAAAATATTTGCAGCGACAGCCCAAGGCTGTGAGGCACAAGGATGCGACATGTTTTGCACTCTTTGCCTTGTCTGCGGTTTTTTGTGTTTGTGCAACGTGGCATGAATGTTATAGCCTGCCACGCCCACACACACACACACACGCGTACAAGAGCTGGGTTACCCTGCACTTGAAGTGCAAATGTGCAGTGTAATTAAAAGTGGGCGTGTGTGTGTGTGTGTGTGTGTCTGTGTATGCAGGTGCACAGCAATTGAGAACAAAAATGATAAAAACTAAAAAAAAAAATGATAGTAAAAGAAAATATGAAACTTTGGCTTGTAGTTTGTTATACCCTGTCTGTGAATAGTCGCAATTATGCCCTTGTCATAGCTCCAACTACTTTATATACCAGCTAAATTAAAATGCATCAATTAGAGCATTTTAGACACAGAAGGTCGCTTGAATTTAAGTTTTTTAATAAGCACAATGTTGTCAACTTTTTAATTACTTTCAGTAAAAGACTTTAGCTTTTCTTTTATAAATTACTCTTTTCTTTTCCTATGAAAAAACAATATAAATATATTTTTACTTATATATATTTCCAGTACGACGTAACATTTGCTCTATCTTAAATATATATGAATTTCACAAATTATTATTATTTTTTTTTAATATCTTAAACACTGTCTGGCAAGCCAAATCGTTGCTAACGAACAAACAATATAAATTATCAAGTGCTAAAAGCCAGACATAACAAAAAACTCTCAGTTCGCTAATTCAACATAAATTAGAATCTTCAGAGCTATTATACAAAAAAAAAAAAAAATAAATAAATAAATAAAAAAAAAAACACTTTAAATGATCTCAGTTTTCAGTTTCAGTTTCTAAACAAAACATTTACACACACGCACATCCCATACTTCAGACATTGAATCGTAAAAGCGAGTGTGTTTACACTCTGACTTAAGAGCTAAGACGCTCGAGAGGATAGTCCAGCTTAAAGCAAGCTGAGAATTATTTATACAATATTGCGGTCTGAGAGTCTTTATGCCAGCGAAATGAAATGCAAAGTGAGCATATGCTAAACACAAACATATTCTAAATGAATTATTTAGCAAAAGAGAATATTTAGACTGAAGGTACTGAAGGGAAAACTAAGAAAATATATACATATTTTTAAATTTATAGAAAATTTATATTAAATAAAACTATTTTAAAATATAAAAAATATTCAAAATAAATTTATATATAGTTAAATATGTGTATACATATGTATATATTTTTTTAAATATTTAAAATATATAATATATAAATAAATCTAAAACAAATCTTATCAAAGTTATATGAATGTAATATTCATGTTTTATAAATATATGTAAAATAATATTTATTACATATAATTCAAAATTTGCCAAATATTTTTCAAATATATGTATTAAATGAAAATATTTGAAAACGCATACATTTCCAAAAATTAAAAAATAAATAAAAAACATTTAATAAATATTAAAAATTATGTAGCACACTTGCACAAATGAAAAGAAATATATATTTAAAAATATATATATGATAAATCAATTTATATATATTATAAATATTATTTAAAATCAGAATTCATAATAAGGTAATTGATGTATGTAATTAAGTCTAAATAGTAACTATAATTTGTAATAAAAAGGATTTTATATAGAAGCAAATATAACAAATTTTCAGCATGAAAAGTATTTCATTCAATCATAATTTACTGCACAGGGTATTTCAACATCTCATACATACTTAGGCCTTTATTTATGATATTTTTTTTCTTTCAGTTTCTTCTTTTTTGTAGGTTTTCTTTTCTTGGCCAGCCTGGCTGCTGCTGCTGCTGCTGCCCTGACGACAGACTCTTTGCCAGCGGTTTGTATGGCATGTGGGTAATTTTCAGAAATATGAACTATATGCGCTGTGCTGGCTTTTTGATTGCTGATGGCTGTTTGGCTGCACAAGGCAGACAGACGGAGAGGGAGAGCGAAAGAGAGGGAGGAATAGGGCGGCCTATTTAAGCGCTATAAGCCGGACACTGGCCCAGCCAGTTCTATTTCCAACTTAGTTATCTAAAACGGGCAACGCTCAGGCTAGCAAAATAATAGAATATGGGCCATAATGTCAGGCAGAAATGGCGAAACACAGAGACAGAGAGAGAGAGAGAGGGAGAGACATCTGGTCTTTTTAATTAACATTTGCCAAACGTAAACCCAAAAGCAGGCAAAAAACATGGCCAACTCTCATTCTCCTCCCTCTCTCTTCCCCCTCTCTCACTCTCTCTCTCTTCCTACTCTTTGCTGTTGAAATTAGTTTCAGCAGGTGAAGCTCACTTTTACTGAATATGTGATAATTGAGTTTTAGGTTATTCAATAGACTCAACAGAGATTCAAATACGTTCGGCTGCCTTTATTCGACTAATTGCTGGCCAAAAAGCTATAACAATGCCCACAATACAAATGCACAAAATATGCATGAAATTTAAACAAACTTTACCCAAATTGTTGGCCAAATATTTAGTTTTGTTTGAATCGAAAAGGAAAAAAAGGAAAAAATTTTATAAAATTCAATTTCAAATCACAAATTTTACAAAATTTCAATCAAAAGCGAACTAAACAATATATGCAGATAGATGTATATAAATACATAAAACCATAAAATCCTATTGATGGCAATTTTTATGGCCATTCTTTAATTTCAATATATAAATTCAAAGCAGCATTGCCAATAGAATGAATAGAAATTGCACACAACCGGGCGCACGTGGTTTGGCATTTTAAAAACTGACTTCACGTGGTGCATGTGAGAAAGTGCGAAGTGTGCCCGAGCATAAATCTTGCCCGGTACAATGGCCAAAAACAGGAGCACAGAACTTCGAAATGGAGACAAAGCAGCAGTCGCAGTCGCAGTCGCAGCAGCAGCAGCAGCAGCAGAAGCAGCCAACATACTAGTCACAGGAGCAGCTCAAAAGCACTTAGCCATGGCTGTGAAGCCGCCTAATTTATGGGCCCAGCCTCAGCCAGACAGAGTGAGAGAGTAAGAGAGAGCGAGAGCAACACAACCACACTCACATACACATACACATCCACATCTACATCTAGAGCCACGGCCAGAGCAGATAGCCAAATGGCAGAGCAAATAGCTGCAGATTAGGCACAGACGATTGCACTGAAACAATGCAGAATTCAGAATGCATAAAGCTAGGTGATCTAGAGCAGGGGGGCGGGGTCGAAAGGGGCGCGCCCATTGCGGCGGCTGGGTATGTGAGCATTTTGTAAAGGCCACAAGCCTGTGTTATGCACGCTACGCATTCACGCCATTCAAATCGATGTAGCGCCTGTGTGAAAGCACTTTACAACTGTCTCTGTGTGAGTATCTGCGTAGGTGTGTGCTTGTGTATGTGTGTGGGTGTATGCCTGGCATAGAACTACAAATTGATAAAATTGAATTCGATAATATTGAACAGCTTATGGTTGAATGACAACAGCTGAAGAAAAACTATTTGCATTCACGTGCATAAGAGCGAAATGGCCATGAAATGCTCAAGGTCTGATGATCCTAGTTAAGCTGTTAGAATTTATGTAGAATTGCATTTGATGAACTTTAGTTTAAAAATCACAAATAAACCTTCCTAAAACTTAGCTTCGTGTTTTTGAAATAAAAGTTATATAAAAAGTTTTTCAAACATCAAAAATCTATAAAATGTATAAAAAAAAAGAAACAATTTCAAGGATAAAAGCAATTTATAGTAAAAGACAAAACTAATAACACAAATGAACAATTAAAATAATAAATAAATAATTAAAAAATAAATATTAATATTAAAAAATATAAATATAAATAATATAAAATATTTTAATATATATTAATATTTTCTCAACTTCAGAAAATTCAAAGAAAAAATATACAAAAAATTCAAATCATTTTTGACAAGCAAATTAAAAATAGCAAAATATTCTACTTAGCTAAAATAGTAAAAAAAATCTATTTAAAAAAATTAAAATAAATAAAAAAATTAATGAAGTTTGAAGAGTAATTTACCTTTCAGCTAAAGTAGATCAATTAAAAATACTTTTGGTGAGCCTTAACATAAATCATATAAATAAAATTTAAAATTTTTTTTCTTTTTTAGTTTTATTTGTTTTTAAGCCTGTAGATCATGCTAAACGAGAGAAAAAGGACTCAGCTCACTTTCAGCTGGCACAACAAATTTGATTATGTTTGTTTGCGCTCAGATTAATCTGATGCTGAAGTGTCATAGTTAGGTAATATCATTAGGCCTTAATAAATAGAAATGGCATAACTTTTTTATGACTCAAACTGCAGAGGGGCAAGCACAAAGGGAGGGTTTGAGAGATGGAGAGAGAGAGAGGGAGGGAGGGAGAGAAAGACCTGGCCTCATTCATTTTATTGTTATGGTTATTACGTTTATTCGCCTAACTCCACTGACATTTATTGCAAAAAGTAAATGTTTGATGATAGTCACGTAGTTGGTGCTGCTTCTACAGCTGCTGCGACTACTACTTAAACAGCGACAGTCAACAAAAACAGAAAAAAACAAAATAATATACAAAAAAGAGAAAAGTAAAACAGGAGAGCATTGTGCAGAGTTCAAAGTTGGCGGCACATGACATGCAAAAACAAAATCCCAAAACACTGAAACGTGCTTTTTTGACATTTTACGCTATGTGACGAGAGGGAGAGAGAGAGAGAGAGAGAGTGAGAGGGGGGAGGGGGATAGAGGCACACGAAGCGTGTGTGTTGGCAAATTGAATTTTGCTGCCAAAAAAGAATGAAGGAAATTTGTCGTATTGATTTAAAGACAAGAAACGAACGACAGACAGGCATTAGGGTCAATTACCGCTGCTAAGTGAATTGACAATAAAATCAAAAGCAGGCAACAAACAGTTAACTTCTGATGCCACATTACTTAACTGTCAACTGGCACACACACACAAAGAGAGAGGGAGAGAGAGAGAGAGAGAGAGATAGAGCTAACCACCCACTCACACGCACACACACACACACACACTTACTTACTCACACACACATTGTATTACTTTCATTATCTGTGCAAATATTTGGCAGTTGGCAGTTGGCTCTGTTGCCAGCTCAACAGTTTCGGGCAAGTTTTTAAGCCGCTTAGAGAGCAACCGAAGTGAAAGTTATTGTGTGTTGACAACACACACGAGTTGACACACGCACACACACGCACACACACACACATATTTTGGTGCACATTTCATAAATGTGCCAAAGGACAAACTATTTTTTGTGCCTGCTGCCGCTGCCGCTGCTGCTGCTGCTGCTGCTCTCTGCTGCTACTGTTGTTGTTGTTTTTGCTGCGTGCGCTTTTGATGAAGTTTCCAGTTCGGCTGGCTGCCTGGCAGCGCTTAAAACACACGCTGTTTGTCGCACCCGTGGGGCTGTCTCTGGTCTGTGCATACGATCTTAACTTTCGCATATGCCCGATATACCCAGAAACTATGCACACGAGAGCCGCAAAGTTGCGTTGAGCCCGCAGGAAGCATCAGCATTGCCCGGCTTACCCACTCGCCGCCCACCTCCCCGCCTCTCCGCCTTCAGCGTGGCTGTTGTAAATATTTGTCTTTGTGGCCAGCCCAGCGAGCGCTGGCAGAGCAAACATCTCAGACAAATCCAAACTCAACCGCCCATCCATTCTATTTGACTAGAAGCAGAGACACGTTTAGCTCTAGCTCGCCACCTCAAGCTACAGGGAAAGTCAATTTGGGCAGCGCTGATGCTGATGCATAGGCAAATGCTGGCAAGCAGACAGACAGAGAGGCAGACAAGACAGACTTGCATGCGTGCTATATAAATCGCAAAAATTGCAATATTGAAAAGTACGTAGAGAAAGCAAACCACATTTTATGGCCACTGAAAGCTAATTAACAGCTTTTTTACGACACATCAATTCGCGCATTTTCTTTGAGCCGGAAAATAAACACTGAGAGCAGGAAACATGTTTTGACGCCGTCGTTGCCACCGTTGCCGCATTCTATAAAATTTCCTTATGTGTAAAAGAAAAACTGAAAGCAGACAAAGAAAAGTGTGTATTTACGACACACTCGTCGAGGGTGGCAACGCATGTGTGTGTGTGTCAGTGTCAAAGCGAGGGAGCGAGGCAGTTGGTACTTAACAACTTGGCGTATTTATTTAGCACGTGCTTTTGAGGCTGGGTAGAGGCAGGTGGGTGGATGGGTTCACGAGCATATTTGTTGCTTGCTTTTAATTAACAAATGCCTCGAAAAACTCATTGTTGTAATAATAGCTGCTGCTTAATTAGACGTAAAAGTCTAGCGTTAAATTAACGCAGCGTTCTTATAGGCTGCCAGGGATATTCTATATATAGAGCTATATAAAATTTGGCAACAATTTTCAATTTGCAATTATCGCTGGGTTTATTAGCATTAAGTCAACATATAAAATATTTACTCTAAAATTTATCACTCATTAAAGTCATAAAGCATCTTTGCTTTGCTTTGCTCCTCTCTCGCTCTCTCTCTCTCTCTATCGCTTTTTGGCTTCGTGAGACCGGCAAAGCAAGCAGCGCGCTCTGCCGCTGTTAAGCAGTGCAGTCTGTTAACAGCAACAGCTCTCTCTCTCTCTCTCTCTCTCTCTGTTATTAGCATTCGCTGTTAGCAATCAATCAAGTATTCCTAAACTCACTTCAACTTGAAGTGTTTAATTATATATGAAATAAAATTGATTTGACTCTAAAAGTTCTAAATTTCCGGCTTTAGCCATTTTCAATTAAAATGTCAAATCTAATTTGTAATTGCATTTCTGGCTTTATATCATTGCATTATAATGCACGCTAATCCATATTGACAAAGCTGTTTAGCCTTTAATTAAATGCATTTGCATAATCAATTAAAAACTTTGAATGACCTCAATATTGTGCATTTGTTTCCTGCATAATTGCATTATGTTCATCAGCAGTTAAATTGTAATCAATGTTTAAATAATCCAAACATGATAATTGAATGCAGGCAATTAAAATCGAAATTTGTGAAATCTATCTACCCAGACCCAGATGCCTCTACCAAGTGATTGTCATTGCATTTTCGCTCTCTGTTTGCCAGCGTCAAGTGCAATCGCATTTGGCCCACTCGAAAAGTGCTTCTTCACGCGCAGACCTTGGACTATCAAAATGGTTAGCCCCAAACCAAACGAACAGTGCTCTAATAATACGGCCAGTCACGAACATATCTTATCAATTACGTTGACAAATATTTGTCTGAGCCATTGCGAAAAGTGGCATAGTAGCATATAATGGATGAGGCTGCTTTGCACTTGCGGCAATCCAGGCGTAATTTAGTGTGAATTATGTTGAATTGCTATTGAAGTGGCATTAAATGCATTTACTTGAATAAATATTTTCTTAAACTAAATATTGGAAATGGGTTGTTTGTGTAATCTAAGATAATAGCTCTTTATGCTAATTACATCAGCAGTTAAATGAAGCCCACTTAAAGCAATGTTAAGCCCTTCAGATCTTAAGCAAATTCTAATTTCTTCTATCAGTATTTAATTGACTCTTAAGTATAGCTAATAGAAACGTAAGAGCAATTTAACTATTTGATTAGAAATCAAGATTAAAACACTCGCTCATTTCCGCTGTTTTGACTCATGCAAATCATTCTTATAATGCATGATAACATTTGTTCGTTTACAAAGACATTTCGGGACTATTATTATTCAAGTTAAAATTGCTTAAAGGCTAAAAAACCTATTTTATGTAAATGGTCAATCATAGGAATGCGATTTTTATGTGATATATTAAATGAAATATGTTTTTCTGCTAGCTGCCTCGAAAGTTGTATTAAGTTTACTTAAAATACGGTTTACAATATTAGAGCTTAAACAAACTCTAGTCTATTATATTTTATATAATGGAATTTAATCATAGCTTCTAGAAACGTAAGAGCTGGTTAATAAAATAATTTAATTATTTTATTAGAAAAATAATTTAAAAAGCTCGCTCATTTCAGCTCTTTGTCCCATGCAAAGCATTCCTCTATTGCATGATAACATTTGTTCGTTTACAGAGACCCATGCACAGTCGTAACTTCCTTTTGTTGACAGTTTGTCTGCTACTTTGTGGTAGGTTAAGTGTCATATATGTAGATAAGAGAAACAAAGTGCAGCAGACACAAGCTGCAAAAAAAAAAAGAATAGAAAAAGAAGAGCACAACAATGCCAGATGATTGATCAAAAGTTTGCCCTATCAATAACTTATTAGATAACGCATGGTGTTGGCGCTGCACTCCGACAATATGCACTTCACAAGCTAATCGACACAAGGGCCAAGTGTGTGCTCCCTCCGAATATAAAAGGCAGTGCATGGCCAATGCGCACAGTACAGTGAGCGTTCGAACGTTTCACAAAACAAACAAAGGAAGTGGAAGTGGAAGAGAAAGAGACAGGGAGAGAGAGAGAGAGTGAGAGGCAATATGAAAGTGCTACTAGTTTTTGTCCTGATATCCTTGGCTGCGTTGGCCAGCGCCAGGAAGCCATTCGCCGCGCGCTACGATAACTTCAAAGTGTATCGAGCTTTTGTCGAGGATAACGAGCAGCTGGTTGAGTTTAAAAAAATTCATCACCACCTACAAGTAGGGGAATGCGATAAAGCATGGGAGGCAAAACATCAACATCTTTTTTCTCTGTTTTTCTGCTTCTCATTTCTTAGGTTCATATACTTCACGAGATTGGAGGACCCAATCGCAGCTATGATGTTATTGTGGGTCCATTGTTCCAGCGCGCCTTTGAGCAGGTGCTGCACGACTTGCAGGTGCAATACGATATAATCGTCGAGGATTTACAAGCGTAAGGCTCCAGGCAGACTTTAATTAAAAATATGAAGCAGATACTAAAGAAAAATAAAAAACTTTTCGTTTAGTTTGCTGGACGAGTCGTCGGTGGATGAGGATGCGCCCATGGACTGGGAAACCTATCATCCGTTGGATGTCATCTACGACTGGGTGGATGAGCAGTGCGACCAGCACGTTTATCTCGAGTGCCAAGTCATAGGCCATTCGTACGAGGGCAGGCCCATCAAGAGCGTCAAGCTGTCCAAACGTGAGGGCAACAAGGCCATTGTCATTGAGGGTAATATTCATGCCATGGAATGGATATCGTCGGCCACCGTCACTTACATCCTTAATCAGTTAATCAACTCCGAGGATGAGGAGATGCAACGTCTGTCCGAGGAGTTTGATTGGATTGTGATGCCGATGGTGAATCCCGATGGATTTGTCTACACACACGATGTGGAGCGCCTGTGGCGCAAGAATCGTCGCCCCAATGGCTATTCGAACTCGTCGGGTCCCTGCTATGGCATCGATATGAATCGCAATTTCGATTACCACTGGAGCGGTGCCGGCTGGGGTATTGAGGACCCCTGCGATCATTGGTTCGGCGGTGATGAGCCGAACTCGGAACGTGAAATTCTGGCCCTGCAGGAGTTTGTCAACTCCTTTGAGGATGGCTATATACGCGCCTATCTGGCCTTCCATGCCTACGGCCAGTATGTCCTGCTGCCCTATGGACACACAAACACTGAATTTCCGCCCAACTATGATCAAATGATGCGTATTGCTGCTGCCTTTGCCGATGCCGCTGAAGATGCGTTTGGCTCCGTTTTCACCTATGGTGCCAGCGGTTTATTGAACTGTAAGTGTTGAAAAACAAAAATAAGCAAATAACCACTGACTGGCAATTGTAATGCTATTGACCTCTGACACTTCACTCACTGTAGATGTTGTGTCTGGTGCGGCTAAGGACTGGGCCTACGGGGTTAAGAATATACCATTCACCTGCACTGTCGAGCTGCGTGATAAGGGCACATTTGGCTTCTTCCTGCCATCCAATCAAATTACGGAAGTTGGCGTCGAGGTCACCGAAGGCCTTAAATCGCTCGTTGCCAAAGCAGTCGATGAGGGCATTTTCGATTGAAATCGGTCGAGAGTCGAGAGGACACATTTCTGACTCTCACAAATCTCGACAACAATTGGATTAGCTTGTAGCGAACCTCTATGAATATATATACAAATAAAAATAATACAAATGTATATATGTATGTATGTATATTCAATATATTTCAATTTGATGAGCATTAAAATTGTACTACTTGGCGTATGCGTGATATTTGATTTGGTTGAGTTGACTGCTTAGTGTAGGGCACAGCAAGCAGTAACCTGTACTGCAAATACAACACAAGCAGTTCTATTTCCGGTTTGGGCTTCAGCTCTTACTGCACATGCAAGCAGTGCGCATCAGAGCTGCTTGCCAAGAGTATTTTAGCTTGATTTAAGTCCTGGCTGAAAGCTTGGGATAAAATAGCTAACAGTAGCTGTTAATGGAAATTTATTAACATTCTGTTGAACTATTCGAAATAACGAATATAATATGCGGAAAGTTATCAAAAAAATTTTATATATAAATATACAGTCAATTTTAATATTCATATTTGGCAAAATTTGTTTTTCTAATTCTTGTTTTATTTAAAAATTATAAGAAAGTGCACTGAATGAATTGAATTTTAGTATTTATATGAAAATATAACAAATTATATTTAAGTGAATAAATATTTAGTAGCAAAATGTATTAAATTATGAATTCTTCACAAAAAATTGCTCTTACCACTAACCAAATTTTTTCATACTAAATGAGAATAATTTAATTAGTATACTTAATAAAGAAAGATATTTAATCAATTCTCAACATTCAACAAATTCCCTCAATATCAACACAAACAACAAATTCAGAAACGATACGTAACCCCTAGAGATAACATTTATTATTTATTGCATCAGCATGCCAAGCATTTGATTTTGAAGTGACTTTCGAGCTTACTCCCAAAGTTGTTGACTTATCTTTGACACCCACTTATTGGTCTGCTTACATTACAGAACACACGCTCCTGCTTAACGTTCGTCCCTGCTGCAGCCGGCAATTAAGCCACAAACTTAAGTGTATGGCTTGTCTGAATTACATGTACTTATGTCGTTTGGGTCAAGCAACTTTACTTTGCTTTTGCCACACAATTGCGACGAAAGTGTGGCCCCTTATCTGGCTAATTAGCATTAAGACTTAAGCTCAGCCAGTCACGACAGGTTCACAACTACACTTTGAGTGCCGTTGATTTCATTCGGTCTGGTCACGTGCCGCACATTTGCGACGAGACATAATAAAAAATGTTATTCAAATATGAATCATAATTATATTTATCGAATATTATATACCCTCTCGCTCTACGATATCCCCAAAATGAAATTTTGGTAAATATTAGTGATAGTGAAACGAAACTGTGATGATTTTTTTTTTTTTTTTAATATAAATAAATAAATAAAAATTGGTTCAAAGTTGTTTAATTCAATAAAAATCTTTTAATAATTTTTAAAATATATATTGCTGATAATATTATATTATTTATAAAAGGTTATATATTTTTATTTATTTAACTTTTGTTATTTAAATGACAAAAATTAAAATTAAAAATATTTGTTATATATATTTGAAAAATTTTAATGTGATTTTAAAATAATTTAATTTAATTTTTATTAATACTAATTGAGTATCTAAAGTAGATTTTTATACATCACATAATAAAATTAATTTTTTTATATATATTTTATTTTAATAATATATCAAAAATAAATCATATCATGATCATATTTTCTTAAGCCAGCAGTTGTACGTAAAGTTTCTCACTCATACTCTTTCCCATTATCATCATCAAATTATAGGGTATTAAAAGCACAATATTATGCATATTGTAGGCTCCACTAAATATGATGTGAAACAATGAGCATAACAGTTTCACGCTCGATGCTCGACGCTGGCTTCTCTTTTATGTTAATTTTCTTGGGGGCAAATGGCATCTAGGCTCATATAGGAAATTCGGGTGACCTTTTATTGGCAATAACCTGAGCTGTTTTAGACGCTTTTTGTTATTGTTTTCCTCGCTTTTTTGTTGCTTTTTTGTTTGTTTCTGTATTCTTTCGTTGGCACGCCTACACGCCATATAAAGAAAAGGGGCTGCAGGGCAAAAAGTTAATTGAAAATGTGTATGGAATTTTGGGCCGGAAAATAAAGAAAGGAATTGGCTTTTGCTGCTGCTGTTAATGGCGCCTGCTTTAAAATTACCGCCTACAATTTATTTTCAGTTGCTTTCAACTGCGTTTGTTATTTGGTTTGCATATTTGATTACAGAAAGATGACGAGGAAGAAGCAGCAGCAGCAGCAGCAGAAGAAGTTGAAGCTGTGGGTATTTGGTTCGTCGAGCGCTTTGAGCATGACACTTATCAGGTGTCAAAGGGCGAACCGACGTTACAAGTGCAGCGTGTGTAAAACCTGGAATTTTCTTCATTTCCAGCTACAAACATTTTGAAGCGAACAAGCTGAAAGACGGACAGAATGACTGACTGACGGCTATATGGCAAGCATATACTATACTCATATCCTGTTCACTCGACTCGGCTTGTATAGCATTTGCAGTATTTGCATGTCAAAGGGCTAGAAAAATCATTGAGACGTAAATCATGTTCCGATATTAAAGTCGATCGTATAGTGTGGCATGTGAAGAGTTGATACTGCTGCTGCTGCTGCTGCTGCTGAGGCTGCTCCTGCTGCTGCTGCTGCTGCTTGGTAATCGCTCTGCAAAATGTATTCTACAGCAGCAGCAGCAGCCGAAGCAGCAATAGCAGCAGCTCATGTGAAGTTTTTCAAATGCATTCAACCAACTGCACAGCTTCACCTTAGCACATCACCCACACACACACACACAGAGACAGGGTAACACACTTTATCATAAATAGCAGCGGTACATGGCTACAGGATAAAGCGAGGCTCTGCAATGGCTGGCTGCCTAGCTGACTGGCTTGCTGGCTGACTGGCTGCTGCATTGGACACGTGAAACCATCATCAATCTAGGAGCCAACGACAGTTTTAACGACTTCTTGTGGATTACTTCAAACAAAATAACCACTTTGTAGTCGCTGCAATTTTATGCTGCCCACCCCCTCCTATTCCACACAGTTTGCTGTTGATGGTCCTGGACTTCCGACTCGACCACGGCTACAGCTTTAGCTTTAGCTTTTGGCTTTGGCTTTGGCTTTGGGTATTTGCTGCATTTGGATAAAAGTTTTGCTGCGTACTGCACAAAGTTCCCCAGTTGCCAGTGCTCCAAATGGTGGCCAAACTGCGGACGTTAACAAAAATTTGCCAGAGCACACACACATACACACACACACACATGTACACATGTACACACCGGCACACACATGCAAAACTTAAACATGTATAAAATTTTATTGTTCATGCAGCAGCCAAAAGAAGCACTTAGTTGCCACGGCCACAGACAGGTGAAAATAGCTGAAGAGCTGTGCTTCACAAATTGATTGCGTCCAAGGATTAACTTTCAGGGTTCATGGCAAATCAAAACAGAATCGAGTCAAGGCGGCAGCTATATAGCTGCTTAAACTTGTACGTATTTTATGCAAATAAAGGGCTTTAGGATATTAGATAAAAAGTTATTTTTTTATCATATGAAAATGAGATCACATTTAAATTTTAAACTTGTTCCAGGCATAGATTTTTAAATTAGCTTCAGGTCGAATATAATTTTTTAAATAATTGCAAATATTGATCGGGCTTACAGCTGATAAGTTTATATGCATTTTTTTTTTTAGTTTATATAAAATTTATAGATAGATAATTTTATACCAAAATGTAAAATAATAATACCTTACAAAAATATTTAAAAATATGTAGTATAAAGTTATAATTAATAATAATGTTAAAAGAAACATATTTAACATATTTTCTAGTTTTTTTTTTACATATATAATAATAAGAAAATCTTTAAAAATATACAACAAAAAATATTCCTTATGATATAAATTTTTACTCTAATTTAATTTAAAAATATATAAATTGAAAAAATATAAATACATATATAAATTATAAAAATGAGATATTCTTTATGATATTTTATACTCTAATGCGATTTCAAATGTCATTATGCATATTGTGCTTAGCAGCTTAAGAACGGCAGTGGTTTAATATACCTAAGCTGCTGTAAAGAGATTAGAGATTATTTGCATTCACGCCGTTTAAATCTCCTCCACTTCGGCTTTGCATTACTGCTCTGGCATTCGTTTTTCGAGCACAATTATAATCTTCGACATCGTGCAGCTGCATCAGTAACGACAGCTCTGCAATTTGAATGCTCAATCGACTAGATCTCTCTAGTGATTTCTCTCTTTAGCTCTACTTTATGCCAGCTAATATTTGAAATTGTAATATATATTTGATATGATGATGATGATGATGATTCATATAGCTAAACAGCCAATGTTATAATCTAAATAATGATATGCCATTAGCCAGACATGCGTTTAATTTAATTAAAGAAAAAACGTTAACTAAATGCCAAAAGGCGTGGCAAAAAAGAAAAAGAAAAAAAATGATACTACAAAAAATAAGTAGCAAAACTACCCTTAAAGCAAATAGGCAGCTGTTGCATTGCTTTCGCATACAAGACAAGAAAAAAGGAGAGAGAGAGCACAACGCATGAAATCCAAAACGTAGAATCCCTACAAAATGTTGGCCAATGGCCAGTTGCTGCTGTTGTTTATGGTAACAGCAGCAGGAGTAGCAGGAGTAGCAGCAGGAGCAACAGCAGCAGGCAACTGACAGCAGATGCGACAAAGCTTCATTAAAATTAACAAAACTTAATTGCAGCTTACGTGGCACGTAGCATGTTGCAAATGTGCTTTGCAATCTGTTTGATGGCCCCTACAATCAGCGTGCTGCAACGACTAGGGGAGAGAGACACCTGCACCTGCCACTCGCTAAAGATCGCGCTGCAGCCAGTCAGGCCTGCCAAAATTTGATGTACTGCATTGGGGTCTGGCTGGCTGGCTAGCTGGCTGCCTGGCAGGATACTGTTGTGATCCTGTGAGCAGTCGCAGATTGCAGCTGCAAAAGGATTAGTGTACGCGTGCGTTCAGCTGCAAACAGTCGAAGAAAGGACATCACGACATAAACAGGCAACAGCCAACAGCTAAACAGGCCCAGTCCGGGCCTGGCCTGGCCAAGCTGATCAAACAGGCAGGCAACTGGTTGCGATGCCACATAAAGTGGATACCTTGCGTGCAACTGTTATTGACAGCATGCACACGTGTCGCCCGTTCCCCTGGCCATCCTACCTGCCTCTGCACACACACACACACACACACTGCTGCAGGCATAGAACTTTCCTCGGCTCAACGTAACCCATTTGGTCTGTCAATGGCTTGTAACTTGGGCAAAACCGTTTAGGCCAACTTGGAACCGAACTTTGGCACATGGCATGTCAGAAATTACGTTAAGCGCTTTAGTGCCTTTGACATTTGCATGCAATGACTGTCGCTTCGGCTTTTGGACACACAAAAACAATAACTGAAAACTGCAATTACCCTTCGACCACGCCCATGCCGCCCTGTCTCCCACCACCTGCCCACCTACAAAAAATATAGCTTAGCCTAACTGAGGTCGTTGTGCCATCAATTGCCATCAATGGAAATTGAATTTGCAGCCAGCATTCCATCACCTGAGACAGCAGACAAAAAATAAGAGCTAAGTCGAATGGAGAGATTGAGACTGAGAGGGCGAGAGAGAGCGCGAGGAAAAAGAAGAAAAAAGAGCAAGAGATGAAGAAGTCTTTTCTCATGTTCTGTGGCACATATTACTTTAATTATAAGCTAGATACTCTACAGTCGACTACGTAAAATTCCTCATTTTAAGTTAATTAAGAAATATATTAGACAATATATTATAATATATGTACATATATACTTAATATTCATTTTTGTATTGTTTTAAAGTAAGGCGCATCACTAAAAATGTTTAAGGAACTAAACTCATTTTAAATATTTATATTTTTTTAAGATTATTTATACGTATTGCTTTAAATTTTAAATTCAATCGTTTCTGAAAGGATTAAAAAAAATTAAATACGATTAAAATTATGAATTAAAACTAATTAAATATAAAAATTAATTTGAAAAAAAATTTTAATAATATTTTCTGGACTATTAACTCCAATTAAATAGATATGCAAATAATATAAAAACGTCTTGGATTTCTTAATTTTATTTAATTATTAAGTCAGAAAAAATTAATATATTTTTATGAGGTACTACATATTGAGAATAAATTTAAAATATGTTAAAAAAAAAGTATTTTTTAAAAATAATAATGTTTAAAACAAATACATTCCATTAAGACAAATTTTATTCATTATTCACTAAATTTCAGATATAATTAATATCTAATTTAATTTTAAAGTCGATCTCTTCATGACAGCTTCTAGTCCAGTCAGCGTGCAACTTGACTTGAAACTGATACAACTAACTAAAGCGCAGAATGAGGACTTATATAAGTACTCACAATATATCTTACACTCACTTAGCTGTCGCCTGTAAAATTTGTACCCGAAACTTGCGCTGCTCTATTAGAGTATGCATTAGCGAGCGCATTAAAAATGTGCTAAAGTGAGCATCAATTTTGGCCAAGTTTGCAATTAATTGCAGGCGACCGGCAAATGCTGACAGCGGGCGGTGTCATATTCATAAATTGTGGCCAGCCGGTGCGGCATGAGGCTTGTGGCCAAATAGCTGACCATATGGCGGCGGCAGCAGCTAGTCAGCGAGAGAAAGACAGAGAGAGAGAGAGAGAGAGGAGAAAGAAAGGGAAAGAGTGTGTGTGTGTGGTTTGTGGTATCAGCAAACGGCGTGGCGGCTGCAACATTGACAGCAGCAGGAGGCGTGTGTGCTTGTGTCAGTTGTTTGAAGTGTGCCCCAATAAATGACGCCAGTTGTGCGCGCTGCTGCGCTGCGATCCAATTTCAAAACAAAAGGTTTCTGATTACGTTACGTTATTTAAAGCGCAAACGCAGTCAAGTGCATAATGATTAAAAGGCCACACGCAGGTTCACACACATACACACACAGCGACACTCCTACTCAGCTCATATTTTGGCATAATATGCGCATTAATGCAAACTGCATTTCAATAAGAACCAGCATTAAATGCTCGAGTGAGCGCGAGCAACAACTGGCATAACTGGCTGCCAGATAAAAGATAAAAACTAAGGGAAAATTATGCAGATAACTCATACGCCCCGTTATGTGGCCAACAGGCAGCTGCTTCCTTGCCACATTTACAGCGCGTATATCCTGTGCGCTGCGTGACCAATTCAGCAGCTCGCAACTCGCAGATCCTGCTTCTGCTCCTGCTCCTGCTCCTGCAACTGCTGGACGCTCTCAGGCGTCCATTATATAAATGCGCTTTTAATAATAGCCATACCTACCCGAACCGACCTATACCGTCGCATGCATGTGTGCCTGTGCTTCGCTATGTTTGTCCAGGGTGTATTTGCATTGGCCATAATGGCGAACGAGTCTGCGTTAAGCCAGCGTAATTTAGATTTCAGCTAAAGATAGAGACACTGGGGCACAGACACACACACATACACACACACACACACAGCAACAATGTTGCCAACCGCAGCAGCGCATGACAATTAAACCAAAACTGCAGAAAACTGCAGATGCTATGAAGTTGCTTTATTTTCTCCCTCTCTCTCCCTCTTCTTATTTTCTGTTTGTTTTAATACCCTTGGCGGAGAGAGTTGTGCGAGAAAGGCATTGAAGGCAGTAACTTGCGATCATTTAATATGCTTAAACGTGTGGAATATATTTCATATGGATATATAATAATGAGATTATTTCATATATGTATTTTATTTTATTGATACTTAAACCAAGCAATTTTTTCTGTATTCATAATATTCTACTAATATAAATAATATTATTTAATATATTTTATTGAAATTGAAAGAATTGATTTGCTATTAATTAATAATAATTTGTTTATGTATATGTTTTTATTACTTTTTAATATATAATTATTATTATTAAGATATTTATATTCTGGATTCGTTATTTTTAATTTATTTTTAATTTAATAGAATGCTGTCAATTACTATTAATTAAATTGTTCAGTCTGATTGAAATCTTAAAAAAAAAATCTTGAAAAAAAAATATATATATTTACACTTTGTATTTAAATAAAATATATACATGTTTATTTAAATTTATATATATTTTTTATATATTATATAAACATCCTTAATTTTTAATCATGGCAGCAGCTCTTTCTAAACTAGCTCTGAATTCATATGAAGAATTTAGCTTAAAGTCCTTTCGTCACAAATAGTTCATATTTACTTATATAAATAAACACATTAATTTTCATTTTAATTAATTTATTTTTAGCAGACAACATTTGTATACAATAGTTTCATTAAAATTCTAAAAATAAGTCAAATATAAAGAAAGACTTGTTAACTGGGCCTTAATAGCTATGAGCTTGTCGGCAGCCTGTTGCGCATCATTAATCATCTTTGTTTTCAAAAATTAGTGTGCATATTTATATATTTTAATAGGAAAGAAAATTCTACTGAATCGTATTATAATACATTTTAGATGATTATATGATATGCTTTGTTGCCACGCTGAAATAAAGAAATATTTATGAATTCATACTACTATTTAATATTTGATATGCTTCATTGATGATGTTATAAAAGAAGCTATAAATATATTAAGAGACTCTTCACATGAATGTACAGCTGAAAAATCATTCAAAATTGCTTCAGGAAACAGAACAATGATATTCAATTTTCATAAAAATTTACAATAATAGATGAGAAGAAAAATCCAAATAGCTGACATGCTATTTTGAAATTATTTTTTGAATGCAAGTCTTTACCACAAATACAATAAAAAGATATTTTTAGTCTTAATTCCAATATTTTTAAGTGATTTCTTTTTGCAATAAAATTCTACCCTACTATATATACATTTTATAGTCAGCAGGCTTAGTTCATCCTCTTTCAAACAGATTAATCAAGATCCATCAAGAGCATTTATTAGTCACCAATAGAAGCTTCCTTGCTTCAGCTATCCTTTCCCTCGCCTTCTCTCTCGCTCTCTCTCGCTCTCTCTCTCTCTCTCTCTCTCTCGTTCAGTCCCTTTGTTGCTATAGTTTTTGTTTGTAATTACTTTTTTGTTCCTTTTTGTGTGTGTATGTGTGCTGCGTTGCCATCAATCAAAGCAGAGGGTCTTCAATTAATGGCCATTTAATTGGCATTAATCATTCAGCCGCAGCGCATTTCATATGCCCAGCACAGACTGCATATAAAGCCCTTTAGCGCCCCCGCACACACACACACACACAATGTACATATATAAATATATCTATAGAGTGCCTATAAAGCGACGACTATTTTTTAATTAAATTCCAATGCACGTTGTCGCTGATGCCACTGCCGCTGCTGCTGATGTTGCTGATGTTGATGTCGATTCCGCTCTGACGGTTTCATGTAAATTCAATATAAATATTTAAGTATTTGCCACATGCTCATTTTTAACAGCACCTGCAGTCGTATGCCCTTCGCCTCTCTCTCTCTCCTCTCTCCTACTGTCCTACTCTCCCTCTCTGACCGCTGTCGGCAAATCAAATAGCGTAAGAGTCGAGCTTCCAATGTGCTTACCTCCCCCTTTTGCCGCTCTCTGCACCCCCGCAAACATACCCAAAAAACCTCACCGTGTCTGTACTTTTGCATAAGCAAATATCGCGCTGTCCAAAAAACACGTGAGGTTTTTCCGTGTTGTTTCTGCTGGCTGTGTGTTGTCCCTCTGCATGGGCGACGACTCCAGACCGGCGAGTGCCCTCCAGTTGTTGAGCTGCTGATGAGTACTTCACATCTACAGCCATGCCCAACTTTTGCTAGCCTTCACTCTGCCGCTCCTCTCTCTCCGCCCCACAGTCTGCTTCCTGCTGCTGCTGTCGCTTGTGCACAGTTCACGGTTCAATGACAAGCAACTTTGAGTGGACAAAACCAACACACACACACACACACTTTTACACACACACAGCCACACATACACACTCTGAGTTGAGCATACAAGAGCAGCCGTTAGCCGTTTGCTGTTAGCTCTCTTACCTGGTGCCAGCTATTTGTCTGCGGTTTGGCACTGTTGACACGCCCCCAACACACACACACACTCCCACACAGACACACATACAAAAGTACATAGACACATGCATACGCCCAGGTTTTGTACTATCCATCAGCAATTTTTGTTCGTACTTAATTATGTGCAATTTCAGTCCCTTGTCAAACATTAATGTTTCAGTTAGTTACAGGGACAAAAACGGAAATTATATAAATCAAATCTAAGCTGAATTAAAAGCGTGATTTTAGATTGATAAAAAAAAAAAAGAAAAGAAAGTCAACAATAAAATATATATATATATTTTTTTTTAAATAAATATACGTATCAATTAAATTTACTTCATTTCATTTTATTAAATTATTATATATTAAAAAAAAATCAATTAAAATTAATTAATAAATAATACATTAAATATAATATATAAAAAAAAATTGTTAAGCATACATACATATAATATTTCCACATTTATATTTAGCTTAACTCAATTTAAACCTAGCTCGAGGAAAAAAAATAAATTGTATCAAATTAAGTACAATAAATTTATGTTGATATTTAATATTAATTATTTTTTACAACTTTTTTTTACATTAAATAAGTATTAATAAAGCATATTTAGCATAAATAATATATTAAAAATTATTTAAAGCTTGTTAATGTTTTTTTATTGCTTTCATGCCATAAAAAGTTTTTTCTGCTGCGAATGCCACAAACAGTCAAATAAACAATGCTAATTAAAATATTGCTTTTACCAACTGACAACAAAAAAACAAACAACAACAACAAAAAATGGCTGACAATTGATTATAAATTGTTTCCTAGTTTACTTTATCAACATTAAATCAAAAGCCAAATGGTAATTTATGTAAATTGCAGCTATGCAAAGAATTTATGTACATACATATATGTATATATATGTATGTTTTTTTTTTTTTTTTTTTTTTTTAAGCTAATAATTAAATTTGTATTTTACTTTATGCATTTTATAATATGCTTTGACTCAGCGGTTTCTGGCGGGCTCACGACTGAACTGAACTGGACTGGCCCCCGGGTTCAATTTATGCTTTATTTGCCGTGCTGGTTACTCAAGTCCTTTGGCACCCCAATAAAATATTCGTTTGGCCGTTTTTATCTTGTTTAACGAAGTGGAACTTGCGTGCGGTAAGTAATAAAACATAAAATATAACTGAAAACAAGTACAAAGACAGTTGAGCAAGAGAATGCTTGCTGTGAGAGATACCCTGTAGAGTGTCTTATTGGTCATTCTGTTTGTTTGTCTGTTGAGTTTCTTATTATTAAATGAATTTATGTATTTCTAAACGAAGTTATGGATTTTTATAAATATATAGTGTATTTCTTCCTATGTCAAAGATAGGAAGAGAGTGCTTGATATGCCAACTCCTTTTTGGAGTCTCTTTTTTACATTTTCTCATCCCTCATCATCCTTCTAGTTCACTTTCTCATTTACTCCATTTAGATCAGTATTTCACTCTATCTGTCTTTCTCTTTGTGTTTTACCTATACCAATTCTTTGTCTTTTTCCACATGGATCTTAGGGCTTTCTTTCTGCATCTATCTCTCCTTGTTCATTCTATCTCTCTAACTCATCCCATTTTCTTTGTATAAGTTTCTTCATCTTACTAAGTCTTTCCTTCATTCCGCTTTGTCTGTCTATATCTCTTCTTCTGGATCTCTCTCTCTCTCTCTCTCTGTCTCTATTTATCTCTTTCCTTCTTTCTCTCTCGTTCTTTTAACTAACAATCTCTCCCTTGTTTTGTCTCCCTCTTAGCTCTTTTACTTCTCTATCTCCCCCATATTCTCTCCCTATTTCTCACTAGCTCTTTTATCTCTCTTTCAATCTCTCTCTCAAACATTTCTATAGCAACTGCCTTAAAGCTTGTTCATACTAAGCCGATCCCTAGAATATGTACACACATATATGCGTATATTTTATGAGTTTCTTTGCTGTCTGGCAACAGTTTTATTGCACCCATTCGGCACAGTTTAATTGCCAAAGTGAACCCAAAAATTACGTTAAATTTAAAAGTTCCATTTACTCTATTTAGGCCTGTGTGACAAAGGCCTCGACTACAAGCCGTAAAGTCAGCGTCGGCTATAGAGAGAGAGAGAGAGAGAGGGGGCCGCCTCTCTAAATGAGTAGTTAATTTCATGTCATTTTGTGCCAAAAAGTCTAAACTCATTAAGCCATTTCTGAACTGTGGTAGTCAGAAATTAAATGGCCGAGCTTACAACTGATTTGCAGCCACTCGGAATTGTCGACCATAATTCAGCCGTTATGTGGGTGTGGACGTGTGTGTGTGCAAGTGCCTGGATGGGCATGTCTGTGGGCGTGGCGCACAGCCTGTCAACGTTTAAATTGCGGTTACAACGAACAAAAATGAATAAGTGGGCTTCCAGCATTTCGGATGCAACATTTTAAATGATTTCCATGTAGCTGCTGCTGCTGCTGCTGCTGTTGCATGCAACTTGCTACCGCATGCAATTTGCCGTGCACTGCATACGAGGAGGCACACACACACACACACTCATGCACAATGCGACCAGCCACGTTGACCAATCCGGCAAATGAACAACGTCCTCTGGCCGTTCGATGTCCACACTTTTCACATTTGTGCTGTTCATATTTCATTCTCAATGACGCTGACAGGACAATGCGGTAAGCGAGCCGTATGCGGCAAGTCCTGGCTACGTGCCCCAATCTATCAGTGTGTGGGTGTCTCTGTGTGTGTGTGTATGCAAGTCGTTTGCATGTTGCAGCTGTGTGTGGGTGTGTGTGTGTGTGTGTGTGTGTGCGTACGTCCATTGTTTGTGTGGGTGACGCTTGCTTACACTGATTCCAACTGATGAAGTTGGCATTTTATGTGCGGTTGCCGGGACCCATTCAGGGAGTGAACACGCAGCTGGGGCCGCATTGTTTATCGCCAACGGCAACAGCAATGGCAACTGTTGACCGGGGCCACGCCCACACCCGGCCGGCGTCTGTTGTTGCTGCTGCATTAATCAAAAGTTCAGTGTCAACAAAAGTGATTTTTCGTGTGCACAACAATTTTACGTTCATAATTAAAAATAAATAAATAAATAAATAAAAAAAAAAATCGAGCTGTGCTGTACAGAAACGTGAGACAAACAATGGAGCGGGGCGAGCATTCGCATTCGCATTGAATGACTGAATGAATGAATGAATAACCGAATGAATGAATGAGCGTATGCACAAGGATAACAGTTGAAGCGACGCATATGTTATTGGCAAACGGAAACAAGACGCCTGCTTATTGTGTGCTCAGGCTCTGTCTGTCTGTCTGTCTGCCTGGCTGGCTGCTGCCTGGCTGCTTGCCTGGCAGCTGACAGTTCTTATCCTCACACATTTCTTTTTCGAGCTGCAAATCGAACGGATATGCGCAGGAAACCTCAACCACACACACACTCACACTCACACACACACAGCTACAGATAGAGGCAAGTTGCCCTCAATTTCGATTCATCTTTGGGCTTGGCATTTGTTTCCTTTAGCTGTAACTGAGCAGCAGGTGATATACCTAACGATTTCCGGCTTATGATTTGACTTTATTCCTGCTCTCGTTTGGCTATCATTTATAGGGTATTTGCATCAACAGCTGCTGCTGCTGCTGCTCCTGCTCCTGTTGCTGCTGCTGCTGCTGCTGCTGCTCCTGCTCTGTCATATTCTTTTCCAACTGCCTTTCTCATATATCATAGCAATCATATTCTGGCACACACACACACACACCAACACACACAATCATTGCCAGTTATTAATTGAAGCCATTGACCTGGACGCCTGGCCTCATCAAATTTATGAGGCCCAATTGTTAATAACTCTAATGGCACTTGAGCGCACAGAGAGTGGAGCCAATAGCCGTAGTCGTTGCGGCTACGGCTACGGCTACGGCTGCGACTACGGCTGTGACTGCTGTAAAGGTAATAAGAAAAGTTTAACTTTATGATTTCTTGCTTAGCAGCAACAACGCAAATTGTAACAACAGGCGGGCAGGCTGGCTGAATGGCTGGATGGTAGGCGGGCAGACGGGCACGAATCCGATGGGCGGCCCATGCGGCGTATGCTTGTTTTCTTGGTATTTTCGGGCACGGGCACGGGCGCAATAAAAGCATAAAGTGACAACAAAGCGGCGAACAACAAAATAAATAAATCACAGCCAAAGCAGACAGACACACTCACGCACACACACACATACACATACCAAAGACTCAACGCGCATACAAACAGCACGCACAGCGAAAATGAGAAATAGAAAAAACGCAACAAGAAATAAAAGTTGAGTTATTTGGCAGGACATACCCTGTAGAGCAATTTAGTAAACAGTATTAGTTGATAAATGGTATAAATAATTATTTAACAATAAATATATGGAAAATTGCAGAAGTGCTTTTATTATTAATTAATTGTGAAACAGTATGAATTTTGTATTTTTATTTATTTATTGATTATATTGGGCGTAAGCGAAAATTAATTTTATTTAGATTCAAGTTTTAGCTTCGATTGCTACTGAATTCTGTGATTACCTTTTTTATATGTCTTTTGTAAGAATTTTATAGGAATTTTTAACAATTTAAAAAATTAAAAAACTAAATAATAATAATAATAATTAATATTACAAAAAAAAAGAAGAAATTTTTCAACTATTCTTAAAATGTTTCAAGAATATTAAACTTAATGATCATATTATTAAATACAAGACTAAATCAATTTATTATGCATTTCTGCTGTGTCTGTTCATAAATAAAAAAATAAAAAAAAATAATTTATTTATTATTAATTCCCTATATTATTTTAGCTGATACTTGGAAAAGAGTGAAATAAGTAAACACAAAAATAATGTATACATGTATACATGAAGTCGTTTGTCAGATATATTTATTTGATTATGATTTAATTTATTTATATTGATAGCAAGTTCCACAAAGCGAAATAATTCAGCTGCTAAGCTGTTGGCATCTTTAGCAGACAAGAAAGAAGCATAAATAATTATGTATATATGTATATAGTATATTATGGTATGTACATATATATGGCTGAAGACTGCTCTTTATGTGCATGTTTACTTTATAGGGTAAGCTTTGTCTACTTTTTTATTCATTTTATCGTTGACTGGGTATAAATGGCACCAACAATAACAAGCAAAGCAAAACTTTTAGTTGTCCCAGAGCTTTTGTTCTTGGTCTTCTTCTCCTTCTTGCTCTTGTTCTTGTTCTTCTTCGTCCTTTTGCCATGTGCACGCGATTCATATTTTTCCAAGGCAATGGCGCCTTCATATGTATGCTCGCCGGCTTATTGTTGGCGTACGCTATATAGTCCAACTGTTGTTCTTGTTGCTCCTCTCGCTGTTGTTGCTGTTGTTGTTGTTGTTGTTGTCAATGCTACTGGCATTTATTGTACGGCAGTTTGACACAATGCACAACAAGGTGGGCGTGCAGACAGCTCCTGGAACTTGAGAGTTGCCCAAAACGAAGCACAGCAACAAAAACACAAGAAGACAACAACAACAAAAACACAAGAAGACAAAAAAGAAAGCGAACGGAAACTTTGTCATTGTTAGGTTGTTTTGTGGGTCTCTCAACGGCTGCTGTTAAGCATTTCCGGCTTTTATTGTTCTTAAGCTTGGCCCACCACTAAACGCTTCATCATTGCGCACAGTTTTCATTTCCTTTTTGGCTCTCGCCTCGAGTTCGAGTTGGGTTCGAATTGGTGTCGCTGCACGTTGAAATATTTATGTAGCTGCTTGTTAATTTATAATGTGCCTTTTACCTCTAAATACCAAATAAAAGAAATATACAAAAAAAAAAAAAAAAAAAAAAAAAAATATACAAAAAAGCAACAGCAAACAAAACGAAGACTTTTCACTTCGAGTCCTGGCAATAGCCATGGCCACTTGTGCATGTCCTGCTCATTATAGACTCCACACCCACTTACTCCCCCCCCTCGCTTCTTCTATGCTTCCCCCACCTGCTCCCCAGCTTGGATAGCATTTTTGCATGTCTTACGGCAAATCACCTTAGGACCAAAAACATCACGAATTTCTCACAAAACTTTGCATAAATTTTCGTGCAAATTTACGAGCTGTGAGCTGTGTAAAGTTTTATTTTGCTCCCCCGCATTTTATATATATATTTTTCTGCTGCTGCTTCTTCTTCTATTTTCCACAGTTTTCGCTGTGTTATTTGAAATTTACGATACAATAAATTTTGTCAAGCATTTGAAGTTGCAAAGGAAGCAAAGCCAAAACCCAAAGGAGTTTTCTTTGTTTTCCCAGTTTTCGTTTTCGTCTTGGTTTTTTTTATTTTTTTATTTTTTTTTTTATTTGTATGGGCTTTGATAAGCCATTAGTCAAAATGACAAACGTTTTGGGTTGATTTAAATTGCAAAGATTTACAACGCATACACGGCTAAGGCCTCTTCAGATTGAATATACGTATGTAAGTACCAGCACTTGTGGGCTGACGTTCGCATTGCGTTTGTATTTGCCCAAAAGCCATGGCCCATAACAAATCAATTGAAGTGCGTGGGAGTTGAAAGCAATACATTTGCCTATACCCAGTAAATAGTTGATGAACCAGAGGGCATTGCCCTGAATTTCAAGTGAGTTTGTGCCATTCTATTTATATCTGATGCGAAACGGGATAGTGGATTATGACGAGTGTCTGACAAAGGTTGGGTCTCGAATCTGTGGGCTTTGAATCTATAGCAATAGTCTGAAGGATAAGAGTTATTAAAACTCTTATTGAAGATAAGTAAAAATCCATAATAAATAAAATTTATAAACATACACAGTAACGTTATTTTAAAAACACAAAATAATAACATATTTATATTTTTGTCTGTTAACATTTATAAAAAAATGTGATATTTATTCTACATTACACTTACACACTAAAAAATAAATAAATAAATAAATAAATAATTTAAAACAATAAAAAATATAAAAAAATTCTACATCAAAATAAAAAATTGTATATATTTTTGTAAATATTTATACAAATTCTGTCTTTTTTCCATCAAAAATATCAATTTAAAATTAAATAACTATCTCTCATTACCAAATATTTATTATTACTTAGCTTTATACTTAAATGCACTTCTTTTTTTTTTTTGTCTGACGAATATTCATATATTGAGCACAAATGTATTTAATTTTCTATAAAAAACCTTGCCTTTACAAAATATTTTTTTGAATTTCAAGTGATTTAACCATTTGTTTAACAACAAGCTGCCAACGTTTACCAAACTTTTTAAAAAAATTTTTCCACACCAAAGTTTTTGTTAAAAATATTATTCGAGTATTTTTTTAAAGCGTTTATTGATTAAAAGTGCCTGGAGCTATTTGAGAATTGTACTTCTCATGGCCATGCCATATGCATTTACAGAAAAGGGAAAAATATGTTGGGCAAATGGAAAATGCGTCTAGTTATTTATCTACACACATATCAATGGGCATAATATGCTGGAGCAGGCTTTTAGCTCGCCGATGCATAAAAAATTCAAAAGCCGATTTTGTGCAAATATCGCCGAAAGGCCCGCCGTCTCGCATACAACGTGGGCCTCAACAAAATCGCATTTGGGCATTTTCGAGAGGGAATCCTCAAAAAAACACAAATATTTTTGCATTTTCCCTTCAGACATTTTTCACTATTTTTTGTTGGTTTGTTTTGCTTATTGTTTCTTTCTTTCTCTCTCTCTCTCTCTCTCTCTCTCTCTCTCTCTCTATCTCTCTCTTATTCTGCTCGCGGCTGGCATCAAAAATTTTGTCCCTTAGCCCTATTTTCTGTGTTCATTCGAGGGATTTTTTCGTTTTGTTGTCGCATGCGAAACGGTTTCATATCCTGCACTGGGGCAATTAAGTTCGTAATCTGAGCGACATCTGTGCCGCATTCGATGTGCAACTGGCAACAACAACAGTAGCAACAACAACAGCATTGCTACGCAGATTTTTTTCTGTACAACGCGCTTTTCAATATTTCGCAGACTATTTCATTTTTGGCTCTCGCATCCGTTTTATTTGGAAAATGTCAGCGTTGTTTACAGCTTGTTATTAACTGTCCTTCGCAGCCGAGTGCTGCATTTTTTTCCCCATTTTTTTCCGCTGATGGGCCAGCCAAATGGACAGCCGTAAATTTGCTAATAGGTCGAACTGCGCAATTGGCGTGGTTTAGTGGTTCAATTATGCGTAAGCCATAGCAGAGATTAAAGCGAATCAAAAACAGTTATTGATAGGTCGACTTAATTGGCTGAAAAGCCTTTATGCATCTATAAATTAAAGGCAGAGAATATAAGACTGTGATATGAAACTAGCAATCGAAGTGGAGCACATGAAATTTATTGCTTAGCTTATAAATACTTGTTATACTTTTTAATTTAATTTATAAGGGACACTATATTTTTAATAAAATTATTGTATACAAAATTATAAATTACTTAATATATAAATAGCAAGAATATTAAAGCTGTGCTATTTTATAAATCGAAACAATTTATTAACAGATCGAATACACAAAAGATCAAATTTTTAAATATAACCCAACGCCTTATAAAATAAAAAATTCTATTTATGGTCCACTTATCTCATAATCCAAGTATTAAAATTTGTTTCAGATTTTTTTTTTTTCTTATTTTAATTTAAAATATTCAAGTAATTTTCCCCCTTTCGCTTATTATATTTTACCCTGAAATCTTGACTACTTAAGCAAAACCCTTAATCGATGAGTTCCTTATGAAAATCCAATCAATTTTTCATCTATTTTCTGCTGTCCTGTTGTAGAACGATGATTGATGTGTAAAAGTGCAGCTGCAGGGACTGCTCACTCCACTTGACTTCACTTTCATATTGTTGTCGAAATGCAGTCGGAGATGCAAATGAATGCAGCAGATTGATATACGCAAAGCGCAGGAGCTCAAAGCCAGCTGCAATTCGGGCCAAGCCAGCAGGTTGCAATGAAATGCATTTGCATTGTTAAGAACGCGACTAGACATGCACGCACAGCCAGACAGACTAGGAGTGTGTGCGTGTGTGTGTGTGTGTGTGTGTGTTAACAAAAGTCATCCTGCTGCTGCTGCTGCTGCTGCTGCTGCTGCTGCTGTGCTTCATAGCTGTTTTTCACCTTGTCCATTAACTGCTGTTGAAAATCTGTTGGCCGAATGCCCGAGTGCTCGACAGCTGCTTGGATTTCAAGAGAAGTCAGCCTTGCAAAACATCCTTTCGATACCCTGTAGTCCAATGCGAAATATTATTCTCAAAATGGATCAAATGAACTGTATGAACAATATGTTACAGATGGCTGAGGAGTCTATATTGACTGAGCATGTTTCGCTGAATCTTTCCTGAGAGGTATTTTTGTCTATGGAGACAAATTAAATCTTGTGTAATTTGATTGATTAATTAATAAAGAAAAATTATTAGAATATATACATTTACATTATTCCTTAAAAGTCCATATAATTCTCAAATCTCTAATTTTGTATGCTCTCCAGTTTTGTAGGGCATATCTCAAATACACATATTCTTTGCAGGGTATTTGTGTAGTCTATAAGTGAGTTTTCCTACTTTTGTAGACTATCTTCTAATATTGAAAGTATTCTACTTACGCTCTCTGTACAGGGTATCTGCACAGTTATTTTATTTTGTGGCCTAGTCTCTAGAAATTACCTTACAGGGTATCTACCTCGCCGACAAGTGTGAGTTCCGCTACTTTTTTTCGAACTCTACACGCCTAGGATGTGCGATGTAGATGCAGCTGTCGCTGCGGCTGTGAATACGCACTCACACACATGCTGACACACTCCACACAAACACACACTCACATACACTCACACACACACACTAAAAGAGAGAGTGAACGAACGACCACACATAGACTAAAGTCTGTGCCATAGCTAAAGGATTTTTATGGTTTTTCAATTGGTTCGCATTTTTTTTCTGTTGGCTTCTTCAGCTCTGTTTTTGTTCATTTTTGTTTTTATCACAGTGTAGGCAGCTGTCAGGCATTTGGCAGCGTTTCGCATACGCGTGGGGCATTCATTAGGGGAACGCAGCATAAAATTCTGGCTAAAAGCAAAACTCGATGCCGTTGGCTGTTGCCTGCTGCCAGGCCGCCTGCCTGCCTGCCTGCCTGCTGCCTGCCTGCCTGGTGCTGGTGTTGTTGCCAAGAAAACAAAAGTACAAAAACAAATACACAGGCACACACAGACACACACACACATACGCACAGAGCAGTGCTCAACTGGAAGCAGCCATGCAGCAATAGCCTTGAGTGATAACATCATCATCATGTGTGTGTGTGTGTGTGTGTGAGAGTGCGTGTGTATGTGTGTGTGTGAGCAGCGAAGCATGCAGGCAACAAGCCACGCCAAGGAGCAAGCGATGAAACCCAGAAACTGCAGCAGCAACAGCCGCAGCAACAGTAACAAGAACAACAACAACAACAACAGCAGCTACAACAACAACAAGGAAACCTTGGCAACCAAAAAAACTAAACAAAAACAAAAGCAAAAGCAAAAACCCCGTAGACAAGCGACACGACAATGGGACAAAAGGTGGAGCAAAACGTTGAGCCAAGATTAAATCAGGTAAGAAATTTTGTACGTTGCGAGTGGTAAAAAGTTTTGCACCTGCCGTTAGCCAAGCAGCAGCCGGTTGCTCAGCTGTTGTTGTGCTTGCTGCTCCTGCTGCTGTTGTTGTTGCTGTTGTTGTTGTCATTCAGATGATTAGTGCGCAGCCTTCAAGCTGCGACTGCGCAGTTATCTTTTCCTCTTTTTGTTTTAGTTTTATTTTTTTATTATTTTTGGCTAACTGTTGCCGGCACATCGCGTGTTGTTGTTTTTGTGTATGGCGAAAAACCTGTCCACGCACTTATTGCAGCTTGCTGCTGGGCGTGCCAACGCCTCAAATTGGTCAACAAACTGTGCGCGTGTTCCACTGTGCGTCTGCCTGCCTGCATTATGCTATGCCACATGCATATGCAAAGAATCAACAGTCTTTGGGCGTTTTACCCTCATCAGGCAACGAGCTCACTAAACAGCCGAGAACAGCTCGGTATGGAAACACCTGCGCTCAACTAATTTGCGCTCACCTTTTGCCTGGCATTGATTGTTATTTTAATTGCCTTCAACGTGCTGCTATTTGAATTTGAAATTTTTGGCTGCATTTTTGGGAATTAAGTAGGGTTTTGAGTGCATTTAATGTAATGAAACGGGCTTATAGAAAATTTAGGGTACAAATTTTTGTGGATAATATATTATTTTCTCTTATTTCAGAAAATCCCCTGTTTATTATATTCAGTTTTCGTGGACTTTCAAATATATATAAATAAATAAATAAAATAATAAATATATATACATAATGTAAAAGAAAACTTTTTTGAAGAATTCATAAATTAAATTATTTCTAAATATAATAAAGTTATACTTTTTATAAATAGTGATCATTTTGAAAAATATACAAAAAATAAATGAATATTTAATATAAATATATGCCAATACATTTTTATATTTATATTAATTTATTATATTTGTATATATTTGAAAATTAAATTATATTTATATATTTTGTAATTATATATTTTTGAAAATACATATATAAAACTTTAGTACACATATTATATTTTCAAATTAAATAGACTTAACATTTTATACAAATAAAAATCAAAATGAAAAAAAAAATATATATAAAAATATTTTTCTTTTTTTCATAAGTAAATAATAATAAAAAATATAACTCAGTATAAAAATATATTAATGTGCTTCATAGAAATAAATTCTTTAATCCAAAGAGTTGACGTTTTAGTAACATTTTTAATTAATATTTCCAGCCGTAAAAAAATCTTTAATATTAAAAAGTTCACTTAATTAAAAATGTCATTAAAAGAGAGGAAAGATTTCATTTAAATTCCTTTCGGCCCGACAATAAAAATAAATGCATAAATATTTATGTAACATTTTACTCAACCACATAAGCCGCGTTGTCTACTGTGACTATGCTATATATGTATGTATGTATTTAAGTACATTTATTGTGCGTTGGTTTTGTATAAAAATTCTAAAACACTCAAATGTAAAAACGTGAAGGAAGAAAAAAAAATGTAACCGACAGTCTAGAAGTGGAGCCGTTAATGGCTTAAATGCAGCGACAATAAGAGAAACAGCAGCAACAGCAGGCAGCAGGCAGCAGACATCAGCCAGAAGCCAGAAGCCAGAAGCCAGAGGCCAGAAGGTTTACTTCCAGGCCATTAGCTTAATATGCTCTGACCATAACGTGAACCGCATCGGGCACAGAGACAAGACCATAAAAACCGAAGCAATAACAATAACAATATTAACAGACAGCCAACAACCAGGCGACAATGAAATGTTACAAAGCTCACGCAGCGCTTCGTGCAATGCAAATGGTAGCAAATGTGTTGCAGCTGAGTTGAAAGGGCACAAAAAGCCACCACCAGCAGCCGTAAGCAGGAGCAGCAGAGGCACCACTGCCACTGTCACGCCCATGTGCAGGGTCGGGTCGGTTGAGAGAGCGCGCTTTGGGTATGGGGAATTGCCGGATGCGCTGTTAGCCGCACGAGTTGCCTGCATTAATGCAATGTGCAACAAGCTAGAACACCGCGCCACAAATTGACAACAACTACAACAAGAACAACAGCAGCAGCAGCAGCAGCAACAGCGGCAACGGCAGACAACAAAAATTAAAAAGTATCAAAATGGAAAAAGGGAAAAACTAAACTCAATTGCATGCAACGTTCCAAATATATGCAAACAGCAGCAATAATAATACCAACAGCAACAACAACAACAACAACAACAACAACAGCAAGTGCAACTCATGTGGCAATGGCAGTTGATTATAAGCCCATTGATGTAGCTGCAGCTACCCTTCGCTCCACAACAAACGCTGCCTGCATTAAAAAATAAAAGCGAAAATATTGCAAATTGCAATACACAAGCGCAGACAAAATGGCAACAATGCGAAAAGGTGGCATCACCCGGGCTGGGCAGGGGCAAAGGTGGCAACTGTTGCAACTGACCAACACGACATGGCCATCAACTCTGGCCAAATCCCGCACCCCCCTTCCTACACTCTATCTCTCCTTCTCTCTCTCTCTCTCTCTCTCTCTCTCTCTCTCTCTCTGTGTGCAGCGAAGCGCACCACCCGAATGGGTTGGTTTCTGGCTTCACTCCGGCTACTCCTGGTCCGCACTCCGGTCAGCCTCTGCCCACCTCTGCTCCTTTGTCCCTCTGCAACTCCTTGGTGGTTTATAGGTGCGCGCTGCACCCCGTCACATGCCAGCTGAATGCGCCATTTTTGGCATATTCCATTCTGGCCCAGCACAAATGCTGAAAATTCAACGCCCAACGCTCGGACCGGGCCAACAATGCCGCCAAATAAACTTCATTCAGTTCAGCTCTCAGTTTTTGTTTTACCTTTTGTTCGCTTAGCTGCTTTAGCTTTTAGTTGTGGGCCAAATGACTTTCAGTTCCATTTTTCTCTTTCTTTTTTTTTTTTTTTTTTTAATTTGTTGTGCTTTTTGTAAGGTTGCAACACTCAAAAATATTCAACAATAGACGAGAAAATTTGCAGTCCTTTTTTTTTTTTTATAAAGGAAGATTGCAGCTGATGATATAATGCTGGACATTTTGAGCTACAGCAAAACTAAAAGAGCAGAGCTTTAAAACTAAAAGTGTTTAGCTTGATCTTATGAATGTATTTTATGTAGCTGTTACAAAAGACCCTCAAGGCCGTAATAGCCCAAGCAGTAGAGCATAGTAATCTGATGAAAATGCAACACTATTTGACTTTCTTTCATGTCCTTAATATACATCAAAATCCTGCACATATTAAAGTTAAGTATAAATTGATATATATTAGACTGAAGAAATGTCTTTAATAAACAGCAAAATCCCGCCTATCAAATTGAGTAAATAGTTATACATATATTGATGATAATTTTGAAAAGTCTCCACAACTTTCTAAGACCTATACGGAAAGGAAAAGTGTGTAAAAACTAGAGTTCTATTCAATTTTAGCTTCTTTTAGATATGGTATGCGATTGTTGACATAAATCGGGAATAGGAAATATTGCAAATTATTAATAATTAATTATTCGAGAATTGTTATTAGTTGAATGTGTGTCCTTATGTTTTTCGTTTTTTTTTTTTTTTTTTTTTTTTTTTTTTTTTTGAGATCGCGAATTAAATATTATTCTAATTTTTATTTAGGAGCTACCTTTTATTAATTTAATTGTAGTATATTTTAGCTAAAAAAAAAAATTGTCGAATATTTTATAAGTGAATATTCTAAATAATTATGAGAATTCCTTTCGCTTCATTCTGGTAATCCAGAAAATTCTAAAGCATATCATATTATGAACACAACTTATATGAAAGACCCTTTTAAATGATCTTCAATCTGTAAATAAATATTTTAAATACCCTCACCTTTTTTTTTGGAATACCTTTTAATAAGCGTTAAATATAGAGCCAATAAAGCCAACGTGCAAAAACTCACCTGGTTGAGCAGTTGAAGGTCTGACATCTGCTGTTTGCTGCTCGAATGTTGATTCACCGCAGGCGCGCCATGTGCCACAAGGATATGCACAAGGATAGCGCAAACACACGCACTGAAGCATATATAGACACACACAAACACACACAGGTAAAGCTGCGAAAGAAAGCAAGACCACATAAGTACAGTTAGCTAAGTGCTAAGCTTAAGTAAATGTATTAAACAGAATTGCTTAGGATAATAACAATTATTATCAATTCACGATAGTTGAGCAACAGACTCCTAGTTGCCATAGTAGCCTTAAAGAGAGCAGGAGCCAGCGCGCTCTTAAATTTGCCTTAAGCGGGCTCTCTCACTCCCACACACACACACACACACACACATTGGCTCTCTTAGCATGGACAACCTGTTCTTTGGCCTGCTTGTTGCATGCTCTTCAGCTTCGTACTATGCGCGCACGCTCTCTTTGCAGCTGAGCGTAACGCTGCGACGTCGACGTCGACGTCCGCGTCCACCGGCTGGCGGGCTATAAAAGCGCAGCAGCTGCTGCGCGCCGCTTTAGTGTAACGACAAGCGTCGCGTCAACTGCATCTCGTACACAGGCGAGCAGCAGCCAATCTCAAGTGAAAGTTTGACAATATTTTCCACGTGAGACGACTACTAAGTGTGCGTGTATCCGCGTTTGTGTTTCTGTGTGCGTGCGTGATTCAGTTAAAGCCGCTTAGAGCTAGCGGCAGCACGAGCTCAACAAAAACGTGCACACAACAAACATAAAAAGGAGTCGCGCATAATTCGAATATTCTAAAAGGTGGTCATGAGACGTGCCCAACATTTGCATAAATATCAAATGCCACCAAAATACTAAAAAATCATCAAAGCAAAAAACAAAAAAACAAAAAAAAAGTAACTGTGCTTGAATTTAAAGTAAGCAACAAAACAAAAAACTGCCACCAAAATGTTGCGTCTAACAGCGCTCGTCGTGATCGTGGCGTTGGTTGTGGCAGGCGCGCGTGGCGCCACCACCAGCAGCGGCAACATCCTCGTCAGCGACGAGAACAACATGTTGCGCGATGCCCAAACAGCCGGCAGCACGGCTCCAATTGCAACAGCCACGGCAACGGCAACGGCAGCTGCGCCCGCATTATCCAGCGTGGAGCTGCTGCGCTTTGTCAACGAGGATGAGGACAACAACGAACTGGAGCTGCTGTCGAGTGGCAAGGATGAGCAGGATGCGGATGCCGCTGAGAAGAATCTGAAACTGGGCGATCAGGTGCGACTGCTAACGAAGCAATTGAATGCGCTGATGACGCGGCGGCGCGAGGATTACGAATTGCTCGAACATAATTTACGCAAATCCCTGAGGCTCACCACGGACGCGGCCAGCGTCGATGCGGATATGCGCAGCGAATTGGACCAATTGAGGTGAGCTGAACAAACACACACACACACACACACGCGCACACGCACACTAACTTAATTAGATGCAGTTGCCTGCTCGAGTCGTGTCTACCCTATGCCACTGACCCGCAATTCATTTACAACTTGCAACGAGCAACTTGCAACTTGCGACTAGCAACTTTTGCAGCTCTGTCTCAACTTTAGTCGGAAGTTGTTGAACAAAAGTTTTTGGTTTTATTTTTTTTTTTTTTTCGGGCTCGTAATGCTGTCTGCCAGCCAGACATCCCACTCATTAATTTCGTGGGCGTGGTTGTCACTAATTTTTTACAACCACAAAGAGGGAGAGAGAGAGAGTGTGTAAAAGATGTGTGTGTTTTATTTATTTAATTTTTTATTTTTATTTTTTGTTTTTGCGCACGCCTGAAGCCAATTTGGCAGCGCCTCAAAGTAGGCGACACTTTTGCGCCTCGCTGACTTTTCGCTTGTTTTCATTTATCTGGAATACTCTTTGCTAAGGGTATTGTTGTTTTGCTTGGGCAATATGCTGAAGGAATTATATGTGTGAGATATAGATGTGAATATATATATACTTATATATTATATTTAAAAAAGAAAAAGAGAAGGAATTTTTAATTCGTGAGCTATTTCCCACGGAATGTACTGAAATAATCGTCCAAAGATCTTATACTCAAGACACATATAATCATTTATTAATATTATGTAATATATTTTATTGTTCAAATTATTTACAAGAAATAAATATAAACTAATTAATTTTTTGAGATTTACTCTAATATATTATATACATTAAATACATATTATAAATATTTAAATACAAAATTCTTAAAAAAAAAAAAAAAAAAAAAAAAATTATTTATGTATATAAGCAATATATATTTATATATATATCTTCGAAAAGATCTTTATGAACATAAACATAAACCAGTTGCTTTAGATAAAAAATTGAATGCCTTTTACATAATAAATTAGATTCAATATTTTTAGAAATAAAATACAATTTATAAATAATAAAAACAAAAAATGAAGCCTTCCTCGAACACAAACGAGCAAACACTTAAAAATATATCTCTTATATAGAATATATCCAAAACGTCTTCCATCACATGCCTGCCAATCAATCAATCAATCCATTACGATTTCTTATTTATATCAATATCGTCCTAGCTTTCAAATGAAGGACATTGAAACTTCGTTTCAGCCTTCAGGCCAAATGCTTGTCATTTATTTGTGCCTCGGCGTTTGCTCTGTTTGTATTTGCTGTTGTTGTTGCTGTTGCAAACGCAACTTAATTTAAACAAATAAGAAAATCGTCCCGCAAAAAGAAGAACAGAACAGGCAAGCCTAGAAATCCAGCTCCCTAAGCAGCTTAGCATTTGATAAGAGCCCGACACTCAGGCAGCACGTAGATGATTTCTGATTTCTGATTTCTGGCCTCGGCCAAGCCCCCGTCAAAGTTTCTTTTTCACTTTTGTGATTTGTGTTTGTTGTCTTTGCCGACTTGGCTGACTAATAATGATTGTCTCATCGACACACACACACAAACACACGCATACGCACACATATCACTGTTGATCTAGAGCAAAGGACAACAAAAATGGCGCTCACTTAATTTACTGTACAAATAGCTTTGGCTAGTTCTGCTGTTGTTGTTGTTGCTGCTGTTTGCTCATGTCGTGAACGTCGTAAACTTTGTCACTGACACCGTAAATAATTCAACACACGCGTGTGCCACACACACACACACACACACACACACACACACACACATGCACATAAGTAGCAGGCAAGTTGCCAGGGCCAGTCAAACGTCATGTCATCTGTGGTTTATGTGTCACAGCCCCACCCATCACACTCTCACGCCCACTCCACTCCACCGCCCCCCGCTCACTGCTTGGGTGATCCATTAAACTGGTGGCCATTTGCCTCCACTGATTTGGTCTAAATTTGATGGCGCATTCAGCGCATTTCCCATTGCAGCTTCCATTTGATAATTAAAATGTGCGCACAACACACACACTGACACACACACACATGGAGTTTTCTTCAACATAACATGCCTAACGATGTTGTTTTCCTGCACATTTTCAATTTGCTTCATGTCATTGACAGCATATCCAATTTTTACTTGAATGACATGCGCTGCGTTCACTTTTTCATACAAAAATTCTTTTATTTTTATTTTTTTATTTTCTTTATTTTTTTTATTTGGCTTTCGATGTTGTTTACAAAAGAAGCGCGCTCTCAGAAAAAAAAAATGAACGTACTCTGCTGCAGCCATGCGAGAAATTGTAGTTGCTTTTGTGTGTAGAAAACACAATAGTCTACTATTCTGCTTTTTCCCCTTTTTTTTTAATTTTTAACAAAATTTTGTTCTTTGCTTTTTGTATTTTTGCAATTTTAGTTATACACTCTCTAAACTGTTTAAATAAATTGAGCTTCCACATGTAAGCGAGCCATTGAAATTGCGATTGAACGCATTCGTGTTGTTCAAATGCGATCAAAATTAAAATATATATGCATATAAATCTATTAGAGATTTTCATTTTTCCTATATGAATAAATAGAAGGATTTTGATTGGAAACAAGTGAAGTATAAATTGCATTTGAGCTTGCATTGTGTGCATTTATTTTCAAAACATAAAAGTCTAAAGAAATATTAAAGAGTTAAACAAATTTTTTTAAGAATTGAAGTGAGCTTACGTAATAAACTATTTAATTTATTTATAAATAAACAATGTATATATGTATTTTGTATTTTTTTTTATTGTATATTTAATTTTATTTTTTTTTTCTGGCAAATTTAAAAAAAAAAATATTTTTTTCATAATTTTAATGTCGTTGTTTCAGAAAATTATTAATACAAAAAAAAAAAATAAATAAATAAATATATATACTTATTATTATTTATATTATAATAATTTTATTTTTTTCTTTATTTTTTATTTTATTATATTTTTAGAAGAGTTTTTTTTTAATTATTCTTAAAGTATATCTTTTGAAATATCTTAATGTATTAATTTAATAATATTCAATTAAAAAAAAATAAAAATTTAAATTAGAATATTTACGCAATTTTTGTTTTAAAAATTGAATAAATAACTACAATGCAGAAGCAAAATTATAATAAGAAAATCAAATTAAACTTTTTACATTTTCACAACTTTCTGTGAAATTCTCAAACAAAACCTCAACTAAACTTTAGCCGCAAAGCAAATTACGTTTTCTATAGTTTCACTGAACAGATAAATGCCTCGAGCTATTGTGAACTTTTATACATTTCATTCAGCAAATTTTACAATCAAATTTTTGCATTGAAGTTTAAGCCCTTCACGTAAATGAGCCAATTACTGCCAACAGTGGAAAAAAGAATTTTCCACGTTTTTAATCAAATAAAAAACGGGAACGGGAACTAACCAGCATTTTGCGCCCTCAACTCGGTTGTAACTGAGCGCGTGTAGTTAAAAGCCAGAAGAACTTCTCAAGTCGTCAAATTTACACACGCACACACACACACACACACACACGCACAACTGCAGGCGTGCATAAGTCAGGCGCACGCAAATTGAAATATTACGTATACGCAACATTGCCAACCAAAATGCTGTAGCAAGAAGCAAAAGTTTTTTATGAAAATTTCATGTAGCTTTGCTCTTTTGACAGTGAAAAATAAAACAGCAGCAGCTGTAGTCGGAAGCAAAACAAAAAACAAAAAAAAGTACAGAAAACTTTTCTATGTGATAGAGTGGGAAACAGCAGGACTTGAAAGACACCTCGCTACACACACACACACACACACACATACACTTGGCGCGCGCCTTCAGCTCTTCCGACTGACTACTTTAATTGTCTGAAATGCCACAAAAATGCGCTCAAGTTTTGAGGCTGGCGCCTGCCAGCTGCCACAAGTGCTACAACATTTTCATTTTCACATTTTCTCAACTTGTTTGGCTTGTTGTTGTTGTTGTAGCTGTTGTTGTTGCTATTGTTTTTTGGCGCTAAACAAAATTTGTTTTAGCCACACTTGAACAATATTTGCAATTGTTGTTGCTTGTTTTTTCGGTTTTTGTGGTGAAAAAGTTCCTTTTTTTTTTTTTTTTTTTATTGTTGAACTTGATTTGAGTTTTGTATTCGTTTTGGCAGCTTTACACTATGCACTGCGGCGGCGCCTAATTGAAAAACTGCATGAAAATGACGTTGCTTTTCCATGTAAGTCTCGCGCCCAAATCCCATTAACACGCGCGCGCGCTCCATCGCGCTGCTTTTTGGCCACACAGGCAATTAAGCCGTCCGCTTGCCTGAAAATGTCAATTTAAATTAGATTCTGCTGGCGACACAGAGCAGGAGTGGGGGCGAGGGTGGGGCGAGAGGACACGTTGCACGTTGCAAAGTCAATTAAAATGTTACGCATACGCGCCGTGTGCTGCATATTCATTTGCCAGCTGACCAGCTAATTAAGCAAACCGAAGTACAAAATACGTTTAAAATATAATATATGCTAATCTCATGCTCTCTTCTTCTTGCCATTTTCTGATTTAACAGACGCGAAATGCAAACACTGCGCACCACCCACAGCGGCAACAAGGAACGGCTCACCGTCGAGTGGCTGCAGCAGTCGATATCGGAGATACGCAAACAGCTGGTGGAGCTGCAACGCACCGCCGGCAGCGTGGCAAAGGATGTGCGACATGGCGGTGCTGCCTACGAGGATCTGGCGACCATACGCAGCGACTATCAGCAGCTTAAGCTGGAGCTGGCCGCACAGCGTGAACGCCAAGAGCAAACGGAGGTGATTGTTCAAGAGCTGCGCGAGGAGCTCTTGCAGCAGGAGCAGGAATACAAACATGACCTCAATAGGCAGCAGCAGCAACAACAACAACAACAACGGCAACTAAATGCCAATGCAATTGCCAAGGAACAGCAGACGGAGCAGTCGGCCAGCATTGAGGAAGACAGCAGCAGTCGGGAAAGCAGCCAGGAGGTGAGTAAACACACACACACACACACACACACATACACACATACGCAACGTAGTCCGTGCTCAACTTTATGCTAATGATCAGATAAGCACGCAGCACACACACGCACACACACGCTCAGGTGTGTGCTTCAAGTTTTATGGCTTTGAAATTTTTGCCTTTGTTGCTTCTGTTTCTGTTTTAAGTGCGCTCATAAAGAGGCCCGTCGGCCACCCTCAACGCCCCCGGCCCCTCTCTCTCGCTCTCTGTCCTCATCCTCCTATTGCCATTATCTGCCCATTTTATGCCTTCTTTTATACCTGACTGCCATGGCCATTGTTTTGGGGTAGCTCTCGTTTGCCAGCTGAGACACGATGTGCTAACGAGCCGAGTGCCCAAGCCGACTCGAGTACATTGCCTGCCCTGCCTCAAACTTCTACTCTCTCTCCCTCTCTCTCTCTCTCTCACACTCTTTGTGTGTCCTTACTTTTTAATGGCGCCTCATATGCTGCTTAAATTACTCATACGCACCGCAGGACGTCAACATATTTAATATTTAATGCTAACGCCTCGCCCCGGGCAGCCACTTAGACCCACACGCACACACACACACACACACACACACAACTCTTCTTTCAACTGTTGTCTGTTCCTGTTTCCATGCCTAACTGAATCATTAACATTAAGGTCAGGCAAATCGCAGACAATGCCGACGGAACAACAGCATGCTAACAACTTTTAATTATAATTAAAGTCAATAAAAATGCGCCTGGCAAAAGTGAAAGTTAAATGAATTCTTCAAGGGCAGCCACCTCTATCAGATACCCTGTATAGCATAATGAAATAGTTAGCATAATTAAATTGTTGAAATATGCCAACTAAACATGCAATGCCAGCTCGCAAGAGAGCAGTAAAAGGCCTAGAGAGAAAGAGAGTGAGAGAGAGAGAGAGAGAGAAAGAGACCAACAAAGAAAATATTGATGGTATAAAATGTATAAAATTTATTTATGCATTATTATTTAATTTATGCATTATTCTTATGTATTTAAAACTCTTCACATAAATTTATTAATATGCATTTTACATGGTAAACAGTGCTATTAATTTTCAAGCAATTAATCAACACTACATCCATGTTAAGCTTTTGAGTGGCTTAAAACACAATTACATTTACATTGCTGCATACATTTCTTAAATTCTTTTCATTTCATTGAATACAAACTTTAATTGTTAAGTGTTAACAAATATATTTTAAATGCTTTTATGCCGCAAAAGAAGAAAAATCAGTAAATTGGCACTTAAGTATAACAGTTCGTATAACAGTTTATATAGCAATTTAAATAGCACTTATTATAACTTCTTTATAAGAACATCACGATGATTTCTTCAGCAAACCAAGCTTGATGTAGGCCAATCTTATCTGTTTCAAATTGGCTCAAAAAGTTGTAATTGAAGAGCTTTTTATAACGAAATTCTGAATATTAAAAGTCACTTTAAACTTTACTTTTTGGCTAGATATTATAAATAAAGCTACGATCCGGATGTAGTTCCAGTTCAACTTCAGTGTTAGTTGCAGTTCTAATTCCAGCTTTAACTCTGGCTTTAGTTCTAGCTTCAACTCCAACTCCAGCTCCAGCTTAATTTCTAGCTCTTGCTCTAGCTCTAGCTCCAACTTTAGCTCCATCTAGCTCTAGCTTCCACTCCATCTCTCGCTCTACTTCGAGTGCCTTCTCCAGCTTCAGCTACATCTTTATTACCTGCACTAACTGTAACTCCAGCTCTAACTATCACCAATTTGACTTTGCTTCAGCTCTTGAAGCTCGCAGTGCTTCATTTTCGATTAACTAAAAGGCATATCTGTTGACCAAGCATCCCAAATTTGTTGTTGGCTTTCTACTCAAACAACCAAAGATATTTGAGAGCACAGCCAACAGGTAAAGCCACAAAATGTGTTTCTCAACTGAGGGCACTGCACAGAAAAACATGAAAAAAATTTCAGAAAAAAATACATCAAAAAAATTTTAATTGGAACGTTGTGCGCTTCATTAAAAGGATTATGCGACGCCCATATGCATGCGGTTGCCTCACAAAATATGTCAGCAAAATGACCCAAAAAAATACTAAAAAATAAAGAGGAAGAGAAGTAAACCGAAAACCGAAAACTGGTTTACAGACACCTGTTTGCCGAATGTGCCCCCTGCCTTCAGCCTTCAGCCTCCAGCGTCATGCTTCATGCTGCCCTTTGTCGCTTTGAAGTTTCTTGTGATATTTTGCAGAGAAATTTGCTGGACTATGGCTATACCCTACGCTGCTTGACCAGCTGATTGAAAAGCGAATACAAAGCAATTACATATAGCCACTCAGCCAATACAAATTTTGACCACAAATTGCAAAAAAGAATTAACAAAAAAAAAAAATAAATAAATAAAAAAAAGGGCAAACAAAAAAACCAATAAAACCAATGAAAACGATAAAACGTGCAGTCAGGCGTTGTAAGCGGCTTTCACAAGAGACGCACTCGAATCAGTTGGAGTGCAGGACGATAACACACACACACACACATGCACGCACACACATTAATGTTTAAGGGCACGCCTCGTACTTTTCGTATATACATATGTCTATAGAATTAAATTGCTGAAAATTGCAAACAAAAAGCAGGAAATCACCTTTTAATCGCCCTCAGCATTTCTGTGGCAAAGCGAGCAACACACACACACATACAAGTAGAGTTAGGGTGAGCGGGAGAGGGCGAAAGGTGTGAGAGAGCGAGAGGCAGATTGTGCTGAACAATTTTGGTATACAACGCCAGCTGCGCTGTCAGAGACCAGCCTGACGGCTGCTGTCGCTTTTGTCTTGCCAAAACATTTTGGCCCCAGCACAGGTCCCCACTTTTTATTTATTTATTTTTTTTTTTTCGTTGTTGGCCAACAAGAGAGCAGATGCTCTTGAGTGCCTTGATAATCAGTTAGTGTGCGAGTGTCTGTGTGTGAGTGTATGTGTGTCTGTGTGTGATTGTATGCGTTTATGATGCGCGCGATGCTTCAGCACAATTTGATCCTTTTCATTATTTTTAGGTTTTCGCTGTTGTTATTGTTGTTGCTTTTGTTGTTATTTTATGCCATATTTCCCACCAAAAAAAACCCAAAACAACAAAAGGCGCTTCAGTCTCTGACAGCAGTTAGCCAAAAACCTGTCGTTTCACCTCGCTAGCTAAAAAAATAAAAAATAAAATGAAATGGCAAAAAGCAATTTACAAAAAATAAAAAACATTTTTTGAGAGCACAGCAAGCCAGAAATTAGGTTAAGTTAGAACAAAGCGCATGGTACAACAATAAAAATTGTGCAGGTGGCCGCAGAAAATAAAAATATAAAATATAAAATTACATAATAAAAAAAATTATAACATGCGGTAAACCTTCTATCCATGTCTCTCGCTCCCTCTCTGATTAAATTAAATCAACTGTATCTAATTTGATTAAAATTTGAAAAAAAAAAAAAAAAAAAAAAAAAAAAAAAAAAAAAAAAAAAAAAAAAACAAAATACATAGAATAGCGCACAATTTGTGCAAAAATGTTATGCCAAAGCCCCAAAGGGAATGCCTTTGTAGGAATTAAGCTAACAGAGCAAAGCAAACTAATTTTATTTCAGTGTTAGTTAACATTTTGCAGACATGTATATAAGCTTGTATTCCCAAAAGCTGTTTTGCTTTACATTGCAGCAACAAAAAAATAAATCAAAATTTATGGAAAACATGTTCTTAAATGGTTCATAGTTAGGCTAGTTCGCAGCTAGTCAAAAGAGTTATTAAATGGTTCATTACAGGCTCAAAGCATTGTTAACTAATTCATGCACAGAGCTCTTTCGCGCTTTATTTTATGGACAAAATAATTCTAGGTTATTTTATAACACTCTTTGTATAAAGTTATGCAAGCAAATTTTTGCAGACTAAAAAAAAAAATATTTTAAAAAATATTGTAAAAAGTTCATAGCTGGCTCGCAGCTAATTTACTAGCTGAAAAAAGTCTAGCTAATTGAATTCCTGTATTGGCTAGCATTTAAAGACTATAAAAAAGAGCTTGCATATTTTTCATAAAAATGTTTTGTTAGAGAGAGCTCAAAACCTAAAAAAAAAAAATTATAACTCACATAGTTTACAACTTGTTCGCAGCTAGTTCACAAATTTAAAAACAAGGTCTCTGCTTAAAAGTTGAACTTAGTCTTACAAATAAATATAAATACCAAATTTTCTTATCGCAACATTTCCTTAAATCTAAATCAAAGCCTCTATCTTAATTTATTAATAGCCCTTTGAAAGCTTCACAAATTCTATTCAAGTCCAAAAATAAATTGCAGTTCCACTTTTATTTAAATTGAACCCCAGCTATAACAGATAAAGGGCAAGTTGCCATAGATAATGAAGCCAACCACAAGTCGAAGTTATCTCTATCTCCCTCTGTCTATCTCTCTCTATCTAGTTGCCTAAATGGCTCGTTCAATTGATAAAAATTGCTATCGAGACAAGTTTACAGTGGGGACAATATTTATTTGGGTCTGGCCGGGGTTATGGCAATTGCCAATCATACTGACAGCTAACACGGGCGAACTGTAAAAGCCTCTCTCCGGTTACTATATATATGTATATACGTATTTATTTATTTGATACTGTTGGCACTTAGTTGAATTGGCTGGGCTACTAATTGATCTCGAATTGATGGCAAGACCTTTTGGCCAGAGCCCTGAATTGTGAAGACGCAGCTGCCAATGACAAGTGACTCTCGACCCAAAAATGAAAAAAGAAACGATGTTCTAATTGCGATGTGTGCAGATTTATAACAGGGCATGTTGCTAGATACCAGCTAAACTTACACACACACACACACACACAGCTACACACAAGGACTCCAGCTCAAGCTGAAGTCTCTGATATAACAAATCGCATGATGGAAGCTGTCACTAGCAACAGTTGAACGCAAATATTTATCATTGGTTATTGATGCGACTGTTGCCAGCAGCAGGACAGCTGAACAGCCCAATACAAAACGCAAAGCAGCAGCAGCAGCAGCAGTGGCAACTGGCAGTATACGAGTAAACATATATCGCATACACATATGAGAAACTTGCTGTTAAATTAGCCAGGCAAACAAATGCGGCAACAGACACAAAAGCAGGCACAGCAGCCGCAGGGGCTAGAAGGGCAGTAGGAGCAGCAGCAAGGGGAGACACAGCAGCAGCAGCAGCAGTAGGAGCAGCAGTAGCAGCTAGAGTCAGTCGGAGCAGCAGTCAACGTTGAGAAAATCAGTATCCGGTTTCAGACACAAGAGACTCCAAAAAATTGTTTTTGGAACTTTTTTGTTTTTTGTATACCCTAATAGAGGCTACTTTGATATTGTGCATGCATGTGCAACAAAATAAAAATAAATGGATTTGGAACTTTGTGGAAGGTCTTTTACAATAAATAAAAAAAATAAAAATAAAAATAAAAAGTAAAAAAAAAATAATAAATAATAATTCTATATGTTCACAAAGAGTTCTGCAATATAATATAATTAATTAATTACTAAAGAATATTGTCATGTGGTCCTATAAAATATTTCTCAAATTTCTAAAAAAAAAAATAAAATAATAATAATAATAATATTAATAATAAAATTAAAAAATTTAAAATTAAAAATCTTGATAATTTAATTTATTTAAAAATTAAAATAAAAAAATAATACTAACAATAATAAAAATATATAAATAATTTGATATATATATTCACAGAGTATTACATTTTATTGATTTATATCATTATATGATTCTGTTTATCATTGGTTACAAATGATGAATGACATCCACATCCTAAGTTATTCATAGACAAATCGCGCTATATTCAATCACACTTTACATATTTTTTGTTTCTTATTCTTTTTCCCTCTAGAGCATCTAGCATTCGCCCATATTCCACTCACCTATATTTGTGCTCCTGTAATTTTTTTTTGTTTTTCTTTCCTTTTTTTTGGCCTTGGTTTGCCTGGGTTATATTCTATAGCACATGAGTGGGCTCCAGCAGCATTTTACCTTATTTATGTTGATATTTGTGCTGGCTTTTGTTTTATGTTACTTTTCTTGCCTCCAAAAGTTACCCGCCCGCCCTCGCTAACCACCTCCAACCGCCTAACCGCTCTGCTGCCTGCTGCCTGCTGCCTCGCTGGCAATTTGTTTGATTGTTGGAAGTGCTTGTATATATTTTCGGTAACCATAATCATTTCGCTTTTGTGTGTTGTTGCTGTGCGATATTTGCATATATGCAGTGCTCGTAGTTGATATTTATTTTATGAGCGAAATTATCTTTATTGAAACCCGGGCATACTCTTGAGACTCGGATATACACATGTATGTGTTCAAGCTAGTAGTGCGTAGCATGTTTCTATTACTCAAGCAGAGCTCAAAGCTTATCCCCAGCGACATCGAGTCGATTTATGTGCATAAATATTTACATATATATTATATATATACTCTATATTTATTTATGCTATTTGTGCTTGAGCTTTGGTTTTCCATTTGGTTTTGCTTTAAAGAACGTCTCTCTCTCACTCTCTCTCTCTCTCTCTCTCTCTCTCTCTCTCTCTCTCTCTCTCACTCCCGAGCCGTTTCATGCCAACTCTTTTGATTAAAAATTTAGCTTTTTGTGAAACTGCGCGGCAATATTTGCGCATATTTAGTTTTAAATTATGCACACGTTTGCCATTTGGCCACGAAAAAAAAAAGTCCTACCAATGTTGGCACCTAAATGCGCATTAACTTAATGGCATTTTGTGGCACACACACACACAGAGTCCCTCCCTCTCCCTCTGTCTCTGTGTGTGTGTGCAACTTTTTGAGCGGCACACAAAAGTCCTATTAAATTTTTACGACAATTCAGCGTGGAGCAGGAGCCGCAGCAGGAGCAGCAGCAGCAGCAGGAGCAGCAGTCATCACAGCTTTTTCTATTTGTGCTGCACACACACATACAGACACGCCACACAGAGCAGCAGCAGCAGCAGCGGCAGCTTGTTTGCTGCATAGCCTGACGCTAATAGCAAATCCTTGTTAGCCTTCACTTGAGCACAACATGTAAAATTTCACTTTAATCCTTGCTGCGACCCAAGCGTTTTATGCATTTTACATATATATAAATTTTACATATATATATATATATATATGTGTTTGTGTGGCTTTGGAAATTAATTAGTCGAGCGGCTGCTCCTTCTTGCCTGATTAGCATTTCTTGATTGTTATAGCACACGCGCATAAAATATTTATGCTTCAATTTCAATTTCGATTTCAATTAGCGCCGCTGTCACTTGCCACAAACGCTCCGAAAGATCTTTAAAATTTTTCACCACCGCCTTGTTAATTGGCCCAAACGAGGCGATAGGCATATAAAGAGGGGCGGCAGCGCATAAATCACATTTAATTATATTGTTGACATCGTTTTGCCGTAAATCGTGCATCACCTTTCTGATAGGCACCAGCCAACTTCCTGCTCCTATATACATATTATATAGACAGTATATAGCTAACATATATACATACATATATATCTCTATATTGGCCCCGCTGCGGAACGTGGCGTATTAGCCATGTTCGTGACCTTTCGCATAAAATAGCAAACGGCGCTTCCTCTTTGTTATTTTGTTCCTTTTTTTTTTTTTTTTTTTTTTTTTTTGGCAAGTTTTTTTTTTTTCTTTTTTGGACAAGTGGCATCCCAGTTCTACCAACGTCAACGCCCCCGTTGCCGTTCCGACGTGCGCTCACGCAAAACAAACAGCAGTTGAAAATTCCTTTAGGTCGCGCTCCGATTGGCCATATAAAAGTTTCGCCTACTCGCACAATTCATATTTTACGCGCAAATTTATATATGTAAATAATTGAATTTAAAACGAATAAAAATAGACGCATACCTACTTTAAAATAACAAAAAAAATAGGGACTTTAAAAACTGCGTAACAACAATTTTGCTGGCATTCAAATTTCATGGCTTTTGGCTTGTTTAATATTTGGGCAAGTTTTGCTTATTCTATCGTCAAACAGAATGCATTTAAGACTTTGAAATATACCAATATTAAAATTTAATACAATATTAACAATTTATTGACATTTAGTTAACATCTGCCCTTTGTCAAATATTTAAATTATTTTTTATATATTCACTAGTTTTAATTTTCCCCAAGTTGATATCAAAAACTTGTTAACAGCTGCAACCATTTCAACCAATTAATGAGTTCAACTGGCCAACAACAAAAATCAAACAAAAGTTTTTCCCTATTTATAATAACGAAAAATTATTAATGAAGCTACTTTGCGTTCACAATGCTTTGTTTGTTGCTATTGTGAATGCTACAAACAGCAAAGCAAATTGAAAAATTTTTGATTTATAAGCTTGTAATCCGACTTATTTGCTCTCCCACTCTCGCTCGCACTCCCTCCATTTCTCTCTCTCTCCCTCTCTATTTATTCATATTTCCCCCTGACTAATTATCTATCTCTTGCCTTGGTTTTTGTTTGGCTGTGTCGCATAATTAAACAGCGAGGCGAAAATATTACCCTACTCTTCAGCTTGACATCTTCATTCCTCAATTTCGCCACATCTACATCTTCTACTGTGTATTTTTGATTCATTAGCAGCATATTTCATTTGGCATTTTCATTCGCTAGTTTTGCTTTATTTGGCAATTGCGAGGAAACCTTTGAATGGTGAAGCTTCTCCCTCAAAATATAGATGATATTCCGCTAACTTTTCTTTTAATGAATGCCAAGCGAAGCGAGTGTGCTATGGTGATATATATAAATATATGTATCTGTATCTGTTCTTCATCTGCATCTGCATGTGCATCTCCATTTGTATCCCTATCTATTTCAATGCTGTTGGCGCATTCATTACATTTGCATTCAGAAATCAGAAATGTGACCCAAATGCCATTACCTTGGTTAACGCCTGTCACTCTGTTAAATTATACTACTACTATATGACTGCACTGCTACAACTGAAAGATGAAGGAAATGTGGCCTTATTTGAGCCTGCTCAACTAGAAAATACCCTGTAGACTATCTTTTTGCTATGAAATATAACAAATAATTGCATTTTTTCAAGTGAAAAATATTATTAATATGTTTATAGTAAATATTTATTGCCAAAAAATAATTACACATATTAATATCATATAGAAGATCTAAATAAATTAACACAATTTTTTTTTTTAATTTTATAATAATGACATTTAATGCTGAAAAAATATATTCAATTATTGAATTCATAAAAAAAAAAAAAATTGTAAGCAATTTTAATAATGGCTAAAAATATTTATTATAAAAATAAAACATAAATTTTTTACGACAAAAATGTAATATAAATTCTGTTTAAACATAAACAAAAAAAATAAATAAAATTTAAAAATATATATAAATCAATAAATAACTTCAATAAAAAAGTATAAAAACATATTTTTGCTGTCTATCATACCCTTTCTACCTACATCTAATGGGTATTCAGTACTAGAAAAAATGCATAAATGAACTTGTGTGCCGCTAACATAGACAGCTGCCAAGTCGCCTTAACTTAAAGTCTATATGAGTGTATAAATGTGTGTGTGTGTCAGTGTCGACACCCACACATACACACACACACACACGCGCAGAGACACTATGTCCCCACTCTCACACACTTAACGCCAGGGATTTGCGCGTTGCTGTCGCTGACATTATTGTTGCACACGCCCTTTATCCTTGCATATCCTTCGTCTGTGTGGCACTATGTGTGTGAGTGTGCGAGCGTTTGCGTGTATTTGTGGCAAAGTTGTTTGCCACTGCGGCTGTACGTTATGAAATGCATTTATTATAAATGGATTTAGGATTCAATTCCCTGCACATAATCCTGTGCACATGCATATTACAAGTGCGCTAAGACAACGACAACCGCGACGAAGCAAGCTTAAGAGCTACAATTGCCCATGCTGGACTGGGGAAATACCCTGTTAATAAATTAACTCCTTAGCTGCGAAAATGTTTCATATTTATCGAATTCGAACTTATGACTGGGAATAGAAATTATTGAACAATATACATATAACAGCTTTTATACTTTTCTCTGGTATATCAGTATACCCAAAAACAGTCAACCCCTAATACAACAGGGTATACGATATTCATATTTAAGCCTCTTATCCAGCTTTCTGCTAAGTTGAGCTTAGTTTGAGCTAAAAAAATGTCTAGCCTTAGGCAACAGTAACTCAGATCTGATCATCTTTATTGATATTGCATATCGATAAAAGCCATGTTATCGATTTTATTAATACACTGATAATAGATGATTTAATTACAGTAAGCTGCCTCAAGTTATTTGTCAAAGGTTTTTCCAATACATAAATATACTCTACTGCAGCCACAATCAGTTAGAAAAAAAAACTGTTAGATAAAAGAGATATTACTTTATATATTATATATATAACATATCGATAGTATAAGTGATATCGATAGTAAAAGAAACGCTTATCAATGCACAGAAAAATCATATAAAACTACGAATATAACGTCTCATTTTCTCTCTATCAACAACCCCACGCTAATATCACAGGGTATGAAGAGCCCTTAAGATTTGTAGCTTTAAGTGCTTCAACAAGCATTCTTTTATGCGCATCAAAACATATCCCAAGCAAAAAATAAATAAATATATAAATAAATAAAATGTTCTTTCTCTTTGCAGTCGAAATCGCAGTCGAGCGGCGAACTGGCGGACCACAGACGTCGCCACTGTCGCTTCCAGCAGGAGCAGATCCACAATTTGCAGCTGGCCCAGCGCAGCTTGCGCCGGCAGATGAACGAGCTGAAATACCATCACATTGACGAGCGAGTGCGCAGCATTGAGCTGGAGCAGCACCGCATTGCGAATGCCAATTTCAATTTGAGCCGTCAGATTGCGACACTGGACAAGCTGCACACCTCGATGCTGGAGCTGCTCGAGGATGTTGAGGGACTGCAAAGTAAAATGGACAAGAACATACCCGAGCTGCGACACGAAATATCCAAGCTGGAGTTTGCCAATGCCCAAATCAGCTCCGAACAGAATTTGGTCCGAGAAGAAGGCAAAAATTCCGCACGTTCCCTGCAGGCGATGGCCGTCAGCGTCAGTGCGCTGCAGGAGGAACGCGAGGGAGTTAGAAAGTTGGTCAGCACAGTGGAGCAACTACAGACAAATGTGGATCGCATTCAATCACTGGTCAACAATGAGCTACACAATAAGGTAAGCACTCAGTTTTAGCCACTATTTAGATGCGAATTTGTGTGGACCTTACAAAATGACGACAATAATATATGATTTAAGTTTTAATATATTTTTAATATATTATGGATATCATATATCATATTTTTTAAAATAATGCGATTTTTAATATATTTTTTTTTTATTTTTAATTTTATTATTTTAATTTAAATATTTTCATTATAAATATATAATTATTTCTTATTTAATTTATTTCATCTATGATTTTTCTATTCACTTTTAGCTTTCGCACTTCAACAAGCCGCACAAGCGTGCACACCATCAAAAGCCACAACAACAGCAGCAACAGTCGACGCAATTGACGGATTTGCGCACAGATAACGAACTGGCCGAAACTCTGGTCGCTGAGCTGGAGAATGTGGAGGCACAGTACGAGGCGATTGTGAATAAACTGCCGCAGGACTGCAGCGAGCTGTCGACGCATGTGGATGGACTGCATTTAATAGCGCCCGCTGGCCAACACCATCCACTGATGACGCACTGCAACGCGAACGGCTGGACAACGGTGCAGCGTCGCTTCGATGGCAGCGCCGATTTCAATCGCTCGTGGGCCGATTATGCCCAGGGCTTTGGCACGCCAAGTGGCGAGTATTGGATTGGCAACGAGCAGCTGCATCATCTAACTCTGAACAATTGCACCCAGTTGCGCATCCAAATGCAGGATATCTACGATAACAATTGGGTGGCCGAGTATAAGCATTTCTATATCTCGTCGCGTGACGATGGCTATAGACTGCATATCGGCGATTATAGCGGCAATGCATCCGATGCGCTCAACTATCAGCAGGGCATGCAGTTCTCGGCCATCGACGACGATCGCGATATATCACAGACGCACTGTGCTGCTAACTATGAGGGTGGCTGGTGGTTCTCTCATTGCCAGCACGCCAATCTCAATGGCCGCTATAATCTTGGCCTGACTTGGTTCGATGCCGGTCGCAATGAATGGATTGCGGTCCGCTCGAGCCAAATGCTGGTCAAGCGTCTGCCCAGCGATGTGTGTGCGCCGAGTAGTAGCAATGAGGCGGCAGCAGCAGCAGCAGCAATTGCCGCGACAACAACAACAACAACGGCAACGCCAGTGGTGCCAAGCACAAGGCCAACCACTGTGGTGCAGTTTGTTGCCGCTGCGCAGGCGTAAGCAAACAGTTAGCTGAGCAAAAAATAAATAAAAAAGTAAACTAAAAGAGAAATAGAGAATAAAACAGCTACAGTGAACCACCAGAGCCATGCCTACTATAGTTTGGAGTGCGTGCGTGTGAAACGCGCAAAAAAAAAAAAACGAGAAAAGAAATCGAAAAAGAAAACTCAATATATATATATATATATATATATATATAAATATATGTGTGTATATATATATATATATATGTGTATGTGTAAAAATTAACATAAAGAAAGCACGTTTAGCCTCGTGCTGCGTGCGTTTCTTTTGTACATAGCGAAATTCTTGTCTAAGTTGTAGTTAATACTATTTCAATGGAGCTTACTAGCCTCGTCAAACACAAAGCAGATGATGAAAAGAAGCAGAGCATTGTGCTTAACAATATATTGTACACTAGGCGTATGCGTAATCTAGCTATAGAATTTATCAACATGGAAATATGCAACAAACAAACAAAAAAAAAAAAAAAAAAAAAAAAAAAAAAAAATCCCCCCCGTCGTACATATTTGTTTTGTCTTTCAGCAGATCTCATAGAGGCATAAGTCAACACGCAGCTCAAAATTTGAATAAAAGAAAAAAAATATATCATTACCTATTTGGGTATATATATATATATATATATATATATATATATATATATATATATATATACAGCCTATGTATTTAAAGAAATATTTCTCCCTCTATTTTCGAGGCATATCATGAGCAAAACAAATAAGTGCGTGTATTGTCTTGCAGTTATTTCCATATAAAATATATTTATAATTAGAATGTAAGTGAAAAGCCAGCTCTAGTGTAGGCATCTCAGACAAATAATAAATATACTTAAATGTCATAGCAGTCGCACACACACAAAACTTCTTTCAACTAACAAAAGTCTAAAATTATGTTGTTTTTCTTTTTTTTTCTATTTTGTGTGTGCTTCTGTAGTTTAGTGTTACAACAAGTTAAGCGTCCATATCAAGTACATTTGTGCAGACTTGAGCGAAAACAGTCATTAAGTATAGTTCTAATGGTTAATTACGCAATTGCTGATTGCAATTGTTGTACTATATAAATCTTATCAGCGGCAGCAGCAGCAGCTCCTATTCAAACTGCTTAACACCCAATTTGAAAAAATATAAAAAAAAAAAAAAATTAAATTCAGCTTAACTCTCATTTTCACTAATGCAACAACAAGTCGTATATGCCAAAGATAACGAGAGCAAATTCCATAAAAAAAATAAATAAAATAAAATGCGAAACAAACTATTTTCTGCACTTTTGCATATACCAAAAAATACATAATAATAATATAAAAATAATAATTTATAATAATAAAAGTTGCAGCTAGCTTAAGACAAGCATAAACTAAATTACATATATATGCTTGAAAGTATATATATATTAATATAAATATATATATATATATATATATGTACTTGTATACATTAATTTTATGTACGTTACGTATTAAGCGACTCAAAAAGAAAGAAACAAAAAAAAACTGGCCACAGCCAGCGTATTTTACAATAAATGAATTGATGTGAAATTTTTCCCAGCAACAGATTTTTCCTTACGGCGTTCAGCAGCTGCATAAATATATCGTATTGCCCAGTGGCTGACAAAAAACTAATTAAAAGGGGCGTGAGAGAAACAGAAAAATGTAGGGAGAATAAGTGAAAATTAATATCTAAGGTCTGGCGTGCATTTAATATCCTATTAGCCTTATTAACTCAGATTTTCTATTATGTTTTTTGCAGCAACTTTACCTCGAGGAATTATAATATAAAGAGCTTAATATTTATTTGATATTTATATATAATTATGTTGCTTAAATTCTATGTACACTCAGCCAATATAGTCCACGGATACTCGTGCAGACATTTTCTGTTATCAATTTACATAAATAATTGCAGGCATTTAATTTATAAAATAGGCATTTAATTTATAAAAAAAAAAAAAACATATTTCAATAATTTTGCTTTAAACATTGAGCGAGAAATCATTCAAATATAAAAAATTTCAAACAGATTTTTTCAAGCACAAATATTTTGCATTTAACCGCCATAAATGAAAATAATAAAAATAAATTCTATTTCATATACACATTTGTCGCTTACAATTTATTTTTCATTTTTTCTTTATTTTTTTTTTTTATAAAATAAATATTAAAACGGTTGCCCTAACAACTTAAAAATTTTTATAAAAAGAAAGCTTCTTAAATTAAAAAAAAAAAAAAAAAAATTTCACAAAAAAGCGAGGTATTTAATTTTGTTTTTTATTTTTTTTTTTTCAAACTCAAAGGTAAGCTTAAAATACACCAGAAATCCACGTAAAATATATGTATATATTTTTTTCTGTGGAAACTGACCAACAAAAGCTGTAAAAAATAGAAAACAGGACTTATAAACGCAATGTCAATCTTGAATATATATGAGCAACATGACAACGCACTGCTGCGGCACTCAGAGTGTTGCCAATGACAACAACAATATTCCGAGCTATGCTGAATGCACAGATTTATGACTGCATAATACCAACACACACACATACACAACGTAGCTGCAGGGCAACCGGAGCTGACATGCAAGCTTGCTGTAAGCCAAGTCAACTAGAACAATGACCACAGCTGCGCTTTGGCAGTTAAATGCTGTAGACGAGTTTTTGTTTTTATACTAAAACATTTTTTAGCTACCACAGAGATCTTTAGTTATTAACTAAAATGTAGTTAATGAATGAAGTGTTAAATGTGCGCTCAAAAGTATGCTATGATTTTTGTCTCTCTTAAACAGAGTTCAGTCAAGCAGTGCACAAAGCAGTGCAAATGCCAGCAAAATAGTTTGATATGTCTGACTGTGTGGAAGGCGGTCTTTCTGTCCGTCTCTCTATCGCTCTGTACATTCGTCTATCTATCTCCCTGCCCATCCGTCTACTATCTAGTGTACGCTATGCAGCTCAGCTCGCCCTGCAGGCATAAGAAGTTTTTCACACCAAAAAAGCTGCAGCAAATCCTTCAAGCAAACGCTCAGCTGCAATTTATCAAGCATGAGAGAGCGCACTCACACACACACACACACACAGTTTAATAATGGAGCAGTGCGCATTTTTTATGCTGCTGCGAATAGCAGCTTATTTCTTCCTCAGCTGCCTCGAGACTCTAATATTGAATATTTTTCAGCATTGACTCTTGACTGGGTAAGCATTGGCAATGGCATGCCATGGTAAGGCATTGGCTGCAGCTAGAAATGTCATTGTAGATTGACGCACTGATCCTTATTTATGCATTTATTTTGCTGACACTTTTTGGCCCCCAAAAAAATAAAAAGCAGAAAGCTGTGACTCTAATGCAATTGCGCTCAGGAAATGTCAGCTCGCACAAAAAAAATTGCCTTGCAATTTTTACTTTTTATTTATTTATTTTTATTTCTTTTCTTTTTCATATTTTTGAAGCTTGACATTTATTTGCTGGCTGTGAAAACAAAAATAAATGTAAATAACATTTGGCATTTGGTCGAGCGAAACTCTAGAGGCACAGTCCACACACACACACACACACACACTCTATATATGGAAACGGAATTTATATATTCTTTTCCTTCTTTTTTTGGCTTTACTTAGGCCAGTCAACAGTTTACAGCGCTTCTGCACCATTTAACCTGAGAACATCTTTGCGTATAAAGTCAAATTTAGTGTGAACTGCCCAAAAAATAAAATAAAATCAATTCAAAGGGAAATGAGCCCTACCTAACCCAAAAACCGGCTGGCCATCCAACATTTTTTACACTTTATATATATACAAATATATATACCATTTTTTTATTTTGTATTTACAAAGGCCGGCGCTTAAATAAGTAAAAGGCGCACAAATAAAAACTGAAAGCTGCACATTTAAAATGCAAATCTATTCATGGCTCTGCGGTCGTAAGCATCACGAAGTCCGGTCTGGCCGCTCACCATCGTCCATCGTCCGTTTTCCGCTGTCCGTTATCCGGAGTCTTGTGCGTTCGCACTTCCGGCAATTAACAATAAGCGTCACAGAAAGGTAGCTGCATTTTTATTTTTGTGAATAGCTACTTAAATATGGCAGCCATATTAACTATCTGAGATAGCCAGTTCCTCTTTGAGTTGAAGCTCTGAAGTGAGAAGCTTTTCAAGGACTTGCTATTATGTGTCAAAATAGAAAGCAAGCAAAAGAAGGAAGCAGAGAGAAGACAAAGGAAGGTGAAATATTAGACAGTTTTCTTATTCAGTCAATTAAAACTGTTATATCGTAATCGAAATAGTTCGTAATATATTTTAAATTTCTTCGGTTGCTTGAAATAAAAATGTTATATATAAATATTTCATTCTAAAAAGAATTTAATGATTTCTTCATCTGCATCAATTATTTAATTTAGAAACAACATTAAATTGCATATATTTAAATTTCTTCTATAATCAAAGCATTGCAAATTGTACTCACATATGCAATATATTTTCTACATGTAAATAATCCATTGTACAATTTATTGAACTGCTCAAAATGTTGTATGCAAATATAATATTTCACTTTAAGCTGAAGGAAATTGTAATCAAACTGTAGTCTCGTCTATACCTACCTTTAATTTTAAAGCAATATTTAATTGCATCCCAATCAACGCTCAAAGCTTCGCCCACACATACATGCATATATATGCTTTTATACCATAAACCCTTTCATTGCCCTTCAAAATGTGAATCCATTAAAATATTTATAAACACATGCATGCATGTTTGCCTCTTGCATATATGCAATGCACGAAATTCGCAGCAATGAAGGCAAATCAAAGCCAAAAAACCGCGAGATTGAATAATTCGAGTGAACTGAGCTAAGCTTTTCGGCTGAAATTATGCTCAATTTCGGTGGAAATAATATGCATATATATATGTATATATATGTTTACATATATATATATTAATTCGCTTTACATCATTTGATATATGCAATCGACGCAACGGGGCGTATGCGCAATTAATATGCATACCACTCACTCAAACAAATAATTATGATAATTGAAGTCTGCTTTGTAATCGATGCGTATTCGCTGGCTACAGCTTTAAGGCCACTTAAATTTGTATCAGAAATGTTTCTGAAAGGCAAAGGAAGAGATATAATGGAATTTACATTAAATACACTTTAACACACACTGGCCCATAAAAGCAAAGGCAGACAACAATTTAATTAAAAGGCATAATACATGCACACAGCTGCTCAGCATAGCACAGCTTAAGCTGATAAAAGACGTGAGAGCTGTAATATAAAAATAACAACAACAACAACAAAATAACTATAAACTTTTACGATTCTAATGTGGCACACACACACACATACAACACGCCAAGCCACAGGCAAAGAGCAAACGGTTGTTCGCATTTTCTTTTAATCAGCTGGCGACGCGATCGTCTTTTTTTGGCTTTATTCTTGCTGTGTGTATGAGACCGTGCCCACATTCAGCGCCATGCTAAAGGGAATATGCTAATTTTAATTAGCCAAAAATTTACATATGCTACGCACACTAGTCAAACAGAACGCACACAAACACACCGACACCTACATACCCACACCCGCACACATAAGCAGGCACACACACACAAGTACTTAAGTACTTAAGTGGATATCCTGTCGCAGGACTTTCGCTGTTTTGACAGCACAAAGCACAAAGTTTTAACATGTTACAGCAATTGGCCTAATTATCATTATATATTATAATCGCCACAGTCGGCAGCGCAGCTCATTTGAAATATATTTGATCCAAAGTACTCTATATACAGAATATATACATATATATAAATAACATTAATTACATTCTTTGGGTTTATGTCGTATTAATTCCAAAGTGTCGATTGGTTGACTTTATTCAATTTAGTTATTTTTTTATTTCTTTGTATCAATAATCACATAATTGTGCAAAACTACATTTAATTAATTTTAATACTTTAATAAACTTATGGAGTACAATAGAAAGTATAATTATTTCAAATGCAGTTTATATATGAAAGGAAACAATTATTTTTGTGTATGGTCAAATATTTTAATAAACTCACAGACACATAATATAATTAAATTATATTTAATTTTATTCGAATTACATTCGAAGCCTTATTTTTTACTGCATAGTTCTATAAAGCCTAAAATGATTTATTTATATTAAACCTAACTTACACGTAAAGCCATACAATTTAATTTGCGGTAAGTTAAATATATAATTATATTGAATAACGTTTAAAAAAAGATGAATTATTGCATATATAATATAATAATTAAAAATATATAATATTATAAAATATTATTGTTTTAATTTAATAATTTTAAAAATTAAATTAACATTATTTAAATATTTATTTAAAAATATTTTATAATCTTTTATTACTTATTTTTTTATTTTAGTTTTTTTTTATCTAATAATGTATTTTATATATATATATATATATATATATATATATATATATATATATATATATATATATATATATATATATATATAATTAAATATATTTAGTTCATATTTAAATGTTGAGAATTTGGTTTTGCTCAAAATAATAAAGTGCTTGACATATAAGAGCTACAGACACCTACAGGTTCATTCTACTCTAGAGTAGTATTTGCTGTTTCATATTCTATTTGATTAGCCATAAGAAGCTTTTCTTAGAACCATACTTAATACCCAAATTGTGTGCACTAGTCAGCCAGCCAGCCAACCAGCCAGCCAGCTTTGACTTTGACTGTGGACTGCATCAAAAATGCCAGCATAATTCCCATAATACTTATATGAACTACACACTAAATCTGTGCTACGAAATCAAAAGCATTTATTACTGGGTCAGAGTAGTCCTCGACGCTCTTTGATCACAAAAGCTGGGCCAGAAGCAGACGAAGAAACTGCTCCAAATAAGCCAGCTTATACAAAAAGCTAAAGTAATCACGACTTGCATCTAAAGAGACCAAAAATTCACAATTGCTTTGCCAAAGGACCTTTGCCATAGAACTGGGCAGGGGAGCTGGCGCTGCGAATGCCAATGCAAGTGCACCCGCATATATATATATATATATATTTTCTTTTCATTTTTTTTTTTTTTTTTACTTTTTCATTTTGGCTTGAGTTCTGTGTAAACGCTGCTAAAAGTCACATTGCATTCGAATGCAAAAAGCACAGAGAGTACACGAAACCCAAAAGCCTTATTGTTTTCTGGTTTTTATCTACTCCCAAGCTCCGTTATTTCACTTTTCAGTCAGCCAAGCGAGTCTGAGACACGGAGACAGAGACTGAGACGGAGACAGAAGCAGAGGCAGAGACAGAGACTGAGCTGTAGACTGAGGCTAGGGCAAGGCGATTATTGTTGCAAAGTTGGTTGACAATTTGCGTCAAGCTGCAGGCAAAACTTGCCAGCATAACAACTGACGATGATGCAAGGGCCACGGAGACACAAAATAAGCCAGGCCAAAGTAGACGAAATGATGCTGCAGCAGGCCAAAGCAGACAGCCATCAGGCTTGAGGCTGGGGTAATAAGGCATCAGGCAGCAAAAAAGAGCGCACTGAATATAAACAGTGAGTCGTAGAGTCGGATACTCACTCAGTCACATTGTTCGGCCAGCTGCTTACGAGTCGAAAGCTGTCGAGTTTGTTAACTGTCTGAACCGGTGCGTGCATTGTGTCCGCCTGCCGGCAGCTCAAACTCGTTGTCCAACTCTCTCCGAAAGTCTGTGCATTTTTAATACCCTACAAGCATGGCTAATGGAGCCTATTAGAGAGAGAGGCAGACAAAACTAACTATTTGATACACTGAATATACGTATATATATAAAGAGGCTTATCTTGGCTGGCTGTCAGTACAATATGTCCAATGTCTAGCAGAGCCCTAATCGATTTATCATACATATTTTAAAGATTTTCGCACAAAAATAATTTAGTTTATTCTACCTTGGTATGAGTCCACTTTGGAATTATACAGTAAAGCAAAAATTTAAACAGGCCTGAGTGATCATGGAAAATTTTAAATCTTTTTAGTCAATGTTTTTTGCAAATGAATTAAATTTTATATATTCCTATCAAATATCAATCAAAAAAAAAGTTCTCTATTATCTGTTAATTTCTCAAGCATTATCAGTTAATTTCTACATACACCAGGGTATATTTTAGTTCTATATAACTTCTATTCTTCTATTTTGTTCTTCTTAATGTTTTAAATATCAAAATAAAATCTAAAAACAACACGAATTTTCAGGAACAATTAGATATTCAATATATCTAATATATACATCTACAGGGTATCTTTCTCTTATCACTGTCGCCAAAGTCAATCAAGCTTTGTAGTTTTTATTATTTTACACTTATTAATGCCTTATTTAAGTTGAATAATTTGACTAGCTTTGTTGCGGCTTTAGAATTTAATGCGCTTCGCCTGCGGCGGGTCAATGGCAGCGATGAACGAGAACTGGGCGCGTGGAAATGTGGGGTGGGCCGTTGTGGGAAGATGGGTGACTGCATGTAGCATGGTCCAAAAGACGGACTAGACGGAAATTGTATATCCGTTAGAAAATTATCAATTTATGGTAAAATGAGCACTGATTGCAAAATGCTACGATATGGCCGGAGCATTGCGCTAGGAATTGAAAAGTGCCAGCATGCTTTGTGGCATTGCTAAATTGAAAATGAATCGAAATGAAAACCAAGCCAAAACCGTATCGTGCCGATGCGAAGCACTGGGAACAGTGCAGGCATGTGGCAGCGACAGTGGCTGTGGCAGTCAAGGCGACAGTCAACAAGCAGCTGGCAAACGGGGCCCATAATGAGCAAGTCAATATCATGGACAGCAGGGCACACACACACACACACACACACACACACACACACACACACACACACATCCAAACACCCATTCACCCGCACATAACAGAAGAACAGCAGCAGCAAGGAACAGCAGCGCCAACAGCAGGCAATCGATTGAGGTCCTTGCGTACGGCGTTGCTGCTGCGACTTGCGTCATGCAGCGTATGGCGAAGAAAAAGCAGATTGCAATTTGTTTTACTGATTTCCATGCTTTTGGCTTTATTTGCACAACGGAAACTTTCATTAACATCAAACAGCTACAGCTCAAGGCGCTCTCCAAAAGGAATATTCAAGTACGCTACGCCCCCAACCAGCTCCGAGCCCACTCTCCCTCCCCCACACCCTCTCACGCATTGTTGCCATTGTTACATACAGAGCGAGAGACTGTCTTTAATGAACACACATTCGCAATTCGCCATTCGCCATCGATACGCCACGCTGAATGTCATGATTAACTTGCATCGTGCATTGTTCATTAATGCAATTAGTTATAATTAATAAAAGCACGAACATGATGTAAATTGCGGCCCAATCAAGCTGCATTGAATAGTACTACTCGTTAGCTACAGCCAGAGCCAGCCACTTTAAGAGCCCTACAGAGTCCAGCTCAAATAAATGCAGTTGGCTTTCAAGCGCTAGCAATTGTGGCTAATTTAAGGAGTCTTCAAATTATATTGTTATAAATATTTATACAAAATTGTCTAACCCTGGCAGTAAACGGGATTTAAGCTTGTAAGGAACTACTAAAAGAGAAGCTGCTGAAAATTCATTTAATTTATAATCAGCTCTATTCTTTTGTATCAGAAAATACAAATAGAAGAGAAATAGAATGGATTTTAATTATATTTTTATATATTATATATATTTATATATTTTTTAAGCCTAATTAAAGCTATTTTATATACTAATCAATATCTATTTTTTTTTTTCTCTATACACTTTGAATATTGGCTAATCAAACTTTTGTGTTTTTAAGAAATATATTTAGAAGCTCTTTATTATACTTGAATACAGACTCTAAAAATTTTTGGGAAATTTATGAAATACATAATCAGCTATCATCCCTCATCCCTTATCATCCGCAAAAAAAAATATATATATATATAAAAATATATTAAAAATATAAAAGAAAAAATAATAATATTTTAAAGCTTAAAAGCTCATTGAAAAAAATTATTCTACATCTTTTGGTTTGTACAGACTAAATTTAAGCCATATCAAAAGAATTGTAAAATTATGATATTATGACATTTATACTTAGGCTTAAAGTACCTAACCTGTACTTTAAAAGCCTCAAGTTACACATTTCTAGTACAAATTGAGCTATTTGATATACAATAATGCAATAATCATTAAATAAAACGATTAGCCATTAAATAAATAAAGTGAGTTGTATTCAATGTGCAGCCATTAAGCTCTATACTCAACAGTAACACAGTTATAATATGAACCTAACTTATATTTTTACTTGACTTTAATCACTTTCCACTAATTCACTTCCCTTTTTCTCATACAATTTTTTTTTTTAATAAACTCAGACGAAGCTGCAGTCGGTTAAAGTGAAAGCCGCAAACACATCTAATTGGCCACAAGTTGATGTGCAAACATTTGCCACCTCACCAAACAGTTGGACTGACGGACGGCTGAAAATCTGAAGAATTTGTTAAAATATGCAAAGCGAGTGCAACCAATTACGATGGCAAATAATGGCACAAAATGTGCTCTAAGCATCTCACATTTACATTCAGTTCGAAGCAGAACAAAAGTCCAGGCACAAACACTTAAATTTATGAGGCTGCTCGCTTTGGCTGTTGACCCCTGACCCCTTGATTACGCTGCCCAACTGCCCAGAGATGTTGTTATTGTTGTTGTTGCTGTTGTGTAACTTTGTTTGTAAGTAATTTTAACAAATTTGTGAGACATTTGTGGCCTTTTGTGCAAATATTTAACCTATTTTTCGGGCTCTCCTGTGTTCAGGCCATCCCACATAATGTTATTTCGCTTTTGTTGTATTCTATTGTATTGTGTATGTGTGTGTGTGTGTGTGTGTGTTTGTCTCGACTTTTTGCGGCCAAAAAGGCCAATTAACTTAAATAATTAGCCAAAGTTTCCACAGTTGCGATAAAGTTGTTGCTGGCCAAATTGGCGCTGGTTCCGGTTCGCCTGCCATTTCACCACAAATGGCCAGAAATTTCAATAAAATTTCATTGTTCTACCGAGTGGCTGTAGTAGGCCGTTTCTATCTTCAACAGATTGTTTTAAATTTATATAATTATATAAATTTACATATAACAATTTACAAATTTATTCAGATTTGAGCATGGGCAACGCATTGAAGCGCAGTGCACGAAGACATAAAATCAAGGAGAAAAAATTAAAAAATCCGATATTTTTGTATCGTGTACTATATTGGAGTTTAATCTTTCTGCTAATGGGCGGACTACTCGCCGGCGTATATTATATGCTGCAAGCTGATTTCGGACACTGCAATTCCTACGACAGCAAGTGCTTCTAGATAGACGCAATTCATTCGATAGCAAGCTGAAATTTGTTCAATTAAGTGGATATGTCTGCATCCGCCTCATCAAATATGGTGGATAATAGGATTGCTGGTGTGACCGTGATGAGTCGCTCGGAAGCGAAGAAATGTATTACCCTAACCGTTATTATGCTTGCAATTATTTTAATATTTTTTGGCGTCTTTGTGGAGCTTGATAAGGAACCACCACCCTGTACGAATTACAGAGTTCTATGCTTTAGAGATTCGAGTATCCGAAGCGATGATTAATAGTTTTTCAATAGTTTTCTTGTGGTAAGCTAATTGGCATTACGTATTAACGTTGCTATTATAAGAATATATTTTACAGTGTTTATTTGTTATATCTCAAGAAGAAGGCTCATCTAAAATCATTTCTATAAATCAAATTATAAATGTTTTTAAATACATATATAATAATTGTTCACGATTTAGGCAGCTGATTATATAAGTAAGGTGGATTTATAATATATATTACGTATACGCCTCGTTTGAATATTTACCAGATTTCTAACACATTTTTAGTATTTAAATCGCCTTTTGGGGTAAGTGTCTGGATATTACGTATACGCACTATTATTATAATAATATATTTGCAACAATCTATTTTCTCTTTATAATTCCAGAAGGTCTTTTTCTGTTACGCAAATTAAGTATGAATTTTAATTACGTTTAAAAAGAAGAAAACAAATATACAATTTAATATATAAAAAAATTGATCAGATCAGTTCAGACTAAGGTAAGTTTATTCATGTCTTACGTATACAAATATTTTTGTTTTTATTATACTTTCAAATTTCCATACACATTTTCAGTTTATTTTAATTCTATAAATTAATAGACATTATGTTTACGCACCGTTGCTTTCTTAAATTTCAGAATTTGTTTGACTAATGAATTGGCTTTCCATTGCAATTTCTTTTTATATTTGTGGAAAACTTTGTGCTGCCATGGGAGACTTTTACGCCATTTGTAGACAATGTGCGCAATGTTTACATATAATTAAGACATTTTGCTGACTGCTGCCAAAAAGTTGAGACGACAGAAGAATCTGCTTTGCCAGTTGCCAGTTGCCAGTTGCCAGTTGCCGCTGTCTGGCTGATTTAATATGCATTCGCTACCATTAACAGCAAATATTCACTTCTACATAAATGCCGTCGAACGGCTGTTGAGGTTCCAAAAATAAAATACGTAAATTGTCCTTTTAGCATCAACCTGAACATCTGATATCATGTTGTATGTATGATACTTTTCGATTGGTTTAGCTTAACTGTGAAACGCAAAAATTCATGAAAAATAAAAAATAAATGAAAATGAAAAACACGGAACTGTTGACCTACTCCCCGCATATTGAATGATGAAAAAAAAAAACGAGCTTTTGAAATTTATTGAAGCGCTGCCTTTTATGCAGCTCACTCGTTGAATTTGCAATGCGCATTCATGAATGGCTGAAGAGCGCAGTTAACAGCTGAATGAGTGTGAAGAAAGTCCACTGAAGCTATGCATATACATATAACTGACACACACATATAGACGTTATATATATATGTATGTGTTTATAGGCAGATTTTAACTGGGGATTATGGCTGCAACAAATGGCGGATTCTCTATATTAATTAAGGTTTTTACTTGGATTTTATGAGGGTTTTATTGCTTATATATCCTAGAGACACTAAGTATATGCAACGGGTATATCGAGTGTGTATTCAACATATTCAACATCCATATACTCATATACTCAGATTGAAGGCAACTGGAATTGAGATAGCTATATTTGAGGTATCTCCTAGTCGGATACTTTTTGCCTAGATCAATTTGCTTATTTTGTGTGTATATATATAAAGTTTTTATGTCCTGCCCAACAATAACGCTATCGCAGTCAACACGTTAGTCACTTGTGGCCTAAAGTTTATCCAGACACACCCACACTTCTGGCACACCACACAGTCGCATACACACCCACACACACACACACATACATATATCCACGAATAAAGTTGTAAATGCAAACAACAAACTGCATACTAATGATGTCTCTGTTGTGGTCTGCACTATTGCGCTGTTAGCCCGCATAATTGGACCCTAGTATAGATATACATATATGTGTGTGTGTGTGTGTGTGTTTGAGTATGGGTTCCTTGTTGTTTATCTTTCTTTGGGTTATGATTTAAAACACAACAGTGCACAATTCGCATACCTCTTTGGCTCGACTAATATACAAAGAGATTTTGTTGCAAAACTTTAATTGAAGCCAAAATGACATTGGCTGAAAGCAAAAAATGAGAAAAATTTAAAAATTTTAAATAAAGAATGTACGTAAAAATATGTCTTTATTATCATAAAATATAATATTAAAGAAACTTAAAAATTTACTACTATTAAAGTTGACCATAAATAAGCTAAGAAATTTAATTTTTGTTTGAATTAATCCAGTAAATATTTTGATATTTTTGCAAAACTTTAATTGAAGGCAAAATGACATTGGCTGATAGCAAAAATAATCAAACGTTTTTTTTAGCATAACGTGTATGTAAAAATTAAATAAAATAATATTAACAAACTTAACAATTTTGACATAGTTAAACAAAACCTTTTAGTATCTCCAATTTTTAAGGCTACGCTTCAAACTGAATGCTCTTATAGTTTTCCCATATTTTTCCATTTATCTCTTCACACGTTTGTTTCTTTTCCCTCTGCACATTTGTTTCCAACTCTATCTAAACTTTTATGATTGCTCTTATTCATAAGCCAATGTCATCTACGTACAATGTCAAGGTCAGAGTTCAGTTGTCGAGTGCTCGAAAGTTGATACGAGCGACAAGTCGTGAACTGATGAAAATATATATGTGTGAGTGTGTGCCTTTACAGCAAACTCTCATTGTTATTTCTTGACTGTTGCTGACACTTTGCTGCACAGCAGGTGAAAAATAAATAAACTTTTAAATTTCTAACGTAGATTTATTGCCAGCGCTTGGCTAAAGTTTGACATGAGTTGGCCTTGCGGTTGCTTTGACTCAAACAAACACACGCTCACACATGCACACACACATACTCTCACACACACTCACATCCGAAACTCAAGACTAATTACAGAGCAGTATGTATTTCATTATAATTATTATTATGTTTCGCAAAAGTTCATTGGAGCTACAACAGGTATTCTGCGGTTTAAAAACTGTAATTGGATTCCTAATTAATTTTAATGTACCATAAATGTGTGTGCGTGCGTGTGTGTGTGTGCGTATATTTTTTGTGAAGCTATTTATTAGCTAAAATTTAAACATTAGCTTGGATAAGGCGAATTTCCTTTAACTTGTGGTTCGAGCTTCACCACATAGTGCTCTATTACTTAAAGGAATTCATAGTCTAAGTTGTTACAGTGAGAGTCAATCACAAGAAGGCGTGAAGCAGAACTTTCAGTATGGGAAACAAAGGACCTGTGGTAGCTGATTTTGAAAATATAATACAGGAAGACGAAAAATTTCCGAAATATTCCCCACTCTAAAACCGTATATATATATAAAGCACCATGGGTTGACTTTTTATATGACAGAAATACGTTGTGGTCATGTTAACTTTCAAAAGTATCTGTATACCACAGAGAGAGGAAAGAGAGAGAGAGAGAGAGAGAGGGAGAGCAACATTCACTGCGAAAATGTAATGGACGACGCTTTCCTCTACTGTAAAAGGTGCAAGAAAAAATTGTCCTCGCAGAAACTACTCGTGCAGTCACAGTAGAGACCATAATGAAGCTAATGTGCAAAGCAAAAGGTGATTGCTTGGGAAAAAAAAAAGTCTGTGTCTTTGCTGATAAGGTTTTGCGATGGGAACAGGTGAAAACTAAAAGCAGGCAAACTAAAGACAGCACTCATGCAGGGTATATAGAAGGACTCTAAGTTGACGGTTAATGCGCAGCTACTACAAAGAACAGGATTTAAGCTACAACAAATAATGAGCAAAGTGATAGTGCCTAAAATAAGTTCCACTAAAATTTAATTAAATAGCTAATATTCAATATTTACTTTGACTTTGAGTACTATCCACATTGGATGCGTCCATATAAACCCACACTCAATTAACTATTTTTATCAGAGCTGCCCTCGTAATTAGTTGGGATTGCTTTTATTGACATTATCTAAAAGTTCGCTTCAACGTGTTAAGACTTCCGGAGTCAAACTAATACAGCCGTTTCCAAAGCCGATGCCCAGATTACAGCAGATAAGGCAACTGCTAAGCTGAAGATTAAATACACATTCACGGCCAAAACAAAAGTCTTCACTCCATTAATAGATTTTTCGCAAGAAATCGAATTATGACATGATTTCAATGCATCTCACTAAACTCTTAATGGATATGAAATATGTTAATTATGTTAATTAATTCAGTGAGACACAGCCACAGAGGTAGACAGACACAGACTAACAGCTGTCAATTACCCAATTTGTCTGCAAATGATTGCAAGGAAATGCGATAAGCAATCAATTTGCACACACGTCACTGCCGACAATGAGTCGCAGTGCAGCTAACGAGTTGAACTTGGCAAAATTGTGCGCCAGCATACGGTACGTATGAGTAATATGAACTTATCAGGCATTTACATAATTGAATTGTATTTCCACTGACACTGGCAATGGCACTGGCAGACAGCAATAGTAAATTTACGAAAACAATCGTAATAGGACAGTAACAAGCAGCTCTGTCTTGAGTAGAGAGAAGACACTCTGAACAACATGTAGCTAAGCTGCTTACGCGAGGCATTATGTGTACGTGTGTGTGGGAGTATGTGTGTGAGTTTATGTGTGCAATGTCATGAGGCACAATGCCATGGTAACTTGACTGTGCATAGTTGATGCTGCAACCGCAGGATGCTAATTAGAAATAAGTGAATAGAAAGCACTGAGTGTAACAACTTTTCCAGCTCACATATAACACACACACACACACACACACACAACAAACTTCTGCTTTTAAGAATTTCTTTTCTCAATAAATATATATCTTTTTATTTTGTGGCAAGACTTTGTCTTGTTATACTAGTAAGAGCTCAAGGCTAATTTGTTGTCGAACAATTTAACAGTATATTGACCTAATTGTGTGCACTTCTTCACCCACACATTTACTCACTCTCGCTGTCTCTCTCTCTCTCTCTCTCTCTCTCTCTCTCTCTCTCTCTCTCTCTCTCTCTTTCGTTTCCGTTTTGCCAAAGTTGGGTTCAATTTGGTAACCTAAGCCAATGCCATTTTAGAACTTAAAGCAGCAACAGCAGCAGAAAAAGCAAAATAAATGCTGACTAAGACTTCTTAGTTGACTTTGTCGCTTGCTCTGAGTCTCTTTGATTTGGGTTGCATTTGCTGGCCAATTCTCAGCTTGGCATTGAGCATTCAGCTCAACACGTGCCACTTCTCTCTTTGATTATTTTTTATATTTTTTTCTGCCTTTCCTTTCCCTCTTTTCTCTACATCTCAAATTGTATTTAAAATCAACACGTTTTGAAACAAGAGGCGTTGATGTACGTTAAAAGACAAACAAAACATTTGACATTAAGTATGTGAGATTTGCATTTTATATACGCTAACCAAAGGGGGTATATTGACATTCTTATGTGGTACGTAAATGTATAGAAAGTAGTTGGTCTATTGAAAATTAAAAGCAAAATATTAAATGAAATGAATTAATTTAATTTTGTTGGATGGGCAAAAATAATTATATCATATAATATTACTCATTATAATTGATGTATTGTTATATTATTTTAGCTATTTATTTATTTATTTGTTTTAATATATTTATTTATTTTATTTTATTAATTTATTTTTTTTATGATTAAGATATATTTTTTTATATTTACTGTATTTATTAATATCATATTTTCCAGTTTATAATAAATTGTTAAAAATTATTTATTTCAGTTAACGAATATTTAAAAATTCATAATATTGCTCAGTACAAAAAAAAAAAAAAAAAAAAAAAAATTATATAAAAATAAAAAACAAAATTCTAAATTTAAATATTTTATTTTTTATAATATTCTAAATTTAAATATTTTAGACATTTTATAGTATGCTTTTTATTATTACAAAATGTTTTTATTTATTTATATTTTTATTTTTATATTTTTTATTTAAATTTTTTTAAATATATATGTCTTAAAATTTTTTTTTATACAAAATAAAAACCTCACCTTTACTTCGTTATATACATATAAAACAGTATCTCATTTACTGCATCTCTGCCTCTTATTTAACGAACTGTGATGAACTTCGAACTGCTTTATAAAAGTAGTACATTAACACAGAACTATATTGAATATGTATTTATTTGCAAGCGTATTTTCATTTCCATGTGTGCGAATTGGTGTCCTTCATGATTTATTTGTTTTTTAAATTTTTTGTTACAAATTTGTGACGAAAATACAGCAACACGTGCTGTGGTATGTAAATACAACATACATTCACTCAGACACTGACTCACTCACTCGCATATTTCATAGAATATATAAACACACACTTACACATACACACACGAGCTGTATGTGTGTGTATGTTTGCATTTGTGCCTGTTTGCGCTTCCGTCTGTCAGATACAATTGTTGCTGTTGTTGTTTATGCTCATCGTCGTTGTAATGATTGTCACTGCTGCCCCGCCCAATCGACCCCCTGCCCCTTTAGCACATGTTTCGTCTTCGATATTTGCATTGGCAATGCATTGTTCCCGGAACTTCCGTGTTGTTTTTTTTTTTTTTTTTTTCTCATTGTTCGCCCATGTAAATGAAAATGCTTTAAGCGTACAAAACTGTATGCAGAATTTGGGTTATTTAAGTAAAAACATAGTAAACGCCTTGTCATGAGCTGTATGTGTTATAAATATAATGAAAGACTTTAACAGCCAATTTATATATTAAAGAAAATACAGTAAAGTAAGAGAAAATAATATGTATTCTGGCACAAATGTAATTTAGATTTTAAATGTTTCATTTAACATAAAATATACATATGGAATTTCAAATATATTTTTAAAATAAGTCTAAAGAGTAGAAAATAAAAGTTGATTTAACACATTTAATTGAGCGGTTGTCTATCACAAACGTACTAAACGTATTATTTAGATAAATAAATAAACAAGTATTAGGCTATGTGCAACAATGGCTTTAATTTTTAAATAAATAAATATTTTGTAATGTCATTCATAGTCAGCAGCCTTTAGGTTTTTGCAACAGAAATTTGAATATTGCCAAAATTTCTTTTTCAAGTTTATTACTAAAATGACAAAATATGAAATTGCATATCAAATTTGTGAACTGCCTAAAGCAAGGCTGAGTGACAGACATCTATACAGAGAGAGAGACACAGAGAGTGAGAGGCAGATAATATTATCATGGATAAACTGTAAAGCTGCCACATACGGCCAATTATTGAGTTAACTCTATGAAAAGAGCCATAAATTGTTTGCTGCTCATAACTCACACAAGTTTATCCATCAACTAGGAGAGATAAAAGTTTTGGAGGCTGCACTTGTAGCTGGCAGCATCGTCTGCAACGCATCAAATTAAAGGGCAATCGAGCAGAGAAACTGCAACAGCTGCACATGTTGCTGCGGCTGCTGTGGTCAACGTATAGCAAAGCACAAGCGTCCCACACTCAATGGCCGGCAGCCAACTGTGGCAGGAAGAAACTGTGGCAATTGTCTGCATCGGAAACAAGACAATTTGTAAAGTGCATGAATACAAAATGAACTGTGACAATATGAAGTTTGGTACCCACACACACACACATACATTAGAAGCCACAGAAAATGTCCTGCAACTAAAGGACATATTGATAGAAATGTATGTATTGCATTGTGATTGAGTTACATTCACATTGTTTGCCATATAAATATTCATTCTCTTCTTTTTTCGCTATATTTTTGCTGAATTTATTTCTATAATTTTATTTGGCCACAAATCGAGTTATTAATTGAACAGCTACAAATTGATGTCAGGCAATAAGCTTACACTGCAAACGATTTGATAAGGACTCGACAGCAACGGCAACGACAACAGCAACGGCAACAGCAACAGCAACGGCAAAGTCCTGCGCTAATCTCTGTAATTTATAAAGCTTTACGTAAGCCTTTAAAAGCCAGCCACTCCCATCAAATGCAAACATCAAATTTTTAACGCTTTAAATTTATTTACTGCTTTTATTTTGCACTTGTATTTTTGCTCCTGCTACAAATACTCCTGCTGCTGCTCCTGCTGCTGCCTCGACTTCTGTCTAGTGCAACTTTTGAAGCGACTGCAAAATGATTTAATTAACATCTCATTAATAACACATTTTTATTACAGAGAAAATAAGCTGTATTTAAAGTGAAGCGAGTAGTTGAGTGTTAATCAAGAGGAAGAAGTACTTGAAAGATACTCAGTAATCCAAGCAAATACCTGGAAGATGATCTGTAATCGAGAGGAAGCAGCTTAAAGGTAGTCAGTTATCAAGTGGCAGTAGCTTGAATATAAGAAAGAATCATGAGAGAGTCGCTAGAAGATACTCAGTAATTGAGAATATATCTTTAGGAGTTACTCAGAATCTTTCGCTGAAAAATTCTCAGTAATCTAAATAAATACCTGGAAGTTGCTTAGTATTCAAACGCGTAGCTTAAAGGGTCAGAGTCGGAGTTGAGAGAGCTTAAGGATCATCCATAAGCAAAAGACAGTAGCTGCTTAGCAATCATGAGTTGACATGAGATAAAAAGCAGACAGAATCTGATTTAATTTCTGCAAATAAATTTATAGAGTCTAAGATGATCATAATCATGTATCCTGTAATATTATTAGTATAATTTTTTATTTTTTATTTTATTTATTTATTTTTTTTTTTTTTAGTTATGTACATAATCTAAAAATATCTACATTTACTTTCAACTACAATTAAATACTTATTTATACATACGTATTATTTTCCATTCATTCAAATTTTCATTCAGCTTAACAACAGCTTAAGCTCTATTCATATATTAAAATAAAAATATTTTCAAATATTAATTTAAGCCAACTCAACAATCCCCACAAGCTGCTGCTGCTCTTGAGTGGGTCCGAAAGGATTGCGTTTATGGCAACTATGAGCTTTCATGCATAAAAGTTTATTCTATTGTTGAAAATTTTCAGCAATCTTGCACTTAGTGCACTTCAGGCTATAGTTTCAAAAATGATACCGCACAAAGTTTTGCCCGAGAGAGAGAGAGAGAGAGAGAGAGAGAGAGAGAGAGAGAGACGAGCATGAGGATAAAGATGAGAATGAGGATGAACGTAGCAGATATCTGCTTCAGAAGCACTTAAAATGTTTCGCCCATATTTCGATTATTTACAAAACGATTCAAATTTTCGCCATTTAGCTGCCTGTGGCGATGATTTCCAAGATTTTCTGCTGGCTAGGGGCGTGTGCCGCTGTGGCCTGCTATTGACAATGATTATGTGCTCTGCGTGTGGCTTGTCGATTGAGCGTCGAACTTTGATATTGTATTGTTCGCATCATGGCCAAGTTAATCGAGAGGCCAATTAGCCGGACTCGGTCGGGACAATAATGTAACAACTCCGCATCCTGATTGGACAACAACAGCAGCAGCAGAGGCAGCAGCAGCTGAGTACACGGCGTAGAGCCTGGCAAATACAATTAAGCGGCTACTGTTAAATTAGCAGCATAATAAGCACCAAAATGTAGTTAAGCCGTAAACAAGCACAAAAGCAAAGCCCGATAAATTAAGCGCTGACATTGGAACAAAAGTTTGCTTTATTTGATTGTTCGAACAGCGGGGGGGACGCGAGGACGCCAGACATTACTTCAGCTCAATCGCACAGAACTTAACTGTTAGATAGAAAAAAAAAAGGAAAGGGAGAATACCATTGAGTACAATTTCTAGGAACTGGCAAAGACGAAACCCAAAGAACCCAACAATGTCAAAGCTACAACTTAAACAATCAAGGCCAAGAGACTAAAGGACAAAAGTTCACAAAGAGAACCTGAACCCAAAATGTAAAGCAATGAAATGAGATAGAAATAAAATATCAAATTTTCTTAGTCGCCATTTCGTTTTACCTACGACATTTGTATCATTATTATTTTATTTTTTTTATTTTGTTTCAACAAATTATGACATTGTCTTAATACTATGCTTAAATGAGACTGAGTGAAAGTTCAATAGATTTGATTTTGATAAATATAATTTTTAAGCTTCAAGCTTCTTCAGAGTTTTTTATGAATTATATAAAGTTAGTTTGTGAGTTTTAAAATAAATAAACCATAATAGAAATATTATAAATAAATATGTAATAATCTATACAAATGTATAATAATATAAATATCATAAAAATAAATATAAAAAACTTATATTTTGTAGATTTTTTGAAAGTGTCAAAGTTTTGAATATTATTTTTTTCCCCAAGTACAAACCCATTTAAGAATCAGAAAAAATATAATAAATCAAAAATTTTTAAAAACAAAAATCACAAACTCTAATTAAAGCTGTAATTTTTATAGCTCATTCACTCATTCAGCTAGTGTCATTGGCATCGGTTACATGGCCAGAATTGTAGACGCTTTGCAAGCAAAATCGTAGACATAGACAATAGGCGTCCATAATGAAATATATACAATACATTCAACCGCAATTTTTTCCACACATTTTCACATAACATATGCATAAGTGTGTGCGTCTACATATATGTTATGCATGACAAGGCTTCATTCGACACACACACACATATATATATACAGATGAATGTGTACAGATTTACATGCTCCATGTATGGACATATGCGGGCGTCTTGGTGGCACATGAAAATGGCTGCTGACACGTTTTGGCTGAGGCTGGAGTTGAGGCAGATGCTGAGGCTGCGACTGAGGCAGAGGCTGAGGCGGTCGACAGCTGCACATCACGTTTCGCAGTGCCCGTATATCATTTGCGAGTCTTCTGTGGGGATCCGGTTACGTAATTACTTAAATATGTTATAACCAGGAAGTTATATAATATCTTCGTATATATGCGCACACATTACGGATTCATATCTCTATGTCCCTTTTTTATCACTGCAGAAGAATGCAATAAACTTTCGCGTAACAGATAATTAACAAAATGAATGCTTGAAAAAAAAAAAACAAATTTGTATGGAACATGCTTAACATATACGTATAATGACAGTCAGTACCTGTTAATTACTTCCATAGAAATTGCGATAAGTACTGGAGCTTTGTCTGACTGTGAATAAAACTTTTGGCATGAATATGAACTTAAAGGAAATTCCACTGAGAAATATATTTGTATACAAAAATTGAAAAGCAATTGTTACAGTGTACAAATTAACAAAATCTAATAATTTTTTTTACATTATTTAAACTTAATTTAATAATTTTTTTATCGTGTTCTATATTTTATTTTTTTTTATTTTTAATATTTATTTATTCCCTCATAACTTTTTGTAGACAAAAATATATATTCAGATAAATTTGTTTAATTTTAAAATTTATTTTTCTGCTATATCTCACTTTTTACTTTATTTTTAAAATATCTCCCAAGTGAATTTCATGCAAATTTTAAATACATTTCCCTAATATTATTAAATGCCAAATAAATTAGCTGAAATACGTGACGAATTATTAAAAAACAAAAAGAAAGGAATTTTAACAACATTTAGTCAAAATGGGAATTCATCTCACGCATAACTAATTACTTATGTAAGTGTGTATGTATATATATGCATATATTTTGACTTGTCTTTTCTTCTTTTTCTTCTGTTTTCATGTGAGTCAAAGAGCATTTGGCAGAACGTGCGAGCATTTGCAATGCTTTTAACACTTTAATGGCATTAATTTAAATGAATGCCAAATACATACACACACACAGGCGCAGCACAAACAACAAACTGTTCAGATACAAGGAAAATAAGCAGAGAAATGGAAAAAGAGAAAAAAATTACTTGGAACAGGCAACTGCCGTGGAAAATCAGAAGCAATTTGTTATTGCTATCTCTCTCCCTACCTCTGTCACACTCCCTTCCTGTCTGTCTACGAGTAATCTGTATGTACATATGTATTTGTCTGTCGTACATATTTACAAGGCTGGCATTATATAAATGCAAGTCAAGCGATTGCAAGTTGACTGAGTAAGTAGAAGAGGCCGAGTTGGCGATAAAGAATATGGAATGCTCTCTGTTAAATATAATTTAATTTTATAAAATAATAATTAAAAATAAAGATAAGAGTAGTAAAAATAATAATTATTAATTATTATGTAAAACTCAATGAAAACTCGCCTCAACCAATATACTCTTAAAACTAGATGAGGGAGTATAAACAGTACAGTCAATAGATAGCAGCACTGCAATCGCGGCATCGACAACTGCAGCTGGCAAGTGGCTGGCCAACTGTCCAACTGGATAGCCAGATAGCTGGCCAGCGTTAGATAGTTGGCAGTTGGCTGTCTTTTAAGATTTTCAGTTCACTTGAGCTGAATGAGTTTACAGTTGGCGCCAGTCAAAGGCAGTCAACAGCTGTCCCGTTATTTGAAATTGTAATGGGATTTTCATAATGTTTGACAGCTCAAACGTGTTCAGCCTGGAACCGAGTGGAACAATCAAAATGTATATTAATATATATGCATGATGTGAAAATAAGTGTCGAAATATTAATTAACATGAATTCAGCTCAATTATTGTGCACATATACATACATATTTATCGCTGGTGCTTTTAGCTAAATTATGTGTAAATATTTAAGCCAATTTGCTAGTTGAAACAGCGACGAGCCTTTTAAATGCGACAAATCAACAAATAATAAACAAATTGTGCTCATGCAAAAATATTCATGCAATTAGGCAATAAGTAAACAGCACGACGATCCCAACAACCCTCGCTATATGGCGGCAGTGCCAAAGGCTTGACAGCACGGCGTATACGCGATGGCAATATGCCCGACTGAATATTCAATAAACGAACCAAGCGCCATCTAATACACTAATACGTTAAGGGTTATTCCATTGATCTGTGCAGCTCGGCTTGCTTGATGATAGCGAGAAGATAAAGGAATATCTCTGTGTATTGACTATTCATTAATTTATAAAATTTATTAATTATTTTTAAGTCTTTTTCTCTTTTCTCTTTTCATTATACTTTAATTATTCATATTCTTCTACATAAGTTAGGCTTTCACCTGCCTAATTAATTAATTAAAATACTTTAGAACATGCTTTCAGCAATTTACCATTAAGCAAAAATTTCTTTTACTATAAAACCTAAAGTCCCTATGGAGATTTTTTGCTATTAAATTGCTTTGAAGTTCAAAAAAAAAAAAAAAATTAAATCAATATTATTATTATTTTTTATTTAAACAGATGGCCACTAGAAAACTAAACCTAATCGTATTAAAGTGTAATCAAAGTAAATTGAATATAAAATCAATTTATAATTAATATGCTTTGAAAGTTATTTACCGCTATTAGCCTTTAATATTTCATTAAATCATTACTTTTCTACTGCAAATTATAGTGTAATACAATATTGCCTAACATAACCTAGCACAACCGTTTTGACTTTGATTTGAACCGGCGCTTTGTGCTTGCGGCAATATTTAATTCCAAATTTTATGCACAGTCAAATTAATGCCATGGCGCAGCTACCATTGTTTTCCCGAACAATATTCGTGCGCAGGAAAATTAAATTAGGATCCAGCACAATTGCCGTTGTTGAAGAAAATGCCAGCCGAAATGCCATTGAAGTCGCGCGAATATAAACAAATAATAAAACAATGCAAAAAAAAAACAAAAAAAATCTTATTGCTCAAACGTAGCTGAAGACTGCGAAATAAATGAATAATAATGCAAAAATAAAGCATAGCAGCAAAAATAAATTGGAGAAATATGAGAGCAAAAACTGAAAAACCAGACGCATCGAAAATTTATTCATTGTAGCAAAAGCTGCTGCTGCCACTGCTGCTGCTGCAGCTGGTTACTGCGGCATTCGTTTCCGCTGCAGCTGCAGCTGCAACTGCGTCGCCGGATGTGATTTTCATTTTTATTTCCGGCAATTAGCACTCGAATCGAGAGAGCAAACGAACTCTTAGCGCAGCCACTGAAGTATGCTTCAGACAAAATCCGTTTAGATGTGGATTTAATGCTACGTTTTTATACCCTATCGAAAAATAGAGATTTACTGATAAAAAAAAATAAATAAAAAAAAATAAATTTATTATCATAGGAGCTTGCTGTTAATAATATATATGAATACATACTTTTATGAACAGGATCTTGTCATTTCTATAATAACTTGGTTTTTATAATATAAAATAGGATTAGGCTCCCATTAAATTTATAAAATATTCCAGTTTTCAATATTAAAAACTTTAAATAAATATATATGAATATTTAAGAAAACTTCTCTGAACAAATTTGTAGCCTATTTTTTAGCGCTCAGAATATTGAGTTTCTCCTCAAATTATTTAAATATATTTCATTTATATATATATTTTGTATTTTTTATATATTTATTATTTTCTTCTAATAATATAAAAATATCTCTAATAGTGTCCTTTTCTTTCTCATATATCAAAAAAAAATATTTTATCTACTAACAATATCTTGCCACTATTCTCATATACCTTAATTTGTGTAAGCTCCGTCTTTTTCCATAATTCCAAATGCTCTGCTAAGCACTTAATAATCTGCAATGCTAACCTTTCAAATGTTCACACAAATTTAAAGTTTCACTCTGCACTTCCGCTAGCAACGGCTACTGACCGCTCGCCCACCACCCCCCACTCCCCGTCAACTGTCAGGATTTGCGCAAACGAACCTGACCGAATTTATGTTTCCGTCGTGGTCTGCAGCTGTTTCGGCGCTGTCTCTGTGACATCCGTTCGCATTAGAATAAGTTCATTGCAAATTCAGACCCATAAAGCATTTGCTTTAAAGGCCAAAACATTTCCAGCTGACCTTTGCCAGAGACTTTTGCCACAAACCATGCCAAAAAAAAAAAAAGTTAAAATTACATTGCTCGACAAAATCGAATGCCAATCAGGTAATATTATTGTGAAAGGCTTATTTCCGCATTTGAAATAGAGTTTTGTCAATTGTTGTCAAAAGAAAACCCTGTTAGCCTTTTGCTTACTTTAAAATAATATTCAGCTTCAAGATTTGAATTATTATATACATTTTTTTAAATGTACTTCTGTAATATAAATATTGAAATTTAATAAAGAATCTTTGAAACGTGTATAAGTAATAACTATGCTAAATATATGGATATTTAAATAATGTAACTAATTATGTATTGAAAAAAAAATTGTCAATAAACATTCAATCGATTCAATTTGCAAAATATGAATTTAATACCAAAAATTCCATGTTATAGATTTATCTCTCTCGCTCTCTCTCTCTCTCTCTCTCTCTCTCTCTCTCTCTCTTTCTCTCCCTCTTCCTCTCTCTCTCGCTCTCCAAATCTATATATATTATCTCAACGTAATAGAAATTCTTGTGTATACCCTCTAGTTGCAATTGCTGACGAAATACATTTCCAGAATCTGTTGAATGTGGCTTGTGAGCGTTGCTCACGCTTGACATATTTATGCTGACCAAAATTGATGTTTGATGTCGCAGCAAAGTTCGTTATAATTAAGGCTGCCTGATAGAGTGGATAGGACAGCGCCTTGGCACAGCATACAAGGAATGGTATGCCTTCAGATGGTATGGTATGCCGTGGTATGGTTAACAAGTGAAGCAAGTCGGGTATATTTATCAACTAGCCGCAGACCGGCAATTTGTTGCTTGTTACTTCGTTGCCTGTTTTTGGAGCTGTGAACAGCAAAGAGCGAACTGCGAAAGCCAGCTGGCAGCTGATTTATGATGGCAGCCGCAAAGGGCTTTGGATCTGATCTGGTCTGTTCTGGCCTGGTCTGGTCTGGTCTGGTCTGGCCTGGCTTGGTTTGGTCTGGTCTGGCTTGGTTTGGTTTGTGGCACATAAAATATTAAAGGCTGGCGAAAATTAACAGTCAAACGCAATCGAGTTTTAAATTAGTTAAGCCAACCGGATTGCTGTGCATATATGAAGATAAACTAGGCAACACTTCTGATGCTCAAGTGCTCAAGCCTCAAGCACCGAAAGTAAACCAGAAACCAAAAGCTGTCTGCCTTAATTGTAGCGACATGCGTTTTAAGCCGCAAAAACCATTTCAGTTACGACTTTACACTTTTGCACTTCATTTTGCACTTCTTCCTTGGCAGCATTCGACGACCATCGAAATGAAAGTAAAGCGCCAAAGGATTTTACTCACTTACATTGGTTCTTCGGCTTCTTCTACTACGACTACAACTTCTACACTTCTGATGCTTTTTCGCAGCTTACTAAAATGTTGCTGATGTTGTTATTGTCGATGTTGTTGTTGTTGTTGTTGTTGTTGCTGTTGCTGTTGCTGTTGCTCTTGCTGCTAGTGCAGTTGGTATTTCAAAGCATTTTACATGGCATTAGTTGTGTATGATGCTGCTTTACGAGCTAAACGAATCAGCTGAATGCGCCAGCTTGTTGCCGCTTTAAAATGTAAAGATGCCGTTCTACAACAGCGCTCAGCGTCTCAGTAACAAATATCTCTGGGGCATACGCAGCGTATGTGTAATGCGCTTAGTGTATTGAGTGCCAAAGCAAAAGCGTCAAGTAAATCGAAATGATATACTAATGTATATGCTCCTCTGATTCCCTTCAACCACGACTCCTATACTAGAATTTAATCTTCATTTGAATAAATATACATGCATATACATATATATATAAATATATACAAAATAATCCCCAGTTCAAGTGTAATGAAATTGATTATTTTGCCAGATAAATTTAAATGTGAAATTAGTTCTATTACAAAATGTGGTCAAGTATATTTGTAATTTAGTTAAATTTCTGTACATATAAATTTAAAGTCAATTAAATTAAATAAACTGTAAATATAAATGCATGAAATAAATGATGGGGTTGCTTAGGACATTAAACAAAATTTTAATGTTATTAATTTATTTATTATTTCTTTTGATTTTTACCTTTTACAAAAATTATTTTTGTAATATTGTAATTGTTTTAATATGTATATAATAATCAACCAAACTATTTTTACTTACTATTTATTTTATTATATAATATATTTATTTAATAAAATAACAATAGTATCAATTTAAATTCATTAATTTAAAAATAATTCATTTTTAGTATTTATCAAAGTAGTATTATTTTTCTTCTTAACTCATATCAGATGAAACCAAAATAAATCAATAATATTTTATTTTATTTTGCTATCTTAGCTACGTACTAAAGCCAGCAGGAGAGGTCAATTTAAGCTTTGAATTTTAACAGCAGAGCCGAGCCAGACAAGCGGAATATGTTGAGAAAATATGTTATTTATTTGTATTTTTTGTATTTAGCAAACAAATACTTTGCCGAAATTCATAAATAACTGAAATTGTGTATGCACAAAAGATAAGAAAATTTTAAATTCATATTCAAAGCGAATTAGAAAAAACGTTTTCAACGTTTGACATTTCAGAAATGTTTGGTATGCATTAGTTGTGTGCAGTCTGTTGCCTGTTGTAAGACTGAAGATAGTGCACACGTGTGCTCGAAATTCAAGTGACAATTGAATGGGGGTAACTGCAGCAACGGCAGCAGCGGCAGCAGCGGCAGCAGGAACAGCATCAGGAGCAGGAGCAGCAGGAGCAGCTGAATGAGGCGCAGCTGGAATTGTCTACGGCAGGAAGCAGGGAGCAGAGGAATCAGGCAGTGCAGTCAACTGACAGCTGCTTGACAGAATTCAAGCTGGCATACGAAAATATTACTTATGAGACCGGACAGTAAAATGTCCTTTACCGAGAGAGAGACAGAGCGACAGAGAGAGAGAGAGAGGGATGTACAAGTGGAGACCAAAATCCAGGCAGCACGAAATTCCGGCAAAAAAAAAATCGAAAAAAAAATTGTCAATATGACAAAACATTGTACGTTGTACGCATTGTCAAAAGAAACGTGCTCAAGCAAGTTATTGACATGAAAAATGCTCGTGTATATATTTTTGAGTTTTGATTTTAGATTTACGACACACACACACGCACACTTCAGTGCACAGCTTTGCTGAATACACGAAATTTACAAATTTTTGCAATAATTTTGCCAATAATAAAACACAATTTGCTCGCCTGTTATTTGATGTAGATAATTGCCAAAATCAAATGACAACAATCAAATTTAACATTCAGGAAAATTGTATGCAATTTATGGCTACATCATTTTCATTTCGTTTTATATGTATATACATATGTATTCATGTTTATATTGAAGTTCAACAACTCTAGTCGACACAACAATTGTTTTTTCAATCTTTTACGTTTTGCTTGTAATCGAAAAACTTAGCACTTTATTCCCCAGCGTCTCTTTCATCATCATGGGCTGCTGTTGCTTTTGATGTCAACAATGGGGAGCTCAACGCAAAGTATGCCAAAAATATTAAAATTGAAAATTGTTTTTTTTTTAAATAACAACAGTGAATGAAATGACGAAAAAAAAAATCAAAATGAAAATGAAAAAAAAAAAATAATGCAGAAGTGAAAACAAATCCCCAAAGTGAGTGCCACAGCGACGAGCCTCATGAGCCGGTGCAAACGGAATAATATTTACCCAACGTGATTTTGTTTACCTATCTTTTCAAGCCCAACTGCGCTGTCGGCGTTGCCACCTGGCCGCCCTAAAAATAACCAAAGAAGCACACCTACAAACAATGAGACAAAGAGAGAGGGAGCGATAGAGCGCAAGAGAGAGAGAGAGAGAGAGATACGCAGCGCAACAATATTATATGGCCACAAATTGTTTGTATTTTGTTATTAGTTTTTCTCTGTTTATTTCGCCTTTTAGCATTTGTTCGCCTTTATTTTCATTTCGCTTTTATATCTCATTGTGCACAATGTGTATTCTAAAGAACTTCAGTTAATCCAGCTGTCGCCGTTCGCTTAAAGCACAAACAACATTCACACAGACAGAGAAAAGAAACGTATCTTTAAAATACTTTTGGCTGTCAGCAGCATCAGATACAACTTTAAAATACTCTTAACTTAATTTTTAGTTTGCCTCAAGTTCTGTCAGCTGCAAAATGAAAGGGCAAACTTGCTGGCAACTTGGAAAAAACAAAGGCAGAGACTTTATTTAATTAAAAACTTGATGCACGCATGCAAAATGCACTCGCATAAAGAAAACATGTTACATCTTACACATGGTCATGGACATGGACGTCTCTCCCGCTCTCCCACTCTCTCTCTCTCTCTGCCTTGACAAAACTTTGCTGGTAAACTTCAAATGTATGTTGGATTTTTCATTAGCACTTCTTAATTAGCTCAGACACACCCGCACACACACACACACACACACACACACACGTATGCGTATTTGCCTTTGTGTAACTTTCTTTTATGACATGACCTAATGCCTAAGAAAGCAGCTCAAATGCCAAATGTCTAAACATAAAACTTAGCATAAAGTTGGCCAATTTGGCGCGTCTGTGGCAGTTGTATCCAGGGTGCAATCACTTTGCTGCCATGAGCACTCCATTGTGTGCGCTTTATTGTCCGTTGTAAATCTCTATTACGTCTTAGGTGTACTTCGGGGTCCACTAATTCAATGCCCTACCGGCATGTAAATAATACGAACAGACAAATACGACTCGACTCTAATGAAACCAAGCCCGACTCACACGAAATGCAGCCAGCCTCAATTTGTTGGCCAGTTGACTTACAATTTGTGGCCAGCTTCGAAAGCGGCTTTAAAAAAAAATCTCAAGGACTTTCGGAGACAAGCTATAAAGTTGAATGGGAAAAGTCAATTTAATTTTAACAAGGAAAACATTTCAGCATACAATTAGCATATACATATATAAAAAAGAAACAAACATGCTGCTCAGCTTTATCAAGGCTGTGAAAGCAAATTCGATTAGACTGCAGGTCAATGCAAAGGCAAATCATGATTATGATTATATCACAAATTGAATTAAATATTGACCACAGCTCGAAGTGTTTTATTCATTATATAAATGCGAAATGAGTTCAGCTATTGAGCTCAATTAACTTTGCGTAAGCAATCATATAATCTCGAAATCCTATACAAAGGCAACGAGCAAGGCTTGAAGCCAAAGGCTGTGAATTTCCAGCTAAATGCAATGCAATCAAAGTATCACGTTTCAACTACATCGCTTATGAGTTTTTCTTGCTGTGAATTCTCAGAACTATCATAAACAATATACACAATATACATAGACCAAAGAAAGTATACATATATTTCTATTCAATTCCCATTCTTATCAATTAAATTAGTATATTATATCTACTTTAAAAACATGTAGTAAAACACTCAAAACTAAAGCCTACTAAGGCTACTTCATAACATTGGGCACATTATGTGCCGTCCTTTCTGCATTTGATTTTATGACTTTAATCGAAATTTGCCGTGATATTTGGTCTGTATTTTCTGACTTTTATCTAATATTTCTGTAGCATTTGAAATTTCCGTTTTACATTTTAAATTGAGTACTATAAAATCGCTTGTTTACACAGACGACTTACACGCGCACAGCTATTGCTTATATTCGATTTTTATTTAAATTTTCCCATTTGATTTCAGTGGCTCGCTCGTTCAACTGGGGATTTAACTTGCATGCGGTTCTAGTGGGCAACAGCTGTTTGGGTAATTGTGTGATTTAGTCGCATGTATTTCATTTGTTAATTTTCATAATTCACATTTCCCAATGTCGCCCATTCGTAATGAGGCTTGATTTATGCGCACGCCTTAAAATATGCAACATGCAAATTAATAAAGCGCGCTGCTTAAAACTTTTAATCCTTTATACACATATGGCTGCCAGTATTTATCGCACCCACTGACATACGCCAGCTCACCTGGGCTTTTTCGCTCATTTCTTTTTTTTTTTTTTTTTCTCGCATTCGCACACGGCAAATGGTAACAGACACGCCCCCACACTTTTGGATCTCCCACTGTATTCCCCTATTAGATGGCTTCTGCCATTGGCTTTTGGGAGCACATTTGGAATTTATGCACATTTCATGGCATTAATTATGCGCTTTCGTTGCTGTTGCTGTTGTTGTTACTGCTGTGTTTACTTGTTGTTGCTGTTGTTTATTGTTGACATTAATAAACGCGCAATTAATGAAATTGCAAACGTGCAGCTACATAATTAATTATTTCCATTAATTATGAATGCTCTGCAATTTATACAAATATTTTAAATAACACATTTGTATATATTTAGCTATGAATGCACATATATAAATTATTTTTACATTTTATACCCCAAGTTTATTTTCATAAAATAGAAACGATTATTTAAATGTATTTAATATTTTAAATATAGTTTTGTATGGAAACTAAGCATTAAAACATTAATAATAAATATAGTTTTTTTTATTTATAATAAAGAAATTATTTAAAAATATTTTATATATATATTTTTATTTATATATTTATTTTATTTTTATTTTATTTCATTCCATTCTTTTTTTTTAATAAAGTATGTATGGCAAATAAGCAGGGTCTAGATTAATAATAAAATATTTTAATATTTATATTAGCAGGCCAACAACAGATGTTGCCACAGAGAAACAAATTAAAATTTTATGATGTTTTAAATATCATTCACATAATAAGAAAATATTAATTATTTATAAACTTTGTACAACAATTATAATATTTTAGGAAAATTTGTATATATTTTTATTTACTTATTTCTTATTTTAACTTTTAATACTTATATACATTTTCTATGGTAAATTCTGAAACTTTTCTCTACTACTTTCCTAACGGCTTGCATTATGCATTTAAATTGCATAGATAGCTAAATGCTTTGCATTTTCCATGCACTTTTGTAGTCAAACACACTTGAACTGGCGGCTTCCTGTCTCTTTAACTACTTTTTTTTTCTGGCCCGGAAAATGGCAACTGCTAAAAAACTTATTAAATTTGCTATTTTCTCTTCAACAATTAGCACTCGTAGCAGTAGACGTAGTACCTGGGGCCAGCCCGGGCATTATATCCGCAGCCCAGTTAATGAAAACTTTTGAATGAGAACTTGAATAAGTAATAAAGCACTTGCCCCGTAGATGGCGCAAGATGGAAGGCAAAAAAAAACCCTGGCCAACTGATGATAGGGAGACGCCGGCAACCAACTGGGCGAATACTTCAAATCGGTCGGTCGGTCGGTTGGGCAGACTAGCTATTTGCAAAATGCTTGACCAACTTCTGAACTTTTGAGTAACTTTTGATGGCATTTGCAATTGTTTGTTGTTGCGTCGAGTGTTCGCAGTTTGCCCCATGTCGCCAACATGCTTATTATTGTTGCTGTTGTTGTTGTTGTTGTTGTTGTTACTGAATACCCTAAGTGTTTTAATCGGACCACAACTGAGGCATTAAGCAGCAAAAGTATATGCAAATGTATACATAATATTTGTATATATATAAATACTGTGATTATGTATTTAAATTATTATATTTGCATTTTCATTTATATTTTTAAATCTTTCACTATATATGTAATTATAAATTGAAAATTTAACATTTCACAGAACAATTAATTAAAATCTTCGCCTTAATCTACCTTTCAGCCATATCTTCCAAATGATTTTCAACTAATTATAAAACACTATAAATTCTTGCTGTCTGGCCGACGTCAGCCCACATCACATTGCAAACTCAATCAAAATATGCACAATTCACACAATTTAAATTGTGATTAAAACACGCTCGACAAGCCATGCAACAGCTGCCAACACAGTCTGGCTGGCTTATATAATAAATAATCATATTGCAAACCTAACCCCAATGATGCCCACCAAGCAGACTTGAGCCTTGGCCTTCTATTTCTGGTGCTCCTGGTTGGCCACAAGTTGCATTTGTAAGCAATTTGAGGTGCACACATTTGTATTCACCGAGCTCAATAACAAATTTAAGCCCTTCAGCTCCCAGCCGGTGTCTATCGTCTGTGGCCAGAAGCTGTCCAAGTGCGGCAGCCGAGCCACAGGAGTAATAGAAAATTCAATTTTCCGCAATATATGAGTAATGAAATTTACTTTAACTGGACGACAAGGCGAATGACATTTCAAAACGAGCTAAATTCTTCAATTGGGATTGAATTCCTAGCGTATTATTCTCAAAGCTATGCAAATTTTATGCAAAAAAAAAAAAAATTAAATAAAATAATAAAAACAAAACAAGCAGAAATTATTACAAAAATAGATTGTTAAATTGTTTTGTAATTGTCTAGCATCGACAAACTCGCCAGCTGATATACAATGGGGAATTGCTTTACACGCATTCATGAAATATTGAACAACAGACATAACACATTTCGGCGCTGTTGTAACAAAACCTCAAAATTTCCACTCGTATCAATTCAGTTGAAATTTGCATAAAACAAACAATGCACACGGTCCGTCCATACGTGGCAACAGCATCAGTATTTCCAATTTTCAAGCGCTACAACAGAAGAAGATACTGTAATTAGAATTTGCATATGATTAAACAAAGAGCCTGCTGGCTGCTGGCGGCTGTCTGCTCCAGACTCCTCAACAAATACAATCTGTACCTGAATCAGAATCAGAAATTTAGCAACTCGTGTGTGTGTATGTGTGTGTGCGTGTGTGTTTGTGGCAAGCTCATAAATATATTAACATTAATTATGTTTCATCAAATTGAAGCTCATATTCTATGCAGCTCGAGTATCAATATTTACCACACATGAAATTCGATGCATTTACATTTTGTTCATGCAAGCTTGCATCCATTTGATATAGAATATCTTTTGTACAACAATTTTGTATTGAATTTTGTATTTGGTTTGAGCATAAAGTAAGTTGTAATGAAATTATGTAATGAAATGTTTGAGAAATTATTAGTTATTACTGTAATAAAATTAAATTGAATTGATTTCAAATTGAAATTATATTCACCAGTTTTGATAGTTGAATAGAGAAAATCAAGATGAGTGCTGTAAAGCATTAATTTTAATAAGTCAAAAGGGAACAAAAGTAGATTAAAACTATAGAAAATTTATAAAAATTATATTTTTACTTAAACAAAAAATTATAAAAATATATATTATCAAAATATATATATATATTTTTTAATATATATTTTCTTTAAAAAACAAAATAAAAATATATTTATATATATAAAAAATATATTTATATATAAATTTAATACAATTTTAAGAAATGTTAATTAATCAATCTAATTGTAATTATATATACAAGTTTTTATTTTAATAAATATCAAAAGATATAATTTTTTTATTAATTTTATTTTATTTTATTTTATTTTTTATTTTTTATTATTTTATTTTATTTTATTTTATTTATTTATTTATTTTTTTTTTTTTCTTTTATTTTGAGTTGTCGTTCAATGTAGAAAAATTACATTTCTAAACTTGCATGAACGTTTTCCTAAATTTATATACAAGTTTTTACTTTTTACTAAAGCAAAATAAACATAATTATACGATTTATATATTCACATTAATATCATTATGAATATATATTCATATATTTATATATGCTTTGGAGGTATTACAGTACTTAAAAATCTGTTTAAATTGACTTTGACGGATTGCTTAACATAATTTGAAAGACACTTTTTATAATTAAATTCTAAAGAACTTGGAAAATATGTTATATTATAAATAATTCTTGGAATTGTGAGTTAATAAGACGAGGAATATTTTCATAAGCTGAATAACTTTAAAAAAGAGCGGTATATACTTAATAATGTAAACGTATGCGTATATATAAATTATTTTGAATTCTCAAGCTTCTAACCCAATTACTACGAATTAGGCATTTAAAACCTTCCGGCAATGACAAGAGCACATGCTTACACTAGCAAGAAATTGGTGAAAAATGAAAAAATTTATAAATAAACAAATAAATGTCAATAAATAATTATTCCATGTCTACTGCAGACGAAACTGAATAAATGAAATTATTATTGTAATTCAATCTATTAAAATCAAATAACCAAGAATGTACTTTAAATTTAAATTATTAATTAAACTACAGTTTCTAAGCCATCTGAACTCACTTAAATATGTTTAAAAGGCTTGCAAGCCAATTCGAATTCAAATTCAAGCATCGACAATACAAAATACCCGTACGTTCCAGTTACAACTCGTACACGCTGAAACCCCAAAGCTGTCAATCAAAGTCAAGCCAAGTTTATTGCACTTGTAAAAGTGTAAGAGTGGAGTGAAAAGAAGCAAAGCAGCAGCCACTGGCAGCAGGCAACAAAAGAAAAGCAATACACACCACACTTATATATATACGTATAATCTTAGCATATCTGTATCTATATCTGTGTATGTGGCCAGAGTTATTTGTTTGCACAGAAAAAATAGTACGTCGACAGCGCTCCAGAGAATCGACTTGGAAAGTAAAAAGCCAACAGCAAGAGCAACTACTTACGAGTAGCTCACATGCAAATATCATGCAATAGCATGCAGGAGGCGCCGCAGAGTATGCTATGGAATATTTTAAATTGTTTTCAACAAGGAATTTTAATATCAAAAACATGGCCACTAAGCTAGAGAAACATATACACCCACACACCCACACTCACACACAGCCACACACACACTCGTGCATACCCGCTCAAGCGTACAGATATAGTGACTGACAGCCACGTGCGGAGAGCGCAATCAATTTGTGCTTCATCAAAGTTCTGTGCATATTAAAAAAAAAAAAAAAAATGAGCAAAAAATATAACAAAATTAGTTGCTGTTTATTGCAGGAACTCAACATCACTCGAAATCATCCACTGAATCTGTGCGTGTGCGTGTGTGTGTGTGCGGGGGTCTGTATGCATGCTAATTGAAATTAATTAAGTACGCATGCTTTTAATGAAAGTCATGCCTGATTACTTCGCCTAAACAGATTTATTCTGCCAGGCTGCGAAGGATTGAATACGCTAGCAAAACGCCATTGGGATAAAAACGATTTTGTTCCTAAGAAAATCTAAGTAAGAAAAATATGAATTTAATTTAAAATGCAATTCAATTCTAATTCATCCAAAAGAAAATATGAAACATTGAAACAAGAGATAAATAAAAAAATAAAAATCAAGACTTAAATTTCAAAGGCTTTCATTTCGTTTTTAGGACTTTAATATTGATTTTTTTTATCAATTTTGTCTACCAAGAATCTGTAAACAAAATCTAGTTTTTTCTAAAATTATTTCAGCGATTTCTGGTTTTAATATTAGTTTAGCAATCTGGAATTAATATTTGGCATAACTTAAATAAATGTACCTAATATTGCATAGTCAACAAATTTTTTCTAGCAAAATATAAAAAAAAAAATATACCAATAATTAGTCACCAAGAAAATAAATATCATATCTTGATTTTAATATAGATAGCTTCATAATGCTAATATTGATTTAATAATAGTTGACATAGCTTAAATATTTATAATAATTCCCTTAAAGAAGTCCGCTTCAACTAAAGCTCAAACTTGGCGATTCATTGATGCAAACAAATTGCGGAACTCCCGCAAATGCTCGGCCAAGACATTCGCTTGTTGGCCCAAAAGCAACATCAAAAGCTGTTGCCAAACTGAAATAATTATTTATTAAGGCATAAGTCCAAAGGCCAAACAATACGAATAACTCAAAGCTCGCCACGCGCTCTTCAACTAAGCTAATTAGCTGGTCAGTGAAGCGGCATATGAGCAAGCAACTCATTTGTGCTAAAAAAGAAAACTTTTTGCAGTCGACTTTATTAAAAACACAAGAACAACAACAAAAATGCAGAAAAAGTAAATAAACAAAAAAGAAAACTTAACAAACTGTATTGCTAAATATATTTATTTCGCTGCAGTAACAAAAGACGTGACAATTTTAATAAACCACGCCAAAAAAAAAAGTGGTTTGAGGAATGGGGCGTGGTGGGTTGGGTACAGAGAGAAGAATGAATGGAGTGTGGGGCTTTAGTCGTAATCCCAAATTGATGAAGGTTCATGTTCAATGCCAAGCAAGCAATTATTATTAACTATGCTCCAGGGGGCCACAGCTCAGCACTTGCCATTGACACTGGGCCGCCGCAGGCAGCAATAGCAACAACAAACACAACAACAACAGCTACAGCAACAACAGCTACACCAACAACAGCACAAGCATATAAAAGCTGTACGTGCCTGGCATTTAGAGGCGAACAGACGCGCTTCGGTTTGGGAACGCAACTAGTGGAAAAAAAGATTCGCGCTGAACGCTCCTAATAAGTTCTTTGACTGAGCTAACGTAATGAAATTGCAGTGCCCGAAAAAAACTTACAGTTGAATGTCAATTTACCTGCACGCACACACACACATACACCCAATTGCAAAACTGTGAGCATTCAAAGCACATTACACATACGACGCGTAGGCAGCAAAGCAATTGTATGCACGTTGCCTGGCAACTGTCTTCGAAATGGCTGGTAAAAGAGGCAAATGGAAAATTGAAAATGGGCAAAAGCTTGCCGTGTTGCCAATTCGGTAAACGCGTAATTGCTACTAAATGGCTCATTATTGGCCTCGCCAAAAATTGCACAAAAAATCAATGAGCGCAAATTTGCAGCCGGAATTTCCATTAAAGTCAGCTTAAATATTTTGTAAATGAAAAGCTTGCCCAACAAGGCAGCTAGCCAGCCAGCCGAGCAGGCAGGCAGCAGCAGCAGCAGCCGCACTCATTCAGCGCCAGCGTTGCGTGAAATATTTTGATATTAAATAAAAAAAATAAATAAAATGTAAAATAATAAATAAAAGGAAATTTTTAAATAAAATAAAACACCTTTAAGCATCTTTGGAGCGAATGCTACAAATATTTGCATAAATAAGTCAGCAGCAACCGGATGAGGAAGCCGTGCTCGAGCGGCATTCCGTTACCTGCATTACCAGCCGCTCTCTTCCATACTCCCTCCCCATCTCTCTCGCTCTCACAATTTCTTTCTCACTGGCAGCTGCAGCAGCAGCAGCAGCAGTTTCCTTTATTTTATTTAGCAGCTACTGCGGCCCGATATTGTGAATAGCTGAAGCGGAAAATTGTAAATCGGCTGCGCAGCAAAATGAAAACATTGCAATATGCAAATGCAGCCTGCGAATCGTATTTTATCTAGCATTAAAGCCTTAAAAGCAGTGACACTTGTTGAAAATTATTTACATACATGCATATAGCAAACAACAAAAATATAATCAACCAAAACAAATACAGCATTTAAATTTAAATTAGAATTTTGATTGTATTGTAAATTTACAATAACAGATAATTTAATTTTATTATATTAATATCAGTACATTATTATTATCAATAATAAATAATAATACCCATTACATTAATAAAACATAAATTAAATATAAATATTTAATAATACAAAAATTGATATTAAATATATCTTATCATTTTGTATCATATTTATTCAATAGTTTTTTAAATATTATTTTCAATCCAAATTAATATTTAAAAATAATTCACATAATATTAAAATTAAATTAATATTAAAAAAATTAAAAAAGAAAAAAACAAATATATATTTAAATTAAAAATTAAAAATGTTTAATTATCTTCTTACTTCATTTTATTTATTATATTTGTTATAAATAGACTTCCTACGTTCATTAATTTTACAAAATAGCGTAAGCTTCTTTATAGCATGTGAATACGCAAGACTTCTGGCTACCGCACTTGGAATTTATGTCATGACTCTTCGGTCTCATTATTCACTTGATGGCAATTGATAAATTTAATTTTTCTCACAGGATTTGCATGCGAAATACTCTCGCAAAGTCTCTCGAAACTCATCTCTAAGCTAATTATAATATGGCAACATTTGCTCTGACACAAAATATCACTTAGGCATTTAACTGCAATACAAAACGAAAACGACAGAAAAAAGAACGAGAAAATATATACAAAACGCTTTTAATAAATTTATCTCCCTTGCAGGACAGTTGCCCACGCAGACAAACACACTCACCCACACACACAGAGAGAGAGAGAGAGATAGAGAGACACCCACACATATACAACATATAGAATACATAAATTAAACGATATATCATGCTGACATCTTAAATATTGTTAAAAACTGTCACGTTTACATTTTCGTTGCTTACTCATTCAGTTGGTGTTATATAAGTATCATACCTTGAGCCAGCCCCTCGAGCCTGCTGCTGCTGCCAATGCCGATGCCCACCTTCGTCGGGCTTCTCTCTTCAGTCCTCATCCTGTCACTGACTCTGCGGATTTCTGGACTGACAGTTAATGGACCATAAGAAATTCAATTAGAGACGTTCGTTGCTTGCTTGCGCTTCTTGTTGCTGCTGCTGCTGCTGCTGCTGCTATTGCTGCTGCTGTTGTTGTTGTTGTTGTATGTATGTGTTTGCCATGCGCTATTCTTCTTGTGGCATTATTTTTTTATTAATGATACTTTACGCTGCGGCAACGCCAGCCACACACAAAGCCAAATAAAAACGAGCGAGCCGCAATTGTCTGACTGTCAGTTGTGTGTCACAGAGTCTCGTCTCGTTTGCTCTCTTTCACTCTTCCCCTCTCTCTCTCTCTCTTTCTCTCTCTCTCTCTGTGCAACATTTTACAATGGCGAGCTGCGGCGCCCGGAAGTGGGCTAGCGCAAAAATTTGTATAGTCATTTATGGGGGGCTAAGCGGACGTGCTTTATATAGCATGGCTAATTAAAGCAGCTTAACAGCAGCCAACTGGCATAACTAGGCCTAAATCAGCGAATTGACGGCCGCAAGCGCTTTCATTTGTGCCAAAAAGTAAGAGGCTAAGCAACAGCTAAAACAAAAACCCAAATTGTTGGCGCGCTTCAGCGTTTCGGGTGTTTCGGGCGTTTGGCGCTGCCTGTCTGACTAACTGTTTGCTTGTTGGCTTATTTGCTTTCCTGATTGTGTTAGCGGTTTCTTCGCTGTCAGCAGCCGCTCGCCTCTTACCAGTTGCCAGTTGCCTTTTGCCTTCATTAGCGCTGTCAAGTGAACGACACCTTTTGCCACGCCCCACCCCCACTTTGTGTGCGTATGTGTGTGTGGGGGTGTGGCTGCTCATTTGCATAACAGCCCTGCGTTAATCAAGTGCTATCGTTATAATCAGCACATTTGTCTTTAAACTTTATGGTGGCACTATCTGCAAACGCCCAACTACCAGTGAAATGTGTGTGACAGCAAATTTAAACGGAAAGCTCAAAAAATCACGCATACGCCGCGTGCGTCAAGCAATGCCAGGCTACAGCCTTATTAACTGCTACGCTTCGCATTGCTCGAGTAGTGCAATTATTGCCATTTCCTGCAGCACTGCCGATTGCTTGGCAAATATCAACAACAATTCGATCAAGTGTCGCAGTGGCAGTCGAAGTCTGCAACGTTTTGATAGCTGCAAATTGATTTTTCTACTACTCGCTGCGAATGCAATCCAATCCAATACAAAAATCCAAACCAAGCAGCAGCAGCAACAACAGAAGCACCAAACGACAATGCAATTTATAATGCTCTCAAATGTATGCTATAAATTCTTGCACTCGCTAACATCAACTGGCTGGCATTCCAATTATAGCTCCGGGCAAAATAAACTACTTAATGTTACTTTTCGCCCCACTTACACTCACACTAACACCCATTTATATAATTATATATATTATATATGTGTGTGTGTGTATATATTTGCGCTTTGGTTTCTCCCAATTATTGCTGCCAAGAGGTCGAACTATCAACTCCGCTGCCAAGCACATTTCATTTTTTACGTGTCGCTACACAGAAATGCCAAAAATGCCAACAACAACAACAAAATGTCAGAAATAAAAAATATTGCCAGATAAGTAGGAAATAGTAAGCCAACCCCAGCGCATAAGGTCGTTAGATTTGTGCAGTCAACTGTGCACATTTCATATTGTACTTCAATTAAACAAAAAAAAAATCCTCTTTCGTTTCAATGGGCAGCACTCAAAGCTGTATCCAAAGCTAAGTTGTGGGCTGACCAAAATTTTGTGACTTCTCTCAAGGCTTTTGTGTGTTATTTATTTAACAAAATGAAGGCAGCGCCGCAAATTTATATGCGATAAGAACTTTTGAAAGACATAAAAGGACTTTGCTTAAGACAGCCTTTGATTAGTTTTATTAAATGGATAAAGATACAAAACTTAATAAACTAATTATGTATTATATATTTACATATTATATATTTGTGTAACGGGCATAATAAAGCTCTTAGGCTCCTATATAAATATATATAATTTTGTTAAATAGATTAAGCTAACAAAACTAATAATCGTACATGAATTAATATATTAAATTAAATATAAATAAATTACTGAAAAAAAAATGAAGCAGACAGCTTGTATTGCATTGCATCTTTATATTATATTTTATATATAAACTATATATATATATATATTTTATTTTTTATTCCTTTTATTTTGAAATTTACAAAAACTTTTTACTTAAAACAAATTTTGTAAACATATATTTTTTTCATATTTTAGACGTTGATTAAAGCTTAAAAAGTAATTTGATTCAAGATGAAACTCACCCTTAGCCTCTTCTTATCATTTTATTCCTAGGCCCTCAACACAAATGCATTTCAATTTATTTTAAATCTTTTTATAATTTGATATTCTCAAGTTTCAACTTCGACCAGCTTAGTTTCTATATTACATGCCGTTCTGGCAAACATCGAGTGTTATTTTATAATTTTTGTGCTTTGAAGCAAAAACATAAGCTGCTTGCATAACAATTGCCCTCTCAAACCGTTCCTCCACTTACAGCATTTTTGGCTCTAGCTGAAAGCAATTTGCATTGCAAATTATGAGCACTATACAAATGCCTTTGTTGGCGGCCTTTTTGGCGTTTGGTGTACGTTTATTTGTGTAATTAAATTTTTTGTTTGTTTTGCAGCCACAATTTAATGCAATTAATATCGCACTAATTAAGTTCAGTTCAAGGCTGCACTAAATTTATAAAAATTTATACATATATATGTACATATATTAATGCAAAAATATATGTGAGCTTCTCATATAGCCGCAAGTGCTCTTTGCTGTACACGAACATTTGAACAAGACTGTGAAATGCCAAAAGTTGCATTTAAATAAATATACGAGTGCATGTGAACAATGCTCCGAGTAGAACGAGAGTATCAAAAATAAGTAATAAAAAAAATATATATGAAAACAATACAAAACTGTGTCAGTATTTTATGAGACTCTTTCGCCGTACGTGTGTGTGTGTGTGTGTATTAAGTGCACTCACAGTGTCTGGCAGCAATTTGCTGCAACTGTTTTTATGAAGTTTGCTTGGCCATAAAAAGTCTAAAAATAGGATTTTCATAATGAACGAATAACGGAAAGTAAGAACGAGGGCGCCTGAAGCAGGCCACAGCTTATGAGCTATTCAATTGTTATGCAATACCAAATTGATAAGAATTGATTGTAAAATAACAGGTAATCATGCAAAAGCTGGGCATGACAGACCATGAGATACCCTATATATATTTAAATGAGACTGGGAAGCAAACTAAATAAAAATACCCTATAGTATTTACATTTCATTCTACGTCTAATAATGCTTATCTTTATCTCTCTAAAATATTAAATTCAATTCAATTAAACAATCAAAACAAAAACAAAAATACCCTATAGTATTTAAATTACATTCTACGTCTCATAATGATTATATTTATCTCTTTAAAATAATAAATTAAATTAACATTTTGTTTTCTTGAGTATTAAAAATTCATTTCAATATCTTCTCAAATATCTGATACCACAAAAAATTAATATCCTTTATAGACACCTTTTACAGGATATCCAAATGCGAAAATTTTAATCTACAGGCAAACACTTTTCTAACCTAGCAGAGTGAAATTGAATTTCCATTAGACACCAAACAAAATACATAAATACATATTTAACTCGTTAAAAGTGATAAAGCTAAATATCTATTCAAATATCAATTTGCAGAAATTCTAAGAAATCGAAATCCAGAAAAAAAGGAAGAGAAAATAGAAAACAATTACAGAAAAGTTCGAATGGCTTTTAAAAGCAAAACGAAAAAACGCTTGAAGTCTGATGTTGTGTTGTGCAGTTTATGGTCAAATGAATTGTGGCATTTAAAATATGCCTTTGTGCCAATGAGTGTATGAGTGTGTGCGTGTATACACGTGTACGTGTATGTGGCTTTCTCGTAGTTGCGTACAGCACCTGACCAAAGCCAAAACCATAGCCGACATTGCAACGTTAACGAAGCAAAGCAAGTCCAGCACAGAGAAGCGACAAAGCAAGAATCAATTGAAATCAGCATATGGCATGAAGTGCATTGCAATGCCTGGCTATTGCTCACACATATAGGACAGACAGACTGACAAACAGACAGAAAGACAAACCTCCATCCCCTGCATCTCCTGCATTCGCCCCCAACCAATACTGAAATCATTGCAATTCTCATTCATTCATTTGGAATGCAACCCACTTGCAGTGCTTGTGGTAATTTTTGCAATTACTCTGCGCCCCAGGCAGAAGGAGATGCAGATGCTGATGCAGAGAACTGTAAATGTGGGGTGCAACCGGGCTAAACTGGGCTGGTAAATGGGGCATGCTGGCTAATGCGCACTTAAATATTTCATTTTGTGACGTTGGCGCAAGTGCTGCATAAACTGGTCCAGTTCCAGCTCGTACCAGTAATAACAATGACAGCCAACAATGGCAACAAATAAGCCCAAAAATAAACAGGAAGCGAGCTAAACAAATAACACTAAATAACAGCAGCCAGCCACATACTCACACACACACACACACACACACACAGAGAGAGAAAGAGAGAGAGTAAACACACACACACACACCCACACACACAGAGACAACAGCAAATGGCGCACTAATCGTCTGCGCACTTGCTACCCTGGCTCTACGTCTACAGTGAAAAAAAAAAAAAGAACTTTGCATGCACACACGTACATACAGCACGGGGCGTATGAGTATTGTCGTGTTGGCCCACTAAATGGGTCAATGGAACTTTATTTTGTTGCAGACACAAATCGTTGGGCGCAGCCGCCATACGCCATGCAACGCGTTGCAGCAAATAAATTTCAAATGCTGTCACATAAATTTACACTTTTTATATGTTTTGCAGCGCTTGCTCGTGCACTCCGTCTCTCCCTCTCTATCCTATCTCTCTCTCTCTCTGTCTTGCATTTCTTGCGTCTGGTCAATGTCGTAGCGAAAAATTAAATTTGACTGCGCATTGTTAATAGGTCTGCAATGTGCACATAAAATGAACATAAATAAAGCCTGCAGGCCATAAACTAGCTATGCCTTTGCCACGCCCACTTGCAAATTGCCTGCCAACCACTCACATATATCTGCATTGGCCTATAACAGTTAATTAAGTCGAATCAGTTGCCTAAGTTGTCATCTTGACTTGACTTGCCCTTCTCCTCCCTATGCCGTCTCTTCCTCTACCCTTCCTACCCATCGACTGGCATAAGAACTTTCCCCTCAGGGCGCATCTCAGTTGATGCGCTTATTAAATTTATTTGCCTCTGCAAAGTGATTGCCTTTTCCTTGTGGCTGGCTGGTTGGCTGCCTGACTGCCTTGTGCGTCCTCAGAGTGCCACAAGTTTGGCGCTAGAAAAGTTTTCAGTGACACTCGAAAGGGTATTTCGCAGAGAGTATTACAATTTTGACAAGAGTTTTGCAATTGAACAACTGAGACTAATATTATTATAGTTAATAATAAAATTTGTTTGATACTAATTAGATATTTCAAAATATATTAATTAAATAAAAATATATAATAAAATACCATACTCAATGAAAATAAATATTCATGTATAATGAAATGTAATGTATATAAACGAAATTGTTAGAAATAATAGACAATTTTTGGTAATAATTAAATATTTCAAAAAATATTAAGTCAAAAAATTAATAAAAATACTACTGAACATTTAAATTAACTATGAAAATAAATATTAATGTATAATAAAATGTAATGTATGTTATTGAAAATTTTGAAAATTAATAAATGCATAGAACTACATATATATAGATTTTATGATTATTAGTAAAAGAAAATTTAAAATATTAAATACCTTTATTAAAAATTAAAAATATGAGCTGTAAAAAAAAGAGTATTAGAGGTTTTTCTGTTGTTTGTTTTTCTTTTATTTTATTTTATTTTATAGAAGCAAACTTCACTTTGATTGAGGATCCAAAATGAGCTCAACATGCTCTGCTCAAATACCAAATTGCAATTAATAAATTATTACTATACATTAGCTGAGTCTCCTCTCATTGAAATGCAGGTTGTCTTGCCAAGTCTAATCATGAGGACATATGCATGTTAATTAGATTTAACTAGGAAATTTCGTAAAATTATACAAACTAATTTGTGGTTTAAGGCAGACGCATGTCCGATTTGATTTATAAATGTATAATGACAGAAGTAAGTAGTAAAATTATCTAAAATAACTGAAAACATTTTTGGTAATTATCGATGCCTATTTAGCATGTTTCTGAGTTTTAATGCAAATCAAATTGTATTTACAGGCACTAGAAAACTAGCTCCAAATTTATAGCAACTCCAAAGGCAAACCGTACAAAACTAACTAAAATGTTGCATGCGTTGGCATACATTATGCCATTTTTGGAGAAAATGTCAGTAAAACAAAAGTCTTTGGCTGTTGCTTTTTCTTTAAAGACTTTAAGATGCTCAGATGCACAAGACTTACGCTGCCTGCATGCAAAAATCAATAAACTAAAATGATAGACTTAATGCGCCGCAAGGCTTACTAAATAGCACACGCACACACCTGGAATTAACATACATGTTGTTTTTGTGCTGTTGTGTTAGTAGAATAAAGCAACATGCAACATCATCCCATATGTTGTAACCAACATGAGTGAAAGTTTACCAACTGTATCATTATTTGTGCAATTTTGTACTTTGTGTTTACTAACTGGAGCACACAGACACAGACACATACGGTCTTACACACACACACACACACATACATTGGCATAATATTCAGTGTATTTCTTACCTCACTGGTTACTTGATATTTCAGTTTCTATTCTAATTATATAGAAGACCAACTGCATTTGCATGCACATTGCACAAGCTCATGACAAACTTTTTAGCATTTTGCTAACTTTGCATTTCAATTTTGCACAATAAACTAATTAAATAACACGATGCGATTATTTGCTATGTTATATACTATGTATATAGCGATAAGCGAAACCTGAATATAGCAAATAATTAGAGTCAATAATGTATAAATAGTTGTATTAATTAATTGCGAATGCTGATTGCATTTTAATTATGCTCAGCCAAAAGCACAGTGGTTCGAAATTGAAAATATTTGCAGTTAAATCAATTTTGGAAATCAATTTTGAAAATCTATTTGAATTATTTTTTAAATGTTAAGAAAAATATTAAAATGAACCAAATATATTCAACAAAAAATTCGAATTATTTAATAATCCTTAGAAAAATAGAAAAATTGTTTATTATTATTACTTTATTTATTTCATTTAATTAAAATGCATTTTAATGTTTTATTTTCTATTTTATGTTATATACACTCGAAAATATATAAAATTTATAAATACCAATTGAGGTATAGCTTATATACCAGCTATGCATTATCATATTGAAACTTTTATTAATCTAAAGCTAAGAGCATAGATTCAGGATAATTTTATGGGCGTTTTTTCACAGATCGATTTTTAACTCTAACCGATATTCAATATCAATTCGAAACTAATTTGCAGCCCTGTTATCAAATATACAGGTAACTAACTTTTCATTACTTTTTTTTTTTTTTTTTTTTTTTTTTTGATAAAAAAAAACTTTTGCCGCTTAAATTCAATTAACTATAAAATATTTGACTATTATTGACAAGGCACTCGCCCAATTATTCACAAACAAAAAAAAAAACATAAAACAAAACGAGAAAAACGAGTTTAGTGCCAAATGAAAATTAATTGTGTACGTTGTGGAAATTGTGGCTGTGTGGCGAAAAAGCCAGCCGAAAATGCATATTGTAAAATCAAAATTAGTTTTACGGCTTTTGCGGTCGAGCCACGAACATTTTGCCAATAAAACTAAAATCCAACTAATGTGCAGCAGCAATAAAAATAAAAGTTTGATCATAAATATTGAATGAAACAACTTTCGCTAAAGAATCAACATTTTATACTTTTTGGTGAGTGTGGAATAGAGTAGTATTATTATTTATTATAGTTATAATTTATGTGAATATTTTCTAAACGATTAAAAAAAATGAATTTTTAATATTGAATGAATAATTAATATTATATATTATTATTTTATAACATTTTGTATTAAATTTTAATTAATTATTGTATATATTACTATTCTTTTTATTTTTTTATTATAAAACACATTTTTTCCTGAGTATAGAAAATAATTACTATATCATAAATTTTTATACAATTATTTCATTATTTCGTAGTTATTATTTCCCTCTCGTCGCCATTTTGTGTTAAAGCTCAACAAGTTTTCCGTGAACTTAACACGGTCTTTGCGTCATATTATGAATATTACGTATATTTTAAGCTTGTCCGGAAAACTAGGGAGACGAAAGCATCTTATGCAAATTTGTTGTAGTTTTCCTTACTTTTTTCACACACACGCAAACACATCCTGGCACACACACACACACACAAACACGGAAATAAAAACATTTGCCGCCTTTTAGCAGCATAATTTTTACAGACACAAAAGGCGAAGCGCGACGTGTTTATGTTTCGGATGCGTTGCGAAATGACATCCTGTCACATTTCCCGCACGTGGGTGTGTGTCGCCATCTGTCGGCAAGCTGCATAACACATACTCGAAGGTATGTATGTGTGTGTGGTCTGTGTAAAGTGTGTGACTCGCAACGCAGCCCAAGCTGACTGACTGACTGACTAACTGACTGACTGACTGAGTGATTGAGAGCCTGTTTTAAAGCCGCGTCACTCCAGACAATCGACAAAAAAATAAAAAAGAGCCGGCAGCCGGCAACCGGCAGCAGCTGCTCGACAATCTGTCCAAAATATAAAGGCACGTTTTATTTAAATTTCACGCACTTGCGATAAACGCAGGAAAAAAAAAAAAAGGAGCAGCAGCAAAAATAAAATCCAATATAAAAACGAAAAAAAAAATGGGAATGAAAGCACACAAATTCCATTATTTGGCATAAATATGTTACACACATGCGCAGCTTTTGACTTTTATGCTCATTTAATACGACAAATATTGAAATTAACATTATTTTTTATGCTTTTGATTCCTTAAGTAGGCACTTTCGGCTGCCATAAAATGGCAAAGGCTCCAGGTTAAGTCACTCGCTATTTATGGCTTCTTGATAATTACAATAAAAAAAATAAATGAAAGCAAGAGAAATTTTATGTATGCATACACAAATATACATATGTTATATATGAGATGGTTGCATTGAAAATGCCCTAGCTGAGCTGGGACTGGATATATATCGAATATAGATAGATGATGCGATAAATGGATATAAGCATTCGATTATAATTTATATATATTATATTTATATATTTTATATTATTTTTATATACTTTTATTTATAATATCTAAAGGATAAAATATGGTTTTTGAGGAGCTATTCCAAAGGATGAACCTCGAGACATGCTTTCTTATATTACAAAATTTTATGACTGGCAAATAATGAAAATTATTCCATATCATCAATTTCATTGGCAAATAAGTCAATGACTTGAAAAAAAAAAAAAAAAAAACATAAAAAGCACAAAAGCAGAAACGCTTTAAATTTTTAGAAAATACCTAAAAATATATATAAATAAAAGGTGCAAAATTCACAAGATTAAAATAACTAAAGCATAGTAGATTTTATACATAATTTGAGATGGTTTTTTTTTTTTTTTTTTAAAGAACCAACAACTGCTTGGAAATGCAACAAGTTTAATTATTTTATAAGCTAGTCTTAATTCAGTTTAAATACAAACAAGCAAATCCCTTTTAATAAGTGTTGTAAAATGCAATTAGACAAGTTGACAGCAATAAAACTTCTATAAAGAATCCGCATTAAATAAACAAACAAATAGTCGTGTAAAAACTTTACTACTTTAGTCCTTCACTTGGCAAGCGAAGTGTTTGCCTTTGCGCTCTTCCTGAAAGCAAAGAGAATCACTTAAGCGCTGACAATGTTAAGAGTAAGACAGAGAGGGCGCAATTGAGACTGAGTGAGTCGTTTCTCTTTACCCTAATGTTTGTGTTTGAAGAGAAACGGAAACGAGTTGATATATAAATTATTTGCACACTATTTAATTTGTTGCTCGCTGAGCACTTATCGACAATTTGACTAAGTACTACTCCCATTTCGGTCTAGCCATAAGCCGAAAAGCTGCAACATTTGCCAAAACCGCAAAACCGCAAAACCACCGACAATTGAACTGGGCTGGCATATCAAATACGCTTCCAGCCGGCACTTTACATTTTAATCCCGACCAACCCCTGCCCAACGCCCACACATGTTTTTGTTTAGCAATGCAGTGCTATTTCGTTGATTATATTAATTGTGCAGCACCTCGCAAGTCGCAAAGGAATTGTATAAATCATATCTAAATCTAGCTGCACAATAACCATAATTGAGCTTAACGCACATTGTTCAAGCTTTGTAGAAATATTTCGCATTCGATTTGTCTGCGGTTGACACTTGGCAAATTGTGTGTGGCTCAAAGCTCAAATGGCGAACTGAGTTAATCTACATTTTGTGCATATTACACATTACATACTACACATTACATTAAATAAATGAGGCAAATTACTGTAAAGTAAATAATGTCCTTGGATATATTTAAAAATATGCAATTGATTTAGAACAAAATTATTTAGATATTTTTAAGGATTTTTTTAATAAAAAGACTAGAAAATTTTATTTGCTAAATAACAGACGGATTTTAGACATATATTTAATATTTATTTTTTTATTTTAATATTTTTCTTTTTTTTTTTATTTTTTTTTTTTTTTTTTTTTTTACCAGTTTATCCATACTCATAGCTCTTTTAAAAAATGAAGCTGTTTACTGTTTTTTGATGTCAGCAAATAAGTGACTGATACTCTGAGAAAACACTCAGAGAGCTACCGACTGCATCGGTTCTTTAACGAGTTCGTTCGTGATCGGGCAGCACTCGTTTCGGTCTAGTTGATCTCCGAGTTAAGTGTGAAGTCTTTTGTGTATGTGTTCTCTAAACAGCTCTTCAATAATTGAGTGTGTGCATGTGTATGTGAATATGAATACCATTCGTATCGTCTACTCACTTACTCAGTTTTATATGCGAACGTCAATCGTATTGCTCCCTAAACGATGCTCGCGTCAGACGAATAGATCAACTCAAAGAGATCAACGAAATTCAAAAACGAATAGTACCGAAGTGTCTTAAGCTGAGCGAGAGCGATTTAATATGATTTTTTTTGGTTGATCTCACGAACAAATCATGAAGAATAAAACAGCTAATTAAACGGTAGTTCTTTGCGAACCAAACATACAGATAAACAAAGATAAGTGCTAAATATCCTTAAAAAGCTTTGCTTTATTATCCTGTTATCTATTAGAAACATATAAAATTTATATTTATATATATATATGTATATATTTAAATATATAACTCATCTCTCATATTTACTCTCATAAAAAGCTATTCATAAACTTCACACTTGCCACTTGTCAACGCCACTAAACAATTTTGAGGTCGCGCACTCTCAGGTACGAATTCGCGCAAACCAGAAACGGAACTGGAAACGGCAACGGTAAGGGAAGCGGAAACGGAAACGGACTCTTCCATTTTATATGATTTGCACTTGACAATCGAAATGTGCAGCTTACTTATTGCACTTATATAAGTAGTAGTTGTTTCTGCGGCAGACACGCACACACGCACACATCTTCACACCCACACACACATATATACATATATATATTTGGAACGTGCAATATAATATATTTTTTCTACGTAAGCTGCAAAACTTTTGCAGCTTGTGGTCATATCTGGGTAGTTGGGTTTGACAAAAGGAATAGGAGATTGAATACATAGCATATATACTGGGGCATAACTGGAGCTCAACTGAAGCTGAACTGAACTGGAGCATTGCAGGGCAACACGCTCGCACGTTCATAAATGTAATGCAATTTCAAGTAGAACTTTCATTTAATTGAGTATTTTGGTGTTAAGCTTGTCCTCAGAGCATTCACATACCACATAGACACGCACACCCACACACACATGCATACATGCACACTCGCTCGCAAGTTTCATACGTACAGCTGAAGCTTTGCTCAAAAACTTTGTGCGTCATTTCGGCACAAGCTGCTTTGCGGTTGCTCATTGTCTAAAAGAATTTAAATAGAATTGGGCTAAGCTGCCGCTGCGCTGGAACTCTTGCAAATATGTTACACAGGATGACACCAGCTGAACGTTGCATTGCAAGAGATTAAAGTGAATTATGAATTTTAAATGGAACTCTGCATGTCTAGCATTTCCTTGACAAAATTATGTGATACTAAAAAAAATGCAAGTAACGGTGCGCTAGGCGGGAGTGAAGCGCTATGAGAGCCTAAATTTGAAATTCTGCGTTAACTTAATTTAGTAAGCTGCAAAATTATAATAAATGAGTTAAATAGTTAATATAAATAGATATATGTACCATTTATTATATTATTTATTGCCGCTTGTGGTATATAATCGAATTGATAAAACCCAAAATTTCAACGTAGTTTCCCAATAAACAAGTCTAACCGCAAACATATTACAAAAAACTAATTAAATACGCATAAATTAAATATAATTAATTTATGCTGACAATCAATTCTGATGATAGTTTATTCATTATTATAATTATCCTAAATACAATTATCCTTGAACTAACTATTAATTATATAGTTTGTTTTCTTGTCAGGAATTAATTAGTTTTCATTATAAATAGAAATGTATTTTTATCATTAATGTGAAAAGCGTACTTTCAGCTGTAAAAGGCCGGAAAATTCTGAGAAATACTTACCTCAATACCAGTTCGACAGAAAAGGGAACAAAATATAAATTATTTATAAAATACATTTACTCTAGTTCTGAATTGCTATCATTTTTTTTTTCTATACTTTGTACATGATATTATATAATATTTTGTCAGAAAAAAAAACTCTTTGCTTTGCCAATTGAATTCTGAGTGCAAATGTGCTTCAAGGAATTTGGCAAATTGCTGAAAATTGTAATGGACTTGTGCAAGAAATTCGAGCTATTCGCATGTAAGACAAGTAAGCCATAAAAAGAACAATGTTTAACCATAAATAAGCAGCACGAAAAAGCGCATTACAAACACACACCACTAAAAGAAGAAGAAGAAGCAGCAGCACATGACTAGGCAGCAGCTCACATGAGTTTATTATCTGACAGGCTAACAAGAGCAAGAGGAAGCATGTATGTATTTTGTATGTGCTCTGTGCAGTGTAGCATCATTTTATTTATGCCCAAAATGCGGCGCAATGAATAATTATGCAAATGGGTCAACTAGCGGTCAAGCCAAAGAATTTTGGCTGCCACCTAAAAGGGTGCAAAAGGGGGAGAAATGCGGAGGGGAAAAGAGACGAAACAGGCCGCAGCCACTGCAGCAGTTACAAATTACAAGTTTACACCATTTTGGCCCCAGCACTTAAGCGTCGCATCGCATTGGCCAACACAAATGCAGTTTGACCAAAATATGACCATTACGGCTTAACGTTAAGTTACGAGAGTGCAGCTCCACCTCCTGCTCAGCTTAAAAGTCAACTTCTCCAGCAATGCTTCGGAATGTCGCTGGCAGTCATAGATTTGAACTAAAAACTTTGCGCTTTTGTTTTTTCGTTTCGCCCAGCAGCGAAGTCCAGCGAAAATAATTAACAACTTTTTGCCTCTTGCTCCAAAATAAAAAGATTTTCAACTAGGTTCCATCTTAATATTTTTTTTTTTTTTTTTTTTTGTATTTTATTTAATCTTTCTCGCGCCTTTTGTCGCCCGAGTTGGGCCAAGTCCAAGTCCAAGTTTTTTCAGCAGAAACTTTTTGTTGCCTTTTGATAGAAACTTCAAGTTTTTCGTCTGTCGCACTTTGATATTTGAGATCTTTTTAGCTTTAGCTGTCTGGCAGGCAGCTCATGAAAACTTACGCCCAAAAGTATCTACGCAAAACGCACAGCTTAATCGTTTGCATATTTATATATATATATATATTTTTTTTTTGTTCATTTTGCTTATCCTGCACGGCATAAGATAACAGAAACTATATCAAGAAAAAGTTGATTAAGTATGTTCATTTTAACCCGTTACATATAATACTATTTCCTATATTTTTGTGGCTGCTAGATATGCTTTAAAATAATTTATTAATTTATAAATTACGGGAAGTTCGTTTGTAACAAATTTATTTGAGCTCGCTTATACTCTCTCCTTCTGTTCACTCAATTTACAGGGTATCCGGCTGCCGCGTACTTAGTCAACCAGAACATTTCAATTCATGAACTTGAAGTGAAGAAGCTGCAGCCAAAAATGCGTATAATTTTGTCTTGAAATCAAAACAAACTTTCTAAGATCTGCTCTTTAAATTATAAATTATACATATATACTTATATATACATAAATATATATCAGCTGCATAATATTTATTACGTATATCTGGAGCAGCTGCTGCTGCTTCTACAGCTACTGCTGGCAAATAAATCAATATCGCATTAACTGCTTAGTCCGCCAAAACTTTTTGCCTAAATATCCCAAAGCACATAAATAACGAAATGTCAAAAAGTTTTTGTCCAACATTTCTTTAGCCAAATTAAACTGCCTTCACAGTCAACTGCAAATGTTGCGGCCATTTTCTACATTGGACAAACGAAATTCATTTTCAGCAGTCTGATGTTGCTGCTCCCAAAAATTTGGTAAATTCCCTTTTGACCCCAAATGAAAAATTAATTAACAGGTTGACGTGTCGGTTAAACTGATTTGCTGTGGTCGGTTATTGATTATTTAACGGTTGTGTGATTTTCTTTTACTATGTAAATAACACTCATTTATTGACATTGTATTTAGCAAAAGAAATGTGTTCAATCAATTTGGGACTTATTATTACCTATTGAAATCAAAATAAAATTCACAAATTAAAAAAAATAAATTAAAAAAATACTGCACATCTGTAGTGGAACGGAGAGAGATACATAAATACCTACATACATGTATGTATGTTCAATAGAGTAATTTATCATTGTGGACAAAAATATACAGCACATCTCTACAAAATATACTGCACATCTCTAATAGAACTTACTCACTCATTTACTTACACAAATATACATTCATATATACACACATACATAGATATTAATATTCAAAGTGAGTTAATCGGCAATTCTTTTTCTCCTATTCCATAAAATGTGAACACACTACTGTCATCTCGCTCGCACACACACAAATCCTGTCAATTTTGCATTTGGCGGCAATAGACGACTAACTCTAGTAATAACTGTAAATAATTTATGCAAGAAAATGCTTGTATGCAAAGATTTTGCTCACTTCGGATTTAAATTAATCTTTCGAAATTATATTAGGTGCTTTATAAATTTAAACAAGCTACTAGCGTAAATATTTAAGAATAGTACTTACCCCTTATTTTTTAACCGTGATTTTGTTGCGCTTTTTCTTTGCATAAATAATAATGCACAATTTTAGTATTATTTTATGTTATATATTATATTTATCGTATCACATTTCACTCTTGCAGTGTTGCACTTAGCACAGGGAATTAGCATTTTAGATATCAAGTTGATATTATCAACACAAAAAACACAAAAAAAAATTTACACACATGCGCGCAATCCATGCTAGCAACGATCGAGTGGGCATCCACACACGAACTAATTTCCTAATTGAGCACGAGCCTAAACTAAGCCGACATTTCTCTCTCCCCACTACCAATACATGCGCAGCCTGCGCTCAGTTTGAGAGATCAAAAGCTCTGCAACCAATAGCGTTAGCGCTGTGGATACTTTCATTCCACTAGAGTCCACAATGGCGGCACTCACTCTCTCTCTCTCTTTCTTTGTATGTAGTGCCAGCCTGAAGTACTTACACAAGAGTGAGGAGCGTTAGCAATAGAAATATCTTCATAACATGCTCTCAAGATCCACAATACCAAACCTCTTCATATGTGTTCTGTTTAGAGTCTCCAAATATTTGTGAGAGTATGAGCCTAAGCTCATTTATATGTAAGTAAATCGAAGCTAGAATGCTTGCAGCAGCAGAGAGTGCTCCCATTGGTCACTTAAAGATCGACTGCAACGACCCCTACCTCGACACCGAACACAATATAGGAGAGCGACTTAGTGTTTGAGTAAATGTTGCCCTATATAAAGAGCATCAGCTACAGCATTTCTTCAGTCGCCCAAGTCTTGTGGTAGGTTTCAGTCATGCTGTGCAGTAAAGTGAAGTGAAAGTGTGTGATCGTTTAAGACTTGGGGGGAAATTTTTCGAGGAAATAATTAGAGGAAACAGAGGAAATTCTTGGGAGAAATACTCAACGCTGCTGGCAGCACCGCAGCTCAGTGGATAATTGCATTCCATTAGAATCCACAATGGCCGCTCTCTCTCTCTCTCTCTGGTAGCAGCGCCAGTCAAAACTACTTACGCATAAGACTGTCTACTCCTCTCTCATAGTCCACAGATTTGCTTACTTAATATTTTTCAGTGTATTAATTTCCTTTTATTCAGCTGAAGAATCAATTCAATAAACGGAAGCTGCGCACTTCAGTTTCGATTAGTTGCGTATCAAAACTTTTGCTTTGATGCATTTGCATTAATTAGAACAACAACAAATTCCATTAAATAAAGCACGAGAGAGTATTTAGTGTAATTTCCTGTTCGCTGATTAATGAAATGCATTCAACGTGCGGCGCTAGATAAACTTTTAATTAGAATGGAAAATGATTAATTAGCTAAAACTGCAGCAACTTTTTGCCTAAGAAGAAATTTTTGTGCTGCAAAATTTAAATTAACGAAACTAATTTAGTAATTAAAGCATACTTTTCATCAATTTCATATCGCATTCAGTTAGCTGTTTCATTCTTTCTGGCCACATATTTAAGCCAAAATTTATCCTTGGGCGCCATCTGGAAGCCCATGATGTTGTTCATCATATCTAAAGTCGTTTTTTTACACGGCAACAATTCGAACTTGTGCAGCTGATGATATATGATTGATTTGACCTCCATTAGAGCCATACGATTGCCTGAAAAAAGAATTAAATATATATTTTTTTTTTAAATTACATTTTAATTTCTGGTTTTATACGCTCCACTCACCTATGCAACTGCGTGGCCCGACACCAAATGGCATATATGTAAATGGCTTAATATCTTCTTTATTGTGCTCGGCAAAACGTTCCGGTCGAAACTCTTTGGGCTCGGGAAAATACTCTGGATCGTAGTGCAAGCCCACAATGGGTATAAATAGACGGTCACCCTTTTTCAGTGAGACGACAATCTCATTGTTCTCATCACGCAAATCGATATCTGCGTTGCAAGCACGATCCGTTTGTGGTGCGGGCGGCCATTTGCGCAATGCTTCCGATACGACCATATCCATGTACTTCATATGCATTAGACTATCGTAATCGAGGGGTTTTCCCTGCAGCTGTTGCTCCACATCCAAAATCTCTTCATAGAGCTGCTGTTGCACCGTCGGATTCATGCACAGCTCATAGGTGACAAAGCACAGGCAGGTGGACACCGTCTCAAAGCCCGCAAAGAAGAAGAGCAAACATTGAGCCAACAAATCATCATCTGTGAATTTTTTATTAGACTCCTCCGATTCATTAACCTTGCGCTGTGCTTCCATTAACAAGTGTATCATATCGGGTCTTATTATAGAATTCTTTTCACGAAATTTTATGGCATCAAATACCAGAGATCTGAAGTAATTGATCATCTTTTCGTCTAGAATACTTAAGCCTAGGGACTGATAGAGAAAAGTAATGTATTAATTAGTTTATGATAAGTAAAAGTACTCTAGACAAGGCTGCTCAACTAGAAGATACCCTGTACCCCTTGAAGAGCTGATATAATCATTCTTTGCTTTTTTTATACGGAAATGGGATGAGATCGAGAATAAATATAATAAATATATAAAATCGTACTGCGTAGGGTATTCACAAATATACGCTTAAAATTTCAAGTTCTTAGCTTTTGCGATTTACGAGATCTCTGGATTCATATGGACAGACTCAACTCAGCTCATCCTGTCGTCCTAGTCAAGATTATATAAATATTTTAGGGGCACAGCCACGCCTCCTTTTGCCTGTTACAAATATGTTTCCCAAACCAATATACCCCGATTTCCCATTTCCAATCGAGTTAGGCTACAAAAAATATCATTACTCAATTAATACCTTCATCAACTTGGGCATAAACGTAAACAGCAACGCCTTGAGCATAGTGGCGGCGGTAATTGTGGTAACACTTTGTCCGAGCTGAAAGAATTTGTTCTTCTGCTCCTCGAACGAGTTGACCTTGATGCCAAAGGCAGCGGAGGCGATGACATCGTTGGTGAAACGTGTGAAATAATCCTTCATCTCCAGCTCGATGCCATTACCATTGGCACTCTTCAGTTTATCTTCAATATAGGCCACGCCCACCTCACTGCACGCATTAATCAGATCGTACATCGCACGCATTTTGATGCCCGTGAATGTGGGCGTTAATATATTACGCATATCGCGCCATTCGCGATCTTTCAACTGCACCAGACTCTTCGACAGCAGCGTCTGAAACTGCTCGGATCCCGAATGATTGACGAAATGATCGAACTGCTTAACGCCCACACTCTTGATCAGTTCCAGATCACGCAACACAAATATCGGATCACGTAGAAAGTAAGCGCCATAGACTTTGGAGTCTTTGAATTGTTGATACTGTTCGATTTGTCTGACCAAATGTGGAGATAGGCCGAATAGTTCCTTGAAGCACATATTACCCAGCAGCGGAATGGGCTTCTCGTGGGGTATGCCCCGCTGCTCGAACGTCTGGAACTTGGCCACCGACCATTTGTAGAGTAATGCGCACAATACGATCCCGAGTGTGCAAATAATCAAAAACATTTTACTTTTATATCAGCTCAACTGAGCGCGGCGAGCTCTCGACTCTAACTGAATCGGTCAATAATAATAACAAAGCTCTAATATGACCTCATATCTCCCTCTCGCACCAGCTGCCGCTCCCACTCGCGCTACCTTTCGTTCTCCCTAATTTATATATAGCATTTTCAATGTCAGAGCTCTCGCTCTCTCTATCTCTCACTCTCTCGAGCCCTCTCGCTCTCTTGTTTACTTGACTGTTCACGCCTTCTTGTTACTTTTTTTTAGCATTCTAAATACTCTTATCAATAGAGCTTTATGTTGGGTTGAACTAACTTGACGATAGCTGAATATCTAAGAAATGTTTTATATTTAAATATTTATATTTTTTATTTAATTATAATTATTAAATATTTAGTTTAAAATAATTGTCGGATATAAATATTTTAATTTGTAATAATGCTAATTTTTGTATATATAATAATATTAATTATATACATCTTCAGTATTCTATAGAAGAGCATAACAGCAGCAACTTGCCTAAAAGTTGTTTATAGTGTAGAAAAAAAAAATGAATAAATTTAATACCTTTATGAAACATTATTAGAATATTAAATACTCTAAGTACCGTGTATATAATAATAAATTAATAATAAATAAAAATAATTAGCCATGACTTAAAAAATAAACAAATAAAAAGCAAATGGAGAAATTTGAACTCTGAAAATATTTAATAAGACAGATACGTATAAGCGTGATTCGAACTATTTCCACAGCTATTCTTCCAGCTGTTGCAAAGTGCCTTTTAAAATGAGCATACCTTCTGCTAAATACCCTAAACAGATAAATAACAAATTAGCAAACCAAACGATTTGTTGATATATATTTTGTTTATAACAATGTCTTATCTCAAATTTAGTGTTAAATTGTTTGATATGTTATCAGCGAGAATACGAAAAATAGATTATTTATAGTATAGAATATATGCATATGATAATACATACTATACAACTTGCATAGTAGTTTCGATTAAATTATATGGCACGTAAATAAAACAAATGGATGAAAAACTTTATAAATTTATTCAAACATCAATCAAAAGTTCAAAGCTCTAAATACATATAGTAATCAAACTTTTTCTTTTTTTCCGCATATATTTGATTTATATTTATAATATTTTCCGATATTTATTATATAAATCCATATACTGGAATGCCTTATCAGGCCTAAGCATCTGATATTATATTTTATTATTATAATCTTATCTTATCTACTTTCATAGCAACTGCAGCCAATATAGATTTTTGCAATAGAACCAACATTTTGCACTGTATTTAGTCCAATTTTCTGGGCACTAATTTCAGCCAAAACTTTTCCTTGGGCTGCATATGAAAACCTTTGAGGCTTTCCAGCATGTTCTTGACCGTTTTCTCAGTTGGCAACAATTCAAATTTGCTAATCAAGTGATAGATGATGGATTTGATTTCCATTAAAGCCATGCGATTGCCTTTAAAGAGAGGATTAAAAAATTTCAATAAATAATTTGTTATATAATATATATATGATTTATATATACCTATGCAACTGCGCGGTCCCACGCCGAAAGGTAAATACGTAAAGGGTTTTATGTTCGCCCTGTTCTCGTCCAAAAAGCGTTCGGGCTTGAAGACTTCTGGCTCTGGGAAATTATGTGGATCGCGTTGCAGCGCTATAATCGGTATTTGAATAATGTCACCCTTGCGAAACTTGGCCAAAAGCTCCCGATTCTCGTCGTACATATCGATATCTTTGCCGCACATCCGATCCAAGCTGAACGCTGGCGGCCACATACGCAGCGCTTCGCATATAACCAAATCCATATACTTCATCTTGGCCAACATATTGTAGCTGAGCGGTTTACCCTGCAGCTCCTGTTCCACGGCTGAGATCTCCTCATACAGTTTCGCTTGTACGTCCGGATTGCGACAGAGCTCATAGGTGAGAAAGCAGAGGCTGGCCGACATCACCTCGAAGCCCACGAGGAAGATCAACAAACACTGCGCCAACAGATCCTCATCGTTGAACTCCGCGTGCTTAGTTGAGCTGTCCAGGGTTTCATTCTGTTGATATTGCCGCTTGGCCTCCATAAGCAAATGGATCACATCGGGTCGTATTATATTATGTTCCTTGCGATATTTCATGGTATCGAAAACGAGACTACAAAAGTAATCAATTTTCTTGCCATTAAAAAGTTTGACGCGCAGGGCCTGAAATAGATTGGGATTACTTATATAAAAAGAAAAATTAAATAAAAATAATAATAATAGTTTACCTTCATAACCCTCGGCATAATGCCATAGAGTATAACCTTGATTAGGGATAGAAACGAGAAATGCATCACGGAGCTAGCTAGCGTATAGAATTGATTATTTTTATCCACAAACGAATTGACCTTAATGCCAAACGAAGCCGATGCAATAACATCATTGGCAAATCTTCCAAAATAATCCTTCATTTCCAGGTCGATCTCTCCCTTGTTGGCCTTAACTAACTCGGCTTCTATATAACGCACACCCTCTATACTGCACTCGTTGATCAGCTCGAACATCGCCTTCAATTTGCTGCCCGTAAAGGATGGAGTTAGCGTATTACGCATTTCCCTCCACTTGTCGTCCTTCAGTCCGTTCAGACTTTTCGAGAAGATTGTTTCACCCGTTTCGGGTATCATTGGGCGATGATTGATGAAATGCTCAAAGTCCTGGATGCCCACGCGTTTGATCAACTCCGCATCATGTAATATAAAGAATGGTTCGCGCAAATTGTAAAAGCCGTAGATCTTGTGATGCCTCAACGCGATATTCTGTTCGATAATATGCTTTAGAAAGGATTTTCGTCCCAGTAAAACGCGCACATTTAAGTTCCCCAGAAAGGGTTTCGGTTTGCTATACGCCACGCCACGCTCTTCAAAGGTCCTATATGGATCCATGGCATATTTATAGAGCAGCACCAGTAGTACCAGCAAAAAGGTGACGATTATCAAAACCATTTCGAACTGGATGCATCAAATGTTAGTCTATAACTAAATAAATAATCCAACTACGAGAAAAATGAAATGATTTGGCCACTCTGGATGTATTTAATCGAAGGCATAATCTAAATGAAAGATAATTATCATATTTAAGCAGTGATTTATTGGGTATGCCAAAAACTAGAATCATTTAGTTAAATATTTAAATAATGAGGTTTTTATCCTACTTTATATTTTAGATTTAAATATTTTTTATTTACATTATTTATTTAGTTTCTATTTTAATTATATGTTCACTATTTTTTTAAACCAAGTTATTAAACTTTTATATATTTAAAATATTTAGTTTTTATATTTTTATATTATTTTTTATTACGGAAATAGTACTTATATTAATAAAATTGAATTTAAGTTATATGCAAATTAATTGAAGTTAACCCTATGCCACACTCAAACAATATATTTTATATTTTTGACTTCCCATAATTTAAATGCAAATTAATAAAGAGTATTCAAATGGAGAATTTGAGTAAATAAATATTAAACTATTTATCTCTGACTATGAAAACAATATTGTATAGTTTTTCCTAATCAACTGAATGGTGAAATTTCGCTGATTGCTGTGTAAATAAATAAACATGCATATATATTTATATATAATGAGATATTCTACATATTTACATTAGCTCATTACAGCTACAATTGTCAATGCAACCAATTTATTATCAACTATGATGGAAAATTATCAATCGTGGCTGATTGCTCGCTGTAATTATATTTATAAACATTTTCTATCAAATAGATTATGATACAGAATGTTTGTGACTAACATATTTTCACACACACTCAGGCACACAAATTCATTTATTAAGCAAAAAGCTTCACTAAAATGTAAATATACATATTTTCATATTTTCTGCACAGTTTTTGATAATCGATAAAAAAGAATGCAAATTAAGCAACAAAAAATTGGTATAATATTTCAGGTAATCAAATAAAATGCCAAATCATGTGCAGCAATTTGGACTACTGAAAAATGCATTAAGAAAGAATTGGTGGACTATAGCTGACTAGTTCATACATGCTCAAGAAGATTTCAAGTTAGTTTAAGAATAAGTCCATTGAGATTTTTTATAGCAGTTAGTTGAAGATGTTAAGATGCTTATTATTAAGCACTAAAACAGATAACCCCAATACAGGTATACCCATATATAAAATCTTCATAATTTCCTTCATTTTTAATTTTTTTATTTTGTAAATAAAAATTTTTGTACAGTTTATTAAACAAGTTTTCAGTTATTTTCAAGTCTTGTTTAAGTTCAAGTCATTCACTTTAATTTCTCAACATTTCAAGTACCTAACGCCAATCGAATATACTCCAATCTTCACTCCCTGAGCGAGCATTGCAAAATGAAGAAAATTACTTTAAAAATTGTGCCTGGGAGCGCTTGCAAGGCGTGGCATGAATCAGGGCAGCACAACAAAATTATAATAACTATTGCATAACCTTGGGCAAAGATATAAAAGTCAGCCGACTGCACATATCGACAAATAGTTGAGTTACCAATATGCTCGAGGACATCCAATTGATTTACATGAATGTGCGGATATTGCGCTTCTGGGCGCTGCTCTACGATAAGAATGTGAAACGTTACATTTGCCTAACACTGAGCATTGTCCATGTGCTCACCCAGATCTTCTACATGTGCACGACGGACGAGGGCATCACGGGCATCATACGCAACTCCTATATGCTGGTGCTCTGGATAAACACGGTGCTGCGTGCGTACTTGCTGCTATTCGATCAGCAGAGATATATTCAGCTGATCAGCGATCTGAGCAACTCGTGCTATGAGCTGAAGCGCATGGATGATCGCTATATAGCCTACCTTTTGGCTAAGATGAATCAGCAGGGTCGACTTATGGCGCGTGGGAATCTCTTCTTTGGGCTGCTCACCTGCATTGGCTTTGCCCTTTATCCGCTGAGCTCTACTGAGAGGGGTGAGTGAAGAGTTGCTGGAAGTGAATGTTGAATTTTGGTTTAATTTAAAAATGTAGGTAAAGCTCTTTAATTAATGAATTCCTTAGTTTTATCTCTAAAAATAAATTTTTCCATTAAACAAAATCTTCTTCTCTTAAATTAATCCAAAGCTTTACCAAATGTCATTATTCATGAACTCTAATTACTTTTTAGAACTTCCTCCGAAAGCTTGGATACCCTTAATCAATAGACATCTCCCATTAATAAATAATTTTAAAACCCAAGTTCTCGAATATTTTCGCATCAATTAAAATTAATCCAAAGCTTCACTTAATGTCATTTATCCATTAACTCTTATTACCTTTGAAAGCTTCCACCGAAAGCTCTGATACTCTTAATCAACAGACAGCTTCCATTAATAACCAATCCTATGATCCTTAACCACTTGCTCTAAGTTCTTCACATCAACTAAAATTAATCAAAACTTCATTATCTTGAAACTTGAATTACCTTTGAACGTTTTCCCCAAAATCCTTGCTCCACTAAAATTAATCAAGAGCTTCAAATACTGTCGTTAGCTGGCCACAAAATGAATCCAAATAAGCTTCAACTAATGTCATTATTTGGCCTAATCAAATTACCTTTGAGCACTTGCAGTTCTGCCCTTTGGCAGCAAGATACCGGGCGTCAATGAATATGCCACACCCTACTATCAAATTTGGTTCGTCTTTCACCTGCTCATCACACCGATGGGCTGCTGCATGTATATACCCTATACGAGTCTCTGTGTGGGCTTCATTATGTTCGGCATTGTGATGTGCCAGTCGCTGCAGCATCGTTTGCGACGTCTCAAGCATCGTTTGCTCAACCCCCAGCAGCTCTCACTGGAAATAATCGAATGCATTATCTATCATCAGCGGATCATTGAGTAAGCAGTAAAAAAATGAAGAGAAAAACAAAAAAAGAGTGGTGCAAAAGTTTGTAGATATTCAATGCAGTCTCCCATCTACTAGCTATATACGGACCATCAATAAGCTGACTACTTATATATTTCTGGTGGAATTTTTGGCCTTTGGTGCGCTGCTCTGTGCGCTGCTCTTCATGCTGATGATTGTAAGTGCATTTGTGTGTGTGTGTGTGTGTGTGTGTGCGCGAGGCTTACCATGCTTGCAGTATATATGTATGTATGCCTCTTCTGTTGCTTTTCCGTCTAGGTGGACTCGTCCGCACATATAGCCATTGTGAGTGCGTATATAAACATGATACTCGCACAGATATTGGCACTCTATTGGTATGCCAATGAGCTGAGGGAGCAGGTGAATTGATGTACTTGTACTTGTAGTTGATGTTGTTGTTGTAGTGGCCTTTGCCTGCCTGTTTTTGTAATATATTCCAGAATCTGGCCATCGCTGTGGCTGCCTACGAGACCGAGTGGTTCATGTTTGACATGAAGGTACGCAAAAATATACAATTTATGATACTGCGAGCACAACGTCCGGCATCGGTAAGAGTTGTGGCTGTAATAAAAAATTAACTAAACTACTATTGCTAATAAAATTTGCAATAATTTTCCCAGGTATTGCTGGGTAATATTCGCCCCATTACATTGGAGTTGTTTCAGAATTTACTTAATACAACTTATACATTTTTTACGGTACTTAAGCGAGTTTACGGTTGAAGTGCTGTGAAATTGCGCATACGACACGCGGGCGTTAAATATTACAAATTTACTTGAATCAATATATTTTTTAAAAATATTTCTATTTGGTAGTTTTGACTAGTTTTGATTTTTAGAAATATATTATCATACAATAGTTGATTTTTAATATTTATTACATTATTATGCTCATTCACACAAGTGAAGTGAGTATATTGGTTTTATGCAGTGTCCATCTTTCTCCCCCTGTATATAGAGTATATACATGATTATCAATTGGGGGCGTGGTGAATCGGAGTTTGGATCTGACAGCGTTTTGGTCTATGAAAGAGTATCCTGCAGTCATTATTACCCAAATGCTATGTTCTTTTTATTTTTTAAATATATATTGTATGTATGTCATATGTTCATAGACATTTTTTGCAATTAATGTATTATTTACAATAAATAGCTGTTAATTTATAGCACTCTACAAAAGGCTTTAAAAATTAATGACGTACACATGCGCAACTAATAACAAAAAAAATTTTAATAATATATAAATTTATATCCACGCATAATAAATATTGAAATGTTGCATAATTAAATAGTTAGCATGCCTTTTACAATTAATGCGCATTGTTTTTTAAATAAATGTTCAACAACAACAAAAAATATGCTCTGATTTCATTTAAAAAATTGCTGTGAAAAATAATCTTGCAACATTTTTCATTTGTCAGATTTTTTCAAACGTTTTTTCATAAAAATTATATTTTATTCAATGCGAACACATTTTGCTGCCCATCATTTGCGGTTGTCGCGCATTTCTTGTTGTGTTTGCATATATTTTTATTCATTTCTTTTTTATTGTTCCTTTTTTTCCGTGCCCTTTAAAGCCCCACTTAAAAATGGAGGAAAAAAAACAGAGCGCATCAAATTGAGGAAGGTGTGGCGAGAGAGCGATAAAAGTTGTTTGCTGAAGTTGTCAACGCTGAACGCGATGCTGAATTGTCGACAAACTTTGCACCACACTGACTTTGAGTGGCATGCCAGAGCACAGCCAACCACCTGCAGCAGCGCAGCGAACTCAAAGGTGGCAGCTAAAGAAAAAAAAAAAGAGAACAACTGTCGGCAGCTGTAAACAACAAGAGTCGAATACATTTCAATCTAAAAACAAATTAAAAACAAAACTAAAGTTTATTGGAAGTCGCTTCAAATATATATTTTGCCAATCAGTAATTTTCCAACTTGTTATCAAATTATATATCCAACTACAATATAAAATATTTTGCATATTTCTAAAAATCTCCAAAAATATTTAATCAATAATTTTCTGATATATAAAACTTTTTCTAATGTTTATAAAATTTATTTAATATATATAAATATTTTTATTTAATCAAATATTTATAATTTTTTTTTATAAAACCTTTAATTTTTAAAATATATATTAAAATTTATAAAATATATTATATAATAAATTTTCAAAGTTAGCCAAATTAAAAAAAATGGATTAAGTATATTTCAAAAAAAATTCTTTACTTTACTAATAAAAATATATATTTTATATTTATTTATATATATTTTTATTTATTATTATTTTATTATTTAAATTTTATTTGATTGATTGATTACTAATAAAATAATATATATTTTTTATTTATTAATTATATATACATTTTTTTTATTTATTATTATTATTATATTATTTTAATTTTATTTTCTTTACCTATTATATTATTTATTTTTTTTTTTTTTTTACATTTATTTTACTCATAAAGAAACAATATTTTAAATGAAAATTAATTTTTTTTTTTTTATTTATGTATAACCATCATTACATATTATATATATCATATATTCAAATATAGTATGACTTTTTAGTAGAAACTTAAGCCAACTACGCCGTAATTGTCGTATATCTCGTTGATGGAGCACAGATTGATGAATTGCGGATTGCGTCCGGAGCGGCAGTCGCTTCCTGCCCTATCGCCGCTCTGATAAACCGGCGCGTTCACATCGTTGCCCCGGACAAAATTACAGGTCATATACTGATGCGTACTGAGCAGCCATTGGCCGGCACTGTTGCTGATGTTGCGCGTCTGACGGAGTATGCCGCACCCGACATGGGTGGTGCTGTCCCTGACCAGTTGTGTGAAGTACGCGATGCATTTGCTAAGACGGAAACGCAAAATTCTTTCAGATTCAATCAGGACCGAACAACGATCCCATGCGATCTGTGTGTGCGCCAGTCTTACCTGTTGGCTGGCGGACTATACGCTATAATGTCACGCATGCTGCACTCCTTGTATTCGCCGAACATTTGCTCCAGCGTCGCCTTGATCACCTCATCCTCGGTATGGTATTCAACGGGACCGCTGCTATCGTATGGCGTACCCTGCCAGCCGCCCTCGGCCACCACCTGGGCGACATTGCGAAACTGATCACTGTTGCGGCAATGATCATTGACCAGAGCACAGCGTTTCACATTCAGTTCCGCAAAGCTGGCCAGCTCCGGGTCCCATTGGAGTGTGGCCATGCGTGTGGCCGGATTGAAGCCGACCAGATTGCCGCCTGCGATCCGATCACGGTATTCGTTCATTTCATTGAGAATCATATTCCGTCTATCTGTTGTTATACGCACCACATGCGCATCCGGACTGCAGGTATCTGCCAGTTCCTGCAAAAATCTTTCGCACTTTAATGTCGACGATACGAATGGGTTTTGCGTCATCGAACTTACACCAAAATTACTGCAGGCAATGTGCTTCTCCGGTCCCGGACAGAGCGTAGGATCACAATAGTCAAAGGCCGGAATCCTTGGCCAAATGCAGCACAACTGCCACAGTGCAGCCAACAGCCAGTTAGTCCACAACATTTCGCTAACGCAGCCAATTTGCTCAGCTCTGGCCCCGGAGCACACTCTCTTATAGAGTTGGTCAGCAAATCGATTTGTCAACGCCAGAAGCGTTGCTATCTCGCCCAATAAGCAGCCCAAGACCCACACACACACACACCCGGCCCACTGTCAATTGGCCACGGTCATGGCCGCAACCGCATTGTATTTAGACAATTAATTAATTCATTACATTTTGATACTCTGAGCCCATTGAAAATCAGGAAAATCAGGGTATAGAGGTTTTGTGTAAATGTATGTAACAGGCAGAAGGCAGAGGCGTAGCACACCCCATAAAGTAAATTTATATTCTTGATCAAAATGACGAACTGAGTTGTACTAGCCATGTTCATCCGTCCGTCCCTGCGTCCTTATGAACGCAGAGATCTCGTAAACCACAAAAGGGAGAAACTTGAAATTGTACATGCATACTTGTGTATAGCATATACAGTACGAACTCCAAATATTTTTCCTATAACTCATCACATCGATAACAATCGATAATTTGACTTTGTTTTTCAGCCGTAATTTTAATACTGTCAGAGGTAGAGATTGCAGATTCATGTTCATGTAATGAATGGACAGACTCTATAATTTTTTCATATATATATAGTTTTTCATATATATAGTAGTCTGTCTACTAGCGGATTTATTATTATTAAGATGTGTGTTTATTATATATTTATGAATATATAATAAATATATAATAAAGGCGTAGAATAATCGGAATATTAGTACATGGAAGGGTACAGGTATACAGTACCGACGACAGCACTCTTACATATTTTTATTTATAATTTTCTTATCGGTTCCTTCCATTTCAGTGTTCTTTAACTATGTCCTTGATAAAGGGCTCCCTAATATCTGGTTTGAAGAGATTATTAAGGCTACGTCTTATCGGTATAAAATTATTATCGACGTGTTTACTGGGTTGGCATAAAAACTCGTATATATAATCCCTTTCCTGGCTGCAGCCAATTGCTGGCACCGGACTTATTTTATAAGGTACCGCATCATTGACGTTAGCTCGATTCAAATTGCAAATCAGATTTGCTGAAGTGGTTTCCCCAGCTGCATTAAAAGTAGCGGTTGTCACACATCCAATTCTATCGCAACGATCTTCGAGTAGAGGCGCGTAGTGGCCTAGGCAGGTTGAGTTCCTAATATAATAAAAATAAATAAAAAATTAAAAATCGCAAAAGAGTTCACTACAAATATTTCAATAGGTATTTTCGACACCAAAAAATGAATCATCGTGAGATCAATATAAATTATGATCGTTCGTATTACTCACTTCACAGCCTTTCGCGTTATTATGCCATTAGTATCCATACTACAACCAAACAAATCCCGAATCCAAATGTTGAGTAGATCCTTAACTGCAGTTTTCTGCTTTACGTCCCTTACAAAATGGGCCCCGATTTGCACAGTGGACACAAAATTATATGCTTTCGAATTGGAACAGTATTGGCCACGGGTATCACATGAAAACGCTAGCTTTTTGGCTGTATCGACCAGAAACTCATCCCACTGGAGGATCGGCATATTAGCTGCCGGTGGATAATCAAATAGTCCACTGGCCACAATGTTGCGCGCGAAATTCAAACGAAACAGTATGTCCTCCCTCAGAGATCCGTCAACGGTATATAATTGATATTTTTCACCACATTGCTCATGGAATGAATCTAAGTTCTAAAAACTTATTTGAATACAAACAAATAATTACTATATTTATGTTTTTACCCTTTTAGTGCATAGCACATGTAGTGTTCCATTGGGGCAGTACTTTTGATATGCACAAACTGATGCAACCGTATTGCTGACAATTGACAGCAGTCCTAGCAACACCAAATACTTTCTCATTTTTACGTGGCAAACTGCGCGAAAGTCTAGGGAGTTATACTCAGTCTTTGACTTGACTATGGCTTATACAACTTCGATTCGTTGTGCTGCAAGCCGTTAGCCTAATGAGCCATGCATTATTGCAGATAAATCACTTGGCTATACTGATTAAAGCATGCTACAGCGGCTATATCTAGGTAAAATATATATTATATTAAAGCTATAATACTATATAATATTATTTATGAATGATGAATTATTTGATGACATAGATAAGCAATTGTAGAAAAGAAAAAAAGAAGAGAGACAAACAAAGTAATGAACGAAAGACATTGACAGACTCAAACCTAATCGACTTATTATTGATAAGGTATGTGTAAGTATACTGATAGTAGGATACTCTATCAAATGTGATCTTGATTCTCATACATGCTTAAAATATATTTAACTATATATAAGAAGTCTGAAAAGCATCCAGAATTTTCTGTTTTGATTTATCTATTATAATATTGCCCTTCAAAGCAATCCCCATCAAAATTTATACAATCTCTATATTAAAGAGTAGTATTAAAATGTAAAAGCATAATAGAATGTCTCTTTGTTACATCTATAATTGAAAATTGTAAATTAATTGTAAATATCTATTGTAAAGGTAGATGATCTTATATAACATATCTATTAATCTACCTCATTCTGCGATATTCGGCATGTGATTTTACGAGTGATTTGTTTGCCATAAATATAATATATCAGCAAATGTGATTTATAAGCCCAAATAGCAAATCAAATACCATTCAATAGATAAATAGGTAGCTTAACATATTTGAACAAGGACATACATAAATCTTTCTATCATTCTACCTTACATTAAATATATATAATAACTGAGAGGCAAATATAAATATAAAAAATAAAATAAAAATTAATAAATATAAAAACATTCAGCAGAATTTGTATTGAAATGAAAGTACACAAAAATATGCATACAACTTTTTGCATAATGTGCATTTCATTAATTTATTTTAAAAATTTGATTTATGTTCTTTTTTTTTTTTTCTTTTATGGCTTTTTAAGTATTTTTTTGCATTGCCTTTTTTTCTTATAAAGTAGATAATATAAATTAAAATTAAGTTGCACTTATTAACGTATTTACATCACAATGATTTGTGAATTGGTATCGAATACATACATATAATACGAATAACAAATCAATGGCGCGACACTTTGGTAATATTACAATTTTATATAGTATATATATATATGTAAATATGGAACTATAGCTAATCATTGAAAGCAATGTTAAAGCGTATATATGGTACCGTAAGTGTGCCAGCCGTAAACAGCTCGGAAATGATCGCGATAGGAAAAACAAAACAAAGTCATATTAAAAGAGTCCACGATTAACAATTGTCCAGATAGATGAGTTAAGGGCCACACCAGGCCTATTGTGCATAGTTGGGATTGTAGGGCATTTGCTTCTCATAGGTGCCGGGCACAACACTCGGCCCCGGATTAGCCATGGCCATGTCATATGACGGTGGATTCATGTTGGCAGCCCCAGCGCCCGGTGGCATCATGGGCGGATAAGCTCCTGCTGCTGCCATTTGCGGTGGCATTCTGCAATTAAACATAAACAGTTAGATGTGGTCGATGTGCTTGCGGTTAAGTATAGGTGTAAGTATATTTACGCTGGCATTGGTGGCTGTCCCCCCGGCATGGGCATACCCATGGGCATCTGCACGGTCACATTGCTATAATGATGGGGAAGAAACGTGGCTAAAGCATTAACTGACATTAGACGATTGCTCTATGTGCACTTACCCTGCGGTCTGGGCGGGATAGGGTGTCCCGTAGGCGTTCGGTTGATATGTTGTGGCTGGTATCTGTGTAACGGGATAGCCGCCAGGGGCTGTGTGTGTGGCCGATGTGACTACAACGGGTGCTGCAAATAAAAAAAATAAAAACAGGATATAATAAAAACACGAAATCGATATTAAAATCTAATTCAATTCCAACTAATTAAGTGCACTACATTGTTTATTTGATAAGCCGATAAGTAATTGAGATTTAGGCTATTATTTAGTAATTAGTATGCGAATATTTTTACCAGCGCGTTCGCTTAACACACAGCCAGCATTTGCGGCATTTTGTGCTCGACGTTTCGAATACACAATTACTGAGATAATCGCAAAGATAATAAATCCTACAGAAAAACAAATTATCATTTCAGCCGACATTCTAGCACCCGACAAACTTTCGCTTCGATCAGACAATGGGAACTGTTTGTTGACTGGATCGGATCAAAATACTCGGAACACTCATATTTATAGATTGATAAGAAAAGAGGTATATTATCTTAATACCCTTTAATTAATTAAAATTCTAGTGGTTATATCAAGCTAATAGAAGCTTTAATAATGCAGCAAAATATTTAAATTATGGTTTGATACATTATATATGTATAAATAATAAATTATATATATATATTTGGAATCAATACTAAGCTACCGATAAATTTAATTTTTATTATAAATAATTATTGATTTTGTATATACAATATGTATACATATTTATATTCAATATTTGTTGTATATATTTATATTTTATTAGTTTCTTAATTTTTGTATTTTTGTTCATAAATATTTAAATATTTTTAATAAATATTTAACAATAATAATAATTTCTTGTATATTTTTTTAATTATTTTTATTACATAATATAATCAAATATATTTATTTATTTTTATTGTTATTATTATTTTTATTTTATTTTAGTTTATTTTATTTTATTTTAGTTTATTTTATTTTATTTTATTTTATTTTTTTGAAGATTTATGTTTAATATATTTTATATTTATTTTTATGAATATTTTCTGTATATATTTGTTTTATTATTATAATTTTTTTTTTTTTTTTTTTTTGTAAATTTATAAAGCCGTCGAACAAAGAGCAAAATTGTTTTACATTGAAAATGGGGAATTTAATTTAGTTAATGCATAACTATTAGTCGATTAATCTAAGTAATTGATATCACCAGCTATTCAAGTGTTTTCGAGCACTCAGAAAATCGAATCTGAAGAGCTTTGAAGCTCTAGTAAATAAGTAAAATACTTTAAGGGAAATTCTATTCACTTGTTTTAAAGACGACCATACAGAAAGCTACGATCACACCCAAGAGAGCAGAAATTGGCACAGCTCTTCGATCTGAACAAGTGCAGTAAAAGTTGTTACTATAAAATCCACTTAACTACTCATGGGGCAGGTGTCGAAACAATTCAATTTAGTTGAAGACTTTACCTGAATTAATGACTGTATTTTGTCTATATCTTTTGGCTAGTATGGCAGCTACACAGCAAGAAATTTGTACTAGTACTGCAATACAAAATACAATTATGCCAATAACATAACCCTCCATTCAGTCAGAGATCGTTGAAGCACAGGCAATAAAGGGCAAAAGTGAACTAAACTTTATATAGCCAAAATTGTTATGACTCGGGATAGCAAAAAAAAAATTGATATAACTGATATGACAAATTGCCAATTTGTTGATAAGGGCAACAATTTGGGCGGGGGTTTACCCACGTAAGCCAATGAATACTCTATTAATTCTATTTCGTTTTTCCACGAAATTATTCAAATATAGAAAACAATCATTAATAATGATGATGATGATGATGTGAGCATAGCTCCATTTGGCAACAAAAGATTCTTATAATCTGCATAGAGAAGAGAGTGAAATATATATTGTGAGCCAACTTTCCATAAGTCTTAAATCCAAAACGAAAAACAAAATAAAAAATATTGATAAGCCATTAGTTGATGCGGAAAAAAACGGAACTAGGTATTTCAAGACTTAATATTTTAAAATAAAAAAAAAAAAAAAATTTTGTTTAATCTAGAAAAAAGTTAAATTTTTTTAAACCATTTGTTTGGCTATTAAAAATTAAGCTCCTTATCAATGTAACTGATAAACAATGACAAAAGAAACAGTGTAATAGAAAAAGTACCAAAATAATATTATCTTTTAGTTTTGCACATGTAATCCGCTTATGTACAGTTATGAATCACACACACACGCACACACACATACACACATATATATAGAAACCACAGCGTCACGTTGAACACACCTGCGCCCTTCATGAGCCGCGCTCGTCCATTGCGTCCGCGCGTTAGGAACACGGCGCACGATGTTAAAAAGAATACGGAGAGTGTAAAAAATAATATCCAATAAATGCTTGACATATCCATGACAACAACAAAAATTAAACTAACGGTACGCACAAGACGACCAACTTGAAGAGACTAACTAAATGTCATAGCCTCATCACAGCGCGATAACAAAATGCAAAAGTCATGCCATGAATTGCTAGCTCGTCAATGCGGAATATATTATAAGGGCAATCTGAGGAAGTCATAAAGATATCTACACAGCTAGAACAGTTTGCACCTAATGTTCATTTTTAGTTTCAACCTCGATTTCTTATGTTGCATAACAAAAAAAATATATAATATATATATCTAGTATTGATTTTTAGTGATCTAATTTAATAGATGAAAAGGGATATACTTTTTTAAAGTGTTATCGATTAAAAACCTTTCAAAAATCTGTTCTAAAATTATTTCTTATTTATCTTAACTGAATACTTTGAAAAAAAAAAGTTTTGAAAGCCCAATAAAAAAGAACTTACTCTGATCATTCAATGTTTTAACGCGTCGCTGTTTACGTTTATGATGCGCCACAAAGCCAACGGTGCAAATTACAAAAAAATATAACAGCATCCTAAAAAGCACTTTGCATATGGCCACAACGAATGGTAAGTGGTTTGACTGAGTGTGTTCTGCATAATCCTGCGTAAAGTTCTGCATGTTGTTCGACAGTTCGGATATAACTGAAATTTGCTAACTTTAGCTTTGCTCTCGGACTAATCCAAATATTTCATGAGCTTTCAGCTAATTTGTATTGTATGAACGTAATGCAAATGGGTTCATTAATTTTATGAAGCACTATTCAGAAGGAATTATCATTTTGAGAGCTTTTAATATAATTGAATGACCTATTGAGATGAGAGAAGAATAAAGAATGAGAGATTTGTGTTTGAGTTCGTTGGAAGGGAAATAAATGTATTAGAGTGTTGCATTGGCTTTTTTAGGAGATGTTTCTTTAAAAATTTCCTAGTTAAATTTACTCATGCAGAGGTGTCAGAAATCCGAACCCTTCATCCAAGAAGCTTAAACAGAAAGTTTAATATTTAAACTAGGCTTTTATAATGAAATTATAATATCAATTGTGAACGATAGTAAGGAAATCGGATTAATTCTCGAAAAAATATTTTTAACTCGTACTTTCTATAATATACAGATGCATATATTTAAAATTTCAAGTGCTTAGGTCTTGTAGCTTACGAGATCGTAGGGATAGAGACACATATAGACACATAGAGAAACATATATACATTATGGCGACTACCGCGTCTCTTCACAACAACAATCAAAATAAGTCCAATAGCTTTTCTTTCTTCACTTACGTGCTCATAATTTGTAGCTTAATTTATTATATTGCTAATAAATATTATTTTATTCATATTTTACACTTTTTTAAGTAAAAGTTTGTATGGATTGCACTTTGTTTTGATTTTTCAATAGTGGATATTCGTAGTTATCGTTTTCTATAAACCAGGCATAGACGCCAACCAAAACAGTTAGAACGCTCAATGCTACCAATTCCTTTATCACATATTCCCAATTAAAATTCATACGCTCGGTCGCAAATGACCAATATGCAAAGTCCAAAATACTTGCATTCATGATGAAAGCCTAAATCGAACTCGTATGACAAAAAAAAAAAGAAATAAAAGGTACAATTGGCATATGTTTATTGAAATACACATATATGTAGTTCTATTAATAGAAGCCATTTCATTAGATGGCGTCATAAGTATGATTAGGTAAGCCAGCCTACTCAACTGTACAAGCATATGAGTTAATTTATTATTATTATATTTACAACAGACAAACAAATAATCCAAATTGCTTTAGGCTAAAAGCTTTCGAGCTGTTTGTTGATTCCAAAAACCTTAGTACACTTGAATATCTAATTGGAAAAGAAATTGTGATTTCCAATACATAGCTAAGATCAAATTTAGGAAGAAAGTCATCAAAATTTGTATATGCCAATTATTTCTTACTAATCAAAAAGTAATTGGACTATTTAAATGTAGACAGAAAAAAAATTTAGATATCCTCCCATTCCATATTTATTACCAACTTTCATATTCATCATTGCTGATGTCCAAATCGCTTTCACCATCATCGATTTCAAAATGAGTAACAGCATCGTCTGTTCTACAGCTATTGCAACACGCTCTTACACTATAAGCCATAATTGCAATAATAAGAACTATTATAATACTGCCCAAAATTGCATATAATAAAGGGTATTTTATATCAAACATATCACATAAACGAACTGAACACTCTTAAAGCAAAACAAAGATTAAAGCAGCTCCAGAGTGGAAAGATTTACAGCAATGTATGTATTGAAAATTATATATGTGTTCTTATATGTGTGGTTATATAAGCTCTCAATATAGAAATATATAAATTTCTTATATACATTATAGATTAACCACCGAACAGTAGCTATATGGGGGCATATATCAAAGCTCGATATATAAGTTTATACACTCATTTTGCTTATAGATGGTATTTTACTTATTAAGAGAACTTTTTCTGAAATATATATTAAAATATTTATCTAAAAACAGAAGATTTCAAATTTTCTCCTAACTTAATTTTATTTACTCACTTTGCATTTTCAACAGAGTAGCATAATAATTTCTTTTACAGTAATCGTAACAAAGTTTTATACTATAGCACAGCATAATTCCTATTATAATAATAGTATGGGCAAACAAAACGCTTAACCCGATATCCGATATATCAATCGACATATAGAGGAACTGAGCACAGTAAAAGGAACTCAAAGACTAACAGATTTCTTGCTTTGAGGCAGAATATAGTGAATATATGTTATATATTGTGGTATATATGGAGAGATTTCTTAGTTATGACTAATGACCAAACTATGGTTATTAGCAGGTTTATATAAATGCTTGAGATATTTATAAATTGTTTATAACAAATTTGTGGCTAAGCAATGCTAATAATTTAAGTACTCTTGTGTTGTTTATATGTGGTATATATCACAATGTTTATGGCTAGATGTTCAATTTAAATATAATTCATCTATATTGAATGAAAACTTACAACTGTGCAGAAATTTTAGTAAATCTGAGTTTCTCTAAACTAAACCTATATACGGTTATATATATTATTTATTAAACATTAATATATGTATATGTATATATATTTATATATATTTACATGTCAATATTGGATCTTCATCATCGCTTGTACATGACTTCCATAGAAAATCACATATTGAATATCTTATGCATAAGCCCAAGCAAGAAAGTATAATCCATGCAACAATAATCAACGCAAAACGGCCATAATCGACATCCGACATTTTAAAAGCACTTTAAAGCACAATACAACAATTGTAACTAAATTTCTTAGAGCTCGATATAACCCAAGCTGAGAATATTTTGTGCAAGTTCTTATCTCAGAAACAAGTAAGAAAGCTATGGGCGAGAGTCTCTGAAATTTTCAACTAAATTTACTATTGAGTCTAGAGTCTAGAGGCAATTGGGTTTCCCCTATCGAGTTGATGATTCACCGTATCCGTATCCGGCTTTTCTTAATCTTAAATTAGTATATTTGTGTATATATTATATGATTTCATTTTCATATATATATATATTTTTTTACTATATAACTTATGTTAAGAATTCACATAAAATGAAACGTAATTAATATTTACAATTAGTGATTGCGACATCATCTGCTTCCGTTTCGAGTGCAGCCAGACGCGGTTTGCTTTTACAGCAATCCATGATACAGGATATACATACTATACAATTTAACAGGAGAGCACTGATTAGAATAATCATCGTTACTCCATATGGAGTAAATGTATCTTCATTGAGAGAAGTTTCCATTCTCAAAGCTCAAAATGCTTCTGATTATCATGAGCGAACGACGACAACTGCGACAAGATCTGATTGCAATCAAGCTTAAACGAGTTTTATCTATTGTATAACTAAATTCATATGTAAAACCTGTTGCTGTAAGTGAAGGAATTTCCCCCACAAATGACTCAGAAGATTATTGATGAGAATTTATTTAAAATTTACTCGTAAAAATAATTGATATTCTGATATTTTTTTTCTTCATTTAAAAAAATTAAATTTAACTGTATTTTAGCATTTTTTTTAGCCTTCGAGCTTTAAACTTAGAGCTGGGCATTTACTATACATATTTATCTATATTTTTATAACTTATCTAATGGCATTTACTATACATATTTATCTATATTTTTAAACTATATATTTACTTCTCATTTATTTATTTTTATTGCAGTACTTAGCTCTGGCACTACTCACCGGCCTGTCGAAAGAGCTGTACATACATTTTGGCCACGAAGCAGCAACGAATAAAATAAATAGTTGCGACCACAAGAGTGGCAACAAGTATTAGCACGGCCAACGGCAGAAAGGCTAGCCAATCCATACTAAACTCGAACAAATCTCATTATCTAGGATGTCCGCACAGTGCACAACGAAATCACAAATGCAAATGATTTGGGGCCCAACAATTGCTATGGCATTAACCCAACAAACTGAGGGGGAAGATGGAAATGGTATTGGGAATGGGAAAAAAAGAAAAGCAGTTGCTGAAAGGAAACAATGCAAAATGAAGACGTAAAATGTTTACAAAGGACCTGTTGCACTCTCTGCCAACTATAAATATATTTGTATATATGTATGTATATACCATATTTTTAGATACCATCTTGTCGAACTTGTTTAACTGTCAATTGAAGAAATACTTGTCAGCGTCAGCTACAAGGAAATGCGCTGTGAAATCACCTTCGAATTTAAACAGGTAGGAATTGTTCTCATTATTTGCACAGATAAACAGCTGAAGACTTGTGCAAATATTTAATAGACATAAATAATAAGAAATTTATAATCGTAAATAAATAAAAGGGAATATAAATCAAAGAACTTTGTTCGACTAACAGATACTCTATGCGAAGATACTCTATACAGAAGAAAGAAATCAAATAAATATATAAAAAAAATATATATATATATATAAAAATATAAAGTGTAAAATATTAAATATTAAACACTTATAAAAAAAAAAAAAAAAAAAAATTATAAATTTTAAATAAAAATAAAAAATAAAAAAATATTTAAAACAAAAATAAATTGTATTATATTAATTGAAATGTTTATTGTTTACATCTAAATTCTTAACTAGATAGCTTATATTACATATATAAAATTTAGCTTCAAGCTTTGTTTAGTTAAACTTATATTCGACATTTATGATGATTTTTTTTTTTTATTATTTATATCTTAATTATGAATTCCAGAAATTTTTGAACATATTTTAGATATTGCAAAAGTTTTTATTAATACAATTAAAACAAACTGATTTTGCACTTTCATAATTTTGGTCACTTTTATTTTGGTTTCTTCAATTTTATTTAAATAAAAATCAAAACTTTCGTAAAAATGATTGAAATCATTCATAAATATATAATGTATATATAAATATATATAGTCATACTATAACAAAACCTGCATTATTGTATTTTATATTATATTTATTAACTTTATTTATATTTAATGTTTATAATTAAGTTAACTAAACACTAACAGTTGTCCACTGAATAGCCGTTTCGTTTTCTTCGCTTTTGCACACAGCTCCTTATTATAACGGTTAGAATGCACACAAGGACGATGAGAAATAAACAGATCAGGATAATTGTCGAGATTTCCAAATCCAAATCGGTCGGTTCGTGCACCATTTTATTATTGCTTTACACATATAATTAAGTATTATAATTATATTATTGTTATTACTTTTCTCTTAAAAATTTTGTTAATTCGAATTGTTCAACTGTTCTTCACTTTTTTTTATTTTTTTGGGTCTACGCGTTGTGCATTTCTTTAAAGCTGCTCACTAAATAATGCCATTGTGCGTATTTATGGCTTATATGAAAGCAATCGTTGTGCTAACTTGGCTTGAAGCAACAGCGGCTACAAGAGAAGCGTTTATCAGATAAGATACGGCTAACCAAGTAGACGCTGGCGACGTCACGGTTTTATTATAATAAACAATAAACAAGTAAGAAGACTCTAGTCGAGACTGCTCGACTAGGAGATACCCTGAACCCTCTAAGCTGATATTCTAATCATTCTACACTTCTTTTATGCACACATACATACACATGCATCCACACGCACGCATAAGCCTGCGCTCTGCTAACTGCGCAGTAAGCAGCGACTGCGCTTGGGCTGCGCTGCAGTGTGGGCAATATTATGAGAATTTATTTGCTAAATAATTTCTTTTGTAGACATACGATCTTAATGAAACTTTTAGAACGTAATCATATGGTGAATATGTGTGTACATTCCAAAGCACAAGTCTCTAGTACTTGAAATGCGTTTTTTACAAATTGGGGGCGAAGGGGGCGTGGTATCCAAAATCTGTAAATTACAAAATCTTTGTATCGATTAACTTTATATACAACGCAAATTTAAAGACTCCGGGTCTGAAAGTGTTCAAATTAGGCTAAAAAAACAAAATCAATTTTTCGATTATTCTCGATAAAAAAGTTATCGGATGATTTATCGAAAAAATAAAGCAAACTCGTACTGCGTATGGTATACACGAGTATGCATGCCAAATTTCAGCTTTCTAGCTCTTATAACTTCTGAGATCGACGCACTCATACGGACGGACGGACGGACGGACGGACGGACGGACGGACGGACGGACAGACGGACAGGGCTATATCGACTCAGCTCATCGCGCTGATCAAGAATATATATACTTTATGGGGTCTGCCACGCCTCCTTCTGCCCGTTACATACTTTTTCACAAAACCATTATACCCTGATTTCCCATTTTCAATGGGTTCAGGGTATAAAAACAAAAACAAAAACGAGAGCGCTTAACAAGAAAAATATCTTGATTGATGACGAAGATTAAATACCCTAAAATTTAATGTTACTGTAGAAACTAAAGTAGAGAATTTCTGAGTTAGACATAGAAAAAGCGATATATAAAAAAATTTTCTATTTAAAGTAAATATAAAAAATTTTAAAAAAATATACTTAAGAAAATAAAAATACACTAATGTATAATCTCAAAGACAAAATCAAGATTTTTTATACAGAAACCCGACCTTACACTTACATGATATATATTTAAAAATATTATCTACTTCTACAACAATTTAAATAAAAATACAGAACTTTGAAAAATATTATCAAAATATTTTCAGATAAACACACTTATCATATGATAAGAAGACTTTCTTAAAAAATGTGTTTTAATATTTGAGCTAATATTTCTATAGCAGAAATATGACATATGTTATGATATAATAGTAGATCTATAGAAAATATATATTTTTATTTTAACACAAATAACTTTCCTATATATTATTCTGCTCACCAGTCACTTATTCCCTATATGCACACACTCCATAACAAAATGAGAATACCCTTTACCAAAATATATGAATGAATAGAAATTGATTAAGGAAACTTTTCAAATCCAACACGCAGTACACAATAAAATACTAAAGTGGACTGAGAGAATTTACAACAGCGATTTACGTCAATCGGATCGGTTAATGTTCATAATGATGATGATGATGATGATGATGATGATGATGATGATCATGCTGATTATGATAACTATTAATATTATTATTATGTGGAACTTAATTTACTTTCTAAACCAAAGTTGCATTCAGCCAATGGAAATCCCGTAATAGTAACTGCCTTGAGACCTTGACTATCTCGTATCGCTAGCGATAATCAAAATTTATATGGATTACTGCACAAAGTCTACTGACGTCAAACATGATCAACATAAGTACATCATATTAGTAATTAGAGAAAATGGGACATTCCCAAAACTTGAAGGAAGACATCGAAAGTCAAATAGAAGTCAGGCGATAAGTGAATATATCAAATTATTGACTATATATAAATATAATATAAATGTGTCCTAATATTACTTGTATGTCTTGCAGATCTATCAATATTTTATAGTGATTATGATATGATTTCTTTACCTTGATCGACATATTAAAGATCTTATTTGTTGGTAAATATAAGAATTTGTAGTCATAACTTGAATTTAATATTTGAAAGACAACAGAAATTGATTTGTCAAGATCTTTAGGCTTCATCAACGAGCTGACGTCAGTCAAAGAATCTATGAAAACAATCTATGTCGAAAGTAATTCAAAAGAAAATACGCAGATCTATACGACTATAAACAATATGCGAAATATCAATAAATGACAGAAATTATTTGTGATCATTGAAAAGAAACAAAAATTTATAAATATAATTATTATTTATATTATATTATATTCCTTATCTTTTCGAGTGATTAGATTAGAGCCCAGAAATTATTCTAAAAAGCTTTTTACTCTTGTCTATTCGCTTACCGCTAGAGATCACTGTAGCTGCCTGTACACGATTACGGCGCGATCGCATTATACGCAGTATAATAATAATCATAAAAACACAGAAGACAACCACAATGGGTATCCAAACTTCACAATATATATAAACCATAGTGGGGAGCACACAAGCTCGGGTAACTTCAGGTAAAAAAAAAACTCTATTCAATCAGCTTTGAAAGTTCAACGTGCACTGAATCATGTTTTACATACGCATTCGTTTCCCACTTATATTCTTATATTCTATTCAATTTTAATTTATCTATAGTCGCAAAAAAATATATATATATATTTATAGGTCTTTATGTATATATACATATAAATTTATAGATAATACCCTATACTTTTTTAAGCATAGGAAAAAATAATTGATTCATATGCAAATTTTGTAGGGAAATATTTTGGAATTTATATATATAACATATATAGGGGTTCTTTTATTTGAATCGCAGTTTTATGACTATAGAAATAGTAAATATTCCTGTATAATTGAATGTCTAGTACTAACACATTTGCTAATTATCATTATAATTTAGTATCATTATAATTTAACACTTATTATTTTTTTGGTTATTAGCATTTTTTGTTTATAATTTTTAAATTTTTTTTTTTTCTTTTCAATTTGTATATTATTAATTTATAAATTTATAATAAATAAATACAAATATATTAAAAATGTAATAATAATTATAGAGAAACTATAAACAAACATAAAGCAAAGACAAAACGCGTTGTCAGGCGACACTGATAAGATAAAACACAATAATTAGAAGGATATTACTCATTGGCCTGGAGACAATACATAATACATATAAATATATATACGTATATATGTAATACCATAAATATATATACATATACTGAGCTTACCCCAAATTGATTTAAATCAGATAAAAAGTCACAAACTTTTGTTTGTTTACGAATGAGCCGGTCAAAGAAAATGCACAAAACAACAACAACAAAAAACGATTTGAAAAAAAAGGTATTTAAAACTCATTTAAACAGGCGTCAATAAAAGTTAATTGAAAAAAAAAAAAAAGATTTTTAGAATTACGTACAGGCTTAATGAAAATAAATATGAATCATAGAAGTTATATTAAAGACAGCACATCATATGCACATTACATATACTATATATGTCCATGTGTATAAGTATATGCGTGTGTGTGTGCTACTCTGTTTATGTATGCGTGAGTCATGTCAGAGATTATTAATTTGAATAAGGGAAAATCCATGTACTTACTTGAGAGCACAGTGCCTCGACGCTTGGTCGTACAGCAGTAGCCGCAACAGCTCATTATGAGGAACGTTAACAGGAAAAACATGAAAATCCCCCAGAAATCCATGGCGAAATCGTCAAAGCTATCAAAATCAAAATCACTATCCCAACTCTCCACTGCAATTAGCAAACGGCAATTAATTTCAAAAATTGATGTAGTCAATGCATGCCAAACTTACGTTTAATGCCTTATCGCGGTGCACGCAACACACACGGTATTTTTGTTTGTCAAATTGTATTTCTGATTAATAATTTATAAACTCTTCCACTTGTTGCAGTTATTTTCTATTGTTGACTTTCAGACTGGCGTTTGGACACTAAATTGCACACACGTGAAGGATTTCGAAGCTTAGTATATGCACACACCGTGATTGCGTATTTTGTTAGTTCGTTGAATTAAATAAACTCACTAATATGTGTTATCTTATCTATGAGAAATGCGATTACTAATCTTAACTCTTGTAGGCTATCAGCGTTGCCGTGCGTTAAAACACCCATCGCAGCTGCAGCACTAGCCAACACTTAATTGGCGCGCTGTGTTTAGTAGCCACAAAAACAGCTGATTGCCTATCGATAGTTGGTGGGCAAAGAAAACTGAAAAAATCACGAATTTAATGAGAAAATTTATTGTTTTCTCTTCAATATAAATTAAAATAAATTTTTTGTATATTCTTGAAGCCTAAACAATAAGCGCTTAGCCATTTTTATTGAGTTAAGCACATTTCATCGATATGAAACACCGAGTTTAGTGTTTGTTAACAGTACTACTCCCTTATACATACTGCTTTGCCATTTTTATCATGGCGATTTCTTTTTGACATTTGAGTACAACTGGGCGCACGTGTTTTTCGGGCTAAGCTCTGTGCTAAATTATAGTAATATCAAAGTAATTTCAACAGTATATTTCATAACATTACAAACTCAACAACAAAAATTTTCCCCAAAAAACTAAACATTGTGCAACATTTTCTTTGGGCAATTGTGTGTATTTGTGCGCGCGCTCTGCCTTGTGTGTGTCTCTTACAGAAATGAATCCAGAAAAGCTGAAGAAGTTGCAGGCGCAGGTGCGCATTGGCGGCAAGGGTACCCCACGTCGCAAGAAGAAGATTGTGCACTCGACCCCGGCCACTGATGACAAGAAGTTGCAGTCATCGTTGAAAAAGCTATCGGTCAATACCATACCCGGCATTGAGGAAGTGAATATTATCAAAAACGATGGAACCGTCATCCACTTCAACAACCCAAAGGCGCAGGCATCGCTACCAACCAACACGTTCGCCATTACCGGCCATGGCGAGAATAAGACGATCTCTGAGATGTTGCCCGGCATTCTCACGCAATTGGGTCCCCAGGACATCAATCAGCTGAAGAAGATTGCCTCTGAGATTGCCAGCAAGAGCAATGCGGCTGGCGGCGGTGCGGCTGGTGTCGGTGCTGGTGCATCGGCGGATGCCGGCGACGATGATGTGCCCGATCTGGTTGAGAACTTTGAGGAGGTAGCCATTGCTGGAACCGCCACTGCTGATGCCGCCAAGAAATCTGGTGAAGTTGCAGCATCTGCCTAAACCCAGCCAATCAACCTACACAACACACATACACACACACACGAACGCATTAAAAACGAAAAACACACACATACATACGAACAGAAGTAGAAGCAAGTGGACGACAATTACAACTACTTCTTTTCAAATGGGGGTCATGCTACACATACACACACACACACACCCAGACCTTACACACACACAAAGAAAACAAATTACTATACAACAAATAAAGGCATCCCAAGTGAGCGCTGAGAACAGAACACATAAAATATAATAATTATATTAATATATTAAGGGTATTTTCAAAACTTAAACAACAAAAAAATTATAAAATCAACTAAATAAATTAGTTATAGTTGGAAGCGCGCCGTAGCAGTAACAACAACAACTAAAAATGTACAACAAAAATGTATTTGCAAAGCGATTAAAGCACGTTTCCACTACACAAAAAAAAAAAAACAAGCCCGTTTCCACTAAACTAAAAATGAAAGCATGTCCGTTTCCACTCACATCAATATGCCGCCGCAGTCCCTTGTTTTGCCACCCACAGACAACATATATATGTTTCTATATATAAATTCATAATGTATGTATGTACATATACAAATTCATAGTTTTACAGTTTCTCCATATATACACACACACAGACTTATATTGTGAATGAATGCATATGCGAAGTGATGGACGAAGACGACAAAAAAGAAAACACTCCAGAGAAGTCATTGCCAGTTGTGTGCGCGGGAGCAGCAACCGAATAGGAAGGAAAGCATGTTAAATATATTTTTAGCATTAGCATTATGTTTTCCCCATCCCACCCCTAATTGGCTGAGCATTATTACATATGATATTTACATGCATATGTATTTAAAGAACAAAGCCAGACAACTTCAGCTGACTTTTGTGGCCCGCCCGCCCTAACATATTCACACAGACACTCTGCCATACACACACACCCATTCACATATAACGCTTTTGGATTAAATCACTACGAATGATGCAACACGATAAAAATTGTACCAAAATTGTTAAAAACATTTTTATAATTTTTAAACTATTTTTTTAGGCTATCATACATATATATATATTAAAAAAGAACTGTAAAAATAAAACTCATTCATTTTGTAAGACATTTATTTCTGGCTTGCATAACTCATGCTATGCCGGCGATACGAGCACACACACACACACGTGCACGCATATTTACATCAATGTTTGACTCCGAGTGTATGTGTGTGTGTGTGTGTGCCATACCATTATGCCTAGCAACGCCTTTTGTGCTGGAGAGCGAGAAGGTGCGAATGGCTTGACCGGCAGTGTGAAGAAGCAGCAGTATTAGCACGCGGCAGACAAGAAAAAAAAACTTGTTGACATTGAAATTTTTGGCATTTCGCTCTCTGTGCACAGCTGTTTGGAAGTTTAAAGAACTTTGAATTCTAAAATCGCTTAAGTTAAATGACAATTACGTCGCTGCAAATACTAATGGAAACTTCAAGTATAGAATTGGCAAATGATTGCAACTTATCAGGAAAATATATATATAACAACATAATAAAGTGAGCAAAAAGGCAAAGGTGAAAAATATATTTGCGCACTTGCACACATCCATAGATACAAACAACTGTGTGTGAGTGCGAGCAAAATTTGTGTTCTCATTTAAATTCGCCGTGAATCATAACCATGTTCATTTAATTACAAATTACACAATTTATAAAATAATTCCGAAGGTTCTAGCAATAAAGAATGCTTATCAAATAGTGTCAATGCTATAAGAAAAAACCGCAGCGACGAAAATACAAAATTAAATTAATCATAAGCTAACTAATAACTAATCAAAATAATGTTAATTCATGTTAATCTCTCTTGTGGTTTTTAGAATTGTGGTTTTTAGAATATTAACCACTTCCCCTTTTCATCACTTAAAATTTTGCGGTCTGCTTAAATAACGATAGTCGATTGAAATTTATTTGCTATCGATAAGTTCCATGTAGTATTGCCACCGTATATTTTGGCGCGCTGGCAACGCTACAAAATCGTACGTGGCTTGGACAGACGAAAAACAATTCGTAGTCATGTACTAATTATGTACTCATTAATGTTATATTAGTGCACTTTTATCCAAATTCAATGTGCTTAGTGCGAAGTACAACGGCAACAGCAAATACGACAAAGTGCTGCATGAACTGTAAGTAATTAAAAAATGACGAAGAAAAACTTGGCGGGGGTTCATACAGAAGCCCAAAAGCCCGCAACAGGAGTTTGTGGAATCAACAAAAAAATGAAACAACCCTTTCACTTTTTAATTGCAATTTGGACGGACCCACGTAGTTGATTTTCATATGCATCCAAGATGCATCTGAATACATCTATTTCCACCCAGCTGATCTACAGTTTGTTATTCAATGGCACAAAACAAATGCCAGAAAGCACAACAAAAGAAAAGGCGCAAGAATTAATTGTTGTTTTGACTTTGTCATAATATATCTACATATACTCGTACGTGTGGGCGCTATAAATAAATTGTTTTCGCATTTTTGTTTAGGGGCACAGAAAAAATTAGAAACGGCAAACAAAAGTGCAAAAACAATGTTTGAGCTTTTTTATTTGTGTACGTCAACAAAAATGGCTTACATAAACTAGCAGCGAAAGAAAACCAAAATAAACAAACAGCGTCTTATGCTTTGCCAAACATACACACATATAGAGAGAAATACACACACGCGCATATCCGTACATGTGCCCCTAGCTCCATTGGCTAGTCATCTTTATGCGAGAACAGCTGATTTTCAACTGTCCCCAGCTGCTGCTGCTGCTTAGCTGCTTGTTCTCTGGCAATGTCGTTGTCGTCGCTCTGTCTGCAGCGCTTACAATAACGGCTATTTCGTATTTGAGTGAAACTGTCACCCATTCGCCTCAACTGCTGTCGCTTTACTATAATTTTTATGCATGTGGTGTTCGCTGTAACGGTTATTTCGCATACGAATGAAAATTCAAGCGCCTCAACTAGGTCTCTCATTCGCTCGAAACTGATGCAATAATTCTTGCGTACATTCTCCTTTTGGGGGGACTTTCGCAGCAACATGTAGTTGCACTCTTTTTTCCCACCGCAATGCAAACTTCCTGGCGATCTCTCCCTCCCACTCAAGCAACTAAGATCCACTATGCTCTCTACTCTATTGCGTCACTCACTGAATGAGTTTCGTCAGCATTTCGTATAAAAGCGAAGCTTCTTACATTGTTTCCTCTCATTACCCAAGTGAAATGCAAACACAACCCACGTCGAACTCAACACGGCAAATGGGCGTGGGATAGGTTGGAATGACAATAAAATAAAAAACACTATTAACAATTTTGTGGTAAACATTTACTAAATGAAATTTATGTTCCGTTTTGCTTGCAGAAATAACTTGCACGTACACATACACACACACATATACACACACAGTCAGGCAATGATTCCAAGGATATAGAGCGTAACCCAGCTTAGTTAGACACCCAATCATGAACAATATACAGAACGCACCAGCGCTGCCCCTAAATGTGGGCGTGGGCATAAAAAGCGCACGCAGCAATATTTTCACCGTGGACGGGGTGCCCACACAGCAGCCGCAACAGTTAAGCATCGACTACTCCAGCATTCGAGGCAAGGATGTGCTCGTGGCGCCCAATGAGGAGCAGCTGGAGCTGCTCAAGCGGCGTCTGCTCGATCGCATCTCTGATAGCTGTGGCGAGACCATCTACGAAATAGGCGTGGGCGAGGGTAAGTTGAACTATATAAAATAACTGCAAGGTGCAGAAAAAGAGAAATTCGATAGTAAAAGGCCAATTAGTTAATTAATTAGGCGCAAATATAAATTTGAGAAAGCGCTTTTGAGAGACAGGAGTTATCTCGCTCACACGCACGCATGTAGGACTGAGGACTTGCGGTCCCAAGCTCCTTGAGAGTGCAAAAGAGAGACCAAGAGCTAGACAACAAAATATATAAAATATAATAAGTAATCAGATATATATATTCTAATAATGTAAATCAACTCCCTCTATAGATGGCCGGGACAGTGGACTGACTGTGGAGCAGTTTGAGGCTTCGATGCGCACGCTGCGTCAGCTGGCCACGGCCATAGATGCTGATCTCGTAGTGCTGCGCGAACGGAATGTGGAGAAGGGCAAAACGGCGCAGTTGCTCATACGCAAGCATATCGATACAACTGACTTTATGGAGATACGGTACGGCCCGAGGCTTAAATAATTCTTCAAGTCTACAAATCTTAAGTTGTCCATTTCTTTTCTAGCGTGGCTGTTGTTGGCAATGTGGACGCCGGCAAGTCCACGTTATTGGGCGTTCTAACGCACGGTGAGCTGGACAATGGACGTGGCCATGCGCGACAGCGTCTCTTCCGGCATAAGCATGAAATTGAAAGCGGACGCACTAGCTCGGTGGGCAACGATATACTCGGCTTCGATGGTGTCGGTAATGTGGTGAATAAACCAGATCATGGCCATCTGGATTGGGTGAAGATCTGCGAGAAGTCATCGAAGGTGATCACGTTCATTGATCTGGCGGGGCACGAGCGATACCTGAAGACGACAGTGTTTGGCATGACGGGTCATGCGCCCGACTTTGGCATGCTGATGGTGATTGAAAAACCGTTTGATATCTATTTACTTATGTAACTGACTGTTATGTTCTATAGATCGGTGCTAATGCTGGTATCATTGGCATGACCAAGGAGCACTTGGGTCTCGCATTGGCGTTGGCCGTGCCCGTCTTCGTGGTGGTCACTAAGATCGATATGTGCCCGCCCAATGTGCTGCAGGACAATATGAAGCTGCTCTTCAAGATGCTCAAGTCGCAGGGGTGCCGCAAGGTGCCCGTTGTGGTGCGCAGCCAGGACGATGTGGTGCTGAGTGCCACGAATTTCGTCAGCGAACGCCTCTGTCCCATCTTTCAGGTGTCGAATGTGAATGGCGATAATCTGGAGCTGCTCAAAATGTTTCTCAATCTGCTGAGCACACGCATGGCCGGCTCTGAAAATCTGCCGGCAGAGTTCCAGATCGACGATGTGTACTCGGTGCCAGGCGTCGGCACCGTCGTCTCCGGCACCTGCCTGCAGGGCACCATTAAGCTAAACGATAATCTAATGCTAGGGCCGAATGCTGTGGGCACCTTTGTGCCCATCACGATCAAGAGTATCCATCGCAAACGGATGAATGTGGAGCGTGTGCGATGTGGCCAGACGGCGAGCTTTGCGCTGAAGAAGATCAAACGAACGTATTTGCGCAAGGGCATGGTCATGGTGGCGCCAGAGCTGAAGCCACAGGCATGCTGGGAATTCGAAGGCGAAATCCTTGTGCTGCATCATCCGACAACGATCTCCGCCCGCTACCAGGCGATGGTGCACTGCGGCAGCATACGCCAGACGGCGTCGATTGTGCGCATGTCCTGCGATTGCCTGCGCACCGGCGACAAGGCGCGCGTAAAGTTTCGGTTCATCAAACAGCCGGAGTACATTCGGGCCGGCCAGCGTTTGGTGTTCCGCGAGGGACGCACCAAGGCGGTGGGCAACATCCTGCAGCCGATGCCACAGGCAGCCGCCTCGCCATATCGCCCCAAGCCTGCCAAGATGCAATCGCGGGCACACAATGGCAGCAGCAATAGTAGCAACAATCAGCAGCAGCAGCGTCACAATGGCCAGGGCTCCAACTCCTCCGCGTCCTCCTCGGCCGCGGGCCAAGGGTGCAGCAAAGACAATGGCGAGGACAACAGCAAACAGAATGGAGAACGACGCGAGGGCAGTCGTCGAGGCGGCAAGCGGAAACGCAACAATCGACCGCCCCTAAGCAATTCCGCCGTGGCGCCCGTAAACGGTGGCACCAGCTCCCTCGATGCCGTGCCGGAGACCATGCAAAACTAGAAAACTCCGTAATTTTCAATCCACAAACTGTTTTAAAAAGAGAAAGTGAAAGAAGGAAGCGGAAAAAGTTTTTTGTACACAAAATTTGATAGTTGTTAAGCTCGTATTTTGACGGTTGTGCTAAATGTGAGACATGCGACCGTTAACTTTAAAGAGAGAAACTAATAAGCATAGGGAGATTAGAGCATAGAGGATGAAGAGAGAAAGAGAGACACACAGACAAAGAGAGAAGAGAATAACTATTTTGCTACAGGTGGCACACGGTAAGACGTCTTTGTATGCTGTGTGACAATTTGTGTGTAAATTTTGCTAATAAATAAATGTCTAATTTGTTTTCGTCCAATCTAAAGACAAAGGTTTGCCAAATTCAATTTAGTTGCTAGATATATACACTGAGAGAAACGTAATTATAAATATCACTGAAGAAAATTGAATTATTTTTTTTTTTTTTTTAATAAAAAATTGAGTGAATTTTTCTTGATACCTAACTTTTGTTTTGTATTATAAATTATGAAATTACATAATAAATTTAAAGATTTTAAATGTTAACCAAACTGATTCCTTCTACAATGACACTAGCTTATCTATTGGGTAAAACTATATTATGCTACAATGACACTTGCTTTTTCATTGAGTAACGTAGCAAGTCAGCTGCTTCAGTGCTAATTACCAAATCTTGGTATTTATTGACAAAAAAAACATTTTGCTTACTCTTGTAATTTAATGTATATGCCCAAATTGTTTATAGCCTATTACTAAGAAATTTACAATAATTAATTTATTTTTTCTGATTCTTCAGCTCCTTCTTGACGCCCTCCAGTTCCTGTTTAACATTATTCCTAAACATGTTTACAAACGATCTGTGGAGAGAAACGGAGAATGTGCATGTGTTGAGTCGAAAGGCATTGTAGATTCGTATTTAAAGCCTTCACTCACTTGAACCGCTCGGGCGTCATCTCGTGCAGACCCTGCTCCCTGGCCAAGCTCTTCGAGCGGTACATCAGCGCAACGACCAGCTGAGCAGCTCGCCGCATCGGATAGCTATCAGCCATGCGCTGAATGAGCTGCTCGTTGTTGGCGAAGTAGCGCAATATCAGTCGCAGAACCATGGTGAGAGTGTTTTTTTTTTTCTTTAACTAAAATTCGGTATCCTTGTATTTGCGTATGAGCTGCTGTTTGAGCCTCAGCTGACTGCGCAACAGTTCCAGGCGCTGCAGTTGCTCCTCCTTGTTGTAGTCGATGCCCGGCAGCTGCTTGATTTGCTCACGCGCTGATTCGAAGCGCTTTTGCAGCTCAAAGATCTGTAAAGTTTTAATTTAGTTATTGAGTAAATTACAGGGTATTTGTTTGCCCACCTTATGATTGCAGTCCTGCGATTCACGCAGCTTGGCAGCGTTCTCCAAGGGATCCTTTTCCACGCTGCAAAGAATTTTTTGTTATATAAGCTAAGTTTTACTTGTTTCTTAATTTTCTTGGTTGCGCAGCTGACGCTGCATTTTATATAAATATTATTTTTTTGGCAACACACACACGCACACACACACATACCAGCGCACAATATCGTAAATGATTGGCAATATTTCGATATCCAGCTGATCAACTGTCAGCGGTCCGCCGATGCCGATTCCGATGCCGTTCGATGTTTGCGTCTCCTGTGAGATGGTCGTCGTCGCTGTTGTGGTTGCTGTTGTTGCTGCTGCTGTCGCCGCCGCCGCCGTTGACGCTGCTGTCGTTGTTGTTGTAGTTGCTGATGTCTGTTGCTCAAATGGTGAATTTGATGTTTGCACCAAGCCGTCGGCAATTAATGGTTTCCTGTCCTCAATTTGATTAATGGGCGAGAGTTCCATTATTTTATTTGCGATGTTTGCCTTCTTTTGCAAACGCGTTGTTTTGCTTCAGGTGTACGATAGTTGCTTACACTCTTATCGATATATTTGCTGCATATCGTTTTCTAGCTGAAAGTGCTGTTAAACGCGCTGTTGCAAGCAACAATTAGCGCGCGCAATTCAAAAGATTTTAATATTGCTATTAAGCTTTGGATAATAAGAAACTATGTTTGCTTTAAAATTTATGTCTAATTTGTGGTATATATAAAACTAAATTTCATAATTTTTCCTACAATCTAACGCTACACGTTTTCAACTTAACATTGGTTAATTTGTTTATTTGAATGTCGCAGTCGAAATTATAAATGGCTATACGAAAACAAATGTCTTAAATTGAAAATTTATTAATGCTAATTATTATAAATTAGCAAAGAGTTTTTTTTTTCTGACAACCGCTAATTAAAGCCACTAAAATTTGTACATGGCAAATTAATTAAGACCAAAGTCGTCAAACTATTTTTTTATAACATGAAAGAAACGGTTTTCTGATCAATATCTATAGATGAGATGAGAGCTTAGCGGAACAATTTTATTACAACGAATTGCGTCTTTGACTTTCATTGTGCAAATAAATTAATTTTACTTGAAACCTTGCTATTGATGGCAATTTAAAAACAATTGAAGAATATTTAATTTGGCATCGCTCATTGCCATCAATTGATGACAAATGAGCAAGGAGGAAAGTATCAAAAGTTAACTTTAGAACAAAAAAAAAAAAAAAAAAAAGCTTTATAATTTTTTTTTTTTTTTTTTTTTTTTTTTTTATCTGTATATGTATTGATTCAGTAAGATGTTTCAGAAACCAGACGGGCAATTTCGGCGACTTTTTGAAAACTGCCTTTGTCAATTAAATTTTTAATTAACACATAAGTTAACGCTGTTTATGAATGAAACCAGAAGACAAAAACCCCAAGCCCACAAAAATGTCATAGCTAAGTAATAATTATTGCAAATTAGCTGAAGAAATTAAAAACAAAAATAAATCAATAAAATAAAATAAAACAATAGGCAACGGGCACAATTTTTTGCGACCTACAAATTTTTATTAAAGTTAACTTATAGTTTGAGCATAAAAACCGTTACTTGTTATGAATTTGAGGCACAGCCAATCTAACGTCTGATCGTCGCTCATAAGTAGCACAGTCCACAGTCTCTCTCTCTCACACACGCTATACCATGTGCAATTTCACATATAAATAACAAGTGAGAATAACGTCAATGCTCACACCCAAACAAAGAACTCGAAGGCAGGTGTAGCCGCTCACCGCTCTTTTAGTCATTGCTCTTATGCGCTGCTGCTCTCTCGATCGTTGAGGTTCATTGTTGATATTATGAATTGTTGCTGTAATTCGCTGACAGTTAATACTGCAGCTCAGTCGATAAAAAATAAAAAGAATATACATATATATGAAAAAGAAAAACGTTTTAATTTAATTTTAGAACTGGAGAGCGCGACGTCTGCTTCCACCTGCTCCTTCGTGTGCTTCACGACAACAAGTTTCCTTTTCTATGCTGCATTCCACAGGCAATTTGCATATGCACAAGTGCGAGAAGGGCAGTCTGTTTATGCGTGTGCAAAGAGCAGCGTTCCGCACGCTCTTATGCCAGCGAACACGAAAGAGTGAGAGAGAGCTGCTCATGTCAGTCAGCTGGTAAGCGTAAAGTCAGAGCTAAAATTTATATTAGCGTGTGACGTCCGCTCACAAAAATCAGTACGTTAGCTCCCATCGGCTAAAACACAAGTTTTGTGCGAGTTTTAATAATCAAAACATCAAAACAAGATTTATAAGCGTTAAACCAATAACAACATCGATAACAACAAAAAGCAATAATAAACATAACCAGCAGCAGTAGCAGCAACAATTACACGTCGGCGCTTTTTGTTAATCAAAAAGATACAAAAAATAATATTTAATTAGAGCGCGTAGCGGCGACGCCACCGCAGCCTAAATCATCGTGTTTGAGCTTTTTTGAAGGCTCTCCCAGTTTTCCTGTGCCAATTTTATTACGTGTGCGTACCAAAATACGTCATCGACGCGCGCAGCAAAAGTGCGAACGACAACGCCAACAACAACAACAAGGAGAACAACAATAGCTATCGGCAGCCATTGAAAGCTTCTGAGTGGGCAGCTCACACACGCATATCAAAACTAACATACATACATCAATAGAACAGACAAGCTAAACCATAAAAGCCAATTGAATTGAATTCAATTGCAAGTACGACGCGCGTAATCAACATAAATCGAGGAAAATTTCGCTCTATTTGAAATAATTAATTTGTTATTGTGTAGTTCGCGACGGCATTCACAGTGAAACGTAACAGCAGCAGTCGATTTAGTTACGAGTCCAGTGCGCAGCACGTGTGTGTGAAAGAGATAACTATTGTGTTTTTAGTATTGTCATCTCAGATGCGGGTGCAAGTGAAATAAGTGATTGATAAAAAAAGCAAAGAAGCACAAAGAAACCGAAAACAACAAAAGAGTGCAGCTGTCAACCAAAATAAGAGCAGATAAGAAAACGTGCAAAACAGCTGAGCAGTGCAGCAGAAGCCAAAACAGCAACAGCAACAACAACAACAACAGAAATCAAACAGCGCGCGAACGTTGTATTCAATTGGTAAAGCAGCGAACGTCACCGTCAGCGTCGACAGCAGCAGCGCAGTCGCAGCATCATCCATCCCATACACAACAAGTGACAATCAACTTGATCAACAATCAGCTAAAGTAGCCGCAGCAGCAGCAGCAGCAGTAACAGTTCTCGTCGCAGTCGTAGTCGCAATCTCTCTCCGTCCCGTGTCCGTTTTTTTTTTGTTGGCGTCTTTCTGTTTTTTTCTCTGCTGATCATCGCAGTCGTCGGCTCGGCTCGCTCGGTTTTTGCGTTGAGGCTTGCATTGAATTCGGGAACTGTAATTGAAACGGTATCTGTAGTTTCCCGCTATCGGCGAATATACTCACAACTCATTGATATTTTAACCTCGTGTCCGTGTTGGTTGCCGCTCGACCAAGGTTCTGGCCACACAAAATGCTCGTCTTTTTGGGCTTTTCGAAGCCTCGCTTCGTCGGATTAAAAGTGCTCCTATAACCAGAATTAAATCGGCATATAGAAAATATCAAAAAATATAATTATTTATATTTTCAAAAGAAATCTGAAAAAAAAAGAAAAATTGGCAACAATCGAAATATATAGAAAACAGTTAATGGACGTCTTAAAGACAAAAATATAAAACTTTGAATTTTTAAAATTGCGCGCAAGCAAAATATAAAAATCGGTCGATTAAATAAACACATAAAACTCGATTAAACAAATATATTATGCAAATTTAAATAATTAGCGCTGCAGTTCGAAAACCAGTTTATAAAAAAAACATATACATATACATACTTATATGACTTTGTCTACGTGTGTAAAACCTAAAAAAGGCTCTAATTAAAAAACTTAATACAAGCAAATATATTTAACAGTTTACGCACACTCATATAACAAAATACAACACATACAAACCTAAAGAAGGTTTTCAAAAACTTTATCAGCGCACCAATACCAACAAATCCGTCTACCAACAGCACGCACGCATACACATGCGAAACAGCCTGCTATAAATAATACGCATACAACGAAAGCAGCTGTTACTCTCTCGTCTATGTGAGCAGCGATTAAACGTGAAGCAGCAACAGCAGCAGCAGCAAAGAAAAAAAAAAGCTACAAAAAATATTAGCAAAGCTTTGCAGCGATTTTCACATTCATCGGCTAAACAGAATACATTTGTAACGCGTCTGGAATAGTTGTGTGCCTCACAGTGTCTAAGAAAAAGCTAAGCAAAAAAAATATAGATACAAAATATTCTATATAAATCTATATAATATACATATAAAATTATTATTTGTGCGTGTTTTCGTAAGATAAAGAACGCGCAAAAGTGTTTGCAAACGTCGCAAAAGAATCGCCAAATCAAATGCGAAATTTTGATTGACAAATTTATGAAGAATTCGTTCGCTCCAATTCTCTAATCAACGACTATAATGTGCGCCTTGTGACAGTGTTTCACCAGCAACAACAGCAACAAGTCTTACATAAGCGAGGAAAAACCAATAATTTTATTGGTCAAATCATCATCTAGAAAACAAAAAGTCGAAGTCGTAGAAGTGCCAAACCATTTGGTCGCCACATAATTAAGAATGTCAAATATCTGACACAGTCTGCCTAGACAAAGCTTTTAAGTTGAGCTACAGAATTCAGCAGCAAAGAGCGAGACATAGAGACTCTCGCAAGTAACAGTTAATTTCCACGCAAGGGCTTTAAAACACAAGCTCCTTAGAATGTTTGCATTAATCTGACAGCGGTTTAAAAAACCAAAAAAACAGAGAAGGATAGCTAAATCTAGCCCAGAAAAAGCCAAACCGTTCCACAAGCACTGAGCGAAGGGAACGATCGAGAAAAGTTGGAGGAATTGAGATAATTACATTTTTGTGCAATCGCCCCCAAAATTTGAAATTTTGTGTAACCCAACGTCAAAGAACTTAACGATAAATGGAGAAATCTGAAATACGACTGCAACGCATGTCTAATGAATATCAATCGCAATCGAGCTATATGTATTTGCGCAACAAAATGCTGTTAAAAATTGAAAACACCCTACTACGTAGCCATCGTCAGCGTGAGACCACCGGGATCAAGAAACTGTATAATTCGTTTTTCGTACTCTTTTAATTGCATTCAAACGTTCTCTCCAACGTCCGAAGAACGCACAACGAATTTTATTTCTATCAATTGAAAGTTACAAAACAAAAGTTGTTAAAACAATATTAAAAAAGTAAAAAAAAAATAACAAACTAGATATTATTTGGTTGTTAGTTGTATACAAAAACCAAGTGCTGTGCTAAGAAAAAAAAAAAAAAAAAAAACATAGACAAAATAGAAAATAAATAAAAAGCTAGTGTCATTTTTTTCTTCCTTGTTATAATGAAAATATAATCAAAATACAAAATGTTGACATAAAATAAGTATATGTTTTAAAAAACTATAATAATAAATCTCCAATTCCCTTTTACTTCTTATTGTTTGTTGCTTACAACTAAGTCAAAACAAAAACCATTGAAAACATATTCAAAATAATTTTTAAGTGGCCCGCAAAAGCTTGACAAAATTGCACGCGAAAGCTCGCCGAGGGTGATACCCCGTAATACCCCGTGTTTCTGAAAGTGCGTACTAACGGTTCTTGTGGACAAAAACAATAGACTATAAATTCGTTAATTTGTAATTAAAGTTGAGTAAAATTGTTAAAAAAAAAAAATAATAATAAGAAATAAAAAACATTTGGTAAAATAAGGAAGAATTAGTGGAGAAAAATTGCATATATTTTTAAACCGGATGGCGCTTTCGTTTCTATCCCAAAGTTCCGGTCTGTTGGATTTACACAGCATATTTGATCCGCAATATTCAATACAACAACAACAACAACCGCATCAGCAGCAGCAACAACTGCAAATTCATTTATCATCAGACCAACAAGAACAACTACAACAACAGCGCACTTCAACGAAATTTGATCTAAGCATATTCAACGATTTCGACCAAATGGAATTCAACAACAACTTGAATCGAAATCATCATAATCAGTATCCGAATAATAATAATAACAATAACAGCAATAGCAATAATAATAATAATAATACCATCAACAATAACAATACCAATAACAACAACAACAACAATATTCATACGCACCAAACTAACGGAGAAAATCTTAATCAGGTAAGTTGAGAAATATTTTTGAAGATTTATTTATATTATATAAAAAATATTTATGACAGAATATATCTATGTATATTATAAATATATATACATATATATTTATATACTCATTAAAAAGTTTAAGTTTTCATACTCTATAAAAAAAAGATAATGGTGTTGTACTAAATATTATATGAATGCCTTATAAATATGTTTTATATGTCTAATCAAACATCTTATACATTTTTATTATTTTGAACATAATACAGTAAGTCTTAATATAAATATATTTGTATTAAAAATATTCTGATAAGATATGAACGACATAGATAGCGAATGCTAAGATTTTTGATTAGAAATATGTGACGTTTTATAAGACTACAAGTATTGAATAAAATACGTGAGAAAAAAAAATTGTTTTTAAAACATATTTAAAGTAATCATAAATTGAAATGTATTTAATGTTTTGTTCCAATGTAAAATCTAAATATTTGACAGTTAAAATCATTTAAAGAGAACATAGATTTTTTTATATAAGAACCAAAAACTATCACTTAAGAATTTAATTGATTTAAAATATTGTTGTATCCCTCTATTTTTTTTTTTTTTTACGTTTAATCTCTAAAAAGATCATTCTATAGATTAGGTCTCGAATGTATGGAAAGTTTTTGTCAAATTAAACTCATACTCGACAACTAATAAAACAAATCTTGACTACCTCTTAGTAATATAAATAGAATATTACGTACATAAGCATATTAAATATTTATTGGCAGTCGGCATTATCTGAAAATGAGACTTCATAAAACATATCACAAAATTGTCTTTTTATTTGTTTTCGGTATTTCAACATATATATATATTGATCTATATATATATTATTTATTTACTTTTTTTTTTTTTTTTTGTTCCACTCTTAATTGGAAATGTTGTTTGAGTATGTGTAAATACATTGAATAAGAACAGAATTCGGATCACATAACAGATCGACTGGCACAGACAGGCAAACAATACTTATAGCAACATTCAATACGAATGCTCTTCAACTAAATCAATCTGTTAGACATTTGATATTGCCTTCTTTTTATAGTTGTTTTCCCATTCAGAATCTGGACATTCAGAAAGTGCTAATGCAAGATATATTTGAAATAGTCAAATCAACAAATTGTTCAACAGGTTTTCTTGCAATGTCATTCCTATTTGTTTGAGTTCAAGTCGATCACTTTCTTCACATCTTCTCAATCAATCAATCAATCCGTTTTTCACTTCCTCAATTGACCGATCGAACCGTCAATTACTACTGATTTCTGTATATAATCCAGTAGGAGAATGAAGATTCTTTTAACAACAGATAAATGCTTTCTTATCACTCAGTCAATCATTCAGCAGTCAGTCAATAAAATATGCTTAAAATATAATAAGATAGGGGGAAGTAGGTAAAAAGGTTGCTAAATCAGTTGATATCTTCTAAAATTAATTGAAGTGAACAGGAAGTAGCACTGAATCAATCGCACAATCACTCAATCACTCAGTCACTCAATACAAACAGTTTAAGCTGTCGTAGCAGTCAATCAATACAAACAAATTTGGAATCAATATCGCTATGGAAATATGGCACGTTATATGATATATACTTATATGAAATGATATCAATTCAAGCTGTTGATTTCGGCGTTCAGTCGGTCAATAAAAACAGCTGAAAATATATAAAGATAAGGAGGGAGAGGAAGTAAGTGCTCTAAAAATATCTAAAGGCGGTCAAATTTCATATTTGCCAGTTTTTATTATCGAGTTATGGAGTTAAACGAAACACGCTGGACTCAGGTCGTGCCTTGTTGTGGCTGTTATTATTGACATTATGCGCTTATCTTTTGAGAACACAATCAAAAGAAATCAACAGGCCCAGACTGCCGGGCGTAAACAAATGAAAACTCAAAGTGCTCAATGTATGTATAATGAATATCATGTAAATTGCAATCGAACGTGTATAGAAATGATTAACTTCACAATTTACACTCACTTAAATGATGCACAGCGTGTGTACACAGAGAGAAAAGTAGAGAGAGCGAGAGAGTGAGCGAGAAACTGACTGAGAGAACAATTTACAGGCATCGCAATTCTCTTCAGTTAATGTAGTATGATTATTTTTTGTATTTTTCTTTTTTGTATTATCAGCAAGGTTTAGGACCCCAATACTATGTTAGGTAGTACTGAGAGATAATGCATCTGTTATGGCTGGGGCAATGCCGCGATAGATCTGTCTAAGTGAGCAGCATGCTAGACGATTTCGTAAACGAAAATCTAAATCGTAGACAGTGTGCTGGAAAAGTTTCCCAAATCCGATATTTATATATATGTATAGCTGTAAAAGCTGAAAATCGAACTTAACAAATTGAACTCTCTTTGTAGATCCAAAATAATCATTTCATTAGCGGCTATCATCATCAGCATATTGGGTCGGATTATGAGCCAGTGATTAACTTTGTTGATTCACCGCCAAACTCTGAGGAATCTTGGACAGGTAAGAGAGTTCATAACGAATCCAATTCCATATGTATGTACACATATATATGCATATATACATCATTAATGCCGTTAAAATCAATGAAACTCATCGCATCCATCAAAAGCAATGCTATTTGTGCAGTCGTTAATCGATAAGTTTCGACTTCGATTTCGATATAACTACAGACGGACAGTCCAAGGATTCACCAGGACCGCAAATTATCGACGTGAGGACAATTTACTCAGACAGTGGTTCGCGCAAAAGACGAATGGATTGGTACTCATTGGACATTGGTCAAAGTGAAAATTCACCGACAACTCAATCAGGCGAAATACCCAATAAGGTGGCACATCACGAGAAAGATAAACATAAACGCGAAAAGCATTCAGGTGAGACAGATCGAAAGAGCTTAAATGGGGTCGAATTAAAATTAAACTATTCAATATGAATTTTAAAGATTAGTAAAAATCAGGCTTAAACGTAGACTTAAATATGCAGATTTAAAAGAGTTGTATTAAAAATTCAGTTTATTGGATATAATAATTCCGTGAGCAACCCATTCGATTGAATGTATTCCTCTTCAAAAAGTCTTTGAAGCATCCGAAATGTAGAGCATCCGAAATGTAGAGCTTTTTGTCGCATTCCACAAAAAAAAAAACCAATTAACAACTATTGAGTAAACCTGTTTGCTTTGTATTTAACGCCTAACATGCGCAATATACTAAACGAATCGATAAAATCAAAGATATCTGAAGAATCAAGTTCTTCTTCACATATAACTCTACCTCTGTAGAGCCGACGGTTTTATTTTAATTTGCCATGCTCTTGAAGAGCTAACTTCCAAGCCAAGGCGCAAATGTGTTAATTATTTGATTAACAAATTTTTTGTTTTATTTGCTAATTGATCAATATCTTCGAGATGTGTACGAGTTCTGAGCGTACTCAGTGTGTTTCTGGCCATAAAATTTATTTTCATTGTTCACATCGTGAGGTAACATTTAAAACTTAATTTAGTTTGTTTGCAGCTCCAGATCAATTGGTGACAGTCTATGTGAAGCCCATTCAAATATTTAGAAACTCCAAAATGAAAGAAGATTAATAATATTAGGAGTTTATTCTTGAATATTACAAAAAAAAAAAAAAAAAAAAAAAAAAAAAATAAATAATATTCGAATAAATATTCGAAATACAATAGTATTCGAAATGGGCAATTTAAAAAAAGGGATTATTTTATTTTTATTTTGGAATATCTAAGCACTAATCGAAATTTTTGTTAATTAACAAAAGAAGATTTAATATATTATGATTATTAATAAATATACTCTAAATATTAAACCTACTTGAATAGGGTATGAAATGTTTCATATAAAATAGTAATAATCATTTATGAAACGGTATCTTAGTTTAGAACTTGTAATTAACGCCAGAAATTCTTACACATCTTTAAAATTAAAGATTGTAGGCTCTCTATAAAAAAAAATATATGTGTATGTATATATATATATATACACATATATATTTTTTTCTATTGCTTATTATACGACCTTTAATTAACTTAGCACATATGTGCAAGACATGATGGAAACTGTAAGAATAGCTTCAAGTAGAGCTAATGAAATAATAACGTATATAATTTTTATAGCTTTTTATGGACGTTATATTTATACAATTACAGCTCTGGAAAATAACCAAAAAAAAAAAAAAAAAAAAAAAAAAAAAAAAAATTAAAGCAATAAAAACACGCCCACCCCGAGATAGTTGAATTAAATCCATATATATTTGTAAGATTCGATAAGAAAGTTAAGCTAAGAAAAATTTTAACTATATACCACTCTATGTAGAATTCGATATGAAATAAGTTAAGCTAAGTAAAAGTTAAACTATATGTATATATTTGTTTCTGGAATTCGACTGCTGGGTTGTTAAGAGTTTACAATTTGCCAATATCACGCAAAGTCGAGCAACAATTGTCATTGGCCTAATTACAGCACAGCTATAACAATGCTGATACAGATATAGTTATATATGTATATATACATATATAGTGACAGAGACACATATAATTTTAACTCTTTCGCTGTTTTACAAAATCGTGCTAGAACGAGTGCCTATCGGGCGGTACTCGTGGTGGCTTATCAAGAAATGTGAAATCAACACGACAATTGTCCGGCAGATAAGACTGCAAAAAAAAAAAAAAAAAAAATTGTCGACGTTTTGTAGAGGCCGTAATTAAAGCAATTTGAATTTTTAGAAAATTTTTCTGCCACATTTTAGTTAGAGTCTCATTATTATTTTTTTTAATTTAAAGGAAACAGTTTTTTTTTTCAGCAATTAGTCGACAGAATAGAAGTACTTAATTAACAGCAAATAATAATTAAGTCTATGGCGGGAAAATGGCTTTTACGATATATATTAGCTACTTATATATATGCATAGATTGCATTCAACATTCAGTTTATATAATGCTAGCGAGTAAATGATTTTTTTTTTCAATTGTTTTTTGTCCTCCGGTCCTCGCCTTAGATGCTATTATTCGGTACTCGATCTATGTGAGCTCTTGAAATTTTATTATATTCGTCTGACATTGGTACAATTGTAGTGAAGCAATTTCCTCTTTTATTATTGGCAAATTATCAAGCTATGTGAACAGCGAAAGTATTGAGAATAGGTAGGAATACCCTGTAAAAACAGTTAATGCTTAAGCATGTAATAAGATCGTTAAATTTTGCTTAAATTTATAAGTTAGTCAATTATATGTGTAATTTATAGATACTTTATAAATATAATGATGTATTAGATTCACTTAAGAACTTTGTTTTTAAAGTTACATGCTTTGCCTGAGCTCAATATACCCGGCAGCTAAGCTGAGCCAACTACAGGGCAGGCCCTCCACTAATCAACTCAGATAGGCAATATCTTCAGACTACAAATAATTAGTCATTATGTGTGTCACTAAGCTGAGTCTGATGTAAACTTATGAGACTAATTTAAATTGAAAACAAACATAAATTATCTAAAAACAGCGAGAGGCACATAAGAAAAAAAATTTGCATTCGCATTCTTTACAATTGTTTCAATTAGGAAATATGCTGTAAATGTGAAAGTATGCGTAGAGATAGAGGGCTAGAAATACAAGAGAACAGAGAGATTGAGATAGGGAGAGAATATGAATGTGTGGATAAATAAATAGAGAAATAAACAGAAAAATAGAGAGATAGAGGGGAAAAAGTGACCGCTGTTATCATTGGAGATCGAGTGAGAGTGAGCGTGTGAATAAGAAAGATTGTAAATAGGCCAAACCACTTTAATAATAGATAAGTTAAAGCAGCTAAAAATACTATTGAAATTGATTATCAAAACAAAACATTAAACATGATGAATTTTAAATTCTAAAAACATAAACAAGACTTACACAATTATTATATCGTCTCTCTGATCTAAAAACATAAATTATATAGAACTTAAATGTCGATTTTTGGATAGACGTCTTCCTAAAACACGCGCATTTCAAGTTTTTTTTTTTTTTTTTTTTTTTTTTATAATCATAATATATGTACAACAATATGGAACTTCAGTTATAAGTCATATAATGCATTTAATTTTTATACAAATTAACAGAAATTTTTTTTTAAAATTTTATTTTAATCAATTATCAACCAATATAATTTTTAAAATTGTTTTCACTGCTAATAAAAACGACCGCGCGTGTCTGCAAGTTGGACAGTTCGATCAGAGTGTTTCCTACTTATCATTTTATTAGCGTATCTATAAGTAAAATATTTCTATTTCTAGACTCCTCAAGATAGAGAAAAAAAAATTTTAAACAAGTATTTTTTCCTCTTTGGACAGGTCGTAGCAGCTGGAGCGACGATATAGGTTTTGATCTGAACGCTGAGTTTAACAGTAACTCGTATTTGAACAAGTGAGTACATATGTATGCACATATATATAAATATGTACATATATACATACAAAAATATAAATAACAGCTGGCAGTTGCAGTTGGTTCTTTTTTTTTTTTTTTGCTAATATTCTTTTCATCTTGCAGTGAAAACTTTTTATCGTTCTCCCCGAGCCTGACGGCACTTAAACAGGAGCCGCAAACGGAGCAGCTCAAACCGAACGCAAAGATATCATTGGATAGCGGCAGCACCGGCTCCGCAATTGGCAAAAGTGACAAATCGCCATTGGGCGAGGCAAATCACTCACCACAGCGAGCGGGTCAGGAGATTCCAGCAGCAGCAGCAGCAGCAGCGGCAGCGGCATCAGGAATTGGAGGCGGAGCACTTGTCGAAGCTGGCGGAAAGCATGAGTTGAACACCGTCAACATTTGTGGTTGTGGCTCGCCGCAAGGCTCGCCCACCGCAGCGGATTTTGAATTGAATTGCAGTGGCAATGGGAACGAAGCAGCATCGGCTGAGATAACCCGAACTGCATCTGGCCGTGAGGCCTTTGCACAGGCGCGTAAGTAAACTGTTGCACTTACATATATGTATATGTATATGCAATTTAACAAAATTGCATCAATTGATAAATTACAGCGCGCTCTGGACTGCAGCAGCAGCTGAGCGTTGTCGAGGCGGCCAAAATAGAGCCCTGCCTGTCGGGCGGTGCATCTCATGCAGAGGATCATAAGTGAGTGAAAAGTGCTAAGCAATACTAAACTGACTAGACTAAGATAAAATTAGCTGAGTTTCTTTTATGATAAGCTAGATAGGCTATCAGCAAAATATGGTCTATTTTTAGATTGAATTTATAGTTTTTAGAAAACTTTAATTTGCTATATTTAAGTGCTATAGCACTGAGACTAGTGTGTCTTATATAATTATTTATAGCTTAGATAGCTTAGAATAGAGGACTTTATAATTTTCTCTTTATACTAGATTTTTTATATTTATATAATTTAATTAAATTCAACAAAGTTTATGTAGAAAACTGAAATTTTTTAAATTCAGAAATAAATATTATTTACATTGTGTTTAGTATAGATGAAAAATAAGAAAAATTATTTATATTATATTAAATTATGCTCAGAAATATTTTATAAAATTAGTAAAATAATAATAATTTAATGTTGATTAAATTTATTTGATTAAATTTGTTGAAAATGGAACCCAGAAGTAATATGAAATTATATTATCTGATCTTGTATATTTAAAGAAAATTGAAGTTATTCAGATGCTATATGTACATATGTAATAATCAAATAGAATGCAAAATAAATTAAATTAAATAAAAAATCGTATATTAGTGTCCACCTAAATAATCTATGTATATATTCAGTGCATATATTTTTTATATATTATATATTTTTGTATTTATCAAGATAGACCTACTTATATATACTATATCAGATTAATATCCTTTTGCTAGCTTTTGCAATATATATATATTTTTTTAATAATTATATATTTTTAATTTTAACTCATTATTCCAATTATCTTTGATATATTTCATATAAAATTATTTCGATATTTTGCAGATTTCAGTACATTTTGGCCGCGGCCACCTCAATTGCAACGAAGAACAATGAGGAGACATTGACATATCTGAATCAGGGTCAGAGCTATGAGATCAAATTGAAGAAAATTGGAGATTTGTCCTTCTATCGCGATAAGATCTTGAAGGTGAGTGAAAAGTCAAAAATGCAATTCTTCCTAGGATATGGACACTCTCTGACTCTCTCTCTCTCTTTCCGTATCTCTCTCTCTCTCTCTCTCTCTCTCTCTCTCTCTCTCAACGTCTCTCTTTTGCTCGCTTTGAGTTCAAACTAATTTGCAAAAAAAAAAAAAAAAAAAAACGGCAAAAATTAGTTTAAATTGGCTGAGTTATTGTTATGGTTGTTTCTATTAAGACTATATCAACTGAGCTCGTTGACAATATATGCTTGCGAAGACTGAGCGCAGTTGTGTGGCTCAATATTAATGTAGCCATGTGTGTGTGTGTGTTTGCATGTTAATTGATTTTAATATGCCCCAATTAAACTTAATTTATACGCGAAACAACTTCAAGCATGTCATCCGTGCAGAGGCAATGTCTCATATGGCAATCAGACAAATTTTGAGTATCTTTAAATCTAGCTTTTCTCATGCCTTTCTTTTCTTATTGGCTTAACTTGAACTTTGTACATTTTGGGCGTCTATTCATCTTATGTGTGTGTTTATTTACTTTATTTTACTTTTTCTTTTCTTTTTTTTTTTTTTTTTGCAGAGCGTTATCAAAATCTGTTTCCATGAGCGCCGTTTGCAGTTCATGGAACGCGAACAGATGCAGCAATGGCAGGCATCGCGTCCAGGTGATCGAATTATCGAGGTAGATGTACCATTATCGTATGGCCTGTGCCATGTGTCGCAGCCATTGAGTGCGAACGCATTGAATACGGTTGAGATCTTTTGGGATCCATTGAAGGAGGTCGGTGTTTACATCAAGGTTAATTGCATTTCGACCGAATTTACACCAAAGAAGCACGGTGGTGAAAAGGGTGTACCATTTCGGCTACAAATTGAAACCTATATAGAAAGCACAACAACTGCTATTTGTAACAACAACAACAATAACAACAACAGTAACAATACTAATATCAATAACAACAACAACAACAGCAGCTCGAGCAGCAGCAGCAACAGCAGCTCCAGTAGCAGCACCAGCAGCAACAACAACAGCACTGGCAACAACAACGCAAGCAATACAACTAGCAACAACAACAACAACAGCGGATCGGGCATTACCTCGCCGGGTCAGACCCTGACAAATGGCAAACAGGCCGTGCATGCAGCTGCCTGTCAGATAAAGGTGAGTTGGCCCATTTGTTAGCCACAGCTAATGTAAATGTATTTAACAAACAATTCTCAAATGCTTTGCAGGTCTTCAAGCTGAAGGGCGCCGATCGCAAGCATAAACAGGATCGCGAGAAGATCCAGAAGCGTCCGCAGTCCGAGCAGGACAAGTTTCAGCCCAGCTACGAGTGCACCATCATGAACGATATATCATTGGATTTGATAACGCCAACCACTACAACTGGCTGCTATAGTCCTGAATAGTAAGTACAACATTTCATATATATATTTTTAATGTAAATTAATTTTGAAATATTTTTTACTTATCATATATAAACAAAAAAAATGTTATTGCTTTTTAATTATATTATTTTAGATTTTTGTGACATTCTATTTGTTTTTATAATTTTTTTTTTTGTGTTATTGTTATTTATTAAATAGAAATATTTTATGTTAAATTTAACAAAATATATATTTACATAATGAAATACTTATTTTTAATATATATTTAAAATATTTCTTTAAAAAGTTTTATTCTCTATTTTCTATATTAAAAAATATATAATATATTGCATAATATTTTTATATATTTTATAATTTTTGTTTATTTAGAAAATATAGGAATATTTTATATGTATTTTTTATTTATCTTGCTGTTCTTCAGCTCAATCAGTCCAAATCCAGCTCAAACAATCAATTCACGCTCTTTTTGTTCTATTTCTGTAAAATATATAACATTATATCATTATATATATATCACATATTATACAAAATATTTAGGTTCTCTACTTAGTTTATTGTTTATGGGTGTCACAGCCCAATGATAAAACTTTTGATTTATGATGCTTTGGGCTATGAATAACTAGTTTAAAGCTAAATACTAAATAGTCTAGTTTTTTTGCGTTGTTTATATTGAAGCCTTATTTGCATAGAACCGTCCCAAGCTCAAGTAATATATACATATGTATTTATATTTACATGTATTAGATTCATACACGATTTGTTTACTCAGTTCAATGAGTGCTCAGCACCTATGGGAATTTTTTGTTCAATATTTTGTACTTCAATCAAAATTTCGCTTATTTGTTTGTTTGTTTGTTTTTATAATCGAGTTTGCCTTTTGTTGTTTTAGGAATGCGAATCAATTTGAATGGGAATTTTTTTCTTTTTAGCCGGAAACGGCTTTGTTTTTATTGTGATTTTGTATTTAACTTTGCATTACGCTCTCACTGTCTCGCTCTTTCTATCTCCTATCGATTGAACTAAGAGCTTTATAAAGAGATTTACTCATGATCTTTTCGGATTCTCTGTAATAAATAATTGCGACTTACATTGCTCCGAACCGGTCTTGTTTTTGCATGGATCATTAATTAAATGACAAGTATTTGCGTTTATATATGGTGAAGAAATTATATATAGCTACCAACCGGTTGTAATACCCTGTACATGGCTACAAGCGAAAGGTAGATAAGCTTGCAGAGCAAGTTATATATTTATAAAATATTTTGAGTTAACAAATATTTCTAGAAAAAATGTGGAAAAATTAAAAAATACAAATAATGGTAGAATTTGAGTTAAAATATAGTAATTGTATTGAAAAAGTGTTTTGATGTATGGTAAATATTTAAAAATATACTTTTTAATAAATACATACATATATTCGATACATAAAAATATTAAATTTTAAATGTAAAAAAAAATTTTAAAAATATTAAAAATATTTCAAATAATTAAATTAATTTATTTAGATATATATGAAAAAGTTTTTAATACACTTTGAAATATTATATACAAATTAATTTATTATAGGGCATTGTTAAGTTGTCCAGTCTGGTTTATTGCTTTTGCCACGTGTTTACTAAAAAATGTTTTTCATTCAATTAATTATCGCTCTTATGCGCCACTTGCTTGAGAGTCTTTATAATGTTTATAAGTTAAGAAACAAAAACAACAACGAATATGATGAAAATAGTTGGGTTCCCATGCTAATTGAATGGGTCAACTGAAAGCATTTTTTCTGCAGCTGCTGCCAAATTCGGCATAGCTAAAAAGCTGAAGGCCATAAAGTGTATGAAAATGCTGGTTGAATAAGCAGAATATTATGGGGTTTAATCAGCCACCACAAAGCGTATCAGATGTCAAGGTAGTTAAGACATATGAATATATATGTATATAAAATGGTATATATAAGAAAAAGTAATAAAAAACAGGCCAAGACTGCCAGAGCATAAACTGTACTGATAGAGAGGCAGACAGAGGGAGAGACACACAGAGAGAGAGAGAGGGAGAATGAGAGAGAGAAAACTGGTATATGGCTGCATGATAAGTTTATGTATCTGTAAAATCTGTGTATCTGCTGTCTGGCATTCGTGAACATGCGCTTGTCTCTGAAGGATCACGCCCGTCTCTCTCAAAACGCACAGCAACAACAGCATTGCATTTGTATATTTTAAAATATAGTTCAAACTTTTGCAATTTATAATATTATATTTCTTCTTTTTTGCTGTCTATTTACAGTATGAAATTGTGGCCAAATTCGCCGGTTCATATACCAAAATATGATGGAATGCTGCCATTTGCCAGCAGCGCATCACCGGCGGCCAGCAGCAGCCCAATTGCTATCAATTCGGTGACATCCACAAATTCGCCAACATTGAAACTGATGGATGCCACAAACATGGTGTCGCCACAGCATGTGCCAGCGGATATGGATGATTATGTATGCAATATATATACATATATATACCTGATGCGTAATCTAATTTGTTGTTTTCTCTTATATAGAATCAGAATATAATGCCAGAATCAACGCCCGCACAAGTCACACAATGGCTCACGCATCATCGTCTGACGGCCTACCTCAACACCTTTACCCATTTCTCTGGGGCGGATATTATGCGGTGAGAGAGCAAGCGAGCTTTTTAGCTCTTTTATAATATACAGGCTAATTCTCTAACATATTTGTACTCTCTCTTTCTATATTTAGCATGTCCAAAGAGGATCTAATACAAATCTGTGGACTCGCCGACGGCATACGCATGTTTAATATATTGCGCGCCAAGTATGTTAAGCTAACAAAATGCAATGATACTAGCTGAAAAGCAATTGGATTAATCTGTGATAGGGAAGAGTATTTATGGAAGATGCCAAGCTGTCTATGCTAGTTCTTGCCTTGCCTAAAAGACTCTCAATTAAATCTTCAATCTCTCTATTCTAATCCACTACCAGATTAATCCAATATACAATCCACATCTATTTCGCTATTATCATTTGAATTATTCCAAGCTTTTACTAACATTTCTTCTATCTCTCGCAGATCCATTTCGCCTCGTCTGACGCTCTATGCCAGCATGGATGGCTGCAGCTACAATGCCATTTACTTGCTCTCTAATACCGCCAAGGAGCTGCAGCAGAAGATCTATAAGCTGCCCGGCTTCTATGAGTTCATGGCCAAGGGCGGCTCGTCAGGCCTCTTGGAGAATGGTGGCAATGTGTCAGCTGCCTCAGCAGCAGCGGCGGCGGCGGCTGCTGCCGCTCTATGCAACAATTGGGGCATGCATTCGAAATATTCGGGCAGCGGCTCGAACATCTTCAACGAGGCGAACAAGAGCAGCGTCTACATATCGGGGCCATCGGGCATACTTGTCAGCGTCAGCGATGAGGTGCTCAACAATGAGGTGAAGGACGGCAGTCTCTATGCCCTGGATGTGCAGGGCGGCAAGGTTATATTGAAGCTGATCAATAAGCAGGATAATAATTAAACCAAAATTGTCTAGTGAAGCTTCAGAACTAGTTGTAGAAATTCTATTGTTGCCTGGTACAAACAGATTAACCATGATAAAGAAAAGTACAGTTATTTAGCATTTAAATCGAGCTATATCAAACAAATGTTATGAATAATACACACGCATATTACAGTTCTTTTTCACACACACATACACACACAGGGCCATACATACAAATATCTATGTATGCTCCTATTTCTATATAAGTTTCAATTTGTATGAGATTTCGCGCAGCAATTTTGAACAAGTAGCCACATTTTCTTTAAGAGTTTCTATTCTTATCCCTGCTTGCGTTCCCATTTGATCCGACAAAATTAAAAACAAAAATTGCAAGAATATTTCATTTTAAATTTGCATTTGATTTCGTTTCAAATATTTTCTTTTCTTATGCTGCATGTTTTAAGTTGTAAGCTTTATTATTTTATTCTTTAAACCTTTATATATATGTATACACCATATATCACATACAGCAAGAAGATATATACATATAAATATGAAAAAGTTAAAGTAGAAACAAAATAAAAAATCACAAAAAAAATATTATAAAAGAAAAAAAAAAAACGATAAAAAAAATCAGCAAATTATTACACACAGACACCTATATAATTAATTAATTGAAAGTACAGTACCACAAAATCGAGCATTGGAGCAAAAAATGTTGGATAATTGAAATCAGCTAACAACCAAACAAGATCTATTGTTTTAACAAATTTTATCCATTGTATGTGATAAAAAGCAATAAAGAGTTATCCAAGAGTGGACTGTCAAAAAAAAATAATTTTTAATGATCTAATTGAATTTTTATTTGGGTTTTTACTGTCAATAATGCGAAATTGATATATATATTTTTTTATATATGTATTCAAAATATTAATACAAATGGTTATGGTTGGATTAATGGTACAAATATGGTTTGGGTAACAAGTTCTTACAGCTGATAGTAGGTCACAAAACTAGGAATAGAAGATTATGGTATATGGTTTATAGTTTATGAATTCAGGGTATACTAGGAATGGGACCTTATACGAGACATGGCTGCTAACGACATTAATATACTGATAACATATACATGATAGAGTCTCCTTCATTAACTTTGTCAGCATTTCATCATCGAATGCGCATTGAATTTCGTATTTGCTCGGATCTCTTCTAGGTTCGATCAAAAAAAAAGCTAGGAGAGCTGCTAAGCTCAATGCTAACAGAGATGTTATCGATTTAATATCAACTTTATAGTACTCTGGTAAGCCTTTTGGCCTGGGGAAGTACTCAAAATTTATGTTTTTAGTGCTGTGAAAAAATTAAATTAAAATCGCTTTTAGATGTGTTAACCAAATTTTTAGACATGAAATACTTGGCAGGAATATTAATGCTATTGTTTGCTGTGATGGGTAAATCAAAGCTATATAGATGATATTTATAGTAGTTTAAATTGTATGAATCGTTGAAACAGGCGTTCAGACCGATTGCCAAATAAGCAAAGAAATGGTGGAGAATACGAATCGCATATTCACTTATCGTGATGACAGAGGAGCCCTCCAGCTGTTGCGCGCAGAGCCGGTGCCCAGTGGACTGAAGCTTTATATGGTGTGCAATGAGAAGGATGTGCTGGAGACCGAATGCCAGGATAATGGCCACTTTACGGTGGCCTTGCCCATGAGCTGCAGCTCGCCCATGAAGACGAGCGTAATGCGAGAAGGACGCAACTCTGACTGCCCTCAAACATTGTACATAGTGGGCTATATGTTGGAAGGACATCAACTGGAGCTCTATCGCGCCTGCTACGATGGGCAGAATGGACGTGCTCTGTACTCCCAGAGCGATGTCTACTTTAAGAGCTACTGTAAGGCATTAGCTAAATTGTTTTAAAATAAGATAAACTCCATAAGTAGAGCAGTAGTAGAGTAGTTGATATAGAATATGTAGGGCATAGTTAGAGTAGAGTATAGCATACGGTATGTAGAGTATGTGTATGTGATCTACATATCTATATTATTAGTTGCCAAACGACCCTGGGTGGACTTCGATACGGATCAGATAGTGAAGCCCCTTGAGGCAGCTGCCTATATGAAGCATCGGATGTACGACGAATTTCAACTTGTGTTTGGCAAGAATCAACGGTATTTGCCCAGCGCCAGAGATTTGGTCATCAATCGCGGCCATTTGGTGCCCTCGGCCGATTTTCTCTTTTGTGATCAGATGGCCAGCACCTTTCGCTACATCAATGTGGTGCCGCAGTTCAAGAGCATCAACGATGGCAATTGGGAAAAAATTGAGCGTTGGCTACGCGGTCAGGTGACCGCCCAGCAGCCATTTCGTATTCGGACTGGCGGCATCGATATCCTCAGGCTGCAGGATGAAAATGGCAACGAGCGCAGCGCCTGCTTGGCCGACTCCAAGCTGCCAGTGCCCAAGTGGATCTATAAGGTGGTGCGAGATATTCAGGGCAATGGACTCTATGCCTTTCTCTCCTATAACAACATATTCGAGCGACAGCGTCCATTACTTCTATCCACCTGTCAATCTGTCGCATGTCCTTTCAGTCTGCCTGACGATCCAAATGCTGGTTTCATCTATTGCTGCAATCCAACGAATTTCCCCTACTGAGGTGAGTTCAATTTACATTTATTTATTATTATACCCTTTAACATAATTTTCTTACCAAATTCCACCTCTTAAATTTCTGCAACATTTATTTATCTTAGACTCACGGCTAGGCCTTAAACTTCATTTAAAATTTGCGATTCAAATCGTTTAAGCCTTATTAGAGTCCATTGGAAATGCGTTTGTAAATTATTTAGTATATTTACTTAACGGTCCTGAGCTTATTAGACAACAGTAAACGATTAGCGAGCAAGCACTGCTCAAAAAAGTAGACTTGAAAATGGCCTACAAATAAATACAATATATATTATAAGTTTAAAAATAATATTATTAAGAAATGAAACGCAAGGACAATAAAAAAGCTTGTTTTTTATAAAGTACAAATTAAAAAAAAAAAAAAAAAATACATGAATGTAAATTATTAATTAAAAAATACTAACAAATATTTTATAAAAAAAAAGTATTTTTTTAAATTTAAATTATTTGAAAATTAATTATATAAATAAAATATAATTATGAAATTGAACAGCATGACAACAAAAATTATAATATAAAAAACTTAACATAATAAGTTTGAATAAAAAAAATAAAATAAAATAAAATAAATTAAGTAATAGCTTGCTTGAAAAAATAAAAAATAAATTAAAAAAATGTATACACTTAAAAAAAATATTAATTAAAAAATTGTAAATTAAAAAATAATTATAAATATATATAAAATGCAAGAAAGGATATATAATTCTATAGAAAATCATCATAATTATATTTATATATTTCTTCTATAAAAACTATATTCTGATACGATGATAGTTAAATAAATATTTGTGTGATAAATATTATTTTGTTAAATATTAATTTATTCAATTTTTATTTATTTTTTTTATATTAAAAATGCATATGCATATTTTATTTTATTTAATCAATATTTGAATTATTTTTTTTTTCACTAAATGTTTGCCACCAATTAGCAGCCATTAATGCGTTTTTAATTGTTTATCAAATGCCTTTATAAGGCTCAGCCCATCTCGGGCGCTGCAATAGTTGTTGAATAAGTGTTCCATAAAATGCAGTTAAATTTCGATAGTTCAGTAAACTCGTTCTATTCGGTGCAGAAGCGTATTATGCAATGTTATTCGCTATATCCGCAGCAGCTACCCTGGAAACGCTGGCTGCATAACGTAAATTTCATTATAATTTTTGGTTTCTTTTTAATGATGCTCAATCTGCTGTTGCTGATGTATATTGTGATTAATATTGGCGACATGAATGAGGTGATCAAAGGCTTCTTTCTGCTGGCCACCTGCTCTGCCTGCTCACTGAAGGTGAAGTGTTCTACTATATACTCATTAATAATATCTAATACTCTGTAAAAAACAAATCGTAGATATTGTCGCTTAAGTTCAATATTCTAGACCTAGAACGACTCTTTGCTCATATGCATGATGCAGAATTTAAGCCCCTCAGCCTCGAGGAGCAACGCATCTTTCTCAACGCCCGTCAGCTCAGTCACACAACGCGCAATTCCTATGGCGCCGTCTCGGTCTGCGCTCTGACAACCTTGCTCCTAACTCAATGTATCATCGATAATACCCAACTGCCTTTGGACACCTATGATCCCTTTCAAGGGGAGCGCGGCTCGTTTGGCTTCTGCTTTATGTATGTTAATCATTGTTGCGCTCTGTCCTCGGCCTGCTTTATAAACATCGCCTTCGATTCGCTGTGCTGCTCCATATTCATATTTATCCGTTGCCAATTGGACATCTTTGCCTTGCGTCTGCAATCGATTGGAAAGAGTCTCAACTCAGAGGTGGCAACTGATGCTGAAATGTTGCAGCAGCTGAAGCACTGCATTCATTATCACAAGAGAATCATTGAGCTAACTTCCGATATCGAGGCCATTGTCTATAAGCCCATTTCGGTACAGATATTTTGCTCTGTGCTTGTCTTGACCGCCAATTTCTATTCCATGTCACAGGTGAGTTAAGAGAGGGCGAAACATAAAAAAATATACAAATTAAATATTTGGAATTTTGTTTGGAAATTTTACAATGCGAAACTTTTTGTTTTTATATATCTTATGGTTCTTAAAATTATAAAAATTGTATGCATTTTTCTTATTATACAAGTGCTATATTTTTATAATATTTATATATATATAATAAGACAATTTTTTTTGTTAGATATTAATTGTTTTTTTTTTATGAACGACTTAAGATTATTGGCTAACATATAAAATTAGTAAAATCGAAATAAAAAAATAATAATATTAATACAAAATAAATAGAGGTATTATGAATAAAAATATTTAATAAATAAAATAAAAAATGCATATTTAAAAAATATAATAATATTAATTTTATACATATTATTAAAATTAATGAAAAAAAAATAATCGTCATGAAATTTTACAAGAAATTATTGAAATACATGAACAATCATTGTTTTTTATTTATTTTTCAATCATTTTTAAGCACGTTTTGTTATGCTTAATATATAATATAAAATAAATAATAAATATATAATATTAAAAATATTGCTATTTAATAGTAAATAGACTAAGTATAAATTTTTAAGTTTCTTATATTTTAGATTTTTATTTTGTATTTTTTTTTTTTAATTTAAATTTGATTATTTTATATATATATATATATATATATATATATATATATATATATATATATATATATATATATATATATTTAAACAGTCAACTGGCGAGACACTATTGCTACTCAAGATGTTCATCTATCAGAGCTGCATGCTCTTACAGATCTTTATAATCTGCTACTTTGCGGGGTAAGTTAATTAGCTATTATACCAACTACAGATATAGATATATATTATATATTTTATACGATTTAGTGAGATTACCGAGCGCAGTTATGGCCTGCCCCATGACCTGTACAAATCCAATTGGGTTGGCGCTCATCGCACGAACCAGCGGCTGCTGCTGATGCTGATGCTGCGTCTGGACTTGCCCCTGCGAATCAAAACATTGAATAGCAGTCACTCCTTCGACCTGATGCTCTTTAGTTCGGTAAGCACTACGATTTGTTTCAGTGTGAATTATGGCATATAATGAGCGGCTCATTAAAGCTCATTAGCTGAAATGTCCTTGACTCGGCGAGCCTTTATAAAGGGCCTGCAGCTGGAATTATGGCCAAAGTTCTTCATTATGGCCTGCAAAGTAATGTCGGAACATCATGAAATCACGTCAATTTTTTATAAATATCAAGTATGGTATTTCATTTTTCTGGGCGTGTGGCAAGTGCCGAGGCATGCCACACGCTGCCAGCGCTGGTTGCATCAACTGCGCTTTTGCCTCATCCTCAGCATTGTGGCCATCATGTTGCTCTTCTTTGCGATACGTGTGCTGGCCAACATCGACCAATTGAATGTCATTCTGGAAGTATTCTTCATGTTTGCCACCGAGGTGTCGTGCATGTCCAAGTTGCTGAGCATTAAGCTGAGGAATCGTCAACATGCCCGGCTCATTGAGGCAATGCATTCGTCGTGCTTTCGCCCTGGCTCCAAGAAGGAGGCGTTGATATTTCGCAACGGCGCAGAGCGTTCCATCAAATGGCGCAATTTCTATGCCTACACATCGCTGTTGGCTGCCAGCCTGATCCTGGTTATGCAATGGTTCGTCGACAACAATGCCCTGCCCCTGTCCATGTACGAGCCGTGCAATCTGCTCAGCTCCGGCTGCTACTATGGCCTCTATTTCTATCAGGTGATGTCGCTGATGCCCACCTGCTGGCTGAACATTGCCTTTGACTCGATCGCTTCTTCGTTGCTCTACTTTCTGGAGACGCAACTGGCCATGTTGGCCTCCCATCTGGAGAACTTGGGCGCGGCCGTAACAGACGAGGATAATCTGAGAATAAGTCGGGAATTGCGCAGCTGTTGCATTCACTATGCTCGCATTTTTCAGCTAAAGGATCTCATCGATGGCTTCATTAAGGTGCCTGGCTCGGTGCAGATGCTCTGCTCCGTTTTAGTGCTCGTCTCCAATTTCTATGCCATTTCGATTAGGACGAAGGAAACTGCGTTTATGATCATGATGGCATCGTATCAATTTGTTATGTTGCTGCAAATCTTCATTATTTGCTATTCGGCCGATGAGATGAGCTATCAGAGTGCAATACTATCTCATTCACTATATAGCTCCGATTGGACCTCTTGGAACAAGAGTAATCGGAAATTGGCTTTGATAATGATGTTGCGTTTTAGTAAGCCGCTGCATATGCATACATTGAATCACTCTCAGTGCTTCAATTCTACTACTTTTTCATCCGTACGAGTAGTCGAACTTATAAGTAACTATATTACATACATTTATTTTCTCTTTGCAGATTGTGAACTGCTCCTACAGCTATTTCGCTTTGCTCAAGCGTGTGAACAGTTAAATTTGCCGCCAATCTTTGAATTTTAAACGCTTATCGATAAGCGATAAGTTGACGCTACTATTGATATTCATTGCTACTTTAGTTTTTAAGTTCATTTTTAGCACGTTTTTGTAGCAGCACAATAAATGCACTAAAAAATGCCGTTTTACTCAATTTGGATGCGATAGTTCCGATAGTTTGGCAATCGTTTTGCAGCACTAAGCATTTTCATATCGTTGAGCTGACGCTCGTTTTTAGCGTTTCGCGTGGGGATTGCTATGTGTGAAAAGTTAAAATGTCGGAAAATCCGAAAGTAAACAACGAAAATGGACCTAGCTGCCTGCATTGCAGTGTGCACAGTTCAAAGCAGAAATATCAAGAAATTTTCGATGAAGTGGGCATCGAAATTGAGCTCGCTGATCTTTTGGCAAAGTATTTCCAAATCGTTGTCAAACCCGATGCTCACAAATCGCAATTGCTGTGCCAAGAATGTGTAAATACGCTAATACGCTTCTTTGACATAGACGAGCTGCAGCGGCAGCAGGATGCCGCTAATGCAGCCAAAAAGGCTGCCAAGTCGCTGGATGATCTACCTAGTACTGCTAAAAAGGTAGAGAAATCCGCTAAAAAGGCGACGCCGACGTCACCAAAGACAAAGAGCGTCGCGTCTCCAGTCAAAAATTTGCCAAAACCCGAAACAGTTGTTACCACTGCCGTGGCTACAACTGCAGCAAAAGCCTCTAATAAAGCCTTAACAGTTCTGCCCAAACGTTTACCCGATAAGGCCAAGGAGGTAGTTACACGAAATGCCACAGCCAAGGCGAAAAGTCATGGCGCGGCAGATCAGGAGCAAATCAGCGCGCTCATACGTGACATTCTGGATGATGAGGAGCCGCCGGCCGATGATAAATTTGCCGATGCAGCAGCCTCAGTGCGGCAGCTGGAAAAGCAAACTGACAAAAAGCAGATACAGCAGGAGACAGTGGAAGAGCAGCTGGGACAGCTGGAGGAAGAGGATAACAATGATGAGCTGGAGTTTCTGCTAGAGCAAGATGGTGAGTTGAGGATGGCCCAGGCTTCACTCATATATATATAACTATCCATATTCATATTAATTAATCCTCTTCCCTTGCAGATAACTCCTCCGATGCGGACGTGCGTCATTTCAAAGTAGAGCGCAAGGTCAAACGCGCTGCTTCCCAATCCTTGTCCCAATCGCAGTCACAAAATGAAAGTCAAAGCGAGGATGAATCATTTAAAGTGGAGCCCTTTAATTTTGTACTTATTAAAGAATGTAAGCACTCTAAGGCCGTATAAAGAACCCGTCTAATTAGTCAACTTTCCATTCCCAGCTGACAACATTGGCGATCTGCATGAATATCTATCGACCGTGGTCAAGACCTGCTTTGAGACTTTGCAGTTCAATTGGGCCACTGTCTGCCGTCATTGTTCGCTGAAATGCAGCAAATATGAAACTCTGCTCAGTCACATGCAGAAATGCCATCAGTTGGCCAATGAGCGCTACAGTTGTCCCATTGAAGGCTGCACGGCGGAGCTGCAAGGACGCAAATATTTGGCCATGCATCTGGTGGTGCTGCACGCACCTGTGGCAGAGTAAGTCAATAGCTTGAAAATGCAAAATTTAATACATTTATTGATTGATTCTCTCTCTCTCTCTCTCTCTCTCTTTAGAATACCCATCTATGGCAAGTGTCCCGAGTGTAATATGACCTTCTCCAATATATTGCAATATAATAAACACTCTTGCGCACATGTCATTAAAAAGCGTCGCGGCATGCGCTTATACTGTGAGATGTGTGGCCTGGAGTTTCCTTCGTGGAAGCGGTACGTATGGGTCCTCTTACTCTTCAGTCTTTGCTAAATAATTTTGCTTGCCTTGCAGCTTTAATTTCCACAATCAATTTCACTTGGAGCGTCACAGGCCGCGCGCTTGTTTCGTTTGCGATTTTGCAGACAACAACATCGATGAGCTCTTCCGTCATTTGTATTATGCGCACGAGCCGGAGGGCACACTCTTTTGTGATCTGTAAGGCTTGGACTACATTTGATTTTATTGCTTGCTTATATATATGTTTATTGTTTCAGCTGTGATCGCAACTTTCGTGACGCTGCCGTCTTTATGGAGCACAACAAATCGCATGCGAATGTCAGCAGCACCACCTACAGCTGCTCGGAGTGCAGCGCCAACTTTGAGACACGGGGTCGTCTCAACGGTCATCTGGTGGGTGCAACAGCTATACGCTGTATATGTAATTATTTATTATTACTAATTTCATTTCAATTTTCTGCCTTTAGCGCTCCGTTCATGGCAGCGTCATCAGCTGCGAGTTGTGCAGCCGCGAGTTTGCCACAGAGGCGACCTACAATCTGCATATGAAGACGCATTTGATCATCGAGCGTCAGGTGCACGTGTGCAGCGGCTGTGGACTGCTCAGCGATAGTAAAGCGAAGCTGCAGGTAAGCTCAGCTATAAATATCTATTACAACAGCTAATCATGTATATTGAACTGCTTGACAGGCTCATGTGGAGGCGGAGGACTCGGCCTGCTTTGGCTTGGAGACCTATGCGGAACTTTTACGCAATGCCTATGTGTGTGAATATTGCTCGGCATACTTTAAGCAGAAGAGCGATTTGCGTGCCCATCGCGACTCGGGGGTGCATAAGGACGGATTCTTCATATGCCATCCGTGTGACAAGGCCTTTGCCGACATGAAACTCTATCGTCATCATTTGCGCAACTTTCAGCAGCAGCGCTCAGATGTATCGCATCGCAAGCTAGAGATATGTCTCTACTATATGTGCGATTATGAGGTGGGACCTGGGAATATTTCATATTGCTTTATCTATTATCATTTAATGCATATTACTGCAGGATTGCGCTGAGGCCTACATTAACTGGAACTCACTGTACACACACAAGCGACGTTCGCACGATGCCATCGCGAGAAACGAGCCGCTGGTCAAGGAAAACGAATGGATCTGCCAGTTCTGCCAGAAGCAATATCGTTCCAAAATGTCGCTATCGGTGCATGTGGCGCGTAGTCATAATAATAGTATGTGCTCGCTATTCCATTTGAAGCTCTTGCTAATTTATTGATCATTTTTAGATAATGTCGTATGCCCCCTATGCAAGGCCTCCTATAAGGATAACGATGCCCTGACTAAACATCACGCCTATTGGCATGAGCCCATGGAATGCAGTTTGTGCTTGAAAGTGGTTAAAAATCGCCGCAATTACGATACACACATGAATGTGGTGCATTCGAATAACAAACGCTACTCGTGCAGCGTCTGCCAGAAGGGCTTCTATCATAAAAGTGAAATGGAGGCGCATCAGCGGGTGAGTCAATCGAATTGAATTTTATGGACTTTGATTTATCTATAATCTAAGAATATACAGTAGAAACCCGATAATTCGAAGTGGCAAGGCACAGAAATTTAAATTATCCAGAATTATTAAGAACGAATTTCTTTCAAGGGGATCGAATTTTTGTTTCGATTTATCGCGATTTTCGATTTACCGGGGTACAAATTATCGAAACTCGACTGTATATGAAATGAGAGGGAATTTGATCGGCAATTTGGGGCATGCTTGAGGATTGTATTTAGTTTGTTGGCAATGATTTTTTTAATTTATCCGGCTCTGGTGTTTGGATGATAAAGCCAAGAGCTTCTATAAGATGCTAACTTTGATTAATTTATAATAATTATAGCTGTATTATAAAGTTCAATATTGTCAGAGGCTGAGCCTCTTTAAGACAGGTTCTCGGGATCTCTCTTCAGGATGAGAAAGGGGATAATGCGGCTCGCATTTTGTACTACATTAAGCATATTTCACTTTCCTTAGTGTCCAAAAGGGCTTCTCAATTGTTTCGATCATGTTAGGGAGTTCTGGTCATGGATTAACTATCCATCAATGCAAAATCACGAAAAGCAGTTAATAAAAGCGAAATACATAAAATCAGCTAAATTAAATGCAGCAGTCGGGAATAGAGGGCAAGGATAGTCACCTTTTAATGGAGCAGCACACCATAATTTTCAAGGAGCTGCAGAAGTTAGAGTCAAAAACAAATAATAATAATAATGGAGCAGCTGACAGGAGAGCCAGAGTGCAGTCAACATTTAATGGAGTTCCGAAATGGAGTTCCATAAAGGGAAGCCCCTTTTCGAACACTTACCAGACTATTAACCGCCACGCCTATTCCCATCCGCAGCTGCATAACCAATCGTATAGCTGCGACCAGTGCAGCTTCGTCACGCGAAACAAGAAGTCGCTGTCGGTGCATGTGCTGGGCCAGCACTTCAAGCGGTTCGCCTTCGAGTGCAAGGCGTGCAACAAGCGGTTCGGACGTCGCCAGGGCCTATCGAATCACATGCAGCGTGTGCATGGCTCACGCTATACGTGTCACGACTTCTTCGATAGTGGATGCAGCAAATCTTTCAGCTCGACGACGCAATTGAAATTGCATGTGCGTAAAGCGCACAATGGCAGCATTTACGTAGAAGATGACACAGTGAAAGGCGATGAACTAGATGAGCTGGAGGAGCAAGAGCAGGAGCAGGAGCAGGAACAAGAGGAGGAGCAGGAGCAGGATCAGGAGGAGGAGCAGAAGGAAGTAAACAGCGACGGTCCGTCCTCATCGAAGAAACGCTGCATACGCATCAATGCGAATACGCAAATCGAGTTTATTGGCAACTCAATGGAGAATAAGGAAACGGAGATGTTTGAGGAGTTGCACGAGCCCAAGTCGAATAAGAGGCAGAGGCAAAAATAATAGAAGACTACATAAATAATGGAATAAGAATCAGTACACAATGCGATATGATTTGATTGTTTGCTTTGTTTTTTTTTTTTTCTTTCTTTATTCTTTTGTTATTATTATTCGCTAAAGCAGTTGTTAAACTTTTGATTTATCAATTGATTTAAGTTGTGTCGTTTCTTAATTTTGAACACAAATTATGTCAGTAAAATGGACACATACACATGCACGTGTATGCAATATTGTAATATTAGATAACTAGCTTTGTATTTTCGATTCTTCAATCACGCTTCTCTTTTCTCATTCATTCGCACGCATTTCATTCACGATCTGTCGCTACTTTCCACTATTATTTACATGCCTGATTTCTTCACTTCTTATTTCATACCATGTTCAGGCATTCTTTCGGTTTTTCATTGGGTCTCTCAGATATAGGTATATCTAAATTTCTCTTATTCTTCTTTTTCGCTTGCATCTCTCATCTCATTTTGAACACTTTTATCGCAGTAAGCTAGAGTTTATTGAAAATGTTTTGGTATGCAGACGCTTTTCTATACCCTACACAGCTCAAGCTCATAATAAATTCTACAAACTTTTAAAAACTAATTAAGAAAAAAAAAACAAACAAGAAACTGATGTGTGGCTAAAATGTCATTTTACAGGGTATCTGCGAGTCTTGTTATATTTATATATATATCATATTATGTATGTACATTTACGGCAGCAAATTTGATTTATTAAAGCGTTTTGCAGTTTTGGTCATTACAACTTTGTTCTTCTTTATCGAATAAATAAAATAAAATTAAATTTGTGTGTGAATGTAAATGTTTTTTTTTTTTTTTTTTGGTTTTGGTTTTTTTTCTTTTTCTTTTGATTCCTGTTATGATACTCTAGAAGTTGGTACAGCGCCGCTGCCCTTTGGAGCAGCAGACGATCTTAACAATAAGCATTTATTATATATATATATATATAGGGTATATATATATAGATATTACATATCGACTAATTTCAATTGCATTTTTAACTAGCCAGAATCTGGCGGAAGCAAATTTGATTTATTAAGCGTTGTAGTTTGGTCATTTAAACTTTGTAGATTAAGTGCTGAGCTTACCTGGAAGAGGGTGGGCAAAGGTTAATTACAGATTTATATAGATTTGATTTCTCATCTCGTTACTCACTGGGCTAATGGGTGTTATAACAATGGCGGTGCGCGTGGCGCACTGTAGGAGCGCCGTGTCCTCAGTGGACTCATCACAGTCACCATCCGCATCGACATCGACATCGGCGCCAATGTCGCTATCGATTTCCCACGATGGAAAATGTTCCATTTCGCCCTCACAATTTAGATCCTCCTCCTCGAAGTCCTCATACTCATCAATGAGTATAACTAAAGATATATACATATTATAGATTTACAATGTTTTCTTTTGGAAAATTTTGAAAATTTGTTGGATGATATTAAGAAATTGGTTTCAGTTTTTGTCTCTAAAAATAAAAGTTTCTGTTTAGAAGTTATCAAATGATATGATGCTTTATTGAATAAAAAAAAAAAAAAAACGAAGAAATGTGGGAAAGTAGAAATGATTCTTTGGTGTTTATTTGTTTTGATGGCAAATTTGTGGCTCATAGTTCAGGCACGGCCTGGCTTACTTGAACTATCTGGCGGCGTTGGCTTCGCACTGGAATCCAAAGATTGTGCGCCCTCATCTGGCATATTGATGCGCTGCTCGTGTTTGCTATATGGCTCCGATGTGGATCTATGCAGGCTAGTTAATAATTACTCTTGTTCAAATATTTTTGTTTTAGATTTTAAAATTGTTTTTAAATGCTCTTGTAGAGATTCGATTGTTTTTATAAGTCTTACATAATATTTTAGATATAGTTTTTAATGTATTTAAATGTTTCTTCATGGAGTATTTTTATATAATTATTTTTAATATATTATACTGTATATTATACTAAATTATTATTAATCTAATCGTCGTATCATCTGCAGGAGCATTTAAAATTCGATGACCCAGAAATGTTCTCTTCCACTCACCTTAAAGTAACGCGTTTTTTAGTTCTATTCTCTAAATCAGTCATAAATACATCATTGTGCTGTTGCTGCTCAGGCGGTAGCTGATATGAGTTAAGCACGGAAGACTAGAATTATATGTCTATAGATCTTTGCGAATCTGACGAATGGAGAGAGCTATGACATACCTTTGTATTGGTCGCTGTATGCTGTGTATGCGGCATGGGTGTTTGTGTGGCAATTGCATCTGTAGTGGTTGTCAGCGTCTGTGTGGAGGTGAGCGCCGTCTCATTGCCATCGAGATGATCGAGAGCGGAGGCATCCGAACTGCCAGTCGGCGTCGTCACCAGCTCGGGATGTACGCTCAGCGTTGCCGTTCGCTTCCATACATCGATCATGTTCTGATTGTGTGTGTGATGTGACAAGCTGTGACTGTGACTAGGGCTAATGGAATGTATTTTGGGTTTGGGATTGGCTGGCAACGGAAGCGCTAAGAATCTATCACGATCCTCCATATAGGCCTTGATCAATATATCGAGTTTCTCCTCAATGTCCACGACCTGGAATGGGAATGGATTGTTGTGAAATGTAAGAGTTCAGCTATTTTTAGAGTTTCTTTTTACCTGTCGCTCGACTTTGACCACACGCGAGGCTAAGCTGATTTTTGAAGCATAGACATCCTTGGCCTTGGAGCCTTGTTTGCCCAGGATCTGATCCAGACTGTGGAATAGGAGAATATGGAATATTTATGGGAAATTCAATTGAATTGAATATATATGTAATATAATAGAGGAACCTATGTGGATGTAATCTAAGTTTAAATGAAAATTAGGCTACTTTGCCAAAAAAAAAAAAAAAAAAAAAAAATTAAAAAATGGTATATTAAGTATACGCACCGCAAATGCAGCATTTTGACGCGACCCAATAGATCCACATGACCTGCAAACAGTTGAGGAGTGATTTACATATATATAAGTATATAGAATTAAATAGATTATAAGCTGAGCTAACCCGCCGCATACTGTTCCATAACGTCCTTGACGTCGTACGGTTTCAAGGCTTCCTTAAACTTGCGCCGCGCCACAAAATACTTGAGCTGCCAAAGGGAGTTGGAGTTGAAAATCAGATATCAATGTGAATTATAGGGTATACACACCTTGCGTATGAATCGTATGGCGATCTTGTGCCGATTTGTTAGCTGCGTGCAGCGCGGCTCCTCATCCTCATCTGGGGGCAATTTATGAATCAGAGAGATTGACTTGTGCGTTAGGTTTTGGTTGCTTGCTTCGCGCGCATGTTTAAGCGGCAATTTATTTGTTTGGTTTTCATATATATTTGTTTTTTTTTTGTTTGTTTGTTTGTTTTACATTTAATCAAGTCAATCCAACAACACACAATTAACACATACAAGTAGCGTTATACACACACATATGTATATATAGAGATATGCATATAGAGTAGTTAATATAGAACGTACAATAAGTATACAGATATTAGGTTAGTTACATTTATATCAAATCACAATATTATTATAGGGTATTTAAGTGTTTATGCTTGTTGGTATTTGGTATTTCTTTTTTTGGAGAGGGTTTTTAGGTTAGGAGAAAGCGTTTGAGATAAGCAAGCGTTGTGTGTGTCTGTGGCCATGTAGCGTTAGGTGAGCGAACAGAGTTGTTAAGGTGTTGAGGGAGTCCAGCAATGGCTATAACTCCCTAGGTATATACATATATATACACATATATGTATGATACGTATACTACTACAAAGAGGCTAACAAAATGCATTTGAACTAATTTACTACGACAGAGTCTAAAGAGATAGCGATAGAGAGAGAAAGAGACAAAAGAGAGAGCGAGAGCGCATGCTAAACCAAACCCTAGCCATTTACATAATATACACTGCCTTCGGGAGGGGCATATCGAGTCTAGCTGAAACTTAGGCTAGTTGCAAGCTGTTGTTGTTGTTCTGGTTTTATTTTTTTTTTTTTTCACGCACTTGCCACATTGAATGCCCGCTCGCTGCCCGGCGCCAGAATATGCGATGCGGCCGCAAAGAAACGACCCGTACGACCGCGACTTGTGCTGGGGCTGGCACTGGCCGGATTGTTGGCATGCTGAGTGTCGTTCAAGCTGGTTTTCGACGGCTCGGCGCTCATGTGGCCCGCCTCCAGGTCCTGTGTGGGCGTGATGCGCGGATTGCGCAACGAAAATGTGGAGCCAAAGAAATCGCCGTGCAGAAAGCCGCAAAGGACAACGGGTATGGTTAGCATATTGGAGCTGGCCGCAACGGCCTTGGATGGCTCCGCGCTGGACTCTAGATTGCCCAGACTGGCGCTGCGTATGCAATTTTCCAGCTGTGCGGGCTTGGGCGTGGGCGTGGGCGTGGTCGTGGTCGTGGTCTTGGCTGTTGCAGCGTGTAGGTGTGTGGGTGTTTGAGTGTATTAGTGTGTGTGTGTTTGTGTGTGTTTGTGTGTGTGAGAAAGCGCATTAGTTTCAGCTGGTTTTGGACCCTCCAGACCTTAATCACTTATTAAATTCTTTGTTCTCTTATAAAAACAAAATAACAAAACCAATCAAAAAGAACATTAACTCAAATTCAAATTCAATTTAAGATGCAACCACAACATTGACACAACCACAACACTCAATATAGGGTTATATATTTATATATATATAAAATATATAATTTTTTTTTAGATATATATCTCAGGTGTATTTGGTATTTGGTATTTTGGAACCTGGGCAGGACCTTGTAGACTTACCGTCTGAATTTTTTATATTTTTTAAGCAAGTTGTTTCAGCAACTGAATCTTCGCTAAAACTTGGATTCATGGATTTGCCATTTTGTACTACCTCTGAAAATGTCAAACCAGATGTTAAAGTTGTTTTTTTTTTGGATTTTAGTTTTATGTTGTTTTTTTTTTTTTTTAAATAATTTTGGAATTTTGTTTTTTTTTTTTTTGTGCCAATCAACTCAAATTAATGTTTCAATCAATCAATTAATCAATCAATGCAGAGACACGGTAGTCTATATGGGTCGCACATTACGGTTACAAAAAAGGGTTTTCAAATCAACACACACCAAAAACTTACAAAGGAATTTTTTTTTTCACATTTCAACTTTTAACATTCTTAAAAAGATATATAAAAAATTTCTTACGATTATTTTTTTTTTTATTATTAATTTTTTTTTTAGTTCTTTTGGCGGGTGCGCAAACATTCAACAAAAATACACTAAGAGAAAATATATATATCTACAGAAACGGTGTTGTATGTGCAGGATATTTAGTGTTTTAGAGATGAGTATAGCAAGCAATTGGAATTATATGCGAGCAAAATTTAGTTGATATGCCTAAAATGTGTTAGTATAATTCCTAGATAATATAAAGTAAATAGTTTAGTTAGCTTTTGGTTGTCTTTAATTATTAAAAAAAAAAAAAAGTAATTCCTCTTCATTCTATACGATCTTCAGCTTCTCAAGCTCTCAGCTTATTTTCTTATGTCATTCGAAATGATTCATAACTTAATTAATAATTATTTATTGAGCAATTAATAAATTCCTGGCTGCAGCTGCACATAGGAATTGCTTCGCTTTCTTTTGCTTAATTCATCTACAGCCGCTTTCAATCTTTCAATAAAACCATGGGATGCCAATTGATTTCCTATAACAATTGTCATTTTGCTATATTAATAGTTGATTCATTGTCGTTTATTTTCATTAAGTAAAATTTATTGCTTTCAAATTGTTTGCATTCATAAGACGTTTGCTCTCTAAGCATTTAGATATGCAATTTAGATATTTATATAAAATATAATGCAGTAGAGCTGAAGATGGATGTAATATCAAATATATAAGAGATTATTAAATATGATGTATAATTTTGATTTTATTTAATTTGATTTTATAATTATTTTTTTTTTTTTAATTTTATTTTGTGTATTATTTATTTTTAGCTGCTTTTCTTTTTATAATCAAAGTTATATTTAGTCATTTTTATTTTTTATGAAATTTTTCTTTTTTTTTCTATTCATAGTTCGTTAAAAATGGGCGAAAAATAATATTTTTCCTTACTTTTACTATATATACTATTTGAATCTAATTTTGTATGAAATTTTTTTATTTTTTAGTTTTCTTTAAAGTGTTAAAAACATAAATAAATTCACTAAGCTCTTTAGCGTTGTATATTCAGTGCTTGAAGCGTGCACGAAATGCGCTTTAAGTCCTTAGGGTGCAGTAAATTGATTTATTAATTCAATGTTTTTATATTAAAGCATTTTCACATCAGACTCAAGAATATAAATTAATTAGGCCGGAAAAAATATATACACACATATATATCGTTAAAAGTTGATATTAAAAATAGTTTGGCACAAAAGAGAAATTACGCTAAATATTTATTTTGTAATTTATGGCAAAAGCATTAAAGAGAGAAAGAAACAGGTTTGCTGCATTCCCAGTTGCCCCGCAGTTCCCAGTTAATTAAATCGAAATGCAAAATTTTTTGATAGCGAAAAGCTGATGGAAATGCAATTGCCTGCAGTGAATAGTAAATATTTGATTATCATTTGTGTAAATTGTTTTTATTGGTGCGATGAGCAGCGCAGAATAGCAAAAGGCAGATGGACTGAATCTGATATGAGTGAGTGTGGGTGTGGGTGTGGGTGTGTGTGTATATATAGAGAGGGTGTATCTTGTTATAGAGTATGGGGTTTTTGCACAGATTGGGGGTACGAGTAGAACATGCATTTGGGGCCAAGACAAATAAAAAATCAGACCTTGTTATTCTTTGTTTATGTGTTTTTCTTTGTGGGTTATGCGTTGGTGTGTGTGTGTATGTTTGTATTTGTCTTTTGAATGTGTGCAAACAGAAATGGTAATAGGTTTCACTGTATTGGAATTATTTCATAACAACTGTTGACGGCAAAATCTTCAAACACGAACTCTCAGCCATCATCAGTGAATGCAAAACGAATAAAAATGATTTGGCAAAAAAAAAAAAAAGAGAAAGAAAGAAAGAGAAAGAGAAGGAAATACGGTTTGTGGCCGCAACTCACCGAGATTCTCCACAGATGCGTTGATATCGCGTATGGTGCGCGTGTACCTGGTAGAGGCACGCGAGGAGCCGGGCGGCTTGGACAGACTGGAACCATCCGGACCGGGTGCCTGTATGGTCTGGCTCTTGTGCCGCCTTATTGTCGGCAAGCGGGCGACAAAGGATGTATTGTGCTTAAAGCTGGATGAGGCCCGTCTGTGTAAAACGAAATATATCAATAAATATTAATGTAAACAATAAACGGTGTAACTAGCAGAGAGAGAGACAGAGAGAGATAGATATTGAAAAAGTTTTTCAATAAGACGGGGGATAAAGTTCAGCGTATTACATAGAGCTAGAAGATAGTTGCAATAGGTTTGTGTGTGTGTGTGTGTGGGTAAGTGTGTGTATTGTATTTTAAGTGTGTGTGCTATAGGTGCTAGCCTGAAGTTGTGACAAATACAGGTGGCGAGCGCGGCGCAATGACAGCAGCTGAAAGTCTACATTGAGCTTTAGATAAAGCTTGATAGGGCATCTAAAAAAAAGCTAAAATTAGCTGAAAGCAGCTAAGCTGATAAACTAAATTGAGACTTTAATTTATAAGTAAAGGATTTTAAAGGTGCTCTAAATACTATTTGGCAATAGGTAATTTTTCTGAAGCTTAACGGTTGATCAAAGTAATACTCGGGCTTGAAATGAAAATGATTTTAATTTAACAAAGTATGTTAATGGTGAAGCCGGGGCAGAGCTTTGTTATACTAATAAATGAAAAGTGCAGAGTTGAATATTAAGTAGCTATTAAAAGCTCACAAAAACATTTAACTTTTAAATATAAAAACTTTTGGAGTAGTGCTGAAACTTTTTTAAGTTGTTTGTTTCCAAAACTTTACAAAAATATTGTTGTTTCTATTAGTGGAACAAAATATTGTCAAATTAATGTTAAAGCATACAGTTATTTATTTTGGGAAATCTTTAGCTTTAGTTGTTTAAGAAAAAATCCTTAAAATATATTACAAGATCATAATAGCTTAAAAGGTGAAATTTACAAAAAAGTTTATTTTAGTTATTCAAATTTTAACTTTTTTCTTTCTAAAATCAGCTGGCTGCTCTTAAGAAAACTTTCAAGTGGAATTTTATATTACAACATAGTTTCAAACTTACAGTTTATTTTATGAAAAAATTCAGGCAATACAACAAAAGCTGATCACAAGTTTTTAGTATCATTAGCACTTCACTTTAGTTCAAACTTTAAGCTGGTGTCATTGTGACATTAAAGAAGATTTTTTAGTGTGCATATGGCTTATAGATATAATATTATTCTAGTGTGTGTAGGTGTGTGCATATTTCTTGTGAATTTAATTGTAAATAAACCAGAGAGAGAAAAGGAGACAGAGAGTGTGTGAGAGAGGGAGAGAAAGAGAGATAATATAAGGAACAAAATGGGAATAAATAAAGCATTTAAATTTCTTGAATTGAACTCACATGTTAATTATAGTACACATTGTATGCATTTATGTATATGTATGTGTGTTTTTATAATTAATTAATTATTATTATAATTGTTATCAATTTTTGAGATCACACAGCAGCAGCACAATGAGAATCAATTTGTATCAGATTGATTAATTTACTTATATCATCGATGAAAACATAAATCAAACAAATTGCAAAACAGAATTTAGCATAGATTATTGTTTAACAATAAATTTGTTGTTTGTATAATTAGTTGGTTAACGCTTGTTAATTGTCATCTAAACATAGATACGATAGGGCATGAATTTGGAATAGAGTTAGAGATACGTGGACAGAGTTAGTCGGATAGGGTGCGTTAAATAGAAGCTGCGAATTACACAAAAAGAAAAACTTAACTCGATTGATGTGTGTTGGGATTATCTTAGTTGATTTTTGATTTGTTTAATGAGTACTTTGGAGCATTTTGATGCAATTGATGTTTTAATGGCTTGGTGCTTGATAAGCAAAATACCCTATGAAAAATATAAAACGAAACATGAATAGCATTTGCATTTGAAAACATTTTGCTTTTTGAATTTGTTGTGAGTATTTTTGTCGTTTTTTTTTTTGCTTAAGTCTTTTTATCACTTTTACCTATATTCGGTTATGTTTTTTAATAATCGCTCCCAGTTTTCAGAACTGAAAAGTTTATATATATATAAAAATTATTATGAAAGAAAATGATAGAGGTACGGGTAAAAAAATGTTGAAAAATTAAGTACGCTGAAACTGAAATTGTTAATCGATAGACGAAATAGGAATCATTTTGGATTTATATATTTCGATTTTTGGTTTGTTCTTGTAGGGTTATGTGGATATTATTTAGAGTGTATCATATAGAAATTTAGTTAATGCTCTTGGTAGTACGTACACACTACACACATGCTATGGACCTTGGGTATTGTCTAAATTGTATAGACTACAAGAATGAATATTTCTGCAGCGCCTTTCGCTGCGATTCTCATCAAATGTATTTACTGCAGTACGCACAACGTCTCTGTCACACTTTTTAAATACAACTCGGTGGGCTTGTTGTGTGTTGTATGTGTGTGTGTGTGTGTAAATAGAATAGAGTGTGGTGTGAATTTGTACAATAGGATTACATAAAATAACTCTTGATCGAAGAAGTTAGTTATATGTGACGGAACTTTTTTAACTATTATTAAAATATTTTTGTAAATTATTAAACATTTTTAACTGGACTTAATCTATGCAAAAAAAAAAAAAACAACTAAATAAATTGACTTAAAAATATTTAAACATAGAAAAATATCATGAGTTTGAAAAGTTAAAAGTTCGATAGGATAAAATATTAAAAAAAAAAACTTAAAAATAAAAAAAATAATATACCAAAACATTCAATAAATTTAACTGAATCAATACAAATTAGTTTAAACTATAATTAAATTGCGTATAATAAATATATTATCATATAATTATATTTATAAATAGATTAAATAATTATAACTTTCATTTAAGACTTAAATTAATTCAACTAAAACTTAAACAAATGTAAACCTAAAGTGTAGTTTTTGCTGTTGTAGAACTCAAGAGTTATTTCATGTAGCTCATAATGCATAATTGCAATTGTTGCAATTGTCAGGTGTTGCAGGTATCAGGTAGTACTATCTAGTTTACACTTGTCTATTGATTTTTTGCTGTAAATCCCTGAATAATTGTTGTATGCTAAGTGGGTGGGCAGTGCTATGCCCATGTTAGAGACTCTAACTGTGAATTGTGTGGGTTGGGTGGAAGGGGTAGTGTGTACTTACGATGCGGGCGGACTTGGCAGCGCCACCTGATGTATCTTCCAGGTGGCCACGGATACGGAATGCTCATCGGCCGCATAGCAGCGCCAAACGGCCTGAATGAGCGTCGCCGCCGGCTGGCGACGCCGTATCATGTGCTTCTGGCGCTGCTGCTGCTGCACCTTCAACGCAAAGCCGCTACCCAAAATGCCCTGCAATAAGTGAATTCAATGGATTGGCATGGATGTGTGAACAAAGAGAGAATGATGAAGATGATGATGATGACGATGATGATGATGATGATATTCGGTTATTTCGTAGCGATATTCGGTTGTCCGGCCTTCGGTGTCCAGAGCATGAATTAAGGATAGACTTACCGCAGGTAGCGCAAAGAACGAGATGCCCAGTAGGGCACAGCACGAGGCAATCAATTTGCCCTGCCAAGTGATGGGCACCATATCGCCATAGCCAACGGTGCACAACGTTATCTGGGTCAAAGTTGAATAATTCAAATACAGTTGCAGTTCGTTTTATTGCTCTGCTCTCTTTTGGTTACATACCACGCCCCACCACAGCGCCTGGGCGAAATTGCTAAACTTTTCATTGACGTCCTTCTCCCACATATAAACTAGGAATGATGCAAAAATAAGACCTAAAAATCCAATATACATGGTTGTGATGAGCTCCTAAAGAAAAAGATAAAAATAAAATAAAGTAGAGAAGAAACCCCATATTTTACAAACTGCCTTTAACATGCATGTTAAATTGAACGCCTACCTGTCTATGTGCGTATACAACCGAACCGAGCAGCTTCCAGGTGCCACCGCGTCGATCCATGCGCACCATGCGCAGTATCTGAAAGAATCGTAAACCACGCAAGGCGCTCGTCGCAAACACCTGGCCAGAGGTGCCCATGCCTAATACTACAATTGAGGCTAAAATGGTGATAATATCTGGAGCAGACAAGTAATCCCATTAAATAATATTTAAGGCAATATATCATATATATATATCTCACCTATAATACAAAATGGTTGCTTTATAAACTTAAGGCGTCCCAGCGTGCCCTGATAGCGCGATCGGCAGCCGGACGACCAAAGTCGCGCTCCAAACTCCATGGTAAACCAGATGACAACTATGATCTCCATGCGAAATAATATATATACAGCATCCTCCTCATATTCCTTGATGGTGGAAAACACGCTCAATGCGAGACATGTAAACACCATCAGAAATCTATAAAGAGAAAATATTATAAAAGCTAAAAATATAGAATATTAACCAAGCAGAGGTCTAGATAGGGAAAACTGGGAAGTATTAATTATTTTATGCCTGCTAAAGTCAAAAAATGAAAAAAGCATATGAAATATTTATATTTTTTAAGGCAATGATTTGATTTAATAAACTAAAATATTTTAAAAATTCTATTAATTAAAAAAAATATATTTTTTTTTGAGTTTATATCCTTTTTTATTATGTATATATATTATATACATTATTTGGTATTTATATTATTATTATATATTTTTTAATTTATTATGTATTAATAGTTGATATATACATTTTTTTATTATTATTATTTTTTTTTTTTTATTTATTTATTTATTTTTTAATATAATGATTTTTAAGAAAATAATAGAGCCCCTACTCAGTGATAGAAACAATAGAATAATACAAAATTAAAATCAAGTTAATTCTAAAATCTTATTAAAAATGTGATTTAGACTTCAAAGATGAAAATCATTTTGATATGCAACTAGATGATCACCTATGAATTCATGAGCGTGGAATACGGTTTTTATTGGTTTAATATGGCAAATGGATCGTTTGTCTACTTACACCATCACATGATAGAATATGGCATGCAGGCCGCGCGGTCTCTCCAGAAAATTGTAGAGGCGACTTTGCATCCGCCGGTAGCGCGCATCGCGGCGATGTGTGCCGCGATTGTAGTTCAGCGGCTTCCCTAGGAGTGACATTCGCGGTTGCAGAAATTTTTGCGATTTATTTGGTCCCGCCGGTCTACATTTCCTACAAAAAACAAATAAACACAATTTATATAGAGATGCTAGCTAGTTTTGTAATGCAATTGAGTTTTAGTTGAGTTGAATGTTGCATCATCGCACCGCTTGAAGCCTCTTATATCATAGAAGGCATAAACATCATTCTCTGGATCCATTTTAAGTGCATTTCCCCGCCCCAAAACACACACTTCAACACTTTACGAAAAGTAACACAAATATATATATATATTTTTAGTAATATATATACGGCTGATAATAGAGCTCGGAAATTGGGTATACGGACGTGTGTCGCGTTTGCCGTACAAATCACAACTCGATCGTTTGCTGAGCGCTACGAGCGTTTAAAACCTTCCCTGGCTATAGACTTTCCAAAAAACCTCCATGTGTAAATTTTATTAATTATCTACATAAACTGTTTTTCGCTATTTTTTTTTTCTACACACCTTGCATTTTTATGATCGTTTATTTGATTTGATTTTATTTTGCATTTTATTTTATTTTGTTACACCTGCGACTTCGTCATAAAATTGTCTACGTATTTTTTTTTTTTTTTTTTTGCCAATACTTTTTCGCACATTTTATTTCTTTTTAGAGCTTGCCATTTTGTGGGCGTTTGGAGCTCCTTCGTTTAGTCACGATCTCTAGAGGTTTTTTCGATATTTCGTGTCGTATGCTTGATATACGTCATTAGCCATAAATGTCGACGCCTCATTTCTATATAATTTTTATTTTTTGGCAGATAGTTAATGCAAATATAGGTGGGCTGCCATTGATTGAAGGTGGGCGTGTGAGTTCGTATTTATGGCTGGAATAAATTTTGATGGCCCATTACAATTACAACTATGTATAAGCTTTATGATAGATCTATTGCTTAAAAAAATTCTAATAAATTCTAATATATTCTAAAGCTGACTTGGAGCCTGAGGCAGACACTGCATGCTGCATTGACCCAGTTTCTGGAGAACTTGTTTGCATTAGCTTCTGTTGCATGTAGGCTGACAGCCTACAGGCAGTTCAGGCATCTATCTGTGTTCATTGCCGGCACACTCAAACACACAGAAAGGCAATAGGAAAAATTTGTGAAAAAATTCCCATGGCAGAATGTTTTGTGGCAAAGGCAGCTCTCAAAATGCCATAAACTTTGATTGATTAAAACATATTTCTTATTGAATACCTTTTGCATATGCCAAATATTTTATTTGCCAAAATTGTAGTTGTTTCTTGTTTTTATAGCAACATTAGCCTTATAATATTTATGAGCATTTTTATTTGGTTTATTGCAGCAAAAAACAATCAAAATCAAATTTCTATCCTCAATAGAAACATTCTCCATAATAATGAAATTTATTTCATTATTTAAAATTCTTTAAAATCCCATAATTCATTAATACTCCAAAACAATTTTCTTTTTATTAATTTTTTTTTTTGTGTTTACTCTTATTGACAAAATAAGTCTAGAATGTTAGTTTAGTTTTCATGTAAGTGTATAGGTGCAGTGGTATTTGTGCAACAAGCTTTATGCAATTAATTTAGCATGCACGCAGAGCTTTTAGCTTATTTAGCTAAGGCTCTATCAAATTGTTACAAAGCTCAAGAGGTACAGAAAAATAAATTACTTCAAGAAATACATTTTTAAATTAATTATAACATTTTTTGGTTCCGATAAATTTATTAAATATTTATTTCATTATCAGCAAATTTATACAAAATTCTTGTTGAAAATTTTTTAATGTTATAGGCAATAAATAAAAAATTTTAAAAATAATTAAAAAAAAAATATATAGAATATAAAAGATTTTACAATAATACTTACTACAATAATACTTACCTAAATCATAGTTTAAAATTAAATTATAGAAAATAAAATAATTTAATAGAGTAAGGTTTGCTTAAAAAAACTATATTCAGATATATTTATTTTTCTTCTAAATATTGAAATATTTCATTATTCTCTTCTATTTCTTTTATAGATTCTAGAACTAAAAACCAAATGTTTTACATGTAATTTTTTTTTCTGCGAAATAATCTTTTATAGTGCATATAAATGAATCGTGAGCTAATGCAATTTTGAATTGCTAAAACTTTAAGAACTTTTGTGGTTAACCATATAAATAAATCCATTAAAACCATTTTGATTTGCATTCGCATAAAACTTTGAATCTTTGTGCCAAATATTTGCGGTTCTCCTTTTAAGATCGCAGTCTAGAAGATCATAAACTCATATCGTGTGTAAGCAAAAGCACATGTTCTGTTTGTTCAGTTAAAAAAAAAAGTGCCAATTAAAATAAACTATGCACAAATAACCCCAATCATAAATTCGGATTCATATTGCGATGTTAATTGTGTGTGGGAGACGCAGAACAAGTTTCAACTTTAAACAGTTCGCACTTTTTATTATAATCCAATAATATCATATAAAAGATGTGTGCGTATATTTTATATATAAAGTATAAAATGCTTATTAAGCATGACGGAAGCTTTGGCTTAGATGTTGGCAATACATCAACAGATCGAGTTGTCGCTTGCCATAATTGAAAGCTTTTAGAAAAACGAAGCGGATCCCAACAAACGACGCGCGTGCAATACCAGAGAGTCACGAAGTTTTTATTTCATTTTCCTATACTTGGAGAGGGTATTATGATTGTTTCATGAAAAATGTAACGCAAGCGAGCTGCGTGCATGGCATAGCTAATAGTCTATAAGTACGTAATTTCTATATATAACCATTTCTACATGTGCGTGTATGTATGTTGGTCAATTCGTCATATCGTATAGTATTACTGTCATAGAAACTAGAGGTCAACAACAGAAGTTCTTTCACTCTTTGAATATTTCATAAGAAAAGTTTTTTTTTTTACTTAAAATTAACTTTGGGTTATGATATCATATAGCCTTGAACTAAGTACTAGGGAAATTTTCTTACTTTTTCTCCCACGCTCTATGTTTTCATTCTTATATGATAAGATCAAAAACTGTCATGCAAAAGCTCTCATCTTGTAATAAACAGCTTTCTCTAAAATGATATCAAAGTCCCATCTCCTAAAGGGTATTCAAACTTCAGTGTTGCGCAGCTAGACTTCACTGGTTTCACTTTTTTCTCCCAACGAGTGTTCGTGACATAGACAATAGATCTAGCGCATATGTATTTCCTAGCACTCCAAACTGTATCTTATCGCAACGACAACTCCCAGCCAATCGATAACAATGAATCCATTAAAAACGAGAGAAAGAAAAACTCTGAGTCATATTTCAGCAAAAATTGTTTTAAATTTTAATATAATGCTTGTTTGTTATACTTAAGTATTTTGTTTATAGTTTGTAGCTGGCTTAGGTTAGGATGTTAATTAAAATATATCTTTATATATGGACAAGTGTGTGCGTGGGTGTGTATTACTTGTATGTCTGTGTGTGTTTTGGCCATTGAAATATATATACAGTAGATCGGTTTTGTCGGAAGGCGGTAAATAATTGTAAAAATATGTACGATTGATTAAAGTTGTTCATAACATATATATGTCTGTATTTTTTATATATATAGATAGATAGATATATGCATGTTGGTTGGGCTTTTGTATCCGTCAGTAAGAAGCTTGATACAAGATCACAAATTGTTGTTGCTCTTAGCACCGCTCGTTCACAAATCAATATGTGTAGCAACATTTCCAGGAATTGTCATCATTCCAATAGTCCATCGATAATTCTGCCTTCCGGATTCACTTCTTGGCGTCGATAATGATCTCATCGCCCGACTGTATATTATAGCTGTAGAGCTGTTTATTGGGATATCGCATCTCCTCCGGCCCGAACTCCTTGTAGTCCTGATCGAGATAGTAGAGACGCATCTTGTTGGGCGCCAGTCCGATGAGCTTCTCCAGTTTGACCTTCAGGTCGTTGACCGTCAGATAGATGTCCACGAAGCGACTTTCGCTCACATCGTTGTACGTGAAGACGACCTTCACCCGCTTCTCTGGCTTCAGATTCACATTGACCAACGGATCCAATTGGCCATGCACCGCCAGCAGTTCGGCATAGCGTGCGGGACGCTCCGCTTCCGGCTTGTCCATATAGTGACGCACAAAGGCACGTTCCGCATCGACGCGCTCGTCCACGCTGATCTTGCCGCCGCCATTGAGCATGGACACATTTGGCAGTCGTGCAATCAGCAGCTGGCGACGTTCGTGCTCCGTGCACTCCAGCGTCTCCCAGAGGGGCCAATGCTTGACGCGCAGATTCTGCAGCTGTTCGTATTTGGCCAGCTCATCGATGTCCGCCCAGCTATTGAGCTGAGCACAGCTCAGATTGAGCAGTTTGAGGCAGGGAAAGTATTTGTGGCACTCGCTGGCAGTGGCCGAATCCAATTCGGCTGTGTTTGACGCCTGCAGGGATTTGATAGGGCATTCGGCTAGCACCAAGGCCTCTAGGCGGGGAAACAGTCGACCGAGCCGACAGATCTCCTCCCAGTGCTCGATGGGATTGCCGGTGAAGTGCAGGGTCTTCAGAGTGCCATGTGCCTGGGTTAGCTTGCGACGACCCTGGCACAGGCTGCAACACGTCTCCTTTTCCGTATCCGCTTCCGCTTTTGCTTCTGCCTCGCTTCCCGTTTCTGTCTGTGGCACACACTGGCAGCTGCCCTCGGCCGCCGCATCGAGCAGCACGCTGGTGTAGTTGTTGAGGCTCAAGTGCAGCTCCTGCAGCACCGGCAAGTTCTGCAGCAGTGCATCCACACACATCCAGTCCAGGTAGGTGCCATTGAGCACCAGATTCTTCAGATTGATCGTTGGCGCCGCCTGCAACGCACTGGGCACATTCATCAGCTGATTCTTACTCAGGTTGAGAAACTCAATGCGCGGCATATGCTTCAGTATGTTGAACACCTCATGCCAGTCCTGTAGCTTGTTCTGCGCCAGATCCAGCTCACGCACACGCTGACATTTCTCCCGAATGCTGTCAAAATCGCCGGCGCAGTCGATGTCGCAGTCATTGAGCACCAGCAGAGCGGGCACACTGGTCAGGGGCGAGAGACGGGGTATGAATATGGAGAACTCCATGCGGCCGCCACATTTGGTAACTGTAAAATCATTGGGCAAATCGGAGCGCTTGTGCAGCTCGGGTTGATTGGCGTTCTCGAATTCGCATTCGGCGAAATATTTGCGCTCAAGCGCCTCCAGCAATGAGGGCATCTTGCACGCTCTCTTTGTCTGTGTCTGTCTCCCTCACACTCTCTCACACAGTCACTGTAGCACTCTTAAATGCTGTCGCAGCGGCCAATGAATTATGTAAATTTAACTTTTCACTTTTTGTTTTGCTTTTGCTTTTGTTTTTGTTTTTGTTTTTGTTCAGGTTCAGCTTTGCGTTGCTGTTGCGTGCTGGCTGCGTTTAACTGCACTTTGAAGCTTTGCCTTAAGTGGTAAAGCTTTTACGGTTCTTGTTCAGCCAGTTGTGCTGTGCTTGTTCTTCTTCTTCTTGCTGCTGCTGTCGCAGCCTCTGTCTCTGCCTGCTCCTTCGCTGCTTGCCTTTTGTTGCTTATTGATTTTTGGGAGAACTTAAGTTGCGTTTTACATCGAATTTCGTTATTATATATAGTATATATTATTTTTTGATGTCGTAATGCAACGTTTTGTGCTCTATGTTGTTGTTGTTTTGTTTTTTTGCGCAGCGTTAATTTTTTTTCCTATTGCAATTGTCGATTTAAACAATTTGCTGCGCACGTTTGTATTTGCCTTCGTTGTTGTTGTTGTCGTTGTTGTTGTAATTGCGCACTAATTTAACAAAATTTGTTGTTGTCGAAACAAAGAAAACCACAACAAATTGTTTTTATGTGCGTGTGCGTTTGTATGTGAGTGTGTTTGGAGTGTTAAGCAGGGGCCACTTGCCAGACTACCTGCTGCCCCGCTCTACGTCTCTCTTCTCTATCTCTTTCCAGCTGTCTTTCTGTCTCTGCGCTCAAAATATTCCAGTCAATGGCGTTTTACTACGACAAAAAGCCACTTCTTTGTTTTTGTTACTTTATTTTGTTGTTTGTTTGTTTGTTGTTGTTATAGTTATTGTTGTTTAGCTTTTCTAATTGTTGCTGTTATTGTTGTAGCTGGTGCAGTTGCTGTTGCTTTGGCTGTTAGTTTTATTTCAATTTCTGATGGTGTCTCTCTCTCAGTCCGTTCGCAACGCCAGCAAACGCTCAACTAAAAACCACAACACAAGAACGAACTCGCCTCCGTGTGTTGTCTGTATATTCTTCTGGCCCGTTTTGCCAGTTGCTGCTGCTGCTGCTGCTGCTGCTCAGCTCGTCGTGTGCTTTTGTGCTGCTGTTGCTGTTGTTGTTGGCGCTGTTTGTTGTTTTTGTTTTTGTGTGTAGGTCGCCGTCATGCGCACAGGGGCGGATTTGCAGGAAGCTTTTTCGTTCAAATTATGGTTTGGGCGCTTCGAAAATATTTGGATATTTGTTTTTTTATGCCGAAATTAGACGATGCAATAAGTTCTCATCTGATGTAAGTCTCCTGCTTATGCTACTAACGGTGCTGCCGCCCCTACAGCTCCAATCAGATAAGAACTTATCACAACAATTTTGATGCCACCAAATAGAAATGAATAGAATATCTATCAATACGCATTTCGCGTGGCCTGTTTTGTTTCAAATTTCTTTTAATTTTTTTTTTTTAATAGATTTTTCCAATTTGTGTGGCTAGCGCCCAAAACTGAGGCCTCATAAACTAGCCCATAGCGCGGCTGTAAATGTCTGATGACGACGACCTTGCGACGTAAATAAATATACATACGCTACATTACGAAATTGTATTTAGCTAAAGCAAATACAAATATTGTTGTGGTGCTTTCGGTTTTAAACAGTTTTTCTGGGGCAAGCAAGAAATAGAATTTGTAGAATTATAGAAATTTTGTTTTCTATAATAAAAACACATTTACAATGACCTTGTGCGTTGTGCACTTGGCAGCGGCCCTAGGTAAACACAAATATCATAGACTTGGGCGCCCTGTTATATGGCGAATGCGCTACCGTTTCCATTCCGTCTGGAAAACAAGTTATAAAGTCAACGGTCATGGGACAGTGAAAACGCGCTATAACAAACTACCCCGTCACGTAAAGATAAGAAAACTCGCGTAGCAAATTTTTATTATGATTGGCAGCATTTAACTGTAATCTAGGGGATGATTGCAAATGTGCAAGTATTTTTAAATTTCCATAGCCTTGGCTCGAATATGCCGTTACAGTTGTACAATGCGCCGCTGTTGTCGTAACAACTCAGTGGGGTTCACTTTGTTGACAGCTTGAAAGGTGCGCAATAAGCGAGTGAGTTTTTAAAGTGAGTGGGGGTGGGGACGGCGAATTGGAACAGTCAGAGAGTGTGTGAGAGAGAGCACGAGAGCGATAGTGAGAGCGAGTTAGCGTCTCAGTGAGAGAGAGCACGCGTCGTGAGCGCGCCAATTTACAAAGCTTATGGCGCACATACACAGCTGTGCTTTGTTGACGTTGTGACCAGCATGCAGAAGTACACACACACACACATACACGCAAACGCGAGCACACGAAAACACAAACATATGTTTGTTTGCATTGACGCTGAAACGAAACTGCGCAGCAAGTTGAAAGCTTTCGACGTTCAGCTGATTGTGTTTGCAATGCATGGCAGACGTGTGAGCTTTTCTCTCTCTCTCTCTCTCTCTCTCGCTCGCAGAGCTTTATCACCATGTGCATGCCTGCTACAACAACAGCGAAAAACAGATGGGCAGCATTGTGACAATGGGGGGCCATAGCACGAGCATGGGCATGCCAATTGGGGGGCGTTACAAATTTGATTTGCACAAAGCATAACGTTTGACGCCTGCCTTTTTTATGACCCGACTCAATTTACTGCTGCGAATATTGAGCATTGTCACTGAATATGCGCGAGCATGCAGAAAAGATACAAATATTTCTACTCTTCTGTTTTCCACTTGGTCAAATAACAGAAAAAAATGCGAGGAAAATGTCTGACGAGGGTTTCAATCAATTTACATATGTAGATTTGATTATTGCTGTCACTGGCTTCGAGTGCTCCACAGAATGTGTTTGAGATGAATGCACGAGTAGTACTCTAATGCATATAGTATCTGTGTGTGGGTGAGTGTGTTTACTAGTGCTATTTGTTGGATCAATAGATGCAGTAAAAAATAGCAAATAATGCAATTTCAATTGCAACAGATGTCAGCCTATAGATTTTCGTGTTACCATTTGCATTACACATTTTTGACATATTTTACAGAATGGAAATTTGTAGGGAATTTCGCAAAAATAATAAACAAACGTTGTTATTTTCTTGTTTGTTTTTTTTTGTTTTTGTTTTTTTTTTTTTTTTTTTCAGTTAAAAAGTATTTTAATTCAGAGCAAAATTTAAAATTTATATATAGCAGCTACTATAGATAGATATTATGAGTTTAATTAAAGAATTTCAATCAAATATAAAAATTAAAACTAATTAAATATAAAAATTATTAAATAAAAACTAGTGCAATCAAAATGGCTGTCAACTCTCTATATATATCTAAAATATATGTTAACTGGAATCAATGTGTATATATACAATATAGGTATTATATATACATTCATATACATGTACATATATCTACCCAAACTCCTTTCGCATTTTCCACTCTAATTAACATAACATCTAGCTGAGCTTTTGATTTACATTCGAAATACAATTGTTTTCGGCCTTGAAGAAGTCAACAATAAACAATAGTTAGCAAACATCATAAAAAAAGACCCAAAACAAAGTAAAAATCAAGCCAGTCATGACTCATTTGCAGTTAAGCAGAGCTCCAATGGAGGCACAATAAAGTTTTTCTTTTTTTTTTTTTTACTCATAATCTAAAAAAAATAAACAACTCATATTAAAATAGTCAACAGAATTTCGTGAGGCTCATTGTACACAACAATTATGTCTTTATTAATATACGGTCCAACGAACCATATCGTTCAAATGTATCTCAGACATTTGAAGGCGTCACACATATACGTATATACCATGGTATATACATATGTATATGTGTGTGCAGACAATGCCTATATGTCTAGTCTATAATTATCTGTGGAAAGTCGCATTATTCGAAAATGCGATTTTGTTATGGTTTGACCGGCATTTGTTTTGAGTGACACAGAGAGAACGACAAATAAGCCATTTGTCAATAGATTTTTAACTGAGTCGAGAAAATCGTTTTAATTATCCATCATATATCATTATTGTTAGACTGTTTAGAGTCGCGTTTGATAAGTGTGAACAGAGTATGTTTGATTGTTTCTTGTTATCTGTTTGTCATTTCGGATTATTGTTTTAGTAAAAGGGTGTCAACTGAAAGGGAGCGTAAATAGTATAAATGGGGTATATCAGTTTTGTGAAAAAGGTATCTTTATGAAGACTTGATATGTGTTTTATAACTCTGTCTGCAGCTAACACACTTTCATATCTCTTCAAAAAGAATCATGCATGTCGACTTCAGTCAGATAAAATATATACTTAAATCTGTTTTAGAGTAAAGAATTTTCTGAACAGTTACATTCATATTAGTTTTTTTTTCCCCCAAAAATATTATATTGCATATCTATAAAAGATAGACTTTGTAATAGATTGAACTGTTTACGTAGCTTGAGCGCGTATTCGGCAGTCAGTTTCGTCCGGCTGAAATTTTTTGCTTTTTCTATTTGATTTTATGAACTTAAATTGTTGTAATTCGAGATTCCTAAAAATTTTTTTTGTTGTAATTATAAAATGTTAAATATATATATATAGACATAGACATATGTATATAAAGTGAATTTATTTGGTGAACGCAATTTTATGGCCAATTGGTGTTTACAAAATTGTTCAATGTGTATAAACGTGCATATACTATATATGTATGCATATAGTATATTTAATCAAAGCAAAAACCCAAATAAAAACCAATACGAAATTCATTCAAATCAATTGCGTCAATAAATCCGCCTAAGCTGCATTGTTGTTGCTGTTGTTGTTGTTGTATCTTCTTCGTGCTCGTAAAATTCTAGAAATATTTCGTGTTTTACACAAATGGAAATTTTGACTTTTCGTATGCCCGACAGCGCACAATTTTAACGACTTTAATACGTACATAAACAATGCCCGCTATAAGAAAAGCAATTTTCCCGTCTCAAGCAAAAAAGTCTAGACAGTTTTTGTCATCGTTTTATCACATTTTTTTTCGTAAAATTATTACAAGTTTTTCTTTATATATGTGTGTGTGTGATAACATGCGTTATACTTGAGTTTGACTGTGGTTGCTGCCTGCGAGTTGTTCGGTTTGGTCTTGTGTTGAACAAGTGGTTAACCTTGCGTATGAGTAATGTTTTCTTTATCTGCTTCATTATGCCCGAGTTTTTCCAAACAGTTGTTGATTTGTTACACATCAGCAAATAGCAAACGTATCGAATATGTTTTATAGACGAGATTTATAACTTTGACCCGTTTTTGTCAGCAGGCGAGAGAGAAAGATAGATAGAGAGATAGTGAGAGTGAGAGAGAAAAGTAGAGCATAAATAATTTTCTTATGCTCATAAATTCGTAGCCAATAAATGTGTCTATTTCATTTCGTTTGTCAGACGTTGGCAAATTGGCAAATTGACAAATTGCATAAATGACCCGCATTGAGCGTTATGGCGGCTTGATTGACTGATTGGCTGATTGATTGATTGACTGCCCCTCCGAAAATGATAGTGCGGCTGTTGTTGACAGCACTCATTAGTCGCAATAATATTTACACTCGACCAGATAAAACGTTTCCAATTTAAATGTCAACCGATTTTATTTCTCATGCTTTTTTTTATACCCTGTAAATGTGAAATATATAGTCGAAAATGACATTCAATAAATGGCTGGCAGTTTGAAATATGTTTGCCATATTTTGTTTTTACGGCCATTGATTATGGAGTGTGGTGGCTCGTCTAGGAGAAACATCTAGATGAATTTATATGAACTGCATATATATATATTCCCTATATATATTTGACTATTAATCTTATTGCTCTACTAATATTAATGTTCCCTGTCAATTTTATATCTCTTGCTTCATTCATTTCATTCAGCTTTTCGTTAATATTTGTATATATAAACAGCTGCTATTAGGCCTCGCCTAATGAACCTATTATCCAGTTCTCTGCATCAACTTACCTTCTATTAAATAAACGGTATCTTTAATGAGCTTACTTAATGGGTTAATTTTCTATAATAGCTGTCTAATTGGGCTAGTTTTTATAAGAGCTACCAAGAGCTATGTGTTACATGAGCTTGGTTTTTTAGGAGACAGCAAAGTTGATATCACAAAAAAAAAAAAAAAAAAAAAAAAAAAAAATTACAAAGTAAAAAAAAATGTTTTTTCAAAACTTTTATAGTTTAAACTTGGAAATCTACTGTAGAAAAATTGCATATGAAAAGTATCCTAAATATAGAATTGATTTCATATTTTAACCGCCTTATAATATGTATGTACATGTATTTGGCAGAAGAGCTATCTTTAAAGTTATCTATAAGAAAAGCAACTTCTGTAAGCTGCTATATGTTTCCCAGACATATAAAATATAATGAAAATAAATAAATAGATTTTAGATATTAATTATACTATATAAAAATATGTCTACAAAAATCAAACATTTTTTCATTTTTCAAAGAAATCTTTTCTTATATTTGATTTTTTTTTTTGTTTTTTTTTTTTTTTTTTATGTCTCATATGCCCTTTTTTTACAGGGTATTTTGGTAGTCCCTTGTGGTTTCATTTACATAGATTTTCTTGTTTATCACCTCTTTTTGCCTTCATTTTTTACGCTTCAAATAATCTTTTTGCTTTTGTTGCTCTCTTTGTTGTTGTTGTTGCTTTTGTTGTTGGGGCCATCAGCGTTAATTTAATATGCGACATTTGCACTTTTCGGTGCGAGCCAGCGATAACCCAATGTTGTTGTTGTTGCTGTTGTTGGTTGTCACCCACAGCGGATCGGTATCAATTTCTGGGTCGGTGTTTGGTATCTTTGCCCTCCAGTACCCAGTGGCTCTTATTATTATTATTATTATTATTTTGTGGCTGTTGCTACTATTTTGCAGCGTTGGGTTCAATTAAATTGATGCACTTCGTGCTTGGCTCGTAAAAATAGCTGAAATTGCTATATGCTTCAGGTAGTTTTGTAATGCCAACAGCTTGACTTTACGACACACGCATAAAAAAAAATAAATAGACATGAAAGAAGGGGCTAAAAGAGTCGACTTAAATATAATTTATAAGAATATTTCTAAGAGCACTTAGACCAAACGTTATTTATAATGCGAGTAGAGTTTAAATATTTGAAAAAAAATAAATAAATAAAAATAGATTAGTATGAAAATACATTTGAATTAATTTACGAAAAATATCCTAACATTTTTTTTATTTATTAACATACTGAAATAATTTTATAATTTAATTACAAATATTCTGGACTATTTTTTTAAAATTATATATGCAAATTTAAAGCCAGTATGAAAATTTATTCCAAAAATATAGCGAAATGGCTTAAGAATTTCCCTCAACATTTTCAGATACCATCGGATGGAAAAATACATTAAGTTGCCAAATTTCACTTTTAGCTACTGCCATTAAAACTTGAAGTCATACTTAAACTAAATTCATGCTGCCAATTATTTAACTGTTTGGCTATCAAATCGAAATTTATCTCATTTTCAAATTAACAATAGCCATAAACTAAACATTAAAACGATGACTCACTGCCAATGCGGACAGCTGATAAAAGAGAACGAAATAGGAGTATAAATTGCAAAAGAGAGATTTTATATATGTATATATATATATATGTCTATGTGTGTGGCACAAGTGTAGCTCAGTGTTGTATAGAATGTTTTACTTAAGCTAGTAATAATCGGTTTTGATAGTGGCTTAAAGAGCATGAAGTTGTTGAATTATTAAGCAGCAGAGAGACGAGACGAGACGAGGCGAGTCAACTCGAGTTGAGTCGAGTCGAGTTGAGTTGAGTCAAGTAGAGAAGACGCCCTCAGAGAGACCTTCGTTTCAATTGCACTTTCTCAAACATTTGCCATTGCAATTGCAGTTGGCAAATGCATTTGAGCTCATTATATGCAATTAGTGGGCCTCTCTTTCACTTGGCCGGGCCATAAAGCAATAACTGGGCCGGTCAAGCCAACTTGTTAACTGAATTATTCATAACCAGCTCAGGCAAAGGCGTATCACACCATATACCTTTCCCATACATATAGATATATATATCTATATCTATATATAAATATATATATATACATATATATATATCTGTATAGTATATCTCTCACCGTATGTACATATATATGAAGCAGTGCTTGATGTACTCTAAGGGCGCAATTAATTTGCTGGCAATAATGAAATCTAGGACAAAATGTTGGCAAAAGGAAATCGTTGACAGTTGGCTTACAAGCACAAGTTGAGTGTTCTTCTGTTTTTCTCTGTGTGTTATTTTTGCTCTATGCTCGACATGTGCTTGAGCTGATAGACGAACAGATCTCCTGTACATAATATATATTATTCACATCAATATAGTTAGATTTCATGGTAAATTGCTACAAAATTTTGTCTTTATTTTAATTCTGTTATTTATCGATAGCTCCAATAACTGATATGTATGATATATAGTTCGATCGATATTATATTTAAGATAGGTTTATCGATCAGTTTGATAGACATCGATAGCTTGCGTATGTATAACATAGTTTTAAGTGCAATTACTATAATATTTACAAATAATATAGTCTCCGAAATGCTATCGATTAGATATGCTATCGATATGAATGTGTTAAGCAACATTCTATCGAAATTAATATACCGATATATGAATATAATTATTTTCGTTGTTATATAAGTTGATTGCATTAAAGGCCTATAACTAAATTATATTTTACATGTAATTGATAAATTATCGATAAATTCAACAGTAGTCAGATCTATAAGATCATGAAAAGCATTTCAGTATTAATATTTAATCTCTATTCAGGCTAATTCTTGCCTGTAACGCACCTAGTCGCTAGCCTGATATACCCTATTTCGCACATAGTTTTACCTGTAGGGTATATGCTATGTTCGCTGTCCTGAACACCTTGCGCAAAACTTCCACAGCCCCAGATTGAAAATGCGAAATCATTTGTCAGCTTCAGATTGCAGCTACACACACGTAGGCAAATTTCTTTTGCCCTAGATGCGACCAAATGGGCCAAAACGAAACTGCCTGAGCAGGTACATACAGCCAAATAGATGAATCGTTGCAATAGCACATCAATTGTTGGCATTCCCACTCCGTTGCAGACGGTTTGCTTTTTAGAGTCTCATGTTTTAATCAAACTAAAATACTATGGCAGAAAATTACACTTGGCTGGATTTTTTTTTTTTGCTACTACTTCTTCTTCGTCTTGTTATAGTCTTTCTCTTGTATTTTCCCTGTCGTTCTCTTTGAAGTCCTTCGGGCAATGCATGCTCGAAAGCGCAAAATATTCAGAATTTCTGCGTATGTCTGCATTTTACATTTGCCTCTGGTTTTTGTGGATGAAATATATATAAATTGCAGAAGCCTGTTAAGTGGGTTGCCTAGCATAATAGCACAATAATCCCAGCTCGAGCATTGGTGTTGAATTTGAGCCAAGGTGATTCTAGATTAAAAGTTTCAGCCGCCAGCCAAGAACTTCAACAATCAAACATAATTGCTTAAGTTGCCAGGGAAGTCTCTTTATATATTCAACTTTAACGCGTACCATGGCAATTGCTTTCAGCTTAGAGATACTAGAATTTATTCCACAATTTTTTTTTTGCCGTTTGGAAAGGTCAAATATAATAGAATTTCGTTGGCTTGAGAAGGAGAAGAGATTGATATTAAGTATACGCCCTGTGAAGTTTACTTTGCATACGTAGACGAAGTTTTCGAAAGTTTGTTAAAGTGGATCAAATGTTGGAGATATTATGATTGTACATTATGATTGTATTATTAAAAATATTTTATATAATATATAATCCCATATAATTTTAAATATTTTATATATAAAATATATATCGATAAATCGATAACTCAGCTCTCAATTTTAACTAATCCAATTTAGTATAATATAATATTAACATTTAAAATTTAAACGTAAATATCATATATAATTAGAAATATTTACAGCTGTCCGTCTATAGCTATAGCTAAGTATAGCTCGCTATAATTCTTTAGAGAATATAATTTAGCCATAGCTCAGCCAACACTACACTTTGATAATTATTATATACTACCAGAAAATATCTACAATTTTAGCCTGACTAAGCTGGTTGTGATATAAATAGCTCCAACAGTAATTGCTATTTGTATAATTTCAATTGATTGCTGGAGATAGATTATCGAGCTGTAGATACGAGCATGGCTAATACATTTATTGAGTGCTGTTTATCAATTTGGCGGCGCTGTGGCCGACGTAATTGAATGTGAATTCGTTTCGTTACAATTTTCCATCGATGCGATGATCCGCATAATGGTTGGCAATTTTCCGTTTGGTGGCACGCTGATTAGTGTATATTTTGTGGCATGCCACAAAGTTATCAAATATGCCGCCTCAATGAATCACTTTAAGTACGCTAATTTGCTCGCCTAACCATTTGGCATTATCTGCGCTCAACTTTTCTTTATTCTTACTCTTCTTACTTTTTTTTCTTTTTGTGCGGGTATTTTTATATCATTTGCATATTTCGAGCACAGATCTTTGTTGCTGTTATTGTTGTTGTTGTTGTTGTTGTGGTTTTTGTGTTGGTCTTCATCAATCAAATGTTTGTGCGCTGGGCACCCCAAAACAATTGCATATTCATTGTAATTTGTTTGAACAGCTGTCGTCCGAAGTGAAATTCAAACAGCAACTGAATTTTGCGCCGGCAGATGACAGCAAATATTCGCAATAGCAGCGGGCGGGGGAATGGGGCGGCACGAGAGGCCTTTTGTTTGCAGACAGATTATTTAGATGTTGCCTTCGACTTTAAAGCGACACGCAAATGGCTAATGATAATTACGTAAGTGGTTGTGGCTTTGACTGCCAATGCGGCTGCGGTGCCAGTGGTGGAGGCGGTGGCGGTGGCGGTAGCGGCTGCGACACCGACTGCGGCTAAGGTGGCTGCCCAGCGTGTCGCAATTGACGAGCAAGTTTAGTGTGTGTTTGTCCAGTGGCAAGTGGTAAATGACACTGGCTTAAAGTGGCCATGGAAGCTCAGGTAAGTTTGAGCGAGCAACTACAAATGCTTGATTAGAGCTAATTAACGGCGCTTTAAGCTTGGTGTGTGACAGATCTTAAAGTGTGTTGATTGAAGCTTAAATGAGCTTTTTGTGAGTAGGTTTTTGGGGTAGGCTTACAGTCTTTATGTTTTATATATAAAGGAGAATCTGGTTTTAAGCTTAATATGTCAAAGATACTTGATGCTTTAATGAGCTTCATTTATCACAGCTTTGATGAGCTTTAATGATCTGTATTTGCTCCCAAAGCTTTTATACAACAGAATGACTCTCTTCCTAGGCTTTACATATGTCAGACTTTTCAGCTAGCCACTTTAGGCTTTAGTGAGATTTTAAAAATATAAATAGTTTTTTTCTTTTTCCCATAACAAATAACATCATTTAAGTTTTATACAAAATCGTATATTTTTTCGATTCAACTATTTCCTCCGCTAGAATTATTTGATGTGAAGCTTTAATCAACTTTAACTTAAGGAAGAGCTTTAATGTAAAGTACCTAATACAAACTCATTCGAATTGCAGCTCAAGGTGCTCTACATATATGAGCTTCTACAATTATTTGTTATGAAGCTTTAATAAACTGATAACTAAAAGTTCTTTAATAGTTAAAACTAATCGAGAAAGTTACATTTTTCTTAGGCGACTTTCATACAGGATTTTCCTGTTACGTTTTTCTTTCAGTTAGTTTTATCAGCTGCTAATTGCTGGAACTCGTTCAGCTAATGTTATTAGCGCTTTGTTGTGCTAAAACTAATCCACATTTAACGCTTGATGCGCAACATGAAGGTGGCTCCATCAAAAACTGACATACACAAACACCACACACACACACACACGAACACACGCGCTTGCACAACGGAAATAACACAGCGGCAGGCATAATTATAATTATCATCAAATTGAGTTACGTTGTCAGCTGCAGCACGAGCACAACGGGGCGTATGAGTAATAACAACTATAATATACACAGCCATAAATACACACAAATGTCAACTGTTAGTTAGTTAGTTAGTTAGTTAGGTGGTTGGCTGGCTGGCTGGGTGGATACCTATATACATTAATATCCAACTACATGCATCAGCCTGTGCATACGGCTATTATTGTTAAATGCATTTTGCACTTGTGATTCGTTTAGCTCGCAGCCTTGGCCTACGGCCGGGCCACTTAGTTTGCCTTTACATTTCCAGCTAAACAGTTTCAAAGAGCTCACAAATATTTACTTAAACTCACGCACACACACATACATACACATATATAAATATATGTATAACAACATTTTCAGGTTTATTTGTACATTTTACATTTCCGAGTTAACGAAAAGTTTTCGTTAAGAATCTGAGCATTTCGCATAGCTCTGGCAACCGAAAATTCCTGTTGTGGCAAACTTTTCGAGTTTACAACTTGGAGCCGCGCATTAGTAAATTGGTTATGGGATTTATGCTTTAATCATGAGCGATTTTATGTCGAACATGTGAGTTAACTCTAATTAAGGGCGTAACTGACATTTTACGTCATTTTAAGCCGTGCGCCAAACTAATTAATCCTTCAGTATTATGCCGTAGTCAGCTTTATTATGATAACGTAATGAGTTGAAAATTTAGGGCATTTTTATGCTCGCTTTTGGGCCAAACTTTTGCGCAACTTTAATATCGTAGCATAGTTTTTGGGGCTTGCCGGTTTTTATATGAAATTTTTAAGGAATTTATTGGCAAATTGCGGTTGGCAAGGAGTTTTTTTTTTTGGTTTGATGCTAAGCTGAATTTATTACAAAATAATAGTTGAAAATGGATAGAAGGAAAAGGGAGAGTTATAATGAAAAAGAGTTTTGACAAGCTCTAAAGCTATAAAATATTGATATTGATTGGTATTAATTTAAGATAAGTTAGAACTCGAGTTTGTGATATCATCTAGACATTTACTGCAGGCTACAGATTTTTTGTTTTGATGGTAAATTGCATTAAAAGTTGACTCAGACAGATGTGCTTAAGATATTTGCAAATGACTATCGCCTTTCTAGGCAAATCTCATATAAACTTATTTTTGAAAAATTTATCTTTAATCTCGTATTCTTGTATCTTGTATCTTGCATCTTGCATCTTGCATCTTGCATCTTGTATCTTGTATCTTGTATCTTGTATCTTGTATCTTGTATCTTGTATCTTGTATCTTGTATCTTGTATCTTGTATCTTGTATCTTGTATCTTGTATCTTGTATCTTGTATCTTGTATCTTGTATCTTGTATCTTGTATCTTGTATCTTGTATCTTGTATCTTGTATCTTGTATCTTGTATCTTGTATCTTGTATCTTGTATCTTGTATCTTGTATCTTGTATCTTGTATCTTGTATCTTGTATCTTGTATCTTGTATCTTGTATCTTGTATCTTGTATCTTGTATCTTGTATCTTGTATCTTGTATCTTGTATCTTGTATCTTGTATCTTGTATCTTGTATCTTGTATCTTGTATCTTGTATCTTGTATCTTGTATCTTGTATCTTGTATCTTGTATCTTGTATCTTGTATCTTGTATCTTGTATCTTGTATATCATATCTTATGTCTTCTATCTCTATCTCCTCTATTCTCTTTATTTTTCTCTATCTCTATCTGTCATTTAATGCCCGCCATTTGTATCTAATCTCATAAGTTTGACTAAGCAAACATGACTTTGATTTCTGTATTTCGTTTTATTCCGCCTCTCTTAATGGACAATGACTTTTGCTAAAATGCAGTCTGTAAGTCCGCAGTGCAATAAAATCGTATTACTTTTGCAAAGGCAAATATCGCTTGGCGTGCGGCAAGAACAAACAACTGTTACTTTCCCTTTGCCATATGTTAACGCCCCAATCATCGTCCCATACCGTTCTCATCCTGTTGCATTCCGAACTTTCATTGCCGTTTGGCTCAGTGTTTGCGCGAATCAAACAATTGTCACAAGTAATTGCGATTGCGGGCTGTGTCAGATAGACAAGTGAGGGCACGTGAGCGGTAATTAATTGGAAATGTCAAGCATCGAGACATTCGAGATTGTCAACCTGTTATCAAGTGCAAATATGCAGCCATCTAAGTGGCATGGCTGTCAATCAACCCGCAGCTATTCTCACATTTATGATATGCAGACGTCAAAGGCAAAAAAAAAAAAAAAAAAATGAAAGGAAAATGAGGAAAAGCCAAAAATGTTTAAGCGTCGCCTATCGACTTTCCTGCTAGGCTTGGCAGGTGTATGGGTGCTAGGTGGCATGCAACATGTTGCAAACCGACAATTAGCTGCCTCTACGACTTCTTGCTGCCACATTAGGTGCCAAGCCCTGCCCAGAGTAGGCAGCGTGTGAGCAAGAGTGCGCTTGCCCTAAAGGACCGACGCGTTGTCATTTCTTATGGCATTCAACTTAATTGCAAAAGGTGTGCTCGGGGGTGACTTCATATGTGTGTGTGTGCGCTAGTGGGTGTGTGTGTGTGTGTGCGCTAGTGGGTGTGTGTGTGTGTGTGTGTGTGCGCTGACTCTGGCGCAACGTTGCGTATGAGCAACTTTTGAATAATTAACTCACTTCAATGGCACTCGCTACGTTTTTGTGTCTTCCTCCCGCTCTCTCTCTCTCTCGGTCTCTCCCTCTCTCACCTTTTGTCGCCCTTTTTGCCCACTTCTTGGCTGTTCATATTTGTGGCACAGTTTCTGCGGCTGCCACTTGATGTAGAACGTTATAAAGTAAAACCGCGCTGCAAGATCATTTGATATGCATAAATTAAAATGCAACCGCTACACACACACACACACACACAAACACACACACACACACACACAGCTTCAGCTTCAGCTACTGCTGGCGACTCGACTCGACAGCTCCTCTTGTCAATGCAACCATTTTGCAATGTTCTTAATGGAAGCTGCCAATGTGTGTGTGGGTAGGGGGTGGCTGGATGCATGTCCATGTGCGTGTGTTCGTGTGTAACGGCATTTTGTATAAAATACACGCTGACTTCATAGCCTTCGATATAATATTGCATTTTTGGCCTCTGACACTTTGCCAATAACTTTGCCTACAAAAACTATATTTTCATTAACACTCAGGCATAACCACATACCCACACACACACACACACACACACACACACACACACACATACAGCAAGTAGACAGCAAAAAATAAGCCAAGTTTCTATTAAGTTGCAGTCTATAGTAGCTTAAGCTCTTCAGCTTATAAGAGCCTTGATATTTTCTTTTTTCTCTTTTGTTTTTTCCATGGAAAAACTTTGTTAAGCTGAATTTTGAGTGAAGAGATTTTAGGAAAATTATTTTTTTTAATCAATATAAATATTAAAGAGATATGAGCTGTTGAAAAGTTAAGCATGAGTATACGAATTTAGTGTATATGCATTGAAATATATTAAATATTTTAAATTAAATTGAGGCATTAAATCAAAGTATGATTATTTTAAGAATGTATTATTGAATTAAATATTTAGCACGAATAATTTAATTATTTCAATAAATTACAATCAAAAAATAATTTAAAAAAATGTATATGTATAATATTGAATTTCTAGTACTACTTTTTCTATGAAAAATTTATTCTTAATAATTCATTTCCTTGTAATCTATTCTAAGCAAAAAGTGAAAATTTTCTTATATTTCAATAGAAAAAGTACCGTTTCATTTGCTTTAACTTTTTGTATGAACACCACTTCATATATATACATACATGTATATATATAAATAAAGCTGATTAAAATATATATGTAGTATTCTCAGACAAAGCTTTCAAACATTTTTTAAAGTATAAAAGATCCACTAAAAAACAGAGTGTTCCGAAAACTAATAAAATTAGTTTGGCAGCTATCAAAATTACTTTTGGTGGCAAAATATTCGACAAACGGGATTTTCAAAAATCAATTTGCCAAAAAAAAGAGAGAAGACACTAAACGTGTTTGAAAGTAGTCAAAGTTTGGCAAGTTTTTTGGCAGCGCTTGCAGCAAAGTGCTGCCGCTGTTGCAGCAGCTGCGCCAGTTGCAAGTTTGATGAACCCCCCCAGAGCTGTGTACGGGTATCAAACCCTGGGCCAATGTCGCATTGCTGAGCCATTGACATTGGTTTTGATATTGCTCGAATTATTCAGTTTCCTTTTTTCTCGTTTTCTTTTGCGTGGCTGTTGCTTGTTGCACGTTGTCAGTTGTCATGCATATATATATATATGTATGCATATATCGGAATCGATATTATTGATTTATGGCTCGACCTTACATATGGCCAATATATATATGTATATACATATATAATTGTATTTGCGCATATTGCGAATGCAAAATGCTAGCCGTATTGTCATTACGGCTGATTGACCAATCCAAAGTCGCATGTCATGTAAATATTTGCAATTACCCAAACGAATGGGTGTAGATATACCCATATATCTCAATATATACAATATAGATATCTGTGCAGGTATGTTGCTGATTTTTGCATTTGACTGATTCAGCAGAAATATCACTTTGATGGCATCATTACAGATTACTGCGGAAGGCAATCAATAAAGCACCTGCGCATCAAAGGCAGCCAATCACAGGGCTACATCTGTCAGATCTACTCTATATAAATTGTATATATCTGTCAGTCAAAAAGTCTGTTTTTCTTTTTTTTTTCTGTTTTGTTGGCTAAAGTTAGTTGGCGTGAATAATTTCCACTAAATACAATAAAACCATTTAGCTTGGGGCGCTCGAAATTTACATAGAAATGAAAGCCTCGCAACCGGAACTGTGCCACAAAATAATAATAAAAAATACAAGTGAGTGACTCGTAGTAGACTACAAGATACCCTATGTGACAACATGCGAGGTTGATTCTAGTATGGACATAGAAATCATTGAGGTACTCGAGACTTTGGGGGCAAAAGGAAAGAAGAAAATTATTCGTAGCTGTGCGTAGCTCAGGAGAGCTTAGTACCCAAATTATATATCTCCAGCTCTTACAGTTTACGAGATATATATAAAAGAAATTTCACAATTAATTATGATAAAATAAAATAAATTATTACCATATTTAGAAAATTTTACCCTTAATCGAAAAAAATATAATTAAATACTAAAATATCTAGCAAGATATATCTAGTGTGAGTTTCAATAGTTCTCATAATAGAGCTTTTAGAGAATCAGATAGACAATAAAAATATAATCATTGGGATTGCCATGGTTGAAGCTCCCTCCCTAAATCACTCAAGAAAATTCCTGTTCCACAAACAACATACCCAAATTGCTGATTGAGTTTGTAGGGTATGAAAAAAAGTTGATGAGCTTCTGTTTTGTGGACTCTGGTTTAAGGACCAGCACTGGAGAGGGGGGCGGCGCTGATGCCCGCCCGCGGATGTAAATAATAAAAAGCACATTAAACAGCATTTTCTTTCATTTCGAAACGACAACGAAAACGAAAACGAAACAATTCCCAGTTTCATTCGTACTAGGGCACATACAAATATACACATAAAACCCGTACACACACACACACATAGAGAGTCCGGCCCAAAAAGTATGCTATAGTTGTTGTTATTGCTCTCGTTGTTGTTGTTGTGGTTGAGGCTGCTTACTGTGTCGCTTTGACACTTGGGCAGCCGCATTACTTGAAGAGGGAAAGAAGGGGAGAGGGGAAGAGAGAGAGAGAGAAAGAGAAAGCTACTGCGGCTACGGCCCACTTACGGAAATGCACTTTGCACTTAAATGGACATTAGATTTCGCCATGCAGTTCATTATAACAGCATCAGCCGATGACCACTCAAAAGTGTGAAGCATTTAAAAGGGGTGGGGGGAATATATTACGTAGATGTGTGTGTGTTGAGGAACTGTTGGAAATGTTTCCGAAAAGCGAAAGAGACGACCCATAAATTAATATACATTTTAAATATTAATATATAACAAAATAAATTAATAAGAATAATAAGGCTACGTTTATCAAGAAATTCACAAAAAAAAAATTAAATAAATTTTAAATATGTATAGACAAAATTAATAGTATTTATAGTTAAAGATTCAAATAATGAAACAGCAAAATTAATAATAATAGTACTAATCAAATGGATAAAGGGATAATAAATTTCATTAAAAAAGAAAAAAACAAATAAATAAAAAAAATTTATACATATTTATAAATAAAACGAAGAAATTTAAAAATAATTTTTATAAATATTTTTCTTCTTTAATTAATCGTATAAAAAATATAAGACTAAAATTCTTTTTATCGTATTTTCACCACATATATATTTAAAGAAAAATTCATATTTTTAAGCAATACAAAGAATGCAAATTATTTTACGTTCTTCAGTGAATAAAATATATACAAAATAGCAAAATAAATTCTTTTAAATACATACACGAAAAAATATTATAAAATGTTTATTATTTTATGTTCTTTAACAAATAAAATATAAACTAAATAATAAACCAAATAAATTGTTTTAAATATAATGTTCACCTTTGTAAAGTATTTCTGTGTAAATTTTTGAAAAATTCTTACTAAATTTAAATTTGAATCAAAACCCCAACAAATTGTACCAATATTTAAGCTACAATTGTGTTTTTTAAGCGCTTGACTTAATTAAAATTCGCAAAGAGATATTAATTTGGATGCATGTAAAATATGCAAAGGGGAGAGCCCGCGTTCGTTATCTCGCGTAATTTTTTTAATAAATATGTAATTCGTGGAGAAACGTACAAACTAAGCAGATAATGTCTAAATTATGAATGTTTGCAAACGAATAATGAAAACTGTGCCAATCTCTAGAGCATAAAAGCTTCGTTATTGCCCAATTACTTGGGGCTTTCTCGTGTTTTGTATCGTGTTCTCCGTTGCTTTTCTTTTTGGCTTGTTTTTCCGTGTTTTGCGGCCGGAACATGAACGTTGGCTTTGCCCCGCAGACGTTTGCTGCTTAAATGTGGCAGCTGCTACTTGGGGCCACTTGCAGCATTGCCTGGCACTTTTTGTTGTTGCTGTTGGTTTTCCCCCATTTCTTTTTTTTTGTTTAGTTGTTTTTTTTTATGCCTTTTATTTTCATGTCCAATTTCGCATTTGGCGCACGCTGAGCCTAAAAGACTGCACTTGAAAATTTTATGGGCGCTGCAGTAGTTTTTGGGGCCCGGCCCTGCGCCGGAGTCGAGTGCGGCCCGGACTTGTGAGTTACTGCCAACTGGCTGGCTGAGTGGCTGACTGGCATTATGTGGCCTTTTTTTTGATGATCAATTTTATGATGACTCTGGTTGCGCTCTGTCTGGCTGGCTGCAGCCGTGCCACATATGCCACTCGGCTCCCAATGGCACCGGCTCACCGTCTTCTCAAATGAAATGTGAAATGTAATCCAGCGGCTGCCAAGTGCCATGTTTATTTGCCTGCCCCGGAGTTGGCCAGTGAACCAGCAAAGCATTCAGTCAGCCCAGCACATCACAGTACAGCCAGCTGGCCACAGCCGTCCGTATTCCGGGGGCCAATGTGCCAATTGAGTTTAATTTGTTGAATGCCTTTTGACAGATTTCAAAATTAACTGGTATCACACTCGACTGCATCGCCCAAAAGTAAATGACTCGCAGTTGAGTTGCCGAGTTGCCAGTAGTTATGCTGGCCCATTCCACCCATTCAGACCATATTCGTTTGTGTTTCTGATTGAAGGCATTTCACATTCATTCGATTCACAATGACATTGGCTGAACGTGACACTGGATATGGCAGCAAATAGACTGCGTTCAATTTTAGTTGATTAGCTGGAGCCTACGCTCATGTAAGAGTGAGATAAAGACAGAGACAGAGAGAGAGAGAGAGAGAGAGAGAGAGACAGCCAGAGTTTGAGCAATTATTGTCAAGTTAGCGAACTGAGCTTGGGCATTTTCTAGTCAAATGAAGCCTAATCTGTTTATAGGCTGAGTTTCTAAGCTACTTAGAATGCTGTTTTTGTTTTATTATACCAAAGTTTTTGATGTACTTTTTATTATTTATCTAAAGCGCTTTTAAAACTTTTCTGTACTCTTAAATTTGTTTAATGTAAATTTGACTATGGCTCTAAAGAAGCTTTAAAAGCAATTTCATTACTTTTGAATGTCTTCAAAGGCTGCCTAAATTTAATAGGTAAATATATATCATAAAGGGCTTTACATTTTTGCGATTTATTGAGGTATTGCATAAGAGAGCTGTGCTTTTAGATGTTCTATAATTTTTGTAAATTTTGTATTCCATTTTATGGCTTGCTTAGTAGACTTCACGATAGACAGACCATTTTTGATTTATTTAAATTTGGAATTCCAGTATTGAGTTGACGTCCTCTCTTGAACTTAAGTGACATTTTTCAGCTGTTTTTCAAGCTGTTTACTAAAAGAAACAGCTGTACTCAGCGAACTGCTGTAGTCTATCCAGCTGAATCCGAGTTCTTGTTTGAGATTCACGCCTTAAGATTAATGACCATAATATCTTGAATATGCTTTTAAAGGAAAGCTAACTTTTATAAGCTTTCAAAGTGTCTAAATGTAAGTTGATGCAAGTAAAAAATCCTGCTAACACTTAAGAAAAATCAAACATAATTTACAATCTGCTTATAAGATTAAAAGCTTTAATGAGCTTTCAAAGCATTTAGCCGACTGTTAAGCAGAAAAATCAAACAAGCTGACTAATCCAACATTATTTTCAATTTAATGCGTTTTGAAAGCTCTTTTAGCAGTTCTTATTGAAACTAAATTACACAAGCTATTCTAGCTCTCAGTTTACCTTTCAGCTAGTCTATTCCGAGCTCGGCCAGTAGCTATGTGTTTGCTCTTGCAGATGAGAAGATTTTATTGCACGAATTCACTTGTGAAATTTGATTATGCACATTTTGATGTGGAAATGTAGAGAATATATGTATGTATTCCACAATACACACACACACACATACAGACATAAGGGCTATGGTAATGTGAGTCTATGGCATCTCTGGTTGACAAAGTTTGTTTGTGGCTCTATAAATTTTTAAAGACCTCCGGCTAGTTGTAATCATTGATTTGCCGCAACTTTCCGAGAACTTTAGCTAAGCCGATTATAGTCAACATTATGTGGCTGATTCTCAATTTATTTATATAGTTTTTTCCTTGGATTTTTTTCCCGAGATTTTCAATGCAAAACAGCTGCTGAATGTGGCTTTGCGAAGACTTTACTAGTTTAATCTGTTCTCTACCGGCTCGAGCGCTTAATGCATTTGCATGACCGGAATAACTATCGATAGCAGCGCACCTTGAAGTCGCTTTTGCCCACTGGGCAAGTGGAATAGTCGAAATGCAATTATTGCATGCAATTAACAATTCGGGCCAAGTTTTAATCTGAGCAGCTCTTAGGCATTTGTGGCTTTATATATATACGTATTTTGCGATTACTTCATTTCAAATTTACGAGCGCTACGCTTGACGAATGCTTGCAAGTAATTTAAGCATTTTAAGTGCAAAGGCCGTTTAAGCATTAGGATTTTGTAGGCAGACAAAAATAAAGTCGATAATACTCTTTCTAAATATATAATATAAATATTATTTTCAAAAAATTTTTTTATTTTGCTTTTCAACACAGATTTGAATTTGAATAGAAACCTTGTATTCTAAGAAATATATGTTTTGATATTTGTAGCTAAATTACACTCTGAGAAAAATAGTCAAATATTTTAGGGATAGATTGGCAACAGTAGTAATATTCGTTGCTCAACACTAATCTGGAATTTGATGGAAAATTTATAATTTGATGCAATATTAGCAACTTACATTGCTGTAAAGAGGATGGAATCATATCATAAATAATTGTTCATTTTTAACACTATATTTAATTTATTTCTTCAAGAAATATAATTTATTTATTTTATTTTATGCATGGATATTTTTGTAGAATTTTTACTCAGTGAACAAATATTTGAAGAAAACATTAGCAGTCTGCCTACACAATAGTTTACCAACACTGTTCTGAATTTAACTATTGTTCCATAAATCTATTTGGATAATGTGTTAGCATAGACACCATAAACAATGGTTTAATTGTAACATAAAACATTTTGTGCCTGACTTTCGCCTCTAGCAGCTCATGAATCACATTGTATTGAATATTTCACTAGTTTCATAAATCTTTGCGGGAACATATTAAGACAATATGTATATATTCTGTCAGCTGTTGATATATATTTCCAATTTGTTTCTATTTTTGGCACTGCGAACGCAGGCAACTAGAAATCTTGCTTTCCTTCCTTCTCTGTTTTTTTTTTTAGGTAAATTTATGCCCGGCAAGGCTTTCAACAAGTTGGCAGCGCTCACGGCTATTATTCTTGGTGTCAATACGAGTTGGCAGCGTTTCAATGCCTATTTATTTATCAATTGAAGCATTTCTCAACACTGCAATAAAAGCGAAACACATAATAAATAAAAGAAACAATGAGGTACTCACGGCAAAAGTCTTTTGTTCAAGAAGTAAAATCTATCTACATTTTTCACTTTATATGCTGAACTTCTTAATTTTTTTTTTTTTTTTTTTTTGATAGCGTGCATAAAGAAAGTACTTTTATGACTTCACAATTTTTAATGACATTTTCCTTTGCTTTCTTCTGCGCATAACACAAAGTTTATTAAAGCGCAGAGGAAAAATTACCTTTTTGTTGGCAATTTATTCATGCATTCAGCCATACAACTGAAGTCGAGTCTAATGTATTTGCGATTATGTGAACGCTTAGAGCTAAACTTGTTGTGCTCTTTCCACACATTTTCACAGCAATTTTCCAATTGAGGTAGTCGCCCAAATCGCTTTGCCGTGCTTGAGTTGAGCCACGTTGAGCTCAAGCTCAAACGCAAACTCAAATTCAAACTCAAATTCAAATTCAATTAACTGCAATATCTTTAAGGATATCATTAACGTACTTTTGTCTAATGCAAATTCAGTTTGCCCTTGCTGGTGTAGTTTCTGATTAGAAACCCAAACATTGCACAATTACAGTGAACACTCGCTGCGGTTGCCACATTAGCATAATCCGCTGACTTATGTCGGGTCGATTCATTTGCATAAGCTTCGGCACTGTTAACGGGCTTTCACTCCAAATGGCTGCCAGAAGCAACCTTAGTGCAGCACTGCTATAGTTATCTTTTCCATATACCCTGTATAGGGAGGGTGTGCTGAAAAAATTAAAATTTAGAGGGAAGTGTAGCTGCTGCTAGATGTCTAAGCAGTTCATGAGGGCTTTGCATTTGCTTAAGACGATTCTAAGCTCGACATTTGTATAAGAGTTTCGATATGATATTCAGAGAGTTCCATGTTAGAGACCCAATAGAGCTGTATAGGATATGTATACTAGTTATATAAGCGTTTTAGAAGAGATAAGACCTTTGGTGCTTAGAGAGCTGTACAAGAGATCCATAAGATTTTTACAAGAGCAATACAAGATTTCTATGAGATTTATATCATAGTTGTAAAAGCATTTCTAAGAGATTAGAGCCTACAGAGCTGTTTAAGAGTTCTTAAAAAGATGTATAACAGTTTTATAAGAGTTTTATATAATATATGAGCTAAATAAGAGCTGTATACAAGTTGTTTATGAGTGCAGCTGTGTTAAATTATAGCTGCGTAGCAGATGAAAAGTTATGGGGCTGATAAAGAGTAGTATATGATATGTATAGCAGCTATAAGAGGTTTGTAAGACTTTTCAAGAACTGTGCTAAATTCTCAACTAGTTTGCAAAGAATTAAAAAAATTATAAAATAAAATGAGACTGATTTCATAAGATTCTTTTTTAATAATATGTTAAATTTTCCAAATTTTTAAATGAGTAGATGTCATACACTTAGGGAGTATCTGTTTAAAAATGTTCCGAATTTATTCGAGCAAAAATGCTAAGTAGACTCATTTGAGTAAAGCTGCAGAAACCTTTTTAATGAAATTTATGTGTAAACCTATCGAATATCTAAAGCCGGCTTAAACTGGGTTTGCTTCAAGTAGATAAACGTGAAAAATGTTTACTAAATCTCATAGATTATCAAGTTTATGTCTTTATATATAAGGATAGTTGGGTGTAGAGCAGAGACAAATAGAAGTTTTATTCGACCTTTCTGTTTAGTTCGAATAAGAATTTATAATTTTCTTTGCTGCTTTAAACATTTTAGTTGATAATAAAACCATTAAAAATAGAAAACAAAGAAGCCATTAAAATAAGAAAATCTAACAAAAAATTAATTAAAGTTCTCGCAAATCAATAAAGCTCTCTCAAATCTCGCAAAAATGATTCATAAATTACTAACATATAATAAATGAGTAATAATGTAATTGGCATAAACCATTTACCTTTGGAACTTTGGCATTTCAGCTCAGGGAAAGGCTAAATATTAATTCAAAAAGTCATTCAAGCAAAAAATTTCCATATGCATTAAATGAAATTATAGAATCCTTCAAAAGAATATACTTATATATATTCAAGCACATTTTAGTGCCCATCAGCTACAGTTAGTCTGCGATGCAGTCTTTATACGCTCAATTAAATGACATTGAAATACTTGTGTAAAATAAATATATATAAATATATCCATATATATATTATGGAGAGGCGTTGAGGCGTGCTGGGTATATGTAAGTCAAGTGCAGATCTGCGTGATGTTTTTTTTTGCCGACAATGAATTTTAATTAGTGGCGCAATGCAATTGCGCTAAAAATAGCAAACTGCCCAGGAAACAACATGAAAGCCGCATTTTCAATGACTTACTAAATATGTAAATTAATGAAACCAAGCCAAAAATGTGGCACAAATGCGCCCCGAGGCGCCTGGGGCGCTTGGCACGGCTTGCTGCGACGAGTGCTAGACTAGAGAATTTCCTTTGAACTATTTTCGTTCGCATGCATATTGAGTGTTGCTTTTTCTTTGCAATTTTTCTCCCCCTCTCTCTCTCTCTCTCTCTCTCTCTTTCACTATTTTTTTTCGAATACAGTTCAGGTGGGCACTAACAAATGGCAATGTGCAAGTGGAGCCCCTCGCCCCGCCCCCGCCGCCGCCGGCTCCCCCTCTGCTCCTTTGCTTCGTATCGTTAGATGGCGCAAGTGCAGCTAACAATGCACTCGAGCCTTGTCGCTGGCTCTTGACATAGCCGCAACAATAACAACAACCGCAACTAATAACTAACAGCCGGCGCTGGAAATAGTCTAACAGATACTCGAATGCCATCAAAGTGATGTGTGTGTGCGTGTGTGTGTGTGTGTGTGTGTGTGCCACTGCATTGTATTGTGCAATAGCAGCGACCACGCTGCGTATACGTCATGTGTGTATTGCGGACAACTTTTTAATTTCCTGCGCAAATTTATTTTAATTGCAAACAACTAACACACACACACGCACGCACATACAGACAGCTATATATGTATGCAGCACCCTCTCGTTTACCTTCTCCCTTATTCGCTCATACACCCTTAACATTTGTTTTCTGTGTTATCTGTAATTAATTGTAAATGCATTTTGTTGTAAATTTAATGAAACGCATCTCATTAAAAATTCAGCGAATTAGCAAATAAATTTGCAAAGCTCTTTTGCTATGAGTGATCGGGAAACGGAAAGGAGAGTATATTGGTTTTACGGATATGGATATAATATAAAGTCAAATATATTTTTCTAGACTTTTGAGAGTAGAGCCTAGAAATTTGATTATTAAATGAAAATGTAGGCGGTAAACGAGAATATCCGAAGGTCACAGCGATCGAGTACCCAATCTCCCATATTCCTCCAATCAGATCCATTGGGATACCATAAGACTAGACATTTGTTACTCGAGTCCGTAGCCGTAGCCGTTTATAAGTCCCACATGGATCGCTGCTCTCACTCTTTCATCTGATCGTTCAAGTCTCTTCAAACTCCCAAGCGAGTATTCTCCAGTTGCTTATACCCAACTGCGAAATTCTGTCAACTTTTTTCATGCATTGTTTTGCTGTTTCATTTAATGTGTTTGCTGTGGTTTTTTATGTAATTGTTAAAAGCGTTAAATTAGTTGCTATTTATTTGCGGAAATTATTTAGAATATTGGGTTTGGCTGCGTTAATTAGCCAGGAAAACCAAATAGTTGGGGTTTGTTAGCTTCAATTTCGGTTGAAAATTATGAAATGTGAGATTTTGGGCAGAAGCAATCAAAAATGTATGAATTTTAGAGAAGTGTAATTAAGAATATAATAGACAATGAAGAAATATCAGTATATAGTGAGGAAATATTTAAAATTGATTTATAGAAATAGAGAGCTGAAAAATTGGGAGAATTTATTGAATATAAATTGCCATAAAAATAATAGAAAAAATTAAATTTTTTTTAAATAGTTCCATTACCTTTTATTATTATATAAACAAAAATTAATCCACGAAGAAGTTTTAGGCGGAAAGTTTTATCGTATTTCCATACAACTTTTTATCTCTAAAATTTTTAATATGCTTTAAAGCTTTACTTTGCTATATAACTCAGACTTTGGTTTAATAATATTATATTATATTATATTATAATATATATAATCATTTATCCTTTGCTATCAGTAGCTTCCTTCATAATCCAACCTCACAGTCTTAAAGCTCAACGCCGAATATAATTTCCCCAAATATTCGATAATATCTTATGGCATTTAGCAACTTCTCAGGCCATTGCCTATATTGACTATGTATGTTGGCATTGTAATAAATGGTCTCAAATGTTTCATTATAGTCTATGCTTTATCTGATCTGTCGTTTATTTTTTCGTAATGGACACAGCAGTATCGGCTCAATCGGCGCGTCAACAATGCATATATCATATATCGCATTAGGCAGCCGCCCACATATCGAAAGTAATAAAAGTTTCGTGCCGGGCATAAATCACTTAACACTTTGCTCATAATCGCCGAGGGGCCGAGCCAAAAGGAAAACAAATCTAAATTATAATGGAAACAAGAGAAATTGAATTGAAATATAGAGCCAGAGCAACCACCACACAGTCACACAAACACAAACACAAACACACACACACACACACAGACACACATTCAGGCATAAACAAGGCCCACAGAAATGTAGAGATTTGTTCTTGATTTTTAATTAGTTTTCATTTAGCTCTTTTTTTTTTTACTTTCGCATTCCCTAATTAACTAATATGCAGAGTAAACAAACATTTTTAATTACACGAGTTTTTTGTGTTACCTACATTCTTCTCGTTTTTCGCTAATTGCCCGTAAATTAAAAGGCGAACGTGTGCGGCCCAGCGGAATAGACCAAAAATTGATGGCGTTTTAGGCCAAAGGCTAGCTTTTGATGCCAGAGGGTCAGCTACAAATTGCAGGCTGAACGTAAATTTCACTCTAGCTCTAGCTGCACACTATCGATTCTGCCTTTCAAATGGCACGTTGGACAGGATAGGGTCATACATGCATATACACATACACGTATACATATGTGTATATGTGTATGTGGGCTGTGCAGCTCGACACTGATTTGGCTTAAGCGATAAAAGTGGGAAAGGTGCCTTTTGTGCCGGCGCCAGAGCCACGCCAAGCATAACAGTTTAAATGCGAAGAGGGTCTATTAAAAAACAAAATGGAGTACATGCCAGTACACGCACACACACACACACACACACATACACACACATACGTACATACACACGCACACCCGCAGTAAAGCCAACATGCAATTTATGAACAGCTTTTTGCTGGCGGGCCAAAATGCTCGTTTGAAGCTAACGAAATGTTGCAAGCGAAACCAAGTCCAGCCCAACCTGACAAAAGCAACAAGAAGTTGAGGCAGAGAGTGAAAAAATACTAGGGAATACTTTGAGTACGCGCAAGAAAAGGTAGCGGCAAAAAATTTACAGAAAGAATGTGAAAAAAAAAACGTGAAGCGCAGGTGAGAGCAGTCAAGTCCTACTTAGGGCTGGCTTTATTTTGCGTGTGTGTGTGTGAGTGTGTGTGTGTGTGTGTGTGAGTGTCTGTGTGTGTTTGTGCCAGCAAATTGCAAAGTCTACTCCAGGGAGCTAGCGAAGTTGTTAGACGAATGGTAGTTTATATACCCTATGCTACTTAGTAAAGCGGGTATATTGACTTTACAAATTGGTATTTGCCATAAGACCTATCCCCTCACACCGGGTTTTCCACATTTCCAAATTCAGCTTTTGGTATACGAACTTTTAAAAAATTTGAGAAAATTTTAGTTTTAAATTTTTCAAGTAAAGTATATATGAAAACATTTTTTTTTTATTAATAAATTCTATAAATTGTAAAAAAAAAATCATACTATAATGTATTAAACCTCTACTCTTAGAAACATGCGAGTGAAAAGATCGAGAGAATAGAGAAAAGTAGAGAAAATTCAGCGATAGTTGCAGTTTCATTTCTACAAGCATATAGAATCGATAAAGTCATGCAACTGTAAACAATTTCTAAATATATTTATTCTTTTTACTAAATAAATGTGTCTTACATTGGAGCTTTTGTGGTTTTACGTCCGATCAATAGCAATTAACGTTTCGATATATACACTAAATAAAATCTGAAAAATTCAATTGTATATGTGATTGTATATAGTTGTATTTCAAATAATTACTATATGATATTTACTATATATATATGATGTATAATATATATTTTGGATACATGTTATATATTAATTATATATTTTTATAATTTATAATTATATAGTAAATTGTTGAAATGAAGTATATTTGAATCAGTTTTTTATTTTCCATATAATAGTTTTAAAAGTTGTCCATTATTTTGTATAAATATTTTTCATATATTATTTATATATTATATTATTTATTTTTTTATATAAATATAGTATAGTATTTATAAAAATTAATATTATTTATATATTATATTATTTATTTTTTATATAAATATAGTATATAGTATAGTATATTATTAAAAAAAAATTCCTCAAATTAGAGAGGCGTGTTCAATCAGAGAGTAAATTTTGATTAGACTCTGCTTTGATCTGACAAGGCTGACAAGAGACAAAAATCTAATTAGAGGCGCAAATCAATTATAATTAGATATGCAAATCTCATTAATTGCTTAATTGTGCTAACAATTGCATATCGGATTGTCTGTCTCATATATATTCTAAAAAAATACTATATAAACTAACTCAACGCGCAGTCGCTCACGCCCTACTCCTAGCTAGTTTATCCCTTAGCTTGTTGCTGTCGCTTGCAACGGATTAAATTTGAAAAAAAAAAAAAACACACACACAAAAAGTAAAAATTGAAAGTAACTCAGCGGTCGGTCGATGGGTCGCTCGCTCGCTCCATCTGTGGGGGCGTGTCACAGTGAGTGCCCGCAGTAGATGAACGGCCAATGTGCACAATGAAACTTTTGCATTGCATTCGTGCGCCATAAGCCGTGAAAGTTTTATGTAAATGTTTTATGCTAAAATATGTGCCAGGTCGCCGCTCGGACCGGGGCAGCGCTGGGGATTGGTATTGATGTGTCCAAGCTGCATGCTGCATGCCACATGCCACATACCACCTGCCAGGCAGCGAGGTCAACTTCAGCCACGTTGTGATATATTGGCGCACAAGGCGTCGACTGCAATTTGTAGCGAAACTTTTATTAAAGCGAATCAAAGCAACAGCAACCGGCTACAGCAGCTACAACACCTGTGGGGCTGACTCTGACTATGCCAGCGCCCCTCAATCAATCCCTTAATATTCACAGAAGGCAGCCAAAAGTTATTTTTTGGAATATTTTGTGTTCTGCTCTTCATTGAAAATGGGGAAAAGCGGGTGTAAAGGGCTCGTCAGCAGAGATACAAATGTAAGTAGAGGAAGGCGTGGCATTTAGGCTATATATATATTATATACATTCATGATAAAGTCAGTTGTAATATATATATTTTTTAATCATGGCGACAAGTTGACTCAATCAAGCCAAGTCGATTTTTCAGCAATTTCGCATTTTTTTTCTTTTTTTTTTTTTTTTTTTTGGTATTCCCCAGTCAGGCACACCCCGCCCACAGTAGACACTAACAAAAGGCATGCGAGCGTATACTATTGGCATTCAGTATATTTTTTTATTCACGCCTGAGCATGTTATGAGTGTGTTATGATAAAGGAAATATTTTTATTATGTTTTCAGTTTCGTTTTCAGTTTCAGATTTCGGTTTCAGTTTCAGTTTCAATTATGGCTGCAGCTAAAAATGTAATTGCCAAAAGTGTTGCACACACACAGACATACCTACACACACATGTCAGCAACTTTTTCAATTTCATCATGAAAATGGAAAGCAGCTGCATCCTTTCCACACTAACTTTGCCCATGTAAGCTCTAATTCTGTGTAAACATTGTGCAGTTTGCTTAAAACAAAAACTAAGTAGAAATAACATTAATTATTAATTCAAGTGTTTTTACAATAATTGCAGCTTTCTGCTAGAGTTGCTAAAACTATTTAAATATTTAAGAACTATTGAGCATTACATATAAGTTGAACTTTGCTCTCTTTGCCATTCTTTCTAAACACATTTAAAATAAAAAAAATTCTTTGCTTTTAATCTAGTTATACCTCTAACTGACCTTGCTTACAATCTGCCAAAATTATTTGTCATAATTTGATGCAATTCTCATGGGAAATTCCATTTAAGTGTGCTTTGATTTATTTTCTTGATAAATAATGCCATGAATAATATTTTACATATTTGTCAGGCACATTTTTTGTATACTTTGCATATAATATATATGCTATGAGTGCACAAATTAGCTATTTAGTTCTAAGGGCTATAAAACGTCTAGGGTTTAGCCTAAAATTCTCATAAAGCTTTTGGAAAATGACTTTAAGCACGAAACTGTAGAAATGCTCAAGGTTAACCAATATCTCCGAGCTGAAGCTCTGAATTTTTGTGAGTAATTTAGTTTGCTGTAAATTTAGTTAAATATATAAATATATTATTGCTAGTTATAATAAATTGTAATATTTAAAAGAGTTAAACTAACAAGTAAATATAAAAATTTAGGTTAATTAAATTTTTATTCGATATGAATATCATCATTAAAGCCTTTGAATTTTGAGAAAAAAAAAAAAAAGAAGAAAAAATGTAGGATAATTTTTTTTTTTTTTATATATTATATTATTATCATAATTATTTGCGCTTCAGCCCATCAGAAAATAAATATTTTCTCTTAAATTCCTAGTTATTTTTCATAATAATGAATGGAATTTTTTTTTTACATTTTCCAGTTTTGCCTCAACAAAAAATTAATTAACAATCAAGCCACAAACCCGCATATGCATTAAATAATTTTATTTAAACTTATTTTAATTTGATTTAAAATCTGATTTTTTCTTATGTACTTTCCTTCCCTTTAGAGTGAACAATCTCTACCTAATTATTAGATTTTTTTAATGATAAATAAATTAATCAATTACTCGGTCGTAATATTTTTCTGTCCGCGACTGTATATTATATACCTACAGAATAATTGTTACAAATTAATGTTTATATAAATGTCTACCCGAAGCAAACCGAAAAAGAGACGCGATTCTATTGAAGTACTCAAATCGAATCACAGGATTCGTGCGAACTCACGCAGAAAGCAAAGCACATAATCTGATTGTCCTGGGAAGTTGGGCTGACCTTGTGCCATTTGCAGCGAGTACGAGTCATTTTTATGGCCGACAATATATCCGTGTGTATAATGGTTAAGTATATTCTATATACATACACATGCATACATACATATATACGTATATTTCTGTGTGTGACCCAAAGGGGTTTCGGCGCCCTAATGGAGAAACGCAATCAAATGCCATGTGTCAACGGCTATTGAGTGTTTGCCTCCGATGTACATGTCAACTTTAGCTATAACTTAACCTGCTGCGTCCTCGCTCTTCAGCTCTCTCTCTCACTGTCTTTCGCACTCCTTACTCTCTCCCATTCGCGACCTACAGCAGCGGCAAATAATTTGTCGTGCACTTCATATTTTTGCTTGGGCCCGTAAAGTCAACAACAACAACAACAACAAAAACTACAACAAAATAAAAGTAACAAAAAGTGGAGCAGTCAGCGCCATTTCATGCCACAGGCCAATAAAATGGCCAAGCTGCTGAGCTGTCGTCGGCTGGCGCTGGGGGGGCGTGGCCGGGCTTAACTTTGCGGCGACCCAATTCCAGACGTGCCTTATCGCAGATAGAGGTCTATAGTAGCTCTCGGAATACCTCAGCAGCTGTGTGTGCGTGTGTGTGTGTGTGTGTGTGCCAAGAACATCATAATTAAGCGCACTAATTTAATAATAATATTGCCTAGTCAAGAAAATATTCGTATATTTTGGATAAATAGCCGCATTTAGGTCTGGGTTGGCATATTAATTAGACACACACACACACACACATATGCATATACATACATCAATATATATTGATGTATATATATAAAAGTTTGGTTAGTTGGTTTTTCCCTCTGGTTTAGTTGGCAAATGTTGTACGCGATTTTCGTGACAAACGCCAGCGGCACGCATATTTAATCAATTATACAAATTGCCAGCATGTAAATTGCAGTTCACAGAAATTTGTAGATTTTTATCGCTCAGGTGCGAGTCGCCTAGAGCAGGTGGGCGCGCATTGAAAAGCCGACTTCAATCTGATTAAATACAACATAAATTGTTGTGTGCGCGAGTCGGCGCTTATCAACCGAGGCGTATCACAAATGTGCGCCAATTTTTACAAAACATGCCAAAAGCACACACATACATATATATACGCACATACATATACACATTCACCTTAATGGCATTCAACATTTTGCACGTAAATTAAAAATAAAAGGCAGGCGCGCATAATTTTCAATTTTCATGCAACGTTAAAAGCGCTGAAAAATGATATTGAAAAACGAAACTTAACGATGGGCCCAAAGCGTCAGAAACAGCAGTTGAGCAGAGTGAAAGGAAGGGAGACACCGAGTGAGAAAGAGAAAGAGAGAGAGAGAAAAAGAGAGAGATTGCTTGTAGGTAGGAGCTGGTAGGTGGGAGACGGCGCATTATTAGAAGTTAAAAGTTTGGTAGTTACACTTAGCAAAAAGTTTTGGTAAACAAATTTACGAGCTGCTCATAAAATGTAAGAAATACTTTTGCTTATATATGAAAGCTAGAATAGACTCTGTTCAAAGGGGGAAAAAATTATAGCAGCTAAATAGTAAAAATATACAAAAGAAAACTATAGACTAAAATTAATAATGAAATAATCTCCAGGAGAAATAAATTATAGAAAATAAAATATAAATGGAATAATATATGTACTAAAATTAATAATGAAATAATCATAAGAAGAAAACGAGACAGAAAATAAAATAAAATATAATAGAATACAAAAATATAAAATATATCAGAAATTGTTCAAAGAAAAGTCTTTTTGTCTATAAAATATATACAAATAAAGTAAAAATAAAATTGTTTCTTACTCAAATTGTAAATCAATTTAATAAATCTGTAAAAATTTATGAATATTACATATAATATTAAATTAATATTAGAATATTAAATATAATATTATAAAGAGATAGAATGGAAATTTTCCTGAAATTTCAATATTGTGTTCCAAGTTTTCGTTTATTAAAAAAGTTGCTAAAATATAAATTGCAGAAGTTTATTTTTAATAAGAAAATTATAAATATGCTCTACTCAAAATTGTGGCAATTTCACCTGTGCGTGCCACAAACACCTCTTGTAAGTTAACTGTCAATAGAAATTCTCCACCAGGCAAATTAAATCAATTATGAACTCTCAAGAACTTTAATTATTTTTCGGTCAGTGTATATAAATGAATTTTTAAGTGTGTGTATATAGCTATATAATATAGTGTATATATGTATGTAAAGAGAGAGAGAGAGAGAGAGAGAGAGAGAGAGAGAGAGAAATAGAGAGAGAGAGTGAGTTGCCCGCAGTCAAGTTGCTGGCAATTCCCTCATAGCTAAAATGGGGTTTGGCCGCAAAAGCCGCAGGACACACAGAAACTTGCACTGGGAAGCGTCTTGAGTTGTTGTTGTGCCCGAAACTAGCTTTGAAGTTAACCCAAGGAACTTGGCACAAAATTTAATAACTCGCGACAAATTAACTTAGACAGCACACAGATGAGGGAGCTTAGGGAGGAGGGAGCTGGGGGTTGAGACTGGCATGCAAATTGCTTAAATACCAAAGTGTTATTTGCTTGAGTGGCGTGGCGTGGTCGCTGTGACGTCATTGTCAATGGATTTATTACGCATACGCCGCATGTGCAGCAACAATTTAGTTGGCCCCATTTGCAGAACGTGTTTTTTCTACTACTTCTTCTTCTTCTCCCTACACACGCACACGCACACACACGCACATATGTATATATTACTTTGTTCCTTTTTGTTGGTGTTGTTATTGTTGTTGTTGTTGTTGTTGCTGTCAACAAAAAAGTTTACACCGTCTGGCGTTCAATTTGACGTTCAGCTGTGTTGCTGCTGCCATTGAATGTCATAAAAATGTGTTTGAGGTAAGCTAACAATAACAAATAAACACACAAATGCTCCGCCTACCTCTACCGCCCACTAGCATATCTTTGTAAATGTGTGCGTGTGCGTGTGTGTGTATGGGTTTATTCACACATGCAAATGGCAAGGCAGCTAAATAAATGCTAGACAAAACCAACTATGCGATACCAGCACTTGCTACACATTTGATTTTATATGCTGAAATTGTTTCATTTCTGTATTATTGCTGCGCAGCCTGGCAACCCTGGCCTGGTTCACAGCTGCCGCTCAACACATTTACATTTAAATGTGTAAGGAGTATTTTTTTTTTTTATTGAAGTTCAAAGAATATGAAAATGAAATGCTTTCATATATGAAATATTGAAAAAAGAAAATGATTTTCTTCTTTTATTTTTGTTTTTTTTTTTTTTTTTTTTTGGCCCCATATAGAAATAGTCCAAAAACACTTTTCAAAGTCAGAGCAAAAATACTTGAAATTTCTTTGACTTCCTGCGGCAATTAGCATATTACACCAACTGCTAATTTATTCATTCAGCGCAATTACTTTATTAAAGATATAAAATGAAATTGAGATGTTTTTTCAAGCGAAACATTGCCTTGGCTTGCCTTGCCTTGCCTTGCCTTGCCTTACCTTTCCCTGCCTTCCCCAGTTTAAACAGTTGACAACCCTTTTGGCACTTAAGCAAACGTTCATAATGCCGTGTAGCAACAAGCTGAGAGGGTTGAGCCATGTGGAGCCGCAGTGAACAGCAAATACTCTCCACATAGCTCAAGTTGATATCTGATATGTGTATAAGAATTTGACATATATATTTTTTACAATTTGTCTGATGATAGCTGAGTGGTTGGTTTAATGCTGTTTTGATGGAGAAAATGATACTGAGAGCTATTTATATATATATGGCATACGTTAGGCTTTTATTTTTGGAACTTTATCAAAGTTTTTATAAGACATGTTCATTGTTAACAAGTTGATATATGAGCTATAAAGTGAGTAAAATTTAAGCTTGATTAGATAAAGTTAAGTCAAGTTAAAGAGGGTCTCGCCCCAATGTAGCTAATTCCACAAATAATAATATATATTTATATAAATATATGTATATTAAATATGTCTTGTTATAAAAAAAAATTAAATGTATGCATGTATCAATATTTATTATATATATTATTACTATATACATAATATTTTTTTAAAATATATATATAAATATATAGAGAGGTTCTTGATAGTAAAACTTTTTTATGAATGTCCTTCGTGTGACTGAAAAGTCTGCATTATTTTTGTCCTCAATCTAGCGAGTCTTGCCCGCTTTTTATAAGCTTATATACCTCTGTTATAAGTGACTGAAAATACCGCTGAGTCAATAGTCTAGTTCTTTTAGAAACACAACAAAAATTTCAAGTGAACTCAGCTGTTAATAAATCAACAGAGTTTATTTTGCTACAAAGAGTTATGGCAAGAGCGAAACAGTTTCAAACTGAAGGAAGACTATATTATGATGCTCAATTTATTATTATAATATATCAATCCTCGCACTAGAAACATTTACCTTAATGGCTAAGCAAGCCAAGCAGATGCTGCATTTGCTTATCAGCTCGATAAAACTAAAAATAAAAATAAAAACAAATTTCGAATCGTTTTTGCTAAATCAGTGCAAATCTGAAATATATATGTATATATATACCTCATAAAAATTCGGCAACGAAATGCCTGAGAAAATAAGAATACCTTAAGCGAAGGCATAAAAAAGTAAACAAATATGAGGTGTACTGTTGGGGTTTCGCTGTATGTGTGAGTGTGCCTATGTGTGTGAATATATTTTATATATGCCTGTATGTGTGTGTGTGTGTGTGTATGTGTGCAGTGCTATTCATTTTCGAAAAGCTGGCAAAAAGTTGCTGGCAATAAGCTCAAGCAACAGACGACGCAACAGCCACAACAGAGGCTGTGTGGGCGAGGGCTAAGTAAAGCAGCAGCAGCAGGAGCTACAAAGGATGAAGAAACCGAAGAGCAAGAAGAAGACGAAGAGAAGCTGCTAGCAGGAGCTGAGCAGAAGTGGCAAGAGCTAGTGACAGGCGCTGCTGGGGCAGCTGCCAAAGCCAGAGCCAAGAGCCAAGAGCCAACAGCGTAGGCAACGATTTTTAAAGTCTAACGCGCTTATTTACACATTGTGCCACATGTGGCACTGAACAATTTACATATGCCAGAGAGGGGGAGGGAACGAGAGAGGGAGTATATGTGTTTCAGTGTGTGTGTGTGTGTGTGTGTTATTGTGTCACTGCTTTACAATTTTGTGAAAATTCAAGTTGCTACGTTTAATACTTTTGCTCTGACGCCATTTTGTACACTTGGCTGCATGGTGCACACATCCGGTTGCCAGCAACAACAATTAAAAAAAAAAAAAACAAGCCAGAAGAAAATAAAGGACGAAGCAACCGTCCCGCCCCACGCCCACTTAACCACAATGAGCGCCAGCGGCTTAGCACCGTTCCGAGTCGCCAGTTGCTTAAGCGCCTTACACACAGACACATTCGACTGGGAAGGCATAAGAGGAGTGGAAAGGAATCATCATTATAATGCCATCACATACGCTCTCTATCTCAGTGACTACCTCCACACCTCCCCACCTCCCTCTCTCTCGCTCCTCGTCACTCTCAAAAGGCGACAAGTCTATTTCACTCCTGTGCCAGTTTATTTTCCATCCTCTTCCTGCTTAGTTATAGAGTCCTTACTTATAAGTATATTTTTGGTATAATTGACAGTGCTGCTAAATGCTTTGTGCCGTAACTCTGATGCTCTTGATACCCTCTAATTTCGTATGCAACTTGGGCTGAAGGTAGCTGCTCATTATGCTAATCTTTTCTTGCACGCAATATTTGTTGCATAAATTATTCCTTTCAAATTTCGAAATATTGCAATCTGAAGGGGATATTTATGAATCGATATTCATATTGAAAAAGCCCTTTGTATACTGAATAAAATACGAAATTGAAAGTGTTCTTAAATATGAAAAGAAATATTCTAAAGCCTCTTTTAATATGCCTATTTCTAAGAAGTCTTTCAATATGCGTGTGTGTGTGTTTTCGTAATATGTAGACTGCGAGCAGAGGTCGATATGGCTCTAGTCGTCCTATTATACTATATGATATATTACATATATACTATACAAAGTGTATGTATTATATATGTATATTATACTATTATTATTATCTGAGCTGTATTTATTTGCATATTTGAATTTGAATGCTGTTAATGTTGGATTCCATCAACAGATATTGCTCCTTCTTTACATAGCGATGCTATGCTATTAACAGCATTATGCTCTGTTAATAGCATAACTTTCAGGCCATTTCTCCTACTGGTTCTCTTGCCACTTCACTTGTACCTTTTCTTCACTATTAACTTTTTTTTTTTATTAATAAAAATTTAATTTATTTTTGGAAGTTAAAATTGATTAGAAATTATAGTTTAAATTATATTTAATTTCTACATAATATTTATACTTTTTAATTATTCTATATATCTAAAATGTTTCTGTGAACAACTCCACAAATATGTATATTTGAAATTTCTATAATATGCCAATATATTTTTCGAATTATTAAAAAAACCCCAGGAGACTTCCATCAAACCTATTAACATCTGTAGAACAGTCTCATCATTTAGCTTTATATAACATCATTTTAATGAGCATCTTTTGGTCACGCACTCCCATGGCTAGACCAATTTTGCCTATTCTCCTTAGCTTAAGGGCATATTTCACTTAAAAAACGGCATCAAACAAAAGGCAAAAAAATAACGAAGAAAAACATTTAACTTGAGGCCGCCTTCTGTTAAATGGCGCGTAAAATTTCACACTCAATTTGTGTGTGCGAGTGTGTGTGATTGTGTAGGAGAGTGTGTAAGTGTGTGTGCGTGTGTGTTTTAAAGGGTCTGCATTTGATTTTTGGTATTTTTTGCTGTTTAATATTCGTGTGGCTTAATAATATGAAATTTATGCGCATATTATTTTATATTTCCTCTCTCTCTCTTTTTTTTGCCTTTAATATGCTTAATATTTTGTTCATTTTTTTACAGTATTTTAACATATGGCACGCTCGATTTGATTTGCCAGCTCTTCCACATTGTTATAAATATTTAAATATGCAATCAGAATCATTTTGCTGTTAACATCAAAACTATTTAAAATTAATATGCTAACATCAAGCGGAAGAGAGAGAGAGAGAGAGAGAAACCAGCTTGATTTTATATAAAATCAGATTTTACATTCAAGGTAAAAACAGAAGAGCATTTACGCCCACCTTTTGTTCAGCTGTGCAAAGCTTAAATTATTCTTTGGACCACAAAACAAAAAAAATAAAACAAGTAAGAACGTTGCACTTTGGGGCGTTACCGACTGCAGAATACTCATTCGTAATTTTTAAATTTAGTAGCTGCTAAACTGTAGAGGAAACATTTGTATCTGATTTGCCACGCCCACATGGGCGTAGATATAGCCACAATATCTTTTTTAACTCATCTTGTCAATCCGAGTAGACATTCAAAATATGAACTCTCTTATACTTCAACTACCAAAGTTTCAGAGATACCGAATAATATTTGCCACGCCCCTAGGGGCAAAATCTTGTTCCAAATTCTAGTACCTTAAGCTTTCTTAACCTTAAAATTGCTTGGACAGTCGAGCACTGCTCAAAACCAATATACCCCTTTAACTTTCATGAATGCTTCTAACAAGCAAAAAAAAAAAAGAAGAGAAAATCTCTTGGAATAATATAAATAAAATGCAGCATTTTCTGTGCATTCAGTTCTGTGCAAGGACAAGTTTTTCGCAATTTACCCAAACAGGAATTCTATGCCAAGCAAATTTTCTGTTAAACAACATTTATAATTGTTAAAATAAATCGGTTTTAATTTAAGCTGCCCGGGCATCAAGTCAACTGTGGCGCTCTTTAAATGTCAAATTTTGAGTGAATTTCGTCGTATTTAATTTACTTTTTAATTAACTTTGATAAATTGTTAAAAGTCAATTATAAATTAATATATTCCGCATTTAAGCTGCTGCTTAAAATGTGATTTTTGGTCAGCTTTGATGGCTTTATGCTGCCTAAAATTTATAATTTATTTCGTTTCTATTTATAATTTTATACATTTTCAAATTTTATGTTTTTGGCAGTTTTAAAAGGCGAATTTATAATGAATATGAAGTTGAGATTAATTTGAATATGTTCTGAATGTTGATTTACTTTTTATTTAATCTATATAATAATTTCATAATTTTAAAGTTACTTCATTAGCATGCAAATTGGAGTTATAGCTGGGAAAGCTTTGAAAAAAAGTGGGAAATGGAATGAGTTTTGTGAAAGTGAAAAAAAAAGAAGTGTTTTGCCTATATTTTTGAGAAGTCTTTGAGCTGTTTAAAAGTTGATTTAATTAGAAAAAAATTATTATTTTTATTTTCGCTGAATCATAATGTAAAATATTAAATAAGAGGAATAAAGTAAAATTAATAAAATATATATCATAAATTTTTAATTTTTTTTATATATTATTTTTATGCATATAGTTTTTGATATATTTGATTTTTATTTATTTATTTATTTCTTTTTTTTTTTTTAGTATTTTTATTTACTTTAAATATATTTTTTTTATATTATTATTTATTCAAACGTGAGTATTATAATTTTCAATGAGTTCAATTTTAATCATTTCAATTTTCAGCCTCCATTTGCAAAATGTTAAATAATTTATATCCAAGCCAACTGCAAAGAAAATGCCCTTCAAAAAATAATTGTAAAGCCATTTGTAAAAAGTGCTGTAAAAAACGTTCACCAAAGACTCTGGTAAGCTCGTAATCGGTTTCCAGACACACAGAAATATTTTTTTTTTTTTTTGGTTGTCAGCCGAAATTGAATTCAAAGAGCGATGCAGAGAATCAGAAAAAAGCCAATGCTATGGAACGAAAGGATTTTCGATAAGATTAGCTGAGACTTAAGCGTCAACAACTTGACAACATATGGCCTAACTACCTATACTGAAGGCAAGCTCCGGCTCCTCGAAAGATAAATGAAAATGCTTCGACGACTTGATTAAAACAAAAAAGAGACAAGGAGAGGAAAATGTTGGAAGCTGAGTGTGCTGCGCGTTACCAGGGCCAACAAATCCCATAAACAATTCTGATTGCATTTCATTTAGTAATGTCAAATGTCATTTGCGAAAACGCGAGCGGAGGGCAATGGTGGTGGTGGGAGAGGTGGGCGTGTACAATAAGCAGAGAGATTACTGTAACAGACAGGCGGAGCGGTGGGGGGCGTACTGCTGTGAGCAATTTTGCTTTTGGGCATGGCAATAGATGTTTGGGCACATCAATTGAAATTTGTGTGTGTGTGTGTGTGGCATTAGCTACTATTTGCTCACTTCCACTCCGATCCAATACGATACGATACGATACAAGAGTGGCCATTAACACACAGCTGGCGCCCTGTGCAGCCCTGTGCAGCAATTCGTCTGCCCCAAAATTTGAAATGCGAAAAAGTTTTCTCTTTTATTCTGGTAAATGTTGTAATTGATTTACAAATGCAAATGTTTAGCACACGTCCTTCAAGGCGACAACTGGCAGGGCCCAATGAACTTGCCCCCCTACCCCTAGCACTCCTCTTCTCTGTCACAGTTACAAAAAACTGTTTTAGTTTTCCCCTGACAATGCCCACCCTCATACTCTCTCTCTCTGTCTCTCTTATAGGGGCTATAGCATTTCAGGCACGTACCAAATTTCTGGCTTATCTTTAGTGCAGGCCTCTTTATCTGGCCGGGGCTGCTTTAAATATGCCTTTTGTTTGTTTGTTTGTTGCTTTTGTTGTTGCGGCTCTTTAAAGCAGTTAAGTACTAGCAAACGAACACACACACACACACACACACAGACTCACTCAACCTGATGGGAGCTGTTTGGGAAACTAATTGAATCCGAGCTGCATTGTTGCGTATAAATTTTCAATTAGTTCTAACTTAGTTATGCTCTGTTTTGCAAAAAGGAAATTACTTTTGTTTTCTAGTATATATATATAAAAACCGAAATAAATGAAGTAGAACATTTTCTACAGCTAACTAGAAAAGCCTAGAAATTTTTTTTTTAAGTCAAAATAAAATATTAGGTTCTGTCTGTGTACCACTCAAGCCTTTAATGTTTATTTCGATTGAAAAAAAAAAAACTTTTATATATAAATAAAATTAATAAAAATATAAAATATATATAATATCTTAAAATAAAAATTAATATTTTGCATTTATTATTTTTAATTTATTATTAAATTCATTATTATAATTATTCAAAATTTAAAAATAAAATTAATGCATAATATTTATTTTTATTAAAGCTATTTATTCAATTATTTATAGCTTTCACATTTTTTCCTTTATATATTTCAAGACCATGCCTATTTTTATTTATTTGTATTAAAATATTTTATATATTATATATATTAAATATATTACTTATTATAAGATAGAAAAATTTTATTCATGTTTCTATTCAAATTTTAAAATTTTTATTTATATATCTTTAAAATATTTTACAATCTTATTAACTTTTACGAGTCGAAATCATCGTTACATCCCTGCGGAGTCTCTTAGCCTCCCACTCCCGTCAATCACAAAGACCTCAAGCTCCAATTAATTATGCCTTACAGCATCATCTGTTTCAGTAATAATTATGTAAGAATCAACACAAATTTTGTTTCCAACAAACTTTTACTGCTGTTAACATTTCAACAACAGCAAAGTTTCAGTTTTAAAAACAAACTACAGCTATATTGTGCAGAGCAATCAATTCTGAAATAGTCAAAATCTGTAAATTAACATAGACATCGAACATCGTTTTAATTACAAATATATATTTTATAATTCCCCACAACTAAAACTAAAATGACGTTAAGCCATTTAATCAATTTAATGAATAGAATGTAAATTTTGGGAATGCTGTAAAGCCTAAACAAATTGCTGTAAATAGGTTTATGGCAACAGTAAATTCATGGTCAAGGTCATTTCGGTTGTAAAACAATGTAATTATCGGCCAAAATTCTAATTATGCTAAAAATCTCGGCTATTATTTCTGTTTTTCTTCTGGCTTTTTTTTTTTTTTTTTTTTTTTTTTTTTTGGTTTGCATTTAACTGTTTGAGAATTGTAAACACACGTTTTTTTGTTTCGTTTTAACGTTGCTGTCGCTGGGAATTTGTGCTTCTGGCCTTTAGCTTTTCTAATTTGAAATTGTTGTTAAGCAAATCGCCAACGCATTCCGCTCAAATATTTTCACTCGTAGTTTTTAGTGTCCACAGTAAATTGGTTTGTCAGCAGCCAAAACGCGCTGAGCGATATGCAGCAAGGGGAGCACCGTGGCATAGCGGTTGAAAGGGGTGCAAGAGGGGAGGGGGACGGTGTGATGGCTGCTTGGAGCATATTTCCGGTTTAAGATCCCGGCACGTAGCACTGATGGAAATGAAGTTGAAATTGGCAAAAGCTGCAAGCAGCCAACATCACTTCTCTCTCTCTCTCTCTCTCTCTCTCTCTTTTTCACTCTAGCTATAGCTAGCTATCCATCTCTTTCTATTCGCACACTTTGCACACATTTTGACACTTAATCAGCTGGCGCTAAACAATTCTGTGATAATGCTTAACAAAAAAGATTTGTCTCTTTGGCTGACGGTTCCCTTAGCTATTTATTTAGCAATGTATAGGTGTATCTGTGTGTGTGTGTGCTTTGGCACCAACATGCCAATTCTTAAGAATCTTTAATGATTTCATTTCTTCTATATATATAAACATATAAATATATATATTCATATACATATATTTATATATTTATAAAAGACTTTTTGTCGATATATCTTAAACACATGTTTCTTCTGCGTCTTCTTCTTCTGCTTCTTCTTCATTCTCATCGGCTGCAGTTAGCAAGCGAGAATGGATTTAAATAAAATATATATAAATACAGCTGTTATACACAGCACATTGTTAGGTATATTTGATTTGATTTGCTCCTCTCCAAGTATTTGGCAGGCACTACAAAACAAATATTTGTATTGAATTTATGCATTGATTGGAATAGATTTTCATATTTCTCAATAAAATTTCGTTATGTTGTGGAGAATTTATTGATACTGCTGTTAATATATAGATAAATATATAGTATAGTAGTAGTAGATAAGTAGTATAGTAGTAGATAAATATGTTTATATCTATTAAGGTATAGGTGATAAATATGTATCAACAAATCTATCTATATCTTGATATGAAAGCTGATTTTCATAAATTATTGTTGAATATTATTGACATTGGCATTATTTATTTTTTATTTTATTTAAGTTTTAAATTTTATTCAAATTTATTAAATATTCACTTTAATTTTTTTATTGTTTATTCGATTTTATATATTTTTTAAAATTACTTGATAAATTATTTTTTTATTTTTTTATTTATACATTTTTTATTTTATTTTTTTTTTTTTAAATCATTAAGCTCATTAAGAATGAAAAATACCTTATAATAATAAATGGTAAATAAGTTTCTGTGTATTATTATTATTATTATTATTATTATTATTATTTGTGATTTATTCCAAAATTAAATTCATTTACAATTAACCTAATTAATTATGTTTAAAAATTTAACAACTTTTTAAAGTAATTTATAGAACTTGTTTTTAATATTTAAAAAAAATTTTACAGCATAAGCAAGTCAAATTTGAGGCTAATTTAGACGTTGTTTGTATATACTAAATTAGTATATACAAATACATTTCTGGCAAAAACCATATCCAATAAACAGAATTTAATTTAATTGCTCAGAAAGATATTCTCAAATATAAATACTGCAGATGTTTCTAATAAGATAAAAAATTTCAATATAGTACTTAATTTAAATAACTTTAAATGTATTTATTCACTTTTTCATTAAAGAGAATTTCAGTTATTAATTCAGAAAAAATCTAAAAAGAAAAATATTGTAGAACTAAATCTATATTTATGTATCATACATTTTTTCTGAAAGCAAAAGAATAAGAATAATTCAAAGAGAAGTTTATTAAGTATACGACCTGAGTTTATCAAAACACTTTAACTATAAATTTGCACTAAAAGTTGTACTTTAAATTTACTACGGATGTATATTGAAATATTTTATATATAGTATATTTAAAATCCCTTCCAAATCCGCTACAAATTTCCATGTAAAATGCTATTTACAAAGCTCTAAAATTTGCCGTAAAAAGTCTCAAATAAATTGCTCTAAATATTTATTTAATTCATGTTGTTTAGTGTTAAAAAATCGTGTGCAGACGTCTGGACTTAGGCGTTAAACATTTGTATATATGTAAATATATAGAGATATCGGACGATTATTTCCGCCGCCGCCAATGAGCGAAGCATTTAAAGAAAATGTAAATGAGAATTTATTTTTTTTTTCCATATTCTTATTTTCTTTTTCTGTTTCCCTTGTTTTTCACGCCAAGTATTTGCATTAATTATATTAAATATTTGTGCAGTGTTTGCTAATTAAATATAATAATTAAGAAATGTGAAGCAATTGTCAAACAATATGATTAAAAAAAAGAAACAATTATAAATTTTGTCGCACCTTTCTGCTGAGCTGCTTGCAATATCAGCAAAATAATTGTATTTTTATTTATTATTTGTTGTAGTTGCTGTTGTTTTTTGGTTGTTGAAGCGTCTTTGCGCCGGTTTTGTTTTTTGTATATTTTTATTTATTATTTGGTGTTGTTGTTGTTGTTGCTTGTTGATGGTTCAGCTTGTTGTTTATTTCTTGTTGATTGTACGCTTTGTTTAAGCCAATTTAAGCTTTTAATCAGCGCTTTTTGCTCGCACTACTACACAGAAACAAGGCGCGACGTACACGTACATACACACACACACAGACGTACGCACGCACGCTCCCACACACACACACACACACGCACGCACGCATAGACAGCAAGACGCGGCGCGGACTTGTGCCTATTTATTTGTTTAACTCCAATTTGTTGCTATTGGTTTTATTATTCGATTGCCACGCGTGCCAAAATATGAAATTTTTATATTCTCTATATATTTTTTTACAAAATATATCTGTGTATATATGTATGTATACAATTTGTATTATCACACGCACACGCCGCGCTTTGACGTCGATACTTTGATACGTATTGTAACTGTAACAGCCCGGAACGCAGCGGCGCAGCAGCAACGTTTGCCGTGGCGTGTGAACAGAACAGCGTCGTCTGCGATACTTGTGCGAAAAATTTTTTGCTACAAAAGATGCCGCCAATATAAGTACGTTGACGTTTGCGCTCAAACAGCGTCGCACTCAACGTGTGTGTTATCGGGTGTGAGTGAGTCGCATTGAGTGAGCGCGAGCGCTGGAGTGGGTGGCATTGGCAGGCAGCCACGAGCGCTCTCGTGCATACGTCATAGTTCGGCTCTTGGCATGCAGCAGCGAACATGTTGCGGTTCGATCTGAGTTGCGCTCAAACCAATCGGTTGCGACTCGCAGCATGTTCTAGTTGGAAGCTCGCGCAAACTGTTGCCGTTTTTCGAGTGTTTGCAAATGAACGCGAGTGTGTGTGCGTGTGTGTTTGTGTTTGTGTGCATGTTTTGGTTTGAAGCGTCGCGGCGTTTATTTGCCTTGGTTTCAGTTTTCGTGCATAGCATGCGAAATTGCTTGAGTAGGTTGGTAGGTCACTGCCTCGACTCACTGCATTAGTGTGGGTGTGCGTGTGTGTGTGTCGCACTCCTTTTACGCTCTATGCGTGCGAGTGAATATGCGTGTGTGTGTGTGTGTTTAGTCAACTAGTCTATGTGTGCGCGACTGAGCTTAAGTTCATTAACGGCGCTTGCTTCGCGCAACAGTTCACGGCATGCGCTGCCTTCTATACACAAGCACATATACACACATGCCTACACATATATGTACATATATACATTTACATGACCGTTAGTTAGTTGTAAGAGATACTCACAGCACAATTTGGGTGCCGATTGCCCTCGCGTCTATTTGCCTCTAGCTGATTCAATAAATGGCACCGCATTTTCACAGTGGCCCTGCGTTGCTGCCGCTGTCGTTGTCGCTGTCGTCGTCTTTTGCTTATTCTTCTTCTGCTTCTTCTTCTAATGCCTGTTGTTGGTTTTCCCTTTTATTCTATTTTATTTTTTCTTTTTTGGGTGCGGTCCCCCATACAAATCTGCGGCCATAGAGCTGATGGATATTATTTGCACGTGCTTGTATGTGTTTGTTTGCGCTTGTGCATATATTTGTGTGTGTGTGTGTGTGTGTGTGTATTTCTCTGTTTGTGTGGATTCCATTTGATGAGAAATCATACATATAAATAAAACGAGCTTTAGCTGAGCGAAATAATAAAGCGAAAAGGGTTTATTTTGATGGTTTCACATAGATTCGCTAAGTAAATGTAATTGCATTTAAGCTTTTTCTCTCACTTTGAACTTTTCCACGCAATCAAATCACAGTTAGAATTGCGGTTTTTATGTGAATTTTCTGCATTTGATGTTGGCAGTTTTTCCAAAAATGCTTTTGTATTTAAGTTTAATAATACAAATAGAAATTAGTTGAATAATTGATTGATTTCGTATATTAATTATAAATTAATTTAGGTTTTAAATTAAAAATTTAATTTGAATTTATAAATTATTGCATATATAATATGAGAAATATAAATGTATTTTGGTTTGATTTAATTTTAGAATTTACTGGGAATTAGTTTAAAAAGAGATTGCTTATATTGCAGATACCCTGTAGTGTAGTTTATTTTAAATTATTTTTTTTTTTTTTTTTAGTTTGTAAGAATTAATTATTTAATTTAATTAATTATTGATTTAAATAATTAGATAATTTTATTGTTAAAAGAACAAATTTTATTGTTAATCATTGTACTGTTAAAGTTTACAAAAAATAGGTCGAAGACTCTAGCAATATTTGTTTTATACATTTGACAAACCCCCGCTGAGATATTTTTAAATTTATAAATTTTTAGTACATATAAAAAATTTTATTGTTTTTTTCCGCATCATTTTAATGACATCATAAATATACCCAATTGTCAAGGTGTTAATGGGTATTTATGTATAGACAATCTTAAATTTTTTAAAGAGCTCATTTGGCAATAATGATGATGATAATAATAATAACAATAATGATAGCAAATGTGCAGCAGATGGATACAAATTATTGTCGCCGTGCTGCAGCGCATTATTCTCTCCCTCTGTATGTGTGTGTGTGCGCGTGTGTTTGGCTGCGAATGTAAGTGTGTCTGGGAATGTATGGCCATTTGGTGGGCATTTTTATGGCTATATATTTGTGTCTATTACCGCTAGCCAGGGCGCTAATTAAGTCCGCTGTTCGAGCTACCCACACGCACAATTTTTTGGCTGTTGCGAAAGGAGAGGGATACAAGGGGGTGGGGTTTGGGGGGCTTGTGGCGGCAGCTGGCAATTCGCTGGGGGGACTCATTAAAGGCAAATCCCAAATTAATTGGGTATTAGACACAATGCATTACGGCCAAAGCGAAAAGTGTTGCCTAGACCAGGGCCACCAGACCCAGCCCTCCACTTTGGCTATAAAATGCGCCCAGAAAGGGGCGTGGCTGGACCATAAAACCGTCACGCATATATCTACACATATAGCAATAAAATGTGAAAGGGCAGCGAAAATCGTCTTATTGATTCTACAGCCAGTTCTTCTATGTGGCCCCAGGCCAAAGGGTCATAAAAATATGAATGCAGTAAAAAAAAGCTAAAATAATTCATATTGTAAGGCATACAGGTTGTCCCCACTCTTCCTCTCCTAGTCCCGTTCCCAACCTCTACCATCCTCACTCTCTCTACCCCTATAAATATAGCATAAGTTTTTATGAAATATTTAAGCATATTTTTATACCCATTCACGAAACTGAAACGAGTATATTGGTTTTGTGTAGTCGCCATCTTGCTGTCTGTCCGTTCTTTAGTCTTCAAACTAGGAATTATTATTATTATAATATAATATTATTATTATAAAGAGTCCAGATTTTTCCCATCCGCCCTTGGGGACGTGGAAAATGAGTATTCTGTGCGCGATGATCCCGGACTGCAACGTTTTTACTTATTCTTGTTTATTGAGGCACATTTCTGTGCCGGGGACCCAGTTTATACTCTCTATATAAATATATATAATGTATGCAACCAAAGTCAGCAAATTCGAGTTTGACTATATTTTTGTTTGTATTTCAAAAATTGCAGACACCAAAACATACAAAAGCGTAGGCGGTTGGGAGGCGTGCGGTGGTAGGCGGAGAGGTGGGGCGGGTGCCCACCTCATAGAGAGACATAAATTGGCATTTTGTCCAGCTGGAGCAGAAAATGCTTTTTTGTTTGCTCTAAGGTCGTCCGGCATTTTGTGCCTGTTTGTCCACGGCTCAAAGCTCTTTTACAGATTTATGCAGCCCCCGTTTACAGAGACAGCCATTCATATGCCCTTATTTCAGGCAAATTGAAATTTTAAATTCAAATCGAGTTTCGAACTTAAATGTAATATTTTTATGCATTTTAGTATATTTGAGATTTTATTTTACAAAATGCTTAGCCTGTGTTAATTTGCATTTAATGTAAACTATTGTTGACTATGCAGAAAGATCTGAGACAAATTCAGTAAGCCAAATTTGTAGTAGAAAATAGAAAGATATATATAGATTTTTCGAATTTAATATAATATTTTGCATATATTTTAACATTAAAAAAAAAAAATAATAATAATAACAATACAAATTTTCAAGTAAAATATATAAAAAGTGTACTTAAAGAATATTTAATTCATCCCATTGAAAAATAAATTACAACATACATTTATAGTTATGCTTTTGAGTAAAAAAAAAACACGAAAAAAATTAATAAAAATATTTTTTGGGATTGGTTGACATATTATAAATTTAAAATAAAATATAAATTTAAAAAAATAAAAAATAAATTTAAAAAAATAAAAAATAAAAAAAGAAATAAAATATAAAAATGTATATATATGAATAAAAAATACAAATAAAAATACAAATATATATATATGTATATTTTATTTTTTGTATATATAAATTTTATTTTAGTTTTAGTCATTTATTTACAAATTTTAGATATTGCGGACAATTGAGTTTGTGTCTTTTCTTATTAGAAATCAATGAATTAATTATTGCTAATCAATAGTTAACACTGTGAGTTGATAGTCTGTAATTTGTATTAATGTCAACCAATCCCAAAAAATATGTTTATTAATTTTTTTCGTGTGTGTGTGTGTGTTTATTTTAATACACAAAAGTATAGTTAACACTGTGAGTTGATAGTCTGTAGTCGTGCATATTAGTATTTGCTAAAATATATCTCAGCTCAGGTCAATAGATTTATTGCATCCCTTAGCTAATGTGCTTTTGGCTCTAGGGCAAAGGTTCAGATTCGGTTTTTCGGTTTGGATAGCCGGCATTGTTGATGGGCAAACAATAAGTAGTTGGTAAATAGTTTATACAAGTGCCACGCCCCTCCCTCCACTGGCACTGGCACTGCCAATGCCGCTGCCACTAGCGGTGCCCCAGTGTGCCATATCGTTAGAGTTTTCCTGCTGCTTTCATTGTTATGCGAAGTATGCACATTTTTGTGTACAAGCAAATGTACTTAGGACATGCTGGCGATTTATTTGACTTTTCTCACTGAACTACACATACGCAGAGTGACTGAGTGTGCGTGTGTGTGCATGTGTGTGTGAGTGTGTCTGGCAAATTAACCCAGTCACGTACTGTGCTTAGCCGGGCCTAATCAAATAAACGCGTCAAATTAAACAACAGCCGCAAAGCCAACAACAACAACAACAACAACAGCAGCCACAACAATATCAAGGGGCGACAAGTAAATATATGAGTTTGACACCTCGATACCAGATTGTGCAGACAATGCATGACAGAGATGGCGAGAGAGAGAGAGAGAGAGAGAGAGGTGAGAGAGAGAAAGATTGAGTGTGTGGTTTTGTGAGTAGCTTTATACATATGCATATATTTATTTATACAATTACTTCAGGCAACGCTCAACACTATGTTAGAATGTTTTTGTTTTATTTTGTTGTTGTTGTTGTCCTCTCTGCTTACTCTGCAAGCCTTCATTTGACAAAGGATAATTTCAGCTGCTGTAATTCTAATACTATAATAATTTGATTATTTATTGTTATAGATTTTTGCTATATACATACATATATCAGCTTTGCTTGTATGTATGCCTATTCTAAGACCATGCTTATGTACTCATACTTACATATATACATATACTTATCTCTATTAAAATTCGTATTAATTATCATTAATTATAAAATAAATATAAAATAAATTAATAGTATTTACCATATATTTAAATATTTTTCATAATTAACCCAAATATATTTTAAAACGTATTTATTTATTTTTTTTTCTTAACATTTTTTTATTTTATTTTTTCTTATTGTCTGTAACTTTTCTTATGTTGCATTGAATTTTCATTAATTTCGTTGAATTAATTTTATGTCTATTTATTTTTATTTCTATTTCTATATATTCCTCTACATATGTATTTTAGCTGCTCTTCACATCATATTCACAGATCCCATCAGTCCCCTATTTAATTCTCCACTCATTTTTCATACTCTTTATATCATATTCACAGATTCCATCATTCCTCCTTCTCTATTTATTTACCCTCTTTTTTTCATATTATATTCATAGATCTCATCATTCGTCTATTTACTTTCCGCTTGTTTTTCCAGCTCTTCGCATAATATTCACAGATTCCGTTATTCCTCTATTTAATCGTCTACCCTTTTTTCCCGTTCTTCACATATCCCATCATATCCCCACTTTTATTTCCTTACACTTTTTTCCTTAACTTCATATTGGATTCCTTGTTATAAACTACCCATTTGTACACTATTACAGGGCATATCTCTCTCGGTCTCTCTCTCTCTCTCTCTCTCTCTGTCACGCCTTTCACTCTCAATTCACTCGCTCACCTATTGTTTTTGTTGATTTTAGCTGCGTGCGGCGTTGTCGCCGCTGATTAGTTGTTGCAACTGACGTCATATTAATTATGGGGCAGACAGCCACACACACAGACACATAGACACACACCCACACACACACAGGCACGCATACAGATTAAATGCGATTGGCTGGTGGCACAGATTCGATCGGAACTCAAATTGAGTGGCGGCGGCACAGTTTGAGTGCCGTTCGAGTGGCACACAGAGAGCGCTCGTCTGTCTGAATGGGACGGTTGAATGGTTGGGCACACTCGAGTGCCTTCTGGCCAAATGAGCCATCAGCCGCCGAGCAGCTGCCGCGCCAGAGTTGTGCCTCGAGCTGGGGCAATGTGCGTTGCCAACTTGTTTACATTTTGTTGCTGTTGTTGTTGCTGCCATTGTTGTTGTTGATTCTTTTTTAACATTTTTGTTTACTAGACGGGCAGCACGTGCTGACAGAGCAACCCATCCGTTGCGCTCCAACCCAAAAGTATCTGCCTCATCTGCTTCATCATGCTGATGCTTTGGGTATGCGGCAGTACCTGAGGCATGCATATTTTATATGGCCATAAGCTGCAGAAGCTGTTGCCAGCTTTATCTCGGCCTCTGCCCCCATTGTTGCTCAGTCTCAGGTCGACACTAATCGCAATTGCTTGAAAAAGTGGGCCAAGCGCACATCATTATTTTCTGGCTGCTTTTAGCCGTATTTTGTTGTTGTTGTTTTGTTTTTTTTAGCGGTTGTTGCGTTTGCTGTCCTTTCTTTTGATTTAATTATTTATTTATATACTTTGGCGTATTCCCCAATTGCCGCACGTTAATTTCAATTTCTGTTGGCAAATGCAAATATCTCTTTGGATTTGCCATTTTCAATTTGCGTTTGTGGGCGTGGCACTTGGCCAGGTGGCATAATCAACAAGTCTCTTTTGTTGCGGCCACAGCTTTTGGCCTTTGGCTTTGGCCTCTCACTTTTTGTGGCACGCAAAACTGTGTCACTTTTATTGGTTTTTTCTCTTATTTTTTTTTAGAATATGTTTTGGAAGTAAGAGTCTCAATTTAGTTAAACTAAAGCTTTAAGATTTGCCTAAACTGAAATTGTTCTTTACTTTATTTATATTTATATGAATTTCTGGTTAGACAAATTTAATATATTTATAGTTAATTTATATTTATATTATATTTATGGATATATAGATATATGTAACTATTATTACGTATACATATTAAATGGTAAGCTTAGCATACTTTTAGGTTGGTTTTCAGAAATTGTAAAACATGTTTAATTATATTCAACATTTATTTAATTTTAAGTTTACGATGTATATATAATATACAAAAAAATAAAAAATAAATAATAATAGATCAAAGGTAATACTACCAAAAAATAATAAACAAAAAAAAAATAAATAAATAAGTAAAACCCTAAACAAATTAATAACAAAAAATTAAAAAAAAAAAAAAAAAAATATATATATATATATATATATATATATAAAATTTTGTAAAATTAAAAAAATTACAGAAAATATGAAAAAAAAAAAACCAAAATGTATACAAAATTATTATTATTATTATTTTTTTTTATATATAAATTTGATGATATTTAATATTTTGGTTTATTTTAATTTTACGATATATTTAATATATAAAGCAAATAAGTAAAATATTTAAAGAATTTAGCATAATCATTATCCACCTTAAAAAATCAATTAAAAAAATATTTTTTAATAAACACTTATTGTCAAAGAATATATTTAAAAAGTTATACAAAATTATATTTTTTGTAATTTTTGTTTTATATTTTTAAATTAATCTTTCATCTAATTCTTTACTCTTTCTACTTTTTCCAGTATATATTGTCATATTCATGACAAATCGGTAAGTGCCTCACTTATATTTATTAAATTATATATTGCATATGTATATATGTAAGTAGATATCTTAAATATACATATTTTGCTGCTTCAGCTCTACTAATATTGTTCTAGAAAAATTATAACAATTCGTTAAACCAACCCGAATTAAAGCCAAGTTGACCAACAGTTTAATTCCATAAGAATTTCAGCTGGTGAAATTTGGTGCCCAAGTAAAGAGAATAAAAGACGCCTTGCAAGTGTTGCTTAAATAAAATACTTTTATTTATTTGTTTATTGCACAGAAAAGGCATCGCTTATTGTCTAAACAGTGACAAATCACACCCAGTTAAATATATACATATATATCTGTCTATATATCTTTGCTTTAGTAAGACTTGTCCATTTCATTCGATCATTATTTTGGTTTATATTTGCTTAATATGCGAAAATTACGTATGTGTGTGTGAGTGTGTAGGAGTGTGTGTGTGTGAGTGGTCGTTTGGTTCTCATGTTGATGACACGCCCACAATGCGTGACGCCCACACGTGGACATTATTAGACAAAAGGATGCCGCGTGCGCCGCTTGGCCTTGACGGGATAATCGTAACCCTCGAAATCATCATCGAGCTCATCCTGCTGATGATAATGATGATGGCTATGACTGCTGCGATGATGCTTCTTTGGCTCCTTGTGCTCCTTGACCGGCACCGGGATGGGCAACGGCACCTTCTTTATCACCGTGTTCGTGTGCACATGCGTATGATGCTTCACTGGCACATGGATGCGTATCCTGCGAATTGTCGATTGTGAATGTGAATGTGAGTGTGAATGTGAATGTGAGTGTGATTGTGAATAAAAACAGGATTCAGTTGGAGTCAGGGCTTGCGCTTGGCTTTGGGTTTGGCTTGGAGGAGTGGGGGCTTTGGGTTCGCTGTTGTTTGTGGACCTGTCGTTAAAGGCGTGGCCGTTACACTTACTTAAGCTTCTCGTTTGATGGATGGCCGCTTGTCAGGGCAAACATCATGCAAGTGATAAACAGCAAACTTAATGCCTGCAAAAAAGGAGAGAAGCAGAACACACACACACACAAATGAACAGGAAGAGCGTGTACATGTGTGTGTGTGTGTGCGGGAAGCAGTTGAATAGGGGTTCTTGGTATAAGCATCCGATGTGTCTTATAGCTCGAGGGGACATATATGATATATTTTATTTTATATTTTAGCTCTTGGTTTATGGCTGTAGAGAATGCTTTACTTAAGTAAATAATATTCAACCAAGGCAATGAATTAAGGTTTTAGAATTAATTTTATAACTAAAAGTCTCTATAAGTAATTTATATAATTCAAACTATATTTAGATATTATATTAAAATCACTTAAATTAAATAAAATTCTTTATTTACGTGTTGTTTCTTGTATTAAATTATATTTTATATTTATATTTGTTTATTATTAAATTATTAATAAAAAATAAATATTTAAACAAATTAAAAATTAAAGAAATAGAAATATAATAATAATTCAATATTAGGTTATTAATAAATAAATAAAAAATATATTTATACTTTGTATTTAATTAAAAAATAAGAATTTCCATTTTTAATTAGCTTGCATCTGAGAACAAGTATAATTGGACTTTGTATAAGAAAACTGTATCAGGGTGGAGTGGAGTATTAGAGTCATAATTTTTATAAGAGACAATACTTTATAAGACTTGAGTATAAGTTTAAACAAGCCAGAGCACTGCAGCGTCTTCTTCACACAAGCGTTGAGTAGAAGATGAGTAGCATATAAATACATATATTCGAGTCTTATACATAAAGAGTTGAGTATAAGACAACCCAGCACACATGAGTTGAGTATAAGATCTAGTTATAAAACAAATGTGCCCAGCACACACATGAGTTGATTATAAGACTAGTAGAAGTAGAAGTATAAGAGACCCTATGCACTTAGAGTATAAGATAGAGTTATAGTCACACTTGAAAACGGTTTGAAATCCACTTATGACTCCATTCATTCTCTCAGAATACCCTATACTTGTACACATACAGAGTATACACGCCTCATCCACTTGTTTCTCTGTTCCCTTCGATTCTTGTGTGATAAAAAAAGAATAAAATAGTCGAGCGTCTATAAACAAAACAATATAATTAGCATAATGCCAGTTGCCATTTGGCTGTCTATTTTCGGCGTCGGCAAATCGAATTTTGATTGCGACCTGCCGTCGTTGTTGTGGGCGTGGCCATAAGGCACAATCCAAACGTAATTACCCAAAGAGAAGCAGAGCAGTAATAAAGCTAGAAGTTAGCTTTAAGCACAGTTATTGATTTCGCTAGCAAAAGATAGAGAATCTTTTGCCCAATTGAAATTGTTCCAAACTCAAGCCCAAACCCGAGGCACATTCAATTAGCAGCCTGGCAAAGCAAAATGAAATCGAAAATTGCCAAATTGGCAAAATTGCTATTAAATCGCTTAGCTCATCACTTTCCAAGACATTAAATAACATGTTGAACGGCCGCTCTTCGGGCCATGTGGCCCCAATAGGGCAACAGCTGCCTTGAGTATATTTTTAATAGATGCTAGTAAAATATTAAATATATTGTATATTATACATATACATTGGTAAATGGTTTTGCTGCCTAGACAGACTGTATAGTGTAGTAAACTTACATCTGAAGTGACAGCTGTGGGAACTTAATTGATTGACTAAAATAATAATTCAAAGGTTGCCAAAGTATTAGCTATTAAATAGATTATTAGGGTAACGAGAGAGTTAGGGAGAGGAAAGCGTGCTTCATAGTCTGGTTTCCACATAATCAATAAGCAATAGTGATTGAAGTGAGCATGGCGCATGGCCAGGAAGTCGAATGCTATTTAATTGCAGCCCAAGTGGAAATTCTTGCTGAATAATAACTGAGTGAAGTAGCTACGAATTGCTGCAAAAGGATTGATATATGAACAAGGATGAACAAGGATGAACAAGGATGACGGTTGCTTGAAAATATATTAATTGTAATTACAGTGCAAAAAGTAGTTGGAGAGAAAGCATTGAACTTGAAGTGTACGATGGAAATTTTAAATGAAAAGTAAGATGGGAGTATGTAAAAGAGCGAGATGAGTGTCAAAAGAAAACAGAAAAATGAAAAGAGATTTTCAGATGCCTATTAATGGTAAAGATGAAGAATTTTATGGAATTGAAAAATGGCTGAAATTAAGTCAGTAAAGGCGAAAGTTTGATGCGATCTGAAAAGAATCTGCCACATCAATTTAAACCTATAGAGAACTATAAAAAACAACATAAATTTATATATATACATATATATATAACTCAAAAAATATATAAAAAATTCAACACTAAAATAAAACGTGGAGGCAGCTCAATCCTGATGAAACGCAGTGCAGTGCAGTAATTTATACGTTTACATAGCTAAATATATTTCGTATACAGAGATATGCATAATAAAACATATTTAATCATATAAATTAAAATTAAAACAGCATTATAATTAATTACAAAAGGCAATTAAAACAAACTGTGCTTGCTGTCTATCAAACCAAATTTATATAAATTAAAATTAACATAAACTATCAAGCAAAATCATATTTTCTCATTTAACAGAGCCATGCAAATGAGTCTGTGTATAAAATTATCTATATATAGTATGTGGATATGATTTATTATTTCAGTGAACCAAATGAATATGTAGCAAATGCAATGAAATTAAATCAAAGCTGGCCATGATTTATGGCCAAACTAATAAAAGTGACTTTAATTTCAGTTAAATCTGAATTAATTCTGCTTCTAATACAGCCATTTAATTGGCGCATTACAATTGAAATCCTCTTGGCTTTAATTGCCAATTCGAATAGAGAGTCATTAAATTGTTGTTAAGTTACTGTGAAGCTGCTCAAACGGCAGTCTGGAAACTACTTGATTAAATGAGTAAAATTCTACTAAAAATCTTTAAGAGATATTTTTTATATATTTAAGAAAAAAAAAAGCTAGCTTTATTGAACTGAACTGAACTATAAAATATGTAATAGATATTCTTTATATATTTAAATTTAAAAATATTTTTGACATATAGAAATACTGTATATTAATAATATATATAGAATTTATTTATCCAATATATAAAAAATAAAAAAATAATATATATATTTTATATTCTAAGTTGCCAGACAAGAAAACCAATGCTAAATCTCTCTGGGCCATTCGAGACGCTGTAAAATGTCATTGTCCCTGGCTGCACTTTCGTTCATTCGCTTCTTGACCTTCTCAAAGGCAGAGCCAAGTCAAATGCTACACATTTCGGCTTACACTAAATTCATTCTGAGGTTTCGATTATTTTCACACATGCTGCACTTTGAAATGCATTAAAATAATTTTCCAAGCGGTATCTCTGACCATTAGAATTAGAGTAGAGAGTAGAAGGTAGAGTACCTCGAGTGCCTGATTCTATAGATATTTTTGTTCGCTGCCTTTAGAATCCCCAAACTAAGTCTTATGAAATTTTCTATTGTGACTACATATAAAAATGCTACACATTTAATTATATAATTAATTGTGCATATTTCTTTTTTATTACTTATATAGTTTATATAAAATTAGCTTCAAAATCATGTAATATTTAGCGTGAGTAGAGCTATTTATATTTATTTCTTATACACTACATTAAGTTTTACATGTCTTAAAATTTTGTATGCCCATAATTTTTTTTTATTTTTATTTTTAATTTTTTTGTGAAACTCGCCAATCTGCTTGCACAAATAATATTGTTCATTACACGCGCGATTAAAGTCAATGAATGTTTACTTGTTTTTGATTTTTTTTATATTTTTGTGGGCCAACAAAAAGTTGAAATCTTTAATTAATATTTTTTGTTGTCATTCCGTAATTGCGTTTTTTTTATACTCATTCACGAAAGTGAATCAGTATATTGGTTTTGTGCAATGTCCGTCTTGCTGTCCGTCCGTCTGTCCGTCTGTCCGTCTGTCCGTCCGTCCGTCTGTCCGTCTGTCCGTATGAACGCAATCTATTTCGGCGCTATTGAAGCTAGAGACTTGAAATTTGGAACACATACTCGTGTATATCTCCGATTTATAAAGTGTTAAAATTTTCCCGATCCGCCCACTAGGGGCGTGGCAAATCGGAAAATGCATTTTCCGATATACCAGAAATCATGTTTGTTGAAGAGCTAGAAAGCTGAAATTTGGTATGTAGGTCCGCGTTGACCACCCAAGATCACGAGCTATGGCGGATATATCTACGCCCATTGGGGGCGTGGCAAATCGGATAAAACTGTATCTTCTAAAGTTGTAAACCTAGAATGCTGAAATTTTGCACGTCAGCTAATGGTATGATTCTATAAAGTCTGAAGATAAATTATAAGTCTACGCCCATTAGGGGCGTGGCAAATCGGACCTGAAGATATAGTGATTTTTTAAATTCTCCTATATTTTGGACACTATTGATGGCAGAGACCTCAAATTTTGTATATATACTCGGACTGATCACCCAAGACCAAAAAGTTTTATCGGATATATGTCCGCCCACAGGGGGCGTGGCAAACCGCAAAAGTTTATATCTCCTCAAGTATAATAGCTAGAAGCTTCAAATTTGGATAGTTGAGTTACTGGTAGCCTCTTCTATCGATTCCCCAAAAATAATTTTTACGCCTCTTTAGGGGCGTGGCATATCGAAAAATACCCTGTAATTTTCACATTTTTTGAGGGTAAGCATTCAAACTTTGCAGTTAGGGTACCGTTATCTCTTTCTAAAAACTGACCAAAAATGAGGTGTCTACGCCCAGTTGGGGCGTGGCAAATCGGAAAAACCTGTATATTCTACAGTATTAGAGCGAAATTTAACTACTAAATTGTTGATGGGATGTGAATGAGTATTCCGCAGTCGGTAACGCCCGACTGCAACGTTCTTACTTGTTTTTTCTTGTAATTTATGCAACTGCGTCGAGTGTGCGTATGTATTTGTGAGTACTTTCTAAGCGGGCTGCAATGCGGTTTATTCGTTTCATTTCATATATATATATATATTTATTTTTTATTAAGACAAATGTTGACTTTATTTTTGCATAATTTATGGGTCCGAACACGTTCAATGAACTGCACTTGTTGTTGGCCATAAATTGAGGTATGAAAATGATATTTTAATTGTCAGAGAGCACATTTAATTTACGTTTTGTTGCTTTGCACTTCATTTATTATGTTTGTTTTTTATTTTTATTTTTTTCTATTGCAATTGAAATAAACATCTAATTGACACTTACGCCTCGGGGCAAATGCATTTTGGCACGCTGAGCTTAACACCTTGTTGCCAGATTTTGTTTTGATTATTATTATAGTTGTTAGTTTTTTCTGGAAATGTGTGTTTTTTGCTTTTTATTTTTTAACTCTTTTTAATTGTGTAAACAACGCGCAGTTTTTTCGCCGTTTTATTGTTTCTTGCAGCGCTCCAGCAGCGTCTGTAGTAGAAATGGAATTGCATGGGCAAGTGGCGCTCGTCGCGGCTTAAATATGAAAAAAATCAAAGAAAAAAAAAATGATAAATTGGCGGGGTACAGTGAAACGTGCCAGAGCACGAAACGCTAAACAAGTGAGAGTGCAACCGAGTGCGAGCGAGCAGGCAATACAAAGTTGGAAGTGAAATAAAAACATAATCAAACACGCAGACAAACACAACAGCACACACACACACTTGACCAGCTTTTGCTGCTTAGTTAACAAATAGCAAACAGTGAGAGTGTGAAAGAGAGCTAGATAGTGCGAGAGAGATGGAGACATGGGGGCAAGATCGTGAGAGTGAGAAAGGCAGCGCTGCTCGGCTGCTCGGCTTAGCGGTTTTTGTGTTTATTTGCAGATCGCGACAACAGAGCGCCGGGGCGAGCTCTGCTGCGTTGCGGCAAGTGCTTCAAAGCGTGGCATAAACATTGCATTGCAGCAGCCGAGCCTGTCTAGACGACTCATGAGCGCGCTGCAAACCAGAAAATCAAGTGCAGCTATTAGACACAGGTAATAGAGACACAGAGAGCTTAACATTGACTTTAATGAATTTAGTTGGTGTTGAGCTTTAGGATTTTGATTCAACTTGAAGTGAAGCCTTGAGGAGTTGATGAAGTTTATGTGATAAGAGAGACGTTGCTTGCAGTGGAGCTCAAGCCAATCAAATTTAGTTTGGTTAGCATATTAGACAGAATTAATTAACTTTAGGTGAAGGAAGAAAAGCTCAATGTTAAGAGTAAATATGTTAGTAATAGATGAGTTGTGGGGCTTTAAGGCTTGAGTTCAGTTTGAATAGGGTATTTGTAAGCTTAAAGCATAGCTTAAGTAGAGCTTTCTGAGAGAAGAATGCTATGCCACTAAAGCTTTAAGGGAATAAGTTGACTTTAAGTAGAATTTTAGTAGGTTGTAATGCTGAAACTTATTTAAAAGTTTTTATTTTTAAAGCTTGCTAAATGTAATTCTCTATATAAAGCAATCAATCAAGTCTATTTATTTTTGTTATTATTTTATGTATAATTTATATATTTATATAAAATTTCTTAATTAATGAGCTCATTATTTCATTAGACATTTTTTTTTTTTTTAATTTATAAAACATAATTCAAATCATTAAAAAGGTCCGAAGAAAATAAGTTCATAATGAACTCTTAATAAAAATGGTAAAAATTGCTTTGTTTATTTTCTTGTCTAAAAAAATTATTCCCTTAGCTTAAGGCTTTATCTTTGAGACTTTCTGCGAATATATTTTTTCTCTATATTAGAATTTTCAAATATTTCTTTTGTATAACACATATACATACAAAGCTATAGACAGTGGGCACATTTTTAAAAAATGTGACAAACATATTAAAGCCGATTTATCTATTCAATTGTTGCCAAAGTGCAGAGAAAGATCTAGATGCCACACTTCAAACGACTTTAGCTTGTCCATAAGCCGTGGCAGCTATTGTAGCGAGCGCTTAGCTCTTGACTGATAGTGAAAAGACAACTCATATAACAACAGTTGAAAACAACATTTAAAGGCAACAATGCTTGCAACAACAACAGCAACAAACGCACAACGGCAATCACATTAGCAAGACAATCCGGCAATGAGTGCGAGGCGCACAGCAGACAGCGCAATGGAAGCCGCCTTCAAATACAAGCCAAGCACATTGTGAAAAGCCGCCAAACCTGCACCACACTCTCGAGCCGCCAAATTAAATGGGCGGGAGGGGCGGAGGAGATGTCAGTGGAAGGGGCGGCGTATCGGAGACGAGTGACGGCGCCAAAGTCAAAAGCGTAATTGAAGCTTGTGCCTCAGTTAAACGCTGGCGATTATGTCTGCTGGCTTTTCATGGTGAGCCGCAACGGCCGATAGCAACAGCAACAACAACAGCAACAACAGTTTGGCAGCAGGTTGAACCTGCCACAAGGATTATGCAGCCCCCGTAGCTGCTTCCTGGTTGCCTAAAAGCCCGAAACAACCGAAACTGTAACCGTAACGCCAGTAACCAGAAGGCCGTAAACGATAACCGCAAACGACGAGCTGAAAACTGTAGCTGAAAATTGTAGCTGAAAACTGCAAGCTGAAACCGAATCACGAATCGCAATTGATTTGTTTTTGTTGCTAGCATTTGCCGCTCTTAACGAAGTCATCATAAATTGAGCTGTCTGGCGCGTTGAAATATGTCGCCAGCTGAACATGTGAATGTTGTCGCCACGCCCCCCGCCACCACCTAACTAGACATTTTCGAATCGTGCAATTTAAATGTGCAACGAACCAGCAACAGCAACAGCAACAACAACAACAACAACAACAACAACAATTGCAACAACAGCAACTGCAACTGCAACAGTCATGATATTGCAATCGAGTTGATTGGCATTGCCGTTCTGGCCAACGGGCTAAGCCGTCTAATGCAGGAAGCGCCTTAGCAAAAATATTTGCTGTTACGCTTTAGGCCTAATTTGATAAGGTATTCGATTATTAAGCTCGGCTGGGAAAGGATTATTTATTGTTGCTTATCTAACAAATGTTTTTCAAATGATTGCAGAGAAAGCTGGCATTTATCCAAAAATAAAAGAGTTCAGAAAATAGTTCATTAATTGAGACATGATTGATTTTTGCCATAAAGGGCCTATCATTTAGATAATATTATATATAGATAAGATTTCACTCTTCATAATATTACAATATATTATAAATAATTGCTTAAAATGACATATAATAAATAAATAAATGAACCATTTCTTTATATAAATTAATATATACGCATATAATGATAATTTGAATATAAAATATGAGATTTCAGAAGAAAAGGAAGGAAAATGTTTTAAAGATATGATATGATTGAAGATGAAAATATAAAATAAAAAAAATAAAAATATTTAAAGATAAAATATGATTGAGAAGAAAATATTAAGGAGAAGATAAAAAACATTTAAAAATATAATTTGATTTTTGAGAAGAAAAAAAAAATGTTTTAAGTTAAGATATGATTTTTGAGAAGAAAATATTAAAAATTAAAAAGCAAACAAATATAAAATTTAATTTTTGAGAAGAGTATGTTAAGAAAGAAAAAAATATGAGTAAAAAAGTATAAAAATAAATATTAGTAGACAAATATATTTATAGAATATTTATTTTATTTATTTTTAGAATAATATAAATTCTTTAAAGTGAATCTTGCACTTTAAAGAATTAAATAAATAAATATTTTCATTCTATGATTTTTAGCTTTGATTTATTATTCCAGAAAGTACTGAGCACTGTCTCAATATATAAATATAATTACATAATTAATATTATTAAAACAACAACCATAAACGCTCGCCTCAATCACCTTGGCCCGAGCTCCTTTTAATGAATAACAATTTGCTTGGCTTGCAATGAATATAATCTCGAGTTAATTTGTGGACATTCATAAAGGCGGTTCATATGCAGTTAATAGAGCAACTATGTGTTTATGTGTTATCAACACGTTTTTTTATTTTTCAGTAGGATTTTCCGGTTAACCTATTGCGTAACGGCAAACGCGGCTAACAGCTAGCAAACAAATGGCCAAAACGACACTTGCAGTTGGTCAGCAGCTCATCCGTTGGTTAACAGAAACATTTTCCGCAACTGGAAAAACACACACAAAATAAAAGAAATTAAATAACAAAGAAGCAGACGAAGAAGAAATGAAGCAAAGCAAAGCAAAATAGAGTAAAGTAAACTAAACTGTTTTCACTTTTCTATGCTCGTGATATAACATCTGAAATATATATAATTACAGCAAGTATATATATTACACACACAAATATATATATATGAGTCTAGTTTTCTTTTGGTGATTTATTGGCCAGTCCAATTGGCCGGGCAATTAAAGCCGATGATATAATCGGACCAGTTGAGACGCTCGGACTCACAACAAAGTCAAAACTCCCAATGCTTGAGTAAACAAATTGCGACCGGTTCTCCGGTTAAGCTGGGGGCCCGGTTATACATTATAGCCGCACTGTAAGCCAAGTGTCCAAATAAGAAACTCATATTATTAATTGAGCCGATTGAACGGCACAGAGCATTGCACCAAAAATCGTTTGTTGGCCGGGTCATTAGCAGCAAATTAAGTGAATGTGACAACGGGCTGCCACAACAATGGCAATAACAACAATAGCAACAACAACAACAACAAGGCGAACAACAAACGGAAACGAGCAGCATTTGCAGCGAACTTGGCTGAAAGCCTTTCAATCAATCTCTATGTCAATATTTGTGCAATAAAAACTGGCCCAAGGCCAAAGGGACTCGCTCGCTCAATCAATTGGCCAGGCCAGCCAGGCCAGGCCAAGCCATGTCGGGCCAAGCCAATTGGCTACTTCGTTAAGGCCACATTTGGCTAACCTGTTGGCCAAGCGGCGCCACAAAGAAATAATCCAAGACGTGGCCACAACGAAAGCCTTTCGCTTTTCAGCGAGGGTCGCATTGTGAGTTTTGTACTGAACGAAGCTTTATTTGAATTTCAGATTTGGGATTATATTTTTAGAAGAATTTTTCCTATTGGAAATTTTCTTTAAATTATGCGAAAAAATTTGAAACAGTTAGCTAACATAATTTAGAAGTTAGGTTTGGCTTTAATATCTGGCTTGAGTTCGGACAATTGTTTATTTTATTTTAGTTTATTTGGGACACTTTTGTTTTAATAAAATTTCATTTTATATATGATTTTTAAAACAAAAATAATAGTACAGTATTTTAATAGCAGCGTTCCCTAAATTAATCAATGAATTTATATCTTTTATTTTTAAATACGTTTTTATTAATTGTTAAAAATATACAAATTTGTTAAATGCTATGCTATTTTTCTGTCATTAAAATATTTATTAATTAATAAAATTTTTTGCTATAAAAAATCATAAATTGTTCAGGTTATTTGTTGAACTGTTTTTTTTTCAATTATTATTTTTATATTTTATGGCGAACAATTAATTTTATTTATTTATTTTTTTAAATATTTTTATTTGTCTATTTTTTCTGTTAAACCATATATTATTAAAAAAAAAAATAAAATAAAAAAATTAGAGCATCGCTTGTTAATCTGATGTCTTACAGCTTCCTATCTATATATTTTTTTTGTTTATTAGGTTTATTAGGTAATATTATTGAATAAATATATATAAATATATATTAAATATATATTAAATAAATTTAAAATTATGAAATAAATATAAATTTATATTACCATATATTTCAGCTAAACAAAATAATTAAATATTATTAAATAGCTTTATAAGTAACCCACTTTCAAATATATATGTACAGCTAAAACTTGTCAAGCAGCCCTCGCATGCCTGTGTTTGTTTGCGTGCATTGAGCGTATCGAAAAAGGATTATCGAATTGTACGGCCCGGAAACCAATACATCAGCCGCTGTTGTCTTCATTTCCTTTACCAATAAATTTTCACTTAACTATGTCGGTCGCAAGAGGCATGCAACATTCAATAGTTGCTGCTGCATGTGGCAGCCGCAGCATGTTGTCTCCATGTCGCATTGAATCCCAACCGGTCATTGTTTGGCTCTGTTGTCGTTGCTGTTGTCATTGTTGTAGTTGTTTGTCATTGTTGTTGTTGTTGTTTGTGTTGGTTTTTCTGTGTGTGACACAATTTTCCCGTTTGGCTCGTAAATTCAATTGACGGAAGCGCGTTAAACTTGCAACAGCTGCAAAATGCCACCAAATATATATATATACATATATTTATAGATATGTGCATGAATATATATTTTATATATTATATATTATGCATTTGCATATTGAGCAGATCCTCTACAGCTGATAGCGCTTTATGAACGTGTTAAGGACCTCAAGTGTTGACTGCAAAAATTGCTGCTAAAACTATTTCTGTTTTCTTTTTCTGTTTTTTCGGCTTTCTGCTGAGCCAAGTGGCAAGTGGCAAGACATTTGGCAAGTTCAGCAAACTTTTGCCACAGACTGAGACAGAGCGACAACATAAGTGTGCTGGCCAGTTGTCTTGATGGCCATAAATCCAGAGCTCGCTTGGCCATAAAACGTGCTGCATATAGCACAAAATCTTATAAGATAGCTTTGGGGTTGCCCCAGCAGCCGTCCCCATACAACACCTGCGCTAGAGCAACTTTTTTTTCTGTTTGCTCTGAAATAAACACACACACACACATTCACACTCTTGGCCACAAATGAACTCAATGCCACTTAGATTTATGGCCAGTCTCCGGCTGTTTCTCTCTCTGTGTTTTGTTGTGGTTTTGCTGCGTATGTCCATTTGTGGTGTGCCTGTGTGTGTGTGTGTCTGTGTGTGTGGCAAGGTCATGCTGATGAAGTCAGCTAGCAATAGTTTTTTTATGGTCACCTTTAAACCTCAACTTACCCAATTGTTAATGTAGAAATTTAGCTTTTGCTTTGCCCCATAACTCTTTCTCTATGCAAACGGATAATTTAGCCAAGCATTGAGACTTAAGCTAAAGTTAATCATAGTATTTAGTACTAATTTTTGCTAAGTGTTAGTTAAAGTTATTTTCAGTAGGTGTAAGTAGGAGCAAGTATAAGTTAGTAAAGTGAAATATTTTAGCTTTTCAAATTCCCATCATAAATGAGCTAAAGTTAGGCAATATTTGGCTATAAGTGAAATAATAATAAAATATTATTTAAATAATAAATTAATAAAATAAGGTCTAAGGTTTGGCAAGATTTATTTGAAAGTCAAATAAAAAATATTATTCAAATTATAAATTAATATATTAGATAGTTAATTATTTAAAAAAAAAAATATTATTCTAATAATAAATTAATTAAAGTAATTAATATATTTATTTATTATCATAATACTACACACTCATTTGAAAACTATTTTTTATAATTTTTAAAAACTAATCTATTTGAGTTCTTCATGTCTAATCAATAAATTTCAAGCTCGCCTTGACTCGTTGACGCGCCCTTTGCCTCACTAATAATAAATAATGATTCTAATGAAATTCAATGACAACAATCATCATAAATCACAGTTGAAGACTTCATTTTCAATTGAATTTCTCATACTTACTGCCAACAGTTTCATTTCTTATTAAACGCAGTAATTGCAAATAGTTCTAGAAGTAATTTTGCACTTACAGCGCAAACAGTTTCATTTGCCAATATCCGTTTGAGTTTCATTTGACTTACATTCTTACGTTTCTCTCATTCTGTTCAGTTCCTGAATATTAATTGCATTTCAATTTAAAGCGAATCATTTGTACTTATTGCCCTTTTGAGATTCTTTTGCGAGCTGCAAGGAATATATTGGATGGGTCCAGAGCTCGTCTTGGCTTTATGCTCAACTTACCCATAAACCTTGGTTCCATCAGCTGTCCTGGAATATCTTTTGTAAACAGGCATATTTATATACATGCCACAATTTTTAATTGGATTAAGTAGACCCACTCCATATTTTCTTTGTAAATGAAATTCCCTCAAATGAAATGCGATTGAAATTTTATGCCTTTTCATTAATTTTGCAAATATTTGCAATAATTGTTGTTAAACTTGAGCTCTTGACTTCTCAACGGGCTGTTGTAAAATTGAAACACTATGTTGTTGTCACTTTACAGAATTCAACAATGCAAAATAGCTGTGGGCCATATCGCAATGGGATTTCATTAACGCGGCGGTAATTCATTTCCTGCCTGCCGAGCCGAGCCAAGTCAATCAAAATCGAATTTGCAGTTAATACGTCAATTCAATATATAAATGTATAAATGCATAAATATGTATGTATGTAGTAGATGCATGCACACATTAAAGAGCGGACATTAAACAATGCCGTTTGCATGGGCCCCAAACAAACGCGAATGCCTATTATTATTAAATAATTGAGAAATGCGAAACAAAGGCAATTTTCCAGGCGGCTGCTGCCCCTGCAGCTCCCTGCAGCTGGGAAAACTGCATAATTGAGTCTGATTAAAACAAACAAATAAACAGCAAAAACAACTGAGATGCCGCCACTGGGGAGTGACTGACTAAGAAATACCCTGAAGCCTGCACAACTCACTGGGCTTATACAGCAAACAATCATACTACGAATCACTTTTCTTATGGATAGCCTTTTTAATCAAATATTCAGATCACGTTAGTATCATCCTTTTAAGTCCATTTGTCATTATCTACAATAAGTTTTTTTTAAATACATTTTTAAGGACATTGGGGAGCCATCCAAAGTCCAAAATATATAAAAAATCACAGAAGAATACACAGAATACACAGAAAACTCTGGCTAAAATAAATTTCGTTAGTTATCGATAAGTAAGTGGGGGAAATTATCGAAAAAATATATCATATTTATGATAAATTCTTCTCTACGTATACACTCAACAGCTTTATTTATTTATTAATTTAATAACAAATTCTATTGATTATCAAGAAATGCGATCAGTTATCGAAGAATGTTAAGCTATGTTTATTGAAGCAAGTGATAAATTCTTGCTACATATACATCAAATATACGCTTAAAATTCGAAATCAACTGATCGATATTGATGGATTATAAGAAACAGCGATCAGTTATTGAACTACGCTAGGCTCGTAGGGCTTATGACATATATAAAGTCTCCAATCTTCAGCTTCTGTGCATTACAGAGAGGGCAGACATAGTGTCGATCAACTGGACATAGCTATATCAGCTCAGATTCTTTGCATTGATCTCCTGTTCTACAGATCCTTCTCTATAAACCTTTTTGCACTTTTCTCTATAAACTCTACTACATAGATCTTTCCAATGAATCCTTTAACCTTCATGGTCTATCTAACAAGCCTTCGCCTATCTGCAGCAAACAATTTCTTACCATAATACCCTATACCCATCTGCACTGGGCACAGAAAGCGTCGAGCAGTAGTCGCGGTAAATTTAAAGGGATTTCGTTCTGCAAGAACTGCGGCTGCTGTGATTCTCACCCACCATTTTCCGCCCATATTTTCCTTGAAAAGTTTTCTTTTTTCTTGTTTTTTGTTTCTTTGTATAATTCAGATTACATTTTATTGTTAAGAATGAATTGAATTATTTAGTTTTTGTTTTGTAATTTTTTTTTTTCCATTTCATATCATTTTTTTTTTCTTTCACTTTTTAGTTTGCCTGCGTTTTTGTCTCATTCTTTAAAGTTGTCTTTCAACTTCGTTTATCTCTGGATTTCATGAATTTTTGTTTGTGTGGTGATTGGGTTTTCTTGTTCTTTATATAATTTAATAATAATCGTAATAATCATAATAATAATTGTAATAATGCAGTATGATATATAATATACACATCTCATATATATGTTATATATATACAAACATATATATATTCATATATAGAGATTTATATAATTCGATTTACCTAGAAAACAATTTACAAATATATAAAAAACGAATTCATCTAGTTAAACTAAATTATGTAAGCATATAAAAAACGATTCTATACGTTATGTGTATATACTTAAATATATATATATATATATATATATATATATATATATACATATACATATGTATACATACATATATATACGCTTCTCTTTATTGTTTATGCTCTTATGTTATTTTGCTTTGTTTTTCATTTTTAGCTGCATTTCTCTGTCTCTTTTTTTCTATCATTTTTTTCTGCCCTGTTAAAAAAAAGTTTCCTGGGCATAAAAATCTGGTTCTCAGTGCAACTTTTCAATTTTGAATTTGTCTAAATGTTTCTTTTTTTCGAGGTGTTTTATTATTATTATTTTCTGCCAAAACTGCGTGTTTTTTTTTCTTTTTTTATTTGCCTTATATAACAAAGAAACGAATTGTTTACAACTGCGCAATAAATATTAAATCGTATTGCTGTGTGCCTTGGTGTCTGTTGTGTGTGTGTGTGTGTGTGTTTGAATTTTTTTGGATGTTTTATTTATGCACGCGTCTGAAAAAAGCATTTAAAAAAACATTAAATTGTAACAGAAAAAGAAATAGGAATTCTGTTTAAAAACCAAACGATATATGTATGTATCTATATATATATACATATATGTATATATATCATGCAGGTGAGAATACAAATAGCAGAGACCAAAAATAGACGGCAAAATGAACTGCAAAAAGAAAACACAAGGAATATATTCCGCATACGCCGCGTTGTGCAGGAAACATGTTGAGCTGTTGTGCCTGTAGTGAGATAGTATCTGTGTGTGTGTCGGTGTATCGAAGTGTGTATTGAGTAGTAAAATATGCTAGCAGAGAAATGTGTGGACAACTGACAAAATAACTGAGCTATCAGTACAGTGTGCGCTGCCTATGAGCGCTGGCCTTGCTTGTAGCTGCCTTCGTCCTTGATACAGTGGAGCTCCTGTTAGCATAGGCAGTGCATACTGTACCGGAGACCATATGCCTGATATTGCTTTCGATTTTTGTGGCACAAAGTATACTCAGCTTGGGGCTTCCAGTTCTAAGTGTGTGTGTGTGTGTGTTTATGTATGTGTGTGTGTGTATGTATATATATGCCATGTGCAACAGTCAGACTACGGCTACACTTAATAATATATCATGAATGAATTCAGCTCCTTTTTTTCATATAAGTTTTCATGTCCTCATGTTTTTGTATATAATTTCAGTTTTCTTATTTTATTTTCTTCTCTTTTCTTTCATGGTTTATATGAGGGAATTGTTTTTATTACTCTGCTGCCATCTTCTTTCCGTTTTTAAAGTGTAAATATTGTAACATATGAATATGCCGTTATATGCTAAATTTAAATTTAGATTTACTCGTGTTTCATTTTTGTTTGTTTTTTTTTTTTTCTTCTCCACTTTCAGTTTTAATGTTTTATTTAAAAATTTAACCATTTTCATTTTTTGTTTTTGTTTTATTCTTTGCACTAAAAACTTAGCATAAAAATTTAACAATATATATATTTTTATTTCTTGTATATATATTATATATAGATACTTTTTTGTATTGTTACCGCAACTCAACATGTTCTTTTTTCTTGTTCTTCCTTTTTTGAGTTTTCCTTTTTAACAATCAATTTTTGTTTAATTTTTTATTTTATTTTATTTTAATTTTTTTTTTTTTTGCATAAAGTTTGCCATTTGAAAGCTGCTCCCTTGCTTTGTATAAATTATAACTAAATTATTTACGCTATGTACATATATACATATATTTATATATATATGCATGTATATATGTGTTGTATATATAAAGTATTTTGTTTTTACTTTACGTTTTATTTATTTATTTTTTTAATTTTCAATTTAAGGCCAAAATGTCAAACGCAATTTTTCTCAAAACCGAAAAAAAATATTCAGAAAAACGCAAAAAAAAAAGAAACAGAAATAGAAAAATTATATGAAATTGTGGAATTTGCAAAATTGGTAATTTATTTAGTATATATTTAAAGTTTTTTTGCTTCTTGTATTATTTTCCTTTTCATACATTTAATGATAGTTTTTATTGTTTATAATTAGTTTATTTAATAATATGCCTGCCTGTGGGAGAATTTGAGGAATATCAAAAATGAAATTCTTTTGCAATTTAGTACAAAAATTTTTTGATTTTTTTGTTTTATAATTTGGGAGCTGGGGAAATGTTAGGGCATTTAAGACACACCAATTATCACCTACTATCCAATGTGTGGTTGTTGTTGTTCTTCTTCTTCTTAAACCTCAACTAGCTTAACTTATGTAATGTGTGTGTATGTATGTGTGTGTGTGTGTGTGTGTGTGTGTAACGTCTTTGTGTAGTCAGTCGTTTATTTTGAAAAGATGTAAAAAATAAAAATTAAAAAAATAAACAAAGGTTTGCAAAAAATATGTATATAAAAATTCTTTTAAAACCAATTTGCGTTTGTCTTTAATTTTTTAAGGTTTTCCTTGTAAGGGGCTAAATGGGTGTGGGGGCGGGACGGGGCGGGGCAGGTTGGGGTCTGGATTAGGGCTTAAGCTGTCCGGTTTTGTGGCGTGCGGTCCATCAGTCTGTTTGGTATTTTTTTCGCTTGTTGTTTTTTTGTTTTTATTTTTAATATATATATAATTTTATTAATTTTGCTTAAAACAATAAACTTGTAACTTGATATTACGTGTGTAGGTTTTATTATATATATATGTATATATATATACCATTTTTTACCTTGCCTTACATTCCTTTTACATTATTATTTATTAAATTTTTTTCATGTATATATATATATTTTTAGATATATATATATATATGTTGTATATCAAAAGATTTTTGTTGCTGTTTTTCATTTTTTTGTTAGCTAAACTATTAAAGTCTGTTAATGCTTATGTAATTTGTTTTTTATTTTTTATTCATTAAATCTACTAAACCTTGGAACCGGAATTTGGGATTTGCTACCTTGCTAAAAAATATAATATATATATATATATATATAGACTATATATATTTATGTACGAACATAAAAAATTGTTTTCAAAAACTGTTTTTTCTTCTTTAACAGAATATTGTTGTATGTGCTGTAAGTGTTGTTGTTGTTGTTGTTGCTGTTTGTTTGTTTAAATTTAACGTAAACGTAATTGTAAATATTTGTAATTGCATTAATCATATAATTATATAAGAACACATTTTTCCGAGATATTCGATAATATTTTTTGCTTTTCTTTTTTGCTTCTTGCATTATGTATACGTAGAATCATATAAAAAATGATAATATTTAAGACATATGCATATATATATGTAATCATATATATATGTATTGTATATATAATACACTTGTTTAGTTTACAACAAAAGGCAGAGACAACCTAGAGGGTTAGAGCGGTGTTTTTGTTTTTTGTTTTTTTGGGTTGGGATACATTAAAATAAAAATCAAGCTGAGCTCAGTTAAAAAAAAAAATTACATTTATCTATATATATATACTCGAAAATTTTGGTATAGAAACAAGAAAATTCTGCGTTTTCTCTTCTTAGTTTTGTTTTTTCTTTTTGTTTTGTTTTAAGTACTTGGCTAAGGGGCGTGGCTATTTAGCAGTGTTGTAAAACGCATCTAACTGAAAACTGGTTTTGCTTTGCTATACTTTTTTTTTTAGTTTTGTTTTGTTTTTGCTTTATATTGTTTTTCTTGCTAAAATGCATTTTGACTTTTGTTTGTTTGTTTGTTTGTTTTTTTTTTTTTTTTTTTTTGTATATTTTGTCTATGAAGCGAAAGATTAACTGAGTTACATTTTTGTATAGATTTTATTATTACTTGGTTTACTTATTTAGCCTGTTTTTGTTTTTATGTTGTTGTCTAGAAAAAAGTATATATAATATTTTTGAAATATTTTCTTGTTTTTGTTTACTGTTTTGCTGTAGCTTGTTATTTTTTTTTCTATCTCTTTCTCTTTTACTTTAAGTGAGTCCTCGGCCAGGATCACATCCTTGGTTGTATGCTATCTTAAATGATGATAAAGTTGTTGGTTATTTGTTGTTTGTTGTTGTTGCTGTTGTTGTTGTTGTTGGTTGTTGGTTGTTGCTTTTTGCTGTTGCTATTGCCGCTTCAGTCCTCCAGCTGGAGCTGCTGCTGCTGCTGCAGCTCGGGCGTTGTTGCCGTTGCCGTTGCCGTTGCCAATATTTGTAGCGGACAGCCGGCAGCCGCATCTGCCACCGTATCCATAAATATCGGTTCTGGTTATGTTAGATCCTGCTGTGAATCTATTGAGAATAGCTCCTTATATAGCGCTGGGAATACAACATTCGGATGCTGTTGCTTGAACTTGCTCAACGCTTCCATATGCAAAATCGAAATATCGCTGCACGAGTGAGAGAGAGAGGGAATTATGAATATGATATCGATTACATATATAGAGAGATATAGCTAACCGGAAATTGGGTATATTATTGAGAAGCGTGTCCAGCACGGTCACATCGCCCTTGAGCGGCGCATGATTCGTTTCCAGCTCCTGCCGTATTGCATTCATGCTCAGATTGAAAAGCCTCTGTATTTCCGTATTGCCGCGCACTCCATTGCGTTCTATAAAATACACATATATATAAATTGTATCTATATTTGATCTAATTTCGGATCACTCTACCTGGCCAGAGCAGCACTAGACTCTGATATAGCGCCAGTTCGGTTTCAGTCAGTTTTAGTTCGGCTATCGATTTAGCCGTTTGGAAAATGCGCGACACCAGACGCATCTCATCCGAATCGGATGTGTAGAACGCCTCCTGGGGCAGCATCACATCCCCATAGAGCACTGCGTTCTGTGAGAGATCTAGCAATCTGGACATGCGAACAATCGCCAGCTCAAAGGAGCCCGTCTTCAGCAATAATATCTGCAAAATAATTGATATATATAATTTTTAGTTTTTATTTCTCTTGCATTGTTTTTGACATCTCAATTTACCTGATCATCCTGACTGAGCCGCATGAAGCCCGGTATTAGCTTTGCAAATTCGATTATGTTCTGTATCATTTGTGTCAGCTTCTCGGCGCAGTCCAGCCAGAGATCCTCTTGACCCAGATTTTTGTAATATAGTATGCGTGATAGATCCTGTTAAGAAAATCAAAATTTAATTATAATTATAATTTAAATCAAATTTAAATGCTTGCTGATAGACTGTCTAATGCAGTTTAGTAGAATCTGCATTTAAAAATAAATAACTTGTTATTTAAAAAATAAAATAAAATGTTTAAATAATTTTGATAGCCTATCAAATGCATTTTGTTAATTTCTGTATTCATTCTCATAGTTAATTTAACCTAAATGCAAAGCAAACCTAAATTTTATATACATATATATTCTATTAGATTATTTTTTCATTTACATACTTAAGCTTGTTCTAATTATAAATAAAATTTATATAATTTATATATACGTATACATTTCTTTTTGTTTATTTTAATACTACAAATATTCATCTAAAGTTCATCATTTAAAAAATCTTATTTCTGACTCATTTCTTTCCTGTATATTTTATATATAAATAAAGCCAAAAATATTTGGATTTATTTATTTATTTATTTTTTAAATTTGTATTTGGGCATAGTCCTTCTAAATATAAATTGACTGCCTTTAAAAATTCTTTTGATTCGCTTAAATATTTTAATTTGGCAGTTCACAATGCTTAGTAGCTCGGAACTATAACTAAACTGTTTTAAGACTGAGCAGGTCGTATATATTTATATACAAGTAGACCTATTAATATCATCTGCCTACTCTATCAGCATATTCTAACTCCTCTTGCTCAGCGAATATTCTAATTCGGTTCTCAGCAATTTTTATACTCATTCACGAAAGTGAATCAGTATATTGGTTTTGTGCAATGTCCGTCTTGCTGTCCGTCCGTCTGTCCGTCTGTCCGTCTGTCCGTCCGTCCGTCTGTCCGTCTGTCCGTATGAACGCAATCTATTTCGGCGCTATTGAAGCTAGAGACTTGAAATTTGGAACACATACTCGTGTATATCTCCGATTTATAAAGTGTTAAAATTTTCCCGATCCGCCCACTAGGGGCGTGGCAAATCGGAAAATGCATTTTCCGATATACCAGAAATCATGTTAGTTAAAGAGCTAGAAAGCTGAAATTTGGAATATAGATCCGCATTGACCACCCAAGACCACGAGCTATGGCGGATATATCTCCGCCCATTGGGGGCGTGGCAAATCGGATAAAACTGTATCTCCTAAAGTTGTAAACCTAGGATGCTGAAATTTTGCACGTTAGCTAATGCTATGATTCTTTAAAGTCTGAAGACAAAATTATAAGCCTAGGCCCATTAGGGGCGTGGCAAATCGGACCTGAAGATATAGTGATTTTTTATATTCTGCTATATTTTGGACACTATTGATGCCAGAGACCTCAAATTTTGTATATATACTCGGGTTAATCACCCAAGACCAAAAAGTTTTGTCGGATATATGTCCGCCCACAGGGGGCGTGGCAAACCGCAAAAGTTTATATCTCCTAAAGTATAATAGCTACTAGCTTTAAATTTGGACAGTTGAGTTACTGTAGCCTCCTCTATCGATGCCTCAAAAAATAATTTTTACGCCTCTTTAGGGGCGTGGCATATCGAAAAATACCCTGTAATTTCCACATTTTTTGAGCGTAAGAATTCAAAATTTGCATTTAGGTTACCGGTTTCTCGTTCTAAGAACTGGCTAAAAGTGAGGAAAAAACCTGTATATTCTATAGTATTAGAGCGAAACTTAACTACTAAATTGTTGATGGGATGTGAATGAGTATTCCGCAGTCGGTAACGCCCGACTGCAACGTTCTTACTTGTTTCTATTAATTTTTTTTTTTTTTTTTTTGGCATTATAAGTCTAGTCTATTAGTAAAGCTGACTTTCCCCATTTTCAGCTCCTCATTGCTCTGTCTCTCTTTTCTATCTAGCCATTTTTTTTTTTTTTTTTTTTTTTTTCTATTCTAACTCTAAGCCTATTTAATCTACAATTCCCAATCCTCTGCTCCTACACACCTGAGGCTTTCGGAACATGTCATGCACGGATTCCAGTTTGGTATTTGTGTTTGCATGCGCCTCCGCCAGGGTTTTGATCAGCACATCGTTGATATCGCCATCCGCTAAGGAAACATGACAGAAATTGAAAGAGATTAATGAGGGCTCTTTAGATAGCAAAACACCCAATAGGCCATACCATGACTAATAAATTCGGGATCGATCATTGTACTGCGCGGCTCGTATGTGGTGCTGTCCACATAATCGGCCGATATATCGTATTGCATTGTCTGCTGTGGCGTCACCGATGCCGAATAGCCGTAGGGACTGCCGTAGCCGACCTCGTTGTTTGAGTAGCCGCCGCTGTAGCTGTTTAAGTAGGGTAAATACCCATAGATACATATTAGAGAGATACGAAATTTGCGAAATCAATATGAGATATGCATCGATTACCGCACCTGTTGTAATTAGTGTGCTGCAGCTGATCGCTGCTCGAGGGCGTCTGTGTGTCATAGACCGAACTATCGGGTGCCGCATCGCTCTGCGCTCGCATCTGCGCCCGATGGAAGCGCACCTCATCCTCGACCTTCTCGCGTTGTTTCTTGGACATTCTGCCGAATTTTACAGCTAGAAATATAATATAGAAGAGAAAGGAAAAGAATGGAAATTATGTAGATTTCAAATATAATCAATAATAACAGAATTTCGCTAGTGATTTGTGTGATATTTAGAATGTTCTTTGTCTGTGGCCTGCCTGCACATCATACCATCACGACTCATTCCCAATTTTAGGCACTTTTGCAGTCTACAGTATTGACAGCGATTCCGATTGACGCGATCCACCACGCATTGCTTGTTGCGCGGACACTGATAGTTCACCACGGAGCTCTGCGATCGCCGGAAGAAGCCCTTGCAGCCCTCACAGGTGATAACGCCGTAGTGCACGCCCGATGATTTGTCCCCACAGACTTTGCATGGAATTATTTCAATTTGAGCTGCAAGCAGAAAGAATTTACAAAATTATTATTAGTTACGAATTTTTCAACATTTATTTGTAGAGATCTAGTTAGATATTTATGATATGGAGAAAAGATATTCTTCAAAATGTAATTTTTAATAAATTCACTTAAAATGTATTCAATTTTTAGCTAATTATTTTCATTAATTTCATAGAGAAATTTGATTTTCCAGTAAATTGGGTAGTTAAGACTAATTATATATAATAATAATTAATATTTTAATATATCTACGTTGAGACAACATTAATCAAGTTTACATATGATTTTATGTAACTTTTATAGAAATGTTTTTATTTTATTTATTTATTTATTTTTTTTTATTAGTTCTTTTATTAGTAGTCGGCTAAGGCACATTCCACAATCGTGTTCGATGAACACAAATGACTATTACGGTGGCGTAAGTAAATCAATTAGTGTAATGTATATATATAGATTCAAGTCTATATCTGTAGATCCAATCCTTATAGACTACAATTCTGGCCGCTGAATTCGATGGGGGTGTTGTGTTGGGCGCTGACACGCGCACTAGCTGCCGTACCTACGTCTCGAATCGAACGGCAGATAAGCTAACTCGGATCACCGATCATATCTATTGCTGTCGCAGTGGCTCGGCCGCCCAGACTCAGACACTGGCCGAGTCGGTCGGTAGTTCGTTGTGCGGCTTTCAGAACGTCAGCAATGCGTCGTGTTTGGTGCGCGATGCGGCCGTACAATTCCGGAATAAAATCTATTCAACGCGCAAGTTGCTGCTGGCCAGCATCATTGTCGCCGGCTGGGATCGGGCGCTGGGCGGTCAAGTGTATACGGTGCCAATATCGGGACTACTCGTCCCCGAACGGTACGCCATGGCCGGCTCCGGCTCCAGCTACATTCAGGGCTTTATGGCGGCGCACTTTAAGCCGGGCTTGAATCAAGAGGATGCGGTCGATGTTGTCAAAAGAGCCATCCGGCTGGCCATAAGGCAGGACTGCAGCTCGGGCGGTGTGATACGCATTGGCATCATCACCGCAGACGGCATGAGTACGTCCATCTATCCCAAGGAGGATCCCGACATGCACGACAAATGCACGGACTCAGATTTGAAAATATTTGGAAATGATACATTTGAGACATGATTGAATGGATGCTCTTGCTTTTCTATCTTTTTTAGAAAGCAAGAAGTTTCCTTATTGTCTAGCTAGTTTCTGAATGCATATAGTCCTGACTTCGATTTAGTATCCTTCTGGCTATGTAAAATTGTATATATATGAACATAAAGTAAATGTGATGATTACCTTTTGTTGGGGCTTAACTTTTCTGCTCAGCTGCTGGGGTTATTAGGGGTTGATTATAAGATCATAGCATTAAAGCTCTCGCAGATCGAACTGCTTAAATAAAGTTCTTTAAGAGTTTCTTTAGTTTTTCCTATTCTATCTCAAGCGAGCCATAAACGAGCACCGCTCTGTACAGTTGGCTCCAATCATAGCTAACTGCATTCATCTGCATTCCGTTGCTCGCTAAATAAGTTATTAGCTAAGTTAATTTGGTTTAAAAGAAAAGCAAACGAGGCAGGCCTAAGAAATTGCTTTGAGGCATTTCAAAGGCGATTCAATTGTGTTGCTAGTTGCAGCAATACTTTGTTCCGCCTGCTGCTGCTGCTGCTGCTGCTGCTGCTGGTGCTACTTGCTGTTGCTTGTTCGTCTGTCCGTTTGTCCGTTTGTCTATTGTCGGCCCGTAGACGTAGACGTAGACCCATTAACTGCGGCCATATGGCCTTTTGGCCCAATCCAGAGCAATGCAAATTGAAGTTCTCGTGTTGGCAGGCGGCATTTGCCACAATGCGGCATTAGGAGTATTAACTAGGGCTTAGTGGGCTGCCCCATTGTCGTGGCACAACAATGCTGAGCGAGCTGAAGAGCTGAGTACTTATTACGCAATAAAAATTCAGACACTGAGAGAAATCAAGGCGAACGCGGATAAAAAAATTTTCAAGTGGAAGTTAAAAATAAAAAGAAATGGGAACAATAAAATAAAAATGTTAATGTTTAAAAAAAAACTGTTTACACCCAAATAAAAAAAACTATGGAACAAATATATATCATTCTAATGATGGAATATTATTTTTTAAATACTTAATGATATTACTCTTTTTTTATTTTATTTTTTTTTTATTTTAAAATATATGTCTTTTAAAAATATTTTGTATTTTATGTTTTATGCTATATATTTTATTATATTTTATTATTTTATGCATTAATATTTTATTTTTTCGTCTATTTATTTACATTTTATTATTATTATTATTATTATTATTATTATTATTATTATTATTATTATTATTATTATTATTCTTATTCTTTTAAGTATTTTTAGTGTAAAATTGTATATATTATATTTTTAAATAATTTCCCATTACAATTCCAAAATGCTCACACTTATTTCCCTCAGTGCACAATAGGGCACTCTCAGCCACTTGTTCTGCCTAGACAATGGCTCAAGCTGGTTCACTTTAAGTAAATTGAGTGTTCCTCAATGTGTGTATGTGCGTCTGTGTGTATGCGAGTGCGAGGCAGACAGCGACAGCTGTTGGGATTCCCTCGCAGCATGCAACAATCCTTTACAACAGCGATGATGTAATTTCTTTAGCAGCGAACAGAGAGAACAGCAGACGTACATACATAAACCGTTGATCAACTGCAGCCAAATTCACACACACGCACATACACACATGCACTTACACGCATACGCATGCACGCACAAAAGAGAACTGGTTCTACGCAGCGCTTTGATGCTGCAGACTGGGTTGATTACAACCAGCACCCGCACAGCGCGCCTAACCCCCCTCGCTTGCCTAAACAACCGAATCCGCATTCAATTGCTTTTGCTGTCGCTGCCCCTGTCGCTGCCATTGCGCTGCTGCGCTGCTGCGGCTGCTGTTGCTGCCGCTGCTCGCAACGCATATTGTGTAATCTAGCGCTTTGCGTATTTACCCACGAGGATGAAAGATGCGCGCTGAACCGAAAGCAGACAAACACAGACGACGTCAGCAGTGGCTGCGACGCGGCAGACAGTCAACGTCGCCGTCGCTATACAAAAATGTGCCAAGCCGCTGAAGTCGTTTTGCTGCGCTGCTGCTGCATTGGGAGAAATGTGTGACAGTTGATGAGCGTCAGAGCGAATGAGTAAGAGACGTCTGAGTGCATGTGTGTGTGCGTTTGTGTATGAAATGTTTTTCAAGTGTCAATGAACTTTTCCAACACGGCAGTATCACACACCATAATACAAATCATACAACACTCACACACACAAACACAGACAGTCCAACTGATTCTCATGCTCGTGAGTGTGCGAGTGAAATAACAAAAACATATTGAAAAGAAAGTGCTGCTCTTTAGCAACGCTCTCTTTGTTCTGAAGCAATTCAATGCGCTCTTAATCGTGCGCATGCACTTGCGCTCTCTTACTGCCGCGCTCTTTGCCTGCCAGCCTGCCCGCCTAATGCAGCGGCGCTCAGTGCAACAGACTGTTTTTGTTGTTTGTGTTTTTATTTCTTTTTCTGCCGTCTTTCTTCTTCTTTTCATTTTGATTATTTTCAAATGTGTGACGTCACCAGCGGGCTGACTGTGACAGTGCACGAGGAGTGGTGTGGTGTGGTGGGAGGCAGGCGAGTGTAGTGACTGCGGCGATGACAACGACGTCGATGAGTTTTTTTGTGCGTCTGTGTGTGTGTGTGTGCTGGTATGTTTTGTTTGAGCATCGCTTAAAGCGCTTTAAAGCTGTAATGTTCTCTGTGCATTACGAAGCGCTGTGTGAACGGCAAAAATAAAGAAGTGAAGACACACTCACACAAACACGCAAGCAAGCAGACACATGACGACACACACTGACAAACACATGCGTTTGACAGTAAATCTTTATCTTTATCGGCTTTGCTTGAGCTATAAATGTCTGTGCGTGCTTTTGAATGTGGATAAGCAGAATATCTCTATACACTTGCATTAAGTACATGCATACATACATATATACACATGTTGAATATATGTATGACAACGTTACCGTTAGCCAGCCACATCAATCTGCAAAAAGGCTTTCAGGTTTTATAGGGTCTCTTTAAGCTGGTATTAGCGAAAATTAATTAAAGAGCGCTGCAAATGCTCTTAGCTGCCCCACTTAATTGATACATATGTATGTAAGTGTATGCGTATGTGTGAGTGTACACATGTGCGTCTATCGGGACAATGGAAATTTATGTTGGCAAATATTGATACAATTAAAAATTAAATAACTAAAAGTTGACTTCTACTCACACACCTTGTTTTCCTTATATACATATCTCTATATGGAACAGAACTTTAACAGCGCACAATGAAAAAGCAAATAAAACGTGACATACTTTTTGGGTAAATATGACAAATATTTGCCAAAAAAAGTTGTTTGTAAAACACGGCAAATACATACATATATAAATATGTGTGTGTATATTTAATATGCATGTATTTACCTGCATACATAAGTAAGTCTGTTATCTTTATATGTGGCATTGGAAATGTAACTAATGTAAATAGGTTAATTCCCCAAAAAAAAAAACTTCTGAAAATTATATTTATTCATTGTAATATACATACATATATACAATTCTAAATTGTTCATGCCAATGTGTAAGCATATGCATAAGTGAATAAATTTTCCTCGAAAAAATTGCATCACGAATTTCTTGCATATATTTAAACAACACAAAATATTAAAAAAAAAAAAAAACCTATTTATATAATTCATATTTTGAACAGATTTTAAAAATTAAATTATTTTTTAATACATGTTTTAATTAATATTTTGTTTTTTTTTTTTTTTAATTTTTAATTTTTTAAATATTAAATATTGAAATTTGTTGCTTCATAAAAAATCGGCCTAGACTTCATTTTTGTTAAATTTGATAATGTATGCATACATAAATATTTTTATGCATTTGGCATTATGCATTTTATATTGCCAAATAAAATATATATTTATATATTCTTTCGCTCATTGAAACCATAAGGAAAAATAAATAAAAACAAAAAACGTCTCATAAAAATCCATTGATAATTGCATTTGCTCGTTTTTCACAATGAAATTAACGCATAAATTCATAAAAATGAACGAGCGAGGGAGAGAGGCAGAGTAAAATCAAGCATACAGTTAATTAACTGCTGCTGTTGCCATAAAACAAATAAAACGAAAAAAGCGCGCCGCAAGTGCAAACCGCAATTTGCCAACAAGTTTTCCACGAGCTGCAGCGAACGATGCAAAAAAGCACAATAAAATAAAATTCTGAATGGGCCAAAAAAATAAAAGAGAGAAAACACAAACACAAACACACACACAGACACAAAAAACAAGAAAAACGCGAAAATATTTTCGCATATGCAATTTATTTTGCATGCCAGCGGGATTTCTTGTCACGCCCTCTCGCTCGCACACGCTGTGCTGCAGCTCATCGCTCCGGGCGCTGCAATAACCAGAAGTCAAAATTAATATTCTCTTCTTTATTGCAAATGCAGGCACAAAAAAAGCACACACACACACACACACACACACACACACAAAACAAGAAACAAACGAAAATTAATATGCAGCGACATGTGCGAAAAAAAAACACAGAGTGAGTAAAAGAGATAAAAAATATGTACAAAAAAATAAAAACGAAGTAGAACTGCATATGATTTGCAGTTTTTGACTGCGATCAAATAAAATAATAATAATAATAATAACAGCAATAACAACATCAACAACAACATAATAGCCGCAACAGCAGCTTAGACATAGAGCACTGCGAGAGCAACAGAGAGAGAAAAGAAGTCGCTGCCACTGCCTCTGCTCTAGCTGTTGTTATTGCTGCCTTTGCTGCCTATTGCACAAGTTGTCACGAAGCAATTCGCTCGGGTTGCGCGGCACGAGCGCAACATTCGCATTCGCCAAAGCAGCTTCGTAAGTGGGTCAGCGAGCTGTGGGGTCAATGCACCGCCTGCCAACCAAACAGCTTGCCTGAACTCAACTGCTTGTGCGAGCGAGAGCGAGAGCTCATAATAATAATAAAACAGCGCCAACTCACAACTTTACACGAGCACACACATGCACAACAACTGAGCAGACAGACAACTTTTGTAGCTGCTCTTTGCTTAAGAGCGCGCTCTTAGTTTATGCTTATGCTCTTGTGTCTGTGTCAGTGTGTGTTTTTTTGTTGCTTACGCTCTCTTTATGGTGCTGCGTTCTTTGCGCCCAAGCACACGTTGTAAAACAACAAAACGAAGGAAAGAAAGAAAAAAGTTTTTAAAACTCGTTCGCTAGCCAGCTTTCACAAGTGAAAAGGTTGGGGTGGCGGGCGGGTTGGAGACCGGCAGGCAAGCCGGCTGGCGGAAAGAAATACATGCACAAACACATACACGGACATACATACTCATACAAATATATCAAAATGCCGTTAGAGAGCGGCATTAGCATGTTGTTGGCATGGCTACGTAATGTTGGCGCTTTCTTTTTGCTCACGCGCATTTGCATATTTACACGTGTGTGTGTGTGGGTTAGTCTGTGTGTGTGTGCGGTTGAGGAAGACGCCGTTAGAATTTGTAAAGAGCCACAAATTCATTCACGCTGCTGCGGCGCTGCGCCACGGCGTCGCTGCTGCTGCTTAGCTTAGCTGCTCATTCTTAATACAGTAATAATAATCAGCAGCAACATTATAATAATATAATTTTAATTTACGCTCAGTTATGCCAAAGTCACAGGCCTAACGGTGCTTGCCAGTCAATGGCCTTTTCTTTTAGTCATTTTTTCTTTTTCTTTGCTGCTGCTTTCCTCAGTTGTTTTTTTTTTTTTTCTGACCAGCGCAGGCATTTTTGTTCTTTTTTTTTTTTTGTAATGTTTACATTTCGCACTGTTCTGTTCGGGCTGGCCGCTACGTGCCATTGGCAGTTGCTGCTTTTGTTGCCAACAAAAAGATCTGTCTCATACAAGGGAGAGCCAAGATATACATATATATATATATGTATGTGTACATAATATATAAATATTCTTTTGGCCAAAAGTTGATTGACCCACGACAAATATTCCCGCTAAGCGAGCAAATGAAAACGAAGAACGCAATCGACAATTTCACCAAAATGATGTAATTTATAAGCCCGCTTTTTAACAGATCTTTTCAAGCATGTTAACAGTTGTTTCCCTATTCCCTCTCTCTGTCTCTCTTTCTTTTGCTTTTTAGTGCAATTTAGCTTGCACATTATAACGGTTGAACTTAAACTGTTGTTTGGATTTCCTTTTTGGGATATTTCTTTGCATTGGGAGATGAGTGTGCCACATGACGTATGCTTGATGTTATATATTGTAGATTGTATTGCCGCTCGAACAGAAAATCACGTATCCGTCGCACGTGACAATGCAAACTCGGCAATTGTATACCGTACATGTGTGTCTGTATATGTGTGTCCATCGACTTGTCTTTGTATATGTGTGAAATATTTTCGTCACATGATTCATTTCTCAGAAATTTCTCTGTTCAATTTTTTGCTTATAAATTGAAATTTTTACTTGATTATTATGATTTTTTCATTCATCTAAAGGAGTTTAATAAATATTCATTAAAAATTGAGGAGTCATTGCGGCAGCTCGCTGACTGTGGCCAGTTTTTGGAGATTGCTTAAGATTTCCATTTCGGTTTTAATTCTGTTTTTTTTTCGTTTTTTTTTTGGTTTTTTTTTTTTTCTGTTTTACATATAATGCAGAAATATCTGTTTTTGTTTGATTTCATTTTGCACTGCATAAATATATTAATATTAATTTTAAGTGCCTAATTAAATTGCCATTTGTTCTGGCTAAATTATTTATATCCTTTCGTTTTAAAATTCTTTCAATATGTATTTGTATATTCAAAGTAAACTTTTAAGACTAAATCTATTCATTTTATTTATTTATTCACTTATACTGTTTTATGTCATTGTTTGAGCCATTTAAGCCTCTCACAACTGTGCTATGCTATAGCTAAAGTATTTCTATACACTCTTATTCTTTCGTCTTTTAAGACTTATTTTATAATGAATATTTCATTAAATCTTCTTTTTGTTAGGCACTAAATATTTAAGAGAATTTATTTAAAGAAAGAAAATTCTTCTTGGACGTTGCTGATAATCTTAAGCGCTTTATATGGTCGTCTGCATATTATAAACTTTTTTGTTGTATATTAAACTTTCTTAGTTCAAGAGAAGAATTTCAAGTTTGTATAAGAATATATTTGTTATTAATTTGAATTCATTAAATCTTTAATATGCATATATGTATTGATATTTATTTATTTAGCATCAATTACCTATATAATGTTCAAAGATTGCCTTGAAACTTTTTGTATATCTTCTAGCTTCTATTCTTCTTTTAACTTTAATATATAATCTAAGAAACTATTTATATATGCATCAATTTATATATATAATCAATGTTCTCCAAAATATCGACAACAACAAAATTATACACAGCTGCACAATGCTGTATTAAAAATATTTCATTCAACTATTGCAAATTATTTTAGATATTAAAATATATATATATATAACTTTATATATTCAACTATTTCAGATTATTTCAAGTATTTGAATACATGTATGTGAACTGAATGAAACATCTTGGCCACAAATGACATCACTGTAAGGCTGCAGCGACGTCCATGTCAGCCCGCACAAAAGGCCCCCAAAATAGAAGAAAAACTGTGTGTGGAAAAACCCTCCAGCTAAACGAACGAGCTCTATTCTAATACAAAGCGAATGAGGAGAGAGAGAGAGAGAGAGAGAGAGAAGCACAAGCAAAAACAATGGCAAATGCTTAGCATAGTACAAAGTGCAGCAAGTCATAGATAACATGTGTAAGTGTGCGTGTGTGTGTGTGTGTGTTGGGTTTGGTATCCCCTAAAAGTAACAAAAAAAAAAAGTAGGCCTATGCATTATTTATGCACGGCTTCAAATGCAACAGCGTCGACATAAATGAAACTGAACTCGACTCGAAAACAAACGAACGAAAAACAGAAAAAAACAGAAAAAAAAAATTATACCTTGACAACCTCAAAAGCCACACACAAAGCCGCAGTAAGTTGACTCTTTTTTTTTTAGACGTTTCTTTGCGCAACTTGCAACAACAACAACAACATTTGCCAATTATTTATGGCATTCGAGTGTTGCTGTTGTTGGCTTCTAGAACTTTAACAATTTGGCCAAAAAACAAGTCTCGCTGCCAACTAACTAAAGTGACTAACTAACTACAGTGACTTGTTGTTTGTGTCTTTGGCAAATGAAAAAGATACCAAAAAAATACAACAATAAAAAAAAAAGAATTCTTGAAGAAAAACGAGTGGAAAAACGAGTTTTTCCAGCCAGCGCCTAATTGATAGCATTTTTGTCGTTTTTTTTTTTTTTTTTTTTTACTTCTCGAGCAACGCGGCGTATGCGCAATTTTTGTTGTTGCCATAACAATGAATGCCACAGCAGCATCAATTGTTGTTGCAGCTGCTGCTGCTGTTGTTGCTGTTGTTGTTGCACTAGTAACAGCAACAAACAACAAATTCGGATCTCTCATCCGCCCCGTTGGCCGACGCCGGCTTCGCAGCAAATGCAAAAAAAAAAAAAAAAATTGTAATCACAAAACAGAATCGACGCGAGCAGAGCCCAAAAGGCGGCGCAGAGCTTTAACTAAATACATAAATATATACATATATATGTATATATATTATATATGCTATATACAACATGCATACATATAAACAACAACAACAACAGCAAAAACTTTGTCTATCAAATACACCAAAAACTAAAAGGCATTCATTTTGTTTTTCTACTGTTGCTGCTGCTGTAGTTGTTATTGTTGTTGTTGTTGTTGCCATCGCTTCCATCATGCAACTGTGCGCACTAATATCCGTCCTTGGCTCGTCTGTTCAACTTTGTCCCAGTTTTTCGCATTTGTTGGCGGCGCTCGTTCGCCTCTAACTTGTCGGCGAGTTGCATTTTTGTGTGTGCAGCGCACACAAACTACCAAACAGCACAGACACACACACACAGAGTCCCACACACACACACACACAGAGACACATTGCTAGCTCCAACATATAGATTCGTCTATTCATTTGGCGCATTTCGCATTACCCAGTGGGACCCGCAGGCATGCCGTTAGCCCTGCTTGGAGCTGCCATTTAATACTCTTAATTATTTTTTGCTCTGCTCACTAATTAATTATTTATTTTACTAATTTTTAATGCACATTCGCAATGCAAGAGGTAGCTAAAATGTAAATTAAATAAGAATAAACTGAATAAGAGCAAAAATATATTTCAAGAATATCAGAAATCCAGAAGTAGACGATATTTATATAGGCATGACAATTGCACTGACTGCAGCTGCGCTTTTAGCATGCCCTAACTAAATATTCTCCATTTACTCTCTGCTTTCGCCCTTGCTTTCTTTGTTCTATTGCGCCTGCATGCTATTGTCAAGTCATGCATGATAATTCATGTAGTTTTCACATGGTTTTTCATATCATTATTATTTACAGCTAAGCTGCTGGCTTAACTTAGGCTCTGTCAATTAGCTAAGCATCAAATTGGATTTACTTTGAGAGTAGACTAAAGAATGCTTAGATTTAACATATATAGAGGGGCATATATATGGCTTATTACTGAGTTTAAGCTTATATTTCATTGCATATTTAATCTGAGTTCGGCTCAGAGTTTTTTCAAGTCTCTTCCAGCTTCTCACTTCTTTCAAGTTCTGGTCCAGCTGGGTGGCTGTCGCATTGTGGGGCACAGGCAATCTTTTATTTGCTGTCCATACACACGGCTCTCTATATATATAGATATATGTATATATGTGTGTATATATATAAAAATATATGTGTGTGTGTCTGGCTGTGTAGCTCACGCACATTAAATACTATGCGAGAGTTGCATAGATAAGATACGCAGCAGCAGCTGCTGCTCTGGCTGTAGCTGTAGCTGAGGCTGCCTCTGTGTGGCATTCTGTGTATGTGTGGGTGTGTGTGTGTGTGTGTGTGTTGCACTATGTGTGCTCGGCCCCGTGGGGGCCACTGATGCATTGCATTTTGTCTGGCCAGATAATTGCTAGAATAATAATAATATTGCATATGCATATACATATATCAATTTTATAGCTACTTTTTGCTATCTCTATTAGTCTCTATCTATCTATCTCTTTTTCTCTCTTCCTTTCCTTTACATTCACCAAAACTTTGTTTATAATTCATTGACATCGACAAGGCAACACGTTAGCCCAATGGCTAATACAAAACTAAATATATAGAAAATTTTATCATTAGCTTTTTCTATTTATCATAATTTTCATTTCTTTATAATGTTTTTCCTGTCGTTGCAGTTCTGCTTTGCAGGACATTCGTAAACGTTTAGCGGTCCTGGTTTTAAAGCTTGAACCTTCAACTTTCAACCTTTCATTTCCTGTATATTATTTTATTGTTATTGGATTTTACTTTTGCTTTCATTCGTAAACGTTTTACTGGATTCTCGCCGCTAATTGAGCTGATTAAGAAATTTAATGATTTTAGCCCAGTTTTTGTAACTTTTGTGCTCTTCTCCATTGGCTAGCTTTAATTTCGTAAACGTTTTACTGGCTTTGACATTATGTGTATGTTAATTTAAAAAGAATTAACCTGTTTTATTTAACAAACTTTCCGCCCACTCTTCTTACTCTCTCATGACTTCTATCTTTTACTTGTTATACGTAAACGTTTTACTGGCTGCTTTTTTTTATAGAAAGCCCGCTACGTGATAGTGTCTCTGCATATGTAATGTATGACTAGCTAAGGTCAGTTGCAATAGACTCTTTTAATAGTCTGTAATCGCTCAACTCTCGATTCTTTGCCTGTCTGAGCAATAGCATTGAAGTTGTGGCCTTATGACACACATTTGTGGTTAGCTTATCTCGCAATGTACTAACTACTTCGTATATAACGCACTTTTTCTATATATTTTACAGTGAATATGCCTAAGAAAATGCATATACAACTAATGCAGTTGCGAGAACAGATAAGTGCAATTGACAATCTCATGGGGCGTTCGTCTGGCTCTATCATTAAGCAAAGTCTGAGCCACTCAAAGATCGGAGCTTCGCAGACGCCAATTCAATGAAAATCATTGATATTATCGGGCGGGCATTGTTCTTACACTTAGAGTTTCCGAATAGCACATATACTACTTGGGTCCATCCATTAAGTGAGTAATACAGATAACCCCCATAAAGAGGTAGGTGTCTGCTTAGCCTCAAGCATACAAAAGAGACTCGTATATGTATATGTATGTATATGTGCATACATATGTAGGCTGCTTATCTTTACGGCGTAGCATTAGACAAATATTTCCAGCTAGGTTCAATGACCTTTTCACACTTCAAGTTAACTGTATATTTACTTACAAGTGTAAGCAATGGGGTAGCTCAATTCAATGGGCTTGCTTGTGACACCTATGAGAACTCAGCCTCGGACAGTTGGAAATATTATTTGAATTTGATTTTTTATTAGATTAATAATTGCGTGGGAATATTGGGAATATTGGGAATATTTTTACTCTGAGATATATAAAGATTTTTGTATGAATTTCTAAAAATTATGCATATTAAGAACAGCATTTTAACGCCTGAAGATTTTCGTTTATTTCAAGAATTTTGAATATTATATATTTTTAAAAATTTTGAAATGCTTAAAAAAAAAATTGAACAGCAAATTTTTAAATTTTTATATATTTAAGATTAGTAAGAATTTTACTAATTTTATTGTTTTTTTATCAAGAACTCGAAAAGAACAGTTCCATCCTTTTACATTAGACAAGCATATTCCTTTCTACTCCTTTGTCTCAATTTTAAAATTTATTAAGTTTTTGTTTATTATTATTATTATTATATTTTTATTTTTTATTTATTTTTTTTTATCAAATGTAATGCAAAATTTCCATAGTTATCGTTATGGCAAAAGTACTAATAAAAACTAATGTGGTTTCTGCATTGTTTCTGGCACAAAAGCGAATGAACTCGCCCCCAAAGGAACAACAACAACAACAAAATATGAAGAGAAAACCCCAATAAGTACAACAACCCGAAAATCGCTCTATTTGTTTGCAAACAACTCGAACTTATGGATGGAAAAAAAGAAGAGGAAAATATTTGCTTGTGCCATATATCCCATGGAAATTCCAATGGCCAGAATAAAAAACTTAATATTTATGTTTTATGGGCGCGCGTGTGTGGGAGAGAACAGGAGAGGGAGGAACAGAGAGAGAGAGAACGTGTAGCGTCCCGTTTTCCCAGTGGCATAGCCAACATATTACAAACAGCTGTCAGAGTAATGGGAATATTCACTTGTTCTATTTGCGTCTGGGCCTTAACAGGCGTATGGCGTGTAAATAAAAATCACATTAGCCGATTAACGGCGAATGTTGGCCAAAAGGCAAACGGCAATTAGCCAAACGGTAAATATTCAAGTGGCTTCTAGAGCTTTTTTTCTGTCGCAGCTACATCAAATGGAATTTCACGCAATAATTGACAAATGCCAAGCACAAACAATGGCCCAAATGCACTGGAAGAAATTGCATGCAAAAAGTAGAAAAAATAAAGAATTATACACTAGATATTCATATTAAATAATATGCATTATTTTTGTCTATTTTACTTAACAGTTTAACTCTTATAATTGTCTCTTTTTATTTTTTTTTTATTATTTATTTACAAGCTTTGCATAACTTTGCTCAGTGCACAAAACTAATACCAAAACTAACGTAACTCTCGCTCTCGCCCTCTCTGTTACTCTCGCTCTTTGTCTTGCAGCGAAGCTCTTTCACTCGCTGCCTATAAAATTTATGCGTAAATAATAATTTGAGCTGCCGCAGCCGCTGCCGCTGTCGGCGTACGCGTCGCTGCTGCTGTTGCTGGCGGCGCAGGCGTTGGCGTCGCAACGTCAAGCCATAGAAAGCATCGCATTGTCGGTGTGTGAAAGCGAATTCGAGTGCTGTCAATCCGCGGCCCCCTCTCACTCCCTCCCTCCCCCTCCTCTTCCAACCACTTTCGACGCCGCGCCGCTTCGATGTTGTAATGTGCGTTGCGATGACGTCGACGCGTCAACGCTCCCACATAACAGCGAGAGACGCTCACACACACACACGCACGCACGCACAGCTATGCCCACATGCACGCACGCACGCAGCTCACGCACTCTCTCTCTCTCGTTCTCGCTCTCTGTGTGCTTTCTTGTCTGCGTTTGCATGTGTGTCTGTGTGTGTGCGTGTGGATCTTTTCGGGTGAATGACCGCCGAAAATTAAATTTTTTGTCGATTTTAGACTTTTACTATGTTGACGTTGATGATGATTGTGTATTGTGCCGTTGCTTCGCTCGCCTTTTGACGAAGCTCGCGCACACAAACTCAGCGAAGAGTGAGGAGAGAGAGCTAGAGGGATAGAGAGAGAGGCAGATACAGCTATAATGCGCTGCTTTATAGTTTAGTTCGCACTATCGCGCGTATATTTTATGAATGCGGGGAAGTGGGTGGCAACTGGGCAGCAGGGAACGACCTGCAAGCTCTACACGTGTGTATGTGTGTGTTTGTCTGTGTGTGTGTGTGTGCCTAGACTACACAATCAGCAAACGCAGCGCAGGCATTTCACTCAGCAGCAACAGCAACAACAACGTGGAACGACAACTTTTTTTTGTTTTTTTTTTTTTCGTTTGCTCTTTTAATTTTTGTTTCTTTGCTCCGCTGCAAGGGCTTGCCAGGGTTAAGGGGGTGGGGCGTAGGGCGGTACGTGCGATCGCCAGCCACTTTCGACAACGAGTCTTTCGCTTTTTTTCTCTTTCTTTCTTTCTTCTTCAACTTTTTTTTTTTTTTGTTAATTTTTTTTTTTTTTTGGCCGCTTTCTGTTTACGCCGCATTTCTTTCACTTTGTACCGTACTATCTGTTTGCTGTTTTCTGTTTCACATTTTATTGTCGTCTCCACTCGCTCGCTTCTTTCTTTCTTGTTGTTGTTTTTGTTGCTGTTGTTGTTTTTGTACTTTTATGAAGTACCGAGCGCCAAATGCCGAGCGACAAGCTGCCTGTTGCCTTTTTGGCAAAACTCTCGAGACAGCTCAAAGTGAAAATTTCAATAAAACAAAGTTGCCAACTCTTCTCCCCCTGCTACACCTCCTCTTCTCCTGCTGCTGCTGCTGCTGCTGCTGCTACTGTTGCTGTTGTTGTTGCTGCTGCGGTTGCTGTCGCGGAAGTCATAAAGGCAAATTGCATGCATATTTTTGTCGAGTATTACGAGCCCCAGAGCCCTAGCCCCACAGTGCCGCCGCTGCCCCTTCCCCCCCTCGCCCTTCCCTTAAGTCAGCTGCACACGCAACTCACGCAGCTAAAATAAAATTATTTTTTCTTTTAGTTTCAACATTTGGTGGCTTTTAATTGTTTGATTTTTTTTTTTTTTTTTTGCAGGCAGGAAAGTTTTTCACGAATATTATTCAAAGTGATCAATGAGAGAAAAGATGATTAGAGTTATGTTTAAAGTTCAACATATAGATCTTTTAAGTACATTCATATCTGTTACATTCTGAAGATTATTAAAAATATTTTACGAAACTAAATTTTTTTTTTAAATTTAAAAAAAGTTTTGATCTATTTAATCTTGGGTCTAATGCTGTAATTTCAAATTAGATTTCTATTTTCATTTTTTTTACAGATTCCATATATCATCTAAGATATTCGTTCATACACTTCCATAGAAAGGAGAGCCAAATTTCTTGTAAGTTGATTAATTTCTCATATGTTTCAGGTAGAATTACATATAATTTATGCGCCATAAATTGCCCAGAACATTATAATAAAACAAAACCATTATACCTTGATTTCCCCATTTTCAAATGGGTTCAAGGTATAAAAAAGCGTTAATGGAACTTGTTTCCCTTGATGTTTTACATAGGCTTAAATAAGGATATCAAAGATGAAAAAAAAACCTATTCTAATAATAGTTTTTCTTTTTTTTGGGGTCAGCGCACGCAACATTTTCGCTTTGATTCGACACGAATGGCCGGTGGGGCGGCTTGGGGGTTGTTGGTTGGGGCAGAGGGGTTAATTTAAGAGGGAGGCCGTTGTAGGGCTTATTTCTTGTCCATTTGCCCAGCTAAAGGTTTCTCACTCGTTAAACACAGAGATTGAGGCCTGGCGATTAAGATTTATGACGGACCAGGACGAATGAAAGGAGCAGCAGGCAGCAGGAGGCGGGAGGCGGGAGGCGGTAGAAGAAGAAGAAGCAGGAAAGCAAACGCATTAACCATCAAAAAAAAAAAAAGGAAAGCGAAAAGCCTGACAAATGCTCATTATTCATTTTGGGCCGCTGACCCCGACGAGAGGTCAAAGAACGCAAAGCTTGACTGATAACAGCGAGAGTGGGAGTGGGAGAGGGAGTGGGAGTGAAAGAGAGACAGAGAGAGTGAGAGGGAGAAGTAGGCAGATAGTTGCAGCAATTTATATTGTTTATATAGGTATATATAGTTTATATATATTTAATGTAAATGGCAATTGCATTGAGCCAAAAATAAACTCAATTCGAAAGCAAAAACAACTATAAAAAAATTGTGAAAAAATAAAAAATAAATATGTAATAAAAAGAAAAATTGCCAACAATTTTTACGTAGCCATAAAAATGATGCGAGTGTGTGTGTGTGTGTGTGTGCACAATTCATATATTTATATAAACCAACATATACACAGCCAAAAAAATAAACTTTTTGTTGTTGTTGTCGTTGTTGTTGTTGGCATTACAATATCGCTTTTTATTGCTGGCGCGCGAATTTCAATTTGCAACTGAATGAGAGAGTGTGTGTGTGTGTGTGTGTGCACCTATTGCATATAGAGATACGTATATGCATACATGCATACCTGTATCTGTGAGTCAGCTTTTGAGCAAAGGGTCTCTTTCATTGGCGGCTTATTGAAGGCGACTTAGTCAGCAAACTGATTGCCATGTCGAATTAGTTTAATTGTTAATGCAAACGACAAACGACACTGAGCGAAAAGGCAGTAGAGAAAGAAACAGAGAGTGAGAGAGAGAGAGCGAGAGGGAGAGTAAGAGGTTGTTTCATAATAATTGTTGCGTCTTTCTTCACGGATTTTCCCTACAATATAATTCCGCTTGAGAAACTCAAAAGTCTCCAGTCGGATGTCTCTTTCGGCCTGAACTTTCACTGCCAACAGCAGCAGCAGCGCAGCAGCGCAGCAGCAGCAGCCGCAGCAGCAGCAACAACGGCAGCAGCTTAATTTATTTTGGGCACTGACCAATCAGCTAACCGAACGAGCCAACACAGCGACCAGCTAACCGACTGACACTGACTAACTAACACACAAAAGAAACCAACAACAAAACCAGCTCAAAAACACAAAAAAAAAAAAAAAAAAATTATAAAAATTGCGAATTGTAATTTATGTGTATTTCCACTGACTAAACTGACTCGCTGCACCTGTCGTGTTTGCCTAGCCAATATTTGGCTAGGTGTATTTTGGCCAGTAGCAAATACTTGGCAAATTAACTAGCATTACCTCCATTAGTTTCGCACTTCACATGGTAGAGCCAATTGCATTTGCTAGGGTTGTAATTGAAAAATATTTTACCATAGCTAGGCATCAAATAGATAGTTATGAGAAATCCGGAAGGGGAACAAATTAAGGAGCATATATATAGATGTATATTTGGGTATATTTTAGCTAAATTATTTATTTTTTGATTTGCCTTTAATATTCTTTCACATGCAGACTCTGAAGAGCTAAACTTGAGCACCTGCCAGATCGCATTTATTCCAATATCGATCACAAAGTCCGAGTGTTGTCAACTGTTGGTCTTAATAGATTTAATCCATAACATACCCAAAATATATTGTAAAAACTCTTATAATAAAAATATTCAATAACAAAATTGAATGTAAGTTACATTTACGTACTTGTAAATTATATACATGTATATTTTTTTTCATAGTAAAAAAATTCGAACAGTTCACGATTCCTAGAAATATGGAAGACGTGCCTAACAGATGAATCCAGGTTTTATATACATACATATATTATAAAAAAAATATATATGTATATATGTATAGATACATTTATTCACAATGTAAGCCTGGAGTAGTTGAATCATAGAGCAGGCAAATTTTAGAAAACTTGAAAAATACAAAAAAAAAAAAAAAAAATTTTAAATGATATATGTAATACTGCTTAGGGTTGCATTACTTCTACACAAAACCCAAAGAAAATAGTTTCGCTTTAACAGACCTCATCGGGCATATATATTCTTGATTCGGACAACGTGTCAAATCAATGTAGTCCTGTTCTAACGTCTGCACATACATATGTATGTCTGAACGCGTGAATCTCAGAAACTATAAGAGCTAATGTCTTTACATTTTGTCGTGGAGGTCTCTATACTCTCTATATACAACAAATTAGATAACTATTTCTGTTTTATGTTGATTTCTATGAAATAATTATAAATATGTTTCAATCCAGTTTTACTGATAGAACATATTCTTATATATTGCTATATTTAAGAAGTTATATTAAAGTGCATAAGTTTCACTTCTCTATTGTTCGCTGTAGAAGTTATAAGAATTAAGTTTCAGGGCAAGTAATATTTTTTGCTTTTCATCTTTAAGATTATGTCTGTAGGTTAAGAAATATTTTAGCATTACTTCAGGTATTACTTGAAACAACTAAATGTTGTTTTAGATTCTAGACACCTTTAAGAATTATTTTTAATTTTTAACTTTAATATTTATACATATTCATACTCTCTATAAGTTAGTTTTGCTTTTAGATTAAATAAATATATAAGTATGCATAGCAATTTTTCACCTATTCCTATATATATGCAAATTTCTTTGGCATTATTGTGCAGCGCTTTACCTTTGATAGAACCGCTTGAGTTGTTTTGTCCCGCTGGCGATTGGACGTTGCTTTGACCCAGGTTATTTGCGTGTGCTTCCAGTTTCGAAGTGACGCTGCTCCACATGTCAAACATACGTTGCGTATACATAATTAAAGTAAACGTCTAAGCGCCTGGCCACCCACAAAACTCGTATGTTAAGTTTGTATTATAATTATTATTATTATTATTATTAATGTTATTACTGTTGCATTTATTGTTATTACCGTTACTGTTTATTGTTTCAATTGTAAATTCAAATGTAGCAAAGGCAACACGCACGCACACTCACGCACGCACGTACACACACACACACACACACGCAGCAGCTACATAGCCAGAGGTGTGTGTGTGCGCAATTGTAACTGTATTTTACTTGTATTTCAATACAATCTATATAAATTTTATTGTATTTTCTTTTGTTTTTCTCTTGTTTTTCTAACTGTTATAAAGTAAACGCTTTTTGTTTGAGTGGCGCGGGAATTTTTGTTTGTTGCTGTTTTTATTGCACTTTTTTTGTGGTTGTTTATTAATTTATATTTTATTTTACTTGCTTTTATATGTGAAATTTCTAATATCACAGTGGGGGGGTAGGGCGGGGCAGGGGGCTGTGTGTGTGTTAATGCTTAGGCGCTGCTTTAGCCAAAAACTATATAGACTGTTTATATATATATAGAGATGTATATAACTATTAACTATATATATATATATATATATATATATATGTATATATACTTGTATGTATGCGTGTATGTATATATGGGGTTTGTTGTTGTATATAGAGTTCTAACGTTGTCTTCAGGCCCTTTAGGTACTAAAACTTGTTTCTGCTTTATATATATATATATGTATATATACTTTTAGATCTGGTTAATAATTTGATGTTTTCTTCTTTTTTTTTATGAATTTTTGTTGTAGACTATTTTAACTATTTAATAAGACACTTGTTCGCGTTTATATTTAGATAGAAATGTTTTTTTTATTTTTTGAATATTTTTTAAGCAATTGTTTAATTAGTTTTTATTTTATATATATTTTTTTAAATTGTTAGCAATATTTTTTTTTTTTTAGCCCTTTTGCAGCACATGCAAATTTTGATGGCTGGCGAATTTGATATTGTTGCCTTTTGAAGTTTTGGGCTCTTGTTGTAGTTGTTGTTGTTGTGGTTGATTTAGCACTTTCACTGCGACTTTGTGGTTGTTGTTGTTGCCGTTGCTGCGTTTGCTGTGATTTTTCTGTTGTTGTTGTTTGCTGCTGTTGTTGTTGTCGCTGGCGCCGTTGTTGCTGTTGCTGTTGGTGTTGTTGCTGCCGCTGTTGTTGTTGTTGTTATGCTCATTGTTTTGTCGATTTCTCTGTTTTGTTTGATTCCAAATCAAAATTTCCAAAAATACGAAAATTTCACGACAATTAATTCCGGAAGACATTTAGGCGCATTCTTCAAAACAGCATTTCAAATGAATTTCGTTTAATAACTTTTCCTTTTCACATATAAGTATATACAATGTATATTCATTTATATACATACAAATATACATATATATATATATATATATTAATTTAACTTGATTGTTTGGTTGTTGTTTATTTAAACACTTTGATGTATAAAATGGTTTGGCCCGTTATATAAATGCTTTTGCTGCGCGTTGTTAGCCATGGCCAATGCATGGCATTCAGCATATTGTTAATTTTCAATACGGGGGCGTGGCAGTTAGCCTGTGAATTTTTTGGGTTTTTTATTTTAGACTTTTTAATTAATATATACATATATATACAGACATATTATATACACATACATATATACACATGTGTGCGTGCATGATTTTCTTTTTTCCAATAATTGAATTTGCCTTTAAACATGAAACGGGGCGCGAATACGGTACATGAAAACTGGGCCGCAAAACTCCTAACCAGCACGACCCCCACCTAGACAACGATAGACCCACACACCCACACACCCATACACCCATACACCTCCCCCATCCCCAAGCAACAGCAACTCCAATGTGGCAAATGCATGAGAATGTAACATGAACATGAAAAATCGATATAGAAATGAGATTTAAGGGTGCTAGACAAGCTAGAAAAGGGGGCGGGGGCCTAAGGGGGCGACTAGTCATAATATAGCTGTATGTGTGTGTGGGCTGGGGGTGGGGCAGCTCTGGCAGACAGGCGCGCCGCCTGCAGAAACGAACATGAAATGCAGTTTACGAAGCGACAGCAACAACAACAACAACAACGACGCATAAATCACACAACGAAAGCTCTGCACGTGTGTGCGAGAGCGAGCGAGAGAGAGAGAGAGAGAGAGTGACAAGCCATGTGCGTGCATGTGCGTGTGTGTGTGTGTGTGCGCTTGTAAACACTGAAAAAGTTCTATGACCCAAAGCTTCAGCGTTTGCCGGCAAAAGCAAATGAATATAAAACACATTTTTACTTTTTTCCTTCTTCTGCTTCTTCTTCTGTTTTTCTATTTCGATGAGGCGAGGAGGAGAGGGTGAACAGTGCTTAGCTGGAGCGTAGCACAGTGTGAGGTTTTAGTTGTGAGGGTGGGAGCCCTGTGGGGGTTAGTTAATAGGAACTTCAAATGCGGAAGCAGCAGCAACAGCAGCAGCAGCAGCAGGCGGGGAGTGAGTGAAACAAACGCAGCGCAGCGCAGCTCAGACATGCAAATACGTCACCAGTAAATTGCTGTTATTGTTGTTGTTGTTGCTGTTGCCGTCGTCACCAAAGCGACAACAACAGAAATTGTGCCAGCAGCGACAACAGCAACAAAACACAAACTAACTGTAACTAAAGCAGCGCCAGCATTTCTTTTGCCCCTACTCCCTGCCCGCCGTTTACTATTGTTGTAATGGAGAAATTTACATATAGAAAACGTAGATAGCAGAACGCTGGCGTCGCTGCCGCCAACGGCAGTGGGCAGCACTGAGAGCGGCATAGAGTCAAATAAACTGAAAAGAAAATGAAAATGAATAGCAAAAGCAACAGCAACAGCAACAGCAGCAGCAACAACAACAACAAGAGGAAGAAGCACAAGCACAGCGAAGGCATGAAATTCAAAAATTCTCTCACAGCGAGCGCACACGAATACAACGACAACGACAACGAACTTACTAACGGTACTAAGCCGGTCAAGCCCGAAAAAGGGAGGCAGCAACAACAACAACAACAACAACGGCTGACGACAAAGTTACATGCTGACTGCTAGCGTCGCTGCTGGCGTCGCTGCCCCGCTGTCGCAGTACGTTGACGCCGAAAAAGACCAATGACCTATGCTAGAGCTCTGCACACACACACACACACACACAGGCACAGGCAAAGGCATAGAGAGACACAAAGCATGCATAGGCGCTGTCGCTGTCGCCGTCGCCGTCGTCGTCGTCGTCTCTGTCGCCGTCGCTGTCGCTGCTAGGCTTTTATTTTATATACTTTGGTTGTTTTTTTTTTGTGTTTTAGCTTGGGTCTGGGGTGGCTCTGGCACACTTATAGACGACACATTGAGTGTGTGCTTAGCAATGTTGTTCTACTAACGGTAATGCAAACAGTTGTTGGGCGCGCTGGGCGAAAAGGTAAGGGTGCGAGCGAGACGGCCAATGACAGTGGGCGTAGGCAGCGGAGACAGCGCTGCTCTAGGTGCTCTGAACTCAACTGAACTGAACTCAACTGAACTGAGCCGAGCTGAACTAATGCTAGCGACCAACTGGGTGACTTACTGTGCAGTTGAGCTACTCTAACTACCAACTGCTAACTGTTCCTAGCTAGCTGTTTTCCTTTGGCGCGGAAAGCTAAGAAACTGTCTACGGCCATTATAAATACCAGCCCCAAAAACCAACAACAACAACAGCAACAACAACAGCAACAATGACTGATAATCATAACTGGTCACAATGGGCAACAATTTGCATTGTTTTGAGTTTTTGATTCGTTTGTTTGTTTGCTGTTGGAGCCGTACAGGGTAGCGGGTGTGCGGGTTGGGGTTGGACAAGACAATGTGCCTACATTATGAAAGATTATTACTGTGAACTTTTGACTGTCTGGCTGAAGGCAGTTGCAGCAGCAGCAGCAGCAGCCGCCGCTGCAGCAGTAGAAGAAGAAGAGACAGCAGCAGCAAAGATTTGCAATTAAACTCTAATTTGAGGCAGCTAGACAACCCTAAACAAATTCAAACTATTCTGATCTATTGATTTATGCAAAATTAAGCAACTTTAGTGAAGCACAAAAATGTACAAAAAATGTGTTAAATCAGCACAAGTGTTAATCTAAAATATAAATATACTAAATCTTTAAATCAAATCTTACTCTCTCTACGGAGAAATTCGGTTCTATATCGTTTGACTGCTTCTTAGTTCTTAGCTTGAAAGTTTTTAAACTATATACACATATTCCTTGTAGAAATCTAAACTGAGTGTACCTGAAAGCATTTACATAAATATTCCTTTTAGAAATCTGGTCGGAATGTATTTAGCATATATTTAATAAGAAAAATCTATAATTTGCATATAAGAAAATATTCACAAAATTTTTATTTCTATTAATGTATGTATATATTTAAAGTAAAGTCTATTCTATTTCTAAGGTATAGAAAAGTAAGTCCTCCAAATGTATCTATCTACAACTCTACTCTTGATATTTTATGGTATAAAGGCTTTAATAGTTCTAAATTGCAATTACATAGTCTAACTGACAATATGATATAAAATATTATTTTTTATTATTCTAGAGTTCTATATTATAAGAGATATAATATAGAGTTAAATTTATCAAATCTGCATATCAAGTACAGCATTTGGTAAAAATTTAGTTTGCCTTGTGAGTTGGAAAATTAGCTTTGACTGCAATTAAGCGATGCGGGTTCAACATGAAGAAGAAGAACAACGAAGTTTTATACAAGCTTTTCTTGAACAAATTGAAGACAATTACAGCAAAATAAATTGATATTCGCTTAATGAAGCTTGAAAAGTTTCAAAAATATATATTGTATAATTAACAACTGAATTACATGTAATTCATGATAAGGGTTTTTTTTCTAAATGAACTAGAAATTGAATGCAATTGGTTACCAATTGGAAAATTTGGATTTATTTGACGCTGAGATCTGATTAATAAAAGAGTTGATAAAATTTTTTTTGTGACTTTAGCAAGAAGAGCAGAACAACAACTGTAGATAAAATTCCCTTAGGAGATATAAATCTTGCTAATCAGATTCTTATCAGTTATAATTGTTAGTATTATTTGAATTATCAGATTTCTGGATATAGAAAACTAAACTAAAATGTAGCTACAATTTTATATTAGAGCAAGCTACAGTAGAACCCAGCCACAAAAACAATTATATAGCTTTTTATTCCAAAACCAAGCTTTATGTAAGGGAAATTTTGGAATATTTTCATCTAGATATAGAAAACTGGAAAACTGGCAAAATGAAAAAAGTTAAATGGACAAAGCATATATAAAACCCCTACCAAATACAACTCCGAGCTAACACAAACTTTAGACAACTTAGTCAACTACAGTGCTGCATCGATTTAAAGTACAAATTCAATATGTGGCAAAAATCTTTTGGAATAAATTTTCAAATGCAATCGATAAATGTTAGAGTCTTTAATGGGATATATATGTTAATATATGAATATATATATATATGTATATGTATATATAGTGATTATTTTTAAACAGTTTTTCAACTGGTTTTAATCCGTTTGGCTTAATCAATAAATTATCCAATTTGTGTTGATTTTTTTGTTCATTTTGGTAATCCAATAAATATTCTGCTCTTTAACGATCCTTTATGCCACACAAACACACAGAAAGTCACACACACACACACTCACAATAATTTATTGCATTACACAATTCATATTTATGGAGGGTGTGTGTGCGTGGGCGTATGTGTGTGTGTGTGTGGCAGTGGGCTGGGCAGAGCAAGAGGCAGAGAAGGGGCCGAAGGCTTTGCATTCTCAGCTGCTCCAAAAGTTTTATTTTTGTTGTTTTTTATTTTATTTTTTTTTTTATTTGGAGTCTGTACCAATAAATTACGTCACTTGCACTTCCGTTTTTGTTGCTGTAGCTGTATTTGTTGTTGTTGTTGTTGCAGTCGCATCACGAGACGTTGCAGTTGCTGCACGATTAGGCACGATTTGGAATTTGAATGCACACTTTAGATATTTGCTGCTGCTGCGGCTGCTTATATATATTTTGTTGTTGTTGTTGTTGTTGTTGACTTTGCTTTACATTTCTTGTTGTTGTTGTTGCAATTTGTATTTTATTTTATTTTGCGTCGCGGGGGAGGCTGCAGCCTGAAACCGAGCAACTTCACCGATGCCAGCAGCAAATTAGCCAGGCATTTTGCAATATTTGAATTTGTTGCAGTTGTTGCATTTATAATTTTCTATCGCTGCACACGCACCGTACGCACACACACGGTCACACACACACTCATACACACACAGAACCACAAGCACACAAATCGAGAGACGAACGAACGCACTCAGGCACACACACTCACACACAGATAGACACGGAGGAGAGCGAGAGGCGGGCGCGTAATAGTTGAAAAAACGCATACACGGAGATACAATTATACACACACACACGCACACACATACGAAGAAATCATATACAATAAGTATTAAACAACAACAAATAATTAATAATAAAGATACAACGCGCAACGCATCGTAACCGCCGCCGCGATACGCTCAATACGAAGTGTAGCTGAAGACTGCCTCAAAATGTTATCGAGTTCGTTGTCCAAGTGGCGCGCCGCATTGCGGCCTCAGAGTATGTGGCAGCAACGCACACACACATACACACAGATACGGATGGAAACATTCATACAAAGCAAAGAGAGAGCGCGCTCCAAAGAGCGAGCGTTTGCCGTTGCGCTCGCTCAACATTTGCCTCCACCTCCAGCTGCTCCGCTCCCACCCAAACACCAGCCAAAGCACTGTTGATGGCAACGGCAACGGCAACGGCAACGGCGACGGCGACGGTGACGCCGACAGCGCTGCCTGCTGAGTGGGTATATGTGTCTCTGTGCCGATGACTTCTTCAATTTTTTTCAGCATTACGCTTTGTGCCGTTCATTCGCTATGGCAACCGCTCCACTGGCGCTTTTCTATCTGCAGGCGTATGTTTCTGTGTGTGTGTGTGCGAGAGTGAGCAGCGCGCGCTTTTTACTAATCAGCTGTTAGCACCGCTCTTACACAAGAGAGAGCGCCAGCTCGAAGAGAGTGCGCTAGAGTGAGAGCGCGCTTCAAAGCTTTGCTGCAGGCGGAAAAAGCTGTGTGCCATATTACTATTATTACAGCATTTGTTTTCATGTATTTTTTTTTTTTTTTTTTTTTGTTTTTGCTGTTGTCTTTTGTTTTTGTTGGCGATTTTTGTGCATTTCCTTTTTGTGCTGCGCTTCTGTGGCCGTGCGACTGCCACTGCTACGGCTACTGTCATTTCCATTTGAAATTCCCAATTAGCAGGTCAATTGCTTTTTAGGCCAAACTGTGTGCATTGCAGTTGACTTGCTTTGCCTCTCTGTCGCACTCACTGTCATGCTCTCTCTGTGTCTTTGTCTGTCTGGACTAGTCTGCCTGGCTGCATGTTTTGTCCATTTCTTCCTTTTGCTGTCGCTCTTCCTGTGCGACTGTGTGTGTGTCGTATATGTGTATGCGGCATTTAATTACACTTTTAGTTGATTTTCCTCAACGACTCACTTATGCATGAAAATTGTTTCTAATGGCTTTGCAAATTGCGCATAAATGCATTTTTTATAATGCCAAATACAGACACACGCGCACACATGGGAGTGAGTGTGCGTGCATGTGTGTGTGTTTGTCGCCACTTAACATGAAACAGTTCTCAGCTTTGATGTCCTTTGTGCCCATTTATAACATGGAAATTATACTTATTCTTATGCTTATTAAACTGGCTTAAGACAAATTTAGCATAATCAGCTTTTCTATTGAGTCTCAAAATGGTTTTTAATTTTCCTGCTAGTTTTTAAAGTTAACTTTTGCGTTTGAACTATATAGAAATGTTAAAAAAAAAAAAAAATTAAAAAAAAAAAATACATATTATAATATATCTATAAAGATATCTTAGATTTTCTGAACTGAAAACGTTTTAAAGTGTTGAATAAAAGTTTGAATAGTTTATATTTACGTGGTTTTATTCATGATTCAAGCTTCAAACTATAAAATAAAACCTTGAGATAAATATAAAAGATTATGTAATAATTTAATGAATATTTATTTAAAAATTATTAAATTTTTAATGAATTTTTATTTTTAAAATTTTGAATTTTTAATGAATTTTTATTTATAAAATCTGAAATTCGTAATGTAAATAAAAATACAAATTATTTCATGTTTAATAATTTTCTTTGTTTTTAATTATTGTAAATTTAATGCATGTTAATTGTATTAAATATTTGTTTGTAACCGAATTTAAATAAGGAAATAGAAAAATAATTGAATATTACAGAAAAGAGCTTTAAAGGCATTGAAATATTACTCAAATTTTATGTTGCTGGATTTACATTTCATAACAATTTTATTTATTTATATCTTCGTTGGGCAAACTAAAAGCTATACAAAACTGTTTTATATAAGTTTAGAGTCAAGGATTCCCCTTAAATATGATGAAGCCGATTATAATATAAGGAGGGTATGGCATATATACATATATATGCATGTATATGTATATATAACACCTATTCAGTAGCTTTGCTTAACAAATTGAAACGATTTCGTTTGACTAATCTTTTTCTTATTTATTTCATTTTTAGTTTATATGTAATATTTAAAAACGAAATTGATTTTTAAAAAGCTCGCGAAAAAATCCCCGAAAATATCGCTAAAAGCATAAATAAATAAAATATAAATGAGGAAAAAGAGGCAACCGCAAGCGGAGCAGCTGCTTCAAGGTAAACCGGAGTCAAAGTTCACAAGCAAGATATTATATTGAATTATGTTTCAGGAGGCATAATGAAAAATAAAATAAAATCACAAAAATTAAATCAAATTAAGTCAACTTAGGCTAAAAAAAAATGAGATAGCAAATGATGTTGCAAGTTGACTTTCGGCTTGCAAAATTCGAAACGCTGCAAAGCAAAACAAAGTTGATAAATTAATATTTGGTTGTAGCTAATTTATGTCTTGTTATTGTTGTTGTAATGCATACAATTAACTCTGCCGCAACACCAACTCACACACACACACACACACACACATACAAATGTAGCTGTTAAGCATGTGCCTGAGTTTTGGGACAGTATAAGAAATATAAATAAAAAAACTTTGCATAAATGTAAAAAAATAATAATAAAAAAAAAGTATATAAAACTTCATATTACGAAATCGATTGGCAAAAAAAAAAAAAAAAAAAAAATCAAAAATCAAAAATGTGTATCTATATGATAATGAAACGATGCTACGGTCGATTGGAAAAAAACCTCATGCTGCGCTAGCTAATGGATGGATGGGTACGACCGTCCGTCGCACCGTCTGTCCGTCCATTCGAGTTACAGGGCTAGTTTTTGGGGGGCCGTCAGATTCATGCATGAAATGCAAACTATAATGAACTCATAGCCAAAATCGTATAGCCCCCACAATGGGGGACATCTATGCGTTCAAGCGAAAGATACAAATACACGGATACAGATGCGGCTACTGACGTAGATACAGATACATATGCCATATAGATATTTTGCAAAAGTGATAGTGCGTTCGCCTGAACCTCTCGTAACTAGTCTTTGGGTTTATGTCTTGTGTAATGCCCGTTTCTGCTTCTTCTTCTGTTTTTTTTTGTTTTTTGTTTCTTTTAACTCCTATATTAATATATGGCTAATGGCCAGCTTCAGGGCCGCATCCAACTAGCAGATTATTCAGTCAGTTCGCCAGTTAGCTGAGGTGTGCATGATATGCGCAAAACATTTAATGAATTCAATTTAGTTGTTATTGTTCCACTTGCTATTTGCATTTTGCCAAAACCTTAAATATGATTATTAATGCGTCTGATGCGCTACATTCGAGGCCAGCCGGCTGTTAAATATAACAGCTAGAGACGTGAATTGATTTACATTGTCTAAATTCGATATAGTTTACCGAATTGGATCATCTTTGAAAGAGAAATGTTTGGGAATTTAATGGTTTATGTAAAGTAATCGGAGTTAACAGCGAGCAGCTGTGATATTGGAAGATTGATATCTGATATTGATAGCTCTACTCAATGTTTGGAGTTTTGTAACATGTCTTCAGCTGAAATAGTTAAATGCAAAATGCTAAATATGTTAAGTATATGTTAAATATTGAATTGAAGAGTGGAACACAACAGAGTTAACAACCATGATATTGGGATACTGCTGGGTAGAACTAGAGTTCAGTGATATGTTTTGAGCGAATATAGTTAAATATAAAAAGTTATGTATCTGCTTCAGCAAAAAAAAAAAAAAAAAAAAGCAAAATTCGAACAGAATTTACATTTTTAGAAAGGGAAATGTTAAGCATATGTTAAACTGTTCTGCTAGTACTGTTGAGCTAGATTTTAGCTACAGCTTTTTAACTACGGTTAATTGACTGTAAACGCTGTTCTTATCGAGTTAACTCACTGTTTAGTTGAGCTACATTACTCTTACAGTCATCTTACAGTTACATTATGCAATGCTAAACACTTAACAGTTATTATATTCTTAGAGAGAGAGAAGAGCAGTTATGTAATTAACCGGGATTTGATTTGTAGCTAAATTAAGCTAATGTTCAGTTGGTGCTTAATGAACTATTTACAGTCGAGTCCCGATAATTCGAAATGACAAGGGGATAATTGTTTTTTCGATTTACACAGAGATTAAAATTATTGAGAATTATCGAGAACTCATTTTTTAGAGGGATAACATTTTGGATTTATTGCGATTTGTGATTTTCGGTATTGATTTTCTTTTATGGTAGTGATATAGGTGATAGAAACAGATGCCGTATAAACATTATCGAATTTTTAATGATTTTTAACGGAAATATTTAGCTTTTATTAAGTCTGATAGATCACTAAAAATATTGAAAAATTTTAAGGATTTTCAGGAGAAGTCTTAGGTTAGAGTTAAGTATAGCTAGCTTGAGAAAGAATGTAGCTAAACAAAATGTAAATTGCATACAAGCTAAGAGTATTACTTTTGAGTTTACTTAAAATTATATTTGATATATATTTTCTAGAATACCCTAGAAAAACAAGCCAAGGTTACTTGTTAACTTGACTTGGGCTAATTTAAACGCTTCAAACGTATCAAACGTTAGCTACAATATAAGTTTTTATTAACTTGGCTGACTTGAGCAATGCACAAATTGTGTGAGTAGACACCGTTAGACTCGTTATCGATCAACGATTAACGATCAGCGCTGGCAATGCAGCAGCAGCAGCAGCAGCAGCAGCAGCAGCTCATCAATCATCCATTGAATGACATAAGCGAACTGTTTAAAGGCTAATGAGCCCCGATGGATATCAACACAGATTCCGGTCAAAATGTAGATCAATCTTTGTTGCGCGCCAAGAACGAAATTCTCCTCTTTTTTTTTTGGTTTTTTTTTTTTCTTTCGAGACAGTTACAAGCCACGCCCCAAGCGCCGCGAGGCGCAGCTCATTTGTAGCTCCATCAAAAAAACAAAAAATGATAAACAAACAAAAAACTGACAACTGCTGCCGCCTCGAGCAACTAAATCAATTTGAAGCTTAGCCAATGAGTTGTGTATATAAGTATGTGCATATATATCTGAAATATATATATCTGGTATACTGGTATATCTATGTAATATAGCTAATGCTGGCCGAGCTACAGCTCATTAAGATTGTGAAGAATTACGCGCGGCTCACAATTCTATTGTAATCAACTGAATGTATCTAAAGACTAGCTCAATATGTGTGTGTGTGCGTGCGTGTGTGTGTGTGTGTATTGTATCTAGATACTTCATTCAGCTAACTGTATAGTTTGTAGCTGCGGCGTTTACCGCTAAGGTTCGTGCTACGGTAAAAACTATGAGCCAAGAATGTTGTCTATGAGTGTGCATGTGTGTGTATGTGTGTGTGTATGTGTATGTGTGTGTGATGAACAAGTGAACAGAGCTGTGACTTGACTGCCAAAGCAGCTTGAAGCACAGGGGAGCTGTTAGAGTGTGTGTGTGTGTGTGTGGAGCAATGGGGCAGGTGTTTGTTTGTGTGTGTGTGTGTCTATGTGTGTGTGTGTGTGTGTGTGGCTCATTTGTGCCGCAAGTGAGTCAAAGAGCCGTAAAGCGAATGTGTCGAAGCAGCAAGAATCGCACAAACTAACAGAACCTAATGATAAAGAACACCAAAGCTTCCCCCCCTCTCTCTCTCTCACTCTCTTTCTGTCTCGCTCGCCAGCAAGTTTGCGGCTTATTTAGTATGTCAAAACATGTTTTTTTTTAGTATTCTATTTGTTTGTCTGTTTTTTTTTTTACTGCTGCAACCAACAGTCGTCGTCGTCTATGGAAAGTGGGACACAGCCGCAGTTGAGCTGGGGCAGTGGCTGCGGCTGCGGCTGCGGCTGCGGCTGTGACTGTGGCTGCCACAAGAGGTGAATAGCCAATAAATCGACGCTTGTAAATTGAAATTCTTTAGCATTGGGGTGTGTGCAGCAGCAACAACAACAACAACAACAACAACAACAACAACAACACACGCACCTGTTACTGCCGCTGTCAGAAGACATCTATGTGTCCGTCTGTTAATTGTGGTGCTTGCGCAATGCTCCGTCATCTGCATGCCACCAAAATTCAACAGCTCACCCACTCGCATGCAGTACAGTGAACACCCACTGGCAAGTACAGCACTCACTCAAACTCAGATATTTCCCGTTGATTGCATTAGGGTCCACGGTACACTTAGGACACAACTTTTTATAGCGAAAGCCTTGGCATTAAGTAACTCAATTATGGCTAGGCCTTTTTGCTCCTGCAGAGCGCAGCACCTAAGTCAATTATCTGCGGAATTCAATTACTATGCACACAAGGTTGCCCGCAAATGTGCCAGAGCAATATTGAATGGCCACTTTCATGTGGAATATTAAATGGGAGACATGTATGCATTTAGAGAGAGTGGATGGATATATGGGTTCACTCTAAAAATATGTTGCATGCGTTTTGTATATTCAAGAGATTAAAAATATCGCAGATTACTCAGAATTTTAAATGGGAACTCTACAGCCTTAGGATAATATTAAGGAGCTGTGATAATATTCTTGAGTTTTCCTTTAAATTTAAATAAATTTTATAGTCTTAATAATATTGGTCCACCCGAAACTTATTAGACATATTATTAATATTGGTCCACCCTAAACTTATTAGACGTTGCGAAAACAGGGTAGTCCTTTTATTATTAATATTTATTTATGTATTTTTATTTTATTATTCAATCATAAATATATAATTTAAATTTTATATTATTTATATATTTTTTAATTTTATATTATTAATTTAATATTGTTTCAATTTAAAAGTTTATTTTCCACTTGTTTTATATTATTAACTTGATATTTATTTAATTTTTTTTTTTAATTTAAAAAAATTATTTTTGTTTTTTTTTTTATTGTCAATTTTTAGGTACAATAAAAAATGTAGGCTCAATAAAAAAAGAGCTTAAAGAAGGTTTATTTGATTTTTATATTTTCTGCTGTTTTTATAATCATTTATGCTCTATATTATTTATGGAAATTGTTGAAACTTTGCAGTTCCTTATGAAGTTTTATATAGAATATAGACTATAGACTATAGACTATATAATATAAAATATATAGAACAATATCTTGTATAACTCAGAGAATCTTCTGTACTCCAAAATTAGCTTAGCTTATTCTATATATTCATTAATTTCTCCATATATATAACTGGTTCATTTTGATTGATTTGCACTGTACTTATAAATATGATAACTGACCTGTCATAGCTCCATTGCTGCTGCTCTCTCTGTCTCTGTCTCTGTCTCTCTCTCTGTCTCTATCTCTGTCTCTCTCCCTATCCCGCTCGCGCGCAGTTGCTGTCGCCGTTGCAGCTGAGCTTGATGTTGTTGTTGTCGTTGCCGTTGCTGTTGCTGCCACTGCGGTTGCTGCTGCTGCTCCTGCTGCTGCTGCTGCTGCTGCTGTTGCTGTTGTGGCTGTGGCTGGCTTCTGTGTGGGCAGCAGTGGAGGTGGCGTACGTTCTCTGTGCCTCAGTCTGTCAGTGGGCGTGGCTGGCTTGCGATTGTTGTTGTTGTTGTTGCTGCTGCTGCTGGTCTCGCTGCTGGCAATGTGCTTGCAAACGCTGCTAATGTTGCTCAAACTGCTGAAGCTGCTCAAACTGCTAAAGCTGCCCGAACGAGCCAACGCTGGCGGCTCTGACATAAATTTGGGCTGTTGTTGCTGTTGTTGTTGCTGTTGCTGCTGTGTTGCTGCTAGCGCCAAACGCTTTGGCGCCGGCTCTGCTAGCTGTGCGTCCTCCAACTGCTGCTGCTGCTGCTGTTGTTGCTGCTGCTGCTCTGGCGATGCAGTCGCTATAATCGTGCCCACCTCCTCCTCGTCACCCTCCTCGCCCTCAAAGCACACGTCCAGCAATGTGGCACCGCCGCCCGCCTGCAATCCTGCAATATCCTTCAGATCTATCCAGCTGGCGCCCAGCTTGTCCGCATCGCTCAAAGGCAAACTTAGGACACGCGTATCGCCCTCGTCCACAATGTGAAAGGCTTGCGTGGGCTCGATCTTCACAATGATCGGCTGGCTGGACAGTATCTGAGCGGGCGGTAAATTACATCTGTTGCTGCTGCTGCTGTTGTTGTTGTTGTTGTTGTTGTTGCTGTTGTTGTTGCTGTTGCTGTTGCTGCTCTCGAGCAGACTGGCCATGTTCTCATCGTCGTCGTCATCAACAGCTTCCAGCTCGTTGAGTTGCTGTTCAATTTGCAGGTACGTTGTTGTTGTTGTTGTTGCCGTTGCTGTGGATGCTGCTGCTGTGCAGTTGTTGTTGTTGCTGTTGGCTGTGGCACTGGCCAAAGTACGTATAGTTGTCACAGGCTCCCGCTGCCCCCGCAGCACATCCAGCTTGAGCACCGTGCACTTGTCCGTCTGCTGGTATTGATGTTGCTGCTGCGGTCGCACATATGTTGCTGCTGCTGCGGCGGCGGCGGCTGTGGCTGTTGCTGTTGTTGCTGCTGTGGCTGTGGCAACATCCGTTAGGAAAGCCAGCGGTGGCGATGTGGCCTTATTGGATGTGCTCACAGTGCGCGTGGGCGCTGCCGTTGCCGTTGGCGTGGGCGTCACCGTCGCCGTCGAGGTGGGCGTGCCAGCCGGCCGTGCCACAATCGTTGTGGCTGCCGGCAGCGGTATTATCGATATCGATGGCACTTTGCTGCGCAGACTGGCAACGGCTGCCGCTGTGGCAGCGCTCGCATCTAGATAGCCAGCTGTTGTTGTTGTTGTTGTTGTAGGAGCAACTGTTGCTGCCGTTGCCCGATTGCTGCCAACGGGCGCCGCCTGCTGTATCAGCAGGATATCTCTTGGCCTATCCGTTGTGAGGGCCGTTTCTAACACAGTTGCTGATGTAAGTTTGCCAGCAACAATTGCTGTTGTGCGTTAGTGTGTGTGTGTGTGTGTGTATGTGTGTGAGTTGCTGCTTGCTATATGCCAATATTCTTGTGTATAGCAACAGTTGCTGTGTAGTTAAAGTTAATTTCTTGAATTTTCGCACGTTCTGCAACACTTATTTTTGGCATTTACCAACACTATGCAGAAAGTAATTATCATGTATTGCCGTTGCTATGATAGAAGTTGAGTCAAGAGAGAGATTTAAATTGTAGTATTTATATAGATTTATATATATATATATTTGTTAGCCTTTTGCAACACTGTTTTTGCAGCTGCCACAATTGCTGTTAATATTGTGCGTTAGATTTTGTAGAATATTTGTAGTAGAATATTAGAGATATATAATTACATTTATATCGTTTGCCAACACTGCTCCCTTTGCACACACTTTTATAATATACATATATATATTTATATTTGTTTCCTTTATTAATTTCTACATTCGTTTCTCTTTGGGATTTTGGTGTAGAAGCACAACATCGAAATAAATTGAGAAAAATCAGCCTTACAAAAAGTGCACTTAAAATCGTTTACAATATATAAGTCACACATCTAACTTTGAATTGCTTTCAATTTATATTAAGTATGATTAAATATTTTTATTTATACATATATATATATATATAATTGTTTGACTTGGGTGTAGATACACCTGTGCTGTTGTTGCTGTTGTTGTTGCTGTTGTTGTTGCTGCTGTTGTTGCTTGCAAAATTTTGCTGCAGCTTGGAATATGCGTCGTATACTCAATTTTTGTGCTTTGCTTTGTTCTATAACTGTTCTTTATTGTTGTTGATTTTGTTTATTACGTGTAAACGTTTGCTTTATATATATGTATATATTTTGTTTTTAAGTGTTCTTTTTACTTGTATTATTTTCTCATTTGGTTTTTGTTTTTGCACAGTAAATCAGTCGCATTTGTTGTATTGTTGTTGCTGCTGTTGTGGGCCGTTGCCCAAATGCATTTCCTATTTCTGTAGTACGTCACAATATGTTGATGGTTTTTCGTGGCTGTGTGTGCTGTGTGTGTGGTGTTTCCTTATTCCCATTTAGCTATCCTGCTGCAACTGCTGCTCCAGCTGCACCTGGACTACTCTGATGTCCGTGTGTATCTGCTGCTATTGCTCTTGTTGCTCTTGTGGTTGTTGTTGCTGTTGTTGCTGTTGCTGCTGTCGTATCCTGGCGCTGCACATGCAACGAGCTGCTGCTGCTGCTGTTGTTGCTGTTGTTGCTGCTGTTGCTGTTGTTGCTGTTGCTGCCGCTGGATGGCTGCAAGGCGCCATTGGAATTTGACGTCAAAATACGAGCAACTGGAAGTGTGTCGCTGTCGTTGTTGCTGTCGACGTCGCTGCTGCTGCTGCTGCTGCTAGCAGATTTCCACATAGCGGCACGCAACCCTAGCGCTCGCTGCTGCCAGCATTGCAATGGCCAACCACCAACCACCCCGCCTGCCGATTACAACAAACAGCAGCTGTGGCTGTGGCTTTAATAATCGATTTTTCAGCACTCACACACATGCAAATCGATACACACACACACACACATACACTGGCAGCACTGCAACGCTTTCGCTTTTAAATTATTATTTTCTTGCGATTCGATTTCGAATTTTAATTATTTTAAATTTATTTAGCGAATATTTTCACAGAATTTTCTCTAAATTTTAGATTTTCTTTAGATTTCCCATTTGTTTTTGCACTAGCACAATTGTATTTTCCACGGGTTTCTCATTATTTACGCATTTTCACGCACCTTTTTCGCACTGCACTGCTCAAAGTTTTTCCACGAATTTTCTCGCATTAAATTTGTCTTGGTTTATTGCATTTGGTGCATTTTCCGCAATATTTTTATGGAGTCTTTTGTGAGTTTGTGTGTTGCACTGCGCTTCGCTTCGTTTCGTGGCCGCGTATATCCTTTCAGATGCGTCCTTTGCAGGAATGTGTCCCAAATTCAAGTGCGCCACAAACACAATTCGCGCCGCACTTTCCGTTTCGCCACTCAGCTGCTTGGAAAAAGGACTTCTAATGGGAAAAAATCGCAATGCCAGGCTGTTTCAACACACACACACATGCACACACACAACCTGCGTCTCACTGTGTGTGTGTGTGCTTTATATGCAGGCCAAAAATGGGACTCGCTGCGCTGCAAAATAGGGTTAGTAGGCGTAATGCCAAGTGCATAGCCAGGAAAAACTGGAAAAGCGCGCGCGGCATTGTTGCGCAGCTTTTCCTACCCTTAAGCGACAACGTGCTTTCCATTCCACATATGTCTCTGTATGCGTGTGCGCTTTGCTGCCATGGGAAAATTCTCTGCTGTGGTGGATTTCGTTGCTCATGGGGAAATCCGAATTTCTGTTCAATTTTTCGGTGGTTGAAATTTTGCGCGCCGAATTTGAAATTGAAATTGAGCGCGCGCACAGGCAAGAGCGGGAGGGATTGATAGACTAAAATATGCTGGATTCTATGAAAACTGTAGAGAACGGTTTATTGTACTGCCGGCAGAGTTTTTATTATGTATATAATTTTGGGAATAATTAAATAAATATTTAATGGTTTGCTAAAATATCTCTATGAAGTTGTTTTATATAAAGGAAATTGTAAGACTAAACAAAATTATTATTTTCTTATTTAAATGTTTTTGGATTTATAAACACTATATATATTATTTTATTATTACTATTTTTTTTTAATATATATATTTTTTTAATTTAGAAAAAGTATATATATGTTCTATATATTGTTTTTATTATTATTATTATTATTATTATTATTATTATTTTGTAGCTGTATTTTTTTCTTAGAAGTTATGTAAATAACATATTTTGTAACTGTAATTTAATGAATTAAAAATATATATTTTTCTAAATTTTTTTTATTATTTTATTAAAAAAAATACTAATAAAAAATAATATAAACAAATAATATATAATAATAAATAATATATTGTTTTCTTAAGTTAAATAAATAAATGTTAATAAAAATAAAAAATAATAATAATTAGAACGACTTTTGATGACAAAAAATTCATTCAAAATGATTAAAAAACTGCCAAACAGTTATAAAGCTAAACAAATACACAACAATTATAGCTAAATAAAAATCTTATTAAACGGCAAAATTAATGTAACAATTAAAATCGTTTTAAATGCTCATCGAAACCGCAAAACAAATTCAATACAAAAGACCACGAAAAAAGTGAAGCGAATCTATAGAAATGGCTGATTGAGGCGAGCAAACAGTTAGCAGCAGCTGAGATTTCCGTTAAAGATGGGTTTAATAAGAACATGCAGAAGAAGAAGAAGAAGAAGAAGCAGAAGCAGTTACGCAACCAAGCAAATGGGGCCCTCTAACTGGGCAAGCATTGAGCATTAGCTTTGACGCATCATTAGCCGTATTATCGGGCGCTTCTTTAATATTTCATGTTTTCCGTTTGCCTCAAATCATGTTAGATTTATATTTTGCTGCCAACCACAGAGTGTGAGTGTGGTGGAGGGAGGGGGAGGGAGGTACGACGACGACGACGACGACGAGTTGATGTTGCGCAAGCCAGCATCAGGTCTATCAAGCGTTAACTGGTTCTGGCCGTAAGCCTTCAATTTGGCTCAGACAAGCTTTGGCTTGCAACTTGGAGTTGGAAGCGCCGTTGGTTCTGCCAACCGAAATGTGTGCCTCACCGTTGTAATGATCGTTGTGCCACCTCCTGCCCGCACTACCTGCTGCCCGCCCTGTACCTCGTCTATTTTTCCCTCTATTCTATTTTTTTTCTTCTTCTTCTTTTTCTTTTCTTTTTGCAGTTGCAGTTGTTGGTCTTAGAGCGATTCTAACCTGTTTCTCGTGTGGCAGCCAAGAAGCTTGGAGGCGACTCCAACAACAGTAACAACAATAACAACAACAACAACAACAACAGCAACAGAAAAAGTCCCGTACGAAAGTCCCAGTTATTCAAGAGGAAAAACCTGTTACACGCAAGTGGAACTCGCTTCGATTCTGGCCAAGAACAAATCACAGAACGAGCGAGCGAGACAGCCGATCGAAGAGAAGCAAAAAAACAGCTAGCAACAACTGAAACACGTTAGTACCGTTGTGTCGGATTCTTTGTTGCGCAACTGTGTTGCAAGATTAGCTGAGCAGCAGCAGCAGCCGCCGCAGCGACTGGTTTATTGCAACGTCGCGTCGTCGTTGTTGTCGATGAGGCAACGTCTCCGCCTGCTGCTGCCTCTGCTGCCCTCTGCTGCCTTGCCTCAGATGTTGCAACATCTGCAGCTAGAATCGGAAATGCAGCGCATATATACCTACCTATATACATATATATACATCTATCTATCTATCTATCTATATATGTATATAAATTAAACAAAGCAAACAACTTTGGATAAATGGCTGGAAAACCTTGCCCAGGCAATCGCGTGCGTTGAAGCTTGACTGCGTTTTGCATTCAGTCAATTTTTCAAAACTCATATTGAGTACCGTTGCCCCGTTGCCCCTTTGCCCCTTTGCTTCTTTAACGATCAATTAAGCTACGATTTTTCTTGTTTTGTTTAGCCAAGGCTAAGACTTACCAGCGAAAATATCACCAGAATTATTTGCCAAGTGCAGCGAAACTTTTTTGTCTTCTTCTTCAGAGCTCTGATAATTATTATCATAATTATTACTATGTGCTCAATTATTGCATAATATTTATGTATACACACATATATATGTGTGTGTGTGTGTAGTTTTATTAATTTTCTAAACCTTGAAAAGTAGAAATCAAAATTTTTATGTTTGACTTTATCTGATTGTCGAATTTGTGTGGAATGAATTTTTAGTTTTGAAACAGTCGTTTAAAAACTAGGTAATCCAATCGCTAATATAGCGTAAATTATTCCTAATCAAATGAAAGGTTTTTTTTTTTTGCCTGGTGCTTAACTAATAATATGAGAAATTATTAACTTCTTAGGCCCAAAAAATCAAAGTAAATATTGGGTAAAAAATTAAATCTATTCAGCCTGCTGTATAATTTTTTATTAAAATTTAAATTAACATTGAATGAGTTGGTATTTCTTCTTTAATTTTAAAAAATCAGATTAGGAGATTAAACATTTTTTTTATTTTTATTTTTATTTTTATTTATTTTTTTTTTTTTTTAATAAATTTTCATTTTGGGTTTAATTTCAACAAGAAGTTTTGAAACTTTTTGAAGACTAAAAATGTACAATCATATTAAAATTTTTTATGAATTACATGTTCTATAAAAACAACAAAATATATTTTAACTTGAAGTAAATAGAAAATGTTTTGTATTGATTATATTGTATATATATATTAAAAAGGGAAAAGAGTGTTTGCTTTAATATATCATAAATCACCTTAGTAATATAGATATATAGATAATACAAAATATTTATTAATTGCATCTATGCAAATATTCAATTCTAACTCTTAGGTTAGTAAGAAAACTAAGCAGAGCCTATGGCAATCGATTTCAAGCGTAGGGTGAAGTTAAGTGGAGATTACTTTGTCTCACATAATTTTAAACTAATTCGCTTTTCGTGCGCTGCTCTGAGACTAAGCATAATTAATCGTCAACTTAATCATCGGCAACAAATATGAATATGCAATACATAATTGAATAAAGAGAAGGTGAAGGTTTCAGCTGAAACCATAACAAATTGAAACTTAATTTTAGGATTCGCTATGCCATTACCCAATGTATTTAGTTATAAATGAAATCAACCGAAAAAAAAGAAAACAGAAAACAAATGAATCGAAACAAGTCCTTAACATCAATTTGTTCACTTATTATGATTATGATGCTGTGGGATATGGGGCACTTACCTCTAATAGTGCTGGGCATGTTACATGCGTTCTTTGATCTCAACTAAAAGTACTTCATATAGATGAACAGTTATGCAGTGCAGCTGTAACTGTTAAATTTCAACAATAATTCACAACGTGAGCTAGAGGCGAATGCAGTTTCGATAACATTGCGGGGGCACATGTCAGTGTTATCGATAACGATATCACTTAATTAGTTCAATGCGAACCAGTTCACGATCAACGCACACGAGAGCAAACAGTTTTCAAACGGTAAATTAGCCGAAGTGGGCGCGACTCACTGATTGGCTGGCGACGAGCGCGCGCGCGCGTTAGTGGGAGACTGAGAGCGAGCTAGAGCGCGAGCGAGAGCGAGACAGAGTGCATCGGCGAGAGTGCAGGGCTAAGCAGAAGCGCAACACAAGTGGACACGCTGGACTGGACGTGTGGACAAACGCTCGAACACTAAACGGCCAGGAATTCAAATCCGAATCGGGAGTCGGCAGCGCGGACTCATCTGCCAGCAGCTCGAAACCTGTGCGGAAGGCGGGCCGAGCGGACCGAGCGGGCATCGGTCATCGGGGCTCGCGATCAGCGTCAGTTGCAATTCGAAGAAAGGAGAAAGGAATTGGCCAGCAGCAATAATAGCAGCAACAGCAGCAGCAGCAGCAGTCGAGCTCAGATTCTGTCTCAGCATCAGACAAGCTGCCCACACCCCACCCGCCTGACCCACCTGTCTGCTACAATCACAATCTCAATCACACACATACACATACGCATACGAAAAAGAATTCCCGCTAATTAAATACATGATCATCGCTCAAAAATACACCCCAGCAACACGAATGTTACAAGAGTCATTCGCGTATTTCATCAGAGTCCGATTCAAATGGTTCGAGATGAGCGCGTGACACGAGATGAGTTGAGCCGATTGAAGTAGATGCTGGAAAGGAATGAATTCCCACCAAGCAAACAAGCTCTAAAGTGTTTGCATCGTGTCACGAGCTATCGCCTGGCTGTCATCTCTAGAAAGACAGCGTCCGTTTTGGAGTCGAAATTGTTGCTGGAGCCCGTGACGTTACGTTGGGGGCCGCGTCATCGCAGCAGGCTCCAGCTGCAGCTACACACACACACACACACACTCACATACACACACATGCATGGAAACATACAAAAAAAGCGCACCTTTAACTTTAATCGTTAAATAAACAGGAAGACTTCTACAGCAAACACTTACACACACACACATACACATACATACACGCACACAGCGTAAGAAAACTTATCACAAGTCAGTAGCGGCAGCAGCAGCAGCGAGGAAAAAAGAAAAAACGAAATAAAACAGGTTGAGAAGTACCGCTAAGCGGGAAGAAACAGCAGCGACCGCTGCCTCTGCCGCCGCCTCTGCCGCTGCCCGCAAACAGTACGAAGGCAGCAGCGCCAGAGCAACAAGCCCCACAAGCAAAAAGGTCAACGAACGTTCTTAGCGAAGAAGAATGGAATCAAAACACAAAAACACGAAAAACTGAGTAAGAAAGAGAGTAAGAAATGACGGAGAGAGCGAGAGCACACGGCAGCAGTCGACCGTCATTGGTGGGTGAGTGAGCGAGCGAGCGAGCGCGCCAAAGAGCGCAAAGAAAGTGCGCGCAGAGAAAGCACGATCGCTAGGCAACTTAAGAGAGCGCCGGTGTTAAGAGTGGAAAGAGGGAGAGCGCCTGAGTGAGAGAGAGATTGCGAGCGAACAGTCAAAAAATTTATGCGGTATGCATTTTGAAAAGTATTTTGATGAAAATAACCTGAACGCAAATGTATTTTTAGCAAGAATTTCTGAAACGCAGCGGCTAAACCAAAAATGCATTAAAAGCTGCGTTCGCAACTGAAAGAGAGAGAGGGAGAAAGAAATATGGGGAGAGAGAGAGAGAATGAGATAGAGACAGCGATAGGTAGAACGCTTAAGCGTTGTAATTGTCGCGAGAAAGCCAAAAGAAATTGAAATTCTTGTTATATTGCTCAATATTTGGTAATACACACACTCACATACACACACAGATACATACGTGCAAAAGCCATTGAATGTAGCGGTATATTGACGAAATTTCTGAGACGAGCCACAAGCAAAGCTCATTGACCTCCAGCAACCGTCGACGTCGTCGTCGTCGTCGCCGTTGTAACTGTGTAATAAGCTTTTGGAGCTGTGCACGCGGAGGTCGGCAACAGCTGCAGGGGCTAGAAGTATTTTTTTTTTTTTATGTGCTGTTGGTTGGTTTTTCATTCGTTTTTTTGGTTTGTTGTATTTGATTTCTTCCGTTCGAGCTTTGAGCAATTCAACAGATTTTTATGTCTTCCTGTGCAGCTTAAAGCGTTGACTCAATTAAAAAAGAATAAAAAACAGAAACAACAGCAACAACAGCAACTCAACTGAAGTCAAAATATGCTTATGCAATTGGCCGTGTGTCTTTGGCAATCTGTTTCGCGCTCGCTCACTCCCTTAGCCGATGATAAGCCTGATGCCAACACTGTTATTGGTCAAGGCAAAATCCGGCCGAGACTGTGAAGAGTTTTGTCCAAGCGCTTAAGCAAATAGCTGCGGACTCAAATTGCCTGCAACATTGATCCCGTTTCACTGTGCGTGCATGCGTGCGTGTTTGTGTGTGAGTGTGTGAGTGTGTGGGTGAGTTTCTGTGCGAGCGTTGCGCTCATTGGCCAATTGCTTGCTTAGGGCTTCACTAGGCGAGCAGCTGCCATTGGCTGGCTGCTCTTCTGCTCTCCTTTTCGACGTCCTTTTTTTTTATATTCGCTACGCTGCGCCTGTTGCTGGCCTCAATACTCTTTGTGAAGAGAGTCGTTGCTAATTCGAGTTTACAAATGGCATGAAAATTCGTTTGATATATTAATTAATAAAAATATTATCAATTCAAAAATAATAATATGATACGCTTGTTTAATGGATTAACTGACTTTTAATAATAAATAAAATGAAATAAAAATATATATAATAAGATACTAATGCGAATTTAGCAATATTTAGAGCTTTGTTAGAGCACTAAAAATGCGACTTGGCTCAAACAATATGTTTTCTCCAATATACTTGCGCATTTGGCAGCTACAATTATTTTCATTCACAGAATTTATTTGAATGAATATTATGCGACAGGACGAAGCATATTTGGGGTATAAATAGAACTCGTCCTGAGTGAAAGTTTTCAGTTCCAAACTGGTTGTGAAATAGAACGCAAGTGCTTAAGAAGTAGTAAAACGTGTGTGTTAACTGGTAAATATAAAATATAATAATAGGAAGGTGAAGTGAAATAAGACTGTGATTTTAAAACAATCAATGTGCATATATACATTAATATATGTATGCATAGAAATGTCTATTATAAAAATACTTCAACATTTTCGAAATCATATTTTGTTAAACAAAAATATATAAAACATATAGAATACAAACGTTAAAAAAATATAATAAAATCTTTTTATATATATTAAAAAAATTTCTAAACTTTTAGCTAACAAGTTCATACACAAAAAAATGTAAAAATACATATATTTATATTTTTTACAATTGCAATTTTACCTTCCAATAATCACTTTAAATAAATTATACCCATAAATTCTAATATTAAGTCTATTTGATATTCTATTTATACACAACAAAAAATCTTTGATTTGATCTGTTTAATAACACTTTAACATGTTCATAAACATTATTGCTTGAAAAATGGTTTAACAAAAAATATTGTGTATGAAAATGTTTTCCCATATTTTTCATATCAAATATCTTAAATGCTTCATTAAAATCACAAAGACAGCATTAAAAAAAAAAACAAAAACCAAAATGTTTCAGCTATTATTATTATAATTTTATTTTTTATTAAAAAAGTGTTAGGTGTAATTCTATGAAAACATGTTTATAATTTTTATTGTTGTATACTAGAGAGATTTCCATTTTTTTTCTCGTTTTTATTTTAATTAATTGTGAATGCATGACAAAATGCAGTTCAATCAATTGTTGAATGAGAGACAGGGGTGCTCGTTATTTAATCTAGCTCATATAGTATATATATTTATATGTGTATAAATACAATGTCTATGATCGACAAAGATAGTTAGTAAATTGACAGAGTTTTGAAACAATAGAATGAAATACCAGCATAAACAATTAAAGAGCGCTCAACATTTAAACGGAATTTTGTTGGCGTTCGTTCGCTCGACTTCGATCGATGGCATGTTCTCGCATGGACCACAATTACAATACGGTCGGACAATCTGTTAACACACCAGCTACAGCTACAAATTGTTGTCATTATAATTATTGTTGTCGAAATATTTATTTATTTTGCTCGATTTTCGTGCCATTCCCAACCAGCTATAAAAGTCGTTGGAGCTGCGCATTCGATTCACACAGTTAACCAAATTCTCAATCCAAATATTTGTGCTGCCATCATTAAAACCCTTTTTTGTGACGACGACGACGACGACGACCTGTGGCTCAATGAGGTTAATACGAGCCACCCTAATGGGTAGTTGGATGACGTTTTTACAGCTGGCCACGTTTCCCAGGGAAAAACACATTCGTTCCATTCATTCGTTCCCTTCATTTCGCCATTTCATTTCCAATTAGACTGAAGCCCCACAAACGCTCTTAGACTAACGTCCAAGTTGCTATTTTTTTTCGCCTTTTTTTTACATTTTCAGTCAGCGGTCGACGTTCCAATTTGCCATTTGAATTTGACACACAAACAGCAAAAATAAAAAAAATAAAAAAAGTAGCAAAAGTTAACTAAATCCAACAAAAAAAACTCTTCCTACAGATAATGGCGCCCATGTAGCCCCACCGTTTAGAGCAGTTAACCAAAGAACAGGCCCCAACAGCTAGCAAAAGGACGGAAGCTAATACCCCCAAGTGATATATACAGCAGCAGAACAGTTAACACCCACACACACACACCCTCACACAGACAGTCGTGCAGCACGCCAGCGCCATGGACTTTAAGGAGTATCGGCAAAGGGGTGAGTCAAGTCCATAAAACGCACAGCGGCAGCTCAGATACAATTGTATCTCATTTAATTTGATTTGCATGCCTGGAACTATATGTATTTATATGTGCGTATGTATGCCCCACACACATACGCACACAGGCATGCACCACTAAAAGGATTTCACAGTTGTCCTTAGCCATTTGCCTAGTTCAATATAATAAAACTCAGCTCGTTTATCTTGATTCGAAAAGCTTTCACTTTATTGCTCAAATTATTTGATTTCACAATAATTTTCCAAGCGTACTTAATAAGTTTTTCACAGTCTTTATGTGTTTGTACATGTGTATATTTATAAACAAAAAAAAAATATGTTCATTTACTTATTTTTATTAATATTTATTTGTATTAAAAAATATTTTCAGTTAATTTGACTATTGTGAAATAGTAATTAAAGTTTAAAATATTAAGCTACTAAATAATTATAATTATATATAACATTATTAAGAAATACATTATATATCATTTTATATTATTATAATTATTTTTAAATTTTTTAAATTTTGCTGTAGAATTTAAGCATAATTTAAAATAACATAAATGATTTTTAATTATTTGTAGTTGTAGTCAATTTGCCTTATTTATATTTAGTGTTTATTTAAAAATATAGTATTTATATTATATTATTTTTATAATAAAAAATGTTACGCAAATTTATTTATTGGATGTGTTCATATAATTTTTTAGATAATTTTTTATTCAATATTATGATACTTATTTAATTAATTTTATTTTTATTTTTTCAATTTGTTATTGCTTTAAGCTCTATATATGTATTATATTTATTTATTTTTTATGTATAATTATAGAATTTTTTGTAACTTCTAAACTGAAATTTTAAGTTATTTATTGCCTATTATAAATTAAAAAATTCAAACAAGTTAAGCTATTTTTTTTCGCAGGCAAGGAGATGGTAGACTATATAGCAGACTATTTGGAGAACATACGGGAGCGTCGCGTCTTTCCGGATGTGAGTCCGGGCTATATGCGCCAGCTGCTGCCGGAGTCAGCGCCCGTGGATGGGGAGCCGTGGCCGAAGATCTTTGGGGATGTGGAGCGCATTGTGATGTCAGGTGTGACCCATTGGCAGTCGCCGCATATGCACGGCTACTTTCCGGCTCTCAACTCGATGCCCTCGCTGCTGGGCGACATGCTGGCCGATGCCATCAACTGTCTGGGCTTCACCTGGGCCAGTTCGCCGGCCTGCACGGAGCTGGAGATCGTTGTGATGAACTGGCTGGGCAAGATGATTGGGCTGCCGGATGAGTTTCTCCACCTGACCAACAACTGCAAGGGCGGCGGAGTGCTGCAGACGACGTCCAGTGAGGCGACGCTGGTCTGCCTGCTCGCCGGCCGCACTCGCGCCATACAGCGCTTCCATGAGCGCAATCCTGGCTACCAGGATGCGGAGATAAACGCCCGTCTGGTGGCCTACTGCTCGGATCAGGCGCACTCGAGCGTGGAGAAGGCCGCCCTGATTGGTGAGTTCGTCACACATTCGTAAGCCGCTTACAGCACACGCTAAAAATATACAACCACCCACCCACCCAATCAACCACCCGCAGGACTCGTGCGTATGCGCTACATCGAGGCTGACGAGCAGCTGGCCATGCGGGGCAAACTGTTGCGCGAGGCCATCGAGGACGACATTAAGCAGGGCCTGGTCCCATTCTGGGTGAGTCCTGTCTGCTCCTGTCTAGTCTTATTCTCATCTTGTCAAAACTAATTGGCCGCCGTCGTCGCATTGCGCAATTAGGCGTTGAGTGGATTTGTGGCCAGCATCAGCTGTGACTCACTCCATCTCACTCTATCTCACTCTCTCTCTAGCTCCTGCACTCTTTAGATTTCTCTAGCTGATTCTCTGATTCCCATCGGAGTCAATTAATATACGTCGTTGTCTTCGCTCAGCATTCAGCTCAATTTAACTAATACTTTTATCTAAGCTATCGAGCCGAGCTGAGCTGAGCTGATTGTTTAGTTATTCTCTTGAGACTTTTCTCTTTGTTTAGCTTGTTGCTTCAAATAATTTTAATTTTATATGTAACGTCTGTATTAGTTTCCTTATAATATTTTGTATATATTTGACTTTGTTATATTGTATTCATATATATCAAGTCGCATTATCTCTCTCTTGCATTTTACTACCAGCAGCTAGAGCCCTCAGCTTTTCCTTCCTATATAAAAAATATTCTCTTTATGTTATATCACAAATTTATAATACTTCGTTCTATTTACGACTCTACTCTTAGCATATGTTACTACTCCTGCTGCTGCTCCTACAACTACTACTCTTAATCTTAGTCGTAAGCTGTCTCTCCTTCTACTTATAGCTATATCAATTTGCTTTTTCCTTTCTCTTTCAATTATCTCTCTGATGTCTCTATCAATTTATGATATGTGATTTTTTCATATAACGCATATTTGTTCGGAGTATTGGCTGGCATTCCGAAATATTCCGTAACTCTTGGAATTTCGGAGGAATGCTCACTATTCCACGATAATGTCTCTCGAACATTGCATGACTCCATCTCGGGTAATGCTCTCCCGATTTAAAAGTGCAATGTTTACATTTTGTCAGCTACTACTCATTGCTGTGCGCCTGGTATTTCAGCTGAGCTCATGAGCTAATTTAGTGAGTAAACTGCTGCATCACGCATGATATTAACAGTGAGCACACTGTTGACTAACAGCGCAATGTTAGCCCTATGTTAAATAACATTTTACATGCTACTGCTCACCGCTGTGCGCCTGGTATTTCAGCAGAGCCCATAGGCAAATTTAGTGATCAAACTGCTGCATCACGTATGAGTTAACAGTGATCGTACTGTTAACTAACAGCGCAATGTTAGCTCGGTGTAAAATAATATGCTGCTACCTACTACTCATTTCTGTTCGCCTGGTATTTTAGCAGACTTTACATGTAAATTTAGCGATCAAACTGCCGTAGCAGCCGAGTTAACAGTGTCATGTTAACCCAAGGTCAACTAAAAATGCTATGCTAAGTTTACTCATTTCTGTTAAACTAACATTCAGCTACCTACTACTCATTTCTGTGCGCCTGGTATTTCAGCAGAGTTTACATGTAAATTGAGCAAGCAAACAGCCACAGCAGCCGAGTTAACAGTGTCATGTTAACCCAAGGTCAACTAAAAATGCTATTCTAAGTCCTCTCATTTCTGTTACTCAGCTACCTACTACTCATTTCTGTTCGTCTGGTATTTCAGCAGAGTTTACATGTAAATTTTGTGAACAAACAGCCACAGCAGCCGAGTTAACAGTGTCATGTTAACCCAAGGTCAACTAAAAATGTTATGCTAACTCCTCTCATTTCTCTTCAACTAACATTCTGCTACCTACTACTCATTTCTGTGCGCCTGGTATTTCAGCAGAGTTTACATGTCAATTTAGCGATCTAACTGCCGTAGCAGCCGAGTTAACAGTGTCATGTTAACCCAAGGTCAACTAAAAATGATATGCTAACTCCTCTCATTTCTCTTCAACTAACATTCTGCGACCTACTACTCATTTCTGTTCGTCTGGTATTTCAGCAGAGTTTACATGCAAATTTAGCGATCTAACTGCCGTAGCAGCCGAGTTAACAGTGTCATGTTAACCCAAGGTCAACTAAAAATGCTATTCTAAGTCCTCTCATTTCTGTTAAACTATTACTCAGCTACCTACTACTCATTTCTGTTCGCCTGGTATTTTAGCAGAGTTTACATGCAAATTTAGCGATCTAACTGCGGTAGCAGCCGAGTTAACAGTGTCATGTTAACCCAAGGTCAACTAAAAATGCTATGCTAACTCCTCTCATTTCTCTTCAACTAACATTCTGCGACCTACTACTCATTTCTGTTCGCCTGGTATTTCAGCAGAGTTTACATGCAAATTTTGTAAATAAACTGCTGCAACAGCCGAGTTAACAGTGTCATGTTAACCCAAGGTCAATTAAAAATGCTATTCTAAGGCCTCTCATTTCTGTTAAACTATTACTAAGCTGCCTACCACTCATTTCTGTTTGCCTGGTGCTTCAGCTGGCGATATTAGTAATTTCATCGCCGCAAGATCGGCCCCTTTAGGCTATGCTACATTTTATAGTAGTATTATTTTTCTGAACAATTTCAATGGGAGTTTTAAATAGACTCCAATTTGTTTATTGCCAGTACTATACTATAAGGTGTAATTTAGATTTCCAGGACTATATTCTTAGCATTGATCACCAAGAATATGTGGGTCAACTGGGAGCCATTAAAGGGACAATGGGGTTAATTTAAAGGTCAGCTGAAAAAAAGGCATTCATATTTCTGGACCATTAATATGATCCTTTAGGTTTCCAGGACTATATGCTTGGTACCGTTTAACCAAGCATATGTGGGTCGACTGGAAACCATTATGGGGCACATATTTTGCTGAAAGAAAAACATTCATATTGATGGACTAATGATTTAGTCCTTTAGGTTTCCAGGACTACATCCTTGGTATTGTTTAACCAAGCATATGTGGGTCAACTGGAAACCATTTTGCTGAAAGGAAATAATCCATAATGATGGACTAATAATTTAGTCCTTTAGGTTTCTAGGACTTTATCCTTGATATGATATAACCGAGGATACAAGTGTCTACTAGAAACCATTGGCTTTACCGCCTGCTATATTTTTTCTTATAAATTGTACATATTTCTTTTACATTTTTTTTTGCTGTATATTTGAACTTTTACATCTATTAAGCTTTTAAGAAAAATCTGAGAGAATAATTGATAATTAGGTTATTGATGATATACATAAATAATGATATAATTAGGTAAACTTTGATAAAACTTTATTAATTTCTTAAATTTATATTGTTGTTTTGTTTAGTAAATCTCTTACATTATTTATAGATCTCAAATAATACCTAACGATACTTCTTATTTATATTGCAATATAAAATCGATTACAATTATTACAAAGTAAAACAAAAATACAAGCTCGCCAGAAAAATTACTTACTTATGCAGAATTTATTTTATTTTATTGAATATTCTGCATTAAAACTCTTTTAAATATAAATACATAAATTATTAATTATTTATCATAGGTGTGTGCTACGCTTGGCACCACTGGCAGCTGCAGCTTTGACAATCTGGATGAGGTATGTATAAATCTGTCCACAAATAGCTTGATCTGATTTAATTGTGCATATTCTCACTTAGGTTGGCATTGTCTGCCGTGAATATAATTTGTGGCTGCACGTGGATGCGGCGTACGCGGGCAGCGCCTTCATCTGTCCGGAGTTTCGCACCTGGCTGCGCGGCATCGAGCGCGTCGATTCGATCGCCTTCAATCCCTCCAAGTGGCTGATGGTGCACTTCGATGCGACGGCGATGTGGGTGCGCGACAGCACCGCAGTGCATCGCACCTTCAATGTGGAGCCGTTGTATCTGCAGCACGAGAACTCCGGCGTGGCCGTCGACTTTATGCACTGGCAAATCCCGCTGAGTCGACGCTTTCGCGCGCTCAAGGTGTGGTTTGTGCTGCGCTCGTTTGGCATCAAGGGTCTGCAGCGTCACATACGCGAGGGCGTGCGTCTGGCCCAGAAGTTCGAGGCGCTGGTGCTGGCCGATCATCGGTTCGAGCTGCCGGCCAAGCGGTATCTGGGCCTCGTTGTGTTCCGGATACGCGGCGAGAACGAGATCACCGAACGGCTGCTGAAGCGCCTCAACTATCGCGGCAATCAGCACTGTGTGCCGTCCTCGCTGAAGGGCCAATATGTCATCCGGTTCACCATCACCTCGACACACACTACGCTGGATGACATCGTCAAGGATTGGATGGAGATCAAGCAGGTGGCCTCCCTGGTGCTCGACGAGATGAACATCACCATTTCGAATCGCGTCTATCTCAAGGGTAAACACTGGGCCCTACCAAACTACTGAATGTGCTTCCAGTTATTTCGTTTTATTCTGCTTTTGTTTAACAAATTAAAGCCAAAGCTTTAATTTAGTTTTTCATTATTGTTTTTTGTTTTTATTTAATTTTGTTTAATGTTTATTGTTTGTTTGACATAAAACCCTTTGATCCACCCAGATGCCGTATTTTATTTTGCTACTTTTTCAGCAGTTCCTGAGCAAATTATTATCTTAAATTAATTTGAGCATAGTAACAACAGAAAATTTGAGATAAAAAAGTATCTGAAAATCAAGTACAGCAATAAATGCAAAAAAAAAAAAAAAAAAAAATAATAATAATAATAATAACAGTTGGATTGGCTAAAGATTATTTTCTAAAGTCATTGAGGAGTAGGAAATTAGATGTGATCTGAAAAATCTAATATTTTTGATCTAATCTAATATCTAGATCATATGCATTTGTGATATATAAAATGTGTGAAACTCAAGAAAAATTTCTGCAGTACTCAAATGTATCTATAAGATGCAAAAGTATCTAAAAGTTTAATGCAGTTTTCAGTGAAAACAATAGAAAATTCGAAGGCAATATAATCACCTAATTGTACCAGATTTTATGTAAATTAGACTTAAACTATATAAAATATATGACCATATAAAGTCTGGTACTATTAGGAGATTATAAACAACTTTTCAACTATACGAAGTATTTGTTAAGATTTGACCCGCTTCAGTTATTATGATTATTTTTCTGCAAATAACTCTAGAACTAGTTAGTCTATTTCATCCAACTCTCCCATCTCTTAGATACCAAAGAGAAGAGCGAAGCCTTTGGCTCCAGCCTGTTGCTATCGAATTCGCCGCTGTCGCCGAAGGTCGTAAATGGCTCCTTTGCGGCCATCTTCGATGCGGACGAGTTTCTGGCCAAGACCTACGCGGGCATACGCATAGCGGTAAGTAGAGCCGCTGCTTAAACTCCTGCCTGGACTCACACTCACGCCTGAGCAATGCTTGCAGCATCAGGAGTCGCCGTCGACGCGCCGTCGAGTGCGCGGCATTCTCATGTCGGGCAAACAGTTCTCGCTGGACTCCCACATGGATGTGGCTGTGGTGCGCACCACACTGGACCCGAACAATTGCGACGATGACGGAGCCGGGCACAGTGCCGGCCAGGCTGGACAGGTGGCCGGGCAGGCGAGCATACGCGAGGATGTGGACAATGAGGAGTCCGCCGCGGAAGGTATGAAGCGCAGGTAGCGTAGTCAGCCAGTTTAGCTCTATTGCCAGTGCCAAATGCTCGATTTGCTTCTTAACACAATTGAATCTGCTGCTGCCTCTTCTTCTTCTTCTTCCTTCTATTGATCTCTTGCCATTTCCGTTCAGAAACTGAGCTGCTGGAGCTGTGCAAGCGCAGCGGGAGCAACCCGACAAGCAATAATCCAATGCAGTCAAGCAGCTATAGCTACAATTCCAATTCCAATTCCAATCACAATCACAATGCCACGCCCGCCAATCACTTTCGTCCGATTGCCCTGTATACGCCGCAGTGCGGCCAGCCCCTGAGCTTGATCATGGACAGCGCCGGTCATATGTACCATGGCAAGCGGTTTCTGGAGCCCGTCAGCAGCCTGATCGACAACAGTTCCTTTACCAGCAGCATCAATCACCAGCCCACGCCCATTACGACGCCCATCACGACGCCCACGGAGGATAACGACTGGCCGGCGAAGACGTTCAGCCAGCTGCTGCTGGAACGCTATGCCAGCTCATCGTCGCGCTCTCCGGACGCCTCATCCACGGACAGCAGCAGCCTCAGCCTGGCTGCCGCCGTCACGCCCACACTCAGCCGCCTCAGCAGCCTCAACGATCTGGCCTCCCCGCTGCTCGGCTCATTTGCATCACAATCGCAGCCACTGCAGTCTGCTTTGGGCGCATCGCGATTCAGTGACTCGGATGCGACCATTTGCTCAGCTGCCTCATCGCTGGAATCCTTATAAAGACAAACATTAACTATAATATAAATACTATATAAATATAATCATAGAAAAGAATATTCGAAAGAACAATCCTTCACTGCTGTGCAATCAATAATCGTAGTTACAATTCGCGTCTATATATACACACACACATATGTACAAGTATCTGTATCTGTATCTGTATCTATATCGGAGAGCGGAACCTAACAGTAGTCCCATGTATTATAAATGTATTGTCAAATGTTGCAAAGCTTAAATTCGATACTAGCCTAACCATATATACATATGCATATAATAATATTCCTATATAACAGCATTCTACGTACTCTCTGCCTATATATTAACATTCATATATTCTGTATCTGTACATTTGTTTTACTCCTCAATGTGATTAAAATTTCAGTGTTAAAGTTAAACAAGAACTAAATCGTTTTAGAATTTCATGCTTTGTATCTTAAAGATACATTTGATACAAAATGTTTCTGAATGATGGTAGAACATGATGTATGATATAAAATGGACTTTTCAACTGGTCCATCAGTAACTATGGCACACCGACTCTGCTTTGTCCATAGCTTGCTAAAATAATGAAAGAGAAAGAGAGAGAGAGAGAGAGAGAGAGAGAGAGAGAGAGAGAGAGAGAGAGAGAGAGAGAAAGAGAGAGAACACCACTGGAATAGAGAATCTCACTGTATACTCACCATGATCAAAAGTAAGCTTGGATTAGGTAGGCCCATGCAGCATGAATATAAAAGTGGAAAAAGGTAATACTAAAAATATCACACTAAAAAAAAGTTCGAATTTCTTGAAATTTTAAGTTAAAAAATAAAATTTTTGAATTTAATTCGTTATTGTTTTCAATTGTATAGCTTCTTTAATTTGTACTTGCAGGCATTAGACTGCAAAGACTGGAAATAAAACTCTAGAACAAAAGTTCAGCGAGTCATTGAGGATTGGAGATAAAAAGATGATGATGATATTAACTAATTACAAGAATCTTAATATAAAAAGTTTCTCTTTCATACCAATTCAATGGCTGACTGAGCACCTTATTTGTCATCAGCTTTTTTCGAGGAAATGCACTAAATTAATTACACTTTAATTTAGTAATGCGTTCCGACTTTGTGTTTATCTTCGGAATTTCTGTATGATATGATATTACAATAGTTAAAATAATTAAATAAATATTAAACAGAGGCACAGCAAATAAAAAGCATATTCAAAATTTTAACGATAAATAATATGTATATTATATTATTAAATTAATTTTCAGTTAAGGAGCTGCCCTTTCCATAAACTTTAAGCTCATCTTTGACCTTGGCAAACAAAACAAATTCTTATTAATAATAAAATAGACATTGGATATTGATCAGTAACTAAATGAATAATTTGTGAGCTTTAATTATTTATATAGCTTTCCAAACTGATAACAATTTGTACGATGAACTAAATGCAGTTAAGACAAACTGAATGGACAACGTGGAGCATATTGTTAGATAAAGCGGAATCCTTCTGCAGCTGGAGCTGCTGCAGGTGCAGCTGGAGCTGCTGCAGGTGCAGCTGGAGCTGCTTCAGGTGCAGCTAGAGTTGTGAAATATACTGTTGTTGGTGGTGCTTCTGTAGTTTGTCTGCCCCTCTTGATAAGCGGAAATCGAACTTGCACATAGAATGTTAGCAAGAACAAGACAATAAAATCGTAGAAGAGTATTATGGAAGCAAGTAGATAATCATTCACCCTTAACTCCGCAAATCGTCCGCCGTTAATGGTCTGAGCGTGATACATGACAAACTGGAAGAAAGGCAGAGAGAGATAGAGATTGAGAGTGGGAAAGAGATAGAAGATAAATTATCAAACACTTACCGTCAGAATTATAACGCTAACGAATATCTGATACAGGATGATCGAATGCGATGTACGGCTCATTAGATGCAACATTATCAGAAAAACGGAAACAATTAAGAAGATAAATGATATGACAAATAATATAACGACATCAAGGGTCAGATCATGCTGATGAAGGTCAAATTAGAGGGTAAATTCACAATTTCTTTTTAAAGTTCTTTTTGTTGCATTTGTCACTTACCGGCAGAATCGAACCCACTAGTATGGCAAGGAAGAAGACAAGGAGACATATTAGATACCATAAGAGTAGTTCGGGCCATCCCGATCGGGGGCACAGCGCAAATACTCCCAAAATTGCAAATTCCATCTGATAGATCCAATCACACACATATACATACATATGCAACACAAAATACATATAGACGACTAGTACTCACAATTAAAATTGCCAAGATCCAATTCAGAGCGATCATAGTACGAGCTTTCTCCACAAATATAAAGATGATGGCTAGTATTACCGAAAGCGAAAAGAATATTCCACTAATAAAGTCATATTCCATAAATGCTAGACCGAGGCTTCCACTGCAATAGGTAAATACATACATATATCTACATATTGTTCGATTTCTCTGTCCACTTACACAAATACAACGGCCAGCCATTGACCGAGACCCAGCAGGAGTGCGACAAGAGTCATCATATAAACTATTGCCACGAACTTTCGTCGGCTTTGTTCAGAGTTTCCAGCGTTATCTCCCATTTTTGTAAATCAATTCTCCTCTCCTAGACATATACAAAGAATTTATGCGCGCCTATATAAAAATATACCTAAAAAAAAAAAGGTGGCGGGATGTAAAATTAAACGAATACAACGAATTTCTATGTTAAATGTCACTTAAATCTAGGTATGTTTGATTCCCCTGCAAAGCGATCGAGAAAACAAAATAGTTTACGAATAACCAACAAATCTTGTGAGGAGATGAATACAAAGATGTTTTTAGAAGGTTTCAGGGGATGATATACCTTTTCCGGGAGCTCATCGTGATTCAAGCTGTTCCTTAGGATTTGTTCAGACAGACATCATAACATATCATATATAGATACTTATATAATTATATTCCTGGAACACATAGACATAGTTCAATGCAGAGTTATATTGTTTCAGACATTAGAAGGTGTGGTAGTTAGATAAAGTGTGGCAAATTATAGATACGATGGATCTCATCAGGTTTGACTCCTGACAATTCTGTATATGTTTCAAGTATTCGGGGTATATCGTAGTCGGGCACTCTCGACATGTTTCATCTTGGCTGGCGTTTTCTTATCTGTTTAAATTTTGAATTTCTTGTTGGCGTTGAACTTAATACTAAAATTGGATAGTTGCTTTCAAAAATAAACAAAATTAAAATTAAAATATTATCCACAAATGGATATCAGTGAGAGTGCAGCTAAGATATCTGGCAAAAAAAAGCTGAAGAAAACGTATATTGTGACGATATTGATGCTGTTACTCGGCCAATTTCAGGTCATAATCGTAATGGAGATGTGAGCACGAGACTTGGTTTGATCAAATTTTCCTAATCTAATTCTAATGTCTCCTGCAGTGACCCACTGAAGCGGTTTCTCATGAAGCATTACTATGTGAGCTTGCTGCACTTTTTTGTCAGCTTCATATCGATACAGCTGTACGTGTTCTTCTATCACATTCTGGAGAGAAAAGCAAAATGGAAGCGTTTCGCGGCCGGAATCTGGACGGTAAGAAAAAGAGAGAAGTTAGAATAGACACATGATTAACACTTAGCAATACTAGTTCTGCTGCTCTATTTCTCTCTCTCTCTCTCTTTTTCTAACGGTATAGTACGAGGTAAACACCATTTCGATAATGAAGCCCGCTAAAGCAGCTCCCTATATTTGCCTCATCACATCCTGGGTGCTCACCTTCATTGTCATGGCCATCAGTGTGTTCTACGGCAATTGTGCCATCAAGCATAAACGTGGACTCTTCGTAACTACATCCAAGTATCTCTATATATATTAATACCATGTTGATTTCCCCCATTTTCACAGGTGTCACGCCACAATGTGATACGCTGGAGCGAGCGCATCTATGTGCTGACATGCTTTGGCATCATCATCTGTGCAGAAATGAAGCGCATCACTATTGAGTTTCCGGCGCTCCTTATTTATACCATCATATCAAATGTTGTAAGTGCCAGCCAAATCACTCTAACTCTTATATAAGTTTCGAATATTTTTAGTTGAGCCTATCTTACTATAAGATTATATCTAAAAATAAGTTTCAAGTTGATTCAAAGTTTTTGTTGCTAGATTTTTCTAAATTTAATGGTCGTCTAGTGTTATTTGGTTTATTGAAAATCCTATGCTGTATTCTCCCCATTCTTATCTTTGTTGCAGTTTGTAATTATATTTGCTGCCTCGATACGAAAGCCGAAATTTTATCAAGTTGACGAGGTCGCTGATCATATACTCATTGGACAGCTGTACTATCTGAACTTCTTTGCCCTCTACATGAGCTATGTGTGGACGACGGCAGCTGGCATCGAGTTGGCCAAATGGGATCTAACGTTCTGATAGCCATCCGTTCGGCTGGCTGACTAGTTGGCAGTGTTGCCATTTCCACATTGATACAGCGCATGCGCCTCGAAAAGGTCTCAACAACAGCTGTTGCACAAACACGCCTACACACACACACACACGCACAAACTTTGCTTCCATTTAGTTCAGGAACGACGTTGTAAATGCAAATTGGAAAGGTTTTGTTGCCTGGTGCTGATTGCATTTGTTTTTCCTCCCAGAGGACGAGGATTCATCGAAATCCTCGCGTTCTGTTTAAAATTGATTTGTGCATCAGATTTTAAGCTTCCGTTCGTTACGCATTTGCAACCCGATTATTACAGGATTTTTTCTCGTTCTCGTCCGCGTATCAGTGTGTTTTGGGGTCGTCCTTGTCGTAGTTTTTCGTTGCTTAAAATCGATAACAACAAAAAATGAAACATAGAAACGGTTTTCAGTGCCTAAATAAAACATTTGTTACAAAGATTTTGTAGATTGAATATGTAAATATTATTTCACGTCAATTTGTGTACAAAATGTTCGCGCGATTCATTCAAGCAAATTTCTGTCGCACACACGAGTACAATAACAACGAAATTATATCAAATACATGCCATTTCATATAGAAGTGTAATTACAAATATATAAATATATATATAAATTTATGTGTATAAGTGTATAATAGATCTATACAGATACATATATATATCCATAAATATATATAATAGCCATATAAAAAGTGTGATTGTGTGCGTGTGAACGTGTATGTGTGTGTGTGGCTTTAAGTTATAAACAATTTTCTTTTTGTAATACATGTGCTAAGTGCCTTAGACTTAGCTAGGCTAAACGTGTAAACAGTTAACATTCAATTTGTGCCGATGTAAGCGACTGCTTAATGGATAAAGGAAAACTAACACACACACAGCCACAGACATACGCAACACCTGTGCGTTGTTGTTGTTGTTGTTACACAAATTTGTTACAATACATATGTGTGATTTTTTTTTTTACATTTAAGATTAAAATGTTTATAAATAACAATCTGTGTTAAGTGTTTTATGTTGGTTTCATTCTTTTTTTTTTGCAATTTTTGTTTTTGTTATTTGTTTTAGACACAGTTTTCATTGTGTTAAATTGAATTGAATTGTTGCGCTTAAGGCCAATGCGAAGAAGGCAGCAGCAAGTCCTCTATCAGAAATTGCCACACAGTTGCTGTTCGTTGTCTTCGATTCCAGGATGCTTGTGCTTGCTTGTTGGGGTTCCATCTAATGGGGTGCCTCGGTCACGGATTTTGTGACATGATCGCTGCTGCTGCTGCTGCCGGAGGGCAAAGCGCATACTGTAAAAATGTCAGGCAAAAGAAACGGGTTGATTAGGGCATAGAACTTCAGTTAGACACTGAGCTGCTGCTGCTGCTGCTGCTGCTGCTGTTGTCTCCGCTTACATTCTCACACATAGTGTATGTATATTTACAGTTACAGCTACAGTTATGCTGGGCAAAGTCCATAGCTCTTAAAATTAACTACACACGATTGTTTAGCAAAGTAATCTTTCGCTTAGCATCTAGGCAAATAAAGAGCTAATTAGCACATGGAGCACAGGCAACGAATTGTTTTACCTTTTTTGCTTAAACTAAAATTTTGTTCTACATACACACACACACACACATATGGATGAGCTGTGTGTGCACATGTATATATACATATATATATGTATATGTGTTTCTAAATACGTGTAGCTGATGTTGTTGATAGCCTTAGAATTATGCGTATGTATTGGATTAAGCGCAACAAGTTGCCCTGCTGCATATTATTTTTGCTTTTGCTTTAACTTTTTCTTTTGTTTATCAATTGTAAATCGACACTGCAAGTAAATAAAAGTGGAACATTGTTGATAAGTTGGCATTCGATGGGGGTTAGTTGTGTGCCGTATAGTGCAAACGCCGGTTAAATCGAGTGAAATATATAAATATATAACTTCAGCCATCACCCAGACAGACAAACTTTAAATAGAGAGGAGCAAATTGATATCTCTTGAATAAGCGGCCCACAGACAGGTGACAAATGTGTGATAAGAACAATTCATAGCCAATTCCAGAGGTGAGTGCATATCGTATATACTATATTATAAACTATTTGTAAGGATATCGTATTATGACTTATAATATTCTAATGAGTCTCTGGCAAAAAGATGAGAGTACGCCTAAACTGACAGACTATGTAGTGCGTATTGAAACAGATAAACATGGGGCCAAGCAACTTCTTATCAAGACTGTACATGCAATAAATGTACAATTGTGTTTGCATAGAAACAAATTATTAAATACAATATGATATCAGAGAACCCTACTCTTTACCCATTATATAAGTCTGCATATATATAAACCTTTCACAAATTATTAAATATATACATTTTTATATCGAACTCAATTTCTAAGCAAACGGAAGACACAAGTGAAGCTAAGTTTAGGCATATGAATACATATATACATTTTTGTGTTAAAGCGAACTCTACTTCTAGACATGTTTCCCTCTCTATATAGTATATAAATGCTTTATAAATTAGGTGATAACAATGCAATGTGTAGGTGATAACAATTATGTGCTTATGTATACAACTTAAATATAAATCTGAGTAAAATGCAGGCATAAGTTGGTCAGTTAAAAGCTATTTTAAGCGTACATTAAACCTTTCCATTTAACTTAATATTAAAATACAGATGTGAAGCATTATTACAAAGCAGCTCAAAGCCAATTAGTTTCTTTTTTAAGCAGTAGATTGATTATAGAGCATTGTGCGCAAAGCATAAGCATGCAATTTCAGATCGATAGGTCTTACCTATTATAATGATCAGCAAGACGACGGCAATGACGCCGAGAATGATCATCATCTTCATGTTGGCCCACCATTGTTTGCGCTTCAGTTTGCCCGCCTGCTGTTCGAACTGTGAGGCGCCCTGCTCTAGCTGATCGGCTCGCTCGCCCAGCTCCGATAGTTTCTGATCACGTTCGAGCACCTTCTCGACATTGACGCGCATTATGCCCACCACTTCGTCCACTTTGGCCTGTGTCTGCTGCAGGCGTTTCTGTGCAGCATTGTTGTTGCTGTTGGCCGGGTCGTTGTAGATGTTGTAGTTGGATGACGATGCATTCGGCGGCGGCGGAAGTATGGGAAAACTGTATAATATTATATATGTGGTGGCAGGCGAAGCAATATTGCGATAAAGTGCCACGCACGAATGCCATGCCCTGACGATTCGATTGGAATGCATTAACCATAATTGGATGCTATGACATCAGAGCTACGTAGTCGGCTTAGAGGGTCTGGCATTTGTGCGTTGCGCTTCTCAATTTTAATTTCAATTGTCCGTGCTGGGGCTCGTCGAGCTCTGAATCCAGCTTTTGGACGGTTTACTTACTCATTGTTGTTGGAACCGGAAGGTGCGGGCGCCTCGTTATTCTCCATCTTTGTGCTCGCTTAAAATGTGCTTTCTGCGCTGCGAAATAACGAATAATGAGCAAATATTAAACAGAGCATTCTTTGTTTAAAATTGAGAGCATTGTAATCGATTGATTGACTACTATATACCCTAGCTAATTGGTGGATTGCTTAATTAGCTTTAGAAACAAATTTATATACGAGGCATACTACATTACATTCTTTAAGTCTGAGTCAGATGGTAGAAAAAAATTCAATTCATGTAAGGAAATGAGAAAGTGACAGAGATTGGAATAGAGTTTATGGTGATTCAAGGTCTTTCAGCTGAATACAAGCTAAATCGCAACTTATAGAAAGTAAATAGATTACATACAAAATAAAAACTAATTTATTAGAAATTTGATTAGAGAGTAGATTCTCCTATATTTGTATTTACATATGTATTTTGATAAATAATATATTCTTTACCATCTGAAATAGCAACTCAGCTTGTTAAGCGATAATTGCGTTTCTATTATATAAAATAATATGACGAGAGTTAGTTGTTAGTTTCAACTGAAAGGTCTAAGAGTTCGTTGCGCTTAATTAGTTATACTCTGTATAGGGGAATATAGAGTATAGCCGCTCTAGTTCGAACACATATTTAATGGTATAAGGAAAATAAATAAAATGCATAATTAATATTCATTCAACCCATTTATAAAGGGGCACAGCGTATATTAATAAATTGTATACATTGAGAATTTCCGCGATTCTCAAGATACGAATCAATTAATTGCGGTGAGCGCAGATATACACAAATATACAAAATCACTCAAACACACATACACACACTCGCATTCTCTCATACACGCACGCAAATCAAGAGCTGCACACACTTAAAATCTACGATTAACAAAGTTAAACACACACACATACACACGCACCGAGTCACAGTATACACAAACACAAAACTACATTGACAAGTAGAAGTACATCTTATCTCTGCAATATTTTGTCCAGTACGAAATGAATCATAGAATTTCCGAACTTGGGCTAGCACAAAAATAGGGATGAGGGACAAGCGGCTAAAATGCTGCTTGGTCACACTCCTGAGAACTATTTACTGTTCACAATAAAAATAATGTTAATTTGAGTTGAATGCTTTCACTGCAATTAATGAAATGCATTAAGCTGACCCCCTGAACCGTGACTCTTCACACTGACGCACCAAACAGTGACAGAAGTGCCACCTCTAAGAGCACCAAAAAACTTGTTGCTCGTTGAATTTTTCGCAGCCGCCTGCCAACGCACAATATTTACATTGCGCTGTCGGCCTCGCCCTATTTAGCCCAAGTACACTCACCTGGAATACGTTTTTGGTGCGTTTGTACAGCTGTTTTTGGTCCGTTTGAAAGTTTGATATTTCTCGGATTTTAATTTTCTTTTGATTTTGATTAATAGAAAATCAGTAAGGCAACGTTGTGTTTTGCTTGACAATTTTTACAGGCTGTTAATGAAAAAATGGTGCTTGTTGCTGGTTGCCGAACAGAAATGTAATCAACAGTGCGTTCGACATCGACGCATTTTTGAGCAGTCGTAACAGGTCATGTAAATAGCAGCACTGTTATGAATAACATTGCGCTAAGCTCCGACGCACTTTTGAGTAATTTTTGACAGTCTGGCAGCACTGTCATCATTTAATTGGCGAATAATTTGAACTTTATAAATATTTCAGCAATGATTGCCAAATGTAACATGGAAAATGCATAACTCACTGGCCTCCAAGTTGCTAGTGCGACTACTGTTGCTTTTTGCGCTAGTAACTGTTATTTCGATTGTGATTCTATCAAAATGGGGCTTCGATGAGCTGACCTCGCAGACGGACAAAGATTCACCGCCAAATCCCAGCGAGACAAATGGCTACACCTATGCACTGAGCTCGCGGGATGCAGAAATAGAGCGTCTCAAGCACGAGGTGCTCACGCTACGTGCTCAACTGGTGCTGCTGCAGAGCAATCGCAGCAACAATGGGCTGGCAGGCCGGTTGCCCTTGCAAGGCAGCGGTTACTTCTCCTCCTCCGTGTCCGCCTCCTCGTCTGTCAACAACAGCAGCAGCAGCAATAATAGTAACTCGCATCTACATCAGTCAGACACCACAATCGCCTCTCTGACGCACCACTATGACTGTAGCAGCTATATACGCAAACAGGTGGGCGCCGCTGAGATACTGCACGGGCTGCCTCTCAACAATGAGTATGAGATGATACCCTTCAATCACTTCACCTTCACGCGCGTCTATCCCATTGATCTGGGCCTGGGCAAACGTGTCGTGGAGAAGCCCATTGGCTATAGGCGTCGCGATCTCTTGGAGGCTGTCAACAAGGCCCTCGAGAGCCTCAATCGCAATCATACGGCGCGTGCCAGAGCCAAAGGACTCCCAGTCAGCGAGCTGGGCCGTTACACGCTGGATGACTTTGTCGAAGGCATTTACCGCACGGAGCCCACGACGGGCAGCCAGTACGAGCTGTACTTCCAGAGCATCAAGCATCAGACAACTGTTGTGCGCAAAGCGCTCATCATGCGACCCTTTGCTCCGCTGCAGACGGTGCAGCTGTCCGAGGTGCCCGCCAGCCCCACTATACATGTCATCGTGCCACTCGCTGGACGCCTGCGCAGCTTTCGCAGCTTTGTGCAGATGCTGAACAAACTGGCAGATCAGCGACTGCATCTCATCGTCGTCTACTTTGGCGAGGCGGGTCTTAAGGAGGCGCAGCTGATTGCAGGCGGTGCTAAGCGCGTGCAGCTCGTGGCCTTGAACGAGACATTCAGCCGGGGTGAGTGGCAGCTACAAGGATATCTCTTAGACAACCCACTAATTACTCTCTTTACAGCCAAGGCCTTGCGACTGGGCGCCGAGCACATTCAGCCAGAGGCAGCAAAGGCAATGCAGCAGGATGCGTTGCTCTTCATGTGCGATGTGGACATTGTGTTCACAGCCAAATTTCTGGAGCGCTGTCGCTGGAACACGGCGCCCGGCAAGAAGGTGAGTGGAAGTAGAGAATAGAGTAGAAAGTGAATTTCATTAACTAGTCTCCACTTGAAGGTCTACTATCCCGTGGTATTTAGCCTCTACAATCCGCACGTTGTCTACACGCTGCAAGGCAAGGCGCTGCCCAGCGAGGAGGAGCAGCTGGTCATCTCCAGAGATACGGGCTTCTGGCGTGACTTTGGCTACGGCATGACCTGTCAATACCGCTCGGATTTCCTACAAATACGCGGCTTTGACGAGGAAATCGTTGGCTGGGGCGGTGAGGACGTGATGCTCTATCGCAAATACGTTCGATCGAAAATTAAGATCGTAAGGGCAACAGATCCGGGCATCTTTCATCGCTGGCACACAAAGGTGAGTGGGATGGAGTAGCCCCCTTGCCAAACCAATGCTAAGTGATATTTGTGATTTGCTCTTCCAGATCTGCACGGGCTCGCTGAGCGCGGATCAGTATCGTGCCTGCATACGTTCGCGTGCATTGAATGAGGCATCGCATGCCCAGTTGGGTTTTCTGGCCTTTCGGGACGAGATTGCCGCCGCAATGGCCCACTCGTGATATCCTTAAGGGCATTCAGGCCTCTGTCTACCATATAGTTAGCCACAAAGTGACAATAACTTGTATTTAGCCAATCGTTGAACTAGCATAATTGTTGAATCTGTTTCTTAGATGCCTAGACAATTAACTAATACTTAAACTTAACTTTACTCTGTAAACGTCTGCGTAATCGTATGACGAATTGTTCTTCCATGAAGCAAACTAGATGCAATCTTAAACAGCAACAACAACAACAACAAAACACAAACAAACGAGAAATACAAACCAAACATATTTAGCATATTGTATCATATACCTATATATATATATATATACATATAAACTGCGTCTGCTCGCATTAGATAAACAAAATTAAATCGTTTAATTAAACTTGTCGCCGTTGTAAATTTTATAGATGCGCGGACTTATGCGAGTTGAGCTGAGTTGAGTGAATGCCAACGACCTCCATTTGGGGTTCAGTGCACATGCAGACGACGTAGCAGAAGAAGAAGAAGCAGAAGATGACGTCGCCAAACAGCCACAGGAGCAGCTGTGGGCTTTTACTTCACTGTAGCGTAAAGTTCAAATGATATTTTTACTAGACTCGTAATGCTGCTCTAGCCGAGAGCATTCCAGCTATCACAATCTCTTTGTTGAGCTTAGACATGGAAGTTGAGTATTTTATTTGGATTATTTTTGTAGAATATATAGCTTATATAGACATATCTATCTATAATTATTTTTTGTGTAATCTGAGGTAGTCTAAAAATGTTAGATAAATGAAGGAAATTAATAAAAAAAATAAATATTAATTTATTTACAAAAAATTTTATGCATATATTTTATGTAAATTTACTTTATTTTAAGTAATATTACTGTTATTACCTCGTAAATTATGATTTTTTAGGTTTCTTTCTGTCTCTTTGGTATTATCTTTTCATGTCTCTTGACTCCTTCCTACTCCGCATTTTTGTCCTTTACCTATTCTCATTTTTCTTGTGTCTGTTTCTTCCCTTATGTTACCCTCTCTTCATAATTTATTTATGTAGCTTCTCATCCCATATATTTCCTCTTATTCTGCCTTTTTCTATAGCCAACTCGTTAAGCTCATCTCAATCTCTCTCATTAAAATATCGCCGCTCTATGCAATTCTCATTCAGTATATTCTTCATTATTTATGATAATAAGAGCATGCAGCAGTGTCATCTGTAAGTCTACTACATATATTAAGTGATTCCATCCGGTGGTCTTGTTAAGCTTTGTGCCTAAACCCTTTTCATGGTCACGGTCTTGGGTTATGTAAGAGCCGAAAAATGAATTTGAATCTAGCGCAATTAGCAAATGCTAATTTCACGCCTTTAATCCAAGATTTATCCAGTCGATGTGAGTCAGAGACTTGGAAGGAATTCGCGTTGGCCATTACGCAATGCACGAGAAACAGCAACGAGGTGTATTAATTAGCCGCCAAAAAATAATGACAGGTAGGTGGGTGCGCAACAAAACATCCTCCTGTCATTCTACGAATGCCAAACTGACCATGAAAACCACGAAAACTGATTCACAATGCCGACTCTGTGTCGATTCCCATTCAGGCTGGCTTTTGGCCCGCACCCAAGGTGTTGTTGCAGGTGAAGTGACAAAACGGCGCCACAGCCGCACTCACACACACACAATCGCAGCCACAGCCACAGCCACAGTCGCAGCCACAGCCCCAGCTCCAACGAAATGCCAACACCTCAACCACGAATACCAGGGCTTATTTAGATCTACATAGAGCATAGCCCCCGCCACCCGCCAGCTCCACATCTCGCTTCAGTGCGTCTCTCTGTGTGAGTTTTTCGAGTTCGGTTTCGGCTTTGGTTCTAGCTCCAACGAATTTCAAATAAATACCCGTGCCACAGGGCTGAGCAGCACATTCGTGGTTTCAATTCTGTTGCCAGCGACACGTTAAGCAATACACACACACACACACATATAAATCATCTGTTCGAGAGCGCGCCAGGATTTGGGAGCTCAGCTCTCTAAAGATTTAGTACACCACGTGGCCAAGTAAATAGAAAAACATTTGTGCAAGTGATAAAGTGAACCAAAAATAAACATAATAACAAAATGCATGTGCTGCAATTGGTGAGTTTTAAAATATTTGAGAAATATTAAAAGAACTAAACTTGTGAAGTAAAACAGTCTAAAAATATTTACAAGTTAATACTACAATAATATGTAGTTTTTGATAGAAAATTAAAAAATATTTATTAAAATATTTGCAAAATTTATAAATGATCCAAAAAGTTGTTAGTCCTTAAGCATCAATATTTGGTCAATATAACAATATTATAAAAAAAAAATTATGTATAAATATAACAAAATTAAATACAAAATAATTTAAATTTAAAAATACATACATAAAGTAGAAACAAATTTTTATTGTTCGATAATTATTATTAAAAAATATACCAGATTTTTTATATGTTGATTATTATTATTATTATTTTTGTTCATAATGCCAAGCAAGGAATATAAATTTACCAAATTATTTAAAATAATTAATTTTGTTTTATTTTTTGTTTTTTATTAATAATAACGATAGTAAGAATAATGAAATTAAGTAGATGAAATGTATTATGGAAACCGGAGACAGGCTTTGTTTTTATAAGTTTTGAATTTTTATTAGAAATTCTGTCTTAATTAGATAATTATATCTGAGCAATAAAATCTTTTATACAAGAGAGGAGCGATATGAAAATTGTAAAATCTAATTTTTACACAACCAAACATATAGAAAGAATTAAAGCTCCAACCGAGACTAATAGAAGCAAAATAAAACAGATAATTTTTATGCCCTGAACCCATTGAAAATAAAAAATCTGGGTAAAATTATTATTAATCTAAACTAAATAGAACTATACAGAGTTAGCTCAGGTAAGCCGATACAGACACAACTAAGAATTTAGAACTTGTTAAATTTGTTAAATTATGTCAATCTATAGTTTACAGACGCACAGAGTCTAATCATCACAGAGACTATATAGAATTTAGAGCTCGTCTACAGATAACTCCAAATCGTAGGTCACTTCAGTAGTCGTTATATGAGCATATCGTTGACCTACGCGTTGTGCAATGAGTTTGCAAAGAACTCACGCATAACTGTTGCTCTATGATGTAATATGTACAGAAATTCCATGGAATATTATGTAAATGGCATATTAATGTTAAAGTCCCTGCCAAAAATATGCTGACCGTTAATAGTTAGTAGAAAATTCGTATACATATATATAATATATGTATATAATTATTCTAATAAAGAGTGCACACAAGTCACGAACTCGAGATTCAGCGATTGGCCAGTTTTGATTTTTTTGTTTTTGTTTAATATTTTTTATTTTTGGTTAAAGCCAACCCCGCCAAGCGGAAGTTGTTCCTGATGCTTGACTAACAAAGCGTAGCGGAGCAGCTCGCCAGCATATATTCATGATTAACTCTTTTAGAGAGTGAGAGAGAGGGAGATATTGAGACAGAGAGAGGGCAAAGTGGACAAGTGAACTTTATGATTCCAGCCATGAATGAAAATAAAATGATGTCAATGCTATTTTATGAATATATGAATATGAGTTTTGGGCTGTGCGCTTTAATTAGTATAGTTCCATCTATTATTATTACTTGAACTTCTATGAGTATGTGGGAGGTGTCGGCTGCCATTTGAGCCCTAATCTATGCTCTATTATTGCATAATCGAAGCTAGCTGGCCAGAGCTACAGACAGCCAAACTCGCTCGCTCGCTCGCTCGTACCGTCCATTGATCATATTTCACGCTCACTGCGGACGAGTGTCCATATTTTTAATGATGATAATGACGCTGCTGATGATTTCTACACATATGGCTTTGTATTTCGAGCAGCACTTTGGCAGTACTTTCGTCAATTATGATTGGAGGCTGAGGGCTTTGGCCCAGTTGGTCGCTGGACTGTGAAATCTATCCATAAACAATCAGCTAATGATCACGCAACTTCAAACTCTCAACTGTGAACTCTTTCGACTCTTTTGCAGCTGCTCTGCCTGGCCGTTGTCTGTGTCCAGGCGTCGTCGCGTGGACCTGAGGCGCGCAGTGCCACGCCCACTGCCAATGACAGACGGGTGACAGCGGGCTCTGCCGGAGTCCTGGACTCTGTGCTACGCGGCAATGGCAAGAGTCGCCAATCTCGCTGCGTGCGCTGCTATGAGGATCGCTACTACAGCGCCGATCGTTATGGCGGCGGGGATCGCTATGGAGGCGGGGATCGCTATGGCGGCGGGGATCGCTATGGCAGCAGCGATCGCTATGGCGGTGGCTACTCGAGTCGCAGTGGCGATGATCCGCGCAGCTCCTGGTACTACTATGACCGTTACGAGGATCGCGGTAGAGATCGCGACTCGGATAGATACTATGGGCGCGATGATCGCTATTCGCCACGCACCTACGATCGCTACGAAGGCAGAGGATACGACGATTACTATAGGCGAGGCTCTTCGGGCTATGATCGCGGCTCGGGCTACGGTTACTCTGGCTACGACAGCCGAGATCGTTACTATGGCGATCGTGACAGTTCGCGCGGTGCGTAGCGATGCAGCTTCGGTTAAGTTCAGCTCTGATTTTTAATCAATTCTATTTGCAGATCGGTATTATGATCGTTCACGTACCAGCTATGACAGATACGATCCCTACGATCGCTACTATTCAAGGTATGATTTTCGCAACTATCGTCCATGGGATGAGACCTACAGGTATCGCTATCCTGCTCTACTACTCTTATTTCCTTGTTTACGTTTTGATTCCATTTTTTGTTGTGTTGTCAAATCTAACGCTCTTGCTCTCTTGCTTACATACAACAACAACACCACAACAACAACAACAACAACAACAACACGATCAACAACAACGTTAACCAAACACACAAAACACCACAACAACATGAACTCTGGATACTCTACGCCAAATACGATTATGTGGATTTAATTGCACTTGAACCTCACCCACTCTCCTGTTCTGTACCACTTGTAATCTGCACCCACGCACTCAGAGGCCAGTCGGGCTTCGATAATTCAGGCCGTGGCTATTATTTCGCTAGGGATGACGACGATCGTCGCTCCGGCGCTCTGCCTGTCCACGATCGCGAGCGCGGCCAATCGTCCGGCTCTGCCCCGCCCTGCGGCCACCTGATCAGCAACTGTCCGTACGGTGATCGCGGCGGCACCAAGGTCTCCTCCTCGGCCATCGACAGCGACGGCTATCGTGGCGGCCACACCACAGTCATGGGCAAGCCCAGTGGCCAGGGCGGCTGGACATATCTGGGCGATCAGGACAAGCCGAGCCCAATGGGCGGCAGCCATAGCGGTGGTGGTGGTGGTGTTGGTGGTGGTGGAGGTGCTGCTGGTGCTGGCAGTGGCAGCTCAGCGGGCGGTGCGAGCAGCAGCAGCTCAGGCGGCGGCGGCGGTCGTGATAGAGAGCGTGATCCACAGAGGTAAGTTGCAGTGGGTGCAGAGTGGCCACAGCTGAATAACTCTTCGTACCTCACCCACTCTCCTCGATCGTTTTCGTTTACTTGAGTAGATGATTAGTAGCATGCGATGCTGTGCGGAACTGTAAAAATCATTAAGATAGGCTTGCTCTCTTGTCGCCCCTTGTAGCTCTTCCTATGGTGGCCGACCACGCCCTCTAGGCGGCAGTTATCTTTTCGACCGGGACAGCAATGCGGTCCCCGAGAGCCCGACCGATCCAGCCGGCTCAAATGGTGATGGTGGTGGTAATGGTAGCGCCCAAATGCCAGCAGCTGCGGCCCAAACGGCGGCCAAGCCCAGCGAGTCCCAGGCCGATCCCGGCCAGGACACGCAGACGAAGGCAGCGCAGCAGTGACTGCAACGCAGCAGCCGCCTTGTAGGCATGGCTTAACATAATCTCTATCTATTTATGTGTCTAATTCCTAAGCTACAATTATAAAGTATTTATGCCCACGACTTTGCAACTTGCTCAATAAACAATTCAAAAGATTCTCAAAAATGTATGATAATAAAACACAAGATATATATGTATATTGGAAGTACAGTTTATTCATAAAATAGTAAATGCTGGCGGCGTTAAGCGCCCAGGACTTATGAATTACAGTAAAGAGAAGCCCAAATTGAAACGATTGGGTATTTAATTAGAGCTAAGTATAAAAGTGAATATTTTGGGCCGGAAGCGAAATGAAAAACTGAAATTTAAAAATATATAAGAAAGTAAATAAAATAAATAAGAGTAAATAAAATAACGAAATTATAATACTAAACAAATACAAACTAAACAAAATTAAAAAGTAGCAAACAAAATTATAAATAAATAAATATAATTATTTTTGAAATCAAAAATGTTTAAAATTAAAAACTAAATAATAAAATTAAACAGATATAAAAAAAAAAATATAACATGAAATAAATATAAACTAAATAAAGTGCAGAGATAAGATAACATAAAAAATAAGCTAATAAAAATTAAACAATTTGTAAATATTAAAGATAAATGAGAAGGAAGGAATAAAATATAAAATAAATATTAATAAATAATAAAATATAATAAAAATAAATAATAAAGATAAATGAAAAGGAATAAATAAAAAAAAAATATATAATGAAATATGTAAAATTAATGAATTTATCTAAGAAAACCAACATAAAATTAAATTTAAAAAAAAAAAAAAAAAAAACTATAGAAAACTACAAAAAATGAATAATCAAATATGACAAAAATATAAAAAATAGACACAAAAAAGAAAACATAAAAAATAAATAAACTTACCAGTTATCTTTTGTAAGTCTTTGAGAACTAAGAAATCTATATTCAAACCAAAAAATTAATAATATATATAAAAGAAGATAAGCAACAAGAAATACAATTCAATTAAATTAAATTAGGAATATAAGGAAAACGAAAATTAAAAAATAAAATTTAGAAAGTAAAAAAAAAAAATATATATATTTTTAATATTTAAAATTAAAATATAAAAGTATACATAAGAAATAATTTCTGATATAATAAATATGATGAAAAAAATATGTAAAAATCAAAAACCTAAAAAAAAAATTAAATTAAATAAAACTACAAAATTAATAATTATACAAACAATAATAAAAAAATAAAAATTAAATGATTTAATTTTTTAATAAACAATAAAAAAGTTAAAAATTAATTTATATAATTAATTTATATAAAATAAAAATATTAAGAAGAATTATAATCAAAAATGTAAGTGTAAAATAAAGAAGTAATAATTAAATACTGAAAAAAAATTAAAATAAAATATAGAAAAATGAATATTTGAACTTACCAAATTAAAAGATTTAAGTAACTGAATTCAAAAAATTTTTAACAGACAAAATAAAATGTGGAAATAAAAAACTTACCAATTGAAAATGTTGGAGTAACCAAAAACGACAGCAAATTAATAAATTGTAAATTAAAAACTTACCAAATTAAAATTGTAAATAAATGAAAAATTAAATGAAAACCTAAAAATTGAAAATGAAAACGAAACCCTTTTTTGAACGAACTTAAATCAATAACAAATTCATTTTTATAACAAAAACACGCCTGATATTGGCAATATAGATCGTTAAAAATTTCACGATTTTACATAGTTTACTTTTTTTTTTTAATTTTTTAGGATTACTAATTTTATATCTTTTTGTTTGCTTTTTTTTTTTTTTGTTTAGAAATTTTTAACAAGCATATTGTTACACCAACAAATTTATAGCTTTTATAACGAAAAAACAGCAACAAAACTGAAGAAGAAAATGAAACTAAAAAGGCACAAAAAAATTGAAGTGCAAGTGGAAGATATTGTCGTAATGCCTCTCTCTGATTAAAATGTATATTTAAGATATAGTTTTTTTTTAAAGATGATTAATGTTGGTTATGGTGGATATAAGCAACAAGTAAATGATCCAAGCTTCATTGCCAGCAATTCTCCAGATGCGATGTTTAATCTTTAAAGATGGTTTTTCTGGTTGTAGCTTGCGCTACGTTAGTTTGTAAGTAGATGAAATTCCATTTATATTGAAGTGATCCGTTTGTGAACTATCTGAATTTTCAGTTTCCGAAAATTGTAGTAAGTTGTGGAGATTTTAGTTGATTATTTGTTTATATATTTTATTTTCGGTATTTTCCTGAAGATTCCTGAAGATTCTTGATTGTGGTTGTATGTGTATATTTATTTTTTTATTTTTAAAAATTCAGATATGTTGTAGAATATTCCGGAAATTTCTGATAAAAATGGTCTTTTCTTAGTTTTTGTTGTAATTTGTTGAATATTTGTATTATGTATAAATATATATAAGTATATATTATATATTCTTGTATATTATTATTTGCATTGCTTTTGCAGCGTTAGTATGTTGAACAGTTTTATTGGTCTTGTTGAAGAAATTCTTTTATATGGTCCAGACATTTCTTTGCTATCTTTTGATCAACAATTTGTTTAAATTTGTAATATTTTTTCATTCATTTCCAGGGATTATGTAGTAAATTCCAAATTTTTTTATATCTCGCAGAAGACTTATACATTTGTCTAATGGGGTTTCTTGATTATTTGTTTAATTTTCTTGCATTTTCTTTGCGGCGATCTTTTTGTATAAATTCTACAAATTTGTATTGTCAACATTGTTAAAGAATTTCTTCATATTGATTATCTCTTCTTCAATCGCCTTTAATTTCGCGCAGCTATAGTTAAATTTGCTTTATTAATACAAGACCCACCTCAAAGCCATTATATGTACTCACAGTATTTGCGATCACATGCAACTAGTGTTTAACTGTACTTGGAAGGGCATCTCAAACTGGTTTAGTTTTAAACTGTACTTTAGAGACACTCAACTTGGGTTAGCCGCCACCAACAGATGGTGGCGGCCCAGCGTTAATTCACTGTATAAAAGAACTTTTTTTTTCGATTTAAAACTTTTGTTCTTCACTTTGTAAAACTCCAGAGAGAACTGTGCCGCCGCATGGATCTGTGCGAGTATTTATAGCTGAGCTGAAGTAAACAACCACCACGAAATGCAATAAAGGTTCCGCTCAACAATTGAAAATACTTTCGCACGCAGGCGTGCCCCGTTTTGCCGATGGCCTGCGTGCCGTTAGGTCATAACAACGGAGGAGGGTTCAAGAAATACACATGTGTGTGTATGCTATATAGGGGAATGCATTGAAATGGTAATGTTTATGCTGGTATTCGAGATCCCTCGAGTCGTTAAGTGGTTGTGCTGGTGGTGGGTAAATGCCACCACCACCACAAGACATGCACACGCACAAGATCTATGAGCAGTTGGGGTGCCTGAGAACTGGGAACTGGGAGCTGGGAACTCGAGCAACCAGTTGATATCGTTTCACAGTGCCTATAAATCAGTCAAGATTTACACGAATTAGTTATCCTCGGAGCAAACTTCGAGATCTCCTTAACTTTCTCACGCTTGACTATGCGAACTAGAAACTGTGAAGGGTCGAGTTCGTTTTTTGGCAAGTTTTTAGGGTGCAGTAGATAGTAGGGTTGACATTTGGCTACCGGTGGGCAAGCGACTGACTTTTATGCTGGTTGCCCATGGCGAGTAGCTACTGTAGCATGCGGGTCAAACAGTGGGCTTCGCCGTGCAACCGAGCAGCTGCCTAGCTGCCCAGCTGCCTACAAGCAATCGATACTAAGGTACGACATTATTAAATAAATTCGTTGAATCGAATGCTACTTTAACGATAAGCAAACTCTTATCAGCATACGAATGTGATAACACGCCCAATTTCATATTTAACCCAACCTGTTAACCAGTTCTCAATTGCCCGTCCACCGGTTGTGATCGCCAAGTGATTTTTGTATTTTCGGAGAATGTTTCGGCTGTCGTATCGACCGAGAGTGCAACACGTTTTATGCCTTATGATATTTATTTATTTATATTTACTCTTGGAGCACTTTATACTTCAAGTGAGTGCTTCAATTGACATATATTTGATAGAGAAAATATTATCGACCATCTCTCTCACTCTCTCGCTGCATGACAACGAATATTTAAAAATAATTTTTTATGTTTAATGAAATGAAAAATTAATTGAAATGAATCGAAGCAAAATGCTTTTCTTATGGAATTAAAAGAAAATGAAAGAAGGCAAATAAACTGTTTAGCAGAGACAGCTCCAAAGCCAAAAGCAAAAGCAAAAGGAAAGAACGTGGAAAACATTCAACTGCGGTCACTGCACAGTGGGCAAAGTGCTCATAAAACGTGTGCGTGTGTGCTTTTGGTAGTAGAATAAAATAAATATATAACAGATTAAAGAAATTCAGATAATAAAGTCGATTTATAAAAATTAAAAATAATGAAAAAAAAAAAAATTAAAAATAAAAATTAGTAATAATAAAAATGAAAGAAAAACAAAAAATATATAAAGTTTTAAAAATTAACGAATGCTCGGACAAACAAGATATTGCGCAACACTGATATACTCTATTCATTTTCGTGAATGAGCATAAGAAAAAATTTTGCAATTACTATTAAAAAAAAATTAAATACTTAATACAAAGAATAATAATGAAAAATTATTTATAACAAAATAATATAATTTAATATATTTTGGCATATCTAAACCAAGTCAAAAACCACTGTGACACTTGGCATTGATAAACAACCATATTAAATTTGTTCAAAAATCTTTTATATATGTACATAAGTATGCATACATATCACAAATATATACAGATATATATGTATATCATATAATAATTATTTTCTTTTGGACAGCGTAGACAAATGAAATGTTTTGGATTGTATATTTGAGATATATGTTGAATTTGCAGTTAAAAATAGTTTAAATTTATACACATATACACATACATACATATGTGTGTGTATGTGTATATATTTTTGCAGTCAGTGGGACACTCAAATGGAGAAACAAAACACACAATTTATAAAGTCGACTCATGTTAAAGTGAAGTGCGTTTACAAGCCACCTCATACACACACACACGCACACACACACACATATAGAAACACCCACTCACACACACACGCAGCTACACACAGTAATAGGAAAAGCTATGTCGACGCTGACGCCGACTGCGCCGCCGACGTTTGCCGCCTGCTGATGACGCGGCGACAGCATTGCGAACGGCGCCAGTTTCATGCGAAACGTACGTTGATTAACTTGTTGCATACGCGTCGCCCGAGTCCTGCTCCAGACACTTGTTGTTGTGTCGCTTGCTGTGTGTGTGTGTGTCAGTGTGTGTCTGTGTGCGTGGGTGCCATAATCATTTGCGTATTGCGGGCGCCACTAAACGTCCGTCCTGCTGCTCCTGCTGCTGCTGCTGCTGCTGCTGCTGCTCTAGTCTCGATTCCTGCGGCGTGGCGCAACCACAAACAAAGCACTCGCAAAAATAACTCACTTAATTGAAATACGCGTTCTGATTCAATAATTACTAATTGCCATGCGACTAATGACACGAGCCGAAAGTGCGTGCAGAATCATTATGAATTAATGAATTATGAATTAAGCGAGGAAATGAAAAAAATTAAATATTAAATATGAAACAGAAAATCATTCGAAAAAATCATACCAAAAATTAAATTAAAGCTAAAATAAATAAACATTTTATATTGTGATTAATTTTGAATTAATTTATGTAGTAATCGAAACAAAGATAAATTAAAGTCTTAACTCTCTTTTCTATGTGGAGCGTTTAGGAATTTTTAGAATATCCTCACATTTAAAGAAAATATTTGTCAGTTTTTATTCACACTTTAAATAAAGTTTATAAAATAAAAATTATTAATTTAAATTCAAAAATTTTCCCATATATTTTAGAACTTCTTTTTAAAGTATTTTTTATTGATTTTTTATAAACAATTTCTAATATATCTAACCTTTTGAAAGTAGGCAAACAAAATTGCCTATTTTTTTTTTTTAATTTGCAAAATTTTTTCATATTTTTCTGAGATAGCTTCAATTTATGGACTTTATTACCCAACACTGTTTCAAGCTCCTGCTTCACAGTTTAACAAATGGTGCCCAATTTTACGGCACTTTTAGTTCCCATTTTCCATGTTGCCCCAAAAAAACTTTTCCCTTGAATTGCTTTATTTTTAATGAGTTTTTTTCGTTCGATTTTCCTAATTCTATTTCTTTGAGTGTTTTGGCTCAATTATTTTTATGAGTGTAGCAGACTAGCTAGAGAGGGCCAAGGAGGTCGGGCGCGTGGGGCAGCCGTCGATGATGACACTGAAAGACGCGCTGCTTTTGCTTTGAGCTAGCCCTAGCCCCGCCCCTGCCCCTGTCCCCGCCTCTGCCCCTGCTCACCACCCGTCCCACCGCATGTTATCGTTAATCGATGGTCGCCCATCAACAAAACTGAAAGCAAACAAGCAACAGGAGACGCTTTTGGGGTTGGCTGCGCTGTCAACGTTGCCGTTGCGGTCGACGTCGACTTTGAACAAATATATAAATATATATATTATCAGCAGCAGCAGCAGCAGCGGCAGCAGCAGCAGCAGAAGCAACAGCGCAGCAGAGGCGAGCGTGCTGTGGCGACTCCTAAACAGCATGACACTTGTAGTCACAAGTAGGCAGCTTGGCGCACTAGTCGCATAACTGTAATTCACACCTGGACACTGGCCGCACGTATCCTGTGCTCAATAGGAAGAAGCCTGTTCGCTAGGCACTTCTCTCCAGCTGCTGCTGCTGCTACGGCTGCGTGCGTCGCTCTCAAGGTCGCGCGTCGTCGTCGTCGTCGTCGCGTCGCGTCGGTCTAATAAAATAATTCAATTAAAAATAAGCAAAATACGTCGCAGCCAAAAACATATAGCTATATCGGATATATATATACAATATATATAAAATTTGTTTAAAATGCTGGCGGCCCAAGAGAATCGTTTTCAATATGTTTACTTTACGCTCTCCGGCTTGGTCGCCTGCATCATGCTCATTCTCTTCTATATCTCAATGCGCACAACCATTGTGAGTGCCTGTGTGTGTGTGTTTCGAGCTTGTGTGCGTGTGTGTGTGTTAAGTGTACTTCATCTTTGCTCATTTGCCATTGCAGAATGAACGCCTGCGCGATGATCTCAAGCAGATGCAGCGCCAATTGCTCTACCCAAAGCCCAATCCGCACTGGAACTACAACAACAGCTGGCGGCGCATTGGCAATGCCTCGCTACGGCATGAAATATACTCGGCATATTTCGATGCACGCACGGATATAGTGGGTGAGTCGACACTTTGAGAGCAAAGCAGATAATGTAATATATTAAAAGTGAAAGAAGTGTTCTAAAATATTTCATAAAATTGCAAGAAATGAAGTTAATATTGGAAATTGAATCAGTATTATTATTGTTGTAATTGAAGACCTATCAAAAATTGACTAGACTAATCATTCGCTTCTCGGATAGATATGAAATCTATCAACTTCTAAAATTCCTCTAAAATTAACAAAAAAAAAAAAAAAAAAATAATTTATCCACAAAGTTAATACAAATATTAAAAAGATAATCAAATGACATTCAGTAGGTCACTTCTACTATATATATAGTCACAGCAGCGCACTCCGACTATATTTAATGGCTGCTGCTGAACTTAAACTTGATTTGAAAGCAACTTTTGCTGATTCACATCAAGCCAAAAACGAGAATAAATCTGCCAAATTATTAGCCAAAAAAGGATGTAAAGAAGAAGCAGACGAAAACTTTCTAACTTTTATAGAAGTGCAAAAGGTCGTCAACATTAATTGGAGTATTATTCTTCACTCAGTTCAGTTTTTTCCCCTTCTTCTGCCAGAAACTTCGCACTAGAGAGTGTGTAAATATGTAAATTTGAGTTTATAAATAATAGAGAAACAAAACACTCATTTATCATCATAATAAAATCAAATTATTTTGCTGACTGCGAAACTGCGAAAATTTAAATGTGTGAATTAGTTAAAGAGGAGAAGTGGAGCTTGGTCTGGGGAGTAGCTTTAAGCTGAGCGGAAAAGCGTTGGCCTAATAGAAAGAAATATATATGTGCATATATATCTGAGGACAGGAATATTTGGAGTATTCTCTATATGCTTTAATACAAATATATGTAAAGACCTCAGAGTATTGTTTGTTTAGATTTCCAGCTATTGCTTAAGCTCATTTTTCCCACCCTCAAAAGACTTTTTCCTACTAAACGATATCTATGCTATTCGGTCTTTCTAATATTTAAGCTCTTTCTAGATCATTTTCCTTCTCTCAATATTCACTCACTGCAAATATGTATTCAAATGGCATCACTCTACCATTTACTAAGCTGTTCAAGTCTTGCTTATGTTCCTCTCTCTCTCTCTCTCACTAGTTTACATCACTCTCAATGCTTTACAGTCATTGTGTGAGTCAGAGTTAGGGGTCGTTCCTCCTCATTCTCCATCTCTATATATACAATAAATACTCACTAAGCCCTTCCCTCCATCTACTCTCCTCTCTACGCTGTTTAGTCTTGATTAATCAGCTTCAATATGCCTCTCACTTTCACAAACCCTTTTTAAAGTTTTATTCCATGACTCTCTACACCCTAACTTACTCCTGAAACTCATCTTACTGCCCTCTCATTCGTTTCACAGGCCGCGTTCGCCTGGATGAGGAGATCACCATTGGTTCGCTGCGAGTTTTCGCCATTCTGCCAGAGCGACTGCGCGACTCGCAGATCAGCTGCATCGTGCGCTTCGCGGACTTCAGCAGCTATGAGATTGTGGCCGAGGAGGCGGGCGCCATGCACGACGTGCACAACAACAGCTTCGCCGCCTGGAGCATCATGTGTCCGTTGCACGTGGCCAAGAGCTCGCCCGTGCAGCTGCCGCAGGCCGTGGCACTGAGCTACGCCTCCAATCGGCTGAGTCATCTCAGTCCCAGCTACGTGCAGATCAGGTGAGTTGGCTCGATCGGGAGTATATAGTCTGCTGCTGCTGCTAATCGAGTTCTCCTTGCCAGCTATCCGCGGAACATGTCCGAGCTGTTTGCCAAGTCGCGTGCCACGATTTCCGTGTGCGTCGGACCCATCCAGGAGAACTACTCAAATGTGCTGCGCCTGGTCGAGTTCGTGGAGATGTATCGGCTGCAGGGCGCGACGCACTTCTACTTCTACTACGTGGAGGCCAGCGAGGAGGTGCGTCGCGTGCTGGAGCACTATCGGCTGCGGGGCCTGGCCGATGTCTTCGAGTGGAACGTGCAGTCGCATCTGCAGGATCTGCACTACGCCGGGATTGTGGCGCAGTTCAACGACTGCGTCTATCGCGCCAATGTCGTGGACAACTATCGCTATGCGGCAGTCGTTGACCTGGACGAGGTGCTGATGCCCCTCAAGCACAACTCCCTGGCGGACTATCTGCGTCAGTGCGACGAGGGGCGCAGCTCGGGCTTCGTCTTTCGCAACGTGTTCTTCTACCGCAAGGACAGCAACGACACCTTCAATGCGCCCGCCCACGTCATGAACCGGCTGCTCTACACCCAGTCGAAGGTGCGCCGCACCCTGGAGGTGCTGCCCGCCTACATCAGGAGCAAAGTCGTCGTCAACACGCGCGGCATTGTCGAGATGGGCAACCACCAGGTGTACCGCTCCGCGCCGGGCTACGTCGATCACATCGTGCACCAGACGGTCGGGCTGCTCTTCCACTATCGCGACAAGTGCATCAACTGCAAAATGGTGCTCATTGTGGACTATACGGCGCGGCGCTTTGGCTCGCTGCTCTTCGATCGCGTCGACGCCACATGCCTCGAGGTCTTCATGGAGCGAAATGGCATCTGCCAGCTGGCGTAGCCCCAACTGTGCCTTATCACCAATTGCCGTTAACGCCCCCAATGGAAGAGCGCCGAGTGTTGAGTGCTGCGAATCAGCGGAGCGCAGCTGATGTCCAGTCTGGAGTCAACTCTTGCAGTCGCAACATGCTTAAGTTCTGTTCGCTGCGTCGCGGGCAATCGAAGCCGACGTCGACGTCGCCAGCGGCGCCGCCTCTGCCCGCCAAACGTGTGTCCAAAAGTGTATGGCAAAATGTTGTGCTTAAGCTAGTCTAAAACAAACAAATCAAATGTGCTTTAAGTTATTTAAAATATAAATATATACTATATATTTATAATATATATACGTAATTGTATGAAAATTGAAATTGTTTTCGCTTTGGCCTTTGCAGTCGTCGCTGCGCCTGCAGGATGTCGCCTTGAGCGATGCGCAGCTGTTAAGTGTGCTCAAGGCGCAGCGTGCGCGCGGCCCTTTAATATTGGCGCTCAGCAGGTGAGCCACAATTAACAATTAACAACTAACAACCAACAACAACAGCTGCAACAGCCCACAGCAGCAACGAATCGAAATCGCATTTGCTTAATTTAATGAGCTTTCAGTGCACAAACAACAGCAACGAAAATTGTGGAACCGGAAACGGAAGTGGCGTCTTGCCAGCATTGTGGCACGCCATATTCGACTCGCAAAACTCAAGCAGAGCAAAATGGCAGCACAGCAACACCAACAGCAACAACAGCAACAACAACAGCAGCCACACTAACAGCAGCTGCAGCAGGTAAGCTAGCGTAGGCCTAACAGCACACTAACAGAGTTTAAGCGAGCACTAACAGTGTTGTCCATAGCGCACTAACAGAGATCTGTTCAAGTTAACAGCATGGCCTTTAACATTTTATGTGCTGCGTTTTGATTGCTTCTCTTTTGCATACGTTTTAGCTCCTACTAACTGTGTGTTGCACTATAGTTAGTTAGAGTAAGTAAAGTCCTAGATGTTAAGGCTCTGGAGTTCTATTAGAATATAAATAATGAAAATATATACATATAGTATACGAGCAGCAAACGTAGCGTTGCCCGGCTCACATTTTCTGTTAACGCTTGAAATGACTCATTAATATTATTTATGCAAGGCTAGATTAAGCATAATAATTTATATGAAATATATAGAAAATTACAATTGTAGTCCCAAATCTTGTAATATAAGATAAAATGTATATTAACATACTTAAAATTTTTCATTTTATTCTTTTTAAAACTTAAAACTTTAATACAAACATCGAATGCATGCCTCGCAGCTTCAAGTAGATCACAATTGACAACAATTGACGGTATCGCAGCGGGCAACTGATATCCCGGTGACTGCATTTGTTATCCTTCACTGTCCTTTGGATTGTCAGTCAATTGACAGGCACTCGGACAGCAGGTACTGCACTAGTCAAGTCCTGTCCAGTGACGCGACGCGACGAGTGAGCTCATTATTAACAACTGAAGAGCCCTAACTAGCCGTTTACCTTTCTCTCTCTCTCTCTCTCTCTCTCTCACTCTCCCTCTCTGTCAATAATGTCATTAAGCGGTTGCTGTTCACTCCTACTCCTGTTTACCTCCTCTCTCTCTCTCTCTCTCTCTCTTTCTGTATTGTCAACAATGTCAGAAAGCTGCTCACTCTGGCGTTCTTCCTCTTACCCTAATCCTACGTGTTGCCAGCGAACATTTCAGCGCATAAACGAAAACAAACCATAAAAAAAAAAACAACTATATATTCGTATACATGTATAACAAAAGCTGAAAAACAGAAAAACTATGCAACACTCGGCTCGCTGGGGCAATAATAATAACTGTCGTCTGTCTATATGCTGTGTCTGACCCCGAGACCCCTTTCATGTGCCATGTGTGCTCAGTTGCTTAGGCACGGGCACTGGCGCAATTGCAGAGGAAAATAAGGAGGGGGAGTGCGGGTGGGGGGTGGGGCACATAGGGGAACACGCCCCTGCCGCTGTCGCTGACTGTTGGAGCTTGACGCGTCAACTTGTGGCATTATGTGAATGAGCGAGAAACGTGGAGGAGCGGAGACCAAAGCGCCTAAAGCCGGCAACAGGCAAATTTCAATGCCACTTAAACAAGCCAATGAATGGGGTATATTGGGCTGTTGTAATAAGTGGAATGTGTAGGATATTTATATTTGTGAATATAATTTACAATTATAATTTATAATTTAATAATTTTACATAAACTAAATAAGCTGAAGTGAAATTTAAATTCTTCAAGTTTCTTTCACTGTAAACTACGAGGCCTATTCTGAAAGTACTAGAAAACTAGTTGCATGTAATGGGTAAGTTTAGGTAGAATCCACGCTGTACAACTTTTTAACTATTTAAGCTCATTCGCGAGGGTATTTTGTGTAATTTTCCAAAGAATTAGCGCCGATCGATTTAGTTCTAAGCAAACGGAAATAAGTTTAGCTAAAAGCCGATAATATATCTAATATATGACAGTATTGCTTATCTAAAGCACATAAAACGTAATATACGCAAATTGGCCAGTCTATAAAACAGAATGTAGATAAAGTTTGAGGGCGAGTCAGAAATTCGACGGGAAATCGAAGTAATGAAGAATTCTTGGTATATTAAAAAAAAAAGTGAGTCGTTTGCTTGCGTTATTAAAGTTCTCGTTAAATGGAGGTTAGGAACTTTGATAAAAAAATATATGAACAAAAATATATTATAAATTAAATAAATAATAGAGCGTAAAAAATATTTGTAGTTCAGAAATTTCGTAGAATTTTTGCTCTTGAATGCAAGCAAAAAAGCTTGATCAAAAACATATATTATTTATATAATTTAAATTAATTATTTTATATAATTTACAAAATATTATATTACAAAATATATATATTTAATTTAATAAAATCATATACATTTAGTTAGTTCAAACATTTCTCCAACTACTTGCAATCAAAACTTCTCGTACAGCCCGTGCAGCTGGCAGCACCACCCACTATATGCCAATCGTTGTCATCATTCTCCGCTCACTCCACATCATGCGCGAGTTTAAGCTGCAAGCCTGGTGCCCCTAAACCAGATGCGCACATGTACGAGTGCGACGGCGACTGCGTATGCGTTTGTATGTGTGTGTGTGTTTGAGTTTGTGTGTGAGTACTTGCGCTCATATGTGCGTGTGTGCTGTTTGTTTGGGCTCTTTTGTTTGGCTTGGACAGCGCAGCCCGTTGATTCTGGACAGTCGAGAATGATGGGGAGAGACAAACAGGCACACACACACACACACACACACACGTGTCCCCCTTCATCGCATATTGGGCTTTGGCTCCGCACCCTTTTTGTGTCGTGTGTGCATCTGTGTGTGAATTTATGCATACAAATTGGAAAATATATATCGGATCTGTGGTTCGTGCCCGCCAAGCGCAGAGCGCGTCGAAACTAACAACAACAACAGCGACAACACAACAACAACAAAACACAAACAAATCGTCAACAAGTCACGCCAAAAGCCAAAGCTGAAGCCGGCTTCAACGCTGCTCCCAGAGACGGCAGAGACTCGAGCCCATAGCACCCACCACGTTCGCTGACGTCGCAGTCAGCGCTGGCAGCAACAAGTCAGCGACAGGCTGAGCACAGTGGCACAAATTCAATTTGTGCAGTGCATCAAATAATACATAGTCAAATGAATGCAAATGGGCAAGGGATGAAGCAATAGAGAGAGCGAAAGTGAGATAAGACAAAGTGAAAAAGTATGACAATTATTAATTTCATATATACATATGTACGCATGTAGTATTCGTATTTTTGAATATACACATATAATTATCTTTATCTTTATTGAAAATAAAAGACTTGTAGATTAGATAAATTCTACATTTTCTTTGGCCATAAATTCTGCAACTTTTTCATACTCGCGTACCACTGTGCACAGACGCTAGCTCTGCCGCTGCCGGCGTGCGCGTCGCTGTCGCCAAATACGCCGTTGTTTTGTGCTATACGATACCGTAGGCCGCTGCTATTTAGTTACTACAGAAGTTTTGCCAAGTCAAGTTGTCGGCGTGAGTGCGAGTGTGCGAGAGAGTGAGCGAGAGAAAGAGAGTGTAAATACGCGAGTGCGAATTACGTGAGTGTTATTTTTGCACTAAGCAACAACAGTGCAAACGATGCTGATCACAGCAGCAACAACAACAACAACAAGAATAACAAGAAAGTAACAACAGTTAAGACGCGCGCGCGAGTTAATTTGTATTTTTTGGGCTCATCAATAGCTAACCGCTAAATGTTACCCGCTACCCGCTAGCCGCTAACCGATCAACGTTAACTGTTTACCAATTGCAAGTGCGCGTGTTAAGTGCGTGTGTGCGTGTGTGTGTGTGCATTGCAGCTGAAGACACTTCACCAGAGAGAAGACGAAACACGTAAGTTGTTAATTTTACTGCCCCTTGCCCTTAATTAACCCTCTAATCAAATTGGATCGCAAGTTCAAAGTTGAGTTTTTAATTTGTTTTTGGCTGCCCCTGCCACTATCTGAATCTATGCTTAGCCGAAACAAATCTTAACTGTGCTACAAACTGTTATACGCCATCGACCTTCGCTTCATTAAATATTCAAATCTGAAGTGCGATAAGCACTTATTAGGAAATATTTTTAACCATTTTTAACTATAAGGCGAAGATAGACCTAATGCTCGCCGCATATGATATGATAATTCATTATATACTATATATTTACATATATGTATGTATATATATGTATTTATACTTATTATTATGTGCCCAATAACCCAACCGAAAATGGTGCAAAATATGCGCTCCAAATTGTGTTTCTGCTGTCTGTCTCGCTATTTATATATGGATCTAGATAAATGTGTATGTGTAAGTGTGTCTAGTGTGTGTGTCTCTGTGTGTGTGATTTTTAATACGTTTTAAATTATAGTCCGCCGGGTTGTTCGAGTCGAGTTTTGGTCATAGTTCAATTAATTTTCTAATGACCGGATGCATGGGACATGCCATGCAAATGAAGTTTTTTGGGTCCCGGCTTTTGGCTATTTTTGTTTAGTTTAATAGAAATTGTTTTCAATAATAATTATACAATTTCACCTGTCACAGCAGAGAATTTCAACGTAATAAATCAGAAACTTTCATTAAATAGTGCAATTCACGCATATTAAGCATACGCAACGTGCGCCCAACAATGTAAATGTGTCTTTGCGCTTACTAGTATTTATTATTTATTATTCCGCTTTTGTTTACGATGACAAAATATTTCTGATAAGACAGCCGACTTTAAGTTTTTCGCACTTTATAGTCTATATACAAAAGTGTATATGTATGTCCCATGCGAAAATGAACTTCAGAATTTGTTGTCAATAAAATGATGCGTGTGTGTGTCTGTGTGTGCGATAGCAACAATAGCGCCTCAAATTGTTTAGAGCTCATAAAAAGGCAATTGTTGAGCATTGACGAATTGTTTACACTTCAGCTGCGTTTCGAGCACAACAAATACAAATGTATTTAAAAATATGTATATATGTATGTGCATATATTAAATTTATTAAAACTTAAATTTAAATTAAATAACAAAAAAAAAAAAAAAAAAACAATTATGTTTTTTTTTTGCTGCTAACTATTTAATTCATGAATATTTTAAAGCAAAAATATTTAAATCATTTTTGTCAATTCTTAATATTTCAGTCTAAAGCTTAAGTAAAATTAAAAATTACATAGTACTTTTTTTAAAGTAAATCTGCCTTCAAATATGTTTGCAATTACATATTCATAAATCCTAAAAATAAATATATAAATGATAATAATATATTTATGTCATAAAAGTATAATTAAATAATAAATATAAAATAATTGTCCATTTACGCCTTACCAAATTATTTTCTACGCCCAAAACTCTTAGAAGCTATATTGCATGATAATAGCTCATAAGCAGCATGAATATTAAATGGTTTCTTCCTCTCTCTCTATCACTCTCTGTCTCTGTCTCGCTGTAGCATAATTAGCTTTTCGTGACAATTTAATAATGTTCACTGCTCCCACGAAACTAAAAAGACAAGAAATGATTATAAAACATTAATAGCTGTCGAGTTTTTTGGCCAAATTCAGTCAGTGTGGGCGCTATTCAGGGCCTATTAGCTGACATTTCCAGAGACTGAGAAAGAGAGAGAGGGAGAGGGAGACAGAAAGACTGAGAGTCGCTTAAATCAAGTGGCATATTGAATTACGTGTAGCACATGCAACTTAATCATTCATTCATGCTTCACGGCCAATTAATGCTCTTCGGGGCACTTAATTAAAGTGACACCTGGCGCACTGAACCGCCCCGCACCAGCCCGCCCCATCCATTGCCTAGGTAATGGGAGACGTCGACTATGTCGGAATGTCGACAAGTGGCCAAAAGGCATTTGAATGTCTCGTTCGCTCCGAATGCCATTGACCGCGGAGCTATAGAGCTACTATAATAATAGCTCGTATGTCCAGTTTATGGTTTCACGCTTCGATTTGGGAATTGTCCCAGCTGCTCTGTGTATGAAATTTAAAATGCCTTTGTTCACATTCGGCTGGCATTATCAATAACAATTTACGGTTATCGATTGCTAACAATCTAATTGCTTCTATCTAAGCACTAAATTGAGGAAAGGATTCCTCACGGACGAAATAATAATGAAAAGCTAAACAGAAAGTGAAGCACTTGCCACTTCACATTGTTTCGTGGTTCAAGGTCGAGGCAGTGTATAACATGTGTTTATTAATCTTGCTCAGTTGATGTTATATATGGTTTAGCCGATATCAAGTCGCTATTCTAGTTTCTAAATATAATTATATGAACTATAGTTTGATTAATGGCTGGCAAAGAGTTTTTAGTATACAGAGATAATATATAGAGAGTATGTAAGCAAATATAGATACATATGATTTGCTGCTACTACTTTGTCACTTTTTATTATCTCCGTAATTACAATTTCTTTAATTTCTTTTTGTTTTCTGAACTTCAATGATGTCAATTTATTATCTTTAAATACTATCCCCTCTATCTCTAATCTTTTAGCTAACTAGCTCCCTTTATCTCCTTCTACTTAGCTATCTCGTTCGTTCTCTATGCTGTTCGGTCTCCCTACGTGTCTATCTCTGTTTCTCTGTCTCTCCCTCTCTCACTGTGTTTCTCTCTACCTTATGTTTGTCTCTCTCTCTCTCTCTCACTCTCTCACTCTCTGTCTCTCTCTCTCTCTCCCTCCATCCTGCCTTGCCTGTATCTCTATGTCTCTGTTTCACTTTCTTGCTATATATTTGTCTCTCCATCTCATTAATTTTCGCATTTTCCTGTTCACTCATTCATCTCATATGTTTCTACCTCTTTTCCTTCTCCTGTTTTCTGCATAGCCCTTTCAAGAATAATATTTAAATCAGTGATAAATGCAATATTCTGATACAAAATAAATGTCTGCTATATATATAGAGGGTATTTCATAGTCAGTCACTGCCAAGCTTATTTTGCTTATCTTGGCTATCTATAACTATTTTTTATTTTTATTTGTATGTTGCTATTGTTGTTGTTGTTTTAGGTAGCGCCGCTCAGCTGATGCCGCCTCGTTGACTTTTTTTGTTTTATTTCAAATTAATTTTTTTTTTGCTTTTGTTTCTTTGGGCTTTTGTGTTTCCAGTTCTTGTTTTGAATTTCGGTTGCCAAAAAACTGAAAAATATCCCATAAACAAGAGGCTTTATATATTGTTATTTTGAATGCTGGCATATGATTCAGCAGCCAAGAGACAAATGTTTTGGCAGAGTCTCTGTGAAATGGTTTTTCAATTTCTGTTCAATTTGAATGTGAAACGAATTTCAAATGCAATTAGCGTCAATTTGTTATCTTCGAATGTCTGCGGAGCAAACGTTTATTCAAATGCAAATTGATGGGCGTTAACGAAACGCCCACACATTATATATATATATTATTGTGTGTATATAAGTGTGTATCATCGTTATCCTAAATCTATTTATTAGACATTAGAGTGAATGTAAAATTATTTACGAATTTATGTATAATACAATATTTAATCAAAAATTCCATTTTTGATATTCTATAACTAAAATATATATTTAATATATAATTTTCAACTCCTTTTACGCAGTGCTTTAGTATGTTGTAGACGTTTCTCTCTGTTTATTTAATTCTAATTTATTTATATCATAACACGCAACGCCTATGTAATTATTAGGAATCATACTTTATTAAATATTGATAAAGGTACACAAACGGGCATATAGTACATACCTATACACACACATACATATAAATATGTTTAGATTTAGATACGGCCATGTGCTAAACTTGATTTATTATATATGTACATATTTATGTATACTTTTTGCATGTCTGATAAGAATTTGATTGTCGACTTTTATCAGAAAATTTATTTCTATAAATATTTTTTTTTTCTCTCTTTTGGAGTTTTTTTTTTTGTATTTATGCGCATGATTTCATTGAGCAGCAAAATGAAAAAATAATTTGAAAATGAAAGTAAAAAGTATATAAAATTAAAATTAAAAAACCCGATAAGTTGCCCCGCGCAATTGACGTTGGAGCAAAAGTTGACTGATTAACGAGTGTTAATTGTGTTAGGTTTTTTTTTTTTTTTTTTTTTTTTTCTAAGCTGCTCAGAGATTTGCGCATTCACTTCCAGCTGTCGAGTGACTGAAATTGAAAGCTGTTTCCAGCTGTCAACAGATTGGCAAAATGCCAAAACCTTCTATTAGATGGCACCAGGTGCCCAGCAAAAAAGCAAGCAGTCGGGCTTCGTTCTAACAATGACCAAAACGCAAATAGAATCAAAGCTTTTTCTCTACTTTTCTTAGCAATGCGATTATTGTATGCTCTACTATGGGAAATGATTGAGTTTGATGAGAGAGAGAGAGAGAGAAAGAAAGAGAAAGAGAGGGAGAGAGAGAGTGAAAGAGAGAGAGAGAGAGAGAGAGAGAGAGAGAAGCTTGTATCTAAAATTTTTAATTTTTTGTTTTAATTACCTTAGGTTGACCATAAATTAATAGTATTAATAAAATATAAAATATATTTATGTAAAATAAACATATTACACTTTTTTTTTATTCTACAAAATTATAAAAAATTATAATTAAAAAATTATGTTAGTATTAAATATAAATATAAAAAAAATTATATAAATATTTAAATTAATAAAACTGTAAAGACAACATAAAATTAATATGTCTTCAGAAATCATCCAAAACACTAAATCAAAATTTAAAAATTAATAATAACAAATATAATTTAAAATTAGAAACAAATAAAAAATTATTTCATTTAGTATTTTTAGCAATAATACATCAGTTTAGAAATTAATGTTTCATGAGTGCTTTCCTCTGCCCATCTGCCTAGGCTCACATACCCCGTTTCAATTGATCTCTAAGATTATTCAAACTACATGCAGAACTAGTTATACCTTATGTTAGAGTATCTTCTCAAAAGCAACAAAAAACATAAGCTTCCCATTGGTGAATTCGATTGATTTGAGCGAACAGGAAATCGAATGCAAAGAGAGCAAACGAATGAGCATTGTGAGAGTGTGCGTGAGAGAGAGAGAGAAAGAGAGGGCGAGTGTGAGCAAGCAGGTCGGCGTGTGGGACAGAGACAAAGCACAGTGCTACAATAATTAGCTTTTGTTGAGCACAAAACCGCAAACCAGCAGCAACAACAACAACAACAACAGCAACAACAACAATAATAGACAGTTAACAACTTTGGCAAACTTATCGTCGCAGTTTTTTTGCTTTCGCTTCTGTTGCTGTTGTTGTTGTTGTTGTTGCGGCCGGCTCGCTGTCTGTGTGTAGAAGCAGCGAAAAAATATAAAAAAGTAGCTGCCGGGTTGCCAGGTGACAAAGTGTTGTTCTCCGCTGTTGTTGTTGTTCTTGTTGTAGTTGTTGTTGTCGCTTGTCGCTGACGCGTTGTGTGAAGCTTGCGAAGCTTCAGTTGCCATTAGAACTTCGACTTTGACGCTGTGTGCGATCGCGAGCGCGTTCCGCAAAATAACAAAAACACACAAAAACAAAAACAAAAACCAAAATTGAAACGTATAACAAAAGCAATTACACTGCGCTACACAATACCGTTGTTAATATAAGGCATTTGCTGGCTATTTATAGCATAGCTAAAAGCGTTTCCCACTCTATATATGTATGTGTGTATGTGTGTGTGTGTGTTTGTGTGTGTTTGTGTGTGTTTAGTTTGTTATTCTTGTGTCGCGTCTGACGCAATGTGCCCTGAAAGTTTTTAAGGTCCTAATGTGTGTTTACACGAGAGAGTGTTTAGAAGCAGTAGAGGAAGAAGAAGAAGAGTAGCAGGCGCTAATAGCCTGGCTAGGTCCAACTTGGCCAAAATTGCAGTTGAGCGTCAAGTTTAACACGCGGCTGGCAAAAAAAAAAAAAAGAATAACAAAAGACGCTGAGATCATTTGTCGATTTTTAGCCACTTAACAAATTTATTATGCTAAGTTCAGACGAAGATAAGACAAGCTCGCCAGTTGGGCATTGATATATATATGTGATATACATTTATATATATGTAGTTGCGTGTGCCTGGTCACACTGTGCACAGCCGGCACAGTCGTTGACCCGCCCAACTCTTGGGTGCCTTTCGCATTTCGCATTTGGATATTCAGCGAGATTTTGCAATGCAACAAATTCAGTTGGCGCACGTACGCGTTGCACTAAGGAACGCGGCACAGTGGACAAAAGCGACGGCAGGGCACAGGGGACAGTGTATACGGGGGGCGAGGCACTGTGAAGACACCGGCATATTTCTTTCTTTGATATAAACCGACGAATTTGCAATTAATTGAGCACTAAATGCAAAGCTTTGCTTGCTGTGTTCTTCGATTGGCTTTTTGTGATTTGCCGCCGTTGACCTCGTGACGTCAGCGTCGCAGTCGCAGTCGCAGTCGTCGTTGGCGTCGCTGCTTGCGGGTGGCTGCAGCAAATGAGCGCGCGAGCCATAAATTAATTATGTTTGTATTACAACTGTGTTTACTTACGTATCAATGAGTGTGTGTTTGTGTGTGTGTGTGTGTGTAAAAAACAAATAAAATGAGCTAAAGGAAGAGGAAGAAAGAGAGAGTGCAGCATGTTGCCCAAATAAATTACGCATACGTAAACAGTAAAACAACAACAACAACAACAACAACTGCAGCACCAAAATTGTAGGCAAATGAAGAGCCAACAAACAGCAGCAAAACAAATGCTTGAAAGCAGCATTAAAATTCGATGCTAATTAGCAACAACAACAATAGCAGCAACAACAACAACAACAAAACAATAACAAAAATCAAAGTGGGAAAAACAAAAAAAAAAAAAAAAAGGCAAGGACAAAGAGCAAATAAAATCAATAGGCCATTTGGACTCATGGCAAGCCCCAGCAAAGTTTAAAGCAATTTTCAAGAATTTTAATAGATTGTGATATATTGCGCGTAACTGTAAATTGAACGAAATTTGTATGAATTTGTGAAATATTGCGTGGAACTTAAATTGAATTTAAAAAAAATATACACATAGTTTAACTGCCTTTGGAATTGGAGTGGAAATTCGAAAATAATAGGAGCTTTGAGCACATTGTATAAAAAATGGATTTTGGGATTAAATAGGCTAAGTGAATGGATATGCAGAGGTATATAAGTTGATAGGTAGATGGATAGATAGATAGGTACGGACGATATATAGAAAATGGATGACAGATGGGTAGTCTATCGGACAAATATATAGAAAAATGTTGTTGGATATAAAGAGAAATAGGCAGACGCATCCTTGCCCACAAAAGATTGTACAGAGGGAAAGATATATAGATACGTTACTATGTTGCTAGACATTTGGCTAAGTAGAGATCAGATAGCTGTAGATCTTACAAGATCTATTTTTCAAATTGAAATATAGAAGTCACAGATGATTTTTGTTCAGTGTAAAAATACTATGCATTGAGCTTGTATAAATACAAATACTATACATTTATTGAATTTGTTGAGCGAATAAAAAAATCGCGTTTTCCCCGACGAAATTCAGTCATCATTATTTGCAGCTAAATGTAGAAAAGTTGCTGCTAAAATTTTAAGTGTTAAATCACAGTCTATTCAATTAAATGAGAAATGCACTACTTGATATATAATAATTTTTGGAAAAATGCCTATTTAATGTAAACAGAGGCATAAAGTTAGACATAAATCTATTACAAAAAAAAAAAAAATGAAATGTAATAAAAAAAAAAAAATAATAATAATAATAATAATAGTAAATAAATGATATATATATAAAAAATATTAAAAAAAAAAAAATTAAAAAAAAACACTAAAGAAAATGTTTAAGAAATAAAATATAAAATTGAAATAATTCAAGAAAAATGGTTAAGACATATTAATTACTATTTTTTTTTTTTTTTTTATAGAATATATATTCAAATAAAAATACTCAGTATATGCTAGAAAAAAAAAAAAAAAAAAAAACAACATATATTTTCAAATCAAAACAAAACAGAAATATATCAAAATTATGTTTTCTCTTTGATTTCAAAGAATTCCCTCGATTCTGAGATATCTAAAAAATTACCCAATCAAGCTCCAACAATGGAAACTTCAGTTCAATACAGAGTTGTGTCTTTATCAGTTGAAATACTGAAAGATAACTGAACAAAAATATTTATTGAGAAAATGAAATGCATATCTAGTGCAATAAGTGCTAATTGTTGTTGTTGTTGTTGTTGTCGTCGTTATCGATGTTGCGTAAATATAGAAAACTTTTCTATACTCTAACCGAGTTGGACACTTAAGTTAAGCATGCGATATTTAATAGGCCATGGGAAATGATAATATGATAATGTGCTGGGCACAAAAAACACACAAAAACTTAACGCAACGGAAGCGAAAATAAATAAGTGAGAGGGAGAGAGAGAGGTAGCAGAAAAGAGAAAGAGTAAGAGCGAGACAGCTAGCTTGTCTTGCTGTAAGGTGTTGTTTGAGTTTTTATGTCTGCCTAGCAGAGAGGAAATTGCCGTTTTAATAGTTTTTTAATTAGGTAGCAAATGTTAAGTGTGCACCACTGTGTTCTGCTTCTGCCTATAATTGTTGTTGTTGTTGTTCTGAACACTGTATGAGAGAGCGAGCGAGACCGACTGCTTGTTGCATAATCTGATGTGCTAGACACCCGCCCCAACTGCTGGGCCCTCGGGCACAGTTCATTTGCATCACGTGCACATTTCACACATCTCTGTCTGTCCCCACCCCGCCTCCCATCCGTCCGTCTGTCGTCTGGCACCTGACAGGCTCTGGGAAAAGCATCACAGATCTATTTGCGCCCACCAAGATGAGTAAGCAGTAGCAGCAGCAGTAGCAGCAGCAGCAGCAGAGCTAGCCGAAGTCAAGAAATTAAAATCCATTAAGTACTTTTTATAAATAAATCAACGACTACTAACCGCATGGCCCAGTGGAAGATACATAGCTCTATATATATATAAGCATATACCCACACACTCTCTACATACAGTCGGCACACTTTGTCAGTCGGAAAAAAGTGCTTCAATTTCGACTCTTAAAAATTATTCAAGTGTACAGCAGAAAAACAGGGAACACAGAACAGGGAACAGACACCAAAAGGAAAGAAAAGAAGCTAAAAACGAATCGAATGAAATTACGCACGAAAAAATATCTTGAAAATGCCATAAGTTAGACACTCACACACACACGCTCAGCTGCAGTCTCTATGTGTGTGTGTGTGGAACTCAAGCGATTTGTTTGGGCATATTGGTTGAGGTGTTCTATAGGCGGCGCAGCATTTTGTCTGAATCAAATTGATTTGAGAAATAAACATTTTTCGTGTTTTCCACAAAACACACAAAAATAAAATTTCTGAATGACTTAAAATAGAAATAATTGAATCGAGATAAGAAAGATAATAAATAACATTTCAAGTTTAAAGAAAAAAAAAAAAAAATTCACTTTGATAAATTTCAAGAAAATCTGAAAATATTGAGATAAATTTGGCTCATAATTTATAAAAACTAAACCCATTAAATAAAGGCAAGAAAATTTTCATTTTAAATTAATATGTTTGTGTGAGCATTCAGAGTATTTTTTAATGTTAGCTTATAAAGAATGAAAATTGAATTGTTTTAAATGAATAATGAATATATTATTTTGTTTGATTTCATAATTTAAAAATTTTATTTTGATCTGAAACTCATTCAATTTGAACAAAAAAAGTATGAATTTTTTATTTTTTTTTTTACATAATTCATAATAAATAAATTTCGATATTTAATATTAATATTAATTATTAATTATTTTAAAATTAAATTTGATATATGTACTGCATTTTAATAGCAAATAGTGATAAATCAGAAACAATAATATTTTCTGCTGCAAGTAGAAATGCACTGAATATTAAAGATTTTCTATATACATATGCTTTCATTTTAATTATGATTTATTTGATATTCATTTGATATACATATATACAATATATATATTATGTGAAATTCATACCCTTTGATATTTAACATTTGTAGCAATAATATTTTGAGCTGTTATAAAATTTGCAATCAAAATATTTGGCCTGCCTTTGAAACTCTTGTGTTCTGTTTATTTGAAAAGTTCAAACATCTCAAAGTTGAGTTCTTTTATTTTTCTGGCATTCAGAGCGAAAATGAAAACATGAAAATTGCAGAGATTTCAACGTAGCCAAAAATATAATTAAATATGACATTATTTTGCAGCACGAAAAACGAAGGCGCAAAAGCATTTTCTAAACAACTCAGTTTCGATTTTGTTTATAACCGCGGCCAATCTGTGGTGATCTATATATATACATATCTGTATATATATATTTTCATATTTTTTCTTTCTTTTTGAAATTTATGCAACATTTGTTGTTTAAGTTTTCGCGTGCGCCTCGAGTCCTGAGAACTTGACGTGACTTGGACTTGATTTTGAGCTGTTTTGTATAGGTTTGGTGTTTGTTGAGTTGCCACTCATGGCTACACTGCGCACACAGCACTTGCTGCCTATTTGCTTAGCACTCGACACATGACTCCTTCAGCTGACACGCCCCAGCCACCCCACACACACACACACAGTACTCCCACTACTTGAGAGTCGAATGCTGCGAACGCTCTCCAACGATTCCACCAGACCTCAGCGCCTCATGTATTTTTAAAACGATCATCAGACGAGCCTCATTATGAATGCCCCATATTGTATTTGCCGTTGTTGTGCTTGTTGTTGTTGTTGTTCGTTTTAGTTTTTCTTCTTTTTGCTCTTGCTTTTTTCCTCTTTTTCCTCTTTTTTCCCGATGTGTTTTTCCTATTTTTTCCCCATTTACGTGCCCCGTTGCGCCACAGATTTGTGTGGCCCGCTTGGCAGCTGGGAGCAGCCAGCCCATGGCCCATTCCTTGGCTGCCAGTCGCCGTCAGCAGAAGAAACGCGCGCTCGAAAGAAAATCTATCTTGTTAGGCAAAAGTCTCTCGAAAAACGAAAAAGAAGGAAAATGAAAATGTCGGGCACGCAAATCGGGCGCGTTGAGAGCGAAAGTTGTTAACTAAAACGTAAAAATCAAAAGTTTTTCCTTTTTTTTGCGGTCAAAAATTACGTGATATATATATAGATATAGAAATAGATATATGTATATGATATATGTATTTGTATATAAAAATTTGTGCAGCGCCGGACGCGTGTCAAAATTTAGCCGGGCTGAGGTGCGTCGCAGTCGCCACTGACGCTGACGCGGACGTCGCCGCTGACGTCGCAGCTGACGTTGACGCTGCTTGAAATGCCGGCTCGCCGTCGGTTGTGCTTGTGCTTGATCGGGCGATGGCGCCGTTTGGTTGAGTTTTTTAGTTTTAGTTCAGTTTCTGCCAGCGACGAGTGACACAGAGAAATGCGAGAATAATCCCTACGACGACGACAACAGACGACAGAAAACGACAAGAAACGAGCAATTGAATAAGAGAGAACAAGAAACAACAAAAAACAAAAGCAATTTTCACACGAATAAGCAGCAATTTTTAGATTTAGCTGATTGAAGGCGGCAAACGCGGCGTATGCGTAATATGCGCACACACTGCAACACACAGGCAGGCACAACAAATTAAACACACACACACACATACTGATACCCATATACACACAAGCAGCTCACATACATATATAGTGCCTATATATATATCAAGAAGAAAGACTTTTGAGTGTGGCTTAGACGCGACGTAGACGATGCCAAATAATCGTAATCGTAATCGCAATCGTAATCGCAATAAACGAAATAAAAATCAAAATCAAAATCAAAATAAACAGCAAGCGGCAGCAGAGAACAACGAAAAAGAGGAGCAGCAGGAGAAGGCAGCAGCAGTAGTAGTAGCAGCAGCGGCAGCGGCAGCAACAACTTCATCAACATCATCATTAGCAGCAGCTGACGATCTTCAGAATGATCATAATGCAAATTCTGGCAGCATTTCAAATGGGTCACCAACGGCGAGCGACAGCGCCACAGCTGACGATGAGGCAACAACTGGCGTAGCCAGCAATGAGATCAGCCAGCGACAGCTAAAAGAGGATCAGTCAGAAGATCGGAGTGAAGTAAAAGATCAGCTGGAATATCCGTATGAAGATCAGACAGCAGAAAAGCCTGAAAGCACGTCTGTAGAGCAGCTGATTGTAGTAAAAGAGCAGCTGACAGACGAAGATTCACCTAAAGAGCAGACAGTAGAAAAGCCTGGAGACCAGGCCAAAGAAGATTTGATTAAGCTGAAAGAGGAAAAACTTGACGATCAGTCTGCAGATCTAGCGAAAGAACAGTCCAAAGAGCAGCTAACTGCAGTGGAAGATCAGCTGAGAGAGGATCAGTGTATAGATCAGTCTAAGGAACAGTTGGAAGAGGCCAAAGAGCTGCTGACTAACGCAAAAGATCAGCTGAAAGAGGAAAGGCTTGTCGATCAGTCTGCAGATCAATTGCAGAAACCACCAAAAGAACACCTGATTCAAGTGAAACGTGAGGATCAGTTGGAAGATCAGTTGGCTGGAGTGAAAGATCAGCTTGAAGAATCACTAAAAGATCAGATAGAAGTTAAGGCTGAAGAGCAGTTTGAAGATCCAAGAAAAGAGAAATCTGTAGAGAAAGTAGTAAAAGTTCAGATAAAAGAGGAGTTCCAAACTTCGACTGTAGATCAATCCAGCACGCAGCTGATCGAATCACTCAAAAATCAGTGGGATATAGAAAAGGCAAAACAGTTCGTCAAACAGTCAGGAACACAAGTCATAGATCAGCAAAAGGAACAACTGATCAAGCAAATTCCAAGTGAAGATCTGAAAAAAGAGGAAATTGTCGATCAGCCAGTAGATCAGTCAAATCAGCCAGATAATCAATCTAAGCAACATTTGTTTGTTAAGACAGAGGATCAGCTAAAGCAACAGCCAGTGGTGCGCATAGTGCCTGTGCGAATTGAGCAGGAAGCGAGCTATACGACAGCAACAGAACAGCAATCAGTTGTTGAAAGCGCAGCAATGGGCGCCAAGAATTCCAAGCAGCAACAACAGCAACAGCAGCAGCAACAACAGCAGACAGAGCAGCAACAGCAGCAACAGCAGCAGCAGGCTATCAAAGCTCCAGGTAGTCCACGACAGGCCAAGGTCATAGTGCATCGCATAGTGCGCGAAGGCGATGATGAAGTAGATGCACAGCAGCAACAGTTGCCGCAGCAACAAAAACAACAGCAGCAACATCAACCAAGTCAAGCAGAGCAAGAGCTGCCAGCAGCTGTGCAAGAGATCTTGGCCAATTGTCAGCTGCAACAGCCGCTGGCAAAGCAACAACAGCCGTCAAATGCACAACAGCAACAGTCGCCAGCACCGCAGCAACATGCAGCAAACCAGCCGCTGCAACGCAGCACCAAGGTGATCATACATCAGATACGCATCGAGACGGATGAGCAGGAACGCGCTCGCAGAGGTAAGCCAACCATTGAGGAGATCAGCAGCACCACAGCAACACCCGCACACAGCAACAGCAACTGCACCAGCAACAGCAACAACAGTGGCACATTGTCGCCGCCGCCGCGTTACCTCGTCGAATCGCCCTCGCCAAAGGCCGTGCAACAGTTCAGTAAATTCTCGCGCGACTTGCAGATTCAGGAGCTGGAGCAGAGCAGCGACTGCAGCTCCGGTGAGTTAAATGGGCCGCTGCAATCGCCGCTGGTCTTTGAGGCCGACTCCGAGACGGAGGCCACAGTGGCGCCCATCACCACGCCCAGCGTGACCAGTACAGCTCCCTCAGCTCAGTTCTCTCCCGGCCTGCCGTCCAGCAGTCGCGCCGACGCACAGGAGCAGCTGCGGCAGAAGCGCGCGAAGCGAAACGCACTCGAAATGCACTTTATGCCGCAGCTGCTCAGTCCGCGCTATTTGGACAGCATTCTGGAGGAGAACAGCGAAACGACTTCAACACCAGGTGATCTGAGTCGCAGTGGCTCCGCCACCGCCTCCAACACCGCCACGGATCAGTCAAAGTCGCGTCCAGCTGGGCCCGTCAAGGTCAACGAAACATTTCCGCGTAGCCATCTCGACTTCAGTCGTCGGCACAAGCGCCGCGAGGAGCCGGTCGCTCTCATGCTGGAAACGAAGCTGATCGAGCAGAGCGACAACCTGGAGAGCTGCACCCGGCTGCAGAGCACGCTGTCGCCACAGTCCGAGGATGCCGAATTGGTTTATCTCAGCTCGTCGAGCTCGAGCAGTGTGTCGGATCTAATGGAACTCGAACTGGAGGAGGCAGCTGCTCTCGCTGAGCGTACTCTCATCGATCTGGACACCGATGCCAGCAAGCTCATCAATCGGCCAGACAATGAGCTGAGCAGCAACACCAGCATGGAGCCCATCAGCTCATCCAACGAAACTGAAACCGAGGGCGAGTGTGAGGTTCGTAGCGCAACAGAAACTACTAACCCGAACTAACCGAAGGGGAGCAGAGACAATGATATAATGAGCAAGGTGTTCGCCTGAAGGTAGGGAAGATAGAGCATAGAGCATAGAAGATTGGAGAGTGTCAGAAAATGGATTTACTTGTTAGCGACAGCCCTAAGCTATTTTTAGCTCTCTCTGAACTGATGGAAGATGATATATGGATTATAGATTATAGACTTTGATGAGAAAGGAAAGTCATATATATAGATCCAGTATGGTAAATATAAATATAAAGAAAAGTCATATACATATATATTAAATTGAATATTGAATATAGTCGCTCATCAAAATAAAGAAAAAGTGTTCATTGTTGTTTAAGAACAGGAAAAGCCAAAGAAATATTTAATATGCTATTCATTCAGAAAAAAAGTATTTACTATTTTTTTTATGATAGTTTCAGATCAATATTTGTATGCCAAAGAGTACAAATTTTATAATATATAATTAAGTATTCATAAAAACATGAAATTCCTAAAAAAAAAAAAAAAAAAAAAAAAAAAAAACTGTAAAATAACGTTGTTCATATAAAGCACATTATTCTAATTCATAAAAGTTTATAAAATTTACAATAAATGACATCCATGACAAGAGACTTGCTCGTATTATAAATGTGAATAGACTTATTGGATATGAATTTGGACTGACTGCATTGATTGGCCAGACGCATAGCTAGAGTCGTGACATATATAATATATATACATAACGATATATATACATTAATATTCTCATATATTCTCATATAATATGTTGCTCATAGCGTATCATATCAGCTAGATAAATCTTCAAGTATTTTTTCATGCCGGTTTCGCATATAGCAGACTAAATGAAGCATTTATGATAGATATATATCGATGATAAATTGCTTTCTAAATATATATTTTTTGTGTTTTTTTCTGACAGATTTATTTATGCTAAATTCTGTAACATATGAGCTTTTCATATATATTCCGTTTTTTTCCAAACAATTATTTACTCAGTTTACTTAGAACAAAAACTTCAGACAGCAATGTGACAGCCATGCGCATTTGCTTAGAAATTACTAACTATATATCTATAGACAAATACTATAAATCATTTTGATTGAACGTCGAGCAATAGCTCAATTTTTATTTGACTTGAGTGACTAGAGAGAAATGTTTGCCACGAATCTAAAGAGCTATTTTTTTCAATAGATAAATAAAAAAAAATAAAAAATAAAAATAATAATAAAATAAAAAAATTAAATTAAAAAAATAAACAATAAGAAATTAATAGAAAAATAATAATAATAAAATAAAAATGTATGTATATATATATATATTTGAAAAAAAAAACATAAAAATACAAAAATTTAAGTAAAAATTTTAAAATATAAAAATAAATATATTTATTTAAAAATAACAATACAAAATATTGTAACAAAGATATGTTAATCTATTTCAAAGTATAATTAAAAATATAATAAAATTACATATAAAAGTCTACATAAATAAATCAATAAAAATAAAAATATTAAATCAGTAAAATATGGGAAAAATATAAAAATAATATATAAATCTAAATATTCATTTTTAGAAAATATACAATAATGTATAAAACAATATTTTAATTTTTTGTGAATATATAAAGGAATGTAGAACAGCTCACAGTTCACTTGTTTATCATGAATAAATTTATGACATTTTTGTATAGTAATTTAAAGCATAGTTAAAAGTTTTATTTTGGAGCAAATTTTAGTGTTTGCATCTGTTGTCTATCTAAGCAAAGAGTCTATCAAAAGTATATGAAACAGACTAAATCAGAGAGCAAATTTGCAAGGAGAATATAAGTGAAAGAGCAGAACTATTATACAAACTTATAGTATTTAACAGTATATAGTATATTTTTTAAAATGCCAAAAAAAATTCCATAGTTTTATAGAGAGTGTGAATGGAATAGGCTTCACATGAAATGGCTCTTAAATTGCTTTGTTTTGTTGGCTAAAAAATTCTAGAAATTTGGGTCACTGAAATACGCAATTGAACGCAAAGTGCGCCACGTTTATGGTTCAGTTTATTTATTTATTTTTTGGTTTTGTGCGTAAGAATCTAGCAGGCAATTCTAATAGCGAATCCGAATAGCGATACACAAGTACAGCAACAACAATTGCAGGTCGAAACGGAAGTGGACACGGAAACGGAGGCAACAACTGCGGCCGAGCAGTCGTCGAGTCGCGAGAGCACACCTGTTAACGCTCAATCCCCATTGCCAGAGCAGGCAACGCCAACGGTGACGGCGACAGCGACGTCGACAGCGACGCCAGCAGCGACGTCGCCCACGCACGCTGTGGCCAACGAAGGCGAGGCGAGCAAATTGGCCAACAGTTCGACTGCAACCGCTTCGCTGGCGGCCACGCGCGAGGCATTCGTACGCAATATGGACAAAGTGCGCGAATTGATCGAAATGACGCGACGCGAGCAGAGCGGAAGCGGAAACGGAAATGCGAACGGCAACGACAACGGGAACGGGAACGAGAACGTTAACGGTAACGGGAGCGTAAGTGCAGACGTTAACGGAAACGGAAACGAAATCGCGTCGCGTTTTGTTGCTGCTGCTACCGAACAGCAACAGCAACAGCAACAGCAACTGCAGCTGCAGCAGCAACAGCAGCCAAGTGAATTGCGTTGTAGGTTATCACCCACGCCGCCGCCTGTGCCACCACCACCCAGCTGCATGCACTATACCCCAACCACACAACAGCAACAACAACAGCAGCAGCTAGAGCAACAGCAATCACAATTTGATTTGCATGCCAAAGTGAATCCCTTGTTGCTCTCGCGGCAAGAGTCGAACGATTCGCACTGCTCGGACAGCACACAGCACAGCCAATGCACCGCCATTAACATGGCCTCACCACCACCCACACCACACACACTAGCCCCACAGCCACCGCCCACAGCACCCACAGCATCCACTCCACCCACTCCACCCCAGCGCCAACATTCAGCCATTTCCACAATTTCAGCTGAGCAAGCGGAAGCGGATCGCATCAAGAAATTGCGTCTGCTATGCACCGAGACCTTGGCCTCCATGCCCTATGGCGAGCAGATGCTTGAAGAGCTCGCAAGCGTGGCACAAAATATACAGCAACAGCAGCAACAGCAACCACAGCAGCAGCAACAGCAACAGCAGCAACAACAGCAATCGAACATGCCTTATCCTCTGCCTCAGCTGCCTCACATAAGCGAGCTGCAGCTGTCGCTGAATCAGGTCCAGGCTGAGCAGAAGGATGCCTGGCTGGGTGTGCCCACGCAGGCGGATCCTCAGCTGCTTGTGTGCCTGTCGCCCGCACAGCGCGCCCTGGCACAGCAGCAACAGTTGCAGCCGGCGGCCGATCAGCTGCTGGATGCGCACGAGAAATTCGTGCAGCGTCGCGGCTATCACGAGCTGAGCAGCGAACAGGTGCGCGCCATGGACGAGGCCCAACTGAATGCGGAGCAGCAGCAGATACTCAAAACGGCGGCCAAAATGCGCGAGTTGCGCAAGAGTCTAACGCCCACGCCAACATCGCCAACGCCGCAGCAGCAGCAACAGCAGCAGCAGCCGCCGCCGGTGCCTGTGAAGAGCGCTGAGACAGCGGCCAAGGCAAAGAGCCAACAGCAGCAGCAGCAGCAGCAGCAACAGCCAGATGACGCAAGCCTGCCAATGAGAGACACGGCAGCAACAGCAGCAACAACAGCAACAACGACAGCAACAGCAGCAGCGCCAGCGACATCATCATATGAAAATAAACCAAGAGCAGCAGCAGCTGATCAGTCGCTGCCTTACGCATTCGAGCAGTCGACTAAACACAGCAGCAACATCAGCAGCAGCAGCAGCCATAGCCACAGTCACAGTCACAGTCAGAGTCACAGCAGCAACAGCAACAGCAACTACATGAACGGCAGCAAATTTCCAGCCAGCATGGAGAGTGAATTGGCGCGCATGTTTCCGAGCATCGCGCAGCAGGGCGACATTTTCGCGGAGCAACGCAAGCGATTCTCCAACATTGAGTCGAGCAGCCGGCAACAGTTGCTGCCAGCGCAGAGCAAACGCTACTCGAACATTGAGACGAGCTCGTACGAGTCCCAGAAGCGTGTGGAGAACGGACAAGTGGTCTACGACAGCAGCAGGAGCAAGCGCGAGCAGCGGGAAGAGGGCGAGCCGCTGAGTGGCAATGATAAGCAGGCAGCAACAGTTGCAGCAGCAGCAACAACAGTGGATGAGGTGGATTGTGCACCGCCTCCTGTGCCGCCACCGCCGGCAGCAGCTAATATTATGTCAGCAACGAAATTAAATGGCTTGTCAAACACTTTCAACGATGACGCACAGCAGCAGCAGCAACAACAGCAACATAAAGAGAGCAGCCAGACAACAACAGCAACATCTACAGCTGGCAGCCATGCCAAGGTGAACACTGGCAGCGGCACTTATGAGGAATTTCGGCAACGTGCCAAAGCAGCGCTCGACGCAATTGCGCAGCCTTCGCCGGACAATGAAAAGCTCTTCAAGGACTTTGACGCCCTCTCCCAGCAGCTGAATGCGGAGCTGCAAACGGGACGCGAGCAGCGGCAGCAGCGCGACAAATCTGCCTCGCTCTACGATCTCAGTCGGTTAACCAACAGCAGCAGCAGCAATGGCAACGGCAGCAACAGTTGCCAGCAGGAGCAGCTGAAGCGTCAGCGACATGCGCACATGCAGGAGCTGGAGCGCGAGATTGAGCGCTCGGCCAGGTCGCGGCAGGAGCGTCTGTCCTCGGTGCCGCGCACTGTGGATATACCCGTTGAGCTGGCGCCGGACTACCGAAGCCGTCGCTCCGAGTCGCTGTGCAATCTCAGCGAGAACGGCGGGCAGCGGCCGCACACGTCCGCGGAGCACTATCCGCGCCAGCAGCAGGACGACTGGGCGCGCTATGCCAACGACCTGGGCTACTCGGAGAATATTGCGCGTCCGTTCGCGCGCGAGGTGGAGATCTGCTATCAGCGGCAGCGACAGCCGCACAGCGCGATACGCGCTCCACGGCTCTCGGCCAGCACGAACGATCTGTCCAGCAGCAGCAGCTACGATGGCTTCAATGCGTACGGAGGCGGCAGGAGGCATGCACCCATGCTGCAGCAGGCGCCGCAGCAGCAGCGACCGCACTACGCCAGCTGCTACTCGATGATTGAGCGCAATCCCAATCCCACGTACATCAGCACCACCTCCAGGCGTGGCGTCTCGCCCGCGCCACAGACGCCGCACTCGGGCCAGCCTCCTGCCTACGACCGGCAGCAGCGACGCGCCTCGCTACCGCGCGAGCTGCACGAACAGCAGCTCAAGTATATACTGAGCAAGGAGGAGGAGCTGAAGCTGGAGTTTGAGCGGCTGCAGCAGGAGCGTCGCCGGCTCATGGAGGAGATGGAGCGGGCGCCGACTGTGCTGCAGGCGCCGCCGCCGCGACGCGAGAGCTACCGGCCGGCGCCGAAGCTGCCGACGCTGAGCGAGGACGAGGTGTTCCGCCAGCAGATGGCTGAGGAGTGGATGCACAAGGTGGCGGAGCGCGAGGAGCGGCGCCAGCACAAGATCATCAAGATCTCGAAGATCGAGGATGAGCAGCAGCACGCCACCGAGGAGCAGGCGAACATTAGCGACGAGTTCCTCAATCGGGTCAAGGAACGGCGCCACAAGCTGGCCATGCCCGCGGACAGTGACTGGGAGAGCGGCGCCGAGTCGCAGCCGGTGCAGGGCAAGGCGGAGTCCGACGTGGATGGGGAGCCGGTGCCGCCAGTGCGTGTGCTCGAGGGCCAGGCGGAGGCGAATCTGCGCGAGCTGCCGCGCCACTTGCGCGAATTCGCCAAGTTCAGCAGCTGCGAGCAGCTGGAGGGAGGCCAAGTGGAGCGGCACGAGCAGCAGGAGAGGAACGAGAGCGCCACGGACAATGCACAGTGCAGCGCCACCAAGAAGTCGACCATTGTGAAGACGTACAAGGTGTCCCGGCTGCCGCCGTCTGTCCAGGGTGAGTTAGCCAAGGACCAGCAGCCGATAGCCGCGCCCTTGGCTGCCAATCGTTATCGTTATCGCTCGAATACCGCGAAACTTGTTAGTCATAATCTGCAATTTGGCAACGCTTCTGTAACTAGCTCCTGCCGCTCCCAAACGCCTGACACTGGTTGTGGTTCCGCTTCCAAAGGTTCCTGTTCCTCAGTACCCTCCTCCCCCACCTCCTCCACTCACTCCACTTTTAATTCCCCCATAGCCCAGGCCACACTCATTCCCAGTCCCAGTAGCCCAGCACCCACTAGCACCCAGTCCACCGATAGCAACAATAATACATCCAACTCATCCTCCGGCTCAACAGCTGGCAGCATTTTCAGTGCAGCTCTGCTGATCGGGCTGTCCGTGCTGACGGCCTGGAACAAGTTCGGCTAAAAACCAAAGACACTCGGAGAAATTCATATGTGTGTGTGTGTGTGAATTCTAGGTCTACCGTAGTTGGAATTTAGGCTGAGAAAAACTATAATTTGTCGTATTCTGATTTATAATTTCTCTAAAAAACATATCCAGGTTTGAAACTTGGAACTATTAGTTCCGTTTCATAAAAAAAATCAATTTAAATACATATCAATATTTATACGAATTTATTAGTATACATTATTCAACAAGATTTCAATTATTACGTACTTGATTTTTATTTTGAAGTATCTTGAATTCATATATTTGGTTCATATCCCATTTCATAACATGTTCATAGAAGTTCCTTAGCGAATTCTGAAAAAAAAAATAAAATAATATTAATTAATTAATATTATATTTTATTATCCAATATATTTGTATACATTTTTTCTATTTCTATAAAAAATATAGAAAAAATTATATAAATAATAAAATGTTATTTAAATATTTAAAAATGTTTTAGACATTTAATATGTATATAATTTATTTATTTATTTAATATAATTTATTTATTTATTTTACATTAATTTTTGTAAATATATTTGTTTTTATTTGTGAATCTTTAAAAGATAAATCTATTTTTGTATACAATTGAAATGATGAATACGATAATTTATAAAAAAAAAAAAAAAATAATAGACAATTCCAACTAAAGAAATTTCGCCCCAAGACTCTAGTAACTTGCGCATATAATTTTCTCTGAGTGTACTTGAAATGCAAACTCATTGGTGAATGGTCATTTGGCACATCTTCTCACATCTCTCACGAAACATATTGTAAATATGTGTTTATTGTTGTTGTAGACACAGAATCTCTCTTTCTCTCCCACTCTCACTCTCTCACAAACTGTATCTGTGTCCCTCTCTATCTGTGTGTGTGTGTGTGTTGCTCTATTGTATATCAAATTTCTCTCTATATCGCCGCCCTCACACAGACAATGATAAAACAGCAACCAACAACAAGAACAACAGCAACAACAATGAAAACACCAGCAACAACAGCAACAGCTACAACAACCAGAACAACAACAACAACAACATTACATCAGAAACAACGTCAACTATGCATAGCCATATAGTCAATGAATCCCGATCCGAATCGAACTTCAATCGAACAGGAACGCCCATGCCCTCGTCTGCGCCATTTTTGGGCAATTTTCATAGAAATTTCGATGAGCTCTTTGCCAGTTCGCCCTTCCGCTCGAAAATCTTCGAGGAGTTTGATAAATATTGGCGCAATTTCGAGCATAGAACCACGTCCGACAGTTTCTGAATATGCCTACATATATAGGAAAATACTCTTGATACGCACGCCCAGAAACCTTTGTTAATGGAACCGCAAAAAAAAAAAAACGCTTTAAAAACAAAAACAAAAAAACAATAATAAAGATATATTTAAACAAAATCCTTTCCCTTAGCCTCACCTCTACAGCATGCAGCCTACATATAACTAAATGAATACAATTCAAAATTTATGTATATGTTTGTCCTAGGCAACTGTTAAATAAAAATAAACAAAAAGATATAAAAACGTTTTGTGAAAATTAGTTAACTGTTTTTATTTTTTCTTTCGAAATTAATACAAAATAAATCCAATTTATATAGTGTTGTTGAATGTTTAATAAATGATCAATTGATTAACAAAACTCAATTGCTATTTAGTGTTTATTATTTTGTATGCATGATCCATATAAATATTTATCTATTTATCAATATATATATACATACATGATTTAGCTTTAAGCTCTGTCATCGAGAGATTTGTTTTGTGCTAAGCGCTTGTAAATGATGCTTGACCAACTGACTAATACTGTGAATGTCCCAAATATACATATTTATAAACATATATCGAATGTAACTAATAAACCAAAATTTCACTCATAATTCATAATTTAAGCAAGCTCATAATTTAGCAATATTTATAAAATATATTCATTCAATAGAATGGACCATAATTGATGATCAATTAATTAGCTTATAAAATTATTAGTAATTTAGTGGCATTCATTTTAATATTTCTGCGCTCATTGTGATCTAAATAATTCATATTATAGGACTCATCAGATAAGAATAATTGCTCAATTGAATCAATATTTTAAAAGAGCTTTATTATGCATTTTGATTTCTGATTTAATAATAACTGATTGGTTGAAGCTTTATATTCATGAACTCCTAAAGCTCATTAAGGCATTAGCTTATTTAATTATATCAAAGATAAAAAGCTTTTGAAGTGCATTAAAGCATTTTTCCCACTCAATCATACCATGATTGCTTAAAAAAATCTATAAAGATTCTCTGCTTTTATTATGTGTAAAGTAAAGTAAAAATCTCTTTAATATTGTATGCTTATATTTGTTTTGAAGAATATATATGTACATAATAAATAATCAACAAGAGCTTTAAGCTCTTTCTTATACTGTTTCTAATGAACTAAAGCTGCTGAAAGCTTCGAGCATTTCAGTACGTTCTCCAGAGCAATTTTAATCAATGGGAAAAATAGTTTTCTAATCTGTCAAATGTTCTCACTTAAATATATTTATTCTCTTTTCACTCTCTTCCATTATATCTGTTCCTATGGCTCTGCAAATTTATTACGCCTGCCCACATTTAGCTAGAATAATAATTCTTATTGACATAAATTTATGACATTCAGATGCAAAGAATTCCACAAAATATTTTCCAACTAAAATTCACGCTAGAATATTTAAAATAAATGCTACTAATTTAATACAAATTTATTGGCTGACAAAGCAATCGTATATATATTATTCGTATATATATTAAGAGTCTATCAGGCGAATGTCTTTTATGGGCTCATAACGATAAATATTAAGCTGTTTTGTTTCTGATTTCGCATCTTCATCTTGTCTCTGCAACTCTGCGCTCAAGTGTTTCCACATTGAGAACTGCGAGGCCCCCCGATTGCCCCCCAATGACCCCTCGGCTACAAATTGAGTCGGCTTATCTGGGGCGCTGCAAGCAATTGCACTGGGCAGGCACACAAATCGCGATTAAACGGAAATTTTAATTAATTCCATTCAATTGGCATGACAAGGGAAACACGGACAGGGCGGCAACAAAAGCAAAACAAACAAACAAGCGATTCGTTTGTTTTCATTTTTGTTGTTTTTGTTGTTGCAGTGAGACAATTGAGCACAGGGTTCACTATTTAGACTAAGTGCAGCATGTGGCATGCGTCTAGCAGAGAGAGAGAAAAAAAACTAAACGAATGCCAACAATTTTGATAGCCAAAGCAATTAAAACGACAGCGACGCCAACGTCGACGACGATGCCAACGCCGATGCCGATGCCAGCGCCGAAGCCAGCGCCGATGCCAGTGACGGCAGCGAAGTCACATGTACGGCAACAGCGACAGAAGCAGACGCGATTTCTGCTCTCGCCGCAGCAGCTGCTGCAGCAGCAGCGCAAGCGACGCAGCTTGTCCGAGAGCGATCTGCTCAAGGAGATCGACAACGAGCTGCAGCTAGCCAAGGGCTTTCTCTATGCCAACGGTCGGTCAAAACTGAACCCTGATCTGTATATAATACACATATACATATATGTCTATATATTCCTTGCCCTTAACATGTCCATCCAATCCGTGTGTCTGCCCTCCAAATGTCTCTAATCCAATTTGTTTGGGCAAATGAGCGCAGCTGCTTGCTAATTGGCCAAAAAAAAAAAAAAAAAAAAAAAAAAAAAAAAATGAAAGAAATATTCTCAACTGTTCTGCGCTCATTTTCCTCATTTACTCACACCTTTGCACAATTTTTGTGTATTTTTAAACTCTGTATTTTGCACCTGCCGCCGCAAAGTATGCTAGCGAATATTTGTGAAATTTGGAAAACGAAATTGTGTATACGACCTGTGCAACGCGAACTTGTTCATGGCGTGAAAATGTATCTTTATCTGCCAGCAATATTTACGTCACACTCACTCACTCTCCCTCTCTCTCTCTCTCTCTCTCTCTCTCTCGCTCGCTCAGTCTCTCTCTTCGCGCTCTTGGCGCTCCTGATTTCCTGCCTCTGTTTACGAAAGCATCAGCATTTTGTTTATGCTGTGCGCCGCAAGCGGAAAATTGGAAAATCAAATTTGTTGAGGGAACAGCTAACGTATTTGTAGAAGTAGTTGTTGTTATTGTTGTTGCTTTTGTGCTCACACAAATTGAGTTTCATTTTAGTATTTTCTGTTTTCGAAAGAAAATCCAAGCAACTTGTACAAGATTCTCGCCTGGCGTAGTCGTCGTCGTGTTTAAGTCGTGTGCGCAACGCGAAGGCGCGTGAAAAAATCAAAAACAAAATATATATATACTATTATATATAGATATACATATATATATTCGAATCGGAGGCAGCGGCAGCATTTCTATATTTCCACTTGCACACATCAGAGAAAACGAAAAGAAAAGCAAAAGCAAATATGGGGCAGGGTTAGTCGAGCGTTATTTCCATGCATTTGCTTAGCGCGCTTTTCTCCTCTCTCCAAAATTCAGTTTGTTTGCAGTGCAGTGCTCAAAGAGAGAAAAAAAGAAGAATAAAAGAAAAGTGAAGTGTTGCTTGTTGCAAGTGTTTCGTTTCGCTTCGTCTCGCGTCACAATTCCCATTCTAATCAGATCTCTGCAACATTTTTGCAGAGCACACACAAAACAACACAACAATGTTTGCGCCCAAGTTTAAAGCACGCGCACCAACTGGATCAGGTAAAAGAACATATATATATATATGGCTGATCCCATATTGATGCTACATCTGCTGTCGGATGCATCACGCTGTGTGTGTGTGGGCTGGTTCATAGGAAACGCCCAAATGCGTGGGTGTGGCACTTGCAAACATGACGTTTTCAATGGGTTTTTTATGAATTTCACTTAAGAGCTTTGTAAATTTCTTGTAAGAATTTCATTTCCAAAATTTTTGGAAATTATGTTTTAGTGTGTGTGCGTTGTAAATGGATGATAAAATGAAATTTGTGAATTATGGGAAGTTTATGGAGACTTGACTGTATTTCTTTTTCTAATTACCATGGAATAATAGACAGATTTTGATAGCTTTGTTAATATTTTGAATGGTTTTTAAAAGAATTTTCGATATTATTTTGCTCTCCTTTACTTCTTCTCTGCAAATCTCGCTTTAGCTGCTGGTTGCTTTATTTATTATTTTATAAATTTTAAACTATTCCTTTGGACCTCCATCTAAGCACTCATATTATAAAATTCTATTATAGTTAAGCAAAATTTTCCTTTAGTCCAAATTGCCTACAGATTTTTGCAATAAATTCGAATGGCAAACATTTGGCTGAAACATTTAGGAATTCTGTAACAAAAATTTGAAGAAAATCGAAAAAGTAGTAAAAATTAATTGACTACAATGAGAAATTCTCTAGAATTTGTGAAATTAGAATGAATCTATTTTCATTCAATACATCATTATAGCCAAATGTAACGAAAGTTTCCAAATATTGTTTAAGTTTTTACTCAAATCCTTTTTCGAATCGAATCGAGTCTTATAGAAAATTATTATCTTAATAAACTCCAAACTTTGTTGCAAACTTTACCATGAATTCAGCTAAACATTTTTAATGTAATGAAAATAAATATAATTTTCACCCCTTTGATGATGTGAAATATTTCAAAGTTAGCTCAAAATTTTACTTGACATTGGCTTCTAATTTTATTGCGAATTTTATTGTGAATATTACATTATTACTCCGAATATACTGATTCTGACATTCTTCAAAACTTCATTGTAAACTTTAATCCGAATTTCGTATTGAACTTTATTCCGTACCGGACTACTTTAAAATTTGTTTCTTAGCTTAATTCCAATATAATTTCTTTACAAAATTTACGTTGAATTTCATTGTCAACCCTACTCTGAAATTTATTCCGAACTTTACTTAGAATTTCAATAACTTTATGCGAAATATTTACAAATTTATTAATAATTCTACTCCTAATTTTATTCCTAATTTATTTCGGGCCATGATTTTAATAATTCTACTCCTAATTTTATTCCTAATTTATTTCGGGCCATGATTTCTTTTCATTTCATCTACAATTTTCAATTAATTCAATTTTAATATTTATTTTCTACGTTTTAATGAACCCATCAGTCAGCTTTCTCTTTATGCAGCCTTTGGTTAATATCTACTAAATTATTTCTTTATTTATTTAAGGCACGATTTCTAATCAACTTTTGAGCCATTTTCTTTTTATATAGAAAATTTATTGGCACGTATTTATAGATTATTTTCCTTTCAGTTAGTTTTCAACTTTTCACTCTGCCGATGATCAAGATTATGATGATGATGATGTTGTTTGTTAATGATCTTGTTTGTCTTTCTACTCTTTATTTTTTTGAACTTGATTTTTGGCTTCGCACATGTTTATTTCAAATATTTCACATTAGTTCAGGTTAATTGTGCAGTCCAAAAAAAAAAAAAAAAAAAAAGAAAAGAAGAAGAAGAAAAACAAATATTTTCAACTGGAACTGGAGGTGCGCATGATTTTTTTTCGCGCTCCTTTGCTATGTGCTAAATATATAAAATGACGTACAATCCAAAAATTTGTTGGCCGCGCAATATTTATTACAAATATATATATATATATATATACATATATATAGATAAATATATATATACATTTGTGTGCAGCGGAATTGTAGTTGCTTTTGTTATTCCGTAGACGCCTACAGTATCCATTAAAAATGGAAAATAAACACAAAGCAAATCCAGATGGGCGTCGAAACTAAATGAAATCATTGAGTACACATGGGAACTTATTTAGGATCAATGTCTCAAACAATTTTGATGAGCTCGGCGACGATCCTAACTGATGCGTTTTCTGCTATATAAACACCTTATTGCAATTTCTTCTTCTTCTTCCCCTGCTTTCTTCACTTCGCGTAGGCGTAGCTAATCTATCAAAATGCGTATACGCTCATTGCCCATTTGATTGGCGTCACGATCCGGCAGCATTAGCTGGCAAAGTCTTCAGTTATGAAAATGTTATGCTGCTCTTTTTGAGCATTTCTTTTGGGCCATAAAGGCGCCTTTATTTATTTAAAGCATTAATTTGTTCGTTGTTATTTTTAAATTTAAGGCAGAAGCAAATGAAAAAGATTAATATATATATATATAGTATATAGTATATATATATTTATATTTATATTTATTTTTTCGTGCGACTTTTAGTGACTGAACATAATTTATGGTTAATATAAATTCAGTTGAACTTGACCATTTTTTTTTTATACCCTGAACCCATTTTCAATGGGAAATCAGGGTATAATGGTTTTGTTGAAATGTATGTAACAGGGAGAAGGAGGCGTGGCAGACCCCACAAAGTATATATATTCTTGATCAGGGTGACGAGCTGAGTTGATTTGGCCCTGTCCGTCTGTCTGTCCGTCTGTCCGTCTGTCCGTATGTATGAACGCGTCGATTTCAGAAGATATAAGAGCTAGAGACTTCAAATTTTTTTTAAAATGTCCGTAATTACAGCGCGCATATCAAGTTTATCATTAAAAATCGATAACTCATCTCGATCTTTTTTTATCGATAAAAAACCTTATCGAAACCCAGTTATAAAATTATATCTTCTACACCTTTATTGCTAGAGTCTCCAAATTTTTAATGTATGCTTATATGCAATTTATACAATTTCGGTTTTTGTTAAAATTTACCCCCCCACCTCTAAATTCACCCCCTCACCCTCACTTTTGTAAAAAACGTATTTCAAATACTAGAGACTTGTGCTTTGACAATTACATGCATATTCATGTTATTATCATAATCTGAAAGTTTCATGAAGATCGTACGTCCATAAAAAAGTTATTAAACAATTAAGTTCTCATAGTAAGCGCACACTGCAGCCCATGCGTGTTTATGCGTGGTTGCTTGTGTGTGTATGTGTGTGTATGTGTGTGTGTGTATGCGTTTGTGTATGTATGCGTGTGTGTGTGTATGTGTGTCTGTATGCGTGTGTGTGTATGTATGCCTGTGTGTGCGTACGTGCGTGTGTGTGTGTGTGTGCGTGTTTCTTGTGTAAGCTGAAAGTCGCGAAAAAGTATTGAAATATCTATTGCTCCAAGGGTTCAGGGGATCTCGTAGTCGAGCAGTCTCGACTAGAGCTTTCTTACTTGTTTTATATTTGCGTGAATGAAAAAATGAAAAAATGATTTGATCATAATTAAGTTAGAGATTGAAAAAAGAGGTGAATAAGATGATATATATTTCTTATACGAATATATATGCAGATGACGTTGTCTTTGGATCTTCATTTGCTAAGCAAAAGTGTTGAAAAAAAAGTATTGCCAAAGATTTATTTGTGGAATAAAAATTGGGGAGGGCCAAAAGACTAAAGGATTTTACGATTTGAATTGGACTGATTTTACACTGACTGATTTTGCACAAAAAAAAAAAAAAAAAAAAAAAAAAAAAAAAAACAGACAAGACTTAAATTTTATTGATAAATTTATTTAAATTTATAGTAAAATATATATTTTTTCTTCTTCCTATATCTTTCGCTTTTTTATATCTTCTAACCTTTGCCCCAAGCTACAACCTTCTCTTGCCCACTCCCCTCGTTCATTCAATTGAGGCCCAATGACCTTTACAACCTGCTGGCCCAACCCTAGACCACTCCCACCCTAGGCCCAACATGATAGACATGAAACTCGTGCCGCTTTCTAAAGGGCGCCGTGAGTGAGTAGATGTGCCATTTGGTGCAGCAGCACTCCATAAATACTTTGCGCACTCAATTATGGGGCAGACCAGATAAATCAAAGCGGGAATGCCAACCGATACGCACACACAATAGAAAACAATGTGGCGCACCTAGTGCAGGCTGGGTCACAGCGCTGCTGTTAGGTCGCGGCTGGCCACGCCGTCATTCGATAGCTGGGCAGAGCCCAGAGTCAATCGCTCTATCCAAAAGGCGGCCGTTCCAATCGCCTAATAAATGGGCGCACGCACAGGTTGCTCGCAGCTCGGCCAGACTGGGACAGCCTCAGTTTCTACGGCTGCAAGGCCACAAGACACAGCCACTAAAAATATAGTTGTAGAACGCTTCTACAAAATACCCTATGAAATGAATGGGTGGAGACAATGGGAGGGTTAAAGTGGAGACATTAGAAAGGGATTTCTTTGGTTTCTCTAACAGTTATTATAGGAGATTTCATGAATTTGTTTACAAAGTTATTTTTTACGGGACTTCAAATTTATATTACTCATAATTCAGGTAAAAAGTATGAAAGCGTAGTATATATATATATGCATATATATTCTTTGTTGCAATTGTTATTTGTATCAATTTGGGTTCATTAAAAAATGAACAGTTTTTTATATATTTTTCCTTAATTTATTTTTATCAAGAAAAAAATAAAGAATTTTTTGGAAATAGTGAACAAATCAGTAATTTTATATACATATTTATCCATTTCATTATTAATTATTTTTAACAAGAAAAACTCTAGAAATTCAGTAAAAATGAGTAGCTACATCTCTTAATTGCTTTACGTAATTTCTACAATTTGAGGAGTTCTAATTGTTCTCATTCTTATCCGATTATATTTCCATATACTAATTTGTAATATTGCCTGGGCATTAACTAGTCTATCATCTCATACCTGAACATATTTTCTCTCTCTCTCGCTCTATTTGCCGTCCCAGTCTACAGTCTACATTCAACTTAAAATTAAAAGTGCTCTAATTGCAGGTAGAAAATATATTTTTACTGCTTCGGTCTCCCGCCCTCATTTGCTTAAAGACCCATACGATATTTTCATTTCCATTTTCATTTTGCAAATCAATAAATTTCACATAAATTGCCAACAGCTACGAGTCGATTCTCCAAGTAAATGCGCTTCTTCACGAACGAGCGCGGGCGCTCCTTGAAAAAAATAAAAATAAAACACACCCAGCAGCAGCAGCAGCAGCAGCAGCAGAAAGCTAAGCTAAGCTCCTGCTCTGCCCTGCCCTGCCCTGCCGCTCCCTCTACGGCTCAAATGGCTGAGGCTACTTTAATGAGCATTGTTTTTTATTGGCTACAAACAAAAAACAGAAAAAAACCCCAAGCAAAATTTCCGTTTGATTTATTCCTAAAGAGCATAGAGCATAGAGAACAGAGAACTGAGCAAACCGGAAGTGCCAAGCCAAGCCAAGCCGAGTCGAGTCAGAACCAAACCAAACCAAACGCACATTCGGCTTTTGTTTTCTTTTTCAAAAAAGAGTTTACAAAACAAATGAAATCATTTTGATTGACTCTTTAGCTGGACTCTTTTATACACATATATATAGTATACATGGGGAGTATAGTCAAATGCATACGTATAGGTGTATTCAGCATTCAGAGTATGGTATATTTAGTTGCTTACACATCCGTTCCATTTCGCATTGCACGCATAATTGGCGTTTCACCCAAAATAAAACTAAAACTCTGCTTTTGTCTTGCTCAAATCTGAATATACTATAAATACATATATACATATATACAAATATATGTGTATGTATGTGTGTATGTATTGAGTGTGCGCTTCATCGAGCACGCGCTCCCATATTTGATTGCAGCCGTAATTGATCTTCTATTTAAAATTGCTGGGAAATTGTGAACTCTTGCGGGGTGTGTGTGCTTTGACTGTGACTGTGCCTGTTACACATACATATACATACATGTGTGTGCTTGTGTGTGTGTGTGTTGTTTTAGTCATTTAGCAGTTGTTCCCAAAAAGAAAAATCAGTAAACGCCGAGTTGGTCTGCTCGACGACGACGGCTCACGCAAAATTCAGTCGCTTTGAGCCGCGCGCGGAGTCAGCTACTCGAGAACTCGTCGCAACGATCCAGTTAAAAACGATTATATAGCAAAGATAACATCCTCAGCAGGGTAAAAAAAATAAAATAAAAATAAATTTAAAAAAAAAAGCTTTCTGCAGCAAAATTGCGAGTGTTAAGTGAATGAGTCAGCGAGTGGCGGGACGGCACAGGATTGTGGATTTGATTTAGATTTTGATTGGCATTGGCAAGACTTTGATACGATTGTATAATTCGATCAAGTGCTGATTGAATTAAGACGTCAGCGCATCCACCCACTATAAAAATACAGCAGAGTGAGGCAGAGATGGGGAGCGGGCGCGCTATATATATCGAAGCCAAAACGTATTCTATATGCGATATGCGTGTCAATGTCTGGCGGCGAATCGCGCCTAGGGCAGGCAATATCTATGTAGACAGAAGTGTATCTAATGTGTGTGAGAGTGTGAGTGCGTGTATGAAGCTGGCTGCTTGTGTATTTGTGTGCTATTACAGGTGGCATATAAATCTGTTCAGTGAAAGATCTTGACTGCACGAACAACGAGGGCTATTCTGTAATTATTCTCAATCGAGTGAAACTGAAATGAAAGAACTATTTTTTGCTTTTATATTAAAGTCAGTTATAGAAAAATTTCTGCCATTTTCATATATACTTGTTCTATAAAATAAACAAGTAAATTTATTTACAATTTTCTAGGAAAATTTACATTTACTAATAATTAAAATTAATTTCGTCATTTTGATTCATAAAAAATTCTGAATTGAAGTTTATCTTTTAGCAAATGCTTTCTACATTTAGTATGCTTCAAATCTTAAGGCAGTTGATTTGAATCATAAAAAGTTATAAATTAGATTCAAAGTAGATATACAGGTGTATGATATAGAAATTATAAAAAGTCATGAAAGTTGAATTTCATGTTTTAGCAACTCAATTGCCATGTATAAGACATTTCGCAATCAAATGTCAAATTTAAAAAAATATATAAATAACAGCATTTTATCGATTTAAAGTAATAAATAATAGCATCAATCTTGCTTGACCGAAATTAGAGGAGTATGCAAAGAAATATATATTAAATGTCTGCACTGTTTGAGCGACAATCAAATCCAATTTTATGTATGTTATATAAAATATTTATTAATATTAAAAGGATTTTGGGAAGGGCTTTGACACATAAGTATAAAGATAAGATCTCTTACGTTCACCCATGAGCATTCTAAGGCAAAAGTTGATTACAGAAAAACGTTGATTAAAAAATAGTTAAAATTTTAATAGAAGAATAAGCAGATAAAACAGATCTTCGGATTCGAATCAAACCAGAATATTTCATTATAATTTATTATATTTGTCCTCCCTGCTTCCACTGTCAGTGTTCACTGTACTTAACAATTGAAACACCTCGTGAGGTTCGTTTCTTTTAGCGTGTTTCTTGTCGTTTGTCGTTTGATTCAAATATAATTTTATAACAGTCTGTGAAAGTCTTTGTAAATTCTAAACATGCGCCAAATGCGATGACTCATCCCTATGTATGTGTGTCTACATAGATGTTTATGTGTGTGTGTGATAGTTTTTTTTTTTTGTGTTTTTGTTATTGCTTTTCTGTGGGCAAATTTTGAATGGGTGCCAAATGCGGCTTCCTTGGTCGTATTAATTATTGCTGTTCAACGTCGCGATGTTTGTTTGTCAATTTGTCTTCGCTCGGTTTGTTGACTGCAGCATTTATTTTGGTTAGAGAAACCAATGAAACCAATGAAACGAATGGAAGGCGAGCATCAGCCGCAAAGCGAGCATAAATTTGTTGACAAGTGTAAATGTCAGCCGTTAGAAAATATATACATGTATCTGTATAGAGAGAGCATAAAACTCAACTAGAATGTGAACTTGCGCCCCTGAAAATGTCATGTTTAGCCCACCCACCGAACCACCGAACCACTGAACCACCGAACCAGTGAAAATGTAGACAACTGTGTCATAAGAGCCCATCACTCATTCCACACTATCAACAGGCGTCTGGACACCCAAGAGCCAAACACCGTACGGCTCCAGCAACGAGCTAGATCACAGCTCCTCGGCGGCGCCCACTCCACCGCCGCCGCCCACACAGCCCGTGTGGACGCCGCAGCCGTCGCCAGCGTTGAGCGGGCGCAAGGAGTTCCGCCCTGTGCGCTTTGAATCGCCCACACTACCGCGACGCTACACGGCCCTGCAGCAACAACAACAGCCAGCGGCAGCGACGACGACGACACCACCGTGGTCTTATACAAACGGCAGTTGCCCGGTGCCTGCACCACGCAGCAGCACCACCACCACCAGCACCAATCTGAGCACGCCGCCCTCAACGCTCAACTCCAACAACTCGGACTACGCGGAGACCGATTATTCCAATCAATTTGGCCCAGTGGCACCCAGTGCCAGCGTCTCCGACAAGATCAAAAGTAGATAATATTCTCAATATGTGTGCAAGAGCTAGGAAAGCTATTTGTGAATACCTTTAGTGATTAGAGAGGAGAGATTTAGGGGAGGACATTTGGAGACCAGCGATAAAATATAAAATAGCAAACAAATCTCACTAGATTTTTCAAATATCATAAATCTTTTATATTAAGAACAGAGATCTGCAGATAAATGGGATATAAGGGATCTCTATTCACATTATTATATAAATATCTAATATTAGTGATTGAGATATGAAGACATTAGACAAAATCTGTTTAATGTTTAATGAATTCTAGAATCAAATCTCAGAGATCATATTCGAGTATTAGAAATCATATATTATTATGTTTTTGAAGAGTGCAAACAAGATATATGAGAAATCAGAGAAGTGAGGTATTTCATATAAAAATTTGATAAAACATATATCTAGAGCATTTGTTGTGATTTTATAATTGAGAATCATAACAACAAAAAAAAAATATATATATATATATAATTTTCTAACTATAGTTTCTAGTCAATCACTAAATAATTACTAGGAAAACCTTTGATCTTTACAAGATCTACGTATAATTTATATAAAATAATTAGAGCAATTCCAAAGTCTTGACACTCGTATTTTGCTGTTCGAACTAGACTTAGCTTAAAAAAGTTTCCTCTATTCATATGACTCTCTAAACATTTTCTCATTTGTGAAGCATTTGAACGCTCGGCTTCCACATCGGAGCTGTATAGGCCGTTCGCACGCCGTCAACCAAACGACACTAGCCGCGCCGTCTATAGGCCCAATGAAGTCAGTAAGTATATCCACTGTAGGCCCCATACAACAATAAAGTTGTATGAGATGAACAGTTCGAGCGTTCGTTCACAAGTCGTTCGCACACACGCAAGATTAACAGCGGCAGGTGCTGCATTCTAAATGTTTTACACACGTTTATTTCCACTCGGTTTCCACTCCCATTGACAATTCCACCTAAAAAACAAAAAAACAAACACTGACTCCACTAAAACTAAAAACAAGAATTAAAACAATCTCCGGTTTACAGTCTACAAAGTCAAGCACGAGTATATGAGCGAACCGGAAACGGAAAGCGATCGTCCGAGAAAAATGGCACAGTTAGGTCGACGGCAATACGAAGGGATCGGTCCCGTTACCAACGATGGAATGCCCATCATACTCAGATCGGTAAAAGCAAAAACTAAACAGAAATCAGCTCAAGTTCAGCTAGCGGAGCGAACCCACAATCTTCCCTATTTGATATATACATATTTTGTCTGTTACGCTGCAGGAGGTCCAGGAACCGCATCAGCATGAATGGTATAAGCGCCTCTATCAGACCATACATAAGCAGAAGAATGGCGGTAAATGTTTTACCACTCAGATCCAACAGAACTTGAAGCATTATGAAACCCAACCAAAACCACATTCCCATATATAACTTATGATCCACTTAACCTATATCTTTATAATGCTTCAGTTCTGCGCCTGCTGAACTAGTTGTTTAACTCTCTGAATTCTCTTTTTCGAATGCCACTCCTCTACTATATATATATATACCATATATCACCAATTGTACCCATCCCCATACGCTTTCCACACTCTGTCTCTCTTTGTCTTGTCAAATCGCACTCAACAGACGAATTTGTGATACGCTACAAGTGTCCCAGAGGTGATTTTTTAAAACTCTTTATAACTTATCGTACTTTTAAATATATCCATATAATATTCTAAATTCAGTCTAAGCTTTGCTTAAGTAGCTCCCACTTATCGCTTCGCCTGCTTTTGGTAGTAGCTGTAACATTTATGATTTCTAATTTGGACATTTTTCTTTTTATCAGTTTTGGCATGCGGAAGTCGATTTAATCATATTTTATTCTTATTGGACTTTATTATATTATATTATATTATTTTTTGCTCATTTTTTGTGCCATTTAGCTCATTGGAACACTTTAAACAAAATTTCTACACTAATCTTAAACTAAGTACGTACTCATACACCAAGCTCTAACATTATGTCTGCCCTAAACAACAACAATAATAATAACAACAACAATTGCAACATCCGTGATAACAACAACCACAACAACAGCAACAACAACAACAACTTCAGTAGTGCTCGTAAATTTCTAATAACTTTTCTTTACAATATATTCAAAAATCTAATTTAATTTTTGTCTATCATCACCTTACACAGCTCGTCCATCCTATAAGAGCAATGGTTATGTCTCTGAGCCCGAGCCCAACTACGATTCCGATTACTCAACAGTAAAATATCGTACACCCAATCCGCTGCGCGTGCAATCGGTCTCGTCGGCTGTAAATGTGCGCAATTTAAACCAGGACGATAAGTAAGTTCAGTAGACTCTAGAGCTCTAGAAAGATATGTATATTTACTTTGCCTACGAATTCTCGCTTCAGATTGTATGGTACTATGCCCAATCCCATAAAATCGGCACAAAACTCATACAAGAATCAACCTGGTCGCATCGAGGACTATACCACGGGTCATTCGTCCGTTTCGGAGAAGGAGAAGAAGGAGGCAAGTGCCCAAGTCAGCAGCAGTCTGTAGTCACGCACAGAGCTCTATCCCTATCAAGAACTAAACTATGTGAACTCGTCCATGGCTAATGCTATGCATCCACAATATTTTTCCATATGCTCTCAGCTGCTTTTCACTCATTTCCCCCCATTCGCACTTTCACTATATATAATACCCCCCATATCTGACACACGATATCATACGCACGCTCTCATTATTTATCATTATTTTCGTCCTACACAAATCGCGTAGCAATTTATCTAACTCACAGCAAATTATTCTATTCACAATTCTAGTGGTGGGACGAAGTGATGGACATCTTTAACGGGGTATGAACGCTAATCTATATAATTTCTAGTCATAGATTATAGATTTTTATTGCAATTTTTTTTTTTTTTTTTGTACACCCTGCACCCATTAAAAATGGGTAGATTAGTTTCCTGTTAAGTTTATAAAAATATGATTTTCGTTGAATAGTGAAATCCTTGAAAATATGCTTTAGTATATCTTATCTGTCTTATCCCCTCTCCAATTCAATAATTATGCGTAACGCTAAGTGGCTCAGGGAACATACACGTATACCACGAATCATAATAGAGTTCGTCGATGATATTGATAATTATGCAGTAAGTCCTCAATAGTCGAGTTAAGTCTCTCCAGAAAGGGTCTCATTGCGTCCACAAACGGCACTCGAAATACTAATTTTTATAGTAAAAATTAAAAAGTCTTGAAATCGTTTCATTGGAAAATAAGTTGAATGAGCTCTGTCTAATATCAATTTATCTATTTATTACAATACAGAATTTGGAACAATCGAAACTATCGCCGCTTTACACAGAAGGCAATTTGTCAAGGTAAGAAAATCTAGCCCTCCCTAAACTGTTCCTCTATTAATATTGTACATTCGTATTCCCCGCAGAGCTCTGGCCAAAGAATCTGGTTATACCAGCGATTCCAATCTAGTCTTTCGCAAAAAGGAGCTGCCCTTTAGCAGTCCGCTGAGTCCTGTGGAGCAGCGTCAGGCCTACAAGAGCTTACAAGCCGGTGGTGAGCCGCCTTTGCTTGGCTTCCGCAAGCCAGCGCCCGAGAAACCCAAAGGTAGGATAGTTCACAATTGAACTAGCTCAATTATTCTTAACATGGTTTCTCTCACAACACTAAATAACTAAAGTTAAGGCGCAGTTGTTCGTACTAATTCTTCAATTGGTGTTGGTTTCTCTCTACAACCTTTAAGCTCTACTCTGTTCTACTACTCCTTGAGTCTAACTAGTTTGTACTGTTCTTAATCAATTGGTAAACAATATATACCATATATATATATACTAGTATACACACCCACTGCCACACTAGAAGTTGTTATCAGCAAATGCGTCGAGCGTTCTTTGAAGCACTGCAGCACCGGGCACCCTCTATAAAGTCGCTGCTCCTATGATTAATATGCAAATCTCTCTCCTGATTTCGACTCTTCCGACAAAACCTAAAGAAATTGTAGAAGAGTTTGAATTTATACAGATAACGCCGACGCTAACCAAAATACGCGTCAGCACCAAACCCTTAGAGGAGACTAAGGAAGAATCGGATAAAGCCAAGGTAGCAACGCCAGCAGCAGCACCGCCACCACCACCACCTCCTCCACCGCCACCGCCGCCGCCTCCTCCGGCTACAGCTACCAAAATGTTTACGCATTTCTCGAAGAATCTGCCCTCGTTTATACCGTTAAGCAAGAAGCAGCAGCAGCAGGAGACTCCGCCGCTACCGCCCAATCGTCGCTCCTCCTGCACGAAGAGCACGGTGCGCGTGGAGAAGATAACGAGCAGCTGCTCGAAATCGCGTCACGATCAATGCTTTCAGCCACCAGGCGGGAATAGCAACAGCAACAGCAATACTATTACCCTGCGCAAGGTCTCTACCGCGCGTCGGGAGCCCATCTGTCGCTCCAAGTCCACGGGCGCCGTGTCCACATTGCTGGCCACGCTGACCGCCACCAAGGAGACACGCAGCAAGGATGGCTGTCTGATGAGAGTGCAGCAGCAGCAGCAGCATCACGCTCGCCTGCGCTCCGTCAGTCCGAGCCGTCGTCCGGCGCGCCTCCTGGCGCTGCGCCATTCGAGTCGCAGTCCCGTCGCCTTCGGCCGCAGCATTTCCAAGGAGCGCAGCTTTGCCGAGGAGAAGAAGCGACTGGAGAATACGCTGCCTGCGAGCCGCACCAACTTTGAGGCTAGCACGAATATACTGAGGGATCCCTCGCTGAAGTCGCCGCAGGAGGTGCGCGAGGCGGTGCGCTCGTACGCCACGTGCAAGGCGCAGCATACGCGCAGCAAATCGTTGCCGCGCTTGCGCCACAGCACCGTTAGCACCACTACTCGCCACACCATGTGCTTCCCCCAGGTTCGACCGCAGAATCTGCTCGACTGCAGTCGTGCCCTGAAGAAGGTGATGCCCAAAAGCAGCAAGGTGCAGACCCAGACCATTGCCACGGTGCATCGCAGCGCCTCGAACGAGAGCTTGCCCAGGACCAACTCCACCTACTCCATTGACTCGGTGGTGCGACAGGAGTATGTGCCCATAGCACCGCCCAAAACCTATGTGGGTAAGTCGAAGCCAGTCAAATCGCTGCCAGCGCCGCTGCAGACCAGCCGCAGCGAGGGCCACGTGCCACGCAAACGTGCCGGCACCGCCAAAGCCACCAAGACCACTGCCAAGTCCAAGCCAGCTGTGGCCCAGCAATCCTACAGCGAGACGGTGCGCGAGAAAACTCACTTCTGGAACGATTACAATGCCAAGCAGAGCCAGACCCAAACGCCACACTCGCTGCCGCAGCTAATCAATGGCGGCACCACCGCTGACTACAAATACTGCTCGCTGGTGGAGCCGGCCTACGGCGAGGATATCTATGACTACACCGCACCGCCGCCCTCCAGCTGCATTGAGGATCTCGTGTGGAAGTATGAGAGCAAGGCACAGGCAGGCGCTCGACCGCAGGCTGTCACGGACATCGCCCGTCCGCAGTCGCCCGAGGTAGTGCAGCGTCGGTTCTCACCCACGCGGGAGGTGCGTGTGCCGCAGCCGCAGCAGCAGCAGCCACAGCAGCAGCGGGAGGTGCGTTCGCCCTCTCGTCGTCGCATCGACAGTCTGCGCTCGAGCCAGCGCCAGGACAAGGAGCACCAGCAGGCGGTGGCACGTGCCAGCAGCCTGAGTAGCGCCGACGATCGCAGCAGGCGGCAGCAGGGCGGTGCAGACAGCACTACCGCTGGCGGCCTCTATCAGTGCGGCGAGCTGGCGCACAGTGCCACCTCGCTGGTGCAGCTGGAGCGGCACAGTCCGAGCTGCCGCTACCGCAACAACTGCGAACGCTTCACCGAGCTGAATCGCTTCTACAGCACCTTGGAGCGGGTGGGGCAGCTGGAGCGGGCCACCTCGGCGAGCAACTTTCATCCGTTGCGCAAGGATGCGGAGCTGCTCGACTTCGATGAGTGGCGCAAGGTGCGTCTGCACGAGCGGGCCGAAAAGGAGCTGCAATACCTGGTCGGAAAACTGCAGTCGGATCAGCGGGAACGCGATCTGCACTTTCGCTCGAAGGACGTGAATGAGATCAAGTGGCGGCAGGAGGCGGACCAGGCGCTGCATGCCAAACAGAAGTCCGTCGAGGATTTGCGCGAGAATTTCGAGCAGCTGCAGCTGCTGAAGCGGCAGCGCGCCGAGGCGCAGCTCCTGCCGCCCGTGCAGCGTCAATGGCGACGCAATACCGTCGCAGATCTGGCGAGCAGCCTGGAGACACAGTCCCAGGCGCAGGCCCAAGCCCAGGCGGAGCGACATCTGAACAACGATCTGGTTAGCACACTCTCCAAGGATCAGATCAAGAAGATAACCCAGCAGCTAAACGAGATCTATGCGGGCAATAGAAGGGCCACGGTGGAGGAGCAGTATGTGGTGACCGTGGAGAAGGACTCCAAGCCGAGCAGCCATGCGAACACGCTGAAAGTGCGCTGCAACTCGAGCATCAGCAAGGAGCAGCTGCTTGGGCCGGTGCTGCGCAAGCGCGAGGAGCAGCAGCAGGCGCAGACGCTGCCACGTGCCACGCGCAGCCAGTCGCCGGTGGTGGTGGCTCGCGAGACACGCGGCGCTATAGCCGCCAAGAATGCGGAGCTAAGCCTGAGCAAGCCGCCCGAGGTGCCGCCACGACCCAAGCCCAAAGCGGAAACCAAGCCAGGCATGGCTAAGGCTGAACAGGAGTCGCAGCAGTCGCAGCAGTCCCTGGAGCCGCAGGAGTCCAAAGAGAATCCCATCAATCAGAAAATCCAATATTTCGAGGAGCGCCAGTTCGAGGAGCCCAGCAAGACCATCTACCATGCGCGCGAGGACAGCTCCCCGGACGAGGCCGAGGTGATGCGCCTCATCGAGCAGAACATGCAGGCCAGGCAGCAGGCCCGCCACCAGCACAGCCACAGCCACAGCCACAGCCACAGCCACGCCCACACCCAGCTGGTGCACACGGAGCTGAGCAACTCGCTGACCGATCTGAGCGGCATCTACGGCGAACGCGCCGCGGCTCGCGTAAATTTTCACTTGCACAGCCCGCCCGAGCGGCCGCCCGAGGAGGAAGCCGCGCCCGATCCGGCGGGCGAGCTGCACCGCTACGGGGCTGGTTCGCCCGCTGGCAGCGTTGAGCTGTACGATGCGTACTATCGGTCGCGCAGCCTGTCGCCGCAGTCGCAGGTCTCGGCCTGCTCCAGCTCCTACTTGCAGCGCGTCTACACGGGCGAGGTGCAGAAGATCAAGCAGAAGTTCGAGAGCATCGAGCGGGAGCAGTCCAACGAGCGGCGTCATTTTTTTGGGCTTAGCCAGCTGCGGAAGGCGCGCAGCGATCCTCAATTGAAGGCCGGAGGATCAAAAGACGCCTCGGGCAACGCTGCGGATGCGTTGCCAGCCGCCGATGACGGCGTCAGCCAGCTGACGCACAGGTTTGAGTTGCGCGCGGCCACGCCCACCGGCTCGCCGGAACGTGGCAGGCGGCGACAGCGCGGACTCCTCATGCCGCACATCGACATCATCAGCAAGACGGCGGAGCTGCTGCCGGCCAAGGCGGCCAGTCCGACGCGCAGCCACAGCAGCAACAGCTGCTCCACGGGCCACGTGCAGACGCTGCGCCATCGCTACGAGTCCCCCGAGCCGGGCCAGAGTCTGCCCCAGCGTTATCTCTCCACCTCGCTGGCAGATCTGCGGGATGTGCACGATATCTCGCCCCACTTGAGCGGCGACTGGGTGGCCCACAAGCATCCGCAGCGCACGCCGGCGCTGCCCAAGAAACCCCAACGCCAGCCGGGCCCCCGAGCCAGCTCCACCTCGCCCATGCGTCCGGCCAGGGCGAGTCAGCAGCCACAGACAACAGCCAGTTCCGACATCTTTGCCAACCAGCAATTCGATGCCCACAAGCATCGGCCCAAGGCGCGCTATGTGCCCGACGGGGAGCCAGCGGCTAGCGCCCGGCGTTGCCCGGTCGGCAGTCTGGAACGTCTCAAACGCAGCGCCATGGCGGTCACATTTACAGGTAACTCAACTATCTGACAGTGTTGCAGTGGGTGTGTCTCTCTCTCTCTCTCTCGGGTTGTTGCCTGCGCTCATCTAATCTCGTAGTCCTAGGCTTGGTTTTTCGTTACTTTTTCTCTATATTGGAGACTCGGCTTACAATTGGTTTTCCGCTCACAATTCGAAATTATTTTATCCATCTACTGTATTGTCCATTTGTCCATTGCTGGCGTAGATTTTGACTCGAGCGCCGCACCACCACCGCCCATACCCCCACAGCCGCCACTCAAGGGCCCGGGGAGCCACTCGGGCTACGAGCCCTACAGCCCATTCGTCTACAGCAACGGTGATCGAACTGATTCGGGTACAGGTGAGTCTGCAGGCAGGTGGCCAGCCAGTCAGCGGCGTTGCCAGACCGATGCTTGTCAAGTGTACTAAAAACCAATTGAGCGTACTAAAAATTTTGCAAATTCTGATGATTTGCATTTCGAAAGGGGGAACTATCATTAAATACTCGCCTAATTCTCAGGGGACTGTAATTTCTATAATGCAGTTGTCTCTAAATAATTACCTTATTTTTGTACTAAAAATAATTTATTAAAATAAATGTATTATTTTGTGACTATTTTCATATTAAGTGGAGCAACATAAGAATATACCCTGACACATATATTTTTAGATATACTTGTTTTGGCTATTATAATTAGATTTGTACTAAAAAAACTTAAGACAATTTCCGCAGAGAAATGTGAAAAGCAAAATAATATAATTGAAAATGTTGTTTTGAATGAAAAAAAAGCTGGAGAAATTTGATCTATACAGAAACAAAGATACAAATTTGTCTGAGATCTAAGAGAACTATATCAAAATATTAATATAGATAAAAATTCACTTAGATCTAGAGATAATTAAATCATACTTAAGTAAAGTCTAATACGAAATGGAGATTTTGATTTACGTACATACATGTACATATATAATCCAAATTGATAATTTGCTTAAACCTATTTAAGTAAAGAAACTCCCCTTGCCATTCGTGTCTCTCTCTCTCTCCACCTGACTTCACGCATATCTCTCTTATATACAAAATGTATATTTTTTTCCAACATTAACCCAATTCCAATTCCTTAATTACTTCACATTCTCCTTGGTCAATCTTATCAACCAGTTAACTCCCTCGGTCTGCGCCCCCTTCACATTGAATTTCTGTTGGCTACGCCTCTGCGTGCTGCGTTCATTCAACGACCTTTGCGAAATTCCGTTTTTATTCTCTTTGAGTTATTTTGTGTGCTCTGCTTTTACTGTCGCAACAAATTTCCGCAATTGCTGCAATAGCAATGGCTTTTCGTTTAGAAGGTGCGCCACCGCGTGCATTAGTTGGCCAAATTAATCGATAGGGCCAATAACAGAGAGCCAAAACTGACTGCCAGCGCGTTGTTGACCCGCTTACCGCCACCTGTCCAAGGCGCAAGCCGAGCACGAGCTCGACCATCGAACCGAGCGAACGAATATCCAACAACCCTCAAAGCCGGCCCAGACGTTGCCATGGCCAAAATGTGTCAACAACAACAACTAGAAGAAGAAGAAGAAGGAGAAGAAGAACAAGCGCTGGTCGAGCTGACGTTGGTTACCTGTTCGGCGCGGCCTTTCCATTCAGTTAGTTTCACTTTTCCGTGCCAAAAACGTCAACGCTCGACCATTTCCTAATTAAATGCGACGCGCGTCAATTTCCACTTACATAATGCACCACTGAGTGGTGCGAAAAAAAAATAAGAGCCGTAAATCTATGTAGAAGAAGAAAAAGCAACCGCTAGAAGAAATAGAAATAAATTAAAAAATAATTATGATACATCAAACGTTAGCGCCGCGACGCAGCGACACCTACGCGGCCCACCAACAACACCCTGGCAACAGCAACCACCACAGCAACAGCAACAGCAGCAGCAGCAACCACAGTCGACGCACTGCCTCAACGGCGGGCAATCGCATGCACTGGCGACAGTCGCATCAAAAGCTGCACAGCAGCTGCAATGATTTAGAGCTGACAGATGACAACATTCAACAGCAGCAGCAGCAACGGCAGCAGCAACAGTTGCGCCGCAACAACAACAACAACAGCAACAGCTTTGATCAGTGGCAGCGACGTCCGCTGAGCAGCGATGGCAACAGCTACTACAACAACAGCAACAACCTGACGCCAGCCACGCTGCATCGCAGCGTCTGCGATGTGCCCAACTGTGGCAAGTTGCTGTGGCTGCGGCGCGACACAGCAGCAACAGCAGCAGCAGCGCCCATGGTGCCACCGCTGCCAGCAGCAGCAACAGCAGCAACAACAACAACAGCCACAACAACAACAACCACAGCAATGAGCTATCATATTGTAGGTCTGCCCCCCACGCCGTCACCAGCGCAGCGTCAGGCATATTTGGCCAATCGACATGCCATAGGCGCCTCCATGCCGCTGCTCATGTGGCAGCAACAGCAACTGCAACAGCAACAACTGCAGCAGCAACTGCAACACCAGCAACAACAACAACAGCAGTGGCAGCAGCTAAGCGGCAGTTAGTATAGCGCTTAATACATCTCTCCCACCGCCCCGCCCCGCCCTTCACTTACAACCCAACACGTCCCCCTTGGCCTAAGCATGTGCAGCCTCCTGGCACGCCCACTCATAAGGCAAAAACGTTCACTTTCTCAATTTTTGATTAAACGATTTTCCAGTTTTGCGCTTTCTCACGCTATTAATTTTTTTTTCTTCTTTTCTTTTTTTTTGCAAAACTTGAAACTTGTTATCAAAGCAGAGAGAGAGAATGAGGCACAGAGAGCAACAGATAAAAGAGAGTGTGGGAGAGAGAGAGTGAAAGACTATCTCTCTCTTTCGATTGCCACGCTTTTGTCATGCATCTCACGTTTTTCACGTGCCTCGCGATAAAAAGCTTCGCATTGTTGGAGCTTTCTGAGGTGCAACGATCTCTTCAACTCTGATCTTGTGCTTGGCTCCGGACAGTGGAGCACAAAAGTACTTGAAATCGAAATTTCAATACAATCATGGAATATATTTCATTTTCAATTATGAGAGAGCTCGCATAAAATCAACGTAACAAATGAATTAATGGCAAATTGGCCTTTTCTCATCTACTCTTCCGTATTATATTAAAAAAAAAAATACAAGGAAAGCATTGTAGCTAAGCTAAAATTCCGTTTGTGATAAAATCCAGTTCTAGGAACTATTTGGATGTAGTTTTCCGTGTTCGATAATATCACAACTTTCAGACTCTATACAGACTTTAAATATTTTAAATATAATTTATACATGTTTATTTTATATTATACATAAAAAATGTAAAGTCTGTCTAAATAAATGGAAAAGCTGCAAGCTACAGTTCCTTCCATACAAATTTCAGTAAATTTTTAATATATAGCCTATTCAGCTTAATGATTATAAAATAAAATATTAAATATAGGTAAATTTAAATAATTTATTAATATTATTCATATTATTATTATTATTTCTTCTTTCTTTCTATATTTGCATTTCAAAATATTTCTGAATATTTTCCCTTAAATTATTTCAACAATTGAATTCGATTCATTTGACAATGCCTCATCCAATTCACATACACACGAGCCGCGCTCTTATCAACTGTGCGTGAGTTAATTGCCCCACTGTAAGCACTTCACACTTCAACCACAACAACAACAATCAGTCGTAGTAAAAGAAGAAGAAGAAGCAGCAGCAGCTGTGCAGTGTCTGAATAAACGTGCGATTTGAGGTGGGGCGCCAAAGAAACGGCATTCGTTGTACGACGATAACTGAAATGCGACAAAGCAGCTCCAGCCTTGTCTCTCCCTCTCTCTGTCTCTCTCTGTATGTCTCTCTCTTCCACTGTGTGCTCTCACTTGCTCATTCACTCAATCTTTGCATTTCATTCAGTTTGAATTTCAGTTTTCGGTTTCGGTTTCAGTTGAGCGCAACGCGTGCTACGAAGCAGTTGTTAAAGTCGCGCGCCCCGATCGATCGGTCGACTTAAACGTGTTTGGAGCGAGGTTCGTGCATTGGCTTAGCCGAGACACTTTTGGCTGCTTTATCAGACCTAAACGACCTTCTCATACTATCTGGCAGTGATTCTGATTGATTGTGTGACTAATCACAATGAGGTGAAGCGTAGAGTAGAGTGAGGCAAAAAGAAAAGGTTTTTGTTTTCTGCATTAAGCGCTGATTAACCTAACTCGAAAGGAAAAGCCGGCTTAACGGGGCAAACAAGTGCATGTGTGTCTATGTGTGTGTGTGTGTGTGTATGTGCAGTGAAAGATGAAAATCGGCAACACTTTCAAAACGCTGCAAATTGCGCCGCCTCAAACAAATCAGTGAAAGTGAAAAATATCTCAAGTGACAATTATTTCTCCTTTTTTATTTATTTTTCTTTTTTTTTTTTTTTTTTTTTTTTTTTGTTGCTTCATACAACAACAAAAAGCTGTTTGTTTGCTGTGCTTTATGATCTTTTCAAGCATTTTGTCTTTGTCACAGACAACAACAACAACAACGACAAATATTTGTACAGCTTGTGTTCCGCTTTTTGTAAAGCCCTTCATCAAAACAAAATTTCTATTTATTTGAGATGGAAAATTTGATCTTTGGCTGCTGCGCAATTCGTTTAGAATTCGCTTTACGACTTTGCTTGATTTCCAATTGTTTAACTGCCATTCATATCAGTTGAGCGCTCCATCAATTCCCTCCCCCCGCAAGCCCATGTGAAACGCGGTCACGTCATATGCAAACGAATATCCACAACTGAATCTCCCATCTATGCAGCTCAAGGCCACAGTGAATATATTTCTACTTCATGACTGCTGCAGCTATGCAAATGACTTATATACTAATATCTAGTATATACTAAGTTTGCTTTAGTGGCTCATCTTGTCTCAACTGCTGGCGTTTATCAGCAATTATTCGCAGCCTTAGTTAGTCTTTGTTGTTGATCTTGTAAAGCATTTTAACTATATGTCTCTTTCGAGGTTTCCTTTGTTTCCAAGTACGAGCTGCTCAGGGCAGTCTCATGGCTTTGTTTTATAGCTCATCAAAGATGTTAAGTTATTAGCTACAAAGAAGCATTAACTTAATTATATTATAAATGCATTCTGACTAGTCTTCGAGTTAACAGGGAATCTGTATAAATTTATTTACATTTAACTGCATTTTTCCTATAGTTGCTTTACCTTCAGTTCCACTCAGTGTCATGACTATGAGATCTTCAATTTTCTCTTTAACTACTAGACTATTCAATCATCAATTTAATCATATTATCATTAGAGAGATAGGAAAACTAAATTTAATTTATATATTTATAGCTTTGTCAAATAAATTTAATTTAATTTGATATTTAACATCAAAATGAAGGGTAAATAATCTCTTAATTCGGGCATCAAGTCAACCATATTCCGCATAGTTTAATTTAAACAATATAATTAAGCTTATTCTTCTTCTCTTAACGTTGATTATGGCTCCCACATCTTTCTTGCTGCCCTCGCATACGTGGGCTTTATTAGTTCAGCTCTTAATTCTGCTACCTCCTTCAGCTCATGACGTCTCCAGTTGATGACGTCTCTTTATGTCTGATCTAAATCTATTGGTATTTTTAAGCATTTTTTTTTTTTTTTGAGGGAATACTTCATTGTAGATATACATCGCTAATCTAAATATCTCTTTTCCCCTTAACTATCTTCTAAAACATTTAAAATTAAAATCCTCGGTTCTTTTGGAGCTAATTCGTTTTCATAATTGTTATTGTAGAGTTCACGAACTCTTGTTGAATTTTTAGATATATTATTTTAGTCTTTTTCATAGAGTTTTAAAGCATAGAATTCAACGTATAGTTATATATTTAGTTATTTACTTGTACTTGAAGCTACACTCTTACAGCATCGTTGAAGATGTCTCTCTTCACAAGACAAAAAAATATTGCTAAACTCCATAAAACCCCCATCCAAAAAAGCTATCAAAACTTGATCAGATAAGAAAATAATAATTATAATTTCTTCATTGTAAACTTTTTTAATTGACAGCCATTGCATTGTTGAATGAATGATATAGGGGCTACATTATCTTAAGATGCCAATCACGAGCTGACAACAGCTACAGCTGCAGCAGTAGAAAGCACTTGGGCAGTCGGCTCATTCCATTCGGGTGGGTCGTCAGCCATCCACCCACTTAAGCCACACGCCCAGTTGGCACCACTTTCATTTCAATTGGTGGCTCATTTAGCTATCAGTGGAAACTAACGAGCATTAACTTCAATTGCAGCTCATTTTCGATACAATGCGAAATGTTAATTCAATTGAAAACGAAGACTAAACTATACCTCTCTCTCTCTATATATATATATATATATACTTTGTTATTCATCTCAACTTTCTCAGTTTGCCGAGAGGTTATCTGCGTTTTGTGGGGTCTATCTGCTTAGCGAGGCGTGCGCTGAACAGCGTTAACGTTGTTTATTTGCTTACCAATTGGCATGCACAGACGTTAGACTCAGATGAAGATAGCTATATACAGATACAGATACAGCTACAGGCTACAGCTACAGCTACAGATACAGATACAGACAGTTATAGATACAGCTACAGTTACAGATAAGCGCTGCGGCTCGTTTCATAACAGCAGCGACAATAACATTTTTTTTTTTGTGTTTTTTTTTTTTTGCGGTTAGCTCGTCTTACACTTGCCCTACGAGCCGCCGCCCGACAATGCCCTAACTACTTATTTCGTATTTTTAGCATCGCTCGTAACAATAAACACAAACGAAACAACAACCTTTTGGCCCGCCAGACCAGGCGTCCAATTTCCGATATTTACATATATACTCATCGATACCCTATACGATTCTTCTCGTTTCATATAGACGTCAATATACACTTCAAGACCCCACTCAGGCATGAGTACAAGCCAAACATATCGGATGAGGAATTAGCCATACGTCAAGCGGAGCATATGCAAAAGTTATACCAGGAGGAGCGTCGACGCAAATATCTACAGGAGCTGCAGGACATGAATTCGCGACGACACACCGACAATTTCACACCCTCACAAAAGTCGCCGATTGCCCTCAATCGTTACGATGACTTCCCCACAGACGTGACGCTTAAGTCGCTCGTGGGACCCAAAACAGTGGCACGCGCTCTCTACAATTTCCAGGGACAGACCTCCAAGTAAGCCACACTCAACTCTCTCAACCGCACTCTCACTCAACTTGAACTCGGATTTCTTTTAGGGAGCTCTCGTTCCGCAAGGGCGACACCATCTACATACGACGACAAGTCGATCCCAATTGGTACGAGGGCGAGTATAACGCCATGATTGGATTGCTGCCTGCTAGCTATGTGGAGGTAGATACTCAGCGCAGTAAACTATTTGATATATCCACTATAACATCTGTCTCTTTCTCTCCCTCTCTCTCGCAGATTATCAGTCGTGATGGCGCTCGCACACCCTCGAAGCGTCCCTCCGAGGGTCAGGCTCGTGCCAAATACAACTTCCAAGCGCAGTCCGGCGTTGAGCTCTCGCTGAACAAAGGCGAGCTGGTCACACTAACACGTCGTGTCGATGGCAATTGGTTTGAGGGCAAAATAGCCAACCGCAAGGGCATTTTCCCTGTCTCCTATGTGGAGGTAAATAACAGATTATCGATATTCTACTGTACACTCTTTTATTCTACTTTCCTCTGCACTACCACACTCGACTCTATCGTATGCTACTATACTCTACTCTTTTCTACCTTACCCTAGTCTACTCAACTATACTCAACTCTATTTTACTCTGCCACTACTCTTCCTATATACTCTACCCTATACAATTCTATCCTACTCTACTCAACTCTACTCTACTTAGTTTATTCTACTTACCTTACTCTCTAATCTATTCAACCATACACTCTCTACTCTACAATAATATAGTCGTATCTACCGCAGTCTCGTCTGCTATAGTAGTGCCCACATGTGTGAGCATACTCATATGAGTGTATTCATATGATTCATGCCTACTAAAGTTACACATATTTTTCCTAAGCATTGTCTGTGAATCATCAGCTCATTGTAATTACAAAAGTATTTACTTTAGAGAGATCTTACTATGCGAGAGATCTAGACCCTAAATGATTTACATATGTAAAAGAATTATAACCATAAATCAGGCCTTAGTTTTGGAATATTTATGATATAAATCTATGTAATATCCAGTCCAAAACTCAAAGTATTCCCCATACCAACTGTAAACTCTATTCACTTGCCCCTAATAACGGCTATAACTTTCAGCATTTCTTCAACATTTACGCACTTTTAATGAATCAACTAATCAAACCTTATCAACTCTTCTTCTTTCTTTGCTATTTGTGTGTGTGTCTGCCAGGTCTTAACCGATATTGGTGCGGAAGATATTGCGGCCAGAACGACAACAGTTATCAACACTCAGAGCACCACAAATTTGCGTCCAAATCTGGACGTGTTGCGCACAAATATCAATAACGAGTTCAATACGCTAACCCAGAACGGAGCACATCCGCCCAATGGCATACTGAAGGAGACCCGCACGCTGCACAAGACAGATGCACTCCATGTGGACACCAGCTCCGAGCCACTCACGTAAGTATTTGGGATCAGACAAGAAATAAACATAATTAACTTTCTGTTCTGTTCGTATCTTAACAGCTATCGCGCTCTGTACAAATATCGGCCACAGAACTCCGACGAACTGGAGATCTTCGAGGGCGATCTGGTGCATGTTCTAGAGAAATGCGACGATGGCTGGTATGTGGGCACCTCGCAGAGAACGGGTTGCTTTGGCACATTCCCCGGCAACTATGTGGAACGTGTATGAGCCCAAAAAAAGAAAAGAAAATAATAATAATAATACAAATATTTTAAAAAGTGAATCTAAATGGAGGAGCGTTAGGAACCGTTACGATATTTGTCTTTTGTCTTTGGCAGCCAAGCAAAGCCCAATCCAAAGAGTTTATAAAATTGTTAAGAGTAGAACTCTAAACTTAATTGTAGGCCAAGGCAAAAGCAATTATTAATTATTTATATAAATTATAAAAACATTATAATTTCAATTGTTGTTAAAAAAAAAAATCAAATATCAGCTGCTTTACTTTGCCGATGATTTTTCTCTTTTAATTTAAATAATGTACAACTATTTATTTATTTTTAAACAAATGTTGAAATTATGTTTATTTATATGAAAAACAAAAAACAAAAATATTAACCAGAATTTTAAACCACACAGCCCACACACACACACACACACACACACACCAAATATCGCAAGCTAAACTTAAAAAAAAACACACACACACAAGTTCAAGCTAAGATATATTATTTTTTATAATAAACCCTTTATTTTCGTTTAACTACTAATTTTAACTAGTCACAGCTAATTTCCAAAAACAAAGTAAAAAAAAAAAAAAAAAAAAAAAATTAAAAAAAGATCATCACAAAAACTAAAAAAAAAAAAAAAAAAAAAAAATTGAAAATCAGAAGAGAAAAAGTGCCTTAAATATAAAATATTTAACAAAATATTTAAAAATAATGTTATTAAAAATGAATGAGTATAATAACAGTAAAACCCAAGTGCCCTTCTGTTGTGTCGACAAAGCTAATGAATTAATATGCGACTATTTATACATTTACATAATATTATTATTGAAGAACTAAATTCGTAATTTGTAACTCTACGAGCGTTTATTACACAGACACCTGTTGCAAGCGAATGCGCATTAAGCGAATCAAATAAACATTAAACAAAAAATAATAATAATAAAAAACAAACACCAAAAACAACGTTGTTTCATTTCATCTAAATATAAAAAAAAAAATTAATTTACAATGAATATATTTAATATATATATAAAATATATACGGATATTTTTTATACATATTTAGGATATCTTTTTCAAATGATGTCTTTTGGCATTCGACAAACAAAAAAAAAAAAAAAAAAAAAAAAAAAAATTAGTTTTTTTTGTTTTTTATTATTTAGCTTTTCTCCACATTTCACTTTGAACATAAACTGATTAATCTTATTTTATTTACAATATAAATTAATAATTGATTTTGTCATTGCCTATATGGTATGCAATTTCGTAAGTTTAATTTAATTCCTATTTTTAAATATTTTAAATATATTTTATTTATACTTATATTTTTTATAAAAAAAATTATGCTGCATAGGCTTGCATAGCTCTAAATTTATGTGCTATATCTATTTCTAGGTAAGCTTTTATTAGAATCCAACTTTCTTTAAAGTTCAGGCTCAGCTTAAGGCTAAGAACCTTTAAATATATGCGCCAGTTATCACGGTAGCTACAAAAAATCCCTAGCTCGTATACAGTTATCAAGAAGACCTTTCATAACTCTCTCTCTCTTTCTCTCTCTCTCTCTCTTTCTCTCTCTCTCTCTCTCATCTCTCTCTCTCTCATCACGTCTGTGCCAATTTGCGTTTCCTCTCCTGTTTCAGCTCTCGTTTCACTGCGCGCTGTTCCAGCTCCTCGGTGTACTCGGCGTACATGGCCAGCAGCGCTGGATAGAGCTTGTGATAATGCTGCAAATCCTCCACGGTCACCTGCATATTGTCAAAGGCAATGGCCACGTGCTGCATGTCCTCGGTGCTGGGCAGGCGCGGGCATTTGGCATAGCGTTGCGAGAAGTGCGTGAGGATGGTGTGCTTGGCCTGCATGTCGCGACCTTGTTGAATGGCCTGCGAGATGGTGCTGTGCGTCTTGATGCGCGCCTCCTCCTCCAGATCGTCCTCCATGGTGGCCTCGTGTATCAGCACCGTTGAGTTGCGACCCAGCTCCACCAGATCTGCACAAGGCATCGTATCGCCGCTGTAGGTCAGCTTGATCGGCTCGCCTTCGTGCTGCGCCTGCAGCGTAAGGCTGATGCCGAAGGCATGAGGACAATGCCTCACCAGGCAGGTGGCTATCGAGGCAATGCCCAGCTGCTCGACACGCTCGCCCGCCAGCGGCTGCTCCAGCAGCTCGCCATTGCCCATCAGCGTGTAGGCATCGGCAATCGGCTCGATTTGACGATTGTAAAAGTTCAGCCAAGGCTCGATCTGACGCGGAGCCAGCAGCAGCAACGGGGACGTCGGCTCCAGCCGCTGTCGCTCGCGCAGCAGCGCAATCAGTCCGATGTGATGATCGGCATGCAAGTGGGAGACATAGACAGCCTGCAGCTGCAGCATCACCTCACGGGCACGCTCTCGTCCAAAGAGCCGCACGATCTGGCCGTGCGTGCCCTCGCCGCAGTCGAACAACATGAATGCCTCCGCCGCGGTCTGGATGAGAATTGAGCTGACGTTGCGAGTCTTATTTGGTATGCAGGAGCCGGTGCCAAGGAATATGATACGTGGATAGCTCTTGCTCTCAATCTTCAATGTCTCCGCCGTCTCGCTCTGCAGCTGGGTGAGCAGCTCGCTGAAGCCAGGCACTGCATGCGTCTCCTTGATATATTCCTCGGGCGTCAGCTTCGATTCCAGCGTGCGATCCAATCCTGTGGCGTAAAGATTTGCAAGTTTATGTAAATATCAGTTTCAGTTTATTAAGTTTCCTTTGCAGTTGAAGCAAGAGAGGAAGAGATGGTGTGAGTCCATTAGATGAGATGAAAGGATTGAAGATGGGTTACAGCAGCTGTTGATTGTTTGTGACTTTGAACATGTTTGAAACTTGTGAAGGATGGCACTCAAATCAGGAAATGTTCAAAGAACTTAAATATTTATAAGTTGTTTAAATAATTAAAAAAAAAAAAAAATCCCAAACAGTTTTATATATTGCGCACATAATAAAAGCAAGAAATTAATTTTTTTTAAATTATTGATTGTAAAAAAACTTTACAACATAAAAAAGAAAATAAAATAAATATATTTATTTTTACTACTAAAATTAATAAGCTAAAAAAAATTTCTTAAAAATATTATAATTTATAAAATATACAATAATTAAAAAAATAAATAAATAAAATGATATACATATATATGTGATATATGTGAATAGATATCGTTCACTCACCCTTCTTAGGCCTCAAGTGGAAGCTGCTCATGGAAACGAAGCCCTGCTGCTGTCTCACCTGCTGCTGCTTCACTTCCTTTGCATTCACTGATTCACTCTCATTCAATTTATTCTCTCGCTGCTCCTCGACGTCATTATCCAGCTTCGTTTTCTTTAGGCTGTGACTCAACGTGTTGCTGGGGCAGCTCAGCTGCAGCTCCGCCGCCTCGGCGAGCAGCGGAAAGAAGCGCGGGGCAAGCTGATGCAGCTGGTATTGAATGCGATGAGCCGCCGCATAGCCAGAGAAACGATTTAAATGCGAGTTGAGGTAAATGTGCTGTGTGCCGGCAGAGAAGTTAGTCTGCATAAAGTCGAGATACTCTGCATGAGCTGTTAGCTCGGGTGGACTAAAGTGCACCACGAGTGCCACCTCAGTTAGCTCCGAGTTGGCCAGCTGTTTGTACTGCTCCGACTGCGCCTTTAGGGACTCCAGGTAATCCAAGCTGGGCACATCTATGAAGACAAAGGAGAGCGCTGTTTCGGCGGGCTCGGTGACATCCACAGAGTGCACCACTGTGCCACAGGGCAGCGTCACATCTTGTCCGTTTTTCAGCTGTCCCAGCAACGGGCCTGGCGGCACGCCCGCCTCGACGCACTTCACTAGGTTGAGAGCACCTGGGCGTGGCTTTAGTTTGCAGATATAGCTGAGAATGGGCTGCAGAGGCTGCTGTTCACTGCGCAGCACAACTGGCTGCACGGTCAATATCGAGTCCTCGAAGGGAACGCCCAGTGTGCTGTCTATTGTCTGCATCTGGAGATTCTTGAGCACCACAAAGCGGCGCATGCTCTGCAGCATGGTGTCCAGGTGAGGTGGTCCGTGCAGACCCACATTGCGCACGCCTGCATCCTGAATGGTCAAGGCCAGGCCCGGCAGTCCGCCCACTGCGGTCCACGTGTTTCGTGTCACAAAAATTTGCTCCAGGCGAGATAGGCGTGTCTTATGCTCGTGTGCCAGACGCTGTGTGCCCTCGCCGCAGTTGAACAGGTAGCGGGACTGGTCGGTAAACAAGTAAACAGCGCTGGGCGCTCCATTGGCGCCTGCGCCGAGCACCTGTAAATTCACAGAACCCGGCACAACTGAGCTCAGCTTTTTACGCAGCACGTTTGGTTGGCGTTCGTATTTGGCGGGTGGCGTTTGTTCCGCGGCAGCTGTAGACACTGTGCTGCTCATTCTGATGCAATGGTTCGTCAGACTTCGCAGCGGTCCATGCGGCACGATTCGTTGCAATTTCAACATTGGCAACCACATTTCACTATCAGCGTGCGCGAAACAGCTGATTGCCGCGCTAGAGATGGCAAAACTACTCGATTCTGCAAGCTAGGCAGACAGAAGCTGAATGATATAGCACGTTACCACGAACCGTTTATTTTTCATCAGATAACAGAGGATTAACAGTGGCAGCCGATTCAGAAGCGCAATAAATATTTACAACAGTTATGAAGAAATCATCGATGTGCAATTATACAACTGCAGCCGAAGCAGAACAAAGTGTTTGCAACAGTTCCAAATAATATAAAAATATCGCTTATTGATATATCACCAGAGTGGCAACAGTGCAGTAGACGAAGCCAACAGTGTCACAACTGTTTACAGAACAGAACGGCAAGAAAATTGCAATCGATTAACGATAATCAAAACAAAAAGCAAAGCAAAGCGCGCACGTGGAGTACACCGCGTCTTTCCATTCGGCCGCAATTTCTTTAATAATTCTCTTGAGCTATGGTTTTCTTCACCTGCAACATTTGCGGCGAGTCCGTTAAAAAACCCGCCGTCGAAAAACACTACCAGACAAAATGCCGCGGCAAGACAAAAAACGTTTCGTGCATGGACTGCCTCAAAGATTTCTATGAGGAGGAATATGTAGCGCACATTAAATGCATTTCGGAGGCTCAAAAGTATTCCAACCAAAACTTCATGCCCAAGGAGCCAAGGAACAAGAACGCACAGAAACAGGAGAGCTGGATGGATATCATACGTGCAATATTGGACAGCAGCGAGTACCAACTGACGCCGACGTTGCGTAGCGCCTTCCAGCGACTGCAGAGCGTGGACAATGTGCCGCGCAAGAAGGTGAAATTCGAGAACTTTGTGAGCAACTGCATGCGTATGCCACGCCAGCAAGCAGCACAGGTGTGGGACATACTCGAGAAGGAACTGAATAAAATGAAGGAGGCCAAACAGGCCGAGATTCAAGCAGCCAAGGCGGCCAAGGAGGCAGAATTAAAGCAAAAAGAACAAGAGCAAGAGGCACCGCCCAAAAAGAAATCCAAGCTAGAGTCAGCGGAGCCAGCGGCAGCTGCAGCGGAAGCTACTGAAGCAACCAACGAATTCGATTGGGCTGCACAGCTGCTGAAGCTAGTGTCCAAGCAGCCCGATGGCATCTTCCAGGAGAAGCTGAAGAAGAAGCTGCTAAAGAAGTACACAAAGCATCTGGCCGTCGAGCAGTTGAGCGAGAAACAGACCAAGAAGTTTGAGAAACGTTTTGACAAGCAGCTCAAAAAGTCGGATGCACTGCAGCTCGAAGGCGACTTGGTTAAGAGAATCCAGCAGGACGTCTCATGATCTAGCGTAATTTAGCCTGTATCTTAACGTAATGTTAGAGAGCAATTAAAAGTGTAAGGACAGAATTGTAAATTAACTGAATTGTTTCTACTTTTAAGATATTACTATGAATGAGCTGAGCTTGCTTTGGTATATCTGCTTGAAGGATAATCCTCTCCTGACCTTGCTTCTCTATTACCCCGTTTGGGAGTTACCACAATGGACTGGGGACTTGTCAGAGTTGCCTGCTGGAAGCTGAGCCCATGCATGGCCATGGAAGAGTTGCTCTTAGGCTTGTTTTTGTATTCGTGCTCTTTGTATATTCAATACGTTATTCAACTGTACCTATTTAAGATATATCCATGGATGGACACTGCTTTAGTGATATTACTTACGACTACACTTTTCTCTTCAAACCTGCTTCAGTATTTCTGCTATCTGGAGCCTTGACAAATTAATGTGATGTTGCTCTTCACGATTTTCATTTATTGCTGCGCCATCTCATCCTTTCTCTATCTCCCTACACAAAACTATTTCTTCGGCCGTTGTTCGCATTTTTGCAAATATTGGCGCACGACTCGGCATTGCGCTGTTTTGTGAAAACGATCCGCTGGACACTTTAATATCATCTCCCTGACCATGCACTCCATCACCAGACCCGGAAACGGATGACAGCCATATGTAGTCAGACGTTTGGCCAACAATTGCACGTCCTTGTGCTCGAGTTGTCCTAGAGCTGAAGAGGAGTTGTTAACTATGAATTTATAACTAAATGAGTCTCACATACCATGCTTGTCGCACTTGACGTATGCCTCGTAGAGCAGCGCCTCATCCGCAGCATTGGCCAGGTCGTTTTCCAGATGTTCGCGCACGTGATTTAAATTTAGACTCTGACGATTGGTTGCCAGAAAGTCGGTGCTATTGTATGTGCACTCGGCAGTGCACTGCAAGTGGATAGATATTAGAGATTATTATAAGCTGGGCGAGATGATGATTAAGTAGGGCTGGCAGAGTAGCTGTAGACTTAGCCTAACGAGCTAGAATTTTAGTGGAGACTAATACTTGCTAATTGACTGTAAGAGTCTAAAAGCTCTATATGATCGAACTTAATACAGATCTTATAACTCCCCTTAGACTCGACTCTTAAAGCACCTACTTACAGACTTTTCCTACAGCCCATGCCTACATACCCTACCCCCTACCTGCATATCTCTAACCCCCTCCTAACCCTATTTAATACTCACATACAAATAGAGCAGCTCATCCTCATCGGTGGTATAGTGAATTTTGTCATGCCAATCCGTTTGACAGTCGCTGAACTGCGGCGATTCGTCGTGCAGATCGCAGCAAAAGTCGTGCTGAAAATAATAATTAATAATAACAAATATATAATATACATTTGCACATTTATATATTACTTAAATTAATATAATAAATCAATATATTAACATAAATCAAGCTTCACCATTGTATTAGCTGAATGGTGTTCACAAAACTCGTCCAGCTGTGGCATCATGCGCACCACTTGAAACCACAGCACCACATTCCACAGTGGCCACCACACAGAAAGCATTTTGAATGCGATTCGCCACTCGGTGGAACTTCATCTCTTTTATAAGCAGAGGCTTCATCCAGCTAATTGGCCGTGGCTGAAAACAATTTAAAATCTTTTAATCACATGCTTAATTTAAGCTTTTAATTATTTGCAATCTACATTAGTGTACAAAATACCAAAATTTTGTTATTGGGATAGAGATGTTCCGTCACATCGCTATATACAGTTAATGCTTGTTACTTAATAGCATTATAACATATATAGTTATATGAAATATGAGAGGTTTCTAAATATTATTAATTTGATGTATCATCTCTAAGTTGTAGTTTCAGTTACACGGCACAATGGTAAGAGGACGGTGCTCTATTTGTTCTATTTACGTTTTGCGGAATAATTTCCTTAAGGGTTTTTAAAGATTTTCCCATAAGCCTCCTCCTCTTTACCTCCTTCGCTTCGTCACAGATTTTCTTCTCGTGCTTCTTACCCCTTTTTTTTCCTTTCTATCATACTCCCCCTTTTGCTTGTCTACCTAATCCTACTCCTAACCCTCTTATTCTTTTCCTCCTCTTTCTCTCCCATTTGCTAAACATCTTCCCTTTCCTCCTCCCTTCCTCGCTGGTTCCATCTATATCGCGTTTTTTTCCTGTCTGTCAACAAAACTTCAATTTATTATAAATGCCAATAATAAATACATTAAAGTCTTTTAGAGTTCTTTCTCTAATGTTATATTCACATACGATTAAAACTAATTGTTGGATCTATGCCGACGTTTCGCTCTGATTCCTGGAATTCGGCTGCAACTCCCTGAAGATAAATGATTTCGGGAGTAGGCAGCCATCCATCACCGATCAAGCGGCACCTACCACACAGACACGTACATACATACACATACATATATTCAAATATAATATCTATGCATGTATTCCCATGACAGACGCGCCCTGCTGCCAAATATAGTTAAAGCAAAGAAAATTCACTTTCGAGTTGGAATTCCATGTTGGACGACATGATGGACTGACTGATGGCTGCTGTGTGTGCATGCGGAAGCAACTGCCGTGCCCCTGTCCTCTTGCAACCAGCTGCAACTAATTAACCGAGAAATACATCATAAATAGCCCAAGTAGATGATCATTATATATAAAGCCGAAAACCAAAGACGAGGCCAGAGTCACAGACGCTCTGTCGCTCTGCCTCAGAACTTTACATTTGTTTATTTTTACAGAGCCGCAGAGTGTTCATATGTGTGTGTGTGTGTGTGTGGCTAAGGGACTACGTTTGCGGCGCTTCACGGTGGCATCAAGAGCGACAAAGAGAGAGAGGGAGAGGGAGTTCAGAGTCCAATCAAGCGGCACGTGCCCGCCCTCGCCTGAAGTTCAGTTCAACGGAATTGGAACGCGTGCCTCGCCCCATCTAAATGTTGATCTCAATTTTTGGGGTCACCCTACAAACGCCCCACCTTGTGGTTATCAGGCAAACACACCCACCGGATTGAGCAATTCCAAGCTAAGGGAGAGTAGAAGCTCTATAAACTATAAAGGTGTATGCAGGGATTCTTTTGATGATAGCTCTGGGTGTACATATGTCTAAGCTCATTAAATGGGTTGGGTTTACCAGCATTAGATCACCAATTGGTATAGCAGTAGGTAATATATATTATATAGATATAAGATTGTACAATATATGCAAATTATAACATATTAAAAAATATTTAATAAACATTTTTATAAATGCGAGCACAAATGTAAAAAAAAAGAAAAAAAATCGACAAAAATCTTATAAATATAATATCATATATATATATGTATATAAATAAAAAAATAATAATATATTTCTTTCAATTCCAAGAACTTGCAAAAGCAACACATATCCAAAAATCCTTTTTGTAAAAATTTTCCACTAAGTTTATATTTATCATTTTTCTTAATAATTTGCCCAACTCTTCGGCTGTAAAATATTTGCAAAAACAAGAAACGTCCGATCTTAATGCGTGTGGAACATAAATGTCAACGGTAAAAGCGAAATGTCATAAATAAGTAAGCGAAATCATCATCTATATAAAATCTAGATCTTTTTAGATCAGTGCCCGCTCTTTCACGCTCTTTTCGCTCTTTGTTGCTCATGCTGCACGCTCTGTTAACTTTCGCTCGCTGTTAAATTTATGCATTTGGATGTCATTTGAAATAAAAGCGAAATGCATTTGAGTGTGGATTGCATGTTAACAGCGGAGATGAAGCCTCCAGGCGCTGCTAAAAAGATTCAAATGTGAAGAGGCATACACACACACACACACACAGACAACTGTTAAGTGTGAAGACTCCAGACGCACACACCCACACACCGAGTTCTGTTAAGTGTTAACGGTCAGAGGCACCGAACCAAAGAGAATTCCACAGAGCGGAGCTGCGATTCAGTGAAGATTTTGTTTTCATCGCGTGCGGTTCACTTTGCTCCGCTAAAGAATCGAGTCGAATCGAAAGCTATAAAGGAGACAAGGTGCTCCAAGACACAATTCCATAGACCTATTCCTATATATATTTAAATATATATTTGTAATATATATATAGTATTGCTATAGACGATAGATACTCAGTTGTCTGCCGGTTCGTTATTTTTAAATTCGTTATTTTTGGAAGCAAACACTACGCGCGCGTCTCCGTGTGTGTGTGAGTGTGTGTGTGTGTGTGCCTGTGTGTGTAAAAATGCTGATCGCAAAATTGTGAAACACGCACAGATAAAGAAATATTAATTTGAGAATTTCTTAAAAAATCATACAAAATAGATTTCAAACTTTGCAATGAAAAATTTTAATAAAAAACTGTGGCGGCTGCTGCTGCCGCTGCTACTGCTTGGCCTGAGTCAGGTGAGCGGCCAGTTCGAGAATTACCTGGACAGCCTGCGAGCCCAGGAGCTATACGAATACGTCGAAGGCAGTGGAAGCATACAATACTTGGCCAAGGGCAACAGCGAACAGGCGATGCTCCAATTGGAGCAACCCATTAGCTTCTATAGCGAGAAATATGAACAGATCTATGTGAGTATAACGAGATTATATAGTAAGTATACCTATGTATATGTATGCACATGATCTGCTAACAAAGTAGCTCTAGGAATTTTGCTGAATGAATTTATTTTTGTTGCATTCAACAGCCGCTGATAAGAGCGCAGCGATAAGCCTAAGCCAATTGTCTATCAATAGGCATTATGCAAATAGTTTGCTTACTTTAATATGTGTATTTATAGCTATAGTTAAGTGGACAACAGAAATCGGCATGAATTTTGGGCAGCATATGACACGCTCTGGCTCATTTCGACATCACAGAGACTGTGTAAAAGCAACTCGCAGATACATTTGTATCTGATAGATACATTTCTACTGCGACAGTAATTCGCACGCCCTCAGCCCGAATACGAAATAATACAACACTTGAGGGTGGTCCATGGCAATCTTGTTCCTCACTCTTTTCTTAGTTTCTTTATGCATAGACTCTACAATAAATAGCGAACAAGTCAACCCATTGATGTTCCCGTTGTAGCTACAACACACTTCTAGCCCGCCTTGGCTCACATCCAAACTTTTAGCCGCCTTTTTTTTCATGAAATACTCTGAAAGGCGGGTATTTGAAAATTCTCGGCAAATGTGCAACACTATTTAATGAAATGCTATTTTATAATTTTGGTACATTTTGATTGATAAGCAAAACTATCAGCTAGGGGAATATTATATATAAATAGGTATTGTAATCCTTCTAAAAAACCTAGATTTACTTTATCTACAAAAACAATAAAAATAAAATAAATAAATAAATATTATTATATGGATAGTTTTCGACATAGTTGCCTTTACTTTACAATCCTTTACTTTCCTGCTTTCAATGTGTGTGCCTCTTTATCGTCTCCCGCTCTCTCTCTCTCTCTCCCCCTCTCCCATCCTTTGCATAACTTGAACCTATTTTTTGTCAAGTTTTCTTTAATAATCAATACTACATTTTTTCAAACTATTTCTTCCTTATTTGATATTGAAACAAAAATCGTAATAGGTGTAAATGGAAATCCCTCCATCAAAAAGCAATTATAGTATTTATTTAAAACAGTTCCGTTTGCTGTACTTTCCCTTAATATTTAAAAATAATCTGATTAGAAGCAATCATCATTATAATCAGCAACTAGAAACTGAGCATCATTTAAATATTTATATATTTTTTATATATATTAGCCATGTAAGAGTATTACATTTTTCATACCTCTATCTCGTCTATTCCACCTCAGATCTCTTGCTCTTAAAGATTGTTTTTCTTGTTGAGTGTCTAAAAATTATGATGTGCTCTTAGCGGCGCGTCGAGTCGAAAGTGTCGCCTATTTTTGTTAGTTAATTAACTGAATTTATGTGTCTGACGTCGAAAAATAGCACGCGGCACAGAATTGTGTGTTGTGTATGTATGTGAGTGTGTGTGTGTGGCATTAACATTATGGCCATAGAAATGCATAAATATTCGAGAATTCCTTTGACCAGAAATAACCAAAAGCCTCTTCTCCTCCAGCCAAATCACATTATTCAATTTAATTGTTATTAAACCCCTTCGGCGTAGCTAAAAATAGAAGATCAAATGGGAAAATTGAGGCTGGATTTATTTTGGAATTTATAAAAATTCAGTTGAATGCGACTCATAATTTTGATAGAAAATATAAAGAATTTTTGTATAAAATTAGGAATATGCAAGAAAATATAAAAAATATGTAATTAATTAATTAATATTATTTTAGTATTGATTGTTTTACAATATTTACTGTGCTGTCGGTAAAACAAACACAGAACAATACAAAATAAGATAATTTTTAAGTACCACAAGGCTAGCTGCTAAATAGATTAACCATTAAGGCTAAATGAAAATTTAGTAATAAATTTTTAAAATATTTTTAGGCTATAAACAACAAAAATTTTATTGATAGTCAAAATACAAATTTCTTTAAGTAAACAAAATAAATCATTAACCAATAAATCAAAATGAATTAGCTGTTTACAAAAACCTTGGTAAATTCTACTGCAGTCTTTCGAGTCTCAAGTGGCTTTGGCAAATATTTCCACACACATTTTTGTAGCCCGCTGAGATGGAGAAGATGAAGTGCGGCAAGTCTGGGTGCTAATTTGTTAGAAAATCGTTTTGTGCCACAGAATACAATATCTATCTTTCTTTCTTCTTTTTGGGCACACACATGTGCTCCAGTTCCGAAAATATCAAAAGATCGAGAAGAAAAGAAAAATATATATATGTATATATGTATATGTCTATATGTCTATATGTCTATATGTCTATATGTCTATATGTCTATATGTCTATATATTTGTTTATTTAGGCAAAATGGATGCAAGAAAAATGCGCAAAGTTGTGCAATTGAAGTTGAAGAGTGTAAAAAATGTGGAGCAATTGAATTTGGCATTCCAATTGGAGTGCGTGGCGCTGTGTAAACAGGAGCAGGTCACGCAGCTGGATAGTGTTGGCTGTTGGCTGCGTCTATTTATCTAGCACTAATTTAGAAAACTCATTAGAGAAAGTGAAGAGGGAGGGGGAGTTGCTCTCTCTCTCTCTCTCTTCTCTAATGATCATTGAGGCGCGTTTGCTAATGATTTGTTTTTGTTTAGTTTCCGGCAGGCGCAGTGGCCGTTAAATGTTAAGTGCCCTGTTGGCACTTCACAAAGCAGCTAATTGATAGACCATATGCACTTACATACACTATCCATGCCCTTACACTCACCCCAACCCCTCACACTTACCCACACCTAAGAGGCACTTCAACTAAGCGCATCCCATTCACATCTCCATTGCAGATCAACACGAATGGCATTTTGACATTCAACGTGGAGTTCACGGAGTACTTGAATCAGCCCTTCCCACTCGAGTATCCCTCGGTAGCGGCCTTCTACTCGAACGTCGACACGAGCAACAGCAACGACGACAGCTCCATTTCGCTCTTCGAGTCGAAGGATCCTCAGCAGCTGAATCGCGCTCAGCAGCTGGTGCGCTATGCCTACAGCGATTGGACGGAGTTCGAGGCACGCCAGCTGATTGTCGGCACGTGGCGCAATGTGGGCTACTTCAACTCGAAGACGGACAGACTGAACACCTTTCAGGTGGTACTGATAGTCGGCGACTCGCAGACCTTTGTGCAGTTCATCTACCCGCAGGGCGGACTCAACTGGCTGCAGGGCGAGGCCGGAGAGTACGGCTTGCCCGACATTCGCGCCCAGGCGGGCTTCGTGGCCGAGGATGGACGCTACTACAATCTGAATGGTTCCGGATCGGAGAATGTAAGTGAATGAAGAATAAGTAAGAAGTTCCTAATCGAGCACATGTTTGGGGAAGCCAAGTGGCTAAACTGCTTTTGCTTAGTAGCAAAACGTTTTCCTTAATAACTTTTGTCTTTGTAAATAGATTTAAGTAAAATCTTCAGCATGCAATCTACATATTCTATGGAATATATGACAATTTAGATGAACTTCCAGTACATGCACATATTTGCTATATTTGCCACTAACCTTCAATTTAAAGCATTTTATCAATTTTTGAGCCAGTATCCAAAATATAAAAGAAGTCAAACTACGCTTGAAGCTAAATACAAAGACTCTAACGCTTGATATGTAGAAGATATAGATATTAAGTGACTTAATCAATAGGATTCAAAAAGAAGTAGCTATAAATGTCGTAGATAGTGTGTTATCATGCAAATGAGGAATGAGAGGAAAGAGCCCTTCTAGCTTCTGAGTTTGACAGACAGATGGATAGGCAGACAAACGAAGAATCGATTCAGCTCTACTTAACCAATAATATATATACTTTATGGGCTCTGCCACGCCTCCTTCTATACTTAAATACCTAACTATTCAACCCTTCTTTCCCATTTTAAAGCAAAGCTAATCAAGAGAGAAAACTAATCTCACGTTCTGCCACTCCACAGGCTCGTTTCCTCAGCGACAGCACCAACTTGGGCGTGGCTGGCGTTTGGCTGTACCAGGTGGCGCCCCTGATGGGCAGCGAGAACGTGGTGGCGCCCAACAACGTGGAGACGCGCACCGAGTCGCCGGCCCTCGCTCAGAGCTGCAACGGCAATGGGCATCAGTGCGACAGCCATGCCCAGTGCTACGACAAGTCCGAGGGCTACTGCTGCGTGTGCGAGCCGGGCTACTATGGCAATGGACGGTCGTGCCTGGCCAACGATCTGCCGATGCGCGTGACTGGCTCGCTGTCCGGCCAGCTGAATGGGCAGGCGGTGAGCGAGGAGGCCAAGCTGCAGTCGTACGTGGTGACCACGGATGCGCGCATCTACACGACCATCAATCCGGTGAGCGGGGAGCAGGCGGCGCAGCTGCGTGTGGTGCTGCCGCTGCTGACCACCGTGGGCTGGCTGTTCGCCAAGTCGATCAATGGGGCGGCGAATGGCTACCAGCTGACCGGGGGCAGCTACCAGCACATCTCGCGCATTCAGTACGAGACGGGCGAGACGCTGCTGGTGAATCAGACGTTCGAGGGCTTGAACTACTGGGATCAGCTGACGGTGAAGATCGAGCTGACGGGCTCCGTGCCACGCGTGCCAGCCGGCGCTGCACTGCATCTGCCCGACTACACAGACGAGTACAGGTTTGTGCGTCCCGGCGAGCTGCACTCGCTGCAATCGCATCAGCTGGAGCTGGCCGAGGAGCAGCGTGTGATTGGCTTCCAGGTGGACCAGCGCATACTCTACCAGAGCTGCCTGCGCGACGACGACGTCGATCCCACGGATCACAGTGTCCTGCAGAAGGTGTCCAAGATCACGCTCGACTACTTCGAGCGCGACCAGGCCCTGCGCACCAGCGCCCTGACCAAGATTGGCGTCGATGCCGAGTCAAATGCCTGCACCGACGGCAGCGTCCAGTGCGGCGAGAATGCCATCTGTGTGCCCTACGAGGACACCTATCGCTGCGACTGCCAGCACGGCTACTCCGCCCAGGTGGACGAGCGCGGCGGCGAGAGCTGCATCGATGTGGATGAGTGCGCCCTGGGCACCCATGTCTGCGACGAGAACGCCCTCTGCTCCAACAATGAGGGCGGCTTCACCTGCGTCTGCTACGATGGCTACGAGGGCAACGGCTATCGCTGTCTGCGCAACAATACGGCCGAAAATATTGAGTACCCCACGCCATCGCCAGTCGACGGCCAGCAGGGCTATCCGACGGAGCAGGACCAGCAGCCACGCCCAGAGCAGCCGGACGAGCATGTCGACTATCAACCCAATCAGGGCAATGGACAACATCCCGATGAGTGCTACGTAAGTGCGAGCAATTGAATTGAATTGATATGATATGAGTTCTATTTCTATATATGTATGTAGATCAGAAGTATGTATGCGTATGTGTGTAAAGTGATTGGAATAGTAGGTCTTCTTTGTGTATGTTATATTGATATATATATATACATAATGTATTCACATTCATTCAAAAATACCCCCATAAGATAAGAATGCGAAAAGAATATAATCTTCAAAGAAAAAGTATCTTAGAAGAAGGGAAGCAGAAGCGGTTAGTATCTTAACAGAAACGAATCTCAAAAAGAAAATATCTTAAAAGAAAAGTATCTCAAAAAAAAAAAGTAATAGAAGAAAAGAAAAATGATCTCAAGTAGTTTCAACTAAAACTTGAAATTAAATGTTCCTTAAAAATTAGTTTGTCTGGAAATTGATTTATAGAAACTTTAGAAAATTCTCAAAATTATTGAAACTATGCCTAAATATTGTCAGTTTACAAATAGATTTAGTGGTTTAGTTTTTGGTGCATCCAATTATCCTGCCGTGTCATTCACAAAGCATCGAATTCGTTCATCTCTAACAGAAGCCCAACCCGCGGGGCAGGCAGCAAGTTTTTAAAGGATAAGTAAAATCGTTCTTTGTTTCGTTCGAGTTCGGTTAACAATATTCAAATGGGAAAATGATTTGTAGTTGTTGTGGTTGTTGTTATTATTGTTGTTGTTGTTGTTTGTATTTGGCTTGCAGAGCTGTTCGCCGGATGCGGACTGCTACGAAGGACGTTGCAGCTGCCGTGAAGGCTTCTCGGGCGATGGCTATAGCTGTGCGTACATCTGCGGCCATGACGAGGTGTTCGAGCACGGACGCTGTGTGCCCCTACTGCTGGACGATCATGAGGTGGAGCCGCGCTGCAATATTCTAGGCGACTGCACCTGCCCGGAGGGCTACGAGCTGAGCGAGGAGCGCCGCAGCTGCCGCTTCACCGGCGGCTATGAGGTGGACAATAGCGAGGATCTGCTGCCGTGCGACGTGGACTCCAACTGCCATGTGAATGCCCGCTGCGTCTGGTGGGAGCAGCAGCTGCGTCACATCTGCACCTGCAATGCCGGCTTCAGCGGCGATGGCTACAACTGCGATCCCATCGAGGACTCCTGCGCGATTGTGAGTGAACCCAAGCGAGCTGCTCCCATATCCTAATCCCTCCCCTTTCGATTCATGCAGAGACCGGGCATCTGTGATGTCCACGCCCACTGCGACTACAACGAGCAGCTGGGCAAGTCGGAGTGCGTCTGCCAGCGTGGCTACCAGGGCGACGGCCACAACTGCCAGCTGGCCCCCGAGTGCCAGGCGGCAGAGCAGTGCGGCGAGAACGCCTACTGCGACGGCGGTGTCTGTCAGTGCAACGCCGGCTACGAGCGGGACGTGAGCGATCGCTGTGTGCCCGCGGGACGCTGCGGCTCAGTCTATTGCGGATCCAATGCCATTTGCAAGTGGGATACGGCACTGAGTGTTCAGTACTGCGACTGCATCGATGGCTACCAGGGCGACGCACTGACCGGCTGTGTGAGCATACCCATACCCTGTAATGTGCGCAACAATTGCGGCATACACGCCACCTGCGAGCCCACCGAGTGAGTTGACCAAGAGATAATGGGATGAAAGAGCTCTGCATTGATTTTAAATATTTCTATTGCTCTCCATTCAGGGATCCCGCCAACTATACGTGCCAGTGCAATGCCGGCTATCGCGGCGACGGCTACGTCTGCATCGAGGAGCAGAACTGCCTCAGCAATCCCACCATGTGCGATATGAACGCCAAGTGCCATTCGACGAACTCGGGTCTGGTCTGCGTCTGCAATCCAGGTGAGCTTCTACTCTTCGGTCTTCTTGCTGCGCTGCGGCACACGATCCTCGGGGCAGGGCGTGCACGAATTGACGAACACGAAGGTGAAGATCGCCAAGGCCAGCACCACGTTCAAATAGCCATTGTTGCGATCCCAGGTCAATGGATGCATAAAGAACTCCCGCATGGACTGCAGCGTGGTTGCCTTCCGCCGATATTGCTCCACCTTCTGCAGCTGGCGGCGCTGCTGCTGGCGCAGCGACCACAGCGCCGTCTTGCCCCGCAGCAGCGAGGCAGCCGGCTGGCCCAGCTCGGTCAGATTTCTAATGCGCGACACCTTCGCTAGCATACTTTGTACGGGCCGCATCTCGTTTATATTTCGTGTGTATTTTTCACCAAAAATATGTACGACTACGAATTTAGTTAGGAATTGAAATCGGATGCGATATGTGTCGAAGGCTTTATGGAATGCGAAATGCAAAATCAATGCCAACTACTACTATATATTGAAATGAATTCCTAGAGAGAGGCAAAAATTCAAACTTAGGAAATTACTTCAATTATTTGGGAGACAACGAGTTTTTTGAAAATATTTTACGTAATTACTATTAATTACTTTTTTTATAAGTCTTCCCTTGACTGCTTACCAAAAAATGTAGGCCTTAAATGGTAAAAACCGATCTTTATTACTAACTGTAATTGATGTAATGTCGATATTAAATTTTTTCAGTTGCTAATTACTTTTAATTACTTTGAATTTCTTGATTAATTACTGTTAATTACTTTAAGTAATTAAAGTCTTTAGCAAAAATAATTCGAAAATGGTTTATTTATACATTATTACTGGCTTTCCCTTTTCTTCACCCCTTTATTTACAACAAACTATTTCTGGACTTACCCATTTTAATCATTAATTATCTCTGCAGGTTTTTATGGCAATGGCTCCGCTTGCTTCGAGCGCCAACAGCACGACTCCAACTTCCTGATTGTCAGCCAGGGCGTGGTGCTGGTGCGTGTGCCCCTGAATGGCCGTAACGTGATGCCCATCAAGGTGGCCTCGATGGCCATTGGCCTGGACAAGGACTGTGTGGAGGGACGCATTTACTGGGGCGATATATCGGCGCGGAAGATCATCAGCTCCAAGTACGACGGCACCGATGAGCGCGTTTTCATCAGCACAGGTAAGTGGAAGGAATCCGTACATATGACCTATCGGTCATCTCATCATGTTGTGTATCCCTTGCAGACATTGAATCTCCGGAGGGCATTGCCATTGATGTCATCTCGCGTCGCCTGTACTGGACGGATTCGGAGAAGGACACCATTGAGGTGGCCAGCCTGGACGATCCCACGCTGCGCGCTGTCATCATCAACAAGGATCTGGTGAATCCACGTGGCATTGCTGTGGATCCCTACAGAGAGTGAGTCGAACTAGCCAGGAAATGCACTAAGATCTATGTTCACTAATCTCGCTTCTCGCTTTGGCAGGAAACTCTACTGGTCCGACTGGGATCGCTCGAACCCCAAGATAGAGTACTCCGACTTGGATGGCACTGGCCGGGAGCTGCTGCTGGGCGCCAACGATGTCAAGCTGCCCAATTCGCTGGTGGTCGTGGAGCACAGCGGTGAGCTGTGCTATGCGGATGCGGGCACCAGGAAAGTGGAGTGCATCAATGCGCAGAGCCGTCAAACGCGCACCATATCCCAGGAGCTGTCCTATCCATTCGGCTTGACCTTTACGCACGATCAATTCTACTGGACCGACTGGACAACGTAGGTGCTCGAAAGCTTTGCATAATATGGAAATTCTCTTAGCTTTGCTCTCTCTCTATCTCTCTCCTTCGCAGCAAGAAGCTGGAGAGCGTGGACAGCTCGGGCGTGCGCCAGAAGCCCATACAGACGTCCTTCTTTGGCAGCCACAAGCTATACGGCATGACCGCCGTGGAGCAGAACTGTCCGCAATACTCCAGCCAGTGCCAGATCAACAACGGCGGCTGCACCGATTCACGGATCTGCCTGGTCAACCGCAAGGCACCCTCCGGCAAGAGCTGCAAGTGCACCAGCGCCTCTACCGGCTGCACCGTGGCCTCGCCCTACGACTATGTAGTGCCACGCAATTGAAGGCCAGCGAAGGGTCTACAATTTAATTAGTTAAAAATAACAACAAAAAAGAGAAATGAAAAAAAAAAAACGAATTAACTTATAAAATGGAAAGGAAAATTATTTTTGTATACGCATAACAATGAAATCTATAAACTAAGAATACTGAAGATCACGTACCAAAGCAAACCAAACAATTAATTCATAATGCAAATCAAACTAATGTGTGCCATCATTGTAAAGCTACTCAATCTAATAAATAATATATAAATAAATATACAGACTTATGTTGCATTATTTGACTGGGTAGGAAATATATGAGTGTCTGAATTATATAATCTACCGATTTGTAAACTCATTCCTGGTGAGTTTAAAAATTAAAAAGACAGAAAAAAAAATAAAGAATAAATAATAGGTAATATTACTTATGCTTATATTAATTTTTGAAACACTGAATATCCTAAATATTAATATAAAATTATAATATTTATTGAAAATTTGTTTATTGTTCAGATTAAAGGACAATGAAACATAAATATAAATGAAGATTAATTTAAAATGAATTTGCATATCAAAAAAAAAAAAATAATAATAATAATAATAAAAATAAAAAAATATATATATAAAAAAATAAAATAAAATAAACAAATCATAAATAGAAAACAAAAAAAATACAAATTATTATCGTAATAAAATTATTATGAACAATAACATTCATTTATGAATTTAAAAAATGAAACTAATAATATATATACTCCATATATAAAACGAGTAATTTAAATTATAACTTTTACCATTTAAATATTTTTTTTTTAATATTCAAGTCCTGTCCCACTTTTAACCATCAACAACTCCATTCAGTTTTCATCAACTATATATTTTGAATTTATTGTAAGTTTTTCATGTCATGGTTTTTGTTGTTGTTGTTGTTGTTGTCGAGTGCCTTAAAGAGCACATTGAAATATTACAGCAAAGTTGTATGATCTAAACTTGTAATATGCTGCGCAGAGCACTCAATTATCAATTAAAGGTAGTAAGTACAATTGGTTTATGTTTAGTTGTTTCTTGTTGTTGTTGTTGTTGCTTGTGGTTCTTTGATAACTAATTGTAGGCATTGCCATCTGTTTGCTGTTTGTACATTGAGACATTTACTAATTTCTAATTTAGTGACTGCTAATAGAATACCTAGTACTAAATATATATATATATATTTATATATAGTTGCTAAATGTTTTCATTTTTTTAAATCTTTTTTTTTTTTGTGGTTTTTTGTTATTGGATGTGCTAGGCTTATCTAAGCGCGCATAGGTCGCGTAGGTTCTTGAGACACTGGAATGCATGGTTCAGCATCGTTTCAAACTGGAACCGAGTAAAATTCACTTAGTATAAAATTGTTTTGTGCTCTATGTATACATCTTAAGGTTCATGAATATATATATATATATATATATATATATAGAAGTGTATATATATATATGTATATGTATGTGTATGTGTGTGGAGTGTAGGTACATTTGTATGCTTTAGCTAAAGGCTAATTAATAAATTTTCCCTGTTGCTGGGGACGTGTCTGGGTTTCGTTCTTTAGAGGTGCCAATCGACAGTTAAGATATATATAATATATATGTGGTTGATGCTTGGAATATGTGTATAGCTCATTCAATTTGGTACAGTTTCGTTTACAAGCTATAGGCTTAGGCTTTGAGCACGGCCCTCAAACCGAACTAAGTGCTTAAGGACTATCGACTATCGACTATATATATTCATAAACTTTATTATTAACTAATTTCTGTTGTTTTGCGTTGTAGTTCTAATAGTTTGTATGCAGTTCCTTGAATGCTACCATCTTAATAACTAATATTTACAGCGACTACATAGCATTGTTTTTCATATTTTCATTTTTGTTTGTTTTTCTTTGTAAAGCATTAGAGTATACCAAAGCCTGTTTCTTTTGAATGTTTTATGTTCTGAAAACCATCATTAAAAAGTATTGTTTTTTTTTTTTATAAATTTAATTTTTATGAATTGAAAGAATATTTCGGTACAAAACATCGATAGCACCTTTCTTATAGTAAAATATAGTTTATTTACTTTAGCGAAATAACGAATTCAATTCAAAACTCTGTGCAACATATGAAACCTAAGGAAGTAGCTGTGCGCAATGCGAATTCTTCAAATTTATAGAGAATGAAATCATGAACAAATTTCAACTACAACTATCACTTATAAACTATCGTATATACATAATTTCTATTGCTACGAAAAAGCTGCTAAAATTATTTTGAAATTTTGTATTGCAATTAATTTTCTTGATTTTTGGTTTTGAGCCTCTTGATTTTGGGGCAGCTAATTTGCATTAGAGCGAGATATGCTAGAAATGAATCAAATTTACTTAGATCTATATATAGAATGCATTAGCAGCTAACACATCTTAATGCACGATACTATTTACAGCTAGCTAAAGTGGTATATACCATTCCATTCATGCCAATAGTTTAACTACTTTGTTGTTCCCAAAACACACTTTTGTTGCACACTTTTTGAATAAAGCATACCGAATTTTGAATCTAATTTATTGCTACTCAAATACTTAAGTGTAGTTTGCCTATAAGCGAAATGATAAAACACATCCATATCTGCATAGAATTTTCTTGTTTTCTCTTTTTTTTTTCGCACACTTAACTAAGCCAACTCAGGGAGAGAATGAGATAGGGAAGGGGACAATTTGATGGAGGGGAATTCCCCATCTAGGGGGCAATACTAGAGTATATTTCATTAGCTGCGACACGCACACAACACAGACACGGGACAGGCTGCTTTTGGGTGGGTTGGGTTCTTAATACATAATACTTAGAGACGAGCAATTGAGAGTTATAGATATATTCGTGACACGAGCTGTGGAACTAAATGCCAAATGTGTTTTTAATGGAAAATTAATTTTAAAATAATATGAAATATGATAATAATAATAGTGTAAATACTGAAAATATTAATCATAATATAAAATAAAAATAAAATAAAAAAATAAAATAACATAATAATAATAAATAAAAAACAAACAAGTTAGTAAAAAATAAAGAACATAATATTAGATAAAAAAATAAACAAAATTAAAATTTTTATTTATTTATTTATTTTTTTTTATAATAATAATAAAAAAAAAGTTAGAAAAGTTTTTTATAGAGAAAATCAATGATAAATTTATTTATATATATATTTTATATATAATAATACATACACCATGAATTTGTCAAAACATATTCACAACAGTAACAAAATAATAATAACGAAAACAAAAACTTACACTGTGTTTTAATCACTTTTCTCAATGTAAATAAACCGTGACACGATATATCGACACGCGCTCATCTCTTTACAATTCTTTATATAAATAGTGTTTTAATTGGTTTTTATGCTCGTTTTTCAGTTTTTGGTTGTTTCTAGGGTTAAGCAGCTTGACCTTATTTTAAGCAGAGACAGTTCTAGCTCCTTTAGAACTTGTCTCGACGTCTGTGTGTGCTGGCCGAATTCTATATCCATTTGTTTTTGGACATGGACGAGCGGAGTCGGCGACCCCACATCAGGTTGTATCATACAATCGTGCCCTGCAAATGCTGCGGCGACGGAGCCTGCGACGACTGCGGCAGCGAGTCCTGCGCCTGCAGCGAGGCGCCCGACGAGGTGCTCGGCCCGGGACCCAGATCTGCGGTATTTATGGCCAGCGAGGAGCCGGCGCCCAGCATGCCGCCGCTGCTACCGCCGCCGCCACCACCACCGCCACCGCCGCTGCCACCACCGCCGCCGCCTCCACCGCCAGAGCTGCCACCCAGTGCCGACGGATTAATGCCGCCCACACCGCCGCCGCCCAGCACACACGGCACGCCCAACATGGGCGTTGGCTCCTCGGGCGGCGTCACTTGCAATGAGATTTGATTCTAGAGAGAGAGAGAGAGAGTTGAGAAAATCTGTAGCCTGAGTGAGCTAGAGACCTTTACCTCCATGCCAATGCTGCCATTGAGTGATATCTTGATGGGATTGCTGTGATTGGTGGCCTGCATCAGTGTGGTAAAGTGACTGATGCCGATCTCCTCCAGCGAGGACTTGCGACGACCATGGCTGACGCCCACGCTGGGCAAGCCCTGCCGCAGCGAGGACGAGCGACGCAATAGTATATCGTTATCGATCTGTAAATACAATAGTATTGGACACATCCAAAAGGCAGAGACCGGATTAGAGATTAAAGACAACTAGCGAATGGCCAAAACAAAACAAAATACAAAGAACACACAAAGACACATGAATTACACAATACAAATTGGCTACAAGAATTTCTCTCTCTTTTTTTTCTTTTTCTTTTCTTTTTCGCTGGCCTAAACACACATTGAAGTGAAATCCGTGCCGCACGCTAGTTGATTAAATTGTTTGCATTAGGCTATTATATTATTATTATTATTATTATTTTGATCGTGATGATTATTACTGTTGCTGTTATTATTTCGTTACGGTATTTATATTCTTTGCGGGTGCAAAACCAACTCGAGTTAACGGAAACGGAAACGTGATGTGGACATATCCGTTGCGTGCGTGCTTTATGGTTATGAATGGTTGCTGAACTGCTTTAGTTGTACTTGGTGTTGCTGACAGTTGTTGTTGTTGTTGTTGTAGTTGTTGTTGTTGATGTTGGTCTGGCTGTTGCGGCTGTCGAGTGCTGCGGCTTTTTGAAACGCTTCAATTTTGTGAAATGGAGTCTTTCGATAACGAAATGCAATCAAATTTTGATGCTCTACATGGATCTATGTGTTTGTGTCTATGTGTTTGTGCTAGTAGTGTGTGTGAGCATTGTGGCATTTTATACATTGTGCTTCTTCATACAACAACTGGGTGATTGCTCAAGTCTAGGTGTTATGTTAGCCAATTAGGTAAAGTAAAATCACATTTCGGTAAGCCGAAGCATTCAATACCCTTGCAGCTCTTTGGTAAGCAAAAATAAGGCAACTGTCTAAAATATCAGGTATGTATTTAATTAATGAAAATTGTAATCTATCTTTTTGTGTATATATTAAAATAAAATAAAAAATAATAATAATAAGTAAAAAAAATAAATAAGAAAAATATACATATTTTTTCATTCAATTTCAAATAAAAAAAAATTAGCAACAAATATTAAAAAAGAAAAAAATAAATTATATGTATATCAATATATAAATAAATATGTAAACCATGTAAATATAAATATAAATAAAAAAGTGTGTTTTATATTAAATTATTACTTAAGGAAAAATAAAAATAAAAAAAATCCCTGTTTTTCATTCAAAAATTCATAAAAAACTTTTCATAAATTTGTTTAACTTTCGTCGTAATTGTTTCCCAAAAATAACTGAAAATTTTGATTTCCTCCTAAAATATGGCTATAAAGCAAAGCAACGTAAAATTTTAGGAAAAGCTTTTTTTTATTATTTATTTTTGCCTGCTAATTTGATTCCTATGAAAAACTGCGATTTGAAGGTAAATGAACTAAGTATTTAAGGGAACTAATTATACATTTTATGGCTCAACTTGATATTCATGCTTTTGATGTTCAGGCCTCAAAGAACTCTCAATGTTTTTCAAGCTAAAAAATTTGTGGGTTTAAATTATTTATACTGTTGCTGCAAAGGTATTGAAATGTTAAATATGTAATATGTAGCAGATAAATATATATTTATGCAATGCCAGACTGACATGATAGATCATGAATTTAGGGCATATATAAGGCAGCTCTGGCATTTGATAAATACACAGTTATCTAGGTAAAGTTGTGGACATAAATGGAGTGGAGTATATTTTTTGGAGTGTCGATAAACGTGAACGCAAAAAACAGGAAAGTGGAAATCGTGTGACTCAGATAGGGAGGCAGTGAGCAGTAAGTGAGTGAGACAGTTAGAGAGAAAGAACATAAAACAGAGAGAGAGAGAGAGAGAGAGGGGGAGAGATAGGTGTAGGAGGTGTGGATAGAGAGAATAATAGCCAACCCGCAATGAGTTACTCCTGCCGCGCTGCGAGCCAACCACCGTCGGACTGTCGGGTAGAGAAAGAGAATTCGATTTAATTTGCTGCATCGGGGGCGTACAGCGCTGCGATGATCCATACCCGGCCAATGTCTGAACGCTCTGCATTTGCATGGGGTTCAAACCGGCGATGCCGGAGCCGCGTCGCGAACCAGCTCCGACGGCGGTGTTGCTCATATTTGGCATTTGCGGGCCACAGGTGGCGCCCAAATTGATGTTCGAACAGAACGAAATGTTCGACTTGCGGCGCGAATTGTGACGCTCGAAGGTCTTTTGTGCCGAGAACGGTGAGGGGCGCACCAAATAGCTGTGAATTAAATTTAGAGATATTGGGTTGAACAGAAATTAATTAGCTTGAATTTAAACATATTGAATATATATAGAAGATTTCTTTTTAGAATAAACTATTTATTAATAATAAAATAAATAATATCAGCTATTAGAATTATTTTCATTTAATTCAAATCACTTTTTGAAGTACGTAATATTAGTAATATATATACTAATAATTATGATATATATAAAATATTGGATTTAATTAACTAATTATACTTTCTGCTAAGAGTTTTTTGAATACTCATTCCCCGATCTTTTTTATAAATTGTAGAATTTTTTCAACATTTTGCAATTGGCTTTTAACTTTAGTAAGTCTATGCGAATTACAAACTAGTTGTAATCTAAAAAACATCAGCCAGTCCCAACTGTTTTATACCCTAACCACTGTTCCCGAGATCAACTATAAAATATTCTACTCATTCGCACTCGCTCTGGGCATAGCCGAAGGGCCTTCGGTTTCTTTCGTTTTGCTTTCTGCTGAGCGCCTGGAGTTGATCTGTTCGTGTGACGCTCTTTCCACAAACATCGTTTAGAGTGATACGATTTGAAGAACCGTCCCAATTGATCTCTCAGTTTTGTGTCAGAGTGTGAGTGGCATTGATAAAAGTTCAACGAGCTATGGATACACATTTTCCCTCATTTTTCACTCTATGCTATAAAAGTTTCTTGATAAGCAAACTAAACTCTCTCGAATCATACTCACATCAGATCGCCCTCCTCCAGCTTAAGATCACAGCTTGGATTGATTATCACATAGGACAAATGATTGCGCTTCTCGCTGACATCGTCGTAGTCGATGGTTGGCAAATTGAGCGACTCCATGCGACTGCGCACCAGATTCGCGATTTCCGCTCGCTCGATTTGCTGGGCGTGATTATCGCGTGCCTCGTCAGCCAAATTGATGGAATACTGCAAGAGATGTTGGTCCAGCCAAACATTAAAAATGTATGCAAGTCGAAGAAGTTTGCTCAATTTGTTAGTTACACATTGATGTGTGTATGTGAGTGTGTTTGTTTGTTTCTGTGTATGTGAGTGCAGTGATAATGTTATCTTAGATATATACTCAGTTTTCTGGCATCCATCACCAACAGCATGCGTCAAAGCGTTCAAGAACCAAGTCATAAAAGGAACTAAAACTCACCTACCTCGCGTCACGCCCACAATTGTGATATTTGTGTGTGTATGTGTGTGCTTTTCTTTTTTTTTTTTTTTTTTTTTTGACTTGAAATGAGATTACTTACGGATGATCCTTTACGCTCCGAACAGCCGCCCAGGCAATTGACTGACTTCTGGCGCGGCCGGCCACCACCACCACCACCTGCACCACCACCAATACCACTACCACCACTACCCGCTGTCGGCGGACGATATGTAACACCTCGCAGCATTTCCGAGCTATCCTTGGTGGAGTCGGGCGTGCCAGTCTCCTCATCATACTTAGCATGGAATTGTTTTTTTTTTTTTTTTTTTTTTGGCCGGGTCGAGATGGTTTTTGGTATGCAAATTTCAATGAATTTTTCGGTTAAACACAAAATGATTTACATTTTTAATTGGTTTTTAATTGAAATGGCAGATTGTATCAGTTTTATGCATGAATAATGTTTATCTTTATATATATATATCATTTTTTTTTTTCTTTGGGCTTTATGCTCATTTAATGTTAACGATGTTATCTTTATATATATAGATATATGTATAGATGTATTATTTAGTGTGTGTGCGTGTGCATGTGTGTGTGTGTGTGTGTGTGTGTACAAAAAACAAGGTAACATTGAATCTGTGTTGTTAGTCATGCCGAATAAAATGTTAACTAAAAGCCAAAACATGTTCGTAATCAATTTTTCGTTTATAATCAAATTAATGGAAAAAGCATCGAAAGAAAATTGAAAAGAAAAACAAAATGAAAAACTATTGTTCGTAAAAGGTGCTTGGCAAGCGCTTGTTCACAAATTTGCGCAACGAAATGATCGAAAAGTCAATTAAAAATCTAATTAATATGCTAAATGAAATGGTCTCTTCAGGATTTTGCCTATTTCGTGCTTTGCAGCTCGAGTTTCATAGTCGCCGTTCGTTTCGCTAATTTGTATCGATTTTTTAATCAAGCTAAGCAATTTTAATGAGCATTTCGAAACACGAAAGTTTTCTCTGGTATCTATGGATTTTTTTTTTTTACAAATTGATGAAATTTAATTGGTGGAATAAAGAACAGATTAAAATCTAAATACTGTACGGCAATTGCATTAATAAATTTATATTATATTATATAATAATACTTTAATGAAAATTTATATAATAACAAATATTTTTGTTATATATAATTATTATTATTATTTTTAAAATAAATAAACAAATGATTTATGTTAGGTGGATAATTGTAAAAATTGTATTATATTATATTAATAATAATTATAATGAGCTTTAATAAAAGTTTATATATTAAAAAAAAAATAATATTTTTATAAATAATAATTATTATTATTTTTTAAATAAATAAACAAATGATTTATATTAGGTGGATAAATAATTAAATATAATGAAAATATAATTAAAAGATAAATCTTTATTTTTAAGCCCAACGATAACTAATATCGATAATCGAGCAACGATTAAAAAATAAATGAAGCTGTGGTAAACTTATTGACTGATGTTGAATAATTAATAAATATCAAAGGCCACAACACGAAGTGCAACAATAGCCGAGTCCAGACAGCAGCAATGGGTTAAGCGGGGTTTGGTTCAGGTGTTTTACAACGCCTATGGATAATGTAATTATTTATGTTTTGTTTTTCGTGGCCAGCTATTGTCCTGGCGTGCAGGACGCAACGCAACAAGCAAATGCAATCAGCTAATTAAAGGTCTGCATGCAAAAAAAAAAAAAAAAAAAAAAAAAAAAAAAAAAAAAAAAAAAAAAAAAAACGGAAGGGAAACGGAAACGGAAAAAATTACAGCAAGCGATGAGAAGAACAGAGTCATGCAAGCGAATTCCTAGCTAATTCTACTATACTATATATCTACACACATAGGCAGACCACCACACACACACACACACAAGAATGGCCATAGAGAATGCTACGGCTTATGAGACAGGCAGGCAATTGTTGTGAGGATTGTATGAGAAATGTATTTGATTTTTTAAATAGATTTTGTTGTTGTTCTTGTTGAGTATATTTTTAGTATATATATATTTTTTATTTTTAGATTGTCCTTTTTTGACTAGTCTATGTTTTGTTATTAAATATATATGTGACTCACTGCGTGCGTGTGCGTATTTTCAATAGCTGGTCAAGTCCAATACAAACGCAAATTAGTTTATTTTCATTTCAACATTTCATTTCGACAGACAAATTCGACAATGGGTCGTATGAGTAATTTATTCGCAAATTTGTAGGAACCGGGGAAGGCGCCAAGAAGGCTTGGGTTTTTCATTTTCTTTAATTTTCTTTTCATTTATTTTTAGCTAATGTGTGTGTTTATAATACGAGTAAGGATTAGGCAAAAGATGAGCTAAAAATTGTGGGAAAAAACTTTGGCAAATTCTTTCGACTGGCTGATTCAATAAAATATATAAAAATATAAAATCAACTACGAAAGTTTTCATTTTTTGTTTTTTAAGGTTTATATACAAAATCAAGGGGGAAATTTTTATACAATTGATGCTAAATCAGCACGCTATGCTTTATGTTTTCGAAAGGGTTTCTTTGGCTAAGCATATATATATATATATATATTGATATGTATATGAGGAAAAAAAACTCTAGATCGTTGTTAAGCGAGTAAAAGTTACGTTAATTGAAATTTGATTAAAAATCTTTTTAGCTTTGCCATTACGTTCACAAGTTCAAGAGTAATAATTGAGAAAAAGAGAGTTCTTGTAGTAGTATAGTATATAGTATACGATTACTTATAAGTAGATATAGAATATATATTGAGTAAAATATGCAAATGAAGTTTAGATTTTTTTTTTTTTTTTTGGCGCAGACTTGTCTCAAATGCAGTTAGTATCGAAGCGTAAGCGTGTGATTTAAAAACAAAATAAACTCAATGGACGTAACACATAAATCAATAGTAACAGAAACTAAAACATAAACGAATGTCCGCTAATTAAATATTAAGAACCAAAGACTAACTTAAATCGAGTACAAATCAATTTCATTTGAATTTCTTTTCTTGTATACCTAAGTTGTGAGCAAGAGACAGAGTTAGTTAGAGACAGACAGAGAAAGAGAGACAGGCTGTGTGAGTAGTGTATTTTTGGTGTGATAAGTTGAAGGCAAAACAAATTTCGGTTGTTTTAGTTCTGGTTAGTTTAGTTTAGGTGCGGCCAAAAGAATTGGCAAAAGGGGCCCAAAAGGTTGAAAGTAAACTTTGTTCGATTTCAGAATTTGTTATTTTTATTTTTTCGTTGTTGTTTTCTTGGTTGGCTGCATTTGTTTTGGACTCACCGATGGACGCAAGCGCACACAATGCCTGCTGAAGGCGGAGAAGGGTCCCCATCTCTCGACCGGCGAGTTACTCACATGTGAAGTATCCGCATTGGAGGTGTCCTGCGTGCGATAGATACCAATTGGAATTTCGCAGGTGGTCGAGCAGAGTTTCTGATACAGACGCCCATAGGTGCGTATCCACATGTCATCTTTCGTAATGCGCATCTGTCGGTGAGACGAAGAGCGGAGGAGTGAGTTTTATTTCTTCTTGAGTAACTTTTTTAAAATTTATTTTCATTTTGTATTTTTACTTTTTATTAATTTTTTAATTATTTATTGTGTATTTATTAAAATTATTTACTTGTTTATTTATATATTATTTTCTTAAGTAATTTTTTTTCGTATAATATTTAATATTTGTTTATTTTTTTTTATTTAAGTTTATTTATTTTTTTTTATTCATTTATTTTATAATATTTTTCTTTTTAGTTATTGAAGTCAAAATTTTATTTGTATTTATTATTTTTTACTTCAATAATACATAAAATAAAACTTTATTATTTCTTAATTATTTTATTTTGGAGTATTTGATCTATTCTTTTTGCATTTATTTTTTCCTTATTTATAATTTTTTATTTAGTTTCTAATTAGTTATTATTTATTTATTTATTTAAAAAAAATTTTTATATACCTATTTTATTTTATTTTATTTTTATATTTACCGAAGTCAAAAATCCGCTGCCTGGCGCCTGATCAATGCCCAGCAGGAGTCGCACAAATGTAATCACATAGTCCTTGACAAATGCCTGATAGAGCAGCGTGTCCAGCATGGAGGCACTGAAGACCGCGCCGGCGGCAAAGGGCAGACGAAACATGTACGAGATATGCGAACCGCGCTCCTTCTCGCGCTGCAATTAAGTGAGCGACAAATTAACCAATGACAACTGCAACGGTAAACCCCCCGCCCCGGGGCCCCCTTGTTACCGACCTTCTCCATTTTGCTGAGATGCAGAGCGTACTTGTCGTGCGCCCGGAACTGCATGAAGCGCATATTCGAGCTCTGCGACAGCTCCGTGATGCTCTTGATGCTTGGAAAGAATCTGAGCGGAAGTGAAGAAGAGTTAGACTTGAATGCAGTTATCTCCTTAGATAAACGGCCTACTTGAACATATTTTGCACAGCAACTATCGTATTGCAGTCGGAGAGTGAATCCTCCTCGGCGGAGTTGGAGAGCTCCTTGTTGACCACCACAACACTCTCGGCTAGCGTAATGCCAGCGCGCAGCAGATCATCCAGACAATCAATAGAGCCCAGCATCCAATAAACCTAATGGAAATGTGCATTTAGAGAGCTGCAAAGAGAGTGAGGATGAGGCAGCTCACCAGTGGAAAGTAGGAAAGTGCATCGAGAAAGGCGACATCGGGTCGTCGCTCCAGCAGCAAAATAATCGGATTCAGTGAGGTCTTCGAGCGGAAATGAGCACGCAGTGGAATGATAAAGTTGTAAATGCCATTCGAGGCGTAGTCCGCAGCCAGAATGATGGTCTTGTTCTGCCATTGATACTCCTTGGCATTGCGATAGCTGCAGTGCTCACAGACCTAGAGGGAGAAAGAGAGAGAGAGAGAGAGAGGGAGATAGAGAAAGTTGAAGTAATCATGTCTATTATTTCTAAATCTTCATCACCTGTGCCAGCTGCAGACAGCATAGCGGTTTCTTCTCTTTGAGCAGGTAGCAAAGCGTCGGACTGACCCCAATGAAGGGCGAGACTGGCGGAAAACCTTTGACAATGCTGCAATGTAGAAAATTTATGCGTTACAGCAGTTATATAAATGAGCTCAGATGAACAAATTTTTTCTCGAAATTTGTCTTAAGCAAGAACAAATGAAAAAAAAGAGGTTAAAGGTAAAGCGTTTCTCATTGTTTTTAAGTGCAGGATGTGAGCAGGCGGCGCAGAAAAACTGAAGTCTACATCTAAAGAGGAAAACACGTGTCCTCTAACTACATGGCAATGTATTTACGCAATTGTCGTTTGTATCTGAATAGATGATGATTTTCATAAAGTTTTCCTTTTAGCATGCAATTAATGTGGCCCAACGAACAGCTGCTACAACTGGCTAACTTGCTTGAGTCGGAGACTGACCCACAACGGTGGCTCTTATCGCGACTGACTGTTACGTGGGTCTTGGCCCAGCAGCACTGTAAATGAACAGCAACAACAACAACAGCAGCGGCAGCAGCAACAATAACAATAACAACAAGTTGAGTCCAAAGAACAACTTTTGTATGAATGCAAACGACAAACGACAAAGATGCAACTCAGCGTTAAAGCAAAGAATGAAAGAAAAGGAACGAAATTGAATATAAAGGAAGCCGCGGCGTAAACAGAAACATCAACAACAATAATAATAACAACAACAACAAGAATATGGTACTGTAAAATGCTGGCATAGCATAGTCGCATCGAACGACTATATAAATACGCTGTAAGCACGAAAGGTAATGGATGATTTCTAACAACAGATGATTTCTTCAACAGCAAATCATTAAATTTTTATATCAAAAACAAGTAATTTGATGATAAATTCTTATTCGTATTAACCTATTAAAATTTAAGAAATTCTCAAATCATTGATTCGGAAAATACTTGGAATAAAATTCAGTATGAATTAATTAATTAAATTAGGAATTTTTTTGTTGAGTATTTTACGATAATTTTTTTTATGTTTGAAATGCATAAAATATGGAGAAGCAAATTTAATTTGAATAATTGAATAAAGTTTTATTTAAATTTTATTTTTAAACTTATAAAAATTATTTATTGTTCGCCTAGGACAATTGTTCATGGCCTTCAAATTTTGACTGTATGAATAAATTTATTAAATGTTGGGAAAATTATTTTGGTAATATTATAACATAATTTAACATGTTTTAACTTCTATTTAAGTTTGAGAAAATTGTCTATAAAAATTTAATTATTTATTTATTTATTAATTTTTTATTTTTTTGTTAATGTATAAAAATTCTGTATTTCCGCTTAAGTCATTGGCTATACGCTCCATTGGCTAGCATTACAACTTTGGCAGTATGGAAAAATTTATTAAATTTATTTTTGTAATATTATAACAAATTCAATTTAAATTGAACAAATTTTCTATTTGAATATTTTTTTTATTTTTTTCTCTTTTTAGGGCAATTTTCACTGGCTATACGCTCCATTAGCCAGCATTCAAAGTTTGTTAGGGTATATGTTAAACAAGACTGAAAACGTGAAAGAGCATCATCAACAAATCTCAAGTCGTAGCGCGCTCCGTCCAAGGTAAACGTTGCAAGTCATTAAAAAGTGCCCTGCGGCAGGCAACTAGCGACTGTTGCAAGCAAACAAAATATTGCATAAGAAGCGGCAGCAATAGCAACAATAATAATAGTAGCAGCAGCAACAACTGCAACGGCAACAGCAACAGCAAATAGCAACGATAACAACTCTTCAACAATGGAACATTCCAAAATGCACAGCCCGAGTTGCAGGTGTCTGGTGGCCCGCTGTGTGGCGGCGCCTCGAACGGGCGGCAACTTACCCGGAATAGTCGGCCGCCCACACCGGACGCGCCAAGCGACGTGTCTCTGCGGAGCTGCTCGACGTAAAGCCACAGCCAGGAGGCGGTGGCGGCGGCGGGGGCGGGTGCGGTGCTTGGAACGGGCACTGGGCTAGGCTGTGAAAGTGCGCCTGACCGGCAGCCGCTGCCGTTGTGGTGGTGGTGGTGGCGGTGGTGGTGCTGCTGCTGCCACAGCTGTCGCGTGAGCAACTGTAGCAGCAGGAGCAGCGCTGCAACTGGCGACGTCGCGCCGCCAGCAATGCCAGCGGACCACCGGCCAGCCCCTGGCCCAGGCTCATGTCCAGGCCCATGTCCAAGCCCAAACGCTGGCCAGACGGCAGAGCGCACTCGCTGTCGCAGCTGTAGCTCTTCTTCATGGCGCGCCGGCGTAGCGACGCTGGCAGCGGCTGCGCTGCTGGCGCATTGGCGGCATTGGCATTGCAATAGCCACAGTTGGCGCCGCCCAGCGCGCTGCCACGCTGCTGATACGAGTCCTCCGAGGAGCTCATGATGAGCGAATAGGTGCGCGATTGTGGAAAGTGACCGCCCAAGCAACTGCGAGAGTTTAGGTTTTGTTTTTTTTTTTTTTTTTTTTTTTGGTTTTGTTTTCAGCGTTTCATATGAAGGACGAGAGTAGGGTCTAAGCTAAGCTAAGTGTTTTCTTTGGGTGCTCAAGGCAGGATTATTGTTACAGCTAAGACAACATGAATATATATATATATCTATATATCATAAACATAGATTGAGTGGACTGGGCTAAAGCAATATTTTCAGCATTTATATATTATAAATATATTATATATTAAAAATGAATAACAAATAAAAATAAAATTAAAAAAAAATATGCAAAATAATTTGGAAGGAGAAACGAGGCATAATGTATAAATTTAATGAAATAAAAATATAACAAGTTTCCATAATTTTTGGTTAATAAATGAAAACAATTTTCAAATTAATTTTTGGTAGATATTTTTTTTTATGTTGTACTTATATATCGAATTTTGTTGTTGTTAATAAATATATTTATTTTTTTTTTTAGTTCTTATTTTATTTTATTTTTTATTAATTTTTTTTTTGTTTTTTTTTTTTTTTTTTTTAGTTTATACCCACAAATTTTACACATAATTTCTTTTAGATTGCATAGAAAATCGAACTATAACTGATAAATCGATAAAAATAAAATGCTGAAAATATCGCAGGGGTTTTATTTACATTTATAGACAAAGAATTTAGACAGTTGTTTGATTGCACGCCAATTGGAGGATTACATTCTTACATACATCACAGTTAGGGAGATAAAGTCAGGTACAGTTAGAGATTCATCTAGTAGTTAACTATGTGAATTGAGGACTTTGCATTTTTTTAAAGTTTTTTCTTGTTCTTTTGGGGTGTACACACAGTTACAGTTATGCATATATAAGTCTGCTATCATATTACAAGGGGGGGATTTGGTAGGAAATGTGCCTCAATTATCAATTGGTTAATCAAAAGAAAAAGAAAACGGAGTTACTTAGGTTGTGGCAGACACACAGAGGAAGCTAAAGGCCAAATGCATAGACTTACGCAATTTTCTCTGAGGGCGAACGCCAAGGCATCTCGTCGTCAATCTCATCGTCGCTCTCATCGCCCTCCTCGCCATCGTCGTTGCCGGCTATGCTAAACGATGAGGACGTAAACATATCCGGCACGGGCAATATGGAGGGTCGACGACTGCCTGCAGATTGTGTGAAAACATAACGGTTATTTGGGCCAAATTGAGCTCTAGGGTTACACTGTCTATTGCGTATCTCTTTCTTACCTCTACGCTGATTGAGCACATCGGGACTGAGCAGATTGGGATTGTTGGCGAACGGCACGTCCAGGTGATTGCCCGTGGTGGTCAGTGCGGCAGGTGTGATGCTCAGCGAGGTGCCCATGTTGAGGCCGACGCCCAGGCCGCCGCCGCTGCTGCTGGAGCTGGCCTGATTTTGGCCACCCGTCCCACTGCTGCCAGCTGCCCCGCTGCCGCCTCCTAGCACCAGCGATGTTGTTGTTATTGTTGTCGTCGTCGTCGCAGCCGCCGCCGTCGGTAAATGCGTTGTGCTCACCGTTGTGTCCTTTAGATTCTGCCTGGAGTCCGATATTATCACAGCCGTCGGTGTGTCGCTGGCTACAGAGGGTAAATTTGCAATCGGAAATTTATTAAGATTTTTCGCTCAGTGTACCACAGTGTGCGCGCTCAATTAGACCGCAGTGCATTAACGCAAAGTATTAAGCACAAAATTTATAGCTACTTGAACAAAATGTCGTTGCTTTACATGTAAAATTCACTAATAGTTTAGCCAAACAACAAACAACTAGGATGAAGAAGCTGAACGACGACGGCACAAAACAGTGTGGGATGGAGGAGACACACAGAGAAAGAGAGAGAGAGAGAGAGAGAGAGAGAGAGAGAGAGAGAGAAAACGACGTGCAGTGGTGGAGAACCTGTTCAACTCATTAAAACTCTTTTCAATTCAAGGACCAAGAACTGTGCAGCTGACAAAGTTGCCCATTGCCAAGTGGTTAAGCAGCAGGAGTAGCAGCAGCAGCAGTAGCAGCAGGAGTAGATGCCAATGACATTAGCTTAAAGTGAGTCTTACATATGGAATTAATCCTAGTGAAATATGCGAAATGATATCCTGAGAGGATAACTTTCGAAATTAAGTTTAGCTTAACATACGATTTGAATTAAAAAAAAAAATAAATAAAAATAATAATAAAATATTTAATAAGATCAAATTCTGTGATTTGGATTAAAAAAATAAATAAATAAATAAAAAGAAAAAAGATTTAATGAGATAAAATTCTATTCGTCTATGCAATTGAAAAAGCTTTAACTGTGTATTAAAAAGACATTATAGTATTATACATATACTGCATTAAGCCTTTTGGGTATTAAAAAGATTCGCAAAATACATTAACAAAAAAAAAAAAAAAATAAATAAATAAAAAAAATAAAAAATTATTAATTTGATCCAAAATAATAATAATGTCATAATATTATTATTATTATGATTATTCCTCATTTCAATCTACTTCCCATCTTCATTCAGCTTTCAGCTCGTGTCATTGGCGTCTGAGCGCTGTCAAGTTTTTGGCCCCGTAATATTGACTTTCAGTTAAGGTGTGTAGTTGGAACTTAATTGCGTTGGTTCACAGCACAGTCAAAGCCACAAGTTGGCTTGCCTAATGACGCTGCCTCATTTGCAGAGGCTTGTTACCACGCTTTAATTAAGACGAAAGGCGACAGCAGCCACATAAATTTTGGCCACAAAATACACGAGTATTTTGATAGAAATATTTCCTAGCCTGCCTGTGGCAGACACGCAACAGTTGCCGCTGTGGCCACAGACGGATGTGGGCAAACGCTGCGTATACGCGATGTGAGTACGGTGCACAGCATTGCGTATACGCGATGTGCGCCAACAAATTGTTGCGTGTACATTGCATATAATTTACAATTGACAGGAGTCTCTACGAACACAATATCAACTAACAATAAAAATCAATAAACAATCGAGAGATGGAGAGAGAGACAGGGAGAGAGACAAAAAACATTTAGAAAGGGTTTCACAATATGAGACATGCAATAAAATACGTCGAAAGGAACAACAAGTGCTAAAAGCAAAATGAAGCAAAAGACAAAAATAGCATCGCGTAAGTAACTGAAATTGCTTCAGCATAGTGTGCGAGAGTGTGTGTGTGTGTTTGGGGGAGTGTATGTATGTGTGTGTATGACACCTGTCGCTAATGGCTTTCAAATAGCGGAAAATGGTTGTCGGGCTGGGCAGGCTTACAAATGGGTCCAAAGGCATTTACAGGCGCTAAGCAAAACTTAAGTTCTAGACAAAAATAAAACATGTATATATAGAAAGAGAAGGCAATACAAAGAGTGTTAAATATATATATATAGAGAGAGAGAGAGAGACATAGAGAACTAGAGGTAAAGAGTACTGTTATGTAAAGGTGTTTTCAAAATGTGATTATTAGTTAAATGTTTTGGATTTGGATTTTTGTTTTGCATTTCTTTCGGTATGAATTAGTATATAAAAAACTTTTGGAGTTGTTCAGTACAATTGGAGAAGGTTCTTTTTTTGTTTTAGTATTATTTTTGGGGAGTTTCTTTTCTTGGAGTCACACTCACGCACAAATAGTGTTGTATAATCACTGTCACATGTTAGTTGTTGCATTTGCGGATACGGTTGCGGTGATGGTGACGGTGACGGTGGCGGATACGGATACAACGGTTGCAAGTGTTGCCTCTCAATTAGGGGCGTGCCGGCGCCAGAGTCATAGGTGGGACTATGGGGCACACGAACACAAACAGACGGCACGGCTGCAATCGTCGATTGATTCAAAGCGATTGCTGTTGCAGTTGCTGTTGTTGTTGTTGATGCTGATGCTGATAATAATGTTGATGATGTGAGAGTCGTGCTAATTGTTGTTGGTATTGTTCTGGTTGTTGTTGTTGTTGTTGATTGTTTTGTTGTTGATGTTGTTGTTGTATTCGCTACACATACATTATACGATATATATGATATTATAATATATATATATGTAGATATATATATGGTATGTGTGTGTTAAGGAGCGTGTTTGGGTGTGTGTGTGTGTGTGGAGGTGTGCGTGCATGTGTGTGGGCAGTTAGTATTTTTTTGGTTTAGTTCTCAGCTATTGTACTCAGAGTTGCCAAGATCTAATGTGACTTTATTGATGATTTGCTTAGTTCTAATTTATCAGAGTATTTGCTAGCCAGCTATTACTTAGGGTACTCATTTCTATATATTTTTATGTTTTTTTTTTTGTTTCTTTTTTTTTTATTTTTTATGTTCAGTGATCTGTTAGTTTATTCATTGATTTCGCTAATGTTTAATATCAACTCGTTATGAGAAAATATTTTTTTATTTATTATTTTTATTTATATGTTATTTATTTTTTAGTCATTTCCAAACAATTGAGAATTTAGTTTTAAATAAACAATTTTTTTTTTAGCGTTTTTAAATGTTTGAAGGACAAATTTATTAACATATGAATAGGAATGTTTTCACTTATTTTGGTAAATTATTTTATTTAAATACACAAATGACAAACATTCAAAAAATTGTTTATTTATTATTTTCATTAAATATATTTATTTAATTAATTATTTTATATTGTTGAATTCAATATTATATTATTAATATTTAATTCATTAATTGAATTTAGAAGAATTTCATTTATCAATTTTTAATTTCAATTTTCAATCATTGTTACTTAATTTTACTTTAAATTTTACAAATTTCTATTTTGTCAAAACTTAAAAAAATATTGGAAATGACTAAAAAATGTTCTAAAAAATATATGCTATCCAGCTAAACTGTATGTAAATATATATATATTTTTTTTAATGTTAAGTATATATACTTTCTAAGCTCGAAACAAGAGAAATATAAATAGAATTTTAAAAGAGCCAAGAGGCAATTAAATTATCAAAGTTGTAAAAAAAAAAGTAGTACAAGAAAGATGTTAGAGACGTTCTGAGAGAGCCAGAGAACAAACATAACAAAGCGGTGGAATTTTTGTATTGAATATTTCATATTTTTTGTATTGTTTTTTGCTTGCTGAATCTATTTTTGTTGTGTTAGCTTTTGAAACGAACTTTGAGCGCAAGATAATTAATTAATGAACAAATGAAAAACGTCAACTTTCAAGACAGAAATAAATGATATTAATTAGAGACGGGCACGCGCACACACACATTTAAAGCGTTTCAGTTTGTTGTTGTTTATTTTTTATTTTTTTTCAAATTTATTTCTTATTTTTAAGTCAGACAAATTGACAACCGCAACGAGATGAAATTAAGAAAAACAAATTACTTGAAGACAGACAAATGAATTAGAAACTTTGCCGATAACGAACGCAAACGAAAGCAGCCCAAAACAAAATCAACATAAATAAGAAAAACTTGTTGCTAAATTATAAATAGAAAATGAAATAGATATATATTTATATATATTTGATAAATATATGGATATTTTTTCTGAGCAACATTCAAAGTCATTCAAACGTGTGTGTTTCGTCTTTTTGGTAGTTTATAATTCTTTTGATGACACACACACACACACACGAATACACACACATACACACAGTCTCACACTCACACACACACTTATTTGGCATTCATGTGCCGCATTGTACCCACCAGTTGCTGCATGTGCGTGATGTGTGGTGGCGCTAGCACCACTGCTGCCAGCACCACCGGCTGCCGTTGTCGTATCCGTAGTTTGATTTTGATTAACGACAAATGCCGAATTCTCCTCCTTGGTAATGCTCATATAATAGCACGTGTCATCCTTTTTCATGATGTGCCTGGGCCCAGGGTTCAGTAGTATGGTATCCTCATAGAATTCTGGCAGCTCGGCCGGACGCACGCCCACCAAAGCGACACCATACCTAAATATAACAAAAATATATATATTTGCTTAGCATTATTTTTTATTTATTTAATTTTATTTTATTTTATTTTTGGCATTTTACATAAATTTGTATTTGAATGGACGCAAGCGTCAAAATAAATATGAATGACGAGATAAAGAGGCGTGCAAGTTGGCATTTATTTGCGCCCAGCCACTCCCCACACGCCACTCAATGCCACGCCCCTCCGCTTGGCTCGAAACGTCAAACGTCAATTCAGTTTTGTTAACTAAAAAGCATTTTGAAGTATCTTCACTTACTTGCGATGCGAATGAAAGCTGGCATAGGTAAAACTTTTGCCCTCGTACTCCCCGAAGAAGCGACTGTCCCCCAGCACAATGTGATAAATCTCGTTGCCGGAACATTTACCATAGAGACGATGCCATTCCTCCGGCGACTGTTGACCTTCCCTACAAAGCGCGAGACGGCAGAGAAATAAAAGTTAAAGGAAAGTTTAATAGGTGCAAGCCAGAAAAAGGAGCTCGGTTTTAAGGTTTTTAGTTTCAATTGTTCGGATTCCTATTCGGTTTCGGATTCTCTCTGGTGTCTGGCCACAAATATGTTAAAGCTACGCGCACAATTGTGTGCTGGGTTGAACAGACTCATTAGAATTCTTTAGTTAACTAATGCGTCAAGTTATACGCGGCGTATGATTAATCTGGCTTGCGTGTTGAAGCCGCAGACAGCCCGAGAGTATTCCATTCATTTAATTTAATTTAATTTAATTTAATCTTTATTTGCTTTTTTTACACACTTCATGAGCGTGCAGCATTTGCATAAAACTCAGTTTTGCTGCCAGAAACAATTGCGCATTCAATTTAATTAAAACTCGCACTTCAAATTGACGCGATTTGCGCATATTTCCATTTTACAAATGCGTCCGTCCTTGTGCCAGTTTGATATTTAATGCAGGAAATGGAAGTGGATGCGACCAACGCGTGTTTAAATGTTTTCAACAACAATTAAAGTTAATTTTAGCTCAAAATTTAAGGAGTAATTACTAATTGAAAGCGTTGAGGACTTCAGCAGGGTCGCAGTTAATGAATAATGTGGTAAAAATAATTTGATAAGAAAAATGGTATAAAGAGAAAAAGAAAGTTTACATAGACAAAAAAGAAATAAAAAAAATAAGGAAATAAATAAAAATAAAATAAATAAATAAAATAAATAATTCAAAAAATAACAATAATACTAATAATTATAGCTATATATAAATATGAAAAAATATATGTATATTTAAATATAATAAATATATAATGAGAAAAAAAAAAGAAAAATTATGAAAATGTTTTAAAGCAGTTTGAAACCTATTTTAAAATAAATAAAAATAAATTTATTGCCGCAAGTGCAGAATAAAATATGAAGAATAATTTTATACAATATGTATAAATAGAAGAACTAAACATAAAAAAGAAAACAAAAATTATAATAAATAAAGCAAAGAAATAAATTAAATAAAAGCTGCTTATAGGTACTTAAATATGAAAAATGCAATTATTTTAAATTATTATAAAAAATTCAAGCGCAAAAATAATAATCTAAAAAGTAAAAAAAAAAAAATTATGCTGAATGGGTTGTAAAGAAGTTTAAAACCCATTAAAATTCGAATTAAATGTGTTGCCGCAGGTGCAGAGCTATTTGGCTGCATATCAAAGAAACTAGAATTCGAAATGAGTAAAAACAAATAGCCAGCTATAAAGCTTATCTATGGCCTTTTCTGTTGATTAAGTAATTTGGTCGCCTGAGTGCCTGCCCGGCATGGCGAAGGATAGCAGAAAATGTGATGCGAAATGCCAGATGACACAGGTGACACGCATCAAGGCGGCAAAACTGCTGACGCATAGCAGCTAAATGTTTTTTTCTTTTTTTTTCTCTCTCTCTCTCTCTCTCTCTTTCAAGCTTTTTGCTAGAGTTTGCTGACCATTAACAGTTGACCGGGCATTACAGGGGACATATAGTATATATGAATATATGATGTATATACATGTGTTTTTTATTTTTTTTACGTACTGTCCTCGCGATGTGTGCAGCAGAAGGGTGACCAGCGTGCTGGCGCCGGGACAGGTGCAATTGTTGGCCAGCAGGGCGTACTTGAACTCATCCTCGCAGACCACGTGCTCGGCGAACTTCACATGCAGCTTGTGCTCCGGTCTGGCCACAGCGAATTTCCGCACATCAATATATGTATAGAGAGATAGAGAGGGGAAAAGAATGAAAGATGAATGTAAATACATGTAGTTAGCTATTTATTGACGGCATTGGTTCTGTGGCACGCACAGCGCTCAAACAGTGAAAGAAATCGAATTAACTGAGGCGTGACAAAGTGTCGCCCGTTACACGCAACAGAACTCACCTGAATATCTGTACATATTGCGGCACATTCGGCGCAAAGTCCTTGACGGCCCAGGACCGTAGTATGGTGTGCTCATCGGCCGCCGTTTTGTCCGCATAGTTGCGAGCAGCCAGTATGAAACAGGCTTCCGCCTCGTTCATGCGCGCCCGTGCCAAGTCGCCGTCCTTCAGGCAGGAGCCCTGTGCGTTTGTCAAAATGTCATTGGGCATTTGGCATTTGGCATTTGGTATTTGGTATTTGGTATCGAATCACAGTTTGTCAAATATTTATTTAACCAACCTGAATGTAGATGACGCGCTGCGCCCAAATGGGCACCTGCAATATCATTCGCATCGTTGTGTCCAGCTCCATGGGACTGAGCAGCACCACATAGAAGTCTTGCAGCAATGGGTGCGCATAGAACTCGTTCAGAAAGTCCATTATCGTATCCGCGTGCAGCGTAGTTGAGCAGACAACCACATGCTTCTCGCTCTGCGCTCGATGCGAGGAGTAGCTGCCGCCCAGTTTCTGTCGTTCCATCCAGGTGAAGGCCAATTGCTCAAACTGCAATGCCATGGGGATACAAATAAAATAACGGATATGAACATCACAAACAATCTTAATATATTTTTAAGAGGAATCCGAGTCCTGTTCGTGTTTTATTTGTTTGCATGAGCAACTGTTTTGACATTCCCAGAGCCTTGGCCTAGTCACCCACACAAATATGCTCCAAAATTTGTGTTTCTAGCTACTTAAGCTTATGTCCATAAATTGCTATACTTTAAAGATAAAATCCATACTTATGAAAAGAAAAATAAACACTTAAATCACTTAAATTCCTATTTTGGCTCAATAAATGAACGAGAAAATCAAAAGAAAAGCAATATATGAATAAGTGGAAACATTTCTATTGCTGTATAAATTAACTTGAATTTTATTGCAATTATTTAAAAAATATATAAGAATATATAAAAAAGGTAGTAGTAATTTTTTAATATTAAAAAAAATAAATAAAATAAAAATAAATAAATAAATAAAGAGAGATTCATATATTTAATAAATAAAAGTCGAATTTATACATTTTAAAAAAAAATATTTTGGAAAGATAACAAATAAAATAAAATGAAAAATACTTTATTGTAAGCAATACAAGTTTGTTATTATTTTTTTTATTATTTATATGATAATAAGCCTGTTATAAGCTGCATAAATATTAAACAAATATTTGTTATAATTATTATCAAATACTTTTTATTGAACAATATTTTAAGTTATCAAATTTTAGTTATTATTATTTGATTTATTATATAAAATAAAAATAGTAAATATATATATATATATATATATATATATATATATATATATATATATATATATATATATATATATATATATATATATATATATATATATATATATATATATATATATATTATTTTTTAATACTGTATATACTATAGAATGAATAAAAAATATATACTATTTTCATTTTATATAATAAATTAAATATTAATAAATAAAATGTTTTTCAATGAAAATACTTGATAATAATTATAACAAATATTCTTCTCTTTGTTATGTTATTAAATGCTTTTTATTGAACAAATGAAATAAAATAAAAAATATTTATAGCCATTCTTATCTATCTACCTATCAGTTTTCTCCCTTCAGCTACCTTCGATAGCTATTAAAGCCATCTGATGACGTTCTGCATTTTATATGTGCACATGCAACGCATTCATCTACACAATCACTTTGCACACATATATATACAGATATCTTAAGTTTGATAGATTGCTGACATTCAATATTGACAGCGACACAGAGAACGTTTTTTGTTTAACTCGATTGCAGTCTCAATTGCAGCACTAATATTTTCAATAAAATTTAAGTGCTTGCCAGGCGGGCACACACACACACACACCCACACACACACACACTCAACACACCATCCACTCTCACTGCCAACATTTTGGTCACAATGTTGCTGCTGCTTTTTGCTATTGTTATAGCGGGTCATAAATTGTTGGAGCGCGTCGGGCATATTGACATGGAGCTTGTTTGAGAGAAGTGCCTGCAGCCAGTGCCCCAAAAAGTATGCTGCAATAAAACAACATTTTGATTGATGCTTTTGTTTTTTTGGGCAGCATACAGAGTCCGCCGGTGCGTTCATCAGTCAGGCTGACTGACTAGCCGGTTCTATAACTGTACAGATTCAACAAACATTTATTCGTTAATTGTTTTGACTCGGGTCAAAATCATGACTCATATATTTATATATATATATATATGTATTTAGACAGATTGATGACCAGTAGGCGCCATCGACTCATCGGTTAATAGCCATTTTGATTGATGGACTGAGCCCGGTCAACATGCGCCAGCTAAGCAGCTTAAAACTGTGTCCGCTCGCCTATCTGCTCATCTCTCTACACGATGTACATAAATATTGGCATAAAAAAGTCTGCGACAGCCCAGATAAGTCGCCAGCAAAATGTCTCATCTCCGTCTTGTTAAAGTAGTTGAACGCAGTCGGGCATTAAATGCATTTACTCACCTGCGTGGGCAGCACAATCAGTGCCACACAAATCATGATGACCATATACAGCTGTGATGGCCAAATGTCCGGCACAAAATCGCCGTAGCCCACTGTGGAAAAGGTCACAACCACATAGTAGGTGCTCTGGAATAGATTCAAATGGCGATGCCCTGCGCGCTGAAAGTGCTGTATACCACAAACACTAAAAGAGAGAGGGAGAGAGAGGGGGGCTGAGCGTGCTGGACTGACTGAGCAGGTAAGTGAGTTTGTTGTAGCTTACCTGGTGAACACCAGACACAACAATGTGGCCGACAAAATGGTCAACTGTTGTGACAAAGCCGATTGGGATTTTTGCATGGCACGATGCAAATCGTTCTAAAAAAAAAATTAAATAAAAGTTTTTCAACATACAAATTGAGAATTATGGTTAGTTCAACATGCACACACACACACACACATACAGATACTTACAAACATGTTCTCCAGCGAACGCTTGGCCAGCCAACAATTTAAGAATATTGGAATGAAGAGATTGCGCAGCGGCGGATGCACAATCTAAAAGGACAACGAGCAGAAGCAGAAAACGGATAATTATCAAATAAACAATTCATTTAGCTTTCAATTTAGTGGACACTTAGTGTACTTACCGTTAGTGCAAAGGGTATTGTCGTTACTAATTCTAGTATAAAGTGAAATGAGAGTATTTGCTGCCATATGTTGCCCTGTGAATACATAAATGTATATAACACAATATTAGATAAGATTAAGAAAAGTTAATGAATGAAATGTTAAATAATAATTGGTGATTAATAAATAATGTAAGCAAAGTTTAAACATATAAATGCTAAAATATATATATAAATTTTAGATACTTGAACTTATATGTACATATATATTATGAAATATAAAAATAATTAAAATAACCAATTTATTTATTTCCAGCAGTAAAAATGTTTTTTTAAGTTCGAAAAAAAATTTTTTTTTTCAAATTAAAAACTAAATTTTAAAATAAAAATACAATTTAAAAAAAAAAATAAAATATAAAAATGTTAAAAATATATATATTTTTAAATAAACCTAAGAATGTATAACTAAATAAAGATACACAAAAATTCTAAAAAAAAAATAATAATAATTTATAAAAATAAGTATACAATAAATATAAAAACATTTTATCAGAAATTATAAATATTAAGTTTTTTCAGAAAGTATATAAATTATTTGTACTAAATAAATATACAAATTTTTTTTTTTTTTTACATTTTGACTATTATCGAAAGAAATATAACAACTCAATACCTATTAAAATATTGACCTTTATTATTGTATTTTTTTTTTTTTTTAATATGTTCCATTTTGACATTCAACTCACCTTATAGCCTAGATATGTTAGAACCAAAGATTGAGTTAACGACACCATGGCTAGAAGTAATTGTAGCACCCAGAGGACAGTGGGTCGATTCACCCAGAGTATTGCATCCCAGTTAATAATTGGATTCTCCTGGAACTCCTCCTCCGTCAGCTTGGCAGAGATGATAAACTCTGTCTTATTGGCCACTTCGCAGCCATAGCTGAAGCAAAAAGAGGTTATGAGAAATGCTTGGCAATAAATCTGATTTGTTATTTGGCCGTTGGCCACTGGCTTACCATGTTATAAATGTTGGATTTTTATCCAATATCACACGTATTATGTAGAGAACACACGACAGTAACTTAAGGAATAAATCGGCAATTCGTATGCGTAAGCCTTGAAAGAGAAAGTAGCACAGAAATAGAAACACACGCACACACGCACAAAAAATGAAACAAAATTTGGGTCAAATAGCCAAATAGCATAGGTAGGTGCGTTTAGTTCAGCTGCGACGTGGCTTGGTCAGCCAACAACTACAACAACAACAACAGCAATAGCAAAGAGAAAACAAAAATAAACCCAACTGCCAGCTTTTTGACTGTTTACCAATCTACCTGTTTACCTGGCCGACCTGTTTACCTGCACAATTATTTCCTAACCAAATCAATATTTACTCAAGTATATTGCGTCTGCCACTACATAGGCAATTCGCCTTTTTTTTTATGTTGTTGTGTTTGTTGCTTTTGCTTCTGCTTCTTCTTCTTCTGCTTCTTGTGGTTGTTTTTCCAATTGATTTAATTGTTTGTGCGGCCTACGAAAACTTTAATCGCTTTGCCATAAGTTTATTTACATTCGTGAATTCTATGTCGGCCAGTCGGTCAGACTGTCTGGCCAGAGTTGAGTACAGTGGGCACTCGTTTGAGCAGACTTGCGTGAAAGTCAAGTATACTTGAGATATTTGGGAATATGTGAGCCTGGAATTATTATTAAATCACTTGAGTGAAAAAAAAAAAAACAAAAACAAGAGAAATATTTAATTTTGAATTGTGTTTATATATAAATCATTTTTTATATATAATATTATGGAATATATAAAAATATGAGTTCTAAACATATTGAAAATAATATGAAATTTCTTCATAAGGAATAGTAAAATTTGTCTACATTTAGTAGAAAGTTCATCTTAGTCTGGTTTTACTGTGCACCACTAACTTGCTAAGCAAATCACGTAGTAAATCAAATTTGTTTGCTATAAAGAGGACACCATATCCCTTTCTAGCTCTCCCACCTAACCCTAGCACCTTTTTCATTTCCATTGCAAATACTTACTTGAACGCTGATTCTTAATGAAATAGAGTTGCAGTCTTTCTTTGAATGTGTTTTCATTCACATAGTACTCCACGCGCACTCTGCAAAGACAATGAAAAATGAAAGGGAAAAATTGTATTAAAATATGATTGAATTCGTTAAGCCTATTAGACAATGCAAAGCGCATTTCAGTGCTAAACAAATTAGTATATTGTGAAAAGAAAAGAATTGCGTTTGGCGATAAAAATGACAATTGAGCTGATGATGATGCTGCACTTGGCAATTTGATGCGCTTACTGATCACATTATACGGAGCGCAAAGTCACATCGCCCGCAGCTTGCGTTGCCCATGGCAGCCATTCCGCGTGCCTCGCCACTTTCCACTTGCCACAACAGTCGCTCATGGCATTTTCCATTAAGCAGTGCAGAGCAACGTGTGCCCGGCAAGTACATATTAACTTGTCAGTGTATAGACTTTTCTCTCTATCATTCTCTCTCTCTCTCTCTGTCTGTCTCTTGACAGCAGCCACGAGCAGCGCCAATAAAAGCTGCAATTGCATTGTAAATGAACTGCCAATTGCACTTGCTTTTAGCTGCTCTTGTCTAGGCGGATTAATCCTGAAAAGTTTCAATTGTAGTTGAGCCGATAACTGAAAGCTGCTTTTCACAGAATTAAAAACTAGCTAAAGTTGTGGCCAACACTTAAGGTTTTAACAAGTCGAAAATCAGCTTTGCCAAGGGCTAAAAGCTTGAGGTTGGCTGTAAGTACTAAAGACATTCAGCAAAGACTTAAAGAGATTGATACTTGAATTAAAAAAAAAAAAAATAAAATAAAAATAATAATTTGACATCAAAACACATATCCCAAATAATATTTTCGTCAGCTTAAAGTGTTAAAGCTGCTGATATAAAGCCAATATTACTTCTATATTCTCAATAAAAAAATTAATAGTAAAGATTAATCAAATTTGTAGAAACCATAAAATATTTGTCTCAATATATTTATAATTTTTAGTTAAGGAACTATCCGTATTCAGTTGTATTTTTTAAATTAATTTAATTTATTAATTTATTTACTTATCTTATTTTGCTTATATTGTATATTTTATTATTTTTTATTTTTTTTTTAATATTTATTTTTATTTATATGAAAGTTTGGTGTATTTTACCTCCAATATGATAAATATTAATAAAAAATATAAAAGTATATAACTCAATGCTTTGTTAAATTGCGCTTCAATCAACCAATCCATTTGAGATACTTTCACTTGATCTTCCAGCACTTCTTTATTTATTGGCACATCTGTTTCGCCAGTGCTAAAGGAAAACATTGCGTGTGCAACATGGCGTATGAGCAACGTTCAACTGGCAATTCCACTACAGCTGACAACAAGACGGGGCTTCAATGCAGAATGTTGAACACTAAAATTGCAATGCAGCCAGCTGCAAGACATTATATATGTGTATATATATTACTATGCCAGTATCTCAGAGTTGCAGCTTGCAAGTATCTTGTATCTCAAGTTTAGCATGCAAATTGCTTCAGCTTTGACCATAACTCACGAGTGCCTGGCAAACATTCAGCAAAACATTCAAGCAGACTTTGCTCAAACACTTGACTGCCCTCAGTCTTAGCACGTCTGTCCTTCCGTCTGTCGGGTCTGTCTGCCTAAGTAATTAAAGCGGGCATAGTGCTTTAGGAGTCGAAATGGACAAGCGTTCATTTGAATGCAAGCCTGATGCTTTGTTTGGCAGCTAGTTAGTAAAATTATGAACACACAAAAGCAGCTCAGAGCTTCGGGAGTGGGCTCCGCCCCGGCTGGCGTATGCAGGCCAAGGTTAATGGACGAGCGTAGATAAAAGCGTGGCAAGCCGGAATAAATGAGACCCGCGTGGGCAAGTGGAGGCACTCAGCACTCAGCACTCGGCGCTCGGCACTGGCGCTCGGTGGTGACCAATCAGTTGTTATGGCACAGCCAGTTCGTGTAGCCGCACACATACACGCGCTGCATACAATCAACTCTGACCTGGCGCTAGAGCCAGACGGAAATTCGCTGACGCTCAGTTCATTCCACTCGGCCAATGAACGCGGCAGAAGAAGCGTCATTTGCAGCTGCGTCTGTTGCTGCTCAAACTATGGCGTATGCTAAGGGCAACCAGCTCACGCATGCTGCGAATCGTCTTGAATGCTCACTTTTGACACATTCCTCCCGGGGCCAAACAATGCCAAAGTTCAGCAGCAGCAATTGAACCCAAGGCGACTTTGATGTTTGGCCTCGCTCGCAGCTCACAGCTCAGCTTAGCCAACTTGGCCAACTTCCCAAAAAAGTAGCTGAAAATGTCAACAAACATTCAGAGTAGGTGCAATGACACCAGCTGCTTGATGCTTGATGACATTACATTACACTAAATGCAACAGTTTAGCTAAAGCGAATCAATTTCTCTGATGGATAAAGCATTTCGTCTTTTCATATATTTTACACGACAAAGGCGTGAATTTTTAGCAAAGAAAGAGAATGAAATGGCAGAGCGAGAGCTGAAAAATTACTGGCTGGCGTTTTATTGTCTTGCAGCAACTGGGAATGGTTTAACGTTGTTTTGGGTTGAATTTAATATATAATTTAATTTAATATAAATTTTTAAATATATATATTTATTAAAATATATATGTTAAAAATGTATCAAATTCTATATATTTAATTTACATTAGCTTAGATTATTGCTCAATTATATATATATATATATTTAATATGTATAAAATAAAAATAAAAAAATATTCTTACATTTTAAGCCACTTTTTAATAAAAATGATTTAAGCATTTAATATATAAGTAAATTATTTATATATATTTATTATGAATTTTTGCAAACAGTTTCCATACTTAAAAAGTGGTTGAACCATATGAGAGTGTTAATATAATGTGCTCCTCCTTCTACAGTTGAAACACGATTATCATCAATATTTAGAAGTAGTCAAATTACAAGCCACAAGCCTCTTTGGGCTACTGGCAGCAGTGTTAAGTGTGAGCACTCGACGTAAATAGGAATACTACATTAGATCCAACAACCTAAGCCAACCAACGTTTTCCCACTAACCTAAACGCTTCGTAATAAAAATGCCATCACTTAGCTGCAGCGAGCAGTCAATAAAAATGTAAAATAAATCTTAAGAACAGCTTGAAATGTAAAACAATTCCGGTGTAAATGTGTTTAAATATGACCTTTGCAATGATTGGAAAAACTTTTAAGGTGTTACGTATATAATATTTGTATTAAAATTAGTCAGAAAAGTCAAATTTTGAGTTCAATAAATGTGGAGCTGCTTGTCTCAAAACTCTCAATAGCAGGCACACATACATATGTAAAGCAAATAAAATATGAAGATTGTAGAAGAAATATATACTTTAAAAGTAAGTATAATAATATAATATATATAAATATATAAAAAACCTATTGTTAATATAAACCTAATTGTATTATTTTTTTAAATTTATTTTAATTATTATTATTATTATTTTTTTTTTTACTCGATTTATGACTATTTTTCTTGAATTATTCAAAATAAATATTCATTAGCCACAACAGCTTTAATTAGATGAATTGGATAAAGGATCTATCTTTGGTCTCTATCGGCTTGATAATAATATTCGGTGTTTATTGTGTTTCGTGTTTAATATAATATTCAGCAGCTATATCTTATATAGATATCTGTATAATATATATATTATAATTTTAATTTTCCAATCTTATATAGATATCTCTATAATATTTATATTGCTATTTTAATTTTCCAAAGCCCATGAGGCTGACCTCAATTGTAGATTTGAGTGCACTTTCCATGCAGACGCCATTAAATAATTTCAGTGTTTGACTTTTATCTACGCTGCGGCTGTAATTATGTGCGCGGCGAGTCTTAACTGTCTTTGGTTTCTTGACTGTAAAAAGCTCTCAGCGTTTTAATGGGCCGCAATCAATGTGAATTGCTTTGGGCAATCAACGCGTCGCAGCACTTTACGCAAAAATACCAAAATACCGCTAGATGATTTTAAGGAGGATGCGCTCCTTTGTTTTATAACCTTCTCAGTTCGGTCGTGCGTCTGCTTAATGGGCCAGCAGCAGCAGCAGCAGCAACAACAACAACAACTGTAACAAGATGGACTGTACCTGATGGACCTGATCGTATGCCGACGCCCTGTCGTCATCAAGACCATCAAGCATGTTGTTGGCTGTTACTCAATTGGATTTCGAGCCATCGCAACGGTCGCCTTTGAGCACAACTCGTTTCGTGAGCTTGTTGTTTGACCATGTCGTGGATGTAAGGTCTTTGTGCTGTGCCTGCTTTTGTGCGGACAACAAAAGCCGCTTCATTGTATTGCCAGGTATTTCATACGGGGCCGCTTTGATTTCGAGACCCGCAACTCTGCACAACGAAAAATTTGCTTTAAGGAGAAAAAAAAAGTCGTTCGCTCGTTCAAAGTGAAATTTAATCAAGTTCTGTAATCAAATCTGGGCGCTGCTGCTAATAGAAATGTGAGCGCAGCAGAGAACGAATAACGAAAATCACATTTAAAAATCAATAAAAGGTAAAGACAATATATACATACGTATATATTTTTAAGGCCTATCTAGGTGCGGGCAAGGTGCCGTTAGTAGCGCCGCCGGCTCAGCTTTAAATTCAATATCAACATTCAATTTGACGCTCTAATCAAATGACGAAGCAACAAAAACACATTAACGCGCAATTTGTTGTGCCACAAGGCAAACATTATAATAAGTGCTACAGAAAGTGGCAAAATGCAAAAATAAAAGCACATCAGAAATAAGCGAAATCAAGTGAAAACGTTGCAGTTGGATTGAACCGACTGCAACATACTCAGTCATGGCTCAAAGGCTGCTAGGTAATACTACTGACTGAGATACCCAAATATGAAATCTTGTATGATATATATATATATAAATGCTCCAAATGCTAGCTTCTAGTCTCTTACTTTATATGAGCACACGGCATGGAAAACGGACTTTGCTCAAAAGCCAATATGCTCACTTCACTCTCGTGAATGTGTATAAAAGGTCCAGCGTAGTCCGCAAATTGATGCCAGACCTTTAATTCAACGCGCACTTGATGAGCGAAACAACTGCATGCAATCATTTTAAATGAGCTACGCACATTACGCATACGCACTGTCGTCCCTTAACAAGCATTAACACATATATAGAGCACATATAGTATATGTGTATATATTGAGCTGGGCAAATTGTTGTCACAAAAATTTTTTTGTGCCAACTTTAATTCTCTCTCAATTATTTGTCGTTGCTTTAGCAAATATTTGCATAACATTCAACCATACGCATGCATATTGATTCCATCATAAAAAACTTCATCTACTATGCACAAGCTGTTGCTGGCTGTTGTTATTCGCCTCTTTGTCCATGTCGATCGAAAAGTTTTTAGCATTGATTTTCCCAATGCGGCCACATATACATATTTAAAGCACTCTACTCACATATATGTGAATATATTTTATTTTAATACCCAAAATCCAATTATATTCGCAGCCATCTAAATAAATGAAATAAATTTCTTTTTTCACACACACACACACGCATACTGGAAATGCAAACCCAAAAGTTCGACAGTTTTTTCAACTTTATTCGTAGTCCCCTACGTCAAATTTAATTTAATCAAATTAAAGTGCTTTAAAAACAATAGTTGAAAAGTTTTTTTTTTCTTGGAGCTGCGCCACGCACAAGAATCAGCAGCAGAGCAACAGCTATTTTTTAATGGATTATATTTTTATATATAAGTAAAATATTTAGATATTTGTTTTTCTTGGTAATAGTGGAAAAAATTAGAAATATATTGAATGCAAAAAAAACTAAAAATAATTTACTAATATTTTAGTATGTAAAGAAATTTAAGGCAATATATTTTTGAAGTACTTGAAAGAATGCTTGTAATTTTATAAAATATTATATTTAATAAAAATAGATTTAAATTATTAACAATTATTTTAGTAATATTTTAAATATAAAAACTTTATCTGCAGCTTAAATTTTGATGAAAATTAAAATATATGTAAATATTTAAATAAAACAAAATTTAATGTGTACATATCAAAAGCTTTGAATTATATAATAAACAAATAAAAATAAAATAGCATTAAATATTATTTAAATATTTATGTTAAATATTTTTATATTATTATTGCTCTTTTTTAAATTAAAATTTTTTGGTAATAAATAAAATGTCTGAAACTTAATAAAATATTAATCTGAAGTCTATAAGGTAGATAGAAATTCATAAATGCATTTTCATTGCACTGCAATATTTATTAATATTTTTATAAGTAGCTGCTTAATTATTAAATTTAATATATAACTATAATATTAATAAATTGCTTAGTAATAAACTTTAAAACTACAATTCAAACAATTTAATTATTTACAAAAATATCATAGCATACTTTTCAGCTCAGTTAAACTTGAGCTGAGCTGCCAGCTACAAATGTAATTATAAAATGAACTAAAAATAACTTTTGTCAAAAACTAAAGCGCCTCGAGCACTTGGCACCCATACACACACTTCTGCACACACACACACACACTTAACACACTATTAGTGTCTCTTCTGATGTGAGTGTGTGCTTTTAGTTGAAATTTGATTAGATTTGATTGCTAATGGCAATCAATTTATTGTTGATTGCTACTTAAATGCTTTTCTATTTTCTATTACATTTTGGACGCGCAGCGTAACGCAATGCTTTAAAAATCAATATCTATATAGGAGAGGGAAGAAATATTGAATTAACGACAACGCTGCGTATACGTAATTTGATTTTGCAGCAGTCAACGCCAACGCCAACGCCAGCTGAGTGGTTTCAGTTCAGTTTTGCCAATACATACCTGGGTATACGATCATAGGAATCCCATGATGAGAGACAATTGTAGGACGAGTTGCGACTGTTGCCGGCCATATTGCATAATAGATGATCCATTGGCCAGTCGTTTTCAATTATATATCACACGCACATGCACGCCCACAAACAGACACACATACACCCAGTTGTATGTGTGAATTGAATATTTCAAAGTTTATAACTAAATTTATTTAGGGGAAAATGTAAGCGGTTTTACGGCTGTTAGTCACGATTTTGCAACGCTTTTAGCTCTAATTGAGATTCACTTTGATGCGCTAACAATTTTCAATTGATTTTTTTTTATTGATGATGATGATGATGATCTATTGCTCTTCTATTATGCATCACTATTGATTGCTTTGCAGTTGGCTTTAATAATTGATACAATTGGTTGGCGTCTCTTAACGGAATACATGATGTTGGCCAAATAGTCTTTAAGACAGTTGGCTGACAGTTCCGGACTCTTACTTTAATCAAAATTGATTGCCCTGCCTGTAATTAATTTGTTGTTTGAGCACGCAATACAGAACGCAGCGCCATGCCCACACACTCAGAGACACAAACACAAACACCCTATTCTGCTAACAGATTTCAATATGATTTTCTTTATGGGTGTCTGTGTGTGTGTGTGTGTGTGTGCGTGCGCGTTTATCGTCAATTGTTTGCACTTTGGACATTTAATAAATTTATTGGCGTTACAGCCTTGAAATGAAGGCGACAAATGGGCGCAGCGTAATTGTTAGTGCTGCAATGACACTAGCTGAAAGCTGTAGCTTTCAGCTCATGCTAGCTGGATGGTAATAAACTGCTTAAAGCCTTAAGTTCATTAAAGCCCTAACTGAATGCTGATTACGCAGCAAACGGGAATGTTTAAAGTGCACTTGGAGCAACTGGCTAGCAGTCGAAGCTTTAAGAGACTTTAGCTATTACTCAAATAGCGGCTTGACAAGTACTCTTATTTTATTAACTGAAATACTAAAAGCAAGACCCTCTTTAATCGTGCACTCTGGCCACTTCGTTTTCAATGTCCTCTCAGAGAAGTCTACCCACATTTAATTGTCAAATGCAGCCCATGTCATTGTCAGCTGAATTCACTGTATTTATATACAACGAAATTGATTTCGCTCTCGACATTTTAAAGCTTTTGTAATTTTTATATACATACATAAATGTTTTAATTACAATTCCATTAAAATTATCAATATTAACTCATATTTTTAATTAATGCTTTTAATCACTTTTTCTGGTCTTTTATTACTTTGTTTAAGCACGCCTGCCTATAAACAATTATAATGTAAAATTAATTTATAGCCACTTTAATTGGCAGTTAACTGCGTAAACTTTTCAATGTGCCCTTTTTTCAGTCATGCAAATATTTATGGAGACATATGCAAAGCTATTTGTGCCTATTTATTAGACGAAAGTGGACAGATGGAATACAAAAATTTATTAAAAGTCGTTGGGATGAGATAGGCGAAGAGAGGGAGAGAGAGTTGGCATGATTACTAAATATCTATAAAATATATCTATATCTTGCATGTATACGATATAAATTTTTTTACACACTGAACCCATTGAAAATGGGAAATCATTTTAATTTTGAAAATTTGTTGAATTTTTATATATTTTATTTAAATTTTTTTTAATAAAATATTTTCTATGAATTAAATATATTTTTATAAATTTTATATTTATTATATTTTAAAAAATACTTTAAATTTTATTAATTATTTTTTAATTTATATATTAATGCTATGTATATATATTTATGTATATTTTCAATATTATATTACTTGAAAAGATAATATTATATTACTTTAAGAATTACATTTATTAATTCTATTCTCAACCTTTAAGGACCTCTATGCCTGACCCTAATGAGTTTCTTACATTAAAATATAATAGCATTCTATACCAGCGGCCTTCAAGAGCTGTCATTTACTCCAGAGGAATGTGAAAAATGTGTGTCAAATATTTATAACGCTATAAATAAGATAAGCATCATAAATATTTAAGTTGCTGCAAACAATATTTTATATTTTTGCACAAAGTGGAAGGCATATATATATATATGTATATGGAAGATCGTCTGCAGCAACGTCTTTTGGTGCTAAACAGGGCACGTAATGCAGACAATTTGACGCCGGCCAAGATGACAATGCAAATTATTTGATTTGATTCTTGATTTTTGACACTCAGCGAATTTGCTGTGCGGCGCAAATGTCAAAGTCAAAGTCATCAGACGTGATCCCAAGGAGAACTTGGAAGCAAACGAGAGCAACTAAGTGACATATTGATAAATGACTAAAGTACTGGCAAACGGTCGAGCATCAAATCAAAACGCAAATGCCACCGACTGCGTACAATTTGTCCACTGTGAGACGCCAGGATGAAGATGAAGAGGAAGTGGTAGAGGAAGATGGAGACAGAGACAAAGACGGCGATGTAGTCAATAGCAGCTGTTTAAATGGCTAAGCAACATTTTGTGGTTTTGTCTTGAACCTAATGGCTTTTGGCTTACGGCTTGGATCCTGTTTAAGCTCTAGAGAGCCAACGGCCACAACTGGGCAAGGAGTAAGCGCTTTAACTTGTGCCTGCTGCCTGCTGCCTGCGGCCTGCTGGCTATTTTCTTTATATTCAATTTAAATTTGCTGTCTCAAGCAGCTGCAATTTATTGCCATTTAGTCAACCCTCGAGAGCAGCCTCCTGAGTCAGGAGACCTTTTCAATTAAAAACCAACAACAACAACCCGAAATGTATATACAATTTGTAATCGCCGGCTGACCCTGCCCCAACAAAGTCACGTATCGATTGGCAACTGCCCCATGCATATTTTTTTTAGCCAAATCTTTTTGAGCTTAACCAATTAAAAAGTCACAAACTTGAAAACGCCTCGACCCCAAGTTACTCGCATCACTAGCAATGGGAAAACTCAAGAGAAGGTCGTCTTTGAGTGGAAATAGAAATGCGTAGAACGTTTCATTTGGAAAGGATTTATGTATGTAGAGTAATTAACTAACTATTCCATTCCTTAGCAAATTCAATTTACATTTTTAATATTATTCTAATTATGTTTGCCACGCTTGTTGGTATGCCATATAATTAACGCTCAATGTTCTTATTGACTGCATAATTAGTCATGCCTATATTTATAGAAATTGCCTAATCATTAACTTCTAATCTAATTTAAGATATCTACAATATAAGCAGTTAAATAGCTGACTGATTGGATTGGATTTACTACCATATATAAACAAATACATTTTATATATTTGTATATGCGTTCTCTGTTAAAATGATATGATAATAAAAAAGGATAGAACCAAAATTATATGAAGCTAAAATTAAAATTCAACAATATTCTGAATTTAATATAAATAAATATTAAATATACCTCAAATTGTAGCAATTTTTCTTATCAAGTATATGTAAAATTTTTTTTTTTTTTATATATTTATTTTTTATTTGCAATCTGTCTTGTACAAAACAAAATATTAAATAATTTTCAATAAAGCTTATAGCGTTTTTTCATCATGTTCATTTTTTACACTTAAAATATTTTTAAAATGGCTATTCATTTTTTCATTTTTTGTTCACTTTTTTTAAATTATTATCAACAAGTTTATTAATATAAAAAAATTATTAAAGATAAATATAGTATATATAAAATATATTGAATATGGAATATATAAAAAATAAATATATACAAAATTTAAGTCGAAACCAATAAGTTATAAAAAGTATTTCAATATATAGAAAATGATATATAAATAAATATGGGAACAGCTTGAAAATGCATATATCATATCTTTAGTAAAACATATAAAAAAGAAAAAAGTTGAGCATCACAAAATGTATTCTATTATATACAAAAAAAGAAGAAGCTTGGACATACATTTTTTTGTATATATAATATACCAACTCATCCCACTTTGTGCAACGTTTACATATATTTTCCGCAATCAAAATGCCTACATTTTGCCGCTTCATCATTGCCATTTGATGTCAGCTCGCAACGCACACACAGGGTATTTGACCACAAAAGCTGAATGCAATTTGCATATTGTGTACAATATTTGCTTGAGTCATTGTCAAGTGTTGAATAATTGACGAATTTCCTGTGATTAATTGAAGTACTTTTTGGTTTTGATAACTCGAGCATGACATGAGTGACGCCCATCCTGTTCCCTTTTTTTTTTCTCTCTCTCTCTTTCTGTTTGTGAGCTGGCTTGGCGGCACTCAGTTCATCCAGTATAACACGCACATTAAGTATACGCAGCGTATTTATGCTTTATGTTGTTGCTGTGTATTTAATGGGTGTGTTAGAAATGTATCTGTGTGTGCATGTGTGTGTGTGTGCTTGTGAGTGTTGTCACTAAATGTTAGCATTTCATGGAAAATTGTGTTGTTATTTCCTTGCTCGTTGTTTTTTTTTTTTTTTACATGACTGTGCGTCAATTACATTAAGTACCTTTTACTTCTATGCTTTATATTACACCTTCAGCTAGGCATAACACAATAAAGTATGCGCCGCACAGTCCCCAAGTAGCTGACCTACATATCACACAGAAAATGTGTTTCATATAAAAACATAATGACGAATTCTTAACCAGTTGAAGGAGAGAAAACAAAGAGAGAGCCACAAAATATCTGCAACAGCTGCAATTTGTTAGGGTTTCACTGCACCGCTATCATATCAATCATAACGCGACTTGCACTCAGCCAAATTACACTTGCATTCGGAGCACATTCAAATAATGACGGGGCGAAGCTTGGTTTTACGTAAATTTTGTTTGCACACTGTGGCGTATGAGTTATTTCTGTGCAACTTGTTCATGGCAGTTAATTTTAGAATAAATGTTTGTCTCTGTGCCCGGTGCGCTCATGGCTCATTAAGTTTATCGATTGGGCAGCAGCGAGAGTAAGAGAGTGAGAGAGAGAGAGAGACAGAGGAAGGTAGGGAGCGAGACAGCCAGCCAGCTGCTGTCTGCCTCAACTTTACCTAAAAATGTATGCAAACATTTTAAATTTCCTAACAAGCATTTCTAAAACATTTTCCAGTGCATTCAACTGCAAGTCAAACAATTCCCTCGTCTATAACATGGTTGTAAACTAGCCAACAAATCAATTTGGCGCACATAAAATGTAAATAATTTCTCAACTGTCTCAATTTATTGTTGAGACGCAGGGCACGGGACTCGGGACCCGGGACTTGCGTCTCGGTACTTGGGCGCTGCTCTGAGCCTTTGTTTCGCCTGCCATTTGCATAGAGCGCTAGTCAGCTACAACGTGAAATTAATTCAGTGGCATTGTTAGCCCATGACCTTTGCCAGTTGCCACTCGGCAGCTGCCGGCTGGCAGCATTGACCGCCCGCCAACGAACCAAACGAACGAACTCTGAGTACTCGCGGAAGTCCACTTCACAAAGGACGTCACAGTTCGTGAACCCTCATTCGGTTTAACCATTCGAATCTGAAGAGCTTTTGCGGCTGCTTTAAGTAGACGGCATATGCAACTGATCTGTCTCTGAACGATTTTCTCATATATATTTATATGTATATTTATTCCGTTTGTTATTAAGTGGATACAATTGTATATATTAATTTTACTATGAAAAGCTTTTTTGTTTCTTTTTTTATGGAAAGAAATTTAAATATATATATTTTTTATTTTTGTAATTGAATCATATTTATTTGATGTATATCTATATAATATAATTAAACAAATAGGAATAAATATAAAATCATAAAATAATAATTATTTTTCAACTATTATAAATTTTTGAGTTGAACTTTAATCGGACAATAAATAAATATTTTTTTTTTTTAATATTTATCATTTGTACAAATCATATTTCAAAACTGGATTTTTTATATTTCTCTCAGGATTTAATAGGTAGTTATATAAAAGAATTATAAAATTTAATATATATATATATATATATAAATATAAAAAAGAATTGTAAAAGAATTAGTAAATCATATTAAAAATATTTATAAATATATTAAAATTTATTAAAATTGCTGATATTGTTGATTGTAAGATAGGAGTGAAAAATAATTTTTATTACCCAAGTAGATGTTCTTGCAAAATATTTTTTTTAGTAAGAATTCTTAAAAGTTTGAAGTTGCTTTCTGCAACTTTAATTTAAAAGTAGCTTATACTGTATATGAACTGTTTGTTCTATTATTATACATTTTTTAATAATACAAAATAATATTGGCACAAACAACCATACCAAGGCAACCGCATTTTAGATGGTATTTAATGGTATTTTTTGTAGATTAACTCTCATATTATTCAAGACACTCTTTTCGCCAGTCAAACCTTCCACTGAAGCGCATCTATAGGTCACTTTGGCTCACAGCGCTCATCTCTTTTTGATTGCAAATGCGCTACCAGCTTTTGTTTTATGATTTGTGCATATACTCGGCTTTATGGCATGATTTTGTTTTATGTGCAGCACATAAATCAGATAAGCTGTATAAGCACGGTATATACATCTATATCAAAGCATATATACTATATAAGTATAAACCAGTATGTATTCTGAAATGTGGCATTTTGATGGGTTTATCATTTCGGTAGCTTTGCTGCACATTTGCCGCTGCCAGCTCATTGAACTGAACTGAGCTGAAGCATGATGCAGTTCGCTGGGAATTTCAAAATGGTCAAATTAGCATTACGAATAGTTAGTAGGAAATAAACAGAACGTAATGCCACATTGGCATTTCCCACGCGAGCCAACAAAACGAGTGCAAAAGAACATCAACAAGAACTTTGCCAGAACTTGCGTGCCCCGTGTCAAACGCCTGGCAGGCAGCCAACTAAGGGCGGGCAGCCGCGGCTGGCGGAGAGCTGGGACAGTAGGAGTTGCTGGCAACAGGCGGCACGCCTTGCCCGACACACGCGCAACAGTTTAAAGCCGGCGTCAACCAAACTGGGCGCGACTCGTGCCACTCGTGCTGCCTCAGAAATTGCCACGGATAAAAAAAAAATATGAGCAAACATTTGGACATGGCTCACAGAAACCCCAATTCCACCCAACTGCCAACTGTTGCTGCTTCTTCCGTCTCTTCTCGCTTGTCTGCTGACTTAGCATATCAGGCTAGAGAGAGAGCTGCACTTAATCGTGCGGAAGCAATCGCCAGCTATTAAATGGGCAATTTACACAAATGACGTCATTACGCTGCCAGCGAGAATGCCCCAGGCGAATGCCCTCAAAAACGAAAAAAGACGAAAATGAGAAGAAGAAGAACAAGAAAACCCAACGAAAGAGCAACAGACGCTTGAGCTGTTCACATAAATCAATGGTCTAAACTTGGCCAAAACCGCACGCGACCTTTCTGCAGAAGAAAAGCAACAAGAAAATCAAGAAAAGAAAAAGATATATAACAAGCTTGATGGTTGATGAATGAGAGTATGCTGAGCTCAACGATGCCCTGTAGAGCAATGTGCATTGAGAGCGATAGCCTTGCAGAGCTGGCAGAATAAAGTGAAGACTTTGCTATGCACAAAAGTCTTTAATGTAATGGGAAGAAATCACTAAAAGGGTCAAGGATATATATAAGTATATATAAATAAATGGATCTTTAATATTTTAAATAAATTTTAAAATAAGTAGTACACTGAAAAATATTTATATTTAAAGTGGACTAAATAGATCTTTACGCACAGATGGAAAATATAGTTGAAGACTCCAACTAGATTCATTTAGCTGTTGCTGAAGTTAATGAATATATTTTTCATTGTATTAAAACTGAAAAATCTAAAAAAAAAAAATTTGTAAAAAAATAGTTTGAGTTAGAGATAAAGGTAGCAATTATCTATATCAAAAAACTAAAATTTTTATTAACTCTAAAGTCTAGTAAATTAATGGAATAAACATAGCCCATTTATACCACAATCGATACTATCGATCACTGATTGAAACAGCTCTAGTTTATATATCTTTAACAGATGCAAGTCTCTCTCACAGTCACAAAAGACATCATCATATCCACTCAACCACGATTCCCCACTGGGTATTCAGCCAGAGAAATGTGAAAATGTGTAAAGTGCGGACTAAACAACAGGCCGAAAACAGAAGCAGCGAAAACTCAAGCGAACCTCAAGTAGGCAGCGAATTTATCACTTGAGCAGCTTAATGGCACTTGGACAAACAACTCAAACAACGGAGCGAACACACACAAAAGCGCATTACAAAGCGTTTAGCAGGCATTGCTCCCACCACTGCTCCTGCTCCATCTCCTGCTGCTACTCCTTCTCCTTTGTCTTTGCCTTTTTCTTCGTCTTTCTATTGTTTCGCTTCGCCGCTTTATGGCGCCTGTGCGTGCATTTGAGCGTATGTAAAAACCGAAATGGCCAACACATGTGGCATAGGTGAAAGTCTGGCCACGACGACTTAAGTGATTGTTTATGACCGAAGCGCGTGTGTGCAGACGGGTTGTGTGGGCTCTAATCTAAATGAAGTCATAAGTAAGTGAGTGGAATGAAAAAACAGTTAGCTCATCCCTTTGTTTAGTTAATGGCTAAATTTAGAGAATGTCTAAGATGCGCATCAGACGATTAGCAGATGAAACAGAAAACGAATGAAGCCTTATACTTGATATCTTGATAGGTTATACATAGCCCTCATTAAAGTATTTACCAACTCATATAAAATATTCATTAGGCATTTTGAATTGCATCTGAAACTGGCTTGAACTGGAGTCACTCAATATCAAGCCAAGGCATTTAGAATTTAGAATTATGAGAGAGCAGCTCAAAGAGTGACACTGGGACTGGAAGTTAAGCCCATCTACATAATTAATATTGTAATTAAAAGCTCATTTCAAATGTTTAACAACCGTGTTTGTTAGCTGTTTATGATGGCCTGGCTGACAACGATTTTTAAAGCACTCAAACTTGGTCTACATTTCGACTTAGAAATCTGATAAATAACAGCTCAAGTTGCTATAAAGCTGGACTTGAGAAATTCTAATGGGAAAATCTTAAGCTAATTAATTTTTAATATATTATTATTTGATAAGCTTTAGCATTACCATTATAAAATAGAGAAAATGCTAAAAATAAATTGCAATTCAAATTGCTTGAGAGCTAGCTTTTTATAAATATTATATTCACTCATTTATTTATTAATATTAAACTTAAATATTTTTTGCATAATATTATTTTAATTTTAATTGAATATTTTATTTTAATAACAAATATTATTAATATTCAAAATTATTTTATTTTTGTATTGAATATTATTATTAGCTCGATAGGTATCATTGCTTTATTAAGCACAAACTTATTGCCATCGATGATAGCTCAAGGAAATAAAAAAAAAAAAAAAAAAAAAAAGGTTGCTTTACTAATGAGCATAAAGAATGGTTCTTAAGAGGAATACTTAGACAGACGGAAAGCTATTCAGCTATATATAGTCAACTAGATCTACTTCAGCTAGATATACCAACTTCTCTCTACTCAGTTAGCTCTTTTTAGCTTTAATAATGCTAGCCAGATTCCCATAGCGAAATCTACCTAGCTTTCAGCATGATTTATTCAACCTGCCTATACCCTTTTGAGTCACACTCAACGTGCATAAAACATAGCTCAAGTCCTGCTTTGACAACACTAACTTGAGCTCCTGAATGCCGGCTAAAGCACACAATCCGGCAGCCTTGACTTAGGCTGCAGCTTGAGCTGCATAAAACTTCAACATTTTTATTACGTTCCAAAAATTCTTGACAAAAAGCAGCTTCCAAGATTATGTACATTTTGGCCAACTTAATTGTTTGGCTTTATTTTTAGCTTTGCTGGCAGAAAGGAAAAACTTGAAGGAAAAATCCCTTTTTGCCACACGTTTACACTCTCTTGATTTTTATTTCACTTTGCAATGCTTTAATATTTCACATGCAATTTTTTTTTTTTTTTTTTTTTTTTTTTTTACTAATTTAAACATTTTTGCATTTTGCTGCTTTTATGCTTAAGATTTTGGCATTAAGAGTTGTTTGTTTATGCGAATAAATTTTATGCTAATTTAAATGCGCACACATTGGAAATTGCTGTGAGTGTTTTTTTTTTTTTTTTTGCTTGGTTGCCTTTAGGCCAAAAGGCAATTTGGCAATTTGCATGTGCAAAATTGGAAGTTGTTGCTGTTGTTGTTGCTTATCTGCTCATGAAATTGTTTGTCATTTATGAGTGTGCGTGTGTGTGTGTGCAAGGATTAGACTTGTATGCCAAATTAGCTTATTTGACATTTCAATGAGCAAATATTTGTACAAATGCGTAAAATATTTTAAATATATATATATGTGTGTGTGTGTGTTTCACGCTTGACTAGCTGTGCTGTGTATCTGTGCGGCAGCTTTAAGGTCGCATACATGCGTGTGTATGTGTATGTGTGTCCTTGAGTGGCCCAAATGGCAAGCTGTCAGCGCTCAAGTAAAGCCGTCTCGAAAGTGCCGAGCATTGGCTCTTTCAGTCTCAGTCCCTCACTCTCTCACTGTCCCACTCTCTCACTGTCTCTGGTATTTATTTATCTGCTCTTGTCAGTTAATTTCCGTTCAAGTAGCCATTAAAACAATCATTGCGGCGCTTAGGCGCCCACAGACACACAGACACATACACACACATACACTCACACACACGTATGCCGCCAGCATATTTATGTGACAAGCGTCATTCTTATGTGCCGCCATTAACAGCTACAGCTTGTTGTCACAGCAGCCATTTAATAATAATAAAGTGAGTGAATCCAAGTTAAATAACTCAATTAAGGGGCTACCAGACGTGGGTCTGGATCGCGGTCAGCAGCTGACCCACTCGCTCACCCACTCGCCCACTCGCCCACTCTTAGGGCCCAGCCACAGCTAATTTTAGCCATCAGCCGCATTCAATTTGTGCCTTTTTTCTGCTGCTTTCTATTTCCTTTCTAATTTCTTTTTCTGTTTGTTCTGTATTTAATCATTTCCAATTTGAGCTTGAAGCCAAAGCCCGGACGACATTGGGTAATATGTATAAAAGCCGTCATGTTTGGTTATACCATATTATATTTTGTGATTAGCTGAACTTGCAACATGTGGCACGTGTCAACTGTTAGCTTCACACAGTTGAGCTCCAGAAAGTTTTGTATAAGTTTTCAACTTTTAATGCCACGCAAAGTCAATTTATCTGTGCACTCGACACTTGACTTAACATGACAGCCTCTCCCTCTCAAGGAAGGGCTACAGCTCGACTCAGCTGTAGCTATAACTGTAACTGTGTAGCTATAACTGTAACTATAACTGGTGTCATTGTTGTAACAGCTGTAACTGAAACAACCATCGCAACTAACTCTTTAATCAGCTCACAAACACGCTGCTGTTAGTCAAAGGGTTCGCCTCAGGTACACAGCCTCGGCGTCTCTGCTTTCTGCACCCCTTCAGCTTGCGCTAGGGTTAATTAAACCAATTATTTTGGATTTTAATGGGTTTTCCTTTAATGAAAATGCTGTTTTCCTAAATGTACTTTAAGCGCCCATTGTGTAAACAGTTTTCTGTTCTTCTAATTTCGTGTTGTCTTTTACTTGTTGGAATTGCATTTTTTTTTAATCAAAGAAAAAAAAATTTATATATATATATTTTTTTTTTTTTTTTTAATTTTCTGTTTTGTTTTGTTTTTTTTTTTTTTTCAGTGTATTTCATAGTTTATTTTCGCTAATATTATTGTAAATTGAGTCGGAATTTATTAAATTTATTTAAATACTTTATATACAACATATTTTCTATATATATATATTTTTTTATGTTAATATTCAATAAATTTCGGCAATAAATATACTCATTTTGTTTATTTTGTTTGAATAAATCATTTCTATGAATATTTAATTTAATTTTAATAGAAATTGCACCTTTTTTTTATTTTATTGCACAATTTGATTTTAAAATAACTTTTTATATAAGAAAATTTTTGAAGCAAAAAGTTTAAATTATTTAATATATATTTTTAGATATTAGATTTAGATATGAATATAAATATTTAAAATATATTATGATGTTAATAAAATTTTGTTTATTGTTACTTTATTTTATATTTTCGCATTTAAAAATATTTATTGTGTAAATATTTATATTTATTTATTTATATAGATTTATTTTTATTTATTAATCTATATTAATTTTAAGTACAATATTAATTATTTATAATTATTATGTTTTATGTTTTTTTTTTTTTTAATTATTATATCAACATTCTATTAAACTAATTTATTTGTATTGCTTATAAATATTATATTGTTGCTTTAATATTTATTATTTCATTTCCATTTCCACATTTTATTTATTTTTGTTAAAAAAAAAAAATTATGAAAACAGTCCATTAACAATGGACACCTTTGACTACCTGTCACAACCGTAAAACACGCTTACACACTTTCACACACACGCACACCCGCACATACACACGCACTGAGACACACAAATACACAGCCAGAATACGGGCACGCCACGAGTCCGATCTAATTGTTCAAGATGCGCGCTGGTTGGCTCTTGGGTGCCTTAATGTACGAGGTTCAGGACTCGCAATTGCTTTCGTTCGCGTCGGCACAGGAATAACGACTGAGGCGCAACGAGCCTGGCCCACGGACTTGGCCACGATGAACCCAAAAACTCACCACAGGCAGGACGACGCGTGGTGGGCTTCAAAATAAGAAACAGCTGCTGTCGCCAATTGGCGCCAAAAGCCGGCAAGCCATTTGTTTATATTTCGCCTTAAGAGAGGCACACAAAGCGCGTGGGAGAGAGCGAGAGAGAACACGAAAAGAGCACACTGCTGCGTTAAAGCTCAACGACAAAGAGCGACTGTTAACAGCGTAAGAGCGCAGCGGCTGTTAGCTAAAAGCTTCGGCAATGGCTTTAATCACCGCGAGCAACAGAAATTCAAAATGCTTGTAGATGAAACAAAAAAAATACTAAATGTGTGATAAAATAAATCAGAAAAAAAAAAAAAAATTAAAAATATATATATACAAATAAATAAAGTAAATAAATAAAATGAATATTTATGTAACATATGAAATAAATAAAGTATACGCCAGGTAAGCTTCAGATACTTTTGAAATGTAGGAAATATAAATATAATATTAATATTTTGGGAAAAGCATAAAGATGAATCTTAAGTTTTTAATTAATTATTTTAAATTATTTGATGCTCAAAAATACTTTGTAGAAGACTTTAATTAAAAAAAAAAAAAAAAAAAAAAAAAATAATAATTGAAAAAAAATATTAATGAAAATTAAAAAGAAAATAATTTAAGAATAAAATAACAATAAAATATAAAATTGTAAATAAATAAAAATATATTCAAATAATAATAATAATAATACAAATTTATTGAAATAAAAATAAGCTTTATTTTAAATATACGACAAACTCAAATATAATGTAAATAAATAAAAAAAATATATATATATATAAATAAAATGTTCTTAAAAAAAAAATAAATGAAAACCAATAAATAATAAATATACGATAAACTTATAAATAATTCTCTTAGTCTCTCAAATCAAATAGTAGCTCAGAGTTCGAGTCTTGAATCGGTTTCTAATCAGTAAAAGATGCTGATGGAAAGAGAGACCCTTACTCATGCAACGATACTTATAGAAAGAGAGCGCCTTACTGCCCAACTGAAACATATAATTTAGTATATATAATATTTCACCCTTTGCTAGCTGGACAAATTGAGTGAATGCTAGGTCAGGACACAGATTATAAAAAGATGGCCCTAATCAATAAGGCTTCAATTTGTGGCCAACAGCACTCAGCAGGTCGTACCTGTTGTTGGCCCCATATAAATGTATGTATAAGCTAACACACATAGAAGCGTAGTATGCATGTATATAGGTATGTGTGTTAGTCAAACGTAGTTTGGGTAGCATGGCCACACAATTTAACCTTTGGCTCGGCTTGACAATGCCATCAATCATTTGGTCTGGCAGCTAACATTGCGTTTGGTAGGCAATCTCGCTGGCGCTTATCCTTTAACCTGAGCAAAGCGAGCATGAGCACGACTCACACTCATTCAATTACCAAACCAGTAGAGTTTTTTTTTTTTGGGCTCTCTGCGGTTGGGTTTTGGCCTTTGTTTGTATTCAGATAAAACCCCATCTAAGTTATGCCAAAACGCACTCGAGCAGCTCTCAAGGCGAAAATCATGAAATATTTATCAGATGTGTGTCTGTGCGTCTGTGTGTATGAGTGTGTAAGACCCCAAAAGCCGACTGATTAAAATGCGGATATGCTGACAGCTCGCCCATACATAACTAACTCATTTCGATACGGAAACGAGCCACGCCTCAATCATTTGTTAAACGCCCCATGGGCGGCATCATATCATTTACCACCGACCTGATAATCAATCATAATGAAAGGCACAAATACCAGCACACACACACACACGCACCCACATATGTGTGAGTTTTAACTATTTTACAATAATTTAACTCAAGTAAAGCAAACTTTTCATACTAATTAACAAACACTTGTGGCCCACGCCCGCACACCCGCACGCCCTTTACATAAGTATGCACAGGTTAATTGACTTGGCCATTAGGCCAAAAGGTAAACTTCAAGTTGAACATAAAATTCAAGCATTAATGAAAAGAAGCAGAAACACAAAAAGCAAGCAGTTAAAGCCGACTGCCCAAATGCCCTTACACCTTGGGACCATAAATGTAAAAGTTTTCGTCCAGCTGCTGCTGCTGCTGCGGCTGCGGCTGCTGCTCTGGGAAAACAAGTGGCCAAAACTTTCATTCATTCAGCTCGGGCATACATTTTATTGCCCAGCTTGGCCAGAATTGATTGAGGTCCACGCACAGCGAAGACAATCGAAATTGCTGGTTGATAACGGTCGGCCCTCTGCTGGGATCCAGCCTCCATTCAACTTTAAATCAATGCCCCTCTAGCGGCCTAGTTCACGCTCTCACACCCAGCAGGCTTTCATTCATCACTCCATACACAGCTTCAGACAGACTTCTCATTTGATTTGGCATCTCAAGTTGAAATTAACAAATAAAAATATTTCCATTTCTCCAAATTGATTTGGCCATGCATAATCACTTCATATCCTTTGTGGTCGGCGGCGTCGTCGGCTTTCTAATTGCAAAGCACGGCGTAAGTAATCTATGTAGATTAACATTCATATTCATTGAAGCTCTAACGCTTCTATTTTTCCACAGCGGTTTTGAAATGGCGCCCAGTATGAATGAACCCAGGAGCAAAATCCCGAATCCCGTTTAAAAAGTTTCTCAAGTAATTCCAGACTTTTACTCTTCCCTTTTGTAACCCAAACTTGCAGTTCACAGTTTACCAGGCATCGACTCAATATGCTTGTCGCATTTCTCTTTGGCTTTATCGCGGGCATGATTTTTTGTTGCAAGCAACGGAAATGCCGCCCATAAGTTTACTAATTTATTAACAATAAAAAAAAAAATTATAAAAAATCAATCTTTAATATTATCATAGAGTTGTCTCTAAATATAAGTATATTTCTCTTAAACAAATATAAATGGGAATATGAAACTTCTCTCAAATCTTAAGTGCTTCTCCCTACGCCAATGACATCATTTATTACTCATTAGTTTATTATTATTTTAAATATATTTTGAATTTATTTTTCCTCTCATATTCTCTATTCCAATATAACCCATTGCATTCCAATCATTACCATCACTCAATATTTGATCATTATTTATTGCTTATATACTACATATTTCTAATATTATTGCACTTTATCTAGTTTGTACATATTTGATTTATATGTCTTGATAGGAAATGATTTAGTTTCTTCAATCGGTAATTTTGTAACCTGGTTAGGGTGGACCACAACGTTTGCACAGCATCAAGCCCGTTATTAAACCCAGGCCATATGATATAATGTGACTCATCATGAAGATCTAGTGGCTGAGATTAGATATAAATATATATAAATATATATTTTATTTATAAACTTACAGAAAAAAATGTCCTTACACTAGATAATGTGGTTATGAGCAACGTCGTCTCCCCTCTGAGAAATTTCTTAACTATACAAATATATATGTATGAGACTGAAAGCAAAGTCTACTTATATACAACAAAATGATTTGCTCTACCTCATGTCAATTTTGCATATATTTTCTCGACTTGCTGGAAGCTCAACAATGAACGCCAATTAAATAACCAAGAATGCAGCCCACCAGCAGAGTGACTAGCCAATCCAACTCCATTTTCTTTTCTGTTTATATACCCCTATCTACTTGAATTACCTTTACAAATCCAAAAATTTAGAAAATCAAAAAAAAAAAAAAAAAAAATAGGTTGTGTATAGAACGATACGATACTCACGGAACACTACTTTATACTGATCTGATTCCTTGGGGCTGAGATTAGATATAAATATATATATATTTTTATATAATATATATTTTATTTATAAACTTACAGAAAAAATGTCCTTACACTAGATAATGTGGTTATGAGCAACGTCGTCTCCCCTCTGAGAAATTTCTTAACTATACAAATATATATGTATGAGACAAAAAGCAAAGTCTACTTATATACAACAAAATGATTTGCTCTACCTCATGTCAATTTTTCATCTAGTTTCTCGACTTGCTGGAAGCTCAACATTGAACGCCAATTAAATAACCAAGAATGCAGCCCACCAGCAGAGTGACTAGCCAATCCAACTTCATTTTCTTTTCTGTTTATATACCCCTATCTACTTGAATTACCTTTACAAATCCAAAAATTTAGAAAATCCAAAAAAAAAAATAGGTTGTGTAGAGAACGATACGATACTCACGGAACACTACTTTATACTGATCTGATTCCTTGGGGTTGCTTGGAACGTGACGTCTCAAAGCATGCTACTCAAAAAGCGAAAAATTTGAGAATCAATTTTATATGAGACAGAAAACTCAAGAACTTTCATTAAAGATTCTTGGAATAATTGCAATTTTTATGATATTGGAATTTGATGTAGAGAAGGTCTTTTATAGAACATCGAAAAGCATCTAGTTATAGAAGCACAACATAAGATATATAACTTTAAGAAGAAAGCCCAAGTCATGAATTCCACAACAGTTTTTCAGTGGTTAAAATAATCTCATTTATTTAAGTTAAGGTTCAAGCATTACGATTCACATTCAATTGTGGGAAATCCCAAGAAAATCTACTCAAACCATTTTCCGTAAATTTTATAGGTCTGAATAGTTGTTTGCCAAAAGCTATTATTCAAAGGATTTCTCTTCATGCACCTTTAATGAAATTTATAGAGTTTCAATGTCTATTATAATCTGCATTTAAATCATTTCTTACTTCTCTTTGCGGTTTACGAATGGAGACCGACTACAAAGCCCAATACGCAACCCAACAGCAATGTAACCGCCCAAGTGTAATCCATTTTATAATTTTAATATTATTTAAAAAAAGAAAATGATAACTACGAAATTTTTACGTATAATTTTGTTAGCAGAAGCGTTTAAAATATGAAACTAACTAAATTCAATGCCTACTTGGCAGACACATACTAATATGATTTTCGACAAGCGCTCTTTGTTTTGTATAGAAATTAGCTGACTACTGTGCAAGAGCTTTGATCGTTAAACATCGTTAGGGCACGTGAAATGAGTGTGAGCATGTGTATGTGAATGATAATACCATTTGTATAAAGTTTTTCTATTCAATTTGCTCACTGAGTCTTAATATACGAATGATAGATTATACGATTATCTCTCCCTAAACGACGAACGTCACACGAACAGATCAGCTCAAAACGCTCAATAGAATACAAAAACGAAAAAGCATAAAGCAAGAGCACTGCCTTGGGATGTTTTCGGCTGATCTCCTTAACAGAGTGAGAGCTATGATCATAGAAGAATACTTAAATAGACGTCTCTAATATCCACATGCACCAACTACGTGTTGGATTTCCGAAAGGAAAAAACCTGCGTTTGCATATTGGCAAATCAAAATTTTATTAAAAATATATTTTTGTAAAGAATTTATTTATAAAGGAATATATAGTTGCTCTGTAATCCACCAAAGTTGAAGGGAAATGAATCCATTTTTTTTCAAAGGTTTCGGAAACACCCATCACATAACTGGATCGAGTCCAGTTGAAATTATATATTAGTCAGAGATCATACACTTCCTAATGTACACAGATTGATGTTTGTATTTGGGCCAACTGGGATGACAGCAGGCCGTTTTTCTGTAAAGCTGCTTCTGTCAGGTTTAGTCGACAAAACTATTTTCAGGCAGTCATACACACAGAGTTTTCGTAATACTGTTCAAAATTTCCCTGTTTTTTGCCTATTCGATTTTCTAGTTTTAACTTTTATTTTTCTTCTTCATTTTAAAAATAAACCTTTTTGTTATCACTCTTTGAAACCAGCCCGCGCATGTGTAATAAAGACTGTGGAGCACAGCGGCCCCAATCGGGCTGCCCCAATCCATCATGTAGGCCACCGCCGTCGCTACGTCCGACATGTCGGCCACCGCCGACGCTTTTCTCGAAGCTTAACTGTACGGCCTGCAATCGATTGTTTTTCTTCATTGTGGGCGCTGGCATTGGTCTGGCGATCGATGCAATTAAAGAGAGCGCCAGGAAAGCGCAGGAGGAAGCGAACAAAGATCCCAAACAGAAGGAGAAGGAGAAGAAAGAGAAGGAGAAACAGGAGAAGGCTGAAAAGGAAAAGAAGGAGAAAGAGAAGAAAGAGAAAGAAAAGAAGGCCAAGGAACAACAGGAAAAAGAGAAAAAAGAAAAAGAAAAGAAGGCCAAGGAACAGGAAAAGAAAGAAGCAAAAAAATAACAGATCAACAGCCACAAAATTAAGTTAACTTAGGAACAGTAACGTTTGGGTTTAGTCATCAGATGAAATTGAATTCCAAATTGAAAAATTCCAAAAAATAGATAAGATAGTGGCAGAACGGGATATGCCTTTACGCTAGCTAACTGTGTGACTCCAAATTAATAGTTTACTAAAAAAGTCTAAATTTAAAGTGCATTTTAATTAAAAATAATTATGTGCAAAATAAAAAAAAAAACGCCGCGCAAATTCCCTATTTTTTAAGAGAAAATGTATTAATTTATAATTATAAAAGATTAAACTATTATTCGAAATGGTTTTTTTCTCCTCGTTCGGCTCGACGCACCGAAAACGAATTATAATTATAATAATTCATAAATATTTAATTTCAAAATAAATTGAGATTAAAATTTATGCTAATATTGAAAATAATATTTAATAATATATTAATTGATAAATTTTAAAATAATTAATTAATATTTATGCGAATATTAAAAATAAAATTTAATAATAATATTTAATATTTAAAATTTAATATTTATTAATATTTAATTAAAAAATATATTGCGGTTAGGGTTTATGCGAAAAATAAACATAATATTTTTTAGTTATTTTATTTTAAATACTATGCTCAGTTGCATTCCATTGACAGCTGCAAACACTTCATTAATTTTAAAGTCTGTATTCAAATTAAATTGATATTTATTTAAAAAAAAAAAAAAGTTTTAAGAATGGTTTGCATTGATACGGGAACTTTTTAATCTGAGTATCATTTACAACTGTATAAATAATGAATTAACCATGTATTCGTGTCCCGTTCTTCACAAACGGAGTCCCCACGTAGAGCAAAGGGTAGACACAAATAGCGATTACTCTCTGGATTCGCTGGTTAGTCTTCTGGCTTACTTTTTCTCTTCCTTCTGTCGGTCGGCATTGAGTTCTTTATTTCGCAGGAAAAGTGCACCAAGTCCCACCCCAACCATGAAGAACAGAACATGATTACATGGTTTACAATTCAAGCGCGAGATCAACGATGGCTGTGGTCTGCACATAGATCGTCGCATCTCTGGCATTTTTATTTATACTGGATAAATGATGTTTAAATGTTGTTTCGACTCTAAAGCGTTGAACTGAATATCACATTTTGTTCGATAAACTGTATGTAAATCGTTTGACAGATGTTCATTGCATGGGCGATATGATCGGACCAAACTAATTCCATTTTTATTTTCATTCATTCTCAGATTCCGCACAATTAGCGTTTCAATCATATCGATTATCTGTCCCTTCGAATGCTAATCTACGATTATGTAGAATCCTTTTTCCGTATTTCTTGGAATTTCTTGCGCCATCTTTACGTCTTAGAGCCCAACGTTCGTCCTTCTGTTATGTTGCTTAAATTGTATCTTCACTCATGACTACTTCTCAGGCTCTGGATAGTTTTCACTCGTTACACGCAAGCATCGCTGTGATATTGTCCGAAACTTCTGAGTAAACCAGGCGGCGCAATGTTCGGCCTCTACTTCTTCTTGGCTTTCTTCTCGTCCTCCTTCTTCTTGTCATCGCCGAAGGTCTTGCCATACCAGAGGCTAACCAAAACGCCGGCAATCACTGCTGAGATGCGCTCACAACACATCTGCATCTTTAACTTGGATTTGTATAATAAACTATTGCCGAAATCTGTTCAATTTACTCTATAATTTTGTTGGAATTTATGCAAAAGTTTTGCTGCGTGTAGTCGAGCTGAGTAAACTAAATATGTTTAATGACCCCCTAGCTACTGTGTTCAAGTGTGACAATCAAAAGGCAAAAGCCTACTTTGCATAAGGTTTTCGAAACTCCCCATTCCGACTTTTTCATCAAGTGCTAAACAACTGTCAAATTAAAGACTGGCCCAACAAGATTCACCCTCAAATTGCGGCCTGCTTATGCCTGAGGCCCTGCCCTCAAAGGCACGCTTAAGTATATATCTTTATGTATATATCTATGTTTGTATATCTAACTCTGGCATCAGCTATTTGGCTCTTTTCATTCCTGTCTTTTTTTTTTTTTTTTTTTTTTTTTGGGGTCACATTATAATTTCATTTGACAATTGTGGCACATCAAGATGTCACAAGTTGCGTCTGTCCATGCCATACGTTGAGCGCTACACCAAAAAGACTTCAGTTGAAGAGCTCGAAATTATGCGCTGAATCAAAAATTAATGCCAGAGTCGCTGGTGGGAATACCCTTACTGATATAGGGTTTAGTTGCCGTCAAAATAATATATACATATATATTTCTTCCCTTAATTTAAGCTTTATTTGCAATTTGTTTTAATGTTAAAAAATAAATAAAAAATACTATAAATTACTTTTTTTTTAAGTTTTTTTTTTTTAAATTTTTTAATTTATATTATTATTTATTATTTTTTTAATTATTAAACCAAGCTAAGGAACTATTGCTGGAAGTCACAATGCTTGTTCGACTGTTTTTATATAAGACATCAATTTAATAAAATATAATGTATAATTCTCTCTGATTATGCAGCTTATGCAACTTATTGAGCAGGCTATACCCTTTCAAAAGATTATGAATTAAATGTACGTGTTGCTCATTCTATCAAATTTGATGCCTTATCAATTATTTAAAAATTGAATGTCGCATAAATAATAAATTTATTGACGACACGAGCTAATAAAATGCTTTTAAGAAGTTTTAACAAAAGTTCTGCCATTGAATTAAATCGATTTTAATTTTAAAATGAGTATTTAATTTTTGAGTAAACCTAGAGATATTTAATGCGGAAAAAATTATGAAGAATTTTGAAAATTAATTCGTGTTTAAATAGAAAATAATAAAAAAATTGAATAAAAAATAATAATATTAAAAACATACATTTGTAAATAATTTTAAAATATTTAATAATAAATAATTTAAAATTATTATATTAAATTCAAGTATTTTGTATGTCAACGATTTTTGGGTTAGGGTAAATTAAGTTCGACCATATATATACACATATTTTCTTTGTTATTATAAAGCAAACATATTTTTTATCCGTAATAAAGGCATTGTTTTTTTTTTTTTTTTTTTTTTTTTTTTTTTTTTGAGGTTTTAGCCCAACCTTTGCAAACTTGACCAGCATAAATATAAATTTTCTAACTATTATATTTTCTCTATATGTTTTCCTTTCTAAGAGTATTCGTTGTACGTCTTAGGCTGCTTCAAGTCGCATAACGAATCACGTTAACAGCTTGTTACGTACATTATGCAAAGGAATAACGACTTGGTTATATACTTTATATTATGTTATATAATCCAGGGCACAAATGATGCTTGGCTGTAGACGATTGTCAGCCTTTGTGTGTGTGGGTGTGTGTGTGTATGTGTGGGTGTTTGTGAGTTTGGTTAGCTGCCTCAGGCCCCAGGGCAGAGGTAAAGCAAAACAATCACAGGTCGCACAAGGCAAAAAGTTGTTCAATTGCATACGAGTAACCGACTTGTGTTGTGTGTAGCCAGGTGTGTGTATAAGTCTGTGTGTGTGTGTGTGTTTGAGTTTTGCTGTGCTTCAACAATGTGCTCATAACACACACACACACACACAGCTTGGAGCTGGTTTTGCTGGCACTCAATGTGAACTCACCTTGGTATCTGCAGCGCAATCTCGTCGAGACTGTCGGATGGACTCATTGGGGTCCGTTCGAATAGCCGGGAGGGCGCCAGGGTCAGGTGGCCAGTGGAATCGCTGACACATTTGAAGACCTTGGCGCCGCGCCTTTGCCGCTGCTGTTGACGCTGCTGTTCGACGCGTTTCTTCCGTTTGTTCTCCTCGGCGCGCTGGAGATTATGCAAGCGAAAGAAGAACATTGACATTCTGCAATCGGCGGGGTGGGGATGGACGGCTAACATGAAGGGCGGCGGGGTGGGGTGGCAGATATGACGTAGAGACATGTGATTGGGCAATAGGCAGAGAAAGTTCAGAATGCAATTGTGCAGGCGAAGCAGGCGAATTGTAAAATTTGTTTCATTTTCGATTTGATTTTGATGTTATTTAATAATTTTTTTTTTTTTTTTTTTCCACCAAATTTGGAATTTGTCAGCGCGCACGCATTTTGTTGATTGTTGTTGTTGTTGTTCGCATAATTTGGCATTTCAGTCAGTCAGTGAAGACAAAGCATTTCATTTATTGTTGACGTTGTTGTTGTTGTTGTAATTGTTGTGGTTGGGTTGCATTTGGTTTGAAAGCAACATGAATTATGCAACAGAATTGAGAGCGTAAAGCATTTTTGATTTAAGCTTTGTGCATGAGTTTACAACTCTGTGTGAGAGTGTATGTGTGTGTGTGTGTAAAAGTGTGACTGTGTTTGTGTGTGTGTGTGGCTTGCAATATTTGGAGCTGCTGTCACCCAAAGTCGTTAGTGCACCAACATACATACATGGATACATACACATATACAAATTGCGCATGCAAAAAGCCAAAATGCCAAACGTAAATACAAATCAGATTGGATAAACAGGATTGTTAAGTGTATTAACTTTCAGATACCCAGTTTTATGTATAGAAATAATAAACTTAATAATATTGGAAATAGATATAATAATTTAATATATAATATAGTAATTATTATAAAATAATAAATATAAAACAATTTATATATTATATATATTAATAATATATAGAAATATTTATTTATATTATAAAATTAATTATATAATTTATATAATATAAATAAATATTTTAACAAGCTGCAGTTCCGGTTGATTATAGTTGTGTGTAATCAAAAAAATAAATATTACTATATTTTTCATATATCAATAATGATATAAACAGCTATAAAAATATATATTCCTGGTCTTACTTTTGCTACTTAAGAATTTTTTTCCCATTCAGATTCAATACTTATTGTAACTTATATGCATATAGACATATATAACAAGTTTATAAATATAACAAGTCAAATACATAACTTAGTTTTAAAAATAATATATATAGGTATGATAAAATTGTATAAAATATTCAACAAAAAAGACGAACATGAAGAGTGTCCTTCCTCTCTTATCATAGACTAGAAGGGCGTGGGAGTGATGTACTCAGTTGGTAGGAATCATAGTTTATCAATCAGTCCCCATAAGCCTCATGGCGCCAAATCATAATGGATTGACATCATCAAAAGCAACTCAATTCACATGATTTGTGTGCCACTCTGACTCATTTCAAATCAGTTATACAGGGTATATGAAAGCCAAATCTAAATGACATGTGCGCTTTGGGGCACACATAGAGCGAGCAGCAAAGTAAAATTAACTTCCGGCAGCATCAATCAACTTTAAGCATTTTGCAACAAGAGAGCGATAGAGAAAGAGAGATGGAATGAATGCAAAAGAAAGAGAGGCATAGAGAGAGGCAGCAGTGCATATAGAGCTATAAAGCATCGCTGGACAGCTGCTTACCAAATGTGTGTTGCAGACCGGAAATTGAAATATGAAGAGTTGTGTTTTTTTTTTTCGGGCATCTTTAAAATGCTGAAAAGTTTAGAAGAAACCAAAACGGAAATGAGCGGAAATTCTAGCCCAATGCCCCAATGCAATTTTGTGCGTCATTCAAGGCCAACAAAACAGATACAGCGAGGGAGAGAGACGGTCAGTTAGAGAGAGGGAGTGACAGCATAACAGATGGCAGTAAATCAATTGGCTAAAGAGCCAAAGTGGTGGGACATTGATTGATCTGGCTGCAATCAGGCGTTAAATACGTATTACGTTTGTCGTCAGCAGACAGCGAAGGGGCTTCCGTTCAATTAGACCGCAGTTATTTCAGCCTAATGACACGACTCGACTTCCCCACTTAATGAGCCAGTCGCACATTGAGCTGGAGGATTGTGTCAAAAAGTAAATTAATCGAAATTTACATAAATTTACTCAAGACATTGGCGCGTCTCTGGGCCTCGTCTGTGCCAATACCAATCGAAATACAATGCGGCTCTCCCACAAGTAATTACCAATCGAGTCCCAGACGGCGAGTAAAACAAAAGCGAACGAAAGAGATAGACAAAATGAGACAGTGAGAGAGAGAGAGAGAGAGACAGAATAAAATCAAATAAGTACAACATGAGCTAACCATTGAGATACCCTGCAAAATGGGGTTCGGAAATTATTTGCAGGTTGAAAAAATTAAATAAAATGATTTATTTCTTGTAATATTTTAATTTAATGAATTTAATTAAGTGAGTAACACATCGTTTTTTTTTTTTTTTTTTTTTTTTGTTAGTTTTTTTTTCCTTTTTTTTAAACAAATCTAGCTTCATAATAGTACATCCACTATTTTTTTATTCAATTGATTTTTCTTGTAAAATTAGGATTATATATAATAAGTTTGATTTACTGATTAAAATGAAAAAAACTAAAGTGAAAGCTTTTAAACTATGTAGAATATGTCCATACTTGATCAATTTTCTTGTAATATTTAATCAACTTTAGTAACTCATCATAGCTCTACCGTCTCATATCACAGGGTATATGAAAAAACCAAACACTTTACATCATCATTAGCTTGCAAAGAGAAAGAGAGAGAGAGAGAGAGAGAGAGAGAGAGAGCATCGACACTGTACACACTTTGTTAATTAGGCAAACTCTGTCAGTGTTTAATAGCTTTATAATTTCCCCGAGTTTGCCAAGGCGACGATTTTTTATGGGGTGGCCCGAGCTAAATGATTTCAAGTCTGCAAAATGAAGTAAATTAAGGCCGAATGAACATCCAGCTGGAGCGTGTTTAAATGATCAGTGGAAAACTCTTATTTAAATTAGATTACAGCTAATGTGAGAAAGAAAATAGAATCGATTTGGTCACGCCTCAAGTGCACAGAGAATTAAATTAAATACATTAAAAGAACAATTTCAAGCCAGTCTGGCCAAGAGCTTTGCGAAACCTTTCAGTGTCTTTCCGAACCTGGTCAGAATGAGTGCCAGCTGGATTATATTTGTAATGCTTGGCGCTTCAGTACTATTCCATGGCCAGGCCAAAGTTCGCAGATATCCCGGAGTAGATCTGTGCACCGTAGGCGTGGTAATGTTTGCACGTGTGACGTGCGCACCCTTACAACCAATCTGGGTTATGTACCACGGCCGATGCCGCAAGGGTTATCATTGCTTTCGCGGATTAACGTTAAGGGAGTGTATAAGGCAGTGTTACACGCGGGATATCAGCACTATGAGAACCAAAAAGACAACAACAACAACAACAACAACAACAACAACAACGACGACGACGACGACGACAAGAAGATCTAGAATAACAAGATCAACAACGGAGAGACCAAGTGGAACGCCTTGGTTTGAAGGAACGACGACACGAAGGAGAACGCGCAGAACCCGAACAACTCCAGCACTCAGATAATCGAAAAAAAACTTAAAAGATATGTATATACATATATTCATATATAATCATCAAACGTTACTGCACCCAAATAAATTTCACGCATTTGCATACAGATTAATTTGATTCAATCGAGCAACAGTGAGTATATGACATTTGTAATATACCTTGGATGAGAAAATAGAAAAGCGTTATTCCCGTTTCGGTTGTCATGGGCCAACGAGTTATCCAATTAAGTGAATCCATCCACGCTATAAAACAGCTAGTGATAACAGAAAAATAAAAACAAAACAAGTTTACATATTACACTTTATACTAATAATTGGCAGAAGAGGAAGAGGAGAGGAGCCAATTGGTCGTTCATTTAGAAATAATTGAATTGCAAATACAAATTGATACAAATTGCTGAGCTACATACTGTGGTCGTAATTAAGCTTGAATGGGGTATAAAAAAGAAGAGAGAGAGAGAAAGAGACAAAGAAGGGAAAAGAGAGAGAGAGAGAGGGAACAAATAGAGGAAGGAGGAATTTTGTTAGAGGAAAAACAACAGATCTGAACGAAAAGGAATGGACAGACGTATATAAAGAGGTATATAAGGAGAAAGAGAGACAAAGAGAGAGGGAGAGAGATAGAGATAGAGAAAAAACGAGAGCAAAGAGAAAGAAAAGAGGGAAAAAAAAAGGAAACACGAGAGAGAACATCCGAGCTAAGGAGAAATAGAGAGAATGAAGGAAATATATATCGATTTCATAATGGAATTCATGAAACATGAATCATGAATCCGTCAAGGTATATTAAAATTATGCAGCAAAATATTGGATTCATTATCTATATTATATAATATACATTCAACCGTTCAGAGTGGAACAAACATAACGAACAGGCAGAACGAAGGGCGTAAACAAATCGAATCGCCTGTTGATTGCGATCAAACGTAATACCTGTTACATCGTATATATTCTCCAGTTTGTGAAAAGGTAAAACGCCGACAAATTCGCTTCCGCACAACGCGCAAAATTAGCAAAACTGTTAAATAAACCTAAACGCAGCTTATCAAACGCACGCAGCCGATTCTCCATTCGCCTCGCAGTGGGCTGCGTGCCGATGCCTTAAATGATTTCACGCCCATTGCGGGGAAAAAAGAAACAGAAAAACAAACAATGGCAACATTTTCAGCATTCCAACGAGCCCAAAGCGAACAATGGACAGGAGCACAAATGAAGAGAGGGAAAGAAAGAAAGAAGCAAAAAAAAAAAAAAAAACCGTGGAGCCCAATAATCATTAGGGCACAAAAAACTTGGTCAAAAGCAAAGAATTGCGACCCGCTGGCTTTTGTCATGCATTGGGGTTGAGTGCGTTCAAGCGCACACAACTACACACACACTCATACACACACACACACATTGGTGGCTATTGCCAGTGCGAATATAAAGCAAAATGCCGAAATAAACACTTGTGCGAGCTTGAACGCTGCCTCCTGCTGTTAGCTGTTGTTAGCTGGCCACAAAAGGCCATATTTTCCAGCTCAACAGTGGCGTTTAGGCCACGTTTCAGTGCTCTGTGTGTGTTTGTGGGCGTGCGTGTGCTTGCACTTGTGCGCCTGTACCGGACACAGGTCATTTCACTGTCCTTATGATGGGGCGTGCCGTAACAAAACCCACCATGTCTGCCGCCCAGACCAGCCGAAAAATGAAGATGCGCCATAAAAATGTAGACAATTTTTACGACGCGGCACAACATGAGAAGGGCCACTTTATTTCTTCATTAAAAATCCAGCATTGATTGCCCACACACACACACACACACACACTTACACACACATAGAGAGCAAGCACATACCTTAGCACACTTTGGCTGGAACAATAACAATTTGATGGCCTTTAATTGTGAACAGACATGATTCCTTCTGATTTAGCTGTTACACGCACTCACACACACACAATCACACATACACAGGCCCAAAAACTGTAAAATAAATAAATTGTTAATTTATAATTCAATCAATAATATTTTATATGTCCAAACTTATGCTGGAAATGGTCGAATAAAATAAAATGTACATAAGAATATAAATAAAATAAATCAATTTACATTCATCCGAGCACAATTGCGCGTGGAGCTGTAAAAAGTCTAGGAATTAAATATACATATATTTATATTTATATACATATATTTATATTTATCAATAATATATAATGGCATAGAGCAGGCCAATAGCTCTGTGGGGTATATATGTATATAAAATATTATATACCCTAGAAACATATTTGTATTTTAAATATTTATTTATTATTATTAGTACTATTATTATTATTATTATTATTATTATTATTATTATTATTATTATTATTATTTTTATTTTTATTATTATTATTTATTTTTTTATTTTTTTTCATTACATACCCTGGAAACATATTTGTATATTTTAAATATTTATTTATTACTATTATTTTTTTCATTTATTTATTTTTTTTTTTGTTTTATAAAATTAACTGTAGCTTGCCGAGTATCTGCGCAATTAACTTTATATATTTTATATACCTTATAAATTTAATATATGTTATTTTATTATTATATATATTATTTTTATTTTTTATTTAATAATTTTATATATAACATAGATTATAGAAAATATATAAACCTAAAGTATTTATCAAAATAATAATAGTATTCTATTTTATGAATAAAATTATCTCTAGTCTACAGGCTATCTGATTTCAAGTTTTTAATAAATTCTAAGCTTTTTCTTAATTTTTTTTCTATATTTTTATTTTTACAAATTTACAAAATATTTTTATCTTACATACAGTCAAACTATAATTAGTTCATTCCATTTTATTTTGCATTACATTTTTTTATTTTATTTTTTTTAATACATCTCAACTCTATTCTACAGAGTATCTACATTTTCCTTACTCTGTCTCTGCCTTATGCTTTTTGTTTCAGCTGAAAATTGCAATTTATATTTAACACGCACAGGCACATTTTGAGCCACGTTGTTGGCCTGTTTGCCTCAGCCGCTTGCCACATTTTATTTCCTTCTGTTCTTTATTTCTATTGTATTTTGCGGCTTTTGATCTGTTTGAATTTCAATATGGCTGAGTTTGACATTTCACGGCGTGTTGAATTGCCAAGGATTTGTGCACGCATTTGAATTGAAGCCAGTTAAATCCCATTGGAATTGTATTGTTTATAGCTCCACTTAAATCTATAATTACTTTTGATTCAACTCGTTGCGTTGATTGTTAATAATAATTGAATACCACTTGAGGGTGGAGCTTAAAGCAATTAGTAATCTATATTGCAATTGACATTTATTAATCATAATTAAGTTGGCTTTTGTAAAATGATTTTAATATCAATTTTTTTTTTTTACTTATTTATTTTTTGCTAAATTGAAAACCTGAACAGATATGAGAGCTACAATTTTTTTTATTATTAAAAATGATTTTCATTTATTAGTAAATTGAATTGACAAGGCAGTTAAACAACGATATATATAGATATATCAGTAATATTTCTCTAAACTAAATTTAAAGTTTCAGTAATTAATAATATGATACTCCTAACCTAGAAGATTCGTATATATTTAAATTTAATTAAACTAATTTGAATACTAATAAAATATTATATAAATAAGACTATTTAAACACATTCAGCATTCATAAAACTAAAGGCCATAAATATTGCAAAAACCAGACATAACTTGGTAACTCTTTAAAATTTTAACTGCGACAACTTAACTGAAGTTTGTAAACTGTAAAACTTTGGGCGTTAGTCAACTTGCCAGCTAATTAAGGCCCACAAACATACATACTATTGCAAAAGCAATTGAAGCAAATGCTTCGCTGGCCTAGCATAAAGCAATCAAAACGTAATAAATAAATTCAAAATAGAGAAAAAGAAGAAGAGGAAGAGAAAGCATTCAAGTTGCTTCAAGAATGGGAATAAACACAAATATGGGTTGAAGGATTATATACTTATAAATAAATACATATATGTACACATATAGTTATAAGAGGTAAGCCAATACAATAGGGCAACTGTTGACTGAGCTGAGATGAGTTTCAAAAAGATGACGAAGACGTCGAGAATGCTGCGGAGCATGAGTTGAAGCATGTGTGGATGGATGTATGGATGAGGATGTGAAATGAGAGCCAGGTCACAGCAACAAGAACGGCAACAATGAAAGCGTGTGTGTATGTGTGAGTGTCTGAGTGTGTGAGTGTGCGTGGATGTGTATCAAAAGGATTGGCATTTTAATTTGATTTCGCATTGATAGAGCAAATGGTGACAGTTTACACTGGGCAAGCGGATTGCGGAATGTGTGAGAAAATAAAAAACAACAAAAATCAAAGTATGAAATCAGTCGGGCCTAGCCGACTATAAAATACTCGTTCACGATTTAAAATTGGCTAGCTAATTGAATCAAATTTAAATAACTTTTTTTTTTAATAACTTTGATTATGCAATTTCTAGAACTAGATATTAAGTCGATCAATTTAACGCTAGTTCTGGAACTAGCGTCTATGGAATCAGTCAATAGCTAGAGTCTATTTCTATGGGATCAATTTAAGGAATCAATTTATAGATTTTATCTATAGAATCAATATATCAATCAATCTATTTAGTCAATATTCAGAATCAATTTAGAGAAATAATCCATGGATTATTCTATGAAGTCTATCAATGGATTCAATATTCAAAATTAATTAGACTCACTCTGATTCAATTAGTTTCTTTTTATTTGACTCAATCTATGGAGAGAGACAACTAGATCATTCAGCTTTTTTCTTTTCATATTATCAGACAATCTACAAAACTACCCCCCTAAAACTTCCTATATTAACACTAAACTATATATCTTCAGACATGCATCATCCCTAGCCCATCTACTCTGTACATGAGGTGAACGAGCATTAGAATGTATACGAAAAACTTACTTGTGAAAACCAACTCACTATTGTGTAGTTGCGTGTAATTGTTAAAGGACTGCTATCATTATCATTATCATTATTATTGTTATTGTTATTGTTATTGGTATTGTTGTTGTTGTTATTAATATTATTGCTGCTCATGTTGCAAGTCAAGTGAAACATATATGAGACAGAGATAGATAGACAGACAGAGAAAGAAACAGAGAGAGACACAGAGCGAAAGAGATAGATAGAGGGCGCAATATACACTAGAGAGCACAACACAGATGCAGTTGGACACAGATATACACACTTATATGGTAACAGCAGCTCCCAAATATTTATTGCTAAGTCTTAAATATTTTCGTGTGTGTTTTACCTGACGAAGTTTTTAATTGAATTAAATGCTTTAAAAATTGTTTTTAGTTTAAGTTGATTTGTAATAAATTTTTGTTTTTTTTTTTTTTTTTTTTTTTTTTTTTTTTTTTTTTTTTGTTGGAAATATGTTAAAGCACAGTCTAGAGTTACACTTTCAGTTGTTTGTTTTAAATTATATGTATATATATTTCGATATTTACACTATACTTTTGGTCAATTGACGAGCCAAGAGCGAAGCTTAGTTTATGGCTTAAATACTAGTTAAAGCTTTTACCAAATTGTGTACCAGTTTTTCTTGGTCATATGTACACTTAAAATTTATGGCTAATAAATCATATGTATATATATATAATTCTATATAATTCAACTACAACAAAAAATTTTATGGCTAATTTGTCTATTTTTTTGTATTTATTTATTTAGTTATGCACAAGTCTCACATAGATGTTGCAAATAGCTTAATAGATTTTTATAAAATATTATTTCGATTTAGTTTTATGTTTATATAAGTATATATCTATTTATGTTTTTCTATAGAAGTTGGCTTTTTTGTTTTTGGTCCACAGTTGAGTTAAGCACACAGATTTCTACATGTATTTACATTAATTTCATATTGATTTTTATTATTTTTTTACACAGCACATTTAAGTTATTTATATTTGGTCAGTTTTTATATATTTTTAATAAATAATTTTTTTTTAAATTTATTATTTTTTCATTATATTTGTTATATATTTTACACACAGCACTTTTATATATATTTTATTTTTGGTCAGTTTATTTATATTGGTTTCTGTTTTCTTCTTCTTCTTAAAGCTGATTTTTAATTGGACTCTTGTTGTTGCTGATAAAAATTCATTATTTGCTTTGTTGGTCCTGAAAATAAATCAAAAACTGTCTCATTCCTGTGGCCGCAGACTCGCTCCCATCCGACTCAATTGTGCCGCTGTCGATGACTGCAAATACTCCACATTTCGCTCCTTTTCATTTCTTTTTAACCCAAATGAAATTATTGCCAACCATAAAGGATACGGAATGAAAAAAATATGAAAGAATTGCCATAAAAATAAAACATCGCCACTCATAATGACACAATGCCGGAGCGTGCCCCCAAAAGTGCAGGCAAAAACCATTTCTCTTATAAGAATACAAGATGCTCGTCGCATCAATTTGACGCCCGCTGCGTCCTTTGAATGCAATAAATGTTGCTCAGCGCTGAAGTGCGTGCTGCCGGGCAATCAGGCAGCCATTTGAGCCCGCTGCCATGCAAAATGGCAGCCAGTTGAACTAATTCAATTGTTTGGCGTTTGCAGTTGGTCGTCAAAATAATTGAATTAGACAACTTGGCAAAAGACAGCAATAACCAACAGAAATTGCTTGTTTAATAAGATATTAAGAGTATTTAAAATCAAGATTTATGTTATTTATTTATTTTTTATCCATTACTCGTTTTAGTTTAGTTTAATTGCTCACTTTATATAGGTATTAATTTACACTAGATACGATTTTCTGGCTGCATTCTGGCAATCAAGCTGTCAGTTAAATGCCTAAAAATAACCTCGAGTGTCTTGATATCGTGAATAAAAAATGAATAAACAAAGCCAAATTGGTGACAAACCCAAAAGGAAAACAAAGAGACAATGGAAACAGATTAATTAATAATCAATTTTATGCAGTCGAATGATCTAAATATACCTATTCAGGGAACGAAACAACAGCCGAGGGCTCACACAAAAAATAGAAAGAAATCAATAAGCGAAACACACGGGATATATTGCTCATACGCGCCGTGTGACCGACCGCACAGGCAGCCACGTGGCTGTCAGTTATGTTGGACGGGAAATAATAGGGGAAAATGGGAAAAGCCGAACAAAAGCGGAAACTGAGCGCTGCAGCTGGCCAAAACTTTTCGCTCTCTGAATGACAGCAGTCAAAGCGGCAAAACTTATTACATATATATATATATACACACACACACACACATACACATAGTTGACATGACAAGCCAGCAGCAGCCACAGCAGCAGCCGGGTGACGGCGGGCCAGAAAAAGAGTTGAAAACTTGGCTTTAGCTACCTCTGACGCAGTTGCTGCGGCTGCTGCACGTTGCATGTGACAAAATGCGACAAGCGTTTGCTTCGTATCCATTTACGAAATTGAATTTATGAACTCGACATGCAGCGCACAAACACACACACACACAACTTCAACAGCTGTTTTTACACATACGACACATGTGTATATATGAAAGGAAAAGCATATATTGTATATAAAAAGTATATATCTATATATTTATATTAACTTCCTGTCGCACGCCAGCTGCATTTGAACTTTCAACTCGTAAAAAATAGAAGCGAAAAAATAAAATACAATAAAAGGGGAAGTAAACTAATTTGATAACAAAAAGCTGCTGCAATTAAAATATACCCTGTAGTTTGTTGTTGCAATTATTATGAATTTCTTTTTCTTCCATGGATAAATTTATATACAAAATTTTCCATTATATTCTTATAGTTTGTCATTTTTTCTCCACATATCTTTATTTATTTATTATTATTATTTTATTATTATTATTTATTTATTATTATTTTTTTAAATAAAATTTTGAATATTTTTAACAAGCTTTTAGTCACTTTTTATTTGCAGTATTTTCTACATATTAAACTTTTCGGAAGGGAAAAATAAATTAGATTGACCATAAAAAGTACAAAAAAAAGAAAGAAAGAAATATTCAAAAATAAATAACTATAAAAAGAAATAATAATAAAATCAAAAACAAATAAAAAATAATAATATTAAAAAAAATAAATAAATAATAATATGAACATAAAAAATATATATAAATTAAATAAAATAAACTTAAAAAATCGTTTGTTACTTATATATGATTAATTAATCTTTTTAATGAATTTGTTCATAATTCAAATTCTCTCGTAGTTCATCAGCTAGCTCTAAATCTCATTTAAAACAATCGGAAAGCATTCATCCATCTAAGACACAGATGAATAACTATTTAGTGCAAAATTGTTAGAGCACATATATTTCTAAAATATTTATTTATTTTATTTTATGCTAGACAAATTTCTTGCGCTTAGTTTGGCCAATCAATCTGAAAATCGAAAAATTTCCAAGCCCAGCTAAAGAATTTTAGTTAGTTTGGTTTAGTTTAGAAGAGAACTTGTGCTTGAGTCAAGCTTGTGCGGCATTGCATGCCTTGCACATTCTCTAATAAAGCCAGCAGCTGCTCCACAGTAGCGGCAATAACCAATGTATGTCAAGCTGTGTGCGTGTGTGTGTGTGCGTCAACGAGCACAGTTAGCAAACGAACAACAGCATGACTGACTGCCATACTGCCAGACTGCCAAATTGACTGACGGACTGACTGACCGAATGTCTAACATTTTGGCATTTGCTTTTGGCTTCAAGCACAAAAAGTTGAAAGCCATTTTTGAAGAAGCGACACGAAAAACAACACGCACACACACACACACACAGAGTATAGGAGCTGCGGATGCGGTCAGAAAGCCACAGGGGACAAGCCAGCAACCGCAGAGGAAAAGGAAGAGAGAGAAAGTGAGAGGAAGGCCAAAGATAGCTAGAGAAATCAGTTCAATTTATTTTTCGATTTTCGACAGACAATGATTTGTTGTGGTGCTCAGTGCTTATCATAGCTATGAAAATACTTGCAATATTTTCACAAAACAATTTCCCACACACACACACACACAGGCATTTTTAACAATTGCTTGACTTTTTGCTGTGCACGCAGTAAAAGAAAAAAAGAAAAAAATACTCATACGCCTCGTGCTTAATAAAGTGTTAATCAAGCGCCAGATATTTGTCAATTTGAAGTGTTTCAGGAATTTCAAGTGTGGCTACAAAAAATATATTGGTCAATGAAGCATGGCTAATTGATTTAGAGCCAAGCGAAAAATAAACCTTGATCAAAGGCAGCAGCAACTGGCATATGTGAGTGGAGCAACGGAATGAAAATACAAATTAAAAAACAAGTAAGCAATCGGGCGTTTCTGACTAGAGAATACTCACTCATGGTCATGCCCCCAATTGGTAAATATATATTATATTTATGCACTAGAGAATGCCAACAGAACATTTATTTAGTTTCTATCTCCAAAACTGCAGAGAAGATTTGACACACCCCCAAGAGGCATTTTATAAACCCAATATACCCATTTTAATTTCATGAATGAGTATTGTAGACGCGCTTATCGACACTTCGAAGATGTTGAAAAGTTAAGCGCAGCTTCCGTCGAGTATAAACACAAATAAATAAAGATGGGCATTAAATTGTATTGGCTGTCCAACCAAGGACTCTGAAATGTCAGCTGAGTGCAAAAGGAGCAAGAAATAATTTGAAAACAGAGCGAGTGAGAGAGAGAGAGAGAGAGAAAGAGAAGGCGAAAGGGAGCGAAAGATGGAAACGAAAAAAAAAAAAAAAAAAACATTAAGTCGAATGAAAAATATAAGTTGTACTGTGATAAACTGAAAAGCGAGAGAAACAAAATAGGAAATAAAATGAAATAAATTACATGCGAGACGCATTCAAGTTTTCCAAAGGACATTGCTTTTAAATTAGCAAAGTGCAGAGATAAGCTATGTGAGAGAGAGAGAGAGTGCGAGAGAGAGGGAGGGAGAGAGTGAGAATACAGCACAGAATAATAAGCTTTTCACATTAAAACATTTTAAGCTGATTTAAATTGTTGGGGAAAAAATTATAAGCATTTATGAGGAAACATTCTTTATACAAATTATTGAAATGGTATAACAAAACCACAAAACCCGATTTTAATTAATTTTAAATGGTTTTTAAATCTAAATATGTTTACAGCTAAGCAAAATACTAACATATATATTTTCAATTTAACATACTCAAATTTATTCGAAATATATTTTAGAAAAATATGTAAACCATATAAAAATTTGGTTTAAATTCTTTTTGACATTCAGATTTTTAAGGTATTAATACACACAGACAATTTACGCAACCATAAATTTTTTAAAAATTATTTTTAATTAATTTTAAAATTTCTATCAAACCCGAATTTATGTAACTTAATATTTAATTAATTTTAAAATGCATTCCTAAGGTATTCTTTAAACGCCTTTAATTTTACGTCCTTGGCATTCTCAAAACCAAAATCTCCAGCCACTTCACAGTTTCCAATCGAATATAAAAACATCATTAAGACAATTCGATCAAAATCGTTCAACAAAATCATGTTTAATTAAATTGAATTCAATTTCCCGCCAGCCGAACAACAGTTAATAGAATTTTCTCAAAATTTGTCTCTGGCTGAAATCGAATTTATGTTCCTTGTTAACCATATTACGCATGCGTCACGTGGTACCACTCGAAAAGTCAATCTATATGTTATTAGCTAGTTGAAAGGCTGCTTGGACAAAGTTTTACGCAACAATATTGAACGAATCGATATGAGCGGAAGGCCGCTGCTGAATATTAATTAAAGTTTCCAAATGAATTTATATGGTAAAATGTGTTAAGCACAAAGTTGCAACAGCTGCAAAAGTTTTTTGTGCAATATCAAGTTATTTAAACATTTATCAGCTCCATTCCACTCTGCTCCACTCAACTCCATTCAGTCCTCAGTCTCGACAGCTGTGACAGCGAGCCACTTTACACCCACCAGCCAGCAGCCGAAATGGCCAAGTTTTGCGCAAATGGTCAACACAGGGCACAAGGCAATTATGTGGATGAGGCAACATTTTGTGGCGGGGCAGCAACAATTGTGGAATGGCATGAAATGTGGGCTGTGTGTGTGGGCCCTGCCATTCAAGTAAAGCAACGGCTCAAACCAATTTGACGCCTTTCACTAAATGCGTTCAATTAAGTGCCAAAAATATATACATACACACACACACACACAGAGTCGCAATGTCAGGTCAGTCAGCAGCAGCAGCAGCTGAAGCTACCAAAAAAGGTTTTACTGACACATTTTCGGAGCCAAGAAGTTGCGCGCGCTTTAGAGACCCTTTTTACAAAAGTCTGTTTGCGATTGCTGTTGAATAAAATTTCTATACCCTAGACGGATTATAAATTGTTAGGGTAGATGCTGGATATTTAGGTTTGCCAGGCAGACAGAGTATAGAAAATACAATAGCACAAAAGCAGAGAGAGTGAATCTATAAATCTGATTAGAAATTATTATTTAAGAGAGAGTAGAGGCAGTGAAGCAAAGAATGATTATGGGGAATATAGAAGCAGATATTAGATCTGCATATGAACCTATAAACAGCAAAGGGTATTATAACCATCGATGCTGTAAAAGCGGAGAGCAGAATTCATTGCTGCATATTAAGCTAGCAGAAGAGAAATTATGATTTTAGAGATTATAGAGGTATATTTCTAAAAATATATAATAATAATAATATAATAGATCTATACAAAAACCTAACATTTATAAAATTTATATATTTAAATATTTATAAGAATTTTATACCATTTTCTACATATATTAAAAAAAAGGTTAAAAAGCGGTAAAATGATTTCAATATATATTTAAATGCTTAAATTATATTTAAAATATTCAAAGAATATTGCAACTTTTTATGGTATAGTAATCAAATATATTTATGTCATATGTTATGGTATACATAAAAGTTAATAAAAAGTTTAATAAATACAGTCGAGTCTCGATAATTTGTACCCCGTTAAATAGAAAAATAAATTCATTCTCAATAATTCTCGATAATTAAAACTTCTTCGATTTACACGAAAAAAAAAAAAAAAACCTGATCCCCTTGCCATTTCGAATTATCAGAATTATCTACTGTAAAATATATTAGTTGACTATCAAAAATGTAGAAAGAAATATCTATTGTTTATTAATAACATATTTTTTTTACAAAAATTTGTAATATTACATATGTCATAAAAAACAATAAATATATTAAATTTTTTTTAAATTTTTTTTCCATATAATTAAAAAAAAATTTATGTAATTTATAAACAATATTTTTTAAAAATATTTATTTGTATAAATATAAAGAACTAACTGATAAGAAAATAGTAATTGAAATAATAATTATTATAAATCCCAAAATCAACTACAACAACAACTGCAACTGCCACGGCATTTAATTAGCAGCTGTTACACAGCTTCCAAAGACTGTCAGCTAACTAGTAGATAACTCAAAGGCATATCATTATATAAGATATCTGAGCGCTTTCTACGCTGCACTCTAATGCATTCTTTTCAGTTTCGGTGCAGCAGCAGCAGCAGCTGAACTTAACGCCAGTTGCAGTCGCATTGTTGCGTTGAAAGCGACGCTTTAATTACATGAGCCGCGCGTCAGCGTTTCACAAAGCAACAATGGTACAACCTGACCCAATGGCACCTCTGGCACCTAACAGTTCCTAGCTCCGCTCCCCATCGCCACCTCTTTGCCCAGGGACCGGTCGGTCGGTGAGGCTTTTGTTGGCATGGCCAGCAATTAAAGTAAGTGGCGCCATTTTCATTCTGCAACGCGTTGCTGCCACACGTTGCACAGCCACCCTGACCATGCCACAAGCTACGGCGCTGGCTACGACTCTGGCTCTGGCTCTGGCTATGGTCGTGGCTACAGCTCCTACTCCATGCCAAGTTTATAAGTTCTCTCCACTGACTGATGGACTACTCACTCGCCTGCTCATTCCGCTCAGATCCACTTCGCTCTGACAAAGTGTTGCGCCTTGGCCTGTGGCCTGAGCTATTGTTTTCATTCTTATTTGCTTTCCTTTTTGCATATTTCTCATAATTTTGTGCGCTTGAACTTCGAGTGTAGCGCTTGAAAATGTCAAGGGGACAGCGCAACAGCATCTTCATAGATGATTAATGAGTTTATCTTTGGGTCTTTCACTGTTGTACAATTTCCACTTTGAATTAAATTAAACGAATCGCAGCAAATGCGTGCAGCGCACTGAAATACTTGAGTCTAACTACAGCAAGTATAAAAATTCTCAAAAGCACATCAAGCGAATGTGCTCACATTTTTTATCTTTTTTATAAGACTCTAAGCTTTGCTCAAGGACTTTTCGGTGTGCATTGTCAGACTTTTATTAGCCACTATCAAAGACTAATGTGGTAGTAGTCGTAGTAGTAGTAAAAAGACTGCATAAAATTCATATATCATATAACAAACGAAATTCTAACCCATTTACTTATTTATTTTGGTAATAAACAAACACGAAAATTGCATAAATTCGGAATACACCGATTTATTTAGTGAACATCGCATATATATTTAGTGCTCTTCAGAGCGCTATAAAGATAGAGCGTGAAGGTAAGGCAAAGCATTTGCATTCCAAACTGCGAACTATGCGCTGAATTTATATTATATTAATTTTCAGAATTGAAATATTTTTGCATGCACTTTGTGAATTCGAAATGTTTTTACTGCACTGCAAAATGCACAAAAAGCGCAGAGCATTAAGAGGATCTTAATTGTAAACAGTTTTTTCAGCTAATTATAATTGAAATTCGTGTGAAAGCCATGTGAAAAAAAACTATGCATTAATGCGCAAATATAATACTTTAAAGTTGTTTTGCCAAGGGCCAAAGCAGATATATAATTTAGTTAAAATGTTAGTCCTACAAAATATATATTTCAATTCCAATTAATAAGCAGAGTTCAGTTAGATAGTTGCATATTCCAATTAAAAAGGCGCAAAATGTGTTGAGAGACTTTAAAGCTAAGCTGAAAACGATTTGAGTGAGAGAGAGAGAGCGAGAGAGAGAGAGAGAGCTATGAAGAGTAAGAAAGAAACAGAGTGAGAGAAAGAGAGAGAGACAGTGAGAGAGAGACAGAGAGAGAGTCAGCGAGAGAGAAAGAGAGACAGAGAGAGAGGGATCATTCCATTTGAGCGCTCGCAGCTCAATGAAGCGAACCACCCGAACAAATACGAAGTACTTAGTAATACGAAGTGTAATACGAGTGAGTCGACGCCTTTAGTATCATTTTCATTACGTTTTAAGGCTTCATTTATTCTGGCTCATTTTACGGAACAACTTAAGCTCACTCGTGCTTCTCACTCACTCACTCGACCTCATATCGAATAGACTCTATGCAATGCATGTTGTGTGAGAAGTCATGCACTCCTCTAATAAATATGTAAATTAAGCTAATATTTGCTTGTCTTAGTAAATCAAGTGATGTATAACATACTACTATAAATATTCCTTAATTTACATATATTTCTCAATTCCTTCTGACTCAACCACAGCAACAACTTCTCATAGATATTGCCTAGAACTCTTAACTTGTATTAGAAAGCAAATTAACTCATTCCAAAACAAAAATGTCATATATTTTCCCGAAACCTTGCAAACAATACCAATTAGAGCTAACTGTCCTTCCTTTCACTTTCAATTTCATCCAAAATTCAAACGAGTACCTTCCATTTTTAGCCAGTGGCAAAAAAAAAAAAAAAAACACAACATAACTGATATGCCAATTAGTAAACTGGTAACTAAATACTATGCAAAATGGAATATCTCGAAAAAAATATTCTACGTTCTGCGAAAATTGCAGAATTCGGAACTCAAGGCAAAGCGGATTTGACATTTATATATGCTTGAACTTTACAGGCCATCAATAAGCAAAGACACACACACAAACACACACACACACACACAGAGGCGAACACTGAACGAGAGTATTATGAATTTAAATACTTAAGAGACGAGCTCAAACTTGTGCTTGGGGAAGGTCAAAATGACGTATCAAATATCATAGCCAAGCACACACACACAGATGTGTCTCTCTGCCTTTGTGTGTGTGAGTGTGTGTACTCGATAGCTGAAGAAGAAAACGTAGCATACTTTCCAGCGCAAAACAAATCGAATCAAAGCTTGTTCACTTGGCATTTTTTGCCCCGGTTTTTGTATTTTTCTACGTAGACCGGAAATTGAAACACCATTGGAATATCAACGAACAAGTTCAAGAAGAAGCAGCGACAGTCATAGCTATTGTGTAAAGGGACAAAGAAAGAGAGAGAGAGAGAGAGGGAGTGGGGAGAAAACGCTGGTCCGATTAGCAAACAAGAAGCAGAAGCAACCAAATGCCTGACTTGGATTTCGCAATGCGCGCATAAAAATGCAGTGTGTGCATTCAGAGGGGGAAGTGAAGGGCTGTGGGGCGAGGCAGCCATTGCGACAATCTTACACAAAAAATAAAAGGAAAAAAAATAGTACCGATATAACGGTAAAATGGTAAAAAGCGAACTGGAAATCGCAAAATCGTTACGCGCGTTGCCAAATACGTGCGCCACATTCCTTTCTTTTTTTGGGTGGGGGTGGGGGAGGGAGGGATGGTTGCAGGAGTTTAACCGAGCTATCTGCTGCTGTCACGCATTGGCAATGTGCACAGAGCCATGACATAATAAAGTTATGCAGCACTTTTCATTGATTCATTGGAATGGCGAAAGCTTAAAGCAAAGAAAATATGCGAGGCAAACTCAATAAAAGTTGAGGCAAATGCACGGCGTGGCAATTAGGTGCCGGCGGGAGTGTTTGTATGCAAGTACTTACATAAATTAAACACAAACGCACACACACACACACACCGAGCAGCTGCAGCAGCACTAGAGGCTCACCTCTGCACACACTTAAGCGGCAAAAGTTGAAGCTGCAATGTTGCTGCACTTGAGCGCGTGTCCCAGCACTCTCATGACTCAGCAAGGCTAATGCCACAAGGGTGCCAAAGGTGTGTGAGTGACTTTATATGTCTGTGTGTGTGTGTGTGTGTGTGCGTTTTTGCACAATTTTTCGACAAAAAGTCAAGTGCATGATGATGTCGCCTGCAGGCCAGGATTTTATGGCTGATTTGGTCATAAACGCATTTGCCACACATCAGCAGACAAATTGTGCATTACGCATACGCAACGTTAAACAGCCCTGCCGCGAGAGTGACTGCGAGAGTGATAGCAGCTACAGTTTATTAAATATTTACCAAATTTATGACCAAGCGAAAATTAAAGCTAGCATTTTATATGCCACACACTCAGCTGCAATTTGTATTTCAAGTCCCTGCGGGTTCACAACCTGCCAGCTGAGTAAACAAACCAAAAGAAAAAAAAGAAAAATTAAAATGGAAATTTTTTTCAAACCCCTTCTGAGCACTCTGCAGCCAGAGTCTGTAAATGTTTGTGGTCGAGTAAAGTTTGATAGAAAATTTGAGAGTTGAAAGTTATTTGCAATAATATACATATGTATAATATAATATGATATAATAACAATATTCATAATTTAGAAAAAAATAAAATGTAAACTTTTTTTAATATTTAATATTTTAATAATAATAAGAAAAAAATGTCTGTTATAAAATATATGTAATTGGAAGTTAGATTATCGACTTGTTTAGACACAAATGTTTTAATAAATTTCGGAGTATAAAATTTGGAAAAAAAAAATATTAATATATAAAATACAGGAAATAAAATAATAATAAAATTATATAAATCAATATCAACCATATATTATTAACAAAAAAAATGAATAAATAAATAAAAAGAAAATAGCAACATATATTATATTATTATACATTATTTAGTGAAAAAAATTGATATATATTTGTATTATTTAAAATTATATTTTCTGAAGTATAGCGTAGAGGTAGAGTGCCTTTAGCAATAATCTCTCTGCATATTCCTCATTAATTGGTTTATATTTTTTTTTTAAGCCACTTTGATTATTCAATAGCAAATTCAGCTGCTGTTTCTCCCATTCTACATCCAACTGTAAAAAATAGGTAAATTTTCAAATCTAAATTAACTCCATAACACATTACATAAGCAGCAGTTGAAAACTTTCAGTTAGTCTAGTGCTTTATCATGTTAATAATGCCAGGAACAATAATCAGTAAAAAATATATAAACGAAACTCAGTTGACCCAGACTTTATAATAAAGCACACAAATCCTTTGCCGCTTTATTCGGGCTTTAACATTAAAAGCAAAATGCTGTCAAAACCCAAGGCAAGAAAAAAACCTTTTAACTTCCTTCGAAGTTCAGAAAACAGGCCCAAAGTAAATTCACTTAATTTATGTAAATAATTATATTTCAATTACAGAATTCGCAGAAAGTAGATGGACGTAAGACGCGCTGTCCGCAATTTATGCATGTCTAGAAACTTTGCGTTAGACGCCAGGCAAATCAAAATATTATTATAAAAATATATATAAATAAATAAAATATGCACAAATGTAAAGAGTTAATGAAAATATTTGTGTGTTTGTGTGTGCATGCATAAATTCAATCAAAGTTATGTGTGTGTGCGTGTGTGTGTGAGAAAAAAGAATAAATTTATATAGGAAAATATGGCAAGCAAATTGAATCTCTGGAGTCTGAGATGTCAGCCGCATATCGTTTGTGATAAATTCAATTTATTAGCAACTCGACAGCTCTCACACAGTTGGCCTTCTGCCTCGTCTTGCCCAAAATGGACCAAGCCCTAATTGTGTTGGCAGTGAGAGTAAATGTGAAATGGAATACAATTAATATTAATTTTGCGCTCGCCTCACAACAGCTTCAGCAGTTTTTTTTTCATTATCTCTTACTTTTTTGCACGCCAATTAATTGTCACTTAAAAAGCATTCACATGTTTTTTTATATTTTCATTATTATCTCTATTAACTTTTTTTTTTTTTTTTTATCTTCATTGGCTGGCAGCTGTCACGTCGAGTTACACAAGTGGAAGAGAATTAGCCGAAAAACAAATAAAACAAAACTTTTTTTTTCGTATGTAATGTAATATATGAGTCGAACTCAATTAGATGAATTGTGTGGAAAAATCTGTGCAAATGACACCTTGGGCTAGGTGGAAATTGGGTTTGATTTAACTGCGGGGCAAATAGATAAACGTAATATAAATTTGTAACTAATTTATTTGAGTTAATTAATTTGATTTATGTGGAGTAGATGGAAGCATAATGAAGAGCAACACAATGCACCTTTAATACTAATATTTATACCTATACTATTAATTTATGCCTATTCTTATAGCTAGGCTTATGCCTAAATTTATACTAAAATTTATACCTATACTTATACAAATATTTATACCTATAATTATACCTATTATATTGTATACTTATTATACTATACTATATAATATACTTATTACTTTACTATACTTACTATTCTTATACTTTACTTATTATACTATATAATTATACCTATTCTATAGTATACTTATTATTTAACATTTATACTTATACCTTTTCCTATTTTTATTTTTATTACACTTATATTGATACCTATATTATAGTATACTTATTATAATAACATTTATACTTATACCTTTACCTATATGTATACCTTTGCTTATGCCTATGCATTCCATATATTAATATATTTATTGTTCTAATATTTATACCTATACATTCCTTATACCTTTACTCTAACATTCACTTCAAATAAGCTGTAAATAAACATCAACCAATGCTAGCTTTGCCATAAAGCCTATTCCAAATCATTGTCTAAACTCAAGCTCCACTTCATGTCTAAGCATCATACATAGTAAAAGCGTCTACATCGCAGCTTTGGCTCTTCTCAAAGTCATCTCTCTTTCAACTAATCCTTAGCTTCGACTACAATTGCTTAAACACAACAAATCCAGCATAAATTCCAAGCTAATGTCATTGAGCTTTCAACGGCTAAAGACGACACACAAAAGGCTGAACAGAGCCATTAATTCCTATATGTCTTCCATTACCTAGGCGACAGAGCAACAAGTCATTTGATACATATTGCAAGCAAATTTAAGCTCAGCTAAATTCATATAAACACATGAGCACACATATAGAAAGACAGTCTGGCTGGCAGACAGGCGACATATTTTAATGCCAATTAATCGTTTTAATTAGTGAATTACACAGCGAGACCCTTCTCTAAGCCGCTTTATTTATTAGCATGAACATACATTATATTAGAGACTCAGTCAGCAGCAGCAGCAGCAGCAGCAGCAAATGAAAATCGCGGCTTAAATACGCTCAGTAACATGTTGACACTAACAGCTGAACAGCTGAACCTAGGGCCTAGGGTGGACCAAAACGGAAAGGGCAGGCACTCAGTGTCAACAGTTTCTCGAGAATATGACACAATTAATTTTCGAAAATTTATGCTAGAATAATTACCAGCTGAATATGAGATGAGAGAGAGAGAGAGAGAGAGCACACACTTATTCGCAAAATATAATTCAATTTATGCTGGTAAAAAAATTATAAGCTTAAATTATGCATGCAAACGTTGCCACGGCTCATCTTAAAGATACCAAAAAAAGAAACAGGAAAGAAGAAGCAGAAGCAGATCTACATAATATATGCAGGACGTAGAAAGTAGCGAATGGAGAAGTGTGTAGAGAACTGCTGTTGCTTCTTTTTCTTCTTCTACTTCTGCTTTTTTTGGCTGTATCAACTTATTACATAGGCACAAATGAAGACAAAGTCTGTTTCATTTAAATAATTATTTTCAGCTCGTAATTTAACAGCTTCGCATTTGCTTTAAATTTATTTTCAAGAGTTAGCTGAGGGAAAAGCGAAGCAAATGCTGGGCAAGAGTTTAAAAGGAAATTAGAAAGAAATTAAAGCTATAAAAGGTATAAAATATAGGTATAAACTTAGGCATAACATTTAGGTATAAACTGGTTTAATACTCAACATATTTAATAAATAAGTTTATTGGATATATATTTCAATTTTTTTCGTTTTCCCTAGAATATTCCAGTATTTGAATTCAATTTGATTATTGCTCTTATCGAGAATTGGTATTGGAGCGAATGAATTAGAGACCGTTCAGTTTCTGAGAAGCTTTGTAAAAAAAAATAGTATTAAAAAAATATCCTTACTCAATAGGACAAAAAGCGCTTACTTCAAAGATACCCTGTTTTAATGTGTTCTGGCTAATTATTTCGATTGCTTAAACATGAATATATATTTAAAATATTAAAATAATTCATAAAAGTATATGAGAGTGTTTTTTGAAATTAATTTCATACAAACTTTTATATAATTCAGCATACTAACATGAGATTTATCATTTCCTTTTCTTTTCACATCATCATACCCATTGCAATTGATTGCCATTTTTCTAGGGTATATCGCATGACACGTGTTGGCTAAACACACGACAGATGTTTCATATATTTTTAGCCGTAGCAAATGTTGCCAGCGAATTGTCAATAGCCGTGAAAGCCAAAGCAAACGCAGCCAGCTTGCAATATTTGCCGCTAACAGCCATGAGTTGAGCATTTCAATTGTCAAGCATTGAGCAACAGGCACAGCCAATACACACACACTCACACACACAAACACACGCATATTCAGTGAGTGGTAAAGCTGTTTTATTAGCACAGCAGCAGGACAACCGAAATGAATTACCTAGCATTGTGTTCCAGGCAAATGTGTTTCCCTTGTATGCGTAGCGTGCCCCACCCAGCGTGCCACGCCCCATAGCCAGCCCAAAAACACTTTCAATATGCACATGTTGAGGCAAGACGCAATAGTAGTAGTAGTAGTAGTAGAAGAAGTAGTAGAAGTAGTAGTAGAAGTAGTAGAAGGCGTTGCTGCTTTATATGGCCAACAATAGCAATAAACCAGCTGCTGCCTCTGCCTCTGCCTCTGCCTCTCTTGGCTGTTGCTGCTGTTTTCTTTATCAATGTTGTCAAGCTGCGCTGTTTGCACAGCAAATGCCAGACAACAACAACAACAACAACACGGGCTCAACGAACAACAACAATGCCATTTATTCATTGTCCATTCGCAAGTTGATTGTTTGCTTACTTTTATCATCGATTTCGTGTCGCTACGGAAATAATCGACAAAAGTTTTTAATCAACAGCACAGAGAGATAGGCAGACAGACAGATCGACAGACACACACACACACACACACAGACACACTCTTACCACCACTACATTTACTCATTTGCCTCACTTTATATAAGCATTACAATCATTAAACGCCGTCAGAGCAAAAATATATATATACATATACAAATATATATATCTATATAAGAAAAGCCCGGAAAGGGCCGCACAACACGTCAGCAAATTTTCCCTTTCGGCCGCCTGTATTATGACCGCAGAAGTGGGCAGTAGGCGGGGCTCACGTTTAATGCAAATGGCCAAAATTAATTATTAAATTACACGAAAAAGGCATTTGAGGTTTTTCTCTTCGATTTGTGGCCAATGTGTGTGTGTGTGTGTATATGGTCGCATCTGTTGTTATAAACGTGTAAATGCGCCTCTTTGGCCAGTTAATTAAAAATCTTTTCACCTGCAATCGAGCGACAAACGTAAATTACAAATATTAAGCATACGCCACGTGAGCCTCAGTTCTGTTTAATTTGCTTAAGCAAAGAACACATTACGCCAGAGCTCAGCAAGCACGTGTACTAGTTCGTGGTTGATAGTCCAGTGTGCATTACCCAGAATCAAAGAAGCCTAAAAAGCTCAGATTTAATTGGCAATTTGAGGAAATGATTTTATAAGTCAAAGTTGCGGCCGGTTGTCATGGAAGATATAACTAATATGTATAAGGCAATTGTATATAGGAAATAAAAAGAAGGAAAATTTAAATATATAAATATATATATACGAGGGATATTCATAAAGTTTTATATATTGGATTTTAGGCATTCACATTATTGTTTGCTATTTGGAAAATTCAGCTCTTTTGTCGTGGTATTCTCTTTTTGCCTAATCCAAAAAACTACAGTAAAGACTCAGCATCCAATTTATGGCTCAAAAAAGACATTAATAATGAAATAAACTTAGTTTTAATATATAAATAAATTCAAATAGGCTTCTTCTAATAAATTTTAGCTATAATTATAAAAAATTTATAAATTAAACTTAACTTTCATTTTTTCTTTACCAAACTTAAATACTTTTCCCGATTCACTAAAAGTTAAAAGAAATCAAATCAAATCATCATCAAATTTCTTCGAGCAGCCGTCGAAGTAAACTTCCCTTATAACAAACTTTTGCTAAAACGTTAATTAAAAACAACTTTATTATATTAGTTAAAGCATACCACTTAAAGTCAGATAAATAAATAGTTTACAGCTGAGCAAAATTATGGCAAAAAGCTACAGTGCGCACAAAAGTAGGCAATAGAAATTTGGAAAGTGTTCGGTAATAGAAAAGCTCCCAAAATATAAATAGCAGAGCAAATTGAAGCAGTGGCAATATACAGTGGGCTTGACAAGAGAGGAAAAAGAAGCTTTAAGCTGGTGCTACTTATAGAGCTGACCCTTAGCAGTTTAGCTAAATGAAAAACAGTTTCAGTTAAAGAATTTAACTACCATAGACATTGATAACAGCCTACAAGTTGATTAACCATAAAATTTTCGTGTTAAATAGGCATTTAAAGAGCTTTAGCACTCGAGCAGATAAATACATGTTCATAAATTGGATGCGTGCTTAAATTGTTGATTGGGAAAGACTTAAATGGCAGGCCTTCAGTGCCAGAGAGGTGAGCTGGCGGCCCATAGAGTTCGACAGGCATAAATTATGCAGGCGATGCTGAAGCGCATATCGATGCCATTTTTAATTGAACACCCTGAGTACTGAGAGAGAGAGAGGGAGGGAGAGAGAGAGAGGGGGAGAGTGAGAGTGAGTGAGTGAGAGAGAGAGAAGAGAGACGTCTGCAGTTGAGGCATGTCACTCGATACTTTTATGGTAAAGAGCGTGGCAAAATTGAATTAAATCATTTTTACAGTTGTTGTTGTTGTTGCTGCTGCTGTTGTTGATTTAATTGAAATGCATCCACACGACAGTTGTTGAGGCTGCCAATGCGCGAAACTGGTGAGATGAACTTTTTTGCAATTTACATGCAAATGCAGTTGTGACGCAGTCACATTCCAAAAAAAATATGAAAAATTGATTTCCGAAATCAAATCAAAAGAAATTCGTTCAATCCAAACACTTTAACAGCCTGTTAAATATTTAACTAAAGAATTTGCTACCAGATACATTGTACATTGGCAATTCATCCATCTGTCTGTCCATCAAATTGTTGTCACTTTCAAACTTTTTTTGTTTTTTGTTTAGCATATCTGCAATGTGCCTGAGTCTATAGACAGGCTGCTGGAATTGCAGTTGCTGCCTGCTCTCGTCTGTCTATCTGCCTGTCTGTCTGTCAAACTGTTTTGTCACAGCGTTTGTCATGCACTTAGCCAAAGTTTACCAGCTGCCACGTTGTTTTAGCCCAAGCTACATACATAACTTGGGCGCTCTGCCAAGCCATAAAATATTTATGATTTTATATTGCAGACGCTCGGGCCGAGCTCACTGACTCTCTCACTGTGACTCTCTGGCTCTCTAGCTCTGGCAACCAGGCACTTGATTTATCGCACCACATGTCAAAATATTTCAACACAATTTCAATTTTCCACTTTTGTGTAGCGCAACAGCGGCTTACCCTTAAATCTGTCAAGCATGTAGATTTGCAATCGTATATATGCAGTATGACTGGCTTTTTCCGCTTCATATATACCGTAGATTAAAACATATGTGGCATGCCCAAAGTTCATAAATTTAATATGAGTATGAGTCTGATTTGTGTGAAAATGTTTCGATTGCATTGTTTTTGGAAGTTTGTTTTTCCAGGAAAAATATTTGCAAAATTTTCTAGTATTTTGTTTTTAGGATAAAGTTTAAAATGTTTAATAATTCATATATATTTTTTTACAGAATAAAAAAGTTAAAAAAAAAAATTTTAAAAAAGAGTAAATATATTTATTATTTATTTTAACTTTTATTTTCTTTTAATGATTTTATAAAAATCTCTTTAATTACTTTTCTTATTCGAAAGATATGCCATGAGGTTAAAATTCTGATTCTCAATTTTTAATTAATCAAATTCAATAAATAATAATAATCATAGAAATGAAAGCCTTGCAAGAAGGATATATATTTATATTCTCAACTATTTATGCAACATTCTCTTTCACTACTCTTAATCTCATTAAGCAGTAAATTTCCCAACATCGGCGTCTTGCAAATTTGTAAGACTTTAAAACAAATATTTATACTTTACGGCGTCCGCCTTACATCAATTTAATTTTCAATAAAAATTCATAACAAAATATCAATATCACATGCCGACACTTCAGCTGCTCTTACGATCAGCCAAATATATATCCTTAGTCTAGACACGCAGCCATTTAAAAACGATCTGAAATTTTTAGCAAGCTATCGAGCGAAGCGTCTCGTATTTTGTCTTCAGCGATAATTGACTTTATCTGAGTGAGTGCATTAAAGATGCTGTCGCAGCTTGTTAACTTCTCCGATAACTTGATAAATGATACCAGCCCAAAAATTAATAATATTAAAAAAAAAAAAAAAAAACTTTCAAGGGGAAAGACTTTATAGCCAGAGCTGCCCTGGACTGGCCTGCCATGACTTGTCTTGGCCTGGCTCGTTGGCCGGCAATAAAATTGCTGCAGAAAATGTGCCATAATTTCATTGAGCAAAGACTTTAAACGTCTGGCACGTTCGACTTTTTGCTCTACTTGGATTTTTTTTTTTTTTTTTGCAACTTCTTCTAACGCTGCTGGTTTGTCCTCCTCCTCCCATATTGCGCTGCACAAATCTCAATTGCAGTTCTTTTTATGGCTGCTGCAATTGGCTTTTACGCTGTTAAGTCTTAATATTCTACTTGGCTTACTTGCAATTTTTTCTCTTTTTCCTTTTTTTTTTTTTTTTTTTTTTGCAGCTGCTGCTGCTGCAATGACTGCGACTACGAGTCAAATATTTGCCCCGAGCTTACACAAAGCGAACTTTTTACAGGGAAATAAAACAAATAGAGTGGGAGAGAGGGAGAAAGGGAGTGGGAGTGGAAGAGAGAGTGACAGCGGCAGATACAGACATTTGCTAGCAGCGCTTTTCACACTCAGCTGTAAATGCCTCGAGCTGCGCTCTGCATAGTTCTATAGACAAACAAACATACACACACACACATACATACACATATTTATTTATTTATTTAAATGTCTTTTTGCCACATTTTGCATAAACTGAGTCGTGTGGGCGATGGGTCAGCGGTCATTCGGGCAGCTTTAATGCGGTCAAGTCTCTTCTGCCACACTGACTAAATAACTTTATTAGTTTCTGCGGTCTCTAGCCCAAAAAAAAAAAAAAAGTGCAAACTAACTGCAAACATAATAAATATATAATAGAAATTTATATACATATCTGTATATTTGTATATCAAATTTATTGTCTGCCTAGTTTTTGTGGCTGTTGGTAATTAATTTAATTATCTTCTATTTGATTGCACACTTGCTGCTCAAATGTCAAAATATTTGCTCAGCAATTTAATGCAATCAATATTTGTATAGCTGAATTTATGCAAAGCTAATTAATTTCTGTTTATGTTCGCATACATTTCACATACAATCTATAAACAATTTATCATGAATTAAATATTGCATTGACAGCTGTAAATGAATTTCATTCCATTGAGCTCTGGCCTAAATGATTTACATCAATATTTTAAGGCTTACAGGCAATGCCAGCAGCTGCTACTCGAACATTGTGCAAGACATTTAAAATATTTATAAATTAATGCTGAGAATTTTACGAAGATTTGTGAGTGGAAGAAGAACTTTTCAGTTGAATTTGACATGAAATTTGCAGTGCAGCAAATTTGTAACTAAGCTGAATTGAATTTATTTCGTTAGAAAATATACTCTTTGAGCATAAAAATGTACAAATTCAATTTGTTAAACTTTTTTTTACTTAAATTATTTATTTACTATTTATTAATATATTATATATAATTAATTGATTTTATTATTTGTTATATATTATTTATTATTTATTATTTATTATTTAATACTTATTATTTTTTATTTATTATATAATATCTATTATTTTAAATTAATTGATATTCTCTACATTTTTTTTTTAAGTCATATTATTTATTTTTATTTGTTAATTAAAAATTAGTTTACAATATTTTCTTCCAATTTATATTTTACGTTCAGACTTTAAACGAAATACATATTTTCTAAACATTTACAGTATAATAATATATGCATATTTGGAAGAAAACTAAATGTAATAAAATTGACACGTGTCACGCTTAAAAAGGAAATAAATAAAAATAAGTAAAAAATTCCCGTAAAAACGTGTTTAAATTGGCTAATTTGCATTTTCAATACGTATAAAAATTGTGTTTTGCGCTGTTGGCAATTTATAAGCTTTTAGTCAAATCGAAAATCCCTTGCTAATCATTTTAGCTGACATTGAAAATGGTGTACGACATGCAAGCAAATCATTTGTAGCACACACACAAACACACACGCATACGTCCGTGTGTGCGAGTGAGTGTGTGTGTTGCTCCAATTTGACGCAGTCCAATCAGAAAACATTTCAATAATATGCAAAGCACACAGAACAACGCGTCACAAGGGCAATCAGCAAACAATTCGACAAATGCAAAAAGAAAGCAACAATCAGTTAACAAAAATTAAAAAAAAAGGCGACAGCAGGAAATGCCATAAAAAAATATATAAATTATTAACCACAAAATTGTGACAGGCATATACATATATATATACAAATTTTATATATATACTATATATTTATTTAATTAAATGATAAATGCGTATGCGCAGCGATGCGAAATCAGCTGCAAAATGAAATTTCAGCCGTAAATGCGGGCGCCAAAAAGGGCTTTAAGGCTTGTCAAGGTAAACGTGCCACGCCCACTGCTAGTTTGGGTGTGAATTATGAAGGCGTAGCGCTGCCTTAAAAATCAGCCAAAAGGGAAAACAACTGACAGCACAGTTAATTTCATAAGGCACATGACGTATACGCCCCCTAAGCCCTAGACTCACTCGCTCTGTGTGCACAGAGCAGTCATGCATATTTATACATAACGAGCATCGCTGTACGTGTGAGTGTATGTGTGTGTTTTATTTGGGGGTTCTGGGCACTTGAACCGCTTTTGTTACCTGACGTCAATCGATTGATTTTGTTGCCCGTGTCATCCACCCCATCTAAATGCTGGGCATTATTTAGCTAACATTCTCCCATATGATACACAGGTGCTACCTAATTACTAGAAAAACATACAAATATATACATACATATCTAGATATACACACATATGTATATCCCTTTATATACTCTCATCAATATCATATGTATTGTCTGATTTATTATGCAATAATTAAGTACCTTGTTCTTTGTCTACCTTTCGCCCATATCAAGGTCCCACTTCAGCTGTCTGTGCGTTGTCATTCAGTCCCATTGGTCTGATTAATGCCTTGAGCCACTGTCTGGCTGGCTCAATTATTGAACAAAAGTTTTCCTCTTTTTGCCTTTTTTTGTTCTTTTTTTTTTTTTTTTTTTTTTTTTTTTTTATGTTTTTGCTGTCTTTCCCAGTAGTATTTCGAGCTTGGCTTTCCATTATGCTCTGTCGACACATGTCATAAATGCGTGCCATATCGTCACATATATGTCATTCGGTTTTTATGCACTCTCTGATAGCGTTTTATTGTCCATGGCCGATGAAATTTTAATAGCTTTCCCCAAAAACTTCGGGCCTTTAAATGTGCTCTTTGAATTATTATTTCAGCATTTGAAAACACACGCACACACACACACACACATATACATATCTGGAACACTCTTCATGCCACTCAAACATAACATTTATTTACCTATTAAGCATATGAGTCCCAACTCCGGAACTACGGAAGACATAAACCGCTTAGTAGTCGAATGATTTCTTCGGAACTCATTTTATCTCATAATGACTTTTTTCGCTTCTCCTTTATCTTTAATTGACCAAAGTGCTTTAACGACCTCATAGCTTCTTTATTTTATTAAAATATATAGACGTTTTAACAATTTAGTTACAGCTGCCAAGTTTCCATGAAAATGCATTTTTAAGCATATCTATAACTTCATGTGAAATATGTAGTGATTGTACGATGTATCGATGTATAATTTTATGGTCCTTTTTTGCATATGCAGATTTAGTATTAATTATTATTTTACATGTTTCTCTATCCTCAATTAACATTCTTTCATCTGCTGTCCTCCATTGTTCATCTTCTATCCTTCATCGTTTATTTTCTATCTTCTATTCCCTATCCTTTATTCAATATCCGCTAATCTTTATACTTTATGCTCTATCTATTATCCTATCCGCTATCCTCTATACACTATCCTCTATCCATTGTCCTCTATCCTTTATCCGATATCTGTTATTCTCTATCCTCTATTCATTATTCGTTATCCGACATCTGCTATCCTCTATCCACTATAATCTATACTCTATCCTGTATCCTCTATACTCTATCCTCTATCCGCTACCCTCTGTCCTCTTTCCTCTATTATCCACCATTAATCCTCTTCTATCTACCCTTTGTATATCACATATCATATATCCAAAATACTATATCCAAAATCAAATATTCTTTATTCTTTCCTTTCACCGTTTTTTTATTACATATCATAACATATCAGAGTAATTATAGAACGAAATCTAATACAATCGCTTCGCGTGTCGATATGCAATCAAAGCAATGTTTATTTTTGGATATTTTAATAAATATATATGAATCAGATAGGCGTAGCTGGCTCGCATTAATTCGCATTTGACAAGCCTATTTATATATAGACGTATAATAAATCAACACTAATCAGATAGCTTCAATTACGCGCATTTGCCTTCTGCCCACACTCAATTCGACTATGAAAATCAATAAGCCCATGACATGGCCGAGAAGATATAATTTCCAGAAGAGCTGCAGGTCGTCGAAACGGGTATAAATCGGACTCTTAACCGAATCACAGGCCACTGATGGCACTTTGCCAATCATCATGTCATGATAGGATCTCAGTTTGAATAGTTTCGTTAAGCCCACATTCTGGGCATTCATAATGTAATCGTCCAAGGCAGCGGCATAGATCGAATTCTTCTGCAATATCGTATTCACCGGAAACTCTTCGGCAATATGTATATCATTCGATTTGCATAGCAGCGGGTACTTGTAGTTTTGCTGATAGACTTCCAAAGCGTTCCAAATCAACGAATACGTCAGATAGGCATAGCTCGTGTTCAGGCTAAGCAACAGCTCGACCTGATCCTTGGCCTCCATACAGACAGCATTGGGCACTTTTTTGGTAAAGAAATCCGCTTCGTATTCCGTCTCGATGAGCTCATACGAGGCATAATCAAACAGTACCGGCAATCGGCTGGCATTCAGCTCGGCATAGTTCTGTATGTGGCGTTCACGCGGCTGCTTGGTCAACCAGGTGCTCAGGGTGGCATTAAATGAGATATTGCACATGATCCCCAGCAGAGCCAATTGAAAGCCCAAGATCCTCACTGGCAGCCTACTACGTCTGGCAATGGGCACCGTATGATTGATCAAATTCCGTAAAACATTCAAGTTCAAGACGAACCGAGAGTAGGGAAAATTCAATTTCGATTTGCGACAACAATACGCCACGAACGTCTCGAACAAACTGAGGCCAACATAAACTGCGAGCAGCTTTAGCATCGACTTCGGGGAAAACATTCGCAGATAGATCTGCCTGATGCTCAGCTCGTGGCCACACGGCACCACAATCAGGAAACTGACCATGCCCAGCGTTGCCGATCTCTGCGTGCCCTCGGCTTGATGGCGCTGCGAAAAGGGCTGCACATTGGTTATAAAATCCACCTCGCCCCGACCTATAAGCAGCATTATCTCGGGCCTATGTTGAGCTCTACGGGTCTCATTGAGAAACGGGCTCAAGTATTCAAGTTGGATATTTCGATGCTTGGCAAACGATTCCATCAGATTGTAACAGAAGCCGTTGAAGTATTCGCGACCCGTGCGCGGATCACGGCTGATGAAACTGTTCGGGGGCACGAGCGAGGGTATCATCACGGCTCGCTTGCCCCGAAAATTGCGCCAGTGTTGCACAAAGAGGCGTTCAGTGTTGTTAAGCGTGCGGTTCAAAGGCAACCTCAGCTCCTCGTAGCTGGGCTGAGGAAATGGCTGCATTCGTAGCAAGGAAAATCGGCGACCTTCACCAATTAGTATTAGAATATTGTAGTAATAATATCGCCTCGCCTGACGACCAATTAGATCCAGCAGCTCTTGAGCATTGCTCTTCTCGATTTGCAGCCAAATTATAATTCTCGCCTCTCGCATGCCCTCCAGGCTTTCGGCCAATGCGGCAGTCAGCAGCAGTGCATCTCGTATTTCACGTATGTAAATCAATGCTAATGCTTTGCGTGTATAATTGATGACACGAATCACGTATCGTTCGTCGTAACGCAACACTGGCCAATTAGAGAACGGCCAGTGTTGTAAAGCATCCAAATTAGTTGGCTGCCTACGCTGCAGCAACAACAACAACACAATTGGCTCCTCCACATTCACCTGGACCAACAAATTATAGAGCACATCCTCTCGACGCTCCACTTCCAGGCCAAATTTCGGCCAACAGCAGCTGCCACCAGACCAGAGCAGACTGAGGAGGCAACACAGCAACAATTTCATTTTTGCCATTGGCAATTGACTTCGGTCTTCGCACTGACCGGCGGACGCATGTTTCACAGACCTTTTAAAGGCTTATCGAGCAATCGTTATACTAATTGCATTAAATGCTGATTTAAATATACTCTTTGAAAACCCATTTGATTGCATTAACTCAGATAAACATCCACAGAAGAAGAGTACAAATTTGAATAGTGAAAATTTGATTTTAAATGGCATAATTTATGGAAAATTGTTTAAAGCGCCATACTTTGTACCCTTTAGCATACAGCTCTGTTTTCTTTTATCAAGATTTTAAGTCTGCCATATACCCTAAGTCTGAGCATCAATAAAAAACATTAAATAATATATAATGTAAATTAGTTCATATATGGTTCTCACAAATATTTTATATTGTATTATTATTAATTTTTTATTTTTATTTATTTTTCCATTTATATTTATAAATTTATTTACTTTTATATATTTTATTTTATTTTATTATATTGAAAGTTTTTTTTTTTTTTTTATATATATATTTTCAAATCTAATTTTATATTATATTTTATGTACTTTTTAGTTATACATATATTTATTTTTATATCATATTTATTGTATGAATTTATATATATATATATATATATATTTCTTAGTCAAATTATATATTTAATATACATTATTCAACATAATGATTTTCTAAACTATATAAACTCTTCTATGTGCTTCTATACAGAATAATGTATTACTTAATATTATATAAACTGCAATTGCTCAAATTCACTTGCCCAACCCACTTCCGCATTCATTAACAACCACACACACACTTGCTACACCACAGAACATCCCCACTCAAACCCAGCCTACCGAGCCTAGCTCCTTGCCAAACCTCAAAATCATTTCCATGCTAAGCCAACACTAATGCCAAAAACACATTTTATCTACTGGGAAATCTCTTTTTGTTTCTATTTATTTTGAGATAAGCTTAAACAAATGCGCAGGTGAGTGCTCGCCAGGTGGAATGCGTTAAATTTTTGTGTAATGCCAGCTGGCGTGACATAAAGCTGCTAATTAACAACAGATTGCTGGGTGAAATTAAGCAAAAATTGCGCATACGCAGCGTGCGCTTCTAATATTAAAATGAGCATGAATTTAAAGTGCTACTTGACAGTAGAAAAAAAAAATATATATATATATGCAGATATATATATGTATATAGATATATAGCGAGGAGGAGCCACAGCACGCATGTGTTTAGATAAATATTTAATTAAAGGCGCAATATGCGACGACGCTAATTATGGCCAACAAGGCAACGGCCAGGCTAAGACCAAGACCTACACTAACTGGCATTTACGTGAATGTCAGCACATTGTGCCTTATCCGACAGCAAATGCCGGAGCTGCAGCAGAAAGGGAAGGAAAAACTAAGAGAGAGAGAGAGAGAGAGAGAGAGAGAGAGAGAGAGAGAGTGAGGGAGAGTGAGGGAGAGAGGGTTAAAATTTGTTGTTATTTTGCATTAGAAACTCACTCGAGCTGAACCCTAAGCGACATAATTTACAAAAGCGCTTTGGCAGAGTCAGAGTCCTAACCGGCGAGCCGGACCCGGACCTAAACCCGAAGGTTTCCGGCTCATTCCAGCTGACGTCCAGCGTCCGGCAAGTGTCAGTTGCACTGCTGTTGGCGGCTGGTGTCGGTCGTTGTGGCAGTTGTGCAACATTTCAAGCGCATTTAATGCGCATAATGTCAACTGCAATAGCCTGCTACAGCAATAGCAACAGCAACAGCAACAGCAACAGCAACTGGCTAAGAGACACGGCGTAGAACCACATTTACGTTGTTTCAACTCTCGGCCGAGTTAAGCATTTTGTTTACTGTTTGTTTGTGGTTGGGCCGTTGCTTTTGTGTACATACCGCTGCCACGCCCACCTTTAATTGAGCAACTTTTGCACATTTAATGCCAACAACAGGCTGCAATTTGCACAGGTAGAGACCAAACACACACACACACATACACACAGGTACACATACAGCTCAGACGGATGTATATAGCCTGTAGTTAGTCTTTGTCTTTGGGGAATTTTCGTCAACTGCATTTTGTGCATAAAAGTTTGCTCTGAGGCGCAGAAGAAGCGAATAAGAGCAAGAGCAGAATGTAGACAATTTTAAGCTGAATGGTTAAGTTGGAGGAGCAGAGCAGCGAGAGGGGGGATTAAAAGATAACTAAGTACCAAGGATAGAGTAAGAAAATCAGTTAGAGATAAATGGCAAGAGAGAGAAAGAGACAGACAGAGGGAGAGAAAGGAAGTGAGAGCGAATGAGCTAGAGACAGAGAGAATGTGTGAGAGAGAGGGGGACAAGAAAATAGAGAGCAAGAGAGAGAGAGAGAGAGAGAGAGAGAGAAAATATAGATGGGATAGACAGAGAAAATGAGTTAGAGTGAGACAGATAGAGAAGGAAATAGAGTCAGAGAAAGAGAAATATAGATGAGATAGAGTAAGAAAGAGACAGATAGAGATACAGAGAGTGAGATAGAACAAGACAGTGGTAAGGAGGGCGAGTGCGATATAGAGAGAGTGCGATCTAGAGAGAGTGAGATAAAGAAAGAGTAAGATTAAGAAAATAAGACAGAGATAGAGAGAGAGGCAAAGAGAAAGAGACCTAAAGTCGAACAGAAAGAGAGGGAAAAAGAAAGGCTATATATAAGAAAAGATATAGAACTATAAAGAACTTTACTCAATAAAAATTGCTAACCATAAAATAACAAAATATATAAATAAAACCCAACCACCTAACCTAGCGATTATATTCACAGCTCAGTCTAAAACCAAAGATAGGATAGAAAAGCAGGCAATCAGGATTCTGATTGAGCGAAAGTAAACTTCATATATCTAAAATTCATACAGTCAACTCTATTAGAATGTTGCACTTAGTAAACAAAGAAATATGTAAAATAAAAACTGAGAATTCGCACTCGGCAAGTGAAGTATTTTGAGAATGTCACACAATGTAAAATAAGTTGATCAAAAATTCCAGAGGAATCGCATCGACGTTTAATGAAGACGTCAAGGAATGCAACTCAATAAGGAACAAAGCAATTCAATGTTGCTGAAAAGTAGAAATTTCGTCAGACATTCAGGAATGCAGCACAAAGTAGAAAGGCAACTTCAGATGTAATCGAGTCATAGGGGATGGGAGAGGCAGGGCTCAATTTCCACAGACGCATGCAATGGCTTGTAAGTCGTTTAATAGTCAAATATACGAATATTTATGTTGAGTGCCAACTAGTAGCTATTTGAGCCAACTTTTGTTATCGTAGCCAAAAACAATTTCAATTGAATGTCAATTTGCATTTACCGAAAATTGAACATTTTGAGTGCAGTTAAGTGCATTGCGATGTTAGCTACTAAAAATACATGACTTATTCATGTACAGAAAAAAAAAAAACAGAAGCAAATGCGTTCGTTTAATAATTAAACAGATTCAGGTAAAATAAAAAATAAAAATTATATATTTATATGTATAAAATTATAAATAATCATTATTAAATTAATGTATTATATTTAAATTAATGTATTATAATTAAATAAAATTCAGAAATTTTTAAAAAGAAAAAAATTGCAGAAAATAAGTGTAAAGTTTATATAATAACAAAATTTATATATTAATGAGAAAAAAAAAAAACAATTATAATTTTTTCAAAATATATAAGAAATACAGTTACAAACATAAACAAGATATTACAAGAAAATAAAGTTTATGCATTGTTTAAGAAATAAATAAAAAGATTATACTACTCCACAAAAATAAAAAAAATATATATATGTACATTACAAAATGTTTGTATATAATAAAATAAATATTTTGAATCTTTCTCCTCACCAATTTAATTAAATATATTAAAAATATATATATTAAAAACGACATAGCCATATTAAAACAAAACCATTATACCCTGATTTCCAATTGAAAATGGGTTCAGGGTATAAATATTAAGAACTTAAAAAAATAAATAAATTCTTAATGTAAATATAATAAAATACAAAAGAAGTGAATATAAATTAAATTATAGTAATATTGTATAGAAATAATTCTAAAGAAAATGATAGTAAGAAAAAAACAATAAATAAAAATTGATGCAACAATAATCAAAAATGGTTTAAGTAAATACCCAACTCAAATAATAATAAATGAAATAAAATCAAATGAAATTTCTTATTATATTAAATCATTTAAATTAAATGGACTGTGGAGGCCAAAAGGTCTAATCAACAGTTTCAAGTTCTTGAACACGTTTGGAGCAATTGACCATTACCATATATATTCCAGTTAAGCAGAAACAACCGAAACAAGTTTGAAAACAAAATAAATACTAAGCACACACACACACAGATACCCTGGAGTACACACACACACCTAGAAAGCTTAACCTTTATTGATAAAAAATTCACGCACGTAAGCAAACAATTTGCTTCAAACCGACAAAAAAAATAAGTGAGAGGAACAAAAAAACAACAACGATAGAGAACCTAATAAAAATAAAACAAAGGCCACAACAAAAATTGCACTCTTTATTTTTCTTTTCCTCTTTTTTGTTTTTGTTTGTGTGCGTCTGAGTTTTCCCGCAGCGAATTTTGCGGCGGATGCGATTGCGGATGTGGATGCGTCTACGGATGCGGAATCATAGACGAGTGCACAATTGAGTCGACGTAGAGCTGGCAACACCTAAAAGAGTCTAAAACAAAAGCAACAACAGCAAAATACATACCATGTTGGTTGGCGATAGACGTTGTAGATGTGTCTGTGTGTGTGTGTGTAACAGAGAGTGTGAACGTATGTGTGTTGGCTTTGCCTGTTGGCTTTTATGAGCTGCAAGTTTTGGAGTTTCTTTTTGGGTTTTTACTTATTTTCTTTTTTTTTTATTGGCGTTTATTTGTTGGCCGTTATATTTGTTCTATATGTGTGCAAACGATGCCCACAGGACACACTCGAGCGAAGGATTGCGCGAGCGCGACTGCGACTGCGACGACGACGGCGACGGCGGCGACGGCAATGGCAGAGCGACCAAGCATTATAAAAGGTTAATAGCAGCTTGTAATAAATTGCCGTATGCAGCCAGGTTCGCTTGAACTTTGAACCTTACTTTTGCGCAGTGCGGCAAACGAATCGCTGCTTGCGGTAGGCTTCGAGCAGCATCCAACGATACGGCACACATAAATAAGACAAACTATTCAGGATACAAGTGGCCGCGGCCGGGCCGGGCTGGTCTGGTCTGGGCTGGCTACCCCAAAAAGATCTGTGTCAAGCTGCACGCAGTTCGCTTATTTATTTATTTATGCGCACAAGACACAGCGACACAGTCCGAGACAGCGAGAGAAAGAGAGAGCGAGAGAGACACGCCAAGAAAGCGAACGCGAATTGACAGCAGCCAACGGGCGACGTGAAATAAGAAACAACAGCAACAACAACGATTTTATTGCCACTTATATGTTTAGGCCGAACTAAAGCCAAATTAAATATTTAAGCCAAGCAGCTACGAGTTCGCTACAATTGATTTATATGCAATAGACACACACTCAAACGAACGCACACACAGTGACACATTTAATATTATTTTTATGTCCATTAATAATACACTTGTTTCTTTGAGATTTATGGCAACTATTGCTAGCAATTATTATAATTTCTTTTTTTTTTTTTTTTTTTTCTTTAATTTTTTTTGGAAAAAGTTCTGAAGAAAAAGCGATTGTGAATTTGTTGTGCAGCGGCTAAATCTATAAATTATTTTAAATTTTTTATCCAATTTCAATTTAAATTTTTCATTTTTTTTAATTTTAATTATAAATATTTTTAAAATCAATTTTTGTATTCCTCTACAATTTATAATTGAAATAGTCTTGCTCCAAATTTAATTAGATCAATTTTTGATTTTTATTATTTTTAAAATTTAATCCGCTAGTCAATTAAATTTTCAATGAGTTTAATTAAGTTTAATAAGCAACATTTGCGCGAATTTCAAAATTTTTTTTTTTTTTTTTTTTTTTGGCACGAAGAAATGTCACGCTCACGCACACGACACGAAGAAGACACGCACGCACACACACACACGCTGGCACACGCACGTACGGACGACACAGACGCACACACTTCGCTCTGTGTGTGTGTGTGTGGTCGGGAAAAACGTTTGAAGGAAATTGCTTGAACAGGCGGCCGCACACAGGTTACGAGTGAAAATCACATGTTTCATGTGCAAAGTATAAAAGCAAACTAAAACCCGATGTCGCCGCCAAGCGACATCGACATCTGCCATTGTATAATGCCCCGAGAGCTGTTAACGCTCGAGCCGAGCGAATGTTACACGCGGCGTATGCGTAACATCGTAACAGGACATTCAAACAGATAGAAAGGAAAGACGCTACATGAGAGCTTTTACTGACCAGAACAGAGAGAGAGCGAATGAACACGAAAGCTCGCACGTTACAGGCAGCTCTGTTAGCATGCTGTTAAGTTAACAGTTGGCGCTGTTAGGGGACATTGCGCATACGATTAGTTGCCGGCCATATAAATAAAGTAAAACCGATTAATTATTTATGTATTAATAAGAAAATTAAGCTTGAAATATGAATTGGTCAATATAAATTTTTAATACATTACTTTTGGCATAAGATGTGGAAAGCATAAAAATATCTGATATTCAATTTAATTGCAATGCTAATAATAATTTGCTCAAGCATGGAAGCATACGTTTGCTGAAATTTGAGAATTTATATATCAAATAAACATGAGTTAATAAATTTAACCTATAGTTGCATTTAAATAAGAATACTTTAATTTAATAAATAATATAATATATATGGTATAGTTAGAGAATTCATGAATATCAAATATTATCAATTTTATGAATAGTTTCAATTTCCGAATTAATAAATGTAGTTTTCAGCGCTTATATTTATAGAAAGAACTAAAAAATAGAATATTATCAAATTCTAAATTTATAGAAAAAAACATACAATTTAAATATTCATTATATAAATTAAAATTTAATGAATTAAATTAAATAATCTATAAAATTTTATTATTTTTTTTTTTTTTTTTTTTATTAATATATACAAAATAATTTTTCCTTCTTTAGGCTATGCATTTAAAGAATTCATTTTGTAAAATAGAAGTAAATTATAATATTATAAAATAAAAAAATAAATAAAAATATAATATATGTATACATAATTCTCGTTACTATTAAGATAATTATAGAGTTATGAAATGAACTTATATTTACAGCAAATTCCTTCCTTTTATATAAATAATGTTACTTTTTTATCCTAACATGTTATTTTAAATGAAATATGCATGCAATTTTTTTAGAGTTGTTCAGTATGTATTTTGCACCCATTTATTTTACAAAATATGTTTAATTAATAATTACTGTAATTAAATATACTCTGTTGGGTACTAGAAAAGACAACCCACTTTGTTATTTCCCAATTATTAGGCAGATCTGTTAGAGCATTCCCATTGCCCTTGTAATTTCCACTTGAACTAGACAAACGATAACAGTACAACAATTCTGAAACAAGCACAACAACAACAACAACAATGAAAACTTGTTAACAAGCTGAAAGTCTAATTAACGCTAGACGTTGTCATATTTATGACCGCAGCTCGACATTTATTCCAGTGTCATGTGGAGCGAGCAGACAATGTGCCAGCCGCAGCGACGACCGCAAATCATTTAAGGCTCTAATTAAATTTAAAAGTCCAACAAACAGTCACATCGGCTGCCACAGTCGCTCAACAGGTGGCGCCACAAGACGCATGCAAATATTACATTAATTGACAATGCGTCGACCGCACACACACACACACAAATTGCTTATCAACTGGGTAGAAATAAAGCTGCTTGATATTTTCTCTGTTCGCCGAACAATAAAAATATATTAAATGTTATTTATTTAATGGAGTGTGGCATATATTGCCATGCAATTCAGATAAAATGACAAATGTAAACAACGATAAATGTCATAATGCCAAAGCCAAACAGAAACAGCGTGTGTCCAGATGGGGTCGGGGCGCTGGTAAAGCAAAGCAAACCAAAGCAAGGAAAGGCAAAGTGAAGCCAAGTGAAGCCAAAACAATGTACAAGAGCCACTGCTGGACCAATAAATCAATGTGAAAGGGCAACAGCTATATATCGCCATTTCCCTTTTGCTCTAGGCTAGAGAGTTACGCCTGAATTCCATTCGAAATGCCAAACACAGCAGCTGGATGGCCACTCAAGCTGGCCGACAGGAAGGCAGTCAGCCAATAGGCAGAGTGAACACGCAGGACAGCAGCTGCCTTGAGTCAGAGCCAGGACAAGGCAATGTAGGGCTAGGCAAGGCAAGGCAAGGCAACGTAAGGCAAGTCAAGTCAAGTCAAGTCAAGTGTAACGGGCTGGCATTGACAATGCCAGGGCGAGCTGTGCGTTGAGTGCTGAGTGTTAACATACTAATATACACTTTGCATCTTAATCGTCCTCTGCCGTTAGAGCCTGTTAGCATGCCAACAGCAACAGCAACAACAACAGCAACAACAACAACAACAATAACAATAGCAAACATTATAGCTATCTGCCTGCCTTAATGCTGATGACAATGATAGCCCAGCCTCGGTCTTGGCAAAGGATGTCTGCTCCTTACGACTTACGCCAATCGTTTTGATTGCGGCCTACATCTACTGCGACTACAACTTCGGCTGCTGCTGCGTTTATTGTTATTGTTCTTGTTGCTTATTGTTTGGCCTATCATTATTATTGACATATTTATGCCATAATTGGCTGATTATTTTGTTTTATTATTGAAAATATTTTATGCATAAGTTGGCTGTGGCCCCAATTGACAACTTAAGCAGATAGATAGCCAAACTATAATATGCTTAGCATCCTTGGCTGATGAGCTTATTCCATGTTTTAAAATTTACTCCAAGAATTGGCAAGGAGTTTAAATTAATTTATTGACATGTATAAATCACTTAGACACATCAGAAAATGTTTAGAAAATTAAATTATGTAATATTATAATATACTAGTATTACAAAAATATTAAATTATTATTATACTATTTTCATTTATATTTTGTATTCAATTCATTAAATAGAAAAAAGTTCATGAAAGTAAAAAAAAAAAAAAAAAAAAAAAAACAACAACAAACAAACAAAAAAAAAGAATACTGAAAAGTCCATTCAAAAAAATAAATAAATAAAATAAAATTTAAAAAATAATAAGATTTATTTCTTATTTATTTAATATTTTGTGTTATGTAAGGTTTTTGTTTTTAATAATTTCTATGTATTTTTTTTATTTCAAAATTACTTTATTATTTATTTAGTATTTTTCAATTTTTTGTGTTCTTTTATTTTTATTTTATTTATTTATTTAATTTTATTTGTTTATTTATTTATTTTTTTTTTTTATATATATAACTAAATAAAGTCAGAATTTAATTGTCTTGTATTTGAATAATAATCCAAAGCGCCATCTGTTGCACGCCCTGGCAAACTGCACGCACATTACAACTCTACACAAAAAGCTCGCACTGCTCACACTCAACCAAGCACACAAAGTGGGGAAACACAGGCAGAGGATAGCCGTTAACCAGTTATTGTATGCTCGTGTGTGAGAGAGGTTGCACAGTCTGGCAACGCTGCAACAGGCACAAGCTCTCGTTAGCGCTCACGCAGCGAATAACAAGCACAAAGCAGAAAGCAGCGCAAACACGTGGCCAGCTAAGAGCGCACAGAGGACAGCCATTAAAGAGAGCGCGAGAGAGCGATTGAAGTAGTAACAGCAGCCGCCGTTAACGTCGCAGTAGCAGCGCTGCAAGCAGCGCAGTTAACAGCCTGTTCAAAGGGATTTCTGAGAGTAGCGTAGAGTGTGTGTGTGTGTGTATGTGTGTGTGTGCGTGCAGCGCATTATGATGCGTAATGTTAAGCGTATATATTTGTCTGGACGCATAGATGATTTGGCAACCGGCGCCACACCCCATAATATATAAACCCAGCTTCTCGGTTACCCAAGGTCATTTGCGATGTGCTCTACGAAATGTTTTGCCATTTAAGTCTGAACTGTTGAACCGGCGGCCTTCACCTGCTGCACACGTTTTGCCACAGATAACAGCCAAATGCAGATTGCAGCAGCAGCATAATTGACAGCAACAGCAACAACAACAACAACAACGACACTGTTGCAGTTGTGGGTGCGACCCCAAAACTGGAGCACATTAAAAATTTGCCCTCTGCTTTGGCGCTTGGCGCTAATTAATTGCAAACACGCAATGCGTCAGTTGTAAAGCGGAAATAAAATTAAATTAACTCACAAACACACGAGTAGGAAATTTTCATTTTAATTTTCTTTTCTTTGTTTAAAAATTAATTTGTCTTAAGCTGGTGGCACAATTCCATTTAATACTTGTTGCTGCGCTGGCATTGAGCCATTAAATGCTATTAATTATTTAATCAAATCTTATGAGGTGCCCGAGGCCAGCGCACTATGGGGAAAAATCCAAATTATCGGGTATTAATTAATAACTTAAAAACTAAGCCAGATTTTTTGATCCGGTTTTTGTATTATTAATATGTATACCATCAGAAATATATTTTAGAAAAATGGGCGTGTCACCGCCCACCCAAAAAAAATTTATTAAAATTTTGTATTAAAAATTTTTTTTTTTTTTTAAGAATTTTGCTTGTTCATACTTTAAAATAATAATTTTAATTGAAAACAATCGAACTTTCATAAAATCGAAATTAGTTTTCTTCAGTTTCGAGTTCCAAATCAGCCAGAAATATTGATCCGCTAAAAAAATTCGGGTTCTTCAACTGATTTAATTGTGCCTTCAACTTTACATAATACAATACGTACAACTTCATTAGACAGCGACCTTTATGCTTTCAAACTCTTTTCTAAAGATTTGCCGAAGAAATAATCTGATCAGATGTATCCATTGTTAAAAACCATCAGCGAAATTATGGATTCTGCTCTCATGCTCTCATGCATGATGAAATTAGTCTGATTTATAGACCTGGTTGGGCAAATCAGACGCTTCCTTACCAAAAAAGCCTACAGGATGAACAGTACTTTCCATAATCTGCCTCAAATGAACAATTATTTTTATAAACATTTGCTGTCATAGGCAGTCATTCATAGTTGTCAGCTAGTTTTTTGTTCCTGCTGCATTTCTTCCATTTGTAATTTATATTTTGGCAAAAAAGCGGCTTTTGCTTTTTTAATATCATTTATAAGTTGAATCAATATTAGTCTTATTTAGTTTCAAAATCACAATTACTATTTCTTGGTTAGAGTTGCCTTTTTCATTGAGCCAAATATCACACAGGTCAGCTCATAGTCACCTGCTAAAAATTGATTTGCGCCGGTTGTGCGCAAAAGTGCACATTGGAGACAAAGGCACTAAGATCCCAATTGATTACTCTATAACATGCAATTCGAATTACACTGGTGCGCCCTGGTGGCTGTTTTATATGTCTTTGCAAAGTTTAATTTTATTTACAAGAAATGAAATTTGACAACATTTGCTAATTATACAATAAATGATTAAAATAAGTTCAAACATCAATTGGTTTTTAAGCCAACGCATAGTAGAAGCCCTAAAAATTCATATCCTTTTTAAATTTCTCAAAAATAATGTCTGGTCATTGAATAACGATGATTTGAAAATCGGCTAACACAAATTGTAAGCTGAAGGCAAATGCTTTTCGAAGATAACAGCTGACTTTAACAGCTGTTAGGCTTAACAGTGGACTGTTATTCAACATTTTGGGTACAGTACCTTAAAGTTTGGAGTTTTATTAAGATGTTAACATAAAAAAATTATAAATTTTCATACTTCGCAAAAATGACTAAATACCCGAAAAACGGCAAAATTCCCCATAGTGCAGCGTCGCGACGCGCACGAAATGAGATTTTTAGGGCAGCGCCTCAGAGCAGGCAACGGAATTTTTCAATTGAATTCACACAAAGTGTATGTGTGTGTGTGTGTGTGTGTGCGTGTGTTTATTTGCTTTTGAATGGCTTCAGCATATTAAGCTAATTTCGTTTGTCGTACAATGTTTCTATAAGCTTTTTGATTAGATCCAGCTTTAATATGTTTTTAGATTAAGAATTTGCAATATTTTTTCTTGAATTTAAATCTGTTTTTAGCAAAATATATTCCATTCCTTATAAGATCTGTGCCATGGAATGCCCCAAGCACTGTGCTCTGTCGCATATGTCCGCAATGCCAACATGCTTTGTGGCACAAAAAAAAAATAAATAAAAAAAAAAGAAAACATTTGTATTTGCTCTGTCAGCAGCTGTTGCCATAGCATAATATTCCCCTATGACAGCTAAGCTACCCTCTGAAGCAAAGGTTATGCCAACCAAACAAGCTGCTCATAGCGTTGGCTTATGTTTTCATATATTTTAATCAGCGATTTATTTAAAATAATTTCTACACTAAAAAAAAATAAAATAAAATAAAATATTATCTACAAGTATATATTTAGTGGATAAAAATATTTATTTTCTTTACGATAAAAAAAAATAAATAAATAAATAAATGTGCATATATTTATGTTATATATACATATATAATTTATAGAAATTAAATATGTTCAAATATCAGTAATTAATATTTGAAAAATTATATTTGTAAAAAAAATAAAAAATAAAAAATAAGATGATAAATATCAATAAAATAATGTTAATAAAATAAAATATGTTCAAATATTAGTAATTAATATTTGTAAAATGATTTTTGTAAAAAAAAAAAAAAAAATAATAAATATCAATAAAATAATGTTAATAAAATAAAATATTTTCAAATATCAGTAATTAATATTTTAAAAATGATTTTTGTAAAAAAACAAAAAAAAACGATAAATATCAATAAAAATAATGTTAATAAAATAAAATATGTTCAAATATTCGATTAAGATTTCAAATTATTTTTTTGTCATGTATATGTAAATTTAAAATAAGTAAATGAAGCTTAAATTTATGCATGATCCTGGATATAAAAACTTAGACTCACTTGAATCAATAAGTTAAAATACCGAACACTACAGTAATTCTACATCTACTATATATCAAAGTCTCTATGTTTCCATTCACAAATTTATCTACGTCTTTCTTATATGATAACAGCCCACGGTAATTAAAAACTTGATAAATTAGAGCACACCTTCCAATTCACATACACTTTTTCGACCATAAAATATTGCTGTTTCTAGATAGAAACTCCTTCCCCTCCCCGAAAAACATAATTTATTTCCAGCAAAACTCTTTTAACCATTTCGGTTTTCAAATAAATAGACTTTCACTCTTTAGGCACCTCAGGCAAAATACGCATTCGGCCTAAAAGTAAAAGACATTTGGGTTACTCGTTATTCCAGCAGTCAGGCAGCTGTTGTTTCAGATAAAAAATAAAATACACAAACAATACCAAATGCTGACAGCCGCAGTTAAAGGCAACGCATGGCAGCGCAAGCCGAATGCGACAGGCCACATATCATTTAGAGATGCTGGCAGAATAACACACACACACACACACACACACACACACACACACACACACACACACACACGCACGCACGCAGGTAAGACAAAATGATGGCGACAAAAGTTGCTCGTAAAGTGACAACAATTGCCACGCCCACACTGACTGCTGACGGCTGTGCTGCCTCCTGCTGCCGTTAACATCTTAAGCAGGCGCAGCCCGTCAACCGCATGTCACAGACAGTTTGCCTACCAAATTAGATGCAAAAAATGTTTTTCATTTTATACACTGAATATTTTTTTAGAGACTTTGCTGCAGTTCCGCTAGCAAATTTTATTTTCCTTAGGCTACGCCCAATTTAAGATGCTTACAATTAATGCCAGGCAGCTAGGTGCCCTAATGGCGCATATTACTCATACGTACCGTTGCGCTCATAAATTACATACAAATGTTTATGGCTGGGCCAACAGCTTCCTAAGACCAAAAGCACTCACCTAAAAAGATATAGAGAGAGAGAGAGAAATAAAAAGTAAGTCGTTTTAGATATATAAATAGAAAGTTGAGTGGGAATTGTGAGAAGCAGGGGAGAAGTCGCTTGACCAGCGCCAAGTAAACACCTGAATTGGGGGCGTTGCTAAAAGGCTGGGGCCAAGCAGCTTAACGGAAGGAAGCGTGCTGTTAATGTTTTTCAATAGCTCTTGATATATGAGCCACAAGTGAGTGTGTTTTTATATACTCGACATGGGTGTGCATGTCTCTGTGTGTGTATGTGTGTGTGTGGGTCTAAGTGTCTCGGGTGTTGTGTTTTCTTAAAGGATTTTATGTCTTTGCTGTGTGACAAGCATTATATTGCAAAGCAATAGCCACACAGAGAGCAAAACCATGTATTGGAAAAGTTTATTGGGAAAATTTAAATTTCCTGGAAAACTACTAAATAACAAGAGACTTCATGGAAAAGCTCTTTGAAGATTAAGCTGGTACTGAAAAAATTTTATAAGCCCTTAAAGGCATTTGTTTTATATATATTATGGAAATATTAAGTAATTTAAAAGTATTAAATAATTTTTAAGCTTATTTGTTATATTTTTTATTTAATAACCAGTTTTAGGTTTATTAAAAGTATTTTAATTCATTTTATTTTATTAAAAATAAGTTTTTATTTTAATTTTAAATATTATGCATAAATGATCATTATAAAAAAAATGCCAAGGTATATTATATAAAATAAAATAAAAAAATGTTTAATTCAATTTATTTTATTTAAATTAAGTTTTCATTTTTATTTTTAATTTATGCATAATGATGAATTATACAAACAAATTACATTGTATTTTATATACAAAATGAATATAAAACTTTTATAAAAATTTTATATAAAATCAACAGCCAAAATATTAATAAATTAACAACATTTTTCTTTAATTATTAAAAGGAAATGCAGCAAGTTTTCAGTTTATGGCAAGAATTTTATCCAATATTAAATAAAAACAAGTAAGAAAGCTCTAGTCGAGACTGCTCGACTACGAGATCCCCTGAACCCTTGGAGCAATAGATATTTCAATACTTTTTCGCGACTTTCAGCTTACACAAGAAACACGCACACACACACACACACACACACACAGTACGCAAACACAGGCATACATACACACACACGCATACAGACACACATACACACACACACGCATACATACACAAACGCATACACACACACACATACACACACACACATACACAAACACACACACACAAGCAACCATGCATAAACACGCATGGGCTGCAGTGTGCGCTTACTATGAGAACTTAATTGTTTAATAACTTTTTTTATGGACGTACGATCTTCATGAAACTTTTAGATTATGATTATAACATGAATATGCATGTAATTGCCAAAGCACAAGTCTCTAGTATTTGAAATACGCTTTTTACAAAAAAGAGGGTGAGGGGGTGAATTTAGAGGTGGGGGGTAAATTTTAACAAAAACCGAAATTGTATAAATTGCATATAAGCATACATTAAAAATTTGGAGACTCTAGCAATAAAGGTGTAGAAGATATAATTTTTATAACTGGGTTTCGATAAGGGTTTTTATCGATAAAAAAATATCGAGATGAGTTATCGATTTTTAATGATAAACTTGATATGCGCGCTGTAATTACGGACATTTTAAAAAAAATTTGAAGTCTCTAGCTCTTATATCTTCTGAAATCGACGCGTTCATACATACGGACAGACGGACAGACGGACAGACGGACAGACAGACGGACAGGGCCAAATCAACTCAGCTCGTCACCCTGATCAAGAATATATATACTTTGTGGGGTCTGCCACGCCTCCTTCTCCCTGTTACATACATTTCAACAAAACCATTATACCCTGATTTCCCATTGAAAATGGGTTCAGGGTATAAAAAGATTAATTTGAAATAAATAGGAATAAAATATAATATATATAAAGTATACAAAAGTGTTTTATATAAAATTAACAAATAAAATATGAATAAAATAAATACTGTTTTCTGTAAAAAAAAAAGAAATAAAATTATTTTTAAGCGTATTTAATAAAAAAAAATATTTAAACACTTCCAACTGCAGGCATTTAAAAGTAATTAAAAGGTATTTAAAAGCCACTCAATTAATGATGGGCTAAAAATGGCCTAGCTGAAAGGCACAGCCGCCGCTGGCACAGGCCCAATTGATGTTTATCACTGTAATCAATGTCTGTCAGTGCAGCCTTACGCAGCCGATGACATAGAGACAGAGACAGAGGCAGAGAAGTCGCACAGAGAGACACAGATACAATGAGCTGCAGTATGACAAGCCAATTAGCTGGCGGCGCACATAATCACCTATCAAAATTTGTCGATGCTGCAGCAGCAGCAGGAGCAGCCATGATACTGACAAAAAGCGAGCATAATTGAGTTATTTACGCTAATTGCCACACACACACAAAGAGAGAAACCCCCCACACACACACAATCTATAGGTGGTTTTCAGCTACTGACATAAATTTGCAGAACTGTGCGATGGACCGCAAAGTTTGCACAGCGCACGTGACTGCCAAAAACAGGCAAACAAGCTGAATGAATGAACGAATTACAGATTGACTGACGGACTGACTGACTGCTTGATTGGCTCACTAACTGACGGACTAACTGACTGACTGACTGCCTGACTGCCTGCCAGCCTAGTCGTCTCAACACGTCTGGCAGCCACGTATCGCTTGAGCCTTCCCAAATTCATATTTCATACAAATTATAGACCGAGTGGGAATTGGACGGGAGGAAGGCACAAAACGTCGCCTGCTTCCTGTTGCTGTGCGCTGCACATCCGCTGCCAGTCTGCCGATTGCCACAAACACGCACACACATACACACGAAATTACTGTGTACGTGGGCGTGGCAGACAGTGAAATGCACAAGCCCTTCTAGCCAAGACAGAGTCACATTGCCTCACATTGCCGCAATGCAATTACAAACATATTCAATTTTCAACATTCTCCACAAAATTTATGTATTTAACTGTTTGGGTGAGGGGGGAGCGGTGGCGGCGGAGCGCTGGGTGTAGCAAGCATATGTAGTACAAGCGCCTCTTGTTGCATGTGCGGCAATTTATTTCATTTATCTGTTTTCATTTTCGCTTAACCAAGTGCAAGTTTTTAGCTACTGCGGAATTATTGAGAATAAATTAGACAATAAATTTTATTAGAATTTAATATAAAAAGTAAAAATAAAATAAAATGCATATATTAAAAAATTAATTATATGACATAAGTAAAAATTTGTGAGGAATTTTTTAATAATTTTTAATTTAATAATTATATTAAACAAAATGAATGCATTGAGAATAAATTAGATAATAAATTTTATTAGAATTTAATATTAAAAAGTAAAAATAAAATAAAATGTATATATTAAAAAATTAATTATATTACTTAAATAAAAGATATTTATGAGGAATTTTTTAATAATTTTTAATTTAATAATTATATTAAACAAATAGAATGCATATATTAAAAAAATAAATTCCTTGCTAAAGCTATGGAAGAAAATTGCATATTGAACTGAACGAGCCCCAACGAATGTAAATGAATTTCTATCAAATTCAAAAGTTCATTTTCAAGCAATAAATTTTTAAATTTCTTTTGCATTTTCAATTTTGATATAATTAAACACCTCACAATATATCTCAATTAAATTATCGCCTCATCAATAAAAATTTCGCATTTTACCTTGAAAAATTCATTTCATGCATGTTAAGTCAGCTTTCATACGGCACACATCCTGCCACAGGATGTGATTGATGACAGCTCGCCATCAACTCTGTGCACATAATTTGAGCAAAGTTCAGAAAACCATACAAAAAAAAATTATGATAAATTAAAGTCAAATGCGTTATACAAAATAAATACATCTCTGTAATTTATGTAGACAAAATAATCTCACCAATTGCAAAAACACAATTTTTGACTAAGCTCATTTGGCAATAAGACTTTATCTCTATCTGCTAGCCCATTCATCAATATTTATTTGCAGCCTTGACTCTTAGCCGGGCTAATGCGCATTAATGTCGACACATCGACGGCCATGGCCACGCCTACGCAATACAACCAATAAAGTGAGTAAAAACGAAAATGTTCGTTAAAGTTTGCTCAGCCTTGCGTCAAACGGCATTAAAGCCATAAAGTGTAGCAAAAGAGATTGAGCCATAATCACACAGACAACGGGATAACAGGATAATAAACTTCAAGTGCTTCAACCAAATTAAAGTGGCCAACGGCCTGTGTCGTCCACAAAATTCCACTCTAACTTTTTATAGAGGACGCAGCCATCCGCACAACGTGGCGTATGCGCAATTCGCCTTGAATTTGCCAAAGCGCCTCAAATTTAATTTGTTTTGCATTTATGCAAAGGCGAAATTAACGTTGAAATGTGACAAATAAATACATTTTATTTAACGAAATTAAAAAAAGGAAATGCAATAAAGTATGTGTGACAAAAAAAGAAATTGGAATTTAATAATAAAAATAAAAATAAATGAATTAAAGGAAATGTTTGGAATTTTTTGCATGCAAGCGTTTTTATTTATTTAATCGAAATAGAATTAAATTAAATATTTTATCTTTGTTTATTAAAAATAGGTTTTCTTAAAAAAAATAAATAAGTAATAAAAAATAGATAAGTAATATACAAAATATTGTTCTAGAAAGATTTTTTTTTATCTTTAAATTAAATTAAATTATCTGTAAATTAGGTTTACATAAATAATACAGGCAATATTAACAATAAAAGCACTAATATATATTTTTATATTTTTTATAAATGGAAACAAACAAATTTTCAACTTCAATAAGTTGAATACAATTTTTAGAATATTCTTAAATTATGGCTAAAATATATTCCTTTATTTATAAAAATTTTAGAATATTCTTAAATTATGGTTAAAATATATTCATTTATTTCTGTCAAAATTTGTGTAGATTAAATTTTTTTCGTTATTCCTCGTATTTTTATTTTTATTGCATTTTTGAAATAAAATTTGTATAAATAAAACATAATAAATGTAATGTAATTGTAAACCTAAAGAATATCGTATATATATATATACTTTACGCCTTTTAAAGTTTAGGCTTAAATTCTTTAAGGATTTTCTGAAAACAAACTCCTTCAGTTTGTCTACAGATAAAATAGCTGGGCAAAAAACAATAAAAAAAAATCAGCCAGGATAAATAAGTAAATTTCTAAATGGCTTACAAGTGCGCTGCGATAAGCTCTCCCTTTATACGCCATGAAATGAGAATAACAATAACAAGGGCTGAGTATCTGCTTGTGGCAGCTATGCGCGGCAAAATAAAAGCAAATATTTATGAGACCTTTATCAGAATTTTTTTTTTTTTTTTTTTTTATTTTTTTTTTTATTTTTTTATTTTATTTTATTTATTTATTTATTTTTTTTTTTTTTGCCATTGTCAGCGATGCGAGGCACTCGTGCTGAAACCGAGCTATGATGAAACTCTTTCACGTTTTCGAGCTGTCAGAATTGAAAACGAGATTCGCTTTAGAAGCGCCGACTTACCTCTCATCCAGACGCATGCTGCTGCGACTTATGTCACTCCAGACGGACATGGAGCGTGGCCGCTGGAAAAACGATTTGGAGAAGCGTCGCACCGCCGGCATTTGTTGCGGCGGATAGCCGGCCAAATCGTTGAGCTCCTCGTGGAAGTTGACATTGCGTGCGTTGGCGCCGCGTGTGGGCGATGCTATCGATGGCATCGAATAGCTGTTCGTATTCGTTTGATTATCGTCCGACATGCCCAATGCTGTATAACTAACCGATTGCAGATTGTGTTGTGTCATCTCTCAGATATGTATTCACTGATACTCTTCATGCACTTCACCAATTGCACTTGCACAATTTTCACTGTCCTTTCGCATTTTGTTTAACATATTTTTGATTATTTTTGTTTTTGGTGTTGTTTTTTTTTTTAACAAATTTCACGTTACGTTCGTTGCCTTGGCATAGCTCGCTTAAAACTAAAAGATGCAATAGAAAACAGCAAAGGAAAAATAATATGTAAACTATGCCAGTCACACATTTTAATTGTTTCTCATTGCGTTCTTAATGCAAAATGCATTCATTAAACGCAATCAACTGGCAGCTGCTCTTGTAAATGGACAATTGACTTGGTAGACATGCGAGACAGTGATAAATCGTTATGAACTCTGAGCTCTCACTCACTCTTTCACTCTCTCTCTCTTTGTCTCTTCCTCTTTCACACACTCTCTATATTTCCCTATCATGTTGTCTAATTGAGTGCAACATGCAAAAGTTCAGCAAGTCAACTGACTCGACAAATCCATCAAAACATTTTTGGGTCTTCTTCATAAACTTTGCGAAAGTTTTTTAATTTGCTTTCTTCATTTGTCACATCTTTTTTTATTTTTTATTTTCCTGTAGCTCGTAAACACGTTGCCAGGCCAAATTATATGAAATTTGAAATGAAAGCATTTTAAATGCTCATGAATTCGTGATGAGCCTTTTGCCTCTGCTTATCTCCGACATTCGGAGGTGCGCCTATTTGTGCGTATTCTCCTTGTCACCCATTTCATATGCATAATGATAATACACAATGGCTTAAGTATACCCAAACATGCACACACACTTGCACAAACACACACACACACCCAACAAGCACTTCCTCAAGCTTTCAGCTTGGCTAGATGAAGCCGCCGGAATACCCCTAATTAAAGTGTTACGCACTTTTCAGTTTCCACTGTTGCCCCAATTTCATTGCGGCTGATGATGATGACGCTGCGGTTATATGCCCTGTTCATAGCTATATGGGAGGGTATATATGAATAATGGACAAATATGCGCTACGATATTCGCATATTAAGTTTATGAATATCAAATGGAGAGGCATTTATTTAAGGAAAATTAAAAAAATAAATAAAAAAAATATTATTCAAAGTTAAATATCATTAAATTTGAGATAAAATAATTTGTATACCCTGAACTCATTGAAAATGGGAAATCAGGGTAAAAAGGGTTTGTTTTATACAAGACAGATTGAAAATAAATATATAAAAAAAAAAATAAAAAAAAATAAAAACACAAGAACAAAACATCTGTAGAATATAAATATATATATTATTTTCGAAAAAAAAAATTTTGTAATATAAAAGCTATAATATACAAATTTAGGGCTAAATATATGTTTTACAAAATTTAAAAAAAGAAAAAAATGAATTCAATACTCACAATTCACATTCTAATCCTACATTACATGACAAATATTTGACTTCAATAAATAAACTAATTTTTCTTCATATATAGGATATCCTCAAGTCGAAATCTCACAGCAAAACTGAACTTTTTCGCTAAGTGTTGTCAGTGTAGCATTTCGTTTCGTATATTTCGTATACTTTATACCATGGCTACATAAAAATTTCTTTTATACGGCCACTTTTTAGCGACTGACTTTTATTTCCCTATTTTAAGCAGGCAGCACTCAGAGCACCCAGAAATGGAAGATGAAGCTAACCAGTTGTACGGCATTTTCAGGGAATGATCTACGAAGTCCTAAAAGAAAATGTTGCAAACTTAACAGAAAATGGCAAAAAAAAAAAAAAAGGGCTATAAATGGAGCTGCATATTAAAGAGCCCCAGCAAACCGAATGAGCATAAACGATGGCCAACGCCCTTTTTAGCAACGATGTCTTTAAGCGAATGAAAAATGGGAAAAAAGGCGCGTTAGATGTTTATGCAAATATTTTTAGGAGTCGACAGCAAGGAATACTAATGGAATCGAAGCTTTGCTTGCAAATGCCAAGAGAATTTATAATAGATTTATGTATCGTTTATCTATCTAATAAAGAAAAGCTTGAAAACTTAAGATGGAAACTCTTGAAGCAAATCCAGCATTAATATTTCATTTGCTATTTTTCTAGAAATTTTTAGATACATTTATTATGTAGAGTATCTGTTAGTTCAGCACTCCCACTCTAATGCACTTTTGGTGTTTATGCTTTGTGTTGGCGACGCCTTAAAATAAATTTAAGTTTAGCACGCGACTCAATTTCAGCTTTGCTGCTTAGCAGCTCCACTTCACAGCTCACAGCTCACAGCCCTCTCTCTCTCTATATAGATATATATATATATTTTGTATATAGTTTAGTTTTATATATTCTAAACATCGTCGTGCGTCTGTCTTTGATAAATGAGAGAACATTATGTGCAGCTTTTGTACCCTGTAAGCAGCAAATGAAAAGTAAAGTTAAGGAACTTAAAGAACAATTGTGTTATATTTTTCTTTATTTCTATTTTTGTTAAAAATAGTAACTAAGGAAATATAAATGCTGATTTATATTTATATATAAGTATATTGTATTTATCCCTAAATTTCAAGAGCCTTTTCTCGGCCTCTTAGCTGGCGAAAAAAAAAAATAAATAATTTAATAAATATATACATTTTTGAATGCCCTGAATTATTGCTCAGGTTCAAAAAAATGTTCTTTAGCTAAACCTATTATTATTTTTTTTAACACATATTTTTTAATATATATATTTTTTTTTTAATTTTTAAATAATTATTTTAAATTTTATTTATTTTTTTATTTATTTTTTTTTTTATTTATTTATTTTTCTTTTTATTTACTTTTTTTAATTTTAATTTTTTAGTATATTTTATTAATTGTAAATTTAATTTTTTTTTTTTAATTAACTTTATTTTATTTTCATTTTTTTGGTAGAATAATTGATTATGTATTATATTTTAATAAATTATCGCACATTATTCCTCTTCTCATGCACATCTCACATATGCCACAGCTACGCTTTCGTTCACGCGGCATCCTCTAGTCGAGTAGCCCTTGACATTTTCAATTATTTGCTTATTTTCATTGTTGGATAGCAGCCAAATGGCAAATGCTGCAAGCAGCAATCAGCAGGCAGCATATCAAACAGTTTAATCACGATTGCAGCTGCAAGCAAGGGTGAAACTCGAGCTGTTTTGTATGTGTATGTATGTTTACTCTAGTCAACATTAATCCTTGACATATGCAAAGCGTGCATCGATGTGTGAGCCTTGATGGCCTTGGCCACTGAGTGGAGCTAAGGCAGCTGCACAGCCTTATCAATTAATGAACTTGTCGCACCTGCTGCAGAGCTGCGACACATCCGCTCGCTGTTGCTGCTGAGTGCGAACAGCTTTTGAAATATGAAACATGTTTTGTATGCCGTGACTTCCGTCATTTGTGGGTCGTCATATGTAACTGTAGCTGTTACCTTTTGCCATTTACCTTTGCCTTTTACATTCACCTTTTATATTCATACATTCCTTTTTCTTCTTTCTGCGCTGCCTCTATTCAGCTTTATTTAAGGCCATCTGGCATTGCGGAAACGCCATTTCGTTAGTGACTGAGTAAACAGGCATTCTGCTTGGGCTTGAGCCTGGGCTCATAAATGCCAACAACAATTGTCGGTCGGCTGTGTGGCCAAGCGCACATAAATAATTCACTCAACGATTTCAACGAATAATGAATGCGCTCATCTTTGAGTTGTAAATACTACGGAAATTTTGTGAGCGTGATTCCGAGAGCTGCTGTTGTTCCTAGTGGGAGAGCGCGCTTACTGCGCTTAAGCTTGATTTTTATTTGTTATTCCTATTGTGCTAGACACTTTAATATTTACTCTGGCTTCCGCCTCGGGCAACAGTAGAATTATGCAGCTCATCATTTAGTATGTAAATCGCATAGACTAGGATTACTGTTAGTGAGGCGAATACGCCTACGTCTGGGATTTTCTTTTTTTCGGATTCAATTGATAAATTGTAAAACTACGAATTTGATTTAGGCTTCGATGAATGAATAAGAGAGACACGAGAGCTCTATGATAAAATATCTAATGTATAATCAATTTATTATACATATCAATATATATTATGCTAAAGTATATATTATGGCTGCATCGAGCGAGAATAACAATACAATAGCATAAATAATAATAAAAAATACTAATATAATTAAAAAAGAAAGCAAAGGGCGTTAAATTTGATGTATTTAAGTATTGCTAGCTTATACATATTTTAATAGATACAAATCAATGTTACAAATCAATATGTTTCCGAAAAGGTATGCCATTAAAAATCTGATGCTAAAAGCCCCAGTTAAAATCGTTAAAAAAATTAAAATTAAAAATTAAAAAATCAAAGTCAATTTTTTATCTTTAACGATTTTTTAATAAATAGCAGAGAGGCCTAGTTAAGGCTTAGAGCTAAAGGACTTCAGAGTCCTAGAAAAAAAAAATTTAAAATAAAAATAAAAATTTATGTTAATTTCAGAAGGCGCATGCCATTTACTCTTTGGGCAGTCAACGTCTCTTAATCACAATCTCATCGACTATGGCATACTACTACAACTACTAGAGAGTGCTATATGTATATATTATTTCTACTATTGTAATTCCTAGCATTCTATATGCATTAATTGTGCTTCTCTTTAATACGAGAGATCTGCTTGTGAGAGCCAAGATTTAATCTGCTAAGAAAACTTGAACTCAAGAGCTGTTTTAGTTCAGCAGCTGTTTGAGCTCATGAACAATCGCTGTTTGTGATATTTTAGCAAAATTTACGGTTAAACTCCATAGCTTTCAACTTTTGGCAAAACACTTTTGCACGCTTGTGCAACATTCTGGAAACTCTGATTTAACAAATTTATGCATAGGCAGCTGCCAGTGCGTCAGCTGCGACAACAATCTAAGCTAGCCTCTCAAACTCACACACACTCTCTCTCTCTCTCACCCGTATCAGGTAGCAGTCTCTAGGTAGCAATTCTCGCAGGCACTAAACAAGCCCAAAAGCATAAGCCTGATTACTAAAAACCTGTGCGCCTGTCTGCTTAAGCCATATCATTATATACATATATATATACATATATTTTAATCATAATTCATAAATGACTAACCAAAGCCACATATCGCATAAAACGCTTAAGTACTCTCAGTGGCCCTTTACTAATTCGTTTACAGCCTCATACTCTCATACTGCTCAATAAATTATCTCAAATTGTTTTTTTTTTTTTTCGGTTTTTAGTATCCTGCGGGACCAGAAACTTGTGACATCTGCAGCAAGGGTATCAACGGTAGAGTAAAGCCCTGACAGTCCTGAGAAGTGTGACACGTTTTGATATTTATGTGCTTGTAGCATTATAGTCAAAGCCATTTATCAAGGTCGCATGGCCTGCTTTCATATGCATGGCTATACAACAGAAGTAAAAGAAGAAGCAGCAGTAGGAGCAAAATAAATAAATAAAAACATATGCGCATAATCCTCAGCTGACGTACTGCATAAGACCACATCGCATGCGGGTCGACAAAACTCAGCCTGGTTTAACCTTTTGCATGCGACATTAACAGCGCCGACTCCTGCTCCTGCTGCTCCTGCTGCTCCTGCTGCCGGTCAGGCGAACAAAGAGACAAAAAAAAAAAAAGAAGTTGTCACTGCTTCATTATCCCCATCAGCGACACTTTGAACTTGAAAGAACTTTGAAAGACTTCAGAGAGGCGCTCAAGCTGAAGCCAATTCACGGGTATTTCATTTAGCTGAGTTAATTTTCATTTAACGGCAGGATTTTCATTTAACTGAGAGGATTTTCATTAATTTCCAAACTTCTTTTGCTTTTCCTTTAACAAGCTTTTTGGTTTTCATTTATATCTGCTTTTCACATTTAATTGGCTATTTTCAGCTCTCAAAATGTATTTAACTGGCATAAAAAATGTTTTCTTATCGCAAAATATAAAACAAGGAAATTCTTCGAGTGCTTTTTAATGCAATTTTATTTGAAATGCTTTTGCTTTATATTTCATAAATTTTGTAATTTTATTTAAACTTTGTTGCCAGCTTAATTTGTGAATTTTTTTTTTTTTTTTTTTTTTGCGCTTGCTAAAAGCATTTTGTTTTGGTCATTAAAAGGCTTCCTTCATAACATAAATATTTTATGCACAAAATGCCAGAAGCAAAAGCAAAATTGTTTCAGCTTAGGCTAAACTATAAATAAAAAATATTAAAAAAAAAAAAATAGAAATTTTATGATATTTTGTAATAAAAATAACATACAAATATTTTGAAAAATATTTGAGGTATTTTTATATATTATATGCAGTTATTCTGTATTTTATTTAGAGAGTCTATATATATATATATACTTTCTCTGAACTATACGAAAACTTTATAACTCTGAATTATGCAAAAAAAAAAAAAACTCTAAGCTAACTTCCCCTGTCAAAAGCTCTTTATATGTAGCTGGCATAAAAACAAATTTCTTAAATAGATAAAACTGTACGTAAACCACACCCACTCTCAAAACCCTCACACAGGGTATCTGTCAGTCATCATTATGCTCACTCAGGCAGTTGTTACCTGCTTCAAATTTGAACATTTTTCATTTCGCTTTGTGGCCGTTGCCAGCGGATAAAATTGATTTGTGGCCCACTGAACTTTTTGCGGTTGGCGTAAATTGAATTTTTATTTCGACTTAGTTGCTTTGGCGGCTGAATAACGGCAAATTCACACCTGTGCTGTCTGCAAGACTGAAATTAGCAATTCAAACAAAGTAACTTTCGTAATCTAAGCAGCGCTCAGCGAGCTGTTTGTTTGCCCTTGGTCTCTGGCCATTGTTCGGATTTGTGAGCGCATCTCAAGGCGCATCTAAAGCAGGCTATAACTAACAGTCTTACAGCCACGCCTCAAACAATGAGATTATTGGCATACAACAAAAAATATATATAGAAATAGGCAAGTTTCCGTTGCATTGACTAAAAGTTTCGTCTAAAGAAAACTTTTTTTTTGTGTTGGCAATCGAATGGTTTTCCACATCATAAATTCTTAAGATATTTAAAGGCTAAAAACTTTTGCTTAGAGCCTGAATGGATTTTGCCAACTTGATTACATTATTTGGCTACCGAGCAGAGCCTAGACATAAGCTGCAAACCATTTAAATTTCATCAACTGATCAATTTTAAGTTTTTCCGTTGAAATCCATTTTTTGGCACAGCGCAAATTTTGGTGCCAAGAGCGTGCAAAAAAGAAACGAAAGGAATGAAAAGAAAAGCAAACTTTGGCCAACTTTTTGGCAGCTCTTAAATTACATGCTTGGCCATTTGGCCAACGATATCAGACTGAAAATCACTTAGCTGTCTGCTCAAACTGATGGAGCCGAGCAAATAGCCCCGAAACACAAAAAAAAAAAAAAAAAAAAAAAAAAACTAACAAAATGGAGAAACACCAAAATCTGAACAAATACGCTGAGAACTAAAAGACACACACATGCACACAGATACACACTCACACACACACATAGATTTACGCACACCCACGCAGATAATGTAGGTACAAATCGTTGCTGGCAGCGTCTACTGACCCAAGTACAATCAAAAGCACAATCATTATGCTGAGTAAAGTAATGACAGACTGTGAGATACTCTGTAAATTACAAATATACTGCAAACTGAAACTATGGTAGTTGGTAGTAGTTGAATGAACAAGTCAAAGTCAGAAAATTTTAGCCGAACTAATTTGTATTATTTAGTAGTCTAGACTATGAGATACCCTGTAAATTATATATCTACTCATAAGTAAATGTTTTTATAAACAGACGAGAAATTTGAAAATTAACTCTACTAAGTTTACTCAAACTGAAATGCCATGAGAGTGAGACAAACATAGCAGCGAAAGCGATCTACGGTCATGCTGAGAGAGAATGAGATGGCATGTGGACCTTTTATCAAGGACCAGTGTATGTGTGTGCGTGACTACTTGAGAGTTTGAGAGTTACTAGAAGAAGCTGCTAGAATTGCGAGGCAATATATAAAGAGAGCAAGTAGAGAGAAGCACCCTAAATCAGGAAACGCATTATAGAGCGTGGCTATATAGTTAACAAAATAATGTGGAAAGAGGTCATCCAGAGAAATGAATTATTTATTTATATATATGTATGTACTTATATACTTTTATTTTTATACATTTAATACATATGTATTATTTATTTATTTATATATTTTTTTATATATATGTATGTACCTATTTATTTTTATTTTTATACATTTATTTAAATATATTTATTTGTATATACATATTTATTTCTATGTATTTACAACATTTCAATACAAAGAGAAACCCAAAACAATTTAACTACACACAAAAGATTTAAGCATGAGCCAAAGTTTTTGAACTAGTCAGGTAAAAGTAGTTGGACTTTGAGACAGTTAACAGAAAGTTAGACATGTACACACTTTGTTTCAAATACAAAACTTTATACTGCACTGGTTGTAGCTCCTTTTGTTTTAAATTCGTATATAATAAATAATTTCGAGTACCAGTCGAGCAAAGGAAGCAAAGGATTTTCCCTGGGGTGACCCTAGAGTTGGTAGTAAATTCCTCAATGCTCTTCCGGAAACTAGTTGATGGTGTCAAGGAATCAGAAGGTCAATACCAAATTAACTTATTCGCAATTAATTTTAATTATCTATTTACAATTAAAACTCTTCCTTGACAAGTGTAACTAACGATAGTGTGATTAATGGCTTATAAATCAGCTAAAAGAAATGTGTTTTACCTAATTGAAAATTAACACACCCCATCCAGCACTGTTCCGATTCACAGGGTATACAAATAAGAACAAGATGTCGCTTGTAAGTTTGCGGATTAGAGCGACCAGTTAAGACAGCGTGTTAAGTTGTCTGTTATGGACTAAGCTATATGCCACCCATTTAACAGCAACAATAAACAAGGGAGAAATTCACACAGACGCCTACACACACATACACACTGCCTATTTTTCCCTCGATTATAATAAAAAGCATTCTCTGCTCGCCTGAGTGACCAAAATGAACAAATATATGTGTTCATAGAGAGATGAAGAGTGCGGGGGGCTCTGTGGCTGACAGCGGGCAGATGTAAAACATGATATTTGCTCTAACATAATTACGATATTAAGTTACGCACCAAAATATCATTGGAAAAAAAAGAAATGTTTGCGTAAGCCAAAAACCAAAACTGAAACCGAAATCCAAATAGCTTTTCGTGGCCTATGGCTAGACATTAAAGCTGCGAATGGCCAAAGCCGTAAGCGGAATATACTTAAATATTATTAGCCAATTTGATGGCAGGCATTTAGAAGGTAACACACAGAGAAGCAGTGAAATGGAAATATAAAGCAGGTTGGCCAAAATGTAATGCGAAACGGGAAGGAGAAAGTACTAAGAACTTCAGTTATGTGTAGGAAATATTATATTATATTTTATGGCCCAAAATGTCGGCTAGAAATTAGTTGTTTGTAAGACGAAAATTGTGAATATTATTTTTTACGATTTTTATCAACAAAATCTAGACACCTTATAAGACTTAAATCAAGCTTCAATAGTTTCAAAACTCCATTTGATAAGCCATTGGGCTTGGGGCAGCAAATAGTCCACAAAAACACAAAAACCAATAAACTGCTTTCATTTCCTAAATGCCTGCAATCCAATCTCCACACATTATCTAAATAGTCACTCATCTATTCCAAACTTTAATCCATAAATCACAGCTCTTAAGTAACAAAAGACAGAACTGAACGCAACTGGTAAAACAAATTACATAAATACCAAACAATCTCATAGATAGGCATTTCAGGTCCAGACCCCAAATTGAATCCGAGCTCAACTTGAAGAGGCATTAAAAGTTGGACTTAGACCTAAATCGAAGCAATTTCCGTCAACAGTTTTGCGTCATTGAGCACAAAACAAATCGAGGTTTGACGCTTTGCCAATCAATCGAATTTTGTGGCAGACATTGCGTATACGTAATGTGATCAGCACATGTTAATAATTGGTATAGATCATGGATAATTATTAATGTTAGTTGAATTGCTTAAAGCACTTACAAAACTCACATAAATAACAAAATGCTTGAACTAAAAGCGAACAAGTTTAATTTAAGCTGAGCTGGCTTAACTAGAACTTTATGTATACACAAATATATATTGATATATACATATATTTTTATATATATTTATCAGTACATATATATATTTGCCTATCCATGTCATGCGCCTTTTGCAACTTGCGGTTTAGGCAATTTGCCGTGTATGCGCCACATTCATAGATTAACTCGACCTTTGCCCAAGTTTTGTTGGCCTTGTTCGAGCTCTAACTCTCTCTCTCTCTCACTCTCTCTTTCTCCCCCTCTCTCTCTCAACCTTTGTGCTGTCATTCCTGCCTGTTACATTCCCATTCCCATTTCCCCATTTTCTTTTTTGTGCAAAAGCCTACAAAAAAACTTTTCGTCCGCACATTTTTCTTTTGGGCTTTTTGTCCGTACGTCCTCTTGTTATCCTGTTCACTTGGCTTTTGGCCTGTCTTTAGGTATTTAGACCCTGACACTTCCATTGACTTAAGTAGCATACGGCATTTTACATACATTTGTTTTTCTTTTTTTTTTTCATATACTCTGCGGAATTATATATATTGTATATTGGTTCAATAGTTGTTTTATCAAACATCAAATTGCGCATACGCCGCGTATGTCGCCTTGATTATTTTTGTTTTTATGTTTGTTGTCTCTTCGCGTGCGGCTGTTAAAATGCTTTGATAAGCAAGCAGAGGCAGACATTTATACACTTTTTACGCCTTTTTGCTTGTATAAACATGATTTTTAATATTATTTTTATGTGTGCCCCATAAATTGTGTGCAGCGCGACTTTCTGTTTATTTTGTGGTCTGCCGCTTTTTATATGTCTGCTTTTCAGTTTATATTATACTTAATATTCTTTGTAAATGTTGAAAATACAGTTGATAAAGATATGAATTAATTTTATTATGAAAAAACGAAGAAAAGAAGATTTACAAATAAAGTAATTATTCATAAAAAGAATTAAATAGGAATGAATATCGATATATATCGACATAGGTTTTTTAAATATGTTATTCTTGATTGGGAAACTATAATATAAATCTGATTTTTTTTTTTTTTTTTTTGAATTGTTTAATAAAAAATAAAAAATAAATTAAAATATTATTATTAAAAAAGACTAAAAAAAAAATTACGAATAAATAGAAAAACATTTTTTTTTTTTTTTTATTTTAACCTAATATATAATCTAACTATATCAAAGAAATCTGTCATGTATATATATAATCTATTATATTTCCATTAAAAAGATTATCAATAAATGTCAATCAAATATTTGTTATATAATTTACATTTTTAATCTATTTTGATAAGTGTCAATCAAGTATTTTCTATGCATTTTATATTGCCTATATATACAGCCCTCGCCCCTAATCGGATTAGCTTTTTATATTTCCATCAATAATGAATTTCAATTTTGTACGAATTTATTCCGTTATATTTGTAGCTGCGCAGCTCTGCTTTTATTATGCACACAATATTTAAATTAAATCTATTTGCACGAAATCAAATATTCATGAATTCCGTCAGAACTAAAATTTTGTGCTTGCTAGCTGCTAAAATGCCAATAGGTTTGTTGATTAACGCACAGTTTTAATTTCCGCTTAAATTTAATGGCCAACTGCGAGTTGGAAAAAGTTTCAATTGTTTTAATCAACTGCATTTGAATTAAATTACGCAATTTTGCGGGGCGAAATTAAGGCCGAACTTTAAACAAGTTTTCGCATTCACAGAACCGCAAATCTAATTAAATTTGTAACCAAAAACTTATGTATAGCCCTCTCACTCTCACTCTCTCTCTCTCTGCCTCTCTCTCGCTCTCTGTCACTACCTCTCTCTGTCTCCCAACGGGTTAACTGTTGTGTGCAAATCTAAGCAGCTAATGCGCAATTTTGTAGCTACAAAATGTGCACAGATTTATATCGAGGGCATGTGGACGACAACGACGTCAAACAAAGGACTTGGCGCTTAAATCTGACACCGGCTACAAGTATAATGAGCCAGAGGCAGAGCAAAGTAAATATATATATATTAAAGTTAATTGGTATGCAAATTCTGTAAAGGCCAATTTAACGAATTGTCGTGGCTGCAAACCAAAAAAATAAAACAAAATACCAAAACAACAACAACAAAAAATTCATGTATTTGAGTTCGTGACTTTTTGAATACTTTATAAGCTCAGCATTTTAGCTTTAAATGGCAAAAAGTTTAGCGAGCCATACGAAAATGGTATAAAAAATGTATTTTAAATGCAAATGGCTCTGAGATTAAAAGCCACTATAAACATATATACTATATACTATACACACATACATATACATATATGTATGTATGTAGGTACAGCTACAGATATTGCTTGGAAGAGCTTAAGCGCTCTACCGTTAACGGTAGCCGGATAGATAAAACAAGGCACCAAACGAAAATTTGGGCTAAATAGTTTGTTAATATGCAGCGCATTAAAGTTGAGCTAGAGAAAGGCTTTAAAATATTTCTTAAAGCAAATACCGCAATTCTCGTTGCATACAAATTCTGAAAATTTAATTTGTAATTTTTGTTAAACATAATTTGTTAAATATAATATAAAACTAAATATAATATAATAATATAAAACTTTTCAGAAAGTAAAGCAAATGTTTTATAAGAATTTAATGTAAACTAATTAAGGCAAAAGTTACAGAACAAGAAAAAAGAAAAAGACAGATAAATGAAATCCCTCGGATGTCTACTTCTAATACAGCAAAGCCTAGATAAAAGAAAATTTAAGGATAGAGCCCAAGGCAAAACTTTAGGGGATATCCCACAGCAAAGAACAAAATCTCGAACAATAGAAGTATGTGAAATACGAACAATATACTTCTATATTCAGAGACGCCTACTAATAATTATTTTCAGAATAAGGCTACACAGAAAGCTGGCAGAAAGAGGCACTTTTGTGCCTCTTTCGCATAGCATACAATGGATTTTAAACAATTTGAAACAAGCTAGAAATATGGTATACTCATAAACCCATTTAAAAAAATGTTGACTTAATCAAATTTTATAGGAGATGTTCTATTAAAAAGAGATAAAATAGCTAACAAATTTTTTCATTTCACTTTCTCTTTGCGCCATGTTGTTAAATGTTAAAGTAAGCCTTAGAATTCTTTATTATGAATTTGTCAGTAAAAATTCCAAAGAGCCAACGCCCAAAGCCCAGAGCGGTGCTCCTTGTCCGCGAAATATTCAAGGTGTCATAAATAAAATTATAAAATGCTCAACAGCAAAAGAATTATCGAGAGTGGAGCGCAAGAACGTGTTGTTGTTTTTCAGTGTGTGTGTGTGTGTGTGTGTGTGTGTATATGTACGTGTGCGTACGCGTGTGGGTCACGTAATTTGCAATAGATATATGCAGCAGATCGAATGCTTTTGTTTTTCATCAAAATGCACAGCAAAACAAAAACAAACTTTGACCACGGCAAAAACAGGACATAAAAGAGAGAGGGAGAGAGAGAGAGAGACAGAGACAGCAAAACAAATGAATGTTGTTGTGTAGTGAAGCAAACGAAATACAAGAATTGCACACTAAACAACGATTCACACACACACACACACAGAGCCACAGAGAACAGCCAGGGAGATGTGTCATAAAGCCTAACTGAAAAAATGGTTCTGCTGTCATTCCCGTCTCTGTGTATTGTGTCTGTGTGTGCTCTTGCGCTTGTGTGAGTGATACAAGTTGGTTTACTTAGTGGCGCACGTGGACGAAACTAACGAGAAACTGTGAAAAATTACAAAAAAGAGGCAAAAGACAGCGTAGAATATTGTTGTTGTTGTTGTTGAAACGCCGGGCACTGCTGCCAGCGAAATGTGTCAAGGCAAGCGACGCACACGAGCAGAGCAAAGCATTTTGAGTAAACACTAAAATAACTTTAGTTGCTTTATGCAAAAATGCGAGAGAAAAAATATATTAAAAAAATTTAAAATTAAAAATAAATAGAATAAAAGTATATAAAAAATCAACAAAAATTTGTATGCCCCAGCATTTTTTTGCGCACTAATGAAATATAGTAGACAAATATAAGAAACTTTCGCTGAGTTAATCGATTTTTATCAGCTGGCTCATTAAAAGGAAATCTTGTAAAAAATACACATATATATATGCATATATACATGTACATGTATTTACATATTATAAGACCTAAAATGTGATGCGAACATGTCAATACACGAATGTCTGACTGCCAAAGCACTTGGCAAAGGTTATTTCAAAGTCTGCGCACAAAAGTATGCTATAAAAATGCAGTTAAATGCGACACACCAACTCGTGCATATATTTATATACTCTGTTTGTTATTTATTACACCCACACACAAACACGCACACACTCCCACACTTTTGATTAAGCTGCATGTTAATGCAGCTGTTCACTCGTTTTTTTTTTTTTTTTTTGCTTTTATATTTTTTATTACTTGAATGAATCGCACACGACTCTTAGACGGCTGCAGACTCAAGGACACGCACAAGCATTTTATTATTATTTCATTGGCTGTTGCTATTTTTTGCACTCGTTAATTAATAAATCCACGCCACATTATATGGCACGCGCTAGACTTGACAATTTCGGATTATATCTTTTTTTTTTTTTTTTTTCTTTTCTTTTTGGTTTGTTAACGCCTCGAAAACGGAAACGTACACAGCGTCTCGGTCGAACGCTGCGTTTTTGTTACGTTGCGATGAGAACGTCGCGCAGCTCTGCATCAAACTGAATGGCGGCACACAAGAACGTGGCTAACTGCCCGCTGCTACGTCAACTGCGCTGCTTGCTATGACTGCGACTGCGACGGCAACGGCGACAGCGACTGCTGCTGTTGACTGACTTTCAATCTTGGCGTCTTTGACACTGGCCACAGCCGAGCAACTGTCACTGAAGCCTGTGCGAAACAAAACGCACAAAACTCAACTTCGACTGGCCCACAGCTCCGCGTGTGTGTGCGTGTGTGTGTGTGCTGTGTACTGTGTGTAGCAACTTCCTTGTTAAGCATTTGCTCTTTACATGCCTAGCTCATTGCTCTCTTAAATCTTGTGGCCACAGAAATTAACTAGTACGAGCAGCTAGAGTTGTCGAGGCTTTACAGCATTAAGAAATTGAGCACAAGGAATTAATAACTTAATTAAAAACGCGTTAAAAAATTAATTTAAAAAAAAAATAGTATATTACAAAAAAATATTATAAAATTTAATAAATATATAAAATTTTCAAAAACCAATTACAAAAAATAAATTTATTTAATATATAAATAATACCAGATTATATTTTCATAATTCATAGTGTTTAATATTAAGAAATATAAGTAAAAGTGTACGATAAATAAAAATGTTCATATTTTTCTTGATATTGTTATTTATTTTATCAAAATAATTACTAATTTTATTAGTCACTAATCTTTAGGCGGTGCAAATTTAACACCCATTTTATAAATTTTGTTTACAAAAATAAAAATATATTTATTTTATTTTCATTTTAATTTAATTTATTTTTTATTTTTTTATATATATAATTTATATTTTTTTTTTGTATTTATATATATATAATTTATATTTTTTATACAAGAAAAATATGTTCTGAAATATGTTTATGTATCGATTTATTTATTATTCTTTATTATTGTTCCTTAATGTTTAAAAATACTTGTAGCTTTTATTTCCCCTTTTATACTTTTATACTTTTTTTTTTTTTTAAATTCTAATTTTGAAATACATAAATATATTTGCTAAGCAACATATTTCACAGTGTATTCGAGCACGTGTTATATAACAATACAAACTCTCAAATACAGAGGCACACATAAATACGCACACACACACACATACACTTTATCTCTCTCTGTCAGAGCGCAAGAGCGTAAGAGCTGTCGGCCGCGTAACCCAGAAAATGACAACAAAACAAAATAACGAAAATCGTGTAATCAACAAGAATTTGGCGCCAACTTGTGAAACACGTGTTCATGATAATGTTTCAATTCCATTTCATTGCGTTGCGCATACATAAATATTAGAGCTTTTGTATGACGTCATATGTGGCCTTATGACGTCAGCCGAATGAAAAGTCTACAAAAGTGCTAAATGAAGACGTCATGAAATGAAAGAGGGGAGATTCCGTTGGAAGAGAAAGAGAGAGACGGAGAGATGCATATGTGGCGCCATCTAGTGGTTGAGCTGAGCAATAGTATTTATACGTGTAAGACGTTTGCTATGTAATTTTAGCTTAAATTAAATATGACAAATTAATAATAATAATTATTAATTTAAATATGAAAATAAAAGTAAAAATAAAAATAAAAACAAAATCATTAAATCAAAACAAATAATTGCAAATTCTATTTCATTTTATTTTTGTATATTCATATACAATTTTAAATTAAATTAAATTAAATAGTTTTTTTTTTTTTTTTTTTTTTTTTTTTTTGCATTAAAAACCATTTAAAAAATGTATGTGATAATTTTAAATAAAAAAAATTTTAAATCTTATAAATTAGTAAACTTTATTTCACTGCAAAATATCTTTTTATTTTTTTATATAATTTATTATATATTGGTCATTTTTAAATACTTGAACATTTTACTTTAAGTCCAAATATATTTCTTGAATATTTAATTTTATTTAACACTTGAATTGTTTCACATTTGGCATGCATTGCCTTTCTCTAATACAGTGCTTATCATAATTATAGCCCACCCAGCAACTTAAACTTTGCGCCAGTTTTAACAAAATGTTTAAGGGTTTTCAAAAATAAATTTTACAGCACTTTGTAGAGTGGAGCATGTTTAGTAGATTTTATTGAAATTTTAGTTCAATTTATGGAAAACTAAGAAAGAACCGTTAACTTTTGCTCTGTGCTAGCATTTTTGCTTGCATTTTTGTGTATCATAATTATAGCCCACTGTCGCAAATTTGAGTTTGTTAAGTGCGGAACAGACTTTTGGCTTTACAGACATTGTAATTAAGTAAATTTAGATAGTTTTTAAGAGATGCCGCTTGGAAAACAATTATCTTATTATGAAAAGGGCCGTATTTTCTCACTTTTCGAGTCAGGAGAGTCTATTTCGAGTATTTTACGAATTTTGAAAAAAAAATCAAAGTGTAATTAAAATTTTTTTGGATAACCCCGAAGAATAAGGATCAAGAAGGCGCACTGGGTGAAACCCGTTACTAATTGCGCACGATAAACGCAAAATTATTAAGAAAACCAGCAACAGCTCAACCGCTTGTACAGCTTTGGCCTCACATGTGGGCGAATCTATGTCAGCGATGACTGTTTGGCGAGTACTCAAGAGCTCAGGAATCATAAATAGGTCTAAACTGACCAAAGCATCCATGTTGCTAAGTCGCCACAAGGTTGCTCGACTTGGTTTTGCCGAAGGACATACTGCGACCGATCTGACATACACGCGTTTGAATCATCGTCTTTTGGCTTACAGTATATTTAAAAATGTTTACCCTAAGAGGTCACATTTTCTGATGGGAAGAAGTTTAACCTGGATGGTCCTGATGGGTTTGATACTTATTAGCATGATTGGAGGAAGAATCCTATGTTTTTTCAAGGACAGACTTTGGAGGTGGCTCCGTCATGATTTGGGGTCCATTTTTTTCATTTGGTACCTGGGAATTGAAGTTTGTAATGAACCGAATGAACAGTGAAGAGTATATTCAGGCTCTGGATAGTAGTCTCATTCCATATTCAAGGGAATTACGTGAGAAACCAATGGTTTTCCAACAGGATAATGCCAGAATCCATGTGAGCAGACGTACAAAAGAGTGTTTGGAGGAATGTCATGTTGATGTCCTTGACTGGCCAGCATGTTTTTCGGATCTCAACCCGATAAAAATGTCTGGGGTAATCTTGCAATACGTGTGTATGCCAAAAATCGCCAGTTGGAGACAGTTGGATATCTTAAAATGCAAATTCTAAACGACAATGACTAAATAACAAAGTTTCGAAAAGGACCTTTTATTAAATTTAGTGGTTTCAATGAGGAAGAGAATTTTTGAGTTAACTAAGGCAAATGGAGGCTGAACTAAGTATTAACATTAGTTTTTCCATCAATCCGCAACGAATTCGGATTTTTTTACAAAAAATATGAATATGGGCTATAATTTTGATACAGAAAATGGTGCTGCTTTTTCTTTGTTTTTTACTTCTTTTTAAGAAATCATCATTAAATCGTGAATTTTAAGTGAAAAAGTTTTTTGCCATTCATAATTGAAATATTGAACTACTCATTTTTGAAAATTTTGAGGAAATATGCCATTTGGGAAAAGTTTTCAGCCGATTCGTTTCAGTGGATTAAAAGTGGGCTATAATTATGATAAGCACTGTATTTATGCATAGTTTTAGCCGTAAAAAATGCTACAAATAACAACAGCAACAAGAGAAACATATATATTATAAATGTGCATATGTAAGCTATGCATATGTCGATTTTGCAGGCAGCAAATATTTATACAAAACAAATACAAAAGAATTCCAACAGCCAATTCAGAAACCACAAAGAAACAAAAAAAAAAAAAAAACAACAAGCCAAAAAGATGAAAATGGAAAATATAAATGGAAACTGAAGACGGAAATGGGATTTGATGTCAATAAATTGAAAGATTGTTGAACAAATCAATATGAACGTAAGGCATTCAATTGTAAGGAAGCAGACGAAGTGAATCGTCGATACCAACTGACAGCAGCCACAGATTCCTCACTTACAGCACACACACATACACACACCCACACAAATACACATGCAACAGCTTACAACTTGCAACGCTTGCAACATGCAACAGCAATTGATAAGCTGCATAAGAAATTGAATAGGAAATGCTATTTGAGCCGCATTAGCGAATGAATGAATCAAAAGTTCAGCTGAATGAAAATCGCGCTAAGTCTTTGCCAACACGAAACGCTGAGTAGAAAATAAATTCAAGTTTGCCAACAAACTACAAGAACAAAAACTTGAATCAAAAGCCAAGTTAAATCGTTAGGGAGAAACAAACAAAACAGCAACAACTAAAGGCAACGGGACACGACACATTAAAGAGTCAGAGAAAATGCAAAGTGGAAAGCTTGGGCATGGGATCGGCATGGGCAAGATTTATATATACTCGCATACGTATATTTTAGTAATATATTATATTTTAAATATATGTACATATGTATATATTATAAGAAATAGGGCCTACAGAATTTTAGGAAAATTTATATGAATTAGAATTTCAGAAACTGTTTGAAAACCCCAAGATAGAACCTTTGCTTGAGCTTAAAAATAAAAAAATTAAATATATATATAGTTTAAAAAAAAAATAAAAATAAATAAAAAAATATATATATGAAAAAAAAATGAAAAAAAAAATTACAATTTAAAAAATTAATAAAAAAAATATATATAAAAAATAAAAATAGTTAAATAAATAAAATTAAAGAAAATAAAAAATAGTAATTAATAAATAAATGAAATGCATACAATACAAATTTTGTTGAACTTAAATTAAAAAAAAAAAAATGTTCTAAATTTATATTATTAAATAAAAATAAATACAAATTATAAAACTTAATAAAACCAGCCAAACATTGTGTATTTTCATATATATTTAAGAAATTATATATATTTCTAAACTTCTTCTCATTCAACAAAGCCCAGCAGCCAGCTTTTCGTTATTTTAGTGCACTGCGTGCTTCGAATTTAAGAGAAATTTTGCTTGAATACTTCATTGAAATGCGAGACAGATGACAATGCAAGAAATGCATAAGATAAAAGTCAAATCCCAGAGACAAGAGAATGAAAATGTTAGAAGCGAATTAAGTGACACTAAATGCCCATGCTGAGGGCTGAGTGGGTGTCTGTGTCTGTGTGTGTGAGTGTCTCTGTGTGATTGCGTATCACTTAGTGAATCTGCGTGTGCCTGTGTGTGTGTGTGTCAAGTGAATTTGTAGTCAATTTCCTGCAATTTGTCGTTGGCAGGCAGGCGATGATAATGCCAAGGATGCCGATGAGGAAACTCTGCTTCCTGTAATGATACGCAGCGCACAATCAAGACGACATAATACACTTTAACACAGTCTATGTGTGTGTATTGGTGAGATTGTGTGTTTTTATATATATAAGTAAATATAAAAACAAATTAGAATGTGTGCAAAATATGGCACAAAATGAATTTTTGGCATACCAATGCTGTAAGCAATTTGTCGACGCTTAATGGAGAAACAAGCGCGTGAAAGATACTTCAGTAGGGGTACTCCCTCACTCACCCACCCTCTCGAGAGCCTGTGCACCTGGCATTCACATGTTTCTGGCCGTGCTGATAAGTGCTGCTGTTGTTGTTGTTGTTGTCGTTGTTTAGTCCCCAAATTGAGTGTTTCGACAGTTTCGGACGAGTTCCGAATACTCTGGCTCTGACTCTGGCTCTGGCGAATGCTTCTGTCAGGCATTTGAGTCCCTTCAATTCCAATTAGAAGGCGCATTCAGTGCGCGTCTCTCACGCGGTCTGACTGCCTAAATCGCATTGACACGCATTTACATGTCTCGGCAGACAGTAAATTGAACAGCCTAATGTCCCCAGCACACACACACACCACCTCAACACACACGCATACACACAATTGTAATTAAAATGTCAGCACAAAGAACGGAAGACATTGCTTCGACTCTCGGCTGGCCAAGGTCCTTTGGGCTTATCAATTTAGATTGCTGTCCGCAGACAAGCCTCGAAATTGCAAAAACTGCAAATGAAAACGAAATACCTAAATACTATATGCAAAAAAATATATATATACAAAAATGACGAACGACAACAACACAAACATAACTGTCAACCGCAAAAATATCATACGAAATAACGCTGCAGACACAGATCAGATCCCATTTCTGTTCGGGCACATCATCAGACCGCAGTGCGGACCCTTCGGGCAATGAGACAAACATTTTTGATGTTCTTTTTTTTTTTATTGTATTTCTTTTATATATTTCCTTCTTGCTTTGCATGTCTCATATCCTGCAGAAGATTTTTAGAAAATTGTGCTAGGCGTATGGAAGAGGTATGCAAACTTAGCCGGGAAGTATTTTTGTGTGGAGCAATAGACATTTAAAGATTTAAAAGATATAAATTACCTTAAAACTAAACAGCAAAACAAAATATATAAAATTTTTTAAGGTTTCAATATTTTCTAAAATATATTTATATATAAACTTATGAATAATTATTTATTTTTTATTTTTTACAGCAATATAAATATAAGAATTTTAATTTGTAATCAAACATAACTAAAATTAATATATAGTAAACATAACAACTAGATTTGAATAACCTTTAATTCTACTTAAAATTTAAAATAAAATCATAAAATACTATTTTTAGTCTAGAACTTTGATCAAAAAATATTATTTTTAGCTTAAGCCTTTTAATAGATTTTATTAATAAATTAAACACTTCCTTTAGATTTAAAATAAACTAAAGTAGGCCTAAGAACCTAGATAAACCTATTTGGCCCTTTGATTGACTGGCACATAGGCTTTTTCCTCACTTCATTTGAATTTCTTTGCACGTATATATGCTTTAAATTCATATAGTCAACTAGTTCAATATGAATTTATCAAAATTTGATTAAATCTATTATTTACTACTGCTCTAGACAATTCAGTTCAAAGAAATATTGGAGTGCAACTACAAACGAAAAACTATAGTAATTTTTTGTTATTCTACTTCCTATAAAAATTCCTATGAATAACATCTCAAAGTGAATGCTAACAACCTGCTCAAATAACATGCTCACACACTACTCGCTTTGTGCAAATAAAGTTATACAAATATGTTCCTCAAAGTAAGCGCATATTTATGCAACTAACGGTATTTTTCAGCAGGCATCACAAACAAGATACTAGAAAATATTATTTAACTGAGGAAGACATTCAGAAGAACACTTCAGCTGATTTAGTCTTTAGTCTGCGCATGATAACAAATAAAAGCCAGGTTCACAATTGTGTAAACACAAACAACAAACCAAAAACTTTTGATATTTTTATATAATTTTTTGCAATGAGCGCAAAACTTGGATTCAGTTTGCCTGTTGCTGCTGGATAGGAAAAAATACTAGAAGACTCAGCAAACATATACAAATTGGTAAACAAAAAAAAAACCAATAGCATTTGATCGCATGCAAACATAAATAAAAAACTTATTTAAAAGTTCAGCAATGACCACAAAAAAACAGTTGAGAAAAGTGTTTAGAGTAAAAACTTGCAGAAAAACGATATTAGTTGGCTCGCTTGACCCATGACTGCAAAAGTTTCTGACAGTTATTATATAAGATATCATAAATGGAATTTGTCAGTTTATATATGTGTATATATGCATATATAGGGGAACCAACATAAAAAAAAAAGTGAATTGCCTTTCGCTCATACACATGTAAATTGAATACAAAGTGCAAAAGATGTCAGCTTGCATTTTCATTCAGTTTTTTCTCTGTGTTACCCAATACCTGCCCCGACTCCAGCGCTCGACTGTTCGCTCTTTTTATTTTGGGTAGGAAAAACACGTACTACAAAATATGCATATTAATGTGTGTGTGTGTGTGTGTGGGCATGGGTGTGTTTATCCTTCACGTTGCAGCAGGTTTGATAGAATGTTGAGCTCACCAGAGTACGCATATAAATTACCAGCTTAAACTCTGCCGAGTTTTCGGCTTTCATTCATTTAGCCAAAATCATTCCCACACCCATTTCATAATCAATATTATTTTATTTATTTTTATATTTTGTTTCTTCTATTTGAGTTGCTTTGAATTGCGATTTCGTGCCGCTGCAACAGTTTTTAGAGTTTATTTGGAATTCTATGAAATACACTAAACTGCAAACGGTTGGTTTAGCTGCCTAAATTTGTTAAGTTAATTTCAATCAATTTATTTGAATCAGTTTCAGTAAAAATACAATAAAACAAAATATATATAAATTCAATTTTTGTATAAATTCTTATATATTTTTCTTGAAAAACTGGATAAAAAAAATAAAAAAACATACATGTATGCACATGTATATATGTATGTATATATTAATGAATAATAAAATTCTCAACAACAACACAGATAAATAAAAATAAAAATAAAAAAAAAATAAAAAAAATAAAAAAACTAATAAAATACACACACACACATACATATAAGTACGTGCTAGAAAAAAATACAATAATGAAATGAATGTTGGAGTGAAGGCATCAGCAATAAAAATCTTTGCAGTCGTTAGTACCTTTTTCTTTCTAATTGTTATTAATGCTGTTAATAGCATAACATGACGATAACATGGAAATTTGCTGTTAAAGGAATCTTGCATTAATAAGAATAATTAATGAAAATTTTACCATTTGTTCACTCAGAATTTAATAAATCCTTTTTTATAAATAAAATAATATTATTTATACTACTTTCTACATATTCTTTATAAGTGCATTTCGTAGTCGTTACATATTTCTATTTTTTTGACAACTACCGGCGTCAGCTGCCATTGACGCGTAGAAACGTGGCCAACAGCTGCGACAACGCGTTGCCATTTGTAGGAAATGTTAAAAAATTCAAATTCGTAAAAAGCAAAAAACTAAATTACATAAATATAAGTTAGGCATAGCAGCGTTGGCACATAAATTATATTAAAGAAATCGAAAGATCTGCACAAGCAGATATCTCTGACTTGAGCCGTATTTATGATATTCTACTTGATGAATTTTCACGCTCCTCTCTCTGATTTTTTCAGCCTATTTTCATTTCATTTTCCTTTCGCCAGCAGCAACAACAGCCGACACTTTTTATAAACATCAATATTTATATTTATTTATTTATTTTTTTTTATTTTTTTTTTCTCAGCATTGAGTTCTTCTTCTCTGTGACTCTTGGGGTTTGTTTGGCATTTGTTTGCATTCTGATTGACACATTGAATTTAGTTGAGACCGCGTCCCCAAACACATGAGAATATATGTATGTATGTATGCATCTATGTAGAGGAGAGCGAATAAGGAAATTTAATATTAAATCAATTAATTGTGGCTATGCGAAAAATGTTCGATTCTTCTTACTTTTTTTTTCGGCCTAAGCAAATCTGGCATCAGCATTTTATGCCGAGCAGAATAGAAATAAATTAGCCCTGGGTTTAATTATGCAAAAGGCCAACGTGACAGCAGCAAAAAGGACGAAATGCCAGAGCTCCCCAGCTGGGAGAAGCCGGCCCCAATCACAAAAACGTGCAGCTGCTTGAGTCTTGTTAAATTTTAAATACGTCGAAGACGTCGAGACTTCCGGAACTGCTGCAGAGCCAAGCTAATTGAACGCCATTTGCTGGGACAGTAATTGATGTATGACTCTGTGGAGTCCCGAGAATTACCTACGGGCCAGCGCCTCAAATGTCAGCGCTGGGGACAGCAGCCGGCAGCCGAATCGGCCTCAAGTACGACTTCTGGACTTCCACAATGTGCTCCGAACAGAACAAAGGCAAAAGGTATTGTTCGGCTCCATTGCCGCAACTTGTCTGCTGTGGCAGCTCATACAATGCATTTGATTGTGGAAATTTAAAACTGTTTTCCATTAGGAAATTGCATTGGGGGCAACCGTCCAGCCCTGGCCAGGCCAGCAACCAGCCCAGCAGCCGGGCAATACAATGTGCGCCAGTCAAGAGGTTAACTTGACAGCCCCACTAAATGGCAACTCGAGTGGCCAAAGTGTGGGCGTGGCAGCGCCTAATGAAAACCCATTCAGTGCATTTTGCTCAAACCTCTACTCTATCGACCGACCTCGACCAAATATATATCAAGTACAAGAATATATATACGCACACACATACACACATGGAAAGCTTTTGCGATAAATGCCGCAAATATTCTTCACCAAATTGGTACATTGTTAGTAAATAAAAGAGAAAAAGCTCACGACTTGCAACAATTGCCGGAGAGTACATATAATCTCGATATGATACTCTGTAAACGGAAAAATGAGTTTGACTACAGGCAAAACTTGGTAAATTAATCTAAAAATATATTATTTCATATTAGATGGGGCGTAATCGAAATAATACCATTTGTGAAAGAGAATAAAGCATTAGAGAATATGATGCCTAAGGTAGAATCAATAACATAAATTGGCAAGCTATCGATAAATATTAGCATAGGGAACAAAATCAAATTTATTACAGAGAATACATTATTGAATATCAATTATAATGATTTTAAAAGTATTATTTGGAAACGATAACATAAATTTACAAGCTATCGATAAATATAATGATGACCATTAATTAAATTGCAATACAAAACATTTTAGAGACCATAGATTTGTAGTATTCTATTAACAAAATATATATAAAATTAAAATAATAAAATGACCTTTACATTTATCGATAACTTTCCGAATTTTGTATTATTATTGTGATACATAATTCAGCAAGTTTTTGATAAATGTTAAGATCATATTAAAATTTTAATTATATATATTTTGTAAGCCAAATTAATAAACTTTACGTTAGAAATAATCTCTTTCATCTAACACCGATAAACGATACAAATTAATCGAGAATTTATAATATTAATTTTTTTAATAAAAGTAGCAGCTATTTTAAATTAAGTAATTTATCTAAATTTGATTTTGTTAGGGTATTCAGCAATAATCAACATATTTGTCCCCCGTTTACACACTCACTTCTTTCATTTGCTTTCGCAGAGCTCTATCAATATTGGTCCAAGCTGATTGTATTCCTTTGCCACCCTAACACACACACTAACACCCACACACACACACACACACTGTGTGCCATGCCAAGTGTTTGCGCTGCTTTCACGCCTTTACAACACGTTCTTTTTCTCTTTTTTCCGCAATTCCCCCCGTTTCTCCCTTTATATTCAGACGTCTTATTGAGCAATCAAGTTGCAGTTCAGAGACACAGCGCACGTGTCTAGTGCCATTTAGCGGAATGCTTAATTTCGTTTTAATTACCGGCCACAGCAATTAACAAACCTCGCCGTTGGCCCCAACAAAGGGGAGCCGTCGCAAGAACAATTCCAGCTAATTATGCTGAAAGACAATTGTGCTGGCCATTAGCTGAGCCCCACTGAAGCGTCACAAATGTTGTCAACGCACCAATAGAAATTGGCCAAAGACTAGTTAATCTTCGCTAGTCGACAGGCGACACTCGAAGTGTAAAAAACGCAACACTGCCGTTTGAAAGTATGCGAGCAGCAAAGACTATGAATACTCTTATCTTGCGCATTATACTAAAAGCTATTTTATTATTTGATTTTAATCTCTTTTATATGAGTTGTGGTTGCACTTCCATTAACGTTACGCTTCAGAGTAGACTAGTTTAGCTGGGGAGTATATATACGCATATACATTATAGAGATATTAATGTAGAAATAGTTTGAAATAACTATGTGTATCTAAATTGTGGGCAGTATTTAAATAACAAACAAATAAATAATGACAAATTAAAGTAGTTAATATTATGAATATATTAATATAATGAATATAATAAAAAAAAATAATTGAATAAATAATAATAAATAATAAAATTAAATAATTAAAACAATTATATTCAAGCTTAATTTAATTTAATATATGATCAGTTTTAAAAAAATTACTCAAAAAGTATATAAGAAATGTTGTCCAATAAATATATATCTCATCTCGGATTGATAAATATTATATATTACTATAGCAAAAATACAATTTGAAATAAAACGCATTAATAATCGTGTTTCAAAAAAAATCCCCTCATTATACCACACAAAATTATATATACCCTGCATTCATTTATCGTTCTGAATAATAGCTTTACGCTAAGAATGAGTATTTTATAAATGTTTGTATTACCTCATCAATGAGTGCAGCACTCGAAATATCGCTTATTCATATATATATTCATCATTCAATTATTGAACTGAACAATTAATGAGCGTACATATATATCATACGTAAATATATGTATATACATCTATATGTAGGTATAAGCCGAAACCCTTTTCATAACACTCACACTATGCGAATACCCAAATGTCGCATTAACTTTAACTCAATGGGACAACAAATTGCCCCACAAATGAAGCTTATGAGTTATCGTATTTCCATACACGTCGAACACGGCTTTTGTGTGTCTTATACCTGATGCCTTCTATTTTTATGAACCGCTCGACGTCATACGATTGCTATTTATATTTATAACGAACGGCGGCTAGCAACAGGACTCTTGGCTTTTTCACTGACCTATTACATTTGCAACAGCAACAGCAACAGTAACTACCTGAAGGGAGGAAGGGCAGACCAAATATGGTCATAAATAAATAATTATGTGCTTGAAACTATTGGAAATTACCGTTACCGTAGCAATTTTTATAAGAAATGTTTTTGGGTTTTTTTTTGTGTTTGGATTTGATTTTGACTACCTTGAGTACTTGAGCGTGGCTATGAGTGTGTGAGTGTGCGTCGGCATGTGCCTGAGTCCAATACAGTAACAAAAAAAAATATAAAATAAAAATAAAATAAAGTTAAAAAAAAAAAAAAAAAAAAGTTCAAAAATCAATCAACGTGCGAAAAAGGCAATTTGTGGTTGCCGGCAAAAGAGCAACAACAACAAATGCTTGAAAATTCTATTATGAGCAAAGTTCCGGAACTTATGTAGGCACCATGGGCAACATTTATGGCTTTTAATGAAACAAAGTAGATTTGGTCTTATTATAATAGATTCGTAATTTAACTTTTAACAAAGTGTAGTTAGACGCACTGTTAAGTTAACAGCTGTTAACGTTCATTTTATGGTTGAATTAATTTAGGGTAGTAGTAAGAAATGTAAAATTTTGAATGTAGTAAAGTTCTGTTAATGATTAAATTTAAAAATTAATAAAAAGTAGAGCTCTTCTTAAAATTTTGAATTAAAAAAAAATCAATTAAAAATTTTTAATTTGCTTCATATTTTAAAAATTCAAAAATTATTTTAATAATAATTATTATTTGATTATATTATTTAATATATAAATAAATTTTAATTTAAATTACTACATTAATGGAAAAAGAGAAGAAAAGTAAATAAAAAAAATTTTTTTAAATAAACCCAACTGCAATTTACTATATCATATGACAAATTTATGCCGTGAAAAGGATCCCATTCGGCCACAATGCAGCATAGCACAATGGCATAGGTGTATATTATATGTATGTATATGTGCGGATATATATATATGTACGTGTGTCTGAGTGTTTGCTCTTGTATACGTATGGAGCACCTTAGCGAGCTGACAACTTTTTTGTAGCCGTTGTTGTTGTTTTTTGGCAAACGCCAAACGTAGCATGAAACATGAACGAACCGAGGCGATAAAAAAGGGGGCAACAGAAAAAAATATATATAAAAAAAGAACAGGTAAAAAGGAAAAATCAAAATACAATATTAAAGTTGAGTCTTCTTTTCTTTTTTCATTTAATTTTTGTTTTCTTCGTCAGTTTTTTCGTCATTCTCCATGGAATTCTGCTCAATGACGCATTTAATAGCTTTGCTTTTGCCAGTTTATTGTGTGTAGGACGCGTTCCTTTCAATATTCTGACAAATGCTCATTGTGTGTGACCGGCGAAGAGAATGGAAAAATATAAAAATAAATAAATAAAAGTGGAAGAAGATGCGCAAATTAGCTGAGCAACATTTGGAAATTGTCGTTTGGCGAAAGCCAAGCCAAAAACGAAATGATTTGGCAGTTAAATATTTAATTATTGGCGCACGCATGAGCGACACTCGAGCCTCATTTTCACAAATTTATCAATTACGTGGGAAATTTCGTTGGAAACGGTCTGTCACGGATACGCCTACTCGGAGCAGAGACCGCAGTCGTAACAGGGCTATGGCTATTCGACTATTCAATTCAGAGCGAACGTCGACGTTTCCAAGTTCGATTTACGTTTTCGTTTCCCATTGGATACCCTGTAGAATTTTTTTGGAAAAATGGAATCAGGGGTAAATATGCTTAATAATATGCAAAAAACTTGGTATTACACTGAGAATCTTCATTTGAGTCAAAATTTCCAGGTTCCTTTACATCTGGAGAATATAATTTAATATAGCATACTTATTAGGTTGTATATTGTTTATTAATTTTTCATAACTATTTTTTTTTTTTATTCACATACAATAAAGATTGTATATTAATTACTTAATATATTCTATTATTTGTTATTCTTTAGACTATATATTTTTTACTCATATTTAATTTAACTTTAAAAAATGCATTAGTATTTAAGAGGTATAATCAAGTGTGTAATACACAACAAAGGATATGATTTCTATGACTCAACAATATAGAATATATATATTATAGATTATCGACACGTAAATTAATTAAGAAGGCAGCTCTCATACCGCTACTGATTGTACAGCAACTCGAGGCTATGTACGTGGTATGAGCTAGTCGTCTGTTTTCCACACTCTCCTGCACAATATTTGTTTTATTTTTTGTGTGTGTACATCTTCGGGTAGCTAGGCACACGGCAGCCCAGCGAAGCGGATATCCTTTTGAATTCGAAATCAAACCGAATCAAACCGAATCAGGCCAAGCCAAGTGGAACTGAAGGATACTGTGGCTGCTTGCTAGACTGCCAGACTGACTGACTAACTGACTAGCTGATTGACTGCCTGACTGAGTGCGAGACTGACGGAGGGAGAGCCGGGCTGAGTGACTGACTGAAATGGATCGCTAACTTTGCCTCTGTGCAGACTTATTGTAGCGACTGTGGCGTGCAGTAAACATAAACGCCGCACTTGATGCGGGCACGATTTATGCTAATTTTATGCGCACCGCTAAAACTCTTTAGTCCGCAAATAGAAAATTTCATTATACCAAAGCGAAGATTTGATGGCTCGACAGAAATGTCCGCCGCAATGCTGTGAAAATGGTGCGTGCTCACCTGAGGTCCAGTGTTGCCGAATCAGCTATTTTGTAGCTAGATCTGGCTACTTTTTAAGGCCGATTGCTACAAAAATTTTCAAACAGCTATTAGCTACAAATCTGGCTATTTTCAAATATTAAATTTAGCTAAAATGCAAGCGAACTTATAACAAAATTCGCTTCGATACTTTTTAAATGTAAATGATTTAAATGTACTGAGCTTTGTGTAGCATTAATACTACAACTGAAGAATAGGTAAGCTTTCTAATATGCTATGCAAAATTCATTTCTTATCAGTTTTTATACCCTGACCCATTGACGCCATCATTTTGTAAAAAACGCATTTCAAGTACTAGAGACTTGTGCTTTGGAATGTACACACATTTTAGCCATATGATCACTTTTTGAAAGTTTCATTAAGATTGTATGTCCACAAAACATATGGATTACGCCGATATGGCAAATGTTGCTATGAGTATAGCGTTCCACCCAACTACCTTAAAAAGGCAAATTATAAAAGCGACAATGGTGAAAATGACGAGCTGGTGGTCATAGATGAGATATTATCAGAATTAAATTAATAAAGTTGACTTTTTATGAAAAAACAGCACTGTTTTCTTTTTTGCTACTTTTTCAGCTATTTTAGAAGAAAGTTGGCTACTTCTAGCTACTTTCAGCCTTCGGTTTTGCTACTTTTGCTGAAAAAGTTTCGGCAACACTGCTGAGGTCAGCCGAAATTTCTTATTGTAGAAATTCCCAGCTGTGTTATAAGCCGTGATTGTGTTTCCGCTTGACAAAATTCCACTGATTTACTTTGAACACTTCATTCAACACTTTTAACTTTGCAAATTAATCAATAACCGAAAATGTATTAATTTGTCGGGCCAGCTGAGACTTATTTTGCTTGCCGATAATTGGCCAACTATCGATATGCGCGATCCATGTTATGCTCAACAGGTGCTGTGAGAAATTGCAGTCACTGCTAAATTATGCAATGGAAGACTTTGAAGCTGAGCTTTAGGAGCGGCTTGCACAGATAAGGCTTATGTTAAATTGGAATAGGCTTTGATGTTATGTTATGTTAACAGTGCAAAGCTGTTCAAACGTCTGTTAAGATAGCTTATTTTGCTGACATATGCGATAATTTACATATCTGTATATAACAGTAGCCAACGAAATATATTGACTGCATAACTGCATATTTCCATCAAAAATTCATCATCAGTCAATTTAACACGCATTGTTCAATGTCAAAATGCCAGAGGGGAAAAAGGTAAGAAGTTAATTAAGGCAAAAATATAAAATTCATTCAACCGGATCGATGAAAAACCAACTGCAGCAACTTTACAGCTGTTAATTCGCATTGCTGACCCCCCGACAGCTATATATTGTGTAATTATACACCATCTACACATAGTTTGGGGCTGAGTTGCAATACAGCTGTTATACCAGCTATAAATAGAATTTAATCTATGCATAATACAACATTTTGCCCGCTTCCTCATCGAAGTATACACAGACACGCACACACACACATAGACACGCATGTAATCGCCCACACACAGAGACGAACACATGCCAAATGCAGCGCTTTTGAGGCGCGTGCGTGCGAGTGAGATAGTGTTAGTGCACTTCTAACTTCCCATCTCCATTACCGTTTGCCCACTTCAAGCTCTGCCTTCAAAGCGCAAAAATGCTAGGTAGCATGTGTGTGAGTGTGTGAGAGAGAGAGTGTGTAAAATTTGTATTTCATTTATTACTACTTTATAATTATAGCCTTGGACGTACTTGGGACTGGCAACTTAAGCGTGTTCTCGGCACATCAAAGGGAAATGAGCGTAATAAATATTGGAGATGGGGAGAAATTTTATATAGGTAAATAATTAAATAATTAATGATTATTTTTTTGCAAAGGGTTAAAACGTTTAAAAATTTAAATTTAAAAAAGATAATTATATTACCTGTCTATTTTAGGCCGTAAAGAGTAAGTAGAGCATACTACACATAGCTAATATTTTATAAGTATGATTTATTTTATTATTTTTTATTTTACAAATAAAATTTGAATGTATTCCTTTTTTAAAAAGTATTCCGTTTGTTAGCCTAATCTGCACCTATATTTTTATCATATATATTACCTAAAAATATTGTGTAACCAGCGCTTCCACAATACCTCTAGCTAGCGCAACAAAAATACACCAACTGCCTGTGAGCTCACATAATGCATTCATTATGAATAGACAGCGGGTATTACTGAAGGGATTACGCTGCATGTTGTCCCGCTGTAGGGTTAAAACAAGGGGGGTCGAGGGGTCGAGAGCTATGCAAATGATTGACGCAGCCCTGAAGTGTTCAAAGTTTTATGATTACACGAGTGCTCTGTGGATTTGTGAAATTAACTGCGACTGTCTGGCTCAAAAACAAACACACACACACACACACAAGTACATAGGGATTAGAGTATCTCACTAACAACAACAACAACAGAATAACTGTCAAAAGTTGGTAGTTTTTGGCTTGCATCGCATATATAAAATTCAGAATTTATGTGAGTCAAGTTTCAGTTTTGTCGGATGCACAGTGGCCAAACTTAAAGCCACTTTAAGACACGCTTATGGCCAAGTCCCATAAAACCAAACAGGGAAGTGGTGTCAAGTGCTGGCTTATCTTTACAACCTTTCTAAATACTCTAGTTTTGGAATATAAGAATCGTCGATCTGACATCATTTATAATGAAGTAATAATACTATACAATTCATTAAATTCTTATGCTAATAATACCAAAGGCATTATTTATGCTTATGTTAACGATAATCAGTCTTAACAGTCAGCATAGCTGCCTAACATTACATTACTCTGCTCCAGTGCAGCCAGCTTAGCCTATTTCAGGCTAGATCTGGCCTATCTCTTTCTGTCTGTATCCCAAAGTGTCTCTCCGTCTGACTCTCCGACTCTCAAGAGACGAAGAACTACAGAAGATCATTTAAGTTGTCTATATGCATGCAGCAGTATTCATTCGGTAGTTATATTTAAGTAACACGAAGCTAGAATGCTTGCAGCAGAAGAGAGTATTCCCATTAGTCTCTTTATGCTCGACTGAAACGATGTCTACCTGTCGTCGGGCTCAACATTTGAGAGCGACTTAGTGTTTGAGTGGAAGTTGCCCTATATAAAGGGCAGCAGCTATAGCATTCCTTCTGTCAGTCTTCAAGGTCAGTCGTGCAGTGCAGTAATGTAAAGTGAACTGTGTGATCGTGCAGCTGGGCATTAAAGTATTAGAGGAACTACTCTTTTAACAGTGAACGCTGCTCTGCTGCATAACTTAACAGGAATTACATTTAAAGAAGGCCCCTGCTAAAATTTAAGTCCTGCACTGCATACCTTAACAGGGACTGCATTTCTCACAGCACCTGTTGAGCATAACATCGATGGAGCAAGTCGATAGTTCCGCCATTGTTGGTGACAAAATGCAAATTGGCTGTTGCTGCAAAAGTTGCGAAAGTTCACTAATTGTTTAATTTGCTAAGTTAATGTATAAATTGAGTGTTAAGTGAGTAAGGTTAATTAAGTCTCTATAAAAATGCTAGAGCTTGCTATGCTTTCAAAGCAGTTTGCAGGTCATATCTCAATTTTTAAGCTGTTTTTAACGTTGCTGTTGAAAATTTTCAACAACCAAAATGCCCTAAGCACTTAGAACTTCTAAAGGCATAATACAATCGCAATCAAATCATGTCTAAAGCACAATTAATCGCTTAATATTAACCTTGCGGCTTAACACGGCTGAAAATGAAACGCTGACAGCTTAGCGCTGTAAGATTGCGACGGAGCTTAACAGTACATTGCTTACTCTATGTTAATTAACAGATTTTCAGTTTTCAAATTAAGGAAAATATTTATGCTTATATTAAAAAGTATTTAACGGTGTATTTATTTAAGACATAACAACCAAAATCTAATTTTGATTATCTTTTAATATCATTTACCACAATCACTTTTTATTTTAAAGCTAGAGCATTTAATCTTCGCCAGCATCCGCTTTGCTTTCCTTTTGCTATGCTTGTTTTCCCCCTTTCAATTTATTTTTTCTACTTTGTTTTTGCTGCCACGCGCTTGTTTACACAAAATTGTGTTAAACGTGCGAAAAACTGAAAGAAGAAGAGGAAAAACAAGTAAGTAATTTGCCATTACTCAGCCGCAGCATCTTTTACCTGGAAACGCTACCGTTTACCGTTTACCTTGACGGCGATTTCTGCTGGCTTTTGTCTGGCTGGATATACATACTTATATATAACCAACCCTTACTTAGTTATAATGAGGAAACTTTTCGCTGTATTAAGCAGTGTCTTGTGTTGGGAACCCTTTTTTCCATACTGTTGATCTCTGTATAAAAGCATTTTCTTATATATTCTTCTTCATTTTTTTCATATTTTTTTCTTCATCTCTTGTATAAACCTTAATTGAACATTTTCACTTATCTTGCCAGCAATTTTCCATTGTGAGCATAAACATATTTTCCAAATCATTTCAAGTGCGCACTTGGCCGTGAAAAATCTTTTGTGCCACAATTTGTTGGCTGCTAATGAAGCCCAAGTGGAAATATTACGAAATATTTCGATGTACATATATAAATTATAAGAATTTTGTGTTGCAGCATCGGAAAATTGGGCAAATTAGGATTGACCTTTAAGGCGCAAAAGGTCTGTGGAGATTAATTAGGCACTTATCGTCAGATTTAACAAGCAACACATTTTAGAGCATTTCATAATTTAACGGCCCGAGCAACCTTTCAGACAGTTGGAGGGGCAATTAAATGCCGGACGAGTGGGCTCATTTTGTGCATAGTTTATGTGTTAGGATTAAAGCCATAAAAGTTTGCATTTTCCATGCACATAAATCTTTTTAGCGCTGTCGTCAGCATCGACGACACAAAGCAGCGCGTTTCGAGTATATAAATTAAATATATACTTTATTTTTCTGCTGCTGCTACGGCTTCTTCTTTGCCTTCGTTTCTTAACGTGCCCCAAAAAACAAAGCGCGACAGGCAAGGCCCAAAAAGGGTGGCCACAAAAGGTGCCACAAAGCCTTTAAGCCCACAAGGAACACGGCTTACAGATGTGTGACAACTGCTTAAGGGGAAACTGTGTATACTCTATGTGAGATTGCAAAGGAGAGTGCGGAAAATTACTATATATCCATGTGAAGTGTAAAGGATAAGAAAGTTCTTTAATTTGTTTCAATTAAAGTAAATGAATGAGATATATGGAACCGCTTTAAATATATTCTTTCATGTGGTTTAGTTTAATCATAAAATTTGTAATTTCACAAAAATTGTGTTTATAATAAATTTAAAAATATGAAAGGCAATTTTTTGCTAACTTATTAAAGTTGAGTAAACTGTTGAGGTATTAAAAACCCTCTATATTTTCTGATAAACGATTTTCTATAAGATTATAGATTATATAGAATCTAGCTGAAACTTGAATAAGCACAAAAAGCATGTTTATCCCAACTTTAACCATTATATTTTTTGTAGAGTATCATAAAGAAATTTTGGGTTTGTCGATCTACATATCTGTCTAGCATTTTTGCTCTTTCCGCCTAGTATACATATATACAGATCCCTCCTCTCCCGCTCTCACTTTTTCTCATTCTTTATGATCTTTCGTTCCCCAACTCTTTCATACTTCTGGTCTAATATATGGTATAATATATGGTATAATATCAATTTAATATAACATATTACAAATATATATTAATATTTACACAAATATTTCTAAAATATATACTTATTATTATAATATATTTTTTCACATTCTACGCATTTAGCAACCATTGCCCAACTTTCACCAAATTCTCGAGAAACAAAATGTGATCAGATTGGGACAAGGTATCATTATCGCACAACGGACGTGCAGGCATTCAGCGAGCCGGCTATAAGGCAAGTGGGGCATGTGCCACAACAGCGCGGCGAGCAGCTTTTATTTAGTTTGGTGGCAGCGCGGAGGCATGAAGCCGCTCAAGTGGTTGGAGCCACGACGTGGCATTAGAATGGCAACTGCCACGGCCACTTACGCACGTCGCAGTCAGCTGAGCAATTCGGGGGTTATAAAAAATTAAAATATTTACGCCACATTAAATGCAAAAGGGCGAGCATTGGCAACAAAATATGATTTTGTGTGCCACGACACGCACACACGCACACGGGCATTTTATGGCCAGCACATACGCACCAAACGTTACCTTATGGCCCCGCTGGGAGCTCACAAGGGGGCGTATGCGCAACTAATATTTGCAATATTTAAACAGCTTAAACAATTTACACGTGCCTTAAGCTGTCAAGCACATGTCCTGACCTACTCCCTGTTCCTGTTCCTGTTCCTGTTCCTAGTCCAGGTCCCAGCTGCAAGGCCGCCTCTAGCTGTCCAACCCAAATGAAAAGGATGTCAATAAATTTATTATTGTCACAATCTCTAGACAATTCAAGTTCAGTTTAGAGCTGAAAAATTGAAATCCCTCAGATTGAAAACGAACGGGCAAACACATATTTCCCTGAGGAGTATCACAGTAGATGTTAGAAAGATGTGAGATATAAAGAAGTAAATCTAAATCAATTATCTGGGGATCGGACATTTTATACTATAAGGATATGGTGTAAATAAATCTATCTAAAGGGACCAGAGTCTCGAGAGATGAGATACAGATACAGATACAGAGATACACAGATATAGAGATACAGATAAAGATATACAGATAGAGAGATACAGATATAAAGATACAGATACACAGATACAGATACATAGATACAGGTACACAGATACAGATACACAGATACAGATACAGAGATACAAAGATACATATACAGAGATACAAAGATAAACAGATACAGATACAGAGATAAAAAGATAAACAGATACAGATACACAGATAGAGATACACAGACACAGATACAGAGATACAGATACAGATACAGATACAGAGATACAGATACAGAGATACAGATACACAGTTGCAGATACAGATACACAGTTACAGATACAGATACAGAGATACAGATACAGAGATACAGATACAGAGATACAGATACAGAGATACAGATACAGAGATACAGATACACAGCTGCAGATACAGATACAGATACACAGTTACAGATATAGATACAGATATTCGTTTAGAGAAACATAATAATATATATTTTTACACTCATATAGATAAGTATACAGTCAGATACAATAACATTTTTTCCAGGTACCTGAACACACCTTTTAAGGGTTTATTTAAGCCATTCCCTTAGTTCGGCTGCCCGCCATTCAGCCGCTTATCAAGCGCCTGTCAAAATGGAATTGGAGCATTTATAAACTAATTAAAATGTATTCACATTAAAATGATGCACACATGCGGAAGATACACACTTTTGCTGTTCAGTTAATGGCCAAATAATTGTCGGATTAGTTGGGGCCGCCATGCAAATGACGTAAGTTGTTATACAACATTTTTTGGGTTTAACTATAACAAGGTAGCGTAGCAGGTGCGTAGGCCTTTAGAAGATAGGAATACCACGAATTGTATATTAAATATCTAATTTATATACAAAATAACTGTTAAAGTTCTAGTTCTCCTGGAGTGGTAAAATGTCTGTTTGACAAACAGCTCAACTCATAGCCTTGTCTAAAGTTGAGCTATAACAGTAAACAGAATTTTGAATTTGTTGACACGTAAAGGTGTTGATTAAGTTGATTAAATGAATAAATTTCATGAAAGATATTAAAATTTTTCTGAGAAATTATTTGATAGCTCACACCTGCGGAAGCGAAGAATGCTAAATTTATTCAAAGCATGTTAGTTAAGAGAATGTTAAAATCATATTAAAAGTATTTTAGGCGCATGTTAAGATTACGTTCAATATTAAACATTTTCAATTTTTCTTATGATAAAAATGATAATCAAAATGATAATTAAGAAAATTTCCTGTACAGCAATGATAATAATCATTTTCATATATACTACTGATTTTTACATCTATGCTCTTCTTTAACATACCAGTCTAACTATGATAAATAATTCAATTAAATTCTTTTTTTTTTTTTTTTTAATATTCGTTTACATAGTCCAACGAATCAATCACTGGAAAATTTAATTTGTATATTCAAAATAGGACAGCTTAGCTGAAAGTATTGTTTTTTTCCCCCACAAATAGATTTTTGAATAAAGCCACTCTAATCTTGACCACCGCAGCAGGATTGACCCAGTCAATAATGCAGCGAACACATATGTGAAAATATAACAATAGGAGAGAGGAAAAATGAATGAAAATGAATTGGATTTTTTTTCGGGGCTTCCCATTGCACTTCTAATTGTTTTTTAGCTTTTTCGTTTTGTGTCATTTCTGGTGACATCGATTGCACTTTGGCATAGAATCCAAATAAAATCTGTGAATATCGATTTGTTTTATGCACACGGATTCAAATTCGTTGAGCTGTCACTTGGCCCGAATGAAGGATGGGATTGTCATGGGAAGTTTAGTACAAAACATATATATTCGGGTTCTGTTTGCAGTTCCAAAACATACGCGAAAGAGACTAAGCAAACTTGTATCAAATGACAGTGGCTGCAGGGGCAACGACATTTTATATATTTTTTGTTGATTAGAAATTTGAGTCATTTGTTTACTTTCGTAACATAAAAAGGTTAGACTAACTATTTTAGACCAACTATTTTTTATTTTTAGATAAATAATAATTTTCAGTAATATGTATTTTATATATATATTCTTTTATATATTTATTTTTAATATATTTTTTTTTAATTTATAAGCCGAATAACATTTATTTCTTTTGATAAAAAAGTCAAAAAGTTGTTCCAGTATTCACCAAATATTTATCTAATTTTATGTAAATAATTTATTTACTTAACTTATTTTTAGAATTTAATGAAAGCTCTTGATTTGATATCAACAAATCGTTTGCCATTACAAATTCCATTGTTCTCCTTCGTTCATTTATTTTTGATTTCGATTTCGATTGTTCAATTCGCCTGTCCGTCGGTTCGTGTTTGGTCCGTCATCGCTGAGGGTCATCGCTACGGGTAACGCGTTTTAAGCCATATCAGGCCCGGACACGGCACCGACACTTTTTGCCATTTGCAGTTGGTAAATAATTGATGACAAAAGTGCGCGATTATTGAACCAAGGCGCGTCCACATATTTCACACATACAGCTACAGACACTCAGGCACACACACACACACATGCATGCATGCATACAGACACAGACAGTTAATACCTCAATGTTGTCCCCGCCCTGTAAGCATGTCAAGTGAGAATCGATAAATCGATCTGAGGCAAAAGTGTCATAAATTATGTATATGAATACTTAGGCTACGCCCAGCCTGTTTGTGCAGTTAGCAAATGCAATTAACATTATTTTTAGTCCGCATTTAATTGCAATTAAGTAGAACGAAAAAGACGCAAAGCAATCGTAGTTAAACATTTATCAAGACCGCAAACCCTGTACCCTAAAATTAAGTTTTGTTAGAAGCTAAGAAAGAGTTACGGGTATAGCATAGCTTTTCTTATGAGAAAATTATAATAGAGTGAGCTTTGAGATAAAATAATTCATATTGCTTTTGAAAGTCTTTTGAGTTGACTAAATAAATTATTTTTAGATATTAAATTGTAGTCAAATGTCTGAACAATTTGAGAATCAGAAAGATTATTCCATGAAGTTTTTTTTATTAAAGGTTGAATATAAATGTATATGAATAATATTGTTTTTGCTTTATTTAAAATGTGTTATACAAGTTTTTTGCTTTTAAGAAACGAAAAAGTATAGAAAAATAATAATATATATTTTTGTTATTAATTATATAATTTTTAATATATATTTTTTATAATATATTTATATTTTTTATATATATATTTATAATATATTTATTTTTTATAATATATTTATATGTCATATTTCTATAATTATTATAAATAAAAAAAATATATATATATTTTAAATATTAATTTTGTTTATATTATTTCATTTATATTTTATATATATTTGTTTGGGTTAAAAAATAAAATAGAATAATTCTTGCTCATATATGTAATAATATAAAGGCAATGAAATTTTATTAATATTTTTTTTTTTTTTTTTTATACCCTGAACCCATTTTCAATGGGAAATCAGGGTATAATGGTTTTGTTGAAATGTATGTAACAGGGAGAAGGAGGCGTGGCAGACCCCACAAAGTATATATATTCTTGATCAGGGTGACGAGCTGAGTTGATTTGGCCCTGTCCGTCTGTCTGTCCGTCTGTCCGTCTGTCCGTCTGTCCGTATGTATGAACGCGTCGATTTCAGAAGATATAAGAGCTAGAGACTTCAAATTTTTTTTAAAATGTCCGTAATTACAGCGCGCATATCAAGTTTATCATTAAAAATCGATAACTCATCATTGCTAGAGTCTCCAAATTTTTAATGTATGCTTATATGCAATTTATACAATTTCGGTTTTTGTTAAAATTTACCCCCCACCTCTAAATTCACCCCCTCACCCTCACTTTTGTAAAAAGCGTATTTCAAATACTAGAGACTTGTGCTTTGGCAAGTACATGCATATTCATGTTATAATCATTATCTAAAAGTTTCATGAAGATCGTACGTCCATAAAAAAAGTTATTAAACAATTAAGTTCTCATAGTAAGCGCACACTGCAGCCCATGCGTGTTTATGCGTGGTTGCTTGTATGTGTATGTGTGTGTGTATGTGTGTGTGTGTATGCGTTTGTGTCTGTATGCGTGTGTGTGTGTATGTGTGTCTATATGCGTGTGTGTGTATGTTTATCTGTGTGTGCGTGCGTGCGTGCGTGCGTGTGTGTGTGTGGCGTGTTTCTTGTGTAAGCTGAAAGTCGCGAAAAAGTATTGAAATATCTATTGCTCCAAGGGTTCAGGGGATCTCGTAGTCGAGCAGTCTCGACTAGAGCTTTCTTACTTGTTTTTTCATATTTTTATTTTTTTACAGCATTTTATCTTCGGTAATTCAGAACACTTGAAGAAACTCGGCCATAGAACTGACCGTAAATATATGTACATATATACTTTATATACATATTGCCATAAAGATAAATATATTATTCATACAACGGTCTCTAAATGTGTTACACACTTCAAGTGCTAGCCATGGGGCTCTCAACAAGCGCATAAAAAGTCGTCGACTGCAGCTGCTGCTGCTATTGCTGTTTGCTGCCAGGCGACGACTAGGCGTATACGCAATATATTTGTAATTACATATGATGGCGTGTAGCTTTAGCAGAACTAAGTTAGAAGAAGTGCACACAGCTGTCACTACCTCTATGTGTGTGTGTGTAATATTATAAAAGTAAACCATCAAGTTGGCTCAATTAGTAGATAGAGACGGTGTCCACACTTACCTTTCGCCATCATCGTTGAATGAGAAATCGCCCAGCAGCAGATCACGAAAACGATAACGAGGCTGTAAAATGCGTGACATGTTGTTGTTGGTATTGTTGTTGTTGTTGTTGCTACTACTGTTGTTGTTGTTGTTGTTGTTGTTAATGTTGTTGTTGTTGTTGCTCAAGTTGTTGTTGTTGATGTTTGTGGTCGTTATGCTTGGCACTTGCAATACAGCGACCGGCTGCTCGATCTGCCGCTCAGTTTCAGTTGCCTCTTGAAAATCACTAAAGTCCGTCACATTAATTAAGCACTCGTTGCCAGCAGCTGGCACTGAAGCAACAGCAACAGCAACGGCCGGTGTGGCAGGTGCCGCAGCACCATTGGCAGCAGCTGCTGCCGCTCTAGCATCATCGGTTTGCCTCCAATCATCGGGCACTTTGTCAAGCCGCTTCCTTCGTCCACCTGTCACGCCCAGCAGCTCATCCTCGCGCGCCGCACTTGTCCCCGTCAGCAGATAGCCGCCACCACTGGCCCGATTGGGCCGTGGCGAACGTAGGCGCGTCCACAGATTGGCGAATATCTTGCACCAGGCTTACACCTTGGCGCCTTGGCGTATGCGCGTCGTCCCCTCTCCAATCGCCTTCAATCTATCAATATGTCAATTTCAATTTCAATTGCAATTTATTGCAATTGCCATGTCAGATTCGGTAGCTACCGTCGCAGCTACTACGCTTTGAGCACTTCGACGGGGGTCCTGTAAGTTGGGCAAACATAAAAGTTAATTGAAATCACATCATTTTATTAAATATGTCTAATTATCGAGTATCGAATGATAATTTGTGATAATGATGAGGATTGCATAGAAAGGCGATACTTAATAGGAAGCATTAGCTTGAGTAGGTTTTGGATAATAGCATTTTATTAGCTTTGCAGCTTGCTAAGCAGTTTAAAGTAATTCATTTTATTATTTTGACTCTTTGACTATATGAAAATCGCATAGAAAGGCATTAAAAAATAATAGATTTATGAATGGATGTGGATATATGTATATATGAATATATGTATATGGATAAAGCATTTATTACAGTTTATATACAAGTCTTTATCAATTTTAAAATAATTCCTCAATTTAATTGCTAATTTTTATTCGCTTAATACTATAAAAAAAAAAGACGATATCGAATTGTTGAACACACTAAGAAAATTTTGATGGATCTCTATGTATAAATAGCAGAGTTAAAGCTTTGATGGTCTATAACAAACTCAGAACAAGCTCGTCTCGATAAAATGTATTATATTTTTCATTAAATTGATTACAATGTATATAGAGCTCGATTTATTTGGGTAGTCCTGACTTCAATATTGAAAAAAAAAAATAAAAAAAAAAAAAAAGAAGGGTTATATTTCTTTTTAAGCAACAAACTAAGCCTTATACTCTTGTCATATTTAATATTATATACCATAGGATATGAACCAAAAAATTTTATCTGAACATATGCCAACAAATCCTTCAACAAACACTAGTTAGTCATTTTTCTATAAATATTTCTCCTGAATTATTTATTTACTAGGGTTAGTTATTATATAAACAACTCCTCTCACTCTCACTCATCAAAACATAATAATTTAATTGCCAGCGATAGAAGTTCGACATGCAAACGTTTAGGCAGCACGCACATATGAACCCATCGATATGAGCACAATGGGATTTGATCCATTTTAATCCTCGAATCTATGGCTAAGCACAAAATCCATTTATTTTTGTGTAAAGCAAATCTTGATTATAAAAAGCAACAACAACAACAGCAGCAAATTGAAGCTGCCAAACAAATCAATGTCAAATCAAGTTTTTCTTGCTCAACAATGCAGACAAAGCAAACTCTCATATGAATGGGCAGACAGACAGACTGACAGCTAGACAGAGATGGCGAGAGGGAGAGAGAGTGAAAGACAGATAGAGATAGAGCACAGCGCAGCATCTGACCAAGAGCTGTTTTCTTCAATAAATTCCCTATCCCCCTCACACTCCCCCTCTCCCACTCCCTCTCCCACTCCCTCTCCCACTCCCTCTCTCACTCTCTCCCACATCTTTGGTGCTCCTCTGATTGTTTGCTGTCTGCGTAATCAAATCAGCTGCCACAGCTTAGTCTTAGACCGGCTGTGGCACATAAATCGCGCTGCCACGCCCACTTGTTGTGAGAAATTTAAGCAATTACACACACACACACAGACAGCTGTTTCTATCCCAGCCAGGTGCACGTTTTGTTCTTGGCTAATATAAATTTTTGCGTCCTGCACATTAATTAGATTGTCGCCTTTCGAGTTTCAAACGTTTTCCCTCATTGCATTTCGGCCATAAAATATTTTGTGCCTAAAGCGTTTTTAATTAGTTACAGCAAATTTGCTGCTCGCCACGCCTCCCTTCACCCGCTCACTGGGCCATTTGTCTCACTCTCTCTCCCTCCCTCTCTCTCTCTCTCTCTCTCTTGCTCTGTCTGTCTGTGCAAATTGTGTCTGGTTTATAATTGGCTTACGCCGCAGCAAAATGTTCAAATAAGTTTTTCAATTATATTTATAGTTTGACGCGTGGCATTAATTCACAAGCAAATCTCTGGGCCCGATTTTGTTTTTGGCTACGTTAATTTGTTGGCACAAACGCGTCAAGCCGACAATCTTTACAATTTATGCCAAGTAAACAGGATTAGGAAAAATGTTGTATAAATACCAAGAAGAGAAAATTTATTTATAGAAAGAAAATTAGCATTTTTATGGGCTGCCTAAGGAATTTAAATTTTGTAATATTTAAACTGTATTATTTATTAAATTCTTAAATTTAAGTAATTAAATGTGGAATAAGATAAACGGTGCGTAAAAATCCGAAATAATAGCTGTGAAAATTTATTTTAAATTTATGTTTTTTTTTTTTTTTTTATTTATTTTTTTTTTTTTTTTTAGTTGTCTGACTCATGTCTATAATATTTTCTTTACATTTCTATAATTATAAATTTTAAGTATATTTAAAATAAAGGTCATGCCAATAAATAACAAATGTTTACTTGTCAAACAAATAAAACTTACTTCAAGTTATAAAAAAAAATTGCAAATAAAAATGTAAATCAGAGAAATTTACTTTACTATTACGAATAAAAAATATATATTTAATAAAAAAAAAATAAATAAAAAATGGACAAAAACTGTATTAAAATAAATATAAATAATAATGGAAACGAAACTCATAATCAAACAAATATGATCCAATTAAATGAAAGAAAAAATGATTTCATATAATATATTCATTTCGGGAAATCAACAAATATTTGCAGTAAAATCAAAAGTAAACAAAAATTTACATTTTTGTTAAAATTGTTTTGTATGTAATATTTTTATATACATAATAATATTTATATATACATGCATATATCAACGCTTCCAGCCGCGCATCGCTTTAATGAACTCAAATTTAAACACAAATTTTAATTATATTTTGCTCAATATTCATTGTAAATAAAAAAAAGGAAATGACAACAACAACAATGATTTGCCATCAATACGTGACCAAATGAGCAACGCATGAATTTAATTTCTAAACATTATTTACGATGGCAAAGTATGAAAAATACAAAAAAACAAAAATAAAAACGAAAAGCAAATGTGAAAGGGAAAATGCGGTTGACCCCGCAAAATATGTGAGTAAATGTGTTTTTAGGCCATCATTTGGTCATCTATCTAATGCCTTAATTATGTGGTCTAAACGCACACACACACACACACACACAGATATTTTGATTTATAGACTGCTAGGTTGCCGCCAGAGAATGACAAAGGATGGCGTAGGACTCTTGCTTGCGCCTGGAACAGATAACAAATTATTGTATTTCATGCGGCGCTAACATTTCGAAAATAATATCTTTTACTATCCTCAACCCAGACGCTTACTTGCATTGTATATTCAACCTACTATTTGATGTTGAAGCAAAAGTTTCGCGTGTTGTAGCGTGCTGGGAGCTCAGCTTAGCTTACTTTTCTGTTCTGTTCTCTTCTGTTCATATTTCCTACCATATTCATCAACAATAATTGCCTAGCTGAGTTTTTGTTTTCTCTGCCACAAGCCACAAGCCGCGTATCCCTTTTGGCCACTGACACTTCATCATCATCTCTTTAGCTTCTGCTGCTGCTTGAGTTTGAGCTTCGTCTTCCTCATCCACACCCAGTTCATTGTGAGACAACCTGTACCAGTCTTCTGCCTAACTCTTGCCACATGCCCTACACTCTGCTCGTTAGCTGAGCATAAAGCGCGTGTTAAGTGCTCTGACTCACGCCAAAGGGATTAGCTGCCAAAGCTATTGATGTCATAAGAGGGATTTTAATCATGCTCAAATATTGAAATCTAGACTTAAGAACTTTTGAATGGAAAAATAAAGTAAATATTCATAAATTAAAATTAATTGAAATATTTGTAAAGATTTTAGACTATAAGATAAGTTTTACGTTTTCAAAGACTAAAATAAATTTGAAAAAATTATAGTTTGCTGTTTAAATTTCTTTTTTTATATGACAACAAAATTATATATATAATTTTAAAATGAAAAACTGGTAGTCAACAATAAAAAATAACAAAAACAAGAATTTCAAATATATTTTTTAAATATTAAAAACAATTCTTTAATAATAATATATTGCTTTAATTTTATTTATTTATTTTTTTAATTATAATATTTGAAATTTAAAAAAAATAACTAAAAAAATAAAAATAAAAAAATAAATTAATTAATTAAAATTAACTAAAATATTTTAAATTATTGTAGCTATAACAAAGAGTGAAATAAATTGAAATTGAAAATTGAAACTAAAATAATTTCTTAGCACTTTTATTTTTATTTAAAATTATATATAACGAACTAAAATAATTAAGTAATATTAATAAAAAAAAAATTAATTAAAGTTGACTGAAATAAATAAATAAAAATTATAAAAAATAATATTCACATAATATTTAGTGTTTTTTAACTAAAACTACAACTAATAAAAAATATATAATAAAACTATTTTTATTATGATTTCATTTAATCGGAAAATAATATTTAAAATGTGTCTAATGCAATTAAATTATAATGCTATACTATTATTTACTATTGATTAACATAAGATAAATAATTAGTTTCAGCTTTCCAAATTCATTTCCCATATAATTTGGGTAGCGTATACACAATTTCCCCAGTTGCTTTGCCATTGGCTGCGAGTTTTTGTTTTACTTTCAGACAGCGCTCGGGGCTTTATTATTCTTTGGCTGACAATGTCCCATAAGAAGTCGTCAGTTGTGACTGTTTTTGTGTGCCTTTGAGCAGCATGTTGTTTGGTTAGATTATCCAAAGGCCTCCCTGCCGCCCCTCCCACAGCCTGATGCCTCTAAACCGCACAGGTCGCCACGCATAGCGCTGCAGCTGTTGGTGCTGCGGCTGCTGTTGCGGATGCTGCGGCTGCTGCTACTGTTGTTGTTGTTTTTATTTTATCTGGTTTTTTTTTTTTTTTTTTTTTTTTTTTTGGTGACTTGTCAAGCACTTGGAATATTTTATAAGAAAAACTTGACCCGCTTTATGCAACAACAGCCAAAACAATGGACGCGCAAAATTCGCGCCAGCCCACCCACACTTCCGCAAAAAAAAAATATGTATGTATATATAACACGCCCCAACACAACCAAACACCCACGCACACACACACACACACCTGTACGCTCCGCTCCGCTCGCACGTTTCCCACCCACACAGCACACCTGTATTTCCTCTCAACCACATTCAGTTGTCCCTCTTAAGCTCTTCATCTTGTTCAGCTGCTGTTGCCCCCTTCGGCCGCTAACGTTTCGCATTGTTTTTATCTTTTTATCATTGTTGCCCGTTTGGGGCTGCTCATCTCTTTGCTCTCGCGATGTTTTCTTTTTGTGGCGCTCATTCCGGCTCTTAATTAAAATTAACATTTTATAAATCCCACTTTAGACGGCATAATTACAACAACAGCAAAAAAAAAAAAAACGAAAAAGAAAGTCAGCATTAAAAAATAAGTTTATAAATATTTAAGACTAAAGCTGTTTACAGTTCTTAGTCCAAGTGTCGCTCTCACTCCACGCTTCCTTTCCCTCTCCATCCCTCTCTCTCTCTTTCACACTTCTCCTTCTCATTTACAATTTGCCATCGGCCTGACTTTCTCAACTTTTGTGACTGCTTTTCGAATTATCCTCGATAAGCTTTAAATTATATTTAAATATTTATTTATTTAGCATTGCTGTGTGTGCCTGTTTTTTGGTATTTTTTGTTGGTATTTTGTGTTGGTATTTTGTAACAGGAACAGCACAAAAAGGTCAAATAGTTTAACCTTTTTGTCTACCAATTTAATTGAGACATTAAATATGAGAAAGGTCTTCGCATTTGCGGTCCCCGCTCATTGTTGAAACGTTGGCCGAGATTAAAATTGCATACCTCTGGCTTATATTTTAATCAAGCATAATAAATCATTTAGCCTTAATGCAAACACACTCACACACACATATACAAACAGAAAAACTAATTTCCACACAATTCTGCAAAAGTTAACTCATATATTTCAATTCAATTTTGTTACAGACAAACAGATTAAAAATTGAATACATTTGGTGTTGGTGGAAAAGCTCTATGGGAGAGTTTCATAATAATATTTTGCTGCATAGTTTTAGGATTCTGGTAAATTACGCAACATTATTATTATTATTATTTTTATTTTTATTTTTATTTTATTTTTTTTTTTAATTTGAACTATTTATAAATAAAAAAATAAATAAATAAATAAAATTAATGAATAATTTTGTTTTCTATTTTGTTTATAAGACTAAAATAAGTCACATAATATATATTACCCTATTTATTAATAAACATTTTTTAAATAATAATGATACTATTTAAAATAGATTTTTCAATATAAAAATAAAAATCAGAAACTTTTCAACACATTAGACTAAATTACTATTATCAATCATCATCAAATTCTTTATTCTTATAAAAAAAATTAAGTATATAAAAATTCCTACAAGTAAAAAAAATCTGTCATTAATATCTCTCTTACATATTAATATAAATATTTTTCACAATTCAAATCTAATTAAATTATTAAATCTCCGCTGATCTCAACTTTATTAATTAAAAACTCTCAATACGCAAAAACAGCAAGGTAAAGGATTCACTTTGCTTTAGTTTTAATTGATTTTTTTTTTTTTTTTTTCAAAACCGAATTTCATTAAGTTTATGAAGTGCTCTTCACCTGCTTCAGCTTTAGGTTAATCAATAAACTCTCATTCGCCTTAACGGTAAATGCAGAAACCAATCAAATATTGTCGCCATCTGCATGCCAAATAAATGGTCTTCAATGCCCTAGAGACAAACGTGGAGCAAAGGTCGAATGCCCAAAAAAAAAAAAAAAAAATAACAAGAAGAAGGGCAACAAAAACTACAACAAAATGAGAAAGTCAGCAGCTGAATATATTTATTTCTCTGTTTAACTTTTGCTTCTTGTTTTTGTTTTATTCTAGTGCGATAATTGAATGCATTACTCAGAGCGCATAAGAAAGAGAGAGGGAGACAGAGAGTGAAGTTGAGCATAAAATCTCTTACCTTTTAAGGCTCTTTAACACTTTACTGCCCGAGATGTAAATGTTTTCCAACATATTTTATGCGAAAAGTCATCAAAACTTTTGACAACACTAAACTTTTTGGTTGATTATTGTTGTTGTTGTTCCTTTCGTTGTTGTTGTTGTTGTTGCATTCACTGCATGGACACAAAACTTTTATGCGGCACGCTTAGTATTAAATTTCACAGTGTTTTCTTTTTATTATTATTTAATTTTTTATTTTTTTGGCATCAATAGAGAATAAGATAAGGAGAAAAAATCACTCACACATGCACACACTCACACCTGCACGGCATACACGCACAAACGATCAGATCACTTAGCAAGGCATTCGATGTGTGCCTCCCTTTGCTGTTGTTGCTATCTCACTCACACAACACACACGACGCGGACAATACATAAATAATTTGTGGGTGGCCAGCAGCAGTGACGGAGAGACGGCGAAAAAAGTTTTCGTCAAATGCAAATAGCGTAAAGTTACACAAAAACAATACAACAAGTCCGTGGCCGTTACCGTTGGCGCAACCGTTACCGTTATTACTATAGCATTAATTCTTATTTCTCGTTCGACTGCGTTTGCGAACCGAACGCGCGCGAGGCTCAATAAGAACTGAGACAGGAGCGAAAGCCAGCGTCAAGCGGCGTAGGTGAAGAACGGTAAACGGCTGGCGTTGTTGTTGCGGTTGTCTTTCAGGCTGGTACTTGTTGTTGCTGTGCCCGTAGTGCTTATCAGAAACAGCTGCGCGCCAAACATTAAAGCGCCAAGCTTTGCCCAAAAGCTTTACAGTGGGCTCACATATATTGAGCATGGTTGGAGTGTGTGAGGGAATTCAATGAATGCTAAGGCAGATTGGATTGCCTTATTAATGTTAGATGTTTCAGACTAAATTTAAAAGTGTTTTAAATAAAAAAAAAATGTTGACTTATAAACATAATTTTTAAAGTTTTATTTATTATATGTATATTATTTTTTAAATGTATGTAAAAAGGTAAACAATTAAGTAATTTTTCTTGCAGCATCTTTTCAAAAAAAAAAAAAAAAAAAAAAATCCTATTCTCTTGTTATTATCCTATAAAAATCGTCATCTTATAAAGTCTGATGCGTATGCATTTATAAAGGTAGAACTATTACAGTGCTGTCCAACATAAATTAAAAAGCTTAAATAATATTCTGTGATGTCGCAGCTTAAAAGGTGGATCAAAACAATTTGTTAATATTCTATTTCAAGTGCATATAAATAAAAAGCTACCTTTAATAGCTAAAAAGCTAAGCTGACAGCTCTGTCACAGCGCACAGCCAAATGCATTCCAAACCAAATTCAAAGTCAAATTCAATTTGAATGCACTTTACAGCTCAACTGTCAATCAATATGCTAATATCGTATCGAGAAAATAAGGAAGGCAAATATTTACATACATATATATAAAAAGTTAACTAATTTATTCATTCAAGGGGAATGTTATAAAGCTTTGATATCGTGTATTAAAATTATAAATATAAAAAAATATTAATATTTCTATTTAGTTATCGATAGTGTGTATTGTTTTTGGTCCATAATAACGTCCTCTAGAGTCCTCTAATAATTCTCAGTGGTGCGAACATAGTTGACGCCCGATGGCATGGAGACCTTGTCGAAGCCCTTGGGGAACAGCTTGTGGGCGTCTTCGTCGGTGACGGAGGGCAAGATCATGACCTTGGTGCCAGGCTACAGTGGTGGCAAGAATAATGAAATGAGTTTATAATTCCATACAGAGAATATAAGAGTTAGGGACTTACAGTCCAATTGGCGGGCGTGGCAACCACCTTTAGGCGATCGGTCAGCTGCAGCGAGTCAATGGTGCGCAAGATCTCACTGAATAAATTACAGGGTATTAGATAAGTATGCTTAAATTCTGTAAAATCATTCCACGCCACTCACTCAACATTGCGTCCCGTTGACATGGGATAGAACATGGACAGGCGCACCTTATGGTCCGGACTGATGATGAACAGGGCCCGTATGGTCTTGCCCACCTCGGGATCCTGCCTCTGTTCCTCATCGAGCATGCCCAGCGACACGGCCAAATCGCGAGTGGGATCGGCAATGATGGGATATGGAAAATCGCCGGGAATATCCAGGCAATACGACTTAATGTCATTCACCCAATCGACGTGCGAGTCCAAAGCATCCACCGAGTGGGCCAGGCACTTGGTGTTGCGCTTGGCAAACTCCGGCTGATGGACAGCGATGCGACCCAGCTCTGTGGTGCACACGGGCGTAAAGTCAGATGGATGAGAGAAGAGCACAACCCAGCTAGAGAAGAAGATATAGTATTTATATTTATTATTTTTATATTTGTAAATAATTATGTAATTTTCATATAATTTAGAGGATATTTATGAGTGTACTCAAACTTATTTTGTCAACTGTATGAGTGTGTGTGCGTTTACTTACGAGTCGCCCTGCCATTCGTAGAAGCTAATGGGACCCTTTGTGGTCTCCGCCTTGAAGTTTGGAATAGTTGCACCCAGACGCATTTTGATTACTTGTTTTTTATTTTTTTTTTATTTTATTATTTAAAATTGAGCGAAGAGCGAAAATTCACTTCACTTGTTTGTCGCTGAACTATTGAAGTCAACTGAATGGCAGCTCAACTGCGTGGCTGCCTTTTATACACGCCAAGCACACATACAAACGACGCGAGCAGCAAAGCAGAAGAGAAGTAGAACGAGGAGCGAAGAGCGAGAGAGCGGATCAACAGCACACTAAAGCAAAGCCTGACCTGGCATACAACTGTGATATTCATGTGTGTGTGTGTAGTTGTTATGCATAATAGACTTGATTGTTATACACGTTACAGCATTACACAGCTCTGTTATACAGCTAAACACTTGTTTATTTACAACCCGAGCAATTTAAAATAATAATCACAAATGCAGCTGCCTATATTATATGAATATAATATATACATATTTTATAATAAATAATTACACAAATCGGTTTTAGGTTTAGCTGATGAAATTGTCCAATTGAACAACTCCAAATGTCCAATTGGATAATTCGATACGTAGACCACAAAAATGAAAACAAAAACCGCAACAAAACGTAAACAGAGAACTAACTGGAAGAGCGCAAAAGTTTCTTTATTAGTATTGGTGATTGGCCTACGATTTACAATACACTCTCACACTTTACGCTCTTCTCCCGCTCGCTATACGAATTGTGAAGAGAGCGTTGCTGGCTTTGGGTGTATTGGTGAGCTGTATAGCTTTACAAATACTAAGAAACACAGACGCTCAGCCGACGCTAACTGTGTGAGTTCGTATGGGAACTTCGTGAAATTGAGCGCATAACAAAGAGCGCAACAAGTTGTTTAACTGTGTGAGTACCGCCCATATAAAATACCAATACTAATTTAATTTTACTCTCAGCTTTGAGGCGTTTTTCTATAGGTGTAAGCATATTCGGGTCGCAGTCAATATAAAGCCAAGCAGATGCCTTCAGGCTGCCAGGCAGTTAAGATCATCAAGAAGCAGAAATAATACTTAAATATCAAAGAAAATATAATAAAATAACTCTAAAAAATATTTGCAGTTCATTTTAAGTACAGTCTCTAATTTTTATTTATTTATTTTTTTAGTTTTTTTCTCTAAAGTCTAAAGTCGACAACGCAATAATCTTGCTTCCACTTGAAATTCTCGCTGGTAATTTTCCATTCCACATTTGTTTGTCTATAAAGCAAATCAAAAGCAAAAACAATCAACAACAGGCAACAACAAGCAATCACATTTGTATGCCGGACGATAAGAAACCCGTAGCTAGGAGTCGGGGAGCAGATAGAGCTGCAGCGGAATGGGCCACGTGTTGAGCTAAGCACTCAACTGAAGGCCTGACAAATCTAATGATATTCATACAGGGTGTCTCAGCTGTTTTTTGCAGCTCAAATAAAAGCCATGAACATTGTATCACTAGATAAAGTTTTAGCAAACTCCAACTTCATTCAGCTTTCACAAATGCCGGCTAGCAGCTAGGCCGACCTAGTCTTATCACAGCTATATGTCCATGAGCCCAGCAGACCGTGTATTGGTTTTTTCTATAGCCTACACTAATACAGTTAAACAACTTGTTGCGCTCTTCGCCATTCGCTCAATTTCACGAAGTTCCAATCAGATCAGCCACACGTATTCACACAGTCAGCCCCAAACTGAGCGTAACTGTTTCTTAGTAGTGGTAAATCTATGCAGCTCACCAATACACCCAAAGCCAGCAACGCTCTCTTCACACAGTTCGTTTAGCGAGCGGGAGAAGAGCATAAAATGTGAGATTGTATTGCAAGTCGTATGCCACTCCACCAATACTAACAAAGAAACTGTTACGCTCTTCAATTTAGTTCTCTGTTTACGTTTTGCTTTAAGTATTCCAGCTTTTTGCAATTTTTTTTTTTTTTTTTTTTTTTTTTTTTTTGCTTTAATTAATGAGCTAATTGAACAGGTTTTAGACTTAGCTTGCTAAATTTATTAAAATTTTATTTTCATACTATATTCATACTGTCATATTAGGATTTTTTTCTATATCTCAAATAAATATTAATATATTTTTTAATAAATATTGCCACGTTTACATCGAAAAACATTGCTTGTCATCTTTTATATCTTTTTGACGCTCTTTTTTCTCCTCTGCAAAGTGTATAAAAGCGAACGGTTGACGCCTCTTTCGCTTAGATACAAAGCAAAGCTAAACGGGTGTTAATTCGCTAGCAATATTAATTGAATAAATATCTTTAAAAATATATATATGTATATATAATATTCAAATAAATAGAAAATCAAATCATGTCTCTCGTTTCCGTTGCCGACTTTGAGCAAAAGGCCAAGGAGCTGCTGGACCCAAATGTTCTAGATTATTATAAGAGTGGCGCCGGAGAACAGATAACATGCGGTCTGAACCATGAGGCGTACAAGAGGTAAAACCAGATATAATGTACTGACTGTTATATGCTCAACATATACTCACATTCCATTTCAGATTACGTTTGCGTCCGCGCTGTCTGCGCGATGTTTCCCACCTGGACATCAGCTGCGAGATTTTGGGTGCGCAGCTCGCTTGGCCCTTGGGCATTGCTCCCACAGCAATGCAGAAGCTGGCTCACCCAGATGGAGAAATAGGCACCGCACGCGCCGCTGGCCAAGCTGGCTCCATCTTCATTCTGAGCACTTTGTCCACCTGCTCCATTGAGGAGGTGGCAGAAGCTGCGCCAGAGACTTGCAAATGGTTTCAGCTCTACATCTACAAGGAACGGTGAGTGAATAGTTATGAATATGAATATGAATATGAATATGAATATGAATATGAATATGAATATGAATGTGAATATGAATATGAATATGAATATGAATATGAATATGAATATGAATATGAATATGAATATGAATATGAATATGAATATGAATATGAATATGAATATGAATATGAATATGAACATGAATATGAATATGAATATGAATATGAATATGAATGTGAATATAATCTATAAGTAAATCTCCATTATCTCTAATCCCTAGCTCCCTCACCCAACAACTCATAAGGCGCGCCGAGCTGGCCGGCTTCAAGGCGTTCGTCCTGACCGTGGACATGCCCACCAGTGGCGATCGTCGCGCGGATGCACGCAATGATTTCAAATTCCCCTCGCATTTGAGTTTGGCCAACTTCCAGGATGACCTCACACAGAGATTCGCATCGAAGTGCGCTGGCTCTGGGCTGACTGCGTATGTGACCAGTCAGTATGATTCGAGCATCACGTGGCAGGATATCAAGTGGCTGCAACAGCTCACCCAGCTGCCCATTGTGCTGAAGGGCATCCTGACCGCAGAGGATGCCCAATTGGCCCGTGATGCGGGCTGTGCTGGCATCATTGTCTCCAATCATGGCGGACGACAGCTGGACACAGTGCCGGCCACAATCGATGCGCTGCCCGAGATTGTCGCCGCTGTGGGCAAGGATTTGGTGGTCATGCTCGATGGCGGCATTATGCAGGGCATCGATATATTCAAGGCCCTAGCCCTGGGCGCCCAAACCGTGTTCATTGGCCGTCCCGCTCTGTGGGGCTTGGCGACCGACGGGCAACGTGGCGTCGAACAGCTACTGAAGATCCTGCGACACGACTTTGACACCACAATGAAGCTAACCGGCTGCGCTTCATTGAGCCACATACAGCCCTCAATGGTGGTGCATGAATCCAGCTATTGGCAGCACGAATAATTCGATTTTGGAATTAAGTTTCATCATAATTATTATGGTAAAATTGTTGTAAGTAAATAAAACATAAATATTAAAATATATTTGTAGATTATACACTAAGTTTCTTTGTTAGTATTGGTTTGTTATGATTGGCCTACGATTCACAATACAATACAATCACACACTTTACGCTCGCTAAACGAACTGTGTGAAGAGAGCGTCGCTGGCTTTGAGTGTATTGGTGCGCTGCATAGATTTACCACTACTAAGAAACAGTTACGCTCAGATCAGAACTCTCTGTGTGAGTTCGTATTAGAGAGCTAATTGGAACTTCGTGAAATTGAGCGAATGGCGAAGAGCGCAATAAAATGTTTAACTGTATTAGAGTATCCCATAGAAAACACCAATACTATAGTAAAGTTACTCTCATTTACAGACGATTTTTTTTACATGTAGAACCATTCGGATCATGGCAGTAGCCCAAAGCTGCTGACTTTTTCAGACAGTTCCAGACCGTCAAACAGTAAGGATGAAATTTTATGAATTAATGCGCGATTAACTTAAAATAAACATATCTCAATTGTTGTGTTATATTGGTGTTTAAATGTGTTCCGTAATTAAGCAGCCTAGTCTATGACACCTTGATAAAGTGCAAACTATATGAACATAGAGCTAAACATATATTTAAATATAATATAAGTACTTAAGTACATCTAGAATCAAATTATGTACACGCATATCTAAAACATTTCTCTATCCAACAATATTTATAAACTTAACACGCAATAGTTTCAGAGTCATTTGCATTTCTCTGGTAATTTTCCATCACATTGTTGATTAGCAAATGTGTTTGTCAACAACAACAAAACAAGCCATAGTCATATTTGTATTCATAGCGCTGCATGAAGTTATTTGTCAAGCGTAGCCGTAGATAAGAACCGGATTTTTAACCAATAGAGAAAAAGCAAGCAATACTTAACACGTAAACAGTTTAGATATATTTAAAAGTTTACAATTTCTAGCCGAATTTATTTATACATGCCAAATATTTCTGAAACAGCTTACTCCAGCAATATTTTTTCAAGATAACTTCGAATTTCCTCAACATTTAAATCAACGCGCTTTATCGATAACATTTCTGTTATTGAGCACAGCTAAAATGGTCACTCTTAGCCCACGCAGCACGCGTTACAGTTCAATGTCAATCGACATTGGCATTATTAACATACAGTTGGCTACAATTGTCAGAGTCGGTCACACTGTGCTCAGTTCGAGGTAAAAATCTTAAACAAAAGTCATTTGTGTGATTTTAAAGTGCACTGAACTTTCGTAAAGGTAACGCAAATTCAATGTTTAATACTCGCAGTCAGTTAACCAAAATGGCATATTAACAAAACAATATCACAAGCAGACCAAATAAACACCAGACCCAACCATTTGCAATGCATTTATTTGGCCACCAGCAAATTTTTTCTGTATGCATGAGTGTGTGTGTGCGTGTGTGTAGACGACGGTGTGTGTGTGTACGCGTCTATTGGTATGAGTGTGATTAGTGTATGTGTGAACTGTGTGCTGATGTGTGTGTGTACGTGTGAACTGTGACTGGCTGCTGCTGCTGCTGCTACTAGGGGGAAAACAAAGAAAACTTCAAAAAAGAACGACGTAAAAACGCAGTTGAAACGCATTTTGTTAATTGTAAAAGATAACGTGAAGTGAGCATTTGGCTAATAACGCAATAATGCTGCAATTTGGTTATTGATTTTTTATTGCATTCGCTGCATGTAGTTGTAGTTTAATTGTTGTTGTTGTGGCTGCAGCTGCTGTTGCTGCTGCAGTTGTTATTGTGTGCGTCGAAGAAAAAGCTGTAAACTGCTGTTATTTTTCTATTGCTATTTACCGTTGCTGTTGTGCATAATATTGTTGCTGTTTGTGCGGGGGCGGGGCGGAGGCAGAAACAGAGGCATGGCCAAAGGACATTTTGTTTGTTGTACTTGTGTATACAGACACACACACACGCACGCACACACATGTCTGATGCTGTTGTGTTTTGCTGCTTTGCACCTGCATTTATTTGCCTTCCACTTCATGATGCTCCATCTAGCGCACACACACACTCGCACATACCTCATGCCTGCCCATAGTCAGCACACTTTCATATGTTTTTCTGTTCGTCGCTTTTAATTGCTTCAAATCTCTCTCAGAGTACAACTACAACAAGAGCAACAACAAGCAAACAAACAGAAACAAGCAACAATAATAGCAAAATTCAGAAATATAGAATTCAATAATAAAGAACAAGCAATGGATTTTGAGCATGCCGATAACGATAACGATAACGATAATGAGCATAATCCGAATTTGTCCACGGAAAACAGCAGCGCCAGCAACAGCAGCAGCAGCAACAGCAACAACAGCAATTTAACAGCAGCCACTGTTAATGCATCTGCATTCAGTGGCAGCAGCACAGCTGCAGCGCTGTTATTTAACATAGAGGCTGAGCAAAGGCTCTTAATAGACACTGAACAAGAACAGCAACAACAACAAGAACTACAACTTGAGGCTGATGAACATGAGCATTCACCCACTCCTATTCAACAGCAATTACCACAGGCAGACGAATCGCGAGTCGAGGCTGAGCAGCAGGAGCAGGCGCAGCAGCACCACGAGCAGCAGGAACAGGATCAGGTCGAGCAGCAGCAGCAGGAGCAACCGCAGCCAGAGATAATCGAGGCGGACACCATTGCCGATACGATTGACGCGGGCACCATTGATAACGATAACGACGCCGTCGTGGAGCGCATTGACGATTACGACGACGAGGAGGACGAAGGCGGTGACGACGACCTCGAAGCGGAGGAGGAGGAGGTGCTGGAGGAGGAGGAGGCCGCCGTTGAAGTTGACGTTGACGCTGTCGTTGCTGCACAGCAGCAGGCAGCCGGAACACCACCGCCACCAGCAGCAAGCGCTGCCGTAGCAGGAACGGGAGCTGGAGCTGCAGTAGCAGCTGCATCAGCGTCAGGATCCGGATCAGCCAGTGGTCAGCAGCGACTTCATTCTGTTGCCGTTTTGCCAAGCTATTCCACGGCGCGTGCCCCACTGCCACCATTACTGCGTGCGCCGCGCAGCAATCACAACAACAACAGCAGCAGCAGCAATAACAACAACAACAATAATACCAGCAACAACAACAATAACAACAATACCAGCAGCAGCAACAACAGCAGCAGCGCCGCATCGAGTTCACGACGCACGCGTCACTTCTACAGCAACAACGGCAGCCACTTCAGCAACGATATGTACGCCGGCGGCCACAAATCGAACAGCCAGAGGGATGGGCACAGCCAGAGCCACAGTTCATCTCGGCAGGCCAGTGGCAGCGGCGGAGGTGGTGGCGGGAGCGGCACACGGAATGCAAATCAATCGGGTCATCAGGGCGTCGATCCCTTGCGTCTGCTCTATCCGAATGTGAATGAGAACGAGACGCCGCTGCCACGCTGCTGGAATCCACACGACAAGTGCCTCAACATCGGACTCTCGCACAACAATCTGCGTGTCACCTACAAAGGTGAGTGTTGGCTAATTTATAACTAGAAAACTCATAATTTACAGACCGAGCATAGCATTATGTTAATGAGCTACTGGAACTGTTAAGTTATGTTAATTACAAACATATATGAAAACAGCTTCAGAATAGTTTGAATAAGCACTGCTAAAATATATTAATTTTATATACGAGAACGGGTTCATAATTCATATGCGAAAACATCTTAAGGATTTACATGCAGGGTGTAACATTATGTTAGCTGCTTGAACTTCAAATATGTTAATTACATACAGTCGACCACAGCTGTGCATGTTATTAACATGTTTTAACAGTTGCAGCAGCTAAGCTAAACTCTTATACGAACTCTGCTATGAGTTTACTTTGATAGTTAATAAAGCGAATCCCACCTCGCTTGAATGGAGTACACCAGTTATCTTAAAATGTTATTATGTTAACAAAATGTTACATTTGTTTATAACTGCTGCTCTGCTGACGAAGATTTTTTAGCTACTTAAATCCAGTTTTATGCAAATCTTGTTAACTATTCTGAGGTTATGCGAAAACAGCTTAGATCGCTTTCAGAAGATGTTATAAGCTTTTAGGGCAGTTTTAATAGGAAACTATGTTAACTCAGCGCTGATCTCATGTACAAGTCCTCTTTTGTTATTAACAGAACATAGATGTGTTAAACAATTCAATTGTATTTAATTGTCCATTAATAAGCGTGACTGCAGTGAGTCATATAAATTTGTTTAACATTTTCTACTGATAAAATTTAGTATATACATACATACATACATAAAATTTTATGTATTTAAAAACAATTGATCCAGTGCATATAAATTAAGCTTAATTAATTGATACAACTTCAAAATACAGTTTATCATTGTATTTGCTGCTGTCTCTTCGCACTACTTCTTCTTTCCTCTTCATTTTCCTCTCGCATAGCAGGCAACAGCAATAACAACAGCTGCTCAAGCTGCCATTTTTGGGCAAAGCAAGTGAAAACGCCAACGCGCTGCTTTCAGTGGCGACCCCTTTGCATGACAGGCGCGCGCACACACACTGGTTGTCTCGCTTGCACTTGTGCGAGTGTGGTAGCTACTGTTTTTGTTTTTTGGCGCCCACTTCTCACACGCTTATTCGCGTTCTGGCAGACGCTTGTGTGAGTGATTGGCAAACAGCTGATTGGCTGCATACACAAGCCACGCGCTGTGAACTGAAGCAATTACAGTGGGCATTCGTTGTGAGAAACTTAGTAAAAATTTGTATAAATGTAAATGTAAAATATTTGCAGAAAATAGCAAAAGTATTTTATATTATATATATTTTATTTATTTCATTTTTATAATAGTATTGTGTAGAGTTGTGCAGTTTATCGTGTCCTCACTGTACTCATGTATATATTCCATTGCAGGCGTGGGTAAACAGCACAGCGAGGCAGCTGGCTCTGTGCGCACCGCATACCCAATACCACCGTCCTGTGGCCTATATTACTTTGAGGTGCGCATCATTTCCAAGGGCCGTAATGGTTACATGGGCATTGGACTGACCGCTCAGCAGTTTCGCATGAATCGTCTGCCAGGTGCGTATTGTGGCAAATACAGATAGCAAATTCATATAGCAGACACACTCATTATCATTTGATTTTCTGAGCAGGTGGGGATAAGCAGTCGTATGGCTATCATGGCTACGATGGCAACTCGTTCAGCTCTTCGTGCAATGGGCAGTCGTATGGACCCACTTTCACCACCGGCGATATAATTGGCTGTTGTGTTAATTTTCTGAACAACACTTGTTTCTACACCAAGAACGGCTTCGATCTGGGCATCGCATTTAGAGACTTGCCGGTGCGTAGATATATAGATTGACCCTAATTAAATATTATATGACATTAATTAATGCCCTTTGCAGACCAAACTCTATCCGACGGTGGGCCTGCAAACGCCTGGCGAGGAGGTGGATGCCAATTTTGGCCAAGAGCCTTTCAAATTTGATAAAATTGAGGAAATGATGCGAGACATGCGCGCCACTATCTTGCGCAAAATCGAAAGATATCCGCATCTGCTGGAAACTCCCGAAAATCTAATGAACAGGCGAGCATGCAAATATTGATATTGATTAAGAGTCAAATGAATAATTAGTATTTTGTATTTTCAGGCTGGTCTCCACATATTTGGTGCATAGTGGTTACTGCAAGACAGCTGAGGCCTTTAATGCCTACACACATCAACCCTTCGACGAGGACTTGGCCTCAATCAAGACACGTCAAAGTGTGTAGCAAAAACTTGGTATTTAGTAATAGCTGCCAGAATGAGGGTTTTATAGAGCAGACTTAGAGGAATGAACTCTATGAATGCTTAATCTGATAAATTAATATTTATATAATTGATATCCCCCCAAGGCAGCTGTTACTTAATTTAACTTGACCTTTTCATGTAATTAATTCACATAATTTTTCCTTACAGAGATAATCAAGCTCATACAGACAGGCAAAATGAGTCAGGCCATTGAGAATACGCTACGCGCATATCCGGGCCTCCTCGAGAACAATAAAAATCTTTGGTTTGCGCTCAAGTGTCGCCAATTCATTGAGATGATCAATGGCGCTGATATTGAGGTGGGTCACTAGATATTCAAACGTATGCATTATATAAAACCAAATAAATCAATTTACATTTTTGTAGCACGCCAATAACAAAGTGACCGCCACCACACAGACCATGCCCACAAATCAAACGTCAGTCATACAGTCGACCAAGGCGTTCAAGCACAGCAAAACCGGCGGCAATATTAGCGGCAGCGCCAGCGGCAATGGCAGCGCCAGCACCAACACTAACACCAACCAGCCACAAAACAACACTGCGAACTCAGCTGTGATAAAACCAGGCGATAAAACAGATCCCAAAATGTTTGTATTGCAGCTAAAGCAAAATAGCTAAAAGAAGTTTTTTTTTTTAATGCAATCTGATTTGCTTGGCATTTGCAGCATGATTATTGATGACAACTCCAACAAGTGTCCGGAGCATGATTCAAATAGCATGGATGTGGAAATGGAGCCTTGCAACAGTCACTCCAATGGTGCGTTTCAATTTAGATAACTAACTATTATTAAGTGGGGGCAGGGAAGGAGTTTAGATTATTATCTAATCAGGACTAGTCAAAGTGTTTAGAGGTCGATTCCATAACAACCTTATATATTATACAGTATATTTTATATACAAATGTAAAATGAATATATTTTATATAGTATATTACTTAATAAGGGCTTACTACAATTTAGGCTCCAATATTTGAATTTAAGGGCCTGAACGAAAGAAGCCAAACAAACGAGTTTTAAATTGACATTTAACTGTAAACTGATTCAAATGCTATTTAAAACTAGTTAAGAATGGTTGGGAATTATCATATAAAAGTATTCTTAAAACAAACCCATTATATCCTGATTTCCTATTTTCCATGGAAATTGAGGGTATAAAAAGGCAGACTTGCTCTTTTTTTTTCTGAGTTCGGCAAATATATTTAACAATATTCTAATTGTTAATTAATTGTATATTATAATTTTTAAGCAGATTCTAGTTCAAAGAAAAGCAAAGCTGAATGCATATTTATGTATAACATAGATTCAAGAAATGCAAACAGAACTGTAAATTCAAGAAGACATGGCACCGTTAAAAACCATATGACAAGAATTCAAGAAGAAGATCAAAATTGGGTACTAATAAACTTAGGCAAAGATGGTTAAGAAATTGAAATATCAATCAAATTGTGTTCAAGAGAACTGATTTTACTAACCAAAGAAGAAGACGAAATATGGAATGGTAAGAAAAGCTCATACGATTGTAATTTAGCGATTACATTTCGCCACGGAGATGTCAAAACGAGTTCAATTTCATAATGAGTGTAGATATAATTAAACTTGAATGTATTTATACTCAAATTAATAATCGCTTCATCCATCTATCCAGGCGACTCCTGTTCAAATGGCAATGCCAGTGTAGCACGTAACTCTCTAGATGCCATCGATGAGGAAATGGGTATGGAGAGAATATAATATTAAATTAAACAAATTATATTTAATTAATCATTCCAGATGTAGATATATCGCCCTCATCGCGCAATTATGGGCGTGTCATTGAGAAGATATTAGAATTTGGCAAGGAACTGTCTAGCATGGGCCAGCAGCTAGAGAAGGAGAACCTCATGACTGAAGAGGAGCGTCAAATGTTGGAGGTGATAGAGCAATTTCATTATAGCCAAGCATGAAATGACTTAAAATTTGAATTCTCGAATCTATTTAGGATGCATTTAGCCTGATTGCCTACTCAAATCCTTGGTCCAGTCCCTTGGGCTGGCTATTGTGTCCCTCGCGACGTGAGAACGTCTCCACCACGCTCAACTCAGCCATATTAGGTGAGTAATCTCAAGCTGTTGTATCTAGTTGGTTAACTAATTTAGGTTTTATCTCATTGTAGAATCGCTCAATTTTGAGCGTCGGCCACCGCTGGAGTATTTGGTGGCGCATGCGGCTGAGCTACTGAAACTCATCGGACAGAATTCGTTGGGCGAGGATGCTTTCATTACCATCGACGATGTGTTCCCGCAAAATTGACCCAGTTCGCCGACGCTGCTGAAGATGTTCGAGACCACGCTGACCTTGCCGCGCACCAGCGTGCTAACCGAACCGCTGGGCAGCGTGCCAACCACATCGACGGCCGCTGTGCAAACCACCAAACGGCGGCGACGGCGTCGCAACAAGCGTCGTCGCAAATCGTCCATGTCGAGCAGCGAGGCGACCTCAACCCGAACCTACGATCCCGTCATGACAGCGACCAGCATACGTGGTGGCAATTCAGCTGGTGGAGGTGGAGGTGTTGGTGGTGGTGGTGGTGTTGGCGGTACAGCACGTCGTGGTCGCCATCGAGGCGTCAGCAGTTCCGCATCAGCAGCAGCTGTAGCAGCAGCGGCAGCGGCAGCAGCATCGGCATCAGCATCGGCATCGGCAGCGGGTTCGGCAGCATCATCATCGGCCATGAGCGGTGGCAGCAGCCCGGCGCTATTTGTGGATCCGCACGACTTCTTCGAGACGCTCGACTAGATTAGGATAAAGATTAACGAAATCGATCTGTGTAATCTGTATCTCTATCTGTATCTGTAGTAGGTTAATTCTGTTGTTACTTCACCACTTTTTTTACACGCATCAATTGTGCGCCTTATTTAAGTACTTCTTTTAACTGATGCCGCGATAATTCATGCAATAATTGTGTTTCTGATTTAGCGAGATTTTTAAATGCGAAACAAAACAAAACTATAAACAAATAACAAAAGTTTTACAACATATTTTTTATATACATTAGCCTTTCGGATATAAGCAAAAGAGGAAAACCGCGAAAAAAAACAACAACAACAATTATGTGTAATATTATTCTTATGTATAATTAAAATTTATAATTGAAGTCCCCTAATCGGAAATTAACTGGCTAAAGTCGATTGTGTTTGTATTGTTTAAAACCAAAATAATGTTTACTTCTTTATTATTATTTAATTTAAAAGGAGCTCTTTTTAAAATATTTAAAACAAATAATAAAACCTGTTCATTTAAATTTAAAACTAGAGTTTAAAGAAATTTAATCGCTTGAATCAACCAACTGCTAATTAATGATAAATATATATACATATAAAGCTAAACAATTGTGAACAATTCAAATAAAATAGAATTCATTAACTTAACGTGTGATCGATTTAACAGATCGAATCAAACCGATTTCTATATATGTACGAAAATATTTGGGGCGCAATAGCAAGAAAATTTAAATTTCGATAAATTTTTAAAAAAGTGCAAGTTTTAACTGTAATAATTCGCAACTAAAGTGAAACTAATTCGATAAGCATATACATTCAGACATCGTTTATATATATGTATATACAGACATATATATATTATCATATCTGTATTAGATGAAAATTATAAAGAAAAGACAAGAAATTGAATTTTCCATTAGTTTTTGCATTAACACAGAATTGATCTAAGAACATTGATAATATGCAGCATTGCTTAATAGACTATAAATAGGTTGATTATATAATACGAATTTACAAGTCCGGCTGCCTGATGCGCTGCACACGTTCCGTATTTTTGACATGTTGCTTCAACAACTTCATGACATCCGTATCGTATTCCGGCGGCGTTGGCTTCGTATTTGTTGCCCAATAATAGATATCCCAATCGTTGCTCACGCCATTGATGAGCTGATCGTATTGCGCCGTTTCCTCGGCATCGAAATCCTTTAAGTATTTGGCCACGAAAGTGCTCAGAAGCAAATCGTTTTCCAACATTCCGCGTTTGCGTGATTGATACAGGAGTCTGGCAGATGGGAATTGATTTATTTAGTGAACTATAATTATAGTACAGTCTACACACCTTTGCTTGCGTGTCTCCAGCGGCTCATCGGGTCTGATGGGATACTCCGGCACTGGTAAATGGGGCGACTCTTCGTAATCAATTATTTCCGGCGGAGTTGAGTACTCGATCTTGTCGGGCACATTTTGTTTGCCGCTCATGCAGCGTGTGGGTGAGACCAGCAAGCGGCGCACAGATGTTGAGCTCTAAAAAGGATTTAATTACCCATTTTTCGTTTGTTAAATAAGCTTATAACTTACCAAAACTTGACGTAACATTTTAATTGTTTTCCTCAAATTCACAAACACGCAATTGCGATCAGCTGTTTGTTGCCAGGGCTGCAGCAATGCAGCCAACTCTTATGTTAACAGCGAATTGGTGGCTAAGAAAAACTGTTATTAGCAGTCATCATCCAATTTGCCATACATATCAACAAGAAGTACTCATAAGCCCTAATTTATGGCACTTTAGGTCTTTTTAATATTTACGAACAGCACACAGTGGCTATCCAACAAGTCTAAACTCCGCACAATTGGTCTCATTTGAATTCCTACTGTAACGCCAATAAGAAAGTTAACAGTGCTGCTAATTAGCAGAGTGCTGCCACAGCGCGCGAAATGTAAACAAAGTGCATGGAGCTAGTGGTCTGGCAATGCCAGATTCAGTTTGAAAGAGACAGCGAGAGGCAGCAAAAGTGTGTTACAAGTTTTTGCACACCCGAACTATTCCAATTAAATTAGAATTAATGCAATTTGAAAGCAAAGTGCTAGTGCTGAACATTGTGTAACGGGTAATTGTGAAATCTAATGTGTTATCAATTCTCCAAAATGCAATCCAATTAAATCTATAAGAAACTGAAAAGCCAACAAGCAAACGGGCGGAACAAGAGGGTGGCCTCCGTGCTGCGCTGCGCTGCTCTGCTCTGCTCTGCTCTGCTCAGTTCAGTGCTGCTCAGTTCTGCTCTGCTCTGCTCAGTTCGTGTGTGCAAGTGTTGTGTGTATACGCTGGCGCTGGAAACTAGGCGGTGGTAAAATGTAAAGCCGAAAAAAAAGAACGAAACGAAGAAAATTGCGCTCACGCTGCTCGCCCTGGCGGTGGGTGGGAGAACGTGTGTATGCGTGTGAAAGTATATATGTGTGTATGTGTGTGAAGAGTGCGTGTGCGTGTGAGAGCGCGAGCGTGTGAGCAGCGCGGCACGAAACTACTAAATGGAAATTTATACAAGCGCCTAAAACACCACCCCCAAGCAACCACCCAACTATAAAAACCGAAAAACGCGACGCACCCACGCAAAAGCCGCATAAAAAAACTAAACGTTTCCCATCGAGTCGCAACAAAACGCAGCATCATCATCAAATGGGCCAAAGGAGGCGCGGCGACTGGCAGATCGTCTCCAGTGTGACCACGCGTCGTCTTAGCCGGCTATGGCCAGCCGTTTAACACATTTTTTTTGCGCCCACGCCCACATCTTGCAGACAAACACACACACATATGTACATATATAATATATATACATATACAGAAAAAAGCAGGACCTGGCCACACCATGCACAATATTTCCCAAAAACATGATAAATGGTCAAAAGGCGGAAATTTTTTCGCTCTGCATTTCATATGTTTTTTTTCGTAGTAATTTTCGATAGCATTTTCTGATTAGATAAATGGAATTGATGAACATCTATATAGATACAAATATATATGTATATATATTTAGAATATTACATATTTTCCATTCAAGCCATATGTAAATTGGCTAGAGCAGTGCCTGCTGCTCGCTCTCATTGCTGTTGTTGTTGTTGTTGTCCGCTGATAACAGAGTAATACAACAACAACAAAAGCGCAGTTCAATTATAGCTGCACGCGCCCTATTGGACAGACAGACAGTGGCGGCCATAAAATTAGGCGCACTTGTCAAGTAGTTATCTCAATACCGGTGCTTGGCTGTGTATCTGTGTGTGTGTGGGTGTGTGTGACTCATTGCTCATTGAGTTGCTGTTGTTTTTGTTGCTGCTGTCACTTCCCGTGGCCGAACGAACGCTCAGTTATTGTTTATGCAGAAAAAAATCCAATTGGATGCTGCGCACCATTTCTCTTAACGAATTAAAATATATAATAAATAAATAATACCTCCGTTTGCAGTGTGTATATTTGTAATTTTAAGCATTTTGTAAATAAGACAAAAAAAAATAAATAAAATAAATAAATAAATAAGTAAAATAAAAGCTGCGCACTTGCTGTCCACCCAATAAGAAGAAATCCCCTTAACTTAACTGACAAGTGCTGCCAAAGCCACCACAATAAAAACACAAAATCATCTAATAAGCAAATAATATAAGCTAAACGCAACAAAGTCTAACAAAATGGGCTGCACTACATCGGCTGAAGAGCGCGCTGCCATACAACGTTCCAAACAAATCGAGAAGAATCTGAAAGAGGATGGCATTCAAGCGGCAAAGGACATTAAACTTTTGCTACTCGGTAAGTGCAATTTACAACAATTTATAACAATAATATAATATAAGAAAAAAATAATAATGCAATCATATTTCCACTCACAACTTTCGCCCAGGAAGTCGTCGCTGTGCGTCGTTTCCCTCCTTTTTTTCATTCCAAACAAAATAAAAGACAGAAAAATAAAACAGAATGCAAAAGCAAACAATATCATCATCTTATTCTTCTTCTTCTCTTTGATACCTACATAAATGGAATTTCTTTATCAGTTGCGAGTTGCAAAGTGCACTTGAGCTGTTTAAAGTTCCTCTTCCTCAACTGCTGCTGTCCCCCCCTCTCTATCTCTCACTACTGCAGGCTCAATTACTTTCAGGCCCAGGCACAGTGGTGTGTGTGTGTCTATGTGTGTGTGTCGGCCGTGAAGGTTTTATGGCTGAGAGATAGCATATGTTTTGTTATTAAATGAATGTAAACGGAAACGGCCCTTTTTTGATAAATATTAATTTCATTGCCTACCTTTACATTAAATAAATATATATTTTGAAGTGGAAATATATTTGAAATGTGTATTTTCGATAAGGCTTTTTTATGGATTTCTAAAATTCAAATTTGTATTGCTAAATGTTTTTTTATTCCTCCTACTTACCCAAACTAAATATTTAAAATTCTTTGCCTTTTGCCAAATTAAACATTTAAAATACTTTTTCTTTCGTTTTTTTTTCAATGACTGGCTTTATTCTTGGCCAATAAACTTCGGAGCTGTCAATGACAAGAAACTAAGCCAAAAAAATAAATAAATAAATAAAACAGCAGGAAAAGTTAAACGTAACTCAAGGCTGATGCATCATCATCCAGTGGCCTGATAATTTATTCTTAGCGTGTGTTGTTGTTGTTGCTGTTGTTGCCTTGGCCACGCAACAAAAGCGACCAAAAAATATTCGGTATGAAAAGAAAAAGAAACAACAATTGGGTCAAATGCGATGCTTGCATGTCATCCCATTGTCCGGCTCTCGTTTTCGCTTCTCACTCTCAGCTCCAAAACTCATCATTCCCATTTTCTTTGCTCATTTTCGCTCGAGCGGTTGTTGTTGTTGCTGTTTGTTGTTTGCTATTGTATTTGTTGTTGTTGTCTCTTCTTCTTGTTCATGTTTTCTGGCCAGATTCAAGTGCTCATACATCATGCAGTGCAGTCAAGTTTTCGACTAATGACAGCTGACAAATCGACGGGCATTTAGCGCAATGCATTTTTAAGTGCACTTAGACCACGGTGCAACAGTTGCAACTACAGCAGAGCGTGGCCGTGTGTGTGTGTGTGTGCGCGCGTTTGTCTATGCAACAGACGCATCGCTGTTAAAGATGCGGCAGGCTCAAGTATGCGCCTTTGCCTATAAACAACAGGTACACTGAGAGAAAAGAGATTTTTTTTGTCCCTTAAAATTTATATTTTCAATATAATATTTTTTGTAAAGAGAAATAATATTTTTTCTATTCTAATTAGAATTTTTATTCTATAAAATTTATATACTATCTTATAGTTATAGTTATATATATATATACATATATATATATTGTATTTTATTTTATTTATTTATTTTATTTATTTTTTTTTTTTTTATTTTAAATGCATAAAAATCTTTTTGAATTTAAAAAATATGTATAAATGTATTTTTTTTCATAAGCCCTTCACTTAATATTTGATACACCTGTTAACTCTCACTCATCTCCCTCTATCTCACTTCTTACTTTATACATATCCATGCCGTATACTCACTGTATTTCTCTCAGTGTCTTTGCTGTCGCGCCTGCATCCGCCAAAGCGTCACTTGACACTCAAGCGCTTGCACGTGTAGCTCAACCTGGTGATTGACATGGAACCGCAAGCCATGCGCCATGACACCAAACTAGGGAAAGGTTCAAGTGTGGTGCTGCGGTGCGGTGCTGCTGTGGTGGCTACATGACAACGGGTTCTTTTAAGCGGACAACTTACCCGGCTGCCAGCTAAGCACTTAAGCAGTTTTGCAACCCATTGACATTGACATTGGTGTCGCGCGCTAATCCCGTTTACCTGAATGCCACGCGCCAGATCCCACACACACACACATCCAAATAAAGAAGGAGAATGAGTTTCCGTTTGTCGTGCATATGGGTGGGATATATATATATACATATATAACAATCAATTGGAGTAGGTTCTGGGAAATTGAATTTGATAAATACTAAGGTTAAATTTAGTTGGAAGTTGAAGTTAAATTTTAATCAAGTCTAAGCACTTAAAATGCTGGAAAAACAAAGCAGATTTTTATTGGGAATCTGACTTATTGGAGAATTATATCCTTAAGCTCTTTTAGAGTTCAGTAAACCTTAAACGTGAATAGGGTGCTGTTGAGAGTGATAGAAGACTCTTTTTGATAGGGCTTAACAGAGTTACTAAATGAAGGGTTAACTACAACTAAATTGACATCATATATTCTGGCAAAATTTGATATATTTTAAATGAGTTTAGTTTTAGTTCCAATATTATGTAACAAATTTGCTGTAGTTTTTCTAATTCCTAGTATTGCTCATTTCATTATTTCTTTTATTATTATTGCATTGAAATTGCTTGTCAACAGATTTCAATGAATTTTATGGCTACAACTAAAGCCCTTACTTCGCTTTTACGACTTGCTATGCGCACAGTGCTTAGTGCTCAACGGCGTTGATATATGGACACATTTATAAATGTTAGCAGAGAAGATATATAGATGAAAGAGATAGAGTCTAATACAAGTCTCTTAAACTAAACCGACTTAACGTACGTAAGATATAATAGAGAAGGATAAAACTGCTTCAGCCTACAATTGGCTATAAAAGTGAAAGTTAACATTGTATAGAAGAATATGATATAATATAAGAGAATAGGCAGTCCACATTGGGCAGGGGGGGAGTAGGAGATATCTGTTCATATGAATGCTGTGATTAAAACTGGAAATGGGCTCTACAATTTCTGTGCGTCAATAACTCCAAGAATATAGAAATATATAATTGATATTTTTATATGAGATTTAGTCAGATAATACTATGAAAACCTAAACAGTGCATAACATTAGCTCAGGGTCTTTCAAGTCTAGCTCCTAAATATTATCATATATAATTTGTTCAGCTTCCTTTTTTTTATATCTATATTCACTTTCCTTATCAATTTACTGGTTGAGCAATTAATTAAGTCAGCTCAGTTCAAGGTGTTAGAAATCTCTTCGTGTCTCACTTCTGTACCCAATTCTTACTCTTTTCCCGTCACTTTCTCACTCTTTCACTCTCTCTGTCTTTCTCCTTAAACTCCGGTTGCTGAGTGCATATTTGATACAACTACAGGTAACTGGCAATTGCAATGAGGCCAATATAGTTCATGTTCCATTACGGTTATTGTTGTTGTTGTTGTTGTGGGCACTGCACTTTTTGGTGAGCCGGGAGACGAATGGCAGGCCGGAAGCTTCAAATGGCGGCAGGAAGCCGAACAACAAACAATGAACGACAACACGACAACTCGACTGCAACTGTTGCCAGCTGAGAGTACATGAGCTACACCTCGACCTGCTTCGCCCCGCACTGCCCTGCCCTGCCTTGCCCCGACCCGACCCGCCCCGACCTTAACTGCTTTGTCATGGGTGTGGTTGCCTTTTCGGTCTGTGGACAAAACATCGATACACAAGTGCCAACTGGTCCTTTTGCCAGCTGCAGTTGCCCCGCCCACTGCTCTGCTGCACCTTGGCCGCCCTCTCGTAACGGATGCTTAAACACTTTAACATAATTTTGCAGGCCAAAAGTGCCTATTGAGGAAACATTTGCTGCTTGTGTTTTATGGCCCAAAGTGCACCAAGTGATGTGTGTTGGCCTAAACGTAAAGCATGGCCCGGACCAAACACAAACAAATATTGTGTTGCCTGAGAAGTTGGCGTTAGTAAATGTTGTTAGAATGAAAGAAAATGAATAGATATGCCAAGGGATTTCGATTGAAAGCAGGCTTAGATAATGAGAACTATAAGACTGAGATAATGTCTAGAGTAATTATCTGAAAAAAATGGGTTATTATACAATGAAGAATTATAGATATTATAGATCAGTATAATTGAAAGATATAATAATTATTAATGTGATTAAAGTTAAGGCAAAGAAAAACTTTTTTATTTTTATTTTTAGAATATATAAATTCAAATTCAAATATAAATTTAGTAAAATAAAAAAATGTACTTTTCCTTAATTTAATTAATTCAGTAAAATTAAAAAAAAAATATATTCGGTGTCTTAATTTAATTATCATCCTATATTATTTAACCGAAATATTTATACGAGGTCTCTACTTCTTATCTAAAGAATTTTTAAATTTTTTACTTCTAATATATATGTAAATCTGGCATCATTTTCTTTAACCCTTGCTCTTCCTTGCTTAAATTTTACTCGCCTGAAAGTGACTTTTCTAGCTAACTTATCTCGCTTCTACGCAAAAAATTTGCTGATTGAACTCCTTTTTTCCACTACTCAAAGATTCAATCAGCAAAGCAAAGAAAATATAAATGGAAAGTTCAAGGAAAATATGAAGGGAATATGAAAAATGGTTTCGCAATAATAATACCCAGAAACGATGGTACGAAGGTAATCACACTATTTGAGGAAAGCGCAGAATTGATTTTCCAGCTAAAAACGATTCACAGAAATTGCTGCTTGACGAGGCTGAAGTGAATCTGGTTGGCTGCACTTGGCTAAAGTAAATCAATGAGTGCATTTTACGAGCTGCAACTGCCATGGGGAAGTGTAAAGCCCCCTCCGCTTCTGCACTGCCTGCTCCATGCAAATAAAGAAGATTCATTAAATAAACTATGGAAAACATGCCAAACACAATACAAATCGAATTTAATTGACTCGAGTCAAATGTCGCAAAAGAAAGTCAAAAGCCAACGAGTCTGAGAGAGAGGGTGACAGAAGTATATTGTCTCTTCTCCTTTTCTAGTTTTGTCATTTAAAAGAGTTCGCGTGATAATAAAAAAATGAAAATGAAGCACAGAGCACCATAGTTTTATAGAAGCACTCAATTTGCTGTTTGTCGTTGTCATTGGCTGCGGTTGTTGTCGCGCTAATTCCCCTGCTGCCCGCTGCCCTCCCTCTCTCTTCACCCCTTTCGTGACGCCTGTGGCCTAACCCAATTCATTCAATAATTTCATTTGCTACTCGTTCATTGTTTCCATTTTTTTTTTTTTTTCGCCACTGTCCGCCGCTTGCAAATGATGATTCAATTGAATTTGTTGTTTTGCGTAGCCAACCCCAGCCCCAACCCCAACCCCAACCCCAACCCTAGCACCAGCTCCACCACCCCTTCTCGACAGTTGCCCTGTTAAAGCAGGGCAGCCATTCGGACTAGGTCTCTTGCTTTAACACGCCATTTGTTCGTTTCGCCATGGAATGCAATTACCTTGCGGTCTCTGACATCGACGCCAATTATCGCCACATTTAACTGCTCCACTGAGGAGGGCAGCCAGTGGGTTGAAGATATTGTGGTGTAGTTTTGGCTCAGTGGTTGCAACAGTTCTTGGAAATCTCAACAGCGGCTATCGGTTGGCATTATCCAAACTGCAATTCTCAGAAAGGTCTAATTAAAACTGAAATAAAAGCCTGAAGGTTGACTGCAATTTCCCTTAATAATATCAACTTTTCAATTAGAGTGCTCAAAATATTAACTAAGAGCAGTTAGGCTAATGCGCTTATCAAATCTGAATAATCAGAGATAATGTGCAATTACGATTTTAATTAGCTTTGAGTTGAGGGAAGTTGAAACAGAGAATTGTGCGATGATATAATATAATATTTTAGTTTATTGCTAGGAATATATGCATAATATAATATAAAAGAAAATCAACGTTAAAATGCTTGTAAAAACTTTTAAAAATCCTTAATCAGTGTGAAAATTTTTAAATTAGATCTTTTAGACATATAAAAAAAAAACTCCAATGATATTTTTCACATGGAAAATCTTAAAAAAGAACTCTGACTTTAAAGCTCAATTCAATTCACTGCATATTAATTAAGGGTTATATTAATAGCCAATAAAATGCTATATTATGAATGCCCATTGTGAATGCTCGGGTCACCATAATTACCTAAACTAAGGGCCAGCACACATTTTGCATGGCCATGCGAATGCTGGCCATAATTGTTCGACGAGCCTTTGACGTTTTGCCTCCGCCTTTATGAGCCATGCAATAAGATTAATTGACTTATGTGGCGTGCAGTTGACTGTTGAGTGCGCGCGCCTGGACGCTACCTGGGCATTGATTTGCTCGATGGCGATTCGCAATTTGAAATGCGATATGTGCCTGGAGAGCTGGGCAAAAAGCTTTTTGGTCAATTAACGCTGGCAGTCTGAACATTCAATCAAACAGCCGATGACAATGACTGAACACAATTGGGCAGCCATCATCAATTGGGGTTCGATTTTCATCCATTTTTTATCTAATCTGCCGCCGGCGGCATTCAATGTATTTGTGTTCCCCACTATGCTATAGTTTTCCGGTAAGGGGGCGAAAATAGAATGAAAATATACTCATCCTGTCGGCTGTCAACGCTCGTCATTTGATGGAAAAGGTCAGCTCTCGTTGCTTTCAAGCCGTATTCTAGCTAAGGCGCCTAATAGTTAGCCGTTTAAAAGCTAAGCTGCCTAAAAGTGACTTTAAAATGCTAGCTTGTCTATGAGCCTGCCCATGTGTGTGTGTGCTACACTCGCTGCTGTTGTTGTCCTTGCCTTGTCACACTCGCTGCTTGGCTACTCGCTGAACGAACATCAAGCCAATTGCAGCGCGCGCTCACTTGCCTACTTCACTCTGCCGTTCCTTCTCTCTCCAGTGCTCTTTTTTTTTCTACACACATTCCAGGCTGACAGTTCACTCACTCTCCCGCTCTCGCTGGCTCCTTGTCATGCGCGCTCTCCTGCTCTCCCACGCGCACAACGTAAAGCTCTGTCAGCCCATTCACTAATGTGTATGTGTATTTCGTAAAAGCTTTTGCTTCAGCTGTAATTGTGAGTACGCGTGTGCGTGTGTAAGCAGGAGAGATAGAGAGAGCGAGAGATTGAGTGATTGATTGAGAGTGAGTACGTGCAGGCGCATTTAGGGCGGCTCCGTTTGCTAGTTGTTCGTTTAGTCCAGCGAGTCCAGTGACAGCTCCAGCCAACTCAGTCAGTTGGTTAGTTAAAGAGCAAAGCGAATCGTGCAACCAAAACCAAAAAGAAAAAAAATTATATATAAAAATCACGCGTATTTTCACTACGTAAAGAAAATTTAAAAAAAAAAAAAAAGAATTCCTAAAAATATAAAAAAAAATAACAAAATTGTATTATAATTGTTCAACTTGATTAATAAAACAATAATTGAATTTTTGCGCGCTCGTTAGATACAGGCGCGACAAGTGCTCGACAATTGCTGCGTTAATTATAAATGAAAATTAAAATCGAAATGAAAAGGAATATTTTTAGCAGCTTCGCCCCGAAATTTTCTTTCATATGAATCATTTTTTTCTCTGCTGCTGTCTTTGCGCTGCTGGAAGCGTGCAATAAAAATAAACAAAAAGCAGAAACAAATTTATATATATAAAGAAAAAAAATCAAAACCAAAGAAAATTGAATATTTCGTGCTTTTCACAAAAGAAAAACTGTAGCAACAAAAAAAAGAACAATAGCAAAAGTACTTCGCGCTCGCACTCGCTATCGCACTTGCTGTTTGCTTTGCGTCAGATCGAGCAACCCCCTTGGCCGCCCAATCAACCACCCCAACACCTCTCACTGTCTCTCTCGCTCGCTCCCTCTCTCTGCATGTGTGCGTGTGTGTGAATGTGTTTATGGCCACTTGTAAGACCAGCGCAGCGCTAGCTATTCGGGAAAAACTCTTGGTCATGTCCATGGGCATTTGCAAATAATATGGCTCGCTATTAATTTGTCTATCAATATTATTTATGGCCACGTACAATAATCGACTATGCATATATATATATAGATTTATATATGTATGAATAAGTGTGTGTGTGAGCTTATCCGCTATGCAATATCGCTGACTATAAAATAACCTTTTTTGCTAGCGTGTTTTATTGATTTTTTTGTTGTTTTTGCTTTGCTTGTCACACGCTGCGTATGCGTGTTGTGCGTGCGTGTGTGTGTGTTTGTCAAGGCTCTAGCTGCACAGATATATATGTATATATATATGCACTCATTATATATATATATATATGAAGTGTAACACCTGCTCGCCCAACTCCTTTAGCCAAAACAAATCCTCTAATCAAGCCAAAAATCTTGTATATAAGCTAATTGTATTATTTTCTATTACAACTTTTATTTCTTAATATCTCTTCTTTTTGGCTAGAAATCAGAAAGCACAAAAAGCTTTTGCTCTCTCTTACTCACTCTCACTTGCTCTCTGGTGAGCATTTAATTTGGCCAGCTGGTTTTGTGCTTATCTCGGGGTTGCTGGTTGCTGGCCAAGAAAGCACGAGGCGCAAAGTTAATCATTCGAATCGGCATCGCATTCATTTCGTGCAGCATCCGCGTGGCAGACGAATGTGTCTCGGCTGTTATCCTGGCATCGAGTCGCCCTGTTTGTCAACAAATGCGCATAAATTCAATTGTTGTTACGGTTATGTCACCCGCTGGCTGACAAGTGCAAATGCAAATCAATTCAACTGAAATCGCATCGAACAATTTCTTGCAGTGTAACGCGCACAAGCCGAAAGTGTAACTGAAGACAACAAAAAAAAAATAAAACAAAAAAGAAAACAAATATTTCTAAGAATTTCTTAAACAAATATTTTCGTAAACAAAACTGTAAGGTTAAGGCACAACAGAGGCGTTGTTGTTGCTGCCGTTGTGGGGGCTTTGTTTGTTGTTGGTTAATTTCCGTTAGACTTCTGCATCCCCCGCGTATTCGGCCATTGATTTGGCCGATATCAAACGACCTTCAAAACGTTTTGCGTCGAGGCAATACGCACCATGGGCTGCGCACAGTCTGCCGAGGAGCGAGCCGCAGCCGCCAGAAGTCGCCTGATCGAGCGTAATCTCAAAGAGGATGGCATACAGGCTGCCAAAGAGATTAAGCTGCTGCTCTTGGGTGAGTTACCATGTCTCCCTGTCCACTCTACCACAGCCCCTGCTGTCACCCTCTCTCTCTCTCTCGTCCTCTCTCTCAGGCTCGCAGTCTTTCTCCGGTTTATCGCTCGTTAAGTTTGCCGCCGCGTAATTACCATAGCATACTTAGCGGCTGCTCTTCTATGCATATCAAGTTGACCTGCCTCCTAGGCCCTTAACGAGCTGTCCTGCTGCCGACTTGCCACATCTATAACTAATCTGCCTGGCATATATATTGTTTTTTTTTTGTGTTGTTTTTTATTGTCTGCTTTGCATCGCACATCAACATTTCTCGGCTGTTGCCGCATGTAAAATGCTATAAATTTAATAATCAGCAATAATATACTTTTCATACTCAGACGCTTGGCGAAAGTTCAAGGTCAGCCAACGAGTGTGGGTGTGCAGATCTCCCACTCTCTCTCTCTCTCTCTCTCTCACACACACTCACCACCCTCTCACTGGGCGTGTGTGTGTCTGTGTGTGTGTGCCCTGCACCGGTAATAGTTGATTGCAAACTGCAATTATATTATGTCCAACTAACTGTAAACGTAATGACTCAAGCATGACTTGTGCAGGACTCAGCAGATACTGCATAACATTGAAATAGTTCCGTCTCTTATCGATTTTACACCTGAGCTGATTTCTGCTGCATTAACAATCTCATTTTGCTTTAGATTGTTTTTTTAGATTAGCATCTTAACAAGTTGGGTTTTTATTAGCTTAAAAGAAAGTGAAATGGAAATGGCATTGCTAATTGTATTATGAAATGAAGTTTAACATCTCTGGGACAGTAAAATTACTTTGGCACCTCAGCTTAAAGGCAGATTATATATATATATATTCGATTAGATAATTGTTGCATCTGGAGATATGATAGCTTAATTACTTGCAATATATTTAGTAAAGTAAAGTAAAGTTTCAGTTTATTTATAAATAAACATATTTACTAGTACTTTTCTATTTCTTATTTATTTATTTTTTTTTTTTTAATTATTAATTATTTATTTATTTATTTATTTTTTTTTTTTTTTTTTTTAATGCATTTGCTCTACTTAAGAATAATTTTCAAAAAGAAGTATACATTTTTATTTAAAGTATAAATTTAAGCAAATGTATAAGGAATAATAACTAATAAAATTAATCATAAAAATTAATAATGAATAGTAAAAAATAAAAACATATATTAGTAAGAATCTAAAGTTCTGTTTAAAAGTCTTAAAAAATTGTAAAGTTTTGTCTAAATACCACTCCGCACATTCCCATTTCCATTTATAGGGCATATGTTAGCCAAAGCTTGTTTTTTTAAATAAATTTCAAGAGTTTTCACATTAGCAGCCAAATGAATAATGTTTGTAATTCGAAGAGTTGGTCCTCTGTGCAGTCGCTGCTCTCATTTTGCAGTTACGTGTGTATTTCATTTTTCATTTCCCTCTCCAATTCTTATTTCATTTTTTTCATTTGCAATTTTGCTGATGTTTACATATATGTATGTATGTATGTATTTTTTGTGTTTCATTTAATTTCCTCTTGCAAATATCAGCGTCCGTCTCCTGGGCAAAAGATTTAATTTCTGACAGTTTTGCGTGTTTGTACAAAATGTTAAAATGCTGCTCAGCATTTCTTTATAAATATATATAAGTGGGTGGGTGTATGTATGTGTTATGCTTACTTTTCTCACACTGGAGAACAATGTTTATTTAAAAGAAGCTTCAGTGTGCGTGCGAGCACATATTCAAAATAATAATCAAACAAAAACTAAACTCTCACCTCGACCTCATCTCTATTTCTCCTGCTCTTGCTCTTGCTCTTTCTCTTGCTCTGGCTCTGGCTCCGTCTTTCTTTGGCTATTCATGCAATTTACGTAGGCATTAAATTTTAAGCACTCGCCTTCACTTCCCCAATACAAACATCTCATTAATTTCACGTGCCGGCAGTCATAAACAACGTTTTCCACTAGAAGAGCTAGATAAACTTTGCGCTTGATGCCAAAACATTTCTCGTTCGGTTCTCGGTTCCTCAACTCCCAAGTTGATTGTTGTATTTAATAGTTCTTGAATGGATGCATTCACACAGACACACACACACACCCATACCCACACTCACTTACTTACTCTTATAGATATTTATAATCGAGAAATTTTCTTAACAATTACGCTTTGAGCGCATTGAACTGTTTTCCTCAAATGAACAACGGAACCTAAACAAATTTCCAAGGCGCATTCTTAATTTATGGACACAGTCCAGCATGTAAACGACCCGCAACACGTTAGGCTTGTGCTGCGTGTGCTATAAAGACCCTTTCTCTAGGCAACGTCTAGCTGGTCTATATATAGAACGTAACAATTTGGAATGTTTAAAAACGGAAATACTTTTTGGCTTGCCGTAAATAGCTGAGCGATTAAAAATGTATCCCTAAAGGTCCTATCAAATAGTTTTTGTATTATTAAACTCTTTTTATAGTAGTTGTTTATTATAAGAATATTTATGGTCTTTGGGAGAAATTTATAGGTTGATAAATGGCAAAGAAGGGAAACTATACGGTATCAGCTATGAATTAAGATAGCTTAAGACCTTGATTTGTAGAGATAGCTATTGATATATAGATAATAGATAAGAAATACAAGATACACGATTCAGGACAGTAGATACTAGATCTGGTATCAAGTATCTAGCATCGATACTTGATACCAGATACTACATTCCAGATACTAGATACAGGATACCAGATACTAGATACAACCAGAAAAATACAAGATACAAGCTACAAGATACAAGATACAAGATACATGATACATGATACATGATACTAGAAACTAGAAACTAGAAACTAGATACTAGATACTAGATACTAGATACTAGATACTAGATACTAGATACTAGATACTAGATACTAGATACTAGATACTAGATACTAGATACTAGATACTAGATACTAGATACTAGATACTAGATACTAGGTACCAGGTTCCAGATACTAGAGTCAAACTCCATTTTATTGCATGGATGGAGTTACAATAGATGAAGGCTGTATTGTTATACAAATTTTAAATTTCACACCCAAACACTACTTTGACTAATCTAAAAATCAATAACTAATATTTTTAGGTAAATAAACATAAGCATAAATAATAAATATTCTAATGCAAAAAGTTCCCCCAGATTAAGTAAACGGATTTCATTGAAAATTCGTGCCATAAATTATAGAAATTCACGGAAAATCGTTAGCAAAGATAATTTGTGAAGCGCTTTAGCAATAATTTTCCAGCTGACTTAAATGCACAGATTATCAACAAGTGCATGCAAAACACAAGTACACAAACACAGACAAAGCGCACTCAATTATGGTGAAGAACGAAAGAAAATTAGAATGAAAAACTGGGGGGAAAATTGCACAGAAAATTGTGTAAAATGAAAGCGGCTAAAATTAGACGGCAAATGCAGTAGACAAAGGCAAAGTGGGCTAGTTAATGCAAGTGAAGCCAGGCACAAGGCACCAATTGAGACCCAAATAGAGCAATTTCGGGCGTAGACCACCTAAGTTAAACAGAAAAAAAGCAGAAAAAAAAACCCAAAATAGAATAGAGAAAAAACTTAAAGCCAACAATTAAGCCTTTGTTATGTTCAGAGCTGTGCTACAGCCGGCGGACAAGTCCGAGCCAAGAGCATAAGATGCTGATGACCATTATGATGATGGCAATCATAATGATGATCATGATAATGATAATCACGATAACGTTCTCACTGTGTGTGTGTGTGTGTGTGTGTGTGTGTGTGCTAAAGGCCATTAAGCTCTACTTGTATAATACAAAGCGCACACATTTAGCTCAACAACTACGAACTATGCACTTGTAATCTGTGCATAAATATTTATAACCTCCCCCCGCCCTGCCCAGCAGCGCCCCCGCCCCGCCCCATTGACCGCCCCTGTAACGCCCACAGTGAAAAAGTGCCCCGAGTGCGTTTTGCGTCACTGCACATAATCAGACGCCTTCTGTATTTTGCACTTTACATCTTTGCCACACACACACACACACTGGCTTGGGGCGATTTGCCATAGCGCAAAGATACCCTACGCCACTGCTTTGTGTGGTAGTTTGGCTTTTTATTTGAGTCTGAATTATATCAGATAGTTTTGAATGGTAAAGTCGTTTTTTCTTTTATGTAAAGTTGGGAAGATTATTGAGTAAAAGTTGAGAAAAAACTGCAGATATTTAGTTGTCCGTATTAATTCTGTTTTATATCTGTCAATATATAGAAGGAACCCTATTTTAAACATTTATAATATTTATTTAGTAATAGTTCAATAAAACAGAAGCAACAGATTGATTAGGCTAGGTTTTTTTTTTTTTTTTTTTTTTTTTTTTGTAAATAAAATATTTAATAAATTATAATATTGTTTTTTAATTCAATTGAGCAATAAGCTTTACAACAAATGTTGCATAATAAATCAACAGTTCAATAAAAGCCAGAAAATATTATATTAGTAACTACCAAAATAAAAGCTCAGAAAGTTTTTTGCTTATAGAAACTGAAACGTATAATTCAATTAATATTTTATTACTTATCAAAATTTGTTAGGCTCAAGTAATTTTTTTTTTTTTTTTATTTTCTTTAAAAGTAATTAATAGTAAATCCAACTCCACACATACTACAATACATATAATATATATTTAAAAATTTACAAATAAAAACTGAAACAATAAAATAAATATTTCCTCTACAATTTCTTATGCCAAATGACACTTCCACAATTCCCTTTTTCTCCATCCCAAGCGCTATTTATTGTTATTATTAAAAATAACAAAAATATTTATACATTCCATTTGAATCGAAACCCCATAACATTGTATGACTCTCCTTAGGTTTTCTATTCATACAAACCCAAGGGTATTTCTTGTGCCATGTCAGCAGCTTGCAAAACTATGGCCAAGCGTGATATCTTTGTAGCATGTGCGTCTTATCTTATTTCTGTATATTTGTTGCTTCTTTATTTACAGGCGCCGGTGAATCGGGCAAAAGCACAATAGTCAAACAAATGAAAATCATTCACGAGAGCGGGTTCACTGCGGAGGACTTTAAACAATATCGACCGGTTGTCTACAGCAACACAATACAATCATTAGTTGCAATATTGCGAGCCATGCCAAATCTTAGTATTCAGTATAGCAATAATGAACGGGAGGTGAGTCGAATAACAATTCCATTCTAATGCATTCCATTTATCTATCTAATCTGACTCTCTCTCTCCCTCTCTCTCTCTTGCTTTCTTTAGAGCGATGCGAAAATGGTGTTCGATGTGTGCCAACGCATGCACGACACCGAACCCTTCTCAGAGGAGCTGCTGGCTGCCATGAAGCGGCTTTGGCTGGACGCCGGCGTACAGGAGTGCTTCTCGCGCAGCAACGAATATCAATTGAATGATTCCGCTAAATAGTGAGTAGCACCTTTGATTTGTACCTCCTTATAGAAATTACCTATAGGCAATGGTGGCGGGGCTATGAGTGAAGTGAAACAGATTGTCTTGATAAGGGCTATGAACTGAGCAGACTTCACAGACTTCCCTTTGAACTATGCTGCATATCATAGCGTTGTTATGGTATTTTGCTTATGAAGAATATGAAAGCTTAGCGCATTTTCTTTTCTATTGCTACGCAAACATACTTGAGATAGGCAAGCCTAGGCCTATTTATAAATCATTCTTGATAGCTGAGGATGAAGTTTTTATAAATAAAATATTAAGTAAGATGTATAAACAAAGTATTTCCAATACAGTTTCGATCAATAAGGTTCTTATATATAGTTAGCAACAGCTAATTATATATAGGATTATTAATTATAATAATAAAAAAAAAATTGTTTGATTCAGTATGAGCAACAAGCTTCACAGCAAATGAACAATATGTTGCATTATAAATTTAAATATATATGTACATATATATTTATAATATATAGCTCATAAGCTATAAAAATATATAATATAAATAAAATATAATATAATATAATATAAATCAAATGTTTAAATAAGAAATTAAAAAAAAAAATACTTCCAATCAATATAGAGTGCTATAATCCCAATGATTTATGGAGGTCATAGGCCAGTCTTCATACAAATTGTATAAACATTTATGTAGTAATTCATTATATTTAGTCATGAATCAAAGGCTTACTGCTAATTCTCATGACCTTGAATATAAGCGAAATGCTGCCGCCTCAATTAATCACATATTCATCAAAGGCATTACATGCACAGCATATGTCACATGTACTATACATACACGTATATAAATAACGGTACATGTGTATATGAAATTCAACATTTATGTCACATAAAACGGACTAATCCCCATGAATAATCGTTTCAATGTGCGTCTGTGTTCCACTTCCATTGCATTCCGCGCGCTTGCATGATTAATGTAGCATAAACAAAACACACACACACACATACAGAAAAACACGTTGCATACTTTTAGGCTCTTTATTGACTACGACTTTTGGCTGCGTACAGTAAAACTAGAATTGATGACTAACACGAATACAATACGAACAAAGATATATAGATATAGAGATATATGTACAAAGCTACTGTTGCCGCTGCTGTCAGTGTCCTGGCTCAGATACATTTGCTTAATTAAGAAAAAGACAAACGCGTGACAGTCAAGCAAATGGAAACCAAACAGCAAAAGCAACAGCAGCAGCAACAACAACAACAGTAAGAATAACAAAAAATATGCGTGCTGCTAAAAATATCACACAGCCGCCGCGTTGTGCGACAGCTGCAAATCCTCAACGGCTACTGCTGCTGCTGCTCCTCCTCCGCCTCCTCTTTCTGCTTCTTCTCCTTGCCTCACTCTTCGCGTGGCGTCAATTTGAAATTTAACGGCGATTCAGGTATATACGTGGAATTGACGCGGTAAACGAATTCGTCGGAATTATAGGATACGTGGTATTTGCGAAAGATCTGCCATAACAAGAGACAATTAAAATTTCATACCACACTCTCCCCCTCTCTCGCTCTCCCTCTGTCCTTACCTTGGCCAACAGCGTATGCAACTCGATTTCAGCGAAACGCCGACCCACGCACATGCGACGTCCATAGCCAAAAGGCAGGCTTACGAAGGGGTGTATCTTCTGGCCCGCATGCGGACAGCCCTCAGCTGAAATGAAAAAGTTGTAAATGAAAAATAGAGAGGAAAAAAAACTATTTCCACGCCCTCTTTTCACACATACCTGTGCCCTGTTTGAGCCAGCGCTCGGGCAGAAAACGTTTGGGTTCCGGGAAATATGTGGGATCATTTGAGACCACCAGATGTGGAAAGATGACGTGTGTCTGCATAGGAAAGAGAGAGAGAGAGAGACAAAGAGAGTAAAAAAGTTTCTATGGTGGCAACCACGCCCACTTACGCCCTTTGGCACATGATAGCCATTGATAACAGCATCTGCCTGCAAATTGCGTCCATTTGCAATGACCACCGGCTTCATCCTGTAAAGGTAGAGACAGAGAGAGAGAGAGAGAGAGCAGCTGTATAGAGTACCTGTGTGTGGGTTTATATCACTAGTGAACCTACCGCAGCGTCTCTTTGACGCACGCTCTCATATACGGCATCTGCTCGAGGACATGCTGATTGATCTGGGCATCGCGCGTTGGAAACACGCGCTGCAATTCCTCGAACAAACGCTGCTGCTTATCTGGATTCTTGGCCAACTGATAAATGGTCGACGAGGCGGCAACCGAGGTCTGCGAAAACGGGGTTAAAGTTAGCTATATATATAGATATATATGTATATACTCTTATATGTATTTCACAACTTGTGCGTTAATTACTTAATGAGCTTTATTTATAGCCTGGCGTAATGGCAATAATGATTGTGTCATTCGATTATCTCTTTAGATTACAGCAAATATATATTACAATCAGCCATTATTTGTCGTTCATTTTTAATGCCATGGATATGAAGTGAAAATGCAAATGGAAAAAACGATGCTATCTATTGATAATCTATTCATTTGCCATTTAGTCGGCGTGTTTGTGTGTAAATATATGCGTAAATTAAAGGGAATTATGGGCTGATAAACCTTTTACAAATGCCAAACAAAATTTTAGAATAGAAACGGAAAACAAAGTAATAAATAAATATTCAAAGTTCTTTGCATTCATAACCAGAATTTTATTTAAATATTTTATTTATCAGAAAATATATTAAGAAGGAGAGACAACAAACGGGAATATTTAAAAAATATATATATTTTATGTTTAATATTACCCAAAAAATAATAAAATAAATTAAAAGATAAATAAATTAAAAATAAAATAAATAAAAAATAAATTTAAAAAAAATAATAATAATAAGCTCAATATATACATAAATTACATTATAATGATTATTTGACATTTTTAAATATAAAAATTAAATTATGTTCTTCATGATAATGTAATTTCAACAGATCTTTTAATACTATTGCATACCAAAATTTTTTATTTTATTTAAATTTTTTAATTAATTTTTATTGTATATTTATTGTCAATATACTCTTAAATATCACCATAAAACTATTCATCCCTTATAAACACTAACGCCTCAAATGATAGTAAATAGTAGATAAAATAATAGACTAGAATCCTGCTTCAGGAATTACAAATCAATCAAGGAAATGGCGTATCAGAACTTAAGTTTGAGTTGTGCAAACAAAGCCAATTTAAGACATTCAAATTGGAATGCAAATCAGATAGCTGCGCCACTCCAATCAGAATGCAAATTCGTATCGAATACCCTTAAGCTATACTAGATACTATATATATATATATACATATATTTCAAGTAGTGCAATTTCGCAAAAGCTTTCGACTTTATGCAACTATTGGCAACAATTACTCACCGTATCGACGCCCACGAGAAACAGATCCAGGGCCAAGACAGCTGCCAACTTTCGATTGCCGGTTTTGCGAACGATGCGCTCCACAATGGAGATGTCTGCCTCGCTTTTGGCTATCGCGCTGGCCTGGTCCGCGTCGGCCTTGTCCATCGTCTGGCTGATGTTCTTCATGCAAATGCTAAATCCATCAATTGAAATGCAAGATATATGTATGTATATAAATGTGTTGTGAAATGGGGGCGTGTCGCAACCTACGCAGAAAATTGATCCAGGGCGCGCACAAAACTGCGATAGGCCTTCGTGGGATAGAGGCGCCACAGGGGCATGCGAAGCTCCAGCTCTGGCACCGCCCAGAAGAACGTATTGATGGCCTCAATAATTTGCTGTGCCTCAGCGCTGCCCTCCGGTGACAAACAGCCCAGTCGTGTGTCCAGTGAAACACGGCCCACCGCTGCAAGGACGTAGGCCAAACAAAGAGCAGGAAAGAGAGGGGGGAAAAGAAGAGAAAAGAATCCTTTTTTATGTGGCCAACTATTTGCGCCTATAAACATCATCGTGGCTTACATTCGAGCGCCCATTTGTACAGTTCGTGCAGAAAATTGTCGGGCAGCTCCTGCTGCTCGTTGCGCATCTCGTCTATGCTATAAAACGGTAAATGTGAGCTGAGGCTGGGCAGGTGCCAAGGAGCTGACGACTAACTTACCGCACCATAAACTCGCTGGCTATATCATTCAGCGGGGGTATGTACTTCTTGGCCGTTTGCGGTTGCAGCAAAATTTGTTGCACCTCCTGGCGAAATGCCTCCCACTTGGGACCGTGCCTAATTGTGTGCAGGTGGGTTTAGAAGTGAGGTGAGGTGAGATGCAGAATGGGTGAGTGAAACGTTGCCAAATGCAAACGTAATACTTACACGCCAATTAGACCAGCCACATCGCCAAAGAAGTCGCGGCGCAGTTCACCCTTATAATGTCGCAGCGAAGGCATCGAGGGTCTGCCAAGAAGCAAAACATATACATGTATAAAATGACAAGCACACTCACACACACAAGAATATGTACATATGTACATATGTGTGTATATTTGATGAGCCGGCAATGCGGCGTATGCGCAATTTGATGCTTTTTAAGGAACATGATGTCAAATGGGCTCAAGTTGTTTGACTCTCTCAAAACATGGCTTGTGCCTTACATTATTCAGTTACCAAATGCTCGCGTGAGACAAAACAAGCAACAACAACAAGATACAGATACATTTGTGTATCTTGTATAAATTCGCATGTCGCTATATAAATAGTCGCATTTTATTTTGTTTTACGACTTCGCATTTTATAGCCAAGTGTGGGCTGTTGGGATAGGGTGTCGCGCTTAGTAGGTTCTATTAAACACACACACACACACATACACACTCGCACTCACACATATTTGTTTGTCTATTTGCTGGGCTCGTTGCCCCAGGCAACAATATTCAATTAAATGGCATAAAACAAAAGTCATATGACTTTATTTAGACACTCACACACGCACATTAGGGGTATTCAAGCTAGATTGCGGCGGCCTTTCTTTTCAACAATGTTTTAATGATGTTTCTTGCAAAATTGCGTTTTATAGCAGCTCGTTAAGAGTTTACTTAGAAATTGTTGAGATTTTGTTTTGTTTGCTTGTTTTTGCAAATCAACTTTCTTTTTAAATGTATTCTCTTTTGTTGTGTTGCCTGCTCAAAGATAGCAAAATCTGAACATAATTGAAATCTTTCAAATTAAATCTCTATTTAAAACTGGAGATCTTTCTACGTGCGAGCATATTTTAAATCGTATGTATTCATATATTACCATATTCAATATATTTAATTCATTTAGAGCTGCTTACCTACATCTACATGTATAGTTATATATATGTATCTATAGCTATATACCAAAAAAGTGTATCGCAAAAGATTATATAATATACTTTAAAGCTTATTTTAACATCATTCTATTTAAATGCAATTTATAGTCTGAGAATTTTATTCTTCAATATTCTGCGCACACACAAAAAAAAGAATAGAATAGAAGTTTGCTTTGTGCTTAGCTAAGCATATCATATACTTAGCTGTTTATATCTTTTGCTTCTTTCTTTGGCTTAAACCAGTTTTTGATTACTCCTGAATTTAATTTTCATTCATGCCGCAAACCTGTTCTGTCTTGAAATGAGCTCATAGATTAACTAAATCTTTGTTGTCCAGAGAAGAAGAGATGAAATAGTGGAACTTCGAGAGTTTTATGATCTAGGGTATAACTAAAATATAATTATAATTCTCAGACGATAAACTTATTGAACTATCGCCTATATTTCTTTAATTATTTTTATTATATTATAATCATTATTTATAGAGTTTATCTGTTCTATGCTCATATCTGAATTGATATAGTATTTACTATATGTTCAGCAGAGTATAGTTCACAGTTATTTAATTAGTTGATATTTAGAAAGAATGAATTAGGTGTGTTAATCGCCTGATTATCTTCAACAGACAAATCATAAATCGATGCACAATTTTAATCATACTCATCCATCTCATTATGATTCATCTCATTATGATTATTATCATATCATGTTCGTGCTCATGCTCATTGTTGCTGCTAATGAGGCAGCTTAGCAAAGCTGAGCTGAGCTTAGACAGAAGAAATTTAAGAACTCTCTTTATCAAATTTCTATTTTTCTTTTTGACTGACATCTCCACAGTATCTACCAGTCGCCTACATTCCATTGGTGTGGTATTTAAAGTATTTTTATGCATTTCATTTACATGAATGCGCTATGTAAAATATTTGGATAATTTATAATGTGCATTTAATTTACATTAATGCAACGCTGACAGCTGAGCTCATCGACCAGTTCAGTCAAAGGTCAAATGCCAGAGTTGGGCGTAAATTAAAAACAAAATTATCAAAGAGCTGCGCTGAAATAAATTTAAACAAATTTATCTGTTTATGCATATTTTTATGTTTCGTGTTTCTTTTGCTCTTGAACATGTGTAAGCCGCCGACGTGAGTTGCAGATAGATTTCGAAATTGTAGGCCAAAAAGCTGCAGCCAGTTGGCCAACTGAATTGGCTAGACAATGTGTCTGCGTTTTGTCTCTTTAACGACTGTCAACAACAATAAGACTAACAATAACAACTGTGCATCTAATTTCAAGTTTATGTATATTTTATATATCTTTCACACACACACACACATTTGCTCTCTAAAGTTATGTGAGACATAAAAAAAGATACAACAAAGATTTTAGCTTCTTTCTACGTTTTCTACTGCTGTTTCGGGCCACACGCGAGGCGTAAAGTTTTACTTTGAATGTCTTCATCAATCAGTCAGTCACACATATATACATGTATATGTATGTCTTTATATATGTGTGTAAAAATTTTTGTTTGTTTTCTGCACATATATCAGTCAATTAGCGACGCCGCATTCATCAATCTTTCAATCTTTAAACATTTGCTCACCTTAACGCATTTGCGTTTTATGTCAATTTATTATCTATACTTTGTATGTGCACATCTCTCTCGCTCGCTCTCTCTCTCTCTCTATCTCTTGCTCTCCCCCTCCCATGATGACTTGCTGAATATAAGCTTTAAAAGTCAACTACATTTTTTTTCAGTTTGTTTTCAACGCGTCTATTGGATGCTTATTATTTTTATTTATCTTTTTTTTGCGCTCTGCACAGAAATTGGTTCATGGCCAAATGAACACGCAAAAAAAATAGAAAAAAAAAAAATAGAAGTAAAAGACAACCAACGCGTTGAATAAAAGAAAGTTTAACAAGCTAGCCCCAAGAGTTGGCTTTCTTGTTATGGAAAACAAATTTGTACATATATAAATTCATACTTAAAAAGAGATAAAAGATTTATTTACATAAAAAAATTTTTTTTGTATATACAAATTCATAATTAAAAAAAGATAAAAAAAAATATATGTTTGAATATGCCTAGTTTATTCGCATTCAAATATTTTTTTTTTATATTTTTTTATACATATTTGTATATATATGTATGTATATATATAGGTATATTTATATATGTATATTTATATGTATATATATATGTATATTTTTTTTTTTTTTTTTTTTTTTTAATATCATTTTTTACATATTTTTTTATAAATACATTTTTTATTTTTATATTTTTGCGGTTTCTTTGTAGGCCTAGTGAAAGTTTTTGTTTTTTGTCTTTTTTTGGCTCAAATATTTCGAGCAGCTCTTAATCAACTGCCACACACACACACACGCACATTCTAATAGGCCAAATTGTGCACGTAATTTGGGCAAACGGCATTATAATTACAACTAATTATCAAGCAGAATGCCAAACAGGAGGCAAATCCTTTGCTTCCATGCACACTGAAATAATTTAATTATGAATTTAATGCAATGTGCGCATAAATAATACAAACACAGGCACATTACATCGATGCTATGTAAAAGGATATCGTATGAATGCTGTGTGTGTGTGTGTGCGTCTGCTTGTGTGTGGGCTGTATTATATTACAGTGACGTCTGCTTGAATGCAGCCATGCATTAAATTACATATGTCAATTAGGCTGCAGTTATTCGAGCCAACTTAAGCTGCAATTGCTGTGCTGTAATTTCGCTTTGGCTGCGTAGCAGAAACTATTATGTAATACTACATTTATGTTTGAGAGCTAAAGCTTAAAGTCATATGCATTATATATTCATATATATTGATTATTTTAGTTACTCTCTCTGTGCTTAGTTTTGCATTATTTTGGCTGTCAACGAGCTTGATTAAAATTGAATTGATTTTTTTTAATTAAATAATTTTTTGTATAAATAAGTGAAATATATAATATACAAAATTTTATATTTTTTATATTATATTTTATAAAAATGTATGTATATAAAAAATAATTTATATTTATAAAAAATATTAATATAGTAGAAACTCAATTCAATTGAAAGGCAAATCTATTCTATATAGGCAAATTCTTACACTTAAACTCTCTAACATATTTTGAAGCTCTTTCATCTGCTAGCCATATTATTTACAACCCAAAACAAACTTAACATTTGCTCAGTTGGCAAACATATCATTTATAGCAATTTGCTTTCGTTCTTGCGATTTCCCTTACACAAATTCAAATAAGCTTCACTTAAGCCCAAAACTATAATTCTATATATACACACACACCCTCAGCACTGTCTGAAATTGCCATGCCCGTTGCAAGCTAATAATTTAATAATAAGCTCCGTTTAAAGCTTCTGTTACGGATTTTCAAATATGCATGTGAAAATGTTTGCTCGGTTGGGCTGAACGCCCCCACACACACACATTGAGTGGGCATGACATGCTTACCTGTGCGGCATGGCCTCCTCCTTTTTGAATATGTTGCGTATTTCATCGCCATCAAACACAAACAGCAAATCCGGATGCCCAATGAGTCCGCCCACTTTGGCCATTTTGCCGTAGTTGATATGCAGCTCGTGCATTACCTTGTCGAGGTCGCTAATTTTGTACGTGCCTATGAAAATCGTTTGTATATGTGTTAAACGATACTCTGTATGTGTATGCGTGTGTGTGTGTGTTTGTGCTAAATCGCATGTTTAACTAACCAATTAGTGGCGCAAAGCGCCAGGAATTGCCAATCAATGGCAATGGATAAGGCCCGGGCACCTCCTCATAGGGACGCACAGCAGGTGTAGCTGTCGCTGTTGCGCTTGTTGTTGTTGTAGCTGTGGCAGCTGCTGCTGTTGTTGTTACTGTTGCTGCTGTTGTGTTGCTGTTGCAAATTGTATGTCAGAGTATGCAGCAGGTATTGCTAGCTGTCAAAACTCACCTGCTGATGGCAGATTCGATTCGTTGTTGTTGTTGTTGTTGTCGCTGTCGCTGCATCGCTCCAGACGCCAAAGATTTTTCAATTTCCGTTGCCACGCCCACGCCGTCATGTGGTGCGGCTGCTGCATCGGCTGCACCGCCCCCGGCTCGGGGCAACAACGTCGACGTCGCGGAGTAGTTGGTGCGCTTTATCAGCGCCGCTGTGGTCTTCCTCAAGCTTGACATATTTTCTGTTGTTGTTGTTCAATTCTCTGTCGTTGTTCGGCTGTGCTGAAAGGCAAAGAGCGATGGAAGTTCGTTATGAACGTAGCTACGAGAAGCATGTGGAATCATGCAGTAACAGGTAGTAAATAACAGGTTTGAGTGGGAGCGAGTCTCATTTGCATTTTATGAAAATCGCATAGAGCAGCAATATAATGTGTTTGACTGTGTTTGCGCAGAGTGGAGTGAGTGAGAGGTGTGAAAGGATAACGCTCAGTCATCTAGACAGCATTAGAATTGTAAATATATACATATATACATTTAAACTGTTTAGAGATGATTGAAAACTCCTTATATATGCTTGCTTTACATGAACTCTTGAGAAGTGAAATTAAAGCATATTTGTTTTATATTATTCAGTGGAATATTCTATGAACTTAGGCAATAACGCTACGCATATCTGACACTAGAATCGGAATTGTTTTTTCAGTTGCCTAGTTTTATAAATTAATGTAATAAAATATTAAATAACCTGAATAACAAATTTGTTTCAAATTTAATATTATTTTAGAAGAATACAAATATTTGAGTTGAATTAAAATTGAAAATAAAATCAAATTCAATACAACAAAAAAATAATAATTTAAAAATGTCATCTAACTATTATTAAATAATTTTATAATTAATAAATAAAAATTCAAAATTTTTATAAATGTTTAAAAAAAATATATCTTAAAAAAAATAATATACAAATATAAATTTAAAATATAAAAAGCAAAAATAAAATATAATAATAAAAAAAAAAAAAAAAAAAAGTTTGCACCTTTGTTTTTTTAATTTTTTATTATTACAATTTGAAATTTTACATTAATATAAAATATATATGATATAAATAGAAAAATTAAAAAAAAAATTAATTTAAAATTGTCATAATCATATTTTAAAATATACTAAAATATTACAATAATTAATACCCAAAACAGCATTAAAACTCTTCAAGTTTATTAAATTCAACTCATTTAATAATACATTGAGCAATAGTAGAATAGAATAGAATACGATAGTAGAATATATGTAACATTTTCGTAATTCAATTAGCATTCCAACTCAAATAAGCTATATTGAGATCGTGAAAATTGCAAAGAAAAACGCAATTAGCGTTGGCTTGTGCAATATTACGTCTTTATCTAGAACTTGTATGTGCTGAAAACACAATGTAATAGTATTAAAGCCATTAAAATTGATGTTAGCTTAAAATGGGCCATTGGAGGGAAAGAGACAGAGTATTGTGATTGTCTGCAAGCTGAATGAAAGATTTTATCAACTCAGCTCATTATATAACTATATAAAAACAAAATGGCATATAGAAATGGACCCTAAAACCCTAGAGCACTGAGAGATTACGACTGTAAATGGTTGGAAAATGTTAAGCAAAAACTTGAACAAGTTTCGCAGCCGCCGACGCCACTTGTGCCGCCCACTTGAGTTGAGAACTGGAGAAAAACTAGCAAAAACAAAAACAAAACAAAAAACTAAAAAGATGAGATGAAATGTATTTCAAGTTGTTTGCTGTGCAAAACTTACGAAAGTTGTTGCGGCTGTCACTTATTCCAGATGAGTTGGCATTATAATTTCCATGCACTTTATGAAAAACTTTAGCAAAAAGTTGTTCTCTCTCTTTCTTTTTTTTTTTTTTTTCAATTATTATAAACACAATCCAACTATGCTGCTGTTCATAATGTTATATAACTGAGTGCAAATAAGGTAGCTCAGCGCTGCGAATTGCTTGGGCAAACGACAATTGTCAAGTTAAATAAAGAAGCGCTGAGAACATGTATTATTTGATTATTTATGAAGATGCTGTGCTTATAGCAGCTCCTACAGTCTCACTCTGCCGCATTGTCTCAACAGGCAAACAATAAAGTTAGCTGTCAATATTTAAATAATGGAAGGTTAGGGCACGGTAAACACAATATTTATGCACGAACATAAATACTGCATGTGGCCATAAATGTGCGGATGTCAACTACAAGTTTCTGGCCCAGACGCGCAACCTAATGTCCCATGAGAGACGCTTTTTTTTTTTTTTTTTTGGGCCCAAATGCAGTGCACTCAACGGGAGCAGGCAAACAATGAACAATTTACCAAAATGCCTATGCAATAAGAGCAACAACAATAACAACAACGACAACAATGAGAAAATAAAACGAACTTAATATGCGGCCTAAAATGCTGGCAAATAAAAGCCCCAAAGCTACGCTCAAGCAGTTTACATTTGATTTTAGCCCAAAACTCAAAGACCTAACTCAATACAGAGCAGCAGCATTGTTAAAGTGTGTGTCTCTGTGTGTGTGTGTGTGTTTGTGTGTTATGTGTTTGTGTGTGCATATGCGTGGGGCCAATAAAATTCAAGTGGCTAACAAAAGACATTCAATATAAATGTATATATATACATATATTATATATACATACATACATACAGATATTTGCTCATATATACGCGTCTATACACTTCAAAGCGTGATTTGGTGGCACGCTGCGTATGAGCAATATTGAGATATTGCTCATACGCCGCGTGTCGCTGCCACTGTCGCGCGCTCTCTCTCCTTCTTACTCTCTTTCTCTTTCTCTTGCTCTCTGCGCCTGCTCCTAACTTGCAACTTCTGTGCGCTGGCAATTTAAATCCCATTTGCCGCACACAATTTTTATAGCTCAATCTCCATGTGTGTGTGTGTTTGTGTGTGTGTTTGTGTGTGTGTATACACACACAATCTTGGCATTATGCTTCTGAGCTTATATCCTTGCCCTTGCCTTGACAAACGACGACCTTCAGCTCAGCCGTCCAGCACTTGAGCTCTGTGTACCACAAGCTAGTCAACCACACATACATCTTATCGGGGCATGCCTCATAATGAACTTGAGTGATAATTCTTGCGCTTGCCCCCCAAAACAAGCATATAAGAAAAGAAAACCAAAATGTCAAGCAGCCTCTGCTGCTGCTGCTGCTGCTGCTTCTTCACACAGCTGTTTAAGTGCTTTGTCTCCTCGCTGGGCCAGGCCGCTGCTTAACTTTGACTTTGCTTAGCCAATGCGCCAGCAATTTCAATTGTCGCGTCTTTATTATTAAAAGAATAAACAACGACGACTATGCACTGTAAGAAATTGTGCTTGACTTGGCAAACTATGATAGTTGAAATTGTAGGAAGTTTTTATGTAGAGTGCGAAAAGCAAATGACTTTTAAGCTGAGAGAGTTTACGTATGTATGTAACAATTGTTGTGTATATAATTGTATATATATATATAATTGTATATATATAATTGTATGTATAGTTATTGTGTATATAATTGCGTGTTTTATGTAATAAGAGTATTATTGAAATTAGATACAGCATTTAAAATATCATGATTTAATGCAACTTGAACCACTTTGGACAATTTCATTTAACTGTGACTAATTTAACGTCTTTTAATCACAGCCTTGTCGTGCAGCTTTACATATATTATATATGTATATGCAAATGTATTTAAGCCATTTATCTATCATATAGTATTCATAAATAAAATGAAAAATAAAATAGCACCATGTGCATTATTTTTTTTTTTTTTTTAACTTCTTTGAGAGTTTTGCGAAATGTATAAAAACGTTGAATATTTTTGTGATAATTGTTATTTATTGCAATAATTTATTGTTTTCTGCTTATATAAGCAAAAATAAGTAGATCAATACACTGATAAATGTATCGAGGAGGATTTTTTAAACTTTGAATTTGCCAGTGGTGTTCTTTTATTTTTTACATATATACATGTATATATTTATCACTGAAAATTTATACTGAAAATTTATACTGACAATTTATATGATTTTATAAAATTTATAAAGCCTTTTATCATATTTTGCAAATATATTTATATAATCATATATATTTATTATTTTATATAATTTTATAAAATTTTTAAAGCTATCATATTTTGCACAAATATTTATATAATCATTTTATATATATTTAATATTTAAATGTATATATATATTTATTTTATATAGCTTTTTAAATTTCTATAAATTTTCTTCAATTTGTTGCCACCGTCTTGTGCACCCCTTTGTAGTATGAGTAAAATGTATATTTCATTTCACATATTTATAATTTATTCAAGTCTCTCGCTTTGGGGCAAGAAAACTGTTCCATGGCTTCGCTTTGTACACACTGAAATGCTACAAGCTTTTCGTTTCCATTGAGTTGTCTAACGTTAGTTTGTTTTTTTTTTCCGCTCCACTCCCACCCACCGACAGCGCCGCCCTTAGCAGCCACTTGTGGCCCACATTGTTCTAGCTGCTTTTCAAGGCAACGTTGCGCACGACTGAAGGCGAAATCGAAATCGAAATTCTGTTTTATTTTTTGTTTTTTTGCGCATTTTGCAAATGCAGCAGACACACAAAAGATTCTATTCATTAGCGCACAAATGTTAAATATATTTATTGTAGTATTTACAGCTAAAAGTCTGTAGAAAGTTGCGGACTGCATAAATTATGACATTTAATCAAATATTTTAGCAAGTCTTTTATGTATTGGCGATTTCGTTTTCATTTGAATATTTTGTCGATATTTTTGTTTTGTTTTGTCATTGCAACAGCGGAGCGATTGATATCCAATTTGAGATCTATAAATTATGCGTATTGAGGTGTGGCAGGTGAGGCGTTACGGTTGCCGCAGCTGCTGCTGCTGCTGCTGTGTGTCTGCCACGCCTCCATTTGTTTGCTCTGCACTTGTCAAAAGCCTTTCAATGTTGGCGTTTTTAGCTGCCTTTTCACGCCTCACTTGCAATGGCAAATAACTCACAGACGGTATGAAGTGCATTGCACTTTAACTAGTTTTGTTTTGTTAACGTCGTCGTCGTTGTTGTTGTTGCAGCATTTGGCCAAAGTTTAGGCGGCCTTTTTATGGCCTTTGCCAGCTTTCAAATTTGGCTCCACTTGTCAACGCTTACAGCATTTGTGTTCAATTTATCTCTTGTCCAAGCTAAAACCCGGTTGCGATTTCCTATTGTCATTTTCACACACACAGACTCACATATAATAGATATGCATATATATATATATATATATGTATGTCTTGTATATATGTATATATATGCTTTGCTCGTAGCTTCACTCACTTGGTGTGGCACTTCCACTTCCACTTAAAACATCAAAGCGTCACGCTAACTTGCAAACTCGTTGGCCAATAGAAACCGAAAGTCGTAGCTCCGCTTTTGCCAGCTGCCTCGTAGAGCAAACGCGACGCACTAAACGCGATCGCAGCGCTTCTTAGTCTACTTATAGGACTTGTCGAAAAGCTTGCGCCGCGCCGCGCCGCGCTGCGCATCAATTCCGCTCCGGTCCAGTCTGGCACGGCGGACTGGTTAGAGTTTGGTCTACGTGCGCCGCCAATTGGAGCTGTGTGCGTGAGCAATTCCAAGCTATTGTTGAAATACCCTAGGCGAGTGTTGGGGGCGTTGCAGCTGGCATATGAAATGTGTAACGTTTTGGAGTGATCTTTTTTTTAAATTGAAATAAGTAATATATTATTTATATATTATAATTCTAATGGTATTCATATACACATACATATTTTATAAATATTTTTAAAATTGGTTTTGAACCCTAGAACTCTACAAAATTTAATTCAATTTCATAATTTGTTTTATTTTAATTAATTTAATTACCTTTTTCATTCGGCTCTTTATACAAATAAATGAAATTTTTTCGTTATCATTATCATTATTATCATTTTTTAAACTAATTATAAATTTTTATTATAAATTTTTACTAAAAATTTTTATATCTATATCGTTTTTTATGTTTAAATCAAAAATGTAAAAAATTTTACTTTTTCTTCTCCCATAGTTTTCCATTCAGTAGATAAAAAATAAATAAAATTTAATAGGCATTTCTTTGATTACTATACATTTATCTATATAAATATATAGTATGCATTTTTATGTTTTATACATGTCGATAACGATACACATATATTGTTTATATATCTTCTTTTTTTTTATATACAATTATTTTATAGCATAATTTTCAAATATAATTCATATGGCGGCCTTGACCCTAAATATACACAACGGTTAGTCAAATAAATGAAATAGGATAAATCAAATTGTTGTGCACTATAAAACATTAACGAAATGTATATAGAGCATGTGCAACTGTCAGCTTCATTTGAATATTTTATTGAATATTCTTGGAAAATTTGCCGGGATTATGTCATATATTTGTTTCCTATACTAATCAACAATTAACCAGAAAGAGAAACTAGACTGAGGCGATAGCCGATAGCAAATAATATTGTTAGAACAGAGAAGTTCTTCAAATACCTAAACTGGCATTGGGTGTATTGAAACTTGTTAATTTGTTGCTTAGTTATAATTAAATCAAATACTCTATCTAAAGCTTGCAAAATTAAAAAATAAAATAAAATATAGAAAGCTCACTATATATAACATTTAATATTGTCACACACTCAATAAAAATAATTACCTTTTCTATATTAGTTAATGTTTAGCAACTCTCTTGGCTGCCATTTAAAGACAGGGTATCAGAGCACTCGACTCTTTGGAGTTTCATGATTTTATTTATTTTTTTTAATTTCGGCTTCCACTGTTGGTTTTATTGTTAAGATACGCCCGCTAATTGTCATGTCTCTCTCGCTCTCGCTCTGCTGCTCTCTTCCTCTTTGCCTCTCCCTCTCTCTCGCGCTCTATCTTTCGGCTGGCTCTTCTTCTTCTTCGCTGACCATTTGAAACTGAAAGTGTTAGCCGCTAATCAATCTTACTAAAAAGCAAAAGTTTGTTTTCAACATTACTTCGTAACGGTTATTTACGCGTTTTAAATCATTTTAATCAATTTGATCAGTGTTTTATCAACTTTTATTCACCTGTAATTTCGTTTAGGCCCTAATGGCGGGCGGCATTAGGAAATTGCCTGAAATGAGAAAAAAAAACAAAAATTAAAATGAATCGAAATATACAAATACAGAAATTTGCATGAAGACTAACGATGCGTTTATCCAGACTATCTGTTTCTGTCGTTTTCTCGTCTGCCATCTCCCTCTGGAAATTGCATAAAAAATTTACTTAATGCACTCAGCCATAAAGCATATTAAGTACCCTTAACAGTTGGCTGCCTTTTCTCCAAGGCGAGAATTACAGCAGCATAAATAGTAAAGTTTTTTTTTATATTGCCATGGTGAGGCGGCTGCCATTTGCTTGGAATATGATATTTAAATTAAATTAAAAAAAAAAATATAAAATATATTCGAAGATAATCTTTACTGTGCTGCTGATTAAGCTAAATATATAAAAGTTAAAAAAATATTAAAAGGAGAAATAATAAAAAAATATATATAAAATATACCTGAAGAGAATTCTTAGTATGCTGCTGATTAAGCTAAATTATTAAAAATTCAAAAATATAAAGAGGAGAAAAACTTATATAAATAGACAGCCAGAGATAATATTAATAAAAATAATAAAAATAAAATCAGAATTGGAAAAAATATTTAATTAAATTTTATAATTATTGATTTAAATATTATCTTAAAGAATTGAACGAAATTTATTTAAAATATAATTTTAAAAGCAAATTTATATTTAAAATAATATATAACAAATAAATAATAAATGATCAAACAAATAAATAAAATAATAAATTGAGCTACTATTAGCTTTTCTTTTCAAATTTTTAATTTGATTAATTTATGCTATTTTTATATTTTTGGCATACATAATTGAGTTTAAATTGAAAAATGAAGACAAACAATTACAAAGTTAAGCAAGCAAAGGCAAAAATAATTTAATAAAACAACTAAAAAAAAATACAGTTTCATTTGCTCTGCTATGCAGGGCTCGTTAAAAAGCAGCCCGAGGTTAATCAATTTAGAATGGTTACATATTTTTGACCTATGCAAACATTATTTACAGCCAGTTTCTTCTTTTTGACCTTTTTCACATTTGGTCGCAGCCTTTTTTTTTCTTCTCTCGTGAAGCTAGAAACTTTTTACTATGTGTTTCACTCTCACTCTCACTCTTACTCCCTTTCTCTCTCACACTCCCTCACCCTCTCTCTCTCTCTCTCTGTCACTGTGCCTACAGTAAGTGCTAACTGAATGGCGCATGATGCAATATATATATAGACCGAAGGCATTACGTAGATAAGATTCGAGCGTTCGCAGATCATCGAAGAGTGAAAATTGTGAATAGGTTTTGATTAGCGTGTGCCGTATAAATGTAACAAATGTTTACACTGCCTCTAAGGCTTACGTCTAGGCATGCACAGTAAACATCATAGATATATACATATGTATATACATATATAGGTTCATTTAGAGTATTATGCAGTAAAGTTTTCCGCTTGAATGGGTCGTGTGGCTGATGTTGCGGTTATGGCCTACATATTTGGAGCATGGCAAGCGTGACTTGGCCAATTTTCCCTCCGCCATCCTTGGCTGTTGCATTTGCGACAGCGTTGCCAGACTTTGTTACACTACGATCAATGGGGTCCACTAAAAAACAGCAACAACTACAACAAAGTTGAGCAAGTCGCGTTAATCAAAAAATACACAACCAACAAAGTTGGCCACAAAAGCAGTTGTAATTGCCACAATAACAATAAGATTCATAGAAGACAAAACGCACAAGAGCAAGAAATGAAAAACTTATTTACGACCCATCTAAAAAGACCTTAGACAACTGGGCTTTTCGGTTTACCTGAGCTAAACACCTGCATTTGCTTTTGTTGTTTTTTTTTTTTAGTTTTTTTTTTGGCTTGGCAATTTGTTGCGTGCGTCGCCGCAATTACGGCCAAGATCTGGACTCGCTGGCCTAGTCGAAGTCGGACTTCGACTTCTGCTGCCACTTTATGTTGTATCATATATATATACATATATATATTTTTTTTCTTTTCTAATTTCTATTTGAAGCTGACCCACTTGTTGAACACGCAACCTTTGACTGATTGAGAGTCACAAATCAAGCTAATTATGTGGCCGCAAACAAAGATTGCGAGACTGTGTGAATACGCACACTAATACACATGTGCGTGTGTTTATATCTGTATGTCTCTTTGCTCACATTTGTATCTGTCAGATACATTTGTATCTATGCGTGTGCTGCCACTTGGCAGCGCCTACATTTTTGCTACATTTTAATTGTTTGCACAGCGCTTCGCCTGCGCCCTCAAATTGCCTCTGTGTGTGTGTGTGTGTGTGTTTGCCCCGCCACCAGCTGCAGCTAGTCAAACACATGAGCCTGTCCCCACCCATAGCCCCTTCCCCTACCCACCCATCAAAATAGCGTAACAGCCCTTACTAATGACCGCTGTCTGTTTGCTCTTTGCAGTTTCCTGGACGATTTGGATCGGTTAGGCGCCAAGGACTATCAGCCTACCGAGCAGGACATCTTGCGCACCCGAGTCAAGACCACCGGCATTGTCGAGGTTCATTTCTCCTTCAAAAATCTCAACTTCAAGTAAGTTGAAAACAAAATACAAACTTGATAGTTAAATATGGTGTTATAATACAGTCGAGTCTCGATAAATTGTAACAAGCTAAAGCGAAAATCGAGATAAATCGAAAAGAAATTCTATCCCCTTGAAATAAAATCGGTAATTATCGATAATTTGCTTTTTTTGTGTAAATCGAAAAAAAATTATCCTCTTGCCATTTCGAATTATCGGCACTCGACTGTATATTAATAATAATGTACCCTATGTTATAAGAATACTATCTGAATAAATAGAAAATATAACTTGGAAACCATTCATATAGATCATATTAAAGCAGAAGTAGAACAAAATAAACTTAAAGCTTGTAATATTATTAAGGATTCATGAGGATAAGATTGATTTTAGCAGTAAAACTCTCTTACATCTCATATAAAAAATCATCATCATATCTTTTCTAGATTGTTCGATGTGGGCGGCCAGCGATCTGAGCGCAAGAAATGGATACATTGCTTTGAGGATGTGACAGCGATTATTTTCTGCGTTGCCATGTCCGAATACGATCAGGTCTTGCATGAGGACGAAACTACGGTAACTACAAATGAGCAAAACTATAAAAAGAAAGGAAAAGAAAATCTACATTAATTTCAAAAATCATTCTCTAATTCACTGCAGAACCGCATGCAAGAGTCGCTGAAGCTGTTTGATTCCATTTGCAACAACAAATGGTTTACGGATACCTCGATTATATTGTTCCTGAACAAAAAGGATCTGTTCGAGGAGAAGATACGCAAGAGTCCGCTGACAATTTGCTTTCCCGAGTACACAGGTGAGTATCTGATACGGGACAAAGATAATTATGATATTAATTATTATTGTTTTTCGTTTGGCTTCTAGGCGGTCAGGAGTATGGTGAGGCGGCTGCCTACATTCAGGCTCAGTTCGAAGCGAAAAACAAATCAACCTCGAAAGAAATCTACTGCCACATGACGTGCGCCACAGATACCAACAACATTCAGTTTGTATTTGATGCTGTTACCGATGTCATCATAGCAAACAATTTGCGCGGCTGTGGCCTGTACTAAGACGTGATGGCGGGGCTAAACGGGAACCGTTACGGTATTACAAAAACAAAAAGAAGTAAACATAAAACAAGTTAAAATAATAATAATAATAATATTAATAATGATAATGATATATGAAAACAACAACAACAACAACAAATTACAGCGCGGGAGCACAACAACCCACCAGCATTGATCAAAAAAGCAAATGATGATAGAACCAACAAAACACATACAAATACAAACACACACACATTTACACGTACTAAGCAGAAAGCCCAAAGAACTTTTATTTGTTGCAACACAAACATAAACAGATAGAGAGAGAGAGAAGGAGAAAGCGCATATGCTTAACATATGATGAGAAATTTAGTTGACTAAATGAGGAAAGAGTTGTTGAAGAGAAGAGAAATATTCAAGCATTTCCTATATTTGCATAACATTTGCAACATGTATGACATGAAACGCACACACACACAGACACGCACACAAACAGTCAAACGTACACACAGACGCACAAACAAACATACACACACACGCACACACACACACAAGCATTAATGCATAATATGTAGTTGTTGTTTGGTCTGAATAATTTTATAGAATTTCATAATTTATGTGTAGTTTAGTTTCTCGTGTATTTATTAAACAAAGAAAGAGGAAGAGAATGAGGAAGAGGATGACGATGATGAAAACACAAAAAAAAAAACTTAAACCAAATGAAAAGTAAAGAATTGAAGTATATATACAGAAATATATATATACATATAAATATACATATGTATGTATACCGGCATCTAAGTATATAAATATTATATTATATATATTAAATGTTTCCTGTTGCAATCTCTTTGAAATTATTCATGCCATCAACGCTGCATTTCTCATGCTTGTTTAGGCTTAAGTTCAAAGTTTACAAACTCTCAGCGCAAATTGAAAAATACAAAAAAAAAAAAAAAAAAAAAAAAAAAAAAGAAGAATGAAACATGAAAAACAAATCCTTGGGCAATGAATTAGCAGAATGCATATAAATATTATTAAAATAAATTGAAAAAAAAATACAAAAAAAAAAAAAAAAATTTACAAATAATATTTAAAGCATAACGTAATGATAAAGCAAGTGAACAAACCAAAAAAAAAGGAAACAATTTAAAACGAAAAACAAACATAACAAATCTAATTTCTAAGGCCTAATTTAAAAAAAGAAGATGAAATTGATAAACGGACAAAAACTGTAAGGAAAACTCTCTGAAAACTATTTGTATTTACTATCAAAAAATTGCGATCGTTGTTGCAGCCAGCCAGCCATAATTCGATTGATTATATAGATCGATGTAAATTGTAATTTGTTAAAAATTTTGCATGTGTGTGTGTGTATATATATAGCATACGTACATATATGCCATGCCCATGCATTTAGAAAAGGAATCGGAAATCGAGAATCGAGCAAAGAGCTGAAGCAGCTACAAATCGCACGCACAAACACAAATACACACATCACGCACACACACACACAAATTAAGTTTAATTTTTGTACACTAATTTATTGTAATTAATATAATTTTGTTGCATTTATAAAGCCACGTACGATTGTAACTTATATAAAATGCAATTCGCAATTCAAAACAAAACACAAAACAAAAGAAAAGAAAGAAAAATACAGAGAAACTCGCAATAGAAACTGGGAAATAGCAAGGAAACGGGAGGCAAAAATCTCGAAATAGAAAACGGTTCATTGTAAAACGCATTGTATGTAATATTTATAAAGCATATACATACTATATATAATAATAATAATAATAATAATAATGATAATAATATTAATTGTAACATTTATTGTATTTAGTGAATGGCATTTAACACTGTGCAGTTGCAGCTGTTAATTTTGTTTAGACTTATTTATATACACTTATTAATGTATTTATGTATATGCATATGCTTATGCAACTTCTTTGATGTATCTATGATTGTGCATTTTGGGTTTACACAATGAATTTATAATTGTTATTTTATAGTATTTTTGTATATTATACAGTCGCTCTCTATCCCAGTTTTATCCTAACTTAACTTAACTCCACCTTCCGTATTTCTTTTTCCTTCCCATCCTGCTCTCATATACTTTTATATATATATATATACACTAGTATGATTTATGCAATCTTTGTGCTCTTGCTCTATGCGAAATCCATTTATGTTTTATAGTTTTTAAGCCTTATTTATGTAAAACACACATGCAACAAGCAACTTAAACAAAAACAAAAACAAAACAAAAAAACAAGAAACAAAACAATTTAGTAAGTTTATTAGCAAAATAAAAAATATCATTTAACATTTGGAAAACATTTTTGCTTCACAACAATAACTCATCAATCAAAAACTGAAACCTTGAAACAATTAACCAGTGTATTGACTAAGCAAAAGTTGCAGATACTTGGGTATCTGTCAGATACTTTTGTAGTTGGATGCCATATTATGAGCAGTTTTCTAAGCATAACACACTCCTTACAACTACCTATCCAAATACAAAAACAAAATAAAGATCCACAACCACAACAAACACTGTAATATTTATCGTATGTATTTTCCATTCAACTTGTAAAATTCTACCAAAATACAAAATAAAAAAAAAATAATAAAATATATAAAAAAAATCATTTTCAAATAAAAACTATTTATTCAAAAACAAAACAAACAGCAAAACTCTTTATTCCTTGCAAAATTTCTCTTACAGCTGGCTAAATGAGCTGCAAAATGATTCGATAAAACAAATTTTTAATTGGATGCTGCTTATGAACACAGACACACACACACTCAAGCAAAAAGAGAGAAAGAGAGAGATAGTATAGAACAAGCCGTTGTGAACTCTGCTAAGTTGACTAAAATGTATGTAATTATATAAATATATATAAAACTAAAATCAAATATATTTATTGAACGTTTAAATTCAAGCAAAAAGCAACTTAAGAGAAAAAAAAAAACAAATCAAATAAATATTTGTAACTACAACTGATGTAACTTATAAATATTAAGGAACAACAACAAAAACAGGAAATTATTCATTTAACTAACAAAACGATCTTGATATATATATAGTGAGAGATATAGAAACAACAAAACATACATACACACATACATAAACATATGTACTATATTTTTCTCCTAAATAATGTAACTATAAAAAAAAACTCCATAAACTATTTAATTTATATTCTTTTATATCTCTTTTTTTCCTCAACTTTAAGACTCGTCTAGCTCAACTTTGTAACTTAACAGAATAATAACTACAATTTTGCATACATTTATGAATAAACATAAGACAGAAATACAAAATACATATTTACATATGCCATAAATAAACAATTTTGCATAAATACAATTTTAAAATAATTAAAAACATAAGAAAACTTTACATACGACATACATTTAAAATTCAAATCATAGCAAAAAGCAAATTTCATATTTTTCTAAAACCGGCTCATACTATAAAGTTTTTGCTCCGATCTAAGACATACACAGATACACACACAACACACACATACACAATTCGCACCACTACTACACTGAAAGAAATTAACTATTACTTTAATAGCAGCTAAATCATTTTTAGGATACAAACATTTAAAAAATAACAACTTTGATTTGTGTGAAGAATAACAAAAATTTATGACACAAATTTAAAAAAAGATTTTAATAAATTTTGTATAATTAAACAAGCAACAACAGCAAGAATTATATTGTTCAGAGTAGTGCTGACGATTGGCTAGATGGAATATGGAACCAGAGTTTATAGCTAGAAAAACTTTAGATGTTATATCCGAATTTTTTAGTCCAATTCGATTTTGTTGTTGCGCTTTAAATACATGCAAAATAAATAATCATTTCCCATGTTTAAGCAACACAAAGCGAAATTCAAATCATATTTCTAATGAGCTAAAAAAAAAAAAAAAAAAAAAAAAAACAGTTATATTTTGCATCCTCGTGTACGAACCATGTATGAACCAAGCCCTTGAGCAGCAGTTTTTAAATGTGAAACGAGCAAGTAAACAAAATGGAAAACTATAAACAAATTACTAAAATGACAAACATACTGAAATTGAATCGTTGAATTACAAATTTAATATATATATACACACATATATATATAAATTATAATTATAATACAACCGAAAAACCAATACCAAATAAATGACAAAATAAAAACAAAACCAAAATGTTTGTATGTAAAAGAAACTCAAAATGTTAGATCATCTAAAAATTTAAATAATTAAAAAAAAAAATAAAAAATAAAAAACAGAAGCTTTTGGGATGCTTTTATTTGCATTAATTGACATATTTTTGATTTTTGAAGAGAGCACGATAACCACATTACTGATCTCATTTATATTATTTATCATTTATATATTATTCTATTTAAATAATTTAATTCTAGTTGAATTTACTTACCAATAGCCTTTACGAACTCTTCCAAACGTTTCTTTGCCTCCACGTCGAATCTGCTCAGCTTTAGCCTGTGCAGCTGCTCGGCATAAGAAACTGCCTCCAATTGCAGCTCATCCACAAAAATTGTATGGGCTAAAGTCGTGTATACTCTGGCCTCATAGATGCCCTCATGCTGCAGTAGCTCAGCAATTGCTGCGGTATCGCAGCTCTGCCAAATCTCTTCGCCATTGTAGGGCAACCAGCCAATGAGACGCACATCCAGGGCCATTGGCTCGCTTTGCTGCAAAGCCAGCGGACAGACAAGTAGCTCTGATAGCTTTGCATGACAGATGACCGTACTCAAATCCAAATATCGAATGCGCACAGTCAAATCACCGCGAGCTGGAGAAGGAGCCGCAGCAGCTGGCACAAAGGTCACACAGACACGCTCGTAAGAGTCATTTCCCATTCGACGCACACAAATCTGTTGTAGCTCTTCCAGTGTGGGCACAATGCAATGCTCTGGCTTGTCATAGTGAGTGCTTAGTTTCTCTTGCAAATCTGCATACTGCTGCTGAGCGGGCAGCGTGAGCCAGGAACTTTCTATAGAGGATCTGTGTGCCAGCAGACGAGCCGCAAAGTGTGTTGGTGTGCAGATCTGCAAGGCGAAATATATTAAAGAGCTGTATATGGAATTTGCATATAGGTTTGTGAATAAAAAAATATATTAAAAAAAAAATACTAATAATAATTATTATGACATTAGCTTATAAATGCTATCATTCAATGTCATTGATAATTAAAAAGATAAACTTAAACCGAAGCTGATTACGAAGCTCTTATAAGCAGCTACAAGCTTTTTATATAGTGATATCTGATATCGATATGCCCTCATTACAGTTAACCCAATGCACATTCAATATTTCAATATTTCAACCCTTTGCATCCTAAATCAACTCACCTTAAGCAGCTGAAAGCGTATAAATCCAACTCTTGGTACAGTCCCGCAATTCTTATCTCTAGCTGACAGCACGTGACGATATTGGCAGGTAGGCTTAAGGCAACGTCCATCCAGCAATAACATCGGACAAATGACGCATTGACGCGACACTAGGGTCGCCTCGCGCGTCGCTTGCAGCTGCGCATGCCCCGTGCTTAGCTCCTTGGCCACGGGTTGGCCATGTTGTTGCATGAATTCGAGCAATTGCGGCAACATGCGCTGACTTTCCGTGTTTAGCAGAATGAGAGAATGTAATGGCTGCTGTTGCTCCGTGTTAGCCAGCAGCACATTGTGTATTTGATTTTTGAGCACTGCGAAAGACCTTCTAAACTGACTCCAAGTCGCTGGCATGTTGAAGTGTATGAGGGACTGAACATTCTCTACGAGCAACTCGGGCGAGTGTGCGCGCAGCAATAAAATTTTGCCCGTCAGCTGAGGGAATAAAAGATTTAATATATGCATATAGGAAAATAAAAAAAGATATGCGATTTTTACCTGTTGCTGCCAGTGCTCCAGACGGTTCATATCCTGGCGACCGCGATGCAACAGGTAAGAATCCTTAGGCAATTGCTGCTGCAGCACCTGGAAATCGCTCTCACATGAGCAATAGATCAACGTGCGCTGCTTTTCAGGGGATTCCAACTTCAAGTACTCCACTAGCTGCTGCAGCTGCTCTGTGCGAGTCTCGCTCAGCTCCACTCTCAGCTGCAATCCGCCATAGACAGCTGCCTCCAGCGGCTCCCTGATCCACACCAAGGGTTGCTTAGCGTGCTGTAAGAGTTCTCTCATCTCTGCAGCCAACCACAAGCTAGAGGTGACCACCAGTTGTGGCGTGCTGCACAGCTTCCATAATTCAAGTTTGAGCGCCTGGAAGCAGCTGCCGCCATAAGCCTGCAATTGGTGCAGCCCATCGAAGACTACAGTCTGGAAGTGAACATCTTTGAGCAGCGGCTGTGACTGCTCCAGCAATTTAGCAAGCTGTGCCGTAGTCATGATCCACAGTCCATTACGCCTTAACATCAGCTGTGTTTCATGCTCGACTTCATAGATCTCCTGCCTGCCGCCAAGCTCCTCTTCAAACTGCCCTCGCAGCTCTTGCAAACGTTGACGCGTAGCCACGAGCAGAAGAACGGGCTCACTGCTCTTCTCCAGCATTTGACCGAGTGGCTTCACATAGTCATCCAATTTTGCTTTAGCGGCATCAACCAGAACAACTGAAGCTCCTGCAAATAGTTGATTAGCCAGCAAATCTTCGGAGCTGCTAAGCGTCGGCAGCTGCGCATGGACCAGTCTATAGGTATGATCGTTCATCTGGAAGGCAGGAAACTGCTGCATCAGCTCTCTGTTTCTGTTTCTCTCTCTCATTTATGTGCGTTTTTATTACATATAATATAAATATTGGATTTAAGAACTATGAAGGTCGCTAAAACCCAATTGTTATATAATCATATACTATTTAATTCTGTTAAGGCTAAGTCTATATCTGTCGTACACTAAGTAAATCTATTCTAAAATTTTCTTTTTTGACTTGGGCGTCGAAATGGTGCGCAAGGATACTCGTCTCGGGGTCTTCGTGTTGGGCGTGCTCGGCTTTGGCGAGGCAACCAGCGTGGCAGTCGTCGTAGCAGGCGGTGCAGCTGTCGTTTTCGCTGCCGTTGCAGCTGGCGTTGTTGCTTCCTTGGCAGGAATTGCTGCCGCCTTGACAGGCGTCTCGTTCACTGGCGTTGCTACCTCTTCTTGTGTGTCCTCGTAGACCAATCGTATGTCCTCGGTCCGTTCAGAGGTCACCTCGTTGATAGCTAGTTGCGTAGTCGCTTCCGCTTTTTTACTAGGCGATTTTTCCTTTGGAAACGGAGTTACACCCTCCATGGCAATCGGCCAGGCATCCATCGCCTCCTCGACGACCACGGGCGCATTCACAACGGGCACATCAATTAACACCCTTGGTGTACGTCGCACCGCAATGGGCGTGGCATGTTTGACGGACCCTTGTTGAGGCGTTAGGGTGTTGGTGCTGCTGCTGCCCGGTGTGCGCGGTAGCCTCCGCACCTGAATGGGCGTGGCTGGCCGGGATTTCTTCTCTGGCGACTCGAACTTCTCATCCGAACTGATGATCTCCTTATCGAGCACTGCTTCAATGGGCTTACCCAGCACAACAATCGCCTGCTTGGCAATGTTCTGCAAAGGCTCGGCATCACCACTGGCTTTTCGCTTCACCGCAATCTCGGTGGGGGCTGCAATGGGCGTGGCTTCTTTAGGTTTTCGACGTATTGCAATTGGCTGGGGCTCCGTCGCCTTGCGTGGCGAATGTCTAAAAGCAATGGGCGTTGGCTCTTCCTCTGTCTTGGCCACAGGTTTGGGACTGCTCGCTAAATTACCCGAGCTACTGCTCTGCAGGGACGAATCATTGTCCGCATCCAAGTCAGTCTCTCCGCTCTCATTGCACTCGTCTACTTTATCCACGCCCGGCTGTATTTCAATGTTGTTTGCCTTAGTTTTGTCCTGGAGCGGTCGCCGTTTCGACGATTCATCTGTGGAGGCCTTGCGTAGCTTTTGCTTTTTGATTTTACGATTTCGTTGTGGCAAATTCTCCGATGATTTGGCCGTAGCGCACAGCACTGCGTCCATATCTTCATAGCGCTCGCCCAGTTCGTTTTCGCTGAAGGTCAGCAAGGAACAGAATCCATCGGTGCTGGATACAATCAATATATTGCCATCATTCGACCAGGTCAGATCAGTCAATCGAGTGTAATGAATATTGGAGACAATGGCAAACGGCACCGCCTGTTGTGTATCGTAGAAGAACACCGAGTTCTTAGTGGCCACCGCGTAGATCATGCGATATGGTAGCGATATCATCGGCGGATTCTTTTCCGGATTGTACGGTCGCAGACGGTACAACACGGGCGAGCAACGCACAGCCACGGTATACTCATTGGGAAAGGGCAGCACAAAGGCCGGTTTACTCAGATCATAGCGACTGTAGCCATAGGTTGTATGCGTCGGTTTCAACACCCCATCATAGTCCGTCACGCCTGCTGGCGTGAACAACAGCTTGCCATCGGGTGTGAAGCATAGGCGTCTGAAAAAGGTTTGCAGCGTGCCATCATGATATAAGCGTATACTACGGCCATGCAGCTCATGTCCCTCCTTAACGGGCAGCGTAGATTTGCTTACTCGGTGCAAGACGCGTCTCGTGTTGACATCGAAAACCCGCAAGTGCCTATAGAAATTAAGAATTAAATATACATTTCTATATATATTTTATGGTATACCATCACTCACCGATCTGTACTCATCGTAGCCAGGTACTGATTGCATGGATCCCAGGCGACGCCCTGTACATAGCCCTTGTGGTCGTCTAATATGGCCAGGGATTTGCCCTTGTGAACATCCCATAACATGGCCGTGTTGTCCACCGAGCCGGTGATCAGAAACTGCGAATTCGGCGCCCAACTCAAATCGTAGACATCCTCTCGATGGCCACGCAACACCTTCAAAGTCAGCCAAACTTCACGATCCTGTTCAGAATTGCCATCCGCATCCACAATGTTTACGACTTCGTGCTCTGCTTTTTGTTTCCAGATGAAGACAACACTTTCATCGTCGCCCGATGCGAGAAGTTCGCCGTTGGGTGACCAGCGCACCGCGTTAACTGCACGCTGATGCCTCGCCAAATCCGCTGCCAATTCCAGTTCAACGTCCGCGGCTTCGTCCTCTTTACTTTGGTTTACGTACCAAATGAGAACGTGAGCATCGGTGCCACCCGAGGCGAGACGACATGTTGTGGGTGCAGGTAATCCCTGACTATTTGATTGTATATCTACACTTAGCACCGGGTCACGATTGTGCCAAGAGATTTCGGGTATTTTACACTTCATTCTTATTTATTTAATAAACTTACTTAGTTTTAATTGTATTGCGGTGAATGCCGAATTCTTCCCGCCCAAAACAGCGATGTGCACTAATACAAAAACATTGTTGCATTGATTGTTACCACAGACTAATCGATAACAAATCGAAACAGAGGCCTGCCTCAATCGACACGATATATCGCATGGAATGGCAGCCAACTTCACGTTTTTCGAAGTCGAATAACAAATCAGCTGCTAAAATGGTAAACAAACACCGCATTTTATTGAATTTATTGATATATTTAATATTTTTCAGTCTGTTACCCTGCACACCGACGTAGGCGATATTAAGATTGAGCTCTTTTGTGAAGCATGTCCCAAAGCCTGTGAGAATTTCCTCGCCCTGTGTGCGAGTGACTACTACAGCGGCTGCTGCTTCATAAGGAACATCAAGGGTTTCATTGTGCAAACCGGCGATCCGACAAACACTGGGAAGAATGGACAGTCCATATGGGGCACCAAGTTCGATGACGAGTTTAAGGAAACTTTAAAGGTAGATACACCAAATATATGTACTATAACTGCTATAGGCTGTTTCTGAATTGTAGCACACGGATAGGGGAATGGTCTCAATGGCAAATAATGGTCCCAATGCAAATGCCAGCCAGTTCTTCATTACCTACGCTGCGCAGCCCAACCTAGATTTAAAGTATACGCTATTTGGACGTGTTATCGATGGCTTCGACGCACTCGACGAGCTGGAAAAACTACCTGTCAATCCAAAAAACTATCGTCCACATGTGGATAAGAAAATCAATGGAGTAACCATCCATGCAAATCCGCTTGCAGCGTGACAAATACGGAAATGGATTTCACTAGACTTATATATATAAATATATATATATTTTTTAACTAGCATTAAGTTACAATGATCATGTTCTTTTCACTCATTTACAAACTAATTAATTGAGAAACAGCAAATTGTGCAAAAGCTGCTAAATCTAAAACTTATAAATCAGCCACGTTGTCACACAAATCGATCAGTTAATTTTATACATATATATATGATTGCATTGCTTATTTCGCGTGAATTTTGATTTAAAACGTTTTTGTTTTCTTATTTGTTTCGGAACACTTTTGCGCTTAAATTGAAAACTTAGAATAGACAATATGCTTCATGATTGGTAAAACAATTAACTATAGAAGTAAAAACAAATGCTAACAAGAATCTCGCAAGAGTTTCACTACAAATAGGACTAATCATTATTTAGAGACGCCATTAGTGATGGACTTGTCTGGCTTCGGATGATCCTTCATGTGCTGCTCGAACATGCTGCGAATGTCAGCCAAAGCCTGGCAAATATTCTTTGCGAACCGGTGCACATCCTGCAATTGAATCATTATTAGCTTTAATTATCTCAATATATTATAGATAATCTACACACCGTTTGTGGACACGTGTTCTTTGCTGAGATATGGAAGAATATTAAATTTTCACCGGCTATGATATAGGAGACACCATAGCCATCATCGGCGACGGGTCCAAAGCCACCGCCGGCGCTTATGCAATTTGGATGCTTCTTCAAATCCATCTTGGGCGTCTGGCCATGTGGCGTTTGACTAGTGGACAGGCGCCAGGGTTCGCTAAGCACCTCGTTGAGGAAGGGCGAATCCACTTCCAGGTATTTTGAGACAACATAAAGGCAGAACAGATGGCGATCAATACCATTTCCGCACATGGCATCCTGGTAGGCCAGCTGATGGCGCTCGCACGCTTTCTTAAGCAGCTCCACGCGCTCATCGTTCTGCAAGAGATGAAAGCAGATATAATATAAGAGATATATAACATGACATTTAGCGAATACCGTTGTACTTGGATTCTCCATGGCCTTGACCCAGGCGCTTGATTCTATGGTGCAAGGACGCACAGTTTCAGTGCGTCCCTCGCGAAACAGGCGTGTCATGGACGCCTCATAGGTCAGCGAGAAGCGCCCCGCATCCCGATAGTAGGCCAACTGCAGGGCCATTTGTATGAAGGCATCCGGCGAGAGACGGCACTTCTTCATGAAGCCCTTGCCGTACTCCTGGTGCACCAGAATGCGCAGATCGACCTCATTACACAGCTTCGTGGCACAGATGGTGGCCTCTTCAATCTGTGGCAGGCATGCTTTCAAGTCCCAATGCAGACGCGTGGGCGTGGGCGGTGTGAACTCTGGAATGCCCTTCGTATTGCCTGTCTCATCATATCTAAAGAGGTTTGTACATATGTGTAAATGGAATTAGTAAAACAGTTTGTTAGGTTATTGGTTAGATATCAAACGGGATTAGATCAACTCATACAAGTTAGTCAAGCTAAGTGTAGGGTTATTCAATAGATCGTAGAAAACAACTCGTCTGGCATGCCTTGAAACCATTTGGAGTTATTTTATTAATTATATTAATATGCTTTTCGTTTGTTAATTGTAATTAAGCATTACCCTTCAATATCATCACCAAATATATATTCCCATAGATGTCCCATAACCGGTGCGTCCGCCCTATAAAAAAATTTATAAATTCAATTGATTAAGCCACAACCAAGGTTAAAATTCAATCAATGATAATTAATTGACTAAAGTTAGGAATAGGTTATATAATATAGGATTATATATTCTTAACTATTTATATATATTTGGGTCTATTAAATATATACAACCGCCAACCGACACCAGCTAATGCTGTATATACAGTATAGATATATATATTGTCGGTGCATTTACCCATCGCTCTCCAAATCATCTATGATCAGATTCTCCCACATGTGTGAGGCGATCGCAGCGTCGGACCTTTTTACACAATATTCATGAATTTATAATGATTAAAAAATACATATATATATCTTCAGCATGCCGAAGTTAATCAATTTCAAGCCTGTTCACTATAGTAATAACCAAACAGTTTGTTGCCCTAGAAACTACTCTACTAAAAGGCATAAATCATTATCAACCATTTGTCATTTTTATAAAATGCGCTAAATAGTCTAAGACATAGAGCTGTAATAAATGAACTGAATAACAAATAGGAATAAACAAAATAAAATAAATTAAATAAGAATACAATAACGAAACCAGCTTGTATAGTAATCCCATTTTCCCAGTTTTGACTTAAGTATTTATAGATTCTACTAAGTTGGCGACTCTGATTCTGATTTAAGCCAACAGACAAGCAATCGAACGGACTTATGCATACATATACATAACTGTAAACTATACTGATAGTGATGATATTATGATCCTAATCAATCCCAATCCTTACCAAGTATGTTCAGCATTGAAGCCAACGCGTCCATTATTGCCCACACAGACGGTGAAGCTCTTGTCAAACCAACGATTGTAGCCGTTGCCATGTAGCAGCTTCTTGCCGAATGAGTCCAGCAGTTCGGGACGTTTGAGATCAAACTCGAACGGCTCATCGTCCAGGGACAGCACAAAGGCAGCCGATTCAATGGTACGCAACGCAATGTGGTTGGTTCCATACGAGAAGTATGTGTTGCGTGTCTCGGCCCACTTGGAGCGATTCCAGGCTGTCAGAGCAGCCAAATGCTCCTCACCCTCCAAGGGAGTGGCCTTAGACTCGAGTATTTCCTTGATTTGACTGTGGATGAAGCATAACTGTAGGTGAGCATTAACCAATTACACCATAGAGGTCAGCTAGACTTACAGCTGCAGCTCACAGGGGCGCAGAGTGCGTCCCTTGTAGTAGATGAGCATCTTGTAGTAGCAGCCCTTGTGCAGCACCACAATGTGATTGGAGTCGCGGTAGTGAACGATGCGATCCGTTTCCAGACCAGGCACGCGTACCGTGTTGAATGTGCGCTCATATTGCCACGAGCAGAGCGGTATCATGCCTTGCACCATGATGGGCTGCAGCTCCTGGCGCTCGATCAGACGCCTGAAGTTGAGCAGCAGCGAGATGACATTGGCGGCACGGGCCGACTGACTGTTGGTGAGATTCATGAAGATGGCATCGGTGCCATAGAAGTTGCTGTTCACACACAATGGACTGCGACCGCGCAGGTAGACGTACTCCTCCCACCAATCCGAAACATAGTTCGTGGACGTCCAGCTCTTGAGCAGCAGATATCGCTGCAGTTTCTTGCCAATTGTATGCTCGAACTCGTTGGCCAATGCCGTCATACGCTCGTAGTTCTCATCATCGAGCAGAGGGCGCACGGAGCGCAAATAACGTTGCATCGTGTCGTGCACCGACGGCAGCGGTAGGCGTGGCAACGAGCCCTGGAAACTGTAGAGGCCCGGCTTATTCCAGCTGGAGAGCACACGCACCACAGCCACCCAGAGCATGGTGGGTATGGAGACTCGACTACCCGGCGCTCTCGACTCATACATCCAGCCCTTGTACATGAGCAGCAGCTTGAGCGTGTAGCGCATCGTAAAGCATATGGAGAGCCACACGGTAAGTGCGGTCAGAAAGCAGGCAGTGATCTGCCAGTTGATTGTATTGCTTGGCAAATAGACGAGGATTTTGTTGGTTAGGTTGAAGGGCGCCTGATAGCCGGCAAAATGCAGGCCCAGCGCAATGGCCGTGATTAGCCAGAGGCTTTGTATGTGAGCCGGATAAACACCGTTCCGTATGCCATTCTATATAGATATACATATATTATATTGATTTATGTAGACGAGCTCATTGATTCTTGTTAATCTTACCCTGGCACGCGCTATACGCTTCTTCCAGGAGCGCACGCCCGAGGAAAAGACGAGATTGAGCACCTCGTGGTCATAGTTGATGTCGAAGCCCTCGTGCGTGATCGCAAACGAGAAGGCGACGGCCGAATGGGCTTCAGCCATACCTGCTGCTGGTCTCTAGCGAATGGCGCTGCAATTAGAGCAAGATATATACATATATAAATACGGATTAGATTAGATAGAACAGAGTGTTAATCATAAAACGTATTGATTTATACCTATTTGCATTTAAACGCCAGCATTATCGACTACATTATTATTTAGTTATTAACTCTGCTTACGGATTTGGCCAGCTAGTTTATTGCCTGCTTTCGGAGTTAATTAATTAAACTGATAAGTGGGGTTAATCTACTGAATCGTCAGCACGCTTTATGTATGAATCAGTTTATATATATTTAATTGCTGGATATATATACATATTAAAAGTGTTAAGCTGTAGTTGATCATTAACTGTTTGCGACTGACGAAGTTAATGACGATTCGCTGAGTAATACATTTTTGTTTTATGGAGCCAATGACTTTTTTATGCCTGAGAGTTGCATAGAACGGTGATTTTTAATAGCTAATAACATAAATGAGTAGAGGAAGTTGGGAAGTCAATCACATCTAACTCCAAAAATTAGATATTTAATGGAGACACATTTGAAGGCAAGTGAGAAGACGAGAGTATAAAACAAAGACTAAGAAACCAGATGCGTGAGATTTGCATGGAAGAGCGCTTTAAAGAAAAATGAGAAAATGAAAATAATTACATCCTCCTCTAATGCTCTGGCAACTCGGAAGACAGAAGCAAAGATGAGTAAAGAAAAAGTAAGATTTTGATAGATTAGAAGAAAAAATTATCAAGGGAAGTTATTAAGATAATGCTTTGAAGACAAGAGACGAGTTGACAGAGCATCTCAGAGAAAATGGCATAAAAAAACAAAAATAAATGTTGGCAAAGGAATTAAGAGACTAGTAAAAGCTTTATTTTAAATGCATTTCATATAAGACAAATAGTTCAAGCTTTCTTTAACAAAGGCAGACAAAATGGGAGAGAAATACCATAAAAATGTTAGCATTGAAAATTAGAAGAGTAATAAAAGCTTTGAGTTGGAAATGGAAATTTAATAGCGTTGACTGTATAAATACTTGTACACATATTTCTACGGAAACTTTTTCTAGTATATTACTCTATTTAAGAGATAGGCTTATGCATATTTCATGACCTCTACGCTAATATTTTTTGTAGAATATTTACTAAGTCAATGACCACAAATTAAACTTTTTGTTTACTTTTCTCAAACCACTTCGAAAATATTTATTACGCTTTGTTAATATAGCAAAGCAAATCTCATCATTTAGGGCGTGTAAACTGTTAGTTAAATGCAACGCGGCTTCGTCGCAGTTGTTCGCCTTTGAATGTTGCACTTTGATACACTGCACGGGGCTCAGGCAAGTGTTGTGCGATCCTCGCTCATTCTTTATTAATTATAGGCTGCAGCCAGCAGCAGTACTAGCAATTGCGATGTCATAACAAATGTTGATTGACGTCACGAACAGCACAACTAGCGATAACCCCCCACATGCACACAAGACGGCCCCAAAGCGAGAAACAAAAAAAAAAAAAAAAAAAAAAAAAAAAATAGTCTGTGGCGCATTGAGCGAGCAGGCGCGTAATCATTAGCCATTGATTGTTTCGTTGTCTAAATGTCTGTCTATAAGTCTGCTGAGCACTTCCATTGGCACTTGATTGAAGCAATAAATGAAATAAAACCGCAATCACATTTTGTTCTAGAAGAGGACTTGATTTATCAAGTGCTTTTTATTTGCACTGTTTGTGTGCATACTAATTGCTTATGATAAATATATTTGATTGTGAAACTTATAAGGCAGCTTCAAGCGTATCGGATAAGTCATTAAGCTTATGAGTTGCTTGTGCATATTAACTGGCATACTTAAAAAGTTGTTTTCTATCTAAGCGCAAACCTTGACTTGAACTCAACACAAAGAGCGGACCGCAGCTGAAGGCCAATGCAGCACGAACAATAACAATAACAAGCCACAGCTAAACAACGATCCCACACTTACTCACACATACACAGATGTATACACATATGCACATATACACATTCACACACTATTATTTATATGACCCACTTTTGATTAGGCGTCTACGCGGCGTATGCGTGCTGCTACGTATGCGTAATATTTCTACTAGGCGATCGCTACCGGCTTTTGCATATTTATGCCAGCACATAATATATGGATACACTTAAGCAAACTTGTTGTTGTTGTTTATGAAACCGAGGGACACACACTGCCAAGTCAGATATACATATAAATGTCTTGCCGCTGTTAATTTTAACTGTTTAATTTATTTTGCGCTGGTCACGAAGGTACAAAGTCCACTTTTTCAATTCTGTTTGCCTTGCGCTCTTTGCCATTTTATTTAATTTTTGTTGTTTTCGTTATTTGCAATCTTTTTTTATTAATTTTTTCATTTCGAGGAGCCTCCCTGTAAAGCGTTTTTTTTATATAATCAAGAAAATTCAAAACTATATACAACAAATCTCAAAGTGCGCTGATAAGAGTTCTGTGTCGTGTCCATGTGTGGACTCTTATCAGACAGTTGAAACACACATACACACACACTCGCAAAAAGGGCGAGAATATGTATATATATACAACGTCATTGTAGACATTCTTGAAATGACACAGAGAACAAAATCGAAGACTGCAACGTAAGCCGCGAGAAAATGCAATGAAACGCAGAAATTCATTTGGGCTTTGGTTTTTTTTCATTTTTGTGACCTTCAATTCGTCGAGGTGGAAAAAAGGAAAAACATTTATACAGAAACAAACCTTTGTATGTATTGTTGTTGTTTGTAATATAAATTAGCAAACGGTTTAATTCAGTGCCACCAACTAATTACACTTTTCTCTTGAATACCCCAATACGAATGGCAAGAGTGAATTACGTGGATGGTTTTTGTGTGTTCGCTTTTCAGATACTTTTCGAGCGCCACGAAAATAGAGAAGATGAACGAAACAACTTGATCGCTTGAGCGCAGAGCGTCAACTGATTCAACTGCGTGGCGAGCGCTGTGCATGGGGTCTCGAAAAAGCAAACAATCGTCGCCGGCATTCACAGATACAGCTACAGCTAAACAGCTACAGATACAGATACATATACACATACATCTGTAGCAACAGATACAGATATAGCTAGACAGGCACATAAGACATTGCTAGAGTGTATCTCGCTGCGTCACAGCGAAGAAAAAGAAAAAGAGTTATGAGTGTGAGAAGTGTGCGACCTGTGGATACCCTGTGCTTAGAACTGAGATGATCACAGATTTTATTAAAATAATTATTATCATAACTCTTTATAAATTTAATTTAAATGCAATTTAATAACATTAAGTATTATCAGAACTATCTAATTTATATTTAGTTTTAAAAAAATGACAAAGTGAAACATTTATATATTCTCAGTCATTTCCTAAGCAATTAACATATTGTCAATGTCGAAACACCTGTGCTTAAAATTCTATAGTGAACACTAAATAAGTAAATTATCTAGTCCAAACAATTAAGTTAAGACTATTGTACTATTGGACTTTTATTCTAACATGAATTCTTAAAGAAATAATACCCTTATGTGCATTAATCACAGGGTATGAAAAGGGGGGCTCGCAGCGCGCAGGAGAATGTCTGAGAGACTCTTAAACAAACCGGCGAAACGATACAAATTTATCAATAACTTTACGTAGTATATACACAGATGTGTACAATATATATAATATATATGCATGATATGTTTGTATATAGAAATATATTGAGATCTTGAATGCCCTTTGCAGTTCAATCTCATGCATGCACACACGCCTACTTCTGCAACTGGGAATCTACAAAATACATTGAAATACACTCGTGTATATTTTTATATGTGTATATCTGAGTGTGTATGTGTATGTTGTTCAACTATAAATAAAATATATAAAATAGCACTGACTGCTGCCGGTTTATGGAATAGCGCGAGAACTGAAATGTGGCTTGTTTGTGCCGGGTCTTTCGGGCTAGCCGGGAAATCATTGCGACACATATATAATAATACATTTATCACACTAACTGATTGAAATGCCACAACTAATACATGTTGAGCGTATTTTTAGTATTTTGCACTTTGAACTGTCGCCGGACGGCATAGACGTGCAGTGGAATATATGCATACATATTTATCTATATGCATATATTTATTATTCCGAGAGCAATACGTTTCCAAGGCAGACAGGTAGAGCATCAATACAAGTGTATTGTTATACCCTGTACCGCAGGGTAGGGTATAATGTAGATGTACAAAGGGGTGATTTATTTTTCTTAATAATTATCTATGATATATCACCTTGCATGATTATCAGCTGAAATGAAATGATATCAAACTCCCAAATACCCCCATATATTTCGGTTATTGATCTACTATTAGATAGAAACTGAAACGACTTAAATAAATCTATATTTTTTTTGGAAACTGTCAAGTTCTAAAACAAATAAATGCAAACATTTACTTAACTATGACAGGGAATTTAATCATTGTCAATTGTTAATCTAACTACATATATATACTTATAAAATAGTAAACAATTCAATTAACGCTTTCCAATTGAAGAGTTTTTGCTTTTCCACAGACACACACCCATATGTACATATATTATCTAGAGAAATATAAGCCTTTCGCCCTTGAGGTTTCGTTTTTCTGAACTGTAACTCAGGAAACCTACACAGATAGGGGATTTGTTGCTTTGTTTATCAATAGTTCAGCTTATCAATAGTTTGCTTGTATAAGAAAGTTCGGCTCTGCTATAGGCCCCTTTTGTGATCTGATCTTTTGACATTAAAAATAGTTTTTTAACAGGTACCGATAAGATATTACTTTTCCCGTTGGTGTGTTGTTATTATCGCATTAGCAGCCTGTCTAAAGTTCAATTGAATTTTTGTTGTCTTGCAAATTTAGCAAGTGCCATAAACTAGAACGCAATAAACGCGAAGATAAGCAACGGCACGCAATTTGATATGCCAACTTCTAAGATATTGCCAAAGGTGTACTACGAAATCAACTTCAACAACAATGTGACGCACTGCAGGAGTCTAGTTGGAACTTCGTCGTAGACAACAAAGGCGTTATCAGGTTATCAGGCCAGTTGATCGAATTTAGCCTTATCAGAAATTCGTGGGAGCCAATGATAATGATAAATTATTTTAAGTTTCGCCCCAAGTTATTGAACGATAAAGGGAAATATTGCAAATTATAGGGGATTTTTATAGTTCAACCTTGACTGAACGTAAACATGTTAAAGTCTTATAATTGGCACATGCCACAGCCACAGCCATAGCCACAGCCACGGCTACGCAAAAAACGATTGAGCTTGGACTTTGAACTGTGAGCACAACTTAAAATGCGAAGCGAGAGAACAGCGTCAGCCACTGAGGGGAGTGAACCCGTTAAGCCAATTTCGAGCTCGAATCTGCCACGCTTTCGAATATCATTCACAAATGCTTACTGGAGTGAGTCCAAAGCATAAACAGGCACAAATAACGAATGAAAATAAATACAAAACAATTGCTGATAAATGTTAAATGGCTAAAAAATTCAATACAAACTAATTAAACTTTGATAGAATAAGAATTTGTTTTAATTATTGTGCATGATATTTACTACAGGTCTAGCCACTTGTTGTTGTATTTTCAATCAGCTTACTGAGCTCTGCACACGCACACATACAACAGCACATGCTTGCATTCCAGTTTGCGTGTGTATGTGTGGTTGTTTTCTAAGTGTGTATGTGAGCGTTTTACAGATGTTTACAATGCTATGCTTGAGACTTTGTCGCTCGCCGAGCTTTCGCGCTCACCCACTCAACTGAGAGCGAGACGGTTATGTGGTTTTTGGACTTTGAACCTGGTTTAGCGTGCGAATCAACAAATAAAATTCAAATAAACAAGAAAACAAATATCAACAGCAAGAAAAAGTTTTGTAATAATTGTTATTATATTTGCGCCCATCTATCCCTCTCTCTCTCTCTCTATATCTCCCTCTGTTTTTCACAACAAGTTTCCAAGCGGCTGCGCATATGAACGGAAAATAGAAAAGAGGGGCTTGCTTGTGACCCAAATTACAGAAACAGGTTGAAGCTGATGTTGTTATTATTGCTGGTATTAAGCAATGCAGCTAAGAGTGGGTTGCTAGGCCAAAACATAATTTTCACGTTGGCAGTCAAGTCAAAGGTGAATGCACGGCGCCTGCGTGAGACGAGACGTCTTTTGTTTTCGTTTTATTCTGTATACATACATGTGTGTACATATACTAGAGTACAAATAATCCTTTACTTACATATGTATGTATTGAAAAGAACTCGTTTCAGTAGCTGGTTAAATATACGCGCTTAATCCAATTGCGCTTAAAAGTAAAGCGGAACGAAAAAACACAAGACGCAAACACAAACACAAAAGTAAAATGTCGGCAACGGCAAAGACGCGCGCGCAATGTTGCAACCGAGCCAACGACAAATAAGAGACTGAGAAGGCGAGCGAACTCTGCGTTGGAGAGCTGTAAATGGTGCGAGATTCTCGCAGCGAGAAGCGAAAATTACAAAGAGCGATTGGAATATTCGAAATTGGAACAGCAACCATATGATCGCTACTCGCGACTCATGAGAGCATGTGTATGATGGGGTGGGTACAATAGGGTGACCATGTGCAAGCAATATTTTTATTTTCAAACTCGACTTCATTTGATATAATATTTAAAGATGAAAGACCACTTGTTAACTTACTATCAAAGTTAAAGTTGTACTTAATATGATACTGTCTTTTATGGTGTCCTTTGTTTGATGGAAGCTTAGACTACGCTTATATGCTTAAGTTATTCGGCAGACTCAACTTTAGGCTGTTCCTTGCTTTCAGCTGAGTTGGACAGACCGCGTATGCTGACATCGTAGACAACCTCTTCGATCTTCTTCACATCATATTTCAACGCATCGAAACGCTTGCGCAAGCCATCATTTTTCATATTGAGCAAACGAAAGCCCGTATTTAGATCTCCAATAAAATGGGAAATATTCAAAGGCCGCTCGTAATCACCCATTGTAACGGAATTTGTGGCAAAGCGAGATAGTTCCGAAGCAAGCAACAAGATTCCCAGCAGATAGTCCTCAATATCCAAATGAAAGCCATCCGAATGTTTGGTTTTTACTATTTGCGAAATTAAAATGAAATGCATTAGTATATATAATCGATTAGAATATATAATGTATTAAATTTACTCACAACCAAGCATCTCCGCCGCCGTTTCGCGGGTGACCAAAAAACCCGCCTCCAGGTAAATGACAAGCGCAATTAGAAATATCAAACGCTGCGTAATGTACGTCCAATGATCGGAGTAGCTGTGTGTGTATGTGTGTGTGTGCAGAAGCATAAGCAAAAAAATAGCACAAGAGCCGCCTACACTGGGCTGCACGAATCAAACTCTTACCGGTAATATTGGCCAGGTGGAACCAAGGCAGCCAGTTTCTGATACTTTTCAGCACAGGCTTCAATTTGTTTGCGCGCTGAACTGCAGGCAGCATCAACTGCAAATTAATAAGGCAAATGTAAATTAAAGAGTCTATCATAGTGATAATGATAAGCACTTACTTTTGGTTAAATCACAGTGTATAACTTGCAATTGTATTGTCGCTTCCTTTGCCAAGTGCTCAATTTCTCGCACTACGATGCGTATATTCTGCGGAATACATTTAATTCAGTACGGCTGCAGTCTGGAATTATCTAGCATTGCTACCCACCTCACGCAACTCCTGTTCGTTGTCTATATACTTCTGATAGTTTGAGAAAACTTCCATATTTACAAAATGCGACATTTTTGCTGCGAAATTTTTGTTGTTTATGCCGGCCTCTCGAAAACAAGCGATTTGCAAATATATCGAATAGTAGTGTTGCGTCGCAACCAATTTATCGATATCTACATGACGCACATATGTATATATATCGCACATGTATTTACAGCTGTGCTTTCTCTATCGTGTTTTGTACTTCTGGTCTAACTAATTAACATCAAAGTCGAATTCCATCAAGTAAAATGTCCTACGTAAGTTGATCAATTCACGTATTTCTAATTGGAAAGTCTTTAAATGTATTAATTTTATAAAGGGCGGTGGTTACAATCCTTATGGACAGCAAGGTGGTGGCTATGCTGCCCCTCCAGGAGCCTTTCCACCCCAAAACGCACAAGTTTCACCACAAGCTCATCAATGGTTTGCCATGGTGGACAGGGATCGTTCTGGTCATATTAATTCCACAGAATTAAAGGCAGCTTTGATCAATGGGCGTGGCCAAAATTTCTCGGACAACGCATGCAAACTGATGATAAGTAAGTTGGCCGGCGATGTGAAATAGGGAAATGAGTCAGTGAATCAGTCAGTGCATAAATGGGATGGGAATTCTTATTTGAATAACTGGGGTAGTGGAAAATATTTGTTATTAAGCACAGGGTGGTATCTTTGACTTTGTAACGGCTAAAAGTACATTTAAAATTGCCTTAGTTAATTGCGCATTTAATACAAATAAACATTTATGTGTAGGTAGTAAAATATTTTCCAGCTGACCCTCAGAATCTAAAGACTTGTATATTTGTTTAGAATGACGAATAGAGAGCTTCGCACTAGACAAACATTTTTGGTTTGTTTATTTAACGGTTTATAATGTTTATCACAATTTTTATGTGCTGCCCTCCTTGTAGGCATGTTCGATAACGACGCTTCTGGCACCATCGACGTCTATGAATTCGAGAAGCTCTACAACTACATAAATCAATGGCTGCAGGTGTTTAAGACCTACGATAAGGATGGCTCCGGTCACATTGAAGAGAGCGAACTGACGCAAGGTGAGTTTCTGCAGATAGTATATATAATACATCATGTCATGTAATATGTTTCTTTTACAGCATTCACACAAATGGGCTTTCGCTTTACGCCGGAATTTATAAACTTCCTGGTGAAGAAAAGTGATCCACAGAATCATAAAGAGGTGTCTGTGGATCAGTTCATAGTACTCTGCGTGCAGATACAGCGCTTTACGGAGGCCTTCAGACAACGTGATACCCAGCAGAATGGAACAATTACCATTGGCTTTGAGGATTTCCTGAGCGTCGCCATTGGCTGTTCTTATTAAAGATGACTTGAACTATTTGAAACTCTTATGACCACTCTTGCACACACGCACTCTCAGAGCCTTTTGAAGATAACTAAATATTCCGTTTACCTTTGGTGCATTTGGTTTAAAATCTATCGTTAATTCCCCCCGCTCGCCAATCACATCGTAATCTCTGACACATCGAGTATTGTTAATGCAGTTATAAAGTACAAAACAGCATATTAAAATCAAATATATATTTATAGTTGTAAAAGCAAAAAATGATCGTATTTTATTCAAAGTGTGAGAATATATATATGTGTATGTGTATACAGATTAATGATAATACATGTCTTAGCAGATTTTCTCTTCTCTTTTTCTGACAGTTTGACTGCCAACAAATTCTTTAAAAATGTCTTCATGGAGAAATTTCAATCCATTCGTTGGAAAATTTTTTATCATAATATTTCTACTCAAAATGGCAGTTAAAATATATATATGCATATTTAAAAGTTTATAAAAATACATTTGTATATAAAAAATTTGTTTTTCTTCTTCCTCTTTTTTTTTTTTTTTTTTTTTTTTTTTTGGTTTGGGAATTATATTAAAATTTTCAAGTCATTTTTGTTTTTTTTTTTTGGTCATTGTTAAGGCATTTGGATATTTGCCTTCTGAAATATTATTATATTATTATAAGAAATTGAATTATTATGAATTATTAATTGAATTATTATCGAAATTGTATAGGTTAAGTAATTGAAGCTGAACCACTGTACAGAGAAGTTGTTATTGTACGCGCTAGCACGGGAGTGTCGCTCTCCAAAAGATCGCTCTCTCGCTGCTCGCTGTTAGATGCGCATAGGTGCGCTCTCTACTGTGCAAGCTGCGCTTGCGTTCATGTTAAATTTAATAAATTCAGTACAAAATTGAACACCGGTGCCAGCACTTCGTATATTTCAGAGAGACCGCAAGTTGCTGTCTACTTTTTTTTTATAAATATTATACACTGGCCATCGAAGGACCAGACTCCTTTTGGAAGGACATTTTTGGCGCCCCCGGGTGGACACTCTCTGGAATTGAAGGAAGCTGGATTATGGATTTTGTGGATAATCAGGGAAGTACATAAATACATAGAGCACATAGATGACCAAGTAATGCAAGCCATAAATAAATAAATGCATTACTTGAGACATACAAAATATTAATGTATGTACAATCTACGCCTATGTACATTGTGTTGAGCTTATTTCAAATTGAAATTTAAAAAAAAATAAATAAAAATAATAATAAGGTGCATATTGACCTTTGATCTGCAAATAATTCAATCTCTATTGCCTCGCATAATCCAAGTTTTCTTTGGCGCCGCTAGTGTGTTACAGTTTTTTTTGCTCATTTTCGTCTCGCACTTTCGTTTTGCGCTTGCGCTCACAGCTCGCTCTCGCTCGCACATAAAAGTTCGTTCTCGCTTGCACAGATAATTGCGCTCTTAATTTACGCTCTTCATTTGCATGCGCGCTTGCAATATCGTTTGCACTCGCGCTTGCACTTATAGTTGCGCTCTCGTTTTACTGTCTCGCTTGCACATATTAGTGCGCGCTCACTTTGCGCTCAGTGCATACTCACTTGCAATATCGTTTGCACTCGCGCTTGCACTTATAGTTGCGCTCTCGTTTTACTGTCTCGCTTGCACATATTAGTGCGCGCTCACTTTGCGCTCATTGCATACTCACTTGCAATATCGTTTGCACCCACGCTTGCACACGCAGCAGCGCTCTCGCTTTGCGCTCAAAACGTGCGCTCGTCACTTGGATATATTTTCGCTCAAAACTTGCACTCTCGCTTTGCGCTCATTGTATGAGCTCGATCTGCACTTATATTTTGGCATTCATACCGGCGCGCTCTCGCTTATGAATGCATTGCACTCAGTCGCTCAACAGTCAAATATAACTCAATAGACCACTTGCCCAAATAGTCACTCAACATTTTGGTTGTTGTCTTCGCTATATCGTAACAGTCACTCAAGTATAGTTTAACACTGCCAGCGTAATATATTGAGATTTATTACGATCGCGCGCATTTGTTAACATTCTTGAATTGCTCTTCGCTTGTTGTCATACATTAAGTGAACTTTTATTTGTTTCGATTGAAATTGGTTTCAACTGAGCATCACTTATAGCATCATGACTAACAAGCGAGGAAAGAATAGGTCTATGGACGAGTCATCATCAGAGCGTGTCGAAGCTCTGTTGGCCGTTTACAAAAATGTTACAAACGACATAACACGCATTAATAAATCATTAAAAGATTACACTAAACCAGTAGAGCCATTTGAAATTGAATGTCGACTTGAGATATTGAACCGCTACATAGAAAAGGCCTTTAAGACACAACAAGAGTTGGACGACATTAACGCAGATTTAGTGCCTCGGTCAACGTTAGAAGATTTGTGTGTATCGACAAAGGCACTTCTTATGAAGCGAGGTAGTGATAGCCAACCTAAAAGTGAGAGTCCCGCTAACTCTACAATGATTAGCTCAGTGTCACATTCTAGGAATCTACCGAATATAAAGCTGCCAAAGTTTAGCGGAGAATATTCGGAATATAAGAATTTCATTGGACTTTTTGAGAGTTTAGTCGACAACGAGCCAGGGTTATCAAATATAGAAAAGTTTAACCACTTGTTGTCATGCTTGGACAAAGAAGCATTAGGCACTGTCAAGGCATATCAGGTGACAGATGCAAATTATCCAAAAAGCGTTAGCTGCTTTAAAAAAATGTGTACGACAATCAGTGTCTCATATTTTTTTAACAGCATTTCAAAACTATTTGATCTCCCACACATGTCCGAACCGTCAGCATCATCTTTGCGCATGCTGATAGACTCAGTCCGTGCCATTTACGAATCTCTTTTATCGCTAGGATCTGATAAGCAGATTTCGAATGCCATGCTCATCCATTTGGTAATGATGAAAGTGGACGCTGGCACGCGCTCTAGGTGGGAAGAGAATCTTGACTACAATAAGCTTCCATTGTGGCAAGATTGTGAAGCTGCCTTGAACAGACGGTATCAGCATTTAAGTGCTGAAGACTCATCTGGTCCACGTCGTAAGGTAGCTCAGGATAATAAGAAAAGAATTGGGAAAACTTCTCTAGCTGTCGCTCTGCCAAGTGAGCCGCAGAGTCCCAAATGCGTGTTTTGTAAAAGAACGATCACTTCATTCACTCGTGCTCGTCGTTCGCAGCAATACCTTGCCAGAAACGTTTTACGTTCGCAAAGAGCTATCCGCTCTGTATAAATTGTTTGCGAACAGGACACTCAGTGGCTGCTTGCAAATCAGCCCACTGTCGTGTGTGCTCTAAGCCGCACCATACCATACTGCATAGATACAGCTCTGAAGCGGCTCAAAGTAGCTCAGCAGTTGTATCAGCAGTCCCTCGTGTCACTTCGTCACAGATTTCATCTGTAAATCACGCACGGATAGCCTCTGATCAAGTTCTTTTGGCAACTGCAGTTGTGAAGATAAAAGATCAATCTGGATCTTATCACTTAGCTAGAGCTTTATTAGATTCCGGCTCGCAAGTAAATTTCATAACTGAAGAACTGGCAAAACAGTTGAAATTAAAACGGCAAAGATCTGGGATTCAATTGTTGGGCATTGCTAATTGTCAGTCATCTGTTCGGCACAGCGTTCAAACTTCGATAGCGTCCCGAACGGACGACATAGAAACCGAACAGACTTTGGTGTGTTACGTTCCATTTCGTCGTATCAACCAGAGAAGCACACTGAAGAGATCAAGGTACCTGATAATGTACAATTAGCTGATCCTCAATTCCACAAGCCGCAACGTATTGATTTGTTGCTCGGTGCTGATATCTTTTTTGATATATTAAGAGAAGGCAAAATAAAAGGATCCGATAACAACCCAACATTGCAATTGACTGCCTTTGGTTGGATTGTATCTGGTCGCTGCCGAACATTGAATGCAGCTACTAGTTCGTCGACTTTCATTAGCGTCGTAAACGACGACATAGCTATAGATTCAATAGTTCGCAAGTTCTGGGAGTTGGAAGAAAAGCCAAATACAATTAATTCGAATTTGTATACCCCAGAGCAACAACTGTGCGAGAAGTCATTTGTGGAGACTATTTGCCAAACTACCTCGGGTCGTTTCAGAGTGTCGCTGCCATTCAAATCAAGCCCACATTGTCTTGGTACGTCTTACGACACAGCCAAGCGACGATTTCTGGCCTTGGAAAGAAGAATGAGCAAGCAAGAAGACATTCGGCCAATGTATATTGACTTTATGAAAGAATACTTGGCCTTGGGTCACATGAGCCCAACTAACAATCAAATTCCGAGAGAGCCGCATTATTTCATCCCATATCAATGCGTGCTAAGACCGCACAGCGCATCCACTAAACTTCGAGTAGTGTTTGATGCCTCTAGCAAGTCCTCCTCTCAATTGTCGCTGAATGATCTACTCATGGTGGGTCCGACCATCCAGCCGCAGTTATGGGAGACTTTGCTAAGATTTCGACTTCGTCCTTGGGCTGCTACAGCAGACATCGCTAAAATGTACCGTCAAATTGAACTTGACGAGTCCCACCGCAACTTTCAACTTATTGTGTGGAGGGAAACGCCCACTGATCCGTTACAAATCTTTCGATTAAACACAGTAACGTACGGGACAGCGACTGCTCCATTCTTAGCAATTCGATGTTTAAAACATCTAAGCGACTTGCATGCTTCCACTCATCCAGCTGCTGCAAGATCGTTAGCCCGAGATTTCTATGTTGATGACCTGTTGACAGGAGCAGATAGCGTCGAAGAATTGTGCTTGTTGCATCGAGACTTGATCGCAATTCTTCAAAAGTTTGGATTTCCTCTCACAAAATGGTCGTCCAATTGTAAACAACTCGCAGCACAACCAGCTAGAAACGATATAGTTATTGGTCATCAAGAGGACACAAAAACATTGGGATTAATTTGGAATCCAATGAATGACAGCTTTAGATATTCCATGAACTGTCCAGTAGAAGTTCAACAGACCAAAAGATCCGTTTTGTCATTTGTAGCAAGGTTATACGACCCCTTAGGTTTGTTAAGTCCGATCGTAACTCGTGCGAAGGTCCTTTTACAGGAAATGTGGTTGCACAAACTTGGGTGGGATGACCAATTGCCTGTTCAAATGAGGCAAGAATTTGAGGCAGTAACTAGCTGTTTCTCAAATCTAAACTCGTTGCATATACCTCGTTACGTTGGCACACTTAAATCGAAAGGATGTCAAATCCATGGATTTGCTGATGCCTCAACGAGAGCTTACGGTTGTTGTTTATACGTAAGAATGCAAACAGATAAGGGTATCACTACCAGGCTGCTAGTCGCTAAATCTAAGGTAGCGCCCTTGAAAACAAAATCTGTTCCGCGGCTGGAGTTGTGTGCTGCAGAATTGTTAGCTACCTTATGGGATGCGGTAAGGAAAGTACTTGATTGTCCTATTAATCAAGTCACATTTTGGTCAGACTCTGAGGTGGTGCTTCATTGGCTGCGAATGCATTCATCTAGCTTGAACACATTCGTTGCTAATCGCGTTGCAACCATCCAAGAGTTGACAACTAATGTATCTTGGCGTCATGTACCAACGAAAGACAACCCAGCAGATATTGTATCTCGGGGATGTTCAGTTGAGGAGCTTAAAACATCATTGTGGTTTTGCGGACCAGGATTTTTAAAGCTCTCTGACACATTGTGGCCAGCCAACCCACAAATCACCCTATCAAAGGAGTTAGAGCTGCTAGAGAAGCGTAGAACTGCAATTACTATGATCGCGGTCGATGAGGTAGCAAATCCTATCGTACATCTTATTGAGTCAACGTCATCATTTTCTAAGCTAATCCGCATCGTTGCCTATATGTTCCGCTTTATCAATGGAAAACAAGAAAGTCATTCTTCACTTGTTCCTACAGCTTCTGAGTTAAGCTTCGCATTCCTTGCAGTTATATCTGTAATTCAACACATTGAATTCAGCGAAGAAATAAAGAAAATAAAGAAGTCAGTCGTGTTGCAACCGTCATTGCAAAAACTGACACCATTTTTGCACCCACATCAGCATGGCAGGCGTATGTTATGGTTGCTACGAGTAGGAGGTCGTTTATTGAAGGCACCATTAGCACATAATGCCAAATTCCCATTGTTGCTTCCAAAAAAATGTCGTTTCGTAACGCTTTATTTGGAGCATTTGCATCACTCTCATTGCCACGCCAATCCCCTAGTACTAATGGGCCTGCTTCGTCAGCAGGTTTGGCTGGTCAATGCTCGACAGGCTTGCAGTGCAGTAGTCCGAAAATGTGTACATTGTTTTCGCTACAAGCCGAAACTCTTATCCCAAATAATGGGCAATCTTCCCGCTGATCGCTTACATGGAAATAGGCCATTTGAGATCAGTGGAGTGGACTTTTGCGGTCCAATACTAGTTTCGCTGGGAATTCGGGGCAAATCGCCAGTCAAAATGTATATTGCCATATTTGTTTGCTTTACTTCGAAGGCAGTGCATCTTGAATTAGTCACCGATTTAACCACAAATTCATTTCTAATGTGTTTATCCAGGTTCGTTGGTCGACGTGGGCTTGTCCGGAAGCTGTACTGCGACAATGCCACCAATTTCGTGGGTGCTGCACGCACGCTGGACCTCAAAGCTACGTTCCATGGCAACACAGCGGACATGGAAATGTTTGCTGCGGAGCGGGGCATGGAGTTTGTATTCATCCCTCCTCGAGCGCCGCATTTTGGCGGCCTTTGGGAAGCGGCGGTGAAATCCGCCAAAGGTTTGCTGCTGAAAGCGATGGGCAGCGCTCGATTACGGCAAGACGAGGTGGCCACCGTGCTGGTCGAGGTCGAGGCCGTGCTCAATTCGCGGCCAATGGTCGCTCCCAGCAGCAACCCCAACGACGGCGAAGTGCTCACGCCAGGGCACTTCCTGATAGGAGCAACGCTCGTGCCGCTGCCAATCGCGTCCACAGAGCCAGTCGACGACGTCAAGCTGACACTATTAAAAAGATGGCAGCTGACATCCAACATCAAGCGTCGATTTTGGAACGACTGGTCAAGGGACTACCTGCTCAGCCTGCAGCAGAAGTCAAAATGGACGAAGGAGAGACAGAACATACAGGTCGGAGCAGTCGTGCTCGTGGGAGAGGACAACGCTCCTCCACAACAGTGGATGCTAGGCGTGGTGACGGAAGCCATAGTCGGAGGAGATGGTAGAGTGCGCGTAATTGTCGTTAAGACAAAAAATGGCACATATAAAAGGGCAATTCATCGCGTTGCACCACTGCCACTCCACTAATACACCATGTTATTGAAGCCCTGCGGCCTTTCAACGCGGCCGATGTTAAGGCATTTGGATATTTGCCTTCTGAAATATTATTATATTATTATAAGAAATTGAATTATTATGAATTATTAATTGAATTATTATCGAAATTGTATAGGTTAAGTAATTGAAGCTGAACCACTGTACAGAGAAGTTGTTATTGTACGCGCTAGCACGGGAGTGTCGCTCTCCAAAAGATCGCTCTCTCGCTGCTCGCTGTTAGATGCGCATAGGTGCGCTCTCTACTGTGCAAGCTGCGCTTGCGTTCATGTTAAATTTAATAAATTCAGTACAAAATTGAACACCGGTGCCAGCACTTCGTATATTTCAGAGAGACCGCAAGTTGCTGTCTACTTTTTTTTATAAATATTATACAGTCATGGTAAAATAAAAACCTAAATATAATTGCTTTCAGTCTTAAAAAGTCAATGTATGATATATAATAATTTGGTTTAAATAATAAATTTGCTGAATCCATAATCTATTGACAATTTTTTTTTATATATAATTTAGAATCTTAGATATATGAATGAATAATCAGTCAAAATTTGTAAATAATATAAATACCTAATATGGCATTGATCGAAGAGATCGTAGATTGGGCAAAATTTAAGGATAAACTAAATAAATAGTTAAAGATCTTTGGGACAAGGTTTGTGAGGATAGTGGAGTGTTGGGCAAGATTTGGATATGATGAGTCTCGTATTTTCTTATTTGTTCTTTTCGGGGTACTTATAGATAGGGTTAGGAATAGATATACCTTGAATTTTTGCATACTAAATATGATATGTTAAAGTAAAATTTGGAAATGGAATCTATTAATACTACTACATAATAAAAGTTGGACAGGATTCGTATATGGGATGTCTCTTCCTTTTTTTTTTTTTTTTTTAATTTTTGTGGAGTATTTATTAATTTTAGAAGAGATTTCTATAGATACGATAAGGCAAAATTCAGATATATAAATAGAGAGATCTTTGGGCATGGATAGTATTTTCTTTTATAATGGAAACTTGGTCAAGATTTTGATATGGTGTTTCCCTTAAGTATTTTCTTTCCTATGTCGAGTCAAATAAAACGCTTAATTTTTGGCATTTTATTATTATAGATAAGGTGGGCTTAGCTTTGAACGTCTTTCCATACGCGGTCCAAAATTGAGATAATAATCGCTTAGTTAAAAAGTCCATACAAAAATATTAAAATATTTGCTTAAGACAGTATAAAATATCAATTTGCAAAATATCAACGTCGACTCTCTGCTTATCTTCTCTTTGTCACAAATTTGTGTTTCTTTTTTTTTTTGCTGGAAATACATTTTCATTAGACTATAAAAAATGGTGTGTAAATAATACGTTTGAAAATGTCATTGACTTAATACTATGTTGGTTTGATTTGTGATTTTGATTATATGCTTGATTAGAATTGTTTGCACTGCTTACAAAAACATAAATTAAAATATTACAATTATACATAAAATATTTAAATTTTTTCAATTCTTTTTTTTTTTTTTTTTTTTTTTTTTTGATGACACACAAAATGACAAGACATAGTTGATATAAATTTGTGTTCATTCTATAGACAAATTAAAAATGAAACATAGACACGCTTCTCCTGTTCCGCAGGATGCAAAGAACAATATCAATTTAAGTGGAAGTTACAATTGTTTCCCCCTGTCGTTGACCCGCCCACATTAGTATTTGTGTTTGTTATTTGGTATGAATCGTAGCTTGTAATTCGCAATCACTTATTGCAGTCAATGATCAGCTTGCCCTGTGAGTCGTCCGATATGGAGCCACTGAGGCTTAACGCACTACCTCCACCGCCCATTCCGCCGCCGCCACCCTCCATTGTCATGGAGTACTTGGAGCGTCGCTTGCTGGGCAGCTGAGGCAGATCCGTATGATGTTTGCGCACATGAACGCCCAGATTACCGCGCTGCTTCGACTTGTACGGACAATAGGGACACTGATGAGCCGGCTCCTTGCCGCCGCATTCGACATTCTCGTGGCGACGCAGCGTCGACTTCCAGCGGTACTTCTTGCCGCAGTGACGGCACTCGTACACGGGCTCCCCATCCAGGCCAATGCCATTGGGGCTGGTGGTGCTGCCATTGCTGCTGCTGCCTCCGTAATCGCTCAACGTGAACTCCAGCTGGCGAAAGGCCTGCGCCTGTGCCTCCTTCATCGAACCCGCTGAGCTATTCGCATTTGAGGTGAACATATTCAGAGCATAGTTGCCGAATTTGCCGCCGCCGATATTGACGCCGCCGGCTGACTGATCCATCAGTTGTATATCTTCAAAGGCACCGTAGCGTGCGTCGTCCTCATCCTCGGTGGAGGAGCCCGGTTCGTTCTCGCACTCCGAGTGGCGCATGTCGCGCTGCTGCTGCTTACGCAACAAATTCTCCAAGATCTTGGTGGGTGTCACCTCGGTGGCATTGCCATTGCTGTCCGGCTCCTCTTTCAAGCGTTGCTGCGGCGTCTGCTGGCGCAGAATCTCTTGCGCCCGCAGCTGCTGCTGGAAGCTGTGCAGCCCGTTGCGCATCAGAGCCTCGGCTATGGCCGCAGCTGGCGGCTTGTGAACAGGTGCCGTGACTGCTGCTGCTGCTGCGGCAGCAGCTGTATTGGCCACCAGCACGGAGGTGGGTATGGCCGTAATGCCGCTGGGCATATTAAGCTCGGCGGGCACCGCTGTCTTCAGTGAGTATTTGAGGCGTGGATGAAATGGTCCAGCGCCAGCGGCAGCGCTCAGTTGTTGCATTTCATCAGCCAGCAAGTTTTTTGAAGCCGTCTCAGAGGCAGCACCATACACAGCGATCGCAGCAATGCTCGATGGTTCCAATGTCTCCGCCGATGTCGGCGACACCTGACCGTACTTACTCAGCTCGACGGCATCCGTTGGCAGCAACTGCTGTGGCTGCTGTTGCTTCGGCGCTTTGGCCGACTTTGTCTTGTAGAATTCGAAGAGCATGTCGGACACTTCGGAGACCGACAAACGCTTGCGACGCGAGGTCGGCAACTGCAGCTTCTGCTCATCGCGCTTCACATTGATTATGCTGCGCTGTAGTCCCCGTTGAATCTCGCCCGCTGGCAAGGTGGGTGCCGTGTTCTCCTTAAGACTGAGATCTGTAGATGAAAACATTTTCGATTAGTTTCAAATTTCTGCTACAAATCAGATTCCTAACAGCTTCAAATATATATATATTTATATATTTATACACACGTATATGTATTCACGATAACACAAATGAAAAAGCAAGTGATGAGTTTTCAACAGAACCTGGATTGCTTGGGTTAGATGCAGCAAATAAAATTTTAAATGTCATTTTAAAAATAAATAAATTTTTGGTTAGTTGTTTAAAAAAGCATGCAAAATTATTAATTAAAAAATATATAAGCAAATTTAAAATTATATTAAAACATAACTTTTGGTTGATAAATAATTATATAAAGCTAAGTACACGTAATTAAAAAATTTATTAATAATTTAAGACACATTAAATAAAAATGAAAAATTTATGGCTGGTTTTCTTTTCTGTATTCCGACATGTTTATTTGCAAATGAAAATGAAAATGAAAATGTTTGTGATTTTTTTTTTTTTTTTTTTTTTGAGTTGATGTTGTGGTGGTGGTGGTGCTTGGTGGTGCTGTTGGTGTTCATGATGGTGGCTGTGATTTGTTTGTACCGTAACCATAAAATTTTGTTTTTAACTCGTTATCTTTACCTGCCGCATATCTAAAAAGATAAAGAAAATAGATTAATGCCAAATTTCTTAAACATTGTCCAAGTATTTCCGTCAAGTTTTTAAATCCATTTTGTCCTCAAGCCAAGCTGAAAAATACAATAAAAAAATTGATTAATTACTTGTATTTAAACAGGTGCTCAAGTGCAGTTTGGCTTTGTGTTGTTGTAGCTTTTATGTAGGCGGAGCTTTAAGAGAAGCTTTAAGTTTACACTCTACACATTTGCACTGCAAGCTGAAGCTTGCTTGAAGCTCACTTTGCCTAGCTAAAAGCAGACGCCCACGCGCAAGCGCGCGGAAAAGCGTCCACACGGCAACACAAACGAAACTGCACTAGACGAGAGCGCAGCTTAACAATTTTCCAAGCACCACAAAGCAGGCAAGCGAAGATCCTCAAATCCCGATGGCAGCGCTGCAGCTGCAACCGATGGCAGGCAAACAAATGCAGCAACTGCAACTGCAAACAGCAACAAATAAAACATTCGGGAAAAATCTAGTTTCGTGTGGCCTGCCTGCCTGCCCTTGTATTGTGGATGTGTGAGTGCGAGCGTGTGTATCTGTGTGTGTGTGTGCGTGTATCTGTTGCTGCTTGAACAGCAAGTGTACCCAAGGCTTAAGGTCTGCTTGATCCGGGTCGGAGTGCGGGTCCTTGATTTATTTTTACTCTTTGCTCATTTTCTCATTTATGTGTTATTCTATTTTCTACCTAACTCGCATTCCTTCTATTTCTGGCATATTCCAGGCAAAACTCTCCCACCAGCAAAACTTTCTCTACAAGCAGAGCGTGTGGGCTGTTCGAGAGAGCGAGCGAGAGGGAGAGAGTGAGAGCGATGGAAAGCATTTGCGCAGGCGCACAGTTTCTATATGTATATGTTTATGTATATGTGTTTGTGTGTATGTATGAGCGTGCTCAAGAGCAGCTTCCGGTGGTGTTTCGGGTGTTTTCTTTCCTACAGCTGTAAGCAAATGCCCATATACATACATAAAATGCGTTTCAAGGTCAGCATATGGCTTATACATATGTATATATAGCACTGAGTGATAAACTTAAGGGAGGGCTTGACAACAAATTAAAGGAATTTCGCTTTTGATACGCAGTTTCCATTAGCTGAACAAATAAAGTTGACAAAGGAGGGCAAACGTAAAGCAAAGTATAATCAGCTTTTGTAATCGCTGAGATGTATGTATGTGTGTATGTGTGTGTATGTAAAGGCTCTCAAAGATCATAGAGTGGTTTCAACTATGATATATACAGAAATAGATATATATGTCAATAGATATATACAAATAAAAATAAAAATATAGATTTTGTATATAGAAAAATATATAGTCAGTGTTATTTGATTATATAGCTTTCAAATTCAGTTAGCTCAATTTATCTATAATTACTAAAGTCTAAATTATTTTATAATCGTTTAGGTATTGTATAAGAAACGTTTCTCAATAACAGAGAAAGCGAAACGAATGTATCTCTAGCTTCTAGGAATTTTGAATTGAAATGCATGTGTATAAAAATAGCTTCAAGACAATAGAAACTAGGCAGACCTTTGGAAGTTCCATATACATACACATGCATACATATACACACACATACATACATTTGTGTATGCATGTGCGTATGTTTAGTGTGTATCCTGTTTACTGGACTTTGCGAAGGCAAAGCCCAAAAGGAAACGAAGAAAATGAAAATGTATAAAAATAAAATTCAGGCACGAAATTGCCAAATGGAAAATTGTTTGGAAATGCGCCGTGGGAAGCACAAAACCAAAAGCAAAAGCAAAAGCCGCTCGACAGGCAACCGAAATACAGAATATAAATAAAACACAAGCCACACAAACAGCGTAGAGTGCTAGAGTGCGAGTAAGAGAGGCAGGGAGACGAGAGCGACAGTAAGATATGTTGATGCTGTGAAACTTATTTTTAGAGTGAAGCCGAGTTTGGAACGTGATTTATCTGCGCACAAATGTTTTTCAAATATTTCCTATGTGGGTGTATTTGAGAGACAGAGAGAGCGAAAGAGAAGGAGAGAGAGAAGAAGAGAGATCCCTAGATATAGATAGGCAACTGCGGCAGTACAGTCCAGTTAGTTGCGCTTTGTGTGGTTGGCCAAATTCGTAATCTGTATATATTGTGCATTCCATTTCAAGGGCAGAAACCACCCCGAACCAGCGACAATAGCTGCAAACCTGTTTTGGTTAAAGGATTAGCCTCAAATCCATTGAAATGCGAAACGAAATGGAATTATATCCATATTTCTTTGCTCTGCCTGCGGAACTCAACAATTTTCCAACTATTTAATTTTAATATTACATATTTACCTGTTACTCCAAAACATAAAATAGGGTTTCCAGCATTCCAATTCAAAAAATAAATAAATCTGTAAAGAAATCAAATTTTAATAAAATATATAAATATAAAAAAAAATTTGTACGTACCAAAAGAAAGATGAGAAAAATTATTGCTTCAATTTTCTGGCATATGGAAATAAATATAAGGAATAAAAAAAAATGTATAACATATTAAATTATATAATTTTATAAAATTTAATTTAACAGATTTTAATTGCTTCAAATTTAGTTTTTATTTTGTATTCTTTTTTTTTTTTTTTGGCATGCGCTTTATCATTTATTTGATTTTATTTGTTTTAGCAACAGGTATAAAAAAGCTTTATTGGTCCAATCTTAAGTTGACTAATTAAGCGCCCAGCTCAGCTAAAATTTAGTCACTTATATCTAGGCTAACAAAATAAGCTAAACTTGTTCAAAAGTCAACGAGAAAATGCTTGAAAATAATTCAATTTTTCAAAAATACATTAGAGTTATATTTGATCTAAGCGAATTTTGGCCTATGCCCAACTAGAGTAATAAGAATAATTACCAGAAGTATATTATATAGTAGTACTAACTAGTTATATAACAACTTTATATGAGCTGTTGCAATAATATGTATATGTAATTTTTGGTCTCAATTTGGTAAATATATAGTGTATATATATTTTTTGTTTCTTTCCTATTTCAATTTGAACTGTACGAAAACTTGGAATCTAAATTTCACTTCGCAAATTCAGCCTTGGCTCCTTTAATAGTATGATAAAAACTTGCATCTCTAGATTGAACTTTATCAATTCCTAATACAATGATGATGATATATATATTAAAAATGATATATAATCAATGAATTATGAAACTACAAATATTTTAACAAATTTTCCGTTTTCTGAATCTACTCTATTATCAAAATTGTTCATAGATTTAAGACTGTATAGAAAACTTAAGTTGTTTAGTCTGGCAAATAGATTTTAGCTTAGCTGATATCTTAGAAAACTCTACGCTTCACTCAAGCAGAAGGCATCTATGTTGCTATAAATGATATAAATCTATTCAATATCTCTTATATCAAAACCGAATGCTCCTTGCGCATATGCTCGTTGAGGAAGGCCTGCGAGCGATAGACGCGTGCGCACAGCGGACATCGATTCGATTCGTACTGTGGTGTGCGCTTGGAGCTCTGGCGGGGCAACTTGCGACCCGCTACGAGGCTGCTGGTGTCAATGTGCAGGTTCTGTGGCAGGTGCGGCACCAGGTGCTGCAGCGAACGAGCCGTCGATATGGAGGCCAATTGCTGTAGGGCTATCAATGCGTCTGTATTGTTAACCAATGGTTTCTTAACATTGTTGTTGCTGTTGTTGTTGTTGTTGCCGCTGCTATTGTTGTTATTGTTGGGCGATTGGCGTTGAGCTGTCGAGGGTTCCTCGTTCTCACTCATCGTTGTCTCCTTGACCTTGGTCAGCTGTTTCGATGTGCTGGGCGTGGCACTGTCCTGGCCACGTAAGTTATACTTCCTCACTGGGCTGCTGACTGCAAAGAGAGAAAACAATTTTGTGGACAAATCAAAATAAAAATATAAATCATAAAAACAAACTAATCGAACTAACCAAAAGTTAAGCAACTTTTTACAGTAATTATTGTAGATAAATTAATGAATAAATTAATAAAATGCACAGATGCATTCATACACACACACACATATACACAAAGTATTTACAGCTGCTCGAAGTAGAAGAAAGTGAAAAAAAAAAAAAGAAAAGAAATGCATGTCCAAATGCGAGTTTCTTTCTTCATTTTATTTACATACACAATAGAAAAAAACTAAGAATTTGGCATTAACGAGAAACTTGGCTAATATAATTACATCAGTTTATAACTTATCGAGTGAAAATAATTAACTACAACAAAAACATATATGGGCCTAGCCACAAAATACGCTTAACTTAAGTCCAGATCAGATGGATCATATTCCAATTTGATTTCAGTCGTATATAAAAACATTGGATCGATGGCGCTCAATAGGCGAGTCGATCTTCTGCTTGCTGCAGTTGTTCCTGATGCTGTTGTTGTTGTTGTTGTTGTCGCTTTTGACTGTTTGTCTTGCTTTTGATTTTGTCGCTGATTGGGATGCCAGCTTTCCTCTTCCAGTTCCGCCTGATGCAGTTTCTTGTGCCGATTCAGATGGGATCGTCGCTTGAACCACTTGAGACAATAGTCACACTGGAAGCGCTTAAAGTCCTGGCACTCCTCGCTCTGATGCAGCATCAGGCGATTCATTGTGTTGTAGTATCGTCCGCACTGGCAGAGCAGCTGATTCTTAGGGCCATGTCGCATGAAATCTAAGCAGCATACAGATGAATAGAGAAGACAACAAATGACAATTGTAAAATGTGAATGACAAACAGCAGCAATCGTACACACATATATACATAGATTTTACATATTGCATACGCTATATGGCAGGAGATAGATGAGAGTTTGCTGATGAATACACAAATTTGTTTGAATCAACAATTTGAATCGTTTATTATGTCTGTTTTTTGTTTACTAAGATGCCGCAAAAGATTTTGTTAAATGATTTCACTTTACTCGTCATTTTTTTTTGGATTAGCTACTTGAACAAAAATGTTTTGAGTTTTAAAGGACCTTTTTCAATTTTTTGGGGCCAGTTCTCAGCAGCAATCAGAAGCAACAGCCAAACCTACAAAAAAGAAATTCATATTAATAATAAGCATAAAAACAAATATTTTCTAAGTAAATATTTAAAAGAAAATAAAAATGGTTTAAATTATTAGTAAATTGTACAATGCGCATAAATTGAAAACATTTATTAATTTAATTATTATCATGTACAATTTTAGATATACTTTAATTTCATGTTGTTAGTTTTGCTCTATCATAAATACTTATAGATAGTAAATTTTTTAACAAAGTATTTTACGTATGTGTTTGTGGGTCTGTCTACATATACTCAAAGCTTGTTGAGCAAAAATTGAACTAAAATTAATTTGGGTTTAAATTTGTTTGCTTCTTTTGGCTAATGAAATTCGCTTAAAACTTATGTATCTAATTTTAATATTTAATAAATTTAAGTTTGAGATCATATCTATGGCTATGTTACAAAATACTACTACACACAATTTGCAATAGTCAGATTAAAAACTTGTTTTTATATATATAATATATAATAAGTACCTAAGAGTAAGACAACAACAAATTTTATATATATATATATATAGTATAAATGTAGTTTTGGACTTTTTTAAAATAGGACAGGCCCTTGGAGGGCATAGAAACTTGATTTGAATTTAATTGATAGTAGAATGAGTAGTTGAAATATTATAAAACTAGTTTAAGCCAGGCAACAAAAATAATAATAATAGATATACTGTTATAAAAATTTAAAATAACTTATTGTATATACTATGAATTTATTTCTCTTCCACTTTATAAATATGAGTAAATAATAATAAAAATAAAAAAAAATTAAAACAATATATATTATAAATATATAAAAATAATATAATAAACCTTTTAAAAAAAAAAAACCAAAATATATTTCTCATAATTCCTAATAGATTCCTCCATATTTTGATAGCTTCTACTACCCCAAATAATTTTTGTGAAAGATGTACTTGCGAAAATTTCTAGGCCTGTCCATCTCCACCCTTAACCCATCATCTGAATATGGCTTTAATTGCTCAGTAGCAGCGTATCGCCCGATTCGGAGTGTTTTTGATTCATGTGTTTGCGCAAATCGGATTTGTATTTGCATTTGTGCGGACAATGGGGACACTTGAGTGTGGGCTCTACGCCGCACTCGTAGTTCTTGTGGCGCTTCAGGGAGCCCTTGATCTTGTAGGTTTTGCCACAGACATTGCACGCGTATTTGGCATCATCGATGGCCAGCTCGTTGCTGACCTGGTGCAGTGCCATGGTGGCATGCACCTCGCTCAGACCATTCACATAGAGTTTGTCGGCCTGCTGCCCAGCATCGGCCACGCAGGGCAGCTTGTCCACATAGTCATCGTCGTCGTCGTCGCCGTGCAACAGCACCTCATGCTGATCATTCTTGATGACCGCCAGCTCGAGCTCCCGTTCCGCCTCGTCCGCGTCGGTCAGCAGCAGCTCAGACTCGTGGCTGGTGACCACCTCGTTGGTCGTGCTGCTCGTCATGGAGATGCTGGTGGCGCCATATTGCATCACATCACGTAGCAGCAGCTTATCCTCTAGCCGCGATGTATCTATTTTAATGTACTCTTGACGCGTTTGCGTTTGCTGTTGCTGTTGCTGCTGTTGTTGGTGTTGCTGTTGTTGCTGTTGCTGCTGTCGTACATCGATGCATTGCTGCAGTGAAATTTGTGGCCGCTGCTGGTGATGCTGATGCTTCACAATTTGTATGGTGGTTGCCTGTGGCTTGTGCAGGCTGGTGGTATTCGTGTTTGTGGTGGCATTTTTGGTCAAACTCGGTATCGTATACTGTATATTGCCCACGGGATTGCCCAGATCATCGTGCGGCAGTTCGACAACAACAGTTGCCCCCGACAGCAAATTGCTGGTATTGGCCGAACTCAGAGCTGGCGCCGTGCTCAGTGTTTGACTGTGGCTCGTTGTGCTGGCTATGGAATAGGGCACAGTTTCCAAGATGGTCCAGTAACCATCTGTAAAGAGAAGAGGGAGAGAGAGAGTTGCCAGCGGCACATTAGACAGGCAATTGTTGAATGTTTATGAGAAGGATATTGTTTATATATTTTGATATAATTACTTGCAGCATTAACATCCAATTGTGATGTGTGTGTTTGTGTGGGTGTCGAATAGAACGTGTAAATGGGGGCCAGAGAATATTAAATGAAACAAAACTTTACATTTAATACATATATGCTAAAAAAAAATAAATAAATCAAAAATTGAAGTAAAAGAAAATTCAGAATTTATAGCTACTAAATTGCAGATATTAATGGATGTTATAATTATTATAATAAGTATGCTTTTATTCTTAATCGCTTTCATTTACATACATATATAGATATTTATTTAATAGTTATATAATATTAGGTATATAAAAAAATTTACACAAATTTCACTTAGTTTTCTTTATCAACTACAATGGTGCAGTTTATTTATTCATATTTGTTGATAACACCAAAAAATACACACTGTATTTAAATATGCGTATCGTATATATATAGGTGTGTATATATATATGTATAACTGAGGAATATGTGTAGTGGCAAATAATGGCGCTTTAAGTCTTTGTTTGCTTTACAATATTTAATTTGTAATTTATTAATTTTTTTTTTTTTTTGGAACTGATGCTGGCAAGATTTTATTTGAGAAACAGCGAGAGAGAGAGAGGGTTTTGGAAGTTTCTAAACACCAAAAAAACACCCACCACAGACATATTAACAAATTAAGTGTTTTCTTTTGGGTATAAATAAATTTGGTCTTGGACCGATCTGCTTAGACTACGGGATAGGCACACGTTTAACAAAACTATAAAATTAATAAAGAAATAAAAATAATTTTTAAAAAAGAAAATAAAATATTAACGGAATGCTCACAAATAATTGAGTTCTAGTTTACACGTGACAGTTAAATAAACAAAACTTTGGAAACTTTAATAAAGATATTACTGTGATTACATTTGTTATTATATATATTTTAATTGATTAGATGCTACTATTTTTTGTTAAACCTTCTGTTATATTTTCGGTTATACTAGTGCAGGCTGTTTGTTATAATTTCTGCTATATTTTGAATAGTAATTTCTTTTATATTCTCAATATCATTCTACTATATTTTCTGTAATATTTATATTATGTATTATGTATGTATTATACTTCTAATATATTTTTTTCTATACTTCCTTTTATATTCTCTATATGACTGAACACCTATAATGATTGTAAAGAATTTTTTTCGCATTATGTTTTCTGGTATTTTCAATTACGGCTCTTGTCTCTCTCTTTTGTTTTGAGTTTATATAGACCCATCAGGAAAATATTTTCAACTGAGCAAATAAAAATAATAAAAGTAACTATGATACATGATAAGTACATTGTTATACATAGACATCATCTGCCATTATATGGCTTGAAAATTGAGTTATATAGGCTACGCCCTTATAGACAACTTTAATGCATCTCTATTTTAATAAGATTTGACTTATCATAAAAAATTACATTTCAGAAAAGTTATCTGAATAAATTTTGAGATGTGCAGTTTAAACCCTTTTTTTTTGATTTACATAGATTATACAAAACATTTTAAAATATTTGATTAAAAATAGTTAAAAAAAAACCTCAAAATTCTGTTCTCTGCAAGTAATAATGCTAAAAAAATGAGTTTAAAAACTTAAGAAAAAAATCATTTGTCACGTGTAAACTCAGTTTTGCAGTAGAAATTCTTGTAAAGTCCAATATTCAAATATTGCTTTAAGTAATTTGTGCGTTGTGCGCAGGAATGTGACATGCTTGAGTTTGCCACAACAACTGGCTATGATAATAGACTATATATATATATATATTTCTATAACTGTGTATATAAGTATGTTTAATATATGGATATAAGTGGGTGTGCTACACTCTAAAAAAAAGCTATGAATTTGCTGCTGCTGCTGCTGCAGACACACACATCTGGAGGTAGTTGTAGCTAAGACTGCAACAGGCCGAGCACCCGTACAGTAAAAACTAATGTGTATTCATTTGGTAAACATTTCAAATTACGCCTCACGCTTCAAACACACACAAACAGCCACGCACACACACTGAGAGAGTGAGGGGGCAGCGATAGAGAGAGGGATAGAGAGAGACACGCAGAAAGAGAGTGAGAGCGTGTGAGAGGCAGAGGCTTTAGCCATCCTCATCATAGTCATCATCGTCCTCGTCGCTCTCCTGCAGCATGGGCACAGCCGTTATGGTCAGATCACGTCCCGCAAAATCGAAATTGATTTCGCATAGGGCGGCAGCAACATCGCTGTCCATGCCACCGCCATCGGCGTCCTCGACCTCATTGTCATTATCATTGTCGCCATCATTATCGTTATCATTATCATCATTGCTCTGATCGTCCTCGTTCCGTATGAGATAGAGACTCTCCTCGTCGTGGCGCAGTCGCTCGTAGAGCATGCAATGCTTACGCTTCGCATGCCGCAGCACATGATCCTTGCGCCGCGAACGATATTCGCAGGACACGCACTTGTATTTCTTCTGCTTCAGGCAGTATTTGCGCACATGCTCCTGCAGTTTCTGATGCGACTTATAGTAGCGATTGCAGTGCTTGCATTGCATAAACGAATCACGCGACTGACTGCTCGCGTGTCCTGGGCGCAGGACATTGCTGCTGCCTGCCGATGCATTGGACGCGGATGCTGTGACATGTAAGTGACTGTTGCTGCTGTTGTTGTTGTTGTTATTGCTGCTGCTGTTGTTGTTGTTGTTATTAATGTTGTTGTTGCTGTTAGTGTTGCTGATGTAGCCATAGAAGTCGCCAATCGCCGTGTCTAGGCCGCTGCTGGCATTCGCATGCGTCGATGTGTCCACGCCCAGCAGACTGCCCAATATGGGATAGATGTCTGCGTTTTGGTGGCGTTATCAAATAGGTGTGCGATGAAAAATAAAAAAAAAAGAACGAAACATAACAATAAACAAATTAATTAATTTAAAGGCAACGCAAGCAAAACATGAAAAATAAAAACAACATAAACTAATCAAAAGAAAAGCTAAACTTAAACAAATTATAAATATATAAAAAATTATATATTTAATATAAATCTATAGATAAGAAGAGAGTGAAGAGGTACTTAGTGTTATGTCAACTACCGCTAGATACAAGTATTGCGTTGTTGTTGTTGTTGTTGATGATGTAGTTTGTGGTTTCTTATGACTGAGATCCCATAGCGTGGATATGAGCGCACTTGACGATGATGGTGATCATGATAATGATGATGATGTTGATGAAGAGGCGGATGATTGGCATAATGCAGTTGATGCGTTTGCTGATTACGATAAGCACACTTAGACCCCCTCTTAGCTAAAAAGCGCCAACAAAAAAGATTGTATTAATTATGTACAGTAAGAACAATAAACAAGTGAAACAACTAGTAAACAGAAACAATAACAAAAACAATTTTCTTACAATAGTTACTCAAATGGGGCGTGTGTTTGTTGTACTTGTTGTATTTGTTGTTGTTGTTGTGTCGTTTGGTGCATTCAAAGACTATAACAATACAGCAATATAATTACATAGGTTTATCAAAAATATATTTAGTAAGATTTCTTTCATTATTATAAATTGTTTTCTTTGGTTTTCTTCATCTTTTCATCTCAAAATACAATACATGATTCTAAGCATCAAATACTGCTGAAGCGGTTTCTCACATTATAGCCATATTGGAGTCTGGGTATTACGGTTCCATCCAGTGCGAGTGCATCTAAAAAAGAGAAAGATTGAAGTTAGTTTTGATTTTAAAATAAAAGCAAAATATACATCGAAAACACATCAGCTGAAAAAAAAGAGTTTTTTTTTTTTTCCCTTTTTATTGTAAGTAAAGTCATTTTGGTTGTTTCTTCTTTTTTTTGGTTTTTAATATAATATATATATTTTTAAATTTAGTTGTTTTTCCTGTTTTTACTTATAACAATTAGATCGTTTACTCGTTTTACATTTTCACATTGATTTTTCATTTATTTTTATATACCTTTTCTTTTTCTATTATACATAATAATAAAATTGTTTCACAAAATGTTTTAAGGCGTTTTTCGGCTCTATACACACATATATATAAATGTATATATATAATTATTTATTTGTTGCTAATCGTTCAATTTGTTTTTGTTTTTGTTTTCTTTTTTGCATTTATAATTTGTTTATAATTTAAGCACACTTTTTTCAAAAATATTCTAACAACTGGCATTTCGAATGCTAATTTGTGTTAGATAATAATTTTTAATTTTTTTAATTTTTTTAAATATCTGCTTTAAAAATTGATTTTTTCAACTACTCGCAAATGTGTGAAAGCCGAATTTTATTTTTAAATTTAACAATTTTTGTTGGGGTTTGTTGTAAATTTTGTTATTTGCATAAACTAATCCTAGATATTATTCCTCTTTTTTTTATAATAGAAAAACGGTTTTTCTGTTTGCAAAATGTTTAGAATTTCCTATTATTTTATATATTATATTTTTTAGTTTAGTTTTTAGGCAAATGACTCTTGAGTTTTGTATTTTTTTTTTTTAGCGTGCGTGAACAGCAATTAACAATTATTTAATTTATAATTTACAATTACAAAAACACATACGTCTGCATGTGTGTGTTGTATGTGTGTAACTTAAGGCTATTTTCTTGTTATTGTTGCATGTACAATATAAAAACCCCATTTGACGTGTTGCTTTCATATATATATTTTTTTTTTCTGTAAATATGCTACTACATGATTTGTATTAGTTTAAAGAGAAAAATATAAACAAGGAAGAAGTAAATTATTGGATAGCTAAATACAAACAACTTAAAAGTTTGTGTGTGTATGTGTGTAGTGTAGTGTAATTGTGTGTTCTGTATTCTGTGTTTCTTTTTTTTTTTTTTTTTTTTTTCTTTCTTTTTTTTTTTTTTTGTAAAGAAAAGCCCGTTCAATGTTATCCAACCCCTGTTGCCCTGCTTGCCTATGCCGTTCAAATTCAATTCACATAACTATCTCTTGCTATTTTCGTTTTTCCCTTAACAATCACAATTGATCACATCGATTTTGCTTGTTTTGTTTTTTTTATGTATGCATATGTAACTCTAGGTACACAATTATATATTATATATATATATTATGTTGTTGCTTTTAATATTTATATATAATTTTACATTCACAGCTCCTTGTTTACAACGTTTTGTGTGTGTGTGTGTGTTAAGTGTATACGTGTGTTTCTGTATGTGTTTAGTATTAGTATTGGTAAACTCTTTGTTACATATGTATGTGTTTTAGTTTATTTAGTTTAGTTATATAGATACATTCAATTCGTTTAAGGCTTACCAAAAAAATGTATATAAATTGAAAATAAAAAAAGACGCATATGTTAGCATATAGTATATTAGAATTGTTTTATGTTTTAATACAATTTCTCCAAAAATAATCTGTTGCTATTGTTCGGGATGGTATTTGAATTGGATTGAATTGGACTTTTTTTTATCCATTTCATATCATTTCATTTATATATGGTAAAAAATATCCAAAGCACTGTGCATAAAAATATTATTTTTTTTGTTTCAGATTTTGTTTCTTTTAAGAAATTGTTAATATATACTAGATGATCTATGTGTGTGTGTATAGTTGCATAAGCGCTACTTAAATTTAATTACAAACATACATAGCTTTTCCTCTATGTGTGTGTGTGTGTGTGTTAGTAAATTGGTTGTTAATCAAAATTATATTGAATTTATCACATGCTCTTCATTATTTCCATTATTTTCTTCTTCTGTAACACTTTTTTTTTTAACTATATGACTCAAAGTCCAATGCCTAGGCTTGTCTAGTATTAGCTACATTTACACATACATATATATTTATATGAGATATATATATATAAATATACATATATATATATATTTTACGCTGGCCCACTTGATTAACTTTGAGTCCATCACATGCGCTGTTGATAAATTAAAATGTTGCTTAACTTTTCCCTTTTTTTTCAATTTTTTTTCTTTTTTGCTTAGAAAAGTAGTAAAAAAAATGATTTAGATGTATAAATAAGAACCACAACCTTAATAGACAAAGTTAAATAATTGCATTAGATTATAATTGTTTCGAAAAAAGGACACACAATTGCATATCATAAGATGTGAAATTCTACCTCTCTTTCGCTCTTCTATTTTTTTTTTTTTTTTTTTTTTTTTTTTAAATTAAGTAGTATAATAAAAATTAAAAAAAGAAGCAAAGCAAACTCACGTAATTGACTAGCGCAAAAGCAATGCTAAGTTCTTGTTAGCAATATATACATATATATTTTGTATACATATATATATATTTTTTTTTTTTTGTTTTTTTTTTTTTTTTGTGCCAATTAGAAAGTTGCCCGATTGTTAACACAAAAAAACATATACATATAAAATAATAACAATTTAAATATAAATTTTGTTTCGTTTCCTTTTTCTTTTTTTTTTTCCTCACGTAATTCGAATACTGACCGACAAGAATTTTGCATTTCTTTTTTTTTTTCCTTTGCACAATTTATTTTAAATTTTATAATATTCGCATGTTTTATGTGATGTTAATTTTAATATTTTTTATTATTATTTTTTGCTAGAATTTGTGCCAATTTGTTTTTTGTCTGTTGTACAAATTAAATTGTTATCACATATTTTGTGGCACAAACTGCTAACGAAAATTACATTGCGCCCCTCCATGTGTGTATGTATGTGTGCTTGTGTAGGTGTAGCTGAATATATATATTTTTTTATATATTTTTCACAATATTATTGTTTTTAAAGTACCTAAGCAACGAGTTTTTGTTAAGCTCATGATTTAAACCTTTTCTTTATGATTTTTTATTTTTAACAATTTAATAATGTTTTCTTTTTTTTTAACTATGTTAAATTTTCTTTTTTTATAATTATATTAACTTTTGTTTTTAACAAGTTTACGCGGCAACATTATGTGATTTACTTGATTTAAAATAAATTTGGAAAAATATTTAAAAATAAATAAAGTAACGTTTCTTGTGTGTGTCTGTGTGTAGGTTCGTGTCTCTCTCTGTGTGTGTGTGTATTAACAACAAGAAAAATTAATAATATTATATTAATTACAATGAGGACTATATTCATTATATCACATACCAATTATTTCTCATTTACTTGACTCTTCTTGACTTCGTTTCCAAGCTTTTCCTCCTCCTCATCCGCCTGCTTCTGCTTCAACTTTGACCTATTCTCGTCTCTTGACTGTGACTCGATGCGAGTTTTGTCCCTAACATTAACATTAACTTTAACTTTATAATGCCAATTGATTTGCTCACACTTGTACATGTTGCTTGCCATATTTATACAGATATATATTTATAATATTGTTTTAATTGTTTGCACGCGCCATTGAAACCACAGGCCGAATTTTTTTTTTTAAATTAATAATTTTGCTTAGCATTTTTTGTTTGTTACTTTTTGGTTCAAACTTAAAAAATTGCCGCCTATCACATTTTGTGTTCGATAAATAAATAATTATTTTTAAAAATAAACGAATTTTTTTTTTTTTTCATGGAATGAGCACAAGATAAACTAATAAATTTGTTTTTGTATTTTTGAAAAGTTTTTTTTTAGAGATCGTTGCGTTGCACTAACAGTAATTGTTTTTTTTTTTTTTTTTTTTTTTTTTTGTGGCTTTGATGGCGCGCAGCTAACAAACAAATGTAATGTGAATAAATTGGAAAATTAAACAAAAACTAAAATTTGTGTATATAAAAAAAATCAATATAACATTTACAACTTGGTTGTGCGCTGTGATTTTTAATTTTTTTTTTTTCGTTTTGCTTTTTCATTGGTTTTGATTTTGGGATTTTCGTGTTTTGTTTATTGCACAAGATTTTTTAGTATTTTTTTTTTTTTTTAGTGTGATTTTTGTTTGCTGTCTGTGATTTGTTGTTGTTGTTTTTAGCTTATTGCACATGTCCATTTAGATTTAGTTACGCTTTATCGTTGCCTTAAAGCTTATACTAACTTAGTATCTTAATTATTATTTCTTTCTTTTGTTTTGACTGACTAAGCGATTGACTGTTGCTATTTCAATACATACATACAAATATATGCTGTTATCATGTAATTGTTATTGTTTTTACATTATTTACATAGATATATTTTTGATATATGCAAATATTGTTTTTCCATTTTAAGTTTATTAAGTTTAACTATTGCCCCAAAAAAAAAAAAAAAAAAAAAATAGTAGAAATATATTTTAAAGAGAATATTAATTAAAGCAAGCGCGTGAGAGTGAGAGCGCGTGATCTGAACAGTTCAACGAGTTGAACTATATAAACTGTATCCAGTTGGATCGATTCACACTCAACTTTCATATTTTTTGTTGTTTTTGTTATTTTGCTTTTTTTTGTTTTTATAATAAATAAATTACGATAAAATTAATGTGAATGTTTTGCGTTTTTTGCAGCGTTTCTCTTTCGCTCTGACTTGCCTTACACTCCTCGATTACCCCTTCAACTTCCTTCGTTTTTTTCTACACAAATGCATTAATTTTTCCTTGTTTCTGTTTTACACCACAATAAAGAAAAATTCATTGAGATCATTGAGTTTTCTAAGGATGTTACACACATTTTAACAATAGCAACAACAATAACAAAATATTCCCACTCTCACGCGCCGCCCACTCTTCATATATACATATATACACGAATGTATATGTATCGAATATTATATGGAAAATTGAAAACCGAAAGAAAAACTATTAAGAACAAAGAAAAAGATTTGATATACATTTATATGAAACTAAGGATTAGAATTTGTTAATATTTCATTCACATTGACGGCTTTTATGCATGCTCTGAATGTAGTTGCATAAATCTATATATATCTTTTATATATATATATGTATATATATATATATATATAAAAAACGACTATGTTTTCAAGATCATTTGAAAAAAAAAAAACAACGCGCACTGTTCTGTCTCGTTTTGTTTTCTCTTTGTTGTTGTTGTTTTTGGACTGAACTGAACTGAACTGCAGTGAAACATGGCTAACTAACTAGTGGCAACAGCAGCTGTAGCAGTAGCAGTAGCAGTAGCAGCAGCAGCGGCAGCAGTGGCAGCAACAGCAACCAGTTGCTGGCGTCATTGCAATCGCTGTCGATTGTATCATCGATGTTGGTGCGTGCGCATATGCAGCACGAGGTTGTGTTTGTGCTTGGACTTCTTGTGACAGATGGGGCACTCGAATTGTGGCTCCACGCCGCACTCGAAGCGCACATGTCGATTGAGGCTGTGCGGACGGGCGTAGGTGTTGCCGCACCGATCGCAGGCATAGGCGCCGCCGCCAGCGCTGCCACCGCCACCGCCACCGCCACTGCCGCTGCCACTGACACCGCTCCAGCTACCGCCACCCGGTGGCCCGCCAACGCCGCCTAGTGCTGCGCCAGCATTGGATGTGACGAGTCCGGCAGCTGCAGCTGCAGCAGCCGCTGCTGCCGCCGCAGCCGATGTCGAGGCACCGCCGCTCGTCGAGGCACTTGTATTGTTGGCTGCCACAGCAGCAACGGCAGCCGCCATCACCGCCTTGGAGTCCACCAAACTGCTGCTGCTGTTGCTGGGCAGCACGGTGGGCGCAATGCCGACGCTGCTGCTGCTGCTGTAGCGGCGCAGCGGCTCGTCGGGACTGGACTGATGGATTAGCTGGACCAGCGGATGTGTGTGCTGTTGCTGTTGTTGCTGCTGCTGCTGTTGATGATGATGATGATGATGGTGATGGCCGAGCGGAAGGCCGCTATGCGCCTGCGCAGCGGCTACTAGCACCTTGGCAATGCCCATGCGCAGATCAAAGGGCTTATCGCCGCTATCGTCGCGATTGTCCTCATCATCCTCGTAGTTATTATTGCTGTCATCGTTATCCCTATTATTCCCATGCCGTCCATGACGAGTGGGCGTGCCCGGTCCACTGTCAATGCGCAGCTCGTGCTCGTTGTCATCCATGACACCATGCTCGGATTTGATAATTGGCCTGGGCGATCCCATGGGACTGGTACAGGGACTGCTCTTCATATTCAGATAATATGGATGTGGGCTGCTCACCCTGGCTCCCTGGCCGCAATGCGCAAATTCTGCAGACGAGGAAGACAAGAAGAGTCAAAATATAGATGCAATGTTAATCAAGTGTTTCACTTCAAACAAAACGCTGGGCATAGTATTTACTGTTTACTTTTTCATTTTTTTTTTTTATCAGAGATAAACAAATTAAAAGTCCTAAGATCTAATTGGAAACGTAATTGAACCAAAAGAATATAGTTGATAGTTGTATATATATATATTTATAAAAAAAATATTAAAATTGAATTTATTACCGTGAGAAGTCGTTAAAAATGTTGCGTTTCATTTTGCTTTTTGAGTGATTTTTTTTTTTTTTTTTTTTTTTTTGGTGTGGTGCATGGTAATAGGTGTATGTGTATGTGTGTAGAGTGTATGGTGTGTGTGGTGTGTGTTTGTGTGCGTGAGTGTAGGCGCTGCTTGTATCTAAAGTAAAATGTTGAGATGTATACGATATAAATATGTTTATCAATTGTGTAAAACGCTGCTTAAACAATTTTCAGAAAAATAATTATTATAAAAATTAACAAAATTTCAATGAACACAATGATTATAAGTATAAAATGTGTGTGTGTGTGTGTGTAAACAACATTAAATCGAGTGTAAGTTACATTAAATACAAGTTGGGCTAAGCAAAAAAAAAAAATTTCAAATGAATTTAAATAGTAATTTTGTTGTTTGGCTTTTCTGTTAGTCACAAATAAATGTATAATAAATTATTATTATTAAATATTAAAATAGATAAAACACATTTTCGGTTACTAATTGTATAATATGTTTGTGTGCTTAAGAAGGGACGCAACGCTTCGACGCTTAGGAAAGAACTTATAAATCCATACGAGGATCTGCGCCCTATATACATCTATAGAGGCAGCTAAATCCTAGACATTGTTTTCTTTTCATATATATATATATAAAAAATACGCATGCATAAGTTTACGAATTATTCATTTTTTTTTTTTTTTTTTTTAATTACAATAACTACAAATCTAAAATCTAATAGAAAATGAAATATTTATAAAAACATTTTTTAGGTTTTGTTTTTACAAACTAAATTGATCTCATCGTTTTTCATATTTTTTATAATAATGGTATACATAATTAAATGCTATTTTTTATTAAAAAATAGATATATATATATGTGTATAGATAGACACTAGAATGAGCGCAAAGAGTTTAACTTAAAAGTAACCTGCAGCAATACAAACAGAAAAGAACAAAACAAAAAAAAAATTGGAAAAATTGGAAAAACAAGTCTACAAATTTTCTAGTAAAAAGAGGTTTTCATACAAGTTGAGAGTTATATAGATAGATGTATAATTTAACATATGTTCATGTACTAGTTATTAAACAGCATCATCAATATAGGGCGTTCCATTGGGGGCGCCGTGTCTTAATAAAACATGTACATACACATACGTAACTAATAGTTGATTTAATAGGTATATATAGTATATGTATATAGAGGATATCTAAGCAGCAGTTACACTGTTGTCTAGTTATGTAGAGTTGTAGTATAGTAGGTTAAGAGAGCATGCAAACAACAATTAGAGATAGGGCTACACCATAAACTGCATTCGTGTATGGATTTGTTGTGCCAGCACAGAGATCTATAAACTCTCGCTCTCTTTTTCTCTTTCTCTCTCTCTCTCTCTCTCATCGATCACAATCAATATCCATTCGGACAACATCCACCTGAAATAGAGAGCTGATTAGTATTGATTCTTAGCTAATATATTTTTATATATATGTATAAATATATATATCTGGACGATTTTCTTGGGAATTGGCTGGATAAGTTTTTTCGGGTAGATATTTGGGAAGCATGAGTTGTATATGAGCATATACAGTATGTAGATATATCGATTGGATTCATGGCGGATGAGTTTTTTGATGACTGGGAGAGAAAAAAGATTGTAGAAGGGTGTTTTGTTTTGCGCTTTCTTTTACAATTAAAATAAATACAACTTTGGTTTTTGGTTATTTTTTGTTTTGACATTTGCTTTTAATTGTATTTCGAATTTTGTTTTTATTTAATACATATAGCCGGCAATAATTACGATATATTCATTTCATAAGGAATACATAATAATTGTAGAATTTTTACTTTGCAATTTGCATGTGTGTGTGAGTGTGTAGGATCTTAGATTTATTACTTTATATATTTTCAGATTTTCTGTAGGCATTTTAAATTTGTTTTTTTTTTTTTTACATATGAAACTTTGTGAGTGTGAGTTTTTGTGTATGTGTTACATTTTCTCATGGCCGGGTTTTTTTTTTTTTTTTTTTTTTTTTTTATTTTAAGTCTAACAATTTTGTGTATTTTGTAATTTTTTTTTTTTTGACAATTTTTAGAAAAGCATTTGCTGATATTTTTAATAATTAAAAATTAAAACATTATTTTAGAATTAATCATAATAATTTTTGTCTAATTTTCAAATTATTTTTATATATATTTATTATATTAATACATACTTTTGTATTATTAATTATAGATACTTTTATTTTGTTTGGTTTTTGACTAGAACTTGTTCTCATTATCATATATGCGCATATATATGTATGTATATATTTAAAGCAATTCTAACATAGGTAATGCCCGAAAATTGGAATGTAGTTCGAAAAATGGTTCTAATCAATGGATGAATACATGAGAAAAATTCGATTGCAACTAAAATAAAATTAAAAATTTCTCATTTTTTAGATGTACATATATGTACTATGTGTGAGTGTTTTTGTGTAAATGTGTGTATACGTGTTAATATTTTTTTCATGTTTTACTTTTTTTTGTTTTTTTTTTTTACTCTGTTTTTTTATTTTTTTATTTTTTTTATTTTAATTTTTTGTAGTTAGGGGCGCGTGTTCATGCCATGCATAAGATTTTGTTTGGATTACATTTTTTCTCTTTAAAATTAATAATTAATACAAAAATTATTTTTGGTATAAGTTTTGTTCGTTTTTTGTTTTTATCTATGTTTAAACAATTTTTGCTGTGACTAGTTATATAATTTCTTGCGTCTTGTGTGAGATTTTTCTCGGAAAAAATGTACACATTATTTATTAGCGTTTCGTCTTCCTTTTCACTTTCTTTTTTTTTTTAATTTTCTTTTGAGAATTCGCTAAAACAATACAAAAATTTCGTCTTTTGCATTGCCAACTAAAACTAATTTTTATCCATTTTTTGTTATTTTTTCTGTATGTTTTTTTTTTTTTTTTTTTTGAGGGGCACTTTTGCAACTGGCAGGCACACAGCATACGTGGCATGCAACATGGTACTTAAGATATGTTAAAATACATTTGAATATATTTTAACAAAAAGCTAATGAGAAATGCCTAAGTGTTATCTCTTCTTTTTTGTTGTTGGGAATGACAGCAACAAAGATTGCACACAAAATTGTTATTAAAAATGTAAAAACAAAAACTTAATTCGTACTAAGTGAAGTTTGTCTTGTTGCATGTTGCGTGTGGCATGTGGCATATTGCATGCCACTGCTGTTGCCATTTTCCAGCTGCTAGCTACCCGTAGCTTATTTGTACAACATCTCCATATGCCTCGAGCTTCTATTCGTTCTGAAAGACCAGTGTGTAGGTGCTGCTGTTGCTGTTGCTGCTGTTGTTGTTGGCGTTGGTGTTGCCGCTGGCGTTATTACTGCCGCCATTGCCCGCCAGAGCACTGTTGCTGTTGCTATGGTTGCCCAGATTGACATTGACGGGCGCCAGCTTTCTATCCTTATCCTTCTCCTTCTCCTTCTCCTCCTCGTCCTTCTCGCGATCCCGACACTTGGTATTCAAATGCCTCTTCAGATTGCTGTGCACATTCGTCGCATAGCCGCACATCTTGCTGCAGAAGTAGCGCGGCGGCAAGCCGCACTCGTTCTTCAGATGACACTTGAGGCTGTTCTTCCACTTGTAGGTGCGATTGCAGTTGCGGCACACCCATGGCTTCTCAATGTCCGCATTGTAGATCATATCGGCCGAATGCTCCAGCGACTCCTTACGCATGCGCTTGTTCTGCACCAGAATGCGATACCGATTGTCGTCCGTGTGCGACCAATGCAGATTCATGTTCTGTGCATCCATGTTGAGGCCCAGCTTGCTGGAGAGCAACGTCGAATTGGCGCTGGTTACATTGCTGTTGTTGCTCGTGCTGGCAACGGGCTGCTTCTGCTGTGGTGCTGCGGCCGCAATGGTGGTTATGGTCGCCGGTATGGTGGGCAGCTTGATTTGCAGCGACTGGCTGGTGGGTTGCAGCTGTAGATGCTGCAAGTGTTGCTGCTGCTCCAGCAACAGTTGCTGCTGCTGCTGTGTGCTCAGCACTATTTTATTGCTGTTGCTGCCATTGTTGTTGTTGCTGCTGCTGTTGATGCTCCTCTGTTGCTTCTCGTTCGATTGCTTGGCATGCTTCTGTGAGGCGGCGGCCGTAGTCAACAGATCGTCATCATCATCATCGTTATCCATCAGATAGCTATCCTCGAACTCTTCATTCTCAATCTTGACCGCATCGTAGGTCCAGGACAAGGGACTGGCCAGCTTTAGATCATAGTCAAAGGTATTCTCATCATCGATAGCCTCATTGCACACAGCCTCGTCGCCGTTGAGCGACACATTCTCGGGATTTTCAATCTTCACTATCACCTCGGTCATCGCATCGTCAATGCTATCCAGCTCCACGCCTGCAGCGGCCAGCGCCGCAGCCGAAGCGGCATCCACATTGCAATTGCTTGAGCTGTTCTTCAAGCTGGATGCCGGCGTGATGCACGCAATCGTTGTGCGTCCAATACTTCCAATGCGTGTCACCGTTTGCGTCTTGGGATCCAGAACTGGCAAACAGCTGCTGCTGCTGCTGCCGACGCCGCTGATTTTATCGCCCACAACATTGTTGTTGTTGATAATGTTGCTGCTGTTGTTGTTGCTGCTGCTGCTGTTGGTAATGTTGTTGAGCGTTCTCGTCGTCGCGGACGGCGTTGTGCTGATTGTTGCGGGTGTCGTTGGGGCCTTGGTGCAGGCATTGTTAGTGTTTTTAGCTGCATTTATGTTTGGCTTTTTGCTCGGAGTTAGTTTATCTTTTTTTTCGGTTTTAGTTAGTTAGTTGGTGTTAGCAATGATTTGTGATCATTTAAATTTTTTTTTTTTTATTTGCCGCATGAAAATAGAAATTGTATTAAGGAAATGTTAGAGGTCAGTTATTTTTAGAGAGAAATATTTGCTTGAAGTAACAAAAATAAACAAAAATGTGAAAATATGAAATGATATGAGTATTTGCCGCAGTGTGCACAGGGCCCTTACAAAACAAAATGTAAATTGTATTGCAAAATTAAGACTGTAAAAAGAAAACGAAACATTATTCAACCACAAAAATAAACGAGATTCACAGCAATAATAATAACTGAATATTGATGGCACTACGGCTAGCCGATGCATTAAATAGCCTGACAGAGTTATAAATCGGAAATTCTGCTGGTATTATATATTAATTTTCGCTATGTATCTGTATTTTTTTTTTTAATTGATATTCATTATTATTATTTTTTTTTTATTATTATTTTTATTATTATTTTTTTTTATTATTATTATTATTATTTTATTTTTAATATATATTTTTTTATTTTTTTAAATACTTTGTATTATTTACTTTTTAAATTCAAATGATTTATTACATGAATACTCAAGTTGAGCAAGCTGCTTAAACAGATTCCTACAAATTAGCTCATTTTATTCGATTTCAGCTTCATTTGATGCAGAAAAATTTTATTTTGAATAAAAGCAGACAGACATAGACACAATGGGGCATATTCAGCAATCTTACATTAATTCCAATACTCTGTCAGGCTTTACAGAACTAAATGAGCAAATCAATAAATAATTTATGAATATAAATAAATAAATAATATAATACATAAAAATAAATAAAATACAAAATGGAAAATTTTTCTAAATACCTGTCTCCTCGTTCTTGCCAATCATCGACTGATCTGCCAGCATGAGCCAGTTGCGTACGCGAATACGTGATTCTCCCGAGTCCTGCTGCCCGTTGTCATCTGAAAAATTGTACAAAATAGACACATATTAGTGATTGAATTACCAAAAAGTAGAGCATCAGATGTGACCTAGAAATGAGTGTTTCGATAATTTTGTTATTTCTTATTAAATGTGCCTAAAATGTGTGCCCTATTCATTATTCATTATTATTATTATAGTTAATTTCATTTCATTTGCACTTGCAAAATTAGTTATTTAAAAAATATATATATTTTTTTTTATGATATGAAATAATAAAATAAATAAATATACTTACAAGCAGTACGCTACATAAACTAAGGGCTGCATAAGAAAATCAAATAAAATAAGAGTAGTCATAATAATAATGATAAGAATGATAATAATAATAATGTCTATTCTAAACGCACAATAACAAACAAGTTTCTGTCTTTTTGCGTTTTATTACATGAATTTGTATATTTCTCACATTGATTGTATTTCGTTTAATTTTTTTTTTTATAATAGTAATATATAATTATGTATATATCAATTTACAAAAATGTTTACAAGCGACGCATAGAAAAAAATTAAATATAATGTCATATAATAGATATATTAATTATATATATTTAGATATATATATATATATAGTTTTAACTATATAGAACTGTTACTATACTTTGCTTTTATTTGTAATGAGTATTTGTGTTCTTTTTAAGTGTTTGCTTCATAAACATAAAACTTTTAATTTTAATTAATTTTTTTATAATGTGTATCGACATTTTTTGTGTGCCAGTTTTTAACCAAAAATTGTTCAACAATATTTTTTTTATATATATGTACCATATTTTTTTTTTTTTTTTAGAAAATTTTGAATTTTCTCTTTGCCTTAAGAGACGGTTTATTTTATCGCTTTGTTAATTATTGCTTAAATTTGTATTCTTCATTTTATAAAGAAGCGCTAAACTTAGCCCCAACACCGCTTGAATATAACCAATCGATTTTTAGTTTTAATTTCTTAGCAGAAAATTAGAAAATTATATTATAATTCGAGATTTTTCTTCTTGTTGTATATGTATTTTAATTAGTTGTAATTTAGTTTTTCAAGTGCACAGTTAGACTGGCAACGTGTTGTTTTTATCGCTGTTGCGCTGTGAATGTTTGCAGTTGTTGTTTTAGGATTTTTTAATCTTAATTGTTTATAAAATCATCTATGGAATGTATTTGCAGTTGTTTACAAAAAAAATAGTATATAAAGTTGTTAATTGAAAACTATAAAATAAATTACGCTTTACTAGCAAAAAGAACATAAAAATAATAAAAAATATTATATTTATATATATGTAGATATATATATTAATTTATATATTTCCTTTTATAAATATTAAAAATAAATAAGTGCATGTGACGTATTGTGGCGGTGTTTTTGTTTGCTTGTTTGTTGTATTTGTATTAATTTTAACTTTATTCCTTCATTTAATAATGCTTCAATTGTCAACGTAGCTCAGCTACATTCGCCTGTTACTCTCTCTCTCTCTCTCTCTTACTTGGTTTCCTGCCTAAATGTGAAACACAAAACTAAGTACCTGAGTTTAACTGTGTATCATATTTGTCTTGCAAAAAAAATAAAATAAAATATTTACTCGTACCATTAATCATACTAATAATTGTAATAATCATAAACATAATAATAATAATAGAAATAATAATATTCTTGACACTTTCGTTAGCTGACTTGGCTTACAACTAACTGATATGGCTTTTAAGTGTTTTTTTTTTTTTTTTTTTTTTGTGTTATTAATTTTTGTGAAATTAAATTTTTAAATTTATTTTTCAATTTCAAAAGGCACTTTTTAAACTTCTTTTCATTTTGCTTGACTAAACCATTAAAAAAAATTATAATAAAAAATGAAAACCCTAAATCAATTTTGAGCATAGTTTTTAAAGCCTTTAGACTAATATATTTTTGTTTTCTCTGAGGTATCTCTTGTTGTTGTTTATGTTTTATGAATTGTAATGGTAACTGTAACTGCTGTTTTATTATTATACTTTGAACCCATTGCAAATGGGAAGTCCTGGTATAACGGTTTAGGTATCTTCTTTATAGTTTGTTTTGGCACTGAAATCTTTTTCTTTACTTAGTTTTGTGAACATCTACTGCTCTATAGCTCTACAAAGTATTTGTATTTATTTTTGTATTTATTTTTTTATTTTAATGTTTATCGTTTCGTTTAACTAATAACTTAATATGCTCTGAGTTCGAAAAGCTTTATTCAGTATAAAAAGACTATCCACTGAGTTGACTGCTCGCACCGCGTTTGCCTTAAACCCTATATATATATATTTATATATATAATGTCTCAATTATACCTAAATCTAAACTAACTAATTTTATGTTTCATTGTACAATTTGTGTCTTTTTTTGTTGTGTGTGTGTGCTTTTTTAAACTTGTGGAATGCTGTGTTAAATTGTGTTTCTTTTTCGTTTTTTAATGTAAAATCATTTTACTGATCACTTTGCTGTTTTTAATGTAACAAAAATATTTTTAAAAAAAATTTTTGTTTGTGCACTTGACTCTTTTTTTTTTGTTAAAAAATTAATAACAATAACAAAAAATATGTTTATGCAAAAAAATGGCTCAATTGGTTTTGTTTGTGCTTTGCAACAAATTGTTTTTTGTTTTTTTTTTTTGGAAAATTTTTAGTTTTCCAGACGTTCTTATCAATTATTACTTTTGCTTGGTTAGGTTTTCATCTTTTTTTTTTTTTTTTAATATTAATTTGGCACACTGATTCCGTATTCCATATAAGAAACCCCGAGAGCTAGGTGTGTGTTGATGTAGTTATTGTTTTTTTTTTTTTTTTAGTATAATTTCAATATTCCTTGCTTGCTTTCTCTTCCGCTTGTTATCCCTGATATTTAGTTTTTCCATTTTAGAAAGATTTATACACGAATCCGTTTGCCAGTTTCCACTCATGTGAAATGCGTATGAAGTTCTGGCGCATTGGCCATAGCCGCTGCCGCAGCTGCTGCTGCCACTGCTGCCGCGGCGCTGCCAGCAGCGGAGTCCGTCTCCAGGGCGTTGGCACCGCCAGCACCACCAGTGCCGGCACCGATGATGCCGCTGATGAAACTCTTGTCATCCTCCAGCTTGAATTTCTCCTTGTGCATGCGCTCCATGTGACGGCCGATGTGCATCTTTTGCTTGGCCCGATAGACACAGAAGGGGCACTGGAATTGCGGCTCCTTGCCGCATTCCCATTTCTGATGATTGCGCAGCGACGACTTCAGCTTGTAGACGCGTCCACAAACGGGACATGGGTGTCCAGCACCGTTGTCAGCGCCAGCCATGTTGCTGTTGTTGCCACTAGTGTTGTTATTGTTGTTGCTGCTGCTGCCGCCACCAGCTGCGGCACTCAATGTAACGCTACCACCGCCAGCCGATCCACCGCTGCCAGATCCAGCTGTGCTGCCGCTAATGAGATTATTCATGGCGCTGATGCTATTCAATATATTGATATGGCAGAGTCCGGCCGGGCCCACATCGGCCAGCGAAACAGCGCCAGTCAGCGTTATGGGATAATCACTGTTGCTGTTGTTGCCATTGCCACCGCTGACGCTGCCGGCGCCAGTGCTTAGATTCTCCTCTCCATAGCTCAGATCCGCGCTGCTATTGCCCGCCGCCGCCGCCGCCGCTGCCGCAGCTGCTGCTGCTGCAGCTACTGCCTGTTTCTCGGCTACGGCTTTCAGCATTAGCGACGTGGCCTCCTCCTCGGACAAATGCTTTAGCTTGCCACCGCCAGGATAGATCTTATGCTGTTTCTCGCTCGTGTTGCACGGCGTAGACGTTGTGCCCGGCTCGATCTTTAGCCGTATGCAATCCGTCGGCGTTTTCCGTTCAATGGCATCCGCAGCGGCGGCCTTGATGCCAGTCATATTCAGCTGCTTGTCCACCGACAAATCGGTGGGAAACACCAAGGGCTGGACGCCCTCGCGAAGCGTTACCAGCGGCATGGCCAAGCGCGCGTTCCACTCGTTCCAGGTGAGACCCGCAATGCGCGTAATACTCAGATCTGATTTATTTTTATTATGTTTTATATATTATTTATTTTAAATTTAGTGTTTTATTTTTGGTCGTATTTGTTGTAGGTGGGTGCACATATATGTTGTTGTAGATGTAGTTGTTGTTGTTGGATTTATTGTGTGTGTAGAGAAGATTTGGTCAGCCATACAACATATGAAAATAAAACAAGAAAAGAAGAAAGAAAAAAAAAAAAAAAGAAAAGAAGAACGAAAATCAATAGCATTACTTTTGAGACTGGACACAATGCAACGCAAAAGTTAAATTAACCGAACAAGTAAAAAATTTAATAAATAAATATGCATGAAAAAATTCGTAACAAAAACTTAGCATTAACAATAAACAGGGAACGGATATATAAAGAGATATATATATGTGTGTATAGGGGAGGGCCGGGACGGTTCGGTTAAACCAACGCCAACAACAAGAACAAAAAAATTAATATGAAAAGTAATAAGAAAAACTAAATGAAAAGAGAAACAACAAAATGTTGATGCATGAGAAATAACTGATCAAAAAATAGTAGTTAACGATTTAAGATGAGCACACAAACATTTAAGCATTTAGAATAAAGTAAATATGAAATATATTAGTGAAGCAGTAAAAGCCTAGAAATTTAATTAAAAGCATTAAAATTATGGCATAAATACACAGCAATATATATAGATCAATATATATATATATGTACAAAATAATAATAATAATAAATACATACATATGTATGTGTGTGCATATAAAACAAGGTAAACTTAAAAAAAAAAAAGCTTTCATTGAGAGCCAATTAGTACAGGGTGTATATTTATTATTAAAATTTTAAAAATTAAAAAAAAAATATATAAGTAAAAATGAAACGCGGCAAGCCGCTAACACTATAAAACCTTTGCAAAAAACATTAAGAAAACGTAATAACAAATTGAACTAAAAATAATTAAAGAAATAAAATGTGAAAAAAAAATATATTTTTACAAAAAAATTAAATCTAAACAAATTTTGGTTTCAAGAAAAAATTAATTTCTTTTAAATTTCTCAAAATAATGTCAGTCATTTAAATCTGTGAATTCTCTTATTATATATGAAGAAACTTTTGACAAGTTCTTTTGACATGAAAATATTTTATATATTATCTTAAATATATCTTTTCCAAAGAATAACTATTTCTATTTATAAATCAGGGCTAAAATCTTGATATACTAAAAGTAAGTACTATAAAAGTATCATTTATTATTTACAGACGGACTCTTATATAAATATCTGTCTATAGCTATATAATTTATTATTTATTAACATCTGCAAAGGTTTCGTGTTTTACCAAATTAAATAAAACGTAGGGCATTCTTGATTTGTTTGTTTGTTTTTTTTTTTTTTTTTTTTAAGGTGTTTTAAAGTGTTGCACGTAGCAGCTGGGAACACAACAAACGCACGCACGCACGCGCATACACACACACTAACGGGCGGGCGGGGAGTAAAAGGTTTGGCAATTGCTGGTTATTATTATTTTTGTGTTTTTTAGTGGCATATACAGAAAACAATTACTTAAGATTTAGGTACTTATATAGAGCTTGCAACAGGTTCGCAAAATTTCATCGCATTTGAATTAGGCAAGATGGAAATAGTATTACAATTAGTAGTTGCATCCCATTTGGCCATTTATTCCATACGTTTATCCACGCTTACCTACAAAAAAGAGAAATATATTAATTGAATTTCATAATTAAAAGGGCAAAAAAAAAATAAATAAATTCGTCTCGCTGCTGGCGTCGTCTACCTGCAAAAAGAGAAATATATTAGTAATATTCAATTCCCCTTTATTTATTACTAATAATTATTTTTATTATTATTATTTTTTTTTTTTTTTTCAATAAATTAACGAGGATTTTTTTATTTTTTATTTTATTTTTATTTATACAACTAAATTCAAAATATATAATTTCTATATTTTTATATGTATACATAATAAATGTTTAGCAATGAATTAAAATGTTGTACATACAATCTGTTTTTTGTAAATTATGTAAAATATTTGAATTAATATTGAATTTGTGTTTTGTTTTGCCAAAATATATATATGTATATATACTCATAAAAACTGTTTCGTGGCTTAAGTTTGTCATATACATGAATTTACTAAGTTTCTTTCTTTCAATTTAAATTTTTAATTATATAATTATTTTTTTAGTTTTCCACATTTGGTTGCTTCAATTGCAACAACAATTTTACAGATAATATTTGTAAAGATTTGCTTTTTTTTCTTTTGCATTTCGTCATAATAATGTAAAATATTTTTCACTACATTTTTTTAAATTTAATATTTTATATATTTTTTTTTTCCTTTTTGTTTTGTGAACTGTAAAACAACATGTGACAACTTTATGAACGTATAAATAAGCCTCCAATTCAGACAGTTTTTGTAATCATTTTTATGTGATTTTTTTGCAAAGTATTATATTCTGTAAAAAAAATTACACACTGTGCACTTTAACTTTTTTTTTTTTTTTTTCATATGTATGTTTTTAATTTTTTTTTGTATTTTCTGTTTGCATTTTTCTTAAATACTTAGAAATTTCGCCTTGAAAAAATGGGTTTCTCTTTTTATTTTTTACACATATTTATAGATTTGCTAGGTACTGTACTTTCTGCGAAGACATTTAGATGTTATGCGTTAAATGTATATTTGAAATGTATTTAAAATTTAACCTACTCAATTCTAAACTAAATTTTTTTTGTGTAACTTTTTTATATATATATATATATTTTTTTTTTTTAATTTTTCATTTATTTAAACAATAATTCTTTGTGTTATTTCCATGAAAATACTTGCACATGATTTCTGGTAGATTTTTGTTTTTCGTACTTTTTCACTTAAAGATTTTGTTGTATTTGCAACACTTAATAAATGTAATTTTTAAAATTACGTCAAACAATATGAAAATTATACGCAAAGACGTCAATTAAAGCCCAATAAAAATATAATAAAATATTGTTTTGCAAATAGTTTGTTGAATTTTGTGTTATTTTTAAAATATTCTGGTATTTTCTTTTTGAATTTACCTTTAAACTTAAGCAAATAATCAACAAATAAACGCAATTGCATCAATTATCAAAATTGATGCTCGAGAAAAATAAGAAATACATAATATATATGCTTATATATATATGTGTGTGTGGATATATATAATAGTTTAGGTGTGGGAGAATAATGTAAACTGGTTTTTTGTTGCTGTTATTCTTTGTGAGGTACTCACTGCTGCGGCTCCTCCTCCTACTCCTCTTCCTCCTCCTCTACCTCCTGCTTCTGTTGCTTAGATCTTGCGTCCTCGCTTGCTCTCCAGCTGCGGCTTCTCGGGATGATGTTTGCGCACATGTACGCCCAGATTGCCACGCTGCTTAGCCTTGTAGCTACAGTAGGGACATGGATGACACGGCTCCTTGCCACCGCACTCGACATTCTCGTGGCGACGCAACGTCGACTTCCAGCGATACTTTTTGCCGCAGTGACGACAGACATAACGTGATTCTGGATCATCGCAGGGACCTAGCGAAGAGTCGCTCAGCGATAATTCGTAGGTCATGCTACTGGGATCGCCGCCAGCGTCCGATTCCTCTTTCATTGGTCGTGTTGTTAGAATGGTATAGCTCTTGCTCGAATCATGCACGCCCAGCTCCTCGGGTATTATGGTCTCAACACCATCATCATCGTCCGCCTGCAGCTGGATGTGATGATGCTGATGCTCCTGCTGCTGTTGGTGATGATCCTCCTCCTGCTGCTGTTGCTGCACCACTGTCGCCTGATGTATGTGATGTGTCTGCAGCTGAGAGGTGTGTATGTGATGTGTCTGCTGCTGTGGATCATGCTGATGCACCTGCAGCTCCTGCGGCTCATGCTCAATGGTGGTAATATGCGTCTCGCCCGCTGACGTCTGCATGTGCTCGGTGATCTCGGAGGGTGCAAAGCCAATGCCAATTTTCGTGCCATCCGGCAGTTCGATGTCATCGATCTCGGCATACTTGACCAAATCGCTGATGATGGCCGCCGATGCATTTGGATTGTTCAGATCGATTTCGCTAATCTCATACTTGGTGCCATCGGCCAGCTCATGATGCTGATGCGGTATGGCCTCATGTGTCTCCACAATCTGCAAATTGCTAACGCTCGGCGCAATTATTTTGCCACGCGAATAACGTATGCGCGATGTAATGTTTGGCTTCTGTTCGGCTATTTGCACATTGCGCAGACCCACCAAATTGATCGTCTGTCCCGGATGTGCTGTAATTATGCTTTGTACTTGCTGAGCACCTTGGTGCAGCTGTTGTTGATGATGGTGCTGTTGTTGTTGCTGCTGCTGCTGTTGTTGTTGCTGATGCTGATGCGAGCTTTGTGGCACCTCCTCAATGTGCAACTGTTGCTGTTGCTGCTGCTGCTGCTGTTGGTGATGATGCTGCTGCTGCTGTTGATGATGTTGTTGTTGCTGCTGCTGCTGCTGTTGCTGATGTTGCTGCTGTGTCTCCTGTGTCACATGCTGAATGATGTGATGCGGATGTATTATGGTGGTAGTGGCGGTGCCACCACTGCTGCTGCCACCATGCGGGGCAAGTGTCGTTGAGCTGGGTATGATTTTCTTAATGTTGATTAGTTCTGTAAGTGAGAAAGGGATTTTTTTTATTAGTATTAGAAACTTTGCAAGTATTGGAATCAATATAAGTATAAGTATGCGTATAATTATTAGTAAAAACAATAAATATGAACATAAGAATAAGTATGATATTCATCATGATCTCTTAAATATTCAATACAAGAAATAATGGGAAATAATGATGATGATATTGTTTAACTTTACATTTAAAATTTACAATCATAACATCATCATAATAATCAGTTTACTAGTAAACATCATCATTTGATTATCATTAGCCTAACACAAAGTATTATACATCATAATTATTTAAACTAAAAATATTTACTAATACAAATTTAAAATATTAAACTAATTGACCACTGCTCCACTGCTCTATTCAACTGCTCCCCGCTAAGTCAGTCAGGAGACTGACCAAACTCTTCAACTGACTCGTCTTTATATAGCAGTCGCAGCCACTCAAAATCGGAGCCGAGCTAGAGCCTCGTTCGGAGATCGTTTTATGTACGCAGTTTATAACTGAGTAGAGTAGCTGAGTAGAGAGCTTAACTGCTCTGAGAGAAGAGTAATAGGCAACCGGACAGACTACTGAACTATCGTTAATAGATCGATGTATTGGTTTACTAATTTCAACTCACATTTTTATGTCGGATTAGATCTTCATATATATATAATGCATATTATATATGCATTACATATTACTGAATATTTTTGCTATACTTATAAGTAATTCATTAATAAGTTTATAAAGAAGTCAAACACTCACCACATTCAGAAGAGGGCAATTTGATGGGCGTATTCGTCAATGTGGTCAGGGTGGGTTTAATATCGGCGCTGTGGGCCGCTTGGCTGAGCAGTTCGGTGATCGTTTGGGTTGGCTGGCCGGCGGGTCCGGTCACGGTAACCGCTGCCGTTTGTTCTTCCGCAGTGCTGCCCATCTTGGCCGTCGTAATGTTGCCCAGCTTCTTGACATGCAGCACAAAGCCATCCTTGTTCTGGGTGATGACAATATCGTTGCTCTCCAGCAGGCAATCGTCCAACTCGAACTCATCGTGGGCGCCTTCCGTTTGTTCACCTTTGTCCTGCTTGGCATCTGAAACGAACAATTCGAAAGAGGCGGGGCCAAGGGCGGGAGTTGAGGGCGTGACAGCAAAAAAAAATACAATTACATTATTAGATATAATTTTTTTACTTTAACATTTATTTTATTTTTTAAATTTTACCGCTGCTTCACACACACATATATACATTCTCTTTCTCTTTTCATATTGTTTCTTTCTTGCTCAGCTCATAAACGTGTCCTGTCTGCAATAATTTCCTCTTTCACACAACTTGATAAAAACAAGCAAACAAATGATCGCCGCATAAATTAATATTTATAATATTATATAATCATAAATTTATTATATATTTATAAAAACTTTGTGTGCTGCTGTATGTATACGAAAAGAATATATATATAAAAACACCAAAGCCAAAAATAAACAAGAACAAAACGAAACAAAAGAACAATAACTTTCAGTTTATGTTTTTATAATTAAAAATCCGTGCCCCTAATTAAATATTATGTAAAATTCGGCTTACGCTCTAAGAAAATTCAATAATGACACATTTCAATTTTGTTGCAAAAACTCAGTTTTTATTAAACATTTTTAAAATATATCTTTTATTTTTTTAATTTAATTTTTTTTGTTTTTGTTTTCATTTCAATCGAAATTTAATTTTTTTTATACACAATGTTTGTGACGCTGACTTTAACTTACCTGTTGCTAACACCCACACACACAAATATATATATATATATATATTTCAGTTCTATAACTGAGATCATATCACAGAGTGTTTCTTTTTTTAAGCCAACTTGCCACGCCTGTTACTCTTGGCCTCGAATAGTCCACGTGCCACGCCAGCTGCTGCTTGATCCGGATGCTGTGTCTTCATGTGCATATTCAGGCTGTGCTTATAGCGTGCCACATAGTGGCAATGCTGACACTTTTCCGTTGGCAAACGGCCGCACTCGAAGCGCAGGTGGCGCCACAGATTCTTCTTATACGTATAGGCCTTATCGCAACGCGGACAAATGTGCTGCGAGCTGGCCAGATGCGGCGACTCGGCGGCAGCCAGCTGCAACGTGGTGGCAATGTTATTGAGCGACGTCACCGATTTCACTGACAGCGTCCAGCAGGTGTTCTCTACAACAGGATAACACAGAGAGAGAATAGGTTAAAAGAGGGTTGACAAAGATTTGCAACATTATCAAACAAATTATAAAAGGAAAACAAAACATTGGATAGAGACGTGAAATTGATGATATGAGAGAGTTTTAGCTAAATGAGGCAATAGGAAAGAAAAATATTTATAAATATATGTTTATGCATATAGCGTACTACCGGGCAACCACTGGGCAGAGGCGATAGAGCAGAGCTATTATATTTTCTTTTTTTTTTGTTTTTGTTTTTTTTTTTGGTGGCCATTACTGTAAAGCTAACAAAGTAAAACAAACATACACACAAAATACATATATATATGTCAAACTAAGGAAATATTTATAATAAATTACTCAAAAAATAGAGCTAAAGTCTAATCTAAGCTAAGCTTTAGATATACCAAACAAATTATAATAATAATAAATATAAAATTAATAATAATACTCTTACCCGCCTTCCAAAGCTCAGCTTAAAGTATACACTTAAAGAAATTGCATTAACAGCTGTTAAATGCAGAACTATGTTAAAAAAAATTTCAGCTCGAACTTAACATAGCTGCAGGTAGTACCGTCTACTATGCATATAACGGTAGCAATTGCTTAACTCAGCAATTGACCTGACTTGGAACTTAAAAATTAACAACAATTAATAACAATAACTTAATCAAAGCACACACACACACACGCACACACTTGACAGCAGCTGCACAGCTTGTTAACATCTGTAAAAATAAAAGAACATATTAGAAATTATTATTAAAATTTTTAAAACGCCTCCATGTTAACCCCCCATCAGGAAATAAATAAACAGTTTTTTTTTGTTTCTTTTTTTTGGGGTTTCAACATTTCAATATCAATCTTTATTATGTTTTTTTTTTTTTTTTTTCATTTTGTTTGTGTTTTTTTTTTTGTATTTTTTTTTTTTTTTTTTACCATCATGCATTAAATTCAAACATGTTGTGTATATAAACAATGCATATATAATGCCTTTTCTTTGTTCTTCGGTTTTTGCAAAAATAACAATGTTTTTTTTTCAATTTTTTGGTTTCTTTGACAAATTGTCTAAAAAAATCAAATAAAAACAGAATCTCAAATGTTGTTTACATATCTCTTCATTTTTGAGTTTTCTATTATTAATTTTTATTTTAATTCTACTTTGTTGTTATTATTACAATTATTAATAATATTAATTGTTTTTTTTTTTTTTCTGTTGTTTTTCATTTCCTTTCTTTATTTAAGGTACTAACAATATCAGCTTCGTCAATGTAAGTTTTTCGCTTTTTATATAAATTTGTTTCATAATTTGTTGTTTCGCCTTTTCCGTGGTTTACGTTAACAATAAATATATGTATATATATTTATATAAACATTTTTTAATTTCTTTATGCTTTTCTGTTTCCTTTTCTGTTTAATATTACGCTACAAAAAATAAACAACATTCGTTTTGTTACAATTATATACTATATATACATATATATTATATATATATATATATGTTTGTTGTTCTGTTATTGTTTTTATATATCTGCTCTTTTGGTTTGACTATATATTTTTCGATATATATATATAATATACATATATATATTATTCATTATATGGCAATTTTGTTCCAAATACACTTTTACTAAAACTTGTTCTGGGGGTTTGTTCATTTATTTTATAAATTTACTTTTTTGTTTTCTTTATGTATATGTCCTTGTATATATGTATGTATATATATGTATGTGTTGTTGTATATATATTTTTTGGTTGGTTTCTTTGGAGTATATTTTGTTCATTATTTTGTAACTTATGCTTTTGGGCTAACATTTTTATTTTTATTTATTTTATATAAATTTTTTGTTGTTGGTTTTTAGACTATTTTATAAATATTAATTAACAATTAACAAGTTAAAACTTAGTTGTTAAATTAATGAACAAAAAATCAAAGACAACTATTTAAATTTTGTATCAGTATATATATGTGTCTATATATATATATTAAAAACGATGCAACAAAAAATGTGAATGAAAAACAAAAAACATTAAATGTTTCTTATTTTTGTTTTTGTTTCTTTTTTTTTCCATCAATTAGTCTAAACTTTAACAGCGCAACAAAACAAAAAATTAATAGTAATAATTTAGCTAAATCAATGAACGTGCAACAAAAACCTTAGTTAATTAGTTTAACAAATTAGTTTAGTATAAGATAAATATAAATATATATATATATTTTCATATAAAATTTCAACTATTTATTTAATTATTATTTTTGACAATTTGTCTTATGCTTCAAATTAATTTTTTATTTTGATTAGATTTTGGTTTTTTTTAGTTATTTAATTTAGTATGTTTTTTTGTTTTTTTTTTTTTCCTTGGTACATTTGCAATTGACACGAATTTTCTGTTGGCACACAAGACAAATTGCAAATTGACAATAAAAGAAATAAAGAATATTTTCATTGGGCTAATTTTGGATGAAATTAGAAACAAATTGATAATAAATTTTATGAAAATTTGCATTGGTATTTGTATTTTGTTTTAGTATTTTTGTATATATATATGTATGCTGCTTAGTATATTGTTTAGTATTTGCATTAACTAAGTATTAACTTGTCTAGTTTCAATTCGAGCTTTTACTATTTTACTGTTATTTCTATTGCTGGGACTGGCTGATGTCGTAGCCGCGAGGAGCGAATATGAAACTTCTTGCTTTGCTTCTAACTTCAATTTTCGGTAATTCTTGCATCATTCTAGCACTTGCTTAAGTCAATTAACTTTTTGCTGCGCTTCTCTCTTACTGCTTTCAACATTCCTAATTCAACTTCTCCTTTTGCTTATGGCACACTTTGTTTTCGCTTCTTCCATGCTTCTCGCGGCCATTTCAACATCAGCCATATATTTTATATTCCTTTTGTTTTGTTTAATATCTGACTATAACAAAGTTATAACAAGCAAACTATTAAAATAATATTAAAAACAAAAATTAATAATGAAATCAAATTATTTATGTATTAATGCTTGGACCTAACTAATACATATATATATGAATAATGTATACATATATATATAAGTGTTTTTAGTTGCACTTTAACTGCCTGCCTTAGTAAGTTTTGTTATACATGTATATCTTTATCTTTTCAATTATCATATATGTATATTAATATGTATAATTTCAATAATTTATTACATTTAAATTGTTTTAATGGCACTCTTAGCGTTTTCATTTACTTGTTATATGTTTTTTATATATGTATATATATATTTGTTTTTTTTTTTTCTCATCATTCATAGACTGCATTTTTTTTACCTATGTTCGGTATATGTTATTTCTTAATTATTTAAATTTTATTGTACTTGTTAAATACAATTTAGTTTTTTATTTTAGATTGTACTAAAATTTTAACAAAATATACCAATAAAACTAAAGAGTTCTATGTTTTGGAGGGGGAGGCGGGTTTTTGACAAAAATATATATGTATAGCTATGCCCATACACATATATATAATGTTCATGAGTATATGTATATGTGTATATGTTTGATCTCTTCTCGCATCTCTTTCTCATCTAGGGGCAGCATTGAATTCTAATTTCATTTGGTTACGGCTGAGTGAAATTTCTTTCTATATATATAAATCTGCTTTCTAGATCTCTTTTGTTTGGAGTTTCCAGTTGTATAATGGCACACATGTTCTGCACACAAATCCAATGCTGCCACACACACACACACATACACACTTCCACACATGCGGATACACACTTAAAACATAAGTTACAAAAACAATTTTTGTAATAACATTTTCATACATATTCTTTTTTCTTTTTTTGCAACAACAGACAACAAATTTGCTAACATAGCATTTTTTTAATAGATGTGTGTAATTTCTCCTTGAAATATATATATATATGTGTGTGTATATGTGTATGTATATAAACTGTTCTGTGAACCAACAAATCGTTTGGCCTCTTTGCAACTTTAGTTCTATAGAAACTAACTAAAAACAAAATATCTCATTTTAACTAGCTGCAATATATATATTATTCAACACAACAATTTGATATACCCTTGAAGTTATTGAGTTGGGATGAGTGATATAAACTAAGCGTGAGTGAAATAAAGAGTCTTTTGGCTTTTGTAATTTCAAGTTGAGTTGGATAAGAACGGATAGTTACGGATATAGAACTATAGCTGCCTTAGTTTGATATTGGTAGAAGGTTGCAAGGGTATTTTAGTTCGGCTAGCCGAATAAACTACTGTTATTTGTTTCACTTTTACTTTTTTACTTTGTTTTATAACAAACATTCACATTTTGTTCTTTTCACATATACAATACGCATGTGTGAGTGCATATAACATATATATACACATATATATGTATATACATATATGTGAGTATAACAATATATATAACGATAAACGTATATAACATAACATACATATATATGTTTCTTTTCTTTTTTTTTTTTTTTTGTGTTTGTAATTGGTTTAGTTCTCGGCTTAGTTGTTCTTGTTGTTGGCTTTTAGCTTCTTTTGAATATGCAGTTAATTATAATTTGTTGTTAATATAATTGTTTGTTTTGCTCTGCTTGGTTTTTTGTTTCAATAACATATTATAAATATATATAGATATATATTTGGCAACAAATAAACACAGTACGTTTTTGTTATATGTATTTCCGCTTTCAGTGTTCCTCTTTTTTCTCTTTATATATATATACTTTTTTTTAATGCAATTGTTTCTATATATTTACTGTTATTATTATTATTATTATTTTATATTATTTACGTTCTTTGTTAATTTCACTATTTCTTTTTTTTTTTTTTTTTTTTTTTTTTTTTTTTTTATCTCTTTGCACTTTCGACTAAAATTACGTAGTTTTGGTTAGTTTGACTAAAATGTTGTTGCTCTTAGCTTCCTTGCGTCTCTTCTTCTTCCTCTTCTACTTCCTCCTTCTATTCAGCTTCCTCTTCTTCTATATATCGTGTGTGTGCTTTGTTACGGCCTCTCAATACAATTTCTTTTAGCTAGCTCTGCTTCTTCTTCATTATATATATTTTTTTGGTTCGTAATTTGTTTTTACGCTTTTTTTCTTGTTTTTTATTTCTGTTCAATTTTACTAAAATTCTATAAAATGTTGCACTGACTGCATCTATACATATGTATATATGTATATGTATATATATATATATATATATCTTGTCTAGCTTTTTTTCATTTAAATATTTTATAATAGCTACGCTTTGTTTTTTTTTTATTCTGTTACTTTTTAATTTTTGTTAATTTTAACTAATTCTGGGTTTTAATGCTCAGTTGTCAACAATAATAATTCTCAACTTGTTCTTGTTCATATTACATACATATATATATCATAATATGTAATTTGTATATAATCGATATATATATATACATATATATCTATTTATGTATATGGGCTTAACATTTTTTCCTTTTTGTTTTTCTTTATAAATGATGTGGCATCCAATAAATTCGTTTTGTTGTTATTTGTAATTGTTCTTGGTTTAGCTACTTGTTCTCTCTATATATATATGTGGTATATGTATGTGTGTGTGTATATATATCTATATATATATATATATCTATTTAATTGCTTTCTTCGACTGTTTCATTTTATATTGAGTGTGTGAGTGTGTTATTGTTGTTTGTTATTGTTGTTGTTTCTGTTGCTTTGTTGTTTTTGGTAGTTACAATTTTTGTAAGTTATTATAATTATTATTATTTCTTTTTTTTTTTCTTTCTTTGCTGTTTAAATTTTATGTTTTTTGTTTTTGTTTGGTTTCGTTCAACAAAATGTTGCACTTTGCCTATGCGGATAACGCTTATTCTATTTGATTTTAAAGAAAACATTATCTCATAAGTAATATTTGACACAGACACCGGACTCAAGGTGCCTCTTTAGGTGGGAGCTTTGTGAAAATGCTTTGCCGCACATCAGACAGCGAAATTTTTTCTGTCCACCACATTCATATCTATAGAGAAAGATTTTGTATACATAGATATATTTTAGTTTAAACTGAACACAACAGACAGACGACTAGACAGATGTATTTATCTATATAGATATATAATTTCATATACAGTTCAATGTAAGCTCACCTGATATGTCGTTGCAATGAGCTGGCATCCTTGTAGCTCTTCAGGCAATTAAATCTGGGGCACTGATAGCGTCCATCGGGATTTATGAATTTGAATAAGTCCGAAAACTTTAGCTCGTACCAATAGTCACGGATCAGTGAGTGGGCCGTCGAGCCAGTTGGAGGCGGTGTTTGGCTGGAGTTGGAGGCGTAGCTGCTGGGCGCTACAAAAATATATGAAATACAAACATTTTTAATATTTTTAAGATACAAGAAACAAACTTTATACAAAAAAAATATGGGCAAAAAAATTTAGAACAAAATATAGAGATTTCTCTTAAGCTTAAACAGCTAGACAAAAGACATATATATTTATTTGTTTCATACTTTTTAGATTAAAAAAAAAAGTAACAAGATTTTATATTTTTTTTTCCAAGTAGTTAAAATTTTAGCGAAATTCTTTTTTCTTTTTTTTTTCCTTTTGTATTTTTGCAGTTAAAAGTGTCGAAAAATAAAAAAAACATTTTTATAGTTGGATTATTATTATTAATTATTATTAATTATAAGAATAATAAGAAAAATGTGATATTTACAGTTAGTGTGTGGTATGCAACAGTATTGTGTGTTCATTTTGCTTGTTGGCTGATTGATTGATTGTTGGTGTTTTTTTTTTGTTGGTTGATGAAGCTGATGCAGAGAGAGCAGTTGCAGTGGTTGATGATTTAGGCAGCTTGATTACAATCTATCTATATATACATATACATGTCGCATATATATATAGAGGAGGCGATATACTTGCGATACTTGAAATGAGGCGCTGAGTGAATGATGATGCATAATTCTGAGCTATTTTTTTTTTTTTTTTTTTTTTTTTTTTTTTATGGCAGCTGCAATGAAACAGGTTTAGTAGTAGGCATAAAAATAATAATTTGAGATGTGAAAAAAAAGTTAAAAAAAAAAATAAATAAATAAAGTAATAAAAATATTAAATATAAAAATAAAATAATAATAATAAAAAAAAAACAGATTAAAAAAATTAAATAATAAAAAATGACTGAATTTTTAAAACAAATCTTAAAAATACATATAAAGTATCACATTAAATAACCTATTTTAAATAATTTATATAAAAAATAATAATAATAAATTATTTTGTTAATAAATATTAAAAAAAAAAAAAAAGATATTTTTGACAAAATTATTAACTAAAATATATATCATATATTATAAATTAACTAATTTAAAAATAATAAGTATAATCAAACTTAAAATACAAATGCAACCCACTTAATTTTTAACTTTAAAAATTAATTTAATAAAAATATTATTTTGTATAGTAAATAACAATTTCAATATTTTCTTTTTAAATTTATTCAGTTACATACAAAAATAGCAATATTTATATATATATATGTATATATAGGTTATATATATATATAAAAAATATCTTAATTATGCTCTTTGACAATGTGTATAAAAATAGTTGATTTGTTGTTTTCGTAATAGCATAAAGTTAATATAAAAATACAAATGTTATTGTGTAAGTGTGTGTGTGTGTATAAAGTAATTCAATTGGACATTTTAGAAGTTAATATTGTAATGAATATGTTTGATATGAATATATGAAATGAATGTGAAATGAAATGCAGACATTCAAAACTTGCTCTCATTATACAGAAGACCTGCAAAGTTTTTAAATCATTTAAAACATCATTTTAGTAATATAAATATTTTTAAAGTATTTTCACATCATTTGGTACATGAACATCACTCGAAACATTCCATTTTTCATTTGACTGTGTATTTCAAAGATCTCCCCTTCACAACTGGAAACTGTTTGGCTTAAAAAAAAGTTGAACTAAGCGTGGTTGTATAACGGTTTCTTTTAACCAAGTTCACAAACTGAGCATTAAATGGATCACACAAGTTTCAGTTGGCATTCCAAAAACTTATATCATAGATTTTTTTTTTGCCAGCTTTAACTTGGCCAGCTCTATGTGCTAGGCTAAGGTTTTTTTTTTTTTTTTGGCTGAATTATATTTTCTTGTAAATATAGTTATATATATTTGAACTATTTGCTGTTAGTAATTGTTGTCGGTTTCTATAAATTGTACTGTTGGTTGCATTCATTTGTATATTTGTTTCTGAGATCGCTTTGTTTTAGTTTTCGTTTTTCTTTTTGATAGTTATATGTTCATAAAAAATATATGTATATATTTATAAAAGTATTTCTATGCTAGCAAGGAACTTACATTTTACAGCTCTCCAACTAAGCTATGTATAATATATATAAATAATTTTCTTTTTTTTTTTTTAGTATAATACTTGAAATTTTTGTTTGGCGTTGCCTTTGCTTAACTACGTTTATCAAACATGACTTGATTTGGGCTTTAAAAATAATTTTCTTTTCTTTTTTTGTTGCTTAGGAATGCGACGTTACGAAATTGCCTCTTAGGAGCAACCCTCACTTCTCCTATTGTTTAAAAACCTGTCACTACTCTCAGTAGTCTAGTAAAATATTTATAACTTTTTGTTTTTTAGTTTTGACTTAGTTTCGGTTACATTTATCTTTGGACTTTTGGCTTAAAATGCTAATAAAATATATAAATATTTAAATTTAACTTAAATTTTTAAATAATTTATTTTTCGTTTTTTTTTTATTAACTTAAAACTAACGCATAGATAAAAGTTAAAGTTTCAATTTTTGGCTTTTTTGTTGGGACTTTGCAACGCACAAAACTTTACTGCACAATGGAAACTAATTCAAATAAAAATTGTTTTATTTTATTTTTTCGCAAGACGTTTACATAAATTATACAAATTTATGTAAAATGTGGCTGAAGCGACCTTTTTGGCATGCAAATCTGACACCACAAAGTGAAAGTTTAAATATGCAAAAATACGGTAAACAAAAAAACATCAAATGGAAGCCAGAGAGAGTGTGAGAGAGAGAGAGAATAGCAAGTGCGATTTTTTTTGTTAGATAGATAGAAACAATTTGTGCGTTGCGCTGCCCGGTTCTTAAAAATATATAGTTGACAACTTAAAGAGATCAAATAAAGATATATTTCTTTGGAATACTCTTGCAGCAGGTTAAACTGTGTCCTAAATAAGAGAGTTTTCTAAGTTAAATGTGCAGAATTCTAACTGAAACTCAAATCATATATCGCAACAGTTTTAATCGATCATCGTTCTAAAACTCATATAAATGATATGAAATAAAATGAACTCTTGAGAGCTTTATGGAGAATGACTGAAGAGAGAGAAACGTAACTTTCAACTGGATGAATATATCTCTTAAGAGTTTTCTCATCTAAATTCAGTGAAATTTTAAGTTTAGTTATCTTTTTATGTGGAACATGGAAAATAACATGTCAAATACATAATATCAGACAACAGACAAAATTTATAACAGACTCTTCGATTAGAGTCCTATTTAAATAAGTTCCAGCCCACGAATCTCTAGTAATATATTGAAGTCAGCTAATATTTGGCTGATATTTTTCTGTAGACTAAACTACTAAATATTAACAAAAAAAAAACTCTATAACCGATACTGATAAAGCATATAAGAAAAATTGGATCTTTTAGTTGGAATATTTTCTATCATTTTGGATTTTCCTCTAAAGTTTACTTAAACAACTTTATAAGAACTATGGTATATCGAAATTTTATCTCAGCCTTACTGCAAGAGTATTTCAAGCCTCGGCCAGCCGAAGCTTTGCCATTCTTCTTCTTTTCAATAGTTTCTGCTTTGTTTTCCAGCCACTTTTATGCCGTTTCCCATTTGGTTTGTATGGTGGCTGCTTGCATTTGAAATGCCAACGGCAGGAATTCCTTTTTCATTTTGGCAAAATGGGTTTTAATGTGCTTGGTTAGGTTGTCGCTGCGCTTGGCCGCATAGTTGCAGCTGGGGCACTGAAAGATCGGACGCTCTGTGGTAAAGCGGCACTCGAAGCGACGATGCCGACTCAAGCTCTTGCGTGTCTTGTAGGATTTGCCGCACTGATCGCACGCGTGCTGATACCAGGTGAGTACGAAATCTGTAAGAAATGCGTTTTTGTTTTTTGTTGTTTTCGACCCATACACACAATACGCGACAGAGAAAGCGAGTGTGCCAGAGTAAAGGAAGAGAGAGAAAGAGAGAGAACAGCACACAACAACACAAATGAGTGAATGAAGCGGTGAGGCGCGCGAATGTGTGTGTGTGTGTGTGTGTAAATGTTGTTGATGAATTTGAATTGTTGTTGATATTTGTTGGGTGTTAAATATAATATTTTAAATATAGATATATGATATGATATAATTCTTCTTTTTTTAGTTCTTGTTTGGCTGATGACTGAATTCTTAAACTGATTTTGTTGTTGTTTTTTTGAGCAAGTCAAACTACATGAAAGTCAACATAAAACTTAAGACATAAAATTAAACATAATTTTTATATACATACATATAGGCATTCCATGTAATTAGAAATAACTAAAAGACACATAAAGCTTAAAAATATTTGACGGGTAAAATAATAATTTAAAAAATATATATACATAAATATAAAAAGAAAATATATTTAAATAGATAAAAACACACATTTGGCTTATAAGCTAAATAACATCAGGCACGCCCACAAATATATAGATAAGAAAACCCACATTTAGAGCATAGAATAAAACACAAACAGCGCCAGCTCTGAGCAGAAACTGGCAGCTGTCTGTCAAGAGAGGCTGCATAAGAAAAAACATCGAATGTTAAATAATTTATTATTATTATTATAATTTTTTGAAAGACACAAATACAATAGAGATATTTATATATAGAAAAATGTATAGATAAATTAATATTAAAGAGTAAACTTTTATTGTGTGAGTAGCGCAAGGACAAAACACAGAAGCATAAGATATCACACACACACACGCACAGACGACACACACACACATACATAAACCAGTTGAGAATTACAATTATCAATATGCATTTCATGTAGCATACAAACAGGCGCTATATGCATGCTATATGGATAGATAGTTAAATATATCTGTAACTGTATGTGTGTGTGTCGGTGTATGTGTGTGTAATATCATAGATATGTGCAGCTAGAACAAATAGAACCCATGTATATATATATATCTATATATATGTAAATATATATAGAGAGAGAATTTCCAGAAATAGACGAAGACAGCATAGATTATATATATATAGTATATCTGTATAATATATATATATATATATGCAAGTGACAGACTTTTGATATTGTGATGTTGTACGTGGTTACGCATACAGTTACTGGACTGATACTGATAGTTGGGGAGTACTGGGTGGCACTGGGTTATAGATAGACTCCTAGAACTGCACAGCCACAGTACCAAGTAGTAGTAGGTAGTAGTAGTAGGTAGAGTAGAAGAGTTTATCTAAAAGAAATTTAGTAATAAAAATAGGTTAGTGAAATTCTCTGTACAACAAATTTTTGCGCTTGCGCAACAAAAACAAAGCGAGCAAAATAAACAAACAAAAAATTTGTTGGGGATATAAATTGGGTGGAGGAGTTGTGGTGTGTAGAGTCGCAGGTGTAGATCACACGTAAAGCCAGCTAAAAAAAAACTTTAGATAAATTCTTAAAAAAAAAACTTTTGCAGCAACAAATTATTTTTTCTTGTTTTTTGTTTCTTTTTTGTTTTTAGTTTTATTCAATTAATAATATAAATTTTTGTTTGGTTTTTGAGGTTTGTGTTTTTTGTTTTTATAGTCCAATATATATAGTTAAATATATATATTGTTTTAAAACTAATTTAAATAATTCACATACACGTTAAAAATTATACTTAAACATTTAGGTATACAATTTGGTGGCATATCATTTTTTTCGTTGTTTTTTTCTTTTTGGAATAAGTGCTTAAATCAAATCTACACAATATTCTTTAATGCATTTTTTAGTTTTGGAGTGTTCTTTTTTTTGGAATTAGCTGAGTATTTTCTCATTTTTCACTTGTCTTTTGAGTATTTCTTCTTCCTCCTCTGGTTGCTCATCAAAAACTAATTTTGATTACAATGGCATCGTTTCATCACTTATACAAAAATTTCTTAAATTTTCTTAAAATTCTAACAAAAATGAGTTGTTGATTTCTGGTTTGGACTTAGGCAATAGAAATTCGTGACGGTTTAGAGTTTGACATAAATAGTTGACATTCTTCTTCTTCTGCTTCATCTAGTTGTTTTAGGATAAATAGTACCGCAAAGTAACATTGTAATACAGTTGTTTTCTTTCTTTCTTTTTTTTTTTAAGACACGTTTCGCTGACTAAAGAAAGCACGCAAAAAAAAAAAAAATTCAAACATTTTTTAAAAAAATTTAAATATAAATAAAAGTTACATAAAATTAAAAAATTTAAGCGCTGGAATGTCTAGTTCTGAGATTCAAGATTCGATACATGGAATATTAATCATATGTGACTCGTTTAAACATACAAAAATGAGAGACAAATTAAAATTACGAAACTTAAGTAGAATATATAAGACTTGGTTTTTCTTCATCTTCCTTTTCTTGTAATAATAAATATAAATAGGTTTCTTTTTTTCGATTTCTTTTTGGTTTTGTTTTTTGTTTTCTTTTTCGTTGTTAAGCAAAAATATATAGATACTTTGGTTTACACTTTTAGGCTTTGAGAAAATGAAACAAAACTCGTTCAGTTATTGTTGTACGCAAATGGCATGGTATTCATCAAACGCTCCTTGAGCAATGAATTCGATATGATCTGCAGGCCGAGCTTCATGTTCCACTCCTCGTCGAGCAGATGATGCGGCTGCGCCTTTCCTGGTGTCACTGGCTCCGCCTTGATGCCCAGCTCAGCGGCAGCAGCCAACTCATCAATGGCTCCAACTGTTGCCGCTGCCTTCTCGCCATTGTTATTGACTGCTGCTGCTGCGGCGGCTGCTGCAGCTGCTGCTGCTGCTGCTGCTTGCTCCTCCACAACTGCGGCAGCTGCTGAAATCGCTGTAATTGCGCCCGTCAACCCGTACGTGGGTATGGGCATCATGTGTGGCGGCAGTGGGCTGGTGCAACGCGAATTACCACCACCACCAACACTGGCGCCTCCATTCAAGTTCTCATCACGTTCGTAGTGCTCCTTGCGCAACGACAGATTCTCCGGTATGGGACTCTCGCAGCCATTGTGGGAACCAGCGCTGCCCACGCTGGCGCTGTCGCTGTGCATAACTCCACCACCGACTCCAGCACCACCACCACCAGCACCTCCAACTGCGCCGCCGCCCATGCCAGTCACACTGGCCATTACAGCGGCGCTCAGTTTGATGTCCAAATTGTTGACACTGCGCGGACTGCTCGTCCTTGAGCCGCTGCCCGTCGTCTGCTGTGCAATGGCCGGCGGTATGCCATGCTTGGAGACCAGATGCCGGACCATATGGTATTTACGCCGGAAGCGAGAGCTGCAGAATTCGCAATTGAAACGCGGCGGTATGCCGATGCATTCGTCGCGCATGTGCCGCTGCAGGTGACGCTTGCGCAGGTAACTCTTGCCACAGACGGCGCAGGGGAAACGCTCGTGAGGATCGCCGCCAACGCCGCCGCCAGAGATGTCCACGTCGCTGCCAAAGACGCTGTGATTAAATTCATACTTGCAGTCTATGCTCTGGCCGACTGATTGATGATCAACGGACTGATCAATCGATGGATTTGCTGATTGTGTGTTGTGCTGATCTGTGGTTGTTTCGTTTGTTGTTTGTGCATTTGTTTTTAGTTTTTAATTTTTAGTTTTTGATTATTTTTTTAGTGTTGATTTGATCGTGTTGTATGCAGATTATGATGTGATGGATTTGTGAATTGGTTTCGGGTTTTTCGTATATTTTTTTGTTTGATTTGTTTTTTGGTTTGTGTTTTATGAAATGAAAATGAAAAGAAAAATAAAAAATATTGTGTGAAAAATCATAAAACGCAAATCCCTTAAATGGTAGAAACTCTTTCATTGCTTTTTCTTTTATGTTGTGTTTTTGTTGTTCGTAGATGGATGATTAAACTAAACTTAAACTAAACTTAAACTTTGTGTTTTTTTTTTTTTTTTTTTTAGCTGTTTTTGTAAGTTGAAATTGACTAAAACGAAAACTAAATAAATAGCAAAATAAATGACAAATTTTCTAAAACAAACAATACAACAAATTTTTGTTAACTACTTTTCGAATTGGAGCTACGACAAATTTTTAAAACAAATACAAAGTTCTTTTTATACAAAAATAAATTCAAATTTTACAACAAAAAAAAAGGAATTAATTTACTTAAACATTAAATCAAATAATTTTTTGTTTTGTTTAACTAAGAAATACTTTTACAAAAATAAATCTAACAAAATTTACTTGTTCAAATTATAATGTAAAATTTGTGTTAAGAAATATGAAACATGGTATATATATAAATTTAAATTAATGTTTATTATTGTTTTGGTGTCTTTTTTTTTTAGTTTATCCACAATGAGCTGCTGCAAATTTTGTAGATTTTTTTAAAGGATTTTTCATTAACATTAAATATTTTAAAATTAACAACAAAAACCCAAGTTTCGTTTCAATAAATAGTTGTACACATATATTTAACTTTTTTCAGTATTTTAGCTTAGCTAGAGCAGTTTAACAACATTAAAGGACATTTTCATTTCTCGTTTTATGTACAATTCGAGGATGGTGGGGGAGTTTTAAGGTCAATTATGGGGGTCAACAATGGAAGCGTTTCTATGATTTCTTTAGCTGATGTATGCCATGTTTCTGACGCAAATGCAACTTTAGATCGTAGCGCCAGCTGCAGCTAAAATTACAAAATTCACAATGAAATTGCACGCTCGAAGATTTCTTCAAATTGTTGTTGCTGTTGCTGCTGCTGCTGCTGGCAGCAACAACTCCTCCCGCTCCAACTCCTACTCCTCCTATTGCTCCTGCTGCTGCAACTCTCAACTGACTGTTGTTGTTATTGTTGTTGTTGCTGCTGCTGCGCATCGGTTTACTGTTTACGACTGCTGCTGCTGCCGCTGCTGCTGCTGCTGTTGGCAGCAACATGCTTGAATTTAATAAATTGGCCAATTGAAATGAGGCAGCAGCCGCTGACATTTGACAGCCGCTGCAATTGCTCGCCTTGCACTGTTGCTGCAGTTTATTGCTGTTGCTACTATTATTATTATTATTATTATTGTTGTTGTTGGCAATTGTTGCGCTATTGCTGCAGTTGTTGCTGCTGTTGCCGCCGCACTTGTACATTCTGCGTATCGTTACCTCCGGCTCAAAGACTTCAGTCACACTTGTTACATGGCAATTGCTGTTGTTGCTGCCGATGCTGTCGGCAATTGTTGCTGCTGCTGCTGGCGTCTTTGTTATTGCTGATGCTGCTGCTGCTGCTGGTGTTGTTGTTGTTGTCTTGTTGGTGGCAGCCGCTGCTACAACAGCCGTCGCAAAATTACAGTAAAGCGTCCTTAAATCTGTAAAAAGTTTTGGATTGGGTGGTTTTTTGGGCTCAAAAATAGTTTCGTCTTTGTTTTTGGTTTTTTTTTTTTTTGCGCTGAGTTTTCTTTACGATTTTTCATGTGAAAGTAGTGTGTATGTGTGTGTGTGGGTGGGTGGAGTTGTATAGATGTGTGTGTATTTTATTTTCATATAATTTACAGCTACTTAAATGTCTAATGATTAGGCGCAACTCTCACACATTAAGATTAGAGTTAATTAAGGAGCAGAAATTAACTATAAATTATGCTTATTAAAATAAATAATAAGGTAAACAAAATGCACACCGCGCCACGACCGCCACTCATAAGAGAGAGAGAGAGATATAACAGTTATTAAAAAAAAAATAGTTACAAAAAATTCGTTTTCATTTAGCGATTTTTCCTGCTTTTCCTTGATTTCATTATATTCTCTCATTCGCATTTTTCACACATACAAATTAATGTAAGAAATATATATATATATATAAAACTTAACGTAATTACACAAACTTTGGCACCAAAATTTTACATAAATCTTTTTAGGCATTTTTATAAATTAAATGTTATTTACCAAGAGTTTTGAAGACGAAAAAATTATTGGGAATAAAAACAAATTAAATATTCGTTTTTGTTGTTTTTGGGTAAATTTTGTGTGAGTGTGTGTAGATGTGGGTGTGTTTCTGGGTGTGTGTGTGTGTGTTGTGAAACATGCAGTTGATAATTGAAAAACACATTTTTGTGGCTTCTGTATATAAAAAATTGCATTTATTATTATTTTTATATATATATTCTTTTTTTTTATTGTTATTTTTAGTTTTTTTAGTCACTTAATTTGTTGGATTTCTTCAGCTTTTCTTTTCTTCTATATGCTACATTTTAATTAAAAAATAACTTTAAGTTCAACTTGAATTTTGATTTTCGTTGCTGGAAATAAATATTTTTCATTCGATTTTTGATTTTTGCGTAAAAGATTTTATAAACAGACTCAAAACGTTTTCTTTTGTTGTAGAAAATGCAAATACCGTGTGCAAAAAGCAACTTGCCCGCCCAGGACAAAGGTCAACGGCTTAAAGGCCGGCTCCTCCCTCCCAGCTCCCACATTTCTTTGGTTAATTTGATTAGTAAAGTTCAAGAGTTGCGCGTCTTTTACTTGGCAATTGCAACACTCCCACACTGATTGGCTGCCCCAGACCCCAGACCCCAGGCCCCAGGGCTCCCTCCCCCCTAGCCCAGCCTCAACAATTCAGCGTTGCCGCATCGCTGCCCGATGATTTGCTGCTGGCTTTGGCCACAGCCGCTGCGGCTGCTAGCACATGCAACTGTTGCTGCTGTTGCAATTGCTTTTGCAGCTGCTGCAACGCCTGCTGATGCAACTGTTGCTGATAATAGCCGTCCATTTGTGGCTGCTGCTGTTGCTCGTCGGCTGTCAGCCCGCCCTGTTCGTGTTCATTATTATCCTCATCATCATCATCGACTATAAATGTTTGTGGCAATCGCAGTTGCTGCTGATGCTGTGACTCCTCGGCCAATTCATCTAGGCCATCATCCAACATATCCAAGTCAACAATATCCTCGCTAGCTGACGACTGCGCAGCCGGCTGCTCTGTCTTGGCCGCGGCAGCACGCTGCTGGCGCTTAAACAGCGAACGCATCGCAATCTCTGGATGCTTTTTACGCACATGCTGCCTCAAGTGATCCGCACGCTTGGTGCGATGACCGCAAACCGAGCAGACCATCGACTTGCCCTTGCCACACTCCTGCCGCAGGTGGCGGCGCAGTGTGCCGTGCCGTCTATAGGTGCGATAACATTGCGGGCAGGTAAAACTCTCCTCAAGCGGATTGGCTGCCAGCGCCGCCGTAGCAGCAGCCGCAGCAGCAGCAGCAGCGGCAACACCTGAGCTCAGCATTGACTGAAAATTATCAAATTGAGGCGCTTGAAAGTGATGCAAAGGTGTGGCTGATGCCGATGTTGTTGCTGCTCCTGCTGCTGTTGCTGTTGCTGTTGCTACAGTTGTTGTTGTTGGTGTTGCTCCTTGATAAGATAAATGCATATCGCAGCTGTCGTCCTGTTTGTAGCTGCTATTGCTGCTGTCTTGTTGGTGTTGTTGTTGCAGTTGTTGTTGATAGCCTGAAATTTGTTTTTGTTTTGTTTGTTTGGGTTGATATATCTCATAATTTGAAATAAATTGTAATTTTCATAATTGCATTGGCTCAGAGTACGTTAATAATTCTTTTTAGAGTTTTTTTTTTTTTTTTTGTCATGCTTTTGTTTTATTTTTTATTAAATTTTTAGTGTAAACGTTCCGCAGTTTCATCAAAGCACAAAACAAGCAATGATTAGTTGTTATCAAAATGCCATTATCAATTAAATATTTCATGATAGGCATTATTTTGGAAATTTTGTTAAAATGATTTTTTGTTGAAATTAATTTGGTTTCTTGTTTTTGGTTTTTAATTTTTTTTTTTCTCAAACAAAAACAAATTTCAAACAGGCAAAATTAATTTTAATTTTAAAATGCACAGCAGCGCGCGCACAGGTGGTTAATTAAAGTAATTTGGAAAACAATAAATAATATTAAAAATAAAGAGAACAGAAGGCAGAAGAACAGAGCAGTAGATAAGTAGAGAGTGGAGTAGAGCTGCAGAATTCAGTAGTTGGGATAACGAGAGTGAGGGAGGCAGCGCACATTGCTCAAATCTCTCCCCAAATCCCAGTTGTTAAAGAGCGTAAAAGTTCAATTATGCAAGAGAGCGAAAGAGAGAGCGCGCGCGCTTGGTTTTAGTGAAGTTTTAAAATGAGATGAGCATGTGCATGTGTGTGTATGTGGGAGCGAGTGTGAGTGTAAGTGTGAGTGCAAGACGAGCTTTCGGGCAGGCAGCAATTTTAGGAGGCACACAACGACGACAACACACACATTCACACACCCACACACATACGATAGGCAGGCACGAGCATTAAACACATTAAACAAATTTGGCTTTCTTTTACTATTGGTTGATTGGGACTTTTTTGGAACTGTACGTCTGTCTCAGTCTGACTGTCTGACAATGGTTTAGGTATAGGCATAGGTATATGTGTGTTTAGGTGTAGGTGTATGTATGCAATCAATGAAATCCTTGAAACAAACACATTGACAACTAAATTGACGCTCTTTAATCAATTCGATTCGTTAAAAATACTCTTAGTTACAAATTACTCTACTCGGTAAGAGATCGAGAGATTCGTTGAGATCCTAATACAAATATTTGGTAATATGCTTCTTAACCTTGCAATGGCGATTCAATGAATCTTTGCGCTTGAAGCCCGCATCACAAACCGAACAACGAAAATTCTCCAACTGGCCGCACTCGAACTCAATGTGACGCTTCAGCGCCGACAAACGGGTATATGCGTTCGGGCATTGCGGACACTGCAATTTCCCATCGTCCCGTAGCTCGGCATTGCGGGCCAGCGTCGCTGCCGAGCTGCTGCGCTCCAATAGAGGCGGTTGCGGTATTGCCGGCTCCATCAATTTTTTAGCCGCAGCCGCTGCAGATGCTGCTGCTGCTGCGCTATTATTTCTCCTTTTACGTGATCTCTCTCTCTTGCCGCGTCGCAGCGTTTGCCCCGATGCACGGGTCGTCATTGGCGGCGGCAGCAGCGACGGCGACGGCGACTGCGGCGGCGGTATCAGCATTGCAGCTGGCTCTAGCAGCAGCGGTATATCGGGCTCATAGTAAAACGAAGAGGATTGATTTAAGCTCAATTCGAGCAGACCTGCAACGAGATGTTTGGCAAGAGCGAGAGAGAGTGGGAGATAGAGAGAGAGAGAGCAAGGTAAAACTACGTATTTGTTGTTGTTCGCCTGCACGACGACAGACAACTTTGCATAAAAAATTTCAAAGGCAAGCAGAAGGCAGTGAATATTACTAATACAACTGCACATTCTATTCCTGCTGAATCAATACCATACAAAGTCTCTCCTCTCTAAGCTTACTAAACTTCCTACATTTATTATATACAGCTGTAATCATAAAAATAGTAGTGCAACTGCTATAGTAGCTGGTAAATAAAATCTACAGATTAACTGAAAATAAACTATTAAATATGTTAATTATTTTCAAAATACTGAGTTTTAATTACCAACATTTGGTCTCACTACTATTTTAATGACTGCAACTACATATAGCTGTCCTGCTTATGCCCACATGCATATGCACTACACTCTCTCTGCATCTAGTCTACTTTTTACTCCTATTTCTACTTTTATCCTCTGCCTGTTCAAACTCACACACAGACACACACAAACTTCCATGCGCATACAAAATTGAACGAAACACTGTCTCTCTGTCTGCTTTATTAGCACATTTTTGATTTTCATCGTAATTTACATAAAAAAAAAACAAACAAATTATATATGTGTACACACTGTGCTTAGGCTAAGCTCTCCGTCTCCTCGCTCTTAAAGTCTCTCTTCGACATGCCCTTGTGCACGTAATAGTAGTGATCTTGCAGCTTGAAATTATAGTGAAAGCCGCGTCCGCACATGCGACAGACATATTTCTTCGGCTGATTGCACTCTTTGCGCATGTGACGCGTCAGTGTGCCCAACACCTGATACCTGCGACCGCATGTCTGGCATACGTAAGGCGCTGACGCCCCCGCCCCCGTTGCCATAGCTGTTGAGGACGACGTTGTGGTCGATGCTGTGGCTGCTGACTCGCTGCTGATGCCCGATACATTTCTATAGAGAGAAAACAACAACAACAAATTGGACGAAAAACTAAGTTGACATTTTTAAGAGAGCCAAGAACAAGAACAGGATCATGTTTTGTTCGATTGGCTGGTGAGTGTGTGTGAGAGAGAAAGATTGAGTGAAAGCACACATTTACCTGCGTGTCGTAATCAGTTTACTGCTACTGCTGCTGCTGCTACCCAATTTACGCTTACGCCTGGACTTGTTGCGCGTGGCAGCCATCGACTGAGAGGAGCAGCTGGCACTGACACTGGCGGAGGAGGAGGTGGGCTTTCTTCGAGCATTGCGACCTGAGCGCCCACGCACGGCTACAATTTGTGGCATGATAATGCCAGGGACGGCGGCTTCGGCTGCACACAACACAATGTAAAAAGAGATGAGAAGAGAGAGAGAGAGAGGAAGAGATAGAAGAGAGAACATGGCTCAGGCTTAGGCAACAACATCAACATCATCAACAACAACAACAAGAACCAGAACAATTCAACAAGTACACTATAATAGACTAGATAAAAATTCTCTCGCTATCGGTGAAAAAAGCTCTTAAAACGCTTTCGCTCTCGATCTCGAACTCGAATACCTGACAAAACACAATTTAAAGCTAATTAAATTGACTTTTTATGCTTAGTTAAATAGTTTAATTTGATTATTTTATTGTTTTATACTTTTTCTAAACAAAAATTTGCAAGTGTGTAAATTAAAAAGAAAAAAAAATTAAATAGGTTTTTTATTTTTATATTCAATTTTTTTCTCTTTTTCTTTTAGGATCAGGCACTAAGCCGGTGGTGTGTGTGATTGTAATGATGCTGCAGCTTGAAATTATAGTGAAATCCCTGACCACACAGGTGGCATATGAAGTGCTTTGGCTGATTGCACTCTTTGCGCATGTGGCGCGTCAGTGTTGAAAGCGTTTGATAAATGCGACCACAGGTCGGACACACGTGCAACGGCGACGACGAGGACGAGGACATCGATTTAGCTGCTGCTGCTTGTTGGCGGCGTTTTTGCTGTTGCATCGCCGACGATCGACTCGACTTTCTTCTGGGCTTTAAGCTCTGTGGCAGCATTAGCATTTCTACGCACAGACCACAAATGAAGAAAGGGAGAGCGTGCGAGAGAGAGAGATAGAGAGGGAGAGAGAGGAAGACACACAAATTGAGAATAGGCTTGGCTTAAGCAAAAGCAAAAACAAATTAAACTTCCTAACTAAATATTCTCCTCTATGTCTTTTGATCTCTTGAAAAAAGCTCTTTTTCATTGCAACAGTTTCATCTCAGTATATCATTTAGTTTAGCAGAATAAAATAATATTGGCAATTGTACAAGTTGAAAGCAAAGAAAAGCCCAGGTTTAAAAACTATTACCAAACTACAAAGTAAATAGGAAAATTGAGAAAAGTTTACTACAAACATACATATACATATGAAAGCTTATTTCAATTTGGATTATAAGAATAAAAAATTGTGTACACACTTGTTTTGTATAGATTAATTTCTTTTTCTTTATAGGTATAGTTATAGATATATATGTAAACTATTTTCTAGGCCAGTTTAACTACATTCTCACCCACACATATAGAGAAAAAGAGAGAGAAAGAGAGAGGAGCAAAGCGCTGTATAACTGTGTGCGTGTGTGAGTGTATGTGTGTGCGCGCGCTTGTGTGTACAGTTATCACAAAAAGCTTCATTGACGACGAGGTTGCAGCAGTAACCTAAAAAGCATTTGATACTTGTGCTTTTTAATAGGCCAAACCAAAACACATGGCTCAAGAAGTGGGTCAAGGCCAAACAGAGAGCTTTCAATGCAAGTAAGCGCAATTATTCTAGAGAATAGTCTAGTAAAATAGTACAGAATTAGTAGAAATATTCTCCATAAATTTCAACATCGATTTCAATTCTTTTCTATTAATATTGTATTACCACGATGACAGAATCGAAATTTAAATAACAAACATACTAATTGGCTTTCATCATTATACAACAAAAATTATTCTGTATGGTGGGAGAGAGACATTAAGTTTAATGTTTTTAATCACTCGCTTTCGAAACTGTTTTGTAGACAATAATATGCTAATGAATTTGGAAATACCCCATTATCGAAAAAAAAAAACACTTGAAAAGAAACTCGTTTCCTCCTACCTAATGCAATCCATGCAAACAAAACACGATCATTGAGAACTTTATATAGCTCATGTATACATTTTCCTTCAGTGTGAAACAAAGACACAACAATCTCAGCCACACATAAAGCTGATTTCACAAAAGAAAAAAATATATATATATAAATATATATATCAACATCTCTCGCTCTCTCGCATAAGCGTAGAAAAAATCTTTGTCCGACCTTGAACTTGAACGAATCTTTCAAGTTGTTCGTTGTTGACGTTGATCAACAATTAACAGCAGCAACAGAGCAAGCGAGTGACAGATAGAGATAGAAATAGAAATAGAGCGAGAGCGAAACAACAATTCAGACGGAGCGAGAGCAGAAACAACCAAGGGGCGCGCGCTTATAAATTATGAGAAAACAAGCTTTCAAAACACACAAACGGAAGGTTTCAAAAGGGGTAGCTAGAGCCAGCGGCAAGTGGTTTGACCAGACAAATGACGCACGTTCCAGATGCATAAAGTATATCTAAATCACCATTGAAAACTAACTTGAAATTCCAGACTCGATGCCCACACAATTCTATTACTTTCCACAAAACATGTTATGAACTTGAATTTATTTTTAGCCTACATCAAATGTGCAGAGTTTCTGCGCCGATCCAATCTCCAATAAAAAAAACACAGAATCTTATTATTTTTTTTTTTTGAAACAATGGAAACGAAACAGAATCAACAACACATCGAAAGCGTAAACAATAAATAACTTTCAAAACAAATTAGAAGAACAAAAAGAAACATTTTTTATGTTTGTGTTGATTTCTTTCATTTTTGTTTGTTTGTTTGTTTATCTGTCGAGGAAAATTTCTGTGGGTATTTTTTGTGGTTTGGTAGCGAGATTCATTGTTAAATATATTTGTATAATCAAAAATCAGAGTTCATTAAAAAAGTTTGGGTTGGTGTTGGTTTGTTGGCACCGCTTCAAGCAATTTTTTTCTGTTGTAGGTTGTTGTTTTATAATAAGTATTAAAACATAAACAGAGACTCGATTGGCCGGAACGTAATGCAAGATAAATTGACCAAGTAAATAAATTATAATTGTAATCATAAGAGATATGTATAGATATATACAATAAACATATATATATATGTATATATGTGTGTAATTTAATGTGTATACACTTAATAATAATGCAGCGTAAAGTAGATAAATGAAGTATGATTATATATATTTTTTTTTGTTTTTCGGATTTGAGATAGGTTCATAGCTTACCCTGGCCGGCGCTTTTTTAATGCAAGCAATATTTTAACAACAAAAAATTGCTTCACAAAGAGTTGCAAAAGCACCAGAGCTTTGCACCCTGTTTGCTACATTACCTGAAAACGCTGGAAAATTATGGTTTTCTTTTTTTGGTTTGATGAGTGAATGGTCTTGTTTTTTAGATGAGTTGGAGATGGCGGGGAAAGCTTTTGGGATAGGATGTTGGGAATATTGGCTTGGACTTTTTTTGGGGCTCGAAACAAAAACGAACTTAAAATATCAAAATTTACTTCATTTTCTTGGCACTTCGCTCAACCGATACCGTCAAGCGAAGCATACTTACCTGGACCCAAGCGTATGAACGATGTTAACTCGCAGACAAACCAACTGTAGATGGCGCCACGATGCAAGTACCAGCGCATAGCGAAAGCAACAACTGTACCTCACCACCCACTCTGGATGGCTACGTGCTTTGCATACGCGGCATTAACTTGATCGGGCGAAGATGCAGGCGAGACGGCGAATTTGTAGATTTGATGATCCGTTTCGATACCTCACTACTGCTGCTGCGCTGCTGCTGCTGCTGACGCTGAGTTTCTTTGAACACTTTTGCACTTAACTCATTAAAGTTTTTGTTGAATGAATTACCGACGCGAAGCATGCGCAATGCGCTCTCGCCTCAAAGTAGAGAAAGAGCACGCGCTGCTTTAACGGTACAAAAAAAAGTTCGAAAAGCTACGCGCACGCGCTCTCTGTTCGTACAAAAGAAAAGCTTTTGCCAAACAAAAGATGTTTCGAAACGAATTTGACGTCTTAAGAACTAGCATAAAACATAATGGATAACACAAATCAAAGTCAATAAATAAAACAAAAAAAAAAGTCCCGTCAACCAAAATAAAGCAAAATTATACATATATATATATACATAGATAATGTATGTATAATATATATAAGATAAATATACATAGTACTAAAATTACAATTTAAAAACTGCATGCGTATTTTTTATATAAATATTTATATATATATATATATATATATAGTTTATAAGGAACGGAAAAAAAATCAACTAAAATCGTGTAATAAAACATTAGCTCGCGCTGAAGAAAAGGGGAATTTATATAGGTAGAAGAATTCTAAACGAAGACGAATCAACAAATAAAACGTTGGCATTGAATGAATATGGCGAGAAAAGCAAATGTGACAATAATGATAACAAACAAGTGCCGAGAAATGGAGGATTGTGTGTGTGTATGTATTGATGAGTGTGTATGTATGGATGTGTGTTTGTGTGTGTTATAAGATGTTTAACAAAAAGAAATCATGTTAAACTTGATAACTTGGTTATTTGAATGTTGCTGGTTAAAATTGCTAGAAGTGGTTTACCAACAATAACAACAAAACTGCTTTTTTTGACAGGACTGCAGCAGCACTTAAAACAAACACTAAGAGAGCTTTCAGTGTGAGAAAGAGTGAGACAGAGAAAGCAACCTACGGCATACACGCGCACAGCTCGCACACTCACTCCGTCACACACACACACATACGCACACGTAGGGGTAGAGCAAAGTCACACACGCACAACGTTTGCTGTAGCTACGAAACTTTAGTTGTTATCAACTCTCACTCACACACACACACATACGCACGCATAAAACATAATTATAAACTAACTTAATACAAACACAATCAAACTTGAAGCTGCAGTGTGTACAAGATGAATGTATATATATATGTGTGTGTGTATGGAAAGTGTGCTGAGTGTATCAGGAGAGAGCGCAATTGAAGTGTCTTCGTTTTCGGAAACTCTCTCTCATCAGCAATTGATTTAAAGAGAGAGCGAGAGAGAGAGGTTTATGTAGCAGCAGCTTGCGGCTTATGTTATGCATTAATGGAAAACTATTGAAAAAATACTATATATGTATATGTTTGTGTATGTATATGTGTATGTGTATGTGTGTGTTAAATAAGTATAAATTATATATATATACATAAAATAATAATGTTAAAAACCAAATGCGGCACAAAAAAAACACCAATACATCAGAAAACCAAATGATTACCAAACATAATATATATAAATCTATATATATATATATAGAAGTTAAAAAATTATAGATATATATATATATATATATAAATATTAAAAACAAATCATACATAGAACACATTTCATAAAGCGCAAATGAATTTGATGGTAGTTTGAGTGAGTTATAATAGTTAGAGTTAGTTAAATAGTTGTGGAGGATAGCTATAATCAGGTCTTTTAGGGGGAGGGTATAGTAGCAAATGTTTTTGTTGGTGGTTTTGGTTGTGTTTTCAATTCTTTTGTGATAGATTGTGTGTTAAAAATTAAATTTAAAGTAGTTTAATATAATAAATACAATAAATATATACAGAAAAAAAAACTTGAGTTATACGAATTATGTGTGATCAAATCAAAAAAAAATTATATAATTGAAGTTAGTTGTAAAAAAAAACTCAAAATAAATAAATAGTAGTACTTTCAACTTGCACAAATTATTATCTGGTTTTTTTAGTTTTTAACTTTTGGCTGTAACATCGAGAGCGGAGCAAAGCAAAACAGAAAAACAAAACACACAAACAAAACAAATTAGAAGAAATCAAATCAAGGCTATAAATTTAATTTTTTTTTTTGGTACTTGAAACATTTGTCATTTTGTTTCTGGTTTTTAGTTTTTAAATTTTTCTGTTCTTTTATTTTTCGTTTGCTGTGCCGCCGCTTCGAATTTTGTTTCTTGTTTTTTTTTTTCTGTTTAGTATTTTTTGCATTTTTCTTGTTGCTTGTTTTTTTTTTTACTTTCTTTCTATGCTTTTGACTACCTAACAAAAATTCTTGCTGAAACGTTTAAGAGCTTTTTTCGGAGCACGACCTTTTACAGTTTTATATTTTATATTTTTCAAAAATTAAATAATTATGTAGTATTCTTTCTTTTTAAGTTTTTGAACGAAAAACAAATTATGTGAATTAAGAGTTGTGTGAGAAAAATTCGTAAATATCATTTTTCTGCTTCTACTAAATTTGCATTTGAAATTTTTAGCTGGTCGTCGTGCTCGGCTGGTCCCTAACCATAATTGATCTAAACTGTTTTTGCTTTTTCATTTGTATTATATATATAAGTTTGTATATAGTTTTTCTTGAACTATCTTTTCGAGTATAGAGTATGCAAGGAAAAACTCACCTTGTGGATCCCGTTGCTGTGCATCCTGTGCGGCCATTAGTCCAAGTTCATCCTGAGATCTGTCGTGTTGCCATGTTGCATATGCTACAATATCGACAAGAAGAATTTACACAATTAATATCCAAAATATGTATTTATATAATTTGATATTTAGATGCTTGTAGAGCAGAGACGCACCTTGACTAGATCCTTCGCCACCCTGACTGGTGCCGGCCGCTTGGTCCAGCTCCTCCATTGTCATATCCTCCTCATCCAAAGTCAAATCCTCAACATTCTCATCGTGCGCATCATCGTCGTATTCGGCCTTGGGCTCGATGACCATTTCAGTTGTTGTTATGCTATTATCTTTGATCTTTTGTTTATGATTCGACTTGTCGAGCGTTGTTAATTGCTTAACGACACCGGGATGCACGGCAACAGCGCCACTTGCAGCACCACCGCTTGCCACATCCATCTCCTCGGCCTCGCCTTGGGCGCCTTGATTCTGCTGTTGTTGTACATTGTCGGTGTTAATGGCATCGCTTGTTGTTTGTTGTTGCTGCTGCTGTTGCTGTTGTTGTTGGGCGCCCTGGGCAGCTGCTGTCGATGTTAGTTTAGCGCTTTCAGTCTTTTTGGTAACGTTACTGCTGCTGCTGCTGCTGCTGGTCAATGGCTGGTTGATTACTTGGCTTCCGGTGCCGCTGCTTGCGGCAGCAGCAACCGTTGCACTTGCTGCACCGCTACCGCTGGCCAATTGAGTGCTGACCAGAGCGGAGGCGGCTAAGCCAGCGCTTGTTTGTTGGAGGATTGACTGATTGGAGGCGGCGGCTAGCACAGACGAATTCGAGTTGTCGTGCATATCTGCAAAATTAAACAAATATATTATTTAACAACATATATTTTCTAATTATTTATTTTTGCAATTTACCATTTTCCATGCTACGGCGTCGCACTTTTCGACGACGACGCGATGGACTGGAGGAGCCTTCACGCGAACCGGCCACATCTCCAGCATCGACCATGCCCCCAACACCCACAGCTGCACCGCCCGTTGTGACGCGCGCACGCTTTGTCTGCTCGAGTGTATAGGGAGCGCTCAGCTTGACGCGATGATGTGTATCGGGTTTGGGTGCTTGCTGTTGTTGTTGGGCTGCGGCGGCAGCTGCTGGGCCCGTGCCGCTGCGATTATCGGATAAACCTTTAATCTGCAGCGATTCGGCGGCTTTGAGCAGTGCCGTCAGTTGATCCTGCGAGATGTTCACCTCGCCGCGATACATATAATCCATCATGGCGCGCAACTCCTGGTACTTGACATCCTTGAGTATGAAAATCGGATGCTTGTCGTACTGTTCTTGCAGCAAAGTCTACAATATTAAATAGATTGCAAATTTGTTTCAATTAAGATTTCTGTATTTAAAAAAAACAAAAACAAAACAATTTTTTTTTTTTTTTTTTTTTTCACCGCAAAGTAGGGACTGCATGCTGATAGCACCACCTTGTGGGCCTTGAGAAATTTGCCCTCGGCGGCGAGCGTACAATCGACTAGTGTCTCATTCTCCAGCAACGTATCAAAGACGCTGATTAACGTGCTCTGATGGTTGTTCCAGCGCAAACAAAACTGTTGATCGTCATCCATGTTTGCCGAAAAGTTTCCAAAGGATAGAAGAGGAGGAAGGGAAAAAAATTGATTTTGCCGACCGTCGCGTCGTTCGACGTGGCGATGCGCACTTTAGGTTGTGCTCTCTGCCTGGCGCGTTTTTCTTTCAGCAGCTTTCAGGAAATTTCAGTATATCATGCAATTGGAAATATAATTTTGTTTATATATTTTCTTAGTAAGCTTTCGTTTGGTTTGTCGGCTTTATCTTCCACTTGTTGTTATCTTCCTTCCTTTTTCTTTTTATTTTTGTCAAATGCTTGTAGTTATGTCAGTTAAACTGCAAGTGCAATAGAAGAAATAAAAAATATAAACAAGTTAGTTAAGTCGCTAAACACAAAAAATGACAATAATTCACACACATACACATATTCACTTGCATACATCAAAAGAAACCAAACAACAATGGCAATTAATTACTCGCTTTTATGTTTTGCCTCTAGCAAGCTGTTCAAGGTCAAGTTCATGTTTTATTTCAGCAACGGCAGAAAAAAAGAAAAAGCCGCCTAGTACCTCTCTTACACACACATTGAAATGCATTAACGCTCAACAGAGCTCGAAATTTCAGTGAGATTATTATTATTATTATATTTTATCTACATATGCAAATTACACAGCTCCGCAATTGCTTCATCAACACATCAACAAATACACCAACACATGTGAAACATACTTTTTCAACACACGAAAGCGCCATCTATGACGCTCGAGCACACAACTGCAAATGCAATTTTTTTTCTTGTTTCGTCGTTTGCTTTCAAATACTTCTATCTTGGCTTTGCTTCCTTTTTTCAACTTTGCTCATTCCAACGGCACCAGCCGCCACACCACTCACTCTCACTCGACATGAAATGAGCGCAAGCAGAGCAATAGCAACGAGAGCGCAAGTACAAATACTCGGCTAACGGATTTTGTGGCGATGTTACAGTTGCTAGTGTTGGAGATCGATGGAAACGATAAATGACGACAACGAGACGTTGCGACGACGACGACGTCGACCCGTCGCTGTCAGCTAGCTAACGAGGCGGCGGCGGCGGCAGCAAGCAGCATGAAACATAAAGAGGGGAAGTTTCGCAGCCGCAGTCGACGTTCGCGTCGTCACTGCTGCATGCACAAACACACACACACACTTGCACACATACGCACTCTGTATGTGAACGAGACGAATGTGTGTGCGCGTGTGCTCACTGTGTTTTTTCCTAGTGGGATTTTCATTGTGGAAAATTTCACAAGTAGCCACACATACAGAGAAACGTTTACGATTTTCTTATAATTTTAAAGTTGAAGTATGAAGCAATCGCTACTAGTCAGTCACATAGATTTCCGTGTGTGTGTGTGTGTGTATGTAATTTGCTTTATGGTGCATTTAAAAATAGAACATTTTTCATTTGAAGGAACACACACACAATCACAAATTCACATACGTGATAAAAATGGGGGAACTGCATATAAAACCGATTTCACAATTATGTATGTCCATAATTTATTTATACTTTTTCCCCACTTCACAAACTTACTTTATTTATTAATTAATACACAAGGAAAATGATTTTCTTTTTGTGTGTGGTTTGGCGTTGGTTGTTGTTGCTGCTGTTTAATGTGTGTGTGTATGTTTAATATACGAGTGTATGTAATTTTTTTGTTGGCCAGCACACCGCACGCGTCGCGATCTGCCGTGCACACACTAAAACCAAACAAAAGCTCCAAGCGCACGAAAGCAACTGAAACGGCGTAAATGTGCTGGCGACTGAGAGACCCTTTTTCATTTTCGCCGCGACGCTTCGTCGACGCTCACTCACTGCTCTCGCTCTCTCGACGCGTTCGGTTTGGCATGCTCGCTCGCTCATTCGCACACACCAAAATGGCCGCCCATGGCGAAGTTGATGAGAGCGAGCGGTGTAGCTCTGTGCGAGTGCGAGTGTGAGTGAGAGTGAGCCTCACATACTTTGGGGGCATGTTATGAAATTGCCAAGTAAGCAGCAGCAGCAGCAGCAGACGACGATAGGCAGGTAGAGGACAGGCAAAAGGAGCCTTTTTTGAAATGCATTGCAGTGAGCGTGCCAAAGAGCAAAGCAAATATAACGGGAAAACATCCCATACACGCACACAAACGCAGGCAGGTAAACTGGCAAACATAATGCGAGCAGTTCAATTCGCCGCAAGAGCCTAACAAGAAGCAAAACGAGTGAAAGAGAGAAAACGTGGCAGAGTTTGTTGGAGTCGGGTGATGATGCCGTTGCCGTCAACGTCGCCGCTTGGCTACATTTTCATTTTTCAAAATGGAAGCGAAAATTATACGAGTAAAAAAGAAATTAAGAAAGAGGATTGATGCCTCTGCGGCGAATTGCTATGAAAATTGTAATGAAAAGGGGAGCGTACACAGTTGCATCTCATATAAAGTCTTCTTCTTGATATTGTTGGTTTTGTACGTCCGTTTCCTGCCGTAATTTAATCATCAGCATAAAAAGAGGTGGAAAGCAGTAGCAGCGACAACGACAGCTGCAACACGCGCTCGTTTGCTCGTTCGTTTTTATGGCCCCCGTCTGAAGGCAGACAGGCATGCGATGCGGCGAACAGACCGACATAGAGAAGTTCTATAGAAAACCTAACTGTGCCCATGTACAATTCTCTGACCACAATGCGCGCAACAGAGATAGCAACATTTGCGCTATGTGACGCACAACTGAAGACGATGTTGGCTGGCGTTCGGTTCGGCTTTTCGGTTCGGGCTCCCTTTTTCACAAGTCGTTTGTCGCTGTTTTTTTTTTTTTCGCCATGCAAAAGGAAGCAGCCGATCAATATAAAATATAATGGCGAAAAACACATGCTGCGCTTGATGTTGTTGTTGCTAAGAAGTTGATGGCCGAGCGAAGGCGAAAAACGAGCAACGAGCAACGAAACGAACAGAAGTGCAAGCGCAAGAGGGCACCGTTAGGCGGACGGTTACTTTGTGTGAGGGATCAGTTTTTCTATTTACATACATGCATTTATTTTGTATGTACATATGTATATATCGTATGTTGTTGTGTTGTGTGAACTTGTGTGGCCTTTGTACATAAGGTGCGAGACATGCGCAGTGGCGCCATCTGTTCTTAGAGCAACTCTTACCCCAAATGGCATAAACGTTGACGCTGACGGCGACAGCGACAGCGACGTCGACGTCGACAGCAACGTTGATGATGCATTGGCTAGACAATGTCCGCCGCCTCAAGCTGAGGGTTTTTCCTACGCACACACACACACAATTACATGGAAAAGGGGATTTATAATAGTTGTTATTGTAGTTGAGCAGCAACAGCAGCCGACTCACACACACGCACACAAAGCCAGGCAAATATTCGCCGTGGAGTAGTAGGTAAAATCGGGCGGAGGGGCGGCTCGCTGCCAACGCATGCAGCGACTGCAGCAGCGACAGCATGGAAAAGGATCTCTCTCGCTCTCCCGCCGCTCTCTGCCTCCCTCTCCCTTTACCTATCGCTCATTCTCTGTTCCACAACTACGTTTCGTGACGCACGCTCTTTGCACATGCAAGGTTTTATTTTTGCGCAGATGGTGGAGGATTATAACGAAAATTGGGATCCTTTTTCCCAACGCAGGCAAAGAGCAAAGCGCTATTGTTGTTTTTGTTGTTGTTGCTGCTGCTGAGCGAGTTGTTGTTTTGCATGGAAAAAGTACAGTTGGACCCCACAGAAAAACTTTGTAGATGACGAGCGCGTTTATATTATTTTTTCGCTTTGGGGTTCTCGCAACGGATGTGGTGAGAGCATATAGTCGAAAATTGTGCCGATTGTGAATGGGAATGAGAGTATGAATATGTGCAAATAATTATACATAAATGTATGTATGTTTGTATTGAGGTCTACTATCAAACGACGTTCAAATAACAAATATTTTGTTTACGAAACGTGGTTAGCGAAAATCTCAACTTATTCTTTTGTTTATTTTAGCAATTCGCAATTGAAATGCAACGGAATTGCATTTTCCGAAACATCGTGTTAAATGCATTTGCCACAATAATAATAGATATTAAATAAACTTTATATAATAAAGGAGGTATGCGAAAGAGTGAGTAGCTTAGCTTAGTGATATTTTGAATGTATTGGGACCTACTATCAAACGACGTCCAAAATTACTCATATGCGGATCGTTGTTAGCGAAAACCCCAACTTTATATATTGATTTAGCAGCTGCCGTTCACAGGATATCAAGATATAGATAAAATATCACTTAACACCTTCAATTGGGGCAATGGCCAATTGCAGTTAATTAATATATAACCCTATACATGAGAGAACTTATTTCCGTACCTATACAATAATTATATATCAAAAAATTTCCAGAGTAAATAACTAAATGGATGTATTAAAATTTATCCTATATTGTCTTATGATCTAATTGTCTTCTGCTATATCTGATTTCTATTCTCATTTCTCTTTCTATTTAACAATTGTGGAGAGATCTACTATCAAACTAAAGCGCTATCAAAATGTCACGCAATGTTAGCGAAAAACTCTCCCATCAAATGATATTAATCTAGGCACTTCAATGCAAATCGCAGTTGTAACGGCACAGGACCTCATTAATTCAGGGTTTCAAATGCCAACAACTTGAGTGCCATCATGCCCTGATGCAAATCGGGCATTAAAAAAAAAAAAAAAAAAAATATATAAAATTAAAATAGAAAAAATAGGATAAGGGCACAATAGGTTGCAATACGAAGCACGCGCCAGACGTTAGACCAGGTTCCATTAATGTTCTGGTCCCAGGATCTCCGAGCAACCCCGAAAACTGGTTAAGCCTGTTTAGAGACAGAGAGCAGGAGCAAGCAAAGGGTCCACAGGCAGAGGGTAAACTTTTTTCCTGTTGGGGGTTGCAACCCCTAAATGTGCGCCGGCCACCGATCCCCCACCCTCTCTCTCTCTGGCGAACGGGGATCGTCGTTAAGGCACAACTGCCGTTCCCTGTTTCCACAGGAAGTGCGCTCGACAGCAGAAAACAACAGGGGGGAGAGCGAAAACAAAATGGGACTCCAAATAAGAGTCAAGAAAATTGTTTTGGAGCCGAGAAAAAAGAACTTTCAATACGTGTTTCAGCTGTGCCTACTGCCGCTGCTGCTGCTGCCGCCACTTCTTTCTTTTATATTTTCTGTTCGGATTTTTATTCTGGTTCTAAAAAGTCAAAAGAAAAACCGGTTTAGCAAAATATACAAGAACTGTGCCATTTCGAGCGAGTTGGCAGAAAAACCAGTTTAAAGAAAAATAAAACACACTCGCAGAAAAATCAAGAGACAGAAAAACAAATTTAAAATGGAAATAACTTGAAAAATACAAAAATAAAATAAGCAAAGAGTGGAGAAAAAATTAAAGAAAGAGGAGTTCTTGCTAAAAAAGAAAGAAATGAGAAAAAGTTCCCCCCACAAGATTTGCATAAAGTGGAATTTATCTTGTCGCTTGCCAAGCTGGGCTGCTGCTCACACACACACACACATGCACAGACACCGATACAGGCAACCGCACAGTTACAAATACAGACATAAATTTGTATATTTACGACGTAAAAATAAACGCCGTCGTTGTCGACTTTCAATAATTTAATTTGTGGCAGCAACAACAACAACAGCAGCAGGAGCTATAGAGAGTTTGGGGCAGAACGGAATTGAGGGGAGGAGGGACAGAGGTAGACAGACAGAACTTGTAGCATTCGCAACAATCTACAAAAAAAAATAAATAAAGAAAAAACCAAAAGAAATCACGTTAAGAACAACGTAGGCGGCGGCAGCTACGTCTACAACGTTGTCGTCTGCCTTTATATGAAACGGATTTTTATTACTATATACATATATATATACATTTATTTACATATATATTTTATAAAAGGTATGTTCTAGCAAGGAGTATACTTTTCCATATCCTATATGCCAACATATAATTATGATTCTAGTTATAATTAGAAAATTTCTGGATCATCGTATGATTATTACTGTGTAAAATATTCCAAAGAAAATTATATAATAATAATTATTATCATTATTATTTGTTTTTATTTTCTTCCTCATCTATCATCTAGTTAGTTATATCTCCACTCATGTAATATCATCAATATATCATTAATATTTCTTTACATTATAATTTAATACAGAGTGCAAAAATTAATGAGAAACCCTTTAAATAAATCATCAATCTCAATGTGTGCATCATCATTATCATACGATTAAAATACACATATGTATCTTGTATATAGATAAATACACATACACACATACATATTGATAAGATTTTTCCGTTTACAGGTAAATTCCAAAGTCGTTCACACAATCCGTTTTTCAATGCGATTCTGTTTTTCTGCGCTGCCCCGCCGCAAAAGCAGAAAATGTCGTTTTTGCCATTAAAAGCGGCCAACAGAGAAAAACGAAAACTCGTTTTTTTTCTGTTTGTATTTTTTTTTTTTTTTTTTTTTCAACAAGCTATTTAAAGTGAATGTTAAGGGCTTGTGTTTTGTGGCTTTGAACATACACACACACACATACACATACGAGTTGTGGAGTAAAGGGCGTACTCTGTCGCTCTCGGAATGAGTTGAAAATTTAAGCGTCTAAATGGCAATGGGCAAACGGTTTATGGAGCTAAAGACTGGACAGAGGAGGGGCAGGGCTGGGGGAGACAAGAAAACAGCAAAAGCAGAGAAGTGAGGGCAGACAAGAGAATAAGCAATGGCTTTTATCTATCAGAGTATCTGTCCGTCTGTCCGTCCGCTCGTCTGTTGCTGAATTTGGCCTGCGGCATTGACTCGACTCGTTGATGCGAATGATGATGTTGTCTGCTGACTGTGCCCACTCTCTGCCCGCTGTTCCCACTTCCCCCTCTCTCATTCTGTCTCCCTCTCTCTCTCTCTCTCTCTCTCTCTCGCTCCATATGTTTTCGTCTCTTCGATCACTTCATCTACATGTGTCGGCGGTTTTTGGGCATGCTGTAATTTGAAAATGTGGTCACGCCGACTTTTTTTTTAAATAGGTGTGTCTTGAACGTTTTTTTTTTTTCTCTCTCTCTCTTCTCTTCTATATATGACAGGTGATGTTTGGGGCGTTATGTATTTACATATTAATATTTGCATAGCTCTTTGCAAGTTTAGGCAAAGAAAACAAATAAGTTTATAATTAATGAAGGCATTAAACATAAGAGGGGAGTAACTGGGAATAGATCTTCAATCTAGAGTTCTAAAACCTTTTTGAGGTTATTTTTGTTTTAGATATATTGACAATATTTTCAGTTATACGCTAAATTTGAAACATTTAAAAGACTTGAACATATTTAAGTCTTTAATAACCTATCCAATTATTTTGTTTTGCTTTGTTTTTCCTCAATTATTTTTGACAACAAGTCAGTAGGCCGCGTGAAAGTGAAATTGCGGACAGACTAAATGAAGACACAAAATAATCAACAAGCCAAAAAATAAATAATAAAAAAAAAGTTCAATGAACTTTTTGGCCATTGGCACTGGCAAAAAATAATAATAACAATATAGACAAGAAACTAGCGAAAAAAAAAATTAGCCAAATAAAAGCAAAGAGCAGTCAACGATAACGGCCTACAAGAGTCTCGCATATTATTTTTCCCTCGCATTTTGCACGTTTTTATATTTCTGTCTACTACAACAGAAAATAATAATTATTAAATAAAAAAAAAAAAAAAAAAAAAAAAACTCTGTAGGGCAAAGAATGTATGGCACGCGACAATATTAAACGTGTAGGTCAGTGTAGAAACTGAAGAACACCCAAATGAAATAAAAACAATAATCAAAATGCAAGGTCGTTTACGCTCAAGACGTGGGTGGTACAAAATTTCCGAAGACAGACAAAGAATGTAAGCAAATACACGCACACAACAAAAGCATGAATGATCTAAAAATAATAATAAAATAATATAAACAAAAATAATAGAAGAAATAATAAACAAATCACAAGTACTAAACAAAGACTCTTGAGCATATTTTTTATTTTGTTTCGCTTCAGGTATTCTTCATCTCTTATTCTTATATTTGTGCACTTGTTGCGCAAAAGCTTTTGTTATTTTTGTTCCTTCCCCCGTCTTATTCTGCTTTTCAGCTTTTTGTGCGTGCTGCTGCTGCTGATGGCTGGCTCTCATTATTGTTGTTATTATTGTACTTTTGTTATTCTGCACATGTGCGTAGAATGTAAACAAATGAAACTTTTAAGCTGCACGACAAAAAGTTCAGTGCGAGCGTGAAATTTGGCAACGTCGCAGCGCAAGCATATACAGCTATACGTATTAAACATGGCGTGTGTGCACATAAAGTGAAAGATTATAAAAGCGACAAAGCAAAGTATGTGTATGTATGTATGTATGTACGTGAGTGTCAAAAACAGGCCGAAAATATGAAAAATGAAAATGTAAACGTGTCTGTAGAGCACGTACATACATATGTACATACAACAGCTACAGCGACGGGAGCAGCAACAGCAGGCAGCGAAGTAGAAGTGTAGCACAAAGTGGAAACAGAAAAATATGTGGCGGGCGGTCGAGTGCGTCCGTCGGCTACAAAGAGAGCGCACGAAGCGCCAAAGCGCCTGTGAGCACTGTTTCTATATGAGTGTGTGCGTGCGAGTGTGAACGTGGCTGTGGCTGTGACTGTGTTTGTGTGTGAAAAGTGCAGAGAGAAAATTTCACGCTTTTTTTTGTCGTCTTGTACAAACATAAACGAAAAGCAAACGAAGTCAGCAGCCGATGAGCCAAAGTGAGAGGGAGTAAAAAAGAGAGCGTGGCCAGCCAGCCAGCCAGCCAGCCCGCCAGTAGCATTGAAAAATATTTTGTACTGTTGTTGTTATTATTGTGTGGTGCTGCTGCTGCTGCCACGGCTGTTTCGACTGGGTTGCCCATAGGGGGGAAAACCAAGATGGCGGCTACACATAGAGCTCAAAACAGCGACACATTTTTTCTAGATTGTACTTATTTTTTCGACAACGTGCTTTTTAACAATTTACATGTAAAATATGTTTTTTTTTTTACCCAGCGACACGTTGTTTGCTATTGCATTGAAAAGCGCGCTTTAGAAGTTTATGCTGCCAGTGCTGCTGCTACTGCGCATATATTCGCCAATTAGAAAAAAGCTTATGTAACGAACGCTCGTTGTCATACTCACTCTTTCACACCAACGTCAGGCTGACTGACTGACTGCATACAAATGGAGAGAACGTACAATTTTTCCCAACGACACTTGACCTCATTTGCATGCGTGTGCGTTTATGTGTGTTCATTAAATTAATGAAAATTGTTCGTCATTACTTCAAATTGCACACAAACACATACACATGCTTCTACATGCATATGTGCAGTTGCAAAAATGCTGCTTTAGAAAAGCTTTGCAATGCAGCAAAGCTTTCACAAAAACGCATGAAAAATCGATATGAAAGTGAGACGCTCACTAACACTCACTAACACGGACACACACTTTGCAAAAACCGTTGGAAATATTGATTTTATATGCAAAAACACACACATACAGCAGAAGAGAAAAAGAGACAGAGAAACAGTAAATCAATCGCACAAATTAGAAAGTACAGTTCTAAGTCTATTTAAAAATATATACATATAGATCTAATGCATTTTTAGTTGCTTGTTTTTAAGGTATACACACCGAAATAGAATCACAGGCAGCACATAGTCGTCGTGTCGTTTTGATTAGATTTTTTTTCTTCTTTCAAGAGCTTTGCACATCAAATTATGTTAATACACACACACACATAGAGAGAGATACGCACGATTTGTATATGTGTAAAAGCGCGCGGGAGAAAAAGCAATAAAATTGAATTTATTTTTATTAAAAAGCCAAGTTTTTCAGTTGTGTGTATGTATGTATGTGTAGTTTTTCTGCTGCTGCGGAGTAGCAGCCCGCACAACAAAATGCGAAACGCGCGGAGCCACTGAAGAAAAACTGACGACTGACGAGCGCGCACGAAAACTTTTCTGGTCTAGCCACCGCGCAGCCAACGAAGTTCCGAACGAGAGCGAGCGAGCGAGCGAGCGAATGAGTGTGAGTTCGACAAAATTACCCAGCTGCGGCTGACTGCATGAAAAGAGTAGTGCTCATCGCCTTATTTTGTCATACCCCACATTGCTTGCAAATTGTCATGCTTTTAGATTTGTCATATGGCTTTTCAAGTTTTCGATTTCTCTAATGCAGCTTGTGTATAATTAATTATTCATTTTCGTATATTTAATTTTACAATGAAATTACAATGATGAGAATTACACCCATAGAGTTCCATCCTACTAGGTAACTTTGACTCTCATGTACATATGTGTGCGTGTTAGTATGTGCTTTGTATGCTTGGCGCGCGCGCAGAGTTGCCAACACCAATACGAAAAACTCAGCGGCGCATGCAAATCAGAAAAGTTGTTAATGTTTTTCTTTTCTTGTTGTGCCTGATAAAAAGCAGGCTTGGTTGCTTAATTGAAGCAACTCTAACAGCTAGTGCCTATTGATATAAATAAGCCAATAATTATACATACAGACATAGATATGGTTGTTTATATATATGTATGTACATGTCAGCTAGCTGGCAACTCTGTCTATGTAGTGGAGTTAAAAAATATCATTCGTTGTGGTCGCTCGTTTTTGCCGTGTTGTTGTTGCTACCAGCGCTGCTCGCTCATGTAGGGGGCGAGATATTGTGTATGAGTTTTTGCCAAGGCGAAGCCATAATGTTCACAAGAACAAAAACTGCCGTTGCTGAGTTGTATCTCTCTTACTCACACACTCTCTCGTTAGGTGTATATCGCTCTCTCCATGTCTCCTTTTCTATGGATATTGACTCTACATGTGTGTGTGAGTTTGTATGATTGAAACGGCTAAGGGGGGAGATAGAGCATGTAAAATGTATGCATTGCATTTTGTACTTAAAAAGTGCAAATTATTTTGTGTGTGTGTTTCTTTTAATGATCGTTCATGCCCGCACACATACACAGAATTTGCTGATTTATTTTAGGTTCCAGCATGACTTCATCGGAACATTTTCGTGCACCCTTGCTCCCGTCATACCTTTTAAAAGCATTTGTATGTATGTATGTACATATGTGTGTAATTATGTACTTAAATTTTCAACGGTGTTGCGTTTATGCCTTATGTATTTGCAATTAACGCTTTTATGTGAAATTCTACACGCTTAATAGAAAAGCTCTAAGCGATTCTAATTGACGAAATAGAGACAGTTTAAGGTGCAAATTTTATTTTTGGCATAAATATTTTTCACTTCAAAATAATTAGCGATCAGCTGCTGAAAGGATAAAGGAAAAACGAACCAAAGGAATATATATTCTCTTATATATAATACATACATGTAGCGTAAATATACCTGATATAAATACATACATACATACGTAAAATAGCATCACGTTTCGCATAACAAGTAGCTCACCTGCATTCAATGAAAAGCTCTCTGCCTCTTTATGTCCACCTCCCCATAGTTAATAAGCGAAAACTTCAAATCGGTCACGTAGAAGCTTTTTCCTTTCGTTTTACATTTGCCTCTTTTGTTACATTTGACAAGCGGTGCGACGTCGACGTGAGCGTCGACTGCAGCTGCACTGTCACCTAGGCTGCCGCCGCCTGCTGCAATGACAGCTGCGTCACACCAACACAAACACACGCACACACACGTTAGTACAAAGGCTCGCGATTGCACGAGAAACAAACACATAAGACAAGTGAAAATCAAACACTGCCAATTATCTACATACAAACATATGCATATGTATAGGTATATTTATGTTATTTGTTCGTTGCTGATTTTTAATTATAATAAATTATATTTCAACTGCAGCCTGGGGCCATAAACCACATCGAACGACTTAAGTGTTTGTTGCTTTGCGCATTCTATTCTAAAAAGCTCACTTTATTACAGATTTGATTTTTTTTTCTTGGTTTGTTTGTTATTATTTAGTTTTATATTTTTATGTAAACGAGCTTCAAAGTGTGCTTGGGGGTGGGGAAATTATTTACGTTACGTTATGTGCAATAAAAACGAGCGCACGAAGCGACAAACGCGTTATTCCTGAGAGTTCAATTTGCTACTGCAATAAGAAACGAAGAAAAAAGCTGCGATGTCGAATGCGAAGCCAATGGCAGGCCAAAAAGAATAAGAGTAGAAAAGCTACAGCGAAATCCAAACACAGAAAAAGCACAGAGCATGTGTGTGCATACACGAAGCGCAATATTTTTGTTGTTTTCACTGCATACACTAAAAAAAATAAACGAAGATCGCTCGTGCTTGGTGGCGCTGACTTTGCCTTGTATACCTTTTGCATAGTCGTGTGGATATGTGTTTGTGCGTGTATGTGTGCGAAGTAGCGACATTTGCTTGCTTAAAAAAGGAATGTAGATGTGCTGCTAAATGAAAAAGTAAAGAAAAATTTGTGTTTGAGAGTGAGCACACATGCGAATGATTCTATATGCATTTGCACATATGTATGTACGTATGTATATACATATGTATGTGTCTGTATGAGCAAGTGCATTAACATGTACTATGTAAATGTATAACGAATGGAAATATGAAAAAATCCTGGTTATATTTCTCAACTATATTTTAAATGTTTTCTTATTTAATATGTACACACTTGTTAGTCTATATACACATACATATATTTTTAATGCATTTTAATACAAAGGTACGTACATACATATGTTGTTTGCCCATTAATTTTAAGACAATGTTGTATGAAGAGACAATGTTGTCATATGCATCTTTGTCCACTAATCAAATAATAAACATTAAGCAAAACAATAAAAATTCCGTTGTAGAGAAGGTGTCAAGCGAACCATCAACATTTTGTTTTTGCCAGGTACGCACTTCACACATGAAGGGCATCAAGATACATTTAATGTTAATAATGTAACAAGATGGGATTTTTATTTTCCCCTAAATTACGCTCATGACAATTGAAGTGAAGTAAAATTCCCCTATCAACCACAACGATTGCCGGCATATTTTACCCGATCATGGCACAAGCCGCTCCTGTATATGCACAATTATCTACACACATATACATATGTACGTATGTATGTATGTAACTACTTATCATATGAATCTGTTTGTTTCTACACTTGCGACTTTCTAATGGAGCGTCTAATGTGCCAACATACACATACATGTACGTATATACACGTCAAAATATGCGTGTATGTAAGTATGTACATATGTGTGTATATTCAAATGTACTTTATAAATCTTTCTACTTTTTCTGACATTTTTTTCGAATTTTTTCCTTTTTGCATTAACAATTGCTGAAACTTGATTTGGATGCTTCTTAAAAATAAATGATTACTTGTTTAAAAGCGAGAATACAAAACAACAACAAAAAGTCGCTAAAACCAACAACAACAAAATGTTAACCATAATTGCGCTGAGCTTCTAAAAGTTGTGCACATTATTAGCAACTGCGTCGCTGCTGTTGCTTCTGTCACTGTCGCTGCCTCTGCCAACGTCAACATTGGCCGCGCCGCCCGCGCAGCTTGAATTTTTATTTATTTTTTGTTCTCCTTTCTTCTTAAGATTTGGCGCGGCTTAAAAAGCTGTGCTGCAAGAAATTAACAACAATAAAGTTGAAAATTGTTTGCCATGACAAAGAAAATAATCGTTAAGCTCAAGTTTTGCGGTCTGAAGGCGAAGACAGTCGACAGAAACTCGTTTTGCCTTTGGCTTGATTTGCTGTTATTGTTGCTGTTGTTGCCTCTCTTTTATTTATATTTATTTTTTCGGCAAAACTCTTTCGCTTGCCCATTCAGCAGCAGGCAAAGTGAAAATTGCCGCGCCCTGCCGACAGCAGCAACAGCGAATACTTTAGAGTGAATTGATCGGCATAGAAATGACAGTTTGAAAATCAATCTTTAGTCTAATTTTATAGCTGGCTCAATATTTCAATGGTTTTCGATACGAACTTCGAAATGAATCACCTGCTAGCCCAATGATGCGTGCGTGGGAGTGGGATGGCTATGCAAACACATGCACAGTAACGTGCATATACGAAAATATACGCATACACACACATGCGCATATTTATGTTTTTCGTGTGTGTATGTGAGATTTTGCCTGTTGCTTTATTCTTGAAACTTCGCTGGGTTTTTACGTCGCTGTTTGGTGCTCGATTGCTTGCTTGTTTGCCTCTTCTTCTTCTTTTGGCGCACACAGCTGTTCCATAAAAATTCCTTAACGTTTAATTTTAGCAACAGAAATTGCACGAGAGGGAAAAATGTAAGAAAAAAGTTTATTTTTATTATTGTGCAAACTCATTTACATGCACACATGCACAGACCAATACCAATAACAACAACAACAGCAGCAGCGGAAGAGCAGCACCACAAGCAAAAGGAAGCAACCAAACTTTAAGAGCAAGCGAGTAAGTGAGAGAGCAGCATGTGAGAGCAAACGTCAACGGCATGCGTGGGAGGGGAACGTCAACTCTACTCTCGGCTATGCTTAACCTTGAAGTCATCTTTTCTCTGTTTGTTCTGTATTCGCGCGTTCGCTGGTGTTCCCGCTGTTGTTGTTTTTGCTGCTGCTATTGCTGTTGCCTTTGCTATTGCAGCGCACATGAATGCAAATGTAAATTTCGAAATGCGAAAGCCTAAGAACTACAGCAACAACAACAAGAACGCCAACATGGCTGCGTTTCTACGCGAGAGCAGATGCTATACGCTGTGGTCGGCTCCCCTCTCTAAATTTCCTATTTTTTGTGCACAGTCTGGTTGGTTTTGTTGTTGCTCTCTTCTTCTTGCTTAACATTAATCTGTTTTTCGTATGTGCTCGTGTGTGCTATCTCGCTTGCTCCCTCCTTTTTCGCATTTCATGTTCATTTCCTTTTGTCAATTGAATTTAATGGAGTTAGGACTGAAAATGGGCGTCTGCGCCAAGGGTAGGGAACTGATCGATCAACTTGATCACAGAAGCATACAAACGGGGCCGTGCCTTAGGGGTTGCTCGTTTGGCCACTCACCGAAACGGAGGGAGCATCGCATCTGTTGTGCTGCTTGGCTGTTGTTGCGGCAGCTGTTGTATGCTTGGCTTTGTATTATTTACCCTCTCTGGGGGTAGGAAAAACCCAAATGCACCAAAGGTCCATGTACCGCCAGGACACAGCGCCAGGGCCGGCTGTCAGATACAGAGACGCACATACACATGCATAAAGTCGTAAGCCTGAGTCTATGTACCTCTGGCGGGTATCCAATTAAGGATGTTGATATCATATATCGTATATCGTAAAAATATAATGTATAGAATTTGTAGAAAATGTTTGTTCTACTCGCAATTCTTCTCTCACTTCTCTTAAGCTACACTCTCTTAAGCGATTCTCTTTTCAATGAATCTTCGTTTAACGCTTTCTTCTGTTAGCACAGCGCCCTCTGCTGCATAAATACCGAAAGCAAGCTCTCTTGCCTTTGTGTTCACACAGTCAACACTTTCTAACTGCAAACTGATCTGCTTCAGCGAGCATTAATTCCTTGTTTTTTCTAAATATCGTAAATATATTTCCTTCAATACGATGTTTTGCGAAACTCGGGTCGCATTTTGGCCGAACTTTTTGCTTGCACTTTTTAGGGGTTGAAATGCAACTTTTTTATTATATTTTTTTCTCTTCTTCTGCTTTTGTTCTTTCGCCTGTGATCAACGGCAGCTGGCGCACGGCTTCAACTTGTTTTTTTTTTTTTTTTCGCTGTGTGGAGCCCTTTTGAGCAACCCCCGTTAGCGGATCTCCATGTGGCAGCTTTCCACCCCAAAAAAGGTTAATGCGTTGCAAAAACTGGTCAGGGCCACCCTCGCACCCTAAACAAATGGCAACAGCCCTACGAAGGACCACCCGCCAGAGTCTGCTTGTGATCTGAGGCTGCTGAGACTGCTGAGGCTGCTGCTGGTGCTGTTGTTGTTGCTCCACGTTAGGGTTGTTTGCTTGGTGCGTGTCCTTGTCAAACGCAAAAGCTCATTTCCGTTGCTTTAGCAACCCCCCATTTGAACAGGGGTTGAATTACGGCTGCAGCCGCAGAGGGGATCATGCTTGGTTGCCGTCGCCGCCAGACGACTGATGCACGATGCCCGACGTTCGACGCCCGACACCCGACGCCCGTCCACCCCCTAGCACAGTCACGTTCGCTCCCTCGCCTAGTCCCACCCCTCACATCCCTTTTTTCTCTCATTTTAATTCTTTAGCTATGTAGTTGCCCTTGTTTTGTGTGTGCGCATTATAGAAATTACGCTTCGTATTCCGTATTCCGCTTTAGGGCCGGGGTCAATCAATAAACTGAGCTGGATCAGAAATAGAAATGTGCGCAGTTGGCAACGCATTAAGAAATCCTTATTCCCTGCATCCCAGTTTAGGTGTGTAAGACTTTAGTTAAAATGTATATAGGTAAAACGTCTCGTATAGTACATTTATAAACCATCAGTTGCTGTTTATTGATATTTGCTATGATGTTAATACTCCCCATAAAGTATGTTATCATGATTATAGGTAAAAATAGTATTTCCGGCATAGATATGTATGTTTGTATGTACTTGTTCAATATACGATCATTATTATTTAACTTGGCTTATCGTTTATCGATATAACAAGCCATAGAAAATTTCAGTTATTATAAAGCTCTCTGAAAGTTATCGTGCATCGGTATGCTGGCCTATGTTTGTATGCATGTATATGTATGCGTGTATGTATGTATTTATGAATATCTGCATACTTTCCAATCATTTGACAATTCCCACGTATTTTATGCACCTAATCCCGCACTATTGAGCGTCTTCCTTTCACTTGATTAACAAAAATATGAAAACACTCCACACAGAACTTTTTGTTAAACATTTTCTCGTATTGACCTCAAAAGCGATACATACATACATATGTACGTATATGTAAATACATACATATGTACATACATATGTATGTATGTGTATGCTTATGTACATATTGTACATAAATTTGCAAGCCCAAGAGCCAAAGAAAACCAGAAAGTTCCATTAACGAAAATATTTTTGGCAGCCTCATTTGGACAGCGGCAGCGCAGCAGCAGCCTCGTCTTCGTTGGGGCAAAGATGAAGGCGCGAAGAGAGTGATAGAAGGAAAGAGAGAGGGATGTAGAGCGGGAGCGGCGATTGCCGATTGCGAGCGTTCTTTTGAAAAATCCGAGAGCCATCAATCACTCACATACACACTCATACAGGCACACGCATACACTCACACATGTAGAACGCCAGCCATGCTAATGTGTTTTTTCGAGTTCGAATGAAAACGAAGCTCAGCGTTTGTGAAAAAGAAGCGCAATCATAATGGAAATCAAAGCTGAGTAAAAACATGCACACTCACACATACGCTCACATACACACACATACTCGCTCACGCCATCTGAAATGAAGTGTGTAGAAAACAACAACAAAACTATTTTCGGGGCTTGGGCTACGAAATGCGAAAACACACACACATACGCATAAAAGCTTTCGAAGTTGGCGACGGCCAACGAAAATCGTTGAAAAACGAAAACATCAAATAAAACTCAATTACATATTGAATCTAGTTGCTGTTGTTGTTGTTGTGGTAGTTGTTGGCGGCTTTGAAATGGAATGGAATTTGTGTAGCTGTTGCTACGAAATCACGTAGCGAGTGCGAGTCGCTGTTGTTGCTGCTGCTGTTGATGCCCGTCTTAAGTAAGCGGGTGCGGCATAAATTTTCACTTTGCCCGTTCGAAACAAAAAATAATGTTGCCAAAAAAATCCAAAAACCCAAAACGAGTTTTGTGGAGCTGCCGTCATTTCTCGGGGAATATTTTCTTTGTCATGGCGCAAAATTTTCAACATTTATGATTGCTGTTAATGCTAAGAGAGTGGACGGAGGGAGCGATACGAACGGGAAGATTGATCAAGGAAAGGGATGCGAGCAGAGGGAGTACGCTCCGAGGGAGCGAGCACAGTGTATAGGTATTGGGCAAGGGAATCAGAAGAGGGAATGAGCGGAAGAAGAGAGCAGTGTGCGAGCACAAACAGTAGTAGAGGCAGCGACGCATTTGCTAACATTGTGCACAATTTTTAGAAGCTCAATTATGGTTGCCAATTCGCCATTGTTGTTGTTGTTGCCGTTTTGTGAAACAGGCAATCGTAAGCGTTTATTTTTAAAAATCAAGTTTTGCAAAATGAAAAAAAAAAAAAAAAACATAAAGTAGAAAAAAGTTAATTACATATAAAAAAAGATTTATACCCACATAGAAAGTTGCATGCAAAAAAAATTATTAATAAAAAAAAGTCAAAATTGAAAAAAAAAAAAATGTATTTTCATGTTGGGCCGTATGTGAGAGAGCTTTGACGATCCCATGGTAATGGGAGTGTATGCGTGTATTAGTGTAGTGTGTGGGCGCGCCCGAGGGCGCATCCAATAATGTTTGACATGAAATACGCGGACAGACAATAAAGTGAATTTCACGTTGTCATGTCAGCCCACAACAACAACAACAACAATAGCAACAACTAATGCTACAACAATAAAGCCGTAATAGCCGCAACAACAATTGTGAAACCCTAAACGCAACGTTCGGGCTTCGGCTTGGCTCATGTGATGATCCGACACAATTTCCACCCTAAATTGTGGGGTTGTTCGTTGGCGCGGGGCGGCATCGATTGAAGCAAATAAAGCTTCAGGGCCAAAATACAACAACAACAACAACAACAATGCTCAACTAAACAAGAAAAACTACCCTAAAAACGGTGTCGTCGCCGCAGCGGATCGAGCGGAGGGCGACAACGTAGCTGGTTGGGCTGAGGCTTAGACTTAGGGTAACGTTGACGACAACGTCGACGTCGACATCGACGCTGGCAGCGCTTATGTATACGCATTGTTTCAAGTGGGAGGCAGTGGGCTACACATAAGATCCACATCAAAACGGACCAAAGAGAGAGGGAGAGTAATGAGAGTAGGAGCGAGAGCGAGAGACCGCGCAGGCTGCGAGCGCGCCAGTAAGTATGTGTGTGTTTTTTTGTTGTTCTTCTTCTGCTGTTGCTACGTGTACTTTGTGCTGCCTATGTATGCAAGCAAGAGTGGGACGAAGGTATTATTTGCTTGTGCAGGCTTTGCAATTGTTGTAATTAGCATACGCTACTTAATTAGGCCCAAGTCGAATTACAGTTAAAAAGCTTTAGAATGAGAGCACAAAATAAACCGCATAAATTGCAAATGGACTTCAACTCCAAATACATGCATTATGTCATGTGCAAGGCGAACAGCGGTTGAAGCTAAATCCGATTTCATGATGTGGTTAACATGATGAGTGACACATCTGCAACAACAACAGTTGGTGGTTAACACGATTGTAGTGGAAAAAAATCGCTGAAGCTGGGTTAAGCTGAATCAGACTTACTAACCGTTGCAATGCAATAAGAAGCTTTCAGCTTGTTCAATGTTTTACTGTTGCACTCAGCAAAAATGTGATTATATAATAAATCCAATTATAATTTTATTACAAATGTTTTTAATAGCCCATTATTTCTATATTAATTCTTAAAATAAAAGCAAAGAAATTTGTTTATTTGTTTTAATTTAAAATTCATAGAAATTAATTGCAGTTTTCCCCTTCCTTAACCAAGGTCAAGTGTAAACTGTTTTATAGCAGAAACATGCTTACAAGCATATATGTATGTACAATGTACATACATATGTACACACATACATATGCACATAATTTGCTCGCTATTACTTCTGAGTCGTCACGGTAGCCCTTAAGTTTTTCTAGAAGTGTCTCTTTTGCTCACTCGTCTGCCTTCTTGTCCCTTTTTCACTTATGCATGTGGCTCACGTCAATTGCAAACGGACGCCAAAGCTAGAGCGAGCGATAGAATAGATAAGCAGCTGCACGGAAAAACCATTTGGTTGATCATAAATACTAAAAAAAAAAAAAAAAAACTAATGCACAAACACACTTTTATCTACATATGTACATACATATACAAATTTGCGAGCTCTACTTTAGTACCATTCGTCATGTAATGTGCTAATGATAATGAGCTGCATGTAGAGTTCTAATTGTTTCAACTGTAAATTATTATACATGATTCATAAGCAGTATCTAAAGCTACATATAATATACACATATTACACGTTGCAATCTTCAGGTCATAAAAATTATCTATTTAACAGAAAATAACAGAAACAACGCAAAAGAAACAAGTAAACATTAATAAATGCCATTAAAACTTCCGTTACACACACGTGCACTTACATCCCATAAAGGTTTAGGTTTCATTAGCATCAAAAGCTTCGAGTCGTTAAGCGAAAGATCAAATAGCTACAACAACAGCTAAGCAGATCGCATCACATGTTAGCAGCAAAAAAAGCTTTCTGCGTAGGCGTTTGCTGTAGTGTTGTTACAACATTCCATGGCTAGTTATAAAGAAAAAGGGTGAGGGCGTGCCAGTTGCTTGAAAGCCAACACTTGGCAGCAGCTTACAATTTTTTTTTGCATATTAAGGTTTCGCCGCGTTGTAACAACAAAAAAAATATATAGTTCTAGGGCAAGTTGTCACGAGCTAAGCGACAGGGAAGAACGAAGAGCGAAGAGAGTGGCTGAATATAGCACACGCTATATAAGCACACACACACGCATAGATACTGTATACTTTCAAATAGATAAATCCTATCATGTGTATGCTTGTAAATGTTTCATGGTTGTAATTTTATGCATTTATGACATTAAATTCTTATGTACTCACACATACACACATGCACTGCAAACTACCAGGTACTCTCTCATGCTCTCTTTGGCAAGCCAGCAAGGGGAGTGAGAGTGCGCATGGAAAGCCTAAACAAGAATAATGCAATGCACACATGTCCCACAACACGCGTACCAATACAACTAAGCATTCTGCCCACTCGCATACACACACTCGCACTTCAAATTGCAAGTGCATATCGCATGTTTAGCATGAGTGCGAGCAGGCGGCAGTTTCATAGAAAAGCGTTTCAATGACGTCAATTGCCGCCCAATAAAGTGCCTACTTTTGTTAACTTTTTGCTTCTCTTTTTCAACATGCCCATGTATGTATGTATGTATGTATGTATGTGTGTCATTATTGCACATCATAATAGAGTGCTGCTACACTAATTTCAAGTAGGTCTGTAAGAATGTGTGTGTATGTACATACATATGTACGTATGTGTGAGTCCAAGAAAATGTCAGCAAACGCGTTCATTTCGACACTCGTGGCGCCATCTAGCGGCTGAGTTTGGCTTTAAAGGGCGAACGCTGCGGCAGTCGCTGTCCCTAACGCTACTGCTGCTGCTGACCTTAATATGCATTAATTGTTTCAAGCAGCTGTAAACTAGGGGAAGCTTTTGTGTGAATGTATGTGTTCTAATGTGCTCACATTTCTCGTTCTCTTATTTGGTCACGCTCACGCGCATTAAATATGCACAGCTTTTGTTTTATGGAGCACGGAGCATTGGGTGCTTTAGTTTTGATCCCAACCACATACACACACATAACACATGCAAAGCTGCGCTGCTAACGTCGCTGCTTTGCTGGTGTGCCTTGGTGTGAGGGATCATTTGTTTTGTTTGCTCAGCGCTCTAAATGTGTGCGACCCATAGGGGGCGTGTGTAAGTGTGGATGTATGCATGCATGTGTGTATTTGTAATACATAAATGCACACATAAAAAAAACATACGAGGTCGCCTGACTCTGCCCCTCCTAATGTCTCTTTCTCCACGTCACGAGCCTGCGCACTCGGTTGAAATGTGAGTTTCAATTTTTGATCGATTTTTCCAACAACATGTGAAAAGCTCGCAACAATGTCAATTAATGTTAACTAATAGCTGAAATTAATCTACTGCGACGATCAATGTAACAATTATGCAAGCCAAACACAGTGGTTGTTGTTGTTATTGCTCTGTTGTTACTTAGAGCTAGAGTGAGTAGTGAGAATATGCAATTATTTTAATGTATTCAGCCTTGATGCTCATGAATGTCAATTAGCTTAATGCATATGAGAGAGCGAAATACCCATACTCCAAATAGCGCTTTTACCCGCTCTCCACACACATCGGTCACATATGTTTTCTTGCTCACTCACCCGCTCGCTCATGCAGTTGCTCTCCCCCTCTCCCCATCTCTTTGTCTTGCTCTCTCAGCAAATGAATCGCTTTGTATGCGCCAACAGCCCATCCATCGAAAGCTTGAAGCAGCGTTAGTTGAGCGCGGTTTTTATAGTCTCGCCACCCATTTCCGCACCCACAAGTACTTATACATACATACATACATGTAAAAACATACATATAGACACATACATATGCAAGTCACTTTCGCATTCAACAACTGAAAATTGCAACTCATTTGAATTGTTTCGCCTTCATTATGCAAATGTCGACTTTTGGCTACGAATATTTATTTGCTTATTATAAATACATAAATATAATTTGACAATCCCAAGACTTTCCATGACAGTATTTTGCCATAACGTCATACCGTACATAAATTGAATTCAAACTAAATGTATAAGTAATAAAATTTCAACTGCAGCTATTTGATAACAGAAAAATTTTTATGTATCACTTAATTACTTATATTTAAATTCAAATTTTAGCGCCAACATATCGATAATTATCAGTGGCGACATAGCATTTAGCATTCGTACGGCTGCACATAGTGCTCTGTCCATCTGGCAATGCTCTTTAACAGTGTATACACTCCACATTGCTGTTAAAATTAATAAACATTTTTCTCAAATGACATCAATTACATTTATTTTACGTTTTATTAAATTGTTCTTTGTAATTACACTACACGTTATTTACTTAAATTTCATATATTAATTTACTGCTTCGGATTCAAATTGTGCGCGCGCATTTCATTCCAGCTGTTTCGGGTGCAACGCAACAGCACAAAAGTAAATGAGGAAAAACAATGCGAGCAAAAGAGACAAATGGTTTCTCATTATATAAAATGCTGCCAGCTGCTGGAACGGCTAGCGCGACATAACATATTTATTAAATTTGCCAAGTAAATATAGTATATTTTTATAAAATAAATATTAGATAAATATTTTTGTTGAATTGCAACTTTACTGGCCAAGCAGAAAGCTATTTCTATTGCATATCCGTGGCATCGTTTGCGATGCGCAACAGTCTGGCAAGGCCAATTGAATACGAAAATGGCGAACACGAGCAAACCTCCGATGAACGACGAGTGGAAAAAATAATTATTATTTTAAATTCCGTTTTGCCAGCGAAATTCCAACGCGAGTGAGCTACAAAAAAAAAAAAAAAAAAAGTGCGCAAAACAAAAAGCAATGCTAATTTAAAGTATGAAACGAGCAAAGTGCAATTCGCTGTGCAGTGATACGGCTAGCCAAATAGAATAAATTAACTATTTGCAAATTACGAAAAAGCAGCTGAAAAACCAATTGAGTCGAATGTGTGGCTACAATCGTATGCGTACGCGAGTGTGTGAGTGAGCGGGCAAGAACATCGTAAAGCGGAAAGGTAGCGGGACGGACGGACAACAGCGCAAATAAACGAAAGGAAATAAAAATAAAACGAAAAGTTAACAGCCAGAAAGAAAAAAGAAGGTAAAATATAAGAAAAGACAAATGCGAAATAAAACTTGGCGGTAAATGCTGCACACTTGCAATTGTATGCGTGCGTCTCTCTCGATCTCTGTGTACGTGTGTGTTTGTCAGTTTGTTTGCGTATGTGTGTGAGTGCGCGCGTCAAATGTGCATAAAAATAACCAATAAACTGCGCCACAACAACATCAGCAACAGCACTAACGCACCGTTTACTGTAATCGCGATCTCTATGCGTGTATACTACGTAATATAGGAACACGTAACGCTTAAAACGTAAGGCGGCAAATAAAAACAACAAAAGCTGAAAAAAATTGTTCAATTAGACGACGTAATGCGTGTGCCATGTGTGCAACCAATTATGCAAAAGAGGACCAACAAATTGAACGACTGTGGCAACGTCAGCGCTGATGTGCACTTGCAACAACAAATTGCAAAGCTCTAAATTTAAATAGAAATAGCAACAACACCAAAGGTAAATCAACTAAAAATAAAGGCAAGCAAAAAGAAGAAAAAAAAAAACAGAAGCAACACATTTCAATTGATGTCAATTGCGGCAATGTTAAGCATTACACATTTATTTACATGGGCAAATATAGTGGGGGGCATACGACTTATTCGTATATCGTGCAAATTTCCATACCACCTGCACTTCGGCCTCTCGCATTCACACTCGCACACACACACTCACACGCCCGCTCTCTAGTTTACTTTATAAGTTTTGCCCCCTCCGTTGCTGTGCGACAAGAACAATAATAATCAAAACAAAAATGTTTAAAATCCATTTTCTTTGCTTCTTCACCCACCGCATCAGCGCTGTTTTAGTCTGTCATTTGTCTTGTGCTTCTTCTTTATCTACTTCATACACACACGCACACACACATATGCATTCGTCAACGTGCAAAACAGCTGTCTCGCTTGCTCATGCATAATCAAAGCGCAATGAAGCGGCTGCCCAGTCTGAGTATACAGTGGGATAAAACCAACACAGTCACTGAATGTAGCATTAAATAATAAATACTTATTATTTGTCACAAGTCAGCTGTGATGATTAACTACTGTGTTTACAGTAAAATGAGTATTGAATAGCATATTTATATTATTATATACATATATGATATTTATACATTTCCAATACATGTGTGCCACTGTGCAGTTCATACAATTCAAAAAGTGAACTGAAAGCATAGATAAAACAAAAATAAAAGTCTCCAGACGAAAGGGAACTAAAAAGCTTTTAAAAAGCACCTAATGTTAGTTTACGGTTAATTTATATACCCAAAAGAAGAGTATGCAGGGCACACAACAAATATTCAAGAGCAAACAAAACGAAGAGAGGTAGGCATGTGAGAAGAAGAATAAACGAAAAGAAAAAAATCTATTTAGCAAACAAACAAGCAAGCAAAGGAAGAACGCCGAAGCAAGCAAAGGCTCCAAATGGCGGCAACTTGACTTCTACGAAGTATGTGTGAGTGTGTATTCGTAAGCGTGTGTGTGTGAGAGACGAACACAACGAGCAACAGGGGAGCAACAAACAATAGCGCAAAGAAAAAAAACGTGGATTGGTCGCGTAAATGGTGAAGAAGGAGAAGAACGGCATCAAAACAACAAACAGGCCGCATAAAATGCACGACTGATTATAAGCTCAGTGCCTCTCTCTCTGTCTCTTTCTCTCTTTTGACTTGCCGCCTTAAATCCAACACGTTTTCTGGAGTATGAAAGTGGGTGGGTGGCAATATTTGTTTTTTTTATTTTTTTCTCTCCTCTGCTTTTTTGGCATTCCATTTTGGTGCGCGGTTTATTGTTTTGATTTCGAGTTGTTTTTTTTTCTCCATATCTGCTTCTTTGGTTTGGTTTGCTGCAACTGCATGCAAAGCAGCAAAGCAATCACATTGCACAGCTAAACGCACCCCGCGCAGCACTACGTTATTGAAGGCGCGTATGCAGGTCATTTTCTACCCAAGCTAAATTTTAGTGGTATATTAATGAACATTATTTAATTAGTGCGATAAAGAGTGGTGAAATTTTAACTTCAGCAATGATATATAAAATTGCAATATAAATGGATATTTACATAATATAATATATTAAAAAAAAAAAAAAAAGTAATTGAGTTAAAAACAATATCTTATTTTCAACAAGAAATAATTAAATTTTGAGATTGTGCACAAAATTATTTTTTGTTTATTTTAATTTTTGCTAGCTTTACTGAATTGCATACCATCCTTGCTAAAGTTAAAATTGCAGCTTTCGTTACGGTCGTTAAAGCTGCAGCTCCATGTTGGCATTGTATGCGGTTACCGTCTTCTTTGCTGTTATTGTTGTCGTTGTCGTTGTTGTTGTTGTGTCTATGGCTAGGTCTCGAGTTGTTGCTGAATCCGGCGTTCTCCTCACCTTCTGCTGTTGGGTGCCTTTACTCCTTTCAGCAGCATCCTTTTCAGCATTCCTATTTCACTTTTTTTTTTTTTTTATTATTTATTTTGACAATGCCAATGGAGCAAGGCAGCAACAACATGACGTTGTACGTGCCATTGAAATAAAAATAAATGAATAAAAAAAATCAACTAAAAGTAAAAATAAATGTAAAGAGTGTAAACTTCGGGCTTGGAGCCTGAAACTGGTTTCGGTTTTCCTTCTTTTGGCCTGGGCCAGAAGGCAGCGCCGCATTTTACATTTTCATGCACTAAACTAAAAAACTTTTCTGAATTGCCAGCCACGCAACGACAATGGGCCGCATGCAGAAAGTTTTATTGAAAAAAAATTAATGGAATTCGAAAAAAAGCAGGCCTAATGCGAGGTGTTTGCCAAGGGTTAAGCATGAAATTGGATTGGTAATCAAGCTATACTGTATATGGATAATAGTTGTAGTAAAGCAACAAAAAAGGTTACCCATTAATTTGGAGTAGTTGAAAAAGAGGCATTCCAGGGATGAAGAGAGAGAGAGAGAGGGAGGGAGGGACGGAGGGAGAGAGAGAGAGGGAGATAGAGATAAGGGGAGTAGATCATGAACATTAGATCTTTGTTATATAATTTGTTTTATACATATCTGTATAGTTATTTATGTATTTATATAATATATAGAAATATTCATATGTATAAAGTTGCTGTTTCACAGATATACCAAATTTTTAGTCTTAATCAAAACTGATTCAGAATAGTTTATAAAGAAACAAAATTCGAAATTTACAGGGTAGTAACAAGTCGAGGCTTAAGGCATTTGCAACGACTACCTGTTTTATTTTTTTTTAATTTGGGAGACTTGCATAGTTGTGCTGGGCTTTGCGTTGCTCGACGTTGTAATGTGCCGCACAATGGACTCCTTTTACATGGCTTGCCACAGCAGGCGGCGTCGGCCTTTTGCATCCGTGACTATGCCACAAAAAGCTGGCTCAGTCGCAACTTGCGTTGCATTGCGTTTGGTATAGAAGCTGAGCCAAAAACAAAAAGAAACAACCGTAGCACTCGCTTCTTGTTGGGTATTGTGCGTTTATTGATCAGCTTTGCCGTGTGAATGAATAATTGATAAATGTGTCTTAATTATGCGCAAAGCAAATGCAAAATTATTGCAATTTGCTCTAGGCGCTGTCTGCGCAGGCGCAAATCTATTTTAAAACTATTCAATATTCAACAACTAATGGTATTTGTACTTGCATTGTTATTACAGCGCTGCCAACAGCAGGACGGCAACGCCAACGTCTGCGCCAGCGTCGTCGTCGTCGTCATCAACGTTTTCGTAGCACTGAGCTTTTGGCAGACTGCGCCTCAGCGAAAGTGAAGACGTGCCAGCTAGAGGGGCAAAGCGAGCGAGAGAGAGAGAGGGACGTTAACAATAAATAACTGCAATTGAAAGTTAAGAGAGCAACACTTGCTCATACATACAAAATGGCCGCCGTGCGGGGACATCAGTACTTTAGTCTGCGCTGGAATAACTATCAGAACACGATGACGTCAGTGTTTCAGCAGCTGCGCGAGGATCTCTCCTTCGTCGATGTGACCTTGTCCTGTGAGCATGGCTCGCTTAAGGCCCACAAGGTAAGCAATTGATAGAATTCATCGATAAATCAATTTAAATTAAATTAATATTATCGATAATAATGCATTTACTTTTAGGTCGTCTTATCCGCCTGCTCAACGTATTTCCAAAAGCTGCTGCTCGAGAATCCGTGCAAGCATCCGACGATTATATTACCCGCCGACATCATATTCACAGACCTAAAGACAATTATCGATTTTGTTTATCGCGGCGAAATCGATGTTACCGAATCGGACTTACAGGTGAGTGCGCCTGTCTCCCCCTTCCCGGGCAGCACCTTAAATAATTGAATATGTAATTGCCCAAGCGGCTTAAGTCCAAGTGGACGCAATTTCCCACGGACCAATTATGAATCTATAGAATTCTATAAAATAGGTCCTTGAACGAGGTTGTAATTGCCAATTGTCTATAATTGAAAATCCATATGGGAATTAGCTATGGGTAAAGGATGATAGACTGTGAAATACCCTGCAAGAAATTTGTTGTGTGAAAATTCTAGAGAAAGCTAAAGTTATTCATTGTATTTATTATTAAGAAGAATATCCATTATATAACAGGTATTGCTTAGATATATACTAGTATTTATAGTAGTATATGTAGGTATATATCTATTGATATACCTCTCTGTATATATTTATATATAATTTACTATACATTTGTTTTAGATTAGTTATAAATAGATTATATAGACAAGTTTTTATTTACCCTCAATAAACCCATATGTATATACATAAATATATGCATATACGAGCCCAAACCACTATTAATTCGAACAGCATGTTTTTTTTGCAGTGCGCAATGTTTAACACACTATATTGTCAATACTACTAAAGATAACACATACCAATTCATTTCGTCTTAAAGATAATTTTATTCTCTTCATGATGAAAAAAAAAAATAATGCTCTCTTTCCAACAACAACAAAAATATGAGTAATTTACTAAAACGGTATACTTAAGAGATAAGAAAAAATTGACCACTATTAATTCGAACGCTGCGTAAGCTTACCTTAATCTCAAGAAGAGCAAAACAAAAGCAACTAATGTAACGGAATCTAATGTAACGGAATCACTATCTAGTTATGATCTGCAAATAATGTCACAATACAGCATGCAAAAAAATTTTAGAATTGCTGCAGATCAATGAAAGTTTAGCAACGATGGTGCGTGGTAAACCAATTTGTAAAGAAATCAGAGTATTGATTATGGATTATTTTAAATCTGGAAAGACACTTACGGAGATAAGCAAGCAATTAAATTTGCCTAAGTCGTCTGTGCATGGGGTGATACAAATTTTCAAAAAAAATGGGAATATTGAAAATAACATTGCGAATAGAGGCCGAACATCAGCAATAACACCTCGCGACAAAAGACAACTGGCCAAAATTGTTAAGGCTGATCGTCGCCAATCTTTAAGAAATTTGGCTTCTGAGTGGTCGCAGACAATTGGCAAAACTGTCCACCGAGAGTGGACTCGACTGCAATTAAAAAGTATTGGATATGGTTTTTATAAAGTATGTTTTGTTATTAGCTGTGCATCGTACCCAATAACTTACTCGTAATCTTACTCGTAGGCCAAGGAAAAACCCTTGCTTACGCTTCGTCATAAAAGAAGCGTTTGCAATGGGCTCGGGAAAGGATGTCTTGGACTCAAAGGCAATGGGATACCATCATATTTAGCGATGAAGCTAAGTTTGATGTTAGTGTCGGCGATACGAGAAATCGCGTCATCCGTAAAAAAGTCAGAAACATATCATAAAGACTGCCTTAAAAGAACAACAAAGTTTCCTGCGAGCACTATGGTATGGGGATGTATGTCTGCCAAGGGATTAGGGAAGACTTCATTTCATTGAAGGGACACTCAATGCTGAAAAATATATTAATATTTTTACAAGATAGTTTGTTGCCATCAATACCAAAACTATCAGATTGCGGTGAATTCACTTTTCAGCAGGACGGAGCATCATCGCACACAGCTAAGGGAACCAAAAATTGGCTGCAATATAATCAAATGGAGGTTTTAGATTGGCCAGCAAATAGTCCAGATCTAAGCCCAATTGAAAATTTTTGGTGGCTAATGAAAAACCAGCTTCGAAATGAGCCACAACGGAATATTGCAGACTTGAAAATAAAGTTGCAAGAGATGTGGGACTCAATTTCTCAAGAGCATTGCAAAACTTTGTTAAAATCAATGCCAAAACGAGTCAAATGTGTAATTCAGGCCAAGGGCGACGTTACACAATTCTAATATTAATTAAATTATTGTTTTGAGTATGATAGTAAATCACATTACGCAGCGTTCGAATTAATAGTGGTCAATTTTTTCTTATCTCTTAAGTATACCGTTTTAGTAAATTACTTATATTTTTGTTGTTGTTGGAAAGAGAGCATTATTTTTTTTTTCATCATGAAGAGAATAAAATTATCTTTAAGACGAAATGAATTGGTATGTGTTATCTTTAGTAGTATTGACAATATAGTGTGTTAAACATTGCGCACTGCAAAAAAAACATGCTGTTCGAATTAATAGTGGTTTAGGCTCGTATGTAGACCTATAAACATATTAATGATAAGCGCTGATAATTCAAAATAGATTTCAAGTTGCTATCAAAAATTTTTTATGGTACTTTGAACTTTATGCGTAAAGCGTTTATCTTAAATAGATACGGGAATGTTGGGAAATTATATACTATAAATCTCAAATATAAGATAGTAGTGTTAAGGTTGTAATAGTAAAAGTCATTTGATGATTGATGGATTGATTAGATTGAAAGCCTTCCTGATATGAGCTCATAGATATTACTATGCAACATGCATATTTATTCTGTCAGTGTATGAAGTGATAAGCATTTAATGACAAACAAAAAACTTATTATAGCCAAACAAATTTATTCATAATATTTGTATATAACTTAGTCAACAATTTTTATATTAGTCTGAGTATTTCTCTCAGTGTATTTATCAAATTATACAACTCTATGTAGATATTGTGAATCTGCTGTATTATGCTAAATTATTGTTTGCAGTGTATTTCAAGTTACCAATCAGTTATCAGTTTTATATGCATTCCTATTGTACTCACTACCCATTTCTCTAGGTGTACTCGCTGTAATTGCTTTGTACACAGTTTTCTATGGCTGCTTTTCCGAGTGAAAAGCCTGTGGCAAATGCAGCAGCCGCACCTTTGACACGCATTTGCAACGACGGCCTTTTATCTCGAATAGATTTATATAGATATGTATTTGTATATATGTATGTATGTATATGCGCTTACTATTTGTATAAGCCATTCACATGGACATTCTGCACCTTTGGCTCTGCACAAACTGATTGAGAACAACAACAAACACAGCAGCAGCAGTTAGTATATATGTATGTGTGAGTGTATTTATCTCTTTTTAAATTGATCAGCAACATAGCCACACACATACACATACTTTCTCTCTCTCTCTCTCTATCTTTCTCTATCTCCCTCACACACAAAATACACCCACAATTATTGCTTGAATTCGTTATCTCGCCGGTTTTTGTCAGTTCTCTGGTTTCTCTGGTGCGCCTGCCTCTCGCTCTCCCTGTATCTCGCTCTCTTTCTCTGTCCCTGCGCTGCTTTGCATTTGACGAACGCCATTGTAATTGTTATTTGTGCGCTTCATTAACCGTTGATTGCTGTTGTTGTTCCCGTTATTGTTGCCTTTGATAAAGAATGTGAGCAGCTTTTAATTAATATTGATTATTTATGCAGTTCTCTGTTCGCAACGAGTATTGCAAATATTATTTTATTATTGGTTTTATTGCTTTCCATATTGTGAACGTAGCAAAGTTTAAATTAATAATTAATAATTCAATTTCAATTTAAACTTGAAAAGTATATGTTTATAATTGTTCAGATTGTTTATAACAGGTAAAATTGGTTTAACACAGTTAATTCAATTAAATTATATTGCAAATATTTACCTTTAAAAAACCAAATTTCACGCAACTTAACGAATTATCCAGCACTTAACGCATTAACTTATTTACGCAGCAACCATTTGTGTTTAGCCAAGACAGCAACCTTTTGGCTACACTGGTGGCTGGCATTAATGTGCCAGAGCTATGGCTCCTGGCGAACGGGCTCATCGTATTATCGCTCTCACTCAATGCAAACGTGATGCCGGCTTGAGTCGTTGGCCAGCAACAACAGCAACACACACAGAGAAAGCAAAATAAAAAACGCTCAAACTCAAGCTGACGCAACACTCAAACGGCGGCCCACCCTCTCACTCTCGCACACACACTCACACACATAGACGGTGTCCGCAGAGCGCGCGGCGCTGGCTTCAGACGGCGGGCAGCCAACGACTGCGACGACGACGACGGCAACAACTTCCCATTCATGCTGCAAGTTTTGGTTTTGCTTTTGCTTTTTGTTTTTGTCACAAACGTGCGCTCCATTTTTATTTTCGCTGCAAAAGTTTGCCGGCCATCTGTGTGAGACCCTCGCTGCCGCCGTCGCCGCCGCCTCTTCCTCTGCCTTTGCCGCCTCCTTGCACAAATTACCAATGAGCGGAGAAAAAGGTGGCAACTACACACAGCTATACTACAGCTTGTGTTTGTTTGTATCTCTTTCGTCGTCATCGTCGTCGCCGTTGTTTCTGCACATGTTCTTGGAGTTTCGTGCTGTGGCTCTGCTGCCTTTCTCTCCTGCCGCGCTTGGCCACCACTTTTATGTATAAAACTTTTTCGCCCATTTTTATTTTCTGTCTCGTTGCCGTTCTTGTTGTTGCTGTTGTTGTTGTAGTTGCCCTTGTACTTTTGAATGTTTTTGCCGTTGTGCGTTGCGACTTCGCCGTCGTCGTCGACCGCAACTTCAATGGCGTCGCTTTGTATGTGAAGCTTTGTGGACGTCAACGTTGACGTCGCCTCGTCTTGCCCAGCGCCTGGTGCGTCGTATTTTGACGCTGCTGCTGCTGCTGTTGTTGTTGCTGCTTTTGTTTTTGTGTGATTTTGCATGGTGGCCCCCTTTTTTTTGGCGCGTCTGCATCGCCTTGAAAAATGTTGTATGGCTGCTGAGTGCGACTGGACCTCAAACTGGACTTTGTATCTGTGTGAGTGTGTGTGTATGTATGTTTCATATAGGTTATTGCTAGCTCTTTCATACACGGCGCTGGCAGTGTTGCCACTTGGTTTAGTTTTTTTTTCCATCGTTGCTGTTTTTTCGCCTAGAGCTTAGATTCGATTTTTGCTAAGCGTTAATTATGCTGGGCACTGTGTAGAAAGCTTTTAGCGAATAGCTCGCTCTTTCTTCCTGACACTTATTGAACGCATGTAGATGATTAACTGCGAGACAAATATATATGTATGTATGTGTATACGCAGCAGACATAAAGTCGTTACATTCATTTACACAGACTACATGTGCTTGAGCATATGTATTAATCTTTGTGTGTGTGTGTGAATATATATGTATTTGTGTCACACATGCATGCATATGCCGCGACAACAGCGCCGCCATGTGCTTGGCTATATTTATTGTTTTTTCTCTTTCTTTCATTCTTTATTTTTTATTTTTTGCATGCCAACACTTGAGGGTCTTCCCATCGCCAGCACCCTATCCTATCCCATCCTATCCTACCCTACCCTGCGCCTGGTTGGCCCCATTGCATTGCATTGCTTCCCCCCGGTGCCATCAACGTCACCTTTATCTTCGGCCAACTATGTGAGCAGCTGAAACTGACACACACGGGCGCAGCAGAACAGCAACAGCAGACGTCGACGGCAGCCGCAGCAGCACCAGCAACAGCAGCGAAGCAGCAGTCGGCGGCGACGGCGGCGGCGACGGCTATGGCAGCAACCCAGTTAATAGGGGGGTTGGCGTTGGAGACATAGCGGGCACACCCAACAGCCAGCATGCTGCTACCTTCCTTCCCATTCACTCTCTACCACCCTCCCTTTGCGCCCAGCAACCACTTGGCTTGCATTTTTTCCGATTTTTTCTTTCATTCTTTCTTGCAAACAATTTTTATTTTCTGTGCAGAATTCGTTTCGTTTTTTTTCTTCTGCTCTGCTTGCTCTCTGAGTATTTTTTTTGCCCACAGCACGTCGCCAAAGTGTCTCAGTGTATATATATGTGTATGTGTGTGAGTGAGAGCGCGCTTTGGCTTGCCACTTTGAACTTTTCGAAGGAAACAGCAGTACAGGACAATCGCTGCTGAGCGAAAAGGAGGCAAAATAAAAGAAAAAAATTGAAATTGAGTGAAGTGCAAAGAAAAAATGCTTCACACGCACACATATAAATATGTGTGCGAGTGTCCGCCAACAATGGGCCAGCTGCTCCACACACACTCATTTACAGCTGCCTGTGAGAGTGGTTTGAGTGTGAGTGCGAGCATGAGCGCGAGCTTGGACTCATCGTACACTTTCATTCTCAGCCCTCCCACTGGTCCAAGTAGTTTCTCTTTCCGTCTCGCGCACTACCTTCGCTGCTCCTGCTCCAATGGACGACGTTGCGTCTGTCCAGTTCCGTCATGCATTTTTTTTTGCGTATTTTTCGTCCTTTTTCTTGTCTTCAGATTCGTCTGCTGGCCAGGGGCCCTTTGTTGTTGTTGCTGCTCGAGAGAGCATTTTTTCTTTGCGGCGCATTGTTTTTGCCGCACAGTGGTGCGCAATAGATCGAGTTGTAAGTGAATTTGTTGATTTAAGCGCGTTGATATAATGATAAAAATATAAATATTTGTTTACTAATGATAATTGAAATTTTTTTCTTTGAGTTTTCGGTTTTTTTTACCATACATTTAGTACTATTTATTTATAGTGCTTATAGCATTAATTAACATAAAATTAAAATCGCTGCTCGACCAAATATTCTGTTATTTTTCAATTCCTGCCCATTTTCTCAGCCCTTGTCCATACCCATTAGAACATCTATGTTGCTTGTTCTCGCTTGTAGCCAAACTACTGGTAACAAGAAAATAGAAAAAAAAAATGCTGCCCATCAATTGCTGCAAATCTATTTCTTTTTTCTTTTGTTGCTCAAATGTTCCATTGTTTTTACTGGTTCCGCTTGCAGCGACTAAGTCTGCAGCTTCATACCCGTCCGACAGGGTCCACCCACTTGGGTGTCAACCCAACACAAATCATGGCCAAGCGAATTCATCTCCAGTTAATGGGCGTACATCGTCGCATTTGGTGGCCTGGTCAGTGTTGGTCATTTTCTAAGGGTGTTATATACTTGGCACCCGCCATACAAACAACCACCCAACCACCCACATACTCAGCCCCACGTGGAGGTTCTCTTATGTATGCGCACTGTCTCACTCACTCGCACACATACACACTCATACACAGACACACACACTTGTAAGTTTGCCGCAAGTTTGTTAAGAAATATATGTGTGGGGTTGGATGGGTGGCGCCTACGACCGACTCACGCTGCTCATCAATAATGCAAATTGTTGTTGTCTGCAAGAGTTTCGTTTACGTTTCGAGAGAGCGCGGCCCACGGTGCGCGTGTTGTGCCGCAATTTTTTTCAAGCTTTCTTGCTGAGCTCTTTGTGGTTGTTGTTGGCGTTGCCGGCGCTGCTACTGCTGCTGCTGCTCTCAGTGTTTCTTCTCATTTTTTCGCTGCTTCGATTTTTTTGTACTGCTTGCTGCTTATGTTTTTGTTGTTGTATGCTTGAGTACGTCTCTGTCGGTTGGGTGTGTGTGTGTGAGTTTGTGTGAGTTGCGGCTTGCTTATGTTTTTTTTTCTCTTTTTATGTGCAGAGAGCGGCTACGCTCTGCAATTTTTTCCGATTGCGACCGATTTTTTTTCGCTGGCGCTGCTACTTTGTGTGTATGGGTGTATGGGAGTGTGTGTGTGTTTGAGTGTTGCTGAGCGTGTGGGTGTGTGGTTGTATGTGTATGCTTTTGCTCCTTGCGCCTGGCTGTTTGCTAATCGTTGTCGTCGCAGTCAACGTAGACGTCGTCGTCTTTTGGCATCATCTTTTATTTGTAATTCGGTTCATCATCATCGTTCATCGTTCTGTCGCATATGTATGTAACTGTATGTGTGTGTGTGTGTGTGTAATATCGGCGTGTCTGTGAGTGTGTGTGTGTGTCTGCATTCGCTCACACGCTGGCGCTGCCGCTGTCGCCGCCGTCGCTGCTGTTGCCGTTGCCTTTTCTTGTGTTTTTTTCTTTCTTTCTTTGCGCCGCAGCGGCAGCGACGACGGTCAATGCTGCCAACTTTGCCGTTGCCAGCCATCAGACAACATTTGTACTCGGTGGGTCTTGCTTCGATCGGACACTCGGTCGCCGCCACGTTGCTGTAATTATCGCGTACTATTTGCACCGTCCGCCGTTTGATGTTTGTCGCTTGCCTTCAGCCGTCGTCGTCTGTTCGTCGCCGTCATTTCCAATTGGACGTACATACATTGCCAATTGGACCGCTGCGTTTCAGCAACCCCAACCTACCTCCCCCTCATTTCCCATATGTAGTCAGTCCCTTTAATTATCCGAAACGTAAATTCTGCGAGTTCCGCTGCAAGCAAATCAAATTTAAACTGGCCGAAAAAAGTGCTTAAAAATAAAACTCGGTCCCCAGTTCGTGTACCGTTAGTGTGTCGCTGCCAGCGCCTCATGTGGCAGCCTCTTTTAGCTGCTTATTTTTGCATAAATTCAAGTTCGCGCGCGTATGCACATATAAATATTTACACACACATACGCAAACACAATAACACACACCTACACACATTAGCAAGCACAAAATCAGCGCAGACAGACCGCTGTCTGGCTTCCCCCAATAAGAACAAACAAGCTTTAGTAGGAGCAGCAGCGGCAGCAGCAGTCCAATAAGAACAAAACAGCAGGCGAAAAGAAATACCGCGAAACGTATAAGAATTCAACTTGGGGCACAGCTTAAGCGACTTACGTTTCTTTTCGGCATTACGTAGTAAACGTAAAGAGGCATTCCCTCTGACACACACTGTGTGTATGTGTGCGGCCTGGCTGGCTGCATACATCAAACACATGTCGCTGCCGCAACATTCCTTTTCGTATGACGTTGACGTTGCGTCGCTGTCGCTGGTACTGCTGCTGCTGCTGCTGCTGCTTTAGCTGCGCCTTGCAAGTTTTTGACATGTGCTGGTATGTGTGTGTGTCTGTGTATGAGTGTGACAAGTGCCGTCGCCGCCGCCGCCGCTGTCGCCTGCTGACTGCGCGCTTTACTTTTTATGATTATTTTTCCTTATTTTTTTATATACATATTTCGTATTTATTTTATGTGCATTTGCCTTTTGCCGCGTTATTCGCGTGTGTTTTGACTTTGCGCGCCGCTCTCCAGCTCTCGCATTACGGTTTATTGAACTAGGCGCGCTCTATTTATGTTTTTGTTATATTTCTTTTTTTGATTTGCCTGCCAGATGGTGTCGCAGCTTTGTGCAGCATCTCTGTCTCTCTTTCTCTCGTTTTATACAGTTAATATTTTGCCTTTTCAGCATTTCTCATTAATTCAATTTTCATTATAGCAAGCAACAAAATAACATAAAGAAATATAAAAACCAAATCTTGTGCAAATTAAAGTCACGTGTTGACAAACATTAAACTAAAACAAACCAAAAAAAAAAAAAAATCCCCAAAAAATACTTAACGCATCCACTTCACTTACACTAAAGCTCTTACGTACACTCTTACACACATACAGATAGTCTTTTTACAACTAATCGCAACAATTGCGTCCATTTTGCTCTCCATATCTCCGTTTTGTGCGCGCGTTCTTATAATTACATACATACATATATTATTGTTTATTATTTAAAAATACATGCATATAATATATTTTTAATATATATCCATATATATCCATATACATATATATGTAAAGAAGCAGAAGTTTTTGGTGTGCATATCTATATATTTTCTCTTTCGTTTGGGTCTTACACAATATATATCCTTACACATACAACGAAATCAGAATTTAATATATAATTGTATGCAATTGATTCCGTCACGTCGTCTACTACAATTTGTCCAACCGACTCTACAACAATAAAACTACGTTATTTTAACTCACAAGAGAGAAACAAGCACAAGAAAAGCTGCGCACGAGGATTAAATGATCTAATTGCCTAAGGTATGTTTTTTTTCGCTTGAATCTAATCAGAATTTCCCTTTGACATATGCTCAAAGAGTGACACTCTTTGAAAGGAATTTTTGTTTGCGTGCAAATTGATTGGGAGCTTATATATAAGCAAACTTTTGGGAATTTGTCAAAAAAGTCCCTTAAAATGTTGCCTATCCGCGGGCGCTTTTCAAGTTCAACTTTCTGACTTTTTTTGGCTTTCTTTTATTTTTTTCTCCATTTAGTTTTACGCACCTTTCCAAGGGCTTGGCATGCCTTGTCATGTCCCATCAAATAATGCCATTAATTAGGCGCACACACACATACACACACCACACCCTTAATAGACTATACGCCTCTCTCCTTGCCCCTCGCCCTCTCTCGCCCTTTTGCACGCACGGGCCTTCGTTGCCAATCTCTTAGTTGCGCTCGTTCGCAATTAGCGACCATCAGAAACAAAACTGAGACATAATAACGGACAAAAAATACCAAAAAAAAAAGTATATAAATATATACACGTTTATATATATAAATATATATAAGAGCTTAAAAAAACGTGAAAGCCAATGAAACTGAGCGATTTTTTTGTTTTTGGTCAGTTTCTCCCTTCATTTTTCTTATTGGGCTGCTTTGGCACACCCAAAAGTTAAGTTACATAGCCGTTGCCTGTTTGTGTTTATTTGTTGTAGTTGTTGTATTTTTTCTTAAGGTTTTTCCAATAGCCACCAATTGAGGTCTCGTTTTGGACGTTTTCGTGCCCATAATGTGAAAGTTATGGTCACTAAAAACCACTAACATAATGCCAAAAATCACACACAATGAAGAGCTTTTAGCATGCTGCAATATAATATTTGTTTTTCTTTTAAAAAACTTTTGCAAAGGCTTAAGAAAAAATTATGTTTGAAGTTTGTTTAATCAAAATTATAAATATGAAGGAAAAAAGTTGGTTTGGATTCTGTGAAATTATGCTTTAGAGCATACAATATTTAAAGCTATTTAAGCTCTTCTTATGCAAGTTCTAAGTTAACAATTCTTAAAAAATAGCAATTTTTAGTATACCATAAAAATGATGCAAAATCAAATTTTACCATAAATATCTTTAGAAAAGTGAGAAATGCAAAATCCCATCTTAGTTAAAATTTGCTTCAACTAAAAAAGCTTTAAGCACAAACTAGAAATTTCTATGTGCTTATACAATATATAGGATATCTGCAAGTCTTTCAAAATTTCTTTTAAAATTTTGTTTTATTATATATTTTTGCTTAAGCATGCCAAAGTGAATTTGAGTCAATATAAAAAAAAACCTCAATCGGATGCTAATCGATATTTCTTAAAAGCGCAGTGTTGCAAAAGGCAAAAAAAGAAGCAGAATCAATAGATAAGTTAAGTTGAGCCATCAAGAGAAGCGTCAAAGTTTACCAAGTGTTGTGCAGCAAAGTGGCGGCAACAGCTGCTGCGAAAAACTCACAACTAAGAAGACTTTTTAGTAAAAAAAAAAAAAAAAAAAATAAATAAATAAATTTAATAAATAGTAAAAATGTGTGTGCGAGGTGGTTTGATTCCTTAGTTGTCATGTCTTTGGTGTTGTCTAGAAATAGTTTTTATAATAATTTATAGAGTATTTGTCAGTCGAGCATTTAACGTAGCATATAAATCTTTGCTTACCATGGAACTATTCATAATCCTTCCACTCGCATCGAAGCATCTAGAGATCTGCAATGCTGTGGGTGTATAGGGTATTCGCTAGTCGTGCAATTTTGATAATTAGCTTTTTATGATCATTTTGGCATAATTACCGTTTGCAATGTGCATATAATTGACTAGACCTAATTCTACAAATAAACAGGGCAGGTGCTAGTATTATTACAGTCTCTTAGTTTGCTGTTGTCTATTTTATAAATGTTAGTCCTATAAAAAATTCCAGGGTATCTTCTGGCCGATCATGTCTATGTAATTCATTCACCTCACAATATTTTGCTCTAATTTAGTTCTCTTCTGTTTACCGTGAAATGATGCAACTGTCTAGCTTAAGCTCAAGCTTTACAGGGTATGTAATTCGCGAGCACAAATCAAATGATCACCAAACAACTACAACAACAACAACAACAAATGAATATATAAACAAAAGCCAATGGGTTTTTGGAACGCCGCAAAGCCAAAGCCAAAATCGGTTTGTCTGAGCTGACATGAATTGACATGAACGAGCCTGTCCAAAAGGGACCATGGGTGGCGAGGTGAGAGGTAGGGATGGAGTGAGTTGGGGGGGTCGTAGCTGGGGCCACAGCTGTGCACAAGCAAAACTATGCAACAACAACAGCAACAACAACAACAACAATGAGAGCAAAAACGCTTAAGTTGAGCAAGAAAAATCAAGCCCCAAGCCCCAGAGTCAGTGAAGAGGCAAAAGGGTGATTGTAGGCAGTGGAAGCGAGATGGTGCGGGAGGGGTACACACACACACACACACACACACACACAGAACGATTATGCGCCGGTTGCTCTACAGCTTTTGTGTATACAATAGCGGGTTATCAAGTCCCAAACAGCGAATCGGCCGGCCAGTCAGTGCGGGTGCATTGTGCCCCATGGCCAACATAAACCCCACCCCTAGTAGATGGCTGAGATGGGGGTGAGGAGATGTTGTGAGTGGGGGAAGTGTGCAAAGCGCTTATCACAAGGCCTATTGAGCTGTGCGAATGGAAATGGAGCTTACACTGTGTGTGTGTGCGAGTGTGTGTGTGTGTGTGTGTGTGTGCAGTTGTGCAGTTGTAGTTGAGTGGGGCGGCTTACACTTGAGCACACACACACACACACACACACACACAGCCAGCTTACACAGATAGCGTAATCAGGGTATTTCCGAGGCTGTGATTTTTATATTTTTCAATTTGTTTTTCTTATTTTCTTTTTATTCTTTCTCCACGTTTTTTTTTCTTTCTGTTTCTTGTATTTATTTTTCTTTTGCATTCATTTGCGCTGCAAACGGCGGCTACTTCTTAATTTCTTTTTAGTGCTTAAATGAGTTGAGGGTTGTGCCCAACCCCCCTCCACCACCGGCCGACACGCACCGCGCCCCTCCACAGCCCTTGCGCAGGCAAATTTATTTAAGAAAATCACAAGAAATGTAAAAACAACTGGGCAGCGCGCGACTTCTCTCTCCCTCTCTCGCTCTCTCTCACTGTCTCTCCCATTTCTCTGCTTTATTCTTTTATTTGTTTTTTGTATTTTTTTTCTCGCTTTTTTCTCTTGCCTGAGATTTAACAATCCCCCCCGCAGCCCAGAGGCGAGTTGATTTCTTTTTTTTTTTTTTTTTTAAGGGTGGCTTTCTGTAAGTTTCCTGTTAAGGTTTTACTTTGGCCTTTAATCGATCGACTTTGTTGTGTGCGGGCCATAGTGGGCGGTGTTTGAGCAGGGCGAGGGGGATGGGGGGGGGGTGGGTGGTGCGGTCCGTACGGGCACGCGTCCAAGAAGAACATCAATCACAGTTCCGCAGTCACAGCTAGACGGCAGCTTCAAAGACGAACACACATCGAGAGTTGGGTGGAAATTCCTGAAGTTTACGTCAACATATTATTCAATAGAACTCCTCCTGTTTATCACTTGGAACATCTTTTAAATGCAAGTGTATTTATTGGATCTTGAGCACCTGAAAGTTTTTCAATTCTCCGACTCATGTAACTTCCGCAAAGTTGCCAAAAATTTGTTTAGAATTTCTTTCGTTAAGTTCGAAAAACAGATTTTCTTTGATTTGCGATTTATGGAAAAGTGTGGCAGCAATATTTAACGGGAAAATCTCTATGAAAATTGTTTGGATAAAAGATATTTTGATGGAGAGTAAAATTGCAAATATTTAAAAGGAATCTAATATATAGTAAGCTGCGATTTGAAGTTCGTGAGAATTGCATAGAAAGGTAACAAATATTTATTATATTGTAGTCCACAAAAGTTGGTTTTGAAATCCGAGCAACAATCAGCATATAGTCAAAGCAAAGTATTGAATATTCTGGAAAATTCAAACACATACAGAGAGGGGGAAAAACAGTGTGTGTACTAGTTTAGCAAACTAACGGTTCTCTGGAATCTTCAATAGTTGAAAATTGACAATTGTTAGTTTGGTCTATTGCGTTCTGTGTGATGCTCGACTCTTGCGTTTGGTTGGATTTTGATATGGTTTTAATTGGTGCAACAGAGAGAGAGAGGTAGAGAGAGGGAGACAGAGAGAGGGAGAAGGTAGCTCGTGGGGAGCCAAAGGATTGCTGGGAGGACCTCGGCCAGCGAGCTAAATGAAGCAACGCGAAAATGGGGCGCAAAAAAAAAAAAAAATAGAATCGAAACCAAAACGCAAACCTTTTTTTTTTCTACTCTAGATACATATAGCCATGTGGCTAGATATATATATAAAATATATGTAGCATATATATATGTATATATATTTTTTTGGAGCTGAAAGCAACACAAATGTAATCTATATCTTTTTGCCAACACCAACAACAGCAACAAAACCAACAACAACAACGACAAAATTGTCGACGTTGGTAAAAGTGGGCGCGGCATTTGAGAGGCGGGCGGCGTCACGAAATCAGAGAGGGTGTGCCCCGAGACGCGACGTCTGCTGGGCATGGGATTAGTTGAGAAATAAAAATCCACCCAAGCAACAACAACAACAACGAAAAAACTGCTGATGAGTTGAAACGTTGCTCAAAAAAAAAAAAAAAAAAAAAAAATATCGGTTATTTAGTAGTTGTGAGTGGGTGGTTTGGGTCCGCTCGAGGTTGCTTGCTCGCATTTTTCTCGCTCTGTTTCAGCTGTTCTGCTGCTTCATGTTATTGTTGTTGCTGCTCCTTTTTTTTTTCCTTTTTTTGGGTGCGCTAAAGAGAAATTAAAACGAGGGATTTTTCCATTTGGCGCTTAGAGAACTTGCCTGGGCTGATGTGGGTTTTACTCCTTTTTTTTTTTGCAATAGCTTCTGACTTTTATGTAATTATATATAGTATACATGTATAGGTATACTTGTATGTGTGTGTGTGCGTGTGTGTGGGAGTGTCTATATAACATTGTTCGCTTGTCTGTTTGGCTAGCGGTAAAGGATTGTAGTGGAGGCAGAATGGGGATTTGGGATTGTGCCCAGCGCTCATCAATACAGCTGAAATTGACAAATGCAAGCATTGAGCAATTGAGCAAAAGCTAACAATTAAAACGTTTAAGAAGGTGGCACAAAGAAAGACAATAAAAAGGAGAATACAAGATGGACAGAGAAAGAGACAGAAATTAATTGGGGAAATGTTAATGCACATATGCACAAAAGATATTCTGAGGCTTTGATTTTGTTTATTTAAGCGAATTTGTTTTATTTAAATCATATATATTTTTTGTATATTTTAAATATATATATTTTTTACATTTATTTATATTTAATTTTTCTGTTATACATACGTGTAAATCAAGTTCTCTCTAAATATCCCTTGAATTTTGGGGAATTATTAATTACCTATACAGCTGCTAAAATGTCCCCTTTTGCGCTTTAGGTACTTTTTTTTTTGCCGTTGTGTATAAAATTTTGCTATGAGTAAAGAAAAAGAGAAGCCAAATGGTCAGCGTTGTGTTTGAATTGTCGTTTTCGCTGATGATGTTGGGCTGTCTCTTTCTTTTTTTACAGTGGCGCCTGGCAGCGATTGTTGCTTGCGTGGAGAAGTTTTTTATCTGATTGGATTGGGTTCTTATGTACAACCCTTTTTTTTTTTGGCTGTACATAGGCTGTATTGTTTGCATTGCAGATGTTGCGCACAAGTTAATTGTTGTGAAAAATTATAAAATATTTAAATACTTGCAGTATTTCAAATGTTCACAATGTGTGCGCCTGTACATAGGCAATGGCAATATTATGAAAACGAAAGCGTTGCGATTCGACCTATAGCAACAACAAAAGCATGAAGAGAGAAGATAAAATCCTACAAAAGTAGCTGGGAATCAAAATAAAAGACTCGAAAATCAAACACAACAAACACTCACACATACGTGGCGACGCCGGCAGAGCAAAGATAGAAAGCGCGAAGAAGAAGTAGCAGAACATGCAGTAGCAGCAGCAGGAGCAGAAGTAGCGGCAGCGACAGCAGCTGTAGCAGAAGCTAAAGTAAAGTAACGTAATGTAAAGTAAAGTGGCAAAGTGGAAGACGCGAAAACTCGCTCATGTGACCGAGCGACCGAGTAATAAAATAGCAAAAAGCGACAGCGACAGCGGCGTCGACGTTAGCTGAGACTGAGGCTGAGCAGCAGCAGCGTCTGTGGCGTTGCCCGTCGCGCAATGTAAATAAAAGTATAAAGCGTGTAAAAGCAGAGTTCAAAAAAGCGAAAGAGCGCAAAGCGAAAATACACATAACATAACATATAATAATAATAATAAAAATGCCGGCCGCTTTAGCGGCTGATTTTCAGACACACTCTCTCACACACACACATTGACGAAAATTTTGCCATTTTTGCTTTGGTTATCCTATCGCCGCGTACTATTTTCGTCAGTCAGCTGCTGCTGCCGTCTGCCGGTCTCCTGCTCTCCCTTTGCTCATATGTTTTTCATTCGCTATCTGGTTTGTATAAATGTGTGTGTGTGTATGAGAGTGTTTGTGAACGTGTTGTCTGCTGAGTATTTTGATAATTCAAACTTCCTCAATGTGCAGCAGTTGCGACGCGGCGACTTCTTTTTATTTCGCTGCTCTGCTTCACCTACGCGTCGCCGTTTTCTGTGCAACTTTTGCTGTTTGCTTCTTTAAGTTTTCATTTCATTCATTGCGTGCACTCTTTTAGCTTTTCTTTTATTTTTTTTTATTACTTAAGCGTCTTCAAGTTCAAATATGACGTTTGTTTTTATTGCTTTGCTGTGTGTGCGTCGTCTAACGGATTGCTTTAAGTAGAAGAATGCGAGCATTTTTATGCGTAGTAAAGTGTAAAGAGAGCAGCACTAGCAAAGAGAGCAGCTGCTGTTTAGTTTTAATTGTCATTAAGAGCTGACATTTGAAGTATCTAAAGAGAGCGCTTATTGGTTTTCAATTAAAATGAGATCAATTGGAATCTCTAAGAGCAGTCTTAAGAAGGTACTTCCACCTTAAGAGAGTTTGATTAATAGCAGAATTTAAGGAGATTCTTAGGGATAACTTTAAGCAAAGTTTTCAAGTTTTTTTATGATGCTAAATCGGATCTTTTTTTTGTGTGCTGTGCTGTTTTATCCTGTGGTGGCAAGCTTTGCAACTGGTCAAACGTTGTTGCAGTTAAATTAAAAATATGTGGTCTACTTTTAGGTGGCTAGCAACAGCAGCAACTACAACAACTTGAAGGATATTATTGGTAGAGCAAACGGGCAAACACAAAGCAAATTTTTGAAGAATTTTTAATTAAAATGCAAGCAGCTACAACTACGCCGGCAGCGACGTCAACGGCGACGCGTCGTCCACATGTTGTTGGCTACGGTTTTTTCTTGTTTTGTGTTTTTCTATTTTTTGTAATTGTGTAAACATGGACGAAGCCAGCATAGAAGAAGCAGCACCGTAAAAGGAACGGCGACAAATGTTGCGGTTTTTCGCAAAGCTGAAAAGCAGTTAGTAAATTGCAAACACACAAACACACACACATACACGCAATGTCAGACACCTGCATCATATGCAAAAATAAAGAAAAAGGAGAAATGAGAAAGGGGGAGGGGGGCAAAAGAGAGCGAGAGATTGGGCAGCCTGATGGTCACGTAGCAGGAAGCTTTAAACCCAAAAGCCAAAGTCCAACGAGTGTGGGCTGGGTTTTTTTGTGTTTTTTTTTTGTCGTACATGGACTTTGCATGACAATGCGAGTGCAAGCGAGATGGCGAATATGGTAGTCATGCATACATATAGAGGACGGTAAGCTACAGCTGCGTAGCAAACAACATGGCGGACAGTGCTTTGTGCGTGCTCTCCACGGCAATGCCATTTAACCTAAACATCATTCAGCGTACATGGAACGTCTGCCAAGCAACAACAGTTGCTAGTTGTTGTTGTTGTTGTTGTTGTTGTTGTTGTTGTTATTGTTGATGCTGCTGCTGGTGCTGGTGCTGCTATTCCTTTTTCTTCTTCTTCTTCGACGACTGTTGCTACGCTTTGGCTATGCAGGCGGACAGCAACGCCCAATTGCTCAAATGGCTGCAACAGAGGCCCCGGCTGAGTGCCTGGCTGCCTGGCTGTGTATTGTAACTGTAAATGTAACTGTAGCTCGGTAGCTACTCCTGAGCCCAAACACACACACACACAGGGACACAGAGCTATGTTTCGTTCCGGCGCTGGTTGCTCGGAGCCTGGCCTGACGTTTCATTTCCGTAACTCAAATGTTGCTCAGTTGTTGTTGTTGCTGTTCTTGTTGTTGTTGTTGTTGCAGCTGGCGCTCTTGTTGCACAGTGGAGACACTTTATAGCCGGAGAATCTTCATTTACTTCCGCGCCCAGGCCATTTTTTTTTTTTTTTTTGGCGTTTTTTTTGTTCTTTCTATTCTTTCCTGCTTCTTTTTGTTGCGCATACGCGTCGTGTAACGTCGAAGTTGAAAACATAGCTATTTCGCCTTTTTTTTTTTTTTTTATACTCTAACTCGGAGATGGGGTATGTGACAAGAAGTCGTGGCATTTGATCAATTTAATAAATGAGGAAATTTATGAAACTATGATTTTGCCTAAATCTTTAGCTTATATATATTCCTTATATATTCTTATATATTCCTTCCCTCCTAAAGCCCTTGAAAATGGGAAAACAGGGTATAAAGCAGGGTATCATGTAGAAGGATTCATGGCATATATTCTTTTTTTTTATTTATTAAATCTAATAATATTTTATTATTATTATTTTTTTTATTTATTAAATCTCCTACGTCAGTTTCCCAGCTGCTCAATTTAGTTTTTTGATTAATTTATATAATTTTTAGTTTTTGACATTTCTTTTTTGGTTAGGTCTACATTTTACCGAATTCTGGGCTCAGAGTATTTTCCGATTAGAGTTATCCTGCCTGTTAAAGCTCTGTGAAGTGCATTAAAAGTTGAGCTATATTTAGGATAAAAGCACAAATATCTGTGACATTTCGCTTGGCCCAGCTGGCAGCTATTGTAAATTTAAGGCCGGAATTATCATCATTATCATCAGCTTCATCATCATGATGATCATCATTAAATTCATTATCAAGCTGACTATGTCGTGTGCCCCCGTTGTTCATCTTTGCTTGCAAAGGCTTGTGGCGCCGCTCCCTCTATTTGTGTGTGTGTGTGTGTGTGGGGCTGCCACAGCTGACAATCAATGTTTGGTTTAGCTGCAAAAATGTTCCTTTTTAGACGGGGCAGAAAGATAGAAATAATAAAAAGAAAGAATGAAAGAAACAGAAACAAAACATCGAGTGGCTATGGAAGAACAAGAAATGTGCGAGGCGAACAAAAAAAATGAAATTAATTTCTTTTGTGTGCTGGAGCGGGCAGGTGAAAAAGGGGGGGGCGGCAGATGAAGACGACTATGGGGCAGGCGGAGGGGCCAGGGACAGGGGCTGTGCAGCTGCAGCTGCGACGTTATTTAGCTGGCCGGAGACTGGGTCGCAACTCCAATGTTCATTTCCGGCAGTCAAAGCTGCGTCCTGTGCGGCGCTGCGCTCAGGTGCGCATCTCGGGAGTTTGAGTTAGTTGGCATCTTGCAGCAAGCCGTGGCAGCCAGGCAGCCAGGCAGGCAAGCTGCCACGTTGCAGCGCTCTTCATTGCGCTGTCTTTTCATACGCTACGGTTTTTTTATGCGACTTTTTTTTGCCTAGATTTTTTTCACCGCATTCTTCTTGGCGTTTGTTCATTTGCCCGCAACTGTATCCATGGCATGTGGCATGGGCGCTGGCCGTAGGCGTGGCACATGCATATAAGCCGCCCGCAACCGACAGAAACGTTTGTCTCTTTAGTTTTTTCCGTCAACTTTTTTTTTTTTTTTTTTTAGAGTGAATTGCTGTGTATGCTAATGAAGCCTCTTCTTTTGGGGCTGCAGCTAGGAAGGGTTCGGGGTTGGGCTGAGTGTGTCTAGCAGGAGGCGCAAGACTAGCGCAGTGGGTCCGAGCCGCTGCTGCTGCTGCTGCTGCTGTGGCTGCGGTCTAAGCTGCTGCCATTTGGCTCGCTTTTAATCCCTGCCACTAAAGACCAAGAACGACGCCCACTTTGCTGCGCAGGCTCGCCGCTGAGCAGGACTCGCAGGACTCCTGGCTGTCTCTGTGTGTGTGTGTGTGTGCGTTGCCTGCAATCTGCACGCCTTGTTGCGGTATTAGTTTGCTTTACGTGATTTCGTTGCATTCGTTCTTTTTTTTCCTCTTCATTTCTTTTACTCTCTCTCATTTTTGTTTTTTTTTTTTTTCATTCTCACATTTTCTTTGGCTCTGTGTGTGTGTATGTGTGTGTGGAGGAAAACCCCATAGATTTAATTACAGTTTTCCTCTTGCAGATAATCGAATTTTTTTGCTTGCCACGTCCACGTCGACGTCCTGTGTTGCATGCAACTTCCTTTTAATCTGCATGTCGATTTCCTTTGCACAGATTCTTCTCTTACTCAACAGCAACAAGAACGATGTTCTTCTTCTTCTTTGTGTACGTTTTTTCTCTGCTCTGCTCGCATTTTTCTCTCTCTCTCTGCTGTGTTTTTTTCGAACCAAGTTTTCACATAAATTTCAGTTCAGTTGTAATTAAAAATTGCTTTTGAGGCGAAAGCGAGGCTTCTGCTGCGTTTCTTAGTCAAAATTAGTTTCCATCCTTCAGCTGCTGCTGTTGCGTTACGTTTAATCCGCAAAGTTCACTCGCCACATCCTTGCCTTTGATGTCCTGTTCGAGATTTTTCTCCATTTGCTTTTATTGATTTCCACACACACAGCAAAAAAAGAAAAATCAAACAAAAAAATTGACTTGAAATTATTTACCAGAAATGATTCCTCGTTTGACTGCAGCTTAATAAACTTTTTTCCTGCGACTTTCATTGTTTAATTAAAAATTGACAAGGAATTGCCAAAGGTTGCAGAGAAACAAAGAAAGAGAGAGAGAGAGAGAGTGAGAGATAGAGAGAGAGAGAGAGAGAGAGAGAGAGAGAGAGAGAGAGAGAGTGAGAGGGAGAGCTTTGCAGCTGAAATTGGGTAATATTGATGAGAGTTAATGTTAACAGGGGCAGAAATTATGGGAAACTCGAGCAATATTTGCTGGATATCTTTTATATATGAATGGATGGTTTTCTCAGATTTACCATTGCAGAAACTCAGTTTAAAAGTTCTTCTAATTGAATGAAGTGATTTCCAGTCAGTTTATTATATTTATGAATTTACAATTGGATTATTGCTACCGATTCTTTCATTCATATTATATATAAATAAATGTTTTATTAAACATGTCTATACGAATTTGTATTTTCCAATTGGAATGTATAGTAAATGCCCGTAGTTTCAATTGGATTTCGTGATCTACAAGTTCAAATTCTTTATCCTATAAAAGGTGCAAAAATTTGCAAATTTCTGGTCTCTCAGAGAGTAATGTAATTGTTTTACTATTGTGAATAGGTATGCAAATATATTATATATAGTTATCATATAATATAATAATACAGTATATAATAATACAGTATATATTTATTAAATAGGCGTATATTGTAGCTATAATTGACTCTAAAGTAAATTGTAAGATAGATGTAGATATATATATACATAATAACAAAAATACAATATATTATATATTGATATTTCCTACATATATATAGAAATATATTTATACTTTGAAATGCATATATTTTAAGTTTATAGCAAGTACCTTAAGTGATTTTCCATTGCATTTTTCATGATACCTTTTACTAATGACCCCAATTCGCTTTGCTCTCTTTCTATCTTTCTCTTTGACAGGTAAGCAAAAATCGTGACGATGTGAAACGCCCCACAAAAAAAAAGAGCCCCAAAAACTACAACAGAAACCTTCCACAATATGAATACAAAAAGAAAAAAAAAAAGAAAAAAAAAACGAAAAAAACTGCAGCAATGCAAGAAAGTAAAAACTGTAAGTTTCACTGCGATCTGCCAGCAGATTGTAACGAATATTAAAGTAACTAAAAATGTATATATATCGATACATTCATATATGCCATATATACCCTAATTTAAATGCGTCTGTATGTGTGTGTGTGTGCGTGAATTCCAATATGCCCACAAAATATGCAAACTGAATCACAATGCAAAAATGTTGAACTGACTTGAATTTTATGTCAATAATAAAATTTGCAAAATATGAACAGATGAAATTTGTAATCGACTTTGAGATACGCTATAAAATTAGCAGATTTAGTTTGTCTTAAGCAAAAGTTTATTTGTGAATTTCTTCTTTTCGAACTGTTGTTGAAATGTTGTGGAAATATTTGAGAAGTTCGAGGAATAGTTTGTTTTATACGATAGTTTTTTATTTGGCGATAGTTAGCTTTATAAAAAGTTACTCAAATTATGCAATGCATAAATTTTCTTTGTCAAATCTAATGCAAGTTTATAAAACAATTTTGCTTTAGAATTTATTTATAGCGTAATTTGAATATTCTTTTGTCTAGTAAGGCAACAGCATTTATTCTTGAAAAACCGATATTGTTATCGATATATGTATACAGCTCTAATATGGAGTATGGCTCTAGAATATTCTGGTTTCTCCAAGCAAGTTCCCCTTTATTATACACATACCTTTAAGCATTATTCCATATACCCCTTGTATACCCTTCAAATATACCCTTTAATATCCAATTGTCGATCGCTGAGCACTCACTCACGAGCGCAACAATATGAAAGAGTTGCTTGAGTGACGCCGCCGATCAGAGATTTTTGAGAGCTGCGGGCCGAACGCGCGCGCCTCTGTCCTCGTGATGGCAGCAAAGCGTGATACACTGTCCAAAAGGAAAGAGTACAAATGTACATATGTATACACATTACTGTATATAAATGTGTGTTTATATATATGTAAAATTTACCTGTGGCATTGCGTTGGTATACCAGGGGCGTGCCGCTGCCCTGCTTTGCTTGCTTGCTCCCTTTGGCCACTTGCCACACTCGCCGCACTCGCCGCACTTGCCACACTTGGCCGCTCTGCTCGTTGCTCGAGCTGATATTTTTTCGTTTTGGGCCTGCGCACGATTGTCGAATCGAATGGGGATCGTCGTCTGAGCCCGTTTCCTGGAATCGTTCGAGCCAATCGACTTGCTTTGTTGTGGTTGTTGTTGTTATTTGTTGTTTGTTGTTTGTTGTTTGAGCTCCTGAACACATGTAGTGTGTGTTGTTGTGTGTGCCCCGGTTCTGTGTGTTGTATGTCAGCCTTTGTATTTGCCTGCCAAAAATACAGAATACAGCAACTGAACTTTTAACCAACCAACTGTTGTCTCTTCATGCTAGAGAGGAGACAGCTTTTGGGTTAAATATCGGAGCACGAATGGAATATGACGATAAATAGATGATGAGAAATTATATGATATTAACAAGGAAAAATCTCTCGTTTCGGAATGATAATAATAATGTCTATGTAAAGTTCATGTTTAAGTCAATGTTAATGCTAATGTTAATGCTGTTAACACTGTTAATGGTAATGCTAAATCCTCGAAATAATTTTGATGAAAATTTTATAAAGTCAAGGAAAATCTAATTTCAAGATTTATAATTTTTTTCTTTTGAAATAAATACAAATAATACAGAGAGTATAAAATGCAGATGGATTTAATTAAAAATACTTATATACTTATTGTTATATAACATTATAAGCTATGTAATGCTTATCTTATAAAAAAAATTGTATTACATATGCATTTCGTGTCACGCACGCATCACTAACATATGACAATATCACAGAGCACTGAGAAGAACAACGACTACAAGTACACACACACACTCTAAGACACACCCACACTCATGCACCATGTGCTAATTGAGTTAGTACTCGCTCACATGCAGCAAAGTAGATGAACAAAATACGAAATAAAATGAGCTAAATAATGTGTGGACAACACTTATGACTCGTGAGTGGCGAAAAATGTCGAAATACATAAGTAGCCAATGGATGAGAGAGAGAGAGAGAGAGAGAAAGGGACAGAAGAGGAAAATGAGAGGGGCCAACATATTCTGTCTACTTAGCAACTTGATGGAAAATAACACCCCCAAAACATTGGGGTCCCACAGTGCACACACACACAGCAGCTATGGTGCTGCACTGAGAGAAATGATCGAGACGAGTTTACTTTTCTTAACTTTTCAATTATTAAATTTATTTATTTTTTATGTTATTGATTTTAATTTAATATTTACTTCTTTTTAAATTATATTTATTTTTATTATTTATTTATTTTTAAATTATATATTTTTTATTTATTTATTTATTTTTTTTTTGTGTCTGTGGTGTTTTTTTGTTAACGTTTTTATTTTATATTGATTAGAAATTAATTTTTTAACATTTATATATATCTATATATATCTATTTATTTAATTTACTTATTTACATTTTTTGTTTATTTATCATTTTTAATTTATTTAATTTGTATTTTGTCGTGCTTTTTTATGTTGTTTATTATTGTTATTTTTTTTTAATGTAATATTTCATTTTAGTTCTTAGACTTTCTTGAAACAGTTTGCTGATCATTTGGGAGTACTTCTGTGATCATCACTTTCTCTCAGTGTACTTATTGTTAAATGGGCTTAGGGCTGGCTGCTGCACAACAAAACGATAAGCGGTTCGATAGTTGTTGCTGCAGTTGCATGCTTTGTGCTCAATTCCGCATATGGCATCGAAAACCGATAATTACCAAAGCCAGTCCAACACACAGACACATGCAGTAAGGTGCGCATGTGTGTGTGTGTGACGGAGCTCTACCTGCAGCGGAAGCCTCACAAGAGACAACAACAACAACAACAACGTGTCTCGTTTATTATTGTTGTTGCTGCAACAAATTACTCACGCGCAAAAATTGTTGTTGCCATGCTTATTTTCTACTGTTGCTGCTGCTTCTTCCTGCACATATAATTTCACTATATGTATATATATATATATATATACATATGACGTATGCTTTCTGGTGCTATATGTCTGGAATATACATATGTACATATATATGTAAAGTTACCTATAGATATACTTATGTGTATATATGTATACCCTCACTATATATATTTGTTGATTTGTGTATATGTTTGTGCATTGGCTCCCCAATATGCATAATACCTTTATTTTACCTGTACGCTGGCATTAGGGTGACACAATTTGATCGATGTTACGAAAAGAAACAAATTTGATCAATGATTTGTTCTATAAGTCATACAAAATATATTAAAATGTATTATTATCGATCATATTGATCTATATACATCTAAACTCAATTTTCAATATGATCTTCAATATCAATATATATTGCTATAAAAAAAAAATTTTTAATATGTATTAATATTTATTGACCTCTAGCTGAATATAAATAATATAATCATGACATATTTTAAAAATATGTAAATATTCTTTGTTTATCGATCATATTCATCTATATATACATACCTCTAACTAAACTCAACTTACTTCATTATTCTCGCGTCGTCAGATCAGCGCATTATCACGTCAAATCTTTAAAGTAATCAAATATTTTCTCTCATATCTTGAATCACCCTAATGCTGATATCGTGGCACTCTCTCTGTATAAGTGTGTTTGTATCTCTGAGTGTGTGTGTTTTGTATGTGTGTGCGCTTAAGCCGCAAAAACGAAGTCAGCGTTTGCGACGACGCCGTCGTCTCAGTCGCTGCCACCGGCATCGGCAACAGCAACAACAACGCGGCACCGGCAATGATGACGCCGTCATCGGTCTACCTGTTCGCAAAGTTGGACACATTTTCTTTCTTCCACAACGTCGCTTACCTAAGGGACTCATACATTTACACCCTACCTGAGCACACACACACACACACATACGCTCACATATGCTGCCAGTGAGTGCGACAAAGATCCATTGACTGGAAGAGACTTGCTCGCGCTCGTTCGCTCTCTCTCTCTTTCGCTCTCGTTGCTGCCGCTGCGAAAGTCAAGCCAAGCTGAACGAACGGGCCACGCTAAGCTGCTGTTGCCGCTCCGCCGGCGGCGTTAACCAACGACGACGCAGCCGTCGCCGTCGACGTGTCGTCGTTGAAAGTCTTCGCCGTCGTCGCCGTCGCCGTCGTCGTCGTCAGACGCCGCCGAACAGAAACGAAACGGAAAAAAGTTGGGTTTTGGAATTTTTTTGCTCTTGCTCTTCTTTGGTTTTCAGTTCAGTTCGATTTTAATGCACAGTCGCGACGTACGTGTGTACCTGTCTTGTGTCTTGTGTCTGACGCTTCGTCTTCTTTCTCTTCCTCTTGCGCGCTCTCCTTCTTAGCGGCGCTGTGTGTCTTTTCGAAAAGAAGAAGAAGAAGAAAAAAAAACGTCGCCGTCGTCGCGCGAATACACGAAAAACACCTTAAACAACAACAACAACAAGAAAATAATAAAAAGTAAAGAAAAAAAAAAGTGCAAGCAAAAGCAAAATATGCAACAACAACAACAAGTGCAACAAAAGAAATAGCGCAAACAACAACAAACAACGGCAAGAGTTAAAAAGTGCGATCAAAAGAAATTCAAAGAAAGTAAGTTTGCTCGCTCAGTTGTTCTTCCTCCTACGGCTCTTCTTCTTCATCTAGTTTGCACAATATTCCGTTTATTTTTGGCAATTCTGATGTTGTGGTGCAATATGCAAACGAACGTTCTGCATGCAGGTAGTCAGAGTGAAAGGGAGGGGGAGAGTGGGAGAGCACACTTAAGAGAGAGAGAGTTAGTTTTGGAGAGAGCGCACTTGAGCTTTGCTTTGAGCACTTTGGATTGCTTTTTTTTAGAGCAGAGGGCGCGCGCACTCTCTTCTGGCTGTTGTGTGTGACCCAACCGATCACCGGATGTGTCCGGCTAATGTGCCGGCCATTTTGTTTTGTGCTGCTCATTAGCTCGAGTGTCGCTGTCTCGCTCGCACTCGCCGCTGAGTATGTGCATGTGTGTGTGCATTTGTGTGTGTGTGTGTGCTTGGCTCAATTATTGATTGATTAATTATTGCTGACGCGTATGCGTCGTCCGTTCGACCATTCGACCATTCGACCCTTTGCAAACCGGTTCATTGACGTTGACGTCGACGTCGCTGCCAATGTTGCTGTTGCTGTTGCCATTGCTGTCTGTGGTCTGCGTGTGGCGCACTCTCTCTTTTCTATATAGCTTAAGCAAACCCCCCCCTGCTGACCCCTTTGCCCCATCTGACACCTAGTTGCTGGGGCGCCTAACTATAATCCAATTGCTGTTCATTTGGCTGTGCTCCTCATCGATTACCCGCATCCACTGCTGCAGCTATACCTCTCTCTATCTCTCCCTGTGTCTCTCTCTCTCCTTCTGCCTCTCTTGGTTCATCTGCGCTATGGCGCCTGCGCTGGCAGCCTCCCAAGCCGCATTTTCAATCAACAACAACAGTCCGTAACGGGGTTGCACATGGCAGCCAAACCCCATCGCTGCTTCTCTACCTCTGCCTCTGCTTCTTCTTCTTCTTCTTCTCCTTGCAGCCTTCTGGTCATTTGCAATTAACACTTTTGCGTACGTGCCACAGGCGGCTGCAGCTTAATCAGTCAAATATAGCAGCAGCTGGCCACATGGGCCAAGCTTCCAGCTTCCAATTGGAAATTTCCAGTATTAGCAACAGTTAATGCTGCTGCCACACCACAAAGCTAATCAGCGTGCAACGACTTTCTCGTTAATTTTGTTGCCGCTGCTGCTGCTGCTGTTGTTGTTGTTGTTGCTGCTGCTGTTGCTTTTTCTGTAATTATTATTTTATAATCAACTTATTAACGCTGCTGCTTGCTCCCTCTGCCACATGCCGCAATGCGTGTTGCCTCTGCGCCATAGACTAAAATTCAATTAAAAATCTCTAGTGTGTGATGGTTTTTCTTTCTTTTTGTCTTATGTTCACATTCTATTTCTTATTGAGGTCTGCTTCTCTTTCTCTCCCTCTCTCTCTCTCGTGCGCGCTTAGCTGGCCCCAAAAATATGTATGTGCGTGTGTGTGTGTAATCTTTGGCGCAGCTCTCATATGTTTTCGCCATTTGTTACTATGCTGACCGGTAATTAGTCTTTGAATTTAATACAAATTTCATCAAATGCGTGCAGCTAATGGTGTTTAAGTTGGCAATTCGCTGATGGCCAAGTCAATGAGCCAAGTTAGAGGAAGATTTAATATATGAAAATAGCTATATATGCTTAAGTGCCTAGGACAGCTATGAAAATAGTAAAAGCTTTTAGGATTTGTTAAAAAAATAATGAGATAAATAATACTACAATAATTTAAATAATAAATGCATAAATTAAAAACCGGTATTTAGTAAATCAAATAATTAATTTATAAGATAATACTAGTATTAGCATAGTAGAAATAATAGAAATCATATGTTTCAAGTAAATCTATAATATTACATATAGCAATCGTATATGTAATATCCTTAATATTCTAACCCTATTAAAATATTATTCAAATTATTGTCACTATGTGTTTTATCAACTAAAGTGAAATATCAAATGGGCAATACTTAATCTTCTTACTTCCTATCTATATAAAACCAATTTGAGACTAGTGAAATTTTGTAGAAATTCCAATACCATATATATTCTACTTAATAAATACGAAATCGTTAAATATATTGATATATGTATCTCCATTCTATCTATTTTTATCAACTCAATACTAATCTATTTCGATTTATCGATCATTTATCTCACTTCTTTCGTTCTGCTCTTATCGGTCAGTTCTCTATGCAATCAGCATTCCATTATATATGTATGTATATATGTATGTACCCCTATAATATTTCAATAATCGATTAGTTGTGTATGTTTGTGTGTATATGCCCTGAAACCAAAATGAGCTCATCCCAAAACACGTCAGGTCTCAGCCCCCTCGCCAGCGCCTCTAAGAGCTGCTCCCAAAAAAAAAAAAAAAATACCAAAAACAATCCACAGATTTGTGTGAACACATAAAGCGATTTCAAGCGAAATCAATTCATAAGCTTATGTAAGCGTTTTACAATTTTTGTTTCTGTTTTCAAATAGAGATTGTATAATATTTACGAAATATATTTTGTCTTTGGTTCCAATACATATATCTACGATATATAATTAATACTAATTAATCACACGAAAACAGTTTTTTTATTTTTGCCGAAATATTTAACTTGTGAAATGCCAAAATAAAACAAAACAAAACAACAAAACAATTAGTTTTCCATATCCTCAGATCTCATTATATACAATGGCAAGAAACTCATTAGACCTTGAAAATCATATATATATATATAATGTATATGTATATATCCAGTTGAGGCCTGAAATTATGGCGACATACCTTGTGCAAGTGCGTAGAATTAATTACCAAAAAAAAAAAAAAAAAAAAAAAGAAAAAATAAAAGTTGAAATAGAAATAAAAATAATATAAAGTGCGGCTCCCATGACAATTAAAGTCCTACGCTTCTAGGTAGGCAGCATTTAAAGAGCTAAGTTATATACAAACATACATAAATATATATGTATACCTGTCTTTATGGCCCGGCACATTGACTTTACAAGCCGCTTAGGTGCTAAAAAAAAAAAAAGACAATAACAAAAACAATTTATATAAGAATAGTGTAGAACCTTCCGTGTTTTGTGTCTTTTGTCTGATTGCGATCGCTTTTCAAAAAAATAAAAAAGTAGTGGAAGCAGACACAAATGACTTTCAATTTTACTTGCCACAGTTTTCAGCTTGTGGTTGCAACAGGTTGAAAATGAGGCAGGTAGCCAAACTGCTCTTTTTTTTTTTTTACACACATTTCTTTTCTTTTCATGCTTGAAATAACACTGTGCAACAGGTGAGGGGATCTTACATTGGTTCATGAGGAACTTTTCGAATTGAATTAAATAAATAAATGAATAAATTTATGAAATTATTGGATATTTAAAAATATATATAATTCAAAATATAGAAAAAGGGGTTTATAAAAATTTAGTTTAATTTAGTTTTAGTTTCAAGAGAACATTTTCTACTACCTACTACTACTCAAAGCTACTATTTGTACAACTTGCTTTAAGCACTTAAGATTATTTTCTATGGAAGTAGCTGGAGTATGCACTACTGTAGTAGATACTACAATTACTACAAATTATACTAAGTTTTACTACTTTTAACTTGATCTGGTTCTATTTCTACTACTTTCTACTACTACTTTTTGTACCTTATGTGGTGCTATTTGTACTATTTACTATTATTTTTTTTTTGTACTTCATCTGGTACTAATTATACTATTACTACTACTTGCTACTACTACTTTTCGCACCTTATCTGGTACTATTTATACTATTGCTAGTCAGTTTGCTACCTTTTATGTTACCATCAGTTACTACTAATATTTTCTTTAGATATTTCAATGTATGCTACTTTTTACTATAGCCGTAGCTATTTATGCTAATTTTTACTAAACTCTACTTCACTCTAACTTCACTACTTTAGCTACAATGCTACTTTCTGCTACTGTAGTAACTCCTATTTATAGTACTTTACACTACTTAATACTTCTTTTGCATCTGCAACTATTTAGACCATTTCCTAACAGTTTATTTAATACCTTTATTCTGTATTCAGTGTCTACTACAATTTTTACAGCTACTACTTTTACAACTCTCGCATCTTTAAGTACTCCAGCTACTGCCATTTAGGGTGCACTTTACGATCTTTGCAACTCCTGCTGATCTCTCTTGCTTTACTAACAAAAATTCTGCTCCCAACTGATAACCAAATCAGGTTGATTGGGCATTTTAGAGCCGTAATGGCGATAACAATGCAATGTCTTGTTGCACAGTGTAGGACGCCGCCTTAGACTGGAAATTAGAAGTCGCCAGCAGACGCAGCGACCCGCTGCGATATGTGTATTAAAAGGCTGAAGAACCTGTTTAACAGTCGGGGCCAAAAACACGTTTTCCTTGCTCTCCTCGGCTCTCTTGTCCTTGCTTTGAGTCTTAGATATGGTGGTACCAAGGCCTCCTGCCTGCCTGCCTCCTGGTTTGGTCGTTTGGCCATTTGGCTGGCTGCACTTTTCAAGGTTATTTTGATATGTCTACGCAGACGCGCAATTTACGAGCAGACCTTGACCTTGTCTGGCTGGCTAAAGGCCTATTCGATCCTATGCTCTACGCTCGTTACCTTAACATATTTTGTTGTTTTTTTTTTTTTTGCCTATTATTGCAGCAGCAGCGCCTCGTCTCCTCCTGTCTTGGCCTTTGCTAGCTGCTCTTGCATAATTTATGTCTGGCAAACTAGGTTACACACATGTGAGTCTATGTGTGTGTGTGTGTGTGTCTAGGCCCTGTTATCAAACTGGCTCACAATATGCGCACGTCTCTCTTTCTCCTGCTCTTTCTTACCCCTTTTACAACTTTTACTGTTTGTTTAGTTGTTGTTGTTGTTGTTGTTGTTGCTTCTGCTATTCGCGTGCTTCTTTCTTATTTGATTTTTAGGTCTTTCTCTTGTTCTAGTTCGTGTTCCTCCTTTGCTGCTGCTGTTGCTACTGCTTCTTCTTCTTCGTCTTCGTCTTCTTTTACTTTTTGTTGCCTTGACGTTTGGCGCATTTTCAAACGTTTTTCTTGCTCTTTTGATTAAATTTTATGTGCACACACTTACCTACATTTAAGTGGCTAAAAGCAGGCGCGGCGCGGGGGCGTGGTCTGGCCAACTGTCTGCGTCTTTACGTATGTGTGTCTATGTATGTTTGTGTGTGTGTGTGTGTGTGTAACGTATATTCCTGTTGCTTTGAAACGAGTTTTTCCTGCACTTGCTTTTCCACATCTCCTTTGTGTGTTTGTTGTTGTCGCGTTTTCTTTAACAACATCGTCATCATCGTCGTCGTCTGTTATTGTCTTTGTTGTTGTTGTTGTACTTTTACTTATTTACTGCTCTTTGGCTCTTTGCCTTTGCTTTTCGCTGCTTTCCACCTTGTTTCTCCCTTGTCCCCTCTCACTCTCGCTCTCTCTCTCTCTCCTTTTGATTTTTGTCTGTTTGTGTCTCGCATATGTTTACCTTGAATACGTCCTTGAAGATTTGTCTTATTTTCGTTTTATATTTTGTTTATAGCCGTTTGCTGTTGTTGTTGTTGTTGTTGCTTCGTTTGCTTCTTCTTGCTGCTCTGCTGCTCTGCTTCTTCTGTTGTGCCTTGTCGCCCAGTTCAGCTGCTTGTACTTTAAGTGGGTCGTCGAGATGCCCCACATATTTACCTATCTCTCTCTCTCTCTCTCACTCTCCTGCTCCTTGTCGCTTACGGGGGCATTCTTCATATTTGAAATTCCTGTTGGCATTATTAGCGCATGCTGCACAGTTGTTGCTATTGTTGTTATTGTTGTTGCAGGTATTACTACTCCTTAAAGTATTTTCTCCCGCATTTCCTGCATATTTCAAATATTTGTAGTTTGTGGAAGTCGTCATACTACAGTCACCTGTTTAACATCTGTGTATTTATCTGTTATGAACTCTTATCTTATTTATCTTTAATAAATGACTTTAAATCAGATTTCAGAATTGAATTAAAATCAATATATGGATTATGTGAATCTTTATTTAAAATGTAAAATGTGACTTTGATTAAATATTTAAAAAATGTAAAAATTGTGTTTAACAGTTGGAATATTTTTTATAATTTCTTTTTCATATTAGTTATTTTATTTACTTATTTATATATACAATTTATATATAATCTGTAATATATAATATTTATATATAATTAAAACATAATAATATTTTTTTTATTAATAATTTATTGATTGTATTATTTTATACAATATAATATTTTATTTATGTGAAACTTTTTATTTTTATATTATTTATGTATATATTTACTAATATTTTTTATTTACTAAATTGTTTTTATTTATTTCTGATTGTTTTTATGTTTTAAATATTTTTAATATATTTAAAAAAAAATTAATTTTGGTATATCTTAAATTAATTAATCTTAACTGGCAAATTTTCGAATAACAAGAGATAAGCTATTTTTCATTTATAATCTTAGCCGAAGATATCTTCTTTAATGAATGATCTCTCTCTCTCTCTCTCTCTCTCTCTCTCTCTCTCTCTCTCTCTCTCTCTCTCTCTCTGTCTTTGTATGTTATGATCAAATACCCTCTTTAATTTATGGAGATACTTGCTCGAGGGGCCTATTCGAAACACTTCTGAGTCCATTCACTCTATGCTCTATGATTACTCAATTGTAGCTTAAAAGAATTAACAACAAATGCTATAAATAACACTTTTGCCGGTTATTGTTGTTGTTGGTGTTGTGGCTGTTGGCCATAATGTGTAAGCCAACACTTGAGAATCATAACAAGGGGAGAGCGAGATGGAGAAGGGAGAGGGGAGAGGTAGCATTATAGTAATGTGGTTAAGAAAAAAAAAACAGTAAAGTTCTCGTTCGACTCTTGGCCATTGCGCTGGGCTCTGCTATGTAGCTGCCTATTATTAACTTGGCTACTTGGCTTGGCTACATTACTGTTTTACTGCCTGGCCATAACCATGACTTCGACTTCTGCTGCCGCTGCCGCTGCCGCTGCCAGTTGCCGCTGTTGCCTTAGCTGCTTTTGCTTCTGGCTGCTTGAGTTGACTTGGCTCTGACTTTGAGGTCAACAAACAGCTGCTGAGCTGGGAAATCGACTCGCTGTGGTTAGCTCAAGTCATGCGTTTTAGCCATAGTCACACACACTCGCACACACACACATATATACACATACGTAGCCGCTTCCAGCCGGCTTCGACAAACTGGTTTCTTATGGCCAAAAAAAAAAAAAAAAAAAAACAAATAAAATAAAGTTTCTCAAGCGCTTGTGGCCGGCTTTTATTTTTACTTTTTATACCCTGAACCCATTGAAAATGGGAAATCAGGGTATAATGGTTTTGTGAAAAAGTATGTAACGGGCAGAAGGAGGCGTGGCAGACCCCACAAAGTATATATATTCTTGATCAGCGCGATGAGCTGAGTCGATATAGCCCTGTCCGTCTGTCCGTCCGTCCGTCCGTCCGTCCGTCCGTCCGTCCGTCCGTATGAGTGCGTCGATCTCAGAAGTTATAAGAGCTAGAAAGCTGAAATTTGGCATGCATACTCGTGTGTACCATACGCAGTACGAGTTTGCTTTATTTTTTCGATAATTCATCCGATAACTTTTTTATCGAGAATAATCGAAAAATCGGCATTGTTTTTTCAGCCTAATTTGAACATTTTTAGACCTGGAGTCTTCAAATTTGCGTTGTATATAAAGGTAATCGATACAAAGATTTTGTAATTTACAGATTTTGGATACCACGCCCCCTTTCCCCCAATTTTTAAAAAACGCATTTCAAGTACTAGAGACTTGTGCTTTGGAATGTACACACATATTCACCATATGAATACGCTCTGAAAGTTTTATTAAGATCCTATGTCTATAAAAGAAATTATTCAACAAATAAATTCCCATAATATTGCCCACACTGCAGCGCAGCCCAAGCGCAGTCGCTGCTTACTGCGCAGTTAGCAGAGCGCAGGCTTATGCGTGCGTGTGAATGCATGTGTATGTACATATATATGTGTGCATAAAAGAAGTGCAGAATGATTAGAATATCAGCTTAGAGGGTTCAGGGTATCTCCTAGTCGAGCAGTCTCGACTGGAGCCTTCTTACTTGTTTTTTTTGTCTTTCTTGTTTTTCAGTTTAGTTCGCACGTTTTTTATCCGCATTTCGTATTTTATTTTTTTGATCGCTCTTTCCTCTGCTCGTTTGGTATTTTGAGTGATTTCTGAATCTGATTCAAACAAAAAGTAAAATGTTTCCGCTCTTCATAAATTGTATTGAAAATAAGTCTATTAAATATTTGCCACAGCGGAAGTTCAACTTCTTTAAGCTGATCTCTTTTATTCCAATATAAATATATATATGTATCTTTGGCTTATGTGTAGGTATCGTATGTATCGTTTGCAGCGTTTGTATGTACACATATCTTTATCAATTTATTGTATTACCTTGTGTGTGTTGTTTTTCCTTCATCGGCTTCTGGAATCGTAATGTTCTTATTTTGTGCTCGCACACCAAATGAATTTCAATTTCTTGCTCAGCTCAGTTCAGTTGAGCTTTACATATATAGCTATATATCAGACAGTTATGTACATATATATAAATGTAAATATATATGTATATATATATATATATATATATTTTTTTTTTTTTTTTTCACAAGACCATATTGTCTGCATGTATTAGACATAAGTTCACATTATACACTTTAAGCTATAGAGGTATATTTGATTATAGGAGGAGTGAGCAGAGCTAGGAAAATTATAAAATTTAAAAGTCGATAAATTATTTTGATGAATAAATAGCTGCCCATTAAGAAGTCAAAGCTGTTTAAGGAATTTGATTTAATTATCTTTTAAATAACTTTAAATTATAGCTAAATTAATAATCAATTATATCGAACAATATATCGCTGCTTATGTATAACAAACGACGATTAGTTTTTGACCAATTATCGATAAATAAAAGTGCTGTAGTTGAAGGGCATTTCGGCTTCGTTTCGAGTCAAGTTTTTCTTTGCTAGGAAATTGCTCTGTGGACTGTGTTGGCTGCTTGTATGTGTGTGTGTGTATGGGTGTGTGTGTATGTGTGTGTCGCTTTGGTGTGACTGTCAAAGAATACAATTAACATAATTTACTTACCAGCACCAATACCAACGCAACAGAGACACGTGTAGCTGAATAAGTTGAGGAAGAAGAAGAAGCAGCAGCCAGAACGACAGCCTCGTCTTGGGTTTTGCAAGTTTTAGCAAATTTAGCAAAATTTACGGGCCCCTCCAAGGGGGCCAGCAGCTGGGGCAGGTGCTGAGGCATGGGGAGGTTTGGGGCTGCTTGTGATGTTGCACAGTTTGTGGCAATTTGTAGGTGTTTTGCAGCTCGTTATAGCTGACAGCTGTTGTGGTTATTTAAGTTGAGAAATCGATTTGGTAACCCACAAAAAAAAACAAAAAAAAAAAGAAATAAGAAAAGTTTCAGTTTCTTTTCGATTCTAGGAACAGCTTTGACTTTGTATTACAAGTCGAAAAAGTATCGCTTTTGCATAACCGATAGGCAGCTGTAAAGTTGCAAGCTTATCAGCTGCCACAGGAAGTTTGCATTGTAATCAGGGGGAAAATAAAATACTAAAGGGATTTTAAGGAATGAACGAAGTGTGAATTCTCTAACTGAGAAATAGATACATCCAGAACGTGAATATTTCGTTCGATATTTTCTAGAAGTCTCGTGACTTATTATTTATTATATAAAATTGGACAGATATCAAAGAGCATTATTATATTAAATTAAATTGTATTAAAATATCCAAGTACCTATGCATATATTATTTTAATATATTGTTTTTATCATATTATTTAAACAAATTTTTTTTTATTTTACATAAATCTTAAACAGTTTTTATTGAAAGGAAAAAAATCAAATTTGATTTTATTTTCATTTTTTATTTTTTATTTTTTTTTGCCAAAAAGTTTTCTTGATTAATTTGCATTTCTAAACTTTATTTTACTTACTAAATTTTAAAATATAATTAACAATTTAGCATTGCAATGCATTACATATTTAATATAAAAATGATTATACCCTTTGTGAGAGTATTTGAAAATTTCTTTTTATAAATATTTCATTGGGTTCGAGCGCAATCTGTTTAGTTATGTGGGGAGATATCGCATATAAAAATCAGCAAGAAAAAGTTCCAATCACTTTTATTTTTATACACAAATATATAAATATATATATATATATATTATACATACAGACATATATGTTAAGTATATATGCATTGCCTTTGGATTGCGTGTTTACTTTCAAAAAGAAAGAAAGTTGTTGAGGTATATACATATACATATATACTATATTTGGTTGCCCAAAAATCTGTTTGGGGCACATTGCAAAAAACTATAATTTGCAATGCAAAAACTCTCAAAAACGAAATATATATATTTATATAAAAGTACATATGTTTATATATGTATATCTAAAGGGACATTTGGTATACCCATGAAACGCATTTGGTTATATTTATTTGGTTTGTTTTTCTTTCTTTTTTTTTTTTGAGTTCAGTTTTCAGTCTGTTGTTTTACATATGTAAATTTATGCATATCTAAGTTTTGGTTACTATATATAAGTATATATACATATATAGTCTGCACACACAAATAAACTGTCGTTGCCATATCTTTGCCTCGAAATCTGCATAAATGATGATGATTTTATTTTTATTTTATTTGTTTTTTTTTCTTTCTTTCGCTTGGGCTTTCGTCATTTGAGTTGTTCGCTTTTTTTTTGTTTTTATCCAACTTCTTATACATATGTATGCATGTATGTATGTATAAATTGTGCTCCAGAGATTGTGATTGCTGCTGTGTGAGGTCCTCGCTGTTGCTGGCAGCCCGAGGGAGAGTTTGCCTTAGCTTTTGGATTTGGACTCGAATTGAAACTTTTGGTAATTTATGTGATTTGTTGTTGTTAAGGCTTTGGGTTTTTTATTTTACTCTGCTATGTGCCTAGCAAGGGGAGAGATTGAAGATTGGCATAAATGGCTGAGTTAGAGACAGCAATTATATTATTTTATAATTACTTATTAAATTAATTAAACAGAATATGTTTGTACTTTCAATTAGAAAACTCATGTTAAACCAATAAATTTAAACTCATAGAAAGTCATACAGTTTTTTATAAAATTTAATTTATTTATTTTGTAAAATATGTATTTTAATTTAATTACTTTACAATATTTTCATAGCCTTCTTCGTGGCAGCTACCCAACTTTCATATAAAATACAGGGTATGCTGCAGTCCATCAAGCACATAACCAGTTTTGATTTATACTGTTTTGATTTTTGCATAAACAGCGCCTGTTCAGTGGATTTCCAGTCGTGTTCCAGTCTGGAAATATTTTTTTTATTATGTAGTTTGCTTTATGGAATTTTTCGCAAGCTTTTTTTTTTTTTTGGTTTAAGTTGCTGGATTCTATTTAGGCTAACAGCGGCTATCCAAAGGCATGAAACCATAAAAATGGCAAATTAACCGTGTGCCTGTGTGCGTGGCTGTGTGTGTGTATGTAAAACCTTTTGCTAGGGAAGCCACAGACAAAACAAAATAACAACAAGACACATACAGGGACAAACACACACACACTCACACACACATATCAAGCTGGCTCAGCTTGGAAATGGCACGTTTTGAGGTTCGTCCAAGTCCAATCAAGCAGCGACGCCGTCGTCGTTGAGTGACTGACGCTGACGCTGACGTCGCCGCTGCGTCGCACTCGGCGCCCCTCAACAACAGCGAGGCCATGCTGGCCTGCTGGCGTTGCTTCAATCAGCGACAGCGACGGCGTCGCAGGCAGCCTAGCAATTTATCCAGCCATGCATATTAAGCCTCACGATTTGTATTTGCCCGTCTCTTTCCCTCTCTCTGTCTGTCTGTCTGTCTGTGTGAGTCAGCCTGCGCTGCATTCGCCAAATCCCCTTTTTGCCTGTCACACGCTGTCGTCGACGTCGCCCTCTCCAGATCTCTGTCTCTCCCTCTCTCTCTTCTGTAGCGCAATGTATAAGCATGTGTGTGTGTGTCTGTGTGTGTGTGTGTGGATATGTGAGAGTTCAATTTCAGTTCAGTTCAGCGCGCCGCACAGTTCTATTTGAGTTGATATTGTTTTATAAGTTTTCAATTCAAGCTTGTCGTTGTGGTTGGTCTACTGTTTCTTCTTCTTCTTCTTGTTCAATAAACATGCCAATATGTCCGTCAGTATGTCCATTGTCTGACTCTGTCCTATCTAAATGACCAAATGACTAAATGACTGAAATGGTCAGCATTTCCTGTGGGCGTCATAGCGCCGTCCCCCTCTCTCTCTCTCTTGCTGACCGAGGTGTTATTGTCAATGTTGTTGTGCTCTCTCTTGCTCCTCGCATTGAGTTTGCATATATTAAGCTTTGCATAATTGAAGCTTTGATTTGAAATCATTGAAAACGTTTATGGAAATGGATGGGCGGGCAACACTCTCCTATGGTGGTTACCTTGTCATTCTCTTTGAAGTTAAATATTTACTGGAAATGTGAAATCTAATTTAAGGAGAGAATATCAGATGATGAAGTGAAAAAAATTATTCAGGTTATATGATGTAAAATATAATTAAGTTCATATGAAATTAATTAACTTTCTCTACTTTGTTTTTATTTATTAAATACTAAAATCTGTAAATTGTGTAGATTTTTTTTTTTTAATTTTAAATTGGATATTGGTCTAGATGAAAAGTTAATTATTTAGCGTCCATTTGTTCAGATTTAAAATCTCTCTGCCTCCCTCTCTCTCTCTCTCTGATATTCTCCCCCTACAATTTAAAGTCAACCAACTGCATTGATGATTATTTCCTGTCGCCAGCATCAACAAGTGAAGCTCAACTCTTACAGCTCTCCCTCTTTTTCACTCAACACACACATACACAAGAACATACACTCTTATATGCTTAAACGGTAAAATGCTTATTTTTGGTCGTGAGTGGCCGTTACCGTTATCCTACGTGGGAGCAGCTGCTACTGCTTGTCTGGCTAGCCATTTAACAGCTGCTTAACATACATTTCCACTGCACAAGTTCACATGTGGCTGTGTGTGTGTATCTATGTGCATGTGTGTGTGTGCGAATTAAATCGGCACTTGTGCAACTTCTCAGCTGGTGCCCGCTTTAACTCCACATGTTGTCTGTTCCCCTCTGTGGCCACCACCCTTCCGCACTACATTGTCCGTTTTACTTTCTGGCTGCGTCTTCCTGTCTGAGACGGCAACCAGCGTCTTATGTGTCGTATTTTTTTTTCCTCTTTCTATATTTTCTTTTGCTCTCTTAGACAAGGCTATAAAAATTGCTTAGTTCTTAAAGCTTTTTGCGCCACGCTTTGTGCGCTGCCGCTGCTGCTGCTGCTGCGTCTGCTTGTCTGGCGCGTAGTTGTTATAGCTGCCTCTCTCTCTCTTACCTTCCCACATTGCTGTCCCCCCTCCCACTCTCTTCTTATGTCTTTATCACATCTTCTCGTATACGCTACCCACACGTTATTTGTTTTGTCGACGTCGGCGTCGCAGTCGCCGCTGCTGCGGCGGCTGCTGCTGTTGTCGCTTTACTTTTTCTCTGCTTGTATTTTATTATTATTATTTTTCGCGTGATTCTGTGTTTTGCTCGGCAGTTTCTTTGGAAAAATTCAACTTTTACTTTTTTGTTTTCTTTTATGTATTTGCCTTCTGCCGGCTTGTGTGCGTACGTATGTGTGTGTGTGTGTGTGTGTTTGACTTTGAGCATTTTTTATGATTATATTTTTGTTGCTTTTTATATATTTTTCATAGCGTTTTTTGTTTTGGTCGCCGCGTTTACCGCTCGTTGTGCTTTGTGCCTCACTTTTGTGCCGGCAAGTGTTCTTCCTCTTCGCCCTCTTCCACTCTCTGTCCGTCGTCTTGCTGTCTATCAATTGAAATGTTTTTTTTTATTATTTCTGTTTAACATTTTTCTCAATATCAAAAGTCGCGTTTTACGTTTACGTTTTACGTAGCGCTTTTGTTTGCGTTACGACGTTACACATACTCACACATACGGCTCAACACTTGATTCATTCATACATTTTCACTTCTTGCGCGCATGTGTGTGTGTGTGAAGCATTCGCCGGCCGCTTTCAATCTAAAATTGCGTTTTTCCCTTTTTATTATATGTATGTTCGTGAGTGTGTGTGTGTGTGTGTTTTTGCCAACGCTTTCGTTCGTTTGACTTTCTTTATGACTGTGCTCTGCCGCTGTTGCCTCTGCTGCTGCTGCTTTTGTGTGTTGATGTTTTTATTGCTTCTCATTTTTTATGATTGAAGGTCGTTTGTTGGCGTTGCCCTGCTTTTGACTTTACTTCGCATACAATTTGCTGTTTACATTGCTAGTTTAGCCTGTTAACAGTTTGACATGAATTGTAACTGGAGCTGGGATTTACCATACTATTTGTTTGCCGCACAATTATGTATGTGTAGTTAATTGCGCATCTTTGAAAGCTTTCAATTTGTACAGTTGATGTTGATTATGTGCTTTCCATACAATTTCTTTACCGGCACGCTACAATATTCCAAGTCTGTTAATTTATTACAAAAATACGCGCATACATCGATGTATGTGTGTGTATGTATGATTGTATATAAATACATACGCATACAAAACTCATTAATATGCGTTTGTAGTTTTGTACACCTTTCCAGTCGCAACAACAGCAACAAAGGCATATAATGAAGCTATAAAAGCAAACGAAACGTCGAAAAAAGTTCAATAAACTTTTTGCTGCTAGCGTCCACTGTAGCTGCTGCTTCTTCATCATCACTTTTTTTTCGCTTGGACATTAGTTGGGCTCAACTCTCTCGCTCTCTTTGCTTGAAAGCACCCGCAGCAAAGCTACGCTCAACACTCTGCACTCTTCACTCCCCACACTCGACTTACCAGTATTCATTCGCTACACTCACTCGGCACTCTTCACTCTACCATTTACCATTGGTTAAATTCGCTTCGCGTGTAAGTCTCAATCAGCACTTGAGCAATTCCGTAATTTACTTGCGCACCAATTTTTCGTTGTTCGTTTGCCATTTTACTTCTCCTTTTTCGGATTTACTTCTTTTTTTTTGGAATTGCAATAGATTTTCTGTTAAAAGACGCTTCCTCGAAAGGTCGCTCTTTATCTCAATTGTTGTGCGCCGTTCTAAGCTGTTGTTTAATTTAATTAACGCTGACCATCGTATTTTCCCAGCCAATACACACACACACACATAGAAACACACGTAGACACACTTGAGAGCTTTCAAATTGCTACAATTTTCGTTTTGTCATTAGGATTGATTTCTTGTCTTGCTTTGGTAATTACCGTTCAAATTGTTGCTTCGCCTCGTGCGCTCTCGCTGTCTATCTCTTTTGCTCTCTAGTGCTAAATACTGTCGATCTCTGTCTGTCGCGTGTTGATGATGAGCCATTCACATCATTTGAACAGCATCTGAGCAACTCAACTGGTTTGGTTCCGCTTTCGAAAAAAAGCTCCAAAAGCTAATAGCGTGCACCTCTGGAATTCTTTAAATACACACGCGCAACACGCACACAAAAACAGACACGCACACATAAATAAATATGAATACATCTATAGTATATATTATTAACAAACACGTCTCAAGCCTCTTTTTATTGTCTTAAAATTAATTTATACATTTTTAACTAATTTGCAAATTTTCTCTTTTCTGTCTCGTTACAGGTAAATATATCGACAGCAACAACAACAACAACAAATACCACAAAAACCACAAATATTTGTCTAATTGGCTTATTTGCAGTAAATACTTTTTAGCTGTTTTGAAGCTATTAAAAGCTTGAACAAATTTTAACATTTACTCTAAAGCTATTTTCTTGTCTTTCGTTGGTGACGTCAGCTTTGTAAGTTAGAGTCTAATTAGAGTGTGGTGTGAATGCCAATTAGAAATGTTAAGGGTTGTGAATATGGTGCTTTGAATAGGTTTCTGCCCATTGGAAATGTATTAAACTGAATATCAATGCAATTTGAAAGCTTTTATCTTATACATCTATAAGAGCCACGAAAAGGTTTTGGAATTTAATGATATACAATAATAAGTAAGAGTCCAGTATGAATAAGTATCTAAATTCCAGAGGCTAAGCCTCAGATTCGATTGGCTTAATTGTAATATACCCTGTGTTGGGCTCTGTATTTATATAGTCTGAATATGAAACAGTTACGGCTTTACTTCTATAGCTTCAAATTTAAAATCTAAATTAACCAATTTCCAGAGTTGAGCATTCTGTCTCTCTCTCACTCGCTCTTCCTCTTCGTTCACTCACATATGTGACACGCAACAATTGTGTTAATATGCAAATGTCGTAGATGTTTTGCTCAATGCCTTTCACGCCCCCAAAGAACAGCTCCAAAGCTCCCACAGGAGTCGAGCTCGTTGTTTGTCCTATAGATGCCAATAATCGCTGCTGTGTGTAAAGTGAAAAAAAAAAAAAACCGAAGCAAATTCAACGTTCAAAAGCAGCTCATTTGCATGCAATTATTTGACGTTATGACAAAAGCTACAACGCCCAATCCTCAACCCCCAACTTTCTGCAACCCCTAAACAAAAGAAAAAAAAAAAAAGAAAACGTAACTGAAAGCTAAAAAATGCGACATGTACTCGAATTTCAATATTGATGCCCTGTAATTTGCTACAAAAATCAGCATCAATGGACATTTCATCAGCACAAAGCAGCAGCTATTGCAAAAAAAAAAAAAAAAAAAGGAAAAATAGGAAAATGGAAAAACCTTTTGGAAAAAATTCAAGCACATAAATGACAAATGCACGCAGAACTCGAACTCTAAAGGAGAGAACCCAGCCGAGGAGCTCGAGCAAAAAAATGCTAAATGAAATGAAATGAAATTACGCTATGCTCCACAGCTCTTGCTGTCGTCCTCACTCGCCGCTCGCGCTCTCGTTCTCTTCCCCTGTCTGCTCTCTCGCTCGCTCCGACGCGCTCTATGTGCATGCAAATGCTGAAATTTTAAACCCTTGAATGTGGCCATTGTCTTTGATAGGTCTGTGCAGCGCGCTTCCTGGGAACCTGCTGCCCATGTTTACCAACCCTTCCCACCTCTTTGTCGACCCGCACTCCCCTCTCCCTCACAGCCACTGCCCATTTGCCAACTGGGTTGTAAGTAAGCGCTTTTAACCATATTTTTTGTTGATTTTTTTTTTTTTTTTTTTTTTTTGTTAATTTTTTGTTAGATTTTTTTATGTCTGTACCCCGTTTCTTTTTATTATTATATATATATTTTTTGTTTCTTGTCATTTTTTCGTTCATTTGTTCGCTCGCGATTTTTTCGCTTTTGTATGATTTTTTTTTTGTTAATTGTATTTAGTTATTGATTTTCTTTTTCAGTGCAGTTTTGTGTAGTTTATAAACAATTAAGCGCATAACAAAATTATTTTTATGATATTATTCTCTATTGTCAGGGAATTGGATGTTGAATGGGGAAACGGAATAAAAAAGTCTGCTTAATTTGGTTTAGTTTTGTGCAGGGAACAAAAATTTTTGGATTTATATTAAAGAACGAACAGTAGAGCAATACATCTTGTTTTTACGTAGAATCTATGCTTCTTGTTTGTCCTAGCTTTGTTTAATCTTGACTGATAGCATAATTTTTTGTAAAATATGTATGAGATTCATGCCGATATATCTATGAGTTTTACTGTAGATTTTTAATATCCTATATGTTTCTAATTCTATTATATAATCTTCCATACAATTAAAAGTAGCCTATTCTTATATAATCTTCCACGAAACTAAAACTAGTTCATTCTTAAAAAAAAAGTCCATATGACATTTTTTTTTTCGATTATATTCAAAAGGATCGATAGTTTCATCCGTTCCGGCTAGGAAATGCAATAGTTGTCAAATTGTGACCTTTTGTCAGGGCTGACTGGCTGGTCGGACTGCATTTATGGCTTAGACAGCTTTGTGCCTTTGGTCAATTCTTTGCAAATTTTTGCTTCCTTCCTGACAGTTGAAGCTGCTGCCTCAAGTCCCCAGCCCCCAGCCCCTAAGCGTTTCCTCTGGCCCTGCAACATTTGCAATCATTTGTTTTTTTCCTTCAGCTGCTGTCGCACAGCTCGGTTTTCAGCTCGGTGTGTTGGCTTTGTTCCACGTTCTGGCCAGGCTTTGGGTTTTGGCTTCTGCTTTAGCCATTGTGACATTTAAGCTATATATCACTCATACGCAGCGTTGGCGCTTCATTTTCATGCACTAATTGCGTTAGAATTTCAATGGAGATTTGTGCTTCAGCTTGTCCCAGCCAGTCCTTGTCCTTGTCCCTGCACCAGCTCCAGCTCCAGTTCCAGTTCCAGTTCCAGTTCCCATTCCTGTTCCTGTTCCAGCTCCAGTTGCTGGTCTCTTAACCCGCTTTGATTTGACTTTGGTCACATGCAGATTTTTCCTCTTCTTCTCTCTTATTTTTTTTAATTGGAACTCGCTCGCAGCTCGATTCCCATTGCTGATAATCGAAGCCGGTCGGGCGGTGGGCGTGGCTCTGCGCACTGATTTTTGTTTCATCTTTGTGTGTGTGTTAGTGTGTTGGTTATTTTTTTTCTCATTCTCATTCTCTCAACGGGAAGGCAGGGTTGCTAACTGCCATTTGTAACAGTTTTTTTTTCTGCCTTGCAACCTTTTTTTTTTCCTCTTTTATTTTTTGTGTACATAAACCCAAGTCCAAGTTTCTCTTTGCCCCGTTGTGACCTGGCCATTAGAGCGTCAGTCGACGTCGACGTTGACGTCGGCAACGTAATTAAAAACAAGAAATGCTAAACAAGAAAAAAAATCATACACAACTAGAAAATTACAAAACAAGCAGAAGACGAAGAAGGGAAGAAGAAGCTGAGGGAGAAAAAATGTGCCAAGAAACTGGGCGAGTCCTTCGAGCTGGCATCTTGGGCCGAGAGGCCCGTAAATTTATTTAAATTTTGTGCGTCGAACTCTTTTTTTCTTAACGTTGATTTTGCCACATTTTTTGTTTGTTTTTTTTTTTTTGAGAGTACATACTCTAGCGTAGATAAGGGTAGATGACATTGGTAACTAGATTTGTGGCAGAATTAGAGAAGGGAATAGCTGAAAATTTGAGGGGAGAGGATATATAGTTGAATGGATATTTTTTTAAATAAAGTATACAAATATTAATGCATATATCACTCAAATAATCATTAGGTTAAATATTAAAATACAAATAAAAATTAAATTAAAAAAAAAAAAATATATTTTATCAAATTTTATAAACTGAAAAATTAAAAAATAAATGTATAATAATATTTTCAATATTTAAATAAATGTACCAAAATATTTTAACTTAAAAAAGGGAAAACATAAATAATAAAATGTAAATTATAAAATTTTAAAAGAATAAAAATACATTTTTTTTTTAGTTTTATTTATTTATTTTTTCTTAAACCCAAAGTATTATCCATGATTTTGATATTATTATTATATTTTGATATGTTTGTAATATATTCATATATTTATTTGCTTTATTTATTGTGCTTAATATATTTTTGTATACATATCTATTTCGATTCTTCATTCGCATAGCTATGAATATAATATGCTCTTCTATCATACTCTAACTTCCTTTGAAGTCCTTTGACCCTTGTCACGCCACAAATCCTCTTGTTGTTGAAGTACGTGAAACGAAAGAAAAATCCGATTCTTAGCGCCAACTCAAAGATTGAGCAAAGAAACCAAAGGAATGGGCTGGAACGAAATAAAGCCTGAGTCGAATTCTATCTTATTTTAGTTTAAAATGAATAGACATTCATTCAATTACATAATAAATAGCTAAAATCAATTAAGGAAATATAAGTCAAAATATATAAAATATGTATAAAATTTTCATAAAAATCGGCTAAAAGTTTATTGTAATATTTCATTTAGTCCCTTAAATCTCTGTCTCTCTTTCTTTCTTTCTCTCCATCTCTCTCTCTCTCTGTCGATCTCGCGCTGTTAAGTAGATTTTCATTCGACTCGATCAAACGTTGTTTCACTCCCATAATTGTGTATTTTTTTGTTATTTTTAATAAAGTGCCGAGCGACGTGAAAATATAAAAAATGCAAAAGACGACGAAAAGAAAAGCCAAAAAAAAAAGAAAGAAAAAAGTGCGAGTTGCCGCTGAAAAAGTTGCGTAAATTTGTTATGTGTTTTCTTATTATATTTTTTTTTTACAATATTTTTTTTGTTACCCTTTTTTTCTTCTGCTTGTCTTACTTATCGTTTTCTGTGTTTTTTTTTTGTTGCTGCTTATTTTGTTAACTTTAATAAATAAATAAGGCGTGGGCATTGCCATGACCACAAAATACAGTAGGACGAGCGGCTGTGGGCAGTGGCAGTGGGTAGTAGGAGTGGCAGGGGCAGCGGCAGTGGCAGCGGCAACGGCAGCGGCAGCATCCATCCGCAACCCTTGCCAAGCAATCATGCATCCTTTACATGCGCCGCCACACTACGCCGCAGCGCGCTGCCAGCCTGCGCTCTGGCCCCGTAGTTCCGTTTCCGGCGTCAGCCATTTGCATCTACAGAAAGACGCAAAAAAAAAAAAAAGGAGAAAAAAAACAACAACATTTTCTTTCATTTATTCGAAGGTTCTGCGACACCCACCCACCCACTGTCCCTCTCCCCCTCTCTCTCTATATGTATATATACGCATACATATATTTATGTCGTGTCGAAGAAGAAGAAGCAGATGAGATTTCTTTTGCTTTTTTAAAGAAGAAAAAACACACACACACACACACACAACTCTGGCAACTGGACTTGCAATGGTCAGGCTATTGCTGGTTGGGTCAAAAAAAAAAAAAAAAGAACACAGAAAAAGAGGAAGGCTGCTGCCAAGAGTGGGAGGAGACGGTCGGTCGGTCGGGGGTGCTGTGCTGGGAGGGGGTCTGGTTGGCCGGTTGGTCGGTTGGCCGGCTGGGTCTCTGCTGTAACGGGTACACAAATTTTTATTCAACCTACTCAATTTTTCGCCTTAATTTCTTTTTTGTTTCTTCGACTGCCAAGGGACACCGCAGCCAAGAGGCGGTAATAAGAATTTTTTCTTTAGTTCTTACTCCGTCTCGCTCTATCTCGCTGTCGTTCTCTCTCTATCTCTCTTACTGTTGCTCTTGCTCTGTCAGCCTTTCTCTCCACCCTTAAGTTTGCCTACCGTCCCTCCTCCCCTGGACCTCCGCTTCCACTTGCCGCCTTCTGTGCGTGTGCGCCGGAGTGTTTTTTCCGTATTTTTAATTTAAAATACGAAGCATAAAAAAAAAATAAAAAACAAAAAAATTTTGCTGAAGAAAATATCAAATGCGCTTGGGGTTGAGTGCGGCTCTCTGAGGCTGGTAAGGGAAAAAAAATTGAAATAAAAAAAAATATATATATATATATGTATGTATATGTATATGTATAAAATGAATCCCAACGAAACGAAACGAAAAGAAAAGCATCTCCGTCGCACTGCTTAAAAGAAAAACTTCTGAAGTAAATATTTGTCTGTCCAATTGCTGCGACGGGCAACTGCCAACTGCACTGCCCATCACGGAATGTGCTTGGTCAGCGGGGAGGTGGGTGCGGGTCAACCGAGTGGGCGTGGGCCAACTGGACTCAGTTAGTGACCATGCCAAATGGAGCCCAAGCCCAAGCCCAAGTCCCAGCTCCTC